>NC_141176.1:20000000-29450000 GCF_055505025.1 Bos grunniens
GGGTATTGTTTTGTTGTTCAAAAGGAGAGTAAGAGTCAACAGAATCTTATTTTCTTTTTAGTATTTATTTATTTGACTGTGCTGGGTCTTAGTTGTGGCACACAGGATCTTTGATCTTTGTTGCAGCATGGGGATCTTTCAGTTGCAGCATGTGGAATTTAGTTCCCTGACCAGGGATCGAACCTGGGCCTCCTGCAGAGTCTTAGCCATTGGAAGACCAGGGAAGACCCAACAGAATCTTTTATTTCACCTATAGGCTCACTGGAGGCAGTCCTGCCGGTTAGCTCACCCTCAGTTTGCAACAAATTATTGTTTGGAAAAGCTTTGGGGTCGGGCCCCTTTCTGACTCTTTGAGAGCAACTGGGAAGCTAATGAGAGAGAGAGATCAGTCTTATCTTGAGGAGTGCTTTGACAATAGGCCCAACAGAATAAAAGTCAACCTATATTTATTTTTCAGTCCCTGAACATTTCCATCATTCTGGACTGTGTGTTCCTATTTGCATTCTTTATTTTTGGAGTGAAAATCTCTCAAGAGCGAAGTAGTATCCTTTCAAAGAAAATACCACAACCACCAGCATGATGGACTCTTATTCTTCTCACTACCACTTTTACCACCTGCTGCTCTTGTATTCTCTCTTTGAATGGTCAGATGTCAAGTATTGCAAGAGTTTCTGGGCACGAAGCCTTAGTCTGCTAAGTCAGTGACAGGCGTGCTGTCAGTCAGCTGAACCCAGGTACCCAATGATACCTCTAAACAGTGTCACACAACCATTTAAAGTCTTTCAAATGCTGATTTTGTCATCAGGGAATTCACTGACCTGCACGTTTGAAACAAGGGATTTTTAAGCAATGTTGCATACATACAATGTTGAGAAGTTCAAGAAGCAAAGAAGGAGGGCCCATTCAATATTTAAAAAAATTGGAAGTGATGATATTTAAACTCCAACTAAAAATCTTTATCTACTTAAAAAAATTGTAATATATAGTGGAATTCTATGTAACTTTGTTCTGTATTTTCCAAGCCTCCTGTCAATGTGTTATTATGCTTTCATAATTTAAAATATAAAAAAGAAAGAGGAAGGAAAAAAGTGATTTTAAAAGTGACACTTGAGTATTGCAGACAACTTGGAAAAGACCATTTAATAACAAGTGGAGAGTGTCCCTTTCATGGAGGCTGTGTCTTTAATGGGCTGCGTGTATTCCTGGGGGCTGACTTCATGCTGATGCAGGGCAGCAGTATCTCACACCACTGCCCTCTCTGCTTTGCACCTCTGCTCCAGTTTTCTTTCCTTTCACAACATGATAAACAAAACCACATGTTATTTGTGTGGTCAAGTTAAAGGAAGGAAAACGTCACCAAAACAAAAGAACTACAAGTGAAATGTAATAAACCCAGTCCTTTTTATTATGGTTTTTCTTCTCTAAGTTTTTCATGGCAAGCTTGAAGTAGCCAGTATGAGCCTGTGGTCATATCTCTAGCCATCTGTTCCCTCTGTGGGCTGTCCCCAAAGTTGGCTTTCAATTCCTGGAGGAAATGTATCCCAAATGACAGGATTTTTGATTTTGCAAGTTCCCTTTTAACTTCAGCTTCAATTTATTGATGTTGAATGTATTTATTCTTTGTGCTGACAGCAGTATTGTAGCTGTCTGTGTGAGTAGACTTGACCAGGTTATGAATTACACACTATTCATTCTTCACAATTTCTCTTCCTCAGTCCAGTTTATAGAGTACAGGTATACCCAACAACATCACCTATCTTCAGGTTCGTTTGAATCTCTCTTGTGTTACACACACACACACACACACACACACACACATTTAGAAGAACACTTTAGCTAATGTCTTTCATGTTTCCTTCTTAGGACATGATAGAATAAAGATTATTAATATAAGAACACTTGTAGTTTTTTAAAAAATTATTTTTTTAATTGAAGGATAATGGTTTTACAATATTGTGTTGGTTTCTGCCATACATCAGCATGAATCAATGGTAGGAATACATGTGTCCCCTCCCTCTGGAACCTCAGAACCTCGCTCCTATCTCCCACCCGTCTCCCTCTTCTAGGTTGTCACAGAGTAACCGTTTGAGATCCCGGAATCACATAGCGTATTCCCACTGGCTATCTATTTTACATATGGTAGTGTGTGTGTTTCCATGCATCTCTCTCCAATTGTCCCACCCTCTCCTGCCCCTCTCTGAAGAACACTTGTAGTTTTTAAACTTGTCTCCCTTCCTGAGTAGGCCTGGGGGAAGGAAGGTGAACTGTCCAAGGAGCACCTGTGGACAAGGTGCCAAAAGAGCATTTGGGGTTATGTATTGGGGAGAGAAGCTTGGAAGCAGTTTAATATGTGAAGAAAATGGAGAAGGAAGGAGGTGAAGTATAAATGGGTTCTAAGGATGTCATTCATGATTTTGCATTATCTTGAAATTATTTTTGGTTACATGCACTGGGATTCAGATACAAGGATGGATTGTCTTATAAACCTTATAGAGATATATGTTGTGTCTGTCCTTGATGTTCATTTAAACCACAGTTGCAGGGTGTAAATGCCTGCTGTGGTGCTGGTAGGAATGCGTGGGTGGAAGGCTCACCTGGCCTGTGCCTTGAACTTTGATCCTTCAGGTTGGGGTTCACCACTGCAGACCCAGGAGCTATCCTTCCTTGATTGCTCTCGTATTCTGGTCTGTGCCTCCTGCAGAATTCCCTGGAACTGTGCTAGAGAATAATACTGATACACATTTCTCAACTCTTCAAGCTATGTGCTGTCATTAACACCTGACCCCTGTGTGAGTGGAGGGGAACCACCTCCTCACTATATGTTTTTATCTTCTGAGTGGCCTGGTGCAGTTTCAGCTTCCTTGACGCAGGGGCTGGAAATGCTCTCAGTAAAGACTCCCAAGTAGGCAGCATTCTTGCCCTCCTGAAGTTCATAGTCAACCCCTAAACTGTGACCCAGGGTGGTCACCAAATAGAGGATTACTTCAGCCATTTTTGTTGATTCTTCAGTTTCTCTGCCATCACCATCAAGATTTCCAGAGGATTCGATGACAGTCCTTAGGTGGCAGTTGCTTCCACCTTCACATCCTTTGTAGTACCTCTCTTTTCCCTCTCTACCGTGTCCATTTGGTGCAGCGTGTTTGGTTAGCTGTTTAGAGGAAGAAATTGTATGATTTTCTGTGGTGCTTGCAGTATCTAAGGGCCCCCTGGGTAGCTCAGCTGGTGAAGAATCTGCCTGCAATGCAGGAGACCTGGGTTCGATCCCTGGGTTGGGAAGATCCCCTGGAGGAGGACATGGCAACCCATTCCAGTATTCTTACCTGGAGAATCCCCACAAACAGAGCAATATGTAGATGATTTGATCTATGGTACCTGACTTGAAATGGGTCAACATATGATTTTTTGATGTTATTAGGGTGTGAAGTTGATATGCATTCAGTAGAAATTTTTGAATTTTGATCTTTTCCCTGGCTATTGATATGTGGTATGGTATCCTCTCATGATGCTGGGCAGGGGCAGTGAGCCACAGCCCCCAGTCCTCACGTGATCATGAGGGCAAACAACCTATACACATACAGCCATCCTGTAACCGAACAATCATTCTGTTTTTTACTTTCAGTACAGTATCCAATAAATTACATGAAGTATTCAACACTTTATTATAATACAGGCTTTGTATAAGATGATTTTGCCCAGCTCTAGGCTAACATAAGTGCTCTGAGCACATCTAACGTAGGCTAGCTAAGCTTGGGGGCTTCCCTGGTAGCTCAGCTGGTAAAGAATCTGTCTGCAATGTGGGAGACCTGGTTTCGATCCCTGGGTTGGGAAAATCCCCCGGAGAACGAAATGGCAAAGAAAGAAAGAAAGTGAAGTTGCTCAGTCGTGTCCGACTCTTTGCAACCTCATAGACTGTAGCCTACCAGGCTCCTCTGTCCATGGAATTTTCCAGGCAAGATTACTGGAGTGGGTTGCCACTTCCTTCTCCAGGGGATCTTCCTGACCCAGGAATTGAACACTTGTCTTCCACATTACAGGCAGACGCGTTACCATCTGAGCCACCAGGGAAGCCCTTGGAAATGGCAACCCACTCCAGTATTCTTGCCTGGAGAATCCCCATGAACAGAGAAGCCTGGTGGGTTACAGTCCATGGGGTTGCAAAGAGTTGGACACGACTGACCAACTAAGCACAGCACAGCTAAGCTTAGATGTTTGGTGGGTTCAGTTCAGTTCAGTGGCTCAGTCATGTCCGTTGGTGGGTTAGGTATATTAAATCCATTTGACTTATGATATTTTCACCGTATGGTAGGTTTATTAGGATGTAGCCCCATCATGCAGTTCATGGGATTGCAAAGAGTTGGATACGATTTAGTGACTGAACAACCCCATCATAATTTGAGGGAGATCTGTATACATATCTGTATATATATATATGCATATATATATTCACATACATATTTATATATCTGTATAAGATTGCCGAGAGAAATATCAATAACCTCAGATATGCAGATGACACCACCCTTATGGCAGAAAGTGAAGAGGAACTCAAAAGCCTCTTGATGAAAGTGAAAGAGGAGAGTGAAAAAGTTGGCTTAAAGCTCAACATTCAGAAAACAAAGATCATGGCATCCGGTCCCACCACTTCATGGGAAATAGATGGGGAAACAGTGGAAACAGTCAGACTTTATTTTTCTGGGCTCCAAAATCACTGCAGATGGTGACTGCAGCCATGAAATTAAAAGACGCTTACTCCTTGGAAGGAAAGTTATGACCAACCTAGATAGCATATTAAAAAGCAGAGACATTACTTTGCCAACAAAGGTTCGTCTAGTCAAGGCTATGGTTTTTCCTGTGGTCATGTATGGATGTGAGAGTTGGACTGTGAAGAAGGCTGAGCGCCGAAGAATTGATGCTTTTGAACTGTGGTGTTGGAGAAGACTCTTGAGAGTCCCTTGGACTGCAAGGAGATCTAACCAGTCCATTCTGAAGGAGATCAGCCCTGGGATTTCTTTGGAAGGAATGATGCTGAAGCTGAAACTCCAGTACTTTGGCCACCTCATGCGAAGAGCTGACTCACTGGAAAAGACTCTGATGCTGGGAGGGATTGGGGGCAGGAGGAGAAGGGGACGACAGAGGATGAGATGGCTGGATGGCATCACTGACTCGATGGACGTGAGTCTGAGTGAACTCCGGGAGTTTGTGATGGACAGGGAGGCCGGGCGTGCTGCGATTCATGGGGTCACAAAGAGTCGGACACGACTGAGCGACTGAGCGACATATATATATGCATACACATCCCACACATTTCTTGGTGTGTGGAGTCAGAAGAGATATTTCATATGTATATTTACATATGTGTTCAGTGATATATTTGGTATTTTATATACTGAAGTATTTAAATATTTATATGTATTGCTATATTTATAAATACCTTTTCATATGTTCCCTTTCCTATTTTTCATCTTTGTTTTTCAGTTGTACTTTCCAAGAAATTTCTTGAAGTTTAACTTCTAGCCCTTTTAGTGAGTTTTTCATGTCTGCTATCACATTTTTAAAAATTTCTAAGGCTTTATTTTGTTCTTTGACTACATTAAAATTCAAGTTTTTAAAATAAGTGCAGTCGTCTCTTGTATCTCTCTTAAGTTATTACTGATAATTTTTTTAAGCTTTCTTTTCCCTCCATGTTCTGTTTCCCCCAGAGTATGCTTTTCTTTCTGTTTGTTTTGTATTTGTCTTTCATAATGGAAGTTCTCCTCTAATATTTCATCTCTTTAATTGCCTATGCTAAGTCACTTCAGTCATGTCCGACTCTGTGTGACCCCATAGATGGCAGCCCACCAGGCTTCCCCGTTCCTGGGATTCTCCAGGCAAGAACACTGGAGTGGGTTGCCATTTCCTTCTCCAATGCGTGAAAGTGAAAAGAGAAAGTGAAGTCGCTCAGTCGTGTCCGACTCTTAGCGACCCCATGTACTGCAGCCTACCAGGCTCCTCTGTCCATGGGATTTTCCAGGCAAGAGTACTGGAGTGGGATGCTGCAGATTGCCTTCTCCGTTTAATTGCCTACTTATATGCAAAAATGGGGCACCAGCAACAGATTGGAAACTCGTGTGTGTGTGTGTGTGTGTGTGTGTGTGTATGCGTGCGCCTCACTTGAAGGCGATCTGGCTGGGCTGTTTATAGGGTGAATTTCTGATGTGAATAACTTTAGGTATTTTTCTCTTGGGCCGGCTTATGCCCTCCAGCTCCAAGCTCCTGCCAGAGGGTATAAACCTCACTGCTAGTGTTAAGGGAGTTGAATGAGAGAAGAGCCTGGGAATCTCAGCGTCTTCCTGCTTTTACTTCATCTTCCTGTGTCAGTACAGCACACCCACCCTCACTGGTGCCTGTTGCCTCGAAATCCAGAGACTTGTTTGACTTTTTCTAGAGAATAAACCTTTGTCCTCTTGAGGGACCCTGGGGGATCTGAAGACTTTTAAAGAAACCTACTTTTAGCCTGTCCTTTGTCCCTATTTCCAGAGATGCCCAAGCCTTTTGGGGATTTGGAGGTATAAATTGTGTTGCTTCTGGCTTTCTCCAAATTGCCAGTTTAGAATTCAGCTGTCTTTGTTCTGTGATGTCATTACCATTTTTTTCATCAGCTTTATAGCTTCCAGATTTTGCTGCTGTTATCACCTCTCCCATCTTCACACCTATCTTTAAGGGCTTATGCCTTTTAATGGATATTTTGGTAAAGTTTGGGGATGGAACAGCGGGAGTCCAGCCCATCATTATTTTTTAATTAATTAATTAAATTTTAATTAGAGGATAATTGCTTTACAATATTGTGATGGTTTCTGCCATACATCAACATGAATCAAGCATAGGAATACATATGTCCCCTTCCTCTTGAACCAGTCTATCATTTTAAACAGAAACCCTTTTACAGAGATTTTATTTGTGTTTCTCCCTCCCAGCTTTTTATTGCTAGGCTGACACCATGCTGTGCCTGCTAAGACTGGAGTTGGGGTGGGGATGTGGCTTGGGGCCTAAGATGGAGCACTAATGTAAGGCCAAGCTCATGCAAATGTTTCCACTTCAAAGTGAGTTATTTTCTACTGATTGCTCATATCAGTTCCTTAAATTGATGCCTTCTAGTTGAGTTGTTCCACTTACTCTTCAGACAAGACCCCCACCCTGAATTCTAGCCATAGAAACAGCTTAGGCTCAAAGTGAAACCCCTCTCCCTCATCATAGCCTTCTCTCCCACTAGAGGGGTTAGGTATTCAAATCTGTCATGGTATTACACTGTTCACTGATGAATAGCAGTACATTTTTCCTTGTGTGAGCATGAAAATTCTAGCTATGGAGGCAGCGCATGGGTATTGCATGTGCTAGCCAGAGATATTCTGATTTTCTAGAATATTTATTTCCAAAGGTACCTTGTTTATAACAGGGGTATTACACGAAATACTGGATTATATGCTACAACTCTGTGGGAGAGGGAGAGGGTGGGAAGATTTGGGAGAATGGCATTGAAACATGTGAAATGTCATGTATGAAACGAGATGCCAGTCCAGGTTCAATGCACGATGCTGGATGCTTGGGGCTGGTGCACTGGGACGACCCAGAGGGATGGTATGGGGAGGGAGGAGGGAGGAGGGTTCAGGATGGGGAACACATGAGAAATAAAGGAATAAAAAATTAAAAAAAAAATAAACAGCAAATTCTAAAAATAAATAAATAAATAAATAAACAGTTATTTTCTGAACTGTATTTTCAAAGAAACATAATTGTTGACATGAATTTTATTTTTTTGGCTTTAGATTGCTGGTGATATAATAAGAAAACAAATAATATAAAACCCAGAGAAATCTATATAAAATGTTAAGACTATCAACTAGTTCTTAAGCCTGCATAAATCTTGGTCCTTCATATGACATTGTTACCAAAAAGATATCCAGAGATGTTTCATCTTAATGTTTTCACATGTACATCAAAAGAATATGAATGCTTCCAAGATGTTAGTCTGTTTCATTGAATTTCACAGCTTTGCATCCCATGTCAGGAAGCTGTAGCAGAGTTGTGCTGATACCCGGCGCAGAATGCCAGCACATGCATATGCTGACACAGATGCTAAATGAGGAGTCAAGACTGTAGCACTCAGATGTATCCCACCCCAGACTTTTCTCATCTAAATTTAAAGCCTAGGTGGCCCCTGCAGGCTTTCCCTAAACTTGCCCTCTGGCTATGACTCGAGACTAACCATCTTAAATCTCAGATGAATAGCACTGTCCATATTGTAGAAGTGTGGCACTTGATACATTTCCCAGGCCTGAGGCTGCAGTCTTTATTGCCAGAGTAGTAAACCATGGGGTGTAGTCACTGTGGTCAGCAAGCTGTTTGTCTGCCTAATATCTCTGTGGTCACCATTCCTTCATGATTCGTGGGCTTTGAGGTTCTGATGGGGCTGACTCCAACCTCTGGATCCAGAAGTGGGCCCACGACCCAGGCCTGGGCCATCAAAGAACTCCATTCACCTGGCTGTAGTAATGGCTCAGAGGGACTGAGTCAGTCCCCCTGTCTGAGTTTGTTCTGGAGCTCTTGCTAGAGCTGGCTAGGAAGAGGTACAGTCTTTCTGGGGGGCTGCCAAATGGTCCTCTTTGCTACTCCTAGGAAGAGACAGATTGAGAGTCAACACAAAAGAAGCAGGGCTAAGGGATGGAGGAATAGAGGCAGATTCCCAGTGATATTATTTGTATCTTAGTATTGTGTTCTGAAAGAGATGGGAATACCAGACCACCTGATCTGCCTCTTGAGAAATTTGTATGCAGGTCAGGAAGCAACAGTTAGAACTGGACATGGAACAACAGACTGGTTCCAAATAGGAAAAGGAGTTCGTCAAGGCTGTATATTGTCACCCTGTTTATTTAACTTATATGCAGAGTACATCATGAGAAACACTGGACTGGAAGAAACACAAGCTGGAATCAAGATTGCCGGGAGAAATATCAATAACCTCAGATACACAGATGACACCACCCTTATGGCAGAAAGTGAAGAGGAACTAAAAAGCCTCTTGATGAAAGTGAAAGTGGAGAGTGAAAAAGTTGGCTTAAAGCTCAACATTCAGAAAACAAAGATCATGGCATCCGGTCCCACCACTTCGTGGGAAATAGATGGGGAAACAGTGGAAACAGTCAGACTTTATTTTTCTGGGTTACAAAATCACTGCAGATGGTGACTGCAGCCATGAAATTAAAAGACGCTTACTCTTTGGAAGGAAAGTTATGACCAACCTAGATAGCATATTCAAAAGCAGAGACATTACTTTGCCAACAAAGTTTCGTCTAGTCAAGACTATGGTTTTTCCTGTGGTCATGTATGGATGTGAGAGTTGGACTGTGAAGAAGGCTGAGCACCGAAGAATTGATGCTTTTGAACTGTGGTGTTGGAGAAGACTCTTGAGAGTCCCTTGGACTGCAAGGAGATCCAACCAGCCCATTCTGAAGGAGATCAGCCCTGGGATTTCTTTGGAAGGAATGATGCTGAAGCTGAAACTCCAGTACTTTGGCCACCTCATGCGAAGAGCTGACTCACTGGAAAAGACTCTGATGCTGGGAGGGATTGGGGGCAGGAGGAGAAGGGGACGACAGAGGATGAAATGGCTGGATGGCATCACTGACTCGATGGACGTGAGTCTGAGTGAACTCCGGGAGTTGGTGATGGACAGGGAGGCCTGGTGTGCTGCGATTCATGGGGTCGCAAAGAGTTGGACACGACTGAGTGACTGATCTGGTCTGATTGCCCCTGGACTTTCTAATTATGGGATTCCAATATAGTTTCCTTTTAAAAGTGCTGGTTTAATGGTATTTTATACCTGCAGTGGAAAGAGCCTTGACTAATATAATTGTACTGACCTCCACCAACTGTACTTTTTCTGCCAAACTGCATACATTTGGTCAGGTTACAGATGGTGATAAACTTGAATTATCCAACTGGGCTGTGTGTATTGATTCATTGAACTTGATACTTACTAAATCTGTAGCTTGTACTGTGTGGACACCTATAAACCAGCAGTAATGTACTGACATTCTAGCTGCGAATGATTTACTGTTGCAAACTGTTTGCCTCCTAGGGCTTAGGGCCCTTACCTGTAAAATGATGATGAAATTACTCACTTCATAGAGATCCTGGGGTGAGTACTTCACATAAACCCTTTAGGGCTCCTGGTTATATTTAAGTATAGTACAAAGGGGCTTTCCTGTTGGCTCAGTCAGTAAAGAATTTGCCTGCAGTGCTGGAGACATGGCTTCGATCCCTGGATTGGGAAGATCCCCTGGAGAAGAAAGTAGCCACCCACTCCAGTATTCTTGCCTGGGAAATATCATGGGCAGAGGAGCTTGGCAGGCTACAGTCCATGGGGTCTCAAGAGTTGGACATGATTTAGTAACTAAACCACCACCACATAGTAGCAAAAGTGATTTTACTGTCATTATAAGACGCCTGTTAATTTCTTAGTTGATCAAAATATAAGTTTCTCAAACTTTATCTGATTCTAAAATGATTTATCAAAATTGGTTTTTCAGGATAAAATCTGAGAAAAATTCACATAGTTTATTCTTCTGTTTGCTTGGGTTACAAATATGATTTATTTATGAAATGTTGCTAGATGGTATTCTAGACTTCTGGTGTGGCAATTTTTAAAATATTTAAAGAAGACAGTTTTTAAAATAATGCCAAGAACAAATGGTATAACATAACATGTTGTTAAAGCAAGTTGTTAAGGTCTCTGAACAGTGTGTATACCAACAAATCACATATATTTCAAGTATTAAATTGACTTGCCAAATTATTTTCCAACCTCTCTTTCTGCACAGTGTATACTAGAACATTTTCTTATCTACCTTAGTTTGCTCATCTGTCCTTTGACTTTATTATAGAAAGATAACTTTGTTCAGATATAATACATGTTATAAAATTCACCTGTAAAAGTACACAATTCAGTGGTTTATATCCCATTATTATTACACAGAAAAAAGTATTCTCTGGGTGTCCGGCTGGCAGCTTAAAGTCCTCCAACAAAAAATAACAAGGGTGAGTGTGCAAGCCTGCAGGAAGTCGCCACTCACCTGGTTCCTGCCGCCAGTTGGTTTGGCGATGGGAGCCTCTCTTCTTCTCATTCTTTTTTATGTTGGTGCCAACCTCGGTGTAGTTGCATTCCCAGTGGGCTTTCATACACGTCTTACTTAATAAAATACTGCTTTGAAGTGAAATGGAGAAGGAAATGGCAACCTACTCCAGTATTCTTGCCTGGAGAATTCCATGGACAGAGGAGCCTGGTGGCCTACAGTCCATGGGGTCACAGACAGTCGGACACGACTGAGTGACTAACACTTGGAAAAAAAAAAGTATACTCTGTTTTTTTTCCTTTATTGCTCTTACAAGGAGAAGGCAATGGCAACTCATTCCAGTACTCTTGCCTGGAAAATCCCATGGACGGAGGAGCCCAGTAGGCTGCAGTCCATGGGGTCACGAAGAGTCGGACACGACTGAGCGACTTCACTTTCACCTTTCACTTTCATGCATTGGAGAAGGAAATGGCAACCCACTCCAGTGTTCTTGCCTGGAGAATCCCAGGGACGGGGGAGCCTGGTGGGCTGCCATCTATGGGGTCGCACAGAGTCGGACACGACTGAAGTGACTTAGCAGTAGCAGCAGCACTTCCCAAAATTTGTACTTACCCATTTACTTGATTGTCTACTGTTTATGCAACACGATCCCTATTTTGTGAGGAAAAATATATGTACATAGGAAAGGCAAAAACCAAAAGAAATACAGGGTTATGATATGTTTTACTTTCTTTCTTGAAATTTTTTTCCCCAAATGAGTTAATTTTTATTATAAGATGGAGGTCACTTTAAAAATAGCCTTCAGTAAAACAATATGGTGAAGCTTAGCATTGTAATGTTTAGCTAGAAAAGTTTCAAAAGAGAACAAATAACATGATGTGTTTATAATAGTATCCAAAGTAACCAAAATAGAAATATGATTTTTTGTGAAGAGTATAAAGCAATGCAACTACATGAAAGGAAAACAAGGGAGTATTGAATATGGAACTAAGAATGATAGTTATTTCAGGTGGGTGAAGACAGTGGGATGAATGGGAACCTGTGTAGTTACAGAATATTGTTAATGAATCTAGCTTTTGTTTGTTTTGTGGGCACTTATTATTATTTTAATAATTTAAAATAATAATCTTTTAGTACTAGAGAGAGGATGGATGAATGGATAGGTAAATAGATAGATAGGTATAGGCCATATTTATTTTAAAGGATCTTTTTTTAAAAAATTGCTTATTTGGCTGCACCAGGTCTTAGTTATGACATGCAAACTGTTAGTTGCGGCATGTAGGATCTAGTTCTCTGACCGAGGTTGAACCTGAGCCCTCTGTGTTGGGAGTGTAGCGTCTCAGGCACTAGACTACCAGGGAAGTCCCCGCAGGCCATATATTTAAAAAGAGGCTTTGGTCTCCTATTCAAGTCGCCCATCTTGCTGATTACAGCACTTTACAAGTGGATCCTGTCACTAGGAAGTGCTGGGGTCACCAGGGCCAAGAATGACAGGCCCAGTACCACCTGACTGCATCGCTGGGTACCCCTCCTTCTGAACAGGGCTATGAGTGGAAGCAGGGCACAGCTGACACCCAGCTGGGACACACCTGCGAGGCAGGCCAGCCTGTGTCTGTGATGTTAACTGTGAGCCTGTTCTGGCTGTTCAGCATTTTCAACATCTTGCCTGGTGTGGGAAAAGATACCCAAGCTCATTCATTGACAGGCTTATCAACCACATTCCCATGCAGCAGTACAACCGCAATCAACTTATATTTGGGCTGATAATTACAAAGAGGGGGAGGAAAGGAGATAGTTGTAGGTTCAAAGAGATGAGACCTTTTATTGTTGTCAGACAGATCTGTTTGTGAATGATTTCAAGTCAGAAAGTGGCTCCACATTTTATGATGCCCCCAACGTCTGTTCAGCTCTCTTTTCACAGTATTTCCCGATGCAAAATGTATCATCACCTCTTGTCTCTGCTCTGCATTTTAGACACATGCTTTATTTTTTATTTATTTAAAATCTTAAAAATTTTAATTGAAGGATAATCACAATATTGTGTTGGTCTCTGCCATACATCAACATGGATCAGCCATAGGTATACATATGTCCCCTCCCTCTTGAACCTCCCTCCCACCCCATCCCACCCCTCTAGGTTGTCACAGAGCCCTGGTTTGAGTTCCCTGAGTCATACAGCAAATTCCCATTGGCTATCTAGTTTACATATGTCAGTAGACATATACTTTAGGTGAAAAAGATTTCTGGAGAGGAAGGAGAAAGATGACAAAATGCCCTTTAGTAAATCCTTCCAGATGTAGACCCAGGTATCTGGAGTGGTCCTCAGAGAGCGCCCCACTCAGCATCCTTCACTGCACAGGCCCTGAGGGCCTCAGAGCTCTGCCAGTAGGGACAGGTCACCGCTAGGACCCAGAGCCCCCACCTCCCATCCCAGTGTGCTTTCCACTATGCTACATAGTAGGTAGCATGTTTGCATGTAGAGATATATGGTTGGCAGCCACTTCAGGACCTAGTTCTGCCCACCAGTGGGACAGCACCAGCCTGGGACCCCTCAGGCCATGCAGTCAGCCACCCCAGGACACAGTCTCACCTGCCAAGAGGCTGGCAGACACCAGGGGTAGCAGGGCTGGGCAGCTAATTGTCTGAGGGTCAGTCCTACCTACCAACACGCTCATAGTCATCAGCTGCACCGCAACAGAGGGCCCCATACAGCTCACTCTCAGAGAATATGGCTCTGTTGACCAGAAGAGAGTATGCTACTGGGTCCCAGAGGATATCTTCTACAGAAGGCTACTTCTCCAGATGAGAAATGCAACCAACCTACCTGACACATACCTACCTAATACACAGAAATAAACAGGGAACTGAGCAAAACGAGGAGCAAAGATAATGTTTCAAATAAAGAAACAAAATAAAAGAAGAACTAAGAAGAAGAACTAAGTGAAGTGGAGATAAGTGATCTATCTGATAAAGAATTCAAAGTGTTTGTAAAGATGTTCAATGTACTTGGGAAAAGAATGAATGAACACAGTAAGAAGTTTAACAAAGAGTTAGAAAATATAGGGAAGGGCCAAACAAAGCTCAAAAATACAATAACTCAATATACTAGAGGGAATCAGCAGTAGAGTAGATGATGTAGAGGAGCTTCTTTGCAAACTGGAAGACAGGGTCGAGGAAATCACTGAAGCTGAACAGAAAAAAAGACAGAATTTTTAAAAATGAGGATAGTTTAAGAGACCTCATTAACAGCAGGTATACTAACACTTGCATTATAGGGGTCCCAGAAGGAGAAGAGAAAGAGAAAGGGGCAGAGAACTGATTTGAAGAAAAAGTAACTGAGAACTTCCCTAACTGGGAAAGAAAACAGACATCCAGGTCCAGGAAGCAGAGACAGTTCCAAACAAGAAGAACCTGAGGAGGATCACACCAAGACACATTATGATTAAAATGGCAAAAATTAAAGATAAAGAGTCTTAAAAGCAGGAAGAGAAAAGCAACTAATTACATACAAGGAACTCCCATAAGACTATCAGGTGACTTTTCAGCAGATAGCTTATGGGCCAGAAGGTTTAAAGTGATAAAAGCAAAACCAAAACCCTACAACCAAAAATATTCTACCAGTCAAGGCTGTTGTTCATATTTGAAGGAGATATAAAGAGTTTTACAGACAAGCAAAAGCTAAAAGAGTTCAGTACCCTAAACCTGATTTACAACAAATGTTAAAGGGACTTCTCTAAGCAAAAAAGACCATAACTAGAAATATGAAAAGTACAAAAGAAAAAATATCACTGGTAAAGGCAAACATACAATAAAGATAGTAGATCACCCACTTATAAAGCTAATAGAAGGATTAAAAGACAGAAGTAGTAAAATCATCTTTATCAATAGTAAATAGTTAAGAGATACATAAAGCAAAAATATGTAAATTATGATGTTAAACATAGTAAACATGGAGGGAGTGCATAAAAATGCAGGATTATTAAAATCACTCAGATTTAAGAGATTATCAGTTTAAAATAATTTTATAATTATACATATAATATGTAAACATGGCCTTACAAATAGCTGTGAAAAGAAGAGAAGCGAAAAACAAAGGCGACAAGGAAAGATATAAACATCTGAATGCAGAGTTCCAAAGAATAGCAAGAAGAGATAAGAAAGCCTTCCTCAGCGATCAATGCAAAGAAATAGAGGAAAACAACAGAATGGGAAAGACTAGAGATCTCTTCAAGAAAATTAGAGATACCAAGGGAACATTTCATGCAAAGATGGGCTCGATAAAGGACAGAAATGGTATGGACCTAACAGAAGCAGATGATATTAAGAAGAGGTGGCAAGAATACACGGAAGAACTGTATAAAAAAGATCTTCATGACCAAGATAATCATGATGGTGTGATCACTGACCTAGAGCCAGACATCCTGGAATGTGAAGTCAAGTGGGCCTTAGAAAGCATCACTATGAACAAAGCTAGTGGAGGTGATGGAATTCCAGTTGAGCTATTTCAAATCCTGAAAGATGATGCTGTGAAAATGCTGCACTCAATATGCCAGCAAATTTGGACAACTCAGCAGTGGCCACAGGACTGGAAAAGGTCAGTTTTCATTCCAATCCCAAAGAAAGCAATGACAAAGAATGCTCAAACTACTGCACAATTGCACTCATCTCACACGCTAGTAAAGTAATGCTCAAAATTCTCCAAGCCAGGCTTCAGTAATACGTGAACCGTGAACTTCCAGATGTGCAGGCTGGTTTTAGAAAAGGCAGAGGAACCAGAGATCAAATTGCCAACATCTGCTGGATCATAGAAAAAGCAAGAGTTCTAGAAAAACATCTATTTCTGCTTTATTGACTATGCCAAAGCCTTTGACTGTGTGGATCACAATAAACTGTGGAAAATTCTTGGAGAGATGGGAATATCAGACCACCTGACCTGCCTCTTGAGAAACCTATATGCAGGTCAGGAAGCAACAGTTAGAACTGGACATGGAACACCAGACTGGTTCCAAATAGGAAAAGGAGTACGTCAAGGCTGTATATTGTCACCCTGCTTATTTAACTTCTATGCAGAGTACATCATGAGAAACGCTGGGCTGGACGAAGCACAAGCTGGAATCAAGATTGCCGGGAGAAATACCAAAATATGCAGATGACACCACCCTTATGGCAGGAAGTGAAGAGGAACTCAAAAGCCTCTTGATGAAAGTGAAAGAGGAGAGTGAAAAAGTTGGCTTAAAGCTCAACATTCAGAAAAGTAAGATCATGGCATCTGGTCCCATCACTTCATGGGAAATAGATGGGGAAACAGTGGACACAGTGGCAGACTTTATTTTTCTGGGCTCCAAAACCACTGCAGATGGTGACTGCAGCCATGAAATTAAAAGACGCTTACTCCTTGAAAGAAAACTTATGACCAACCTAGATAGCATATTGAAAAGCAGAGACATTACTTTGCCAACAAAGGTCCGTCTAGTCAAGGCTATGGTTTTTCCAGTAGTCACGTATGGATGTGAGAGTTGGACTGTGAAGAAGGCTGAGCACCGAAGAATTGATGCTTTTGAACTGTGGTGTTGGAGAAGACTGTTGAGAGTCCCTTGGACTGCAAGGAGATCCAACGAGTCCATTCTAAAGGAGATCAGTCCTGGGTGTTATTGGAAGGAATGATACTAAAGCTGAAACTCCAGTACTTTGGCCACCTCATTCAAAGAACTGACTCATTGGAAAAGACTCTGATGCTGGGAGGGATTGGGGGCAGGAGGAGAAGGGGACGACAGAGGATGAGATGGCTGATGGCATCACTGACTTGATGGACGTGAGTCTGAGTGAACTCTGGGAATTGGTGATGGACAGGGAGGCCTGGCGTGCTGCAATTCATGGGGTCGCAAAGAGTCAGACACGACTGAGCGACTGAACTGAACTGAACTGATATTATGTATATGAACCTCAAGCCACAGACAAAAAATCTAAAATAGATAAATACAGAAAAAAGCTGAGGGATAAAATATCATGTCAATTATACTTCAATGAAAAAGAAAAAGAAAAAACATATGAAGTACTGACACATGCTACAACATAGATGAATCTTGAAAACATTGTGTTAAGTGAAAGAAGCCAGATACAAAAGACCACATATTGTATGGTTCCATTTGTATGAAATATCCAGAATTTTCTAATTTATAGAGACAGAAAGTAGATTACTGGTTGCTTATGGCTGGGGAGGGAATGGGAGAATAAGAGTGTGATAGTTGAAAGGTACATGTGTTTTTTTTTTTTTTTTGGTGATGAAAATATTCTAAAACTGGTTGTGGTTTGGTTGGTTGCACAACTTTGTGAATATGTTAAAAATCATTGAATTGTACAATTTAGATGACTGACTTGTATGGTATGTGAATTATATCTCAATAAAACTGGTACCAAGACAACACATACACGACAACAGGGCTGCACTAGGTCCCCTGGAGCTCAGTCAGTAAAGAATCTGCCTGCAATGCAGGAGACTGGGTTTGATCCCTGGATCAGGAAGATCCCCTGGAGAAGGAAATGACAACCCACACCAGTAGTCTTAACCAAGAGAATTCCACGGACAGAGGAGTCTGGCAGGCTACAGTCCACAGGGTCACAAAGAGTCGGACATGACTTAGCCACTAAACCAACCCAACTTGATTTGCTCTTGGGGTCGTGGTGGTGTCTTTTACTCTCATTCCTGTGTCTGTCCCCTGCTTAGTATGTGAGCCATTCTAATAAAACTTTTTGACTTGTGGTGTTTATCGATGGCACTAGTTCTTTGGTTTACTTTTCCAAGATAACATTTACATCTTCAAAGGGATCTTTTGAGAGTTTTATTCCAAAGGAGAATGTGATATGGGAATTTCAGGCTGTTTAGGAGAATGGAGGAAGTAGTTTGTGGATAAGCGATTTTCAAGCCACCCAAATCATGCTTGGCTTTTACTTTGCAGAAAGCATTCTTAGGGGAGAGGTACCAACGGTGCATGCTCTTGCATAAGTTGCTCCTTATTACTCAGAACGCAGAAATTCCCTTCACTAAGTCTGTGCTCCTTGATGACCGTAATGCTGAGTGAAAGGTTAATGAAATCTTTTTGTACATTTTCAGAAACCTCCAAAGTTTGAATTATGTTAGGGTGTCGGCTTTTTCATAGGCTGAAGCTGAGCTGGGATTGGGATGGCCCTGAGACAGTGTCTTTATTATCTCTGTTAACACCAGGCTGTCAGTCTCCAGATCCTCCGCTGTTCTCAGCCACATGGGTCATTGGGAAGGTGCATATCTTAGTATAGTTGGGTGGCTCTGTCTGGACATCCACTGACTTCTACTCACTGGCTCTTGCCGTGTATCCGAGGTGTGCTCCCTTAAGAGGCCCTGGACTTGCAGAAATTATTTTTGCAGCCAGAGAATTTATAATTCGCTACATATGGCCAGTCATTTTTAGCAACTTTCCTTCTTTCTTTTGCATTTTTCCCACACCCACTCCCACTTACTGTTGGCTGCCCTCCCAGTACCTTCTCACCACTAGGGACTTATATTAATAGGCAGATTTCTGTAGGCTCTGAGAGAGAGCCCCAAATGCATTAGTTGCCTCTTGTTTTCTTTTAATTATTACTTTTCATATGTTCTGCCTACAGATGACACATTTAATAAAAGTCAAGGGTATAGTCACTGGGCCAGGAAGAGGAATCTACTTGTCCTGACTTGCTGTAGGCTGAGCAGTGGACAGAGCAGCATGGAAGTGGTGAGGGTTGAAGTCTTTGGCTTCTGCAAAGAGACAGTGTGGAACAGAGGGCTGGGGTGAGACCCTGAGTGATAGAAGTGAAAGAGTTTGGTATTTTGTGGTTGCACGAACTTTAACTGGAATGCTAACTCACCTGCTGGTTGGCTATGTGGTTTGGGGCAAGTTACCTGTAATCTTCAAGCTTCAGTTACTTTACCTTATCTGTCGGATGAACTTGCAAGGCTGTTATCATAATCAAGAGAGATGATGAGCATGAATATACTTAGTGGCACATATGAAGTACTGCATAAATAGTATTGTCTCTTTCCTTTCATTAAGAGAGAAGGAGCAGGAAAAAAGGCCAAAGACACAAAAATCCCCATGTTCTATTAATAACAGTTCCCATTTCTCTTTTCCATAATATTTTCATAATGCTTTAAACCATGTGGGTAATTGTTTCAGCATTTAACTTTTCCACTGAATTATTTAATTACATTTATGACAAGCACACGTTTCTTTTGAGCATGTCAGAGGAACCATTAATTTATTCTAGTTGATTTATAACATGCTCAGATATTTTTTCACCATTATCTTTGTGGTGATAGAAAACTATGCAGCCTCCCAAGATTTATCTTGCTTCAATCACCCTTTAATCAGAATGAATTCCTGAAAAGTCTAGATAAGGGTCCCCCTAGAGCAAAGGAGTAAGATTTTCTCTGAAAGCGATTTAAGCCTGATAGTTTATCAATCCAGATGACTCCCACTTTTGTCCTCAAGTTTTAGCAGAGGAAGCTCGGTAGGCATTTTATCTTGGAAGGGGGCAGAGTGTGGAAGAAAAGCAATGAGATTAGAAATTTCTTTTTCTAAAGAAAATGGTTATTTGGCACATCTGGAGAGAGGTGCAATTGTTTGGTTCCCAGATGCTTCTGTAGCCCACACTTCTGTAAAGATTCTCTGCCTGGCATGTCTTCATTGCCTTCAAAGGGATTTCTATTTGAGTAAGGTAATAAGGTTCACTTCCACAGCCTTCCCTGATTAATGCCTCAAGACTGGATCCTCAGTCCTGATGGGCAGATGAGTACCGAATTCCCCATTTAGTGCTCTCAGGCTTTAAACATTCCAAATGACAGTACATAAAACACATGCCTTTCATCGCCTTTATTTTCCCATCAGCTTGTGGCCTGAGAATTTAGGTTAACCTTTCGATTATAACCAGGGTTTGAAACAAACAATGAAAGCTTCCTAATAGTTCTTTTTTCAATTTGTTTCTTATTAAATTGTAAAAAATTTGCTTTATTTATTAGCAGAGGTGGGTAGGAGGCCCTGAGGTGTGAGGCTTGGTCATGAACAACAGTTGCAAAAGAGGACTGTAAGCACAGGCAGTCGTGGATTGAAAATACGTTAGCAATTAGTGTTTTCCACCGAATGGTTTAAAACTGAAAAAAAAAAAAAAATTACAGCTGCTGAAAGATATTACAAAATTAGGACAGCCTGAATGATCTCACATTAAAAAAAAAAATCTCGTTCTGGGAAAAGTTTTGCCCTTCTCATTCTTAGTCATAATTAAGACAAGGCAATAACTATTTAAGTTGTGTGCACAATGGTACAAATTCCTCCATGAAAAATGGACAAAAGTTGCTAAATAAACACATGGAGAACTGTAAGAGCCCTAACATGAGCTATGAAACACACAATTTAGATCTACCTATTGTATAAATCAAACATTCCCCAGAAGGAACAGTGACAGCTATGTTTAGAGCTTGAAATGGGCCTGTTTTTGTTAGGATGAGATGAAAACTGACATTAAAAGGTTATTAACCAATATTCACTGTCTGTTCTGTGGACTTTATCTAAGAATGGTTTGATACATTTGAATGGTGCCAGTTTTTTTTTTTTTTTGATCATTATTCATGTTTTGTCAAGATGTTTTGTTTAAATATACAGTTTCAAATGGTTTGTCATATTATTTAACTATATGTCTTTAGGTACAAAATGTTTATTTTATGAGAGTATAACTTCATGAAAATCAAGGATAAATATGGTTTTATTTATAGACATTGACTTTTTCTCCAGTAGCTTTGAGTTACACGTCTGCATATATTATTCAGTCCCAACCAGGGTAGGGAAAAGTGGAAAGAAGAAATGACCTTCTGGGATCTGGAAGATCAAAGCTGCCACTTGTGTGAGGGTTTTCTCTCCACTCAAACTAGGAGGAAACTTGACCAGCAAAGGCTTGGACACCACTGTCAGCCTGGAATACCCTTCTATAGTTCTTTCATGAGGCTATAGCTGGGAGCTGGCCTGAGGACACATTAACCCTGAGCACTCAGTGTGTCCTGGTCAGACACCTGCCTACCTCAAGCCTCCAGGGAAAACTCCTGGGGATCCATGGTGAAACCACAGGCTGGGAGGTAAGACCACACCCCACATGCACAAAGGTCTTAGATCACGTGTGTGTGTGCAAAGTCACTTCAATTGTGTCTGACTCTTGGTGACCCTATGAACTGTAGCCCCCCAGGTTTCTCTGTCCATGGGATTTTCCAGGCAAGAATACTAGAGTGGGTTGCCATTTCATCTTTCAGGGGATCTTCCCCACCCAGGGACTGAACCTGCACCTCCTGCATTGCAGGTGGATTCTTTACTGCTTGTGTCATTGGGAAAGTCCATCTTATAAATTTCAGTTCAGTTCAGTTTCTCCGTTGTGTCTGACTCTTTGCGACTCCATGGACTGCAGCATACCAGGCTTCCCTGCCCATCACCAACTTCCAAAGCTTGCTCAAACTCATATTCATCGTGTTGGTGATGCCATCCAACCATCTTATCCCCTGACGTCCCCTTCTCCTCCTGCCTTCAATCTTTACCAACATCAGGGTCTTTTCCAGTGAGTCAGTTCTGCACATCAGGTGGCCAAAGTATTGGAGTTTCAGCTTCAGCATCAGTCCTTCCAATGAATATTCAGGACTGATTTCCTTTAGGATGGACTGGTTTGATCTCCTTGCAGTCCAAGGGACTTTCAAGAGTCTTCTCCAACATCACAGTTCAAAAGCATCAATTATAAATTTACCAAGGAAATAAAATGGGCCCTCTCTAGGTTTAAACAAAATATGGGACCAAACACATGTTGTTTTCTCTTTTATAGCTTGCCATCAGTCTTATCTCATTAGAAGGTAAAATAAGGTCATGAGAATTTGTTCTTTTCTTGCATCACAAATAAGGGGAGTCATAGCAAAATGATCGCATTAATTTATATACTACATTGCTTTCAGTGGAGAGCTATGAGAATCTCATACCTTGATCCAAAGGAATAGCTCTTATAGTAGAAATGTTAGGCGAAGTGTAGAGGCTTTTAGCATCCTTCAGACCACACATGGTAGTTATCATCTGCTGGCCCCAAGAATCTGCTGGTGTGATTTTTTAAGGGAATGGTTGTCATGTTGAATTTGAGTTATCTGTGAGACATTCAGATGAATATGTGGATGGATAATTAGAGGTATAGTTTTGAAGCTTGAGGGCCAGAGGTGTGAGATTTGGGAGTCACTGGTCTCTGAGTGGTAGTTGATGTTGTGGACATATGTAAGATCACTGAGGGAAAAATGAGAAAAGAAACTGTCTGGGATGACCTAGGACAGAAGTGTGAGCTGCACTAATGTGTGGGCTACACTTTTAGTCACCCTGTAATCTTCTTAGATTGATAGCACATATACAAGAACTTAGGGCATGACACTGAAAACTTAAGGATGACGTTTAGTGGAAAGTTAAAGCAGTCTGTTTACATGTTGCTGAAAATAAATTGATCAGATTGTCTGTTTCATGCAAAGATGGAAGTTAATAGAATTCAACCTACCAAAGAGTTACTAACTGTAAAGCACTGTGTTCCATGCCAACACAGAAAAAAATCAGAGATGAATTATAACAGTTCTTACTCCTAAGAAGTGGTGGAGACAGATGTAGAAACATTTAACTGTAATAGACAAATGAATGAGATAAGGGCTGTAATAGCTGAGTGAAATGGGAACTTGACAGAAAGAAAAACTAGTTTCAGAGCAGGGTTTGAGGAACATTTCACAGAAGAAGAGGAAGGATACTAATACTATAATAGGAAAAGAAGTGAGGGGTGAAAGTGAAGTGAAAGTTGCTCAGTCGTGTCCAACTCTTTGTGACCCCATGGACTATACAGTCCATGGAATTCTCCAGGCCAGAATACTGGAGTGGGTAGCCTTTCCCTTCTCCAGGGAATTTTCCCAACCCAGGGATCGAACCCAGGTCTCCTGCACTGCAGGTGGATTCTTTACCGGGTGAGCTACAAGGGAAGCCCAGCCACAAGGGAAGTGAGGGGAGAGACTCTCAATGTGATTGCCTCTCTCATGCCCAGGCAGGAGGCACCAGAGGGGCTGAACTAGGCTGAACTTGCAGGTCAAACACTGAGTATTCTGAAGTTATCTGGTTACTGTCAACGTGTAGCTCTCTCTAACCTCCACATCTCAGACCCTACACAAGAAAACAAGAGCCTCCAAAATACAAAACCCTCTTCCTAACCAGCAGTAATCAGTACCTTCCAAGCAAGAGCCTCCCGATGATACTCTCAAGCAGTTAAACATGGGTACTTCACCGTTTCTCACATGTAAGAGAGAAGGAATGTGCTCAGTCACTCATGTCTGACTCTTTGTGACCCCATGGACTGTAGCCACCAGGCTCCTCTGTCCGTGGAATTTACCGAGGCAAGAATACTGGAGTAGGTTGCCATTACCTTCTCCAGGGGTCTTCCCGACCCAGAATCGAACCCCTGTCTCTTGTGTCTCCTGTATTGGCAGACGGATTCTTTACCACTAGTGCCACCTGGGAAGCCCTGTAAGAGAAAATACCCTAGAACAAACAGTGTGCTTCACGTAATATTCCTTTTGAAATATAGTGGGAGTCATTTTGACAGCACAGGGAAAATTTCAGCAGGATGTAGTTTGTTTGGTCTTCCCGATAGCTCAATGGTAAGGAACATGCCACCAGGGCAGGAGGCATAACAGATGTGGGTTCGATACCTGGGTCAGGATTATCCCCTGGAGGAGGGCATGGCAACCTACTCCAGTATTCTTGCCTGGAGAGACAGAGGAGCCTGGTGGGCTACATACAGTCCATAGCATCACAAAGAGACGGACACGACTGAAAAGACTTAGCAAGCATGCAGCCCATAGTCTGTTTAAAAGATAAAAACTACTGCTTCAGTGTTACCTATCCTTCTGAGTTTGGCCCCAGTAAGAGTCCTTCTATTCGGTGTGACTCGAGGCAACTGAATGAGACAGTATTCTGCTCAGAAGCAAGAAAAGCTTATTTGGTCAAAGAATGGAGAGGTGCGAGCTTGCACTCCAGAGCACACGCTCTTCCCACGGACAGGACTGCCTTATAGGGTCTCGTCAGCAGCGGAGGAAGCAAACTTTTTGTGGGACTGGGTGCAGCTGTGCAGCTGTGCTGCTGCCGCTCCAGGTCCAGTCACCGAGTCTGTACACGGCTGCCACCGCCACTTTGAGTGACGCAGTCACCACCTCTGTACATGGCCGCTGCCGCCATCTTGAATCGTGGGGTCCTGTGCAGCTTGCAACGGCCCAGCTGAGGTGTGGGCACAGCCATCTTGCACTAGTAACTCTGGTCTGAAGTGCTGGGTACAAGACCTCTACACTCAGTACCCTATAGGCAAGTGGAAGTTAATTCTATCTTATTTTTTCCCCGGGGACCTCAGTGGGTAAGGTACCCCGGTGACATTTGTATCTGAAAAAGAATAAGACAACAATGGACCAAAGCCAGCCAGTTTGAGGGGAGTTTATTCTGGTGGAGACAGTGCCTGGAGGCATAACCAGATGGTTTTTGAGAGAAAGAACGAAAATGAAAGCGAAAGGTACGCTTTTCCTCACATTTCTTTCCCTAGTATGTGGTGTTGTCAGTGCATTTCTGGAGTCTTCATGTTTGAAGAACTTTGTAGGGTGGATGCTGAAGTTGACTCTTTACTTTATCCCTTTGTTATGTGAGATTTATTTTAAATGATTCTGTCATTCTTACATATGGTTCTACCCTCTTTGTATCCTGTTTGGTAACGACTTGAGTCATGTTCTAAGTGCACCTCAGCAAGGCTTGCCTCCTTTTCACGTTCTTTCCACAAAAGTGCAGAGCTAGTTTGCTGACATAACACAGGACCCCCTCCGGGGTCTGATATAAAGATAAGTAGGATATCCCTTCTTCTCTGAAGCCTCTTTGGCTCTCTTAGTCTCGATACCTGCTGTCATTTTACTGCTTCTTCGTCTGTTCAGGCTGCTATAACAAAATATCACAAATCGCTTGGCTTATAAACAACGAAAATTTCTCATGGTTCTGGAGGCTAAAAGTCTGAGATCATGATGGTAACATGGCTGAGTGAGGGCCCAGGTCACAGAAATTTTGTGTCTTCACATAGGGGAGGGGGTGAGCTAGGTCTCTGGGGCCTCTTTTAAAGGGTGCTAATCCCAGTTGTGAGGTCTCCCCGCTAACCCCTATGCCCAATGCAATCACCTCCCCAAGGTCTCACCTCCTAATACTGTCACCATGGGTATTAGGTTGTCAACATATGAATTTTGGGGGTGGGAACACAGACATTCAGACCATAGTAGGTACCTTCTAGTTACAACTATTGATATATTATGACGGAAAATAAGAATTCAGTTATCAACATTGTTGTCTCCTCCATCGAACTGTGAATGACAAGAGCGGGAGGAATGGTCTTATTAAGTAGTGTCAGCACCCCCATCCCCCACCCCACGATGCCAAGCACCTGGTATGAATTCCATAAATGCCTTGCAAACTGATTATATGAGTATTGCATAAGTTGAAAGTGAAAGTGAAGTTGCTCAGTCGTGTCCGGCTCTTTGGGACCCCATGGACTGTAGCCTATCATAATCCTCTGTCCATGGGATTTTCCAGGCAAGAATACTGGAGTGGGTTGCCATTTGCTGCATTCTTAAATCCTATTTGGATTCTCCAAAGCCATTCTTTTCTATATGGGTCAAATTGCTGGAGAAAATTTGTGAATACAAATTATGTTCTTGAACACATTCTAATCCTAGATACAACAACAACTCATTTGCTTCAGTCATGCCTGACTCTTTTGTGACCCCATGGACTATAGCCTGCCAGGCTTCTCTGTCAATGAAATTTCCCAGGCAAGAATATGGAATAGGTTGCCATTTCCTTCTCCAGGGGATCTTCCCAACCCAGGAACCGAACCTGTGTCTCTGGTACTCCTGCGTCGGCAGGTAAGTTCTTTACCACTGAGGCACCAAATATGGCTTGCAAGAGGTATAATATGGTGGGGAAAATTGGTGGTCTAGGTATAGCTGGGTCTTAGTTCTGCTTTGCACTATAAGCCTTGTAGTGGTGGGCCATATGCAAGTGTTGTTACATTCTTTAAAATCACAATATTGCACAAAATAAGTATTGCAACCCGCTTGAGGATATGCTCAATGAAGACAAAGTAGGATTATTTTATCTTGTGATCTGGGCTTTTGTGAATTTATTTATTAATGCAGTCTCAGAATCTCCCCACCCCTACTCTTTTAGGGTAGGCATGTCATATTAACTGAATTTTAAAAAACTTCTGGTTAGCTAGAATTTTTAGATTATTCAAACTGAACTTCTGGTAATACTCTTCAATTTTGAAATTTACTTTTTAGGAACTGAAAGGGTCTTTACAGTAATTCTTAAGTTTGTTTTAGCTTAACATTTCACTAGTTGTGATACAATTGAATATTGATTCTGTATTTTAACATATTAGTTATTCTGCTCATTTCTGGGTCATCTGTAGATCTGATAAATGGGCTGCTAACTTTTCCTGTAAATTAAAGAACAGATTTAAAGACAGAGGCCTGTAGTACTCTGTTAGAGACATTCTTCCAGGTTGATAACAAGTAATTAATTAACACTTGGATTATGCTTGTTTATAACTAGCTGTGAATCTATTCTACTGAACTGTATCATTCAATTATATGCTTATAGATATTCCACTTCCTCCCTGGCCCTAAAATTTCTGTGTACTCATTAGGTTGGGGTGATTTTGATTTCTATGACCTGAAAGACCAAAACTGTGCTTCTTCCCCCAACCCCCCCAGCATCAGTTCAGTTCAGCTCAGTTCAGTTGCTCAGTCGTGTCTGACTCTTTGAGACCCTATGGACTGAAGCACGCCAGGCTTCCTTGTCCATCACCAGCTCCTGGAGCTTGCTCAAACTCGTGTACGTTGAGTCGGTGATGCCATCCAACCATCTCATCCTCTGTCGTCCCCTTCTCCTCCCGCCCTCAATCTTTCTGGCATCAGGGTCTTTTCAAATGAGTCAGTTCTTTGCATCAGATGGCCAAAGTATTAGAGTTTCAGCTTCAGCATCAGTCCTTCCAATGAATGAATATTCAGGACTGATCTCCTTTAGGATGGACTGGTTGGATCTCCTTGCAATCCAGGGGACTCTCAAGAGTCTTCTCCAACACCACAGTTCAAAAGCATCAATTCTTTCGTGCTCAGCTTTCTTTATAGTCCAACTTTCACATCCATACATGACTACTGGAAAAACCATAGCTTTGACTAGACTGACCTTTGTTGGCAAAGTAATGTCTCTGCTTTTTAATATGTTGTTTAGGTTGGTCATAACTTTTCTTCCAAGGAGTAAGCGTCTTTTAATTTCATGGCTGCAGTTACCATCTACAGTGATTTTGGAGCCCCCCAAAATAAAGTCTCTCACCGTTTCCACTGTTTCCCCATTTATTTGCCAAGAAGTGATGGGACCAGATGCCATGATTCAGTTTTCTGAATGTTGAATTTTAAGCCAACTTTTTCACTCTCCTCTTTCACTTTCATCAAGAGGCTCTTTAGTTCTTCTTTGCTTTCTGCCATAAGGGTGGTGTTATCTGCATAGCTGAAGTTATTGATATTTCTGGCAATCTTGATTCCAGCTTGTGCTTCATCCAGTCTGGCATTTCTCATGATGTTCTCTGCATATAAGTTAAATAAGCAGGGTGACAATATACAGCCTTGATATACTCCTTTCCAGATTTGGAACCAGTGTGTTGTTCCATGTCCAGTTCTAACTGTTGCTTCTTGACCTGTATACAGATTTCTCAGAAGGCAGGTCAGATGGTCTGATATTCCCATCTCTTGAAGAATTTTCCACAGTTTGTTGTGATCCACACAGTCAAAGGCTTTGGCATAGTTAATAAAGCAGAAGTAGATGTTTTTCTGGAACTCTTGCTTTTTCTATGATCCAGTGGATGTTGGCAATTTGATCTCTGGTTCCTCTTCCTTTTCTAAATCCATCTTGAACATCTGGAAGTTCACAGTTCATGTACTGTTGAAGCCTGGCTTGGAGAATTTTGAGCATTACTAGCATATGAAATGAATGCAGTTTGAACATTCTTTGATCCCCCAGCATAGGATCAACCAAAACTCCTAAGGGGGCCCTGGAGCCCCTCCTTGCCCTAGGAGAGGTTCTGCAAGGTTGAAGCTGCTTGGTCAGAGATGGATCTTAAAATTGGTATGTGTAGGCCTGGAAGGCTGCAGTCCATGGGGTCACTGAGGGTTGGACATGACTGAGTGACTTCACTTTCACTTTTCACTTTCATGCATTGGAGAAGGAAATGGCAACCCACTCCAGCGTTCTTGCCTGGAGAATCCCAGGGACAGGGGAGCCTGGTGGGCTGCCGTCTATGGGGTCACACAGAGTTGGACATGACTGAAGTGAATTAGCAGCAGCAGCAGCAGTAGCAGCAGGCCCTTGAAAAGCTCAGCTATCTCGTTCTGAACTATAATTATTTTTCCTGGTAGGAAAGATCCTTTTTTTTTCTTTCTTTCTTTTTTTTTTTTTTTTTAAGAGCACACACTAGTCCATGATAAAATAACTTGAGAGAAAGATCTGGAAGGGTTGACTTCTCCCCTTTACACATGCTCAGAGCAGAATCTGAGCACTGAATAGGTCGTGGTGGAACTCAAGGCAAGGCAAATTCTTCAAGGCCCTGACCAGCAGGTGGGAGCCAGGAGAAGTGTCCCCAACCCCTGCCACCCACCTGCAGCAGGACCCTAGCTGGAGACCCTCACAGACTCACTTCAGTTTTCCAGATGAGATCTGTGGGCCATGAGCAGGGGGAACTGGAGTGGGGGAGGTGAAGGACAATGTTCTTTTCTTAAAAAGCATCTACCAGCATCACACTACTGGGCCTGATGTCCCCTTTAACCATCAGTTGGTACGTTTTATAGCATAAATAAAACTCAGATCTAGAAAAATGGTACTTATGAACCTATTTTCAGAGCAGAAATAGAGACACAGACATAGAGAATGAACTTGTGGACAAAGCAGGGGAAGGAGAGGGTGGGGCGAACTGAGAGAGTTATGTTGGAATATATCCACTACCACGTGTAAAATAGATCGCTCGTGGGAAGCTGCTGTATAACACAGGGATCTCAGCTCGGTGCTCTGTGATGAACTAGCAGAGTGGGCTGAGGGGCGGGAGGAAGGCTCAAGAGGGAGGTATATATGTATACTTAGGCTGATTCATGTTGTATGACAAACCAGCACAACGTCGTGAAGCAGTTGTCCTCCAATTAAAAAATAAATCTCAAGGGAAATAAATATATTGGCTCTTACGAGGTTGGAAGTGAGCAAAAGTGGCTTTTGGGAAAATTAGAAAGTAGACCGTAATTACTTTATTCCAGTTTGGGGCAACTTCCCCTTTTTCCATGACACATCTTTTTGCTACTGGAGGTTGGTTGGTTTCCCTGGTTTCTCCCAGTCTCCCCTCCTCTGTGCATAGACACATCGTGTTCTCCTCGAGTCCTTCTTCCTGACCAGATTCTCACTCTCTGGTGACAGTTGCTTACTACTAGGTAATGGAATGGCAGTTTGCTCTTGCATGAGTGCAACTCTCTCTCTCTCTGTCTCTCACACCCCCACACATCCACACATATGTGAATGATGAGCCAAGAAGTCTCTGGTCTCCGGTTACATGCAGCTTCAGAAAGCTGCCGTTCTGATTAGCGTCTCTACCACCCTGCTTGGCCCATTTTATTACTGTGGATGAAGAAGGAGCAGGTCCAGTTCATGGGCAGGGGACACAGGGCCCCACATTCGGAAGGGCCCTGAATTTGTTTTACGGCTCTGCTGTTGCCATGTTTAAGTTCTTATTTCTTTTTGAACATGTCACTCTGGATTTTTATTCTGCACTGGGCACCACAGATCATGTAACTAGTCCCAGTCAGGGGTTAAGTGTCCTGCTGCATGATGTACCTGTTTCCTATAGCCTAGGAATCTGTTCTCCATGCCAGCAGCTCTCAAAAAACTACTTCACATTTATTTTTTAGCTGCGTATTTTCCAATAAACTATCTTTTAAATGATTAATGGATATTTTCTGAGAAAACGGTTTCACCCAAGCATTCATCTAATGGAACTATTTGTTTTACTATGCTCATGTCCCAAGTGGTCTCCAATCTCTATTTAATTTTAATGTCTATGTGTTCTCTAAGTTTAAAAAAACCCATCCAGAGCAAGCCTATACACCAGACAGGAAGAGGTGTAACCAATATTTGAGATTCAACAAAGATTAATCAGTACATACTGTATGTGGGACCCTGTTCTAGAGGCTGGGGATAAAGCAGAGAAGGACAGCATTCCTGATCTTGTACACTCTAGTGAGTGGAGATAGACAGTAAGCTGATAAATGAATATGTGTTAAGCTAGTAAACCATAAGTAAGTGTGATAATTTCAGGTACAGATAAGTACTAAGCAGAAGGTTAAAAATTGGATTATAAGGTAGAGTCATTAAACGTGGCTTTAGCTTGGTAGTTTGAACAGGCCTCTCTGAGGAAGTGACTTTTGTATTGAGACCTAAATGACTTACCATGTAAGTTTCAAGTTTTGGTAAAGTTTTAAAATGTTAGCTGTAACTCAAACATTGTTCACTGTTTCAGTGAACTGTGAAATCCATTGTTCACAGGGGGATGGTATTCATTTGCAGTGAAAGTATACATGTCTTCAGAAGGCATCAGACTTGAACTCCGTGGATGGAGCCTCAGACTGGTTCTCCTCCAGGGAATTTCCACGTTTAGTGGCAAGTTCCGCTTTAGTTCACTTTGTCGTCAAGACAGTTGGCCTTGTTCATGTGCCCCATATGTGGCGAGCACTTTATTAGTTGTTTGTAGTTTCAGAAGAAGTTGAAGTTACAAAACCCACCGTTGCAATTTTCTGGAGAAGGCAGGGCAGAACCAAGGAAAGGTAAGTAAAAGCACAAATCATAGAAACCCAGGCATTGCCAACAGCAGCTGTACACAATCGGGGGCCATGAGGGATGCTAGATTCACTGGGGTCATTCACCCAGAAAGGATCACTTACCATGTCCACTGGTTTTTCCTGCACTGTTTTGAGCTAACCTTTTCCCCAGCTTCTCCATTTCAGAACCCCTGTTCCTTCCCTTCTTTAGGTTGGATAAATAGAGTAGCAAAATTTTAGGACTTCTCATAGCTCCATGTTATTAAACTTTTCTGTGGAAAATAACAGAATTTGGGGATTAGAGATTAAAAAAAGGAAGAAGCATCTTTCTTTACCTGATGGCCATATAATGGTTTTCTTCTTGACCACTTTTGACTGTGAGACGTCTTTGGTGAGATGCATGAAGCATTTGCAAATTGTTGCAAAACTCCAGCCCTCCAAGCTGCTGAATTTTTTTTTCCTGTTTAGTTTTTTTTTTGTGGCTTTGTTTTATAATTATAAGGAAGTAGAAGTTAGTTTTTGCTTTTGAAAAAAGAAATAGTTTTTTTCACACATGCACACATTTGAAAAATGCAGTGTGGATGGTGAGACTGAGCTACTCTAAACCAAACTGTTAGAATGTTACTGTTAACATTCCTTTACTTTTATGGGAGATTACACCTGTGTTAGAAGAGGTGCTGGAAAAGGGACTCTCTGTCACTAATACTGGGTGTTCAAGTATGGAGACAGGAGGATAAAAGAGTTGTGGTGTATACGCTGAACAGGAGATTTTCATTTTGAAGAAATAAGAGCAGATCAGGAGTGTTATTTGTCCCATCTCAGGTGGGGCACCTCACCAGGTAAAGCCAGGTTGCTCTCAGAGACTCCCAGAGATGAACTTTAAGGTTTGTAAAGATCATCATTTTCTCATTCTGGCCTCAAAAGAATGATCAGTGGTGAGAACAGTCATCTCTGAATGTAACTTGGATTTCAGGTTTCTCCTTTACACCAGTCCATGGTGATATGAAAAAAAGCTAAAGGTGACTTTTCATCAGTAATAAAAAAGAAAGATCTCCCCCATTTATTTCTTCAAGGGCAGATTTATATTTCTGCTTTTCAGCTTATTAGGACAAAGATGATGATGAATGGTGGTTTCCAGATGTATTTCTGAAAAAGCTGAATAAGAAAGAGCTATGTTTGGTTGACTCTCCTGTTCCTGGGAGTGGGAAGTAGAGGGAGAGGTGGATCATAGAAAGAGCCATGTGAGCAGTTGCTTTTACCACCATTGTGTTGTATCTGTGCTTTTGTGTGGGTTTAACCTAGGGTGTTAACTATATTTAACCTAGGATTTAATCTAGTGGGATTTCAAAATTAAACCTTCAACACTATGTGTGAATAAATCATCTTTCAAATGAGTTTTCTCATTTACACATTTTAAGTTTGCTTTCTTTGTCATTATAGCTGGACTGCTGCTGCTGCTGCTAAGTCGCTTCAGTTGTGTCTGACTCTGTGCGACCCCATAGACGGCAGCCCACCAGGCTCCCCTGTCCCTGGGATTCTCCAGGCAAGAACACTGGAGTGGGTTGCCATTTCCTTCTCCAGTGCATGAAAGTGAAAAGTGAAAGTGAAGTCGCTCAGTCGTGTCCGACTCTCAGCGACCCCACGGCTGTTCTGCCTCACATGCAGATCTCACCTCGTTGCCGCCATGGTTATGGTCCTGCTGTGGCTGGTCTCCAAGCTCCTAAGTAATAGGATATGAACCCTTTGTGCATTCCTTCTCTTTGTCTCCACAGCCTGATGTCCTGCCCTGCCCTGCTTTACATTTGACCTTTCAAGCACTTGTGATCCTTTCTCGTTGTGCTGCTTTGCATTTCACGACAATCCTTCTCTCTGGCATACCCTTCCCATTTTCATCTGCTTGGCTCACTTTTACTGGACAAGCCATCATTCTCTCCAGAAAGTCTTCCCTTAAACCATGGGCTCCTTCTATAGGTTCTGTGGCTTCTTGCTCACTACTGAATATATTAAATTTTTTGTTCAGACGTAATTTGATCTTTTAGACTGTAGAAACCATATGGGAAGAGACTGTGCCTTATCATTCTTGCAGGTGTTGAATGCAATGCCATACACGTAAATGTGCTAAGTAAGTGTTTGCTGGCCACTTACAAATATTAAGCACTCAAGTTAGCAAGTATTTCAGTTAGACTTCCTAGCTAGTAGTAAGATTGAACTGAAAAAATGCAAGAAAGTTTCATAATGATAAGTGGTTAATAGCAGTTATGTCAGGAAATGAGTAACATTATTTTTTCCTCTCAGTGGTAAGGTCACAGTATTTTTAATGAGTGTAGAGAAATCCACTGCCCATGTAAAGTATATACATACATATAGCATATGCAGTAAGGATCACAGATAATATTTAGAATTAAGAGCTATGAGAATTGGTAAACTTGCTCAGATGTCTTCCCGGACAATCATCTGTTCATTTGTGGTACAAAAATCCTTTTATAATATTTTTGACAAATAGTCATGTCTTTTCTACCTAAACACCTCTTGATAATGGCCCCTTTTTATCTCATTAGGCAGCAGCTCATTTCATTTTGGGACCATTTTAATTTTCATAAAGTTCTATACTAATCCACATCTACTTTCCTATAACTCCTGTCTACGGTCCTAATTCCTCCTCTTTATGAAGAGGAAGATGCAATAAGTCTTTGTAGATGTAGGTGGATCATCGAGTCCCACAGCACTTCTCCTTTCCAGGTGAAGTTTCCTTAAACCTGGCAATTGTTCTTCATTTTTTTAGGATTCTATGTCCCCTCTTCATGCCTGTCGCTTTATTCTGTTGTTCTTCAGTTTTTCTGGAAGTGATCAGATCACTCCAGGCTCCCTTAGCAGTACAAATTTGAGCAGGCCCCTGGCAAACACTGAGCTAAACACTGTATTTTGATTCCTGAAGCCTGAGACTGCATTGACTTTTTTGGTAACCGTGACACTTTGTCGACACCTATGGAACTTTCAGTCAAAGTTGATAATGGTACTCCTTTAATAATGGTAATCCAAAGTTGGTAATGAAATCCTTTAGAATTGTCCTTCTCATATGGTTGCTAAGTCTTTTTATGATCTGGTCTTTTGAATGATGCTCCCCAGGTGACCAACTATTGATAATATGTGTAGACCAAAAGCAGGATGAGACAGTGCCCATGTCTGAAGGTCTAGAAAGTACTTTCTAAGAGTTTTTATTTTCCTCTGGGCATGGAGACAATGAGATTGTAAAATCATCAAACTTTTTTAAAAACTAAGATTTCCAGAATTTATCTATTCAAATCAGTATTGCTCTTTAAATCAATAACCTTGAAAGATTACGTACTTAGTCTGATGATGTCTCATTTTTTGAGTTGCTAGGACAATAAAATATTTTTTGGTTGCCTACTCTGAGTTTAGTGCCGGGATACATTTTTAAACTTCTACCTTTGAATGGTTTTTAAATCCAGTGAGCGAACCACACAGGAGAATGTTCTATTTTCAGTGGAGCTTTTTTTTAACCCCAAAGTTCTAGTTTAGTGGACTTGGCTCCATGTGACCTTTTTTCATCTCCAAAAATCAACTGTCCTCAAAGATGACAATTTAACAGACTGACAAACGTCCCCATGCAGGCCCCTGGAGCCACTGACTGCTAGAATGGTCAAAATAAGCTTCATCAAGGCCTTGCTGGCACCCTCTTTATTTAAACACAGGACTCCTAGAAATTTTGTCTGGAGGTCCTAGCTCCTGCCAAAAAATATTTTTTTCCTCCTCTATTCTAAGACCAATTACCAAATAAAGCACTCTATAGAGAACCCAAATGAAGTATTTCTCTTATCTAGTTGGTCAGAAAAGTAATTAAACCCACCTGCTGTGATGAGCCAGGGGTGGGGTGGGGGGGTTGTCTTGGTGGGGGGTGGGGTAGGGGGTGCTCCAAGCCACTGTTACAGTTACAGTAACCACCCTGGATGCAAACTCAGATGAAAGCTGGTGTTAGACAGGCCTGAGCATTTCACAACCACAGTCCTTAGCAGTCGTAGCAAAGGGTCCTGTCTTAGATTCAGAAAGGCAGCTCCCAGCCCTTGTGGGTGTGGTGTGAGCTAACATTACAAAGCAAACATTTTTTAAAAGCACACGTTAAGTGTAGCTGGTGATGGTTGTTCAGAGAATGCAGACAAATGAATTTAATTTGGAGTCTAGGATTTGTTTGCTCTTAAGAGTTGCAGTGACACAGGCACCACTTTGTTTGACTGGAGGCAGCTTTTGCTCTTATCAGCTAACTCTTCTGGGCTTTGTCAGCATCATCAAGTTCAGGAAGTATGTGACTTCTCCTAATACTACAAGCCACTAGGTGTCCTGTAACCTACAGTCAACATTCAGGACAATCTGAATTTCTGTAATTTCTTTGTATTTACCAGATTTTGCTGAAATTCTTGAAAACCATAGAATATCGGCAGTATTTGAAAAATGAGGCAATACACGTTTTAATTCAAATGGCAAACTGAACAAATTAGATAGAATTATTGTCCTGTGACACTGCATAAAATTTGGTTAAAAAATATGTTCAATCCTTCTCAGATTATTAGGAAATAAACAGAAAAAGGAACAAGAAATATCAAGATGCCTAGCTGAAACAAGAAACATATTTCATTTAGATACTAGTACTAATAGTAACAATAACAATATTGTTGTTCAGTTGCTCTGTCCTGTCTGACTCTGTGACCCCATGCACTACAGCACACCAGGCTTCCCTGTCCTTCATTGTCTCCCAGAGTTTGCTCAAACTCATGTTCATTGAGTCAGTGATGCCATCCAACCATCTAGTCCTCTGTCGCCTCCATTCTTTTCCTGCCCTCAATCTTTCCCAGCATCAGGGTCTTTTCCAGTGAGTTGACTCTTTGCATCACGTGGCCAAAGTATTGGAGTTTCAGCTTTAGCATCAGCCCTTCCCATGAACATTCAGGGTTGATTTCTTTTAGGATTGACTGGTTTGATCTTGCTGTCCAAGGGATTCTCAAGAATTTTCTACAACACTATAGTTGAGAGCATCAGTTCTTCAGCACTCAGCCTTCTTTATGGTCTAGCTCTTACATCCATACATGACTACTGGAAAAACCATAGCTTTGACTCTACGAACAATAACAGTAGTGCTGCTCTAATACCTTATGTTACAGCATAATGAGACCATGGGTTTCTTTAGTTGGGAAAATTGGCTATGGACCAGTAGTACTTAAGAACTTAATCTGAGTAATATCATTTTAAAAACTAGTGAAACAAGGATTTTAATGCTTTCAAAAAGAGTAATACTAATACCTTGTATGCACATAGCACTGTGAAATTTATAAAGCATTTTCACATTGCAGTAAAGGGTTTTGCAGAGGAGGTGGCAGGGCTCAGATGTTTAAGTGGCAAGACCTGGATTTGCTGCTCTGTGTGTTACCCATTACTGACTCAGTAAAACTCACTCAGTCAATCCAAGTCTTTCTGATTTAATGGATTTGTTTAATGGATTTATGGGTATTGTGTTCATCTGTGGCAAGTAGACTCTTGATCCTAATGGTGACAAAAGCATTTGTAATGTAGATGATATACTAAAATTTTTTCCAGGTGTATTTCCATCTTTTATAAATCTTGATATTTGGGGGGTTTCCTACAGTGACCTGGGCTTGCCTTGTAGCTCAGCTGGTAAAGAATCCACCTGCAGTGCAGGAGACCTGGGTTGGGAAGATCCCCTGGAGAAGAGAATGGCTACCCAGTACTCCAGTATTCTGCCCTGGAGAATCTGTCCCCCTGTACAGTCCATGGGGTCTCAAAGAGTCGAACATGACTGAGCGACTTTCACTTTCTTTCTGCAGTGACCTAACACACACACATCACTACTTATTGAGATAAACTCAGTTGACCAGTGAAAGAGGCTTTTCTAAATATCTGGAGCTTATCAAGAATATGATTTGGAGTACTCAGATCATTTAGTTTCTTCCTGAAGTGTTTAGAAGATTCCTGTGCTATCTCTGTAGGTTGATCCAGGGACCTTGCTGTCCTTGAGTAGAAGGAAGATATGAAGTAGAGAACAACACACAAAGTCTGCTCTTCCAGACTGGGAGGCTTAAAGTCAGTTGTCAGGGTCTTTGTTTTTCTTTAAGGGTCCAACACAGGATAGGGAAGCGGAGGGCTTTAGAAAGTGTCATTCATATTGGAATAAGGGATCCAAAGAAACCTTTGCTCCTTTGGACTAGTATACTGAAGGCTGAGCCCTGCAGGAAAGTTGCAGATGTGGGGTTGGTACCGTGGCCAGTGTGGCATATGAGTAAACCCAAGTGGTGTTGAGAACTAAGCCTTTATTCTGGATACCCTGGGCCTTTTAAGTTACTTTATGCCCAGGGAGAGGAGGTAGAGATGCTGAGGGTCCTGGTGAACTAACAGAGGCCCTAATATGGGACAGGGGTTCATATTTGATGGGAACTTAAAGAAGAGGATAAATACCGTAAACCATGGGCTCCAGCAGTGAGTGCCAGCATGTGACCTCACATGACCAGGCAGACTCTTTTGTACTTCTGTGGTCACCAGTTCGTGGAGAAGCTTAGTCCAGCCACTCTTTAGAATCCAGATGACCCCATATGGCACTGAGGATCCCCTCTCCTTCTCTATCACATCATCATATATGAACCAGCCATCATCTTGGGTTGGAGAATAAGGAAGGAGAGGAGATTCTACCCAAATAGATTAAGCACTTATTAAAGGAACTGCAGTAATTGTTGCATCAGATCGTTTGCCAGTTGGAAAGTCCTTTAATTTTTTTCCCAGGCTTAGAGTTTAGGGGCTTATGAGGATGATCATATGGGTTATGGAAAGAAAGTAGGAATTCCTATATTTTATCAAAGCTATTGATTAATAGAAGAACCATTATTTTATGAATTATAAAAAAATAAAACTATTATGTCAGTAAGCATTCAACTGGAGAAACAGAACTAGTAGGAGATATTGTTAAGAGATTGAATCAGTCCCACCCAGATTATCTAGGATAATCTTTACTTAAAGTCAACTGATTTTATAAATAAGTTCATTTGTATCATTTCTTTAGATTCCACAAATAAGTGATATCATACAATATTTCACTTTCTCTGTCTTACTTCACTCATATGACCATCTCTACATCCATCCATGTTGCTGCAAATGGCATTATTTCATTCTTTTTTAATGCCCAAATAATATTCCATTATGTTTGTGTGTGTGTGTATATATATATATATATATATATATATAAAATCTTTTTTATCCATTCCTCTGTTATTGGACATTCAGGTTGCCTTCATGTCTTGGCTATTGTAAACAGTGTGAGAATGCAGGGTCATATGGTAGCTCTATTTTTAGTTTTCTAAGAAATCTTCATGATGTTTTCCATAGTGGCTGAACCAATTTACAGTCCCACCAACAGTATAGGAGGGTTCCCTTCTCTCCACATGCTCTTCTGAATTTATTGTTAATGGATTTTTTTGATGACAGCCATTCTGACTGGTGTGAGGTGATATCTCAATGTAGTTTTGATTTGCATTTCTTTAATAGTTAGCGATGTTGAGCATCTTTTCATGTGCCTCTTGGCCATCTGTATGTCTTCTTTGGAGAAGTGTCTATTTAGACCTTCTGCCCATTTTTTGATTGGGTTGTTTGTTTTGATAATATTGAGCCACATGAGCTGTTTGTAAATTTTGGAGACTAATCCCTTTTCAGTCACATCGTTTGCAAATGTTTTCTCTCATGCTGTAGGTTGTCTTTTCGTTTTGATTATGGTTTCCTTTGCTGTGTAAAAGCTTTTGAGTTTAATTAGGTCCCATTTGTTTATTTTTATTTCCATTACTCTGGGAGACGGATCAAAAAAGATACTGCCACGATTTACGTCAAAGAGTGTTCTCCCTATGTTTTCCTCTAAGAGTTTTATGATATGTAGCCTCACATTTAGGTCTTCAATTCATTTTGAGCTTATTTTTTGTTTAAGGTGTTAAATAATATTCTAATTTTATTTTTACAAAACAGAAACTGGTTCACAGTCTTAGAGAACGAACTTATGGTTATCAGGGAGAAGGGTTGGGGGAAGAGATAGAGAGTTTGGAATTGACACGTACACACTGCTATATTAAAATTGGATAACCAACAAGGACCTGCTGTAGAGCACAGGTTCAGTTCAGTTCAGTTCAGTCGCTCAGTCGTGTCCAACTCTTTGTGACCCCATGAACCGCAGCACACCAGGCCTCCCTGTGCATCACCAACTCCCGGAGTCCACTCAAACTCATGTCCATTGAGTCGGTGATGCCATCCAACCATCTCATCCTCTGTCGTCCCCTTCTCCTCCTGCCCTCAATCCTTCCCAGCATCAATGTCTTTTCAAATGAGTCAGCTCTTCGCATCAGGTGGCCAAAGTATTGGAGTTTCAGCAAGGAATTTGAAAAAGAATAGATACATGTATGTATATCTATATACCTATATATATACACACCTATATATATCTATATACCTATATATATAACTGAAGCATTTGATTATGTACCTGAAACTAACACAGCATTGTTAATCAACTATATTCCAATATAAAATAAAAAGTTAAAAAAGATACAAATGAATTTATTTTTTAAAAAGTTTACAAAAAGTCAACTGATTATTTAATCACATCTATAAAATACCTTATAGTAACACCTAGATTAGTGTTTGAATGAATGCCTGATGGTTGTAGCCTAGCCAAGTTGATACATAAAACTGACCATCACAGCTACCGTGGCAGGTCACTTTTTCACTATGAAAAAGTGAAAACGTTAGTTGCTCAGTCATGTCTGACTCTTTGTGACCCCACAGACTGTAGCCCGCCAGTCTTCTCTGTCCATGGAATTCCCCAGGCAAGAATAGTGGGTAACCATTTCCTTTTCCATGCTGCAGTCCATGGCGTGCTGCAGTCCATGGGGTCACAAAGAGTCGGACATGAGCACTGAACTGATTCCCTTTTCCAGTGGATCTTCCTGACCCAGGGTTCAAACCTGGGTCCCCTTCATTACAGGCTGATTCTTTAGTGTCTGAGCCACCAGGAAAGCCCATGGAAGGTTATGGAATGGCATATCTCAATTTTAGGATGTTAAAATGCATAAAAAGTACATTTTAGACTCAGAAATATGGTACATTTTCTGGGTGTGGTGTGAGTAAATTTAGAGCTCTGCTACATAATTTCATTTAGTAACTCTGGAGATCAGTAATGATTTCATAATGATTTTTAATTCTAGAGATTAGTAGTAATTTTTGACTACTCATTTGTGAACTGAAAATTTGAGATGCAAAGAAAAGGAAGTCATTTCCTGAGGGTCACTTCAGGCAGAGTTAGATATAGGAAGCAGTTTCCCCTCTCACTGTTTTTTGAGTCTAGATCTCACCATTTTATAATAATCACATTCTGGTGAAATGTAAATTATGATTCCCAAACTGGTGTCCCTGGTCATGTGAAGGTTCCAACAGATATCAAAACTATTTTAGGGAGCCCAATGGAGAGTGTACATTTAATCTGAGGCAACACATCGTGGGCTAAATAAGATGTTAAGTTGCTTTGCTTTTGGCCAGAGTTCTATCTAGTCCCTTGGGTTACTTTGTTGTTAAATACTGATCAGAAGCTCTGATTACCAGTTAAATGGGGGGTAATGTGGATCATTTACCTGCTTTCATTCAAATTCATTGTCCACTTTTCCTTGCTCTGCTCTGAATCAAAGGGAATTATAGTTCCCAGGTTTACTTGCAAACTTACTTTATGAGTAAAGTGAAAGTGAAAGTCACGCAGTGGTGTCCAACTCTTTGCGACCCCATAGACTATACAGTCCATGGAATTCTCCAGGCCAGAATACTAGAGTGGGTAGCCTTTCCCTTCTCCAGGGGATCTTCCCAACCCAGGGATCGAACCAGGGTCTCCTGCATTGCAGGCAGATTCTTTACCAACTGAGCTACCAGAGAAGCCCCTAGGTTCAGCTAATGGTAGACATCAAAGAAAGTCTGGAGGGTGGAAGAGGGGGTGAAACCTGAAAGATCCCGAAACAGAAAGGGATCTTTCCTTTCTGTTCTGCCTTGGGCGCTGTCTCCTTCATGGGTTGTGTTTTCTCAGTGGCTCTAGCTTCCACTGGATAGTCCCTCTGTCTATAGTTCCATCTCACTAGGCAGCCTCCACAGTGGTTCTGGTTGCTGCTAGATGGTCACAGCTTTGGACTGTTTTAACAACAACATCCCCTCTCATTGTTTCATCAACCATAGAATGGCAGTGACTTCCTGCTCTTTCTGTGTTCTGAGAACCATTTCCTGGATTCTCCTTCAGCTCTCCTATCATCTGTGCAATAAATGCCTCCTGTCGGATCTTCTCTGTTTTAGAATAACTCGTGTTTTCTATTTTCCTCACTGGACCCTAACTAATACATAGCATTTTAAAAAAATTTATTAATAACAATGGGAAAAATAAATCCGTTATTCCTTAAGAGATACAAATTTGGGTAGACTCATCATTCTAAAGATGTCTTCCAAGAGGAAAAATGTAAGAAAGATGAGAAGGTCCTTGGTAGTGGAAGGGTTGGGAAGTCCCGTGCAGTGGGGGCATATGAGGTAGTACAGAAGGGAGCCTTGGGAGCCACCATTTTCATATGAGGAAAACAAGTCCCAGAGAAATAGGGGAACTTGTCCATGGTCACTCAGTGAGTTAGTGAATGAATAACCAGGGCCAGCACTCAGCTGCTTCTACATTAGCCACAGTAGAAATGTAAGGACGTTTGTAGTCAGAGAGATCCAGTTAGAATCCCAGTTCTACTACTTATTTGCTTTGTAACTTTGATCAAGTCACTTACTATCTCTGATTCTCAGTTTTCTCATCTCTAAAATGGAGATTAACTTCACAGTGTTTGTGAAACTGAAAGAAGTTACTATAAACATACTTGGCAGAGTGCTTGAGCAGAGCAGTGACTAAATGTGATATCCCAAGCATGATTTTTCTATAACACTATCCAGGAATAATAAAAATTTCCAAGAAGGTGTTTTTTTTAACGTTCTTAAATTTTCTCTTTTTCTATTACTGACTTGCAACAAAATGAATGAAAGAAGCCAACAAAATGCTTCAATAGTGTAATTCACTTCTTTTTAAAAAATACTTGCATATGTGCTCTGAACATCCTCCTCTATTCTGTCTTTAGTTACATTTGACCTTTATGACATCAGAGTGAGGATCACATTTATATGGACTTACAGTTGGTGTGGACCTGCTCTATGACACTTGGCAATCAGTAATCACATAGGCCTGCTTTCCTCCAGTTTCTGATTGATTACAGACCAAAAATAGACCTTGTTATCCGCAAAATGATTCTTTTAGAGGTCTGCCCCTATGGGCCCATAGTCTGGAAGCTCCAAACATTTGGCCCAATTGGAAAACTGAGCTGCAGGAAAAGATGTCAGCTCTGTAGTTGGTTGCATATGGGGAACTTCTTCATTTTGAAGTGAGATTGGATTTAGAAGGTTATTGTTTTTCTCATGGTTTCCATTCAGGCTGTTTCCTTATGTGTGACCATGATGCAAAGCAGGCAGTGAGCCGGCTTAGAGCTTTAGAACGGAGCAGAGCTATCTATGGAAACAGATTTTCCCCTGGTCAGTGTTTTCGAATTGCTTTTATTGAAAAAATGGATGAAATAGGCTGAGGAGGGTTAGGTTATGGGGTCCATGCTTGTCTAACCCAGGCCACTAGAAAAGCTGGTGGATATGGTTATATTTAGAGGGTAATCAGAGGGGTTTAAATTCTGTGCAGACTGCATTTCAACTCTCCATTTAAAAACGCTCTTTATTTTTTTGCTTGCGGAGTACCAGAAATAGGGGCCTCAGGAAAGCTGTTCTGTGCATGACCTGGGGGTGATGGGACACCTCTATTTATGGCAAATGGCTTTGACTTCTGTGGGACTGGGTCATATTGTTACAGCTGCAAGACTAAAAAGGATTTGAATGATTATATTTTGACTAGTATTCTTCCTACACTTTTAGGAAACAGGGAAGCTTTAGTTTCTCTCTTTCTCTCACTCAGTCTTTCTTTACTTTTCCCCCATTCCATCTCTCTTCCATTTCCTTCGGATCCCCTTTTTGGAGACTGTGTTGCAGTAATCTTTTCTTAATTGTCATGGAATATTGTGTGCCACTCAGGGGCTGCACCTTGGTATTCACAGCTACATGTGGAGAACTTCTTCACTTTGAAGTGAGTTTGGATCTAGAAGTTAGTTGTTTTCTTTGTGTTTTCCTTTCAGGCAATTCCATTGTATGTGATAATGATGCAAAGCAGGCAGAGGACTGACTTGAGTCTTTAGGATGGGCCAGAACTGTGGAAACAGGCTCTTCTTTAGTTGATACTATAGGTGTGCATGACTTCATTGTCAGCCCAATGACATAACTGATTATTGTCAACAAAGAGAAAGAGTAAACAAAAGAGAATGACAAGGTAGCATATGATAAAGAACAGAAAGAGAAACAGTGTCTGTAATCATTAGATGCCAATTACATGTCTAAGTAACCTAACTTTCCATCATAGTTATTTTTGTTTGAAAACACTGGTCATTGCAGTTCAGTGTACTTTATAGTCAGTAGCAGTAAAAGGACCTAATATTTACCTATGTTTGCAATTTACTAGACACTGTACTGGGCACTTTATTTCCATTATCTTATTTAAGCCTTGAAATTAGAGATAAGAATATATACTATGAGATAAGAATTTATACTAGTGCATATGCAGATCAAGTGCTTATCACACATGCACACACACATATACATGCAAGCACATGTACGTGCCCAAGTCCCTGTTGGAATTTTTCAATTTAAATAACTGGGATGGCAGAGAAATGGCCCCAGTTTTCAGCCTATTAAGCTAAACCAAGGAATTTGGTTCCAGCATGTAGTAAGTCATCTCTCAGTACAGCCATCTTCCTGACTCATTACATACAACTGTAAACACTGAACAAAATACAAACAAATGAACCAAAACCAAAAAAAAAAAAAAGGCAAAAAACCCCACTCTATTTGAGGACTCTGAAAACTAAATCTCAGCCGACAGATTGTTGGGGGAGGGGGACACTTGGATTAGTCACCGAGTGGTGGTGACAGTCCCCTCCCCCCTTCTTTCTTACAGCTTTATACCAATGGTGGGTACTGTTATGGCACTATGGGCAGATAAAATCTTAATGAAAAACCAGTCCTTCTAGCTAGAGAAGTCAGGAAAAGGAACCCTTGGGGGCTGGAGACTGAGGGAAAACTCTAGCATGGAGACTTAAATGTAAGACCTGAAACCATAAAACTCCTAGAACTCCAAGTCCTGCACACCAGCTCTTTTCCAGGAGATATCAGTGACCTGGAGTGAGGCAGAGTGAGAATGGGAAGATGATGCCTGCTGTCCTCTGTGGTCTTTGGAGATTATTGCAGTCAGGGTCCTTAGACATAATTTTAATCACAAGGCTACAACTTTCTTAAAAATTAGAAAAAAATTTTTTTTTTTTAATTTTTGGCTGCACTAGGTCTTCACTGCGGTGTGGGCTTTCTCTAGTTGTGTTATGCAGGCCTCTCACTGTTGTGACTTCTTTTGTTGCCGAGCAGAGGCTCCAGAGAGCGGATTTAGTGGCTGTGGCACACAGGCTTTGTTGCCCCGTGGCATGTGGGATCATCCTAGACCAGGGATCGAACTTGTGTCCCTGGCATTGGCAGGCAGATCTTCAATTACTGGACCATCAGGTCAGTCCAAGGTTATAGCTTTTAAGATAAGCAAATAGACCTCTTTTACAAAAAGACCGTGTGAGGCTTTGTGTGCTGCCTCTGTGTTGGGTCCTGCGGGGATAGCCATGGTGAGTCTGTGTGAGCCCTTTAAGAACGGTCACTGAATTTGCTAATAGTCTTATGTGTCTAATGGATGCAAGTTGTTGACTTTCAAAGCGAAATGTTTTGAATGTCCTTCTCTCAGGAAGTCTTAAAAGCTGGGGCTCCAGATACGGGAGTCCAAGCTCTTCATGCCTCAGGAAGAAAGTGGGAGTTTTGAGTTCCCTCTCAGTTGTGTGATGCCCTGTCAGGATTGGGGTTTATGGCAAGATTGTGTATCAGCTTCTCCTACTCATTTCATTATGCGATTTTTCTTGCCCACCCAATGTGTAGGAGTCCCTCAGCTGGTTTCTGAATTTCTTTCAGAGATTATTCTTCCCTATTTGACTATAGATTCATTGTGTCCATGGGAGGAGGTGAGTTCAGGAACCTCTTATGTTGCCATCTGGAATTGGAACCAGCAGTTTCTTAAAGATTGTAGGTATATGACTACTGTATGATCTGGTCATTCCAATCTTGGTGTTTACTCAAGAGAAAAAAAAGTAGCAGCTTAAGTCTGTACAAAGATTTATACATAAATGATCATAGCAGCTTTATACATAACAAACAAAAATAAAAACAACCCAAATGAACACAACAGGAGAATGGAAAAAGAAACTGTGGTATATACAGTACAGGGGAATACCGTATGATGTGCTTAGTTGCTCAGTTGTGTCCAGTTCTTTGCGATCCCATGGACTGTAACCCACCAGACTCCTCTGTCCATGGGGATTCTCCAGGCAAGAATACTGGAGTAGGTTGCCATACCCTCCTCCAGGGATCTTCCCAACCCAGGAATTGAACCCAGTCTCCTGCATTGCAAGTGGATTCTTCTCACCAGGGAAGCCCAAGAATACTGGAGTGGGTAGCCTATCCCTTCTCCAGGGGATATTCCTCACCCAGGAATCAAACCAGGGTCCCCTGCATTGCAGGTGGATTCTTTACCAGCTGAGCTACCAGGGAATACTACTCAGCAATAAAAAGGAATGAACTGTGAATACACACAGCAACATGGATGAATCTCAAAATCATTATGATGAAAATATAGGGAACAAGAGCTTTTCAGGTGGCACTAGTGGTACAGAATCTGCCTGCCATCGCAGAAGATGTGGCTTTGATCCCTGGGTCGGGAATATCTCCTGGAGGAGGGCATGACAACCCACTCCAGTATTCTTGCTTAGAGAATCCCATGGACAGAGGAGCCTGGCAGGCTACAGTCCATAGGGTCACAAGGAGTCAAACATGACTGAAGTGACTTGGCACAGCATGGCACATAGAAAACAAACTTGCGGTTGTCAGTGGGGAGAAGGAAAGAGAGAGAGGCAAGGTTGGGGTGGGCATTAAGAAATAGAAACTGCTGTGTATAAAACAAATAAGCAAAAGTTTATGTTGAATAGCACAGGGAAATACAGCCATTTTTATAGTAACTTTAACTGGAGTATAGTCTATAAAAATACTGAATCACTATGCTGTACACCTGAAACTGATATAATATTGTAAATAAACTATATGTCAATAAAAAACCATTATGGTGAGTGAAAGAATCTAAGCACAGAAGAGTGTATTCTGTATGAGTTCATTTATATAGAATTCTGGGAAATGTAAACTAATTTATAGTGACAGAAAGTAAATCAATGGTTGCCTGGAAAAAGAGTGGAGAGAGGGAGGGATTACAAAAGGACGGGGTAAAACTTTTAGGGTGATAAAATATTATCTTTGCAGTGATTGCTTTATGGTGTATTTGTCAACACTAATCAGTTTATACACAGTAACTATGTGCGGTTTATTGTATTTCAATAGACCTCAGTGGATTTTTTTTAAAAAGCTCTTGGAGAGATATTACAGCAAAGGATAAATAGAAATATGTCGCCCTTCTAGACAGTTCTTGAGTCTAAACTTAACACTTGAATTTTAGCTTTTTTATATCTCTCATGTTACATTAAGCTTTCTGTAACATCCAAGTGCAGACGTTGAGTTAGAGAAGATGTCTAAGCCAGAGATACAGTATTGGATTTCAAGTAGGAAATAGCCTAAAGGTCTCAGGAGTGGATGTGTTTACCTTAGGAATGCATGAGATAAAGAAATTCTAGGATTGAGCTCTGAGTAACACCAATAATTTCAAGGTGGGAAAAAATGAGGTGGAGCCAGCAAAGGAAGCTGAGAAGAAACATCGAATGGGGTTGAAAGAAATCCAGGGGAATGTATGGTCAGAGAAGTCAAGAGAGAAAAGTGCTTCAGAGGGGAAGGAAAGGTCACCTATGCCTGCTGCTGCTGTTGCTGCTAAGTTGCTTCAGTCGTGTCCGACTCTGTGCGACCCCATAGACGGCAGCCCACCAGGCTCCGCCATCCCTGGGATTCTCCAGGCAAGAACACTGGAGTGGGTTGCCATTTCCTTCTCCTAATCCTACTGAAAGCTGAGTTGAGTATAAAGTACTGTTCAAGGACTATGGGAATTTGACTTTGGAATCAGAAAAAATAGCCATGCAAAAACTTGCTAACATTTAACACATTTTGCCTGACTTATTCCTGAGTTAATAGGTTTCTCAGTTTAAGAAGTACAAAACTGAAAACAACTCATTAAAAAGAAGTTTAAAGGACTAAAAAAATGAAAAGACTCACTTAGACTATTTTGACATATCGTGGGTCAGAGGTATCAAACCACATCATTACCTTTTACCTCTTTGATAGTCACCATCTTTATTGCTCCAGAAATTTTTGTTGTAAAACTTTACATATTTTTGTAAAAAGATTTTTACTACCATCTTTAATGTTCATGGCTAAAGGATCTCTGAGATTTGCAGCTGACCCATATGATGAAGTTGTGAAGCATTCTTATATTGCCAAAATGGAAAAACCAAGGCAAACTCTTGCAACAATTGAGTTACTTGAATTAATTATAAATGGCTTACAGAGTTGGGTTTTCATGTGAAGTAACAACCATCAACCCTTCATTAGGAAATGTTAAATTGAAATAGTAGTGTAATTTCATTTTGATTTGTATATAGAAGGATTTAAATAGTAATGCAGTATAAACAACTTTGACAGCAGTCTTGATTTATAAGTTCTTGAGGGGTTCAGCTAGAAGTTCAGGGTGCGAAGGGCATAAAGAGAGATTGGCAAGAGCTAGAGCTGAGAAGGCAGCTGAAGGCAAGAGGCTACTCAATAGGGCGTTTCTTTCCTTTCTTACCTCACAGAAGGAGGATATCCACATGAGGAAAAAAATTCATGGAGGCAAAAATTGCCAAAGAAATTTACTAAAGCAAAAATTATAGAGGAATGTGAGGCAATGGCAATTAACCATTTAGAGAGACAGATTCTAACTGGATGAATATACAGTGCTGTCCTTTCTGAGAAGCAGGTTATATCTGCTAAGAGACAGCTGGGAATGAACTAAGCTTTAGCCTGTAGTCTTTACGCTGACATTTTGCCATATTTTCAATGATGCATAGGAAACGCTATACTAGAATCATATGGTCGCATAGCTGTTGCATCCATCCAAATTATGAGAGTGCTTGGCTCCCCATACTAAGAGTTTAACACCTCCTGAGCATGCAGAGCCATCTTGGCCATACAGAGAAAGCCGGCAGCATAGTCATCCCTGGAGTACAGCACTGTCCATGATGGAGGTCCATCAAGTAACAGATGCTGGAGGAAGTTAGGGTAAGGGAGGTAGCCCTGCCAGCAAATTAAAGGCTCTGGCTCAGCGGCATGGAAACCACACTCTCTCTCTTTTTTTTAACCTTCTGGAGGCATAGAGGGATTGTCCTGGTTTCCCTCACATGTAGACTCTTGTCCTTTGTGGTTTCCTTTTGTCTATGCAGTTGCTTTCGATCAAGTTTATTTTAATTTCATACTCATGGGACAAAGGAAAATGCAGGATTGTGATAAGGCTGAGGAGTGGAGAAACAGGAGCTGGAAAAGAGCTGAGGAAATGGAAGGGGATGATTTTTTTTCACTCTGCCCTGGATCCAGACCTTTTTTAGCAGGATCCCTCCTAGACAGTCCTGAGCACCCTTGAAGTCTGTCTGGTTTGGGCCAGTGACTTCAGACCCTGACCCTGCAGACACAAAGGTAACAGCTACTCTTTATACCAGACGTTGGCAGCCTCTGGGATCTAATGCCTGTTGATCTGAGGTAGACCTCATGTAGAAATAATAGAAATAAAGTGAACAAGAAATGAAATGTTCTTGAATTATCCCCAAACCATCCTCCCCCAACTCTGTCCATAGAAAAATTGTCTTCTGCCTAATTGGTCTCTGGTGCCAGAAAGGTTGGGGACTGCTGGTTTATACTATAACCTTCTGCTTCTTGGGAGCCTGCAGGGCGTGAGTAGTTAACTTCAAGTAGATAAGTTATGTGACAAAGAAGAGCAATGGCTTATGAGTCAGGAGTTCCTAGTTCACTGTTTACAAGTACAGTGATTGTGGGCCAGTTTCTTAAGTCTCTCTGTATCAGTTTCTCGTGTAAATGGGAAAAGTAATACGCGGTCTCTTTAAAGCATCATCCTATGGATATGAAGATGATGTAAGTGAAAGTCCCCATAGGACTATTAAAAACTCTTAAAAAGTAAAGTATAAAAGCTTTAAAAAAGTTGCATTTAATTGAGACTATTTTAAATTAGTGTTTGAAATCCTTTAGGGGAGTTTCATTTTGAAATCTCTTTGTGATTCTTGTGAGGTATGAAGGCAAAGCTAAGTGTGCCCTCTGTAAATAGAGCTCAGTGAAATGGAACATCCAGGCAGTGAGAGTTAAGGGATGGTACCAGGTAAGCAAAGAGAGAAAGGCTGTTTTGACTATAGGAACTATTGGGTTGGCAAAGAGTTCATTCAAGTTTTCCATAACAGCTTATGGAAACCCAAACTAACTTTCTGGTCAGGCCAATATAACATGTATAGTGAAGAAAAACAGAGAATGAACTTTGGAAAATAGGTCTGTGTGGGTATGTAATCTTCACCTAGGATAGAAGTTACCAATGGTTGTGGTGTGAATGGATTAAAGTAAGGAATTGTTGGTCTGGTTTAGTACCCTTGGTAGAAGGTATAGCTCCGGATGGCCACCGTAAATCTGCCTAGAGCTGTCAGTAGACCTGTTTATGTGCTTTTGGTGGCATTCGTACTATCCTCAGAAGAACTGCACCAACAGGTTAGGTACTTTCTGAAAATTAGAATTTCATCATCATTTTGAAATTCTTGATATGAACAAGTTTTGTTGGTTTTGAAACACATACTAAGCAGACCTTTTAATTTAAAATAAGAGGAAGAGCTTAGGTTCACTGAAATAGCTTTAGTGCTTATACATTTTTGAATGATTATAAAATGTTAAAAAATTTAATCACCTGATGGTGCAGTTTCTCTTTGACGGTGACCAAGAATTCTGAAGATATCATGGTTTAAAAAGCCTGTGTCAGAAAGCACATATAGTTAACTTACTAATAAAATCTTATATGAAAAAGTTACATTCAAAGGAGCAAACAGATTTTGTATTAAAAATCTGCAAAGATCTTATTTGGAAATTTTAAGTATTTTAATACTTACTATCTTCCCGAATACTTTTACTTTATTTTAAAGTCATAAATACATAATATAAGGAAACTGAAAGGATTTCCCTTCAGGTCTCCTGCAGTTTCACCATTGTGCCATTTTCTCTGAGCACCATAACATGACAATGTTGGGAAACAGTGATTTTAAAGAAGAGCGTGTCACATTAGTCATTGACTACCTGTCTTGTCATCAAGTTTTCAGGGGGCTGGCTAGTGTCTGAATCCCTCAGCTTAACTCCTTGCCAAGAGTTCCTTATGTCTTTTCTTTATGTTATGAACAGATTTTGCTCTAAAGTTTTTGTAAATCAAAGTAGTTGTTAGGGTGCATGGAGATAGAGATCGTAGATAGCAAATGTGAATTTCTTAATTCACTCCATCCTCAATTCTGCCCTTGGAAAAATAGCTTAAGCCACATGGCCATTACAGTGACAGATCATTGTTGATCAAAAACAAAATGTTTCTCCCACTAGCTGGGTTTTTTTTTTTTTTTTTTTTGAGACTCCTCTTGATTTTTGTAGAAAATGCCTTGCAACTGGAATTCAGAGTTTTCCTGGCCCTGAAAGGGATGGCAATTGGCTGGTGGGTATGTGCTTCCATTTCAAAGTTACTAGACTGTGGGGTTCCTGCAGTGAGGAAACCCTTCTGCTGGAGAATTGTATGGTGGAAATTTTAGGAATCTTTCTGCCTGAAGTAAATTACCTCATTACTGGACTTCAAGTTCTTAGGCCCAAATTTGAGTTTCTAAAATTGGTAAAGGAAAATTTAATAAATTACTTTTTCTTTACAAACAATAAACACTCAACTTGGGATGGCATGGTTTTATGATGACCTTAACTCTGGCACTTGGCTATCGCAAAAAGAACAGCCTTTAGAACCAGGCAGGATTAAGTTCAAACCCTAACTCTTGTCACTTAGTAGCTGGCCTAACCTCTCTGAGTCTCAGTTTCCCCACCTGTGTAGTGGAGAAAAGTACTTCATAACTCATGGAGCTGTGGCACAAACTAAAATGGGAAAACGTATGGCCAGCATGCAGTTTAATGCCTGTTACATGGTTAGTTTTCAGTAAATGATGGGTGTTATTATTATCCCATAACTAGGTTCAGAAGGACAAATATTCAGACAAAGATTGCTAGCAACTTGAGTGAGGTATAGCTCATTCAAGTTTTGTACTCATTTCAGACAAACATTAGTTATATCATTTCACACCTAAGTCAGAACTACTTTCTTCCCCCTCTCACCCTAGGGTGGGGGTAGGAGGCAGCTGACTAACTTTCTGTGGGTTAAAAACGAAGTGGAGATTTTTAAAAAAGAAAATGCCAGCAGTGGTTCTTTCTGCTGGTGGAATCTCAGGTGCCTTTTTACTTTCTTCTTTTTACTTTTTTGTATTATTTCTGAAAAAATTAAGCTGGTTTTGTTTTATAAACACAATCCAGAACAACCAAAGTAAATGAGTTTTACAATTAAGATTTCTTTTATTTCATTGAAGGCCTGCACTGGCAGCTGGACACATCCCACCTGACTCCTGTCCCCCACCAGGGACTGCGTGCTGCGGAAGTCTCCACCATCCCTCCATCCCTTGCTCCTTTCAGGTGGCGGCTGGAGCAGCCCTGGTGATGGTTGCTGGAAAGGTTTTCTCTTTTCCCTCCAGGCTGGGGGGGAACATGATGCACATGACAGGCAATCAGTGAAAAGCAGCAGCAAAACAATATGATTCAGGTTAAAACACAAAGCAAAATAGAACAAAAAACCTAGTGCAGGTTTAAGAATCTGGGAGACCAACTAGAAAAGAGAGGAAAGGAAGTGGGGGTGGGGTGGGGTGGGGTGGGGTGGTGGAAGCAGGATGGATAAAACTACAATTACAACAAGAAGGAAATGGAAAATAAATAAAGGAAATTCCTTAACCCGGACTAAGCCCCTTGAGGGAGTTTCTTTAGAGTGGATGGTGGGAGGACGCATGAAATTCCTGTAGGACTGTATAATTTGTGGGGGATTCCTCTAAAACCGATTAAAAAAGAACAGCCTAGAATTCATATAGGACTCATTTGGGTTTACTATCCTCTCTGGCAGTCTACACTTTCTGACTGTGTGGATTTATGAGTTTTAGATCATTTGTTTCCAGTCCCACTGAAGTAAATAGCTCAGTGCAGTTGGTGCATTTATGATTGTTGTACAGAGGATTGCAGCTGATGAATGACTTCCTTTTTTATTTGTCCTTTGACCAGAAAGATGTGTAGTTTTCTAGTAATTTGACTTTTAATCTGTAGCATTTTTCTTTTCAGTTTTATTGCAGGTGTAGGACAGCTGGTTCTAATCCAGTGATGTACAACACTATGGTAGGGTGACCTAGAGGTTATAGATCTGTGTTGTGCAATATGGTAGCCACTAGCCACATGGGCTGTTAGTTCTTGACGTGCGGCTAGTCCAAATTGAGATGAGCTAGAAGAGCCCATTGGGTTTTGGGGACTTAGTATGAAAAAAGGAATGTGAACTATCTCATTAGTAGTTTTTACATTGATTTATATCTCAAATTGTATTTTGGGTCTACTGGGATAACTAAAATATGTGATTATAATTAATTTCATCTGTTTCATCTTACCTCTTACTTTTTAAATGTGGCTACAAGGAAATTTAAAAGTATACGTGTGGCTCACATTTGTGGCTTGCACTGTATTTCTGTTGGATGGTGTTGAAGTATCGATTAGAACAGGCACATAGGAAATTCAAGTCTTGACACACTTTCTGCCTCATGACCTTGGATAAATTATTAAAAATTTCTAAGCTTCAGTTTCCAATATCCAGTTAAATGGGGCTAATGCTATTTACCTCACAGGGATCGGCTGAAATAATACCTGGCACATAACATGTGCTTGACAAATGTTGGTTCTCTTCCTTGTGCATTTTGTTTACTGCTAGTAAATGTAACTATGTTATTTATAAAGAACTGTCTGGGATCATGAGAAAGTAGTCTGTCCCTGTGTGGTACTTTTCATCCAAAAGGTTAAAGAGCTTGACAAATATCAGTCATATGAGGTCTAAAAGGGAAGAGCCCATTTTTGGCTCTCTGGAGAATGAGTCTGTGGTTGAGCTTTGTGCCTGCTGGCATCTCTAGCTGCTACTATGATTGTTAGACACACTTGGAGGCACTGGTTAATGGTCTGTTAAGCTGTTGAAATGTCTTAGGTTCTATTTTAAAGCCCCCAAATATGTTTCTGATCTTGCTGAAAGTGCACACCTTGAGCTTCCTGTGCTAACAAGTACAGTATTCCTTCAGGCATTTTAAAGCACACAATTAAGAAACAGGGCCACTCTCTTCTGAACCCATATTGCATTTCCTCCTCCTCATTCATTTTCAGCCTTTGAAGAGTAAAAGCATGGAGTATAGAGTTGGCTTGTCTTTTTGAGCACTAAGCTACTTTAACTCTTGGTTATAGGTTATCTTCAGGGATGGCACTTTGACAAGAATCAACTCCTATCAAGCACTTGTGAAACATACTCTTCTGTACTGCCTTGACTTTTTCTACTTGCAAACTCTCTGACCCCAAAATGCTAGATCCACGAGATGTGAGTTTTGGTCACCTCCAAGGTGGTTGTTTCCCATAAAAGGCAATTAAAGGGACTGACTTTGGTTTTAAAACTAATATTTAATTTTTAAAGTTTCATTTGAAAATCTAGTTCTTGGTTTACTTTTAAAATTTAGCGTTTTTACAAAATTATTTTATTTGGAGGCTAATTACTTTATAATATTGTAGTGGTTTTTGCCTTACATTAACATGAATCAGCCATGGGTGTACATGTGTCCCTCATCCTGAACCCCCCTCTCACCTCCCTCCCCATCCTGTCCCTCAGGGTTGTCCCAGTGCACCAGCTTTGAGTGCCCTGTTTCATGGATTGAACTTGGACTAGTGATCTATTTCACATATGGTAATATACATGTCTCAATGCTACTCTCTCAAATCATCCCACCCTTGCCTTCTCCCTCAGAGTCCAAAAGTCTGTTCTTTATATCTGTGTCTCTTTTGCTGTCTCGCATATAGGGTCATCGTTACCATCTTTCTAAATTGCATATATATGCATTAATATACTGTATTGGTGTTTTTCTTTCTGACTTACTTCACTCTGTTTAATAGGCTCCAGTTTCATCCACCTCATTAGAACTGATTCAAATGCCTTCTTTTTAATAGCTGAGTAATATTCCACTGTACCACAGCTTTCTTATCCGTTTGTCTGCTGATGGACATCTAGGTTGCTTCCATGTCCTGGCTATTGTAAACAGTCCTGTGATGAACAGTGGGGTACATATGTCTCTTTCAATTCTGGTTTCCTCGGTGTGTATGCCCAGCAGTGGCATTGCTGGGTCATATGGCAGTTCTAGTTCCAGCTTTTTAAGGAATCTCCATACTGTCTCCATAGTGGCTGTATTAGTTTGCATTCTCACCAACAGTGTCAGAGGGCTCCCTTTTTTAGCTTATAGATCTTATCACTCTTTTTCAATAAATTTTAATAATTACTCATAAGATGCCTTGAATAAGGTTTTAATTTGCAAACTTAAATTCACTTTATTTATTTTTAAAATTAAATATTTTGATTTTTATAAGTACATTAGTTGACAACAAAACTTTTCTGAAGATTTAAGTAATGTTTATAAATCTGTAAAAGAACTTCTAAATATGCTGATTCCTAAGTACTCTTAAATATTCTATAGTATACGTAATTAGAGTAAGATTTATCTTTACAAATCACAAGTCTTTCTCAGTTACTCAATTAACAATTTTTAGTTGGAATAACAAGGCTGACCTATTGCTTGTTTAGGCCAAAATTGCTTAAACTATAAGACTACTCAGAAACCTCCTAACTCTTTTGGGGAAATGACCTTGGGAATTGAACAAGGCGGACAGATCAATGAGATATATCTAGACTTCAAAGGGGTATCATTTTAACATCTGTTCAAGTTATATGGTCCTAAGATATAGGAAACATATGAAAAGTATATAGGAGTTCTTCAAGGTTCTTTAAATGAAAAATATGTTTATCTATCATACATGGCCATCTCTTGGACATTAAAAGGATAATAAAGGAATACTATGAACAACAGTATACCTACAAATTTGATACCTCAGAAGAAATGAAAACCAGTTATTTGAAAGATACTATCCGGACTCACGAAAGGAGAGACAGATAACCTAAATAGTCCTATATTTACTAAAAAATTGAATTAGTAATTAATAACCTTCCAAAAAAGAAAGCAACCAGACCTAGTGAATTCTACCAAATATTTAGGGAAGAAATGATACCAATTCTCCATAATCTTTTCTAGAAAGATAGAAGCATAGGAAACACTTCCTAATTCATTTTATGAAAGCAGCATTACCCTGATACTAAATCCAGGTGATGACATTACAAGAAAAGAAAACTACATACCAATATTTCTGATGAACTTAGATGTAAAAGTCCTCAACAAAATGTAAGCAAAAATTCTCAGCAAGCTGTTTTGTGGGCATCAACAAATTGATTCTAAAATTTATTTGGAAAGGCAAAAAACTAAGCATAGTAAGCATACTACTGAAGAAGAACAAAATTGGATGACTTACACTATCTGATTTCAAGGTTTATTGTACTGTTGCAATAGTCAAGACAAGACATCATGATACTGGCAAAAGGATAGATACAGAACAAAGTAGGGAACTCAGAACAGGCCCTCACAAATATAGTCAACTGCTCTCTGACAAAGGAGTTAAGGCAATTCAAAGGATAAAAGCTATTACCTTTTCAACAAATGGTGCTGAACAATCACAAGTTCGTATGTTAAAAAAAGTGACCCAAGACACAGATCTTACATCTTTGAATAGCTGATTTTGAGCTGTGATTTTTAATATGAAATTTTTACTTTATACTATTAGAATATTTAAGAGAAATTAAGGTTCATTATTTCTGAGTGATAAAGTTCACTAAACTGAGTACCCAAGAATTGATGCTTTTGAACTATGGTGTTAGAGAAGACTCTTGAGAATCCCTTGGACAGCAAGAAGATCAAACCAGTCCATCCTAAAGGAAATCAGTCCTGAATATTCACTGGAAGGACTGATGCTGAAGCTGAAACTCAAATTCTTTGGCCATCTGATACGAAGAACTGACTCCCTGGAAAAGACCCTGATGTTGGGAAAGATTGAAGAAGGGAGGAGAAGGGGATGACAGAGGATGAGATGGTTGGATGGCATCACTGATGCGATGGACATGAGTTTGAGCAAGCTCCGGGAGTTGGTGATGGACAGGGAAGCCTGGCCTGCTGCAGTCCATGGGGTTGCAAAGAGTCGGATATGACTGAGCAACTGAACTGAACTGAAGGTTCACTATATTCATAAATTTAATTTATCAAGATATAAGAATTATTTAAAGTTCATGGGATAATTTGTTGGCTAAATATAATTGAAGTACTTTAAAAAGTAAATTGGGTATATTAAAACATTTGAACATTAGAGTCAGTAACACCTAAAAGTTCTTAAAAGTGACTGCTAGAATTTGTTAGAGTTCCAAATATAGAAATATTTGTAAACTAAACTTAAAAGTTTTGGGAACAATGAGGTTTATGTATTTTTTTTTCAATCAAATGAATATCAGGTACCTCAGAATTGGGTCAACTGGAATCCCTGGCTCACAACACATCCTCATCATTAGTCCATGCCTAGTGTTTATTTGGTTGGTAATGTTAATAAATTTAACACATTTAATATTAGTTTTTAAAACCAAAGCAAACCTCTGAATAGTCTCATTTTTATTCCAAAACTTTCTGTGAGTACACATTCATAGGATAAGGGTGGGATGTGTAAAATGTCTAAGACGTGTTTTTATGTACAAAAATGACTGTTCAGAAATAGTAGCATTTAACTTGTTTGTTAAGGGCAGGGTATTTGAGCAATAAAAAATAGATAAAATGGGAAAAACATTCTGCAGATGAGGTCTCTATTGTGAAAGGATAAGAAATTTAAACTATGAATCAACAATTCTATACCTGGAATTAAATGGATAATTAATGCTTCAGTTCAGTTCAGTTGCTCAGTCGTGTCCGACTCTTTGCGACCCCATGAATAGCAGCACGCCAGGCCTCCCTGTCCATCACCAACTCCTGGAGTTCACTCAGACTCACGTCCATCGAGTCAGTGATGCTTAGTTAGATCTAATGACCTAAAGTAACTGCCATATTTTATAACTAAAAATGAAGCAGTTTGCAGGACAGTTAGCACTTCCAGTGATCCCAGTCAATACTAGTTAATAATTTTCATCATTCTTCAGTGAGGTGTTATTTTCATTTTACATATATAACTGGAATCTTTGCAAGGTTACTAGATGATCCCTCATACCTGTCTTAAGTACTGTAGTGGGTGAGGTAGTATTCATGACATTTTATTGAATCTACAGATAATTTTTTGTTGGACAGGATATAATTTCTTTTAACATCTTTTTTGAAATATAAATAACATACAATAAATTGCACATAGCTATAGTGTACGTTTTTCATACTGTTTATGGGATTCTCTAGGCAAGAATACTGAAGTGGTTTGCCATTCCCTTCTCCAGTGGACCATGTTTTGTCAGAACTCTCCATCATGACCCATCCGCCTTGGATGGTGCTACATGGCATGGCTCATAGTTTCATTGAGTTAGACAAGGCTGTGGTCCATGTGATCAGTTTGATTCATTTTCTTTGATTGTGGTTTTCATTCTATCTGCCCTCTGATGGATAAGGATAAGAGGTTTATGGAAGCTTCCTGATTGCAGAGGTTGACCTGGGGGAAACTGGGTCTTGTTCTGATAGGTGAGGCCATGCTTCATAAATCTTTAATCCAATTTTCTTTTGATGGGTGGGGCTGTGTTCCCTTCCTGTTGTTTGACCTGAGTCCAAACTATGGTGGAGGTAGTGAAGATAATGGCGACCTCCTTCAAAAGGTCCAGTGCACCCACTGTTGTACTCAGTGGCCCCTACCCTGCAGCAGGCCACTGCCGACCCACACCTCTGCCGGAGACTCCTGGACACTCTGGGCAAGTCTGGGTGGGTCTCTTGTCGGGTCACTGCTCCTTTCTCCTGGGTCCTGGTTTGCACAAGGTTTTGTTTGTGCCCTCCAGGAGTCTGTTTCCCCAGTCCGGTGTAAGTTCTGGTGGCTCTATAGTGGGGTTAATGGCAACGTCCTCCAAGAGGGCTTGCATACCTAGGTCTGCTGCACCTAGAGCCCCTACCCCTGCGGCAGGCCACTGCTGACCTGTACCTCTGCAGCAGACACTCAGACACTCAAAAGCAGGTCTGGCTCAGTCTCTGTGGCATCTCTTGGTATGCATAATGTTTTATTTAAGCCTTCTGAGCGTCTCTGGCTGGGTATGGGGTTTGATTCTAAACGCAATTTCACCCCTCCTACCATCTTGCTGGGACTTCTCCTTGGCCCTTGGTGGGATCCAACATTCTCCTGTCGATGGTTGTTCAGGGATTCAACAGTATGTGAACCGTGAATTTCCAGACATTCAAGCTGGATTTAGAAAAGGCAGAGGAACCAGAGATCAAATTGCCAACATCCACTGGGTCATCAAAAAAGCAAGAGAGTTCCAGAAAATCATCTACTTCTGCTTTATTGACTATGCCAAAGCCTTTGACTGTGTGGATCACAACAAACTGTAGAAAATTCTTCAAGAGATAGGAATACCAGACCACCTGACCTGCCTCCTGAAAAATCTGTATGCAGGTCAGGAAGCAACAGTTAGAACTGGACATGGAACAACAGACTGGTTCTAAATAGGAAAAGGCTGTATATTGTCACCCTGCTTATTTAACTTATATGCAGAATACATCATGTGAAATGCCAGACTGGATGAAGCAAAAGCTGGAGTCAAGATTGCTGGGAGAAATATCAATAACCTCAGATATGCAGATGACACCACCATTATGGCAGAAAGGGAAGAACTAAAGAGCCTTTTGATGAAAGTGAAAGAGGTGCATGCCAAAGTTGGCTTAAAACTCAGCATTCAGAAAACTAAGATCATGGCATCCGGTCCCATGACTTCATGGCAAATGGATGGGGAAACAGTAGAAACAGTGAGAAACTTTGTTTTCTGTAGATGGTGACTGCAGTCATGAAATTAAAAGACATTTGCTCCTTGGAAGAAAAGTTATGACCAACCTAGACAGCATATTAAAAAGCAGAGACATTACTTTGCTGACAAAGGTCCATCTAGTCAAGGCTATAGTTTTTCCAGTAGTCATATATGGGTGTGAGAGTTGGACTATAAAGAAAGCTGAGCACCAAAGAATTGATGCTTTGGAACTGTGGTGTTGGAGAAGACTCTTGAGAGTCCCTTGGACTGCGAAGAGATCAAACCAGCAAATTCTAAAGGAAATCAACTCTGAATACTCATTGGAAGGACTGATGCTGAAGCTAAAGCTCCAGTACTTTGGCCACTTGATGCGAAGAAAAGACCTGATGCTGGGAAATATTGAAGGCAAAAGGAGAAGGGGGTGACAGAGAATAAGATAGTTAGAGAGCATCACTGACTCAATGGACATGAATCTGAGCAAACTCTGGGAGATAGTGAAGGACAGGGAAGCCTGGCATGCTACTCTCCGTGGGGTCGCAAAGAGTCGGACAGGACTTACCAACCAAACAACAACAGCAACACTGTGTGGACATATACTTTTTTCCCACTCTGGGCAAATACCTATGAGTAGAATTGTTGGATATGTTTATGTAAGGGTGTGTTTAACTTTTAAGAAATTGCCAAACTGTTTTATAGAGTGATTGCACTATTTTACATTCACACCAACAGTTTATGACAGTTCCGGTAGCTTCACTTCCTTGACAACCCTGGGTATGGTCAGTTTTTTTAAATTTTAGCCATTCTAATAAGTGTGACAGAGTGCAGCTTTAATTTGCATTTTGCCAAAGACTCAAGTTGCTGAACATCTTTACATATGCCTATTTGCTAATTGTATATCTTATTTTGTGAAGTGTTTGTTCAAATCTTTTGCCCATTATTTTTGTGGCCATGCTGCGATGCACCATATGGCATGTGGAATCTTAGTTCCCTGACCAGGGATCGAACCTGCGCCCCTACAGTGGAGGCCTGAGTCTTAACCACTGGACCACTAGGGAAGTCCCTGCCCATTTTTAAATTGGGATTTTTGTTTTTTTATTATAGAGTTCTTTATATATTATTTATCAGATGTGATTTATAAATATTCTCTTTCAGTTTATAGTTTATCTTTTCATCCATTTCAGAGTCTTTCAAGAGCAGAAGTTTTAAAACTTTAATGTTTTGTAATTTTTTTTTTCTTTATGGATTGTGCATTTTTTGTTATATTTAAAAAATCTTTGCCTAACCTAGTGTCACAAAGGTTTTTTCCACTGATTTCTAGTAGAAATGTTTTAGGTTTTACATTTTTATTTTAGGTTTGTGTTTCATTTTGAGTTAATTTTTGTATATGATGCAAAGTATAGATAAAATTTATGTTTTTGTATTTGGATATCAAATTGTATAGGATCATTTGTGGGAAGAGACTATCATTATTACTCCACTAATTTACTTTTATAGTTTTTGTTCATAATTGTTTATGTATGTGTGGGTCTATTTCTAGACTCTCCAGTGATTTATCTGTTCGTTGATTTATCTGCATGTCTTTATGTTGATACCACACTGTGTTGATATCTGTGACTTTATAATAAATCTTGAAACCAAAGAATGGAATTCCTCCAACAGTTCTTTTTCAAAGTTGCTTTAGCTGGTTGAAATACTTTGCACATATGAATTTAAGAATTAGATTCTTCAGAAAAGTTGGCTACCAGCTATTTAAAAAATTGAATTTTGATTTAAATTGCACTGAATCAGTAAGTCAATTAGGAGAGACCAGACAGGCTAACAAAATCGCATCTTCTGAGGTTGCTCACCCATCTACTTAATTAGGCACAATGAAAGACAACACCACAGCCAAACTCTCCCAACTCCTCCCCTTCCTTGGGGCAACATGCGGCATCTGATAGTTCAGACTAAGTAAATACTAGTGTTGATTTGTATAGTAAATTTAACACCAGTAAAGCTTAATTCTTTGTGTTAGAAAATAAATTAAAAATCAAGTTCTAATATTTTTTTCCCATGCCTCAATGCATCAGTATCGAGAATGATGCTCCCTGTTTAAAACACTGGTAAAATCCCTACCTCTCAGTTCAGTTCAGTCACTTACTTAGTCGTGTCTGACTCTGCGACCCCGTGGACTGCAGCACGCCAGGCTTCCCTGTCCATCACCAACTCCCGGAGCTTGCTCAAACTCATGTCCATTGAGTGGGTGATGCCATCCAACCATCTCATCCTCTGTCGTCCCCTTCTCCTCCTGCCTTCAGTCTTTTCCAGCATCAGGGTCTTTTCCAAGGAGTCAGTTCTTCACATCAGGTGGCCAAAGTATTGGAGCTTCAGCTTCAACATCAGTCCTTCCAATGAATATTCAGGACTGCTGATCTCTACGGTGCTACAAAAGATTAAAACATCGCACCTGTTCCTCTCAGTGATCAAAACTGTATCGTGTACTGTTATTTCCAAATTTGGTCTCCAGGGGAGCAGCCATTTACCTCTTAGCCTCTGTAACTTGGGGGAGAGACGAGATAAGACAGCAGTTGGAAGCCTGGCTTGGCTAATGTTAGAAACAAGGCTCAGCTACTACTTCTTAGCCATATTGCTCTGATTGCTATTTGTTGATGAAAGCTGTGGGAAGAAGCGGCAATGCATGTAAACAGGAGCGATTTAGTCATAATTTATGCTTCTTTAGAAAATGCCAGCAGCAATAATTACTTCCAAAATATTCAGACCACCTATGACTAATCACACCAATCTCAGGATGACCTGCGTTTCCCTTGTGAGGTGGTAATCAAGCACGTTAAAGACCTTCCCCCTAATTTTGAGCATTTTAAAAGCAATATGATGCCACGATTCAGATTTTCTTAGTGCAGGTGTCCACAGTGCTTCCAAGTTTATGGTATTTTGAAGCCTGCACATTTTACCCTCTAGGCATGGATGGTGCACACTAAGCAGAGCTAGCAAAGTGGGGCCGTGGGTTGCTAGGCAATCCTTAGAGTCATTCTGGCTGGATCCCTTTTGGCTTTGCCACAGCAGCTGTTCCAAACCTTTACGTTCATTAACATCCAATAAATTTTGACTGCAGTCTTCTCTGTAGCAGACACTGTACCCCCACCTTATTTTCATGTTTTATTCATTCTTAGCAGAGAAATAAAAATTTCAGCTTTTCAACAAAATGTCCTCTTTACTTTGAAGTAAGGTCATTTCCTCACATCTTAAGCTCTGCCTTCCTATCTCTCAGGACGAGGCATCCTTTCCAAAATTATCCTTGCCCCTTACTCTTATTCTGGCTGATCCTCTTGCATCACTCCGAAATTTGTTTGGCTCTCGTGCTTCTGTTACATCTGCAATCACTCTACCTGGATCGACCCTGCCATGCCTTCCTCCCTGTCCCCCAGTGCTTAAACACTTCAGGGGCCACTGTTACTCTTTGTTGTTGGTGTTCAGTCGCTAAGTCATGTCCAACTCTTTGCGACCCCATGGACTGCAGCACACCAGGCTTCCCTGTCCTTCAGTATCTCCCAGAGTTTGCTCAAATACAATTGGTGGTACTACCTAACCACCTCCTTCTCTGCCATCCCCTTCTCCTTTTGCCTTTAATCTTGCCCAGCATCAGGGTCCTTTCCAATGAGTTGGCTCTTAACTATTCCTCTTAGGATATCGTGAGGAAAAAACTGTTCAATGTGGCCTCCACGCCCTACACAGCCTGGCTTCTGCATGCCTCTGCCTTCTTGCCTCTTGCTTGCTCTTCCTCTCTATACTGTAGACACGCTGGAGTTTCAACCCCTCAAACACATCTTGTGCTTCCTTCTAGTAAACGGCCTTACATGAGCTCTTTCCTCTTCCCTCATCTCTGCCATCTTAGTTTACTTCTATACGGAAACCTTTCCTGACAAGCATCATTTCAGTAGGGAAACCTTCCCAGGCAAGATCCAATTCTTCTGCTGTAGACTTCTAAGGCCTGCCATGTGTCTTTTCCTTGGCTCTTATCATAATTTCCATTTTACATATAGTTTGTGTCATTGTTTGATTAATGTCTTTTCTCCCTCACTAATATATAAACTCCATGAAGGCGGGAACCTGTGTGATTGTGCTCGTCATTAAATGCCAGAGGCTGACCCAGTGTCTGGCACTTCAGAGATGTTCAGAAAATACTCGTTAGATAAAGAGAAGTGGCATTTCTTATCTCAGGGGTCACTTATGACTTTCAAATTGTCACCCCCTCTTTTTCTAATCTTGTCCTGTTTGAACTCTGTCATATTTGGCTCTGCTTACCACACTATCATGGAAATTATTTCTTCGTTTCTTTGTGACTTACTCACTGTTTCTCTTATTACTCTTCTCTCTTTTTTGTATCTTTTACTATCTTTTCTCTCTTTCTATTTACAAATTCATTGTAGATAATAAATACTTGTTGGAGGAATGAATGAAATGTTAGTTTTCCTTAGGGTTCTATTATTGGTCCTTTCTCTTTTTCTCCTTCCCTCTTTTCCTTGGTGATCTTATCCAACTCCATGGCTTCACTATCATCAATATGCTGATCCAGACCTGTGTTTCCAATTGATTATCTTCATGGAATTATCCTCTGCGTGCTCAGTAGCTCAGTCACGTCTGACTCTTTTGCAACCCTGTGGACTGTAGCCTGCCAGGCTTCTCTGTACATGGAATTTTCCAGGCAAAAATATTGAAGTGGGTTGCCTTTTCCTACTCCAGGAGTTTTCCAAGAGGTCTCTTAAAATCAGCCCAATTCAAACCAAAGGGATTCTCTTTCCTAAATGTTTTTCTCCTGTTACTTGCTCTCAGTAAAGTTCCCTACTGCCCAGTTGGGAGGTTCTAAGCCCAAGACATAAGATCATCCTCCACCCCTTTCTTCCTCTTTCAGTAATACCAAATTCAATTGATGCAAGTGAAATGTCTCTCCCTCTGATTTATATGTTCCTAACTGCTGTTGTGGGCTTCCCAGGTGGCAAAGAACCCACTTGCCAATGCAGGAGACATAAGAGATGTGGGTTCAGTCCCTGGGTCAAGGAGATCCCCTGGAGAAGGGCATGGTAACCCACTCCAGTATTCTTGCCTGGAGAATCCCGTGGACAGAGGAGCCTGGTGGGCTACAGTCCATGGGGTTTCAGAGTCAGACACGACTGAAGTGACTTAGCATGCACAACTGCTATTGCCTAGCTTTGTAGTTACCAAACTTCTTTTTTTAGAGAAAGCTTATAGAGATGAACTCCTACATAGAGAATTGTTAGGTAAGGCAAGTGAAGAGGAGCTTCTTTGAAGGTGAGGGAAGGGATCTTGGAGCAACGCCCCTTAGCCCAGTGAGGCAGTACTAGAAGATGTTATGGTTTGAAAACTACTAGCCTATGTGATTGCAACAGGCTTTAAAAAATACTTAAAATTTTTTCATGGGTACAACACAGAATAATACCCAAGAGAGTTATTGTGAAAGTTAAATATAAGGCCCTTGGCATGTGGTACACACTCAGCAAGTGAGAGCTGAAATCATTATTATTCCTTGTAATCTTTTTTTCAAATGAACTTCCTGATTAGACTGTGCTGTTTTTCTTAGGCATACTCAGTTAATCACTCAGTCTGGATGCTTCTTTAATGGCACTTATTTATGTCTGCCCTGGGTCTTGGTTGCTATGTGCAGGCTTTTTCTAGTTGCAGTGAGCAGGGGCTGCTCTTCCGTGCAGTGTGGAGGCTTCTCATTGAGGTGGCTTCTCTTGTTGTGGATCAGAGGCTCTAGAGCACTGAAGCTTCAGTAGTGGTGGTGCACGGGCTTAACTGCCCCCTGGTATGTGGAACCCTCCTGGACCAGGGATCGAACCCCTGCCCCCTGCATTGGCAGATGATTCTTTACCACTGGATCACCAGAGAAGTTCTGGATACTTCTTAATATTTTCTTTTTTTCATTCTCATCTTTGCAGTCCAGATTCTCATGGTCTCATTGTCTTATGACTAAACTGTCTCCTAATTAGCCCTCATTCTGCCCATCAGTCCCCCTGTAGTTCATCTCTACATTTTATTACCAGGTCAAATACACTTCTCGGTTCTCTACTAACCATGGGACAAAGTTCAGACATCTTCGCTTCATAACTACCATGCTCTGGGACTGAGCCTTACTTTCATGCCAGCATTTCCTCCTTTTACTCCTTCACACAGACCTTCTGTTGAAGGTAAGTTAGGTTCATCATTGCTCTGGAACACACCAGGCATATTCCTGCTGCTCCTCCGTGTTTCTTCCTCATTTGCAGTGGAAGAAGCACTCTGATTCTTGAAGTTCTAGGTGCCATGTATTATATAGTCCATTCTATCTTACCAGTACCTGAGAGACTCCAACTGGTTCAACTTTTGCAGTTTTGGAGCTTTGTTAAATGCACACCAAACCCCAATTTACTAATTGATTCATTCATTTATTTAATAGGTATTTATGGAACGCATACTGTGGACTGACCATTATAGTAGGTGCTGTAAATATCATAGTGACAAGATAAATGCAGCCCCTGCCCTCAAGGAGGTTCTATCTAACAGGGATGGCAGAGGAGAAAAAGCAATTATAACAAAGCAAAGTACTCTGATGGAGGATATAAGGAGCTGTGGATAATAGAGGAGAAGATCTAGTATAGTGCAGGGGCATGCCGGAGGGTATGTTAAGGATGGCTTCCTACAGAGAGAGACTGTTGACTGAGGCCAGGAGGATGAGTCGAGCTGAGTGATGAAGAGGAGGGAAGATGTTCCAGGCAGAGGCAATATCGTTGTTGGTGTCTTAGGGAGGGTTCGTTACTGGGAGGTAGAAAGCAGGAAGGATTCCCGGCAGGGCTTATCTTTAGCTTATGAAGAAGCAGGGAAACTCTGGAGAGGCGGGCTCAGGGTGTAATGCTTTCTCCATCCCTTCCTTGTCTCCTCTCGCCTCCCTGCCCCCTAAATGCACTCATACGTTGTGCTTTCAGGTTTGGTCCTCTTAGGGATTAGTTCTGAGCCAGTCATTTGATCTGAAGCAGATGACTTTCAGCAGACCCCCAGGAGCCTGCCCCTTCTCCACCTCTCTGTGACAACCCCAAACAATTCAGACACACAAACTCTGAACTCACCCAAGCCCCACCCAGAAGCCTCATAACTCTTTTAAAAAATCTTCCTCAAACAGAGGAATTTTGTGGCTTTGTTTGATCTTTTTATGTTGCTGTTTTCAGGATGTAACTCTTCTGTTTTCTTCTCAAGCCTGGTCTCCAGGCAGTTATCCAAGAGAGGAGAGGTCTGAAGTCCTTGGCCTGTCCCAGGACACACATCACGACAGAGATGAAAATAGAGGCAAATGGTCTGGGATGTCTTTATGAACACCACTCAGATGACTTGGCTGAAATCTTCCTCTTACATCAGAACTCAATGGTTTTAACAACACAGTTTGATAAAAACATTTTCTTTAGCAGTCATGTTACAGTCATTAAGATGTAACCTTGGGAACTCTATGCATGATTTAGTTCCTTTTTGAACTAATTGCTCTTGTTTTATAGACATATCCTGGGTTTCTTTCCAGGTACATGAGGATTTTTTAAAATGACAGTCATATGGATTCTCTGCTTAGCAGGATTCTCTACTAAATAATTTTGAGTGTTCTTACTTAGAGATTATTATTACACACAAAGCAGCATAAAAGTTAATTTGAGATTGAACCACTTCCCAGTTTTAAAATGAAGATAATAACACAGGTCTTCAAGTTCTTGTCTGAAACTTTTGGAGCCACATATATTTAAGAATTCAACTTATGATGGATGGTGCATGGAAAAAAATTTTTGGTGGTGAGCATGTTGTAGGGTATACAGAAGTAGAAATATAATGTTGTGCATGTGAATCTTACATGTTATAAATCAGTTACCCCAATAAAATTTTTTAAAAAAGAATTAAAACTTTTGTAGATATTATAGAGATAATATGCTGGCTATATTACATAGTTCCGCAGTCAGGGTCTAGGGTAATACTGCTAATCTGATGTGGAACCTCATGTTAGCTCACCATATGAGGTTTTTGTGCCAAACTTAGGAAATAAACTTTTGGTTTTCAAAGCATTTAGAAATTACTGATGAGCAATTCCTCATCTTGCTTCACTGAGTTGTATCAGATGTGGCATTAATCTAAAAATGTTATTTCAACTTAAAATATTATTTTAGAGTCACTGGAGCATCTTTGTCCTTTTTGACACATATATTCTTACAACATCCTTTTTGGTTATAAATGAAGTAATTCCTCTATCTGAAAGTTCCATGTACTGCTCTCCCACCTCACTTATGATCTTACTATCTGTTGCTCTTTGCTGAGCTGGCTGGCTTTCCAATACATATTTCCTTTACTACAAACAGCAGGGGTGCTCTTGCTAGACATCCTGTTGCACATGGCTTTTATGTCTCTATCATCTGTTTTGAGAACCTTTCCTAAAGTTAATTGTTTAGTTGACTGTGTTTGTCCAGTGGGTAGCTCAGATTTATTTATCTAGAAACCATGCTACTTGGGGGAAAGAGTAAAGTACTTAAAATACTCTGAACTCATGGAATTTCACTTTATTTCTGGTTCTTTCTAGCTATGGTGATGATGACAGATGATTCATTTGATTTGTCTAAATTTTAATTTCTCAACTTCAAAATGTATTCCTTTGCTACTTCTCAGTCATGATGTGAAGTGAAATGAGAAGATGTTGCTGCAAGCAAGGAGATTCACTAAAATTCAGATTCAAGAAAAGGAAATGATCTAAATTAAGGTCTATACATACTTCGTGAAAAGAAAGTGTTAGTCTCTTAGTCGTGTCCCACTCTTTGAGACCCCATGGACTGTAGCCCACTAGGCTTCTCTGTCCGTGGGATTCTCCAGGCAGAAACACTGGAGGGGGTTGCCATGCCCTTCTCCAGGGGATCTTCTTGACCCAGGCTGAACCCGGGTCTCCCACATTGCAGGCAGATTCTTTACCATCTGAGCCCCCAGGGAAGCCCTATGTATAATGCAGTCAGTCTCTATTAATAAATGTTGTGTTATATGGCTTTATTCTTGCTTAGATCTGCATACTGACCATTTATTGTGTGTCTGGTGTTCAGGATAATTTACTGTGTGTCTCTTTTGAGGTGGCTGCCATCATTCTCCTTTTGAGAGATGGCAGAGACTTGGCCAATGTCACATCACTGTCTAGTGTCTGAGCCAGATTGAAAACCAGATTTCTTTGAAGGCTGAGTCAGCACCCCTTCTACTTGCAAAGACTATTATGCAACAGTGAATGTTTTGTGGTGGTTGTTTTGTGTTTTGCAAATTGAGAGCAAGAGAGGATTCATAAAACTTTAGATAATATTTTTTTGTCTTGAATATAAACTTCAGATAGTATCAATAAGTCTCACACTTTGGAGGCTCACGGGAAGTTAGCCATCATTTGGTGCATTGGAAAAATCTTCATTTTTCTCTTTATTCACTCATTCTTTGTATAGAATTTATTCTCATCATGCAATCCTTATAAACAAGCAGAAATGTTTGTTTATCAGTTCAGTCTTTGCTTGTAAGTCTCAGAAACAGTAAAACAACGTCTTTTTTCTTTACTATTCTCTTGGTCCAGTTGTTCACTTGCCCTGAGGGAACTGTTGAATTGAGAAACCCAGATGAACCTCCCAACGCATTCTCTTTTCTCATTTCCAGTGGCCCAATTTGCGATACTCTTTTAGCTATCAGTGGCTGCGTTTACCGAGACCCATATTTTGAAGTTGAGAAATTAAGACTTGGACAAATTAAATGAATTGAGTGCCATCATCACCATAGTTAAATAGAAGCAGAAATAAAGTGAAATTTCAGAGATGAGGACCTCTAGGAGAGGATGGGTTGGGATGGGAGACTGACTAATAAGCACTGGCGTGTCTCTTTATTTTAGTCTCTTTCTTTTTCTCACTTAAGACGATCAGAGCAGGTCTTGCTGGCTGTGAGAAATATAGCCCGAGGGTTGTCAGAAGGCCTATGGCAGAGAGACATAAGCAATGCAGGTTTGATCCCTGGGTTGGGAAGATCCCCTGGAGGAGGGCATGGCAACCGCTCTGGTATTCTTGCTTGGAGAATCTCATGGACAGAGGAGCCTAGCAGGCTATACAGTCCACAGAGTTGCAAAGAGCTGGACATGACTGAAGCGACTTGGCATGCACATGGCCCACAAAGACCTTCCCTAACTCATCATTTTGTCAACTAGGATTTCATTCTAAGAGAGTAAGAGCCTATTTATGGGTTCAGAAGCCTACTGGAGGCATCTTGCCAAGTGTCAATGATGGTTATCTGTCCATGGCTCTAATTAGGTAGAATATCTAGAAGGAATCTGTCTTTGTGAAAAGGACTTTCAGTGAGAATAAATTTGAGAAAAAGAGAAGACAAATTGGATTTCTATATTTCCTAGGATTTCCTTCTGGGTGGTGACTGTGACAACATGGAAGTTGGATGTGAGAGAACTAAGAGCTTTCCTGGCAAGTGTCACATTCTTTTAGAGACTCCATGGCCTTTGATAGCCTTGATTTTATACCCCCTGTGTTTTTCATAATCAGTTAAAAGCCAATTATTGAGTACCTCATATGTAGCCAGGCATACCACCTCAGATCACATGCTAGTGATTAAGAACGTAGGTAGCCCTTGCTCTCCTGGAATTCTCTAGTCTAGTAGGGAAGATGGATTTTAATCAAATAACTACACAAAATATTGTGAAACTGTGACTGAAGGACAGGGAAGCCTGGCGTGCTGCAGTCCATGGGGTCACAGAGTCGGAGACAACTGAGTGACTGAACTGAGTGACTGAAGACGTTTATGGTGCTGTTAGAGAAGACTTAATTTTTTGTTTGAAGGATTAACCAGTGGTGGGATTGCTGTACCCTATTTTCTTACAAATGTCAGGAAGCCTAGATACTTTTATTAGGAATTAAAAGGAATATCCTGGCTAAAAAAATGATTAATTATATAGTTTGTAAATGGACTACTGCATTGAACTAGTTTTAAACACAAACACACAGAAAAAATATATCTGTGTGTGTGTGTGTGTATATATATATGTAAATTTTATATACATTTAATTTTTTTTTAAACTAGTATCTTTCCCTGATTAGGGGCTTCCCTCATAGCTCAGTTGGTAAAGAATCTGCCTGCAATGCAGGAGACCCCGGTTCGATTCCTAGGTGGGGAAGATATGCTGGAGAAGGCATAGACTATCCACTCTAGTATGCTTGGGCTTCCCTGTGGTTCAGCTGGTAAAGAATCTGCTTGCAATGCAGGAGACCTGGGTTCAAACCCTGGGTTGGGAAGATCCTCTGGAGAAGCGAAAGGCTATCCACTCCAGTATTCTGGCCTGGAGAATTCCGTGCACTGTATAGTCCATGGGGTGGCAAAGAGTCAGACACGACTGAGTCACTTTCACTTTCTTTTCCTTGATTATAAAAGCAGTGTAAAGTTGTCAAAGAGTCTTTGGAAAATCATAAAAAGTACAAAGAGAAAAATAAAAATTCCCCGGAAATAATCAGTGTTAACACTTAAAAAAATAATTTATCTATTTATTTTATTTTTGGTCGCACTGGTTCTTCATTTCTGTGCGTGGGCTTTCGCTAGCTGTGGAGAGCAGAGGCTACTCTCTAGGTGTGGTGCATGGGTTTCTTTTTGCAGAGGCCTCTCTTGCTGTGGAGCACAGGCTGTAGGTGCACGGGCTCCATGGCTGCAGCACGCAGGCTTAGTAGCTGTGGCTCATGGGCCCTAGGCAGTGCAGTTCTCAGTAGTTGTGGTGTGCGGGCTTAATTGCTCTGCAGCATGTGGAATCTTCCTGAACCAGGGATTGAACCTCTGTCCTGTGCATTGGCGGGCAGATTCTTATCCACTGTACCATCAGGGAGGTCCAACATTTTGATATGTATCTTTTTAGTCCTTTTTCTAGACATACATATGTTTAAAATATAATTTGGATCATATTGCAAAAATTTTTTTCAGTTCAATTTAAAAGAGATTTTTCATTGAATTGTAAGCATTTCTCATGCCATTTATTTACTGCATTGTGTCCTATGTTTATATCATAATTTTTTTTTATTTCTTTATTGTACACAATAATATATCCCATTTTGCTACCATAAATAATACTATGAAGTACAGTTCTCTGTAATTTATGATGGTTTTCTCAGGCTAGATTTTGAGACAGAAAGCAAACCACAGTCAAAAGAGTTAAATTATAAGGTCTGTGATGCTTTACAGATAGATAATATAAATCTAGTTCCATTAGCAAAATACGAGAGTGATTATTATTACTAATTACACTTATCATCACTGAATATGATCATTGTTATAAATAGTTGAAAAATATTTTATTTTAATTTGCTATTTTAGTCTGCTAATGGGGTTAGGAGAAGGCAATGGCACCCCACTCCAGTACTCTTGCCTGGAAAATCCCATGGACGGAGGAGCCTGGAAGGCTGCAGTCCATGGGGTCGCTGAGGGTCGGGCACGACTGAGCGACTTCACTTTCACTTTTTACTTTCATGCATTGGAGAAGGAAATGGCAACCCACTCCAGTGTTCTTGCCTGGAGAATCGCAGGGATGGCGGAGCCTGGTGGGCTGCCATCTATGGGGTCGCACAGAGTTGGACACGACTGAAGCGTCTTAGCAGCAGCCGCAGCAGCAATGGGGTTAATTTTTAGAACCGTTTTTCTGCCATCTATACATCTTTTATGAATCTTGGTTCATGTTCTTTATTCATTCCTTTACTGTGGTTTTTAGTGTTTTTCTTATTGCTTGGTAAGAGTTTTTTATTTATTAAGGATACCAATCTTTTGTCCTGTGGAAAATTTTTCAAGTTGTTTTGCTTACAGAAGTTTCTAATTTTCAGGTAGTTAGATTTACTTATTTTTTCTTCATGGTTTCTATTGCTTTTATGCTTGGAAAGTCTTATCTTATTAATCACATACCATTTTGTCTATGTGTTTTTGATCTTGGTGAATTTTCATTGTGGGGCTCATAAGATATTTCAGCAAACTCATGCAGTGCCTAACATGGCACTTCTGAATATAAGGTTTGTTTACTTCATGTTTGGCTAATAGTTTGATCTCAGTAGACATTAGTCAAGCCACCTCTTGAAAGAGGAGGAAGTATTACCCAGTCAAACAACAGGGAGAAGGATGATAAAAGATGGAAAATAATCACCAGGTTTTAAGCATGACAGGAACACTGAATAAACTGACAATGAGAAATTCAGGTAAATTATTCTATTTACTCTAAACAGCAGAGAAGAGGATTGGGAGGATAAGATTTGAATCTGGACAACCTTAGGAAAGAAAATGTTACCTTTATCAATGATATTTAAGAAATGGGGACGGTAGTGTTGTTTGGGCTAGAGAGAGTCAGTTCAGTTCAGTTCAGTTCAGTTCAGTCGCTCAGTCGTGTCCAACTCTTTGCGACCCCATGAATCGCAGCAGGCCAGGCCTCTCTGTCCATCACCGACTCCCGGAGTTCACCCAGACTCACGTCCATCGAGTCAGTGATGCTATCCAGACATCTCATCCTCTGTCGTCCCCTTCTCCTTCTGCCCCCAATCCCTTCCAGCATCAGAGAGAGTCAAGAAATATTTAAATGGTAAGATTTGTCCACTCCACCTCTGGGCTTTTATGGGTTTTAATTGTGGACAAAAATGGCAGTACAGCATAGAGGAAATACTTTCCAGTTTGGGAATGAGGACCTTGGCTCTGACACCAGCATTGCCGTCTTTAATAGTTAGTTTTCCTCTGAGAGTTTCTACTTCTTTATCATTATAAGTGCTTTCTGTACCTATTTCTGGACTTTCTATCTTGTTCCATTGATCTATATTTCTGTTTTTGTGCCAGTACTATACTGTTTTGATTATTGTAGTTTTTAATTATAGTCTGAAGTCAGACAGCCTGATTCCTCCAGCTCTGTTTTTCTTTCTTAAGATTGCTTTAGCTATTCAGGGTCTTTTGTGATTCCATACAAATTAAAAAAATTTTTTTTGTTTAAATCTGTGAAAAATGCCAATTTGATAGAGATCGCATTGAATCTGTAAATTGCCTTGGGCAGTGTAATCATTTTGACAATATTGATTATTTCAATCTAAGAACACAGTGTATCTTTCCATCACTTTGTGCCATCTTTGATTTCTTTCATCAGTGTTTCTTATAGATTTCAGAGTACAGCTCTTTTGCCTATTAAGGTGGACTAGATAATTTTTAAAGTCTCTTACAGCTTTAAAAATTCTCTATTCTCATAGCTTTAGGTATCAGCTTCAGTTCAGTTGTTCAGTCATGTCCAACTCTTTGTGACCCCATGGACCGCAGCATGCCAGTCCTCCCTGTCCATCACCAACTCCTGGAGTTTATCCAAACTCATGTCCATTGAGTTGGTGATGCCATCCAACCATCTCATCCTCTGTTGTTGTCCCCTTCTCCTCCTGGCTTCAATCTTTCCCAGCATCAGGGTCTTTTCCAATGAGTTAGCTCTTCACATCAGGTGGCCAAAGTATTGGAGTTTCAGCTTCAACATCAGTCCTTTCAGTGAACACCCAGGACTGATCTCCTATAGGATGGACTGGTTGGATCTCCTTGCAGGCCAAGGGACTCTCAAGAGTCTTCTCCAACACCACAGTTCAAAATCATCAATTCTTCGGCACTCAGCTTTCTTTATAGTCCATCTCTCACATCTATACATGACTACTGGAAAAACCATAGCCTTGACTAGATGGACCTTTGTTGGCAAAGTAATGTCTCTGCTTTTCAATATGCTGTTTAGGTTGGTCATAACTTTCCTTCCAAGGAGTAGGAGTCTCTTAATTTCATGGCTGCAGTCACCATCTGCAGTGATTTTGGAGCCCCCCAAATAAAGTCAGCCACTGTTTCCTCATCTATTTCCCATGAAGTGATGGGACCAGATGCCATGATCTTAGTTTTCTGAATGTTGAATTTTAAGCCAACTTTTTCACTCTCCTCTTTCACTTTCATCAAGAGGCTCTTTAGTTCTTGTTCACTTTCTGCCATAAGGGTGGTGTTATCTGCATATCTGAGGTTATTGATATTTTTCCCAGCAGTCTTGACTCCAGCTTTTGCTTCATCCAGCCCAGCATTTCTCGTGATATACTCTGCATATAAATTAAATAAGCAGGGTGACAATATACAGCCTTGACATACTCCTTTTCCTATTTGGAACCAGTCTAGTGTTCCATGTCCAGTTCTAACTGTTGCTTCCTGACCTCCATATAGGTTTCTCAAGAGGCAGGTCAGGTGATCTGGTATTCCCATCTCTTGAAGAATTTTCCAGAGTTTGTTGTGATTCCCACAGTCAAAGGCTTTGGCATAGTCAATAAAGCAGAAATAGATGTTTTTCTGGAACTCTCTTGCTTTTTTGATGATCCAGCAGATGTTGGCAATTTGATCTCTAGTTCCTCTCCCTTTTCTAAAACCCGCTTGAACATCAGCTTAGTGTTTCCAAACTCCAAAGTAGCCTGAGAAATGTGAAAACAGGAACTTGTACTTTTCTAGGATTTTTACTTCCTGTTATAAAATTTGAGCTGTTGCTGCTGCTGCTGCTGCTAAGTCGCTTTAGTCGTGGCTGACTCTGTGCAACCCCATAGATGGCAGCCCACCAGGCTCCGCCATCCCTGGGATTCTCCAGGCAAGAACACTGGAGTGGGTTGCCATTTCCTTCTCCAGTGCATGAAAGTGAAAAGTGAAAGTGAAGTCGCTCAGTCATGTCCAACTCTTAGCGACCCCATGGACTGCAGCCTATCAGACTCCTCCATCCATGGGATTTTCCAGGCAAGAGTACTGGAGTGGGGTGCCATTGCCTTCTCCAATAAAATTCGAGCTAGAGGGGACTTAAGAAATGTCAGAATGGAGCGCCTGCCTGCTGCTTGGTCAGCAGAATAGAATAGGTTTCTGATGCGAAAGGTGAGGCTTGTTTAACTGACAGCAGAAGCAAGCCCTCTTACTTCTTCAGTGTGTTTTATCATTGGCATCATCATTACATCCTGCTGTCTTGTGACCAAAAACCAAAATGAAGACATGCTCAGAAATGATGGCCATGTAGTAAACTAAATACAGCTATCAGAAATTAAAAAAAAAACAAAAAACTAAAAACTGTGGTTCAAATTCGTTGGCAATTTTGGTAAAATTTGGGGTTTGGTTCAGTCAGTTTGAAAATGCTTGCCTAGCTCTGTGGCTAATTACATACTGAAACAGTTTAGCTTTCTGTCATTTTAGTCTTCACTGGGGGCAGACAAACTGAAGGATGCCTTGCATTTTGGGAGAGCCTTGCTCTTTGTTATTTAATTTACTATTTTCTGTCATTTTTGTCTTGAAGCATTAGAATTGGGTCTGTTGTTGTTCAGTAGCTCAGTTGTGTCTGACTCTTTGTGACCCCAGGGACTGCAGAAAACCAGACTTCCCTGTCCTTCACCATCTCCCGGAGCTTGCTCAAACTCATGTCCACTGAGTCAGTGATGCCATCCAACCATCTGATCCTTTGTCTTCCCCTTCTTCTCCTGCCTTCACTCTTTCCCAGCATCAGGGTCTTTTCTAATGAGTCTGCTCTTTGCATCCTGTGGCCAAAGTATTGGAGCTTCAGCTTTAGCTTCAGCATCAGTCCTTCCAGTGAATATTCTGGGTTGATTTTCTTTAAGAGTGACTGATTGGATCTCCTTGCAGTCTAAGGGACTCTCAAGAGTCTTCTCTAACACCACAGGTCAAAAGCATCAATCTTTGGCACTCAGCCTTCTTTATGGTCCAACTCTCACATCCATACATAATGACTGGAAAAACCATAGCTGAAGAATTGGATCTACATTCTACTTTCTGCTTTCCGGTCTTATCAAAGGAATCTATAAGCAGCTTAACCCTGTCAAGGGGAGATTGTACTTAAGATTCCTCTTCAGGAAGCACCGGAATTCCACTCCTCAAGCCATTAGCTGCATCTTGCTTACATGAAGCTTATCATGCGACCCTAAGAAAATTCCCATCTTATCATGGATTGCATCATAAATAATTTAAAAAAACTGTCTGAAGCAGTTTTAGTGTTTTCTTAGACTATTTGGAAATTTCCAGCTTTATGTATTAGACAGGAGACCTCTGATCTCAGGGATAACAGCATGAAGGGGAGGTGTGGTGGCTCCTTGTGAGTCAACGAGAGCCTGTAATTGCTCTGCAGATGCTTTCTATTATTTTTTGTCATGAAGTTTCTGAGTAGAGTCACCAAGTGCATGGGAAATGAATTTACTTTAGGAAAAAATATTGAGCAGAGAGAATTCATTCCTCAAATGGAAAGCTTTTAAAAGCCTGTTATTTATCTCCCTGTGCTTCCCAGGTGTGCTAGTGTTAAAGAACCCGCCTGCCAATGCAGGAGACGTAAGAGACACAGGTTTGACCCCTGGGTTGGGATTCCTCCTCCCTGGAGGAGGGCATGGCAACCCACTCCAGTATTCTTGCCTGGAGAATCCCATGGACAGAGGAGCCTGGTAGGCTACAGTCCATAGCGTCACAAAGAGTCGGACATGACTAAAGCGACTTAGCATGCAAGCAGTCTTAAGGAGTTTTAGCTGTTGTTACTGAAAATTTATGAGTTATTTTTAAGAAGCAGTCTTAAGATGTAGGTTAATATCTAGTTCTTAATGAATTTAAAATTCTTCTAGGTAAATTTAAAATGACAAAGTTTACGTTAGTTGTTACAGGTTGCCGAAGGCTTAAATACGAAATTTTCTCAGTCCTGTCACTTTTTGTTTCTGAAACTCTGCACAGAATGAAAATCTGTATTTATTGTGAAGTCACTTTTTCTACCTCTGCTTCCTGGTCTGAAATAGAAGCAAAGGGATGGTTAACTCTCAGTGCGCACTTTGGTTAGCCCTCAATTTTGTTCTTTCTGTCGTCCAACCTGAAATGTCCTTTCCTCTTAATTTCTGACTGTAAAAATTGTATTTGTGTTTTAACATTCAGATCAAATGTTACCTTCCTCAAGCTCATAGGACAGGTTTTTGAGAAAAAAAAAAAAAAAGAAGAGGTTGTGAACATTTAGGAAAGGAAGCAGGGGTTACCGGTAACCTGTGTGGATTTTGATAAAGAAGTCATTCCACATGAATATCATTTTCTTTTAAAAACCGTATTTTCTTTTTAAAAACATTTTTCCTTAAAACAAAAAAAATTTTTTTTTCATTTTTGGCTGTGCTGGGTCTTCGTTGCTGCGAGCAGGCTTTTTCCAGTTGTGGCTAGTGGGGGCTACTCTTCAGTCACCGGGCAGGGGGCTTCTCATTGTGGTGGCTTCTCTTGTGCATGGGCTCTAGGCACGTGAACTTCGGTAATTGCAGCACTTGGGCTCAGTAGTTGTGGCTCATGGGTTTAGTTGCTCTGCAGCAACTAAAGATCTGGGATCTTCCTGGATCAGGGATCAAATTCATGTCCCTTGCATTGGCAGGTGGATTCTTAACTCCTGGACCACCAGGGAAGTCCCATCATCCTTTTTTATTTTTGCGTTACTGTTCCTCTGACAAATAATGACGATGCAGCAGATGTCGTATCTTTGGATTTCAGTAAATCTTTGATGGGAGGTTTCTTTTGATAGCCTTGTGGTCTACGTGATTGTATTATACAGTAAGGTAGATTAGTAATTGGTTAAATGGCTGAAGCCAGAAATTACTGATCAATGGCTTTTGGCCTCTGAAATGCTTCACTGTGGAATGCTGCTAGTCTTTGTCCTTGACACCATCGTAGAGAAAAATTTTATTAATGATGAATTAGTTGGGATGGGCTTTAATCCATGCTGAAATAACAAACAACCCTCCAAGCTTAGTGGCCAAAAGTAATAAAGGTTGGCTTTTCTCTCAAACTGCCAGTCCTTCCTGGGGAGATGGGGATCTTGCTCTGTGCCTTTGTTGTAGTCATCATCTGGAACGTCGCTGGCTACACACAGCCACACTCAATCCAGTGTGCAGGTGTGCAAATTGTGTCCGAAAGGAGAGAGCCACCATTTTTTGAACTCCGCTAACGCCCGCCACACTGACTGGACAGGCGAAAACACAAAAGCACAAAGTGTTAGTGGATGACATGAAACTGGTGGTATAGTAAGTGGGATTTCTGGTCAGAAGATCTGATAATGGGTTCTGAACTCCTCTACTTATTATTTTGTATGACCTTGAGAAAATCATTTAACTTTCCTAAGTCTATTTCCTTACCTATAAAATGAGGCCATCAATGATGTCAATATCCCAGGGTTATTCTGTGGTGTACTGGTGTCTGGTACTGGCTGGTACTGGTATCTCTGAATTTAGAATTAGCTGTATATATTGGTGTTTTATTCTTTGATATATAAAAGATTTCTACTGCAAGATATTATCCATAATATTATTATTATCCCTTTACAATTTTTGCTTCCTTTAAAATTTAATGTAATTTGTTTTGAATTCCATCTTGCATTTGCTTACCTTGCCAATCTTAAAAAATAAGATGTGAACTCTCTTATAGATAGCTTGTTGTTATTTATCTAGTCTGAAAGCGTTTTTTTTGTACAGCCATTTGATCCATTTACATTTGTTCCCATATCTTTTAAACTGAATTTTCTTTTGGGTGGTTTGATTTATACTTTTTGTTTCTATATTTCCCTTTTATTCTGACTTATGCTGTATATACCATTTGCTTTGCATTTTACTCCAAATGTAAACATTCTGTTTTTTTCATTCTATTGAAATATACCTTAAAGAAACAAAACTTAACCCCAAAAAAGCTGTCTTATCACAAGAATGAAATAATTATTTATAACCCCAAACTTTGAACACTGGTCTTTCTTCTCATCTGTATGCTTTAGAATATTTTCATATGCCCAGGTTTATTTCTCTTTACTTATACTATGAAGGACCAATGTTCAAGACATGGAAGCTACCCAGTAGTGCATAGCCTCACTTAAGTAAGATACAAAAGATCCTTTTTGGGATTAGATAAAAAGACTAAAGGTACTGAATTGACAACCAAATGTTGGTGTTGCTGGAAAAAGTGGCTCCCACTCTGAGATTTCATTTCATGGAAAACTGAGTCCCCCTGACACAAAGTGCAGTGGCTCCTAGAAGAAAAGACTCACTGGTTTGCCCCTAGTCAACAAATGACCGCTTCCTGGACCCACAAACAAACTGGATCAGCCGGGAGCAGGCAGAGGCAAACACATAGGTAGAAGGAAGTCAGTACAAATGTTTTCCGTGGCAATGTGGAAGCAAAGTGGTCTCAGGTAGCACGGGACCTAAGACCCACTCCAGAGCCTGAAGCACTGAAGTGAAATAAACACAGATGCTGGTCGCCTGCTGTGTATTAAGGAGGATTGTTTAATTTTGCATTGGAATCCAGACTGCTGTAATTTCTAAGGTTCCACATTACTGCATGGACAGTTTTTCTTATTTCATATTTTCTTTGTTCACGTAAGCGATTTTGGTGGAAGGTTTTTTGAATGGTCTCTAGTTTCTAAGCCAGAAGCCCAAGGGCATTTCTTTGTCCCAGAGAACAGAGCTCCAACTCAAAGAATTTGTACTTAGGATTTTCAGGCACTAGTTGGCAGACAGGGGCTTGTGTCAACTCTCCAGTCTGAATTCTGGATGGATCTAAGGAATCATTTAAGGTACAAACTTAGGTGACACCTCTGGGTGAGTTTCTGAGAAAGTATTGGGGCAGACCAACTTAATCCTTGGAGCCATGCAAAACATTTGCAAAATTCAAGCACTTTTGTGAAACACAAATACGCATTATGTAGCAAACAGAATTGGGATGGGTCTTGTGGAGCTAAAGGCATTACCAAAAAAAAAAAAAAAAATCCAGGATTCTAATAGCTAGAAACAGCTTCAGGATCGGTGAGCAGCAGCTGCAGTGTTTAAACAAACACCCAGCCTCTGCACGTGCATGCACGGCAAGGCCTGTCAGTACCGCTTTTCAACCACACCTGTGCTCCTAGGTGGCGACCACTGCCAGCAGGCTCAGCTCTTTAAGGAAGGACAGTCCCGGATTGTTTCACAGAGGTTTACAGATGGGAAAATAACTACCCCTCACCTCAGGCCAACACTGGGAACATTCTCTTGCATTTCCTTTATCATGCATTAGAAGAGGCCTCACTTCCCCACCCTTTCCCCCCGAAGACACCAGTTCTGAGAACTTCAAGTCTTTTGCGATAAGTCTGGAACACAAGGCCATTCATTGGTGTTAAAGTGGATTTGCTCAGTCTCCATGAAAACTGTCAGGGGCGAGGTGGGACCCTGATGGCCTGGAACCACTGAAGCAGAGCTGCTTCTGGGATTTGAAGTAAGAGCCACTTGCTGAAGTGCTTGGGCTAAATCTGAAACCACAGTTCAGCTGCCCATGTTCTTTGACTTCTGGAAACTCTCTTCCCTCATGGCTTTGCCAGTAAGCCCATCTATTTTACCTTCTCTCTCTGTATGTGCTTTCTTATTCCCTTAATGCTGACTTTCCCCAGTTCCTAAAATGTAGCTGTCTTCAGAGCCATCTCCTTGGCTCTTATCCTTTCTTCCTCCACATGTTGTCTGTGGGTTATCCACATTCCTGCCTTCAGTCCCACACCCACACAGCCAGCCCCCTTTGGGATATCTTCTCCTGGGTGTCCAGGAGCTCCTCAAACTTCCCTTGTCCTAACTGTATTCTCTGTCTTGGTTACCAACTGCCCCTGACCCTCCTGAGAAGACCTATCTTTCTTCACACTAGCCTTATCCTCTCTCTCTTTTAATTTTTCTCTGTTTTCAGCACCAGTGTGCCTGCTTTCTCATTTGGAAAAATCTTTATTAAAAAAAAAAAAGATCCTGTTCATAGACTAAAAGCTCTGTGGAACTTTACCCAGTCCTCCTCCCTCTCTGCTGGAATTAATTGCTGCCTTCATTGGTAAAATAAACATTACTGAGGACCTGCTGGGCTTGAGGCACAGGGCAGGTACTGGGGACCCTCAGGAGGCTGGTGCAGGAGGCAGACTGTGGTCAGCTAGCATTTGAAGTGGTGCAGTAAAGGTATGTGCTAAGTGCTGTGGGAGCACAAGGGGGGGCGTCACTCGCGCTCCATTTTCGAAACTGCCCACGGCTGGGAGCTGGGAGCAGAGTGCAGTGAGGATAGAGCATTCCCAAGTGAACAGCTCGGCTCGCTGGGCACTTCCTTCTTGACTGTCTCTCCTAGGCTCTGACCTGTCTCTCTCCCCCCAAACTCATCCATCCGTTGTCTATTACTGCCACTGGGAAGCTCTGCAGAGTGAAGACAGTTTCATCTCTCCCTTTTCTTCTTTCCAGATCTCAGAGTCAACTTGTGACTTTAATAGTTGTAACTCCTTCAGTATGACATGGTGATGTTGGCAAAAATAGAACCTGCAAACTAAAGCAAATCTTAAATGGTGCAAACTCATGGTGAACCTCCAGGGTCTGCCCCCTTTGAAAGCTTCTCATTGGAGATCATCCCCTGCCCCGTTGCCTGTCGTCTCTTTCCTGGGGGCTTTATTGTTTGACTCACGCCATTCTGATTGTGCTGTCCTGCTTTTTCTGGTGAAAATGATCATGGGGGTGCTGTCTAGGTAGCATCCCTACTTCATGCTTCACTGCTTAACGTATCCTATCAAATTGTTATTCTGATGAGCAGAGAGACTAGGCCCCATTTGAGAACTGAGACAGCAAGGGAAATTAGGCATCTTGGTAACTGTCCCATCGCATGGAATCTGGCATGGAGTTGATATATAGGATGAACTCAGGAATGATGAATTTCTGAGAAAGAAGATTGTTTAGCAATCATCTAGTTCAAAATGGGAATTAAAATATCAGTCTATGGAATGATAAGAAATTAGGGAGGTGAAATTTGTGAGATAGTGTATCGTGAGATGGGCTTCCCTGGTTGCTCAGTAGTAAAGAACCTGCCTGCCAATGCAGAAGATGTGGGTTGGATCTCTGGGTCAGGAAGATCCCGTGGAGAAGGAAATGGCAACCCACTCCAGTATTCTCATCTGGGAAATCCCATGAACAGAAGGAACCTAGTGGGCTACAGTCCATGGGGTCACAGAAGAGTCGGACACAACTTAGCGACTAGACAAAAACAATGACAAGTTCAACATGCTTGTTTTACAAATGGCAGAATGGAAGCCCATTCTGCTAAAGAGAGCTAAGGTGATGTGTTCATGGTTTACAGAGAATTAGTGGCCAGTTTGCCTAATGTCCTGTTCAGCACTGCTCTTTCTACTTCACTGTTGTCCCCGGAACTCTGTAGTTGCTTATAAGTAGTGACCTAATTATTATAGTCCTAGGTTTATCCTAATTTACAGATGAGGTAACTGGGGCATATAGAAGGTAAGTAAATTACCTAGTATCACACGGAGCCCTTTTTAACAATCTAGACATCTTCACATACAAAATGGGAATTAAAGTATCAATCTATGGAATTATAATAAGTTAGGGAGGTAAAATTTATGAGATGGGCATCCCTGGTGGCTCAGCGGTAAAGAATCCACCTGCCAATGCAGGAGACATGAGTTTGATCCCCGGGTTGGGAAAATCCCCTGGAGAAGGAAATGGCAACCCACTCCAGTGTTCTTGCCTGGAGAATCCCAAGGACGGGGGAGCCTGGTGGGCTGCCGTCTATGGGGTTGCACAGAGTCGGACATGACTGAAGCGACTTAGCAGCAGCAGTGGTGGGATTTCTGAGAATGGACTGTGTGTCTTGCCCCGCCGTCTCTCTCTGTAGAATACAACACATGGAGAAGTTCATGTGCAAGAGGACAGCGTGTGCCTCATTCTCCTTGAAAGCTGGGAGGAGGCTTCCTCCTACAGGTTCCCCATGCTGCCGGGAGTGGGAGTGAGAGTCACGATGGCTTCACTGGGTACCGTCAGAGAGGAGGCCACAGCTGCCCATGTGGTTTTCTCTTACTCTCAGAAGAACTGAGTTTTCCCATGTTCCATGGAAGGTGTGGAAGTTGGCTGAGGGAAAGAGGAAGGAAGAAACTAAATAGCACCAGAAAGCAGGAGGGCCAGTGGCACTGAATGGGTCTTAGGATTCTGCCTAGAGGTCTTTGCAGCTGAAGGTAGTACTGGTCCTGCAGTCAAGGACAATGTGGGGATATAGACAGCTCATAGTCCCAGCCTGGGAAGATGTTCACACACGGAAACCAGATGCGACTAACCAACTCAGGTATCCCGGGGAGGAGAGAGGAGAATCCCACACCCAAAACACCTCTATCCCCAACACTGGCAAAAAGACATTCTGTAAACACCCTAGAACTGAGGTCAGTCCAGGGGAGAAGGAGAGTAGAGGAGGAAATCTGGAGCTGACTTAACAAAACTTGCAATGATTGAGAAAACCCTGAAGGTTTTATTTATCTGGAATTGACTAGATTATGTGTTCTGCCATTTGTGAACTGGAGTTTGAGATGGAAAAGCAGAATGGCGTTCTTGCAAACCTGAGATTTGTGGCCTTTGATCAAGAGAATTTGCTTTTAGTGATTCATGCTTTGGGCTATTATTAAGAAGGTGTCCAGTGCTATCCTGGATAGGAGGACCACACAGCTAAATAGCTTCCTCTTTGAGTCACTTCTCTGTGGTGATGGAAACAAGGCAGCCCTCAGCTTTCTGGAGATACAGTTCTGGTGCATGCAGCCTTATACAGCTGGGATGTAGCCATGTTGGTAAAGAATTAAGGGAATGCACAGGACTGTGAGAAGCGTGATGAAAACCATAGTCAGAATACCAGTAACCCCAGTACATGGTGGGGCTGCTGGCACCTGGACAGCCATGTGGCATTCCATTCCTGTTTTTCTTGACATTTTATGTTTAAAATTGTTTTCTTTAATTTTAGAGACCTTTCCAGGATAGCAGTTGCAAGCTGGATATTGAGAACATCTGTGACTCCTTGTTGTGGATTTGAAGGACTGGTTAACTAATGATCTGTATGGATCTGGCACACTAATATGTTTTAGAGATGCTTAGCATCACCTGAAGTTTTCTGTCACTTTCTGTTGTTCTTTGAGGTTTTCTCCAAAGCATAGATATTCAGTGAGGAGATTGCCTATGGAGGAAGTTTCATCCTGATATGACTGACGGTAAAGATTCGGCATTGGGCCTTTGCCAAACACTCACAACTGAGAACTACCCAAGAGGAGCTAACGTGGTAAACAGAAAAAATAGCAGGACTAATGACTATTACTAACTCCTGTTTTCCCCATTTACACACGCTCACATGAACCAGTTCCCTTTCAACACAGCCCTGAGTGTGTCACTTGAAAATACAGGCTGTCTAGGTGTGTACTCTCCTGTACTAACTCTGGAATCTGAAGGTACATGAGTTGAGAGATGGGAATGATAAGGTGAATTTGGAGTTAGTAGAAGACATGAAACTGCATCCTGGGACTCTTGTAAGGCTGATTTTTTTTTTCTGAGGCTGAATCTGGTGTTTTTGGTCTGTGCTGGAGTGGAAATAGGAGTCAGCATAGTCCAGACCACTTGGAAGTAGATTAATATACCTCTTTGAATGAGGCTTAGAGGATCTGGTCATTTGGGGGACATTTAGACTAGGGGGAGCTGGTGTGCAAAGGACCTTTGAAGATGCCTGTGAAACATGTACTGGGTATTTCAGATTACACCTGAGTGGGGAAGGTCAGGAGCCAGAGTTCTGTGGGTCTTCTGTGACTGGCTCAGAGAGGTACCTCGACCTAACCAACCAAGCCCATCCCCGAGCTTGGGGCAGCAGGAGACTTCATCACAGCTCTGCAATGAGACTTTTGCATGGTGTCCTGACCAGTCCCTGCACCTCTTTGTGCCTCAGTTTCTCCTCATGGACAAGAGATCATTTAATAGCTCCCTTTCTCCTAGAGGATTAACAGAAGATGGGATCCTAAGCATCCTCACTCATCAGATGCTTCATGAGTGCTTAAGAGCATTGTTAGCCCAGTGGTGTTTCATCTCTAAATGTTAGTTTAATATATATGCTGTCTACTGGCTGTGATAATTCTTAAGATAAATATGTGGTCGATTTCATGCCATGGAATAAGAGTTTAGCCTGTACTTGGACTTCTGAGGCTGGGCCAGCAGATGCAAAAAGTCAGACACAAAGCACTGAGTCAGTCATCTAGATTCTGGCTTCTTGATATTGTGTAGACAGATTATCCAGATGATGAAACTGTGTCTCTCAACATCCCGTTTTGGAATATGTCTGTGTATGTCTGCTTGTGCATTGTGTTGTGTTTCTGTCCAGTGTGAGTTGCCAAATTTTAAGTGAGCCGAATCATTCTTTCTAGAGATGTGTTCAGGCTCACAGCTTAGCTTTGTGGCAAATGCTGGTTCTCTTGCTCGAGTGTTGCAGGTGCTGATTTCTGTTTCTCATTTCCTCCTCTGATGCCTCATATCTTTCTGTTCTTATGCCTCTTATCCTGTGGCTGGAGGCTGATGGGCTGGAGTGATGAGGCCCACAGATCCCTGAGCTCCAGGCTTGCTTCAGCGGCACCTACTCCTCCTTTATTTCTTGTTTCTCTTGACCTCAGATCTTGCCCTTTCATTCATCTGCCATTTGGCAGCCACTCTACCTTCCATTCCATCACCAAGGGGATGAAGCCAGGGGCAAACCTGAAATGGCAGTTGCCTTCGTGGATAGACCAACTTTCCAGGAGTCCATGGCCCAGAAACTCAGGCAATGGTGCAGCCGGGAGAACAGGTCAACAGTGCATGATTAGGCCATGTCTTGAGATTTAAAAAATCACTTTTTTTCTGTGCCCTGCCACTAAATTCTACTCGCCTTGATTAATATTCAGAGAAGAACAGACAACTTTTTTTTTTAAATGTGGTTAAAATGCACGTAACACAGAATTACCATTTTAATAATTTTTAACTGTACAGTTTTGTGGCATTAAGTACATTCACACTTACATCATCATTATCATTATTCATCCTGAGAACTCTTTTCATCCTTGTAAAACTGAAACTATACCATTAAACAATAATGATTAAAAAAAAAAAACCCATTCCGCCTTCTTCTAGTCCCTGGCAACCACCATTCTACTTTCTGTCTGTATAGACTTGACTACTCTAGGTACCTTGTATAAGTGGAGTCATGTAGTGTTTGTCTTTTTGTAACTGGCTTATTTTACTTGGCATAATGTCCTCAAGGTTGCAGAATGTGATAGAATTTTCTTCCCTCTTAAGGCTAGATTACACTTTGTTTATCCAATTATCCTTCCATGGACATTCGAGCTAAGGATGTGCAACTTGTATATGAATGCACCATTTTGGGAGCCAGTATGTATGTGAGGTGGTAGAAACACCACAAAATTTATGGTCAGACAGACTTGGGTTCCAGTTGTGGCTCCATTTGTTCTTAGCATGATCATGAAAAAGTTTCTTAGCCTCTCCTTAAAAAAGTACTTAAAAAATTCAAAGTAAATCTTACATACAGAAAAGAGTATAGCTTACATGTCCAGTTTGAAGAACAATAATATATAATAGTAACACGAAAATAGAATAAGAAGCCACATACTACCCATACAATCTAAGAGACTCAACATTACTCCAACATTTGAAAGCCTTCAGTGCCCCTCTTGGGTGCTCCTTCACTCTATCTTGAACTGAAAATTTGTTTACATTATTCCTTTGCTTTTCTTTATCATATGTGTAGATCTCTAAACAAGGTATTGTTTAGTTTTGGTGTGATTTTTAAACTTTATGTAGGTGAAATTTCACTGATTTATTTTTTCCTCCAGACTTTAAGTTTTGGGATTAATTTATGTTAAGCACATCACTATAGTTAATCCATTTCCATCATCGTAAAAGTGTTTCACTCCCATTTATGGGCCTTGGGTTTCCTCCTTTATTCCCTTCCTTCCTTTATTCCTTCCTCCTTTCTTTCCTCTCCCTCCCGTACCTTTCTCCCTCTCTCTTTCTTTCTTCTACACACTCTGCTGTTCCGAAGTTTTGTGCACGTTTCCTGGTACACACATGCAGGAGTTTGTACACAGTATCTACATACAGTGGAGTTATTTGATTACAGGGTGTTTGCAAGTTTCTAGGTAGTGTTCAATTATTTTCTAAAATTGTGCTCTCCCAAGTTGTGCTTCCACTGGCAGGGCATGAACACCTCCATCAGGTCACATCTTTGCCGACATCTGGCAATCCCATTGAAAAATTTTGCCCCCTGATGGGGACATCTGGTGGGTGTGAAATGGTCTAACACTCTCTTTTCAAATACTTAATCTCAGTTATCTTTATTGAACATTCGATGGTAATAATTGCAATGTATATGGTGCACCAATGAGAATTATTTTATTTTTTTTTATTTTATATATATTTTTTTAACTTTAAAATATTGTATTGGTTTTGCCATATATCAACATGGATCTGCCACCTGTATACACATGTTCCCCATCCTGAACCCTCCTCCCTCCTCCCTCCCCGTACCATCCCTCTGGGTCGTCCCAGTGCACCAGCCCCAAGCATCCAGTATCATGCATCGAACCTGGACTGGTGACTCGTTTCATATATATTATTCATGTTTCAATGCCATTCTCCCAAATCATCCCACCCTCTCCCTCTCCCACAGAGTCCAAAAGACTGTTCTATACATCAGTGTCTCTTTTGCTGTCTCTTATACAGGGTTATTGTTACCATCTTTCTAAAATCCACATATATGTGTTAGTACACTGTATTGGTGTTTTTCTTTCTGGCTTCACTCTGTATAATGTTCTCACTGTTTGAAGATGACATGATCCTGTACATAGAAAACCTTAAAGACTCCACCAGAAAATTACTAGAACTAATCAATGAATATAGTAAAATTGCAGGATATAAGATCAACACACAGAAATCCCTTGCATTCCTATACACTAATAATGAGAAAATAGAGAAATTAAGGAAACAATTCCATTCACCATTGCAACGAAAAGAATAAAATACTTAGGAATATATCTACCTAAAGAAACTAAAGACCTATATATAGAAAACTATAAAACACTGGTGAAAGAAATCAAAGAGGACACTAATAGATGGAGAAATATACCATGTTCATGGATTGGAAGAATCAATATAGTGAAAATGAGTATGCTACCCAAAGCAATTTATAGATTCAATGCAATCCCTATCAAGAATTATTTTAAAACAAGATTGTTCTTCCATGAATGTAAACCTGGTTGAACAGCATGACATCATATATACTTGCTAACTTTATGTAGAGATGACCTATTGTTGCTGGGAATCAATACTGATATAAATATTGATTAACCCCTAAATTGACTTCTTGAAATAATCCAAGGAGGAATAAAGCCTTTACCTCACTCCCAGATCCAAACCAGCGTGTCAGTCACCTAGAAATATCTACCAGGCTTTCAGTTCAGTTCAGTCACTCATTCCTGTCTGACTCTTTGAGACCCCATGGACTGCAGCACACCAGGATTCCCTGTCCATCACCAACTCCCAGACCTTACTCAAACTCACGTCCATTGAGTTGGTGATGCCATCCAACCGTCTCATCCTTTGTTGTCCCCTTTTCCTCCTGTCTTCGATCTTTCCCAGCATCAGGGTCTTTTCCAATGAGTCAGTTCTTCACATCAGGTGTCAAAGTATTGGAGCTTCAGCTTCAGCATCAGTCCTTCCAATGAATATTCAGGACTGATTTCCTTTAGGATTGACTGGTTGAACCCCCTTGCAGTCCAAGGCACTCTCAAGAGTCTTCTCCAACACCACAGTTCCAAAGCATCAATTCTTCGGCACTCAGCTTTATAGTCCAAGTGTCACATCCATACATGACCACTGGAAAAACTATAGCTTTGACTAGACAGACCTTTGTTGGCAAAGTAATGTCTCTGCTTTTTAATATGCTGTCTAGGTTTTACCCATGGACATAAAGCATATAGAAAATACAGGTCTCAGTTTAACAGAAAAGGGGAAGAGAAACATGAGGGAAGAGTGATAGGTACTTTCCTGTGTGTTAATCCCCACAATATACCCTTCAAAAGAAGTATAACATCTGAGCTCTTAGAAATGGGGATCTAGACCCAGAGAGTTGTCAGTCAACTAAAAATATATTTTAGTTCTGAGTGTGTTCCAAACACTGAATTCAAAATGAATATACACAGTTCCTGCTCTCAAGAATTTTATACTCAGCCTCGCAAGTAAAACAGATCTAAATACAACTGTAATTGCATTTTCATGTGTTAAGAGGTATGATAGAGGTAAATTCTAGATACAGGGATGGCTTCTCATGGAGGAAGACACATGAGACAAGCTTGGAAGGATCAGTAAGAGCTGGTTGGGTAGCAGGAAGGGACACTCCAAGTGGAGAAGACAGCATGAGCAAAGTCATGGGTATGAGAAACAGCACTCCTTTTCTCAGGAAAGTGCAAAGAGGCAGTATCTGATGTAGGGATATTACAAGGGGTGGGAGCAGGGATCAGAAGAAGGATTTTTGGAGACACAGGTGGGGGTTAGATCGTGTGGAACTAGTAGGAGTCCTCTGAAAGGAGGGTGAACTTATGGGAGCCTTCAGCAAAGCAGGGGAGTAACTTGGTTGAATTTTGACTCTAGAAAAATCACTTTGATGCCTACATAGATTGGTGTACAAGGCTGGGAGTAGGGAGGTTAGGATGTAGTAATGATAGTTCAAGTAAGAGCTGAGAAAGGCAGAGGCAACAAAGGTACATTGCAGTTCTGTTCAGGTTTTAGTGACTAGTGGACACAGTGGCTGAGGGAGCTGTTTGTATTTAGGCATCATTCACCAAGGAAGTGAATAAAAGGTGAGCAGGTTTGAGATGAATGAATAAGGAAGATATGGTAGATAAGTCAGCCATACAAAAGAATGACATTTTGCCATTTGCAGCAACATGGATGGATCTGGAAGGCATTCTGCTCAGTGAAGTTAAGTCAGAGAAAGATAAGTACTATATAATATTACTTATATGTAGAAGCAAAAAAAAAAAAATACAACAAACTAATGAATAAAACAAAAAAGAAGCAGACTTACAGATATAGAGAACAAAATAACGGTTACCAGAGGGGAGGGAGGAGGGGCAATACCAGGGGAGGATAAAAAAGAGTTATTTTGGTATTATATGAAATCATGTGTGTGAAACTTTTGAAAGTTGTAAAGCACTATAGAATTTAAGAAATCTTTCATTCAGTAAAAAAAAAAATCCATTAAAAAGTCTGATTTCAAAAGGTTAAAACAGAAAGGTGAGTGGGTTTGGGTGGGATGTGACAGTGCTATCAGGAATGAACATATTTAATTTGTGGTGCCTGTAGGACATTGAAGTAGAAATGTCTGGTAGGTGCTTTGAGTTTCTAGGCCAACTGACTCATTGTGGTTTGCCTGAGACTTTCTCAATCTTAAAGTCCCAAGTCTCAAGAAATCCTTCAGACCCAAGGAAACTGGAATGGCCTAAAGATCAGTAGAGTCTGGGCTAGAAAAAATGGTGTGGAATTTACAAAAGCCAAATGCATGAATAAGCATCCATAGGGAAAGTGGAGAGTGAGAAGAAAAGGTGACCAAAGATAGCTCCTGAGGAAACCAACCTTTGACAAATAATAGAGGAAGAGGAATTCATGAAGGAGCTCAGAAGGAAAGCCTAGAGAGGCAGAGATCTGAGGGGATGAGGTTGTGAAAACCAAGGGGGGAAAAATTCTGTTAATGAAGAAATAGTCAACTGTGTTGAAGACTGCAGAAAACGGACGATTAGATTGGCTTTTGGAAGTAGTCAGGGCTGTTTGTTGGAGAAGGCAATGGCACCCCACTCCAGTACTCTTGCTTGGCAAATCCCATGGATGGAGGAGCCTGGTAGGCTGCAGTCCATGGGGTTGCTAGGAGTCGGACATGACTGAGTGACTTCACTTTCACTTTTCACTTTCATGCATTGGAGAAGGAAATGGCAACCCACTCCAGTATTCTTGCCTGGAGAATCCCAGGGACGGGGGAGCCTGGTGGGCTGCCGTGTATGGGGTCGCACAGAGTCGGACACGACTGAAATGACTTAGCAGCAGCACCAGCAACCACAGGGCTGTTTGTAATGACAGAGTCGTTTTGTTCTTAGGAATGAAATCAGCATAGGGACGGCCAGCAGGCAAGGAATGGGACATAGACTTTTAAGAAACCATGTGGTGAAGTGACAGAGAAGGGTTATCTAGAAGAGGATACAGTGATGAGAGCGAGTTTTGAAAAAATTAGCGGGAGAGGAGCTTGTATATATGATAAAGGGAAGAAGTTAGTGGGGAAAGAGAGACTGAAGGCACAGGGAGGATAATTGTTGGAGTAAGTGGGAGGGATGGGGTCAAGAAACAGGTTGAACCAGAGCAGACTCCTCTTTTGAGACCAAAGGTATCAGTATGTGTGGGGGGTTTGTAGCAAGGTCATGTAGCCACTTAGCCACAGAGTTGGGATTTGAGTCAATGAGTGCCAGACTTCAAAAGCCATATTATTTCTACCTCATCACAGAAAAATACATTCAAGCTCAATAAAAAATGTCTACACATATGCATAGTCACTTAGTGCTGCACACAGACAGATATGTGCTGTTGGTGAAATTGGGGAAGTAATTAGAGCAATTGCAACCAGGTGTATTTTCATCTGGGGAGCTTAGCAGGAAAGGTGAACTTTGAACAGAATTCTTTGAGAATTGGAAAATATGGTGAGGCCAGAATTAGTTTAACATTAAAAAAATTAAGTTGTTTTTCAAATTATACTTACTTATAAGAAATCTGTTTTGACAAAATAAGAAATTTGCTTCTTGTAGTATGTAGATTCTTGGTAGATGAAATGGATGTAGAAATGTATTTACTCCATGTAGCAGCAGGACTGCTAGTCACGATCTCTCCCGTTTCCACTTTTCCTCTTCTTTTATAGCAGTTGCATTTTTAAGTGAGATCACGGCTACTCAGCTAACCACTACTAACATTTCTTGCTAATGTTCTTGACCAAGTTCTGGCAAATTGGATGTGATCAGAAGTGACATGTACAACCCCTGGTTGTGCTTTTAAAGGGAGAGATGTGTCCTTTTGCCATCATCCCTCCACCCTACTGCTTGAATGCAGAGTAGTAATGGCGAGCCGTCCTGGACCATGCCGATTAAGGCAGCATCCTGGGGATGGTGGAGCAGCAACGTAAGTGGGGTTGGGTCCTTACCATATATAAGCCATTGGTCATTTGGATTTGTATTACAGCATTTCAGCTATACACCCCACTGCTAGTAGGCAGACTCACGTGTGCATGCATGTGTGTGCTAAGTCACTTCAGTTGTGTCTGCCTCTGCGCGACCCTATGGACTGGGTCAGGCTCCTCTCTCCATGGAATTCTCCAGGCAAGAATACTGGAGTGGATTGCTGTGCCCTCCTCCAGGGGATCTTCCCAACCCAGGGATCGAACCCACATCTCTTATGTCTCCTGCATTGGCAGGCAGGTTCTTTACTACTAACGCCACTTGGGAAACCCTAAGTTACTTATTTTCTTTGCATGATTCATATACATTTATAGTATTATACTGATGTCTGAACTCTTTGCCTGTTTCAGCTTCCAGCTTTGTTCTTCTTTCTCAGAGTTGCTTTGGCTCTTCAGGATCTTTTGTGTTTCTGTACACATTTTAGGATTGTTTTTTCCACTTCTGTGAAAATTGCCATTGGAATTTTGATAGAACTTACATAGAATCTATAGGTTGCTTTGGGTGTGCATGCTAAGTTGCTTCAGTCATGTCTGACTCTTTGTGACCCCATGGACTGTAGCCTTCCAGGCTCCTCTGTCTGTGGGATTCTCCAGGCAAGAATACTAGAGTGGGTTGCCATTTCCTCCTCCAGGGGATCTTCCCAAGCCTGGGATTGAACTCTTGTCTCTTATGTCTCCTGCATTGTCAGGTGGGTTTCACCAGTAGCTCCAGCTGGGAAGTCTCCTCTTTTGGGTAAGTATGGACATTTTAACAATTAATTCTTCAAATCCATGAACATAGAATATCTTTCATTTGTTTGTGTCTGCTTTAATTTCTTTCATTAGAGTCTTATAGTTTTCTTTGTATGATCTTTCACTTCCTTGATTAAATTTATTCCTAAGTATTTTATTGTTTTGGTGCTATTGTGAATGGGATAGTTTTCTGTATTTTTTAAGATGTTTTGTTGTTAGTGCATAGAAAATGCACTGACTTATTTCTGTATGTTGATTTTATATACTATAAGTTTATTGAATTTATTCGTTAGTTCTAACAGTTTTTTGGTTGAGTCTTTAGGATTTTTTATATATAAGATTATATCATCTGCAAATTATGACCATTTTACTTCTTCCTTTCTGATTTAGATGCCTTTTATTTCTTTGTCTTGCCTAATTTTAAAGCTAGCATTTCCAGTAATATTAATATGTTGAATAATAGTGAGAGTGGGCACCCTTGTCTTGTTCCTGATTTTAGAGGGAAAGCTTTCAAATCTTTCACCATTGAGTATGATGTTAGCTGTGAGTTTGTTGGAGAAGCTATCTACATTTTAGAATCAATTTATCATCTTCCATATGCAAAACCCTTTAGTTGACTTTTTATTTATTTATTTTTATTTTTGGCCGTGCTGGCTCTTCTCTTTGCAGTGACTTCTCTTGTCTCATAGCACAGCCTCTAGGCCCGTGGGCTTCACTAGTTGAAGCACGCAGGCTGAGTAATTGTGGCTCGCGGGCTCTAGAGTGCGGGCTTAGTAGTTGTGGCACAGGGGCCTAGTTGTCTGAAGCATGTGGAATCTTCCAGGACCAGGGATCAAACCCATATCTCCTGTATTGGCAGGCAGATTCTTATCCACTGCGCTACCAGGCAAGTCCCAGTTGACTTTCTTTTAAAGAAGTTTCCTGTAAGAGCCAACTAGTGACTTCTCTTTACATCTCATTAGCTAGAACTACATCATATAACCATCTCTAGCAGCAAGAGTGACTGGAAAATGTATATGGACATACTGTACTCTGAATAAAATTGAGATTTTCCTCATAAGAAAAAAGGAGAGAATGGACATTGTATAGGCAGCTAGCAAATTCTTAGTTGCTAATTCTTCCAAAATTATTGGAGATGAAGAAAGAAGAGAGGAAGTGATACCTTCTCCAATTATCAAATGAACAGAGTTCCATGGCTTTTGCTGTCCCAGCTGGAATCACATTGCCACAACTCGGGGAATTGCTGGTTCCTATTATTCCCTTGTCTGTTAGATTGAACTAGACTGAACAGGAGTGAAGAGCCTAGCAACTCTTCTAGTGAGATCTTCTGCTCTTGAGTACCATACTTTTATCTATTTCTTCTAGACTGTACAGAGATGAAGGAGCCTCCGTTTGTATACTAAGACCCTAGCTTTCCTATATTTGTTGAAAGGGACTGAGAATGAAAAATCAAGCTGCATTAGTCTGGTTTCTCTGAGAAGCAGATACTGGGATGGTGCAAGGATTTTTATTAGGGGAATTTGTGCAAGGCTTTGATTAGGGGGAATGCCTGTATGAGAGAAAATGGAGCGGGAGCTGGCAGAGCCATCAGACTATGATGCAAGTCTAACCACAAGTGAAAGAAGGAAGGAAGGTTGGGTGGAAGTGACCTTGACCATCGTGCAGCCTAATAAAGGTTCAGCAGAGCCACTGTGGAATCCTTGAGCCAGCGTTGGCTACCAGAGGAGCCTGTTTCCCCAGAACAGGACTGCCTGCCATACCCTGTGATTGGCTGGGAGCAGCCTGTGGCAAGTGTGGCCTTGGTACAGAGGTTACAGTCCGTATCAGGGTGCAGCAGATAGGGACCTTGGTTATGATATTCCTATGGTTGGAGATCTGCAAGGCACAGTCTCCTGGCACTCTCAAAACCTTAATAAGCTTTTGCTGGAAATTAAAGAGAGTGCTGGATGCCGCCTACTTTTGTGAAATATAGAAATCCAAACTGGTTGACATCTGTTGCCATGAATTACTTTAGGAAAAAAGTGAAGTAATGGTGAATCAAAAGAGAAGGGATAAAGTATATTGGAAGTCTTCAGAAGTCTATAATATTAGAACTGAGTGATTCTTGAATTATTTTCTTAAGTTCGACTGAGTCTTCTTGATTAGGTGCCATTAGCTTTCTTAAAAATTTGAACAAAAACTTTTCGAATAGGTTGACTTCTCAGGTGCAGAATCATCTGTACCAGACATGTGGAATGCAGCGACAGAGCGAAACAAACAGGACAGGTGTCCTCTGACTTGTTGATAGATTTACAGATGAGAACACTTTTGTGTGAAAAACAGACAATCTGGGCATCAGACAAGCAAGATATCAGACATCTCAGAATCAACTTTTTGTAGTAGTTTTATTTTGATTTTTTTACACTATCAAGCCCTAGCGTGGGCAAGCATAAGAAAGCACCAAACACTAAGCTCACCAAAACATTGCCCAGACAGGCATGTGATATCCACAGCAAAAGGACTTTCAAACCTGATTTATTCTTCTGTCTTCTCTCTAAATCACAATTTGTGCTGATAAGATGACCTAATTTACTTAAAAGTGAAATGGAGAAGCTCAATAAAAATTGAGCAGATCCTGGGTTTATGTGTTGAACATCCCCATTAGCAGAAAGACTACAGGCAGAGGGTGGGAGACATGCAGCCTGAAACAGGTTTTCACTCTGGTCAAGACTGAGAGATGAGAAAGCACATGAAGTAGTCTTGGTTCACCATTTTGCAGCCGGGAAGACCTAGAAGAAGAGGAGAATGTTCTAAATAACCTGTTTTTCTGATTCTTTTCTCCCTCTTTACTGTAAGTGGTCTAGCTGATAGTTTTCTTGCCGTTTCCTCAGGGAGCTAGTCCTCAAGAAAAAGCCATTAGTATCAAACAGTTTTCTCAGATGGTTTTCATTTTCTCTGATGATTTTTTAGTTGCATTAATCTAGAATAATTCTGAAGTTCTTTTTGTCCTTTCATTCATTCTCCCAAGATACCTGTGAACCACTATTCATCCTTTTAACCTTCCCATCACCTGGTTATGGCTCTTCTTTTCTGCTTTGTGGGCAAGTCGAATCCTTTGAGAGAATTTACCAAACATATAATTTTATCAATTATATTGGACCCTTACTGTTGGACCCTTCTTAGCTCTTGAGAGGTCCCACAGCTTGTGACCGAATGGCACTTTTTTGTGATTTCTTCCCAAAGGAACTTATTCAAATGCAAAAGAATTTCCTTGCATATTTGAATCTTCTCCTGCAGCAATTTGAAGCTGTGAGCTCCAACTCTGTGAAATGGATTCTTAGATATCACCAGAGTCTATAAGGCTTGGAAATACTACAGGGCATTTGGTAAATTGAAAAGCAGCCTTGTGACTCCCTTCAGTATACAGGGGCAGTTTCAACACATTTTACAAGAGAAAGTAATGCAAAGAAAGAGTAATTTCAGTCTCCTCCGCTGATTACCACTCTTAGAACTTTCCCTCTCCTCCCTCCAAGGGGGTTAGCAAGGGCAGCTGGTTGCAAGGCTGCAGCTGTTCTTAATTGTTGACTTTAACTTTGCAGTGGTCCCTGGTGGGAGAGGATGCCATATCTGCCCCCTGGAGTGGACTTACAGGTGTTGGAGAAATGTTTTCTTTCCTACGGGTTACTTGACACTCTTAACAGACAAGCTATTATGATATACCAGCTGACATCGGGAGACATGAGCTTAAATAGTGCCTGACTTCTTCCCGCGCTCATCTCACATATGGACCTGCTGAAAAATACATGCTTTCTCTGCATTTCCCCGTGCCCTGCCCCCTGCAGACGGGCAGGATACCTCGGCAGCAAAAGAGAATGTCAGGTGAAGATTGTTATGAACTTGCTCAAAGCAGGCTTAAATTAAAATGGGTTCCAAACTGAAATGTCTTGTTTAAAAAAAATGAGTATATGAGAAATATTAGCTTTTTTTAAACAAAAAGTAAAAATGCTAGTTGGGTAAAAACAGATCTGGTTTTACTTTTATTTGTTTTCTAAGAGTGAATACACTAGAATTTGGTTTCTGAGTTAGGGCTAGGTATACCTTCATGCTTGCTCTGTTGATGTCATGATGGAGTTTCATTAACTGGCCATGGATGTCGCATGTGCAGTTAGTAGCACAGTGAATGTGTTAATTTGAATGTATTAATATTAGCACAGTGATTGCTCCTCCTTCCTCCCTTAGGTGTTGAGCACCCAGGGCTCCTTCCCTGGACTCCAGGCCTGTTCTATCCACCTCTGACCAACCCCTCACTCTTACCCTGACAACCCACTTCTAGACCAGCACCTAGACTTCTATGTCTAGCCTGGTGTGCACATACTTCGTTCTGAAGAATGGCTACATTTGAAGGTGGAATGAGAGGGGTCAGAGCCTGCACATGCATGTGATCAGAGTTCCTCAGGTGCAGCTCAGAGCAAAGAAAAGGGTGCCCTGGACCTGGTCTCCATGTGTGTTCTTGCTGGGATCTAACACTGTTAGGGATGGGCCTGCATACTACCTCTCCTGCTGGCTAGTGCAATACTTCAGGGAAAAAAAAAAAAAAGGCAAACAAACCTGGGTTTTAATTTTAAAACTAGGTTAAATTTATCACTAATTTTAGGTTTTAAGGCAATTACATAGGAAAGTAGTCTCAATGGAAGCAGAAAGTGAAACTGACCAATTTGGGTCCCCTTTTAAAGATACCTGAATTGCTTCCTTTGGCAGAATGCATTATTCTGACATTGATTTGAATGTTTGAAAGTTATTGATATTTTAGTAAAGTACATCTAAAGGATGTATAGTAACATTTGGTTGCAGTGCAGTGAATGTTGAACAGTATTTAAGAAACCCACAAATGGTGCTGTCTTGACCATTGTTCAGGTTCAGAGCTATGACAATAAGCACGATCACAGCACTCAGTTCTGTTAGTTCAAACACCTAGATTATTCAACCAGGTTAAAGACTCCCCAGATTTTTTATACTGTCCAGCTTAGTAAGAGCTCAGTAAATATTTACTGTATTTTAAAAATTGACCCAGTGTCTAAAATGTTTGGTTGCATTAGTGTTTACAATAGTCCAAAACTGAGTCAGTGTAAATTTCATGGTGCTTCCACCTGTTTCAATGGCCTTGAAAGCCAACTCTAGCTTCCAAAGCCAACTGTGCTGATGACTGGTCAAAGATACTTTAAAGTGAAAAAGTAGAACTAATTTTTCCATTTACTATCAAGTAGATGCAAGAATGTCCTCACCTCTGTGTTATTTGACTCATATCCAGAAAACTGGGGCCCACTTCAGTCTCAGCTTCATAATGGTTTCAGTCCATTCATTTGCCATTATCTCTTTGATCTTTAGTTCACTGGTTTGAAGTGGTTTAAGATAAATAATGCCCAATGATTTCTGATAGGTTCTATCCAGGAGGGTGTGTTATCTTTCTGTGATTGTGGATAAGTTTGGGAATGGGTGAAAGAGGAGTTGGATAATTGAAAAAGCAAGAGAATTCCAGAAAAACATCTACTTTTGCTTTATTGACTATGCCAAAGCCTTTGACTGTGTGGATCACAACAAATGTGGAAAATTCTGAAAGAGATGGAAGATGGGAATACCAGACCACCTGACCTACCTCCTGAGAAATGCTGAAGTTCAAAAACCAATAGTTAAAACTGGACATGGAACAACAGACTGGTTCCAAATCGGGAAAGGAATATGTCAAGGCTGTATATTGTAACCTTGCTTATTTAACTTATATGCAGAATACTTCTTGTGAAATGCTGGGCTGGATGAAGCACAAGCTGGAATCAAGATTGCTGGGAGCGATGTCAATAACCTCAGATTTGCAGATGACACCACCCTTATGGCAGAAAGTGAAGAACTAAAGAGCCTCCTGATGAAAGTGAAAAAGGAGAGTGAAAAAGTTGGCTTAAAACTCAACATTCAGAAAATGAGGATCATGGCATCTGGTCCCATCACTTTATGGAAAATAGATGGGGAAACAGTGGAAACAGTGACAGACTTTGTTTTTTGGGGCTCAAAAATCACTGCAGATGGTGACTGCAGTCGTGAAATTAAAAGATGCTTGTTCCTTGGAAGAAAAGTTATGACCAACCTAGACAGCATATTAAAAATTAGAGACAACAAAGGTCTGTCTAGTCAAAGCTATGGTTTTTCCAGTAGTCATGTATGTATGTTAGAGTTGGACTATAAAGAAACCTGAGTGCCAGAGAATTGATGCTTTTGAACTGTGGTGTTGGAGAAGACTCTTGAGAGTCCCTTGGACTGCAAGGAGATCCAACCAGTCCATCCTAAAGGAGATCAGTCCTGAATATTCATTGGAAGGACTGATGCTGAAGCTGAAACTCCAGTACTTTGGCCACCTGATGCAAAGAGCTGACTCATTTGAAAAGACCCTGATGCTGGAAAAGATTGATGGCAGGAGGAGAAGGGGACGACAGAAGATGAGATAGTTGGATGGCATCACTGATTCAGTGGATATGGATTTGGGTGGACTCTGGGAGTTGGTGATGGACAGGGAGGCCTGGCATGCTGCAGTCCATGGGGTCTCAAAGAGTGGGACACAACTGAGCGACTGAACTGACTGACTGATAGAGGAGGTATGTAATCAGAAGATTGATAGGCTCTGATGAGGGTGTCCACTGGGAGCCCAAGATAATTCATGTAGTGATCCCAGCCTTCTACTTTGCCTTAAAGCATTGTGGGGTTTCCTTCCTAAGGATCCTATTTTTCGCCTTGAACACCTTAATTCATATTTATCTGTTATGTCCCCAAATGGCTTTAAATTTCAGTATTATTCAAATTGTGAACTTTGACCCATTAGTGGTTGTTGAAGTTAAATTCATGAATCAAACCAGAACTGAAAAAAGAAGTAGAATTAAACAGAGTAGAAGATATTAGAGCACTTCTTAGGCAACAGGGAAAGTATTGGTTTTGCAAAATTTTTGTTTCAATTGTTCATGTAGGAGACAGTACTGAAGAGTGCTATAAAATTTGTATTCTTTATGTGGGTAGTAATGAGAAGAATGTGAAACGCACAGACTTAAGGCAGGCTGTTTGGTTTTTAGGCATATGGCAGGCATTAGGAAGGAGAGGGAGGGTTAGGGACAGGAGGCTTTCTGTGCGTAACTTCCACCACTCCATGTGGGTAGCCAGCCTCCCAGTTTGCCTACTCATTCAGGGCATACCTTTTGATTTTGCTTCTTTATCCCTGCTTTGTAGAGGACCATCATGAAATCAAAATATCCTTTAGTGAGTACCTTTCTGCCTGTAAGGTGCTTTTGTCCACTCCATCCCATTTTATTATGGATTCTAGATTCTAAAAGCTAGGCTCATCCCCAAGTGAAGGCCAGGTTCAACTTCCTGCCTCTGAGTCCTCCAGCAGGATATTCTCTAGCCTGTTTTGATGATTCATTGTTAATATAACCACTGCCTAGGAGGCGATTCATTTGTGTAACCTTATTTCCTATGTCTGATTAACTCTTAACTTTTAAAGTTATGTTGCTATTACTTAAGGTATAATTGGGCTTATGACATCTCTAGTAACCAAGAGGTGATATCAGAAGGGAGTGAAATAAGCACGTGGCACTGGGTTTCAAGCATGAAGGTCACAAGCGGAAGAGGATGGCGTCTGGATGCTAGGCAACTCCAGGGAGGCAGGGATGGCCCAGCATCTCATTACTCACTGGTTAATGGAGGACTCCTCTGAGAACTACAAACTCAAGCAGCCAGCTGTTTTTTAGAGGGATGGTTTTGTTGTAGTGTTGTCAAACTACCATTCTGGGGGCCCAACTATTCCACTCTGGGATCCTGCTATTGCTAGCAATCTACTCCCTCCAATTCAGTTGCTATTTATTGAGAGCCTGCTAGTCCTCTTCCCCTGGGGATCTATACAGAAATGGTAGAACTCTGGGATGAAAAGATGGAGGCTTACCTCTAGGACATTTGGTTAGTGGGACCTATTTATTTTCAAACCTCTTTCATCAAGTAACACCAGCTAATGCTAAAGAGAGTGAAAGTCATACTGGCTATGTGTCTCTGTTGAAAGCTCCTCGCATTCACCAAAAAAACAACAAAAAACCCACCTCTTTGGAGGGGAACTCTTAAGCCTAGAAGGAGTTAAGCTGTGTGTCTGCACAGTGCGGCTTTGTTCTGGCAACGTCCCATCAGTTTAGGTCATTTCTGATGACTTCACTCTCCTGGTGACATCAGCCTCTAATCTCCTGAAGGTGAATTCATGTGCGATTGCTTCAAAATGCTCACTCCCTGAGTTCCAGGCCATTCCCGTTGATATATGGACAGAGCCTGTCTTTCCCAGGCCGCAGTCTGGTCTGTGCGCCGTGTTTGTGCTTACCATATCATATTACCGTGTGGACATTATGTCACTAACTGGCACAGCCTGGCTCGAAAACTGAAATGTGCTTTTGCAAGCAAAAAACCAAAAGCTAACATCACCTCTCCCCGTGCCCTACCCCAGGTATAAAATGCAAAGGTTGGAAGGATGGTCTGACTGTATTCCGGTTGGTTATTTTTCTAACTGCTCTCTCTTCTGCACCCTCTAAGTGGTCTGAATGCTGATAGTGTGTTTGTCTTAGTTTTCAGTTCATTACACCCACTAACTCTTGAATATGTTTGGTTACTGATGGCACAAATTAAATCTAAGACCTTGAAATAATTCAGACTGTTCTAAAGTGTCAAGCCTGTAAATGAAAGTAGCCTGTTTACCTTCTAAGACCATTTCCTTTGCTCTGCCTTTCAGATGTCATGAAAGAATAAAGAGTTGTCAGGAAAGCAGCCTGAGCTTGTTGGGTGGGTGTCTACCTCAACCACAGTGGTGTGGCTGTGCACGTGCCCCAAGTGCTGAGAGGGACACGATGCCTCTGAGCCACGGCACACAGCCTGGGAGCGTCCCCGGAGCTTGCCCAGTCTTAGACCAGTGTAAGCGCAGGTTATGCCCCTTTCTGCCCTTCCACTGTTAGCCGCAGGCTGTGGTGACACGCAGTTATGTCAGTGTGGATTCAGAATGCTACAGGGTCTCCCTGAGCCCTGCTATTTCCCCATGGCTCCCACCATCGCAGGGAAGTTAATGTGTTCTGTTTGGGGTTCTGTGTCCTCAGATGGGACCTGGACTGAAATGAGGCAGAGGAGGGGAGCCTGTCTGCAGAGAAGCAGAATCCCCACAGCATTTTCAGCCCTGTGCATCCATTTCTTCTTCTGATTAATGGCTCTTGGCAGTCAACAGTACCTTCTGGTGTTCAGAGCTAGCAGGGTACGCACTGGGGTTTAAAATCACGTCAGAAATATTTCATAGTAACATAGTGTTTTTAAGAGGAGAGCCTAGTGTTTAAACAAGCCAATACAATGCCACTGCCACTATTTATCTTCATTTCATATTGAAGGGAAAGAAAGACGTGAATTCACCCTTACAGGCGTCACAGTGCTGTTTTCCAATGGTAATGACTGCCTCAATTTGGTTTGGGAGTCATCTACAGACTACAGGGATACTGAAAAGATACTTTATTTTTTCACAAAATAAAATCAGAGGCTTTTTTTTTTTTTTTTGAGGAAGGAAATAAAGCCCCTGGATGACTTGCCAATAAAATTTTAAACGCAGGGATAATTAGGCTTTCTGAGTTTCAGGTCTGTTTTAGTTGAGGGTGGGGGTGGGGTGGGAGATTGACTGCATCAGAGGAAACTTGTGGTATCTTAGTCCAGGATGCTGGCACCATTACCGTTCACATCTGCTCACGACGTACGAAGATATTGGACTTTTTAAAGGTCTGGTATGAAGTAAGCCAACTTCCTTCCTTCTCCTGCTTCATCTCCAAGGAGGTGCAAATATTAGAGAAGCCTCTTTACAAACACATTTTCAATGCCATTCTTTCTTGGTTCATTTAGAGAAGAAAATAGAGAAAAAAGGAATAAAGAAAAGCCCAGAAACCTAATGAAAATAAGTGAGGTTTAAAAATTCGTGTTTTGTGCCCAAATTCTGACTTGGTCTCTTCTAACAGCATGACGGTTTTACAGGCACACAGTTTATATGTGCATATGCTTTATACGTGCCCATGTTCGCTCCCTTCCCTGCAAGTAGGTACTCCTGAGGTATTGAGCTCTCCCAGTTTCCTGCTCCCTGCAAGCTTCTGGAGAATAAGAAGGTAAAGCCTGAGAGAACTGCAGGAACTCTACTTTCCTAGCAGTGAGATGCTTCACATGGGCGATTGGGCTGTAGTCTAATTTGGGGATGAAAGTAGAGGTAGGTGTTTGCCTATTCAGGTGGGAGGGCATGGGTGGGGTGTAATGAAGAGCCCTGGAGAAGCTGAGCCTTGTATCGTTCCCATATGCACTACTGGGTGTTCTTGGGGCAGGGATGCTTTCTTTCTGTTTCTGAGGAGATTGAGAGATGTCTGCTTTTGCAGTTGGAGAGGAAAGGCTGACAGTATCAACCTAGGTAGTTTTCTCATAGTGTCATTACTCTGGTGATGACATAAACCACCAATCTTGCAAACTAGTGGGCTCATTGATGAGCACGCCCTGCCGTCTGTGTGCTGAGTACTCGTCCTCAGGATGGGATTGCTGAGTCACTACAGGGGCATACTTCCTCCCAGTCTGGGATCAGAGGTTGACTGCATAGCGTTTGACTCCACTGTTTCATTAACTCCTGCACCCCAGGGGGAAAGCCTTCCACTCCCTACCTCCCTCTTGGAGTATTTTGCTTGGATTAGGTTCATGCCATGCTCTGCAGCAGCACCACCATCAGTTTGATGCAGACTTGGGATGATGCTGGTAGCTGGAGGTATAGAAGAGAGGGAACCTATCCCTAAAAGGCTGATGTGCACGTGCACATCCATCAAAGTGTGTGATCGGCACACTCACATCAGCAGATTTTTCACTGAAACTCTGCCATCTCCTCTCGGTCTAACCCTGAGAGAGAACTGTAGCCCCATATTTATCATTAGTCCTGGGACTCTGGTTCAGAAGGGAAGAAGTTCCTGCTGGAGCTATCAGTGCCTGCAGCCCACAGGATTATAAACACATATGTAGCTGATGATAGGTATTGGTTTTTTTGGGGCTTCTCCAGTGGCTCAGACGGTAAAGCATTTGCCTACAATGCGGGAGACCTGGGTTCAATCCCTGGGTGGGGAAGATACTCTGGAGAAGGAAATGGCAACCCACTCCAGTACTCTTGCGTGGAAAATCGCATGGACGGAGAAGCCTAGTAGGCAACCGTCCATGGGGTTGCAAAGAGTCGGACACAACTGAGGGACTTCACTTTCACTTTGACTTTCTCCAGTGGCTCAGGGTTAAGAATCCCCCTGCAATGCAGGATACGTGGGTTCGATCCCTGGGCTGGGAAGGTCTCCTGGAGAAGGAAATGGCATCCCACTCCAGTATTCTTGCCTGGGAAATCCCATAGACAGAGGAGCCTGGCGGGCCATGGGGTTGCAAGGAGTCGGACATGACTGGCAACTGAGCACACCTAGCACACGCACCCTGTCTAGAAGCCAGCTGAGGGACTTCTGACAACGTGTGCACGTGCATTTCCTGACCTGCCCCGCCCCCCCCCCCGACAAGTTCCTTTGAGTTTGTGATCTGATGAGAAGTTCCCACCAGGACCACCTCAGGAGGTCCTCATTTAGCCACAGTTGTCACCACAGGGTTTGGCTCCGTGAATGCTGGGGCACTCATGTCTCAATATGACACCTTCATCTTTGTTTCCTGTGTCTAGAGCAGAGTCTGGCATGCACAGGCACTGGTGAACTGCTTGATGAGTTGATCTGTTGAAATCAATAAAAAATTTGCTGACTGAAATAAACCCTGAACACAAAAGCAATCTATAGATAAAACATTAAGTTTCAGTGATCCAAAGTGTACAAAACATGTAGTTCAGGAAGCAACAGTTAGAACTGGACATGGAACAACAGACTGGTTCCAAATAGGAAAAGGAGTATGTCAAGGCTGTATATTGTCACCCTGTTTATTTAACTTATATGCAGAGTACATCATGAGAAACACTGGACTGGAGGAAGCACAAGCTGGAATCAAGATTGCCGGGAGAAATATCAATAACCTCAGATGTGCAGATGACACCACCCTTATGGCAGAAAGTGAAGAGGAACTCAAAAGCCTCTTGATGAAAGTAAAAGTGGAGAGTGAAAAAGTTGGCTTAAAGCTCAACATTCAGAAAACGAAGATCGTGGCATCCGGTCCCATCACCTCATGGGAAATAGATGGGGAAACAGTGGAAACAGTGTCAGACTTTATTTTTCTGGGCTCCAAAATCACTACAAATGGTGACTGCAGCCATGAAATTAAAAGACGCTTACTCCTTGGAAGGAAAGTTATGACCAACCTAGATAGCATATTCAAAAGCAGAGACATTACGTTGCCAACAAAGGTTCGTCTAGTCAAGGCTATGGTTTTTCCTGTGGTCATGTATGGATGTGAGAGTTGGACTGTGAAGAAGGCTGAGCACCGAAGAATTGATGCTTTTGAACTGTGGTGTTGGAGAAGACTCTTGAGAGTCCCTTAGACTGCAAGGAGATCCAACCAGTTCATTCTGAAGGAGATCAGCCCTGGGATTTCTTTGGAAGGAATGATGCTAAAGCTGAAACTCCAATACTTTGGCCACCTCATGCGAAGAGTTGACTCATTGGAAAAGACTCTGATGCTAGGAGGGATTGGGGGCAAGAGGAGAAGGGGATGACAGAGGATGAGATGGCTGGATGGCATCACTGACTCGATGGACGTGAGTCTGAGTGAACTCCGGGAGTTGGTGATGGACAGGGAGGCCTGGCGTGCTGCGATTCATGGGGTCGCAAAGAGTTGGACACGACTGAGCGACTGAACTGATCTGATCTGATCTGATCTTGACATATGTTTACAAATCCACCTACTTTTCTTCCATTTGACATATTTTAATAGTGTGGTCATGGAGTGGGCTTCCAAAAAAGGTTAAATCTAAGGATGGGGATTTGCGGTTTTCTCCAAAATGGGGGATCGTAATCTAGCAGTTTGTTGGTCTGCTGTTTAACTTTTCTGTTAAGGAATTCAGGGAGGTGTATTCCATAGAGCTGGCTTCTCAGATGATTTTTTTTCTCCCTTTAACATTCTCATCCAATCCATGAACAAGATACAGCTCTTCATTTATTTTGATCTTAAATTCTGTCAGTAATATTTTCTTATTTTCCTAAGTATTCTGTATTTTTTGATGTTGTTATGCATGGTGTTTTTTTTTTAATTTATATTGATTGTTTATTGCTTGTATGTAGAAATACAATTATTTTTTGTACATTGTATTATAATGCCACAACCTTGCTGTGTTAGCTCACTTTTTAGTTCTTTTTAGTAGCTTCTTTGTATATTCCATCAGATTTTCCACACAGATAATCATGTCATCTTCTTCCTTTTACTTCTTGCTTTCTAATATTTATATATCTAATTTTTATTTCTTACCTTATTGTACTGGTTATATCCTTCATTATAGTGTTGAATAAAAGCAGTAAAAATAGACATTTTTGTCTTGTTCTTGATGTTAGAGGAAGTGTGATGTTGACTCTAGGTTTTTTTTTTGTAGATATCCTTTGTCCATTTGAAGAAGTTCCCTTCTATTCCTAGTTTGCTAAGTTTTTTTTTTTTTTTTAATCAGAATGTAGGTTGGATTTTGGCATATCCTTTTTATACATACATTGAAGTGATAAATGGCTTTTCTTTTTGTTTGTTAATATTGTGAATTAAGTTGATTGATTTTTGAAGGTTAAATCAGCCTTGCATCCCTGGGACAAATTGCACTTGGTTATGATGTCTTATCATTTTTATATATTGTTGAATCTGATTTGCTAAAATTGTGTTTTGAATTTTTGCATCTATATTTATGAGAAATATTGGACTGTAGTTTTCTTTTCTTGTAATGTCTTTAGTTTTTTTGTTACTAGTGTAATGATAGCCTTGCAGAATGAATTGGAAAATAGTTCCTCCTCTTTAATCTTCTGGAAGAGTTTGTGTAAAAATTGTATTGTTTCTCCCTTATATGTTTAGTTCTCTCATAGCTCAGTTGGTAAAGAATTCGCCAGCAATGCAGAAGACCCTGATTGGATTCCTGGGTTGGGAAGATCCTCTGGAGAAGGCATAGGCTACCCTGTCAGTATTCTTGGGCTTCCCTTGTGGCTCAGTTGGTAAAGAATCTGCCTGCAATGCGGGAGACCTGGGTTTGATCCCTGGATTGGGAAGATCCCCTGGAGAAAGGAAAGGCTACCCAATGCAATATTCTGGCCTGGAGAATTCCATTGACTGTATAGTCCATGGGGTCACAAACAGCTGGACATTACTGAGTGACTTTCACTTTCACTGCTGAAGTCTTTGGGTCTGGAATTGTCTTTGTAGGAAGAGTTTTAATTATGAATTTAACATTTTTAGAAATAAAGGACTAAGTAACCTATTTATTTTGTGTGAGTTGTGGTAATTTGTGTCTTTCAAGGGATTTTTCCATTTCACTTAAGTTATCAGATTTATTGTCATAAGGTTTTTAACAATATTTTGTTCTTTTCCTTTTAATATCTGTAGAATCAATAATGATTTTGCTTCTCTCCTTGATGATAATCATAAAAAGAATCTTCTCTTTTTTTCTTACTAATCTTGGTAGAGGTTTGTCAATTTCATGACAATTTTTTGCCTTCTTTTGGTTTCATTAATTTTCTCTATATTTTTCTTTTTACTATTTCATTGATTTCTCCTCTAATTTTTTTTTTTAACTTGTTTACTTTGCTAGTTTCTTTAATTGGAAGCTTTATGCTATTGATTTAGTCCCTTTTTAATGTAGGCATTAGAACTATATATTTTCCTTTAAATTGTTGCTTTAGGAGTGTCTCACAGATTTTGATATATTGCATATTCATATTCATTTTCATTCATTTAGTGTACCTTCTAATTTCCCTTTTGATTATGTTTTGATTTATGGGTTATTTAAAAGCACTTTATTTAGTTTCTAAATATTTGGGAGATTTTTCCAGAGAGAATTCTTCTATTGATTTCTAATTTAATTCCATGGTGGTCAAAGAACATATTTTGTATGACCTGCATCTTTTTAAATGTATTGAGACTTCTGTTTTATTTTTTTTTTTGATATTTTAATTTTATTTTGTTTTTAAACTTTACAATATTGTATTAGTTTTGCCAAATATCGAAATGAATCCGCCACAGGTATACATGTGTTCCCCATCCTGAACCCTCCTCCCTCCTCCCTCCCATACCATCCCTCTGGGTCGTCCCAGTGCACCAGCCCCAAGCATCCAGTATCGTGCATCGAACCTGGACTGGCAACTCGTTTCATACAAGATATTATACATGTTTCAATGCCGTTCTCCCAAATCTTCCCACCTTCTCCCTCTCCAACAGAGTCCATAAGACTGTTCTATACATCAGTGTGAGACTTCTTTTATAGCCAGGAATATGGTTTATCTTGGTAATGGTCAGTGTGAGGCTGAAGAAAAAGTGTATTTTCTGTTATTGAATGGAGTGTTCCATAAATATCAGTTAGATCAAGATGGTTGACAGTATTTTTCAAATTTCTATATCCTTACTGATTTTCTCTATAATTATTAAATCAATTATTAAGAGAGGCTTTGAAATCTCTGAATGTAGTGGGGACTCCAGTTTTATATTGTACAGGTATATTAGACTGTTTGAAGTTGTACTATAGCTAACACTCTGTTAATTGTGTTTTAGTCTTTTTCCTCTTTGTGTTTTACTTATTTTAGTGATTTTTTTTTTTCCTGCAATGTCTTTTCTGCTGTTTCTTTCCTACAGTGGTGTTTTCATCTCTAGAAGTTTGGTTTGAGTCTTTTTTTTTTTTTTTGGTAATATATTACCCCCTCTCAACATTCTGAATATATGGAATACAATTAAAATATCTTTTAAAATGCTCTTGTCTGTTAATTTTAACATCTGTGTGTTTTGGGTTGGTTTTGATTGGTTGATTTTTTCTCCTCAATATTTTCCTGTTTCTTTGCATGTCCAGTAATTTTTGATAGAGTGACAGCTTTATAAATTCTACATATTCATGTAGAACTCATCTGTTGAGTTCTGGTTATTTTTATTCTTATAAATATCTTGAACTCTGTTCCGGGCTTAGATGTAGTTAAGTTACTTAAGAATCGTTTGATCCTTTGAAATCTTACCTTTAATATTTGTGAGGTGGGAGTAAAAAACTGCTTAGTCTGGGGGCTATTGTTTCCCACTACTGCAGCAAGAAGGGCTTCCCTGAAGGCTCAGATGGTAAAGAATCTGCCTGCAATGCAGGAGACCTGGGCTCGATCCCTGGGTCGGGAAGATCCCCTGGAGAAGGGAATGGCTGCCCACTCCAGTATTCTTGCCTGGAGAATTTCATGGACAGAGGAGTCTGGGGGGCTACAGTCCTTGGGGTCACAAAGAGTCGGACACAACTGAGCAACTAACACACACTGAAGCAAGAACTTTCTGATTATTCAGTTCTCTGTGAATTATGAGGTTTTTCAGTCTGGTGGGGGGATTACTTTTCCTGTCCTTTCATGAGCTCCAGAAACTGTTCTTTGTGATTCTCTGGCCTCTGCTAGTTTCTTCCCATGTACGCACTGATTAGTATTCTGCTGAATCCTCAAGGGGGACTCGCTGTGGATGTCCAGTTTTCTTGCCCTGCAGCTCTTTCTTCTCCTACTAGCCAGCCAACTTTAGCCATGTTGGTCTTTGGAAACTCTTAGCTGCATCTCTTCACCATAGGGAGTCTGTTAGACTACATCCTGCTTCCTCTGTCAGGGCCTGGAAACCATGCCATGGCAGTAAACTGGCACTGTTATAGGGCTCTCCTCTTTCATCTTCTATCTTGTGCTTTCTCCTGGGTTCTGTCCTGATAATTAATTGCCATCATTTTAACTTCCTAATGCCATCAAACATATTTTTTTTATACTTTTAATCTAATTTTTCTAGTATCCTTTTGCAAAAGATTTGGTAGTAATTACTGTCTGCAACTGTTGGAATAAGAAACCCCAAACCTTTCAATTTCCATCAAGTTTTTCCCAGAGAAGTAAGTGGTTATTCTGGTCTGGTGGGGTCCCAGGTAGAGTCTGAGTGAGATTCAAAGCTGGGAATCCAGCATGTCTGACAGTTCTTGTGGAAGAGCCTCTTCTCTGGTTAGGATTGAGGAGACATTTGAGAGGGTGCTGATCCTGAAGGGAGAAGGAGCCAGACAAATGAATTTCACCCAAGAACTGAATCTAGGTTATCAAAGAAGAGGAGGGGTGAGTATGATGTCAGTCATTCATACCCCTTTTTGTCCAGCTCCCACTGGATTTATAAAGAGTTGCCTAGAGAGAGTTGACTGTATGTTAAAACAGAAAGGGTACTTTTACTCGATATTCTGCCAAAAATAAAAAAGGAGCCAGGGGCCCTCCATCAGCAGCTGGGAGCAGGAACCAGTGAAATTTGAGTTATTACTGTTAATTTGCCCCTTTAAGAACACCCTGGCTAGTGAGGTTTGAAGAAATCAAGTTACACAGGGGCCAGGTTAGCCTGGAGCCAGCTGAAACTTTATGGCGCTTCGTTAGTAAAGAGTCCTTGGCACAAACCAATTGTCCATCAGAAACTATCCTGAGGCCAGAAACTCATTTTACCTTGATCCCAGAATGTCCATCAGATGGTGTGGCTCTTGCCTGGGACTCATATTTTTCTGGGCTGGTACTCAGAGAGATTGACTTGAGGTCCTTACATTTTGCAACGAATCATACGTAGGGCCAGGTTTGCTGAGACTTAATGTGGCAATTTGTTGCTAACCTGAAGGCGTTGTGCAGATATAAAATGATTAATCTGATGCATAAAATGAAAGACAGGTAGCGGAGGTAGGGCAGGGGAAGCTATTTCCAATGAACATAGCTCTAGTTCATAAGATGAAATCTATATTTCACTCAGCAGAAGGTACAAATCTGTATTGCATTAACTCTGCAATTCTAACCAAAACAAAGACAGGATGGCAAATATTTAAACAGTGTTTAAAACGTTGCCCAGGCAATAGGAAATGTCTCCTCTTGCCAACTGTTTGCTTGGACGGAATGAAATGAGGGGCACACAAACCTTGTCTTCCTGGTTGCTCTCAGGGACCCTTCTCTGTCACAAAGTCAGCACCCTCAATCATTGAGTCCAATGGATCCCACGGAAAGACCCTATTTATTGAGAAAGAATTCTGACATCTGTTAAAGGCTGAAAGGGTCTTCAATATATATTTGTCTTTTAACATATTTTACTTATAAAAATGGCAGGGTGTAATCAGAGCAGATTTCTCTACCAGAAGTTTGAATGCTTAATTCAAAACAAACCCATATTTGATTTGGTAGTATAATTCTCCCCCACCTCCCTCATTTGGCTCTTTTGCCAGCTGTTAGTCTAATTGCAGTGGTGGCAGCCTGAGATTCTACAGCCCTCAAGGGCAACTTGAAGGAAATGTTGCCATGACTAATTATGGTGATGCCATGATTGAAAGTCATACTCTGCTTTTGAATGGCCTAAAATGACATGGCAGCACAGACTCACGTAAGGACATCCCCACAAATCTATATTTTGTTAAGGTTCAATGTTGCATTCATGTCAGAAGTGACCCTGAAACATTCTCACTGCAATTTTTTTAAACAGTCAGGATGACCACAACTTTGATCAAATCCCACTCAGCATTTTCCTTAGTCATCTTGAAAGCAAAGCTGTTTGGTGTGTTGGCACAAAGTAGTCACAGTGCTACCGTGCTCTTTTGCAGATGGGCAGATGTCCTGGTGACTTAATTCACATTGGTAAATAGCGTTCACTGTCACATTCTCAGCTCTGGACTAAACACTGTAGGTCAGCAGCCAAGGGAAGAGGCAGTGTTAGAAGTGAATTGTGTCCCCTCCTCTCCCCCCAAAGATATTTTGGAATCCTATCCCCCAGTACCTCAGAATGTGATCTTATTTGGAAATAAGGTCACTGCAGATTAATTAGTTAAGATGGAGTGACACTGGAGTAGAGTAACCTCCAAATCCAATGTGACTGTGCCTTTCTGGCTGCATGAAAACAGAGATACACATGGAGGATGCCACGTAACAATGGAGGCAGAGGTTGGAGTTACACAGTTGCCTGTGGCTCAGCGGTAAAGAATCTGCCTTCAGTTTTGGAGATGTGGAGATGTGAGTTCGATCCCTGGTTGGGAAGACTGCCCCCCGCCACCAACCCCAGAGGAGGAAAATGGCAACCTGCTCCAGGATTCTTGCCTGGGAAATTCCATGGACAGAGAGAGGAGCCTCGTGGGCTGCAGTCCATGGGGTCGCAAAGACATTGACACAACTGAGCGACTAAACAACAACAGCAACAGCAAGCCAAACTGCCAACAATTGCCCCAAAACCACCAGAAGCCAGGAGAGACACAAACAAAATTTCTTACCTGCAGGTTTCAGCAGTAATGTGAAAAACCACATTTTTCAGTAATGTGGCCCTGGTGACACTTCAGGGTCAGCCTCCAGAACTGTAGACAGTACATTTCTGTTGTTTTAAGTAACTTGGTTTGTGGCACTTTGTTCCAGCTGCCCTAAGAAACTGCTACAGTGTAAAATACGTTGTGTTCTTAGGCAACATGGGACCTGATGGTGGATCTATGTAGAGTAAGGATGACGTGTCGGAAGGACAGAGGCCCCGTGGAGACTGAGTTACTAGAGGAGGCAAATTTTAAGCTGGTTTCAGGGTGTCATCATGTAAATCCTCAAACTATTTAAAGTGACTTTGTTTTCCCCCTGTGCATTCTGGACACGAGGGACAGTGAAGGACAGGGGAGTCTGGCGTGCTGCAGTCCCTGGGGTCGCACAGATTTGGACGTGCTTGAGTGACAGAACGCACAGACACACACATGCAGTCTGGACCCAAGAGAAGGCAGTCTGCGATCTGGGCTCAAGTGGCCAATTCTCCTCCAACCACACAGAATATACTCATTCGAATCACATGAACTAGCCCCAGCTTAATAGACACCCTCTTTATTACGAGTCGGCCAACAAAAGTATAGGGTAGCCTAATGACATAGATAAAAAGGAATTTGGGATGTAGAATGTGAAAACCAAGAATCCAATGGCTAATTATTCTGCGTCAAATATAACTGTCCTAACCCAAGTAGCTGTTCTAAAACCCGAATGACTAGAACCCTGACGAAATTCCTTTTAAAGTGCTAGAACAGAGATTCAGACTCTGAATGTGTGAATTAGTGCAAATTTGGATCCAGTGCCAGTCTAGCAGCCCATTAAAGCCTTTGTAAATGTGAATGCAGCTTGCTTGGTTCCATGCCCATGCTGGGGGCTCCAGGAAGCTCTGATTCTCCTGGCCAGCTTCCTACTAACCAGAGCCATGTCCACTCTCTAAAATGATGATCTCCCCATGTCCCTTTCTGTGTACAGCCTTTTGGTAGCTCTGACTGCCTGTGGATCAAATAGAAGCCAGATGTTTTGATAAGCCTCTATGATCTGTCCCTGCGCTAGTCTCCTCTCCTGCCATCCTCTCCCTTTAATTTACATCTAGCTTCACAAAATTAATTGTCGTTTCCACAGTACATCCTTATGTGTCCTGCCTTGGTGGCATTAGCCTGCTATCCTCTAAACATACAATGTCATTTCCTTCTTTTTCTTCTAGGGAAATTCCAGTTAACCTTCAAAACCTTAGAATAACTTCTTTCTATGTATTATTTTTACATACTTATTTATTCTGCAACTCACACCGTATTTAATGATTTGCTTATAAACCATCTCCCACTTAAACTGTGAGAGAAGAAAGTATGTCATATTTATATCAGGATGGGCAGTAGTGAGTGCAGTGCTTATAGAAGGTGATTAGTAACTATCAATAACAGTAACTAAGAATTTGTTCACTCAAAAATATTTATTGAAGCCTTTATTGTGTTAGTTCTGGGCCTTCGAGTAAACAGATAAGGATCTTGCTCACTTGGAGCTCACATTTCTGGTAGAGAAGATGGATAAACAAGCAAAAAAACGGAAAAGATATATATTGAATTGTGGAAGTTGCTCAGTCGTGTCCGACTCTTTGCCACCCATGGACTATACTGTCCATGGAATTCTCTAGGCCAGAATACTGGAGTGGGTAGCCTTTCCTTTCTCCAGGGGATCTTCCCAACCCAGGGATCGAACCCAGGTCTCCCGCATTGCAGGTGGATTCTTTACCAGCTGAGCCACAAGGGAAGCCCTAAATGACCAAAGCCTGGTGTTAACCATATATAACCATAACCATATAACCATAGCATTGGTGTTAACCACCCCAAAAACTCCCCATGTGTCAGTTTTCCTTTTATATATTACCTGGAAATATATATCTTTTCAATTAGCATATGATTCAGCAATTCTGCTTCTGGGTACGTACCCAAAAGAATTGAAAGAAGGATCTCAAAATGATATTTGTGCAGCCGTGTTCATAGCAGCATTAGTCACAATAGCCCAAAGGTAGAAGCACCTCATGCGTTGTCCATTGATGCACGACTGGATAAACAAAATGTAGTCTATGTATTCAATGGAATACTATTTAGCTTAAAAAAGGAAGGAAATTCTGACACAAGCTACAACATGGATGTACCTTGAAGATATTATGCTAAGTGAAATAGACCAGTCACAGAAAGACATACACTAGTCAGTTCAGTTCAGTCACTCAGTTGTGTCCGACTCTTTGTGACCTCATGAATTGCAGCACACCAGGGCTCCCTGTCTATCACCAACTCCTAGAGTTCACTCAAACTCATCATTCCCCTTATATGAGGTGTCTAGAGTGGTCAAATCCACAGGGACTGAAGGTAGAATGGTAGTTGCCAGGGGATGGAGGGAAGAGAGAAAGGGGAGTTGTGGGTACAGAGTTTCAGGTGGTGAAGATGAAATGAGTTCTGTGCATGGCTGGTTGCACCACAATGTAAATACTCTTAATACTACTGCACTGTACACTTAAGAGCAGTTAAGATTATAAACTTTATATAGGAACAGAGGTGAAGTGACTTGGCAGGCTGGGTAGCCCTAGGCTGCTCAATCGTGTCCGACTCTTTTCGACCCCATGGACTGTAGCCCGCCAGGCTCCTCTGTCATGGGATTCTCCAGGCAAGAATACTGGAGTGGGTTGCCATTCCCTTCTCCAGGGGATCTTACTGACCTATGGATTGAACCCAAGTCTACCCCATTGCAGGCAGATACTTTACCATCTGAGCCACCTAGGAAGCCCCTTCGGCAGGGCAAGGGGATCTAAAACTGCTAGGCGACATGATGATGGATAGGGGCAGTGTTTTTACTGTTAATTATTTACCTCATCCACTGACTCCTTCAGCAAGTGTTCTCTAAGGGCCACTTTTGCATGTGCCTCTGGGCTAGTTCATGGTGATTGAGCTAGAGTGATTCCCCTCAGGGAGTACATAATCTAGTAAAACAGTCAAAATGTATGCTCATTGTGAATAGTTAAATAAGAACAGTATACAGTTTATGATAAAGTACCCAGCTGAATGATAGAAGCAATAAATGCTATAGACACGAATGCTACTGCACAGGTATCAGAAGGGCTGAGAAGGGATGGGACCCAATCAGAGCATACTCTAGGAGTGAACAGCCTGTGACCAGGAATATCAGTCCTGGTTATGGGAGCTTTGAAGAGCAAGGGATGAGGCCACCATTTCAGGGAGGAGATGGAACTCAGACTGAGCCTGGAGTGTTGGGAGGGAGAGAGGAGCAGGAGTAATTCAGTTCATTTTATGATGTAATTGGGTTTCTTGGAAGATGATTCTGACAGCTGTGTGTGGGATGGAGTCACATGGGAAGGATGGCGGAAAGGCAGTGAGGAGGCTGTTCTAGGAACTGAGGTGTGAGGTGAGGAGCGTAGAGGACATGATGTTGGAGAGAGGCTCACCCATGAGAAGGAGAACTGGGGGATGGAGAGTAAGGAACTCCATATCATACTCCTGAGAGCCAAGGCATTTCTTTCCTGCAGTGAGTTATTCAGATGTGACCAGGAAGTGAGGTAAGGTGTGAGCTTAAGACACTGACACTGCTGTCACTCCCCTCCCTGAAATTCCTCTCTTATGACACAACAAGGGAGTTGGAAAATAAAATTTGTGAAGATGGCTTGCAGAATAGAGCTGGGTCCCCCACAGGAGTAGCTCTGTCAGCAGGAATTACTGTGGGGGCTGCAGTATTTGAGGACAGAGGTGGGCATCTCAACTTTGGACTCTGGCTTGGATCCGGAAAAATATTAACAATTCCGGAAGCCTCTGAATGCTGTCCCACTTTAGAAGCTATATCTGGATATCAGGAACCCAGGTAAGTGTCTTAACCTGCAAAACCCAAGCTTATCTTTTTGTTAGAACTGGACTTTAAGCATACAGCTCCCTAAGAGTTGAAGAGTTTCCCTTATATAGTTTTAATTGGAGTGCTCATCAAAAACCCTTCAGGCAAGTGGTAACGATCTCTTTGAAAAGAGGAAGAGAAAGATATATGACGGAATGCATTTCAACTTCCAGAAAAAGTACTTAAAGAGGATGAGGAGTAAAAAGGAATTAGTAGGTGGGTTGGGTGGCAGGTCAGTTGGAGCTCAAGAATTTTAGCTACAAGAGTTTTAGCTAAATGTATACATATCACTGATTGATTTCATTGTGTGCTGCTGCTAAGTCACTTCAGTTGTGTCCGACTCTGTGCGACCCCATAGACGGCAGCCTACCAGGCTCCCCCGTCCCTGGGATTCTCCAGGCAAGAACAATGGATTGGGTTGCCATTTCCTTCTCCAATGCATGAAAGTGAAAAGTGAAAGTGAAGTCGTTCAGTCGTGTCCGACTCTTAGTGACCTCATGGATTGCAGACTACCAGCTCCTCCGCCCATGGGATTTTCCAGGCAAGAGTACTGGAGTGGGGTGCCATTCCCTTCTCTGTTTCATTGTGTAGTAGAAACTAATACAATATTGTGAAGCAATTATATTCTAATAGAAAAAATAAGATGACTTCAGAAAATTGGTAGGTACATTTTATCAATCAGAAATACATTTGATTTAAGCTGCTTGTGGATTACAGCATTGTACCTAAGCACCATCACATCATTTGTGACTATGTAGCCAGGAAAGTCAACTGGGATCCTCAACTCAGGGAACAGACTTGATTGGGCAGAGAAGGAGGGAGTAGGATGAGGGGATGGAAGGGTTTTTGAAGCTGTGAGCTTCAAAGACCAATTTAAGCAGGTCAGATGCAGGCAAGAGAGGGGGTCTGAACAGTGAGAGGGCAACATGGAACATCAGGATAGATATGAAGCCACTGGGAAGGAGCAGAGATTGAAAAGAGCCGTGATGGAGAGTGAGAGTCCATGAGGGAACACAGCAGGGACTACATTCTAAACAGTGTGAAAGGGGAATGAAACGTGGTTCCTGTCCTTGTGTGTTCACAGCCAAATAGGCAAGCAACAATTTGTGTGGGAAGGTTTTCAGGTGAAGAGATTTACAAAAGCCCCTGGGAACAAGGAGGACTAATAACCACAAACACCCACTGAACACTTTTATGCCAGACACAGTGCTTAGTGCTCTGTAATGTATTATCCCAAAGCCCTGTGATGGTCACTATCATTGTCTTCATTTTTACTGATAAAGAAACTGAGACTACCCAGCAGAGTAAGTAATTTGCCTAAGCTGGTAGATAGTAGAGCAGGTATTCTCTAAATTTAACATGATCTCAGTAAATCCTGGGATTATTAATTATGAAAATAGTATAAATTGATGCTGCTGATTGTCCTCTCCCTTTCTTGAAAAATTTTTTTTTAGTGGCAAGGACTAGATTTTAAAGTTCATATTAAAATATTCTGAAAATTCTGAAAAAGAAGTACAAAGAGAAGGGAAGAGAACTATTAAACATTAAAGCATTACATAAAATTATAATAATTTAGACATTAGGATGTTGGTTCTATGAATAAATAAATTAGTGATACAGAACAGAGAGTAAGTCTGGAAATGTTTGATACTTATGTGGTAAGAATGTAGTATATTATACAGATGTACATTATATCTGATGGGCAATGGTTGTTTATTGTATAAATAACAATAAGATAATTGAGTAGCCATTTGTTAACACATACACACACACATACGTATACACACACTGCGTACAGTCACAACCCTGCTTCATTTTGTGCATCAGATGCATTCAAGATTTAAATATATGACAACTGATGTCATAAAAGTGCTACAGGAAAACATGGTAATATTTTAAAACAATTTAACACAGAAAGGCCTTTCTAAGCTTGGCAGAAACATCTAAAGCTGCTCAAGGAAAGATTAATAAAATAAGCAGACAAAAATAACTTTTTTGTCATTAAAACACCACAAAGTTATAAGACAAACAGCAAGCTGGCAAATGTATTTGCAATGTAAGACGTAGAGGAGGCATTACTACTTTGATCTTACATGGTAGTACAAGATACCTATGTGTCTAAAATCGCCAGGGTTTTAATTTTGTTCTGTCTTATTTTTAAATATCTTACGAGTTTGTATTGTGTGTGTGTTTACTAACATAGAGTATTACCGCGCATTTTGTGTTTTGTGTATATATGACCAGGATCAAGACATAGAGCAATCTCAGCACCACAAGGGACTCTCATGTTATTGTTTCATACTCACATCTACCTCCCTCTTGCCCCACTTTCCCCAACTCAGAGCCCAGGTAACCACTAATCTGTTCTTCATTTCTATCATGTTGTCATTTAATGAATGTCCCTTACATGGAATCATACTGTCACCTTTTGGGTTTGGCTTCTTTTACTCACTCGGTTCTCCCGAGATTTGTTCATTCAGGCTGTTGCATGTAGCAACAGTGTGTTCCTTTTCATTCCTGAGTAGTAGTCCATGGTATAGATGTGCCATAGTTTTTAGGGTGAAAATCATTCACCCATTGAAAGACATCTAGGTTGTTTTCATTTTTGGTGATTACAAATAAAGCTGTTACAAACAATTAATGTGCGGATTTTATGCGAACATAAGCCTGTCTGTCCAGGAGCGCAATTGCTGGATTATATGGCAAAACATGTTTACTTTTATAAGAAACTGACAAACATTTCCAGGGTGCTTGTATTATTTTATATAGACATATAGTATATGTAAATATATAATGTATATATCAATAATTAAAGGGTTAGCAGCCCCAAGGAATTGGCAAAGAACACGAATAGGTAGTTCACAGAAAAATAAGAACAAATGGCTCTGTAACATGAAGATACACTTAACTTTACTGATACTATGAAATATAAAAAATAAAATTATGATAGTATCATTTTTTCATGTACCCAATTTGCCAAGAACAAAAAGTCTTGACAACATATTTGGTGTTTGAGGAAACAGATAGCTTTGTACATTGTTGATGGGGATGTAAGTTAATAAAGCCACCTGAAGAACAACTTAACAATATCTGTGGAAAATTTTAATGCCAATGCTCTTTGACTCAGCAATTCTAACTTTAGGAAACTTTTCAATAGATATATATGTGTGACATTTGTTAATTCACTTAATAAGTAATTTATGTGCTAGTGTCTGTTCTGGCTGCTTGGGATACACTATGCATAAAACAAAGATCCCTGCCCTAGTGGAAATTATATTCTAATAAGGGGAGAAAGACAATCTATAGTAGACAAAATAAATACATGATAAAATACATAGAAAATGATAGGTGTTTTGGACAAAGAGCAAGGTAAAGGAGATTTCGTGTGCTGGAGGTGGGTATGGGTTGCAATTTATTTTTTTTCTTCCAGTTTTGTTGAGGTATAACTGCCATTTAGCATTGTGTAAGTTTTAGGTGTACCTGATTTAACCTACATGCATCATGAAGTGATTATCACAGTAAGTTTAGGGAACACACATCATCTCATATAGATACAAAAGAAATAGCAAGAAACTTTTTTTCTTTGTGATGAAAACCCTTAGGATTTACTCCCTTAACAGCTTTCATATATATCATTGTTGTTGTTCAGTCACTCAGTTGTGTCTGATTCTCTTCGAGCCCATGGACTGCAGCACACAAGGCTTTCCTGTCCTTCACCATCTCCTGGACCTTGCTCAAACTCAGGACCATTGAGTTGGTGATGCCATCCAACCATTTCATCCTCTGTAGTCCCCTTCTCCTCCCGTCTTCAAACTTTCCCAGCATCAGGGTCTTTTCTAATGAGTCAGCTCTTCACATTAGGTGGCCAAAGTATTGGAGCTTCAGCTTCAGCATCAGTCCTTCCAATGAATATTAAGGATTGATTCCCTGTAGGATTGACTGGTTTGATCTCCTTGAGGTCCAAGGGACTCTCAAGAGTCTTCTCCAACACCATAGTTCAAAAGCATCAATTCTTCAGTGCTCAGCCTTCTTTATGGTCCAACTCTCACATCTGTACATGACCACTGGAAAAACCATAGCTTTGACTAGATGGATCTTTGTTGGCAAAGTAATGTCTCTGCTTCTTAATATGCTGTCTAGGTTCGTCATAGCTTTTCTTTCAAGGAGCAAGTTTCTTTTAATTTCATGGCTGAAGTCACCAGCTGCAGTGATTTTGGAGCCCAAGAAAATAGTCTGTCACTGTTTCCATTGTGTATATCATAGAGTGTGTGTGTATATATATATATATATATATATATATATATCAGCATATAAGTATAGCAAGGAGAGATAAGAAAGTCTTCCTCAGTGATCAATGCAAAGAAACAGAGGAAAACAGTAGAATGGGAAAGCCTAGAGATTTCTTCAAGAAAATTAGAGATACCAAGGGAACATTTCATTCAAAGATGGGCACAATAAAGGACAGAAATGCTATGGACCTAACAGAAGCAGAAGATATTAAGAAGAGGTGGCAAGAATACACAGAAGACCTGTACAAAAAAGATCTTCATGACCCAGATAATCATGATGGTATGATCACTCACCTAGAGCCAGACATCCTGGAATGTGAAGTCAAGTGGGCCTTAGGAAGCATCACTATGAACAAAGCTAGTGGAGGTGATGGAATTTCAGTTGAGCTTTTTCAAATCCTAAAAGATGATTCTGTGAAAGTGCTGCACTTAATATGCCAGCAAATTTGGAAAACTTAGCAGTGGCCACAGACAGGAAAAGGTCAGTTTTCATTCCAATCCCAAAGAAAGGCCATGCCAAAGAATGTTCAAACTACTGCATAATTGTACTCATCTCACACGCTAGCAAAGTAATGCTCAAAATTCTCCAAGCCAGGCTTCAACAGTATGTGAACTGTGAACTTCCAGATGTTCAAACTGGATTTAGAAAAGGAAAAGGAAACAGAGATCGAATTGCCAACATCTGCTGCATCATCGAAAAAGCAAGAGTGTTCCAGAAAAACATCTACTTCCGCTTTATTGACTATGCCAAAGTCTTTGACTGTGTGGACCACAACAAACTGTGGAAAATTCTGAAAGAAATGGGAATGCCAGACCACCTGACCTGCCTCTTGGGAAACCTACATGCAGGTCAGGAAGCAACAGTTAGAACTGGACATGGAACAACAGACTGGTTCCAAATCGGGAAAGGGGTATGTCAAAGCTGTATATTGTCATCCTGCTTATTTAACTTATATGCAGAATACATCATGAGAAATGCTGGGCTGGATGAAGCACAAGCTGTAATCAAGATTTCTCGGAGAAATATAAATAACCTCAGATATGCAGATGACAGCACCCTTATGGCAGAAAGCGAAGAAGAACTAAAGAGCCTCTTGATGAAAGTGAAAGAGGAGAGTGAAAAAATTGGCTTAAAATTCAACATTCAGAAAACTAAGATTATGGCATTTGGTCCCATCACTTCTTGGCAAAGAGATGGGGAAACAGTGACAGACTATCTTTTGGGGCTCCAGAATCACTGCAGATGGTGACCGCAGCCATGAAATTAAAAGATGCTTGCTTGTTGGAAGGAAAGTAATGACCAACCTAGATAGCATATTAAAAAGCAGAAACATTACTTTGCCAACAAAGGTCCATCTAGTCAAAGCTATGGTTTTCCAGTAATCATGTATGGATGTGAGAGTTGGACTATAAAGAAAGCTGAGCACCAAAGAATTGATGCTTTTGAACAGTGGTATTGGAGAAGACTCTTGAGAGTCCCTTGGACAGTGAGGAGATCCAACCAGTCAATCCTAGAGGAAATCAGTCCTGAATATTCATTGGAAGGACTGATGCTAGAGCTGAAGCTCTTAATACTTTGGCCATCTGATGTGAAGAACTGACTTATTGGAAAAGAGCCTGATGCTGGGAAAGATTGAAGGCCAGGAGGAAAAGAGGCTGACAGAGGATGAAATGGTTGGATGGCATCACCAACTCAATGGACATGAGTTTGAGTAAACTTCGGGAGTTGGAGGTGGACAGGGAGACCTGGTGTGCTGCCGTCCTTGGGGTCACAAGGAGTCGGACACGATTGAGTGACTGAACTGATATATCATCCATATATCATCGAGCATGTATATATATCCATATATATATCAAATAGCAGTGTTAATTATATTTCTCATGTTGTACATTACATGCCTAGCACTTATTTATCTTATAATTGGAATTTTGTGCCTTTTGATTGCCTTCATCCAGTTTTCCCTCCCACCAACACCTCCAAACACCTGTCTTAGCTTCAGTGATGACCCTAAAGCCTTTGACTCTGTGGATCATAGCAAACTGATAGCCACATATCTAATGTCTTTTTATACGAGTTTGTTTTTGAAGTATAATTGTCCTATGACACTGTGTTAGTTCCTGTTATACAACATAGTAATTTGATATTTCTATATATTTCAAATTGCTCACTGCAAGTCTAATTGCAATATGTTACCACACAAAGCTATTATATAGTTGTTGACTTTTTCCTCACACTGTACATTTCATACCCATGACTCATTTATTTTGCAACTGGAAGTCTGTGCCTCTTTGTCTCTTTCGCCTAATCCTTTCCTTCTCCTGACCTCCTCCCCTCTGACAGCCACCTCATTTTTTTCTCTTGAGTCTGTTTCTGTTCCATTAAGTTTGTTCATTTGTTTTATATTCTTAGATTCCACATATAAGTAAAATCATACAATATTTGTCTTTCTCTGTCTGACTTATTTCACTTAACATAATACCCTCTAGTCCATAATATCCTCTAGTCCAACAAATGGCAAGATTTCATTTTTTCCTATTGCTGAGTATAAATTTCATTCTTTATACATATGTGTGTATATATATTTATATGTGTGTGTATATATATATATATATAGGCAGCATATGTGTAAGTCTTTTGTATCCATTCAGCTGCTCTGTGTCTTTTGACTGGAGCATTTAGTCCATTTACATTGATTATTGATAGATGTGTACTGTTACCATTTTTTAAGTTGTTTTTGGGTTCTTTTGTGTAGTTCTTTTTTGTTCCTTCTTCTTTCAGTGTCTTCCCTTGTGATTTGATGACTATCTTTAGTGCTATGTTTGGATTCATTTCTCTTTTTTTGTGTGTGTATTTATTATAGGTTTTTGGTCTGTGGTTACCATGGGGTTTATATATAGCAATCTATATATATGTGATTATTTTAAGTTGCTGATCTCTTAAGTCCAAATGCATTTTAACGACTCTGACTTTTTACTCCCCTCCTCGCATTTTTACCGTTCTTGACATCATATTTTACATCTTTTTGTTTTATGTCTCAACTGTCTAATGTGGATATAGATGATTTTGTTCCTTTTGCCTTTCAACCTTCCTACTAGCTTTATACGTGGTTGTTTCACTACCTTTACTGTGTGTTTGTCTTTACCAGTGAAATTTTTACTTTTATAATATTCATGTTTCTAGTTGTGTCCTTTTCTTTTTCACTTAGACAAGTCCCTTTAACATTTCTTGTAAAACTGGTTTGGTGGTGCTGAACTCTTTCCGCTTTTACTTGTCTGTAAAACTTTTGTTCTCTCCATTAAATCTGAGTGAAAGCCTTGCTGGGAAGAGTATTCTTGGTTGTAGGTTTTTCTTTTTCATTACTTTATTTATTTTAAATTAATTTTTTTGGAGTATAGTTGATTTACAATGTTGTGTTAATTTCTGTTGTACAGCCCAGTGAATCAGTTATACATACACATATATCCGTTCTTTTTTAGATTCTATTTCCTTATAGGTTGTTACAGAGTATTGAGTTCCCTATGCTATACAGTAGGTTCTTATTACTTATCTATTTTACTATAGTAGTGTGTATATGTTAATCCCACTCTTCCCTTTCATCACTTTAAATGTATTGTGCCATTTCCTTCTGGCCTTCAGAGTGTCTGCTGAAAAATCAGCTGATATCCTTATAGGAGTTCCCTTGTATGTAACTTGTTGATATCTGTTTCCTTTTCAAGGTTAAAGAAGTTTTCAGCTATTATGGTCTCCAATATGTTCTCTCCCTCTTTCTCTCTCTCTCTTCTCCTTCTGGGACCTCCTAAAATGAGAATGTTATTATGCTTTATGTTGTCTCAGAGGTTCTTAAATGGTTCTCATTTCTTTTTATTCTTTTTTATTTTCAGCTTCAGTGATTTCCACTACTCAGTCTTCCAGCTTGCTGATTTGTTTCTCTTTATCACGTAATCTACTGTTGATCCCTTCTAGTTTATTTTTTATTTCAGTTATTGTATTCTTCACTTCTGTTTTGTTCTTTATATTTTTTGCTTGTTAAAAAATTCTGACTTCCTACTCTGTTCATTCATTCCTCTCCTCGGTTCTTTAAACATATTTACATTCATTATCTAGAACTCAGATAAATTGCCTGTCTCCTCTTCTTTTAGTTCTTCTGTTTGGAACATATTCCTTTGTCCTCTCATTTGGCCTAATTTGCTATTTCTATTTCTGTGTATTTGGGAAGTTAGTTATGTTTCCTGAGAGAAGTGGCCTTTTGTAGATGTCTTCTGTGTTTCCTTGGAGAAGTGGCCTTTTGTAGGAGATGTCTTCTGTGTCCCAGCGGTGGACCCCTCTCTCATCACCAGAGCTGTATATGATAGGGGTGCACTCCATGTGGGCTGCATGGGTCCTTCTGTTGTAGCAGGCTGCCTACTGTGGGCAGTCTGGCAGGTGTGGATGATGCTCCACTTGGTTGGTTGCCAGGCCCTGCCTTGTATGGAGGCTGCCTGCAACTGGTTGATAGGGTTGGTCCTTTGCTGCTAGTCTTGTGGTTTTTTTCCATTAATAGTTTCTCTGTAAACGGTTGTAATTTTGGTGTGCCCACGGGAGGAGGTAACCTCTGGGTCTTCCTATTCTGCATTATTGGCCACTCTTGGGTTGCAATTTCAAATGTATGGTTTGGGCTGGCTTCATTGAGGAGACTTGTGATCAACAACTTGAAGGAGATCCAGCAGAGATATTTAGTGACTACAGAATATTGTGCTTATCTATGTTTCCCAGCCCCCTGCAATTAGGCAGTGCCCTGGGACTAATTTTGATCAATGGACTGTTGATGATGATTGGGGATGATTTGGGCAGAAATACTTGAGAGTTGGTAAATGACACCCCTTTTATTCCCTGCTGTGGCAACTGCAGAAGCCTCAAATGACGATAGCAGAACCCTAAGATGAAGCAGCCCCAACTCTTTGGCTACCACTTGAAAGAATGCCATCTTTATGAACAGTCTACATAGAAATTTTATGTGTTTAAACCACTGAGATTTTGAGGTTTGTTTGTAATTGCAGTCTAGCCAACCCTCATGAATTCAGGAGATGAGGGAGTTAGCCATGTGTATATCTCAGGGAAGGGCATTTTAGGAAGATGGGAACAGCCAGAGTCAAGGCCTCAAGGCAGGAGAATGCCTGGATGGTCTGGTGATTTACACAAGTTTAAGAAGCACTGTTTCAGTAGCAGAAGATTGGAAAAAAACTAAATGTTGTTTGCTAGGGGATTTTGAAGAAATTATGGCACATCCATTCAAGGAAATACTAAACAGCTAATATTATAATGTAGCTTTGTAATTAATTAACAATATAACATCATCATTTGTAACTAATATTAAAAATTATTAGGTGGCCCTTTATGCAATGATCTCCAAGCTATGTAATTAAGTAAAAAATGTAAGACTAGAATGGTGTAAATAACATATTATAGTTTAAAACAAATGCCCTATTTATTAAAAAATACGGGTGTACACATCTGTATGTAATTGTTTTAGAGCAAGGTTTTGAATGTTAGAAACTCACCTCCTCGGAAATAATAGATGTGTCACATGCAAGGAATGGAAGAGTGTCAAGGTTCTCAGCTGGGGATGACTTTGCCTCCCCAGGATCTGGAGACATTTTTGGTTATTGTGACTGGAAAGGAGATGCTACTGCATTTAATGGGTATCAGCCAGGAATGTTGCTAACATCTTACAATGCACAAGGACATCCCCCATAACAAAGAATTATCTACCCTCCAAAATTTATGGTGCTGAGGTTGTGAAACCTTGGTTTAGTGGGCTTTGAGTAAAAGATTTCAAGTGGGCTACTCTGAAATGGTGAAATATACTAGTGTGTATTCAGTTCAGTTCAGTCACTCAGTTGTGTCCGACTCTTTGCGATGCCATGAATTGCAGCATGCCAGGCCTCCCTGTCCATCACCAACTCCCGGAGTTCACTCAAACTCATATCCATCGAGTTGGTGATGCTATCCAGCCATCTCATCCTCTGTTGTCCCCTTCTCCTCCTGCCTGTAATCCCTCCCAGCATCAGAGTCTTTTCCAATGAGTCAACTCTTTGCATGAGGTGGCCAAAGTACTGGAGTTTCAGCTTTAGCATCATTCCTTCCAAAGAACACCCAGGACTGATCTCCTTTAGAATGGACTGGTTGGATCTCCTTGCAGTCCAAGGGACTCTCAAGAGTCTTCTCCAACACCACAGTTCAAAAGCATCGATTCTTCAGCACTCAGCTTTCTTCACTGTCCAACTTTCACATCCATACATGATTACTGGAAAAACCATATCCTTGAGTAGACGGACCTTTGTTGGCAAAGTAATGTCCCTGCTTTTGAATATGCTATCTAGGTTGGTCATAACTTTCCTTCCAAGGAGTAAGCATCTCTTAACTTCATGGCTGCAGTCACCATCTGCAGTGATTTTGGAGCCCAGAAAAATAAAGTCTGAAACTGTTTCCACTGTTTCCCCATCTATTTCCCATGAAGTGATGGGACCAGATGCCATGATCTTCGTTTTCTGAATGTTGAGCTTTAAGCCAACTTTTTCACCCTCCTCTTTCATTTTCATCAAGAGGCTTTTTAGTTCCTCTTCACTTTCTGCCTTAAGGGTGGTGTCATCTGCATATCTGAGGTTTTTGGTATTTCTCCCGGCAATCTTGATTCCAGCTTGTGCTTCTTCCAGCCCAGTGTTTCTCATGATGTACTCTGCATATAAGTTAAATAAGCAGGGTGACAATATACAGCCTTGACGTACTCCTTTTCCTATTTGGAACCAGTCTGTTGTTCCATGTCCAGTTCTAACTGTTGCTTCCTGACCTGCATATAGGTTTCTCAAGCGGCAGATCAGGTGGTCTGGTATTCCCATCTCTTTCAGAATTTTCCACAGTTTATTGTGATCCACACAGTCAAAGGCTTTGGCATAGTCAATAAAGCAGAAATAGATGTTTTTTTGGAACTCTCTCGCTTTTTCGATGATCCAGCAGATGTTGGCAATTTGATCTCTGGTTCCTCTGCCTTTTCTAAAACCAGCTTGAACATCACGAAGTTCACGGTTCACATATTGCTGAAGCCTGGCTTGGAGAATTTTGAGCATTACTTTACTAGCGTGTGAGATGAGTGCAATTGTGCAGTAGTTTGAGCATTCTTTGGCATTGCCTTTCTTTGGGATTGGAATGAAAATTGACCTTTTCCAAATTTGCTGGCACTTTCACAGCATCATCTTTCAGGATTGAAATAGCTCAACTGGAATTCCATCACCTCCACTAGCTTTGTTCGTAGTGATGCTTTCTAAGGCCCACTTGACTTCACATTCCAGGATGTCTGGCTCTAGGTGAGTGATCACACCATCATGATTATCTTGGTCATGAAGATCTTTTTTGTACAGGTCTTCTGTGTATTCTTGCCACCTCTTCTTAATATCTTCAGTTTCTGTTAGGTCCATACCATTTCTGTCCTTTATCAATCCCGTCTTTGCATGAAATGTTCCCTTGGTATCTCTAATTTTCTTGACGAGATCTCTAGTCTTTCCCATTCTGTTGTTTTCCCCTGTTTCTTTGCATTGATCACTGAGGAAGGCTTTCTTATCTCTCCTTGCTATTCTTTGGAACTCTGCATTCAGATGCTTATATCTTTCCTTTTCTCCTTTGCTTTTTGCTTCTCTTCTTTTCACAGCTATTTGTAAGGCCTCCCCAAACAGCCATTTTGCTTTTTTGCATTTCTTTTCCATGGGGATGGTCTTGATCCCTGTCTAGTGTGTATTACCAGTACTTTAAAGTGTCTATTTTTATATGCATCATATCAGCTAAGTTCTTCACAGGCTCAGCTGCTGGGCAGAGAACAATTGAACAAGAAATTCTCATTAGTTTCTTTTAACCAGATCCTTTTTTTTTTTTTCTTTTTGCTGGTTGGAAGGAAAAAAAGTACGTTTCTATTTTCTACCAAAAGCTCCATCTGTATTTGAATGTACTCTTATGGTTATAACAAATAATGTGCTTCAACAAATGGAAAAAGTGTCGTAAATGACAACAGATGTAGCTTAGTGCTGACTTTAGATGGTGGCAAGGCCTCCTATAGGACAAGTGATGCTGCGTCCTTCCCACGCAGAACCATCAAACACAGGAGTTACAAATTAGAAAGTAATGGCTATTGCTCTGCTTGTTATGATCAACCAGAAAAACAGGCTTTGGCTTATTGACTCTATTATTGAGCCCTAATTAGCTGTGGTATTTGGACATTCTGAGGCCTATGGTAAGATAAATAATATTTATGGTTTCTTCAATGTATCAAATCATTGTTTATGAAATGCAGTGTAGGATAAAATACTCGCCTTTTTCAGAGTTTAGACCACAGAGTGACCAAGAACTCATTCTGGGGTTGCGATTGAAGCACTGGAGCCCAGTGTGGGTAATCTTCGTGTAGACACTCTAACCACACATGTCAGAGTGCTCAGCAGCGTCTCGGGCCCACTCAGACTCCTCGACGGGTCCTTAACCAATGCCCTTAACATCGCCACGTGAGCTTTGGGTGGAATTGAGGAAGGGTAGCATTAAATACACTGAGTAATCTGAAAATGAAGGGTGGGGGAATTAAAAACAAGTTCATCTGGGTTCAAAAAATTTTCTGAGAATGTCAGCACTTTCCATTTAGGGGAAAAAAGATGTCTTTAAAAACTTTTCTGTAGGAGAACTTGCTAAACTCCTATTAGTGCATATATTGATATGAACTGAAATAGGGTAGAGAAAAAAATAAACAAAAAAGCAAAGTCTCAAAGACCTCAAATGAAATACCAGGATAACTGCACGAAGACAAATAGATCTCAGTTTCCTTATCCATAAAACAGGGAGAAAAAATATAAAATTCTTGGAACCAGATGAGTTTCAGAGTTCAGTATATTTAATATTCTATAAAAGTTATAAACGTGCATGCATGCTCAGTCGCTCAGTCGTGTCTGACTGTTTGCGATGCTATGGACTGTGGTCCATCAGGCTCCTCTGTCCATGGGATTTTCCAGACAAGAATATTGGAATGGGTTGCCATTTCTTCCTCCAGGGGATCTTCTCTACCCAGGATCCAACTTGCGTCTCCTGCGTCTCCTGCATTGGCAGGTGGGTTCTTTACCACTGTACTACCTGGGGAGCCCAAAGTAAACATACCATTTGTATAAGGACCCTGAGAGGGTCTGGGGAGCTGTTCCTTCATGAAATGCATTAATATTTCTGTAATGCAATGTGTACCAAATGGGTTGAAGACTATAAGCTGCCTCACATTAGGTTATGTCAGTTGTTGCTGCTGAGTCAGTTTGCTCTAGACTTAGAAAACACTTTGAGTGTTCAGAACTTTTAAATTTATGAACTACAAATGAAGTGTAATAAAAATAAAAGGCTGTAATGGGCAAACTGTGCATAAACTGTGTATAGTGCTAGGGTACAGTAAGCATGCAGTAACAGTGGCTATTTTTAATTATTAGATTGAGTTGTATGAAATTTTTGTTTTTATAGGTAAAAGACAATCAGATACTTTAATTGTAATATTATGTCACCATTGGAAGTCTTTGAGTTGATATTGATTTGGCTCTATTACTACTCCATTTCTTTTCTTTCCTTCCTTTCTGTACCTTTCCCTCCCGACCTTAAAATCCTTGCATGTAAAAAGTGATGTGAGCAGTCACCTTTGGTTGAGTTACTAAACAGGCTCTTTAAGCTTCATCTACTTATATAGGGTACAAGGGCTTTGCTTAAAGAATATAAAAACCAAAACAAAAATAGTAAAGCAAGCAGCAGGCATTTTACTTGTCTTAGATTTCCATGCCCTTTTTTCTCAGCACACCCTAAGTGTTCTAACCACAGTGACTCTGATGACCAGAGTTTCCAGAGAAACCTGGGACTGAGCTGAGTCAGAAGGATTTGAGTTGGGGCAGCACAGAGTCCAGGCCAAAGTCATGGTGAGCTGGTGTGAACACACAAACAAACAGACAGACAAAAACAACCTACAGCACAAAGCAGCCAGCTGCCAACCACTTCAGAATTGTACCAAAGTGACCTGCTGTTTATGAGTCTGTTTCTTTGCATTCCTTTCTAACTGTAGACCTCGGCCACTCAAATCACTCTCAATCTTAAATAACATTATGGACCATCCACGGGGGCAGAAGAGTCAGCAAACTCATGCATTGCATTACATTATGTTTACAAGTGTATTTCCAAGGTTGATTATTTATTTGTTTGATTAAGAATTTCTCCTGGTGGCTCATGGGTAAAAACATCCACCTACAATGCAGTAGATGTGGGTTCAATCCCTGAGTTGGGAAGATCCCCTGGAGGAGGAAATGGCAATCCACTGCAGTATTCTTGCCTGGAAAATTCCATGGACAGAGGAGCCTGGCAGGCTATAGTCCATGGGATCCCAAAGAGTCAGACATGACTGAGCGACTGGCCACCCACACGAAGAGAACCTTAGTAATTGAAAGCTTCTTTTATTTTACTAATTTGTAAATACTCCTGATTTTTATGGTAGAAATGAATCTAGGCTTGTCAAATATTTTCATGGTAATTCTTCTAATGAAGATCTTAATTAACCAAGTAATTTATGATGAATGTAAAGGCATCTTAATTAACTGAATTATTTTTGGTGAATAACCTCACCCCTACAGCAACGTGGGACCTTCCAATTGCTTTGGCTAGACTGGGCTGTGCCCCTTCCTGGGCTCCTCAAGATAGTCCTGGACCTGTTTCCTGTGACTTCCACTGTTTGTAAGCCTCCTCGTTATCCAGTGCATTCTCATAAGAAATTCCATCCTAATTTGAAGTAAACTGACCACTCTGCACCTTCCATCCTAAAAAAGTCCAATATGCTCTTCTGCTTTATTCCAAAGGCTACTTTTTTCCTATAAAAAATAGTTTTATTTCTCCCAGCAAAATTGATGCATAGAAAAATTAAAAACTCAATTAAGCACAAAGCAGAAAATAAAAATTACTGGTAATCCCCCCACTTGGATAATCACTATTAAATTTTGATGTATATCCATGTAGCACTCTCTCTTTTTACAAAAGTGGGAGTACCCTGTTATGCAATTTTGTGAGTTATTTTTGCTTAATTGTTGTAAATACCTTTCCCATTTTATCTCAACAAATTTAATGATTAAACTATATTTCTATTGTGTGTATAATTAATCACCAGTGTTGGACATTTTGGTTGCTTACGTTTTTCACCACTATAAGTACTTCTGTGATAAACAACTTTGTAGCTAAATTTTTGCACACATGTGTGATTATCTCTCAGGTGAAGTTTTAGAACTGGAGTTATTGGATCAAAGTGTAAGCACCTTTTTGAGGAGTTTGATTCTTAGGGACAAATTACCTTCCAGAAAATTTGTGCATATCAAACCAACAGTCTCTGACAGTTAGTCTCTCTTTTCTGTGGCTTCTCTCTGGGAGTTTTTCACTGCTTCTGCCTCAAAATTGCTTGTCCTAAGTTTGTCAGTGCTGGCCCTGGCCATTTTGTCTCAGAATACTGCCTCAATCTCCCCTTTCTTTTTCTGCCTTTGGATCTCCCTCGATTGAATTGTCTATTGAGCAGTAGAGGGGAAGAAAAATGAGCCCGATATGTTTTTTGTTTATTTGTTTACATCCTATCCAGCCTATGGGAGGCAGCAGTAGCAGCAAATTAAACTCAAGCCTTGCAAGATTTGCTTTCCACTGGGAAATGAAAGACCCACGAAGTTCAAGGAGCCCATTAGTGGCAAGAAAATTAAGAGCATAAACCCAAAGAATGCCCACAACTTGCTGCTTGGTATTACACGGATGCTTATGGTTCATATAATCTCTCATTGCTCAAGTGTGTTTAAAGACAATAACAACTCTGATTACATTCCTAATATAGTCACCAGGGAAGCCCCGGGATATACTAGCTAGGGTCAACCACCTGTGGCCCTAGTCAACAATCAAAGATGGTTGTGACAAATACTCCGTGAGACAGTAACAGAGGGGAATAGAAACATCAGTGCTGCTTTTTATTCTGTAACTTTTCATCTTAAGTGTTTTGGGGGAACAGGGACTGAGACTCCTGTTTATGGGCTGAGACTCTTTCTGTGCTCTTGGTGATCAAAAGGGCTGTTGGGGGCCAGCGTGAGGCACTCTGCCCGTGGCAAAGGTCATGAGGAAGGAGGCTCGACATACGCAAAGGCGGGATTGAGCCTCAGGAGTCCCCCTGGAAATCCTCGAGCATCTACCCCCATAACCAGAGCCTGCCTACTTTACTACTTTGTGCTCTCACCTACACCTCTGACTTTACGGGGGGCTGTCCCCCACCACCTCTTTCGGAGAAGGAGTTAACCTAGAGCTCCAGTTAGTAATAATTCCTGGGCGTGATAGGAGTGTTTCAACCTACAAACTCCTCTGAAGGTTCTCTAGCCTGCCTGACAGGCTTGTCCAGCCACATGTGATTGCTCACAGCCTCCCAACCATGAGAGGCACGAGATGCTTTAAACCTTCTAAAAACAGGTTCTTTAGAGAAGTTAGAAAATTATTAGTATAAGTATAATGGGCTGATTAGAAATTGTATTGGTGAAGGGTTTTTCATTTGTTGAGCCAATGCTTACTGCTAAGTCACCACATCCCCTGCCCTTACACACATTAATGAATATATAGAAGAAATAAGTATTAACTTTTTATATTAATCACATTAGACCTTAGGCTAAGTAAATTCCTTCCTTAATTAAAACCCACTACACCCTCACCCTATAGGAATGTAACTGTATCTGGTACCTTCGGAAGGTGGCGTCTGTTTCAAAAAAAATCACCCCTGGAGAAATAAGTGTTCTGGTTGACTGACCACTGTGACAAGGAGAGGGTCATAAATTGTCAGAAGGCCCCCCTGGCCAGAAGATGATGTAACACCCCTAAGACCTCTGTATACATTTGTATGAAGCACCTGACTTTGATAAAAGTTAGGACTGCTGACCCCACGTGACTTTTGCATAACATCTCAGTGTATAAAAGTAGACCATGGAAAATAAAGAATTGGGATCAGTTCCTCGAAATACTGGTCTCCCCATCTCTCTCTCTCTCTCAAACTCTGGCTGAGTCTCCGTCTGGAGCGCGGAGCCCGCCATGCTTACTAATTATGCCTGGGCTTCTAAAATCCGACCGGGGAGGCCTCAAAGTCTCCTCTCCTTTGGGAGAATGGAAGGACGCCTGCGGCCTATGTAAGTGGTGCAAGCTTCTTGTCTTGAAGTTTTATTGGTTTCCCGCGTAAACCAAGCTACTCAGCCTCTTTTCTCCACTGAATTTTCCTGCTGAGCTATCCTCATTCTATTACTCTTTATATCTTTAATGAATGTTTAAATTAAGTCGCTGACGCTGTCTCCCCTTCGACTACACTGGATCAGCCAGGGCTGGACCCCAGCAAAGGGCATTTGGGGAATTTTGCTGTTTCTTGGCAGTTCTTACAGGCAAAGGCAAAGGCAGGCTGAAGGGATAGCTATTTTTCCTGCCTGTTTGTCTCTATTGTAGGAACTTAAGAAAACTTTGAGAAGTTTGAGGCTACCTATTAAAATGTGTACATTGGCTTTTGTGGATTACCATTTTTAGCTATGTATGTTCTCCCTGACCAACTCGGTCCATGCCGTTGAGAATAAACTGCATTTTTCATACATTTATTTATTCACTCGCTCTTTCCTTGGGCAAAAGACTTGAGGAAGAAAAGGGTTGGAGAGAGTGCTCTTTGATTAAGTAAAAAGACAAGAGTCCTACTCTTATATGTGATAGAAAGATCAGAACCTCACCCAGTATTCCCAAGAGGGTTTTTTGTGAGGATGGAAGCATGGGGACTCATACTGCAACCATGTCTTTGCTGTCACTTAGCTCCATGGTCTCTCCTACTTCACGAGGAGCATTCTTATGTTTGCGTGGCCTTCCTCCATACTGCGTATCATCTCTTTTCCTTTATTTGCCCCAAACACAGCTAATATAAGACTGTGGCATGAAGTAGATTTTTTCTGGAAACTTATTGGTTAATCTTAAATATCATTTACTGGGGCCACACTCCCTTATTTTTTCTCTCTCTTTTTTGTTTTATTCTCTCTTTTTTTTTTTTAAATTATGGTTGATTTACAGTGTTGTGCCAGTCTCTGATGTACAACAAAGTGACTCAGTTATACACATACAGACATTCTTTTTTATCTTATTTCCCATTATGGTTTGTCACAGGGTATTATGTATAGTTCCCTGTGCTCTACATTGTTGTTATTGTTTAGTCACTAAGTCCTGTCCAACTGTTTGCGACCCCATGGACTGTAGCCCACCAGGCTCCTCTCTCCATGGGATTTCCCAGGCAAGAATAGTGGAGTGAATTGCCATTTCCTTCCCCAGGGGACCTTCCTGACCCAGGGGTCGGCCCTTGCTATACCTTGTTGTTTATCCGTTGTAAATGTAATGGCTTGTGTCTGCCAACTCTAAACTCCAAGTCCATCCCTCTCTCTCCTTCGGAACGGCCACAAGTCTGTTCTCTACATCTATGAGTCTGTTTCTGTCTTGTAGATAGGTTCATTGGTGTGATATTTTAGATTCCACATATAAGTGATATCATATTTGTCTTTCTCTGACTGACTTCACTTAGTATGATAATTTCTAGTTGCATCCATGGTACTGCAAATGGCATTATTTTATTCTTTCTCAAGAAAATTAGAGATACCAAGGGAACATTTCATGCAAAGATGGGCACAATAAAGGACAGAAATGCTATGGACCTAACAGAAGCAGAAGATATTAAGAAGAGGTGGCAAGAATACACAGAAGACCTGTACAAAAAAGATCTTCATGACCCAGATAATCATGATGGTATGATCACTCACCTAGAGCCAGACATCCTGGAATGCGAAGTCAAGTGGGTCTTAGGAAGCATTACTACGAACAAAGCTAGTGGAGGTGATGGAATTCCAGTTGAGCTTTTTCAAATCCTAAAAGATGATTCTGTGAAAGTGCTGCACTTAATATGCCAGCAAATTTGGAAAACTCAGCAGTGGCTGGAAAAAGTCAGTTTTCATTCTAATCCCAAAGAAAGGCAATGCCAAAAAATGCTCAAACTACCACACAATTGTAAAGTAATGTTCAAAATTCTCCAAGCCAGGGTTCCACAGTACATGAACCATGAACTTCCATATGTTCAAGCTGGATTTAGAAAAGGCAGAGGAACCAGAGATCAAATTGCCAACATCTGCTGGATCATTGAAAAAGTGAGAGAATTCGAGAAAAACATCTACTTCTTCTTTATTGACTACACCAAAGCCTTTGACTGTGTGGATCACAACAAACTGTGGAAAATTCTGAAAGAGATGGGAATACCAGATCACCTGACCTGCCTCCTGAGAAATTTGTATGCAGGTCAGGAAGCAACAGTTAGAACTGGACATGGAACAACAGACTGGTTCCAAATAGGGAAAGGAGTACGTCAAGGCTGTACATTGTCACCCTGCTTATTTAACTTCTATGCAGAGTACATCATGAGAAATGCTGGGCTGGATTAAGCACAAGCTGGAATCAACATTTCCAGGAGAAATATAAATAACCTCAGATATGCAGATGACACTACCCTTATGGCAGAAAGTGAAGAAGAACTAAAGAGCCTCTTGATGAAAGTGAGAGAGGAAAGTGAAAAAGCTGGCTTAAAACTCAACATTCAGAAAGCTAAGATTATTGCATCTGGTCCCATCACTTCATGGCAAATATATGGGGAAACAGTGGAAATAGTGACAGACTTTGTCTTTTTGGGCTCCAAAATCACTGCAGATGGTGACTACAACCATGAAATTAAAAGATGCTTGTTCCTTGGAAGAAAAGCTATGACCAACCTAGATAGCATATAAAAGGTAGAGACATTTCTCTGCCAACAAAGGTGTGTCTAGTCAAAGCTGTGGTTTTTCCAGTAGTCATGTATGGATGTGAGAGCTGGACTATAAAGAAAGCTGAGCACAGAAGAATTGATGCTTTTGAACTGTGGTGTTGGAGAAGACTCTTGAGAGTCCCTTGGCCTGCAAGGAGATCCAGCCAGTCCATCCTAAAGGAGATCAGTCCTGAATATTCTTTGGAAGGACTGATGCTGGAGCTGAAACTAATACTTTGGCCACCTGATGCAAAGAACTGACTCATTGGAAAAGACCCTGATGCTGGGAAAGATTGAAGGCGGGAGGAGAAGGGGTCAACAGAGGATGAGATGGTTGGATGGCATCACCAACTCAATAGACATGAATTTGAGTAAACTCTGGGAGTTAGTGGTGGACAGGGAAGCCTAGTGTACTGCAGTCCATGGGGTCGCAAAGAGTTGGACATGACTGAGTGACTGAACTGAACTGACAGATAACAGAGTAATACTCCATTGTATATAACTGCTGTATCTTCTTGTTCTATTTCTGCTTTATTGACTATGCCAAAGCCTTTGACTGTGTGGATCACAATAAACTGTGGAAAATTCTGAAAGAGATGGGAATACCAGACCACCTGATCTGCCTCTTGAGAAATTTGTATGCAGGTCAGGAAGCAACAGTTAGAACTGGACATGGAACAACAGATTGGTTCCAAATAGGAAAAGGAGTACGTCAAGGCTGTATATTGTCACCCTCTTTATTTAACTTCTACGCAGAGTACATCATGAGAAACGCTGGACTGGAAGAAACACAAGCTGGAATCAAGATTGCCGGGAGAAATATCAATAACCTCAGATATGCAGATGACACCACCCTTATGGCAGAAAGTGAAGAGGAACTAGAAAGCCTCTTGATGAAGGTGAAAGTGGAGAGTGAAAAAGTTGGCTTAAAGCTCAACATTCAGAAAACAAAGATCATGGCATCCGGTCCCATCGCTTCATGGGAAATAGATGGGGAAACAGTGGAAATAGTGTCAGACTTTATTTTTCTGGGCTCCAAAATCACTGCAGATGGTGACTGCAGCCATGAAATTAAAAGACGCTTACTCCTTGGAAGGAAAGTTATGACCAACCTAGATAGCATATTCAAAAGCAGGGACATTTGCCAACAAAGGTCCATCTACTCAAGGCTATGGTTTTTCCAGTGGTCATGTATGGATGTGAGAGTTGGACTGTGAAGAAGGCTGAGCACTGAAGAATTGATGCTTTTGAATTGTGGTGTTGGAGAAGACTCTTGAGAGTCCCTTGGACTGCAAGGAGATCCAACCAGTCCATTCTAAAGGAGATCAGTCCTGGGTGTTCTTTGGAAGGAATGATGCTAAAGCTGAAACTCCTGTACTTTGGCCACCTCATGTGAAGAGTTGACTCATTGGAAAAGACCCCGATGCTGGGAGGGATTGGGGGCAATAGGAGAAGGGGATGACAGAAGATGAGATGGCTGGATGGCATCACTGACTCGATGGACATGAGTCTGAGTGAACTCCGGGAGTTGGTGATGGACAGGGAGGCCTGGCATGCTGTGATTCATGGGGTTGCAAAGAGTCGGACACAACTGAGCGACTGATCTGATCTGATCTGATCTGATCTTGTTCATTCATCTGTTGATGGACATGTAGGTCATTTCCATGTCTTGGTTATTGTGAACAGTGCTGCTGTGAACATAGGGGTGCATGTATCTTTTTGAATTATCGTTTTGTCTGTATATTCTCAGGAGTGGGATTGCTGGATCATATGTTAATTCTATTTTTAGTTTTCTGAGGAATCTCCATACTGTTTTCCATAGTAGCTGTACCAGCTTACATTCCCACCAGCAAAGTAGGAGGATTTCCTTTTCTCCATACTCATTTCAGCATTTATTGTTTGTAGACTTTTTGATGATGACCATGCTGATTGGTATGAGGTGATACCTCATTGTAATTTTGATTTGCAGTTCTCTAATAGTTAATGATGTTGAGCATCTTTTCATGTGCTTTTTGGCCATCTGTATGTCTTCTTTGGGGAAATATCTATCTAGATATTCTGCCCATTTTTTGATTCAATTGTTTTTTGATACTGAACTTCATGAACTGTTTGTATATTTTAAAATTATAAAAGTAATGCAAGGGTATATGTTTATTGTTCAAAGATACATTTTCCCCTCCTGCGAATCCTCCACTTAGAATTCTGGTTCTGATTCTATTCCTTGTGTCAGCCCCTTGAACATGCTCCCTTGTTCTTTTGGATCCCTCAAAGCAGCTCTACTACTACCCATAGCTAAAAGGACTGAAAGGAAAGATAGACTCCCCATCACAGAATATTTGAAGTTGTTACACACTAGGCCTGTATATGCATATTAAAATTCTGAGTTGTTATAGCAGCTGTTACAACTGAAAATAATTCAGCAACTAGCATCATTTTCTGTATAGTTTATGGGCTCAGGAATGGTCCAGAAGCGCTGGTATTTGAGTTACCGTTAGTCTGCCCAGCCCATCTCCACATGTCACAGGCTGGTAATCTGATCTACAGCTCCCTTGAAGTGAGTTTGCATTAAACACAGAAAGCTCTTTTTTTGTTTTTTTGTTTTTTTTTTTCCTCCCTTTTTTGCCCAACATTAAACGGACTTTTATGTGTGTCCTTTTTTCCCCTTGCAAAATCATGATTGATTCAACAAAAATATTACACACCTTCCTGAGGGTTTCGTATCCTTTTCCCACAGCCGCACATTTTCTGCAGCTGCCTGCTCTCCGTCACCAAAAGGCCTGAGTACCTAAGACGGGGAGAGACTGGCTTTGAATTACAGCTGGGCCTAAGAAAACACAGACAGCGGTGAGAAAAAATATCTTCCAGTGACCTTTCCTTTCAAGGCTCAGGAAGTCGGCTGCTTCTCAGTGCGCTTATCATTGCTGCGAACTTTTGATTTTTCCAGTCTCCAGTGGTGGTTTTCCAGGCAAATGAGAGCCGAAGCTGAAAGAGCCTCCTGTGTTTGGAGAACTGAAGGATACTGCCTCAGGATGGAAACAGTCCCACCTGGCCTCCTGACCACCTTCCGGCAGCCAGGGCCAGGGACGTGTCTGATGATGGAGACATTTGTAGCCATTTCAGCAGTGGCAGCTGGCACTGTGTTCATTCCATCTGCTGATATGCAGATTGTGGTGGGTGGGGCAAAGGCGAGTGACGCAATTGACTCACCACCTTGCAACAGGTAGCCTGCTTTCCAGCTACTTTGCATGATATCCAGACTTCCTGGCAGGAAGGTTGATGGTTCACAGAGCCTGAGGCAGCACCTCTGAGTTCAGTAGCTTCCAATTTTTAATGATACCCTAACCAGTGGTTGAAATACCTAAGATAATAGTAGCCACAGTGATGTGCTATTTTGGGTTACTGAAAACTGAAATTCATTTTTTTTTCCTTTTTAGCTGAAGACAGACAATTTAGTGACTTTTATATCAGTAATGTGAGGAGTCTTGTCCATCTAATCAGCCAGTTAGTTGTACTGCAAGGAAAGATTAAATATCTGTCTTCAGAGTCACTGAGTTCTTATAACATTTTAAGTTAGAAACCCAATACTTTCTTACCCAGAGATGTATAAACTTTTTTGGTCCCAGTTCGAGGATGCCAGAAGTCATTGCCGTTTAGATGATACCTGTTTATGATGGACACAAACAAACAGTCACAAGTGTACAGAATCTTGAGTTGTGGGATCTTGCTGTCTGTCTGAAAGGCCGTAGCATAAATCAGAAGTTTGTGCTTGTCTGGGGCACCCAAGGGGAGGGAAGTGGGGGGTTTGGATTAGGATAGATAAATTGAAGGGTTTCAGCCATATTGCACACTATACCCCAATACACAAAAGTACCTACTTTTTGATTTTTCAGAACAGAAATTGATTATGAAGAAGGAGAAGGGAAAAAAATGGAGGAAAGAAAGAAAAAAATCAACTCAGAAAACCAACCAAACAAAAAACCCAACCAGATATATATATGTATATATTTTCCATTTCAGTACTTTAATAGTATTTTGAGCATTTGCCTCTACTGCCTGGTAGGCAGAGCTCACTCCAGAGTAAAGGGTCTCTTCCTGGTGGGACCCATTTATAGCTCCCAAGGCCACTGGCATTGTTCCAATGTAATCCACTTGCCAGCTCTGTGTGGGGGCATTTCCCCTATAGCCCAGCAGTCCCTGTCTTTCTTGTTGACAGAATGGTTCTTGTGCCTGGCATTTTGTGCCTCTCAGGGTGCAAGAGGAAGATGTCTAGATTCAACCCATCTCTGCATCGCTGCAGCCCCCCACACCCACTCATTTCATGGACCCAGGAGGCCATCCCAAGAGAGTGCACCAAATGGTCCAGTTGGTCCAACCAGATATTTGATTAAAATATTAATTTTGTGATCATGTCAATGAAAGTGTGTGAGACATTGTGAGTGATGTGTGAAAGTCACTCAGTTATATCTGACTCTCGCACACATTAACTAGGTCCTAACTGTGGAACAGACAAGTCTTTGGCTTTGAACTCAACTCTGCAAGATGATGTCCCCCAGGAAGGTTTGCTTGTGCCTTGACTCTTGACAGCCAACAACTCAGGGTAGGTTTTTCTGAAACTCTCCATGGGCAGAGCTTGGAGATCAGGCTCAGTGATCCTGACCTTGCTCATGCCCTTCTCCTGAACACTTTATAGAATTTTGGGATAAAATATTTAAAAGGTTAAAAAGCCTTTATAAGGGAGGAATTTCTGGTCTTTCTGTGGAAGATGACCAAATCCATATTAAAATATTCCCGTTTCTGGTAAGTTAATCAATCCCCCCAAAAATATAACAGGCCTTCCATGATCAAAATCTGGATCCAGAATTGCTCATTAGAACAATTTTACCTACAGAAAGAACTCATCTATGTCACATGGCAAGGTCGTAACCATATACACAAGCAGGCTGCCACAGATGTAGGAAACAAGCTTGTGATTACCAAGAGGGAGGGAGTAAGGGTGGGATGAGGTAGGAGATTGGGACTGACATATATACATAGCACAGGGAACACGGTGCTCTGTGGTGACCTAAATGGGAAAGAAATATAAAAAAGACTGGATATCTATATATGCATAGGGGTTTCCCAAGTGACGAAATTCGCCTGCCAATGCGGGAGATGCAAGAGACTCAGGTTCAATCCCTGGGTCAAGAAGATACCCTGGAGGAGGAAATGGCAACCCACTCCAGTATTCTTGGCTGAAAAATCCCATGGACAAAGGAGTTTGGCAGGCTACTGTCCATGGGATCACAAACAGTTGGATCCAACTGAGTGACTGTGCATGCATGTATATGTATAATGTATTCACTTTGCTGTATAGCAGAAACTAACACAACATTGTAAAGCAACTATATTCCAATAAAATTAATTAAAAAATAAAATGCACTTGACAATTAGATAGTAAAAGAGAAAAAAGTACAATTGGATAATAAAAGAAGAAAAAAAAAATGGAGCAAACTGCACAGCCCCAGTTTGCAGTTTGCTGTGGGAAGGAGTAGCCTCCAGTCCAGACTCTATAGTATGAAGTCAGGTAATTCAATGACAATAATAATTTTATTAATAGCTGAAGCTTAAGGGAAGTTTATAGCTTTTGAAACAGGAAATGGAAAACAATAAGTAAGAAACTATAAAATAAATTGAACACACAGCTTTCTGTTACATTTTATACCCAGTGGTACATTGCATTTACTTTAGGAAATGACAGGCTTATTTAGAAGTCCGGCGACTTCTAGAGTCTCTCTCTTTCTCTCTCTTTTTTTATTGAAATGTAAGTGGGAACAATGTTAGATACACTTAAGGCTTATTTTTTCAATTGCTTTTTGAGTTTCTAATTAGGGAGTGTTAGTATGTGTCTAAGTTTGTTTTTCCCTTTAATATTTATATGCCATGTTGTGGCAAAATAAATCTTTATTGTGAATTTGAATCTGGGTATTATTAGCCATGTTTTATTAAATGATTATAGTGAGCCAGGCCCTGTATTAAATACTACAGTGCTTTAGCTTATTTAATTAATTTAACATTATGATGTGGGTACCATTATTACTTGCCTTTTACAGATGAGAAAACTGAGAATCAGAAAAGTTAAGCAACTTGCCTAGGACACAGCTACTAGGAAGAATTGTACTGGAAACTCGGATCTGACTGTCCCCAGAGCCCGAGATCTCAATCTATTCTTCTAACTCTTAGTCTATATCATGACTTTCACAGCTGAAATTTGGGAACTCTTGGGGAGCCATGGGACAATGTTTAAGACATATTTAAGGGTGCTGTATACATTGCAGCTCCAATATTAAATCATAATTTCTTTTAAATAAATGAAAGAGGAGTCTCTGACTACTAAACTAACAAACTGATAAACTCCAAACTACCTGAAATTGTTATGTGCTATTTCTCCACCTCCTTTCCCTGGACTTCAAGGACTTTAAAAATGTCCTCCCTGCCCTCAAAATTAGAGAACTCTGAATTTCAGCATTGCTGGTGTGTATGTGTTATCTGAATGGTAAGGGTCAGGGTGTAAGGGGAAGATGATAGGAATTATAGTCTAAAGAAAATCAGGGAATCCAGTGACCCCATTTCCTTAGAGTCTTAGTATTCTCACTTTTAATGGAAATGATGTCAATACCTTTGAAATCAGAGTGTTGTTAGCATTAAATTAGACAATGCATGTGAGTAAAATTTATGGGTTACTTATTTTAGATGTAGTGAAGGTCTCCTTCCCTGTTTGACAACTTGTAGGCTGGTACTTTACCATCGTCTGTTTCTAAGACCTGTTAAAGTCATTTTTTTCTGGGAGTGCTCTATTCGTCAGGAGCTTGGCAGGAAACAGATGGTGCATTCATGCTGGGAAGAGTTTAATAAAAGAACTGTTTACAAAGGTGTGTGCTGGATTTAGAAAAAGTACCAAGGGACAAGGGACCTCTCGGTACCCCAGTGGGGCGCCATTACCTATGCTAGGTTTGAAGAGGCAAGCAGAGGGAGTGTTTATCAGAGCCTGGAGATTTTGGAGAAAGCCACCTGGCAAGAACTGCAGCCTTTGGTGGAGGGATGCAGTCAAACCACAGAAACCTACCAGGGAGAGATCCTGGGAAAAAAATTTCCTGACCTCACATTTTTCCCTTGCTTTGATCTCTTGCAGGGACTCACACTGGCAGAATCCAAATGGAAGCCGGAAGGGAAGGGAGCTCTTGATGTGGTCCAAAGAGGTCGGCCCCCAGGGCAGAGAGCAGGTGGAGAAGAGTGGAAAGTGGATCTGGGTAAGCAGAAGGTATGGAGCACGGCCTCACGGTTTTCCAAACATGTTAACCAATAACCTCTATCCCTTTGGTCAGGTGTGGTTGAATCAATGGTGATGCAAAAATTATGTTGTCTGCCTCCCCTTCTGTATTTTCTCCGCATTTAGAAATGTTTACTCTTCACTTCCAAGCTGTCTCGTGTTCTTTCATTCCTCTAGATCTTGTTGTGAAAAAATTAACACCAGAAGTTAATTCCCACACTTAGGTGTCTTATGCCTAATTGTTGTTTGTTAAAATACATGCTGATTTTGACTCCTGGGATAGCTAAGTTGCTACCAGACTGACCTCAGATGAAAAATGCAAAGAACTACCTGAAGGCCCTGGAACGTGAACTAATGCAAGGAGATTATGAAGGGTGGTTGACATTCGATGAAAGGACAAAACAAGGAATTCCTTCCCTTATCATTTTTTTTTTTTTAGCTTAAGAATTGTCTGTGGACAATGTCCATAGGTTTTCTGACCTAAAGAACTAGGAAAAAGTGTTGAGAGCAGCTACAGACATTGAAAAGTGAGGGGGGAATCTCCAAAAGGAGAGTCAGAGAGGAGAGCCCCCAATTTTGTGTAAAAACTTCCCCAATTCCTGGCTGATCCTTGAACCATGAATGTATGTGTCAGACTACAAGCAGCTCAGAAAAGGTCAATGAACTAAACTCAAGATACGAGATATTGCCCAAGAAACAGGATACTTTTTTTTTGGCAGTACTGCTGAAAGAAAGATATCATACTCTTTGGGAGATGTATAATAGAATTCAGAGTTCTCATGAACAGTTATCCACAGTGCCCAGGATCCTGTCCAAAGTTGTGCTGTGCTTAGTCGCTCAGTCGTGTGCGTCTCTTTGTGACCCCTTGGACTATAGCCCGCCAGTCTCCTCTGTCCATGGGATTTTCCAGGCAAGAATACTAGAGTGGGTTGCCACTTTCTTCTCCAGCCATCCAAAGTTGCTTGACACACAAAGAACAAAAATGAAGTTCTTGACCTATTCTCTAATATATTGAGAAAATATAATCAATATAGATCAATCCTGAGGCAACTCAGATATTAGAATTATCAGACATAGATTTTAAAGCAGCTGTTCTAACAATAACTCGGGGAAATTTTATATCTATAAGGGCCTGTATTAGAAAAGAAGAAACTTATAAATTAATGATCTAGGATATGGACTTCCTAGGTGGCATGGAGAAGGCGATGGCACCCCACTCCAGTTCTCTTGCCTAGAAAATCCCATGGACGGAGGAGCCCGGTAGGCTGCAGTCCATGGGGTCGCTCAGAGTCAGACAGGACTGAGTGACTTCACTTTCACTTTTCACCTTCATGCACTGGAGAAGGAAATGGCAACCCACTCCAGTATTCTTGCCTGGAGAATCCCAGGGATGGGGGAGCCTGGTGGGCTGCCGTCTATGGGGTCGAACAGAGTCAGACACGACTGAAGCGACTCAGCAGCAGCAGCAGCAGGTGGCACTAGTTGTAAAGAACCTGCCTGCCAATGCAGGAGATGTAAGAGACTCTGGTTCGATCCCTGGGTTGGGAAAATCCCCTGGAGAAGGAAATGGCAACCCACTCCAGTATTCTTGTCTGGAGAATCCCCCTGGACCGAGAAGCCTAGAGGGCTACAGTCCATAGGGTTGCAAAGAGTCAGACATGATTGAAGTGACTTAGTACAAGGTACCTTAGAAATTTAGAAAGATAGAGCAAATTAAATCCCCATTCAGTAAAAAGATGGAACTGATTAAGCAATCGATGAAGCTATGTTGGTTTCATAAAGTGCATAAAGAGATGCACTTTAAAGACAGATTAAAGTTAACTTTTGAAAAGATAAAGAAAATAGATAGACCCATAGCTAGAGTGATTAAGAAAAAAAGAACACAAATTACCAATATCAGGAATGAAAAAGAGAATGTAATTGCAGATCCCGTGGAGATATAATAATAAGACAATATGCTGACTACTGTCTTCCTTTGCGCTGCTGGGCTCTCGGAGGCCACAGTGCCTTTCAGTAGTCAGAACTGTTAGTTCAGTGGGACTCCTGCTATTTGTCTCCTGACATGAATGTACTCTTCAAGGGCTGAAACCTTCAACTCTCAGAGCCCAGAATTTTGGGGAAGGGAAGGACATTTGCAGTGATATCAAATGGGGTCTCTCTGATTTCACCCCTTTGTTACACATTTGGAACACAGAAACATTTCAGAGCTTTTTGGTTGTGGATATTTGGGTAAGGAATATTGTCATTGAGAATTCTACTTTGAAATCCCTTCCATAGATACTGATCCATCTTCCTCATCACTATGACCTGATTTCCATCTCTTTTTTCATGCTGCCACTTAACACACCTCAAAACAGACCCCTTGCTTAAATAGTTTATCTACCTACTTCCCTACCAGTTCTGGAGGGGAGAAAGGGAGTGGAGTGGGAGAAAGAACTGGCTTTATGTGCATGAATATAGTAAATGTTCACTACATTGCTTGCTCCCCTGTATTGCCCGGTCATCTTTGCAGTTAGTCATGGGCCATGTGACTGGGCTGTGTGATTAGTTCTGCTCCATGGACTGTGGGTGGATCTTCTGAGGTGAAGCAGTTAAGAGCCAGTGTATCTCCTCCATGGTGCTCTCGCCTTGGTGTGGCAACTTTGGAGGCCACATGTTAGAGACTGTGCAGCAATTAGTTGAAAGAGGTCTACCAATACATATCAACGCAACCTTTATTGTGCTAAGCTTCTAAGATTCTGGTTTATTTGTTGTGAGTGCAAGTGCTAATTACCTTGATTAAGAAATATACTCTCTCCACACCCACCAATCAGTCAACATTTTAGGATCCTAATTGTAAATGTGTTTATTCTCAGAAAAAGATTGGTCAGTCAAAACTGTATTTGCGGTTACATGCACTTAGCATTATGGCAGGTGTTCCACTATCGAGTGCCCACTCTGGGTAGGTGGAACCCTCTTTCCTGTGGTTGTGGTGTGGCCTTTCTTGCCCAGATAGAGGTTCAGATATTTTAAAAGCATGCCAGGTCCAGCTTTGTTCAGTTCTTACCAGGGCTTGGTGAAGGTTATAACCTGCCCAGATATGCAGAGAATGTACAGTGCTAAACACTCAGGGTTCTTCTCTGGCCGACTATCTAATCCCTTCTAAGTTCTATTCCTTAACTGGAACATCACCAGTTAATCTCTTAATATATGTGCACACAGCAGATTTCTTACTATGCATTTTCTGTGTAGCCATGAGTGTTAATGCTGTCATAACAGCACCTCATTTAGTTATCTGAGTCTTGGGGTAATTCGTGTGCAGCACCTACTGTGGTCTTTGGCTCTTTCTTTAGTCTCTATCTTATCAGTTTAGATGTCTTTTGCTTTGCATCCACACTTTGTGGCCTCATCCTGACAACTCTTCTAATTTCCTCTTTATCCTGTTATTAAATAAAAGTTAACAACTCTATAATCAGACCAGTAGGATTCAGCAGCAGGCACAGATACTGGGTGATTTACAGGTGTGATTTTATGTCCAACTGTGAAGTAGACTTTTAAAAATTCCCTCTTTGCAGATGAGGAAGTGGAAGTTCAGTGAAGACTCAAGAGAAATGTGATTCTCTTAGATATAATCTAGATAGAGAAATAATATGGGTATAAGAGAAGTTTTTACTAATAGCAATATTTATATACTATAAACAACTAAATCTTGCTAAGAGAAATTAGGGAGGACCTAAGAAAATGTGGATATATATTGAATTCCTGGAATGGGAGACTCAGTATTTTTAAGTTGTTAATTTTCCCAAAATTTATCTATATATTCAAAGCAGACTTGTTTTAAGCATAAATTAAAGAAGCTGATTCTAAAATTCATATAGAAATGCAAGAGACTCAGAATAGTCAAACAACTTTGCAAAAGAACAAAGTTGGAGGACTCACATTATCTAATTCCAAGACTTACTATAAAGCTACTATGATCTGGATAGAGTGGTAATGGTGTCAAGATGGACAAATGTGTCAAAGGATATAGTGGAAAAACAAATCCACGTGTATATGGTCCATTGATTTTTGATAAAGATGCACAGGATTCGGTAGAAAAAGGGTAGCCTTTTCAACAATTGCTGCTGAAACAATCGGATATCCATGTGCAAAAAAAGAAAAAAAAATCTTTGATCTGAATCTTGCAACACATACCAACCAAAAAAGGATCATAGACTTAAATGTAAAATCTAAAAGAATAGAATTTCTAGAAGGAAACATAAAAGAAAACCATAGTGATCTGATAGTAGGCAAAAACTTCTTAAATTTCATATCAAAAGCATGATCCATAAAATAAAAACATAAAAATTGGACTTCACCAAAATTAAGAACCTCTACTCTTTATAAAAAGACTGTGAGGAGAATAAAAAGTTTAGCTATTGGAAGAAAATATTTACAAATCACATATCTCATAAAAGATTTGCAAACAATACATAAAGTAGTAAGAGAAAAAGCAGTCCAATTAAAAATAAGCAAAAGATTTGAACTGACACTTTACCAGAGAAAACATACAGATGGCAAATGCATATACTAAAAATGCTCAATACCAAGATTTGTTCTGAGCAAACTAAAACCGTCATGAGATACTGTTACACACCAATTATTAATAGAATAAAGACTGACCATGGCAAGTTGAGGATGTGGAGCAACTGGGAGCCTTCTTACACTGATGGTGAATATGTAAATTGTACAACCATTTTGAAAAATAGTTTGGCAGTTTCTTTAAAAGCTAGGATATACCTACCATATGACCAGCCATTTTACTCCTGGAAATTTACTGAAGAGAAATGAAAGTATTTGTCTATATAAACACTTGTACATGATTAATCATAGCAGCTTTATTATAAGAGTAAAACACAAAAGTCAACTGAAATGTCCATCAGTAGATGAATGGACAAATTATGGTGTATCTACTATACAATGGGAATGCTTAGCAATAGAAAGGAATGAACTATTGATACATGCAATGTCATGAATGAAATTTGAAGTAACAGATAAAAATGAGTCCATACTGTATAATTCTATTTGTATAAAAATCTGGAAAACTCAGACTGATCCATAGTCACAGAAAGCAGATAGGTAGTTACCCAGAAACATGGGAAGTAGTGATGGGAGGAAAGGATTACCAAGGGGCTTCAGGAAGCTCTTGGGGGTGATGGATATGTCCATTCCTTGGTTGTGGGGACAGTTTCACAGGTGTATAATATGTCATAACTTATCATATTGTACATCTGAAATATGTGCAGTAGCTCAATTATACACCCGCAAACATGTTAAGATAACAATAACAATAGGGAATATTTATTGAGAGGCGGGAGGTGATAGTGGAGAGATTGAGTTCTGGAGCCAGAATGCCTAAAGTGCCAATTCTAGCTTTTCCACTTACTAGTTGTATGACTTTGGATGGGTCAACTCTGGACTGTTTATCAGTATATACAGTGGAGAAAGTTCCTGCCTAGTGTTGCTGTGAGCATTGTTAGTTTATTAATGGAAAGCCCCTGTATTCCCTGGAATATAGGAATTATTTAACAAAGGTCAAGAAATCTTGTGCTGGGCTCTATGCTGGATGTTTTATAAGAATTATCTCATTTAAACTTCATAGTCCTGTGAGACAAGTACCAATAGTCTTATTTTACAAGTGAGGAAACTGAGGTTCCAAGAGGATATATAACCTTGCATAGGAGGCAAGTAACAGAATCTGGCTTTGAATAAAGGCAATCAAATTCTGCACATTTTTAATCCTATGAATAAGTTTTAACAGATGAGGCACTGACTCAAGTGCTAATAAGAAGGTTGTCCAGACACTGCCCCTGTTTTCTAGGATGTTATTATCTGAGACATGTAAAACTATTGAAGACCAACATGTTTGGGCAGCTTTCTGTGAGTTCTTCATGTGATTACTCTTGGCAACTGGCCCCATGCTCGCCAAACCTGTTTCTTTGTCCTGGGCACATGGTCAGATTGTGTTTCCTGGTCCTCCTGTATCTATCGAGGTCATGTGACTAGTTCTTGCCCATGAGATTTCAGCAACACTGGTGTTGTCACTTCTAGGCCAAGGCAAGCAGGAATGGGTCGGCTTTTTCTATCTCCAGTCTCCCTATTGCCATGAACTAGTATGTGTTTAAGGTGCTAGAGCCATTACGTTGGGAGGAGCCTGATTTCTGAAAAACACCGGAAGCCGTGGTCTCACTGCTGAGCTGCAGTGAACCACTTTGGCTGCGTTAAGCCACGGACACAAAACCCTATTGGCTTTTGCTGTGTATGCTCCCTGTTTCCTGGGGCTTCCCTCATGGGCATCAACTCTAGGTATTCCAAGACTCACTAGAAACTGAGTCATTTATGGCCCTCTAAGATGCATTAATTATCTTCCTCGGTTGTTTTAAAATCTTCCATTCACATCTCAGAAACCTATTTAAAGGGACAGGTTGCTACCATCTGTTTTTCAACTGCCATTTTTACCCCCTCCTTCTTGCTCATTGGAAGGTCTGACTTGCACTCACTTTACCGACTTCCACATCTGTGCTGTGTCTTCTTTCATACTGTGTCCTGTCTGAACTATGACAATTCATGGTCTGCTGACAGTCTTCTGGTTCCTGGCCAATTACAGCTGGTTCATGACTCCATTAATCCCCTGGCACAAGAGGCTTCTCTCCATTTCTTAGGGCTTCTGAATGAGAGGAAAGAAAAGGAACACCTACTTACCCTGGCTTGAGGACCATCTGTGGCAGCCTGAACATGTGGCATTACTTTTATTATTTAGTATGTTATTATTATTTAATTTAATATTACTTAATATGTTTTATTTCTTCCTTTTCTAGTTCTGGATTAGGAAAAAAAGAAGCCTGGAGACAGTACCCTTTGTTCTTCTTGCATTTGGGAGGCTTTGGGAGAGAACATTGACATTGACAAGTTGCTCAGTCGTGTCCGACTCTTTGTGACCCTATGGACTGTAGCCTACCAGGCTCCTCTGTCCATGGGATTTTTCAGGCAAGAGTACTGAAGTGGGTTGCCATTTCCTTCTCTAGGGGATCTTCCTGACCCAGGGATTGAACCCTGGTCTCCTGTATTGTAGGCAGACGCTTTACCATCTGAACCATGAGGGAATCTGGGAGAGAACGGTTGTTTGCAAAACTGGACAATGAGTACCTTGTGCCATTGTCATGGAGAAAGGGCTTGGTTCTGGGCATCTGGTTCTGTGAATCTGCTGTTTTTGGCAGAAGGTGATGACTTATCATAGCATTGCAGGGGCTATCTACAGAAGGACCATGGATGGGAAATTGGATCTTCTGATCTCACACCCTCATTTTACTGATAAGAATAAATGGGCATACTGGTGCCCATCTGAGAACCACTTACTACTGGTTGGTGGCACTATGGGTACAGAAGCGAAAGTAAAAAGCATTTTGTTAAAATACATAAGGTAAAAGGATATATTGTACAGCAGTATAGCCGATATTTTATAATAACTTTATTTATTTATTTTTTTGCATAATTCTCCCACTCTGTTTTTTTTTTTTAAACTTTACATATGGAGTATAATCTATAAAAATTTTGGGTTACATTGTACAGCTGATATTAATTTAAATTATAAGTTGACCATACCTCAAAAATAAAGAAAAATGGAAAAAAGAAGCATTTAGAAACTTTTATAATAATTTGACAGAAGAATTTTAAGTCGATTGAGACTGATAATTTAAAAAACTAGGCTTATATTATGTATATCTCTTTAAAAATTCATGTATATTTAATTCATTTTATTTTTTATGATAAGGTTATTTTTATAACAATTTTAAACTTACAGAAATATTGAGAAGATAGTACAGAGGGTTTTCATATCCTCTGTCCAAATTTCCCATATGTTTAATATATTACATTAGTATGGTACATTCATTACAATTAACAAACTCATGTTGACACATAATTAACTAAAGTTCATATTTTGTTTATACTTCCTCAGTTTTAAACCTAATATCCCTTTTCTATCCCAGGATCCCATCTAAGATCCCACATTACCTTTTGTTGTCATGTCTCCTTAAGCTCCTCTTGGTTGTGACAGTTTCTCAGACATTTGTTGGTTTTGGTGACTTTGCCAGCTTTGAGGAGTAGTGGTCAGAAATTTCGTGGAGTGTCCTTTGATTGGGATTTCTCTGATACGTTCTCATGATTCAACTGAGCGTGTGGGTTTTAGGGAGGTATACCAGAGAGGTGAACGGCATTTTCATCACATCATATCAAGGCTATATATGATCAACGTGACTTATTACTGTTTATGTTGAGCTTGGTCATGTGGCTGAGGTGGTGACTGTCAGTGTTCTCTACTGTGAAGCGTCTTCCCACATCCCCTTCCATGTACTCTTTTGAAGGAAGTCACTATGGGCAGCCGACACTTAGGGAGTGGAGAGTTGTAATTTATTTTATTGTGCTTTATAAAAACATAGTTTGTGATATATATGAAATATATAGAGTGTGATATAAAAAATATAGTTGGTTTGTGATAGATTGAAAATGAAAAAGGTCTTTCACCGCTGCTCATTTGAGAAGCACTGCTCTAAAAACCTGCTTAAGGGTACACAGAAGAAGAACTGGAACTGAGCCCAAGATGTGTTGGCTCCAATCCCAGCTCTTTTCATTCCCCAGAGCCCTACTTGCATATCCATCTTATTGTGGAGCCAAGAGACAAGCTGGCTGTGGAATACCATAGACTGCTCCATGATATTTCCACGGCTCTTAAGAAAGGCTTCAAGTCTTGGTGAAGTTTCTGGAATACTGGACTCACTGCGCTTTGAAATGTTAGCCTGTCTGAACTATCATTTTAAATCATGCTCCATGGCAAACAGATACTGAGATGGAGCTTTGCACTCAGGCTGTTTATTATTAGAAGTGATGAGAATGGTGCTGGGCAGAAGGAGATGTTGAAGGGCAGTGCAGTCCAAACAAAGGCTCTTATCAGTGGTACGGCTGGACCCGGGGTGGCCATTCAGTGTGTGTTAGTTGCTCAGTCATGTCCTTCTTTGCAACCCCATGGATTGTAGCCCGCCAGGCTCCTCTGTCCATGGGATTTTCCAGGAAAGAATACTGGAATGGGTTGCCATTTCCTACTACAGGGGATCTTCCTGACCCAGAGATCGAACTTGCATCTCCCGTGTCTCCTGCATTGACAGGTGGATTCTTTACCACTGTGCCACCTGGGAAGCCCATAGATACCTTTACATTCTAGAAAATTTCTTTTGCCTTTGTGTTGGGTCTAGATTCTAGGAATCAGAAGGTTGTTTGCTGCACTCCTCCTTGCATTGTTAACTGTCTCTAGTGCCTGAATGCAGTAATTATACTTTGGGTATGGATGAGGTAATCCAGGAAGGGATTCTGGGAAGAGAGGCCATGTGAGAAGGTTGGTGTGGGTGTGGACACAGTGCAGAGGATTTGTGTTTGTGCAATCTGCCTGCTTCTGTGATTCATCTGGGTCTGTGCACCCTCATAAACAGTGGGCTCCAGTGAACTAAGTGTTGCTTTCTAAAGAAAAATTAGAGCTGGGATTTCAGCAGGGAGGAAAGTATATGCCCAATGGTAATGAGAACAAACACACAACACCAAGGAAACCACATAGAATAAAGCTGCAGGAAGATTTTTTAGAATTTTTTTCAAGGGAAAGGGATATAAGCAACAGAATTGTTTTAATTGGTCAAGAATTTGTCTCTTCAGTCTCTCGTCTCTCATAGGATCTCAAGCATGCTCTTTCTCACCATTTTTGAATGGGAGTGAGACCAGAAGAATTTTAATTACAGGGCAAAGATGGAATTTGAAAGCAGAGCAAATTTGACAAAATTAATTCTTATGTTAAAAAAAAATGCTTCCTGTACTTGGCATCCTGTTTTCCTGACTGCTTGATGTTCATCTCTTTTATTCCTTGTGGTTTGAAATCAGACATGCATCTTCTCTCTCAGCTTTTCCCTGGATTAGAGGGTGCTCAGCATAAATGAACTCAACCTGGTCGATAGGATGATCTTACACTTAGATGAAGATGTTAGTCGCTCAGTCATTTCTGACTCTTTGTGGTCCCATGGACTGTAGCCTGCCAGGCTCCTCTGCCCATGGGATTTTCCAGGCAAGAATACTGGAGTGGTTTGCCATTTCCTTCTCCAGGGGATTTTGCTGACCCAGGGATCGAACCCAGGTGTTCTGCATTACAGGCAGATTCTTTACTGTCTGAGCCACCAGAAAAGACCAGGGAACTCGAGAGAGAGAGAAAAAAAGCCCATTTTCTTCAAAGAGGCTTTTCCACCAGCAGCCTCATGACATGACATCTACCATTTGGATTATCTGTAGCTGTGGGGCAGGAAAGGGTTAAAGGACTTAGAAAGCATTAAAAACATTTTTTTCCCCATCTTGAGATAGAAGAATGGGAACAACCACTTTTGCATAATAACCACAGACATATACTAATAGCTAACTGAGCTCTTTCTAAATGCTGGGCACTGTGCTAACACTTTATAGGCATCATCTCATTTATGTTCCTAATGATGTGACTATTATTATGAATCCCTCAACACAGATATGAAACTAAGAGTTGGAGAGATTAGATACATCGCTCAAGTGTGGAAATGGGATTCAAATCTAGGTGCCAGATTCCTATGTACCACATCCTGTATTGCTTCAGCAGCCATGAAATTGGGAAGAGGGAGTGGTTTGAATAGGAAAACAGGAAGTGTGCTCAGAATGACTTCCTAGGTAAAAGGTCTTCTGAGGAACATCCTACTGTAAGCTCCTTCTTGTAGCTCAGGTCATTTTTTTCAGTCCTAAATGAGAGACCTGGGGACAGTTGAGATCTGAGTCAGGACCTTAAACTAAATTTGGAAACTCTTATATTGATCTGTCAGGTTGTGACATGAAGGTGGTGATGGAGGCCCTTGGGTGTGGATGAGATTGTCCAAGGAGAGAAGGTGCAATAAAGAGGTTAAAGGGCACACGCTGGATTCCGAGAAACCAACATTTAAGGGGAATATAGAGGAAGACAAGCTAATAAGGAAGGTGCAAAAATAAGAGTCAGTTTTTCTGCCATCATTTAGGACAGGGTGGTATGGTCATTCAGGAGAGTGTGGTATGTGGTTGCCCAGCAGAGGATGGGCTAACATCTTCCAGAAGAGGATGGCATGTGGTCATCCGGAACAGAGTGCTATGTGGTCATCCAGGAGACAGGAGGCATCAGAGTGGAACGATGCAAAACTCTCAGGTTAGGTGACATCTCATCCTCTAAGAGAGGAGAGGAAGAAGGGAAGATAGGAGGAAAGGCAGATACATTAGAAAGTGTAGAGAAGGCAATGTTAAGGAAGGTTATGCCAGGGCCTGTATATTCTTATGGGGCTTCCCTGGTGGCTCAGCAAGGAATCTGCCCACAATGTGGGAAACGTGGGTTCATCTGGGTTGGGAAGATCTCCTGGAGAAGGGAGTGGCTATCCATTCCAGTATTCTTGCTGGAGAATCCCATGGACAGAGGAGCCTGGTGGGCTACTGTCCATGGGGTTGCAAAGAGTTGAACATGATTGAGTGAGTAACACTTTGATACATTATTATGGAAGTAGAATGTTCTTTTGGTTTTTCTGGCTTGATTCCTGCCTTCTTTCCCAAAACATCCTGTTAATAGTTCCTATCATGTTGTGCATGAGCAGGGTCACTTCAACTACAGGGTAACCTGCTGCCAAAATCATGGTCCCTTGTCAGGGAGGGGTGTATCTGAGCCTCTGCTAGGCCACTGGTGGCTGTAGTTGTGCTGCTGCTAGTACTCACTTGGCCCTCTTGGGTGGTTTCTCATTCCCTGAGGATGTTCTTCAAACTTTCTTGGAAACTAAAATGGGTTGATGTCACCTTTTGTCTTGGATAGAACTCCTTTCTATCCAAGTTTGGGTTCAAGTGTTTTCTGGTTGCATCCTGCCAGTGGAACATCTAGGGACAGGTGGCATGTGGATATTCAGCCGACCTCTGTTTTATGCGAGAACCTGGGCTGAAGGCAACTCTGAATGCTAAGGTGGTCAAGGGTTGGCAAACTCATGGTAAACACTGTCTAAGATCAGACTCCTGTGAGCTATTTGAGACCTGTGCTTCCTGAGCGCTCCCCTCCCAGGAAGGTCTTCCTTGCTCTTCAGTGCTCTGATGCCTAACGGAACCTTCTTGCTTCATTTGTGTGACTGTTAATTGAATATTTTGTACTTTGAAAAGATGTGGAACACACAAGTCAGTGTAGTAGGATCTTTCTCATTCTTTTTACCAGATTTCTCTCTCTTGCCTCTAGTAATTGAGGTTGTTATTGACTTTGTCTCTCCAGGGAAGGGGTCTCATAGGTTCATCCCCTTGGCTAAAATGTGTCTTTGATAATTGCAACATGATTCTTGAAGTTTTAAAATTAGTGAACAAAGCTCTTCTTTCTGCAGCTAGAGAGATACCCATAAAACAACTGTCCTGGAGAAATTCAACTTAAATTTGAAGCAAATTATAAAATATAAGATGTTTTCCTGGGAGCCATCTTTTAATGGAAGTGGAAAAAGATTATGGTAGTGGCTTAGTGCTGGGTATTTTGCATACTGTATTCCAAGTCTATAACAACACCGGGAATTGTTCCATTTTACTGCTCAGGAAACTGGGTCATAAAGAAGAAATTAACCCAGGTACCTCAGGGCTCATTATGTTAATTAAGTGGCAGTACTGAATTTCAGATCTTGGTTCATCGGCCTATGCTCTTTCTACTATCCAATAGTTCTCTAACTTGACATAATTTTTTGTTTGTTTGTTTTATCGGCCTATGCTCTTTCTACTACCCAAAAGTTCTCTAATTTGACATAAATTTTTTTTTTGAGAGATTTGTTTAAAAAGCAAATTCTACCCAATCCAAGGATTGGGTTCAGCAATTAATTAAATCCAAGGATTTAATTCAGCAAGAGTGGAGTAGGGTCAGGAATCTGTGTTTTTAAAAAGTGCCTTCACTGATTCTGGTGTGCAGCTTGTTTGGAAATACTGGAGGGAAAAATAAGAAAGAAAATGGGGTGCAATAAGGATAGATGGTGGGTTCCCCACTTTGATAGTCTGGGGCAAGCCCACTCACCCTCTGAGGCTCACAGCCTCTCTAGATCTGACCAGTGTTCTCCAACTCCAAGGACAGTGGTTTCTTCTCTGCTAGAGGAACTTGTACCAAGGCAAGGCTTCTAAGCATGGAGTTCAAAGCTGGCGCAGAAGTTCCAAGTTAGAAATGTAGTTCCTATTGTCTTCTTCCAAAGGAAGGACCACTCACAATTGTACTCTAAGCCCAGAAATGGGATCTTCTTCATCTCTGGGTTCTTAGGGTCTGGCACAAGTGTGTATGGTGCACAGTGGGTGCTCAGTGTACACTGGGTCAAGAAGGGTGGCAGGCATGCTGAGTGTCCAGTCCTCGTGAGTAGGGCTAAGGGGTTACATTTTTCAGTATGGTCTGTTTGGAGGCTACACTCTGTCTGAGGGGCCAGCCCTCTGGCATGTAACTGAGGAGGGCATAGTGAGAGTCCAGATGAGCCAGATTTCTAAGGTACGCAGTGATGAGGGTGTGATAGCTTGTTTTCCTTCATGATGTTTTATAAGCTGGATCTCATTTACCTGTGGGAAAGTCCTGTGGAGATTAGATTTCTAATCTAGTCAGCCTGTAATTATTTCTTTCCTTTGGACAATTACTGATATTTCAGGTGGCTTCCTCCCAATTCAGAGTCAGCAGTGAGTACCATTGACTTGCCTTCTAGCATTTCTCCCAGATCATTAGTATGAGATGAACAATCAGGAGATTCCAAGAGCCTGAAGCTTAATCAAAGAGTCATGTCTTCTGGTTCCAAGATAGCATCCTCCATGGCTCTAATTTCCCATGCCTGCCAACCTCAAGAACTCAAGTGAAAGCCTTTGATGATTTTCAATAATGTGATTCCATGTTTTATAGGATCCTATGCCTGCCTCCTGGCTCCAGCTGTACACTAAATTTAAAGCAAGCCACTCATGCAGAGCTGACGTGAGATAACTCACCAACTTGATATTCAAAACTTTATCATTTGTACAGACTCCAGACTTGCCTCCTAGCCCATGTTGTCCAGAAAACTGAAAACAGTCCAGGCACAAATTACTGAAGGAGTTGGATGAAAGGCAACAGGAAGTTGTAGTAGCTACAATGGCCTGGCAGGGACCCCAGAGGAGGCTGTAGTAATATTTTAGCAAAATAGGGGCTCCAAAGAGACTGGCTGTCTTCCTCCCTCCCTTTCTTCCTTCCTTTCTCTCACAAAAAATTCTTAAACTGCCCCCCTCCATATTCCAGCCGCTGTCCTTGGCCCCTGAGAATACAAAGAGGTAAATGACATGGTTTTCACATTTCGAGAGTTTAAGCAGGGCTGTGAATGGAGCGGAGCGCATGTTTTCTGAGCCATCGTTTCTCATTGACTCTGAGAGTCTGCAAAGCCTGGAGGCTGCTCTGATGCAGTCTGAAGCTACTGCTTGAGTGCTGCTCTCCTTATCACATGTCCCCCTCCCTGCAGCCCTTTCTATCAAAATATTTCCTCATTTATATCTGAACTAATTCTCAGTTTATGGGAGCATAGCAGAGGGAAGGGGGTTCAGAAAGGTCTCACTTCAGAGTCACTTTCCTTGGGGACAATTGGACCTCGGTTGCTGTGCAGTCAAAACAACTACAGCTCTGAGCGGCCATGGGTTTGTGCATGTGTAGCCACTGATTCTGTAACATGGCCACTGGTGGCTAGTGTGGATAGGAACAAAGAGAGAAGAAGCCTTCATGTTGGGAAATGGAATATTTGTAATTAAAAAAAAGACCTTTTAATATTTCTAAGAAATTTCCAGGTGAGTGAGATATTCAGTTAACCGTGTGCTAGTTTGGTCCACATGACGCCAGTTGGTTCATTCACTCATCAGCCATCTGTCATGGTGGGCACTGAGTTTGGAGCTGGGTGGGCATGAACTGCAGAGCATGTTCAGTCTGGTGACTGGGAAATTGATGTTTCCAAACACTAGATCTGAGTGTCTTGGCATCATGAAGAAAGGACTTGTGGCTGCATATGTCTGGTGGGTAGAGTAGATGGCTCTTGGCATTTAATCTATGCTAAAATCCTTTTCTAATACCATTTTACCAGCACCTTAGAACTGTGAAATATGTTATGAAATTTAAAAGAGAAAAATCAGAGAAGAAACTATTAAAATGTAGAGTATTTTAGCTGAAAAACTTGGACATTAAAAAAAAAAAAGATACCCCAAATTTTAACTTGGGTCTACTTTGTCTCAAAGGAGGTTTAAAAATCTTAAAAATAATAGGAACTTCAGAGTAGGTGGTCACTTACTATATACAGGGCTTTCTTTATGCTTATAAACTTATAATGTTTGGTAATTTTTAAACGCTCCTTATTTGGGGATAGGAAAAAAAAGTCTATTTGTTCCTCAACCCAGTTGCTCAAAAGCAGGGTATGGATTCTGCTCCCATCTTCCAATGCAAGTGAGTTTCTCCTGGGTTGAGACCAAACATGGACACTTACAGCCTGAAACGATTACTTTCTGGAAATTTGCATTGAGTGGAAACAGTTATGTAGAGGTGTGGATCTTGCTACCTGGATCAATAACTTTAGCTAGTTAAGATTCTTGCCAAGGTAAGGCAAGGAAGATCAAATTTCATAGACCTAGCAAACCCCTGGAAACTTCTTGTGTGTGTGTGTTCAAGGAGCACCTTTTATGATTTATAGAAACCAAAGAACTCATTGGAGTATGAGTAATAGCTACCTTTATTTGTCATTTATTATGCTGGCCACTATGCCAAGTACTTTATATACATCGACTCATTTAATCCTAATGACAACCCATGAGCAGGTACTATTGTTTTTCCTACTTTACAGATGAGAAGAGGCACAAAAAGCCTATTAAATTATAAAGTAGGATCAATGTGTTGTTCACTTGGAAAATGACTCAAATATATGTGTGAATAAGTGTGAAAATTCCTATTTCCTTGTCTTCTCAAGTTTGGTGTGTTTTCTCTGTCTTTAAAGGACATTAGTGACTTCTTAGTCCTTTGAAGAAAAGTCAAAATTTGAGTGCAGAAGACAGTTTTGAAACCTGTGGCATTAACTCATGAAGCTAAAAGAAAATTTAACTCCACAAATAGGATACTAGCAAATTGGAAAAATTCATCGTGTTTGTGGACCTTTATCTTTCTGAACACCCCTTACATTTCCTTCTCAGATAAGAGATAATGAGATTCAAGCAACTAACTCATTTCCTAAGCAAATGACACATTTATCTACTCTTACATGTTTAGTCGCTCAGTCATGTCCAACTCTTTGTGACTCCATGGACTGCAGCCCACCAGGCGTCTGTGTCCTTGGGGATTCTCCAGGCAAGAATACTGGAGTGGGCTGCCATGCCCTCCTCTAGGGGATCTTCTGAACCCAGGGATAGAGCCCAGGTCTCCCGCATTGCAGGCGGATTCTTTACTGACTGGGTCATCAGGGCTTTACCGACTGAAGTCCACCTACTCTTATAAGTCTAGGCGATTTCCTAAAGTTTAGGACACATGATATGGAATTTTCTCTTCCTACAAGATCTAGCCTTCTCCATCATGGTTTTCCACAACTCATTCTTGACAATGCTCAGGTATTACCTGACTCCTGTATTGAGGAAGTTTTCTGGGAAGTTCTTTGAAAATGGTGTTCAATCCACCCTTGACTGATATCTCAGCTCCAGCCTTTCCCCGTCATGTTGTCTTCACCTACACTTTTCTGAATGACTCCAGTACTGGGCTGATAATCACTGCACTTCATTACTGAATCAATTCTGGCCACCGGTGTTCCAGTCACAATGCCCCCAGAGCTTGGACCTGCAGGAAAAATATCTATGAAGCTTCTGGTTCTGGCCCTAAGCCATGGAACCTTGGTGAATGGTACCATTTCTCTGAGACTCAGAGAAGGCACTTTGTAAATTTTAAGGCATTAACCAATTGACAGGAGAGTTCAAGGGGTTCTGCTTTACACTTGTGGGTAGGTGTCTTATTTCTTTGTGATAGCCATCATCCCTGACTTAACTGGTAGCTCAGTGGTAAAGAATCTGCCTGCCAGTGCAGGAGACATAAGAGACATGGGTTCAATTCCTAGGTCAGGAAGATCCCCTGGAGGAGGGCATGGCAACCCACTCCAGTGTTCTTGCCTGGAGAATCCCATGGACAGAGGAGCCTGGTGGGCTACAGTCCATGGAGTCACAAAGAATTGAACGTGACTGCACTACTGAGCACACCGCTATCATTGCTAGAAACCTGCCTGAGATACATGCCCCTGGACATGCTTGGGCCTTCAGGAACATGTGTCTGAAGCCAGTGTCAACAGCGTCAGCTGGATGAACATGGTTAAGGCGCTAAGGCAGCTGGAAATTAACACTATGTTACATGTCCCTTTAAACTCCTCCCCTTATAGTAAAGTCAGAGCAGAGAACTGGATGGATTTGCCCTTGGCTGCAGGATCAAGCAGTCGAGTAAATGGAAGGAGAATAATCGTACATGTTAAGGGCTGTCCACATTTGCCAAACCGTGGTCTTTTAAAAATATATACATATATTGCACAAAGGGTTTGGCATTATAAAATGGACCTTGTAAGTACCATAGTCTTTTATCCAGAATATTATTAAGAACTTTTTATTAAAAATTAAGATGCCTTAGAAACCACATAAAAATTTAAAAGGCTTTTCAAGGGCATCTCAGGAGAGAAGGCAGAATTCTCAAATGGTTGGAGAGCTCTGCAGAGGGACTCTCCACTCAGCCAATTTGTCTCCATACTGGCCCAGGGCAGCCATTCACCTCCTTGTTTTTGGGTATTTCAGCTGCTGTTAGGCATTCTCTATATGCACCTGCATCAGAGCAAGCAGAGCTCTGTATGTTCCTGTGAGCTGTGGACGTGGGACCCCCAGCCCTGTGTTGCACCTCTGTCTGACCTCGCCTAGCTCTCCTCAAGTTTTCTGTGTTTTGTATGAATCTCTTCTACATTGTCAACTTAAGTACAGGATCAGCCTCCTATTAATTCAGTGCAGTTTTCTTTGTTCAACTCAACTCAGCACAAGTTGGGGTCACTTTGTTTTGCCGGCCTCAAGCAATCTACCCTCCTATCCCCTTTTTTTTATCTACTAACATAGGGACAGTCTTTCGAAGTTTTTCCTGGACCAATAGACCCTTCTCACATCCAGGAAACTCTTTGCTGTTCTAGGATGCTAGAATTATAAGTCTTATATCCCTCCCCATCTTTGCTCATTCTACTTACCGCCTTCCTGGGTTCCTCACCTTGCTCCTATCTTTTCAGCTTTTGTTTTTCTCAGAGTGAAGAGCACTCACTGTTTTGTCTACTATAACCCCTTAAATTCCCTTTTCTTGACTGCTCTTCCATGTCTTTTTGTATTTCTCTAATTCTAACAACTAGCTTGCAGGCGCAGATTGTAAAGGCATATGTTTCCCTTCTTAATTTCCATGTGATCCCTTGGATTTGCCTTACCGTTAGCTCTTTGATTGAAGACCCGAAGACCCTGAGTTTGCCCTTTCCTGAGATTCTCTTTCTTGCTTATGGAAAAACAATAGAAGCTGAATTTTGTGGCCTTCTGCTATTGTTCTTTCATGCAGGAAATATTTAAAGACTCCCTTCCTTTTTTTTTATTTTTAAATTTTTAAAAACTTTTGATTGTGCTGAGTCTTTGTTGCAGCATGTGGGCTTAGTTGCCTTGCAGCACGTGGGATCTTAATTCCCCTCCTGGGAACCGAACCCTCGTCCCCTGCATTGGAAGAGAAGTTCTTAACCACTGGACCACCACCACTAGGGATGTCCCTGGAGTCACTTCTTTATGCAAGAGTGTCTTCGGTGCTGGGGATACAGAGGTCCTGTCCAGAAGGGGCTTGCCTGCTGGGGTGGAAGATAGACGTAATGACACAACCTACCCTCTGTTGAATACCTTTATGGTAGGGTGGAGTTGGAGGAGGGTTGTATGGGATGTTCCATTCCACACAGAGACTAGACAGTCTAATTCAGCAAGGGTTGGGGTGTTAGGGAAAGTGTTACCCAAAAGTCCTCGTTGAACTGAGTTCTGAAGCATGATGAGGTGTTCACCAGGCAGTCAGCCAGGGCCTTCATGGTGGAAGGAGCAGCACAAGCAAAGGCTCAGAAAGAAGTGTGAAAGAAAATTGATGATGTCCGAGCTGTTTATGAACCTTGTCCAACATCAAAATAGTCTTGCCTTTCTGCATTTCTTGCCAGCCCTGAGAGCAGAATGTGCTTTTAGTGGGTTATCATGAGAGGTCAAAGCCTTTATAGCCAATGTGAGGGACTGGGGTAGAGCTGGGTGAATCACTTGAAAGTTTTGTGTGCTAAGACAAAGCTCTTAAAGGAGCCCTGGGTTTTTGCAGAGGAGAAAGTGCTTAAAGGCAGATTTTGCAGCCAACAGTCAGCCAGTAAAAGGTTTCACTGGGGCCAATTCTGGGACATTTTGGCAGCCCTCTTTATTAGGCTTGGGGCTCTTTGGCTGTCCGATGCCTTTGTGACTCTCCTTTCAAATGCCTGTGAGGGGGTTAGGGTGAAAATATAGAGCCTTTGAGCATTTGAATGTGATTTCAATTGCTTTTTAATTTTTAATAAAACTTTTAATAAAGTTCTGCTTTCAGAGCCACAGGGATCAAAAGATTCCATTTAATAGGGAGTCCGACATTATAGTACTGGGAGATAGATGGGTTTAACAAGCCTGTGGTACATCTCTTCAAATAAGTGCAATAAATGGTTCTGTTGGAATGGGAAGAAAGGGAGGGTGCCTACACACATGCATGTATCTTTTTATTTTTCTGTGCAGCCAGTAATTTCACTCTTTGGAAGTAATTGCAGAGCTTCTGGCATCTTTGACTAATACCCTTCTCATGTAATAGTTACACGGCTCCAAAGACAGTACAGGAATCTGAGCCAAACATTTTTCTCTTTCGTTTGCAAGAATTGAACTGACAGATATACCTGTCTTTTTGGTTCCAAGAAAACTTCTTGTTAGAAATGTGTGAAAATATATTATATGACAGTCGCTGAAAATGTTTCAGATGCAGCAATAAATTAATTGTGGTTTTGGGGACCAGATGTGCACCATGTTTAGAATTTATTGTGCGTCTCCATATTCTAGATCCGTGTTTAAGTAAACAGAAAGAAGTACTTGGCTTTTCAGTGGAACTCCTTGTGTGAATGGATGGCATTTTTTTTCCCCATTTAGTGATGGGAAATGATAGAAATCATGTAAAATGGAAATACTCACTCTCCTTACACCCATTGTGTAATTGGTAGGACTCAAATTGTTTTGTTCTGACTCCTGTAGTCAACAGTGAGACTTTACCAGCAGTGTGGCTGTTGTTGGTTAGTTGCTAATTCGTGTTCTGCTCATTTGTGACCCCTGTCCATGGAATTTTCCAGGCAAGAATACTGGAGTGGGGTGCCATTTCCTACCCCAGGGGATCTTCCTGACCCAGGGACTGAACCTGCGTCTCCTGCATTGCAGGTGGATTTTTTATTGCTGAGCAACTGGGGAAGCTCTAACTATGTAGCACTTTTGAGCTCACAAACAGACTAAAGAAATGTTCTTCCTATCTTATGATAGTATTTTAGATCCTGTCTTGTGATTGAATGTGTGATAGGACCTAATCAGCACTTGGTTAGTTAGAAAGGCTGAAGGGGACATCTGTTTGTTGCATATCCCTACAAGACTCAAGGCAGCCCTTGTTCAAGGTGTTAGAGACAGGACATTTAATTTTCCATCTGTGTCCTATAAATTATCTTTCTTATATGGAAATGGTCTGTGCATTGTGACTGATCTGCTATTTTATGCTTTCTCATTTTCCAGTTCAATCTAGAGGTATGTCTTATTTCCTCACCAACTGAGATTATGTTTCCAGCTTTTTCTTAATTCTAGGCATTTCAACAATTGCTACTGATAAGACCCCTAGTGCCTGGCACAGTTGGTAAAGAATCCACCTGCCAATGTAGGAGACATAGGAGGTGCAACTTTGATCCCTGGGTTGGGAAGATGCCCTGGAGGAGGAAATGGCAACCCACTTCAGTATTCTTGCTTGGAAAATCCCATGGACAGAGGAGCCTGGTGGGTTACAGTCCAAGGAGTCACAGAGAGTCAATCACAGCTGAATGCACACACACACACACACACACACACACACACCCCTAGTCACTGTGCTAGGCAACCAGTAGATCTGGGAACTGGTGTAGGACTTGGTCCTGCCCTCAGGAAAGCCCTAAGAGGGTTCATGAAGATCAGGAAGGCAGAGCGCTTCACATTGGAGACCTCATTTAACGCATGGCAACCCTCAACTTTGGGCTCCCCTGGTGGCTCAGTCGGTAAAGAATTCACCTGCTATGCAGGAGACCCAGGTTTGATCCCCAGGTGAGGAAGATCCCCTGGGGAAGGAAATGGCAACCCACTCCAGTATTTTTGTCTGAGAAACCCCATGGACAGAGGAGCCTAGCAGGCTGAAGTCCATGGAGTTGGAAGAGTACGGCACAACTTAGTGACTAAACTGCCACCAACCTTCAACGTTGCTGGGGCTGTTTATTTCTTCATTTTACAAATAATATAACTAGACCTTGGGCTTCCCTGGTGGCTCAGTGGTAAAGTATCCACCTGCCAATGCAGAAGACATGGGCTCAATCCCTGATCTAGAAGATCCCACACCAGAATTTAAAAAAAAAGAAAACAAAAATCTAGACCTCTCTGAGCTCAAAAATTAAGCTCCTGAGCCAGAGGATGCTGGACTTTAGAGCCCACACCTTCCTTCTAGGTTACTGGCTGGCTGGTTAAAGAGTCAAGACATAACAATGAATACCAGGCTAGAAAAATTTTGAATAAGGCTAATAAAGATGCTATAGAAATAAAATACCATGTGGATTAGAGAAGGATCACTGTGAACCCCATAGTCAGTGAAAGCTTCCTGGAGGATCATCTGAGTTGTGATTGGAAGCCTGGAAAGATGAGGGTGGAAATCATGGATACAAAAGTATTTAGGGGATGAGCTTGTCATGGTGTTGACAAGCCTTATCAGATCGCTGTAGAGCTAGGGTGCAGTGGGCATGCAGGAAAGGTGTAGGATGGGAGCAGATGAAAAAGGACCCTGGATACAAATTGGAGGTGTTTAGACCCTTCTAAGAAACTGTGTGTGTGCACATTTTCATGCTAGAGAAGGTTTTAAAATGTGGAGGAAAATGCCATTTAACTAAAAACTTCAGCATTTGGGGATTGTACAATGTTAAAATTTCGCTTTGCATCAAGAAAACAAGTAGTGTTTAACAATTTGAAGAGAATGTCACTTTCCGCCCCCCGCCCCCAACCAGGGAATAAAATAAGTCAGCCTCTTTGCTGAATTGAAAGTATCTGAGAATTGTTGGCAACGTGAACAAATTTTCTTCAAGTCTCAGTGGGAGAAGGAGGAAACTGGAGAAGGGGCAAGTGGGCCCAAGAAGGAGGACAGGAGTGCAGACCACCCTGGTCTGGGCAGTTCTTCTGATGTCCTGGGGATGCCTGAACACTAGGAGGCAGACAAAAATATTAATATGAAAGAAAGAAAATCCAGGGGGAAAGGCTGATGAGCCCAGGGAACAGCAGGGAGTGTGTGGGTCTGCTCTGTGGACTTGGAGGAGAACTGGCATTTGGGAGGAGCTTATTTTCTCTCTGAGAGAATATAACTTTCTATATGTTTCCAACAAATATTTTTTGTGTGGCCAGGCACTATAGCACAAAGCTCCTGTTTTCTGTTTATAGAAAGATACAGGGCAGTATTTTGTACAAATTTAAAAATGATTATGACATATGATTTTATAATTGGGCAGAAGAAAAAGAATCTAAGACATAATGGGTGATCTAAGGGTCCCTTTGTAGTAGTCATGGTAAGACTATTGGTAAGAACCCTGTTTCAAATGGGGAATCTAAATTAAAGAGAAAGGGTCACACTGAATTCACACCTGTATTTTTCTGGTGGTTTGAAAGAAAATGAAGGAATTTCATCAAGTGTTTGAAGATGATATGAAATTTGCAGTGTATATGCAATCATTTATGTGATGGAAGATTGGCTAAATGTTGGGGGTAAAAAGAGGAAGTCCAAAAAACTTGTTTTCTATTGAGAGAGGCAGAGAAATATATATACAGAGTGATTGGTGCTGTAGTACAGAGTGGTAGAAATATATTAATAGAAGAAGAGTGAGTCACACAGTCTGGGTAGATCAGGGAAGGCACTATTGATAAGATGACAGTTGAGTGGGTTTTTCAGTATTAATAGGAGTCCAGGTGAAGAGAGATGAAGTAAAGGAGAATGGTGGGGAGCAACATAACTGGAGAAATACACAAATTAAAACTGAAGCATGTTAAAGTGTACCATCTACGTAGAGAACTAACAGCAAGGCAACAAGGGTTGTACAAGATGTACAGGAAGGAAGGAATGATAGGAAATGGGCTGTAGGAATAAATTAGAGACAAATGGCAACAACTGTAAGTACGGTGCTGGTAAGTTTGAACTTTGTTCCTTAGACTAGTGGTTTTTCAGGTTTTTTGTTTGTTTGGTTTTGTTTATTAGGTGGGGTTCTCTCTCTCTCTTTCTCAATGCTAGTTGTGCAAGATGCCTTGGAAGAAAAGGGTTCCCTGGTCTTAACTTTGGAAGAGATGCTATAAATATGCATCCTTTCTCTTCAGTCAGTTCAGTTGCTCAGTCCTGTTTGACTCTTTGCGACCCCATGGACTGCAGCACGCCAGACCTCCCTATCCATCACCAAGTCCTGGAGCTTGCTCAAACTCATGTCCATCAAGTCGGTGATGCCATCCAACCATCTGTTGCCCCCTTGTCCTCCTGCCTTCAGTCTTTCCCAGCATCAGGGTCTTTTCCAATGAGTCAGTTCTTTGCATCAGGTGGGCCAAAGTATTGGAGTTTCAACTTCAGGATCAGTCCTTCCAATGAATATTCAGGACTGGTTTCCTTGAAGATTGACTGGTTTGATCTCCTTACAGTCCAAGGGACTCTCAAGAGTCTTCTCCAACACCACAGTTCAAAAATATCAGTTCCTCAGCACTCAGCTTTCTTTATGGTCCGACTCTCACATCCATATATTACTACTGGAAAAACATAGCTTTGACTAGACGGACCTTTGTCGGCAAAGTGATGTCTCTGCTTTTTAATATACTGTCTAGGTTGGTCATAGCTTTTCTTCCAAGGAGCAAGCGTCTTTTGATTTCATGGCTGCAGTCACCATCTGCAGTGATTTTGGAGCCCAAGAAAATAAAGTCCCTCACTGCTTCCACTGTTTCCCCATCTATTTGCCATGAAGTGATGGGGCCAGATGCCATGATCTTAGTTTTTTGAATGTTGAGTTTTAAGCCAACTTTTCCACTCTCCTCTTTCACTTTCATCAAGAGGCTCTTTAGTTCTTCTTCACTTTCTGCCATAAGGGTGGTGTCATCTGCATATCTGAGGTTATTGATATTGAGAAAATATCAGTGACCTCAAATATCTTTCCTCTTGGATATGCACAATATTTTCCTTACACTAATGCATTTTAGCATTGCTGAAAGCTAGATATGCTTGAATAACAAGCTCTGAGAATTCCTGAGAAAGCAACGCAACCAAATGGTCTAACTCTGTTTTAACTGTTGTTTCCCTTTTATGTTACCACAAGGTCCCCTTTTTGTGTAATACCTTCTCAGATTGGTATACCTGAAACTAATATCCCCCAACTTAGACTGGGAAATTACACTGGGGAGCCACTGAGACTTTTTTAGCAGGAGGGGGATTTAATCTGGAATGCACTGAAAGAAGGGAACTGGTGCTAGTGTGTAGGCTGGAATGGTGGTAGATCCCACACTGGGACACAATGCAGAAAACTGAACCTAGTCCTAGTAAGTTCTATGTCATAAGAACTTACTTTGCACTGTAATTTCCATCTCCTCCACTGACCTGTGACCTCCTTGTATCAGTTATTTTGCAGCATCCCATGCCCAGTACACAGTAGAATTAAAATAAATCTGTGTTAAAGGAGTCAAGAGAAGAGTGAGGTACAGTACTTGTTTGTTAAGAAATGTTGTTTAGTTAAGGTATGAGCCTCTTAGGGAAAGTTAGAAAAGGTGATATTCTTTGAGACTAGAAAATAAGAAAAATAAAATACCTAAGTCAGGTTTAGACATAACTCTTAACTTCTGATATTGATTCTGATAAAGCAGTATGACTATTTGTTTTCTTAATTTTTATTAAATGTGGTATTCCATGCAGATGTATTTTCTGTAAACCACCAATTAGTTCTTTTGTCTACATTAAAATGTTTTTCCTATTATTATGAGACAATAAAATATAAAAGGGAAAGTGTTATTTGATATTTTTACAAAGATGGAGAAGTATCTTAAGGAGGATAAGTTATGAGACTTTTGGTAGGGACTGGACAGTTATTTAAGCAGGTAAAAAGACAAGTTTTCTTAATGTTTATCACAACTTTTATAGAAAAGGTGAAACAAGGAAAGAGGGCACATCTTCATTTACAATTTACTTTCTCCCAGATTTCACAATGTGAGACTCACTCTAAAGACAAATGTCTTTTTAAAATGTAATTAACTTATTTAATTATTTATTATTTACTTTTGACTGTACTGGGTCTTCATTACTGCGTGGGATTTTCTCTATTTGTGGTGCATGGGTTTCTCATTGTGGCAGCTTCTCTTGCTCTGGAGCGTGGGTTCTAGGGTGTGCAGGCTTCAGTAGTTGGGGCATGTGGCTCAGTAGCTGTGGCTTCTGGGTTCTAGAACACAAGCTAAATAGCTGTGGCACACGGACTCAGTTGTTCTTTGGCATGCCTGTGTCTCCTGCTTGGCAGGCAGATTCTTTACCACTGTACCACCAAAGAAGCCCCTAAAGACAAATCTTAAAGCTGGATAAGTGGTTCATCACACATCATCACTATTTTCACATGCGAAATGGCAGAATCACAGAGCCATCAATTTAGCTGAAGATGAAGTATACCACTGCAGCTTGGCCAGCATCATCTAGGGGAAATGGATAGTGAAATCAAGGCCTATGGCCAGAAGAAAGCTTTCTGTGGCTGTAGGGTTCTCGTGCATTGTGGCAGGGCAATATTTTAAAATATCAACTGAGGATTTTTCTAGTTTTTCCTGAGGTTGCTTGGCTTTGGCTTCCATTTAGTAACTAAGCTGGTCTAGTTTTATTGCCTTAGGGAAGTTAGGTCATAGGGTAAGCACAAGTTATGAAGTCAATCTCAGTTTTTGGGTTCTAAAATCCTAGCTCCCTCGGAAGAGAGAAGAACCTCAGGGCATGAGTAGTTGATGAGCTAGAATATCACGGGACTGAGGGTCAGCTGCACACTTGGAGGGGGACAGGAGTCCATGGATCAGGAAGCATTAGGGAGTTGTGGGGGTGGGGTGGCATTTGAAATCTTTGGTGTGGAAAACTCCTGAGAAAGAAGACCGGTATCCAGCCATTACTCAGGTCAAGCCCTGGGAAGGGGTGACTACAGAGCCTCAAGATAGATCTGTGGGAACTAGCTGCACACAGGATGTGCACTTTGCTGGTGGTGCTCAGAGGAGAATTGAATGTGTGGGAGGAAGCACCTGAGCATTAGCTTCCTATGGCCCAGGATGATGAGAAGAATGATTCTCTGAGCCAAGTGGATGGGTTCTTGGATGACCTCACAGTGTTTCTCTGCCCAGCATGGCATGGAGTGGTAAGTGAATCCCTGGGCACAAGAGAGGAGCACAGGAGAAGCAAAAGGAGAAGCATAGATGGGAATGTGGGCTGGGAAGCAGTGAGCTTGTTGAATGATACCCAGGGCCAGGCATCTCAGAGATGCCACTGTGGATAGCTAATGATGGTGACCGGAACTCAAGGTCCACCACCTGCTTCCCTTGTCTCCTCGTTACTACTCAGCACCCCCTAGAATTCTGAAATGTGTGGACTGAGCTTCTGCCACCCCTTCAGCAAGGGCTCTCAAAACAGAAATTCAGTGTGGAGATTCCTTAACAAGCTGGAAATACAACTGCCTTATGACCCAGCAATCCCATTGCTGGGCATATACACTGAGGAAAGCAGAATTGAAAGACACGTGTACCCCAATGTTCATCGCAGCACTGTTTATAATAACCAGGACATGGAAGCAACCCAGATGTCCATCAGCAGACGAACGGATAAGAAAGCTGTGGTACATATACACAATGGAGTATTACACAACCATTAAAAAGAATACATTTGAATCAGTTCTAATGAGGATGAAACTGGAGCCTATTATACAGAGTGAAGTAAGCCAGAAAGAAAAACACCAATACAGTATACTAACGCATATATATGGAATTTAGAAAGATGGTAATGATAACCCTGTGTGTGAGACAGCAAAAGAGACACAGATGTATAAAACAGTCTTTTGGACTCTGTGGGAGAGGGCGAGGGTGGGATGATTTGGGAGAAGGGCATTGAAACATGTATAATATCATATAAGAAACGAATTGCCAGTCCAGGTTCGATGCACGATACTGGATGCTTGGGGCTGGTGCACTGAGACGACCCAGAGGGATGGTACGGGGAGGGAGGAGGGAGGGGGGTTTGGGATGGGGAACACGTGTATACCTGTGGCGGATTCATGTTGATGTATGGCAAAACCAATACAATATTGTAAAGTAATTAACCTCCAATTTAAATAAATTTGTATTTTTAAAAAAACACAGAAATTCAGTTGTGTGTAGAAAAATAAAGTCACATTTCTTACACACATGAATCTGGGGATCAGAATTAAACCCTGCTTTTTGTATAAAAAGGAAAAATTCCATTTGATAATGTCTAGTCAAGAATGGGCACTTCTCTGTCCTGCAAAGATCAGAATGCACTTAAACTCAAGCCAATACAAAGAAGGGTTTGTTGAAAGGATATACAAAAATCTCTTAGAAACCAAGGGCAAAGAAGTATAGCTGGGTCCTTGGAAAGTGGAAAATGAAGTGTGTGTGTGTTTTTTTTTAACTGTCTCTAAGTGGCTACATGAGGGCTTTCATGTCTCCCTGAGTGCCCTTCCCCTCTCTTTTAATTTCTTGCTTTGCATGCCATGCCCCCCACCCCCTAACCTGGACAGTCTGTGTTGGCCCCATCCCAGATCTCTTACTAAGTTACCTACTAAGGAGTTCACAGTTCAGTGTCTGCGCAGCAAGAATCTGATTGACTCTCCTTAATCAGGTGTCTACCGTTGGTCCAATCACTGGCTGGCTATTAGTGAAGAATCACAAGCCACATTCAGAGCATCAAGGGCAGGGATGCCATATCAGATGTTCATGGTGATCAGAAAGAGGTTATCTTGTCAACTTGGGTTGTTCCTGGTTAGTACAGTGGTTTAGAGGATGTTCTTTGATGTCCAACAGACTGCATTCAAATCTCAACTCTGCTTATAAAATGCAGTACTGGTAAAATTACTTGATTTCTCCAAGTCTTGGTGTCTTCGTTAATAAAATGGGAATGATCATTTTTATCCTAAAGGGGTTCTTATAAGGACTACAAGATCCAGTTCATTTAAGGAATTCAGGCTGGTATCTGGTGCTTCATAAATACCCTATGAGTTCCAGATACCATCAATTCTATTATTAGTGATTATAAACCATATAAATTATACAGTCATGAAATGTTGACACATTATATGATAAACACCTGCATTCAAGGTAATTAGTATGTGTTTGGTTAAGGTCTGTGGAGTTAAAATTAAAATCAGAATCATAGTTTTATATCAAAATTGATAATCTAACAATGACAGTTACAATGATATTGATGATGATGAAGGAATGAACCTGGATAAAATTTTGTTTCAGGATTGTGTGGTGTAGGTATGCACATATATATGATATCTGATTTGAATTTTATTTAAAATTTTTTGTTCTAATGGCTTTTTTATTTTCATCTTGACCCTATTTTGACATCTAGCAATATGTGATTTTTTTTCAAGATACATGTTTCATAAACAAAATATATGTTTATATCTGACTGTACCCAAGCTGCTAATTATGGGCATCTCTTTCTATAGCTCACTATTAAACACTCATGTCTTTGGGGTTATATAGAAAACAATTTATGTTACAAAATAAAATCCTCCCTCAAAAATGTTTGCCCTGTGAGTGAGGAGGGAGGAAATCACAAACTGTTATTATTTTCCCTTAGACGGATCTAAATATTAACATTCCCTTAGCTTTAAAGATTATTTTTATGCCGCTCCTTTATAAACAATCAAAGTACACTAACTCTTCTGTTGCCTTGGGTTCTGTCTGCAGCATACCCAAACAACCAAGCTAAAAAAATGAGAAAATCAGTTCAACAGGTTATTTAGCATTACATGCAGAAAATAAAAATGTTTGAATAGCTTAAAACATTTTAAAAAGCACAGCATATAGTAAATTGATTTGAATGTTAAACACAGCCTAAGGATCCTTTGCTCAGTGGAAGAAATTGTTTCTAGGTTTTCTTGCAGCTGTGTTAACTAGCCAACTTCCAGAAAGCCAGCAGCAGCAGTAATAGGAAGAATAGGAGAAGGAGGAGAAAGCTAGTCTGATAACAACAGCAGAAATAGTGGTCATAGTAGTAGTTGCAATAGTAGTAGTTAACACCTCAGGCAGACAGTGATCTAGGCACTTGGTAACATTTACTCTTTACAGCAGCCTTGAGAGATAGCACTGTTAATTTCTCATGTTAACAGAAAACTGAGACTTCAAGGAGTGAAGTACCTCGTGGAGGAACCAAGAGCGAAAGAACAAGAGCAATGGCTGACACTGACGGCATGTTTTGAGTTTCTTAGTTCTTCCTGGGCATGGCCTCCACTGAATTCTCACAGCAGTCCTAGGAAGCAGCCTTCTCTATTATGCCCAGTGAACACAGGAGGAAAGGGAATCTGGGAGGCTTGACTAATCGAATGGCAGACAAGGGACCAAGACCAGAGATCCAAAGCCACAACTGCAGCCTTGCCATTTATCTTGGGGTTTAGAAGTGATGTCTTGTTGGTTCTGCTTGGACTGATTTGTTGAGAGTGAAGAACAGTCCTCTACTCTTAGAGATTCTCCCAGGATGCCACTGTCCCTGATAACGCGTTTTTCTTGAGCTGCTCTCTTCTTACCGCCTGGCTTGGAAAGCAGGTGCTCTTCTGCTGAGGGACCCTGATGGACCCGCCTTGCCCTTCACAGTAATAGGTGAGGCAGTAGGGTAGGGCAAGTGAGGCACTTGCTTGGGGCACAAAATTTAAGGGCCCACCAAAGAATTTAATCATCAAGAAAATAATACTTTTATGTATTTATTAAATATTAACAGAAATAGCTTTGAAAAATCTACATCTGAACATATTATCAATGTTTAAGATAAAGACATGATCAATGTGGTTCTGGGTCATCTGGATGGAGACAGGATGGTGAGCCCCATGCTGGCTGTCTACTCATGGCCGCCCCTCTGGTCCTTACTCCCAAGGTCTTCTTGGGCCCTTCGTAACATTTTGGCCTCTCAGTCCACCCCTCTACAGGAGTACATACACAAGCCTCCCATACAGAGTCACCATGAAAGAGTAGAGCCTGTATGGTGGTACTTCTGTAGGCATCACCAAAACAGTACATCTTCACTCAGTGCTGTTTAAAAAAATGAGGACGGCATTTCCCAGTGATATGCTAAAAAAATTTAACCTCTTCTTTGTAGCTCAGCTGGTAAAGAATCTGCCCACAATGCCGGAGACCTGGGTTCTATCCCTGGGTTGGGAAGATCCCCTGGAGAAGGGAAAGGCTACCCACTCCAGTATTCTGGCCTGGAGAATTCCATGGACTGTATAGTCCATGGGGTTGCAAAGACTCGAACACAACTGAGTGACTTTCACTTCACTTCTTCTACCTTTTCTCTCCAAAAGTCAACTAATAGAGCTGTTTTAAAAAGAGGTAGTCAGTGCCTTTCCAATTTTAGATTTATGTATTGGGCCAGTCTTGGTTTCTTTTTTCTTATGTGCTACTTGGGGTGTCAGCTTAAGAAAACACTGGCTCCCCTGCCGGCATGTCAGCTGGGACACATGTGTCCTGCTGACCTCTTCTAGAAGCATTGAGGAATTGTCTGGTCCCAGAGGCCTTGGGCTTTGAGGACTCAACCCAGCATTCATGCTTTTGAATACGAATATGACTGCTTCCCACCCCAAAAGACATTTTATTTATTATTTTAAAAATATTTTCTTTGGGCTTCTTTAATCCTAGGGGACATTTGCTTGATGAATAGCAAATAAGTTTCCTAACCAGACTGTTGTTATAAATATCCATGGCATTAATTCAAACCATTTGCATCGGAAACTTTTCTTTTTTTTCTGGAGGAAAAAGGGTGACTGACTTAACCTCAACATTTGGGACATGATTTTCCCTAAAATAACCACAACATCCATCATTTTTTTTTCCTGCTGGTGTGTCAATTTTTTAATGAGAGTCTGGGTCCCTCCAGTACCTTTGGTCTCCATGGTAACAATTCTACTTGTTTATTTTGGCTTACTGAAATAAAACACTGAGGAAAAGGTCAGTGACTCATTTTTGATTGGGGGTTACTCTAATTAGAGGATGATTATTTAAAAGCTGATCACTAACACAAAGTTACTATGTGTGTAGAAATAAGATCCACAGCAAGTATTTTAAATGACAAATTGTAAAACTTTTAGACAGTTGTTTCCAAACTCTGCCTGTTTATTCACAGGTGCAGGTGTTTTTAAGATTATTATTGTTTCACCCATGTATAACTAACTTTGACTTCCTGCCATTCCCTCCTGGTACCAGGATCTGAGTAATGCATTAAGTAATGGATTAAAGTGTCTAGAGTGACTAATGCAGTTATAGGAGTCTATTTGGACCTATGGTCTATACATCTGAGATGAACTGAATCAATACAGTAAAGTCTTTCTGAGGTGGCTGCGTTGCTGGAGTTCCAGCCTTTTTTATTTTTGTTGGAGTATAATTGGTTTATAATGTTGTGTTAGTTTCTGCTATACAAAGAAGTGAATCAGCCATATGTAAACATATATCCCTCCCTCTTGATCTCCCCTCCCCCCACCATCCCACCCCTCTCGGTCAGCCCAGAGCAGCTAGCTGAGCTTCTGTGCTGTGCAGCAGCTTCGCACTGTCTGTCTGTTTTGCGCACGGTCGCGTGTATCTGTCAGTGCTGCCCTCTGAACTCGTCTCACCCTTTGCTTCCCCTCTCTGTGTCCACTGTCCGCTGTCTACGTCTGCGTCTCTATTCCTGCCCGGCAAACAGGAGTTTTAGTCTTGTCATCTCCTCTGTCTCTTCAAGTTGGGTTTTGAATCGGTGAGAAGGGACCTGCCATTGCTTTCTGATTGTTGCCTTGGGTTGCCACTGTTTGATTTAGCATGCCTCTCTTTCCTCACCTCTAAAAGGGGAGCGACAGAGAGTCTGCATCATACTGTGTATGAGGGGATTGATAATAAGAATAATGACGAATGCCTGGTGTTTAGCAAAGTGCAGGCTCTTAGTAAACACAAAGTTAATGTTGGCTGTTAAATTACTCTTTACTTTCATTATTAGATCAGCCCTCTGGCCTTTGGATTGAGCTCCTTGTTCACAATTAATTTAAGGCACATGAAATGTTCACTTTAAGAAGCAAGAAATCATTCTGAACAGTGAGGATATGTTTGTCTGTGAGGAATTTTACTCCCCTGAGTCTCCATGAAGCTGCTTTAACTCTCTCCTATTTAAGAAGAATGGGGTATTTTCTCCTCTTGAACCCAGGCTCTTGTGGACTGGCTGCTAGGCCTAAGGGCAAGGCTCAGGGGAGAACCTGGCCTTGGTGCCCGCAGTGGTTGAATCTCGATCAGTACATACAATATAAAAATATGAGGAACTAAAAAAAAGTCAAGCTCCAAAAGTAGAACCAGAGAGTAGAAGAGTTGTTGCCAGGGGCTGGGGGTGTCAAATGGGAAGATGTTGGCACAAGGGTTCAAACTTTCAGCTATGAGTTGAATAAGCTCTGGGGGTCTAATGGTGACTATATTTAATAATATTGTATTGTTCTTTTTAAAAATGATTTATTTGTTTGTTTATTTTGTGGCTGTGCTGGGTTTTCGGTGCTGCTTGGGCCTTCTCCAGTTGCAGAGAACGGGGACTCCTCTCTAGTTTCAGTGGGCAGGTTTGTCGTTGCAGTGGTTTCTCTTGTTATGGAGCAGAGGCTCTAGGGTGTGCGGGCTTAAGCAGTAGTGGCACATAGGCTCAGTCGTTGTCTTGTCTCCCACAAAAATAGGGGAAATACCTAAGGGTGTTAAACACAGAGGAATCTAACAATTAGCTGTTGTTTCAGTTACCTTTTATTTTGTAAACTTACTGTAGCAATTGGGGAATTTGGGTTTAATAATAAATAGCCTTTCAGGGTCTGAGAGAAGGCTTGAAGTTGTCCAGAGATGGGTTGTTGGAACTGAGGCCTCACCCTACACAAGCCTGAAGCTGAAAGTGAAGTGAAAGTGTTAGTCGCTCAGTTGTGTCCGACTCTTGGCGACCCCATGGACTGTAGCCTCACCAGGCTCCTCTGTCCATGGGATTCTCCAGGCAAGAATACTGGAAAGAGTGGCCATGCCCTCCTCCAGAGGATCTTCCCAACCCAGAGACTGAACCCAGGTCTTCTGCACTGCAGGCAGATTCCACACAGGCCTAAATCTGAGACCCTCAAATTCTTGTTCCCAACTCTGACCCTCACCCTTCTTTCACCTATTCTGTGTTTATTCAATAAATATTTATTCAGTGTCTCCTCTGTGTCAGAACACAGCATTGGGCATGGCAAAGAAAAGACTCTGGTTATTCTCAGGTCAACCAATTCAGTGCATGGCACAATGTTCTGTAGACTGATTTCCGTCCCAACTTGTCGTTTCGGTCCTGTGAGAGTCACCTGGAGGAAGTGCTGGCCTCAGCCCTGCCACCCCTGGTCAGGCCTGGGGACACTTCCTTAGCTTCTGCTGTTTCCTCTCCTGGAAACACACCAGCGAGAGCTGCTCAGTTCCTGATACTAGGCACACGCACTTCAGCCCTAGGAAACAGCTCTTTTAACACCCGCTTCCTGTCTCAACACCCACCCTCCCATCCCCAAGAACAGCATGAAAAGCCTTGGAGACCCCAGCAGAGAGGGTGGGCTTTCCACACAGGTTGGCCCTGGGGTGAGAGGGTCCCAAATGTCCTGGTTCATCCTCTCAGGAGCGGCCCCCTCCATCCACTCAGGGGTCTGCAGGATATCATGGAGACCCTCCAGAGAACCACCCCCTGAGGTAGTTTTTCAGACCCGTGAACAGTACCACACCTAAAACTGGAGGTAGAATGGAGCCCTGAGGCAAAGGAAAAGAGTGGGAGCAGGAAGAACTCCATGAGCCAGAGTGTTTGCACAGCCACCCCCAGACAAGGGTTAGTAAAGTCCCCAGCTTGATGCTTTTCAAGAGAAAGACACAGAACAGTAGAACACATTCCCTCCCACTGCAGAAAGTCTCATAAAGCTGAATATAGTCCAGGGCTTACCATTGTGGGTGCAGGGGTCTGCTGGCCCTGATCCCGTGATCCCAGATTCTGCATGCCTGCTTTGCTTTGAGACAGAGTGAAGAACTAGGAACTTTGGGGAGCAGTTCACTAACTCCACCTCCTCAGGCCCAGGAATGGAGTTTCTTCCCACAGGTGCCTTGCTGTTGGATTCCCTGAGAGTTGAACCCAAGGCCAAATTTTGCCTCTGGTGTAATTATTCATGAGCCACCGTTTATTGGTAAAAGTATAAAGGGCAGAGCTTGCCTCTCATTTCTGGGGCTGCTGGGTGTTTGGAGCATCGCCATTTACATCCTGTTTTCAAAGCTTAGGAAATTGAGCTGGTTGATAGGCTTTGTTGGAGTTTGGGTCATTGGGAGCCTTTGTTGACAACTATTTACTGTCCAGTCAAGAATATGTTTTCAGGTCATTTGTTCAGCAAAGTGGATCCCCTTTGAGATATGGGCTCATACATGAAAAGTATATTGTATATTAACACATATATGTGGAATCTAGAAAAAAGGTACAGATGAACCTACTTGCAAAGTAGAAATAGAGACCCAGATGTAGAGAATAAACATATGGATACTAAGAGGGGAGGAGAGAGTTGGGATGAATTGGGAGATTGGGGTTGATATACATATATATACCCTACTGTGTATAAAACAGATAAGAAATGAGAACCTAACTGCATAGCATAGGGAACTCTACTCAGTGCTCTGTGGTGATTTAAATGGGAAGGAAATCCAAAAAAGAGGCGATAATATGTATACATGTAGCCGATTCACTTTGCTGTACAACAGAAACTCAAACAACATTATAAAACAATTATACTCCAATAAAAGTTTTTTAAAAGTTGATAGGAAAGTCCATTTTCCTTTAAAGACTGGCATCCTCTTTTTGTTGTTGTTGTTTTTAAAGAAGGTAGCATAGATTTTGGTGTCAGAGAGATCATATCTCTAAGTCTGGGTACTACCACTTCTTAGTTGTATGAACGTAGACCTGTTCCTTAAACTCAAGATATTGAAATTACCTCACCCTAAAGCTGAGAATGCTTGGCTTGCTCCAGTAGAAGTCAGATATGTTGGGATTTCTGTGACTTCTCTTTGTGTGTTTGTGTGCTTTTTCAGGACATTTTCATAGAAAGTGCAAAATCACATTTACTCTTAGTCTCTTTATCATCTCTGATTACACATACACAGTGATAAAGTTCAAAAGCAGACAAGGACCCTCGGGTCTATGCCATGAGGCTGGAGGAAGTTCTTCCTAGAGAATCTTGACTGTTGAGAATCCATACTTGGAGTTTGTCTTCAAGACACTGCCCACTGATAATGTTCAATACACCTAGAAGGTAGGACAGCAATCAGAAGAAAATGGAAATATGGTTTGGCAGGGTTAAAAGTAGTACTCATTACCATCAGGCTTGTTATCATCTACAAATCACTTGTTCAAGTGATGTTCAAATGTGGAGTGAATAAATATTAGTGAGCCAGAGGCTAAGACTCATTCACTCATTCATCGGGATTTTGCTAAACCACTGCCAGGCAAGACTGTTAGAGGTTGCGGTGTCAGTGAAGACAGCAAAGTGCTGCACTTTCAGAGCACAATTCCAGCCTGACAGTACATGTGAGGAATTGAAATGTGACATAAACATTAAGTAGTGACAAGGCATTTGGAAAGAAAAAAGTAAGGCAGGGAGAGGAGACAGAGTCATTTTTTTAATATCAATATCAAGGAAGATCTCTCTGAGAAGATGATGTTTGATCAGAGACCTGGATCAAGCGAGGGCATGGACCCTAGGAATACGGGGGAGCATTTTATTAGCCATAAACCAGGATTGTCACCAAAAAACTAAAACCTTTGATTACTCTCTTGGCCCCAGTGAAGACTTTGGATTTTAGTCCAAGTTCAAAGAGAAGCTATTAAGGAGAGACATGATCTGATTTTTTTGTTTTTAAAAGATCACTCTTCCTGCCATATGAACATGGACCTTAGGAAGGCTGGAGTGGAAACAGTGAGACCCATTTGGAGGCCATTGGAAAAGTCCAGATGTTGAAGCTGTATTTAGAAAAGGCAGAGGAACCAGAGATCAAATTGCCAAAATTCGTTGGATCATCAAAAAAGCAACAGAATTCGAGAAAAACATCTACTTCTGCGTTATTGATTATGCCAAAGCCTTTGACTGTGTGGATCAAAACAAACTGTGGAAAATTCTGAAAGAGATAGGAATACCAGACCACCTTACCTGCCTTCTGAGAAATCTGTATGCAGGTCAAGAAGCAACAGTTAGAACCAGACATGGAACAACAGACTGGTTCCAAATCGGGAAAGGGGTACGTCAAGGTTGTATATTGTCACCCTGCTTATTTAACTTATATGCAGAGTACATCACAAGACACACTGGGCTGGATGAAGCACAGCTGGAATCAAGATTGCTGGGAGAAATATCAATAACCTCAGATATGCAGATGACACCACACTTATGGCAGAAAGCGAAGAAGAACTAAAGAGCCACTTGGTGAAAGAGAGTGAAAAAGTTGGCTTAAAACTCAACATTCAGAAAACTAAGATCATGGCATCCAGTCCCATCACTTCATGGCATCCAGTCCCATCACTTCATGGCAAATAGATGGGGAAACAGTGGACACAGACAGACTTTATTTTTAGGGGCTCCAAAATCACTGCAGATGGTGACTGCAGCCATGAAATTAAGAGACGCTTGCTTCTTGGAAGAAAAACTATGACCAAATTAGACAGCATATTAAAAAGCAAAGACATTACTTTACCAACAAAGGTCCATCTAGTCAAGGCTATGGTTTTTCCAGTAGTCATGTATGGTTGTGAGAGTTGGACTATAGAGAAAGCTGAGTGCCGAGGGATTGATGGTTTTGAACTGTGGTGTTGGGGAAAACTCTTGAGAGTCCCTTGGACTGGAAGGTGGTCCAACCAGTCCATCCTAAAGGAAATCAGTCCTGAATATTCATTGGAAGGACTGATGCTGAAGCTGAAACTCCAATACTTTGGCCACCTGATACAAAGAACTGACTCATTGGAAAAGACCCTGATGCTGGGAAAGATTGAAGATGGAAGAAAAAGGGGATGACAGAGGATGAGATGGTTGGATGGCATCACTGACTTGATGGACATGAGTTTGAGTGAAGTCCAGAAGTTGATGATGGGCAGGGAAGCCTGGTGTGCTGTGGTCCATGGGGTTGCAAGGAGTTGGACACGACTGAGCAACTGAACTGTGGTGTTGGAGAAGACTCCTGAGAGTCCCTTGGACTGCAAGGAGATCCAACCAGTCCATTCTGAAGGAGATCAGCCCTGGGTGTTCTTTGGAGGGAATGATGCTAAAGCTGAAGCTCCAGTACTTTGGCCACCTCCTGTGAAGAGCTGACTCATTGGAAAAGACTCTGATGCTGGGAGGGATTGGGGGCAGGAGGAGAAGGGGACGACAGAGGATGAGATGGCTGGATGGCATCACTGACTTGATGGACGTGAGTTTGAGTGAACTCCGGGAGTTGGTGATGGACAGGGAGGCCTGGCGTGCTGAGATTCATGGGGTTGCAAAGAGTTGGACATGACTGAGCGACTGAACTGACTGAACTGACTGACTGAGCAACTGAACTGAACTGAAGTGAACTGGAAAAACCCAGATGGAAGATGATAGTTCAGTTTTAAATGGCTCACAGCAGTTTTATTTGACTCCACCCTGAACTCATCCTGAGCATTCAGCCCTCTTATTATTCATGAAACAGTTCACTTATTCTCAATATTAAAGAAACTCTGAGGGATCAGTGATCCTCATCATCTCCCTTGCAAGAATGGTGCTGGGCTGGTGGATGTACACATATGCTCCCTCCAACATTTCACTGTCCTCCCCACTTTGCTCTTCCAGAGGAGAAAGGAGATATCAATTTCTCTTCTTGCTCTTCGTTTTTTTCATGGTTTTTGGTTCCAGAACTGAATGTCCTCTCCTCCTTTTCACTTTCCATCTTTGAATCAAAAATTTCCATTAGTCTTCTGAAGTAATTTTGAGCATGCACCAATTGCATCCATAAACAGTCCCATGAGGGACATTTTGTATTTCGTTGAAGTTGGTCCAAAGGTTATGATATATGGATTTGGAATTGTCAATAAAACTTGGAAAAGTTTTATTAGGTACATGGTGGACCTGGGAAAACGTGTTGGAACTTGTATGTTATGTAACTCTAATAGCTTAATTGCTAGAATTCTTGGGACTCTTACCAATGACTTCATTTCTCCTGAATGTGGGTTTCATGCATCTGGTTGCTTGGCTATTTTCAGAAAATAGGGGTAATAGTCACATTAATGTATCATCTTTTCCATGATTAGGAAAGAAACCTGAGAATGCTTTCCTAGCAAATATGTAGACACAGTTTCCTCCAACACCTGTTCTCTTAAGTCATGAGATGTTTGAAAATAACCACACAAGTTTCAGTATCTGATCCAGTCTTTCGAATATGTACTAGGGCAACATAAAAATTTTGCTAGTGTGAGCAAATGTCAGCATGCCCCATCTCTTGCACCCCTGCCCATGGATTTAAGGAGAGTAAATACCTATTGATTTGGAATCACCAGTGGGTGGGTTATTTTGTTTCCATGTAATTAATCAGCAGATGAAAAAACATGTTTTTAAAAAGTTAAGTACATAATGTCACATTGCTATTAAAATAAGGAGCTGGAATTCCGTACTCCAGATACTTATCCACCCTACATGCTTTTGAAAAGTTTAAAAATTATACAGAAATACTTTCTCATTGTGGAAAAATTAGGAAACACAGATGGATTAAAAAACGAACCTCAAAAAACATTTCCACAGTTCAGAGATAACCAGTGTTATCCTTTTGTTTCGCTTATTTCCAGACATTTTTGTACACAAATATAATTACAAATATCTTTTCAAAGATGGATACTGCTTTACAAATTCATTTCACCTTTAATATTGAATAATACCTTGTGCTGTGTTAATGTCTTTCTATGGCATGAATATGGGTCTGCACTGTAATTTTTAAAACTCACATTGTTTTCCATGCCAGGATGCTAGTAGTGTTTATTAAATATTTCATTATCTCTTTCCTCTTCTGAATTGGACTACAACTTGATTAACCAATCTTCCTTACTTAGGACATTTATTGAGTGCTAATGATATTTGAAGTGTACATTACATATGTGTTACATATTTGGACTTTCCTGGTGGCTCAGACGGTAAAGTGTCTGCCTATGTGGGAGACCCGGGTTCGATCCTTGGGTCGGGAAGATCCCCTGGAGAAGGAAATGGCAACCCACTTCAGTATTCTTGTCTGGAAAATCCCACAGACGGAGAAGCCTGGTTGGCTATTGTCCATGGGGTCGCAAAGAGTCGGACACGACTGAGCGACTTCACTATCTATCTATCACTACCTATCTATCTTACATATGTATTTATTTCATTTATTTAACTTGCTTCCAATTTCTTAACATTACTGACAGTGATCACTTTTTATGTACATTTCTGTATGATTCAGTTCAGTTTAGCCACTTAAGTGTGTCCAATTCTTTTCGACCCTATGGACTGCAACATGCCAGGCCTCCCTGTCCATCACCAACTCCCAGAGTTTACTCAAACTCATGTCCATTGAGTCAGTGATGCCATCCAACCATCTCATCCTCTGTTGTCCCCTTCTCTTCCTGCCTTCAATCCTACCCAGCATCAGGTCTTTTCCAATGAGTCAGTTCTTCGCATCAAGTGGTCAAAGTATTGGAGCTTCAGCTTCAGCATCAGTCTTTCCAATGAATATTCAGGACTGATTTCCTTTAGGATGGACTGGTTGGATCACCTTCCAGTCCAAGGGACTCTCAAGAGTTTTCTCCAACATCACAGTTCAAAACCATCAATCCTTCGGCACTCAGCTTTCTCTGTAGTCCAACTCTCACATCCATATATGACTACTGGAAAAACCATAGCCTTGACTAGATGGACCTTTTTTGGTAAAGTAATGTCTCTGCTTTTTAATATGCTGTCTAGTTGGTCATAGCTTTTCTTCCAAGGAGCAAGCGTCTCTTAATTTCATGGCTGCAGTCACCATCTGCAATGATTTTGAAGCCCCTAAAAATAAAGTCTCTCACTGTTTCCATTGTTTCTCCATCTATTTGCCATGAAGTGCTGAGACCAGATGCCATGATCTTAGTTTTCTGAATGTTGAGTTTTAAGCCAACTTTTTGACTCTCTTCCTTCACTTTCATCAAGAGGCTCCTTAGTTCTTCTTTGCTTTCTGCCATAAGCGTGGTGTCATCTGCGTATCTGAGGTTATTGATATTTCTCCTGGCAATCTTGATTCCAGCTTGTGTTCTATCCAGCCTGGCATTTTGCATGATGTACTCTGCATATAAGTTAAATAAGCAGGGTGACAGTATACAGCCTTGACGTACTCCTTTCCCAAATTAAAACCGATCTGTTGTTCCATGTCCAGTTCTAACTGTTGCTTCTTGACCTGCATACAGGTTTCTCAGGAGGCAGGTAAGATGGTCTGGTATTCCCATCTCTTTCAGAATTTTCCACAGTTTGTTGTGATCCACACAGTCAAAGGCTTTCGCATAGTCAATAAAGCAGAAGTTTTTCTGGAATTCTGCTTTTTCTATGATCCAATGGATGTTGGCAATTTGATCTCTGGTTCCTCTGCCTTTTCTAAATCTAGCTTGAACATCTGGAAGTTCACGGTTCACGTATTGTTGAAGCCTGGCTTGGAGAATTTTGAGCATTACTTTACTAGCATGTGAGATGAGTGCAATTGTGCAGTAGCTTGAGCATTCTTTGGCATTGCCTTTCTTTGGGATTGGAATGAAAACTAACATTTTCCAGTTCTGTGGCCACTGCTGAGTTTTCCAAATCTGCTGGCATATTGAGTGCAGCACTTTAACAGCATCATCTTTTAGGATTTGAAGTAGCTCAACTGGAATGTATGATTATGCAGTGGTTATTTAAAAGTTTTTCTTAAATATTGCCAAAGGATCATTCAGAAATGCTCTCACAGTTCATGTTCACAGAGCATTGAGCATTGCAAGTGTTTATTTCTTCACCTGTACATAACCAGTAGGAGTTACCAACTTTATCAATCTTTTCTAGACTTATAGGGAAAAATGATTATCATTATTTTAGCTTTGATTTCTTTGATAGCTGAAGAAGGAAAATATTTTTTTTATTGGTATATTCATCTTTTTCCTTAAAATATTTTAAATCTAACATATTTTAAATAATATGTATCTTAACTATATGTACCCACATGTACATAATTTGGTCAAATGCAAACCTTTAAAATTATCAGGTGCTCTTTTACTGTAAGTTTTTCTTTTTTCTTTGCTTCATCCTCTTGCTTCCTTTCACAACAGCCTCTCTACCTCCCAAGTAGCCTCTAAAACAGCATCACATGCATCTTTTCTGCACATTTTATCTATCCTCCATATAATCTTCTGTAATATATAATATACATGCATAGGCATGTTTTATGTGTTTTTTATGGGTGTAGGATCATATATTATATGTTTTTCTACATCTTGCTTTTCTCACTCAACAATATCTCATTTGAAAATCCTCCAAGTCATCTGGTAGAGCTCCAACTCATTATTTTTAACGACTGGAATTTTTTAAAAGTCATTCTCCTATTGGTCAACATTGCTTTTTTTTCTAGTTCTTTTTTTTTTCCTACCATGACTAACCATGCTGCAACCAATATTTTTTTACATACATCTTTGTAAAGAAATGCTTTTATTTTATTGGAATATCCATGAATATTATTGCTGGGTGGGTCTGTGAGTATGTGTTTTAATTATAATACATGATGCCACATTGCTTTTGCCAAAGGATGTAACACTTCATATTTCCACCAGCAATATATGTGAGAGAATACTTTTCATTATATCCCAGCCAGCAATAGATATTGTGGCTCTTTGTAATTTTTGTTACTCTGATGGGTATAAAGTGATAATCACTTAGTTACTATAATCTGCATATTCATGGTTACTCCTTGTGAATTTGTATATCTTTTCATTTGTACCTTACCACAGGATTTATTTATCTGAGTTATCTTTGCCCACTATTTTATTTGGTTACCTATCTCTTTCTTGTCAATTTGTAAAATATTTTTGCATATTATTAACTTAAAATTTTATCATCTGTGTTACAAATATTTTTTCCACATGTATTCTTAGTACATTATATTTGTATATGAGATTCATTGTTATACAAAAGCTTTTCATTTTTATTTAGTCAAATGTATCACACTTTAGCTTCTGAATTTCTAGTCAGAGTTAAGAGTCGTGAATTCTAGACAATACTGAATTGTGAAGTCTCAGATTTTCATGTTTATCTCCTTCTAGATATGTATCTAGGATATTAGTACCAAACATTTTTCTTCCAGTTTTATTGAGGTGTAATAGACATACAGCACTGTGTAAGGGTATAGAATGATGATGTGAGTTATATACCCCATGAAATAAGTTAGTGAACATCCATCACAATAAGTTAGTGAGCATCCATCATCTCATACAGATATAAAATTGAAAAAATAATCTTCTCCCTTGTGATGAGAGCTCTTAGGATTGACTCTCATAAAAATTTTCATGTGTGACATACATCAGTGTTAATTATATTAATTGTATTGTACATTACATAGCCAGTAATTATTTATTTTATATCTGGAAGTTTGTACCTTTTGACCTTCATCCAATTCCCCCCTCTTCCCACTCTTGCCTCTACTAACTAAAAATCTGATCTCTTTTTGTATGAGATATTAGTATCTCATATGCTAATATTAGGATATTAATACCAGTCATTAAACAATCTAAAATTTTTCTATTAAAAATGTACCAGGTTTATATTAACTCATCTACACTGGGATTTATTTCTGAAGATCTACCATGTTTTACTGCTCCATTTACTTGCTCCTATTGGATTATAATGACTTTATGATATATTCTGATAATTGTTAAGGCAAATCTTCTCATATCATTTTTTCATATTTTTAAGTATATATTTTTTCACATACAACTTTAAAATCATGTATCTAATTAAAAATTTATTTGGATACTCACTGAAATTTCATTTAATTTGTAGATTAATTTTTGGAGAATAACACATTTTTCTGTTATTGCCTTATAAGAGATGGAATGCATCTTCATATTTTCACAATTACATATTTTAATAAGATTCTATTTATCCTGTGACTTTTTAATTAAATTACTTAAAAGTATTTTATGGTTTTTGTCACTATTGTAAAAAGATTGGACTTTTCATTTCTTGATGTTAATTGTTAGAAAAAAGCTGTTAGAATTCTACCAAAAATTTAGAGAAGAGCTAACACCTACCCTACTCAAACTCTTCCAGAGACTGCAGAGGAAGGTAAACCTCCAAACTCATTCTATGAGGCCACCATCACCCTAATACCAAAACCTGACCAAGATGCCCCCCAAAAATAAAACTACAGGCCAATATCACTGATGAACATAGATGCAAAAATCCTTAACAAAATTCTAGCAATCAGAATCCAACAACACATTCAAAAGATCATACATCATGATCAAGTGGGCTTTATCCCAGGGATGCAAGGATTCTTCAATATCTGCAAATCAATCAGTGTAATACACCACATTAACAAATTGAAAAAATAAAAGCCATATGATTATTTCAATGCTACTGCTAATGCTAAGTCGCTTCAGTCATGTCTGACTCTGTGCAACCCCATAGACGGCAGCCCACCAGGCTCCCCCATCCCTGGGATTCTCCAGGCAAGAACACTGGAGTGGGTTGCCATTTCCTTCTCCTGCAGAGAAAACCTTTGACAAAATTCAACATCCATTTATGATAAAAACTCTCCAGAAAGCAGGAATAGAAGGAACATAACCTCAACATAATAAAAGCTACATATGACAAACCCACAGCAAACATTATCCTCAATGGTGAAAAACTGAAAGCATTTCTGCCAAAGTCAGGAATAAGAAAAGGGTGCCCACTTTTACCACTACTATTCAACATAGTTTTGGAAGTTTTGGCTACAGCAATCAGAGGAGAAAAAGAAAAGGAATCCAAATTGGAAAAGAAGAAGTAAAACTCTCACTGTTTGCAGATGACATGATCCTCTACATAGAAAACCCTAAAGACTCCACCAGAAAATTACTAGAGCTAATCAATGAATATAGTAAAGTTGCAGGATATAAAATCAACACACAGAAATCCCTTGCATTCCTGTACACTAATAATGAGAAAATAGAAAGAGAAATTAAGGAAACAATTCCATTCACCATTGCAATGAAAAGAATAAAATACTTAGGAATATATCTACCTAAAGAAACTAATATACTTCCCTGGTGGCTCAGATGGTAAAGCGTCTGTATACAATGTGAGAGACCTGGGTTCAGTCCCTGGGTTGGGAAGATGCCCTGGAGAAGGAAATGGCAGTCCACTCCAGTACTATTGCCTGGAAAATTCCATGGACAGAGGAGCCTGGTAGGCTACAGTTCATGGGGTCGCAAAGAGTAGGACACGACTGAGTGACTTCACTTTCAAAGTAACTAAAGACCTATATATAGAAAACTATAAAACACTGGTGAAAGAAATCAAAGAGGACACTAATAGATGGAGAAATATACCATGTTCATGGATCGGAAGAATCAATATAGTGAAAATGAGTATACTACCCAAAGCAATCTATTAGATTAATGCAATCCCTATCAAGCTACCAATGGTATTTTTCACAGAGCTAGAACAAATAATTTCACAATTTGTATGGAAATACAAAAAACCTCGAATAGCCAAAGCAATCTTGAGAAAGAAGAATGGAACTGGAGGAATCAACCTGCATGACTTCAGGCTCTACTACAAAGCCACAATCATCAAGACAGTATGGTACTGGCACAAAGACAGAAATATAGATCAATGGAACAAAATAGAAAGCCAGGAGATAAACCCATGCACCTTTGGTCACCTTATCTTTGACAAAGGAGGCAAAAATATACAATGGAGAAAAGACAATCTCTTTAACAAGTGGTGCTGGGAAAACTGGTCAACCACTGGTAAAAGAATGAAACTAGAACACTTTCTAACACCATACACAAAAATAAACTCAAAATGGATTAAAGATCTAAACCTAAGACCAGAAACTATAAAACTCCTAGAGGAGAACATAGGCAAAACACTCTGTGACATAAATCACAGCAGGATCCTCTATGACCCACCTCCCAGAATATTGGAAATAAAAGCAAAAATAAACAAATGGGGATCTAATTAAAATTAAAAGCTTCTGCACAACAAAGGAAACTATAAGCAAGGTGAAAAGACAGCCTTCAGAATGGGAGAAAATAATAGCAAATGGAGCAACTGACAAAGAATTAATCTCAAAAATATACAAGGAACCCCTGCAGCTCAATTCCAGAAAAAAAAACGACCCAATCAAAAAATGGGCCAAAGAACTAAACAGACATTTCTCCAAAGAAGACATACAGATGGCTAACAAACACATGAAAAGATGCTCAGTATCACTCATTATCAGAGAATTGCAAATCAAAACCACAATGATGTACCATTTCACAACGGTCAGAATGGCTGCTATCCAAAAGTCTGCAAGCAATAAATGCTGGAGAGGGTGTGGAGAAAAGGGAACCCTCTTACACTGTTGTTGGGAATGCAAACTAGTTCAGCCACTATGGAAAACAGTGTGGAGATTCCTTAAAAAACTGGAAATAGAACTGCCACATGACCCAGCAATCCCACTGCTGGGCATACACACTGAGGAAACCAGAATTGAAAGAGACATGTGTACCCCAGTGTTCATCGCAGCACTGTTTATGATAGCCAGGACATGGAAGCAACCTAGATGTCCATCAGCAGATGAATGGATAAGAAAGCTGTGGTACATATTACTCAGTATTACTAGCCATTAAAAAGAATACATTTGAATCAATTCTAATGAGGATGAAACTGGAGCCGATTATACAGAGTGAAGTAAGCCAGAAAGAAAAACACCAATACAGTATACTAATGCATATATATGGAATTTAGAAAGATGGTAATGATAACCCTGTATGCGAGACAGCAAAAGAGACTCAGATGTATAGAACAGTCTTTTGGACTCTGTGGGAGAGGGCGAGGGTGGGATGATTTGGGAGAAGGGCATTGAAACATGTATAATATCATATGTGAAACAAATCGCCAGTCCAGGTTCGATGCATGATACAGGGTGCTAGGGGCTGGTGCAATGGGATGACCCAGAAGGATGGTATGGGGATGGAGGTGGGAGGGGGGTTCAGGATTAGGAACACGTGTACACCGTGGCGGATTCATGTTGATGTATGGCAAAACCAATACAATATTGTAAAGTAATTAGCCTCCAATTAAATAAATTTATATTAAAAAAGAAAAAGGCTGTTAATTAAAAATATTTTTTAATCCAAAAACTAGAACAAACTATTTTATTATCCTTAGAATGTTTTGTATTAGAATTTTTTGAGTTTTCTGCGTATAAAAGTGCACAGTTATCAGCGAAAGAGATAGTTTTTGCTTTTTCCAATGTTTTTTTGCCTGATATTTCATTTGCTTCAGTATCTACTATAATACTATAAAAGTGTTATCATTAATGTGACATGGGTCATCTTTGATTTTGATTTTAGAATTTACTGCTAGTTTTTGAAAAATTATTGTTATTGGTTTCATAAGTTTTTTGTAGTGCTTTTTTAAATTAGAACTGACTATTGAATTTTGTCAAATGCCTTTTTAAGTATCTGTTGTAAGACATCTTTCACATTTTTTGCTGTACTGGTTTCAATGGATACATTTCCTGATATTAAGCACTCTATTCTTGAAATATATACATCCTTTGATATATTGACCGATTCTCTTTGTTAATATTTTATTTAGAGTTACTGTTTTTACAGAAATAAGCCAAACTGGCTTGCAGTTTTATATTTTGCTTCTATTTTTATTAAATTTGGGCATGAAAAGTTGACATCATTAAGGAGCTTTGTATATATTTCAATGGCTTATTTTAAACAATATAGGAATTTTCTGTTATTTAAAAGCCAGGTTAAAGTCAGTTATGAAGCATATGGTCCTGGTGTCTTTTTAAATGATACATTCTTAACTATCTTATGGATTATTTGGTAATTGACTAAAATTGTCTACTTCCTGTTGGGTTGGTTTTGTGATTGATATTCTGCTAGGAAATAATTCATTCTTTTGGGCTTTCAAATATTTTAAAAAATTTTATTGGAGTATTGTTGATTTACAATGTTGAATTACATTTAATGTTCTTATGTCATTCTTCAGTCTTTCCTGACTCAATGGTCATGTTTCTTTTCTCATTCTTAAACTGTATTTACTTTGTACTTTTTGTTTTTTACTGTATCAGGCTTAGAAAACATTTTCTTTATTTTACTGGTCTTTTCAATGAATCCACTTTTGGGTTTAATTATCCTTTCTTTTATTTTTTTGTTGTTTATCGTTTTATGAATTTTACCTTTTATGTTTATAAATGCTATCTTCCCAGCTTATTTTTATTAATTTTATTCTCTTATTTACTAATACAAAGTTCCTTTATAGTTTCTGCTTTTTAAAACAACTCAAGGCATTTAAAGCTATATATTCTGCCTTGAGTATAGCTTTTATTTGTGTCCTATAGGTGGTTTTACTATAAAGTGTTTTCCTTTTTATTGCCTCCAATGATTTTCTAGCAGTTTATATTTCTTTTCTTTTAGTACACATTTTTGATCACCTTCTTATTTATTCTTAATTTTTTGCTTTTATTTTAAATTGAGGTTTTTAGATTCCACATATAATTGAGATTGTATGTATTGTCTTTCTTTGTCTGACTTATTTCACTTAGCACAATGCCCTCAGCGTCCATCCATGTTGTCACAAATAGCAAAGTAGCATTCCTTTTTACAGCAGAATAGTAGTTCAGTGTATATATAAACAACAATTTCTTTATGCATTCGTCAATTGATGAACATTTAGATTATTCCCATATCTTGATTATTGTAAATAATGCTGCAAATGACATGGGGGGGGCGGTGCTTGTATATTTATGAGTTGATGTTTTCATTTTCTTCAGATAAATACCCTGAAGTGGAATATTTGGATCTTATGGTAGTTCTTCTGTTTTTAATTTCTTGAGGAACCTTCGTATTGTTTTCCATAGTGGCTGGACCAGTTTACATTCCCACCAACAGTGCACAAGAGTTTCCCTTTCTCCACACCCTTACCAATACTGGTTATTTGTTTTCTTTTTGGTAATAGCCATTCTAACAGGTATGGGGTGATACCTCATTGTTGTTTTGATTTGAATTTCCCCGATGATCAATGATATTGAGCATCTTTTCATCTATCTTTTGTTCTTCTGTATGTCTTTTTTTTGGGAAAATGTCTGTTCATATCTTTTGCCCATTTTTTAGGTCTTCTCTGGTAGCTTAGCTGGTAAAGAATCTGCCTGCAATACAGGAGATCTCGGTTCAATTCCTGGTTCAGGAAGATCCACTGGAGAAGGGAATAGCTACCCACTCCAGTATTCTTGCCTGTAGAACCATGGACAGACCATGGAGTTGCAAAGAGTGGGCATGACTGAGTGATTTTCACTTTCACTGCCTTTTTTTTTTTTCATGATGGTTTTTTTACAGAGCTAGAGCAAAATTTTTTTTTAATTTGCATGAAAACGTAAGAATCCTCAAATAGCCAAAGCAATCTTGAGAAAAATGGAACTGCAGGTATCAGTCTCTCCAACTTCAGACTATGTAAAGAAACTATAGTTGTCAAAGCAGTATGGTTCTGACATGAAAACAGACATGTAGATCAATGGAACAGAATGGGGAGCCCAGAAATAAACCCATGTACTTATGGTCAATTAATCTATGACAAAGAAGGACAGAATATACCATGGAGAAAAGATAATCTCATCAATAAGTGGTGTTGGGAAAACTGGACAACTCTATGTAAAGGAATGAAATTAGAACACTCACTAACCCTTTATATAAAAATAAATTTAAAAATGGATTAAAGACCTAAATGTAAGACCAGATACTATAAAATTCCTTGAGGAAAACAGGTACAACACTCTTTGACATAAATCACAGCAGTATTTTTTTAATCTGTCTTCTAAAGTAAAGGAAATAAAAGCAAAAATAAACAAATGGGACCCAACTAAACTTAAAAGCTTTTGCACAGCAAAGGAAACCATAAACAAAATGAAATGACAACCTACTAGATGGAGGAAAGTATTAGCAAATGACATGACTGATACGAGATTAATATCCAACATATATAAGCAATGCTTACAGCTCAATATTATAAAAAAAAAAGAATACAAATAGCATTTGTTGGCAAGAATGTGGAGAAAAGGGAACTCTAGTACACTGTTGGTGGGAATGTAAATTGATATAGTCACTATAGAGGACAGCATACACTTTTCTCAAAAAACTAAAAATAGTAAGGTTTTTAAATATAAAACTCCAGCTTTCCTTTTGTTGCGCTTCCCTTGTAGCTCAGCTGGTAAAGAATCCGCCTGCAATGTGGGAGACCTGGGTTTGATCCCTGGGTTGGGAAGATCCCCTGGAGAAGGGAAAGGCTACCCACTCCAGTATTCTGGACTGGAGAATTCTATGGACTATACAGTCCATGGCACTGCAAAGAGTCAGACGCGACTGAGTGACTTTCACTTTCACTTTTTGTTTTGCAGGGTGTTCAGTTTTTCATTCTTTTACTTTATGTCTTTCTATCTTTTTATATTTTAGGTGTTTCTTGAAAATGTCATACAGTTAATTTTTTATCATCCAGTTTGATAATATTGTCCTTTAAAATAGAGCATTTAGTCAATTTAAATTTTAGGTGATTATTTCTACAGTTGAATTTACATCTTACCATCATATCCTTTGCTATTTGCTCCCATTTCACCATATCCCTGCTTTTAGGTAAATTGTTTTTTCTAATTCTGTTTTTCTTCTAGTTGTTTGCAAGTTAACTACTCTCTTTCTGTTATTTTAGTGATTATCTAGAAATACCATGTGCATATTTAACTTGTCAAGGTTTAAAATTAATCAACACCTTTTCCCTCCTGCCAAGAAACACAAAAACCTGTTAACTCCATATACCCTCTCTCAACTTATAGGTTATGGTTTTATTTTCTATTATATCTTGCATTAGAAAAACCTCACAAGATATTATTACTATTGAGTTATTATCACTACTACTACTGCTACTAGTAGTATTATACTCTATGGTTGTTTAGAATTACCCACATATTAATTTCTCTGCTCTTCATTTTTCCTTGCATCTCAGGATTGCTTTCCTATTGCTTGGAATACATCTCTTAGAATTTTCATAAGTAAAGATTAGATAATACCAAACTTTCTTAGCTTCCCCCCACCCAATAATATCTATTTTAGTATTATTTTTGAAAGATATTTTTTACTAAGTTTATGATTTGGGTCAGCTAATTTCCTTTAGCTTATCAAATATGTCCTTTCACTGGTCTATGGCTTCTATTGGGTCTTCAGTTCAGTTCACTTCAGTCGCTCAGTCGTGTCCGACTCTTTGTGACCCCGTGAATCGCAGCACGCCAGGCCTCTCTGTCCATCACCAAGTCCTGGAGTTGACTCAAACTCACGTCCATCGAGTCGGTGATGCCATCCAGCCATCTCATCCTCTGTCGTCCCCTTCTCCTCCTGCCCCCAATCCCTCCCAACGTCAGGGTCTTTTCCAGTGAGTCAACTCTTCGCATGAGGTGGCCAAAGTACTGGAGTTTCAGCTTTAGCATCATTCCTTCCAAAGAACACCCAGGACCGAACTCCTTTAGAATGGACTGGTTGGATGTCCTTGTAGTCCAAGGGACTCTCAAGAGTCTTCTCCAACACCACAGTTCAAAAGCATCAATTCTTCAGTGCTCAGCTTTCTTCACAGTCCAACTCTCACATCCATACATGACTACTGGAAAAACCATAGCCTTGACTAGATGGACCTTTGTTGGCAAAGTAATGTCCCTGCTTTTGAATATGCTCTCTAGGTTGGTCATAACTTTCCTTCCAAGGAGTAAGCGTCTTTTAATTTCATGGCTGCAGTCACCATCTGCAGTGATTTTGGAACCCAAAAAAATAAAGTCTGCCACTGTTTCCACTGTTTCCCCATCTATTTGCCATGAAGTAATGGGACCAGATGCCATGATCTTCGTTTTCTGAATGTTGAGCTGTAAGCCAACTTTTTCACTCTCCTCTTTCACTTTCATTTGGAAAACTTTCCCTCACCTTTTTCTCTACAGCATTCCCACCCCGCATACCACTTTCTCTAATCTCACCAACTCATTTTCAGTAGTATGCGTGGGCCAGGAACTGGGCCAGTCTTTCCCAGCAATGTTAAGAGACGTCTGTTCTTGTGTCTAGTAGCCCTGACATTTTATTTTCTTCAAGTAAAAGATCTTTTAAAGGCCTTGGAGCTGTAATTTCCTGCACCCAAAAGGCTAGATCACTAAATCCAAATACTCTGTGGCTCCTAGCCTGAGAAGTCAAGTTTTTTCCTGTCTGATACTAAGGTAAAAGCAAAAGCTGTGTTACTCTTTGACCTTTATTAATTTACACAGTTTTAGTAGGTGGTGAGGTCAGAACTTTAATTTCTCAATATAATCAGAATCTACTACACCATGCACCACCGAAATTTTCTTTTTCTTTTTTTTTTCCTTTCTTTCTTTTTTTTTTTTAAGAAAGCGAGCTTATTGTTGCACAAGTCCCACAATGCCCTCAGGTAGGGGGCCAGCCACTCCCGTTGGAATTGGAGTAACCGACTCGTCAGGGGTTAATATTGTTGCTAAATCCTCTTACTGTTAGGCTTTTCTCAGCCTGGGTGAGACCCCGCTGAGGGCGTTTTCTCCAAGGAGCATGCTCTGCATATTGTGTACCCAGTCTGTTTTAAAAGCTCCACTGTTTAAAAAACTTTTTATCTTTTTCAGGCTTAGCAACACTTTGAAGGGCTTTGGGGGCAAAGTGGGGAACTTTTGGGCCCTGGAAGGCGCAAACGGAGGCAGCGGCTATTGCCCCAAATCAGAAAGCGGTGGATAAGTTTTTTTTTTTAAAGTTTGCGCAGAGGGGGAGGTAGCTCGCCAGGGCGTCTGGCCACAGTGTCCTGTAAGTCCTCTCCTCTCTCCTCTGCTGGTTTTTTCTTCCTTCTTCTCTTTAAATCTTTCTCAAGTTTTCTGTCCCTCACTCTATCTTTTTTCCTTCCTCTTCTCTTTTACTTTCTATCATTTCCTTCTTGTTTCCCTCCTTCATTCTCCCTTCTTCCTTCTTACTGTCTCTCTCTCTCTCTCCCTCTCTTCCTGAGTTTCTCACTTTTCTCTCCCCCTTCCTTTCTCGCTACCTTCTCTTTCCTTCGTTTCTTTCCATTTACCCTCTTTCTCTCTTTTTTTTCCTCCTCCCTCTCTTTCTCTCTCTATCTCTTTTTCTAATTTCCTTTCTTCCTTTTTCTATCTTGCTGCGTCCCCTGGTTCCTTCCTCCTCCATTCCTCTCTCCTTTTCACTCTTTAGTTCTTTTTCTATCTTTAGATCTTTCTCTATTTTCTTTCCTTTTTTCTTTTTCTTTTTCTTTTTTTCTCTCTCTCTTTTTTTTTTTTTTTTGCTTGGGTGAAGCCCCTCTGAGGGGGTTTTTCTGCAAGGAGCAGGCTCCGTATATTGTGTATTTTTTAAAAGCTCCTTTCTTTAAAAAGAAAACTTTTTTATCTTTTTCAGCCTTAGGCAATGCTCTGGGAGGCTTTGGCTGTAAACTGGAGAATTCCTAGGCCCTGGGAGGTGCAAGCGGAGGTGGGGTAGTCGCCTTAAATCAGAAATTGTTGGATAAATTTTTAAAGGTTTGTGTAGAGGGAGAGGGGGCTCGCCAGGGTGCCCGGCCACAGCGTCCTGTAAACCCTCTCACTCCTTGGGAGGTAGAGCACAGTCTCCCTCCTTTTCTTCGTCAATGGCAGAAAATATGATCTGTGCAGAAGGTGGAGACCCACTACCATCCACCGCTATAGCCTCTCCCATAGGTTATCCCACAGCCTCATGACGAGGGTCCAGAACATTTTTAATCATATTTATAGGATAAGTTTTTAGTTGTTTTTTTTTTTTTTGTACCTTCACCCAAGTATCTAAATTAACAGTACCCTCTTTAACTTTCAAGATTACTTGTATAAAGAGTTGCCGTTCTTAGTTTCAGTGTTATCCATGTCAGAAAATTAAATATAATAGAAGATAAAGCTTTTAGCTTTCAAAAGATCAGGCTTTTCTTTGGCCTTTTAACTTCAGAAACCGTTTTTTCTCTCTAACTCTAACTCTTTAACACTTTCAACACTTCCCATTCCTACTCGCCCTGTCTATCCTACAGGGGGGTCCGCGGCACCCTGAGTGGGGTCCTATCCATCCCTAAAATTCAACACTGGGGGAAAGGGATGGGGACCTACCTTTGAAGTCCCTGTTCGGGCGCCACCTGCTGGGGTCCAGCCCCGGCTGATCCAGGGTATTCGAAGAGGGGACAGCGTCGGCGAGGATCAGGATACAATAGCTTCAGTTATATATTAATTAGAGATGTAAAGAGTAATAGAATGAGGATAGCTCAGTAGGAAAATTCAGTGGAGAAAAGAGGCTGAGTAGCTTGGTTTATGCAGGAGACCAATAAAACTTCAAGACAAGAAGTTTGCACCACTTACGTAGGCCGCAGGCGTCCTTCTGTTCTCCCAAAGGAGAGGAGACACTGAGGCCTCCCCAGTCAGATCTTAGAAGCCCAGGCATAATTAGTAAGCATGGCGGGTTCCACGCTCCAAATGGAGACTCAGCCAGAGTGAGAGAGAGAGCGACATGGGGAGACCAGTATTTCGAGAAACTGATCCCAATTCTTTATTTTCCATGGTCTACTTTTATACACTGAGATGTTATGCAAAAGTCATGCGGGGTCAGCAGTCCTGACTTTTATCAAAGTCAGGTGCTTCATACAAATGTATACAGAGGTCTTAGGGGTGTTACATCATCTTCTGGCCAGGGGGCCTGCTGACAATTTATGACCCTTTCCTTGTGACAGCGGTCAGTCAACCAGGACACTTATTTCTCCAGGGGTGATTATTCTTAAAACAGACGCCACCCAAATAAAGTTACATTCCTATAGGGTGAGGGTGTAGTGGGTTTTAGTTAAGGAAAGAATTTACTTAGCCTAAGGTCTAACATGATGAATATCAAAGGTTAATACTTATTTCTTCTATATATTCATTAATGTGTGTAAGGGCAGGGGATATGGAGACTTAGCAACAAACATTGGCTCAACAAATGAAAAACCCTTCACCAATACAATTTCTAATCAGCCCATTATACTTATACTAATAGTTTTCTAACTTTTCTAAGGAACCTGTTTTTAGAAGGTTTAAAGCATCTCGTGCCTCTCACGGTTGGGAGGCTGTGAGCAATCACCTGTGGCCGGACAAGCCTGTCAGGCAGGCTAGAGAACCTTCAGAGGAGTTTGTAGGTTAAAACACTCTTGTCACGCCCAGGAGTTTTTATTAACTGGAGCTCTAGGTTAACTCCTTCTCCGAAAGAGGTGGTGGGGGACAGCCCCCCGTAAAGTCAGGTGTAGGTGGGAGCACAAAGTAGTAGTGATTATGGGGGTAGATGCTCGAGGATTTCCAGGGGGGCTCCTGAGGCTCGATCCCGCCTTTGCGTATGTCGAGCCTCCTTCCTCATGACCTTTTCCACGGGCAGAGTGCCTCACTCTGGCCCCCAACAAAGAGGCTTTTTAGTTCCTCTTCACTTCCTGCCATAAGGGTGGTGTCATCTGCATATCTGAGGTTATTGATATTTCTCCCCGCAATCTTGATTCCAGCTTGTGCTTCTTCCAGCCCAGCGTTTCTCATGAAGTACTCTTCATAAAAGTTAAATAAGCAGGGTGACAATGTACCGCCTTGACGTACTCCTTTTCCTATTTGGTCTTACTTTCCTATTGGGTCTTAGTTTTAAGCTATTGAGAAGTTAGTCTATAATCTGCTGCTGCTGCTAAGTCGCTTCAGTCGTGTCCAACTCTGTGTGACCCCATAGACGGCAGCCTGCCAGGCTCAGCCATCCCTGGGATTCTCCAGGCAAGAACACCGGAGTGGGTTGCCATTTCCTTCTCCAATGCATGAAAGTGAAAGGTGAAAGTGAAGTCGCTCAGTCGTGTCTGACTCTTAGCGACCCCATGGACTGCAGCCTACCAGGCTCCTCCGTCCATGGGATTTTCCAAGCAAGAGTACTGGAGTGGGGTGCCATTGCCTTCTCCAAGTCTATAATCTAGTACCTCTTTAATATTAAATACTTTGTTTATATACAATTATCTGAAGCTTCCTTTTGGTTATCTTCTGTTTTCTTAATGGTGTCTTTGAAAAGAAAGAAGTTTTTAATTTTTGATGAAGTCCATTTTATGAGTTTTGTTTCATGAAACATTCTTTTGGTGTTTTATCTGAGAAATGTATACCAACCTAAGATCATTTATTTTCTCCTATTTTCATCGTGATGTTTTCATTTTAGGTTTTACATTTAGGACATGATTCAGTTGAGTTACTTTTTGTTTGTGGTTTGAGGTGTAAATGAAAGCTTTTTAATTTTATTCTTGTGTATGGATATCCAATTCTTACAAACACCATTTATTGAAAGACTATTGTTTCTTTATTGAATTGTCTTTGTACTTCTGTAAAAAATAAACCATCCATATATGTGTGGATCTGTTTCTGTATTTCATTCCTCGGTCTATTTTTGTACCCAAAGCACCCTGTTTTGCTCACTGGAACTTATTATATTAAGTCATGAAACTTGAGATTAGTTCTCTAATTTTGTTCTTTTAAAAAGTTGCATTTTGATATGACTTTTAGAATTAAAACTTGTCAATTTCTAACAAAAAGGTCTATTGGGAAATTGTTTGGGATTACATTGATCATACAGATCAATTTGGGGAGAATTGACATCTTCATAATATTGAGTCTTCCAACAAAGGGCATAGTATATTTCTCCAATTATGTAGATAATTTTTATCTTCAATTTTCCTCAGCAATGTTCTATAGTTTTCTGTGTATAAATCTTGTATATTATTTGTTAGAAGAATATACAAGTACTTTATATATTTTGATGCCATTATGAGTTATATTAAAATTTGTTTTTGTTGCTACATAGAAATATAAATTATTTTTTTGGTATATTGACTTTGTTTGTTACAGACTTACTAAATTTACTTATTAGTTCTAGTAGATTTTTTTTTTATAGGTTCAATTGGATTTTCTATGTAGATGGTCTTGTTATTTACAAATAACATCAGATTTACTCTCTTTTCAATCTGAATACCTTTTCTGAAAGAATTTCTGTTGAATTTATATCACTCCTCTTAAATGTCTGTAGAATTCACCAGTGAAAGCATCTGGGCCAGTAGTTTACTTTCTAGTTTTTAAACTACAAAATTCAACTTTTGATATAGATATAGGATTATTCAGGTTATCTTTTTTTTTTTCCCTTGAGTGAACTTTACTAATTTGTATGTTTCATGGAATTTACCCTTTTTAACCTATGTTTTTGAATTTGATGGCATAAAATTGCTTGTAACATTTCCTTATTATTATTTTAATAGCTGTTAAATTTATAATGATGTCACTTTTCTCATTCCTGATATTGTTAATTTGCTAAAGTATATTTCTTGTAAGTGGTATGTAGTTGAGTTCTTTTGTCCAATATGACAGTCTTTGCTTTTTAATAAGGGTGTTTAACTTCTTTACTTTTAATATGATTATTGTGGTTAGAGGTATATCTGTTATATTGCTGTTTGTTTTCTGTTTGCTCCATCTTTTTTGTTCCCCTTTCCTCATTTTGATTGTTAAGATACTGCCAAGCTTTAAAAGTCCTGTCTAGGCAACACGAGAATTTCAATTTTATGTTGAATCTAAAGCTTCTCCCCTCTGTCTGCACAAATCTGACCCATGGTTCAAGGGCCCTTTTATGTTCTTTGTTGCTCTTTTACTTATTTTTTTTTCTTTTACTTTTCTTCTCCTGCTCTTTCTGATCCTTTTGCACTTCTCCATGGTTGAGGTAGGGTGAAGCTAGATTAGAGTAAAAAAGACCATGAGTCTTTTATTCAATGGTAGCAATAGCCACCAAAATCTTTGTTTTATCTTATTTATGGAGGTCTTTGGTGTTTAGTCCATAGAAAGCTTTAGATATTGAAAAGTATACTCTGGTATTAGTCCATTTACAACTTTTGCAAGACTGTTGGATTTAAACACAGAAGATAATGGATGTTAGAGATTGGTATACAGTTGCTTACCTTAAACAGTTATTAGTAACAATTATTCATTGAGTCTTATCATTCAGAACTAAGATAGGATGTTTATTAAGACAATAGGAGCTACTATAACAAAAAATCTTAAAAATGGTTTATTTTATCATCTAAAGTTGTCTACCTTTTAAAAGATGTCTGTCTTTTAAATAATAATCCAGGGCTCCTTCCATCTGGAGCTCTGCCACCTTTGACATCTTTCCTCTAAGGCTTCATACCCATCCACATCAAGCTGGCATTGCTTGGGGAGATGTTTATATACTAAAGCCTAAGGGTGGCAAACAGTACTTCTGCTCACATTACAGTGGCTGTGTTACACTTAGCCACTGTAACAGGGCTCAGTTAGGGTGGCTGGAAATGTAGTGTGTGCCAAATGAGAACAGAAAAGATTTGGTAAAAAGCTAGCTAGTTTCTGTGTAGGGTAACTTTCCTTATTACAAAGTGTCCCATGTATTTAAACTTGAAATTAAAGCTCAGTGAACCTTGGTCTCTTTCCCTTCTTCTGTGGCAGTGTGTTGACATCATGCAGCTAGGTCAGATCAGATCAGATCAGATCAATCGCTCAGTCGTGTCCGACTCTTTGCGACCCCATGAATCACAGCACACCAGGCCTCCCTGTCCATCACTGACTCTCAGAGTTCACTCAAAACTCATGTCCATCCAGTCGGTGATGCCATCCAGCCATCTCATCCTCTGTCGTCCCCTTCTTCGCTTGCCCCCAATCCCTCCCAGCATCAGAGTCTTTTCCAATGAGTCAACTCTTTGCATGAGGTGGCCAAAGTACTGGAGTTTCAGCTTTAGCATCATTCCTTCCAAAGAAATCCCAGGGCTGATCTCCTTCAGAATGGACTGGTTGGATCTCCTTGAAGTCCAAGGGACTCTCAAGAGTCTTCTCCAACACCACAGTTCAAAAGCATCAATTCTTCGGTGCTCAGCCTTCTTCACAGTCCAACTCTCACATCCATACATGACCACAGGAAAAACCATAGCCTTGACTAGACGGACCTTTGTTGACAAAGTAATGTCTCTGCTTTTCAGTATGCTATCTAGGTTGGTCATAACTTGCCTTCCAAGGAGTAAGCGTCTTTTAATTTCATGGCCGCAGCCACCATCTGCAGTGATTTTGGAGCCCCCCAAAGTAAAGTCCGACACTGTTTCCACAGTTTCCCCATCTGTTTGCCATGAAGTGATGGGACTGGATGCCATGATCTTCGTTTTCTGAATGTTGAGCTTTAAGCCAACTTTTTCACCTCTAATTCAGCCTTCAAATGGACATATCTTATAAAAATGATCACCCATCACACTAACACTAAAGCTCCTTGAAATTTCTGAACTTGAATTTTTAAGAAAATGTTTTAGAGGGAGTAGGTCTTTATAATGATCATTTAAAACAGAACACTTATTAAAGTCAACTGTGATACCTTCATACTTCATCTTCAGAGGATTTTCTTTTTAAAAAGTAATTATTGAAAGTCTTTCTAAAGATATTTTTCATTTAAAAGTAACAACTTAAAGTTCTGATTTTGGGTGTTTTGATTTCGGACAAAAAGTCATTTGTATAAAGAATCTCGTAGAGTGTTTACACTTGTCTCTGTGTTTAGTATTTTTCTTGCAAATCCCAGTCCTCTGGAGTCATGGGGTACTCTGGGCCCAGGGACTCCAGTTTAACATTCATTTAATGGTTTTGACCCCTGCTCTGAAGTGGATTTATACAGAGGAGTCGTGCTTTGCATGTCCTGAAGTCATTAGTTTGGCATGAAATGGTCCCGCTGCTTGTGTTGTCATAATAGTAAACAATTATTTCTGACTTGGGTTTCTGTAAAATGACCATGTCTATTTGAAGACCTAAATTATTTAAGAGCAAACTGCTTGTGGGGATGACAGTGCTTGAGGGCCAGTGACCATCTGATCTTCCATGTAGGAATAACTCTTTCTTACCATTTAGTTACCTAGGTGCTAATCACTTAATTTGAATGGCATCCCTTTGTAAGAAAGCTAAGTATTTCCCAACATGGCCCTGGATATGGTTCTGCATGTTTTCCAATCTAACTCTGGATAATCCGTTGGGAACTTAGCATGCTTATTTTATTGTTGAATATGTTGTTTATGAAACAATAACAAATAACAAATATGAATTTGGGGTCCTAAATGTGTCTCAGGTTTTTAATATGTATTTTTCAGTTGTGATAAGATAGCTATCTTAATTTATATTCTAGGAGTCAAGACTTTTAATTGCTACTGTTTTCTCAATACAATATGGAGCAAAGCTGTCATCTGAGAGTGGGAATGGACTTTTGGAGCTTTGAGGAAAGAAGGTGTGATGTGGTTGTCTAGAAGAGAAGAGGATGGAATGGAGCAAGGAAGAGTCCAGTGATTGCTGGGTAGCATTTTGCTGCCATAGATACAGAGGACTTGAGAGGTAAGAACTGTGGTCTGTGAGATGAGTTGGGGTCAGAATGAATTTGGATTTTGTTCAAAGTGAAGTGCGCCACCATTGGAGGGTTTGTGCAGTGTCATGACACTATCAGAGTTTAAAAGAATCACTTTGATCACTCTGTGCAGAATATTCAGAGGCAGGAAGAGATTTATTCAGCAGTCTAAATGAAAGATGCTAGTAGCTTTGAACTGTGGTGGAAGTGGTGGAGGTGAAGAAAAGGGGTTGAATTTGAGTTATATTTTGAAGCTAGATCTGATGGGATTTGCCCATTAAAAGTAGAATATGAGAAAAAGGCATCAAGGAAGAATTTAAGGTTTAATCCTAAGTAGTGCGTGGATGCTGGTGCCAAATAGATATCAGGTTTCTCAGCTCCAAATAAACGCATAAGATCAATGCCAACTACGTTGATATCCTCAGCCAAGCAGCAGAATAATCTCCATGTAGACTGAGGCAACAGTGCCATTTAGGTTAATGTGGCTAATAGCCTCACATTTCAGACAAAAAGGAGGAAAATTTCTGCATGAACACACCAGACAGGCAATCTAAGGCGTGTAGTTTTTTAAGTGTGTTAGCATATTTTCTTCTAATTTATAATTCAAGATTAATTAAGTAGACTAATTTAAGCTAACTTCTGGAAATATGTGGGAATTTCCTTTTTCAAAATATGACAGAATTCAGTTAGTATTCTGCAGCTTGTTAGACTTTTCCAAACAATAAAACAAAATGCATTTATTTTAATGAGAAGCTCTGCTCTCCATTTAGTATTTTAATATTTTTACTTCTTCCTTCTTTAAGACTGAAATAAAACTATAAAAGTATGAAAGATGAGTGTGCCATTAACTTTAAAGAGAGAGATGACACTTGGTTCTTCCCTTTTAAAGAGTAGCTTGTCCCAATGTTTCCAGTCTTTATTTTTTTTGTTTTAAAATTTTATTGGCTTTTTGACTGGGCCAATCTCATTTCATACCCTTGCTACTGGAGCTACTTCATTCCTTTTTTATCAGCTCATCAGCACACTTTTTCTGGACAACTGAAAACCAACTGTCTTCATTTCCGTCCCTTAAATGTGAAGACTTCAAAAGTTTCCATAACTGCTCACTCTCCAGGAAAAACCAAACTAAAGGATGCTATTTCCCCCCAAAGTGCAGTTTAGTCATTTTCTTTATTGTGTTTGCAAATGATGTCACTGGGACTGAGGGAGGAAATGAATGTATTGCATAGGAATCTTTGTTTTGTGATTTGGGGAGATCAAGAAGAAAAATAGTACCTGGATCTTTCAGTTATGTCTTCAATTTGTTCCTTCTGGTCTTCTTATTGGGTGAATGGTTAATTTCAGGTGAGAGGAAGCAAGTCCTTTAGAGCCTGTCCCCTGAATTAGAGGACTTGATGGCTACGATTGTCAGTGCTTTGCAGTGTAAACAGTTGTCAGGTTTGTGGATTGATGCCGTGGTGGGAAGCCCACCGTTATTTCAGTATCAATAAAAGCAATAAAAGTATCAATAAAATTAATGTTGAGAGCCTAGACTCTGGAATTCAACTTGGGTACAGATTCTAGTCTCACCACTCTCTAAATGGCTGGGTCATTTAACTTCTCTGAGGCTCAACTTATTCTATGTCAAATAGGGGTAATAGTGCTTACCTTACAGAGTAGTTGGGAAGAGTAAAATAAATAATGGGTCTTATGCAGTTATAGTATAGTGCCTTGCATATAATAAATATTTAGTAGTTGGCAGCTATTATTACTTTTCAGTTTTAGTAATTTGTAATTTAAGGAGAATACTAAGATTGTTATAGATCTATTATTGTATTTTATTTATATCTTATTTTAAGATAATCATACCTTATTTTATAGTATCATAAATTACTTTATTATATGTATGTATACTATTACATATGTGTGTGTGTGTGTGTTAGTCCCTCAGTTGTGTCTGATTCTTTGCAGCCCCATGGGCTATAGCCTGTCAGGCTCCTCTGTCCATGCAATTCTCCAGGCAAGAATGCTGGAGTGGGTTACCATTCTCTTCTCCAGGGAAACTTACTGGCACAGGGATCGAACATATGAATGCATGCATGTGTGTGTGTATATATTGTCTATATATGAATAAGAAAAGGTTTAGATTAGAGAAAATAGTACTTTACTTTCTCTAGGTAGGTATCCCTATAGGTATAGACCAATAGTTATTAAAATGTAGGCTCCAGACCATGGTGTCACCTTCAACTGGGAACTTCCTTGAAAATCAGTTACTGAGTTCCACTCTAGAAACTCAGGAAGTGGGGCTCAGCAATCAGTGTTTCAGTGAATTTTCCCAGTAATCTTGATGCCTCGTAAAGTTTGAACACTTGGAATAGAAGTGTCACCACTCTAAGTTAATGATTTTCAGTCTGAAACATACTTGGTTTAGCTGGTATTTTATTTCACGTAGTAAGTTTTAAGCAACCTGTAAATGCTGAACTGAAATCAGATGGTAATATTACAAACACAAGTGCTGGTTGAGTGCTTCCTAGATGCCAGGCATTGTACGCACATGCTTTAATGCACATTTCGTATTGCAGTGTTTGACATAGCAAGCAAATGTAGGACCCAGAAGTACCATTTCTTTCTTTGTTGCTTGAAGGGTAGTGTGGGCAAGACTTTCTCCCTCTCCTGTCAAGAAGTTGTAATTGGAAGTGTTTGGGACCAGCACCGTCAGGTTCCCCAAAACTCAAGGCATGAGACAGAAAACTGATGGTGGTGTCAGTCCTGTTGGGCCTTTACTGGCTGGACAGCAAAGGGAGGCCCTGTAGGAGGCAGGGCGTGAGTGTCTGCCAGTTCCCCCGGCTTCCTAGTGGCATCCTGTGTGACCTCATCAGGTTGCACAAGGTCCCTCTTCCCCCACCAAAACCTTAATTCAGCAACATGTAAAATTTTATAACTTCCTGGGAAGAGTTGGTTCTGTATCATTATTTTTAGTATGACTAAAATGGCTAATGTTCCCTTGTATCATCTGTCAGATTAAACAATGACTACACATGTGACAGAAATATTTAGAATGAAGTAAAAAGCTCAGCGCCTAGTATAACACACTCCTATACAGTCACCATTTAGATTTAACAACTGCTAATGTTTTGACATTGTGTTAGTCAGCTGAGGTTGCTGTAATAGAATACTGTACCGGGGGTCCCCCGCCTCCGGGATCCAATGCCTAATGATCTGAGGTGGAGATGATCTAATAATAGTAGAAAAAAGTGCACAATAAAGGTAATGTGCTTGAGTCATCCCGAAACACCCTCCACCCCCAGTCTGTGGAAAAATTGTCTTTCTCAAAACTAATCCCTGGTGCCAAAACGGTTGGGGACCGTATGACTTAAGAACAGAAATTCATTTTTTCACAGTTCTGAAGGCTACAAGTCCCAGATCAACAGGCTAGTTGGTTTGTTTCTGGTGAGAGCTCTCTTCCTGGCCTGCAGACTTCTTGCTGTGCCTCACCTGGCCTTTCCTCAACTTGTGTGCATGAAGACAGAGTGAGATCTCTGGTGTCTCTCCTTATAAAGACACTACTTCTACTGGACAGGGCCATGACGTTATGGCTCATTGAATCTTCATTGCTTCCTTAGAGGCCCTCTGTCTCAAAACAGCCACACTGGTGATTAGAGCCTCAATGTTTTGAGTTTTAGGGAGACACAGTTCTACCTATAACAGCTAGTGGCATCAACCTTACCTGGGAACTTGCTTGAAATTCTCATTTTACCCTCCTTGACCCCATTCTTCCTTCTTCCTCCTCACAGGTAGACTTTTTGGAAGTTAGCTTGTGTTGTTCCTTTCCTTACATTACACATTTACTATATACATACACGCACATATTTTTTTCCTCCGTGAGGACTTTTATTTGAATGTATTGAAACTACATTGATTTTAGGGGCAACTGGCATCTTAGAAATACTGTTATTGCATCTTTCAATCCAAGAACATGTTTTTCTCTCCATATAAATTTATCCAAATGGCTATTACGTTTCTTCAAAATTTATTTAGAAGCCTATCTTATACCTACAGATTTGCCATGCCAACAGGTCATGCCATGCTTTATCATAGACTACACTGCCTTATGTACTTGCATTCTTTCTGGGTTATCTCTGACTATTCCACTGATCCATCTTTTAGAGCCCAAACTGCACTGTTTTAATTAGAGAGGCTTCATAATGTATGTGCATGGCTTGTATCTATAGACATTATATAACTACATATAATTTGCTTCACGCACATGCATGTGCTAAGTCACTTCAGTCGTGTTCAACTCATTGTGACCCTGTGGACCGTAGCCCACCAGCCTTCTCTGTCCATGGGATTCTGCAGGCAAGAGTACTGGAGTGCGTTGCCATGCCGTCCCTCCAGGGGATCTTCCTACCCAGGGATTGAACCTGTGTCTCCTGCACTGGCAGGTGGGCTCTTTACTACTAGCACCACTTGGGAAGCCTAATTTGCTTCATATCTGAATGATATTTGCTTTTATTCTCTCACCATTCTGTTTCTGACATTTATCCATGTTGACGCTTGTGGATTTAGTTGATTTATTTTAGCTGCTAATTGATGCATTATAGAACGAATCTATCATGATTTATCTGTCCAGAAGTAATAACAGTAGTTTCCGTTTTTTTCACCGCCATAAGTGATGCTGCATTGAGTATCCTTGTGTGTGGTTCCAAGTGCACATGTGCTGGAGTCTCTTCAGGGGATATACAGAGGTTTGGAACTCCTGGGTGGTAGGGTATATACACCATCAATTTTATTAGATATTGCCAATTTATGCTCTTAGTGAAAGTTGATGCAAATTTTAATTTCCACCAGTAGAGTTTTAATTTTACATATCCTTCATAACTCTTGTCAGGCTTCTTAATTTTTGTTTACCTCATGAGTATAAAACACTATTTTATTGCTATTTTTAAATGTACATGTCCCTGATAATTCAGGGGCTTCCCTGGTGGCTCAAGTGGTATGGAATCTGTCTGCAACACAGGAGCTACAGGTTCGATCCTTGGGTCAGGAAGATCCCTTGGAGGAGGGAATGGCAACCCACTCCAGTATTCCTGCCTGAAGAATCCCATGGACAGAAGAACCTGGTGGCGTACAGTCCATGGGGTCCCAAAGAGTCAGACATGACTGAAGTGACTTAGCATGCACACACTGATAATTCATGAGGTTAATAATCTTTCATATGTGTATTGGTCAGGCACATGGTTCCTTGGGAACTGACTGTTTGCATCTTTGTCTACTTTCTATTGGGTTGGTTGTCTTAATGTAAGTTCTTTATATAATTTTATTATTGAAATAAAATTTTTATTTATTTGTAGTGATTGTAACCATCTTCTCCTTGTCTGTAGCTTGATTTTTTTACTTCTAAAAAATAATGTTCTAATTAAATAGAAAGTGTATATTTTAACATAATTGAATGTATCAATTTTTTCTTTTATGATTTGAACTAATTATGTCTTATTTAAGAAACTATTTCCTACCTAAGGCCATAAAAGTATTGTTTTCGACAAGTTTTAATTTCTGAGCTCTCCATTCTTTTCCATTGGTATGTCAGTCTTTTTGCATATTGCTTTAATTACTATACCTTTATAGTAGCTTTGGTATCTCATGCACCATAGATCAAGCTTGTTCTGTTGTTTGAATCTTTCGTAACTTTATTTTTTTCCAATTTATTTTAGGAATGTCAAAATCTTTCATGTAGATGTGACTTGTCAGATTCTCTTTGTATTTCATCAACTTATGGTTTATATATTTTGAAATTATCTTGTTAAGTGAATATAGCTAAGTGGATATCAGGATGGGTCCATAGAATTAGAGCATAAGGATTTGGCAGATGTAAAATACCAGAGATAAAAACCAGAGGAGCTGGAGAAGAAAAGCTTTTTCTCAAACTCTAAGCCAAGGGTTGACATAAAAGTGCCAGGTTATGTCTGCCAAGTTCATGGGAAAAAGACTCATATCAGGGACCTTGCGCTAGATGAGCAGTGAAAGCATAAGAAGGGGGGGGTCCAAGATGAAGTCAGTTGGATGTAACTCACAGCCAACTGTTTTTAACTGCTGCCATACCTGTGTATTTGTTTGAAGGAGACTAGCATTGAAGGTTGTTACTTGTCACTGAATCTTGGCAGGATGAAATTCTTTTGGTTGATTAAAACATATCAGAGCAACTTCTAACATTTAATCAATTCCCACCCACACTTTTATTTTGGAAGGATATTCCTCACTTTTGTATTCTTCATTTTAAAGTCTTAATATCACATTGCATATTCCTCCTTGCATTTTGAACTCCAGGAGGATGAATTATTCCAATTGTCTTACTTCACTGGCTGTTATTGTCTGGAGGAAGCTTAAGAGAGTTCAGTTTACCTGGTAGCCTTTCCCTCTGAGATTTTGTTTCTGGTAGACTCCATTGCTCAGCAGAAATACTCCTATTACAGTGCTCAGTTTATCTTTAGATGAAAACCTTTGCATCTTAAATAAAACGCTCAGCTAGCAGGGTCATGCTTGGGTCTGTTTCTCTTCATCAGTGCTTCTAAGTCTGTTTGCCAAGTCTGAGGTCCTGGACACAGACGTCTTGGAGGAGCGCTAGGGGTAAAGGCGCTTTCCATTTAATGTGAAAAATAGCATTTTGCTTTAGGCTGTTTTGCTCAATTGCTCCAAAGTAATTTACCTTGGGGAGTACAGACCAAGACTGAGACATTCAAGCTAAAAGGAAACTAATTTTTTTAAAAGTACATATAGTTATAAGCAATCAACAAAGGGGAGTTTATGATGAAAATTATTCTTCAGCCCCAACGGGGACATGTTCTATGGTAAAAGATGCATCTCTCTCGAAAACACATGAAAATGTAATCCCTCTCTTCTCATTCCTTTATTACTTTCAGGTCTCTTTGGGGTGAAGAAACCAAGCAAAGTTAATTTAAGACTTATTTTAGTAAAACAGATGACTATCCAGAGGATTTAAGGTTCTGCCCTTCTTCAGCTCCATACAAACATTTATCTCCTATGTTTAGTTTATGCAAATGAAAGGGCCTTGTAGTGGGTGGGGAAGGCATACCAAATACCCGATAATTGCAGTTTTAAATTTAAGTTTGTTAGTACAGACTGGAATCTAAGATGGTGTGACATTTTCAGTCTCCAGAAACCTTATAACAAGCTCTGCATATTCTGTATTTGAGTCTGCATTTTCTTTGTCGGCCATTTTCATAGCATTTGATTATACTGCTACAAATTCTACATGGTAGGTCTGGCACAAGATCCCTTCCATGAATAACTATTGCTTTGCCAGATTTAAAAATATAAAAACAAAATAGCTACATTAAACCATGGATGATCTTAGAGTTAATTTTTCAGGAGGGAAAAGGACAAGAGTCCAATTAGACAGCATTCTCTTTAGGATAATGTTTGATTATAGCAGTTCCAGAAGAATCTAACCCCACTGTAGCCTCCAGACTTTAATTATTTCTCTTTGCTAAACAAATCAGAATTAATTTTGAACTTAGATCCTTTCCTGGGTAGATCCTAAAGGCTGGGTCTTCAGGCCAACTTTCTGTTAAAATTCCCTTTACTTGACTTTTTTTAAAAAATGGTTACTATCAGTTTTTCTCCTTCTCAGCTAAAGGTCGTATATTTACCTTGCTTATGTTGATAGAGTGTGGACCTACTTAGATTCTTAACTTGTCCATGCCACTTCACTATGCCCTGTCTGTTGAACAGAAGGTAAAAGAGTCTACAGGCTGCCATACCTTGACAGTGGATATCATTCTGTGGCTAGAGGTTGACCAGGTAAAAGGAAGTCCTTGTCCAGTATCATCTCAAAGAAAAATTATTTGTGCTACACTTCTTTTGTCAATAATCTATGAAGTTGAGGGCAATACATTTATACAAAAACAGAGGTTAAAATTTTTTTGATATATAGATGCCATAAATATTTCAAAATTTATTGAAAGCCTATAGTTTGCATGGCACCTTGCTCAACAATGGGAGAAGGCAATGGCACCCCACTCCAGTACTCCTGCCTGGAAAATCCCATGGACGGGGGAGCCTGGAGGGCTGCGGTCCATGGGATCTCTGAGGGTCGGACACGACTGAGCGACTTTACTTTCACTTTTCACTTTCATGCATTGGAGAAAGAAATGGCAACCCATTCCGGTGTTCTTACCTGGAGAGTCCCAGGGACGGGGGAGCCTGGTGGGCTGCCGTCTATGGGGTCACACAGAGTCGGACATGACTGAAGTGACTTAGCAGTAGCAGTAGCAGTTGCTCAACAATATGAGTGATTCCACATTTTACAAATTTAGGAGGAGAGATGAGCACATATGCTAGCAACTGTAATTTCAAGCAGTTATAGAATGAGAATCCTATAGAAAATGCAGACAATTGCAAAGATCACAAATGCAAAGATCAAAATTGGTGATCTTTTCTGGCCAGTGGAGGCTTCTGGAGAAAGTTGCATTTGTATTGGGCCTTAGAGATGGGTAGGAATTATCAATAGGCAGACATGTTTCCGTGGTATAAGGACTGCTTTAAATGGCACATGAGTGAACAAGACCAAAGAATGGGAAAGAACAAGTCACCCTCAAAAACAACCAAACTCAATTACATTGGGTAGAAAAGGGTATAAAATGGCACTGAAACTTTAAAGGGGATATCAGACTGTAAAAGATGGAAGAATGATAGAAGACCCAAGGTATAAGTGGGAGTCAGATTATGAAGAGTCAATGATGACTGGGCTTTATAGGCAATGAGAATCGCTGAATTTGGGTAGGGCAATGATACGACAACAGTAGTATTCACAGGAGTCTTCCATGGTGACTCTGGTAAGGATTAGAACCAACAGCCTGCAGGTGAGGAGATCAGCTAGAAAGCTCTTGCACTAGTCCGAGAGTTAGTCTTGAACTGAGAACCAAATCACATCTCTACCTATCTCATCAGGGACTCATCCAGGCTTGGTGGAGAGTAAATCTTGTATGATTTTAGGGTGTCCTTTTTAGAAAAAAATAAAACAAATTTGCAAGTAAAAATTGCTTTGATAGGGACATGTAAATGAGGGGCCCTGAGCCCTCAACAATCTGGATGAAACACTGTGAGAATTTTTGAGGTAGAATGATTTGCCCCTGTCATTATTGTTAAATGCATCTGCTTGTTTCAGAGAGGGAGGTTTTATGACAATTGTCTCAAACAGATAAATAAAACAGGTTAGTCCATAAGCATAAACTGCCTAGTTGTGCAAAACCAGGGTCAAGTGGAAAAAACTTATTTCAGCTTTACAGATTTTAAGGTAGTCATTTTCATTTTCAACATCCAAACCACTTCTGAAATAAGGATTGGCTGTGCAGAGCCTTTGGTTCAAATCCTGTGTCATCTGTTTCATTTTGAAAAGTGCTTGGAATTGTGCCTGGCACAAAATAAGTGCTCAATAAAATATTAGATATTAGTTTTCATCAATGGGGACTTTAAAGGTAAAATTAATGAAAATGTGTTCAAAACAAGATGCATGTTAACTTGCTTTTAGACAGATCACTTGCCTATGGGATTGTTACTATTTGAGTCACAAATAAATTGTCTATTTTCTTGTGGCTTTAGGTTCAAGTGGTTCTTAGCTGACTATACATTGCATTATTTGGGACACTTAAGTCTAACCTTTGCCAGGGCCCCACCTGGCCAATTTGATCAAAACCTCTGTGGTTAGCTTGGACATCAGGGTGGATTACAGGCTCCCTGATGACCTTATTATATATCAGAGTCAGAGCTGGAAGCCAGGGTGTGCAGCCTCTCAGTGTGAAGCCCAGAGCAACCTGACTTTAGCCACAGTTGAGATTACCTGCTGCTGCTGCTGCTGCTAAGTCGCTTTAGTCGTGTCTGACTCTGTGCGACCCCATAAACGGCAGCCCACCAGGCTCCGCCATGCCTGGGATTCTCAAGGCAAGAATGCTGGAGTGGGTTGCCATTTCCTTCTCCAATGTATGAAAGTGAGAAGTGAAAGGGAAGTCGCTCAGTCGTGTCCAACTCTTCGCGACCCCATGGACTATAGCCCACCAGGCTCCTCCGTCCATGGGATTTTCGAGGAAGGTTCAAGTTTTCTTTGTTCTATGTTACTATTTTATCAAAATAAACCATAACTAATTTCTAAGATAGATACTTGTTGAACTATGAAGAAGGTGATCCCAAGAATAAATTTTAAAAAATCCTTCACACTCATTCTTAACTCTATTAATTTATTCCAAAGCCCAATCTCCTTACAAATCTCTATTACACTCTGTTACAATGGTTCTTGTCACCCCTTGCTGTTTATTTTCACTTAAATATAAAAGCTCTTTCTGGAGCATTCATAAAACCCTAAAAACAGTGGTCCTTACATCAATAATCACACAGTGAACACTTCCTAAAGGCTGGGCCCTGTGTTAGCTCTGTATGTGCCGTGTCTCTTTGTCCTTATAACCCTCCATTTGAGACAGGCATGATTATCATCCCCACTTTAAAGAGGGAAAGTGAATATCCTTGATCACGTACCTGGTCTGAGAAGAGTTTCAGGGCATGTGTACTGAAAGGGAGGAAGAACAGAATGGTGACTGGGAGCTCCATGTAGGGCTCTGACAGACCCAGCAGGTTTTCAGCCTCTACTCTCTGCACTTTGGTTCCCTCATCTGTAAAACACTATAGAAGTATTCACCTTGTAGATTGATCATAGTTATTATGAGGGTGATAACTATAGAAGTGCTCAGAGGTGATGACTGTTAATGATTTAATGAATCAGATGTGCTGCTGTCTTATTTTTCAAATACACCCTAGGTTTTAATGGTAAAATTTTTACTGTTATTTATGATTTTACAAATAAATGCATGTAATTGTAAAAAAAAGGAAATCAAATAAACAAAAATTAAAAAAAAACAACCCACTGTTGATTCTACAAGTGAGAGAGGATTTATTTAATTTTTTTTAATCCCTTTTATTTTTTCTCTACATTCACATACACATGATTTAGAATGAGATGGTGTACATTATTGTTCTTTTAATGGCTTTTCACTCAGTAATGTTTATATTTTCTATTTTGCTATACAGTCTTTCTTTTGGGGCTTCCCTGGTGACTCAGTGGTAAAGAATTTGCTGGCCAATGCATGAGATGCAGGTTCGACCCCTCTGTCGGGAAGATCCCCTGGAAAGGAAATGGCAACCCACTAGAGAATTCTTGCTTGGGAAATTCTGTGAACAGGGGAGCTTGGCAAGCCACGATCTATGAGGCCACAAAAGAATCAAACACGACTTAGTGCAACAGCAGCAGTTTGCTATTAATATTATGCTTGCAGATGGGTGTTTATGCCCATAGATGTTTAACCAGGCCATTACTACAGGATTGTGCATGATTCAAGGACTTGCTATATTATATAATTTGCTGTGGGCAAGGCTGGCTCTCCTTACCTTACACAGAATGGAGTTGGTGCAAAGAGGCAGGTAGAGTCTTGCCCAGGGGGAAGTCTGTCAGACATTCTCCTTGTATGGTCATGAAGGCCAGAAGTTGAGCATGTTGGGAGACACTAAGGAGGTCTAGGTGGGAGATTCCAGAGATGCTCCCACTGTAAGGGGAAGCTAATGTCAAACGGAGCCCTAGGGCCAGGACACAGTCGAATCTTAGGCTTGTGAAAGATGAAATATAGAAATGGACAATTGCTAGACCATATATAAGAACAGAACTCTGACCCACAACCTGCAGCAACTAGTCCAGGATAGTAGCGCTTCGTCTAAGAAGATAACCCAGAAAGCCAGCCTGCTAGACGTCAGGCTTGCAGGAAGCCAGACTGCCATCTCTAGTGAACAGTCCAGAAAGCTAAGCAGCAGCACCAAGGACATAATTAATAACTGACAGCTTCCTACATTTTGTCCCCACTTCCAACTTAGGACCAACTAAAGAAAGACAAACATGCACCCTGACCAGTCATACTGGATGCCCCACATGTGGTCAAACCACCTCCAGCTTACCCAGGCCAACAGCCCCCAACCAGTGCTTACTGGAGGCTTACGTTTAATCCACAGTCAAGCTTTCCCACTCCTATGCCTGCCATTGAGTCTCTGCTGAAACACCAGTGAATGGGTGCTGACAACCTTGCTATAGCAAGCTCTGAATACATAGCCTTTGCTTTTCACATTTGCTTGGTCTTCATTTATTTCCATGGGCTTCCCAGGTGGTGCTACCAGCAAAGAACCCACCTGCCAGTGCAGGAAATGCAAGAGACGCGGGTTTGATCCCTGGATCGGGAAGATCCTCTGGAGGAGGGCATGGCAACCCACTCCATTATTCTTGCCTGGAGAATTCCATAGACTGAGGAGCCTGGCAGGCTACAGTCCATAGAGTTGCAAAGAGTCAGACACTATTGAAGCGACTTAGTATGCATACACACATATATTTCCATAGTTGCTTGATGCCCAAGATAGGCTGCTTGTGTATGACCACTTCAGATAAGATCCTGTGTCTTTGATAGAACTTTATCTCTTTTTGTGAGGTACAGGCTATTTTTCTGGAAGGCAGAGATCATAACTTACTCATCTGTATTCCTAATATCAAGCATTGCCTGGTTCATAATACAGACTGCGGAAAGGAGTGGGGATAAAGTCCCACTCACAAGAATTAGGCTGTTTCTTTTCCAAAATGGAACCTGGAAAGCCCAACATGTCTAGTCTGTCTTGTTTTGTTAGAATGAAATGTCATCCCAAATTCCAGCTTAAATGTAAACCAAACTGGAATTGACCTGGGAATGAGGGGAATTTCACGGCCTGAGGGATTTTGTAAAATCTCTAGAGAACTATTTTAAAATATTTTTGGCACAGCTTTCCCCTATTTTGTTTAACACCTTCTAAACCCATGTACATTTTAAGGGAAATTTAATTTAAAAGATTTTTTTTCCCTTAGCTAAATGGAAGCAGGTGCTATTCAGACAGTAAAGGAAACCATGGCTAAGCTAATTTGGCTTGCTCGTTATCCCTGTTTCCCAGGCAAATAACTGAAATGTGACCTGTGGCCATTTAATTGTCATTGAGATCAAGTTTCGTGAGGCTTCTCCACCATTGTGTCAATATATCTACACCAGAACCTTGACCAGAAGCCCCACATTTCAGTTATGACCCATATCAGCTCCAGGCTGCCTTCCTCAGGATGGAAATACCATTCTTGCATTAGCATTGGGACCTGGAATACTGCACTTGGCTTCTATATTGACCTTGCCTGGTGTGTTCTTCCCTAAGACACTTTAGATTTGAACACTGAAACAATTTTATTGCTTAGCTAAAACTTCTTCAAACATATGGGGAAGAAGTCCAAAGGTGACTAACTTTGGAGCAATAAATTCTCAGAAATTCTATTGAGAATATTCTAAATTTAGAATATTTTAGAGTATTCTAAAATTTGAGAATTCAATTAATTCTCAGATTTCAGGGCTGTAATGATATTGTTTTTGTGCTAAACATCCCATCTGATGGCTCAGATGGTAAAAAATCTACCCACAATGCAGGAGACCTGGGTCCCACCCCTGGCTTGGGAGTATCCTCTGGGGTAGAAATGGTAACCCACTCCAGTGTTCTTGACTGGGAAATCACATAGACAAAGGAGCCTGATGGGCTACAGTCCATGGGGTCATAGAGTTGGACCCAAATGAGTGACTAACACACTAGACTATAAGCTCTACAATGGCAGGGACCTTGTCTGTCTTATTTATTTCTGTGTCTCTTGTACTTGACATATAATAGCACCTAATAGGAATTTGTTCAATGTGTGTTGGGATCTTGGAATTCAGAGTCCTTGGCAGAAGGTGCTGAATCACAGCAGACAGCAAAGACAGAGAGCAAAGATCTTGTAAAATATATGCAAACAACAACACTATAGCAATTCTAACTGCAGAAAGAAGGCTAGTTTGGCTGGATATTTATTAACAAATAGACAACTTTATGTTAGAGTCTTTGGTGAGTCCAGAAGTTCTGCCCAATAGAATTAAGTGAATCTAAGATGAGTAATCTGTTTGCCTCATTCAGAAGAGAAGGTTTAAAATAATGCCGGGTTACACTATATTGGCTTGTGGGCAGGGCCCATAATACAGTGGCATAATGAGCTCAGACCACCAGTGGGAGGAAAGCAATTCCGTGTCCCCTGAGGGTGCTAAGGAGGACAAACCTTTTCTTCAATTGCTGGCTAACAGAGAGAAAGCTTCCTCTACTTGTAACCTCTCCTCCTAAGCAGCCTAGTGGAAATAGCTGTGCCAACTCTGAGCCATGTATTTGTACAACCAAATCCTCACTACATTTATCACCTAGTTTTTCCACATCTGTCTCAGCAGTCTTGGTGGGTGGGTGGGGAAGAGAAAAGGTCGTGAATAAGACGAGTCTCTTAACATTGACTTACGTAGTGGAGCAGGAGGGGTTGTCACTCAGCATGTTTCAGTCTCCTTTCACTGTGCCTCCTATGGGGCAAGGGCTGAAAAGCTAAAAACTACATTTCCCAGAAACCCTTTTGTCCTGAGTGGTGGGTGGGGTTTAGCTGCTGTCATTTTTTTTTTAATTAATGAATTTTTTAAATTGAAGGATAATTGCTTTACAGAATTTTGTTGTTTTTTTTTCAAGCATCAGCATGAATCAGCCATATCCTCTTATTTGAAAGGCAAAGTTATTTCTCCTGCTGACTGGGATGATTAAGGACCTTGTGGTTTCTCTGTAGCCCTGATACTAAAGGCTCCACGGCCTGGCCCCTAGGGTGGTCGGTGTTGAGAGGCAGGTCATGAAGCAGCCATATTGCCAGTGCACATGGTCTTCTGGTGGAGTCCTGGAACCTGCAGCAATGATGGGGCTTGTGGAGGTCTCTTCTTCATGGCAGTGGGATGTGTTTGTACACCAGCTTCCCAACCAGCAGGCAGCAACCTGGGTGGCCCGGTTCCACTATGTGGCTTGGGATGTGTTTCTAGAAGAACCTAGAGTTTGTTTCGTTAGCCCTCCTGATGCCCTGTAACCATTTAACACACTGAAATAAACACAGTTCTGCTTCAACTAGCCAGATGAAGTTCTTCTCCCTGCAATGGAACCCTGACCACTGAAAGGCTGAATCAAGCTTTCTGCGTTAAGTGTTATTGAGGGTTGCCCTCTCCCATTCCTGTTGTCTTGGTTTTAGACAATTATGTGCAAAACCATTGCTGTGTAACTTTTGATTCCTGAATTCTAAGCTATTGTGCGTTTGTCCACTGTATTCTAGTAAGTGGTAGGCAATTAGAAATCCAAGGTTGTGGGGTTTATTAAAATACTGAATCTGTTATATATTAGATTCTGATTTGTTCAGAAAAATGTTGAGCTGCTAATTTATCTGTCCAGGGCCTGAGCTTAGAATTACCTTGTCTGTTGTTATTAGTGTTGCTCCTTGGTGTCTCAGAAACCTCTCCATGACATATAATATAAAAATAATACCAATGACTTATAATAAAGCATTATGTTTGTGACCTTTATTATGATTTTTGAAAATGACATAATGATCCTTCCCTTATGTCAGGGTTAAGGGAAAGTATTGCAAAAAAAGAAAAGTAAGATTCTGAGATGTATGATAATTTGTTGAAAATCACGAGGTTAGTTAATAAATAGTGGAATCAGGCCTATACCAGATCAGAAGAGCTTACTTTTGACAAGAAAAGCAACTGCCTGATGTAACAGGTTTTCGCCAATAACCAGCCAAGAATAGCCTGGGATAGCTAAAGGAGCTAGTTCCTCTTTTTAAAAAATTAACCAAAAAAGATTCGTTGGATGGTATATAACATTGCTGGTGCCCTTAAAACTGTCACTTTGGATGCAAAAGACTGAGTTATTGACAGGAGTTAGGGGGTGAAGGGCAAGAGACAGGAGTCAAGCTGAAATGTCTCCTTGCAATATCTGTGAGTGCTGAGGCAAACTTAGGTTATAGCTTTAGTCCATCAAACAAGGACGTGAAAAGCGGCCTTAAGGAAAAGACATTAGGCTGGGCTGAGGCAGGAGAGGAAGAGCATAGGGCGTCTTGTGGAGAAGGAGAACAGACTACCTGCTGGGCTTAGTGCCTCGGTTAACACTTTCTTGTTTTGTTTTGTTCTTGCTATTAATTCCTATTATTAGAGAATCCTTCAAAAGGGCCCTGTGGGTTTGAAACAGAGTGAGAGTAAAACATTCTTTTCCACCAGATATCTCTTCGTCCTTTCTAGCTAAGACTTTCCTGGACTTAGTTTTAGTGTTACTGGTACATGAGGAGGTTTTTTTTTTTTTTTTTTTTAGCTGTGGAAGGATGTACATGTAGCCAAATGTTTCATGGTCCTATCTGTAATGTGCTTTAAAGCTTTTTCTGAAAGTGAAATTTATTTAAAGGAAAGGCTGTTTCCTACCAGTTGGAACAGCATCTAGAAGTATGACTCATGCAGCTGGTCCCAAGGGTTTTGATAGTAGAAACTTGCCACAGAACAAGCAGAAAGACATTAACCTTTATAATGCTGCAGATCTGACTTCGGCAGCTCTGCCACCAAGAGCCTAAGCATTTCTAGTGCCTTCTTTTGTTTTGCTTCCATTGGGAAGACAAGCTAGCTGGTTGATAATAGTAACTAAGTCTGTTGGGACTATCATCCTAGGAGGTAAATTGATGGTTGAGAGGAAGGTGAAGTGGAAGATTAGCTCTCCAGTTCCAGGACTTGCTTCAGAAACTCTGTCTGGTCTGTGTATGGTATCCTGACTGGAAAGAGGTTTTGGCCATATCTTTATATCATGGAAATTGGATGGGTTTTGCACATACACAGACCTGAATTTGAGTAATTTGACTAGATATTTGATATTGGGAAAATTATGTAAACTGTCAGAGTCTGGGTTTCCTCATTTGTAGAATACAGATGATATGACAATCAAAAAGCTGTTGAGAGCACTTGAAAATGCTTTAAAGGCAAGCCACACTGCCTCCTGGCACATAGTAGATACTCAACAGATGGCAAATGACCTTTATGATTATGCTCAGGTTATTTGCTAGTTGTTTCCTTAACTCTGTGCTGAGTTTCTCTTTTTCATTCAAGTTTTTAAGTTTCCTACTCAAATCTGTCTTTCCCTATTTCTCTGTGTGTTATTAGCATGAGGTTTACATATAGTGTTTCTATTTCTGAATCTTAGAATCCTTGTATACACACACACACACACACACACACACATATATTTTAAAAAGAGATCCTCATAATAGCCTGCAAAGTTGGCAGCCAGTGGGGTGTGTGTCCTTATTTCAGAGATGGGAATGAGTTGAGACACTAGGGAAAAAAAAAAAAAGGAAAGAGAGCATACAACAGGAGCACTTATTCTGGGGTTTATGGGCTTCAATTTCCTAAAACATAAATGCAAAAAATTTGTGGTACATTTTGATCAAGAGAAGGTCTGTGGTTTTCATTGGATTCTCAGATGGTCTGGGATCCACCTCCTCTCCCCCAAAGCTTATGAACCACTGAGGTTAAAGACATAGGAGTCAAGAGAATGACTTGAAGGTGGTCCCTGGTTTCTGCATTCAGAATAGCAATGTGTGGTCGGGGTACCACTTCCATTATAGTCCCTCGGGTTGCTTTTTAAGATGCGGATTCCTCACCCTATCTTAGACTGGCAGAATCCACAGCTAGAGAATCTGGCATTTGAACAAGTTCTCCAGGTGATTTTTATGGCTTCTAAGGTTGGAAATCCACTGATACGGTGATAAAACCTGCCTTTGAAGTCAGGCCCCCATGCATGGTCCCACACATACAGCTGTGAGACCCTGGGGCTGTTACTTCAGTGTTCTCATCTGAAAAATGGGAAGGATTATCATATTTCTCTCATAAAACATGTGTGAACATTGAAACAGATAATGTCTGTACAAATTAAGGGCTTAATATGATAATTACTCAATAAATGTTAGCTGAACTGATAATAATATTATTACCGGTGTTATTATTATCAGTGCCTTTATTAGGAAGGTAGGAGAAAATTGAAGGCCCTGACTCTGTAGGAAGTTAACGGGTGGAGCTGACTGAGTGTTTACTTCAGTTGCTTTTGTGAGTCATCTGCTTCAACCACATAATATTTGTCAGTGATCAATTCTGTATTATGAAGACTACTGAAATGAGTAAATCAGTTAGATTATAGTTAATGGGAAATTTCCTTTCCTTCTTTCATTTTAGCAGCTTCTAATTTAAAAAAATGTTTGTTTCAAAGAGAGCTTTTTATATACAGTTTACTGAAAAATAATTTACTGTTTATTATCTGTGGTAAATTCTTTAGTTAATTGGTCGGGAATTTCACTCCTTGAGCCAGACATGCGAGAGTTTGAAGTCAAGTGGGCCTTAGGAAGCATTACTGTGAACAAAACTAGTGGAGGTGATTGAATTCCAGCTGAGCTATTTCAAATCCTAAAAAATGATGATGTGAAAGTGCTGCACTCAATATGCCAGCAAATTTGGAAAACTCAGCAGTGGCCACAGGACTGGAAAAGGTCAGTTTTCATTCCAATCCCAAAGAAGGACAATGCCAAAGAATGTTTAAACTAGTGCACAATTGCACTCATCTCACATGCTAGCAAGGTAATGCTCAAAATTCTTCAAGCTATGCTACAGCAGTATGTGAACCAAGATCTTTCAGATGTATAAGCTGGGTTTAGAAAAGGCAGAGAAACCAGAGATCAAATTGCCAACATCTGTTTGATCATAGAGAAAGAAAGGGAATTTCAGAAAAATACCTACTCTGACTGAACAGATCACAACAAACTGTGGAAAACTCTTAAAGAGATGGGAATACCAGACCACCTTACCTGTCTCCTAAGAAACCTGTATCCAGGTCAAGAAGTAACAGTTAGAACCTTACATTGAACAACTGACTGGTTCAAAATTGGCAAAAGTACTCCTTAACTCCTGTCAAGGCTGTATATTGTCACCCTGATTATTTAACTTCTATGCAGAGTACATCATGTGAAATGCCAGGCTGGATGAATCACAAGCTGGAATCAAGATTACTGGGAGAAATATCAACAACCTCAGATATGCAGATGATACCACTCTAATGGCAGAGAGTGAAGAGGAACTAAAGAGCCTCTTGAGGAGGGTGAAAGAGAAAAGTGAAAAAGCTGACTTAAAACTCAACATTCAAAAAACTAAGATCATGGCATCTGGTCTGATCACTTCATGGCAAATACTTGGGGAAAAAGTGGAAACAGTGACCGATTTTATTTTCGTGGGCTCCAAAGTCACTGCAGACAGTGATTGCAACCACAAAATTAAAAGATGCTTCCTCCTTGGAAGAAAAGCTTTGACCCTAAACAGCATATTAAAAAGCAGAGACATCACTTTGCTGACAAAGATCCGTATAGTCAAAGCTGTGCTTTTTCTAGTAGTTATGTATGGATGTGAGAGTTGGACCATAAAGAAGACTGAGTGCTGGAGAACTGATGCTTTTGAACTGTGGTGTTGGAGAAGACTCTGAGAGTCCCTTGGACTGCAAGGAGATCCAACCAGTCTATCCTAAAGGAAATCAGTCCTGAATATTCATTGGAAAGACTGATGCTGAAGCTCTAAAACTTTGGCTACCTGATGTGAAGAGCCGACTCATTGGAAAAGACCCTGATGCTGGGAAAGATTGAAGGCAGGAGGAGAAGGGAATGACAGAGGATGACATAGTTGGATGGCATCACCAACTCAATGGATATGAGTTTGACCAAACCCCAGGAGATAATGAAGGGCAGGGAATCCTGGAGTGCTGTGATCCATGGGGTCAAAAAGAGTCAGATGTGAGCTAGCAACTGAACAACAAATTATGTTGTTTGAAAATTTTAAATTGTACTTAAATTTCTTTGGCTTAACTGACAATTTTTAGGAATCGAAACATAGTTGAAGGCCCAACTAGGGAGGCATGGGATTTTTATTGCAGGTGCTAGAATTCTAGAGGATGTTGCCTAATGTTGGAATTGTTGCCTAACTTCACAAAAGACTGGAAAATTCATTTAAGAGTCTCCTTCTGAAAGAACTTACAAAACAACTGAGAAAGTCTTATAAATTACTCTCTCTCATCTTCATAAGGACATACATTACTGTCCATATATATTAACCTTATTTTTAAAAGATAAATGAATTTTTAAAAGGGAACAGGAAAATGCATCATTATAGACATATATATACATATATATGAGTGTGTGTGTGTGTGTGTGTGTATATGTTTCAGTTTAGTCGCTCAGTCGTGTCTGACTCTTTGTGACCCCATGAACCACAGCACACCAGGTCTCCTTGTCCATCACCAACTACTAGAGTTTACTCAAACTCATGTCCATTGAGTCAGTGATGCCATCCAACCATCTCATCCTCTGTCGTCCCCTTCTCATCCTGCCTTCAATCTTTCCCAGCATCAGGGTCTTTTCAAATGAGTCAGTTCTCTGCGTCAGGTGGCCAAAGTATTGGAGTTTCAGCTTCAGCATCAGTCCTTCCAATGAATATTCAGGACTGATTTTCTTTAGAATGGACTGGTTGGATCTACTTGCAGTCCAAGGGACTCTCAAGAATCTTCTCTAACACCACAGTTCAAAAGCATCAATTCTTCGGCGCTCAGCTTTCTTTATAGTCCAACTCTCACATCCATATGTGACTACTGGAAAAACCATGGCTTTGACTAGATGGACCTTTGTTGACAAAGTTATGTCTCTGCTCTTTAATATGTCTAGGTTGGTCATAACTTTTCTTCCAAGGAGTAAGCGTCTTTTAATTTCATGGCTGCAATCACCATCTGCAGTGATTTTTGAGCCCCCCAAAATAAAGTCTGTCTCTGTTTCCACTGTTTGCCCATCTATTTCCCATGAAGTGATGGGACCAGATGCCATGATCTTCGTTTTCTGAATGTTGAGTTTTAAGCCAACTTTTTCACTTTCCTCTTTCACTTTGCTCAAGAGGCTCCTTAGTTCTTTGTTTTCTGCCATAAAGATGGTGTCATCTGCATATCTGAAGTTATTGATATTTCTCCCGGCAGTCTTGATTCTAGCTTGTGCTTCATCCAGCCCAGTATTTCTCGTGATGTACTCTGCATATAAGTTAAATAAGCAGGGTGACAATGTACAGCCTTGACATACCCCTTTCCCGATTTGGAAACAGTCTGTTGTTCCATGTCTAGTTCTAACTGTTGCTTCCTGACCTGCATATAGGTTTCTCAAGAGGCAGGTCAGGTGGTCTGGTATTCCCATCTCTTGCAGAATTTTCCACAGTTTGTTGTGATCCACACAGTCAAAGGCTTAGGCGTAGTCAATAAAGCAGAAATAGATGTTTTTCTGAACTCTCTTATATATATAATATGTACAAATATTTGGATTATAAATGGAAAATCACACAGTTGAAATGAAGACCAGAAGCCAAGTCAAATGAAAAAATACAAAAATTAATAATGCTACTATCTCACATTGAACTTAGGGCTTAGTATTGGTTGCTATATATTTTTTTTAACAAGTTGCCCATGAGAGGAGCAAATGGCAAAGTCCTCTGGTGGCAGTGAAGTACTCAGGTAAGAAAGACATGCAACAAAGGACAGCAAAACCCAGGTACATAAGCCAACGAGGAGGAACAGCAAGCAATTTAAATTCAAAGCAAATTCACAAGTCTCATAAGGAATATTTTAAGGAAACACAGCTATGAATTAAAAATTTGTGGTAACTGTTGAGAAGATAGTGAAGTGGTAACGGAAGAACCTGCTGAGAAAAGTTCTCCGTTTCTTTTCCCTCTTTCATCTTCTCTTTGACAATGAATTGTCTCAGGTTTCTCTTGAGCTCCTTATCAAGTACTGCTCTTTGCTTTATGCGCTTGGATATGGCTGCAGCTTGAATTCGTTCTTCAAACCATCCTCTGGCACTCTGAGGTTGTGTGTCATCACCAGACACTATCATGGCCCCATTTATTGTAGGGACAACTCAGAAATGTGATTGAGTGTGGAGCAAATACCCACATGGTGTCAGGGAGCAGTTTATGTGGCTTGGGCCCATGAGATTACCAGGTCAATATGGTCCAGCTGCCTAAATTGATAGAACCACTGTGTTTCCCAATCATTTCCTCATGTAGAGCCAAAACTTAAAACTACCAGCAACAGGGAAATATCTGGGCTGAGCATGGAATCAAGCCAAGTGTGTCCACAGTCAATTGAGAAGAAAATGGCCTAATTGGAAGCTCAGGTCATCTGTCTTCTTCAGATCTAATGTCAGTCACCATAACGTCCACTGTGCCTTGACCTGAGGGAATTTCCTCTGCTCCATGTGTGCCCAAATTCCCCTGAGACTTTCCTCCCGCCCCCAGTCTCTAGTTTGTTAGTTTAGCTGGTGTATTTTCACTGGTATATTCTGTCCTCTCAGATTCCAGACCTGTTCTCCAGGAGTAGGGCTGGAAAATTGCTTCATTGCTTCACTCAGATAAACCTCTAGGAAAAAGTTGCCTCTGCAGATCAAGCTCACGCTCTTATGCATCTCATTCACTGGGTCTGTTTCTCCGAGTCTCTCTCTCACATGCACATTTATGATGTTTCCATGTTCCATGTTTTCTCTGTCTTTGCTCTCTCCTTATTTTTATAAGTGTTTTTCACACACAAGTTTATAAGTGTCTTTCACACACAAGTTTCCTGCTAACTGTTATTATTTCCCTTGTATTAATATTAACTTTCATTATGGGTCCTATGCTCATGATCATCTTCTTTCATTGCCTCAATCTATTTTCAGTCTTGCTGAAACTATACTTGTGTGTGCGTGTTCAGTCACTCAGTCTTCCTGATCCAGGGATTGAACCTGCATCTCTTGCATTTCCTTCTTTGGCAGACAGATTCTTTACCATTAGCGCCACCTGGGAAGCCCGTATGTATGTGTATGAAGTTATTAATATATATATATATATATATATATATATATATATACACATATTATATCGGAGAAGGCAATGGCACCCCACTCCAGTACTCTTGCCTGGAAAATCCCATGGACGGAGGAGCCTGGTAGGCTACAGTCCATGGGGTCGTGAAAAGTCGGACATGACTGAGCGACTTTACTTTCACTTTTCACTTTCATGAATTGAAGAAGGAAATGGCAACCCACTCCAGTGTTCTTGCCTGGAGAATCCCAGGGATGGAGGAGCCCGGTGGGATGCCGTCTATGGGGTCGCACAGAGTCGGACACGACTGAAGTGACTTAGCATACATATTATATACATAATGAAATTAAAAGGGAGAGCACCGTCTCTTCTGAATCAGATGTCTGTGGGAACTGTTACCTTTCTCAGCTCTCCAGTTAAAGAGTGATGTTCCTCAGTCCCATGCAAACAGCAGTTGACATAGTATGTTTAGTCTGAAGTTTGGACTTAGCTGATTGGTATACTTTGTTGTTATTCCATTAGCTCTTGAATGACATACAAAATTTATTTAAAAAGTCGAAGTCTTGTAAGGGATATTTCCACGCATTCATTTCCTATTGGAGCATTTTCTTTTGACAGAGTCAACTCGAAAGTCTCCTTGGGAGATGATAAGGTGGACTGGCACAAGAGGACAGAATGGCTGTGAATGTCAAGGTTCCTCCCTCCCACGACTCTGGTCATCAGACTGACTTTCTAGGCATAGAGACAGGTGTGTGAGTCTCTCAAAGAGCCTGAATAAATCGAATCAAAAAATGGATGAAGGTAGTAGTTCAGTTCAGTTCAGTCATCAGTCATGTCCGACTCTTTGCCACCCCAGGCTTCCCTGTCCATCATGAACTCCCGGAACTTACTCAAACCCATGTCCATCATGTCGGTGATGCCATCCAACCATCTCATCCTCTGTCGTCCCCTTCTCCTTCTGCCTTCAATCTTTCCCAGCATCAGGGTCTTTTCCAATGAGTCAATTCTTCGCATCAGGTGGCCAAAGTATTGGAGTTTCAGCTTCAGCATCAGTCCTTCCGATGAATATTCAGGTCTGATTTCCTTTAAGATGGACTGGTTGGTTCTTCTTGCAGTCCAAGGGACTCTCAAGGTAGTAGTTTCCAGCACTCAATATCTTCTGTGGGCTAATAGGCAAAGCCAGGGACCATTTCAAACTCGAGTTTCTGCAGCACAGGAGGGTTGCATAAATAAAAGTAACAGTTAAAAGTTGGCAGCTCCACTCAGGGACAATCAATCTAACATCTCAAGGGTATGGTTTGGTGAAGTGAATCCAAAAGTAGGAATGAAGGTCATGGGCTATGATTTTGGTCTTCTTCCAGGCTTGCTATTAGCATGCTATGTGACTGGGTCTGTGCCTCCGTCCCACTCTCTTAGTACTCTGGAAGACACCGCCACATCCGCTGAATTGGTGTACAAATTTACTAATGGAGGGGAAGTGATTTATAGCCTCAAATTGATAAGTAGTAGCATGTGATCATCTCACATTGTTGTACACTAGCCATACCTGACATAATGTACCTCGGTCTATCGGCCAATGGTTATTAGCAAAATATGGTTTAACAAAATATGATTGTATTTATCCTGTGTTTAACTTTAGTTGACAATGTCTGCATTGCCTTGTGCTATTTTAACCTATATATTTTCTTTGAAGTATGTCTCCAACTTAATGATTTGCATGTGGTACTCTTCTTAGATTATTTTTATGTTTTTTTTCCCCTCTACTCCTTTCCAAGTTGTTCTCTTTCTTAAATGTCCTTTCCCTGTCTTTATCATCCTAGAATTTTGCTTTAGTCCTGGTATTTATTGAACCTCTTCTCCAATGTTTCATTAGCATTTCATCCATGGATTCCTTCACATAGTTCAGCCATTTTTATACTTAAAACTTTTAAACCTTTGATTAAACAAATACATACACCAAAACCCACAACATTTCTTTGACTGGGTTAAAAAGAAATGTCTCAGAAATGAATACAATTCTTATAAACATGTTTATCTACCATATTAAGTTTGAAACAGTTTATTTAACATTGCACATGGTACAAATTCTAAGTTTAATTTCTTAAAGGTTCAGTAAATATACACTCAGAGATGCCTATAATTCTTATAAACGTTCCTACCTGTCAGTTGTCAATGTCAACATTTGTGAGTTAACAGATGACATGCTTTGACACAATTACTAAACCTTGTCTGTTTATTTCTGGAGGGATCATATGAAAGCCACATCCAGCTGGACCTTGGAAAAATACACAAATTTTACATAAAAAATAGAGGTTTTTCCAACAATATATCTGTCTGTAAGTCTTAGGGGTTTTATCCATGTCCAGTTAGACAAATTTCACCTCTTATGGCCAGTCCTATGCTTTAGAGACAGTGGCATTTGATAAAGGTTTTGGTTGTCAAAATATTTTCACTAAATGCTGCCTATTATCAACTGAGATTATGTATACACACATACAAATACATAAACAAATACATGAAGGAGATAAAAGAGAAAGCAAAAATCACTCCACATCTCACCACTCAGAGATAACCATCTAAGTTAAGATTCTGCTGAATGTGTTTAAAGTAATTTCTCTGCATGTAAGTATATAGATAACCACATAAGCAAAATTTCTACATAAATTGAATCATAATATACACGGCTCTTTGCAGCTTTCCTTTTTAATCAATAATATGTCCTGGACATTTATGCATGTCGTGGACACTGATGTTATTCAATACTTGTCTGTTTCATCAATTTTAATGACTGTATAATATTCCATTACACACGCATGTTGAAATTTATTTAGTCATTCCTTTATTGATGTAAGCTGTTTTTAGTTTTTTCAATTTGCAAATAATACTGGCATGGACATCCTTTGTGTTTAACTCTTTCAAACTATTTCCTTAAGATAAATTCTTAGAAATAGTTCAAATGGATAATTTTACACATGATGCCAAATTGTCTCCAGAGGGGTTTTGTTTCTTGTATAAGTTATAGTATAACTTTGAAAACACTAGTCCTGGAGGACACAGGATTTTTGTTGTAGATAATAAGCTAAAGACAGAAAAAGCTCAGGTCTTGGGGAAGAGAAAAATAGTGGAGGTATGATGAGTTCAGCTACCATGCATGTTGGTTTTCTGATAGTAGCCTGAGTAAGGGTAGGATTGGGGAGAATGGAGGCTTTGAAGTCATTTCTGTGGAGGATGAAATGGGAGTCAGGAAGATGTTGTAACAACTATAACAAGAATAGCAACAAAAAGCCCAACTTAAACAATTAACAACTACTAAGAATCCCATGGACAGAGGAGCCTGGTAGACTACAGTCCACGGGGTCACCAAGAGTGGACACGACTGAGTGATTTCACTTCCGTTTCAAGACTTTGCTATCTGTATAAATGTACATTCCTATAAACTTATGGCATAGCTTGGATTTTTACAGTTTTGAAGTCTTTATTTGTGTGTGTGTGGGCAATGAACAGAGGGCTGCTTTATTTGGAAGTTGAGAATATGTTTATTTGGGATTATGATAAGTAAAAGCCACCTTTATTTAAGAAGATTGATGAGGGGAGGGCACTCAGTTCTAGGAACTGGGGGGGAAAAAAAAGCAAGCTGAAGATGGAGAAGACCCTTTTGATCAATTAACTATGTGCTCCACGTCCCTGAAGGAAGACAGAGAAGGCTGCCTGAAATTAGGAGATTGCCTGGATGGAATGTGACTGATGGAGTCAGTCTTGTAAAGGACCAAGGACATAGAAAGATCAGAAATTTTGGCCAAACAGGAAGTATGTTACTTGCATGGTTATTTGTCTCTCCAATCTTGATGTTCCTTCTATAGTCTGCTAAAGAAATAGTTTTATTCCATTTTTCTATCATTATGTATCTTTCTCCCCATCAGACTGCAAAGTAAAAGGGAGAAAATGAGAGGATACTTTTACATAGACAAAAAAATAAAGCAAAAATACCAAAGTGAACTCTGCAGTATATTTTAAAAATTGCTGTTATCCAATTGCTAAGTTGTGTCTGACTCTTTTGCAACTCCATGGATTACAGCATGGCAGGGTCCTCTGTCCATGGGGATTTCCAGGCAAGAATACAAGAGTGGGTTGCCATTTCCTTCTCCAAGGGATCGTTCCAGATCAGGGTTCAAATCCATGTTTCCTGCATTGTCAGGTGGATTCTGTACCACTGAGCCACCGAGGGAGCCCATATTTTAAAAATACATCATGACTAGGTATAATTTTTCCTCAAAATATAATAATTATTTGATATAAAAGAGCCCATAAATATAATTCAAACTCTTAAGAAAGTTAAAAAGGACAAAAATCTATCTCATTGGATGTACAAAAAAAAGGAATAAATAAAATTCAGTACATTCAGAATTTTTAAAAAGTGGTCTTAAAAATGGTATCAGTTTCCTGTGGCTGCCATGACAAATTGCTGCAAACTTGGTAGGCTATATCAACACAAATTTATTTTCTAATAGTTCCAAGGGCCAGAAACTCTAAGGGGCTAAAACCAAGGTGTTGTCAGATCCAGTTCTTTCTGGACAATTTAGGGGAAACTATTTCCCTATCGTTTCTAGTTTTTAAAAGTTGCCTGCCTTCCCTGGCTGTGATCTCTTCCTCCTATCACATCATCTTTCTCCCCCTGCTTCTGTCATCACATTGCTATTTTTTTCCTTTAGTTTCTGTAGTCAAATCTTCCTCTGCCTCCTTGTACGTTAAATACTTTTGTGAAGTCCCTTTTGCCATAAAGGTAACATTCATGGGTTCTTGGGATGAGGATCAGGATGCGTTTGGGGCCTTTAGTCAGCTACAGTGGAGAAGGAAATGGCAACCCACTCCATTATTCTTACCTGGAGAATCCCATGGACAGAGGAGTCTGGCGGGCTACAGTCCATGGGGTCACAAAGAGTAGGACACAACTGAAGTGACTGAGCATGAACACGTGTATTCAGCTGTAGAAAGTTAAGATCACGAGTATAAATTGGTCTGTTACTTTGTAGAGGCCAAGTTTGGAGGATCTTATAGCACTGAAAGTGTACATCTTCTGTGAGGTGGGTTTTTGCTCCTGGCACATGTGCAAAGGAGACACGGTCAAAGATGTTCATTGCAGCATTGTCTACATTGAAATAAAAACCCCATAATATTATTATGGGGACAATTAAGCACAGTGTTGTAGCTAGAATATAGTTTTTGGAGCTAGCCAAACATAGCTTTGAGTCCTGGTGCTATCATTCACTAACTAAATAATGTAAGACAGAAAGTTTACCTCTGTGGTGTACCTTCTTCTTCTATAACCACATCATTGGGTTATTGTGAGGATTAAATAAGTAAATCCATGTAAAATGCTTAATTGCACAGTGCTTAATACATGATACACTTTAAAAATGTGTTTAACAACACCACCACTAACGAGGATAATAGTACAGGTGAAGGATTAACCTAGCTGGTTGTGAAGCAATTAAATGCTTAAGGGGACCAAAGAAAAAATTCTCTTCATACTGTATTGCTCCAGAAAACAGATCCCAGGATCTGAGTGGATATTAGAGGCTGACATATTTTAAACAAATGTAAGAAAGAACCTTCCAACACTTACGGCTTTCCAGTGATAAAGCAGGCAGTGGAGCAAAATTAAGAGAATTCTGTCTCTGGATGTTTTCAAACAGTATACAGGACTATCTGGCAGACATGTTGCCAAGGAGATTCCTGTTTCAGTAGGAGCTGGAAGAGATATATTTTCAGGTCTCTTCCAGGTCTAATAATTTAATTATATTTTATTTATTTAAAATATTTAATTGGGTTTTTCTTTGAAATTAGCGTTCCTATAATAAGCTAAACCACAAAGTAACACAATAATGGAGTTGTAAAGTCGTATATCTACTCCTAATTCCGTCCTTCTAGGGTAACTGATATTGACAGATTGGTTTGTGCTCCATTTCTAGGTTTTTCTTTATACTCACACGAAGTTAAGAAAACACACGCATGAACTCCACTCCTCCACCCCCAGCATTTTCTAATTAGAAATTTTCTAATCTTTCTAATTTTCTAATCTTAAGCCATACGATTATACTATTTAGGCTGTTTAGCAGCTTGACCTTTTTAAATTTAATATATCATGGATATAACTGATTTTAAAGTTCATGTAGAAGAATGTGTGCTTGAAACAGTAAGACAATTTTGAAAATTGCCTTATCAGATATTAAAATTTATGATAAAGCTACTTAATCAAAACTGTGTGACATTGAAACAAAAATAGATAGATAAATCATAATAGGGAGTCCAGGAATAATTCTAAATTCAAATGGGAATTTTGCCTTTTAAATTACTAACAAAATGATTTCCAATCCTCCCATTTATGTAGGCGCTTACTGTGTCTCATATATAAAGATGATAATATAGAAATAAAAGTGAATTTAAGGAATTAAAAGTATAACATTAAAAATATTAGAAGAACACTTAGGACATCCTGTGTATAACCTTGGGGGTGTGTGTGTGTGTGTGCATGTGTGTATTGAGGTAGACTTCTAAACAACTTGAGAAATCTAGAAGCCAAGAAGATTGAAAATTTTAACCACAGAGTAAATAAACATTTTCTTGGAAAAAGAAAATAGGCGAAGTTGAAAACAAATCACGTAGGGAGAAAATATTTATAATTCATGTAACAGTCAAGGAGTTAATGTTCTCATGCCCTTATTATATTTTAAAAAATCCTACAAATTGATAAGGAAAAACTAAGTAACCCAATTTTAAACTGGACAAAGAATATGAACAGGTGTGCTAGATGGGAGAGGCAAGCAGATGAATAATCACACAAACGGAAAGACGCACACACTACCTGTTGTCAGGGAAACGCAAGTCGAAGTAGCAACAAGCTGTCATTTTCACATGCTATACTGGCAATAATGTAAAGCACTCATAACATCTAGAAGTAAAAAGAATGTGGGGAAGTAGCCCTCATAAATTGCTCTTGGGAATGTGAAATGTCCTCTTTGGAAAGTGATCTGGCAGATTAAAGTCAAAACTTTTGGTCTTGCCTTTATGACTCTCTCCTACAGAAATGAAGTCATTAGAATATAAGATGACATATTCTTCAAGGATTCTTACTGTAGAATTGTTTGAAGTGGCAAAAAGCTGGAAAAATCATCAATGTGTATAATGAGGGTATTGAATGGATAAGTAATGGTACATTCATACGGATCATTTTAAAGAAGAGATACTGACTTGGTGGGAAAATCATAATTTAATTGATTAATAAGAAACACTTTTAAATTATAAAAGTGTACATAGAAAGTCTAGAAAATTAAAAAAATAAGTGTTAAGAATATAAACTTTTACGTTTCTTAGAGTTATGTTTTGGCTAGTTTTCTAGTTCTGCATGTGTATGTATGTATGTGTGTGTATGTGTCAGTGCATATGTACACATATAAATACAACATACATTTATATAGTTATATTTATTCCTACTTATATTTGAATTTTTAAGCTTAGCATTAAATGGCATTTTCTTCCCATAAAGATGTATTAAATACTATTTTAAATGCCCTAATATTAGTCCATCCTGAGGCTATAGCATTACTCGTTTTTGCCACTAGAAATTGAAGTGGTTTACTGTCTTCAGTGTTTAAAATAATACAATGGTTTACTCATACATTGCTGGTGGGAATGTATAATAGTGCAAACACTCTGAAAACATTTTGGCAGCTTCTTAAAAAAATAAACATGCAAATACCATGCGACCCAGCAGTTAAATGATTGGGTATTCCTCCCAGAGAAATAAAAAGTTACTTCACAAAAAACCTGTACACAAATGCTCATAGCAGCTTTATTTATAACAATCTCAAGCTGGGAAAAAACCCATGTATCTTTCAATAGGTGCACATCTACATCAGGGACTACTCCTCAGCAATAAAAAAGAATGAATGTTTGAGGCATGCAGCTTGGATGAATCTCCAGGAAATTATGCTGAATGTAAAAAGCCAGTCTCCCAGATTTCACACTGTAAGAGTCCACTGATGCAACAGTCTTGAAATGACAACATTATAGAAATAGGAAACATATAACTGATTGCCAGAGGTTAAAGAGGAGATGGGAGAGAATAGGAAACAAGTGGATGTGAGTATAAAAGGGCAACGTGGGAGATCCTTGTGATGGAAATGTTCAGTATCTCGACTTTATCAAGGTCATTATCCTAATTTTGATTTTGTATCATTGTTTCGTAAGATGTTATCATTAGGGAAAACTGGGGGAAGGGGACAAAGGATCTCTCTGTATTTCTTCATACAATTAGCTGCATGTGAATCTACAATTCTCTGAAAACCACAAGTTCAAATTTGAAAACATTCCGTGCAGTGAGCATTCCTATGCATGTGGCATCTCTGTTTTGCTTCTCTAGACTGTATTCCTGGAGGTGAAATTTCTTCTGCAATTGTATTAATGCTTTTAAGGCTTTTGAAACACATTGTCAAACTGCTTTTCTGGAAGCTTTGTACAGTTGAGTGTGTATATTCTGGTAAGGGAGGTTGTGGCTACAGCTTTTCTATAAAAAGGACCTAGCGTTGTGGGACACAGATGACATTTCCAGAATCAGTATTCAGTGAAGTCAGGCTTTTCCATGGCCTCTGGCTCTTTGGAGTTCTGCAGAACTAAGTGGTGAACCTAAGGCCTCATAATGTTTTGTTTTGTTTTTCCCCAAGAAGTATTCTGCTTGCTTTTAAAGAAAAAAGGTGAGGATGGTTGCCTGTTGGTGCATTTCTATTAAAGATGTCCTAATTTTGTAAATCATTGTGTCTGTAATACGTGTAGTTTTGTTTTCAGCTTGTTTATAGGGCATGTGGAGTGTTAAAATAAGGAAAGGTGCGTTATGCACAGTGCTGTGTGTACTCCATCTATGTGAGTCTGCTCTTCCTAACTCTCATAAATGTGCCAAAGCTTTCATCCTTCAGTTGTTCTACTGCTGCTGCTGCTGCTAAGTCGCTTCAGTCGTGTCCAACTCTGTGCGACCCCATAGACGGCAGCCCACCAGGCTCCGCCGTCCCTGGGATTCTCCAGGCAAGAACACTGGAGTGGGTTGCCATTTCCTTCTCCAGTGCATGAAAGTGAAAAGTGAAAGTGAAGTCACTCAGTCGTGTCCGACTCTTAGCGACCCCATGGACTTCAGCCTTCCAGGCTCCTCGGTCCATGGGATTTTCCAGGCAAGAGTACTGGAGTGGGGTGCCATTGCCTTCTCCCTCAGTTGTTCTAAGTAGAGAGTTAATCATCTTTAAGTGTTTCTTAGGAAGTGTTAAGGTTCTTTTTTTGTTGTATGATTTTCAAGTTTCACTTTATGTGCTCGGTAGAGTCTTCCAGGAAAATGACGTTTTCATGGCAGTCCTTTGTTCATGTAGGGCTATATTTTACTTGAAACTACTTAATTTGATCTCTTTGCATAATTTATTAAAGTATAGCTGATAACATTTAAATTAGCTAGTACAGAAAAAAAATCGGAAATCAATTTGTTTTGCTAGTCTTTTAAGACCTGGAGTTTATGTGATTTTATATAAAAAAATCATGGCCTTTAATTCAATTTAAATAAGTGCTCTTAATCAGTCTGTAAAAATTGGGTTAACATTTTTGAATTATTGTTACAATTGTGGCCATGTAGGTTTTGATGAAAGAGAATTGGTTAATTTACGTAGCGAATCAGTCATTCATTCATCTGTTTTACTTATTTTCTTCCTCCTTACACATTATTTCACATTTCTCTAATTACTCCTCCTTTTCCAAAAACAAAGTTCCAGGCTTTTCTATTCCTCTGTATGAGCAAATCCTCACCCTGCCTTGCTTCTTTTTTATTGCTCTTTTGTGGATTTTTTGTCCCTTTTGGGAGAAGATGGCCCTAAATGATAAAGATAAGTTACGGATAACTTATGAAATAGAATAATACATGCTATATTTTTTCCAAATCCTTTTATTCTTACTGCCTTTTTTTTTTTTTATTTTGGATTACCACTGTGTATTGAGCATACATCTTCATCAAGTTGTCCAGAAAGACGACTAAGTCTTTTTACAGGTCTGGAAGCTCTCCATGTCTTCCTCAGGGCCAATGTTAAGAAGGATTGTAAATTGCCAAAAAGCAAAAATAAAAATTCAGATGTAATGAACATCTTATGATAGAAGTGATTGAGTTCTTGGAAGTGAAAAGTAATTGGATCTAATTGTGAAGCCCAATTGTTTATAGCAGGAACATGTGTAGAATTTATGAGTTTGGATGGTCTACTCCACACTGAATGTAGGTAGTGTTAGCCCCAAGTAACTACATAAATAAAGTGTGTTACTTCACGTCACGCTTCTTATTGGGCAAACCAGATGACAGTGTTGCTGTTCCAACGGTGTTTCAGGCTCTTCCACTAAAAAAGGAGGTCTGGAGCAAGAGTGCCCCATGGTGGTTCTCAGCACTGTTTTTTTTTTTTTTTATGACTTCATGCCATTCGTGTGTGTAATCTGTACCTCTCACTAGTTATTCTCGCTAGTTATTCACTTCATTGGTTCTCAACAATGGCAGGGCAAAAAGTGGTGGCAGTAGGGTGCACTGGGCACGTTTGGCAGAATGTTGGGGCATGTGCTCTAAAGATGCCCCTAGGAGATTATGATCCACTATTCCCCCCATTGCTACCTGCCCTACTCCTGTTTGAGAATAACATAGCAAGGGATATAAGGAAATACTCCGTTTTACTCTGGGCTTCCCTGGTGGCTCAGTGGTAAAGAATTCACCTACCAATGTAGGAGATGTGGGTTTGATCCCTAGGTCAGGAAGATCCCCTGGAAAAGGAAATGGCAACCCACTGCAGTATTCTTGCCTGGGAAATCCCATGGGCAGAGGAGGCTGGTGGGCTACAGTTCATGGGGTCACAAAGAGTTGGACATGACTTAGTGACTAAGCAACAACAATATTAAACTCTGTGCCAAGAAATGGAAATTTCCAATATATTGTTTTCTTAGAAAGTTATGAGTTATCAAGATTGACTCTAAAAAATATTATATAGACAAATAATATGAAAAAAATTTAATGTCAAAGATTTATATCCAAAAATAGAGAAGGCAATGGCACCCCACTCCAGTACTCTTGCCTGGAAAATCCCATGGACGGAGGAGCCTGGTAGGCTGCAGTCCATGGGGTCGCTAAGAGTCAGACATGACTGAGCGACTTCACTTTCACTTTTCACTTTCCTGCATTGGAGAAGGAAATGGCAACACACTCCAGTGTTCTTGCCCGGAGAATCCCAGGGACCGGGGAGCCTTGTGGGCTGCCGACTATGGGGTCGCACAGAGTTGGACACAACTGAAGTGACTTAGTAGTAGTAGTAGTATATCCAAAAAAGTTTTAGAACCATAGGGTTCTGCAGATAACTTCTTTCAAACATTCAAGAAAGAAATAATTCTAATGATATAAATAAGCTGTTCCTATACAACCATATAGGAGAAGAGGGCGTCAGAGGATGAGATGGCTGGACAGCATCGCCAACTCAATGAACATGAAAATGGGCAAACTCCAGGAGATGATGAGGGACAGGGAAGCCAGGTGTGCTGCAGTCATGGGGTGGCAAAGAGTCGGACACGACTGGGCAACTGAACAACAACAGCATGTAACCATGTGGACTTTCCCGGAGGCTCAGCGGTAAAGAATCTGTCTGCAATGCAGGAGACACAAGAGACTCAGGTTTGATCCCTGGGTTGGGAAGATGCTCTGAAGGAAATGGCAACCCACTCCAGTATTCTTGCCGGCAGTATCCCATGGACAGAGGAGCCTAAAGGGCTATAGTCCATGGGGTCACAAAAAGTCGGACACGGCTGAAGCAACTAAACACATATAACCATATATTTGTCCAGTGTTTTTTAAACAAAATGAATATGTATGCTATTATTTGTAGGAAAAAAAAACAAAGACTTCTAAACATTAAAGGCATTTATATCTATTTGGTGGAATTTGGGGTTTTATATTTTTATTCACATTTTATTTTCCAAATTCTCTACGTTGAACATGGGATATTTTTATCATTTTGTCTTTATAATTTTATAATTAATCTGTGCATTAACCTTTCTTGAAGAAAGAAAGTAGATATGACTATGGTGAGTGATTGACAGGAAACCTGGACAAGGTGTGCAAAGCCTGTGACAAATACCCACCTTGCATTGAGGAGGTCTCCATGGCGCAACTTTTGTCACAGTGTTAACAGGTCTTCAGATTCCCCTAACCTGGTGGCTCTTTGTCCTGGCTGAATGTTAGAATCATCTAGGAAGCTTTGAAAATTATCTCCATGCACTGGTATATATATTTTTAATCCTCCCCAGTTGATTCTAACAGGCAGCCAGGCCTAGACCATTGTCAGAGGCTCACTGCATATGTTCTGACATTTTGCTTCATTTTAGCAGCCAAGGAAGTGGAAGCCAGGGGTCCCTCTGGCAGGATAAGCTGAGGCAAGTGAAAGCCCATCCCGCTCCCAGTCTGTTTTTTGGCTCTTTGAGTGTAGGGGCAGAGCTTGCTCTTCACCAGTGTGTTTGCCAGGTATTCAGTCTGAATATCTGTCCTTCACTGAGATACAATTTGGGATAATAGCTCTCTAGTGAAAATTACTCATTATGAGGCTATTGTTTACATGAACTCTTCAGTTCAACCCTTCTTAGGGAACAAGAGGTTTAGTTTAGTTCCTAGTGATGTACAGTTCCAAGAATTTCCATTACACCTGGCAGGGATGTCAATTCTATTTCTTATCACTCAATAAAACAATTTATTAGGAAAATAAGGTTTAAAAGTGCCAGACTACATACAGTTCAGCCCTTGGAAATCACAAATGTCCTAAATCTTGTTGGACATCAGGAGAGGCAACTTAGGGTATGTCTTTTCTTACAGCTCCTGGCTGGGAGCTGGGTCCTGAGGTCTGTGCTAGGCTGGGGAATGAGACTGTGCAGATGGTTGGAGGCCAAGTGAGAAGGGCCTGGACAAAGCCTGTTGGCTCCAGTCTGAAGTCTGGCTATGGGCTTTGGTCTTGTCTGCTCTAGGTACACTTGGTTATTATCACAAATAGGAAGCCCAGTTTCTTGGCGGTAGCCAAGGAAGAGGAGCCAGGTGGGTCCTTAAGGAGTGTGACATGAAACAGGGCTCTATTAGGCAGTTCTTGGTTTTTCCATTGAACTTTAAAGGAGGGGGCAGTAAGGATAAATGATGAGGGAAAAAATGGAGAGCACAAATTTTTCTGTCTTTCCCAAACATTCTCTTAAGTCCTGTTACTTCCCTGTCCATTTTAGGTGATTTATCTTTAAAATGTACAGCCCTCTGGAGCAGTAGGAAAATCATTACTGTACCCATCTAGCTGCAGGAACACTTAAGCCTTCATAAAGCCAGGTCTCTCTTCCTTCTTGCCCTCGTCATGCAGTGAATCACAAAGATTTTGTAGATGCAAGTATTTTCCATCAAGCTTATGAATAACACCACTTGGCAGAAGACCCTGAACAAAGAACCAGACGGCAGTGTTTTGTAGTGACTTTACATACAATGTGCCTTAATTACTGGCACTCCTGTCAAGAGCTTATTCCCACCCGTGTCAACACTTTCTTAATACACTGTAATTCATCATGTTAGCATGGCAGGAACAAGGTACTCTCCGTCCTTGAACTCCTCTTTCTCCCATTGCTGGTCTTGAACTGTGCATCCCCCTGCAACGTCTTCGTCTGGTGAACCAAGAACAGACTACAGCACTGAAACAGTTAGATCCCTGGAGTCCGTCAGAGTCGTACATCACCAAGCACTTTCTGTAGCACACTACATCCAAGAAGCACTGCTTTATCGTCAAAAGGACTTTCACTTAATAACAGCAGTAAATCCTGAAAGGCAGTCTAAGTTTAGACAGACAGCTTGGCTAAGAAGGAATCCTATCATTTAATCCTTTTGACAGCTTTATTCATTGTGTTAATTTTCAGGCTAGTTGCATGATTAAATTAAGATAAAATTTACTTCTCTTTATTAAAAAAAAAAAAGAATGCCTTTTGAATTGGGAGAAGGAGGACAGGATGGGGGAAAATGAATTCTAAATAATAAACATTACAGTTCAGTTGGAAATAGAGTAATTTGTAAAGCTATATTATACTGCCTAGATCATCTCTTAACCCTTTGGCTTTTGGGAGTGAATTTAGAAGTGGGCTCTCAGCCCAATTTTAGGTGGTTTAGGGGAGAAGGGATGAATCTGAGTTTTGTCTCAGGGGAAAATTGGCATTGAATTCCAAAGCAACTGGGTTGCTTAACTTTTGCATTTCATTTATATAGCTTAGGAGAGAGAAGATAAATTTATCTACCCAGAATTTTAGATTGCTTGATGTATGTTTCACATGATCTCTTGGCTAAGACAAGCATTTTAGAGAGTTTAGAAGGAAGGGCCCACAGATCTGAGTATGGGAAGCAGAAACTTTGTTTCTGGTACTGCTGAGGCGTCAAGGAAAGTTCTCTCTGTGTGTCCATATTGCCAATTCTTAAACCTGTTCTTTGATGACCATTTCTTGTCTTCACCTGTTGAAGTGGAATACATGAGTGGGGTCAATGGAGAGACCATCTGTTTTACATCAATCTTTTGTATTAATTCACATGGCATTTTTCAAAAGTTGGAGCAAATTACATGTGGTAGAGCTATATTCAGTTTGGTTCGGTTTGGTTCAGTCACTCAGTCGTGTCCGACTCTGCGACCCCATGAATCGCAGCACGCCAGGCCTCCCTGTCCATCACAAACTCCCGGAGTTCACTTAGACTCATGTCATCGAGTCGGTGATGCCATCCAGCCATCTCATCCTCTGTCGTCCCCTTCTCCTCCTGCCCCCAATTCCTCCCAGCATCAGGGTCTTTTCCAATGAATCAGCTCTTCACATGAGGTGGCCAAAGTATTGGAGTTTCAGCTTTAGCATCATTCCTTCCAAAGAACACCCAGGGCTGATCTCCTTTAGAATGGACTGATTGGATCTCCTTGCAGTCCAAGGGACTCTCAAGAGTCTTCTCCAACACCACAGTTCGAAAGCATCAATTCTTCGGTGCTCAGCCTTCCTCACAGTCCAACTCTCACATCCATACATGACTACTGGAAAAACCATAGCCTTGACTAGACGGACCTTTGTTGACAAAGTAATGTCTCTGCTTTTGAATATGCTATCTAGGTTGGTCATAACTTTTCTTCTAAGGAGTAAGCGTCTTTTAATTTCATGGCTATATTGCTGCTGCTGTTAAGTCGCTTCAGTCGTGTCCGACTCTGTGTGACCCCGTAGAAGGCAGCCCATCAGGCCTCCCCGTCCCTGGGATTCTCCAGGCAAGAACACTGGAGTGGGTTGCCATTTCCTCCTCCAATGCATGAAAGTGAAAAGTGAAAGTGAAGTCGCTCAGTCGAGTCCGACTCTTAGCGACCCCATGGACTTCAGCCTACCAGGCTCCTCCGCCCATGGGATTTTCCAGGCAAAAGTACTGGAGTGGGGTGCCATTGCCTTCTCTGGTGGCTATATTAACAGTCCTTAAATTTTAATATTTGTCAAATATGGGGCATAAGAATGCCATAGTATAAAACATATGAATGCTTTTTATAAGCATTCATATAAAGTTGAGTTGCTTCTTAGCAACTCTTCAGCCCATGATAGCAACAGTTTCATCTCTCTCTCTCTCTCTATCTCTCTCTCTCTGCACATAATCATGACACTGTTATAATGAAGTTAAGACATAAAAAGAACCATACTTTTTTCTGTCTTCTAGAGACTTGGAATCCAGGTGTGTGTTTTTTGTGTATGGTGAAGTGCCAGCAGCAGGGATCCTGATGGTAAATGTAGAGGCTGTGGAGGGAAGGGATGTGGGGTGATCAGTTTAGGTTCCAGGGAGGAGTTGTCACTGGAGTTAGACCCTGACTCATAAGAGGTTTTATCAGAGCACAAGAGAGAGTGAACTCCAGGAAAAGAGAAAACATACAATAACTTCTGAGGATGCAACGGAGACACCTCGAAAGAAAGTTTTCTAACTTTGTGGTGAGACGTAGCACGTTAAAATATATTTTGAATGACTTGATAGGATGATAAAACTTAATATATAGGCTTTTCATTCCAAACTTGCTTCTTTTCTCGTGTTCCTTTGTGTATTCATGGACCCAACACCCATCTGATTTCCAGGTTCTAAATCTCAATAGGATCTTTGCTCCTTCTCTTTCACTTTGCTTACATCTGAATGTGCAGCGAAATCCTGTTGATTGTCTGTAGTATCTCTGCAAGCCCTTCCTCCCCTCACTACTCCCTTATCCCTGATCTCAGACTAGCAATAACTTCTCCATTGAGCTCTCAGCCTCCAGTCTCCCTGCCTAATTTATTATGCTTTAGCTGTTGGGTTAGGTTTTTTGGAAGCACAGTCTTACACTCTCTGGCTCAAAAACTTCCAACAGTGCTCACTGCTTATAGAAAAATTTCCAGATTTCCTTTCCTACATGCAAGAATCGCTCCACTCTGGCTTTATAGAACTTTTTATCTTCTATAATGCAATTAATGAAATGCCACGCTATGCTTTTCTAGTTTTTAAATTTTTCTTTCTACTTTGAACTCAATGCCTCTGGTCAGTACTTAAAACATGTTTTGTTGAAAAAGAATATTGGAGTTTTGAACATTAAAAGTTAATATATTGGAGGCTTTTATGAATTGGTAATTGAAATAACATTAATAAGAATTAGATATTTGTAGAAGTATTTCTATTCATATATAAGACTAACATTGTAAAAGTTTTATTCCATTTGCATTTATTCAGTGGTCCTATTGGTTACTGGTAGAATTAGAAATTCTTTGAGTCTCTTCCCTCTCAATAAAATTTGGTAACCAAAAGTTCAGATATAAGATTAGAGCCAGAGAAATAGGAGAGGAAGATGAATATAGTAGAGTAATGTTCTGTTATTATGTTACATTGCACTAATTAGATAAATTCTACATTCCCATGATTTAATAGAATAAAGGCTCATTTCTCACCACATAAAGTCCTGTGCAGTTCAGGCAGCCCTAGAAAGCATATCTCCTCCAGGCAGAGGCTCTGGGGTCCAGGCTCCCTCCATCTCAACACATGGATGCATAAGCACAATGGTGTTTATATTCACACAGTGTTTTCTCTCATATTCTATCAATTATAACTAGTCAAAAGGTCCTGCCTACGTGCAGGGCACCTAGGAAGTAGAGAGGAGTATATTTAATACTTGGTGAGCGCTACCATCTCTGCCACAGAAAACAAGGAGTTACTGAGAAGGATGCTGGTAGAGCCCTAAGTATTAATACAGAAGATAGGCATTTGCCTGTTGCCAGCTGTGTGACTTTTGGCAATTTGTTGAGCCTTCTGTGCCTCAGTTTTCATACATGTATATAAAATACGTTTATGATAATAATATTAATAATAATAATATCATGTAGAGTTTATAACTCCTATAAAGCAGTTGGAAGAGTGCCTGGAACATTTTAAGTTTTAGTTGATGTTAGCTATTATTATTAATATGAAAAACATGGGATAGGAGATAAAAAAAACCATGACTTGGAATAAATTTCTTAAAAATAAGCTTAGTGGGAAAAATAAAGGCATCTTTAAGCCTTGACAAGCTTTGGGGAAATAATTATACAGTTGTCAAGTTGTCTATCAGGTAATTTTCTTGAGGATTTGGGATAGAGGAGAAATATGGTTCTTTTGCTGTTATTATTTTTAAAGGAATCTTTCTGAAAATTATGCTCAGAAGACCAGATTTTAAACTTATGAGAGAGATAAAGAGACTTCAGTTGACAAGACCAGCCTTTTAATCATCAGACAGTAGGATATACTGGAGGATGATTTTTCTTTTTTTGGTTAAGTTTTGTTGATGTATAGTTGATTTACAATGTTGTGTTAATTTCAAAGACAGAAATATAGATCAGTGGAACAAAATAAAAAGCCCAGAGATAAATCCACACACCTATGGACACCTTATCTTTGACAAAGGAGGCAAGAATATACAATGGAGAAAAGACAATCTCTTTTAACAGGTGATGCTGGGAAAACTGGTCAACCACTGGTAAAAGAATGAAACTAGAATACTTTCTAACACCATACACAAAAATAAACTCAAAATGGATTAAAGATCTAAACATAAGATCAGAAACTATAAAACTCCTAGAGGAGAACATAGGCAAAACACTCTCCTACATAAATCACAGCAGGATCCTCTATGACCCACCTCCCAGAATATTGGAAATAAAAGCAAAAATAAACAAATGGGACCTAATTAAAATTAAAAGCTTCTGCACAACAAAGGAAACTATAAGCAAGGTGAAAAGGCAGCCTTCAGAATGGGAGAAAATAATAGCAAATGAAGCAACTGACAAAGAATTAATCTCAAAATTATACAAGCAACTCCTGCAGCTCAATTCCAGAAAAATAAACGACCCAATCAAAAAATGGGCCAAAGAACTAAATAGACATTTCTCCAAAGAAGACATACAGATGACTAACAAACACATGAAAGATGCTCAACAGCACTCATTATCAGAGAAATGCATATCAAAACCACAATGAGGTATCATTTCACACCAGTCAGAATGGCTGCGATCCAAAAGTCTACAAGCAATAAATGCTGGAGAGGGTGTGGAGAAAAGGGAACCCTCTTACACTGTTGGTGGGAATGCAAACTAGTTCAGCAACTATGGAGAACAGTGTGGAGATTCCTTAAGAAACTGGAAATAGAACTTACTTATGACCCAGCAATCCCACTGCTGGGCATACACACCAAGGAAACCAGAATTGAAAGAGACACATGTATCCCAATGTTCATCGTAGCACTGTTTATAATAGCCAGGACATGGAAGCAACCTAGATGTCCATCAACAGACGAATGGCTAAGAAAGCTGTGATACATATATACAATGGAATATTACTCAGCCATTAAAAAGAATATATTTGAATCAGTTCTAATGAGGTGGATGAAACGAGCCTATTATACAGAGTGAAGTAAGCCAGAAAGAAAAACACCAATACAGTATACTAACGCATACATATGGAATTTAGAAAGATGGTAATGATAACCCTGTATGCAAGACAGCAAAAGAGACACAGATGTATACAACAGTCTTATGGTCTCTGTGGGAGAGGGAGAGGGTGGGATGATTTGGGAGAATGACATGGAAACATGTATAATATCATATGTGAAACGAATCGCCAGTCCAGGTTCGATGCATGATACAGGATGCTCGGGGCTGGTGCACTGGGATGATCCAGAGGGATGGTATGGGGAGGGAGGTGGGAGCGGGGTTCAGGATTGGGAACATGTGTACACTCATGGCGGATTCATGTTGATGTATGGCAAAACCAATACAATATTGTAAAGTAATTAGCCTCCAATTAAAATAAATAAATTTATATTAAAAAAAAACAATGTTGTGTTAATTTCATCTGTTCAGCAAAGTGAACAGAAGAATGTACGTATATATTCTTTTTCACATTCTTTTCCATTACGGTTTGTCACAGGATATTGAATATAATTCCCTGTGCTGTAGAGTAGGACCTCGTTGTTTACCCATCCTGTGTGTAACAGTTTGCCTCTGTTAATTCCAGATTCGCATTCCTCCTCATTGGCAACCACAAGTCTGTTCTCCGTATCTGTGAGTCTGTTTTTGATTGGTAGATATCTTGATTTGTATCATATTTTAGATTCCATATATAAGTGACATCATATGGTATTTGTCTTTTCTCTTTCTGACTTTCTTCACTTAGGATGATAATCTCTAGATCCAACCAGGTTGTTGCATTTGGCGTCGTTTCCTTCTTTGTGATGGCTGAGTAATATTCCACTGTGTCTGTATGCTGCACCTTCTTTGTCCTTTCATCTACTGATAGACATTTAGCTTGTTTCCATGTGTTGCTTATTTTAAACAGTACTGCTGTAAACATAGGGGTGCAGGTATCTTTTCGAATTATCATTTTGGCTGGGTAAAAGCCTGAGCGTGAGATTGCTAGATCATGTAGAACGTCTAGTTCTAGTTTTTTGAGGGATCTCCACACTGTTTTCCATAGTGGATGTACCAATTTACATTCCCACCAGCAGTGTAAGAGATTTCCCTTTTTTTCCATACCCTCTCCAGCATTTGTTATTTATAGATTTGTTTTTTTAATGATGGCCATTCTGACTGGTGGTGAGATGGTACCTCATTGTAGTTTTGATTTGCATCTATTGGATAATTAGGGATATTGTTCAGCAATATCTTTTCATGTGCCTATTGGCCATTTGTATGTCTTCTTTGGACAAATGTCTATTCAGGTGTTCTGCCCATTTTTCAGCTGGATTGTTTTTGTTGTTGTTGTTGTCAAATTGTGTGAACTGTTTGTATATTTTAGAAATTAAGCCTTTGTTGGTTGCATTGTTTATAAGAATTTTCTCCCATTCTGTAGGTTGTCTTTTTATTTCTTTTATAGTTTCCTTTGCTATGCAAAAGTTTTAAAGTTTGATTAGGTCCCATTGGTTTGTTTTTGTTTATATTTTTATTGCCTTGGGGAACTGATCTTAGAAAAAAGCAGTGATATTTATGTCAGAGAATGTTTTGCCTACGATCTCTTCTAGTTTTATGGTGTCACATCTTATGCTTAAGTCTTTAAGCCATTTTGAGTTTATTTTTGTGCATGATGTGAGGGTGTGTTCTAACTTCATTGATTTACACACAGCTGTCTGACTTTTCCAGCACCACTTGCTGAAGAGACCATCTTTTTCCTATTTTTTATTCTTGCCTCCTTCATTGGAGATTAACCATAGTTGTGTGAGTTTTTTTCTGGGCTCTCGGTTCTGTTCCATTGATCCATATATCTGTTTTTGTGCTGATACCACACTGTTTTTTTAACTTTTTATTTTGTATTTGAGTTTAGCTGATTAACAATGTTGTGATAGTTTCAGGGGGACAGCAAAGGGACTCAGTCATATGTACACATGTATCCATTCTCCCCCAAACTCCCCCTCCATCCAGGCTGCCACAAAACATTGAGTAGAGTTCCCTGTGCTCTACAGTAGGTCCTTGCTGCTGTGCTGTGCTCAGTTGCTTCAGTTGTTCCGATTATTTGTGACCCTATGGACTGTTAGCCTGCTAGGCTCCTCTGTCTCCAGGCAAGAATAGTGAAGTGGGTTGCCATGCCCTCCTTCAGGGGATCTTCCTGGCCTAGAAATTGAAACCGTAAGAAAGCTGAGTGCTGAAGAATTGATGCTTTTGAACTGCGGTGTTGGAGAAGACTCTTGAGAGTCCCTTGGACTGCAAGGAGATCCAACCAGTCCATCCTAAAGGAGATCAGTCCTGAATGTTCATTGAAAGGACTGATGCTAAAGCTGAAACTCCAATACTTTGGCCACCTGATGTGAAGAGCTGACTCATTTGAAAAGACACTGATGCTGGGAAAGATTGAAGGCGGGAGGAGAAGGAGATGACAGAGGATGAGATGGTTGGATGGTGTCATCGACTCAATGGACATGGGTTTTGGTGGACTCCAGGAGTTGGTGATGGATAGGGAGGCCTGGCGTGCTATGGTTCATGGGGTCACAAGGAGTCAGACATGACTGAGTGACTGAACTGAACTGAACTCATGCATTGCAGGTGGATTCTTTACTTGCTGAGTCTCCTGTGAAGCCCAGGTTCTTGTTGGTATTCCATTTTAAATACAGCAGTGTATACATGTTGATCCCAAACTCCCTAGCTATCCCTTCTTCCTATCCTTCATGTTGGGAATGATAAGTTCATTCTCTAAATTTGTGTTTCTGCTTTGTAAATAAGTTAATTTGTATCATTTCTTTTTATATTCCACATATAAGGGATGCATATTTTTCCTTCTCTGTCTAACTTACTTGACTCAGTGATACCACACTGTTTTGATTACTGTAGCTTTTAAGTATTGGTGGGTGATGCCTCCTTCTTTGTTCTTTTTCCTCAGGATTGCTGTGGCAATTTTGCGTATTTTATGGTTCCATATAAATCTTAGGATTGTTTGTTCTAGTTCTGTGAAAAATGTCATAGCTAATTTGACCAGTATCATATTAAATCTATAGATTGCTTTGAGTAGTTTTGCCACTTAACAATATTAATTCTTCCAATTCAAGAGCATAGGATAGTTTTCCATTTCTTTGAATCATATTAAATTTCCTTTATTATTGTTTTGTGGTTCTCAGCATATGTCTTTCACCTCCTTGGTGAGGTTTATTCCTAAATATTTTACTTTTTTGGATGCAATTTTAAAAGGGATTGTTTGTTTACACTCCTTTTCTGATATTTCATTGTTAGTGTAAGAAGTGAAACCAGTTCCTCTATGTTAATCTTGTGTTCTGCTCCCTTGCTGAATTTGTTTATCGGCTCTAGCAGTTTTTGTGTGGAGTTTTATTTATTTTGTTGCTGCATGGATTTTTCTCTAGTTGTGGGGATAGGGGCTACTCTCTAGGCACAGTGCACTGGCTTCTCATTGTGGTGGCCTGTCTGTTGTGCAGCATGAACTCTAGGGTGCACTGGGCCTAGTGGCAACATGTGGGCTCAGTAGTTGTGGTCCTGGGCTCTAGAGCACAGGCTCAATAGTCGTGGTGCTCTAGGTGCTAGGTGGAGCTAGCAGTAATAGAACCTGTCTGCCAATGCAGGAGACATAGGAGCACAGGTTCGATCCCTGGGTTGGGAAGATCCCCTGGAAAAGGAAATGGCAGTCCACTCCAGTATTCTTGACTGGAGAATCCCATGAACAGAAGAGCCTGGTGGGCTATAGTTCATGGGGTTGCAAAGAGTTGGAGCTACTAACACGCACGTGCACACACACACATACACACACACACGGGCTTAATTGTTCTGCAGCATGTGGGATCTTCCTGGATCAGGGGTTGAACCCATGTCTCCTCTATCAGCAGGCAGATTCTTTACCACTGAGAAACCAAGGAAGCCCTTTGTGTGGAGTCTTTACGGTTTTCTATACATGGGTGTCACATCATATGCATATAATGACAATTTTATCTCTCCCCTATCAATTTGAATACATTTTATTTCTTTTCCTTGTCTAATTGTTGTGGTTAGGACTTCCAATACTGTGCTGAAGAGAAGTTGTGAGAATGGGCATCCTTGTCTTGTTGCAGATTTTACTGGGAAGGTTTTCGGCTTTTCATTTTTAAGTATTATATTGGCTGTGGGTTTGTCATAAATACCTTTTATTATATTGAGATATGTTTCCTCTGCACCCATCTTTGTAAGGACTTTTATCATGAATGGATTTTGAGTCTTATCAAATGCTTTTTCTGCATCTATTGAGATGATCATGTGGTTTTTGTCCTTTCTTTTATTGATGTGGTATAATCACATTGGTTGATTTGCGTATGTCAGACCATCGTTGTGACTCTGATGAATCCAACTTGGTCATGGGTATGTCCTGAAGGATGGTCTTTATACTCTCAGCAACAGAAAATAGTAAAGGCATTCATTTATAAGGAAAAAATAAACCCATGGTTTCTAGATGAGCCTGTTGATGCAGTTCAGGGGCATGGATGGTTACAACATGCTCCCTGGAGCTGGGCAGTAGGGCTCCAAGTCCTGAATCTACCTCTTACTAACTGTGCCACCTTAATCCTCCTGTGCCTCAACTTTACTGTCTGTAAAATAGTTTAGTAACCACACCCAGGCACCCAATCAAGATATTAGTGTATTTAAAGTACTTTGTAAATGGTAGCTATAATAAATGGCTATTGTTACCTGAGGACAGTAATGAAATTCAAATTATAGTAAAAATGCTTAGGAGACTAGAACTAAAAGTCGTGATGAAAAATGGAGAAAAATGTCAACCATGCTTAGCAAATACTGACATTGAAGTATATGAAGTTGTGGAACAGAGCCCCCAAGAATGAGGAGGAGTTTCTGTAATTTACGTCATGTAAATTCAGGCAAAATGTGAGGGAAGTATGCCACAGCAAGTGTTCTTATGTTTGCATTGTTATGGATAATATGACCTAATAGAGTACTTTCACCTTGAATTTCTCTGGTAACTTGATTAGAAAGCTGGAGAGACTGACTATTCTTTTCTGAGAGGGAACCACTTTAAGTGTTTGTGCTAAGTAAGTCTGTGCTGATTTAGTCAGAAATGCTGATTTCTGAGCTTGGTGTTGACATGCATCATCACACTGAAAGGCGAGGACTTGTCAGGTTTCAAAGTCCAGTGCAGGATGGAGTCACCCACCTGGCTAATTTGGGCCAAAATGCCACAGCAAAATGAGAGGAAGGAAGCTTTCGAATTTAAATTATCTGGAAAATTACTTTAATTCCCACCACCATTTTGCATGTTATAAACATTTCTGACTTCTCGGTATTTTGGAAAACAGGTTTGTGGATTGAGAGGTTTTTGATGTGCTTTCGTAAGAATGTTTGATGTATTTTGATATTTCTTGGCATCACTTTTAATGTGTCAGACTAAACACAGATGCTGTGTACATCTTCAGATAAGTAGTCTCTACTTTCAATTTTATTTTTTCTTAGTCAGGAGGAGGACACTTAGGTTCATTAGCAGAAGTAATGGAGAGGAAGTTTAGCATTCCCTACAAAGTAATAATAGGGGGTTGGGGGCAAAGTGTGTATTTGAGAAAGCCTTTTTTATAATAATTAAATACAATCAAAGATTTTCAAAATTATATTATTTACATTTGAAAATAACCAAAAACTTTCATTTTCTTAATTTAAGCTACTTAAAGATGATAAAAATTTTGCTGGATATGGAGAGGATGGAATAAAGGGAGACCTTTGTGTGTACACACACACACACACATACACACACATACTTATCTTTAATATAGTAAAGGAAGACCTTTGAGTACACACACACACACACACACACACATTTATCTTTTAATGAACCGGGTTCTACATCTCAGCAGAAGGAAGACCAAACATTCTGACTGGGACCATCTCAGTTTACACACATACTAGGAAAAGCAAGGTAGTGCAGCAGAAAAGTTCTGGGTCAGAAGTTCAAGAGCTGGGTTCCTGTTGAGCTGCCATTCCAGTTCTGAAACCTGGAGCAAGTCACTCAATCTCATCAAGGCTCTCTCTTCATCTGTAAAATGGGAGTAATAAAAACATTCTTTTATGATCTGTAGAGTTAAAATAGACACATAATGAATGTCAAAATGCGAAGTCAGGGGCAGCAGCCGGGAGGAGCTACTCCATGCCCCCACACCTGAGGCCGGGGCGGCGGCCGGGCGGACCAACCCCACATTCAAGGAGCAGTGGCTGCGTGGGCGCAGGAGGGTCTAGAGGAGCTATCCCACGTTGAAGGTCAGGAAGGGCGGCAGTGAGGAGATACCCCTCGTCCAAGGTAAGGAGCAGCAGCTGCGCTTTGCTGGAGCAGCCATGAGGTGATACCCCATGCCCAAGTTAAGAGAAACCCAAGTAAGACCATAGGTGTTGCAAGAGGGCATCAGAGGGTAGACACACTGAAACCATACTCACAGAAAACTAGTCAATCTAATCACACTAGGACCACAGCCTTGTCCAACTCAATGAAACTAAGCCATGCCCGTGGGGCAACCCAAGACGGGGGCGGTCATGGTGGGGAGATCTGACAGAATGTGGTCCACTGGAGAAGGGAATGGCAAACCACTTCAGTATTCTTACCTTGAGAACCCCATGAACAGTATGAAAAGGCAAAATGATAGGATACTGAAAGAGGAACTCCCCAGGTCAGTAGGTGTGCAATATGCTACTGGAGATCAGTGGAGAAATAACTCCAGAAAGAATGAAGGGATGGAGCCAAAGCAAAAAGAATACCTAGCTGTGGATGTGACTGGTGATAGAAGCAAGGTCCGATGCTGTAAAGAGCAATATTGCATAGGAACCTGGAATGTCAGGTCCATGAATCAAGGCAAATTGGAAGTGGTCAAACAACAGATGGCAAGAGTGAACGTCGACATTCTAGGAATCAGCAAACTGAAATGGACTGGAGTGGGTGAATTTAACTCAGATGACCATTATATCTACTACTGCGGGCAGGAATCCCTCAGAAGAAATGGAGTAGCCATCATGGTCAACAAAAGAGTCCGAAATGCAGTACTTGGATGCAATCTCCAAAACAACAGAATGATCTCTGTTCATTTCCAAGGCAAACCATTCAATATCACAGTAATCCAAGTCTACGCCCCAACCAGTAACACTGAAGAAGCTGAAGTTGAACGGTTCTATGAAGATCTACAAGACCTTTTAGAAATAACACCCAAAAAAGATGTCCTTTGTATTACAGGGGACTGGAATGCAAAAGTAGGAAGTCAAGAAACACCTGGAGTAACAGGCAAATTTGTCCTTGGAATACAGAATGAAGCAGGGAAAAGACTAATAGAGTTTTGCCAAGAAAATGCACTGGCGATAGCAAACACCCTCTTCCAACAACACAAGAGAAGACTCTACATATGGGCATCACCAGATGGTCAACACCGAAATCAGACTGATTATGTTCTTTGCAGCCAAAGATGGAGAAGCTCTATACAGTCAGCAAAAACAAGACCAGGAGCCGACTGTGGCTCAGATCATGAACTCCTTGTTGCCAAATTCAGACTTAAATTGAAGAAAGTAGGGAAAACCACTAGACCATTCAGGTATGACCCAAATCAAATCCCTTATGATTACACAGTGGAAGTGAGAAATAGATTTAAGGGCCTAGATCTGATAGAGTGCCTGATGAACTATGGAATGAGGTCCGTGACATTGTACAGGAGACAGGGATCAAGACCATCCCCATGGAAAAGAAATGCAAAAAAGCAAAATGGCTGTCTGGGGAGGCCTTACAAATGGCTGTGAAAAGAAGAGAAGTGAAAAGCAAAGGAGAAAAGGAAAGATATAAGCATCTGAATGCAGAATTCCAAAGAATAGCAAGAAGCGATAAGAAAGCCTTCCTCAGCGATCAATGCAAAGAAATAGAGGAAAACAACAGAATGGGAAAGACTAGAGATCTCTTCAAGAAAATTAGAGATACCAAGGGAACATTTCATGCAAAGATGGGCTCAATAAAGGACAGAAATGGTCTGGACCTAACAGAAGCAGAAGATATTAAGAAGAGGTGGCAAGAATACAGAGAAGAACTGTACAAAAAAGATCTTCATGACCCAGATAATCATGATGATGTGATCACTGACCTAGAGCCAGACATCCTGGAATGTGAAGTCAAGTGGGCCTTAGAAAGCATCCCTACAAACAGAGCTAGTGGAGGTGATGGAATTCCAGTTGAGCTATTTCAAATCCTGAAAGATGATACTGTGAAAGTGCTGCACTCAATATGCCAGCAAATTTGGAGAACTCAGCAGTGGCCACAGGACTGGAAAAGGTCAGTTTTCATTCCAGTCCCAAAGAAAGGCAATGCCAAAGAATGCTCAAACTACTGCACAATTGCACTCATCTCACACGCTAGTAAAGTAATGCTCAAAATTCTCCAAGCCAGGCTTCAGCAAAACGTGAACCGTGAACTTACTGATGTTCAAGCTGGTTTTAGAAATGGCAGAGGAACCAGAGATCAAATTGCCAACATCCGCTGGATCATGGAAAAAGCAAGAGAGTTCCAGAAAAACATCTATTTCTGCTTTATTGACTATGCCAAAGCCTTCGACTGTGTGGATCACAATAAACTGTGGAAAATTCTGAAAGAGATGGGCATACCAGACCACCTGACCTGCCTCTTGAGAAATCTGTATGCAGGTCAGGAAGCAACAGTTAGAACTGGACATGGAACAACAGACTGTTTCCAAATAGGAAAAGGAGCACGTCAAGGCTGTATATTATCACCCTGCTTATTTAACTTCTATGCAGAGTACATCATGAGAAACGCTGGACTGGAAGAAACACAAGCTGGAATCAAGATTGCCAGGAGAAATATCAATAACCTCAGCTATGCAGATGACACCACCCTTATGGCAGAAAGTGAAGAGGAACTAAAAAGCCTCTTGATGAAAGTGAAAGAGGAGGGTGAAAAAGTTGGCTTAAAGCTCAACATTCAGAAAACTAAGATCATGGCATCTGGTCCCATTACTTCATGGCAAATAGATGGGGAAACAGTGGAAACAGTGGCAGACTTCATTTTTTGGTCTCCAAAATCACTGCAGATGGTGACTGCGGCCATGAAGTTAAGAGATGCTTACTCCTTGGAAGGAAAGTTATGACCAACCTAGATAGCATATTGAAAAGCAGAGACATTACTTTGCCAACAAAGGTCCGTCTAGTCAAGGCTATGGTTTTTCCTGTGGTCATGTATGGATGTGAGAGTTGGACTGTGAAGAAGGCTGAGCGCCGAAGAATTGATGCTTTTGAACTGTGGTGTTGGAGAAGACTCTTGAGAGTCCCTTGGACTGCAAGGAGATCCAACCAGTCCATTCTGAAGGAGATCAGCCCTGGGATTTCTTTGGAGGGAATGATGCTGAACCTGAAACTCCAGTACTTTGGCCACCTCATGCGAAGAGTTGACTCATTGGAAAAGACTCTGATGCTGGGAGGGATTACGGGCAGGAGGAGAAGGGGACGACAGAGGATGAGATGGCTGGATGGCATCACGGACTCGATGGACGTGAGTCTGAGTGAACTCCGGGAGTTGGTGATGGACAGGAAGGCCTGGCATGCTGGGATTCATGGGGTCTCAAAGAGTCGGACATGACTGAGCGACTGAACTGAACCGAACTGAACAAATAAAGATACTGTTGCTACTGTGATGCCATTGCTGTTAAACCTGAAGTTAACTGAGACAACGAAGGCCCACTACTGTCAATACATGCACACACACACGTATTGTTAAATATGCCATAATGTTTCCATTTCTGGTTATAGTACTCCATTTCTTTTTTACAATAAGTAGAACTTTCTACTCTCAGTTTAGGAGGACAAGAGGTACTTTAAAAATAGGTGAAGAAAAGCACAGTTACCATCTCTTTAGCTGATGTTTATCCAGCCACCCATGATTGATAGTGCATGATCTGTATAAGAAAATACTTTTGAGACCATTCAGGATTATTTTAACTTTAACCTCTCCTCTCAGGGGATGGGAATATTTAATATTGAGGTCTAAAACAATTATTTCTCTGAGAATAATGTCCTTTTGATTATTCAAACTTCATCCTCTTGCTTCTGATGTTGTTTTGGTGTGAAACAGACAGCTGGAAACTCCAGACCTTCCAGGATTTTGTCTTCTTCCTCGAAAATTCATGATTGGACTCTTGACCTTTGACCTTCTCCATCTTGCTCTCCTGAAGAGCCCTCATCTGACAGCCTGGCTGCATGAAGGCAGAGATAATTACAGAACATCAAGATATTGTACAGGCTTGTGTCTCTATGGTTAAATACTGGGTTTCTGCCTCCAAATTAGTAGCTTACTATATTTTCGTAAGTGCTGGAAATTTATGGAGTTATCATCGTTGAATTCTTGTTTCTAAAACAAAAACAAAAGAAAATACCGCTTGCTGATTTCTTTCTATTTTTGTGTCTTTGAATGGCTTATACCGCCTGCAGCAGCAATCAAGAGTGTTATTGAGTTGTCTTCCTCGGAACTAAATTGGCTTTGGGGGGGCGGGTATTTCATATATATATATATATATATATATATTTTATGAATGATGCTGTCCTCAGACCCAGGAGATTACTCATAGAGAGAGTATTGTCTTTATTATGTTAAATTATTATTTCCTTGACTTTCTAATATTTTGTTTGACAATAGAGGTAATTGGTGAAGTGTGAAATCTATGTGTATACTGACAAGTGCCTAGAAGACTTAGAAAACATTTCAAATCATTTAAAACTAGGGATGAAATCTGTGGAGGGAGTGGGATTTCTAAAGCTAATTTACAGCATCATAAAAACTCAAGATACAATGGAAATTTGCTGGGGCTCTGTAACAGGGCTCTGTTAACAACCTGGAGGGGTAGGGAAGGATAGGAGGTGGGAGGGAGGTTCAGTAGAGGGGACATATGTATACCTGTGGCTAATTCATGTTGATGTATGGCAGAAACCAGAGCAATATTGTAAAGCAATTATCCTTCAATTAAAAATAAATATTTTTTTTAAAAAAACCCATCAAGGTAAAAGGCACTTTCATCCCAAATAACTTATGTAGATATTTCCTCTGCCTTAAGGGTGGGGAGCATAACTCCCATTCCTAATGTATGACCCGCACACCGTTACTCCATTCCAAAGTGTATAATATGGAAATAGCCCAGGGGAGGGACTGGAAGGCGAGGAAGAGAAACTTTACTGTAGAGAAGCTTGCTATATACTACTTTCAGCTGTATGATCAAGGCCAACACTGAGAGTCACAGATCATACTGATGATATGTGCCTTTGATATATGAAGAAGATGGCCTCTTCTTCCTCAGAACCCATAACCGGAGTCTTATCTTGAGAAAAACAACACACAAATTCCAGTACTGGGGCATCGTACAACATACTTGACCAGCACTCCTCAAAACTGTCAAGGTCATCAAAAGCCAAGAATTCTGAGAAACTGTCACAGCAAAGAGGAGCCTAAAGAGACAAGACAACTAAATGGACTGTTGTATTCTGAATGGGATCCTGGGATAGAAAAGGGGTGCTAGGTTAAAACTAAGGAAATCTCAGTAGACTATGAAATTTAGTTATTAATAATGTACCAGTATTGGTTCATTGCTTGTACGATGTTGATAATGGGGGAACCAGATGTGAGTGTGGTCACTTTCTGTAGTACTTGTAGTTATACTGTAAATCTGAAACTACTCTAAAATATGAAGTCTATTTTTAAAAGGTGCTTTGTTATCTGTTCAGCTGATACCTTCTAGTGATCAAAATTATGCCAACACTTAACATTTTCTTGAGTTCTTTGAATAATAGGCAACTCACCGTTTCAAAAGTGGTACTTTGATTAATGCACAGCTCTTAGTATTTTGTCTTTTTATTTTTTGGTAGGTAGCAGTAGCTACCAAAGAGATTGGAAGTGTTTAAGGTTGGCTACGCCCCCCACAAACTTGCTCCGTGGCTGTAATCAAAATGTCGCAGGAGAGATTCTTCCCCTGGACATTTATCGCATTGTCATTCATTAGCGAGCAAGTGCAGAGCACTTCAAAGGGTCTGTTATGCAAGTTTGATGAAGTCTAAGCACTCTTTTGTTTTGGGGACCACATCTTGTTTCAAAGATTCACTCCAAGCAGGCAGGATATTCCAGGGTCAGGATTTTGTGTCCTCATTCCAACAGACACCCTGAAATCAGAAATCATCTTAAACCAATGACTGGAATCAGGAATCATTTCTAATCATTCAGGTTGTAGGATTCATTGGATTTTCAAACTCTGTGCATGTGAGAGCATTTTTAAACTGTTTTGACTGGTTCACATATCTTGTTATTTATTTCATCAAGGAGAGCTCATTTCTAATATTCTTCATGCTCAAAAGCTAGTCACTAGTTTAGGCAGTAAAATTAGCAAAATTAGGATGCTAATTAGTAAAGTAATTTTGTTCATTGAGATGCTGGGAGCTAAAGGACTTGTCATGTATACACTGGAGCATGGCCTTCTCTGATGTAATGAAGGTGACTACCCATAAACTATAGTAGCTAACCATCTTTAGAATTAAAGCTTTAGCTAGTCAAACATCCTATTACATTGATTACATGGAATGTTTTGAAGTAAATTATAGACATTGGTACAAGTATATTCCATTTTTTTTTTTGACCAACTCGACACAGAAATCTGCTTCTATTCCTTCTGTTCATTCTTTCATTTGAGGCAGAGAAGTATGCTTAAGTTTGCATCTGAGGTGAATATAATGGTTGGGTATGGTATTCCTAAGAGTGAACTCCAAATGTTAATACTTCCTGGGACATCATGGTTGGGGGGAGGTGAACAGAAGAGAGTGTGGGGTGAATGCAGTGTCAGAGAAGTGCTTTGAACTCACTATCAGAAAAGTACAGTGGGTAAGGCAAGCTTATTTTCCCTTAATCTAGAATGTTCTATTTTTTGATACCAGAACTAGTTTTGAACACAATGTTTTTCAATATTTCACAGAAATAATGTTCTATGTTAATACATAGTTCTGTCCCTTATCCAATGCTATAGCAGAAGGTCAAGTCGGGAAGCCTGGAATATGTGTCCCCTTGATAAAAACAATAGAAACAAGAAACATGATCCTGAACATGAAACATTATTAAATAGTACCTAACATTTACTGGGCTTCCCTCATAGCTCAGTTGGCAAAGAATTTACCTGCAATGCAGGAGACCCCAGTTCTATTCCTGGGTTGAGAAGATCCACTGGAGAAGGGATAGGCTATCCACTCCAGTATTCCTGGGCTTCCCTTGTAGTTCAGCTGGTAAAGAATCTGCCTACAATGCAGGAGACCTGGGTTCGATCCCTGGGTTGGGAAGACCCTCTGGAGAAGGGAAAGGCTACCACTCCAGTCTTCTGGACTGGAGGATTCCCTGGACTCTATAGTCCATGGGGTTGCAAAGAGTCAGACACGACTGAGCGACTTCACTTTCCCTTTCCCAGGTGCAGGTGTAACTTCTGTTAAGGGTTCTAATACATTACACGTATTAACTCATTTAATCCTACAACACATCTAGGAAATCTATTTATGGAAAGCTATTATCAATAATTGGATAGACTAGATCACATTGTATACTGGAAAAAGTTACAGTTCTCTGACAAAATGGCAAGATGGCAGAGTCAGAAAATCTAGAGCAATTAAAAAGAATGGTCATATAGAAAACAAAGAATTTAATTATATTAGCATTCATCGACCACTCCCCGCCCCGCCCCCTGCCCCAAATTGCATGTCCCTGTAGTTAGAATACTAAAAATGCCTACAAAATTAACTGACAGCCCTTATAGGTACTGGTGCAAAGCATATTTTATTTAAATTTTTACTATCTTCTAAGCTTTTATTATCCCTTAGATGCCCCATAGATGCAGCAGTGAGATATGATCTGTGTAGAAGAAAGAACAATGATTTATTTTCAAGCTCTGTTCTATAAGAAATTAGAGAAACAAAAATTCTGGGAGGATGGCAAGAGAGGCAGTAAGTTTAGACTCTTCCTGAATCTTCTAATCAACATGGGTGGAGTAGCAAAACCCAAATGGGCAAAGATGAAGTCTACAATAAAAGAACAAAACAGAAACCCTAATAAATGTGCATTTGGGGACAAAACCCTGACAGCAAAAAGACTTGTGTGGTATCACCAAAACCATGCAAGAAGCTGAGAGAAGGATTGAGACTTATAATGGACTTGAGAGTGGGAGATCCACATCACCAGCGATACTCACTGGAGGCTCAGTGGTCTGCTCTAAGAAGAACAACTGATTCTGGGAGTGGGCATCACAGGATCCGATTCATGGGTGAGTGCAAGGAGGCCATGGTAGGATCTGATGATGCTGTGGCTCTCTGACTCTATGAACTGTTGAAACTAACCAAGTAAGCTCACTTTCAGAACAAAGCCCTGCGTTGAGTAGAGACTATTGGGAATAGAACTTAAATTGATCAGGATGGGGACAATGGGAGCAAGGAAAGAGAAGGTTCCAATAAGAATGAGGGAGAGGAGCAGCAGCGGAAGATCTCAGAGAGGATGGGGCTATATTTTGGAATCCTTCGTGAACAAAAAATAGAAGAGGTTGCTCTAGAATGTAAATTAAAGCCCTCATTTCTGCTCTAAAAGTATAAAAAAACACTCATTTCAGTGAAACATGAAGAACAGAGAAGGATTATAGAAAAATCCTATATGCATTTACTATGAGAAAAAAGATAAATAGAATAATGTCTCTATAGGCAATGAAGGCATTTCAGAAAAATAAGCCCCCAAAGCAGATAAATACTGTAACCTAATATCTCAAGATAGCCAAAAGAAGCTGAGAAAACACTAACAGATAGGAAAGAGAAACACAAATCTAAATTAGAAAAACTCAAGAGATGAGGTGATTGGAAAAAAACAAGATTCGGAAGGAAAGGATGACAGAACTTAGGAAGAATTGAAAACAAAATTTAAAAAATCAAGTTCAATAGAAGAAACTCAAGAACAAATAAATGCCTTAAGAAAACTAGACAAAGGAAAGATGAAAAACTTAAAAATATAAAAATGAATGAAGAGATTAAAGGATTGAAAAGAAGATAGCAGCTGTAATGATAGGCAAAGGAAATATTTATAATAAGAGTCCCCAAAGAATCAGAGCAATGGAAAAGAACAAGTTCTCAAAATTATGATTCAAGAAAAACTTCCTGACCTGAAAACACTCATCGAAAGGTGTTACTACAAACCTGGGAAAACTGACTATATTCTACTAAAACTATGGTTTTTAAAGAAAATGAAACAATTCTTAGGTCATCCAGGTAAAATGATGAAGTCACTGATAAGAGAAAGAAAATCAGATTGTATAAGGCTTTCCAATAGCAAAACTCTGTTGCAAGACATTTAAGAAAATCAAGAATTGAATGGAGAAGGAAATGGCAACCCACTCCAGTAGTCTTGCCTTGGAAATCCCATGGACAGAGGAGCTGGGCTGGCTACAGTCCGTGTGGTTGCAAAGAGTCAGACACAGCTGAGAGAGGGGCAGGCGCTCGCTAGAGGCCCCAGAGCTTTTGATGGCAGAGCCAGCACTGTGGCTGAGGACACCCAGCTCCCAGGCCTCTCTCACCAGATAGGAGCGTGGAAAACTAGAATCTATAATACACCTGAGGGCTTTCCTGGTGGCTCAGTGGTAAAGAATCACCCCCCTGCCAAAGCAGGGGAAGCGAGTTCCACCCCTGGTCTGGGAAGACCCAATGTGGCAGAGCAGCTAAGCCTGTGCATCACAGCCACTGGGCCGGGGCTCATGGAGCCTGGGAGCCGCAGCTACTGAGGTCTGTGGGCACCACAACCTGTGCTCTGCAACAAGAGGAGCCACCACGGTAAGAAGCCTACGCCCCGCCCCCTGGAGAGTAGCCCCTGCTTGCCAAACTAGAGAAAAGCCTACACAGCATGAAGACCCTACACAACCATAAATAAATAAAATCATTAAAAAAATTAAAATATGAGCCAAAGATAGTATAATTTGTCAAACTGACATTTAACTGTAAAGATAATAAAGGAGATCAGCCCTGGGTGTTCTTTGGAAGGAATGATGCTAAAGCTGAAACTCCAGTACTTTGGACACCTTATGCGAAGAGTTGACTCATTGGAAAAGACTCTGATGCTGGGAGGGAATGGGGGCCGGAGGAAAAGGGGATGACAGAGGATGAGATGGCTGGATGGCATCACCGACTTGATGGACGTGAGTGTGAATGACTCCGGGAGATGGTGATGGACAGGGAGGCCTGGCATGCTGTGATTCATGTGGTCGCAAAGAGTCGGACACGACTGATCGACTGAACTGAACTGAACTGATGCAAAATCTCTTAGAATATTGTTTCATTGAGACTTCATGAAGACTCTCCCAAAAAATAAACTTGAAGTAACTAGAATAACTTGAAGGACTGATTGAGAGCATTAAATATATATTTATCTGAAGAATTAAGATCACATAATAATCAGAGTTCCAAAGAATAGCAAGGAGAGATAAGAAAGCCTACCTCAGCGATCAATGCAAAGAAATAGAGGAAAACAACAGAATGGGAAAGACTAGAGATCTCTTCAAGAAATATAGAGATATCAAGGGAATATTTCATGCAAAAATGGGCTCGATAAAGGACAGAAATGGTATGGACCTAACAGAAGCAGATGATATTAAGAAGAGGTGGCAAAAATACACAGAAGAACTGTACAAAAATAGCTTCACGATCCAGATAATCACGATGGTGTGATCAATCACTTAGAGCCAGACATCCTGGAATGTGAAGTCAAGTGGGCCTTAGAAAGCATCACTACGAACAGAGCTAGTGGAGGTGATGGAATTCCAGTTGAGCTATTTCAAATCCTGAAAGATGATGCTGTGAAAGTGCTGCATTCAATATGCCAGCAAATTTGGACAACTCAGCAGTGGCCACAGGACTGGAAAAGGTCAGTTTTCATTCCAATCCCAAAGAAAGGCAATGCCAAAGAATGCTCAAACTACTGCACAATTGCATTCATCTCACACACTAGTAAAGTACTGCTCAAAATTCTCCAAGCCCGGCTTCAGCAATATGTGAACCTTGAACTTCCAGATGTTCAAGCTGGTTTTAGAAAAGGCAGAGGAACCAGAGATCAAATTGCCAACATCCACTGGATCATGGAAAAAGCAAGAGAGTTCCAGAAAAACATCTATTTCTGCTTTATTGACTATGCCAAAGCCTTTTACTGTGTGGATCACAATAAACTGTGGAAAATTCTGAAAGAGATGGGCATACCAGACCACCTGACCTGCCTCTTGAGAAATCTGTATGCAGGTCAGGAAGCAACAGTTAGAACTGGACATGGAACACCAGACTGGTTCCAAATAGGAAAAGGAGCACGTCAAGGATGTATACTGTCACCCTGGTTATTTAACTTCTATGCAGAGTACATCATGAGAAACACTGGGCTGGAAGAAGCACAGCTGGAATCAAGATTGCCGGGAGAAATATCAATAACCTCAGATATGCAGATGACACCACCCTTATGGCAGAAAGTGAAGAGGAACTGAAAAGCCTCTTGATGAAAGTGAAAGTGGAGAGTGAAAAAGTTGGCTTAAAGCTCAACATTCAGAAAACGAAGATCATGGCATCCAGTCCCATCACTTCATGGGAAATAGATGGGGAAACAGTGGAAATAGTGTCAGACTTTATATTTTTGGGCTCCAAAATCACTGCAGATGGTGATTGCAGCCATGAAATTAAAAGACGCTTACTCCTTGGCAGGAAAGTTATTACCAACCTAGATAGCATATTGAAAAGCAGAGACATTACTTTGTCAACAAAGGTCCGTCTAGTCAAGGCTATGGTTTTTCCAGTGGTCATGTATGGATGTGAGAGTTTGACTATAAAGAAAGCTGAGCTCAGAAGAACTGATGCTTTTGAACTGTGGTGTTGGAGAAGACTCTTGAGAGTCCCTTGGACTGTAAGGAGATCCAACCAGTCCATCCTAAAGGAAATCAGTCCTGGGTATTCATTGGAAGGACTGATGCTAAAGCTGAAACTCCAGTACTTTAGCCACCTCATGAGAAGAGTTGACTCATTGGAAAAGACTCTGATGCTGGGAGGGATTGCGGGCAGGAGGAGAAGGGGACGACAGAGGATGAGGTGGCTGGATGGCATCACCAACTTGATGGACATGAGTTTGAGTGAACTCTGGGAGTTGGTGATGGACGGGAAGGCCTGGCGTGCTGAGATTCATGGGGTCGCAAATAGTCGGACACGACTGAGTGACTGAACTGAACTGAACTGAATAATCATAAGGAAGACATTTTATAATGCATAATGGCTATGTGCTCTGACGATGTATATAAGTAGAATTATAAAGAATTCGGTGGAGGAGATGGATAGATTGGGAGTTTGGGACTGACATGTACACACTGCTATATTTATTTAGATAACCAAGAAGGACCTACTATTGTACAGCACAGGGAACTCTGCTCAATACTCTGTAATAACCTAAACTAGAAAATAATTTGAAAAACAACATATACATGATTATGCATCACTCTTCTGTACTCTGAAACAACATAATGTTGTTGCTCAATTATACTCCAATGTACAATAAAAATTTTTTAGAAGAGAAAGAATTTGGAACATAATTAGGAAATTATTAATATAAGTAAAACAAGATCATTTACTGACTTAGAGGAAAAATTCTATCCATATAAATGAATGAACCTAGGCAATAATTGTTGATAGCTGTTCACATCATTAAAAGAGAGACAATTAGACATTATATATCCTTTCTGATGAAATTTCACATTACCACTGTGAAATATTCTGACCAAAAAATTGAACCTGAATCCAATTGTCTTTAAATTTAAAATCTAATTATGGTTTTATAGGATCAGAAGGAACAGCAGGACGTATTCAGTGAGGCTATGGGGATATAGTTAGCAAAACCTGGATCAAGGAAAACTCTGTATGATAAGCAATCTGATAGTCTCAACAACAACCTCCCTCCTCCCCGCTCCATCCCCCGCCAAAAAAAAAAGAAAAAAAAGTGAGTGAAGTCGCTCATTCATGTCCGACTCTTTGCGACCCTGTGGACTGTAGCCCACCAGGCTCCTCCGTCCATGGGATTCTCCAGGCAAGAATACTGGAGTGGGTTGCCAATTCCTAAAAAAAAATTCAAGGGAAAAAAGGAGAGGAGAAGCCTACATTAAAGACATATGTCAACCAATAACAATGTATGGTCCTTATTTGAATCTCAATTAAAAAAAAAATGAAACAGAACTCCTCTAAACATTAACATATTTGAAACTACAGAGAAATCACTATTAAACATTTTTAAGGTATCATAATTGTACTGCAGTTTTGTTTTAAAAAAGAATCTTTATTTTTTATCTAAAAATCCTTAGAAATGTTTATGGGTGAAATGATGTTTTCTTGAATGTGCTTAAATAATCACGGGAGAGGGAAATGGCTTGGGGTACAGGTGAAACAAAATTGTCAATGAATTGATAGTTGTTGAAACTAAGAATTAGATACTTGGAGATTTTTAAAAATACTATTCTATGTTTGAAATTTTGTGTGATAAGTAGTTTTATAAAAATTAGGGAATGTCCTTTTTTTAAAAAACACAAGTTAGAGTTTAGGTATGCTGCTGCTGCTGCTAAGTCGCTTCAGCCATGTCCGACTCTGTGCGACCCCATAGACAGTAGCCCAGCAGGCTCCCCCGTCCCTGGGATTCTCCAGGCAAGAACACTGGAGTGGGTTGCCATTTCCTTCTCCAATGCATGAAAGTAAAAAGTGAAAGTGAAGTTGCTCAGTCGTGTCCGACTCCTAGTGACCCCATGGACTGCAGCCTACCAGGCTCCTCCATCCATGGGATTTTCCAGGCAAGAACACTGGAGTGGGTTGCCATTTCCTTCTCCAATGCATGAAAGTAAAAAGTGAAAGTGAAGTTGCTCAGTCGTGTCCGACTCCTAGTGACCCCATGGACTGCAGCCTACCAGGCTCCCCCGTCCCTGGGATTCTCCAGGCAAGAACACTGGAGTGGGTTGCCATTTCCTTCTCCAATGCATGAAAGTAAAAAGTGAAAGTGAAGTTGCTCAGTCGTGTCCGACTCCTAGTGACCCCATGGACTGCAGCCTACCAGGCTCCTCCGTCCATGGGATTTTCCAGGCAAGAGTACTGGAGTGGGGTGCCATTGCCTTCTCCAAGAGTTTAGGTATAGAAAGCGTTAACCAAGCATAGAAGAACTTCTTTAAAACACTTATGAAATAGCTGGAGTCCTAAACACTATGCCAAATTCTTTCCCTCTTAGTTGACAAATCATTTGTATTTTTACAGAAATTTAATTTAGATGTTTCTACTTAGCTCATTCAAATATTATTGCATCAGAACTATTTGATGTTCAATTTCCACTCATCCAGAAAAAACAAAAACAATAACAAAACCCCAAACCAAAAAACAAACAGCAGATGCTTATCTTTTAAGTTGTGTGTAGACCATAAAAATAGAGCAAAGAGACCACCACCACCAACAACAACAAAAGCAGAATCTGCCAGACCTTTTTAATGTCTGGGCTCAGAAGTCCCAGAACATTCTTCTACATTCTATTGGTCAAAGCAGTCATGGACCAGCCAAGATTCAAGGTGAGGAGGAAATATACTCCATCTCTCGATGGGAGGAGCAGCATGTACATAGAAGGGTGAGTGGGACTGTTTGAGGTCGTCTTTGGAAACTAGCTACCAAATTTATGTGCAAAGTTAGAGCCTGCCTGCTTATCACAGCCTACCGCCCATCAGCTGGGATGATATGTATATCTTAGCCTATCTCTCTACATATGAAACACAATAAATACAAAAAATACAAAAATACAAAACACAAAAAATAATCCATAAAATATAGTATATATTGTATATGTATAAATACAAAAAAAATATTCTTTGATACCAGCTCAGCCAGGTAGGCCCACGTGAAAGACACATAGCTCTATTTTTGCTTGAAAGGAAACATTTCTCAGTATGGGAAGAGAGTGTAAGGACCTGAATGGGAGTTTAAGAAAGCACACAGTCATATTTTAGAGCTATTCAATCTACTACACATCTCGCAGATACGGGTGCCGTATCCAAGGCAGCTACCATCCTGTGTCCGATGTGATACGTGACTTTTCTTGGGGGGAAAATGTGGTATCTTTGCTTTAGGCGTTCCTTTTCTGATTCGCCTTTTCAGTTGTGACGACTACGTTTTTAAATCCACTAAATGCAAGGAAACAATGGATGTCTTTCTTAGCTACTTGTAAAAGGTCATATGGAAAACGAGCTTGGGCAGAGTGGTTCCAGCTAGACACGTAAGCACATGCATAAATGAACACATTTAGAACATTGCTTGTCAGTGTTAACCCTTTGCTTACACAGAAAAAAGGGGACTGTTTGCCTGTCTTTAGTTGGTTTTAAGCTTAATTTATGTGAAGTTGGAAACAGAAGTGAATCCCTGAAACAGATACTGATGTTTTTTAATGCTAGAACCCTGGGAAGACCCAGTGTGGAGGTGGTGCCTGAGTCCTGGACACTGGCGGGGACATTCAGGATCTTGCCTGTCTGGTCTAAATTAGGACAGTAAGTAGACCAGAGCTTCAGGAAAACTATTAAAGGACTCTAGCACTATAAAGATTATGCCCATCCAACACATGCAAAAGAGAAGTAGCAATGCACTGTAATTAAGTAGAAGATAGTAGAAGATATAAATAAAATATTCTGACTTTTATTATGATTTTTTCCATGTGATTAATAATTTAAAAAAATCATGTTCTTTCAAAGTCTTTTTTTGTCTCATGATGTAGTATTCTTGCTTCTTGGGGCCTCCATACTTGCATTGCTTTGGGGCAATATAGCTCTGGCTCAGATCCATCTTTTCAGGAAGCCCAGATAATTACTTATCATGAAACCTGGTAGGATGGTCTGCTCACCAGCATAGTTTATTGACTGATACTTTTGCACTGATCTAAGAGTGCTGTTTACTCTTGGTTGGAATATGGCTCCTTAGGGGAGAAACTGATGAGGTTAGATCATCCTCAGATTTCTGGAAAATATTTTACTATAATAGACCTAGTCATACCAAAAAGTATTATGAGACCTCATGGATCATCTTGTGGGAAAAACCCTGGACTTCAACGCCATTATTTTAGCAGCAAACATAAAAATATTTTAATCCATCTCTCACAATATAGGTTTCTAAATTTATAAAGTCTACTTTGTGAGTGCCATATATAAAGAAGGGACTTGAATACATGCAATACTGAAAGAAACTCTTTTGTAAAGCGATGTGACTAATAGGTCTGGACAAATGCTTTTGGTGGCAATATTGAGCACATGTGCAAAAAAAGGGTTTGTTTCTCTAATAAGAGACAGAGGAAAATCATGTGTGAGATGTACACATGAGAATAAACAATAGTAATAAAAAGTTCTCTAAAATCCAGCATGTCTTTCTATCAAGATGGAGCAAAAGAGTAAATACATTTTGCACATCAATAAATTCTAAAAGGCCAAGAACTTGTAGGATCTGAATTAAATTTTATGAAAATACTGCATCGAACTGATGATGATTTCATTCTGAGTGCCCAAGTCATTTTTCTGCATACGTTTTTTTCTCCTCTCTTCTTTCCTTCCCTCCCGCCCTGTCCCAGCACCCCTCCTCCTCTCTACTTCTAAAAGAAGAGAGCACTGTTCCCAGAACTCTCTCAGGCTTTTTTAATTGAAAGCAATGGTTCTGAGTCACTCCTTTATATTAAGTGAAACACTTTTGCCTGAATCTCCAGGGATGAACTGATTAGCACAGCAAGAAGCCGGTGGACTCCGGTTGTCCCTGCAAGTGGTGGAAAGAATTAAATACAATTGTGCAAAGATAACACTGAAAGAATGATATTTTCTTTCAAAACATGTCCCTCTCTGAAACATCAGTGCAGACATATGTCGAGATAGAAACCAGATCGTATTTCTAACAGTTGAAGACTCAGATTTCATCAAACAAGACTGTTTGTTCTCATGCCCAAATTGTATCCTACACTGTCCCCTTGTCTGGACTATAATGGAATATAACGTTAACTTCGGACAGTGGGGGTTGAGTTGGTGCCAACCTTGCTAATGAACATGTGGTTTCAATAATAATGTGGCTACTTGCACGTTAAGTGGCAAGGTGCCAGGTACTTAATGTCGAGAGGCAACCGATGTGAAAAGTACCATCTCCTGATATGATTGTATTTCCAAAAGTGCTCTGGGCCCAGATTGAGACTCAGCAAATCAAGGGGTGTCACTCAGTGTCAGGGAGCTTAAGGCACTGTCAGACGGGCACAAGGCCTGAAGCATCCTATAGCCTTGGTGATAATGGAATGGATAACAGTGCAGTGTGGAAAAACTTAGCCTGCCCCAGGAGGGGGTGGGAGGGGAAAGGATTAGGATCACTCCTTGCTTCAAGTTCCTGGTGTTTTGGACTCTGGGACTTGAGGGTCTGAAAGCTAGAAGACAGTGAAATGAATTACAGTTTAATGATATTCCCACTACACTGACAAAATGGATTCAATTACATAATGGTAGCATTAAATGTTATTAAGAAGGGATCCAGAGTCTTGAGGCCAGGCTCTCAGAAAATCATGATAAGCTGCTTAAAACAGCTGAAATAGCACATTTATGGGCCTTCCAGCCCTCGGTTTGTTGAAGAGGAAAAGAGTTACATTTGCTGAAACATTCTGCAGTGCTGGTCTGTTATCGGGGCCCCGGCACATGATGAGGGGAGGTACTAGGATATATCTGATTTGATAATTCGATTTTAAAATATACTGCCCACCCCCCACCTCCCCGAAATGCTTTGTGAAGTGCAGAGCCAAATGGTTTACCTGAGGCCCTGGTTGCCTAGGATGACTTGGTAGGGCAGTGGTTTTTCTAAAAGGTAGGATTCCTTCTGTAGGGTGACCAGGTTTATAGAGAATGGACAGTTTTTCTTTAATTCTGTCTTCTTCTTGGAATGAAACACTTATTTTTCTTTTAGTTTAGAATTTTCATACTATAAAATTCACTCTTGGTAGTGAACAGTTTTGACAAAAGCATTGAGTTGTGTATCTATCACCATAATCAATGGAGTATTCCATTGTGTCAAGAAATGTCTTCTGTAGTCAATTTACCTACATACTTCCAATCCCTGGCAACCACTGACATTTCTCCATCTTAAAGTTTTGATTTTCCTGAACATCAGTACCTGATCTTTTGGATCTGACTTCTGTCACTTAGCAAAACTCGTTTGAGATCCATCCATGTTGTTCATGTATCACTGGATTGTTCATTTTTATTTCTGAGTAGTATCCCATTGTATGGATGTGTGTGTGCTTAGACTGTAAGTCATGTCTGACTCTTTGTGACCCCATGGACTGTAGCCCACCAGGCTCCTCTGTCCATGGGATTTTTTCAGGCAAGAATATTGGAGTGAGGTGCCATTTCCTTCTCCAGGAGATCTTCCCAACCCAGGACTCGAACCCATGTCTTCTGCATCTCCTGCAGTGGCAGATGGATTCTTTACCACTGAACCACCTGGGAAGCCCAGTTGTATGGATATACCAAAGCTTATTCACTTGTGGGACATTTGTACTGTTTCCAGTTTTTGGTAATTAAGAATTAAGCAGCTATAAAAATTTGCATATAGGCTTTCTGTGTAGACATAGGTTTTTACTTCTCTTAAGTAGAATCCTGGGAGTGAGATTGCTTGGTCATAAATATAGGCTTAACTTGACAGTAAATGGCCAAATTGTTTTCTAAAGAGGATGTAACAATTTGTTCTCACCAGCAAAGTATGAGGGTTCCATATAATCTACATCCTCACCAACTCTTGGCATTGTCAGTTTGTTTCTTTAATTTAAATCATTGGACGGAGGAGCCTGGTGGGCTGCAGTCCATGGGGTCCCTAGGAGTCGGACACGACTGAGTGACTTCACTTTCACTTTTCACTTTCATACATTGGAGAAGGAAATGGCAACTCACTCCAGTGTTCTTGCCTGGAGAATCCCAGGGACGGGAGAGCCTGGTGGGCTGCTGTCTATGGGGTCGCACAGAGTTGGACACGACTGAAGCGACTTAGCAGTAGTAAGTAGTTACTAAGTAGTAGTAACTCACAGTGAGGTCTAATCTGCATTTTTCTAACGTTTAATGAACTTGAAAATATTTTTATGTGCTTATTTGCCATCTGTTTATGTTTTTTGGTGAAATATCTGTTCAAATCTTTTACCCACTTTTAAACTGAGTTTTTTTTTTTTTAATTGTTAAGCATTGAAGGTTATTTATGTATTCTAAATACAGTCATTTGTCAGATATGCTAATTGTAAATATTTTCCCTCAATATTTGACTTGTCCTTTGATTTCCTTATGATATCTCTTGCAAAATAAAAAAATTTTAATTTTGATAAAGCACAATACAATAAATATTTTCTTTTATAGATTGTCCTTTGATGTTATATTCATTGGTTAGCATGAGGCCACATAGATTTATCCTGTTTTCTTCTAGGAATTTCCTAATTTTTTGTTTTACATTAGGTCTATGATAAATTTTGAGTTATTTTTTGCATAGAGGGCAAAGTATGAGTTGAGGGTTGTTTTGTGTATACATATTCTTATTCAGTTTGTTAAAAAGACTATTGTTTATCCTTGGAATCATCTTTTTAAAAAATTATTTATTTATTTATTACTTTACAATCTTGTATTTGTTTTGCCATACATTTGTCAAATATCAGTTGGCTATATTTGTATATATTTTTTCTGGACTCTATTCTGTTTCATTAATCTATATGCCTATCCACACATAGAATGTGTTCTTTCTACAGAAGCTTTATAACAAACCTTGAGAATAGATAGTGTGGTTCCTCCAACTTTGTTCTTGTATTAATCCCAAAATTGTTTTGGCTATTCAGTTGATATTTATAAAAAAAATTCCTATTGAAACACCGATCAAGTTTGCATGGGATCTATAGATCACTTGAGGAGAATTGACATCTTAACAATATTGAGTCTTCCAATTATAACATGGTATATCTCTACTCATCTAAAAATTTGCTTTTTTCCTATCAGTGTTTTATAGTTTATAGCATATATATTCCATACATATTTTGTTAAGTTTATAACTAAGCATTTTGAGGGTGCTGTAAATGACACTGTTTATATATTTAGAATTCCACTAGCAATCATATTGCAGAAGGCAATGGGACCCCACTCCAGTACTCTTGCCTGGCAAATCCCATGGACAGAGGAGCCTGGTAGGCTGCAGTGCATGGGGTCGCTAGGAGTCGAACACGACTAGCAACTTCACTTTCACTTTTCTCTTTCATGCATTGGAGAAGGAAATGGCAACTCACTCCAGTGTTCTTGCCTGGAGAATCCCAGGGACGGGGGAGCGCACTGAGTCGGACACGACTGAAGTGACTTAGCAGCAGCAGCAGCAGCAGGCAGGAAACTGCATCTCTGCAGACCTTTTTCTACATATTCTTTAATTTGTGATTTCTTACTTTATGGTGTTATTCTTAAAGATCTGGGGAGAAGTAAGGAGGTGTTCTCATGCAGTTTAAATCAAAAAACATGTTTGAGCGCCATCTTTATGCCAAACACAGTCCTGAAAGCTTGAGATTATGACTACAATTGTGACTGCAATTATGACTACAACTTGGCTTATCCCATTCCAAAAGTCTGTCTCAGAGAACCACGAGCTGGTAGTAAACATGATAACCTAGTTTGTATCACGATAGGAGCAGATGCTAAGTGCTTAGAAACCCAACAGAAGGACTTTTAGTTCAGTGTGGACGAGGGTGAAGTTCAGGGAATTTGTCCTGGAGGAAACCCAGGTTTTCTGTATAGCACAGAAATCATCATCTGTCCAGGAGAGCTTCCTTTGTCCTTCTGCGGTCAAGTGACAATGGATTTGGGATGAAAGAGGGAAAGACCTGGAGGTAGATGAGACAACTGTGGAGAAATACAGTACCTTCTGGAAGTTATAGTCCCTGCATTACTTCAGGTAGCTTCACAGAGTCATCTCTAGAAAAACTGAGTTTTTGATTCAGACAAATCTTGGTTTGAAATCTTGCTTTCTCACTTACAAGCTGAGGAACCTTGGGCAAATTACCTTTTCAAGGTTCATTTTTCTCATACATAAAATGGTAAAGGTATTTCCTTTCTCGTAGTATTATTTTGAACATCATGTGATGTACCAGACATCTAGAAGAAGGCTCATAATGAGTAGCTATTTTTACTACTACTGTTGTTGTTGGTATTTGTGGCAATTAAATTTAATGTTTTAAAATTCTTTAGGTACTTAATGTTCAGCTCAACCCAAGGTGTTCTAAGGCGTCTACTTGGAAATGAGAAGCAGCTGTCTTTCCTATCAAAGTTCTTTCCAGAATGGTCAATTATGTGCTGGTGGTGAAGAAGCAGCTTGCAAATAACATCCCACAAAAGTAGATCTAAATACTAAACTCCTAAGGGCATCTTGTACAAAAGCTTAAATCAGAGTTTTCTTCAGCAAGCTTATAGGCCCCATAGAGTTCATAACCCTGCAATGTCTTGACCAAGTGTACTCATCTGGTATACTCAACCACCGAACTGGAATATGATATTCTGTTTTTTGGACAGAATTAAGAGTGAGTTCTCTTAGGCTCAAATGACCCCTGCAATCAGGGGCAAGAGGGCTGTAATTGAAATGTCACTCAACGAACATGCCAAAAATAATAGAAATGGAGATGACTACCTTGCCTTGTGGTGAGTTCCCTGCTGTGGGAGATTAGCAAGATGGTCAGAGGATGAGCAGAAGGCAGCGCTTCATCTCGAGCCTTGCTTCTTCCTTTAGCATATAATCTAGTTTATTTTAGAAACTGAACACCAGTGATGTAGCTATGACCACTTCTTCCATGGAAAACCAAGATTTGTCTTCTTTACAAATAGAGACTCTAATTAAGACTTATGGGCGTTGGGTGGATGAGGGGTGCTTCTCTGCTAGTGTTAATTCCTGCATTTATTTATTCATTAGTAAGATAGGCAGTGCTTTGCCTGCAACTGGCTGTGCTTCAGGGAATAATACTGGATTTTTGTTTTCTTTTCTAGTAGAATTTATTGTCTTGTGGAGGGACATAGCTATTAATCAAATTATTGTAAAAAATAAACATATTTCAGAGATAATTACTATGAAGAGTTATATGATTTGGGGGTTCTGAAAAGTCTTCCCTGAGTGCGATAATTTCTGAACTAGGTGAGTTGGTGAAGGATGGGGAGAGGCATATAGAGAGACACAGGTAGCTGGCAACTGTAGCGGCATGTACAAAGGTCCTGGGGACCCTTTTCCATTATAAGTTATTACAAAATATTGAATACAGTTTCCTGTGCTATACAGAATATTCTTGTTTATTTTATATATAGTGCTTTGTACCTGTTAATTCCATAATCCTAATTTATCCCCCCAGCACTCCTTTCCCCTTTGGTAACCATAAATTTGTTTTCTATGTCTGTGAGTCTGTTTCTGTTTTGTAAATAAGTTCATTTGTATTATTTTTTAGATTTCACATGTAAGTGATATCATATAGTATTTGTCTTCTCTGTCTGACTTATTTCACCTTGTATGATGTTTTTCTCTAGGTCCATCCATGTTGCTGCAAATGGCAATATTTCATCCTTTTTTATGGCTGTGTAATATACATTATATATATATATATACACACATATATATACACTGCATCTTCTTTATGCATTCGTCTGTTGATGGACATTTAGATTGCTTTCTTGTCTTGGCTATTGTAAGTATGAACATTATGGTGTGTGTATCGTTTTGAATTAGAGTTTTTGTCTTTTCTGGTAGGGTATATTGTAATGGTATACTTGGGAGGATTTGTTGAACGACTGGGTGTAGGGTATTAACAAAATTGAGCAAAGATGAACCCAAGACTTTTGCCGTGAATCACCAGAACAAGGAGTTTTCATATACTGAAATGGGGTAGACAGCAGGAGATGAATGTTTGGGAGATAGAGATCAAGAGATCAGTTTTCGAATATGTTAAGCTTGATACTCCGTGAGACATCTAAGTGGAAATGTATGGATCTAAGTGGAGATTCAGGTGCTAGGACTCAGGAGAGAGATTCAGGCTGGAATTTGTCAACCAATAGGTGTATGAGATCACCAAGGAATCAGGATACTTAGAGCAGTGAAGAGCATGAAAGACTAAGTCCTGTCACTGGGACATTATTTAGAGGGCAGAGAGATAAGAATAAACAAACAGAGGCTGAAGGCGGCAACCAGTGAGGTGGGGGGAAATCTAGGTGGTATTCAGGAAAATAAGCGAAGAAAGTTTATCAAGCAGAAAAGAGCGATCAACTGGGTTAGAGGTTGCTGGCAGGTCAAGCAAGATACAAGCTGAGCATTGACCTCTAAATAGGGCAGAACTGAGATTACTGGAGACTTTGACAAGAGCAATTTCAGTGGACTGGTGAAGGCAAAAGCCTGAAAGGAGTGGGTTCAAGAGAGTGTGAGAGGAGAAGTCAGAACAGTGCAGAACTGCACTGTTCACTAAAGACACTAGACATGGGAGTACCTGCAATGTGGTTACTCTGAATTGAAATGTGCTCTAAGAGTAATATGTACATCACATTAGAATTCATAAAAAGAAAGTCTAGTATCTTAATAATATTTGATAACAATTACATGTTGAAATGATACTATTTTGAACATGTTGGATTAAATAAAATATATTATTAAAATTAATGTTATTTGTTTCTCTTTACTTTTTTCATGTGGCTACGGGAAAAGCCAAAATTACAAATATGCCTTGTTACATTTCTACTAAACAGCACTGATATAAGCAATTCTTTCAAACAGTCTAATTGGAACGGGATACAGATAAATAGAGTAGTAGATGAGGGTGGAGTGGGGTTGAGAGGATTCCTCTCTGTGGGGCTGTGGATTATTCATACAGAATAACAGGAGGGAAGTGATGACCTGGAAGCAGAGAGGTGGGTATTTATGGAAGTTCCTCTTTTGTTTTCTTAGTGACGTAGGAAGCCAATCTTCAGCTGAAAAAGAGGATGGAGGAGGAGGTCTTTTTTGATATGTAGGACAGACAACAGTGTTTGGCAAAAGCTACTTGATTCGAGGCTGCTTAGCAGAGTGGGGAGGCACATTACTAGGTGTTTTCTCGGTCCACAGGCAGTCCGTTGCTGAAGACAAAAAGTGAAAAAACCCATTGGAGAGCTTGTCACACTTGGTCATCTATTCTCTTTTAGTTCTTGGACTCAATTTCTTTTTATCACATCAGAAAATAAAAAAATCCATCTTCAACCCCCTTGGTTTGCTCAGTGTTCTACATGGTTCCTCCTATGTTCCTGTGGGCAAATTTTTATTTTATTTTTTTACAATTTAGTTGCCATAAAAATGTTTGAATCCAGAGCCTTAAGATTTCCAATTCATCATTTTGTTTCTTGTTTCTTCTACTTCTTTTTTGCATTCTTAAAACAAGCAAGAGAACAGCCCCATCTGTCTCAGCCACTCTGGAGGAGGCTGCAGGGGTTGAGAGGCAGCTTCCGCCTTGAACTTGGCCACTCCTGGGCTTGTAGTAGCCGGGCTTCAAACGAAAACCACTACTTCCTCCCCCGGCCCCAATATCAGCTTCACAGGCAGCTGGGCTGCTGAAACGTTTAAGTTTCACTTTGGGCTACTATAAACATTTGCTTTATTCCTGAAAGGATCCCCCCGCCCCCACCCCAGGTATTCTGTAGGAATATAGGCCATTTTTATGCCCCAGTACACTGCATGGTTTTGAACCTCTTTTTCATAGTTGCAATGCCCAAAGATCAAAAATAAGGGTTAAGTAAAACTGGATGAGATGCTGGTCAGTGTTGATACTGCTGGAGAGCCAGCCAAGCTGTGCCAACGACTTGAGACTCTTTGAGGTGTCAGTGACTATGCTCTGATGGGGAGAAAGGGGGTGTTGCTGAGGCTCAGATGTGGTTTAGTTCTGGCTGGGATCGAAACCTTAAAAGCGGTAGTGCGCTGAGTTCTTTTGTCTTCCTTGCTGCCTTGGAGCAAGGATCACATAAAAATACTCTCAGTTTATTTTCTGTGAAGTAGTTGTAGTTCACCTTTGAGTTGATGAGCATCTGCACCTAAAAGACCATTAAAAAATGGAAGAGTTTACAAGCCACTGTGAGCTGGCACAGTCCAGCAAAAGAGGAGAAAGAGGAGAAAGCACTTAGGAAGAATAAATAGTTTGTAGCACCTACATTTTCAGACTGCGTCTGCTTGAAAGGACTCCTCCTTTCTCTCTCGTGGCTCTCATCTCGTCTGCCTTCCCTTTCCTTTCTCTTGCTTTCTTTCTGTCATTCTGTTATTATTTTTTTCTTTCTCCAGATGAATTTTTCTGTTTAATTCTACATGCTTCCTCTGATGGTTAACTTGTTAGTTAGCTATTTAAACATTTTATAAATTTCTCTGAGCTTGCTTTACTTATTTTCTTGGCGGACCATCTGAAGTCATTCTATGAAAGGAGACAGTATGAACTAGAAAGACTTGAACTTTAGAGTGGGTTGAGTTTGGTTATACCTGCTGCTACAAAGTCCAATCTTTATGAGAAGAATAAGGAAAGCATGAAAAACAAAACAAAAGCCTGCAAACAGCCAACCTTAGTGAGCTACATGCCTCTTTTCTCTACCTGTTGCCAGTGTTTTTGTATCTGAGATTTGTTTGGGTTTTGAAAGGGACACCCCAGTTTACAGCCTCCACAATCGTCACTGAATTAATTTGCTGTGAAATAAATCATACCAAGAGAGGGCTCCTATGTTGGAGAATGATTTCTTTTGCTCTAAGGAGCATTTGAATTTCAACAGCAGTTTGTTCCAAGGAAATGCTTATTTCAACAATGGAAGATATAATGGAACAGAACGTGTTTCTAGACATTGTTAGTTTTTGTTTTTAGTATAGAGTCCAGTATTAGGCTCAGTTAAATGTTTTTGCAAATGAATGAAGTTTCTGCATTTTTATAATGCTGAAAAATTAATGACCAGATGGTAAAATACTCTGACTGTGGGCATTATGTAAGGCCTTGAAGGACACTGCCTAGTGGAGACAGACGTAGTTTTCCTCTGACTCCATAAAGGATGTGGATTTTAAAATGCAGTTGGGTTTAATATTTCATCTTAATCAGCATTCCATGGCATCATGTCAATTCACCATAAAAATTAAAGAAAGTTTCTACTGGTTAGGAAAAAGAGAGAAAGAAAGTAGAGATGTGATTGCTCTGTTGAGAAGATTAATCAAATTTATGAGGGAATAAAAATATCTTGTACATATGTGGCAAAGCTTCTTACGCAAGGGTTCTCACATTCTGCCGGAGGGTGTAGACCTGTTATGATGAAGTCACTTCAGGCAAGAGTGAGAGCTTTGCCCTTGGATAGCAAAAAGAGTTTTCTTTGCACTTTTTGCAAGAGGCTTAATTTTTCTAGAGCCTGACACAAAAGACTGAGGGCAATTAAGAAAAGATGCAAATGTGATAATCAGAAAACTAGTTCCCAAGGTTTAATGAATATTAGGTTAATGTTTTCTCATTCAGCTGTTACATAGGGGTAAGGAAAATTAACAGTGATGGTGACTAAGGAGAGTTCTTTGAGTAGTCAGTTAAAATTTCAGTTATGTAAGATGAGTAAATTCCAGAAATCTAATGTACAGAATGATGAAAATGCTTAACAATACTATATTGTTACTTGAAATTTGCTGTGATGGGTGAACTTAAGTGTTCTGACCACCAAAGAAAGAAAGAGAGAGAGAGAAAGAGAGAGCAAAATGTTAATGATGTAAAATGATGGATATGTTAATTAGCTAGGCTGTGGTGATCATTTCACAATGTATACATATCAATATATCAAGTTATGCACCTTAAATATAAACAATTTTATGTCTATTATATTTCAATAAAGCTGAAAAAAGAGATATGAAAATTTAAAAATACAAAAGAAAATGCCAACAAAAAAACCTCATTGCCAAACCCAAGATCACCTAGGTTTTCTCTTATGTTATCGTGCAGAAGTTTCATAGTTTTGCATCTTAAATTTAAGGTCTGTGACCCATTTTGAACACATTTTTATGAATAAAGGTTTGTGACCCACTTTGAATACATTTTTATGAAGGATGTAAAAAAAGAGGTAAAATTTAAATAAAGAACAAATCTTTCTTTTAAAAAAGAACAGACAATCCTTTGCAGGTGTTGGACTTTGCACTGGACTATGGCCATTGTATGGGATTCCCAGATGGCTCGGTGATGAAGAATGCACCTGCCAATGTAGGAGATGTGAGTTTGATCCCCTGGTCAGGAAGATCCCCTGGAGAAGGAAATGGCAACCCACTCCAGTTTCCTGCCTGGGAAATCCCATGGACAGAGGAGCCTGGCGGGCTAAAGTCCATGGAGTCGCAAAGAGTCAAACAGGACCGAGTGACAGAGGATACATGCATGACCTTTGCACTGCATTCAGAGCTCCTGCTGGCATTACCACTATGACGGGTTGCTGGGCTGCTTGGGCAGCCGACTCTGCTACATTGCTTGATTGTTTCCATGATATGGGCTGAAATCCACAATAGCTAGGTTGGCATCTTTGCAGTTACTTTGTGTGTGTCTCTTGTAGATGGTCATGATCTAGCCCTTCAGATGGTGCTTTACACTCAGCATCTTGGTCTCACTCTGGTGAAGTCTTTCCTTTGCTTTATAACATAAATCTGCATTGGTGATAACTAACTCTGGAATTTTTATTATTTTTCATTATGGTAAAAAATATATAACATGGAATTTACCATCTTAACTATTTCTAAGTGTACAGTACAATAGCATTATTCCCATTGTTTGTGAAACCAGTTTCAAGGTCTTTTCCATCTTGCAAAACTGAAAGTTTATACCTAATAAATAGCAACTCCCCATGCAGTCCCTGAAAACCATCCTACTTTCTGTTTCTATGAATTTTAGTATTCTAGACAGCTTATAAATGTAGAATCATACAGTATTTATCTTTTTATGACTGGCTTATGTTGCAAAGCATAATGTTCTCAAGGTTCAGCCATGTTATAGCTTGTGTCAGAATTTCCTTTCTTTTTAAAGCTACCTAGTATTCCATTGTGGGTGTATACCAAATTTTGTTTATCCATTCAAACCTCAGTGGACACTTGGATTGCCTCTACCTCCAATTCTGCATTTCTTAGGATTCCACATAGTTTGAATGGCAATGCTGTTCTGTTAATATTTATGCAATAATCTGTCCCAGAGCCTCAATTGTCTTTCTGTCTGAAACATCTTTCCCCCAAAAGCACTTACTAATATTAAGACAAAGTTTCAACTTGAAATAAGGCAAAAGAATGGCTGCATGTCCTTTCACTATCTTACTGGAGCATTTTCTAATAGATCCATCTAAGGACTATCTGATTCTTTAAGGAAATGCACCTTATTTGATAATACTATTTGCTGTTGATTAACGCTCAGATTCTATGAAATATTAATTCATAGATTTTGTCCAGCACTAATGCAAGTGACTTATATCCAGTAGAAAAGATGATTCTACAGGTTGCTTTTAAATAAAAGGATCGTAAAAGATGATCCTGTTATTGCTGTGTGTGGCATTAACCAGTGTTCTATCTGATCTAGCAGTCTTATTCAAACATTCATTCTCCGCTGATATCAGTGATATCAAATTTAATATCAGTGATATTAAATGAATCTTCGCAACATGCTCATGTTATATTTATATGTGAGTGCTATTTGTAACTTAAAATTTTTACAAACTCAGTTTTTTTCCTGAGAAAAAAAGAGAAGCCAGAGTAAATGACCACATTTCCTCATTTTAGTGAAATTTTTGTCACCAAGTTATAGAGGAGCCCTAATGGCTTTCTCCTGAATATAATTAGATAATGACTTTTTTTTCTTTTTAAAGAATACTGACAAGCAATGCAACAACAAATTTAGCCTATTTGTCCAAGTGTTTTTTTTTAAATTTATTTATTTTTAATTAAAAGACAATTGCTTTACAATGTTGTGTTGGTCTCTGCCATACATCAACATGAATCAATCATAGGCATACATATGTCCCCTCCCTCTTGAACTTCCCTCCATCCTCCCACCCCTTCCTACCCCTCTAGGTTGTTACAGAGCCCCATTTTGAGTGCTCAAGTGTTTTAATTTAATATAAGGACAAAGTAAACCTACATGTTGCTCTTGTGCAAATAACGACTAGGCTTTTGTCCATCCAACTCAATTATGCAACATGAGTCAGAAAGCTAAAGAGGCCTCAAGATATGTTTCCCAAGAACAATGACCCTATATGCAAGACAGCAAAAGAGACACAGGTGTATAGAACAGACTTTTGGACTCTTGTGGTAGAAGGCAAGGGTGGGATGATTTGAGAGAATAACATTGAAACATGTATTTTACCATATGTGAAATAGATCGCCAGTCCAGGTTTGATGCATGAGGCAGGGTGCTCAGGGCTGGTGCACTGGGATGACCCTGAGGGATGGGATGGGGAGGGAGGTGGGAGGGGGATTCAGGATGGGGGACACATGTACACCCATGGCTGATTCATGTCAATGTATGGCAAAAACCACTACAATATTGTAAAGTAATTAGCCTCCAATTAAAAAAAAAAAGTTTCCCAAGTCAGAGTAGCTGGGCTGGCTAAGCTCATAGGTTTCAACAAAGATATTAATAATAAATACAAGGTGAAGTTTCCATAAACTCTGCATTCTCATACCTACCTGCAGCCAAACCTCCCTAATTTGGAGATGAATACCAGGCCAGAATACTGGAATGGGTATCCATTCCCTTCTCCAGGTGATCTTCCCAACCCAGGGATTGAGCCCAGGTGTCCCACATTGCAGGCGGATTCTTTACCAACTGAAAGTTTCTGTAAGTGCTGCCTTCTCATACCCACCTGCAGCCAAACCTCTCTAATTTGGAGATAGCTTGCCATCTTTTTGCAGAGGGTTTGCCATTATGTTTCTGTTCTGCATAAGCAAAGAGCAAATAACTGTGGAAAGTAGGTCAGAGACACAATTAGCCTGTGTCAATTCCTGTTCCTTTCGACCTAGGTGTGCATGCACGCATGTGTGTGTGTGTGTGTGTGTGTGTGTGTGTGTGTGTGTGTTATTGAAGCATACAGTCGCACAGCATGAAATTTTAAGTGTTCCAGAGGTCCGTTTATTTGACATTTACTGAAGAGCAATTGGCCCATTTTAAATACGTATCCCTAAAGATCAGGAGGGGCTTATTCTTAAGGATGGAGGTAATATATTGGTTGCCTTCCTTTTTAATATCCGGTACCTAGAAGAGAGACCAGCATGAATTAATCAATGCCTTATGGAATTCTGAAATCTTGTTTCTTTTTTTGCCCCATGGGAGAAAGAATACTAAAGATAAATGGTATTTTCTAGACTAAAATTAAAGGAAGATTAGAAAAGCAAATGATATATTTCAGTTAGTTAGTACAAGTGCAGAGTAAATTCTGTTAAAAGCCTCCCCTACAGCTTAATCATCGTCACAGTGCAAACTCTACCTTGATAAAAAGAAAAACTTTAAATATAGCCTTCCTCAGTTTTCTCTATCGATGTGTGGGAGCTCTCCTCTGTGAGATTATCTGTTTGAATTTGACTCTAAATTTTTAAATCTACCAGTGTTCCATTCTAGTTTGGTAGCCCCTTGACTTAAATGGAAGAGCTGATGGTCTCACCCTGGGAATACACAGACACCTCCCCAGCACAGCGACTTTACCCTGTGGAGTCAGCAGATGATAGATGGAGAAATTTCTCCACTGAAGTTGATGAGGCTCTGTCCATTTCTAGGAGATGTTTCTTAATTCTGGTTTTATAATTTTATGAACCTCTGCTTTACAAGCAGTACTTGAGTTTTGGGTTCTTCCAATCTTTTAAGCAAATCTGGTACCCAGCTTCTTTGTGTGTGTGGCGGTGTTTTAAATTCTTACTTTGATGTCATAATATTTCAGAAATAACCACAAGCGATTCTGTAATTCTTCCAGACATTTTATTTTTAACCTGAAGAAACCGTGGTCGGTGTCAATAAATGTTTATTGAGTGTCAGCTAGGTATGAGCCCTGTCCCTGGCACTTAAGTATGCTCTGAGTAGTCTGGGTTTCCAAGATGTTCCATTATCTGATTTAGAAGTTATATATTTCCCCAGAGGGGTCTTCATTGTTTTCCAAGCTTTAAAATTATTTCCAATTTTCAAAAACATTCTCTGTAAGACAAGAGTATCCAGCAGTTTTCATTTATGAAATGCTTGCTCTGAGCCAAAAACGGTTTTACAATGTATCTCCTAATCTTAATCCTCCCCAAATTCACTGAGTTGAGGGATGGTTCTTATTATTCCCATTTTAGAGGTGAGAACACTGAGGTTTAGTGAGAATGTATCATTTGTTCTGGGCTGCACAGCAAGCATGGCACTCAATTTGAGTCCAGGCCTGTCTGATTCCACAGCCTCTCTGCTACACCATATCCAGTTTGATGTTTGTAGACTCTTGTAACGGAGAAGGCGATGGTGCCCCACTCCAGTACTCTTGCCTGGAAAATCCCATGGGCGGAGGAGCCTGGTAGGCTGCAGTCCATGGAGTCGCTAAGAGTCGGACACGACTGAGCGACTTCACTTTCACTTTTCACTTTCATGCATTGGAGAAGGAAATGGCAACCCACTCCAGTGTTCTTATCTGGAGAATCCCAGGGACGGGGGAGCCAGTGGGCTGCCGTCTATGGGATCGCACAGAGTCGGACACGACTGAAGCGACTTAGCAGCAGCAGCAGCAGCAGCCTCTTGTAAATTTACACTAGCGCCATAATATTTGAGAAAGTATGAGTTGTTTGGTTCTACATTTTAAATCTTAGGAAACCAGGTCTGCATCAGTGCATGTTTACCAAGTGCCAAGTGACTCTTAGCATCATACACAACTCTCTTGCATGCTCTAGGTTTCCAAGTTATTTCATGAACTATTTTGGTCAGATGTATTTTGGAAGAGGACTTTAAGAGTAAAACTTATGTTAAATTCCCAATTATCCAGGATATGTTGTTTGAAGATGGGAACAGCTGGCTATTTTAATTCCCTAAGTGTTGAAATATTGTGGAAAAGAGAAACCCCAAACCAGCTTGCTAACAAATGACTTAGTGAATGAATCAGCAGGATTGAGCTCTCTCTGGTTCTTCTTGGCTGTTCTCTGTGTGTCCCCACAATCTGGGTGTAGTGTGATGAGCTGTTCTGCTGCGAAACCAGAGTTGAAAGAATAAACAGAGTTGACAGAATAAACAGTAAATCCTGATTGTCAGGGAAGGTTTACAAGTCAGCTTCCTTCTGCAGCTTTAACTCGCATGTCTGGCCTTCAGGGAACATGCCGAAGCTTTCCCTTTGTGAACTGGTGGAAACGACTAAGTGCCTCTGATTTGTTTGGTTTCCCATTGACCAGTGCAGGGTCCTAGGCAGGCTCCAGTGGATGGAGGCTGCCATTGGAAGAGACCAGAGAGCTGGACATCACACAGTGAACAAAGCATGCAGGGATATGCTGGGGAAAGAGTGGGACACAGCATAGTGCCTGCACACACACATACACACACACAATAACAAAATGGAAAACAAATGAATTTATTGATTATAGATCATTATGGCTGATACCTCAAATGAAATGTCGTATTTGTCTAAAACATTTTCCATTTTATATTTGTCACGTGCTCTCCTCTAAGGAGCTTTAAAGGCATGCACCGCTTCCTATGAGCCGACCACTTGGCACTGTTAAATGAGCAAGTTGGGTGAGGATGGGCAGGTAAGGGACATTGAAGAGGGAGTTGAAAAGAAAAGGGAAGCACAAACCTCAAGTGCTGACGGTGGTCACTCAGCATCAGGAATAAGAATGTGAGGAGAGCAATGAGTCGACAGTAGAGCTCCCTTTATCACCAGGGCAGCCTGGGCACCTGAGGGGCCTGGGCACTTCTTGCTGTTCTCAGCTGTTATCTGGGAGTGAGTTCCTAAACCTTAAGTCCTTGTCAGTGCAGCCCTGTGTTTTGAGCACGTTCCACCAGATGGTTCAGGAAAGTTGCATAGTGGAACAGCTGCACTTTGGAGCCTGGGTGGTGACACCCCACAGGTGGGCAGGCCCAGGGACCCGGTGGTTAGTGACAGGGATGCATGTGTCTCCTGGGCTGCTTTGCACATCTCAAGGGTGACTCCCAGTGACACCAGCCCCCAAGCACAGGCTACCAGTGTGCACTTGTAACCTGAGCTCAGACAGAGCTGTTGACCCTCAGGACAGCTGCAGTTCGAGTTAATAGCACATAATTCAGCCCCTTATTGAGGCTTTCCTAGAAATCCAACCATGAACTCTGCATGGATTCAGTCCAGGAAACTCCTTTCCTATCTGAGAGAGCAGAAATGCATTTTTCAGCATTTATTCATTTGCAGCAGTTGGATGAAACCTCAGTCACCAGCGTCTCTCCTTTTCTTCTTCTTCTTGCCCTTTGAATCCCTACTGCTCTTCTAAGGGAGTGCTCTTCTGTGAGACATAGTAGGGACATCCCGCCATAGTCGGGATTCTTAGCAGTAGGGTTTTCCCTTGTGGTGTAGAGAAGAGAATCCTGATTTCTAATCGATGGGGAGCAGAAGCACAGCTGAGACACAGTGAAATTTGAAGAGGTCAAGTTTTGGGGGGGAAAGGATGGAACAGTTGAGACCTCTCTGACTCAGGGTTCCTTCTCCTTGGGTGTCCACATTGTTTCGGTCACATCTCCTGAAACAGCATGAGACTTTCAGGGTGACATTTGTCTCCTTGGCACAGAAACCGGGTGTCCTGAGTGTGATGCTATTAATCAAAGCCCCGGACTAAGGAGGATGTTCTGTTATACAGAGTGCACAGAAACGGGGAGGCGCAAGGTAGGAGAGCTGCTTTTTGCATCTTTTAAGAGTACACTCATAATTTCCCCCTACATTCTTTTTCCCTTAATAATGTGCTTTGTGCGCTGAAGCTGAGCCTTCCTATTCCATCTGAAGTCAGTATTTCCTCCAGTCTTTAGGACAGCCTTAGGGAAGTTCTCCTGCAAGACTATAGATGGATTTCACATTATGAAAGAAGAGAGGAAAGCCACTCCAGCACACCGTAGAATGGCCAGGGCACTATTTATTTATTTTAGAGGTGGTGGCAGCTGGGGAGGAAGGTTCAAAAGACACAAAGTTGTGTATGAATTATGATGTGATATGTTCGCTTTTAGCTCACCACCGGGCAGACCTTCAAAGTCAGTTTCCAGTGGGTTTTTCTCAAGGGCCCACACCAGCATCTTCCAAATGTGAGTCTGAAGATGCTTCCCATCTTACATCACTCACAAATAACTGCCAGAGCAACAAGAAACAAAAACTATACAATTTACAGTTTAGCCTCTTTGATGTGATGTGGGATGGGGATCAGAAAGCAAAGGCCTCTGGGTTGATTGCCATAGAGAGCAAACTCTTATTTCCTTAAGAGAGCAAGCTGCACTAGCACATTAAAATTATTAGAAAGCCTTTACCAGATTAAATGAAGCTTGATTTGGGTCAAGGTGGGGGAGGGGAAGAGGAAAGAAACTGAACAGTGTGCGCCAAGGATTTGCTGAACATGGTTTTTTTTTTTTTTTTTTTAATGCTGACGGGCATTAAATTAAGTAACAACCAAAGATTACACAAGAATAAACACTGCTGCTAATGTTTGATTAAAAGCTAACTGAGGGCTCGAAGTGACTCCAGTTAATTTATAGATCATGCCAATAACAGCCCCAGGGGAATGGGGCTGCTCAGGGTAGAGGAGAAGTTTTATAGGCAGAAGCCACATTTTTAAATGTCGAAAAGGAAAACCAAAGCTGAAGAAATGCTTTATAAACTTCAGGGAAGGAGAGAAAGTCAGAGAAAGAAAGAGAGAAAAGAAAAGGGGTGTGGGAGATAGAAAGGGAATTGTCTCTGTGACTGCTGGGCTTGGGGTAATAATAAAAAAAAAAGGGATGTGTAACATTTAAATAATTCTTCTAGGAGGAGAGAGAGTGCTAGGATCAAAGAGTTAACTGTTCCTATGGGACAGGAGTCTTAATAAATTCTAGACTGTGTCAAGGGTTCCATCCACCCCAAATGAAGAGTGTAAATTCCCCTGTGTGTTCAAATAAAATTGATTTAACTTTGCAACATTTAGCTTCAGGTTAAAATTTAAGTGTACAGTCTAGCAACAAATGATTTTAAAATTATAGTCCCCATTCAGCAAACCTCTTTGGATAAGTTTTAAATGCTTTTATAATGGGATGCTGGCGTGCTGTGATTCATGGGGTCACAAAGAGTCAGACACGACTGAGCGACTGAACTGAGCTGAACTGATAATGGGATGTGTCGTTTATTTAGTAACATAGCAGTCACTTAGCAGCCGACAGGCTTAGATTGGGATTTCATCTTGTACTTTAATTTTCTAGGGCACGGGGGATGACCATAATTGCTGAACAATTCAATGGAACGGAATGGGCTAATTCAGCACTTTTTTCCCCTACATTTTTCCACAGAATATCTAAAATCATCTCCTCCATCGTAGTATGTTTATGAAAGCAAGGCATTTAACCCACATATTTCCTACGCTTAAATAGTTTCCTTAGTAAGATATAAAATATTTGCAAATTTGCCCCATTTAAATGAGCATGCCGTTCATTATGAAGGAGATAGCCCTGTTCAGCACGCCAGGGTTGAGTCCTGTCTGCCGTTGTTTGGCTACCCTTAGATACTCCAGGAAACCCAGTCTCTCTGAACACCCTTCTTTTTCCAAGTTCTGTCTTCTCTCAGACAAAGGCAAACATATCTGCTCAGCTTGGCCAGTCCTTAGTTTAATCTTGGAGTCTGAAAAACAAACAGTGGTAAGGTCTGGATAACATTGATCCACATTTGTGTGTTTGCCCAGATGAAACTTTAAAAAATGCTAAAAGCCACCAAAGTCTCTGCTCTTTCCCTTAACTCCCCTAGATTATCAGACTGGAGAAATAAAATGGGCGGGTATGTTCCAGTGCTATTAAATCTTGTGCTAACTTTACCGGTCCCAGTAGGACCGGCAGCCTCTTCTGCTTTCTAGCACTCTCCAGGGACCCTCCCCACAGGTCAGAAACCCAACACCCTGTCTGCAGGGGTGGGGATGGAGCTTGTGCTCTGCAAGAGGCTGCAAGAGAAAAGTCCTGCTGTCGTATCCCCTGGGCACTGTCAGTTGACTGGCTCCCTTTATGGCTTTCATTACCAAACCCAAAACTTGACAGCCGACCTGACTCAGGTCACCAGCCCCGTGAAGATATTTTAAAAAATTGAAAGTCACTTGGCATGTTCAGTTCTTACTATTTATGCGTTTGCTCAAACATTCTGGTGAGCAGTTTCAAACATGAAGATATGTGTGCCAAACCATAGCAAAACTGAAAGTGACACTTCAGAGTGACTGGAATTAGTAGACATTGGTTTGGAACCCCTTGTCTTTCATATGTGATGTTAAAACCAGAGACTGGCATCACCCACGTCGACTGGGTCAGTTTATAAAAGAAAATTGAGTGAAGTCTAAAGGGGATTGGGCTTTCATGTATGGAAATATTTTGAAACTCAAGCAGTTCACAGTAATTCATAAAAAGTTTGACATGAGGACTTCCCTGGCAGTCCAGTGGTTAAGAATCTACCTTCCCATGCAGGGGACGCCAGTTTGATCCCTGGTCAGTGAACTAAGATCCCACATGCTGCAGAGCATCTACTGAGTCCGTTCAGTCTGGAGTCTGAGAGCCACAACTAGAGAGCCCACACACAATTAAGACACAGCACAGTGAAATATTTTTTTTAATTTATAAAAATATATTTTAAAATATGACAGGAATGGACAATTCCATTGTCACAGTATATGAACAAACAGATAGCGATGATGTGGCATTTCCTTTTTTTGTCTTTAAAAGAAAATAAGACATTATTTTATCTGACACTTTTTCTTTTCTACTGTAACCTGAAAAATGTATGCAGTTTCTCAAAATTTCAAATCACAAAGTTGGGGAATGGCAAATGGTATCATAATAGTAATGATAGCTGAAATTCACTGTGTATCTGCTCTGTTCTAAGCAATAACCATGTGGGGCAGGAACTGTTGTTCTGCTGCTGCAAAATTTTGGAAGTAAAGCTACAAAGAGATCCTGCTGCAAGGTCACTTACCAGTCCGTAAGGTCTGGTCACTTACCAGTGAGGTCAAGGTCACTTACCAGTGAGGTCAAGGTCACTTACCGTAAGGTCAAGGTCACTTACCAGTCCATCCATCTTGGGCTCCACCAGAGAGAGGATGTCATCATTCTGCATTCCCAGGCACCCACATGCATGTGCTCACCATTGTGGTTCCACCGAACCATGTCATTTAACCTATCTTGTCATGCCAGACCCTTCACAATGGAGTAGGGGAAGAGGGAGTGTATTTCTTAAAGCTCAATTCTCCATTATGCCTAAAAAGTCCATCTTTTCCCATAATTTAGAACATACATTTTTTTTTTTTAAAGAGTGGCCTACTGGAAAAGAATAATAGCTTACAAGTAGCTTTCTATGTACCAGATATTATTCAAATTACATTTCTTATTCATTTTATTCTCACAACAGTTTGAGGAAGGTAGTATTTTTATTGCATTCTACAGATGAGTAAACTGAAGACAGGTCATATCACTTGCTTAAAGCCACCTAGTTAGGGGGATGCAGAGATGAACTCACACCCAGCAGTTTGGTCAGATGGTTCATGATCTTAACACTCTCTCTCCAGTGAATTGAGGACTAGCCAGGCAACTGATGGGGGCTTCTCTGGTGGCTCAGAGGTTAAAGCGTCTGCCTCCAATGCGAGAGACCTGAGTTCGATCCCTGGGTCGGGAAGATCCCCTGGAGAAGGAAATGGTAACCCACTCCAGTATTCTTGCCTGGAGAATCCCATGGATGGAGAAGCCTGGTAGGCTACAGTCCACGGGGTCGCAAAGAGTCAGACACAACTGAGCGACTTCACTTTCACTTTTTTTCACTTTCTCTGGTGGCCCAGATGGTAAAGAATCTGCATGCGATGCAAGAGACCCAGGTTCAATCCCTGGGTGGGGAAGATTCCATGGAGAAGGGAATGGCTACCCACTCCAGTATTCTTGCCCAGAGGATTCCATGGACAGAGAAGCCTGATGGGCTATAGTCCATGGGGTGGCAAAGAGTTGTACGTGACTGAGAGACTGATAGTTTCACTTTCAGGCAGTTTGAAGGGCTAGCAATGAAATGACTTCAGTCAAATAATTTAGGCTGGGTTTTATCACAGCTAATTGTGGAATTACGTTCTTTCCTGGTGGCTCAGCAGTAAAGAATCCGCCTGCCGGTGCAGTAGACATGGGTTCGATACCTGGGTCGGGAAGATCCCCTGGAGGAGGAAATGGCAACCCACTCCAGTATTCTTGCCTAGAGAATTCCATGGACAGAGGAGCCTGACAGGCTACAGTCCATGGGATCGCCAAAGAATCAGACACAACTGAGTGACAAAACAATAAAAAACAACAACAAATTGTAGAATTGGCCATTTAATCACTAATGGGAGCTGATAAACTGCCTGATACAGTCACACAATTCAGAAGGAAGGCCCTTGGAGGATCTATAGAGTCCTGGGTAATTCTCTCAGCAGCTCAGTCTGGGCCATTTCCAACTCTTACTCTCTGAACCTTGGTTCTCCTACCTCGAATATAGGTCTAACAACAAACAGTAGCCTCTTTTACTGGTGCACTTTTCCAGTTTACAGAACATTTATCACACATTTCCTCATGTGATGTGAGCCTCAGCATGGTTCTTTAAGGTGTAATTATTCACCTTCAGGACCTTCAGAAAGCTATAGTTCACAGATACCCGTGGCCACAAAACTGATCAAGAAGGACTAGGCATAAAACCTGGCTTTCTGAGTCTAAGCCAAAATGTATTTCAACCATATCCCCAGTTCTTTCCGTGGTAGAAATAACCTCTTAGAGCAAGCTTCCTGTCGTATGGCAATTTCATTGTGAGATCTCATGAAACCTTCTCCTAGTTCCTTATATCAAGGCTCTGTGAAGTGGGCCAACCAGCTGCCCAAACTAGCTGAAGATCATCCACATGCTGCTCACATTGTATCTTGTGCTTGAATCCACTTGCCGTGGTAGATGGACATCTTATGGTGGTCAGTGGGGACATTTAGAACTAGTTATGTTTATCTACAGGCTGGGTCCACAGACAGGGCAACAAGCTCATCAACCATGCACCCACCAGTGCAGAGGTGGGAAGTGTGCTGAAAACATTCCTCATGATTGCAGAGAAGTGTTGCCTTACTGTAAAAAATAAAAAGTATAAGACCCAATGTCACTGATTGAGGGCAAGTCCCCTGTGCTCCCCCTTTTGCCGCCACTCCTTAGGGCGTGAGACGCTGACACAGAGAAGATGAGGTGGCTGGCCTACTTATTTGTGGCAACTTGCAGAGCTTAATTGGAGGCTGGATACTGGAACGTCAGCTCAGAATTTCAGAAGAGTCTGGGCCATTTTCACAGATCCAAATCTGGAACCTGGAAGCAGGCTCTTACAACATTCTCGGATGGTATGACTGGCTGGTTCATGCACTGTTCGTAAGAAAGCCGAAATCCTCTGCTCCAACTAGCAGAAAAAGAGAAGAATTTGCAGAGAAAAAAACAAAAGGGAAAAGACTTGTAGAAGAAAAATTCACAAAGCCCCTTTCCTAAGAAGTCTGTAAGCTGGAGTCGCCCAGCAAGGCACTAGCAGACACATATGGGCAGGTTAATGTCCCTAAAACCTAGCAGGAGCCAGTAATAACACGGTCAGGCAAATAGAAAGTTCCAGCTGGTTAGGAAGTCTGTACAGCACCACACCATTACCCGCAGCAATTACCCTAGATGTAGGGCTGGCTCCCCAGTTCTGGGCACACACCCTGGGCCGGAGAAACTGGCTCTACTTCTCCTAAAGCATTCTCCTCTCACTGGGACAAATCCCTGGAGCATTAGGAAGGCTTTATGGTAAAATCAATCTCTCCCAGGTTCTGGAGGCCAGATCAGAAGTTGCTTGTCTGATCCCTGCCAGCAGCTGGGATGGCTTGTGGGCAGGGACCTGGGGAGAGTGGTGTGATTGTGCTTTGCAAGTTTCATGGCCGTTGTGAGATGCAGCGGTGTTTGCTGCTATGACTGGAGCACCAACTGGCAGATCTGGGTGTTACCACGTAACCATCCTTGGGTGGTGTGGGTATATACCTCTTTAGGGGAACAAACTAAATATGACAAGTTTCCGAGGTTGGCAGTAGCTGCCAATTGCTTGCCTGCCTGTTGTCCAGCTCTTTCTTTTTCTAAAGCAGTAGAGTGCCGGCGTCTGTTTCATTGGTTTCTATTTCTGTGAAAAACATTTCAGAACCACTTTCCTCATCGATCCTGCTAAAAATCAACCTCCCCTTCCTTTTTGCTCTGGAAGGGCTGACCCACATTCTCCTGACCCATCCCGCCCTTGGCTGTTGCCAACCCCAGATGGGTTTCTGCCATCAGATGATGCCCTGCCCTAGCCAGGGAGACACATACCATATCCCTAAATAAGTTCTGGAGGAATTAAATACATAAACATTAAATAAATTTTTAAAAACACGAAAGAATAAACAAAATTATGGTAAATATTCATCAATTCCTGCTTCACAGAAGCACTTCTTAAGCAAAAAGGTAGAGGAAGAATTTGTGAAAAGATCAATTTTTTTTTGGTATAAAACTAAAAGCTTGTATACATCAAAACTCATGACAAAAAAGCATAAAGCAAAGAAAAACCTGAAAAATGGCAAAATATAAGACAAAGGTATAAACATAATTGATACATGAAAAGCTTCTAGAAATCAATAATTAGAAGATAAATAATCTAAACAAAAAAATTGTCAGTGTTCACAAAAAGGCAATTTGTATGAGCAGAATTGTACATACATGTACAGTAGTCACGTATGGATGTGAGAGTTAGACTACAAAGAAAGCTGAGCACTGAAGAATTGATGCTTTTGAACTGTGGTGTTGGAGAAGACTCTTGAGAGTCTCTTGGACTACAAGATCAAACCAGTCCATCCTAAAAGGAAACCTGAATATTCATTGGAAGGACTGAGGCTGAAGCTGAAACTCCAATACTTTGGCCACCTGATGTGAAGAACTAACTCATTGGAAAAGATCCTGATTCTGGGAAAGGTTGAAGGCAGGAGAAGGGGGCGGCAGAGGATGAGATGGTTGGATGACATCATTGACTCAATGGACATGAGTTTGAGCAAGCTCTGAGAGTTGGTGAAGGACAGGGAAGCCTGGTGTGCTGCTGTCTATGGGACTGCAAAGAGTTGGATGTGACTGAACTGAACTGACAAGCACATTACAATTAGATAATAACTCAGAAAAAATTTCAAGCTTACTATTTATTTAAAAATAATTAAAGGAAGATTAGTTTTTGTTTCTCAAGTTGGCAACTGTTTTAAACAAACAAATCAGATAATTACATATTTGGAGAAAAGTTCAGGAAAAAGGATTATGTATAGTGCTGGGGGAAGTATAAAGATTTTTCAAGTTTCCTTATTGTAAATGTGGCAATATGCATTCAAAGACTTAAAACTGTGAATGGTATTTGACCTAATAATTCCTCTTCTAGGAGCCTGTGCTTAGAAAATATTTTTTGAGAAATATAAAGGTTTAGATTCAAGGGTGATTATCACAATGTTGTTTAATCAGGGAAACATTCTAAAAAATAGGTTTAATTAATTATAGTACATTGGTAAGCACTGAAAATCATGTTCTCGAAAATACTGAAGACTTAGGAAAAAATGTAAAAAGATATTATGAAGTGGAAAAATAGGATGCAAAATTGCACCTTCTACTTTTGTAAAATATGTGAGTTTGGTTATATATGCATGTACATGCATAGGTATGCTGAAAAAAGACTGGAAGGATTTGCACAAATGATATTAATTGTGATTTTCAGTGGAATTATCACTGGTTTTAAAATTAAGTTTATTTGGTATTTCTTCAGATACTCTGCAAAAAGAATGTATTAACTTTATGATTAGAAGCATAAATATTATTTTTGTAATTTTCTTTGTTATCAAGGGCTCCCCCTGCTGCTCACCTTAAAAATCATGGAGGCTTGGCCTCCTGCTTCTTTCTCATTTTCCTCATCTTCTAAAAGGCTCTATTCTTGATCTTGATGACCACCCTCTACTTCTTATTACAAGTCTCAGGAGCAGACTCCACTAATTTAAATATTTGGAATGATTTGTCAAGGTCTAGACTTTTTAAAAAAAATCTGAGACATAATTCACATACACAAATCATTCATTTAAACTGTACAGTTCAGTGGTTTTTTTTTAGTATATTCAGAATATTGTGCAGCTGTCACCAATATCTAATTCCAGAGCATTTTCATCACTTTAAAAGAAACCTCATACTCATTAGCAGTCACTCCCTTTTCCCTGTCCCTAGTAACTACTATGCTACTTTCAGTGTCTACGAATTTGCCTATTTTGGATTTATCATATAAATTGAATCATACCATATGTGATCTCGTGTCTGGCATCTTTCACTTAGCATAATGCTTACAAAGTTCATCTATGTTGCAGCATATATCAAAACTTCATTCCTTTTATGACTGAATAATATTCTATTCTTTGAATACTCCATATTTTATCTATTCATCAGTTAGTAGATATTTGTATTATTTTCACTTTTTAGCTATCATAATACTTCTATGACGTATAAGATTTTTGTGGAGATATGTTTTTGATTCTCTTGGGTGTATAGTTAGAAGTGGAGCTGATGAGATATAACTATTTAACTTTTTGAGGAAATGCCCAACTCATTTTAAAGGTGACTATATCATTTTATATTCCTACAAACACTGAATGACAGCTCCAGTCTCACCTTATCCTCACCGATGAGTATATACTGCCTTTCTAGTTAAAGCTGTCCTGGTGGATGTGAAATATTATCTCTTGTGGTTTTGATTCGTATTTCTCTAACAACTAATGATGTTGAACATTGTTTCATGTGCTTGCTGTCTATTTGTATAACTTCTTTGGATAAGTGTTTAAAATTGTCTTCCTGTTTTTTAACTGAGTAATTTGTCTTTTTATTGTTGGGTTATAATAGTTTTTATATATTTTGGATATTAGACCCTTATCAGATACATGGTTTGCAAATATTTTCTCCCATGTTATGGGTTGACTTTTTACTCTCTTGATGGTGTTCTTTGAAACAAAAAAAAATTTTTGCTTTGGTGAAGTCCAGTTTATCTACTTTTTTCTTTTGTTGCTTGTGTTTCTGGTGTTGTGTATAATATTAGCTATTGCTCATTCTAAGAGCTTTGTAGCTGGGGATTTTGCATTTAGAATTTTGACATTTCTTTTCTTTTTGGTATATAGAGTGAGGCAGTGTCTAATTTTATTCTTTTGCATGTGGATAGCCAGTTGTTTTGCACCATTTGTTTAAAAGACCATTGTTTCCCCCATTGAATTGTCTTGATACTCTTGTCACAAGTCAATTGATCATACATTTATTGGTTTACTTTTATACTCTCAACCCTATTCCATTAATCTGTATGAATCCTTATGCTATGGTCATGATTGCTGTAGCTTTGTGCTGTAGCTTTCAAAATTGGGAAGTGTGATCTTGCAAGTTTGTTCTTCCTTTTCAGGTTGTTTCAGTTATTCTCAGTCCCTTGAATTTCCACATGAACTTTAGGATTAGCTTGTCAATTTTTTCCATGAAAAGACATTTGTAATTTTGGTAGAGATGGTGTGAAATCTATAAATTAATCCAGTGAGTATTTCTATCCAAATAGTTTTAAGTTTTCTAGTCCATGAGCACTAGATATATTTCTAGTTATTAAATCTTTTAAATTTTCTTTCAGTGATGTTTTGTATTTTTCACTGTATAAGTCTGACACATTTTTGTTAAATTTATTCCCAAGTATTTTATTCTTTTTAACACTCTTGTAAAGGAAATTTTCTTAAGCTCATTTTCTGATTGTTCATTGCCAGTGTATAGAAATACAACTGCATTTTCTAAACTGAGCTTATTTCCTGTAAGTTTGATGAGCTGGTTTATTAGCACTCATAGATATTTCTGGATTCCTTAGAATTTTCTGTTTACAAGATCATGTCATCAGCAAATATAAATAGATGTATTTCTTCCTTTCTAATCTGGGTACCTTTTATTTCTTTTTCTTCAGTAATTGTCCTGATTGGAACATCTAATATAATGTTGAGTAGGAATGGCTAGAAACAGCATTCTTTTCCCGATATTAGTGGGAAAGCTTTCTGGTTTTCAGCATTAAGTATGGTTTTAACTGTGGGTTTTCCTTAGATGCTGTTTATTAAGTTGAGGAAGCTCCTTTTTATTTGTGTGTTGTATATTCTCACATGACATTTTTATCATTTATCATTTGGCTTTAGTAAAATACTTTTTCTGTGTCTATTGAGATTATTCTGGGATATTTGTTCTTTTTTTCTACTAATATGGTGCATGATATTGATTACTTTTGGAGTGTTAAATCAACCTTGAATTTCAGGGATAAATTCCAGTCGTAAGGCATATAGATCTGTAGTTTTCTTTGGTTTTGGTATCAAGGTAGCATGATCTTACAGAATGAGTTGTGAAATATATACTTCCATTCTATTTTGGGGAAGAATTTATGAAGGATTTGCATTAAGTGTTCTTTAAACACTTGGTAGCATTTATCACTGAAGCCATCTGGTCCTGAGCTTTTCTTTTGTGGAGAGTTTTTGATTACTAGCTCAGTCTCTTTTCTTATAAAGGTTTATTTATGTTTTCTATTTCTTCCTGAGTCAGTTTCTATAATTTGTGTCTTCCTAGAAGTTTGTCTGTTCAGCTAGGTTATATAACTTTTGGCATACAGTTATAAAAATAGTTCCTTTTAGAGCCCTCCTACACTGCTGGTTGGAGAAGGCAATGGCAACCCACTCCAGTACTCTTGCCTGGAAAATCCCATGGACGGAGGAGCCTGGTAGGCTGCAGTCCATGGGGTCACTAAGAGTCGGACACGACTGAGCGACTTCACTTTCACTTTTCACTTTCATGCATTGGAGGAGGAAATGGCAACCCACTCCAGTGTTCTTGCCTGGAGAATCCCAGGGATGGCAGGGCCTGGTGGGCTGCCATCTATGGGGTCGCACAGAGTCGGACACGACTGAATCGACTTAGCAGCAGCAGCAGCAGCAACACTGCTGGTGGGAATATAAATCAATGCAGCCAGTGTTCCTCACTTGCCTCTGAAGGCTTTTGACAAATATCCCTTAAGAAAAGGCTGCATTAGGTGATCTTTGAATCAGGTCAAATGAAGAGAGTCTTCTTGCAAGCGGGGTTTCCCAGGGTACCTCTAGATGTGCCAAATAATTACAATTCTCTGGATACGGATATTTGAAGAAACTGTAACCTCTTTCAGAAGTCTTAGCCTACAGAGAAGGAGGAGGTGGACTGGGCACAGTGGAAGGTGATTTAATATGAGTGATTAGTCTGAGTCTGTGTGTGTGGGTTTCCTCATGCAGGTGACTTTCTTCATTGATACTCAGTCCTTGTTTGCCAAGAGTCTTTGGCCTTAAAGAGGGTGGTTTACTAGCTGTGTGACAGATTATTGGGATATGATGCCCATTGAATGGGGAGTTTCCCTGTGGCTCAGGATGGTAAAGAATCTGCCTACAACGTGGGAGACCTGGGTTTGATCCCGGGTTGGGAAGATTCCCCTGGAGAAGAGCATGGCAACACACTGCAGAATTCTTGCCTGGAGAATCCCATGGACAGAGGAGCCTGGAGGGCTACAGTCCACAGGGTTGCAAAGCGTTGGACACAACTGAAGGGACTGAGCACACGCGCATGCCTGTGGAACGAATCCTTCGTTTTTCTTCCTCCCTTGAACTGGTGCTGACACTCCCTCTTGGGCTCTCGTTAAACTCACCTCGATCATTTTAGATTTAAGGTGATCAAATCTGAGAAGTTATAAATTAAGACCTTAAAATGGCAACCAAGCCCCTGCATTGTCTCTTTAAGACTATAACTAATGTAAACAATAACTGTTGTGTACTGAGTGCCTGCTTTGTTTCGTGCAGTCTGCTAAGTACTTCACATACATTAACCATTGTTAAAATAGTTGCTGTTATTTCTCTGGAGGAATAAACCGAGGCTCAGAGAGGTTAAGTAACTTGCCTAAGGTTCCATAGTGAGTTAATGGTCGGGAACAATGTGCATTGAAGGACTGCAATAAAAATTTATTATTTCAGACTAATGGAGGCAAGGCAACCTGAATTTGTGAGGCACACGCTTTTAATAAACTATATTTAAAGCTGAAGAGTTTATTGCCTTCTCAGACACTGAGTAACTTAAACTGTGTATGAAAAGAGAGCAATTGCCTCCAGGGGGGTCTTGGAAGACCTACAGATAAGCATTATTTATAATTAGCATGTCACTCTTAAAGCATTATTTATAATTAATGTGTTGGTTATTTATAGTGGAAGAAATACTTCTAGATTATTTTTTAAAAGGCTTTAAGAAACAGTTTATCTCAAGCCATTTAAATTATAGTTCTTTACATCCTTGATTTGCTTAGGATTTGCTTAGGGAGCTTCAAGCCAGTCCTGAAGACTCTGAATTGATGGGAGTGTGAAGTAATATGGTTTAATGTAGAGCCTGGTGGTCATCCTTGTTAGGCTCTCTTATTTAAAATACATGTCTTGTTGACTAGGATTGGCTGTTTGGATATCTGCGAGATTCACTCTTTGTAATGATAATATAATCAAAGCCTCTAAGGAACTGGATTTAGTTCTCAGAACCTGGAGTCTTCCTTTGAAGTGACCCTTTAAAAATATTAGCGAGTATCAGCCTTAATATCCAACTTGTATGCCTCACCGAGTTTTCATGAGATTAGCAGCCATTGCTAGTTCTTTGTCTGGAAGTTGAAATGAAGAGTTGCCGTGGACGGAGAGAACACTCCTGTTTCATGTCCCCGTGCTGTTTTGGTCCAAATGACTCAGATACAGTACTACAGCTGTTTCAGCATTCTTGGGTTTTGTTTGCCAGCTCTATTGGAGACTAAAGCTTATATAAGTAATATAAAACCTCAGCATTTACAACATAAAGGCACCACAAGAACTCTCAGACGTTAAGCTTTGGTAGGATTTTATTTGGAGGAATTTTATTTTAAAATGTAATATCCTTTTCCTTTCTTTGGCAAAATAGACTCAGGAGAACTTGGATGGAACTCTCCTGCTTATGAAAAGTCTCACCCTGTTCATATAAGCGAGTCTGTCACCCTTGACTGGAAAGTAATAATTCATAAAGCTTAATGTTATTATCATCCCTCTGCCTGGAGAGATAGATATTCTTGAAGCCTTTTAAATAAAAAGTTTAAAATTGAATTTGCAACTCAAAAGATTGGTGGGTTCAGATGTTAGTTTCCTGCTGAGTAACTGGGAAAACAATTCTAAAGTAGCCAGTAGTGTGTTGGGAATGGCAGTTTTATTAAATGTCTTGATGGAGTGCAATGGAAACACGCTTTCAGTGTCTTTATGCGGTCTTTCCCTCTACAAAAATAATAGTTTTCTCACAGATGTTAGTGTTTGCTTTCTGTCTACCTATTTGGTTATTCTCCCAGTTCAGGTTTTTTTGCAAAGTTTTTCAAAAGAAGATGAGATTTAGTTTTAGTAGCAGACCAATAAGCTCCTCATGTATGAGCCAATTGTCCGACACTGCTCAGAGATTATGGTTTGCATTGCATCATATGATTTTGTAGGATGAGAAGTCTTAAACAATCTACATGGTCTAGAATAAGGCCACTGAGTATTTTGTTCCCATGGTGATGAGCCTTCCAACATCACAGATCTTCAATGAAGTCCTTGAAGGAGCTGGGTCTTGCTGGAAGGAAGAGAACCATCCAGTTGTGGGAAGGCCTCTCTTGTCCAATAAAAAGCCAGCAAGTTCATTTAAAAAGGTATCTTTCAATTATAAAACCTGGCAGGCATCAAAGGACACTTGGCAGTTGAACTTTGCAAAAACATTTGCACTGGCGGCTAAAGAGGACCTTCTCTTTTGCTGGTTTCGTGAAAAAAAAAAGAAAAAAGGAACATTTTGCAGTTTCACCTCAATTTCCTCTCTCCTTCTTTCCACAAAAACAAAAGGTGATTTTTCAAGGTCCCTGTATCAGCATTATTTGACATCCTCATCTGGTTTTGACCAAATAACCGACCAAATCCCTCAGGATGAATATTGAAAATTTGTTATGATTTCCACCCCTCACTCCCAGTGCTGTCTCTCAGTCAATGGCAAATTGTCTGTTTTCCCAGTTTCTTTATTTTTCCCCCTATGGGCAAAACACTGCTGCTATAAAAATAAAAACAGTGAAATTCCAGTCTTGACTAAATTTGGGAATTCTCACACACATGAAAAAAATCTTTGTTTCTTCTTGGGAAATTGGCAAAGTGAAAATTGACAGCTTAGCTTTTCTCACATTGGCACTTATATTAACTGCAGGAATTGGATTTTTAAATGATTTTAAATATAATTTCAAGGGAAAAAAATGCTACTTACATGTTAGTGTGGCTTATGTTTATCTTCACACCATATGTCTTGTATGAAGATCTTTGTAACCAGACCTGAAGCATCCTTTTCTTCCTGGGCAAAGATGTAGCGTTGTAAGAATGGAGGCCTCTTCCTCATTATTCCTCAAATCAAGACACTGTCTAGTCCTGCTTAGATTATCAGAGATAGCAGAGGGTAAGGCAACCTCAGACTGTCAAATGACCTCTGGGTTAAGTGCATGGACTTCCCTGGTGGCTCAGATAGTAAAGAATCTGCCTACAACGCAGGAGACTTTAGTTTGATCCCTGGGTTGGGAAGACCCCCTGGAGAAGGGAATGGCTACCCACTCCAGTAGTTATGTCTGGAGAACTACATGGACAGTGGAGCCTGGTAGGGCATAGTCCATGGGGTCACAGAGAGTTGGACACAGCTGAAGGACTAACACTTTACATGCATATTTGACTTTCTGGCAAGACATCAACAAAGTTCTCACATCAGCAGACTTTGGGTACACTGTGCCTTCAAGTATTTGTCTATGATATGAAATAACTCTGGATACTCTTATTTGTATCATTCAAATAATACACTAGTGGTTCAAGTTCTACTCTATAATTTGTGTGTACATGTATGTGTATTTTCTTCTTCAGTGTTGATCCTTAACAGAAAGAAATAGTTGCTCTAAAATCCTATGCATAAACATAGGTATAACAACTCGTGAAAAGACAAACAGCAACCTGCTCAGATTTTTAAACCCCCAAATTTAACTCTCCTCTTTACTGCACACATCTATTTTATAATTTTGTTTCTAATATCCAAATTATAAGGGATACATCGCTGTCTGCTGCAGTTTCAGTGAAGCTTTAGGTCCCGCCAGTAAGGCAGGGAGCGATTGTCTTGAATTCTGCACTTAATTGTGTCTATGGGTAGCATTAACCATCCTGCTATAAAGGAGAATGGCTAGCTGGTGGAACCGGCACAGAGAAATCCTTGCTGTTGCTCATGAAGGTCCGTATAGTCAAAGCTATGGTCTTTCCAGTAGTCAGGTACAGATGTGAGAGTTGGACCATAAAGACGGCTGAACACTGAAGAATTGATGCTTTCAAATTGTGGTGCTGGAGAAGACTCCTGAGAGTACCTTGGATTGCAAGGAGATCAAACTAGTGAGTCTGAAAGGAAATCAACCCTGAATATTCTTTGGAAGGACTGATGCTGAAGCTGAAGCTTTGGCCACCTGATGTGAAGAGCTGACTCCTTGGAAAAGACGCTGATGCTGGGAAGGATTGAGGCCAGGAGGAGAAGAGGGCAGCAGAGGATGGTGAGATAGCATCACTGACTCAACAGACATGAATTTGAGTGAACTCTGAGAAATAGTGAGGGACAAAGGAGTCTGACGTGCTGCAGTCCATGGGTTCACAAAGAGCTGCACACGACTCAGAGACTGAACAACAAGTGAAGGGGTCAAGCCGTCTTGATTCACCATGATTTCCAATTCATTCCCTACCTCACTTCCCACCTCTGGCCTCTACCCTCCATTACCTTACATGGCAAAAAGAACTTTGCGTATATGATTGAGAATACTGAAATGGGAATATTATCCTAGATATTTCAAGTGGTGAAGCATAATCACAAGGGTCTTCTGTAAGAGGAATGCAGGGAGAAGGCAGTGTGATAAGAGAAGCAAAAATTGGAGTGATGGGGCTGGAAGCCAAGACAGTTCCTAGAAGGTGGAGAGGTAAGGAGCAGCCTCTGGAGCGGGAGAGCCTCCAGAAGGAACCAGCCCTGCTCAACCTTGGATTTTAGCCCCTTAACACTCCCTTTAGACTTCTGACCTCCAGGATTGTCAGAGAAAATGCTTTGTGCTGCTTTAAGCCACTTGTTGTTCAGTAGCTAAGTCATGTCTGACTCTTTGCAACCCCGTGAACTGCAGCATACCAAGCTTCCCTGTCCATCACCAACTGCTGGAGCTTGCTCAAACTCATGTCCATTGAATTGGTGACACCATCCAACCATCTCATCCTCTGTTGTCCCCTTCTCCCTCACGCCTTCAATCTTTCTCTTCATTAGAGTCCTTTCCAATGAGTTGGCTCTTCTAATCAGTTGGCCAAAGTATGGGAGCTTCAGCTTCAGCATGAGTCCTTCCAGTGAATATTCAGGGTTGATTTCCTTTAGGATGGACTGGTTTGTTCTCTTTGCTGTCTAAGGGACTCTCAAGAGTCTTTTCCAGCACCACACTTTGAAAGCATCAATTCTTCTGCACTCCGCCTTCTTTTTGGTCCAACTCTCATATCTGTACATGACTACTGGAAAAACCGTAGCTTTGACTAGACGGACCTTTGTTGGCAAAGTAATGTCTCTGCTTTTAAATATGCTATCTAGGTTTCTCATAGCTTTTCTTCCAAGGAGCAAGCATTCTCAAATTTTGTGACCATTAGGTTTGTGATCATTTGTTTTAGCATCTGCATAAAATTAAAATACATTCCCATAGTCTCCTCACCTTCTATGCAGAATCCCTGACTTTGATACCATCTTCATTTTTGCCTTTGATCCAGTTTTTCATCTCTGTTCCAGGCCTCTTGACTATGGATTTGCGTATTCTCTCTTATATCGACCATCCTCCATGCCTAGACTCTTGCACAGCCAAGGAACTTGTCAGTTTTACTGTTCAATAAGGACCTCTGGTTACAGAGCCAGAGTGACATTTCTGGAAATGTGTCCCATGACATATTGGTCTTTGAATATGTGAATACAGAGTATATAGAAAGGAAATGTTGTTTATCACATCCACGTCTTAGAGATTCATATTCATGCTTCATATTAGCATATTAATGATCCTGAGAAAGTCTATAATTTTGTTTAATGCAAAATTTTCCCAATTTATTTGGCTACAGAACATTTTTTCTTCATATGACAAATATAAACATGTCCTAGAAATGGAGTTCTGAGGAGCTGGCATGGGAAAAAGCTGCACTGGGATACACCTGGGGCTTGGGGATGCTCATATCCTTCTTGAGTGGCCTGAAGCTAATGTCCATTTGGTCTCTGGATTGAAAGGAGAGCCAGCTTCCATCATCCAGGGGCTGGGCTTTGTGGACATCCCCTGAATTAGATGTGGGATATAAGAAAATAAATTGATGGAATAGGCTTTCTGCATCTATGGCAGTTTCCCACTTGTCTTCTTGGGAAATGTGTTTGAAAGCCTTGGAGAGATCTGACTCAAGTTTCATAGATCTGCAGTGGCAGGGGGGCCTTTAGTGTATAGATCCAGTGGATTTGCCAAGCAATGGCCTGATCACAGACTACGAAAACTCTTTTAAGATGTGTGCTTAAGATCTGAAGAAGATGAGAATCCATGAGAAAGTCCCAAATGGCACAACCTTCTTTGTCTCAAATCCAGGTAGGGTACTTACTGACCTCTCTAGGGTCAGGTGAGCACCCTCTACACCAGTGAACACTGCCTAAGGCACAGATCAGGTGTATAGTAGTGTATGCAGTATTAGCTAACATTTATGCAGTATTTGCTCTGTGTTAAGAATTGCTCTAAGCACTTCACATATCTTGCAAGTGAAATGAAAGTCGCTCAGTTGTGTCCAACTCTTTGCGACCCCATGAATTATACAGTCCATGAACTTCTCCAGGCCAGAATACTGGAGTGGGTAGCCTTTCCCTTCTTTAGGGGATCTTCCCAACCCAGGGACTGAACCCAGGTCTCTCGCATAGCAGGTGGATTCTTTACCAGCTGAGCCACAAGAGAAGCCCAAGAATACTGGAGTGGGTAGCCTATCCCTTCTCCAGCAGATCTTCCCAACCCAGGGATCGAACTGGAGTTTCCTGCATTGCAGGCAGATTCTTTACCAACTGAGCTATCAGGGAAGCCCAAGATATGTCACCACTTTATGCAAAATTCTGGAGCATGTGGAGGTTAAAAATAACCCACCTGAGGTTACTTGTCTTATAAGTGGCATCACTGAGCTTTGAACCCAGGCAGTCTGGTCCCAGAGTCCCTGTTCTCAAACCCCTGTATTACATGCAAGTGAAAGGAGGGTGAGCCTGGAATCCAGTAGAAGTGGATTTGAGCCCAGACTTCTTGCTATGATCTTGGGCAGGTCTCTTAATCTCTCTCAACTTCTGTTTCCTCTTTGGAAAATCATGATATGAAAACCTGGTGTCGGAATCATATCATATACTTGCCAGTCTGTTAACATACCTCTCCTACCTAACAGAGCCTCTCGCCAATCTGTTTTGGGAGAATCGTGACTGTCAATAAGTGTCTGATCGCTTTAAAGAAAGAGGTTACGTTCTGACACTTGAAAAACTATGCTGAGTTTAATTATTGCTTTTTCTTGAAATATTTTCTTACTAAAAAGTTTTTTCTTATTACAAAAATAATATGTATTTATGTCAGAAAGGAAAGCTAAGGAAAAGTAAGTAAAATTTTAAATCAAAAATAATTCTAGAAGATAATATCTGTTAACCTTTGCATCTTAATATTATTTTTAATGGTTTTTACTCTATATTCTCTAAATAATGTTTTCATACTGTATGCTTTTCACTCTATATCTCCTTTTTCAAATGATATTTTTCTAAAATGCAGTTTTGTAAAAATTGCTTCTTTTCATTTGGTGTATCTTGAATTATTCTCGTGCACTAGATAGTCTATGGAGAAGGCAATGGCACCCCACTCCAGTACTCTTACCTGGAAAGTCCCATGAACAGGGGAGCCTGGTGGGCTGCAGTCCATGGGGTCTCAAAGAGTTGGACACGACTGAGCAACTTCACTTTCACTTTTCACTTTCATGCATTGGAGAAGGAAATGGCAACCCACTCCAGTGTTCTTGTCTGGAGAATCCCAGGGATGGGGGAGCCTGGTGGGCTGCCGTCTATGGGGTCACACAGAATCGGACACGACTGAAGTGACTTAGCAGCAGCAGCAGCAGATACCCTATAACAATTTTTTAAATTGACTACATGATGGCTACTTAACCAATTTCATACTGTTGAAAGTTTATAAGTTTTTTTCATTTTTGTTTCTGATTATTATTGAACAGGTTACAATGAACGTCTTGGAGACTCCTGTTTTTGACTCATGATTAATAGAGTTAATCTTTTTTAAAAGTTGTTTTACTTTTATACAATTTAAAGGTTACTTTCCATTTTCAATTATTGCAAAATACTGGCTATAGTCATCGTGTTGTACAATGCATCCTTGTGCCTTTTACATCTATAGTTTGACCCTTACTCCCTCACTTTTATTTTGCCCCTCCCTACCTCCCCTCTGCTGCTGCTGCTGCTAAGTCGCTTCAGTCATGTCTGACTCTGTGCGACCCCATAGACGGCAGCCCACCAGGCTCCCTCATCCCTGGGATTCTCCAGGCAAGAACACTGGAGTAGGTTGCCATTTCCTTCTCCAATGCATGAAAGTGAAAAGTGAAAGTGAAGTCGCTCAGTCATGTCTGACTCTCCGTGACTCCATGGACTGCAGCCCACCAGGCTCCTCCATCCATGGGATTTTCCAGGTAAGAGTACTGGAGTGGGGTGCCATCGCCTTCTCCAACCTCCCCTCTAGTAACCACTAGTTAATAGAGTCAATCTTGATGGCAACATTTTGGATCCCTAGAAAGCAGGTTTATTGAATTGCAAACAGAAAGACCTGATTCATTCAATTTACTGTGCCAGGGCCCAGAAGCACATTGGGGTATAGCTAAATAAATACCTATTGACGAGGATGAATAGAATCTGTTTGCTTCCTTTCCAGGTAGATTCATGCCAGCAACTTAGCAAGTAGAAATCATAAGAGTACCTGGTTTTATCTGGCCAGTGAATGGCATGGAGGCTCATGTGGTCTCACTCTCATTTGTGTCTTATTGGGAATGAATCATGACCAATAGGCCTTCCTGGTATTCTAGAAGCAATGGACATTTTTAGAGCATTGCCAAGCTTAGCTCTGCAGATACTGCCCCCAACCCATACTAGGGCTTGGTTTCTTTTGGAAATGAACGATATTACTGGTCATCAAATCATGGGGCTTTTAACTCATTTGCTGAGAAATGATCTTCTAAAGTTATTATTAATTCTTTTTCCCTAGAGCTTCAAATTTTGAGAATTTTTATTCTTACTAAAATCTATATGTTAAAATCACTTTTTTAATAATGGAATATCATGCAGTCATCCATAAAGACATGTTAGATCTATGTTTTGACATGGAAAGATATACATAATGGTATATTACATTCATATTAAACAGATATGTATTTTTATATACATATGTTCATAAGTGCACAGAAAAATCAATGAGCACGTGAGAGTTGTTAATAATTGCTACCACTAAGGGGTGGAAAGTAACTTTATTTTCTACTTTTTCTTAAAGTATTAATTGAATTTTCACAATAAGTGGGAGTTTTATAGAAGTCAAAACAATAAAGGTAGTCCTGATGTTTTAGAAAAACAAACAGTATTTTTAAAGGCAGTATGTATAATTACTTATAATGATAGATTAATTTATATGCTGAATTCAGTTTTTATGATATGGGGGACTATAATATATGCTCACAGAATTTATAATATATCCTTGTAAAAGGGTGTTTCAATTAAATAAGTAAACTCTATATTGCATATGATGCCATATTTTTCTCATGTCTTCTCATAAATATATGTTCCTTAAGTACATAAAAATTATTTTGCTGGTGCATTAATTTGTTCACTCATTCATTCACTGATTCAACAGACATTTATTAAATGTTTTGTTTCTTGCACTGGCCCTCACAGGGGATATGATTGTAAACCCTCAGGCAAGGTCCTCCATAAAACATAATCATTGATTTCAAGTGAAATTGATTTTTTCACAGGATAATGGATGCTGGACTAGGTAGCACTTCACTGATATCCTTACATTAGAACACAACTAACTTTGGAAACATTAAAGTCATGATGAAAAGAAATCAGAAAGAATCAAGTATTTAAGTATTTATTGCTTGAGTCACACCAAGTGCAAGATTCTTACTTAAAATTTTTCACAATAGACTATTAATTAAGACCCCCCCCATATTATACTTATTCTTTAACTTCCAGTCTTGAAGAAGGTATTCTTACCTCCTTGGTGAATTCTAAATGATGCCTGCAGGAGTAGAGGTGGCCTAATATTCCCGTTTCTCCCATTCAAGTCTATGTTCATTACTAGTATGAGGACATTCCTAACATGTGGGCCTTTGAAGGATTTCCAGTTCTAAAACCAGTAAAGTTCCAGGCAAAGTGGGACACTTTTCACTCTGAGTAGGAAGAAGGTTGTAGACGTCTGTGAGGAGCGAAGAATGGCCTGAAATGAGGTTCAGATCTGCTCATATATACAATAATTTCAGAAGAAAGATGAAATTTCTAAGTCCTTTATGATAGTAACCTAGGATATACTTTCTCTTTAATATTTACCTGATTTTTATACACTTAAGATCTATGCATTTTGTGTAAAATATAACTCAAAGGTTTCAAGTTACAAGCTGGGAAAAATATTTACAACATATATGTAAGATGAAGAAGTAATATCCTTAAGAGACTTGCCTGATGGCTCAGCAATAAAGGATCCATCTGCCAATGCAGGAGACTCGGATTCAATTCCTAGGTCAGGAAGATCCCCTGCAGAAGGAAATGGCAACCTACTCCAGTATTCTTGCCTGAGAAATCTCATGGACAGAGGAGCCTGCAGACTACAGTCCATGGGGTCACAAAAGAGTTGAGCATGACTTAGTGACTACAGAATAACAACAGTATCCTTAAGATGTAAAGAACTGTTATGAATCAAAAAAAAATGTATGGACTGGTAGAAAAATGAACTGACAAATTTACAAAAGAAAAATACACATGGTAAATTAAAAAAAAAAAAAAAGTTACCCAGTTTTCCTTTCCTACCTTCATGTCCAGCCTAGAGAAGCATCAGATATAAACAACAATGAGAGAGAATTCCAGGTCAGAAAACCAGTGAGCTCTTGGCTAATGGAAGCCATGTGTCCCTGGCAGAAGAGTCACTCCCAGGGGCTCCAGTAGGTGCCCACTGCCTGCCCAGGGATGCCAGCACCCCCATGACAGCACACCCTCAAGAGTTTTTTGAACAAGAGCTTTCCAAAAACAATACCACAAAGTGCATCCTTCATCATCTCTTTGTGATGGTCCGTGGAGTGGCCAAGGGTGGGCTTGGGTAGCAAGAGTATAATCACTTTTTATTTTTGGAAGCAGAAAGCACATCTACTCCTTGGCAGCTAAAATGCTGGCATGGGCCAGAGGGAAAAGTTTAGATTACACAGCTTCCCAGTGCCCTTGTTTATCTAAACTAACCCCTGGGGCAATGGCTTTGGCAAATCTCTCAGTGGTTGCCTTTGAGGAAATCTACCAGAAGTCTTATTCTTTTGTTTTGAAATGTGGATATCCCTTGTAAAAAAAAAAAAAAGAAAGAAAGAAATAAAAGGCAATAACACAAAACAACCTTTCAGTGACCCTGAGCTTCGCCCCCTGCTCCCCCACCACTCCAACCTGCACTCTTGTGCTGTGGCTCTGTGGAGCAGGGGCAGGGTGCCCTCAATGCCCTGAAGCTAAATGCCAGCCTCTTCCGATGAGGCCTGATCCAGCAGGATGTGCAATGGGTTGTGGAGGACTTTTGTCTAGATTTGGTTTCTGTAAGGAGTAATTGCTCCTGCCATGGTGTTATGGAGAAACCAACCTGCCTTCAACCGTGGGCATAAAGGAATTGACACAGTTAAGCTCCATTTTGCCAGACAGAACAATAAAAATTTGAATTAGCCTTTACTTAGCAGAAATGCATTTGAATTCAATTAATACAAAGTGATAACTCCTGGAATGAGTGGCAAGATCCCTGAAAGTCAGAAGACTTGGGTTCCAGACCTAGCTCTTTTCTGTCCAACCCTGTGAGCTGGGCCAGGCCCATCAGGCAGCTCTCTGGACTTCAGTTTTCCTACCAAGTAAATGAGGAATGTAGGTGGTGTCATCTTCTCCCCAAAATTAATTTGGAAAGTTGTACTCATTGACTCATTCAGTGATTCGACCTTTATTGTCATCTTCCAAGTATAAATTAAGTTTAAGCACTCTATTAATTACTCCATCACTTATTCAACATTAATCAGTGTTATTGTGCTCTGGGATCTGAGAGATGAGGAGACAAAAATGCTGCTTGAACCCTTAACAAAGAAACTGATGTAAGAAACAGACAAATTTGTTACTAATTGTATTATCCTTCACGTGCATGCGTGTGTGCTAAGTCGCTTCAGTTGTTCCAACTTTTTACAACCCTATGGACTGTAGCCCGCCATGCTCCGCTGTCCATGGGATTCTCCAGGCAAGAATACTGCAGTGGGTTGCCATGCCCTCCTCCAGGGGATCTTCCTGACCCCGGGATCAAACATGACTCTCCTGCAGCTACTGCACTGCAGGCGATTCTTTGTTGCTGAGCCACCAGGGAAGCCCCATTATCCTTCACTGCTGCTGCTGCTAAGTCGCTTCAGTCGTGTCCGACTCTGTGCGACCCCATAGACGGCAGCTCACCAGGCTCCCCCGTCCCTGGGATTCTCCAGGCAAGAGTACTGGAGTGGGTTGCCATTTCCTTCTCCAATGCATGAAAGTGAAAAGTGAAAGTGAAGTCGCTCAGTCGTGTCCGACCCTCAGGGAACCCATGGACTGCAGCCCACCAGGCTCCTCCGCCCATGGGATTTTCCAGGCAAGAGTACTGGAGTGGGGTGCCATTGCCTTCTCCATTATCCTTCACAGTTATCTTTAAATCTTACCATTTCTATATGCGTTTAAAATGTCATCTCCTCTTTACTTCCATTTTCTTTTATGCTACCTTGGACCATTTTATGTGTCTTGTCGTCTTTTACATATACTTCCTGCATTCTCAGTTGTTTGTATTTCTTTCTAATCTGCTCTTTCCTGAGCCCACTAAACTTGAAGACAGGTACAGAGTCTGGTCGCATTGTTTTCTGTCTGCAATGGCACTGAGCCCAGTGAGCACAAAGTAGGCACTCAACACATGTTTGTTCAGTTGCATCAACTGATGGAATCCTGATAAATGGCTTCTTCTTGTCTGTGTCCACTTGCCCTTGGTCAATGGTGCTCTCTTAGTATCCTAATGATGAAACCCCAGACTTCTTTGAGGCTGGCATGTTTACCTAGGAGCTGGAAAGAGACCTTCAGGAGTGGAGGATTGTTTTTTCCTTGAAAACAGAATACTCAACATTATTCTGGATTATGGCACAGGTGTTGTGACACCCCTTTCACATCAACACCGGTAATATTCATTGCCAGCAGCTGTAGGTTTGGATTTCCCTTAAACCAGCTGTGAGTCTGGATGGAGGTGAGAATTTGCTAAGGGCCACAGGATACCTTCTGAATTCTGTAGCCAAAATGGCAAGGGGAGGCATTCTTATTACCTGCTAATGCAGCTCAGGAAACAGATAGGATCTGGGCTTATTACATTGCACTTAGGTGCAATAACTCGATACAGACTATTTTTAATGGGTCCACTTTAAGAAGTGGCAGCAGCTATATTCTGTTGCGTGTTCACGTGTTGTATGAAAGTCTCCAAAGTAATATTACCTACTATTTATGGAATGCTTCCAGTGTACCAGGTTCTCATCATGGGTTCTACTTCAGTGAATCCTCACAATCAAAGTGTCAGATTGAAAGAAGGTACGCAGAGCAGGAGGTAAACAGTGGCTTACTCATGAGTAGGGAGTGTTTGAAACAGTAATAGAACTAACTCATACAATCAGACAGTGATCTCAATCAAAACTGTATATGTATAATGGTTATTTACTCCAGTGTTGTCATCCAGATAATCTACAGTATCCTTACATTGATCAAGAAGATGTTGATAGGAGTAACTCACTACTTCCACCCCCCCACAAAAATAGAAAGTAAATCTTGGTGGAGAACTATAGCTTCCTGGGGAAAACACACATTTACTTTCATCATTCAATAGATCCAAGCTTGAAAAACTATCTTACTGATGATATTTGGAAATCAGATAGAGCAAGACAAGCTTTAAAAAGAAGTATTACAAGCCTTAGAACTCCTAGCTGTGTTCCTGATAAAGGCCTCTGGGTCTTGCTTCTCTGTTCTCAGCATCTAGAGGTGGAAATTTACGTGGGCTCAGAAGCTGGTTTTCAGCAAAGCCTTTGGGAGATGGAAAGGACAGAAGGAGATGCTTCAGCGTGATCCACCCATTTCCAAACGATGGCTTTGGATCTGCACTGAAATCAGACTTTCACCCCAAGTGTGCCACTGCAGTTGGTTTACTCTTGGCAAAGCAAGATTTCCTGTTTTTCAGCAAACAGACTCAAAGAGGTTTAGACAAGAGACTCAAGAGCTTTCTTGCACACCAATCAGTTCTTGCAAAATAGCATTTTAATTATTTAAGTGCAAGTGAATCAGTAACATCTGAATTAGATTTTCTTGAATAAAAAAAAATACAATTGGCTTTTGAAACTGAAGGGAGAAAGTGCTTGGTTGGCTAAAAACAATTTAGGTTTTGTGGTAACCCCAAAGTGTTTGAAAAACAATTTACATATTTGATGAGTTCAAAATGTCTCTGGCTTAGGCCTTGTTCCCAGGATAAAATACACCATAAATATGGACATTTTAAATAGGGCTCATATTGAGTTCCATTTTCACAGGGTCTCAAATTTAGTAATCAAGAGTTGAAAGGGCCTGTCCTTATTTTTTACATGGTACATTTTCAAAACCATTAACACTCTAAAAAAATTATTCAATAATGAAAATATCTTATGAACTAGGCTTTTCAGGGTATCTAAGTAGAATAATTGGTCAAGCCATTTAATAACATTTTTGTAGCTACTTTTAACTGAGCCTGTCTTGTACAAAAGGGAAATTAATTCAGGAAAAGTCTAAGAGTATTTAGGTTCTGAGACTACAGCACATTTTCCTGTAAAATGAGTCATTGGGATAATTTGCAGAACTTAGATTTATGTTCATGGAAGGTTCATACCAGCTTGGATTAATTGTGCTTATTAATCAATTTTTGTTGCTCTTGTATTTTCTTAGAAAGATTTTATTTAACCAGTAGAGATATTTTCTGGTTGATAGTTATAAATCCAGTCACCAGAGCTGAGTTTTTAACTCACCAGTGGTAAAGTTTAGGTAAAAAAGAAAAACAGATGTCCATTGAGAGACATGCACTGATGGATAAGAACCCATTGATTGAAACTTGCTGTGAACTGACAATGTGATTGCAATCAAATGGACTTAAAGCTAGAAGATTTTGGTTTTTTCTTCAAGTATGTTGTGTGTGTGTGCTGACTTGCTTCAATAGTGTCTGACTCTTCGCAGCCCTATAGATTGTACCCATTCTCCTGCATTGGCAGGCAGATTCTTTACCGCTGAGTCACCAGGGAAGTTCGAAATGTGATATACTAGAAGATAAAGTCTCTCAAGAAGATGGAATGATCAGTCATGTGGAATGATGGGTCATATAAGAAAGAATTGGTTTTGCAAAAGGACTTAACAAAGGGAAAGTTACTGATGATTCTGATCAGAGTAATCTTTGCAACCCCGTGAACTGTAACCTGTTAGGCTCCTCTGTCCATGAAATTCTCTAGACAAGAATACTGGAGTGGGTTGCCATTTCCTTCTCCAGGGAATCTTCCCAACCCAGGGACTGAACCCTGGTCTCCTGCATTGCAGACAGACGTGTTACTATCTGAGCTACTAGGGAAGCCAATTTTATTAGGGTGGTGTAAGTAAAAGCCTGACTCGAGCAGACATAGAAGGAAATAGAAGGAGGGAAATAAGAGAAAACTGATATGAATAATTCTCTCAAAGAGTTTAGCTCGAATTCTATTTCTGAAAGGGGAAATAGGGTATCTTAAAATCTTTTACAAAATCAACTTTATTGAGGTATAATTTATATACCATAAAATGTACCCATTTTGAATGTTCATTTTGATGAGTTTTGACAAACTTATATGTCTGTGAAACCACACCATAACTGAAGTAGAGAACATTTATACATGCCCCAAAGTTCCCCAGTGCCACTTCCCAGTCAATCCCTCCACTCCTGACCCAGGCAACCACTAATCTGCTTTCTGTCACTGTAGATTATATTTGCCTTTTATAGAATTTCATTTAAATGCATTCATACAGCATGTACTCTTTTGTGTCCAGATTTTTTTCTCACCCAATAATAAATTTTTTAAAAAAGATTTTTCCATGTTGTTAATGGGATCATAGATTATTCCTTTTATTTATGGGTAGTATTCTTTTATCTGTATAAATTATAGTTTGTTTATTCATTCAGCTGGTGGACGTTTGTATTCTTTCCAGTTTTGGAAAATTATTAATTTAGGTTGCATGATTATTTGTGTGCACCTGTGTTTTCATTTCTATTATATAAATACTTTAGAAACGGAGTTGCTGGATAAGTGGTAAGTGTCTATATAATTTTATAAGAAATTGCCAAGATTTTTTCTAAACAACTGTATGATTTTCATACCAGAGGTATACAAGAGTTCCAGTTCCTCCAAAATATTCTAACATTTGGTATTGTCAGTTTTTAAAAAAATTTTAGTTAGTCCCATGGGTATGTAGTGGGTATCTCACTGTGGTTTTCTATTTATTCTGGCAGTTTTGGCAATTTGTAATTTGCAAGGAATTTCTTAAGTTCATTAAAGTTGTCCAATTTATTGTTCTAATGTAATTCATACTGTGCACGTACCTCGTTTTTAGTGTCTGAATGGTCTGTAGTAATGCCTTTGCTCTCATTCCTGATATCGGTATTTTGTGACTTCAATCATTTTGTTGTGGTCAATAATGATTAGTTTAGCTCGGGTCTCATCGAATTCATATTTTCAAGGAACTAACTTTATAAAATTAAAATATAATTGATGTAAAACATTATATTAGTTTCAGGTATACAATATTATTCACTACTTGTATATGGTGGGTAATGATCACCACAATAAATCTAGTTAACATCTATCACTACATGTAATTACAAATTATTTTTCTTGTGATAAATGCTAAGATTTACTCTCTTAGCAATTTTCAAATATACAATAGAGTATAATTAAATATAGTTACCATGCTATATATTACACTTCCATAATTTATTTTATAATTGGGAGTCTGTATATTTTGGCTGCCTTCACCCATTTCACTGGCCTCCCATCCCTTGCTTATGGCACCACCAGTCTGTTTTCTGTATCAGTGAATTTGATTTTGGGGTTTTTTGTTGTTACTGTTTTTTTCTTTTTTTCCAGATTCCACATAAGTGATATCATATAGTATTTTCCTCTGACTTATTTCACTTAGCATAATGTCTTCAAGGCCTATCCATACTATCACAAATGGCAAGTTTGTCTTCTTTTTTATGGCTTAATAATTTTCCATTCTCAACTTTGTTTCAAAAAGTTTTTATTTCACCTTCATTTTGAAGACTGTTTTTTACTGTTGGTAGCATTATTGGAATTGTATAGCTCTTTCCCCCCATCTCTTTAAAAATGTAATTCCATTGTCTTCTGACTTGCATAGTTTCTCATGAGAATTTGTGTATTATTTTTGTTCCTCTGCATAAGATTTTTATTTTTTGTTTGCATTTAAGATGTTTTCTCTGTTTTAAAACTTAATTAATTTTTTTACTGAAGGATAATTGCTTTACAGAATTTTGCTCTTTTTTGTCAAACCTCAACATGAATCAGCCATAGGTATACATATATCCCCTCCCTTCTCTTTATCACTGATTTTTAGCAATTTGACTATTATATGCCTTGAGTGTCTTATGAATGTGTCTGTGTATGTATTTGGGATTTATTGTGTTTCTTGCATCAAGGGGCTTAAAGTTTTAGTGAAATTTGGAAAAATTTCAGCCATTATTATTTTCATTTTTTCTGAGACTACAATTGCAAGATATCAGACTACTTGATATTACTTCAGAGGCCACTAAAGCTCCAGTGATTTTATTTTCAACCTCATATCTCTTAGTGTTTTGTTTTGGATAAATTCTGTTGTAGTGCCTTTAAGTCGATTGACTTTTTCTTTTGTAATGTCTTATCTGTTTATCTCATTCAGTAAAATTCTCACTTCAAATACTGTATTTTTTTAATCTCTAAGACATTCAGTTCAGTTCAGTTCAGTCGCTCAGTCGTGTCCGACTCTTTGCGACCCCATGAACCACAGCACACCAGGCCTCCCTGTCCATCACCAACTCCCGGAGTTCACTCAGACTCACGTCCATAGAGTCAGTGATGCCGTCAAGCCATCTCATCCTCTCTTGTCCCCTTCTCTTCCTGCCCCCAATCCCTCCCAGCATCAGAGTCTTTTCCAATGAGTCAACTCTTCACATGAGGTGGCTAAAGTATTGGAGTTTCACCTTCAGCATCAGTCCTTCTAAAGAACACCCAGGACTGATCTCCTTTAGAATGGACTCGTTGGATCTCCTTGCAGTCTAAGGGACTCTCAAGAGTCTTCTCCAACACCACAGTTCAAAAGCATCAATTCTTCAGCGCTCAGCTTTCTTCACAGTCAACTCTCACATCCATACATGACCACAGGAAAAACCATAGCCTTGACTAGACGGACCTTTGTTGGCAAAGTAATGTCTCTGCTTTTCAATATGCTATCTAGGTTGGTCATAACTTTCCTTCCAAGGAGTAAGTGTCTTTTAATTTCATGGCTGCAATCGCCATCTGCAGTGATTTTGGAGTCCAAAAAAATAAAGTCTGACACTGTTTCCACTGTTTCCCCATCTATTTCCCATGAAGTGATGGGACCAGATGCCATGATCTTCGTTTTCTGAATGTTGAGCTTTAAGCCAACTTTTTCACTCTCCTCTTTCACTTTCATCAAGAGGTTTTTTAGTTCCTCTTCACTTTCTGCCATAAGGGTGGTGTCATCTGCATATCTGAGGTTACTGATATTTCTCCCAGCAGTCTTGATTCCAGCTTGTGCTTCTTCCAGCCCAGTGTTTCTCATGATGTACTCTGCACAGAAGTTAAATAAGCAGGGTGACAATATACAGCCTTGATGTACTCCTTTTCCTATTTGGAACCAGTCTATTGTTCCATGTCCAGTTCTAACTGTTGCTTCCTGACCTGCATACAGGTTTCTCAAGAGGCAGGTCAGGTGCTCTGGTATTCCCATCTCTCCAAGAATTTTCCACAGTTTATTGTGATCCACACAGTCGAAGGCTTTGGCATAGTCAATAAAGCAGAAATAGATGTTTTTCTGGAACTCTCTTGCTTTCTCAATGATCCAGCAGGTGTTGGCGATTTGATCTCTGGTTCCTCTGCCTTTTCTAAAGTCAGCTTAAACATCTGGAAATTCACGGTTCACGTATTGCTGAAGTAGTGATTAGCAAATTCATCTTCTAGATACCGTTCCTTACATACATTGCTCTGCATTTGAAGTCTTCTAGACCCACTTCCAACTTATGTAAAATCTTCTCATGTATAATGACAGAGTGGTTTACTTCCATTAGTTCCTTCCTTTGTGCTTTCTATGTTTAAAGGGCTTCTGAAAATATTTGTTCTACTGATAAAATTTTCTTGTTTTCTGAAGTGTTTATTAAGATAATCCATAGTTGAATTTCTTCTGTATTTTTATTATCTTCAGATTTATTTGTTTACTTCTGTTTTCTTAGAAAATTTGCCAGAATTTTATGTTCTGTATTGATTTCAAACAACAGATTTCCATGGTTATTAATTTATTGATTTTTTATCTTCCATTTGTACTGATTTCCTTGTTATTTTCAGTTTTAGCTATATCTAAGTTTTGATTTCTAAGATTATTTCTTAAATTATTTTCTAAATTATTTGTTTTGATAACTTGACTGCTAAGTCAAAGATGAAATGGAAGGGCTTTGTGATTTCTAATTACTAAGGTTTCAAAAATGTTTTTGTTTCTCTTTTTGTCAGATTCAGTTCAGTCGCTCAGTCATGTCTGACTCTTTGCAACCCCCTGCTGAAGTCTCAGTAAATATCTCATCATATATCATTAATTCTGATTGTTTGTGCTCATCTGTATTTCAAGTTATGAAGTCATCTTTATGCTAATTATTGTGGTCAGAATGATGAGAAATAATCAGAGTATTTACATGAATGGGGAAAGAGACGAATGGATTCTGGATGGCAACCAAAAATATTCAGTGGAGTAGACACTGATTTTCCTTTTTTATTTTATTAAGAATGTCATAATGGCTGCCACATTATCTTAGCAAATGCTACTAATGATACATAAGTTAGTAACAAAAATAACAATCATGTTTGCCTATTAATTCAGTTTTAAACTCATTTTCTCCTCATACAATCCGTATGAAATAATTAGGATTTATATTATTGTTCTTAGGCTGCAAATATGGAAACTGAGGCTTGTAGGAATGAAAGAGCTTCTCCAGTGTTCTAGTTATTTTGGAGGGAACTATTTCTAAGGCCTGCCAAGACAGCATATTTTCTGGCTGCAAATTCAAATAAACACCCTTTGTCTTCTTTACCTATACTCCAACAAGTTTTTCTTATTTTAAAATTACCATATAATTTTTGGTACCAATTACCCTACTTTGAATTGCTACCAAAATACCTATCATTTTCACTATATGATTACTTTTTCTTAGGGGTAAATTATATATAGCCTTAACCTCATAATTCTGGTTAAGCTGATGTGGGTAAATAATACGATGTTCTTTCCAATAGCATTTTTGAAAATGCCATCACATTGTTTATAGCTTTTCTTCTGTGTTATTCTCCATTTTCTAGATTTAATGGTTTAAAGTCTTATTTTTCTTAAACCAATATATAGAGGTTGCATTTATATTTACTAAAATAGTGCTATATATAATCTCACAATTTGGTAACAATATTCAGTCTTTTACATTATGACTCCCTAATTTTCTACAGTTTAGTAGGGTCAAGAATATTTTCAGGTGAAACTTTTAAGCTAGGTACATGTTTGGTTTTAAGACGTTACAGTGATAAGGCAATTTTCATTAAGAAATAGATTCTTTATTCTTTAGCCCTTAATTTTATTTCCTGTGCTTATATGCATTATCATACATAGTAGCTAGAATTTATAATAGTTTGATAAACTGTGCTTTGCATTTGGCATAAAATTACAAGTCATTCATTACAAAGAATCATGATTTGATGCTTATGTTTTAGTTTAACACCATGACCAGAATCATTTAGTTTTCTACTTCTATTTCCAGCCAAATCTAAAATAGCAAAGACTAAATCAATGCCTTGGATATAGTTCCTAATTTATCATACAATTCCTAATCATGTGAGACACTCTCCTTCCTCTGAGAAATATCAGAATGCATTTCATTTTATCTGACTCAGAATATTGATGTCAGGAGTGTCACAAACTTATAAAATCCCTAATAATATGGAAAAATTTGGGAATATGAGGCTGAGTTTTAATGGTGGAAAATGACTCACGCTCAATTTTAAAATTTTATTAGAAGAGATGTCTATTTCTTAACCTTTAAATACGTAAAAAAAGAAACATGATATAGTAGAAAGACTACTGGCCCTGGATTTGGAAAGTTCTAACTGTATCTAATGCTTCTCCGATGGCTCTGTGGTAAAGAAAATGCCTGCAATGCTGGAGACCTAGGTTCGATCCCTGGGTCAGGAAGATCCCCTGGAGGAGGAAATGGCAATTCACTTCAGTATTCTTGCCTGAAAAATCCCATGGACAGAGGGACCTGGTGGGCTACAATCCATGGTGTCTCAAAGAGTCAGACACGACTGAGCAACTGAACAACAGGCTGTATCTAGTATGGGCTCTGGCATGAGGTAACAATGAAATAATGAGTTAGTTTCTCTGAGCTTGTTTTCTCCTGTATTTATGGGAATAGTAATATCTGTCTGGTCTTAAAGGGTAATTGAAAGACTCAAATGAGATCACATATATGAATGGAAGCTGCCAAATGCAATGCAATATGGTGGCTGCATTAGCTTTCCATATGCATCTGTGCTTCAGTCTTGAACGGAAACAATGCTCCACCAGCCCGTATAGGGAGAGAGAACACCTAAAAGGAACAGACCTTTTATTTTATGTTATTTATTTTTTTCAGTTATTTATTTATTTGTCTGTGCTGGATCTTAGTTGTGACATGTGGGCTCTTTAGTTGCAGCATGCAAACTCTTAGTTGCAGAATGCGGGCTAATTTCCTGACCAGGGATCAAACCCATACCTCCTGCATTGGGAGTGTGAAGTCTTAGCCATTGAACCACCACGGAGGCCCCTTTATTTTAAAACATTCTTAATTTGGATTGGTCAACACATGCCCTGTTCTGTTCTGTGGAGGAAGCATCATAAATATATTATGATCATTTGTGGTGGTGTCCTTCTTGCTACGATTGAGTGATAATTCAGGGATTCTCTAGTGCTTGCTCATGACTCTAATACTCTATCAAGTGGTACTGCATCTTCTTGATATTTTAATTGTGATTGTTACAATGTAATTCTTACATTCCTACACTGATTTTTGAAGCATTTAAAATATTTTTCCTCTTCTGACTTTATTTTTCTATTTGTGACTATTATATTTGTAACTATAAGCATTATCAGTTATCTCAGTCAAATTGTCTTCATTCAGAAGATTCATTCAGATTTATTATCTTAGTAACTTCATTGTAGAAACATTTATATAGCACTTGAAATATAGGTAACTTCTGGGTACTAAGAACCATAAGTCAAATAAGAGAGCATCTTCAGGAAATTTTAAATTTAAGTTAGGAAGATGGAGAGCCACACAGCTCTAACAGAATGTGACAAGAGTGAAATGTGGTGATATAAACAGAATGATAAATAGAGCTCTAGCTTGGACTTGACACCAGTATTTTGTTTTTTTAATTTGGTGGCCAAAAGTAGGGTACAAAGACCTGACATTTAAACACATCAATTAATTCTGTTTATCTAAAGCAAAGTTCACAAATTGTTGTCTGTAGACTAGATTTGTCTTGTGTACATACACACATATATAGGCTCATCATATTAAAAAGCAGAGACGTTACTTTGTCAACAAAGGCCCGTCTGGTCAAAGCTTTGGTTTTTCCAGTAGTCATGTATGGATGTGAGAGTTGGACTATAAAGAAAGATGAACGCCAAAGAATTTATGCTTTTGAACTGTGATGTTGGAGAAGACTCTTGAGAGTCCCTTGGACTGCAAGGAGATCCAACCAGTCCATCCTAAAGGAGATCAGTCCTGATATTCATTGGAAGGACTGATGCTGAAGCTGAAACTCCAATACTTTGGCCCCCTGATGCGAAGAACTGACTCATTTGAAAAGACCCTGATGCTGGGAATGATTGAAGGCAGGAGGAGATAGGGACGACAGAGGATGAGATGGTTGGATGGCATCACTGACTCAATGGACATGAGTTTGAGTAAGTCTGGGTGTTGGTGATAGGCAGGGAAGCCTGGTGTACTGCAGTCTATGGGGTCTCAAAGAATTGGACATGACTGAGTGACTGAACTGAATGAATTGATACTGGCTCACAGAATATTTCAAAAATTTGAAACAGCATGAAAGCATTAGATCTCATGCAGAAGTCTAAATTTCTCAGTTTCTCTTAAAGTTTTTAAACATTTGCCGTTAGTCCTTAACTAATGTCCAAAACATTAGCTTTGCTTTTGTATGTGATGAAAGCCACCCAAAGATGGACTAAACATGCCTACCTTAAATTGGCCAAGTGCTCACAAGCTCAGCACTAGCTGCCACTTCACACACTCCATGCCTGTCATTTCTGAAATACCCACATTGGCTCGCATTTCATAGCCTGTGCATTTCTTGATCTCTTGTCTGGAACTTTCTCCCCTGCCCCCCACCTCTGCCCCCACCCTATGTACCTGTTAGCTTAAGTCCTCATTCATTCAGGCCTCTAGTTCAAGGTCACCTCATTATAGAGGCTTTCCCTGACCTCCTTCCCTAAAAGAACAGTCATCACTATCTCTTTATCCCTCTTAACTGTTCTTTGAGGCATGCATGTGCATGCATGCTAAGTTGCTTCAGTCATGTCTGACTCTGTGTTTCCCTATGGACTGTAGCCCACCAGGCTCCTCATCCATGGGATTCTCCAGGCAGGAATACTGGAGTGGGTTGCCATGCCCTCCTCCAGGGGATCTTCCTGACTCAGGAATCAAACCTGGTTCTCGTGCATTGCAGGCAGATTCTTTACCACTAGTGCCACCTAGGAAGCCCTGACATTTACTGCCAAATGGCATATGATGTATTTTTTATGTGTTTACTTGTTTATCAAATACGCCCTCTGATAGACCATATGCTTTGTGAGAGCTGAGCCTTTGTTTCATTTACCATGGTTTTCCTGCCGCTTATCACAGTACATGGCACAGAACAGCCAATAAATACGTGTTGGGCGAATGCTGTTGAATGAGTGTATTGAATGTATACACGTGTATAATGTACATGACATATAACATATACAAAATGTTAAATCTGCAATATATATTTTAATGATCTGAGAAGCTGTTCTCAGGCTCTGGTTACCTGAATGGTAAACAAAGAACCTTGTTTGACCATGGCTGCTACACTTCAAGAGACTGTGGAATGCACATGATTTGGGACATACGATTCGATTTGGATCACGCTGAAATTCTGAGCATTTTGTGGTTTCTCCCTAACACCAGACATACGCTCTCCTTCCAGTGTGCCGTGCAGTTTTATTTCAGGTCATGTAAAAACCACAAACTTATGGAAGTGTGGAGGTGGGAAAAGGTGGTAGAAAATAATACATCTTAAAAGCTTTTTATTTCTAAGTGCTCATACTTCCTTTTTATTAATATAAATTTATCTATTTTTATTGGAGGCTAATTACAATACTGTATTGGTTTTGCCTTACATTGACCTGAATCCACCACCGGTGTACGTGTGTTCCATACTTCTTGTAGAGCTCTGCATCGGAAGGGAAAAAAAAAAAGGTCAGGACTATCAGGGGAAAGAATTGAATAGACATTTGATAGGATAGATGGGAAGGAAATGGGGGAGGGAACATTTGAGTCCAGATAAGTTTTACCACAATGTGAAAATAAGCTCCCATAATCCTCCTGTCCTCACTGTGTCCTCAGTAATGACACAAACATGGGAAGATTTATGTAAGTCAGTGAGTCTCACACTGTTAGGAAGAAATATTGGAATGAGGGAAACCCTGACTGTGAACTTGGCTTTTCACCAGCCTGACTGTGTGGTATGTGTGTATTCCCCAAACAATTAAGAAGCATTTCATTTTGTTCCTTGGCAGATCTGCTTCACTCCCATGTATGACTACCTTCTTGTCTTTATTCTTTTCTTATGACTCAAAGAAAAATTATACACTCCCTGTTCACGATCTCTTCCCCATCTATGACTTAATGGCTCCCCATCTGTGCTTTTCTCTCTGTTTTATAATATAATCGACATTCTTATCCAAAAAATGTTTATTGAGTGCCCACTAGTTCTAGGCATTAGAGATACACAGCAGAATAGCATATGTAGCTTTAATAACACTTTCTGTGATCTAAGGAAGTACCAGGGAGAATTTTTACAGATGCTGGTTGAAACATCCATCAAAGGATATTGAAAAAAGTAAACACATGATGTTCTTTTCCTGCAAAAGACAGACACTTAATCCTGGTGTTCTATGGAAAACTTTACTGTAAGATGTGTAGGGAGGTATGTATTCCAATGATTCTCTATCAAAATAACTACAAATTCTAACACCCGAGAAGAATGTCTCAGAAAAAGCAGGACCAGATGTTTCTAGATATATGCATAAACAGCAAATATGAACATGCTTATGCATTTGATTAGCCTTTTTTCTTCAGGCTGAGATGCCTACTCATATAGGTGAGTATGCCAGCACTGCAGAAAAAGTTCTCAGCCTCTCTGATGCCTAAAGATAAAAATATAAACATTAATTTGGAGACCGACTGAGTAGGTGGCCTCCTGGGTGTGATGGATGTCATTTTTTTAAGGGAGGTTTTAATCGGCAAGTTATTGAGATGACATCATGTATTGTTTTTAGCTGAATTCTGTGGCAGAAAAGTGTGTAGGAAGAAGCCACAGTCCTGTAGGAAAGATAATGTTATTCAATGTTTCCCATATACGTTTAAGTATAAACCAAGATTGGAGCAGCAGTTTCAGTAGCATAAATACTTGGCTTTTGGAAGAGTTTTCTTTGCTCTTCCATTGGCTCCATACGTGGGCCCTTTTGGGGTTTTTCATGAGAATTGTGAATGTGGAAGTTATAAAATAGACTGCTAGGCTGTACTACTCATGTGGGGGAGCATAGAAAAGTTCCTAGGAGCACGGGGGAAGGTAGCCCTTGCTGTTTGCTCGGTTGAAGCTCTGGACACCTGGGAAGGCTAGAGAAGGCGAAGTTCCAACATTTGATTTTCTAATTAACTCTGTCATTATGAAAACTCTTAATTGTTTTCATGCTTGGGGTTGAAAATATTTCTAAGAAGTTTTCTTACTTCATAGTAAATGCTGTTTACCACTGTAATGGAGTCTTTGCTCAAAGTTAAGGATCTCGCACCCTTGGGTGCCTATAGTGGAGATCATAACTGGTTTAAATGTAGAGGAGAGGGTATCCTATAGATGGTGGATTTTGGACTAAATCTCTCGTGAAGACTTGTGTGTTGCCTTTACGAGAGATAATGATTAAGATTCTAGGTAGCTGTCTGTGGCTGTGCTGAGCCCCTCAGCCACAGGCACTTTGAGAAGAAACAGGCTCTTGGGAAGTTATTTCTAAAAGTTACATAACTGGAACTTCCTGGTGGTCCAGTGGCTAAGACTCCACATTCCCAGTGCAGGGGTCCCAGGGTTCAATCCCTGGTCTGGGAACTAGGTCCCACATGCCACAGTGAAGAGTTTGCACGCGGCAACTTAAAAGATCCTGAGTGCCACAACTAAGACCCAGCATAGCCAAGTAACTAAAGAAAAAAAATAACTAAAAAAATAAAAGTTACAAAACTAGTAAGTGACAAGGGAATAATTCAAAGCCCAAACTTTAAAGATTAACAGCACAATCCCATTTTATAAAAAACTAAGTGAGACTCAGAGAAGTAGATGAATTATTCAAGGCCACAGAACAGATTACAAACAGAGATGGGACAGATGGGCTTCTGTCCACCAGGCTGGCCTTCCTACAACACTATACATCTGGCTGTGTGTACAGCCCACCAGGGTCTCAAGATCAAACCTGAGACCAAGGAATCCCTACCACACCAGCTCCAGTACAAACAAAATCTTGTCCCTGTTTGGGGGGAGCCTTTTTGCTTCTCACTATCATATTATTTGCCCTCCTACTATATAGGCTTCCCAGGTGGCACCAGTGGTAAAGAATCCTCCTGCCAATGTGGGAGATGCAAGAAACGCAGGTTTGATCCCTGGGTTGGGAAGATGCCCTGGAGGAGAAAATGGCAACTGAATCTGATATTCTTGCCTGGAAAATTCCACGGACGGAGGAGCCTAGCAGGCTACCATCCATGGAGTCGAAAAAGAGTTGGATATGACTTAGCATACACGCCTATTACATGGCCAGACTCTACCAGGTTCTTCTGTGATCCTCACAATAACCCTCTGAGACAGTATTATCATTATGTTCATTTTACAGATGGGTAAACTGAGTCCTGGTTCTGTTAAAGAACTTGCTCAAGGTTGCACAGATAGAAAGAGGCTGAATTGGGGTCCAAAGTTTTTTCAATGGGACTTGAACCCAATCCTCTTCCCACAACACGCAGTGTCCCTCCCTGTTGCTCTGGGGATGGCAGGGGCGGGAGGGGGCGGTGGGTGAGGGGGTGCCCTATGCAAACATCTCCTCCTGCCCAGCCCCAGAGATTACTGCCTTGCTTGGCCAGATGCCTGACACCTGTGAGCCTGGAGCCAGCTGCAGTGAGGCTTTGCAGGCCTCAGAGCCTGTGCTGGGTGGGCATGTCACTCCGCACTGTGTGAATGAGTGTTTGATTTGCCTTAGCTCACCATTGGGTGGAGTCCACTTTGGGCAGAACACTTAGTGGCTGAATAAACACTCAGAGCATCTTGGAAAGGCTGCATGTGCTGGTGGTTTGACACTGATTTGGGCTGCTTGGAGAGGTGCCACCGAAAGCCAGCTTTGACCACTGGTGTGCTATTGAGAGACCTTGCCTTCTTAGCCTCTCACTGTCCCAGTTTCCTTGGAGGTCAACCGAGGACAAATAAATCCTGTTATTTCTGCCGAGTTTCTCTTCTTCAGACAGAGGACAGAGGCGGGAGACGCCTCTGAAATGCTGGACAAAGTAAACTAAATACCACCAAAATGGAAGAGGCTGCTTTAGAACCTCACAACTGGGAGGGTGATAAAGACGCACAACCTGGGGCAAGGATGGAGAAATCTCTTTGCTTTTTATATTCTTAGAGACCCTTGGAGCTGGCCCGTTAGGAGACGTGTTTCCTTTTATTACCTCAAGGACTGGGTTAGAGGATTTGGGGAGCCTTATACTGTTGGTCCCTGCCCTGGCTCCGACTTGAATCTCAGAAGGGTGGATTGCTACGACCATGAGCCTGAGAAAAGTGCAGAAGAATGGGAGTTTGTGTGTGACTGTGAATTTTGCTGCATTAATGCTGGGGACACATGAACAGGGAGAGTGTTCTCAATGGACCAAAACAGTCCCATTACATGGAGGAAGTGGGGAAGCTTGCTGTGAATTTCTCAGACTTGAAGCTAACATGTGAACATTGGTGATGAATTCAGTCTTTCTCCGATAGTCCACATAGAGATCTAATCTACACACATGTGGAAACTCACAGGAGATCCATAAACTAGCCTAGAAATAATGTCTTCGATATAGACAGTGTCACTTGATTATGCAAAACTGATTTTTTTTGACTGATTGAAACAAGGCACTTGGAGATTCGAGATGACTGGTGAAATAATACAGTGCCATCATCTCTTCAAAGAAGTAATAAACAAGAGGCAAGGAGGACAAAACCATCTATGATGCACATTATGGAAATCTCTGCAAAATATATCCCAAAAGGGAGCCATCTCTAGACCTTGAGACATGCATCATTGACTGTAAAGTAGTCTTTTTTCTAGCTCTTGTTGATCTCTACCCAAATAAAATAATCATACTTGAGTAAACTATTTCTCACACTGTGTCTCATGGAGAACACTGAAATCACTGTGAAGCTGAAAAATTACTGACAGACATAGGGGACGTGCTACTCTAAGTAGCCTGGAAAGGTTTCTAAACAGGTGAGTGACTTAGTGTGATTAATGAGCCTGTTTGAGTCAACAGTAGTGGCTGGAGTTCTGAGGTCAGTTTCATTTCCTTCATGATAATAAGCATGGAATGGGGACTAGCTTAGACTTGGGAAGTTGAATTAGGGTCTGGATAATTTAGAGTCATGATGGGATAGCTCGAAGGAAAAGTTTTGCCACCTTCAACCAATTGCCAGCTTGGACCTTTTTAATTGAGTGACTATTTTGGTGGAGATAAAGGAAAAATAGCATTAAAATAAATGCCAAAGACTTCTCAGAAAATAAAAAACAGATATTTAAGGGGAAGCTAGCTACCTCTTTCTTATCTTTCAAGGGTTCAACTTAAATAACTATAAATATCTGTTCCCCCTGCCAGAAGGCCTCCCTAAACTTGTCTGGAGTGTTAGTCCCTGATCTTATTTTTACTTTATCTTATTTTATTTTTTCATGTAAAGGCATTTTATTTTAAATATAGCAGTGTGTAAATGTCAGTCTCAAACTGTCAGTCTGAAACTGTCCGTTTATCCCTCCCCCACCACCTTTACCCTCAATGACCATAAATTTGTTCTCTGTATCTTATAGGTCTGTTTCATAAATAAGTTCATTTGTATCATTTGTTTTAGATTCTCCATATAAGCAGTATCATATGATATCTGTCTCTCTCTGTCTGACTTACTTCACTTAGCATGATGATCTCCAGGTCCATCCATGTTACTACAAATGGCGTTATTCCATTCTTTTTAATGGCTGAGTGTATCTCCACCAGATACATGCCCAGGAGTGGATTGCTGAATCATATGGTAACTCTATTTTTAGTTTTTAAATAGCTCCTTGGACTTTTCACAATTGTAATTCTATAGTTACTTGTGTCATTATTTGTTTAATATCTCTCTCAAGACAAAGGACTGTGTCCATTGTCTTCACCACCATATTTCCAGCTCCTGTTCCTGTATCTGGCACATGGTAGAAATTTAATAGTAAATGCATTGATAGAATAAATGAGTGAGTGAACAGCTCCTTCACAAAGACTACTACATTTTGTAATTATAATCTTATTTTTTACACACTAAGATTGTTTGATATATCACAGATTTATAGGTCAGAGCTTTCAAAGGCTAGACATTCTCTAGATGAGCTGCTGAAGCTAAAGATACGTTTTTTCCAAAATAAATTCTGGATTTCCAGCTGATAGCATCTATTTGCAGTTGTTTTATAACATAGAGGAACTCAACTGCCTTGGGTTCATACTTTTGGAGGGGAATTCCCATGTCAAAATGAGATTCCTCTTCTCTCACTTGTCAACAAGTCTTCATATTTCCTCATGATTAAGATTTATGAAAACACTCTTGGGGAAGATTGTCAGAGTCACAGAAACCAAAGAATGATGGTCACTGGGTATATCTTAAATGCCATGACTATGGAGTCTTTGGGGCTTCCCTGGTGGCTCAGCAGTAAAGAATGCGCCTTAATGCAGGAGTCACAGGAGATGCAGGTTCGATCCCTGGGTGGGGAAGATCCCCTGGAGGAGGGCATGGCAACCCACCCCAGTATTCTTGCCTGGAGAATCCCACGGATAGAAGAGCCTGATGGGCTACCGTCTATAGTGTCACAAAGAGTTGGACATGACTGAAGCAACTTAGCACGCGTGCACATGGAGTCTTCGCTGCTGTTCAAGGTGTAGGCCATTCCCATGGCCCTGATTTCCAGTCAGCAAGCCTCTTGGTTCTTAATGTGGGTGAAACCTATAAGTGAACATTTTTCTTGGAATCTCTCAAACTGCTTCCCTGCCCCCTGATTGAAGAGGAAATTTCCAGAATACATTTCAAACAGCCCTAAGTCAATAAGAAGAAAGGCAGAAAACTGACGAACTGCTCCTAGTTCCGTCAGGTGAGGGTGGCCTTCCGCGTCTCCTCCCAGTCTTAGCCCTGTATTTTCTAGAAAAGCGTTTCTAACTCCTCCCAGCCAGTGTAGGGGAGAGGAAGATGCTTAGGGCTGCAGGAAGAGCCTCCGGAAAGCATATTCATGGTGTAGCCTCATGCTGAGATGCTATGCATTCGGGGGTGGCGGGGTGGGTGGGGGAGAAACTAGTCATCCCCTATGGCCTCTGATGAAGCATTTTTCCACACCCGAGATGACAGCAGAATGTTGTTGTGAAAGATGTTTTTCACTTCTGTTTCTATCCGGTTGACTTGAAACATCAGTTTTCCAGTCAGAAAGCTGTGTGCTCCGCAGCTGCAGCTGTGTGCACTCCGCAAGGCAGTGAAGTGCTCCTGGGTGGATGCTGTAGCGTGAGGACGGAAGCAGGAGGCTGGCACTGCGACCAGTCCCGGGCCCTAGTTCCGGTTTTGACGGCGTTTCATCTTAGGATTCCTGTTCTCTGAGTTTGGGAGAGATATCTTGTTAAGCCTCTAGGAAAATGGGTAAACTGAATACATCATCTAGGTTGATCTCTAGGAGGCTTGCGTCAGGTGAGCCAGCTACCGTCAGGCAAGTGGCTGATGGGGTCCTTACTGGCCATGGCTAAAAATACTAGATTACTATACCAAGGCTTGGCAATTTTAGCTGTGTCATCAAGGCTGTGTCTCTCAGGCTGTGCTCAGTCTTACTCTATACCATTAAGAAATACAAAGAAGGAAATATTGGGGGCACAAGAATATATACACTTTGCTTACATTTGCCTTTTATAATCTGCACTAGTATGTCTCAGATAGCAATGCCTTATACTACTTAGACAATTTAAATGCTTTACAGCAATTGTGATAATTCTAGACGTCACCTTTTAAGCACATTTTCCAATATTCAACCAAAACTTTTTTCCTTAGCTAGACTCTTCTGTTAGACATTTAAAAAGCTACTGATTTGCACACAAGTTTCTAAATTATAATACTGACTCTACTCCTAACAAAAATAATGACAAACAGTTATAGAATATTTTGCATTTCATGTTCTCCTTAGAACACATCCCACTAGAGGTGTTCAAAAAAAAATTACTGTTTCTTTCTAAGTTTGAAAGACAGTAGGCAAGTGTGAATGTTGTCTTGATGAGAAGGGAGCAGGTCTTTAGTCACCAGGGTCTCTCACTTTGGAAATAGCCACTTTGTTTTTTGCAAAAACTTGCATTCATTTGAAAACCAAAACTCAAATTTGGTTGAACCCCAAGATAGTGTTTCTAGAAATTCAGAATTTGATCTTGCTTGGTGGATTTACAATTTAAAGAGACAGGTGTGTGTGTTTAGTTGCTCAGTTGTGTCTGACTCTCGCAACCCTATGAACTGTAGCCCGCCAGGCTCCTCTGTCCATGGCATTTTCCCAGCAAGAATACTGGAGTGGGTTGCCATTTCTTCCTCTGGAAGAAAACTATTAAGCTACAGAAGTGGATGTGTGCAGATCCCTCCTTTCATAAGGAAAGCAGAGAAGACTGCTTCACAGAGAGCAGAGAGGGCCATACTTGCCCCATAGCTGCCCCTTCTTAGACTTAAGTAACCACCCGAACCTTTCTCTTTTAAAGCTTCCAAGACTATCATGCCTCAGTGACAAGTGGCCCTACCAATAAAGGTCCTCTCTTCCAGAGTCTGCTTGATGTAGTGACAGCATACTCTCCCAGGTCAGCCTTTAGGTGCCCAGGGAGAAGGCAAACATGTCTTGTGTAAATGAGATTAACACTGCCCACAGGCTCTTTTTATCCTCACTATTGATAGTGTGCGGAGAAGGCAATGGCACCCCACTCCAGTACTCTTGCCTGGAGAATCCCATGGATGGAGGAGCCTGGTAGGCTGTAGTCCATGGGGTCGCTAAGAGTCGGACACAACTGAGCGACTTCCCTTTCACTTTTCACTTTCATGCATTGGAGGAGGAAATGGCAACCCACTCCAGTGTTCTTGCCTGGAGAATCCCAGGGACAGGGGAGCCTGGTGGGCTGCCGTCTATGGGGTTGCACAGAGTCGGACACGACTGAAGTGACTTAGCAGCAGCAGCAGCATTGATAGTCTGTGAAAAACAGGATGTAGCCAACATTGAAAAAGTTCACATTGCAGAAAAGCAGAGATTCCAAGTTAAGAAATACAGAAGACATGGTTTAAAAATGGGTGGTTTTTATGCTTATTCTACAAAATTCTGAACAGTAAGTTTAATACAACCAGAAAACAAAGTATTGTCCACATTAGCCTACCTATTCTGGGTAAGACTTGTATTTGTGGTCATCATTCATGAGCCAAGAACAACCTTGGAAAAAAAGTCATTAGAAACCAGGATTCACATGGCTACGATGTAATCAGCATCAAATAAATGCAAGGGCAAGAGCTGTAATGTTTCAGTACATACAGGCTCTGAAGATCCATGGTCTTGTAAGTAACAGCAATACAGCTATTTTTTTTTTTTTAATCTCATGATGGAATACATGAAGTTAGCAGTATGGGCATAATTGGCAATAAAAAACCTAAAAAGATAGTTTCTGAACTTTGAACAGGAAGAGGTGGCACTTGGATACCGTGTGAGCTGATTCAACAAACAAGTACATAAATAACTCTTCTCCAGCCATTATTCCAAATCTGTGTTGATAAATCACTGTATCTCATATGGATCTATGATTTTGTAAATTTAAAAATTAACATTAAATTCACATGAACATAAAATTAATAATTAGGGTGTACAATTCAGTGGCATTTAGTACCTTCACGTGTTGTGTGACCATTGCCTATATCTAATTCTAAATTATTATTTTTTAAATATTTATTTATTTGGCTGTGCCAGGTATTAACACAGGATTTTTAGCTGAGACACGTGAGATCTAGTTCCCTGACCAGGGATGGAACTCAGGCCCCCTGCTTTGGGAGTGCAGAGTTTTAGCCCCTGGTGGTCCAAATTATTTCTATGACACCAAAAAGAAACCTTGTAACCTCTAAGCAGTCACTCTTTTTTCCTCTGGCCAGCCCCCAGCAATTGTTAATCTGCTTTGTACCTCCATGGAGTTCCCTATTTTTCCTATTTCATATAAATGAAATCATATGATATGTGACCTTTTGTGTGTCATGTAGGAAGAATCCATAGAAATGATGTTTCTCAAAGCAGTAATTTGAATGTAGGAGGGAGCAAGACATCATGATGGCAGAGAGGCAGAAGAGTGGCCAACGTTGCCAGAACAGGGCACAGAGTAGAAGCCAGGGCTTGTATGGGAAGAATTCACTCATGGAAGGTCTTGATGGCTGTGAGAAGAGTTTTAATATTGTGCAGAAGGCAGCTGGAATTCTTGTGGGATCCTTTAGAAGAGGGACAGGTGATTTTCAGTGCTGTTTGCAGGAGTGAATGCTGAAGTCAGGGAAGTTCGCAATATAGGTTATGACGGAGGGCTATGCCAAAACAGTTGAAAAGAAAGAGGCAGAAATCAGGGATAAATAATGTTCCCTCAAGGTTTGGGTATGCAGTTATAACTCTTTAGTATTAACAGTTCCCTGTTTCACTTGTAAAGTTTCTGCTAATTCAGGAAAGAAGTGAATATTCTAAGAATCCATAAAAAATATTTTAAGTGCATGAATGCCTTAAGAAACTATCTCTATAAAAGGTATCTGTTTATTCATAATTAACTACTCTCCACAGTCTTTAATATTCAACCATTCCATACTTTCCTTCATTCAGATTTTATTTATTCAGCAAATATTTACTGAACATGTGCTTAGGATCATACAGAGATTTAAGAACCAGAGAGGTGTATTTGGACTAGATTAGTAGTTCTTACGGAGAAGGCAATGGCACCCCACTCCAGTACTCTTGCCTGGAAAATCCCATGGACCGAGGAGCCTGATGGGCTGCCGTCTGTGGGGTCGCACAGAGTCGGACACGACTGAAGCAACTTAGCAGCAGCAGCAGCAGCAGTAGTTCTTAACAGGAGCAGTACCCTCTATGATGAATTTTAGAACTTTGGGTGTGTTTTTGGTTGTTGCAGTAATTGGGGTAAACTAGTGGCTCATGGTGGAGGTCTGGGAGGTTAAGTGGCCTGGTTATACCCAGAACAATCCTGCACACGGAAAAGTGATCTCATGGTCACACAGCTTCCTAACAGCTCAGATATTCAAGTAGGTGGTTCAGTTCAGTCGCTCAGTCGTGTCCGACTCTTTGCGACCCCATGAATCGCAGCACACCAGGCCCCCCTGTCCATCACCAACTCCCGGAGTTCACTCAGACTCACGTCCATCGAGTCAGTGATGCCATCCAGCCATCTCATCCTCTGTCGTCCCCTTCTCCTCCTGCCCCTAATCCCTCCCAGCATCAGAGTCTTTTCCAATGGGTCAACTCTTCGCATGAGGTGGCCAAAGTATTGGAGTTTCAGCTTTAGCATCATTCTTTACAAAGAAATCCCAGGGCTGGTCTCCTTCAGAATGGACTGGTTGGATCTCCTTGCAGTCCAAGGGACTCTCAAGAGTCTTCTCCAACACCACAGTTCAAAAGCATCAATTCTTTGGTGCTCAGCCTTCTTCACAGTCCAACTCTCACATCCATACATGACTACTGGAAAAACCGTAGCCTTGACTATGTCTCTGCTTTTGAATATGCTATCCAGGTTGGTCATAACTTTCCTTCCAAGGAGTAAGCGTCTTTTAATTTCATGGCTGCAGTCACCATCTGCAGTGATTTTGGAGCCCCCAAAAATAAAGTCTGACACTGTTTCCACTGTTTCCCCATCTATTTCCCATGAAGTGATGGGACCAGATGCCATGACCTTCGTTTTCTGAATGTTGAGCTTTAAGCCAACTATTTCACTCTCCTCTTTCACTTTCATCAAGAGGCTTTTGAGTTCTTCTTCACTTTCTGCCATAAGGGTGATGTCATCTGCATATCTGAGGTTATTGATATTTCTCCTGGCAATCTTGATTCCAGCTTGTGTTTCTTCCAGTCCAGCGTTTCTCATGATGTACTCTGCATAGAAGTTAAATAAGCAGGGTGACAATATACAGCCTTGATGTACTCCTTTTCCTATTTGGAACCAGTCTGGTGTTCCATGTCCAGTTCTCACTGTTGCTTCCTGACCTGCATACAGATTTCTCAAGAGGCAGGTCAGGTGGTCTGGTATTCCCATCTCTTTCAGAATTTTCCAGTTTATTGTGATCCACACAGTCAAAGGCTTTGGCATAGTCAATAAGGCAGAAATAGATGTTTTTCTGGAACTCTCTTGCTTTTTCCACGATCCAGCAGATGTTGGCAATTTGATCTCTGGTTCCTCTGCCTTTTCTAAAACCAGCTTGAACATCTGGAATTTCACGGTTCACATATTGCTGAAGCCTGGTTTGGAGAAGTTTGAGCATTCCCTTACTAGCGTGTGAGATAAGTACAATTGTGCGGTAGTTTGAGCATTCTTTGGCATTGCCTTTCTTTGGGATTGGAATGAAAACTGAACTTTTCCAGTCCTGTGGCCACTGCTGAGTTTTTCAAATTTGCTGGCTTATTGAGTGCAGCACTTTCACAGCATCATCCTTCAGGATTTGAAATAGCTCAACTGGAATTCCATCACCTCCACTAGCTTTGTTTGTAGTGATGCTTTCTAAGGCCCACTTGACTTCACATTCCAGGATGTCTGGCTCTAGGTGAGTGATCACACCATTGTGATTATCTTGGTCGTGAAGATCTTTTTTCGTACAGTTCTTCTGTGTATTCTTGCCACCTCTTCTTAATATCTTCTGCTTCTGTTAGGTCCATACCATTTCTGTCCTTTATTGAGCCCATCTTTGCATGAAATGTTCCCTTGGTATTTCTAATTTTCTTGAAGAGATCTCTAGTCTTTCCCATTCTGTTGTTTTCCTCTATTTCTTTGCATTGATCACTGAGGAAGACTTTCTTATCTCTTCTTGCTATTCTTTGGAACTTTGCATTCAGATGCTTATATCTTCCCTTTTCTCCTTTGCTTTTCGCTTCTCTTCTTTTCACAGCTATTTGTAAGGCCTCCCCAGACAGCCATTTTGCTTTTTGGCATTTCTTTTCCATGGAGATGGTCTTGATCCCTGTCTCCTGTACAATGTCACGAACCTCAGTCCATAGTTCATCAGGCACTCTATCTATCAGATCTAGGCCCTTAAATCTATTTCTCACTTCCACTGTATAATCATAAGAGATTTGATTTAGGTCATACCTGAACTAACACCCCCAAAAGATGTCCTTTTCATTACAGGGGACTGGAATGCAAAAGTAGGAAGTCAAGAAACACCTGGAGTAACAGGCAAATTTGGCCTTGGAATACGGAATGAAGCAGGGCAAAGACTAATAGAGTTTTGTCAAGAAAATGCACTGGTCATAGCAAACACCCTCTTCCAACAACACAAGAGAAGAGTCTACACATGGACATCACCAGATGGTCAACACCGAAATCAGATTGATTATATTCTTTGCAGCCAGAGATGGAGAAGCTCTATACAGTCAACAAAAACAAGACCAGGAGCTGACTGTGGTTCAGATCATGAACTCCTTATTACCAAATTCTGACTTAAATTGAAGAAAGTAGGGAAAACCACTAGACCAAGTAGGTGGTAACCCTGTTAATAATTATCCATCCAAAATCTAACTCAAATATATGTAATTATCTAAACTTAGAACCTAAACTAAAATATTTGTACACACACACACACACACACACACAAATACTTCTTCATAGTTTCAGTGAAAATAAGACTTTTCCAAGAATGGTCCTTATTGAGGGAAGACAGTGCTTTGTTTCATTCAGCACTCGTTATGTTCACTATTTTGGAAAATGGCACCACCGATGGTAATATTTAACCTTGTATTTCAGTCTTCATCAACCAGTCTGATTTTCTAACTGCCATATTTGTAGTCATTCTAGATATAGTTATGTTGAAGGATAATTTTTGAAAGTGCTCATAACTGTGACTTTCATTCAGCTGTAAAATGAGCCTGTGTGATGGTTAATTTAACCTTGGCTAGGGTAAGGGATGTCCAGATAACTGGTAAAACATTATTTCTGGATGTGTCTGTTGAGGGTGTTTGGGGAGGAGATTAGCACAAGATTTGAACTTGTGAAATGAGTGAAAAAGATCACTCTCACAATGCAGGAGAGTATCATTCAGTCCAATGACTGCGAGTCTAAATAGAATATGAGGAATGGCAAATATGCTTCCTCTGCTTGAACTGGCACATCCAGCTTCCCCTGCCCTGGGAACTCTGGAACATTACTACTTCTGAGTCTTAGGCATTTGGGCATGGACATAGACTAGGACTTTGCTCACCCCACCTCACCCCCACACTCCCACCATTCTCAGATCCCCACCTCACCCCCACACCCCCACCATTCTCAGATCCCCACCTCACCCCCCACACCCCCACCATTCTCAGATCCCCACCTCACCCCCCACACCCCCACCATTCTCAGATCCCCACCTCACCCCCACACCCCCACCATTCTCAGATCCCCACCTCACCCCCCACACCCCCACCATTCTCAGATCCCCACCTCACCCCCTACACCCCCACCATTCTCAGATCCCCACCTCACCCCCCACACCCCCACCATTCTCAGATCCCCACCTCACCCCCCACACCCCCACCATTCTCAGATCCCCACCTCACCCCCCACACCCCCACCATTCTCAGATCCCCACCTCACCCCCCACACCCCCACCATTCTCAGATCCCCACCTCACCCCCTACACCCCCACCATTCTCAGATCCCCACCTCACCCCCTACACCCCGACCATTCTCAGATCCCCACCTCACCCCCTACACCCCCACCATTCTCAGATCTTTGGACTTGGACTGAACTATACTACCAACTTTCACGGTTCACCAGCCTTCTTAGTTCTCCAGCTTCAGATCCAGGGACTGTTGGTTTCCATGATCATGTGAGCCAATTCCTATAATAAGTCTCTCATATATATTTATATATATATCCTATTAGTTCTGTTCTCTGGAGAACTCTGATTAACCCAGCCTGTGTCAAAGATTCTTATTTAACGTATCAATTAATAGAATGCTGAAAATGAAAGTCATTCAACTGTGTCTGACTCTTTGAGTCCCCATGGACTGTAGCCTGCCAAGCTCCTCTGTCCTTGGAATTCTCCAGGCAAGAATACTGGAGTGGGTTGCCATCCCCTTCTTGAGGGAATCTTCCCGACCTTGGGATCAAACCTGGGCCCCCTGTATTGCAGGCAGATTCTCTACTGTCTGAGCCATAATAGAATGCTGAGATAAATTTATAAAAAGACAAATAGGTACAACCTGATCAGTATCCAAGGGAAATAATCAGTTGCACTCTACTAGACACATTTTACCTTTCTAGGGACAAGAACCATGTGCAGTGTTGCCATTTATTTATTAGTGTACAGAGTTGTTAGCTCAAAGGCAATGGCTGAAAGATAGATATATCCCAGAAAGTGTGCTAAGGCAGTTAGTAATCTACACACTGTTTTTGCCAGTTTCAAAACCTCATTTTTTCCTGATGTAGTCATCTGACTTTGTCTTCTAGGTAGTAAATTTATGTAGTAAATTGTGTGTCTTTTAAAACTATAAATTATTTTCTTTTAATTTTACTTTATATTATAATTATAGAAAGATATTAATTATTTTAAAATTATGTGTGCAGGTAAATTATGTTATCTATGGAGTTAATTTTAGAATATTAAATGAGAGGTTAGAAAACATTTGTTTAAAAATAAGGCATTTGTTCTATTAAGAGTTGAGGACCACTGGACTAAATAGTCTTTAAGACCCCTTCCAACCTTGCAGTTGCTGACACCTTGATTTCAGGATGTCTAATTTTAAATTGTTTTCTGTACAGTATTTTTTGTTGCAGTTGCTCATCATCTGTCCTCATAAACCCAAACTTTCAGTAAGAGTCTGCCTCTCTGGGGAGAGATGAAAGGGGAGGATGTCCAATATAGGGGTATGTCATGCAGAAAAGGGCCAGCCCACTTCAGGGGTAAGAAACAGACAAGAGAGAGGGAATTCAGGAGCAGAAAATCCAAGCTGGAAGTTGCACCAAGACCCAAGCTCCCTACCCCTGAATCTTCAGAGATATCACAGAGGAAGCTAGATTATCCATAAGCTAGTTTATTTCTAAAAAACAGGGTGCCCCTAATCTGTTTGAGGGCTCCCCTTGTGGTTCAGCTGGTAAAGAACCTGCCTGCCAACGCAGGAGACACAAGAGATGTGAGCTTGATCCCTGGGTCAAGAAGATCCCCTGAAGAAGGAAATGGCAACGCACGTCAGTATTCTTGCCTGGGAAATCCCCATGGACAGAGGAGCCTGGCGGGCTACAGCCCATGGGACCACAAAGAGCTGGACGTGACGGTACCCGTGCACACACACAGTCTATTGGAAGACTTCAGAACTCCAGAAGGATGGCAAGCATGGAATTCATTCCTTGAGTTTTCTTCATTTATATTAGGAGCTTCCTCAATGTGGGAAAAACTAAGCTAGATTCTTCAGAAGTAAACGTCAGCACAGCCTAATGTGGTTTTATTTGCACACAGTGTGACTGTTCCTTAGTTGAAAGATTGCTTCTGCTTCTGTGAAGCCACAGAGCACTCACTTCGACTTGAGTCTGCATTAGCTGCATCAGCAGATATCCCGAAGACAGTATTGCTCCCCTGGGACTCAGAGCAGGGCTTTTCTTCTTTAAACTCCCCCTTTTATTTAGGTGACTTCTCTGGTGGCTCAGACAGTAAAGCATCTGCCTACAGTGCAGGAGACCCAGGTTCAATCCCTGGGTCAGGAAGATCTCCTGGAGATGGAAATGGTAACCCACTCCAGTATTCTTGCCTGGAAAATCCCGTGGATGGAGGAGCCTGGTAGGCTACAGTCCATGGGGTCGCAAAGAGTTGGACATGACTGTGCGACTTCACTTCACTTCACTTTACTTTATTTTAAGTGCTGGCAACAGGGTTATTGCACTCATCTCACATGCTAGTAAAGTAATCCTCAAAATTCTCCAAACCAGGCTTCAGCAATACGTGAACCGTGAACTTCAGATGTTCAAGCTGGTTTTAGAAAAGGCAGAGGAACCAGAGATCAAATTGCCAACATCCGCTGGATCATCAAAAAAGCAAGAGAGTTCCAGAAAAACATCTATTTCTGCCTTATTGACTATGCCAAAGCCTTTGACTGTGTGGATCACAATAAACTGTGGAAAATTCTGAAAGAGATGGGCATACCAGACCACCTGACCTGCCGCTTGAGAAACCTATATGCAGGTCAGGAAGCAACAGTGAGAACTGGACATGGAACACCAGACTGGTTCCAAATAGGAAAAGGAGTACGTCAAGGATGTATATTGTCACCCTGCTTATTTAACTTCTATGCAGAGTACATCATGAGAAACACTGGATTGGAAGAAACACAAGCTGGAATCAAGATTGCCAGGAGAAATATCAATAACCTCAGATATGCAGATGACACCACCCTTATGGCAGAAAGTGAAGAAGAACTAAAAAGCCTCTTGATGAAAGTGAAAGTGGAGAGTGAAAAAGTTGGCATAAAGCTCAACGTTCAGAAAACGAAGGTCATGGCATCTGGTCCCATCACTTCATGGGAAGTAGATGGGGAAACAGTGGAAACAGTGTCAGACTTTATTTTTCTGGGCTCCAAAATCAGTGCAGATGGTGACTGCAGCCATGAAATTAAAGATGCTTACTCCTTGGAAGGAAAGTTATGACCAACCTAGACAGCATATTGAAAAGCAGAGACGTTACTTTGTCAACAAAGGTCCATCTACTCAAGGCTATGGTTTTTCCATTGGTCATGTATGAATGTGAGAGTTGGACTGTGAAGAAAGCTGAGCGCCAAAGAATTGATGCTTTTGAACTGTGGTGTTGGAGAAGACTCTTGAGAGTCCCTTGGATTGCAAGGAGATCCAACCAGTCCATTTTAAAGGAGATCAGTCCTGGGTATTCTTTGGAAGGACTGATGCTAAAGCTGAAACTCCAATACTTTGGCCACCTCATGTGAAGAGCTGACTCATTGGAAAAGACTCTGATGCTGGGAGGGATTTGGGGGCAGGAGGAGAAGGGGACCACAGAGGATGAGATGGCTGGATGGCATCACTGACTCAACGGACATGAGTTTGAGTGAACTCCGGGAGTTGGTGATGGACGGGGGGCCTGGCGTGCTGCGATTCATGGGGTCGCAAAGAGTTGGACACGACTGAGCGACTGAACTGAACTGAACTGAACACGGTTATAATGAGGAACATACTTCAAAACCATTTTTCTCCATCCCTATCTATTTCTGCAATCTTTATTTCAGTAAATAAAACCCAGGGTCCAAGTCCTGTTTTCCCCAGGACAATTTCACCTCTCACACAATAGTGTGTTTCTAAAATACTAAATCAAGGGCTGCTGGGGACATCCTTAGAGCCCAGAGCAGCATGAGTTGATGAGCTGGAGCAAACATTTTCTTATGGGAACTTCATCTGCCTCCTTCCACAGATATAGCAGAGGAAAGGTCCAGAACACAGAGTTTTTCTTCACATAGACCTCAGGTTTTCTGACATCTGGAAAAAGTGGCTTGCTAGTGGGACTTTGCAGCAAAGTTCTCTTTCATTTGGATTCACATAAGACTATACTGCTTGGTTACAGTTTGGACCATAGTGACACCTCTCCTTTCACTTGGCAGCATGAGAAGCTATTTGGATAGAAATGAAAGCCCTTGAAAAAGCATTAAGGAAATTGCCATTCTCCTGCTGGAAAGGGGTGAGAGACTTGCTTAGTCTCCTTACTGGAGCTGGAAAAGTCTCTCAGCTCACCTGGGTCATCGCCACCCTTTGAACTGGGGCCTGAACTCCTGATTTTAAGAGTTGGCATCTTTAGGGCTTAGTCAGGTAGCAGTAGTAGTAAAGAACCCACCTTGCAATGCAGGAAACTTAAAAGACAAGACTCGGGTTCTATCCTTGGGTCAGGAAGATTCCCCGGAGGAGGGCGTGCCAACCCACTCCAGTTTTCTTGCCTGGAGAATCCCATGGACAGAGGAGCCTGGTGGGCTACAGTCCATGATGTCACAGAGAGTCAGGCATGACTGAAGTGACATAGCACGCACACACGAACCACGCAGTGAGGTTGCAGGGAAGCCAGGTCTGCAAAGGGCAACCTGGGATGAAAACCCCTCTGATTGGCTTAATAAGTCCCTGGGAGATGCAGAACAGTTGTCCCCACTCATACTCCTAAGCCATCAGTCAGCACCTTCCTCCCTTATCCTAGAAAGAGTTTTCCATAGAAGAGGATTTTATGGGATCTGAGGGGGGCTTGGCAAAAGAATGGAGAAAAGAAAGGGAGCGAACTGGAGAGAAAAATTATCAAGATGAAAAATGAACAAGATTTATGAAGGCAACCCACCCCTTCCCTGCTACACAGTGCTGCTCCTTGAGATATATTTTCCAGCTCCTCGTACAGACTGGTTTCAAATGAGGCAAATTAGCAGACTGCCATCACTTTCTTTGAGAAACTGTCAGCAGATTAATAGATCTTCCCAATATAGTAATTGCCCTCAAAGTGAGCCTCTATTTTCCATCACATCACTGGATTTATATTTTCCTTGGAGTAGCCTAAGCCTTTGTTTATGCCCTTTGAATGCTTGTTTCATATCCACCACTATCATATTTCCGTTTAGCAGTGTGATCTCTTGGCCAGGTTATATAGAGTTAAGCCTTTGGAGTAAAGCCTTCCAACCCGTAATTATTTTCATGCCTCTCTTCATAGTTCCTTTGTGTATCATTGTCTTCTTGTGCTTCGGGGTTCTGCTCTGTGCAGGGATAATGGTAGTGGAGTTGCGCTTGAACCCTGGTGCCTGGAGCAGTTTTGGGTACTTGGGGGTCTGCAGCTCTTTCTGGCTTCCGCTCTTGTTTTATGACGTGTTATTAAACCTCTAGAAGTCTAAAATTTCTTACTGGTGACAAAAGCAATTTTTACTTCTTCCCTCAATTCTTGGCCACTGAGTTCCTTTTCATACTGTGTTAACCTCTACATCCACGTCTGGAGGTACCTCATTTTCAGAGTAACCTGTCCCCCACAGTCTTATGACCCTTTTGAATATGGGAACAAGATGAAGCACACAGAGAAAAGAAAAAGGACAGGTCTTTTGTGATTCTCCCACGAAGGGAAGAAGTTGTGAAGAAATACAAGTTGCCGTGTAGAACACAGGCAGAGTCTGATGTTGGCAAACAGAATTTGATGCTGTTAGAATTTGAATTTCTTGAAACAAAAGTGTGGACTAAAGACAGCGGTTGCCTCGCAGTGCACAATCTCAAGAGGCCGCACACAAGCTCACCTTTTCTGCATCGGTTCAGTCAGTGCTTCATTTGCTGTCATCAGCTTGATTTTCTGCGTCTCTGTTCTTGATTTTTTTTTCTTTTTCCTTAACCAAACCTCAGGATTCTTGCACTGTTTTTCTCCCATATGTGCTTAAATTTTTTAAAATTCATCTTTGCCCTTTGGTTTTATAGAAAGATCTTGAGAAAACCTGAAAACCATTAAGACTTGTAGAGACCGCTTGATTAAGATGCCACCCCCACCCCTACTCCTTCATTTAAAAAGAAAAGCTCTTCAAAGTCCTGCAGCTATGAAGAACATATTTTTAGGATCCTTGTGGTTACTTTAATGTCTGACCTTGCTTTGACATCACGCTTGTGAAAGACAGGGGATATCTCCAGAGATTAAAAAACATTCAGCCCATGCCAAGTCCTAAACTGTTGACCCTGATTCATCTTGTGAGAGTGAAACGTTCCCCTTCTTTCACCCACACCCCTGGAGTGGAGCATCACTCAGACCCTTTGGTGCCCCTTTCCCCCCACAGCCCCACCTCCCCCCAGTTCATGGAATCAGAAGTTGCTCCTGCATCAAGGCACTGAGCGGTCCTGGCCTGGTACTTCATTTTTCCTGCCTGTTACCCTGATGTGCCATCTATCTGCTCTTCAGGGATGATGAGGCCTGGGCCCTGGTCTTGAGAGGGCTCCTCTGGGCTCTCCTCTGCCCACAACTGCCCTCCAGACATGGGGCCCATGAGTCTGTTCAGAGCCTGCACCCCATCTTCTAGACAGCCCCTAGAGAACTGGGATCCGGGACCCCTGATGGCTGCGCAACCGCCCAAGCATCCTTCCAGGGCCAGTGTGCAATCTGTTACCTGGCCTTGAGGTGGGGGGCTGTGTGAGCACTGAGGGCAGAGCTTGGAGGCAAGGGCTGGGCTGTCAGCTCTCTGTGATGTTGAGCAGAACCAGGCCAGGAAAGGGCAGTAGGTTGGGTCACAGGCTGGGAGCTGGGTGACAGGGTCCAGCTTTCCCTAAGCGCCTGTGTCCTGGGGACTCTGAATTCAAATGTGTACTAGGTCTTCTAGGTCTATTTATTAAGATGGAGGAGTAGACACATTTTAACAGTTTGTGTGCTTGCTGTGGGCTTCCCTGGTGGCTCAGATGGTAAAGAATCTGCCTGCAATGTGGGAGACCTGGGTTTGAACCCTGGGTTGGGAAGATCCCATAAAGAAGAGCACGTATCACTTTTAAATATCTAGACCCATACGGAGCAAGCCTCCTTTAATATTCCCTGTCCTGCGCCTGCTACAACATGTGTCAAGAGCAGGCCTGTTCAGGATGGCAGCTCGGAGTGGTCTGATTTTGTTGCTCGTGCTGGAAACTGTCAGAGAGAGTTGCTTTCTGTTGAATAAAAAGTGAGGTTAGGGGCTGAATTCCCCAGCCCAGCCTTCCAGGGCTTCCTAGAACATTTCCATCCAAGTATTTGCCACTTCAAGGGAATGTAGCTTTTTGGGGAAAGAGCTGTGATAGTTCCAGAATCTGCCAGCCGTGGGGAGATGTCATTGGCACACACTCTCCTGGTGGCAGGCACATGAGTCATCTTGCAAAGCTGACGGATGATAGGGTGGTGGGCTGGTGGGCTGCTCTATTTTATTACAGTCATCACTCAGACTGAACCAAACATGTCACTTTACACCAGTACAGGTCTGTATGGAACCAGGGTTCCTTTCTCTGTTTGGCACAGACATTGGGGCTGTTTGATTCCCAAAGCATTGTTCACCTAAAGTCCAAGTCATTTGCATCCTTCTAAGAAAGGGTTAAATATCACTATCCTCTTTTCTCTAAAATTGAATCAAAAAGCCACATCTTCAAAATGATGATTTCTTTCTTTTTTTTGTAAAACCCCCAAATAGAATTATTAAACATCTTCATGCTGATGAAATAAACTTTTCAAAGTAATATGGAAAAAATGATTTCATTTAAACACCTTTTAGCCAAAAAAACATATGCTGCTGGTTAAGCAGTGCAGGAGTGGAGACTTTCACAGTTTGTGCGTCTTGAGGTCTGTGGTTCGGCCACGGGCCGTGCTGTCAACTCGAGACTCAGCTGGAGTGGAACCCACATGTCCTGGTAGGCCCCCAGAAGGCAGGCAGGTTTGCACAGGCATGCAAGGAAGTGACTGAGCGTATGTGTGCATGCCCTGCGGAAACTTCTCAGAAGCAGCCTTCCAAGCCATGCTATAGACTCTCAAGTCTTCAAGTGTCCAGAGCGCTCACCCTTTTATGCATGCATTTTTGTGTTCAGGCTACCCACAGATTCAGGACCATAAGTCACTGCCAAAGAAGACCCTTCTCTCTTTGAAGTAACTGATTCATTTTATAGTGTCAGGAAATCTCATCACAGGTAAGCAGTATGCTGGCAACCTTAGCATTAGCTAAACTACTCTGTAAATAAATAAGAGAAAGTGAAAATACAAACTCCTTCCAGTGACCCTGGATAGGTCTGTCTGAGTGCATTCACGTAGTAAGTATTTACTATGAGCCTACTATGTGCAATCAGTGAAGCAAAAAGGTGGGAACCACAAGGATCAGAAGGGTGGGCTGAGTTGGGGCAGAGGGAATGCTGGTCTCTTGTCCTGGCTTTAGAACATATTCACTCACCTAGTAACTGTCTTGGTGAAAGTTTTTGAATCCTCTTGCTTCTGTTTACCAACACATTCATGTAGTTTAAGTGTGCTCAATGCCTGTTGCATACTCTGGTTGAGAACAGTGACAAAGAATCTCAACAAAGGAAATGGCAACCCACTCTAGCATTCTTACACAGCGAATCCCATGGATAGAGGAACCTGGTGGGTTACAGTTCATGGGGTTGCAAAGAGTCTGCAACTAACACTTTCATTTTCTCCCTTCCCAGAACCTCAACACACCCTGTATATCTCCCCATCTCATGTCACAAAAGACATACTTTTCTTTTGTTTAACAAACACACAGCTCTTACCAGGCACTGTTCTAAGCACCTTATAAATATCCATTTAATCTTCATAGCAATCCTTTGGGGCGTGTACTATTATTCTCTGCATCTTCAGCAGGGAAAAACCGAAACACAGAGTAACTAAGTACCTTGCTCAAGGTCACATAGCTAAGAAGTGGTAGAACTGGGATTGAAACCTAGGCAAGGTGAGCGGTGATCCTGATTTGCCCAGTACTGATGGGTCTTCCAGGACTTAGAACTTTCAGTACTAAAACTGAGACAGTCCCAGAACAGGGATGGTTGGTCACCAGAGAAGTCCAGCATCAAAGAAATGTCAGTTGTTACATTTCACTACTTCTTTAATTCTTTTGCAGTCATTGACTAGTGGTCAGCTTAATTTTCCCACCTGGTTCCTGTTCCTGAAGGGTGGGGACACGAGATGGGGAGATATACAGGGTATGTTGAGGTTCTGGGAAGGGAGAAAATGAAAGTGTTAGTTGCAGATTCTTTGCAACCCCATGGACTGTAGCCCACCAGATTCCTCTATCCATGGGATTCTCTGGGCAAGAATACTAGAATGGAAAAAAAAAAAAAAAAAAGAATACTAGAATGGGTTGCTGTTTCCTCCTCCATGGGATCTTTCCCAACCAGGAATCGAACCGGGCTCTCTTGCTTTGCGGGTGTATTCTTTACCATCTGAGCCACCAGGAAAGTCCCCTGGGGAGAGAGAGACCCTGCGTGTTTTGGAGCTGATACTGGTTCTGTCAGTTTTTTCACATTAGTGGGTCCAGAGGTACTTGATCGTGAGGAAAGTGTCTACACTGTTCTATCTCCTTTGCTTATTTCAATCACAGAACAAAGGGAAAAATGACTGAAAAGATAAATCCAGTTGGCATTGATCAGTTTTGATGAATAGCGAACTGTGCCTTCAAATACATAGTCCTTGAGACCAGAAGTGATTCTTTCCAGAGACAGAGTCAACTTGGGCTGCCGTAACAGGCAGAAATAAATAACAGTTATTTCTCACGGTTCTGGAGGTTGGGAAGTCCAAGGTCAAGATGCCAGCAAATCCGGTCTCTGGTGAGGACTCACTAGCTGGTTTATAGATGGCATCTTCTTGATTCACCTCACATGGTGAAGAGCAAGGAGAGGAAACAAGCTCACGTCTCATCTCATAATGGCGTGAATCTCATTGTGAGTGGTTCATTCTCGTAACCTCATCTAAACCTAATCATCTCTCACAGACCCCATCTCCATATACCATCATGCTGGGCATTGGGATTTCAACATCTGAATTTGAGGGGACAAGAACATTCAGTCCATAGCACCTTTCTGCCCCCTTCATCCCCAGCCAGTGCTAAGGAGCAATCTGGAGAAAGAACAGTGCATTCTTTGACCAGACAACTTGTCTGTGTAGTCAGACATGTCTACACTGGACCCCACAGAGCTTTAGCTCTTTATGATGGAGAAGTCGCCCTCCCCCAGCCATACCCAGGGCACAGACCCCTTGCTCTGCAGGCTTCATTGGTGCCTTATCATTAACAATGCCCAGAGGAGTCAGAACAGAGCAGGATTTCAAATGTCCCAAATATTGTGCTGAAGAAAAGAATCATTGTCTAGTCATAAATTCCACATGTGTTCTCAATAGATGGCCATCTACTTCTCATTTCCCAATGTTCTTTTACACCATAGAACTCAGGCTCAGGCCACTTTGGGTATGAGTCCCAGTTCTCCACTTACTGTTATATGGTGCTAACTGAAACTTAGTTTCCTTCTCTCTAAAATGAGGATATTCAGGCCTACCTCACGGGACCAGCTATAGTCTGGGCAATGCACCTAGCTTAGTGCCTGGCCCCTGTGTGCTGTGCTGTGCTTAGTCACTTAGTCGTGTCCGACTCTTTGTAACCCCATGGACTGCAGCCTGCCAGGCTCCTCTGTCCATGGGGATTCTCCAGGCAAGAATACTGGAGTTGGTTGCCATGCCCTCCTCCAGGGGATTTCCCCAACCCAGGGATCAAACCCAGGTCTCCTGCATTGCAGGTGGATTCTTTACCATCTGAGCTTAGTGCCTGACCCGTACCTGGTACTTAATACTTGGCATACCTTGAGGAATTTCCATACAAGAATAAAGTCTTTATCTTTTGGTAATACTGTGCATTGGTAATCCGTGTGTACATTACATTTAGCAATTAAAATGTAACTTTTTTAATTGCTCTGATTTGGTAATAATTTACATAGGAAAGATATGTAAAACAAACTCGATGAAGTCTGTCTCCTACTCATAGTTTCTAAACTCCCCTTGGTTTCTCTCTCCAGAAGTGAATGTAGTCTTTTCAGAGCCATCTTTGGCTTACATAAGCAAGTGCATACAATAGACCCCCTTATCCGCGGTTTCACTTTCTGTGGTTTCAATTACTCAGGGTCAACAGAGGTCCGAAAATATTAAATGGAAAATTCCAGAAATGAACAATTCTTAAGTTCTAAATTGCATGCCGTTCTGAGTGGTGTGATGAAATCTTGCTCCTACCCTCTGGCCCACCTGGGATGTGAATCATCCTTTTGTCCAGCATATCCTGACTATTAGTCACTTAGTAACTGTCTAGGTTATTAAATCAACTGTCTTGGTATTACAATGCTTGTGTTCAAGTAACCATCATTTCACTTAATAATAGCCCCAAAGCACAGGAGTAGTGATGCTGGAAATTTGGAAATGCCAAAGAGAAGCTGTAAAGTGCTTCCTTTAAATGCAGAGGTGAAAGTTCTTGACTGATTAAGGAAAGGAAAAAAAAAAATCTTATGCTGAGGTTGCTTAGACCTATATTAAGATCAAATCTATTTCTGAAACAGTGAAGAATGGAAAAGAAATTTATGCTAGTTTTACTGCCACATCTCAGATGGCAAGAACTGCTGCCACACTGTGTGAGAAGGGCTTAGTTAGATGGAAAAGGCATTACATTTGTGCAATACGATGTTTTGAGACACATAGTGACCTCATTCACATAACTTTCCAACCAGTCCATTCTAAAGGAGATTTAGGGATTTCTTTGGAAGTAATGATGCTAAAGCTGAAACTCCAGTACTTTGGCCACCTCATGCGAAGAGTTGACTCATTGGAAAAGACTCTGATGCTGGGAGGGCTTGGGGGCAGGAGGAGAAGGGGACGACAGAGGATGAGATGGCTGGATGGCATCACTGACTCGATGGACGTGAGTCTGAATGAACTCCGGGAGTTGGTGTGGACAGGGAGGCCTGGCAAGCTGCGATTCATGGGGTCGCAAAGAGTCGGACACGACTGAGCGACTGATCTGATCTGATTCTTATAATTGTTCTATTTTTATTATTAGTTATTGTTAATCTCTTACTATACCCAATTTACAAATTAAACGTTTTCATAGGTGTGCGTGTATAGAGAAAAACAGTATATATAGGATTTTGCATTCTGCAGTTTCAAGCATCCACTGGGGGTCTTGGAACATATTCCCTACAGCTAAGGGGAAACTCCTGTGTATTTTTTACTCTGTCCCTCCGTTTGGTACACCATGGGTTATTAATTAATTTATTTATTTTGACTTAGTATATAGAGATTATTGAATGCAGAAACTGTGTTTTCATTTATCTTCAACTTTATGGTATTCCATTGTATGGATAGCATGCTTACAATCTCCTATCTGTAATTTCTAACTTAAAAAAAAGCTTGAAGCCAAAAGTTTTCCTAAGATTGTGGCAAACTCATTTGGTGGAGAAACATAACTTGAGTTGACATGAGTTGTATTTCTCCCACTTTGTATGAATATTCATAGTTTCTCCACAGAAATATTAATGGATTTGATTACTGAGTGTTGCCTTAGAACCCTCTAGAGTGTTACATAATATATAGCTACACTGTACCCACACTGTATTAGCTTTCTGAATTTCAAAACATTCAGACATGCAAACCACATCAAACCCTAGGGTTTCAGATAAAGAATTGTGGAGCTGTACCATAATTCATTTAACTGGTCCCCTGTTGCCCGCCACTCAGATTTTTAAAATACTTTTTGCTATTACAGTGTTACAGTAAATAACTTTGTACATATGTCATTTCACATGTGTAAAGTAATATATGTAGGAGAAATTCTTAGAATTGTGATTGCTGGGTCAAAGAATAAACGCATGTGCAGTTTTGACAGATGTGGTTAAGTTGTCCTCCATAGAGGTTATATACCTTTTACCTCCATCAGCCTAGTTTCCCATCTTCCCCAACATAGAATTATTCTTTTTCATTTTTTCTCATTTGAATAACAGTAAATATTGCATACTAAATACATAGAGCCATATTTAGTTCCTTTCTTATGAACTATCCATCTGTTATGCTCAATTTTTTATGTTGGATTATTGGAATTTTTCTTATTGAGTTGTTGGGTTTTTTATATATATAAAGAAAATGAACACTTTCTGATACAATTCACAATTTCACAAATTAAAATTTTTTAATAATTTTGGAATATAGTTGATTTACAATGCTGTGTTACCTTCAGGTATACAGCAAAGTGATTGTTATACACAAAGACAAATATTTATATATTCTCTGTTTTACATTCTCTTCCATTATAGGTTATTACAAGATATTGAGTATAGTTCTGTGTCCTATACAGTAGGTCCTTGTTGGTTGTCTATTTTACATATAGTATAATATATATTTTAATCCCAAACTCTAATTTATCCCTCCCTCACTTTCCCTTTGGTACCATAAATTTGTTTTCTATGTCTGAGTCTATTTCTGTTTTGTAAATAAGTTCATTTGCATCATTTTTTTATATTCCACATTTAAGCAATATCATGATATTTGTCTTTCTCTGTCTGACTTACTTCAGTTAGAATGATAATGTCTAGTTCATCCAAGTTGCTGGAAATGGCATTGTTTCATTCCTTTCTTTGGCTGAGTAGTATTCCATTCCATATATATATATATATACACGTACACATTTATACACTATATATATATGTGTGTATATATATACACACACACACATATATACATACATACATGCATGTGGTGTGTTTGTGTTTGCGATCCCATAGACTATACAGTCCATGGAATTCTCCAGGCCAGAATACTGGAGTGGGTAGCCTATCCCTTCTCCAGCAGATCTTCCCAACCCAGGAATTGAACTGGGGTCTCCTGCATTGCAGCTGGATTCTTTACCAACTGAGCTATGAGGGAAGCCCATGGCTTCAGTGAAATCATTGACTTTAACTCTTCAAATCAAAACATTAAAATCAAAATGTGGTTAACCACTTGACATTTCAACGATATGGTTACACAGGCTGTAGTAAACACATAAAACTGAAATTAAAAGGCAGTCGATCCTAATATTAGTCTACAGAGGTGCCTATTTCATTAGGGCTCTATTTGTTTTCTGCTCATCATGTAGTTCAACTTGTATGGTTTGGGCTCATGTAGTCATCGTTTTCTCTTTCACTTTAAGCCTGTGGTTAATTTTCAAGTAAGAGGGCCCGAGGGGTGAGGCCCGAGAAGGGCTGGGGGCGGTCAGGAAGGGGCCCCTGCAGAAGGCAGGCCTCTGTTTATTCACCGCCAGGTGCAGGGAGGGGGCGGCAGGGAGTGCCCCTGGGGCTTTCCCCAATCAATCACCCCACCTGGGCCACTGGGCCTCCCCTGGGGGCTGCTGTGCACAAAATGTAGCCTTTCTCAGTGACATCCAAACAGGCAGAGAGGTTAGAGTTCATGGAGAGCAGGGCGTTTACTACGTGGCTGTTTTTAAGATTTAGTCCAAAAGTTAAATTGGGGATAGCATCCCAAGTGGTAAAAATCTAAATAATCTCTCTCTCCTCTCCACCTTCCCCTCTCCCTGGAGCTGTTCAAGGGTTCCTTTGACTTCCTTCCTTGAGCCTCCCTACTCCATTTGAGATCACTGTTGTTTTTCTCCTCCTGTGAAATTCTCGCTTAGCTTCCAGCCTTTGGAAGACATGGCTAATATTTTCAGCAGTGAAAACCTGTCTTCAGAAATAGAAGGTCCCTTTAGGAATGAAGACCGTAGCCTGTTCTGAAGCTGGCCTCTACCCAGACGGATTGAAGAGGAGGAAGAGGTGAAGAACTATGCAGTGTATAGTGGGAAACAAAGAAAGCCCTGAACATTTATTAAGTACACTCTTCCTCTGGGCAAAACACTATGTTAAGGATGGGGCAGGGAGAGAAAGAAGTAGAGATACACTTCGGCTTACAACCTAGCTGGAGAGGGAAAATAATGGCACATGAAAACGGTAAACAGTAAATCAGGTAGCTCATGGTTTAAATCCTAGCTCTGCTAGTGAATAGCTGTGTGACTTTGGCAGACTGTTAAACTTCTCTGAGCTCCTATTTCCTCATCAGTAGTTCAGTTCAGTAGCTCAGTTGTGTCCGACTCTTTGTGACCCCATGTACTGCAGCACACCAGGCTTCCCTGTCCATCACCAACTCCCAGAACTTGCTCAAACTCATGTCCATTGAGTTGGTGGTGCCATCCAACCATCTCATCCTCTGTCATCCCCTTCTCCTCCTGCCTTCAGTCTTTCCCAGCGTCAAAGAAAAAAAAAGAAAGTGAAGTCTCTCAGTCGTGTCTGACTCTTTATTACGCCATGGACTGTAGCCTACCACATTCCTCCGTCCATGGGATTTTCCAGGCAAGAGTACTGGAGTGGGTTGCCATTTCCTTCTCCAGGGGATCTTCCTGACCTAGGGATTGATCCCATGTCTCCTGCATTGTAGGCAGATGCTTTACCATCTGAGCCACCAGGGAAGTCTTTTCAAGTGAGTCAGGTCTTCACATCAGGTGGCCAAAGTATTGGAGTTTCCGCTTCAGCATCAGTCCTTCCAATGAATATTCAGTACTGATTTCCTTTAGGATTGACTGGTTGGATACCCTTGCAGTCCAGGGAACTCTCAAGAGTCTTCTCCAACACCACAGTTCAAAATTCCTTGGCGCTCAGCTTTCTTCATAGTCCAACTCTCACATTCATACATGACTACTGGAAAAACCATAGCTTTGAACTAAATGGACTTTTGTTGGCAAAGTAATGTCTCTGCTTTTTAATATGCTATCTAGCAAGCGTCTTTGAATTTCATGGCTGCAGTCACCATCTGCAGTGATTTTGGAGCCCCCCAAAATAAAGTCTGTCTCTGTTTCCACTGTTTCCCCATCTATTTGCCATGAAGTGATGGGACCAGATGCCATGATCTTAGTTTTCTGAATGTTGAGTTTTAAGCCAACTTTTTCTCTCTCCTCTTTCACTTTCATCAAGAGGCTCTTTAGTTCTTCGCTTTCTGCCATAAGGTTAGTGTCATCTGCATATCTGAGACTGTTGATATTTCTCCTGGCAATCCTGATTCCAGCTTGTGCTTCATCCAGCCCAGCATTTCTCGTGATGTACTCTGCATACAAGTTAAATAAACAGGGTTACAATATACAGCCTTGACATACTCCTTTCTGGATTTGGAACCAGTCTGTAGCTCCATGTTCAGTTCTAACTGTTGCTTCTTGACCTGCATACAGATTTCTCAGGAGGAAGGTCAAGTGGTCTAGTATTCCTGTGTCTTTGGGAATTTTCCACAGTTTGTTGTGATCCACACAGTCCAAGGCTTTGGCATAGTCAATAAAGCAGAAGTAGATGTTTTTCTGGAACTCTTTTGCTTTTTCTATGAGCCGACAAGTGTTAGATCATCAGTAAATTGGGGATAATTTTAGCATCTACCTCACAGGGTTGCCCCGAGGATTAAATGGGATAATGTATTTAAAGTACCTCCCTTGACCTTGAGCAAGCCCCAGTGAATGTTCATTGGTACAAACTAAATACATGCCAGAAGAGTGGGACAGACAATAGAGCCCCCAGGAGTTCAGAAACAAGCAACACCCACCACAGATAAGATGATCAGAAAGAAGTCCTCATGAGGGAAGAAAGACTTGGCCTGGGCCTTGAAAGAAGTGAAAAATGTATATACGTGGAGAGAAGAGGAATGAAAATTTTAGCTTGGTGGGGAAATAGGTGGTGTGAGGCCTCCCAGGGGTTGGGGTGGGGTTCTCCATTTTATGTGAACAAGAAGAGCTCCACTGTTAGCACTTCATATACGGGGGAGCTGGGTCTTCCAAACAAGACTTCATTTGAAATCTGCTCATTAAAAACAGATTGAAAGCCAGTGACTCAGTGAAAGGAATTGGTTAATGAGACAAAAACTTTGTCTGAAAAGATCATTTATATTCTTTAATATTTGTTTGTTTGAGGAGTCATTTAGTAAACACTTGAATGTGCTGGGTAAGGAGAAGACACAAAGATAACTAATATACAAGTAGGTCCTGCTCCCACTTTCTGCCCACAAGGCAGACAGCTGGACAGGCAGACAGCCTGCATGAATTAAGTGATAAGCAAGGGGCTTCCCTGGTGGCTCAGATGGTAAAAAATTTGCCTGTGATGCAGGAGACCTGGGTTTAATTCCTGAGTCAGGAAGGTCTCCTGGAGAAGGAAATGGTAACCCATTCCAGTATTCTTGCCTGGAAAATCCCATGGACAGAGGAGTCTAGCAGGCTACAGTCCACGGGGTTGCAAAGAGTCAGACACGACTGAGCAACTAACACACAAACTGTAAGCAAAGGGTTACCAGGGCCTTCAAATTTGTCTGGAATTAGATGGAAAGGTCAAAATGGAAGGGTCTGGAAAGGCTTCATTTTAGTAGTTTGGGAGAAGTGACAGGTGAGCTGTGTGGCTGGACATGCATGCTGCCTCTGAATGTTTCAAGATAGAGAGGTGCCTTGCCCCCTCCAAAGATACACTTAGGGATGCTCCCCTCTGTAGAAGGGGTAAGGCAGGCAGTGTGTGGGGAAAAGAGGGGAAAAGCTGAACTCAGGCAGTGGGACCCCAGGTGTGAGCAGGGGAGCCAAAGCTATGCCTTCGGCAGAGCCTAGCTCAGAATCTGCACCTGCAAAGGTGAACGTGCGTCTGGGCCCTGACTGAACCTGGGGTGGGGAGGCAGGGGAGGGTTCTTTTCAAAGAGTTGAGTTAGTGACTGTTTTCTAGAACTGTTCTGACTTGGCCTTTCTGCTTCTGCTTCCCCTTTCTACTTTAACAACCATTTCTTACATGCTTGTGCTCACAGGAATAGTCTTCTGTGGGTAGAAATCTGAGTACATCTTCAGAGGGTATACTGATCAGATGAGGATACTCAGCAGTGTGAATGAACGCAGGCCCACCTAGTTCCTCTGAGGGACTTCATTTTTATACAGCTGCAAAACTGCATGTCTAGTATATCTTTGGAGCCCAGGGTGCCTCGCGGAGCATGGATGCATAATAAACACTTGTACCATGGAATGAAAGAAGCCAAATGGGGCATGGCTTCATGATTAAATTTACAGATGAAACCTGATAGAGATAGGATCTGGGAACAGCAGTGACAATTGAGAAACTGCCCCAAAGGGATGGAGGGGAAAGGGACTAGCTGCGTGGGCAGGAAATAACAACTGGACGTTTGACCTTGAACAATGGAAGGGTAATTCACCTAGGGTGACATAATTGAAAACACAGATATGCAGCCTAGAAAAGGCACATTGAAATCTAAAACGTTGATAAGGGCTCGGGGAGGCTAAGTAGCCAATTGGATTGCAGATTAAATCAGGACGGGGCTGCACAAACTGAACTCCAGTGAGGGGTTCTGCCAGACTTGTAGCCCTGCTTGGCTCTACTGTGGACATTGTGGGCTCGTGCAGGCAATAGAAAGCCTAGGAAGACATAAAATAGGAACACAGGGCTCCCAAGATCAGTGTCATAAATACACATAAGAGAGTGGATGGGAGATAATAATACCTGGAAGCCATTGGTTGGTGAAGGCCTGAGTTCGCCAGATTAAGTCTGTTTGGCTTGAATAAAGTGGGCAACGGCACTTTGTCCCATTTTTGTTTGTTTTAATGTTTATTTACTTATCTGGCTGCATTGGGTTTTGGTGCAGCATGCAGGATCTTTCACTGAGGCTCAAGGGCTCGGTAGTTGAGCTTGCAGTTTCAGTAGTTCTGGCACAGAGGCTTAGTTGCTCCACACCATGTGGGAATGTTAGTTCCCCAACCAGGGGTCGAACCTGCATCTCCTCCTACATTGGAAGCAGATTCTTAAGCACTGGACCACCAGGGAAGTCCCTGTCCTATTTGAAAGATGTGTTGGAAAGAGGTGGGGCAGGAGGCTTCAGAGAGAAGGCTGGGGGGCTGAAATAGATGAAGAGAAAATTGGTCAGGAAAGGCTGTCCTCAGCTTTGAGCACAGAATGAAGTGCACAGTGGTGCCCAATCACAATTATTAAATGGATTCTAGTTAAGAGTAACTAACCTCCACTCCCTGGGGTAAATAATACCGAGGGCTCTTTTGTGGGGTCATCCTGGGATTCTCAGGTGGTCCCTAGCTGGCACACTGTCTACTTTATTTAAGGCGTTTCAGTGTCCAAGTCCTTGGCTTTGGGCATGAATTAACTTTTTAGAGGTGTGTGTCTTTTCATTAAGTCTCATAAAAGTAGCCACGTTAAATTTTTTTTTTCTTTTTATAGGAAGCAAGAGTATGGAGATTAAATAGCATATTGGGGCCTGTTTAAATTGCCCACATGTCAAAACGATCTGAGAACCAACACTTCAGCAAAGTGTCAGTGATGCAGTTTAGAGGCGATTTAGTATCTGTTATCTTCGGGGTTATGCAGACACAAAAGTGCCGTTGGATTTCTATCCCCTCCTGTTGCCACTCGTTTTGGTGATTGACTTCAGTGGATTCTAGTTCCGTAAATGCCTTTGCAGCGGCTCATTCCCTCCCTCCGCAGCACTGACCTACCTGCCCTGCAAAGGGGCTGTGACTTCATCCTGCTCTCCCCATCTCCTCTTGCACGGCCCCCATCTCCTGAAACTGGCTTCGATTGGGTCACGCCCCTTCTCAAAAATCGTCAATGACTTCTCATTGCCTTTTTTTCCCCTCAGTATTCTCAAATCCTGGTCTGCTAGTCCAGGCTCACCTCACTTGCCCCTCTTACCTCTGCAGCTTCCTCATCACTCTACCTCCAGTACCCAAGGTAACCCCTCCCTCCCCAGGCAGGTCCTAGGCTTTTCCCAAGGATTAATTTTCTCCAGGCTTCTCTCTCTCCAGCACATCTTCCTGCCCCATCTGTTCACTCCCTCTCCCTTATCCTCAGTTCAGTCTCTCAGTCGTGTCTGACTCTTTCCGACCCCATGAACTGCAGCACACCAGGCCTCCCTGTCCATCACCAACTCCTGGAGTCCACCCAAACCCACGCCCATTGAGTCAGTGATGCCATCCAACCATTTCATCCTCTGCTGTCCCTTTCTCCTCCTGCCTTCAATCTTTCCCAGCATCAGGGTCTTTTCAAATGACTCAGGTCTTCGCATCAGTGGCCAAAGTATTGGAGTTTCAGCTTCAACATCAGCCCTTCCAATAAACATCCAGGACTGATCTCCTTTAGGATGGACAGGTTGGATCTCCTTGCAGGCCAAGGAACTCTCAAGAGTCTTCTCCAACACCACAGTTCAAAAACATCAATTCTTCTGTGCTCAGCTTTCTTTACAGTCCAACTCTCATATCCCTACATGACCACTGGAAAAACCATAGCCTTGACTAGATGGACCTTTGTTGACAAAGTAATGTCTCTGCTTTTCAATATGCTGTCTAGGTTGGTCATAACTTTCCTTCCAAGGAGTAAGCATTTTTTAATTTCATGGCTGCAGTCACCATCTGCAGTGATTTTGGAGCCCAGAAAAATAAAGTCTGACACTGTTTCCACTGTTTCCCCATTTATTTCCCATGAAGTGATGGAACCGGATGCCATGATCTTAGTTTTCTGAATGTTGAGCTTTAAGCCAACTTTTTCACTCTCCTCTTTCACTTTCATCAAGAGGCTCTTTAGTTCTTCTTCACTTTCTGCCATAAGGGTGATGTCATCTGCATATCTGAGGTTATTGATATTTCTCCTGGCAATCTTGATTCCAGCATGTGCTTCCTCCAGCCCAGTGTTTCTCATGATGTACTCTGCATAGAAGTTAAATAAGCAGGGTGACAATATACAGCCTTGACGTGCTCCTTTTCCTGTTTGAAACCAGTCTGGTGTTCCATGTCCGGTTCAAACTGTTGCTTCCTGACCTGCATACACATTTCTCAAGAGGCAGGTCAGGTGGTCTGGTATTCTCATCTCTTGAAGAATTTTCCACAGTTTATTGTGATCCACACAGTCAAAGGTTTTGGCATAGTCAGTAAAGCAGAAATAGATGTTTTTCTGGAACTCTCTTGCTTTTTCGATGATCCAGCGGATGTTGGCAATTTGATCTCTGGTTCCTCTGCCTTTTCTAAATCCAGCTTGAACATCTGGAAGTTCACAGTTCACATATTGCTGAAGCCGGGCTTGGAGAATTTTGAGCATTACTTTACTAGCGTGTGAGATGAGTGCAATTGTGTGGTAGTTTGAGCATTCTTTGGCATTGCCTTTCTTAGGGATTGGAATGAAAACTGACCTTTTCCAGTCCTGTGGCCACTGCTGAGTTTTCCAAATTCGCTGGCATATTGAGTGCAGCACTTTCACAGCATCATCTTTCAGGATTTGAAAAAGCTCAACTGGAATCCCATCACCTCCACTAGTTTTGTTCGTAGTGATGCTTCCTAAGACCCACTTGACTTCAGATTCCAGGATGTCTGGCTCTAGGTGAGTGATCACACCATCGTGATTATCTTGGTCGTGAAGATCTTTTTTGTACAGTTCTTCTGTATATTCTTGCCACCTCTTCTTAATATCCTCTGCTTCTGTTAGGTCCCTACCATTTCTGTCCTTTATTGAGCCAGTCTTTCCATGAGTTGTTCCCTTGGTATCTCTAATTTTCTTGAAGAGATCTCTAGTCTTTCCCATTCTGTTGTTTTCCTCTATTTCTTTGCATTGATTGCTGAGGAAGGCTTTCTTATCTCTCCTTGCTGTTCTTTGGAACTCTGCATTCAAATGGGTATATCTTTCCTTTTCTCCTTTGCTTTTTGCTTCCCTTCTTTTCACAGCTATTTGTAAGGCCTCCTCAGACAGCCATTTTCCTTTTTTGCATTTCTTTTTCTTGGGGATGGTCTTGATTCTTGTCTCCTGTACAATGTCACGAACCTCTGTCCATAGTTCATCAGGTACTCTATCATATGTAGTCCCTTAAATCTATTTCTCACTTCCACTGTATAGTCATAAGGGATTTGATTTAGGTCATATCTGAATGGCCTAGTGTTTTTCTCCACTTTCTTCAATTTCAGTCTGAATTTGGCAATAAGGGGTTCATGATCTGAGCCACAGTCAACTCCTGGTCTTGTTTTTGCTGACTGTATAGAGCTTCTACATCTTTGGCTGCACAGAATATAATCAACCTGAATTCAGTGTTGGCCATCTGGTGATGTCCATGGGTAGAGTCTTCTCTTGTGTTGTTGGAAGAGGGTGTTTGCTATGACCAGTGCATTCTCTTGGCAGAACTCTATTAACCTTTGCCCTGCTTCATTCTGTACTCCAAGGTCAAATTTGCCTGTTACTCCAGGTATTTCTTGACTTCCTACTTTTGCATTCCAGTCCCCTATAATGAAAAGGACATCTTTTTGGGGTGTTAGTTCTAGAAGGTCTTGTAGGTCTTCATAGAACTGTTCAACTTCAGCTTCTTCAGTGTTATTGGTTGGGGGCATAGACTTAGATTACCATGATATTGAATGGTTTGCCTTGGAAATGAACAGAGATCATTCTGTCATTTTTGAGATTGCATCCAAGTACTGCATTTCGGACTCTTCTGTTGATCATGATGGCTTATCCATTTCTTCTAAGGGATTCCTGCCCACAGTAGTAGATATAATGGTCATCTGAGTTAAATTCACCCATTCCAGTCCATTTTAGTTAGCTGATTCCTAGAATCAGCTCCAGTCCTAGATGTCTTGCCATCTCTTGTTTGACTACTTCCAATTTGCCTTGATTCATGGACCTGATATTCCAGGCTCCTATGCAATATTGCTCTTTACAGCATCGGACCTTGCTTCTATCACCAGTCACATCCACAGCTGGGTATTGTTTTTGCTTTGGCTCCATCCCTTTATTCTTTCTGGAGTTATTTCTCCACTGGTCTCCAGTAGCATATTGGGCACCTACTGACCTGGGGAGTTCCTCTTTCAGTATCCTATCATTTTGCCTTTTCATACTGTTCATGGGGTTCTCAAGGCAAGAATACTGAAGTGGTTTGCCATTGCCTTCTCCAGTGGACCACATTCTGTCAGACCTCTCCACCATGACCCATCCCTCTTGGGTGGCCCCACACAGCATGGCTTAGTTTCATTGAGTTAGACAAGGCTGTGGGCCATGTGATCTGATTGGCTAATTGTCTGTGATTGTGGTTTCAGTCTGTCTGTCCTCTGATGCCCTGTCTCAGTGCTTACCATCTTACTTGGGTTTCTCTTACCTTGGACATGGGGTATCTCTTCACAGCTGCTCCAGCAAAGTGCAGCTGCTGCTCCTTACCTTGGACATGGGGTCGCTCCTCTCACTCCCCTCAGCCGCCGCCCCTGACCTCGGGCGTGGGGTAGCTCCTCTCGGCTGCACTTGTGCATCATCGCAGCCGCTGCCGCCACCGCGTTTGCAGTTCAGTTCAGTTTAGTCGAAAAGAGGAAGGCGCAACTTAATGACTAAACAATTCAGTTCAGTTCATCATTTAGTCGTGTCTGCCTCTTTTCGACCCCATGGACTGCAGCACGCCAGGCTTCCCTGTCCTTCACTATCTCGTGGAGTGTGCTCAAACTCACGTCCACTGAGTCAGTAATACTATTCAATCATCTCATTCTCTGCCACCGCCTTCTCCTGCCTTCAGTCTTTCCTAGCATCAGGGTATTTTCAAATGAGTCAGCTCTTCACATCAGGTGGCTGAAGGTTTGGAGCTTCAGCTTCAGCTTCAGTCCTTCCAGTGAATATTCTGGGTTGATTTCCTTTAGGATTGACTGGTTTGATCTCATTCCTTCAAGGCGCAGTCTAGACACACATCTTCCCACTTCCTCCAGCTGGAGTCTGTCTCCCTCTTTTGGTCCCCCATGACACTTGAACTTCACCTGATCCTCTCACGGGAGCTAGATGGCTCAGAGTCACTGTGTTGCTGTGTTAAGAGCACATGCTTTAGAGTTCAAAACCTGGCTCTGTCTCTTACTAAGCAGGTAACTTCTCTGAGTTTGAGCTTTCCTCTCTATGAAATGTGTATGACATGCTTGGCAAGGTGGTTGGGATGATCAGCAAGAATGCATGGCACAAGGTGGAGGGGTCAATAAATGACAGGTATTATTACTACCTACCCCTCCTTCCTCTTCTGGCTCAGCTGGTAAAGAATCCGCCTGCAATGCAGGAGACTTGGGTTCGATCCCTGGATTGGGAAGATCCCCTGGAGAAGGGAAAGGCTACCCACTCCAGGATTCTGGCCTGGAGAATTCCATGGACTGGATAGAGCATGGGGGTCACAAAGAATTGGACACTACTGAGTGACTTTCACTTTCAGCTAACCTAAAAGTGAAATATGTTAGGTTGTTGCATTTATACATATTCATGTCTCATCTGTTTTTTTTTTTTTTTTTTGAAACATTTTCTTTTGTATGGAGTATAGGTGGTTAACAGGGCTTCCCAGGTGGCGCTGGTAGTAAGGAACTCACCTCTCAATGACAGAGACATAAGAAACATGGGTTCGATCCCTGGGTTGGGAGGATCCTCTGGAGGAGGGCATGGCAACTCATTCAAGTGTTCTTGCCTAGAGAATCCCATGGACAGAGGAGCCTGGTGGGGATTACAGTCCATAGGGTCACAAAAAATGGGACACGACTGAAGCAACTTAGCACACATGCGTGCACAGCCAGTTAACATTGTTGTGACAGTTTCAGGCGGACAGCAGAGGGGCTCAGCCATATGTATACATGTATCCATTCTCCCCCGAACTCCCCTCCCTCCAAGTGGCCGTGTAGCATTGCGCAAGGAGTTCCATGTGCTAGACAGTAAGTCCTTGTTGTCTGTTTTAAATGTAGCAGTGTGTACATGTCCATCCCGAACTCCCTAACTATCCCTTTCCCCCATCCTTCACCCTGATAAGTTGCTTCAGTCGTGTCTGACTCTGTGCGACCCCATAGACGGCAGCCCACCAGGCTCCCCCGTCCCTGGGATTCTCCAGGCAAGAACACTGGAGTGGGTTGCCATTTCCCTCTCCAATGCATGAAAGTGAAAAGTGCAAGTGAAGTCGCTCAGTCGTGTCCGACCCTTAGCAACCCCATGGACTGCAGCCTACTAGGCTCCTCCATCCGTGGGATTTTCCAGGCAAGAGTACTGGAGTGGGGTGCCATTGCCTTCTCTGTCCTTCACCCTTGATAACCATAAATTCATTCTCTAAGTCTGTGAGTCTGTTTCTGTTTTGTAAGTTCATTTGTATCATTTTTTTTTAGATTCCACATATAAGGGACATCATGTAATAGTTCTCTTTGTCTTAAGTCTTATTCTGAGAGCTTCCTTGAGGCCAAACTGTTGACTAACTCATCTTTGTACCTTCTGCAGTACCTAGCACAGTCACTTCCCATCAACCAGGTCCTTGAAGGGTGCTTGATGATAGCCTCAATGACCGAATAAACAGAAATATAATCAATGGTACTACACAGAATGCTCTCTTGAGGCAATCATCTTGTCATTTGACTCAGTCTGACCTTTGCAGTTAAACTAAAAGTGACTGCAAATTGCAAGCATTTACAGGCACGATGGTGGAAAGTGCAAAGCATGTTGATGAGGAGGTTGTAACCTGGGGGATTGCCCACTTGGGTTATACAGTGAACTGATTGACTTCCATGCCTTATTTCCTCCCTTTATTTGACTAATCCACATCCACCTAGCAGCCAACACATGGAACAGAGCCCTGGAAATGCAGGCAGGTTTCCTTCTTTGGGTCCCCTGGGAATTTCACTACCACAACCATTATTAACTGGCTGGAAACAATTTAGCATCTGGCTCCCAAGAGGTAGAAATGTATAGATTAAGGAAAGGGGTGAAAGTACATCCCATCCTGTCGTTTAAACAATATTCTGGCTCTGAAAGGAACAAATCTAAACTATGTTTCCAAGAAAATGTGACTGTGGTCATTTTTCTTAAAAGAGCTCAGTGTTTCTGGTCTTTTGATAACAGAGACGGGCTCTAAAGAAGAGAGGTCATTTCACAGAACAAGGTCAGTCTGGAAGAATTTTGAGACGTGGCTCAGATGATAAAGAATCTGCCTGCCAGTGTAGGAGACCTGGGCTTGATCCCTCGGTCAGGAAGATCCCCTGGAGAAGGAGTGGCTACCCACTCCAGTATTCTTGACTGGAGACTTCCATGGACAGAGGAGTCAAGTGGGCTACAGTCCACAAAGAGTCTGACAAGACTAAGCGAGGGACGTTTTTTTTTTTTCATTCTCTACTCTTTTTCTCCTCACCTTAGCAGGTACCTTCATGCCCTTCTGGTACCACCCTGGGAGCTTGTTCCTGTTTTCTCCTCTTGGCCATGCATGCCCCGGGTGATGCCCTGAGTTCTTTTCCTGGGGCTGGATCCTGTAGTCCCACTCTTCCTACTTCTCTATCTCACTTTCACCCTCTTTTGCTCCCAAAGTAGTCTTATGTGCTCATCTGTTACCTGTTTCATGAAATAAATGTGATTTTTTATTTGTGTGTGTGTGTGTAGGCTTTTTGTGTGAAGTAAGCTTTCAGATTCACTGGGTAAATACTTAGGAGCACATTGGTAGGTTACATGGTAAGACTGTGTTCCCTTTGTGAGAAGCTCCCAAACTGTCTGCTGAAGTAGTTAACAACAGTTTGCATTCCCCCCAGTAAGGAATCAAAGTTTCTATGGCTCAGTATTCTCACCAACAATTGGTATGGTCAGTTGTTTGGATTTTAGTCATTCTGATGTGAGTGGTAGCTTGTTGTTTTATTTTTTTTAATTTTTATTTATTTTTTTTGCTTTTATTTATATATTTTATTTTATTTTTTAACTTTACAATATTGTACTGGTTTTGCCATATATCAAAATGAATCTGCCACAGGTATACATGTGTTCCCCATCCTGAACCCTCCTCCCTCCTCCCTCCCCATACCATCCCTCTGGGTCGTTTTAAATTGCAGTTACCTAAAGACAAATTAAAAGACGCTTACTCCTTGGAAGAAAAGTTATGACCAACCTAGATAGCATATTCAAAAGCAGAGACATTACTTTGCCAACAAAGGTCCGTCTAGTCAAGGCTATGGTTTTTCCTGTGGTCATGTATGGATGTGAGAGTTGGACTGTGGAGAAGGCTGAACACCAAAGAATTGATGCTTTTGAACTGTGGTGTTGGAGAAGACTCTTGAGAGTCCCTTGGACTGCAAGGAGATCCAACCAGTCCATTCTGAAGGAGATCAGCCCTGGGATTTCTTTGGAAGGAATGATGCTAAAGCTGAAACTCCAGTACTTTGGCTACCTCATGCGAAGAGTTAACTCATTGGAAAAGACTCTGATGTTGGGAGGGATTGGGGGCAGGAGGAGAAGGGGACGACAGAGGATGAGATGGCTGGATGGCATCACCGACTTGATGGACGTGAGTCTGAGTGAACTCCGGGAGTTGGTGATGGACGGGGAGGCCTGGCGTGCTGCGATTCATGGGGTCGCAAAGAGTCGGACACGACTGAGCGACTGAACTGAACTGAAAGACAAATGATGTTGGGTCTCTTTTCATATCGTTGTTTACTCTCTGTCGTCTGCTTTGGTGAAGCATCTGTTTCAGATCTTTGGGTCATTTTAAAATTGGGTTGTTTGTCTTCCTATTGTTGAGTTTTAAGAGTTCTTTGGGTATTTTGGATATAAGTCCTTTATCAGTCTGTGGCTTAACTTTTGATTTTCCTAACAGTGTCTTTTACAGAGCAAAAGATTTTAATTTCAATAAGTCTAACATATCCATGTTTCATTTCATGATTCATGTTTTTGGTGTTATATGCAAAAACTCAACACCAAATCCAAGGCCATGCAGATTTGTTCCTGTTTTATTTTAGAAATTTAAAAGTTTTGTATTATGAGCATATCTTCTCATTTTAAAAAAAAGGTTTTTATTTTACATTTAGGTATTTGATCAATTTTGAGTTCTGTCTTGTGTAGAGTATGAAGTCTGTGTCTTGCTTTATTTATTTTTTGTTTGTTTGGTTTTTGCAAATGGTTTTTTATCAAAGAATTCTCCTAGTGGTGGAAAGATTTGGGTCCCATCTGATCTACCTTCATTTAGTGTCAGTCTTGGGACCTAGAGATGAATCTATCCGTCATTTTCTTTCACATAATCTTCCCCTGCGTGCACGTGTGCTAAGTCACTTCAGTCATGTCCAACTCTTTGCGACCTCATGGACTGTAGCCCGCCAGGCTCCTCTGTCCATGGGATTATCCAGGCAAGAATACTGGAGTGAGTTGTCATTCCCTTCTCTGGGGGATCTTCCCAACCCAGGGATTGAACCTGGGTCTCTCCCATTGCAGGCAGATTCTTTACCATCTAAACCACCAGGGAAGCCCTTTTAAAGTAAGACAAAAAGACAAAGCAAGGTTGAGGTGGGAGATAGTGTAAATAAAAATAATAAAATACTGAATGAGGAGAACAGAAAGTCAGGAATCCAACTGAAACAAGGGTAGTCATCAGAAGAAGGATTACTGAAGTAAGGAAAACAGAAAAACCAAAAAACCACTGACAATATGGAAGTGCATCCTTCTAGAGGAAAATTCCTCCTTCAAAGGAAACCTAAGCTCTGCTACCCTCTAGCTATTGTCCTTAAATGAAAAAGTGAAATTGATGCCCCAGAAAGATGCAATATATGACATCTAACATGAATTACTTTCTTTAGAACCATGGTTCACTTGTCTGGATCTACTCATTCTTTACTTGCTGAGAGCAAAATTGTGCCAGTTTTGGTTTCTTAGGTCACATTGGGTCCGTATTTACAATAGGCCCCAAATTGTTGTTCTTGGAAGCATTTGGTAGAAACTTGGTGTTTGAGGTTGTGGTTCTTGTGGCAGAATCAAGGGAGGGAAGATATTCCTCCAAGTTCATATTTTATTTTTAAAAAAGAATCATCTTGGGATCTTGCAGATCAGCATTGTTTACCTTCTGTTTATTGATGAAGAACCTGAGATTCAGGGAGGTTATGCTGTTTTCCAAAGTTTGATTTTACACCCCTCTGTATATATTCAGGAAATTACTGCAGTAGCTTTAAATATTGGTCTAAAGTAACCAAAAACATTGTGTGAATGAATGTCCCTAAATCCGTGTGTGGTAACATGGGTATAAAAGTGTATTCCAACTAAAATTAATTGTATGCTATATCCAGAGAAAAATAGACTGAAAAGAAAGACAGCAGAAGATTAACCGTGGTATTCTCTGGAAGATGCAATTATAGGAAATTATTATTTTTCTTCATTCTCTTCTCTGTTTTCCAACTTTCCTGTAGTTATTGTTTATTACTTTTTTAATCAGAAAAATAAGCTCTAGCGACTTACTGCAATGTATTTTATAAAGGAATAAAATGGTACATAAATAGTATCCACCCAAAATGGTAGAAGCCAACCAAGGGAGGCTGCATGCGTACATGCTTAGTCGCTCAGTTGTGTCCGACTCTTTGCGACCCCATGGACTGTAGCCTGCCAGCTTCCTCTGTTCATGGAATTTTCCAGGCAAGGGTACTGGAGTGGGTTGCTATTCCCTTCTCCAGGGGATCTTTCTGACTTAGGGATCGAACCCAGGTCTCCTGCATTGCAGGTGAATTCTTTTACCATCTGAACCACCAGGGAAGCCCCCAAAGGAGGCTGTGGAAAATCAGTAAAAGCCAACATCTTACAGGAGAACAGACACAGACTGTTTTACTGTACCCATCTGTGGATGTTTAGGTCTAATAGAAAAGGGTTTCAACCAGGAGTCTGAGCTACTTGCATATATGGCAAAGACAGAAACTTCCAGATCCAAAGAATGAAAGGCCAGGGAGGGGAGAGCCCATGAGGATGAGGATGGTACTGTAAGATGCCTCCCTGTGAAAATAAGGGTGCTAAGAGCTGCAAGACTTCTACCTCTGCAGGTGCAGAGCTGGCCCCAACCCTGCACCCTTGGGTACTCACATCTGATTGAGTGCGAACAATAAGGTGTTACTGGATAAAATTCACATTCTGTGCTTGAAATTGGCCTTAGCTCTCCTTCTTTCACAGCAAAGCTAGTCTACCTTGGTTTCATGCCCGAAGGCACACAGTTGGGAGAAAGTAGAAGACTGAACTGTTAGCTCCATTCCCTTTCATCACCACATGCTCCCTCTCTTTTATTAATAAGTCATTCAATTTACTATGCACAGGTTTTGTGCCTAAAAGCAAATTCTAAATTCTTATTTGCCAAGTTTAGTCTTAAGTATAGGTAGGGTAGGATTAGATGGTGTAATAAAAGCCCAGAAAGTCCATTAATCCAAAAATCTCTTTTTCATGTGGGAATCTAAATGCCTGAGAATTTATCTTAGGAAATAACTCATTCCTTTGGGCTAAAATTCTGGGTTTCATTGAGTTCTTTGTGTTAAGGCCATATGGCAGAAGAGGTGGAGGTGGTGGTTTAGTCACTTCAGTCGTGTCCGACTCTTTGCAACCCCATGGACTGTAGCTCACCAGACTCCTCTGTCCATGGGATTTCCCAGGCAAGACTACTGGAGTGGGTTGCCATGCCCTTCTCCAGAGGATCTTCCCAACCCAGGAACTGAACTGGCATCTGCTGTGTTTCCTGCTTGGTAGGCAGATTCTTTACCGCTGAGCCACCTGGGAAGCCATAGAAGTACCACACAAGTAATAAGAGTCATGGGGTCTCATCTGCGCCATTATGAGCTATCCAGCTAGTAGTTCAAACTCTTTGGGTTTCTGTTTTGTCACCAATAAAAGCTCTTAAATACCTCTTAGTCATCAGACTGTTGCCCAGATTTGTCGTCCAGCATGAGTACTACAGAGGAAGCTGCTTTGGAGCTTTTAATGGAGGAAGATAAAGAAGAGAGCTCGGGTGCATGGGCCACACTTCACGGTGTTCAGACTCGAGGGGAGATTGGAGAGGCAGCCCTGGGAGTTGGGGATCCAGAAGAGATGGAAGGGCCCCCATGGAAATGCAGATCAGACTAGATTTGTGTTGTCCTTCTCATGAGGACAATAAAACTACCTTTCTTGTCCGCTCCTTACCACCTAGCACACAGTGCGTAGTCAGCAAACTATTCCTTTTGCCTGGAGCAGTTCTCTCCATTAAAGAATGTTAAATCTATTAGGCCATCTCACGTCAATTATACCTAAGGCCTGACTCCAGGATTAGAGGAACATGTGGACCTGCATAAACCCCAGAAGTGAAGGCAGTGTTGTTGGGATTCTTCTCCTCTGTCTGAGAACACCCCTGATTGACTTCTTGGAAGGACCTGTTGTTCTTTAGTCCAGCCCTTTCTTCAGTCACTCAGTTCAGTTGCTCAGTCGTGTCTGACTCTTTGCGACCCCATGGACGGCAGCACGCCAGGCTTCCCTGTCCATCACCAACTCCCGGAGCTTGCTCAAACTCATGTCCATTGAGTCGGTGATGCCATCTAGCCATCTCATCTTCTGTTGTCCCCTTTTCCTCCCGCCTTCAATCTTTCCCAGCATTAGAGTTTTTTTCCAAGGAATCAGTTCTTCGCATGAGGTGGCCAAAGAATTGGAGTTTCAGCTTCAGCATCAGTCCTTCCAATGAATATTCAGGACTGATTTCTTTTAGGATGGACTGGTTTGATCTTGCAGTCCAAGGGACTCTCAAGAGTCTTCTCCAACACCACAGTTCAAAAGCATCAATTCTTCAGCGCTCAGCTTTCTTTCCAGTCCAACTCTCACATCCAGACATGACTCCTTTCTAACCTAATCCATAGGGAGCGTCTACGCTCACCACCACAGACTGATTCAGACCCTTAGTGCCTGCCGTGCGTCACCGTCACTGGGCTTCTTTCACTGGGTTCCCATCCTGTGGTGGAGCTAAATTTGCCAGTAGCTTGAAGGGGCAGAACGAAGAGCAGCCAGACCTGAGATGATGGAGAAGCTGGATAATTACCCTTCAAGTCAATGAGCTGCCTGACTTAACTGGAATCTCGTATGCCGTCGTTGTGAAAGTTCTCACCCAGAACACCAGAACCTCCCAAGAAACATATGATAATCAATTAGAGGTTTAAGCCAAGGGGGGGCCTATTTCCTTCCTGCTGGAGCTAGATTTTTATATTTATAGAAAGTACTCTAGAATGTGTGCCTTTCTCAAAAAGTTTAATTCCCTGAGTTCTAAGAAGGGGAGAAACAAACAAAAGCCCCTGCCATTTAAAAGAGAGACCCAGATATTGTTTGATGTGACTGGCAATGACACCAGTGGTGAGTGCTTCTTTGGTTATAGTGTGGCCAGTAGGGCTGCTGATTAATGTTTCTCTTCTCCTGGTGATTTTCTGTTAATCTTGATTAAAGGAAAATTCCACCTTTTGTGATCAGCTTTCTAAAACTTGAAAGTTCAGACTTGATATACATTTTAAAATGCATCAAATCAGAAGGAAAGATTATGCATTTAGCATTTTACATTTTCTTAAGTGTTTGTTGTAAACCTTTTGGATGATTATAAAGAATTGTTTTTAGTATAGCTTCATCGATATATGTATATCTCACATTTGGATTTTAATTGTATGTAGTTTTGTAAACAACTTTCAGTGGCTCAGACTGTAACGAATCTGCCTGCAATGCAGGAGACCAGGTTTGACCCCTAGGTCAGGAAGATCCCCTGGAGGAGGGCATGGCAACCCATTCCAGTATTCTTTCCTGGAGAATCCCATGGACAGAGGAGCCTGGTGGGCTACAGTCCATGGACTCACAAAGATCCAGACACGATTGAGTGACTTTCATGAAATACAATAACTTTCTTACATAATATAGTATATGACAAGCATTTCCTTTTTTCAGTAGATATTCTTCTAAGGCATGCATTTATAGCTGTGCAATAGTTTATTATATAACTATAGCATAATGTATTTAACCATTTATTTAATCTAACCCCCATGGGACTGTCTTCATTTTTTCACTATTATAAATGAAGTCACAATAACTATCTGTGCATGTATTTCTTTTTCTCTGGTTCAAAAGAGTAATTTGAGGTTACCTCAAGCCATAGATTTCACTAGACACGTAAATATGAACAGATTTTCCAGTGGTATTTGCCAACTGCCATCTTCTCTTATATATTTCCTAAAATGTTCACTGCTTGCCAGGAAGCTCCACTGTGATTCTCTGTGGATATCTTGGCAAATTAAGATTGGAGGCCAACTGTGCTGGTACTGTAGACGCTGCAGCAAAAGCATGAGGAAGGGGGGATATGAGCCAACCTTTGTATTTCCAATAGCAGCAGCAGCTCCTTCAAGTTCTGCATATAACTGAGATTCTTATCTTACCCTATCAAAGAGTTGAGCCAACCATAACTAATGCAAGACATTTTAATTATTAGTATTGGGTTATATGGAGTGCTTGTGTTCTTTATTTCTCTTACCATCTTATCAATCTCTACTTTTGCAACTGGTCCCAAATGGTGTCTCCAAATCTCTGGCATTTTGCGTTTCATGGGTGAAATGGAAATGAAGATGATATCAGCAGTGATGGAATGGAATGAACTTTTCATCCAGCTGAAAAATCACCCTGAGCTACTGAAATATAACAGCATACATCATAGTCAAGTTGTCAAAGGGGGATATTTCACAGCTATGACCTCACAGCTATAAAACATAAGCTGTGTAATGTGTAAGGAAACCCAAGACAACCTTTCCAGATTTTTTTTAACTAATAAGATTACCATATGGAAAATAACTTTAACCAGTTATAATAATCTAATTTAAAAAATACTTGGAAATCGTATAGACTTTTCCATTTTCAAGGGCTGAAATTTTGTAGTCATTACCTGTGGCAGCATAAAGTCATTTGTTCTCTCCACATCACATGCTCAGCCCAAGAGTGTCCAGGTTAGAGACCGAGTCTTTTTGCACTTTAGTGTTTGAGGTCCATCCCTGCCTGCCTTCTCCTCCATTGCTCACTGGACCCCAGCAGCAGGTGGGATCCAGTGAGTTAACTCCCAGCCGACCGTAGAGCTTTGCCAGCAGCTGTCAAAATCAGTCCAGGGCAGGCTTTAACACAAACTATCCTTTTGACCTTTCCCCACACAGAACTCACATCCAACTCGAACAATTCATCAAGGACTTTTGATGGCAGCTCTGTGAGTTTCTAAGGTTACTTTAGAAATCCCATTGTTTCCTTTTATTGAAGTGTCTTTGTTTCTTTTCAGAGTAAATCTGACATTTTTTTTTTCTTCTTTGCATCTCAGGTTTCTTATTTATGATTAAGAAGGCTTATGGAAAAATCAACAGTGCTAAAATCATTTGATGATTTACGTAAACACTCTCCAGTCATTATCAGCATTCCCGCTACTACTGGGTGAGTACTTTCTTCCCCATTGTGGAAAAGCACAAGCTGGTTTAGGTGACCACTAGTGAGGAGGGAAAGGGTGAACATCATCTGGAAATTGTTGTACAAGGAATGTCAAAGCTTCAGTGAAATTTTCAATAAGCAGGTTTTTTTCCACTTCAGGTGTTACGACATAGACGTTGCATCTGATGCGAAGAGCTGACTCATTGGAAAAGACCCCGATGCTGGGAAAAACGGAGGGCAGGAGGAGAAGGGGGCAACAGAGGATGAGATGGTTGGATGGCATCACTGACCCAATGGACATGAGTCTGAGCAAACTCCGGGAGATAGTGAAAGGCAGAGAAGCCTGCATGCTGCAGTCCATGGGGTCGCAAAGAGTTGCACACAACTGAGCGACTGAAAAACAACGTTGACGTTTTCTGGTGACGTGTGTTCCTGAAGGGTAGATTATCCCTATTTCAAACCTTGTGAAGACTCCTACGTCCACACCAAGGTTTACATAAGTGTCCAAAGGGTGTACATTGCATGACCACACTTAACTCCTATGTCCAGTCTTCACTGTATCTTGTTTTCTGTTCTGTCTCATGGTTGTTGCTTAGTCTCTGCCTTTGCCATTGGCTCCAGTATTAAATGCATCCTTTCCCATGGTTTCCTCCAAAAACAAAAACCCACTTAGGAACATTATGTAAGACTTTCCTGAATGTTTGGGGAACTGGAGGGGATTTATATTGCAACAATGACTGGCATTCCTGGCGATAAAAATCCCTTGGCTCCTTTACCTCTCCTCTTAATTTTTCTCTTTGCTCATTTGCTGAGAATGCTCGCCTGACTGCTGCCCCCCAACATCTCCCATTTTCTTGTGCAAGGTCACTGGCCTCCCTTCAGTTCTTCCACAAAGGACACTGGGCCAGATGTATCCCTTGACCCATTTGAGGATTTCACTGAACCTTTGACATGTTTAAAAAACTATTTCTAGATAATATTCAACCTTGTCCCCATGCTCTCTCTAGAGAAAAGCAGGGAACAGTGCTCTATTCTCAATCAAGAGACACTTCATGAGAGTCAGCACTGAAGACCTAGTAAGTATTTACTCCATGAATCTTGCTTTACTTTCTGGAATTTTTGTCTCAGTCCCCCACAATTTGTTCTTCTATTAATTCAATCCCTCATAGATAATAATTCCTCAAAATTGAGCCAAAATCCCTTTCCAGATTAGTAGACACGAGTATCCTCAGTAGACGTATTGGAGACCAAGCTGGATACACTGGTGCAGAGTAAATCACCACTCAGCTCCCCAGCGGGGATCTCATCAGTTCAGCAACAAAATGATTGATGGAGTCAGACAGGAAAATGTGCATTTTTGCTGTCCAGAAAAATAATATATAAAAATACATCACTTTTTAATGGACATAGGGGAGGTGAACAATTCTATCTGCTTAACATACGAAAGTGGCAAACTCTTACTTGGTAATCACTAAGTTATCGCTTTCAAAAACGATCTGTTGGCTTGCAATTGCCACCAAATTGAAAAGGAACAAAGACAAGATCTGTGAGCTGTAGCTGGAGTTGGGGAAGAGCAGAAAGGAGGAGGAAACTGAGATGGCTGGAGATGAATGTCTCACCTCTCGGAAAACCCAGCAGTGCTATTGAGCGTCCCCATAATTATTGCTAACATCTACTGAGTTCTTCCTATGGGCTCCATATGCAATGTCTCATTTAATCTCAAACCACCCCATAAGGGAGGCTCTATATTTGTCTGTCAGAGAGAGGTTAAGTAGCTGATATTCAGATTCACCCAGGCAGTCAGGGCAGAATCTGGCTCCACAGCTGGTGCCCTTGACCTTCGCATTATATTGCTTCCCTAAAAGGCCCAGGAGGGAATTTTCTCTCCCCACATAAAGGTGTATAAGAATCACAATGACAGTGACCAGTAGGATACCTTTTGTGGGCCACAGAGCATTGTCTTGCCTTACAGAGGATACATGTAGAAGTGCTGTGAAAAAAGGTGAAGCATTAGACAACTATTGCTGCACTTATCCCTATGCTTGTCATTTTAGTGATAATAAATGCTGCTTTATCTTGACACTCTCTGCCTTCCTATTAGGTAGACAAAGAAGTTATTATTCAACCCATTTTACAGATGATGAGAATGAACATTCCAGAAGCCTTTGCATCTTGAAAAGAAAGGAGGTTTGGGGTCGTCAGAGCTTTATTTATGCACTGGCTGCGCTGTTAACTGGCTGCGGTGCCTTGGGCAGGTTATGTGCCCTCCGTGGCCTTTGTTCGCAGGTACAGAGGAGTATTCGTATCTCCTTCTAAGGCTATGGTGAGGGGCAGAGAGAATGAGCTTCAAGCGCCAGCCCCAGTTTCAGGTGTTGTTCTCTGTGCCCCAAAGGTGCGGTGTCGTCTTTCTCTTGGGTTTGAGGGGAAATGAGCTCCCTAACTTCCAACCATGATGGCTTCCAACAGGTCAGAAGCAGGAGTCAGTAATCAGTTCCTTACATGTCCCTTGCAAACAAGATGATAAATTTCCCAGTTCAGTGATCCACCCAGTTACCACACATCCATTCAGGAGAGAGGAGCAGAGAAAACCCAGAGAGGACGGAGGGAATACTCCTCCAACCAGGCTGATGCAAAAACTGAGATAATGCATGTGAAGACCCTGAGCATGGGACCTAGAATAAATTAAGTGTTTAATGAAGATCTATTCCTTTCCTTTCTGTTTTTCTCACTAAAATCTAAAATCTAGGGCCCTCTGTTGACTTCAGTAAGCATCATGTGAATCAAACACATTTGCTTTCACTGTGAACAGACCATTCATGCATCTGGGAAAGGTTTAGCAAAATCCTCCCCACAAATCAGGTAACGAGCTGTGTACAGTGACTCTCTAAGAATATCCAAGACTTTTCTCAAAAACATTGCTGTAAGAAGTGCCATTGTATTGCAGTCTCCCACATTAAAAAAAAAAAGTTTAAATATTTTTCTCCCCTGATTCCCATCCACTCTTTTTTTTCCTCCTGGAGTAATTTAAAGCAAATCCTAGATGCTTATATATTCCACTTATAAATAGTTCATTATGAATTACTTACAGATAAGGACTTTAAAAAGATAACTACAATACCATGCCTTACGAAGAAAATTAATAATAATCCCTTACTAGGGCTTCCTGGGTGGCTCAGTGGCTAAAGAATCTGCCTGCTGTGCAGGAGACACGAGTTCCATCCTGGGTTGGGAAGATCCCCTGGAGGAGGGCATGGCAACCCACTCCGGTATTCCTGCCTGGAGAATCCCATGAACAGAGGAGCCTTGCAGGGTACAGTCCACAGGGTCACAAGGAGTCAGACACAACTGAAGCAACTTTAATAATCTAATACCCATTTATTTTCCAGTTTTCTCACTTGTCTCAAAAATGTCTTCTTAGAGTTGACTTGCTTGGGTTACATTCTTTCCTTTTAAATTTCATTTGTCTTCTTAGCGTTGACTTGCTTGGATTATATTCTTTCTTTTTAAATTTCATTTCTCTTGTTTTTTCTCCCCTTCCTTATTCTAGAAACCACTTAGAGAGAGGATCTTTCAAAAATACATAGGGACAGTGAAACAAATTAATTCCACAATAAGTGAGAAAATATGGCAAAAGGGTGAATACAAGTAGAAAAGACAGATGGAGCCAAGACTGGGTGAGGACGCAGAACACCTGCTGTGAAGTTTCATGAGCCTCCCGTTTCCTTTTGCGTTTTCTAGCAGACATTATAAAGAAGACACATTCACATTTGTGGGACTCAGAGTTGATAGCTCACAATAAAATTGCTTAGGACAAGCAAGAGTTGAGAGGCATTTTCCTGTGGAACCGGACAAAGGAACATTGAGTAATCAGAAAAACCATGTTCTCCATAGACCTCCACGTTCCCCTGAAATACAAGAGCAATGAGTTTCATGAGGATTTTTTAAAATCACATCCTGAGTATTCTAATGGTACAGTCTAGAATCAACTCCCTTAGAGCATAAACATTTCTTGGAGTTCAGTCATGACCATGTCCAGATCTCTATAACAGCTGCCTCGTTGATCTTTCCTAGAGCAGCTCCTCATCTCACCCAGCCAAGCCTCCCTGGTGAAGGCCCTACAGGCTGACCTTCCTAAGGGACCACTTTCAGCCTGTTGCTCCCTTGCTCAGGGCTCTCCGGTTTTTCTTATCACCCACTGCATGTTTCAAGTTTCTCTACTGCAATGATGCTTCTCAACTTACTCTGCTGGTGCTGAGTGAGGAGAGAATTTGAAGAAAGAAGGTTTGCTTAAGAGTTTCAAAAGCATCAGAGAGACAGAGGAAAATGAGAGCCTAGGGAGGCCCGTGGATTTTGGTCACTGATTGTTCATGGAGTGATCTTGAAGAGAACATTTTCCGAAAAATGGCCAAGGCAAGACAATGCCTAAATTCAGGACCATAGTGTTTAGCGCTTAAACCCTCTTGGCTTGTTTTGTGTAGGCTTTGCCTTTGTGATCCTAGTGCCTAGATTCCAGGCCCAGACACGTCGTTACTTTGGACAAGTCACCTAATCTTGCGCTACCTCAGTTTTCTCATCTGTAAACTGAGGATAATGCAATGTCCATCAACAGATGAATGGATAAAGAAGATGTGGTACATGTATGCAATGGAATATTACTCAGCCATAAAAAGGAATGAAAATGGGTCATTTGTAGTGATATGGATGAACATAGAGTCTGTCATACAGAGTGAAGTAAGTCAGAAAGAGGAAAACAAACATCATCTATTAATGCATGTATATGGAGTCTAGAAAATGGTACTGATGAACCTATTTGCAGGAACAGAGATGCAGATGCAGAGAATAGATTTGTGGATGCAGGGAGGGAAGGAGAAGGTGGGACATACATACGCTACCACTCGTAAAGTAGCTAGCTAGTGGGAAGCTGTGGTGTAGCACAGGGAGCTCAGCTCAGCGACCTGTGATGACCTAGAGAGGTGGGATGGGGGAGTGAGAGCAAGCTCAAGAGGAAGGAGATATGTGTATACATACAGTTGATTCACTTTGTGGTACAGCAGAAACTAACACAGCATTGTAAAGGAATTATGCTGCAATTTGAAAAAAAAGAGAGAGAATTTGCAAACTCAAAAAAAGAGTAATACTTCTCTGCTGCTGCTGCTGCTCTAGAGCATACTTACAGAGAGACTGAGTGAGCCACACAGAGGAAGCGGTAGATGTCATCTCCCAAGGTTGAGTGCCGTGCCTCTACCTAACACAGCAAGTCTTAATGTTTATTACAGTCTGCATCCCTTATATTTTCAATAATATAGCAAGAGGAACAATTGTTAAGGTTAGTTCTTTCGATTAAAAACTATATTAAATAGTTACCAGGGTTTGAGGGGAGGAGAATGGGGAGGGAGAGGTTGGTGTTTAATGGGTTCAGTTGCATTTCTGGATGATGGAAAGTTCTGGAGATGAATAGTGGCAGTGACTACACAATAATGTGAATATACTTCATACCACTGGATTATACACTCAAAAAGAGTGAGACTGGTGGAGGCTATGTATATTTTATCACAATAAAAATACCATAGGTAATATAGGCTAAAAAAGAATACAATTTAATTAACTCATTAGAAAATGCTTGAGAATGCATAAGCAGTTATACAACTGTAAACTTTAAAAAGCTTACTAACTCACTGACTCTCCAAGAAGAGATTTGGTCAGTGATATTCAGCAATAAGGAGCTCTTTCTAGTCACATGCCTTGTTTTAAGGTCTATAAAGAGGTACGATAAAAACCCCAGGTCACACCAGCAGATGGGCCCTCTGATACTGTTGTAAGATGTGGAAATGGGACTGGTTTGAACATATTGGAGATTTTCAAACTTTATTGTCTGTAACTCTATTTGCATTCAGCCATGACCCATGTTTCCATGAGATCATCTTTCATCAGATCATATTATTTGTGAAATCTAATTTTCAAAGAAACAGATCCAAAGCCATTCTTTGGCCACATCAAGGTGTTCAGTGGGATGGCAGAGTCAAGGCGTCTGGTCCCACTTTTCTTTTTGAAATCCACTGAGCACGACTCAAATAGTTCTTGAAAGTTAGAAAGGAAAATATACATGAAACTTGAAAACAGCCCAACTCCTGATTAACGCAGTCGGGTTGGGTTTGGTTTAGAGCGGAGGCTGAAAGGAAAGGCAGGACTCTCAGAGTTCAGGTAACACAGAGCCTGCCTGAAGTGGGCCAAGAATTCTCAGGAGAGAAACCATCGGTTTCCGTGAAGGGTGACATCTGTGTCTACGAAGGTGAATTTGGAGGTGTCCCCGCGTCACGTGAGAGGACTCAGAGCTTAAAGAGGAAGTGAAGAAACATGCTATCTTGGCTAAAAGGCAGCACAGGAGAGTGGGCGATGGTCTTGCAGCTGAAGGGAGAGGAATGCTGAGTGCCTCCCTGTTGACCATCAAGCTAGCCAAGCCTACTACTTCCTGTTGGGTGGGAGGCAAAGCTACAGGGCAGAGAGAAATCCAAGTGGATGAGTGACCTAGCTCACTTCTCTGTACTCTCTGCCTTATCATATTTTAGAAAATAGTTCACCTGTGTAAGAATAGTCCATATAAATTAATGAGAAATCTCATAGAAATATGAGTATTAATGCAAAAAAGTTTGTATGGCCCATGATACAAATATACTGAGAAAAATCAATAAATGGATGAGAGGGATTTGGCAAAAGGCAGGTTAACATTCCAGAAAATTAGACCAATTATAGATACAAATGGTAGAGGAACATTTTTCCATTAAAAATGTTTAAATATGGCTATTCTGAATAATAATTCAAAGAAGAGCTATACTGGCTCAAGTAAGAAATAGTTAAATTACAGAAGTGATTTTTAAAAAGAGAAACTCCTTAGAAAGAAATAAAGAGTAGATTTGGAAAAAAAAATAAATGAGAAAGAATATTTAAATATTTGAAATGATTATTGAGAAAATTATGGATATGGGAAGCAGGAAAAAGAATTTCAACTTTCCTACAAATCTTGTCTCTAATAAAGGAAACAGAAAAAATATTCAGATATAACAGAGTAAATATTTCCTTAAATAAGTAAGGCCTAAATCCATAGTTTGAAATAGGCCCAGCTGTTCCAGGAAATAAGAAAAAAGAAGGATCAGCAAAATCAACACTGAAACATGGCTTAGCAAGGCTCCTGGACTTCAAAGATAAAGGAAAGAATCTAGGCCTTAAAAAAACATCAAACAGAAATAAGAGGGAAAATATAACTTTGGTTATAGGATTTTTCTTAGCAATATTAACTGCTTGAAGGTGATGAAAAAATGTTGCCAAGTTCTCAGAAAATGTGTGACCCAAGAAATTTTTTACCTAGTCAAGTTGTTGTTTCATATTTCCAGGCATGCAAAAGGGCCAGGAAAAAAGAACTTCTGTATCCTTTATTTAAAAAAAAAAATTACTGGAAGATGTCAATCAAGAGATGAATGGAATAGCTACGGTGGTAAAGAGAGCAAACAGTAAATCGAAGACATGGAAGCAGCCCTAATGTTCATTGACAGATGAAAGGATAAAGAAGATGTAGTATATATACAATGGAATATTAGTCAGCCATAAAAAAGAATGAAATAATGCCATTTGCAGCAACATGGAGGGACCTAGAGATGATCATACTAAGCGAAGTAAGTCAGACAGAAACAAATGTCAAATACCGTATGATATCATTTATATGTGGAATCTAGAAAAAAGAGGTACAAGTGAGCTCATTCACAAAATGGAAATAGACTCGCAGACATCAAAACACTTATGGTTACCAAACAGGAGAGTGGCAGGACGGATCAATTAGGAGGCTGAGATGAACACACACAGTAATATATATAAAATAGATAACCAGCAAAGGCCTACTGTATAGCACAGGGAACTATTCTCAATATTTTATAATAATTTATTAAGGAAGGTAATCTAAAAAAGAATATATATATATTTATATGTTTATATATATAATATATATAAAGATATATATATATATTATATATATAATATATATAAAGAATATATTTTTATATATATATATTTTATATATAATATATATATATAACTGAATCACTGTGCTATATATACCTGAAACTAGCATGACATTGTAAGTCAGCCATACTTCAATAAAATAAAAGATTGGGGGGAAAAGGCATAAGTTTAAGCAACTGTAGGAATTATGATTACAGAATATAGTATAATGTAGAAATAATGATAATAGCAGTAAGGCACTAGTAATTGTGAAACAAACCAAGAATGAGAGATAGAGGGAAAAGCAGTGGAAGCATGGTTTCCTCATCTTTTATAGCAGTCTCCAAACTTACCATTTAAAATGATAAACCAAGTGACAGGTGTCAGTGTATTATTTAAAAGTACAAAGGTAACAGCCAGCAATGTTAATGATGATAATATTATAATAAACCAAAATTGGGCAGTGTAGGATAGGCAAGATGGAGTAGGTGTAAGTGTAGTAATTGTCTCATCATTTTTTTTTTTAAAAAGTTTTTATTTGGCTGCAGTGGGTCTTAATTGCAGCATGTGAAATTCTTATAGTTCCTTGACTAGGGATTGAACCCAGGTCCTGTGCATAAGCTCAGAATCTTAGCCACTGGTCCACCAGGAAAGTCCCACGTCTCATCTTTTGTAGCAGTGACTCATCAGGTTCTATTTAAGTATTTTAAAATATGATAATAATATGTAAACTTACAAAGTAACAACTAAAAGATCTTAGAACAGACTATAAACCTTTAGAATGATCAGAATGAAAATGCGCACACAATAAAGAAATCAAGGACCATGTAGGAAAAAATATATATGTGCATGTCTTTAATTTGTGTGTGTGCAACATTGCAAAGGAAAAATGCAGTGAAGGATGATGGAACCTAACATTTCTCTCACATCAAGTATAAACCTATTGAAAGAAAAAATTCTAAAATCAGATTACAAAGCACAGTCCAAATATATGCTATTCTCAGACAGAAGCTGCTAAAATCATGCCAGGGAAATGCAGCAAAAGAAGCAGGGTTCCTAATACTGTGTTAGTTCAGGGTGAATTATGCAAAATTATTAAAGATAAAGAAGGATATCTTACAATGAAAAAGGATATAATACATAATGAAGCTCTAATTTTCATGAATCTTCATGTATCAAATATCAAAGCATCAAAAGTCATAAAGCAAGTGCTACTGGAAATATAAAGAGAACTTAGGAAGAACTTGCTGATAGAGGAGCATTTATTCTCTCATCCCATGAGAATAGGAAAAAAAAAATGAGAATAAACTGGGCTTAAACAACAGAATTAATAAGATAGATGTAAGCAGTAGACACAATCTGTTTTTCTAATTATGTCACCAAAATGAAAAATGCATTTTCTTTTTAACTACAATATTTAAAGAAACTATGATAAAGGAATCCTCAATAAATCCCACATGTTGAAAATGTGTTGAATGGAATATATTCTCCTAGCTTAATGTAAAAAAATATAAATTAATGATAAAAATAGGCAACAATAAACTCTGTTGTTGTTCAGTCACTAAGTTGTGTCCAACTCTTTGCAACCCCATGGACTGCAGCATGCTAAACTCCTCTGTCCTCCACTGTCTCCTGGGAGTTTGCCCAAACTCATGTCCATTGAGTTGATGATACTATCTGACCATCTCATCCTCTGTCACCGCCTTCTCCTATTGCCTTTGATCTTTCCCAGCATCAGATCTTTTCCAGTAAGTTGGCTCTTTGCATCAAGTGGCCAAAGTACTGGAGCTGGAGCTGGAGCTTCAGCATCAGTCCTCCCAAAGAATATGCAGGGTTGATTTCCTTTAGGATTGACTGATTTGATCTCCTTGATGTCCAAGGGACTCTCAAGAGTCTTCTCCGGTACCACAATTCAAAAGCATCAATTCTTAGCCTTCTTTATGGTCCAACACTCACATCTGTATATGACTACTTGAAAAGCCAGTATAGCTTTGACTATATGGACCTTTGTGGCCAGAGTGATGTCTTTGCTTTTTAATATGCTGTCTAGGTTTGTCATAGCTTTCTTTCCAAGTGTCTTTTAATTTCATGGCTGCAGTAACTGTCTACAGTGATTTTGGAGCCCCATAAAGTAAAATCTGTCACTACTTCCACTTTTCCCCCTTCTATTTGCCATGAAGTGATGGGACCAGATGCCATGGTCTTAGTTTTTTTAATGTTTAATTTCAAGCCAGCTGTTTTCACTCTCTCCTTTCACCCTCATCAAAAGACTCTTTAGGTCCTCTTCACTTTTACCATTTGAGTGGTATTATCTGCATATCTGAGGTTGTTGATATGTCTCCCAGCAGTCTTCATTCCAGATTGTGATTCATCCAGCCCAGTATTTTGCAAGAAATACTCTACATAGAAATTAAATAAGCAGGGTGACAGTATACAGCCTTGTACTCCTTTCCTAATTTTGAACCAGTCCATTGTTCCATGTCCAGTTCTAACTGTTGCTTCTTGATCCACAAGTTTCTCAGGACACAAATAAAATGGGCTCTGTAAGAATTTTCCACAGTTTGTTGTAATCCACACAGTCAAACACTTTAGCATAGTCAGTGAAGCAGAAGTAGATTTTTTTTTTTAATTCCCTTGCTTTCTCCATGATGCAACGAATGTTGGCAATTTTATCTCTGGTTCCTCTGCCTTTTCTAAATCCAGATTGAATATCTGGAAGTTCTCAATTCATGAACTATTGTAGCCTGAAGGATTTTGAGTATAAACTTGCTAGCGTGTGAAATGAGCACAATTGTGTAGTAGTTTTAACATTCTTTGGCATTGCACTTCTTTGGGATTGGAATGAACACTGACCTTTTCCAGTTCTGTGGCCACTGCTGAGTTTTCCAAGTTTGCTGACACAGTGAGTGCAGCACTTTAACAGCATCATCTTTTAGGATTTTAAAGAGCTCAGCTGGAATTCCATCACCTCCACTAGCTTTGTTTGTAGTGATGCTTCCTAAGGCCAACTTGACTTCTCACTCCAGGATGTCTGGTTCTAGGTGAGAGACCACACTGTTGTGATTATCCATGTCATTAAGACATTTCTTGTATAACTTTTTTTTTTTTTTTTTTGTATTCTTGCCACTTCTTCTTAATCTCTTCTGCTTCTCTTAGGTCCTGTTTCTGTCCTTTATCAAGCACATCCTTGCATGAACTGTTCCCTTGATATCTCCAATTTTCTTGAAGAGATCTCTAGTCTTTCCCATTATATTATTTTCATCTATTTCTTTGCATCATTCATTTAAGAAGGCCTTCTTATCTCTCTTTGCTATTCTCTGTAACTCTGCATTCATTTGGGTATATCTTTCCCTTTCTCCAATAAACTCTCCTATCCAGAAATTTAAAAGCCAAACAGAAAGAGCAGAATCTCCCATGGACAAAGCATGGATAAAGGCATCACTCATCTCATGTCAGTGAGTTGTTATGTCACCTGCTGGGTTTACTATTTCATTTACTAAGCTTCTCTTCTTTCCTGCAAAAAAAAAAAAAAAGCAAGAATAAAATTAATCTCGTCAATGTCCTTTTTCTAAACTAGAAATTTCCTAATACGCATGCACAACTGCTGTACTGTGTTCATCCTAGTTCTTTATTTGTGTTAGTCACTCAGTCATGTCCGACTCTTTGGCACCCCATGGACTGTAGCCCACCAGGCTCCTCTATCCTTGGAATTCTCCAGGCAAGAATACTGGAGTGGGCAGCCATGCCCTCCCCAGGGGATCTTCCTGACCCAGGGATTGAACCTGGGTCTCCCACATTGCAAGCAGATTCTTTACCATCTGAGGCACCAGAGAAGCCACAATTCCTTATTTGGGTGTGTGAAATTTATTTAGAATTTAATTGCACTTACCATGTATTATAAGAGAATAAACTATTTTAAAATTCTTTACTTGAATTACTGCCTCAGTTTCAAACAAGCAGGCTTATTTCCTTAGGTATTAAGACCCTGCCAATAGCCAATTGGAGCAGCCTGACTTAGGAAGCAGGCAAGGTGAGGCTGTCATCAGCAAGGTGGACCTACCATTGTACTAACTTTGGAATCAGGGGTCAGAACTCCTGGGTTCTTTTCTGTACTTGGCCTGCCTTGGCTGTGCGCTGATGAAATGTCTGTCCTCCTCTTCTGTCCTGTATCTGTTTGTCCTTCTCACCTCTAGGCTGTGTTTCTGCTCTTGGAAACCACAGAAGCTTGGAAACTACAGATAGCCCCCTCCCATTTTCTTGCTGGATATCTAGCACTTGACCCACATGACAGTCTGTTGGATGAATAAGCTGTCATGAGTCTGTGCTTTCCTGACTCACTCAACACTCTGCCTCCTCACTTCTCTGGAAGGAACTGGGTGCCTTGCTGGCAGAGCTAAAGCCAGCTGTGACTTGGAGACACTGTCCAGATTCTCTCTTCCAGGGATCTTCACCTAGTATCGAATAATTACCCTCTTCTTATATCTTGGCGTACGCACACACTTCTGTTGTTGTTCAGTTGCCAAGTCATGTCCGACTGCAGCCTCGTGGTCTGCAGCTCTCTGGGCTTTTCTACCCTCGCCATCTGCTGGAGTTTGCCCAAGGTCATGTCCCTTGAATTGGTGACGCCATCCGACCATCTCATCCTCTGTCGCCCCTTTCTCCTCCCGCCCTCAGTCTTTCCCAGCATCAGTGCACGTACTACTCAGGTTTTATATTGTTTCCTTTCATCTGTGTTTACATGTAAGTAAATGGTAAGAAAGTAATATCTGATTGAGGGGAAAAAATCAAGTAAGCACGTGGTCCTTGAAAAGTCACCTCATTTCTGCACACTGTACTTGGTCCCAATTACTTTGTCAAAACCTGGAGTCAGGGAGAAGATTGAAGCATAGTCTCTGATGAAATTTATGGTGTTCACCGCAATGTTCAAACCAGCCTTCAATATTTGGGGGAACATTCTTTGTAGTGAAATCACCCTCATGCAGTATTATGTGTGATAATGGTGAAGGTCTACTTTCTTTACAAAGGCAGCAGCTCTTGATATTTTTGTTCAGGTATCGGGGATACCAGAAGTACAAATAGATTCACATGTGTCAAGCATTAACTTGTGCATTCAAAAGGCAGGCACTGACAAGACTGAACTCATCAATTCCTTTGTAGTTGTTTGCAATGGTTCACAGAGCAAAACTTCTTTGATCTGTTTCTCCTTTATGTACATCACAAACATGGGGGCTCACTAGAGCCATCAACACTAGATGACTCAGATGAATACCTACTTTGAGAGGACTAATGTAGCTCTCTTCTGTAACCCGCTCTTTAATGAATTCTAGAAGAGATCACATCATTTTGTCAGGAATCTTGGAGATCCCATTCAATGCACAAGATTTCACGCATTTTCAATTTTTGTATGAAATTTCTTCCTCTTGCCACAATACAAATATGCAATAGGACAGGAGGCTCAGAGTAAACAAAGGCTTCTCAGGAGCCAAACCCAAACATTTCAAGACGTTTCGAGAAACAGTTCTCACATCCAACTGCATAGCCTTCTTTTGTTGAAAGGTTGGACAGTTCTGATGGTTTGAATTTGAAAAAAATAAATTGCACACACACCGTGAAGTGTATAGCCACTGTATCATGAACCCTAAGTAATATATTTCTGCTCCCATTTTCTTTCTTTAACATGGCTTACCCCCAGTATATGGATATTTCTCTGAGTTGATGTTGAGTTGTGCTGAGTTAACTAACTCAGCACAGCCTGTGTAAGTGCTGTGACAGAAGGTAGCTTTTAACAAGCAGCTTCTTTGTCCCAGACTCTTTGCTAATACATGAAGAAGATAAAAATTAGAATATTACTAATTTGCAACCCCTAATGAACTTAGGCCTTGAGCATAAACAGCTTCTAATTTCACCGAAAGAGAGACAACCAAATATTATATGCAACCTGTTGGAAGCACTAACACCACCCGAGAAGAATTCTAGATCTAATTACAGGAAACCCAGAGGACACAGGGCCATGTTAAACAATATCCAAGAATTCAGTCAACACAATGCAAGCTGTGGGAAATTCTACAGGATAAGTGTCCAGTTTTCTTCAGTCAGAAATTGCATGGGAAAAAAAAGTTGAAAGCAGATGTAAAAATTAAAAGAGACTTAAGAGATACATAACCAATTGCAGTGTAAGGACATTATCTGGAAAATGACTCCAAACAATAAACAAAAAAAAATTAAAATTTTGAGATAATTATAAATTTAAAAACTGATTATATAGTTGATGATGTTGAAGAATTATTTAAAATTTTTAAATGTGATAATAGTAGCCTGGTTTTATTTGTTTTAAAAGAATCTTTATATTTTAAAGATATATACTGAAATTTTCAAATAAAATGATATGTTTTCCAGGCTATGCTTCAAAATAATATGCTGTGGGGTGGAGGAATGGATTACAACATAAATGAAATAAGATTGGCTAAGTTAATAATTGTTGAAGTTAAGTGAGGTACATGGGGATCCTCTACTATTATATCTGTTCTTGCAGATTTAAAAAAATTTTCATACTAAAAAGAGAGAGATTATTGATGAGATTAAGTTTTTAATGTCATAAATTTAAAGGAGATGAGCCAGGATTTGAACAAAGAAAATTTTAGTCTAGAATTTAACTTTTTTAATTTTCTACTACCTCAAAAAATATCTTTAAGGGTGAATATTAATTAAGCAATGACAGAGCTGCACAAAAACAGTTTATTACTTCTGACCTCTCTATTGATACTCATTTCAGTCTAAGAACTGAATTTTGAGAACTGAGTGTTTTTCTGCATCTTTTGTTTGAGCTATAATAATGCTTCTATATTTATTTTTTCTGCAATTCCTCTTTCTCCAAGGAAGAGCATCCCATTTTCCTAGAGGATGCATACATTCCTGGTAAAGAATGTCTCACAAGACAATAATTATTTTCAAAGGAAATTTAGCCCCAAGCTTTTACTTTGCCTAAAAGGTGAAATTTAATCTCAGTCATTTTACACTTCTATGTTTCATTTAAGGATTTTCTAAGTCAATTCATGGTAGACTTGTTGACTTCTTTTCCTCCTTCTCACTGGAACTGTATTCAAAGTCTGGGTGCCTTAAGATATCGGGGCATTGGGAGAGCACAGGTGAAGTGTCTAGTCTTGTTTGCCTTCTATCCATGGGGAATCTGCTACTGTATGCTTTAGCCATATTGGTGTCCAGACATTGGCAGATATACATATGTAAGAGCTCTAGTCCCTCATCTGGTCTCTGGCCAAAGTCCAATCAGATCATTGTGCATCTCACTTGCTCCTTCAGGTCCCCTGCCTCTCACCGAGCCCAGCTCCCTTGGATGCTCTTCTTCACCACTAAAGCTGTCTGAGCACCCACTGCCCAGACCCACTGAACTGCCCAGTCTAATCTAGCGCTGCTCTGTCCCCCTAGGGGAGGAGGAGCTCTGCACCCTACTGCTCTTCTAGGATTCACTCCAGAAACAAGACAAGATGTCCTCCACTCTCCTGTCCTCCAATTGGCCAACAGTTCCAATGTTCTCCTTGTAGATTTTGACCTCAGGAGAAAACGGACTGCATGAAATATCCCTTATTAAACTCTCTTAGTATTGCTTTCCTTTTATTCTTTGTTCTTCCTCTCACCCAAGGAAATTGTATCTAGTATCCAGTGGGCAGAAAACTTGCTCTGTCTGCTCATGTAATCTTTCAACTCTTGTCTCACATCTGGACCTCAGATTTTGAGGCTAAAAGCTAAGAATTAACATTTAATTTCTGTTTTCTGCAATCAGCTGTGACCTTTGTGGGCAATAGATTATCCGTATCTATATGGCTAAATGGGGCAGGGTCATGGGTTAACAGGGAATACTCGAAATAGACCATAGCTGTTGACACATTAAAACACTGTCTTGTCACAAGGGGATAGTAATTGTACTGAATGGGCTGCAGCAGAAGTCCATAAAATCTGGAGTGCTTTCTCTTACACAGCTACTTCTGAGGGAAAGTGATTTCAGTTTGTTCTTTCCAGTATAAGCTGCTATGACTACACCATTTTTTTTTTTTAATTTTAAATTTTGGAGTATAATTGCCTTACGAAATTCTGTTAGTTTCTACTGTACAACAAAGTGAATCAGCTCTATGTATACATATATCCCCTCCCTCTTGGACCTCCCTCCCATCCCACCCCACCATCCCACCATCTAGGTCATCATAGAGCACCAAGCTGAGCTCCTATACTACACTGCAGGTTCCCACGACCTATCTAGTTTATACGTGCAAGTTTGTATATGTCAAACCTAATCTCCCAACTCAGCCTGCTCGCTCCTTCCCACCTTGTGTCCACGTATCTGTGCTCCATATCTGCCCCTCTATTCCTGCTCTGGGACTAGGTTCATCTGTACTATTTTTCTAGATTCCATATACGTGCATTAATATAGAGTATTTGTTTTTTCTCTTTCTGACTTACTTCACTCTGTATGACAGACTCTAGATCCATCCGCATCTCCACAAATGACCCAATTTTGTTCCTTTTTGTGGCCGAGTCAGCATGTGTAATCATATTGCTGAAATGTCAAGTGGTTAACCACACTTTGATTTTAATGTTTTGATGTGAAGAGTTGAGAGTTAATTCAGTGATTTCACTGAAGCTATGGGCTTCCCTGATAGCTCAGTTGGTAAAGAATCTGCCTGCAATGCAGGAGACCCTGGTTCAATACCTGGATCAGGAAGATCCACTGGAGAAGGGATAGGCTACCCACTCCAGGATTCTTGGGCTTCCTTGTGGCTTAGCTGGTAAAGAATCTGCCTGCAATGCAGGAGACCTCAGACCTCAGTTCGATCCCTAGGTTGGGAAGATCCCCTGGAGATACCCAGTCCAGTATTCTGGTCTGGAGAATTCCATGGACCATATAATCCATGGGGTCACAAAGATTCGAACATGACTGAGCAACTTTCACTTCATCTGCAGTGGAAGCTCAGAGTCTTAACCACTGGAATGCCAGTAAGTCCCAAGCCAGTATTCCATTTATAAATGTATCACATCTTTATCCATTCATCTGTCAATGGACACTTAGGTTATTTCCATGTCCTGGCTACTGTAAATAGTGCTGCAATGAACACTGAGGTACATATGTCTTTTTGAATTATGGTTTTATCAGGGTACATGCCCACTAGTGGGATTGCTGGGGTTACATGGTAGTTATATTTTAGTTTTTTAAGGAACCTCCATATTGTTCTCCATAGTGGCTGTATTAATTTACAGTCCCACCAACAGGGCAAGAGGGTTTCCTTTTCTCCAAACTCTCCAGCATGTTGATCAGGATACAATGTTTTAGAGTAGGTCTCTGGAGCCTGTTTATCTTGCTTAACTGAATGCTCTGGCTTGTGAGCCTCATGGTAACTCCTCATTTCCTCCTCTCCTCAGCCCCTGGCAACCACCATTCCACTCTTTGATTCCCTGAGTTTGTCTGTTTTAAATACCTTTTATAAGTAGAATCATGCCGTATTTATCCTTCTGTGACTGGTTTATTTCATGTATTTTATGTCTTCAAGGTTCATCCATGTTGTCATATCTGGCAGGATTTCCTTTTTTTAAGGCTGAGTAATATACCATTGTATATAAATACCAAATTCATCTGTTGACTGGCAATTAGGATGTTTCCACATCCTGGTTATTGTGAACAGTGCTGTAGTGAACACAGGAGTCCTAATACTCCTGTGTCCTGATTTCAGCTCTTTTTGATAAATATCCATAAGTGGGATTGCTAGATCACCTAGTTGTTTTAGGGTTTAAAAAAATTTTTTTTTGAGGACTTCCCATATTATTTTCTAAACCTGCTGCCCTGGTTTTCATTATAACTGACTGCGGGCAAGGGTTTCATTCCTCCACGTTCTTACTGTAAAGCACCCTTTGTCTTATTTTGGAAGTGTTGTTTAACCGCATCCTCTGTTGAGAAGTGCAGATGTATAAACTCCAAAGCACTTCTGTGGGTATCTCAGTATCAGGTTGCAAATCTATAGTACGTCCAAATTAGCCATTTGATCTTGATTCAAAAGCAAACAGTTCCATAATCACAGTATAACCCCTCTCACCCTGTCTCGATACCACTTGCCTATAAGGAAAGCTACATATTTATTTATTGAACAAGACAAAGCTCCCAGTTCCAACTAGAGAAAGAAAAGGTCAAATTGCCATGTCATGATGTAGTCAAAGACTAGTGTGAATAACTTTGAGGTGACATCTATGTTATAAAATTATTTAGAAGAACAGGGGAGTCTTAAGCAGTTGGAATGTCTTTAATGACATTGTCATGGAAAGAATGCGAGTACGTTGGCAAAGTTAATTGTATGGGGACTGCTTTTAGCCATCGCCTCAGAAGGTCCAAGCAGGCCTGAAATTGGTGGGAACTCAGAGCTTGTGCCCTTAAAAGAAGAGAACAAAGCGGGGGCAGAATAATGGAACTGTTGTTGCTGGAAGATATGGGCAGAAATTGTCAACCTCAGATCCTTTGGTTTAGGACAGAAATTATAAGAAACAGGAATAACCTACCCCAGAAGGCAAAGAGCATATTCCCACTGGGCTCTGATGTCCCTAAAAATTGTTTCCAGATGCCTGACTTCATGGAAGGGGAGAAGAAGTGCCAGAGAGGAAAGGGGGTGGGAAGGGAAGGTATGAACCAACAACAGAAAAATAATGAGAGGAAAGTACCTTATATTTCCTCTGAAGAAATCACATTTTTATTTTTTTTCTTTTTAATTTATTTTTTTTATTGAAGGATAATTGCTTTACAGAATTTTTTTTTTTGTTTTCTGTCAAACCTCAACATGAGTCAGCCATAGGTACACATATATCTCCTCCCTTTGGAAACTCCCTCCCATCTCCCTCCCCATCCCACCCCTCTAGGTTGATACAGAGCCCCTGTTTGAGTTTCCTGAGCCATACAGCAAATTCCTGTTGGCTGTCTAATTTACATATGGTAATGTAAGTTTCCATATTACTCTTTCCATACATCTCACCCTCTCCTCTCCTCTCCCCATGTCCATAAGTCTATTCTCTATGTCTGTTTCTCCATTGCTGCCCTGTAAATAAATTCTTCAGTACCATTTTTCTAAATTCCATACATGTGCATTGGGATATGATATTTATCTTTCTCTGACTCACTTCACTCTGTATAATAGGTTCTAGGTTCATCCACCTCATTGGAACCGACTCAAATGAGTTCCTTTTTATGGCTGAGTAATATTCCATTGTGTATATTCCATTCTGTATATGTACCACAACTTTTTTATCCATTCATCTGTCGATGGACATCTAGGTTGCTTCCATGTTCTAGCTATTGTAAATAGTGCTGCAATGAACAATGGGATACACATGTGTGTCTTTTTCAATTTTGTTTGCCTCAGGGTGTATGCCAGGACTGGGATTGCTGGGTCATATGGTGGTTTTATTCCTAGTTTTTTAAGGAATCTCCATACCGGCTTCCATAGTGGCTGTATCAATTTACATTCCCACCAACAGTGCAAGAGCATTCCCTTTTCTCTACATCCTCTCGAACATTTATTGTTTGTAAACTTTTTGATGATGGCCATTCTGACCAGTGTGAGATGATAGCTCATTGTGGTTTTGATTTGCATTGCTCTAATAATGAGCGATGTTGAGCATCTGTTCATGTGTTTGTTAGCCATCTGTATGTCTTCTTTGGAGAAATGTCTGTTTAGGTCTTTTCCCCACTTTTTGATTGGGTTGTTTGTTTTTCTGGCATTTAGTTGTATGAGCTGCTTGTGTATTTTGGAAATTAATCCTTTGTCAGTTGTTTCATTTGCTATTATTTTCTCCCATTCTGAGGGTTGTCTTTTCACCTTACTTATGATTTCCTTTCTTTTAAGTTTAATCAGGTCCCACTGGTTTACTTTTGTTTTTATTTCCATTACTGTAGGAGGTGGGTCATAGAAGATCTTGCTTTGATTTATGTCAAGTGTTCTTCCTATGTTTTCCTCTAAGAGTTTTATAATTTCTGGTCTTACATTTAGGTCTTTAATCCATTTTGAGTTATCTTTGTGTGTGGTGTTAGGAAGTGTTCTAATTTCATTCTTTTACATGTAGCTGTCCAGTTTTACCAGCACCATTTATTGAAGAGACTCTCTTTCCCCCACTTATATTCTTGCCTGCTAAGCTAAGTCGATTCAGTCATGTCTGACTCTGTTCGACCCCATAGACGGCAGCCCACGAGGCTCCTCCGTCCCTGGGATTCTCTAGGCAAGAACACTGGAGTGGATTGCCATTTCCTTCTCCAATGCATGAAAGTGAAAGTGAAAATGAAGTCGCTGAGTCTTGCCCGACTCTTAGCGACCCCGTGGACTGCAGCCCACCAGGCTCCTCCGTCCATGGGATTTTCCAGGCAAGAGTGCTGGAGTGGGGTGCCACTGCCTTCTCCTATATTCTTGCCTCCTTTGTCAAAAATAAGGTACCTATAGGTGCATGGGTTTATCTCTGGGCTTTCTATCTTGTTCCATTGGTCTATATTTCTGTTTTTGTGCCAGCACCATACTGTCTTGATGACTGTAATTTTGTAGTATAATCTGAAGTCAGGAAGGTTGACTCCTCCAGCTCCTTTTTTCTTTCTCAAGACTGCTTTGGCTATTCTGGATCTTTTGTGTTTTCATATGAATTGTGAAATTTTTTGTTCTAGTTCTGTGAAAAATGCCTTTGGTAATTTGATAGGGATCACACTGAATCTGTAGATTGCATTTTGTAGTATAGTCATTTTCACAATATTGATTCTTCCTACCCAGGTCCTACTCCTCTGTGCTCTTGCCTCCAATGCCCACATCTATTAGAACTAGTGTGCTTTCTTTTGTGGCAGCTCTCAATGACCTTTTTATATATTCCATAGACACAGATTCTGCCTAGTTGATCGTGTAGATTTAACCTGCAGCTTGTACTGCTGGTGGGAAGGTTTTGGGTCTTCTTCCTTAGCCACACTGCCCCTGGGTTTCAATTGTGATTTTATTTCCACCTCTACATGTGGGTCGTCCACTGGGGTTTACTCCTGAGGGTGCCCTGGAGGACTTGGGTTTGCCCCTGTGAGGGCCAGGTATGGAGATGGTATATGGGTCGCAGGGGTTCTGGCAGCACCAGATACTCAGGGGAGTTGGTGGCCAAGGCAGCAGGATGGGGAAGCCTGGTGAGCTGCCATCTATGGGGTTGCACAGAGTTGGACACAACTGAAGCAACTTAGCAGCAGCAGCAGCAGAAGGGTATGGCAACCAGTATTGGCCAACGCACTCCAGTGTTCTTGCCTGGAGAACCCCTCCCTGACAGAGAAGCCTGGCAAGCCACAGTCCACAGGGTCCCAGAGAGTCAGACACTACTGAAGTGACCCTGCGCGCAAAGTCGCAAGACTTCTTTTGCCTGTGGCAGCTCTGCCCCAGTGAGAGCTGATGGTGAAGGTAGTGCAGCTGCTTGACTTGTGGAGACCCTGGTGGCACCAAGTGTGCAGGGACACAGACTGCCTCTGCCGCAGGAGTTATGGCCCTATCAGAGTCTTTTTTCAAGCATCTCGTAGCTGGTGATCAGAAGGCCTCTTTGGCCAGTCTTTCTCCGTAGCTCCACCCATTCAGGGACTTAGAGGGCTCCCTTGCCTGGGGTCCTTTTCTGTTGTTTGGCACGTCAGGCACTTAAAGAGGCACCCTGCGTGGGGTCCTACTCTGTACTTTGGCGCATCAGTCACTTAAAGGGGCACCCTGGATGAGGTCCTACTTTACAGATCTGAGCGTCAGGCACTGAAAGGGGCACCCTGGGTGGGGTCCTAGTCTGTAGTTCAGTGCATCAGGCATTTGATGGACCAGCCTCTCTATTGTTCAGCTGCGGATTCTGGCGTGTGGGGGGAGAGAGGCTATGGTGATGGCTCCACCCCGTACCTGTGACAGCAATATGGCCCTGCTTCCATGGCTGCCAGGCTTTCCTCCACAGGCATTTCCCACCACAGTCTCCTCCCACACATCCCCTCAATCCGTCTCTCTTCAGTCAACAGCAGCCCTCACCCCGGGATTGCTCCACAATCCCTAAACTCCAGTTCCCAGCCTCTGCGCCTTCCAGGGGATCTACTTCCCTGTCTGGGGTATGTATGGCTGCAGCAAGGACTGTCTGAGTCTCATTCCATTTAGACTGCCACAGATCAGCTGTTTCACTAGCCTTAAATGTTTCTCCTCTGACTCAGACAGTTGCCCCAGTGTGGGGATCGGACCCCTGCTTCAGTTCCCCCACCTGCCTAGGGCAGGCCCAGTCCTACTAACACTCCTGTTTTTCCCTCTAGTTCCTTCATTCTACCCAGTTTTGTGTGGGTCTTTTCCTCTGGTCAGGTACTCCTGTCCGCTCTCAGCTGGTGTTCTGCGTGCACTTCTGTGTCTGAAGGTGTATTCCTGATGTATCTGTGGAGAGAGATGTACTCCATGTCCACCTACTCCTCCGCCATCTTGTTCTCTCACATTTTATTCTTACCAGAATTTGATTAGAGAAAATTCTTCTTCTGAAACAATTGGTACAACTATTTTTATGTTTGTGATTTTTTAATCTTGGCCACACCGCACAGCATGTGGGATCTCGTTTCCTGACCAGGGATCACCTCTGCGTTGGCAGTGTGAAGTCCTAACCACTGGACCTCCAAAGAAGTCCCAGGTACAACTGTTAACTGTGTGTACAGCTTCCCCTCCTACTAGAGCAGTGAAGGCGAGTCTCTCAGTATTGACTGAGTCCGTGTGTCAGGCGCTCAGATACAAAGGTGAAGTCAAGGAACCCAGAGGATCTACCTAGTGATAGATCCCTGTAAACCATGGTGTCTCTGAGCATGACCCAGCTGGTCAGACATGGGTCTTCTAGGGCTTCTCTGTTCAAAGCTAGACCCAGACACATGGGATATAGTGACCAGCTGTGGTAGGGACAACCAGAGCCAGGGGAGCCAGGGATCTGACCTTAAACCAGTCCAGTACTTGAGCTTTCTTCCCTTGGAAGAGAAATGAGAAAATACTGGCTATGTTAATATTGAGTAATTTTAAATAAGTAAGCTTTGTTTTTATCATATTATAAAATGTTTGTTCCCAAGAGCCCTCTTATACTCTTTAGGTGGGTGGTGTGTTCTGCTGTATCAATTTGATGCCCTTATGCCAAGAGGCCAGGCTTCCCAGTTGGCCCTAGTGGTAAAGAACCTCCCTCCCAATTCAGGAGACATCAGAGACTAAGTTTCGCTCTCTGGAAGATCCCCTGGAGGAGGGCATGGCAACCCACTCCAGCATTCTTGCCTGGAGAATCCCATGGACAGAGGAGCCTGGAGGGTTACAGTCCATAGGGTCACAAAGAGTCAGACACGACTGAAGCGACTTAGCATGGCTGCACACAGGCCAGCAGGCCAACATTTTGACTTCGGCTCCAGGAGCTTTCATTTTTGCAGGTTTCTTTCTCCCTTCCATTAAATTTAAATTATATTTTTAAAGTATGTTTTAAATTTATTTTTTAAGATTTATATTTTATCACTGCATTGGTATAAAGAAGAATATATCAGTACTATATATCAACCTTTTGTTCAACCTAAAAGTTTATTTCTCCCATCGGATTGTAAAAGAATTTAAAGCATTCTTCTAGGTCCTTAAAGTATTGCGGCCTTAGCACAGAGACTGCTGTGTCTGATGGATAAGTTGGTCCCAGATGCCAGCCTAAACTTCACGTTAGTGCCTCCAGGGGAGATGGCAGTAGATAGGACGGTTCTGGATTCACTGTAGCCTCATATACCAACCAGCCAGCATGTAGAGATGCCCAGTTATTTCTTTTTATGCATGCATTCAGGTCATTGCTGCTGCTTCTTTCCTGTAGCAGCTCAGGGCATTTCAAATGTCTTTGTAACTTCACTGCTTGCTCTGTGGCCCACAATGGTATGCAAGGAGATGAAAAGTAAGATAGGATGAGCTACACAACAGAATAATTCAAGCAACTGAGCCATTCTGAAACTCGAGGGAGAGGGAATTGCTTACACTTATGGATGATCTGAAAATCAAACGCAGTCAGTAATCATTCAATTCATAACAAACATTGCTGATGAAAAGAATCAATAGAGAACAGCATTGACAAAGGTCAAAATTGCATGACATGAAATTTTTTGTTGCCAAATATGGATAGGAAAAGTAAAATCTTGGTAAATTTTGGATATGCAAAGCTTGACACAGGAAAGTTGGATTTTATAAAAATAAAGATACAGAACAAAATTCACTTTGTCAAAAATATTAAATACAATAGATCAAAAAGTAATCAATGAACAAAACCTTGAAAAGGTAAAAAGGCAAAAGGAAAGTAATTAACTCTGAAATGGCAACCCACTCCAGTGTTCTTGCCTGGAGAATCCCAGGATGGGGGGGTGGGGGGGGGGGGCCTGGTGGGCTGCCATCTATGGGGTCGCACAGAGTCGGACACGACCGAAGCGACTTAGCAGCAGCAGCAGATCCCAGTAACTTTCTAACATAAATGCAAAATATGAAAATATAACTGCATTGTATAGACAATTTATCATATATTAAAAATAGGTAATAGAATTCAAGTTAGAGAAAATAATCAACTTGAGGAAAATTATAATTAAAATGTTGATGGTCATGAATATGTACTTAATATGTTCTTATAATTAAAATGATGGAAAGTGAAAGTGTTAGTCGCTTAGTTGTGTCTGACTGTTCACAACCCCATGGACCGTACCCCGCCAAGCTCCTCTGTCCACAGAATTCTCCGGGCAAGCATACTGGAGTCGGTTGCCATGGAAATAACCAAAATTCAGAGTTAAAATCGTTTTAAAAGATTTAGGATATCCCAGAAATCTTAGTGTGGTTTTAGATTATTAAAACAATTTACTTAAAATGTCTGTATTCCTGCAGTAAAGTTTAAGATGTTTAATTTAGTTATACATACACATACTATTGTAACTGCCTAGGGATATTCTAGAAGGATCGTCCCAAACAGATACCAGTGATAATCTCTGGAGAAGGATGTAGGACCATATGGGACAGAGTTTATGAACTGTTGGAGTTTCTAAGAGTTTGAGACTTTTTGTTTTTTATTCTGATGAAGTTGAAACAGCCAGTTAGGACCAAAAAGAAGCATGAAACTGAAAGTGAAGTCACTCAGTCGCGTCCGACTCTTTGCAACCCTGTGGACTGTAGCCCACCAGGCTCCTCCATCCATGGGATTCTCCAGGCAAGAATACTGGAGTGGATTGCCATTTCCTTCTCCAGGGGATCTTCCCAACCCAGGGATCGAACCCAGGTCTCCCGCATTGCAGGCAGATGCTTTAACCTCTGAGCATATTCTGTCTTAAAAAACAAGTGTCTTGTTGTCCTGCCCATTGGGTGTCCTACTTCTCCAGCAGTATTTCTAGTGTCTTCATCACTTCCATTCAACTTTTTACGCACTTAGCCTCGCTCATTTTCTGGAATTGCAGAAAATTCCCCTTTAGCACTTTCCTTTCTCTCCCTCATCTAGGAGTTTCCATCTTGACTTGCGGTCAGAAAATTTATCCAACTCTGTGGAGTAGGTAGGACAGATTGTTATTCTAATTTATAGATGAGCAAGTGGGAAAGAGTTTAAAGTACTTTTCCCAGTTGTAGGACTGGGTTTATGACCCACACTCCCAGCTCAGGGGTCCCTCTGTTGTAAGGTTACCCCTCTGAACTTTTAACCTGGCAGGTGTAATACAATAAATGTGCTACTTAAAAAAAGACAGATTCACAATCCACTTCCTAGATCAATCACCTAGGATGGATCCTATTGCCTAATTAAAACAGTACAACTCTAGATATATTGGCGAAATCAGAATAAGAAGAATTTGGAAAAAATTACAGTGCAAATATAATTATTTTCTAAATTATTCTTTTATGACTTCAATTCCCTATTGGGTCTATGTGATTATTTTGCAATTCACTAACTATACAGGTGTATTTGGAGAAAACAAGGCAAGGGTAAGGAGTAAAATTAATGCTCTTCTCTCATTTCTGAAAAAAGATATGTAAGCTGTACCATAACCTCTTAATAAAATGAAATGTCAATTCTCTAAGAATTAAGACTGCACAGAAGTCTTGCAGTTTTACAATCTGGGGATGAGGGGGACCCAGCACCTCTCTCTGCCTCCTGCTGTCCTCTTTCTGGGTTTCCCTTCCAGCTGGCTCTAGAGTGTGTGATGGACACTGTGTGAGTGTGATGTGGCACTGCGTGAGTCTGTGTTTTTGTTGTTCAGTCACTAAGTCAGGTCTGACTCTTTTCGACTGCAGCACATCAGGCTTCCCTGTCCGTCACACTATCTCCTGGAGCTTGCTCAAACTCATGTACATTGAGTTGGTGATGCTATCCAACCATCTCATCCTCTGTCGCCCCTTTTCCTCCTGCTCTCAATCTTTCTGAGGATCGTGGTCTTTTCCAATGAGTCAGTTCTTCGCATTAGGTGGCCAAAGTATTGGAGCTTCAGCTTCAGCATCAGTCCTTCCAATGAATGTCCAGAGTCGATTTCCTTTAGGATTGACTGACTTGATATCCTTGCTGTCCAAAGGACGCTCAAGAATCTTCTCCAGCACCACAGTCCAAAAGCATCAATTCTTCATCGTTCAACCTTCCTTATGGTCCAACTCTCACATCCATACATGACCATCAGAAAAACTATAGCTTTGGCAGTATGAACCTTTGTCAGCAAAGTGATGTCTCTGCTTTTTAATATGCTGTCTAAGTTTGTCATAGCTTTTCTTCCAAGGAGCCAGTGTCTTTTAATTTCATGGTTGCAGTCACCATTTGCAGTGATTTTGAAGCCCGAGTAAAGAAATGTTTCGACAGTGAAGTTGCTGGCTGCTTTCCAATCTAGGAAAAGTAAGAAAAAATCACTTTGAGTTCAATCTGCTTTTTTCTTCATGGAGTCTCTGGGTGAATACCCCTTGGTTAAGCAAGTATAAAATGAGCAGACACTGCCTGTTCCAGAAAAAAAGTGGCAAAACCTTTTCTATCACCTGTTAGCATGCAAAGCTCTGGGAAGAAGTGGAGCAGTCTCTCACCACTTTAATTAAAGCCACTATGAACCAAAGCAAAAGCCTTCCCACCAATTCTGCCAGCTCCTTTATATTCCGCTACAATTTGTCCTTCATACTATAACCAGAATGATCTTTTTAAAATGTAACTCACATTCTGTTACTATTTCGTCAAAGCCCTCCTGTGGCTTCCCACCACATTCAAAATAAGTCTAAATTCCTTCCTCTGGCCTAGAGGCCACTCCTAATCTCCTATGACGCTGCACCTCGGTTAGTCTTCTGCAGCCACACGAGCCTGCTTGCTACTCCTCACACACCAATCTGGTCCTCTCCGGCCTTTGTGCTTCCTGTTTCCTTTGCCCTCAACCCTATTCCCCAAAGCTTCACATGACTTACTTTCTCAGTTTATTCATGCCTCTGCTCTAAGTTAATCAGAGGATCCTTCCTGGCCATTTTGTTTAAAGTGGAACCTATCCACTACTATTCCTTTAGCCTGACTTTGTGCCCCATAGCATCTCTTTTTTTCACCTGTCATGTTATTTGTTTGCTTATTATCAGTATCCTGAACTAGAATGGTCACTCTTGGAAGCCAAGAGTTTTGTCTTAGTCACCACTGTATCGCTGCGCATGGAATACTGACTGGTCATTAGTCAGTGTTTAATAATATTTGTGAAAGAATGAAAGAATCTTAACCTCAGTATTATAACTTTTATACATTTTCTTAGAAAACCTGAAGGTAGCTTTGACACATCCCTTCAGAAGATAAGACAGTGTTTCTCCCCCGCTGTTTATTCATAGTCATTGTCAGACCTGTTTCTTTGAGATTTTTCCAAGTCACTGTTGTCTGTGGGTGTTTGTGGGCCTGGACAGAAAGCTCCCACTCAAAATCATCTCATCTAGTCCTTAAATTTGGACGCACTATTGCACTGCCATCTCTAAATTGCAGTTAGGGTTCTCATTTGATTTTACCTGAATTACTTTTCTTTCTGGATAGAGTCTTGTTAACTCCCCATTGGCTCTGTGTTTTTCTGTTCCTCTCCCCGCCACCACCACCAATTTCTCTCAGTGGGAGCTGACTCCGTCAGCAGGTGGGGATTTAGATCTCTTCATTCATGACAATTAATATCTTCTTGACTTTTTCTTTGTATCTCTGTCCACCTAATGAAATTACTGTTCTTCTTCAAAACAAGCAGCTAAAATGCTTTGATTTTTCACTGATGGATGATTTTCACCCAACTTTTTGGAACTCAAAATAGAATAACTTGCTTGAGGAGAAAGGGGCCTAGACCTTGCCTTAAGAGAAAGTGAATAACCTTCCCTGGGCTTCCTTCATTTCCATATGCCTATGAAAACCGGTGTTAGCAGTTGCTGTGTATATCCCCATAACTTTTTCCACACTCACGTAAATATACACAGAGGGTTGTTACTTGATTAATTAAAGTTGGTATACTACGTACATGACTCCACTTGCTTTTCTCCCTTATCATGAACTATGGACAGCTCTCTTCTGAAATCAATCAAGTGCTCCTTCACTGATTTAAATGCAGCAAAAGAGTCCTTGATTCAAATATTGCCACAATATTTCTCATTCTCCCATTGAAGATCAGAATTTTGCCTCCAGTGTGTCCACTGTTGGTTGACAAGCCCTACTTCATGACTGTCACCCTACTGAGCATTTTATTAATAGATAACTTGATTTCTTGCTGAATGTTTCTACAGAAATTCCAACACATCATCAGCAAATGCATATTTGCTTGAAAAGCTTATAGGTAATTTCCTTAGTGTCACCCTCCTTGCTGTTGATTTCATGCAATAATGTGAAATCAGACATTGGGAGGTGGTGTGGAGTATTTAATGGGATAAGGACTTTGCATGTGCTTGTGGACAGAGAATAGGCACACAGGGAAAGCCTTGCACCCAAAGGCTGGGGGCCAAATTCCAGTTTTAATTCCAGGATTTAACTGTGCGATCTTAATTAAATCATTGGCCCTTTGGGTCTTACGTGCTTTCAGGTTCAATTAGGGAAGTAGGTAATACAATGCTTCTCAGTCTAGGGAACCCTTGCCATTGGAGTACGTAGCTGCTGAGGGTTCTCCGGGCTATGGGAATCAGGATGCGTGTTTCCAAGGTCTGTGATTTAAAACTTTTCTAACACAATGTTGTAAATCAATTATACTCCAATAAACATTTTAAAGAAAACTTTTCTATATTTATCATTCACGGACATCTTATGGGATACAGTGGAAAATCAATATGAATGAGACCCTAAAGAAAATCCCTAGCTGTGGTCAGCTGTCATGAGGTTGCTCTTTCCTCTCATCATGGTTTCTAAAACAATGCACTGGGTAGAAATAGCCTAGCAGGGTCTCTTCAACTCTAAAAATGGTGAGGACACATGTATACTAATTAAATAAAAATTAAAATTTATAAAAAAAAATAAAAATAAAAATAAAATAAATAAAAATGGTGAGGACAGGGCAGTATTCATTCCAATTCTCTCAATTTAGGCAGTGGATCCATTTCTAAAAAAGGCTGAAAATTTTTAAATGCCCAAGGGAAAGAGTATATATATCAGTGGGGCAGACATCCAAAATCAGTCACACCTTACCATGTTGCATGAATTAGAATAATGTATTCATTTAACAGATACTTACTGAGTGTCAGCTCAAGGAGGAGTGACACAGGAGGAAAGGCATGTGAGAGACACGTGAGGCTGCAGGAGGAAGTGCGTTCAGAGGCTAGTGCACCTGCAGTGAGAGAGGGAAAGTAGTAGGAAACGAGGTTGGACAGGAACCGGATTCTGCCTGGATCCTACCCTGGACCAATTCACACGTAACTGTTAGAGGTAGCACAGGCACGTGTAGAATTTAAAGTTCCTTAGATGACTTAGATACCCATGTGAGATGAGACTCGCTGATGTGGGGTCTTGATGACTTTTACCCTGAGTGAAGTATAGTCAACAGAGAAGCTTCTAAAAGTAATTTTTATTGTGGTAAATACATATCATTTAACATCTACCATCTTAACAAATTTTAAACGTACAGTTCAGCGGTATTAAATACATTCATCATATTGTACGACTAAAACCACAATCCATCTCTGTAACGCTTTTCATATTGTAAAACTGAAACTCTGTACCCACTAAACACTGACTCCTCGTTCTCCTCCCGCCTCAGACTCCTGACACCACCACTGTACTTTCTGTTTCTATGACTTTGACTAGTCTAAGTATCTCCTGTAAGTGGAAATATACAGTATTTGTCTTTCTGTGACTGGCTTATTTCATGTAGCATAATATACTTAAGGTTCATCCATATGGTAGCACGCGTCAGAACTTCCTACCTCTTTAAGCAATATTCCATTGTATGTATATATCAGATATCTAGTCATCTGTCTATGGACTCCAGAGTTGCTTCCACTATTGTGAGTAATGCTGCTATGAATATGGGTGTACATGCGTGTACAGACTCTACTTTCGATTATTTTGGGCATATACCCAAAATTGCTGCAACATATGGTAATTCTATTTTTAATTTTTGAGGAATAGCCATATTGTTTTCCATCGTGTCTGTACCACCAATAGTGCAAAGGGCTGCAAATTCTCCATATTCTCACCAGCATTTGTTATTTTCTGTTTTTGATAGAAACCATCATAATGAATGTGAGGTGGTATCTCATTGTACTTTAGGTTTGCGTTTCCCTAAGCATTGGAGAAGGCGATGGCACCCCACTCCAGTACTCTTGCCTGGAAAATCCCATGGATGGAGGAGCCTGGTAGGCTGCAGTCCATGGGGTCGCTAAGAGTCGGACACGACTGAGCTACTTCACTTTCACTGTTCACTTTCATGCATTGGAGAAGGAAATGGCAACCCACTCCAGTGTTCTTGCCTGGAGAATCCCAGGGACAGGGGAGCCTGCTGGGCTGCCGTCTATGGGGTCGCACAGGGTTGGACACGACTGAAGCGACTTAGCAGCAGCAGCAGCATTGCTGATGCTGAGAGGCTATTCATACTCTTATTGGTCATTTGTATATCTTTTTTCTTCAAAGAGTATCTGTCTATTCAAGTCTTTATCTTTTCCTATTCTTGAAATTTTTGTTATTGTTCAGTTTTTGGGTTTTCTGTATATTCTGGATATTAGTCCCTTATCAGATATATGATTTGCAAGTATTTTCTCACATCTTGTGGGTTGCCTTTTTACTTTGTTAATAGTGTCTTTGTAAAACATTTGTTTGGCTGCATCGGATCTTAGTTGTGGCATGCAGGCTCTTCATTGTGCTGCACTGGCTCTCTACTGGTATGTGCTCTCAGTTGCCCCAAAGCATGTGGCATCTCAGTTCACCAACCAGAGATCGAATCCATGTCTCCTGCATTGCAAGACAGATTCTTAACCACTGGACCACCAGGAAAGTTTCTAATAGTGTCTTTTGGTGCACAATATTTTTTAATATTCATGAAGTCCGCTTTTTCTTTTGTCATCTTGCTTTTGGTGTCACGTCTAAGACATCATTTCCAAGTTCAGTGTCTTTAAGTTTTGCTATATGTTTTCTTCTAAGAGTTTTATCGTTTAGGATTTCCACTTAAGTCTTTGATCAACTTTGAGTAATTTTTTGTATACTGGTGTTAGATAAGGATCCAACTTCATTTTCTGGTATGTGGATATCCAGTTTTCCCAGTGCCTTTTGTTGAAAAGACTGTCCTTTCCGCATTGAATAGTCTTGGCAGCCTTATCGGAAATCATTTGACAATACAAGTGAGAGCTCTCTATTCTGTTTAATTGATATTTATGTGTGTCTTTATGCCAGTACCACATTGTTTTGCTTACTTGAGCTTTGTAGTAAGTTTTGAAAAGAGGAAGTGTGAGTTCTCCAGCTTTGTTCTTTCTCAAGTTTATTTTGGCTATTGAGATTCCATATGAATGTTAGGATGGGTTTTTCAATTTCTGCAAAAATATCATTGGGATTTTGATAGGGATTTCACTGAATCTGTATCTGACTTTGGGTAGTATTGAAATCTTAACAATACTGTCTTTCAATCCATAAACATAGAATATGTCTCCAGTTATTTATGTCTTTAATTTTTTTCAGAAATGTTTTGTAGTTTGTTATATGAGTCTTTCACCTCCTTGGTTAAGTCAATTCCTAAGTATTGGGTTGGCCAAAAGTTCTACCCTAACCCTAAGACAGATATATAAAGTATCTTCTTTGACCACAATGGGATGAAGTTTGAAATGAACAACAGAAGAAGTACAACTGGAAAGTTCACATATTTGTCTTTGTAAACCTGTTGAGACTTAATGTGTGGCCTAACCTATGGTCTGTCCTGGAAAATGTCCCATGTCCCTTGAGAAGAAAGGGTATGCTGTTGTTATTGGATAGAGTATTCTGTATATGCCTGTTAGATCTAGTTGGTTTATTGGTAATAGTTAAAGATAACTATTTTCTGTCTAGTTTTTCTATCCATTGTTGAAAGTAGGGTAAGTCCCCAACTATTATTGTAGTGATATTTCTCCTTTCATTCTTTCAGTTTTCACTTCATATATTTTGCTAGTCTGTTATTAGATGCGTAAGTGTTTGCAATTGTCATTTTTTGTTGTACTGAAACTTTTATTAATATAAAAATGTCATTTTTTAAATTTTTTTTATTTTTAAACTTTACATAATTGTATTAGTTTTGTCAAATATCAAAATGAATCCGCCTCAGGTATACGTGTGTTCCCCATCCTGAACCCTCCTCCCTCCTCCCTCCCCATACCATCCCTCTGGGTCGTCCCAGTGCACTAGCCCCAAGCATCCAGTATCCTGCATCGATCCTGGACTGGCATCTCATTTCATACATGATATTTTACATGTTTCAATGCCATTCTCCCAAATCTTCCCACCCTCTCCCTCTCCCACAGAGTCCATAAGACTGTTCTATACATCAGTGTCTCTTTTGCTGTCTCGTACACAGGGTTATTGTTACCATCTTTCTAAATTCCATATATATGCGTTAGTATACTGTGTTGGTGTTTTTCTTTCTGCCTTACTTCACTCTGTATAATAGGCTCCAGTTTCATCCACCTCATTAGAACTGATTCAAATGTATTCTTTTTAATGGCTGAGTAATACTCCATTGTGTATATGTACCACTGCTTTCTTATCCATTCATCTGCTGATGGACATCTAGGTTGCTTCCATGTCCTGGCTATTATAAACAGTGCTGCGATGAACATTGGGGTACACGTGTCTCTTTCCCTTCTGGTTTCCTCAGTGTGTATGCCCAGCAGTGGGATTGCTGGATCATAAGGCAGTTCTATTTCCAGTTTTTTAAGGAATCTCCACACTGTTCTCCATAGTGGCTGTACTAGTTTGCATTCCCACCAACAGTGTAAGAGGGTTCCCTTTTCTCCACACCCTCTCCAGCATTTATTATTTGTAGACTTTTGGATCGCAGCCATTCTGACTGGTGTGAAATGGTACCTCATAGTGGTTTTGATTTGCATTTCTCTGATAATGAGTGATGTTGAGCATCTTTTCATGTGTTTGTTAGCCATCTGTATGTCTTCTTTGGAGAAATGTCTATTTAGTTCTTTGGCCCATTTTTTGATTGGGTCATTTATTTTTCTGGAGTTGAGCTGTAGGAGTTGCTTGTATATTTTTGAGATAAGTTGTTTGTCAGTTGCTTCATTTGCTATTATTTTCTCCCATTCTGAAGGCTGCCTTTTCACCTTGCTAATAGTTTCCTTTGATGTGCAGAAGCTTTTAAGGTTAATTAGGTCCCATTTGTTTATTTTTGCTTTTATTTCCGATATTCTGGGAGGTGGGTCATAGAGGATCCTGCTGTGATGTATGTCAGAGAGTGTTTTGCCTATGTTCTCCTCTAGGAGTTTTATAGTTTCTGGTCTTACGTTTAGATCTTTAATCCATTTTGAGTTTATTTTTGTGTATGGTGTTAGAAAGTGTTCTAGTTTCATTCTTTTACAAGTGGTTGACCAGATTTCCCAGCACCACTTGTTAAAGAGATTGTCTTTAATCCATTGTATATTCTTGCCTCCTTTGTCAAAGATAAGGTGTCCATATGTGCATGGATTTATCTCTGGGCTTTCTATTTTGTTCCATTGATCTATATTTTTGTTTTTTGAAAACTTTTTCGGTTAAGGTCTATTTTATCTGACATTAGTATAGCCACTCCTGCTGTCTTTTGGTTACTATTTGCATGGAATATCTTTTTCTGTCCTCTCACTTTCAATCTAATTTGTGTTTTTGTATTTAAGCTGAAACTCCTGCAGACAGAACATAGTTGAATCATATTTTTTTATCCATTCTGCCAATCTCTATTTTCTAACTGAAGAGTTTAATCTATTTCCATGTAAATTAATTACTGATAAGGAAACCCTCACTTCTGTCATTTGCTACTTGCCTTCTAGCTTTTTTCCCTCATTTTCTGCATTACTGTCTTCTTTTGGATTTACTTGATTTTTTTTATAGTGAAATAATTCCTTTCTTCCTTTTCTGTATATACACAGCTATTTTCTGTTCAGTTTGGGGAATACATTTAACATCCTAAAGTTATAACACTCCAATTTGAATTTATACCAGCTTAACTTCAACAATAGTTTTTTAACACAGTAATAGTTTAATAGTTTAATAATTTTTAACATGCAATACCCCTACTCCTTTACAACTGTGTCCCCACTCCTTTCAGTTGTTGGTGTCACAAGATTACATCTTTATATATGTATGCACAAAACATAATTTAATAAATCTTTTAAATGCATTAATGTCTAAAATTACGTAGAGAACAAAATGTGGGGTTACAAATCAATGTTCAATAGTACTAGTTTTTAGACTAATAATTTTTTTAAAAATCCAAGTCTCTTGAATCATGTAGAAAACATAAAATGGACTTCGCACACACCATTGTTACAGTGGTTACAGTAATATCAGCTTTTGTAATTACTCATGTGTTTACAATTATTTTCATTATGGAGACATTTATTTCTTCATACAGTTTCTAGTCTTTCTAATGTCCTTTTGTTTAACCCTGCAGGATTCCCTTGAGCATTTCCTTCAGGGCAGGTCTACTGGTAATGAACTTTATCAGCTTTTATTTATCTGGGAATATGTTCGTTCCTCTGCTCTTTAAGGGCAGTTTTGCTGGATATAGGATTCTTGGTTGAGAGCTTTTTTGCTTTGATATTTTTAATGTATCAGCCTACTGCCTTCCTCCAAAGTTTCTGATGAGAAACCTGATTATCTTACTGAGGATCACTTCATGTGATGAGTTGCTTCTCTCTTGCTGCCTTCAAAATTCTCTCTATTTGATTATAATGTGTCTCTGTGGATTTCTTCGAGTTCATCTTACCTGAAGTTCATCAAATTCCTGTAGCGTTTAAATTCACGTCTTTAATTAAATTTGGGAAGTTTTTAGCTATTCTTTTTTCCAATATTCTCTGCACTTTACCCTCTCTCTTCTCCTTCTGGGACTCCTAGAGGGCACATTTAGGTCCACATGATAGAGTTCCACAGATCCCCTGGGCTCTGTTCACTGTTTTTTCACTCCCTTTTCTTTCTACTCTTCAGACTCAACAGTTTTCTTCTCCTTGCTTGTCCTATCTTCAACTTCACCCATTCTTTCTTCTGACTGATTAAATCTGCTTTTGAATCCCTCTAATGAAAGTTTTGTTTCAGGTATTGTACTTTACAGTTCCAGTTTTCTTTTTGGTTTATTTTTAGGTTTTCTACCTCTTTACTGATATTTCATTTTTCACACATCCTTTTCTTGACTTTCTCTACATCTCCCTTTCAACCTTTGAACATCCTTAAGATGATTAATTCAAAGTCTTTGTCTAGTACAACTGCTATCAGTTTCAAGGACAGTTTGTCTTGACTTATTTCTTTCTCTTGAATGGATCATACTTTCTTGTTTTTGTATGCTTTTTGAGCTTTTGTTGGAAAATAGACATTTGAATAAAATTATGTTGGAACTCTGTAAGCTATAATGTCTCCTTTCTCCTGGGTTTGCTGGGGTTTGCTATGGTTTCTGTTTTTTTCGTTTTGTTTTGTTTTGTTTTCAACTGTTGTAGTCTGTCTCTATGCCAAGGATCATCCTGGTATAAACTTAAGATCATCTCAGGTCTTTTCTGAGCCTATGCCTTTCCCTCGTTATGTATAGTTACTTCCTAATTTTCCCCATATATGATATTGTTTTTTAATATCCTAGCCTTAATGTTTGACTTCCAAAAGTTAACAGAAGAGAATAATGAGGGGGGATGTGTTCCAGTCCTTTAAATCCCCTACAAGTTACTTTAGCCAAAGGGGAAGAGGGCTTGCAACCCTCTTGAGATATAGCAACAACGGATCTCTCCTCTTTGCATCTCTGTGATCAGAAACAGCAATTAGAGAACAGATGCTTGATATTTGGCAGACAGGATGCATTTTGCCCACCCTGGCTCCTACAAGCTGTGTGCAAGCTGCTCCAGAAACCCATGCACAGCTGCCTGTCATACAGCTGTGGGCAGGGGAGGATGGTACTGTAGCATGAACTGAAGCTGATCAGAATTAACCATAATTTACTGTTCAAGCCTTCCCATGGAAGTTGAAAGACTTAAATAGACTCCAGGGTTACAAAATAGTTACATCAGACAAGTTCTTCCACTGCAATTGTTGTCTAGATAGGGAAACAGATTTTTGGTGATTCCTACTCTACCATCTTCCCCAAATCCTCTCCCATTGGTGAGTTTTTGAACAGAGCTCCTCTATGTCTGTGAATCACTCTGGATGCTGCATTAAGAAATGACCACAGGGAGGACAGGGTGGGTAAAGGGAGACCTGATAAGGGACTACTCCAATAATCCAGGTGAGATGTGATCGTACTTGACCACCATAGGGTTGTTGTGCTGATAAATATTTGAATCTGGATATATTTTGAAGGTGGAGCCACCAATTTGCTATTGAATGAGAGGCAAATAAAAACTCATGGAAAAGGAAGTCAATATAAGAAATGCCTATTTTTGAAATGAACAAAAATAGTCACGGAAATGTCCTAAAAGCCCCAAGGAAAATTAGAGTTTAACCATTTGTTCTGACATTCCCTATCTTCTTCATTAAAATTCTTTCCACCATTTTTGGTCATGGGCACTGGTATTATAGACCCAGGCTTTTCACTCCTCTGAATTGCACTGGCATGAGTTGGTCTTACCATATATTCTTATGGATAAAGCCTGTAACCAGCCTTTTCAATGGGCCTAAAAACATTCTTTTGGCTTCAAACATGAAAGCTGTTTGCTGCTCCTCAACTTAGGTCCTCCCAGAAATGATAGCTGATATTTTTTCAGAAATAACTTTTATTTGGACACACATAAGACCACCTGGAAAAATAAGTATAGCCCATTGATGGCTCTCCTGAACTACGACTCTGCTAACATCAGACCCTCCACAATTTTAGCAAGTGTTTTAAATTGTATAATTCTGAAATTAGTATGTCCTTCCAAGAAGTTGTTGGCCTACACTCTTAATGACTGTAATATGTGACGGTAAAACACATCACTCATCTGCTTTTTCAATCTCTGGTACTCTCTATCCCTGAGAACCAGAAAATATCTTTGAGATCCTTCAAATCAGTGAGGCGCACTGGGGAAGGGAGAAGTCCCTCACATGTGACAGATATTTTAGGGGATGTGGTTATAATTATTCTTGTCTTCAGACTCCCATCAGTACAGTTCTCGGTCAACATAGCAAATCATGGAATTCTCTCATTGGTAAGCCCCCTCTCAAGGGTGTTAAATGTCTCGCTTGGCACTTTGTTTTATTTAGCTAACTTTTCAGCCTATTTTAACACGTGGAGCCTCCTGAAACATAAGCCAGAGAGCCTACGAATCTAGCTCCATTTCGTTCTGGTCTGTCACTTTGGTGTTAGCATTTTCCTCACTCTTGTTTCCAGTCCGAGTTATGAAACCATTTCAGTTCAGTTTTAATAACCTCCCTGGCATGGCAAGCTCTACTAGAGCTGCCAAACTTAATACGCTGACTCCCTGTGAAGAGGGCAGCAGCTCTGGCCAGGGGAGGACGGGAGACGGATTTTCTATAAACGCATCCGTTTTCCATTACAGCCCTTTCTGATTTGGTAGCAGACTGCCAGGTGCAGCTGGTTTCCTCTTCTATGCACAATCACTTCTGACTTTGGTTTCTGAATTTCCTTGTCTCCTGACTCACCCGTGATTCTCTGACTAAATAAACTACCTCATGATCAATCTTCCTGCCCGTGGAGTAGGTCCCAGGACTCAGCAGCTATAAGTGGGGCTAGCTTCACCCTGCAGGACGAAACTTCTGGTCAGCAACGTGTGTTTGTAGAGGCTTCCATGACCACCAGAGGGGAAGCTGCTTTTTGGGGCAGAGAATGCCGTCTTTGTGGAGTGAAGCAGGATCTACCTGCAAATGGATTTCCACATGAACTGCAGTCATACCACTGGAGGTGTCAAAACTCTCTGAGTCAGCACCAGTGAGACCTTCTCCCGCAGCCACTCCTCTACGACAAAACAAAGATCAGGCTAGATGTCCAGGTCCATCATCTTCAGTCTCATTTTTGCCTTAGATTCGGTGTTTATTTCAAATGAAGACATGTTCATCTCATTGAGTAAAGGGCATGAAAATTTTCACTTCTTACAAAATGTGCAATAAACTGTAGATTTCATGGGTTGGTTTACAATATGGAGATGCTCTGCTTTAAGCCAATGAAATGCACGATATTCCAAATCAATAAACAAATAGAAAGGTTAAAGCAGTATAGAATTACTTGTTTTACAAGAAGAGTGGCTATAAGAGACTTTAAGTAGCTATTCTCTGTCAGGACAATAATACACTATCATTTCTTCTTCAGATAAGGTGAGCTGTTCCTATAACAAGAGTATTCAGTAGAAAAATAGCTCAGGGACAGATCCAAAAGGCCACTCCAAACTGGTGTGTAAATTCCCAGTTGGCAACATGGCCACCTATAATTTCCTTTAGAACCTCAGCTTAATCTGATTACATTTCCACTAAAACTCTCTAGGGGAATTAAGTGGTAGAAGTTAGGGGGTAAACTTTCCTTGGGTTTTAGCTGCTTCTTACCACACAAGTATTTGTGGCCTCATAGCAGAAACCTCAGCCATGCAGAGTCACCGTGTGGAGAGAGGGCAGACATCTGGGCGTCTTATCACCTGGCAGTTTCCATCTTTTCTTCTGCCACCACCTGTGATGGGGAATGACTTACTCCCACGGGTGCAGACTGCAGGCTGCTGCATCGATAAAACAGACCAGGAGTGAAGTGCAGCTCTGCAGGTCTGCTGAAGCTCTGCTGAAGCCCCACCACATTCTCCCCTGCTCAGGAGAGTGTCTTAGAGTGCAAGTGGACCAAAGTGTTTTAGGAGGGGTAACTTGGGATGAAGTCTTACTGTTTTTATGTTTATCATTGAAAAATTTGGTATCTTCTAACTATTTTTAGTAACAGTTTGCTTGTTACAAACATCCCCCCTGAGATCAGCTGTGTAATCTGCCACTATACAGATTGGAGGCCTCAAAGAGGTTGTCTGTCCTCTGAGTGTCCAGGGTCCAAGCAGACAGGGACAGCCTTCCCTCTGGACAGCTCCAGGTCTGGCAGACTTGCTTAAGGGCTGGAGCTACAGAGAGGGGAAGACTCGTGTAGGACCTGGAAACACCCTCCTATACTTTGAGTCAGACCTTGTTGCTTTAAGTGACCTTCATGCAGGTGGCTGCTCATCATTCTGATCTAGCCAGTGGTTTTTGTTTTGTTTTTTACTTTTTCTGTTGCTGATGGTCTTCAAAGCACAGCCCTTTTCTGAAATATCACAAGACATTCGAATTAGCAATCTCTGGCTGTAGAGTTGCAGCTTGTTTTGTGTGTGCTCAGTCGTGTCCAATTCTTGGTGACCCCATGGACTGTAGCCCTCCAGGCTCCTCTGTCCATGGAATTCTTCAGGCAAGAATAGTGGAGCGGATTGCCATTTCCTCCTCCAGGGGATCTTCCCGACCCAGGGATCAAACCCACGTCTCTGCACTGGCATCCCCAAATAATTAGGCTTTTACAAGCTTTTAAAAGCCAAAGTTTGTTTCAGAAACATATCCTTAATTTATTGGTCCTACATTAAATGAATAGATGGGGAAACAGTGGAAACAGTGGCAAACCTTATTTTGGGGGGCTCCAAAATCACTGCAGATGGTGATTGCAGCCGTGAAATTAAAAGACACTTACTCCTTGGAAGGAAAGTTATGACCAACCTAGATAGCATATTCAAAAGCAGAGACATTACTTTGCCAACAAAGGTCCATCTAGTCAAGGCTATGGTTTTTCCAGTGGTCATGTATGGATGTGAGAGTTGGACTGTGAAGAAAGCTGAGCACCAAAGAATTGATGCTTTTGAACTGTGGTGTTGGAGAAGACTCTTGAGAGTCCCTTGGACTACAAGGAGATCCAACCAGTCCATCCTAAAGGAGATCAGTCCTGGGTGTTCTTTGGAAGGAATGATGCTAAAGCTGAAACTCCAGTACTTTGGCCACCTCATGTGAAGAGTTGACTCATTGGAAAAGACTCTGATGCTGGGAGGGATTGGGGGCAGGAGGAGAAGGGGACGACAGAGGATGAGATGGCTGGATGGCATCACCGACTCGATGGACATGAGTTTGAGTGAACTCCAGGAGATGGTGATGGACAGGGAGGCCTGGCATGCTGGGATTCATGGGGTCGCAAAGAGTTGGACATGACTGAGTGACTGAACTGAACTGAATTTAAGTTAAATGAACACAAATTCATTTGTAATGTTGAAAATTATTTTCCAATTTAGTGAGAATGTTCACTGAACTATTTTTTTCCTTACAGGGAATATAAAATATTTTAGCAACTAAAAGGGGCCTTTCAAAAATGAAAAATCTGTTGTTATTACAAATTTTCTTCTCTCCCCTCCCCTGGCCACTGGGGGACCTACAGAATTCAATTGTCTTGAAGGGGAACTGTTCTAGAGCTTGGTGTGGGGTGTGGGGGTGGTTGGTTTGGTTCATCAAAGCTATGTGTAGAGAACAAACGGAAAAGGGGAAATTACCTTGTTATACAGGGAGTGTCCTCAAGAAAGAAGCGTCAGCGGGGCAGATAGAGGCTTCTATATTTGGCTTTGCAGAGTCCGGTGTGGGCATGAGGTGAAAAGTGGAGAGGGAGAAGGGAGATGCTATGGATTGAATGTTTGATCCCCCCAGTTCATATGCTGAAGCTTTAACACACACACACACACACTCCCCCCACAGTATGATGAGCCTTGGAGGTAGGGCCTTTGGGAGTAATTCGGGTAAGATGAGGTCATAAGGGTTGAGCCCCCATGATGGGATTGATGTCCTTAAAGAAGAAGAAGAGACCAGAGTCCTCCCCTTCTCTCCAGCAGATACAGCAAGGAGAAAGATATGCACAAACCAAGAAGAGCGCTCTCACCAGACACGGAATCTGCTACCACCTTGATCTCAGATTTCCCAGCCTCCAGAACGGTAAGAAATAAATATTTATTGTTTAAAGCATGGGGTAATTTGTTACAGTAGCTGGAGCTAAGACAGGAGGAGAAAATGTTGAGTGGAGCAAATTCAGATTTTTTTCTTCCAACTAAAGAAACTCTGCTTTCAGATAAAGAGGAAATTATCTGTTTTAAAATTCAAACTTCTCTGTGTGTGTGTGTATAGATATTCTCCAGGCTTATTATTTGATACCAATCCTCTATTGTCACTTAATGCCAAGTGCAAGTTAAAACTTGGAGGGGAAAAGTGATTATTCTCTAAAAAATAGCCCAGATTTCCTGTCTCTTAAGATTACTTACAGAGGAGGGAGCAGAGAAGAAAATGGATCAAAAGAATTACAGGTAATGAAAAAAGATGATTGTATCTCTTTTTGTATGGGCAACTGCCCTTCATATTGTAATACTGAATGATATATAATTCTAGGAACTCTTCCAGGAAGAGTTATTCAGTAAGGGGATATTCATCATTGGTGCATTCAGAAATTACAGCTCTGGTATGTTTGCAGAGAATCATCCATAGCCATGAAAACTCAAGAATAGCAAAGTCAATGAGTGTATTTAGAAATGTGTACTCCTCTTCTGTCAAAGAATCACTCTGTACATGAATGGCAGTTGTGTTATCAACCTGAGTAACTGTTTCTTCTAAGCAAACAAAATTCGAGCTAACAGACCCATAGATCTTATGAATACAGACCATCCTGTAATAGAATAGAAAGAGATGTTTTAGAAAGCTTTGGTTGTTAGTGCTGCCCTTCAGTGTCTCTCAAGTTGATAAATACTATAACATGTCCCATAAATATAGGTTGAAATGTTTTGCAGTGTTATCATTTGGAAGGAGGGAATTAGACCGAGGAATCTCTTCTCTATGCTATATTCTCAAAATGCATGTAGTCTGCTAACTGAGGAGATCTGGCTTTTATAATAAAAAGGGTACCTAGTAATACAAAGCCCGTGCCCAGCAGCGTATTGTTTCTGGACTTGATCAGAGACATCAGCAATGAGAGACTCAGAGATGGGGTGGTGGGAGGAACATGGGCTTTGGAATTTGATTCATCCAGATCTAAATCCCAACTCTCACTGGGACGGCCCAGAGGGATGGTATGGGGAGGGAGGAGGGAGGAGGGTTCGGGATGGGGAACACATGTATACCTGTGGCGGATTCATTTTGATATTTGGCAAAACTAATACAATTATGTAAAGTTTAAAAATAAAATAAAATTAGAAAAAAAAATAATAAAAAAAATAAATAAAATTAAAAAAAATTAAAAAAAAAAAATCCCAACTCTCAACAGAGTTGTCTGAGCAGTTTGTGAAGCTGCTCTGAGTCTTGATTTCCTCCTTGGTAAAATGAGAACAAAATTACATGTCTCACAAGGTCAAGTGAAATACGAAAATCATCTGGGTAAAAATGCCTTGCCCTCAGTAGCTGCTGGTATATACTGGATTTCTTCTTTTCTTGAGTCTGAGAAAGGATGTGTTAACTATCAGGAGATGGGAATCTTGAGGGATTCCACTAGGCTTCCCTTTGGATATTTTCCTGCATGGTCCAGAATGCAAGGCCAGTACTTAGAGAAATGGATGGACGTGTCCAGGTAGAAGGTAATACAGGCTGCATGGAAGTTGTTACCATTCACTAGCATCAGTGTGTTGTGTGTATCAGTACTAGCTCCCCTTGTTCAGGTTCTGCTGAAGTGTATGTGGTGTTTACCTGCCTGGTGATGGTTCTGTCCATCAGTAGTGATGAAACCATTAGATGAAGATGCTTTCAGAAGTCCTTTGAATTCCATTTCTTGGAGATGAAGTAGGGAAATATCAGTTTTCTTAGAAATTCTTGCAACCTGGCAAGAACTTTGAAAATTGATGGAGGCACTGAAACTGGCTTGGAATTATCCACCAGCTGCACTCTGTTTTAAATATTAGGCTTCCTGATGAGATGTCATTGAAGACAGATTTCTGTGGCCCCAAAGATTTTGTAAACCACCGGCTTAGTGCAGCAGAGCCTTTGTCCAAGAGTGAAGAGCCCCGTACTAGACTGAGTTCTGTCGCTCATTCACTGAGGGACACTCTGCTTTTGTGTGTCACTTTCTTCAGAATTAGGGAAAAGATCATGTATTGGGGGCAAGATAGTAGATTTTTAAAGTCTCGAGCAGTATATCCATCACAAAGATCATCTAAACACCGCAGGTTCACTTTGTCCTCAGCAGAAGGTTTGCTGTTATTTCAATTATCTCAATATCATAATGGCCTTGGTGGCTCATCTCAAACCACAGCTGAAATTACTTAGTTCAGTGTGGAAGAAACATAACACCTTCTTGCTTTCTTATGCTTTTTTAACATTAGGCATTAAGAAGTTTCCTAGTTCTTTCAGTTAAAGAAAGGACATTTATTTTTGTACGAATTGGTTTTTCTGCCAATTCCAAAAAATACTTTCATGGAACAAATCCCAGGAATAACTAGGAAAAAAATTCCCCCAGTTCCAACTAATCAGTGTTTCCTGTGAGTTCATCAGTCCAATTCGTTTGAGGGTGAAAACCACCTCTGCTCAATTAGAGTGCGTGCAATGCTGTGCCCTCCGCACCTGCTTTTCTAGTGTGCACTGTGTGTGAACATTTGGCCAGACAGGCATTGCAGACTTGCACCGTGAACACACGTATCTCCGTATTCCAGAGCAATGCTTTATAATTAATGAGGGTGCTGTGAGCATTCATAAGAACATTGTGCAATAAACAAATATTTCATTACTTAATGTAAATGTGACATGAATGTAACAAACACTGATTTAAAAGCTGACATTAATTGCCAAGAGAAACTTAATCATAAGTTATTAATTTACCATAACATCTGGGAGTCTTGATTAAACTTCCAATAACCCAAAGAATTGTAACCTGTTATACTCAAGTTACACCAGGCTTCCCTGGTGGCTCAGACGGTAAAGTGTCTGCCTGTAATGCGGGAGACCCGGGTTTGATTCCTGGGTCAGGAAGATACCCTGGAGAAGGAAATGGCAATCCACTCCAGCACTCTTGCCTGGAAAATCCCATGGACGGAGGAGCCTGGTAGGATACAGTCCATGGGGTCGTAAAGAGTCGGACACGACTGAGCGACTTCACCTTCACTTTGTCTTCCTCACCATGCACAGCTCTTACCAAATGTAATCATACCATGAGATACCTTTCCTATTTTGTTGAAAAGTGGCAGATAGAACACAGTGTACAGCAGGTTTCAATAGATTTGGAGCTGAAAGGAGTGCAGAAGTTTCATAAAGATCTGCATCATCTATATTTTTTTAATTAAAATGATTTGATTTGAGAAAAAATTTTAACCAACTGGGCTAAAGAATCCAGTGATAGGGGACTCTAAATGGATTCCAGTCTTTATTGGGAAAGGAGAAAAGAAGGCAAGAAAATCGCTTTCCTCATTCTTCACCCCCTGCCCACCAGCCAAAGCCCATGAAAAGGCACTCAGGCTATACCCACTTGGTGACCTCTTGACACTGGCCATTACAGGAGTCACTGATCTGATTGGTCAGAGTTTGAAACTGATCAGACCACATTTGCAGAGGGCATGGCCTGCAATGTCCACCCTCCTGCCGTTCTACCTGTGCCCAGGTGGGTCATTAGCCCCCAAGGCTGCTCCACAGGGACTGGCATGGTTCTTCCCTGCCTCTCCCTGTAGGACCCACACGGTACAGAATGCAAGGTTTAGATTCAAGGCGGTAAGCCTCACATTTGCTTTGGTTCTAAGTTTGATTTTCCTAACCAGTTTATCTGAAGTCTTGTCTTTTCTAGTTTTCAGCTACTTACCCAGATTAAGAAGTTTATATTTTGTGTCTCATTTTCCCAATTAGCATGGTTTGTGTTGTCAAAACCTGAGTGGGGAAGAAAGGCAAGAACAGACAGGGAGTGTTTGCAGGGGAGGAGAGGGAAGGATGTAGAGTACTTAAAAGAAGTCTTCTTCAAGCCCACAGAGCCCAGAAAACGACAAAGCATGCCAAAGAGGGACATCCTGGAAGGATATTTTCTCCTTCCCCATCCCATCTCCTCTGCACTAGCCACCTGCCGCTGTCTGTATGAAGACTTCCTGGAGTTGACAAGTGGCAGAATCAGAGCTGCATCTATAGTGCCTGAACCGCTACATGCTCTAGACAAAATCAAGCCAGGAGGGAATGCATAACTGGGAAAGATAAATTGAAAGCCATGTTTTGTTTTACAAAGTAACATTCTTTTCCTCATTTGAGGGATATGTGGAAAAGAGAAAAAAACAAAGCATAAAAAAGGACAACAAATGTCATCGGCATCCTACCAGCCAGGAAGAGTGGGGTTTTTTTCAGTTTCTGAGTTCCCCTTGGCCACCTCTAAGCTGTTGGCTGTCCCACCTGGTTCTGCTTAGACTCCGCGGCTGGTTGGAGTACAGGTGTTAAAGACCTCATTAGCACAGTTCTGCTACTCACTTGGAGAACTAAACACTCTCCAGTGACTCTTAAGTTCTCCCAGCGCAATCTGTTTCTCCAGCTGGCAAGTCCAGAGGTTTGGGAGTTTGTGCGTCGCTGCGGCCTTCTCTTGAACGGTTCTGATTTGTCCTTCTGAAAGAACACGTGTAATCGTACCGCGTTAGGCCCACCTGTTCCTGATTTCCGTGCTCCGGCTTCCTTCCGCGCACCGTATTACTGGTTTCCTTTTATTTGGGGGTCAGGGAGGTACTATCGCTTTTCTTTCTTTCCCACCACTGAACAGAGAGAAGAAGAGGCAATGGTTTAAACCCATTTCTTCACAACTCCAGTCCAAAGTGTCCAAGGAAATTAAGTCCCCACACAACGGGGAATTGTTCTGCTGGCTGAAAGACAAGAAGGGGACAGGACAGTTCTAACTGTTCAATAGAAGAGCATAGACAAGCCAGAATCCTAAGCATGGTATTTGGTCAACACACTCCAACATGCATGTGCCCACTGGCATGGTGAACATCTTTTCTCTTTAAAAATCAGGGCAAGGTCTGAAAAATATAGTTCAAGGAACAGAGAATAAATTTAGTGACTTTTCCCTCACAAATGTGTTTTCTTCCATTTTAAGCAACTGTTGTTCAATTGCTAAGTTGCACCAGACTCTTTGTGACCCCACGGACTGCAGCACGCCAGGCTTCCCTGTCCTCCACTACTCCCAGAGTTTGCTCAAGTTCATGTCCATTGAGTCGGTGATGCCATCTAACCATCTCATCCTCTGCCACCCTCTTTGAAACAATGTTAAGCAATAGCCCACATTTTTAAGCAAAAGCCCAATTTTTCACAATAGATCACATTAAGTTATATGGTCTCTTTCTGATCATTTCTCCTCTGTGTTCTTGTCAGCCTCCTCTTTCTCTTCCTAAGTATCAACATCTCCAGGGTTCTATCCTTGACTCTTTGTTTTTCTTGTTTACAAGCTCCCTCTCAGGGAAGTGCTAGCTTACCTCGACTTCAGGTATACCCCCTGCTCTGCAGAGAAATCCCAGGCCCTCCCTGAACTTGCCAGAAAAGTAGTGTAGCAAAGCTAAAGTGTGCATTTTCTACTATTGTGTGCCTTTGAGAAAAATTTTCAGTCTCTGGGCCTCCACTTCTCCATCCACACAGTGGGGAGCAAAGCTTGAGGCTATATCTGAAGGCATTTAAATATTAGCAAAGCTGTGTCGGTTGTAAATTATCTAGTTTGTTTGTTTGAAAATATCTGAATTTCATTCTGATTAAACCAACTTAGGGTCCCTTTATCTCTTGAAAAAGGAATATATGCACACAGAAAATTTTACAAGGTGTGCACATAGGTAAGTCTCGGTTAACTTCTATCCCTCAGCCACTTTCCAGAAGCAACTACTTTTTTGTGCCTCACATTTTCTAGCTGCTAGGGAAATTCTCATGTAATATCTCTTGAAATATGAAATATCTTGCTGGATATATGACACTGTTATTCATTATCCAACTGTAAATTTCAGGTTAATTCCAATTTTTGTTATTAAAATCAGTGGTGGACATGTTGGAATATAACTAGGGATAGATATCCAGAACTGATATTGATCAGTCAAAGGAGATATGCAAATTTTGTGACTAGGTTTTTTTTTGAGCTACAATTTATACACAATAAAATGAAAGCTTTTAAGTATATAGGTCTGTAGGTTTTGACAGATGCCTACAGTTGTACACCACCACCAAAATCAAGGTACAGAATACTTCTGTCACCTCAGACACTTCCCTTGTGCCTCGTGATGTGTTGAAGCCAGAAGACTGTTAAACTTTAAGGAATTTTTGAAGCCTTAGTTAAAAACAGCTATTATTTAAAATTAAATTACATATACTTATAACTGATATAATTATACTTTTTAGAAGGTAGTAAGTACTAAAAGCTCGTGTGTGTGTAGTCGCTCAGTAGTGTCCGACTCTTTGTGACGCCATAGACTATAGCCAGCCAGGCTCCTCTGTCCATGGAATTCTCCAGGCAAGAATACTGGAGTGGGTTGCCATTCCCTTCTCCAGGGGATCTTCCCAACCCAGAGATCAAACCCTGGTCACCTGCATTGCAGGTAGATTCTTTACTGTCTGAGCTACCAGGGAGCCTAAAAACTTGTTGATTCCTAGTTATTTGACATTGTACTATTACCTGTGACTGAAGTTGTTTATATCTGTTTTATCTGTGTGGTGGAAATACCGTATAATACTGTGTTCTTTTGCATCTCTTCCTAACTCCACGTTCATCACTTTGTCATCACTTTGGGAGGTTAAAGTTGGCAATAGTGGGAATATTTCCACCAGAGTAATTGGCAAATGCTACAAATCAGAGTTTTTATTTGGACAGCTTGACCATTACCTGCCTACTATGTTTGCACCCTTTTATGCCACTGCCAGACCCTGGCAGTGACTGATAAGTTTTCTGCTCCTATAGTATTGTCTGTTTCTGAATGTAGATTGTAGTCTTTTGAGTTTAGTCTCTTTCACTGAACATAATGCATCTGAGATCAGTCTGTGTCGTATCAGCAGTTCCTTTTCATTCCTAAGTAATATTCTCTTGTATGAATGCATACGCCACCCTTTGTTTATCCATTCACCTGTTGATTGACATTTGAGCTTTTTTCTGTTTGGGGTGATTATGAATAAAGTCATTATAAATATTAACATATAGATTTTTTATATGAATATTAGTTTTTCTTTGTCTTGGGTACAAACCTAGGAGTGAGATTATTGGTTCACACAAGAAGTATGTTATACTTTATAAGAAATTGTCAATTGTTTTAAAGTGGCAATTTTTTTGCATCCTGACAAGTAATATATAGACGTTCTAGTTACTCTTCATCCTTGCTAACATTCATTTTGGTCAGCTTTTAAATTTTAGATGTTCTAGTGTGTTCATCAGAGAAGGCAATGGCACCCCACTCCAGTACTCTTGCCTGGAAAATCCCATGGGCGGAGGAGCCTGGTAGGCTGCAGTCCGTGGGGTCGCTAAGAGTTGGACACGACTGAGCGACTTCACTTTCACTTTTCACTTTCATGCATTGGAAAAGGAAATGGCAACCCACTCCAGTGTTCCTGCCTGGAGAATCCCAGGGGCGGGGAGCCTAGTCGGATGCCGTCTATGGGGTCGCACAGAGTCGGACACGACTGAAGCGACTTAGCAGCAGCAGCAGCAGTATGTTCATAGTGGCATCTCATTGTCGCTGGAGCATTGATCTAACATAACATATTACAAGGTTCTTACAAGTATTGGCTTGACCAAAAGAGTTTGCTTGAGTTTTTCCATGTGATGTCATGGAGATATCTGAACTAACTTTTTGGCCAACTCAATATAATCCTTTAATTTTTGAAGAATATTTTCACAAAATATATAATTTATAAACTGCTCTTTTAAGAACTTTGAAGATGTTCTGCTGGGTTTTGGTTTATAATCTTCACGTTGTGAGAAGTCAGCAGTCTTATTATTGAGCCTTTGAAGGTAATACGTCATTTTTCTCGTACCTCTTTAAGAGTTTGTTTCTTTTGTCTTTGGTTTTCGGAAGTTTTATTATTATGTGCTTATATATGATTTGCTTGTGTGTTTATCCTTTCTGGGGTTAGCTGAACTTCATATATGGTTCAGTGGCTTGGTGTCTTTGATCATTTAAGAAAAAAATTCACAACCATTATCTCCTCAAATATCACTTCTTCTAAGACTTTTTCTTTTCTACTTCTGGGGTTCAAGTTAATTGAATTTTAGACTTGTTAACCTTGTATTAGGTTCTTTTATCTATTTCGTCTACTTCTGTTTCTCTACACGCCCAGCTAGATATTTTCTCCTATTTTTCATTATCTGTGTTTTGACTCTTCTGTTAAGTCTGTTAATTGATATCTTAATTGCAGTTGTTGTTTATTTTTTTTCATTTTCATATTTGTTACAACTTCCATTCTGGCTGAAATTCTCCCTCTTATTTAATTCCTCAAAAATATTAACTGTGGTTATTAAAAGTCTATCTCTATTTCAAACATGACTTTATAATAGCTATTTTTTGTGAATCTGTTTATAGTGGCTGATTTTTTTCATGATGTTCAGTCCAGATTTTCATTTTTTGGAAGCCTTGTTACTTTTGATCGCATGTTGGACATTGTGTGTGGGGCACTGTAGATGTTATATAAGTTCCTGGATTATATTCTAATGTTATTTTGACCAGAGAGAATTTCCTTTTGTTTTTAAGAGACAACTAGGCTAGGATACAGAGAAGGCAACGGCACCCCACTCCAGTACTCCTGCCTGGAAAATTCCGTGGACGGAGGAGCCTGGTAGGCTGCAGTCCATGGGGTCACGAAGAGTCGGACACGACTGAGCGACTTCACTTTCACTTTTCACTTTCATGCATTGGAGAAGGAAATGACAACCCACTCCAGTGTTTTTGCCTGGAGAATCCCAGGGATGGGGGAGCCTGGTGGGCTGCTGTCTCTGGGGTCGCACAGAGTTGAACGCGACTGAAGTGACTTAGCAGCAGCAGCAGCAGCAAGCTAGGATAAGCTCACCATTGTCCAATTAAGGAATGAGATGATCAAATTGAAGCTCCAATTCTTATGAGGTCTGATTTATTTCCAGGCCATCCTTATTCTTAGTGTGTCAATTTTGAGGGTCCCAAATGAAATCCAAGGGTATATACCAGCTATACTCCATCTTGGTGGGCTTCAAACTCCAATTTTCACCACCCCCAACCCCCAGCCCTGTGAAACTACTGGAAACCCCCTAACTTTTCAATCTCTCGGGCACTGATTTTGAAACTGGCAGTCAATCCTCTTGAGGGAAAAAATTGCCCCAAATGTCTGATCATGACTCCTGGATTTCCTTCTCATCTGGATCTTGGCCCTCCAAATTCTTACCCTCTTGGTAGTTTCAGATGTTTAAACACATTTTTAAAATACATTTTGTTCAGTTTTGTATTTTCTCAATAAAAGGGTGGGACCTAAACAGGCTAATTGGTATGCAGTACTCCATCAGTCATTTCGAAAAACTTCCCAGATTATTCTGATGGGCAGCTGCAGTAACATACCACAGCACAGAGCATTAAGTGCATGCAACATTCTTCGTGAATTGATTCCTTCAAATCTGTGTGGCCTACCTACTGGCCCCCAAGCCCATATACCAACCAGCCTGATGGAGCCAGACCAGTGTTCTCTCTTACATTCAGCTCTTGTGTTTATCACCATTCCTTGACCCACTCCTTTATTCACCCTTTGTATCTTGTTTTAAGTGTTACCTCTTCATATACTTGTTACGCAGACATACTGTCATAATCAAATAGCACACGTAAGATGCTCATCATACAGCAAGTTAAACAGGTTACATCCCTGACCTCATAGAGTGCTGCTGTGCGTGTGCTCAGTAATATCTGACTCTTTGGGACCCCATGGACTGTAGCCCACTAGACTCCTCTGTCCGTGAGGTTTTCCAGGCAAGAATACTGGAGTGGGCTGCCATTTCCTCCTCCAGGGTCTCTTCCCGACCCAGGGATTCAACTTGTGTCTCTTGTGTCTCCTGCATTGGCAGGCAGATTCATACAACAATCTGCCTGTTATCTGTCTCTTCCATCAGTTTGTAAGGCTCACTAGGAGCTGTTTGCTGTTTTAAAGGTAGGACTAGGTCTTCTGAGATATTCTGTCAGTCTGAAGTTCCACTTTTTCTCCTTCAATAAACCTCCCATTTCTTGCTCTTCTGTCCTTCTACCATCTTATAGCCAGTCATTAGGACTGTGAGGTCACTGAAGAAAGGAACTGACACAGGTGCTTAAATAATGGTTATTGAGTTAAATTAAATGAAACATAGTTTTCAAAAGTCAAATTTCATGAAAATAAGACTGCCTCAGAAATCTGAAGTCTGTGTTCAGTTAGTTTTGATTAAATTCAGTCCATACATAGCTGAATAATATAGAGAAAATATCTGTCTCACTGTAAATGAAAATAATGTTCAGTTCCTACTCTGTTGAGTAATTATTTACTCTGTGCTGATTTTCCTGGCGATATCATATAATTAACTAATTTTGCTTAGAGCTTGATATGTGCCAGGCATGATACTATCTTTACCCATGTGTTTTCCCATTTAATCCTCACAATAGTTCTATGTAGTAGATGCTATTGTTTTTAAGACCAAGAGATACCAGGTCATCTTACCAAGGTCATATACCTAGAGGTTTGCTCATCCAGGACACAAAGAATGTATGTGCCTGTGCTCAGTCATGTCCAGCTCTTTGTGATCCTATGGAATGTAACCCTCCAGGCGCCTCTGTCCATGGGATTCTCCAAGCAAGAATACTGGAGTGGGTTGCCATGCCCTCCTCCCTGGGATCTTCCTGACCCAGGGATTGAACCCACATCTCCTGTGGCTCCTGCATTGCAGACATATTCTTTACTGCCGAGCCACTGGGGAAGCCCCAAACAAGGTATATCTAATCCTGAAACTCATGCTTGAGTAACACTACACTAAACAGAGGTAGAAAAAGCATGCCTGTACACCTACAATTGCTTTCTGCACTCTTTTTCATCGCTAATTAACAGTACCTCGTTTCCATTGCTATTTCACTGTATATCATACAACAAACGACTTAAAATTTCAGATCTCCAGTTTCCTCATCTATAATAACTGAATTCAATACTTCCCTGAAAAGTTCTGAGAGAAGGGTCAGGCATGATATCAGGTGTGTTACAAGTGCTTGCTAAGCATGATTACACACACACACATACACACAAGCACACACTTTGTCCACATCTTTATTTGTTTTTATTGACTTCTTTATACCATCTGTTATTTGACTATAACTACTTTAGTTATGCATTCTTTTTCTGTACTCTAGGCAGTGCTCGCATGGTTTTAACTAACTTCATATGAATTAATTACTTACCAGTAGTGACATATTTATTATCAATTACACAGTTGCTTTATGGAGTTCTAGTGAAACATTACTTCAAGTGTAAAATATGTCTATGTTAAGAACAAATTACCCATGGTAATAAACAAATTTGATATAAGCCACTATTTACTGAGCTTAAAGCTGTGTTCATTGAAAAGCCTCAAGTCATTTCATCTTTGCTGAAGACTCATATTTAAGTAATTGTGTAATATAGTCTTCATTGCTGCCCAGCTACACTTCTCTCTGAGTTTACAACAAAGAACACAGCCCAGAATTTAGTGCATGTTCTACAGGATTATTTCTTATTGGGGGAAAAAAAAAAAAGACAGATTTCTAAGAATCCTGGATGAAAGGAAAACATAATAGATTAATTCTGTTCAGTATATTATTTCATAAAGTGGTCAGATTTCAGCACACTTGCCTTTGGTCTGTTTGCCTAGGGTTATCTCATCACTTTATTTTTTTTAAAAAAAGACCACATTGATATTAGTTCCCTTGGTTGTTTTGAATATCAAGATCTGTTTAACAATTGCTTTCTGCACATCCAATTGGTTCACCCATGCAAGGGGTCCATCTGTTACCCTGAGGTGGGTGACGACAACTGCAGGCCATTTATAGGACCGGCCAGAGAAGCGGCGATAGTGAAGAGATTGGCTTCCTAAGTCTTTTCTGATAAGAATCACCTTGGGCACTTATTGAATGCACAGCTTTTCAGGACTTGGTCCTAGCAACTCTGATTCAGTGGATCTGAGCACTTGAAAGTCTAACAAAAAATCAAGGTAACTTTTCAAACTTACCCTTGGGTACATTTGGAAAACACTGTTACAAGTGTTATATGAGCTTTTATTATTTGAGAAAATGGATGCGTTTTATCCTCTTGTGCTTCAGTAGGTATGTATGCAGAACTCTGCAGGCTATACCTTCGAACGTGTGCATGTTTATCAATCTGCCTGTCTATAAACACATTTGTGTTGTTTTAGTTGCTCAGTCATGTCCAACTCTTTGCCACCCATTGGACTGTAGCCCACCAGGTTCCTCTATCTATGGGATGTTCCAGGCAAGAATACTGGAGTGGGTTGCTATTTCCTACCACAGTGGGTCTTCCCAACCCAGGGATCGAACCCATGTCTCCTGCAAGTCTCCTGCATTGCAGGCAGATTCTTTACTGCTGAGCCATCGTGGAAGCACAAAGTACTTTACTCTAAGTTTATCTAAGGCTATCAGAAAAGGGACGGATTTATACAAAGGGCTGTAGAGAAGGAAAGGAAAGCAGCAGCTTTCCTTTGGAGCTCAAAGTCTCGTAAGTCATATTCTGGGAGGATTCAGCACTGGAATAGCTGCATTAGGGCTGAACAAAACCCCACTTACCAACCCCCTTAAGGATTGCTACATTTTAAAGTGAAGTAGCACTCCGTTTTTTCTATGAATGACTCGATACCCTGTCTCTAGCGGGCTGAACCAGGAATCAATAGAGAAACCAAGAGTAAACCTATGTGTACTAGGCGTGTGAGAAGACAGCTGCCTTTACAAAGGCTTGGTGAGAAATTTTCTCCAATAATACCAGTTGCTGTTGGGATGGAGGTATACCAATCCAACAAAAACGCCTTTTGGAAAAGAGTAAATGCCAAGGTATGAGATAGCCAAGACTTTCAAGTTCAGACTGCATACTGAATGACACTGGCCAACTGTCCTTGTTTCCTGAAGCACCAAGACCCTGAGCACCTGTAGCTACTGAGAGTCATCACTTATTATACCACAATTCCATAAAACCTCAACATAGAGGCTTTTCCCCAAAGTCATCTGTTCATGTCCCTTTCTTGCAGGCCTAACTAGCAAAGTAATATAAGCACACAATGTCTGCAACTGAGCACTGACCTTATGTCAGTCAACAGCCACAGAGAGCTGTAGGTCTTGGGAAGTTCAGCACACAGCATATGTTAGCTACTTTGCCTTTAATCTAGAAACCTGACTCTCCTGGTGAAGTTTTATGTAATTTTCAGTTTATACAATGACCAATACATCATGGCACCATCTAACCAGAACGGATGCTGGCTATCAAATACCAACTTTGTTCAGGGTTCTTAGTTGAGAACATACAATCTATTCTAACTAGTTTAAGCTGGAAGAAATTTATTTAGAGGTGCTGAAAGTTCACATACTCAGTGTGAGGGCTGAAGAAATAGACTTTGGTCACAATTTCCAGGATGTGTCTCAAAACAACGTTGCAGAACTAGAAAGTCAAGGGAGCTGCCACCTCTGACATGATCAAAAGCTGAAGAGTCAGCCAACTGCTACTATAACTCCCGGCTCCAGAATCATACAGCTGTCACCATGGTCCACACAAGCAAAATAGATGCTTTGTCATCTACATCTCTCCCTAGTGTAGAGAATACTATAGTGCCACTCAAACACCTTTAAGCTCTAAGGTGTGGTCCTGAAGCATAGCCCTGGATACGCCAGGAATGTTGGCTGCAACTCACCACTAAGAATTTCCCTTGGCCATAAAAACCACGCCTAGCCGGAGGAATGCTTTCCACGCCATTGAATGGTTGCTGCAGGGCTGCAAAGACCCAGCTTCCTCGCTTCAGTTAGGGACAACTCTGAAGAGTCATCCTGGTTACAGAGCATCTTATAGAATCAGCAGACGTCTCTTTTGCTTTTGTATCTCAATGTAGCTTCTTCTTCCCATCAAAATTATTAAATTATTGTTCATTACAATAATCGGGTACAATTATTGCACAATGAAAAACAAGGTCTAAGTGGCAGCCAGAGACCCTGACTCCTAGAGAGCCATGGGAATGATGACTAGAACATGGCATTCCTGGGACAAGAGAGATAGATAGGCAGCTGAAGAGGGTATTTCTCAATCTATCAATCAAAAGAAATTAAAAAAAAAAAAAAAAAAGAATGGTTAGGAGACTAAGAGCAGCAACCCCCAATAGGTAGTTCCTAGACTGAGCTGTGGAGAAGGCAATGGCAACCCACTCCAGTGTTCTTGCCTGGAGAATCCCAGGGACAGGGAGCCTGGTGGGCTGCCATCTATGGGGTCACACAGAGTCGGGCACAACTGAAGTGACTTAGCAGCAGCAGCAGACTGAGCTGATCCTCGTATCTGGAATCCACTGACTGGGAGAAGCTGGGTCACTAGTACAAAGGATCCCAGAGCACCAAGGTACTTGTATATGGTAATGATTCTCCCAGCTCCTCCCCAAAGGGATCTATAGCCACATGTTTGGGTGACTATCCACTAGGGAAAGGAAATTACTCAAATATTTTGAGAACTAGTGGACATGGACATACATAGCAGTTGGCAAATCTTCCACACTGGTTTCTTGGCCTGGAGTTTAGAGCTACCAGAGTGGGGAATGACAAATGGAGGCTTTGAAACTGTCTCCCTCTTCCTGCCAAGTTTGTAAATTAAAAAATAACATCACATCTTGGGGCCAGTGACAGAGATAAATGCCAACAGAAATGCTTTGGGAGTTTTGGTTGGTCTATGAGCTTCAGGGGATAGGAGGTAACCCTTTGAAGTTCAGAGGCCCCATATCAGTATAGTTTTTAGGGCCTGGGCATGCCAGGGCATCGATTCCAAAGTAGATGATGGGTATTATATCTTGTACTTCCCCTCACTAAGAAGGATATATAAGTGTGATAGACCTCTTCGGGTTCTGAGTACAGCAAATTCCACACTTGGGAATATTTTTCCAGGCTGTGCATCAGGTGACAAGTAGGCCCTTCTTGCTGGGACAGGTAGAGAAGGAGCAGGAAGGGCAGAACAGTAGAGGGATGTGCAGCAGGCCCAGGCTTCTGGACAAGCAGCCCAACCCCCTTGGCGATACTGCTGCTGCTGCTAAGTCGCTTCAGTCGTGTCCGACTCTGTGCGACCCCATAGACGGCAGCCCACTAGGCTCCTCTGTCCCTGGGATTCTCCAGGCAAGAATACTGGAGTGGGTTGCCATTTCCTTCTCCAATGCAGGAAAGTGAAAAGTGAAAGTGAAATCGCTAGGGTACCCCAATAGAGACATCTGTGGTAGAAAAACAGATGTCCTGTGGAGTTGATGGCAAATTCGTCCTTACGAGGAATCATAACACAGGCACCTAGCAAGGCACTTGATATCTGCAGCATAAAATTATATTTCATTTGAAAAACGACTTGGCCCTCACCATGGGAGTGAAGTGGTCATCCGAGCAGAGCTGTCCATCTATCAGATCCACCGAGTTATACGGTTGGTGGCCCAACAGTAATCTATCGTAAGATAGAAGCGGGGCACCTGGGGCTGGCACAGGTTAGTTGCACAAGTGAGTGACCCAGTCCGTGTGTCATCCACCCCTCTTGCTCTGGTGTCTCTTGGAGCACACACAGGGCCACATGGTAAGTCCCCTCCTGCCAGCTGACAGAAGAGGGAAAGGCCAGACTTCATCCACAGGTGAGATGCTGTCTCAGATGAGGACAGAATATTCTCAGAACCAACCAACAATATACAGGGCTGTGCCCCCAGAAGGCAGAATGCACGTGCCTAGGAACTAAGTGGTAGAAATACGAGTAGCCCAAATTTTCACACCCCCAGGGACCCATTTGGGGGAATCTGTGCTTTCTATCCCTTCACCTTTAAGCACTATGGCTCATTGTGCCCAAAGACCAGCATTTCAAGGAAAGGAGTCATCACGCAGGTAGGAACAATTGGCCTTGATCACCGGGAAAAGATAGGCAGCTGTTACACACAAAACGCAACACACTGCAGTTCTGGCGTCCTGATGATTAACTGGAGTTGGCATGTTTTTGTTTGACCCTGTGCAATTTTGATGACAAGTGCGGTAGTCACAGCCTGAAAAGAATATGCTGACCAGGGACCCAGACCTTCACGGGGGCGGGGTGGGGGGGGCGGTGGGATCTGGTCACCATACCAGTGAAGCTTCTAGAGCAGTGGACATGATAGCTAGGAGGAAAGGGAATATAGAAGGAGCAATAGAGAAGAAGACCATGAGCATCTGCTGTGACCTTAAAACCAGCTGCATTCATGAAGACTGTAGTTCATTAGATCAAGCTGTTTCATAAGTTTTCCCTGAAAATGATGCCAGCCAAAATTCCCAAGAAGCTGTTTGCAGATGAGGTAGATGTAGTATAAGCAAGTCGGTCTGAGCAGTGCAGTGGGTGCTCAGTAGTGAACATTAGGGGTCTGTGCTGGGCTGTCCATATTTCCTCTTCAGGACCTAGGCGCTCATTCTCCCAGCAGTCCAGAGAGTTGACTGCTGATGACTATGCCCATCTTTGAAAATCACTCCTGACCATTAGGAGCCACCTTGCCCCAGGTATGCCTTGTCCCTGGGTTGAGGGGAGGGGAAAGGGCAGCCTATGTCCATTGACTAATATATACAGGGTATAGCCTTCCCTGGTGCTCTAGCAGTTAAGACTCTGCCTTGCAATGCAGGGTACTTGGGTTTGATCCCTGGTTGGGGAACTAAGATCCCACATGCCGTAGGGCAGCTGAGCCCCTACACCACAACTGGAGAGTCATATGTGCCACAACAAAAGATCCCACGTGCTGCAATGAAGATCCCGAGTGCCGCAGCTGAGACCAGATGCAACCAAATAAATGAACGTGTTTTAAGATAGATGCAGGATACAGCATACTAGTCTCTTCCACCTCAGCTGAGGACACCTCTGAATGGCCTTCCCAGTGCGGAGCACTCGTGGGGTTGACTGAAGTCTGCTTTGCAACTACATCGCAGTTCAGTTTCTCTAAACTCAGTCTGTTCCTGCTTCCCTCTTTTCCTTCTAGGTGTTGTTCCCAAAGACAGTCCCTAATAAATCTTCTGTATGCAGATCTTTGCCTGTGTGCTTAGGCACTCAGTCATGTCTGACTCTTTGCAACCTCATGGGCTGTAGCCTGCCAGGCTCCTCTGTCCATGGATTCTCCAGGCAAGAATACTGGAGTGGGTTGCCATGCCCTCCTCCAGGGCATCTTCCCAAACCCAGGGGTTGAACCCAGGTCTCCCGCATTTCAGGCAGATGCTTTACCACCTGGGCCATCAGGGAAGCCCATTCTTTGCACAGGAATCAGTTTTCAGGAAGTCAAGTCTAAGATACCATAAACTTGATATAAAATCTAAGATGTGGTGCATCTATTCCTGCCGTCTACATTACATGTGAAGTGCTAACTGTAAGGGACCTGGGGAAAGGAGTAGCTAGCCTTGCAAGCACTAAACTACTGGAAGTCATGCCCAGATTGGGGTGAACTGTGCAGAGGAACTGATTTGCAGTATCCAACACGGATACATCTTAGAAGCTGTCCAGCATGTGATGGCTGATAATTATTATTTCTTGGAGCAGAGAGAAAACTTGCTTCTACCTCAACATCTTTGCTCCCCTAATTGTCAACACAGACTGGTTTCTCCTTTGGAGCTGGCTAATCACTGCCAAAAGGCAAGTAACAAATTGTTCAAATATGTGCGTAGAACAATTCTCTGTCACGTGGGCTTGAAAGCTTTGTGAAGGACATTTGATATTCACTGATGATTTACTTTGTGCCAGCCATGGCCTAAGGTGACTTCCGGATGGATTCAGGAATAGCGATTTGATGTGTTGGAGATCACCGTGTAGAAAACTGGAAACAGAAACTGGGGAGTTAAATTGGTGTTTTGTGTTATTTTGTTTTGCTTTCGTGTCACAGTGGCAGCTGTGGGATTTGAACTTTCCTCTGACTCCTAAGTCCATTCTCTTTCCTCAATACTGTGGTGTCTGGTGAAAAGCAGGGAGCAAGTCAGTCTTCCTTCTCAACCAGTCTAACTGAGCTGCTTGCTCTATGGGGCTGATGAAACAAAGGGTCATGGTTTTATATTTCCCCAAAAGCTGTGTCTGTCATGTGAGGTCCCACTGCATGGAGCATCTCCTGGGCAGCAGTCCATTCATGTGCCACTGGACATGATGGGAGTCAGTCCAGATAGACCTGAGAGGCTGGCCACAGCTCCAATGCCATCCCCATGGAAACAGCTTGGAGGTCAGGGTCCGCTGAAAGCAGGGCAGGAGGCGAGCTTTTGTGTCTTAAAGGCAGTGCACAGTCACTCCAGTGTTCTGTGGAGAAGATGAGCTTAAAGCAGAAGCGTGCAGCTGCAACATCTCACGCATCTTTATCATGCCAAAGGACAAGAGGTCAAAACCTTGGTTGGCAAATTAGAAGGCAATTTGGACCTTGTCAGTGACCTACCTGAACATATGGGAAGCATTTTTCCCATCTCTGTTCAATCTGAGTTGAGAATTGTGTTTATGGGAAAAGAACCAACATTTACTGAGTGACCACCATGTCCAGGCACTGAATTCCCTCAGCTACACCAGGACTTTGGGCATTGTGATCCAATATTTATGTGTTGTTGTGTTTTTTTTCTTTTTTTAAAAAGGAACTTGGGGAAGTTTAGTAAATCCCCCAACATCCCCACACTGAGGAATACCTGGCTGAAACGCTAATCCAGTCTGTCTGGCCTGAAGCCCACATGTTGTCTATGATGCTGTTTAGAGAGAAGAGCAAGACAGGGTGAGTATCGCTGAGCTAGTTTCATCAGAACTTTTGCTGAAATGCATTTGCTTCGTCTGTCTTAAGAATCCAAGGTGGTTTTACAGCATCTCTCTGGAAGGGATGTTCACAGATGGTGCATAGATATCTCAGCCAAGAGCTCTTAAATATTACGTGACTCTATTCTCCAAAGGAATTCCCTGAGCACACTGGGTCTCCGTGCCTTAGACTGCGTGGACACCTGCACACACAAAACTCACACTCAGCCCTCCGTGTTCTCACACACAGATGCACATTTTCTCCCATTCTCTCACTCGCTCCCTGTCTCACAACACACCTGTTACTGCCTCTCAACAAAGACCGTTTTGTACTGTGAAAGCACCAATTCAGAGGGAAAACGTAAACCATATGGAGGGAATGGCAGAAGGGAAGTTCTTAAGCAAATAAATAACATAACTTGTCTCATGAATTTTCCCATTTTCCCTTGGGGTGAAGATGAAGTAAAGGGAACTAGTGCCCACCTGCCCCGGTGCTCTTGCCAACTGCAGTTTGTTTCCAATTTTAAAGGCGAAAAGTAGCTCTTTCCTAGGACTAACCATCGTTGACCGAGGGAGGCAGAGCCTCAAAGTGTCAGTTGCTTAGAGGGATTGAATATAATGCTACAGATTCCAGAATATTGAGGGAAATTAGTATTGAGATTAGCTCCACATCCTAGATAACCAAGAGAAGATGTAATTTGATACCAATTCATACAATTTTCCAATGTAGTCCTACTAAATTATATGTATCTATCAATGTGCAAGAGGTCAGGTCAAGAAAATTTTTTTCTTTATCTCAATAAGTAGAAAACACCATGTTGAATCCCAAGGAAGTTTGCTAAATTGCTTTTTACAAAAGCGTCCTGAGAAATCTGAGTGCTTAACATGAGACAATTCAAAACTGAACAATTACAAGGTTTTCTCCCATTTTCTTTTGTCTATCCTTCTCATGGAGGAGAAAGAAAACCTTAGCAAAATAAATAAAGGCAGATGAAATGACCTGGGAAGAAGTGAGAAGCATGGAGTTGGTGGAAATTAAATGAGTTTTTAGTGATCAGTTTCCCAATTTCCCCATTCCCCACAGATGTTGCCAAGATGCTTCTCCAGTATCAACAGCTAGCAAGGAGGGAGCAGGGGCAGGTTCTGACCCCATGTTCAGTGTTATTTTCTGCTATATTACCCTGCCCAGGAGGAGACTGCTAAGGGGAAAGGGGAAGCCTGGAACTTTCCCCACAGGTATAATTTGTCCATTAGACAACAGAAGAAAACAGTTGTTAAGTTGATTTCATCTTCAAAATGATCCCTGTGTCCCACAGTTCCTGCAGATGTGACTACCATGGAATAAATTTGGAGAAGTATTAATTTGCTCCCTCCCGTGCCCCCAGATGGGTTGACTGGTGCAGTGTTTTGCATCGCATGGCTCCTGATCCAAGTCCAGGGGGTGTCTTGGGTACCAACAGGGCTGGAAGCCAACCTTTGGTATTTCTGTCTTAAATTACACTTGCAGGGCCCATGAGCATCTTATTTTTCTAATTCTGTTTCGCACAAAACAAGCCAACATCTGCCTTTTGTTATTTCTAACCCTCGTTGTTTTTTAAACATTCGTAGTACGTTTTGTGGAAAAGGAAATGGCAACCCACTCCAGTGTTCTTGCCTGGAGAATCCCAGGGACGGGGGAGCCTGGTGGGCTGCCGTCTATGGGGTCGCACAGAGTCGGACACGACTGAAGTGACGCAGCAGCAGCAGCAGCAGCAGTACGTTTTGAGCAAAAGTGCCTTTACAAAAACTGCCTGGCGGGGCCTGGGCACAGTCACACCACGGGTAGAGGGCTCACAGCCTGCCTCTCCCATGTCACCAACACTCAGGATGCTTCCCAAGGCTATCTAGGGTTTGCCCAAAAGGTGTGAGTTCAAGATCTCTGGAAAAGACAAAAAAGAAAGTGAACCAGGCAATTTGTGGTGAGGGCGTCTTACCCAATCAGGAGGGGACAAAAGTGGGAGCCTCCTTTCCTTTCATTGTCACACTTGGCCAACTTTGTTTTTCTCCACTGAACACCAATTTTTCATAAGAGGACATTATTCCCCCATCCCACCAATATGTGGAGAACAGAAGAGAATCCTGAAAAGAAGAAGAGAAGGGGGGATTTGTTCCGCTTTGGTCACATGGAAATGGAAGAGAGTTCTAGGAGATGGCAGGAAGGTTTTGGGGAGAAGGGCTCCCAGCCATGATTCTCTTTTTAAACTAATTTTTATTGGAGTATAGTTGATTTACAATGTTGTATTAGCTTCTGCTGTTCAGCAAAGTGAATCTGTTATACATATACATATCAGTTCAGTCGCTCAGTCATGTCCGACTCTTTGCGACCCCATGGACTGCAGCATGCCAGGCCTCCCTGACCATCACCAACTCCCAGAGTTTACTCAAACTCATGTCCATTGAGTCAGTGTTGCCATCCACCCATCTCATCCTCTGTTGTCTCGTTCTCCTCCCACCTTCAATCGTTCCCAGCGTCAGGGTCTCTTCCAGTGAGTCAGTTCTTTGGATGAGGTGGCCAAAGTATTAAAGTTTCAGCTTCAGCATCAGTCCTTCCAATGAATATTCAGGACTGATTTCCTTTAGGATGGACTGGTTGGATCTTCTTGCAGTCCAAGGGATTCTCAAGAGTCTTCTCCAACATCACAGTTCAAAAGCATCAATTCTTTGGCACTCAGCTTTCTTTATTTTTTTTTCCACTTTCACTTTTTATTTTATTTATGATATTATACATGTTTTAATGCCATTCTCCCAAATCATCCCCCCTCAGCTTTCTTTATAGTCCAACTCTCACATCCACATTTGACTACTGGAAAAACCATAGCTTTGAAAATCCATAGACAGACCTTTGTCAGCAAAGTAATGTCATACATATGCATATATCCACCCTTTTAAAGATTATTTCCCCATAAAGCTCAAAGGGAGGAGGGATTAATTTGGAGATTGGGATTGACATATACAAACTGCTATGCATAAAATAGATAACTAATAAGAACCTACTGAATAGCACAAGGAACTCTACTCAATACTGTTCTGACCAGTCATGATTCTTCATCACAAGTTTGGTGAGTCTTGTTAAGATATAGCACAAAGGCTCCTTACAAAGGAGATTATTTAGGTTGCGTTTTTAATCTCTCTTTTATTCACGGGAATCAATCCACGTTCCTTTGAACCAGGTGAATCACAGTTTCTGGCTGGAGTCACAGAAAACCTGAGGCTTTGGGGGTACAGCTGACATAAGCAAAGGTACCCCTCCACATGAGGAATTGTATAAAGTTCTGTCTTAAAAGTCTTACTGCTACTTCACAAATCCAACTGAACTCAGGACATATGGAAAAAAAGGATAGTGTGTACAATAGAATATGAGAAATTACATTTGGAGTCTGAATATTTGAATTAAAATTCTGCCTGTGCTGAATTTCTGACTAAGTGACTTTCTTTGAGTGGCCTGAGTTCTGCAAGCCTCAGTTTCCTCAACCATAAATTAGATATTTGGTTGAAAATCAAATAATGTTTTAGATGAAGGCAGTGTGAAGATGCTCAGTAACTATAAAGGCAACCCAAGTGAGAGGAGTGGTCATCCATGCCCAGCTAGTGGCTGACGGGAAAAAACAGAGTCCTTGAATTGAGTTTTTAGACTTATGAAACAGGGCCTCATTGTGAAATCTTAAACAAACAGAAGCTTTTCCATTCTTTTAATTGAAAACATTGCTAAAATGTTCGCTTGGCCCAATTTCTTGCCTTGTGAAGTAGCACATCAAGGATAGAGCAGGGTCTTGATTTCAGTGCTTTTAGAATCCCCAGCATCACCAGCTGGCCCTAGGGATATGAACGTGGAGGAGATTAAGCCGGGAAGGAGGCAGAGAAGAAACTCAGGCTCAGGGACGGCAGAGCGCGTCCTCTACCTGGGGTCTGTCCATGACGGAGCCGGAACCAGCTGGACTGCCAAGTGCCTGACCTCCCACCCTGCAGACCCGCTCCTCTTGCTGTCAGCCCTCTCACACTCTGTCCACGGCAGCTCCCCCTCCCATTTGCTCAGGGCCAAACCTCTGAGTCCCCCTTCCCTCCTCTGACACCCTCCACCTTCACTCTGTCAGCAAAGCCATCATTCCACATTCACTCCATTAGCAAATCCCGAGGGCTTTGCCATCTGCTATCCCAGGACCCCACTGCTCTCCACCACTTCCCATTGCTACTCCAGTCCAGGCTGCCATTGTTTCTCCATAGATCATTTCAGAAGCCTTCTTGCTTCTGCCCCCATCTCAAGGTGGCAGCCAGAGGAAGCTCATTAAACATAAGTCAGAGGGTGTCACCCCTTTCTTAAACTCTCCAGTGGCTCCTGCTTTACCCAGATGGCAGCCAAAGTCCTTGTGATGATCCAGAAGATCCTCATATCACAGCTCTTTGTTTCTCTCTGCTTCATCACAGTACTCTTTGTTCACTCTCTCCTGGCCTCGGCATCGTTCCTGAAACAAACCATGAATTCTCTTGCTCCACAGCCTTTGCACTTGTTTGTTCTCTGTCTTGGAATGCTCTTACCCTTGACGTGGTGATCTGTGTGACTAGCCGATCAGGGTCCCTGCCTCTGGAGTGATACAGATTCATTGTGCCATGTGCAAAAAGCATGCTGTTAAGTCTGAGTCCCCTCAGATTCTGTGTTCAAATAGGTCTGATGCTGCTTGGGGGCCAGGGAGTGAGGAAAGGGACAAGAGAGAGATGGGTCCAGCTCCTTGTTTTCAGAAAGCCAGTGTCAGGAACCTGGGCTGTGGCTCATGACGATGTCTTTGCTCACTCCCATGTCACTGCCAGTCACCGCCCTGTTCCAGCTCTGAAGCCAAGCCCTGTCCTGCAGCTCCGCCCTGCGTGCACAACTGAGGGTCACCAGGGAGTGGGCAGCATACAGACTCAGAGTGCTGCTGGTGGAGGATTCCAAACCCTAATGCTTGCTGCAGAGCCCAGAGTAGGAAAGCAGTCACTAGATTTATTTATCCGGCTCCTTTTTCTTTTCCGAACGGCCACAATCCTGGACTGAGAAACAGAGTCTGATCCCTTCAGCACTCTGGTAAGAAAAGGCTCACAGCCCTTCTGGGGAGAAAGAGAGGTTTATGCCACGCATCTGCTGTAATCATGATGGCAGGAGGCACCAAGAACTCAGGCCCCTCCCCCAAAGGATCTGGACAAGATTGAGGAGGGGGATGGGAGTTTCTCCACCACCTGAGAGGCGTTGCCCAGGTTACCCTGGGAGACGTTCTGGTCTTTGCAATCAAGGGCTGGGTATGGGCAAGAGAGGCCCTGTGCATGTGTTGGTTACACAAGCTGGAATCAAGATTGCCGGGAGAAATATCAATAACCTCAGATATTCAGATGACACCACCCTTATGGCAGAAAGTGAAGAGGAACTAAAAAGCCTCTTGATGAAAGTGAAAGTGGAGAGTGAAAAAGTTGGCTTAAAGCTCAACATTCAGAAAACGAAAATCATGGCATCCGGTCCCACCATTTCATGGGAAATAGATGGGGAAACAGTGAAAACAGTGTCAAACTTTATATTTTGGGGCTCCAAAATCACTGCAGATGGTGACTGCAGCCATGAAATTAAAAGACGCTTACTCCTTGGAAGGAAAGTTATGACCAACCTAGATAGCATATTCAAAAGCAGAGACATTACTTTGCCAACGAAGGTCCATCTAGTCAAGGCTATAGTTTTTCCTGTGGTCATGTATGGATGTGAGAGTTGGACTGTGAAGAAGGCTGAGCACCAAAGAATTGATGCTTTTGAACTGTGGTATTGGAGAAGACTCTTGAGAGTCCCTTGGACTGCAAGGAGATCTAACCAGTCCATTCTGAAGGAGATCATCCCTGGGATTTCTTTGGAAGGAATGATGCTAAAGCTGAAACTCCAGTACTTTGGCCACCTCATGGGAAGAATTGACTCATTGGAAAAGACTCTGATGCTGGGAGGGATTGGGGGCAAGAGGAGAAGGGGACGACAGAGGATGAGATGGCTGGATGGCATCACTGACTCGATGGACGTGAGTCTGAGTGAACTCCGGGAGTTGGTGATGGACAGGGAGGCCTGGCGTGCTGGGATTCATGGGGTTGAAAAGAGTTGGACACGACTGAGCGACTGAACTGAACTGAACTGATAGAGAGAATGAGCTGGTTTTAGAACGTCATGGCATCTAGAAAGCTCCAGAAAGATCTCAAAACCTGTTATAAAAGGAGTGGTAGAAAGGTCTGGGAGTTTGGCTTGAGAAAAAAGGTTTGGGGTGTCCAATAGGAGATTTCAAATATTTGAAGAGAAATTAGGTATGTTCTTCAAACTACCAGCAGGAAGAGCAGGGAGAAGTTGCAAAATGTTCGATGAGTTCTTCCTGTTTTCCTCTGAATCAGCAAGAACTGTAACACAATGGAACAAGCTTCCTCTGTAGGTAGTGAGCTTCCTGTCTCTGGAAGTGTTTGAACAAAGACTGAGCGGTTATGGAGCAGGTTTGTTGTTGAGTGGACTTTCACTGGGGGCATAACCTAGATGGCCTCTTCCAACTTGGAGAGTCCTTAAACCTACGGTGGGCTTCCCTGATGGTTCAGATGGAAAGGAATCCTCCTGCAATGCAGGAGATCTGGGTTCGATTCCTGGATCAGGAAGATCCTCTGGAGAAGAGAATGGCTACCCACTCTAGTATTCTTGCCTGGAGAATTCCATGGACGGTGGAGCCTGACGGGCTACATGGGGTCACAAAGAGTCAGCCACGACTGGGCAACTAACACTTGTACTTTCAAACTTATACCATCCCCTTTGCCTATATGACTCAGTGCCTGACTGTCCACCACTGCTGAGGCCAGGTCTCTCTCTTTCTCATATTACTCTTGAGGGAGCAGACAGGAACGATTCTCACCAGAGTGTTAATGCCTCAAAGGCTTTTCTCTTCTGACAGTAGGCATGCCTGGGCTGAAGCTTGGCTGGGCTGCAGCTCACTCCTCCCCCAGTCAGCTCTTACAGGATAGCTCGATGTCTCAGGAGAGTCAGCGTGGTCACTCTGCAGCGTGGCTTCAAGGTAAATTTCTGGCTTTTAAAAAATAGATTCCCGAGGCCTCTGATGTGATACTGATTCAGCAGATCTGAGGTATGAAAATGTTATAGAATGTTAAAAAATAGAAAATGTTTCCAGGTGATTCTGTCAGTCAAGATTTGGGAATACTTTCCTAAACTTTGCCCCAACCAAATTCCTGAGGATTCAGCTGGGTAGGATTATTTTGACCTTAAATGTATCAAACCTGTTGATTTCTGTGGGATGTTCTTATTCTGATGCATGTGTTTGCCCAACCCTGAGCTGCCTTTGTCTTCTGCTCAGGGTCCCAGACCCACTGGCCACTGGCGTTGTGCCTTCGTTGCATCTGATAGCCAGCACTCTTTGATCCCAGCCACACTTCCCCCTGCTTTCTATAACCTACATCTTTTGAGACTACTTATTTCCATGGGCATTATGACCCTGCCCCATAAAGACAGCTAAACATTTTCAGCTATTCGCACATGATGTTCGTCTGGGCTTTGAACCTAATGTGCTTGTTGCACGGTGTGGCTCTGCTCTCTCCGTGTGTCATCCCTGCAGACCCTGCTGACCTCTAGTTCCCAAGGGCCAGGACTGTGCCTTCCTTTGTGGAATCTTTCACATCTAGCACGAAGCTAGACACAAACCGTGTGCTCAATATCTTAAGAGGGAAAGGATGAGAAAGAAGGATATGCTCGTTCGGAAGATCACGTCTAATGTCAACAAAGATTTCTCGATAAGTTGTACAAAAATCCTAGTGACGAGACGCAGTTGGGATTGGGGCAGCGTGTGTGTGTGTATGTCTGTGTGTGTGAAATGCATACAGTTTGGGGACTCCAGGTGTTACAAATGTTAATCTGTGTCTTATCAGAGCCCGATGTCATCACGAGGCTGAGAGTGCAACTCACCCATCTCACCAGCTCTCAGCCTGTCCCAACGTAAGTCTCCAAGATGTCACACGGCATAAAGACAGCTGGCTATTCTGAGGGCAGTTTTCTAAAGACATTCACTGACACTGTTTTAGCAAAACCCATGAGTACCTTGAGATGAATACATTATGAAGACGACTGTCATCACGGCCACATGTGGTATTATTTACTCACGTCAGTTTGAATGATTAATGTGACAAAGTGGCTGAGCAGCTAGTAAGATGGAGGGCCGTGTAGGACAATTTCTATGTGATTTCAAACAATGCCCGCAGTGTCTACAGCAAGTCGAAGAGACATGAATCGCTGGTGCCATGGCCCCCACCTTCCAAAGGCTCCCATTCTCCACTGTGTCCTTCCCCTACACTCCCCACCCCCAGAGACTCCAAATTTTCCAACTGCAGCCAAGGCGGAGAAAATGGAGACACTTCATTTCAGCAGCCTGGGGTTGTGAGCGGTGGCAGCTCTCCGGCTGACGTCACTGGTGACTCCTTAGATGGCCAGGGGACAGAGAGCCTCGTGGGGCCTTGCAGGAAAGTCCAGGACTGCCGGCTGGTCTTTGCCCCCTTAAACGAGTGACTACATAGACAATGTTAAAAACTGAATAATGGTGTTGATGTATGGCAGAAACCAAAGCGATATTGTAAAGCGATTATCCTTCAATTAAAAATAAATTTAAAAACAAACAAAAACACAAATAATGCATCATTCTGCAGAGAGCCGTCATTGCAGTGGAAGAGTCTGAAAGACAACGAGGTGCTACAACAAAGCCAGGGGTCTGTTCTGTAGGCCCAGTGGGTCTGTAAGTATCTAGAATTCTGCTTACCAAGCACTGGTTTGATATACAGCCCCAGGGAATAAGAATTTCCCATGCTCTTTCCTTTGCGGAAAGCCTGAGAGATGACACGATAACACACTTCATCCACATCCATCTTGAGAGCTAGTCCCGTGATTGTTGCTGTTACTCCCTTTTCCTGAGAGTTCAGCCTTGAGAGCTTGCTAGAACCTTACTGAATGCCTTGAGGGCATTGGCTTGCTTTAATCTCGGGGTTTGTGAGGAAACTGATGCTCATCGAGTTAAAATAAGCTGCTCAGGGAGTGGCAATCCAGGGACTGGCAGTTCCAATCCCTGGGACTGGAATTCAGGGCCGTGTGACTCCAGAACGTGAGTTCATCACATCTGCCTTGGGTGTGTCACCTGCTTTCGTTCCATTCCTTTGATTTTCGTGGTGTGTAGGGAAGGAGGATGGGGCTCAGCATTGTGAGAAGGAAGAAGGAGAAGTGGCAGGGCCCAGCCCCCTCCGGACTGCCCACCCCATGGTTTGATGGACAGGCCCACGGGTGACCTATGGGGATGGTGGAGCTGGGAGACGAGGCGGTAGACAAGCCACCACAGGAGACAGTGAAAAGAAACTGCTTCCTCCTTCTGTATTATAGATCATGGTGCCAATCTCAGCAATGTTGGTTGAGGAGTATTCTTTTCCAAGAATTCTGGCAGAGTTCAGTCCAGGTGTGAGGCAGGACCGCCTACTACATGAAATGCAAGATAGATTCAGCAGAAACTGAAAACTATGAGTGTCTCTTGGAAATATCACTCGTGGCTCTGACCCCTGGGGAGAAGTTTCCCAATACTCTGACAGGGATCTCCGGCAACCTTAAGGCCCACAGTGCACACGACACACACGTCTGGACGTGGCTGTGCTCCTTGTGGGCCGCTGGCCCTGCCACAGGATTCGGGTGGTGGTACCGCTTCTCGTCACCCCTGCAGACTAATCACTGTGAAGGCCCCTCGGGGCCACGGATGGCGCTGTCTGTGGAGTGCTGACACCCCCAGTCCTCGCTGACTCCCCCTGTGGTTTGTGATACGAATGTCAGATAAGACCTGGAATCAGAGTCAGTAGCTCATTTTCCTGTTATATGGGGAAAAAACACCTATATTTTTCATGCCAGCAGACAGCAAGAAACAAAAAGCCTCTTTTTCTAAGTTTATAAAGATTTTCAAGCAGATACATATAAGAAAACCAGAACGGAGTGACAACATTACATCTAAACATTTGATTTCTTTGTTACTAAGAACACTGACTCTTACTATGAACTTACTTTATTTCGGAGGTTTATTTTTACTCCTGTTTCCTTCCTGTTTTGACTTTTGATCCAGCATGAGTCATGTTTGACACAGCATAATCTTATACCACCATTGCATCAATGTTTTCCTATCTTCATCCTGTTTGCGGGATAGGTACAGGAATAAATTCACCTTGAAAAACCAATTATTTGGTAATTTTCCCCTTTCACTAGAATGTCTGGCTAGAGCTACCTGCTTTGACTTACATTTTCTATTGACGTCTTCTGCCTTGACTGCCGTAATGACAGAGTCTATATGGTGAGTGGTAGAAGCACAAGCATCCATTGGAAACTTCAGCCATAATATCAGTTGAGGAGGCTTCGTACACTCTTTACTCTTGGTTCAGTTTTGGACAACATTTTAATGAATAACGTGATCACATCTATCCATGTCAGTGATCCATTTTGATTGATAGTAGAGCTCCTTTCAAACTAATGGTGCCGAGTTACCTTGTGCCCATGATTTGGATGCAGTGTTTCTCAAAAGATGTTCCTGGAAGAGAATTGCCCAGAGCGCTGATAAAAATGCAGATTCTTGCTTCCCACTCTAAACTTACTCAAAAGGACCCTCTGGAGGAGGCGCATGCATTTAAAAAATAAGTCCTATACACGATTCTTGGGTATATTGAAAACCACTGGTTTAGATCTCAGGTACTTTGAGCAACACTTTTGGAATTTTGCATGATCAACATTAGTGATTAGGGAAGATTCAGAAGTCCTGAGAACTGGCATGCATCTTTTTTATTCATTCAGTGAGCCTTTCTTGCATACATCTGATATTCAGTCTTAGACTAAGATGATGAATGTGGGTTCTATAGAAGCCTCATTTCCCTTGCCTTTAGAATAGAAGTGTGGGTCTAAAATAGTGGTTCTCAAACCTGCTTGTATATCGAAATAATGGAGAGCTTGACAAAAATGCAGAGTCTCTCCCTACACACACACACACACACACACACACACTCCTACACACAGAACCACCCCCACCCCCACATACATATACATACACAAGCACATTCTACAGAAACATGTCCCTCCTCACTGGTTATACTTTATGTCCTTTCTGGAATAAGATAAAGTGTTAGGTAGATGGCCTATATCTTAACTCATTACCGCCCTGTTGTTGTTCAGGGTGATCAAGTTCAGTTCTTAGTTTCATAAAGAATACATGCCATGTTGATTTTTTTCTGATTTTGGAATTTCCTTAGGCAGATATCTAAAAATGAATACTTCATGTGGTAACTTCTCTGAAACTGGCTCGGTTCTGCTTTGCCCACTCTCAATGCCTAAGTGGAACTATGTCCCTGAGAAAGCACAGATAGATCTATAGGCTGGTCCTGGATCTCAAACAGTGGGATCCTTAGGGAGGAGGTAAGGTGCTGTAACAAAGAAGACCCGCAGTACTGTGGTGTAAATAAGATGGAAATTTATTGCTCTCTCACTTTATTGCTCAGACAAGAATGATTCAGGGCCAGTGAGGAGACTCTGACATTCTTAACCCATGGCTTCCGTTTCTGGATTTGAAGGGACTACTCCATTCTCATTGTTTTGCAGAGGATGAGTAGGAGGAAGTCATCTGGGGGCGTGCCCACCTAATTATCTTAAAGCAAGATCCAAGCATGGCGCACACCAGTTCAGACCGGATCCTGTTTGTACGGACCCAGTCACCGGTTTCATGTAGCCGCAAGAAAGGATAGAAAATGAAGTCGTTGCCTGGATAGCCAAGTGCTCAGCTAAAGGTGGGAGAAGAGATTTGGAAACACAGGTAGCAGTCAGCCGCACTTCCACCTGGGGTCTTAGAATCCAGAAAAGCAATCCAGAAGGGTTTGTGTCCTGGGGCCTTTCGTCTACGATCCCTGTCTTGCTCAACTCTGAGCCTTCAAGATGTAAGCATTAGAAACGTGAGAGTCAGATAGCGAAACCTTTGCTAATCTGACAAGGAATCAAGGTTCATTACACTCCTAAATGTGGCATTTTTATAGAGTATGAACGAACTGGAGTTGGCAAAGTGCAGATGTCATTAGCTCCAGGTTCATTTGAACTTCACGGTGCATTTTTCCTCTCTCTTTCTCCCCCTCTCCCTGACTTTGCCACTCTGTGCCTCTCATTCTCTGCATTTCCTTTCTGTTTTTGAACCCTCCTTTCTGCTATTGATAGGTACACAAGGAAAAAATTTAGGGTGTCAGTGGGGGAAAAAAAAAGTTCTAAAGCAGAATTTTCAACGAGAAGCCTCACGAACAATGGTCTATTCGCACAGCTGAAAGTGCTACTCACAAATCTCTCTCTCTTTTAGATTTGTGAGGAACAAGGGGTTATATTCTCTGCATGGGATTTTGCTTCTGGGCTAGGGTTGACTGCAAGTTTATTGGAATGAGCACTACGTTTTGTTTTGTTTTTACCATGAGGGACCTCTGCAAAGAGCCCGAGTGCTTGTCATGTGTTACAAGGAAAATGGAGAGTTTGCAGAACAGTTCTTTCCCTTCATTCAAAATCAGGTTCAAGCTGAGAACCACTGGTAATTTTTCAAGTCTTGTTTTGGATGAAATAAGCAGACATATTTGAATTAATTAACGTTGCAAGGCAACTCAGCACGGAGACTTAGTGCCTAGAAGAAGGAGCACTGAGCCAGCAATCTTAAAGCTCCTGTCCTATCCTTGGCCTAGCCACAAACGCTTTGTAGGACTATGGGCAAGTCACCAATGCTTCTGCACCTCGTTCCCCCAGTTACATAAATTCAGAGATACTTACAGTTTTAGAATGATTAAAGATACTCTAGTCCCGCTTTCTTATGATAACAGGAAGACTGAGGTTCAGGAAGTCCTTGCTGATCATCCTCCCCTCTATGATCCAGGTAAAGTAGACCATTCCCTTCTTGGAGACCCCTGGACCTTGTTCACTCAGTCATGTCGACTCTTTGCGACCCCATGGACTGTAGCCCGAACCAGGCTCCTCTGTCCCTGGAATTCTCCAGGCAAGAGAGTGGGTAGCCATTCCCTTTTCCAGGGGATCTTCCTGACTCTGGGATCAAACCTGGGTCTCCTGCATTGGAAGCAGATTCTTTACTGTCTGAGCCACCAGGGAAGCCTTACACCCTTGCACTCTGTACGTCTACTCTTGTGTGTCTTATAATATTTTATTTATGGGTCTGATTTCCCATCGACTTCTTAAAAACAGAGCTCATTTCTTACCTGTCTGTGTTGCTCTACAGTGCCTAGTCCTTAGCTGGCTCATGTACTGTGCTTAGTCGCTCAGTGGTGTCCGACTCTCTGCGACCCCATGGACTGCAGCCCACCAGGCTCCTCTCTCCATGAAATTCTCCAGGCAAGAACACTGGAGTGGGTTGCCACGCCCTCCTCCAAGGGATCTGCTCAACCCAGGAATCATACCCAGGTCTCCTGCATTGCAGGCAGATTCTTTACTGACTAAGCCACCAGGAAAGCTCAGGTTGGCTCATAGTAGGTGCTTGATGTTGGATAAATGAATGAAATAAAGCACATCCAAAGTCAGATAGCTGGCAGGATGCTGGCTAGTGGCTGTTTAGGGCTAAGTCAAGTGTCATTATTCCCAGACCAGTTTTTTTCATATTCAACCTCTTAGTACCCTCAAGAACAAAGTGAAATGTAATGTCAAATATAAGAAGTGCTTGAGCACAGGAGATTCTGGTACAGGACATGAGTGATTTCCTCTGCTGAGGCTTGATCTACTGTTTTGTCTGTTGATCCTTCGTAATGATTTGTTCTTATATTTCTCTTCAGTTTTCCCCAGGAACCTCTGTTGGAGGTGGTTGGGTAGAGGTGCATGCTTGCTAAGTCACTTCAGTTGTGTCTGACTCTGTGGGACCCCATGGACTGTAGCCCACCAGGCTCCTCTGTCCATGGGATTTCCCAGGCAAGCATACTGGGGTAGTTTGCCATACCCTCCTCCGGGGGATCTTCCCAACCAAAGGATTGAGCCCACATCTCTTATGTCTCCCGTATTGGCAGGCAGGTTCTTTATCACTAGCACCACCTGGGAAGAGGTGCCACAGGCAAAACCAAGGAGGAGGGTGTTGCACTGGGATGCAGAACACTTTGTAGGAACTTTTAATGTCAAAATCTGAAGTCCACAATATCCCCTAAGAGGAGGAATAATTCGCCAAGATGAGGCTTGCAGGAGCTGCCCTAAGGAAGGTAGAGTGCCTCTTGCCTTTGGAATGGGGCCCAAGACCACTAAGCGCATGCCTAGGGCTGTCACCCAGGTCTGACACTGGTTAAATGGGGTCCATGCTCTGGTGGTCAAAGTAACCACTCAAGGCAGGGAAGGACATGGCCCAGAGTCTCAGGAAGTGAGAAAGGGGCTGCTTTTAGTACATGGGGAGGAATACAACAACCAAAGCTACAGCAAACAAGCCGAGGAGGAAGGAAGGCAGCTGCGGGGTCAGTGGGAGAAACGCTTCCTGCCATTGTCTGGCCTCACGGCTTGAAAATAAAAATAGGTGGAGCTTGAAGGCTGGCTGTGTGCATCTGGAGCCAGATCCACACAGGGAGTCTGTGCTGTGTTTGGGGGCCAAGGCGAAACGACCCAGGGCGTTTCAGCACTGTGAATATAGGATGTGGAGGTCAGAGATCCAAGGAGCGAGGTTGATAAACCCCAGCCATGCTCCAAGCCTTTTAGAGAAGAATTTCTCAGCTAGCCATGCTCCAAGCCTTTTAGAGAATTTCTCAGCCTTTGGGTCCTCCCCAGCAATATTTGATAGAAGAGAGAGAATCATATAGTGCAAAGCACTGAATCATTGAACACTTAGGGCAAAGCACAGAGCAGCAAATCCATTTCATGAATGCTGAACAAAGGTGGAAAGTCAGGTTTTCAAGCCTTCTTTAATTCTCACCTTGTTTTCTTAAGATTTGTTGAGAGTCCAGAAAGGGGCTATTTGAGGATCTTTTTTTTTTTTCCCTTCACTTTTTTCTTTTCTGCTGTTTTGTTTTAGTTTGTACTATGGAGAGTATCAACCACACATACAAAATAACATAATGATCTAATGAACTTCTATGTACCCATCAACTGCTTTCAACAATTATCAACTCATGGCCAGTCTTATTTCATTTGTATCCCCAACTCCTTTCTCATCCCACATTATTTGGAAACAAATTACAGACATTATGTAATTTCATCTAAAATGTTTTGTGTTGTATTTCTAAAACATAAGGATGCTTTCTGAAAACCATAACTATTCCATTGTGGTGCCTAAAAACATTAGGACTGTGTAAGGTCATCAGATATCCGGTAGTGTTCACCTTTCCAGCCCCTGACATCTAACTTTCCTCCTGGAAAGCAGACTTAGCCCACAAGGAAAGGAACCGTGATGCCCTGGCCCATTTGTTCCCACTGTAGTAATGCAACAAACGCACGGTGTGCTGGAAGCAGAGAGGGCGACCCCAAAATTGAAGGCAAGCGCATTGGCAACATAAAGAGAAAGTAACTGACGAATCCCTAATTCTGAAAGATACCCAGAGAGGCTGGGCCTTGAGCCAGGAGCTTAACAAGTTTCCATTGTTATTGGCAGCCGACAAATTTAGAAGCAGACAGGGGACCTTCTTATCATGGGGAATTTTGTTAGCTGAGACTGTATGCATTAAAAAACATAATCAACCTGTAGTGAGCTAAGGGATTAAACATGATTTTTCTCAACTTGAATGACCCCTCTCCCTAAATTAAGCTGCCTATTTAGCACCCTTAATAAATACATAGATAATTTAAACCATGTGGCAGCAAATTGAAAACATGGGCTTTTTGAACTCTGTATTTTCTTTCTCATGTTGGAACATTTCCCTCGAGAAAATCTCAGGTCTCGTGATTATGGAAAAGAAAGATCTGTATATCTTTCTGATTAAGTGTTTCATGATACACACATACACATTGATCAAGTTTTTTCTTTTTGGCTGAAGTGAAGCATATGCTTCTGAGAGACGTGTTCCATCGACACTCCTCTGGCAGCTGCCTTGTATATTTGTCAACAAAACAAAATGTGAAAGGATTATATTTCTATAAAAGTAATTACATTTCAAAGCAGCTTGTTATTGTATACCATGTGGCATTACATTGAACCAAGATGCTATTTTCTGCCTGATCGTTAGAAGTAATGATCCGTATTCACAAGTCAGTAAAATAGTCAAGTATGTATCTTCTCCTTTGCTTCATTAGGGAAAATAATACTCTGCTGGAATACCTGGAGATCTGAACTGAAAGATTTAACATGTTAGTTTTCAGATATTCATATTAATCTACTGATTTAAAATACAGCTGACACACGCAAACACAAAATATTTATCTTAACATTAGGGATCTTGATTTGAATCAAAATTAATGTGACAAAGATTTTTTTTTTTTTATAATTTCTGTATGGTAAGATTTTCTCTTTTCCTTGAATGAATGAGTCACATCAAAGAGTGTCTCAACTTTTAAAAGCTGTGTTACAATTTGCTTTGGTGTCTTTCATGTATATCAAAAAAATAAAAAAAGTGTCCATAAACATTTTTCCGTGCTCAGGGGGCCCAGGGGACTCATCTGGTCTCCTCATCTTCTTTGTGGTCAGAGTTCTACCCAGACAGTTTTCACTGCAAATTCTCTAGAGATAAAGTCTGCAGCTTCCTTTCTGATTCCAAGCTTGTGGCCTTCTCTAAGCAGAGAGTCTTAGACAAAATTGCACAATAGGACAAATCTTGAAATTCCAGGTTCCATCTGTACTGACTTTCTCTTGCTATCAATGTGGCAAGTGAAGGACTTGGCTTCTGCAGGCACGAAGGCTATTTTTCAAAGAGAGGATTCAGCTACTCCAAAACTGGAGAAATATTCACGTAGGCCAATTTCATCTGGTTAAAACTTTTTTGTTTTCTCTTGGAAGACAGATGTCGAAAAACAAGTCTTCGAGGCCAGACTTCAACAGGACAAAAAAGCCTAATTGTCTGGTAAAGCGTATGAGGAGACCGAGTGTTAGCCTTTTGAGCCCATTACGCACTAACAGGCCATGGAGTTAGCACCACCCCCTCTTTGAATTAGTTTTCTGAGTGTCTACTGCCTGACTTCTTTTTGGCCCTCTGTCTGATGTTGGTAATCAATGGTATCATTTGAAGGAGCCAGTCTTTCAGACAGAAGCATGAAAGCTTCTGAGGAGACCTTTATACTCTATTAATTTGTAAATCTAAATATCGCATACAGCTTTTTGTTCAACAATGCTCCTCTTTTTCTGATAGCTGATTGAAACTTATTGGATGCAGGGCACAGCTAGCTGGTGGGCAAGTTGAGATGTTTCAGTTAGCATCTAAGACAATACATGGCAGAAGAAAGCAAAACTCCCTGGCCTATTTTCTTAATGATGTAATTAGTGCATGTCTCCACAAGAAAGGAGCCAAGAGATTGGCCTTCACAGATTATTTAGAGGTTATCCTCAGCAGTAAATAATTTGTATTCATTTTAGAAATTATCTGAACAGTTCAAAAATAAAAAGACACAGGAGTATTATAGATAGCAAGTATACATTCTCATGTTTTACCTTCCTTACCAGGATTACAGAACAGATAGGTTATACAAAGCAACAGGACTGTTTGTGATAACTTTTCTGTTGGATCTAGTGTTACTTGTATAATCAAAAATGGAGGTGCTTTTTCTTTTCAGTTTCTCATGTTGAACCCCTGGTATTTACAGAATGTATATAACACAATGCTATAGCAAGTGATATATTTTGGTAGTGCAAGTGTGACCAAATCCTAGTGGAGGATGATTCAACAAGCCCCGTGAATTTAGTTTATCTAGACTAGCCTTCTAAAGCCGAGCTGTCCAACGTGGCACCCACTAGCCATCTGTACTTATATTAAAATTAAAATTGACAACTCAAGTTTTGAGTTGCACAAGCCATATTTCAAGCTACCATTTTAGACATTTTTGTCATTGCAAAAAAGTTCTTCTAGAAAGTGCTGCTCTAAAGAATCCTAAATTCACTGGGTAATTATTCCAGCTGTCCATACTTGATCTCTGCAGTTTTTCAACTGGAAAATAAGAGAGTGACATCACATAGTCTTTAGGATTCTCTCATTTTTGAATCTCTCATCTCAAGCACTTTCTTAATACTTGGGGGCTAATCTGCATGACAGTTTTCAGAAAGGCCTCAGTAAGAAAGACTGCAGTATTGTGGAGAAAAACGTCTTGGAACCTACTACAGAATGTAGTAATTGCCAGCACCATTCATTCAAGCTACATAAGTCGGGAAAAGTCACTCAATTATGTTGAGTCTCTTTACTCATTCATCAAATGAAGGCATTGAGCTGAATAATGTCTGAGGTCTGCGTTTACTCTAAAATTCTAAAATATCACTGACTTAAAAATACCCCTTGCTTATGAGGTTGAATCAACCAGATTTTGGTACTGTGTAGTCTAAGCTATTTTCTCTGAAAACAGTCTGAATTCTCACAACACCCATTCAAGGAAGGGGAAACTTATTACCATTTTCCTTTCCCTGAAAGGTCTGTAGTGACGGAGTCCTCCCTGCACCCAGTATTTGGAAGATGTATGAAAAATAGCCAGTCAAACAGCTGTTTTCAATATAAAGATACTTGGCGTCTGTGTTCTGGGTATCAGAATGATAAAAGTTTTTACTTTTCTTCCAAAAATATCGGTGTCTTGTCAACTTACCACATGAAAAATACTTAGCTTAGTATTTTAACTTGATCTATAGCTAGTATACTATGGCCATTACGTTTTGGTGGCTCAGACAGTAAAGAATCTGCCTGCAACGTGGGAAACCCTGGTTTGATCCCCGGGTCAGGAAGATCCCCTGTAGAAGGAAATGGCAACCCACTCCAATATTGTTGCCTGGAGAATTCCATGGACAGAGGAGCCTGGCAGGCTACAGTCCATGGGGTTGCAAAAGAGTCAGAAACAACTGAGCTACTAATGATCTTAATATTATAAGCAATATAGAAAACAATTTAGACACTTCATTCATTTCACATAGACACTTTTAGAGATTTCATTTGGCATAAATGTTTTCATCAGTGTGGTCTTTGATCAATTGACATTACATGATTAATTATGAAATATTTTCATATAGTGAGTTTATTTAGAACATTAGAAGACTAAAGCTAAAATTAAGGAAAAGGATCTATAAATTTACTCAAATGATATTTAATGATCATTTTCTATATGGCAGGCACTATTCTAGAAGTTTAGCACTCAAGCAGTAAATAAGAAAAAACAAACAAACCTCTAAAGTTGCTGTATTCTAGTGGGGGAACTCTGGAAGACTATATAAAACATATTCCATGAAACTAGATTTTTCTGAAATATTAACAGATTATAGTCAAACAAAAACTATGTTCAAAGATGGTGAGGAAATTGTGTGCTAAACAAAATTAAAATTTTGTCTGTTTATTACTGTAGAATTCCCAGAGTATTGCCAGGTACATTGTGAATTTTCAAGATTAGAATATAATAGGGAATGTAAAATAAACTCTTTTGATCACTGAACCCTTTTTGCCTCCTAGAATACTTCAAGAAAATGATTAAAGCTCTGCTGCACAGAAGCAGCTTGATAGAAAACCTTTATCACTGAAAGAATGGTTAAGTCATTAAGACTGAAACCTCTTAGAGTCCCTTAAATAGACTCCAACTGATACTTTCAATTCGCTAGTCTCTTCAGGGAGTTAGCCCTGGACACCATTCCAGGCATGTGAAGTATTTGGGCAGGCTACTGAATCCACAGCTGGTGCTTGGTCATCATCAATAACCATAAGATCCTGAAAAGGATCATAGGGTATGGTGGGAGTTTGCTTTTTAGACCAGAGCTGTAGCAATGCCACACGGACACTGCATGATATCCAAAGTCCTTGGGCTTTAGACTTGGAAGCCCTGGGTTGAAATCCCAAGTCTACCTTTTATCTGCTAAGCATCCTCAGAGAAGACACTTACTTTTCTGAGCCCGTTTCCCTGCTTGTAAGAAAGAAGGTATCATGGCCACTCCCTGAGCTCATTATGAGCCTCCAGTAAGATCTTGTGTGAGCACAATTCATAATCTTGGCTCTGAGTATGGAACAGGCTATGCTGGCATGAGCCACGTGGTCATGCCCCTCATCCAAATGGGTATTTTGGCAAAGCAGGCAGCTGGGATCCATAATCTCTTATTATATACCTAAATGACAGAACATGACCCTTCCCCTGCTTATAAAGGATTCTTGCTCCAGCCAAAACACTCAGCACTGAAGATTCAATAATGGATACAAATTACGTTCAGATTTATATAATTTGAGTACAAAAAGTATGCTTACGTTTTCAGTACACTGTTAAATATGGCATTGCTTATATATCCCCTGGAGAAGGGAATGGCAGCCCACTCCAGTATTCTTGCCTGGAGAATTCCATGGATGGACAACCTTGGTAGGCTACAGTCCATGTGGTGGCAAAGAGTTGGTTACAACTGAAGCAGCTGACACACACATATGTATTTATGTAATTCTTCTTTTAAAAAGAGAGCAGAGGAACATGATTATCTTTGTATTAATTATGCCAGCAAGCTGATTCTTCTCAACTAGTACAATGCAGAAAAAATTGCAAAAAAGAAATTTCTTTAACCAAGATTGTCACTTGATTATTGGGAAAACTGGACTATCCTTGGATTATTCTATGGAATTTACCATCTTCCAACTGCTGTAACAATTCTTTGGTCAATAGCTTCCCACTTCTCAAGTGAGAGGCCAAGAAGAAATTGTTGAGAAAAATTCTCCTTTCACCCCAAGTGGTCAGGGCTGACATGCAGGATCCTCTGGTAAAAAAATAGTTCTCTGCCATCAACAGCTTTGAGAAGGAAAAGAACAAAAGCATGCTTTCTCCAAAAAAGGCATTAGTGGCTATTGGAAGGTCTAAGGGGAGAGATTTGCTGACTTGACAAACCATGATTACTTTTTGCAGCTCATGAAACTGTCTTCTTAAGAGACATGTTCTATGGCCGTAAGTTTATTGCCCTCACGATTTTAGAAATGTCATGTTTTGGAAACATGAGAAGCCTCAGTGAGAAAAGGCGAGATTAATAGCGGAGCTTTGCCCTGATGCTAAGCATCTTAGCATTTGTTGCCAAACGGAGAAGAGAATGCAGAATAAGTCTTCAGAGGCCCACAGGCTGGGGAGCTGTGCCATCCCTCAGCACAGATAACAGCCCCCCAATCCCAATACGCTCTTTAATAATAAAGTCTGTTGCTCTGCTTTATTTTATAAACTGATCGTGAACGTCCAGATTGAATCATGGTTTTACTCCTTATTAGGTGACCAGGAGCATATCACTTATCAACCTCCGTGAGTCTTGATTCCTTCTTGTTTAACAAGAGGGTAGTAACAGGCTTCTCTTTGAGTCTTGGGATATTTGACAGCTAAGTCACATGATGTCACTCATCTACTCAAAATCCTCCAAAGGCTGCCCATATCACTCCAAGTGAAGCCTAGAATCCTGACAGTGTCCCATAAGAAAGATCTATGGAACAGTCTTATGGACTCTGTGGGAGAGGGAGAGGGTGGGAAGATTTGGAAGAATGGCATTGAAACATGTAAAATATCATGTATGAAACGAGATGCCAGTCCAGGTTCAATGCATGATACTGGATGCTTGGGGCTAGTACACTGGGACGACCCAGAGGGATGGTATGGGGAGGGAGGAGGGAGGAGGGTTCAGGATGGGGAGCACATGTATACCTGTGATGGATTCATTTTGATATTTGGCAAAACTAATACAATTATGTAAAGTTTAAAAAAAAAAAAAAAAGATCTTACAGTGTCTTCTGCTCCATCCTCCTCTGTGATCTCTTTCCCTATCAAGCTCCCCACTAGCCATGCTGGCCTTCTCATTATTGCTTACATAGGAGGAGGCAATGGCACCCCACTCCAGCACTCTTGCCTGGCAAATCCCATGGACGCAGGAGCCTGGTAGGCTGCAGTCCATGGGGTCGCTAAGACTCGGACACGACTGAGCGACTTCACTTTCACTTTTCACTTTTATGCACTGGAGAAGGAAATGGCAACCCACTCCAGTATTCTTGCCTGGAGAATCCCAGAGACGGGGGAGCCTGGTGGGCTTCTGTCTATGGGGTTGTGCAGAGTTGGACACAACTGAAGCGACTTAGCAGCAGCAGCAGCAGGCTAGGCCCATGCTGGCCCCAGGGCCTTTGTATATGCTGTTTCTCCTACCTGGAGTGCTCGTCCTCAGATGCTGGCATGGGTTGGGTCCTTAACTCTTAGGGTCTTACTCAAATATCTTCTTCTCAGAGATCCTATCAATTCTATTCACAATTTCAAACTCTCCTCCTTCCCTGGCTTAACTTCTTTTCTCCTTCCCTACTTTATTTTTCTCCATACCTCTTATCACAGCTTAACATACATATATTGTACTCATTTTTTCTTATCTGCTTTTCTCCTCCTGAATAAAGCTTATGAGGTCAGGGTTTTTATCTGTTCACTGCTGCATTTCAACACACATAGTAAACACTAAATAAATATGCGTTTGATGAATGAGTATTAAATTATAACACCATGAAAGCAACCAGCACTGTGCCTTAGATTAAAAAGAAAAAGAAAAAGTAAAAAGATGTGAAGAGATAGGGATAGGTAGAAACATTGACTTGAATGTGTAGCATGTTAAAATTTTTATTTTACTATCTCGTGGCAAATGGTTAAAAAAAAAAAAAAATAGCCCAAGATGACCTGAAAGTCACGAAGGAAACCCATGTTAAAAATAGTTTTTTAGAAAGGAAAAAACAATTTTTATAGAAGATTACCATTTAGATGGAGGAATGATAGGATCAGCCTTTTTAAAGAATCACCATTTTACAGCCCCTATTGGAACAACTGATCCCAGTATGAATCATCAGTTGGTGGTAGAACTGGGAGGTGAGAAATGCCTGGGAAGTCGATAGCTGAGCAGAGCTAAAGAAATCTATTTACAGAGTTTTTACTAGTGATATAGACAGATAAATGTTAAAAACTCAATTATTTTATCCCGTTCCTTTGCTGTGTCAGGAGCCTCGGGACAAGAGCAGTGCCAGAAGGAGGCATGTGCTCCTGCATGAGCCTTCCCACCCCACCCCACTGCACCGCAGACCCCAAACCCAGGGCCTCAGTGCTCATGCAGGACCAGGCCTTCGACACGCAGCATCGCTGTGCGGAGAGCTCTGTGCTGTGTGTGTGCAGCAGCCTGCAACCTTGGACCTTCAAATGGAGCTTACCCGTGAGTTATATTCACTAATGAAAACAACGTTATGCGTGCGGGCTAAGTCACTTCAGTCATGTCTAACTCTTTGCAACCCCCGTGGACTGTAGCCCGCCAGGCTCCTCTGTCTATGGGATTCTTTGGGCAAGAATACCCGAGCGGGTTGCCATGCCCACTCCGGGGGATCTTCCCGACACAGGGCTCAAACCCGAGTCTCTTACGTCTCCTGCATTGGCATGCAGGTTCTTTACTACTAGCGCTACCTAGGAAGCCCCAGTGAAAACAGCTTTATACAGAACTTTATTTTCCTAGCTTGCCCTGTTTTCACTTCTACTTCTCCTTTCACTCTTAGACAATTTGATTCAGATTCTACTTATTTTTTTTTTTAAAGAAGCAGTCAATGTCAGTGACTCTTCTAGGCCCCTTTGCTCCTTGTCACTTTCCTCAGATGGCAGATCCACAGTCTGGGCTCCGCAGAAGCCTCTGGTGAGGAGAGACCTTCACAAGCCCCGTGTAGATCCATTTTCTCTGTAAACTATCATGGGAGAAACTAGAGCATGGATTAACATTGCCCTCAGTTGTAAAACCATCCAGGAACTAGGTTTCTGCAAAGAAGGAGAAGACAGAATTCAGCTGTAAAATGACTCCCAAGAATACTAGGAATTTGGGGCCGTTAATGGAGTCATCTGGCTGGAGGCATTCTGATGACTAAGCACTCTGCAAAGGGGGCTCGCTCAGTCCTGTCTTCCTTTTCCTCTTCTCCTTTGTTCTGTTTATTCCTTTTGAAAGGAAAAGCAAAATTACCTTTCCATCCTCCGTGGGAGAGTTTATCACAGGGAATGAGATGTCAACAAGTCTTGAGAGTAGCTGGGCCCCAGACAGCATGGGGACTTGCTTGTAAGTGATAACCATTTTAAAAAACAATATGAAACTTCGAAGGGAAGCAGTGTAACATCCGAGAGCTGAGTGGAGAGAAGGACCGATGGGGCCCCGAACAGGGAAGCCTCAAGAACCACATTCCTTTTTCTCATCCCAGCCTTGGGAATCTCCACTCCTGGGTTTGGCAGACTGGCTTTTGATTAGGAAGTTTACATGTGACTTAAAAACAGTTACAAGTGCTCTACGGATTTGAGTTTGCTGGCATTAGAGAAAACAGACAAAGCGTGGAGTTGATGTTTCTGATGGCCACAGCCAAAAGGCAGTTCTGTGGTGGTCCTGAATGGTCCCCCAGACTCCAGTTCATTTCCTTCTTTGCTTTTTGTAAGTGGGCTCCCAGTTTTTATCTCCGTGGACTTTATATTTTAAAAGTTGATTTTTCAATCATGTACTGTATCTTAAGTAACAGTCTGGATAGCCGTAGGGTTTTCATTTTGCTTTATGAAACATCCCTATCTGATGTTCCTCCTGGACGGATGGGTTGGGAAATCCATTGGGTGAGCTTCTGGAGGGCTAGTCCAAGCCTGGTCAGAGATGGGAGCTGGGGGTGAAAAAATCTACCCCATGTTTCCTCTGACCATGTCAGAATCAAGGCTCCTAGTCAGGAGACTTTGACAGGGCAATCAAGAGGATTAGCCCAGAACAGGCAGCTATGAGGTCAAAGCATAAGGTGAACAGAGTGGAAAGACTGCTGCTGCTGCTGCTGCTGCTAAGTCGCTTCAGTCGTGTCCAACTCTGTGCGACCCCATACACGGCAGCCCACCAGGCTCCCCAGTCCCTGGGATTCTCCAGGCAAGAACACTGGAGTGGGTTGCCATTTCCTTCTCCAATGCATGAAAGTGAAAAGTGAAAGTGAAGTCGCTCAGTCCTGTCCGACTCTTTGCAACCCCATGGACTGCAGCCTACCAGGCTCCTCCGTATATGGGATTTTCCAGGCAAGAGTACTGGAGTGGGGTGCCATTGCCTTCTCCCGTGGAAGGACTAGCTGTTGAAATTCCCTAGACTATGGTGTACCCTCCAAAGGCTTTTCAGGTGATACCCACTGCTTCAAGCATAAATGGGTGAGTAATGGAAGAATTTAAGGAAAACGGACATCTCCAGGCCCCCAAAACCGATTTTGGAGATCTGCCTCAGCCCAGGGAACATGCAAATAGACCGTGCAACCCACACATGCCCAGAAGAACTCTGACCCACCAACTCTGCAGCAGTTGGCTCAAAATGAAGAACCTGGCCAATGACCGTCAGCTTCCCTATTTTTTGTCATTCATTTACAAATAACAACCAATCAGAGAAAATCTAACATGTTCCCAAAACGCATCCTGTAATATGCCCTGCTTCTAGTAAGCCCACCTCCAGGTTCCCCAGCAACCTCCAATCAGCATGCCTGAAACCTTCTCTTTTTTTTCACTAAAGCTTTCCAACTCCTCTGCCTGCCTATGAATCTCTGCCAAAGGCTAGTGATGAGGGCTGGCTCCGTCTGTAAAAAGCTGAATAAATAGCCAGTGTGTTCCCCTTTGGGTAGTCTTTGTTTATTTCCACAGATCTATAATAGACATATGAAGATTCATTATTTAAACAAATAGCCCAGAATCTGCGCATCTAACTAGCACTGCCTGTAATTCTTCTGAGTTATCTCTTTGAAGATTTAAGATCTTTTTTCTGATACCATCATTACTCCAAGTATTTTTAGCACTCCTTTTTCCAGCATTGAATTTAGAGTCAAGATGGGATTATAGGGTTGTGTAGGGGGCTCACTTTCCATTTTCTCATGCTTTCACAGTTTCATTCTCTCTCTCTCATGCACACACACACACATACCTCCCAGTACATTTCATTTCTGGCCTAGAATATGCCTTCTTCCACGTTTATGTTAATCTTACTCACCAGCCCTATCTTCAAAATGATTTTAAATCATTTGCCTAATTGACCCACTCCCCTCCAAGATTTTGTTATTTACCAAAATGATTTTCCAAAGAGCGACTCAAGGTTTTGTCATCTATTTCAGAGATTTGTCACAGACTCTTCATGTCTGCATTTTGCAGTTCCACTGGCAAGGGCACATGTTTAATGAATTTTGCTTTATTCCAAATCCTCCCTAAGTCCATTCTGCACCAGGTCCTTCCTCGGATGGGAGACACCATTGGCGTGCATGCCAGAGTGGGAAGGGTAAACCCTCTTTTGCTGGCAAATCAGATGGTGTTTTCATTTCCTAGACACGTGCATAGGACAGGCTTTTTGGTGTCTGCTCTTGTCATCCACTGGAAACAGTATATGTCAGCATCTGTAGGTGATATCAGTTGGTTTTGGAGAACTGTAAAATTTGTAAACAAGTGTAGATTGTAAGCAATCATTGTGACTTTCATTCTCATTATGAATTCCTATGGTAAACGGATACTTGTCCCTGTATATCACTATTTTTGTTCATTAGGTTCAAACATCAGAATTCTACCAAGTGGCTCTTTCAGTCTGGGTGGGCTCAGAATGATTTCGCATGTTATAAAGAAACTGAACAGAGCAGCCCCAGGTCAACAATGCTCAGTTCTTTGAAGTCTGGAGTATACAGATACCGACGTTAGAAACATGCTGGAGTGTTTACGATGTACTCAGGCCGTGGAGCTGAAAGCCCACTGAAGGATAATTGCTGGAAATGGTCTATAAACAATTCATAATAAGCATATTCAAAACGGGCACTTTGCTCTGAAATGATAAAATCATTGAATTGTTTGGAGTGCCCACATTGATCCTTTGAAATTCTTCAGCCATTCCTCCTGTGGAATGCTATGAGGTGGGGGATAACTGGAAGGATATTTCAGCGGTTTCATTCTAATTTTTCACCCTATACCAGCTGTTGGGAATGGGGGGTGGAGAGGAAGTCTTCCCAATCCTTCTCTTCTTATTCTTGCTTGTAGCTCAAGCAATTTCCTGTCCTTGTTGGTCCTTCTAAGACATTAATTACTACTTAGGGATACGTGTATTGGCACTCCCATCCTGTCTGCACAAATGACCTTGGGAGCTGACAGGAAAATCTAGGGGACTGCAAGTCCGGTGGCTGCTGTGCACGCGGTCACCTCACTGGGACACCAAGGTAATGAGGGAAGGGCGCTTCTCCACCCGTGTTTCCTGATTCAGGAATGGCAGCCACTTTTTTCAGGAGCCCACTCAGCTCCAGGGAAGAGGTCATGCCCTCAGACTGCAGTTCTTTGTCCTCTTGGAAGTGGAAGTGTTAGTTGCTCAGTCATGTCCAACTCTTTGTGACCCCATAGACTATAGCCCGCCAGTCTCCTCTATCTATGGGATTTCCCAGGCGAGAATACTGGAGTGGGTTGCCATTTCCTTCTCCAGGGAATCTTCCCAATTCAGGGATTGAATCCGGGTGCATTGCAGGTAGATTCTTTACTATCTGAGCTACCAGGGAAGCCCTCTTTGTCCCTTTCCGGTCCCTACCCTGGTATTAGACACCTCTTGCACTCTGTGCTAATCTCCATCATAACAAGTAATCCTAATTGCTCAGGTACAGGTTAGTCTCCCAAGAGACTGCACATTTCTTAGAGCTGGACCTCATCTTAGCATCTTTGTGTTACCTGCTCAGTCAAAGAAGCAATAGTGAAAACAAGGTTCTATGTACAGGACAGGGGACTATGTTCAAAACCCTGAGATAAACCATAACAGAGAAGAATATGAGAAAGAACACATATGTAGAGCTGAACCATTTTGCTGCATGGCAGAAATTAACAGGATATGAATTAATTTTATGTCAATAAAATTTCTTTTAAAAGAAAGAACAAATAAGCAACAGAGAGAAGTGTCCAAAATCAGAACTCAGTGATAAGCATTTCAGGCAACCAGGGAATAAAATATATAAGTATAGATACATATATATTTGAATGACATTGTTTTGGTCCTCTGGGAATTACTTGCAGAAGCAGGAAATAAATCTGTGTAAAATAAATCAGTGACAGTATATCATAAGACTACACAGTCATTTCCAATTGACTTCTTATGAGACCCAAAGCACTTAACAGAAGTAAAATCACTTACAAACTTTTAGGCCGTAGTTAATATTATTAATAGTTCTACCTTCCCTGGTGGCTCAGACGGTAAAGCGTCTGCCTGCAATGTGGGAGACCCAGGTTTGATTCCTGGGTCGGGAAGATCCCCTGGAGAAGGAAATGGCAATCCACTCCAGCACTCTTGCCTGGAAAATCCCATGGACGAAGGAGCCTGATAGTCTACAGTCCATGGGGTCGCAAAGAATTGGACACGACTGAGCGAATGCAATAATAATATAATGTCTAAAAACCTCATCCTATTTCTCTCAATGACAGGAGACTTCAGGCAGTAGAACTTTTTTTTTTTTTTTTTCAATTTTAATTTTAAAAAATTATACGTGTGTTCCCCATCCTGAACCCTCCTCCCTCCTCCCTCCCCATACCATCCCTCTGGGTCGTCCCAGTGCACCAGCCCCAAGCATCCAGCATCGTGCATTGAACCTGGACTGGCATCTCGTTTCATACATGACATTTAACATGTTTCAATGCCATTCTCCCAAATCTTCCCACCCTCTCCCTCTCCCACAGAGTCCATAAGCCTGTTCTATATATTTGGAAAATATACAACTTGGTTAATGATATTTAGGCTATTCTGTCTGTCTGTGGGTTTAATCTTGTTCATCCCAACCTTTAACTTATTGATTTCTCTATATATAATTTAGATTAAACCCCATGTTTTCTTGTAGCTTTGAAATACTAGTATTATAATTTACTTTTTTGGTATTTGCTTTATTTCTCTCATAGAAAGATTCATAGATGTGCAAATACAATATTATAATGTCACTCATAAACACTTCTGCATGGCTTTCCTAGGAATAAGGGTATTCTACAACATAAAGACAGTTTCTTTATTACAGTCAAGAAACATTAGCATATATAGTTTACTATAGAAAAGGTCAGTTTTCATTCCAATCCCAAAGAAAGGCAATGCCAAAGAATGCTCAAACTACCGCACAATTGCACTCATCTCACACACTAGTAAAGTAATGCTCAAAATTCTCCAAGCCAGGCTTCAGCAATATATGAACCATGAACTTCCAGATGTTCAAGCTGGTTTTAGAAAAGGCAGAGGAACCAAAGATCAAATTGCCAACATCTGCTGCATCATCAAAAAAGCAAGAAAGTTCCAGAAAAACACCTATTTCTGCTTTATTGACTATGCCAAAGCCCTTGACTGTGTGGATCACAATAAACTGTGGAAAATTCTGAAACAGATGGGAATGCCAGACCACCTGACCTGCCTCTTGAGAAACCTATATGCAGGTCAGGAAGCAACAGTTAGAACTGGACATGGAACAACAGACTGGTTCCAAATAGGAAAAGGAGTACGTCAAGGCTGTATATTGTCACCCTGCTTATTTAACTTATATGCAGAGTACATCATGAGAAACACTGGGCTGGAAGAAACACAAGCTGGAATCAAGATTGCTGGGAGAAATATCAATAACCTCAGATATGCAGGTGACACCACCCTTATGGCAGAAAGTGAAGAGGAACTCAAAAGCCTCTTGATGAAAGTGAAAGAGGAGAGTAAAAATGTTGGCTTAAAGCTAAACATTCAGAAAACAAAGATCATGGCATCTGGTCCCATCACTTCATGGGAAATAGATGGGGAAACAGTGGAAACAGTGTCAGACTTTATTTTTCTGGGCTCCAAAATCACTGCAGATGGTGACTGCAGCCATGAAATTAAAAGACACTTACTCCTTGGAAGAAAAGTTATGTCCAATCTAGATAGCATATTGAAAAGCAGAGACATTACTTTGCCAACAAAGGTCCGTCTAGTCAAGGCTATGGTTTTTCCAGTGGTCATGTATGAATGTGAGAGTTGGACTGTGAAGAAAGCTGAGCACCAAAGAATTGATGCTTTTGAACTGTGGTGTTGGAGAAGACTCTTGAGAGTCCCTTGGACTGCAAGGAGATCCAACCAGTCCATCCTAAAGGAGATCAGTCCTGGGTGTTCATTGGAAGGACTGATGCTAAAGCTGAAACTCCAATACTTTGGCCACCTCATGCGAAGAGCTGACTCATTGGAAAAGACTCTGATGCTGGGAGGGATTGGGGGCAGGAGGAAAAAGGGATGACAGAGGATGAGATGGCTGGATGGCATCACCGACTCAATGGACGTGAGTTTGGGTAAATTCCGGGAGTTGGTGATGGACAGGGGGGCCTGGCATGCTGTGATTCATGGGGTCGCAAAGAGTCAGACACAACTGAGCAACTGAACTAAACTGAACTGAATTGATGCAAGCCTTATTTAAATTTCCCATTTTTTCCCAAACTGACTTTCATATTGGATCCGGGATCCAGTCAAGATTCACACATTTTGTTTCTCATTTGTCTTGCCTTTGTTTTTTTTTTTTTTTTTTTAATGACTTATATTTTTCTGAATATTTCAAGGAATTTGTCTTCCAGAATATCCCACTGTCCTATTTTGTATACTTGTTTCTTCATGATTGAGGTCAGCTTAAACTACTTCATGTGTGTGTGTTAGTCGCTCAGTCGTGTCCAACTTTTTGGGACTCCGTGGACTGTAGCCCATCAGGCTCCTCCGTCCATGGGATTCTCCAGGCAAGAATACTGGAGTGAGTTGCCATTCCCTTCTCCAGGGGATCTTCCCAATCCAGGGATTGAACCCAGGTATCCAGCATTGCAGGCAGGTTGTTTATTATCTGAGCTACCAGGGAAGCTCATACTTAAAAGAATAATACATAAGTGATATTGTGCATCAGTGAAATAATCCTTATTATTTTTAAGTATTTTTAATCATATGTAATATAAATATATAGCAGAAAAATTACAAAATAGGAAAGGAAACCACCGATCATCCCACTATCCTAATTCATACAATAACATTTTGGTGTATTTCCAACGTTTTTCCTATTATTTTTAGCATAGTATCAATTATACTGCAGATCTAAATTTTTAGTCTGGTTATTTTTGATACAATATTGCACAATAATCATTTTCACTAGAAATAATGGCAAAATACTAACAGTACTGTTAATACAGTTTACTGAGTTTTTTGAGCACTAATTGCAGCTAGCGGCAACCACTCTCTTTACACTATTTTAAAATTTATTACAACCCTTTGAAATAAGTTCTTTTATATCCCAATTTCCTTTTTTAATTAATTAGTTTGTTGTTTATTTTTTAATTGGAGGACAACTGCTTTATAATGTTGTGTTAGTTTCTGCTGTATGACAACGGGAATCAGCTGTGTGCATACATGTATCCTCTGCTCTGGAGCCTCCCTCCCACCCAGCTGCGTGTCCCACTCCTTTGGGTCATCACAGAGCACTGAGCTGAAATCCCTGCGCTGCACAGTAGGATCCCATTAGCTATTCCAGTTTACATCCTGTGTGTGCTCAGCCGCTCCGTTTCGTCTGACTCTTTGTGACCCTGTGGACTGTAGCCCACTGGGCTCCTCTGTCCATGGAATTTTCAGGCAAGAATATGGAGTGGGTTGCCATTTCCTTCTCCAGGGGATCTTCCCCACCCAGGGATCAAACCCGTGATTCTCGCGTCTGCTTGCATGGCAGGTGGGTTCTTTGCGGCCGTGCCCTCTCGTTTACACACAGTGGTGTATATACGTCAGTGCACTCTCTCGGTTTGTCCCACCCTTTCTTCCCCAGTCGCCACGTCCACAAGTCTGCTCTCTGTCTGCATCTCTATTCCTGCCCTGCAAATAGGGTTATTAGTACCATTTTTCTATCTCCATTTTAGACTTGAGGAAACTGAGACTCCATTCCACAGCTGGTTGGGGGTAAAGAAGAGATTTGAACCCAAGTGTATATGACTCCATTGCACCATCTGTTTCCTAGCATTTTTACTGAATGTGCTTTGATTTATCCATTTCATGTAAACACACTAGTAGATATTATCAACCTAGACATGTCCTACTTTTAAGAATACTTCCCAAGCTCTGACATTTTGCCTACCTCCTTTGAATTATGAGCATAGCCCAGACTGGCTTCAGAAACTAGTGCTTCCTATTTTTCCCCCAGAGAACTTAATTTAAAACAAATTTGATTTTCTCAAAGTCTATTTCATTTATAAAGTGGCAATGCAATTTTTAGGTAAATAACAAAGCCATCAAGGATACCAAGTAGGGGTGAATGAACAAAAAATAAAGCAAATGAGACGCTTCTAGGGGCCCAAGTCTAAAGTACCCCAGCCCACCTTGAGCTTTCCCAAGGGCGGATAGGCTGAGGCAAGGTTCTTTCCTAGGGCCCTGGCGGCCCCCCTTACAAGGATATTGCCGTTGACAGCAGCATGACTGTGGGTGTCTGTCTTCTCTTTGGCACTACCAAAAGACCCTGGAATTGAAGCTGCACAAGGTCATTCTGTTGTCAAGATCTAAACACACCCCACTGGTTAGAAATGTGTTTGATGTCAAAGCCCTGATAAACACGAATTCTAGTACTTCTAAATGCACTTTAATGTGGGTTAAATGCCTACATTTGTCTCACAGCCCACAGTGCCAGCTGGGGAAGAGGCAGCAGTAGCAGGAACCCTTGCCAGCCCAGCCTTTGGGAAGACTCCGAGCACAGTGGGAAGGAGCTGAATGCATTTCAACTGCAGCCAAGTTAGTGGTTTTAACTTCATAAACATGTCTTAAATGTTATGGCTCTTATCTCTATGCCATGGCATTCCTACCTCAAAGAATAACTATTAAAAATAAAACACACAATTCAGCAAATAGTTCTAAGAACTTTGATTTTAAAAAAAAAAGTTGATTAATCATTTTTGGATGCTTATCTTTCTTCTGACTGGTTCCTTTAGATTCATCTCCACATCACAGTCAGGGTGCTCAATCATTTACTAAAAAGGTTAAAATAATAATAAACTCCTTATAATTAAAAATAAAGACAAAGTGAATTCTCCATAGTCTCATAGTTTTACTTGACTCAGGGGTTGGAAGTGGTGATAAGGACTTATCAGAATTTCTCTTGTGATAATTTTTTGTTGTTTTTTAATACTTGGTATTGAGAATGAAGGTGAAAAGGCAAGTTTCATGATTAACCCATGAAACTAGCTACATTTGATTAATGTCCCAACCCTGGTAAGTTATTGCATGATGCTGTTTGTAAAGAGTTTAACGAACCTGTACATTTTTCAGATGTGTCAACTGTCTGCTGCCACAATGATGCTGTGTAATAAACAAAAACAAAATTTCAATGGCATAAAATAAGAATTTATAGCTCCTACATTTGGAGTGGTTGACTAGAGAGTTGGTTATTCTGATCTTAGATGTGAATGTTCACTTATCTAGGGGTCGGTTTGCTGTCAGATGATCTAGGATGCTCTTTACTAGAATGACTGGGACAACTTGATTAAAGGGGTAAAAACTTTGATCCATAATTTCAATATAGCAGGTAGTTCTATGCCCTATAGGGTTAAAGTCACTATGAATAGTCTTCCAATAGCTAATATCCAGTGCAGATCCAATCATGAGGCCAAATTTTACAAGAAAAGTATGATTTGGGAGGCTGGTCTCATAATTCAAGGTAGAAGAAATGATTTGGCGTCAAAAGATGGCCAGAAAGATTCAACGTTCTTAAAATGTCAACCCTTCTCAAACTGATCTGTAGATTCAGTGTAATCTCATCAAAAATCCAGCAAGGTGTTTTTATAGAAATCCCCAAGATAATGCTAAAATTTATAAAGGAAAGCAAAGGAAACTGCCATGAAAACAATTTTGAAAAAAAACAAAATTGAATTCAAGACTTAAATAAACCTACAGTAATCAAGTGTGTGTATCAATGAAAGGATAACATGTAAACCAATGGGATAAAATAAAATCCTTAGCAAATATACAAATACATGCAAGTCTGTTCATAATCTTCAAAAACAAAAGAACCAAGGAATTCAATAGATATAGTTTTTCAACAGATTGTGCTGCAATTTGGACATCCATGTGTAAAATTATGTTCCATGATCCATACCTTTCAAAAATTATATATGCAAAAGTCAATTCAAAATGAAACATATACCCACATATAAAACCTAACAATATGAAAGTTCTAGAGGAAAATAGAGGAAAAATGTCTTTGCAACCAAAGATAAGGGAAAGATTTCTCAGCTGTGACACAGAATGATGAAGTATGAAAGAAACAAAATAGGCAGCACTTTGTCAAAATTAAAAACTCTGAAAGACACTGTTAAGAAAAGGAAATGAATAAGCAAGCCAAAGACTGGGGGAAAATATTTGCAAAGTAAATTTATTACAAAAGACTTGTATCCAGAATATATTGAAAATTCTGACAAACAATAATAAGAAACAACTCCAGCAAAAAATGGGAAAAGATTTGGGCATTTCTCCAAAGACGTTAAAAAAGATAGCAAAGGAATGAATGAAAATATACTCAACATTATTATTCATTGGGGAAATGAGATTTTAAAACTGCAATAAGGTTCTAACACACTTCTATTTGACCACGAAAATTTAAAAACCAAGACTGAGAACTGATGAGAATATGGAGCAACGGGAGCACTCATACAAAACAGTGCAGCCTCTTTGGAAAACTGCTTAGTAGTGCCTTGTACAGTTAAATGTCACTTATGGGACTGAGCATTTGGGTGTTCACCCAAGATAAATAAAAATACATGCCCACACCAAAAGCTATATGTGAATGTTTCTATCAACTTTTTTCATAATCTCCAAAAACTAGAAAGAATCCAAATCACCACCACCTGGTGAATATATAAACAACTGAAATGTAGGTCCAGTGGAATAGAAAGAAAAGAGCTAGCGATAGAGAACGTGGATATTCAAGTGCATTACGCCAAGCGAAAAAATTAGAATTACAAAGCTACCTGCTCTGTAATTCCACTTAACATGCCGGAAAAAGAAAAACTATGGGGACAGGGGAGTGGTTGCCAGGAGCTAGGGGTAAGGTGTGAACCATACAAAGGAGTGAACACGAAGGTCCAAGAGGGAACTTTTGGGTGATGAAATGTTCTGTGTCTTGATTGTGCTGGTGCTTATACAACTGTATGTGTTTTTCAGAATTCATAAAACTGCACCAAAAACAGAGTGAATTTTGCTGTATGTAAATTATACCACACACACACAAAATCTGACTTAAAAAAAGAGGGAGAGAAACGCAAATCAAAACTACAATGAGGTATCACCTCACCAAGCTCAGAACGGCAGTAATCAAAAAATCTACAAACAATAAATGCTGGAGAGGGCATGAAGAGAGGGAGCTGTCTTAACACACTGGTGAGAATGTAAATTGACACAGCCAGTGGGAGAACAGTGTGGAGGCTCCTTAAAAAACTGAAAATAGAACTACCATGTGTGAGTGTGTGCTCAGCCGCTTCAGTCAGGTCTGACTTTGTGTGACCCCGTGGACTGTAGCCCGCCAGGCTCCTCTGTCCATGGGATTCTCCAGGCAAGAAGGCTGGAGTGGGTTGCCATGCCCTCCTCCAGGGGATCTTCCCGACTCAGGGATTGAACCTGAGTCTCTTCAGTTCAGTTCAGTCACTCAGTCATGTCTGACTCTTTGCGACCCTGTGGTCTGAATTGGCAGCAGGTTCTTTACCACTAGTGCCACTTGGGAAGCCCAGAACTGCCACATGACTCATCAATCCCACTCCTGGATCATAAACCAGCAGAAAAACCATAATTCCAAAAGATACACGCACCCCAATATTCACTACAGCACTACTAACAGTAGCCAGGACATGGAAGCAACCTAAATGTCCATCAACAGGAATGGATGAAGAAGATATGGCACATATATACGATGGAATATTACTCAGCCATAAAAAGGAACAAAATTGTTTCATTTGCAAAGACATGGATGGATCTGGAGACTCATACACAGTGAATTAAGTCAGAAAGAGAAAAAGAAATATTGTATATCAATGCGTTTATGCAGAATCTAGAGGAATAGTACAGATGAACCTATTTGCAAAGCAGAAGTAGAAACACAGACATGGAGGGCAAACATGTGGACACCAAATGTGGAAGGGAAGGTGGGATGAATCGGGAGATTGGGACTGACATATATTCATTACTATGTATAAAAGAGTTAGCTAATGAGAACCTACTGTGTAGCACAGGGAATTCAGTGCTCTGTGGTGACCTAAATGGGAAGGAAATCCAAAACGGAGGGGAGATATATATATATAAGATTCACTTTGCTGTACAGCAGAAACTAGCACAACATTGTAAAGCAACTATTCTCCAATAAAAAAAAAAAAGAGGGAGCTAGGAAAGCAAAGTACAGAATCTTTTACATCATAAATCAGTAGGTGTGTGGTTAAAGCCTTGGATCTGACCACCAAGAGAGGCCAGGCCAAGTGGGCTCATCTTTTATTAGTCTTTTCAGTTAAGACTATTGTCAGAAGAGACATTTGGAGCCAAAAGCTTTACACATTTTAGTACTCCTTGACCCAGCATCATTTCTAGGAATTTATCCTAAGGAAAGAATCATAAATGATTTTCCTCAAAGAGAATTATCAGCCACAAAATTCAAAGAAGTTGGAAATAACCTAATGCCCACCAAGACTTCTGGCAGTGGAAGGACTGAGTGTGGAAATATTAAATAAGCCTTGGTGCATCCATGCAATGGAATATTATCCATCTATGAAAGAATATTTAATGCTCTGGGAATATATCCATGTAGTAAGGTTTTTTTTTTAAGTCAGATAACAAAAAGAGTATGGCATGATCCCTCTTTTTTTTTAATTCCCATATTATTTTTTATTTTTTAAATTAATTAATTTATTTTAATTGGAGGCTAATTACTTTACAATATTGTGGTGGTTTTTGCCATACATTGACATGAATCAGCCATGGGTGTACATGGGTCTCCCATGCTGAACCCCCCTACCACTTCCCTCCCCATCCCATCCCTCAGGGTTGTCCCAGTGCACCAGCTTTGAGTGCCCTGTTTCAAGCATTGAACTTGGATCCCCCTTTGGAAATATATGGAGAGAGAGACTGGAAGGGTCAATATGCCCAAATGCTAACAATTATTGCCTCTTGGTAATGGATTTGTGAATATTTTTTTTCTACATTTTCTAAGTCTCTTCTGATGAATATGTATTTCTTTCATACTAAGAAGCAAAATAACCTCATGTTATTTTTAAAAAGGCATTTGTAGATTAAGCCAAGTGAATTTCACTACACTTACTTGCTCCTCCTGGATGTCCTAAAAATTTGTTTAGTTTTCATTGAGTCCAGTCAAACAACTGAACCCTACATGTTAGCTGACCCCCTGAGAGGAAGGAAGCATTTGACCTTTTTAAGAATCTTGGAGCCCTGCCTTAGGTCTTCTCCTGTCCACAAAAAATGTTAAGTCCTAATGAGAGAGAACCAGGTGCAAAGAGATGTGTTCATGAACGAAAAAGATTTCAGTTGGGATAGCGGGCTGATAAACTAGCTTTTTAAAATCCAGCACTGATCTGTTATGACAATATTATGTTTGTGAGCAAGACCTGTGTGATGGTAGACAGGAGTCTTTCCTCTCTGGGTTTTACCTGAACTAGGAAGTCTCTGAAAATCCACTCTCTTCCAATTTTCTGGGATTTGGGGGTGGGGTGGTTGAACCCAGACCAGGATGGATTTCACCATTCCTTATCTATTTGCATAAGTTCATGGCATTGAAGCCTGTTTTGACTGCAGGAAGAAGGAGATTATTCCTGTTTTTTATTTTCTACGATGGGAAGGAGAAACTGAGTGAATGGAAAGAGCAAGTTATCTATTTCCCCCAGGATCCCTTGTATTCAGTTGATGATTGCCGAGAGAACAGTTGAGGCTGGAAAGTGACTGAGGTTTCCTCATGAGAGGCTTGGAGGTCCTCGGGCTCCCTGGTCCTACTGTGGGGTCCTTGTAATCAAGGGCAGTGCTGGGCAGAGAGGCACTTCTCCCACCCTCCAGGGAACCAGCACTCCTCTGGCTCCCTGAGGACCAGTGGATTTGGGCTCTTGGAGAGAGTAGCCCTGTATGAACATTAGTATATTCTAGATGGTCCCATCAACACAGCCAACAGTTTCACCACATCTGAAGCTATACAAGCTATGGTTATGAGCAAGGGCTGCTGGAAGAAAATAGCAGAAGGTATACAGTTCGTGTCGTCTTCAGGCTTGTGAGACATATAAAGCACTGTTTGGAGACTTCTAGAAACAGCAATTGATTTTTTGATGATTTTTTTTTATAATTTGTAGATGTTAAGTGCTGAGGATGCCTCCACTGCCACTCTCTACATCAGCAAGGGTAGCAAAGACTTACTCTTTGAGTAACCAGGTCGTGCATCTAACCTCCTGTTTCCTATGAAAAAAGATATTTTCAGGAAGCAGTTTCTCTGAGTTGATTGGCCTCAGGCTGAGTATTCCAAGCCCCCCGCCTGGAGTCAGAATCTCTGAATTGATAGGAGAATTGATTATCAGGGGGATGATTATAAGATGATCAACATCAGACTGAATAGACTGCCTGGGCCTGCACATACAGGCTGTCTCTCTGGCTGTCCCCTCAGAGGTCAATGGCAGCTTAGAAGGCTGCCTTTGGGGAACTTTTGGTCAAAACAAGTCACGTACTAAATAAAGGAGTGGTTAACTTTCAGAAATTATCAAAACAAATTTTTCTCATTGCTTAAAAGCCACTCAGTATGATTACTGGGCTTCCCAGGTGGCACTGGTGGTAAAGAACCCACCTTCCAATGCAGGAGACATAAGGGATGTGGGTTCAATCCCTGGGTTGGGAAGATCCCCTGGAGGAGGGCATGGCAACCCGCTCCGGCATTCTTGCCTGGAGAATCCCATAGACAGAGGAGCCTGAAGGCCTACAGTCCATAGTTTGCAAAGAGTCAGACACGACTGAAGTGACTGAGCACGCATGCATGTGTGATTGCTAACTCACCACACAGGAACAGCCCGAAGGAAGCCATGACCTCTCCCAGATACCCGTGGAGAGCGATCAGGGGTCTAGTCTAGATACCCACGCCCCGCTTAACAACCAAGAATTTACCCTCAGTTGAGACTTGGCTTTATGGCAGATACTGGCGCTCGTACTAGGCGTGTGTGTTTGTGGGTTGGTGGGGTGCCTTTCTTTCTAAAGCTTCAGTCCCATTGGAAGGTAAAACCGCTGTGTTTCTATCAATCCTGAACGCCTCCTTACTGTAAAGGAAGGTCAAGGTTTATTTCACTGTAAAGGAAGGTCAAGATTTATAATGGTTGTTTTCTGAGGACCTTTTAAAAGTTTTGGAAATCACAGAACCATATACTGTCCAGGGAAGAAAGAAAAGGAGAAAGAAAGCCAAAGGTGACCGGCCAACTGACTTCTTTCACAGATGAGTAAATAAACCCTCAAAGCTGGCTTTTCTCGAAGTGATAAAGCCAGGAAATAGCAAGTGTTGCTATTCATTAAGCCTCCTGATATCTGGTTGTGTGCCCTACTACAGCAAGCCAGCTCCAGACCAAACTGAAGTCTTTTGCTTAAGAATTTCCCTAAGAAATACACGGATACAACACATACACATGACACATGGAGAAGAATATAATACATTGCAATTTAAGCAATTCAAGTCAATCCTTCTCCAGTTAGAGTTGTTGTCAGAAGTAAATAGTAGAAAAGAAGAAAGTCACAGGACCTGGAGTGAGACCACTGGGATGCCACGTAATTCAAGGCTCTCTGTGCCTCGGTTTCCTCCTTTGTACGGGAGGGACAGCAGTAACGCTACATTGTGAGGCAGTTGGAAGTACTTAATCAGTTACTATGCACAAAACACTTAGAATAAAGCCCGGATCCAATCTCTGGTTGGGAAACTAAGATCCCACAAGCTGTGCAGAGCGTCAAAAAGATAAAAGCAAAAGGGAAGAGAATTACAACAGAGGGGTTAGTGAGCTAAGCTGTAGCCCCTACACAACAGCTGGTCCTTAGGTCATAAGTGATAGTCATGATCCAAGACATTCACATCTGTAGAGCCTGAGACCCTTGAATTACCTCACCTCAAGGACCCAAAGAGACAATCCGAATCTTATTCTAAAACAACCAGCACAAGCTTTCTGCATTTGCCCATTCAGTTATTACTGGGTATGGCAGCACCAGTAAATCCCGCTAAGATCCAGGGATGCCTCCCTTGTGCCTTCATGGTATAGCAAGAGGCCTATCTCATCATGGTAACAAGGTAGCTTCTTTCTTTGCTTGCTACTCTCTACCGGCATGAGGAACTCAGAATACAAACGACAGCCATCATTTTAGGGCCCCTCCAGGAAATCCTCCCAACCCAGGGATTGAAACCGTGTCTTCTGTGTCTCCTGGACTGCAGGCGGATTCTTTACCACTTGAGCCATCAGGGAAGCCCAGGGTTAACATAATGCCCCCCCAAATACTGTGTCCTGGCAGAAGACTTGCCAAGTCCCACTGGAAACCAGAAGCTCTCGCCCAGCGGACCCTAACATTGTGGGTCATAAAGCAAAATTCCCCAAGAGGATCAAAGAAGGGTAGTATCAGGAGCCATGCCCTACTTCCACCTCTTGGTTCCCAGCCCCACAGATTCTTCCTGTTGAGGGTTTGTTGACTCACGCTATGTACTACATTTCAAACAGCATACTCACATCCTACAGGCACCATCCTCAGGCTGGTACCTGAGTTGCACCCTTAAAAAGTGTAAAGAAAGTGAAAGTGAAGTCGCTCAGTCATGTCCGACTCTTTGCAATTACATGGACTGTAGCCTACCAGGCTTCTCCATCCATGGGATTTCCCAGGCAAGAATACTGGAGTGGATTGTCATTTCCTTCTCCAGGGGATCTTTCCAACCCAGGGATCGAATCTGGGCCTCCCGCATTACAGCCGTCTGAGCCACCAGAGAAGCTCTTAAAAAAGGCGTTCCAATTCCTATCAGACTGGCTGTATTGAAGTGATATTGTGTATACAGAACCAGCTGATACCATGATGTACCAGATGTTATAATTCTTTCCCTGGGAAATGAGTCCATTGGACTCATCATAGGAGTACTATGCAAATCAGACACTCTGTAAGCGCTCGAATATCTTTAAATGCCCTTGATGTTACACAAGCCGGTTCATCTCTAACCCATTCAGATCCATCATTGCTACTACTGTACATGAGAGTTATCACTGTCCATCTGTTGTTGTTCAGTCGCTAAGTTGTGTCCGACTCTTTGTGATCCCATGGACTGCAGCCCGCCAGGCTCCCCTGTCCACGGGATTCTCCAGGTAAGAATACCGGAGTGGGTTGCCGTTTCCTCCTCCAGGGGATCTTCCTCATCCAAGGAACGAACTCACATCCCTTGCATGGGCAGGCAGATTCTTTACCACCTGAGCCACCAGGGGAGCCCTCCTTCCATCTGTAGCCCATCCAAATGTATCCTTAATGCTACTGTATACTGGGGCTTATCAGCACACCATTTACCACCAGCACTGGGATCCGTTTAAATGAGGTGGTTCCAGAATCCAGCCTCATGACCTGCTCCTTGGGACCTCTGCTCATACCAATGACCTAAGCTCGTGTTCCCCGAGAAGCAAATGCTGAAATAAGTTTCTGAACACAAGTAGTTTAGCATGGAGTTGACCCCAGGAAGTATTGGTAAGAAAGTGGAGAGATGAGACAGGCACAGCAAGGCTGCCAACATCGTCAAACAAGTTATAATAACTAGAGCAACTGGAGCTAAATCCACTGAAGGAACTCTGATAGACCACACAGGACCCACTACTGAGGTTTATGCCTTCTGAATGATGAGGAAGCTGGGGTATTGGTCCACCAACTCCCATCTATTATTGGGAGAGAGAAGGGCTGTTAACTCCCTAGCACTGCCAGCTTGCCATGGATGCATAGGGACAGAAAAAAATGAGTGTCAGAGAGAACCCTCAGGCAAGAATCACAAATGCTAGCAATTACTCGAAGCTGATGCAGCATGCACACACGTGGGAGAGGTTGTGGAGCTACGGGAGCAGTCTGCTACAACCTGGAGGAATGATATCTGAAGAGCAATTAGTAGCCAACATTTATTGACTGATAAATGTGACCCAGGGGACTTCCGTATATGCGCTGTATGTACTTTGTCTCTGGCATTTCTCACAATACTTCTATAAGTAGGATCAACCTATTACTAGCCTTATTTTCCAGGTGGAGAAACGGAAACTCAAGAGATGTTAAGTCACTTTCCCAAGGTCTCTCAGGTAGTTGTTGGAGGCGCTGGGATTCAAAACGAAGCGCTCTTCGCCTTTCCAGAACACGGAGGATTGTGATGCTGTTGACAGAACAGCATAGAGGCAGTTGAACAAAACAGAAAACCACACAGCGTGGTCTTGATTGTATGTACTGGTGTCCAGAGTGCCTGAGTTCTCACGAGGAATCACAGCAGGAAAGAACACCAGCTAGAGTTAGGGCTCCAGCCGGCGTGACGGGCTGTACTCCACATTCTCTAGCCTTTTTCGGAATCTCTTCCCTCCACCTCCCATTCGTACCTTACCTACATGATTTGAAGGTTTCTAGCTATGTTACTGGCTCATTACTGACGATTGATTGTGAGACTGGACAAATCAAATGTCAATTTTCCATGTGGCAACACTCAGCAGGCTTATGTTTCAAGCATGCCTGAAGTTCCTCCTGCAAAGCGAAAAAAGAGAGAACTGAAGATAAATCTTTTGAAGCCAAGAAGGCTTATAAGGCAGTGGTCCCCAACTTATTAGTCACCAAGGGCCAGTTTCATGGAAGACTATATTTCCATATATTGGGCGTTGGCGGGGATGGCTTTGGGAAGATTCAAGTGCATTACATTAAGTTTGCGCTTTATTTCTGTTATTTCATCAGCTCCTCCTCAGATCATCAGGCATCAGATACATCTGGGAGGTGAGGGACGCTGGTTATAGAGGACAGAGTATGAACTACAATCTTGACTGGTCTCAGGGGCCAGGCAAGCATCATAAAATGAGGAAAGCAGGCTCAGTGCAAGACAGTAGGGAGTGATGAAGCCTGTAGTGAACAGGCCAGCACATCCCCTGTCTAAAGGCAGCACTACGAGCTACTCAATTCAGTCCATTATCATGTGTGCTCATTGCTTCCGGAGCTCCCAAAGTTTCAAAGGAGCTCCCAAAATCAAAGGATTTTGATAGGTAATTTTCCAAGTTTTAAATATCAAAAGCTGATTTCTAATTATTTAAAATTACCCTGCAGGCTAATCTGTGACTCTTGCCTTAATGTTTGTAATGGAATGTTTGCAACGTTTGCCTCTGCAAGTGGGATTCTGCTTGGGTGTGACCCTGAGTGACAGAAATAGGAAGAATGAGTGGAAATTTCATAGAAACAGGCCTTGATCCAAAAGAAGAAAACATTTTCTTATTCAAAGATAGAAACGGGACTTTAATTCAAAGATACAAGAGCCAACTCTAACGGAGCAAGCTGCTCATTTCCAGTATCAACTGTATGATCTTTCTGCCAGAACAGAGTAAAGGAGATCCAGGCATCAGACGGATGAGATGTTAGGCTTAATATCTCCCTTCCAACCCTGGGCTTTTCTGAATCAAAACCACTGTTTCCTTCATTAAAGTTGCAACCCAAGTTGAATTTGACCCTCAGAGTGAGCCTTTTGGTTTTACTTACTGTGTCGTTCACAGCACACATGTGTGTCTCTTCTCATCTGTTAATGCAGGATGTTATTGGGATGTCTCTTCCAAAGTAAAAGGTTTCCAAAGCTATTTATTACTATTTTATACTTCCTATCTCATGAGCTTGCCTTGCCCTGAGTTGGCCTATGTTTCCACAAACCTAACCAGCAAGGCTCAACTTGGCTTAGCTGTGTCTCTGCTGGTATTATTATTTTTTTTTTAATGGAAATAAATGCACACAGACTCTGATAATTTACACATGTTCAGAAGTAGCCATAAGGAGAAACCAACACTTTCCTATGTATATAAAAATTGCTCTAAATCTGAGGTTTGGAAATGAACAATTTCTCTTCCTCTGAACACATGTATTTGCCACTGTTGGCATTTTCTTCACTCTTGAAAGCAGTAACTGTATCAATACAACACTGAAATATGTGAACATTTAAGCAAAAATAATTTGACCAGTTAAACCAGATACATAAATTAATTCAATGACAAAAATAAGTCAAACTCTCACTTAGCTTTGGCCTCACATGAAGGCATTCAAGATACCATCGTCCACTTTATTTTTGACAGCTGCTTCTGGTCCTCCTATAGCCATCTAACACTTTCAGTAGAACTTGACCTCAGTATGAAACTTGTCCACGTTTTCAGATCTACAAAGGACAGATTTTAACCATTATTCGGAAATGCTTTTCCTTCCATAAGAATATGAAGAATTAAAAAAAAAAGAAAGAAAGACTGTTTTACATTAAACTGCTTGTTTTAGCCATGAAGATAAGCCCTTCTAGCCATTCTCCGATGCTGAAATGTTCTGGTTTGGAACATCTTTACTGCTTGGTTCTTGGCCTGGAGCCTCATCATGCTACGGAATTTGTTTTAATGCTCTGTTTTTCAAATTGTTTGTTTGCAAAGTCTAATCTGGGGTATGGAACTGGTGTCGTTATTAAGGATCTTTTATGGTCAAGGCTTGTGCCAGGCATTTAACATGTAGCATCTCATTTAATCTTCACAGCGACCCAGTGGTTGCGAGCACTGTTTTGCACGTGAGAAAGTAGGGTCAGGGTATGTAAGGATCAGACCTAGTATCAAGGACTCAAGTCAGCTAACTCCAAAGTTCACACATTTTCTTCAGCATCACAGAAAAATGGTGGGGCAAAGGAGACGAGAAACCCGTCATAAATTTAGGTAATCCAAAGTTAAAATTCTGCGAGACAGCAAAAGAGACACAGATGTATACAAGAGTCTTTTGGATTCTGTGGGAGAAGGAGAGGGTGGGATGATTTGTGAGAATGGCATTGAAACATATATAGTATCATATATGAAACGAATCGCCAGTCCAGGTTCAATGCATGATACAGGACGCTTGGGGCTGGTGCACTGGGATGATCCAGAGGGATGGTATGGGGAGGGAGGTGGGAGGGGGGTTCAGGATGGGGAACATGTGGACACCCATGGCGGATTCATGTTGATGTATGGCAAAACCAATACAACATTGTAAAGTAATTAGCCTCCAATTAAAATAAATAAATCTATATAAAAAACAATAATAAATAAAAAATAAAAATCATAACATTAAACATTAAAAAAAGGTTAAAATTCAGAAAATCAAATCTCTGAAACTATCTCTTTGAGTCATAATTCAGTTGCATATTAAGTTAAACTGGAGGGAGACCTGAGTACAGACATCTGTCGATTAGCCTTAAAGTAAATCTGTGCGATAGGAAGTCGCTGAAGTTCTTGCATAACAGACTGCACTTGCTTCTGGCTTTGGCTTTTAACTGTTAGATTGATCATTAGCAAGTAACAAAGGGGGCATGTGCTGGTTCAGCCTTGAGTAAATTTGGGGGTTTTTCTTCCCCTTGATTTACACAACTTGTGTATGCCTTTTGTGGGATACCTATAGTGCTCAAAGGTTGACATGCCCACCCGAAGGTTGATATGCTCCTTCTGCATTTTTCTCCTTGAAGTTTAAACCATATGTGGAATCAACATTTCCTCAAGATCTTTTTTAGCACTTTCAGTTCAACTTTCTCTCCCCATTTCTTTCCCTTCCCTGGTTTAGTGTGTTAAAAAAAAAAAAAAATCCTTTTGCATCAGCATTTATGCAGCATCTATTTTTTTTTTTTTTTACTCTCATCCAAAGGCACATTTGGATTTACTATTTCTCTTGAACAGTTGGTGTTCACTGGCAGCAACAAGAACAAAATTTATAGCAGCAAATGGAAGCTGAACTTGCATGCTGGCTCTGGGCTGGAGCGCTTCGTGTTTGCCATTTCCTAATTGTGAAAACAATATGTCCAAGGTTTTGCAGTCATCAGCATTCTAATGTAACGATTTCCATCTGGTCAAAGGAGGAAACTCAGAACCTCTATCTCCTTGAATTTAATTCCACTCCAATGTAAAGGTAACTGGCTTAGAAGAATGTGGAAAGACAGAAAAAAATTCAGACAAAATACGTTCTGAAAAGTGTCTGTAACATCCACTTATCCACAGGATAATTTTCCTGAAGGACAAACAGGGGTAGAGAGAGAATTTGCCATGATCTTCTTAATGCAAGCAGCTCTAACTGGAGCAAGATGACAAGATTACTTGGAGGTGAGAGAGGATAAAGAAGGCAGAGTGATTTGTGGTGTGTTCCAATTGGAGGTAATAAGGAGTCAGAGATCCACAGAGACAAAGCAGTTGGAGAATAATACTGAGGCAATCGAGGCCAACAGAGTGGTAATAAGAAGCGGTTTTAACATCTCATCTCGTCCCATCTGGCCTTAAGAATTTGGCACTGGCTGTTGAAACATGAAACTCATGATGACCCTAACACTCTTCCAGTGACCTCCCGCACTCATTGGTGTGGAGGTGGAGCTAAAAGAAATGTAGCACAATATTTCAAATGCTTGGTTTGCATTTTTCCATATTCATTGATTCAACAAATATTTATTAGGCAGTACACTATATGTCCGGAGAAGACAATGGCACCCCACTCCAGTACTCTGGCCTGGAAAATCCCATGGACGGAGGAGCCTGGTGGGCTGCTGTCCATGGGGTCGCTAAGAGTCGGATACGACTGAGCGACTTCACTTTCACTTTTCACTTTCATGCATTGGAGAAGGAAATGGCAACCCACTCCAGTATTCTTGCCTGGAGAATCCCAGGAACAGAGGAGCCTAGTGGGCTGCCCTCTATGGGGTCGCACAGAATTGGACATGACTGAAGCGACTTAGCAGTAGCAGCAGCAACAACACTATATGTCAAGAATGGCTTTGGGTGCTGGGGTTATGGATCATAAGCATCTCTTGGCTGTCCATTATAGATAATTAAATGAGAAACATAAAATATACACAGTATGGTCCTACTTCGAGGTGTTTCAGCTGAAACAACCCACAAGGAAGACTTTTCTATATGTTAACCTTTTTTCTTATACTTTATATTCATCTTTTTCTTCCTGAAATTAGTATGGAAAGGAAATAGGATGCTAGAAATTACCCTACAGTTGACCTTCACTCTATATAGAATAAGCGAGTTCTTGTTAGGAAGAGGGGTCTATCCATGATCTCCCAGTTCCTAAACAGCAGCAGCATTGCAAACATAGCCAACTTCCAGAGTTGAGGCCAGAGCCTAGCACATTCAATGAAAAGGTATCAATTGGCCAAACAGAGGACGCTTGACTAGATGGTTAGAGTCTGCGAAATCAAAGCTCCAAAATGATTTTTAAGGGCAGTGGAACGGGACAGAAACTATGAGATTGTTGTCCTCCTCCTCAGATACACATCTATCTGCAGATGTGAAACAACTCAGCTTGTTCTCAGTGCACGGTCTTTAGTTCTGGACAGCAGGGTCCTACCCCCCTGCCCACAAGCAGACCATGGGTTCTGTCACAGAACTGCCACTCTGTCCCCCGCTTCCCTCCTCCCCATGTTCTGCTGGACATTCAAGCTGTGCAGTCACAAAACTCAGAGAGGAAAGAAAGGGTCAACTTGTACTAACTCAAGCTACAGGCGGTACTCGTGGTGCAGAACCTGCCTGCCAGTGCGGGACAAGTAACAGATTCAGGTTCAGTCCCTGGTTCGGGACGATCCCCTGGAGAAGAGAATGGCAACCCACTTCAGTGTTCGTGCCTGGAGAATCTCACAGACAGAGGAGCCTGGTGGGCTGCAGTCCGTGGGGTCACAAAGAGTTGGACATGACTGAGGCAACTTAGCACTACACGCTCAGTTACATAGCCCCAGTTCATTCCATTCTGGCAGAGACTCCTGTGGGAAGACATAGAAATGGTGCTTACCTGGGAGCCATCCCTCATCCAGAATCACCAAGCCCTCCCCCGTCTCCTCCGACTGCTGCATCTACCTAGGGTTTCACCAATCCCCAAGTCTAGGGCTAGAAGCCTTGTTTCCTCCACACTAACTCACATGTTGGGCAACGTTGGTTCTTTTTTTTCTTGTCTCTCATCCCATCTTGACAGTGACCTCTCTGGGATCTCATCTCCCTCTCCTGTTATTCGTCTTTATCAGAGCAACCCCAGTCTATCCAACATGTTTCAAGACCATTGAACCTGAGGAGGAAGGCAACTCTCCTGATATATACATGTAACATGATGCTAAAACAAAACTTTCCTGTTGTCTCAGTGTTAGCTGAGGCCCTAGAGCTAAGAATGAATATTGTTAAATACCCATCTATTCTGAAGAGACGTAACTTGTGCAGGGGTGACCGAAAATGGGTCCAGGAACACTTAGCCTGTCCCATAACCTCAAGTATGTATATTTAAGGAGAGGCCTATGAATTAATATGGAAAGCATGGATTTCATCAGAGACAATTTTTAGGTTGCTGAAATGTTTCCTCTATTTTCCTGGTGTTTTTCATCTTAAGCAAGTGAGAGGGGACTTCAGAAACTCGAAGAATGGATCTACCTAGGGTGTATTCATTTCCTATGGCTGCTATAACAAATTATCACAAATTTAACAGCTTAACACAACACAACAATAGAACCCCTGGTGGCTCCGATGGTAAAGAATCTGCCTGCAATGCAGGAGACCTGGGTTCAATCCCTGAGTCAGGAAAATCCCCTGGAAGAGGAAATGACAACCCACTCTAGAATTCTTGCCTGGAGAATCTCATGGACAGAGGAGCCTGGCGGGCTACAGTTCATGGGGTCACAAAGAGTCAGACACTGCTGAGTGACTAATACACACATTTATTGTCTCACAGTTCTGTAGGTCAGAAGTTCAGAGGACTCGGCTGGATTGTCTGCTCTGTGCCTTACTAGGCTAAAATCAGGGCTTCCCAGGTGCTGCTGTGGTAAAGAACCCTGCCAATTCAGGAGACTTAAGAGATGCAGATTCAATCCCTGGGGTCAGTAAGGTCCCCTGGAGGAGGGCATAGCAACCTACACCAGTATTCTTGCCTAGAGAATCCCCATGGACAGAGGAGCCTGGTGGGCTGCAGTCCACGGGGTCTCATAGAGTCAGACACAACTGGAGCAACTTAGCATGCACGCAAGCATGCACAGGCTGAAGTCAAGGTGTTGGCTGCACTGTCTTCTCTTCAGGAGGCTCTAGGGGAGAATCTGTGTCCAGGCTCATTCAGATTGTTGGCCAAATTTAGTTCCATTCGGCTGCTGGACTTAGGTCCCTGTTTCCTTGCTGGTTGTCAGCTGGGGACCACCCTTGGCTCCCAGGGCTGCTCTCTGGTTCTTGCACTGCTGCTGCTGCTGCTGCTAAGTTGCTTCAGTCGTGTCCGGCCCTGTGTGACCCCATAGATGGCAGCCCACCAGGCTTCCCCGTCCCTGGGATTCTCCAGGCAAGAACACTTGCACAAGGGCCCCTATATCACAGAGCCAGCCAGAACACATGGAATCCTCCTCATGGTGCCATATCTCTCTGACTTCAGCCAGGAAATGTTCTCTGCTTTTAAAAGCTCATGTAATAATACTGAGCCCCTCTGATAATCCAGGATAATCTCATCTTAAAATTCATAACCTTAATCACATCTGCAGAATCCCCATTGCCACATAGTGTAAACTATTCACAGGTTTTGGGGATTAGGGTTTGGACATCTTTCGGGGGGATATTATTCCGCCTATGACATAGAGAGTGGGACCTGAAAAACTCAGAGGCTCAGAAGCTAAACAGAGCAGCATGTGGCAGCCGAGTGAGAAAGGGACCAATTGATGGAGTCAACTGTACTTCCGCTGTTGCATATCTGCTGGTCATATGGCTTGTGCCCTGTGAAGCCTCCGGGGAAGAGATCTGGACTTGGTAACCTTGAACTGGAGCATTCCCCAAGAGAACCATCAGGAGCCACAGGTACCCAGCAGAATGAAGTTAGAGGTGAATCACAGGAAGCCAGGGGCTAAGGGGAAGTAACAGCAGCCAGTTGGAGAAGACACGTGTGTGTGCCTGCTAAGTCACTCAGTCGTGTCCAACTCTTTGTGACCCCATGGACTGTAGCCCATCTGGCTCCTCTGTCCATGGGATTCTCTAGGCAAGAATACTGGAGTGGGTTGCCATGCCCTCCTTCAGGGGATCTTCCCGACCCAGGGATCAAAACAATGTCTCTTTTGTCTCTTGCATTGGCAGGCAGGTTCTTTACTACTAGAGCCACCTGGGAAACCCAGAGAAGACACATGTACTAGGAAACCATGCTGGGAGTTCCCCAGGGCCCAGTGGAGATGTTTCTGAGGAATGCTAAAGGTGCCTTATTAGAGAAAGCACCAGCCTTCAGATAAAGCCACATCCAGAAAACTCCCTCAGATGAAAACCTTGCCTTTCCTTCCCACTGTTGTTCCAATGCTTGTTGTTCAGTCACTCAGTTGTGTCTAACTCTTTGCAACCCCATGGACTGCAGCATGCCAGGCTTCCCTGTCCTTCACCATCTCCTGGAGCTTGTTTAAATTCATGTCAGTGATGTAACCCAACCATCTCGTCCTCTGTCGTCCCCTTCTCCTCCTGCCTTCAATCTTTCTAAGAATCAGGGTCTTTTCTAATGAGTCAGCTCTTCGCATCAAGTGGCCGAAGTATCGGAGCTTCCATTTCAGCATCAGACCTGCCAATGAATATTCAGGATTGATTTCCTTTAGGATTGACTGGTTTGATCTCCTTGCAGTTCAAGGGACTCTGAAGAGTCGTCTCTAACACCACAGTTTGAAAGCATCAATTCTTCAGCATTCAGCCTTCTTTATGGTTGAACTCTCACATCCATGCATGACTACTGAAAAAACCATAGCTTTGATTAGATGACCTTTGTCAGCAAAGTATGTCTCTGCTTTTTAATATGCTGTCTAGGTTTGTCATAAATTTTCTTCCAAGGAGTAAGCATCTTTTAATTTCAAGGCTGCAGTCACCATCTGCAGTGATTTTGGAGCCCAAGAAAATAAAGTTTGTTACTATTTCCATTGTTTCCCCATCTATTTGCCATGAAGTGATGGGACTAGATGCCATGATCTTCGTTTTCTGAATGTTGAGTTTTAAGCCAGCTTTTTCACTCTCCTCTTTCGCCTTCATCAAGAGGTTCTTTAGTTCCTCTTCTCTTTCTCCCATAAGGGTGGTGTTGTCTGTATATATGAGGTTATTGATATTTCTCCCAGCAATCTTGATTCCAGCTTGTGCTTCATTCAGCGGCATTTCGCATGATGTACTCTGCATACAAGTTAAATAAGCAGGGTGACAATATACAGCCTTAACATATTCCTTTTCCAGTTTGGAACCAGTCTATTTTTCCATTTCCAGTTCTAACTGTTGCATCTTGATCTGCATACAGATTTCTCAGGAGGCAGGTAAGGTGGTCTGGGATTCCCATCTCTTTAAGAATTTCCCACAGTTTGTTGTGATCCACATGGTCAAAGGCTTTAGTATAGTCAATGAAGCAGAAGTAGATGTTTTCCTGGAATTCTCTTGCTTTTTCTATGATCCAGTGGATGTTGGCAATTTGATCTCTGGTTCCTGTGCCTTTTCTAAACCCAGCTTGTACATCTGGAAGTTCTTGGTTACAGTACTGGAGGATCCAAAAGCAGCAAAAGAATCAAGAGGAGTGGGAAAGCAAGGAGTGGGGAGACGTGCGCCTGCCCATGCCCCCTTCATCCACAGTGGTCTCCTAAGGCAGGGCTGAGCTGGAGGAGGGAGGACACTTCAAACTGAGTAAGCAATTGAAGCTTGTCTATCAGACTGGACTGAAATTTCAGCATCTCAAAACACAAAAGTATTTGTTAATACCTGATAGTCACATAAAAGTTATGGATCTGCCTAGGATCCCCAAAACGGAAAACAGTTTCATCAGTCAGTTGCAGCAAAGAATAATGTTGCTTTCTGCTTGCTCTTGTTTAACAGATAGTTACATAAATTACCCAGCCCTTCTCTAGCAACCTTTAAGGTCTGCTTTAAAGCCATCTCAAGGGAAGAACCACATATCTCCATTAACAGGAACTCAGACCCTTGTTGAATTAAAATCTTTGGTTATACTTTATCAATTTCAATTGCAAAGCCAAAATACTGAGTTTTTATGTGATATATTATTTATGTGAAATAATACTTTGTTGCTACTGTACTAAACATAATAAATTCTCTGAGAAATGACAGAGTATTTTAATTAGTCAAGAAGGCTATTTTTTGATCTGTGATCCTTTGGCTACTTTTTCTGTGGTGTAATGGAACAAGCATTAGACTAATTGTTCTAGAATTAGGTCTTTTACTAACTATATACACATGGGCAGATCATTTCACCTCTGTGAGCTTCAGTTTCTTTCTGTGTAAATTGTTTAACAGGAATGTTTGACTGCCCATCTCATGGTATTTTAAGGAGAATTAAATGTCATAATGCCATGAAAGCACATTTCTAAATTTTAATCTATAGGATTTCTATATATGCCATAATAGGTAATACCTTTTTAAGGAAATCTAAGATTGCTAAGCCATGAAATTAAAAGATGCTTACTCCTTGGAAGGAAAGTTATGACCAACCTAGATAGCATATTCAAAAGCAGAGACATTACTTTGCCAACAAAGGTCCGTCTAGTCAAGGCTATGGTTTTTCCAGTGGTCTGTATGGATGTGAGAGTTGGACTGTGAAGAAAGCTGAGCACCAAAGAATTGATGCTTTTGAACTGTGTTGTTGGAGAAGACTCTTGAGAGTCCCTTGGACTGCAAGGAGATCCAACCAGTCCATCCTAAAGGAGATCAGCCCTGGGATTTCTTTGGAAGGAATGATGCTAAAGCTGAAACTCCAGTACTTTGGCCACCTCATGTGAAGAGTTGACTCATTGGAAAAGACTCTGATGCTGGGAGGGATTGTGGGAAGGAGGAGAAGGGGATGACAGAGGATGAGATGGCTGGATGACCTCACTGACTCGATGGACGTGAGTCTGAGTGAACTCCGGGAGTTGGTGATGGACAGGGAGGCCTGGCGTGCTGCGATTCATGGGGTTGCAAAGAGTCAGACACGACTGAGTGACTGAACTGAACTGAAGATTGCTAAATGGACTATTAATAATCCATTGTATAATAGTCTATGCTTAATGGACTGTTTCTGGAAGGACACATAAGAAACTTGTAACAGTAGTTGCCTTCAGGTAGAGACTTGAGTGGTGGGGAAGAGAGAGACTTATTTTTCACTCTATTCCTTTTTTATATCTTTTGAATCAATACCATATGTATACATCATGCATTGAAACAAAATTTAACAATAATTTGAGGAACTTAAGAAAGGAGATATGTTTATTCTTAATAACAAATGGGGTATAATCTAATCTTTCTGTAAAGGACTTTTTCGGCTCTGTAATGCTTCAGGATTAAATACAATCAGCACAGAACTTGGCACATAGTAGTGTTCAGAAAGTGGTAATGCCCTTTCTCTTGAGGTCATCCTTATGACCAGTAACCTCTGGTGAATTAGCTATACACAAGGACATAGCTAACGGGATACTGGATATTAGAAACTTTATTGGATTTTGCTAGGATGTTGGACACAAATGCTAAGTAGGAATGCCAGAAAGCTGATGAATCATCTGGTAAACCAGTGGAAAAGGTGAGTGGAGCCAGAAGCAGACCAGAGAGGGCAAGGAAACAAACAGATCTGGAAAAAGGCAACTGCACTCATTATATCATGTAACCTGCTTTGCAGTTGCTGATGTTCCCAGACTATTAAGTGCATTTTGCAGATTGGAGTTATTCTAATCTTCATGGTATTAAGTTCATTGAATAACAAATAGCTTGAAATCTCATTAGACTATGGACCTTTCTTTTTGAATTTATTAATACTCCTCATTTTATGATGAGGAGCAGTGAGTCCACAAAGCAGAATGCTTTATGGGAAGCTGTAACACCTAGCCCTAACGCCAAGACTGAGAACCTGATAGTGAAGCTGTTAAACATGAAGACTCCTGCTAACAGGAATGCCCAAGGCAGGCAGACAGTATGTCTCCCTTTTTGTTTTAATGTAGCTGCATCAATTCCCCTATTCTATTATAAATTAAGCACCCAGAATGACACTTAGGAAGCAGGCAAAATGAAAACAAAACTTAGAAAAATTATCCCATAGAGAAATTGCCAGTGATGTTAAGGAGTTATTGATGCTGTTGTGGGGACTATGGGACCATTTAGAAGCTAGATCCTCAGAGTGTGGTTCCCAGACAGCAAAATCAGGGAGCTCATTCTCAGTGCAGACTCCCAGGCCCTCTCCCAGGACCTTCCAAATCAAAAACTCTAGTTTCACAAGATCCCCAGGTGATTTCTATAAACATGAAATTTTCTTTAATTTATTTCTTAATTAGAGTTGATTGCTTTACAATGCTCTGTTAGTTTCTGTTCTACCACAACATGATCAACTATATGTGTACATGTATGCCCTTCCCCTTGAACCTCCCTCCCACCATGCCCCCCATTCCCCCCGCCTTGGTGGTCACAGAGCCCTGAGCTGAGCTCCCTGTGCTCTACAGAAGGCTCCCACTAGCTATTTATATATGTCAGTGCTCCTCTCTCAATTCATCCCAGCCCCCCTTGCCCCCACCCCATGTCCACAAGTCTGGAACGTGAAAATTTGAGAAGCATCAATTTAGGTGTGCATGCATTCTTGCTCAGTCTCTCAGTCGTGTCTGACTCTTTGTGACCCCAGGGACTCTAGCCCACCAGGCTCCTCTGCCCATGGGATTTCCCAGGCAAGAATACTGGAGTGAGTTGCCGTTCCCTTCTCCAGGGGATCCTCCCAACCCAGGGATCGAACCTGCATCTCTTGCATCTCCTGCATTGGCAGGCAGATTCTTTACCCCTGCGCCACCAGTGAAGCCCAATTTAAATGTAGCATATATTTTAGCTTTAAAAAAAAAAAAGGTCCTAATTTAAAGACAACATTCATTTTATCTCAGTGAGGAAAAATGGTCAATTTTGGATTGTCCCATGAGAATAAATAATTAGTAAATAAATTCAGTCAAAAATTTAATACAGAGGCACTTTCCAAGGAAAGGCTTTGGGACAGTGGAATCATCTGATGGCCATGGGAACTGAAAGAAGAAAATAGATAGAAAACAACAAGCTCAAAGATGAAGGCTGTAAGTCTGGCAAAGGATTGAATGTAGAGTCCAGTCTCTGCAGACTGGTGGATAAGAGAACGAGGAGGCTTTTCACTGAAGAAGATAATCTACTAACTAGTGAGATGCCAATGAAACAAAGCTTGCATTTACAACCAAGGACATTTAGGATCTGGGACATATTTTTTACAAGATTGTTCTTTGAATCCGTGATTCTGTTTGACACTAAGCATTGCTTCTGCTGCTTTCTGTCTTCCCAAATGGATACTTGATTTTTTTAAATTTGTATTGGAGATAGTTAACTCAGACGGTAGAGAATCCACCTACAGTGCAGAAGATTAATTTCTGGGTTTAATTCCTGGGTCGGGAAGACCCCCTGAAGAAAGGAATGGCAACCCACTCCAGTATTCTTGCCTGGAGACTTCCATGGACAGGGGAGCCTGGAGGGCTACAGTCCATGGGGTCGCAAAGAGTCGGACACGACTCAGCAACCAGCACTTTCACTTTTCATAGCTGCTTTACGATGTTGTGTTAGTCCCCCCTGTACAGCAGGGTGAATCCGCTGTGTGTATACATTATCCCCTCTTTTTGGATTTCCTTCTCGTTCAGGTCACCACAGAGCACTGAGTAGAGTTCCCTGTGCTACACAGTAGGTTCTCATGTGTTCTCTATCTTATACATAGTAGTGTATGTATGTCAGTCCCAATCTCCCAGTTTAAACCCCCACACTCCCCCCTTGGTGTCCATACATTTGTTCTCTATGATGCTTTATTTGAAAGGCTTCCTCTTTCACCCTCCATTCATATGTAAGAATATTTTCCTCTCTTTTATTCATAAAAGTGCTACTGTGAGATAATGCGTGTTCCCGCTAGGGTTGCTATAATTTCAGCAAAAGCAAAGAAACTTAATAACTTAATTGGTGTATAAAATTTCCCATATATGACTCAAACAGGGGCTCTGTGATGGCCCGAAGGGTGGGATGGGGAAGGAAATGGGAGGGAGGTCTGGGAGGGAGGGGACATGGATGTACCTATGGTTGATTCTTGTTGATGTATGACAGAAAGCCACAAAATTCTGTAAAGCAATTAAACTTCAATTAAAAAATTAAAAAGATATTTTAAAAATTTCCCATTTATGATTTTGATTGGAAAATAACTCAAGAACTTACCGTGAGTGTGACTGTGAATAAGAATCCACTGCACACCCAAGTGAAGGTTCCCAGGCTGGATGGGAAGGAGGAGAACGGGGGGCAAAAATGTGCGCAAAATTAAGAGAAATTTTTACTGCCTCACTGTGAGCTCTTCCCATTAAAGAATTTAGTGAAAGGAAATAGGAATGAGCATATATACTTGGGAATGCTCAGACCCGTCCCCTTGCCAACAAACTGCGGAAATAATAGACATCAGCAACCAGCTGGTGACTTTTACTTTGACTCTTATAATAATAAATTAGTGGAAAAGCTTCTGAAATATCACTTCCAGTGTGGAAGACCCTCATCTTTCTTACTGTAGGGGACCAAGTTATAATGTTATCTATTAGAATGAATCATTTCTCTTGGAAAGTCCCTATGTGATAAACCAGACTGTCGGGACACTAGCCAGCTTTATGTTTTATTTTTGGTGATTTAAGGGATTTATTACAACAGATGACATTTCTGATAGTGGAAATTTACCTGCATGTAGCCAAAGTCTTGACCTCTTGAATAAATTTTCAGTTGGCAGAAGTGGAAAGTCTTCTCCAGCTTTGAACTATAGGGATTTTCAGTAAGGGTTCAATCAACAAAAATTCAGATACTCTTTCTTAATGGGGTAACTTTAAAGGTACATTAACTAGATAAAAGAGAGTTCTGTGTGGGCAAGTTTAGAGAATAACGTAGCAGCTGATATGTGTGGGTGATTATTTGGGTCCTAGCTTGAACAGAAAGCAACGTTTAAGATCTGTTAAGTGTGCGAATCTAGGTGAAGTCCTCTCAGTTTTGAGTCATGCTTGTGGGTTTCCATGTGTTACAAGGATCGGGCGAACATGCTACCATGGTTCAGCGTTAATGGGAATTAATATGTGGTTTATTTAGCAAGTTAAAACTCTTCCACATTAGAAAGGACTTTACAGCAGACAGTTTTATAAGGAGAATGGAATGAACTGAACACAGTCACTTGAATTAGAATATCTTTTATATTCTCTGTGTCCCCTCAGAGTTGATGACAAACCTAGAGAAGCATGCTAGAACAAGCAGACCAGAAAATTAAATTCTTCTCATTCTCACTTCGTGCAGTAGGCACAATTCAGAGCGTTTAGCCTCAAACATCTTTCTGTGTGTTTTTCTGTTTTCCTTTCTTCCTTTCCTTCTTTGTAAGTCAGCCAGACTTGGTAAGGTCATTAAAATTGGGACTTTGGCAAACTTGATGAAATCAGGAAAAAATTAGCCTGGAAAGATCCTTGGAGTGAGTCAGGTCCGGTGCTTTGTCTTCTGGCGCCTGACGTCTCGGGACTGTGGGAACCGACTGTGATGGTGAGTGTGAGGGCGCCACTGCAGTGCGGCGGGCGAGCTGTGCGGAGGTACACGCCGTTATCGTTATGGGTCCGGCACCAGGTCATCCTGGATCATTAGAAAGTTTTGATGTTTAAAATAAATTCTGTTTCCATATCTGCCCTAAACGAATTCACCTTTAATCATATAGAGCTATTCCCACACTCATTTGTTAACAAAGAAGGAGACGAGCTGGTTGCAGTCCTATCTAGAGACACCTTGATTTGACAGGAGGAGTTTTTTAAAATTATGAAAAGTAACTCCCTAAAAAGGTGGGGGGTAGTTGGGGGCGGGGGGGGGGGGGAGGAAAGAGCAAATTACTGTATGAATCAGGATAGGGAAGCCTTTTCTAAGTAACATAATACCAAAGGCAGGAACTTTGAAAGAAAAACTTCATAGATTGGCTGTATATAAATTTTGCACTTTTGTGTATTAAAGACCACCATGTTGTTCAGTCACTAAATCATGTTCAGCTCTTTGCAACATCATGAACTGCTTCATGGCAGCCTTCCCTGTCATTCACTATCTCCCGGAGCTTGCTCAAACTCATGTCCATTGAGCCAGTAATGCCATCCAACCATCTCATCGTCTGTCGTCCCCTTCTCCTCTGGCCTTCTATCTTTCCCAGCATCAGGGGCTTTTTCAATGAGTCAGTTCTTCACATCAGGTGGCCAAAGTATTGACGCTTTAGCTTCAGTATCAGTCCTTCCAGTGAATATTCAGGGTTTATTTCCTTTAAGATTGATGGGTTTGATCTCCTTGCTGTCCAAGGGACTCTCAAGAGTCTTCTCCAGCACCACAGTTTGAAAGCATCAATTCTTCAGCGTTCAGCCTTCTTCATGGTCCAACTCCCACATCAATACATGACTACAGGAAAAAAAACATAGCTTTGACTATACAGACCATTAAAGACCACCATAGGAGAAAGCAAAATGCAAGTTATACACTGGGAAAATAATAATATTTGTAACTCATATGGACAGATAAAATTATGTTATTTATTTACTGTATACATGTTATTTATGTTATTGCCAAGATGTCACTAAAATGAAATGAAAGGAATAAAAGCAATATAAAATCACAAAGAGAATGAAAGAAGAGACAAGAGCAGACAAGGAATAGCAGCAAATTTTTGAAAGATGGAGAGCTGATGGACAAATCAGCAGAGCTGACCAATCTGAGCACCAAGTATCTGCAAAGGAAACGAGATGTGAGCCAATCCCTGCAAAGCAACACTAGGAAGTTCAGGGATGGGAAGTACCAACTAGTGTGGGAGGCACCATAATTTACAAGAAGAATGCAGTATCCAATAGTACGGTCACTGTTTCCAAAACCACTAGAAAAGAAACACAAATTTTGAAAGAGATTAATATCAGATGGAAAAGGCTTAAAATACACTCACTCTTCAGCATTTGTTCATTCACCAAACATACACCAGGAACCTCAACTATACTCTTGACACTCTTCTGAGTCTTCCAGATAAAGTAACAAATAAAATTGTCCTACTGCAAGAAGACAGATCCGTAACCCAGGGAGATCAGTGGGTGAAGGGGGAAAGCCAGCAGGACCTAAGCCTTTCTTTCTCTTTCATTCTTCATTTCTGTGCATTACCATGCTTCCAGCAAAGAGCACGTCACTCGCCCTTTACTGCGTGACAATGCAGAATATGCCCTAAGCCCTGCCACCCAGTAGCATGAGCCGGATGGGACTGACCCAGCACAGCAAAGGAGACCCAAAATGAGAGTAAGACAAGGCACAGTAGAGTGAGCTTATTCAAGACAACGCTGTAATTAAAGAGAGAGAGAGAAAAAAAGGAAGTACTTATAGCTGAGAGGGAGGAGACAGAAAACTAACAGATCCTGTCAGTTGGTTAACAAGGCTGGTTAAAGAAAGAAACAAGGGTTCCTATTTTCTGTGCTGTGATTGTGAGAGGCCTTTTCCAAGAAGAAGAAGAGACCCAAGGAGGTGGGGAGCTTACCAATCCATTTTCTAAGGGAAGAACAGTTCAGGCAGAAGGAATAGCAGGTGCAAAGACTCTGAGCAGGGTGAGTGTTTGGATTATCCAAGAACAGTAAAGAGGCCCTGGTCACTGAAGTCACAATATGTGGGAAAGAGTGGGAGGAAATAAAGTCAGAGAAGCAGCCAAGGGCCAGGTCATGTGCAGCTTTGGAGGCCATAATAAAGAATTTGACTTTTATGACGATACCAGAAACATTCAGAGTTTCAAGGAGGAAAATGATAGACTTTGATTTGTGTTTAACAAGGATCTCTGACTCCTGCATGAGACAGCATTTTGTGGCGGGAGAAAGGACAAGAAGACTATTGGTTTGGAGACTATTGACATAATCCAGCAAAAGATCATAGTAAATAAAGGGATGGAGGGGGTGAAGGAGGTAAGAAGTCAGATTCTAGATACATTTTAAAGGTTGGGCCTGTAGGGCTTGAAGATGAACTGGATGTGATGTGGGAGAAAGACTAGAGCTGAGGATAATCATAATTTATTTGGGACCTGAACAACTGGAAGGATGGAGTTGCCACATATTCAAATAGGAAGACTATGGGAGGAGTGCCTAGCGTCTGTATTATGATAGCTGTGGTTGTGCTTGTGGGATGCAGAATCGGGAGCTGGGTCTTCCTGAGTTTGAGATGCCTTCAGGCATCTGAGAAGAGATGCTGTGCAGGCAGTCTGGGGTTCAGAAGATGGGTCGGGACGAGACAAATCAACGTGCTCATCAGCACATGGTGTTTATTTTGAGCCATGGCACTGGGTAATCTTCTTCGAGAGTGAGGGGAAATTCAAGGTCTGAACTAGTGGGCACTGGAGCACTGAGGCTTCCTACAAGTTAGGAATATAAGGAGCACGTAACTGAGAAGACGGGAAAGGACCAATCAAGAGAGTCAAGAGTGAAGGTAGATCTAGCCAGAGAAGGAAAACCAAGAGAGAATGGTATTTCCAAGGCAAAAAAAAAAAAGGAGTTTTGAGACAGAGGGAATGAGCAATTATGCCAAAAGCTGCTGATTGCTCAGGTAAGATGAGGGCCCGGACTTGAGCACTGGCTTGGACTAAGTAGAAGTCTTTGAAAGAGCAGGTTTAGTGCAGTGGTGGGGAAAGAAGCCTCATCACAGTGGGTTTAAGACAAATATGAAGGGAGGAAGAATTAACAGCAAGTAAAAACAACAAACAGAAGACAGAAAGATCAACACTGTGTGATCCCATTGTCTTGTAGGAGAGGGAACCGAAAAACAGTCAGCAAGCAGCCTGATGGCCAGCACGCGCCTCACTCCTGTCCTGTGACCTGCGATTAGGTGACGTGGCCGTGCTGGCCTCTGAGGTGTTTTTCTAAAAAAATGTATTTACTTTCAATTGAAGGATAATTGCTTTACAATATTGTGTTGGCTTCTGCCATACATCAACATGAATCAGCTATAGGTATTTTAAACTTGTGAGGTCCCAGCCCAGCTCACCTTCCCCAGCTCAGCACTCTCTTATTTGCCTCCTTTTACCATTCCCCTGGGCAAGGTTCCCATCCCTTTTCCTACTCTCCTCACACCCCCACCCACCTTCTCATCCAAAGACAATCACCTCTCCAACAGCTTTTCCCGAATCTATCTGGGAATCAGCCAGCCTCCTCCTCCCTCTTTGTATACAGCAGAGGCTTCCATTAGAAAGACATGTTTTTTTACTTAAATTTCCCTTGAAAATACACAAGGGTTTAAATTAAGGGTAAAAATTGCATTTTTGAATCACAAAAGTTTTTGCCCAAATCCAAAATGTTTGAAAAAATAGGTCAAGAGGCTTTCTTAAAGCTTCAGGTTTTCCCATCTGTGGTTAGATTCATGGATCACATGTGAGGCCCTTTCGTGTGTGGATGTCATCGTTCCAAGTCTTCTGACTGGGCCTTTTATTTCTCCAGGCAGGGGTGGTGAGCCACGGGGTGGGCTGAGTACCTGTGAGTCTAGGCAGCAGTTCCTAGAGAGGGCTGTGACCTTGAACTTGTTTCCTAACTCTCTGTGTTGTGCTCAGCTGTTTCAGTTGTGTTGGACTCTTTGCAACCCTGTGGATGGCAGCCCGCCAGGCTCCTCTGTCCATGGGATTCTCCAGGCAAGAATACTGGATTGGGTCGCTGAGCCCTCCTCCGGGGGATCTTCCTGACCCAGGGATCCACATCTCTTACGTCTACCTGCACTGGCAGGCAGATTCTTTACCGCTAGCACCGCCTGGAGAGCCCCAACGAAAGCTTCACCTAGATACTGAGTCAATTTGGAGGTAGGCTGGGATGAGGCCTGAATTCGCATCTGCATGGAGTCAGTATTTTCTTTTCCACTGAGTTGTTCACCTGGGAGAAGTGCCCATTAGAGCACTTTTAGAAGTGGGCATTAGAGACACTAATGCCCAACTGTTCTGGGGTTCCACACCATGAAGAGCTGTTTCGATGTTCTTGGCAGACTCCCTTGTGAGGCTTGGGCTCCCAGCACCCCCCAGGACTCCTGTGTCTGCTGGCCTCAATTCCCTCAGCCAATTCTCCTTTCACTTATCTGAAAACATTTGAAGTGACTCCCTTGACTTTTCTCCAGTTTCACCCCTACAGCAACCCTACCCTGAAAATGTGTAGAGTGATCCTCTACCTTAGGGTCCAGTTAATTAACTCAGTGTCAAAGCTGGCTCTGGTCCACTTTCTTCCAGGACCAGGGCTCTTCTCCCAGCTTCAAGCCCTCTGAGCTTTGCTCACTGCCGTGTGCTTTGCACCAAGCTCTTTAAACTTTAAGGTGCTAGTAATCACTTGGGAATCTTGTTAAAATGAAGATTCTCTTTCTGTAGGTCTGTTGTGGAGCCTGAGGTTCTGCATTTCTAACAAGCTCCCAAGTGAGATGCATGCATATATGGCCTGGGACCTGCTTTAAGAGTGGGTCTTCAAAGTGTACCTGAGGCTGCACCCGTTGGTACCTGGCCGGGCCATGCATCATGCTAAGTCTCTCAGTCATGTCCAACTCTTTGTGACCCCGTGGACTACAGACCACAAGGCTCCTCTGTGGGATTCTCCCAGTAAGAATACTGGAGTGGGTTGCCAGGCCCTCCTTCAGGGGATCTTCCCGATGCAGGGATCAAACCTGCATCTTCTACATCTCCTGTGTTGGCAGGCGGGTTCTTTACCACTAGTGCCACCTGGCAAGCCCATGGCAGGGCCATATCATCAACCTTTAAGTAGATCTGGCCACAAAAAGGCATCCTTCTCAGGAGATGGGAAGAAGCCAGTCCTTGAACTGGAAAGGAATCACATTAGCCTGGGCTTTGGGAGGAAAAAAAAAAAAAACAGGAAAATGCATCTTTTTCCAATTACAGATAAGAAACTAGTTATTTTAAAGAGAAATGAGAAATGTAATAGACTAAAATTGCAGTTCCCTAGGTATATTCTAGGAAATATTGGTCCTGTGGGATGTTAACAGGAGTTGTGTGCAAAAGAGGTTTCTATGCTCAAATGAGTTCTAGAATCTAGAATGTAAACACGGGGTTAAACAAAGTTTAATAGGTTTTCTTACCACAGAACTTTTCAGAGGCTTTTATAAGTTGATGTGCGTAGTAGCTGTCCAAGAAGGACATAAAGCCTGCAACATTCTCCAAAAGTATTTTCTAAGAAAATCCTTAAGTTTTGTGTGTGTTTTTTTTTTTTTTTAAGGAGGCTAAACAGTACTAAATCTCCATGGAATTCTCTTTGGGAAAGGGTAACATAAGCGCATACCCAGAATCAACTGTATCGACCTTCCCACTTCTTCCTTTGCCTGCCCCAGAGATTACAAAATGGAAAAGTGTTTGTTTTCTCAGATTCATTTGCTAATAACTTTGTCATTGTTTAGTACATTCACGAATCCATAAACATCTGTTATTTAATTTTTTTCACAAATGTCAGGTACTTCTTATAAGTGCTATGGCTAAAATGTAAAAATCATGACATCTGTTCATCTCCACGTTCTATCAAGACTGAAAGGTACCCCTTCTGCACTCTTTCCTCTCCTTACTACTAACAGAAGTGTTGCAGGAAGGGGCCCCTTTTAGGGCCCGACAGTGGGCCCTTGTCTAACACTCAGAAATGAATTGTCCGAGGAGACACGTGTGCTAACAAAACAAGAGATTTTATTGGGAAAGGAGTTCCTGGGTGGAGAGCAGTAGGGTAAGGGAACCCAGGAGAACTGCTTTGCCACATAGCTTGCAGTCTTGGGTTTTAAGGTAATGAGATTAGTTTTCAGGTTGTCTTTAGCCAATCATTCTGACCCAGAGTCCTTCTTGGTGGTGCACGCCTTGTTCAGCCAAGATGGATGCCAGAGAGAAGGATTCTGGGAGGTGGTCGGACAGGTGGTGTCTCCTTTTGACCTTTCCCAAACTCTTCTGGTTGGTGGTGGCTTATTAGCTCCACGTTCATTAGGACATTAGGACATCCGTCCTAAAACAACTCATGCAAATGGTTATTATGGTGCCTGGCCAGGGCGGGCGGTTTCAGTCAGTGTGCTTCCCCTAACAGAAGAATTGGGGGAGGAGCTGTAGGAGGGAGAGTATTTAAAATGAGAAGAGGAGGACAGTCCTTTCATCTGTAATTTGGAAAGCTGAGAGGGCTTGATTTGGTTAAACATGTTTGAATACGCTTCAGAATTTCTCCTTGAGCTTTAGGAGTTTGTCTGAACGGGTAACAGGAAAATATAGGATAAGTAGACTGGAAGGCGGAGAAGGCAATGGCACCCCACTCCAGTACTCTTGCCTGGAAAATTCCATGGAGGGAGGAGCCTGGTAGGCTGCAGTCCATGGGGTTGCTAAGAGTCGGACTCGACTGAGCGACTTCACTTTCACTTTTCACTTTCATGCATTGGAGAAGGAAATGGCAACCCACTCCATATTCTTGCCTGGAGAATCCCAGGGATGGGGGAGCCTGGTGGGCTGCCGTCAATGGGGTTGCAAAGAGTTGGACACGACTGAAGTGACTTAGCAGCAGCAGCAGACTGGAAGGACCATGCCTCCGCCAGATTTTGCTGAGGGGTCTGCATCCTGGCAAGTATTTAGTTGCACATAAAAGTTAAGATACTCTCTGAAAGTGAAGGAGGCATTTGGAAGTTCTGTGTTTCTGTTGCAAGCAGGCTGGAGAAGCATTTTACACGGTTATGGCCACAAACCAGGATGCAGAAAGGGCATCTGGTTCATGTAATAGCTGCGTCCTCAACCAAAATTCTTTTAATCGTCTTTGGGGAAAATTAGATTGACGGGATGAAGCAATGAAGAGGGCTGTGTGTGTCTGAGGCAGTAGTAGGTAGCTGGAATTGGAGATGGGTCAATTTACAAATTAAATAAAACAATAATATTGTACTTAAAAATAGTAAAAGTGCAAAATCTCCCTCTACCGTGATAGCATTTTCCTCCCCCGCCCCGGGGAGGTGTTGGACATATCAGAGCCTGTATTGTTGGGGTTGCTGTGGCAACTGCAATACCTCCACTTTCCTCTAAAAACCTCACTAGCCCAAGAACAAGCCTGGGCAAGTTCACAATTCAGCGGCTTATGAGCACTTTCTTATCCTAAAATAGTGCAGTGATAATTGCTGAGAATCATAAATAGAAGAAGGGGAAGTTATTTGTGCTTGCCTCATCTACCTACTTGGGCTTTCCTCACATAATGTTTCTGGTTTAGTCACTAAGTCATGTCCAACTCTTTGCGACCCTGTGGACTGTAGCCCACCAGGCTCCTCTATCCGTGGGATTTCCCAGGCAAGAATACCACAGCAGGTTGTCATTTCCTTCTCAGATCTTCCTGATCTAGGGATCGAAGCAGGGGCTCCAGCATTGCAGGCTGCCCTTTCCCAAATTGTCTGCATATCTAAACACAACTTATTTCCAATTACAAAGCCAATGTCCATTTTCCAAAATTAAGGGGAAAAATGTCTGCCAACTTGAACATATAAACTTTTAGGCATCTAAGTGAAATACTTAAAAATCTACTTACAATATTTAATTTATTAATTTCCATATATGTATATGAATGGCATAAAACTAAAGAGAAAATAATATTCACTCTGATCTGGAAATACTGCTCTACTCTGGCATTTCATGGCTTCCCTGGTGGCTCAGTGGTAAAGAATTTGCCTTCGATGCAGGAGCCAGAGGAGACTTGAGTTCAATCCCTGTGTTGCAGGAAGGGAGACCCCTTCCAGGGCCCGAAACTGGGCTCTTGTCTAACACTCGGAAATGAATTGTCCGAGGAGACACATGTGCTGACAAAGCAAGAGATTTTATTGGGAAAGGGCACCCGGGTGGAGAGCAGTAGGGTAAGGGAACCCAGGAGAATGCCTCTGTCACATGGCTTGCAGTCTCGGGTTTTATAGTGATGGGATTAGTTTCCGGGTTGTCTTTAGCCAATCATTCTGACTCAGAGTCCTTCCTGGTGGTGCACGCCTTGTTCAGCCAAGATGGATGCCAGAGAGAAGGATTCTGGGAGGTGGTCGGACAGGTGGTGTCTCCTTTTGACCTTTCCCGAACTCCTCTGGTTGGTGGAGGCTTATTAGTTCCATGTTCCTTACCAGGACCTCCTGTCGTAAAACAACTTATGCAAATAGTTACTATGGTGCCTGGCCAGGGTGGAAGATTTCAATCAGTGTGCTTCCCCTAACACCTGGGTCAGGAAGGTCCCCTGGAGGAGTACATGGCAACCCACTCCAGTTTTCTTGCCAAGAGAATCCCATGGACAGAGGAGCCTGATGGGCTACAGTCCATGGAATCGCAAAGAGTTGGACACAACTAAAGCAACTTAGCAGCAGCAGCTGACACTTCATGAAGCAGTTTGATTCAAATGTGTCATGTGTATCTTGGCTGTCAGTGAGTGTGCTGTCACTAGAAATCTCTTTTAGTTTTTCAACAATTTTCCCAAACATGCTGTCTCTCTGCCCCCCCAAGTTTGACAGCACAGTCATTTTTAAACCCAGATGTGATACCATCACCGGAAATGTTATTCCATACCTCAGGTACCCATTTCTACAACAGTAGGATGGACTTTCCTTTTCGTAATTCATCTTTCATGGGTTTAGTGATCTCTATGATGTGACCCCTTATTGTACTGCCTTTAAAAAAAAAAGGTGTTTACAATGACATACAAAACTTGAAAAATGAGGTTGAACCACCTAAAGTAAAGATGATTACACTCTGTTAAATGTCTCTGACTCCTTTTCATTAATTTCAACTTAATTTGATTAGTTGACCTAACAAAATAGTTTCAGTGACAGCCATAGCTAACACTTTCTGAGCTCTTAGCACTTGCCAGACATTGTTTAACCAAGTTATGCACAGTAACTTATGTAAAGGCCTCAGAGGGTGGCAGATGAAACTTCCAGTGCAGATACAGCTGTGGAGCAGATGAAAGTGTCACTCGCTTGAGTGTGGAAAGCATCACCCACAAGTCATGTAGAATGGTTTCCACTTGTGTGTGCGTCACTGCTGTTTAATCACCTGGTTACCCATCACACACACACACGTACACACACACACACACACACACACACACACACACACACAGAAAATGGCCATCCTCTCCTTTCCCCATGGAGAAATACAAAGGCAAGATCTTAACAGCATGCCTTGTTTTAGATTAGTGGTTCAACCATGTCTGCACATTTGCATCATCTGAGAAGCTTTTAAAAGACACTGATGATGCCCAGGCCTCACCCTAGAACGAATAAAGCAGAATCTCCTGGATGGAGTCAGAGCATCAAAAGTCTTTAAAGTACCACAGCTGATTCTAATTTATAGCCAGATTGTGAACCAAAGTTTTAGCTTATTAGACATCAACCAAATGTCCTCATATTTCTACCTCGATAAAGGAAACGTCCTCATATCTCTACCTAGGAAGTTGGGAGGCGCTCAGTGTACTCTTTAGTGTTCTGGAGAGTTTCAGAAGTTCTGCTGCGCATGAACATGTACTTGCACTTTGTTTTCTCTGCTCCAGCCTTCCTTTGCCCCATCCTTTAAAACACCCACCTCACCTGTGCACTTAGAATATACCAAGTTCTCCTGGCTAATAGTGCCACCCAGAGACTGGTACAGGGAATTTATCTCCCCACCTGCTCCTTCCCACTCACTAAGGGGTGCACACCCACCTCAACTCCATCCCGTTTCCCTGCACTCAAGCACACATTTTGTGTCTTCCAGTCTTCAGCTGATAACAATAAAGGCATTCTCTTTCTTATGTAGCAACTTTCCTTCCACATTATTCTTCCAATAAGGCCCACAGGACAAAACAATAATAATAACTTCTTTTTTGACCTTATTATATATAATATCATACATTGTACTAAGCATAATACATAGCTATCATTTATGCCTGACAGCAAACGTAGGAAAAATCCTTCTGCAGATGAAAACACTAAAGCTTGGAGAGAAAACGTACCCTGCTCAAAATCAACAAGGTAGCAAGTAGTGGGTGTCAGGATCAGATTCTGAAATATCTGGCTAGACGTTCTGAACTCTACCATTACCATACAAGCCTCCCTACACACCAGCCTCCCTGACATGTAACTCGGACAGTTACACAGAGCGCTATGCTCCGGGAGGGTCATGCTCAGTTTAGTGCTCTCTGTGACTGTCTTGAAATTCTTAATAATTTTTGAGCCAGGAAATTATTCACATTTTCATTTTACACTAGGTCCCACAAATTTAATCGCCAGTTATATTTTCTGCTGCTGCTAAGTCACTTCAGTCGTGTCGGACTCTGTGCGACCCCATAGACGGCAGCCGACTAGGCTCCCCCGTCCCTGGGATTCTCCAGGCAAGAACACTGGAGTGGGTTTCCATTTCCTTCTCCAATGCATGAAAGTGAAAAGTGAAAGTGAGTCGCTCAGTCGTGTCCGACTCTTAGCGACCCCATGGACTGCAGGCTACCAGGCTCCTCTGTCCATGGGATTTTCCAGGCAAGAGTTCTGGAGTGGAGTGCCACTGCCTTCTCCAGTTCTATTTTCTAGGCTCTGTCAAAAATAAATAAAAGCCAGTCACTTCATTTCCTTTGGTAACCAAAACATACCCAAAATATGGTCTATTTATGGGGAAAAAAAACTTCACATTTAAAACAAATCTGTGAACCTGAAGATAGATCAAAATTATTCAGTCTAAAGCAGCAGTCCTCAACCTCTTTGGCACCAGAGACAGTTTTCATGGAAGACAATTTTTCCATGGACAAGGAAGGGGGGTGATGGTTTCCGGATGATTCAAGTGCATTATGTTTATTGCACACTTTATTTCTAACCTAATGTCACTGCTGATCTGACAAGAGGTACTGCTCCTCAGCCCAAAGGTTGGGGTTCCCCTGACCTAAAGAACGGAAAAGATAAAAGAAGAGAAAGAAAAAGATGAACAGCAAAACAAAAGCAACAATGTCTCAGGAACGTGTGGTCCAAATTAAAAGTTCCAATGACATATCATTGGAACTCCAGAAAGATAGAAAATAAGGGGATAAAACAGTTATCTGAAAAAACAATGTGCAAAAATGCTAAACCTTTGTGAAAGAGAATTTTACAAATTGAAGAAGTTCAATAAACTCTAACCAGGATAAATACAAAGAATATGACAACTCTATCTATAAGAGATAAAATTTACATCATCTAAAGACACAGGTAGACTGAAAGTAAGTAGATAGGAAAACAAATTCCATGCAAACAGTAAGCCTAGGAAAGCTAGATGGCTATGCTAAAGTTACTAAGTAGCTGAAGTAGCTATGTAAAGTAGATTTCAAGAAAAAGAGTTACGAAAGTAAAGAGGGATGTTTCATAATGCAAACTATCCAGCTGATCTGTAGGATGTTTAGATATGTGTATGCCTGTGTCTGAAAACAGAGCTTCAAAATACATGGAACAAACAACGACAGAATTCAAAGGAAAAATGAGACAACCCCACAAGAATAGTTGCAGAGTTTAACATGCTTTTCCCAGACATTGATAGACTAGTTAGACAAAATAGTTCAGTGAAGACATAAAAGATATGAATAACATTATCATCTTGACCTAATTGATATTTATAGAGCACATTATTTAAAATAGAATAGACATTTCTTTCAAGGGCACATGTTTACCAAGAGAGACCATCTCTTTGGCCATAAAACAAGTCTCAATGAGGTAAATATTTTCAAATCATGTAGAATATGTTTTTTATTACTATGGAATTAAAATTAGAAATTAGAGGTCAATAACAATGATATTTCTTGAAAACCCCCAAATTATTGGAAGTTGATTTATGAATCAGAAAATAAATTGTAGGAAAAATTAGGAAATACCTACATCTGAATGATAAAGATGTGTTGAAATTGTGAAATGCATCTAAAGCAGTTTTTAGAGGAAAATTCATAGCTTTAAATATTTATGTTACCAAAGAAGAGTGGTCTAATATTGGTTGGATAAAAAGGCTAATGGTCGCCTAAGATTCTACTTCACAAAAAGAGAAAATAAGAGCAGAATAAACCCAAAAGAAGAAAGAAAATAATAAAGATAAAAGCAGAAACCAGAACATTAAAAAAACAGACAACAGTGAAATTTAACAAAGCCAAAAATTGGAAAATACCAACAAAATTGATTAGTAGCTGAGGAGGGGCGAGAGAGAGAGGCGGAAAGTGAGAGGCAGAGAACACAAATTATTAATATCAAAAATGAAGGAAGGGGAGTTCCCTGAGGCATAAGTGATTAAGACCCCACCTTCTGATGCAGGGGGCTCAGGTTTTATCCCTGGTCAGGGAACTAAGGTCCTCACATGCCACAACAAACATGAAAGATCCTGCGTGCCACAGCTAAGACCTGGCACAGCCAGATAAATATAATATACAGAAGGAAATATATATAATATAATTATCAATACATTAATTATTATATTAATTATATTATAATATATCCATAATATAGTTATACTATATTAATATAATATATATAAATAATATATTATTTTAAAGAGTGAAAATGAATAGGCCTGCCACAGACTAGTAGAAAATATTTTCTAATGTACGTCTGAGAAAGTATTAATGTACAGGAAGGATATTTATCTTCTCCATGGTAATAAAATAGACAAACAACCCCATTAAAATGGGTAAAGGATGTGCCTAGGCACCTCACGGAAGATATATGAAGACCCAATAAGCACATGAAAACATATTAAGCATCATTAATCATAAGGTAGATTCACATTAGAGCCACAATACTTCTGCTAACTCATTAGAAACTAAAATCAGCAACACTTCTGAAAACAGCAAATGTTGGCAAGCATATGGAGCAGCAAGCATTCCTGTAGCCTGTCGGCGAGACATGAGACAGTGAAGAGGTACAAAGGGCACAGCCACTTTGGACAAAGGTCTTGCCATTTCTAATAAACCAAAACATGTTTACACTACTAGTGGGCATTTTCCAAGAAAGATGAAAATATGAATCCCTAAAACAACTTGTACACAAAAATGAATGGCAACTTTTGCTTCTAACAGCCATAACCCAGGAAACAACCTCGGCGTCCATACACAGGAGAATAAACTGTGGAATATCCATACAAAGAAACGTTACTGAATGGGTCGCTCAGAAAAACAACAGATACCAGAAAAACTACAGGTAAATGCAATAAGGCGGTTGAATTTGAAACGTTGTGGTGAGAGAAAGAAGCCTTGGACAAGAGTAGCTCTTTATGATTCCATTTGTATGGAGTTCTGTAATAGGCAAAACTAATCCGTCGTGAAGAAAATCAGAACAGAGGTTTCCTCTGGAGAGATGGGGAAGGGTTTCCTGGGAAGAGGCATAACAGAATGGTTGGGATAATAATCATTTTCTGTATCTTGTTGGCGGTTTGGGTTACATGGGTGTATACATTTGTCAAAACTCATCAAATAGCACCTTTAGGATTTATGGATTTTATGCTATGTGAATTTTACCTCTAGAAAAAAAATAGCTTTAAACAAATGGTAAACTCTTTTAAATATGTAATAACTCTGGTTTATGATGCTCATACTGAAATATTTAGCGGGTAATGTACTCAGGAATGCATCTTACACTGAAATGTATCCAAGAATTGATTGATAAATAGAAGGATTGATAGGTAGATAGATGAAGTGATGTAACACATTAATTTTAGAATCTAAACGGTGAATTTTCTCTGTAAAATTATTTCAACTTTTCTATATATCTAACATTTTTCATAATAAAATGTTGGGAATCAAAAGCCTCATGATCATGGTAACCGCAGCAATTGTTTAGAACCTAGGCCTACAAAAGATTCTTCCAGGGAGGAATATTTTATCACTGACATTGTTTAGGATTGCCAGCACATGGTGGTAATAAAAAGCAGATTGACTTTCAGTTGGGTTTATTATTGTTTTTAAATTCTCGACAGCAAAGCACCCCCTTACTGCCTGTACCCATTGTGGGTCCTCCCCCGCGTACGTCCCGGGTACATGGTTAGTGTCACACAGTTGGAAAAGCACAGTGACAGGGATCAGAGCCAGATCTGCCTGATTCCAAAGCTCCTTCCACGCCAGCAAACTCTTTTCACATTATCTTGCTAGTTACACTGCAAATTATACAAGAATGAGAAAGTCGTAATTCTGGCCTACAAGGCGATCATAGTGTAGTGGAGACAGATCCACACTTAGATGTTTCTAATACAGTTGCTGGAGGAAAATGGGAAAGCTTCTTAGAAGTAGGGTCTGAGGTGTACTTTGCTCCCTCTTTAAACTCATTTGGCGTCCTTCCATAGTTCATAAACTCAAGTCCAAAATCCTTAACATGACCTACAAAGATCCTCCATGATCTGGGCCCTTTCTCCTTTTCTCTCCTCATCTTGGGCATGGCCCAGTAAGCCTGCCTCCAAAGATAACACACTCTATAAGACTCTGGCTTCACTGGCCTGCTCTTCTTCTGCATCATGTCCCTCCTGGCCTTGTGGTCTTACCTAGGCAGTGCCTTCTTCATGGAATGCTCTTCCCTTTTTTCCTCGCTTCCTCCCACTTCCAACTTCACCTAGACCAATTCTCTTCATTCTTCAGGGCTAAGATAAAAGGTTGCTGTCTCCACTAAGCCTTCCCTGATCTCACAGGCTGAGTGGCCTGCCTTTCTCCTGTAAGATACAGAACACAGCTGTAATTACACCATGTCTTATGTAAATTTGAATGTGTTCTAGATTCTCAGATAGTGTGGTTTGGAACCATATTTGACTTGTTCCAACAAATCTTTGTTGAGTGAATAGAATTGAATGACTCATTAGGTGACTCTATGAATAAATGAAAGGTAGGACTTTAGCACCAAGTGATGGAACGGAGATGGAGGGAAATAACATACAAAGAGAGGTAGAACCTTGAGCCAAATTCCAGAATGAGACGGAATGAGAAGAGATGCCAAGACCTGGGTGTTGGGTACTTTCTGAGGTTGTTTTAAAAGGGAATTTTAAAAAGTCAATCCTCAAGAAGTTCCTGTGCTTGTTCTGACTAGGAACCAGACATAAATTACATTTTGTACAAAGCAGGTAGATTTAGAGGCATTTGGGGGAAAACCTGAAAACGTCTCACCAGCCCTGTCTCTAATTAGAGTTTCTGGGAATTGTTTCTTTTCTACTGTATCTCACAACTCCAAAAAGATCAAAACTGAGATATGATCAGGTCCCTGGGAATTCCCGCTCATTAGTGTAACCCAATCCCACCTAGTCTTTTTTGGCCAAATGCTTAGATACATAGTGACACTAGACTCTTTCTTCAGGGCATGTGAAGCTTCCCAAAGAAATGATTCTAAATGCCTTATTAAATCAGCAAGTGGCGAATGTGGAGCATGAGTTGAGAGAGAAAGTGTAGGGAGGTGAATTCTGCCTTGTTATTGAGACCACACTGATTTCTTGTTGATTTCTGCACCGTTTTTTTAGTCCTGGCTGGAACACAAAGATGCACTTAGCAATTTAAATGTTCCTAAAAGAGCTTAAAAATGTACAAAGATCTTTATTCCCAAAGGTGCTCACACAATTTTTCCTGCACTATTTAGGCTTCCATTTATTGATCCCTTGGTACGTTCCATTTTAATGATGCACGGATAGGGAAAGGATGGACTCTAGAGCAGTTCATACAACAACCTCAAACCATAATAATGTAATGGTAAACCCTTCTCTCAGCATCTGGAATCCTGAAGGCAATATTCCTATAAAGGAATTAAAGAAGTTATTTCAAATCCATGTCCGCACAAAGATTTACAAACCATGGACTTATTTTTCTCAATCTTCTCTGAGATTTTTCTGGGAGTAAATCTGAATTTTAAATCCCTTGTGTGTGCAAAGTTATGTTATTTGACTAATAGAGTTTTGGCTGCTCCCTTCACAGACAGAACAGACATTGATAATGACGCACAGAATCCTTTGCAACTCAGTGTACCAGGCAGTCACTACCAATTAACTGGAGACTACACATGGGTTGAAATTTATTTGCTGCCTGAGAACTAGGACATCTCTTAGGCTTCCTATAGAAATCAGGATCTCACATACAGTTGTTTACTTTCCACACAATTTCATGAGAACATCCAGTTAGTTAAGTGAATTTAAGGAATATTTACTTTGTCTTTGATGTTCAAAGAAGTATACTAATAAGTATATATTAATACTTAAAATATACTTATTTTCTCAGAATCTCAATTTTCTCCATTGGTAAAATGGGTAAAAACAATGCTTATCCTTTTGTGAGATAGTTAGGGAATTTAAAGTCCTGCTGTTGCTGCTGCTAAGTCGCTTCAGTCGTGTCCGACTCTGTGCGACCCCATACACGGCAGCCTACCAGGCTCCCCCGTCCCTGGGATTCTCCAGGCAAGAACACTGAAGTGGGTTGCCATTTCCTTCTCCAATGCATGAAAGTGAAAAGGGAAAGTGAAGTCGCTCAGTCGTGTCCGACTCTTAGCGACCCCAAGGACTACAGCCTACCAGGCTCCTCTGTCCATGGGATTTTTCCAGGCAAGAGTACTGGAGTGGGGTGCCACTGCCTTCTCCAATTTAAAGTACAATGGATTTTTAAAATTTTAGAACACAAATAGTAGTATATAGATATATTTGTATTTTTAGATCATCTGGGAAAAAATACAACAGTAGATAGAAGAGCAAGATTAAAGAGCTAGATTAAAAATGAGTTGCCCTTTGTGTGTGTGTAAAAGCATTTGGTGGAAAGTTTATTGTTCTCTTTGAAACTGAAGACTTTGGCCCTGGCTGGTTTTTGGGTTTTTTTTTTCTTTTTAAAGTTTAAAGAAACCCTAAAATGACTTAAATAATCACCCCAGGTCCTTTAAAGATCAGACAACACTTTCAGCCTGCCCAAGGAATATGTATTTCTTGGAGAAGGGAACACCATTTTAAGGCTAACACAGGAAGCCACACTCAGGATTCAAAGTCTAGAGTTCGTATTTAGTATGGTTTTGCAGCCTATTTTCCGTACGTGGTGATGACTGAATAGAAACTCCCAACCCCAAGGCACAGAGATGGAGCAGCCGCAAACCCTGATGAGGTGGGCAGGAGATAATTTAGTCACTGGTCTGTATGGACCAGGGGCCAGTAAACTTTCTGTAAAGGGCCATAGAGGAAATACCGGACTTTGTGGGTCATTGACAGATTGCAACGAGTCACCTCTGCTGTGTGTGAAAGCAGCCACAGATGGTAGGTGAAAGAATGAATCAAGCTGTGTCCTGATGAACTAGTTCCTATAGAAACAGGCAACACATGGGCTCCAGTTTGCCAACCGTCAGTTGAGACCGTGAAAGCCTTCTGGGGTGAGAAGAACCCCAGCGCAGGCAGAACCTGTGTTTGGAGGTTCAGAGTCGTCAAGGATGCGCCCCTCCATTGCGTCAAAGGTAGCAAAGATTTCCCGCCTAAAGGGCCACAAAGTAACCAGTTCAGTTGTTTTCCATAGGGTCTAATTATTTCTTCCCTTTTAAATGTTTCTATGGCTGAAATGTGTTTAAAAGAGAGAAGGAGGGAAGAGAAAGGACAGGAAGTTAGTACAAAGGAAAACTGGGTTATGCAAGGAAATTGACAGATTCTACTGGACAGACCCTTGAGGCCCGAGAAGGTTTGCTGACAGGGCAGGTAAGACAGAAAAGAAGGCTGAGAGAGGCCCAGTGAGGGTCTTTTAAAACAGTGGACATCCCGCATGAAAAACTGAGATTTGTGGTTGAGAGCGGGGCTTCTTGAAACGGATCTAAGTTTTAAATCCTGGTTCTACTATTTACCGGCTGTCTGACCTTGAGCTTATTTCTTAACCTCCAAGCCTCAGTCTTCTCATCTGTAACATGGGAATAAGGATACTTTAATTTGCAGCATGTCTGTAAAGAATAAAAAGTATGTTGAACCCTTAACACAAGTGCCTGGTAAATGGAAACAACTCTAATGAATGAGGTTTTGAGCAGGAAATTCATATTGAGAGCAACTAAAATTAAAATGGAATTAGCATCCCAGGTGAGTGGAAAACAAAGCAGTAAACACAAGCATAGCTCTTCTCTTCTAGGATTCTCTTCTCTAGGTTCATTCGTTTTCCATTACAGCAGATGTTTCTCATCGCTTACTGTGTTCTTGGTGCTGTGGTAGTTTCTGGGGCTACGAAAATGAGCAAGGTTCTTCACTTCTGACAATAGAAAGTTGAAAGAGCCTTGTGGCTTGAAAAGGCCACGTAGCCTAATAGCTGACTTGTTGTTAAAGTATTGTCTTTGGGCTGTAAACCCACCCTTCCGTCCTCCACTTAGTGACCCTGAAGGTAACATTCTGGAAACCACTTCTCCCCTTTGCCAGTAGTGTACAGCTTAGTAACAGTCTTCTATACCAAGGCCATAGAGAACTATGCTCCATAAAGTGATCTGCAGGCTTCATTTTCCTTGTTTGTACAGCATAGACTGTAACAGCAGATGCCTCTGAAGGTCTGTAGGAGATTCAGGCCCTTGGACTAGTACCTGGCACACACAGCTCTGTAAGTGTTTATTAAAACAGAAAAGTGAATATTTGTTTATTTAATAGCAGTTAACACTGATTATTTCATTTTACAATCCAGTTTCATATCCATTAACTCATTTGATGCTTAAATAATCCCACAATGAAAGAAAATTAACTCTCCAAAGGCTCAAATAATAGTCACACAGCTCAGGTCAAGCAGAGACTCTGTTCACCTCACCTTGCCTTCTTTTGCCTGCAAATCAGCTATTAATATAATGTGGCTTTATTCTTCCATCATGCGGTCAGTGGATAAATTTGGCTTCCTGATACAATGTGCAAGCTTTAGAAAATTCAGTAGTTTTATTTAAATAATTCACTTAGTTAATGAAATAGAAAAAGTATTAGCCTTTTCTCATGTCCTTCCCTCTCGAGGTATTAGTCACTTTTCAGTATTACACACATAGATACATATAGCACTTTAATCAGTGTAATTTTACTTTTTCTAGAAAAATTCTATTTAGGCCCACCAAATTTTCCACTGGATTTATCCCTTTACAAGTAAATCTGTCTGCTTCCACCCTGATTTCAAGGACCTTCCAGTGATGATTGGCAGGAAAAAGAAAAGGGCACCTAGTAGACAGGAAAAGAATGAATTTTGACTTCAAAAGGATCTATAGATTTGCCACTTAGCTGCAAGACATTAGGAGAATTACCTAGCCTGTTCTGACATGAAAGCATTCAGCACAATGGATACTCAGCAATATAAATACAAATATTTACATTAAATATTTAATAATATTTACATTAAGTGTTTATGTGTAATATATGTAAGCATCTACTTGTGGAATATAAACCTTACAACTGCCCCCAGACATAAGTGTTCAAGTAATGTAGCCCAAAGAAAATGATAATAAAAATCAGAATACATTATAGATGGCATTTCGATTATTCCAAACTGAGTGACAGTTGTTGTTTCTAAGAAAAAAGAAAAGTAATCATGATGATTAATGCTTTCTGCGGTTAATTCTCCAACGACTGTAGTTATGCTGTCTGTTGGCAGGTTGGGCTATTGCATTAAGGGATAAGGTTGGTTTTGTCTATACACCTCACATAGGGATGTGAGGCATCCGTTTATGCTCTCAACCAACAAACATTAAGAAATAAATACAGCTGTATGTATATGCCTGGGCATACCACATGAGTGTATTGAGAGTGCGTTTTAGAATCACAATCTGGAGGCTGAGAAGCACCCGCTGGAAGCGCTCTCTCGCCCACTTCATTTTACAGATGAAGAAAACCTCAGTATGTCACAAGTCAGGTCAAGCATCTAGTTGGTGCCGGCGGGTCACTGAACACAGCTTGTCCTCACCTCCCCCTCCGCCACCCATCCATCTCCCTTTCTACTGTCCTTGTAAGTCCCCATTACCACTCAGCCTGCAAGCCTGTGCTGTGATTCTGTGAGCAATAATTTTCCGTTCGCACTTCCCAGGCCTGTTCCAGTTGGAAAGATGAGAGTTGTAAACTTTGACTTATGCAGTTGAATGAGACATTGTTTGATGGAAGTGTGTGGGCGGGGAAGCTAACAAACCCCAATTGCCAACTCTTGAGGCAAACATGCTCCCTTTATCCCCCAATGTCGTTTTTGACGTAATGAGCATGGCTTCCAATTTTCCTTGCAAATCAGCACACTGGTGACCATGGCAACTGGCATGCTCAAAAGATGCTCTGTCAAAAGGCTTTGAAAGGCCTACAGACATTTGTATTAGGTGGGCACAGCCACTCTGGCCAGCGCCTAACAAACACCCAACTAGACCGTGCTCCTCAAAATGAAGCATGCAAACATTTGTATTTCATTAAACAGAAATTAATAAGACTCCAATAGGAAGAGGCAAAGAATTTTTTTGTGTGTATACAGCTGTGTTATGAAGTCATACAGAGAATGCTCATATGAATAATGATTGCACATGTGTATTCAATTTATTTCTTTTACCTCTTACATGGTCTCCTTCAACTTTTTTTTGTATAGGTTTTTCAGAAATCGATCACACATTTCATAGCTGGCCAGGACAGTTCTCTTGAAATCTCTTTTTACACAACAGGACCCCGATAGCACTTCTATATTTAAAAGCCACCCTGGATCATAACCAAGTTATACTTTTGGAAAATGTACATGTTCTCTCCTTGATGACAAAGGGACATGAGTCTATTGTTTGACACTATTAGAGGAGAAAATAAATGTTGAAGTCCATGTCTAGAAATAATGAGCCTCTACATTAAAAAAGTAGGATAAGTGTGGTTTTTAGTGCAATGAAAGACGAAGGACTCACAAGAGAGGCAGTGTTCTCTTGTGACCGTCCCTCCTCTGGGCTCCACCCTCATCTTTTGTTTGCATCCCCATAAAACAAAAGAAGGCTGGTGCCGGGCAGTAGTAAATGTTTTGAAGGGGAAAATGGAGGGGAGAGAAATAGAAGGCAAAAAGAAGAAGGAATGGGAGGAGGAAGTGAAGGAGAAAAAGAGAGAGAAGAGAGAAAAAGAAGAAAGGAAAAAAGGAGATATTGAGAAATACCTCAGTATGCTGATTGTGCATGCTTTTTGAGGCTCTGAAAGTCTCATTTATTCAGGCACGTCCATCTAAATGCTTGTCTTAAAAGAAATTAGCAACATAAAAAGCAGGGGTGGAGGGACTCATTGGATTTCTAACCCAGCACCCAGATAAAGACGAGCTGTGCTTTAGTCATAAAAGTGTTAGTTGCTGAGTCATGTCTGACTCTTTGGGGCCCCATGGACTGTACTTCACCAGGCTCCTCTGTCCACTGAATTCTCCAGAGAAAAATACTGGAGTGGGTGGCCATTCCCTTCTCCAGGAGAACTTCCCAACCCCAGGATCGAATCCAGGCCTCTCAAATTGCAGGAGATTCTTTACCATCTGAGCCACCTAAGAACCTTCAATTCAATGAACCTGCATTGGTCACAGCTTCTCATGATGTCTTCTTGTTTAATATGACATTCATTGATAGATATGGCGTTCATTGATAGACATGCAGCTTGATCACAGCTCTCTTATTTAGGCTTCATGACACTTTGGAATTTCCCCACCTGCAAAACCTCCACAGAACTTTACTTTCTAAACTCAGCCTTTAGGGCAGCTCTGTTTCCTTCTGGCTGCAGTTTGCTATTCTTGTCACACAGGAGGCAACTTCCATTTTCCTCTAAACCTCCATCTTTCAGGTTGAACTTGATCACAGGCTGGGTGGGTGGGAGGTAGAACATGGAAGTATTTCTCTTTCTAGAAATGATTATAAAACAGGAACTTTCATGCCTTGTGCAGAGCCTATCCCTTCAAATAAACAATGTGATGTCAGCAAAAGTACAGGAGCTCCTTGAGGTCTGACCGATGTGGGGGATGATCCCCTGGAAAGAACAGTGGTACCCTGGCCCAGACAGTGGTTCACATGGAAAAATACCAATCTCACCATGCCTTCAAACAGTTCTAGACTTTGCACCCAAATAGGATAAGTTGCTGAAGTAATTTATGCCTGGCTTGGTTCTCAAGTGTTTTTCCTCATTATCAAGATGTATTCTTAACCACAGTTAGGGATGAGCAACACATTTAAGGGGATAAATGAAGTTTTTCAAGTTTGTGACTTGCAACCCTATTGTTAATGGCGATAAAAGATAAAATCCTAGTTGTCCCCCTCTGTTCTGGGTGTAAGTGAGGAGACTGAATACAAGTGTCTTCTCCGTTGTGATGGGGGCTGATGCGGAGGGAAGACATCAAGGGAATTAAGCAAAATGCCGGATGCAACCAATCTTTCAATTGTTTTATTTTTTTTTCTGTTATAAAACTACAAGCTGTAGATTTCTTAGTTCTCACAGGACTCATTTTAGACCCACTTTATTTTTTTTAAAAAAGAAATTCTTAAGTAGGCTATTTTGTGCTGTTGCTGGACTCTCTTCTGTGATGGGTAATGTGTTTGATTATTTTAGATTTTGTGTTTTAAAATGTAGTACTTGACTTTTTGCCAAGTAAAAATAAATAAATATTATTCCAGTGGTGGGGGCGAGGCAGGGGAATCTTTCCAAGGTTCATCTTCAACACTGTAATACACATTGGTCAAAGTGAGAAACTAAGCAGCTAACTATGATTTCTTTTATCCTTATTTCACCCTTGTATTGCAGCATAACAAATTGCCCCAAACTCAGCAGTTTAAAACAACTCTTATTTTTTCACAGTTCTGAGAGTCAGGGAGCCTTTGGTTCAAGTGCTTTCATGAGGCTGCATTCAGGCTGTCACTGAGGCTGGGGTCTCATCTGCAGACCCCACTGGAGAGGGTCAAGTTCCAAGCCCACTTGTCTGGTGGTTGTCAGGCCTCAATTGCGTGTAGGCAGTTAGGTCTCTTTCCTACTGGCCATTAGTTAAAGATCTCCGTTAGTTCCCTGCCACACAAACCTCTCCACAGGGCTGACTAAAAACATGGCAGCTAGCTTCCTGCAGAGTGAGTGATGAGGGTGAGCAGGAGAGAATGTTCAGGACAGATACCATAGTCTTCTTATAACTTAATCTCCATTATACTCTGTTGTATTTACGCACTAAGTCACTTCAGTTGTGTCCAGCTCTTTGCAACCCCGTGCACTGCAGTCCACAAGGCTCCTCTGTCCATGGGATTTTCCAGGCAAGAATACTGGAGTGGGTTGCCATGCCCTCCTCCAGGGGATCTTCCCGACCCAGGGATCAAACCCAAGTCTCTTACATCTCCTGCATTGGCAGGCAGATACTTTATCACTGCGCCATCTGGGAAACCCTCAGAGGTCTACAGTGAAGGTTAAAGGGATGAGGTCTGGGGATTTTATAAAGCACTATGTACATTGTAAAGTGCCATGCACATGTAAGTCTTATTGTTATGTAGCCTTTATCTTAAAAGGATCAGGACAGGACAGAAGGTAATGAAAATAGCCTGCAGCCCGTCAGCTCGTCTCGGGTGTCTCTCCGTGTGTCCATTTTTTTCACAGTGGGGAAACGTCAGCATCTGTAAGGAAGTAAGAGGGGAAAACAGGTGGCCTGTGCCCTTCACACTGAAGTTTCACTGTAACACAGTCACGGTGTGCTGGGCGCTTAGGAGGGCTCTCTGACAGTCTAGCTTCCCATGATTTCTCTTTGAGTCTCTCTGGTGCTTCATCCAAAGCAAGAGCCTCTCTCCTGGAGCCTCTCCTGCAGGTTCTCTGTTTCCTGCACTGTCTCTTTACTCTGCTTTCTGTCCCTTGGACACTTTCTCTCTGAGATCTCACTATCGCTTGGGTGGTGACTGCAATGTGGGACGTCAGTCGGTGTCAACTCCACCTTCTCCCACAGCAAATCACAGCAAAAGTATGAAGCCTTTTCAGTATCCTCAAGTATACATCTTATACACAGAAAAGGCCTTTCAGAGTTTAGGCTGGTTTCCAAAAAGCAATATTAGATTTATTAAAGTTATATTAAAAATACAATTCCTCTTTAAGCTTTTGGATACATCCTATATAAATCACATTATTTTATTTGTAAGACTACAGGTTTTAACAATGATTGTTAAGGTTCCCTTGATTAATACATGGTCTCATTTTATAAACCAAAGTAATTAAACACCTTTGAATGTTTTTGTTTATTAATGTATGTATTTTTAAGTATACTTGAAATGTCTGATGACAAACGTCTTCATGCATCTACGTATTTCCCATGAATCTAATCAAGCAAGTTTTAAAATGTGATCAATATTAAGTTCAATAAAATGTTCCAATATTTTTTATAGGTTCAGTAAACATGTTAGTATATGTTAGGCTATGATAACAAATGAAATGTGAGATCTTGGTGGATAACACAATGAGAAAAAAATCAACCAGACACCATTAGCAGATTTGTTTTTTTGGCCTTCACCACCCAGAGTGTGGGATCTTAGTTCCCTGACCAGAGATCGAACCCATGCCCCCCTGTATCCCTGCGTTAGAAGCATAGAGTCTTAACCACTGGACCACCAGAGAAATTCCAGCAGAAGTCTTTATTCAAAAATCCAAGCACACAGGATTTTCCAAATGGGATTTCTAACTTAGAGAAGGAGGGCAAAATGTTTCACAGGCTTTAGCAAGAAGCGATCTGCCACTATTCAGTCAGTTTCAGGAATAGTTGTATCAAGGAGAGTTTTCAGAAGAGAGAATTTTATTCTCTCTTCTGCGTATGTATATTAACAGCCATGGTTTGGGCATTTGGATATTTTATCAAAAGGGGTGAAGATTAACATGTGCTAGAAGGGGCTGAGGGGGCATATCTATTGGGAGCAAAGATATGTGAGAGTCACAGTGAAAAACCATCTCTCTTCTATGGTCTCTCACAACACAGTCCAGATACTTCCCCTTCGGGTGGAGAGCGGAGCCCGCCCCGATCTAGGAGCTACACCAGCCAGGCCATCTGCTTCCAGGGCACCTTCACAAGAAAACGAAGAATGGAGGAAACAGCCCTACTCTGGCCACTCCTATCTGACATAAATATTAAATAGAGATTTCTTAATGTGAAAATATGAATGATACAATTTTAATTCTTTAAAAGATTCCTATACTTAGTTCTGTGTCTTCCCAGGGGCTTCTTTCTGGCTGTGCAATAAAAGGTATTTGGGGATTTACTTTCTGAGACTGAATCACAACTGGCGGTTTTAGCAAGGATGCTTAGTTTATGAATTCATGCCTGTAATTGGAGCATTATAATGAAAAAACAGTCCTGTCACCCTCAAAACCCACATAGCCTGTGTCCATGCTGTCCATACAGCCATATCCATCCATGCCCATGTCCACAGAGCATTCATGGAGTAGGGCAGAGATGGATTGTTGCCTGTCCTGACTGCTCAGTTACCTATTTAGAATTTACATTTCTTTTTTTTAAAAAGTAATTTTGTTTATGTATTTGGCTGTGCTGTCTTCGTTGCTGAGTGGGCTTTTCTCTGGTTGCAATGCACAAGCTTCTCATTGTGGTGATTTCTCTTATTGTGGAAGATAGGTTCTAGGTACATGGGCTTCAACAGTTGAGGCAAGAGGGCTCAGTACTTGCGGCTCCCCAGGCTCTAAAGCACAGGCTTAATAGTTGTGGCAACCGTGCTTAGCTGCTCTGAGGCATGTTGGATCTTCCCGGATCAGGGATTGAACCTGCGACTCCTGCATTGGCAGGTGGATTCTTTACCACTGAGCCACCAAGGAAGCCCTAATTTGCATCTCTTTGACTCTTAAGACACACAAATGTCTTCATCTAATTCAAATACCTTTGAACTTGATGTAAACCTGCATTCTTTTCATAAAGATTTATGAGTATTACAGTGTTAAACAGAAGTGTAATAAGGTGTATTCATCTTGAAAGGGAAAATGTGAGCTGCTCAGTTGTGTCTGATTCTTTGCAACCCCATGGACTGTAGCCCATTAGGCTCTTCTGTCCATGGGATTCTCCAGGCAAAAATACTGGAGTTGGTTGCCATGTCCTTCTCCAGGGGATCTTCCCAACCCAGGGATTGAACCTGGGTCTCCCACATTGCAGGCAGATTCTTTACCCTCTGAGCCACCAGAGGAGCCCCATTTATCTTGAAGGTAGGGGATAAAGATGGAAGATGCTACCAAGATGGTTTAAGAACGGAACCCTTCTGCCTACCACCCAAAAAACAAACAAGCAAATAAAAACATTCTCACACTACAGAGCTTGGTCCTATGTATTTTATGTGCTAAAAAAAAAAAAAAAAAACACATCAGCTGCCTCCCCATCGTTACAGATATATATATCTTTCCATATACTTGGAAAGATCCCAACCAGGATGGGACATTCGGTTTGGCAATAGAATCATAGGCGAAAAGGTAAAGACCCTCCCACAAATATGTCTTAGTCTGGTGGGGCAAGAGGGACCTACAGCCAACAAGCACACACTCATGGGAGCCTGGGAAGCAGGACAGAAGACGCTGCTAGGGAGGTGGGAAAGTGAAAGTTGTTCAGTCGTGTCTGTACAGTCCATGGAATTCTCCAGGCCAGAATACTGGAGTGTGGGTAGCTGTTCCCTTCTCCAGGGGATCTTCCCAACCCATGGATTGAACACTGGTCTCCCACATTGCAGGTAGATTCTTTACCCACTGAACCACCAGGGAAGGTGAGGAGGCATCCGTATTTGTGGTAGTTAACTGGGGAGAGAAGAGAGAGCTGCCTGCAGGCAGGACAATGATGGGTAAAGATGCCAAGAAGCCTGAGAGCAAACAGCAGTTCAGTACTGCTGTGAAATGGTCTGGGAAGGATGAGAAGCCATTAGGATTCTGGATTTAGTCCGAGAGCTAATTGGGAGGCACTGACAGATGTTAAGTAGATAAATAACATGACTAAAATTTCATGTAAGGAAAATCAGTCTAGTGTAAACCGGTAGGTAGAGGGAGCTGGCTGAAAACAGGGAGACAAGTCAGAAGGCGGTTGCATTTATTTATGTAAGACATGGTGAGGGCCTGCATAAGAAATTATACATGTGCAGATGGAAGAAGAAAATGAGTTCTGCTTTCAGGAGATAAACATCAAAAGAAAAGCAATTCTTTGAGTAAAGGAAGAATTTCCAGAGTCAGGAGCTAGAGAATTATATGAGGGCCCTAAACAGCAAAATGAGAAATAGACCTGCAATTCCCAGAGAACAGAATTCACCCTCTGTACTGAAATGCTCAACTGGCCATTCTACCCTCCCAGCCCCATTCCCTTTTCCCTGCCTTTCAGCAATCTGAACTCCCTAATCTGCCCTACGGGCTGCCCAGTAACCTGGCCCATGGCCCACATTTCTTCTGGAACCAGCTGACATTTGCTTGCTTTCTGACAAAGAGACACTCCCATCACTACTCCAGAGCCCAGATTTCACATCTATAAACCGTGAGCAATAATACTGCTTCCTGGGGTTGCTGTGAGGACTTGAGATGATGTGTGTGCAAGTACCTGATAAATGTCTGTAAAGCGTTGTACCAGTGTGAGGTGTTGCTGCTGACAGCCAAATAAGAAAGGGAGGAATGGTAAGGCTGGAACGCCAGAGGAGAGAGGCGAAAGTGGATGGAGCGTTGTCTGGGACTGGTCACTATATACAGAATTCAGTGCAGACTGCGCTCACAGTCCCGCAGTGAGAGTCAAGCTCTGTAAACAGAGTCGTGTGCTGGAAAGCACGTGGACTTGGCAAGCCTTCAGTTTGAATCCTAACATCACCACTGGCTAACTGTGTGGGTGTCAACAAGTTACCTAACATCTCTGAGCCCTCATTACTTTATCTGTAGTATAAGATAATATCTCCTCGCTTACAGTGGGTTTTTTTAAATATTTATTTTTATTTATTTACTTGACTGCACCAGGTCTTAGCTGCGGTACGCAGGATCTTTAGTTATGGCATGCAAACTCTTAATTGCGGCACAGTTCCCCAGCCAGGGATCAAACCCGGGCCCCCTGCATTGGGGGTGTGGAATCTTAGCCACTGGATCACCAGGGAAGTCCCCCGTACAGTGTTTTTATGAGAACTGAATGAGTTAACAGAAGCTGGGTAGTATACAGAAGGGGATTGAAAATGTTGGTTTCCTTCTCCTACTTTCTTTCTTCCTGAAAAGTAATATAGTTTCAGGAGAAGCTCAGCTTTTACGAGAGCTGCTTTCAGAAGGGAAAATAATGCCAGCCTGAATTTTGTCCTCTCCCTTCTAGTGCCAGGAGTGGTGAACTATCAATCAGTGAAATCTCCGGATGGCCGGAGGGGCTAGATTATTCAGAAACATGTGAACTGGTGATGAGAGTGCAGTGAGTCAAAAAATAATGGATTCAAGTAAATCAAGTGGCTTCATGTGTTACTGGAAATACATGTATGTGAATTTAAAACCTCAGTAATTTGGGGCACAGTTGTTATCTATAACGTTTGCTCATTGTTCCATAGGAGATCTGGCAAATGTTGCTTTCGGAGGGGACTTTGGTCAAATCTCTTCAGCCCTCAGGGCATGAGACAGTCTCCCAAAGTGGTCTACCTAAGTGGATGGGATGCAAAGTGGATGGGATGCAATATTCTTCCTAAAGTTAATGCATTCACTACTTAGGAATACGGAAGGATGAGGTGTGTTAAAGGAACAAAGGCAGAGACCTGGTCATGATGGCTGAGGCTCTCACAGGCAAGAGTCAAGGTTGGGAAGAAACCATGAGAAGGCCAAGAAAACCTGGCATTGCATTGACTATTAGGAGGCTCAAAAGGGGTCAAGTGCTTTTTTTCTAAGCGCTTATTGTGATGAATTCCCTTTCTTCTAATGTGGTTTCTATTGACATTAGCTTTCAGACTTTTCTAAAAGATTTCTTAAATGTACTGTTTAGCAGGGAGGCTGGGGGAGAAGCGGGGAGAGGTGTGAGTCTACATCTCAGCGAGTTTCGTTCCCCCATCCAGACAGATGTTGTCTGGCGAGAGCAGCACAGCATAAAACGTGACTACTGGATTTGGCATAAAATGGACCAGTTAACCTTCGCTGATTGAATCCTGCAAAAGTAACAAGACTAGTCGCATTATGGCTGGATGCTGTTTAAAAAAGCACAGTGTCAGCCAAATTGCTCATTGCTTGTCATGGTCACCAGCATATTCTGAGCAGCTGGACGGCTCGAGGTCCCCTCTGTCTGCCTGGAGCCCTGCAGGCCTGTGCTGGGCTTTTAATGGGCTTTAAACATGAAACTCTCAAGATGAACCCCACTCAACTGCTCCAAGGATTTCAGCCTTGGGTCTGGAATAATGAAAATAAAAGGACAATCTCCTCCTCCTTTTCTTCTCATATCACTTCCCAGACTTGGGGAATCTCTCTTTTCCTTTCTCATTACTGTTTCCTTCTTTGCTCACAGCTTTCCACATTTTTAGCACCCTCTCCTATGCTGGTGATGAGTGAAGGGGTTCACACACTCTTTAGGTCTAGGACAGTGAGTCTCTGTTCCTGAGAAATCCCTGGAAAGCTGGTTAAAAACTCAGGCAGGCAAGCCCCAATATCTATGCATGTGTGCTAAGTCACTGCAGTCGTGTCTGACTCTTTGCAGCGACCCTATAAACCGTAGCCCACCAGGCCCCTCTGTCCATGGGATCCTCCAGGCAAGAATACTAGAGTGGGTATTCCCTTCTCCAGGGGATCTTCTCGACCCAGGAATCAAATCTGAGTCTCTTACATCTCCCGGGTTGGCAAGTGGTTTCTTTACCACTAGCACCACCTGCAAAGCCCCCCAACATCTATAATTTCAATGAAATAAATGTGAAGGAGTGTGGTCTGGAAATCAACGCTTTTAGCCCCAACCCACTCCTACCCCTTCCATGTCAGGTGATTCTGACACAGATAGACAAAGCACCAGAAACGTGTGACCAGCACGGCCGGCATGCGCAGCTCAAGAGAGAGTTGAGTGGAGACCTGACACCCACATCCTGCATTTCCTCTGATCTGTCTGACTCTTTGCATTGGCTCCTCTTTCTGGAATCAGGAAGATTCCCAGGCTTTCTCAGAAGGCTCTAATCCTACACACCCTCTCTGATTGGTGTGACTGGGAGTCAGACTGAGGACTGCAATGTCTTTAGTCCGGATCTTGCTTCAAAGCTCCAGACAGTGACATCCACCTGGAACTATCCCACAACTACCTCAGTTTAACATGCTCAGAACTTAAGTCATGAGTGTTGATTCTGGATAAGATGGGTAAGCACTCTCCGCCCCTCTGACTCTCTGAATGCAGCTCTAAAACCCGGACCAGGTATTTGAGGACTCTGAAAAACGCCAGGCAGGCTAGGATAGAAGACCAGAGAATTCAATATATGTACCCCTGAACTGGTGATGAGCTTCCCATTTTTCCTCCCGTGTCCACTAACCTGGATACAAGACAGCCTGAAAGCCAGAAGCGGGAACCAAATGTACAGAAGGCACACCCTTGACTCTGGCTTTGTTGTTCAGTCACTCAGTCATGTCTGACTCTTTTTGACCCCATGGACTGCAGCATGCCAGGCTTCCCTGTCCTTTATTATCTCCTAGAGTTTGCTCAAACTCATGTCCATTGAGTTAATGATGAAGTCCAACCATCTCATCCTCTGCCGTCCCTTTCTCCTCCTACCTTCAATCTTTCCCAGCATCGGGGTCTTTTCCTAAGGGTTGACTCTGCATCAGGTGGCCAAATTATTGGAATTTCTGCTTCAGCATCAATCCTTCCAATGAATATTCAGGGTTGATTTCCTTTAGGATTAACAGGTTTGATCTCTTTGCTGTCTGGCTTGAAGAGTGGGAGAGGGAGCTCCTGCAAGAAGACCTCCTGTTGTTTCTCCCCTGCCCGTTCCCGAGACCCTGGCTCCAAGCTATCCTTCCAGAGGTGGAAGCAAGGACTGTGTGTGCAGGTGCCGTGGGGGTAAATGCTTTCTGCCTTTCTGCAACTTGCTTTTATTTTCCTAATGGTGTGTTTTGAAGGACAGATGTTCATGTTGACAAAGCCCTGTGTCTCTTTTGCGTGCTAAGTCACTTCAGTAGTGTCTCTCTCTTTAAGACCCTATTGACTCAAGCCCACCAGTTTCCTCCATCCATGGGATGCTCCAGGCCAAAATACTGGAGTAGGTTGCCAATGCCCTCCTCAGGGGAACCTTCCCAACCCAGGGACTGAACCCACATCTCCTATGTCTCTTGCACTGGCAGGCGGGCTCTTTACCACTAGAGTAGATTTGCTCAAGTGTTTATCATTTTAATGTTCTTCATTTCCTCCAATATATGTGAATTTCTGCCTATTAGTAGTTTTCTTCAACTGGAAGAAGAACATCTTTGAGGATTTCTTACACTATGGGTCTGCTGGCGACAAATTCTTTCCGCTTTGATTCACATAAAAATCTCTTTATTTCACTTGCATGAATTTTTTTTCTTTTTTGTTCTATGTATAGAATTTTGAGTCAGCAGTGTGTTTTTTTTATCATGTTGATTATACCATGTCTTCTAGCTCTTTTTTTTTTCTTATGAGAAGTAGGCATAATTCATAGAATTATTCTCCCTTATGTAGTATGTCTTCTTTCTTCAGATGCTTTTAATATTTTCTCTTAGTCTTTGGTTTTCCACAGTTTGACTGTAATGCGATTAGTTATGTCTTTATTTGCACTTATCCTACTTGGGGTTTGTTGAGCTTCATAAATGTCAGGACTACTGTTTTGAATCAAATTTAGAATGATTTCAATAATATAGTTGCAATATTTCCTGCTCCATTTACTCTCTCCTCTCCTTACATACATCTTAGTCTTCTAGTGACAGTCCTACAGCTCAGTGTCAAAAAGTCTTTTTCTCTCTGACTTTCAGCTTAGCTAACTTCCATTGGCCTGCCTAGTGACCTATTTTCCATTTCTGGTGACCTACTGACTGTCACTGCTCCTTTCACTGGCTGTGTTTATTCTCCCGTCAGTCATGGGAAATGAATATTTCCAGATACTGGGTTTTTCAGTTCCTGGATTTAAATTTGATTCTTTTTTCAATTTACATATCAAACCTGACAATTCCCTACCTTTTCATCCATCATACCCATGCATTCCTATAAATTCATTAACATATTTACCATAATTATGTTAAAATCCTTATCTGTTAATTTCAACATCTGGTTGGCCTATGGGTCTCTTTCTATAATTGACTTTTCTCTTGACTATGTGTCATATTTTCCAGTATCTTTCCATGCTGCTGCTGCTGCTGCTAAGTCGCTTCAGTCATGTCTGACTCTGTGTGACCCCATAGACAGTAGCCCACCAGGCTCCCCCATCCCTATTTTATAATATGTATGGTGGCTCAGATGGTAAAAAAAATCTGCCTGAAATGCGGGCAACCCAGGTTTGATCCCTGGGTTGGGAAGATTCCCTGGAGAAGCAAATGGCAACCCACTCCAGTATTCTTGCCTGGGGAATTCCATTGACAGAGAAGCCTGACGGGCTAGAGTCCAGGGGGTTGCAGAGTCAGAAACCACTGAGCAACTAACACTTTTCACTTTGAGACATTGTGGGTGAAACTTTGTAGATACTTTGAATTCTTTTCTTTCTGAAGAATGTTGACTTGTTTTAGAAGGCAGTTAAATTACTGGCAGAGAACCTTGATTTTTGGAGTTTGCATTTAGGCTTTGTAAGGGTGATTCTGTTTCAGTTTTGTGACTGCCATAGGGTGAATTATTTAGTCCCAAGTCCTAGGGTATGCCTTTGGGTTTTAAATTTTAAAAGCTTGAGGCATATTTTTCAGATCTGCTTAACTTGGCGGGATTTGAATTCCAGTGTCTGTAACAGGCAGCTGCTGAAACCTCTGCTCAGTTTTTTCAACTTTCTTGCTGTTGTTTCTCCCAGAGCATCTTGGAGACTCATCCCATGCATATGCAGTTTAGGAATCCTCTGAAGGTGTGACTTGAGTGTCTACACAGACTTGGGGGCTTCCCTAGAATTCCCCACCCTTCTCAATTTTAAGCCTCTCTGGCAGTCCCGAACTCCTCCTCATTCCTCAGTCCTATGTTCTATGGCTGAAAGCCTGCCACTGTGCTTCAGCTTCACCTGCCCCACTGATGGACCTGGGAGTACCCTTGCTGCTGCTGCTGCTGCTAAGTCGTTTCAGTCGTGTCCAACTCAGTGCGACCCCATAGACGGCAGCCCACCAGGCTCCTCTGTCCACAGGATTCTCCAGGCAAGAATACCGGAGTGGGTTGCCATTTCCTTCTCCAGGGGGTACCCTTAGGTAGGGCGAAAAAGCAGGGAAATGTTGATCTCACTCAGTGAGGATCGAATCCGCTCCAGTTTCTGCCAGCTTTTGTTTAACTCCCAGTTGTTTGTTCTCCCCGCCCCCCACTTTTATAATTGTTATTGGCAGGAGAGGAGCCAAACATTCCACTGTGCCATTACTCTTTTTTTTTCGTAATTTTCATCTGTTTCCCCTTTGTGTTATGGTCTGGATAATTTCATCACATATATCTTTCCATGCATTAAATTTCTCTCTGGCTTTGTTTCAGTGGCTATTTAATCTGTCAATTGAGATTTTAATTTCAGTGACTGTGTTTTTCATTTATAGAAATTTTATCTTTTTCACATCAGCCTATTTTTTTCCCCAAGGGCTCTGTTCTTTTCTTATGTTTTTAATTCCTTCTTAAGTTCCTTGTCATTTCAACCATACTTACTTTATAGCCTCTATCTGAGAACTGTATTATCTCTATATTCTGCAGGATCAAATCAAATTACTTATTTGGTCAATTGACTTCTACTCATGGTGGATTGTATCATTATATATTTGAGTTTTTGACTCATATTTGGATTTCAAGTTTATGTTCAGCCGAGTTTTAGCTGTGGAGATGATCTGTGATCCTTGGTGAAGGGTATAGCCCTGCCGAGAGGTTTTACATTGAATTGCCAGATCTTCTGGTTCTATTAGGGGCCTGGATACAGTTTTCAGCTAATTTCTTAATGTCACGGTTCCTGTACCTTGGCAAACTTTTTTCCAACCAGAGTCCAGATTGAAATAGATAATTTTCCTTGACAACTCCTTATGCTGATGGGTAGGTATATTTATCTGTGCTGATGCCCAGTCGCTCAGTCGTGTCCAGCTGTTTTCGACCCCATGGACTCTAGCCCACTGGGCTCCTCTGTCCATGGGATTTCCCAGGCAAGAGTACTAGGGTGGGTTGCCATTTTCTTCTTCAGGGGATCTTCCCGACCCAGGGATTGAATCTGTGTCTTCTGCATTGGCAGGCAGATTCTTTACGCTGAGCCACCAGGGAAGCCCCAGATATGTTTATCAGTTCAGTTCAATCGCTCAGTCGTGTCCGATTCTTTGCAACCCCATGAACTGCAGCACGCCAGGCCTCCCTGTCCATCACCAACTCCCAGAGTTCACTCAAACTCACGTCCATTGAGTCAGTGTTGCCATCCAGCTATCTCATCCTCTGTCGTCCCCTTCTCCTGCCCGCAATCCCTCCCAGCATCAGGGTCTTTTCCAATGAGTCAACTCTTCTCATGAAGTGGCCAAAGTACTGGAGTTTCAGCTTCAGCATCATTCCTTCCAGTGAACACCCAGGGCTGATCTCCTTTAGAATGGACTGGTTGGATCTCCTTGCAGTCCAAGGGACTCTTAGGAGTCTTCTCCAACACCACAGTTCAAAAGCATCAATTCTTCAGCACTCAGATTTCTTCACAGTCCAACTCTCACATCCATACATGACCACTGGAAAAACCATAGCCTTGACTAGACAGACCTATGATATGTTTATAGTTCTCCACAAAACTCAAGCCCCTTCATTTCACATCCATGACAGTAGCTATAATTTAAAAAAAAAAAAAAAAAAAACAGAATACGAAGGTGTTCACATGCATGTGGAGGAACTGGGACTCTTATGCACTGCTGGTGGGAATATAAAATTGTGCAGCCACTGTGGGAAATAGGATGGCATTTCCTCAGAAATTAAAAACAGGCTTACTATTTGACCAAGCAATCCCGATGCTGGGTATATACCCCAAAGAATTGAAAGCAGGGAATTGAGGTAAAACTTGTACACTCATATTCATTCATAGCAACAATATTCACAATAACCAAAATGTGGAAACAATCCAAATGTCCATTGATGAGTGAGTGTGTGGGTTAACAAAATGTGGTTTTATATGTATATAAGTATACTTACATATAAACTATAAATAAAATGGGATTATTATATAGAAAATAAATTCATGTAAATATATAATATTATTCAGTCTCAAAAAAGGGGATAAAACTCTGATACATGCTGTAATACAGATGAACCCTAAAGATGTTATACTAAGTGAAATAAGCCAGTCACAAAAGAACAAATATTGTATGATTCCACTTACATGAGGTATGCAGAGTACTCAGACTTATAGAGTCAGAAAGTAGAATGGTGGTTGCCAGGGCCTTGAGGGAGGGAGGTGTGGGGAGTGCAGAGTCTCAGTTTGGGATGAAAAAGTTCTAGAAATGGATGATGGTGGTGGATGCACAAAGTGTGAATGTACTTAACGCTGTTGAATTGTGCACTTAAAAGATGGTTAAGATGGTAAATTTTATGTTATTTCTGTTTTCCCCAGTAAAGAATAAAATAAAATAAAACTCAATCACCTTAGTTCCTAAGACTGAGAAGTATCCCCAGACCCAGGGGAGGTACACTGTCAGCTCACAGGCTCAGTACTCTAGAAGTGAACTGCTGGCCACTCAGTCGTATCCCACTCTTTGTGACCCCATGGACTGTAACCCACCAAACTCCTCTGTCCATGGGATTCTCCAGGCAAGAATACTGGAGTCGGTTGCCATTCCCTCCTCCAGAGGATCTTCCTGATCCCGAGACTGAACCTGGATCCCCTGCCTTGCTGGCAGATTCTTTCCCTTCTGAGCCTCACTACTTTAGGGATTTATCTTACTCTTTAAAGAGGTTAACTATGTATTTAAACACGACTTTTAGCATTTTATTTAAGCTGTTTTGTTAAAGAAGAGTTTGTATTATTTCTCTATTTTTTCATAAATAACCTCATCAAGTGAAGATCCTAAACAGAGGTTGCAAACTGGTGACTTACAAATTTTCTTGTTTGTTTTTCAGTTGGGACATCTCACCAAAAAGTCAGATTCCCACATTCTCTTGAAAATTGTGAAGCTTGTCCATTACTGGGCCACATTCTCACCTGGAAATGGAAGGTCCCGCTAAGTACTGACTCCCCTTTGAGATGGAATAAATGCTCTGGAGCTTGCCACACCTGAGATCTAAAACTGACCTGTTTTACTTTCGCAAGTACAAAAAAATATTAAAGTTTGCAACTGTGGGACTAACAGGACTCTATCAGGTTTTTATGTGCAAACAATTTCTTCTTGTAGGGAGCCTTTTTAAATTCAAGCACATAACCCTCTCTTTACAGTAGTCTCTTCCTCTTATGGCAGGAAAGAATTAGACGTTTGATTGAAGGTGTCCCTAAGAAGCAATGAGGTGGCATGAAGTTTTGGGCAAGGAGGGATCTTTAGTCTGTGCAGCATCTCTCATCTGCATAGACCTACCTTCACCCTTCTAGTCTTCTCCATCCCACGTGTTCGCTTTGACTAGAAGGAACAGGATAATGTATACAGAACACTGTGCCTGCAGTCACAACACAGGCATTCTACATCCAGACCTGCCTTTTGCTAGCTGGGCACATCCCTTCCAGAAAGACCAAGTGACGTCTAAATTCTTAACCTCCATCTCTGATTTCTTCATCTATCTGCTGCTGCTTCCTCATTTTATATCCCATAAATATGATGGATCACGTGTCTATTAAGCTAACAATGGATCATCTGCTCTTAATCTAATGTGCTTCTTTCAAGGGCACAGTTGCTTTGGGAGAACTTAAAATATTAGAAAAACTAACTAGATAGCCAATGTCCCTTGTGAAGAATAATTTTAGGAATTAAAAAACAAACAGAAATTAGTCTTCATGGCTGTGCTCGTGGTAAAGAGTCCACCTGCCAGTGCAGGAGACACAGGAGACACAGGTTCCATCCCTGGGTCGGGAAGATCTCCTGGCATAGGAAATGGCCACCCACTCCAGTCCTCTCGCCTGGAAAATTCCAAGGACCAAGGAACCTGGCAAGCTGCAGCCCATGGGGTTGCAAAGAGTTGGGCATGACTGAGCGACTGAGTGCACACACACACATATCAGAGAATAGCATAATTATCTCTGCTCTTAGTTGCCACTTCTTTTAACTTTTAAGGTAAAAATCTCCTACTTTTGCAAATGCTGTCAACTAATTCATTTAAACAAAGGCTTGTGTGGGCAAAAGAAAACATACCTATGGACGAAATTTGGCTTATGAGCCACTAATTTAGAGGAGGAAATTCTAAAAATAATGGAAAAATTGTTTTAAGATTTATGCCTTTAATAAGTTGGATATAGTAAACCTCAAAAGTTGCACTTAATTTTATATCATTTTATGGCCCCTAATGATTTCACACATAAATCTCTAGCCTCTTGTTAGTCCCCTGGGAAATCAAGCCATTTACTGATGTGTATTTCCACATAAGGACCTAGCAGGATGTCAGATAAAGAACATATGCTTAGTCTGGCCAATGTTTTCATGAAATTGTAGGTTTAGGAAGTACCTCGTGAGCTTCAAGTCCCTCCTGAGCTTCTTGTCCAGAGACGGCAGATAACGTGGTCCCATATGGAGCCACCATTCCCCATCCTTATGACAGACGTTGCCAGGCAAAGCACCTGAAATCCCCACCCTTAGCGTTTCTTATTCACTTAAAGTGAGGCTTAGAATTTCAGTTTGAAGAATAGCATCTCCAAACTTGTTTTCCTTGAACCACTAGTTTTAATGGATATCCTTAAGTAGTCATTAGTGTTTGTGGTTGTAGGAGTCAGAGTTTAATTGCAACCTGGATTCACTCTAGCTAGCTTAAGTAGCAAGTTATTGCTATTATGGTTGTTGTTAGTAGTAGTAGTAGTAGTAGTAGTATACTCTGGGAGGCCAGACTTGTATGTTACTCAGCCAAAAATAACACAGCTAGGGCCAGCAATAGGCAAAGAACAATGTCCGACCTCACCACAGCACCTTTCTGGAAGAAAAACCACTGCCTGAGAGTGGACACCGGGCCCACCACCACATCCCCTCGGGAATACTAGATGCCCACAGCACTGTTCTTGTCAAGAGACGCAGTGTTCCCCTAATGTACTGACTTCCTCTAGGAGGTAGCCCTGGGCACACATCTGACTGGCCCCATCTAGGTCATGTGCCTGCATCCAACCTCCAAAAGTGTTCTGGGAAGTATAATTTTCAGAAGAGGGAGGTGCACACACCATAAGGGAAGTTGGAATGGTGGGGACAGGAGGTGAGTGAGTCAACCCACAGTATCTGCCAGCTTGAATTAGTTTAAGCTGAACTGCTGTCTTAGTGGAAAGTTTTTTCAGAGCTTTTAAAATGCTAACGTTATTCTAAGAGAGGGTTTGTTTGTTTGTTTGTTTAGCTTTCTAGTCTATCCATTTATTTGCATGTGTATCTTTTTTTTTTAATTTTAATTGGAGGCTAATTACTTTACAATATTGTGGTGGTTTTTGCCATAAAGTTATGTTACCAGGAAATATTTTTTCCTAATCTTTTGGAACTAGTATGTTCTATAGAACACAATTTGACGATTACTACAGTATGCCATTTGTATATAAAACATGAGTGTGTGTTTATGGTAGCAAGCCCTTCCCTGCAAAAGCCCAAGGTCTTGGCAAATTTTGATGGACAGATAGGAGAGGGGTTAGGAGTCAGGGTCTTCAAGATGACAGACTTGGGTGTACAGCCCTAGTGGAGACCCAGAGCCTCTCTGGGCCTCTCAGGAGAGGATGACCTAGTCGTAAATCTTGGGGATAAAGAATCACTCTGTTGGCATCACCCTCGGGTAGCAGTGTCTGTACCCCACAGATATTTGCTCCGTGTGGACCAGTGAACTGAGCCCACCAAATGGATTGCATCAACGACCTTTTGATTTAAAACCTGTATTTGACAACATTCTCAAATGTGAAGGGTCATTTTCTCTTCTCACTAGTGACTCACTTGTTGAGAGCAAGCATTTGTTTGCAGATTACCAAAAAGAGCATTTACTAGTAATTTGCAACACATTATCATGTGGGAATTGGATTACCATTTAGGATTCCCTCATAAAACAAGCTTTGAGATTTACTACATTTCTGGAGAAATATGTGTGTTCCTTGCATCTGTTAAGGATGCAGTTACAGGTCTTATGTGGGTTTGGGGTCAGCAGAGAATACCATCTTGATTCTTCATGATGGCCGAGATGAGTAAACTCTGTGCAGAAGGTAGAAATTAGCATGGGTCCTTTTGCCAAAGGATTCTTGCAGCAATGGGATGAGCCACAGAGCAGAGGGAGGACAAGAAGACGTCTGGTTGATCTCATGAAAGTGGAATCTGTGGGTCTGCAGAAGGAGCAGTGAGAGTTTATGGCCAAGCAGAGACTAGCCAGGGAGTCAGTAAACACAGTGCCTTGTCTTCCTCTCCACTCCAATCTTTCGTTTTCTTACTGATGGGTCCTCATTTCTCCTACCCAGGGTTAGCACCTATGATGGTTAATTTTATGTGTCAACTTGCCTGGGCCACAGAGTGTCCCCACACTTGGTTAAACATTATTCTGTGTGTGTCTGTGAGGATATTTCTAGATAAGATGAACATGTGAATCAGTGACTGAGTAAAGCACATTTGTCTCCCCGGTGGGGGTGGGCCTTGCCCAATCTGAGGAAGACTTGAGTAAATCATAAAGACTTGAGTAAGGGAGAATTCTCCCGACCCCCTCTCATTCTCTTGGTTCCATTTCTATGGAGAACCCTGACTCATACAGCACCCAAAACTGGCTTTCTTCAAATATGTTCTTAGCCCATCCCCCTTTCTGGCTGTTCCTTGGTTTTGTCAATTCTCTGGCTTATCTGCCTTAGTTTTCTCACCCATATTATTGGGGCAATTCTTCCTGTATTCCTTACTGAAAACCCCTTGGCAATTTTTCCAAATCAAATCAATAAATATCTATAAAGCAGTGGTCCTTAAAACTTTGAGGATCTCAAAGTTTTGTTTACATGGAGTATACTGAACAATATTTACAATGTTGTCTATAAGCCACTTTAGAAATTAATTAAAAATAAGAAACAAGTGTTTAAAACACCAGAATGAAAAAGCGTATCTTAGCAATTGCGAAGAAATTGTCATCACACATCATTTAGCTTCTGGACAACTCCTCTGTGCAGCAGTGACAGAACGAAAATCAAGACAAATACCATCTTTTTAAACGATTTTTATCTATGTGTTTATTTTTTTATTTTTGGCTGCTCTGTGTCTTCCTCGCTGTGTGCAGGCTTTCTCTAGTTGCAACGAGCAGGGACTACTCTCTAGCTGCAGTTCGTGGGCTTCTCATTGTTGTGGCTTCTGGTTGCGGAGCAAGGGCTCCAGGCATGCCAGGGTCGGTAGCTGTACCTCATGGCTTAGTTGCCCAGTGGCACGTGGGATCTTCCTAGACTAGGGATCAAATCAATGTCCCTTTCATTGCAAGGCGGATTCTTAACCACTGGACCATCAGGAAATGCCACCTTAATATTGCCACGAGGACCTCCCCGACTTCCAGGGAGGTCTTGGGACTTCCAGGATTCCCAGACATCTTGAAAATCACTGCCCTAGAGCATCTTCAAATGGTCTTCCTGCCTCCTTCCCTGGATCCCTGATCCCACCATCACTGCCTCACCAATCTTCCTAGACACACATTTGATTGGGACGTTCTTCTACTTAGAGCCCTTTCTGTAACTTCTCATGACCAGTAGGATAAAGTATAAATGGCACACAACAGCAGCCATGATCTGGGTCATACCGAGCCTTACCCGAAAAACACCTATTCGTCCTTTAGTCTCAGCTCATATAACTAGGACATTGTGATAATTTTAACACATTTGCCTAGGTTAAAATAGAATAAGTGAAAAATTGTACAAAATTCTTTTATGTATAGAGTTAAATTTTTTTAATTGGAGGATAACTGTTTCACAATATTGTATTGGCCTCCACCACATGAATAGATTTTAAAAAATTTTATTTTTAGTTGGAGGATAATTGCTTTACAATGTGAATCAGCCATATGTATGCATATAGCCTCTCCTTCTTAAACCTCCTTCCCACCACCCACCATCCCACCCCTCGGGGTCATCACAGAGCAGAGCTGAGCTCCCCGTGCTTACAGCAGGTTCCACTAACTATCTTACACATGGTAGTTTTATATATCGATGCTACTCTCGATTCATCCCACCCTCTCCTTCCCCCTCTGCGTCCACAAGTGCATTCCCTACATCTGCATGCTATTCCTGCCCTGCAAACAGGTTCATCAGTACTGTTTTTTCTAGATTCCATATATATGTATTAATATACAATATTTGTTTTTCTTTTTCTGACTTACTTCACTTTGTATGACAGGCTGTAGGTTTATCCATCTCACTAAATTGGTTCCGCTGAGTAATATTCCATTGTAAATAGGTACTACAACTTCTTTATGCATTTATCAGTCAATGGACATCTAGGTTACTTCCATGTCCTGGCTATTGTAAATTGCACTGCAATGGACATTGGGGTATGTATGTCTTTTTAAATTGTGGTTTTCTTAGAGTATATGCCAAGTAATAGGATTGCTGGGTCATACAGTAGTTTTATTACTAGTTTTTTAAGGAATCTCTATACATACAGATATTTTGAGGATAAATAATGGATTGGATGTAAAGATTTTATATTAGGGGTCAGAAAATTTTAAAATTTGATGCCTGGTGTCCATTACACTTTAAGGCTCTTTTAGATATTAGTACTCTTTTTTAACTTTTGGTAAGTCCTTTTACATATACATCCAAACTATGGTTGTATTTATATACATAGGGTTTGCCTTCTAGAATAAAAGCATATCATCTATAATTTTTTTAAACTTTATTCAAATATCATCTTATACCTTCCTTACCACTCTTTCCCTCCTCTGAGAGATGTTCCCATGAGCTCTTTGCATACCTGAATGTTCATTTTCTTCACAAAGAACCTATAAGCCCATTGAAGACATAAATCACGTTTCACAGGTCTTTGTAACTAGATTTCACTATAGTGACCAGTGAGGTTCCTGAGATTCAGTAGATTCTCTAAAAATACTTATTAATTAATGGTTAATGGAAATCAGGCCTGTATATATACTGCCCATGGTAATCCTTTTCCCAGCTTCCATGCTATCTTCCAAAATGGCTCTTCTCCCTAACGTCCAAAATTCTGTCATAGGTGTCAAAACTCCATGTATCCATGAATCCTTTCTCACTCTCAATTCTTTTCACCAACTAGCTACTGAGTCCTCTTTATTTCTGCAGTGTCTCTCATATCCACTGTCTCCTTTCTATCATTTCCTGCCACAGATTTAATTAACTTCTGCATTATCTCACTTGAGTACAGCTTCCTCATCTTCTGACAGCAATAGCACTGATTTCCAGACAGGGAGCCTCTAGAGGGCAAAAGATTTAGCCCTTACCATACTCCTGGCCAGAGAAGGCAATGGCAACCCACTCTTGCCTGGAAAATCCCATGGATGGAGGAGCCTGGTGGGCTGCAGTCCATGGGATCGCTGAGGGTCGGACAGGACTGAGCGACTTCACTTTCACTTTTCACTTTCATGCATTGGAGAAGGAAATGGCAACCCACTCCAGTGTTCTTGCCTGGAGAATCCCAGGGACGGGGGAGCCTGGTGGGCTGCCGTCTGTGGGGTCGCACAGAGTCGAACACGACTGAAGCGACTTAGCAGTAGCAGTATACTCCTGGCATATTGCACAGGATTCGAAAACTGTTTTTTTTTTTTTTAATAAAATGTGAACTCCCACCTGTTATATATACTGTATCCAGAAAAAAATATTTTCAAAGCAACTTCTAATCATGTCCCTTGCCAATTCAAAAACTTTTCTGTTTCCCATGAGTTACCAGGTGTAAAGGATGCCATTCGTTCCCCAGGCCCACGTCTCCTCACCTCCCAAGTCTACGTGCAACTCTGGAGTACAGTCCCAAGACAGTTTTTCACCTCAGAGTCCTCAGCATCCTCTTTTCTTCCTAGAAGTGTTTCCACCATTACAGGAGCTTGTTCTACTAAAGGTATAATCTAGAAGCTGAGAAAAGTCAAAACCCTTGAAGGCAACTCTCACCAATGTGATTTGGGAGCTATTGGCTGAATGCCTCAGTCTTCTCTCTCTTTAGTAGGGCTCAGTTTCTCAGAGAGCCCAGTGCCCACAGTGGTAAATCACTCACTAACCCCACGCCCAAGATAAGAGAAACCCAAGTAAGATGGAAGGTGTTGCAAGAGGGCATCAGAGGCCAGACACACTGAAACCATAATCACAGAAAACTAGTCAATCTAATCACACTAGGACCACAGCCTTGTCTAACTCAGTGAAACTAAGCCATGCCTGTGGGGCAACCCAAGATGAGCGGGTCATGGTGGAGAGATCTGACAGAATGTGGTCCACTGGAGAAGGGAATGGCAAACCACTTCAGTATTCTTGCTTTGAGAACCCCATGAACAGTATGAAAAGGCAAAATGATAGGATACTGAAAGAGAAACTCCCCAGGTCAGTAGGTGCCCAATATGCTACTGGAGATCAGTGGAGAAATAACTCCAGAAAGAATGAAGGGATGGAGCCAAAGCAAAAACAATACCCAGCTGTGGATGTGACTGGTGATAGAAGCAAGGTCCGATGCTGTAAAGAGCAATATTGCATAGGAACCTGGAATGTCAGGTCCATGAATCAAGACAAATTGGAAGTGGTCAAACAAGACATGGCAAGAGTGAATGTCGACATTCTAGGACTCAGCGAACTGAAATGGACTGGAATGGGTGAATTTAACTCAGATGACCATTATATCTACTACTGCGGGCAGGAATCCCTCAGAAGAAATGGAGTAGCCATCATGGTCAACAAAAGAGTCCGAAATGCAGTACTTGGATGCAATCTCAAAAACGACAGAATGATCTCTGTTCGTTTCCAAGGCAAACCATTCAATATCACGGTAATCCAAGTCTATGCCCCAACCAGTAACGCTGAAGAAGCTGAAGTTGAACGGTTCTATGAAGATCTACAAGACCTTTTAGAACTAACACCCAAAAAAGATGTCCTTTTTATTACAGGGGACTGGAATGCAAAAGTAGGAAATCAAGAAACACCTGGAGTAACAGGCAAATTTGGCCTTGGAATACGGAATGAAGCAGGGCAAAGACTAATAGAGTTTTGCCAAGAAAATGCACTGGTCATAACAAACACCCTCTTCCAACAACACAAGAGAAGACTCTACCCATGGACATCACCAGATGGTCAACACCAAAATCAGATTGATTATATTCTTTGCAGCTAAAGATGGAGAAGCTCTATACAGTCAGCAAAAACAAGACCAGGAGCCGACTGTGGCTCAGATCATGAATTCCTTGTTGCCAAATTCAGACTTAAATTGAAGAAAGTAGGGAAAACCACTAGACCATTCAGGTATGACCCAAATCAAATCCCTTATGATTATACAGTGGAAGTGAGAAATAGATTTAAGGGCCTAGATCTGATTGATAGAGTGCCTGATGAACTATGGAATGAGGTTCATGACATTGTACAGGAGACAGGGATCAAGACCATTCCCATAGAAAAGAAATGCAAAAAAGCAAAATGGCTGTCTGGGGAGGCCTTACAAATAGCTGTGAAAAGAAGAGAAGCAAAAAGCAAAGGAGCAAAGGAAAGATATAAGCATCTGAATGCAGAGTTCCAAAGAATAGCAAGAAGCGATAAGAAAGCCTTCTTCAGCGATCAATGCAAAGAAATAGAGGAAAACAACAGAATGGGAAAGACTAGAGATCTCTTCAAGAAAATGAGAGATACCAAGGGAACATTTCATGCAAAGATGGGCTCGATAAAGGACAGAAATGGTATGGACCTAACAGAAGCAGAAGATATTAAGAAGAGGTGGCAAGAATACACAGAAGAACTGTACAAAAAAGATCTTCATGACCCAGATAATCACGATGGTGTGATCACTCACCTACAGCCAGACATCCTGGAATGTGAAGTCAAGTGGGCCTTAGAAAGCATCACTACGAACAAAGCTAGTGGAGGTGAAGGAATTCCAGTTGAGCTATTTCAAATCCTGAAAGATGATGCTGTGAAAGTGCTGCAGTCAATATGCCAGCGAATTTGGAAAACTCAGCAGTGGCCACAGGACTGGAAAAGGTCAGTTTTCATTCCAATCCCTAAGAAAGGCAATGCCAAAGAATGCTCAAACTACCGCACGATTGCACTCATCTCACACGCTAGTAAAGTAATGCTCAAAATTCTCCAAGCCAGGCTTCAGCAATAGTTGAACCATAAACTTCCTGATGTTCAAGCTGGTTTTAGAAAAGGCAGAGGAACCAGAGATCAAATTGCCAACATCCGCTGGATCATGGAAAAAGCAAGAGAGTTCCAGAAAAACATCTATTTCTGCTTTATTGACTATGCCAAAGCCTTTGACTGTGTGGATCACAATAAACTGTGGAAAATTCTGAAAGAAATGGGCATACCAGACCACCTGATCTGCCTCTTGAGAAATTTGTATGCAGGTCAGGAAGCAACAGTTAGAACTGGACATGAACAACAGACTGGTTCCAAATAGGAAAAGGAGTACGTCAAGACTGTATATTGTCACCCTGCTTATTTAACTTATATGCAGAGTACATCATGAGAAACGCTGGACTGGAAGAAACACAAGCTGGAATCAAGATTGCCGGGAGAAATCTCAATAACCTCAGATATGCAGATGACACCACCCTTATGGCAGAAAGTGAAGAGGAACTCAAAAGCCTCTTGATGAAAGTGAAAGAGGAGAGTGAAAAAGTTGGCTTAAAGCTCAACATTCAGAAAACGAAGATCATGGCATCCGGTCCCATCACTTCATGGGAAATAGATGGGGAAACAGTGGAAACAGTGTCAGACTTTATTTTTTTGGACTCCAAAATCACTGCAGATGGTGATCGCAGCCATGAAATTAAAAGACGCTTACTCCTTGGAAGGAAAGTTATGACCAACCTAGATAGCATATTCAAAAGCAGAGACATTACTTTGCCAACAAAGGTTCGTCTAGTCAAGGCTATGGTTTTTCCTGTGGTCTGTATGGATGTGAGAGTTGGACTGTGAAGAAGGCTGAGCGCCGAAGAATTGATGCTTTTGAACTGTGGTGTTGGAGAAGACTCTTGAGAGTCCCTTGGACTACAAGGAGATCCAACCAGTCCATTGTGAAGGAGATCAGCCCTGGGATTTCTTTGGAAGAAATGATGCTAAAGCTGAAACTCCAATACATGGCCACCTCATGCGAAGAGTTGACTCATTGGAAAAGACCCTGATGCTGGGAAGGATTGGGGGCAGAGGGAGAAGGGGACAACAGAAGATGAGATGGCTGGATGGCATCACTGACTCAATGGACGTGAGTCTGGGTAAACTCCGGGAGTTGGTGATGGACAGAGAGGCCTGGCGTGCTGCGATTCATGGGGTCGCAAAGAGTCGGACACAACTGAGTGACTAAACTGAACAAATGTTTCATTGGCTTCTCTCCTTTCCCTGTCTCATTCCCTCACTTCTTCCATTGTGACCCTCTATGATCACCTCCCAAATAAACTATCTGAACTCAAACAATGACACTGAACAAAATTTAAACTTCTTGGCCTGTCGTTCAAAGCACCCCATAACTTGATGATAATCTATCTTTCCAAGCTATGTCATCTCTTCGTTACACGTACCCCACCCTCTGGCCTCACTGGTGCCCACACCACTGCACTCTAAGTCATAGTCACTGTGCCTTTTCATGCAGTAGTAATGGAGTGAGATCACTATGATTCATTTAGACCAATAAAGTTTCTCTCCCTGGTGTAGTGAAGGGCCTCACCTACCTTAATGGAAGCCTCTTAGGGGAAGGGGACTACACTGTAGGGCTTCTCAGATGGTGCGAGTGGTAAAAAACCCACCTGCCAGTGAAGGAGATGTAAGAGACACAGGTTCGATCCCTGCGTTGGGAAGATCCCCTGGAGAAGGGCATGGAGACCCATTCAAGTATTCTTGCCTGGAGAATCCCATTGACAGAGGAGCCTGATGGGCTTCAGTCTTGGGCTCACAAAGAGTTGGACACAACCGAAACAACTTAGCACGGAAGCAAAAGAAAATGGTTCAGCTGATGGACTGACAGCCAATAGTGTCTGCCACAAACAGGCGACAGGAAGGTAAGAAAGAAAATAGGTGCGTGCCAAACTCTACCAAAAAATGCTGGAGAAGTACTGGTGAGCTGTAGGGAGTAATCTGACATATACTCCAGTAGCAGACACTTGGTAGGTGCCCACAGACCCAAATCCATCCCTTCTGGCCGCCTCCCTGACCCCCGCCATAGGGCCCTCCCAATGCTGGCCCATCCTGTGTGCAAGTGAGCATGTGTGCAGACATGCCAGGACCCCTACGCCTGTGCTGGGACCGCTTCTGCCAGAAAAAGGACCGTAAAACTACCACCCACCGTTTTTCAGAAGTTGCCACCCCCTGCTGTAAAGACTGTCTGCAAAGCCATAAGCTCCAGCTTCAGCTTCAGAAAGCCATTCCTTTTTGCTCACGGGTTTCTGTTCAACTAGGATGCAGAGAATTTCCAAGTGTGCTCCGGAGCTGCCATGGGTTATGAGATGTTAATCAAACACCCACTTGAAGTGCTTTGGAAGCACCTCTGGTTTTTGGGTTATTGATGTACTCATGTTGAGTGAAGGTATATTTCTGGTCCAATCATGAGTTCATTTCAAGACACATTAAAGAAGGATTTTTCCTTACTGCTGACTTCAGGATATTGGTCCCTAGAGACCAGGTGCTTTTCACAGCTCCTCAGAGGCCCCTGAGGAGTGATGGAAAAATGCAGCCAGGCATTGCGCATGGAAGTCAAACATACTGGAATTCCAATTGCATACTGCCTTAATTCAGCTGTTATTGATTCTCCTGGGGAGCCCACTTCACACCTTCACACGTCTCCCTCAAATTGTTTCCATCTCAAAGGAGGAGATGAGATGGGAATTTGGAAGCACATTTTCTTCAAGACAGACATTCGTGCCCCCACTAAGTAATGGGCATTTCCTTCCATGAAGCATTTTTCACTATGGAGGAGTGTTCAAGCACATATTCCCTTTTTTTTTTTTTCATATATACTCTCCTTGCCAGAATATTTATTTTTTATTATTTTTAATATAAATTTATTTATTTTAATTGGAGGCGAATTACTTTACAATATTGTATTGGTTTTGCCATACATTGACATGAATCTGACACGGGTATACATGTGTTCCCCATCCTGAACCCCCCTCCCTCCTCCCTCCCTATCCCATCCCTCTGGGTCATCCCAGTGCACCAGCCCTGAGCATCCTGTATCATGCATCAAACCTGGACTGGCGATTCATTTCACATATGATAATATACATGTTTCAATGCCATTCTCCCAAATCATCCCACCCTCGCCGTCTCCCACAGGGTCCAAAAGACTGTTCTATACATCTGTGTCTCTTTTGCTGTCTCGCATACAGGGCTATCATTACCATCTTTCTAAATTCCATATATATGCATTATTATACTGTATTGGTGTTTTTCTTTCTGGTTTACTTCACTCTGTATAATCAGCTCCAGTTTCATCCACCTCATTAGAACTGATTCAAATGTATTATCTTTAATGGCTGAGTAATACTCCATTGTGTATATGTACCACAACTTTCTTATCCATTGGTTTGCTGATGGACATCTAGGTTGCTTCCATGTCCTGGCTATTATAAACAGTGCTGCGATGAACATTGGGGTACATGTGACTCTTTCAATTCTGGTTTCCTTGGTGTGTATGCCCAGCAGTGGGATTGCTAGGTCATATGGCAGTTCTTATTTCCAGTTTTTTAAGGAATCTCCACACTGTTCTCCATAGTGGCTGTACTAGTTTGTATTCCCACCAACAGTGTAAGAGGGTTCCCTTTTCTCCACACCCTCTCCAGCATTTATTGTCAAGCACATATTCCTATAGGCACAAATGGCAGCCAGCCCTGGAGATGCTTACAAGGATATGACATCACTATTGCACGTGACAGCCTGGACCCCCATCCCTGATCTGCCACCTCTCCCTCGAAATGACCTCAGACAAGCCATTTGAATTGTCGGGGTCTCCTTTCTCTGATCTGCAGTAGTAGTAGGGATCAGTCTAGCCCTTCAGCCTCCTTCCCTGGATCCCTGCCAAGTTATCCCCGCTCTGGGTCTGTGTAAACAGTTAAGCATTTTGTGAAAGTAAGCGATTCAGATTCCTACCTGTCCCTCAGATCCAGGTAAACTGTTCCTCCCTAGAGCTGTCAGTCACCAACCTGAAACTGGCAGTATCCAGATGCACAAATTAGCACTTCCCTAGTGGAGGACTCCTTGTTCTCCAGATTAAACGTGATTGTGCTTCTGCTCGGGCCAGGTATAGGAGTAACAGGAATGACCCCTCAGTTTATGTTGTTCGCTGCACAAGTGCCGTGACTCTTACGTTTGCCCGGGGTCCCCTACCAGGTGGCCTGTGTCAACATTCCTCCTCGCTGATTCAAGCTGAAGAGTCGCATAACCATGATACTGAGTCATTTGGAGGAAACCCAAATTCAACAGGCACCTTGAGTTAAATAAGTGAGATCCAGAGATGGATGCACCAGGAACCAGGAATGAGGCTGGACACTCACCAGTATTTCAGTCATTTAACATCTTGAAGCATTTTAGCTCAAATCAGAAGATGTGACAGTTAATAATAATAGCAGCTAGCATAATGTTATCATTTCCTTAAATTTTATTGGGGTTTTTTTTTTGGGGGGGGGATGCGGAGGAGATGAGAAAAGTTTCTTCTTCGCAGAGTTTTGCTGTTTTAGAAGCCAAATATGGTAATAGATGCTGGAATTAACATAACCCACTGGAAACTGGAATGCAGAAATTGGGGCAGGGAATTGTCATCACAGCCCCACTGCCAACTATAGAAACAATCACGTAAGGCAGCTTAAAGGATTGAGAGGCTGCAAAATTAAATGGCAAATGAGGCAACTTCATCACTGATAGGCAGACTTTCTGGGGAACATGCCTAGAGTATCACTTCCTTCCTTTCTGGGATGCAGGTGAATTTTCTGGCTTAATACTACCAAATGCAGAGGGAAGAAGTTTTTTTCTTCAAGAGCAGAACATTTATCAGCAACATTTAGTACTTGCTGAATTTCTCATGGAACAGAGAGTCAGTATTACAGGTGTGCCAAAGTTATCATGGTCCTTTTATTCTATGATTTTGTCATATAAAGGAAGAGACGCGGGTAGAACAGCTGTAGAACATACTGACAGCCAAAATGGAAGGAAACCACCTGTTATAATTGCTTGGAAAGATTCTAGCATAAAGAATCCGTGTTAAGATGAGAACAGGGTGTGGAAACTAAAGGAAGCCATGAGGTGATTTTGAATCAGACCGTGGATGATGAAAATTTGGCAGAAGGGAACCTTCATATAACATATTTGCATGTCCAGATTTACAAATATGAATTCCATGGCCCAGAGTTCTGGAAGAAAACCAGCTGAAGAAACAGGTTTGAACCCTCGGTGGGAAAGATCCCCTGGAGAAGGAGATGGCAGCCCACTCCAGTATGCTTTCCTGGAGAATCCCATGGACAGAGGAACCTGGTGGGCTACAGTCCATGAGTCTCAAAGAGTCGGACATGGCTGAGCAACTGAAAATGCATTAGAGAATAAGATTGTTGGGTTAGATATCACCTGGTTAATATTCAACATACCATAAATTATTGGGGTTATGTGTTTCCCTAATGAGAAATTATTTTTAAATCTCTTAATCAAAGTCTTCAAATTAACAGGTGGCTTCCTTAAGTCTGAGAACTTGATTTAGGATTAAGCAGCAAGGCAAACCAAAGACATTCCTTGAGAAAATCCTTGGGTGGCCTTCACCCTCTTACACTGAAAGGATGTGTCATCCACTTTCTTGCCTTCATGCTAAATTTTGGATAATTTTTCCGACATTACTTGTGTTATTGGATTGTTGTGAAGATTAGATGAGTTAATACATGTGAAGTCCTTAAAACAGCACCTGGCCTTTACTTTGCAAATGCTATTAAAATAGATTTGACTCTGAGTTTGCACAGTTAAGTCAGGTCCACTTAATAATAATACCCAGAAAGCATTTAGAGCAAAAATCAAAAATGCTACTCCTAACAGCATTACCCTCCCTTCACCAGGAGAGACTTCCCACTGTTAGAGCAGAAGAGAAATGAATAGCAATAGCTGTTGTAATTAACACTGAAAATTAGCACTAGGGGTGGGAGTGAAATGGAGCATGGAGGGGGGCGCAAACAGAGACTCAAAGGCCAAGCCCTCAGCTGCCACATCCACAGGGCCATCAGATCCCTCGAGAAGCCTGGAAACGGCCACCTCCTCACCATTCACTCTGACGTCTGGTGTGCAGAGTGTCGAAGCAGGTTCCTCACGGGGCTTCTCCCTCCTGCTGTTTCTCTGCCCTCCCTTCATCCTGTACAGCCGCCACCAGAACCTGCTGCCTAGAACATGGGTCCAATCCTGTCACTCCCCTGCCCCTCAACCTTTAGCAGTGATCTGCTCCCTGGGTGACTTCCCACCATCTGTTCTCAGCAGACCATCTCCACCCCCGTGTCCCCCACCTGGCTCTGTAACCCTCATACCCTGTTGACAAGGGACCGCCTGGCCCCCCTCCACCACCCACACCCACTGCTCCTGCTCGCCCTCACAAAGCCGGAGCCACCCTTCACAGACACACTCAGAGCAATCTCTGCTGTGAAACCTTCCCAAAGCTCAGAGGACAGCCCCCGCCCCACCTCTACCCTTGCGCCATTCTCAGGACTCACAGGGACTCCCTGCCAGGATGTGTCACATCCTTAGAGGCCTCTCAACTATTTGACTTCACCTCTTACTTCCCGCCTCTGGTCCAGTGCACACACCGTCTCTGGTAGTAAATATTCATCTGCCGAGACTCCAACACTTTTCCTGGGGCAGAGCCTCACTGGATGCTTAGAAAACCTATTTCCCCTTCTATCAAGGTGCAGAGTCTACACTTCTTGATCAATCCCAGGCTGTGTGCATAATTTCAGGCTAGCCCAGGACATCTCCCATATATACTAGAGCCCGAGGCCCTTCCTGTTTGTGTGTGTGAGAGAGAGAGAAAGCAATGAAAAATAATACTAGAGCTGAGAAAGAAAAAACATAAAGGCAAGAAAAGCAACTCCTAGCATTTAAGCATTTGATAGACTTTCATTGTCAAGTACACTCTTCAAATCTTGAGACTCCACTGTCCGTCTGCTTTCCCCTCTTCAGCTCTAACACATTGCTTAGGACTCAGGACTACGACCTACCATGCTGTTCTGTTTCCTGGAGTGAAAGCCAGAGCAGAACTGTATCATTTTCCAAGGGGTCGGGAAGTGAACATATTATAAGGGAAGACCTACTTCCTGAGAGGAAAGTAAGGTGAAGAACCCTAGCATGGGTTTTCAGATGTGGAAATGACACATGGGCATGATAAGAAACACTGGGTGCAGACTCCTAGTCATACTACAGACTCGCCTCCTGTTCCTGGTGCAAGTCATGTGAAGAAGGGCGATCTGATGCTGTTCATTAGGGTTTTCGCTGAAGGTCAAAGCACAGGGAAGAAGATGAGGAAGCAGATGTCCTGCGTCCTGGGGGACACCCTCCACCAAACACTCCCGGGATTTGTGGAGACAGCCACTCCGCCAACTGGGCCTTATTTCCAGCCGTAAATAGAGAAGGAGAGCCTGGGGTGTATCAAAGAAGAGAGTAGCTAGCTACTCAGAAGTCTGCGGCAGAGTGAGGCTTATTTTTCCTTTGTATGTCTGTAAATAAATGGTTTTAATTTGGGGAAACATACATCTGGAGTGTCGATGTATTGCCAAACAGACAGAGCCTCGTCACAATATGACAACAGCATCCAGAAGGCTGTCTGCTTTCCGTGAAATGTTGCCCAGAGGGTGCTCGGTGTCTCGGAGCTCAGCGCGATCAGTGGTTGGCCATCATGGGTCGCACGTTAACCCATTCATTCTTGGAAAGAATTAACCCGAGAATGACACTTGTGATGCTGGGGTCAGGTGTGGGAACCTAGGGTGTTCAGAATTCTTGCCTTGGTCCCGCCGCTGCCTTTACTTCATAGCAACCCCATTTAACCTCTTTGTGCCTCAATGCAACCCTTGGAAAGGGAGATTCGGCGTAGGGCAAACTCCCAGTGTGCCTATTCCTTCTTTAAGAAAATTAAACTTGACATACTAGATAAATAAGGTCTGCTAAGAGCTTCATCATGAGGTTCCTGAAGGCAGAAAACTCCATGGTATACATATAAAATAGACGTTGATTCATTTAAAAATATACTTTCATTCACACTTTCAAGAAACAGTTGTTTCTCACAGAAGAGTGCTTTTCTGAATTACATGCCCTGTTGCTGCTTAAATCAATGCCTGCTGAGCCCACAGCACTTACCAAATATAAAGCAAAAGAAGTGTTAACTATATAGCAAAATACTGCTAGCATCATTAGTATGGAATCCTGGTGGCTCGGGTGGTAAAGAATCTGCCTGCAACGCAGGGGACCTGAGTTCAGTCCCTGCGTCGGACATACGCCCTGGAGGAAGGGATGGCTACCCACCCCGGTGTTCTCGCCTGGAGAATTTCACAGACATAGGAACCTGGCAGGCTACAGTCCATGGGGTCAAAGAGTCGGACACGACTGAGCGACCAACAGTGTCCTTAACACATAGTATGTTAGCCCTAAACAATGATCTTGGAGATCATTTTGTTCTATCTCTCCATATTATAGCTGAGAAAACTGAAACCCACTGAGATAAATTACTGGCCATTTCTGATATTTCAAAATATGTCACCTGTGTAAAATTTTTCATAATGTTAAAGTACAGATCAGTTAAATTGAGACATCTCAGAACGAAACAGCAAGTATTTCCACAAATCTCTGTTTCCCAAAGTTATCTATTCGCATGACTATTTGTGTGTCCATTACCATTAATACCTTCTACCTTGTTTTCTTGGGGGAAAAAAAAAGACAAGATCTGAAGAGGGGAAAGAGTAGGAGTTGTGAGGGAGGGAAGTTTTTTTTTTTTCTTTCAGATCTTTTCTTATTGTTTTCATGACACAATGTGGACTTTGAGATTCCCTCTTAGACCCACAAGGATCTAGTGTGAACCAAAATAAGGCTCCCTGTTTAAGAAGACACTTGCTTTTTCTTGTTATCTACGAGGTATTTACCATGAAGTCTCACCATCTTGGTGTTCAGAGAGAGCTTGGAGAAATTCCTGGTCTCCCAAACACGAGTGAGGAGGAAGCTCATTTCAGGGAAATTTGGAATGGCAGGGAGTGTGGATGGCCAGGCCATGATGGTTAGGCTGGTGTGGTTGGCCCGGGGTCACAGGCTTGCTAGTGAGGGGATGGAGAGGACTCTGCCAGAGAGATGGACACTATCATTAACCCCCTTTACGGAGGAGGCCGTAGCAGCTAGAGAGGCTCCCTGTAGAGGTCAGCCATGGATTTTGTCTCTAGGTTCCCTGGCATTCTGGAAGGAACAACCAGGACTACCCCTCCTCCATCTGAAATGGTGACTCTGGACAGTGCCTGTGACGGGGAGAGGAGTGGGAGAGGGGAGGGACATGTAAGGACACGAAAGGAGAGTCGATGAGAGATTCTGGGGTTTCGGGGTAAAATTCACCATAACTGTACCCAACCTGGATTCCATGAATCACACTCCTTATTAAATCAGCCTATGAGTGCCGTCAGGAGAAGGAAATGGCAACCCATTCCAGTATTCTTGCCTGGAGAATCCCAGGGACAGAGCAACCTGATGGGCTGCCGTCTATGGGGTCGCACAGAGTCGGATACGACTGAAGCGACTTAGCAGCAGCAGCAGCATGCTGCCGTCAGGATTGCGGAGATTTCCTGCTGCAGCCCATGGGGTCGCAAAGAATCGGCAGGACTCAACGCCTGAGCACGCACGCACGCACTGTTGCCTAGATACAGCCCTGGGCGTGGCTGGGCTCTTCCTGAATCATTTGAAGGGCCAGGCAGGGCTGTGCCTACACCCGGGACCACCTACACTGTCTCCCACTGACACATTCAGCACCTGCCCAGGGCTCTGACGCCACTCCAAGCCCCAGAGGAGGTGACCACATGGGGTCAGGGGATGTGGGCAGTGAGCCCTGCATCTCCAGAAGAGGCAACTCCAGGGCTACCTGGGGAGTGGTTGGACAGGGTGAAGTAAGATACATGTGTGTGTGCCAGTGAGTGTGTGTACTTGTTCTTAGAATTCCAGGAACACTCGACTCCAGGAACATCTGACACTCCCTATCATCTCCCCACAGGCCAGTTGCAGGGGTGGATTCAAGTTTTGTAGAGCTGAAAGTTTACACAATTGGAGGGCTCTCTTTATGAAAAATAATTACAAAATTATGAATACCATTTTGTGTGAAAAAAATATTTATTTAGAATGAGAAAAGAAACTACAGCAAATGACAATTTTAAAGATCTGACAAGTGTCAGAAACATTGCAAAGTCTAGAAACATGTTTTGATTCATTAATAGCCTGACACCTTTACATGTTTTTCACATTTTCTTGGCTGGTCTTTGACCCACTTTTCTTCTGACGATGATATTGTATTACCATTTTCTGCAGAGAGAATGGACAGAAGATTCAATTTCAATCTCTGCTTTCTAGCTGAAAACTTTCAGCTTCACAATTTCTCATTGGCAATGTTTTACATCTTGTCTTTTTAGAACTGTTGTCAAATGTGGGGAAATCTCTATCAAGTTTCTTTCATATATGAGCTGCAGGATTTAAGGTTATTTTGACTTTTCTAGCACAATGACTAATCCTAGATATTCTTTAAACTGATAACATTCATTAGCCAGAGAATCATATATCGTATATTGTAGTGGTGAATATGAGTTTCCTGTTTTCTTCATTGAAGTCAATATTTTATGTTAGATCAGCAGGAAATGAAAACATTTTTCAGTGTGTTCAATAAATCATATGAATGATTTACTTTTTTCATTGACTTATCAAGTAATCCAAGAATCTGCCTATTACAGGCATACCTCATTTTATTAAACTCTACTTTATTAAAATTTGCAAATATTGTGTTTTCTATAAACTGAAGGTTTGTGGCAACCCTGCATTGAGCAAGTCTTTTGGTGCCATTTTTTCAACAGCATTTGCTCACTGTGTGTCTCTGTGTCACAGTAGATAATTCTGGCAATATTTCAAACCTTTTCATTATTGTTATATTTGTTATGGTGATATGTGATCAGTGACCTTTGCTATTACTACTATGGCTCTTTGAAGGTTCAAATGATAATTAGCACTGTCTAGCAATAAAGTATTTTTTAACTAAAGTAGGTACCAGTGCTTTTTAGACATGCTGCTGCTGCTGCTGCTAAGTCACTTTAGTCATGTCCGACTCTGTGCGACCCCATAGACGGCAGCCCACCAGGCTCCCCCGTCCCTGGGATTCTCCAGGCAAGAACACTGGAGTGGGTTGCCATTTCCTTCTCCAATGCATGAAAGTGAAAAGTGAAAGTGAAGTCGCTCAGTCGTGTCCGACCCTCAGTGACCCCATGGACTGCAGCCTACCAGGCTCCTCCGTCCATGGGATTTTCCAGGCAAGAGTACTGGAGTGGGGTGCCATTGCCTTGCTACTAGACATTTAATAGACTAAAGTATAGTGTGAATATGACTTATATATGCACCAAAGGAGAAGAGGGCATCAGAGGATGAGATGGTTAGATAGCATCAGCAACTGAGCACACGTACACACACACACACACACACACACACACACATCAAAACATTGCAGTGGCTTGGACCCAAGCCTGAAATAGCTTTGAGATATGCCTGTATTTCTGTTTCTGGAAGATATCTCTACACACAAAATGTATTAGCCCAATAATTATACGAAGAAATGACTGTATGTCATGTATATACCTCATTAAACCCAAAATAAAGAAATTCCCAATGCAGGTGCCCTTTATTCCCTAAAATGTCCTCAGACACTCTAACACAACTGGACAATAGGGAGAAGTGAGATCAGAAACAGACAGCAGTCTTAACTGGTTGCAATAAAATATGTGTCTTTTGCAAATTTTACTGAAACATATGGACCATGTGAACACATTTCTCCTCCCAGGGTCTTGGTGCTAGAGCTTGTGCTGAGTCATGTTCAACTCTTTGCAACCCCATGGACTGCAACCTGCCAGCCTCCTCTGTCTATGGAATTTTCAAGGCAAGAATACTGGAGTGGGATGCCCCTTATATGGGAGAGTCCTAAACCACAAGCTCCCCTGGCTTCCTGGGGAACCCTCCCCTGGCTGGCATGTAGCTAGTATAAGCGATGGAGCAGGTACCTTTGGGTAATGCATCACGTAGTCAATACAGGCAACCCAAAGGAAGGAAGGGAGGGTTGGAGGCAGCCTTCCTGAAACGAAGCTCACATTTCTTCCTGGGCCCTAGAAGTTGTAGATCCTGTTTAAACAGTAGTTCCACCCGGGTTCTAATAACGGAAGACAGTTTATCAACAAGCAGAATCTAATGCCAACACTTCTTATGAAACACAGTAAAACTATTTGATGAAAGCTAGGCTGACATGATCTCTGACAAGTATTCTGTCACCCACAATCTGGCTTCAGTATTAAACCATCCTATTACTTTCTCTTCTAGTATGTGTTAACATTCTAGAAGTTTGTCACAACTACATAGACCCTCTACTACAGCTTACACCTGTGCTATTTAACCCTAATATTGACTATGCCAAAGCCTTTGACTGTGTGGATCACAATAAACTGTGGAAAATTTTGAAAGAGATGTGAATCTAGCCATAAAGAGATTGGCCTTCATATTTTCTCCAGATACAGTCTGATTACGTGGTCAGCTCTTTTAGGAGCAATTGACAATTTCCTAGCCTGGCCTTAAGGGTGGAGAGCTCTGAGAACAAAAGGTAGCACTGAAATTGATCGTTATTTATGTAAAAGGTTCCAGACTCTTCCCACAAAGGAGGTTTGGGGGAGCGAGTGCTGTAGCTCACTTCAAGTGAAAAAAAAATCCAGTTATTTTTGCTTATATAATGCCAGTGACCTGCATCAGATTTTTGTCACCTCCTTAAATGAAGATTCCAGGCAGTGAAGAACAGAATCAGGAAATAACGTAGCCATTTAAATCTCGGGACTTTTTTCTGTTGTTTTTTTGAAACATCCTTGAAGAAATGTCATCTTGGTATTTCTTAATTTCTTAAGGCTTCCCTTATGTAGGAATTTTATTTATACCACAGCAGAGAGGTAGACACTGGCAGAGAGGAATGGATCTCAGGTTATAGGACACACTTTGGCTGGAATCTGAGCCACTCCCACAGCATGAGGAAATGAAGTTTCTATATCCAGGTGAAGGGTCTTCCTGTTTCAAAGGAGATCCCAAAATAGAAAACACCAGAGTTTGTCTGGAATGGACAAGAAGACTCTTGTTCTTTTGCCACACTGATTCCCATATGAGGGAACAGAATTTATCTGGGAATTTCTTACTAACCTTGGAAGATCTTACTTTGTTCCATTAATTTGATCTCTTCATAGATAACTGTCAGATCAAACCCAGAGCACTGGGAATGTGTGATCACTGCCTAACTTAATTCTTCTTTTATTAAAAACAAATCTGATCTTTCGTGCTTTTATAAAAAAAAAAAAAAATAGACCATGCAAAATGGTCCCAAGCTGTGATGTCCTTGGCTTGCTTTGTGACTCACCATTAGCTAAAAGATTAACCAAAAGCTAGAGATGGGCTAGCTTGTATCATCTACAGGAGATCTACACATGCTTTCCTAGAGGAAGCTGACCTAAGCAAATCAGCCTGTGGTCAATGGGTTCTACATTTCTTAAACCAAACAGATCCTCCTGGCATTTAGTGTCCTTCTCTCTGTAGTCCCTGGCTGTGAGACTAGGGCCCACAGTAACTTCAAAGAAGCAAATTTACCTTGAAGCCAGGCTATGCCACCATGGTCATTCACTGCTGGCCAGGCGCTTGCCTGCTGTCTCAGTCAACAAATGCAGCTTCACAGGAAATGGAGAGTGGAATGTGGCCCCTCACCTCTGTTATCCTTGTTCCAGTTCTCAGTTCGATTCCTTAGAAGAGAACGATAAAAATGATGCTGAAGGAGTGAGCTCAGGCTAGATTGGGAAGGAACATGGCATTTGTCCTGTTCAGTATTTTTCAACTCAAATGATAAAGTATTTATAGTCTCCTTTCTGAACCATTCAATACTACATGTGTGTTACACATATTTGGGTTCCTACTGAATTCATTAATAGATAGCAAATGTTATTTAAATATTCTTTCAGCAGTTTAAAAGTTTCTATCAGCAATCTAAAATGTTTCTGCTGCTGCTAAGTCACTTCAGTCGTGTCCAACTCTGTGTGACCCCACGGACGGCAGCCCACCAGGCTCCCCCGTCCCTGGGATTCTCCAGGCAAGAACACTGGAGTGGGTTGCCATTTCCTTCTCCAATGCATGCAAGTAAAAAGTGAAAGTGAAGACGTTCAGTCATATCTGACCCTCAGCGATCCCATGGACTGCAGCCTTCCAGGCTCCTCCATCCATGGGATTTTCCAGGCAAAAGTACTGGAGTGGGGTGCCATGTTAACCCTCACAAAAAATGAAATTATTTTAAAGCAGTCTACAGAATTGAGATCAGGTACATAAGCTGGAAATCGATTGATCTCTGTTCACTTGTATTTCAGTTCTTGTATTTAGAAAAAAATATGACTGCAAATAAGAGTGGGGCTAGATCACTTTTGCCTGATCTACTTCAGTTCAGTTCAGTTCAGTTAAGTTGCTCAGTCGTGTCCGACTCTTTGTGACCCCATGAATCACAGCACACCAGGCCTCCCTGTCCATCACCATCTCCTGGAGTTCACTCAGACTCATGTCCATTGAGTCAGTGATGCCATCCAGCCATCTCATCCTCTGTCGTCCCCTTCTCCTCCTGCCCCCAATCCCTCCCAGCATCAGAGTCTTTTCCAATGAGTCAACTCTTCGCATGAGGTGGCCAAAGTACTGGAGTTTCAGCTTTAGCATCATTCCTTCCAAAGAAATCCCAGGGCTGATCTCCTTCAGAATGGACTGGTTGGATCTCCTTGCAGTCCAAGGGACTCTCAAGAGTCTTCTCCAACACCACAGTTCAAAAGCATCAATTCTTCAGCGCTCAGCCTTCTTCACAGTCCAACTCTCACATCCATACATGACCACTGGAAAAACCATAGCCTTGACTAGACGGACCTTTGTTGGCAAAATAATGTCTCTGCTTTTCAATATGCTATCTAGGTTGGTCATAACTTTTCTTCCAAGGAGTAAGCATCTTTTAATTTCATGGCTGCAGTCACCATCTGCAGTGACTTTGGAGCCCAACAAAATAAAGTCCGATCTACTTAGGGTGGTATAATTTGCCTTCCTGGAGAAGGAAATGGCAACTGACTCCATGGACGGAGGAGCCTGGTAGGCTATAGTGGATGGGGTCACAAAGAGTCAGACATGACTTAGTGACTGAACAACAACAGCAATCTGTCTTATGCATAAATAGACACTTTTGACCTAAAAGTTTTAGGAATTATGTATCTTTGGTGGTGGAAGTTAATCAGTCACACCTTCCATTTGTGGGTGGTTATATAACCGAGTTCTGGTCGGTAGACTGAGCAGAAGTGAGAAGTATCTGCCTAGGAGAACCTCCTATGTCCAATCCTTGCCCTTCCACCATCCTCTGGTTGGATGATGACGTCTATAAAGAGCAGAGCAGTCACCAGACAGAAGGAAAACAGGTCCCTGAGAGACTACCTGGAGGAGAGCCCCCACACCCCTTCTGGCATGCATTGAACTGTGTTGTGAGCAAGAAGCAGAATCCTGCACGTTAAGTAGCTACAAATTCGGGATGGGTTGTTAAAGCAGTTAGCTCAGCCTGACTAACACTCTAGACAGAATGTGCTTCAGACAAGCAGAAGGAGAGTTCTGCAGTTGAAAATGGGGATCCGTTAAGGGTTTTGAAATAGACTTGGTTCGTGATCAGGTTTGAGAGGATGTAGGACTTGCACATGGAGTTCACTGGATGGAGTTGGTTGTTCTGGGACAAGCAGGTGGCGATGTGGGTCCAGAGAGTAGGTTTAGATTCTGGGTTCAGCCCCAGAGAAGCAGTTGGCGTTCAAATCCTCCTCCCAGGAACTGGGGCTCCGTGGTTAGAATCCCCACCAGGAGTCCAGGGCAGGAAACTCGGTCATGGTAGCGGGGGGACCATGAGGGAGGAAACTCAGCCAAAGTCAATACTGAGAGACATCTAATCCTTTTCTGAAGTATGCTAATATAATACAGGCTCCAGACACAGGGACTTTGTATCATGCTTTTAAGGCTTTACTCACTGAGCGATACTTAAAGAAACAGTTTTTTCTTTGCAAGTTTTTGCATTTTAATAAGAGAATCAGAAAGCATTTTGAAGTAGGAATGGGCGATGGAAAAAGAGTAGGTGTTCCTTTCTTCTTAGTCATATCTAAAAAGCATTTGTGTGTTTTCTTAGGACTTGGATTCAGTAGCAATTATTTACTCTCAGGGCAGGAAAAGATAATGAAAAGATTTAAGGGGTTTGTCTTGCTCAGATCTCTAGACACATAACTATGGAAAACAGTCAGAGATGCAAATTCACTTCCGTTTGGAAAATGCCGAGGACACTGAACATCCCTCTGATGGCACATTTTTCTTTCTTGTTATTACTGTTTTGTTGTTATTACTATTTCATTCCCTCACTGAATGAACCCTGATTGTACCCCCAAATCTGCCAGAATCTAAGGGGGGCACACAAGAGAGTTGTAAGAATGAACCACGGTCCCCTCCCATTGGGAACATTCTTGAACTCATTTGGTCAATGTTTCGTGAGTGTTTATTCCTGCCTAGGAGAGCCTCCTGTGTCCCAGCCCCACTTCTGGGTCACGCTGTTTTCGGCTTTGGAAAATGACGATGACTTCATGGTGTTCATGGAGTTCATGGTGTAACAGAGGGGTGGGCGAAGAATGAAGGAATTGTCTGAAACACCAAAATTCACAAAACTCACTGCAACCTCTGTGCCAAAAATAAATGGATTACTCACCTTAGTTTTAAAATTGAGTGCCCTTTTGGCCAAATTGGGCATAAACTGAAACCTGGGAAATCCTGATTCCACCTAAGTTTGAGACAGGGTGGAGTGGGCGAAGGGGTCCCAGGCAATGCCAGGACTCTCAGAGGATGTCTGGTTCTTCATCATCCCCTGATAATGCTGGCTTCCGCTGTGATAGCCACCATCTATCAGGGTCTCAGCCCACAGCCCCTCAATCATGCGTGCAGGGCTTCATCCAGCCTGGAGCCTCCTTATGTAGGTGTGGGCCATTCTTGAGCCCCTGAGAAATTATTCAGCAGCTCCCAGGCTGCACCAAGGCATGAAAAACTCTGAGGCTCTCTAGGTCCCATCTCTCCTCCAAGTCATGACAGAACTTGTAAGCAGGACAGTGTTACCAGTCATTCCCTACATGAGAGTACTAGTGACTCCCTGGGACTGTCAAAGCCCCACTGTTGCTTCTCTGGAGTCTTCCTGCTGCCAGGACGCTGGGAAAGCCCTTACTCATGATCCCACACACCTGCGTGGGCATCTGTCCGACCTTACCCACGCCTGCAGAAAAACACACCCCTTGTGGAAGCGCTCTATTTCCCCTCCAACTCTTCTCTTTCACCCAAGCTGAGGAAGTCAGAAGCTCTACTTTTCACCTTCGCTGCTTTTTTTTTTCCCGGGCTTTGGTTTTGGAAACTCAAAAGCCAGACGAGGCTTCCCTTTCTCTGCTTTTGGTTAACACATCCTCTCCCTGAGTCAGTAAAACCACAAACAATGAGCTTTGTCTGGTTGGGAGTGAGGCAGCAGATGGGCCAAGATGTAACGATACTGTTCTATTCTGCACGCACACATACGTGTCCTCCAGCCTCCAAATTACACAGAGATAACTGCTGCCTGGATTCACTCAATGCCCCTCTTCTCTAATGCACTGATAAAATCTGCACCGCAAACGGCTGGGTAACACACCTTGTCCCTGTCTGGATTCGTGTATTCAGTTTCACGGTTCTGTGCTGTTTGCTGATGCTCTTCTCTATTTCACTTTGTCTGTGTCCCAGCTTAACCTGGAAGACTGGTCAGATTAGTTACTCCCAGAGTGATTTTATTAACTACAGAGAACTCTGTCTGCAATTTTAAAAAGCTGTTCTGACGTGACAGTTTAGATTCCAAACATGAGATTCTTTAACAACTACATTTCTGTAGCGCTGGCTATTCCCGTTCCTGGTTGAAACTGCACACATCTGGGCAAAGGCAGAAACTTAAGATGATTTTGGTCTCCTCTAAAATGGGCTCCATAAAATGACTACTCCAAACTGTCTCATCTTCTCTGCACTATTATGGAGGGGAGTGGTATTATAGGCCCCGCTGGTTTGGGGACAGCAGTTGAAAATTCTGTTTAGAAACGATCTAGAAAAACTGTCTCCTCATTTCTCCACTTCTTTGGAGTCATTTCCTCTTCCCTTGCAGCTCAGCTGGTAAAGAATCTGCCTGCAATGCGGGAGACCTAGGTTTGATCCCTGGGTTGGAAAGATCCCCTGGAGATGAGGCTACCCACTCCAGTATTCTGGTCGGGAGAATTCCAGGGACTGTATAGTCCATGGGGTCACAAAGAGTTGGACACGACTGAGCGACTTTCACTTTGACTCTGTGATTACTGCCTGTGCTGCATTGTCTTCATTCTCCCAATGGCAGCAACAGGGGGGTTTGATGATCTCTCTCCTGCATTGCTTAAGTTTTTTTTATTTAGCTGTTTGTCCACACATATGTGTGTATACACTATCAAAATGCCCCTAACACTCTTTGAGGGGGAGGATGAGCAGGGAATGATTTAATTTTACCTGGAGGGAAAAAAAAAGGCTGGGCAGGGACAGTGAAGGCCTTATGCAAGAGGTGACATTTGAAGGTCTGAAGAATGAATGGAATTTCACCGTTCTGGAGAGATGGCTGGCTACCTTGGGGGCTGTAGGTGGCAGAGAACACAAACCAAGGAGTGCGGCAGACAGAAAGTAGCAGGAACAAAGGCGTAGGCGCTTGGAAGACTGCGGTGGGAAAAGAACAGGGGCAGCTTCTGCTGATTAAAGGACATGGAAACGACATCAGAAGAGAAATATCTATCACCAGTGTTCAGCCCTGGTTGGCCGTAAAAAAAGAAACTGAAAGTCTTTAAAAATAAAAATACAGGCATGTAAAGAAGGATACCAAATCAGAAAAAGCACTCCTTCCGCTGCCATTTCAAAAACTGCCCTTTGCTTGTCGGACCTTTGTGCAGGAATCACCCTCTCCGAGGAATAAAGAGCACCCAGATAGGGAACTGTGAGTAACTCATTGCTACAACACCCCAGGCATGAACAGAGAGAGCTTCTGTCCATCGTCCTTAGCGGCCCTTTGATGAAGAAAAAGAAGCATCTGAAGGTATACCCACTACCTACATGGATGTTAAACCCACATAAAGGGGCTTTCCTGCACACCGAAACTTCTGCCTGGCCTCCAGTGCAGCCAATCACTTTAATAATGACAACCAAAATGATTGTGCTGAATGAAACTCCAAGGGCTTGAGTATTTGATTTGAATAAATACTCCACTCAGTTCCTCAAATTCTCAAATGATGGGGATAAAACGCGCGGCCATTAAGAGAGGTGAGGTGAAGAGACACAAGAGTATCAGTGGCCTCTTGGAGTTTTTTGCCACCCCCCCCCAACCTCGCCTCCGAGGTTAGTGGATTCGTTTTGGAGCACACCACCCCAGGCTCCTCCCTCATACTCTCAATTTCTCCTTGGGCAATGTCTAGAGATTAATCAGGGTGGCCCACCCAGAGAGTGACCACGAGCGAGCCAGCAATGGGCTGGACTCCCTGTTTGGCAGGAATGTTTGAGAAGGCTTTTTAAACTACAGAAATAAGGATCATGACCCTAAGAAACATGTTGCCTGCAAGTTTACCCTTGGGAAGCAACTTCCAGCCTCTCCTAGTTTTTAAAAACTTACTGAGATAATGAAGAGATCAGCATACTCTCTTGGGATCCCAGAATGTCTCAGCTGAGAGAGCTTCCAGGAAGCAGTCAGTTTAAAAGACAGGGCCAGCTCTGGGTACACGCTCAGCCCTCCACACAGCTTGTCACTAGGCAGCTCCCAAGCGTGAGGCTACGCCCGGCAATCGTCCTTCAGCAGCACAGAGCTGCTCTTTACACTTCAACGTGTCTCGGCCCCACAGTTTTCATCTTGGAGTGTCCTTTCTCTTTCTTCTAGGAGCAAGGTAACTTCTGCTTGTCTACTGTGGTAACTTCTGTATGCAGTTAGCACGGGAGATCAGTGACTCAACACTGACCTCCACTGGTTGGCGTAGAAATACCTAATCCCTTTCTCTCCAGGCCTTGCACATTTTCACAGGTTGGGCCCTCTGGCCCTCGCTTGCATATGCTAGCGTTTCAATGGTGATTGAAATTTTCAATGAGTATGGACCTACCTCATGGGGTTACATGTGCAAATTCTGAAAACTTCTGGCCCAACAACATTGAATCTTGGGACCACAGACCTTGAATTGCCTCGAGGCCCCTGCACTGCCACACACCAAGCAGGATGCCGCACTGTTTTGCTTGCCAGATGTGGACGGTCAAGGTTCCGTTCACAGCGATCCGAGAAATCTAGATCCATCTATTCCCCTGGTGATACTAATAACTTCTCAGTTTCCAGTATGGGCTTTGCAGGTGGCTCAGTGGTAAAGAATCCATCTGCCAGTGCAGGAGACCCAAGAGAAGCCAATTCAATCCTTGAGTTGAGAAGAGCCCCTGGAGAAGGAAATGGCAACTCGCTCCAGAATTCTTGCCTGGAAAATCCCATGGACAGAGGAGCTTGGTAGGCTACAGTCCTTGGGGTCGCCAAGAGTTGAACACAGCTAAGCATACTCACACACAGAGTTTCCAACTCATTTATTATTATCTTTTAAATGCTATAAACTCACTTTGGCATTGGTACCCCATTTTCGATAGTACAATAAACTTACCTAGACTCACCTTGTGCCAGGTACCATGTTATCAATGCCTTCATTATCTGCCAGGATGCAGTGAGATCAGTGCCCCCAAGTTTGGGCTGTAATTCTCCTCACGGGGGTCATCAGGGTTTGGAACCAGCCAGCCATGGTTTTCTGGAAAGATGGAAGGCAAAGTCAACAAGGGGATCTCTAGACCCTGAAAACGTGCAAGCCCACTATTTTTCCTGGAAATATGTCTGGAAATATTTATAGTACATCCTTTAAGTTCAGAGCAGCCCCTCAGACACTGAGGCTCTTGCTGATGCTGATGGAAGGCTAACGGAGGCCTCCCACTCAGGAGCTTACAGTAAGGGAGCAATTGGAAGAGGAGAATCTGATTTGGAAATAACTGCCATTTGGTCCCACTGAACAGAGGTCAGAAAGGTCTAAGCAAATAATATAACAGGTGTTCCTGACTGCTAAGAAAACCAGAGCCAAAACCAAAACTTTAGGAGAGCAAACCTGTGTTACTTGGGTTGGTGCCTGCATTTGGAACAGGATGTTGCCTTAACACCACTATGTCAAGATGAATTTTAAGCAGAAGTTTTAAAAGATACATTTGCAATAGATATAAAAAGTTGAGTGAAATAGTCTCAATGGATATCGTTGTTGCTTCAATGCCCTTTAATATATTTAAATATTTCATATAAATTTTGAGTAGGTAATATATTGAGCGTCCATGGGTACTCAGTTGCTTTGGCGTGTCCAACTCTTGGCAACCCTATGGACTGTAGCCCACCAGGCTCATCTGTCCATGGGATGTCCAGGCAAGAATACTGGAGTAGGTTGTCAATTCCTTCTCCATATGACTATATAGGAGGAAATTCTGTCTATAGGATCTGTATAGGAAATCCTACTATAAGGATCAATAAACTACAGGACAGCTCCTTGTTTTAATAAATAAAGTTTTGCTAAAACACAGCCATGTTCATTTGTTCACATATTGCTTTATGATGGCAGAGTTGAGTAGCTTCAAGAGAGACCGTATTGTCTACAAAACCTAAAATATTTACAATCTGGCTGTTTAAGAAAAAGTTCGCTGGCTCTCGTTGTAAAAAGTTGGGTTTACATTTCAATATGTGTCACTGAAGACTCTTACAACTTTTTCTCATCTCAGCGCCCACGGGCATCTTCTTTGTGGGGCCTCTTGTGTCCTTGTTTGACCCTCTCTGATTTTGGAAGACGACTTTCTCATTTTTCGTTTTGGGGTCTCTGTTATTTCCTAGTTTTACAAAGGATAAGCTTTGTATTACTATTTTCCCTGTTTTCCTTTCTGTTTTGGGGTGGTTTTCCTGAGAAGTGAATGAGAAAATGCTGAATTTGCTCTGCATATTAAAATTAGAATTCCTCAGATGGTATTCCAAGAAATTGTTTTTCGTTTGCCTCTTTGGCTGGCTGTTTTGGTCATTGAAGAGAGATCCTAGCTTACTAGTTGTCTTTGTCCTAAATACATCTAGACATTTTCTTTTTAATTGTTTGTATGAGTTTTATAATTCTCTTTAGGTATGATTTAGTTCTCAGTGGAAAACATAAACACATATTTAAAATCTTTAAATATATAAATATGTAAGAGAAATTTTATAATTTTATATTTTCTGTTGTCCTAAATCCTGACTCATATGGGACAGTTCAAAGTGATAAACTTCGGAAGTTTAAAAACCTGCTATAAATATATTAAAAAAGAGATGGAAATAATATGCTTTAAAACACTTCCCAACTTCACCCTCAAATTTTACTGCTATCTAAGTCTTATTTAGTTACATACTGGGCTTATTTTTAAATTATAACAATTTTTTAGAACTTTAATATATTTGCATATTTTCCAAAGCCATTGTGTCCAAATATCTTCCCTAAATTTAATTTCATTTTTACTTATAAATTTAATTTTTAAAATGAAGTGAAATTTTAGTTACATTTATACAATTCAATAGGAAGCTTCTCTGGTGGCTCAGATGGTAAAGAATCTGCCTGCAATGCAGGAGACCTGGGTTCATTTCCTGGGTCGGGAAAACCCCCTGGAGAAAGGAAAGACTACCCACTCCAGTATTCTTACCTGGGGAAATCCCATGGACAGAGAGACAAAAACTTTTTCAAATAAAATACTATTCAGTATTTTATTTCTGTCTGCTTCTCTGCCTTTTATTTTTAAGAGTAGTCTGTTTCGGCAGACTTTGTTGTTGCTATTGTTTAATCTCTGAGCCACATCTGACTCTTTCGTGACCCCATGGACTTCAGCCCACGAGGCTCCTCTGTCCCCGTTTCCCAAGCAAGAATACTGAAGTGGGTTCCTGTTTCGTTCTCCAGGGGATCTTCCCAACCCAGGGACTGAACCCACGTCTCCTGCATTGGTAGGCGGATTGCTTACCAGTGAGCCACCAGGGAAGCCCCTCTGCAAACTTTAATGAAGTATTTATTAATGATACTTCATGGGGAATTCATGCAAGGAGAGAGTCTTTTGGAAGAAACGCACTTGCATGTAATTGCTGTGAAAACAGTTCCATATCTATCTTGTACCCGACTGTGTCTCCAATACCTAAAGCAATGTGTGGCATATAGTAGACACCCACTATTCATGTGTAGAGTGATGAATGGACAGGAGACCCTGATGCAAGGTTTCTTCTGTTCTCTTGCTGTTGACTAGGTAGAGAACCAAAAAGTGAGACAGGAACTCCAGGAAGGGGAGTCAGTCTCGGTGTAGGTAAGGGTGAAAAGGATGACTGATTTAAAAACTGGGTTTAGGAATCAAAAGTTAAGCTCCAGCAACCAGGAATAGCATTACATCTTCAAATGAGAAATTGTTGATATTCTTGCAAATTGCACTTTTTCTATAAAATCATGGAATTAAAAATCTTTCTTCATTTCCAAAGAAAAATAGAAAAGTCAAGGGCAATAACCAGAGGAATAAAGAAGCCATAAAGGGAACTACTGTGGTGTCCTGGGGTACATTTTAAATTAGAAGGCACTTTAGCAAAAATCTTTGTGTTGAAGACTTTTTAAAAATTGGATCAATTCCCAGTTTCCCAGGCAATTTACTGTTATGAAGCTTGTCTACGTGACTGACCCAACCATGAAAATGATAATAGCAACTTGATGAACTGTCAGATAAAGCTTGGCGACTTTTCCTCACCAACCACTGGCCCCATAGGAAATATTAATCACTGCAGTTTTTACCTTGTACCAGATATTTAAAAACTAAAACCTAAGAAATTCATTTCCATGTGTTTAAGTAGGAAAAAAAAGAGAGAGACAGAGAGAGAGGTTTCACTCAATCTATTCCAGAAATTATAGCTGCCTTGGGACTAAACAGTTCTTTCAGCCTTAGCCCAGAGGCAATCATATGGGGACACTGTATGCATTTGGGGTGATAAAAATTGAGCTGTGGTCTAACCTATTGCATAATTTTCGTTCTAAAATTACTTTGCTCTGGACATAATGACCCTATCAGTCAAGCTATCATCTGGCTAGTTAAATGAAGTCAGAAAATAATCTCAGCCGGTCTCAGAGGAGTAGGAATTCAACTGCCTGAGGGGCTGAGATTTCCTGAGAGTTTGTTCTAGATCTATTGGGCAGGCATTTGGTCTTACCTTCAGTCTCCACAGCGAAGGCCATTCGGGCCAGGGAAGAAGCTGCTTTACACGAGGCCTCTAACCCAAGATGGAAACACTTAACAGGGCCAGACTTTTTTTTTTTCTTTCTTCCTTTCCGATCGAATGCATGAGATTGTTCCTAATTAGGCAGAGTCTGCCTCGAAAAGTACTCCCTCCACAAATGCAGGAAAGAGCTCTCCTTTAAAAATGTCTTCGAAACAAAGATACATCAGGCTTGAAAGTCCGTTTTCATTTAAGGAATCACAGCTGCATAAACAATGTTTGTTCGCTACAAGAAGAAAATGTCTCATATTTGTCAGGATAAAGTAAGCACATCGGGGACTCTGTTAGTGACACGGTGTCATCCTGCCTGGTCCTTTGAGACAGCAGGCACTAGAACAGTTCAACGGAGGCAGCTTTCATGTCTCACATTTCAGAACGATCCTGCATTCAGACCATCTAAATTGCTTTAAGTGCTGGGAAAAGAGGGTGAGGGACCATTTACCATCCTTATTCTCTATACTTTCTGGAAAAGACGTTCTTCAAAAAAATAAAATAAAATTCACATTCTTTGAAGAATTTCAGTGGTTGCAGGCATTCACTCCTCGTCTTAGGGTCTGACCCAGCCTTACAGCAATGTTTTCCTGACTTTAAATTTCTCGGAGAGGTAAAATTGGTTTTAAAACCAATACAGAGTTTCCATCTTTTAATTTTATAAAGAGAAAGGTCCTTTAAACCAAACAGAATATGTCTGTCATCCATGGGCCTCACTTTTTGTAAAAAATGAACATTTAGAAAAAAGAGAGAGGCAAGAAAAGCAAAAATAAAAATCTGAAAATAGAAGACAGAGCCAGCCATACATTTAGCTATATGAGACAGTTCAGTCTCTTTTCTTGGTCCTTCTTGTCTCACTACCGAAGTTGAAGACTATGTCAACAACTGGCCCTGGCCCACAACTGGCATTTGGAAATCACTCCATTAGGGAAAAGACCACAGAGAACTTCTGGTGCCAAGAACTGTAGAAAGAGGAGGTGTCTGGTTGCACGCTGTCTGTGCATAGCCCTTCACAGTCATCCATCACGACCTATATCTCAGCAATCTGTAAGTGTTCTAAAGGGGCCTGGGGGGGAATCAACTGTTGTGAATTTTTTAGTTTATTTAAAAGTTTGGCAAAACTTACATTAAACACCGCAAGAGTCTTAAATCTTTAAAGCCCTGTGGAGTTTCAAAGAGCTTAATGATGTTTTCTTTTTAATGACCTTGACCCTAGAAATTAATTTTTTTAAAGTAGTGTTACTGTATTATAGAAAGGGTTCTGAAAATTTTCAAGACATCGTGCAGTACCAATGAAAACACATAGACTTCCTGGTGGTTTCATGCAGGAAAATGTATACGTGTGTGTGTGTGTGTGTGTGTGTGTGTGTGTGTCTGTGACTGGTGTGCAAGCTGGAAACACCTTCCAGGAAGAGCCGTGCTTTTATTTGTCAGGGCCCCAGAAACTTGCTGTGACCCCAATAAACAAATTCTGCAATTTCGGTGCTTTATGCTGCTGCTGCTGCTAAGTCGCTCAGTCGTGTCCGACTCTGTGTGACCCCATAGACAGCAGCCCACAAGGCTCCTCCGTCCTTGGGATTCTCCGGGCAAGAACACTGGAGTGGGTTGCCATTTACTTCTCCAGTGCATGAAAGTGAAAGTGAAATCGCTCAGTCGTGTCCGACTCTTAGCGACCCCATGGACCTACAGCCTACCAGGCTCCTCTGTCCATGGGATTCTCCAGGCAAGAGTACTGGAGTGGGGTGCCATTGCCTTCTCCATCAGTGCTTTATAGGGGGCTTCTAAACAGGAAAAAAAGCAGCTTATTAATAGAAGAATGCAGGCAGAAACTGAATGTCAAGAACCCAGAGAAAGCATTTAGAAAGGGAAGCAACCAGAGAGGTTCCCGGAGGAAGACCATCGAGGGAGGGAGTGGCCCTATCAGACCTCTAACAGAGTGTCCTTGGGCCTCTATGGACCCATGGTGGTCCTGACTGGAGCCTCATAACCTCTCTCTTTTCTGTAGACTCCTTCCTCTTTAACAGCAATGCTTATCATTGGCTGGAATCTTCTATCCCAGAAAGGATTGTAACAACTGGCATTTCTGAGAGGGAAATCTGCTCACCTGTGAAAAGCTCCTGGCAGGCATCTCTGTGGTCAGGCCCATGGAGAAAATGGACCCCCTCCAGGGAGCTGAGCGTTAATGCCCCTCTCACCTTTCATCAGCCCTTCATCTGAGCCACAGGGCCTGGTAGCCCCAAGCCAAGTAGAGAAAGACTAGCTTCTCCAACAGCCTGTGTTTTAGCCATGAGGCTTAACAGCAGGAAGGCTGAATGAAGAGTCGGGAGAACTGGATTGGTCTCTGTACCTGCAGAAGAGTTGCCCAGATTCTCTGGCCTTGTGTTTAAAAAATCTGTAAGATCAAAAAACAATGGTGTTTATCTGTTTTTTGGTTTGCTTTTTATTCATTTCTTTACGGTATTTGTGTGTTGTTGTTTTTTCACTTTTGTTTTCAGTAGTGGAACCCTATTTTCAATAGAATTGCCATTTGAAAATTGATGTAAATAAATGAATGTGAAACTGGCCTGATGATCTGGAGGAGGGCAGGGGTTAGCGGGTTGCAGGAACTCAGGCCTGAGGCACACCCCTTGGGCTGGATGGGCCCACCTGCTCTGAGAAGCTCCTGGTGAAGCCACAGGATAGTGGGGTTCAACATCCTTCCTGCCCCTCACAGCTACTGACTCTATGCTAGAACTCTAGAAAATCTATTTGGGTGTATACACATAGATGATGTTTTCAAAGATGAGTTTTTGTCTGTACATAGAGATGTAGGTGGCGCAGTGGTAAAGAATCCACCTGCCAATGCAGGAGACACAGGAGACATGGGTTTAATCCTTGGATCAGGAAATGGCAATCCACTCCAGTATTTTCACCTGGAGAATCCCATGGACAGAGGAGCCAACATGTTGGGCTACAGTCTGTGGGGTCACAAAAGAGTCAGACACGACTTAATGACTAAATAAAAAAAAACAAAAGATGTAGGGTAAAGAACAAGAAAGGCCATGGTGAGATAAACAGTTTACTTCTGAGCACAAGAAAAGCAGTTATGAAGGACCTAAGGTCTATTACAGGACACTGCAATCAGCCAGTTCAGCAGAAAGGCATAAACTTCAGCCTGCAGAATTAAAAACAAATGCTTTTCCATCAGTCACAGTTGGGATTGAGGGTGTATGTGGCTTGTTGATATACGTGAATAGTTGTATGTAGTTTTACATGTGTAACTCTAGTTCATAGATAAGTAGATATTTAAAGTAATGGAGAAAAATCTTGAACATAGCAAAAGCTGTAGAATGAATGAGAAAATATATATATATATATACCTTAAAACTTCTGTTCAAAGTTTGATTCAACCTATTGCAAGTGACAAGCCAAATTCTCTAAAAGATGAAAAACTAAATGAACTCTTTTATTCTCAGAGTAATCTACAGCTATCAGAACTCTTCAGATCGGTGGTATGATAGCTATGTCATGTGAAATGTACTTATACTGATACGTCTGAGTTTGACCAAAATTGCTGCAAGCCTTGGAAAGGAGGATAACTCTGAGTTTAAATATATTCCCTTTAACAACTGTTAGTTAGTCAATAGTCTCTGACTCTTTACAACCCTATGGACTTATAGCCCACCAGGCTCCTCTCTCCATGGAATTCTCCAGGGAATAATACTAGAGTGGCTGGCCATTTCTTTATCCACGTTAACAACTGAAAAGTCTCCATAATTTTTATCCAGCATAAGAATATATAAACACTTTGGGGTAAATGATAGAGGTCTTAATTTAAATATTGACGAGATCCTGAAATTACATGGTAAAACAAAGAAGTGCTGTGTTTTATGGCTCAGCCATCTTATGAGATATGCATTACTTTGTATAAGTTCTATTTATTTTCCATGATTTACTTTTTTTATATGAATAATACCAATTTTCTCTCTAATTAGCTTGAAATAGAATTTCTAGGAGATATTTCTTTCTATAAATGTGTTCTTACCAATTTTAAAATGAAATAGCAAATGTCATATTTTGATCTTTGAAATGAACAGTTTATATTAAAGACCTTGAACTTCTATATTTAATGTCTAGAATGACAAAAAGAACACAAAAGTGACATTTTAAGCAATATATATTTAAATTAAACTTCAACATGGAAAGTTTTTAAATTAGCAAACATCTACACCTGATAGAAGACCAAATGAGCAATATTTTACAGTCTAGTTTAAGATACAGAAAAATGCATTAGAAAGGGAGAAGACTGGCTCTGCATCTATTTGAGTGAGGTCACTGTCACCACTATAATATTTGAAGGGGTCTGTTGTGAAGTGAAAATAAATGCATTCATTTAAAGGGACAGAGGCGCATTTGGAAATATTTACCTCTTGATTTTGTCATATGGATTTAAGAAAAGAGTTCACATGTGGAAATTTCATTCTGTCAACCCAAAGTAAGAGAATGCTCTTACTTTGATGATTTTGATGAAGATTTTCATGGCGGTCATTTTTGTCACCAAGAGCTTATCAACTTGGCAGAATGTCCAGATATGAACATTGAATGGGTTTCACAAAACTCTTTTATTTAGAAAATGAATTTTGAAGACAAGAAAAAGAAACAAATAGAAGTTGACTCCATGAGTCCTTAGCTCTCCTCTACAAACCAATCTAGTCTTTGGTTAAACAGACCAATATTAGTGGAGCGCCAAGCAACCAGACCATCTATCCATCCATCTGTCCATCCATATATATATTTTTGAGAACTAATATAGTTCCTGCAAGTAAATTGAACTTTAATTTAGTCATATAAATTATGTTATTTTTTTCATATAAGTGAATGTTTATTGGCATGTTCATTGGAGTAATGCAACGGTTTGTCTTTTTTTATTGGAGTACATTTGATTTACAATGTTGTGTTAGTTTTAGATGTACAGGAAAGTGATTTATGACTTAAGTCTATTTTTTTCAGATCATTTTCCCATATAGGTTATTACAGAACATTAAGTATAATTCCCTGTACTAAACGAAATGTCCTTGCTGATTATTTTGTATATAGTTCAGTTCAGTTCAGTAGTGTATATATATTAATCCCAAACTCCCTTTTGGTAACCATAGTTTGTTTTTTAAGTCTGTGACTCTATTTTGTAAATACGTTCATTTGTATCATTTCTCTAGATTCCACATACAAGTGATAACATATGATATTTATCTTCCTCTGACTTAACTTCACTTAGTACAAAAACCTCTAGGCCCACTCATGTTGCTACAAATGGCATTATTCATTCTTTTTATGACTGAGTAATATTCCACTGTATATATGTATCACATTTTCTTTATCTGTTCCTCTGTCAACAGGCATTTAGGTTGCTTCCATGTCTTGGCTATTGTAAACAGTGGTGCAATAAACATTGGGGTGCATGTATATTTTCTGAGGGTAATTTTCTCCAGATACATGCCCAGGAGTGGGATTGCTGGATCACATGGTAGATCTGTTTTTAGTTTTTAAGGAGCCTCCATACTGTTCTCCATACTGGCTGTGTCAATTTACATCCCCACCAACAGTGTAGGAGGGTTCCCTTTTCTCCGCACCCTCTCCAGCATTTATTCTTTATAGACTTTTTGATGATGGCCATTCTGAGCAGTGTGAAATGATACCCCCTTGTAGTTTGGGTTTGCATTTCTCTAACAGTAGTGACACTGAACATCTTTTCATGTGTTTTTTGACCGTCTGTATGTCTTCTTTGGAGAAATGTCTGCTTAGATCTTCTGTTCATTTTTTGATTGGGTTGTTTTTTGCTTTAGAGTTGCATGAGCTGATTGCACATTTTGGAGATTAATCCCTTGCATTGTTTGCAAATGTTTTCCCCATTCTGTGGGTTATCTTTTCATTTTGTTTATAGTTTCCTTTGCTGTGCAAAAGCTTATAAGTTTAACGAGGTCCCATTTGTTTATTTTTGTTTTTATTTTTATTACTCTAAGATCCAAAAAGATATTGCTGCAATTTATGTTTTATAGTATCCAGTCTTACATTTAGGTCTTTAGTCCATTTTGCATTTATTTTTGTGCATGGTATTAGAGAATTCTCATTTCTTTCTTGTACATGCAGCTGTCCAGTTTTCCCAGCATGACTTATCGAAGAGACTGCTTTTTTTTCCATTGTATATTCTTGCCTCCTTTGTCATGAAATGAATGACCATTGTTGTTCAGTTGCTCATGTCCAACTCTTTGCAACCCAATGGACTGCAGCATGTGAGGCTTTCCTGTCCTTCACTATCTCTGTGAGTTTGCTCAAACTCATGTCCATTGAGTCAATGATGCCATCCAACCATCTCATCATCTGTTGCCCCCTTTTCCTGTCACTCTCAATTTTCCCCAGCATCTGGGTCTTTTCCAGAGTCAGCTCTTTGCATCAGGTGGACAAAATATTGGAGCTTCTGCTTCAGCATCAGTCCTTCCAATGAATATTCAGGGTTGATTTCCTTTAGGATTGATTGGTTTGATCTCCTTGCTGTCCAAGGGACTCTCAGGAGTCTTCTTCAACTACACAGTTCAAAAACATCAATTCTTTGATGCTCAGCCTTCTTTATGCTCCAACTCTCACATCCATACATGACTAGTGGAAAAACTGTAGCTTTGACTATACAGACCTTTGTTGGCAAAGTAATGTCTCTGTTTTTTAATACATTGTCTAGGTTTGTCATAGCTTTTCTTCCAAGGAGCAAGTGTCTTTTAATTTTTTGGCTGCAGTCACCATCCACAGTGATTTTGGAGCCCAAGGAAATAAAATCTGTCACTATTCCCACTTTTCCCCCTTCTGTTTGCCATGAAGTGATGGGACTGGATGCCATAATTGACCATAGGCTCAGGGGTTTATTTCTGAGCTTTCTGTCCTATTCCACTGTAAGTCCATCTTTGTGCCAGTGCAACATCGTTTTGATTACTATGCCTTATAGTATAGTCTGAAATCAGGGAGCCTGATTCCTAGAGCTCCATTTTTGTTTCTCGAGATAGCTTTGGCTATTTGGGATCTTTTATGTTTCCACACAAACTTGAAGATTTTTGTTCTAGATCTGCAGAAAATGGCATTGGTAATTTGATAGGGATTGCATTGAATCTGTTGATCACCTTGGGTAGTATAATCATTTTGACAATATTGATTCTTACGATCTAAGAACATGATATATCTTTCCATATGTTTGTGTCATGATTTCTTTCCTCTTACAGTGTCTTATAGTTTTCAGAGTACAGGTCTTGGAACAGTTCTGTTTTGACTGTAGTGGTTACAGAAATCTCTACTTAGAATCAAATTCCATAGGACTACTAACTACTACTGGACACGACAGTACATGTAGAGACTGATAAAAACTGAATAATGTTTGTAATCTGGTACTGGTTACAGTACCAATGTCAGTTTCCTGCTTTTGCTATTTTTTTAAGCCAAAAAGTATTATTTAGGAAGAGAGAATGTTAAGAATGTTACCAAAAAATTGGAAAACATTGTAAGCATCACAAAATCTGGAATTATAGCATGACATAGTTTTTCTATAGTCATATAAGATTTCACCATGGGGAAAACTGAGTGAAGAGTTTATGAGACCCCGTGCAATATATTTAGCAACTTCCTATATGAATCTACAGTCTTTGAATAATATATTAATTTATAATTATTTTAAAATAAAAGGTTAAAAATAAGTAGATGCATATGTAACAAGTTATTGGGATACATATAAAAGCCCCTGAGCATTTTACTTGGCAAACTCTATTCTTCACTAGTTTTACTGCTTTACCAAGGCCCACCTTCATTTTCCCAGAAACTCATTTATTTGCAATGAACAGTTTTAAAACCTTTAATGAAAAGACCTCTGGAAAATTATGATGTGATAACTAGTACTCAAAAATCCCATTTAGGAACATGTTAGGTATGTAATCATTACTTTCAGTGGGTGTCATCCTGGAATTTCTTGTTTTTATGGATACCCACTGTAGTACCCTTGCCTGAAAAATCCCATGGACGGAGGAACGTGGTAGGCTACAGTCCATGGGGTCGCAAAGAGTCAACACAACTGAGCGACTTCACTTTCACTCTCATTATTAATAGAGGGCTTCCCTGGTGGCTCAGTGGTAAAGAATCCACCTGAACTGCAGGAGCCACAAGAGATATGGGTTCAATCCCTGGGTCGGGAAGGTCACCTGGAGGAGGGTATGGTAACCCACTCCACTATTCTTGCCTGAAGAATCCCAGGGACAAAGGATCCTGGCGCACTACAGTCCATATGGTTGTGAAGAGTCGGACACGAGTGAAGCAACTTAGCCTGCACGCATTGTTAATAGAAAAATACCTCCACTCAAAGATCTTTTCAACCTATTGATATTAAACTACTGAAATGGGTAAAGAAAAGTGTGAGGGGACACTTGGAAATCACATGTTTATTGATACAGGAAATCACGCACACACACACGCACACACACACTCCTGCTAAATTGATTGGATTTGTTGTCAACTCTCTTCCTATAATTTCCATACTAATTAGATCAACTATTGAGCCGTTCAGTCATCAAAACACCTGGAAACAATGGACCCATTGTCTCTTGCATCTAGACTAGATGGTGATTTGCACTAGAGTTAGGCCCAAGTTAGATAAGAATGTATATTTATTGATCCTTTGGCTAAATTTGAAGTAAATAAGCCCATGGACCCACTTAGAAAGAGAAAGTGAAGTCGCTCAGTTGTGTCCGACCCTTTGCGACCCCATGGACTGTAGCCCACAAGGCTCCTCCATCCATGGGATACTCCAGGCAAGAATACTGGAGTGGGTTGCCATTTCCTTAGGCTGCACCTAAGTTTGTGAATGTTTGTGACTTGACATTGCAATATTTCTTCCAGAAGAAGCAAGACCTGGGAACAGGAGCAGAACAACATTCTCATGGCAGTAATTCCAGCCCTATTAACTTAAGCACTCCTGATACTTGAAAAACAGCAAAGCTACCTTTTTAATGGAAAATTCAAAAATTTAATTTCAAAACAGGAAATATTCTTGAAGCTACCAAAAAAAGCATAGAATTTCATAATATAGGGTAGTATAGGTATTGTATCAACTATTTAATTTTAATCAAACAAAAGTGTGAAGAAAATTGCATCAACAAGGTTTATCTTATTCTTTTTGTCCTACGATCAAAATTGCCAGCAGACAGGAAAATGGATAGAAGAGCTTTATTCACATTCTAAGTATGACTATTCACCCTATGTGAGTGTAAACAGTCTTCCTACTATATACACATTTAGTTCAATTCTGAGTTACACAGGAAATAGATGTCTAACAATTATTTAACTGGGACTCTAAGAGAGGCAAGGAAACCCAAGAAAAATCGAGAGACAAGAATCAAAGACCAATAGCTCTTAACTTTAGTTATATATGAGAATGTTTAGATACAAAACATTATACAGTTAATAACTTTATGAGTTCCTTTGACCTCAAAATCTATGCATGATGGTCCAAGACCTAGCGAGAGGCTGAGAGGTGAGAGGAGATGGAGACAGATTTTGAGGACAGTGAGACTGTGTATAAAATAGCTGTCACATCAACTATATGCAGATAATCAAACGGCACGAAAGGGATTTGATCAAATCAATAAACCAATCAAATTCATTTGATGACTTCTTCATCTTCCAAATTACCCCACTGATTTCTTTGTGTTTAGGCTTATAACACCAGGCCCAGGTATTCTTCCTCCCCTGACCTCCCTTCCTCTGGCCCAGACACACACACACACACACACACACACACACACACACGTTCTAAGCATGTGCTGCGCCCCTATATGCCTCCATTACATCTAGAACTAGATTACACAGGCAGGAAAGGGAAGGGCATTTATGTAACCTCATCTCTTCTCTCTGTAACAACTTAAGCCAACACTGTCTTTGGCCACATGTTTCTCAGATCCCTGTGAATTTATTTTTCCATCAGATACCCTCTACACTCCACAGACATTTCATAATGCTTCCTTAAGGAAAAAGAAAATGAAGCCATAATGATAACGAAGTCTTTATCCAGGCAAGAGGAACAAATTAGTGTTACTTCTGTCCTGGGAAAGATTCCTGTCAACCTTGAAAGTGTCTCCTGATTTATGACTGTAAGTGTGGAGTAAGTATGAACTTGTCTATAAGAATAGAAATTTATAAACCAGGGCTCAACTTTAAATATCACTTCCATTGAGCGCAGCAGCACAGAAGGCATCAGATAGAAGCAAGCTCTCTGGTAACATACACCAGGACTTCAACAGCCTCGACTTTCGGTTCTGATGTGAGCTAAGTGAAACCAGGACGGTGGTAATTTTTTGGCTGTAGAAAGGAACACTGGGATCCTTGATGCGGATACCCAGATTATGCAGAATACCTCTTATTCAAAGTTATGCTGAATTTAATGTGTCTTGGAACTCGTGAATCCACAGAACTGACACTCCTCTGACATAGATTTACTGCATAAGTATCTGGAATCAGAACATGAGGAACAATGGAGAATGGGGCCAACTGTTTCAGAGACTCTTTGGACGTGAAAGATGTGATTCTTATAGTCTTGCGTTCTGCACAGAGCAAGTAACTGAATGATTTCCTACTCTTTAGTGGCCTTCATTTAAACCAAGGAAACTAACCCACTTTGGGGAGAAGCTATAAGAAGAGTAAGAGCAGTTAAATGAGAGAAGAGAACTGATCCTGAGGAGGCCAAAGAAAAAAAACACAGCCAGAGGAACATGAAGATAGCTTCTGTACGAGCATAAGGCGTGTGGTCAAAACGCTGTAGGATCAGGCCAATCTGGTACCTGGCAGAGCTTCCAGAAAAGCAAAGAAAAGAGTGAGGAGAGTATCTAGGGACAAGAGAAAGCATTGCAGGTATGACCTTGTCACTTGTCTGCCCAGCTCTGCTTAAAGTCCTCAACATGGCCCCTATTATTATTCCACAAGCAAATATGCTTCCAGAAATCTATTGCTAAAGAGCATACAAACATAAGAGTCCAGGGGAATGGGAGGGTTCAGTATCTAAGGAAATCCAACAAAGAAATTATCAGATGACTCAAATTTTTCTCAGTATTATGAAGATACCCTCAAACAGTCCTGATGCAAGTGTCACTCTTGTTCAAGGTGCTATATGGTATGAAATGAGACACACACACACACACACACACACACACACAGAGCCTGGCTCCAAGATGGCCAAGTGTCCCCCAAATTTTGCCGGAACCACAAAAATGTAGAAACTTCTATTAAGCATGATGATGGTGCCATGGCTGTAGAAGAAAATAGTCCACAATAATAAAGTTTTAAAATGTGCCTTTAAAGGCACTTTTATGCAGCTTTAGGGTAAAGACCCTACTCTTCTGAGTGTCCTAGGCTGGCCCAGTCACTATTAAGATGATCATCCTGGTTGTTCTTTTGTTGTTCAGTCACCACGTCATGTCTGACTCTTCACAACCTTATGGACTGCAGCACTCCAGGCTTCCCTGTCCTTCACTATCTTCCAGAGTTTGCCCAAGTTCATGTCCATTGAATCCGTGATGCCATCATAGTTATTAATGGTGATCATCATAGTTATTAACCATTTATTTAATGATAGCTGCATAATTTTTAAACTCAACACCTGATCAAAATGTGCTGATTGTTTTAACCGTTAATACTGTCCTTTTAACTTTTTTCTCAGATAGTAAGGAATCTGCCTGGGTTCAATCCCTGGGTGGGGAAAATCCCCTGGAGAAGGGAATGGCTTTCCACTCCAGTATTCTTGCCTGGAGAATTCCATGGACAGAGGAGTGTGGTGGGCTACAGTCTATGGGGTCACAAAGAGTCAGACACGACTGAGCAACTTTCACCTCATTTTAACTTTTTTCTTTGAATTTAGATATTTACCAAAAGATGCATAAGACTTGGGGGATTTCTGGAGAAATCAAACTCCTCCATGAAAGCACAAACAAAGCAGCTGAGAGGACTAACCACGTGACTTGTATGTCTTCATTCATCAGACATTTACGGGGCTGCTGCTCCGTACCAGGCTTGTGCAGCACTGGAGATATCGCCATGCACGACATCCAGGCGCTTATACGCCAGTGGAGAAAGGCAGGTGTATTCATTTCTTATGACTGCTGCAACAAGTTATTACAAACTGGGAGCTTTAGAGCAGCAAAACTGTATTCTCACAGTTCTGGGGACGAGGAGTCCAAAACCCAGATGTCAACCGGCAGCTCACCCTGTGAAGGCTCTGATTATTACTATCACCTAATTTTTTAAACGGGGCTTCCCTAGTGGCTCAGACGGTAAAGAATCTGCCAGCAATGCAGGAGACCCAGGTTTGATCCCTGGGTTGGGAAGATCCCCTGGAGAAGGAAATGACAACCCACTCCAGTATTCTTGCCTGAGAAACACCACGGGCAGAGGGGCTAGATATAGTCTTACCATACAAACCCAGTTTACAATTCCTTCAGAAAATAAGTTACATGTATACATTACACTCTTTTTTTTTTTAATCTAAAGCCGTTTCTGCTAAAACTTGAAGAGAAAAGCAGCATTTCAATTTACTTTTGTTCTCAATACAGTCACCATTAAAAAATGGAAAACTTAGTTTTCCCTAAGCACATGCAGGGGGCTTCCCAGGTGACTCAACGCCAAGCAGGAGATGCTGGTTCCATCCCTGGGTTGGGAAGATCCCTGGAGAACGAAATGGCAACCCACTCCAGTACTCTTGCCTGGGGAATCCCACGGACAGAGGAGCCTGAGGGCTACGGTCCACGGGGTCGCAAAGAGTCGGACACGACTGAGCGACTAAACAGCAACGGCAACACATGTACAGATCATTGTTGTTGCAAAAAAAGTCACTCTTTTTTCCTAGGTCTAAATGTTTAGGGAAACTTGCTAGTATATCCACTCCCTCCTTTTTTTCACCAGAATTTCCTGCTTCAATGGGAATGTTTAGGAAGAGCACGAGGAGCTAGATGTTTTCACATGAGACTTTAATAATACTGTACTTTGTATTTACATGCTATATCGTCTCGGTACGTCATAGCTCATTATCGTTTCAAATTTAGAAACCAGTATATGAAAGCACAAGTTTTAGAAGCAGCTCTCCCCTGCCCGACAGCAAGTTATTCATGCCAGGATTGGAACTCAATTACTGACACATGTGTTTGTAGTCCTACAACTTTCAAAGATCATTTTCATAACATAAAATGAAGTGTTCAGTAAGTAGGACATATCAATTATCAAACATTCAGTTTATTCAAAATAATGTTAAGAACCATGGCGCTTTAATCATACAAATAACTATATTAAACCCCATGTGTGCTCAGTCACTTCAGTCGTGTCCAACTCTTTGGGACCCCATGGACTATAGCCTGCCAGGCTCCTCTGTCCTTGGGATTCTTCAGGCAAGAATACTGGAGTGGGTTGACATTTCCTTCTCCAGGGATCTTCCTGACCCAGGGATCGAACCTGTGTGTACTGCGTCTCCTGCATTGCAGGTGAATTCTTTACCACTGAGCTATCAGGGAAGCCCCATTAAACCTCATAGGCCTCCATTAATACGAATATAGATTAAAGATGTCATTCAATTAAAATTAATATTTAATATAGATTCATAAGTGTATATACATATATAATCTAATTAGCTCCACAAAGTGGAATGTATTTCAATCAAAAAGTCAGCACACGTGTTAGCACACTTAAAAATGTGAACTACTGCTTTAAAAAATTTTCACCAACATGCAGTAATTCCAAAGGGCACAAATGCCGCTGGTCAGATTGCTATGTATGCTATCAAGTGTCTCCTCACTGGAATAAAAGCATCCACTGTCTGCTGATTTACTCGGGAACTAAGGTATCCAGTTCTCTAAGCAGTGCTCACTGTTGTTTTAATTCCAGCATCTTGAACACTCATATGTTGGGGAGATTCTGTAAGATCTGTCTCCAGGAAGCACAGGCTACCATGTGGGCATCATAAGGAATATTAGCAAGTGACTGAGTCAGCTTCTTGATTATTGTTTTCAAACACTGATGGGCAGCATTCAAATCTCTGTCAAACTGCTGTCCTTCAGTTTGTACAGCCAAATGACTGCAGATGTTTCTAAACTCAACACTGTCCTGAAGTGAAGAGCAAACACAAACAAGCAATTAGGTTACAGAGGACAGTTTTCACTCCCATCTTTTCTGATAACAGAATCTCAATTTTCTTCTCAGAGCATCATTTTCCTCCATTCTCAGCCCACATAGTTTGACCAAAGCTAACCCTACTCCACAACTCCAGGGGCAAGGTCAATCAGAGCACATCATCCCTCAGCCACTTCGATTGACCAGGGATGGGCAGATGACCTAAGATGGATCAGCAAGCCACAGTCCCAGGAGATTGCTCAACTGGGAAAGAGAATTTCTATTTAACTGGAGCTGTTGGAAAACATCTTGCTACCATAAGGAGAGAATTCAAATGAAAATAAAGCCAACACATTAAAAAAAAAAAGTAGAAACAAGAGATTAAAAGAGACTGACTTCAATTACATTTTCTGAGCATGTCAATCTATCTGTGCTTGGACAATAAATCCCAGGATTTTTTAGCTATCTGAATCAATAAATATTTCTTTCTACTTAAGCCATTTGGAGTTGAATTTCTCATGTGTGCTAAGTTGCTTTAGTCATGTCCAACTCTTTGCAACTCTCTGGACTGTAGCCTGCCAGGCTCCTCTGTCCATGGGATTCTCCAGGCAAGAATACTGGAGTGAATTTCTCTTATTTGTTCTTAAAAGAGCTTTGATGAATACACAGATAGACTCTGTTCCTTTTATTCCACAATTATTATCTTCAAGATTCCAAAAACAGGATTTGGTATTTAATGAACATGGTCCCAAGAAATATTTGATGCAAATCTAGAAAGAGTTCACAAGTAGTTTTAAAGAATGAACTAATTAAATAGATCTTTAATTTTCAAATATTTCACATTCTAAAATCCATTGCATGTAAACGGTACACGGAAATTATTCCCCATCAGAGATAATGTTGACTATATGTTTTATTTTAAATACAGTTGACTCAAACAGCACAAGATTGAACTGCACAGATACATTTATATGCAGATTTTTTCCAATAAATATGAACTACAGTACTAGAGGTTCAGACAGTAAAAGTCTGCCTGTAATGCAGGAGACCCACATTCGACCCTGGGTCAGAAAGGGCCTCTGGAGAAGGGAATGGCTACCCACTCTAGTATTCTTGCCTGGAGAATTCCATGGACAGAGAAGCCTGGCAGGCCACAGTCCATGGGGTTGCCATGGCTGAGCGACTAACACTTTCACACTATCCATAGTTAGTTGAACCCATGGATTTGGAACCCTGGAGCTGGAGGGCCAGCTATAAAATTATACACAGATTTCTGACTGCTTGGAGGGCGAGCACCTCTAACCCTATCCTTCAAGATTCAAATGTACATGAAAACGACTCCGCCCAGACTTCTGGTTCTGTCACTTGGCACATACAGTTTCCCTATACGGTCTTGCTACTAAATTCTAAGCAGTAGAACAAACATCCTTTCTGAGCTTGCAAGGGAGTAATGGAAACTTCCAAGGGCCAATTATAAAAGAAAGGCAAATTACTTTAGCTGCATGCCAATACCTATCAAGAAGAGAAAGTTGGTCTCTCTTGAGCTGGGTTTGGGGTAGAAGGTAAAGTTGTCCTTATGAATGTGCAACGGCAGACCTGTACACACAGTAGTTCCCGTTTGGAGTTGCCCTCTATACCATATACATGTTCGTAGAGCACTCATGCCAAGAAGTTAATTTAAAAATTGGAACTGGTCTGAAATATCCATGGACACATGGCAAAAGCAAACAAAAGCCTATTCCACAGAAACCTGTTCACAACCCATGCCCCACAATAGTACTGCCAGAAAATCTATTGAAGACAAACTTAGAATATGAAATTTAAAGTACAGTCCACCCTGATATAGTATATATAATGCAGGGCAGAATTAGACTCCAAGAATTTCAGGTATAAATTACAAAATATATGTATCACGGTTAAAGATATAAAAGAAAAAAGTCAGAAAAAACTCCCAAGAAAAAAACAAGGTTGAAAAAGAAACTAATCCCACTTCTGGAAATGACAACTATCACGACAAATTAAAAAACTCAATGGGAAACACATTAATAAACACAGCTGAGGAGAAGATTAGTAAAGTGGATGATAAGTTTGAGAAAATTATCCAGAATACAAAATAAAGACTTGGGAAATATGAGAAGTTAACTGACATAGATGACAGAATGACAAAGTATGACAAATACATTTTCAGGAGAGAGAAGAAAGAACGAGAGAGAAGCAGTGGTCAAAGAGAATAATGGATAAAAATTATCCCAAATTGATTCAAAATGTGAATCCTAAGATTCGGGAAACAAAACAAGCTTTGAGCAGAAAAAGGTAAATGAGATGCAAATCTAAACTCATTAAGGTAAAACTGCTCTTAAAAGCAACCATATAGGAAAAAGATGGCACTCAGTCTGGATAACCAAACAGCTAAGTTCCAGCCAACTTCTAAGCCACAACAATTGAAGATAACAAATCTTCAAATAACTGTCCACCAAGATTTTTTTTTAATTCCACTGAACTACCATTTAAATCTCAAGGCAAAATAAACGTGCATTCATTTCAAAGCACAAAAGGAATTATCACAGTAGACATTCACTGTCAGGTCTTCTTAAAGATATAATTCAGAAAGAGGAAATTCAGAGAAAGAGATGTAAGGCGCAACAGTGAACAAAGAAACTTACAAACACAGCATAAATCTAAAGATTTGGTTAATCAAAACAAAAATTTTAACAACTTGGGTTTCACGAAAGCAAGACGGTTGTAAAACACTGAGGTGCAGTCCCATGTAGGATGCGGTGGCGTTCTAAGGCATTGCATCATTGAAGACAAAAGTGGCAAAGGTGATCAGTTTTAGGCTTGTTAAGTATGCCTGTGAGAAATGTAAGGATCATTGTTAAAAGGAGAGAAATACGAGGCCAGAAAAGTGGTGCCACGCAGGATGGAGCAGTAGTGTTCAGATGCCCCTTCCCAGACCGAGTAAAGCATCCCAGGCTTTGAGGCCCCTTTCCTGTGGCTGCAGCAGACTTCAACCATGTCCAGAAGATAACAGTGCTGGAGTTTCTGTCCATGGGAAACCTTCTGTGGTATACAAATTTTTTTCAAGTATAGAAATAGTACATAATATTTCAGAGTCAGCAGAGGGAAAAGATATATCGAAACTTTATTGATCCTACTGATAGAAGGTAAAAACGGAGAAATAAAGGATTCAAACATAAAGCAAGATGAATAGAAACTAAAATGTGGCACAAATAAACCTATCTACAAAACAGAAGCAGACTCAGACGTAGGGAAGAGACTCATGGCTGCCAGGGTTGTGGGCGGCAGGGTAGAATGATGGTCTGGGGGTTTGGGGTAGGTAGACGCAAACCATTATATATAGGATGGATAAACAACAAGGTCCTACTGTAGAGCTCAGGGAACTGCATTCAACATCCTGTGATAAACCATAATGGAAAAGAATATAGAAAAGAATGTATGTATGTGTAAAATGGAGTCGTTTTGCTGTACAGCAGAGATTGGAGCAACACAGCAAATCACCTATACTCCAAATGAAAAAGCACCAAATAAGTCACTTTTTGAAATACAGTGGTTCCCAGGTTGGATATTCAAATTTTATCTGAATGCTACAAGCAAAACATTTAAAACTAAAAACATCCAAGATTGAAAGGGATACTAAATATATATCAAGCAAAGTAAAAATAAATCCGGAAAAATCATTTTTAGGGATAAAATAAACTGCAACATGGACTATTGCCCAAGAAGACAGTTTTGTATTTGTGTGTGTCTAATATGATAACCTCACCTTACACTCAATCCACAGACATAAAGACTAATTTTAACTCATCTTTCTCAGAAACTGATCAGACAACAGGACAATCAGCCTAGAGAGAAAAGACTGAAAATCTTTTCTAATCATAAGCTTGGTCTAATGGAGACAAGCAAATATATGTTATTCTCAAACATCTATGGATTACTTATGAAAGATGAAAGTGAAAGTCGCTCAGTTGTGTCCGACTCTTTGAGACCCCATGGACTATACAGTCCATGGAATTCTCCAGGCCAGAAGACTGGAGTGGGTGAAAGTGAAGTCACTCAGTCGTGCCCAGCTCTTTGCGACCCCATGGATAGTAGCCTGCTTCAAGCTCCTCCATCCATGGGATTTTCAGGGCAAGAGTACTGGAGTGGGTTGCCATTTCCTTCTCCAGGGAATCTTCCCAACCCAGGGATCGAACCCAGGTCTCTCACATTGTAGACAGACGCTTTACCATCTGAGCCACCATCTGAGCTACTGGAGTGGGTAGCCTTTCTCTTCTCCAAGGGATCTTCCCAATCCAGGAATTGAACCAGGGTTTCCTGCATTGCAGGCAGATTCTTTACCAACTGAGCTATGAGAGAAGCCCTATGACTTTATGGTAATGCCACACACAAAAAAATCTCAATTAATATCAAAGGTTATATCATTCAAATCAGAAAGGAAAAAAATGAGAAACCAATAATATAGATAACCTTCCCCAAACAAGTATGACTTAAAAATCCACTTCTAAATAACTCATGGGTCAGTGAAAAAAATAATTGAAACTTTAAAATGCTCTATTTGTTGTTGTTCTTCAGTTGCTAAGTCCTGTCCAATTCTTTGCAACCCCATGCACTTCAGCATGCCAGGCTTCCCTGTCCTTCACTGTCTCCCAGAGTCTTGCACAAACTCACGTGCATTGAGTCAGTGATGCCAACCAACCATCTCATCCTCTGTTGCCCACTTCTCCTCTTGCCCTCAATTTTTCCCAGCATCAGAGTCTTTTCCATTGAATTGGCTCTTCACATCGATGGCCAAAATATTGAAGCTTCAGCATCAATCTTTCCAATGAATATTCAGGGTTGATTTCCTTTAGGATTGACTGGTTTGATCTCCTTGCTGTCCAAGGGACTCTCAGGAGTCTTCTCCAGCACCACAGTTCAAAACATCAAGTCTTGGGCCTTCAGCCTCCTTTATAGTTCTGCTCTCACATCTGTACATGATTATTGGAAAAACCATAGTTTTGACTAGATGGACCTTTGTTGGTAAAGTGATGTCTCTGTTTCTTAATGTGCAATCTAGGTTGGTCATAGCTTTTCTTCCAAGGAGCAAGTGTCTTCTAATTTCATGGCTGCAGTCACCATCCGCAGTGATTTTGGAGCCAAAGAAAATAGTCTGTCACTGTTTCCATTGTTTCCCCATTTATTTGTCATGAAGTGATGGGACCAAATGCCATGATCTTAGTTTCTTGAATGTTGAGTGTTAAGCCAGCTTTTTCACTCTGCTCTTTCACCTTCATCAAGAGGCAGTTTAGTTCCTCATTGCTTCCTGCCATTATAGTGGTATCATCTGCGTATCTGAGGTTGTTGATATTTCTTCTGGCAATCTTGATTCCAGCTTGTGAGTCATCTAGCCCAGCAATTAGCGTGATGTACTCTACATAAAAGTTAAATAAGCAGGTTGATAATATATAGCCTTGATTTACTCCTTTTCATACTGAACAATTATGGAAATAACATATTACAATTTGTGGGATGTAGCTCTGATGATAAAAGCATAGACTTAAATGCTTACAGAAGTAAAGAATAACCACTTAACCAATGAAAATCCATGAGCTATGCATTCAAGGCAATAACTTAAGAGAAACAGATAATGAAAAAAAAAAAAAAAACCTAAAAGTTGAACAAAGTTTGACAAGGAGCTAGTTTTTTTTTTTTTTCCCCCTAATTCTGTGTGAAAAGGGAAGCTATTCTTCTCCCTAATAAAAACTCTTTCTGTTGGGTGAGAAGAACCTGGGTTTCTGGCAAAGTGTTTACTAGAAAACATTCTCCAAGAAACAAAACAAACGTCCATTCATTCCATTCAGCAGACAACAGCAGCAGGACTCCGTGTGGGCTAACACAGCATAGTCACCTTCAGGAGTATTCACAGGTTACCACCCTTCTAGAATGCTTTTCTCCTTAAAGCATTCTTGTTTCCCTGCCTTTGTGTGTTGCTTATTTATTTTCTGCTCAGAAGGTATTAAGGGGCCCTGTAGATAATCTGTCCCACAGGTTTTGGAGTAACCTATATTGCTGGAGCATGTTGCTTGGAAATGAGAAAGCAGAGGGAAAAAATGACTCTGGACTGCTTTCCCAAGATCCACATCAAGGGAAATTGTCCAGTTGCTTTATAGAAGTAATCCAACTCTAAGTACAAAGTGGAAGGATCAAAGACAACGTGCAAAAGGAAATTTAAAATAAAAGGAACCACCAAAATGTGTGCTGACGTGTGCCTATTACCCAGTCTGCAAAGGCATTCATCACCCAGAGAAGATTAAAATGCCTTTAAAAACATATTTGTAGGCTGAAAATCTGAAGCCAATTTCACATTTACTGTAAAGAATCAAAGAAGGCATCTTTAGGGAAAATTATACATACAATAAAATTCCACTGCTGAGCTATACTGGTCCCTGAGGCCCTAGGTAAACTTCAGATCTCTGGCGAGCTTTGCAAAGTCTCTTTATTTTACTATTTTAGTACAGTATTTCCATTTAATCCTTTCTCAAATATATTAACAGTCAAAGAAAACAAATTAATAGGAATAGGCTTTCCATGGGACTCTTAAGCCAAGGAAGGGAAAAATAAAACAGGTGGTTGCTTCCCTTCCTTTCTGGAAGGTCTGAAGGCCAACTATGGATCCAACAACCATGACCTCCAACCCAACCTCTCCTGCAGAAGGCAGGGGCACCAGTGACAGCCTTAAAGACACAGCATATAAAATGGCACATGGGTTTTCAGTAGAAACTCACATGATCAATATCGGTGATGATTTCACTTATGGTGCTTTCCACTCAATGACAGAAGGCATCCTCCCAGCAGCTTTTATTTAGCAAGTCCCAGGTGCTTCCAGAAATGACGTAATATCCTACACGGTGCTTTGAGTACTTTGCCAGAATTAGAACACGATGGTGGCTGAGCAATCAAAAAGCAGGTTTTGGAACATCTAAAGCCTTGTGTAATCTCAGATTTTGGATATGAAATGTATTGATTGCTACAGTGGTCCAAATCGATGGCCAGCACTTACATTTTAAAATGAGTTGAGATAATCTCTCATGACTCAACTAATCTACTGGGACAATGGCCTCAGTCTGTTTGCCTGTTAATAAATCTGTTAAATTTATTTCAAATGTGTACCTAGCCTCTAATACATGACTTATTACTACACTGGATAAAAGGCAATAAGACACGGCACTTGACCTCTAAAGAGCTTATAACTTAGTAGAAGGAATCACACACATACGGCATATCTCCCAGTGTCCAATGAAATGTGATGAGTGAGGGATATGGTAAAAAAAAAAAAAAAAAAACACATAAAAACCCAGTCCTACAGAAGAACAGACATTTATAGACTCATGATCTAAACATTGTACACAGTTCATTCTGTGGGGAAATGCTTTCAATAGCATACCTGATGTGTGATTGCCCAAAATTTGCAAGATGCGCAAGACGAAAAAGCTATGAAGATTGTCTGAACAAAAATGTGAATGTACTTAACACTACCCTTAAAACAGTAAATTTCGCTTTGTTTTTTTTTCTTCCTACTACAATTAAAAAAAAAATAGTGGTTGAGACTATCAGGTTACTGCCAGCCTTTGTAGAAGGGAGTGGAAATTTGGATGAGGTATCAGCGAAATGGTAGGTGAGAAGGACTGTACAGTTGCTATAAGAGAGACGGTGTTGGGGAAAGCAGTATTTGACTCATAGAGGAAAGACATGGCCAGAATTAGAATGAATGATACTGTTACTGAAAGGTGTGTGGTCTGGCTGCTTACTGCTCAAAAGCCAATAAACAGGCCAGACTGGTGGGAAGGAAAGTCTGCTTTATTTCAGAGGCCGGCAACTGGGGTGGGGAGGGTGGCAGACATCTGGAAGGTCGACTCCCCCTCCGCCACCCCTCCGCATTGGCAACCAGCGTGCAGCTTTTATAGATAGAAGTGGGGAGGGGGCTACATGCAGGAACAGCACAGTCAGCTCTGACAGTCATCTTCAAATTGGTCATCAGGGGTCTGACCAGCATTATGTTGGTTATCTAGGTACAGTTATTCTTCAGTTCCAGAGTCCACTTGTTCCCATTTTTTGCAGTCAGTTCTCGGAATTGTGGCAGCTCATGTCCTGAGTACAGTCTGGTCATCATGTAGTTAACTTGTCCACCTCGTGTTTTAGTATCTATGAGACAGCTCACAGGATATGGCTCAGAATATTATCTATAGCCCTTGAGAAAGAACTAAAGGTCCTTGACTATTGTTAATAACTACATTATTATCATTTAGTCTCCTTTGACTCTTTTTTCTTTTTTTTTTTTTTTGACTCTTTTTTCTTTGTTTCCATGTTTCTCATTTCTCTGATTAAATTTATTCTTTGACTAAAATTTTCCATAGACAAAAGGCAAACATAGGTCAGGGGCCGGTGGGGGGTGGAGGCAAGGACTGTAGTGTCCTGCTCAGTTTCAATAGCAGCGAAAACCTGGAGCCAAGTTGGGCCTGGGACTGGGAGGAGATCAGTCTGAAAAAACAACAGAGCATCATGTTACCTATTCAGAATAAGCTGGTGCAGAAAGCCTTGAATGCCAGTCAAGTCCCTGGAACTTCTGAGCATGGCAAACCAGCATTTGAAGAACACTGGTCAAGCCTATGAGCCTGAGCACCTATTAGGCGCCAGGCTCCAAGTGAGGCTCCTTATACGCCATATTTCACTCAGCCCTCACAATCATCCAGGAATTAGAGATGAAAAGAAATGCTGCTTGGAGAAATTAAATGACATCCCTAAATCACACAGCAACTAAGTGGCAGAGCTGAAATTTACCTCTCTCTCAAAACTCAAGTGTTCATCAAAGACTCACCCCACATCAGAGCCTGGGCCAGATGCCAGGGCGACAGAGAGCAGAGCTCGCCATCCAGTGCTGGAGACGGACCAGTGAATGGGAGGGACAGAGCTGCAGATGCCACTGTGGGGTGAACAGGGACACCGTGGAAGCCAGCTAAGAGCACCCAACTAGCTTTAAGGGAGGAACAAAAATGTCTCCTTGTGAACTGTTACATGTTTCTTTTCTGGCTATATTCATGCTGTTTTTCTTAAGGTTAACTAAGCGTTACGAAGCTCAAATTGGCGGTGCTCATATCCAAACTGAAGACTGTCCCGTTGGTCCTGCCCTCTTCTCTGCAACATATTTGAGACGGCTTGGTTATCTGGAAAGGATTCAAGGCATGGAAGCTTCCACGGCCCATGTAAAGCCAACTCCTAGCTAATCAGAGACCTCCTGGCCAGAGCTCTCCCTTCCTCTGCTCTGTTCTCTCCCACCCAGTGTCAGGGAGGTCTCTTACAAAATCCACCCCACGTGTGCTTCTCTGCATCATACACTGTGTTTATTAAGAATGCACACGTCTGGAACCTTTGAACAACTGAAAATGCACCTGCAAAGTCCAGAAAGGGAAGAAAAGCTAAGCTCCTTTTTAGCTTTTTACTGAAAATAAACACTCCCATCAAAACCAAAGGCTTGAAAGCAAAAGGAATCTGGCAACAGGAGTCAGTTTCAAAGCTTGTTTTCTGAAACCAACACCAATGGATAATAAAGTCAAAAATAAAAAATGACTTTATAGGTTCTATAATACAGATAACTTTTAAACAATACACAAAGGTTTTTTTACCCCCCCACCACATCACCTTCAAAATCATGTCTAGATCTTCATAAACTATAAATCAATTCATATTCCCTTCACCTCTGGCTTTAAGATAAGTTGGTTCTTTCCAAAACAGTCCTGTCTTGAGCTACTTGCTCTTATAATGGTCTCCACAAGCTTGTTTCTTCTCACATTCTCCCTCCCACTCTCCCCAATGCCTAGCATCTTCTGCAAAGAGTATTAATGAAAGAGCTTCTCCCCAGCTGTCTGTGATAAGGCCTGACCTTAGTGAACTTTGGCCTGGACAGCCGACCACTCTCCACTAAAGCTGCCCAGGGGCTGGCCCTACAGGGGAACACGGACCCCTCCCCTGGACCCATCAGAGTACTCCACATTGGATACGCATGTAAAATGGGACTGTTGTTTCTCTATTTTAGAGGGATGTTATGAAAACCACACTATCAGGAACAGTATACTACAAATTGCCCCAGCTGCTCCTCGTTCATTGGTATCTGGCTTTAAACCACAAATTCACAGGGCCCAGAACAGTCACCAGTTGCCTAAACTCAAGGTCAATCTCAAGTAGATACGAACTGCGTATTAATAAAACACCCAATGAAGAACCACGGTATCTGCCAGTCACCATAAAAAGTCTATCGTCCTCAGGAAATTAAACATTTTTACTTGTGGTGTACCCAGTGTAAACGCTCACAAGTGACTATGGTTCCTTATGCATTTGCTTTGGGTACAGTACCATTTTCATTAGGAAAGTCCAGTGAAAAGCACTTTGTGATGGATACAAGCACTCGATTCAAGTGTGCTCACAAGGCAAACCCCAAAATCGTAAAATGAAGCACAGCCGCATTTCCACACGACATTACACATTTAAGCATTTAGTTTTGTTTTAGGGCCATCTTGCAATATCTTTCCCCAAATGTTGATTTCGGAAAGATTTTACATCCTGGTTTTCACATCATTCACCTTATAAGGAAAGACAAAGCCACAACAAAGCTACTTCTAGGGCTGCTACTGAGCCTTTCCTGACATAGACATGCAATTTTGTCCCAAATAAAGAGCACTCCCCTGGCCATGGCTACTAATAATATAACCATGAGAATTTACTTATTCAATTGGAATATTAGAAATTTGTAAAGACGCCATTCTCAAATTTGCAGAAACTGGCTTTATTAACCAATATTTACAGGGGAAAAAAGCATTCATCATCAATGTCTTCCTCTGAGTAACTCAATATTCACACAGAATTTGCAAAGAGCCTTAGCAATTACTGTGAAGCCAAAGCCAACGGTTTTACAACCACTACTCTTGCTCTGTGGAATGAGAAAACCAGCTCAAACCACTGAACGTGATGAAATTATTGGTACCAGAATTAGTTGAATTCATAGGCAAGTTGAGCTCATAGGCAAGTGAGCAAAGGCAGGCAGGGAAGTTTTTCTGCCTCCAAAAGCTGGCATCAACCATAGTTTCCATGAAACTTGCTTCAGAACAGAACTCTTGGAAACCATAAATGTCTTCAACTATCAAAGGAAGATAGACAAAACTCAATTAGAGTGATTTCATGATTGGCTGAGTTAACGGTCTCTATGGGTTGGTCACTTTTAGCAGTTTTTAAAATCCTAGACTGGCTTCCTTCTGGTGCTCCACACATTTCTATGCTCCCTTTGGATGGACAGTATTAAAGCCTCTTTGCTAGTATTACTAGTTTGATAATGATTTCCCACAATTCTCTGGGCTTTTTGTCACTATGTAAGGTAACCATGAGAACTTCCCTAGTGGCTCAGTGGTAAAGAATCCTTCTGCAATGCAGGAAACACAGGTTCGATCCCTGGTCTGGGAAGATCCCCTGGAGAAGGAAACGGCAGCCTGCTCTAGTATTCTCTCCTGGAGAATCCTACAGACAGAGGAGCCTGGTGGGCTACAGTCCATGGGGTTCCAAAGAGTCAGACACGACTTAGTGACCAAACAACAACAAAGGTGACCATGATTTAAGGAGACACAAGTCATTCAGTGTTATGGACTGAACTGTATTTCACCAAAATTCATGTGTTGAAAAACTAACTTGCAGTTTGACTCTATTCAGAGATAAGATCTTTAGGAAGATAATTAAAGTTAAACTAGGCCATACCCCTTCTCCAGTAGGATTAGTGTCCTTACAAGGATAGGAAGAGACATACGAGATATCTTGCCCTTCGCCCAGAGGAAAGACCACACGACGACACAGTGAGAAGGTGGCCATCTACAAGCCAGGAAGAGAAACGTCCCTGAAACCAAACTTGCTCTTAAACTTCCCAACCTCCAGAACAGTGAGAAAATAAATGGCTATAGTTTAAGCCACCCAGTCTGTGGCATTTTGTTATGGCAACCCAAGCTAAGATACTTAGTTACAGCCTGACTGTTGTGACCCAAGCTGTGTGCAGATGCACGGCAGGTACGACCATGCCCTCTCAACTGTGCACACTCATGTACTTGATTTCTGTGTGATGTTCACCACACCCCCATGAGCTAGCACTGTGAAAAGAAAGTGAGAGTGAAGTCGCTCAGTCATGTCCAACTCTTTGCGACCCCACAGACTGCCTACCAGGCTCCTCCATCCATGGGATTTTCCAGGCAAGAATACTGGAGTGGGTTGCCATTTCCTTCTTCAGGAGATCTTCCTGACCCAGGGATTGAAGCCGGGTCTCTCGAATTGCAGGCACACACTTCATAATCTGAGCCACCAGGGAAGTCCAGCACTGTGACTGGTATCAATCGAAAGAGTCAGACAAAGCCACGTTTGAATCATGGGCTACCACTTCTTGAGCAAAGCTCTAAATTCCTCTGAGCCTCAGTTTCCTCCCATAGTAAATTTTTTTTTCCATAGTAAATTTTTATTAAACTGGTTAACTCCATCTTCTCCACCAAATTTAACAAGACTCAGTTTTGTTAAGCATTTTTTCATCCACCATGAAAAGACTCACTTCATGTTTTGTTTTGTTTTTTCACATGAGTTTGATGATTTCTTCCCTGGTCTCTCAGCAGTAAAGAATCCACCTGCCAATGCAGGAGATGTAGGTTCGCTCCCTGGATCGGGAGAATCCCCCCAGAGGAGGAAATGGCAACCCACTCCAGTATTCTTGCCTGGAGAATCCCATGGACAGAGGAGCCTGTTGGACTATACAGTCCATGGGGTTGCAAAGAGTTGGACATGACTTAGTGACTAAACAACAACAACAAAATACTCAAAAGGAATATGAAGTGCTGGCTTCTCTAAGAAAAGAGTAAACTACTATAAGGATATGTATTATTATTGTGGTGCGGGTTTCTCTCCTTTCATGCCTGGAAATTTCAGTCCCTTAATTCTGGTGGTTTGATAGGCGAGTTACCCGGTGGTCACACCTCTCAGTCAGTCATTGGCCATGGACTAATGCTGACCTCTGGAAAGTCACTTCCTAGAAATGTCTTTGGGTCATTCTAACTGTTTTTGTCAACAACCTCAGAAAAGTAAATACAGAGTTTATAAGTCAGATCCATCAATATCAAGAATGAAATACAATAATCAATAGTCAATAAAGACTACTAAAGAAGATTGAGGCATCAGTCTGTCAATAATAACACTAGTAAAAGTTCAAAAGTATCGCAGTTTACCATGAGCAGCCAGTAGCTAAGACTTTATATGCATTATCTCAATAATCTTTATAGGTCAAATACCACTGTTCCCACTTTACAGGTGAGGAGACTGAAGCACAAGAAGGCTAAATGACTTGGCCAAGAGTCTACAGCAGGAAGCAGCAGAGCAGATCTGAAATGCTCCATGGGACCAGATCACTGTGCTGTTCATCCTCCTCCTCTCTGTGGCAAGTAACACTGTGGGATGGATCTGATGTTGGGGAAATTTCCACACACTTTTAAGTGACACACAAGTGTTGTTTCCTTTAGCACAAATCCTCCTGAAGCCATTCTGGTGTACAGAATCAACCTGCATGGTCTTAATTTAAAAATATAGAAGACAGGCATCCAAATCACTTGAGTCAACACTAGCAATGATGATGCCAAGTCTGTATAACCAGCCCCCCCGGAAAGACAGACTGCTATGTCCTTGAGTCTAAGTGCTTTGTAATCGTTACCCTACAATCCAAACTGAGATACCGCCTTCTCTCCAACAATAAACCAAGCAAGATGCTAGCCAGGAGACAAATCATCCAGAGAAACCACTTCTCTCTCTTCTGAAAGCACTGGCTGTTCTCAGGAGCCCTGAAACTCATTATTCCCCTGAATGTGAACAGCAGAGTCCAGTTTGCAAGCAAGTTGAGATCCCTTGTTCCTAATGAGGACTCTGGATGCCTCTAAAAACACTGGCAGCATGAACCCAGAAGTCTGCATGTTTGCTTGCGATGGAGAAGAAAGGGACCAGGACTCCAGGGGTTGGGTGAGTGAGGGAAGATTTGAGCATATTTATGGATCAAGAGAACTGGCAGAGGGAATGCATTGGAAAATACAAGGTGAGAGGAGAGAATTGAAAGAAAAAACTCCAGGGGTAGAGGAAAGATTTGCTCCAGCACTTAAGAGAAAGAATTTATTTGGGGGGTGGGGAAGGGTGGGAACCACACAGTTTTTCTTTATTAGAGGCAAAAAAGAAGATAATTGGAAATGAAATCTTTTAGGTAAAATGAAAGATATTTGTGTCAGATGGCCTCAATTTTCTCAGAAAAGGAGTGAGAGGGCTGGGGTTTGGATGAAGAAAGTTTGCAGAGAATAGAAAATGTTTAGGACAAAAAGTCAAGTAGAGAGGGTTAAAAGGATTACCAAGTAGAAGTGGCAGCTGTGTTAACCTCAAGTGGCATGAGCTGTAGTCCAGAGCAGAGGGCGGCCTTGCTGTTAAGCTGGGTCAGGTCCTCCGACAATGGTTTCTGGCCTGACCTTGCCTCTGTGATTTATCAGGGTCCTCACTTCAGTCATTTCAACAGCTGCCTTTTTGCCTGCAAGATAATTCAAGGTCCTCAGCGTGACCCAGAGGCCTTTTGCATCTGACCCCTAACTCTCCAGCAACCTTTTTTTTTTTTTTGCCTTCTGCCATACTGAACTAATTTTAGTTCCCCCAAAGCCCTAGGTCCTTTCATTGCTTCTGGGCCTGAAACCCCACAGCTCCTCAGAAATGTTTTTTCCCTTTAATGCTTGGAGAGTAAACATTCTTTAAAAAAAAAAAAAAAATGGTTACCTCCTCCAAGAAGCCTTCCTGGATCACCTAATGTAAAACTGATCACTCAGCTTTTCCTTTTGTCAACCCACCTGTGCCCTGTATAGGTTCCCGGCATGACAGAGTACTTCATGTTTCATTAATTCTAAGATGCATGTTTTTTCACATTTCAAAAATCTCTGAAGTGAGGATATGTCTTATATTTGATAGTGTGTCCCAGTTTAATTGGTAGGGTTTTTATTATTATTATTGTTATTTCTCAGTGGTACCAAAAAAGGTGCATCTTACCTCAAGAGCATTGGTGAAATGCAGCTTCGTTTTTAAAAACTTTTTAGAATGAAGCAGTGATTTGCATATGGAGGTGATCTCGTTTTCCCTCCCAGCACACACACTTCAGCAATATTTGGTTCTGTCCACTGGTGGGGAGGGTATGCTGCTGGTATCTACTGGGTAGAGGCAGAGAATGCCCAGGACACCCCCCCTCCACCCCCAAACACACATACAAAGAATCATCCTGTCCAAAACGTTAGCAGTGTGAAAGTTGAGAAACCCTAGTCTAGGGTGACAATATTTATTCGGGTATATGCTATGCTTTATTATATTTGATTTTAAATCAATCTTCTAAGAGCATAAAGTTCAACCTAATGTATATCAATGTTTTCCAAACGTTGGCATGTAGAGCAAGAACATCAACTCTTGAAAAATGCCCTTTCTTCATCACCCCTCCCCCATGTCCCTCCACTAGACTCCCCAGAGAATGAATGAAGCAATATTAGGGATCAAAACTGGAAGGCCAGAGGGTCTAAAAGAGATCTGTGACCTTAAACAAATTAGGAGAGTTAACAGCAAGGCCAAGACTGGATTCCAGACCCCTAGATTTCCCCGCTCCCACGCAGCCTGGGAGGCAGGCCACTCTGCTCTCTGCCTAAGTTGGCTAACACAGTTTGGTACCTTAAGAGGAAACCTGTGCCCTTCAAATATGAGCAGCGCGACTTAGCAGGAGTTTAGCCTGAGTATTCACGCTTCAACACCCAGCACCCACGCCACTCTGGTGCTACTTTATGAGAATTTAGGTTGACTCTGTAAGGCCCCCTGAGCAATTGGATTTATGCAAAAATAACTGCGATTCATAAGTGTGAAGGAACTTCAAATACATGTAGGTGATTTCGTCATACAAACGGCAGAGGGAACGGAATACGTGTATTTGAGGCTGTAGGGGAGCGGTTATTAATTTGGAAAGAGAGCAGGAGGAGCCGTCCTCCACTGCACGTGTGAAAAGGGCCTCGAACTGGAGCTGGAAGCTGATTCATGTGAGCGAGGGAGGCGTCCCAGAGGAAGGTTTTGGCAAAGCCTTTCGGTGTCTCCGTGCTGCAGTCAGGTGGGCCCCGATTGCCCACTCCCCCGAGCACCACCTTCCTCCTTCCCACTCCGAGGGCTGGATCACTGAGGGAGGCTCCACTCTGGATCCTGTGGCCCAGCCTCGTGTCCGCCAATCCCCTCTCCACCCTGAGCCGCCGCAGGGGGATGGATGCCGGAAGCCAGGCTCACCTTCAGGCGGATAGGGAAGGACCGCTCCTGCTGGAGGGGGCCCAGGAGCCTCTGTCTGCTCCACTCTGACCAGCTCCGAGGGCCAGCGCGCTGCACGTCGCCATCCGAGCCAGAGTGCAGGGCCCGCGGCCCCCGGGGAAGGGCAGCAGTTCCGCGCCCCCTTCGGCACCTCGCACAGCTTCCACCTCGGCGGAGCTCGCCTGCGTCCTCGGACCCCAGATTCCTGATCCCCCGGCTCCCGCCCTCCTCTTCGCGCCCTCTCCTGGGCCCTGCCAGCCCTGGGCCTGAACAACACGCTGGGGCGGTGGGCACGTGGTCTAGGTCATGCGGGCTCCCGGGGGCGCCCGGACGGTCCCCCGAGCCCTACTCCTGCTGCAGCAGCTGAAGGGTGTGCAGAGCCACCATCTGATGGCCGGTGGAAGCCTCTAAGGGCGCGGGGCAGGCCCTCGCCTCTGCCGCCTGCTCGTTGAGCTCCACCCGGGCAGGTGCAGCCGCGAGCGATGGAGGCGGGGGCGCGTGGGGTCGCTAGGGTCATTTTCCCAGCCCGCCGCTCCTCCGCCTCCCGGCCTCTCGGCATGTGGGGCCGGCCCCACCTCGCGCCCGAGGTCAGCGACCCGCGCTGGCCCCAGCATTCGGTTCGAGTCCTAATGGGCTTGTTCTGACTCGAGACTGCCTGAAGTCCTGCTCCCCACCACCGTGCACTTGAAAACCGGCCAGATGCTGCGCGCTGGTTCCGCCTCCTCTCCAGGGCTTGGCTGGGACAACCTGCCGTTTTATGCGGAGGCATCTATCCAGGGATATCCTGCCCCCGTCTCCTTTGAAGAAGGCCTACCTGAGATCCTTTTGGGGCTGGGATTGGGGTGCACGAGTTAAAGACCCACCAGAAAACGAAAAGTGTGCAGGACCAGAGAAAAGCTCACGAAACCAAGACGGTGCGTGATCCCCCTCCCGCCCTTTCACAACCCTAGGGGAATTTTCAGGGACTTCGTGGAGTGGCCTTCAAGGCCCCTATCCCCAAACACAGAAGAAAGGGACTGTGTATCTTCTCAGGCCCCTTGTGCTGGGAGGGCCTGACTGCCAAGGGCAAAGTTGCCTCAGGGCGCAGCCAGGCCTGCTCGCATAGCAACTGGGGAAGCAAGGGCTTGGCACTGCCTAGATGAGGAGCCTCAATGTTTTTTTGTGAAACTCCCGAAGGACTTAGGCAGCAGAGTTTGGAGCTAAATCCTTTTACCAGCCATGAACCCGGGACAGCTGTACAAATAGTTGCTGGTTTTAATTAAACCTAACTTCAGCTACTTCCTTGACTTAGGAAAAAGGACTGGCAAATTTATGCTTTGATAAATTGGAAACTATTGGTGTGTGATTACACTTTAAAAAAAAAAAAGACATTTGAAGGGACTGGTAGGGAGGACTGTCGCAGAGCAGAGTGGTTTCCACTCTTTTCTTGCATGGGAAACAGTTTAGAATCTAAATTTTAGATAACCCCACAACCAAGTAAAATGGGACAAGGGTGCAGGCTCATGGCAGACAAGTAGACCCTAGCAGACCCAAAGGATGGGGTTTCATTCTTCCTTTAGAAGGGAAAGTCCATCTTTGAGGCTGTGAAGTAAGATCCGGGGAGGCCCTTGTATGGGAAAGTTTCTCCAGGGAGTCCATTAATCTAGAAGTGTGGTCATCAGAGATACAGGGAGGGATTGGGGGTCCTTGAAGGTCTCTTTAACTCTGGGATAATATGACCCCATATAATCCTCCCAACTCTCCAGTTAAGGTTCCTTCTCATTCTCAGTATTTTCTTCGCCTATGAAAACAAATCTGAATGCCAAGGTAAAGAAAACCTTTCTTAAACAAAAACAAGTATGTTCACACTAATTATAACTCAGTGAAAATGCATGTCTGTGCATTGACAGAGAGGAAATTACTTTAGAGGGAGGTAAATAGTTTAAAATTGATTAGATTCTCTTGAAGTTACTTAAGTTCACAATGAAAAAGAGAGAAATTCTTTATGTTTTTTGTGTTTTTTTTTAATCCTCTAACATTGAACTACATTAGTTCCCAGAGACTAACTGGGAATAGCAAAAACTAACCCCTAATTTTCACAGAGCATGTCAGGTCTCCAGGGGTGCTCCTCTTTCCAGATACGCAAGAAATCCCACTGTTCCACTATCAAATGACTGACTGTGAAAGCTTCTTGACAGATGGAATTCCAGCCAACTGCAGAATTGAAATCACCCAGTGGAGACTGACCTGAGGCCCCACCGTTCAAGATACCAGGCTGACTCTGAGAGCCATAACACCAACGGAACTGCCAGAGCTAAGAGAGATGGGACCAGAAAACCATGGGCCTGGCATAGGATGATACATGAGGCTTCATGAGCTGCCGATGTTTTCCGGTATCCATTAGAGAGCACTGGATTATCTAGAAATTCAAAGCTTTGTCTGTCTTTGGAAAGGAAAAGGCCATGACACCTTTTCCTTTGCCATGACCTTGAAATGGCTGATGATATGAGGCCCCAACTGAGGAAAAGGATCCATAAACTATTGAGGTGAGTCCATAGCAGAGCAGATCTACCTTTGATCTAAAACACTTCCAAAGTTATATATGCTGGGCTACCAGACCAGGTATCTAATTACACAGTCCCTACTCACTGTTCAAACAAGTTAAGGCCACTGGACAATAAAAGTCACATCCAAAAGGATGAAGGACTGGACACCTGGTATTTTTGCTTCACAGTATCTACTTCACTGTTTTATATAAGCCATACCCTAATTTCCCAGTGGCTAGTCTTTCTCCTCTAGGTTCAGTCCATGTCATCAGGTGGGATGAACCCATTCCATACAAGTGGGCTGGAGCATCTAGGCGGAGGCCAATCACACATCAGTCCGAGTCCCCACTGTGAATGGTCCGGACTGGGCACATGACGTGACAGGAGCCAATGACGGTATCATTTAGAATGCTTTTAGCTGAATGGACCACATGAGAGAGAGTAATGAAACTAGAATAAAGTCCAGGCCAAACGATGAAACAGCAAAAAAGATGAATCCCCCTGCAATAAGAAAGCTCCATATAAAATAGTTTAATCCATAAGTTACTGTCTCAGATCACAAGTCTTAAGATAGGATGGCTCCAGGGTTGAGTAATCTTCGTGTCAGATATCCAGGGGTCCTCCTCTTTCCCGAAACTCTGGAAATCCAGCTTTATGAGGCTGGCACTCCTAATATCAAGTGGCTGACTGCAGTGACCCCTTGCGGATGTGAAGCCAAGATGTAATTTGTGGAGCTTCTGCAACCATCTTGTGAGTCTGAGGAGAGAGTCTGCCTGTGAATGAGCAACACTAAAGAGAGCAAAGTCAAGAGATCTGGAGAGAGAGACTTGTGGTCTTATAACACCATCTGAGCCCCATATTGTGCTGCATAAGAAGAGAGGCCCATCTCTGAGCTTTTCAGTTAATTGTTGTGTTGCTCAGTCATGTCCAACTCTTTGCAAACCCATGGACTGCAAAACACCAGACTTCCCTGTCCTTTACCATCTACTGGAACTTCCTCAGACTCTTGTCCATTAAGCCAGTGATACCATCCAACAATCTCAACCACTGTCATCCCCTTCTCCTCCTGCCTTCAATCTTGCCCAGCATCAGGGTCTTTTTTAATGAGTTGTCTCTTCGCATCAGGTAGCCAAAGTATTAGAGCTTCAGCTTCAGCATTAGCCCTTCCAGTGAATATTCAGTCCTTTAGGATGGACTGGTTGGGTCTCCTTACAGTCCGAGGAACTCTCAAGAGTCTTCTCCAACGCCACAGTTTAAAAGCATTAATTCTTTGGCACTCAGCCTTCTTTATGGTCCAACTCACACATCCATATATGATTACTGGAAAAACCTTGGCTTTGACTATAGGGACCTCTGTCGGCAAAGTAATGTCTCTGCTTTTTAATATCTGTGCTGTCTAGATTTGTCATAGCTTTTCTCCCAAGGAGCAAGTGTCTTTTAATTTCATGGGAGGCTTCCCAGGTGGCACTAGTGGTAAAAAAAAAAAAAAAAAAACAAGGCCCTCCTGCCAATGCAGGAGACATAAGAGACATGGGTTCAATCTCTGGGTTGGGAAGATCCCCTGGAGAAGGGCATGGCAACGCACTCCAGTATTCTTGCCTGGAAAATCCCATGGACAGAGGAGCCTGGCGGGCTATAGTCCATGGGGTGGCACAGAGTCCGACATGATTGAAACGACTTAGCAGCGGGGGGCGGGGGTGGGGGAGGAGATGGGAAGAAGCAATGTTTAATTAGATTGCAGCTACATGCCCCAGCACTTTTTTTTCAGTTATACAAACCACTGAAATCTCTTTTTGCTTTAATTTGCTTTAGATTGAGTTTACTGCCTCTTGCAGCAGAAAGTCACAACTGAAGCAAACTGCTTGAACTATATTATGGAGTGATCCTAGGATCCAGTGTTTCTTGGGCAAAACCCTGCTAAAAGCTCCCTCCAGCCATTTCCAGCAATGCTGATTCATTTACCTCATCTCTCTAGTACCTCAACAGTTGTGGGAAAAGATAATCTGAACAACTCTGGTCGTTCCTAAAGACTGACAAGAGCATTGGAAAATGACTAGTGGAGACACTTATGACTCACGATAATGTGGGATGGAAAAGGGAACAGAATAGAAAAACTCAGTGAAGTAATAAGCATTTTTCTACCCATTAATAGACAAGGTCAAGGGTTGTTAGGTAAATGAGTATTCTGATGCTTATTTTATTACAAAGGTTCTTTTTCCACATGAACAACAGATATGATCCCTTATGTGGAAGTATGAGGAAGCCAGGCACAGTGAGAACAGAAGGGAGCTGGAAGAAGGTGCAGCTATGTGGAGCCTTTCTCAAAGGCCTTGGCAGAGCCCAGATACATCTGAGCCCTCCTTATATACTTTGGCAGTTTTCTCCAAAAGGGATCCAAGAAAATTCCAGAAATGGGGCCGTTAACCTTCAACACACTCCAGTGGAGTTCATATGTGGGGGCAAAACAAAACATGTCCAAAAGAGACCAAAGAGTTATTATTCTTGAATGAAAATCATGATTGAGGAGAAACAGATGCTTTAGCGATATACCAAGATATGAAAATGTACTATAAAAGAGAAAACAATGGAACTAGGGAAAAAATGGGAGCCCAAAGAAGAAAGAGCAAAAAAGATCAAATTCCCTTTTTAAACACACAATTGTAATGTTTGAATATGCCAAGTCATAAAAATGCACATGCGATTCTAACTTTGGCCTAAACATTTGATTTTCAAAAAAAAATGCAGTCCTGCCACGAAACCTCTGAGTTGCCAAAAACAATTGTTTACACAGGGCAATGTGTTTTCAGGACGTCTTATATGTGCTACCTGCCCAGGCCCTGTTAAGCTGGTGAAACTAAGTGAAGCTTAGTAAAACTAAGTGTAGAAAAATAGGGAAGTCTAGCAAAAGGAGGGAAAAGAGAAGTCAAAAATGTTGAACCCCACCTGCTTGTGCTGACATAATCTGATATGAAATTCACCTCCTCAATATAGAAAACACAGAATGCCATTCCTTCTGGACACATACATTGTTTTACTTGGTTCTGTCTTAATAAGTTTATGTCCAGGAAGAATTTCTTGATGTTGGCAAAAAATAAATTCAAAAGTGGATTTTAAAAGGGTCAATATAACTTTTCTTAATTCTTGTGCTTTCAATAGATGGTTTCCTGCTTAAGGGTAAGAGGACGATCATGGATTTTCCTGCTGCTTGCACCTGATTCCAACAAGACCACCCTGCTGTGCTTTCCTCTGTATTTCTGATTATAAGATGTCACCCCTGAAGAATATCCTTTCTCTTTGTGGGAAGAATTAAAACGTGCTTTAGTTCCTGAACTATTGGCTTGGCCAAAAAGTTCATTTGGGTTTTTCTGTAAGATGTAATGGAAAAACTCAAACAGACTTTTTGGCCAACCCAATATTTCAATTATATGTGTAGATGTGACTTGTAATACTGAAACTGGGGGAGAAGTAGTAATAACCGAGAAGGGATAAACATGGGGAGTGCTTAAATCGGACTAAATTCTAGGTTCTTTTTTTAATTCCAGATTCTTTCATCTTAATGGAAAAAAAATGTCACCACCCTCATCATTCTTCATGATCACCCTTATTTTCAAGCTCTGGTAGTACCCTTTTAATGCAATGAGGGGAAAAATGCTTGACTTGAATTGATATATTTTTAAAAATTTAATCTTCCCTATCCCTTTCCTTACGTTCATCCTCATACCCTTATGCATTTTTTCTCTAAGAAATTATCTACTCCAATGTCTTTTCTGTCAGGCTTCATGGTTGAACAGACACTGGGGTTTTAGCCACCCTCTCATTTTCTCCTCTCTTCTTTCTATTTTTCCAGTGATCCCTTTCCTATAGTAATTATAATAAAAAAGGGGACGGAGAGAGGGGATTCGGAGCCCCATGTTTTTTTGTTAGTTTTCTCTACAAGATCACTATGCCTGTGTTTCCATGAAGTCAAAACTTCATACTGGGAGATTCAATTTGGTCTCCAACTCTTTTTTTCAGTCTCCAGCTCTTAAACCCTGGGTGCAGCAAGGGAGAACTAAATCCAGTTTAGAGAGCTGGATTAGTGCCTTCCCACACTGGCTGTCTGTGCTAGGAAAACAAGAGAGGCCAACAGAGCTGCTTGCTTTGTTTGGTTATTTTAATCATTTTGTTTCAAAGTATTATTGAGAATGGTCTGAAAAGTTGAAATCAGGTAAAAATCACTTAAAAACAAAGACCTGCTGACCATGATTGAAATGACCCATATTTTTCCTTGGAGGAAAAAGATAAAATACTTTTAAGATGTATGTTTACATAAAAATATGACATTACATCTTTTAGTGTAAAGACTGTTTTTCAATTCTTATCATATGGTTCTCTGACTGCTCCCTGTTAATTAGCAAGTGGGCTCTTATAGATGCTAATCTGAACATAAAGTTCAAATATTCCATAGAAGTGATCAAATTTCCAAGTATTTGTTCAAAAAAAACTACATGTAAATTTTATTTGGTCTGTGCTTCCCATTTGAAAATTGAAACCGCATTCAATAGGATCCTTAATGCCCTGTTCATATATCTAAGCTTCCTCAGAAGCTTAAATTGTAGCCTTTGATGCCTCTTTCTTAGATAATGGTAGATAATTTGTTAAAGAAACATTAAAGGAATTCTTAATGTCCTACTTTTTAGCTAAGAATAAAATCTAAAATGTTAGGTGAATATTATTTTAATACACAATTCTGTTTAACAATGCCTTATTTTTTTTTAAGTTTAATGACTGTTATTCCAAAGCCAGGGTAAAATATAAAATACCTATAATGGGCAAGAAGTATACCTTGAAATCTCTCTGTTCTTGTTGTTGTTGCTCAGTTGCTTAGTCGTGTCTGATTCTTTGCGACCCCATGGACTGCAGCACGCCAGGCTTCTCTATCCTTCACTGTCTCCCGGAGTTTGCTCAGACTCATGTCCATTGAGTCGATGATGCCATCCAAGCATTTCATACTCTGTCACCCCGTTCTCCTCCTGCCCTCAATCTTTCCCAGCATCAGGGTAAAATCTCTTATTTACTGAAATTTACACTATGTTTTAAATTAAAACTTTTTTAGCTCCCATAAATGTCCATGCTAATATTTTAAATTCCCAAATTTAACACTCATAGGGGAAGGGAAAGTAATGTAGTATGGAAGCTAACAGATTGGGCTCTAATAGATGATAAAAACATCTACCTAAAGAATTTTAAAAAATTAACAGAAAAACTATACGAAGAAAGAAGAATTGACTTTATATACATATATAGAAAACATATAAAACCTGATTCACTTTCCTATGCACCACAATGGACGATTAGAAATGTCAGGGGGAAAATGGCCCAATTCTTAATAACAACAAGCATATAAAATAGCTGGAAATATACTAAACAGAAGGCAATGGCAACCCACTCCAGTACTCTTGCCTGGAAAATCCCATGGACGGAGGAGCCTGGTAGGCTGCAGTCCATGGGGTTGCTAAGAGTCGGACACGACTGAGCAAGGTCACTTTCACTTTTCACTTTCCTGCATTGGAGAAGGAAATGGCAACCCACTCCAGTGTTCTTGCCTGGAGAATCCCAGGGACGGGGGAGCCTGGTGGGCTGCCGTCTATGGGGTCGCACAGAGTCGGACACGACTGAAGCGACTTAGCAACAGCAGCAGACATTTTCAAGACTTATGATTAAAACCCCATGTAAAACAAAATTACCTCAAACTATAAAAGAAGATGTAAATAAATGGCGAAAAATATTCTCTTTCTGATTAAACAGTCCATATTTGTAAACTATCAATTTTCTCTAAGTTAATCTAGAAACCCAATGTAATTCCAGTAAAACCTCAACATAATCTTTATGAAACTAAGCAAGCTCATTCCCAAATTGATCTTCTCAAGTTGACCTAGAAGAGAAAGCATCAAGATAGTCAAGAAATTTTTCAAATGGCAACAATTAGGAGGAACTTTCTCTGCCACATATCAAAATGTGGCATAAGCTATACTAATTTTAAAAGTGTGATAACGGTACTGAAAATGGACATGTAGATCAATAGTCAAAACAGTGTATGTGTGTGTGTGTGTGTGTGTGTGTGTATACACACTAGAAGCATAATCTATATATAAGTATAATTTCATTTATGTCATATCAGTGAAGGTAATGGTATGCAACTGGCTATCATCCATTTGGATAAAAACAAAGTTAGATCTGTTCCAACTTCATATGCAAGCATAAATAATAAAATGCTAAATGCTTTAGTTAGAAAATACTATTTGAATGTTTATTGAGTGGGAAAGGCATTTCTAAACACAATATGATATGTGTACATCATAAAGGAAAAACTGGATAGATTTTATTACATAAAATATTGAAATATTAAAAATTTAAATATTTAAATTTATTAAATATAAATTTGATGAAAGACATCATAAATAACATTTAAAAACAAGTGCAGAAAATATTTTGAAACATAAGATACAGGCAGAGGATTAATATATGAATATATAAAGAATAATTATAAACTTTTTTAAGAGAGATTTTAATTAAATATAGGCAAAGGATATACAGAAAATCAATGGTCCAATGGATATATGAAAAGATAATGAACCTCAATGGTTATCAGGAAAATGCAGATGAAATCAGCATTCAGGGTACAACCACTATGAAGAATAGAATGGGACTTCCTTAAAAACTAAAAATAGAAATACAGTACGATCCAGCAATCCCACTCCTGAGCATATATCCAGAGAAAATTACATAATCTGAAAGGATACATGCACCCCAGTGTTCACTGAAGCACAGTTTACAATAGCCAAGACATGGAAGCAACCTAAATGTCCATCAACAGAGAAATGGAAAAAAGGATGTCATACATATATATATATGGAATATTACTTGGCCTTAAAGAAGAATGAAATAATGCCCTTTGCAGCAACATGGATAGACCTAGAGATGATCATAGTAAGTGAAGTGAAAGACAGAGAAAGCCAAGGGTGGAATATCATAGGTGGGATTGAATTTTTTAAAAAGACATACAAATTAACTTATTTGCAAAACAGAAACAGACTTACAGATATTGAAAACAAATTTATGGTTACCAAAGGGGAAGAGTCAGGGGGAGTGATAAATCAGGAACTTGGGATGAAGACACACTACTATATACAAGAGAACCAGCAAAGACCTACTGTAGAGCCCAGGGAACTCTGTTCAGTATTCTCTGATAACATACATGAGAAAAGAGTGGTGTTAGTATTATCCTAACATCAAAACCTGCAAAAGACAATAAAGGAAAACTATAGACCTGTGTCCTTCAAAAACAAGCCCCCAAAATGCTGATAAAATTTTAGCAAATTGAATCCAACAATATATAAAAATTTACTACATCATGGTCAATTAAGATTTATTCAGGAATACAAGATTGATTTAATATTTGAAAATTAATCAGTGAAACACACTGAAAAAGAGAAACGATGTCATCATATCTATAGATACAGAAAGGCATTTGACAAAACACAGCATCTCTTCCTCATAAAAACTTGCTGCAAACTAGAAATGGAAAGAAACTTCCCCGATCTGGAAATGCACAACTTTGGAAACCATACAGCTATACCATACAAACGGTAAAAGACTGAATGCTTTTCTCCTGAGATTTAGGACAAGGAAAGAATATTCACCATCACCATTTTTATTCAACTTTGTTCTAGCAGATTCTAGCCAGTGGAAAAAAGAAAAGAAAAATAAATTAGGCATCCAGATGGAAAAGAAAAACTACCTTTTTCTGCATTCAACGTGATTATTTATGTAGAAAATCCAATGAGAATTTATTTTAGAAAATCACTGGAACTAACAAACATAGCATGTTTGCAGGAGCTCAATATTAAAAAACAAAAAAATTCGAAATTGAAACTTTAAAGAAGTTCCATTTATAACACATCAAAATGTAAGAAATAGGGATACATATGACAAAATATGCACAATACTTGTATGCTGAAAATAATAAGAAATTGCTGAGAGAAATTAAAGATTGAAATAAATACAGAGATACTCCATGTTCATTGATTAGACACATTCAATTTTAAGATGTCAATTCTTCCTAAATGGATATACAGATTCAACGTTATCTCATTCAGAATTTCAGAAGGCTTTTTGGTGTAAGATGACAAACTGACAATAAAATTCATATGGAAATGCAAAGGCCGAAAATAGTCAAAAGAACTTGAAGGAGAACAAAGTTGGTTTCAAGACTTTTTATAAACCATAGTAATCAAGATAGTCTGTTGCTGGAATAAGCAAAACAAATAGATCAATGAAACAGAGTCCAGAAATGTCAATCAATTTTTGAAGAAAATGATAAGGCAATTTAATAGGAAAAGAAAATCATTTCAACAAATGGTGGTAGAATACTTGTAAAAGATTTAGAATAATGAGAGTTATTCTGAAAAAGAAGAATGGAGCTAAAGGACTTTATCTATCTATCTATCCAGATAAGGTCTGTCTAGTCAAGGCTATGGTTTTTCCAGTAGTCATGTATGGATGTGAGAGTTGGACTATAAAGAAAGCTGAGTGCAAAAGATTTGATGCTTTTGAACTGTGGTATTGGAGACGACTCTTGAGAGTCCCTTGGATGCAAGGAGATCCAACCAGTCTATCCTAAAGGAAATCAGTCCTAATATTCATTGGAAGGACTGATGTTGAAGCTGAAACTCCAATACTTGGGCCACCTGATGCGAAGAGCTGACTCATTTGAAAAGACCCTGATGCTGGGCAAGACTGAAGGCAGGAGGAGAAGGGGACAACAGAGGATGAGATGGTGGGATGACATCACCGACTCAATGGACATGAGTTTGAGTAAACTCTGGGAGTTGGTGATGGACAGGGAGGCCTAGCGTGCTGCAGTCCATGGGTCGCAAAGAGTCGGACACAACTGAGTGACTAAACTGAACTGAACTGATCTATCCAGATAATTTTTGCCAAAAATCAATGAATGGGGGAAATGGAAATCTTTTTAATAAATGTAATTTTATTGAGAAAATGATTTGCCAAATCACAAACTGGAGAAAATATTTGCAATAAATATTAACATCTGACAAAGACTATATCTTAATATACACAAATTGATAATTGAAAAAAAAATCCTGGTTTTAAATGAGCACAAAATTTGTATAGACATTTCACAAAAGAAGGCATATGAATAGTCAACAAACAGGAAAAGTAGCTGCACATCATTAGTTATCTGAAGAGACGAATTAAAACCACAGTGTGCTGCAATTTCAGTCAGTAGAGTGGCTTTAAAAAAAGAAGACTGATGACAAGAAATGTAGGGAGGACGTGGAGCAATTGAAACTCACACGTCGCTGGCGGGGCACAGGCAACGTGGAGAAGTATTTGGCAGCTTCTTATAAAATTAAACATACATGTCCCCTATGACTCAGCAATTACATTCCTAGGTACTTAGCAAGAGACGTTCGAACATATGTTAACTAAAGGACTTGCAAAACAATATGCATACGATTCTTACTCAGAATAGCCGAAAACTGGAAAAACACACATGTCAGTCAAATAGGAAAGTAGATAAACAAATGATCATATATTCATAGAGTAGAGTGTTTTCCAAGAAAAACACTTAAAATGATTGATAATAGCAAAACAAGCCTGAAACTTACAGATACTAAATAGACTGCATTAAGTGAATGAAAAAAGAAAAAGAATCTTTACTGCAGGTAGCAAAATTTTGGCCTCATGACTTTGGTCATGCTGTTATTCCTGTAAATATGTTACATGACATAGCAAAAGAGACTTTGAAGATGTGATGGAGGTTGTCAGTTAAAATAGATTATTCAGGATTATTCTGGGGGGTGGGGGCTCCACTTAATCATGTGAATCCTTGAAAGCAGAGGCTGAAGGGGAAGTGAGAGTTACTGAAGCTTGAGAAGAACTCACATTAGTTTGAGGATCTGGAGAAGGCCATGTGGAATGTGTGAGAAAGAAATGGATTCTTCCAACAATTAGTGCTTAGAAGATGACCTTGAAACCCCAGCTGAGACCCTCCCCTCAGCCAATGCTTGATTTTGGCCTTGTGAGATCACGGGCAGAGAATTAAGCCATGCCGTGCCGGATTTCTGATCTATAGAAACTTCGAGAAAATAAAGATGTGGCATTTAGGCTGCTAAGTTTGTGGCAATGTTTTACACAGAAATAGATAATACACTATATGATTCCATTCATTTTAATCATTCAGTTCAGTCTCTAAGTCATGTGCAACTCTTTGCGACCCAGTGGACTGCAGCACGCCAGACTCCCCTGTCCTTCACCATCTCTCAGAGCTTGCTCAAACTCATGTCCATTGAGTCAGTGATGCCATCCAACCACCTCATCCTCTGTCATCCCCTTCTCCTCCTGCCCTCACTCTTTCCCAGCATCAGGATCTTTTCCAACGAATCGGCTCTTCACATTGGTGGTCAAAGTATTGGAGCTTCAGCTTTAGCATCAGTCCTTCCAATGAATAGTCAGGGTTGATTTCCTTTACGATTACTGATTTGATCTCCTCTCTGTCCAAGGGACTCTCGAGAGTCTTTTCCAGCACCACAATTCAAAATCACAATTCTTCAGTACTCAGCCTTCTTTATGGTCCAACTCAAATCTGTACATGACTACTGGAAAAACCATTGCTTTGACTATATGGACTTTTGTTGGCAAAGTGATGTCTCTGCTTTTTAATATGCTGTCTAGGTTTGTCATAGCTTTTCTTCCAAGGAGCAAACATCTTTTAATATCTTGGCTGCAGTCACCATCTGCAGTGATTTTGGAGCCCAAGAAAAGAAAATCTGTCATTGTTTCCATTTTTTTCCTCATTTACCATGAAGCAATGGGACTGGATACCATGATCTTAGTTTTTTGAATACTGAGTCTTAAGCCAACTTTTTCACTCTCCTCTTCCACCTTCCTCAAGAGGTTCTTTATTTCCTCTTTGCTTTCTGCCATTAGGGTGGTGTCATATGTGGTTGTTGGTATTTGGTCATATCTGAGGTTGTTGATATTTCTCCCAGCAATCTTGATTCCAGCTTGTGCTTCATCCAGGCTGGCATTTCCCATGATGTACTCGGCATATAAGTTAAATAAGCAGGATGACAATATACAGCCTTGATTTATTCCTTTCCCAATTTTGAACCAGTCCTGTGTTTCATGTCCATTCTAACTGTTGCTTCTTGACCTGCATACAGGTTTCTCAGGAGGCAGTAAGTGGTCTGTTATTCCCATCTCTTATAAGAATTTTCCAGTTTGTTGTGATCCAAACAAAGGCTTTAGCGTAGTCAATGAAGCAGAAGTAGATGTTTTTCTGGAATTCTCTTGCTTTTTCTGTGATCCAGCGGCTATTGGCAGTTTGATCTCTGGTTCCTCTGCCTTTTCTAAATCCAGGTTGTACATCTGGAAGTTCTCAGTTCACGTACTGTTGAAGCCTAGCTTGAATGTCAATTATTAGCACAGCCAAAACTAAGCTGTGATAATAGAAGTCAGAAAATAGTTATCTGTGTGAAAGGAGAGAACTAATTGAAAGGGGTACAGGGAAATTTCTGGGGTTAATAGAAATGTTTTATATGTTGTTATACATGGTGATTACATTGTTTATAAAATCATCAAAATTAAGTACACTTTATATCCCCATCAAACACAAACAAACACAGTGAGACACCCTATATGCCCACTAGTCTGGCAAAAATAAAAAGGACTGACAGTAAGTGTTGGCTAGACTGTGAAGCAACAAGAACTCTCATGTACTTCTGGTGTGGGTATAAAATGGCATAACCAGCTTGGAGATGTGTTTGGAAACTTCTTATAAAGTTAAACTTACATTTTCACCATAACCCAGCAATTCCACTTGTAGGAGTTTACCTAAGAAAAATGAAAACTAGGTTTACAAAAAGACTTGTGCAATAATGTTCATAGCAGCCTTATCCGTGATGGCCCTAGTTGGAAAAATAACCTAATGTCTGTCAAGAGGAGAATGGAAAAACAAATTGCAGTATATCCCTACAGTAATACAGTATATTGTTGTTGTTCAGTTGCTAAATTGTGTCTGATTCTTTTTGTGACCCCATAGACTATAGCCCACTAGGCGCCTCTGTCCATGGAATTTCCCAAGCAAGAATACTGGAGTGGGTTGCCATTTCCTTCTTCAGGGAATCTTCCCAAGCCAGGGATCGAACCTGTGTCTCCTGTTTGGCTAGCAGATTCTTTGCCACTGAGCCACAGAGATGCCCAATACAATGTATACTCAGCAAAAAAAAGTAATGAATGATACTCATAGAAACATGAGTGAATCTTAAAAATATTATATTGAACAAAATAATTTCTGTACAAAAGAATGCACACTGTTGATTCCATTTATATGAAGCTGGTGAACAGTAAATAAATAAATAAATAAGTAACTATGGTGATTAGAACCAGGAATTGGTTGCCTCTGGATTTGGGATGGATGATTAATTGGAGAGGGTCAGCACTGTCTGGGGTGATAGTAATATTCTACAATTTGTTTCAGATGGTGATAACACAGGAGTAAGTAATTGTCAGAACTTATTCAACTGAACATTGGAGTCCTGTGCATTATATGTAAATTTGTCGCTTTGTAAATGAAAAAGAAATCCTAACAAAGTGGGAATAGTATTTATTTGGTCAGCATTTACTCTTAATGTAATGAATTAAGTGTCTTATCTACTGCACACCTGACCCTGTGCTGACCCCTCATGCTGGAAGACCATTTTGTCTTGATTTTATCTGTTTATTATCTTGACAGATGTGCTTCAGATGCTTCCTTAATGACAAATTTCACAAGTTCAAACAGGCCTTTATTACATTAACAGTGAAAAGTTACATGCAGTTGTCCACAGATGCTCCATGTACAGTGGTGTGGTATTTGCATATAATGTACACACACCCTCTCATATATCTTAAATCATCTCTAGATTATGTAAAATACCTACTACCATGTAAATGCTATATAAATAATTGTAAATACAATGTAGATGCCATGTGAATAGTTGCCAGAGTGTGGCAAATTCAAGTTTTGCTTTTTGGAACTTTCTGGAATTTTTTTTCTAGATATTTTTGACCTATAGTTGGTTGAATCTGTAGATGAAGAACCCACAGATAAGGAGCATTGACGGTATCATAATTGCATCCCATCCCCAAAGCCAGCAGTTTTAAGGGTTCCCTCTTACTCGTCTTGCTGCTGCTGCTACGTCACTTCAGTTATGTCTGACTCTGCAATCCCATGGACTGTAGCCCACCAGGCTCCTCTGTCCATGGAATTCTCCAGGCAAGAATACTGGAGTGTGTTGCCATTTCCTCCTCCAGGAGATCTTCTCAGCCCAAGGTTCAAACCAAAACCCCCTCCCCCCAACCCCATCTCCTGCATTGACAGGCGGATTCTTTACCACTAGCGCCACCTAGGAAGGAGGACTGACTATTTAATAGTTACACTATTAGCCTAATCCTGAAAGATGATGCTGTGAAAGTGCTGCACTCAATATGCCAGCAAATTTGGAAGACTCCGCAGTGGCCACAGGACTGGAAAAGGTCAGTTTTCATTCCAATCCCAAAGAAAGGCAATGCCAAAGAATGCTCAAACTACTGCACAATTGCACTCATCTCACATGCTAGTAAAGTAATGCTCAAAATTCTCCAAGCCAGGCTTCAGCAATACGTGAACCGTGAACTTCCAGATGTTCAAGCTGGTTTTAGAAAAGGCAGAGATCAAATTGCTAGCATCCACTGGATCATGGAAAAAGTAAGAGAGTTCCAGAAAAACATCTATTTCTGCTTTATTGACTATGCCAAAGCCTTTGACTGTGTGGATCACAATAAACTGTGGAAAATTCTGAGAGATGGAAATACCAGACCACCTGACCTGCCTCTTGAGAAATCTGTATGCAGGTCAGGAAGCAACAGTTAGAACTGGACATGGAAAAACAGACTGGTTCCAAATAGGAAAAGGAGTACGTCAAGGCTGTATATTGTCACCCTGGTTATTTAACTTATATGCAGAATACATCATGAGAAACGCTGGACTGGAAGAAACACAAGCTGGAATCAAGATTGCCAGGAGAAATCTCAATAACCTCAGATATGCAGATGACACCACCCTTATGGCAGAAAGTGAAGAGGAACTCAAAAGCCTCTTGATGAAAGTGAAAGAGGAGAGTGAAAAAGTTGGCTTAAAGCTCAACATTCAGAAAACGAAGATCATGGCATCCTGTCCCATCACTTCATGGGAAATAGATGGGGAAACAGTGTCAGACTTTATTTTTCTGGGCTCCAAAATCACTGCAGATGGTGACTGCAGCCATGAAATTAAAAGACGCTTACTCCTTGGAAGGAAAGTTATGACCAACCTAGATAGCATATTCAAAAGCAGAGACATTACTTTGCCAACAAAGGTCCGTCTAGTCAAGGCTATGGTTTTTCCTGTGGTCATGTATGGATGTGAGAGTTGGACTGTGAAGAAGGCTGAGCGCCGAAGAACTGATGCCTTTGAACTGTGGTGTTGGAGAAGACTCTTGAGAGTCCCTTGGACTGCAAGGAGCTCCAACCAGTCCATTTGAAGGAGATCAGCCCTGGGATTTCTTTGGAAGGAATGATGCTAAAGGTGAAACTCCAATACTTTGGCCACCTCATGCGAAGAGTTGACTCATTGGAAAAGACTCTGAAGCTGGGAGGGATTGGGGGCAGGAGGAGAAGGGGACGACAGAGGATGAGATGGCTGGATGGCATCACTGACTCTATGAACGTGAGTCTGAGTGAACTCCGGGAGTTGGTGATGGACAGGGAGGCCTGGCGTGCTGCGATTCATGGGGTCACAAAGAGTCAGACATGACTGAGCGACTGAACTAACTGAACTGAACTGATTAGCCTAAAACGTGTATTTCCAACAACTATAGCATGAAACACAGTGTAGCTTATTTTCATAGGAAATGGAAAATTATGTCTAAGGAATAGTTTGATTTAGAATTCTGAGTCCACCCAAACCTTATGGAGTTGAAAGCTTTGAGATTAAACTGAAGGAAGATATTGAGATTTACATTTCTTTTTCACTTATTTCTATTATGGCAGTATTTGTTTGCTTTGGATTATTTAGTCCCTGCTTTAATTCTTGTTGATACCATACAAGATATGTTTTTAATATTATGCTATGGTGAGTATGAAGATTTGAAGGTTTTATAGAGAGTAGAGGGATTATTATAGAGATATAAAATTTATTTTAAAATTTCATTTTGCCCTTGCAGAGCATTTTGCTTCCAAATTTAAAGCAGTTCACAAAAGGAGAAATACAAATGATTAATAAGCATATGACAGAAGTTAAGCCATTCCAATAATGAAAGAAAAAGAAATTACAAATTAGATACTACGCTTTTGCTTCTCAAATTACCAAAGATTTATATAAGTGGTGTTATCCAGGTTTGCCTGGGTCATAACATGGGTTGATGGTAGAAATGTAAACTGGTAGAATTTTTGGAAAAGTGATGTGGCTTTGTGCATCAGTACCCTTACAAGTATAGGCAGCCGTCTCCTTGCATGGTGCCATGTTTAACTGAAACTCATTCATAGCAGAACCATGCAAAGTAAGGAGTGTCTTTATGGCTTTAGATATAATAATTCTGCCTCCATGAATCTATTTTGAGACAATAAACAGAGATGCCTAACAGATTAACATATATTTATGGGGCATTATTTATAATAAAATGAGAAATAATCCACATACTCAACAATAAGGAATTGGTTAAATAAATTATGGTGCTTCCATATAGTGGAACACTCCGCTTCCATAAAAATGATGTTTTCAAACAATAGTTAAAGACATTTGGAAATGCTTATGATATAATATTCAATAAAAAAAGGAGAATGCAAAAATTACATGCAGAATGAGCTCAATTTTATGTGCATCTGTGCAGCCATGCTCCCAAGAATATACACACATGATTCTAGTTTAAATTGAACCAAAATGTTAAGAAGGCTCTTTCTGAGTGATGAGATTATGGATAATCTGTAATTTTTTTTAAGTTTTCTGTACTTCCCCCAATTTTGTTATAAAACTATTCATTCTTATTTTATATTTTAATACTTATAATAAATATATTTTATAGTACATTTTTAAAATCTGAAACTGTATAGAGTAAAAAGGTAAAGTGCCCAGTCTGTTTTCCTATACAAATGTCCAAACCATTTTCTATGCCCTTGCATAATGATAAAAGCATTATCCAAATTAAAAATGACTTCATTGAAAATTAAGTTACTAAAACAACAGAATGGGAAAGACTAGAGATCTCTTCAAGAAAATCAGAGATACCAGTGGGGGAGGAGCCAAGATGGCAGAGGAGTAGGACGGGGAGAACACTTTCTCCCCCACAAATTCATCAAAAGAGCATTTAAAAGCCGAGTAAATTCCACAAAACAACTTTTGAATGCCGGCAGAGGACATCAGGCACCCAGAAAAGCAACCCAAGTCTTCGAAAGGAGGTAGGAAAAAATATAAAAGACAAAAAAAAGAGACAAAAGAGGGAGGGACAGAGTTCCATCCCGGGAAGGGAGTCTTAAAAAGAGAGAAGTTTCCAAACATCAGGAAACCTTCTCACTGCCGAATCTGTGCCGAGCTTTGGAAGCACAGAGGGCAACATAACAGGGAGAAAAAATAAATAAACAATTAAAACTCACAGATTGCGAGCCCTACGGTAACTCCCCCAGCGGAGAAGCAGCGCAGACGCCTGCACACGCCATTAGCAAGCGGGGGCTGCATCGCTTAGAGTAAGGACCTGGCCTGAATACCCTGAGCACTATCTGAGCGAAATAATCTGGGCTAGCAAACCAGACTGTGGGATATCTATCACGCGAAAAGTCAGCCCTAACCTAAGACACCTCCAGGCCCGCGCATGGAACAAAGGACTGAACAGAGATAGCCGGCTGCAGACCTTCCCCCTCCGGTGACACGCAGCCAGAGCCGGAAGAGGGCAATTGCAGCCCCAGAGAGACATTATCTATAAAACTGTAAGCAGGCTTCTTTACTAACTAAAACTTCTTGGGGGTCTGGATGGTCAACATCTGCCTGAGAAGGTGCGCTGGTTGTACACCTAGATAACCCAGCGGCAGGGAGGCGATAAGTCGCAGCAATCGCGCTCGCTAAACACCTCATCACCTGAGCTGCTCGGACCTGGGAAGGGCACAAAACGCAGGCCCAACCGAGTGTGCGCCTCTGAGGACTACCCGAGTGCCTGAACCTGAGCGGCTTGGACATGGGAGGTGCAGGCAGCCCAGGGCCGGCCACGGATGGTTCCCAGTGAAGCAACCTAGAGCCTGAGCAGTGTGGGCAGGGAGGCTACATGCCCCATGAGCGGGGGCAGACCCAGTGTGGCTGAGGCACTGCGAGCACACGCCAGCGTTACTTGTTTGCAGCATCCCTCCCTCCCTCCCCACAGCGCGACTGAACAAGTGAGCCTACAAAGAAAAAAAAAAAAGTGTCCTCCACCGTCCCCTTTGTGTCAGGGTGCAAACCAGACACTGAAGAGACCAGCAAACAGAAGAAGCTATAACAGAGGGAACCGCCTTGGAAGCTACAGGCAATAGATTAAAACCCTGTGATTACTACCGACTACATAGGAAGGGGCCTATAGATCTTGAGAAATAAAAGTCGGACCAAGGAACTAGCCAAAAATGAGCTGAACCCACAATAGTCACAACAAAGCCAGAGAAAGTCCTCGATATATTTTTACTATTTTTACGATCATTCTTTTTTTTTTTTAATTTTTTTAAAAAAATTTAAGTCCTCTATTATTCCTTTAATTTTCACTTTTATAACCTATTGCTTTGCAAAAAAAAAAAAACTATTTTTTTTTCTTCAGCAAACTTCATATATATATATATATTTTATAATTTTTTGACCTTTTTTTTTTTTCTTCTTCTTTTCTTTAACATTGTACTTTTGAAATTCCAAACTCTACTCTAGATTTTTAATTTTAGCTTTTTGGTATTTGTTATCAATTTTGTACCTATAGTTTTTTTATAATTTCTGTGACTTTTTTTTTCTCTGTTTCTTTCTCTTCTTCTTTTATATAACATTGTATATGTGAAATTCCAAACTCTACTCTAGATTTTTAATTTATGCTTTTTGGTATTTGATATCAATTTTGTACCTGTATTTTCTTTATAATTTTTGTGACATTGTTTGTTTTTGTTTTTTCTCTCTTTCTTTTTTTCTTCTTTTTTTTAACACTGTATTTTTGAAATTCCAAACTCTACTCTAGATTTTTGACTTTTGCTTTTTGGTATTAGTTCTCAATTTTGTACCTATATTTTCTTTATAATTTTCGTGACCTTGTTTGTTTTTGTTTGTTTGTTTTTTCTCTTTCTTTTCCTTCTTCTTTTCTTTAACATCGTATTTTTAAAATTCCAAACTCTAGATTTTTAATTTTTGCTTTTATGTATTTGTTACCAATTTTGTACCTTTAAGAACCCAATCTTCAGTACCCATTTTTCACTAGGGAACGAGATTACTGGCTTAATTGCTCTCTCTCCCTTTGGACTCTCCTTTTTCTCCACCAGGTCGCATGTGTCTCCTCCATAACCCCTCTCTATTCTACCCAACTCTGTGAATTTCTGTGTGTTCCAGACGGTGGAGAACACTTAGGGAACTGATTACTGGCTGGATCTGTCTTCCTCCTTTTCATTCCCCCCTTTTATCCTTCTGGCCACCTCTGTCTCCTTCCTCCTTCTTCTCTTCTCTGTATAACTCCGTGAACATCTCTGAGTGGTCCAGTTGTGGAGTGCACATAAGGAAGTGATTACTGGCTAGCCCACTCTCTCCACTGTTGATTCCACCTCATCTCATTCGGGTCACCTCTAACTCCCTCCTCCCTCTTCTCTTCTCCATGTAACACTGTGAACCTCTCTGGGTGACCCTCACAGTAGAGAAACTTTTCATCTTTAACGTAGATGTTTTATCAATGGTGCTGTATAGAAGGAGAAGTTTTGAAACTACTGTAAAAATAAGACCAATAACTGGAAGCAGGAGGCTTAAATCCAAACCCTGACTCCAGGGAACTCCTGATACCAAGGAACATTAATTGACAGGAGCTCATCAAACGCCTCCATACCGACACTGAAACCAAGCACCATACAAGGGCCAACAAGTTCCAGGGCAAAACATACCAAGCAAATTCTCCAGCAACAAAGGAACACAGCCCTGAGCTTAAAGACACAGGCTACCAAAGTCACCCCAAAACCATAGACATCTCATAACTCATTACTGGACACTTCATTGCACTCCAGAGAGAAAAAATACAGCTCCACCACCAGAACACCAACACAAGCTTCCCTAACCAGGAAACCTTGACAAGCCACCTGTACAAACCCACACACAGCGAGGAAACGCCACAATAAAGAGAACTCCACAAACTGCCAGAATACAGAAAGGACACCCCAAAATCAGCAATTTAAACAAGATGAAGAGACAGAGGAATACCCAGCAGATAAAGGAACAGGATAAATGCCCACCAAACCAAACAAAAGAGGAAGAGATAGGGAATCTACCTGATAAAGAATTCTGAATAATGATAGTGAAATTGATCCAAAATCTTGAAATCAAAATGGAATCACAGATAAATAGCCTGGAGACAAGGATTGAGAAGATGCAAGAAAGGTTTAACAAGGACCTAGAAGAAATAAAAAAGAGTCAATATATAATGAATAATGCAATAAATGAAATTAAAAACACTCTGGAGGCAACAAATAGTAGAATAACAGAGGCAGAAGATAGGATTAGTGAATTAGAAGATAGAATGGCAGAAATAAATGAATCAGAGAGGATAAAAGAAAAACGAATTAAAAGAAATGAGGACAATCTCAGAGACCTCCAGGACAATATTAAACACTACAACATTCGAATCATAGGGGTCCCAGAAGAAGAAGACAAAAAGAAAGACCATGAGAAAATACTTGAGGAGATAATAGTTGAAAACTTCCCTAAAATGGGGAAGGAAATAATCACCCAAGTCCAAGAAACCTAGAGAGTCCCAAACAGGATAAACCCAAGGCAAAACACCCCAAGACACATGTTAATCAAATTAACAAAGATCAAACACAAAGAACAAAGATTAAAAGCAGCAAGGGAAAAACAACAAATAACACACAAGGGAATTCCCATAAGGATAACAGCTGATCTTTCAATAGAAACTCTTCAAGCCAAGAGGGAATGGCAAGACATACTTAAAATGATGAAAGAAAATAACCTACAGCCCAGATTATTGTACCCAGCAAGGATCTCATTCAAGTATGAAGGAGAAATCAAAAGCTTTTCAGACAAGCAAAAGCTGAGAGAATTCTGCACCACCAAACCAGCTCTCCAACAAATACTAAAGAATATTCTCTAGACAGGAAACACAAAAACGGTGTATAAATTCAAACCCAAAACAATAAAGTAAATGGCAAAGGGGTCATACTTATCAGTAATTACCTTAAACGTAAATGGGTTGAATGCCCCAACCAAAAGACAAAGACTGGCTGAATGGATACAAAAACAAGACCCCTACATATGTTGTCTATAAGAGACCCACCTCAAAACAGGGGACACATACAGACTGAAAGTGAAGGGCTGGAAAAAGATTTTCCATGCAAATAGGGACCAAAAGAAAGCAGGAGTAGCAATACTCATATCAGATAAAATAGACTTTAAAACAAAGGCTGTGAAAAGAGACAAAGATGGTCACTACATAATGATCAAAGGATCAATCCAAGAAGAAGATATAACAATTATAAATATATATGTACCCAACACGGGAGCACCACAGTATGTAAGACAAATGCTAACAAGTATGAAAGGAGAAATTAACAATAACACAATAATAGTGGGAGACTTTAATACCCCACTCACACCTATGGATAGATTAACTAAACAGAAAATTAACAAGGAAACACAAACTTTAAATGATACAATAGACCAGTTAGACCTAATTGATATCTATAGGACATTTCATCCCAAAACAATGAATTTCACCTTTTTCTCAGGTGCACATGAAACCTTCTCCAGGATAGATCACATCCTGGGCCATAAAGCTAGCCTTGGTAAATTCAAAAACATAGAAATCATTCCAAGCATCTTTTCTGACCACAATGCAGTAAGATTAGATCTCAATTACAGGAGAAAAACTATTAAAAATTCCAACATATGGAGGCTGAACAACATGCTGCTGAATAACCAACAAATCACAGAAGAAATCAAAAAAGAAATCAAAATTTGCATAGAAACTAATGAAAATGAAAACACAACAACCCAAAACCTGTGGGACACTGTAAAAGCAGTCCTAAGGGGAAAGTTCATAGCAATACAGGCATACCTCAAGAAACAAGAAAAAAGTCAAATAAATAACCTAACTCTACACCTAAAGCAACTAGAAAAGGAAGAAATGAAGAACTCCAGGGTTAGTAGAAGGAAAGAAATCTTAAAAATTAGAGCAGAAATAAATGCAAAAGAAACAAAAGAGACCATAGCAAAAATCAACAAAGCCAAAAGCTGGTTCTTTGAAAGGATAAATAAAATTGACAAACCATTAGCCAGACTCATCAAGAAACAAAGGGAGAAAAATCAAATCAATAAAATTATAAATGAAAATGGAGAGATCACAACAGACAACACAGAAATACAAAGGATCATAAGAGACTACTATCAACAATTATATGCCAAGAAAATGGACAACGTGGAAGAAATGGACAAATTCTTAGAAAAGTACAACTTTCCAAAACTGGACCAGGAAGAAATAGAAAATCTTAACAGACCCATCACAAGCACGGAAATTGAAACTGTAATCAAAAATCTTCCAGCAAACAAAAGCCTAGGTCCAGACGGCTTCACAGCTGAATTCTACCAAAAATTTAGAGAAGAGCTAACACCTATCCTGCTCAAACTCTTCCAGAAAATTGCAGAGGAAGGTAAACTTCCAAACTCATTCTATGAGGCCACCATCACCCTAATACCAAAACCTGACAAAGATCCCACAAAAAAAGAAAACTACAGGCCAATATCACTGATGAACATAGATGCAAAAATCCTTAACAAAATTCTAGCAATCAGAATCCAACAACACATTAAAAAGATCATACACCATGACCAAGTGGGCTTTATCCCAGGGATGCAAGGATTCTTCAATATCCACAAATCAATCAATGTAGTACACCACATTAACAAATTGAAAAATAAAAACCATATGATTATCTCAATAGATGCAGAGAAAGCCTTTGACAAAATTCAACATCCATTTATGATAAAAACTCTCCAGAAAGCAGGAATAGAAGGAACATACCTCAACATAATAAAAGCTATATATGACAAACCCACAGCAAATATTATCCTCAATGGTGAAACACTGAAAGCATTCCCTCTAAAGTCAGGAACAAGACAAGGGTGCCCATTTTCACCATTACTGTTCAACATAGTTTTGGAAGTTTTGGCCACAGCGATCAGAGCAGAAAAAGAAATAAAAGGAATCCAAATTGGAAAAGAAGAAGTAAAACTCTCACTATTTGCAGATGACATGATCCTCTACATAGAAAACCCTAAAGACTCCACCAGAAAATTACTAGAACTAATCAATGATTATAGTAAAGTTGCAGGATATAAAATCAACACACAGAAATCCCTTGCATTCCTATACACTAATAATGAGAAAACTGAAAGAGAAATTAAGGAAACAATTCCATTCACCATTGCAACGGAAAAAATAAAATACTTAGGAATATATCTACCTAAAGAAACTAAAGACCTATACATAGAAAACTATAAAACACTGGTGAAAGAAATCAAAGAGGACACTAATAGATGGAGAAATATACCATGTTCATGGATTGGAAGAATCAATATAGTGAAAATGAGTATACTACCCAAAGCAATTTATAGATTCAATGCAATCCCTATCAAGCTACCAACGGTATTCTTCACAGAGCTAGAACAAATAATTTCACAATTTGTATGGAAATACAAAAAACCTCGAATAGCCAAAGCGATCTTGAGAAAGAAGAATGGAACTGGAGGAATCAACCTACCTGACTTCAGGCTCTACTACAAAGCCACAGTTATCAAGACAGTATGGTACTGGCACAAAGACAGAAATATAGATCAATGGAACAAAATAGAAAGCCCAGAGATAAATCCAGGCACCTATGGACACCTTATCTTTGACAAAGGAGGCAAGAATATACAATGGATTAAAGACAATCTCTTTAACAAGTGGTGCTGGGAAATCTGGTCAACCACTTGTAAAAGAATGAAACTAGACCACTTTCTAACACCATATACAAAAATAAACTCAAAATGGATTAAAGATCTAAACGTAAGACCAGAAACTATAAAACTCCTAGAGGAGAACATAGGCAAAACACTCTCTGACATACATCACAGCAGGATCCTCTATGACCCACCTCCCAAAATATTGGAAATAAAAGCAAAAATAAACAAATGGGACCTAATTAACCTTAAAAGCTTCTGCACATCAAAGGAAACTATTAGCAAGGTGAAAAGGCAGCCTTCAGAATGGGAGAAAATAATAGCAAATGAAGCAACTGACAAACAACTAATCTCAAAAATATACAAGCAACTCCTACAGCTCAACTCCAGAAAAATAAATGACCCAATCAAAAAATGGGCCAAAGAACTAAATACACATTTCTCCAAAGAAGACATACAGATGGCTAACAAACACATGAAAAGATGCTCAACATCACTCATTATCAGAGAAATGCAAATCAAAACCACTATGAGGTACCATTTCACACCAGTCAGAATGGCTGCGTCCAAAAGTCTACAAGCAATAAATGCTGGAGAGGGTGTGGAGAAAAGGGAACCCTCTTACACTGCTGGTGGGAATGCAAACTAGTACACCCACTATGGAGAACAGTATGGACATTCCTTGAAAAACTGGAAATAGAACTGCCTTATGATCCAGCAATCCCACTGCTGGGCATACACACTGAGGAAATCAGAAGGGAAAGAGACACATGTACCCCAATGTTCATCGCAGCACTGTTTATAATAGCCAGGACATGGAAGCAACCTAGATGTCCATCAGCAGATGAATGGATAAGAAAGCTGTGGTACATATACAGAATGGAGTATTACTCAGCCATTAAAAAGAATACATTTGGATCAGTTCTAATGAGGTGGATGAAACTGGAGCCTGTTATACAGAGTGAAATAAGACAGAAAGAAAAACACCAATACAGTATACTAACGCATATATAAGGAATTTAGAAAGATGCTAACAATAACCCTGTGTACGAGACAGCAAAAGAGACACTGATGTATAGAACAGTCTTATGGACTCTGTTGCAGAGGGAGAGGGTGGAAGATTTGGGAGAATGGCATTGAAACATGTATAATATCATCTATGAAACGAGTTGCCAGTCCAGGTTTGATGCACGATACTGGATGCTTGGGGCTAGTGCACTGGGATGACCCAGAGGGATGGTATGGGGAGGGAGGAGGGAAGAGGGTTCAGGATGGGGAACACATGTATACCTGTGTCAGATTCATTCTGATATTTGGCAAAACTAATACAATTTGTAAAGTTTAAAAATAAAATAAAAAAAAAAAAAGAAAGTAAGAGAAAAAAAAAAAAAGAAAATCAGAGATACCAAAGGAACATTTCATGCAAAGATGGGCTCAATAAAGAACAGAAATGGTATGCACCTAACAGAAGCAGAAGATATTAAGAAGGGATGGCAAGAATACACAGAAGAACTATACAAAAAAGATCTTCACGACTCAGATAATCACGATGGTGTGATCACTAACCTATAGCCAGACATCCTGGAATGTGAAGTCAAGTGGGCCTTAGCATCACTATGAACAAAGCTAGTGGAGGTGATAGAATTTCAGTTGAGCTATTCAAAATCCTGAAAGATGATGCTGTGAAAGTGCTGCACTCAATATGCCAGCAAATTTGAGAAACTCAGCAGTGGCCACAGGACTGGAAAAGGTCAGTTTTCATTCCAATCCCAAAGAAAGGCAATGCCAAAGAATGCTCAAACTACCACACAATTGCACTCATCTCACATGCTAGTAAAGTAATGCTCAAAATTCTCCAAGCCAGGCTTCAGCAATATGTGAACTGTGAACCTCCTGATGTTCAAGCTGGTTTTAGAAAAGGCAGAGGAATCAGAGATCAAATTGCCAACATCTGCTGGATCATGGAAAAAGTAAGAGAGTTCTAGAAAAACATCTATTTCTGCTTTATTGACTATGCCAAAGCCTTTGACTGTTGGATCACAATAAACTGTGGAAAATTCTGAAAGAGATGGGAATACCAGACCACCTGATCTGCCTCTTGAGAAATTTGTATGCAGGTCAGGAAGCAACAGTTAGAACTGGACATGGAACAACAGACTGGTTCCAAATATGAAAAGGAGTACGTCAAGGCTGTATATTGTAACTCTGGTTATTTAACTTATATGCAGAATACATCATGAGAAACGCTGGACTGGAAGAAACACAAGCTGGAATCAAGATTGCCAGGAGAAATCTCAATAACCTCAGATATGCAGATGACACCACCCTTATGGCAGAAAGTGAAGAGGAACTCAAAAGCCTCTTGATGAAAGTGAAAGAGGAGAGTGAAAAAGTTGGCTTAAAGCTCAATATTCAGAAAACAAAGATCATGGCATCCGGTCCCATCACTTCATGGGAAATAGATGGGGAAACAGTGGAAACAGTGTCCGACTTTATTTTTCTGGGCTCCAAAATCACTGCAGATGGTGACTGCAGCCATGAAATTAAAAGATGCTTACTCCTTGGAAGGAAAGTTATGACCAACCTAGATAACATATTCAAAAGCAGAGACATTACTTTGCCAACAAAGGTCCGTCTAGTCAAGGCTATGGTTTTTCCTGTGGTCATGTATGGATGTGAGAGTTGGACTGTGAAGAAAGCTGAGCATCAAAGAATTGATGCTTTTGAACTGTGGTGTTGGAGAAGACTCTTGAGAGTCCCTTGGACTGCAAGGAGATCCAACCAGCCCATTCTGAAGGAGATCAGCCCTGGGTGTTCTTTGGAAGGAATGATGCTAAAGCTGAAACTCCAGTACTTTGGCCATCTCATGCGAAGAGTTGACTCATTGGAAAAGACTCTGATGCTGGGAGGGATTGGGGGCAGGAGGAGAAGGGGACGACAGAGGATGAGATGGCTGGATGTCATCACTGACTCGATGGACGTGAGTCACAGTGAACTCTGGGAGTTGGTGATGGACAGGGAGGCCTGGTGTGCTGCGATTGATGGGGTCGCAAAGAGTTGGACACAACTGAGCGACTGATCTGATCTGATCTGATCTGATACAGTAAACTACATCCATTTGAAATGTACAGTTTAATGAATTTGACAGATGCACCTCTCTGTTAAACTGGCACCATAATCAGAACATAAGACATTCCCATCACCCGCAGAAGTTTGGTCATGTCACTTTACAGTTCAACACTCCCTCCATTAGTCAATTTTTGTTATCTTATTTTAGGACTTTATGTAAATGGAATTATATAGTATTTAGTCTTTAGTCTTTTGCTTATTTTGCTTATCAATATGGTTTTGAGATTCATCCATGTGGTGTGTATAGAAAGAGTTCCTTTTTTACTGCTGTAGTATTTAATTGCATATATATAAGAAATGCTGTTTATATATTCACCTGAAAATATTTGACTTATTTCTAGTTTTTTTTACTATTACAGATAAATCTGCTTTTATCATTTGTACATAGTATTTGTGTAGACATAACATTTTCATTTTTCTTGGCTAAACACCTGGGAGTGTGTATTAGTCTGGGTTCTCTGGAGAAAAGGAACCAAGAGAATATATGTAATAAATATCTATATAGATATTACATAGATAGATATATATAGAGGTAGATAGAGAGACAGAAAGGATTTACTATAAGGAATTGGCTTCCTTGACTGTGAGGGCTGAGAATTCCTAAAATCTGCAGTTAGTCAGCTGGAGACCCAAAAGAACTATTGGTATAGTTTCAGTGTGAGTTCAAAAGTCTGAGAACCAGAAGAGCCTATGGTGTAAATTCCAGTCTGAGTCCAAGTCTAAGGGCAGGAGAAGACTAATGTTCTAGCTCAAAGACAGCTAGACAGAGAGAGTGAATTCATCCTTCCTCCGTCGTTTAGTTCTATTCAGGTCCTCAACTGATTGGGTGAGGCCTACCCTTAACAGAGAGGGCAATCTGCTTTACTGTACTGATTCAAACATTTATCTCATCCAGAAACACCTTCACCGATACACCCAGAATAATATTTGACCAAATATCTGGGCTCCCAGTGACCCTATCAAGTTGACACATAAAGTTAACCATCACAGAGTAGAATGAATGAGTCATAAGGTAAATGTATGTTTTACATTTTTAAGAAACCATGAGAAGTTTTCTGCCGTGATTGGGCCATTTTCCTTTCCTACCAGCAATATATGAGTAGTTGCACTTTTTCCACATCCTTTCCAACACTGGTACAATCAGTCTTTTTAATTTTAGCCGTTCTAATAATTGTTACTTCACTATGGTTTTAATTTGTGTTTCCAGAAGATGTAAAAACATCTTTTCATGTGCTTATTTGCCATATGTGTATGTTCTTTGGTAAAGTGTTCAAATATTTTGCTCAGTTTTTAATTGGATTGTTTCTGCCCTTACCACTGTGTTTTAAAAGTTTTGTATATATTCTGGATACAAGTCCTTTATCAGATATACACTTTATATTTTTTCCTAGTCTGTGGCTTAACAGTGTCTCTCCAGGAGCAGAAGTTTTTTGTTTTGATGTAGTGCAACTTACAATTTTTAAATTTTTTTGCATTATGCTTTTGGTATTGCAGCTAAGATCTTTGTAAATGCTGATGTAATGTAACAGGTAACAAAGATTTTCTCCTATTTTTTTCCCAGAAGATTTATAATTTTACATTTATGTATGTGATTCATTTTGAGTTAATTTGTATATATGATGTGAGGTGTGAATCAAAGTTCTTTTTTAAAAAATACAGATGTCTGATTGTTCCAGCCCTGTTCCACTATTGTTGCAGATACTATCCTTTCTCCACTGAATTGCTTTTGCACCTCTGCTAAAACTCAGTTGTTCATCTATGTGAGAGTCTATTATTGGAGTATCTAATCTGTGTTATCATCTCTTTGTCTATCTTTATGCCAAAACTGTATCATTTTGATTAATGGAGCTTTATACTCGGTTTTGAAATTAGGTAGTGTTAATCTTCCAACTTTGTTCGTATTTATCACATTTAATTTGATTATTTTAGATTCTTATTTCCTACAGAAAGCCCTTTTGAGGCTTCTACTGAGATTGTCATGAATCTATAGATCAGTTGGAGACAGCTGACATCTTAATATTGAATCTTTCATCTATCAACATGGTTTCAGTATGTATCTATATCTATATTAATCTATCTATCCTAAACATTGCTGAAGCTTACAGACATTATTAATATGTATATCAGCAGTGCACACACACACACAATATTGTTAAAACCATTAAACACTGCTGAGATATATATCAGGGCCTTGTGATACAGGGATAAAAGTCCCAAGACAGTTAAGATCCTAGCAGACTTTGGGAACAATAGAAGGATCATAATTTAGATGTGAGCACTCCCATGATATTCAAGTTCACATAGTCTAACATTTGAAACAGCTATTTCAGGAGCCAAATTATTAAGGATAATTTATTCCAGATCTCTGCTGGAATAAACAATGCTTCTGAGTTCTGTACAGATGTGTAGCCAACAGCGAACCGCCTGACTACATCAGTTTCTAGACATCTTTCAGCAGAGTCAGAGCTCCACAAGGAAAGCCAAGTATTCAGGGCCTCTATGCATTTTCAGGCTCACCCTGGGGCCTCAGTCTAATAAGGGGATTACAGTCTTCTCTGTGTGTAATTTTTTCACTGGTGACAGATTTAATGTGGATAATAATGCTCACTTAATATAGCAGTACAGTATAATTTAACAGAAGTTAGTAATTCAAGTTAAAATGAATTTTCATCTACAATTTTCAGAGCATCATGTGTGTATGATAGAGAAGAACAGTGGGTGAAGAGCTAACCTAAAAATAGAAACATCCTGAATTGTGTGTTAGTGCATTCATTTCTTTTACTTAAATAGTTGAGACTATGAAAAGTGGAAAAATGTATGTCATGGTAGAGACAATTTGCATAAATAATAAGAGCTTAAACCAAAAGATTATACCAGTCACCTAACATAAGACATGAAATCATGTTTACTTACATTTTTAGCCTATCAACTAAATCAGTGTTGGCAAATGTTTTCCCTAAAAGTCCAGACTGTGAATGTTTTAGACTAAGCAGACTATCCAATTTTTGCTGCAACTACCCAACAACTCTGCCTTTGCAGCCTGAAAATAGCCATAAACAATAGGTAAATAAGTGAGCATGGCTGTGTTTTAGTAAAACTTTATTTACAAGAACAGGTAGCCAGTTGAGTTTGGCTTGAATAAAAAGGTGGGAGCAGAGGAGCTGAAATTAGACTCTCGACAAGAAATTATAAGTTGTGCACAAAATGTGTTGATCTATGGCTGGCTCCGGGCAGAATTAGTTGATCTACAGCTGGCTACAGGCTGTGTGTTATGCATTAATTATGCTGCTGCAGCTGCTGCTAAGTCACTTCAGTCGTGTCCGACTCTGTGCGACCCCATAGATGGCAGCCCACCAGGCTCCCCCGTCCCTGGGATTCTCCAGGCAAGAACACTGGAGTGGGTTGCCGTTTCCTTCTCCAATGCAGGAAAGTGAAAAGTGAAAGTGAAGTCGCCCAGTCGTGTCCAACTCTTAGCGACCCCATGGACTGCAGCCTACCAGGCTCCTCTGTCCATCGGATTTTCCAGGCAAGAGTACTGGAGTGGGGGCATTAATTATGACTATCATGCAAATACAAGATGAGACTTATGCGTGGGTATTATATCAATACATCATGACCATTTTCCTCAGGGTGGTCAGGGAGATAGATTCTCAGTGGACTCAGTAGCTTTCCACTGAGTGGGAGAAGAATTAATTAGATTAAGATCATTTAAGTTATAGATGTTTTCAACACCACTCATTCATTCATCCCACACTATGTTGTTCATATCTTGCTAGGATCTGGGAATACAAAGATAAATAGAAAATAATATCTATTTCCAAGGGCTCAGTCTAGTTATAGAAAGTGATGAAAAAATAATTAAAAGGATTTAATAAATCTCATACCCGGTAGCCCAGTGATAAAGAATCTGCCTGCAATGCAGGAGATGCGGGTTTGATCTCTGGGTCGGGAAGATCCCTGTGAAAGAAAATGGTTACCCTCTCCAGTATTCTTGCCTGGAAATGTTCATAGACAGAGGAGACTGGCTAAGCCTATGGGGGTCACAAAGAGCTGGACACGACTGACTGACTGAGCAAGCACAATCCGTAGTAAAAGCATGGACAAGGGACTCTGATGTGGGGAAAGAGAAACTCGAAACTTTTCCTGAAGCTGTTAAGGAAGGCTTTGCAGAAGAGATGTCGTTTATTTGGTCTTCAAAGACTAAATGTCTGCCAGGCAGACAGATAGAGAGAATTCTAGGCAGACAGGTAATTTCATTTTACTTTCTTCATTTTATTCTTAACCTCTGGTCATAAGGCTTCTGTCTCCACAACTTATTCTCTCTCTCCTGTCAGCTGTTTCTCAGGCTGTATATTCTTACTTTTTTCAAGGTTTCTGCCTTATGTCACATTGTTTAATCACTGTCTTCTCCTCATCCATTATTTTTTTTTCCCCTCCTTCTTTTTTTAAACAGATACATACTTTTGGAAAATCCCTCAGCTTGAAATATGGAAAATAGATGGTAACAGGCAGACTGGTTACAATTTTATTGTGTTAATTTAAGTAAGAAATGATAGGTCTTGACCTGAGTCTTGGAGTGCTAATTGAGAGAGGGGAAAAGATTCTTGAGGTGTTAGGAAAATTGATTCCTAACAATTGAGTAGGGACTGATCAGATTTGGCACTGTGAGAGGTGAATAAGGTATGACCCATGACCCCACCAGACTGAACTTGGTGTGTTAGAAGCTTGAAAAAGCAATTGACTCCTGTCTCAGAAATACTATCACCCCTGAACACATATAAAACAGATAGATAATTTTACTTGTTTCTTTGCATTATTTTTTGTCTTAAAATACACATATAAATGTTACCGTCGTCACCAGTTTCAAGTGTACATTTCAGTGGCATTAAGTACATTTATGTTGTTGCGCAACCATCATTACCACCCATTTCCAGAACTGTTTCATCTTTTGTGAAACTGGAAGTCTGTATTTATTAAACAAAACTCCCGTTTCCTCCCCCTGCATCGCTGGCAACACCACTTACGTTCTGTCTCTATGGATTTGATTACTCTAGGTACCTTGCGCAAGTGGAATTACACAGTATTTGTCTTTTAAGGAGTGGCTTATTTTACTTGGCATAATGTCCTCAAAGTTTATCCATGTTGTAACATATGTCAGAATTTCCTTTTTAAAAACTGAAAAATACTCTATTATGTGTATATACCATATTTTGTTTATCCATTCACCCATTGATGGATACTTGTGTTTCTCCTAGCTTTTGGAAATTTACTTACTTTCTAAAGCTTAAAATAACATTGTAAGATGCTTTTCAAACTAAGTACTATTCAAGTACTATTGTACCTACTATTTCAAACTAAAAAATCTGCAAATTATCAACATTTTCAAAAATACATGATTTTTTCACTAATTAACGTAGTGTAAAAAAGAGAGGAAAGCATAAAACTGTTCTTAACTGCACAGATATCTCAAAACTCTTCCATCTTCTATATACTGTTTTTGTGATTTTTCTCTGCCTTTCCCTTTCTTCCCTTTTATGATACAGTTAAGAAGAAACTGGCTGTTAAATAACCCTTAGAATAGCCAACATGTATAATGATTACTGTTTGGTAGTCAGAGCTTGTTTTGTTTTATTTGCACCTTTGCCAAATAAAGCAAAGATGTATTGCTTCTTACCTCCCAATTCTCTCATCTGGTTTCAGTATTCTGCTTCCTGAAGAACATAATTCAGTAGCTCTTACAACAAGGACCTAGTCGATTTCTCAGGCTTTGTTGCTCTGAAAGTCTATTTTGCCCTCACTCTTGAATGAAAGTCGGAGGACCATAGTTAGACACATCACCGTGAAACCTCAGGATACCAAGGAAAGAGAAGCCTACTAACTTAACTTAGATGTAGACATTTGGCATATGACAGAAGCAGCATTATAATTAGTAGTCTTGGGAAATTTGGCGGCTCAGATAGATGAAAAACCTAAATTAAAAAAAAATGCAATATTGTAAAAGTTTGGAAAAAAATAGAAAATAATATCTTTATGGTATTGTAATATAGTTATTACTATATAAGATTCAATAACATAAACTATAAAAAAAATAAACTTAAATATCTTAAACTTTAAAAAATCCTCATACAATACCTTATACAAAGTAGAAAAGCCACACACATGGAAGGATATTTGCATAGCACACAGCAGACAACTACTGTTATGTAAAGAATTCCAAGAAATCCATAATTAAAAGTGAAAATAGAAAAACTGGGCAAAGAATGTGAATAGGCAATTTATAGAAGAATAAACTTGAATAGCCAGTAAGCATGTGAAAAGATAGTTAGTCTCACCAATAATCAGAGAACTTAAAAATGAAGAAATATTGAGACGGTCCCTTACACTCACTGGCTTGGCAAGGAAAATATTTGAATCTAACTACACAGAATGTTGATAAGGACATGAGAGAAAAAGAACTCTTAAAAAGAGTGAATTGCAAAGTGATTAACTTTGAAAAATTTACTGCTGCCAGTGGCTCAGTAACTAAAAATTGCCCTGCCACTCCAGGAGACATGGGTTCAATCCCTGGAGAAGGAACTGGCAACCCACTCTGTACTCTTGCCTAGAGAATCCCACGGACAGAGGAGCCCGGTAGGCCACAGTCCATGGGGTCACAAAGAGTCAGACATGACTTAGCGACTAAACAACAACTACAACAATAAATTTGAAGGCACACGTAACCTACAACCTGGCAGTTCCACATCTGAGTGTCAATTATCCATTTAATAAAATACTATAAAACAGAGATTCCTTTTCTAAAATAAGGTGTAGGGATACTCTTAATGTTATGTTCTACCTTATGAATAAATACACTTTAAAAAAATCATTTTAGGATAAGAGTACTTAGGGTAAGCCTACAGCCAAATACCTATCAAGGTAATGCTTTCCACAAAGGTTTTAAAGTCCTTAATCGTTAGAGCAGGCAGATACACCTGACTGTAATGTATAGATTGAAATATTATAGCCTATCATCATTAAGCTTAAATCAAAAATAAGTAAAGATTAGCATCTTGGTACAACCGCTCCTCACTCAATGAGTGACAGTTATTTTCAAATTATTTTCCTGCAGTCTTTGGCATCTGTGCTGCCCTGCACAGCACCCAGCCTCACCCACCACTGGAGAAGCCAGGAGTGTTCCTGGACAGTGGAAGAGGTGCTGGGGATTTGCTCACAGTCTCCTGCTCTTCCTGATGGTAAGTGGATGCTCAGAGGCAGTTCATGTGACACGTATCCCCCTTCTTAGTATCTCTTATTCTATAAAAGGAGAAAGAGTAAAGGAGGGGAGAGGAAGTCTAGGAGACGAAAGAGAAAAGCAAGAATAGAAGATGAATTAGAAGGGCTGTGGTTTTCAAACACAAGGCCTAAATAACAGAAAATGCAAACAGAATAAAAAACTTAAGGCTATGGGACAAAGGAATATGAGAAATGAAATCTTTAATCTGAAAAAAAAAATGTTTGATGATAACAAGCAACAGGAGTCTTAAGAACATCCTGAAGTGTCCTTGATTGTACTAAAGGGAGAACTGGACTGAAGTGTTTCTCGTGGTCATTTAATGTCTGTAAGAATGGTAGGTGTACATGATGTACATGATGTAAATGTAAATGATGAAAAACAATTTTGTAGGGGAAATCAAAGCGCTCCTTTGGTTTAATATGGCCCGAACAAGCTAAATACACCCACTTTATTCAAGGGCTTTGCAGCAGTCCATGGACTTTTTCGATTCTATGAGACCCTGGGGATTCCAGCCATACTTAGGATTCACTCGCCTTGTAGTTTTGGTACCAAAGCCTTACAAATGCTGTTTGTGTAGAGAAATCAGTGATGTTAAAGAAAGCCATCATTCATAAGAAAAATTCCAAAGGGAGCAGTAACACTAAATGGTGAAAATGCCAAAGATATGAAAAATAAAGACAATTGTTACAAGACACAATAGCTCTGAATGTTTGCTTTTATGTGACAGATGTTTTTAACCAAAGCTCAACGTTGGCAGTTTAAGTACACTTGTGATTTTAATTTGTATTCTATCCCCTTTTCATATTGATGTCTACTTACAACATCTGTGAAGGCTCTGTAACCTGAATTTGACAGGGGAAAGCGAACAGACTGCCTTTGGAGTATTTCCATTAAGTCCACGTAATAGAATGTTAACAAAAATCTTAAATAGCTATTCTAATCATCAACAGCAATCTTACACAAATTAAATTAGACCCAAAGGGCCCGATTAACTTTAAAATGCCTTACAGGCATGTAGCATAAGTTCAACTCTTTTTCCCTTTGGAATAGAATAGGATTGTTCGGTGTGTGTCTGATGTACAGTTTAAAAAAGAAGTTAGCGTGCATGTCGGATTCATAAGGACTCAAGACAGAGTTTCGTTTTCTTTATCAGGAAACCACACTTCTGTGCCTAGAAATTCAGTTACACCACAGCCAAGCTCCCTGTTTACATGCAAAGTAGATGCTTTGAAAGAGGTAGAGAACACAGCTCTTCTAATAAGCTCAAGGAGGTCTTGCTGGTAAAGAAAAGAAGATATAACAATAGGCATTAACATTAAAATGATGCCATCAGCAGAGGTTAAAGCTGAGCTAGAATTTCTGTAGTTCAAATCCACCTATCAAGAAATAAGCTGGATTCATGATGTGAAGTATAATTATACTATGAATCAAGGAAGAACTGTTGTTATAAATATCTTCCATTCTTTGCTTTAGCCAGTTCCCCAGAGGCCTGTCCAAATGTACTTCTTGAATTTTCACTCATCTCAAATTCCAGCCATCATTTGTACATTTTGGTATAGTCTCCAGTCTTCATGGATAGTTGATAACTTCATGTAGGCACCTTCCTTCCAGCTGCATGGAACACGTAATTTCTGCCCAAATAAATAGCAGTGAATGAGAAAGTCGATTCATATTAAAGAATGTTAACCACCCAAAATTCCCAAAACTACATATGGACATTTGAGGAAGATATGGCCTTTCGAGTCTTACAAAGCTATCACAGACACCCACACTTGTCAACACCCTTGTGTTCTGGGACCCTAACAGTAAGTTTTTTCACCCACTTAGGAGTTGTTCTCTGTGCTCCATCTCCCCAGACACTGGATCAGAGTCACGCAAAATGTCCACTGCCTGCAGAATATTCATTAGTACCTTAAAGAACCAAAACACTCTCCCTTTCACACATCTCGGGATTTAATGACCACCTAGATCACCAAGGATAAACCCAGATTCATTCAAGTCAATGGCAGTCCCCCAGCCACTGTCACTGGGCCAAGGATGGGCATATGATCTGAGGTGATATAGGCAAGGAAGAAAGAAGGACTCCTATTAATATTTCATGCTTCAGTCTAAACCAGGAAGTGCATAGCTCCCACTGCCACTGGCAGCCAAATTGTGAGCACGGAGAGAACCAGTCCTAGGATGAAAGTGATTATGCTTTACCTTTGTGAAAGTGTCAGTCGCCCAGTCGTATTGACTCTTTTGTGACCCCATGGACTGTAACCTGCCTCTGTCCATGGAATGCTCCAAGCAAGAATACTGGGGTGGGTTGCCATTCCCTTCTCCAGGGGATCTTCTTGACCCAGGGATGGAACCTGGGTCTTCTGCATTGCAGGCAGATTCTTTACTGTCTGAGCCACCAAGGAAGTCCTGCCTTTGGGATCTAGTTATACAAAGAAATTTTCTTAGTGTTTATGCCAACCTGAGTCAGGGATTTTAATTCCCTGTAGTTGAAAATACTTAACTGATTTAAGGGGTCTTCTGAGAAGTTTGTATTCCAATGTCTCTGAATTTTTCCTAGAATTCAACCTCCAGTTCATGAGGGCTGGGCCAAGATGCTGTGAACGGTAGTGTGTGCTCCATGCCTTCTCTGTTCTCCAGGGCTAGAGATCTGGTTGTGAACCAAGCATGTGCTTGGCTTTCTAAAATGGGTTTATCTCCCAAGAGAGTTCTATCCTCATGCAACTAGACTCTTCCTACCCGCCTGCCAAGTATGTTCAGGTATGCCGTAAAATATATCAGGCTAGGCTCAAACTAGAACCTTTGTTACATAAATGCATGTATTTTTTATTCAGTTCAGTTCAGTCGCTCAGTGTCTGACTCTTTGCGACCCCATGGACTGCAGCACGCCAGGCCTCCCTGTCCATCACCAACTCCCAGAGTTTACTCAAACTCATGTCCATTGAGTCAGTGATGCCATCCAACCATCTAATCCTGTTGTCCCATTTTCCTCACGCCTTCAATCTTTCCCAGCATCAGGGTCTTTTCTAATGACTCAGTTCTTTGCATCAGGTGGACAAAATATTGGACTTTCAGCTTCAGCACCAGTCCTGCCAGTGAATATTCAGGACTGATTTCCTTTAGAACTGATTTGATCTCCTTGCTAAAACCCACTTTCTTAGTTTATCTTCACACCCCTCAATTTTAGATGAAACCTGGAATGAGGAAGGGGTGGCTCAGACAGTAAAGAATCCTCCTGCAATGCTGGAAACTTGGGTTTAATCCTTAGGTCAGGAAGATCCCCTGGAGGAGGGCATTCCAACCCAATCCAGTATTCTTGCCTATAGAATCCCCTGGACAGAGGAGCCTGGAGGGCTACAGTCCGTAAGATTGTAAAGAGTCGGACATGACTGAGTGAGCACAGCACACAGGCTCCAGCTAGAACACTTGTTACATAAATAAATGTATTTTTTATTCATTTGTGCTAAAACCCACTTTCTTAGTTTATCTATCTCCACATCCCTCAATTTTAGAAGAAACCTGGACTGAGGAAGGGGCCAGACTCAGGAGAACAGCTGAGGAAAACCAGAGCTGGGACTGACCTCACATCCCTGCCCTCAGTTCAGGGCTCTGCCTGAGGCAGACATGCAGCTTTCCAGGGCAACCCCAGTGCCCTTCCCCAATGGCCTGGGAGCGTAACGTATGCATTATGCTGGGGATTTGGAATAAAACTTGAAATTCTATATTTAAGAAGTCTGAATTTTTTATATCAGCCAAATTAGCTGTTTACATGATTTTTGCTATTTTTCTTGAAATAGGGCTCAGGTGCAGTGAAAATCTAAAGAAGAACCAACCACTCAGAAGGGCTCTAAGCTCCAGGTCAAAGCTCCACAGATGCCATCTGACTGATGATAAGGTTCGTCCAATTACGCTTGCCCTTTTTTCCATAGGTGTGTTTTAAATTAATTGAGTGGTCATTTAACAACAAAAATTTTATATTTTATTTTATTTTTTATGGTTCTCCAGTAATAATTTTATGGGGTGTTGATTTTTACATGTGTACAGCTTCTCTAGATCAGATTGTTTTTAACTAATTTTCCCTTCCTTGAGTTTTACTCATATAATTTGTTAAAGTAGAATTTTAAAATTTCTAGCTACTTCTTGTAATTAACTTTCTTTTTTTTTCCGTTTCTTATATGATATTATTCATGTTTCAATGCCATTCTCCCAAATCATCCACCCCCTCCCTCTCCCACAGAGTCCAAAAGACTGTTCTATACATCTGTGTCTCTTTTGCTGTCTCGCATACAGGGTTATCATTACCATCTTTCTAAATTCTATATATATGCGTTAGTATACTGTATTGGTGTTTTCCTTTCTGGCTTACTTCACTCTGTATAATAGGCTCCAGTTTCATCCACCTCATTAGAACTGATTCAAATGTACTCTTTTTAATGGCTGAGTAATAATCCATTGTGTATATGTACCACAGCTTTCTTATCCATTCATCTGCTGATGGGCATCTAGGTTGCTTCCATGTCTGTTAAAATATAAAATTTTTATTTATTTATTTTGTTTATAAAATTTTATATTTTAACAGAAAAAAAGAAGTAGACTTTTAATTTTCTGCATGTGGACCTTTCATTTCATGCCTTGTGCTCGTGCTCAGTCGCTTCTGTTGTGTCTGACTCTTTGTGACCCTGTGGGCTGTACCCGCCAGGCTCTGTCCATGGGACTCTCCAGGCAAGAATGCTGGAGCGGGTTACCGTGCCCTCCTCCAGGGGATATTCCTGACCCAGTGATCGACCAGTGTCCCCTGTGTCTCCTGCACTGCAGGCAAATTCTTTACTACTGAGCCACCTGGGAATCCCACTTTATACCTAATCCATATGAAATACTTGATTGTAAAAAATTGCTACCAAACAAATCTGGAAATGTGGTTTACAATATATCTCTGACCTACTCAAGAATACACACTGCTTCTTTCCTTCTTTCCCTCCCTCCTCAAGTCTAGAATTCTCTGGCTGATTTTCAAAGCATTCTGTGACCACACACCACTAATCAATTATTCCACTTCACCACCTCCCGTGCTCTCCAACATATCTGCACTATAGACAGATTCAGCAACATACTCTGATACTCGATCCGGTTTTAGCCCCCGTTTAGAAAACATCTGAAATGCCCTCCACCCTTCTACAACTAACCCCAAGAATCCTCATAACTCTTCATTACTGGTGAGCCCACATGCTTTGCTGTGGCTCAGCCTTATCCATTGCTGTGTCATGTTTTTCTAATTATTTCTTATGTGTGGGCCTTTTCAAATTTGACTGTACACATTTTAAGAATAAGCAGTAATGGTATTCTTTCCTGTATTCATTCTGCAGAGCACCTTACACAGTGTGGAATGTGAATGATCCTCTACAAATGCTTGTTGATGATGGAAAGAAATAACCTGGAACACAGATGAAGAGGCACCTTCCCCTGCATCACTGGCCCCCAGAGCCTTGGTTGCCTTGGTCCTGCTCAGGTACCACTAGCATCTCTTATGTTATAAGCTCTTATGAGGACTGATGGCCAAGCTTTCTTGTTCTCTTCCTCAGTGTCCTTCTTTCTTTGTTGCACATTCTGAGTAGATCAGTAAAGATCAGTAAAGAGTAGATCATAAAGATCAGGTCTATAGAGTTGGTGGACAGAATCTCAAATTTCAGAGGACATCTGTGACATGGGTAATCCCTTCTAGTTCCAAGTAGGCTAGGATCTAAGCTGTTTCAGCAAAGCTCTTATTCTCAAAATCCCCAGGCAGTCCTGAAAGTCTTACAGAGATCTGAAATTATTTCTTATGTCTAATCCAAATCTCTCTGACCTCAACTGAAGTCTGTTTCCTTTATCACAACACTAAGGATTGATAGAAATAGAGACAGGGCTTTCTTTGCTGAAAACCATGTCCACACCCTAAAACTGACCAAAAAAAAAAAAAGTATTTATCAGGCTATCTTCTTTACAACATGAGCTGTACCTTTTCAGTCTTTACATAGTATCTATAAATGCTGTCTGTTTGGAATAGTGTAGGTGGAGACTTGAAGTGTGAACCCAGAGTGCAGTGTGCCCTGACTCGCTCCTTACTGGCATAGCCAAGAGGGATCTGGAGGACGAATGAGAGGCATGGCCTCAGTGAGGCTTAATTTATTAAATAATTTAATAACCAGTGGGAATTTGGGCACAGAAGATGAAATCAATGAGTAGTCACTTCACCAAGACATTCTAAGAATTCACAGAGTATCAACAAATTTTTGATTCTTGAGAAATTATTATTTGGATTCAATAGGTTGTCCTTGAAAAGTTTAAAACCTTTAGATAAAAGTATCTTTGTTAGCCAAAAGAAATCATAATTAATACTCACTGATGAATTTTCCCTTCATAATTATTCTACAGCAATTATTCTAATTTTTAGACTTCAAAAAATTTGCTTATTCATCCACTAACGAGAATTTACTGAGCATTGATTATGCACCAGACTCTGTGCTGTGAGGAAATAAGACAAGATAGATGGGTCCTTGCCCTTATGGACCTTACACACGTCAAGGAAATATGTCACACAGGGACGAGTTTAATTCATACTGTGACAAGGGCCCTCCAGCACCCTCTTCCTCTTCTTCACACATGTGGCTCCTTTCTTCCTTCAGGGTCTCAGTGAAACTGTCATATTCTCCAAGAATCCTCTCCCCACCAGCGACTATGCTCTGGTCCAGCTCAGACCCCTGACTATCACTACTTACTCTCCTGTGGGTGTTTTTAGACAGTCTCTCATCCTAACTAGACTAAGAGCCCCACAAGGACACAGAGCCTGTCTCTTGTCCTGTCATCTTTGCTGACCCTCGCCAACATCTAGCACAATGCCTGGCTCACAGATGGAACTCAACAAACTTGCGAAGTGAGTGAATGAACACATGAGCCAAGAAGAGAAGGAGATCTAAGAAATGAGCTGGCTTCGTCCAGGAAAGGAGGACATGAGAGGAGTGTCGGATGGGAGTGGAAACAATTTCCTGGCAGAGGAAACACGTGCCTGATTTTTGAGGCTGGAAGGAGCATGGCATGCTGCAGAGGCAGAAAGAAGACCAAGAGACTGGAGTTGCAGGGACCTAGTAGGTAGTGGGCAGTGGCTTCCCTCGTGGCTCAGACGCTAAAGAATCTGCCTGCAGTGCAGGAGACCTGGGTTCAGTCTCTGGGTTGGGAAGATCCCCTGGAGGAGGGCATGGCAACTCTCTCCAGTATTCTTGCCGAGAGAATTCCACGGACAGAGGAGCCTGGCGGGCTACAGTCCATGAGGTCACAAAGAGTCATACATGACTGAGCTACTAACACACACACACACACACACACACAGTGTTGGGCTGGGGTTGGTTCATCTTGGCTTTGAATGCCAAGCTGAGGATTTTAAATTTTGAAACGTTGTTGGAAACCACTGAAGGCGTTTAGGCAAGGCAGTGATTTGTTCAGGTTTTCACACCATCCGCATCAGTGCTCAAAAGCATAAGTGGATAGTGGCTACCCTAACAGAGAAAAACAGCTATAGAGCGTTCCCATCATTGCAGAAAAATCCACTGGGTAACACTGTGGAAAAAATTGGCCACTCTTGCTGTGTGGTCAGTCGATTGGAGGGGACATATCCAGTGTACGATAAAACTTGAACCTATCCAGTGACAAATCTAAGAACTTTTTTCAGTGGCAAAAAAAAAAAAAATTTTAAGTACAACCTTGTTGAAAATGAATTCCGAGTTTTGAAAGGGCAATTTAATGGTTCAGAAAAGTACCAGTGCTTATATATTCATAAAACCAAGCTGTTCTCAAACATTTTGAAAAACTTTAAAAAGGTTTTTGAGATCTAGTTCTAAAATTTGCACTGTTTTCTAAAACAACTATATCTAAACATTGGTCTGGAGATAATGAACAGAAATCTATTAGCAAATTTACTAATTAGGGTCATGTCTACACTTTTATGGAAACATTAAACGTTTGTTTATTTGAAGTAAAGTCTCTTTAGTCAGCTACCATAAATATTGGCTGCCTGTCAGAAATGATGTGCCCGAATTTCACATGTTTTACATTTCCTAATAGTGACCCAGCTCACACAATATTTTTATATGACTACAACTGTTATGAAAGCAGAGTATCCTATATATACATTGACTTTTGATTAATGAGCTAATGGTGGTTCCCTGTTGCAAGTCATTAGGCCTTACGTGTGTTCAGCCAAAGCTCACTCAGAGTTGACAAAGATGTTGATTATGTCATCCACATGCTAGGGTGTAGCCAGAACGATCACATTACCGATTAGCCATGCTCTTTTAACTGTACATTGCAACCCATTACTAGGTTGTAAAATCAACTTAGTCGATGTTACCAGGAATAAGGAAAAGAAACCTAATAGCCTAGATTTAGAGTCCACTGAACATTGATGTGTGTAAGTTTTGGTTGGTGTAATTTTTATTTGTATGTGTGATGGCTTCATGCTGTAAAATATATTTCTTATTGTGGATGACAGTGGAAATATTTTGAGCAACACTGAGCTTTTCTGTCGTGTTTTTAGTTGCAACTATTCTTGATTGTTCTCCCCTTTTCCCTTTTCTTATCCTTTATTACACTCTTTTAGCTTTCCTTGGTCAGCCCTCTGGAGAATCCCATTTTATCTCTTCCCATGGCATATAAGGGCTTCCCTGGTGGCTCAGACGGTAAAGCCTCTGCCTGATCCAGGTTCGATCCCTGGGTTGGGAAGATCCCCAGGAGGAGGAAATGGCAACCCACTCCAGTACTCTTGCCTGGAAAATCCCATGAACGGAGGACCCTGGTAGGCTGCAGTCCATGGGGTCGCAAAGAGTTGGATGTGACTGAGCGACTTCACTTTCTTTCTTTCTTTCTGGCATATAAGGTCCTCACTTCTCCATACTTGTCTCCTGCTTCTCTTCCCCTTGCTCATTTCGGTCAAGCCACACAGCCTTCTTTGCTATCCTGTAATATGCTGTCAAAGCTGTGGGCTGGAGCTTTTGCACTGGTTGTTCCCTGTCCCTTCCCTCAGATATATACATACCTAACTTCCTTTTCTCCTTCAGGTCTTTGCTCAAAGTTCACCTTCTTAATGAGGCTGACACTGACTGTTTTATTTAAAACTGCAACCCTCCTCGTCCTCATGAGCCCCTTGCCCTTCTGTACTTCTTTCCTACAGAGGACTATGCTATGCTAAGTCACTTCAGTCGTGTCTGACTCTGTGCGACCCCATGGATTGCAGCCTAACAGGCTCCTCCGTCCATGGGATTTTCCAGGCAAGAGTACTGGAGTGGGGTGCCATTGCCTTCTCCGCCTACAGAGGACTAACCCCCTTCTATTAAGGTCAGACAGACTGAGCGACTTCACTTTCACTTTTCACTTTCATGCATTGGAGAAGGAAATGGCAACCCACTCCAGTGTTCTTGCCTGGAGAATCCCAGGGATGGGGGAGCCTGGTGGGCTGCCGTCTATGGGGTCGTACAGAGTCGGACACGACTGAAGTGACTTAGCAGTAGCAGCATTGCACTATAAAATCTATTTATTATGTGTGTTGCTTGTCTGTCTCCCTCCACTAGATGTAAAATACAGGAAGACAGGCATTTTTATTTATTTACTGATATAGCCCAAGGCACCAGAACAGTGTCTGAAACAGAGTAGGTATCAGCAATATTATAGAATTAATTTAGATTTGCCCATGCAGGGAGAGAGAGAGAGAGAATGAGAAGGACCAAGCATCAAAGTAACCAGGAGATTGCGTGCGTGCTTAGTTGCTCAGTCATGTCCAGCACTTTTGCGACCCCATGGACTGTAGCTTGCCAGGCTCCTCTGTCCATGGCATTCTCCAAGCAAGAATATTGGAGTGGGTAGCCATTCCCTTGTCCAGGGGGGTCTTCCCAACCCAGGAATTGAACCCCGGTCTCCTGAATTGCAGGCAGATTCTTTACCATCTGAACCACTAGGGAAGCCCCTAACCAGGAGATTGTTATTGCATTATTAGGTCATTTCCTGCCTTTTATCAAAACTTTCTGAACACTGATGCTTGTAAGCACTTTTAAAGGACAATTGCTTTATGACACTCTTAAAGAACTGTTGTTTAGTCACTAAGTTGTTTCTGACTCTTTTGTGACCCCATGGACTGTAGCCTACCAGGCTCCTCCGTCCAAGGGATTTCCCAGGCAAGAGTACTGGAGTGGGTTACCATTTCCTTAAAGAATTAGGAATACTTAATAAACTAATGAAGAAGACTCTTAAGTTTTCAGCAACGTTACATGGTCAATGTAGCTACTAAAGTCAATATGAAATTGAATATTATTCTGTTGAAGATGCAGCAGTTCTTCCTTAAATAGTCAACCATTACTTATTTTTTCTTTTGAAAAAAATCAGGTGGAATTCACATTACTAAGAAAATCGTTAATCTTTTGCAACAGATCAGCCATATTTAGCAATTGCATTTCCTATTTTTTGCTAGTTTGACAGAATGAATTAATAAAGTATCACATTACTATTTGAAAAGTATTTTATTTGTAGGGAGAGAACAGCAGAAATGTACTGCTTAGATGTTATAAATGAATGTGTATCTTTTTGTTGTTCAGTTGCTCAGTCATGTCTGACTCTTTGTGACCCCATGGACTGCAGCATGCCAGGCTTCCCTGTTCTTCACCATCTCCTGGAGCTTAAACTCATGTCCATTGAGTTTGTGATGCCATCCAACCATCTCATTCTCTGTCGTCCCCTTCTCCTCCTGCTGCCTTCAATCTTTCCCAGCATCAGAGTTTTTTCTAATGAGTAAGCTCTTCACACCAAAGTATTGGAGCTTCAGCTTCAGCATCAGTCCTTCCAATGAATGTTCAGGATTGATTTCCATTAAGCCTCTTAATTGAGATCATCAGTAAAAGTTATCAGAACTAACCACATGAGAACCAGAATGTTACTGTTTTAGTAGCTAGGAGGAAGCACAGAGTTTAAAAAAAAAAACTAGAAATGAATAATATTGCTATTATCAAACTAAAAATATTAACTGGACAATTTTTAAAAATATATCAAAGTAGAAAAAAAATGATTAAAGGACAACTGCGGTTAGATGTTAGTCACCAATCTTTTATTTTTATCATTCTTCTTAGTTGTAATCATGCCCTATATACAAGTTTGTATCCTGCTTTTGAAAATTAATATTTAACTGAAAAATAGCCAACATTTTGGCATTTCTCCATTTCTCCTTGTCAGATAACTCATAACTTAAAAGATACATCTCAAAAACTCTGCACTATATAAAATATTAAAAGGACATATAAAAGCAAAGTGGGAATAAATAGAACATCAAGTTACTGAAATTTTCTGAAGTGATTGCTTAGGCTGTCAGGAAGCAAAATATGTAATTATTCGACTGTCTGCTTCACTTGAGGAGTAGGAAATGGCAACCCACTCCAGTGTTCTTGCCTGGAGAGTCCTGTAGATGGAAGAGCCTGGCGGGGCTACAGTCCATGGGGTCACAATGAGTCAGACACGACTGTGCAACTGACCTACTGCTTCACTGAAGCGTGGCAGCCTAGCTCTACAGGTTGCAAAAGTACATTTTGGAGCTTAAATTGCCTGAATTTTCATACTACCTTAATTTTACATAAATATATGTAAGGTTTATGACTGTATGCACACACAGAGAGGAAGTGTGTAAACACGGTGTCAAGCTCAAGTTTAGCCCAAGAGCAACCTGCGGTTGATCAAGCAGATCCAATACTCAATCGAAGGAGGCAGAGCACAGGCCATGGGAAGTCAGGGGTGTTGGGTAGGAGGGGGCTGGGAGGGAGCTTGGGAGCGTTGGGCTCTGGCTGGCTGACCTGGGGAGGGTCTAAGGGCACAGGGATCCACTCTGGCTCTGGTGCTATGAGAAGACAGGGCAGTTCTACCATTGGTGTCTCCTCTACAAGGAGGGGAAGCTGGGAGAGGATGAAGCAGTAATTGCAAAGAAGTAGCAGTCACTCATTTCGGCTAGGAGAGGAGGTGTTCAGGATTTTGCAGGTCACCCAGTGACCTGTTTTTGTCTTTGCTTCCCCCAAATCGTGAAGCGGCCTTACTCTCTCATTTTATCGTGGTCTCAGGGCAGCCTTGTCTGAGGCTGGTATGGTCCTGGGAGAGTCACGGGACCCAGGGGGGCCAGCTTCTGAATGTCTGAGGCTGCTGTTCTTTCTCTCTCAATAGCTTTAGTCATTCTTGTTCTATAACTGGCAGATCTCAGTTTTATATGTGGGTATTTGCATATAAGATATGCAGCCTTTTGCAACAAGTACGATCCTGTTGGGTTGAATAAGAGAGTGAATATAAGAGGAAATATTATCCCCAGAAAGAACAGCTCAGTACTACTCTTTGGTCTCCCATCTAAACAGTTGGCCCTTTTGAGAACTGGTGCCCTTCTCCTCCCCATCTTTTGCTTGGGTACCACATTGCCTTCCTTGTTATCCCTAGATGAATGTTTGGCAACAGGACAAAAACACAGCAACAATCCTTTCTCAGGATAAAAGTGATGATAAACTAGGATTTTCACTCTCATTTTGTTTTGAAAGAAGAATTCTCATAAGTGTTTAATAATTTATAAGAGGAAAAGAATTTTGTTTCATTATCAGTTCAGACTCTGTGTTCTGATCATTACTAACCATTGCTAGAGGTCACTGGACTCTGAACTGTCTTTAAAAAAATTTTTTTTCCCCAGTTCTTTTTTTTTCTTCCACTAGAAAACAAACATTTCTTATTTCTGGTATTTAGAAGAGTTTTTTTTTGTTTCCCTACTCAGAGGTATTAATGTTGCTGTTCCCTTCTTACTCCTTGGAGAATGACCTGTTGGTCTCTTTGTGTGTCAGTATAACTAGTACAAAAATTAATTTATGGAATATTTTATGATATACTAAATATAATCACATTGTTCTTGCTTATAATACTTAGGAATGCCACACTGACTTTTACCATAACTGCCTATCTACCCACATGCATGTCTACTCAGAAAATATTTGTGGGGCATATGCTATGTGCCCATACAGCTTTGTTCCAGGCATTGGGACACTAAGGAAGGAGAGAGGGGAGGCCAAGAGTCCAATGTCTGGGTTGGAATTCCTGCTCTGCCACTGCTGGGTAATTAGTTGACCTCGTTAAAGTTTACATTCTTTCTCTGTAAAATGTGGGGATCACACTGCTACTTCCCCTTAAGACCACTGGGAGGACTGAAAGAATCAGTTACATGTTCACTGCCATGCTTGTCACAGTTAGTATTCGGTAAAAGTCATCTCCCTCTCTCTCTCTCTCTCTTTTTTTTTTTTTTGAGGATAAATCGTTGAATTATTAGATGCTGTCCTTCTTCAAGGAACTGACTGAAAGTCAGGCTCACTCCCTTGTAAGGGGGCATCTCACTCATTCATGGGGAGGGTGTTTGGAGAGAGGAAGAGGAGTCCTAATGAGAAGTGAGCCTGATGGGTGAGGGTCCAGGCTAAGTGGAGAGTGAGAGAAAAGGCAGAGTTGAGAGCTTAGTCCATAGTTGTGTGTGTGTGTGTGTGTGTGTGTGTGTTAGTCACTCAGTCATGTCCGACTCTTTGTGACCCCATAGCCTGCTAGGCTCCTCTGTCCATGGGATTTTCCAGGCAAGAATATTGGAGTGGGTTGCCATTTCCTTCTCCAGGGGATCTTCCCAACCCAGGGATTGAACCTGGGTCTCCTGCATTGCAGACAGACTCTTTACCATCTGAGCCACCAGGGAAGATTTAGTCCATAGTTGAGAGCAGCTCAGTTCCAACATGAGGGACACAGTGTCAAGTGCTGACAGAGAGCAGTTTCTTAGGACCTGCCAGACCGTGGTCAAGGTGGGGAGGGAGGGAAGCAGTGGAAACTGACAGGAGGGGCATGTGAGGACCAGATCTCATGGGCCATGTGTTCCAAGCTTAGGACCTTAGACTTTACCCTGAGGACAGTAGGCATCTGGAACCCATCTGGAACATCACCACTTCCAAGAAGGTTGTTGTTCCGTCACCCAGTTGTGTCAGACTCTTCACCACCCCATGGGCTGCAGCACACCAGGCCTCCCTGGTGTCCCTCACCGTCTCCTGAGTTTGCCCAAGTTCATGCCCTTTGCATCCAACCATCTCATCTTCTGACGCCCTCTTCTTCTCCTGCCCTCAGTCTTTCCCAGCATCAGGGTCTTTTCTAATGAGTCATCTCTTCACATCAGGAGGCCAAAGTAGCGGAGCTTCAGCTTCAGCATCAATCCTTCCAATGATTGGCATGTGAATGTGAAGTCACTCAGTCATATCCGACTCTTTGTGGCCCAATGGACTCTAGCCTAGCAGGCTCCTCTGTCCATAGAATTTTCCAGGCAAGAGTACTGGAGTGGGTTGCCATTCCCTTCTCCCTTCTTCCTTGAGGATCTTCCCAACCCAGAGATCGAACCCGGGTCTCCCACATGTGGGCAGACACTTTACCATCTGAGCCACCTCAGAATAATCCAATGATTATTCAGGGTTTATTTCCTTTAGGATTGACTGGTTTGATCTTGCTGTCCAAGACAGCAAGGGTTCCAAGAAGGTACTTAACTAATTTTTTAATGGATAAAGGAAATTGCATAGAGATGTTTGTTTCAGCACATTAAAAAAAAGAAAGTTTTCAAACTTGGACCTACAATGAATTATACTCTGATTCACAGGACATAGTGACAGTCATCCACATGCCCCTCCAACCCCTCTTTTGATATTTCTTGCCTTCTCATTCCTTATCCCATTCTTTTGCCGTTTAAAGACACCCATTTCTTTCTTGTGTGTTTGGTATGTGGCCTTAAATATGCATGTATCCTTCTAAAAGATATGTTGTTTTATGTATTTTTAATTTACCGATATCTTTTTTCTGCCCTAAATCTTTTCCTACTTCTTTTTTTCCCTCTTGATATAAAGCATCCATGTTGCCATGTGTACATTAGTTCACCATGTATACCTCTAGTTCATTGCTGGGCTCAGTGGGTAAAGAATCTGCTTGCAGTGCAGGAGACTCAGGTTTGGTCCCTGGGTCAGGAAGATCTCCTGGAGGAGGGCATGGCAACCCACTCTGGTATTCTTGCCTGGAGACTCCCATGGATAGAGGAGCCTGGTGGACTATAGTCTATGGGGTTGCAAAGAGTTGGACACGACTAAAGTGATTGAGCACACACTCCCACTGCATAGTCCATATATAGTATACATTATAGCATTGTTCAGAATAACAATTTGAAATAACCTAAATATTGCAGGTTAAGGAATGGGTCAGTAACCATGGTACATTAGCACTGTGAAATAGCCTGTCTCCAATGATGGTTCTGGATGCCATGGGAAAGGTATTTATGGCAATGTTAAGGAGAAAAGCAGACAAAAATAGTTTTGTACTGTCCTTATTGCCAATTCAGACTCAAATTGAAGAAAGTAGGGAAAACCACTAGACCATTCAGGTATGACCTAAATCAAATCCCTTATGATTATACAGTGGAAGTGAGAAATAGATTTAAGGGACTAGATCTGATAGATAGAGTGCCTGATGAACTATGGACGGAGGTTCATGACATTGTACAGGAGACACGGATCAAGACCATCCCCATGGAAAAGAAATGCAAAAAAGCAAAATGGCTGTCTGGGGAGGCCTTATAAATAGCTGTGAACAGAAGAGAAGCGAAAAGCAAAGGAGCAAAGGAAAGATATAAGCATCTGAATGCAGAGTTCCAAAGAATAGCAAGAAGAGATAAGAAAGCCTTCTTCAGCAACCAATGCAAAGAAATAGAGGAAAACAACAGAATGGGAAAGACTAGAGATCTCTTCAAGAAAATTAGAGATACCAAGGGAACATTTCATGCAAAGATGGGCTCGATAAAGGACAGAAATGGTATGGACCTAACAGAAGCAGAAGATATTAAGAAGAGGTGGCAAGAATACACAGAAGAACTGTACAAAAAAGATCTTCACAACCCAGATAATCATGATGGTGTGATCACTCACCTAGAGCCAGACATCCTGGAATGTGAAGTCAAGTGGGCCTTAGAAAGCATCACTACGAACAAAACTAGTGGAGGTGATGGAATTCCAGTTGAGCTATTTCAAATCCTGAAAGATGATGCGTGAAAGTGCTGCACTCAATATGCCAGCAAATTTGAGAAACTCAGCAGTGGCCACAGGACTGGAAAAGGTTTTCATTCCAATCCCAAAGAAAGTCAATGCCAAGGAATGTTCAAACTACTGCACAATTGCACTCCTCTCACACTCTAGTAAAGTAATGCTCAAAATTCTCCAAGCCAGGCTTCAGCAATATGTGAACCATGAACTTCCAGATGTTCAAGCTGGTTTTAGAAAAGGCAAAGGTACTAGAGATCAAATTGCCAACATCCGCTGGATCATGGAAAAAGCAAGAGAGTTCCAGAAAAACATCTATTTCTGCTTTATTGACTATGCCAAAGCCTTTGACTGTGTGGATCACAATAAACTGTGGAAAATTCTGAAAGAGATGGGAATACCAGACCACTTGACCTGCCTCTTGAGAAACCTATAAGCAGGTCAGGAAGCAACAGTTAGAACTGGACATGGAACAACAGACTGGTTCCAAATAGGAAAAGAAGGACGTCAAGGCTATATATTGTCACCCTGCTTATTTAACTTATATGCAGAGTACATCATGAGAAATGCTGGGCTGAAAGAAGCACAAGCTGGAATCAAGATTGCCGGGAGAAATATCAATAACCTCAGATATGCAGATGACACCACCCTTATGGCAGAAAGTGAAGAGGAACTAAAAAGCCTCTTGATGAAAGTGAAAGTGGAGAGTGAAAAAGTTGGCTTAAAGCTCAACATTCAGAAAACAAAGATCATGGCATCTGGTCCCATCACTTCATGAGACATAGATGGGGAAACAGTGGAAGACATTGTTTTTTGGGGCTCCTAAATCACTGCAGATGGTGACTGCAGCCATCAAATTAAGAGACGCTTACTCCTTGGAAGAAAAGTTATGACCAACCTAGATAGCATATTGAAAAGCAGAGACATTACTTTGCCAACGAAGGTCCATCTGGTCAAGGCTATGGTTTTTCCTGTGGTCATGTATGGATGTGAGAGTTGGACTGTGAAGAAAGCTGAGCGCCAAAGAATTGATGCTTTTGAACTGTGGTGTTGGAGAAGACTCTTGAGAGTCCCTTGGACTGCAAGGAGATCCAACCAGTCCATTCTAAAAGAAATCAGCCCTGGGTGTTCTTTGGAAGGAATGATGCTAAAGCTGAAAATCCAGTACTCTGGCCACCTCATGCAAAGAGTTGACTCATTGGAAAAGACTCTGATGCTGGGAGGGATTGGGGGCAGGAGGAGAAGGGGACGACAGAGGATGAGATGGCTGGATGGCATCACCGACTGGATGGACATGAGTTTTGAGTGAACTCTGAGAGTTGGTGATGGACAGGGAGGCCTGGTGTGCTGTGGTTCATGGGGTCGCAAAGAGTCTGACACGACTGAGCAACTGAACTAAACTGAACTGACTGTGAAAACAACCACATAAAAACACATATTCAAACAGCCAACGGCTGGGAAGGATCAGAGAAAGATGAAGATAGCTCGAGAGCAGTGCCGCTCTGCTGCCTGCCCCAGAGCTGGCCTCCGGGTGCCCCTGCTCTACCAGAAAGGCTTCCTCTCTGCCAGGTGTTTCTTGCAGTCACCTTCAGTCGCATTTGTCTGCCCTGGTGGGAAGTAGGATAGAAACAGAGAATCTTTTCAGAAGGCCGAGATGATCTAGTGCTGCAGCATTTAACTGTCTTCAAGATTAAACAAAAAACCTTAAATGCCTTAAGAGCTTTGCATATTACTCTTTCATTTGTGCAAAGAGTGAGACACAGGAACTTGTTTGTGAATGGAAAAGTTCTGGAAGAGCAGACAAGACACTGATAACAGTAATTACCCCGGCGGAGGGGGACTGGGGATCTGGGGAAGCAGGGTGTCAAACTTATTCTTAAGTATGAGATACACACTTGGTACCTTTTCTAAAACCGTGTACGATTAAAATTTTATTTTTGAGAAGTTTAAATACGTAAATATCATGACTCTGACTTTGTAAACATCGCTTTTTAAAAATCTTGACTTTAACTCGTTACAAATCAACGTCTTCCAAAACAACAAATGTACATTTTGGGCCTCAAACTGTGCCCCTCTTTGGAGTAATGAGGACTAACCACAATTTGAGGTCTGCTTTGCATGCATTTTGTCATGAATCACAAAGCACACCAGATTCTGGCATTAATTCCAACGCAGATGCAAGCGCTATCCAGAAACGTTGACGGGGAACAGCGGCAGGAGAATTCGGGTGTGACGGTTCTTGTCCTCAGAACGGATTTGCGCCAGGCTTTGCGCGCTGCAAGGTGTGCGCGCGTCCGCCAGCCTACTGGGGCGGCGAGCGTCAAGCCTCCCGGTGCCCCACGGCCCAGGGACCCGGCCTCCCCGCGATCTCCCCAGGGCTGCGCCCCGCCGCACGCGCGGAAGGCCACTGGGAGCGTGGACTCCGAGCCTCGGGGCCCAGGCGACCCCGCCCCCGGGCCGCGTCACTGGGCGCCGCGGGTGAGCAGCTACCATTGGCCGAGCCGCGGAGGGGGGAGAGGCAGCGACCCTTCCCCGCCGGCGGGCGACGAGCCAGGGGGCCGGCAGCCTGGGCCCGGCGCTCAATTTAAACTCTGAAATCGGGGCCGCTGGCGGACTCCGGAAACGAAACCACGTACGCCTGGCCGGCCCCGCGCCCCAGGCCCCGCCGCATTCCCGGAATCGACTCTTCTCCCGCCATTTGCTACCCGCCTTTCGCCGAGCCCGCGCTCCGAGGGCTGAGGCCCACGGCGGCCGGGAGCGGACGAGCGGCATGGCGCGCGGCGCGGACGGCGGGGACGGGGCTCGCGTCTGGCAGCACGTGTTCCTGCTCCCAGGTAACCACGCCGGCCCTGGGGCGGCGGCGGCGCGCGCGCGCGCGCGCGGCCCTGGCTCCTGCCCTGGGCGGCCCCGCCCGAGAGCGCGCTAGGCGGGTTCTCGGCGACAGGGCGCGCCCCCTCTGGCCCGCGGTCCCTCGCGCGCGGGCGAGTCCTGACTGTTGCCGAGTCAGCGCCGAGTATAGGGGCCGCCGACCCTGGCCCTGCCCCCGCGGCCGCGCGTGGGGGACCCGAGTGTCGCCCGGAATACATGGTTCCTCCTCTTGGTCACAGTGCCCTCGGTTGAGCTTTTTTTTTTTTTTTTTTAAACCTGAGCCGGAAGCGCAAAAGCAGACCGAGTTGATTTTCCCGGTTCGGGTTCTTTGTGGGTCGGGTGGCCTGGAGGGAGCGGCGCAGGCTTGGGGAGGGCGGCGCGGGTTCAGGACCTGGGGGCCAGCCGCGAGGCCTGGAGGTGTCTGCTCTTGGGGTGTAATTTGGTATCTCCTAGTCGACAGTTGGCTTAGCGTCTGAGCCTTACTAGATGGGAACCTAGAATCCAATAGGTCCGCATTGACCTGAAGGCGGTACTGTCTTAACACTTACCCTGCACTGGGACATGCCTTGATTTGTGAGGCTGCATGGTGGCGGGGGATTCAGGCAGGTAGCTAAGGATTGGAGCCAGCCTTGTCAGCCTCTCCAGGATGGTGACCACATCCAGGCCTGCAGGGGCTAGGGATGGTGGACATCAGTTGGCACCTATGATGGCATGAAGTGGCAGAATAAATGGAGTTTGGGACCAGGGAGTGCAAGCCAGAAAGTTTTGGCCTTTTCATAGGAGGATACATTGATTTGATGGCATAATTGAATATCGGAAAGCCCATTGTTCTCTGTATCTAATTTTGAGATGTAGCTCAGCAAATGCAGTATTTTTGCAGTAAATGAGACTCTGATGTCAGGTGTAGTTGCCCAGTAATTTGGATTTTCATGTGTGCTTAGTTGCTCAGTCGTGCCCGACTCTGTGATCCCTTGGACTATAGCCCGCTAGGCTCCTCTGTCCATGGCGTTTTCCAGGCAAGAATACTAGAGTGGGTAATCATTTCCTTCTCCAGGGAATCTTCCTCACCCAGGGATGAAACCTGAATCTCTTATGTCTCCTACATTGGAGGCCGATTCTTTACCCTCTGAGCCATCAGGGAAGATTTTTATGATGGATATTGAAAATTATTACAGGATAATCTGTCAAGGGTATTTTGTGTGTGTTTAACTTTTCTTCTCTTTGTAAAGAAGTATAACATACATATTGTTGTCCCTTTATAAATAAATATAACATATATATTGTTGTTTAATCACTTGGTCATGGCCGGTCCGACTCTTTGTGAACCCATGAACTGTAGCTGGCCAGGCTCCTCTGTCCATGGGATTTCCCAGACAAAAATACTGGAGTGGGTTGCCATTTCCTCCTCTAAGGGATCTTCCTGACCCAGACCCAGATCATACCTGCCTCTCCTGCACTGGCAGGCAGATTCTTTACTGCTGAGCCACCTGGGAAGCCCATATACATATAGTAAAGTGTAAAACGTTTAAGTGTGCAAGTCAGTGAGCTTTTCATATGTATACACCCCTGTCACCATTCCACATATCAAGACCTAGATCTTACCCTGTGAGCTCCTCTTGCCTGTTCTAGATGACCTCAGTAACCTCCATGCTGACCTCTGTCACCAGATATTTGTTCTGCCTGTTTGGTCAAGCATGTGATTCTTAATCCCTTGCATCTTTTACTCAGCGTTACATCTGTGAGGCTCATCCGTAGTCTGTAGCTGTGGTCAGGTTTGTTGGTTCATTCGTGTTTTCCTCGCTGTGTCTATTTTATTGTATGCATAGTCATATTACTGCTGAGAATGGATATTCAAATTATTTTTTCCTGGTTGTAACTATTACGAGTTGCTGCTGCTGCTGCTAAGTCACTTAAGTCGTGTCTGACTCTGTGCGCCCCCAGAGACGGCAGCCCACCAGGCTCCTCCATCCCTGGGATTCTCCAGGCAAGAACACTGGAGTGAGTTGCCATTTCCCTCTCCAATGCATGAAAGTGAGAAGTGAAAGTGAAGTCGCTCAGTCGTGTCCGACTCTTTGCGACCCCATGGACTGCAGCCTACCGGGCTCCTCCGTCCCTGGGATTCTCCAGACAAGAACACTGGAGTGGGTTGCCATTGCCTGCTCCGTATTACGAGTTAGACTTCTACAAACACATTTATGAGGCTTTAAGTAGCTGGATGTGGTCACTTCTCTGTGGTGCAAACCCAGGAGTGGAATTGCTGGCCCTGGATATTGTGTATTTAGCTTTGGTAGACATTGCTCAACAGTTTTCCAAAGTGATTGTACCGATTTATTCCCCCAACTGTATGAGAGTTCCCGTTGCTCCACACCCTCACTGGAGGTTTGTAGTTTGTGTAAGGCAAATTAATGCAAAATTCAGGGTTTTCATAGAGTCTAGTAAATAGTAAAGGGATGCCTGATACATGCTTTACAGTAGAAAATTTCTCTTCTCACTGTTAACATGTTATCTCAATGAGATTTTAATGGTGGGAACTCTAATCATTCAGAGTACATAAAAATAATTCAGATATACATAATTGCTGAGAATAATTTGAGTTTCTTGTTCTATTTAATAAGTATTGAAATTTTCATTCTTAAATATGTTTGTATCCTCATAGTATTAAAATCTTTAAGATAATTAAATATTGATTGCATCCCTGAAATTCATAGGTTCAATATGTCTGCTTTCGGACCACAAGAATTTCAGTCCAGTTCCTGTTCAAAGCTGGGACTTACTGTGACCTTCAAACTCATTGGAGGAGGCTGAGCCAGCTGTTAAGAAACTGTTGAACAGTGTGGTCAGGCAGGCTGGCTCTGTAACACTTAGAACTTGATCTTCTAGTGCCTGTAATTCTTCTAACTGGCCTTTACTGCCACCTGTAGGCTCTGGAAGTTACAGATGCTGGTGGTGTGATCGTTACCTCTGTGCAACTGTGCTTCTCAAACTTGGGGGCATCAGTCACCTGGGGGACTGAACCCTGGAGAGTCTCGGACTCAGTAGGTCTGGGGGCAGAATGCGCATTTCTAACAAGTTACCCAGTGATGCCAATGCTGCTGGTCAGAGGTTCCACTAGGAACCACTGTAGGAGGCCAGCCGTAGGGAGTGGATTGGGAGATAGACACAGCCAGCCTCAGGTTTAGCTGTCTTTATCTTTATGGTGAGTCAGAATTTCCACAGTCACGGGAGTACGTGTAAGTACAGGTTATGAGTCTTCACACACTTCTTGTTTTTCTCCAGTAGATGGAAAGTCCGCCCCAGTAAGTTATGCATTTGAGCGGAGGAGAACCATACCTACCATTGTTGGTTGGTTGGTCGCTAAGTCACATTCGACTCTGTGACCCCCACGGACTGTAGCCTGCCAGGCTCCTCTGTCCATAGGGTTTTCCAGGCAAGAATACTGGAGCGGGTTGCCTTTCCCTTCTCCAGGGGACCTTCCTGACCCAGGGATCAAACCCATGGCTCCTACCGCATCTCTGCATTGCAGGTGGATTCTTTACCGCTGAGTCAGCGGGGAAGCCCATACCCTGCCATACGGCTGTAAGATATCCTTATATCTGAAAGGATACAGTAAAGGACATATTAAAAAGTACTAGTTAGGTCTCTCTGCTGCTAGTTTTCAGTTTGTCTGAGAAGTCCAGTATCCCAGAAAAACAAGAGCTGAAACTTGGAAGGGATACTTGTGAGGTAGTCAGATGTGGGGCCTTGATTTTTATAGGTCAGTGGTGACAGAACGGCCTCCTGTTTCAGCAAGGTAAGCGTTTCTTGCAGTTTGGGTTGGTCTTCAACATTTCTCCCACACGGCCTGGAACACTAGCTGGTTTCCACTTTTAGTTGCTATAAGAGACCGTGAACATCTCTACTTTTTGGAATAAGGTAGAAGTTTCCATCTCTCTTTGCTGCCCTAAAAGTAAATGTTTTAAGTTATATTTTTAATATTTTTCTCTAGTCCAAGTTTTGTATGCTTGTCGGTCCTAATAAGTTGGATTGGATGCCAGCAGGAATGGATTCAGTGAATGCAGAAGAGAGGACTGGGTGGACTGCTCCTGTGGATAAACTCTGTTACTTAGCCATCCCCAAGGAAACATGAAAGGGTTGGGAAACCCTAACGTTACATGAGGGGAAAAGAAAGTACAGAAATGATCTCAGGGATCTCAGAGATTACGCTGAAATCATGCCTTAGTCAGCCGCTGCCTGATTGGAGAGTTTCCAGACTACCAGTTCAGATGGTGAAAAATCTGCCTATAATGTGGGAGACCTGGGTTTGATCTTTGAGCCAGGAAGATCCCCTGGAGAACGGAATGGCAACCCACTCCAGTATTCTTCCCTGGAAAATCCTATGGACAGAGGAGCCTGGCAGGCTACAGTCCATGGGGTTATAAAGAGTCAGACGTGACTGAGCGACTAACACTTTCACTTTCAGGTCAGACTGGACCTTAGATAACATCTTCAGCTGTAGACAAATTTTGCAATAAAGTTATTTCCCTTTACTTTATGGAAATACACGTTTTAAAGTATTTTAGGTATTTGGTATTTTTCCCCCACAGATCGCATCAGCAATGCCAGCTTTTGGAGGGTAGATGACGGAGTGCTGTCTGGGAGATTATTCCAGGCCTGCCTGCCTTAGACATTCCAAGTACAGAAACGACCCTTGCTTGTGAGGCGCCGTGTTAATCACGCATAGTAATATCAGATTCATCTCTCCAGAAGAAACACAAAAATAGATTTGTATGACTGCAAGCTTTAGAGCTATATTCTAATTAATGGATTAAAAAAGAAATTAAATTAAAAAGGAAAAACGAATTTCCTATAATAATAATGAAGAAAATTTATATTAATCTTACGTTTGATTAGAGACTCATAGCTTTTTTTTAATAGGCCCACAAGAAACACCTCTTGTTTGAAAAGTAGAAGTTTAATGTGGCAAAGAAAGAATTACTGTAGACCCAAATGACTTTTCAATGACCCTAAAAAAAATAAAAAGTTTTTTCCTCTTTTTACCTAAAGGCATATGGTTAGCCTCGGAAGAATGTAAGCAGTTTATTTTGTTCTTTGTCAACACCATTTGCATGTATGTATGTCTGTGCTTAGAATTGCACCTTGTGGGCTGAAAGCTTCTCTACTTCCAGAAGAGCTTGATCACCTGGGGGTAACCTGTGTTAAGTTGGCCAGAGACAGGGAACCTGGCGGGTTCACGTGCTGACTTTCGACAACTTCGAATCATTCAGCTCAGGTTCCTGGAAGATGTGTCATTTACTGACTAGTAAGGCCGATGGCCGTGAGGGAGTCTCTGAGTTTTCCAGCAGGGTGTGTTTAACATTTTCCACACAAATCCTCAATCTGGTTTTGACTTTATGAAACGTTTTTGGAGTTAACCCGGCTGACCTTTCTCAGATGACCGCTCACTGAACATGCTCCCCTTGCTCTCTGAGCACGTTCTGGAGTGAATGGACTCAATCAGTTGCCAGTCAGTATAATCCAGCAGTTTCCAGAGCTTGATCCGGTCCTGCAACAATTGTTCCAAAAGGCCTTGGATGTTTGTAAGTCAGGACTCAAGACTCCCACATATTTATCCTCCAGGGCAGAAAAGAATTCATAAAAGGAAAGTAAGACATGCTCATGATTTTTTTTTTCACTTGAATAGCAGAATAGGGACTGCTTGGTTCCCCCCTATGCTCTGAGCATTAACCATGATGTTTTCAGAAACAAACAGCTCATCAACGTTCTCAAAAGCCTGGCTATAATAAAAACACAGCTAAAAGTAGATGTACACTATTTATGAGCTCTGTGTCCTTGGAAAAACTGCTCGTTGTAAAGCCTCCATTTCCTCATCTCTGCAGTGGGGAGAATAGTACTGGTCTCACGGGGTTGTTGTCTGTTGACTTGAATTAAATGTCAGTTCCCTCTTGCACCCCAAGCTGGGATGCAGACCTGGGACAGAGGAGGCATGCAATGAACATTTGCTGAAAGAACAAAGGTCTTTCATTCTATTTCTCCCCACAGCCTTTGTCTTTGCTCATACTGTCCTTTTTCTTCCCTTTCTACTTCCATCCAAATTCTACCCTTTATTCAAGGCTTGGTTCACCTTTGTCTTCCCTGAAGCTAAGCCATTTGTATGTATCACAAAATGAATTCCAGTGTTCTTTTTTCTATCTCTGCCTTGATTTCCCTATTTACTCTTACTATGTGTTTATTGGATTCCTCAGTGAAATACTTAACACTCTTTTGGGGTTACACAGCTTCTCTTTCTTTGAGTGCCCATGATTTGTGCCTGCCTGGACCCCTACACACTCTTTTTCACATGCTTTGCTTAGCAAAGAAACGTTGAAGAAATCTTATCTCTTTAACCCAGCGCAGGTGTCACCTCCTGCAGGAAGCCTGCCTTCTGGGCCTCTCCCACCACCTGCACGTTTTCATCGTGGTTGCTCAGTTCGTTGTCACTTATATATGAGTATGTGTTGGGTGCCCAGTGTGTGCCTGTAGCTGGGGAGGATCCAGGCACTTTCTCCCCGGTGGCCCCATTAGTTCCTCAGTGGTAGGCTCGCCTCTGAAAGCACATATGCCACCACACCCTTCCAGCCTTTTTTGTTCTGAGGTCCTTTATATGAACCTTTAAAATACCTTTAAAAGGAAGGACCTTTCTGTTCTAGGTGTGACTGTTTGCTGAAGTGGAGTGAGCCCTCTGGTGAAAGGCTCTGACCCACTCTGAGCCCGTTTTCTGCCTCCTGAGCCTGCAAGGATCCGGGCCACTGAAGGCTCTCCAGCCAGAGTCGATCCCCCTGTGAAGGCCTGATGTCCCTGAAGCTTTTGACAGGGCTCTCTGCCGTCTCCAGCTGCTCATTTAACCTCGGTTTTGACCATTTAACTCTTTGTTTAACCACATTGTTCTCCAGTGTTTTTTTTTCCAATAACATTTTTTAAGTTAGGACGGTACATAGCCAGTGTAGAAATTTTACTAATGCAGAAAAATATACAGTAAAAGGGGATTTGTCCATCATCCAGCCACTCAAAAATAACAATTTTAGGAATATTTTTTCTAACCTTTTTGTGTTGTTGGTGTCAGAATAAATCCCAGTAGTATTTTTTTCCCCTCATTTTTCTATTCCTGCTTTTCTTTCACTGTTTACTCTTATTTGCTAGAACAGTGACTAAAACACTCAGGGACATTGAGGTTACACAAGAGTACTCTGTGGCTCTGTGTACGATACTTCTCCATAGCATTAGGGAAAGATGGCTAGACTGATTTAATGCAGAGCTGTGTGTGTGCTGAGTCACTTCAGTCGTGTCCGACTCTTTGCGACTCTATGGACTGTAGCCTGCCAGGCTCCTCTGTCCATGGGATTCTCCAGGCAAGAATACTGAAGTGGGTTGCCATTCTCTTCTCCACGGCATCTTCTAGGGGGCCAAATTTTTTTCTCCTTTTTTTTTGAGAAAGAAAGAAACTCAGTGACATGAATAAGCTGACGAAGAGAATCTGTAGGTCATACTTTGAGCATTGAAGAGGCTTATGACGAGTTTATTTATACTGTAAGAAATCAACCAAATAAGAATTGTCCCTTTGCAGAGTAGGCAGTACATATTAGGAATGGATTATCTTTACGAGTGGACAAAGACAGAAAATTCAGTCAGATGCCAGAAGGGTGAAGATAAATTCATAGACCCGTAGTGAACATATGGCCAGGCTAGGATGTTTTGCAAGATTTCAAAGACTTCCATTTTAAAGACTTCATTTGAGCTTGAATTTTTGAAGACAAGTGTGGTTTCCTGCAAACGACCCTGGTGTGTTTGCCATAAGTAGGATGCTTGTTTGAATGGACCATGGGTCTACCTTAGTCTGGAAATTACTCTTTCTTTAGTGTGGGACCAACGCATCCTGATGGTGTGTTAGAAAACCTGACTTATGCTTCTTCAGGACTTCCTTAGCAGGGCCACGTGTGCTTGGCAAGGGCCGGCTGTGTGGGGCGGGGTGGTGGAGAGCTCTGAGACCTCGGGAGTAGGGCGTCCCAGCACCCGGAGGTCCAGGCTGTCTGCCTCTCTCAGCGTTCACTTCGTCTTCTTAAACCAACTTCCTCCAGTCTGTATGAAACAGGCTGCACGCACCCTGCACCCAGGCCTCAAACCTCCTGGTGTCGGCTGGCAGAAGCTGCCCCCTTCTCTTAGCTGTCTGTCTTCAAGACAGCCTTGTGACCGGTTCCCTGTGACTGCTTGTAACCCAGCCTCCACCCGCTGTGAGTTGTACCTGAGGAGCTGTGAGCTCCACGAGCAGCGCAGGTGGGAGAGGAGGACCACAGAGGGTGCTGAGGGTGTCCCCTTTGTCTGGAAGAAGGAAAAAGTGCAGGGCGGATGGCCCAAGAGCCAGCCCCTGCCTTCACTCAGCAGTGAGACCCAGCTCCAGCCAGGAGCCTCAGCACACGTGACCTGGCCTGTCCTGGTAATTGGTGGTCTTTGAATGGCATAGAGATACGGCAGTGCCTGCGTGCTCAGTCACTTTAGTTGTATCCAACTCTCCTTGCTTTGCCAAGGTTTATATCATTTTTAGGAAACTCATCTGCTAGGCCCCTATCTTCCGTCTCTTACACTGATGTAATACACACTGGTATATGTTATTGTATTTGACCCTCACAGCAACCATGGGAAGTAGTCCACAGAGGCTTTCCCCATTTTAAAGACTTCAAAAAGTCAAGTAATCTGCCCAACACTCAGTAGGAGTTAAGGGGCAGAGACCGCCAGCTCTCCCAAGTCCTCCAGGCCCCCTGCTCTGTGCAAGGCCACTCTGCCTGCAGCTGATGGTCCTCTCCCCGATGGGGGCGGTGGGAGGGCCAGGCTGAGTGCCCTCTGTTGTCAGTGTGGTGACCAGGAGCCAGACTCACCTCCTTTCCATGAACCAGTGCTGTTACTGGACATCCCAGCCAAGTCTCTCCTTTCTACCTCTCCAGGATTCTCTGCGTCCCACGTATTTCAGGGCCTCGGCTCCATCTCCTTACGTTGCTGACCTTTGTGGCTTTGAATGGCTCTAAACCTGGAGTTTTGCATTGGTTTCTTTAATGCACAAGCCATTCCTAGAAACATGGCCACTGATAGATCAGCCTTAAAAGAAAAGAGATTGTATCTCCTATGGTCTTGGCTCAGGAGGTTTTGGCACTTCTATTTTTTTTTTCAAAACTTCAAAATGAAAAGATATTCTTAGAGGAACCCATTACTAGGAAATTGTTTCCCTAGTCCATGCCACTCCAGCTTTTCCTGGTTTGCCTCCTATAGTGTTTGAGCAAGCAGAGAGCTTCAAAGCAGGGAAAATGACCCAGATCTCTTTGATAATAGTGCTGACATCTTGGGAAGGATTACTGAAATTAGCATTCCTGGAAGCGGGCAAGTAGCTTGAAAACTGTGCTGATTTGTCTTGCATGCCTTATTCTTGTGTCCTAGCAAAGCCTTCCCAAGGAGATATCTCTGGCTATCAGGCAGAAGGAACCAGCGGATCTGAGTATATTCTGATGGCTGGAGTCTAAAGAAAACGAACTGAGACCTATTTTAGAGCACAGCATTACATGAGCATGAGAGTGATAATCTTTTTTTTTTTTTTCCCCTGCTGGATCTTCTTAAGAAACCTGAATAGCCTTGATATGGTATCTAAAAACAAAATGAGTGGCGCTTTGATGTCTGTTCCCTCTTCTCCGTGTAACAGTGGGTGTGTGTTGCTCAGTGCTTATCTGCTATGTGCCAAAAATCAGACAGGGTCAGGAACAAATGCCCATGGGTTCCAAGTCATGAGGACACTTGGCAAAAAGGTGGTTCTTCTCTTTTCCCCTGTTTCGTGTCTTTGAATGATATGAAGAAGCTTGTCTTAACCAAGAGAGGGATAAGAAAGAGCTGCCAGGTTTAAAAACTAGTTGATAAATATCTGCAGATGAAAAATAATGTTCCATTTTGGCTTGTGTAATACTTTACAAGTAACCTTTCAAAATTACTGAATGGTTTTATTACAGATTAAATATTTAGAGAGGAACATAACCATGTAACTGAAAAATACCTTGATTTGATACATTGAATTATTTTATATTTCGTATTTACTGTTATCTACTGAATTTGCTTTCACTTATTTAAAGCAATGTCAGTTACCTCTTGTAAATATTGAACTTTTGTTTTCTTCCTAATGAACATGTTTTATCATGTACTGTTCTTTTCTTACCCTCTAAAATCACCATCTACACATATTCATTAAAAATTACTGAATGGTTAAGTCTGTGCTTTTGATTATGTGCTGTACACTAATTTTTAAGCATTAAAATGTCATAGATAATTGGGGGCAGGGCTGTATACAGCTGTGCATAGGATATTATAATAGGAAGATCAGTTTCTTTTTTTTTTTTTTTTTTTTTACCAAACTTCACTTAACTGTTTTTATCACCAGATGTTTCTTGTATCTCACGATAGATTTCTCTCATCCTTCTTTTATATATTTTTTGATCCTGTCTTTTTCTCTTTCTCCTTTTCCTTAGCTCCCCCTCCTTCCTCTTCCTTTTGCTTCACCCCTGGCATTGTGAGGTACATGCTGGCTTGGAGTGAGGGCAGCTGATTCAGCAAGAAGACTCTAAGAAGGACAGGATAGGGATTTGAGGTGTTAGTGTCACAGGAGAGCAGTTATACCAATTATCACAATAAGATAATTATTGTGCTTCAGAGCTTCCGTCTCATTTCCTGAGTTAAGAAGGATGAGTCTTCAGATTAAGAGTTTCTCTAAAGCATCATAGTTTAAAAATTTTGTTGCCTGATTTAAATATTGGCTCTCTGTATAGCTGAATAGCTCTATGATTTTGTACAGGTTTCTTAACTTCTGTCAAATTTTTCATTAAAAAATTGGAAGTTAAAATTGTACCTACCTCATGGAGGTATTGTAAAAGGCAATGGCACCCCACTTCAGTACCTTGCCTGGAAAATCCCATGGATGGAGGAGCCTGGTAGGCTGCAGTCCATGGGGTTGCTAAGAGTCAGACGCGACTGAGCGACTTCACTTTCACTTTTCACTTTCATGCATTGGAGAAGGAAATGGCAACCCACTCCAGTGTTCTTGCCTGGAGAATCCCAGGGACGGTGGAGCCTGGTGGGCTGCCGTCTATGGGGTCGAACAGAGTTGGACACGACTGAAGCGACTTAGCAGTAGCAGCATGGAAGTATATTATGTATATGTATATGTGCGTATGCATATCTGCGTGCTCAGTTGCTTCAGTCGTGTCCGATTCTTTGTGACCCTGTGGACTGTAGCCCGCCAGGCTCCTCTGTCCATGAGATTCTCCAGGCAAGAATACTGGAGTGGGTTGCCATGCCCTCCTCCAGGGGATCTTCCTGACCCAGGGATTGAAATTGCATCTCCTACAGCTCCTGCATTGCAGGCAGATTCTTTACTGCTGAGCCACCAGGGAAGCCCATGTTATTAAGGATGTTGTTTGGTATAAATGCTGCATACAAATGAGCTATTATTTTACACTTACTGTACACAGTTGTCTCTGTGTCATTGTATGTTTTCTTTAAAGTTCACATGTCAGGAAAGTAGTAATCAGAGTTCCCTTTTTGTTGAGGGGTTTAGATCGGGATGGTAAACAGATGGAAGGTTTGCTGGTAGAGTGGATGGTGACCAGTGAGACATAACGGAGAAGGCAATGGCACCCCACTCCAGTACTCTTGCCTGGAAAATCCCATGGATGGAGGACCCTGGTGGGCCGCAGTCCATGGGGTCGCTAAGAGTTGGACACGACTGATCGACTTCACTTTCACTTTTCATTTTCATGCATTGGAGAAGGAAATGGCAACCCACTCCAGTGTTCTCGCCTGGAGAATCCCAAGGACGGGGGAGCCTGGTGGGCTGCCATCTATGGGGTTGCACAGAGTTGGACATGACTGAAGCGACTTAGCAGCAGCAGTGAGACATAGAATTGGATCTTTACAGAGAAGACGGAGACCATAAGGAAACTATGTGGAATTGGTTAGACATAAGAAACTTAAGTGGCAGGGCTTGAGATAATGGGGAAGTTTAAGATATTATTGAACCTGAAGTGGCACAAAAGACTCAGTACCTGCTTCTGATTTGTCTGAATTTTTTGTTTTTGTGAAAACTGTTTTAGCCAGCATGGCTTATGATGTCACCTCTTATGTAAGAGAAAACAGTCAAAAAAAGAAAGAGTAAAGCTTGCTTTTTAAAAAATATAATGTGAAGTCTTATTTTACTCAGCATAGTTTTAGAAGGTGTTTCACATGAGTAAATATTCCATATAAATGAAGTTTGGCTCATTAAATTTAAAAAGTTTCTTTTATCATTTCTTACTGATAAATTTTTCTAAAAATCAAACAACACATTCATGTAACATTTATCAAGCACATTGCATGTGCCAGAAACTGCTGAGTGTTTAATATATGTTATCCTATTTTTTGCACATAAAATTCTTTGCGTTCTGGTTTCTTGAATATGTTTTTGTTGTTTAGTTGCTAAGTTGTGTCCAACTCTTTTGCGACCCCACATACTGTAGTCCTCTGTCCGTGGAGTTCTCCAGGCAAAAATACTGGAGTGGATTGCCATTTCCTTCTCCAGGGGATCACCCCCACCCAGGGACTGAACCCGCATCTCCTGTGTCTCCTGCATTTGCAGACAGATTCTTTACCACTGAACCAGCAGCGAAGACCATACAGGCATAATTTTATTGTGTTTTGCTTTCTGTGCTTTGCAGTTACTGCATTTCTTTTCTTTTCTTTTTTAATTAACAGTTTGTGGCAACTCTGCTTTGGGTAAGTCTATTAGCACCATTTTTCCAACAACATTTGTTCAGTTCATGCCTCTGTGTCACATTTGTAATTCTTAGAGTGTTTCAAGGAGAAGGCGATGGCGCCCCACTCCAGTGCTCTCGTCTGGAAAATCCCATGGATGGGGGAGCCTGGTGGGCTGCAGTCCATGGGGTCGCTGGGAGTAGGACACGACTGAGCTACTTCACTTTCACTTTCACTTTCATGCATTGGAGAAGGAAATGGCAACCCACTCCAGTGTTCTTGCCTGGAGAATCCCAGGGATGGGGGAGCCCGGTGGGCTGCCGTCTATGGGGTTGCACAGAGTCGGACACAACTGAAGCGACTTAGCAGCAGCAGCAGCAGCAGAGTATTTCAAACTTTTTCATTATTGTTGTATTTGTTAATGTTGAGCAGTGATCTTTGATATTACTATTGCAAAAAGATTATGACTGAAAGAGCAAATGATAGCTTTTTAGCAATAAAATATTTTTAAATTATACTTTTTTAGGCATAATGCTATTATACACTTAATAGACATAACTTTAATGTGCACTGGGAAACCAAAAAATTTGTGTGACTCACTTAATTGCAATATTCACTTTATTACAGTGGTCTAGAACTGAAGCCACAATATCTCTAAGATATTCCTCTACTGGTACTAATTTAGCCTCCTCTTAGAAAGCTAATTGTTAGGCCCTTTGGTCAGTTCTGTGCTTGGATTTTTGACTTTTATATTTTGACCTGAATATTTCTAGCACACTCTTAATGTTTCCACAGAGTTAAGAGCAAGGAAACCGGTTCTTAGTTGAGTGCTTATTGCATGTTCTAGGCACTTTCACATTTAGTTAAGCCTAACAAAAACCTATAAAATAATTATTGTGCCCATTTTGTAAATGAAATAAGTGAGGTACAAGAGATTGAATATCTTGCCCAAGGCTGCACTGCTGAGTAAGAAGAGGAGCTGGGAATAGATTATGGATCTGTCTGACTTAAGACATGATTAAAGAAATAGATATCAATTAAAAATAGTTTATAGAGGAAAACCCTTCTTTACACTCCTTCTACTTTTCTGATTCTTTCCGACTATTCTAAAAGCAGATTTTTTTTCTTCCTTAATTAATTTAGCTGTCTTTCAGCTGTGCTGAAGGTACACACAAAAGTTAAAGGAAAAAACGGAGATTTCAAGCTTGATAGGTGAGGGACTAGCCCATGGGATGACCCAGGATTTTCCTAATTTAAATGAAAATTTTTAAACTCTGTATCTTTGACAAAACCTTTAGTTTAGAGTCACAAGTAACTTTGTGTGCTTCAGGCACACACACAAAATTATCAACTAAGCATTGAAGCAATATGAGTTGTTTTTTCATACCAAGCCTTCACAATCTGATGGTGGTAGATCCATCCCTCCTTAAAAGCAGTGAAAACATTGGCAGAGATGGCCAAAATCAGCTATTTCAGAACTCTTGAAATTTGCCAAAGGCTTCCAACAATCTGAGGAGTATTTATTTAAGAAAAACTGCTGAATCTCATTGAGCAGGGTTTGTGGCGTTGCAACTTGAACTGCTCCCATCTCTCTTTGCTCAGGTCTGCAGTAACCTTGAAAACCAGCAGGCTTGCAGCCACTGGATGGGCAGGGCTTGCTGGGGCGCCTCAAAAAAAAAAAAAAAGGCCATTCCGAAAGCATTGTCCCTATTTGACCTGTTGTCCAGCTCCCTGGAAAAGCCCTGTTTCATTGTTGTCACTTGACCTGACTGGAGCTCAGAACTTGATCTGCAGGAAAACCCTGTCCTCAGGGCCTTTGTCAAAAACAATCAGTGGCAACTGATACTCAGCTGCTGAGGGGTCAGTAGCAGTTGTGGAAATAAGAACCTGACCCAAAACTTAAAAGGAAGATATGAGAATAAAATCTCCATAAAAGACTTTGAAAAGCTGTTAGTATAGCCACTTCAGCTGTCCTTGCCCATCAGCAGAGACTCTTGCAGGCGGTAAATGTATTAAACATTCCTATTAAAAAGGTGGAGAGGGAGGAACGTGATCCAACTGTGTGCTCTCTACAGGTCACACACTTGAGAGTCAAAGACACAAACAGGTTGAAAGTAAATGGACAAAAAAGATATACCATGTAAATGGTAATCAACAGAGAACTGAAGTGGCTGTACTAATAGATGATACAGACTTTAAAGTGTTGTTATTGGACAGAAAGAGGGATGCATTATAATGATAATTAGGAAGCTATAACAGTTATAAACGTATGACCTAGTGACAAAGCCCCAAAATGCACGAACCAAAAACTGGCAGAATTGAAGGGTGATATGGAAATTTGAACAGTAATAGTGGGAGATTTCAATCACCCATTTCAATATGGACAAAACAACTAAGCGGAAGATCATTGAGGAAGTAGAAGACTTGGCCAGCTCTATAAACCAGTAAGACCTAAGAGACATCTATAGAATGCTCATTCAACAACATTCTCCAGAACAGACCATATTCGAGACCATAAAACAAACCTCAATAAATTTCAAAGGACTGAAATTGTACAACGTGTGCTCTCTAAAGATAGTGATGTAACATAGGCAATTAATAGAAGAAAATGTGGGGGATTCACAAATATGTGGAAATTTTAAGTTTGCATGCTTCTAAATAATCAGTGAATCAAGGGAGAAATTACAAAGGAAACTAGAAAGTACTTTGAAATGAAAGAAAATGAAGCACAGTGACGTAGGAATGCAAGTAAAGCAGTGTTCAGAGCAAAATATTTAGCTGTACATGCCTATATTAAAAAAGAAGAAAGATGTCAAGTCAGTAACCTAATCTTTCATCCCAAGAAACTAGAAAAAGAAGAACAAACTGACACCCAAGCAATCAGTTCAGTTCAGTCGCTCAGTCATGTCTGACTCTTTGTGACCCCATGAATCGCAGCACGCCAGGCCTCCCTGTCCATCACCAACTCCCGGAGTTCACTCAGACTCATGTCCATCGAGTCGGTGATGCCATCCAGCCATCCTCCGTCGTCCCCTTCTCCTCCTGCCCTCAATCTTTCTCAGCATCAGGGTCTTTTCAAATGAGTCAGCTCTTCACATCAGGTGGCCAAAGTAATAGAGGGGAAGAAATAAAGATTAGAGAAAAATGACACACACACAAAAAAAAATCAATGAAAACAAAAGTGGCCCTTTTGAAAAGACCAGCAAAATTTTGCAAATCTTTAGCTAGACTGACCAAGAAAAAGAAAATTAAAATTACTGTGTATCAGTAAAATCAGGAATGAAAGCCAGTGCACCATTACTGATCTTATAGAAATAAAAAAAGGAACATAAGGGAATACTGTGAACAACCAACAAAGTAAATAATTTAGATGAAATAGATAAATTCCTAGAAAAGCATAAACTACAAAAATGGACTCAAGAAGTAATAGACAATTTGAACAAACCTGTAGCCGATAAAGGGCTTCCCAGCTAGTACTAGTGGTAAAGAATCACCTGCCGGTGCAGAAGATGCAAGTGACGTGGGTTCCATCCCTGAGTCGGGAAGATCCCCTGGAATGAGAAATGGCAACCCACTCCACTGTTCTTGCCTGGAGAATCCCATGGACAGAGGAGCCTGGCGGGCTGCAGTCCATGGGGTCACAAAGAGTCCGACACAACTGAGCGGCTGAGCACACGGAGCAGGTAAAGGGGCTTCCCAGGTGGCGCTAATGGTAGAGAATCCACCTGCCAATGCAGACATGGCAGAGAGACGATGTAATTGCTGGGTCGGGAAGATCTGCTGGGGGCGGGCATGGCAACCCACTCCTGTGTTCTTGCCTGGAGAATCCCATGGACAGAGGAGCCTCGTGGGCTATGGTCCATAAGGTCACCAAAAGTTGGACATGACTAAAGTGACATTACACACACACACACATACACACATAGCAGGTAAAGAGATTAGTAAATTAAAACCATTCCATAGAAAAAACCCCAGTCCCAGAGTGCTTCACTGGTAAAACCTAAGCACTGAACAAATTAATACCAACTCTTTACAAGGTTTTCTCCAAAATTGGTAAAGAGAGACTACTTCTCAATTTACTCTGTGAGGCCAATATTACCCTCATACCAAAACCTGACAAAGATGTCATAAGAAAACTACAGACTATCCCTTATGAACATAGATGCAAAAATTCTCAAAAAGTTACAAATGAAATCCAGGAGTGTGTAAAAAGGATTATGCGTCATGACCAAGTAGGATTTGTCCTAGGAATATAGGGTTGGTTCAACATACCAAAATCACTTAATGTAATATACTATTTCAGGAAAAAAAAAAAAAAGGCCCCAAACCACATAATCATCTCAGTAGCCATAGGGAAGATATTCAAGAAAATACTCTTTTCATGATTACAAACACTCAAAAAATTAGGAATAGGAAACTTTCTCAGTCTGTTGAAGGGCATCCATAAAAAATCCCCACAGCTAACATATTTCATATTTTTTATGTATTGAAGTAAAGATATTTTAGATACATTGGGTTAAATGTATTGCTGAAAATTTATTTTATGTATTTTTAATGTGGCTTCTAGAGAATTTTTAATTGCATTTGTGGCTCATATTTAACGGATGCATTTTATTTGTGTTTGACCGTGCAGTTCTGGACACGGGGCCTCTCAGATCTGAGTCCTACCCTCTGCCCTGTAGGACAGGATTATGAGACACAGGGCAGAGGCTTGAGGGACTCGGGTGAAGAAGCCGCAGACAGGAAGATGAAGGGGCGTCTGAAATGCAGTTTTTCTCTGCGGGGTTGTTTCATTCACGGCTCTATCCTCAGTGCCTTGGATAGTCAAATTGGTAATAGAATGGTTTCAATAAGAGGGTAATATTTATTACTAAATGGTTATTTAGTCAGCATCTGATCTTTGCTGTAGGTACCTAAAATCTAGAAAATGAGAATAGTGCAGTTTAGTGAGCACAGACATGGCGTTTGATAAGCATCCAGCCATGAGGTGAGTGTACAGATGCCTTGGAGGACTAAGGGAAACTAGACAGTGGGAGCTGCCCTTTAACAAAATCTTTGGTGTTGCCAGGTGTTTTGATAGTACAAGGCAAAATCTTTGCCTAATAATTTTTTTTTAAGTATTTAGGGAGATTATATCTGATGTAAAATTAACTGATTTCCAAATATTGGCACCTAATTCAATTTTTTTTAATGTGTATATCAAACAAAACCTGCCTATACACTGGATTTGGCCCCAAAGCCAACGGAATGTCTGACTGGTAAAGTGAATATATACTTCCTTTGAACTCTTAGGCATCAAAGCAAGGGACTCAACCGGTGCTACACACAGGAAGCCTTCCTTCGCAGACCTCCTTAGCTGTGTTATATCCTGTCATAAGACCTCATAGTCCATGTATTTCTTCTTCTCAGCAGTCGTTACATTTGTAGTCTACATTTGTGTGATTGTTTGATTCAAGATATGTCTCTTCCATAGGACATCCAAACACTCCCCATGGGCAGGACCTGGGTCTTTTTACTAACCAGTAATTAACAAATAAATGAATAAATTGAACAGGAGAGATGAATTTTGAAATGCATTCTGTATTTTAGTTAAAGAGTATAGCATCTTACTTGGAATTCTGTGTTGAAAGATTACATCCAGTAAGTTGTTTTGTTAGCTCTAGATGAGAAAAGATGACTTTTTCCCCCATTACACAGACATTTCACTGTTATCTACATTAATATATCTTAAAGCATATTTCAGAGAACTCTGGCATTTGCAGCAGAACACATTAATGTCAGTATTTATTTGTACTTAGTAATTCCAGAGTTCTTATAGTCTGACATGTTAGGCTATAGCTAATCCTCTGGACTTACTGCTCTTCCTGGGAAAAATAGAAACACTGCTTCCCTTGAATGGTTATTAAAAATATCTTTTTTAGATTTTGGATATTTGTAAAGTTTGATTATTTTAAGCTCTAGGAGGGAAAGGGAAAGGTGGAGAACTGGCAGGCATCACTAGAAGCAAAGTTTTCAATTGAAAAACAGAAAGAAACAAGAATCAATAATAATCTGCCAAGTTAAAGTTGAAATATTTACTGTCATACCAAAATAAAATAAAGTTTGTCTTGCTGAAAAAGAGAGGTCACCTTTTCTCTGCCTTAAGACAGAATGAAGAAATGTGAGCTGGGGAAGTGAGTAACAGCAGGCAGGAGGGGGAAGGAGAGGAGACCACGACCTGCTGTAGTCTCCTGGAAACGTTGTTAACAGTGCTAACCCTTATCCTTTACGTTTTTGTAAGCTGCAGAAAAGAAAGCCTTAAAGATTTCTTAAAATCGAATCTGTATGATTCCGTTTACATAGCATTCTCAAAATGACAGCATTTTCGAGATGGAGAACGGATTAGCGGTTGCCCAGGATTAGAGGTAGGGCAAACGGTTCTATCAGTTTTTGCTCTGTGTATCTTAAAGCTCTCTGTGTGTGTAACTGTGAACATCTGGGTATCCTCCTGATCCTTCTTCCATCATTATGAAACGGCCTCCTTTATCCCTGGCCATATCTTTTGTCTGTTATTAACAGAGCCATTGCATCTCTTCTTTAATTAGTTTAGCATGATAACCATACTCATTCTTCTTTCTTTTAATCAACATGTGTCTCTCTGTATAAAATGTGTTTCTTATAGGGAGCATACAATTTTATCTTACTTGTTTGTCTAGTCTGACAGTTTCTGCCCTTTCAATGGAATGTTCACCCCATTTACCTTGAATGTGATCATCCATGTGCTTGGGTTTGAGTCTGTCATTTTGCTATTTGTTTTCGTTTCGTCTGTTCTTTGTGCTGCTTTAACTCCCTTTCTGCCTTCTTTTGAATTCAGTGCTGTTTATGATTCTGTTTCATCTCCATTGTTGTCTTTTTAGTGGTAGCATTTTTTTGTTTTGTAGTTTTTACTGGCGCTTTTGGGTTTATTGTCCACATATTTAAATGATTACATCTACCTTCAAGTGATGTAACACCACCCCACATATAGTACAAGAAACGTACAATGGTGTGTTTTCATTTCTCCCTATTGTTGTCGTATATTTCATTTATGCATAGCTTATAAACCCTGCTGCCCTAAATTGTTATTTTTGTTTAGCCAGTGATCTTTAAAGAGATTTAAATAATAAAAAAAGTTATTTACCCCTGCAGTCACCATTACCAGTGTTCCTCATTCCTTTGTTTAGATTCGTATTTTCCTGGGGTTTCCTATTCCTTCTAGCAGAACTTCCCTTAGCATTCCTTGTTGTGTGGGTCCGTTGATGATTATTTTTTCCAGCCTTTGTATGTCTGAAATTATCTATTGACCACCTCCACTTTTCAAGGGTATTTTCTGTGGTTTCATCATGTGTTCTTTTCGTACTTTAAAGACTTTTCTCCATTATCTTCTGCCTTACATTGTTTCCAATAAGAAATTTGCTCATTTTAAACTTTGTGCTTCAGTACATAGTGTCATTGTTTTCTCTCTGCTTTTAAGATGTTTTCTTTATTACTGGTTTTGAACTGTTGATTCTGATGTATAGTTTTATTCCTGTTTCTTGTGCTTTAGGTTTGTTGAATTTCTTGAATGTTTAGGTTTGTAGTTTTCATTAAATTCAAAAATATTCTGCCGTACTTTCTCCAAGTTTCTTCTGTTTCTCCCCTCTTCTCTTTCAGGAGCTCCAATTGCACATATATTATTAGGATGCTTGAACTTGTCCCACAGTTTGCTAATATTTTATTTTTAGTTCTTTTTTTCCCCATGTTTTCATTTTAGATAGTTTCTGTTGCTGTGTCTTCAAGTTTATTAACCTTTTCTTCTGCCATTAATTGCATCTGGTATATCTTTCATCTCAACTTGAGTCTTAAAAAAATCTTCTGTCTCTACTTTTTTAGTACATGAGGAATAAATACTGTTTTTAATTATTTTATCTCTACATTCTAACATCTGTATCTAACATCTGTACCCCCTCTCAGTAACTGATTTCTTTATTTTTTTTCTCATTGTGGGTCACATTTTTTGCTTCTTTGAATGCCAAATAATATTTGATTAGACACCAGACTTTGTGACTTTTACCTTTTTGCCAAATGAATGTATTTGTATTCCTATAAATAACCTCAAGCTTCATTCTGGGACATAGTCGAGATACTTGAAACAGTTGATTCTCTTAGGTCCTGCTTTTAGAATTCGTTCGGTGGGACTGGCAGCATTCCGTCAAGGGCTGTTGACCCCTTACCACCGAGGCAAGACCCTTTGGAGTGCTGTACCCAGTGTCTTCTGAATTGTAAGGTTCTCCAGTCTGCCTGGGAATAGGCCCAGGGCAGGACCCCATGTGAATCTGGGGCACTGTTCCCTCTAATCTGTTCGGCCGGTTTTTCTCCTACCCTTTGGCAGATCCATGCACGCACTGAGCAGTACTCTGTTGAATGTTCAAGCTGTGTACCCTTTGCAGGTCTCCGGGGTTTTCTCTGCTTGTAGCTCGCTCCTTTCCTGACTTGGGAACTCTAGCCGTGGCGTCCTGAGAACTCTCCACTCCTCTCCAGCTCAGGGAGTCCTCCGGGCTCCAGCCGGGATCTCCCATTCTGCACCGTGGCCTGGAAGCCCTCTCATGGCAGTAAGCTGGGGCGACAGGGCTCCCCTCGTTTGTTTCTCATCTCTCAGAGACCACTCTCCTGCATCGCCTTATCCTCAGTGTATTGAAAATAGTTGTTTTGCCTATTTTTGTCCTTTTCGCTTTTGTTTTTGGTTGTTAAATTGGGTTTCTTTTATTCCATTTGGTTGCAAGTAAAAGTCTCAAAATTAGGAGTTTTTTGTTGTTGTTTGTATATTTGTCACTATTGAGAAAAATGTTGTATTAAAACCATTTATTACCTAAGCTAGTTTCTAAACATGTTTGCTATACTTAAGTTCATGAAGATCTGAAGTGGAATAAAGAGGGGGCTGTAGAAAGTAAACGTGACTGTGAGTCCCTCTCCTTCCCCACAGTTCTCTGATTTACTCTTTGGCAGATTATTGCTCCCTTGTTAATCAGGGTCCCTTGGTTCCTTCTGGAGAGAGATTGTTTCAATGGGTTTAAATACACCACTGAAAATATGTGAAAATGCTATAAATAAAATTGTCACGGTTTTTATGTTTTAATCTAAGTGATTTAAACTTTGACATTAAAATATTGTAGAGAAAGCACTGAGAGGATTTAGCTCAGCAGATGTTAAAATGTCTTTTAAAGCTATAGTAATTAAGATATTGAAATACTAATGCTAATACAGCCACAGACTCGTGGGTCAAAGTATAGTGTCTGTTGCTGCTGCTGCTGCTAAGTCGCTTCAGTCGTGTCCGACTCTGTGCGACCCCATAGATGGCAGCCCACCAGGTTCCCCTGTCCCTGGGATTCTCCAGGCAAGAACACTGGAGTGGGTTGCCATTCTGCAAACAGACTTATAAATGTGTCTTAAACATTTAGCTTAGGTTATTCAGTGGATGTGGAGGAGGGCATGGCCACCTACTATGGTATTCTCGCCTGGAAAACCCCATGGAAGAGGTGCCCTGGTGGGCTACAGTCCATGAAGGTCCCAAAGAGTCGGACACGACTGAAGCGACTTAGCACGTGTGCACTCAGTAGATGATGTGGAGACAAGCGGACAACTCACTGCAAAAGTGAAAATTGGAAATCTCCTCCTCTTATTTTATAGGGGATATATTCCAAATAGGTTAAATATAATTTAAAAGCATTAGAAGAAAATAAGGCAATTCAGACAGTCTTGAGGAAGAGAAGGACTTTCTAAGTATGACACAAAAGGTATGACCATGAAGGAAAATATTGATGAGATTACACAAAGATTTTTTATCTCCTAAGTGGCAAAATAATCATTAAAAACAGGGAGCTCCCTGATGGCCTACTGGTTAGGATTGGAGACTTTTGCTGCTCTGGCCCAGGTCAAATCCCTGGTCAGGGAACAGATCCTGCAAGCCACACCACGCAGCCCCTTCCCCTGCCCCTTAAAAAAGTCACTAAAAACTGAGTTTATATCCTTACTGTATAAAGACTCCTAATAAGGTAGTAAATATAAATGTCTTACTAAAAAAATGGGCAGAGAACGTGAGTTAGGTAATCATAATTAGGGACAAAAAACATAAGTTTCTGGGAAATATTTATCTTTTAAATGTTCTATTTCATAATAATAGTAACAATAAAATAATTAAAGTAATAAAAGCTATCATTTATTATGGGTTTCTGTTTGTCTGAATTTGTTAAGAACTGTCAACAGATTAGCTCATTTAATCCTTTGAAAGGCAGGTATCCATCCATCATCATCATTTTATGAATGTGACACCTGAGACAGGACATGAGGAATCTTGCCTGAGATGACAGAGCAGTCAGGTGGTTGAGCCAAGCTTTAAGCCGGCCATCTGAGTCCTGCTCCTTGTCACTTCTCCAAGAAGTAAATTAAAACTACCTTAGATTCCACTGCACTTCTCAGAGAAATTGGTAATTTGTACAAGATCACACAGTTTGTAAGCAATAGAACAGAGCTAAGATTTTTAGAAAGAAAAATCATTTAAAGAGAAGAAGGAAAAAGAGCAAAGTAAGCAACAAAGCAGCGGTCTTCTAATTCTACAATGTATTTCTTTCCAGAATATTTGAAGGATGATTCAAAGAAGATGAAAAGTGGGCTTGTGTTTGTAAAACTGGCTAACCCATGTTCAGGTAGGTGCCCCTCTCCTCCCTTCTCCTCTGATAACTTGAACATTTTTAAAACGTTGTGGCTGAAAAGTGTGTACATTTATTTGTCTTCTCATGTTTTTTCTTCCTGTCTAGCTTTTAAAGGTAAAACAATATTACATGATGACAAAAGCAAGCTAATGATATAACCAGTCTTCTAAGATAATTCACTTGACCCGAACATTTTTTAAAATTTCTGTGTAATTTTAATCCATAAAACTGTTTATTCATCAGAAATGCTGGCAAAACAAAAAAGCAGAGCATGTTTGATTTCTCTCTGAAAACAGATGAGTTTTCCTTGGCCTTTTAAAGCCAGCTTATCTTAAAGTAGTTATCCAATATAAGAGTCCATTTATACTCATGTTATAAAGTAAAATAAATAACCTGAGTTTAAAAAAGGGGCAGGGGAGGCTTTTACTGGACATGCCAAGGTTTTGAATACTTTCATTTTTAGCTGTACTTCCCTTATTTTGTTCAGACCAAAAAGTAGTATATATATATATTTCCTGTCAAGGTGATTTTTTTTTTTCATTAAAAAACATTGTATTTTGAGGAAATACACATTTTATCAGGAATAATTTTAACTCTACACTCAGTGTATTTTCCTTTGTCTTATCATTTTTAGGCAAAAGTATAAAATACACTAAATATATGGTGATATTGATGACATTATTTATCTTTGTGAAATTGTTTTTCCATCAGTTTATTTTACAAGATTTATAGGGTTCTTCTTCATTTTACAAGGTTTTAAATAGCTATCTGATATTTAGCAGATTAGGCCGTCCTCTTGGGACTGTCATACTGAATAGTGAAAGCAAGAGACATCAGCGGGTGGTGCCGTGTTTGTAAATAGAAGTAGCAAGAGAGGCAGAAATTCCAGTTTCCTTTTCCTCAAAACGAAATTGGATGTAATCGGTCAGCTATATTATTTGAAATTCCTTAGTATGTATAAATGTAAGATGAGGTGTGAAGTGTTTTTGCAAGAGACATCTTAGCCAGTAAAACATTTAACAAAGGTAAAATACAAATAAAAGCCAGGCTTCCTGGAAAATTCTGAATGTCCATGGACAACACTTTGCTTTACTGACTATGGAAAGATAAAGGCTAACCTTTGCTGAGCACTAACTTATGTGCTGTGCTAGGAGCTTTACGTGTCCATATTCTCTTTTTAATCCTTAAAAAAATCTCTGGTGAGGCAGTTCAGTATTGCTCCCACGTTACAGGCGTGCAAACAGGCACAGAAAGGGTGGCTGCACTTCCCCAAGGGCACGCGCCCAGATGTGGTCGAGATAGATTCTAATTCAGGGCCCTGACTGTGCTGTGTTTGGAAGGAAATTCCTGCATTCATTCGGATGCACGCAGATGTGTGCTGTCCTCACCCCTTCTACTGGTCATTTTCTTGGGGACTCTGAGGAAAGGGAGATTTTCATCTAGTTTGACGTGGCTCTCCTCACTCCTCATGGCCGAAAGTGTGCTGCGGTCGTGGGCCCTGGCCTTCCTCCCGGGGGCCACCCCTCTAGGGTGTGCGGACCCCGTCTCATCCCTCGGTGTGGGAGGCTGCAACCCCCGACAGGCCAGCTCAGTTCATCTGGCCGAGCCATTTGGGTTTGGGTGGCTTAGGAGTGATGGAGGACTCAATGAGAGGCTTTGGAGCCGTTAAGATAAATGATTTGTCCTTTTGTATTTATTGGTCTAAGTTCAGTGAGGATTACAGAGCTGGGAAACAAGCATTTGTGTGTAATAGCTACAAGCTTTCCTTGGAGTAACTTTGTATAGACTGTATATGTATGTTTATGTTCATATTAGGAACATTCCTCAGAACTATTAGTCTTTTGAGTGTGTGTATGTGTGTGTGAAAACTTACAAATAAAAAACAGATTTGTCTTAACAGGGGAAGGAACCATTTACTTGTTCAACATGTGTCTACCGCAGCTGTTTGAAATAAAAGTTTTCAAGGAAAAAAACCATTCTTGGTTTATAAATGAATCAGTTCAATCAGGTAAGTGACTAGTGTATATATTTCCATTAACTAAACACATACACTGACTTTGCCATCCTTCACGCATGGAAGTCTGAGTCAGTCCGCCTGGCTTGGAGTCTAGTCCAGAGTTGTTTTTTTGTTGCTGGCATCAGAGCAGGGTTTGATCAAGGAGAAAGGAAAGATGGTTTGAACAAGTTTGGGTCACCAACTTTGTGTCTTAGGTAGGTGGCCGGAAATTTTTAGCTATTAATAACAACTCTGATTTTTTTCTCCTAAAACACTCACACCCTGAGTCAGAAGTAAGATGACTTTTGATGGAGAATACACTGAACAGTTGACTGAAACTCTTTGCTCTTCTTTTAGCCACTTTTGAGATTCTTCAAGTTTTTTAACATCTTATTTGCATTGCAAATGGATACTGATATAGCTTCTATCGATAAAGTAGAATAGAATAGAACAAAGATATTTTTTAATGCTTTGTCATATAAATTATCATTGCAACCCCCCACCCTCCCTATCCCCTGGGCTTCCCTTGTGGCTCAGCTGGTAAAGAATCCACCTGCAGTGCAGGAGACCTGGGTTCAATCCCTGGTTTGGGAAGATCCCTGGAGAAAGGAAAGGCTACCCACTTCAGTATTCTGGCCTGGAGAATTCTATGGACTGTATAGTCCAAGGGGTCACAAAGAGTCGGACAAGACTGAATGACTCTCACTTTCACCCTACCCCCCAACACACACACCCAACACCCAGTTTCTCTCTGTTTTCCTTTGTTTTGGGTCATTGTGGACTCTGAAGGAGACAGGATACCAAATGTAGCCCTGACAGTTCTGGGGTGCCGGGGGTGTGGAGGGGGGAGGTGTTCTGGGATGGTTGAGGCCATCTCAGTTCCCGCTGTCTCATTTTTTCTGTTGCTTGGGTGGGGTGAGGGGGTGTCCTGGGGTGGTTGAGGCCATCTCAGTTCCCGTTGTTCCTTTGTCTTGGTTCCGTTGCTTCCTAAGCCCCTGCTTTCTGTCGAGTGTCTAAGCCGCCACCTAGTGCTAAGGTTGAAAGGCCTCTTGACCTTTCTTGTAAGGCATCCAGAAGAAGGGTTTATTGCTGGCGGTGAATTTCATATACCTGTGTGCATGAGAACATTTGAAGTGGTTTTCAGGTGCGAAAAGGCAATGGTAGACTGTGGTAGGTGCCAAGTATACATTCCTTTTTATTGTTCCCTTTTATTGTTTTTCATTTGATAATACATGAGAGTTCCAGCTTCTAGTGTAATATACTTGCCTTTGGGTTTGGCTGCATAGACACAGTAACATCCAGATGAAACTGGAAAACATTCAGAGGCAGTGACTGATCACCTCTTCTGAACTGTCTGAGTTGGTACCTGCTGTTTTTTAATAGACTTTGTTTTTTTTGTTTTTTTGTTTTTAGTTTTTGGTTCTCAGCAAAGGTACCTGTTTTTTTTTTCATAGTCTTCTTTTTAAACATAAACTTGAAGAAGGAGCTGTTTTTAAGAATGGCCACTAGGATATTGTTTTCAGATTGAGAAACCTGTTTCTAATTTCTGAATATAATAGATGTCTCATATAAACTGGGCTTAGAGCTTCTGATAGATTGTTTTCATAAACTTCCTTCTACTTTAAAAAAAAATCATTAACTAGTACTCTTGCCTGGAAAATCCCATGGATGGAGGAGCCTGGTAGGCTGCAGTCCGTGGGGTCTCTAGGAGTTGTACAGGACTGAGCGACTTCACTTTCACTTTTCACTTTCACGCATTGGAGAAGGAAATGGCAACTCACTCCAGTGTTCTTGCCTGGAGAATCCCAGGGACAGGGGAGCCTGGTGGGCTGCCGTCTCTGGGGTCGCACAGAGTCGGACACAACTGAAGCGACTTAGCAGCAGCAGGGTCATCATATAAAATTATGTCCTTAATTTTTTTCTTTAAACATACTATGAAATGCATTCATGTATATAACTTAGGGTTAGAATTTCTTGGCTGTATAGTTGGGTTGCAGTGTTAGAGAATAAAAATCAGTACATGTTTCCTGAAACCAAATCAGTAAGTATGGAGATAAATGAATTGTTTATTGCTCTTCTGTGTCACTTCCATGGAAGGATTCCAGGATGTTTGGAGGGGATGTGATAGACTAAAGAAAAGTAAGGTCTAGGCGGCCTAGTTGGTTTGATTTGCCTTTTTTCCTTTCAGCCTGGTGAGCATCACCCATCTAACTGCAGAGATCCCAGTTTCCTATGTTCAGTCTTGTTAGATGCCTACCCACCTGCATTTTTTCTTTGGGAGATGGTTAGAATCTGGGGTGGGTAACAACCTCTGAGCTTTGAGTCATTGACCGTGAGCCCAGAGCACATAGAAGGAGCCATGTACAGAGGGACTAATATCGCTTTCCCGTGGCTTCGTGCTCAAAAGCACAGGAAATTACATTTTACTGCAGCTCTGTAGATGGACTTACACTGGTTTCCTAAAATTTGCCTGGTTCACATTCTGTCTCTCTTCCCCCAACCCTGCTATTTTGGTGGGGGGAGGAATGGGAGGTGGGGAGAGGAGGGCCTCTGTTAAAAATGATTTCTGAAGAAGAAGTGGAAAGTTGAAGATCCAGTTCAGTGTCTTAGCTTCCCTCTCTATACCAGGGTTTGAAGCTCTTTGGAGTAGAACCTCAGGGACCACATTCTGTCTTTGAGAGATTCTTGGGCCTGAATAGGGGGAGCTTCTGAATTTGGAATTTCACATATATTTTTCAGTGGATGGTTTCCACATTAGGATTAAGATGAAATGACTCAGTTGTCTTTCCAGAACATTGAATTCTCTTTTTAATCTATAGGAGGTCTTCTTCACTTTGCCACACCTGTGGACCCTCTGTTTCTGCTTCTCCACTACCTTATAAAGGCCGATAAAGAGGTGAGTTTCCCAGGTTGAGGTATTGACAGTGGGGAAATAGCATAGATTGGCTTTGTTTGTTTAACCTCCTCTCTCTCCGTACAGTGGTCCCAGTGCAGATTCCCCACAGTTGAGTGTAACTTGGTTGGTGTAGTACACCTGCCTCGCGTGTGCCGGTGTAGATGGGAGCACTGGTCGGCAGACCTGAGACACTGCACTGTGGCCTTGGACTGGTTCACCAGAGGCTTCTGAGAACCGCCTCACCCTCTGTGTTACCTCCCTTCCCTGTTTGACAGAGCCTAACAACAAAAACCTCATTCGTTTTTGAATACAGTGCAGATGTTTAAGACCTCAATCCTTAAGAGCAGAAAGTAGATTTATTGTCTTTCATTTTCTTCTTTTTGAGAGACTGTGAAATAGATACACTGGAGTGTGTGTCCAGCAAAAAGCTCATTAATGGGGAAGCTATAGCCAAGACTTAAGGAATCCCAGACAATAAAATTTACCTTTGTAATATAAAGACAGAGTTTATTAATAGTAATAGTTCCAAACAGAGGTTCTGAAATACTTTGGTCCCAGGATACCTTTACACTTGACAATTATTAAGGATCCCAAAGAGCTTTTTGTTCCTGTGTGTTTTATCTATCAATATTGACTACATTGGGCTTCCCAGGGGGCTCAGATGGTAAAGAATCTGCCCGCAGTGCTGGAGACCCAGGTTCAATCCCTGGGTTGGGAAGACCCCCTGGAAAAGGATTAGCAACCTGCTACAATATTCTTGCCTGGAGAATTCCGTGGACAGAGCACTCTGGTGGGCTATAGTTTATGGGGTCACAAAGAGTCAGACACCACTGAGTGACGGTACGGTTTCATTGACTACATCAGAAATTAAGACTGAGAAATTTAAAAATGGCCTTATTTACTTATTTATTTATTTTCAAAATAAAAGTCATAAGCCCATTTGGAAAATACTGTCTCACTGAATTTTTCAGGTTTTCCAAATGTCAGCAGAACACGCGCACGTGTGCACACACACACGCCTTTGTTAATTTAATATTACTGGTGGAACTGGAGAGCCTCTTGACGAAAGTGAAAGAGGAGAGTGAAAAAACTGGCTTAAAACTCAGCGTTCAAAAAACTAAGACCGTGGCAACTGTTCCCATCCCTTCATGGCAAATAGATGGGGAAACAGCGATGGACTGTTCTGGGCTCCAAAATCACTGCAGATGGTGACTGCAGCCGTGAAATTCAAAGACGCTTGCTCCTTGGAAAAAAAGCCATGACCAACCTAGACAGTGTATTAAAAAGCAGAGACATTACTTTGCCGACAAAGGTCCATCTAGTCAAAGCCATGGTTTTCCCAATTGTCATGTATGAATGTGAGAGTTGGACTATAAAGAAAGCAGAGCACTGAAGAATTGATGCTTTTGAACTGTGGTGTTGGAGAAGACTCTTGAGAGTCCCTTGGACTCCAAGGAGATCCAACCAGTCCATCCTGAATTAAACCAGTCCTGAATCTTCATTGGAAGGACTGATGTTGAAGCTGAAGCTCCAGTCCTTTGCCTACCTGATGCAAAGAACTGACTCATTGGAAAAGACCCTGATGCTGGGAAAGATTGAAGGCTAGAGGAGAAGGGGATGACAGGATGAGATGGTTGGATGGCGTCACTGACTCAATGGACATGAGTTTGAGTAAACTCTGGGAGTCGGTGATGGACAGAGGGGCCTGGTGTGCTGCATGCAGTCCATGGGGTCGCAGAGAGTCGGGCACGACTGAGCGACTGAACTGAACTGAGTGATCTCTTTAGAAAACTCTTTGAATGCTGGGAAGCATGTCATAGTGACAGATACAAATTCTCTGCAATTCTAATTTTTGTTTTAAAGTTCAAATTTTTTCATTGGCTACAATACTGTTAGTCTTTCCCTTTAAGTGACAGATTGACTGCATTTATGTTCTGTCAAATACTCAAGTCTGAATAACAATAGTCCGTAGTGATGTTTTCAGGGGAAAATCTGAGTAAAGGGCAGCTAGCTCTGCTCACAACTCAGACAGTTCCACAGTGTGTTTCCTTGAGCCTCAGCGACAGCAGAAGTGCTTTAGCCATGCTTCACTTTCATCATACAGAACATTGAACCGACTTGCACTCAGGGTCAAGATTTAAATAAAAGTAATTGTTTTGCTGCTTGGTCCAGGAAACTGACATTTTTATAACTGCTTGTCCATGGCAGTGAAGAACGCAGTGACCACTGGACAGTTCGGCAGCACCACCTTGACTGGTGCTGAAAAGCCAGCAGTTCTCCCCACCTTTGCATTGGAGTCATCAGTGCAAATGTCAACACAGTGAAAATGCAGACAGCATAATAGCATTATTATGAAAGTAGTTTGAAGTTTGTGGACCCCTGCAAAGGTTCTGGGGACTCCCAGGGGCCTCCAACCACAGCTTGAAAACCTTCGAAATAACAACATCAGGGAATAGTGTTATTCAAACACTTAGCCACATCTTCTTTTTGCACTCAGTGTGTTTGCCGGTAGTTTAAGAGCTGATGGGTTCTCACTGAGTACTTAGACCCATTTTCCAAAACTCCTGTTTTGTATTTATATCAATTTAATTGCGATAAACACTGAGTAATGAAACTGACTTAAAATTCGAAATTGTGCTTTCTTGTTTTCTCATACTCTCCCCCTCTCCTGAATCTTCACTCTGTTCTCTAGTGTGGTTTAGTGAAGTTTTGTTCCTTAGTTTAATCATGTTTTCCCTTATCTGGAGGCTGCTGTGATAACCAGTATAATTAGGGCATGAGAGCAGTGAGGCTGGTAAGCCATGTATATCTGAGGAGCAGAAATGGTTCTAGTTACCCCCAGGAAGGCCCTGGAAGTGTTCAGGGAAGAAGATGGCAACTCCAGGGGCTTCCGCTCCGGGTGTTCTCTAGGGTATACCAGCAGGGAGGAAGCCACTGACCAGCCTCAGTGCCTGAGGTGATGCACCTTTAAAGGCCTTCACCCCATTTCGGGGGACTGTTCGCCTGTTTCCCATTAAGAACCTGACTTGACTGGTGAATTAATCCTCACCGTGGCCCTCTGGGAGGCTCTGGGGGTGCTGTGACTGGCTCAGGTTGGCAGATGCAGAATGAAGCTCATGGTGGTGATTGGCTTTCATTGTAAACTGTTTTGCTGTCTCTTCCCAAATACTTTTAGTGCCCCTTGAAATAGCCCATGAGGCACCCAGATATTCCTCTTCTATATTTTAAATGTGATCTGTCTCTATTTAATTAAGAAAAATACCACTGAGCAACTAACACTTTCACTTGGGACTTCCCTGGTGGCTCAGACGGTAAAGAAACTGCCTGCAGTGCAAGAGACCCAGGTTCAATCCCTGGGTCAGGAAGATCCCCTGGAGAAGGAAATGGCAACCCACTCCAGTATTCTTGCCTGGAGAATTCCATGGACAGAGGAGCTGGTGGGTGACAGTCATGGGGATCACAAAGAGTTGGACACAATTAAGTGACTAGCACTTTCACTTTCATTCACTTTTGAAATGGTGACCTATTTTTTAAAAAATATACAATTTATTTTAAGATCAGTAAAAAATAATTCTTCTGTCTAGCTCTCCCAGCTGTTACTGACTTTATGTTCAAACACACTTCTTATTTCAGAACCTTTTTGTGTGTACATGGTAAAGAAAAGGAGAATGAAACATTAGTTTATTATGAAATGATTATGTCATGACTGCATAGTTCATTACATATAAGTAAATCATTGTTTTAAAGTAGTTAAATATTTAACACTTCAGGTGATCATAGAAGAAAATAGACTAAGCTAGGAATCTGAAGACAGTGAGACTTGGGAAGCCTGTAGATTATTCTTACTATCTAGGAAAAAGAGAATATTTAAATTGAAGCCTTTCTTGCCACTTGTCAATGGATTCCCCAGTGCTTTCAAGAGCTTTCTAAAGGGAGCTGAGAGTCAGTTCTGGAGCTTGTCCCCATAGAGGGAGTTCTTAGGTGGAACAAATGGCTTGAAACTTAGTTTACAGTTCCAGCTATGAAATTATGTATCTTTTTCTCTCTGTTTTTTATAATGTATGAGTCTGTTGACTGGAGTGCTTGCCTCCTGACTGACTTACAGTCTTTTCAGGGGAAGTTTCAGCCCCTGGATCAAGTTGTGATGGATGACATGTTCCCGGATTGCATCTTGTTGCTGAAACTTCCTGAACTTCAGAAGTTACTTCAACACGTGACAGAGGAGAAAGGTATAGCATGTGGCCTGTGAAGTCAGGCTTATGGCTGCTGGGGAGGCTAGCCGGTCTGTCTGAGAACACAGAAGCTGGAAGGCCCGCAGAAGATGATGCTTATTCGTGTGGGTTATAGGAAAAGTTCTGGTTCAGATTCCCTTCCGTTTGTCAGTATTCTTCCTCTACTGCACTGCTTGTTCAGCCTGCGAAGTTTGGAGCAGTGAAATACGGTGGCCTGTCTCCTGCAGGGCCAGGGTTCACGAGGCTTGGGCTTTAGTTCAGTTCTTTGAACGAGGCTGTGACTTTGCGTAAGTCCCTCAACTGCTTTCTGCCTTGGGCTTCCATTTGTAAAACTTGCATAAAATCTATGCCTTTATTGATTCAGGAAACATCTATTGAGCACCTACTAAGAAGCATATATTAAGCACTAGAGCCAGGCTCTAGGGATAGTCGTAAGTAAAATACTGGTCTTTTTCTTACTTTGCTTTGACTCTGATGGAGACAAATGACAAGTTAGGGCAACAGCAGTAGAGGGTAAGGGAAGTGAAAACTGGGTTCTGCGGGGATGCACAGTATACAAGTTGATGATATATCTGCTTTGAAAACAAAAATACATGGTCAGGTGAAGCAATTTTTTTTATTGAAAAATTTAAAAATAATGGAAAACTCAGAGTAAAAAACTATCAATATTGTTTGTCCCCAACCCCAATTATCAACCACTGTTAATATGTTGTTATGTTTGCTTTAAATCTCAGGGAAAGAATTTCTTTAGGAAAAACCTGGTAATCTGATTACAGGATCTGATGGCCTACAAGAAAAATTTAAAAAGCATTTGCTACTTAGTTTTGAGCAAATCATTTAAACTTTTCAGCATCCGTGATATGCCAGATGAAGGGTTTGAAGGGTTAAGAGTACTCCTCATATTCTGCTATACATTATAATTAGTACCCTGAAAAATTGTTCTAAGTCATAAAATGAAGCTTTCCTTCTCTTAGCTTTAGAGTGTTGAGATCTCTAATGACCAGCATATGAACATTATTTAAATATTGCAATTAATAGTTTCTACCACAAAGAGATACTTCAGGAATTAAATGAAATAATACAAGTAAATCAGTGCCCAGAGAGTGCTGGGTGCACAGTAAATGTTAGTATCATTAAGGCTTCTAACTAGAGATTTTAAATTCTTTCCTGATGTTTAAGTACTAGGTATACAGTAAGTGGGGCTTCCCAGGTGGCTCAGATGGTAAAGAATCTGTCTGTAGTTCAGGAGACCTGGGTTCAGTCCCTGGGTTGGGCAGATCTGTTAGAGAAGGACATGGCAATTCATTCCAGGATCCTTACCTGGAGAATTCCATGTACAGAGGAGCTTGGAAGGCTACAGTCCATGGGATGACAAAGAGTCTGATACAGCTGAGCAACTGAGCATGCACACACACATGTAGTAAATGACCAGTACACACTTATTTGATGGTCCATTGATGACTATATAGTCAAGTGGTTTAAGTAGGAGAATGGGGATAATCAGACAATAATAAAAATGTCTGAAAATGAAGATGTTAATGGCCCAGTTGTGTCCGACTTGCCCGGTGGCTCAGACGGTAAAGAATCTGCCTGCAATGCAGGAAATCTGGGTTCAGTCCCTGAGTTGGGAAGATCCCCTAGAGGAGGGAATTGCAATCCACTCCAGTATTCTTGCCTGGAGAATTCTGCCGACAGAGGAGCCTGGTGAGCAACAGTCATGAGTTGCAAAAAGTCAGACATGAACTGAGCAACTAACACTTAAGCCTGCTAGGTTTATGAGAACCTTCACCCTTTGCCTTCTCCCCACTGGATAAACCCAGCCCAGTTGCTTGTATCCTGAATGGTGATGGTGGTGGCTTTAGTTAGCACTGTTCACTTTTTTAGTGAAGGAAATGATGTGTCTCTGCTAGCTCTGGGGCTCAACATGTTTCTTGCCAAAAAAGCTCCCATTCAGTGGAGAGTTGACAGGGGAAAGGACTAATAAAGGGTTATGAACTTCGTCTTGAGTGTAATGCTCTGTTTCATATTGCAAGCAAAAGCTGCTCTGCGTTGTCAGATATGATTAACAGGAAGAGCCAGGAAAACTTACCTGATTAAAATACCCCAAGCACCATTGCCAAGTTTCTATTCCCAGGAGGCAAGAGAAAAAAAAAGAGACCATATGAGTTTCTCAGTTGTGGAAAACATTCAGAAAGTAGATGTGAAAATGTGCTCCAGGCAGTTTGTTCAACAATATATCAGGGAAATTCAAGTTTGAGAACCGATTACCCAATTGCTGAACATGTTATTTGATTGTGGACTCCTTTTTATTCCATCTTTATTTTGTAAGCCCAGTCTTTCCAGATGTTCAAGACCAGTTTTACAGGCAACAGATACATTAGGGAAAGAAACCTTTCCAGCATATCTACATGTTATCTAACTCATAAACTCTTGCAAATATTAAGTTTAGGATACAATAGAATAGAAGCCGAAGATAATAAGAAGAGGTGGCAAGAATACACAGAAGAACTATACAAAAAAGATCTCCATGACCCAGATAACCACGATGGTGTGATCACTCACCTAGAGCCAGACACCTTGGAATGCGAAGTCAAGTGGTCCTTAGGAAACATAACTACAAACAAAGCTAGTGGAGGTGATGGAATTCCAGTTGAGCTATTTCAAATCCTGAAAGATGATGCTGTGAAAGTGCTGCACTCAATATGCCAGCAAATTTGGGAAACTCAGCAGTGGCCACAGGGCTGGAAAAGGTCAGTTTTCATTCCCATCCCAAAGAAAGGCAATGCCAAAGAATGTTCAAACTACCGCACAATTGTACTCATCTCACGTGCTAGCAAAGTAATGCTCAAAATTCTTCAAGCCAGGCTTCAACAGTATGTGAACCATGAACTTCCAGATGTTCAAGCTGGTTTTAGAAAAGGCAAAGGAACCAGAGATCAAATTGCCAACATCTGTTGAATCATTGAAAAAGCAAGAGAGTTCCAGAAAAACATCTACTTCTGTTTTATTGACTATGCCAAAGCCTTTGACTACGTGGATCACAACAAACTGTGGAAAATTCTTCAAGAGATGGGAATACCAGACCACCTGACCTGCCTCCTGAGAAATCTGTATGCAGGTCAAGAAGCAACAGTTCGAACTGGACATGGAACAACAGACTGGTTCCAAATCGGGAAAGGAGTACATCCAGGCTGCATATTGTCACCCTGCTTATTTAATTTAATATGCAGAGTACATCATGCGAAATACCGGGCTGGATAAAGTACAAGATGGAATCAAGATTGCTGGGAGAAATATCCATAACCTCAGATATGCAGATGACACCACCCTTGTGGCAGAAAGTAAAGAAGAACTAAAGAGCCTCTTGATGAAAGTGAAAGAGGAGAGTGAGAAAGTTTCTTAGTAAACTAAGATCATGGCATTCAGTCCAGTCACTTCATGGCAAATAGATGGGAAAACAATGGAAACAGTGACAGACTTTATTTTGGGGGGCTCCAAAATCACTGCAGATGGTGACTGAAGCCATGAAATTAAAAGACTCTTGCTCCTTCGAAGGAAATCCGTGATCAACTTAGAGAGCATATTAAAAAGCAGAAACATTACTTTGCCAACAAGTGTCTGTCTAGTCAAAGCTATGGTTTTTCCAGAAGTCATGTATGCATGTGAGTGTTGGACTATAAAGAAGGCTGGGCGCTGAAGAATTGATGCTTTTGAACTGTGGTATTGGAGAAGACTCTTGAGAGTCCCTTGGACTATAAGGAGATACAGCCAGTCCATCCTAAAGGAATTCAGTCCTGAATACTCATTGGAGGGACTGACGCTGAAGCTGAAGCTCCAATACTTTGATCACCTGATGCAAAGAACTGACTCATTGAAAAAGACCCTGATGCTGGGAAAGATTGCAGGCGGGAGGAGAAGGGGACGACAGAGGATGAGATGGTTGGATGGTATCACTAACTCGAGGGACATGAGTTTGAGTAAGCTCCAGGAGTTGGTGATGGACAGGGAGGCCTGGTGTGCTGCAGTCCATGGGGTCCCAAAGAGTCAGACACAACTGAGTGACTGAACTGAACTGACAGAACATGTTGTGGTATTTTTCATAATCGTGGGTAATCTGTGGCCTTCATGAATTTAATGAATTTTTAAATGAATTTTTAAACCACTTTGCTTATCAAAATAGGTAAATTTTAAAATTAAGTGATAGTTTATGCACTTGGTCCTTGTATAGCTTTTTTGGGGTATTCAAGTTGGATATTTCTTAGTGATCTTCTTGTCCAGGGAATGTTTAATTCAAAATAAATTTGCAGTTTAAAAACTTCTTAGAAAAAAAAACTCTAGGCCCACCTGGCTTCATTAGGTGAATTCTACCATACTTGAAGGAAAAAATAATACTCAAAGAAATAATGATACTTAGATTATTTTAGAAATTAAGTGAGAAAGGCATATTTCCCAACTAATTTTATGAAATCAGAGTGGCAAAAAGAAAACTACAATTTAGTATTCTTTATGATCATAGACTGAAACATACTTTTAAAATATAGCAAATTAACTGTGTAAAAAGGACAGTATGTTATAATCAAGTGAGGTTTATCATAGGAATGCAGAGTTGGTTGAATGTTAGAAAATCAATCAGTATGATTCACCATATTTATGCATAACAAAAAAATTGTATGATCATCTCAATAGATGTAGGAAAAACCCTTAACAAAATTCAGTCATTATAGAAATTCTCAGCAAATTAGAGATAGAAAGGAACCTCCTCATTCTTTTAAAGGACATCCATGATAAACCTAAGCTAATATCATACTTCACTGTGAAAGACTGAACGCACTTTTTCCCTAAGATTGGTACAAGATAAGGATGTCAGTCCTCTCCACATCTACTCGCCAATGTAGTGGACGTCCTAGCAGTTTTGATAAGATAAGAACAAAATTAAAGGTATACAGCTTAGAAAGTAAATAGTGAATTGTCTTTTTACATCAACAGTATGGGTCATGTATATAAAAAGCTCAAAAGAATTTACCAAAACCCAAAATCACTGGAACCAATAATCAAGTTCCCAGGATATAAGGTCAATATACAAAAATCAATTCTGTTTCTGTATATTAGGAGTGAACAATTGGACAGTGGAATAAAAGCATGCCATTTGTAATATTAAAAAATCATGAGGCTGTAGGGATAAAGGTAGCACAATATATGTAAGACCAGTACACTGAACAATGTAAAACATTGCAAAGAGAAATAAAAGAATTAAATAAATAGAGAGAGATACCATGTTCGTGAGTTGGAAGACTCAGTATTGTTAAGATGTCCATCTTCTCCAAAGTCATCTATAGATATAATGCAATGCCTCTCAGGCTTTTTTTTTTTTTTTTGGTAAAAATCGATAAGCTGATTCTAGAATTTATAAAACTGTGCAGAGAATCTGTAGTAGTCAAAACAATTTTGAAAAAGAAGAACAAGTTGGAAAATTTATACAACCTGATTTCGAGACTTACTGTAAAACTACAACAGATAAGAAAGTATGGCATTGGTACAGGATAGAGAGATAGTTAAATGGAACCAAATAGAGAGAACAGAAGTGGACCGACATTTACGTAGCCAATTGTTTTTTTCAGTGGTGTCAAGACAACTCAATGAGAGAAAAGATAATCTTTTCAACATATGACCTGGAAAAATTGGATATCCGTGTGAAAAACAACATTGACTCTTACCTCAGAATCATACAGAAAAATTAACTTGAAATGGATTAATAACTTAAATGCAAAAAATGAAAACTACTAAATTTCTAGAAAAAGCCATAGAAGAAAACCTTTGTGACCCTGAGGATAGGCAAAGATTTCATAGAACACAAAAGCCACTAACCATTAAAAAAAATTATAGATTACACTTCATTAAAATTAATATCTCCTGTTTTCTGAAAGATACCATTAAGAAAAAAAAGACAAACTACAGTTGAAAGAAAATATTTACATGACAAATATCTGATAGTGTATGTGTGTGTATATGTGTGTGTTTGTGTGTGTATTCCAAATGTATAAAGACTTCTTAACACACTAATAAAATGATATCCAGGCTTTCCAGGTGACTCTAGTGGCAAAGAACCCACCTGCCAATGCAAGAGGTGTAAGAGACATGGGTTTGATCCCTGGGTTGGAAAGATCCCCTGGAGGAGGGCATGGCAACCCACTCCAGTGTTGTTGCCTGGAGAATCCCATGGACAGAGGAGCCTGGCAGTCTGTAGTCCATAAGGTCGCAATGAACACCACCAAATCCATGGCTTCTCAGACACCATCCAGGTTGAGAAGGAATCCAGTGCTCCTGTTTACCAGCTCAGTGACTTTGGACAATTTATTTTAACTTCACTCAAACCTAGTTTTTTAAGGTGGAGACAAATAGTAGTTTCCACCTGAGATTCATTCTGAGCATTCAGTGAGAAAACATGTGTGAAGAACTTAGCACAGGCCTGAAGATGTGATGTTATTATCACTAATGAGTTATTTCATTTTTTCTTAAATAATATGAAGTACTTGCTATGTGCCAGATGTTGTGCCATGCCCTCATTTGATAGGTGACTTCCCAAGGTGACGTCATGCACTGGGGGTGTAGGAGCCCCAGCAGTACAGCTCAGAGCCTGGTCTCCTCTTCTGAACCAGCATTTCCAGAGCGAAGGGGCCTGCAAGGGGCTCAGACCGTGAGCAAGAGGAAGGAAAACTGTGGCAGGTTGTAGATCATCCTTTCACGAAATTTGGAGGCAGAGACAAGCGAGCGGCAGAGTCAAGGTGGGATTCGTGGATGGGAGCCTCTAGGGAGATTGCCTCAGGCAACAGTCGGAAGGTCTGAGACTCAGCAGCACACATGTTCTGAGTGGTGGCTGTGTGCTCTTAGAAGCGGCCCTCCTTTTGTACAAAGAAATAGTGCATCAGCTCCAGGGAGGCTGAGTCTAGTCTCACATGCCTTGGTTCCCCAACAGGCCGTTTCGTTATTCCGGTGACACATCCTGCGGACACGGGTGCAAAGGGCCAGCCCCGACTCTCTGCCTTCTAGTTAGTGCCCGCAGGCTGAGATGGGGAGGACACAGTGAGAGCTGGCTCGGGCCAGCCCTTCCCCGTACAAACCGTCTTACTGAAACTCCAGCAGTTTAACCGTCTGCAGAAAACCACCCCTGAGTAAGCAGTTTCCATTTCCCACCATGATTACGGAGGAAAGAGAAAGGCGAGCTTGCATCTGGCCTTAGGAATCCCAGTGCTCCTGCAGCTAACTCCTGCGTGGAGGCGGGAGGGAAGAGCTGCCCCTGCTGATTGCACAGAAAGCAAGAAACCCCGTGAATGAGGTGTTACCGAGGAAATAACAGCTTAATGTCATATACCATATATATGCTATACGTGACATTAAGCCGTTAGATTACATAAAGCTAGCTGGATTGTGAGAAGAGGAAGTATAATTTATAGGAGATGAAACTTTTATCCCCATAAAGGGCCAAATTGAGCCTATCATAAATCTAAATTCCCCTGAAATAGCTATGGCTATATTGGTAATACATTAAAAGATAAATCTCTTCTTCTTTCTCCACCAGTCCCACCAGCACAGTTCTAAGTAGTTAACACAGTTCTTTTCCTGAATGTATGCAATGAACTTCTTAGGCACCTGCATTTAGCTTCAATTTTCTCTCTTGGGATTTCCATTTTTATTTTAGAAAAGAAGTCTTTCATTTGAGAACATTGGGGTGATCTTAAAATTATTCAGAAAAATGAAGATGGCTTGGTGTGTTAATTTGCTGAGTTTTAAAAATGACCTTTTCAGACAATAACTAGATTTACTGTGGTGACCATTTCAGAGTATGTGTAAATATCAAATCACTCTACCTGAAATCAGTACTATATTGTACATCAATTATATTCAGTTAAAAAATTACCTTTCCTCCAGATTTGTTGGTACAGTTGTTTTCAGTTTTATTGAGAAATAATTGACATACGTCACTGTGTAGGTTTATATTGTACAGAATGATAGTTCGATTTACTTGTATTTTGAAATGACTATCACAGTAGATTTAGTTAACATCCACCATCTCATATAGATACAATGAAGAGAAAAAAATTTCTCCTTGTGATGAGAACTATTTGTATAATTTGATACTTTTCTTAAATTCTCACTCATTTAATATTTGGTGAAACCTAAGATGTCCCAGTTCTGTTTAGGAATTTTTTTTTCCCAGTGTCTCAAGAATGCTCTCAGGGTTATTAATTGAGTTTTTCAAGTATATAAAATGTTATTTATTTTTTGGCTGCACCTTGCAACTTGTGGAATCTTAACTTCCCCAACTGGGGATTGAACCAGGGCCCTCACAATGAAAGCACGGAGTCCTCACCACTGGACCACCAGAGAATTCCTTGAAATTTTTAAACTGTTATCTTGTATATGAAATAGCTTTATGAGTTTATTTTTTGCTTAACCTACTGCACTGTCTTTTTTTTTTCTTTTAATCCAGAAGTAGACAAGAAGAAATATTACAAGTACAGCAAAGAGAAGACATTAAAATGGCTAGAAAAAAAGGTACAGTACCTCTCAGTGCCTTGTGGCAGAAAGAGTTTAATGTTCCTTTTTAAAAATGTTAAGAGAGAAGGTAGTAAGCCTGACCCCAAAAACCATCTTGAAAGTCCACCTACAAGAGAGAAGCTGTACAAAAATCTGCCAAGTGCAAGAAGAATCTTTGACTTTGCACTTTTCCTAACTCAGGCGGCTCTGGACTTAGCTTGACGTGCTTGTTCCCATTTCCCTGTGACCCTCACCACTGAATGAAGAAGTACTTGCTAGTTGCTGGTGTAGACTTGAGTCTTCCAAGCCAGGTAACAGCAGGGCCACGTGTACTCTCTGTGGGTCCTGCAGGCATCTCAGAAGTTGACGTTGCTCACACACGACCTGCAGGGGCCAGGCAGACGGGGTTCGGGTTTAGCGTCTAGATGCTGAAGACGGGTCTTCTCCCAGGCAAGCCCTGTGTCTTGGTGATCCTAAGAATTAAACTCAATATAAGATCTCTTGCAGTGTTCTCCCAATCAATTTAGTGGATCACAACCAGTATTTCTCTTGGAATGGAATGGAATAGAATGGGCTAGGATAGATGAGGATGAATTAAAAGGAAAGTTGGATTGAGAATTGGGATTACCAGATGCAAAGTGGTATATATAGAATGGATAAACAATAAGGTCCCACTGTATAGCACAGGAAACTATTCAATATCCTGTGATGAACCATAATGGAAAAGAATTTGCAAAAGAAAAAACTGAGATTATTCTGTATAATCAAATATATATTTTTATATTGTTTTAAAAAAAGCACAAGATAAGGGCAAGTGTTAAGTATGACTGTAACATATTTATATATGTTTTGGGGTATTCGGTTGCTGAGTATTTCTTACTGTGCATATAGTGAAGAAACAAAAAGCCATTGGTCTAAGGATATCGCTTACTTTCACAGTGATAAGGAATCTCACCAGACCAGATCTTTGGATGACAAAGTTTTTGCAAGTTTTGTGGATATCAGTTCTAGCAGTGATTCCTAAGATTCTCTTCTGTCTTCTATATGAAAAACATGATTGTCACATCATGTTAATGGGCACATTGGGAGCTTGGGAACATGGAGATGAGCCTTGCAGTATTAATCAGGCTTGTTTGGGTGAAGTAGGGAAAAGGTTTAAAAAGTGCGTGTGTTTCACTCTTCATTTGCATCATCAGTAGTCTTTGCATTTGTGGGATTCTGTGTAGATGAAGAATGAGAAGTGCTGAGCAGAAACTGGGCATTTAGTTTTTGCTCTTAGCAAATGATAATGATATGAAATAGTGAGGTGAAGTTTATATTTATTGTGTTTCCTTTCTTAAATTCCTAGAAAGTGAGAAATTTATATTATTTATTCTCCTTAGAAAATCATAAAACACAAGTTTTGTGCCGTGTTCTGTCCTAAGGGCCTAACATCCATTAACTCATTTAGTCCTCACAGCAGTCCTGTGAGATCGGCGCTATCTTTCTTTCCCTTTCACAGGTGGAGGCACAGAGAGGTTCAGTAAGCAGTCCGTGGTCACAGCAGACCCAAGCCGCCTGCCTCCAGAGTCCGTGCTCTCGCACGGTGTAGGCCTTAGGAAGCCCACATACCGAGCTCATCCTGCAGCGTAGTCACTACCCCTCACCCGTCCCCAAATATGAAGCCATCTCTTATCTTCTGAAGATACATCTAGATCCGTACTACTTCTTCCTGGACCTTAAATGGATTGGAATCATGGGTTTAGAAAGTCTGAAAAGTCAGGGTGTCTAAAGTTAGTTGAAAATATCCTGATATTTCCCTTTGGTTATTTCATAGGTTAATCAGACTATGGCAGCATTAAAAACCAATAAGGTAAATGTCAGTGCCCGGGTACAGTCTACTGCATTTTTCTCTGGGGGCCAGGTCTCCAGTGACAAGGACGGTAAGCGAATCATTTTTTGTTTTGTTTTGTTTGTTTTGTCTGGAGTAAGTCGCCAATGTGTAAATGCCCATCTTAGGATTTAAAAACCTTAATGTCTCAGAAACTTCACATTCTTGCCAATGTGTTCTCTTGGATCTCATGGCAGGTGTGCATTTTATTTCAAAACCAAGTAGTACTTGTGCTGTAGATCAATTCTATCACTAATTGATACTTAAGTCATTCATTCACAAAATCTATATCTTGCACTAATAGTAATAACGACCCTTGTTATCCTTTATTGAGGGTGTGTAGTGTGCCACGCCTTTTACTAAGTTGCCAGCGTGCACATACTAGCTCATCTGAGCCCCCCTCCAAGTTTCATTTTACAGCGAGTTTGGAGGCCGTGTGCAGAGTCACTCAGCTAGTAAACGGCAGAGCTGAACTACTGATGGAGCTCGCCCGGCACTTAAGCCCACACTCGTAACCTTTTTGTTGTACTGTTCTTGGGGGCAAGGATTTCCAGAGCTTATCTGTTTGCATCTTTCTCTCCAGAAGCATAAGTCCTACTGTAGGTCTCAATATTGTGATTTTAGATGAAATTTATTCACTGGACAATTAATCCTTTAAGATACATTCTTTTGCCTTTCTCATTGTAGTGTCCTCTTACCTTTATATGTACAGTTGAATAACAAAAGCTATCTGATACAATTTACTTTCTGAAATGGTAGGACAGTAATTCTCCTGACTTTAAACTCTAATTCAGTGTTCCCCTGTTCTAAATATATGATTCCAAAACATCTGAGTTTCGTCATTTACAAAACAAATACCAAGCAGCCTGTTGGTGATTGGCTGTGATTCAGGCAGTCTTTGATGTGCAGAAATCCACCTCACAGTACCTTACACACACAGATGATGGCTGGCTCCCGCCATTCTGGGAGTGGTAGACTGCCCTTGGCGTCTTAATTAACTAGCTGTCAGTGTCTGTGATAGGCTTAACAGAGGGAGAGAGAGACTGAGTCAAATGGCTGGCTGGCCGGATAGATGGATAGATCATGGGTGATGGATGGATACATAAAACCAAAGATTTTCAGTAAAGCAGGAGAAGAGATGTTAGTGGTTGTTTAGACAGATGTTCTCATCTTAAAAATGAAAAACTATGGTCTCCGAGAAGTAGATCACTTACTCAGGGTCACCTATCCTAGCTAGCAGACCAGGTTGTCTACTCTGAGTCTGGTGTTTTTACCAAACGAATATCTACATCTAAGAGTCTGGGCTTCGCTATATTGCCATTTAGTGTTCCAGCCATAAAGTAAGCTTTATACTCTTTACATTCTTGCCTTTTTAGACCTTTAGCTTGATATGTGCCAGAGGAAGCAAACAGATATGTTGGCCTTCTTATTTGCTGTATGACTTGGAAAATTCAAACAGGGGCTCTGTATCAATCTAGAGGGGTGGGATAGGGCGGGATATGGGAGGGAGGTTCAACAGGGAGGGGACATATGTGTACTTATGGCTGGTTCATGTTGAGGTTTGACAGAAAACAGCAAAAGTCTGTAAAACAATTATCCTTCAATAAAAAAAAAATTAATTAATTTTTTAAAAAAGAAGGGTCCAGTGATAACTTTCAGTTCTCAGTGCTGGCAGTGAAAGTCTCTTACTAAAGACTTTGAGATCAGGGCATCCAGGCAGCAGTCCCTTTCTAACTGTTGATAATACTGAGGCAGGTTGTTATCCTGATGTCAAATGTAGAAAAGGGAAAAAAGATGGAAATGAATATCCCAGCAGCAAGCCTGAGATAGTGCTTTTGGTAGTTTATATCCCCTTGTGATTATCCCATCTATTGAGTGTGATTATCCCCTAGTAGTCTACAAAAAAAATACTAAATTGAGGAAGAGGGCTTTAAAACAGATTTTCTCTTTTGTAACTGTATCTAATTGATACCAGAGCTTCATTTTAGTACTGAAAATCCAGATGCTGTAGACGTCATGATTATACACTCTGTTGAGTTTTGTTTTTTACATTTTTAAGGCGTTTTATTAGTTTGGGATTCTCTGGTGGCTCAGACGGTGAAGTCTTCCTGCAATGTGGGAAACCTGGCTTCAATCCCTGGGTCAGGAAGATACCCTGGAGAAGGCAATGGCAACCCACTCCAGTACCCTTGCCTGGAAAATCCCACGGACGGAGGAGCCTGGTAGGCTACAGTCCATGTAGTTACAAAGAGATGGACACGACTGAGCAACTTCATCCCATTAGTTTGGGGTAATATGTAACATTCAGCAAGTGCTTAATAGAGACACATTGTATATTATTTCTCTTAAATGAGCATACTCATTATTATTCAGTAATTAGGTTTATTTTATATTGAAACCAACCTAGAAAAGATGACTATTTCATCTTGTTACATCTGATGTTTGAACTTTATTTGTATTCAAGGGCCTCAACTAAGAGAAGAACCCTGAATTTTTATCTGTTATTTAGTGGGCATATATTGTATTATACTTTATTATCTCATCATATCTTCAATGTCATCGTATATGATATCTCATACATCATATCCCCCCACCACTCTGACAGATGGATATGAGCATCCCCACACACACACACACACAAAAAGCTTAAGTGCCTCTCCAAAGCTAGATAATGCCAGAATTTGAACTCCAGTCAGTTTGACTGTGAAGCAACCATAATTATTACTAAATTTTTTTCTCCATTCTGTTTCTTTCAGAGGATTATGTTTGTTATGCCCATGGTCTGATATCTGATTACATCCCTAAACAATTAAGTGATGACTTATCTAAATATTTAAAGTAAGTATGGTCCATCTTTAGTCGTAATTAAGCATAATTGTGCTTGGTTTCCTAGAAATAGGGTTTCATTATGGCTTATATAAGGTTTCCCAGATGACTCAAGTGGTAAAGAATGTGCCTGCCAATGCAGGAGCCACAGGAGACGTGGGTTCGATCCCTGGGAAGATCCCCTGGAGGAGGAAATAGCAGGCTAGTCCAGTATTCTTGCCTGGAAAATCCCATGGACAGAGGAGCCTGGCGGGCTACAGTCCATGGAGTCTCAAAGAATCAGACACGACAGAGTGCACAAGCAAGTATGGCTTGTCGTATCACTTTTTCTGATAAGAGGTTATTCTTGAGTTGCGTCACAGACTCTATGGTTTGGAGGTGATTTTTAATGGACAGTTTTTTGATTGGAACAAATTAATTTAATGGATACTGGTTCCAAGAACCCCTGAGTGTTACAATTAGAATTAGGAGTTGTTATAATGTTAGAGCATAAATTGTGTTAAAATTTTATCACAGCCAGACTTAACTAATTTGATTCATGGGACGGAAAGAGTAGATAGCAGAGTAAAATATTTTTGAAAGTTACATTTAAAGGTTGTGTACCATTTTTATTATTTTATTATTATAATCATTAGCTGTTCACTATGTATTTTTATTATGCCCAGCACTTGAAACTCTACTTTAGGCTGAAAAAGATATGTTTTTTCCTATATTTTAGCAACCACTGTTAAAATTTCATATATGTGATGATCTAATAGCTTTTCCTGATTCTTAGAATAATTTTCTCCTCTGATACGTGGAAATAAAATGAGTTTTTAATAGCTATGGTTGCATTTTTAGCAAATTGTATTTTTGGTCCTACTTAAAGAACAATTAGTAGAAACTGGTTTCTGTAGTATAATATAGTACGTTGAAAGCTTGCTCTGAATTGATAAAGATACCCTTCTGTTTATTATTTTCCTGAGTCTCTTTGTACCTGCTTATCTTGTTAGAGACTTTATATCTTTGTATTCCATTATTTTTTTAGATTCTTTTCTGCTGAAATTTTAAAGTTTCAGTTAAAGACTTGAGAGAAGGGTGTGTCAGTTAAACTTTTCTTTAATAGAAAAGTAAAGTTCCTGTGACTTCTTGTCAACAGAATAATTTTCACTTTTAAGTATATGCTAGATTCACCATTTATGGTGAAAAAATACATACCAAAATACATATTTATAGAGACTAAAGGAAAGCAATTCCATTGCAACCAGTGACTTTGAATTTTGTTTTTTAACTCAGAATTCCAGTACAGAGGATTAAGTAGCTAAATGCACATTTTTTCACTTAGAAAAATTTCACTCTTTATAATGAGGTGATCGAACAGTAAGATATATGGAGGTGAGACTATTAAATGAAATCAGGACTTACTAAGTCTTAAGTTGGCCCGGTCATTCTGTTTGCTTGTCTATGAAAAACCATGACTCTGATTTTTATTTTTCACTCCTCAGGCTTCCAGAACCTCCAGCTTCAGTCCGAAACCCTCCCTCAAAGGTAAGAAACTGTGACTAAGATATCTTTGGAGCACGTGGAAAAATAGTATACTTTTGCCACATACATTTAGTTTACTCTAGTATATGTTAAAGCATCTTAATCCACCTTATGTGGAATCAAGATTATACTGCTCTCCATCAGTATTTTTATTTTCATGGATTTTAGGTGAATCATAAATAAGGTGCTATGAAAATCAAGGAAGAGTTGGTTCTAGCTCAATATCTGCATTGACATATTAGAGAATCATAATTAAAATTAAGTCGTCTTGCATGAGCTAGATCCTATAATTAACTTTATTAATCATTCAGTTCAGTCACTCAGTCGTGTTGGACTCTTTGCGACCCCATGAATTGCAGCACGCCAGGCCTCCCTGTCCATCACCAACTCCCGGAGTTCACTCAGACTCACATCCATCAAGTCAGTGATGCCATGCAGCCATCTCATCCCCTGTCGTCCCCTTCTCCTCCTGCCCCCAATCCCTCCCAGCATCAGAGTCTTTTCCAGTGAGTCATCTTTTTGCATGAGGTGGCCAAAGTACTGGAGTTTCAGCTTTAGCATCATTCCTTCCAAAGAAATCCCAGGGCTGATCTCCTTCAGAATGGACTGGTTGGATCTCCTTGCAGTCCAAGGGACTCTCAAGAGTCTCCTCCAACACCACAGTTCAAAAGCATCAATTCTTCGGTGCTCAGCTTTCTTCACAGTCCAGCTCTCACGTCCATACATGACCACTGGAAAAACTGTCTAGCCTTGACTAGACAGACCTTTGTTGGCAAAGTAATATCTCTGCTTTTCAATATGCTATCTAGGTTGGTCATAACTTTCCTTCCAAGGAGTAAGCGTCTTTTAATTTCATGGCTGCAGTCACCATCTGCAGTGATTTTGGAGCCCCTAAAATAAACTCACTTTGCCAAATTTAATTGTCATAGGCACAGAGGTGCATAGAACATGATTTTTGCAACACAGAGTTCTTTGAGCAAGGATGACCACACTTTACTGTCTATACTCGAAATGATCAATTCAGTTTGTGTGTAATCTTTGTGAATCAGTGAAAAACCTTTCCTCTGCTAGATGTTCTCAAATCGCCACCCTCAGCTCCTCTGCACTGTGGACTCTGAGATACAGGGAGTAGAGAAGCCATTCACAGACCACACCCGAGAGCAAAGAGTAGCATCCCTAAGCCCGGGCCTGGCTGCAGACTAGTAAGTGCTGCTCAGACACAGGGAAATAAACACGTGCACCAGCTTGTCCGTGAGGCCATCATGCTCCAGCAGCAGAATAATGAGTACCTTGTGAATGAATGAAACATGGATGCTAAAGAACTTTCCTTCTTCCCTGCCTTCTAGGTGGCCAACATTCTCAGGATTTTTTTTTTTTTTTCCATTTGTATACTGTTTGAAGGTGGTGATGGTTCTAAAAACATTCAATACTTGGACTTTTAGGAAAGGGCATAAAATTTAAAGTGCATCATTGTTAGTTGGGGACCTTTTTTAGCAAATTGTGTCCAAGGAGGTTCATCTTTTCCTCACTGAAGGAAGCAGTTGGTGTAAGATCTAATCTGGGGCAGACCCACAGCAGCACCAGGGGACATAAATATAGCTGTCTTGCTCTAACTAAGGTAACAGGCATATTTGTTTCTTTCTTATTTTTCTCCTTACAAAAACGAGGCATATTTCTTTCTCTCAAATATCTGTCTTCCTTAGTAACACAGAGATCTAAAACTGCCCTTGAAGGATTTAGCCTTTGATATGGTTGCTGGAGGGTAGGTTCTTTTTTGTTGTTGTTGCACAAAGAATTCACAGATGAGATTCGGAGGCGAAGTAAGCAAAGGGTTTATTGAGTGACAGTACACTGTCAGGAGGGAGCCTGGGCAGGCTCAGAGCAGCAGCAATGGAAAGCAGCAGTTTTCCTTTTGACAAGCTGGTTATAGGGGATGTGAAGGATTAGGTGGAATATTCATTCAGGGGGGCGGGGTTGAGGGGGTGATTTCCTGGTTTTCGTCCCAGCCCCAACTTCCAGAGATGAGGGGGAGTTTCTGTCCTTACATGGTCTTGCTCGGATCTGTCATGGCACCGGTGCACGGTGGGCACTGCTCTGTGCAATGCTAATTCTGTTGTAACGTGGGCATAGTGAGCAAAAGGTGACATTCGGACCAGAGGTTCCCATATTCCTTTGTTTGCTGCCAGGTCCCTTGTCATCACAAGACTTATGATCGCCTGTCAGCCCAGAGGTTCCCACTTTTCTGTTTGCCCCTTGGACCTCTGTCATTGTAAGATGTATGTGGTCACCCGACCCATGCCCCCTCCTTTGCTCACCTCTGGCTAATGGCCTGCTCTGACGTTCCCCTAAAGGAGTCTGCACCCTTCAAATCTTTTAAGGGTCAGAGGGTCCATGATCTGTCTTCTGAAGCTGCCTCAAGCTGAGCAGGGGCATTGTGCCTGCCTGCGGGGCCCAGATCACCTTGCCCTCTGTCAGAGATGAGGTCTCGGGGTCCTTGACAGTGGCAGAGACAGAGAGTGGGGAGTAGACAGAGGCTGCGGCCCTGTCCCGCGGATGTTGGTGGTCCCCGTTGTCATGAAAAGAAAGTGAAGTCACTCAGTCATGTCCGACTCTTTGCAACCCCATGGACTGTAGCCTACCAGGTTCCTCCATCCATGGGATTTTCTAGGCAAGAGCACTGGAGTGGGGTGCCATGGGTTGAAATTCCAGGTGTATCATCATCTGTAGGTGACTCTGTTGTAACCTGAAGAAATGAACTTAACAAGCAGGTTAAAAGGGACAGGGCCAAAAGTCAGTAAAAGTAGGATTGCAGTCAGAGGTCCAAGCAGGGGCAGGAACCAGGTTATGTTTGATAACACCCCTCTGACTGCAGGCCAGAAGCGGGTGGCACTGGGGTCACCCATCCTGAAAGTGTGTAGCCTTGGGGCCTGTTCGTGTGTGCTTTGGGCGCCTTCTTCCGCCTGGCCAGGGGTGTCAATGTCGGTGCAGCACAGTTTACTGATTACTGCACAGACCCTCCCTGCTCAGCTGGGAGATAGTCCAGGGCTCTCTGTTCTGCATCACTACATCTGCTAGGAAATAAAGGGATCCCCTGTAATCCTGGTCAGAGTCGATAGAATATCTGACAGGTTACAGAGCATTGCCTCAAGGGAGGCAAAGCCCCCACCCCCGCCATGGGGACACACCAAACTAGTAGCAGCCCCAGTGCCTTCCAGTATGTGGCCCGTATGGGTGGTTACACCTGCATTCCTCTGATTACTGGGTTGGCCAAGTGTGCCACAAGCAAGGCAATATCTATACAAGGAAAGTGAAAGTCGCTCAGTCGTGTCTGACTCTTTGCAACCCCATGGACTATATAGTCCAGGGAATTCTCCAGGCCAGAATACTGGAGTGGGTAGCCTTTTCCTTCCCCAGGGGATCTTCCCAACCCAGGGATCAAACCCAGGTCTCCCGCATTGCGGGCAGATTCTTTACCAGCTGAGCCACCAGGGAAGCCCATGCAAGGAAAGGTCACAGCCGATCCCAGGGAGAGGCAGAGGAGTTGGGGTTGATTGTTCTGAGGAGGGAAGTGGCTTATGTTTCAGCCACAAAGGGACCAATACCTGGAGGAAGCGCATGCCTGGCGCACTTCAGAGGAGTTGAGAAACTCCTTAAGTGGTTTGTCCGAGAGGGGTGCCCGTGAAGCTTGGAGAGAGGCCCACCATTATGAGAGCAGTTGTGAGGTGTGAAGACGCGGTAGGACACAGGTCATGGGACTCTGAGGCCAGCAGGGTTGCCACGCGGCCGCGACCTCCACATTGGCCAAGGTTGGCAGGACTAGGCGCCTGTAGCCAGTCCCGACAGAGGGGGCCCTGCAGGGCCCCCAAATGGTAGTGCTCCTCTCTGTTACAGGAGCCCTGTCCCTGAAGGTTCACGGGAAGTCTCCTCTCCATCCCCGAGGATTCACCCCTGGGGTGCATTCTCAGTCACGGGGAGAAGTTTTTAAAACAGGAAAAGCTCATCGTCTTTTGTAATACAGCCGGGCCCCAGTGTAAACTTGAGGACAAGGAAGCCTGGCTAGAAAATGGAGCTTCAACTATAATAGCATCCTATGAATAGGTTTTATGAAAGGCAGAGAAATTGGATAGAGTTTCGTTATGTTCAGTCCCTTATGACCCTAAGAGAGAATCCAGAGCTATGCACGTCCTGTGTTGGGGAAGCTTGTCAGTTGGGACTGGTTCAGATTCTACAAAAACCCTCTCTGGTAGCATCTCTGGAGGAAAGTAAGTCTTGGACAGAAGCACCTAAGTCCTGATGCTCTTTCACCATCTTCACCCCTCCAGCACCGTGTAATCCTCTTTACTCTCCCGTGCAAGAAGTGCAGCAGAGTGCCCGTGCCCCCTCACCCCCCACCCCCTGAGAAGCAGTAGGCAGACCTCAGGGAAATACCAGAGTCCGTACCCCTTTGCTTTGTCTGGCCTCAGCCAGCGCTGCCTTCACTTAGGCTGCTTCTCAGGGGCCCCTGGCCGGTTCACTGAAGGATTCTGGGAGCTAACTCTTTCCTTGGACCTTACTTGGAAGGACCCTGAATGTTGTCATTTCCCACTGCCGCGCCCCTGAGGAAAAGACCCCTATCTGGGCACAGCCTCAAGCATTTGATGATGAATTATGTATCATCTAACCCACTTACTGCCCCGTGGGCATCACGGCAGTGCCACTGATTGATCCCAAGTGGGATTATGAACCAGGCCAGCCCGGTGTCCCTAGAAGAGCACGCACAACCCTTTGCTTCATTGAAGGGACAAGATGGTGCACAGTTAAACCTGTCAGCTGTGATAGGGTTGAAGAGGTCACCCAAGGTCAGAATGAACCCTGTTTCCCGCCCGGTCGGTAGATGCCTCAGAAAGTATACGAACGTGGACCAGACACTTTTGAGGGACGTGTTGTGCTTGCAACTTACTTCATTTACCAGTTGGTCCCCGACATCTGTTAGAAACTTCAAAAGCTCACCCTGGGGTCCCCAACCCCTCTCAGCCTTTTTGTTGAGGCGGCCTTCAGTGTCTTTAACAATAGAGTCCAGGCTGAGGGAGAAAGGAAGAAGCAGCATGACTCAAGAAGGGCCCACCGGCAGGCCAGACGTCAGCAGCCGTCGTGGTGGGATGTAACCCTCTTCCTGATCACCACAGAGGTGCTCCCAGGAGACCCCCGCCAGGTAAAGGAGCCTGTTTTAGCAGTGGGAACCCCAAACACTGGAGCAGGGAATGCCCAGGAAATAGGTCCTGGCCTCAACCCGAGGCTCACTCTGTAGGAAGATGGGCCATGGAACGAGAGGAAGCCCTCAGCTCTGAAGGAAGCGAGGAACTCCCCCAAGCCAGTCACGGCCGTGGTTGACTGATGAGATCCAGGACTTGCCAGGACCCCTCAGAATACAGCGACCGTCACATGGGACGGACGTGGCGGACCACTGGCGGGGCAGGTACTCTCGTCCAGTTTCCAGTGGACACAGAAGCCGCTTACTCCGTCCTCACTTCTCATGCTGGGCGTCTTGTCCCTGAAACCTGCTCTGTTGTTGGGGTAGAAGGAAGGCCAAAACAAAAACATTTGACCACCCCTCTAACTTATACCTGGGGAAAGACCATCATAACTCTCAAGCCTCTTGTCATGCCCGAGCGCCCTAGCCCATTATTGGGAAGAGACTTTCTCTCAGCCTTGGGGGCAACTTTTGCTCTTCCTGAAAATGAAAATTAAGGCCTATTTTTGGCTGAACCTATGTGTCATACAAGACTCAGACAGTCCAGCTCATGTTTTCTCCGGAAATTGGAAAACTTACAGATCCACAGATCTCAGATCAAAGAATCCCAGGATCGGCAAAATTTGCCACTTCATTAAAAATCACCGTTAAGGAAGCTAGTATCTTCTTGCCTTCTAAGTGTCGGTTCCCCATAAAACCAGAGGCTCAACAGGGCCTCAAACCCTGATCTCAAAATTCATCAAATGTGGGCATTTGGTATTGTGCCAGTCTCCTTGTAATAACCCAGCCCCGCCTGTCCTCAAAGGAAATGGGGCTTATAGAATGCTGTAAGGTCTTCAACTCATCAGTGAAGTTGTGATTCCTCTCCATCTAATCATCCCAGTCTATACTCCAGCTTTTCTCAGATCCCGGAGGACACGGCCTGGTTTATAGTCCTTGATCTTAAAGATGCCTCCTTCTCTATACCTGTTCAGTCTGATTCCCAGTACCTCTCTCCCTTTGAATGGACCAATCCAGACACCAATGTGACCCGACAATATACCTGAACTGTCCTTCCCCAGGGATTCTGGGACAGCTGACACCTGCTTGGCAGTGCCCTAGCGAAGTAACTGCAGGCATTTAAATTAGAGATGGGGGCATTATTACAATACATAGATGGCCTCGTTATTTGCAGTCCCTTGAAGGAAGCCTCAGACTAAACCACTGCACAGATCCTCAGTTTCCTGGCTCCAGAGGATATCCCCATGGAAGGCCCAAATTTCCTCCCAGAGAGTCACCTTCCTGGGACATGTTCTAAGCACAGGAGAGTACATCTTTAACAGCAGTCCTCCACCTACAACCACCACATTCAAAGAGACAGCTCAGAATCTTCTTAGAAGTGGCTGGATTTTGAAGGATTTGGGTCCCTGGGTTTTGTCTCACACCATGCAATGCTGGAGACCCCGGTTCGATTCCTGGGTCAGGAAGATCTGCTGGAGAAGGGATAGGCTACCCACTCCAGTATTCTTGGGCTTCCCTGGGGGCTCAGCTGGTAAAGAATCTGCCTGCAATGCAGGAGACCTCAGACCTCAGTTCGATCCCTAGGTTGGGAAGATCCCCTGGAGATACCCAGTCCAGTATTCTGGTCTGGAGAATTCCATGGACCATATAATCCATGGGGTCACAAAGATTCGAACATGACTGAGCAACTTTCACTTCATCTGCTCAGAGTCTTAACCACTGGAATGCCAGTAAGTCCCAAGCCAGTATTCCATTTATATATGTATCACATCTTTATCCATTCATCTGTCAATGGACACCGAGTTTTCATTTAGAGAGATGAATTTAGGAGTTCGATAATGGAGAGAATGTGAATGTACTTAGTGCCACTGAGCTGTACAGAGATTAAATATGGTTAGAATAGTATGTTCTGTATTATGTGACTTGTACCACAAAAAAAAAAAAAAAAGTTTTTAATGGCTCTGACTAGTGCCCCAGCCCTAGAGATTCCAGATCTAAACAAGCTCTTTACTGTTTTCCCCAGAAAAACAGGATTAGCCCTGGGAATTCTTGCCCCAAAGGTGGGACCAGTCCCATGGCTGATGGCATATCTCTCCAAGCAGTTGGACCCAGTGGCCTCTGGCTGCCTCACATTCTGTGAGGGGGGCCTCCAGTCAGCCATTGGTGTCCCTAATTTCTACCAGATGGCTAGAAGCCTTTCCAGTTAAGACTGAGGGAGCCCAGGAGGTAATAAAGGCATTACTTAAGGAAATAATTCCTCAGTTGAGACTTCCACGGTCCATACAGAGTGGCCACAGTCCCTTTTTTGTGGCTCGGGTCACCCAACTAGTCTCTCCAGCCCTGGGCACTTGCCCCCATCTCTGCACTGCCTGGAGGCCTCAGTCGTCAGGGAAAGTGGAAAAGGCAAATCAGACTTTAAAAAGAACCCTGGCTAAACTTTGTCAAGAGACATCGGAACCATGGACAAAGCTTTTACCCACAGCCCTCCTGAGAATCAGGGCAGCACCCAAAATAGGGCTAAGGCTCAGCCCCTTTGGAATGACTGGCCGCAGGTAGGCCCTTTGTTCCTTCAGATATTTTGGTGGACACCAGAATTGGTGAGCTCACTAAGTAACTGATTAATTGGGGACAAACTCAACAGGCGATTTCATGGGCGGGTGGGGGCCGGGTTACCTGCCTTGAGGCAGCACTTTGTAACCTGTCAGATATTCTGTCTACTCTGGCCAGGATCACGGGGGATCCCTTAATTCCATAGCAAATGTAGTGATGGAGAACAGAGAGCCCTGGACTGTCTCCCAGCTGAACAGGAAGGGTCTGTGCAGTAATCAGTAAACTGTGCTGCACCACACTCACCCCGGCCAGGTGGAAGAAGGTGCCCAAAGCACATATGAAAAGGCCCCAAGGCTATACACTTTCAGGAAGGGTGACCTCAGTGCCACCCACTTCTGGCCTGCAGTCAGAGGGGTGTTATCAAATACAACCTAGTTACTGCCCCTGCTTGGACCTCTGATCACAATAATGCGTTTGCTGATTTTGGGTCCCATCCCTTTTTAACCTGCTTGTTAAGTTCGTTTCTTTGGGTTAAAACAGTGTCAGCTACAGATGAAGATACACCAGGGATTTCAACTCATCCTTCATGACAATAGGGAACACCAACATCCGCGGGAGAGGGCCGCAGCCTCTCTCTACTCCTCACTCTCTGTCTCTGCCACTGTCAAGGACCCCGAGACCTCATCTCTGACAGAGGGCAAGGTGATCTGGGCCCCGCAGGCAGGCACAATGCCCCTGCTTAGCTTGAGGCAGCTCCAGAAGACAGATCATGGACCCTGTGACTCTTAAAAATATCTGAAGGGCTCAGATTCCTTGAGAAGGGAAATGTTAGAGCAGACCATTAGCCAGACATGAGCAGAGAAGGAGGCATGGGTCAGGTGACCATAATACATCTCGCAATGACAGGAGCCCTGGAGCAAACAGAAAAGTGGGAACCTCTGAGCTAACAAGAAGCCATACATCTTATGAGAACAAGGTCTCAGAGGCAAAGAAAGAAATGCAGGAACCTCTGATCCGAATGTAACCTTTTGCTCACTATGCCCACGTTACAACAGAATTAGCATTGCACAGAGCAGTGCCCACCATGCACTGGTGCCATGACAGATCCGAGCAAGACCACACAAGGACAGAAACTCCCCGTCCTCTTGGGAAGGTGGGGCTGGGACAGTAACCCAGAAATTACCCCCCAAACTCCTTCCTCCCGGATAAATATTCCACCCAGTCCTTCACACCCCATATAACCAGCTTGCCAGAAGGATGTCACCATGTCCCTTGAGCCTGGCCACACTCCCTCCTGAGAGTGCACTGTCGTTCAATACATCTTTGCTTACTTGGCCTCCGAGTCTCATCTCCCAAATTCTTTCTGCAACAAAACAAGAACCTACCCTCTGGCCACACAAAGACGGCCACAGACAATTCATAAATGAATCAGTACAGCTGTATTCCAGTAAATCTTCATTTGTAAAAACAGACAGATAGCCTGTGGGCAGTAAGGTAAATCTTGCTAAGCCCAGATTTCTCCTACATCTCAGCTTCATCTTCAGGATTATTTTAGTTTCTTTCTAAGGTTTCCTGCTCTATTGTGTCTTCCTGGTGCTCTAGCGTGTACATCGCAAACTGCACTGGATAATGTACTGTAGTTTAAACAACAGTAGGATAATGTCTATTAACTTTCCCATCTGTGTCCAGGACTTGCTTGATTCTTACAGAAATATAGTTGATCATTTGCAGAAAATAACATTCCAGTGGCCATTAGGTATCTTTGCATCTCTTTTGCCTTAATATGTTTCACATTATTTTATAACTCTTAAGTTTGCTTCTTTTGAGGCCAGCTTCCAAACCTCACCCGCTTCTGTCTTTTAACTTTGCCAGTGTCAGCTCACAGAGCTGAATGTGGGGATGTGGCTGAGTTTTCTCTGCAAATCACTTGCAGGAATGATAAGACCAAGCTTAGCATTAATTCCTGTGTTGTCTGCTGTCTGCCCTTCTCTTTCCAGAGCGGTACCCATTCAGTCAGATGCGTTGTTACTGTCTTTCTGAACCACTTTTCTGTTTCTTCTGAAGCATTCGCCTAAATCTGCAGTGATTCAGTCTTTTACATAACAAAAATTTAAGTAGATGCTACAGTTAATATAAACATACTCAACGGTATGCCAGTAAAAAATTTCAAGATGTGTCATTCTGCCCACTTGTGTTACACATGTGCTGTGGCATCTTTAGCTCTGACTTTACAGTTCTTTGTTTAGTGAAAGCTTGGTGAGAAGAGTGAAGCCGGGAACAAGCCTGCATTTCCTAGTGTGGGTCCATGTTGGATCATATCAGCGTCTCCACAAGGAGCTTGAAAATCTGTAGAGTCCCAGTTGTGATCAGTTCCCCACGTTAAACATCAAGACTCACCTGCCTGCCTTGTGCCTTCTACGAAATAAGCATGTCACAACTCCTGCTATACTGTAAACACAGAGGCCACAGTCTAGCTCTTGACCTGATTCTCACATTTGTTGATTGCAAAATGCTCATGTGAAAGGTGAAAGCAGGAGGGAACGGCTGACTTAATTACGTTGGGTCCCATGCAAAGAGCACCTGTAACAAAAGGTGAGATCTCACCTCAAGTCCTCTGCTAGGCAACCTTAAGCCTGTTCACGTAACCGCTGTGCTTCCCTCTGCTGCCTGCTTGCTTTGCAAGGTTGTTCTTACGTGGATAAAATGAGATAAACGGAAAGGACACAAAGATGGAAATAATAAGAATACTGTTCCCGTACTCCTAGATGGACATCACACTGGTCCTGCAGGTGAATAAAGGGGGTTCTGGCTGGACCCCTGGCCACCATAAAGGAAATTCTCTTCTTTGATTTATGTGTCTGCATGCGCCCCCTTACACTGTCCTGGAAGTCCACGTTCATCTAGATGCCCCCCGTCCTTGTAGTATGTGATCATACTGCTAGACAACCTCAGGACTGGGTCATGGGCTTGCGTGCTCACACCCTGTCACCACCAAAGCTGCTTCTCGGAAGGGACGTCTGGCTTAGAACGTTCCTAGAAAAGTGGTAAAAAGTGAAGGGACTTGTAAAGAATAAGCGCTCTGCAGAGTCTGCAGCTCCATTTGGCTGCCACAGGGTTCCAAACTGTTCATATTTTTTTTTAATGGATTGATGTAAGTGTCAAGGTGACATTTGACAGTTCACTGCTCTAACATTGCAGAAAGCAAAGTTATCAGATGAGCCCGTAATGGCAAAAGAAGATTATACTAAGTTTAACTCCAAAGATTTCAAGACTGTAAAGGTACGTGTCCGGGTGTTAGTAGCGTACTCCTGAATCCCGTGGCTGATGCTGCTGCGTGGGGACTCCAGGAACGACTGCATGCTTGACTGTGATTTTATCGTTTTAATTGTGAAGAATTATTAACTTGAGTTTCAGTGACTTTAGAACTATTTCAAAATTGTGAGTGACAATGAAAGTATCAAGCAAGGAAGACCTTTTTACAGACAAAGAAAGGCAGAGTTATTAGCAAGAGTGTGCCTAAGCTTCGTAATATAGTATATCCAGAGTGGTAGGGTGGGGCAGAGAAACAGGCTTCAAAGGTAATGTTTTGTCAACTCAACTGCCTAGTAGCTTCCAGAAATTATGACAATAACAATTATTAACACATAACTCAGCAATCACCCCAGCAAATATTTTCATAACATTCCTTACTAAGCTTTATCCTTCACATCATTCATTATAAATACATATGTAGCTTTCAGAATTGGCATACATATGTATTGGAGTTGTGCCCTTTTCATTTAGCTCTGTATTGTAAAAATATTGATGTCATTAAGATTTCTTTGAAAAATTAGAAATGATTTCATGATATTCAGTCACTGTTATTTTACTTCACCATGTAGAATATAATCTATTTAATTCCCCTATTTTTGGACACATGTTATTCTGCTTCTTTTTGTCTAAATGAAGTGATAAAACATTCTTACTTACAGTCTGCATCTCTATTTCATTAGACACAATTTAAAACTAAGAGTAAAGGCTTAGAAAACATGAGCTCTTTCCATGATTACTGAGACACATACATAGCTAAGAAGCTTTCCAAAAAGGTAGCAGAAATTTATCCTCCCAGCCATTATTGCTGATGAGTGTTCATCTCACAGTCTTGACAGCATTGAGTATTGGTTTTATTCTTAAAAATTTCGCCTGTCTAATTAGGTTACATTTCTTTGGGTAGAAAGGTTGTTTTTCCAAATGCTTATTGCCTGTCTGCAGTTTTGTTAGTTTTCAGTTCATGTCTCTTGCCTGATTTTACATTAGGATAGTAATGTTTTTCTTGTTGATTTGTAAGAGCTCAATCTAAATTAAGGCTGTTAACACTTTTCATGACATATAAAGTACAAATCATTTTCCAATTTTTTTAGCCTTTTCATTCAACTTTTGAACTGTTTTTTAAGCTTTTCTGAGGATTAAATATCAAAGTTTTTTTTATGATTTTCTCATTATTTTTAGGCTTAGACCTTGCCTGCCCCAAGATAAATTAATTCCACTTAGATTTTAGCAACACTTACTCTCCCTTAGGTTTCATGGTTTCTAAAATTTGTATTCTTTACACGTATTTATCTAGGCATGGCATATCAGGGAATAATCCAACTTGAGATCTGACTAAATAGCTGGTTGTGTCAGTGCTTTCGTGAGCAGGGATGTTTTTGAATTTCTCCATGAGGAATATTTCCGCCCCACCCTTCTCAGTGCTGCTTCCCAGCGTGTCGCCTTGGGCGCAGCACCAGTGAGCTAAGAGGTTGAACCAGGATGTGCGTTAAGTGCAGGGGACAGAGGATAACTTGTCTCAGAGAGACTGTCCCTCTTCCCCATCCAGCCAAAACATAAGCCTAGTAAATTATAAGTGACAGAATGTAAGAAGCAAGTTTCCAGGGATCATATACTGACTGTGCCCTTAAAAGATACTTTGGCAGTGACTTTGTCTCACAGCTCGCCGGGAGACAGATGATTTCTTCTTTGCCGATTCCCATCACTTACGCTTCTGTTGAACACTAAAGTACATACAATCAGCTGCTGTTTCCCTCTGCCAGTGCTTTGTTATAGGACATGCACGGCAAAACAAAACCAAACAAAAACATTGACCAGGAAGAGAGAGAGTTTTAAAAGGCAGAGTTATTTGGAGTCAGCTTTTCGGAAGGTGCTTTTCGTGGTTGGAGGAAAAGGGACCGCTATCCTGCTGGTCCTGGGAGCAGCACAGGTTATCTTGTGAATGTAACTGCTCTGCCCTTGGTGTCCCAGAGAGCCTCTGAATGAAGTCAGATGGTAGCAGGCTGTGAATTATTCATCACGTGGTAATACAAGGCTATAATTCCTCCCTCTGACAATTGCTGCCTGTGTCAGTTCGATTGTTTGTGTTATTGCACTTAATGCACCCTCCAGAATTTTCTCCCCACAAGTAAACCATCAGTTGTAACATTCCACTCCTTAGAAGGCAGCAGTTTTATCTCCTGCCTGTTGACATACTTTGTCTCAGGTATGAATTCTGAGCAGAAATCAGAACTTTTACAAAGAATCACTCCTTATGAGGCATGTTTTTAGCAGCATGCTTACCTCCCTGAACGAACCTTGAGACATGCATGGTCTTGTCTGATTTGCATGTGTGATTTATAAGTGTTACATTTGTAATGATTTTTCTCTTCTTATTTTCATTAACAGAAAAATAGCAAAATGACCGCAGCTCAGAAGGCTTTGGCTAAAGTTGACAAGAGTGGAATGAAAAGTATTGATTCCTTTTTTGGTACAAAACATGTTAAAAAAAAATAGGAAAGATTTGAACCTTTGAAAGTGAAATTGAGCAAAAATATCTGCCTTCTTCATGTCCCACTTTTGTCCTTCCTCCTTGCTACTGTACTTCCAAACCCTTAATAACCACCTTTTGAAAAAAGGTAGGATGAGGGCAATTTTCAGATTCACTTGAACATTTCTTTGTATTTGAATTTTGTGTTTCCTGAACAAAATATGGGAAAGTAATTGTGAAACATCATGGCTTATAGCCTTTGGAGTTTTATTTGACACCATGAAAAGTAATCAAGTGAGTAGAATTAACCTTGAGCATCACAAATTCCTCAATAAACTGACATGTGACAATGTTTGAGTGTGTGCTTGTTATTTTATCCCACTTTGCACATGGTAGCTATGGCAACACGGTTTTCAGTATACAGACAGAAATCAGATAACACAACTATCAGATTAACTACTCATTTTTAAAAGTTTAATATTTGGTAAATCTTTTGTTTAATATATTTTTCTGTTTTATGAATATATGTTCTTTGTAGAAAATAGATAAAACTACAAAATAGAAAATATAATGTCCTATTTATTACCTGAAGATAATATGATGCATTTTATTATATAATAATTTTTAAATGAATTATAGTGGTAATTTTATAACCTTTTTTCTTGATGTCATTTGATGAGCATTTTCCTAGACCACTATTCTTCATAAATATGCTTTTTAATGACAGTAATTTTTAATTATTTGAGTGTTTCATTATGTAATAATCATGGCCCTTTTTTTTTTTTTAGATGTGGGCTTACTGAGTCATAACTAAGTTTTTCAAATATATAGTTGTGGGAATATATTTCACAGAAAGGTTATAGGATCTTGCACTCTAACAAATGATGGTATGAGTTCTTATCTTATTAGCTTTGAACAGTATCTTTGCAAGTTAGTGGGGGGTAAAAAGGCATGTTAGTGTGACTTTAACTTATATTTTCCTGATTAGTAATGTCAGTTGAAGAAAAACCCACACAACCTACAAGTTGAGAGTTACATTTTATTCCAGGGCTTTTCAGCTTGCCTTGTGTATCCTCTTGATTAGATTACCTTTCGAGCACCCACAGAAGTAATGCTGTGTCTTTCTTAATGCACCATGTCAAGTCAAGAGTCACATGACCCAATACTAGAGATGTTAACTTTAATCACTTAGTTAAGGTGGTGTTCACCAGGTTCATTCACCATAATGTTATTTTTCTCTTTGCAGTTAATAAGTAATTTGTGGGCAAATACTCTGGGACTTAGAAGTATTCTATTCCTCACCCAACACTCACCTACATGTTTTAAAATAAACCTACTAACAGTTTTTCCAACTCCATCATTTCTTCTGTATTTATTCCTTTTACATTTAGTTGGCACTCCATTTATTTATTCATTTATGAGTTAATATGGACTTGTAGGTTATTTTATCCAGTGAGTTAAATTACAATATTCTGTTCCTCATATTGTCCCAGAAGGGTCAGTGAGAGTCCCTTCAAGCTGGCCCCTGTATCTTTTTGCTGTGTTTCCATCATTTTTAAATACTTCATTATTTCTTTTGTAAGAGGGTATCCCAGGCTCTTTGTGTATTTTCCCTATCCAAGACCTGGAATCAGCCTTTTTCCTAAGGAGTCAGAGTTCCTTTTAGAAAAGAATGGTGTTTAGAAACCAAGATCCAGGCAAGAGGTGTGCTCATTGCTACTATTGATCTATGTGTGTGATTTTTTTGTAGATTTCCTTTAGCATGCTGAAGAAGTTCTTTTCTGTTCACTGAGAACAGAATCATGAACAGGTATTGAATTTTGTCAAATAATTTTTCATCATCTATTGATAATCATACAATGTTCCTTTAGTAAAGGAATATCTAGGAATATCTTTCAATAGGGCTACCCAGGTGGAAAGGAACCCGTGTGCCAATGCAGGAGACACAGGAGAGTGTGGGTTCCATACCTGGGTCAAGGAAGACCTCCTGGAGGAAGAAATGGCAACCAATTCCAGTATTCTTGCCTGGGAAATCCCAAGAACAGAGGAGCCTGCCCATGGTGAAGAGGAACTAAAGAGCCTCTCGAGGGTGAAAAAGGAGAGTGAAAAAGCTGGCTTAAAACTCAACATTCAAAACACTAAGATCCCATTACTTCATGCCAAACAGAAGAGGGAAAAGTGGAAACAGTGACAGACTTTATTTTCTTGTGCTCCAAAATCACTGTGTGTGGTGACTGCAGCCAAGAAATTAAAAGACGCTTGCTCCTTGGAAGAAAAGCTATGACAAACCTAGACAGCCTATTAAAAAGCAGAGACATCACTTTGCCAACAAAGGTCCACCTAGTCAAAGCTATAGTTTTCCCAGTGGTCATGTATGTATGGATGTGAGAGTTAGATCATGAAGACTGAGTACTACAGAATTGATGCTTTCAAATTGTGCTGGAGAAAAGTCTTGAGGGTCCCTTGGACAACAAGGAGATCAAACCAATCAATCCTAAAGGAAATCAACCCTGAATAGTCATTGGATGGACTGATGCTAAAAGCTGAAGCTCCAATACTTTGGCCACCTGATGGGAAGAGCCAACTCATTGGAAAAGACTCTGATACTGGGAAGGATTGAAGGCAGGAGAAGAGGGCCACAGGATGAGATGGTTGGATGGCATCACCAACTCAGTGGACATGAATTTGAGCAAAATCCAGGAGATAGTGAAGGACAGGGAAGTCTGGTGTGCTGCAGTCCATGGGGTCACAAAGAGTCAGACACGACTGAACAACTGAACAGCAACAACGTTTTTCAATATGTGAAATACAATGATTGATTTTTGAATGTTGACTGTACACTCCTGGGATAAACTCTACTTGGTCTTTTCATATTTAGTATTGTGTTTTACTGCCTAATATTTTGTTAAGGATTTTTGTATCTCTGTTCCTGAGGGATATTGGTCTAGTTTTCCTTATTTGTAATGATTTTGTCTAGTTTTGGTATCAGAGTAATACTAGCTTTATTAAATGAGTTGGGGAGTATTATCTCATCACCTGTTTTCTGAAAACGTTGTGAGATTAGTATTGGTTTTATGTTGGACATAATTCACCAATAAAGCCATTTGGCCTGTGATTTTTATTTTTTCTGAGAATTTTTTTAATTACTAGTTCAATTTCTATACTAGACATAGAACTATTCTAATGTTCTCCTTTTTCATGTGCCAGCTTTAGTAATTTATGTTTTTCAAGAAAGGTATCTATTTCATCTAGTGTCAGCTTCATTGGCGTAAGTTGCTTTTTATATTTTTATGTCTGTGAACCTGTAGTGATAGTCCTTCTTTCCTACCTGCTTTGGTTATTTATTTCTCTGTTTTCTTGATTATTCTCATCAAATTGGGAACATTTCTGGCCAGTATTTCTTAAAATACTATTCTGTTCTTCACCTGTCCCCCCTTTTTCTCTTCACCCCCTTGGTTTTTGGGACTCCAGTCACAGGTATGCTAAACCACTTGATGTCCCATAGATCCCTTCATTGATTTCTGTTCTTCTTCATGTTCAATTTTACTTTGTCTTTAGCGTTTCATCTTCTATTAACCTCAGCTAGTGAATTTGTATTTCATATATTGGAATTTCTTCTCTCGATGTTCCTTTTTTTTTGTATCTTCCCATTTCTCTCCTCATTGTGTTTTCCTTCAGATAGTCTGTTATAGTTACAATGCGTGTGTGCTAAGTCACTTCAGTCATGTACAACTGTTTGTGACCCTGTGGACTGTAGCCTGCCAGGATCCTCTGTCCATGGGATTCTCCAGGCAAGAATGCTGGAGTGGGTTGCCATGCCCTTCTCTAGGGGATCTTCGCAACCCAGGGATCAAACCCATCTTATATCTCCTACGTTGGCAATAGCTGCTTAAATCGATGACATTTCTGTGTTTATTTTTCTTCTCTTTTGTCTTTATCTTTTGAAATAATTTTAGACTTATAGAAAAGTTGCAAAAAAGTAGAGACTTTACATATACCCTTTACCCAGCTTCCTCTAACCATAACATCCTATGTAACCAGTACAGTTAAAACCAGGATCCTTACAGTAATACAGTTCAGTTCAGTTCAGTCACTTAGTTGTGTCTAACTCTTTGCGACCCCATGGACCACAGCACGCCATGCCTCCCTGTCCATCACCAACTCCTGGAGTTTACCCAAACCCATGTCCATTGTGTCCGTGATGCCATCCAACCATCTCATCCTCTGTCTTCCCCTTCTCCTCCTGCCTTCAGTCTTTCTCGGCATCAGGGTCTTTTCAGATGAGTCAGCTCTTCACATTAGGTGGCCAAAGTATTGGAGTTTCATCTTCACCATCAGTTCTTCCAATGAACACTCAGGACTGATCTCCTTTAGGATGGACTGGTTGGATCTCCTTGCAGTCCAAGGGACTCTCAAGAGTCTTCTCTAACACCACAGTTCAAAAGCATCAATTCTTTGGCACTCAGCTTTCTTTATAGTCCAACTCTCATATCCATACATGACTACTGGAAAAACCATAGGTTTGATTAGAAGGACCATTGTTGCAAAGTAATGTCTCTGCTTTTTAATATGCTGTCTAGGCTGGTTATAACTTTCCTTCCAAGGAGTAAGCATCTTTTAATTTCATGGCTGCAATCACCATCTGCAGTGATTTTGGAGCCCAAAAAAATAAAGTTAGCCACTGTTTCTACTGTTTCTCCATCTATTTGCCATGAAGTGATGGGACCAGATGCCATAATCATAGTTTTCTGAATGTTGAGCTTTAAGCCAACATTTTCACTCTCTTCTTTCTCTTTCATCAAGAGGCTCTTTAGTTCTTCACTTTCTGCCATAAGGGTGGTGTCATCTACGTATCTGAGGTTATTGATATTTCTCCTGGCAGTATTGATTCCAGCTTGTGCTTCATCTAGCCCAGCATTTCACATGATGTACTCTGCATATAAGTTAAATAAGCAGGGTGACAATATGCAGCCTTGACATACTCCTTTTCCTATTTGGAATCAGTCTGTTGTTCCATGTCCTGTTCTAACTGTTGCTTCCTGACCTGCATACAGATTTCTCAAGAAGCAGGTCAGGTGGTCTGGTATTCTCATCTCTTGAAGAATTTTCCACAATTTATTGTGATCCACACAGTCAAAGGCTTTGGTGTAGTCAATGAAGCAGAAATAGATGTTTTTCTGGAACTCTCTTGCTCTTTCAATGATCCAGCAGATGTTGGCAATTTGATTTCTGGTTCCTCTGCCTTTTCTAAAACTAGCTTGAACATCTGGAAGTTCACGGTTCACGTATTGCCAAAGCCTGGCGTGGAGAATTTTGAGCATTACTTTACTAGCGTGAGATGAGTGCAATTGTGTGGTAGTTTGAGCATTCTTTGTCATTGCCTTTCTTTGGGATTGGAATGAAAACTGACCTTTTCCAGTCCTGTGGCCACTGGTGAGTTGTCCAAATTTGCTGACATATTGAGTGCAGCACTTTCACAGCATCATCTTTTAGGATTTGAAATAGCTCAACTGGAATTCCATCACCTCCACTAGCTTTGTTCATAATGATGTTTTCTAAGGCCCACTTGACTTCACATTCCAGGATGTCTGGCTCTAGGTGAGTAATCACACCATCGTGATTATCTGGGTCGTGAAGATCTTTTTTGTACAGTTCTTCTGTGTATTCTTGCCACCTCTTCTTAATATCTTCTGCTTCTGTTAGGTCCATACCATTTCTGTCCTTTATCGAGCCCATCTTTGTATGAAATGTTCCCTTGGTATCTCTAATTTTCTTGAAGAGATCTCTGGTCTTTCCTATTCTATTGTTTTTCCTCTATTTCTTTGCACTGATCACTGAGGAAGGCTTTCTTATCTCTCCTTGCTATTCTTTGGACCTCTGCATTCAAATGGGTATATTTTTCCTTTTCTCCTTTGCTTTTTGCTTCTCTTTTCACAGCTACTGGTAAGGCCTCCTTAGGCAGCCATTTTGCTTTTTTGCATTTCTTTTTCTTGGGGATGGTCTTGATCCCTGCCTCCTGTACAGTGTCATAAACCTCCATCCATAGTTCTTCAGGCACTCTGTCAGATCTAGTCCCTTAAATCTATTTCTCACTTCCACTGTATAATCGTAAGAGATTTGATTTAGGTCATACCTGAATGGTCTAGTGGTTTTCCCTACTTTCTTCAATTTCAGTCTGAATTTGGCAATAAGGAGTTAATGATCTGAGCCATAGTCAGCTCCCGGTCTTGTTTTTGCTGCCTGTATAGAGCTTCTCCATCTTTGGCTGCAAAGAATATAATCAGTCTGATTTCGGTGTTGGCCATCTGGTGATGTCCATGTGTAGAGTCTTGTCTTATGTTGTTGGAAGAGGGTGTTTGCTATGATCAGTGTGTTCTCTTGGCAAACTCTATTAGTAATACCGAATTATTAACTAATCTCCTACCTTATTTGAGTTTCACCTATTTTTATACTAATGTTGTTTTTCTATTCCAGAATCCAATCCATCCTTCCCCATTGCATTTAGTGAGCATATCCCCTCTTTTTTTATAATGTGTCTCTCAGTCTTTGTCTTTCAATGACCTTAACGCTTTGATAGCACTATCCTGTTGTTTTCTGACATTCTTCTTAATTTTTGAGATACCTTGAAATTGTCCTTTTTCTCATGTGATCATTTCATAATACTGCTAAGCTGCTAAATCACCTCAGTCGTGTCCGACTCTGTGTGACCCCATAGACAGCAGCCCACCAGGCTGCCCCGTCCCTGGGATTCTCCAGGCAAGAACACTGGAGTGGGTTGCCATTTCCTTCTCCAATGCATGAAAGTGAAAAGTGAAAGTGAAGTCGCTCAGTCGTGTCCAACTCTTAGCGGCCCCATGGACTGCAGCTTACCAGGCTCCTCCGTCCATGGTATTTTCCAGGCAAGAGTACTGGAGTGGAGTGCCATTGCCTTCATAATACTAGTAATTAATAATACTAACAGCAACAAATACTGTGTAGCTTTTATGTGTTTGATACTGTTCTGAGCATTTTACAAATAATAACATTTAATCCCCACAGCGTCTATAGTTGTAAGGCAGGGTGCCATAGGAGCCAAAGGGCAGAGGTTGAGAGAAAGGCTACTTAAACTTCTGGATTATCAGCCCTGCTGTAGGTAAGCTCCTTAAGAGCAGGAACTCTGCACTATTCACATTTGGGTTTTCCCATAACATTTTATGGAAAAATCCAAATTTTGGGGCCAACGTAATACATGACAGGTGGGCAGGTTGAGTAATCTAACCAGTATCCTCACTAATTGAGACTTAACTTTTTTCCCCCAAGGGTCAAAGTCATGATCTTGGTCTGTCTTGGTCTTTTAAAATGTCTAAGCTATTATGTGGCCTTCTGTTTGGTCCTTGAACGTGCCGCACTGTCGCACATCAGTGGCATCGTGTGACCAGTTTATCTTGTATACCCTTCCTCCAGATCTTCACCTGATTGCTTCCATCATGCCATTACTTCTTATCTCAAACATCATTTTTTCAGAGACCCAGTTCCTGACCTTCCTCCCTTGCTGCCAACCCTCCTACTTGTCCATCCCATCTTCCTCCTCACCCTGCACAGAGCCTTGCCTGACTAGGTCACAGTTAATGTCCAAAGCATCTCACATGGGGCAGCACAGAGTAGGCCTTCTGTAATGGCATGAGATAATCAGTTGATCAATTAATCAGTGTGAACTGAACACCTTCGAAAATGATCTGCAGTACAACATTGGGTTCCTTGACATGTTATGGCTGAACTTTGAAATTCAAGTTTGATTCTGATTCGTTTTCAGTGGCGTGCTTAAATTTGAAGTCTAAGGACATATTCATAAACTTCTCGTGTAGGCTTAGAAATGTGCGTGCTTGCTCAGTTGTGTCTGCCTCTTTGTGACCCCATGGACTGTAGACCGCCAGGCTCCCCTGTCCATGGAATTCTTCAGGCATAAATACTGGAGTGGGTAGTCAATCCCTTCTCCAGGGTGTAATAGAAATAAATAAGTATAATCTTTAATCTCTGGATAAAGGGCTGTGAATTTTCTTCTGTCAGTTGATTAACTGCTCTTACTGTAATCATTTTATCTGTGTCAGAACATCCACAGTTAGAATACATCATTTATATCTGTGTTAGTGTTAATAAATTTGCCTTTACGTGACATTTAGAGATTATTCATATAAAGCCCATAACCTAAGTTATTGAAGTTTGAAAATATATGTGGTCTGTATACTCCTGTCTTCAAGAAGTTTTTATTTTTTTCAGCTTTATTGAGGTATAATTGACAAATTTATGTTATATATTTAAAGTGTACAATGTGATACTCTAATACACATGTACATTGTGAAATGATAACCACAACCAAGCTAAGTAACGTATTTATTACATCACATGTTTATCTGTGTGATGAGAACCCTAAAGATCTGTTTTCTCAGCAAATTTCAAGTATATAATACAGTGTTATTAACTGTAGTCACTATGCTATACCTTAGATTCCAGGAGCTTTAAATAAATGCTCACACATGACTTAGCTGTAGATTAAATGGGAATTTGTGAAATCATCAGTTTTGTCTTCCATATTTGAATTTACCTGTGATGTCAAGGTGAAGTTCTTACTTGCAGTGTTGACTCTGCGTTGACTCGTAATTGAAAAATGAAATACTAAAGGTGTTACACACGCCACGTGTTCTTTGGGGGAATAATATGAGGAACAAATCAACGTGGGCTCATGTAAGCATGCCAATATACACAAATAGACACACTTATGCACACACCAGACTTACATGTATACACATATATAGCCTATCCTTCTTTTGAGTGTAAAGAATTTCAAACTAGAGACTTTTTAGACTTTATTACTCAAACATTGGGGTTCCATACCTTCCTCAAATCCTTCGGCACTTTGCTTCTCTTATCTACTTCATTTATCTTTTTTTTTAAATTTTATTTTAATTTTTTAACTTTACAATATTATATTGATTTTGCCATATATCAAAATGAATCCACCACAGGTATACATCATTTATCCTTTTTATTAATGTGCCGAGTTTGGAGAAAGCTTCGAAAAATTTCTGCCAACTGTAAAACCGCGTGTGTACACACACAAGAGCCTCCATTCTTTTCAAAAACCATATGCATTTCTGAAACTGATCTCAGATCAGCAGCATTCTCTCCTTTTTCGTGCCTGATTTATCTTCAGTTTAAATTTTCCTTGTGCTGTGGCTCTCAGGCTTTCTCATCTTCCAGGTTTGTGCTTCTCTGGTTCTGACTCCCAAGGAGATTCCCCTCCATCAGGTTTAACATGGACGTCAAATGGGACTCTTGTTTCATCGGTTCGGGTCTGTTTTTACTGGGCCACAGTCCATTGCCAGGACCCTATTTCTCTTTTGGGGTGCCTTAGTTAGATACCACGGAGAAGGCAATGGCACCCACCCCACTCCAGCACTCTTGGCTGGGAAATCCCGTGCACGGAGGAGCCTGGTAGGCTACAGTCCGTGAGGTCGCTAAGAGTTGGACACGACTGAGCGACTTCACTTTCACTTTTCACTTTCATGCATTGGAGAAGGAAATGGCAACCCACTCCAGTATTCTTGCTTGGAGAATCCCAGGGACAGAGGAGCCTGGTGGGCTTCCGTCTGTGGGGTCACACAGAGTCGGACACGACTGATGTGACTTAGCAGCAGCAGCTGCAGCAGCAGTTAGATACCAAGGCAATTTGGAAATGAGGAACTAAAATGTACCCATTTACTTACTAAATGCACAGTGTCTACACTGCACGCAAACTTACAACAATAACAGTAAATGGATGGAAGTGAGTGAAGGGGAAAATGACCAGCCATGTTTCAAATTGTTTACTTTTAAAAAAGTAAAATAATTGGTCTGAAAAGACCAATTAATTTAAAAGAACTGGGTTTATATTCCTACTCCTGCCTCAATGCTGACCTGTGGACAAGCTACTAGCAGGGCTGACCCTCAGTGGTGTCCTCCGTGTGAGATGAGACTAGGCCACTGGGTTGTTTGATGTTCTGCCTTGTGGTCGCTGGCTGCTCCAGAAGCCTCCTCTCCATACTGTGAGGAGGATGCTCTTAGGAGAGCATCTGTCTCAGGCTTACCGAGCATCAGGCCCTCCTCTGAGCTCCTTGGGTGGATTATCTCCTCTATTTCGCTGGAAGGAAATACCCCAGCATGCTCGCTCTGGCTGTTGTGTTCCTGGTATAGATTTGTTTCTTGTCTTCATTTTCCATAGATTACATTACTTTGCAGTGGAAAGAAAGCAAATTCTTGAGAAGTTATAATAAAGATCGACAACGTGTTTTGCCCTTTTTAAGTGCTTCTCACGTGCATTTATCTGTTTGAAATCCTTCCAGAAACCAATGTGGCAATTGGTATTATTTCCCTCGTTTTACAGTTGAGAAAGTAAGGTCACCTTATTTGCCCAGAATCGCATGGCTAATAAAGGCGTCAGAAGCTAAACTTAGGACTTCTGTCTCCCAAACCCTCCACGCCAAATTAATTCCCTTTCCCCTAACTTTGACTTTTGTTATATCCTGAGAAGTCGCCCCCTTCACCAGATTTGAAAGACAACCTCTTCACATAGGTTAAGATTGACTTTCTCGGTTCTTGCAGTTGGTTGAACTTAAACTAGCTGCCTTGTATCACGCTTTTTTGTTTTTGGGTGTTTTGTTTCTTTTTCCCCAAACAGTCCTTCCTCCAGGACTAACCCACAATTTGGAGCTCTCCAGATATCAGCTGCATGATAGAGTTGAACCTCTTGGTGAAAAACAAGCAGCTCTGAGTCTAGGAAGACAGGTGAAAGGCTGTTTACTGTCCTTGGAAGATGTCCACAGGCTTTGACCTCATCTTAATAAGGAAGAAATGATTAGATTCATACACCTTTTTATACACAGATTTATATACTCCTTGGGGTCATTAGACTGATGAAAAGTGCCTTATATGTAATAGTTTTACAGGTTTTACAGCAATCCTGTATCATTAGTTAAATTAATCTTTACCACAACCTTCTAAGGCAGACCAGAAAGGGGGTGCATCCCTGTTTCATAGATGGTCAAAGTGAGGTCACCCAGACTGAGTGGCCGCGCCAGACACTGTTCTTCCACCCCCAAGCCCAGCCCTCTCTGTTTTTTGCCTCCACAAGGTTCTTATCATTGTGTGTACAGCTTTATGGCTGTTTATCCTTCAGTACCTGAAGTAGGAAATGGCAACCCACTCCAGTTTTCTTGCCTGGAGAATCCCATGGACAGAGGAGCCTGGTGGGCTGTAATCTTTGGGGTCACAAAGAGTTGGACATGACTGAGCACAGATCCCTCAGGATTCTGTTTTAATCGTGAATTTTATCCTAAGAAAGGAAAATCAGATTTAATCCTGCTTCTGTTCATAATGAATTCTGCAGGTCACTTTATCCTCAGCAGTGCTGAGCCAGAATTCAAGTAAAGCTTCCACTTAGCCCATGCATTTGCATGTCAAGTCTCTAATTCAGCTGTCAGCTTTTTAGCTGTTACTGTACTTTGGTTAATAAATGTTTTTGATGGTCTCACATAATCAAGGCTATTTGAGGCAGGGAGGGGGCTGGAGAGAAGCACCAAATTTACAGATAATCGGAGCCTCTTCACGACGTTAAAAGAACTGTTGCCTTACACATGGGTTTTGATCAGAATGTGTAAAATTAAAGTTAGTCAAGTTCTTAGTTCTTTCAAAAGAAAAAAGGAGCCAAGGAATAGGGCTTAGATTCATTTATTCTTTTAAGAGCAGCCGCTTTGTGCCAGTGTTGTCTGGGTACTAGAAATGCAGCTGTCCACATGGCAGACAAAAATACCTGCCTTCAAGAAGTTTCTGCTCTAGGGAGGTGGAGACAGGGGCTGTCAGGCGTTGCTGGGGGCTGTGGAGGAAGCCAGACTGGGAGGTGGCCAGAGTCCTGGTGAGGTCGGTGGTCAGGAAAGGTCTCACCTCTGCCCCATCTTATCCGCATTATGGCATGGAAACCTGGCTTCCATCAACATCTTTTTTTGATAACATAGCTCCACAATAATTATGTTTGAAGTTTAGTCCTCAGAAACCAGCTTTCAGTAGTCACGCTTGTTCCGTGGCATTCTTCAGGGGATATTAAGGACTACTACTTCTACCAGCAAGTCTGTATTCATTTTTTTATACATTGATCTGCATGAGGAAAAGAGAAAAATTATTAAGAATTATCCATCTTAGAACTTTTTTCATGTGTTTCTTGAATTTTCTTTTTTTTTTCCCTAAAATGAGGGTGTCCATTCCCAGACTATGGGCAACCTGACTGTTATTTTGCATTTCACTCTCTTTGAGCACGGGAAGGAAACTGCGTCTCACCCACCTCCTGCAGTCTAACATTGACCCTCGAATATCACCAGATGGAAACCCCTTCCTTTGTCTGAAGGCTTCTCTCTTTTTATTTACCGTCTGAGCCACCAGGGTAGCCCATTTATATGCATATATATATATATATACATGTATATATATGTGTATATATATGAGGAGGAAATGGCAACCCATTCCAATATCCTTGCCTGGAGAATTCCATGGACAGAGGAGCCTGGTGGCCTATAGTCCATGAGATCGCGAAGAGTCGGACACAACTGAACAACTATCACTCAATATATTTTATTTGTTTTTTGGCTGTGCTGGGTCTTAGTTGCTGCGTGGGCTTTCTCTAGTTGCAGCGAGTGGCAGCTACTCTTCGTTGCAGTGCGCTGGCTTCTCACTGTGGTGGCGTCTCTTGCGGTTGCGCACAGGCTCAGTAGTTGGGGCTCCCGGGCTCTAGAGCGCAGGCTCCGTAGTTGGGGCGCACAGGCTTGGTTGCCCCGCAGCATGTGGGATCTTTCCGGATCAGGGGATGAACCCACCTCTCCTTCATTGGCAGACAGATTCATTACCATTGAGCCACCAGGGAAGCCCTGAGGGCTTCTCTCTGAAGCCCAAGTGCACAGCTGCTGGTCTCAGGATTGAACCCGCCACGCTTGCTTTCCTGTTGTGAAAGTGCAGACGGACGGTCCTTGGGGTTGCAGGTGACTGTGTCTCCTCACCAGGATGCAACGTCTGCTTTCCTTTTCTCCCTAGGTGGCAGCACAAAGACAGAAAAGGGACAAGTGACCGCAGATCCACGCAAGGCTCTTCTGCTTCTCCTGTGATCTAAGACTCTCCCAAAGGGCTACATACAACTTCTTCTGCACTTTCTGGAAAATCACCAAATGCCAAAAGAAGCGTTTTAAAGGACTAACCACGAATGCTTTATTTCTATGAGCAACACCACTAGTCCCTTCGAGCAGAGGCAACTCCCCATGGAGGTGACTGTCATGGAACTAGAAAGCACCCCAAATGTGAACCTGCCCTGAGGAATTCAGGCCACATCAGTGCTCTGCTGATCTACCCGCCATAAAGCTGTGGATTTTTACATCCCAGTGCTTCAGATTGCAACACATCGGGGGCAGACGGCTCCTTGTGAGTTTCGGGTCATTTCTTATGCCCGACCCCATTGACCTGCTCTGCTTTCCTGGGGTTAAGAGAGCACTTTTAGGTCGGCATGTGGTGACTGTAAGTACTAGGTTCCACATCAGAAGCTTTGACAAACCAAGTTCTAGACTTAAGAAAAGAAAAAAAAAGGGGGGGGGGGGATTTCCCTGGCATTCCAGGGATTAGAGCTTGGAGTTTTCATTGCTGTTCCCCGGGCTCAATCCCTGGTCAGGAAACTAGGATCCTGCAAGCTGCTCAGTGTGGTTAAAAAAAAAAAGCCTGACCTTTCTTTACTCCTTATCAATTTTGGCAGCTTCTAGTTCATAACAATACCTGAACATGTGCATTTTATGATCTGCTGGGGTTGTAAACTTTGCTTCATTTTTAAAAGACTTGTCCAATATGTGCATTATTATTATTATTTACAGTGAGGGCATAAGATATGGGGGAAAGTTAGAAGTAGATGCCAAAAAGTAATTTGGCGGAGAATTCTGTGAGTAGTAAGTATGATTAAGGGGTGGCGGGAGGTTTTGTGCAAACAGGTCAGGGAGTTCATGAACCTGGTGAGCTTGCTCTTCAAGAGGTGGAAGCCACGCGGGTGATCTTCATGCCTCAGACAGGACCCCAAACCTCTTCTTCAGGAAATAATTTTGCTTCTGATTGTCTTCCTCCATCAGGTAAGTAGGTTCTGGAAAGTACGCTGTAATTTTTTATATACTTCTTACACACAGGGACCTTCAACACTCCCAGGCTTTTGGGGTTGATGCTATGTTGTATTTGTAGGGAATCCTCACTTCCAAGGGCTTCCCTTGTAGCTCAGTCGGTAATGAGTCTGCCTGCAATGTAGGAGACTTGGGTTCGATTCCTGGGTCAGGAAGATCCCCTGGAGAAGGAAATGGCAACCCACTCCAATATTCTTGCCTGGAGAATCCCATGGACAGAGGAGCCTGGCAGGCTACAGTCTATGGGGTCCCAAGTGTCGGACATGACTGAGCGACTAAGCACACACACACACACTCATCTCTAAAGACCCAGTTCTAGAAGTCTGTTGTGGAATTCAGGATGTATGTACCACAGGCTTCCAAGAGGGGGCGCTCCAGAGAACTCATCTATTTGATAAGCCAGACCATGTGGATAAGAGTCAAGAGCCTAACAACATATAGTTTAATACACAGTTGTGGAGTTAAAATCCAGCTTTTCTGCCCTCTCCTTGCACAATCCGAAACTGTCCTTGGAGGTAAGTGGCCATATATTTTGGCCCCAAGTTTCCTTCTGTAGCAGACAATAACCAAATGACAACTCGCCAGTAGGAACTGAAGTCCCCTGTCCCTCCCACACCCCTGCCTCACTTCCGGTCTCTCAGCGATTCCTCGTTTATGGTGAAGCACCCCGTCCTCCTGGGACCTCAAGGCCTTGCCTGCCGAACCTCCGGCTCTGTGGTGTGTACGAAGCACCTGATGTCCTTCCAGGGCTCGGAACTTGGGAACATGCTGGCCAGGGGTGCCCAGCCCCCCCAATAAAGACCTGAGCCCAGAGTCTTCAGTGGGCTCCCAAGCGGTCACCGCGCGCCTGTGGCCGCTCTTGGCCATGGGGTGCGCTCTCAGGGGACCGAGTGACCCCTCTCCAGGGGAGACAAGCCCAAGGAAGCCTGCTCCCGATTTCTCCCACTCCGCCTGTTCTTTTCGCTTGCGACTCGGCTCTGTGTCCTCCTCACACCACTGCATAAATCTCCGCTGTGAGGACAATTGCACAACTCCTGTGAGTCCCCACAGCAAATATTCAAATGTCAGAATGGTTTTGCTCAACACACCATGGTAACCCAGAACCCTGCACAGTATCTGACACCTCGTAAATGATGGACTGGGCTTTCCCGGTGGCTCAGACAGTAAAGAATCTGCCTGCAATGCCGGAGACCCAGGTTCGGTCCCTGGGTTGGGAAGAACCCCTGGAGAAGGAAATGGCAATCCACTCCAGTATTCTTGCCTGGAGAATCCCATGGACAGAGGAGCCTGGTGTGCTCCCTAGGGGAAAGTTAAGTCCATGGGGTCTCAAAGAGTCGGACACGACTGAGCGACTAAATACTTTTACTTTTGCAAATGATTTACTACCTACTTTTTGAAACAAAAATGACCTCAGAAGCCAAGGGCTAAGTCTGTCCCAAGGAAATTCTCAAAAGAACTAAGAAATATAAGTTATCAACTACATTCTAATGAGCCAAATAAAGAATGTACATACTTCTGAGAAAGGAATAAAAAACGATTCAGGAAAGTTAGCAGCGTCAAAGCCTGTCAGAATGTCTTTCTCATGAAGATGAATGTTCTTTATTTGTGATGGGGTGGGGGAGCCCTGGGCCAGGACCTGCGGGCCCCCCCCCCCCAGCCCCCGCTCCCCAGTCAGGCAGTTTGCAGCTTCCCTGTCCCCTCCCTCCCTCACCACGTCTGTACATTGTCAGCCAACTGGATCAGGCAGAGTGAAACTCGGTATTGGGCGCAGTGCAACTTTGGAATCATCTGGAAGCTTTAAAAAAGACTGATGCTGGGCCGCAGCCCTAGAGATTTGGATATAATTAGTGGGCAGCCCCTCCTTATACCTCCACTCCCCTTCCTTTCCTGCCTCCCCCCATCTCCACCTTGACAATCATATTTCCCAAGGTCCAAGCTCACTCTCAAGGGGCAACTGATTCTTATTTTTGGAAGATTTCTTATAATTTCTGTTTTCTGGTCCAGCTCACAGCCAACAGGCAGGCACAGGGATCAGAGGGAGAAATAAGTCCTTTAATCTCAATAGCACCCGGGGGGGAGCCACTAGGGCAAGCAGGCGAACTCAAAACTAAAAATCAGATCCGTGTCAGAGTGGGTCACAACTAAGAACATCATGACAGTGCAGAACAAAGTCATTCCTGAGAATGGAGTTTCTAACAGTTCATGGCTGTCCCCTCTCCCCCATGCATGCTTCACTGACCTATGAAGTGAAGTTAATTAATTTTATTTTGAATTTTTGCTAAGAGCTCATTGTCCATGATGAGGGTGTACATGTCATTTACTGTCTCAGGAAAGTGCTCTTGTCCAGTGACTGTAAACCCATCCCTTGCCAGTCCTCCACTCTTCTCTGTGAAAGACAGCCAACCCTGAGATGCATCAGTGCTACTCGGCAAAGCTGTGACTTCTCTCTTCTTTGGAACATCCAGCAGGGCTGCTTAGGGGAATAAACTGGGTGAGGAAGGTTGTCCGGGTCTTGAAAGTCAGCAGAAGAGTTTGGCTTGTCAGTGGATGGAAATGTAGGTTCTTGAACAGAAGAGAGGAGCTATGAAAAGACGGAGGGCTCCGTGGAGAAACTGGACCTGGGCTGTAAATTGGATTTAGGCAGGCATGGCCTCAGGCCAGGCTCACAGGAGCAGAGAGAATGAACAGTGAATACACCTATTGTGTGGGCTCCCAGTAGGTGGCGCTATTGGTAAAGAACCCGCCTGCCAATGCAGGAAACCTAAGAGACAGGTTCGATCCCTGGGTTGGGAAGATCCCCTGAAAAAGGAATAGCAACCCACCGCGGTATTCTTGCCTGGAGAATCCCCATGGACGGAGGAGCCTGGCGGGCTGCAGTCCATAGGGTTGCACAGAGTTGGACATGACTGAAGCGACTTAGCACACACACACACCTACTGTGCACCCACCTGCCCTTTGCTCAGATGGAAAAGTGGAAATCTCTTCAGAATATATTTCACTTTTCTTCTGCTGGATGCTGTGGCCTAAAGATGGAAACGCCAAGGTAGGTTGTGGTCATGACCTCTGCCCTGGAAGAGTCCGCAAAGGCGACTGAGGAGGCCTGGAGGACATGGCCTGTCCAGAGGCCCTGGGGCCAGCAGCCCAGGGGGGACAGAAGCAAAGTCAGGAGACCTCATTTACTCAGGTGCTAAGAAAGGCTCACCTTTCAAAGCCCTCCAGTCGCTTTTACATTTTAACAAGGAGGGCAGAGTTGACAAATCATTGAGCAGGCACTAATCATTTTGTGGCTCATATATCTCCCCAGCGAATACTTTTCAACACAAGCGTTTACATTTGCAGAGAATAAAGACTTGTAAAAAGACTGTTGGAGTTTATGGCTGCAGGAAACCGGCTCCCAGTTTGCTCTGCTGACAAGTTTATAAGGCCAAGGAAGTTCATAAGGTAAAATGAATTTCTAAGTAAATGTGTTTCTAGGAAATGAATTTTTTACTTTTTAAAAAAATATCAAACTTAATTTGCATTGATTTTATCAGTGAACAAATGAAAAGTGGTCAAAATGCAGTGTCTTATTTCTTTTAACATGTTCAAAAGCACCAGTGGGTTTGTGTCTTCTTTTTTAAGAAATGATCTGGGTAAAATATACCTTGTGTCTTCAAAGGTATCTGTTTGGTCTATTTTTTAAACAGATGATTTGGCTAAATAATTTGGTAAAGTGTTTGTAAATGAACACCTTGTTGTTTATTTTTTTAACTTTTTATTTGGTATTGGGATATAGCCAATTAACAATGCTGTGATAGTTTCAGGTGGACAGTGAAGGGATTCAGCCATACATGTACAGGTATCCATTCTCCCCCAGACTCCCCTCCATCCAGGCTGCCACATAACATTGAGCAGAGTTCCCTGTGCTGTACAGTAAGCCCTTGTTGGTCATCCATAATTAAATACAGCAGTGTGTACATGTCCATCCAAACTCCCTAACTTTCCCTCCATCCTTCCCCTCTGTCAACCATAAGTTGGTTCTCTAAGCCTACGAGTCTGTATCCATTTTGTAAATTAGTTCATTTCTACCGTTTCTTTTTAGAGTCCACATATAAGGGATGTCATACGATATTTCTCCTTCTCTGCCTGACTTCACTCAATTACCCTCTTGTTTCCAGAGCACCGGCCTGAATAAGCAGAACCCGTTCACCTTAACACAGTCGGGATCTACCCATCAAGGAACCAAGAGCAGAGGGGATCTTGTTATTTTGGTTGCATTTGGGATTAGAAGCTAAGTCAATACATATTAAAAGTATGAAAAGGCCTGGTTTTTAAATAACTGCCATGGAGATAGGAAGGAAGGCAGAAAGCAAGGGTCCTGGAGCCTGGGAATGTTCCCTCAGCCCATGCATGTCTTTACAGGGCAGGTTTACACACCTGTGAGAGTTGCTCTGGGAAGAACATTTGGCCCCCAAACCAGGAAAGCCAGGATTTCAATCCTGGTTCTACCATTGTGAATAAGTTCTCTAACCCCTTGAGCCCCTGTTATCATGCCTCTAAAATGGAGATGAAAATAATATGTGCTCCCAGGAACATATGTAAAGCTCCTAGCCCAGAGCCAGGTCCTAGTAACTTCTCTCCACAAGTTAAGTTCTCTGCTTTCCACTTCAGAGCCCCAAGCTGCTTCCACATCCAAGTAGCCTGGAGCCTAGACTCCACAGCTCAAGATTCGTGTCTTGTTGTTAAACCTTGGGTTGTCCGTCCTGTCTGAAGTTTTTAGAGAGCCCTTCCCCTCACTGGAAAAATGAGGTCCAAAGGATAAGAAAATACCCTGAATATTTTAACCCTGAAACCGTGTAATCATCAGTTAATCCATTTCACCTGTAACCCGTCTTCACACATCAAGGTGGTTTTAATTGTTGCTACAAAACTTGCATGTCCTCCAAGAAGTGTGGAGCCTAAACAAGGTTTGCCCAAGAGTTGTCTTCCAGAAACTCGTCTTCACCTGTGTCTAGTTGGAGCCAAGCCAGTTAAGACTGGTTCGGACCACCAACTCTCCAACTGGGCATATGCGAGTGTCCTCTAGGTGACCTTTTGACGTCAGAGGGCTAAGAACCCCACGCTCAGATCAGTCCAAGTGCCTACGTTTTTGAACTTGTGGAATGTGTAGTTTAGTTGCAGTTACCCACCTTTTACCAATCACCTTGTCGCGAGCTCCCCACGCCCCCAGACCGCCCAGCTTTATTCTTTATCCCGTAAGTCTCTGCGCCCCGAGCCTTGACAGTCCAATTGGAGACCTCTTTGCTCAGCTGCCTCTCTGCTGCTGCTAAGTCGCTTCAATCGTGTCTGACCCTTAGCGACCCCATAGACTGCAGCCTACCAGGCTCCTCCATCCATGGGATTTTCCAGGCAAAAGTACTGGAGTGAGTTGCCATTGCCTTCTCTGGCCTGTCTGCTGCAGGCCTCGGCATCTTGGCGTTTTGGTTTGCTGGGCGACAGGGAAATGAACCTGGCTCAGCAACAAATCTACCTGAGGCTTCAAGATGTCTACATACTCTGGACAAATGAATCCTCTATCCTTTTCTTTTTTTTTAAAACATGTTGAGAATTAGCTGCTTCAAGCCTTTAGGCTTTTCATGCCAGAGTTTGCAAGATTAAGATCTATGTAGTTTTCTGGTTTAAGATGAAGGAGGGGAGCTGTCTTTCTTCTTTGAAGTTGTAAAAAGCAAAAGGAAAACAAGAAATGAAGATTAAGTTTCCATTTTCAGGAAAAAGTAGGAGGGAGTTAAGAACAACAAAGCAGGTGGATGGGCTAGAAAAAACGTGGAGCAGTTAGGAGGGAGAGGAGAGGTGAGTGCCTGATTGCAGGTATCAGGAGAAGTCAGCAAAACGCCTTTGTAAAAGAGGTGGGGAACAGAATCTAAGCCTCCTGTTTACAGCAGAGGGACAACGTACAAGCAGGGCAGCAAAAACTCTCCTGGACTCAGTTTAGTTGTGTAAAGTAGAGGTGATGGGGTTTTAAAAATCACACATTTGCAGGGAACGCCCTACTTACAAGCAGCAGGGGAAAAGATGGATGCTTTTTGACATAGGGATCAGACTTGTGGCCACAGCAGGGGAAGGAGAGAGTGGGACAAGCAGTGGCATTGCCGTATATGCACTGCCATGTGTGAAGGAGCTAGTGAGAAACCGCGGTATGGAACAGGGAGTTCAGCCTGGTGCTCTGACCGAGGGGGTGGGGGAAGGCAGGTGGAGGAAAATTGAGGTGTAAGGGGCATTGGAAGGGACGGCGGGTGTGGGTGGGAGGTTCAAGAGGGAGGGAATGTATGTAAACTTACAGCTGGTTCACTTTGTTGTAGACTAAACCAACATAACATTGCAAAGCAATTATCCTCCAATTTGAAATACTTTTTTAAAATAAATAAACCGAAAAAGATGCTTTTTGAAAAACCCCATAGCTGCTTATCTTCACTGGCTGGGGACAAGATATTAGTATCTATAGCCAGCATAAGGCCTTGGTTCATAACGACAATCTCTACTAGGCTAGGACGTGGTCTGCAAATTACTGGTCCAAGAAAAACTCACCTGCCTCAAAGGTGAGACATCAAAAAGAACAAACCCAGCTTATTTTCAAAGATATAAAACCAGAAAAGATCAGGAAAAGTAAATGGCAGATAAAGTATTGCCAGAGAGCTGATGAAAAAACCGTAAAATATTTTACTATAAATTTTAGTACAAATTTAAATATTTAATGAAGCAGTTACCACTACAAAAGCTGGGCACAAAACAGAGACACAAATCTACTGGCAGTGATAACAAGATGAGACAGTGTGTGAACTGGCAGGGTCCAGGGTAGAGATGGGGAGAAAAGAAAGAAACGGGTGAATTGGAAGGAAAAAGAGACGAAAATTTTAAGTAAGGAACTTAGAGAATCAAAATGAGAAAAACCAAGAAAAATGAAATGGATATGAATATAGAAAAGATTTATTAAATAGGACACAAAGGGTGGGCATAATAGTTATATAAAAACCTGGTAACGTGTACAACTGGAAAACAAAAACTTAAACTGATGCAAAAATATGATCAAAATATTACCAAATGTGAGACTTCCCTGGCGGTCCAGTGGTTAAGATTCCATGCTCCCAATGCAGGGGCCTAAGTTCAGTCCCTGGTTGGGGAACTAGGATCCCACATGCCTTGGGTGCCCTGCCTGCTAAATGATAAAAAAAAAAAAAAAAATTACCAAATAGACTCCAGCAACTCAAAAGATAACGCAGTGTGACAAAGTGGGGTTTTTTTCAGTGCAAAGGCAGTTCTGTTACCAAAAGTGGGGTTGGGCTGCTCGCCACTCAAAAGCTAAAAAAGAGGCAAGGTTGGTGGAAAGGAAAGTTTGCTTTATTTTGGAGGCTGGTGACCAGTTGGGCTGAGGGGGTGGGGTGGGGAACTCCTGGTCAAAGGCCGACTCCCCGCCCCCGATATAGACAGAACAAAGGGAGGGGGTTCCATGCAGAAGCAGCAGTCAGCTCTGACAGTCATCAGTGGTCTGACCAGTGTCACCTTGATTAAGTACAGTTAGTCTTCAGTTGCAGGGTTGGTTCGTTCCCATTTCCTTGAGGCTAATTCTTAGAATTGTGACAGCTTATGTCTTGGCTCCAGCCTGGCCATCCGTGTCGTTAACTTCTTCCATCTGGTAGGGGTTTCAGTCTCCACGAGACCGCTCACAGGGGCTCAGAATACTCTCTCTAGCCCTTGAGAAGGAAGGTCCTTGACTTCGCTTACTGACTAAACTATTACTCTCTTGTCCTGTTTGACCGCTTCTCTTTATTTCTGCATTTTCTTACTTCTCTGATTAAACTTAATTCTTTGGCTAAATTTTTCCCACAGACAAAAGGAAGGCTAAGGACATAGCGAAGGTGGGGGAAGGACCAGAGGGCCCTGCTCTGTTTCAGTTCAGTATTAGGAAGTCTAGTTATATGAATGCACCATATTAATGATCAAAGAAAAATATGTACTAATCTCTTTAGATGCTTAAAAGTAAAATTCAGTGTCCATTATTGATGTAAATCCAGCAATTAGGAACAGATGTGTTCTTCCCTAACACAAACCAAATTGGGAGTCAGCGTGTTTAAAGGACAAATACCAATAGCATTCCTATTAAAGTCAGGAATAAGATTTAAATGTTATAAACAGTTAGCAAAGAGAAATTAGGCATATAAAAATTGAAAAGTAATCATAATTTTTATACTTGGATAACCCAAAGGGATCATCTGAAGAAAATTATAAAAAGATTTCAGTAAGGTGGCTTAATAGAAAATCAATATACAATTTTCAAAAGCTTTTATGCATTTAAACAACTTGTTAGAAGATGTAACCCAAGAAAAGGCTTTTTTATACTTACAGTAAGGACCAAAAAAAGTTAAAGTAACTGAGAATAAACCGAAGAAATGTTCCAGTATGTGTGCTCAGTCGTGTCCAACTCTGCGACCCCGTGGACTATAGCCCACCAGTCTCCTCTGTTCATGGAATTTTCCAGGCAAGAGTACTGGCATGGGTTGCCAAAACGTTCCAGATCTATATGAAAAAAGCTTTTTAAATTGATCCTGAAAGATACAAAAGCAGACTTAAAAAAATGCAGAGGTACACCATATTCTTGAATAAAAGGAGTGAATTTCATAAAGATGTCAAATCTCCCTAAATTAAATGTCCCTGTGTATAATATTACCAAGATAATTTTGTAACTAGTAAACTACATGTATGCATAAGAACAAATTCCAAATGGATCAAATACTAACAGTAACAGAAATTTGGAAGACAAAATTATTTATTGCAAAAATCAATATAAGCAAAGTTCAAAGACAAGTGGGAAAAAAATACATGCCTCATATCACACAGAAGTGATTTTCTAGAAACTGAGACATAAAAGAACAAGCCAATAGAAAAACGGGCAAGGAAATGGACACTAAATGAACAGAAATAAAGCAGATTCCAAATGCATTTTTTGACTCAGTTTCAGTTCTGGGAAATTATATACTTGCAACAGCATAAAAAGATATACAGGCAACAAGATTAACCATTACATCTTTGGTTGAAATAAAAAACTGGCAACAACCTGAATGTTCATCTATGAGGGGTTAATTAAATAAATCACATGTACCTGCATATTGTATTCAGTTTATCAACTGCTATGTGACAAAGGACCTCAAAATATAGACGTTAGAACAACCATGTCTTCTTTCAGGGGTCCATGGATTGATGGGGCTCAGCTGGGAATTCTCACTTAGGAATTCACATGGAGAACAGCTGGTAGTTGAGCTGGACTCATGAGCTCTCCAGTTTTCCCTGCCCTGTCTGGGGTGTGAGCCGGCATGGCTGAAATAGCTGGGGACCAGCCGACCATCTCTGTTCAAGGTCCCTCCACATGGCTAGCTTGGGCTGCCTCACAGCATGCAGGTTTCAGGGGCATCAGACTTCTCCCCGGGGACTCCTGACTCAAGTGATGGGAGGCAAGAACAGACAGCTTCTTCACTCCTGACCTACAAACAGCCTCACTTGCACTGTATTCTGTTGGCCAAAGAAGTCACTAAGGCCACCACATATTCAAGAATTCACCTCTCAATGAGACAAAGAATTGGGGGCCATCTTTAACGTGCCACATGATGAAATCATGCATGCCTGCTAAGTCACTTCAGTCGAGTCAGACTCTTTGTGACAGCAGAACTGTAGCCCCCGGGCTCCTTTGTCCATGGAATTCTGCAGGCAAGAATACTGGAGTGGGTAGCCATGCCCTCCTCCAGGGGATCTTCCAGACCCAGGGATCAAACCCGCATCTTCTGGATCTCCTGTATTGCAAATAGATTCTTTACTCACTGAGCCACCTAGGAAAGCATATGCAGTTATAAATCCTCTATATACCAACATGGAAAAACTCTGGGTTTTGTTGTTGAGTGAAAAAAGCCAAGTGGAGAACAGTGTAAATGGTATCTTTTTAGTAACACAGGAAGTGGTGGGGAATACAAATGCCTCTGTGTTTACTTCTGTTTTCTTAAAATAGACACAAAGCAATAAAATAATGAGAACAATGGATGCACAGGTGTGGAGATAGAAGAGAGACCTCGTAATATATGCCCTCTATATTATTTCGACTTTTGAAGTGAATTGACAGATAAAATACTTGGATCTTAAATCCAAAGCTGCTCAACCTTTCTCCTTAGAGCGCTGGAGCTACATGGGAAAGTAACATCGGGTCTTACTTGTTTTATAATCCTAGACATTTTCAAGGAATCTTCTCTTTTGGTTACCTGCACAATAATTAAAATCAACTCAGAAAATGGTGCATCAGTTATGGCTAGTTACAGCTGGTAATATTGCCTACAAACTGTCATACTTGCACTGGCCTGAGGTTATGGCCATTGTCTTTCATTGTCAACCCCAAACTACCCTTTAAAGTGCAATTTAAAATGTTAAAATTGTCACAGTGGAAGATAGCCAGCGGAGTGCTGGCTCATGAAGGCCATTCGTTAAATATTCACAGTTTCACAAGCCACTTGTTAAAAACAATTGGTAGCTTAACATCAACATGATGGCTGATTCCAGTATATAAAGAAATGAGTTTCAGGTTGCATTGAGTGTTACGAATTAAAAACACAGGGAAGCCTATCGGAGAAGGAACTGGAGGGAGCGCTCACTTATACCTGGAAATCAGGCAGTGTGGCACATGGAAATAACACAGTCTTCATCAGTGAGACAAGATTGCCACTTTTTTCCTGTTTTTGTAAGAAACCATACAGACAGGGGCTGGACGACGATTTTTTTGAACAAGTTAACTCTATGGCATAGTTAATGTGCATGGCACTGCGTGCTTTGCTAGCATTATCTTGCTAGTAACCATAACTTTTTGATGTAGTCAGTGTGATGGTTGCCATTCCTCAGAGAGAAAAGTGAGCGTCCAGAGGTGGGAGGTGACAGTGAGCAGCAGAACCAGAATCCGAATCTGCTGGCCTGGCTCCATTCCCCCTCACTTCGATATCTCACTGAAAGCCCATTACATTATATTTGGAAAACTCAAACACATAAAGGAGAAAAATAAAGTCACCCGTAATTCTTGTTCCTAACGATGACCACGATTAACATTTGATCTAAATCAGAGGCTTCCGACCATTTCTCCACCCTGGTCCATCTGAGAACTCTGACACTTCCATGAGTAACTGTGGCTCGGTCTAAATAGATTTTCTCCAGGGTGTGAAGACTGAAATCTGAAAAATCCCACATGTGGTTTTTATGTGGTCTGCCCAATCTCATTTTATTTCTTTCAATAAAGGGCATGGTTTTTCAAAGTTCACATTGCCCATGATCACATGTGGAGAAGTTTGATATGATTTTATTAGGATGGCTAATGGAAAGCTTTAACGGTTGCAGGCACATACTGATTTATCGGTACTTTCATTGGCCAGCAATTTGCTTTACTTCTCTCAAGATGCTAAGGTGGGGACTTCCTGGTGGTCTGGTGGCTAAGACTCCAAACTCCCAAAGCAGGGAGCCTGGGTTCAATTGCTGGTCAGGGAACTAGATCCTACATGCTGCACTTAAGACCCAGCGCAGCTGAAAAGATGCTATAATAGAGTATGCACATACATATAGAGTCACAATACATACGTTACCTGAGAGTTTGGTTAATATATAAATACACACACATTTTTTGGAAGAGCTGGGTCAAAACCAATTCTGATTTTGCCAGTCACAATCACAAGATTATAATATTTTCAAATGTGTTAAAGAGGAAAGGTAAAACCAATTCCTTTTTAATCAGAGGGTTTTAAATTGTTTTCTGTCATAAGTTGATGGCCACAAATTTTGAATGGTTTTCTAAATGTATTTTGATATTTGGGAAGCTAAACTGACTAATGATTTTATACGTGTGTGTAAATTTCTGATGCTCATTAATCACAGGCAAATTCATAGACTATTCAGGTTCAATTAATTATCCCTGGAAATTTGGGCATCTTGACCTTTCAAAATGGCACTTGTTGAACCTGAGAAAGTATTTGAGCCTTCTCTGTAAACTGATGGTTCTTTTGGTCAAATGCTTAATTTAAAAAACACTTCTTGATGTGTGAAGAACTTATAATGACAATTTTCTTTGTGGAAAGATATACTAATAATTAATCACAGACGTTAAGCAGTTGAATCACATTAGTTATGACAATATATTTTGAGGCAATCTCTTGATTTACTTCTTGATTTAAAAATTTTGTTAAGTTCCTGATTTTTTGGTTTTCCCATTTTCTTTGCTCTGATTTTTTTCCTTTTAGTTTGTTAGTGCTCATCAGGCCTTCCTGTGATGGGGGTGGTTCAGTCTGGCCGGTTCCACCAATGAAATGATACTCTCCTTGCTTTGTTGAGCTCCTGAGAGGTCCATTTCTTGATTTGTGACTTTGGTCTCCTTTTTGCTTGTCAGTCATGTTTTCAACCCTTTTAAATTCAGGCCTTTATTGAAGAAGATACTTTAATGATGTTTTTCATTCCTGCAATGCAAATTTATAAGAGTATTTCCAAACAAATGTGTTCAATAGAGATGAAGAAAGTCAAACTAGCTTTTCTGTAAGTGGAAATTTTTTCCTGACAAAGCTAATGCTCCAAATGATTTCGGATCTCCTTAAAAGTTTTTCTACCCTTGAATAAGATAAAACAAGCCACGATTGGACTGGTGTTTATTAGTCGCTGGCAAACTAGTGGAGGTTTCTGGACACGCCCTGCTTTGTTTGATTGCTATATTCTTTCTATCATGGGACCTCATTGGCATTTGTTGATCTGAGAAAGCATTAGAGATTCCCACATAAACCTATTTTATTTATTTTACCCTATGCTTAGTTTACAAAATGCCTTTTATAGAAGATAAAATGTCCTTCCTTTTTCTCAGTTCCAGTTGGCATCAGCCTAGCCTAGTCCAAGGCCATGACGTAGTGGGGGAACTCACAGGCTGTGAAGTCCAGAGCCTCAGACCAAAGCCTGCTCTGGGTTTTTTCCTCCAGGACACTGCAGAGTGGCCAGGATTTGGAGACACCTGACTTTTTGGTAATATGGTTCATTCCAATCCAGTCTGGGACACATTGAGCAGTAAATCTTACTGCATGTTTCAGGCTCCAAACTAACCATTTGTTTAAACAGCTGGATATTTTAGGGGGAAAATTCAACTTCAATTTTTTTTTTTTTTTTTTTAGGTCTCTCCTGTGTGTGTATTAGTCACTCTGTCGTGTCCGACTCTTTGCAACCCCATGGACTATAGTCCGCCAGGCTCCTCTGTCCCTAGGATTCTCCAAGAAAGAATACTGGAGTGAGTCATTCCAACTCTATGCATGTGACTTAGGTCCTTTCTAAGGGTGCACGAGCTATTGTGTGTCTGATGTGTTAGGAAGGTACAAACCACTGGCCAAGAGCTAAGACCAGAGTCGGGCAGGGCCAGACCTGAAGCCCAGTTCTTAAGTCTGTGTCCATTTCCCCATATGTAAAATGTGGGTAATCATGGACCTACGTCACACACACAGGATCGTACTGGTGCCCAGCAAGTAACAATTACTGGCCCAGTAGCCGCCATGATGATATTACCACCATAGCTTCCTGCAGAAGAGCCTGTGTTTAACGCTGCCATTGACCGGAAGCTGCTCTATCAGGTAGACACCAGGCCACGACCAGCCCCTCTTCTCCTTAAGCCTGCTACAGCCCTCTGTACATGGGAAGCCAAACAAGAGAAAATACTGCAAGGCTTTGCACTTGGAAGCTGGAAAACAGATGTGCAGAGCAGCTCCTCTGTTTCAATTGCACATGTGACGGGTGGGCTGATGGCGCCTTTACAAGGATGAGTTAAGTGGTTCGTTGACATATCATTATCACATTTTGAAGTTAAACCGCCACGGGATCCATGAACTCTCATCACACAGTTAATTATTCCTGGATTTCGCTGCACTCTTGAAACATATTCTGTTTATTTAACCATCCCCTGGGAGCGCGGGCTGCCTTTGTCCCCATGACACAGCCAGTGGTGTAAAACCCCTGCATCTGTCAGATTTCTGTGTGTGCAGCGTAATTGCCTGATTTCCATTTGAAAGTACAGCCCTGACGTTACTACCGCATAGACCCACCAATGATCACAATGATGTCCCGACACCTACAAGGGGACAGGGGTGCGGGGGTGAGGGTGGGGGCCTGATGCCATAACAAATGGGCACCAGATGAATGCTCGCCTTCAGATGGACCAGGTCTGAGTTTACAGCTGCAGATGAAGTGTGCCTTGGGAACAACAACAAAAAAAAAGAAAAGACTAAAGAAAAAGAAACCAGCAGATTAGCATCAGCGTGAGTCTGGTGGAGCCAGATGGCTCTCTGTGGAAACGGATCTTTCCCGCCTTCTTCCAGTAACCCCGACCAGCAGACAGCGAGCGTGCTAAGAGGAGAGAAAAATGATCTCACGCCTCAGCCAGGCACATGATTCGCCTTCTTTCTCTCACACTCAAGCTGAAGGAAAGTTGGAAAAGAAGAAGGGATGAAAAAAGAAGAGAGGGCAGGGGGTGTGATGATGGTGGTGGTTGGGTTGCACTGAAGAATAAGCTGGTCAGAGCCCAGAGGAGGGTGAGGTGCAAGCTCCCTGGCCAGCCCGGGGCTTCGGAAAGGCAGGCTCAGATGTCCACGGAAGGGACAGCTACGCTGAGGCATGGGAGGCAGGAGAGACCCCTGGCACGTTGTTAGCCCCTCTGCACACGTCCACCAACTTGTCCGCAGGGGCGTGGTGTGTAAGAGGCTGGAGGAGGCTTTAAAAGCGGTGGGATTAAGCTGTGTGCTCCCTTGGGAAGGACAGTGGATGGTGTTTTCAAATTTTTGCAAAGTCACTTCAGTCATATTTGACTCTTTGCAACTCTCTGGACTGTAGCCCAGGAGCCAGGCTCCTCTGTCCATGGCCTGAAGACCGGAGTGGGTTGCCATGCCCTCATATCCACCTCTCTCTGAGGGCTGGAGGCCAGACTTTGTAATAGTCCTTGACCTGCTGGACAAGGTCGAGGAGAGCTGGATCAGAGATCTGGGATTCCGGTCCATGGCATCCTGGGAAAGGGGCTGGAAAAGCAGACAGGGTTACTGGGGAGAAGGAACCTCTCACAGGTTGTGGGTGTGGGAAGGGGCACCTCCAGAGGCACTCCACCTCCCCGGTGAGCGGAGCATTCACTGCTTACAGAAGTCTGTTACCTGCAGTGCCAACCAGACCTCGGACCGCCGGCCACGAGGCGGGCCATCAGATGTTGGTGCCCACACACAGCCCTGGTAGGAGCCAGCGCATGCAGGTGTCCCGCCAGCTCATCCAATGTGCCCTCTGAGCAAGTGTGCACACACCCCCAGCCTGGCACCAAGGGCTCCAACCCAGAAAGAATGCTCCCCTGGGAGTGGCAGGGGCTCGCAGTCAGCCTGGCGAGGTTTCCTGGGCACCTGAAGTTTGTCTCCACCAGTGTTCACTCCGAAGAATAAATAGTGGGCTCCAGGAGAGGCCAAATGCAGGCTGTAGTCATTCGGTTACAGCTGGAGAAGATTACCTTGATCATAATAAACATGGAACAAAATCCGCCCCGTTTTCAGCCAGGCCCGGGACACCTGCTTCGCCATTTCTGGCAGCCTTCGGTGGAGCTGAGCGTTAAACTGGCAGTCTGTCTGGGCCAAGGAGGCAAAGCGAGCTGCCAGCTGGGAGCCAGGGCCGCAGGCTCCAGCTTTTCTCCTTCCAAAAACAAAACAAAAAACCACTACTCAACCAAGCAACCGTTTTGCCCTTCATCTCTCGGGCAGTGCTACCACCTAACCATGTTCCTAGTTCTAGGCGGGCTTCTCTCCCTCACAACTGGGCTGAAGGGTTTTGAAAAGAAAGCCCACAGGGAAAGCCACAGGAATCACAAGGTGGATCAGCTCTCCTTGGCCCCACTTGAGCAAGACGACCACTCAACAGGAGGAGCATTTAAAAAATAACATTTACAGAGGGATAACTAAATGTCAGTAACTTGAAGTGCTTTGTGGATATGTCATTAATCCTCATGACACCCCTACAATGCAGGTCCTCTGATTACTCCCATATTACAGATGGAAACTTAAGGCACAGAGATGTTAAGCAACTTTCCCCCAACACACGCAGCTGCCAAATGGTAGAGCAAGGATTCAAACTGGGCTCTACCTGGCTCCAGGGTCCACATCCCGGCTATTCTGCCTTTTTGACCTTATAGTAACACTGGGATGTGTTCCACTTAAGCTGTCAGCCAGTGCCAGCACTGTGGGCTACCAAGTCTCCCAGAGTTGACGTCCTCATCTGTCAATCAGGGACTGGAAACCCTGGCTTATTATGGGGTTGTTGCCAAGAGCAGAAGTAATGAGTCACATACGTGCAAGGCCAGTGCCTAGCATTTGGTCGAAGATCTATACATGTTAGTAGTTACTACTGTTGTGAATATCGAGGGCAGCTTTGTGCTTTTGCAGTTCACTGTGAGCTTGGTGGAGCAGCTGCCGCTAACCCCATTTTACAGGTGGTGAAATTGAGGTACCAAGACATCCAGCAGCAGAGTCTGGACAAGAACCCATATCTCTCAAAGCTGCATTCAGTCTAATCCTAACTCGCTGTGAACTACAGGCCGCACCCCCTATTTCTAGAAACAAGACACCGCTGTCATCTAGAAGGACAGCAGAGCAAGGAATTCAGCTCTTGTCACCTTCTCTTCCCCTCCTGCTCCTGGGATTGGCGGCCACAGAAGTCAAGTCTGCCCTCCCGGAAGACAGTTAATGCCTCTGGGGACAAGTAAGGTTCTGGCAAGAATGAATCGCAAAATTCCGGGTGCCCTTCATGTGGGTTAAAAAATACTTGTCTTTTCACCAAAACCAAGTGCAGATGCAGAGACCCCTAGACCACTTCTCAGCCTCCCGCACCCCAGGCCTCTGAGAGCGTGTCCAGCACTCACCACCACCCAGGGGGCCCCACGCTGCAGCTAAAGCAGGAGAGGAAACTTGAGTCTGAAGAGGGACAAGGGACCTGGTGGGCCGGCTGCACTCTGCCTTATTTCCCCATCTTTCCTGACTCTGCCCTTCCGGTGATTTTCACATTTTCTCCTCCCTTTTACGTTCAGAAAACCTCTGGGGAAGGCAGCTTTTATTCTGTGGCTTCATGTAATTCCCAGGGCTGGGAATGAAAGTGATTTCCTTTCACAACCCCTGGCTGAGTGCCTTTCACATCCCGGCTGTGTCGTGGGGTGATTTATCAATGGCAGGGGCCGGGGCTCCTTCCCCATCCTCCCCACTCCCGCCATCACTTAGAACAAGACCATGCCCACGACCGGCTCCAAGGCCAGGGCGTCCTCTCAAGTTGGCTCTGAGGCCAGGACTCGGTGGAACCACCGTGATGAGAGCCGTTCGTTCTCCTCTGAGAGAACAAACACGGCCTGAAGTCTCCAAGTGTCGGGGCTGGCTTTGAACCGAGACTGTGAAAGCACATTTTTCCAAACTTGTCGGGATCATGTTTCATTTCTAGACCTTTATTCTCCGAGGGACAATGAGAAAGAGACGCAGCTTAAGAAGTCTTGGGCTGAGAAATGAAGTTCCTTTTCTTTGTCGCCATTAAACCGAGCAGGGGGAAGAGTGAAGCCGAGGGGTTCATGTTTCGCTGTTACAACAAAGCGCAGAGGCCAGACGGCAGCGGCCCACTGGGAAGGCCGCGTGTCTCTGTCTGAGCTGAAGGCCGCGGTCTGGCTGCTGCCTCCCCAGGTTCCCGTCCCTCCACTGGACTCCCTTTGGGTGTCGACCAGTCCGAAGCTGAAACGAGACAGAGCGGTGAGCTGAACAGTTGGCCCCAGACCGATCCCCGGGCGGGGGGGTTCTGTCTGCGCCCAGCCCTGGGGTATAGTGTGGGCACCGTGGGGTTACCATACCACCTCCTGAGGCCAAGAACATCTTCCCAGTGAGGCCAGAAACGTCCATTCAGACCTCAGCCTTGTTGCTCAATTATTGCTCTAACACTGTATCACTTTTTTGGCCACTTATCAAATCCCGACTCGTGCACAGCTCTCCTAAGAGCCCCAAGCCTCCAGACCTGCTGCCTCATGGCTGTCTACATGAAGCCTGAGCATCACCACTCACAGGGTTCAGAGCCACGGCGGCCACTGCCCATCAGTACCCTCTCCGGGCCTCGTTTGTCCTCATCTGAAAAGTAGGGAAATGCTGAAGCTCCAATACTTTGGCCGCCTGATGCAAAGAGCTGACTCATTGGAAAAGACCCTGATGCTGGGAAAGATTGAGGGCAGGAAGAGAAGGGGACGAGAGAGGATGTGATGGTTGGATGGCATCACCAACTCGATGGACATGAGTTTGAGCAAACTATGGGAGACACTGAAGGACAGGGAAGCCTGGTGTGCTGCAGTCCATGGGGTCACAAAGAGTCAAACACAAGTGTGCAACTGAACAACAGCAGTTATACCCTCCTCCCAGAGTTGTTGTGGTAATTCAATCAGATGCCTTCTATAAAGTGAATACACCATGCCCCACACACAGCACAAACTCAGATGCCAATTCTTATTTTGAAGTGTGGGAAGGAGCCCATGGAGGAGGTACTGGGAAAGAACCTGGGACTATGAGCCTCAGCAAGGAGGGGGAGGGAGCGGGACTCAGAAGGAATGGAGACCAGGAGGCTAGGTGGAGATGCATCTCCTGCTTGCCCTGCAATTTCATTTGGGGAAACGTCCACATTGAAGATTTTAAAGTCGTTCATCATTTCCATTTCTTTCTCTCTCTCTCTTTTTTCACACTCATCATTGTTCCAGAGACATTCAAGTTCAGAGGGGCTCTTGTATTTAATTTGAAGCTCTAATAAGTCTAGAAATCAGGAAATGCAGGCGGGGCTTCTGTCTCCAGCCTTTTATCCTCAGGTGAATGAATGACTTCCTTCACCACTGGGGGCTGTCAGTGTCTCCCTTCCTCCCCAACCTGGATCCGTTATTACCTCTGTTTTTAGATTCTAAAAACTATGGGCAATTTTCATCAGACGGCAAGTTCCATTTGCTAATGGACTGGTCATTAATGAACGTAAGTGATGACACACACGTGGAAAAATGTGGGTGACTGGACCTGTCCCCAGGCTCGCTCAGGCTCAGGATAAGGTGAAAAATTGGCAGATCTAGAACCATGTCACTGGGACAACTCTGAGTGATGATTCATATGCAGTATTTAACTCCTGCAAAAGCTGGTGCTAATCTGATAAGGTCCATAAACCCCTCAAACTCACCATTTGTATAAGGTATGGCTTGAGAGCAGAGCTGGCTAAGTGACTATGTCATAAACTACAGGTTCATTTGAGCATTGTGGTACAGCCCACTCCACACTCTGCCCCCCTCCACACACACACACAAAAGACTGACTCCTGTTCAGCCAGTATTTTATGGTCTTTGGAAATAAATTATTCCAATATGGGGTGGGATTTTTGCTTTGTTTTTGCTAATTCTCTGCTAGTTTTATTATTCCACATAGCCTTTATCCCTTTCACTTTGAATTACAGAGTTGATTGCAGTATTGTTTTTCTTTGACATAGAAGCCCAAGTATGATTTAAAAAGGAATTGAATTTTTCAAAAAGGGAAACATTCAGGATAAATGTTAAGGACAGTGTGTTTGAAAAAGCTGAATTCAGTTTTGTTTGGGCATCATCGCAAGTAAAGGAAAAAAGGAACTGATTACAGACAGAAATTATAGTGTTTTGGTTTTTTTTTTCTAGTAAGTGTAGCACAGCCTCCAGGTTGCCCATCAGCACCAGGAAAGGCTGAACCCTCCCCATCTAGTTTCTCCCTGGGCCTCCCTGTAACGGGATCCTAGACCATACATCGTCTCCTACTCAACCCATGGAAATGTTATGAGAACCGGCGAGAGTAAATCTCCACAAAACAGTACTGTGATCACAGAATGTATTCTGTGTCTTTGTAATTATACCCAAAGTAGCGGTTACCCTGATAAAAACTGAACAAGAAGGAGCTGGAGTTTTGTGTTGTTTTTTTTTTTAAAGAGGGAATACAGCAAAGAAAAACTGTCTCTCCCTATCAGCAGTCAGGCTGTGTGTCTAACGCGCTCCAGCATGGAGATGGCACCAAGACTTCTTTTGTAACCAAGATGAATAATCTATTTTATGACTTAACCTCTCACAGATAATCTTGGAAGTAAACTCAACACTAGGAAATAACATTTACAGACCTCTTAGTCTCCCCTTTATGCAACACTTAATTTCTCTTGTCAAAAAAAAAAAAAAAAGTACAACATAGCTTTTCCCTTCTGATTTCCTTTTCTTGTATCCACAGCACAGTTTTCTCTCATCGCACTTGGACGTGTCTCATTTTCTCGGTTATGTCTTAACTGTGGTCCTCTGCCTCCTCTTCCATTTCTACTGCCATTTCCTGTGCCTGTGAAACCTGTTTTCCCCTCTTCCTTTCTCTCCTTGAGGAAAAGCTCCTTGATCATTAGTGAGACCAAGACGACAAACTAGGGCTGTGTTGGGGAAAGAGCTGAGACTGCCTATTGAAAGCTAAACAGGCCCAATTTGAATGATGCTGCCTGACAATGTCAAATGAGAATTGGTCAGCACAGAATTGCAAGACTCTCTTGGAATCTCTACACATATGTATTTGACATTTTACCCAAATCCAATTCCACAGTCCGGATGGCGGAAGAATTTCCTTGTTTACTTGAGATAAATTCTTACCCATCATCCTTTGTTCCCATGAGACCACTGCTCATAGCCCTCAAGGACTGCCTCGTAGGACCCTCACATTGCTACAGTCGAAGGCTCATTATGGTGCACAGCTAGGAAATGCAGCAGCCTGATTAATTTCGTGTTCTGACTAATTGAAAATTACAATGTACATCTTATAATCTAAATGCCAAACCTAAATGAACTAGGTGAGTCCTTGGAAAACTCAGAGGCAACTTCAGGACTCACGGAACATCAAGATCACCACAGAAGTGGTACAGATCGGCAGAAGGACAAGATAATTGGGGTTTCCATTGGATATAAAGTAAATGTAGCTTTTGGTGTGTAGCATCAGGGAGCGAAAATAAGTGCACCATTTCAAGCACATTATTTATATATATATATATATACACACAAAATTCGAAATGTTTTGAAATGTTTAAGTGTTCAAAGGAAAGAAATTCATGGCCTGCCAATTTACAAAACAATCTCTGTGTAATAATCCCAGGACTGTAAGAAAAAGTATATATGTACACACACCAAAATTTTAACAATAGTCTTTCTGGGTGATGGAATTAGAGAAGCTTTTGTTTTCTTCTTTTGTTTTAGCTACACTTTCTAGTTATAAAAGATAATAATTAAATATTCCTTCCATAATGTAAATGAATAAACAAATAACCTTAGTTGAGCAAACCAACGTGGCCCGATAAATAATTAAAGGCAGCACAGAAACCCACTTCAATGTAGATTAAGAATGGATTAAATGAAAAGAATAGTAGCAGAAGAAAACTTCCTGTTCAGAAAAAAACCATCACATGAGCCGTGTTGTCAGACGTGGACTTGGCTGGGGAGGGCAGTGGGGAAGTGATATTGAGGTGGAGTTTGGGGGACTGCCGCTGCCTTGGGGAGTATACACGGGATTTGGGTCATCGCCTGGTTGTTACAGGCAGGGCTCTGCGAGTTATAAAGGATATGATTATCTTGGGGTCACAAGAAGGGATTCTTACATTTGCAATGAGAACAATTCCTTGTCTGCATTTCTGCATCTGTTTCTAACTTCCTAGACAGAATCAGATATGGGAAACCACTTCTTGGTTTCAATCCTGATTCTCCCCCACTGAGGGGAGGGGGTTTGGCTTGAGCCTGAAGTCAGACCCCATCAGGTCTCCCCAGGACCCTGTCCTGGTCCTTCCCAGCACAGGGATGCTTGCTGGACTTCCTGTCCCACCGGTTCCTCCCGCCCCGGCTTTTACTCTCCAGGGTCTCCACGTGTCGGGGGCATGTCATCTCCTCCCCCTTGGTTCCATCAGGGTTAATGTTCCAAGAGACTGACCTGCTCTGAGGAAAAGGCAAGCTGACCACACCATAATGTTCGTAGGTGTGGACAGAGAAAGGAGCCACGGGTTCTGGGAATATTTGTGGAGGGAGACACCATTGGTGAGGGAATTTTATCCCATTCATAAAAAGGGCTTGATGGAGCTTCCACATTTAGGGCAGGTGTTGCCATTCTAGGATCGCCAACCAACTTGCTTCCTACATCTGTCCATGAGCAAAAGAGACCATGCTTCCGGAAGCCCCTGCATTCTCCAGGGATCAGAACAGAGGCCCCGTCCTTGCTCGGCCCTTTCCTGCCGTCACCTGCACCTTCCCTATGGTGTCGCTGTTGTGTTAGTCGCTCAGTTGTGTCCGACTCTTTGCAACCCCATAGACTGTATCCCGCCGGGCTCCTCTGTCCATGGAATTCTCCAGGCAAGAATACTGGAGTGGGTTGCCATTCCCTTCTCCAGGGGATCTTTCTACCCCAGGGATGGACCCTGGGTCTCTTGCATTGCAGGCAGATTGTCTGCCATCTGACCACCAGGGAGGCCCGCACCTCCCCAAGAGGCTCTCAGGTCCTCAGTGTGCCTCGGCCTCTCCTGCACTTGCTGTTGGCCCTGTAACACCTCTGGGCAGTGGTCCTGACTTCCATGGGGCTCTGCTACACCCGCTGATCTAAAGCTCCCTGTGTATGGCAGACTAGTCTTTTTTTAACCCCTGTAGTACCTCTTACAGTTTTGTGCCAACACTCAACTATTTGTTAAGTAGAAGGATTCTCAACAATAGAGTCCCTAAGTGATGAAGAATTGGCATCCTTGACCTTTTTATTTTTTAGCACTTTACAGCTTTCAGATGATACACAGCATCTCACATGTTCCTCAAAGTGACCTCAACCTCCTAAAGCAGACATTCTGTCACCCCTGCTCTCCAGATGAGAAAAATGAAGCAAAAAGGGTGGCTGAGAGCCACCCAGCTAGTTCCTGGGAGCAGACCTGGGAATTCTGATTAGGGGCTAATGCTCTCGCCACTGTGACCATGGTTCTGAAGCCTGGCAGCTCATCCGACTGCCCTGGGGAGATGGCAGAGAAACCAGGGTGGGATACACCCTGCTCTGGACCTGTGGAGACACTCGGCATGAGGCCCTGCCACCTACATTGTCAACCACAGGTGACTCTGACGCCGCCCCCCCCACAGCCTCCCCACACCCCCAGCTCTGACGCTGCACCCCCATCTGTGACACCAAAGCTGACAACCAGCAACTTTACAGGCTAGCCCTAACCTGGAAAGCCAGTTCATTTACACCTCCCAGGATCTTCCTTCTTTAGAACATCGCTGGGTTAACAGCTCAACTTCTAGAAAGCCCGAAGTTAAAAATGACCATGCCTATTCATCAGCCCCCAGCAGAAGGGGTCAGGAAAAGGTGACAGCCGTGCTTATGAAGGCCTCAGAAAAGCTGCTGAAAAGCTTTGGAGCTGAGAATAAGGGCCCAGGTCCGTCAGCCTGGTTCCAAAGCAGTTGGACCTCAGCTCCAACTGGGACAGGTCTGGGAAGGACCCTTGTGTTCTCAAGACTCTGTAAAGCCAGGGACAAAGACCCTGACAAGTGACCACAAACCCATCCAAGAATTACCCATGGAGGGTGGAGGGTTTGTGTATGGTGGAAAGTCCTTCCTGTCAGGAAGGAGCATGTTAAATGTGAGGGCAGACTCCCCAGCAAGCAGACTGCTAAGAGCTCAGTGAGGAGAGAGACCTTCAGCACTCAAGTCTCCAGGACAATTAGGAATTGGTGTAAGAAGTCCTCAGAGCTGACCTAATGTGCCCTGAACCTGGCGAGTGGACACCCTCAGCCCATGATTTATGGGGGAGCCCGGGCTCCCTGCCTGAGCGCCGTATATGGGTCAGCCTGGAACCCATTATAATAATCGTCGGGAGAATCAGCTTGGAGACAAGTTGAAGCAAGCTGAAATTTGAAAAAAACACATTAACAGGGGTCTGAAGGGAAGCCAGAAGAGCCTGCCAGCAGGGGCAGCTGGAAGGCCAATTTTTCAGTCAATACTGAAAGGTGGTTGCTTAAATCTCCGAGTCAAATACACAAGATTTTCTCTCCGGCTCAATACTCCCGTTTAATTGCTCTGGGGAGTCTCTCCACTGACGCATCTAACACCCAAATACCGAGTGGGGAGGGAGAGAAAAGCGTGTCATTGACGTGCAAATGAGGAAATCAGATCCTGGGTGCAGCCTGGGTCCTGCTGAAGCGTCTCCTGCACTGACTGCCCCACCCCTCAACCCCAGGAGGTCACCAAGGCCCGCCTCCGTAGAGATGGCTGGGGGTGGGCGGGCATCACCTCTCAGCTGGCCTCAGGACTCTGGGGGGGCAGCTCCTCACCCCTGAAGCTCCGGGGGGTGCTAACCAGGCCCTGAGAGGGTCTTCAGGAGCAAGGGTTTTCACAGGTGAGGCCTCGGAGCCCAGAGCAAGGGAAATGTGAGCCACCAGAGAGCATTCCCACATTTGATACCCAGGCTGACGGCAGACGTGATCGGTGAGGAGAGCCTCGACTGGAGTCCTGAGATTGGGGAACAGAGCGGTCTCTGAGGGAGCGAGGTCCAACAGCCTGACCTTCAGAGGGAGTCCTGACAGATGGGTGGCTCCTGACAGGAGCCCTTACCATGATGATGCCCACAGAGGAGCCTGGGGCTGGGTCTTCATTTCTCCGAGCCTCTGGCTCACACAGCACCGTTTCCCATTCACCCACAGCGTGGGGGCTGTTCCTTGTCCACACCTTCGCTATTCACACCCAACAATCAGAAATCCATTCACATGGGGCCCAGAGGATCTGACAGAAACATGGCCGTCCTGAAGCCAAGAAGTCCAAGCACAGTTGCCTGGGGGCCTCGACTGCGTGCGTTCCCACAGGATGGCGCCCGTGGTCTGCCCCAGAGAGACAGGCTGAGGGGCGAGTCCAGCTTCACTCACTCGCTGGTTGTGGGACCTTCGATAAATCATATAACCATTCTGAAATTCAAGCTTCCCACCTCTTAGGGGATTAGCCATGTGACTGAGGTATAACGTGACTTGTATGGAGGGCACCATGTCCGGAGAAACCTCATTTTGTGGGTTCATGGGGACTAATAAGCTTTTCTGAGCAGCGAGGGCCCTTTCAGAATGAGGGGGCCCCTACTTGGGACACTTGGGATGGGGAGGCAGGTAGGGTGGGGAGCATAGAGAAAAACTTGCTCAAAACACAGAGAACAGCCATCAGAAGCATCCCGCCCAGGGGCCCCTCTCTGGCCCTTTCCCCTCCCCCGGGAGCCAGGCCTCTGGCCCAGTGCAGTCTGGGGGTCTCTGCAGCCATCTGGGGTACTTACCACGGGCTGTGTCACTCTTGTGCAGCTGCCAGCTGTCCGCATACCTCATGACAGCCAGAGTCTTGCCGTCCTGACTTCCCTGATCACTTGCTTCTGCAAAAAAGGCGTGAGGGGAAAGGCTGTGAGTGTGGGTCAAGGTGGGGCCTTTCTTTGAGCCCCTGGGGACCCCCTAAATACACACACAGGACACGGAGGGTGCCCAGACCCCTCCCCCACTGCACACTGGAGACGCCTCCAGTCCAACCCTATCTGGCCATGAGAGGGAAACTCCCACTGTCCCTGGAGGTTCAGGGGTCACGTTCTCGAGTCCCCCCAGACCCCGAGCAGTGTCAGCATAGGGTCTTTCCTGAGGGATCCCAGTCTTCCTGTTTCTGGTGGGGATAGGAGGGGCAGACACCCCAGAGCCTGACAACCAAGGCTCATCATCAGAAATCCTAGGCTGATGGGGGGAAAGGTGAGGGAGATACTGAGAAGCGTGAAAATTAAAAGAGATAGAGATCCCCCTGCTTCTGGTTTCCACACACAGGGTTGTGTTTCTCTGCACAGAGATTCCTAACCAGGGGTTTGGCTGGGGCTGGCATTCACCTAGAAGAAGGGGTGACTTTCCTCTATTATAAGCCACGTCTGGGGACAACCTGTGCCCAAAGAGTGCCTTTTCCCGTTTTATACCCACATGCTGTTTGGGGTCTGGGAGGGGCTGTCCCCTCCCTTTTTCACATCCTCTCTTCCTCCTCTTTTTCTGGGTCCATTGTGAGATCTGCAACCAAGAGACCCTTTACTCATTCCTGTTTTGTTTCCAGCTCAGAACTGAAAGTGGGTTGGATTCTACTGGCCTAGACCGGGTACTAGAATCCTGTTTCTCAAATTTCCAGCTCAAGCACCCCCACAGGGAGAAAATGGGAAGAAGTCCGTGGTTTGAGCCAGGTACACCTAGTCTGTTTATCCCCTACAGCCCTCCATCCTTCGGGGAGGACGTGCTGGTGAGAAGGACAGATGTTGTTAGGTGGGTGAGGCACTCAGAGCCTAGAAGTTCAGAAACTCTAATTAGGGTACCTCCTGGTCTTTATTAACCAAAACTCTTTCTACTTTTTCATTTAGATCTTTCTATCTCAAGTGTGTCCAGCAATAAAATGTGGCCAAAATCAATCACAGCTGCCAGGCACACTAAAGTGAGCTGGTATTAGAATGACAGCCCCACCAAAGCCATTGAAACAGTTCTCAAATTCCCATCTCTCCATTGGTATAACCCCACTTTTAAAAATAGGAACCGTAATTCATGCATCCCCAAGTGACCTCCCGCATAAATGAGCTACATAAATGGGGAACCTGTAGATTTAGAGATTTTTCTCTGTAGGCCCCAGGAGCAACTAAAGATTAGTTCCAATCAGAATAAATGCATTTCCTTCACGAGTTTGCTTCAAATGTTCAGGAAGCATTGCCTACTGGATTAGTTTTAACCTAAACTCACCCTCTTGCCATTCCTGGAACCAAGTGAGTCACAGATTTTATCTTTCTTCCTAGTTTTGGAAGCCAGCAGACAATGAGGAAGGTGGGACCTTCCAGTGTGTGAAGGGGAACCCTGTCTGGAGCCTCCCTGGAGGCTGAGGAGCAGAGGGAGGCTCTGAAATCCTCCCCCAGCCGCAGTAGAGGCTGAGGGTGGAAAGCCCCTTTCTTAGACAGGGAAGAGCCTTAAAAATGAACGCATGCAGGACTCTTGAGGCTGCGTGCATCAGCAAGAGAGGATTCAGGTGCAATGGTCACATGACTCATCAGGGGCCGTGACTGAGTAGAAGGTCATAGCCTGGGGGTGGGCGGGATGGTACCCAGGCTGGCCCTCAAATACATTTGTTGCTATTCTTCAGTTGCTAAGTTGTGTGACTCTTTGCCACGCCATAGACTGTAGCCTGCCAGGCTCCTCTGTCCATGGGATTCACCAGGCAAGAACACTGGAGTGGGCTGCCACTTCCTTCTTCAGGGGATCTTTCTGATCCAGGGATCGAACCTGCATCTCTTGCATCAGCAGGCGAGTTCTTTACCACTGAGCCACCAGGGAAGCCCACTAAGCGGAGCCGAAGTTGTTAGTGGAAAAAACATCCAATAGGAGTATTGATGAGGCTTCTCTTTCTTGCTTACCCTCGGAATCAAGCCGAGCCTGAGGTTTCCCCATGATCTCATCCTCTGAGGCCTTCAGGTTTCGGATCAGAAAGTAGGTGGTCATCTTCCCTTTCCCTTTCACTTCGATTTCACCCCGCTCGGTTATTTCAAACCCTTGATTCTCCAGGGCTCTGCACAGAGAAGAGAAAAAAAAAATGCCCCAGGTCACAGAGCTGTGACTCGAGAGTGGGCTGCAGTGGGCAGGATGATGTGCGAGAAGTCCGAGACCCAAGTGAACAGGGAGGGGCCCATGCAAAGAGACAGGGCTGCAGAGTGACTAGGAAACTGCATGTGTTTATGCATTTACTGGCTGTAGAGAGATGCCGAAGGCACACCACAGACCAGTGCAGACTAACATCGCGTCCAATTCACAGTTAGCTGCCTCAGCCAGGGCTTAGCACTCATCAGTCTTCCTTGTCCTTGGCTTTGGCTGGTTTCGTGGAGATTTCAGACCTTCACCAGGCTCTTCATATCCCCTCATTAGGCACCTGAGCTCCTCGCTCACATGCTGCTGACCATAATCCTACTGCGTGACTTGTTTACCTGCTCAGTTGTGTCTGACTCTTTGCAACTCTATGGACTGTAGCTCACCAGGCTCCTCTGTCCATGGGGGTTCTCCAGGCAAGAATACAGGAGTGAGTTGCTGTGCCTTCCTCCAGGGGATCTTCCCAACCCAGGGATTGAACCTGTGTCTCCTGCATTGCAGGCAGATTTTTTTACCACTGAGCCACCAGCGAAGCCCACTTTGTGACCTGATCTATCCACAAATGGGAACCCTTAGAGCTGAGACCCTGTGCCTTCTCATTCCATTGACCACACCTGCCCTTTCCCCCAACTTCAGAGGTTGAAGTATCTTGTTGAAGGGCACCCACCCAAAATCCATTCCCACCTCCTCAAGGCCCAGCCCCCGGACCACCTCTTCTTTGATCTTCAGCTCCCTCTCCATTTGCCTCCTCCCCTAAGCCTAACCAGCTTGCTAAGGTCTCTTCCATCCCAAATAGAAGTAAAAATCTTCTTACTTGTTCATCTGCTTTAATGCCATACAAATGCTCGTTCCTTTTACCCTTCAACCCACAATCCAGTGTCTATTCATTCCCCCACCCCTCATTGACCACAGTTAACTTCTGATAATGTTTCCAAACCTCTGACTATTTTTCACTCCTTGCCATGGAATCCATCAGAGAGCCACCAGGGAAGCCCAATTATAGTTGATATTTTTGTTCCATTCTTCCTCCATAAAAATAGCCAGAAGGGTGCCTCTCTTCCTGAATTCTCTGCTTGCTTCTCCTGCCTTTTCCATGACTCCTTCCTCCATCTGCCAGTGAAATGTTAGTTCTTCCCATTGTCCTTCTCACATGGCATCCCTCTGCAGGTGATCTCACCAACTCTCATGGTTTAATTACCACCTCCGTGTTATTACTCCAAGTCTGGTTCCCCAACCAACAGCCTGACTCCAAATCTCACCCAGCGAGTTAATGCCACCTCTCTCTAGATGCTTCCCAGTTCCTTTTATTCAATACTTCCAAACCTGAGATCATCATCTGCCTCCTAGACTGGAATCCCTCTCCCTTGTCACATCTCAGATGATGAGATTTAGGCTCGAGTTGCCCAAGATGGAGACCTGGGAGATAGTCAAGGCTCCTCCCTCTTTCTCAGCTCCCATTTCTAGCAATTACCAAATTTAATTGATTTTATCCTCAGATTCCTACCAACGAATGTTCTGGTTCAAACCAAACTCCTAACAAGTCTTGTCTTTCCCATCTCCTGATGCGCAAACCTGCCCTTACATGGCCTTGAGTGGTCAGTGTCAAGCAGGACCCTGACCTTGCCATTGTGTCCAAGCTCACACTCCTTAGGGGCTCACACTCTTCACCGTCGGTGTGAGCCCTGCCCCTCAGGGAGGCACACACAGCTCTCCCCACTTTCTGCCTCACAGCTTCCACCCCAGCAATGCTAAATCATTTGTAGTTCTCTGCCCTTATTCTACGTCTGTGTTCGTACTGCTGGATATTCACTCCAATATCCCAGTTTGGGCTAAACTCTGCTCTGGAGTTTCAAGACCCAGCTCAGGAAACTCCCTTCTCCACTCAGAATCTCCTTACTGGGCTGGGCTCCCGTGCCCCACAACACACAATAATTCCCACAGGCATGGGAATGGATGGTTAAAGCCTGACTCCCTGGGTTATATCCAGGCCATTTTCCTTCCTAGCCAACTTGTGACCTGAAGTGAGTGAATTACCTCTTTGTGCCTGATTTTTTTTCTCATCTGTAGATGTGAACGATAATAGTATATCTTCATAGGGTTGTTGCAACAGTAAATGGACTAACATATGTTGACGAGGGCTTCCCTTGTAGTTCAGCCAGTAAAGAATTTGTCTGCAGTGCAGGAGGCCCAGGTTAGATCCCTGGGTCAGGAAGATCCCCTAGAGAAGGAAATGGCAACCCACTCCAGTATCCTTGCCTGGAAAATCTCATGGACACAGGAGCCTCATGAGCTGCAGTCCATGGGGTCATAAAGAGTCAGGCATGATTGAGCGACTAACTTACTTATGTTGACGAACTTAGAGAATGTGGCCTCTAACAAGTTCTCAGCAAACTGTAAGTATTGTTTCATGCATAACATGACCACTGCACTTCTCACACTTTAAAAATAATTATCTGTGAATATTTCTTTCTTCCTGCACTACACCAGGGGTCAGCAAACTTTTTTTCTTCATAAAAGACCAGATAGGAAATATTTTCAGCTTTAGGGACCACAGTCTCTGTCACAACGACTCAGCTCTGCTGTGGTAGCATGAATGCAGCCATGGATAAGATGCAGATAAAGATCCTGGCTGGGTTTCAATAAAACTTTATTTACAGAAACAAGCAATGGCTGAGATAACGGCCCTTGACTATAATTTGTCAGTTCCTGAACTGGACCACATGTTCTTTGAGGGGAAAAATTATCTCATGGAAGAGGCTCAACAACATTAATTGTCTGCCTCAAGGTCCCCTGTAAGCGTGGCTGGAAGTATACTGCCCCCATCTGATGGCTGTGAGGCACTCTGTACCTTCTGGGAGAAGAAGGGGCAAAGAGAGGCATGAATAAGTGGTACCTGTAGGTCGTGGGGCTGAGATGCACTTTGCTGGGAAGCCCATGACTTTCCATCCGAGAGACTGTGTTCACAGTGTCGCCAAACAAGCAATACCGTGGCATCTTGTCCCCCACGACACCTGCCAAGACTGGTCCCGTGTGGATCCCCACTCTGATCTGTACAGAGAGAACCGGACTGAAAAGGGACCATCAAATACCCTTGCTTTTACTCTTGAGGTATAATTTACATAAAATAAAAAAGACTTCAAGGTATTTAGCTCCAACGGTTTGGCAAATACCCCTGAGCCACCAATCAAAATCAAACACAGACTGTCTTCATCACCTTGCAAAATTATCTTGTCCCTTTCCAGTTAAGTTCCATCTCTCCCTGCAGAGGTCACCACTTTCTTATTTCCTCTCCCCAGGAGGAATTTTCCTGTTCTCCAACTTCACATACATGAAGTCAGGTAGCATATTCTGTTTTGTATCAGACTTCATTTATCAAAATCCATGTTTTTGAGATTCACCCACATTATATGTATCAGCAGTTCATTCTTTTACTGCTAAATACTATTCTGTTGTAAGAATTACATCACAATGTATTAGTCCAGTCTTCTCTTCACGAACATTTAGGTTATTTCCCATTTGGAGCTGTTATGAACATTCTCATACAGATCTTTTTGTGGACATACATTTTTCATTTTTCTTAGGAAAATATCTAGAAATGGAACTCTTGAATCACAAGGACAAATATTTTTTCCCATTCTGTGACTTTATATATACATTTTTCCTTAATAAGCAGACATCTAAATTTTTGATGAATATATTAGTCCGCTGGGGCCAAGAAAATGCCACAACTGAGTGGTTTAGACAACAAAAATTTACTTTCTCACAGCTCTGAAGTCTGGAAATGCAAGTCAAGGTGTCAGCCAGTTTGATCCTGAGGTCCCTCTCCTTGGCTTGCAGCTGGCTGCCTTTTTGCTGTGTTCTCTCAGTCTCTTCCCTGTGTGTACACATCCTTGGTATCTCTTCCTGTCTCCAGATTTCTCTTCTTATTAAGGACACCAGTCAGATTGGAGTAGAACTCACCCTAACAGCCTGATTTTGATGTGTTCACCTCTTATACGGCCCTGTCTGCCAATGCAGTCCAATTCAGTCACCTTCATGAGGTAGCAGGGATTAAAGCATCAGCATATGAGTTCCATACGTACCTTGGAGTAATGTGTCATGGTTCTCTTTCGCTAACAATACTCTTCCATGGGCCAGCAACTTGTGTTTGGGGAAGGCCCCGTATACTTCTGGAACTGGAGCTCTCTCTCAGGTCTCCTCCCCTATCCATAGCCTTTGACCGAATGAACCTATGCATTTGTGAAGATCTCTGGGGAAAATGTTGGTAAGTGGGTAGAGACTCTGTGGCTAGAACTTATCAAAGTCGAGCTGTTTGGGATTCTAACCCGTCATTCCAGCTCCAAGGTGGCCATGAAAATGTCACTAAACTTTAGGTGGGTTTCGTCTTAGTCTCCCCTTTGGTGGCTTATTTCTTCTACTGTCTCCTGGGGAAGAACCATCATGGGTGTCCTCTTGAAAGGTCTTGCCACTTTCTGGAATTTGGTTCATTTCTATTTCTTTGCTATGTGATTTTTTTTTTTAACTACTCCAGTGACTCAGCAGTAAAGAATCTGCCCTCAATGCAGGAAACACAAAGAGACTTGGGTTCATTCCCTGGGTCAGGAAGATCCCCTGGAGGAGGGCATGGCAACACACTCTAGTATTCTTGCCTGGAGAATCCCATGAACAGAAGAGCCTGGTGGGCCACAGTCCGTGGGGTCACAAAGAGTCGGACACAACTGAGCGTGCACGTGGAAACAGAATTCTCTTGCAGCTTTCTACATCCCAATCAGGTTTACTTGTCTTTTTCATCTTTCCATGCCAGATTTTCTTTTCCTTAAAATAAGGTTTTAAACTCGTTTCTCTGAATCCTTTAAAGCACCTTACTTTCATGCAAGGGTGACCTCAGCAAATGTGGATTATAGGCTTTACAAGTGACAGAATGAAAAAGCTCAATGAGTATTAATTTTAAAACTGTAGAAGTAGCAGCACAATTTTCTTAAGGGAGAGGATGTCTCCAGCCCTTTCCTCTACTTCCTTAAATAAACTCACATGATATGCAGTTTCTGATAGATATTTAATGAGACTCCTATGTCACTATTCTTGTTTTTCTAATATTTATTTATTTGGCCATGCCAGGTCTTAGTTGCACATATGGGATCTTTAGTTGCTGCATGTGAGATCTAGTTCCCTAACCAGGGATTGAACCCGGGCCCCCTGCATTGGGAGCACGAAGTCTTAGCCACTGGACCACCAGGGGAGTCCCTATTCCCTATTTCTATCCTTAGAATTGATAACATCTTTTCCTCTTTTTTTTTCCCCCTTGGTAAGTCCACTATGCAAGTTTCCAGGAATTCATTGTTCATTTTCAATCATATTGGTGTAGTGCTATTACCATCTCTGTTGCCATGCCTCTTTCACAAACAGACACTCTATTTACACAACAGTGTATTTTCCATATTCTTCAGTGGCTTTCACTGGAAGTTTTTAGGTGGCCCTAATGGTAAAGAACCTGCCTGCCAGTGCAGGAGACATGAGACCCGGGTTTGATCTCTGGGTAAGGAAGATCCCCTGGAGGAGGGCATAGCAACCCATTCCAGTATTCTTGCCTGGAGAATCCCATGGACAGAGGAGCCTGGGGGTTACAGTCCATAGAGTCACACAGAGTTGAACATGACCGAAAGGATTTAGCATGCACAAATGTGCGCATGGCTTTCATTAGAATTCTTTAACCAAAACACTTATCTCATTTCTGACCTTCTTGTCTCTTCTCTTCTCATTACCTCCCTTCCTGATTTTTTATTTATGACATTGGGGATTTTATACAACAGCTGTCTCTGTGTGTTTGCAATGGGCCAGTATCACGGACATGACGTGTGACCAGCTTTTGCTCTGAAGACTGCCACAGACACCACTGCCAGTACCTGCAGTGCTTCTCAGCCTCTAAATCGTTAAGGTGATGGTGAATGTGGCACATCTCAGAATCCCCTATACAGGGGCTATCGCTAGGGAAAATCCTACTCCATCTTATAGCCGGCTTTGTTTTTAGCTGGTTGTTTAGTTGATTGCACAGATCTGATTGACAGGAGCTGTGAAGGGACTTCGATTTTTAGAGGACAGAGACTCTGTTCCAAACCACCTCGAGACCGCTGGGCTCAGCCGAGCAGACAGAAGACGGCATTTACTTTTCATCATCAAAAGCGTCCAACTTTTATAGTGTGAACAAACTTCCATACTTGGAAAAGCAGCTTCCTGTGTTCCTGTGAGAAAGGCAAGCAGATGTCTCGCTCGTGGCCACGTGCTGGAGGGAAAGCTATTGTGAATATCTTACGGCACCATGGTGTCTGGCCTGCTGGCTGGAGGCAGTTTCACACCTCAGCCTGAGTTCCGAACCCGTCAGACGGCATGTCGGATACACAACTTCCCTAAGCAAAGAGAAGTTGGCTGTTTAGTCAACCTGAACCACTTGTTGAAAATGCTCGAGCAAAAAGGCAGGAATTGGAAATGAGCTGGCTTCCTAAGGATGGAAATCCACTAAGCCAGGGTTAGGGACAAAGGAAGCCTGCGTTAACCCCATCATAACCCCGAACTCTGAAGCCTCTTCTCAAATTTGAGAGAAGCTGAGGCAATAACCTGGAGAAGGAAATGGGAACCCACTCTAGTATTCTTGCCTGGAGAATCCCAGGGACAGAGGAGCCTGGTGGCCTGCCGTCTATGGGGTCGCACAGAGTTGGACACGACTGAAGCAACTTAGCAGTAGCAGCAGAGGAAATAACACCCTAATATCTCTGTTACTTTAATGTATGCAAAAGAAGAGACGAGTTGGGAGAAATGATCCATTTTAATTACTGTCACATACCCAGGAGCCATCCGAGCAGACTAATAGAATTCTACTATATTGTGTGAGGTAACTGGTATTAAGCAAAGAACTTGGTTGCTCTTTACCTGAATGGGTTCTCCGGTAACAGGATTCATCACTTCTTTTGCAGAAATCCTCATCCCCAAGGCAAAGTTCGCTACCCTCTGAGCGTGGCTTCCAACAGGCACTGGTACACCCCCCACCACCATATAAGCATCTCCTATTGTTTCCACCTATAAGGGGGGAAATAGGAGGGAATTCAGAGGGTTTTCTTAATGCGCTAAATATAACACTACATTTTTTTTTTTTGGTCATTCTCTAGTAAAGAACCTGCCTGTAAATGCAGGAGAACCAAGTTTGATCCCTGGGTTGAGAAGACTGCCCGCCCCCCACCCCCAGAGAAGGAAATGGCAACCCACTCCAGTATTCTTGCCTGAAAAATCCCATGGACAGAGGAGTCTGGTGGGCTACAGTCCCTGGGGTCACAAAGAGTCAGACATAACTGAGCGACTAACACACACACATTGATGGAAGGACCATATTAAAAGCTGGTGGTTATTTTCTATGGGTGTGAGGAGCATGAGGGAGGGTGAGGTGAGAAAAAAAATAACTCAGGAGGTGCCACGAGGAAGCCAAAAGTTCTTTCTGCTTTTGGCAGAGGCAAGTCCCAGAGAGGACGAAGCTGTCTATTAGATCCACATGTAATGCATATATTAGATACACATTTAGGTTAGACTTGCTGCTGAAATGAAGGCATAGTATTCAGTATGCCTCTTGAAGGCAACCTTAGCACTGGGCAGTATAGAAGGATTTTTGAAAAATTTAAATTTTTAGCTCTTCCTCCCATCCCCTCTGGCATCCACACCAAACCCTAGACTAGTGAGGGGAGAGGAAAAATGAAGACCCAACACCAGGTACGCACCCTGCCCCGGCACACAGGGACACACACAGCCCAAGGCACCACACGCTTACCTTGTAGACCTCATGGACGCTGGTTAACCTGTCGAACTTGGAGTACATTGAATTCAGCATGTTCACTATCTGGATAGGTTCGCAGGCAGCACAGATGTTCGTAAACGTCACCACGTCGCTGAAGAGAATCGTGCAGGTTTTAAATTCTCCTGCAACATAAACCAGGTGTCAGAGCCAAGGATGTAGAATAACAATTCTTTTAATTCTGGATTCAAGTAGCCTTTAGGAACCAAATTTGACCGTGGCACAGGGAGAAGGAGCCAGGTCCGCATCACCATTCACCATCCACCCACCAGACATCTGTTGCATGTCTGTTATGAGCTGGTCATCATGCTGGTGGAATCGTGTGATATGAAGCAGACAGGGGTCCTTGCCCATAAGGAGTGCCTGGTCTAGGGAAGCAGACAGAGTGCAAACACTTAATAGGGTGTGCAGACCACCGGGGATGTCAGGATGGTCTGGGTGGGCACTGCTTACAGAGAGGTCGGTGAGTTAAAGCAAAGCCTGAACCACAGGAGACACGAAGGGAAGGGAGAGTTCCATGGAGGGGAGATTATTCCCAGAGGTGCACCCGCTCAGAACTCAGCAGGCAACCCTCCACCATGTACCCCTGTGTGCCAGGCACAACACCCTGCCGTGTTTACCCTCGGAGTGCCTTACCTTGACTCTTGCTATGCTGTTCTCTTGAAATGCCTTTCCTTTTTTTTTTTTTTTTTTTTGCAGAACTGAAGGTGGCCCAACTCAGGTACCACACACTATATATCAGCCTTCACCCCCACACCTAACCCCTGTCTCTTTCTCTTCTGACATTTATAAACCATGAATTTCTGTGTTATCTATGTTTCCAGAGTAACTTCCATGGTGGGGAAAGAAGGACGAAATTTGGAGTTAAATGGACTTCTGATGGGTTTCCTGCTCTTTTACTCATAAACTGGAGTGAACTTGCTCCACCATTTTAGCTAATAACACCTCCCTTCCGGAAATGTTCAGAAAATTAAATGAGAGAGCATATATAACCTATCTAACAGAGATCCTGGCAAGATAACTTTTCCTTAATGCACATAAATTTCCTTTTTTTTCGGTTACCCCATTAATGTATTCTGTAGGTACCAGTCAAACTCACAAGACTATAAGCTTCTTTGAGTCCCAGCACCCAGGACAGCACCCTGGCATTCAGCTTCCCATGCTTGCCTGGTGAAATGAACACTCGCTGGTGACCAGCGGAAAGTGAGTTTGGAATGAACATGGCCTTCTTCCCTCTAGAAAAAGCTTGCTCTCCCAGAATGGTCCTTAGGGACATCCCTTCATTTATTTAGCGTGAATGTATCAGCTTCCCTAGTAGCTCAGACAGTGAAGAATCTGTCTGCAATGCGGGATGCTGGGGACCTGGGTCAGGTTCCATCCCTGGATTGGGAAGATCCCCTGGAGAAGGGAAGGGCTGCCCACTCCAGTATTCTTGCCTGGAGAATTCCATGGGCAGAGAGCCTGGCCAGCTACAATCCATGGGGTTACAGACAGTCAGACACGACTGAGCCACTGACACTTTCATTACCACGTCATTTCCAGTTGTGGTGAAGAACCCTATGTGGTCACTGTATTATTATTCTCAAGGTAGAAAGAAGAAAGCTAGGCTATGGAGCTTAAGTAACAAGTCCAAGACCACAGTTGCTAACAAGCAATGGAGACAGACTCCAAACCCTGATCCTCCTGGTTTCAGAGCTGGCGCCCCCAGCTATCAAGGCGCCCTGTGTGGGGCGGGCACCCCTCACCTGCGGCGACCTTCCTGCCCTCCTTCAGCTGGTTGGCCACGTGCTCAGGCAGCATGGCGTACAGCAAGGTCTCGGTCTTCCTCTTTTCTGCGGCCAAGTGCGTGGAGAGGACCCGCAGCTCCTCCTTCTTCCTCTCCAGCTGGTTGGACAGCTCAATCTCTGCCAGGCGCTGCTGGTTGAGAAGGATGAGGTCCCTGGTGGGGTCGTGGGGGGCGATGTCGGAGAGGTGCATCTGGCGCTCCTCCAGCTCCTGCAGGCTGCGGAGCCTGGGGGAGCACAGGTACATCATGCAACGCAGGGGCTCCATCCAGATCATCTGGCCTTCCCGCCCGGGAGACAGATGGGACAAGGCGGCATGTCACATGGCGCCCGACCGTCACCCCCGTGGCCCGCCCTGCTCGCTCAGTCGTGCTCCTCCCCTCTCCGCCGAAGGTCCTCAAAGTCCTCTCCTTTCTGTCTGTCTCCGTGTCCTGCACTCCTGCTCTGTCCACAGCAGCTCTCTCCACGGCTGCTTTTCTTACCTTGAAGGGACTCCCGTCCATGACCTCCAAACTACCTCTCCTGTAACACAAGTGTTTTCCTCGCTGGGCCCTTCTGCCATTTAAGGGCGTAGAGCTAATCCTGCTTCCTGGAATCTATCTCACTTCTGGGGACTTTTCTGACCCTTCTTTCATTTAGATTTCTCTTACCTCTTTCCATCTTTCCTTTAGGACTTTCACTCATCCCTTAGATGCTGGCGTCAGCACGCCCCAACTGCACTCCCACAGTGAATTTGTGGAAAAACCTTGCTTCCTGGGCTCAAGATACCTATTACTTTTAACAATTGATGTCTATTCTCTTATTATAAAAGCAGTAGACATTCACTGCAGAAAATGCAAAAAAGTGGAAGAAAATAATAAAAATCACCCATGATCACACCACCAATAATTACTGTTACAATTTGGGGGTATATCTTTTTACTCCCCCAAAATGGAATTATCAGCCATCTTCTTTGAGTAATCTCAATTTTTCACTTAAATTCTGTAATAGGTATTCTTTCATAGCATTAAATATAGATAGGTGTCATTGTTTGCTGTGTACTATATTTAAGCAATAAGCTAACATTGATTATATTTTGTCTATTTCATCATTCCATATATTGTGAATTACTTTAAAGTACATCATTGTGCATAATTGTGGCTATTTTGTTAAAAGATATATTCTTAGGCAAAAATATGCTCATTTTAAGATTTTTGATACATATTGCCAAATTGCCCTCTAAATTGGGACAGTTTACAGTCCTTGTTACAATGACTTATTATTGTCTATTAGGTGTTTATACATGGATGTCTCCAACTGGGCTCACTTTAGTCCCATCTACAAATCTCTTCTCTTAACTCTTTTATCACAGACATTTTTAGTTCCTACCATGACTCGGGCACACTGCTGTAGGTGTGGAAGAGGATACAGCAGTGACTCAAACTGACAAAGTTGCACTCAAGTTGTCAATACCATCTTTCCTTAATCACAGCTTTATAACCAGTTATCTCAGCAAGAAAGCTAATAATTACCCAAATATTCTCTTTTTTAACCTGTGCATCCAGTCACCAATTTCTGCCTTAACTCCCTCATGAGTCTGTTCCCCTGTCACCACCCCAGAGTCCCTGCCTGGCTGCACTCAGCACTCTGAGCTTCCCTCCTGCTCTCCAGGGGCAGCATCCCCTGGCCTCCCAGGCTCCATCTTCTCAACACCCCTGGTCCATCCTTCACGTGGCTCCAGAATGACCATTCTAAATCTCAAATCTGATCGCGGTAGACACGTAAAAAATGTCTCCAGCTACAGGATAAAGCTCATCTCACCAGCCTCTCTCCCATCATAAACTCTAAAGTTCAATCAGGGTTCCCAGAACATGTCATTTTCCCCTCAGATGTCCCCACCACTCTGCCTGTGTTTATGCCTACAATACCTACTAGTCCTACAGGAAGCTCAAAGTATGTGTGCCTTGTAGCATGTTAAAAAATTAATTCAAAATGGGTCAGAGACCAAGTGTAAGAGCTAAACCAATAAAACCCTTAGAAGAAATCATAAGAAAAGCTTCATGACATTGGATTTGGCAATGATTTCTCTGATGTGACACCAAAACCACAGGCAACAAAAGGAAAAATCGGTAAATTGGAGAATATAAAAATTAAAAGCTTATGTGCCAACAATACAATCAACGGAGTGAAAAGAAAACCCACAGGGTGGGAGAAAATATTTGCAAAGGATAAGGGGTTAATATCCGGAATATATGAAGAACTCTTACAACACAACAATAAAATCCAAACAACCTGATTGAGAAATGGGCAAATAATTTGAACAGACATTTCTTCAAAGAAGATATACAAATGACACTTAACATCACTAATTGTTGCTGCTGCTGCTAAGTCACTTCAGTCGTGTCCGACTCTGTGCGATCCCATAGACGGCAGCCCAACAGGCTCCCCGGTCCCTGGGATTCTCCAGGCAAGAACACTGGAGTGAGTTGCCATTTCCTTCTCCAATGCATGAAAGTGAAAAGTGAAAGTAAAGTCGCTCAGTCGCGTCCAACCCTCAGCGACCCCATGGACTGCAGCCTACCAGGCTCCTCTGTCCATGGGATTTTCCAGGCAAGAGTACTGGAGTGGGGTGCCATTGCCTTCGTCACTAATTGTTAGGGAAATGCAAACTAAAACCACGGTGAGATACCACTTCATACCCATTAGGATACTATTATTAAAAAAAAAAAAAACAATCACAGAAAAGAACGAGTATCCATGAGAAAGTAGACAGACTGGAACCCTTGTGAACTACTGATGGGAATATGAAATGGTGCAGCAGCTATGGAAGAGGGTATGGCAGTTTCTCAATAAATTAAAAACAGAATTGCCATATGATCCAGCAATTCCACTTTCGGACATAAACTGAAAGGAAGTGAAAGTCGGGACTCAATGAAACATCTGCATACCCATGTTCCCAGAAGCATTATCCGTTATTCAAAAAGTGGAAGCAACGCAACGATCCACTGACAGATGAGTGAATCAGTGAAGTATAGTCTATACATGTGGGAATAATAATAATTCAGCCTTAAAAAGGAAGGGAATTCTGACATGTGACAACATGGATGAACCTTGAGGACATTATGCGAAGTGAAAAACGACAGCCACAAAAGGACAAATACTACATGATTCCACTTACATGAGGTACCTAAATTAATCAGATTCATAGAGACAGAAAGCAGAGTGGTGGTTGTCAGGATGTGCGGTTGGGGAAAACAAGGAGTTGGTGTTTCATGAGCACAGAGTTTCAGTTTTGCAAGATGATTAACTTCTGGAGATGGATGGTGGTGTTTGCACAACTTTGTGAATGCACTTACCACTACCGAACTGTACACTGAAAAAGGGTTAAAATGGTAAACTTCACATTCTGTAAATTTTATTATAACTGAAACAAAGTCAAAACAAAAATGTGTGCCCTATTATAACAGTAGGGCAGATGATCACGTTACCATATAAAGGACAGACCACTACTTGAGTACAAATAGTACCACCTGTATTCTGAAAATTCTGGTAACAAAAACCAGAACTTTATAATTACATGTAAATATAATCAGAGTTCCTTTATGCCTAAACTAGACATGGTTTGAAGAAATAAAATATATTGCTACCAGGTGAAGCCAAATGGAAAAAACATACGCTGCTGTCAATGTAGTCCCCCACTTTTTAGCCAACTTTTTTGAGGAAATTAGAAAACTGCTTCTTCCCTTTCTGTCTGGTCTCCCAGGGCAGACAGCAACCAGGAAGGAGCAAGTTACTACCTCAGAGTTTGAGCGCGGGCTGACTTCTCCAGGCTGCAGGCAACATCTCCCTGCGCGCCTTCAGGACAAATTGACTGTTGATAAATTTGCAGATGCTGAAAATGTTGAAGGTGACTTGGGGATGGACAATGGAGAAGTACACATCTAATTGAACCTTCTGGGTTTGGAGACCCGGGACGTACTTCTGAAGGCTCACTCCAGCTTGTTTGACCTGCAGCTATCCACAGGGGACACACGTTAGACCGCAGAAGAGACAGCAACCCGAACAGTAAATGTTCCCCTAGAAATGACGCACCCCACCATGCTGTGTGACTTGCTAGGGGTGAAGGGAATGAAATAAACACCACGGTAGTAATGAAACATTTAAAAGGCAAACCTGCAGCTGACCTCTGAAAGAGGAAAGAACAGCATGGGAGTGCCTGAGAGCACATTCATTTCTTGGCTCCCAAGAAAGAGGTTAAAGCTGTCCATGGGGATAATAATTCTTTCCGAGCTTTAGTCCTCTCTTCTGTCTTTGTCTCTGTCTCTTTGGAATTAACTAATAAAGGAACGAGAAAATTCTGTAGCTTGGACCTGACACCCAGATCTGGATGAAGAAGGGAATTCATGATGGAGATGGGGTCACCTTTCACTGCCATCTCCAGGAAACACACAGAAGGAAAAAACAAAGTAAGTGTCCTTTACATAGAAAGTCCAATGCCAACCAAAGTTATCCAGGAACACTTAAATTAACTTCACTCTGTCAGGCTATAGAAATCAACCTAACTATATGGAATAAGGGTCATTAAATTGTCTATTTCTATGCCCAAAACCTAAAAAGAAAGGGAGTGTTTAAGTAGATCAGAATTTTAAATATTAATAGTAGCAGTAATAATAATAATTAATACTAATATCCTCATGGCATTGGGGGAAAGTCACAATACATAGCTTTATAATGTATAGTTATTTCACCCAGGGGTGTTTGATTTTCTCAGATCACAAATTCTCTGCAGCCAGAGATGACCCTCATGTGATGTTTACTCAAACATCACAGAATCTGTATCCAGCATCTACTGGTAAGGGATCATGTGACATATATATGCATTCACATAAATATCAGAGGAAGTCAGAATGGCTGAAGGCATTTTTAACTGGCAGTTTGGGGACCAAATTCATTTTGCTCTTAAATGAGTTTATAATTCAATTTTATCAATCACTTTTATCCAAGGAAACTGACCACACTTAAATGATCACTGTCCACCACCCCTCCCACAGAACAGTGGGTACAGGCCTCTCCCTCCTCCTTCAAGATGCAGAAAGACAAGCCTGGTGGAACTGAGCCATCCATGGTGGCCGTAAAGACGGGGAGTGGTCACATTTAGAATTCCACCCTGCCACTGCTGCTGTGGGCTTTTGCCTCTTGCTGGAGTGACTTCAGTGTCCTTTCTCTTTTCTCTAATGGCAAATTTGCTCATGCACCCACTGGTTCAAACCCCCTAGAACTGCTCCCTTCCGCATCCATCAAGAAGATGCTGCATTCTCATTTTTGGAAGATGCCACAATGAAAAGCAGTCCTGCCAGGCTAAATCCTAGCCTCCCAAACCCTGGGTACTCCTCGGGGACTTGAAAGTCTCCACCAGCTGTCGAAGACTATGAGACTTACTCCCGTCCCCAGCCTATCCCCCGTTCAAGAGAGACAAGTCCCCCTTACTGATTCATCAAATATCACGTGAAAGGGAAAAGCAGTGCAGAAGGTCTTCGCCTCTATCCAGAGCCGCTCGGGATAAATCGGCTCAAAGGTGTCCCTGAGATGCCCTGGATGGAGAAAAAGAATCCCATTCATTCACAGACAACACTCGGGCCACCAACCCCAGAGACTATCTCAAATGTTTTCCCGGCAAAGCACAGTCCTGCCCCTCAGCATCTCAAGCTCCCTCAACATCTCCAGATGGCCGCGGCAATTCTGCTTCCAAATTAAAACAAACAGAAAACTTGCTACCAGGTTGAGAAGCGCTCCCCTGCCCCCTGCCAAGTTTCTGCCCGCCGCTCAAGGGTTCCTGGGCCAATTGAGTGTGTCTTGCCATGAAAACAGGGCCGGCATTGAAACGCTGACAGCTAGACAATGAGCTCGCTGAGCGCAGCGTGCGCGCCCGGCCGGCGTCAGGGACATTTGCCATGGAGCTCTGCAGACTGACAGTTTTGGGTGGCACATGAAAATTTCATCCAACAGCCCTATTTGGCAGGGTGTGGAGATTCGAAATGGAGCCTTTTTGATATGAAAATCTCCTAGACAAAGGATGTCAATTGCATGTTTGACTCGCTTGCGGAGGCTTGAAGGACTCAAAATGCAGTCCTTTGAGCGCAGTTGATCTTCTCCCAGACACATGTCATCATGACCCATGGTTTATGACCAGGGGTCTCCAGCCCCCTGTTCTGACTCAGGTCTTAGGTGCTGATCATGAGACTGAATATCAGCGGGGTCGTGCCTTCGAGAGCCTGATACCTTCGCTTCACAGTTGGAAGATGGAGCACTTAGGCTCCCCAGGGACACGGCCAGAACTCTGCGATCCTGGGTCCCGACACACTATCCTTCACACTCCTGGACATCATGGTTTTTATCTACAGACTTCCGGGCCAGAAATGCCTCGCAGTCCCGAAGGCCTGAGGAGCTGCGACAAACTCTTGTTATTGATACGTCAACATTCATCTGCCTCCTCTTCAACATAGTCACCAACGGGAGCTCAGTCGTCTCCCCTCCAGCAGCTTCCCCTGATTGCAGGGGAGACTGTGCCTCCGTGTCACCCCCAGCACAAGTGAAAGGAGCAAAGGAAGGCAAGTTAGAGCTAGTGTTTTGAAGCTATAATCCACGCCCACCAAATCCAAGCTCTGCAGAAATCAGTGACCATCCTCAGGATTCACGCCAGGTGGGTCTTCCACCAGCTTGTACCCTAACCCAAAGGACAGGATAACCGTCCGTATCTCTTTCCCATTGCTTCTCAGTAAAAGTCTTTTTTTTTTTTTTTCTTCGAGTATAGTTGATTTAAAATGTGTTAGTTTCTGCTGTCACAAGGTGGGGTGAAAGTCGCTCAATCGTGTCCCACTCTTTGTGACCCCATGGACTGTAGCCCGCCAGGCTCCTCTGTCCAAGGAATTCTCCAGGCAAGAATACTGGAGTGGGTTGCCATTTCCTTCTCTAGGGGATCTTCCAGACCCAGGGATTAAACAGGTCTCCTGCATTGCAGGCAGATTCTTTCCCATCTGAGCCACCCTGCTGTACACCATAGTGAATCTGTTACACACATACATATATCCCCTCTCTTTTAGATTATTTCCTCTAAAATTCTTTCAATTGATTTAATAAACCAGATGAATCCAGGGTTGAAAAAGAAATCAGTGACATCCTGATGACAGAGGACTTGGCCCATTTGTGTGCAGGAAACAATTACCCTGGTCTCAGAGCTGAGGTCAGGAGAAGAGCCCACTCACCTTTTCCGAACATGACTATGTTCCTCACAACTTCCCAGCGGGACTTTTTCACGGCATGAATAGAGACACTCAAATATTTCTCTTTCATCCTAAGGAAAGCTGCCTCCGGGGTCTGCAGATAGCAGGGAGAGAAGCATACACCACTGGTCATGTGACTGGTCATGTGACAGGAGGTGCATGAGCCCCTTTGGCTAGGATGGGGCCAGAGGAACAATGGGGCCAATGCAAGGTCAACTTTAGCAAGATTTCATAAGCCCCAAGGCTGTTATCCAATTAATCCTCATGCTGTTTCTCCACCAAAGGCACCATTATATAAGGCAGCAGATTATAAAATCTCAAGGGGGGTGGTGTTGGTGACAGGAAAATCACCTGGTGACTTCTCTTCCTGTGGGAGAAGATTCTGCAGTGAGCAAAGCAAGCTTTGAACACTCTGAGATGCAGACATTGTGTGCTCCAGGAATCACAGACTTCTCTATGAGCTCTGTGGACACAGAGAGCCATGCACCTGGTAGATATGGTACCTAAACTGGTAACAGTCACTCCACAAGCTGCAATCGAGGCAGCCAATCGCAGGCTTCTGAATTCACTCCAGCCCCCAGTCTGGCCCCAGCTGCAGAAATGGGCACTCAGGACTTGAAAGGTCAATCTGCATCATGGGAATTGCAAAATAAGCCACGAGCTCCAAATTTCAAGGCCTTTACGTTGATAGTTTTTTAACAGGCAAAAATGTTCCAGGCTAAGGTCCATTCCCAAAGACCCTCCCAATTTTTATTCAAATGACCTTAGCCCAGTGGTTCTCAACCAACCGTAACTTTGTTTCCCACTCCTTCCTGAGGACACTTGGCAGTGCCCAGAGACATTTTTGATTGCCACAACCTGGGTGGTGGGGGGAGCTGGGTGCCACTATCATCTAGTGAGTAGACCAAGGATGCTGCTAAACTCCCACAGGACTGCCCATTATAACGAAGAATTATCTGGTCCAGAATGTCAGCAGGGCTGAGACTGGAACACCCCACACTAACTCCACTTTTAGAAGTGGAGTTCTTTGCATCGATTGTTCTGAGACTGGTCGCTCCCCAGAGAAACTGTGCTTTCTGAAAACACAGCACACCCAGTACCTCTCGGTCTCTCTGGCTGTCCTGACTGTCTTGTGATCCCTTTGGCTTTGCCCTTCTCATCTGTCCGTGGGACTTTTGCACAATCAGAAACACTACATGCTCCTTCTTCCCCATCCTCTCCTCCTCCTGATTCACGTCAAGGATGTCCATGGTCACGTCAGTGTCGAAGAAGTCCTTGGCCACAGCTTCAATGATCCCTGCAGCAGAAGGGCAGGTGAGGGATGGCAGAAGGCAAAATCTTAAAGCAAATCAAGTTATACAACTTTTGATAAATATTCCCAAGTCCACCAAGCTTAGGCCCTGTGTCAAAGCAGGCAGCACATGACAGATTAATAAACTAAAAATAATAACTTAAAGGTGGCGATTTCTATAACTAGGTACTAAATATATTCCCACCACTCTAATTTCTAGTTTGGCATCTATTCATTGGTTTGTTTTTTCCAGGAAGGCATGCAACTCATTAAATAAACTAGAGAAAATGTAAGAAAAAGTCAACTATAAAAGTATTAACGATCATGTTTTTTAAAGTGTTCCTCTGGGAATCTATCCCAGGGTTTTAATACAAAACTTCAGAAAAGCATGCATGAAGATGTTCATTTCAGCACTGTTTGCAATAGCAAAAGAGTAGAATCCACTGAAAATTCAACAATAGGTGACTATTAATTATGATATAGAATATGATTCAGCCATTGAAGACGTGGCTTTAAAGACTCTGTGAGGAGCTTCCCTGGAGGTCCCAGTGGTTAAGACTTTCCCTTCCAATGCAGGGGGTGTGGGTTTGATCACTGGTCTGGGAGCTAAGATGACTCTTGGCCAAAAAACCAAAACATAAAACAGGAGCAATATTGTAACAAATTCAATAAAGACTTTAAAAATGATCCACAGCAAAAAAAAAAAAAAAATCTTGAAAAACAATAAAGACTGTGAAAATTTGAAAGGATCCCTTTTCTATAATACTGAATATAACAAAAGTGTACAAAATAATATGCACAGTTATCACAATTATGTGAAAACTCCCATGATGAAAATGCTGAAACGAAAATCATCCCTTCATCTGGTACTTGCAAACTTATTTTAAGGCTCAACTTTGGGAGTTATGGTCACGATAGCAAAAAGTCAGGCTACGAACTTCCTACCCACAGCCGACTCTTACTCATCCTGGGGAATCTATGGGGAAAGACATCCTTACTCCATAGATCTCACAGCTCTGGGTCTGGTTAAGCCACCGCCATACCTGGTACAATGTGGCACAGACCGCTTCTATCAGAGTAGTAATGGAGAAGCATCTTCCCCTCTGCCCCTCTCTCCACACGAAAGGATGGTGCATTCATCTCCTGTTTAAAAGACACAGCACATTTTTCCCGGTGGATACAGGTTATCTAAACTATGGTCTTAAGACTTTGTGAAGCAACAGTACCTACTTATCATGTCACATAGAACTGTATCCCCAAACCCCTTCCAATCACATCCAGTGGAGAGTGGCCTAGGTCCGTACAGGTCCTTAGAACAGTCAGGGAGGAACTTTCTACACCTCTAGGATAGGCTCGGGTCTTTGACCCTTATCTAGCAGGAAGAAGTTCCATAAGAAAAGACCTCCATCCCCATACCCCTTAAGAACAAGGGTATAGAGTCTCTCCAGGGGAATGAGACAGGCTGGGACCCTTTGCTCCAGTTGCTACAATGCTTACACCTATACACACCACTTCTCGAGCAACAAAATACAAAGAAATTGTATGGGGTTAAAAATAACCATGTGCATGCAAGCGGTTGGGGCAAATTCTGGACAAAAGATACAGAGACCAGAAATCCCCTACTGCCACTTCTGAAGAGCCAGGAGCAAAAACTGGGTGTCAGGAGCAAAAGCAGGGTCCTGAGCGTGCCTCTGCACTCAACACCACCAGAGGGGTGGGCAAAATGCCTAAGCCAGCTCCCCCCAGCTCGACCCCTGGACACACACCCTGCCCTCACCCCATATGAGGAACAAGCTTTGCTCTCTTTGGGGAGTAGGCATGCAAGGGAACCTGTTATTTGCTCTTGCTCCCCACTGCTTCAGTGTTAATAAGCTCAGTCGTGTCTGACTCTGGGAGATCCTATGGACTGTAGCCCGCCAGGCTCCTCTATCCCCGGGATTCTCCAGACAAGAATACTGGAGTGAGTTGCCGTGCCCTCCTCCCCTGCTGCAGTAGCGGCTCCAATAAAGCCTTGCCCACCCCAGAAAAAAAACACCCACGATTTTTCAGCCCCTTAAAGTTGGGAATTTTATATTATACCTAATCACCTAACCAACTCTATATGCAAGTATTATTGCTGCTGTTGTTTAATCACTAAGTCATGCACAACTCTTTTGTGACCCCCTGGACTGTAGCCTGCCAGGCTCCTCTGTCTGTGGGATTCTCCAGGCCAGAATACTGGAGTGGGTTGCCTCTTCCTTCTCCAGGGGATCTTCCCGACCCAGGGTTTGAACCCATGTCTCCTGCATTGGCAGAAGGATTCTTTACCACTGAGGGACCAGGGAAGCCAAGTGTAAAGAGGAGGAAATTGAGGCTCAGGGAGGTTAAGGCCAGATTCACTGTAGAACATTCTTGACCCCCAAATGAGTCTTTCCACCATGCCATGCTGCTTCTACCCATACTCCAAGGCGTGCTTGGCCTGTGACCAAGTGACCATGAGAATCTTCAGTCTGAATGATCAGGAGCTTGGAGGAATTGGCAAGTGGATAAAGTTCATCTCTTGCTCTGGAAACATAAGGCCATCTGTGCTGCAGTGTTGCACATCTGAAAAATCAAGGCTACATCTGAAGAGACCATCTTGCTCTGGGAATAAATGTTGACATCCAAGTATGTACCATCTCATGATAGATGGTGCCAGGATGTCAGGATAATCCCTAAGGATGTGTGAAAATTTGGGGTTTTTTTGGGGGGGCGGGGATGTCTAGGGGAATCCCTGAAAGAAGCTCTTTTCTTGCTCGCTTGGGTAGTAAGCAGCTCAGTACCCAGGTTCACAGCTTTTGGCCTGAGTGAGGGAAGAGATTAAGGAAGTGGGTTCCTTCTGAGATTTTTGCTCTCTTCCACAGTGGTGGTGGGTAGTGGAGGGTGGGAGTGAGAGAGTCAGAAGGAGGTAAAGAGGGGGTGCTGGTTAAAATGAGGGTTTTCCCCTGAATATCTATCTTTCCAAAAGCATATACGTAGAGTATGGATGGGCATGCTTACATTTGAGTAATCTGAAGAAGATTGGAGGCAGTGCAATGTAAAAAAATGATAAAACAGGAAAAAGTTACTTTAAAAAATTATATCCAAATCCTACCTAGTGAGAAATAACAATAATAATAGAATACAAAAGGGCTGAAATGAAACACAAGCTTTTTCTAGCATTTCTACCCTCACTTTGCACCCAAGCCTCAGCTACTTCCTAGACACAGTTCTTGAAGCCGGTGTTTTAATCCTTCCGGTCATGTCTCCAACTCTCTAAATATTAAGATTGTGCTTTTATATTTTACTTGAAATGTGGTTTTATAAAAGTGGAGAATCAGGGCAATGGGAAAATACTGAGAAGCCAACCAGAACATGGTTTTTGGAGACAGACACACCTGGGGATGCATCCTGACTCAGCCCCCACAACCTGGGTGATTTGGGACAGTTACTCTGCCTTTCTGGACCTCAGTTTTTTCATCTGTATAATGGGAAAAATAAGAGGACCTAATCTTTGGCCACATCATGCGAAGAGTTGACTCATTGGAAAAGACTCTGATGCTGGGAGAGATTGGGGGCAGGAGGAGAAGGGGACGACAGAGGATGAGATGGCTGGATGGCATCACTGACTCGATGGACATGAGTCTGGGTGAACTCCAGGAGTTGGTGATGGACAGGGAGGCCTGGCGTGCTGCGATTCATGGGGTCGCAAAGAGTCGGACGCGACTGAGCGACTAAACTGAACTGAATCTTAGGGGTAAGAGGATAATTCAATGTTTATACACTACTTAGCCCAACATCTGTCTCATAATTGGCTCTCAAATGAAAGTCAACTAAAAAATAACAAGATTAATGGCACCGTTAAAACCAAAAATATAAACCTCAAGATTCTACCAAATTACTAGAGATAGACATAAAGAAAAAGTCAGCTTTATCTTATTGTGTTTTTGCCTAAAGAGATAATCTATAATCTTTTCCCTGGAAATCTATCAGACACCATTGCATACATTTTATTTCAGCTCATATAACATTTATATATTTCATTTATCTCATTATGTGCAAAATGTCCTCACTGACACCAGAGAAGTTCTAGTCTATTGCTTCTCGCATTATTGTTTAGTCGCTAAGTCATGTCTGACTCTTTTGCGACCCCATGGACTAGCCCAGCAGGCTCCTCTGTCCATGGGATTTCTCAGACAGAATGTTGGAATGACTTGCCATTTCCTTCTCCAGGGGATCTTCTCGACCTGGGGATCAAACCCTCATCTCCTGCACTGCAGGTGGATTCTGTACCACCGAGCCACCTGGGAACTCCCTCAAGAGTAGTCTGAGCATTCAATATAGAAATGGTGAAGAAAAAGCTTAGCAAACTGCAAAGGGCCCTAAAAACAAATATCAACTCTTTGTATATAAAATAATAAGCTATTATTATGACATATGCAAATGCCACTTTGCTTCTTTAATACATTATTTTCTTTCTTAAAAAAAGGAAAAGTGAGCCTGGCCATTTAAATTTCCACCGATGCCTACAAACAGGAAAACCAGGAACTGAACTCCAGCAGGACAGATCCCAGTAGGGAAATCAGTTTAGCACCTCAGGCAGTCATGCCATGGGTTAATCAGAGTTGGGTGGTATCCGATTCCGGCTCTTGGCCCTGTTAAGACATTGCATCTAATACATGAATAAATGAATCTGGCTGCACAAGTTATTTATCAGCTCCTTCCAGGCCAGGAAACCTGAGAAGAGATTTTGCAAGTCCCCTGAAACCTGACTGGTTCCCAGTCTTTGTTCCCGTTGTGATCAATCTTTAAATCTTCTGGACTTAATGTCAAACCCCCAGCAGCTACCAGCACAAAGTCGACCTCTCCAGCTTGCCCTTCTTTGCTCACTGCAGCCAGTTTATAAAAGTAGCCAACAAGTTTTCATTTTCCATCTGTCCCCCCAGAAAACTCAACCCACTGATGCCATGTACCAAGGATTCCACAAGCCCCTGGCAACTGCAGCCTCTTAGGGGAGGTGGCGAGATGACCCAGGACTGCTAGAAGCACCTGCTTCCTCTCAGGGCCACTGAGCTCTGACCCAGATGGGCTTACCTGATAGGAGTGCGCCAGGTAGCTGTGGAGGGCATCTAGGTTTTCAATAAACTCTGTGAGGTTTCCTCCCAGTGTCCGTAACATTCGGTCATAGCCAGACATTTTGCAGAATTTAAAGAAGTATTCCCCAAAGAGTTTCAGAATGGCTTCCATGGAGACCCCTGTGGAACCCAAAATACAAGCCCCGGCCAGGTGAAATACTAAATTGCATGCGTGTCTTTTCCAAAGGTGATGAGCCCCTGGGAAGAGAACTTTTGAAAAGTTCATGGACACATGTGGAATTGTTCCTTCCTCTTTCCTCCTTCCACCCCTCCTTTCCTGCTATTAATAAATCTAGCTTGTTCAAGGTGAGAAAAAAACAGCTGTGTTGTGGGCCCCCTAGGCTGAAGCTCTGAGCAGGTGCATCCTGTCACCTGCTGGGAAAACAACCCCAGAGGCCTCCCCATCCTGAGGACCTCTGTCAGGAGGGCTGGGCTGTTTGCAAGTTGGGTCTTAAAGTGGTAGTGTGCTCGGGGCTGGTGCACTGGGATGACCCAGAGGGAGGGGATGGGGAGGGAGGTGGGAGCGGGGCTCAGGATGGGGAACACATGTACACCTGTGGCGGATTCAAGTCAATGTATGGCAAAACCACTACAATATTGTAAAGTAGTTAGCCTCCAATTAAAATAAATAAATCTATATATTTTTTTAAAAGTTAAAAAAAAAAGTGGCAGTGGCAGCCTTGGACAGAAACACTGTCTGCTTGGCTCTCAGGTTCTATAAAGGTACAAAAATCCATGAAGTTGCTGTTCCAGACACTGGTTATTCTGTTTCAGGCCATCCCACTCTGTTCATAGGAAAGGACCTCTGACTGTTTCTTGAGCAAGCATCTAGGGTTTGGGTGTGGTCTTTCCCATCCCTGCTGAGCTTGGAGCTTTCTCTAGGATTGTAGTTGAGAATGCTTGTCAAGGAGAAGACAAAGGTCACTTTTCAAAACCAACCCCTGCGTTGTGTAAACAGTTTCCCTTCAGTGAATTTAGGATTCCCCGAGTTTTCTAAGTCATGGGACATCAGGAATATGTAGGAAATGACAAGAAAATGTAAGAAACAACTAAACACAAGTCGTAGATGCCTTAGCATATTTTTTGACAGTGTATAGGAGAGTCTAAAACATGCTTAGTATTCTGTCTTCTGTGTAGCAAATAAGGGGCAATAAGGAAATACGCATCTATCTGCTTATTTGTGCAAAGATAAACACCAGAAACTACTGAGATTGGTTCCCTATAGCTGCTGCTGCTGCTGCTAAGTCGCTTCAGTCGTGTCCGACTCTGTGTGACCCCATAGACGGAAGCCCACCAGGCTCCCCCGTCCCTGGGATTCTCCAGGCAAGGACACTGGAGTGGGTTGCCATTTCCTTCTCCAATGCATGAAAGTGAAAAGTGAAAGGGAGGTTGCTCAGTCATGTCCGACCCTCAGCAACCCCATGGACTGCAGCCCTCTAGGCTCCTCCATCCCCAAACTTTTAGGCACCAGGGACCAGTTTCATAGAAGACAATGTTTCTGCAGACCAGGAAGGAGGGGGATGATTTCAGGTTTGTTCAAGCACATTTGAAAAGACCCTGATGCTGGGAAAGATTGAAGGCAGGAGGAGAAGGGGACAACAGAGGATGAGATGGTGGATGGCATCACCAACTCGATGGACATGGGTTTGGGTGGACTCTGGGAGTTGGTGAGGGACAGGGAAGCCTGGCTTGCTCCGGTTCATGGGGTCGCAAAGAGTCGGACATGGCTGAGTGACTGAACTGAACTAGCACATTTATTGTGCACTTTGTTTCTATTACTATTACATCAGCTCCACCTCAGATCATCCGGGATTAGATCCCAGAGGCTGGGGATCCCTGACTTACAGGGTGCTGGGAATGGGTGGAAATAAAACAATCGTTGAGTGTGCGTGCATAGGGAGGGGCACTTCTCTGAGCAAAATTTTTGCACAGTTCTGGTTTGGGGCATCATGTTAATGATTCTTACACTTGAAGAAATAAATAAGGATAGAGAAAACTCTAAGTTGGAATACAAACAGAAACGAACAAAACAGCATTTCAACAGAATAGTTCTGAAGAACCTAATAACCCAGGGGGCAACCAAATAGCCCCGGCAGCAAAAAAATATTGAACTCTGAACATAGGATTTCGACTCTGTCCTTTAGGTTAAAGACAAAACGAACTTTAAATAAATATTTGACTATAGTGAGTAGGCTTCCTTCCCACAGCAATGTGAGTCAGCAAATCTGAAATGACTTTCTGAACGCCCAAGGATTAAACCTATAAGTAAATATGTGGGAAATGATGGGAACCAGGTTTCTCTTTCTATGAGAAAGAAGAGTAGAAGGAAGCCTGTGGTGTAGATCAGGAAAGCTACCTAAGAAGACCACAGAACCCATCCCAGCTTCAGATAGATATAGAGAATTTGAGCATTAGAATAACAAAAATATAAGATTATAGCCTATTAAAAAAAATAAGAGTAAAGAGTTCACACTGGTATAGATAGGGAAAATTCTTCCTGATAGTAGAAATTCAACTAATTAATTAAAAGGAATGATATGCTTAGAAAAAAAAATCACCATTTGACAGCATTATAAGGATTGATTCAAATAAGAATCACCAGTGAATACTAAAATTAGGGAAGGGAGAGTTTAAGAAGCAACAAGATACAGACATAGTCTGAAAGTATCTCTCACAAGATACTAATTTCAAAGGGGGAAAAATAATCACTTTACAGCGGAGAAACGTGGCAGATTCCATGTAAACCAAGCAATCAAATTAGCACCACTAAGGGGACAAATAGGCATAAGATGTCTCCTGTGATGAACTGGGAAGGCCAAAGCATAACCCTCTGGTCTTCCTGCCAAGAAAGTGTAGCCTGAACTGAATCACGAGAAGACAGCAGATAATCCTGAGCTGAGGGGCATGCTACAACATAGCTGGCCAAGGGGACTTCCCTGGCAGTCCTGTGGTTAAGATCTTGCCTTCCAGTGCAGGTGTGCGGGTTCAATCCCCGGTCAGGGAACTAACTCCCGCATGCCTCGTGGCCAAAAACAGAACAAAAAAAAAACTCAAAAAACAGAAGCAATATTGTAACAAAATCAAAAAAGACTTTTAAAAAAACGGTCTACATAAAAAAAAAAAATTAAAAAAAATAGCTGACTAGAACTTTCTGAAGATGTCAACGTTATAAAACACAAAGACTCAGGGACTGTTCCAAACTACAAAAGTCACAGAAATGTGACAACCAACTTGATCCAGGGTGTTCTTTTGTCCTACAGGACATTACTGGGAAAGCTGAGAAAATCTCAATCAAGTCTGTAGTTTAGACAATAGCACCATAGCAGCATTCATTTCCTGAACTGAACTGGTTACATAAGAGCACTTTTGGAGTAAAGAGACATCATTTTCTTAACATACCAACGATTCAGGAAAAAAATATAGATATAGAGAGAAGGATAGAGCCAACGTGGTAAAATGTTAACATTTTGGGAATATGGATGAAGAGCGTACGGCAATTCTTTGTACTATTCTTACAATCCTTCTGTGAGTTTGAAATCACGTCAAAGTAAAAAGGTTTCACTGATTGTCCTGAAAAAACCTTAGGAAATCTAACATCAGAAGACCACAGTTCTCCACCACCAGCTGAGGTACAGCTGGCTCCCGGGTCTCTGGAACATTCAGAATTTTGCTAGGTAGAATCAGGGCATTATGATTATGCCTTAAAATGCCTTTATCTTGTTAGAGATTCATACTGAAATATTTATGGGTACAATTACGGGAAACCTGAGATTTGCTTGAAGATTTTCCAGCAAAAACAAAACCAGAAATAAAGGTGGAAAAACCACAGAGAAGAAACGAGATTGGCAAAACATGAATACTGATTGAAGCTGGGTGAAGGGGATGTGGGCTTCGGTGTGCAAGTCTCTTGATTTGTGTGTGTGGGTATGAAAAATTCTATTAAAAAGTGTTTTGTTTTGCTTTTTTTTAAATAGAAGGGTTCTTTGATGGCAGGAAAATAACAGTCACTGAGTGTCTGTGCTTGGCTTCCCAGGAGAGAGAGAGCTGTAGGGCCTTCTGGGAAGCTTTTCAGTTGGAATGATGTATAAGCTCAAACTTTCTGACTTAACAAGCTTGGCTCTTCGGCATCACCAGGAAATGTTTACTGCTTGCTGGGCGACAGCTCAAGGGACTGGAAAGAGCAGAGGTAGCTGAGCAGGGCGGGTGGTGGGAGGGGACACCTGCTAAGGCCCAGCGGGGCCCCAGAGCCGCTGCCACCCGCCCTGGGCCTTCTCTGGCAAAGGGCCCTCTCCAGGCTGCCCTGCCCACAGCCTCTGCCCGCCTCCCGTCACCCAGAAACAAGTGACAAGAGCTGCTCCTCATGGGGACCCACCCGAGGCACCCAGAAAAGCACGTGCTCTTCCACAAGACAGGGGAGGGACGGCCACGCATTTTTGAGATTTTTCCTTTGAAAACGGGTCTTTTCCCCCTCAAAGCTTGGGTATCCAAAGGAATAAGCTTCAGATACCTGGAAAGAACCATTCTTTTAGAGCACTCTTCTTCTCAACAATATTACTCCAACCAGGCATGAGATGACAGATGGGGAAATCTTCTGTGAGGAGGCAGAGGCCTTTAAGAAAGGGAGAAGGGGACTGCCCTGCTGGTCCAGGTGGTTATGACTCCAACGGGTGGGGCACAGGTTTCCATCCCTGGTGGGGGGACTAAGATCTCACATGCCACAAGCCAAAAAATAGAAGGCAAAAAAGAAAAAAAGGAACAGCTCTCCATGTTGGTACCATAGGTTATAAGGAGGAAAAGTGAAAGTGTTAGTCACTCAATCATGTCCCACTCTTTGCAACCCCATGGACTGTAGCCCACCAGGCTCCTCTGTCCATGGGGATTCTCCAGGCAACAATAGTGGAGTGGGTTGCCATGCCCTCCTCCAGGAGATCTTCCCAACCCAGAGATCAAACCCTAGTCTCCTGCTTTCAGGCAGATCCTTTACTGTCTGAGCCACCAGGGAAGCTCCACAAGGAGGAAACAGATTCTCAGTTGGGGGGGTTGATTCCTGGTATAGCAATATGTTTATCAGGTAGTAGGAAAAAAAAAAAGAACTGGGAAATGGATGCAGGCAGCTCTGGTGGGAGACCATCTACAGCCAAGGTGCCACGTCGCTCACACCTGGTGTGAGCTGCCTGCTTCCTGGTGAGCTTTGGAGCAGAGAAGTCTGCCCAGCAAGGGGTCCACTGGTTGGGCTCAGGAGGGAGGCGCCTGCTTTGCTGAGTGGAGGGCACTTGGCTCACATGATCGAACTTCATCTTTCGGATAACCACCCGATGTAGGTGCTGTAGGTGCCAGCAATGTTTACCGACGAGGAATTTGCCCCTTGTTACCCTGTTAGGGATGATGCAGCCAGGGAGCGCACCCAGGGCTGACCAGTTCCAAAGACCTTGCCAGGAACGCGCCTGGTGGTCCAGCGGTTAAGACTCGGCGCTCTCAATGCAGGAGGCCGGGTTCCATCCCAGGTCAGGGAACTAGATCCCACATGTCACAACTGAGACCCAGCACAACCAAATAAATAAAAATAGATATTGTTAAAAAAAAAAAAAAGCAAGCGATCTCGTGCCCACCCTGTCCACTGCTCCTCCCGCCCATGGGCTGCAGTGCTGGCCTGGGCGTCAGGACACCTGAGTTGTATCTGCATTTTTGGTTGGTTGCAGGATCTGGGCTGTTTATTCCACCTGAGAGAGTCACAGTAAAGATCAAATGATAAGGCCTGATTTCAGGACCTTGTAAAATGTTATGTTGTTCCTCTTTTTAAAGAGCTAGGTGCAGAGAAGGCTTGCTGGCACTTGCTGATGGCTAACTGTTGAAATGCGTTTTACTGCTGGTTTCTTAGCGGGCGAAGTCTAGACGGGCACAGCTGTGCCAAATGGCTGTGGTGTGTTGTTTTGAATTTTGTCACTTCAGATCACTAATAACCCACTTACACGCTAAGTAGGCGCTTATTCATACACAGAGCAATTCTTATGCAAGGCTCAACCTGCCATCTGGTGCCTCCCTGAATTATGCTAATTAGAAAGCGCAGAGCTATGCAGTGGCAGAGTGGCCTGGAAAAGTCCCAACAATTGCTTAAAGGTAGAGAAATGGCATTCTGGAGCCCGTGTGGAAGGCAAAGTACTAACTAGCACTTCGTAACTGAGCATGCGCTTATCCTTTGTCTAAGGAAAGAGTTTGTCTCGATTGACCAGTGTCTTTTGTTAAACAATGAAATGCCCTTCCTGCAGACTTCTCTCCTCCATCAGGGCCTTGCTCTCTCTGATTTATGGAAGACAGACAGACAGAAAGCCAAGACATTCACCCAGATCTATCTGATTCCAAAGGCTTTTCTAAAGACCTAGTACCCACCCAATAGGTGGGTACTATTTATATACACCTATGGTGGGTGTGTGCATGCACATTCAGTCATGTCTGACTCCTTGTGACTCCATGAGCTCCTCTGTCAATGGAATTTTCCAGGCAAGAATACTGGAGGGGGTTGCCATTTCCTTCACCAGGGGATCTAACCCGTGTCTCTTGCATCTCCTGCACTGGCAGGCAGGTTCTTTACCAGCTGACCCACCGGAAGCCCCAATATCTGAATCTATATTGGTATATTGATAGCTATACTGATACTGTACAGGAGACAGGAATCAAGACCATCCCCAAGATAAAGAAATGCAAAAAAGCAAAATGGATGTCTGAGGAGGCCTTACAAATAGCTGTGAAAAGAAGGGAAGCAAAAAGCAAAGGAGAAAAGGAAAGATATACCCATGCGAATGCAGAGTTTCAAAGAATAGCAAGGAGAGATAAGAAAGCCTTCCTCAGCAATCAGTGCAAAGAAATAGAGGAAAACAACAGAATGGGAAAGACTAGAGATCTCTTCAAGAAAATGAGAGATACCAAGGGAACATTTCATGCAAAGATGGGCTCAATAAAGGACAGAAATGGTATGGACCTAACAGAAGCAGAAGATATTAAGAAGAGGTGGCAAGAATACACAGAAGAACTGTACAAAAAAGATCTTCACAACCCAGATAATCACAATGGCGTGATCACTCACACTCACCTAGAGCCAGACATCCTGGAATGTGAAGTCAAGTGGGCCTTAGAAAGCATCACTACAAACAAAGCTAGTGGAGGTGATGGAATTCCAGTTGAGCTATTTCAAATCCTGAAAGATGATGCTGTGAAAGTGCTGCACTCAATATGCCAGTAATTTTGGGAAACTAACCAGTGGCCACAGGACTGGAAAAGGTCAGTTTTCATTCCAAACCCAAAGAAAGGCAATGCCAAAGAATGCTCAAACTACCACACAATTGCACTCATCTCACACACTTTACTAAAGTAATGGTCAAAATTCTCCAAGCTAGGCTTCAGCAATACGTGAACCGTGAACTTCCAGATGTTCAAGCTGGTTTTAGAAAAGGCAGAGGAACCAGAGATCAAATTGCCAACATCCGCTGGATCATGGAAAAAGCAAGAGAGTTCCAGAAAAACATCTATTTCTGCTTTATTGACTATGCCAAAGCTTTTGTGTTGATCACAATAAACTGTAGAAAATTCTGAAAGAGATGGGAATACCAGACCACCTGACCTGCCTCATGAAAAACCTGTATGCAGGTCAGGAAGCAACAGTTAGAACTGGACATGGAACAACAGACTGGTTCCAAATAGGAAAAGGAGTACGTCAAGGCTGTATATTGTCACTCTGCTTATTTAACTTATATGCAGAGTAAATCATGAGAAATACTAGGCTGGAGGAAGCACAAGCTGGAATCAAGATTGCCAGGAGAAATATCAGTAACCTCAGATATGCAGATGACACCACCCTTATGGCAGAAAGTGAAGAAGAACTAAAGAGCCTCTTGATGAAAGTGAAAGAGGAGAGTGAAAAAGTTGGCTTAAAGCTCAACATTCAGAAAATTAAGATCATGTCATCCGGTCCCATCACTTCATGGCAAATATGTGGGGAAACAGTGGGAACAGTGGCTGACTTTATTTTGGAGGGCTCCAAAATCACTGCAGATGGTGATTGCAGCCATGAAATTAAAAAACGCTTACTCCTGGGAAGGAAAGTTATGACCAACCTAGACAGCATATTAAAAAGCAGAGACATTACTTTGCCAACAAAGGTCCATCTAGTCAAGGCTATGGTTTTTCCAGTAGTCGTGTATGGATATGAGAGTTGGACTACAAAGAAAGCTGAGCACCAAAGAATTGATGCTTTTGAACTGTGGTTTTGGAGAAGACTCTTAAGAGTCCCTTGGACTACAAGGAGATCCAACCAGTCCATCCCAAAGGAGATCAGTCCTGGAATTTCTTTGGAAGGAATGATGCTAAAGCTGAAACTCCAGTACTTTGGCCACCTCATGCCAAGAGTTGACTCATTGGAAAAGACTGATGCTGGGAAAGATTGAAGGCAGGAGGAGAAGGGGACGACAGAGGATGAGATGGTTGGATGGCATCCAACTCGATGGACAGGGGTTTGGGTGAACTCCAGGAGTTGGTGATGGACAGGGAGGCCTGGTGTGCTGCATTTCATGGGGTCGCAAAGAGTCGGACACAACTGAACAACTAAACTGAGAACTGGAACAGATATATATATATATATATATATATATATACCTATAGATCAATAAATAGACGTGAAGAGATAGAAGCCACACGGTCTGTGCTTCCCAGGGTCATCCTGATTCCAAGTCTCACGCATATGCTTACTCAATTTTGAATCCCAACCTTTTATTTGAAAAATGCACTCACCATACCTATACACCCTTTCAGGGATAGGCCGACAGATGTTACTGTGATAAAGAAGAGGAAAATACCCTTCTGATTTTCAAAGCTAGATGGAGAGAAATCACAGCGCTAGACTTTGGCCTTTGGTAGGAAGGCAACGTGAGTCAGCCTACACGTTGGTCTATACACTTGTTGCTGCCTCTAAACGCGTTGGCTGGTTTGGAAGTGTGAGTGCACTGGGGCAGGCCTGTGATGGGATCTCTCTGCTAAAAGTACTGCTACACCACAGTGGCATCCACAACCATACACAGTCACCAAAACAGCCTGGGTGTGATGTTAGAGGTATGCAGTAGTTCTTTCTGGACACATAAATACTAATTAGAATTCCTGTACTGGTCTGCTAGGACTGCCTAAGCAACGTACTGTAGCTGTTTTAGAGCTGCACAGACATTTATTTTTCTCAGTTCTGGAGGTTAGAAATTCAAAAACAAGGTGCCAGTATGGCAGGTCCTAGTGAGAGCTCTCCTCCTGGCTTATCCCTCTCTACATTATGTGTGTGTGGTGGGGAAAGACAGAGACAGACAGACAGGCAAGAGACAGAAAACAAGCTCTTCAGTGTCTCTTCCTATCAGGGCATTAATCCCATCGTAAGGATCCCACCCTCATAACCTCATCTAAATTATCTCCCCAGAGGCCCCCTCTCCAAGTCCATCACATGGGGGTTTGGATTTCAACATAGGAACTTGAGAGTGGACACAATTCAGTCCACAGAAGTTCTCAATTTAAAAGAGATTTTCAAAATCTTGAAAAATAGCTGTTTCTTACAGCTCCACTCTCCAGATCATGAGATGACCAAACTTTTCCTGGAAAGGGCAAAGAGTCAATAGTTTCTGTTTCGCAGGTCATGTGGTCTGTGGGGTAGTACGTGTTTGAATAAGAGGGGATCTACCTGTGAGCTTTGATATTTAACATCGTAAGTGAAAGTGAAGGTTGCTCAGTCATGTCTGACTCTTTGCAACCCCATGGACTATATAGTCCATGGAATTCTCCAGGCCAGAATCCTGGAGTGGGTAGCCTTTCCCTTGTCCAGGGGATCTTCCCAACCCAGGGATTGAACCCAGGTCTCCCACATTGCAGGTGGATTCTTTACCAGCTGAACCACAAGGCAAGCCCAAGAATACTGGAGTGGGTAGCCTATCTCTTCTACATCTCTACATCTTCTCTAACATCATAAACACATATGTAAAAGACCTAAGAACTCATGGTTAAGGAGATAACCCCCCCAAGCCCCCGCCCCAGATCTCTTGGGCAGGTGTGCTAAACAAGAAGACGGAGAGGCGGTACCCAGGGCGGGCGTGCGGCTGTTCAGGAGCGGAGTTGAATCTGGCAGCCGGATCTCCGGGCTCCCAGCCCAGGGGGCGGCCCAGAGCCCTGTAAAGAGCCCTCGCCCTGGGTCAGACTCCCGCAGGAAATCCTCGCCCCACCTGCCTCTCGACAGCCCAGGCCCCACACAAACCCCCACCCCACCCCTGGGATCAGCTGCATGATGACAGAGGGTTCTGGGAGCCCACTCCCCGCAACAGGCAGGACAAGGTAGGAGTTGGGTGTGGACCAGTAGGTACTGGGCCAGCTTTTCTCTAGGAAGTCTCCCTGTGAGCCCCTTTAGAAAAAGGAGAGGGTGGGGGGTCGCTCCACCAGCAGGAGGCTGCAGGAGCCCTGCCTGCTGGCCGCCCACATCCTCTGTCACAGGGTCACTGCCCGGGGAGGTGGGGCACTGGCTTGGGAAGCTGTCTGGAGATGGTGCTCCCTGGAGCCCAAATTCAAGCAGCCTAAGGATCAACCGCACAGTTTACTCCCTGAACCTTATTTTCAGCCTCAGAAACAACCTTATCGAGTTCTATCAGCAAGTGCAGGTGACAAGTGACTAGGAGCTAACAGACATCTGGCTGGACTAGTTGGTGCCCCGAATTCTTCCTCCTTCCCATCACCATCGTCCCCCGAGTTCTCACTGGCACCCCTGGCCCCTGCTTGGCTCAGACAAACAGCCTGATGAACCAGAGGAGGCAGACCCTTGGCTGGGGTGGGTCTGCTCGTCACACACGTCAGCTCCCTAAACCTCAACGGGTCCCCTTCAGGCTCTGCAGACACTCTGGGCTTCTCCCAGGTGCAATGCCCAGAAGGGTTTTCTGCATCCAGGAGTTGACCAGGGACAGGAGAAGGGACGCAGATGTCAATCACATTGCTATGTGAAAATCCAGGGGAAAGCCTTCTTTTCTACTGGATCCAGGTGCGTGAGGTTAGGGCTGGCACATTTCTTTTCTTTTTTTTTGATCAGAGAATTCATCTTAGATTCAAAGGAAGGGGAAATAAACACAGCACCTCATCTGACACAGGCACTTACATATTCCCGTCGCATTCTAGAGCAGCCCCTTGTCCCTGTGGGTTGAGTGGCTGCCCTGGTGTGTTCCTGAGCATTCCTGCTGGGCTGGTTATGCTGATGTTCAGTTCAGTCACTCAGTTGTGTCCGACTCTTTTCGACCCCATGGACTGCAGCATGCCAGGCCTCCTTGTCCATCACTAACTCCTGGAACTTACTCAGACTCATGTCCATTGAGTCGGTGATGCCATCCAATCATCTCATCCTCTATTGTCCCCTTCTTCTCCCGCCATCAATCTTTCCTAGCATGAGGGCCTTTTCAAATGAGTCAGTTCTTCCCATCAGGTGGCCAAAGTATCTGGAGTTTCAGCTTCAGCATCAGTCCTTCCTGGCCTTAATCTATAACCGTCTCAGAAAGAGGTCCCCAGGATGGTAGATCTGTTGGCTGGGCCCTCAGAGGTATCGTGAAACCATTCCTGCCTCCTGACCCTCTGGGGGTTGCATGGGAATAGGCCTGAAGGCCCTGAGCTCCTACCTCATCCACATTTCCAACACATCTGCCCCAGGGTCTTAGGTGCCAGGCAACAATCCTGATGCTGCCATGTCCACTTGCAATAATTCCTAAATGCCATCCCAGCATGACCCAAAGCTATGCTGCCTGTGAGGATGGGTAAGGGAAACTTAACTTGGACTGAAAGAAGGGTGTTATCAAAGAGGCTGGAAGTGCTGGAGGGCTTCCTCGCCTCCCTGCTGGCAAGCCCTCTAGAGCTCGGGGCCGGAGAGGCCACCTGCCCCTCCTTTCTCTCCAGGCCCTGGCTCACTGTATGCTCCAAGCCGGGGAGAAGAAAGGAGAAAGGAAAGGAGGGTGGACTGGGTTGAACAGTGTCCTTATCAAAATCTAGGTCCACCGGAAACCAAAGAAGGCCCTATTTGGACTTACCGAGAACCTTGCAAGCCTCTTGAATGAGCTTAATGGTGATGACGTCATCATACACCGTGTAAGTCATGAAGGCGTCTTGCACGTCTGCAGAAGCTCTGAAAGATAAATCACAGCGCCATGGAAACCCAGCGACTGGAGTTCTGCCCCAGGAATACATCCATCGACCTGGCAAGATGCAGCAAGAACATTCCCGATTGTAAGAAATGGGAAGCATTGGTGTGTTTGTGTCTCAGCTCTCCAGTGACACTTTCCCTGGGCCCTGGTCTGAGCCAAGAGCTCCCTTCTTGAGCAGAAGGTAGCTCCCTTCACAGTAGGTGATGTGTTTCCCCAACTTCTGTCAAGAACATTGGTCTTACCCTCTGGCTTGGGCTGCTAGATCATGATTTATTGTGAACTATCTTTGTGTGCTCACACTAAGTCACTTCAGTCATGTCCACCTCTTCATAATCCCATGGACTGAAGCCCATGAGGCTTCTCTGTCCATGGAATTCTCCAGGCAAGAATACTGGAGTGGGTTGCTATGCCCTCCACCATGGGATGTTCCCAACCGAGGGATTGAACCTGTGTCTCCTGCATCTTCTGCATTGCAGGTGGAGTCTTTACTGCTTAGCCACAGAGAAAGCCCAAGACCTGCAAACGACATTGTCTTGGCACGTGTTAAGAACCTAATGCATGATAGTGAACTTGGAACTCAGTGGTCATGGTCTTCTGAAGCAGGTTCCAGCTGCTTCAGAATCTCACGGTCTTGCAATGTACTTGGCTGAGTTGTAGGAGTTACTGCTGTACTTGGGTTTTGTAACGTCTGACCAGATCTGGTGAAGAGAGACTGAACCTGGGAGTCAGAAAGCCGACTTTCTTGGCTTGGCTCTTGTGTGGATCGCTAAGGTGTAGTTAGCAATTCAGTTAACGTAGGGGGAAGGAGGCAGGTCAGGGAATGCTTCCCTGAGAAAGGGAGGTTTCATCAAAACTGAGGAATGGGTAGGCAAAGAGGAGCACTCTGGACAGAGAGTTTATGCTTTGAGGCAGCAGAGAGCATCTTGAAGATTGGGGTGAGTACAGAACATTTGAGTTTATCCCAGAACACATCACAGAATCTTGGAATTGAGAGAGGTGAGACATTTCCTAATTGTCGAATTTCCCACCCTACACAACTCAGTTTCCTCTTAACAAGAAGCTCACTGCTCTGCAAGCAATACATTGTGTTCAGAGACTGCTATCTCTGATAGAAGGTTCTTTCTTAGGTTGAGCTAAGACCTACGTCTGAGCCTCATTTTGTTGAGCATCTGCTTTTGGATAGAGATTATTTCTAATCACCCCTTGTCCTACTGAGGAAACTGATGCTCAGAGAGGTCAGTGTCTCGCCGGCATCAGCCAGTTGACAAATGAAGGATCTGGGCTCTGAAGCCCACAGAGCTCCTGCATTTTGCTGTTCCCTGCATATGCCTCCTGCATAGTTCTGCCCTTTGGGGAAAGGCAGACTGGGCTAGTCCCACCTCCAGATCCCAAGCCTTCTGTATTTGAAGATCCTTTCTCACTCCTAAATCTTCCAGTTTTTCCTGGGCTGAACCCTCCTTTCTCTTTCTAGAACTCATTCCTCACTGCAAAATGGAGTAATGATCCTTGTCCCACATTTCTGGCGGGAGTATGTGAAAGTGAAAGTCGCTCAGTCGTGTCCGACTCTTTGCGACCCCAGGGACTAGTCCATGGAATTCTCCAGGCCAGAATACTGGAGTGGTTAGCCTTTCCCTTCTCCAGGGGATCTTCCCAACCCAGGGATTGAACCCAGGTCTCCTGCACTGCAGGCAGATTCTTTATTAGCTGCCCACGAGGGAAGCCCCGCGGGAGTATGGATGAGGATAAATAGGATGAGCAAAGGGAAAAGCCTGGGGGCAATGAGAAGCAGCCTCTCCTGTCGCCAGCAGGGGCTGTGACAGTACTGAGAACACAGAGGTGGTCTGGGACATGGTGGCGGTGGGTGGGAGGAGGCGGCCACTGCAGCAGGGAGGCAGGAAACGTCCCAGGCCCACCCCGACACAAAACGAGCTCTGAGGGAAAATCACTTCCTCCCTCTAGGCCTCCATTTCCTTATCTGTAAAGGTGGTGGTGGGTGAAATCAGTGTTCCTCCGCCTTCTTCTCAATCCACGCTCCTCCGCCTCATACACACACTCATTGGAGATTCTGAGACAGCCCGCGGGGCCCTGTCCCCACGGTTGCTCATCACTGAACCAGAAGCTCCCAGTCTCCCTCTGTTGGTGTGTTTTCCCTCTTGGGTCCATGTCGGCACAGGGGTCGCTGAGCATCAGTGGATCCAGCTCTTCCAAGAAGCTGCATAAGGGTCCCCCCAGGGCAGATGGGGGTCTGAGCCACCACCTCTCCCTTAAGTGGGGTGCTCTCTGCCCTATGGCCATCACCCTCCATCCCTGCCTGAGTCTGCCAGCCTCTTCTTTCCTGTAGGCTGAGCTCACGGTGTCAAAGGTGGATGTGGTTTGTGCATATGTTGCATGTTTGTGGAATGCCAGACATGCCCAGACTGAGAGGGTTATTCGGAGATTCTCAGCCTTGTTTATTGATCCCAGAATCTTGCATCTAACACCTCCCCAGAGTCAGTGCACACTGGCATACAGTCATTCGAACTACTTTAGTGAAACAATATGTTCTCCAAGAATTAAAAAAATAACTAATTGATATCTTGCCAATGAGATGACAAAGCCTCTGGTAAGAAGAAGAAAAGAAGAGAGAAATGGCCATTGGAAAACATGCTGATGAGATTGGGGGTTGGAAACATCAATGACGTAAGAGGTAGATTACCCTGGCTCAAAAAAATGCCAAGCATGTAGGTGGCCACACGGACACATATTCAGGAGTTCCGACAAGTCAGTATTTACCTAAAACAGTCAGCCATTAAGTGTATGTTTCTCTTTAGTTGGTTCCAGCTAGTGACACCCAAAACATCTGGGCAGGAGACTAGGGCTAAGTCGCCTTTCTACAATAGCTTGGGGAGCAAAATAAGCATAGAGATTCCTGGGCCCTGGAGGTGGGGTCTGGAAATTAATATTTTTTTAACCACTTGTCTCCAATGACTCTCCAGTCTTGGACACCACTGCTCAGTAACACTTTCTAGGATTCAACCTGGCAAGGCAAAGAATTACAAGTTATAGATCTTATGTTGTCCGACATGACTAAACTGATGTAATGGTTTCTAAGAGTTCAGAGTGAGCTGTAAAGCCCACAGGAAAAATAAATAGCACTTTGTAGCAAGTTTCAGGCCAAGAAAATGGGATTGGTTCTAAAGCCTGGGAAACCGTTCCTTCAAGAGTTCCCTTATGGCAGGTGGGGAATTCTTATAACAGATTTGAGTGTCACCATGTGACCCAAGGGCTTCCCTGGTGGCTCAGATGGTAAAGAATCTGTCTGCGATGCAGGAAATCCAGGTTTGATCCCTGGATTGGGAAGATCCCCTGGAGAAGGCAATGGCTACCCATTCCACTATTCTTGCTTGGAGAATTCCATGGACAGAGGAGCCTAAAAGTCAGACATGATTCACTGAGAAAGACTTTCTTGCTTCAACTCTGATTCTCTCAAGCTGTATTCCAGAGAACCCCTGTGGGTCCCTAAGATGCTTTATGGGGCCCATGAAGTCAAAACCACTTTCATAATAAAATGAGGATGTTATTTGCCCTTGTCACTGGTTGGTATTTGTGATGATGGTGCAAAAGCATTGGTGGATAAACTGTTGGTGCCTTAGTTTGAATAATAGTGATATCAGTCTGTACTAAATGGTCACTGTATTCTTCACTGCTATATATTCATGGTTTAAAAAAGGAAAAAAAAAAAAAGGCCAGCTTCACTTCAGATTGTTCTTTGTGATGCAGTAAAAAATGTCAGCTTTATTAAATCTTGGCCCTGAGTCTACCTGTTCTGAACCTTCTCCGTGATGCGGTGGGAAGCACAGGCATGCAGAAAGCACTTTGCTGTATACAGAAGTGTAGGGGGCACCTCAGGGAAAAGCACATCTATGACTGCTTTTGTGAGATGAATTAGCCACTTTTTTCATAGGACGTCATTTCTACTTGAAAGAACCACTGACAGACAAATAACGATTACTCAGACTTGGATATTTGGCAGACATTTTCTTAAAAAAAAAAAATAAAGAACAAAGTTAGCTTGTCATTTCAAGGGAAGTAACTGACAGAATTTGTTGCTAATGATCAAACTCAAGCTTTCAAGTGAAAATTGGAATTTTGGAAAACTTGCATCTGCTACTGTGAGCTCATTAGCTCCCCAATTCTAAGAGGCTCTGGTGGGATTGTGGTGATATTGACAAATGTGATTTTGATATTGTATAATGTTCTGTATCATGTCAACATTCATAAGATCTGCATAACTCAGGGAGCTAGTATTTTTCGAATGACTAGTGCATGACAGCTCAAAATGATGGTAAAAGATTTATTTCAAAGGGTAACACAGGCCACGGAACTTTCACTTAATGGAGTATGGAAAAAGTCATTGGTGTTTGGTTTCAAGGTCACTGAAACCAAAGTCATTGGTTTCACACTCAATATTGTAACTGTGGGCTTCTGAGGTGGTGCAGTGGTAAAGAATCCTCCTGCCAATGCAGGAGACACAAGAGACGTGAGTTCCATCTCTGGGCTGGGAAGATCTCCTGGAAGAGGGCATGGCAACCCACTCCAGTATTCTTGCCTGGAGAATCCCATGGACAGAGGAGCCTGGCGGGCTACAGTCCATGGGGTCACAGAGTCAGACACGACTGAGCACTCATGCACACAGATTGTAACTGATTTTTGAGAGACGACCACTGGTGGAGCTTTGGTGAGGTTTAAATGAATCTCCACAATTATCTAAAAAGAGTATTGAAGTACTTCCTCCTATGTTTTCTTCACATCGCTCAACCAAAACCTCAGATCACAACAGACAGGGTGCAGAGGAGAACATTCAACTGTCTTTCAGCAATTCAAACATGAAATCGATTGCAAAAATCTAAAAAGAGTGACACTTTACTCTTTATTTGAATAATGCAGTTATTTTTCATAAACATAAATGTTATTTGTGCCGACACATAATAAGCTTATTATTACATTATTAATTTAAGTAAATTAAAATTAATTTGCTATTAATTTTAGATGAATTTATAAGCAGCCATTGGTTTCTCAGTTTAAATTTCCAACATGGTAAATACTAATAAATAAACAAAAGTTCTTGGGGTTTTCGATTGTTTTTAAGAGCAAAAAGGTTACCTAACCCACTGTATAATACATGGAACTCTGCTCAATGTTATGTGGCAGCCTGGATGGAAGGGGAGTTTTGAGGGGAAATGGATACATGTGTATGTATGTCTGAGGACCCTGTACTTTTATAGTACTTAGTGCAATCTGAAAGATTTTCATTTAACTTATTTTTTATGTACTTGTTTACAGCCTGCCACCGCACCCTGGAATACACATTCCCAGAGAACAGAGCCCTCAAATGTTTCCGTCATCACCATTCCCAAGGCTAGGAATTCTGGCTGGCACATACTAAGGACCAAATGAATATTGTTGAGTAAATAAACGTGCCCAAGTCAAACAGCTAGTAAACGATCTAGGCAAAAAATAAAAGTTTATATGACTCCAGGGACCTTACTCTTCTTAATCTATTAGTTGCTTCTCACTGTTAAGTCTTGATAAAGGTTTTAGCCAGGAGGTTATGAAAGAGTGGTTCATAATTAGAAATCTATAAATCTAGGGTATATGAGAGAGCAATAAACAATGGAGACAAAGGAGGGGAAACATCTGTTTCTGATTATTTCATACAAAGTAAAATTTATGTCGTAAAGTCTGGAGACATACTTTGTTTTACCTGACCATTGCTTCTTAAAATTTGTCTAGGAATTGATGGGGTTTTCTTTTTTTGCTAAAATTCTATTTTAAAAGCACCAGGGAACTTGTTATTTAAATGTAGCCTGAAGGAGATCTTTGCACACAAATAATCTTGCCTTAATTTGCACTTGATGAGTTGAGTTTTCTGCACTACAGTTTTGTTTTTTAATGAGTTATAATATGCAATTTTTGTTGGGGGCTGAGCTTGTTAGATAGACTTTTTGCTTTTGGTTTAAAGATGCCTTTCCAATGCGATCACATAGGTGTCTAGTGCTCAAACACATCCTTTGAGACTTCAAGATTAAAGAGGTGAAATCTAGCAACACAAACTCAGGATACGGCCCCACCTGGTTCTCTGTCCCTGGACACATTCCTCTGATTGCCTGGCACCTTTCCCCACCGCTTGTTCAAATATCTCAGTCACCTTGTCTTCCTGTGGATACCAGGGCAGCCTGCTTGTTTGGGATGCTGTGAGGAGTGCCCTTCTGGTGCAGGAAGAGAAAATTTACCATTTATAGTGAGGTCACACCAAAGGTGGAAACTGGGAAAAGCTTGTATAGCATCTGCTTGCTATACATATGAGAAGCTGGTTTTTTCCCTTCTAGATTTACAGAGATACGTTGAATATCTCAACCAATCAAAGTCCTGATATTTAATAGCTGGTCATGCTATATCTGTTCCATACATAGGGGAAGGCACGAGGCATTCCATAGGGGCTTCCCTGGTGGCTCAGTGGTAAAGAATCCACCTGCCAACGCAGGAGACATGGGTTCAATCCCTGATCTGGGCAGATTCCACACGCCTCAGAGCAACTAAGCCTGAGCTCCGCAACTACTGAGGCTGTGCTCTGAAGCCCGTGAGCCCTAGAGCCCAGGCTCTTACAAGAAAAGCTGCCGCAATGAGAAGCCTTCACACCGAAACTAGAGAGCAGCCCCTACTTGCTGCAACTAGAGAAAAGCCCGTGCAACAGAGACCACCCAGCACAGGCAAAAATAAAGAATTAACAAATAAAAAGAGGCCTTCTCTCAGTAACACCACTCAGCTGCCTGTCACGGGCAGACAACGCCTTGCTGTTTTATCTCCACTGATGTCTAACTGCTCCGGCTATTCCTGGTTATTTTCAGTTATTTCCAGAACCCTGCCCACTCTCCTAGTCAGGATAGATTCTTCTGGGCCAACCAGTTGAACAAAGGCTCAGACGGTACAAGATTCACAGTCAAAAATCGATCAACAAAAGCTTGTCCTTCCCTCCCTGTCCCGGGCAGGTCATCGGCGAGTATGGGGGTCCTTTGGGCAGGTCTGGACAATGGGTGTTGGGGAGATCAGTCTGGAGACAGAAGCAGAGGCAACGGAGCCAGGTTTCCTCTGGGCAGAGCAGATACCCTAGAAAAACGTCTGCCTCTTCCAGACAGAAGGCAGCGGCAAAGTGGCGCCTGTGAATGCCAAATATAACCTGACCCCAGCGCAGCACCTGGATTCTGGAGGAGCAATCACACCTCCTGGGCACCTATTATGTACTTTGGGGTACCTTAGGAGACCCTAGAAGACAGGGTCTTCACCTTTTATCATGAGTTTCAGAGAAGTGAAATGGCCTGCCCCAAGCAGCAGAAAGTGAATGTGTTAGTGGCTCAGTCGTGTTCGACTCTTTGGGACATTATGGACTGGAGCCCGCCAGGCTTCTCTGTCCATGGGATTCTCCAGGCATGAATACTGGAGTGAGTTGCCATTCCCTTCTCCAGGGGACCTTCACAACCCAGGAATCGAACCCAGGTCTCCTATATTGTAGGCAGATTCTTCACTATCTGAGCTATCAGGGAAGCAGCAGAGCCAGGACTCAGTCCAGTCCAGCAGGAGGCAAACCCTACCTCCCCTGGTCTTCTCCCCAGCCCACCAAGCACCCGTCTCTGGAGCACAGTGAACATCGGCTTCTATCTCTCAGCTTACATCTGTTCAGTGCTCGCCACTGACCAGGCATTCTTTTTCTAAGTGTCTTGCTTGCATTATCTCATTTAACATGTGAAACAACCCCTATGAGGTTAGCTACTATTTTTTTTTTTTTTTTTGATGTTGAAACACCCAGGTCAGATCCAAGTACATCTGGACTTCAACTCTAAGCATTGTGGCCTCAGAGCCCCTGCTGAAACTGACCTTGACTTTCTGGGACATGCAGCCACACCCTTGAGAGTGCAAACCGCTCTTCCTCGAGTTGGTTCCTACCCACCCCTCCCGGCAATGTCCACCCGATGTTCTCTGTGCTCACCACCTGTCCTAGGACTGACCGTGCCCTGGCAGGCAAAGGGGGCAGGGCTGTGGCGTGTCTACCCCCGTCGGCGATGGCAGAGCAAATGATACCAGTTTCTGTCTGCCTTGGGCCTTGGGCAGTAGTCCCCATGTCTGAGGTATACAGGCAATTTCTACACACTACAAAACCATCCAGGCAAAATGGCTTATCTGAGTCATTCATCCTCCAGTGTCTTCCACAGAACCAGGCCTTCTACAGGAGCTCAGGAAAACCAAGTTTAAAGAAATGCCCCTTGCTTTTCACTCAGACAGATCTTCCCTGGTGGCTCAGCCACTAAAGAATCCTCCTGTAATGTAGGAGACACAGGTTTGATACCTGGCTCAGGAAGGTCCCCTTGAGAAGGGAATGGCTACTGACTCCAGTATTCTTGCCTGGGAAATCCCATGAACAGAGGAGCCTGGTGCCTCAGTCAGACGTGACTGAGCGACTAACGTTTTCACCCAGACTCTCGTTAGGAACCGAAATCCGTGCTGCCAGTCGCTCGTCCTTGCTTCAGGCAGTGTGGCCTATTAGAAAGGGGAGCTTTCACAGTCACAGGTCTGGGTTTGAGCCCCAGTCCTCGTACTTAACCTTGTGACCTTTGGCAAGTTTCCTTCTGGACGAAATGAGACAAAAACCTGCTTTGTAGTGTTCTTATTGGGCTACTAGGATCAATTATGGTAGGGGTCCAGCCCAAAGCGAGGGTTAATCTAAGACTATTCTTTTCCTTCTCCTTTTTACTGAGTTCACCCTTTACAATGTAACAACATAAAAAAAAAAAAAATCTTCAAATGTTTCTGTTCCCAAGACAGGTTAGTGTTACAGTCACTCAGTGGAGTCTGACTCTTTGTGACCTCATGTACTCTAGCCCACCAGACTCCTCTGTCCGTGGAATTCTCCAGGCAAGGCAGCTGAAGGGGCCAAAAGGGAGCACTTCAAGCGTCTGACATTTCATCTTGGCTCTGTTGCCCACTTGCTGCGCTGTCTTGGGCAAATCCCCTAACCTCTCTGGGCCTTAATTTTCTCAGCTGTGAAAATGAAGAGATCTGGGCTAGATGATCTCTGCAGCGCCCTCCAGTTCAAGTATTCTCTGATCATAATTACATAAGTGTTCCTCTCGAAATACTTGGAAATGAGTTTTCTTGGCCTATATAGTCCAGAACGCGAATTACCCCAGGGATGCTATGGAAAATGGCTCAGGCAGCCTTTCCCTAACTGAGGGGGTCAGGGCACACGTGTGAGCAGTGTGTGGTCAGAGGGGCTGAGGCTGTGGGGCCCGCCAGGCCCCTCCTCAATTCAGCCTCCTTTTTGCGAGTCTCCTGAATTCTCAGCTCCATCTAATTATTTCCTTTGTAAAATGTGGGTAGGAGTGAGGAAAGTTTGCACTAAGCATTTTCAATGGTTTTTACGTTACAAAAGCAATGAAAAAATATAGGTATTAGGGAAAAAGTCATAAGGCATTTTATCTTTCTAATTCAATTGGTATGAATAATTCGTTATTTTGTTCTTTTTTCATTTGCATCATTTACTCAGTGGTTATATAAATTTTGTCTTGTTTTGGGGAGGCTTTTTGCTTGTTTATTTGTTGTTTGTTGTTTTTACTTACACTGTTGTAAAGTTGCTTCATGATCTTTGCTTCATGATCACAAGTTGCTTCATGACCTTTGTTATTATCTGAATAATGGTACATGTTTCTTTTGCCATTCCATTTGTTAGTTGGTTTGTTTTTGAACATCTAAAGGATTTTTTTCTTTTATTATTTATAAATGTAAGGCTGTGTTACATATACATGCACACACACGCATATACATGTACATGGGAATCAATTCTCAAGAATAAAATTACTACTTCAAAAGATCTCCTCATTTTCATAGTTTTGGCACATGTTGTCAAACTGCTTTCCCAAAGGATTGCACTAATTTAAAATGCTGTCAGCAATTACCCGGTTTGCTGCATCTTAACCAGAATTGGTTATTATCATTTAAAATTTTTGGCGATTTAATAGGCAGAGCAGCACCTAATTGTTTTCATTTGCATGCCCTTGAGTAACTGAGGAAGCTAATAATTTTTCCAGATTTTTCTCAGTTCTTCCCTCTTCATAAGACCAGGAGATTTCTGAGACCCCATTCAACCCTATCCCCTAATGTTTTAAAGCTGGAGCCTCCAAGAAAGTGGAAGAGCTGCCTAAGATTACAGGAATCAGACAGGAGACTATATGGAGGTGTAAATAACAGTGTTAAGGGCTTAACAGAGAGAGGCAGAGAGGAAAACTGTAACAGTTATCTAAAGAAAAACCTAAGGAGAGATTCTGGCTACAATTAAAAGGGGGTATCCCCTCTTCTGTGGGATTTCAGCAGCTCCATTTATGTGCTATGCGAATAATGTAGATGTTTTATCTTCTGTGATTAAAAACAGCTAACTCATTCATGAAATAAAAGCTAACGCTGAAGCTCCAATACTTTGATGCAAAGAGCCAACTCATTGGAAAAGACCCTGATGCTGGGAAAGACTGAGGGCAAGAGGAGAAGGGGGTGACAGAGGATGAGATGGTTGGATGGCATCACCGACTCGATGGACATGAGTTTGAGCAAGCTCCAGGAGATAGTGAAAGACAGGGAAGGCTGGTGTGCTGCAGTCCATGGAGTCACAAACAGTCTGACACAATTTAGCAACAGAACAACAATAATACAGCAATTATTCACAGGAGAGCCCTATTTTAAGGCTGGTTTGGGGAATTGATAGAGAGACCTTCCTTAAAGACAGATTTGAGATACCAGGCTTCTTCTGTATTTACTTGGTGTGTTCAAGGAATCTGATCACCCTAGTAACAACCAACTGATTGAGTCAAAAGGTTAGTAAAAGCCTTATAACCTTCAAAACACCGGAGGCTTACCAATTGTACCTGAGAGTTTTCAGTTTTCCTTTCATAGACTTACTTCAGTTTTTCCCATGTCTCTTCACCAAATTTCTCTATCACAAGTGACTGCAGACAGGTGTTGATGAATCCATACTAGAACACAAAATGAAGGAGAAATGTGGTTGATGAAGCATGGAACCCCCGGTGACAGATATCTGAAGGGTCACTTTGAGGAAACACACAATAGCCTCCTCTTGGGGAGATGAGTCGGACCTTTCCCTGTTTCTCATGAGTTGGTTGTGCTCATTCTCAGCTTAGGACAAAGCCATTTCCATAGAGAAAACGTATGAGCTACGTTTGAATCGGATTAGAGCTAGAAGATGTTCATTGTAATCATCTTGGAAACAGGGAATTGTTTGGTTAGAACAAAGAGTTCAGAAGCATAAAGGTGGCAAGGGAGTGTTTAGAAGGATGAAGATGGGATCCCACCTACTGTCACATCAAAAAAGCAGTGAGAAGACAATTCCTTAACAAAAATGAATCTAGGGCTGTGTGTGTCTGTGGCATGTATGCGTGTTCAGCTGCTTAGTCGTGTCTAACTCTTTGCAACCCCATAGACTCCCACTAGGCTCCTAAGCCCACTAGGCTCCTCTGTCCATGAGATTTCTCACGCAAGAACACTGGAGTGGGTTGCCATTTCTTCCTCCAGGGGATCTTCCTGACCTGGGGATTAAACCCATGTCTCCAGTATTACAGGTGGACTTTTTACCCACTGAGCCATCAAGGAAGACATAAAAAGTGGAGGAAAATAGAGACAGATACCAATAACACAGAGCAAACACTGGAATTAACAAAAAGAATTTTCTACTAGTTTTGCTCTTTCATCTGTGAGAATTCCATCTTCCTTCCTTCTTCCTTCTGATTAAAAAAAATTTTTTTTTTTAAATAAAAAAGTGAGCCCATGAATGCCTCTGCTGAGTGAAGAGCAATGCAACCCACACAGGCCGCCCCACTGTCCACAACGCGGGGCTCCTAATCTGGGGGCTTGTGGATGAATGGAGTCTGCTTAAAAGCACCAAGCGTGCTCAGTTTTAAAAAAAAGCATCTTCATAGAGTGAAGAATCCTCCTGTCTCACAAATATCAGCCTCAAGTCGTCTTATAAGTTTGGATTTTCATCTATGGGGATTTCTTAAAGGGAAAGAGGCCACTGCCACCAGGAAGGAGAGGGCTCTAAACCCTAGCAGAGGACTTCCCTGGTGGTCCAGTGGTTAAGATGCCAGGTTTCCACTGCTAGGGGCGCAGGTTCGATCCCTGGTCAGGGAACTAAGATCCAACAGGCTGCACTATGTGGCCAAAAAGTAAAAAACAGAACAAACCCAGCAGCTCTTTTCTGGGAACAGGTGTGTCCTGACGGCTGCGTTTCCAGCTCCCCACCACGACGTGGGCTGATCCCCTTTGTTCATCGTCTCCCAGGCCTGCCCACCCCACTGTGTGTGGCCCATTCACAAGGCACACCCTGGCCTGGCCTTCAGAGCACCCTCTAGAACTGTCTTCATTTATGTTCACTATTGCCTATTCCTGTGGACTTAGGCTCACCCCAAATACCTCCTGCTGCTGCTGGTAAGTCGCTTCAATCGTGTGCAACTCTGTGCGACCCCATAGACAGCAGCCCACCAGGCTTCCCTGTCCCTGGGATTCTCCAGGCAAGAACACTGGAGTGGGTTGCCATTTCCTTCTCCAATGCATGAAAGTGAAAAGGGAAAGTAAAGTCCCTCAGTCGTATCCGACTCTCCGCAACCCCATGGACTCCAGCCCACCAGGCTCCTCTGTCCATGGGATTTTCCAGGCAAGAGTACTAGAGTGGGGTGCCATTGCCTTCTCCACAAATACCTCCTGCTCTTCCCCAAACAGGCAACCCTTCTCCAATCGTCCTTTCCCCCTTTTGTTCAGACATCTGCGGCAAGTCTCAGCTCCATCGCCATCTCGTCTCTGAGACTGTTCTCACTCCCTGCACTGGCCACTGGCTGGCCTTCCCTGGGTCCTAGGCTCATTGCTCAACCCCCTGCATCCTTGTCACCATGGGGTTGTCTTGTTAAAATATCACATGCACACAACCCACATTTCCTGTCTATCAGCACATGCACCCATGTACACACACAACACATACAATGTTTGTGTACACACACACACACACACATATACTATTTTCCCCTCTCCTTTACTAAATTATAAGCTCCTCGGAATCAAAAAGTAGATATAATTTATCTACGTTTCAACTAAAGTGCCAAGACAGTCTATGGCACATAGGAAGTATTTAATAGACACTAAATAAGTAAGTACTGAATTGAAGCCTCAAGTATGATCTCAGGAAAATCATTAAATACCTTTTTTTGTTTGTTTTTAGTTGCTAAGTCATGTACAACTCTGTTGCAACCCCACAGACTGTAGCCTGCCAGGCTCCTCTGTCCATGGGATTTCCCAGCCCAGAATACTGGAGTGGGCTGCCATTTCCTCCTCCAGGAGATCTTCCCGACCCAGGGATTGAACCCACGTTTGCTGCATTGGCAGGCAGATTCTTTACCACTGAGCCACCAGGGAAGCCCTTCGTTAAATACGTTTTAAAAGCATTTAAAATAAATCCAACAGTAACAAAGATAGCAACTATTCATTGTAGCCATCTTTCAAAACAAGTTCCAAGTCCAGTGAAAACATCCTCCCTAAGGCTCCTAGTGTATGATGAAGGAAACCCAGACACGGAGAATCCAGCCATCTGCTGCTGGGTTATAACCACATGGGGTAATGTAACTCGGTTTGAAGACTTAGGGTCAGTCCACACTTGGTGTTCAATGGTCCCCAGAGGTAGTATAACTATTCACTGGGGACCCCGAGTATACTGTCTGAGAGCAGCTGCCTCACCCTCTGCTGATTATAAATACACCTTTCTTCTGGGTGTTGAAATCAGGGGACTTCCTCTATCCCTAGAGAGAGCCAAAAAAAAAAAAAGGCCGGTTCTGCAGAATTTGTCCAAGGTATGGGTTAGGTCTTTTGTATTTACTTCTTGCGTACCAGGTCACAGGGCTTCTCCCCCAGACACACTCCTGATACATTTGAGGGCCCCAGTGAAATGGGGAAGAATGACGAACAGCACCCAAGTTTTCAAACACTTGGAACTAGCCCTGATAACAAGTGGATACTCAAGCAGGCAGGTGCTCTCATTGGCTGACAGAATCCAAATCCTTCCGGGACTCTCTGAGCAGTAACCACAGTACCTCTGAGAAACATCAGTATTCGAAAGAAGCCATTTTTTCTGTTCATCTGAAGTCCAGCAAGTGTTAAGTTCTTGCTAAGTCTCCTTTGTACAGTCCATACCCAATTTTGCTCACCATGCCTCTCATCTTTTTTCTGGGGGATGGAGCCCACAATGTAACACAGGTCTGCACAGGGGGTGTGGCCTAGATCAGGAGTCCCCAGCCTCTGAAATCTAGTGTCTGATGATCTGAGCGGGGAGCTGATATAATCATAAGAGAAATAAAGTGCACGATAAATGTAACGCACTTGAATCATCCTGAAACCATCCCCTCACTCACCCTCCCCCCTTGCCAGTTTGTGGAAATACTGTTCTCCATGAAACCGGCCCCTGGTGCCGGAAAGGCTGGGGACCACCAAGAGGAAACAGCTTGGATCCTAGAGCCAGAGTGATTTCTGTCTCTGTGTGGCTTTGGGTAAATTACCTAACCTCTCTGAATCCAGCCTACTTACTCACAGGGTAACCTGGAAAACGGAGTGCTTACTTTTTTGGAGGATTGTTATTTAGGTTTATAGAGAGAGAGTTCTGGAGCTGGGCTATGGGGGTTGGACCCCAGCCCTTCACCGAATCTCACTGGTCTTCAGTTGTTTCATCTGGGAAATAGGAATGAGAATGGTCCCCTCCTACAGGGTTGTGCCTGCAACGTGTGCTAAGCCGCTTCATTTGCGTCCAACTCTGTGTGACCCTATGGGCTTCAGCCTGCCAGGCTCCTCTGTCCATGGGATTCTCGAGGCAGGAATGCTGGAGTGGGCCGCCATGCCCTCCTCCAGGGGGGTCTTCCTGGCCCAAGGATGGAACCCCAGTCTCTTACATTAGGCAGGCAGCTTCTTGACCCCTAGCACCACCTGAGAAGACCCACAGGACTGTAGTCAGGATTAAACAACATAATAGATAAGAGGCACTTGGTGCTTAGCAAGTGCTCAGGAATTTGAGACGTTAGGCTCTTCTTAGATAATACGTCCTGCAATTAATAGCTGCTGGACAAATGGGAGCTGAGGGGGAGTCAGAACAGAGGATGCTGAGAGCTCCTTACCATAGTGACGCTGCGTCTTCAGGTCTGAGCGGTCACCACCGTCCTGTCTGCCCCCAGCGGCTCAGGAGAATCCCAGGCATCTGCAGAGGAAGCCTGTCTTGTAGAGGTCGGGCACCCCCCACCTCCGCCCCCCAGGGAAATCAGAGCTGATCCCCAGCCCCCAGGCCAGGAGCTGACAATGGGGCCCTGACCTGCCGAGGGAGTAAAAAGTAAGGTCACTTCCCTCCCCTGAGCCCAGGCCAGCGTGTGGGACCTGCTCCCAAAGGCTGACCCCTGACTTCTCCCTGAGGGGCCGACAGCACCACTGCGCCTTTCTGCCCATGCAGAGCTCACGGGCTCGAGTCCAGAACAGGAGGCGGCTCTCGTGCATCACCACCCTGGGTGGGAGAAGGCTCGGAGGACCAGTATGTCCAGATCACAGCTGGACACGGGTTTCTGGTTGTTTTCCACTTAATCTCACTGCAAATTTAGAAACTCACTTTGATCCCTCTCCCATCAAGTCAATTCCGCCTTAACAAGGTCCACGCAGACTCTCGACTGAAGCCTTGGTTCCTGGATTGGCTTCAGTGCGAGATGAGGATTCCTGGACCATCCGAGGCTTTTTTGCACGCATTTGTCCTTTCCTTGGACACGCTGTTGGTCACCTACCTGCATGATGATGAGCACCTGGGGAGCGTGGAGGCTGAGGATACGGGCTGCACTCTCAGGTGGCCCCCCATGGCCCCAGAGCAGGGCCTAGAACCTGAACTTGACTTTGAGGATGCCCCTGGGATCTTGCTGGGAGACCGCCTCCTGGATAAGATTGCCTATTGAGAGGTTTTTTTCAGTTCTTCTTTAATTAAGCCTCCTTGGATGTGGTCCAGGAAAGGCCGGCCTTGACCTGAACTTGACTCTATAATGTCATAATGTGAAACTCCCTGGTGCCTTAAAGCTTTACTCCCCCACCCCCAACCCCCATCACGGCTCATTTCAGGCTCCCGCAGCCTATTTGCTAGAAGGTTTTTACATCCTGAATGTTGTGATCAGAGTTGAGAAACGTGGGCACTAACCGTATCGGTGAACGTTGCCTGCAGCAGTTCCTATAGACATGGCAAGCTCTGATGTAAAAGCAAGAGTAAAAATAAATTATTATAATAAAAGCAAAGGGTTAGGTAAGCTCTCCAGGCTGAAGGGCTCTGTGGAGAGACAGGACAGCCACAGGGACTCGGGGTCAAGCCAGCATCTTGTGAACCCAGTGAAGCCAGAGACAACAGGCATCCCCCTGAAATGAATCCCCAGGCATCTGACACGCCCTCTTGATGGTACAAAACAGCTTTATCTTTGTATCCCCAACATGACAGTAAGCTTCCCAACAACGTTAGAAGATGTCTTCCTTCTCACTGGGTACCACATCCCCACCCCCTGTCAGATTCTCCTCCCCTCTGGCCTCCCCCGCCCTCCTGCATCTCCCTTTAGGAACCCCCCTTGCCGCCCTATCCTTTCAGCCTTCTGGGCTCCTTGTCTGCTCCCTCTTGCCCTACTTGCGTTGCTCTCTCCCCAGAGAGACCTAATACTCAGAGAGCCTGGTGCTTGTTTAAGCTCCTTCCTCTTCCTTTCTGAAACAGAGACTTTGCTTATTCTTGAAAGCTGGCCTCCCCATGGGCTGTTCCTATGTAGAAGGAACATGTGGTCAGGAGGAGGAGGAAAAAAAAAAAAAATGCTCTGGAATAGGTGATTTCCATAATTATGCTTCCCAAGCCTTTGCCACCATTCAGCTGACAGTCTTCTTTCTTCCCTGCCAAGTGGGCTTGCTCTGGCTTGTTCTTATGCAACACCCCCCCCAAACCCGGCCCCCAGCCCTGCTTTTTTAAACACACCAGCACTCTCACATTTCACAATAAGTAAATGGTTAAAAAAAAAAATCTCCATTTTCTTTCTCATGCAGCAGATGGCAGGTCTCAGGAACTTGGTGGAAATGAGGCTTTCTGATTTTCTAATAAATTTCAGCGTCTCACACAAAAGGCACAGCTCATTCCGATTCTGATGTTAAGTACCATATGGCATATCTTTCTCAAGCTGTGGCAGCTTCATCCTCAGGGTAACAAGGAAGAGGGGAGAGTCTTTCCTAGAACAACAAGATGGAGCTGGTAGGGACCAATTGGCTGTCTCGGTGAATACCATTTGATAATAATATTGTATATGACAGTGGAGCAATTATCTCTCTTTTATGGTATGTGTTAATTTTCGCTGCCAGTTTTCCTAATTACAACTGCCACCCGGAGGACTACTTGCTGTAAATACTCTGTAAACATTTGAAAAGACACAGGCCGCGGGAGCACCAAGACAAACGTCCTTGGATTTTGAAACTGTCTGGAAAATTGGCTGACATTTTACATGTTTTTCCACTGCGTAGACAGCCTGGTGAGAACTTGGATCACGTGGAAATTTCCTGTCTCTTCCATGACATAAGGGACCTCCTGCACCTACAGGGACTGTGGTTCTTAGGCCATTTCTCACTGCTTCCTGCTTGACGTTCAGTGGGCAATTCCATGAACATTGACAAATATCTACATCCATGTAACTAACACCCTAATAAAAACATAGACTGTCTCCATCATGACATAAAGGTCCTTCCAACCATTTCTCAGCCCACCCCACCACCCCCAAACACTCCTGTTCTAATGGCTTTCTCTATAGATTAGTTTTGCTTGCTCTTGAATTTCATACAAATTGAACCATAGAATGTGTCTGGATTCTTCACTTTTAACCCATGTTTGGTGCATTGAAGGGTTCAAACCTCATTCGCCACCTTAAACATAAGTCTGTAAGCATACAGCCTCATTTGATGCATGATCAGCGACACGTGGTGAGAGCCTACAAGATACCTTCTTGTCTTCCGTGGTCTGTGTCCAACGTCAGTGAGAAACACAAGCCTTTCCTTTCTCACATGACAAGGAGGGGAGGGTGAGCTGTCAGAGGGATGTTCCTGGGGTGAATCTCTAGAGATAGAGGAAAGAAATGAGGAGAGTGCAAGGAAAGAAGATCTGGGGGGGAAAAGCTTTCTCTGATAGAATATAACCACTCTCTAGTTTCATTCGCTTTTGAATTCCTGGGACTAAATCTGTGTTCTTGGTGGGGACCCCCAGTCCACCTCCAGCTCCCTATTAGGGCCTAATGCAGCAGGACCACCAAGTGGGATGTAGGCAGACTCCTGGGTTCCCAGAGGCTCTTATGACCAAAATTATCCCCATCCCATGGGCCTGCCCCAGGTATCTGAAATTCTCATCGCTTTTGGCTACAGCTTTGAAAACTCTGCCAAAATGAGAACCGTCTCTATTCCTTTAGGCTAGTAAGATCAGCTAGCATTCGCCAGACTTGCTAAAAGGGGATGAGATGCAATGTAGGTACATCAGAGAGAAAAGTCTCAATACCAGCCCCAGGTGCAGAGTGCCTGCTTGGAGAGGCAAGGGAGGCTCTGCAGGAGACAGCAAAGGGGGGCCCTGAGCCCCAGAGGTGAGAGTTCAGCTTTCCTCAGAGAACAAGTGGTACCGTGTCAGCCTTGATCTTCGTCCTTGCTGGAACCAACCTTGCTGAAGGCGGGCTTTAGCGAGAAATGGCTTGACTGATAGCATAGCTGTGATATGTAGATGTCCGTCAGGCGTATTTTCCTATCTGGGACTTGAGTCCATGGAAACAGCGGAGTCTCCTACTATTAAGAATCTTCAGGAAAAAATTTCCAGAAGACAAAGCAACTCTTTTCTAAATGTTCACAGTGAGGGCTTGTTGTCCTCCCGTTGTGCTGGCTGTGATAATAACAGCTCACTTCTACCAAGTCTCGCTGCGACTTGGCACAAGAGCCTGTAGGATGAACCACATGAAATTGCTGCCCTTGTGGGTCAAAGACTGTTGGACGTCAGCAATTTCACTTGGCTCCGCTTAATATTAATTCATCCTTACCACAATCCTATAAAATAGAACAGAGGCCTTCCCTCGGTGATTGAACCCAGCTCACCTCTGCTCCCCAACAGCCCCTTGCTCTCTGGCAATGGTATCTGTGTTGTTCTGAGAAAGGACACACCTCCTCCCCTTTCTATTTGAATTGCAAATCATCCGTGAGAGAAGCCTCGGAATTGTTAGGCGTGAAGCGCCATCGTGTGGCCAAATGGTCACAAACTCATCGGCTGCTGGGTAATTGATTCCTCCATCAGAGGTGAGGCCACTGTATGTGGCTTTGTTGTTTTTCTTTATTTTATTTTTTAACTTTACAATATTGTATTGGTTTTGCCATATATCAACATGAATCCGCCACAGGTATACACGTGTTCCCCATCCTGAACCCTCCTCCTTCCTCCCTCCCTGTACCATCCCTCTGGGTCGTCCCAGTGCACCAGCCCCAAGCTTCCAGTATCGTGCATCGAACCTGGACTGGTGACCCATTTCATATATGATATTATACATGTTTCAATGCCATTCTCCCAAATCATGTATGTGGCTTTGAATGACCTCAAACAGCTCAGAGGACTGGACTCGGGTTCGAGTCCACATTCTGGGATCCAAGATCTGGATTAATCATGAAAAATCATTCAGTCTTCCCCAACTGGCCGATTTGAGGGCGGGCAATTCCAGAACTGCAAAGAGAACACACATTTGCCTTTGCACCTTACCTACAGAAACCAGGCAAGACTGGAGATGAGGAGTCAAACAATGGCTTGGCACTCCTCTTAAGGTCCTCTTGAGATCAAATTCTGCAACCTTCAAATCTAATCTATGCATGTGTGCTAAGTTACTTGTTATATCCAACTCTGTGTGATCTCATGGACCAGAGCCTGCCAGGCTCCTCTGTCCATATTCCAGGAAAGAATACTGGAGTGGGTTGCCATTTCCTCCTCGAGGGGATCTTCCGGACCCAGGGATCTAACCCATGACTTCCTCATTTCCTGCATGGAAAGATTGGACAGTTATAATCAAACTTAAAAGAAAGTTGGGCCAGATTAATAAGAACCAGAATATCTTGGGATATTTTGTTTTTAGGCTGAATAATAGCCTCCCAAAGATGTCTCCATCCTAAGCTTTGGTCCCTGTGCGTGCTAAGTCGCTTCAGTCATGTCCGACTCTTTGTGACCCTGTGCACTAAAGCCCACCAGGCTCCTCTGTCCATGGGAATCTCCAGGCAAGAATACATGGGCCCTGTGAACATTACCTTATTAGGTAAAAGAGAATTTGCATATTTAGTTAGATGAAGGGGCCGGCGATAGGGGGATGAGTGTGGATCATCCTTATAAGGTGATCCTTATAAGAAGGATCACCTTATAAGATCCCTATATCCTTATAAGAGGATAAGGAGGTCCGTATAAGAAAGTCCTTTTAAGAGGGAAGCAGAAAATCATAGTATTAGAGGCATGATGACAGAAGAAATAGGGTGGGAGCCATGCAAGGAAGGGGTCACAAGCCAAGGAATGCAGGCAGCCTCTGGAGACAGAAAAAGGCAGGGGTACGGATTCTCCTCTGCCCACACCTTGATTTATCCCAGGGAGACTGATTTTGGTTCTCCTAACTGCCAGACACCAAGAGAATAAACTTGTGGTAAGTCCCTAACTGTGTGGTAGTGTGCAACGGGAAACTAACCCATCACGTAAGGGCCACCCGTGATGAGGGGACCGCAGATTCCTGTTGGAATCTAGGCTCTAAGTAAGAGTGAGCACCAGGAAGCTCTGTCCTGGCAGCCATGTTCTCAGTTGCCTAGCAACCAGCCAAAGAGCTGGATGTATATGATTGGAACTAAAGGCTCCTATGTCTCTTTCTCCCTGAAGGCAAAGACATTGGGGGTTTGGAGCTAGAATCTGGGGCTAAAGAACAAGCCAGATGTCCGGGACTCTCATCCTGTATTTGAGCATTCTGTCTGGGGATAGGTAGATTTTCATACATCAAAACAGACAGTCCTGGGAAAGCTGGGGCTGCTAACATTGTACCCCAGCAATGAACCAACTGAGTAACTAGTCAACTCAAGGCAGGGAAAGAATCACATGAGTCAATTTTACTGAGTTGACTTTTATTGTCTCAAATGTTACTAATTACAAGATCCCAGCAGACACGGTCTCAGGATTCCCCAGGCAGAGCCCAGATCCTGGAGTTTATCACCGATTTCAAAGACCTTATGTTTCTGAAGCATGGAGTTTTTCAGGCAGTCTGTGCATAGTCTTATTAAAGACAAAAAATATACAAAACATGAAGCAAAAGAGAAAACACAGTTTCATGTCCCATAAGCAATAAATGCTAAAAAATAAAAAATCAAGACTCCAATGATCCCTACCTGCCCTGCTCATTTTCCCTTACCTATACAAGCAAAATATATAAAGTGTGTTCACCACTTGATTTCAGGGTCGATCTAGGATCAACTGGAGTTTGATAAGGGCAGATCCTAGAGACCCTCATGCTGAGTCTATCCCGAACAGTGAACTCTCCTTTGTGGGGCTTCAAAATAAGGCCACATTTGGAGAAAAGAAAGATACACAGTGATGTGACTTGGCGTGCATTAATGCAGTTCATAAAACAAATCTCCCAAACATTTACTCTTCAGATAAGCCTCTGGCTCTAGTAGGCTTAGGATGAGCAAAAAAAAAAAAAAAAACAAAACAAAAACTCCCAAACATTGACATTGGCACTCAAAGAATAAGAAAGGCAAGTATTAAAACGTTTGCTATACATTTTCGTTCTGAAAATGTGTTGATATAAAATTTCTTGCCCCGCACCCCACGCCAGGTTTTCATCAGGTTTAACATTCAAACCTCTAAGTCATAAATTCCCAAAATATGAAACCCAGAACGGCAGAATCAGCATCACCTGAGAACTTTTTAAACATTTTTATTTGAACTAGAAAAAACATTTAAGAATGTCAGGTAATTATTAGTTTTTTTTTTTTTCTTTCTCACAGAAGTTACGAATACTTAGATTCAGAGTCAATAACATAAATAAAAGCTTCTTTCTAATAAAACCTGAACAATAAGAATATCATCACATGGGCCTGGGAGAAGGAAAGCTTTATTCAGTTCACAGAGGGACCTTAGCCTAAAGCAACCGTGGCTTAATTTCAATTATTGATTTTTCCTAGTCCGTTTTCCTCCATGATCGCCATTAACACCACTGCACCTCTCCCCCTACCTGGGTGACTTCTTTTTTTCTTACAAGAAAATGTCAGAAGGACTAGGTGAGGCTGGACAAAGCTCAGTGTAGTCTCCAAACCAGCCATTCTCGAACTTGAAGGGGTCAAACCATATGCAAAACGTGTAAAAAAGTACAGGAGAAATGCAAAGAATATGCTACATGTGTAATTCCTTTTTAAAACTGTATTTCTTAAGAGAAGTGTTTTTCACTTTCTTTGTTTTTACTTACTGGCCACGCCACGCGGCACATGGGATCCTAGTTCCCCAACCAGGGGTGGACCCCAGCCCCCTGCAGTGGAAGCATGGAGTCTGAACCACTGGACCACCAGGGGAGTCCCTGTAATTTGGACAGTTACAGAAATCAAAATCCTTTCTACTCCAGAAGGTTCTGATTGCCCTTGTAACTGGGGGAAGGGAGGGCCCTAGCTTTCATCCACAGGCTGGGTGAGTATCTATTAGGATTTGGGGCCTGAGAATTAGAAACGAAGTATCATTTCATCTTCCTTCAGGCCCAGGCAACTGTCTGTGAGAAGCGGAGCTGAGCTTTGGGGCTGGGGGAGACAGCCTGGTCCCCAGGCAGGGTCCTCACACACTGTGTCCCCCCTCCTGCTGCTAGGATACTGGCCTCATCTTCAGCCTAATCCAGCAGAAATTTCCAGAACACTGTGAAAAGAGGGTGGGGGTGGGGAGGAACCAGCTGCTTCCCAAACAGCATTCTGCAGAGAAGAATCAATTTCAGTAGGTGACCAGAGGGTTTCTGAACCCTGTGGACAGAGGAGTCGCCTCTCTTTGAAAATTTTGGCTCAGATATGAGTGGATGGGTGCGTTTCTTGGTTTCCAGTACCAAGCGGGATGTTCCCCTGTACCAGGGGAGGCCAGGAGTGAGCCTGGACCTTCCGTTCCCTCTGCTCTTAAAGACCAATAGGGTGGTAACGACTGGCCCACCTGCCCATGCAGAGAAAGCAGAGCCCCGCCAGTGCCCTATGGCGGGCCCTCCTGGAGGCCGCGCAGATGTCTTTGGCACTGACTGGGCACTGGCAGGCCACGTGTTCAAGGACCTGACTTGACCCATCTTTAACTCTATCACACACCTGCTGCTTTGCTGAAAGCAGACTCCTTCTGGGGGACCCAGCCTGGCCAGGCTGCCAAGCTGAGGCCGTCAGGGCACTGTCCGCTCCCAGAGCTGCTCCCGAAGCAGCCACTGCCCTCGGGGGTTCTCCGTCTCATAGTGGTCCTCCCCCAGGTACGCTGGGGGCTCCGGCGCAAAGAGCTCCGAGTCCCAGTCCGTATCTTCTCCCGAGAAGTTGAAGAGGATCTGTCTGGAGCTCCCGAGGCTGGAAGGGAGGAATGAGGCAGAGGGCTTCGGTTTGGCTTGGTTGGTCTCACAGGGAAAGGATGCTCTGATTTACCCTCCTGATGGAGCCTGTCGGATGCTCCCCTTGTGCTGGGACTCGTGGAGGACAGAGCTGTGTCATCGTAGGGTTGTGGGGGGACCTGACCTTGGAGAGGAAGGATGGGGGATGAGGGCTGAGTCCTGGTTTAATATGTCCAGTACATGGTCCTTTATTATGGAGGAGGCAAAAGGCGATGTAGAAAACCCCTGAACCCATCAGAGTTGGAGGGCTCTTGCAGAGAAACAAAAGAAGATGGGTGGGGTGGGGGGAGGGTAAGCCAAGACAGGCGCTTCTACTGTGAGAGGCGAGCTCCCTGCAGAGTGGCCTGGGGTGGTCAGAGCAAGTGTGCACGTATTTCTCTGAAGGAGTGAGTCCCAGGGATTTGGGAGTTAGAGATGGAAACTCGTCCTGGGAGAGGAGGATCTGCAGGGAAAAAGGCCAAGAGATGATGACAAGACGGCCAGCACAGACCCGGCCAGGAAGAAGCCCTTCATCCCAGCCTGGTGATGCCTTTCTACGGCAGGACCATTTAATTGGTTCAGGGTTGGTTCCCTCGTGGTGCTATGCCTGCGTCAACCCCAAACTGTCATTAAAAATCTGTAGCACACAGAGTATCAGTGACATCTGGGGGAAAGAGTGAAACAGGATGGACAAAGCATGAGGGCTAAGTGGCCAGAAAGGGAGGCAGACCCAGAGCTAAAGGGACAGTTAAGGTTGGGGACAGAGGTAAACCAAGCTAGAATAGAAGTGTAAGCTATTACAAAAATTTTTAACTAAGACCTCCCTCCCCCCAAATACGAACAATTTTTCCATGCAGAATGGGGTTCAGGGCACCTAAGAAGCACCCCGCAAGAGTCTGGTGGACATGAGAACATCTTGGTTACAGTCCGTGGCCCAAGCACTTACTCTTTTTTGCAGGCTTTGGGCTTAAATTTCAAAGTGCTGAAGGCCCCTTCCACAGCCTTGGGCAAGTAAATGGGGTGCCTCTCAAGTCTCCTCTGCGTGCCGATGGTCCGGCGCTCCGTGCTCCTCCGGAACTGGCCGGCTGTCGTGTGCCCTGCGACGTCCTCGGAGCGCCGTCGGGGCGCCCTGAGGATCCAGTTAGAGTGCAGACTATGCTCCCGGGAGCTGGTGGCCACTGGAAGAGAGAAGCCGGGCCCCGGGAGAGGAGGACTCACCATGGGGAGGAGAGGGGAGCGGAAGGTCACGGAGCGGGCAACTCGGGCTGAGAACTCACAATAAATACACAGGTAAAATGGTAAATGCTTAGGAAGGCCCAGCTTGTGCCAGCGTGCTCATGCTTAGTCACTCAGTCATGTCCGGTCCTCTGCGACCCTATGGACTGAACCCCACCAGTCTCCTCTGTCCATGGAATTCTTCAGGCAAGAATACTGGAATGGGTTGCCATTTCCTTCTCCAGGGGATCTTCTGACCCAGGGATCGAGCCTGGGTCTCCTGCATTGCAGGAGGATTCTATACCATCTGAGCCACCAAGAAGGCCCAGAGAGCCGAGCAAAGGGAATGATTCAACTCTGCAATTACGGGGCAGGGAGAAAATGCTCAAGCATGTGTCCATTAAAGATAAGCACACAGACCTATGTTTTTGGACTTGGAAAGATGCCCTCGATGTATTGTAAATTAAGTGAAAAGAGTGGATGAAAAAATAGGCAAGAGATCTTATTTTTGTTTAAAAAGAATAATAAAGTGAGTCTATGTTTAAACCTTTCTGAAAGAACATACACCAAAACATTAACAGTGATTATTATCTCTGGGTGGTAGGATTACAGGCCAAATGCTTTACTTTCTTCCTTATGCTTTAGTATGTTGTTTGACTCACTTGATTCACAATGAACATATGTTATTCTTGTTATCAGAGAAAAACACATAAAGTCATTTCCATTAAAAAATTTTAACTCTGAAGATATCACCTATGTCCTCAATGGGTGTGCGTGCTCAATCGCTTCAGTCACGTCCAATTCTTTGCGACCCCATGGACGGCAGCCCACCAGGCTCCTCTGTCCATGGGATTTCCCAGGCAAGAATACCAGAGGGGGTTGCCATGCCCTCTTCTCTAGGATATCTTCCTGACCCAGGGATTGAAGCTGCATCTCCGGCAAGTCTCCTGCATTTTCGGCAGATTCTTTACCACTGAGCCACCAGTGAAACCCCGAGGGCCAATCAAAGACTAAAGAAACTGACAGTTGAATCCTGGATGTGGGCTCGACCCCATGAATGTGGTGGAGTTGTCTGCTCTCCATCAGGAGGCAGCCAGTGATACACCTTGGCCAGAAGACGAGCATCACCTTCAACCTTACCCCACCCTCTCCAACAGTCCAAGCTGGGCTTGAGCAAGGACCCTGGCCCTCTCCCGCCTGCCACACCCTTGCAGAGTGGTGGCCGGTGGGGGCCACAAGAGGGAGCACTGGGCGGGGGGGTGGGGAGGGTTAGGGTGCAGAGGGGTGACAAATGGTGACAGATCAGAGTCAGGTCTAGCAACCAGTGCTGTCCAGGGCCAACCTACACAATCAAATATACAGGTTAAAGATAATATATAGGTTAAATATAATTTGTCTATTCCCTTTTCCCTTGTGGCTCAGCTGGTAAAGAATCGGCCTGCAATGCGGGAGACCTGGGTTCAATCCCTGGGTTGGGAAGATCCCCTGGAGAAGGGAAAGGCTACCCACTCCAGGATTCTGGCCTGGAGAATTCCATGGACTGTATATGCCCTGGGTTGCAAAGTCAGACGCAACTGAGCGACTTTCACTTTCACTTTCATTCCCTTTTCTTCTTTTTTCAATTCTGGTAACAGATACATAACGTGTACCCTCTGAGGCATCTTGTAGTGTACATTCAGTCGCGTTGAATATATTCACATCATTGTGTGACAGGTTTCCACAGCTTTGTCATCTTGCAAAACTGATACTCTGTACCCATTTAACAACTCCCCACCTCATCCCTTGCTTGAACTGTTGCCCTATTGCTTTCCCTCATAGAGTCTTAAAAATTCCACCCCACCTCAGCTATGAAAAATGGACCACAGAGAAAGACTCAGTGGTGTTCGACTCTTTGTGACCCCATGGACTATACCTGCGTGCGTGCATGCTCAATCATGTCCAACTCTTTGCAACCCCAAGGACCATAGCCCACCAGGCTCCTCTATCCATGAAAGAGTTCTCCAGACCAGAATACTGGAGTGGGTAGCCATTCCCTTCTCCAGGGGATCTTCTCCACCAAGTGATGTAACCCAGGTCTCCTGCATTGCTGGCCGATTCTTTACCAGCTGAGTCACCAGGGAAGCCCCACAGAGAAGGAGTTTTTGTCCAAACAGGGCTCCGAGGGTTAAAGGGGGTACCCCAGTGTGGGGGAGGCCAAAGCCAGAACCCCAAGACATAGAGCGAGCTCAGGGCCAGGCTCTGGCTTGCAAATGAGAGTTGCCCCTTTATCAGGGGAAGTCCAGTCCACAGACCCCATCCACCCCCACCTCCCGCCCCCGGGGATGGCACTCACCATCGAAATCCACGTCTTCATTCTGCAGGTCAACCTCCGCAGCCCGCGGCCGCTTCTCCGTATCCAGCTCTGCGATGATGGAGTCAAAGAAGGCGATGGCCTCCGCCACGTCCGCGCTGAACTGGGAGTACTTCTTAGGGGTGGGTTTCTGCTAGGGGTGAAGGGCAGAGGGAAGGGGCAGAGCTGCGTGAGCCAGCCCAGCTCGGAGCACCCTCCGCAAGGGATGCTGAAAAGGACCAAATGTTGCTTAAACTGAACGTTTAAGAGATGTTGCGGGTTTGCACGTAAATTTGAAGAAGTGCCCCTGAAAGGAAGGTAGATACTCCAGATCCACAGATGCTATAGTTGGTGGATTTTCCGTTATCTCAAGGGGAGGCAGGGGGCGGGGGAGGGATATAAAAGGATGGGTCGATCTGCCTCTGTCTTGATCAGGGACTGTTGTTATCCGCCATTAGGCAAAATAATTTGTCTTTCTTTGGCCTGTCTCCTGCAGATAAGCCCAATTAGGAGATTGTCCAGTTCCCCGGGGCCGGTGATGAGATGCTCACAGCAGAAAAGAGGGGATGAGATATCTTGAAAATAAAACAGTCCAGAAGAGGTTGTCAGTAAGAAAAGTGGCCAACTTCAGGTTCAATCGTGGAATACACTTAAATTGGTATGATTGTTTGAAAAGTTAAAGCAATGATATTAATACAATATAAAGTGTTTAAGAAATCTACTGAAAGTCAGACCAGGTTCCGGGTTCTGTCCTGATCCATTCTCCTTCAGGATATCCTCCTCCTCCTCCCCTTCCTCCTCCCCCTCCTCTTCATCACCATCATCATCTTCACAACAGCCCCCAGTCAGTCACCAGTGACTGGCATCATGGAAGTCCAAGCACTGTGGTGGACTTTGGGGGAGAACTCAGGACAAAAGACACAGAATCAACGGGTGAACTAATAAAAAAAACTCCCCAAAGAATGTAGGAAGTGAGAGAACTCAGAGAGGAAAAAGAGACAATAGGTGTTAACCTGGGCTCTTTGGACCAAGTATAGTGTTCTTTTATTTTTTGTGTCCATTGTGAAAGTAGTGAAAGTCGATCAGTCGTGTCTGACTCTTTGTGATCCCATGGACTCGTCCATGGAATTCTCCAGGCCAGAATACTGGAGCGGGTAGCCTTTCCCTTCTCCAGGGGATCTTCCCAACCCAGGGATCAAACCCAGGTCTCTTGCATTTCAGACAGATTCTTTACTAGCTGAGCCACAAAGGAAGCCCAAGAATACTGGAGTGGGTAGCCTATCCCTTCTCCAGGGGATCTTCCTGACCCAGGAATCGAACCGGGGTCTCCCACATTGCAGGCAGATTCTTTACCAACTGAGCTATCAGGGAAACCCTTTTGAAAGTGGGATGGTCTTAAAAATGAAAGTGATTTAATCACAGATTTGCATGTTAGGAAACTAAAGGATGACATCTTTATACACACATAAGATTTTGGTGAAATATATACATTTTTTGAGCAAACTCTGGAAGATAGTAGAGGACAGGGGACCCTGGTGTGCTACAGTCCATGGGGTCACAAAGAGTCAGACATGACTGAGTGACTGAACAACAACAAAAATGCATTTTATACCACTAGGGAACTTTTTTTTTTTTTTGGCCATGCCACAGCTTGCAGGATCTTAGTTCCTTGGCCAAGGATCTAACCCATGTCCCCTGCAGTGCAATCACAGAGTCCCAACCACTGGACCACCAGCTAATTCCCAAGAAGCATCTTTAAATAGTGGATTTTTTTTCCTTTTATGAGAAGTATTCTTGGAGAAAAATTTTGAAGTATCTCAAAATATACTGAACCTTTTCTGTTAAAAGTGGAAAACTGTTCATATGTAGTTATCCTGCCCCGTTCAGAGAGCAAATGAAAATGTAAGGGGTGGGGCGGTTAAAACTCAAAGAGAACAAGAGAGAGGTGGTCAGTGAGAGAGATAGCCAAGAGTTCCTGGCAAATGGAATGCAGCTGAAGAGGAGGAATTGCTGGAACAGAGCAGAGGAACTTGCCTTCCAGAGAGCGGCAGCGGGGCGGGCATGGGGCGGGGCACGGGCAGAATTGGAAGCACTTCAGAAACAGGACAATTTGACCCTTAAACCAGAAATGTTCCAGACTTGGCAGCGCCAGGGACACCAAGGATGGGGATGGAAAACTAAGGGACTGGTTGACAGTCTGTATGGACTCAGCCGGCCAGGCCACCCTCCCACAGTCGGATGACCAGAAGGCTCATCTCTGGAGGCAGCTCCCTGTGTTTTCGCTTGCTAGTCCCTCTGCCTTGAACGCCTTATCTGACCAGCTCCTATCTGACCATCAGGACGTGGCTGAGACAGCTCTTTCTCTCTCAGATGATGCTAAGCGCCTGCATTTTTGAGCAGGCAGAGGCTTGTACCCTAGCTATGCCTGCACAGAATGACAATTGCTCCCTTTTTTCCTTATTTCTAGTCACTTTTCCCCAAGCTCCCAAAGCCCCAGGCCACCCTGCTTCTTTATCCCATAAATACCTGAGAGCCCCTTGCTTTCCTGGAGGCAGATCTGAATTTGTCCCCCATCTCCTCGCTCGGCTGCCTTGTGGATAAACCTTCTCTTGGCTGCAAACCCTGGCATCTCAGCATTTGGGTTTCATGTGAATTAGGTAGACGAGCCTGGTTTGGTGACACCAAGGCTAATCTGCAAGTCCAGGCTCCCTGGGCCTATTCAAGCCCTTTTTCAAACTCAGGATGACTCTGACTTTCCCCGCCTTTTCTGCAGCTCCCCTGGGCCTTTCTCGCCTCTATTAAGACATTCTCTTGGTCTCCAAGTGAGACCACTAGCACAGGAGCTACATCAACTGAAGCTCAGGGTTTAGGACTCAGGCTAAGATCACAGAAAGTCTACTTTACAAAGCGATGATTGGACAAAATGGGACTTCAGTCACCCGCACCGTTGGGTGAGAGCCAGTTCTCCCTCTCTGAGCTCAATACTCTTAAATAAAAGTGGATTGCCTTCCTTCCTTCCTTCCTTCCCATTTTGACTTTTCCTGGCCCAGAATTTTTCGGCTACTTCTTTGGAAAGACTGCTACACACCTGCTTTCTGGGGCACCTGCTCAAGCCTGAGCATCCCAGGGCTCGTGTTCTTTCAGCCCGCGCAGCCCCAGGGCAATGAGCATTCTCTGAGAGCATCTGTATTACGTTGCCAGCTCCACTCAAGTTTGCCTTTCACATTTAACCTTCAGTGGCCTTAAGGTCATCATTTTCCAAGCCTCCCTGTCCGACTCCTTCACAAGAAGCCTGGGTCTCAGATTACTTTCCCCAGATGAAACCCTTGCACTTTTCCAAACCAAACTCCACTGTATTCCTCACTGTAATGTTTGAGTCCCCCAAGGCAGTGTATTTTTCTGCATTTCACATCTGCTCCCATCCTGCCTGGTCTCACCTGCCCTTTGGGTCCTTCAGCTTCTCTGATCTGTTTACTTTCTTCTGGGATCTGTCAGTGTTTGTCTCCAAGAGGTTTGGATGCTCCAAAACCAACATGCAAGTGTGAGCAGCAACATTTTGTCAGAGGTTAGGGTAGGTTGGATAGGTTCTAAGCCCACCCAAAGCCAAGAGGACCACCACAAAACATCGCGCCGCCTCCTCCCTTCTCGTGCTTGGGGCCCACCCCCCTCACCTCCCCAGGGGCCACCTCACGTGGCACCTCCTCTCTGACGCTTTCACCCTGCAGCAGAGAGACACGGGCACTGCTTTTCTATGTTTGTGTGGACAGCAACATTGTATGAAACCCTCATAGCCGCACACCAGGCCCATGATTCTTGTTGTTTTTGAACCTTTCATTTTGTTTTGGGGTATGGCCGATTAATAACACTATGATCATTTCAGGTGAACAGCAAAGGGACTCAGTCATACACACACATATCCATTCTCCTCCAAACACCCCTGTCATCCAGGCTGCCACATAACATTGAGCAGAGTTCCATGGGCTATACAATAGGTATAGGTCCTTGTTGGTTATCCATTTTAAATATAGCATATAAATATATATAGTGTGTACCTGACCCTCCTAAACTCCCTATCACTTCCCCCATCCTTCCCCCCAACAACCACAAGTTTGTTCTCCAAGTCTGTGAGTCTCTTTCTGTTCTGTAAGTAAGTTCATTTGCATCATTTCCTTTTAGATACCACATATAAGGGATGTCATATGACAGACTCGTGATTCTCAACCTTGTCTATGAAAAACTTTGACAAATGACACTCACAGATAGATTGTCTTTGGATAGATACTCAATTCCTTCCCTAGTGGCTCAGTTGGTAAAGAATCTGCCTGCAATGCAGGAGCCCTGGGTTTGAACCTTCGTTCGGGAAGATCCCCTGGAGAAGGAAATGGCAACCCACTCCAGTACTCTTGCCTGGAGAATCCCATGGACAGAGGAGCCAGGAAGGCTACAGTCCATGGAATCACAAAGAGTCGGACATGACTGTGTAACTGACTCTCTCTCTCATTGCCAACCACTGCCTACATGACACAGGCTGTAGGATACACCCCGCTTCCAACATTGTTATTCTACCCACTTCTCTTTGAACACATCAGTGTGGTTCAGGCCAGATGCTGAGGTGATGGTGCTTCAGATTATGGGCTATATCAGGGCAGATGTGCTGTCTTTCCATCTATGAATGTTGGGCACCTATTTCAGTGCCTGACACAGAGTAATTTGTTGAACGAATAAATGTATGCTGTATTCAGTTCAGTTCAGTCGCTCAGTCATTTCCTACTCTTTGCGACCCCATGAATCGCAGCATGCCAGGCCTCCCTGTCCATCACCAACTCCTGGAATTCACTCAGACTCACGTCCATCGAGCCAGTGACGCCATCCAGCCACCTCATCCTCTGTCGTCCCCTTCTCCTCCTGCCCCCAATCCCTCCCAGCATCAGAGTCTTTTCCAATGAGTCAACTCTTTGCATGAGGTGGGCCAAAGTACTGGAGTTTCAGCTTTAGCATCATTCCTTCCAAAGAACACCCAGGGCTGATCTCTTTCAGAATGGACTGGTTGGATCTCCTTGCAGTCCAACGGACTCTCAAGAGTCTTCTCCAAAACCACGGTTCAAAAACATGCTATCATCTAATGTTTATATTCTCCAACAGTTTTTATGATGCTAACTTATACCTTTGGATTTAACCTGACAAATTTTGAGAACTCTGTACCCCTTATTTTTATGGAGTATTGATAATACAACCTTGAGCTAAAAACATCTGGAAATCAAAATGTCAATGCATTGAGATGAAATTTACAGGATCAAGTGCGGAACTGGTCTGGCTGGCTTGGGGAGATCATTTTCCCTTGGCTCATTCAGCAGGGTGAAATGAAATGCAAACCAGTTTAAATGTTTCCATAAGCAATGTAACGTTCTCAAAAGCAGCCCTTCAGGATAAACCTTAAAAGCTCAAATATATCCTCTTTGCTTCTGCCATCCTTGGAATGCCATCCTTGTTATTTACAATCAAATCCAACGTTATTCTTATCCCTTTTATATCACAACACCTGGGAAATGTGTACCCATCATTGAAGAGGGGTTCGTGATAAACGAATGGGAGTTTAAGAAACAAGAACTGTATATGGCACAAATGAGCCTATGTGCAAACCACAAACAGACTCACAGACATAAAGAGCAGACTCATGGTTGCCAAGGTGGAAGGAGGTGGGAAGGACTGGGAGTTTGGGATTAGCAGGTGGAAGCTATTAGATACAGGATGGATAAACAACAAGGCCCTATGCTATAGCACCAGGAACTATATTCAGTATCCTGTGATAAACCGTAATGGAAAAGAATATTATAAAGAATGTGTACAGGTGTATAACTGAGTCACTTTGCTGTACAGCAGAGATGGGCACAACACTGTATGTCAACTATGCTTCAGTAAAAAACAATAAATAAGAACTGTGGATCTGACAAACAATGTGGGGAAAGGTATAATCACTGAAATTTAAATACATACGTGCACACGTCCACATCCACGTTTTCAATAGATAAGCTATTGGTAGACTTGTCCGAGCTAAACAACAACCAAATAGTGATGTAGACAATACAGCTGAGAAAAATCAGACCAAAAAGATGAAAAGGAAGGGCAGGGTTTGGCACAAACTATAGGGTAACTAGACCTGGGAATTACCTCTTATAGCTAAGCGGTACAATCATTTTGGAAGCATAGCTGTACCTCTTCTGTGTTTGGTATTAGAGGTTGCAGACTCACGGTCTGACAAGCTGTCTTTTTTCTCCAGCATTATAATCTTAAAACCATTATTTCCTTTGCTAGTACCTGGTACCTTCTCCACTCCTCCCCTTAAAGGTCGCCTAAATGATCCTTTCACTTTAGCAAAACAGTAAGTAAATGTTGTTTGCTCACACTTATGAAACTCTTCGAAGCCTAACTAATAGAACTAAATTAATAGCCTTGAAGCATAGTATAAAACTCTTCACACATGATAAGTGAAACATTACAATCCAATGAGAGAAGGATAGATTTGTCAATAAATGGTGTTGAATCTTTGCTATCTGGGAAAAATTTCAAATAGGATTCTCACTTCCCACTATGTGTAAAAATAAATTGCTGATAGATAAGAGGTCTGGGGTTTTTATGGAACTACTAAAAAAAAAAGGAGGAAAATGGCAAATACGTAACTGACCTTGAGACACACAAGGGATTTCTAAGCATGAAACAAAGAAGTATCAAAGACAAAAGCTGACACGTTTAACTACATAAAAAACTGGTAATGTTTTTAATGATATATAAAATTGTACTGTCAAGTAAAATTAAACTATATATAAAATTAAGAAAATATTTTTAACCATGTGGCAGACAATGTGCTCACATTCTTGACGTGAATCCATATAAATTAAAAAAAAAGTTTCCTAGAGCCAAAATGTATAAAGACATGAATGGGCAATCCATTAATCAACAGTACACATTGGTTTGATAAAACAAGAGGGTCATTGTTTGCTCAAGCAATAATTCAAAACGAGTACATAAGATAATTCAGTTTATCTATTAAATCAATAGACTTTAAAAATTAATGACACTACTTGGTGTTGATAAAATACAAGAAGAAGAGCCTTCTAATTCACTGTTGATGAAGGCATAAATTATAAAATATTTCTGGAAAACAATATGTAGACGAACCTTTAAAAATGACTTTTAACCTTTGACCTGTTAATCACACTAAGGAATAACTGTCCAAAAGATGCCTTTATAGACAGAGTAAGATGAATTCATTCACAATGTTGAACAATTGTTTAAAGGGTTGTGAGTTAAATTTTTGCCATTAAAAGTTCAGTTTTCAAAAACAAGTTAATGATAGAAAAGAACCCAAAATATAAGTTATTTAAAAGTATATGGTATATGCCAAATTTAATAAATTTATACATATACATACATAAAGGTTGCCAAATTCAAGAACTAAAAAAACTTAATGGCAGTTAAATTTCAATTCTACATAAGCTATAAATGTTTGGTATTAATATATACCAAATATTGTATGGACATAATTATATTTTTTAAATCCATCATTTATCTGAAATCCAAATTTAAATAGACATCCTCTATTTTATCTGGCAACACTACTATACATATCTATAACCATACAAGAAATAAATGATTGAAAGAAAATATATTTAAACATTTTAGAGTGATTATTCTGGATGATATGCTCTAAGTTATTTCAATTTTCTTCAACTTTTCTGTGTTTTATAAATTTCATTTAATGAGTAAATATACCTTAGAAAAAATGTTTACCCAAAAAAAGTGTCCTTTTGATAGTAAACTCGGATTCATTACACATGGGATGCTTTAATTATTAGGCTATCATTTCATCTGAATACACCCAAATATACTCTACTCTATTAAAAACAAAAGATAATTTTCCACTCACTGAAAACCAAGTCTCCCATAAACCTTTCAGTTTTCTTTTTAAATTACAACTGGGGTTTCTCAGGTTATTTGTTTATTGAGTTACTGTATGCCTGGGGCTTCACTAGAAGCTGGAGATAAAAAGATAAATAAGACATGGTGACTCCATTCAAGGAGATCATGGCCAGTAGCAGACACAGCAAATGAATGACAATTACAGGGCTGCGTGCTGAGTGCTAGGTGCTGGGAGCTAAGTGCTGAGTTAAGGGCCAGACCCAGGGAAGAGAGAAATTCACCGTGGTAGACTGTGGACCTGAGACATGGCTGCCTGGGGCAGTGCTTTCTCTGCTGTCTTAAAAAGACAAGAAGTTAGCCGGGTGAGTGAGGTGTAGTGGAGAGGGAAATGGGAGGGGGAAGTGTCGTTGCTAAGCCAAGCAAGCAGCAGGTGTCTGGAAGATAGATTGGGGATGTAATTACCCATCTTGTGATCTGACTGAGGGGGCTGAGGAATTGGATACTCTGTTATCCGTCATTATTTTACTGTCTGTCATCTTCTGGGGAGCTCTGCCAAGCATAATAGAAATTCTTTGCAGTTCATACTGAATGTTTACTGCCCTTTAACTCTGCCGACCAGATACAGGCCCAGTACTAGAGACCTCCAGTAACTGATGTCCACAGAAAACCTGCACTTTTGTATCACCATGTTTGCAGAAATTCCCCCCAACAGAACTGAAAAATAATTCCCAGGGGTATATGGGAATCCAGGCCCTGCTTCCCCATCCCATATGCCATTTATAGGTGGATATAGAATCTTCTTAGGTGAATTGGATTTAGAGCTTTCTACCATAGAGGAGAAAAAAAAATCTATTTGCTGTTGACATGGTCTTATTTCATGCACCAGGATTGAACGGCCAATGACAGAAAATTTATTCTGAAAGCTATATATTATCAGAGCAAAACTACTTTAAATAAAAATCAATCACATTTGGCAGGCATTCTTCAGAATTCCACTGGCTCTGTTTAAATTATTCTTGTAGCAGTTGAATTTCTTTAGTTGGGGGCTCAGTGGGGAGGGGGGAAGGAGATTGGTGCTGGGAGAGCTGTACATTGAAGAGCTGGTTCATTCATCCAGGCAGACATATCGGGAATCCAAGCTGCTCAGAGCTAGAAGACACACAGAAATAAAGACATTTCTTCGGACTGGGGTAGGTGACCAGGAACCTTAGCTTTGGAAAATACTTCCTCCCAAACCTTCTGGGCAGAGTTTCTTGAGTGCATTGCAGCCAACCCAAAACTGCCTCCCCGGTAGCCCAGACACTGTGGGTGGGTGAGGCTCAGGTCCCCTTGGGTGGCTGAGTTCTCACAGAGGGATGTCGGCTGTTCACCTGTTCATCTGACCCTAAAAATGTGGGGAGCAATCCTCAGGGAATTCCCCAAGTGCTGACGAGCACTCCGGACAAAATCCGAGTGTAATCTCAAACTTTGCCTCCTCACCTCCCATCAAAACCCAAGCTCCCTGGTGATTCAGGGGCTAAGACTACACTCTCCCAATGCAGGGGCCCTGGGTTGGCTCCCTGGTCGGGAAACTAGATCCCATGTACTGCAACTAAGAGTCCACAGACCACAGCTAAAGATCCCGCATGCTGCAATGAAGACCTGGTGCAGCCAGATAAATAAATAAAAATAAATATTTGAAAAAGCCCAAGCTCATGGACTGTTAAAAAGGAAGGAGGTTCTGAGAACGTGGATGAACCTTGAAAACACTATGCTAAGAGAAAGAAGCCAGTCACAGACAGACAAGCACTGTGCGATTCCATTTATATGAAGTTCCTGAAGGCAATGGCACCCCACTCCAGTACTCTTGCCTGGAAAATCCCATGGATGGAGGAGGCTGGTGGGCTGCTATCCATGGAGTCGCACAGAGTCGGACACGACTGAAGCAACTTAGCAGCAGCAGCAGAGGCAAATTCATAGAGACAGAAAGGAGAATACAGAAGTCTAGGGGAAAGGGAAAATGCGGAGTCACTGCTTAATGGACCCAGACTTTGTGTCTGGGCTGATGAAAATTTTCTGGGAATGGATAGTAGTGGGCTCCACAGCATTACGCTTAATGCCAGGGAATTAACCACACACTTAAAAATGGTTCAAATGGTAACTTTCAATTTTTTTTGGAATTTTTTAATTTTTTAAAGAATTTTAAAGAGAGTTATATTTTAAGAAATAAAAGATAGTTGTCAAACATTTTATAAAAACATTCTCCTAATTTCTAAATGAAGTATTTTTAGAGCCTCCATAACCTCTTAAAGGAATGCATTTTCTAGTTTCTACTAATTTACTTTCGAAAAGCATTCTAAAAAGATGTTAATTAGGGCTTACTGTCTTTGGGCTGAATTATCATGGGTCTATATAACTGATCATTTGGAAAAGCTTACAGAAAGCTCTGGGGTAAAGAGCTCTGATTTCTGTCTGGCAGTTAACCATTTGATAGTACACAGGGTTGCACATTTTTCTTTAAAAGAAATGTATATTATATCAAAGAAAAGCACTTAATTTCATAATTCATTGACTGATAGACTTCATTACCCATAATCTGAGGATACTGAAAAGCGCTCATTTAAGGTGCTATGAAATGCCACGGTGAAAATGGTAAATACTGTGTTATCCTTATTTTACCACCCCCTCCAAAAAAAGAGAGCCAAGCTTGAAAGAAAGCGATGTGTTGAGGGGGAGTGAAAAGAGAGAAGGGAAGTAACCCAGAGACCTCTGGCAGCTTGAAGACATTACCATGGGAACGAGGTGAGGGGAGAAACACGCCAGGGCTGAGGCCAGCCTCGTCCCAGACCAGACCCCAAAGCAGGCTTGAAGGAGAGCAATTCGCTTTCCAAAGTGCTGGGATGAGGCGGGAAATAGCAAGAAACACGGCAGGACAGCTTTAACTTCTCACGGGCTTTTTTCTCTCAGAAGCTGCACCACATCTTTAGGGGACTTTGACAGAGATTTTGGAAGGGTATGTGGTTCCCCGCCTAAGCCCCGTGCCTCTGGCATCTGAATCCTCCACTGGGTCCAAAAGACCTGCAGGAGTTACACAGCCAGGTCCCTTCCCTAGTTCCTCACTAGGATACGTGCCTTGTGCGACTTGGTGGCCACCCGCCAGGGCTCTGAGAAATCGCCTCCAGAAATCTGACTCCTGGGTCACTGCCTGCCTTTCCCACAAGAATGATCACCCATGAGAGTGATCTTTGGCTCGTTTAGCAGCATCTTGGAGAGTTCCTGACACGTAGTATGTGCTCAATAAGTATGTGTTGTTAAGTGAAGGAAGGAAAGAAGGAACGATACACTTGTTGATGAATTGTTACTAAAATATCAGTGACGGCATTACAAATGACGTCACCCATGGTTCCCGGTATCAGATCCTCTATGAGAAAGTTTAGAATTTAAACCTGGGAAAAATCTGGATTCCTGTAAACAATAGGTATGGTTCTTCCTCTTAGTCAGAATTTTGAAATAAGTCCTGCTCTTTTTACATTGCAGCGCCCAGGAAGCGCAAAGCCAAACCCAGCTGTAGGATTTGCGTGTTTTCTTGAGCTGTCTTGATTTTCTGCGGATGCTTTTTCTCTCCCAGCTTTCCAATGTCTGTTGCCACCTCATGCTGCTGGTATATGAATCCTCTCAGACCCTCTGTAGAATGATTAGGAAGTAAGGAAGTATTTCCGCTGAAATGATTTGAAGGCATGGTACCTATTCATTATGAAGATCCTTTTATAGCTGGGCTCACACTCTGTCCCCAGCTTTCTCCCTAGCACACAAGTTGACACAACAAACTCAATATTTCAAGGCTACAGAGACCACAGGGCTTCTCAAGTGGTGCTAGCGAACCCATCTGCCAATGCAAGAGACCCAAAAGACGTGGCTTCGGTCCGTGGGTCAGGAAGAGCCTCTGGAGGAGGGCATGGCAACCCACTCTAGTATTCTTGCCTGGAGAATCCCATGGACAGAGGAGCCTAGCAGACTACAGTCCAGGGGGTTGCAAAGAATCGGACACGACTGAAGCAACCTAGCACACACGCATGCACAAAGTGTCTGGAGCGAATCTAACCAGAGCTGAGAACCCCAGGATAGTCAAGCTGGAGAGGAGTCCAGAAGCCATGGTGACCCCCTCTGTCACTGGAGGTGACCACAAAGGAGGAGGTGGCCCTGAAGGAGGAGGTGGCCCCGAAGGAGGAGGTGGCCCCGAAGGAGGGGTGTCAGGCCCCCAAATCTACAACTGGCTGGCTGCAGGATCAGTACCCATACCTGAGAGCAGGACACTTCCATGGGCCCCAACACTGACCTACTTTGAGAGTTCAAATGGTTATTTACACTGCTCCCACATGGGATAAAGTGCAGACAGTTGAAACCAGTTGGGTGAGGCCAAGCCCTAGAGATCTGATAACAGACCAATCGGTCAGTGTTAATGGGACTTGCAGGCCTGCAGGACACTCTGGGGAGGCAGCCAGGATGGGGTAGGGGGTGAGAGGGCAGAAAGGCCTGCTCTGAACACCTTAGAGCTCAGGAGAATGATTGATGGGGATTTGAAACAGCCTCAAACTTCAGACATAAAAAAAATAATAATAATAATTTAGGGAACAAAGGAACGAGAAACAGTGAGATTTGGGTCTTAGCAAAATCTGGTCCCCGAGCCTCAGCTTGTCCTTCTGTGATCCCGAAGGACTTTCTCCCTGCTTCTCTCCTGGCATTACTGGAATTACCTCCAAAAAACACAGTGTGTACAAACGCTGTGATCAGTACAAGTGAAAGTGTTAGTCACTCAGTCACGTCTGACGCTTGCGACCCCATGGACTGCTGTCCATCAAGCTCCTCTGTCCATGGAGTTCTCCAGGCAAGAACACTGGAATGGGTAGCTATTCCCTTCTCCAGGGGATCTTCCCGACCCAGGGACCGAACCCAGGTCTTCTTCATTGCAGGCAGATTCTTTACCGTCTGAGCCACCAGGGAAACCATAAAATGCAGGTCCTTCCCTTCACTGATTTCCTGCTTGGTCTGCCTGGGCAGGGAGACCCAGTGCCCAGCAAAGTTGTCATTCAGTCTCCTGGAGTCACAGACTCTCTCTCAGGCTGTGACTGAGTCCCCTGAGAACCTGAGCACCTCACACAGACAGAGCAAATCCTCCCAGTGTTCGCTTTGCACTGGGACTGTCAGATGTGATTGTATTAATAAAAGTAACAATAACTTGTTGAGAAGTGATGTGTTGAAGTGATGAGCTGTCATGCAAATGTCATAAAAGCCTCCTCTCACCCGGGAAGTGGGCAGTAAGGGACAGGCAAACTGTTGGCCTGAAGACTGAGCCCAAGCCCTCCTCGTGGGCTGCTCTGGGGATGCCAGAAACTGTCCCTCCCCCTGGGCCTCCACCCAAAAACTCCACATGGGACAAGCCACCCTTCCCAGGCCGGGGAAATGACCATGGAGACTCTCTGAGGTCTTGGAGCTGGTGCCCAGAACACGCAGGTTAATTAAGCTGTGCTTGGACAAACCAAGATTCCCACTTGCCTCTCAGAAAAATGCTCTTGTCCATAGTATTTCCTGGGGGCACTTGAAAGAAAGTGAAAAAGTGTTAGTTGTTCAGTCATGTCCAGCTGATCCCATGAACTATAGCCCGCCAGGCACCTCTGTCCATGGGATTCTCCAGGCAAGAATACTGGAGTGGGCTGTCATTTCCTCCTCCAGGGCATTATCCGGACCCGGGGATCGGACCCAGGTCTCCTGCATTGCAGGCAATTTCTTTATCATCTGAGCCACCAGGGAAGTCCACGGTGGCACTTACCTTCATTTCTTTGGCGGCAGACTTCTTTACGCCCCTGGAGGATTTTGAGGAGGTGGAGGAGACGCCTGGGGCGCGGCTGGGCTTCAGGTCGTTGAGGCTGCTAAGGTACTTCTTGCGCAAGGCCAGCAGCTCCTGTAAGTACTGCAGGCAGTCCTGGGTGCGCGAGAGCATCCACGCGCGGTCCCCCTCCTGCTGCAGGTAGTACAGGCTGGGGTCCATGCTGCCGGCGCTCCGGTATTTCTTTAAGGACTCGCTGAACTTCTCGCCGTGGTCCCCGACCACGTACACGGAGCTGCTGCGGATCAGCCTGACGGCGGAGCTGGGGCCGTGGTAGTAAGGGCTCTCCGCCACCTCTGCCTTCCTGTGCGGGCCGGAGTGAAGGATGGAGTGGAGCTTTCTGAGCATGGTGCTGGGTTTCTCTCTGTGGGTGCCTTCCAGCTGCCTGCGCGGCGCCACTTGATCTAGCTGGGGGCGCGGGAGCCAACCTGCGGAACTGCCCCCATCTGCCTTCCCGGGGGCCCCTGAGTCCCGGAATCCCAGCGAGTGTGGGCTCGGTCAGGCGGGCAACCCGGGCATCTCTCATGGGGGAAACTTTCACATCCAATAACCGAGATGCCATAAACCACCTGAGGACGTGAGAGAGCGCGCCCTGAGCCTTAAAAGCAAGTTCCCTGGCTGGCTTGAAGCACCCCGAGGGACAAATACCTTCCTCGATGTTCCATCAAAGGTCCCAGCTGGATGGGGAACGTGTGACGCTGCGTTTCCCTGCTCAGCTATTTTCTCTCCTTTTCCTTTTGCATTTCTGGATGTGTTCTCACTCGGTTTGACTGGATCTTGCTGTGGGTTTTTATGTTTCCACTTCTGTTGAGCTGGCCCTGGTCCTGAATTCCCCCTCACCAAAACGCCTGAAATCCTACTTTGCAAAGACAGCGCTAAGCCAAAAATAGCATGTTGCTGGAGGTAAAATCCAGTCCCCCTGAGATGCGCCTGGGTGGACACAGCCAGGACCTTTGGCAGGAGGCTCTCAGATCCCTGATAAGCTGGACTCTGAGTAGCATCCCAGTGACCTGGAGGTGCCTCACCCTGGGGTAAGGAGACCTCGCTGCTGTTACCCGATAGCAGGCTATTGTGGAGACAGGAGGATTCAGATACCTTACCACAACTTTCTGCACAAAGCCTCAGAGAGCTGAGGGTGGCCACATGTATGGAGAAAATCCCTTTCTTTAGTTTGAACACATTTTCATTTAAATAAGACTCACTATGTATGTGTGCTCAGATGTGTCTGACTCTTTGCCACCCCATGGACTGGAGCCCAACAGGATCTTCTGTCCATAGAATTTTCCAGGCAAAAATACTAGAGTGGGTTGTCATTTCCTACTCCAGGACATCTTCCCAACCCAGGGATGGAAATGTGTCTCTTGGGTCTCCTGCACTGGCAGGCACATTCTTTACCACTACCAACAATCTCAGGGAGATTCCCTCTAGAATTTTTCCCAGCCAAATGCTACATATCATTATTGTATTCATTTTTCTACACAGTCTATTTCTGTCCCAAACTTCAGAGAACTGAAGCCTGAAAATCTCCAGCACAGGCATTTTCTTAAGCTGAGATGGGCGTCAGAGGAAACTATGAGCCCCTTGATATTGTAGTAAATGTTATGGGATATACGCTTTAGCATGGTTTAGTTTGCTGTGGGAGGGGGATTGTTTTTTTTCTTTCTTTCTTTCTTTTTGAGGAAGAAAATGTTCATGGCTTTATCAGATGTTCAAAGAGATCTGTGATACAAAAAAATGTTTAATGTTGACATCCTGCTCTAGAAAAATAACCATGACTTTTAAAATGTAACCAGGAAAAGACATTATAAATGTATTCTTCTTGAGCGCATCCTCCGCCTGTGACATTCTGCCAGGCACGGTGGTGAGATGGTCTCGAATATGTAGGCACATCTACACTTTACATCTGTGGAGTGCTGATGAAACAGTTCCCCAGATGTTAATTGATGGCATCCTTGTGGCTTCCTCAAGAAAGAAGCATCCTTTCCACCAACATCATTATGGGTTCTCAATTCACAAATGAGAAGATGGGCCTGGAGGGGTCAGGAGACTTGGTGAAGGTCTGATCAGGCGAGTGAGAATAGTCTTTAAACCCGGCGCCCCAGCTTCGAACGCAGAGTGCTGGTCCCCTGCTGTTTGGTTCTCAGAGCCCTAAAGGCATGCACTCCAAGGTCTCCTGGGTGTGCGTGTCGGGGGTCTCTACCTATCCCACGTCTCTGGCTTTACACAGGCACAGTATCCAAGTATCCAGGATGGACAGGAGCTGACAGAATTCCTTCTCTGAGAAATCCAGGGTCTATGACCCCACTGCCTTTCTCGGTAGCTTGTTCCACTGGGCTTTATGATGATACTCAATCCACATGGATTGAGACAAAGTTTAAATAGATAAACAATGAAGTCTAGAGACTTCCCTGGTTGCCCAGTGGTTAAGACTCTGTGCTTCGACTGCAGGGGCACAGGTTCGATATATCTGGTCAGAGATCAATCCCAAATGCCGCTCAGCAAGGCCTAAACAATTTTTTTAAATGAAATCTAATCTCTATTATACTCAGAATGTCATAAGAACCTAACCTCTATCTTCATGTATATTCTCCCCCACTGTACCCCTGCCTCCCGGATGGATTCTTCCTGAAGTCCAGACTTGGGAGGAAAATGGAGAGACTATTAAAGCGACATGACTTGGCAAGCACTTCATGAATACCAGGGGCAGATGGAAGAAGCAGCATGACCCAGCCAGCTGACTGTCCCACTTCCTGCCCCACACCAGCCACCTTCTCACCGGAGCTCCCACTGAGGGGGTCGAGGAGGGAATGCTCTCTCCCTGCAAACGCACTTGTCATCTCTGCTCAAGAAAATTCATCCCAAGAGGCAACTGCTTTTACATCATATTCAATTTCTCATGGCCTCACTAGAAGGAACGGATGGCCTTGTAAAGAGAGTTTTGAGATCTGAAACTAGGCATCACAGACAATTCTTCCCTTGCAATGGAGAACACTGGGCATGCACCTAGGTGGAGAACGGGGAAGGGCCTGCATCCACACCCCCAGCCCAGCCCCTCCACACCATCCCCACTGTGGACTGGGAAACAGCCCACTGTTCTTGGAAACCAAACCTGCTCTCTGTGCAGCTAGCAAGAGCCTTGAGGCTTGGCCAGGGCCCCAGAGACTCAGCATAAGGCAACTTGTTATAAGAAACGTTGCTTTATTCCAGAATTCCTCAAACCCAAAGGGCAGCATCCCAGCACAGGGCAGATCAGCCCAGAAGGACCTGCTCTGTAGCATTGCTGAGAGATGGCAGCTGTGGGCAGGAAGGGTGTAGGAGGATGATTAAGCTTCTCTCTGCTCCCAGGGGAGCCTCATTTGTGCTGCTGGGCAATGCTCTCGGCCTGGTGGGCAGGGCAGGGAGGTAGGGAAGAATGAGAGCATGGGCCTCGCTCAGATGTGATCTGACTCCCAGATCTGCCACTGACCAGCTTGGAAACATTACTTCAACTCTGAGCTTCAGTGTTCTCATCTTCATGACACAGGTTAAGTAGACATTACCAATGTCATGGAGTTTTTGGTCATGATTAAATGAGGTAATACAGAAGAGCACTTAACAGGGAATATTTGCTCAATCAAAAGTAGCAATTAAAACTTTTATAATAAAAGTATGATTACTACTACTTCTATTTTATAGCACCCAGGTGCCAAACTATTGTTCCAGGGCAAATATTTTGCATTCAGGCCTATCATCCTTCAATATTTGTAGAGATCAAAGGCCCAGATGGACCACCCTTAATAATGATGAGCTTAGAAATCGGCAGGTTAGTCTGCTTCCCTGAATGATGCTGAGCTTCACTTCCTGAGAGACTAGTTGTCCTGAGCAACCTGCCTGCACAGGGCCAAGCATCCCATCCCTCCGAGTGAGCCCTTAATCCCTTCCCTCCCCGACAAGGGGCTCCTTGGCTATTGTCAGGGTAGGATCAGGGATGATCCCAGTGGGACTCGCATCTCAAAGTGGTTGATTCTTCAGCCCCACCAGGCAACTGCGATTTCTCTAAAGAATCCAGAGTGAAAGAAAACACTCTGTATGCTCGCCCCGCGCCTGGAGATCCCCTTGGCTGTATCCTCGACAGGAAAGCCATTCTGAATGGGCATTTCCCAAAAGGCAGGCTAAAAACAAAAAGTGGAAAAGAGGCAGGAGGGGGAGGGGATGGAGAGGAAGAAGGGAGAAAATGAGAAAAGGAAGAGATCGAATCGTCTGTGCTGAATATTTAATAGAGGGTAAGATTACAAAGTTCGACAACATGTATCCCGTGTCATGCCGGTCCATTTGCACAGCCTGCTGGAACATTCTGCATTCTGGTTGTGCTGTGAATTGTGAGGGAAAGAATTTCCCCAGGAGACCAGCTCCTCTGGCTCATGCAGTGCCTCTGGGCCTGTGTCCAGTGGAACACAACCCTCCGGGGGTCAGAGCCCGTCCTGTCCCGCTGGGCTCGGTCCTCTACCTATGGAGACAGACACAAAATGCCAACAGGTGGCTTCACTGTTCCTTCTTACTTTAACATGCTTGGAAATCCTTTAAAAGTGTGCCTGTAAGTAAAAAGAAATGGCAACCCACTGCAGTATTCTTGCCTGGAGGATTACATAGACAGAGGAGCCTGGCAGGCAACAGTCCCTGGGGTCGCAAAGAGTCGGACACGACTTAGCGACTGAGCATGCAAGTAAACATCAGCTCCTCCGAAGTTCACAAGACTAAAAGAAAGCGACATGGTGCCTAAGGCCACGGAGGGTTGGTGGCTGTACTTGTGTCCCACCCTGAAAGGCACAGCCTCAACTTGGAAACTGCCATTAATGGAACGCAGAGTGGGCACATCTGCGGGAGGGTGGAAGGGGGACTCAGCTGGATTAAGACTACGGGCAAGTAGTGAGAAACGGCTGGAGAAAGCTGGAGTGGGGAGTGAAGGTGGCATCAGGCACTTAAAGGAAACTTGGAGGCCACACCATCTTTTGGGTTTAATTTTGGGTTTAATTCAACAGAATATTCTTTGTCAGAGTCTCCCTTACACGACTTAGAAAGACTGCCCTCTCTAGGCCCGGCCAGCAGTCCTTACTGGCTCCCTTGGCCGGATCCCCTGGAGCAGTGCACAACCCCTACAACTGTATATGACAACCCTGACTGGATAAGAACTTAGAGTAGAAGATGGTGTGGTAAAAGGGATTTTCAGAAAATTCCATTTAGAAACCTTAAGTAGGAGCTCTGTCAGATTTAGGAAAAGTGAGGGCTTCACTTCTCTCTTACCATGTATAATCCACCCTGAGACTTAGTGGTTTAAACTCAGCAATCATTTTATTTGCTCACAATTCTACAGTTCATCTGGACTGGTGATGGGCATGGCGGTGGTACTCCCATGCCTGCATTCAGCCGTGGGCAGGCTGGGACTGGGTTCAGCTGGGGAGCTGGGACACACAAGCCTCTCCTCCACATGGTCCCTCCAGCAGAGTGGCCAGAATTCTGCCTCAGTTTCTCAGGGCTTCCAATAAAGCAAAGGCAGAAACTGCCAAGCCTAACGGCTTAAGACGGGAAAGAGCACCATGTTCTCCTGCTTCTTCATACTGTTAATTAAGTCAATCACAGGACCAGCTCAGCAGGTAGTATGAGAACCAGTAAGCATGGCTCACTGGGGCCACCAGTGGGACAGGCTGCCATGGTCTGCTGGGGAGCTGTGGTAACCATCCTTGTAGAAGGATGAGGCTCTCATCGGAGGGCAGCCAGTGAAAGGGTTCTCTATAAGAGCAACCCCCGAATCATTTATATTTGGCTCAGGGTGTATTATATATCCCCAGGGGCCCAACCAGACCCAAGGTCCACAGTGTTTTCTAGGCTTCTTGGCAAATATCAGATTGGGTGAGAGACTTCCCAGAGATTCTTGAGAATTGTAGCAACTTCTTACCAACCTTTATAGAAAAACCACCCCTTAGGGGTTTCAGGCTGTCCTTCCAGATCTTTCTGTAACCTCCCACCTGCTTTCCCTCCCCCAGTTTCTTTTCATGGCGTATAAACCCCCAAACCCTGTATTAAGCCTCTATTCCTCTGAACAGAGCCTTCCTTTCTCTTTTCCTAAGAGTTAAATGGAAATTCTTGCTTTTATTCATACTCCAAAGAAACCTGTTACCTCAGCTCACAGGAAAACCCTCTCTGTGAGATTTGCTATCTTTGTCCTCCTCAAGTCTTGGCTGGAAAGAGGGGTGACGTATCGCTTCAGGCTCTGAAGAGAGCCTGGTCTCTACTCAGTGACAGCCTCTCTCCTGGGCAGAGGTGCTGGTCTGTCTTTGTGACAGCTAAAGGAGGAACAGGTGTAGCTAGAGGCAGTCCGTCTTTCAAGGTTTGCCAAGACGATGGGCCAACCTTCCAGAGTGCCTGTCCATCCTGACCTGTATTTGCTGACTAAATTCTCAGCTCCCGGACCTGCCCCTTCCAGCAAAGCATATTATTTCCCTCTCCATGGAATCAGAGCAAAACTGCTACTGTGCATCAGATATGGATGCCAGGTTGAATCAAGGTCTCAGGGCAGAGACTGCACTGTTCAAGAATGCATGTTTCATCTCTAAACCCTTTAACTCCCTTTGAGTAGAAAATGGCTGTAACCCAAACAGCTGATGGAGAGGAGCCTCACATCTCTGCCACAGGGCTGGGTGGATTAAGTGATGACAAGAAGTGAATATTGAAAAATGTCCAGATTCAGCAGGATTCTCGGTGTTTGTATGGAACTGGGTCACTTCAATTGCTGTTACAGAATCCCAGTCTATCTACATACAGCCTTCAGGCTTATCTTTTTAATCAATCAACAAATATTTACTGGAGGTGACTTGGTACTCATCACTGTAGACTCTATGGGGGTTTTCCTGTGGCTGCTCCTTCTCTGTGTCCTTCATAATTTCCTCTTTCTCTGTCAGTCATTAAATAAGTACAACCACACAGTGCGATTAACTAATGCTTACTGAGCTCTTGAAAGGTGGAAACTGGGATTTCTTTCATTCTGCTGAGCATGCAAGTCTTAAAAGTTCCACCAGAGGGCAGCACCTACACACACGCGCCCAGATCTGGGCAGTACAGACAGCAAAGCGAAAATGATTCACACTGATGGACGCTGATGTAATAAAGGTGAGCGAAAGTTAGACGGAAAGGAAACCTGTCTGAATGAGTGAGTGCGTCCAAATTTTCTGTCTGTGCCTGTATAAGTGGATGGAGCTACATGTGTTTATTTACATCTTGTAAATTTCGACAAAGGCATAGTCACCTACCTTATGCCAGAAATTGTGCCTCTTGCTTTTTTCTAATTTTTTAATTTTTTTTTCTTTTAATAAGGAATAATTTGTACTTTATATAAAGACCAGGAGAAGGCAATGGCATCCCACTCCAGTACTCTTGCCTGGAAAACCCCATGGACAGAGGAGCCTGGTGAGCTGCAGTCCATGGGGTCGCTAAGAGTCGGACACGGCTAAGCGGCTTCACTTTCACTTTTTACTTTCATGCATTGGAGAAGGAAATGGCAACCCACTCCAGTGTTCTTGCCTGGAGAATCCCATGGACGGAGGAGCCTGGTGGGCTGCCGTCTATGGGGTCGCACAGAGTCGGACACGACTGAAGCGACTTAGCAGCATATAAAGACCAGTGCCTGAAATGCATGTGTCTTCACACATAAATGGGCTTCCACAGGTGGCGCTAGTGGTAAACCCGCTGGCCAATGCCAGAGACGAAAGAGTCACAGGTTTGATCCCTAAGTTGGGAAGATCCCCTGGAGGAGGGCATGGCAACCCACTCCAGTATTCTTGCCTGGAGAATCCCCTTGACAGAGGAACCTGGTGGGCTAAAGTCCATAGGATTACAAAGAGTCAGATACAACTGAAGCGACTTAGCACACATAAGCATTTCCCTCTAATTTTGTTAACCCCACTGAATTGGCTAAAGCATCCTTCCTGTTAAAAACAACATAAAAAATAGAGTAATTGTATTCAGGGAAAAATTTGAATAATCTGGTGATGAGAGGAGGACAAGGGAGAGGATGTTCAAATTATTTATTGAAGTTAAGACAGTTCTGAATTGAGCTACAGTTTTTTAAAGCCCTACGACAGAGCGGCTTCACTTTCACTTTTCACTTTCATGCATTGGAGAAGGAAATGGCAACCCACTCCAGTGTTCTTGCCTGGAGAATCTCAGAAATGGGGGAGCCTGGTGGGCTGCTGTCTATGGGAGCAGACACGGAGTCGGACATGAGTGAACCAACTTAGCAGCAGCAGCAGCAGCAGCTTTTAATCCATTTGTTAAATTGTCCACATGCACCCAAGATTCTCTGCTGCTTTACTTGCAAAGAGCAATGTATTTGCAAATGGGGCCTGGGGACGGTGCTGGAAGCTCTTTGCAAGGTTTAAAACTGAGTCTTGTAAGAGGGTTGGCTTCACTGTCCTGGCCTGGGAAGTGGTCTCTAGGGTGCAGAGGGCCAGAGAGGACAAGAGGAGACTGCCAAGGGGGTTCTGGCCCAAGATTGGGGTGAGCTGTTGCTGGTATTGTTTGATAGACAAAAACCGAGGCCATATTGTTGTGACTAAGGAGGAATCTGGTAGGGACAGAGTGCTAGGTGCCTGGGGGGGCGGGGTGGTTTACAAGATAAGAGGGGGCGGGAAAAGGAGGCAGGTGGGAAATTGTAGACACCTCCTGAAGGAATAACAAGCAACGGCTACAGAGTTCAAACCATGTGCCAGGCATCGGTCTAGGAAATGCATGGAGTCACTTACTCCTGACAGCAGCGATAAGGTAGATATGAACTCCTGAAAATGCCACTAGAGGCCTCCTCCGTTTGGCTTCCCTGTTTTCAGCCCGGTAACCTAGGCAGGAAACCAGCCACCTTCCGTCTTGGGGCTCAGCCCCCAGGACAGCGGGAAGGGAGGCAATGACGTGGAGGGGGTGGGTGGGAAGCCCAGGCCAGTGCCGGGGCCACAGTGGTCCCTGCCCCAGACGACACACAGACCAAGCCGGCCCCACCGTCCAGGGCGGAGGGGAGGGGATGGGAAATGTGCTACTGCCTCGCCCACATCTATACCCCTGCAGCAGCCTCAGCCAACTCCTCATTTGCAAACCTCTAAGCCCTCCTTCCTAGGATCCTTCCCTTTCTGCTTGGCCAGATCCCCAGGTGATGGAAGAGTCCAGAAGTCTAGCCCCTGACTCTGGGGCAAACCAGAGATGAGCTTTAACGCAGATGCCTCCACTTCCAAAGTCGCCCGAGGTGGGGAGACCTGTGTTCTGGGAACCTGGGCCAGGGTTGCGAGCTGGAGGAGATGGGCTTCTGGCCCACCGGTGCCCCTGGCCAGGGCAAAGGTCCCACTTCCCCTCCCCCAGCCCACTGGTGCCCCAGGGCCTGGCTGGCTCACCCCGCCCCCACCCCCTCGGGGTCAGCCCCATCCATAGCCCCTTTTCTTCCATCTCATGTGGCCGCACAACCACCCTGGGTGTATTTTGTTCCTTCGACTGATAGGAAGACGTAGGTGACACTGCAGCGCGCTCCCCAATAAACGGCGAGGGGAACCCAGATCATTTTGAACCCAGAGCCCAGGCAGGATGTGCCCTCCAGAGACCCAAGTGCTTCTGTTATCTTTGCATTTGCAGACCAGAACCCAGGGCTCGATACACAGTTACTGAACTCCTCAGATTCTGAGTCATAAGCATTGGGAGTGAGGGATTGGGTCAGTGTTCTTCCTAAGGGCTGTCAGCATGCAGCAGCGTGTATGCTCAGTCATGTCCAACTCTGTGATGCCTCTGTCCGCGGGATTCTCCAGGCAAGAAAACTGGAGTGGGTTGCCATTTCCTCCTCCAGGGGATCTTCCCCACCCAGGGATCGAACCCAGGTCTCCTGCATCTCCTGCGCTGGCAGGCGGATTCCTGACCACTGAGCCACCTGGGAAGCCCCAAGAGCTGTCAACTAAAGCACAGCAGTGACACGCGGCTTCCCAGAAGGCTGCCTGCTGCAGAAGGCGCTGGTGATGAAGTGGGTCCAGGGCCTCACCCCAGGGCCTTTGACAGGCTCCCCAAACCCCCAAATGAACCTCAGGCAGCCCAGAGTTGGTACCCACCAGGGGAGAGGACCACCTCGAGAGTATAGGGCACACAGAGACAGACTCCTCACTGGTCCAGGGATGGGTGGGATGGGGAGGCCTGGAGGGGTGTGAGGCCAAGGGTGACCCACCCAGGGGCCGGGTCCCCAGGGCTCAAGAGCGAGGCAGCTGAGAGTGCATTCTTGCCATTTTCCTTCACCCAGAAAATGAGCAGCAAACTTCCACTGCCCAGGTCCTTGCTGCTCCCAACTCCTCCTTTGAGGGCAGCCCAGTGGCAAAGAGGACCTCTCAGGGGCTTGATGTGGGGGGAGGGAGGAGAGCAGCAAGAGCCAGGCCCCAGGGCCCGTAAGAGAGAAGATGTGAGTGTGTGTCTGTGTGTCTGTATGTGTGTGTCTGTGCATACGTAACACAGCCTCGTTCACTCATGGCCCTTGGTTATCCTGAAAACTAAATGGAGTGTGTGTGGAAATCAAATGAACAAATTATTTAAGGATCAATCATAAATGGTATATGTGCTTATATAGATTGGTTAGCCAAAATTATGCCTCAAATTAAACTTCCCTTTTAACAGTTACATAGTACTCTGAGCCACAGATGTATCAGGACTTATGTAATCAACAGTGTCCTCGACCGCCCCCCGTACCCCTAGGTCCCCCTCCTCCCTGCTCTCTGCCCCTCATTCTCAGGGAATGTAAGTAGACTGAGGGCAGGCCCTGGAGGGGAGCAAAGGCAGGGACCCTTGACTCAAACTTCATGTTCACAAAGGGTCTTGGAAAAAAAGCCCCTGATAGGACTCTCAAAAGCTGTAAGGCACCCAGTGCTACAGCCTGAATTGTGTCCCCCCTCCCCAAATCCATATGCTAAAACCTGAGACCCCTGTGTGAAGGTATTAGGAGGTGGGGCCGTTGGGAGACAATTGGTTCAGAGGTTGGAGCCCTCCGGACGGGATTAGTGTCCTCTAAGAAGAGACACAAGAGATCTGTCTCTCTCCTTTATGCGAGGACTCAAGTCTGCAAGCCCGGAAGAACACTATCATCAGGAACCAGGCTCGCTAGCACTTTGTTGCGGGATTTCCAGAACTCTGAGAATCGAATGTCTGTTGTTCAAGTCACTCGGTCAGTGTTGTTCTGTCTTAGCAGCCCGAGCTAAGAGGCCCACCGATAAAGCGACACCCACACAACAGAAAGATGCTCACTACACAACTTGATTCTTGTGGCCCATTGTCAGACACCGCCTAAACGCCAATACCCCTAAACAGTGTGTTATGATTCCACACTCTTAGAAACCCTGTTATTATCTTGTAAACAGCATGATCATCTTGCATCACACACCTGGGTGTGTGTTTGAAAGCATTCATTTGTTAAATCCAAACATGTAAAAGGCACCCTGATTTCTTCATTCATTTTAGAATGTCTAAATTGTGTAAGAGGTCTTCCTCTTTTGACACCCAGGGCATCTAACAAGTGAATGTCTGCAGAAGCAAGACCTCTGAGACCCCCCACCACCACTTGAGACAACACAGGACCCTGGTGTGCATCAGAGGATTTCCCACTTTTTTTACATTTGTGAGCTATGTTCCATCTGAACAAAACAAGCCACGTGTGTGCCCTCAGGTATAAACTGAAGTGCCCCTTGCCGAGGTTTCTGGGTCTCTCCTTAACCTCAGTGTACGCCTTGCCATAAGCGTCACCTGAACAGATCTCTCCGCTTGCAGTGGTCCACTCTGACCTTCTGCCTGTGTGAAAGGTCACGGTGTTTGCTTGGCTTGTATCCGTCTCAGAACGTCTCGCTGGAAGCAGTGAAACACGGTGGCAGCTGCCGCAGGTGGTGGGGGGACCCCGAGGAGCTTTGTCACAGACGTGGACACCCTTTCTTATCTGAAATGCGAGAGAGGGGCCTCAGATACAGCACTGCTATGGAGCAAACTCAGTCCCGCTAGGGGATGTCCATGGCCCGGCTCTGCCCTGTGCCCCATGAGAGGGAGCAGGGCTGCGAGGTCAGTACCGTTATATGCCTGGCCTCTACTTACTCATCTGTAAGCCTGGGGAGGGGGCGGGTAGAAGGGGCCGGGTCCCCAGCCTCAGGTGCACCATGGGATCCCTGGAGAGCTGTCTGCCCCCTCTATCTGTGCCTCCTCTTGGACCAATTAAATCAGAACCTCTGGGGTGAGGTCTGGGCCAAGGCTCCGAACTAAGCGCACACAGGCTCAAGGATACCCCACCCCCGCCGCCATCACTGATGACGGCGATCCCTGTGTGGCCCTGAACTCTGGGAGAAGCTGGGCCCTCCTCTGCCTCCTGCCTCTTCTCTCCTAATAACGGGGTCCCGGAAAGCAGACGGGCTTGCAGTAAATGGAACCAAGCGCATGGAAATAAACAGCACTTGAGAACGCTGTGCACTGGCAGAGTGCCTTGGCCCCACTACGATCTCCGTAACCCCCCGTGGTAGACTTTGCGGCTCTTATGACTTCTAGTGGGGTGGCCACGCCAGGGGCCCGCAGACAGGAGTCTTCACTGGCCTTTTCCACTGCCCCCTCCCAGCCCTTGGGCTCAGGCCTCTCCCTCCTCGATGCAAAGGTTGGAGCTCCTCTTCCAGGGGGACGCCATACCAGACGCCAACCCTGCCCAGGGGAGAGAAGACAGACATGCAAACCTACTGCATCAGAGCACATGAGCTGAGCACTGGGAAGCCAGCCTGCAGGCTGCCAGGAAGATAGAGAACAATGCTGTCGGTTGCAGGTAAAGGCTTCTAAAAATCTCAGTACAAGTCAGGGCAGGAGACATTTAAGCTGAGAGCTAGAAGCTAAGAGCGGGCAGGCCCGTGAAGCTCCGGGAGACTCACAAATGGACAACGGGCTGCATGGATTCACCACGGGTCTTGCTTTGCTGTTGTTCAGTCGCTCAGTCGTATCTGACTCTTTGCGAACCCCATGCACTGCAGCGCATCAGACTCCCCTGTCCTTCACCGTCTCCTGGAGTTTGCTCGGTATCCCTCGTGAAGAGAGATACAAAACTCTGTAACAAAATATTAGGCAGTAAAACACAATACTATATGAAAAGATCAGGTAGAGTTTATCCCAAGAACGTAAAGTTCAACGTTCAAAAATCAAACATTGTATTTCACAAACATTCAAAAATTAAACACTGTATTTCACATATTGAAAGATGTTGCTCAGTTGTTAAGTTGTATCTGACTCTTTGCAACCCCATGGACTGCAGCACATCAGACTTCCCTGTCCTTCACTATCTCCCAGAGTTTGCTCAGTCTCATGACCATTGGGTCAGTGATGCTATAGAACCATCTCATCCTCTGTCGCCCCCTTCTCCTCCTGCCTTCAATCTTTCCCAGCATCAGGATCTTTTCCAGTGAATCGGCTCTTCGTATCAGGTGGCCAAGGTCTCGGAGGTTCAGCTTCAGCATCAGTCTTTCCGATGAATATCAAGGGTTGATCTCCTTTAGGATTGACTGGTTTGATCTCCTTGCTGTCCAGTGGATTCTCTCCATGGGCCCCATTAGGATATAAGATGGCCACCCACAGACTTGGTCTGTGGTGTATGTGTGTGTGAGCTCAGTCGTGTCCAATTCTGCAACCCCATGGACTGTAGCCCACCAGACTCCTCTGTCCCTGGGATTTTTCCAGGCAAGAATACTGGAGTGGGTTGCCACTTCCTCCTCTGGGGATCTTCCTGACCCAGGGATCGAACCCGTGTCTCCTGCATTGGCAGGCGGATTCTTTACCACTGAGCCACCAGGGAAGCCCACTGTGGCATATGAGAAGGAAAGAAAGATTTCTTTCCTGCCACATGGTGGGGCTTCTGGCTTACTGACAGGAATCCCACTCCCACAGGGGAGGACCTGCCTTAGGAAACAGGAGAGTAAAAACCCTTCTCCAGCTGAGGGTACAAATTCCCCGTAGACCTCAGGTGCCAGGGCTCCATTTAAGTGGGCTCCTCCCCTGGCGCTCTGGCCAGACCAGCCCTGACTGTCCCTGGCTGGCACAGCCATGCTATAGCTTCCCAAGGCTGAGGCTCCTGGGTTTCCAGAATCTTCCAGACTTCTCTGCAGGCTGACTACTCCTGACTCCTTTTATCTGGGAGAAGGCACAGCAAGCATCTTCCACACCCCACAAAGGAAGCTTCTTTCCTTTCCTTTGACAAAGAAGTTTCTAACTGTTCCTGCCCCCCCCCTTTCCCCAACTCCCACCCCCACACATAGATTTACAGAGAAAGGCCAGTATCTTGAAGCTTTTGAATTGAGGCCTCCTTGGGCCCCACAGGAAGAGCTGGGCAGGAATTTCGACTAGGCAGCAAATTTCATTCAATAGCTGCAGTGGCAGCCTCCTGCTTTCCCACTAGATGGCGCCCTTGGTCTCTACAGCTCAGTTTCCATCATTTCATTTGGCTCTGAAACCTGCTCAGAAATTTTTTTTTACCTAGCAGAAAGCTTCTTTTACAGGAAGTGGCCATGGGCGAAAATCAGAGAAGCCTTTGCAACACTGGTTTCATCTGTATCTTCCTTAATTATCAAATATGATAAAGGTGAAATGTGCTCAGTCATGTGCAACTCTTTTGTGACCCCATGGACTGTAGCCCACCAGGCTCCTCTGTCCACAGGATTCTCCAGGCAAGAATACTGGAGTGCCATGCCCTCCTCCAGGGGACCTTCCTGACCCAGGGATCGAACCTACACATCTTATGTCTCTTGCATTGGCAGGCGGGTCGTTTACCACCAGCACCACCTGGAAGCCAAATAAGGGTAAAAAAAAGGAAGTGAAGTCGCTCAGTCGTGTCCCACTCTTCGCGACCCCATGGGCTGCAGCCTACCAGGCTCCTCTGTCCATGGGGTTTTCCAGGCATACTGGAGTAAGTTGCCATTTCCTTCTCCAGGAGATAGATCTTCCCGACCCAGGGGTTGAGTCCATGTCTCCTGCTTTACTGTCTGAACCACCAGGGAAGCCAGGTGTTTGCAAAAAAACCTAGCAAATCTGAAATAGAGATACTTGTGCAGTCAGCTAGAAACTGACTCCTCTAAATAGAGAGCCATTGGGAAAATGTCCCTGCCGGCTCTGCCCCTCGAGACAGCCCAGAAGCACTAACTCTGGACAATCAGGCTGAAAAAATCCTCTGGGTTGGTCACTGTCCCCATTTTGCTCGGTCAATGGCAGCCTGCTTCTGACTGACCAACCCCGGGTCACAGACACGCAAATGAATAAGACCAGGGAAAAACAAGGTAGTGAATCTTCTCAGACATTTTGGGGCAGAACTGAGGTGGTGTTAGGCATAACAAGAACAAAAGAGAGTCTGCATTTGGGATTTCTCTGTTGGTTCAGTGTTTAAGATTTTGCCATCCAACGCAGGAGATACAGGTTCAATTCCTGGTTGGGGAGCTAAGATCCTACATGCCTCATGGCCAAAGAGCCAAAACATAAAACAGAAACGATATAGTAACAAATTCAATAAAGACTTTAAAATACCTAAAAAAAAACTTTTAAAAAGTCTACATTTTTGCACAAGAAACAGAACTCTCCAGAATACAGTACAATATTGGTATTTTAACATCGTTTTAGAACTTTGCCTGTATAAGCAGAGCCCTTAACAAGCAAAATCAAAATTTTGAAGTGTAATGTTTTCCTAGATACATGACAGTTTTAAAGAAACTTAAAAAAAAAAATTGGAAGCTAATTACTTTACAATATTGTGGTGGTTTTTGGCACACATCGACATGAATCAGCCACAGGTGCACATGTATCCCCCCCACATCTTGAACCTCCCCCCCACCTCCCTCCCGACCCCATCCTTCTGGGTTGTTCCAGAGCGCCAGCTTTGAGTGCCCTGCTTCATGCGTCGAACTTGCACTGATCATCTATTTTACATATGGTAATATACATGAAAGTGAAAGTCAATTAGTCATGTCCGACTTTTTGCAACCCCATGGACTATACAGTCCATGGAACTCTCTAGGCCAGAATACTGGAGTGGATAGCCTTTCCCGTCTCCAGGGCATCTTCCCAACCCAGGGATTGAACCCAGGTCTCCCGAATTGTAGGCAGATTTTTTTACCAGCTGAGTCACGAAGAAAGCTCTTTTTGAAACGCTTTCACGGGGCGCCACAAGAGGCGTCATTGGCATGCTTTGAAAAGGATGGCTGGACAAAAGCACAGGCTAAACCTTGACTGATAAGCTTTTTATTTATTGGAAACCTGCCTGCAGGGACCGCTTACATTTCCCAGGGATGCAGGGCATTTTTACTAAGAACAAGTGGCCTTTGGGCACTTGGCCATTGGGAACACAAGCTCTTGGGATACTTGATCATCATATTTCACCATTTTTACTCACAGTTTACAGCCACAGGCGTCCTATCGCCTACTGGAAAAACTGAGGGGAACAGGTATTGGGCTTTGTTTTCATTACGTGCTGGGAGCAAGCTGAAGATAGTTTCTTAGGAAGTAAAATTAGAACTTCAGCCATTTGGAAAGGGGCTTTAAGTAAAGTGTTTGCTGAGGGATCTGGGGATGGATGGTGGTGATGGTGGCAGGACAATATGAATGTGCTTAATGCTGCCCAACTGTGCATTGAAAAGTGGTGAAGGTGGTAAATGTTATGTGTATTTGCCCACACCTAGAATGTTTCCATTAAATTTCTTAAAATGTACTTTCTTTAACACATTTCTCTGTCCTGATCACAAAGCATGCATGTGTGCACGCTTAGTCGCTTTTAGTCGTGTCTGGCTCTTTGTGACCCCGTGGACTGTAGCCCGCCAGGTTCCTCTGTTCATGGGATTCTCCAGGCAAGAATACTGGAGTGGGTTGCCATTTCCTCCTCCAGGGGATCTTTCTGACCCAGGTTTCAAACCCGTGTCTCTTGCATCTCCTGCACTAGTAGGCAGATTCTTATCACTGAGCCAGCTGGGAAGCCCTCTAAGTGCTATACTACTTAACTCACAACCCCACAATATATATCTGCCAATACTACCCCCATTTCTGCAGATGCGGGAATTAGGCACAGAGAGGTCGAGGTGCTCACCTAAGGATACACAGGTAGGCAAAGCAGAGCTGGAACTGAAAACCCAGTCGCTCGGCAGAGCTTACGCTCCTTGGCCAAAAAGCCAGACAGACCAGGGTTAAAATCTTGCCTCACTACTTACTGTTATAAGATTTCTCCGAAAGTGAAGTGAAAGTTGCTTAGTTGTGTCTGACACTTTGCAACCCATGGACTATACAGTCCTTGGAATTCTCCAGGCCAGAATCCTGGAGTGGGTAGCCTTTCCCTTCTCCAGGGGACCTTCCCAACCCAGGGATCGAAGCCAGGTCTCCCGCATTGCAGGCGGATACTTTACCAGCTGAGCCACAAGGGTTTTCTCTAACCTACAAATTCACTTATAAAATGGAACAAAAGATACTCACCTTATAAGGTGATTGGAAAAGCTGGAGAAAAAAATATACATATCTATAGTTAGCTCAAAACAGGTACTTGATCAAAGGTAGTTACCACATTTGTTTGAAAACAAGAGAGAATCTGAAAGCCATTCAGTTCCTTTGTCCGTACATCTGGTGACGGGGTATGTTCCAGTTTTCCAGTGTTACTGCCTCCCTGGACCAACTCTCATTCAGACTGGTTCACTCCACTGTGAGGGAATGACTTATCTGTTACCTGGTGCCATAGGTGGGTGAGGGCAGTTTACGGCTTTCTGTGAGTATAAGAGGGGCCTTCTGCACAATTACAATTTCAATTCTCCTTAACTCTGGTGGAGCCCATGGACAGTACAGGGCACCATCATAGCCATACAGCTCAAATGTCCAGATCCGGGTAGAAAAGATTTCCAGCACCCCAAAGGCTTCCACTTCTTCTTCCCCATCAATTCCCACTGGCCCCCAAGAAGTGGCCACTGGTCTGACTTCTACAGTCTTAAGATAGTTTTGCCTATTCTTGAACTTCATGGAAGTAGGGTTTCCGAGCTTTCACTTCAGCATTTTCATGGATCTTCTCCAGGCAAGTGAACGAGAAACCTGAGGGCACTTTAAAATGTTGAATGAATAGAGTAGGCTTAGTAGAAGCCTCTGTGGGTCATCTAGTGAGAAATGTTCACTAAAATTCAGAAGTAGGCAATTAAACATTGACACCCAAACAAAGACCTTGCCAAGGGTTTGTAAGTGGCAAGGACGGGAAAAGAGGAAGGCTTATAGCCATAATAGTTCAAGAAATCTCAAGTCACTACTTTTTTTAATTTAGTTTTTTTTTGGCCCACATCTTCTGACATGTGGGATCTTAGTTCCCTGACCAGGGATCAAACCGGGTCTCCTGCAGTGGAAGTGCAGAGTCTTAACCACTGGACCAGCAGGGCAGTCTCTCATATCACTACTCTTAATGATATTACTAAGAATAACGGTTAAGGAAAACCCCAGCCTTTTCTACATTTACAATACCCCAGGCCTACAATGGACTTGGTGTATACTTTGCTTCAGTGAATAGGTTTTATTCCCACCCGTGTTGCAGACTGCTGTTCACTTGCAAAGTGGTATCTGACTCTTTGCGACCCCGTAACCTGCAGCATGCCAGGCTTCCCTGTCCTTCACTATCTCCCGGAGTTTGCTCAAATTCATGTCCATTGAGTCAGCGATGCCACCCAATCATCTTTTCCTCTGTCACCCCATCCTCTTCTTGCCCTCAATCTTTCCTAGCATCAGAGTCTTTTCCAAAGAGTCAGTTCTTCGCATCAGGTGGCCAAAGTATTGGAGCTACTGCATAAGTCCTTCCGATGAGTATTCAGGGTTGATTTCCTTTAGGATTGACTGGTTCGATCTCCTTGCTGTCAAGAGTCTTCTCCATCACCACAGTTTGAAAGCATCAATTCTTTGGTGCTCAGCCTTCTTTGTGGTCCAGCTCTCACATTGAACATCACTACTGGAAAACCCATAGCTTAGACTCTACGGACATTTGTTCACAAAGTGATGTCTCTGCTTTTTAATACACTGTCTATGTTTGTCATAGCTTTTCTTCCAAGGAGCAAGTGTCTTTTAATTTTGTGGTTGCAGTCACCATAAGCAGTGCTCTTGGAGCCCCCCAAAATAAAATCTGTCACGGATGGAAAAGCAGAAATTCAGGAAAGTTATGTAAGTTTCACAAGGTCCCCCAGGAAGGGCCAGGATTTGAACCCATCTCTGTCAGGTTCCAGAATCTGTTCTCAGCCATCAAGCTATCCAGAGATACGAGGCCAGTGGGATCCTGCCAAGAATGTCAGCTTTGACGATGGAAAGGGGTGGGTTTGAAGGCTGCCTCTTCCTCTTACTGCTGGCTAGCCAAGTAAATGACCTCTCCAAAAATCTCATGCAAGAAAAGAGCAGGGAGGGGTGACAATTCCTACCTTGCTGGTTTGTTGAAAGTCAAGTAATAATGTCTGTAAAGGGCCCACACAGAAGGCGTTCCACAAAGGTGGCTGTTATGGTGATTCACCATTCACCAGAGGCGATTTGCCCATGGTGATGCTCGTGGCTGCATATGACAGCAAGGTCAGCCCAGCCAAAGAAGCACCCGCTGCCCACGGTGAGCCTGGTATTCACCTTCTGGTAGGGTCTGCCTTGGCCTGAAGTTCCCCTGTGACACTTTGCAGGCACGGCAGCAACTGAGCACACCAGCCAACAGATGGATCTGAAGAGCCTGAAGTAACCCGTCAATCCAATGAAACAACTGCTATTGATTTCTGGCTTTTCTTCCCTCCCCACTGGTTGTTTAACTGAATTGATGGGTGTTGGGTGGAATTGCACCAGCCAGTCCTTGTCGTGGTGTGCTGGAGACAAAACGATAGTGCTCCCCAGAAAATGAATGAACCTGGAGAATGTTCAAGCAAATGAATGTTGCCTGTGACAGTAGCTTTCCTCCCTGGCTCCTTCTGCAAAGGGAATTAGGAAGCATTTCAGGGGGCCCTCATTGCAAGTAGATATGCTGATAAGCTGACTCCCTTCCCATTTTCTTACGATTCCCAGGGACTGATTAGATGCCAAAACGAACCCACCCATCTCTCTCTCCCCACACCCAGACTTTTGCGGGTGCTGAGTTCCTGAAACCCTTGTGTTTTATATATCCCACCCCTGCCCCTACCCCAAATCGTACAGATGAAGGCTGATTTTCAGCATTCAGTGAAAAATACAGGCTCTTGTGCAAGTCAACAGCATGCCAGCTCTTGGGGGTGATGATTCACACACCTATGATTGATATTTTCTTCCCCGGAGGTTGCTCTTTGTGGGTTTCAGACAGCACCATGCTTGTTTTCACTGACAGTGATGAAAAAAACAGATGTCAGGACGAGGATTGGAAGGGCGATGGGGGTGGGCTTAGGGGGGTGTAGAATGACAAGAATGGAAAGAGAGCCGAGTCCAGAGAATTCTGAAACCTTTTTTTTTGAGTCGCTGAGCTCTTAAGCTTCTTCCAGCCTCAGGGAGGGATCAGCTAGGTGACCCCCTCCCCTTTCAGGAAATAGATTATAGTTGCATTTTTATTGACTTAAAAAAAAATCGATTTCTCTCTCTCTCTCTGAGTCTTTGCTGCTGTCATTAATCCCATTGTGATGCTGAGATCTCTGGGTTCTTGTAATTAGCAGCACAACTGAAATTCTCACATATAATGAAAGAGAAAAAGACCCTGAGGACCCGGGGTCTCGCTCTCGGTACAGCACCATAAGTCAGCTTGGAATTTGCAATATATCTTTTGCATTTTTATGGATTTTATACAGACTGGATATCTCATTCCTGGTAACTCACACGTAATACAGCGTGACAAGAAGACTGGCTCGACACAATGCCAATTTTTAAGAATTTGATTTGCTCCTCCATATTGACATACTTTACAGTGAACAAAAGATAAGGCAGGAACTAAGCCCCTCTCACTAACGAGGAATTGTGAATTCAACTGTGAGACTGGAAAGCAGATTATTTCTCAGTGGTGTTAGAAGACCATCTCTTAAAATAGCAAGTGGGAAATGAATGGGAATATCCATAAGTGACTTTGAAAGAATAAAAAAGAACCTCTGAGCGAACTATTAATAGAAATAGAAAATTGCTTAATTTTTTAAAGTAGCTACTAAAGTGCTGCAGAGTGATACTCATATTGGTAGTCACCAAAGGTACTCTTTCTGAAATAAGGCAGAGGGCAAGAAAAGCTGTGGGCAGCACTTTTAGGCAACATTGAAGATCCTGCCAGCATAGTAAGATAAAGGAAAGAAAGTCTGCAAGGACTGGGGATAAAGACACAAACTGGCAGCTTTCTCAGTTAATATGATTGTCCAAAAGCAAAACTCAAAAGAGATAACTTATAAATAAGTGGACTTAATAAGCAAGTTCAAAGAAACAAAGAACAAACCGGCCGTTTTCACAGTTAATATGATTATCCAGAAAGAAAACTCAAGACACAGCTTATAAGTGGACTTAATAACCAAGTTCCACACTGCTATCCAATATCAAAATCCATATGCCAGTATCTGTTAGCTTCCTATATCCAATTCATTTAGCCAGCAGATACTTACTGAACACTTACTATGTGCTCCAGTGCCATGAATCAAACACAAAGAGCCCTGCCTTCTTGAGCTCACCAGTCACTGAAACAATGAAATTGACATGAAGACTAGATGGTCAATGAAGCTGGGGTGCGGAGCCTTGTAAACATCCGGGTCCTGATCTCTGGGGTTCCCTGCATTCAATGAAATTTAGCAAGGTGTACACCTGCTCTTGGATAACAGAGACCCAGTGGAGTAGACAGAACTCAGACCAGCACAAGAGCCAAGTGTGACCTTTGTCTAGCAGACAAAATGATAAAAAAAAAAATCACACCCCTAAAACTTAATATGGTCTCAGTAATATTCAACTATTAAGCAATCCATATTTAAGTTTCCCTAAATGTCCTAATAAAAGTTCTTTATAGCTGCTTTTAAAAAATCTAGGATTCCGTTAACACTCAATAATTCATTTGCTTGTCATATTGTCTTGGTCTCTAATCTAGATGACAGGATGGAGGAATAAATAGGTTCACCTATGGGGACTGCAAGTCTTTGTGACACAAAATGACAGGAAAGTGACAAATGGCCTTTAAATTTTATTTTCACGATTAGAAAAGTCTCAGTGTTCCATTTATTTATTTTTCATCTTGTGGGTGGATATCTATTTTATATAAGCATAAATGCCTGATTGGGCCTCAACTAATCAACTCCACGGTGTTCTGATTTCACCTGGGTATGTTGGATGAAATCATACTTTTTCTAATTTGATCACTAGGCTTTGGGTGTACTGTACATCCTGATGTCTTATGGCTTTTAATTTTTTTGTCTCTGAAAACTCTGTACGCTCAGAGAAGCTTTCAAAATCATTTATCTTAAGCTCCCCAGCTGCTGCCTCTGAGTATGTGTGTCCAACTAGACGATGAAATTCCTAAGAACAAATCAAATCTGAGTTCTAAACCTTCACCTGGCTATATAATTCAGCCTTCTGATAGAATTTCCAGAGTGAAATGGGAAAATGGGACCCTTCATTGTGACCACCTACTATGTGTCGGATGCTCTGACACCTTATAAACATTAACTCCCATTTGTTATCTCTATTTCATAAATAGGAAAACACATTTGTGGGAGGTCCAGTTACTGATAGTAGGAGGCAAAGATAAGTTGTGTTTAGATTATTAGTGACTTAGATGAGCCATTTCTCAATGACTGGTAAAGTTTTATATGCCAGAAATTCCTAATTATCCCCCGGCAATCATCCTCCTTTCTCTCTCAATTTTAGTGAAACAAATGGTTTCCCCAAATCAAGGTTACATTTCCCAGCCTTCCTTTCAGTGCAGTGTAGTCATGTAACAAATTTCTGATGAATGAGAAGTAGAAGTGACGTGAGCTTCTTCTACTTTGCTCCATTGAAAGAAAAGAGCTTTCCATTGGTCTATAGATCTTTTATTCCTGTTTGGATTACTGCAACTTTATAATATATTTTAAAATCAGGAAGTGTTATGCCTCCAACTTTGTTCTTCTTTCTTAGGATTGATTTGGCTATTTATGGTCTTTTGTGGTTCCACATGAGTTGTGGAATTTGTTTTCTATTTCTGTAAAAAAAAAAAAAAAAAACCCTTTGGAATTTTTGTAGGGATTGCATTGAATTTGTAGATTGCTTTGGGTAGTATGAATGTTTAAACAATGCTGAGTCTTCTGATCCATGAACACAGATGGCTTCCCATGTGTTGCTCTTAATTTTTTCATCAATGTTTTATATTGTTTAGTATATAAATTTTTACCTCCTTAGTTTATTCCTAAAGAACAAAACATAGAGCCCAGAAATAGATTCACATGTATACGGTCAGTTAATTTTCAACAAGAGAGTCAAGAATGTACAATAGGGAAAGGATAGTCTCTTCAATAAATGTTGGAAAAACTGGATATCCACAAGTAACACAATGAAATTGGACCCCTGACCCATTTTTTATATATATATATACATCATAACCCATATCATATACCATAAAATCAACTTGAAATAACTTAAAGACTTAAATGTGAGACCTGAAACGATAAAATTCCTAGAAGAAAATATGGAAGGGAAGTTTCATAACATTGGTTTGGCAATGATTTCATAGATAGGATACCAAAAGTACAGGGGAAAAAAATGAATATAAACAAGGGTATGAACGTGAAAGTCATGTCTGACTCTTGAGACCCCATGGACTGTGGAATTCTCCAGGCCAGAATACTGGAGTGGGTAGCCTTTCCCTTCTCCAGGGGATCTTCCCAACCCAGGGATCGAACCCAGGTCTCCCACATTGCAGGAGGATTCTTTACCAGCTGAGCCACAACAAGGGAGACTACATTAAACTAAAAAGCTTTTGCACAGCAAAGGAAACAGTCAACACAGTGACAAGGCAACCCACAGAATGGGAGAAAGTATTTGCAAATGATAGCTCAGATAGGAGTTAATGCCCAAAATACATAAAGAATCTGTACAGCTCAACAGCAAAACAAAACCAAACAATCCAGTTTAAAATCATTCCCATCACTAATCCATATTGTTCATGGTCCTATCCTGAATTTTGATCAGGCTCTACATGTTAGCACCCTCAGAATTCTACAACTCCTACAAAACGACGCTCCGGCTTTGATTTCTTAATTAGCTTCCGGGTGATAAGCTGAGTCTTAGCGGTTTCCTCGGGTCCACTGCTTGCTCCCTTGCTGAAAGCAAACAATGAGAGTGCAGTCATAGGGATCGAAGCTTTCTCAGCGCGGATGAAAAAGAAACACAACATTAGGAAAACGTTGCTTCTGATCTAATTACCCTTGCTTTGTCCTGATCACTTCTTTGTGATATCATCAGAATCCCCCAAGTTATTTCTAGATAGAAACGTGTACCTTTGGCTGAGGCAGCCTTTGATTTACTGAGTTCCTTCACCTGGCCAAGCAGCACACAGACTACAGAGCCCACAGGTTGATTAAAACACAATGGACCCACATCAGGAATAACCAAGGCACACATCAACATCCTGAAATCACACAGCTGTGTGTTGTGTCTGAAGGCGAGTGGCCTCCACCACTTTTCCAGTGCTCCCTTCACAAGCTGTGAACTTAAGCCCCTAGAACTGAATTTCCATGCCTTGAATGATGGGCTTCCCTGGTGGTGCAACAGCAAAGAATCTGCCTGCAATGCAGGAAAAGCGGGTTCCATCCCTGGGTTAGGAAGACCCCCTGGAGGAGGGCATGGCAACCCACTCCAGTATTCTTGCCTGGAGAATCCCTTGGACAGAGGTGCCTGGCAGGCTACAGTCCATAGTGTTGCAAAGAGTCAGACATGACAGAAGTGACTTTGCAAGCACACACTCCTTGAATGATGCTGGACTTTCTAAATTCCTTGCACACTCTGCCTCCACAAGGCCAACCATCTGTCTCGGCTGGGAAATTCTACCTTCACAAGAGATACATTAAGCTCTGGGCATTCCGTTTCCAGGTCCTACTTCCCAACCCAGCGATCAATCCCAGGTCTTCTGCATTGCAGGCGGATTCTTTGCCATCTGAGCCACAAGGGAAGCCCAAGAATACTGGAATGGGCAGCCTATCCCTTCTCCAGGGGATCTTCCCAACCCAGGAATCGACCCGGGGTCTCCTGCAGGTGGATTCTTTACCAGCTGAGCTATCAGAGAAGCTCCACAGTATCTCATACTTGATATACATTCAACAAATAGAGCTTAGTATTATTTATCCCAACAGAATACAGAAGTGGTTAAAAACTTGAGCTTTTGTATCAGACATGAATTAGTATTCACATCAGTTCTGTGATTTGGGAAAACATGTTTAACTTCCTAAATTTGTTTCTGTGACTAGAAAGTATTAGTGAAAATGTATGTACTTCTTGTTGAGAGGATTAGGGTTGATTTTTGTAAAGCACTCAGCACTTGGAATGTGCTTAATAAACGATAACTGTTTTTTTCCTTGATGTTACTATTATTATTATTACTGGGCACCTTTCCAAGTACAGGTTCAGAATGCTCTTTCTCTTAGCAGAATTAACTACCAAGTCAGTTAGACAACTCCATGCCTTGGGGTCCATGTTTCCATGTTGCCCACCCTATTGCTGAGTCCTGGATATGAGGATGAGAAAGGGTTTCCATTTCTTGATTTTTGTGGCCTCTGAAAAATGTCTTGGTTACCACACCCAATCTTCAGGGTGACTGAGCAAGCTGTCAGCCATGATGATTTCTTCTTCACAGGTGGGAGAGTGGCTGTGGAAACTTTGAGCCTGAGGTTATGGAAGCTCATAGGGCTGAAAGCCCAGAAAAAAATTTTGTGCTGATCTGCCCTTTTGTGTGTGTGTGTGCTGGGTCTTAATTTTGGTATCCAGGATTTTTATTTGCCCACGTGTGAACTCTTAGTTGCTGCATATGGGGTCTAGTTCCTCAGCCAGGGATTGAACCCAGGCCCCCTGCATTGGGAGCATGAAGTCTTAGCCATTGGGCCACCAGGGAAGTCCTCAATGCTAACCACTTTTAAGGAAACAGTAAAGATTATTATTGTCACTCAGGAAATGAGGTCTCTGCCATACAATCCATGCTAACACTCACCGACAAATTGAAGGTTACCAAACGCTCTTCAAGTTTTTCTGTTCTCAGACCAGACAGTTGCACTTTCCTATGAAAATATGGGAGCAATTTTGAGGTTTTTAGCTTCCAAACCTGTCAGAAGTCCCTTTGATTTCCTTGCATTTCCACCTGTGTAGTTTCTGATCTCTAGCAGCATGGTCATTGTATGTAACTCATGCCAACCCACTTGCATTTGGGGGTTCACGTGAATCCTTTTTCACCTGGCTTTTATGGTAGGTATTGTCTGCTCATGTGGATTTGTATTTCTACTGCCATCCCATCCCATCCCATCCCATCCCATTCCACAGTCACACGGTATGGATATCCTTGCCAAATGATCTGCAAAATTGGTGACTGAGAAAAATAGTGGTCATCACTCTACAAGACATACTTAGATGAGTTGTAGATGAATTGAGATGAATGTTAAAATGTAAACATAATGAGGAGATAGTATGTAATGATGGATCATATTTATTAAGAGAATGTTGGTTTTCTAAGATTAAAACTCTAGAATAACAAAGAAAACCATGAAAAATATCCATATAAAATTTCAAAACCTGAAATAAAATAGTGACAAACAAATTAAGCAATAAATAACAAGAAAAATATTGACAATATAGCAGGATTAATCTTACTAAAGGATTGATAATAAAAAGGTTGTTAGTAAAGGATTAATAATTTTAATATATAAATACCATGGAACAAATCAACACGGATGATACAAAAATCTATGGAAAAATTAGCATAAGGCATGAACATGTAATTTGTTGTAAAAGAAATACAAAGACTAATAAACACATGAGTAATTGTTAACCTCTCTAGTAAGCAAAAATTTGCAAATTAAAACAACAGTATAATATCTCCCCCCCGCAAATTTCCAATATTTAAAAACCAGGTATTGTCTTTACCTAGAAAGGATGCTGAAGGACTGGCATGTACAAGGACTGCTGTTGAGAATTAGTACAGAATTTCTGGATGAAATTTGTATTAAATGGGGGTGGTAATCATTTTGTAATATGTAAGTATATCAAGTGAACATGTACACCTTAAACTTACACAATGTTATATGGCAAGCATATTTCAATAACCTGGGGTGGTGGGGGGGCAAGAACACAGAACCTCTCCATAGTCTTGCCAAAAAGATTAAATGCATGTCTGATCAATACTTTTGGTTCAACTACCAATTTGCATGCGTGTGTGCTAACCAGTAGCTCAGCAGTAAAGAATCCCCATGTGATGCAGGAGCTGCAGGAGACTCGGGTTTGATCCCTGGATGGAGAAGATGCCCTGGAGGAGGGAATGGCAACCCATTCCAGTATTCTTGCCTGGAGAATCCCATGGACAGAGGAGCCTGGCCGGCCACAGTCCATGGGGTCACAAAGAGTCAGACAACATGACTAAAACAACATAACATGGCCGCAGACTGATTAAAACTTGGGTCCAACTATTAAGTTGCAGGACACACAAAAGACAGAGAAGCATGTTGGCTTGGATCAGTTTCCAGCCTTTTCTCATTCTTCCTCTTCCTTTCCTCCCTCCCTCCAGCATCCAGGTTAAATACACATCTGATCATGTTTATACATGATCCATAAAACTATAGGAGCCATAAAACTGCAGGAACCTTGTGTGTGGGGCTCCCTCAACAGTGAGACACTCCCAGGTCTGCATTCATTCCATGGGGCACAGTGGAATGGGGAGGGGGTCGATGCTGTCTCCAGGTTTGTCCTCTTGCTTATAATATCACAGTAAGTGATGAAAGGCTTCGCTGTTACTTTCTTGTTACTTCAGTCACCACTCTAACACCTGACAACTCAGCTCTCTACAGCTCAGCTGATCTCCTGACAAAACACACAACCATGATAATCACGCTTTAAAGATATTTGGCATTTTAATTTTAGATCCAAGATCCTACATCATTATGAACTATTTCTGCACTTAGTGATAAATGCTTTCATGCTGGTTTAATCTCCCAAGACCACCCGCTGCAGCCAGACAACTTTATATTCTAATATAGGTAACTATAGTTACATATAAATACCTATTGAAGTCCACTAGCAATAGATATAAACCTCCCTATACACACATAGGGATGTCTCAAGTGGCCCGAGTGGTAAAGAACCCGCCTGCCAATGCAGGAGACGTAAGAAAAGCGGGTTCAAGTCCTAGGTTGGATCCAAGATCCCCCGGAGGAGGGCATGGCAACCTACTCCAGTATTCTTGCCTGGAGAATTGCATGGATAGAGAAGCCTGGTGGCCTTCAGTCCATAGGGTCACACAGAGTCGGACATGACTGAAGCGACTCAACACACATATACATATAGATACATGTGTTAACTTGAGACTCCTCTGTTGTTCCTATGTCTTGTCCATCAATATTCCCTGAGTTCCAGATATTTCTCTTCCTGTCCTCGACAGCACTTCCATGAGTCTTATCTTATTTACCATTCAGGCTAAACCTGTAATGAAATGGAAATACATTATCAATCTGCCTATCATCCCTTCCTTCAGGGGAAACATCCTTCTTACAATCAAGGTTGTCAAGGTGGGAACGATACCAACGATACTTTAGTCCTAGAGTTGGGTATGTGACCCGAGCGTGGCAAGTGGAGGGCTCTAGCCCTGTGGTCATAATAATGGTTTCAGAGATGGGCGTGTAAGCCAAGCTGAATTACAATCTTCCCAATGATTTTTTTTTTTTTTTGCCATAGATATGGGGAAAGATTCTTCTTCTGGAATTTTTAGTCCTAAAGTCTATAAGTTCAAGCTGCCTTGAGTTTGAAACCTTCCTTGACTAGAAAAAAACTGCTCTAGGAATGAGTAAGGCCAACACTCAAAGGAAATAGAAGAAGAAACTAAAGAGATTGAAAAGTTGACTCTTGGGGTCCAATTATACCCAAAGCGTACCTCAATTTTATAGTGACATGAATCGGTAAGTTCATTTTCCTCTGTTTTAAATCAGTGTGAGTTGAGTTTGTCGCTTGCGAACACAAAAATTCTGATTAATACACCCAGGACAGCACAGTTGTATGTTTATTTAACATAACGCTTTCCTGGATAATTGTGTTAATGAGGCAAGATCTGAAATTAAAACTGTAAAGTGAAGATAATAGCATTCAATTAATTCTGTCACATATTCATTTATTCAATTGTCATTATGGAGGGTAAGATTGGAGAGGGAGGATAAGAAGTCTTTTATAGCAGAAAGCTCTGATAACTGGATTGCAAAATTCTAATCTCTGTAAGATGAATATGGCTATTTCTGCTTGAGAAATGAGTGGTTTCTGCCTAATTTTGAATTTTTGCCTTATTGTGTGCTCTGAATCAGTACTTCTATGAATGGGAAATATTAATTCTCATCAGAACCCATTTGAATTCTGACAATAGTTGTGATTTATATTTGCATCTAATTACATTTTACTAAAAGGGACAAAATTGAATGTATCAGAGACTGAATCCTATTGAATCCTGAAGAGATACAGGAGTCTACAAAAATTAGAGGAAGAGTCTGATGGAGTTAGAAGAGAGTAGATGCTTGAGGAGGGCTTCTCTGGTGGCTCAGGTGGTAAAGAATCCATCTACAATGCAGGAGACCTGGATTTGATCCCAGGGTTGGGAAGATCCCCTGGAGGAAGGCATGGCAACCCACTCAAGTATTCTTGCCTGGAGAATCCCTGTGGTAGAGGAGCCTGGTGGGCTACAGTCCACAGGGGCTCAAGAGTTGGACACGACTGAGCAACCAAACACAGCATAGGACACGTGCTTGAGGGGCATCAAGTTTTCACCACCTGAATATAAGGGAAGGTATGACACACATGCCAATGTCAGCATTTCTTGGGCTCCCAGTAAATACACACACATGCATGCACATACTTGCGTGCTGTCAAACACAACATTCACACACATACACACTCCTACACACATGATCTCAGATGCTCTTTGTTTCTTTCTAGCTCCTTAAATACCTAGACATTACTGACCACATTTATTATCCAAACACTTAAAAGAATGATTAAAAAAGATACAAAATGTTAACATGCCTACTGATTTACTCATTTCATCTAGCCTCTGTGATCCACTCCAGGCTTTAAACATCTTTAAAACAAATGCTGTACGATTTGTGAAAAACATACTACACCCATCCCAAATATCTGATGGCTGGTTTTCCCTGGTGGCTCAAACGGTAAAGAATCTGCCTGCAATGAGAGAGACCTGGGTTCAATTCCTGGGTAGGGAAGATCCCCTGGAGAAGGAACAGCTACGCACTCCAGGATTCTTGTCTAGGGAATCCCATGGATAGAGGAGCCTGGTGGGCTACAGTCCATGGGGTCACAAAAAGACAACACTGAGCGACTAACACTTTAGATATTTTATACAAACATCTATGATATTGTTTCCCACATGCTGCTGGGGGTGGAAATAACTTTATTTGAAGAAGTTTCATGATGGTCCTGATGCCTCTGTTTCTTGCATTCGTTTAATCTCAACCCGTTTTTCAATGGCTCCAAAGTCCTGCTGCATATCAGTATTCACTGGGGAGGCTTCTTGGGAATCCACGCGTGGAAACCTCTACTCTACAGCCCAGTCAATCACAGTGTGGTCTGAGGCCCAGCAGCACTGGCATCAATCTCCTGGGAGCTTCTGAGAAATGAGGTCAGTGTGGCTCTACTGCAGACATAAGGAATCGAACTCCCCAACAAAGATCCCTAGGTGGGTCTATGCGCACATTAGTGTCCAAGAAGCATCTGCAGGACACGGTCAACAAAACTGGATTATCTGTTCTCCATTCCTATTATCCAAAATTCTGACTTCTTCTACTTCATTAAGAATGTTACAGTGCACTTAAATTTGATTTATTCTTCATCTGTACTTTGCTCCAATAAAATTTAAGTCTTTTCTTTGACTGCAGGTAAGAATAAGCCTTCAAACTTGTAAAGGCCTCTTTGATGTCTCATTTTATTTTATTTTCAGAAGCAAATTCCCCACAGGTCCACACTACTAATGTGTTCTGAGCTTTTTTCTTCCTGTATCTCTTGACCTTTGCTTCCCATGTAGGTTTTACTTCCAAGGCTATTTCATCTTAGCCATGACCTTGCCATTCATCTCCTGCTACCTAAATTTTCAAAATCTTTCTTTTGACAGACTTCCCAGCCTCTTACCTGCCTTTCGTCTTTGGGGCCAGCTTTAATTTTTGACTAATGTGGAGATCCATTTTCTCTAGGCTCTCAGGCTAGATGCGATGACATATTCCAACTTTACGTTTCATTTCTAGGAAATTGTCTGCCAATATCCACTTTCTGGATGTTACTATTTGACTTCAAAATGTCTAGACAAAGGTTATTCATCAGTCACCTTGACATTGCATCTTTCCACTGCTGGATACTTGGTGTTACTCCAACCATCTTCTTGAGGATCCTCAATTTTCCACTTTCCATCTGGATCTTTTGATGTTACACGGAAAAGGGAAACTGAAAACACTCCTGAACAGTGACTGGCTTGTTATCCTGATAGCAGTAGGGAGCAAGCGATGATCATCAGAGCGAGACGATTGTTATGAAATGAGTTCTGCCTCCGTGTCTTCACTTCCAAGGACCTGCGCTGCTATCCCCTTTCAGTCACCCCTCCCCTGGTCGGACCCTGGACTAGGCCAACATCAGGAACTGTTCCATATTTGACACCCTGAAAGCCAGTTTCCCACTGCCTGAGCAAACATCTTCTGTCTGTCAGGCTTGTGTTCCCCCATCCATGCCTGTTGATCTTGATTCAGGCTGAAATCAACCAAAATGTCAACTCAGCCTTTCATCAGTTTCCACAGGAAAGCAAGTTACCTAAGCATGTCATCGCATCTGAGGTCATTACTGAGGATGTTATGCGGCTGTGTTGCTCAGTCATGCCCAACTCTCTGCAGCCCCATGGACTGTAGCCTGCCAGGCTCCTTGGTCTGTGGGAGTCCCTGATTGACCCTCCTCTCCTCAAGACCACACTCAAGTTCTCCCAGCTCTCGTGTAAGGAAACTCCACTCTTCTCCCAGCTCCTACTCCCCCAAAGCCAGAGTATCCTTTGAAACCAAAGTCAAGTGTGCTGCAGAATTTCAAGAATCAAGACAGGAAAACATATCAGTAAGGGATGAGACCAAGGTTATGAAACAAGGCATTCTGAGGAAAAGGATTTGAGAAAGAAGCCACTAGAAATCAAGCTGTGTATGCACCCCGTTTACCAAATGCTGACCCAAGGTTTTGCATCACTGGGCCTCAGTGTACAAAAACTATATGAATTTACTACAGTTGAAGAGGGCAGTTGTCCATCCTGTAGGACTTAACAGCAGAGAGGTTAGATGTGAAGCTCTGGCATTCCACTGCTTCCTGACTAGCTCGGAACAAATTACTTTCTCCCTTTGTGCCTCATCTCTAATACGGGGGTAATAAAATATCTGCCCCCAAGGGTTGTGATGAGGGGTATATGACATCATCTATGTGAAGGGCTTAGCACAGAGCCTAGCTTCAAGTAAACACCAAATACACTTTAGTTACAGTAAGGATCAGCATTGGTTATAAACCTTCTACTGAAGTACTTATCTTAAAACCAGCATTTACTCCTTTGTTTATGCATTTATTTTTTTATGGAAGTATAGCTGATTTACAAAGTTGTGTTAGTTTCTACTGTTGCTGCTGCTGCTGCTAAGTTGCTTCAGTCGTGTCCGACTCTGTGCGACCCCATAGATGGCAGCCCACCAGGCTCCTGCGTCCATGGGATTCTCCAGGCAAGAGTACTGGAGTGGGTTGCCATTTCCTTCTCTACAGCAAAGTAATTCAGCTATACATATATACACATTCTTTTGGGCTTCCCTGGTGACTCAGACGGTAAAGAATCTGCCTCCAATGTGGGAGACCTGGATTTGATCCCCGTGTGGGGATAATCCTCTGGAGAAGGGAATGGCTACCCACTCCAGTGTTCTTGCTTAGAGAATTCCATGGACAGAGGAGCCTGGCAGTCTATAGTCCCTGGGGTTGCAAAGAGTCAGACACGACTGAGCGACTAACACTTTCACTTTCATGCATTTTTTTAACATATTCTTTTCCATCATGGTTTATCACAGGATTTTGAATACAGTTCCCTGTGTTACACAGTAGGACCGTGTTGTTTATCCATCTCTGTATGGATGCCTCTGCTAATCCCAAAACTCCGACTCCATCCTTCTCCCAGTCTCCACCCTCTTGGCAACCACAAGTATGTCCTCTATGTCTGTGAATCCAAAACAGCATTTTGTTTTGATAATTTCATGTTTGTCTTTTCTTTTGACCTAGCTTCTGTGTGGGTCAAGATAAAAGAAACAAAAATATAAATTGAAGTGGAGATAGCCTGGATCATTGAATTTTAAACAAAAGTGATGAAAAGAAATATAATTCCTCTGCCCTGATGAATTATTGCAGAAATATACTCCAAAATTAAACCAATATTGTCCAGGAAGAAAGAAAGGTCATCTACTTGGCTCTCCTGTCTTCACTCAGGCCCACATCCAACTTATCCTTGGGAGGCAAGAATAAGTTTTATTTTCAAAGGATCTCTTTGCAGAGATTTGCATTCTCCCTGCATAACCAACTCCTTTTCTTCTGACTGTGAGGCAGGAAAATGCAGGTCCTTTTGTTCTAGAAATGGACATATGTATAGAACAAAACCTGAGTGGTGAGGGGGCATAGAATTGAGAAAAATTCCTATTTTTATTTATGGTCTGTTTCCTAATTGCCAAACATGATTTGTAATGAGCAAGAAATAACTGGGTTTCCCTGGTAACCCAGCTGGTAAAAAAAAAAAAAAAAAAAAAATCCACCTGCAATGCAGGAGACTCTGGTTGGATTCCTGGGCTGGGAAGATCCACTGGAGAAGCAATAGGTTACCCACTCCAGTATTCTTGGGCTTCCCTGGGGGCTCAGATGATAAACAATCCACCTTCAAGGCAGGAGGCCTAGATTCGATCCCTGGGTTGGGAAGATTCCCTGGAGAAGGGAGAGGCTACCCACTCCAGTATTCTGTCCGAAACGCTGTACTTCCACTCATATATTCTTAGCCAAATTTGCCTTGCTTCCTCACTTTATGAAACCCTAATCACTTGTATAGTCTTGTTCATCTAAATTGGTAAAAATGATGTTAATAAATATTAAACTATGACTGCCACTTCAAAATCAGACAGTCAGCAATCACCCTTAGGTTGCAAGAGCATCATTCTGTTCCTGATGTGAAGGAAACATAAAAAGGGCTAGAATCAGGAAGCATTGCTCTGAGGCTGTGGGGTAACACAACTGAGAAATGTTGGGAGTCCAGGCTAGTTAGTGTGGTGGGGGTGGGAAGAAGACAGTAAGGAAGTAGGGTGACAGGACATGGTGACAAATTCTTTCTGTCTAAATTTTTTCATTTGTTATGTTAGTCTGCAGTGAAAAAAAGAAAAAAAAAAACTTTCCATGTTTATATCTGGCAATTCATCATACCTGGTGGTCCACTTGGACTTTGACTTCCAACACAGGGGGTGCCGGTTCAATCCCTGGTCAGGGAGCTTAGAATCCACATGCTGCACGGCCAAAAAATCAAAACATAAAGCAGAAACAATATTGCAACAAATTCAATATTTTTAAAATGGTTCACATGAAAAAAAATCTTAAAAAATATACATCATACCTATTGAGGAGGGGAGAAAATTAATATTTCCTAAATGTCTACAAGGTCTTTGGACCTCTTCTCTATCTGTGTCTATTCCTGTGGTGATTTCAACCTCACAATTTTAAATATACATATACATTGAGGGCTCCAAATCTCCTCTGTCCAGCTTAGCTCTTCCTTGAACTCCAAGCTAATATACTCAGCTGCCTACTCAATTTTCCTACCTGGGTGCCCATCTGGGGTCTTCACATCCCCCCAAACAAGTTCCTGATCATTTTTCATCTGCTCCCTCTTCAGTCTTTCTCAGTTAAGTTATTGGTTTCTCCATTCTTAAACATTCAGGTCAAAAACCTCCCAGTCATCCTCAACTCCTCTTTCTGTTACATACTTCTTCCACTCAATTAGAGACCTATTGGGTTTACCTTCAAAATATGTCCAAAAGGACTCCTTCTTTCCAGTAACAATGGGTGATCTTATCAAACCAGACCTAACAACAAAAAATTATTGGACAAGATATTTTTTTAAATCTAAGAGCTAATAAGATAATGGGGAATTACAAAAACCAAAGAGAAATTATAATTCAGGAATAAAAAGGAGGGGGAAAAAAGAGAGACATCTTTCACCTGAAAATACGTGTCTAAGCCAGAACATTCTCCTGGAGAATGTAAACATTATGGGGATATAACAAAAAAACTCTCCCCCACAGAAAGTTGAGAGGTTAAAGGGTCTAATGAGATAAGGCTGGCCCAGGAATGAATCAGTCCTCTCATGGAATTACACTTGAAATTTATTTCTGGGTCATCTAGTGAATCTCAAACCTTGAACTTGATTTAAGTTACTCCCAAGCTGGTAGCACCCTGGTGCCAGGCAGAAGTAATGACAAATTTTATCTAGATGGAGTTCTCTTAATTCATTAATGAATTAAATTTCATTCCTACATATTTTTCCAAATAAAACATCCAGTATCCAGTCAAAAATAACTGGGCATACAAGGAAGCTAAGAAAAACCAGCAGAAGCAACAGAAAACACAATTCACAAGGCTTAGATACGGGAACTGTACTGCAACCCCAAGGACTGTGGCCCGCCAGGCTCCTCTGTCCATGGGATTTCCCAGGCAAGACTACTAGGGTGGGTTGCCATTTCCTTCTCCAGGGGATCATCCTGAACCAATGATCGAACCCATGTCTCCTACATTGGCAGGCAGATTCTTTACCACTGAGCCACTAGGGAAGCCCAGATATGAGAATTACCAGAGTCTTTAAAGTAACCGTGCTTACTATGTTTGAATAAAATAAAAGACAAACTCCAGGCTCTCTGAAAGAACAGAAAACATATAGAAAATGATACAACAGACAAACTAGAATTTTATCAAAACAAAACATAGTAAGTTTGACTTTATTGGCAGCTTTTCCTCCAAGGCTCCTTTAAGGCACGCCTGTGATGTTCTAAGAGCCACAGCTTGCTCTCCCTGCTCTAACGTTCTCTTCTAGCATTTCCATATGGGTCATCCCACCCGGCAGAGGTGGAGCAAGCCCGGATGTTCTGGAAGGGGCTGAGTGCCCTCACGATTCCCTAGGAGAGAGGGGTTTTCCTGACTCGACTTAATTGGTGTCCACAGACAATGCTCCTGCTGGCCGCTAAAAGCAGGTCCAGCAGGCTCCACACTGCCCCATTTTCAGACGGAAGGCATGGCCGGCACCCTCCGTCCTGTTCTCTTCGCCGCCTTGCTGAGGACCGCGCCTGTGACCCAAACACACACAGAAGGATGAAGCAGGCCCAAGAATTGAGCCTTTAATAAAGGCTTGTGAAATTGCATTATTAAGTCAATTCTCCCAGCACGTAAGTGGTACTTTCTGGAGCTACTTTAATAAATTACATCTCCAGTGTATTTGCATAGCTATTAAGCATCTTCATTATTAGGATAGGAAATTGGGCAGCAAGGGATAAGGCATCAAACCCTACATTGGATGAACACAGTGGGAAATGTTAGCAGTAGGATCAAGTTTTACCTTCATTCAAATTTGAGGAAGAAAGACTTTAAACTCTTGGGTCATACAGGCTCATAGCCTCTTATCAGCAATTCTATTTCTAACAACTTGCCCTACAGGGATAGCTACACGCAGATAAATGAACAAATAAGGTTATAAGGATGTTCACCCAGGTATTGTTTGCATTAATCAATAAGTTACTAATTTGTGGCCATCCTGCAAGGAAATATTAAAAGAAAGGCTATTTAAAAGGGAGGCAAGCCTGTAATATATTCCCAAAAAACATCCCTAAAATACATTAAATGAAAAAAATCAAGCCTGGAATGCCCCAGTGGTTAGGACTGAACACTTTCACAAGCTGGGGCTGGGTTCAATCTCTGGTAGAAGAACTAAGATCCCACAGTTGCATAGAGTGGTAAGGGGAAAAAAAGGAAGAAAAAAAAAATCAAGGCAACACAGTCTGTAATATTGAAAATTGGCTTAAAATAATATATTCATGTATGTGAGTATATGTATGAAGTGTTCCTCGGTTGCGCCCGACTCTTTGTGACCCCACGGACTGTAGCCCGCCAGGCTCCTCTGTCTGTGGAATTTCCCAGGCAAGAATGCTGGAGTGGTTGCCATGCATGGAAAATGTCTAAAGGAAGCAGAAAAAAACATGGAAGGAAGTTAGGTTGAAAGGACGAGAAATTTAAGTGGAAAAGAGCCTCATTTTTCATTGTAAATGGTTTGGTTCTATTTCAAATGTTATTACCATATTATGCATATTACCATATGCATATCTTTTTTTACTGAGAGTGTCCTTCATTTGATTACATCAGTTAAAAAATTGAGATAAGACTGGTTTATAGCATTATATAAGTGGCATGTGTGTGAAGCCACATTACTAACCCAATAACTTAGAATAACTTAATAAAAACACTCAATTTATGTTAAGAAGACTGAAATCCTTTTAGGCAATTTTATTCTTCTTCGCTTGTATTGTTCCTGAGAAGATCTTTCAGTTATCTTTTGCTAGTCGACCATGCCCCTGTAAATTCATTCTGACCCCCAAGCAGTTCTGCAAAGCGTGTCTGTTCTATTTAACACTTTAAATGTAGCTCTGGAGCAAGCACTAGGGCCCGATGCCCAGTGGGGGCAAATAAACAGCTAAAATATATAGTTTGTACAGTGATGGCTGCTGCTTGAAAAGAATTCAGCAGAGTGGGAGAGGGGTGAAGTACAATTTTTAAAAAGGTGATTGCTGCTGCTAAGTCGCTTCAGTCGTGTCCGACTCTGTGCGACCCCATAGACGGCAGCCCACCAGCCTCCCCTGTCCCTGGGATTCTCCAGGCAAGAACACTGGAGTGGGTTGCCATTTCCTTCTCCAATGCATGAAAGTGAGGAGTGAAAGTGAAGTCGCTCAGTCGTGTCCGACTCCTAGCGACCCCATGGACTGCAGCCCACCAGGCCCCTCCGTCCATGGGATTTTCCAGGCAAGAGTACTGGAGTGGGGTGCCATTGCCTTCTCCGAAAAAGGTGATTAGGGAAAGTTTTATTGATAAGTTGGTATTTGAATAAAGACTGAAAGCAAGAGATGAGGCTATTGGTAATAAGATTTTGAGGCACAAGAGTAGCAAGTACAAAGGTCCTGGGTTGGGAGTGTGTTGATCAAATAATATGCTGGATTATTTTCAGCTTTATATTTTAAATATACATATTCACTTCCTAACTTGACATAGAATTTGAACATAATAGGTTTGATCTACATCACTGTTTGTTTAATATCCAGGATGAAAGACTCTAACCAAGTAAATAATTTCATTATTTCAAGCAAATGGAGATTACTGTTTGAAGGGCCCTGGAGCTGAGGTTACTACCCAAAAGAATTGAGGTGATCCTTCCAGGAAAGCCTGGGTGATCCCTCTGACAATTGAAGTTGCTTTTCAACAAGTCATAAATACACAGGCCAATTTTGCAAATAACCCTGAGCCATAAGTTTTGAGCCCTTTTGTTTGGACATTATCCCAATAAGAACACTTGGCCAACACCTAATATAGTCATGGCTTAGCTCACACACCTGGGTTCAAGTTCATACTGCCTAGTTCTCCAGTCTGATTTGGGTCTGCCACCCCTGGACTGAAATCAACAAACATACCCGTCATCTGATTCTCAGTATCCCCATCACTGTGATGACCCCTTGTTTCACTTTCTACAGTGAAAGCCCTGAATCAGGGCTTTCTGATTCGTAGCACCTTCTCCGTGCATCTCATCCAATGTGCCCTCCACATAGTATCTGACACTCTTCTTTATCATTAATTTTTGCTGGAGTATTAAGTTCTTTACAATGTTGTGTTAGCTTTTACTATACAGCAAAGTGAACCAGCTATAGATTGTTGTTCACTTGCTAAGTCGTGTCTGACTCTCTGTGACCCGTGGACTGTAGCACATCAGGCTCCCCTGTCCTTCTCCTGGAAGTTTGCTCAAATTCATATTCATTGAGTTGGTGATGCCATCTAACCATCTCATCCTCTGCCATCCCCTTCTCCTCCTGCCCTCAATGTTTCCCAGCATCAGGGACTTTTCCAGTGAGTTGGCTCTTCGCATCAGGTGGCCAACGTATTGGAGCTTTAACTTCAGCATCAGTCTTTCCAATGGACATACAGGGTTGATTTCCTTTAGAATTGACAACTATACATATATCCCCTCTTTTTTGGATTTCTTTCCTATTTAGGTCACCACAGAGCACTGAGTAGAGTTCCCTGTGCTGTACACTAGGTTCTCATTAGTTATCTATTTTATACCTAGTGTCAATAGTCAATGTTAATCCCAGTCTCCCAGTTCTTCCTACTCCCCTCCCCTTGATACCCATATGTTTGTTCTCTCTGTCTGTGTCTCTCTTTCTGCTTTGCAAATAAGATCATCTATACTGTTTTTCTAGATTCCACATATATGCATTATTATATGAATATCCTGACACTCTTGATGACTATGCATGTTCCCCAAACTCTCACCTCTGGCTGCCATAGCACAGTCTCCCACTAAGCTACGATCTTTCCTGGTCTCCTCTTTCCTGAACTTCTCCCTTAAAGTTCCCAAGGCTGCTTTGTTTCCTTTCTCTTTCCCTAGACGCTGCTGCTGCTGCTGCTGCTGCTGCTAAGTCACTTCAGTCGTGTCCGACTCTGTGAGACCCCATAGACGGCAGCCCACCAGGCTCCCCTGTCCCTGGGATTCTCCAGGCAAGAACACTGGAGTGGGTTGCCATTTCCTTCTCCCTAGACACTGGCTCTCGCTTAAATGCTCACAACACTCTTCCTACATTAATCCACAGAGAGAAGGGAGGCAATCCACCCCCATCATCACTGTAATTTATAAGTAATGTCACCTGCTGAGTATTAAACAGAAGAACCAAGAGCACAGTATGTTAAACATATATAGAAGAAAATGAAGAGATTGTGTAGAAACATACAATTGATGCTATTTGCATGTGTTCAAGCCCAGCTACGCTGCCTTGGGAGTGCCTTCTTCTCTAGGCAGCACAAGAGAGGTGAGGTTTTTAGCTAAGAAAGCTGAAATCCCAGTGGATAGATGCGTACGTATGGCTGAGTCCCTTTGCTGTCCACCTGAAACTAGCACCGCATTGTGAATGGGCTACACTCCAAGATAAAATAAAAAAGTTTTTAAAAAGCTGAAATCCAAGCAATTGTATTTTGCTCTCTCCAAAGAAAGACTCTAATAGAAGGCTGTGGTCGGTAGGAAGAGCAACCAGACGGTGCAGCCCTGCACAGACCAGGGGGAGGGAACCTGTGTGTTCTGACCTGAGAGCTCATCTCCAAGCTTCATGCTCTGTTTCCCCATCACCACCCACAACCCTCCCCTCAGTTTGCCGTCCAGAGCTGGGGTGCTTAAGAAAGAATCTCATCTTTTGGTATGTGGGTAAGAACGAAAAAGTAGAAAAGGCACCAATGTCCCAGCCCCCACCTCAGCCCCCTCTCCTAGCCTGGTCCTCAGGTGGAAGCCCCCTCCCCACTGACTATGGGTGCAGGCATGAAAGTGAAAGTGAAGTCGCTCAGTCGTCAGACTCTTTGCGACCCCATGTATACCAGGCTTCTCCGTCCATGGGATTTTCTAGGCAAGAGTACTGGAGTGGGTTGCCATTTCCTTCTCCAGGGAATCCTCCTGACCCAGGGATCCAACTCAGGTCTCCCACATTGTAGACAGACACTTTACCATCTGAGCCACCAGGGAAGTCCGGGGTGCAGGCATGTGTGTCCTCAAACTGATTGTGACTTATTACAGATGTGATGTGATCACCTCTTCTGGGACCGTGGGTCATAGACTTGGGACTCTCACTTCAGTGTCCTGTGTTCATTTCAGGAATGATCTATGTAGCAAAAGGAAGAGGTGGGGATCTTGAGACGGTGAACTCAGGAATCAAACCAGCTGGGCGAAAATCGCTGCTTAGCCACTTACTGGTTCTGTGCCTTCAGTAAGCTCCCTGCCTCCCTGTACCTCCATTTTCTTACCTGCAGGTTAGGGATACATAGAGCATCCAGCAGGCTTCCCGGGTGGTACTAGTGGTAAAGAACCCACCTGTCAATGCAGGAGACATTAGAGATGTGGTTTCGATCCCTGGGTCAGGAAGATTTCCTGAAGGAGGAAATGGCAACCCACTCCAGTATTCTTGCCTGGAGAACTCCATGGACAGAGGAGCCTGGCAGGCTACAGTTTGTAGGGTCTCAAAGAGTTGGACATGACTGAAGAGACTTAGCACAAACACACACAGAGCATATACCTCACAAAGTTGTAAGTAAGTAATGAGTTAATGTACTGAATAAGCCAGGCTCAGAATTAAATTCTTGACATCATCATAATGGGCAGAAAGGCACTGCTGCTGCTGCTGCTGCTGCTGCTAAGTCGCTTCAGTCGTGTCCGGCTCTGTGCGACCCCATAGACAGCAGCCCACCAGGCTCTGCCGTCCCTGGGATTCTCCAGGCAAGAACACTGGAGTGGGTTACCATTTCCTTCTCCAATGCGTGAAAGAGAAAAGTGAAAGTGAAGTCACTCAGTCGTGTCCGACTCTTAGCTACCCCATGGACTGCAGCCTACCAGGCCCCTCCGTCCATGGGATTTTCCAGGCAAGAGTCCTGGAGTGGGGTGCCATCGCCTTCTCCGAGAAAGGCGCTGCTGCTGCTGCTAAGTCACTTCAGTCATGTCCGACTCTGTTCGACCCCAGAGACGGCAGCCCACCAGGCTCCCCCGTCCCTGGGATTCTCCAGGCAAGAACACTGGAGTGGGTTGCCATTTCCTTCTCCAATGCATGAAAGTGAAAAGTGAAAGGGAAGTTGAGAAAGGCTCTAGAGGAATACAAATCTCAGTTCTGAGTAAATTTATTGCCTCTCCCAATTTCTGCTCATTAGAACCAAACTTGCTCTGCACGGCTTCTTTTCCCCCAAGGCAACTGCCTCAGAAGCATTGGTGCTTATCTCTCTTGGGTATTTTTTTCCTGAGACTCTAGCAGAAAGGAGAAATCAAATGACTATTCACTAAACTGCTTTATCTTTCTCAGGGCGAAAGTTTAATAAATTAGAGCATCCTTCAGGCTGGCTCCTATGGAGAGTCCAAATTTACCTTTGGAATTATGATACATTTTGAGCTAAATACTTCTACCTAAATTCTGAACATTTCCATAGCCTTGTGTTTTCTTTTGGTTATTTGTACGCCGCCCCCCCCACCCTTTCTTTTTTTTTTTTTTTAACAAGGGAGCAAAAACCATTTGTAGAGAATAATTCTCATATATATAAATAAAAACAGTTACAGAAACAGACTCACAGACATAGAGAACAGATTTATGGTTGCCAAAGTACGGGGCGAGAGAGGGAAGGATTAGGAGTTTGGGATTAGCAGATATAAACTAGCTAGTGGTAAAGAATCCACCTGCAATACAGGAGACTAAGATACGTGAGTTTGATCCCTGGGTCAGGAAGATCCCCTGGAGGAGGGCATGGTAACCCACTCCAGTATTCATGCCTAGAGAGTCCCTGTGGACAGAGTAGCCAGGCAGGCTACAGTCCACGGGGTCCTAAAGAATCAGACACAACTGAAGCAATTTAGCATGGATGCATGCAAATACAGGATGCATAAACAACAAGGTCCTACTGTTCAGCACAGGATATTCAATATCCCATGATAAACCATAATGGAAACAAATATGAAAAAGAATATATATGTATAACTGAGTCGATTTGCTGTACAGCAGAAATTAACATATGGCATTGTAAATCAACTATACTTCCATAAAATAAAATAAAAAAAAAAACAGCTCCACTGTTTTTATCCCAACCTTACCTATGCACCAACAACTTCAAGACACAGCCTCAACAGTATCTGGAAACATGTACATGAATTTCTGGGCCGACAATTCAATAAGAACCATTCATCTTATTTCCCTACCTTGGCTTTTAAGCTCACCAAACAGCCTGCTGGTTATAATTTGTCTTAGAGAAAGTATCGAGTGGTGAACTTAAGTCTTGGGGAGAATTTTTGGTATTTCTATTTCTCACTCTAAATTAATTAATGAATTGATATCATGATTGTACATCAATCTCTTGTGAGTTGGGTATATACAAAACAGCCACTAAGTCACCAGTTAGTTCTGGGGACCCCAGCGACTTAGAGCTCCCTGCCCTTTACAGCCTCTAGAATGCTATGGTCACACCTAAGGGTGGTTGTCATCTTGTGAGCCCTTACTGGACCTTCTTTATTGTTGTTCAGTCACTATATTGTATCCGACTCTTTGGGATCCCATGGACAGGCTCCTCTGTCCTTCATCATTGAGTCACCAGAGAAGCCTTCTGCTGCTGCTGCTAAGTTGCTTCAGTCGTGTCCGACTCTGTGCGACCCCATAGACGGCAGCCCACCAGGCTCCCCCGTCCCTGGGATTCTCCAGGCAAGAACACTGGAGTGGGTTGCCATTTCCTTCTCCAATGCATGAAAGTGGAAAGTGAAAACTGAAAGGGAAGTCACTCAGTCGTGTACGACTCTTAGCGACCCCATGGACTGCAGCCTTCCAGGCTCCTCCATCCATGGGATTTTCCAGGCAAGAGTACTGGAGTGGGGTGCCATTGCCTTCTCCGGGGAAGCCTTCTAGTTTACCTTTATAATGTCTCCATTTGGTTCTTTTTTACAGCAAGCAGCCCCTACCGTAGTTACATCTCCTATTAGGACATCTCTGCATCTGCCCAGCAGACCCCAACTGAATGCCCCACAGGCGTTTCAAGCTCAACACTTCTAAGACATAATTCACAGTCTCTTCCTACAAGCCCATTCTTCCTGCTGCTCCCACAGTGGTAGGGGATCCTAGAAGAGCTTTGAGCAGAGCAGCAACATGATCTGATTTGCATTTCTATAAGAGTTCTCTACCTGGTATTGAGAATACATCATTAGAGGGCAGAGGCAAATGCTGGGCACCAGTTAGAAGGATATTCCAGTCATCTCGGTCAGCAGGGATGTTGGCCTAGACCGAGGGATGACATTGGAAGGGGAGGGAAGGAACAATCATGAAACATATTCAGGGTGTATGTGTGATGACTGGAATGTGAAAGGTGGGACAGATGAGGATCCAAAGATGACCCTGGTTTCTGGTGGACAGTGGGATCATTAGCTCTGAATAGACAGCAGGTTTGGGGAAGAAGGTCATAGTTTCTCTTTTGGACATGTTGCCTTTGATACACCTCTGAGACATCTGAGTGAAAATTCCACTTGGGAAATTCGACTTATTGTTTGAGCTCAGCTGGGAGAAATGGGTCAAAGATATAAATTTGGACGCTGTCTGCCTATTGATAGTACTTGTCTTCAAGGGCATGCGTAGAATCATCAAGGAAATTATTAGAGGATGAGAAGAGAAAAAGAGAGAGCTAGACAGAGAGAGAAGAACTAGCACAGAGAGACTCCAACACAAGAAGTCAGATTGCTCTTAGGATCTGCGGTCATCTGGGCTGCAAGGTCCAGAGCCATGCAAGAACAGCCGGGGTGCTGTCAGGAGAAGAAGATGCTGTAGGGAGGAGGGCATGGCCACCCGTGGAGGCTGGTGCTGAGAGGTCATGGTGAAGTGTCTATACCCTTTCTCTTGGGGAAAATTCCATAATAGAACCCGAAAATGTTTATTACAAACCCCCCGCAAACAAACAAAAAACGCAACCCTCTGGGTACCCATAAGTTATGGTTTGAAATGCAATGCAAATCCAAATTACACAGAATAAAGAAAATTTTCAAAGATGATTTATGCAGCACCAAAATAAAGAATTAAAAAAAACCCAACCCCACACAACACTTCATCCAGAAAGTTTGTCAGTGCAGTATCAGACATTCACATGTTTCCAAATATCTCTGTGTTTTGCATCATCTAAACTAAATGGGCAGATGTTTGGCTGTCTCTTTTTCCCATGAATCATCCTGACAGTTAGCATTGTGGGCAAAACAACCTAAAACTTTCCACAGCCCACCGACCCACATTCCCACCTAACATAAAGCGGTGGCTGCACCTTGATCCTTCCGGTTTATGCGCTGTTGGTTTCTTAAATCACTTAGCACACCATTTGTCAGTGTTCCCAGACTCACAGATGAAATATCACATGCATTCCCTCCCACCGTGAAGCCAAACCCAGATAAATTTTGAGTCCATAGCATAAGCCCTCCAAGATCCTCACATCGCGCTTTGCTTGTTTCCTAGGAGACGAAGCTGTGCAGCTAGTTACTATTCCAAAGCACACAGCCAGATTCCCATCACTATGATATATTCCATTTTCTATTCAATTTCATCCCCAGGAGGAAACTCAGGGGTTATATGGAATTGCACATCTAGACTTGCCCTCCTGTCAAACATTAATAGGATCACGGAATCATAATGCAGAGAGAGAGACTGGGGAACTCATGGAATCATTTCACTCCCCATCAGCAGGAGAACGTTTAACCTAACCCTGAGGAACCAACGAATTCCCGTATTTAATAGACAGCTCCTTTCTCTTCCACAAGAGAAGATTCGACAACCTCCGGCAGACAATTCTCAGTGCTTAGCAACCTCTACCCTGTGAGAATCCTGGGTGACACGCCATCAACACCCATCACAGTAGGAGACCGCTAGTCAAAGACAGACTGGGAAGAAAATGATCTCATTCACTTACAGACGATTCTGGTATAATATTTTGAATTCTGGAAAATACAATGGAAAAGTGAAAGCATCAAAACACAGCCAGTTCACAATATAATGTTTTCCACATTAGCTTACTCACACTGGGCGGAGTCCAGAGGTTGCTTGGGTCAACTCTTGAGGAGCTGTGGGAATTAACCACTGTCACTCAGTGTACCCTTTTTTTTTTTTTTTGGTCATGCTTTTTCCAGTAAATAAATCTCCCAGTGGGATGAAACAATTATTTGAACTGTATCTGCTCTGTGACATATTCTGCCTTGTCCATGATGAATGTTTTAATGAAAACTAAGTCATTTTTAAAAGGAGAGTGAACATCTTTGGAAAGTTTTCTAGTGTCCTCCAAGGGATTACAAAAGGTGTCAGGACATCCATCACTCACATACTGAGTCACCCGTTCAGTAACATTGGCAGAATACCTACTGTGTGCTAGGCTCAGTGTTAAGTGCTCAGCATAGAGACATCTGTTCTAAGGACATCCTGTGTCAACCATTCCCATCAACAGTGAAGGTACCACGATGAGAGGAAATCATCTGATCTTCATGAAACTTCTCAGTTAGAAGTAGTTGTTGCTCAGTTGCTAAGTTGTGTTCAGCTCTTTGTGACTCCATGGACTGTAGCACACCAGGCTTCCCTGTCCTTCCCTGTGGAACAAGGAAGGAACTTGTTCAATTCATTTAGAGGTAGAAAGAGAGAATGAGCAAAGTACCATAAAACAAATACAGAATGACTGCTATGTTAAGATCCTCTGAAAGCAGAAATGAGGAATCCATTTAATGAGGCATGAAATAACGATTGAGGCAATCGGATGACCAAGTGAACCAGGTCTGCCCAGATAGAGAAATTGGCATGGCAGGGCCTCTGTGCCTGGAGGGAAAGTCTAGCTGGTCAACAGTAGTAGCAGCATGAGTGGCTCAGTCGTGTCCGACTCCTTGTAAGCCCATGCACAGCAGCCTGCCAGGCTCCTCTGTCCATGAGATGCTCCAGGCAAGACCACGAGAGTGGGTTGCCGTGCCCTTCTCCAGGGGATCTTCTAGACCTGGGATCAAACCCAGGTCTCCTGCATTGCAGGCAGCTTCTTTACCATCTGAACCACAAGGGAAGCCCAATTTGATCATTGGAGAAACTAAAAAAAGGCCAGTGTAGTCAAGCACAGAGAAGCAGAGAGAATGGCAGGGGTTGGAGAACAGTGATGACACATGGGTGGAGGTTTGGTACAATTCTGGTCTCCATCATAAGAGCAACAGGAAGTGTCATGGCAGTCCAAATGCAGGTTGGAAAAGAATTTTCCAACAGAGCATTTCAGAAGGGAGTGAGTTTATTAAGAGCAATGGAGCAGAGATAATGTGGGCGTTGCGAGCACAGCAGGCTGCCTCATGACAGATCAGGAAGAGCTGGCTTTTCCTGGTTAGTGTCCAATTTTTATAGCCTCAAGGCAAAGAAAATTTCTGCTGGAAGGGCAGCGTTAGGTGACTGGTTAGGGCACTATAGAGTAAGTACTGGAGTGGGCATTTCTGCCTAATTCAGGGTCAAGAAGCCTGCTGGTGATGATGGCAGGTTGGGGGGAGTGCTTTTGCCAGTGGTTACAAAGGGGCTCGGTCAGCTTCAGAGATGACCTTGGTTCTGGGCTCCGTGTCTGTAGCCTTGGGACAGGACTCCACAGGAAGCTCTTCCAGTCCTTCAGAATGTAGGGCAGGTGCTGCAGCCAGACCTGTCTTTCAGGAAGAGCACTCTGGCTCCAGTATGGCGACTAAACGAGAGAGGCAGCAATGGATGTGGGAGCCATGGAAGATCAGTGTAATAAGCTAGCCTAGAGAAAAGGGAGGAATGGACCAGGATGATGGCAGTGGACTTTAAGACAAGAGAAAATCTTAGGGTACATCTAGCAAGCAAGAGGCTGAAGGCCAAAGAATTGATGCTTTTAAATTGTGGTGTTGGATAAGACTCTTGAGAGCCCCTTGGACTGAGAGGAGATCAAGTCAGTCTATCCTAAAGGAAATAAATCCTGAATATTCATTGGAAGAACTGATGCTGAAGCTGAAGCTCCAATACTTTGGCCACCTGATCTGAAGAGTCAACTCATTGGAAAAGACCCTGATGCTGGGAAAGATGGGAGACAAAAAGGAGAAAGGGGATGGCAGAGGATGAGATGGTTCAATAGCATCACTGACTCAACGGACATGAATTTGAGCAAACTCTGTGAGATAGTGGAAGACAGAGGAGCCTGGCATGCTACAGTCCATGGGGTTACAAAGAGTCAGACATGACTTAGTGGCTGAAAAATAACAGCAAGCAGTAAGCAGAGGGTTCAAGTGTTTGTCTGTATTTTGTAAGTAGAGGGTGGCCATGAAAGTTCTTAAAGTTGCAAATCCATCCAGAGCTTAAAGGGTGGCTCAACTCTGACTTACATAAATAGAAGTCTTCATGAGGTTAAGGACCAGGTGGGGAGACAGAAATGGGAGTTGGAAGGATGGGAACATAAATTTGCATCTTGGAGTTTTAAATGGCCATTGGAGCAGTTGTAAAATCACAGCAGTATTGGAAAGGGTGGCTGTGAGCCAAATGTCCAAGTCCTCGTTGGACCAGAGGAGGAAGCAGCAAGACTTTAATATCAACCCACCAGGAGCAAGGGGACCAGGAAGGGTGGGAAGGGGGCAGAAGGAAAGGCAGAACAGCCTAGACTTCAAAGAAGACAGGTCTCTGCCCTTCCCCTTTCTGTCTGGTTGGTGAGTTCTATTCACTCCTCAAGTCTCAACTTACACTTTCTATTCTGTGAAACTTTTCTTATCCCTTCCTCATCATCCCCTTCCTGCTGCTCTCTCTCAGGATGTATTGTCTCCTCCCTTCCACGGACTCTAATAGCATCTTGTACATGTTTTAAAACTGAGTTACACACATACTGATTACGTCCTATTGAGGTTTGGGGTTTACTTGCCTGAATCCCCCAGTTGTGACATCAGGGTTCAAGGGCTCTGTCTTATTTGAACCAGATCCATCAGGATACTCAATCCAGTGTCTTTGGAGGAGAGAGCGAGTGTGCGGCATTTGCGTGGAAAGGGGGCGATGCATTTGTACAGAAGGTGAGAGAGCTCATGGAGAGAGAGAGACTTGGAAGCTGACTATTGAGCAAAATGATGATTAATGTTAATACCCAACACTCCCCACATGCCAGACACTACCTCTGTAATAACTCCTCCATCCTCACAAGCCCTTAGAGTGGCTGCGATACAAAGAAAGAAACTGATGGTCAGAGAGGTTACAAAATGTGCCCCAGATTATAAACCTAGTTACGTCATAGACTGTCGAGTTTGAACTCAACAGTCTGGCAGGGATCAAAACTCAAATCTACCCATTACACCTACCATCCCACCTCCTACATGAGATGTGTTTGAAAGCAGTGTTATGGACTACATTTTGCACCTGCAAATTCACATATTGGCACCCTAACCCTCAGTACCCCAGAAGGTGACCAGATTTGGAGTTAAGGTCCTTAGGGAAATAAATTAAAATGAGGCCACATAGGGTGGGCCTTAGTTGCTCAGATGATAAAGAATCTACCTGCAATGCAGGAGACCCAGGTTCAATCCCTGGGTCGGGAAGATCCCCTGAGGAAGGGAATGGCAACCCACTCCAGTATTCTTGCCTGGAGAATTCCATGGACAGAGGAGCCTGGCGGGTTACAGTCCATGGGGTTGCAAAGAATCAGGTATGACTAAGTGACTAATTCAACCTCACTGGTGTCTTTACAAAGAGAGGAAATTTGGACACACCCAAAGACGCCAGAGATGTGCACACTGAGGAATGACCACGTGAGGGTGCAGAGAGAAGGCCAGGGACCTCAGGAGAAACCGCATCTGCCAACACCTGGATCTTGCACTTGCAGCTTCTTCCAGAGCTGTGAGAAAGTAGACTCCTGCTGTTGAAGGCCCCAGCGTGTGGTACTTTGCTATGGCCGCCCTAAGAAATGAGCGCAGGCAGGCAGAATGGTGGAAGATTGCGTCACTGAAGGAAAGTGTGAGGACAAGAAGGCGGAGAGCTAAGATCCCATGATAAATAGATGCCTCGGCCACAGTTCCCAGGGGCACAGCCCTCCTCTCAGGGGCCTGGAGGGCAATGTCCTGAGTCTAATGTTTCCCTATATTTATAAATCTCTGCAGCACTTTTCCAGAAGTCTTTCGGGTTCCCATCTCATTTTTCGCTCACCACCTGGCAGGTGGAGGGGTAACGGCGGGCACAATGTGGGGTGTCTGTCCTTGGACTCTGGATCTACCCCATAAAGCAAAGGCTGAGAGTTCTTTGGAGGCTCCAAGGCAGGACCACTCTCTCTGTTCTTCCCTATCCAAGAGGAGTCATTTATATTTTAATAAGATTATTTTCCAACGCAACAGTTTATCTTTAGTTTCATTTATCCCTTTGCCATCTGGTCCCCTTATGCTTGCCTGTAAGGCTAGTGGCTTTCTTTGTCTAAGTAAATTTGTCAATAGTTTATAATTTTTCTTGTCATGATCATAATATTTATTTTTCACATCAGACAAACTCTTCTGGAGTCTTGGAAGAAAGATAATTTTTCTTCCATGTCTCTCTTTAACCTGAATTGTTATTTCTGGGAAATGTTTTTTTATTTTTTTTGCCACATCACACAACATGTGCGATCCTGACCAGGGATCAAACCTGCACCCTCTGCAGTGGAAGCCCAGGGTCTTAACCACTGGACTCCCAGGGAAGTCCTGAAAATCTATTTTTTTTTTTTCAAATAAAGAATTAAATAAAAATGAATGAGCAAAACTTCTCAAACCAACATATCTCCCGGTTCAATTTGCTACTAGATACCATAAGCCAGAATTTCACTTAAAGAACTATCTTAGGTCAGGGTGGCCATACAACAAATGATCCAGAAGATTTAGACTCATGCAATGAGATGGCCTAACTTCCCCCTGAACTGAAACTCAAACCTAAGTAAATCCCATGCCTAGGAGATTTTAATTTTTTAAAAAAAATATTACAACCTCTAACCGTTAGATTTCTTATCTTAAAGTTTTGTTGTTGTCATTTAGTCGCTAAGTCATGTCTAACTCTTCTTGCAACTCCATGGGTAGCCTGCCAGGCTCCTAAGTCCACGGAATTCTCCAGGCAAGAATACTGGAATAAGTTGCCATTTCCTTCTCCAGGGGATCTTCCTGACCCAGGGATCAAATCTGTGTCTCCTACATTGGTAGACTGATTGCTTACCATGGACTGAGCCACCAGGAAAGTTCCACCTTAAAGCTACTTATCTCGCACTAACTCCTTTGGCACTGTCCCTATTACTTTTTTGATCACTACTCTCTCTCTTTCACTGACAAAATGGATGCTCTTTCCTATCAGATTATTTTGAGTTTCTTCCTTCAGTAAAGTGCATTGATATTCCAGTCCTACTCTAATAGACAAAGGCATCTTTCAGGTGCCGGGGGGTGGGGGGCGGTGAGGGGGGTGGGAATGGGGGTGGATGGGAGGGAGGCGGGTTTCCTCTAAGAAAGCTCGGCTTGGTGGAAAGGCCAGCCCTGCCGGTGGATCTGGAACAAGATGAACTGTCCTCTCCCGACCTCAAAAGCTCCATGAGGCCAGCCACAGCCTCTGACTCGTTCACCAGTGTGCCCCTGGCACCCAGCCACTGCCTGACACACAACAAGTGCTCAACAAATAAATGGATGGATGGTCTTTTTCTAACACACCACCGTATGCAGCAGCATCCACAGAGGCTAAAAAGAGTATCCGGGGTGAAATCCAACAAGAGGTTGGGTTCAGCTCTCTCTAAGAAAACAGTGATTGAAAAACACCAGTGACAGCTTGTGATCACATGCTTCACAGTTTCTAGAGGCCTTCACATCTCTTGTGAGACTTACAACAGCAAGCCCAGTTTTTAAAACTTAATTCATTTCTTTTAATTGAAGGATAATTACAACATTGTGACGGACTCTGCCATACATCAATATGAATCAGCCACAGGCATACATGTGACCCCCTCCCTCCTGAACCCCCTCCCACCTCCCTCTCCGCACCCCTCAGAGCACTGGCTTTGGGTGCCCTGCGTCATCCTTCAGACTCCCACTTACTGTCTGTTTTACACAGGGTAATGTGTATGTTTCAATGCTATTCTCTCAAATCATCCCACCCTCTCCTTCTCCCACTCTGTCCAAAAGTCTGATCTTTATGTTTGTGTCTCCTTTGCTGCCTGGCACATACTATCTTTCTAGATTCAGAACTATCTTTCTAGATTCAGAACTATCTTTCTAGATTCCATATATATGCATTACTACACCACAACCTCATTTGAAGGACGATGGAAGCCCCATAGTTTTGTGTGAGGATTAAAGAGCTTGTGCATGGAAGGCCTGTACTTCAATGCCTGATGTGTAGTGAGCGCTTCTAAATCAGCTGATGATCTGCACTGTTACTCTAGTGACTTGATGAATTCTGGTTAGAAATCAGCTTTCATGTTTCCTGGTCTATGACAACCTACCTCAGTTTTCCTCCCACACTGGCCTCAGACTCCAATGGGAACATCTTTAAGGGGTTTGGACAGGACATGCTAAGCAGACCAGGGACACTTCTCTGCTCATATCTTACAGGGGGGAGGGAGAGGGTGTTGCACCCTCACAATTAAAGTGATCAACGTTAAACAGCTGGAAGGAGAGCCCGGGAATCATGTAAAGGTTATGGGCAAGATATCCTTTGGTGACCGCTACAAGGTCCTTTTACCAAAAAAACAAGAAAGGGAGGCTCCTGAGACCCAAAGACTTAAGGGAGAGCCCAGCTGGATACTCGTGCTCAGAGGGACAGTGAGTACTGTTCACAATTTTTGTCTTCCTGATAATAAATACATCATCCCTGAGTCACCATCGGGGGCTGTGCCAATGAAAAATAACACTTGTGTCCCCTGCAATCAAGGGGAGGTGGGTCAATCCATCATTTGAGACATGGTCCAGGTTTTTATCTAATTGACCTTTCTCTGGTTATTTGAGAAAGACTGCAGGAGATGCATTGAAGAAGGAAATGGCAACCCACTCCAGTGTTCTTGCCTGAAGAATCCCAGGGACGGGGGAGCCTGGTGGGCTGCCGGTCTATGGGGTCGCACAGAGTCGGACACAACTGAAGGGACTTAGCAGCAGCAGGAGATGCAGGAGACAAGGGTTCAATCTCTAGGTTCAGAAGATCCCCTGGAGGAGGGCATGGCAACCCACTCCAGTACTCTTGCCTGGAGAATCCCATGGACAGAGGAGCCTGGTGGGCTACAGTTCCTGGGGTCGCAAAGAGTCAGACACAACTGAAGAGACGCATGAAAATAATTTAAGCAGCATCTCATTTTCTAAGGATCATGCTGATTTCACTGTTTCTTCTCTGCTCTTTTTCTTAGTGTCCTCTTCCCGAGGGTGTGACAGCCGGCCCTTTGGCCTTTCTGGCAGATGACAAGGACTCCATCCACATTCAATGGGTCACCTGGCTCCTCTGCTCATTCACTGGGTGGCCTGGGCCAAGGCCCTTGAACTCACTGGAATTTAGTTTCCTCAACTGCCAAGTGAAAAAATAAACCTACTTCAGAGAACTTTGTCCAGGATTAAATGAGGTGACAGATATGAATTGCCTCTACACAGAATAGACAAAGGTAGGTGCCCTTGAGGCTGTTAAGGAGAACAAGACAGCTGAATGTTCATTATCTTATGGCTGTTGTTCAGTTGCTCAGTCGTGTCCGACTCTTTGCAACCCCATGGACCGTAGCACACCAGGCTTCCCTGTCCTTCACTATCCTCCGGAGTTTTCTCAAACTCATGTCCATTGAGTTAGTGATACTATCCAACCATCTCATCCTCTGTCGTCCCCTTCTCCTCCTGCCTTCGATCTTTCCCAGCATCAGGGTCTTTTCCAATGAGTCAGCTCTTCTCATCAGGTGGCCAAAGTATTGGAGCTTCAGCTTCAGCATCAGTCCTTCCAGTGAATATTCAGGGTTGATTTCCATTATACTTACCTATTTGGCCCCTTTTCTCAGCCCTTAAATCTGGTTTCATGGACAGCCTTTGTTCTACAACTTTTCAAATAGACTATAATGGTCTTTTGATTTCCAGGAGATGTCATATTTATACAGAAATGCCTCACTGTCATCTTTCCCATTTGGGGTCCTTCTGGTCCCCCCGCTTCCCTCCGTCTCTAATCACATGCTCAGTGCTCTGTCCTGCCGCACTCTTGCTGGTCTCTGTACCAGGGGAGCTCTCCTTACTACCTCCCCTACCCCAGGCTGTGGCTGCTTTCCCTCCATTCACTCAGCAGGTGTCTATTGCTCCAAGGACTACTCCAGGTACTGGGGATACAGCAGTGAATAGAACAGAGACTCTGCTCTTCTGGAGCTGGCATTCCATGGGTAGGATTAGGGTGGGAAGAAGAGGTCATCAGTCAATAAATCTATCTTATGTCAAGTGCTGGTAGAGTTATAAGAAGGAAGAGAACAGGGTAAGGGAACACTGTGATGCAAGTTTAATCAGGAAGGGCTCTCTGATCAGGGGCCATTTGAACAGAGTCCTTTAAGTTCAATGTTTTCTTAAAATTTATTTTTAGTTGGAGGATAATCGCTTTACAATGTTGTGTTGGTCTTTCTGCCATACATCAATATGAATCACCCCATAAGCAAACGTATGTTCAGGGCCTCCCAGATGGCTCAGTGGTAAAGAATCTGCCTTCAGTGCAGGAGACCTAGGTTGGATCACTGGGCCGAGAAGATCCCCTGGAGGAGGGCATGTCAATACACTCCAGTATTCTTGCCTGGAGAATCCCATGGACAGAGGAGCCTGGTGGGCTGCAGTCCACGGGGGTCGCAAAGAGTTGGACACGGCTGAAGCAACTGAGCATACAGGCATACATACATATGCTCCTGAAGCTCCTTCCCATCCCCCACCCCACCCCACTCCTCTGGGTTGTCACAGAGCACCAGGTTGAGCTCCGTGTTATGCAGAAACTTCCCATTAGCTATCTGTTTTGCATATAGTGAACTTCCTGATGTTCAAGCTGGTTTTAGAAAAGGCAGAGGAACCAGAGGTCAAATTGCCATTATCCGCTCGATCATGGAAAAAGCAAGAGAGTTCCAGAAAAACATCTATTTCTGCTTTATTGACTATGCCAAAGCCTTCGACTGTGTGGATCACAATAAACTGTGGAACATTCTGAAAGAGATGGGAATATCAGACCACCTGACCTGCCTCTTGAGAAGTTTGTATGCAGGTCAGGAAGCAACAGTTAGAACTGGACATGGAACAACAGACTGGTTCCAAATAGGGAAAGGAGTACATCAAGGCTGTATATTGTCACCCTGCTTATTTAACTTATATGCAGAGTACATCATGAGAAACGCTGGACTGGAAGAAACACAAGCTGGAATCAAGATTGCCGGGAGAAATATCAATAACCTCAGATATGCAGATGACACCACCCTTATGGCAGAAAGTGAAGAGGAACTCAAAAGCCTCTTGATGAAAGTGAAAGAGGAGAGTGAAAAAGTTGGCTTAAAGCTCAACATTCAGAAAACGAAGGTCATGGCATCCGGTCCCATCATTTCATGGGAAATAGATGGGAAAACAGTGGAAACAGTGTCAGACTGTTTATTTGGGCTCCAAAATCACTGCAGATGGTGACTGCAGCCATGAAATTAAAAGACGCTTACTCCTTGGAAGGAAAGTTATGTCCAACCTAGATAGCATATTCAAAAGCAGAGACATTACTTTGCCAACAAAGGTCCATCTAGTCAAGGCTATGGTTTTTCCTGTGGTCATGTATGGATGTGAGAGTTGGACTGTGAAGAAGGCTGAGCGCCGAAGAATTGATGCTTTTGAACTGTGGTGTTGGAGAAGACTCTTGAGAGTCCCTTGGACTGCAAGGAGATCTAACCAGTCCATTCTGAAGGAGATGAGCCCGGGGATTTCTTTGGAAGGAATGATGCTAAAGCTGAAACTCCAGTACTTTGGCCACCTCATACGAAGAGTTGACTCATTGAAAAAGACTCTGATGCTGGGAGGGATTGGGGGCAGGAGGAGAAGGGGATGACAGAGGATGAGCTGGCTGGATGGCATCACTGACTCGATGGACATGAGTCTGGGTGAACTCCAGGAGTTGGTGATGGACAGGGAGGCCTGGCGTGCTGCGATTCATGGGGTTGCAGAGAGTCGGACAGGACTGAGCGACTGAACTGATGTATATATTTCAATGCTTCTCTCTCAATTCATCCACCTTCTCCTGCCCCTGCTGTCTATAAGTCTGTTCTCTGAACACAGTACTGAAAGATAATGTGGCAAGAGCCTTGCAGAAAATCTGGGAGCAGTTATTCCAGGGAGCAGAAACAGTAAGTGCAAAGACCCTGAGGCAGAAGAGGGCTGAATATCCCTTCCTGAGAGAGCATTCCCTGACATTCCTACTTGAATTATGTCCTCTCTCAGGACACACTGTTCTTTTTCTTCATAGCATCCATCTTCATTTATGTTATATATATATATATTTTAATATATACTTATTTCATTAGTCTCCCTCTCCTTATAAGGAGAGGGATTATAAGCTCCGTGAGGGCAAGCATAATATCCATTGCTGTTTTCCTTCATTTATATATCCAGAACTCAGCCTTCTAAATGGTATTTATTGACTGTACCAATAAATTTAAGTTGGTCATTAATGGCATTGTGCTGTAAATCTCTTACAACAATTCTTTTGTCTTGTCTGAGAATTTTTCTTTTAGAAATCAGTATATAGGGTGGGGGTGGGGTGGCAGTGAGGGGGATCTCCTTTGAAGAATTGACATGCTCCTTCTTTCAGCTAATGAGCACAAACTGAGTATAATATTTCAATCTCTATTTTGTGTGCAGGGAATTTTATGCTCAGCAAGGACAATTCAGTTAAGATTTGGGGTTGGCATATTTACCTATGTTTTTTTCTTGCTAAGATTGCATGTCTATTCTTTTGTTTAGTTAGATCTCTGTTTTGTGTAATTTAATTAAGAATCAAAGGGAGTGACATTTAAGTAAGTAGGAAGGAAGAACAGAAAAGAGAGGAGAGGGAGAGAGGAAAGAAAAATAGATTCCCCTTCTTGAAACCACTTGTCACTGCTTTGCAAATCGAGACTGGGACTATAGCTAGCTCATGCTTTAGAAGTAATGATGGCTGCCTAGGACTAGTTCTTATCAGGACCAACACTACATATTCTTACATATGATCTCATTAAATTCACAACAAGCTACAGGGTAGATATCAACAGTCCAATCTTACAAAGAAGTAAATCAAAGCTCAAAGAGGCTAAATAACTTATCTCAAAAAAGAAGAAACTAGAAATGAGTGCCTTCCTGTGCCTTGGGCAGGGCTGTCAGAATTAAATCCAAATAGTTTTGCTCCTTCCTGACCCCAAACTCTATCCAGCCTCACCCTAAGGGGAAGAGATCCGCTTCAATAGTGATCATTAACTCACCCCAGGGGCTGAGCAGGGTATTTTACAAACATCCATTATCTCCCTACAGCAGCAACCCCTGAATGCAGGTGCCTGCAATTGTCTTCAAGTTATTTGTAAAGGCTTTTTTTTTTTTTTTTTAACTAGCAAAAGGTAGCTCAGATGGTAAAGAATCTGCCTGCAATGCAGGAAACGCTGTTCAATCCCTGGATTGGAAAGATATCCTGGAGAAGGAAATGGCAACCCAGTATTCTTGCCTGGAGGATTCCACGGACAGAGGAGGCTGGGGGGGCTACAGTCCATGGGGTTGCAAAGAGTTGGACACGACTGAGCGACTAACACACAAAATGACATGACACTAGCTGTAAACTGGCAAGTTGGCGGTGGGAAGCCACTCAGACCTGTGCTAAAAAAGGTGATAATAAATTCAGTGTTGGCAATTCTGAGGGAACTGTGAGAAAACACCTAGATGCTCTGGAAGTAAAACAGGTTTCTCCTCGCTTCCACCGTGCGCCCTGCTGTTTCGCCGTGGGAATTGCAACGCCGCCGGGGCTCAGGAACCTCCCCGCGATACCTAGGAATTTGGATTCCAGGACTGTGGGCCCAGGAGAGTGGCGCGGCTCACTCACACGGCTCACTAGCGAGGCACTCGTTTCTACTTTCTTCTTTTTTTTTTTTTTTACCAATAATTATAGATTTAAAAAACAGTATTTACATATTTGTTTTTAAACCAGAATGAATAGAATCATAGACTTTTAGAGCCCCCAAATTATGATTCAGATAGCCTAGGAGTGTATCTGAGTCTGGACAAGTTATTTAACCTCTTTGAGCTTTGATATACTTATCTGTAAGATTGGACTGTTGATATCTACCCTATAGCTTGTTGTGAATTTAATGAGATTATATGTAAGAATATGTAGCACTGGTCTTGATAAGCGGTCACAAAGCACAGACAGGAACACGCGCCCCCCAAACACCCAGAAGTGTACACCGACCAGTGTATTACATGCCTCACCCACCCACCCACACAAACCACAAGTGCACGAGACCGCACAGACCTCATCCATTCGTTCACTCACACCACACACGGGCACGCAACATGCGGGCTCATGCGAGCTCGCGCACACGCTCACACCCGGTGCACACACGCTCTCGCGCGCGCACCTACGCTCGCTCACAGGCACATACTTTCTTGCGTGCGCACAGACTCCGCGCACACACGCGCGCGCGCTCACACCACGTGCACACGCCCTCTTGCGTACGCACAGACCCCCGACTCGCGTGCACACGCCCTCTGGCGCGCGCACACGCTCGCTCGGCATCGGCGAGGGGCGGAACGCGAGCAGTCCCCGGGGGCCCGGCTGGGCGCGGCCAGGAGAGGGCGCGGCGCGGGGCGGTGCCGGAGTTGTTTGCCGGAGCCCCGGCCGCCAGACTCTCCGAGGGAGCCCCGCCAGCTCGCGCCGGGCCGGGTTGAGCTGGGCCGCCCGGGTCACGCCGGCGCTCGCGAGCGGAGCGCGGCGTGGAGCGCACCATGGACCCCAAGGCGGGTGGCGGCGAGGAGGATGACTGCGTGGACTCGGGCGCCGAGACTGGAGGGTGAGCCGCACGGACCGGGCCGGGCAGTGGGCGAGGGGGGCACTCTCCGAGTTGCGCGGCGGCTCTTCCCGGCCGGGGACCTTCCTGGACCGCTCGCCGGAGCCGCTTGGGCTGGCCTTGAGCCACGGGGGCTGCTCCTGCCGCTGGGTCCCTCGGGGAAGCCGGAGGGGCTGCGGTGAGCCCATCTGGGCGGGCCTTGAGAACAGAACGGCGTGGTTCGTGGCTGCTCGGGTCAGGGCGGTCCCCTCCCTGAGGGGCAGAAAAGTGGAAGGACTCTAGGTTCACAGTAATCCCACACCGCCGCAGCCCACCTGCCCTCCGCTATCACTGAGATGATGCAGCGTGCAGTGCAAATGCAGTGTCCCCTGTATCCTCCTTAGACCAGGGACGCGCTTGCACTTGTTTCCACCTTCCGCAAGGACTTTCTTCCTGTAACTCCGGGGCCCCCTGGAGTCCGGGATGGGGGCTTGGGGATGAGAAGTAAAGAGGGTAGGACACGTGAGACCTAGAAGTCTTTCAGAAGTCGCCTAAGAGAATGGCGTTTCTCATTTTGTGCTTGATTGTACTTGGCGAGACGCCCTGTCTCCCAAACCCCTCCGCTGCCCAGCCTAAACTTCCTCGCCCCTGTGCGCACCTGTGCCAGCTGGATGCACTAGCCTTGAACACAGGTGGTGTGAGGATAGTGCTATGATCTAGCCCTGTTTATTATTATTATTTTTAATATCCTCTTCGCTTCAGCTGACTCAATTAGCCCAAACCTTTGGAGACTCATGTAATTAACCCTCTCCCACCAACACTGTTTTCCTGAGTGGGACAAAAGACTGAATGTCTTTTAGGAGACGGAGGTCATTGTAAAGGCTCCCGCCCAGCCCCTATCTCTAGAGGACTTCCCGGTGCAGAGTCAGCGCTACATCCCGGATGCGGGTACCGACCCAGAAGGAAAGGGTGTCTTTTCCTATCAGCGGTAACCCGGGGGAGGGGGTGGTGGGGAGGACCGGAGCTGCCCAGAGGACAGAAAGCCTCATTCCTGGAAGGTTGAGGGGGAGGGGAGTAATTCAGAATAATCTCAGGATTTGCAACCCTGGGAGGACAGGAAGAGAGTCCAGGTCCAGAATGGACCCAGGGTCTGACCTGACTCTGGGAGAGTCTCGCTAGGCAGCCCCTCCTGCCTGCCCACCCCACCCTTACTTGCAGCCTCCACTGGCTCTAGCCCACATCTGGGACTTTACTGCCCCAAAGCATTTACCGTGCAATGTGCTTTCCTTGTTACCCACACTTGTGATCACTAAGGGTCACTACAGAACCCAATTACCTTCCAGTGTTGCAACTGATTCCAAATACTGAACTCCTGTGCTTCCTCCCACATTCTGTATATGTGACATTTATCCACTTTAATCAGAGATTCTTGGCTTCCTGCCCCTCACGCCCCGCCCCCCATCTTTAGTTAGCTAGACCATGAGTAGAAGGAACAAAGCAAAATTAACCAGCTCATTTTCAGCTGGATTAAATAAAGCATAAGCTGGTCCATTGGTTTTCAATTTGCAGAACTCTCGTAAAACAGATCTTTTTTGCAAGGGCTGTCTTGAAGAAGTGCAGAGGAAACCCTGACCCAGAAGTGTCACACACTCACACTCCCAAGGAACAGCATGACAGCTGTCAGGGCTCTGGGGAGGGCTGAGCATTCTGCCACCTCTCTGCCTCTGTCATAATGTGTACGTTAATAGGACAGAATTGTTTGAAGAATTCGTATTACTTCTGTAGCATTCTTAAAGCTAAAGTGGCATACATTTAAATGAAATAGTTTAGGCTATTTCTATTAATCTAGTATTTGCCACTTATATATCCTTTCTGGAGAATGCGATGGCACCCCACTCCAGTACTCTTGCCTGGAAAATCCCATGGACGGAGGAGCCTGGTAGGCTGCATTCCATGGGGTCGCTAGCAGTCAGACACGACTGAGCGACTTCACTTTCACTTTTCACTTTCATTCATTGGAGAAGGAAATGGCAACCCACTCCAGTGTTCTTGCCTGGAGAATCCCAGGGACGGGGCAGCCTGGTGGTCTATGGGGTCACGCAGAGTCGGACATGACTGAAGTGACTTAGCAGCAGCAGCAGCATATATCCTTTAAAGTTGAGTTTACTTATTTAAAAAACTGTCCATAATTTCCCTGCTTTTCTGGTGCTTACCCCCTCTTTCCCTATCCAGCTTTTATATAGCTGCCTGTGGAGACTGCAGAAAACATGCAGAAAGCATTCAGCATGAGTTTGCTTCCCAGGTGGCGCTAGTGGTAAAGAACCCACCTGCCAAGGCAGGAGATATAAGAGACTCGGGTTCTATCCCTGGGTCGAGAAGATCACCTAGAGGAGGGCATGGCAACCCACTCCACTGTTCTTGCCTGGAGAATCCCATGGACAGAGGAGCCTGGTGGGCTACAGTCCAGGGGGTCTCAAAGGGTCGGACATGACTGAAGAGACTTAGCACAGCATATTTTTAAAATGCAAATCTGATCATGTCTCTCTGCCTTACAAGCTTTTAGTGGTTCTGTTGTCTACAAAGGACAAAGAGTTTAGCATGGCCCACAAGCCCCAGTGTTATACTGCTGCTGCTACTGCTAAGTTGCTTCAGTCGTGTCCGACTGTGCGACCCCATAGATGGCAGCCCACCAGGCTCCCCCGTCCCTGGGATTCTCCAGGCAAGAACACTGGAGTGGGTTGCCATTTCCTTCTCCAATGCATGAAAGTGAAAAGTGAAAGTGAAGTCGCTCAGTCATGTACAACTCTTAGCAACCCCATGGACTGCAGCCCACCAGGCTCCTCCATCCATGGGATTTTCCAGGCAAGAGTACTGGAGTGGGATGCCATTGCCTTCTCCACAGTACACCCCGACCCCCATTCTCTGGCCCTTTCACTTAACAGGCCCATCCTTGCACCCTGCATCCAACCACATCAGCTGGATTTTCTCCAGTTCCCTCACCTGTGTCAAGCTGCCCTCTCTGCCTGCTGGGCCCTTCTCCACCTGGCACGCCTGTCCGCCAGGTGAAACTCTACTCTTCTTTCAAGAGTCAGCTCAAGTGACACATCGTCTTAAGACAAGGAGTCTTAATTTGGGGTGCATGAATTGCTTTGAGCTGTAAGCAAAATGATGGGCTTTGTGTGGTTTTATGAGAAGACACTATTTTTCATCAGAGTCTCAGAGTAGCCCTTGATATCCTCCAAACCAAGTTTGGGCAGGGTATGAGAAGTTTCCTCTTCAACATGCTGTGTTTGAAGTATTGGGAGACATTCAAGGAAAGATAGTGAGTCAGCAGTCAGGTAATCTACCTAGAGAGGAGGACTGCAGGATGGCATTGCATTTGGGAACTGCCAGCCTGAAAATGGCAATTAAAGCCTTCAGAGAGGATTAAATCAACTAAAGGTCATAGCAAACACGTGCCTGGCATTTACTATGTGCCAGGTACCATTCTAAGACTTGTGATGTGTGCTAAGTCACTTCAAAAGTGTCCTAGTCTTTGCGACCATATGGGCTATAGCCCGCCAGGCTTTTCTTGTCCGTGGGATTCTCCAGGGACGAATAGTGGTGTGGGTCACCACTTCCTTCTCCAGGGGATCTTCCCAACCCAGGGATTGAACCCATGTCTCTTATGTCTCCTGCATTGCAGGTGGGTTCTTTACCACTAGGGCCACCTGGGAAGTTTCATTGTTGTTTTTCAGTCGCCCACAGTCACCCAGTTATGTTCAACTCTTTGTGACCCCATGGACTGCAGCACGCCAGGCCTCCTTGTCCCTCACCATCTCTCGGAGTTTGCCCAAGTTCATGTCCATTGCATTGGTGATGCCATCCAGCCCTCTCATCCTCTGGTACCCTCTTCTCCTTCTGCCCTCAATCTTTCCCAACATCCATATTTCATTAACTCAGTTAATCCTTCAACAGCTCTGGGAAGCAAGTGCTGCTACTGCTGCTGCCAAGTCACTTCAGTCATGTCCGACTCTGTGCGACCCCATAGACGGCAGCCCACCAGGCTTCCCTGTCCCTGGGATTCTCCAGGCAAGAACACTGGAGTGGGTTGCCATTTCCTTCTCCAATGCAGGAAAGTGAAAAGTGAAAGTGAAGTCGCTCAGTCGTGTCTGACCCTTAGCGACCTCATGGACTGCAGCCCACCAGGCTCCTCCGTCCATGGGATTTTCCAGGCAAGAGTACTGGAGTGGGGTGCCATTGCCTTCTCCGGAAGCAAGTGCTATTGAAGGCCAGCCTTGCAAAACTACAGTATTTAAATGTCAGGTAAAGGAGGAGAGAAAAAGGATTCATAGAGTGAAAAAAAGAAGGGCGTACCCTGGAAGCCAGGGGGGAAAAAAGGAAAGAGATAAGCTATGCTACTGAGAAGTGAATCAGGAGGAAGGTGAAGTGTCTTTTTTTTTTGCATTTTTGGCTGTGCTGGGTCGTCATTGCTCCACGTGGGTTTCTCTGGCTGCCACGAGCCGGGGGCTGTTCTTTAGTTATGGTGTGCGGGCTTCTCACTGTGGTGCTTCTCTTGTTGTGGAGCACAGGCTCCTGGGCTCAGGCTTCAGTAGTTGCAGCCCGTGAGCTTAGTTGCTCTGCCCCATGTGGAATCTTCCCGGACCTGGGATCGAACCCGTGTCCCCTGCATTGGCAGACGGATTCTTAACCACTGGACCATGAGAGAGATCTGGAAGTGTCTTCTTTGTAAACGGAGATGAAGAGAAGGTGGAGTAGTAGTTGATGGAGGAGAAGTGGGTGCAAAAGCCAGGTCAGCATGAGGGGAGAGGAGGTGGCTGGGAATGGGAGGGGTGAGGAGAGGCAGTAGCTGGGAGTGGGGAATGGGATGAAGGAAGGAGCCTTCAATATAAGCAATAATCGGGCGGTAAATGCTCACAGAAAGGATTCTGTGAATGAGAAAGGCTAACTGTATAGGAGAAAGATGTATATCTGTAATGTCAGCTTTCTAAAAAGGTGGGGGCAGATGGACCTTGGACCAGCTGGACAGATTGGCCTTGGAAAGAGGGGGACATCCCTGTTGCAGTCAGTGGGAGAGAAGGGAACATGGGTTTCCACTGAGTCCAGATGCAGCCCCCAGGAGAATGGAGACCTGCCGTGGTTGCTCAGGCAAAGATGAGCGAGAAGCCAGGTGAGATTAGTGATTACATTGGAAGGAGCCAGTTTGTCTCTCCTGCAGCAGGGTTCACCTGCCTAGGGGCAGGCAGAGAGAGACAGTGGGTAGCTGGGATCATCAAGGTTGGTGGGGGGACTCTTGCTAGGCAGGTGTGAGCAGAACAGAGGAGCAAGGCATTCTGGGGCTATTGCTTGAGCCGATGACTGATCCTTTCAGCAGCGCATCTGAAATGCCTCTAAGAACCTCTCTGGGTCCCACTGCCAGGGCGTGGACTGTGCTCATCCCTTTGAAAGTCAAAAGAGCCAGTCAGCTGCGGTTTAAATGCTGGCTCCTCCACTTAGGAATTGTGGAACCTTGAGCCAGTTGCTTAACCTCTCTCTGCCCTCAGCTTTCCCTTCTGTAAACTGTGGGTGACAATAATAGTGCCCTCCTCATAGGGTGGTTGTGAGGATTGAACGAGTCTATACACTTAAATTCCATGGACAGCGGAGCCTGGCGGGCTACAGTCTGTGGGGTTGCAAAGAATCAGATACGACTGAGCCACTAACATGATACACTTAAAGACCCTAGAATGGTGCCTGGCATAAGTAAACCCCCAGTATGAAAAATACTGCAAATGGTAAACTTGAGGATTAAAAAAAAAAACATATATATATATAGGCTGCACTGGGTCTTCACTGCTATGTCCAGGTTTCTCTAGTTGCTGCCGGCCTAGTTGTGGTGCTCAGGTTTCTCATTGCAGTGGCTTCTCTTATTGCGTAGCACAGGCTCTAAGGTGCGTGGACTTCAGTAGCTGCAGTACTCAGGCTCAGTAGTTGTGGCCCTCCGGGCATGTGGAATCTTCCAGGACCAGGGATCGAACCGGTGTTCCTGGTATTGCAAGGCTGATTCTTAACCACTGGACCATGAGGGAAGCCCCTTAGAGTTTTTTTTTTTTTAACGCTGTTTTTTTTTTTTTTTTTAAGTTTATTTTATTTACTCTTCTTTTTGGCTGTGCTGGGTCTTCATTGTTTTTGCACAGGCTTTCTCTAGTTGCAGCAAGTGGGGGTTACTGTTCCTTGCAGTGCGTGGGCTTCTCATTGTGATGGCTTCTCCTGTTGCACAGGCTCTAGGGCCAGCAGGCTTCAGTAGTTCCAGCGCTCAGACTCTGGGGCACAGACTCAGTAGTTGTGGCACACGTGTGTAGTTGCTCCATGGCATGTGGAATCTTCGTGGACCAGGGATCAAACCTGTGTCCCCTGCGTTGGCAGGCAGATTCTTATCCACTGTGCCACCAAGGAAGTCCTTAAAGTTGTATATAATAAAAAGGTACATCTCCAGGTACACTCAAAACCATATATTCTGTGGCCTCATCACAGTAGAGGCTCTGATGCTTTTAAATGCCTTACAAATTTGGTCATTGTTCAGAACATCTGAAAGGCTATGTCACATGCCTCGATATAATGATTATTTTTCTTTTAAAGATGAGGAAATGAAGGTTTAGGGGGTACATGACTAGTTAGTGGGTTAGTTTGAAGCCCAGGTCTCCAGCACACTTTCCACCTGGTAAAGTTGTCTTTCAAGGAGCAGCTGGTCTGTAATTCTTATTTTCTGTTCAAATACTTTCTTTTGCTTGGAATGCTATCAGTACCTTTGCAGTCTGACCCCTCAACATGGGCTAAGACTAAAAGCAAACTAGCATTCTGGGGTAATTGATGTCGTTTTGAAACTTGCATTCTCTAGATCCACTTGAAAACCTGCTTTGTGCTTCCGTGTACCTTCTGTTAGAAAAAGATTGGCAAGTCGGCTACTGACTGAAGTCCACTATCATAAGAAACAGAATCTCTTGAACAGAGAGACAAGCAGAGTTTTGTAAACCAAAACAAAAGACTAAGCTGAATGTTTTCCAATGGGTGTTTCTTTAGTGCTGTTTCCCAGATTTGGCCTTTAAGCCACTCTTTGAAATATAACAATAGCTGATGGGTTATTTTCATTCAGAAGTTTGACCTGGCATTAATGGCAGTAATGTCAGCTGTCACTGAGCTTCTGAAAACATAGGGTCATATTATGTCCTTTATCTTCAGGTGACCTCCAACAGATGCATCACTGTGATTTCAGAGATAACCAACAATTCACAGGTCTAGCATGTATAAACCGGTGGATGGGAAAAAATAGGTAGAGCAGATTTTTAAACGAGACGTTTAAAGAATGGTAGATGGGGAAATCTTGCATAGAAGAAAACACGATCTGTTAGATACTCTATTATCTTTGTGTTCAAGGTGGAGCTTGATAGCTCTAAATTACTTTGGCATCTAATTCAGTTGACTGAGAGTTCACAGATGAAGTCCATGGGGCATTGAGCTGATGTTTACCAAAATGTCAAGATCAATTTCACTGAAATGTCCTGATCAATTCTTACCCCAAGATTTCCCTGGAAAAGAGAATTTAGGAAGGTATCTATTTTAAATGAATATAAAAATTGGCCAGTAGGCTGTTAACAGTGCTAAACTATCTTAAGTGCCGACCTCTTTCTATTTAACCCCTCTATGTATAATTGTTGGAGAAGGCAATGGCACCCCACTCCAGTACTCTTGCTTGGAAAATCCCATGGACGGAGGAGCCTGTTAGGCTGCAGTCCATGGGGTCGCTAAGAGTCGGACACAACTGAGCGACTTCACTTTCACTTTTCACTTTCCTGCATTGGAGAAGGAAATGGCAGCCCACTCCAGTGTTCTTGCCTGGAGAATCCCAGGGATGGGGAAGCCTGGTGGGCTGCCGTCTATGGGGTCGCACAGAGTCGGAAATGACTGAAGTGACTTAGCACAGCATAGCATGTATAATTGTGATTAAAGTCCAGTCAAGGGACCACATATCACTTTCTGTTTAGTATTACATTACTAAATAAATGTAATGTTTGAAAATGTGTCTACTATATGTTCCAGGCACGTGAATATATATAATCTTTGTATTATCCTGCTTATCTGTATCATGTGTCCATAAATTTTTCTTCCTAAAATTTGTGGATTCACCTGGCATACTTCATTCTGGGAGAGCTGAATATCTTATGCAGAGCCACCTAGATAAATTCTTATAAATTCTTCTCACATCTTAGGATGTGAGACCAATGAATAAGATTCCCAAGACAGGTACCCTATACTTGCTTCCTCTCATCTAAAGAACCTGCGAGTACACGCCCCTCGGAGAACCAGAGTCAGTATCCAAAATTGTTTGACCATATTTATGCACAAAATTGTTTCAAGCTTTACTGTTTGTCTTCCATTGTCCATATTTCTAGTAAATAACCTTCCAGGGTTATTTGGAATGTCTTTTAAGAACTACAAAAGTCTTCATACCTCAACTCAGTTCCTATTCCCCATCCTGATAATTTTTCTAAGGAAATTAAATATATTGATAAATATCTCATCTCCGTGTACTTTGCAAAAGTGAACAATCAGGAACAGCCATATAGCCCACAAAAGGGACATAGTTGACTAAATTATAGAATTTCACTGTGTCTATATAATTACAGGAGCTATGTGGCAGCATTTTATGATAGAGTTAGTGAAAAGAGTAGTTTAAAATTGTATCTCTGTCATTATAGCAACTGGGTACAAATGACATCACCAGGACCAGAGGCTGGAAAGCAATGTGAGGTTGTAAGTGACTTTTCTTTCTGTTTGATTTCTGTTTTGATGGCGGACAGGGGTAGAAATTGGAGTGACGGATGAGACTGCAGAGCTGAGCAGAGGCCATCAGTCATAGAAAGAGGGGTTTATGTCCAGCTTGAACTTCTTCAGATTTGTGCTTTGCAAAGATTGGCTGCTGTATGAGGGAGGAATTCGAGCAGGGCAAGAGTGACAGAAGACTGACCGTTTGGCATGCCTGACCTGGGCGGTGCTTTTCATCACAAGAAGTATGGAGAGATTCAAGGCACAGGCATCCATTTTGCTAGCACCTGCCCTAAAATACCCCCTCTGCACTTTAAGATTCTTGGAAAATGTTTCAAATGTAAATTTTATTCTACATACGTATCCATCCATATGTAAATCTTTTAAAATGTATGCATGTGTGAAACCCATATGCTTCGAGAGCATTTGGAAAACCCTAGCCGAAATTACTGACAAAATTTTAATGGTAAAAATCAATACGATTGCACATTCTTATAGAATGTTCTATTGGACTTGTCATGCAATTTCTTTGAAGCCTGGCCATAAGATGATCACATTGTCATGGAATTGTTTTGCTATTGCATCTACCAAGTGGATGCTGGTTGAGTATTCATTGCATTTATATATAGTTACATTTCTAAATATCGTCCTAAAGTTTATTTATGTCCTGCCTGGTTCCAGAAGGAATTTAATGCACTGACTTACAAATCCTGCATTTCATAATGTTCCTGATCCCTGACTCTCCTTTCTCTCCTTCTCTCCCTGTTCCTGGAGCTAGCGTGTGTCTCTGGGCTCTGCTCGCCATTCTCGCTTCTAACTCCTTCCTTGCCACCACCCTAGTTCAACCTTAATCATATCATTCCTCATTTCCTGGTCGCCTTACAAATATTATCACCTTAGTTTCCAAATCTGTGGTATGAAAACTTGGATGAGATTCCAGTGGATGCAGTTTGTAGTCTCTCGAGGGATATGCAAGTGTTAGTAGTTGTTATTCTTTCCAGTTTTAAAATTCAGTGATTCTGTGACAATTAAAGTATGAGTTGGCCAAAGAACTCGTTCGAGTTTTTCCATGATAGCGTTCTGAAAAAACCCGAACAAATGTTTTGGCCAACCCAGTTTCATTTAGGCTTCCCAGGTGGTGCTAGTGGTAAAGAACCTGCCTGCCAAAGCAGGAAACATGAGAGACATGAGTTTGATTCCTGGGTCGGGAAGATCCCCTGGAGAAGGGCATGGCAACCCACTCCAGTATTCTTGCCTGGAGAATCCCATGGACAAAGGAGCCTGGTGGGCTACAGTCCATAGGGTCACAAAGAGTTGGCCACAACTGAGCACGCAGTATTTCATTTGAAAAGAGAAAATCACTCACTGTCTTGCTTTCATTGTGTCCCTCTGTGTGTAAGTCAGCACATCATTTTGTGTGAGCGATATAGGTTGTTTTTACTAGTATGAGAGAGTGCTTTTTATGATCTTAAAAATTTTTTTTGTATATGCCTTTTTAATGTGGTAAGAAACTCAATGGAATAAAAGATGATTCAAGAAAGCCCACATGAGGCTTAGTAAATACAGGGAGTGTGTACCTATAAAATTAAACATAATTAACTAGTCTATTTGCATAACTATGTCCCCTAACTACCACCTTGGCAGAATAAACCCCTCCGTGCCTGAGAGATTAGTTGCCTACTGAGAATGACTTGGGGACCCTGCAGGGAGAAAACCAATAGCTTCTATACCACGGAAGTTGCCAGAGAGGGACGGCTTAAGAGCCACACAAATAGAGCAGAAACTTAGTAGAGATTAAGCAGGCAAGTTCTTGGCTAGATTCCCATTCTCACAGAGGCCTAATGCCAGCAGCTGATTTTCTGTGTAGAAACTGATGGGTTATTTCACCCTGGCCCTAACCCTGCCTTTGCTGATCATAGCCCACATCCTGTTACTCTAGTATCAGCAGGATTTCTTCCCAGATGGAACTGAAATCAACCACCATTGTGCCTGAGTGTTTCCTGATAGTCAGCCAGACCTTGAGCATAGGGGCCCTCCCAGCCAGGGTCCCCTCTCACTCACCAGGAGTCCACTTCACCTCTGCTTACATCAGCAAAGAAACATTTTCCCAAGGGGTGGAACTGACCTTTGAAGGGTTTAACCTTTTGCAGGTTTAACCTTGGGGTGGGGAGTGGGTTGCGGTGTGGTGGGGGAGGTTGTGAACCCTTTCTAGAACCTGTTGAAAACACTGAGCCTTCTCCCCAGACAAATAAGCTTCCATTCAAAACTTTGTCAGTAAATTTAGATGGTTCGGAACTGATCTGGTCTCCCATGCGGGAGACTCACAGAGCCCATATGAGGGACCCTGGGTTTCTAGAATGTCTTTATAGTTGTGCTTTCAAATTCAGACATAACTTGATTCTCTGCAAAACAGTCCACAGCATGACACTTTTTAATTTGTGGCATTTCTTTACCAGTTACATGCTACTACTGACTGTTTTAAGATTCTAGCTTGAAGCGATCACTTGGATAGAGAAAAATAACATCTAATCCTACTAATACTGAGGTTTTGTGTTTCAGGTCCGACTACAGCCACGTGTCCTCCACCAGCAGTAAGTATGGCTTAAATGTCCTTCCTGTTTGTCTTGAGTACCCTGGGTGGGATGGGCAGTCAGTCCCAATTCTGTATGTAGAGAAGGCTATCCACACTTCAATAGTAAGAATCACAGAAGGTTTACCAAAGAACGTGACACAGCATCCTGTAAATCTGGGAAGTAGAATTTGATTGTACCTTGACTTTAGGGCCAGGCATGCCACTATTTTCCCTATGGAAATTCAGCCTGGAGGAACTAGTCCAGGCTTTATTTACCTGCATGCTTGGAAAATACCTTCTCTGGTAAAGCTGCGGTCATTCATTCATTCAACAAACGTGTCAAATACCTACTGTCTGGAGCTCACATCTCAGAGTGCTCTCATTGGATCTATGAGGTGGCCCCAACTCCTCTGCTGGGCAAACTTCCTCCCATGTATGTCTGTACCTCCAGGCAGATGTCATAGGTGACTATTACATATGGTAAAAGCCAAACAAAAAAAAGAGGAGTATGTTTATAAGCATACTCTGAGCATAAAAAAGGTGCCTGTATTAAATATTGTTAATAACTTACAAATCTATTTATGGGAAATTAGGCCCTACATCTTGGAGCAATGTGCAAAGATGAAGATCACTACAAAGCCATTCAGATTAATGAAACACTTATCTTATAAACAAAATAACAGAAAAATTGTCTTACAGTAAAAGCCCTGATTTTTTTTTTAATTTGAATCAGTAAACCCTGAATTGTTCTGTCCTAACTCACTGTTAAGCTCTCAATTCTAAATAGTTCCCAAATGGAAAGATACTTAATTGGATTATTCTATTTATTGATGTTCTTGCTTAGTTTTTTCCCTTGCAATAAGGGACTGTGTGGAAAGCTGTATGTCTGGGATGGTAATTTAGTGTCAAATTATATTTAGTTATTCGTATAACCTCAGTGAGCAATTTCTGATCATTTCAGCCAACTGGAGACCCAGCATTGCCCCTTAGTTATTAAGAACCATTAGTAATAATGAGATTAATGCTCTAGTGATCCGCATTCCCTCCCTGAAGCTTCTGCATTCCGAAAACCAGAGAACATGCTTTCTCTCTCTGCCACCATTTTCTGTTTTACCCAGAGGCTACATTTCTTTAAGAATGATTTTTCTAAAATACTTGCCCGAAACCTTTGTTCAATCTGTAGCTCTCAAATCAGTCCTCTGGGTCACCACAAAGCACCTCTCTTGTCAGTGAAACTGGTAATTTGGTTTGGGATGTTTTTCTCTCCATTATTTTAATTGCGATCTCTGAGCTGGAATTTTTCTTGGTGCAATTGGGATCAATAACCTTTTATTGTTGTTCCTTTTCTCTTTAAATACCTGGTGATTCCTGCCTCATTCTTCAGTGTTGGGGCCTCTTGGTGAGTGAGGGTGTATACATGCATTTTGCACTTCAGTTAGGACATGTATTTGACTACTAGTAATAGAGAAAAATAATGACTTAAGTGTGGTTTTCTTTTCCTCTGTTGTGCATCAGTTGCTAAGTCATGTTTGACCCTTTGTGACCCCATGGACTGCAGCACGCCAAGCTTCCCTGCCCTTCACTGTCTCCTGGAGTTTGCTGAAATTCATGTCCATTGAGTCAGTGATGCCATCCAAGCATCTAATCCTCTGTCGCCCCCTTTTCCTCCTGCCCTCAATCTTTCCCAGTATCAGGGTCTTTTCCAATAAGTTGGCTGTTCACATCAGGTAGCCAAAGTATTGGAAATTCAGCTTCGGCATCAGTCCTTCCAAAGAATATTCAGGATTGATTTCCTTTAGAATTGACTGGATTGATCTCCTCCAAGCTACTCTCAAGAGTCTTCTCCAGCACCACAATTTGAAAGCATCAGTTCTTTGGACCTTCTTTATGGTCCAACTCATATATTCATACATGACTATTGGAAAACCACAGCTTTGACTAATGGACCTTTGTCAGCAAAGTGTTTTCCTCTAATTAAGAAAAAAGTCTGGAGGAAGCAATGCAGGTCTGTTACGCAGTCCTTGGATTTTGGCTTCCATCCTCAGAGTTGCCTCAGAGTTACAAAATAGCTGCCTCTGCCACAGCCATCACATCATTGTTCTGGGCAGCAAGAAGAGGTGAGGGGATACTGGTGGGCCTCTGGATGTCTTTGTCCTGTATGTTGCCTGAACTGCCTTTCCTCCCAGCTAGGATCATTATCGTTCCTCACAAACGATAATCAGAGGACTGAGCAGAAAGAAGGTTAATAATTTTCCTCTTCCTCCTGAATGGCAGAGTTGCAGGGTCACCCCCCCTCTCACAGCCAGCTTGGTGGCAGCATCCTCTGTGTGACCCAGAGGGCTCACCAGTCAGTCCCAGTTCCCATATGTTGGTCGTGGAAGCACCTCCTGCCCGTCGGTCATTCTGCTGCTGTTGGTCAGCCTCTGTCCACTGGATGGCTGGTTTCTGAATGATTCCTGATTCCTGATCAGGGTTTGAACACTGGTACTAACTGGTCACTTTTAGGAAATGGACTTATCTGTGTCTGCAGGTGGTTCTTAACCGAATACCACATGATGTGCCTTTAACTGTTTGATCCTGAGTTCACAGAAGTGTAAATGCTTCCTTGGGATGAGCTGGGGTTGGAGTGTGTCTGTCCAGGGTTGGGTTTTGTCATTACTGGGGTGGTCGGGAGAGCTTCCTCCAAGAATACCACTCTGTTTGGCCACCAATTTTCTTCTTAGAATGCAGAGGCTGCTTCCTCATGCTGCCTGCCCTGATGGCAGTAGAAGAAAGGTCAGCCCCAAGAGAAAGGACCAGAGCGGTGATGTGGGGTCCAGGTGTCCTAGTCCTGGTTCTGCCATGAATTAGCTGTGTGCTCTTGGGAAAGTCGTCTACCCTCTCCGAGCCTCGGTTTCCCCTTCTGTAGAATGAGGCGGTTGGACTGAATGGCCCCTGAGGACCTCCCCAAGAGCTCTGGGATGCTCGGATGTGACTGTCTTAGAAACTCCACTAAAGAGAGAGAAGAAGGGAGGGAGGAAAGACAGTGTAAAGACTCAAGGACTGTACCTTTTTTCTTTGTCCTGGAATAAGAGTCCAGAGGGTGGGCATCCTCTCTGGTGGATGGTATCACTAACCCTGAAGTGAGGGCTGTTCAGGTCAGTTTGAGCTTCCGTGAGCTTCCTCTAAGTCAGCTTCCTCTCAGTCAGTAGAGACATTGTGGTGAGGGGCAGTTGCTTCTTTTTATCCCCCTCCCCTCAAATAAGTGGATAGGGGAGGGGAGAAGGAGGGTACATATCACTGGTCATCTTCCTTTTTTTTATCTTTTTAAAAATGTCATTGAAATATAGTTGATTTATAGTGTTGTGTTAATTTCTGCTATACAATAAAGCGATTCAGATACATACATATATACATTATTCTTTTTTAATATTCTTTTCCATTATGGTTTGTCACAGAACATTGAATATAGTTCCCTGTGCTATAGAGTTGTTGTTGTTTAGCCGCTAAGTCATGTCTGACAATTTGTGACCCCATGGACTGTAGTCCGCCAGGCTCCTCTGTCCACGGGGTTCTCCTGGCAAGAATACTGGAGTGGGTTGCCATTCCCTTCTCCACACTGGGCGTCTTGTTTTTCCGCCACATCCGGGATTAAAGGATTGCATTTCCATTGACTGTGTCCAGTCTCACTTTCAACTCAGGAGAGTGGCTCAGAGGCTTCTTCAGTGGATGTTTTGGTTTTGTGTAGATGAATTTTCTCATTGCAACTGGTCCATTTGCCCTTTTTAGATTGATGGCCAAAAAGGCTTTTCATTTGTTTCTGCAAAAACTGTACACATGCTGAGCATTCAGGAGATCTCAGTAAAGCATGATGCTTCCTTAGGAAGTTGACTTTAATTTACACTCTCAGAATTTGGGGCCTCCCTGGTGACTCAGAAGGTAAAGAATCTCCTTGCAATGCAGGGAACGTGGGTTGGGAAGATCTCCTGGAGACGGGAATGCAACCCACTCCAGTATTCTTGCCTGGAGAATCCCGTGGACAGAGGACCCTGGCAGGCTACAGTCCATGGGGTCGCAGAGTTGCACACGTCCGAGCAACTAACACTTTCACTTTCTCAGAATTTTAGGTTGTTTTTTTCCAGCAGCCTGGCTAGAAGATCATCAAGCCACTGTGTACAGTTTGCATTCTTAAGCGATTTAAATAAAAAGAGGAAATTTTATAAATGGGATAAAATAAAAACAAACATTATGCCAAGGGGAAAAAAAATCAACTGCACTTCCTGTGATGTGTGATTGAATATTTCCATTCCAATAAAGATTATAACCATACTTGGAGAATTCCTCTTAGAAGATGCTGGGAGTTGGAAAATGATATTTTCAGGACAGTATAACATTTCTTGGGGACTTCTAGCCACAGGATAACGCCGGTAGTCAAAGAATTCATGAGTTCTCTCTGTTTAAGACTCTTCTCCAAAACCCTTCTCTCTTTGCCCTCCTAATTGTGCCTAAGTCTGTTTTTTCTCGAAACTCAAGTAGAGTCATTAACTCCTCACCTGGCTCTTATCAACTGACAGCAGGAATGCCTGGCAGGTTTGTGCTCTTTCAGACTTTTCAAAGCACGCATGGCAAAAGAACAGTTGAAGTGATCAAGAAGGTGCTTGGCAGTGCCCTGAGGAATCCTCTGTGTCTGAAATTATGGAGAAATGGCCTTGAGCAGTGCGTTCTGCTCATCTGAGCCCAGGAGCATGTAGTAAGCTGTGCAAAAAAAGGCACCTGTATGGGTGGGCAGGAGTCACTGAATCTGTTTTCACCCGTTTCTCCCCCATCTTCCCTGGCCCCTGCCTATGCCTCATATTCCTGCCCGCCAGTTTCTCTCCTAGCTTTCTGTCCCTTGCCTCCTGCCCTGCCCTTCTAGTGAGTCAGGTAGCTTCCCTGTTTCCCACCCACTCTCTCCCTGATGGTCCCGAGCTGCCACAAGCTGTAGGTCCAGTGGACTTCTGTCCCCTCAGTTTTCCTGGGGCCACCGTATCTGTGATTGGCCCTTGAGGGCAGCCTCAAAGAGGCCCAGCTGCTGCTGTGGGCCCCTGAACACATTCTCGTCTCAAGGAAAAATGGTCGGTAGATTGCAGGTGTTTGTTTGTTTGGGGTTTTGTTTTGATAGGTAGGAAGTGAATTTAGAGAGAAATGCACTCCACAAACAGAGTATGGGCCATCTCAGAAGGCAAGAGAGACCTCAAACTATGGTGTGGTTAGCTTTTATTTTGTGGTTTAATCTCTAAGTTGTGTCTTACTCTTGTGACCCCAGGGACTGTAGCCCACCAGGCTCTTCTGTCCATGAGATTTCCAGGTAAGAATACTGGAGTGGGTTTCCATGTCCTTCTCCAAGGGATCTTACAGACCCAGGGATCAAACCTGGGTCTCCTATGCTGCAGGCAGTCTCCTGCATTATATTTGAATTCTTTACCAGCTGAGCTACCAGAGAAGCCCCTAAGCTATTATGGGCTGGGCAGTTTTCATAGGCTAACGAGTGGGGCAGATTATTCTAACTATTTGGGAGAAGGGGTGGGATTTCTAGGAATTGGCCCACTGCCCACTTTTTGGTCTTTGGTGGTCGGCCTTGAAACTGTCATGGTGCCGGAGTGTGTCACTTAGCTTGCTGGTATGTTACAATGAGCATTTACTGAGGCTCAAGGTGTAGTGGAAGTCAACTTGTCTGCCATCTTGGACCCATTTGTTCTAATCAGTTTATGTCATGTCCTCGAGCTCTGTCATTCTGTCGAAGGCTGTGCCCTGCCCCCGCAGGTGCTTTTTAAATGGAAAAAGTTGGGCTATCTGGATTAAATGGCAACCCACTCCAGTATTCTTGCCTAGAGAATCCCACGGACAGAGGAGCCTGGTGGGCTACAGTCCATGCGGTCGCAAAGAGTCGGACACGACTGAACGACTTCACTTTCACTGTCTTTCACTTCACTTGGTTAATTGCAAGGCACTGGCACCCCACTCCAGTACTTTTGCCTAGAAAATCCCATGGACGGAGGAGCCTGGTAGGCTGCAGTCCATGGGGTTGTGAAGAGTTGGACACAACTGAGCGACTTCCTTTTCACTTTCCACTTTCATGCATTGGAGAAGAAAATGGCAACCCACTCCAGTGTTCTTGCCTGGAGAATCCCAGGGATGGGGAAGCCTGGTGGGCTGCCGTCTATGGGGTCGCACAGAGTTGGTCACGACTGAAGCGACTTAGCAGCAGCAGCAGTAGCTGGTCGAGAGCCACCTTGGGGCTTGTCAAGTCTGCCTCGCTGTTCTGATGGGAGGACATCCCATCCCTTCCCAAGGCTCCCTTTGTTCACAGGCGTGTCTTTCTAAATGCTGTCTTTTTCTTTTCATTTCTTAGTGGTGTCATCATTTCCATACTATTTCAGGATACAGAAGCATAATACGTTTAGATTTTTGTCTCTGGCTACATCTGTGCCTCCCCTCAGCATGGGGGGAAAGTTAAGCCCATTGTGATATAATTAATGAAAGAATGTAAGGAGCTTTTAAAGCAGCAGCACCTTGAATATGTATGGTTTTGTCCTGTAGGACTCACCAATGGTGAGGAATATTTGTGTATATGATCTGTGTCCCTATATCCAGAGCTAAATTCAGACTTGGGATATGAAATATTCATTATTTTCTTTCTGTTTTTATTAGAAGAGAAGATAACTTATTGACAGAGTTTGCTCATTTTACAGCCAGTTTTTATCACACACATCCAGAAACAGGAAGATCAGTGTTTTGGAAGAGGTGACGGGAGTCAGTTTCACTTTGATCCATTTGTAAATGTCTTAATTTTGTTTTCTGTGTACAATACGTTCCCCATTATGATTTTTAGAGCAAATCTTCCAGAACAAATCTTCCAGAATCTTATTCCTTAAGATCTAAGCAGAACTCAAACCTATGTATTAATCCTTATGAAGAACAATTTCAGCCATTGAAGTTGCTTAATTCTGTGATCAGTGTGGAATTGGCATTATACACAGGCTTGCCAAAAGACTAAAAAAATCCACCTATTCCATCCCCAGCTTCACATTCTATTGCAGTAAAAGCACCAAAAGAAAAGTCACCAATTTTCTAATTTAGAGTATTGCCTTTCAGACAAAGTTAGTTATAGTTAAAGATGGTAATACGGTCTTTAAAAACCAACCTGACCAGTATCTTAGGTATCTCAGTTCACATGCATCACTACTTTCTTTCATTTTCTACTTCCTCGGATTCTAAAGGGCTTATTAATGTTAATACTAGTGACGCTGTCTGACATCCTGTTGTATATATACAGTTGATATAAATGAATGCACTGGGGACATGTGTATATATTTTCAGTGCAGGACAGTCAGGGTTTTGTGTGCCAGGAAGGCTTGAGTGTGCAACTTCCAGCAAATGAAACCCAACAAGAACTACTTCCATTTTTATTCTGCTTGAGAACCTGTTCTGGCCTAACAGTTAGGTTCACATGCAGAGCTGCTCTCGTGGAGGTTCTGGTGAGCTACTGCACAACTGGAATGATGCCCCAGCCCTAGACAGGTTTTGTGATGTTATCACTGATGATACAGCCCTTCCTCGTCTGTGGTCATGGTCACAGAGACCAATCAGAAACCATTACGATGTTGTGCATGAAGACGGATCAGTCTGATTTTCTTGTCCAGTCTGTCCTGCCTTGTGGCTCTGCCTTCCAAAGAGTGGGATTACTGCTTTTACTCAGAAATACCTATTGCGTTCCCTAGCCTGGGGCATCTGGGCCACCCACTGCCAGCTCCTGCAGCCATGTGGGAAAGAGCCCTCAAGACGTCCTCTCTCCTCCTGGGGATGCACTGGTCTCGCTCCAGTTAGGAACCGGCTCTTCTGCCTATGGAGAAGAGCCCTGGTGCTTGTGGCTCTTCCCAGGCCCCCTGACACTGAGGCTTCCCCTGGGGCAACTGTGGCTTCGTGTTTGAGACAGCTGCTGTGCTCCTGGGCCTTCCTCTTGGGGCTGGAGCCATTTAGCACATAGCTTGTAGGGAACACTAATACAGACACCGCAGCCCTGTGAGTGTCATTTTTGACAGGTCTGGGCCTTGCAGCCACACAGGTGGAGCTGAGCAGAGGCTGAGAGCTACAAAATGCAGCTGGTGCAGCTATGTGCCCATTCCACATTTTGTCAGCTGCCCAGAAGAGGTGTTCTTGGCTTGGCATAGCACCTTAAATCACCAAACAGGAAAACTTGCTACTCAGAGTGTGGTCCACAGACCCCTGCGTCAGCATCACTCTGTTAGAAATGTAGAATCCCAGGCCCCACCCCTGAACTCCTAAGCCAAGTGAGTTGTTTGTACTTATATTTTGCAGAGCACTGATCTAGCCCATCCCCCCAATAAATAAAATAAATAAATCATCCCTGATTGAGGTGGTTGATCCAAGTTTCTTACTTTCAGAGGCTAACTTTTAATGGTACACTCAAGGAAATGGGAACCCACTCTAGTACTCTTGCCTGGAAAATCCCATGGACAGAGGAGCACGGTAGGCTCCTACAATCCATGGGGTCACAAAAAGTCGGACACGACTGAGCGACTTCACTCACTCATTCACTCTTTGGGCTCTAGGATTTGTATAACTATGATATCTAGATAAAATTATCCACTTACTATTTAAGTTATTTTATCTGATCTGATCTGATGGATAATGTAAAAGAATTGTATTCCTCCTCCAAGACTAGATTTTTTTTTTAATGAATGTGTTTAATTTTTTGGCTGTGCTGGGTTTTCACTGCTGCATGTGGGCTTTCTCTGGTTGTGGTGAACAGCAGCTACTCTCTGGTTGGGAGCACCAACTCTGAAGTGCAGGTTTTGGTAGTGGTGGCACACGGGCTTAGTTGCCCTGCAGCACATGGGATCTTTCCAGACTAGGGATCAAACCCATGTCCCCTGCATTGGCAGGCAGATTCTTAACCACTGGACCACCAAGGGAAGTTCTAAGAGTAGTTAATTGTAAAACATAGGACCTGTTCTTTATCAGGCTGGCTAGAGGTATTTGTTTGGGGTTCTTTTGAGAAGGAAGTAGCAGCTTTATCTATATGATCATGGAATTAGCAAATGAAACCTGAGATGAATGAACCTGTTGGAGCTGAAATTGTGAGTGCACTTTGAACGTTAGTTAGTTGATGGTGTGGAATCTATATATTCAGAGTCCTCTGAGTGGGAACCTGAAAAACTAGACAGTATTACTGTTTGACAGTTGATAAGAGAAAAGCAATAACCAAAGATACTCATCAGGAAATCAGAGTCTGAGTTCAGTATCCCATATGGACAACTCCTCTGGTGGTCTGTTACACGGACATCTGTTTCCAAAAAATTGTTGTGTAGTCCTCTGGCTTCAAAGATAAGTTTTAATTGTGTGATTTCAACTACATAAAGGGTGTCAATTTCTAGCCAGGATATGAAAGAAAAACAGAGGCAGGATTCTCATGATCAGATTTTTCCCTGAAGGACTGAAGTGACACTTCAGGGACATCTGGTCTACCACAGTTGTCAGGATCCCACCCCCATCCCAAGGGAGGGAACAAAAGTGGATAGCTGCCATTACACATTCCCCTAGCATGCCAGGTGCTTTTCTCACTGAAAGAAGAAAACTCAGAATGCTACCATTCAGAAACAAGTCATAATTTGGTGTCTGCCTTTACAGATTTTTTCTGGGCATTTATATTCCTATATATATGTATATTATTACCAAAAGTAGTATTGGAGAGTTTTATAGTCTGATTTTCTCACTAAGCATATTGTGAACTTTCTTTATATACCAAACTTACTTCTGTAATAGTTTAACTGTACAGTATTCCATTGTATTTCTTTCTGCACCAAACTTCATTCAGTTCAGTTCAGTCGCTCAGTCATGTCCGACTCTTTGCGACCCCATGAATCGCAGCATGCCAGGCCTCCCTGTCCATCACCAACTCCCGGAGTTCACCCAGACTCATGTCTATCGAGTCAGTGATGCCATCTAGCCATCTCATCCTCTGTCATCCCCTTTTCCTCCTGTCCACAATCCCTCCCAGCATCAGGGTCTTTTCCAGTGAATCAACTCTTCCCCCTGAGGTGGCCAAAGTACTGGAATTTCAGCTTTAGCATCATTCCTTCCAAAGAGCACCCAGGGCTGATCTCCTTCAGAATGGACTGGTTGGATCTCCTTGCAGTCCAAGGGACTCTCAAGAGTCTTCTCCAACACCACAGTTCAAAAGCATCAATTCTTCGGCGCTCAGCCTTCTTTACAGTCCAACTCTCACATCCATACATGACCACAGGAAAAACCATAGCCTTGACTAGACGGACCTTTGTTGGCAAAGTAATGTCTCTGCTTTTGAATATGCTATCTAGGTTGGTCATAACTTTCCTTCCAAGGAGTAAGCGTCTTTTAATTTCATGGCTGCAGTCACCATCTGCAGTGATTTTGGAGCCCAGAAAAATAAAGTCTGACACTGTTTCCACTGTTTGCCCATCTATTTCCCATGAAGTGATGGGACCAGATGCCATGATCTTCGTTTTCTGAATGTTGAGCTTTAAGCCAACCTTTTCACTCTCCTCTTTAACTTTCACTTTCACTGGTACCCTATTGTTGGTCCTCTTCTCTTTTTTCACTATTATAATCAGCATTGGCAGGAATATTTTTATACCACAAGTTTATGCATATCCTTCATTATTTCCTTAGGATAAATTCCTACAAGTGAAATTGTCAAATATTTACTTTTTAAAGCTTCTGATCTCTCTTGCCGGGTTATTCTCCAAAAGAACTATTTCACTGTCCTGTGGGCGTGGGTTTGAGTGCCGGGGTCTAATAAAAATTGAGATTTTATGCAAAAAAACTGTATAGATGGCTACTCACACACACTATACACAGATGTACACAATAAGAATGGGCAAAACTGCTCTAAAGAGTAGATTGTAAACAGGGAGACCCAGCTTTTGGAGGCCCACAAGCTGGAGTCTGTTCTGTGGTTCTCATTAAATGTATGGTATTGATTATACACCCGCTCCAACCTCAGGCGTTATTAACAATACCCAAACACCATGAGTACGCTGCACAGGCTTCATGAAAAGCAATTTCCCTCCAGTAGCCAATTTCTATCTTTATTCAACATCAAAATTGTTGCCATTAACCTTTGAGGGAATAACAGGTTGGGAATATTCAAGGACTGGTATGTAAAAAGCCAGGTCATAGCCACTAAAGGTTATAATCAGAATTGACCAAGAAAGCAAAGAGGATCCCATTAGTCCTTTCTTTCTTCTTTGTAAACCTTCTCTTCCTCCAGATTTGTTGTGAAAGCATTAGTTGCTCAGGTATGTCCAACTCTTTGTAACTCTGTGGACTAGCCCCCCAGGCTCCTCTGCCATGGGATTCTCCAGGCAAGAATACTGGAGCAGGTTGCCATTCCCTTCTCCAGGGCATCTGCCTGACCTAGGGATCGTACCTGGAACTCCTGCATTATAGGCAGATTCTTTACCGTTTGAGCCACCAGAGAAGCCCCCCCACATTTGTTAAACTTTCAAATTTTGTACAATACACTGGTTATGGAAGAGAAGAAACATTTTACCTGCTCTCCGCCTTTTTTATCTCATTCTGACATCTGACATTATTATTGATATCAAAAGGGAATGAAGCTGAGCTGTGCAACCAATGCTTGAAGGACTTCTCTTTCCTTCTGTATAACAAGAATAATTGTGAGAAGTCTTTCTTTTGTCTGTTGCTGGGACAATGGGCTTCCTCTGTGATTCCATTTTTAATATTCCACTGCCTCAGGCTTGAACATAGTGAGGCTAAAGTGTGTGGGTCATAGATAACCTAGACTTAGAAACTGGAGGTCTTTCTATAGGTTGGCATGTTTAGAGGGGGTCCCTGTCAGTTGGATCATAACACTTTCTGCTGTCTATTAAGCACTCTCTATGAACCTCCTGATACAGTGAGTAGGAATTTTTCACAGTCACCCGCTCAGGTATAAAAGTGGAACTGCCGTATATCTCTGCAATAGAGCTGAACTTCATTCCTGAGCCTCTGCCCTCACCCCCTGGCAAGGGAAGGCACAGGTCTGCACTGGGGGCCCCACCCCCGCAGGGCTCAGCCTGGGACTTCAGTACGTGATCCGTCCTGAGAAACCTTCTGGCATCCAGGCTTTGGTCCCGTCCCTTCTGGTCTTCTCCCTCCCACCAGGAGCCCAAACACGACATCATCTGAGCGGGAAAAGCCACCCCCAGAGCACCACACATTCTTCTTGACTTCCAATTCACAAGGTGAAACCCCTGCTCTAGGTTTTTAGCCCTTTTTGGCTCAGAAAGCGTCTTCTGTCTCCAACCCCCGAATCCTCACAGTAGAGAGCTTTGCGCTTCCAGGCTGTTTCTTCTGCTGTGATAGGAAAACAGCCTAAATTCAGAAGCGTGATGAATGAGTCCGTCAGACCCCATGCTCCCTGAAGCAAGGAACAGCCCGGACTCTGCAGGTGGGGGGATGCAGGCAATAAGAAAATAGGGAAGAGGGAAACTTCAGTTATTATCTCTGAAATTCATCCTCTAGAGCATCCTGAACCTACCACCTCCCATTTTGTGTTTTTCTTATGTTGCTCACGTGTGAGCGTCTTGCTTCCTTAATTAGCTTGTGAGCTCGGGAAGGGACTCTGTCTCTGCCTGCTTTGCAGTCCTTGGCCCATCAGTAGGAGAGGGAACTTCAGAACCGGGCAGAGCTGCAGACTGGGAGTTGGGACGTGTTTCTTCTCTTTCTCGAACTGCCATTGACTAACTGGTCCACTTGGGCCAATTGTCTGATGTCATCTGAAACATGCGGGGGGTGGGGGGGCAGGCAGACTGAAATGCCTCCCCCATCTTTTTTTTTGGCCATTCCGCATGGCCTGTAGGTTCATAGGCTAACCCGCCCCCTGTGCATTGGGAACGTGGAGTCTTAACCACTGGACCACCATGGATGTCCCTCCCCCATCTTTAATTTTTGAGTTGCCCCCAGGAACCTTGTTCTTCCAATGGGCTGTAACATACAAATTTTTCTATGGAAACTTGGAAACAAGGCCCGGGGGTATATCAATATCCTATTCAAGTTGGCAAAGCTTTTGAATGTTTCACTGAATTTTAGGGCAAAAAAAATAAGAGAGTCCACAGGTTCCATTTCCCATATTGCTAGTTTGATCACGAGCAAAACCAAATTTAATCGCTGATTTTCCTAAGACCATCCACTATGTCTTTTATATGCCTGTCAGTAGTAGTTTTTTTTTCGTAGACTTGTAATGACTAATCATGGCCCGTCTCATTTCTCAACATCCTGCCAGACAAATCCCTTTTAAAAATAAATCTTAATTACTGTAATTGTGAGGGTTCCTCCTGCTAGCTGCATTGTAAGGCTGAGCGGTCTTGGTGAACAAATCCTGGGGATAGGTTTGGTTAACATCTTCCTCTTTTGTCTGTTTGGCTTTGACGGATACACCTTACTTCTTAAAACAAGATTAACCCTCCAGTCATGTTGTTGGCAAGCCCTGCTGCCTCACCTCCAAATCTTCAGAATTTTATTGAGGTCCTGAATTTTATTCAGGGGAACCGTGCCACTGATGGAAATGACAAGATATAACGTGTTTTAGGAAAAAATGGCAGTTACTGAGTAGAGTGATTGTGTGTAGAATACTAGAGACTCTGCAGTTCTGAACAGTATAATTTTTATACATAAATGGTCTAGCACATTTTTAAAAATTTTTTATTGATGGAGTTGCTTGAGCACGCCTTTGTTTTGTTTTGTTTTTTAATATATATCTGGCTGCACTGGGTCTTCGTTGGGTGATGTGGAATTTAGTTCCCTGACTAGGGATTGAACCCAGGCCCCCTGCATTGGGAGTGCAGAGTCTTAGTCCCTGGACCACCAGGGAAGCCCCCTGAGTACATTGCTAAGCATTGGGTGTTAGTGTGCGTCAGACCTGTCTTACCTTCTCATAAACTTACAAAATCATTAAGTCCTCAGGACTTGGATAACGATGCCAGATATGCTTAAGTGTTTTTAGCTGAATTAAAGCTTCTCAGACTAATCACATATCAACTTCCCGGCCCTCTTCCAGAATTGCTGTCAAGCAGTGTCGAAATTTAAAGTGACTTGGTCCTTCCTGGCTGGTTGGTGTCTGGCCTTTGATTCCCCCTCTTCTCCCCATCTGGTGTGTGAGACATCATGTGTGTCTCACAGCAAAGCTTAGAAATACCTTTAAAGTCAAGTGGACATCACATTTCCACATGAAAAAACATGCAGTGTGTCTAAAGCATCTGCCTTGCTTTCTCTATTATTACTTTCTTAATAGTTTTAGAATGAGCTTAAGAATATGAATCACATGTTCAGATTCCTGACATTGTTTCTGCAACAGATGATGAAAATTGAGAGAGTGGTCAAATACAGTAACAGCAAAGCCGTACCTCTTACAAAAGCCCAAGTATCAGAAAGATGCCCTAGTGTTTTCCTCTGTCAAAGGAAAACAGGTTTGTTTGTTTTTTTCTTCAGCCTATATGCGTACATGCTGAGTCATGTTTGACTCTTTGTGACCCTATGGACAGTAGTCAGGTTCCTCTGTCCATTGAATTTTCTGGGCAAGAATACTGGGGTGGGTTGCCATTTCCTTCTCCAAGGGATCTTCCCAATCCAGGGATCGAACTCGAGTCTCCTGCGTTAGTAGGTGGATTCTTTACCACTGTGCCATCCTCCTGCTTTCCGACTTCACCCGTTGGTCTATGCCCTGGGCGTGTGCACCCTACATACCTGATGCACCATTTTCCATGGGTTTTTTACCACTAGGTCATGTGTGTCTGGTCGATAGACTAGGTGTTCTAGCCTGTATTCCATTCTTCAATTATAGGAAAGTCGGTGGTGCTAGTGGTAAAGAATCTGCCTGTCAATGCAGGAGACTTAAGAGATGTAGGTTTGATCCCGGGGTCTGGGAGATTCCTTGGACGAGGACATAGCAAACCACTCCAGTATTCTTGCCTAGAGAGTATCATGGACAGAGGAGGCTGCTGGGCTATAGTCCATAGGATCTCAGAGAGACGGACACCACTGAAACGACTTAGCGTGCACACATGCTCTGTGAATTCAGGCTGAGGAGAAGCATTTTGGATCCCCTATGTTAAATATTCTATATGTACCTCACTGCCTCCAGATTGCCACTATTGCCAACCCTGTGTCTCGTTTTGACTGTATTTTGGAGCTGGCACTGGGACCAGTCTTGTTCCCTTCACAGCTCAAAATTTCAGGCCAACCAAAGGCCTTGTCAAAATCATAAAAGTACTAAGAATTGAGTATGTCTGGGGCTTTAAGTGTTGTCAGAGACAAAGGGGTTTGCCTCAATTTTTAATTAGTTTAGAGGTTCGAAGAACTGGCTTTAAGAAAAACTGTAAAAGAAAAAAAAAAAGAGCTGAAGGCAGGTTATTCATTACATTTCGGATGAATAGATTCTCCCAGGAAGGAATTTGGAAGCCCCTTTCTGGCAGCTTTTATTTCTGGCATTCAGGAAAGACCTGGCAGCTTTTATTTCTGGCATTCAGGAAAGACCAGGCAGCTTAATGGTGAGAGGTTGGCCCCCTGTGGCACTTTAATGCAGCGGGTTTTGTGTTCCTTGTCATTCTAGGGTCTCTTTCCCTCCTGCTTTCTGACCTAATCTTACTTCACACGTCAGTCTATGTCCTGGGTGTGTGGATCCTTCATACCTGATCCACCGTTTTTCTGTGAGTTTTCTGCCACTTAGTCATGTGTGTCTGGTCAGTAGATTAGGTATCCAAGCCCCTGAACTGTTGGGTACCTCAGAATGGGGCTTTAGAAATGTAAATAAGTTTATTCAATCTCCTGCATTTGAGGTTGGAGGGACTCTAGCTAAACTCTGGAGCCAGGTTCCCTGAAGCAAGCAGCCTGCAGCAGCTGGAGGGGGCCTTGTTCAGACTCTGTTGGCCTCCTGAGCTGTTTGGGGGCCCTGTGGGTCTTAAGGCCCTGGAATGGTCCAGGGCAGTTTATTTAGGTGATGGTAGTGGTTATGGCTGTTGCCTTGGAAACACCTGCGGTACCCACTTTGAACATGAGTTTGTACAGTGAAGTGTCTATTGCATTTAGGACCTGACTTCATCTTATTTATTTGTTTATTGTCTATCTCCCCCACTAACTAGATGATAAGTTCTATGAAGGCAGAGACTTTTATTCACCACTGTATCCGACACTTCTGGCAGATAGTAGGTGCTCGATAAACATTCCTTGATTAAATAAGTCAGTGCCATGCGTGCATGCTTGCTCAGTCACTTTAGTCATATCTGACTGATTGTGACACTATGAACTGTAGCCCACCAGGCTCCTCTGTCCATGGGGATGCTCCAGGCAACAATACTGGAGAAGGTTGCCATGCCTTCCTCCAGGGGATCTTCCCAACCCAGGGATCGAACCCACGTCTCCTGTGGCTCATGCATCGCAGGCGGATTCTTTACTGCTGAGCCACCAGGGAAGCCCAAGTCATTGTCACAGAATTGCAGACTGTCAATGATAAACGGTGGATAAAGTGACAAGAGACATTAATCATTGCCCAGAAATTCTAGAAAGGGGTGTCTGACCTTGTCATGTCCTGAGACTTGGCCAGGCATTCATTCCCTTTGGAACAGATGATCTGGACCTTCAATTTGACGTACCTGCTATTAGGAAGTCAGTGTCTTGAGGAGACAGCAGTTTGTCAGTTCTGCAAGGAAGGCCAGGCTGGTGGACACCAAACAGCGGGGGACAGTGCAGGCAAGGCTGGCGTGAAGCCTTGGGATACAGAGAGTGGCAGTGAGGGGTCCTGGCACAGGCAGCATTGAGATAACCCAGTGGGAGGCCCAGCATCGGGTCATCTGTCAACCAGCAGGAGGACTCGGTCCCCTCCCTGTGCCTCCACCAGACTCAGGACACCCACACGGGTCAGAGATTGCCAGAAGCTGCCCAGACACACTGGTCAGTCCATTCACAGCAAAATTACCCAACCACGTTTCCTGATGGAGCCTAGCCAGGCAGGCTGAGGTTCAGGGCAGGATGATCATAAGGTTGGTGGGCTCAAGAGGCAAGAAATAGCAGGACTTCCCTGGCAGTCCAGTGGTTAGGACTCTGTGCTTCTACTGCAGGGGGCACAGGTTCGATCCCTGGTCAGGGAGGCAAGGTCCCACAAGCTGTGTAGTGTGGGAAAATAAGTAAATTTATTTAAAAATAAAAGCGGCAAGGTGATTTCCCTAGCAGTCCAGTTAACACTCCACTCTTCCATGGCAGGGGCTGTGGATTTGATCCCTGGATGGGGAACTAAGATCCCACAAGCCATATGGTATGCAATCCCTCAAAAAAATTTTTTTTGAAAACTAAAAGGGGCAAGAAGAAGCACATGTTGAGGAACATAGAGATCCAGTTCTTCCTCAGCCTAATGGCCTTTGGCAAGTCAGTTAACATTTCACCTGCAAGATGGAGAGAAATGATATACCTTTGATCTTGGGGCTTGGGTTCCCAGCTAGAGATTGAGGCCAGTTCGCAGTGGTGACGGCACCTCATCCTAGCCACTAGACCAGTGGTCAGTGACAAGGGCCCTGGCCCTTTGGCTTTGCAGGAACAAACTCCCACAAAGACAGAAAGTAGTGAAGCTAGTAAAGTATTAAGAGGGAAAAGAATACAGTACATGTGAATAGACACACAGGCAGACTCAGGGAGAGAGAGTCGCTGAACTCGTGGCAGTCTGAATTACTTTTATGGGGTATTTCCTCTGGGTTTCCTTTGGCTGGTCATTTTTATTTGCCTGGTTCACAGTTCATATCTGTATATCTCAGGATCCTCCCATGTGTGCACACACATCTCTTAGCCAAGATGGATTTTACTGAAGAGGCGTATGGGTGGAGAACATCCCTTGGCATCACTTCCCTTTGGCTTCCAGGGAGCCTTTTCTGCTCATGTGTGGTCAGGAAGGTCTCCTGACTTCGAGAAAAGAAACATGTGGTCTGGGCAGGGCCCAGCCTCCTCCCTTAAAGATCCTGCCCCTGTCTTTGAGTTTTGATCCACAGGGAATGAATCTCCAATTGCTTTACCCCATAGCTGGGAGGTGGGTGTTGGGGAACCTCTACCTCCTGCCTCACCTTTATCATGGTGGTGCTTTAAAAATTGGTTGGTTGGTTTAGTTGCTAAGTTGTGTCCCACTCTTGCAACCCCATGGACTGTAGCCCGCCAGGCTCCTCTGTCCGTGGGATTTCCCAGGCAAGAAAACTGGAGCAGGTTCCTTCTCCAAGGAATCTTTCTGACCCAGGGATCAAACCCAAGTAAAGCTTAAATGAGAGATTTGAGGCTTTTAAGATAGTGTCTGACAAACAATAAGAACACAATACCTGATTGTTATCGTGTAAGTTATTTTCTGTTACACTTAACAAGACAAAAACAGGGGAGTATACAAGAGAGTGAAATACTGGGGTAAAGGGAACAAATCCTCAAGTTAATAATACTCTTTCTGCCTCATAAAAGGCCTGACCTGGTGCAGTGCTTTACTTACAGTTGCTTACAGTGTTATACATTCTCCAAGGAAAATCTAATGGTATATAATCACACGGGAAGGAATCTTCCTCATCCTCTTGGGAAGCACAAGCCAGTTGGAAAGCTTGGTGAACAGCTCTGATCTCTCTCCAGCCCTGGCGGGGAGATTGGCCTCTTGGGTCTGTGTCCTTCCCTCTCTGAACAGGTGCTCTCTGAGGGCCTTTGAGAGGCCGTGTAATAGATATGATAAAGGCATATCCCACAGTGATGTCGTCCCTGCTCCTCCAGGGAGGCGGAGAGGCCTTTCATGGCAATTAATTATTCACATTTTCTCTCCTGCCCCTCCAATACTTGGTTTTCTATCTAGCTCCATGGAGGCAGGTTCTCTCTGGGGCGTGTGTAACCCCAGTGCCCGATGGTGGTTTGGAGCTGTGTTCTGTCCCCCTTGGAGCCTGTTTATTTAAGGGTCACATGCAGTGGGCACAGGCTGGCAACAGCCAGAGTGTCCTAAAATCAGCACTCATTCCCCTGACTCTTCTTGGGGACAGGATACTGGCTGCTGATGTCTCTATGTTTCACGGTCTCCATCCTCGTTGCTTGGTCGATTGGGGTTACATCCTGCACCGCCCGGGCGAGCCGGGCTTGGTGGAATGCCTTTCAGCCCTGTTCCCTGCTCTGAGGCTGGGCATCTTGCCCTTTTTGCAGAGCTGTAAACAGTCACTCAGGCATGCAGGCTTCAGCCTGGCCTTTGTTACTGCTCCCCAGGAAACCTTTGTGCTGCTGGTAGAGGTGGCCCAACGCTGGGCACCCTGACAACTCTGTCTTGGAGACTCAGAAGTTACCTTCCCCCTCTCATACCGGCTGCTTTCCCAGTGTTGCTGTTCTGCTTTTCTGTGCCTGTCACGCCCACCTGCAGTGCTGGCTTGATCCAGTTCCCCTTGAAGACAGTACTCAGATGTAGAGACTGGGGGATATGCCCTCAGGGAGGTGGTTTCTGGGGCATTCTCCCTCAGAGACCCAGGGCCAGAAGGAAGAGATGTAAATGTGTGGCCACAAAATAAAGCTAGGACTGGGGCCGAGGAGCAGGCAGGAGAGCAGGAGAGGGAAGTGGCGGCAGCGCGGCCAGAAAGGGCTGGAGAGTGACAGCTGCCCCTTCAGCTGGGAAGCGAGTCCTTTTGCAAAACCTCGGAGAGGACAGCACCCACAGACCTCAGATGCCACAGCCACGTGCCTGCCCGCTCACTCCCTGCCTCTGTGCCCTTGGCAGGTTCCTCCACCTCTTTGTGCCTCAGCTTCCTGCTCTAGGACTGTTGGTGGGAATTCAAATTGATAATAACCACTATGGAAAACAGTATGGAGATTCCGTAAAAAAAAAAAAAAGGAATAAAACTACCATATGACCCAGCAGTCCCACTACTGAGCATATACCCTGAGGAAATCATAATTGAAAAAGACACACCTACCCCAGTGTTCATTGCAGCACTATTTATAATAGCTAGGTTATGGAAGGACTTCCCAGGTGGCACAGTGGTAAAGAATCCACCTGCCAATACAGGAGATGCAGGAGACACAGTCAATCCTGGGTTGGGAAGATCCCCTGGAGAAGGGAACAGCAACCCACTCCAGTATTCTTGCCTGCAAAATTCCATGGACAGAGGAGCCTGGTGGGCTATAGTCCATGGGGTTGCAAAGAGTCAGACACAACTGAGTGCACATGTGCGCACACACACACAGGACATGGAAACCACCTAGATGCCCATTAACAGATGACTGGATAAAGAAGTTGTGGTTACATATACATAATGGAATATTACTCAGCTATAAAAAGGAATGCATTTGAGTCAGTTCTAATGAGGTAGATGGACCTAGAGCCCATATACAGAGTGAAGTAGATCAGAAGGAAAAAAGGCAAATATATATTAACACATATAAATAGAATCTAGAAAGATGTTACTTACGAACCTGTTTGCAGGGCAGCAATGGAGATGCAGACATATAGAACAGACTTGTGGACCCAGTGAGGAAAGGGGTGGGTGGGATGAATTGAGAGAGGAGCATGGGAACATATACACTGGCGTATGTAAAATAGATCGCCAGTGGGAATTTGCCATTTGACTCAGCTCAAACCAGTGCTCTGTGACAACCTAGAGGGGTGGAATGGATTGGGAGGTGGGAATGGAGGCTTAAGAGAGAGGGGACATATGTATACCTATGGCTGATTCATGTTGATATATGGCAGCAACAACAGAATATAGTTAAGCAATTATCCTTCAATTAAAAATAAAATAATATTAAATTTTAAAATGCCCACTCTCACCACTACTATTTGACATAGTTTTGGAAGTCCTAGCCACAGCAATCAGAGGAAAAAAAAGAAATGAAATCCAGATGGGAAAAGAAGTAAAACTCTCACTGTTTGCAGATGACATGATCCTCTACATAGAAAATCCTAAAGACACCACCAGAAAATTACTAGAGCTAATCAATGAATATAGTAAAGTTGCAGGATATAAAATTAAAACACAGAAATCCTTTGCATTCCTATATACTAACAATGAGAAAACAGAAAGAGAAATTAAGGAAACAGTCCCATTCACCATTGCAACAAAAAGAATAAGATACTTAGGAATAAATTTACCTAAAGAAACAAAAGACCTATATATAGAAAACTATAAAACACTGATGTAAGAAATCAAAGATGACACAAATAGATGGAGAAATATACCGTGTTTGTGGGTTGCAAGAATCAATATAGTGAAAATGAGTATACTACCCAAAGCAATCTATAGATCCAACACAATCCCTATCAAGCTACCTACCAATGGTACTTTTAACCCAACTAGAACAAATAATTTCACAATTTGTGTAGAAACACACAAAACCTTGAATAGCCAAAGCAATCTTGAGAAAGAACAATGGAACTGGAGGAATCAACCTGCCTGACTTCAGGCTATACTACAAAGCTACAGTCATCAAGACAGTATGATACCAGTACAAAGACAGAAATATAGATCAGTGGAACAAAATAGAAAGCCCAGAGATATATCCATGCATGTACAGACACCTTATCTTTGACAAAGGAGGCAAGAATATACAATGGAGAAAAGACAATCTCTTTAACAAGTGGTGCTGGGAAAACTGGTCAACCACCTGTAAAAGAATGAAACTAGATCTAATTTCCTAACACCATACACAAAAGTAATCTCAAAATGGATTAAAGATCTAAATGTAAGACCAGAAACTATAAAACTCTTAGAGGAAAACATAGGCAGAACACTCTGACATAAATCACAGCAAGATCCTCTATGACCCACCTCCCAGAGTAATGGAAATGAAAACAAACAAATGGGACCTAATTAAACTTAAAAGCTGTTGCACAACAAAGGAAACTACAAGCAACGTGAAAAGTCAGCCTTCAGAATGGGAGAAAATAATAGCAAAACAACTGACAAGGAATTAATCTCCAAAATACACAAGCAGCTCATGCAGCTCAATACCAGAAAAATAAATGACCCAATCAAAAAATAGGCCAAAGAACTAAACAGACATTTCTCCAAAGAAGACATATAGATGGCTAACAAACACATGAAAAGGCGTCAGCATCACTCATTATCAGAGAAATGCAAATCAAAACCACAATGATGTACCATCTCACGCCAGTCACAATGGCTGCTATCAAAAAGTCTACAAACAATAAATGCTGGAGAGGGTGTAGAGAAAAGAGAACCCTCTTACACTGTTGGTGGGAATGCACACTAGCACAGCCACTGTGAAGAACAGTGTGGAGATTCCTTAAAAAACTGGAAATAGAATTGCCATATGACCCAGCAATCCCACTGCTGGGCATACACACCAAGGAAACCAGAATTGAAAGAGACACATATACCCCAATGTTCATTGCAGCACTGTTTACAATAGCTAGGACATGGAAGCAACCTAGATGCCCATCAGCAGATGAACAGACAAGAAAGTTGTGGTACATATCAGTTCAGTTGCTCAGTTGTGTCTGACTCTTTGCAACCCCATGGACTGCAGCACACCAGGCTTTCCTGTCCATCACCAACTCTCAGCTTGCTCAAACTCATGTCTATAGTAATGCCATCGTGTCAGTGATGTCATCCAACCATCTCATCCTCTGTTGTCCCCTTCTCCTCCTGCCTTCAATCTTTTCCAGCATCAGGGTCTTTTCAAATGAGTCAGTTCTTCACATCAGGTGGCCAAAGTATTGGAGTTTCAGCTTCAACATTAGTCCTTCCAGTGAACACTCAGGACTGATCTCCTTTAGAATGGACTGGTTGGATCTCCTTCAAGAGTCTTCTCCAACACCACAGTTCAAAAGTATCAATTCTTCAGCACTCAGCTTTCTTTATAGTCCAACCCTCACATCCATACATGACCACTGGAAAAACCATAGTCTTGACTAGATGGACCTTTGTTGGCAAAGTAATAGCTCTGCTTTTTAATACCCTGTCTATGTTGGTCATAACTTTTCTTCCAAGGAGCAAGTGTCTTTAAATTTCATGGCTGCAGTCACCATCTGCAGTGATTTTGGAGCCCAAAAATATAAAATCTGTCACTGTTTTCACTGTTTCCCCATCTATTTGCCATGAAATGATGGGACCAGATGCCATGATCTTCATTTTCTGAATGTTGAGCTTTAAGCCAACTTTTTCACTCTCCTCTTTCACTTTCATCAAGAGGCTTTTTAGTTCTTCATAAGGGTGATGTCATCTGCATTTCTGAGGTTATTGATATTTCTCCCGGCAATCTTGATTCCAGCTTGTGCTTCTTCCAGCCCAGCATTTCACATGATGTACTCTGCATATAAGTTAAATAAGCAGGGTGACAGTATACAGCCTTGACATACTCCTTTCCCTATTAGGAACCAATTTGTTGTTCCATGTCCAGTTCTAACTGTTGCTTCCTGACCTGCATACAGATATCTCAAGAGGCAGGTCAGGTGGTCTGGTATTCCCATCTCTTTAAGAATTTTCTACAGTTTGTTGTGATCCACACAGTCTAGGTACTATACACAATGGAATATTTCTCAGCTAACAAAAAGAATGCATTTGAGTCAGTTCTAATGAGGGGGATGAAACTGGAACCTATTATACAGAGTGAAGTAAGTCAGAAAGAGAAACACCAATACAGTGTACTAACACATATATATAGAATTTAGAAAGGCAGTAACAATGACCCTATACGCAAGATAGCAAAAAAGACACAGATGTAAAGAACAGACTTTTGGACTATGTGGGAGAAGGTGAGAGTGGGATGATATGAGAGAATAGCATTGAAACATGTATATTTCCATATGTAAAACAGATGACCAGTGCAAGTTCAATGCATAAAGCAGGGCACTCAAAGCTGGTGCTCTGGGACAACCCAGAGGGATGGGATGGGGAGGGAGGTAGGTGGGGGATTCAGGATGGGGACACATGTACCCATGGCTGATTCATGTCAATGTATGGCAAAACCATCACAATATTGTAAAGTAATTAGCCTCCCATTAAAATAAATAAATTTTTAAAATAATAATAAAATGAGGACGAGAGTCGCACCTCCTCCTTTTGGGGTTGTTTATGAGGATTCTGTGAGTTCATACATATAGAATGTTGAGAAGATGCCAGCCCACGCCAAATGTCATTTGTGTGTTAGCCAACAACTTCACCCCACACCCGTGGCCGCCTGCACACCCTGAGTGTGATGGGGTCAGGATCTTATTGGGACTGTCTGATGCTCTGATGACTTCTTTTCCCAAACACTCTTCCTACCCCATGTGTCTTTCTTTCCCTCATAGAAACCATTAATAATCTTCTCAAGTGAGTGTCTTCATTCCCAAATTATTCAAAGCCCTTCTTTTCCATTTATAGTGAGCATCCATTACTGTTTAGTGAATCATGTATCTCCAGTGGTGGGTGATGAGGATACCATGGAAAAGTGAAATGGGCATCGCTGGTGACTGTGGTGTCTCTTGCCACCGGTGACGCTCCTGACCGGTGGGAAATGTCATTGGTCTGTGTTTTCACTACTTTTGCATCAGCTGCACTTCTGTTGATAGTGGTGCTCATGTTCAGTGAAACAGAAAGTAGCCAGGTGAGCAGAAAGAGCATGCAAAGAAAAGGACCAGAATCACCCATGAATTCTGCTTGTTTTTAAAGCCGTCCAGGTGAATTTTCACCGGTTCAAATCAATATCTTGGTGTTTGATCACTAAGTCGCATCCAACTCTTTCAATATGGTCACACACTTAAGAAGTAACTGCATGAAAGTGAATGCGGCCTAACAGTAACTGGTCCATCCTTGAGTTCAGCCCATCACCTCAGCAACGCGCAGGTCCACTGCCAACAACACATCCCTCCTGGAAGTCACTGGGGCATCTCAAGCCAGCCTGGCCAAAGGAGAGCTCATCTTTCCCCACAAACCTGCCATTCTTCCTCTGTTTTCTATCTCAGTTAAATATCAATATCAGACAAGTTGCTTATGCCAGAAACGTCAAGGTCAACTCCTCTCCTGCTTTTCCTGCCCCTGTCCCCAGGCCCTGGACTCCCTGTGCTTCCTGAATAGCCTAAGACTATGTCTCCTCTGTATACCCACTGACTCTGCCTGCAGCTGTAAGTATCGCTGTGTAACAACAATCCCCAAACAGTGGCTTGAGTCAGCTGATCCAGACCAAGCTTAGTTGGGTGGCTCTTACCACATGTCTTTGGGTGTCCGGTCCTGGCTGATGGAGACTAGGCTCAGCTAGGCTGGGTCTGCTCCACATGGCTCTCATCCTCCCTTCTGGCTCCAGTGGGCTGGCCCAAGCGTGTTCTTCTTGTGGAAATGTCAGAGGCACAGGAAGGCAAGCCAAAACACACGCTACTGTTGTGTGTTTCCGTTGGCCAAAGCTAGCCATGTGGTCTCATTCAAAGTCAAAGGGTGGGGGAATGCACTTTAACCATTTAGTGGAAGGAAGTGTAAAGCCACATGGCAGAGAGAAAGGTGACAAGAGAGAAGAAAGAACCAGGGCCAATAATGTAATTTCCCACATCCTTGTTATCTCTTACTAGACTCATCACTCATTTTCTAACTTCTTACTTTGCCTGCAGCCAACCTCCGCTGACTTGATTCCAACATCCCTTTATTAAAACTTTCCACTGCCCCCTTATCCCAAATTGAGCTGAAGCCCTGTACAACTTGGCTCCAGTCCATTTTTCCTTCTGCATCTGTTGCCGTGTTTCAGAGTTACTCACCACCCACTTCCAAATGTGCTTGTTTTTCATACTGATCTGTGCCTTCGTAAACAGTCTTCCCTCTTCCTGCAGTGATCTCTCCCGCATTTGGGGTTATTGTGAGATGTTGTTGACCCATCAAAACCCAATTCACCTGGAGCCTCTTCCAGAAAGCCTTCTCAGAGGCCCTGTGAAGAAAAAATTGCTCCTTCCTTTGTGGTATGATAGTAAATTGAAATTGCATCATGCTCATACTTAACTCGTATCAGTTTGGGAATACATGTTCAACCAGAGAGAGAGAGAGAGCTTAAATAATTCCACCCACCATTCAACTCCATGATCGTGGGAGTACGGAGACTTCACTTTGTTGTTACATTAGTCATCCTTCGGTTCCAGAAGCCTCTTGTAGATGAAATACACAGCCTACTGAGCAGGGGTCTAGTGTTTAAATGATGCAAGACTCTTATAACAGCCATGCTGCAAGCCTTTATTTCATTTACTAGTCAACCAAAGGAATATCTATCTGGCTGTGTGGTCTTGTTGCAAGTCAGGACCTTCTAGTTCCATCTTGGAAATTCAAGGGACCTTCAGTGGTAGATCGTCTATAGTAAATGTTTATGTCATTGTGACTTTAGAATCCTCCCGCATCGAAGATGCTCCTGTACCATATCTCCTATAGATTTATGTCAGATTGAATTTTAATCTTTTATGTTGGTGTTGCCCAGCTAAGTTATGAGGGTCTCATTTGTGGCTCATGGTTCTTTACGGCTGCTGCCTGTGGCTGTGCAGGTCATACACTCTAAGGGGGCACTAGTCATGCCAGAGTCTATAGTAATGGACTGTGTAGTAGTCATGGAGCCAGCTTCCTTGTCTCCCAGTGCCTGGTACATAGCGATAGCTCAAGAAACACGTGGATGAATGAGTGAAGGAGAAAGAGGCAACAACAGACTGAGCTAAATGTTCCTGAAATGGGTTTCCCAAGTGGTGCAGTGGTAAAGAATCTACCTGCCAATGCAGGAAAAGCAGGTTCAATCCCTGGGCTGGGAACATCCCCTGAAGAAGGAAATGACAACCCATTCCAGTATTCTTGCCTGGGAAATCCCATGGACAGAAGAGCCTGGTTGGCTACAGTCCATGGGGTCACAAAGAGTTGGACATGACTGAGCTCTCACACACAAATGTTCCCAAGTGAGAGATTTAAGAGTCAGGGTTCCAATGAAAATTCAGACAGGTTTTGCTCCAGGAAAATTAAGACCATGTTATCATTGGTGCCTGTGATGAAATGTACCTGTCAACCCACTTGAAATGTCTTGTTTAACTACCAAAAAATCACCTTTCATCATGTGAACCGATTGAAATGATGGTTCCTACAAGGACATCATTCTTCTCAAACGTTACTGACGGCACGATGGCCCTGTGCCTAACACCCTAGTGGACACTGCGAGGCATATATGTGGAGACAGATCTAGATGCTAGATGAATCTTGCCCTCCAAGTCACAATAGACTTAAATTTTCCTTGATTTCCCTTGGATGGTCATACAACTTAAAAGAGAGCCATTGTAAATAAGAATAGGGTTTTTATCAGGTTATCTGATAAAATATGCTGAACATTCCTTAAGTAGGGTGGCCAGCAAACTTTTCACCCCATGGGAGAAGGTTGCCAAGGTAAATATCAACTTCACACTTGTTATCCGATGTTCTGCCAGAGGACATGGGGAGGGGAACTGACCCACTCGGGATGTGCGGGCTTCTGGGTGGATGTGGCCCAAGGAGGGGTTCAAAAGGCAGCATGACACGGGCAGTGATGGTCCAACTATGCCTCACCCCACCCCAAACCACAGGCCTAGGAAGCTCTGACAGAACGTGGGGTTCACCCCCTCCCCCCGGATTGTTCTTCCCTGTGTCTCCAGCAGCAAGACGATCACCTCCTGGCCACCCCACCAGCATGACAGTCCAGCAGGATGCCTCACCAGCCAGGGCTTGATGTGTCCATTAGAGGAAGTACCTGGTGAAGAAAGGGTTCCATAAATGTTAAATGAATGAGCAAAGTGATGAATAAGCCAACGAAATAAGCACACCAAAGGAGTGCTTATAGGGAACATTTGTGGGGGAAGGCACTACAGTAACCCTAGGAAATTCTAAATGGTATAAATGGATCTTCCCAACCCAGGGATCGAACCCATGTCTCTCATGTCTCCTGCAATGGCAGGCAGGTTCTGTATTTTAGCACCACCTGGGAAGGAAATGTTGTACACCTAATGCTTAATGTACAGCTCTTCCCTAAGGGCCCTGGTATCCTTTCCAAATGCATGGAGACTTAACTGTGTTGTTCAATGGAAGATACGTTCAACCTGCTGCAGTACCACACCAAGGTCGTCCTAATACCATGCAGCTTGGGAACCAGGGTAATAGTTCTTGAGTTTGGGGCTGCTGTTGTGTATGCCCAGCTATGTCCCTTCAGTCGTGTGTCCAACTCTTGGCCACGTATGGACTGTAGCCCACCAGGCTCCTCTGTCCACGGCAGTCTCCAGGCAAGAATACTGGAGTGGGTTGCCATTCCCTCCTCCAGGGATCTTCCCGACCCAGGGATGAAACCCCAGTCTCCTATGTCTCCTGCATTGGCAGGCAGCTGGGTGCCCCAACACTCCTATTTGCACGTGAACTTGGGTTCAGGATTTCATAAGATCAAGGAGTCAGTTCAAATGGAGCTTCTGTTTCTGCCAAGACCTTGCATGTCACCGCGGGCCACCTTCATGAAGTAGTCACCATGTGTTCTCTGGGGTTTCTTTGTGTGTGTCGCTAGGTGAGTACTCCATCGAGGAGGCGCAGGACCCTTTCCTGGTCAGCATCCACATCATCGCGGACCCAGGGGAATCCCGCCCCCTGCAGGAGGCCATCGACAAGGTCTTGGCATGGATCCACCCGGACCTCCCGCTGTTCAGGGTCTCGGAAAGGCGGGCGTGCCGCCGGCGGAGGAGGGTCCCCAAGGCGGCACAGCCGGCGCTGGCGGTGGTGCTCTTCCTGCAGGAGGAATACGGCGAGGAGCCGATCCTGCAGCTGCACCGCACGCTGCAGCGGCCGCCCTGGCGCCACCACCACACGGAGCGCGTGCCTGGCAAGTTCCTGCCCTACCTGCCCTGCAGCCAGGACTTCTTCACGCTGGCCCCGGGGACGCCGCTCTGGGCCATCCGGCCGGTGCACTACGGCAAGGAGATAGTGCGCTTCACCATCTACTGTCGCCATGACAACTACGCCGACATCCTCAAGTTCTACGAGCTGATCCTCAAGCGGAGCCCCAGCCAGAAGAAAGCGGACTTCTGCATCTTCCCCATTTTCTCCAATCTGGACATGGACATCCAGTTTTCCCTCAAGAGACTGCCCTGTGACCAGACCCCGGTCCCCACCGACTCCTCCGTGCTGGAGTTCCGGGTCAGGGACATCGGCGAGCTGGTGCCGCTCTTGCCCAACCCTTGCAGCCCCATCAGTGAGGGGCGCTGGCAGACAGAGGACCATGACGGCAACAAGATCCTTCTGCAGGTACCTGGGGGAATGTCCGTCTGTCTCCCTGTGTCTGTCTCCCTTTGATGATAACAGAGAAACAAGTGAAATGGCTTTTCCTGAAACCCTAGCAAGTACCTGTTAAGAAACAAGGAGTTAAGAAAAAGGAGGGATCAGTGACCCTCTTTTTGGCTTGAAGACCAAGTCAAGTTGTCCTCTAATTAAATGGTTTTCACTTTGCTGCCAAGGTCATGTGCCCCAGGCCAGCAATAGCTGATCCCTCTCGTGTGATAAGCATCCATCCACTACATGCTTGTGGTTCCAGGGGATCTTGAATGAGCTGATATCCCAGGGAATTCGCTATTAAAGATTGTTTAGTCTACTCCCTCACAAGTAGGCGGTTTTTACCAGTGAATTCTTCATTTCCACAAAGGAACTTCAGGAAAAGCCATCCGTGACAATTGTAAAATATGTTGACATTCAGTAGAGAAGATATGTTTTCTTCTTTGCTCTGGTGCCTCGCCTACTTTCCACCCTTCACCCTCCTGCTACTGGGCATTACGTTGTTAAAATTCAGTGATTACTGGGAAATGCCTTCTAGGCGTTTTAAGGAGTACTGTGATGTCTTTGGGGCTTCTGGTTTCATTAAGCATGGGAAGAGGGGAGTAAACACATAGAAGGAAATGGATGCAGCAGGCTCTTCTGTTGCTTCTGTGGTTAATGTCTTGGTTCAATTACTGGACCCCTTTCTTCTCCCATCCTTCCAGCAATTATCCCAACTCTTTAGAAGTCATTAAGTTACACTCTTGAATTCAAAATTGAGCATATAGATTTAAGAATGTCCTATATATGCCCTACCTGATACATGCTTTCAAGACCCAGGCTTTCTAGAATTACTAATAACAGGTAAATCAGTTCCAGGCATATACAATTTTGTCTTTCTGAAATGCCTCTGCCTTTGGCATCTCGGTTTTCACAAATGGCTACCTGAGAGGAGAAAGCTGATAGCAAATTAGGCAACGTTGTCTTGAAAGGTGTTGGCTGATTGTATTTACTTGAATCACAGGTAAAGTTTCATGGTTTCTGTTGGTTTTAGCGTTAAACATCAGAAGTATAATCCACATATTGCAAAATGAAGTGAGAATTTGGCACATGTCAGATACCTGGTTCAAACTATAGCTAGGCCACATTGCTCAAGTCAAAAAAGTCACCTTGAAATATTTACGATTTAAAGGAAATAGGTAATTTTCAGATTTCTCTTTGAATTATGCAAATACGATATAATATTGCTTTATTATTCACTGAACTAAACCCTATTTGTTTTAATTTTTATTTTATATTGGAGTATAGTTGATTTACAATGTTGTGTTCATTTCAGGTATACAGCAGTGTTTCAGTTATACGTATATCTATTCTTTTTCAGATTCTTTTTTCATGAGGTTATTATGGAATATTAAGTGGAGTTCCTCGTGCTATACAACAAGTCCTTGTTGATTATCTATTTTATATATAGTTATATATATATATGTTAATCCCAACCTTCTAGTTTATCCTCTACCCTCCACCTTTTCCCCCTTTGATAACCATAAGTTTGTTTTGGAAGTCTGTACATCTGCTTCTGTTTTGTAAATAAGTTTATTTCTATAATTTTTTAGATTCCACATATAAGTGATATTATATTTGTCTTTGGCTTGCTTCACTTAGAATGTTAATCTCTAGGTCCATCCATATTGCTGCAAGTGGCATTATTTTAATCTTTTTTATGGCTGAGTGATATTCCATTGTATATATGTACCATATCTTCTTTATCCATTTATTTGTCAGTTGGACACTTAGGTTGCTTCCATGTCTAGGCTATTGTAAGGAGTGCTGCAGTGAACACTGGGGTATATGCATTCTTTTTGAATTACGGTTTTCTCCAGATATATGCCTAGGAATAGGATTGCTGGATCACATGGTATTTCTGTTTGTTTTTTTAAGGAACCTCAAAGCGGTTCTCCATAGTGGTTGTACCAATTTACATTCCTACCAAGAGTGTAAGAGAGTTCCTTTTTCTCCACACCCTCTCCAGCATTTATTGTTTGTAGATTTTTTCATGCTGGCCATTCTGACCAGTGTGAAGTGATACTTCATTGTAGTTTTGATTTGCATTTCTCTATAATTAGTGAAAAGGTCTGCCTAGTCAAGGCTATTGTTTTTCCAGTAGTCATGTATGGATGTGAGAGAAAGCTGTGAAGAAAGCTGAACACTGAAGAATTGATGCTTTTGAACTGTGGTGTTGGAGAAGACTCTTGAGAGTCCCTTGGACTGCAAGGAGATCCAACCAGTCCATTCTAAAGGAGATCAGTCCTGGGTGTTCTTTGGAAGGAATGATGCTAAAGCTGAAACTCCAGTACTTTGGCCACCTCATGCGAAGAGTTGACTCATTGGAAAAGACTGATGCTGGGAGGGATTGGGGGCAGGAGGAGAAGGGGATGACAGAGGGTGAGATGGCTGGATGGCATCACCGACTCCATGGACGTGAGTTTGAATGAACTCTGGGAGTTGGTGATGGACAGGGAGGCCTGGCGTGCTGTGATTCATGAGGTCGCAAAGAGTCGGACACAACTGAGCGACTGAACTGAACTGAACATCTTTTCATGGGTTTTTGTTTTGTTTTGTTTTGGCTATCTCTATGTTGTCTTTGGAGAAACATCTGTTTACATCTTGTGCCTATTTTTTGATTGGGTTTGTGTTTTTGATATTGAACTACATGAGCTGTTTGTATATTTTAGAGATTAATCATTTGTTGGTTGCACCATTTGCAAATAGTTTCTCCCATTCTTTGGGTTGTCTTTTTGTTTTGTTTATGGTTTCCTTTGCTGTGCAAAAGCTTTTAAGTTTAATTAGGTCCCATTTGTTTATTTTTGTTTTTATTTTCATTTCTGTAGGCTATGAATAGAAGATCTTGCTGTGATTTATGTCACAGCATATTCTGCCTATGTTTTTTCTAAGGGTTTTATAGAATCTGGTCTTACATTTAGGTCTTTAATCCATTTTGTGACTTTTTTTGTGTATGGTGCTAGTGTTCTAGTTTTATTCTTTTACATGTGGCTGGCTGTTCTCCCAGCACCACTTGTTGAAGATTGTCTTTTCTCCGCTGTACGTTCTTGACTTCTTTGTCACGATTAATTGACCAAAGGTGCAGGGGTTTAATTGTGGGCTTTCTGTTCTGTTCCATCGATCTATAAGTCTGTCTTTGTACTCGACCATACTGTCCGTAGCTTGGTAGTACAGGCTGAAGTCAGGGAGCCTGATTCCTCCAGCCCTGGTTTTCTTTCTTAAGATTACTTTGGCTCCTTGGGGTCTTGTGTTTCCATACAAATTTTAAGATTTTATTATTCTAGAGCTGCAAAAAACGGCCTTTGGTAATTTGATAGGCATTGAATCTGTAGACCACCTTGGGCAGTATAGTCATTTTGACAATATTTATTCTTCCAGTGTAAGAATACAGTATAGCTTTCTATCTGTCTGTGTCATCTTCCATTTCTTTGATCAGCATCTTATAGGTTCTGGAGTACAGGTCTTTTGCCTCTGTAGGTAGGTTTATTCCTAGGTGTTTTATTCTTTTTGATGCAATGGTAAATCGGGATTGTTTCCTTAATTTCTCTTCCTGATCTATTGTTGTTGGTGTATAGGAATGCAAGAGATTTCTGTGTGTTAACTTTGTATCCAACAACTCTACCAAATTCATGTATGAGCTCCAGTAGTTTTCTGGTAGCATTTCTAAGATATTCTGTGTGTAGTATCATGTCATCTGCAAACAGTGACAGTTTTACTTCTTTTTTCCAATTTGGATTCCTTTTATTTCTTTTTCTTCTCTGACTGCCAAAACTACGTTGAATAAAAGTGGTGAGAGTGGACATCCATGTCTTGTTCCTGAACTTAGAGGAAATGCTTTCAGTTTTTCATGTTTGAGTATGATGTTAGCTGTGGGTTTGTCATATTTTGTCTTTATTATGTTGAGATAGTTTTCCTCTATGCCCACTTTCTGGAGAGGTTTTAACATAAATGGGTGTTGAATTTTGTCAGGAGCTTTTTCTGCTCCTGCATCCTGTTGAGATGATCATATGTTTTTATTCTTCAGTCTGTTAATGTGGTGTATCATTCTGATTTGTGAATATTGAAAACTCCTTACATCCCTGGGATAAATCCCAGTTTTTCATGGTGTGTTACCCTTTTAATATATTGTTGGATTCATTTTGCTAGTTATCTTGTTGATTTTTGTGTCCATGTTCATTGGTAATATTGGCCTATAATTTTCTTTTTTGTGGTATCTGTGTTTGGTTTTGGTATCAGAGTGATGGTGGCCTCACAGCATAAGTCTGGGAGTGTTCCTTCCTTTGCAATTTTTCAGAATAGGATGGGTGTTAAGTCTTCACTAAATGTTTGAAAGAATCTGCCTGTGAAGCCATCTGGTCCTGGACTTTTATTTTCTGGGAGTTTTTCCATCACAGTTTCAATTTCAGTACTTATGGTTGATGTGTTCATATTTTTTATTTTTTCCTGTTCAGTTTCAGGAAATTTGCTAAGAATTTGTCCACTTACTCTAGGTTGTCTATTTTATTGGCATATAGTTGCTTATACTAGTGTTTTATGATCCTTTGTATTTCTGTACCTGTTTTATAATCTCTCTTGAAATGTGAGAAAAGTTTTCTTCTGTATTTGAAGACTGCCAATTCTTTATGCAAAACATAATGCATTTGCGTAAGTAAAAATTAATGAAAGGACTTTGTTTATACTAAAAGTCCAAAATGAATGTGATTGTTTCTGAGGGAATTTTTCCTTTTTGTGTTATCTAGAATACTTTTTTCCCCCCTCAATCCCTGTAATAATATAAATGAAAGAATAAAGTAAGAAAGCTTGGCCTGAAACCCACTCGAAGGAACCATTGAAAGAATATTTCAAAGAAAAGTCACAGATTTAAATAGCTATACAATCTGTATGGGTACAGGCTTTTGAATTTGTAGCATCCAAGTATGAAAAGAGTAAAAGATTTGTATCATGGGGGTTTCAGGAATTTGGGCTTTTGTCCAAAATGGCAGTATGTCAAAGAGTTAAATTAATGTGGGAAGACATGAATAATGGTCCCCTCTCACAGTTCTTGATTATGGCTGTTTGAATAGGTTACTGTTACTGCATCACTGTAGAAAGACGCTCTCTGCTCTAGCTTGATACACCTGCCCACCTGTGTGTGTGTGTGTGTGTGTGTGTGTTAGTCGCTCCATTGTGCCCAAATCTTTGTGACTTCAATGGACTATAGCCCATCAGGCTCCTCTATACATGGAATTCTCCAGACAAGAATAATGAAGTGGGTTGCCATTCCCTTCTCCAGGGGGTCTTCCCAACCCAGGGATCAAACCCAGGTCTCCCACATTGCAAGCAGATTCTTTACTGTCTAAGCCACCAGGGAAGTCAGTCCAACTCTTTTAAGTTCCTTTTAAAAGTAAAAATTTATATGCTTCAGTCTTTAGCAAATTAAGATGTTTTGGTTGTGGGAGGAGGGACGCAGTGGAAACAGCACCTTTTTTTCCCACATTCTCCTTAGCAGTGTGGTTCCCGAGTTTCATTTTCAACATACATGCTTTTGTTCACTTGAGTGCGGTTATACACTGAAGACGATCTTGGCTGGGTAGTTTTTAGTTGCTTTCTTAAAATATAGGTTGCATTTATTTTTTCATCCTGCCCCATTGACTCGACAGTCCATATTTCAGAGACCTCCTTCAGTGTTTAATTCCTCTGAAGGAGAAAAGCTGAGAGGTTTGTTTCTGGGACCTATTCAACCTCTTTTAAGAATTTGGAATTATTTTTTGTAAAATTCACTCTTTTATCTTTTTATAGTTTCTTTACACCGTTGCATTAGTTTCTGCTGAACAGCAAAATGAATCAGTTATTCATCTACATATATCCACTTTGCTTTTGGATTTCCTTTTCACTTAGGTCACCACAGAGCATTGAGTGGGCTTCCCAGGTGGTGCTAGTGGTAAAGAACATGCCTGCCAATGCAGGAGACAAAAGAGACATGGGTTCAACCCCTGGGTTGGGAAGATCCCATGGAGGAGGGCATGGCAACCCACTCCAGTATCCTTGCCTGGAAAATCCCATGGACTGAGGAACCTGGTGGGCTACAGTCCATGGGGTCCCAAAGAGTCGGACACGACCAAAGCGACTTAGCACACACGCAGAGCGTTGAGTTCCCTGTCCTATACAGTAGACTCTCATTAGTTATCTATTTTATATATAGTGGTGTATATATGTCAATCCCAATCTCCCAATTCATTCCACCCCCTCCCTCACCCTGGTAACCTGTAAGTTTGTTTTCTGCATTTCTGACTCTGTTTCTGGTTTGCAGATAAGTTCACCTGTACCGTTTTTCTAGATTCCACATATTATTTGATATTTGACTTTCTCTTTCCGCCTTCCCTCTGTATGACAATAGGTCCATCTAGGAAGTGAGTCCCAGAAGATCTTGCTGCAATTCCTATCAAAGAATGTCTCTGTTTTCCTCTAAGAGTTTTGTATTTAGGTCTTACTTTAGGTCTTTAATCCATTTTATGTTATTTTTTGTGTGTGTATAGTGTTAGGAAGTGTTCTAATTTCATTCCTTTACATGTAGCTGCCTAGTTTTCTCAGTGCCACTTGTTGAAGAGACTGTCTTTTCTCCACTGTATATTCTTGCCTTCTTTGTCACAGATTAGGTGGCCACAGGTGTGTGGGTTTATCCCTGGACTTTCTGCCCTGTTCCTTTGATCTGTATTTCTGTTTTTGTGCCAGGAACAAACTGTCTTCGTTACGGTAGCTTTGTAGTATAGTCTGAAGTCAGGGAGCCTGATTCCTCTAGCTCTGTTCTTCTTTCTCAAGATTGCTTTGATTAGTTGGAGACTTGTGTTTTTGTACAAATTGTGAAATTTTTTGTTCTAATTCTGTGAAAAATACCACTGGTAATTTGACAGGGATTGCACTGAATCTGTAGATTGCTTTGGATATTATAGTCATTTTCACAATATTGATTCTTCCAATCCAAGGATATGGTATATCTTTGATTTCTTTCCAGATAGTTTTCTGACTTCGTCTTTTACCTCCTTCAGTCAGTTCAGTTCAGTTGCTCAGTTGTGTCTTTTTGCCAGACCATGGACTGCAGCACGCCAGGCGTCCCTTCCATCACCAACTCCCAGAGCTTGCTCAAACTCATGCCCATTGAGTCGGTGATGCCATCCAACCATCTCATCCTCTGTCATCCATTTCTCCTCCTACCTTCAATCTTTCCCAGCATCAGGGTCTTTTCCAGTGAGTCAGTTCTTCGCATCAGGTGACCAAAGTATTGGGAGTTTCAGCTTCAGCCTCAGTCCCTCCAATGACTATTCCAGTTAATATTCAGGACTGATTTCCTTTAGGATTGACTGGTTTGATCTCCTTGAAGTCCAAGGGACTCTCAAGAGTCTTCTCCATTAACACAGTTCAAAAGCATCAATTTTTTCCAATACCACAGTTCAAAAGCATTGATTCCTCAGTGCTCAGCTTTCTTTATAGTCCAGCATTCACATCCACACATGATTACTGGAAAAACCATAGCTTTGATTAGATGGACCTTTGTTGGCAAAGTACTGTCTCTGCTTTTCAATATGCTATCTAGGTTGGTCATAACTTTCCTTCCAAGGAGTAAGAGTCTTTTAATTTCATGGCTGCAGTCACCATCTGCAGTGATTTGGGAGCCCAAAAAAATAAAGTCTGACACTGTTTCCACTGTTTCCCCATCTATTTCCCATGAAGTGGTGGGACCAGATGCCATGATCTTCGTTTTCTGAAGGTTGAGCTTTAAGCCAACTTTTTCACTCTCCACTTTCACTTTCATCAAGAGGCTTTTGAGTTCCTCTTCACTTTCTGCCATGTAGTAAATGGGATTGTTTCCTTAATATGTCTTTCTGATCTTTGGTTGCTAGTATATAGAAATGCAAGACATTTCTATGTATTAATTTTGTATCCCACAACTTTACTAAATTCATTGATGAACTCTAGTAATTTTCTGATGGCAACTTTAGGATTTTCTACTTATAGTATCATGTCATCTGCAAACAGTGACAGTTTTACTTATCCTTTTACAATTTGGATTCCTTTTGTTTCTTTTTCTTCTCTAATAGCCCTGACGAGGACTTCAAAAACTATGTTGAATAAAAGTGGCAAGAGTGGACATCCTGATTTTATAGAAAATGCTTTCCACTTTCACCATGGAGTATGATGTTAGCTGTAGATATGAAGTATATGACCTTTATTATGTTGAGGCAGGTTCCCTCTTATCCCACTTTTTAGAGAGTTTTTATCGTAAGTGGGTATTGAACTTTATCATAAAGCCTTTTTTGCATCTATTGAGATGATCATATGGTTTTTGTTCTTCAGTTTGTTGATGTGTATCACACTGATTGATTTGAATATACTGAAGAGTCCTTGAATATCTGGAATAAATCCCACTTGATCAGGGTGTACAATCCTTTTAATTTGTTGTTAGATTTGGTTTGCCAGTATTTTGTTGAGGATTTTAGTGTCTGATTAGATGGAAAGCAAGCCTTCCACCTCCTGAAGCTCACCTCTCCTTTCTTGGCATTGCCTGACTCAGGGGGGACAGGCAGAAAGGTAGGTGGGTGGGGAGTTGCCAGCCTCTGAAGTTGCCCAAGATATCTCTCTATAAAATATATCTCAGAAATTTGCGTTAATGCTTGCTGATCGAAACTACAGCTTTCTGGAGCCAAGACCTGTGTTACACACACTAGAACATGGTACTTTGAACATAGTAGGTTCTCTTTATACATTTTCCTTACTTTTTCTTGAAGAATCATATAAATGATATATACAAGGAAAAGTGCAAATCATATATCCATGCTCAGTGAATTTTCACAAATTAAACCTTTGCCTGAGCAACACCCAGATGAAGAAACAAAGCATAGAAACAGAAGAGGAGGCTTCTCTTTCCCCGCTCGTGGGACCCCCTTCCCTGAAATGAACATATTGATTACTCCAGATTGCACAAAGGGGTGGGGGCATACGTGATCAAAAAGGGGGGAATATGGCCACGTTATCTGGGGCTTTTGTCTTTATAAGGAGATCCCACATCATTTTTTTGAAAAGACTGAGGTTGATTGATAAATACAGGCCACACCAGAAGATTAATAAAGATAATTAAATATTAATAATTAAATACCAAAGAAACTTGAAATGGAGGAGAAATTTGGATAATGTTAGGAAAGTAGGTAAACCATCTGTGAGATCCAAGATTTATGTCATTCCCTACTTGAGAACTTTGCCATGGAATCTATAGCCACTAGCCACACATGGCCATTTAAATTTAACATTGAAGTTAAAATAAAAAAATTCAGTTCCGCAGTCTCACTCATTTCAAGTACTCAGTAGCCCCATGGGGCTGGTGGCTACCATGTTGGGCCGCACACATACAGAACACTGCCATCGTTGCAGAAAGTTCTGTTGCACAGCATTCTTCCAGAAATAGGACCCCAATTTGATTTTGAGTTCCCCAGCAGCAAAACCAGAATGCAACATCATCACTGATGCAATTTAGAGTCCACGAGGGAGAAATAGATTGCACTTCAGATTGCTGACTCTGAGTCCTGGGAGCAGCATTGCCCACGCCTTCTCACGTCCATCCAGGCGTCGGTAGCCTGCCTTCAACTGTGCGTCTAGAACGACTGCACGGAGGCCTCCCAAGGCTTCCTTACATGGCACCTGCAGGGCGGGCAGGGTTCCCAGTCAGCGTAGTGCAACAAAGACACCCCGCAGAGGGAGGCTGGGCAAAACCAGGTGGTCCCACCTGCAACTCCTGGGGACTTAACCCCAAAGGGAGGGATACACCTTCAGTCTTCCCAAAGTTGTTTCTTACAGCCAAGTTTTTGGTAGATTTTAAGTGACAGTGAATTTGGCTTGTTTATTCCCGGCCCAGTCCCTGGAGTACACCTGTTCCCATGTAGCTGGTAAAGGATGGAGTCGTTTGTCCTGCGACTCACCTGAGCTGGGTTGTGTGTTGACATCTTCTTGAGATGCTCTGAGGAGCCTCCAAAGGACACAGGCCTGAATAGTAGCCTACCACCTCCCTTAGAGGTCTACCATGGGAGTGCCATGGGCTGGTCCACACCTTAAGAAGCAATTTGGGGTCTGTCCAGACACATAGAGGCACAGTTGACTCAAAGGTCGGTTTCACCAAGAGAATGTGGCTGCAGTTTTAGGCTGGACAATGTGGAAAGTAGATCACTCCATGTCTTTGGAGAGGCGAGGGAATTTAACAGTGGTGTCTAAGTCCTTTGGAGGACTTCTTCCATAGATGGTCACTGGCTGTTCTTTGCATTCTCAGAAGGCAGAGGAGAGAACTGGCTTAAACAGAAGGTTTTGTGTATGCTAAGTCACTTCAGTCGTGTCTGACTCTGTATGACCCCATGGGCTGTAGCCCAACAGGCTCCTCTGTCCACGGGATTCTCCAGGCAAGGATACTGGAGTGGGTTGCCATGCCCTCCTCCAGGGGATCCTCCCAACCCAGGGATTGAACCTGCATCTCTTACGTCTCCTGCATTGGCAGGCAGGTTCTTTACCACTGGGCCACCAAGATTTAAGTAACATTTGAGTGAGTAAGTGAAAGTTGCTCAGTTGTGTCCTACTCTTTGCGACCCCATAGTAGCCTGCCAGGCTTCTCTGTCCATGGAATTGTCCAGGCAAGAATACTGTAGTGGGTTGCCATTTCTTCCTCCAGGGGATCTTCCCAACCCGGGATCAAACCTACGTCTCCTGCATTGCAGGCAGATTCTTTACCAGCTGAGCTACCAGGAAGTAACCTTTTTTATTTATTTTTTATTTGATTTTTTTTTCTTTTAATAAAAAAGTTTTGCCAAATATCAAAATAAATCCACCACAGGTATACATGTGTTCCCCCTCCTGAACCCTCCTCCCTCCTCCCTCCCCACACCATCCCTCTGGGTCGTCCCAGTGCACCAGCCCCAAGCATCCAGCATCGTGCATTGAACCTGGACTGGCATCTCGTTTCATACATGACATTTCACATGTTTCAATGCCAATCTCCCAAATCTTCCCACCCTCTCCCTCTCCCACAGAGTCCATAAGCCTGTTCTATACATCAGTGTCTCTTTTGCTGTCTCGTATACAGGGTTATCGTTACCATCTTTCTAAATTCCATATATATGCGTTAGTATACTGTATTGGTGTTTTTCCTTCTGGCTTACTTCACTCTGTATAATAGGCTCCAGTTTCATCCACCTCATTAGAACTGATTCAAATGTATTCTTTTTAATGGCTGAGTAATACTCCATTGTGTATATGTACCACAGCTTTCTTATCCATTCATCTGCTGATGGACATCTAGGTTGCTTCCATGTCCTGGCTATTATAAACAGTGCTGCGATGAACATTGGGGTACACGTGTCTCTTTCCCTTCTGGTTTCCTCAGTGTGTATGCCCAGCAGTGGGATTGCTGGATCATAAGGCAGTTCTATTTCCAGTTTTTTAAGGAATCTCCACACTGTTCTCCATAGTGGCTGTACTAGTTTGCATTCCCACCAACAGTGTAAGATCTCATCCATGCCAGTTCATTTATCTGTCGTCTTCACACAGCGAGGAGATTGTCTAAACAATCAGTCGCTAAATACTGGGGTCATCATTGCCATGAGGACAGGGAGATGGGTGCTGATGAGGATGCAAATGGGAGACTAAGTGGCCTCCAGAGACTTTCTAAAAAACATTTTTTGACTGTAGTAAAATACACGTAACAATACACACAGCAGTGAAGTTGACTGTCTGAATCCTTTTTAAATGTAAATGTATGTAGGGTGTTACTGCACCCAGCCATCACCACTGCCCATCTGCAGAGCTCTTCTCATCCTGCAGAGCTGAAGCTCTGTCCTAGTTACACAGTAACCCCGCATCCCCACCTCCCTCCGGCTCCTGCCAACTGCTGTTCTACTTCCTGTCTCTATGCGCTTGACTGCTCTAGGAATCTCATACAAGTGGGATCGTACTGTGTTTTGTCTTTTCTTGACGGGCTTATTTCACTTCGCATAATGTCCTTAAGGTTCATCCAAGTTGTAGCCTGTGTCAGATTCCCTTCCTTTTTAAATCTGAATACTATTCTGTCGTGAACATGCCACATTTCGTGTATCCATTCATCCGCTGATGGACACGTGAAATGCATCCACCTTTGGACTATTGTGAATAATGCTGCTGTGAACGTGTGTGTGCAAATATCTCTTTGGGTCCCTGCTTTTACTTCTTTGGGGCTTATACCCAGACGTGCAATTGCTGAGTCACATGGTGAGTCTGTGTTTAATTTTTAGAGGAAAGTAGCTTTCATATTCTTTTCTGTAGTGGCTGCGCCATTTACGTTTCCACCAGCAACACATGAGGGTGAGACTTGTTTTTTAAGAAAGTAGAGAGGGACTTCTCTGGCGGTCCAGTGGTTAAGACTTTGCCTTCCAATGCAGGGGGTGTGGGTTCGATCCCTGGTCTGGGAGCTAAAAGCCCATGCTGCCTTGTAACCCAAAAAGCAAAACATAAAATGGAAGCAATATTGTAACAAAATACAATGAAGACTTTAAAAAATGGTCCACGTTAAAAAAGAAATCTTAAAAAAAAAAGCAGAGAAAGACTTTGCTCTTTGTGGGGTACAGTGGTTACTTCAGTTGTGTCCAACTCTTTGCGAGCCCGCCAGGCTCCTCTGTCCATGGGATTCTCCAGGCAAGAATACTGGAGTGGGTTGCCATCCCCTCCAAAGCTTCCCATGGCCCTGACAGCCTTTCCAGATGTTCACCAAGGCCCTTTTGTCAGCTGCTCATCTCTCAGGCTTTATCTCTCTCTTCTTACTCCCTCTCTGCCTTCCCTGTCGGCCTGCTTTCTCTTCCTCAGATGCAACAAACTCTTTGCTGCCTCAGGACCTTTGCACCTCCCGCCTGGGATGGTCTCCTCCAAGATCACCACACGGTGGGTTCCTTCTCATGATTCAGGTTTCAGAGAGTCTTTCCCTGCCCGCCCCACCCACACAGCCTCCTGACCAGTCACCTTACCTCCACCCTCACTTGCCCACTGGACAGTGAGAAGGTCCCTGTAGAGCATAAGCCAGATCAGGTGACTCCTGTGCTTGGAACCGCTGCCTGTCCCCTCCCTCATGGAGCCGGTTTCCTCCCAGTGGCCCTTCCTGCTCTGCTCCCCTCCCCTCACTCTGCCCCAGCCACCCTGCTGTCACTCTTGACCCTTCGGAACACCCTGTGTCAGTTCTGTCCTTCTTCCTGGACCCCCACCGCCCAGCTGGCCACGTGGCTGTTCCCTCTCCCCCACACCCCGAATCAGGGCTCTGCTCCGTGTCCCTGCCAGCGAGAGCTTCCCTGGCCATGATGTTGAAGAGCATCTCTCTCTCCCATTCTCACACACGTGCCCCTGCCCTGCCAGCCTTTCCCCGTAGTGCCATCCCCCGTAACAGATGTGCAGTGATCCAACAGAGGCTTGTCTATCTCTCCCACCAGAACCTGGGCACCCGGAGGCAGGGACTTTCCCTGTTTTGCCCGCTGCGGGCTCCCTAGTGTCTCTGACAGTGCCTGGCACACATTGGACACTCACTGTTGAATGAATGAACAAAGAAAAGGAGACAGAAGGGGAGAAAGATGGGAACTTGGGGCTGTTCTGGGCAGGCCCCCTGGAGGCAGCCTGAGCAGGGGAGAACCCTGGCTGGTGGTTAGAAACAGGGAGGGGAGTGATCAGGACCCAGAGGGGAGACCGGGCCAGGAGGCACCCATGGTGTCTGCTGGAGAGCGGGCCTCCAGCACTGAATGCAGGGTAGGGGGCAAAGGGAATGTGTGGATGGCCCCCTACCCCTCTAACCCTGACATCGGGTGAGAACAGTGGCCATGCCAATAGAAGCCCCTCTTCCTAGAGCCCCTCCGCTCCCAGGGGAGGTGGAAGAGTAAGGCGTGGGCTCAGCCTGCATCTCTGGGAGGGCCAGACAACACAGGTGACGAAACACTGTCCACCCTACAGACCGGGCGCCTCTGCCTCCAGCTGCCAGAGACGGACACAGACCACCTCCAGTTGGTCAGCTTCTTGACTGGGGAGGCGCAGGGAAGAGTTTCCCCAAGAGATATTGGGTTGGCCGAAAAGTTCACTCAAGCTTTTGTACATTTTTATGGAAAACCCAAATTTGTTTGGCCAACCCAATAATACTGGTGTGATGGTGAATATCAATTGGTTGCTTGGGAGTTGCCATGCCGTGGGCTTAGTACATTCTAATACCTTCCTTACTGCACCCTCCCAGTGTGTCTACCAGCAGGGGGACCACTCACACCCCTGCCCTGCAGACACACCCCAGACATTTAGGTCAGTACCTGCCATGCCCAGAATCACCAACAGCAGGGGAGACTGGGAGCTCACTTGGGGACTCAGGAGCCCACACCGGCTGTCTTATTCCCTGTTCTTTTCCAAGGAACCCATATGGAACCTGGGCACTGCATCTGTCAGCACCCCTCCAGCTTCAGCAACCCTGAAAATCACAGATTCCCTGGGTCCCCCCTCCAGAAACTCAGATCCAGGAGGTGTCGGGAGAAGGACCTGAGATCCTGCATTTCTAAGCAGCTCCCGGGTACTGAGGACCATAGCACCCTCTCTACATGGTCCCTCGCTCAGGATATTCTCCGCAGGACTGCCCAGTTGTCACTGCATGTTTGATTAGCACTGCCTGGGGCACATTCCTTCTAAAAAACGTATTTTAACTGTACTTCATAGCAGGCTCAGGACAGACCATCAAGAGTACAAGTCATAATATTGTGGTGGTCACTCACAATAGAATTACATGTATTGAATCGTTGTACACCTGAATACCTAATACAAAGCTGTGTGTCAGTTATAAAACGGATCGTATCCTGTTCCTAGCCCCAGGCTTGAAGTGCAATGCACAGCGACTACGCAGTACGTGTTAGCTTGTCCCTCCTCCCCCTTGGTCTCTGGGCAGGCCTGCAGTGACCCAAGGAGCAGAGCATCACATATGGAGCAGGGAGGGGTGTGAATGAATAGGAGGCCATTGGGCTCGGTACACTTGGTCAGGGTTTCTGGCTCCCAGTCCAGACTCTAAAGAAGATTGCTGTTTCCAGCCAACCACGTTGCCTACACTGGGTTAGTTTATCGCTGCACATTGCCCAGGTGGCTGAAAGTCATCCCCAGAATATAATTTCCCAGAGTATCTCCCAAGTTTGATATTCCTGCAGAATGTATATGTGACATTGGAGCTCTTTCAGGCCTGGAAGTAAGAGTAATTTTCTTTCAGGTTTAAAAAAAAAAAAAAGAAGTGAACTGGGCTTATAGGCTTTTGTAGGACTTGGAATCAGATCTTTGAGGGAGAGGAAGGAAAGTGAGGGATTCTAAGCAGTGTTTTCTGCTCTCAGTCCTTAGAGCAGCTTTCCCTGGTGGCCTGCCTGCCTCACTTGGCTTATTTAGTTTGGCCTGTCCACGGCTCTGCTTCCAAAGGGGTTTGGTTTGGCGGTGGACCTGGAAGAAAGGGCTGCTGATTCTGCCCATGGCAGGTGGCTCCCAGTAGGTAGGGCCGATCCACTGTAAGCCACAGTGTGCCTCTGACTAATTAAGTGCAGGGGAAGGGACAGTCCAGCGCCAAGGCTGGGAGCTGCTCAAGTCGGCAGACACTGTCTCCACTCAGTCAGATGTGGGACTGGAGATGGACCAAGATGAACAAGAGTCCCATGCTCCAAGTTCACAGCTGGTCCAGACCACCCCATGGAGTGTGACACGTGCGAGCTGTGGTATGGGAAAGTGGGGTGTCGTGTGTTTGCTCCAAGGGAGCATCTCCTTCCAGGGCGGGGAAAACAGGAAGACCATAGCAGAAGGCTTCTGGGAGCCAGCAGTTAGGAGTTGGGGGTGGGGGGGGTCTCGATCCCACCGATCTAGACTAGATCCTGTTGGGACAGTGCTTAGGGTTTGGCTGAACCTTCAAACGGGGGGCTGAAAGGCCTGCTTTAATTTTCCCTCTATGTTAATGTATTCTTTGTTAGCACACAATTAAGTATCCTTTTTATTGAAGTATAGTTGATAACGCAATATTATATAAGTCACAGGTATACGATACAGTGATTCACAATTTTAAAGGTTATACTCCATTAATACTTATTATAAACTATTGGCTGTATTTCTCGTGGTATATAATACATCTTGTAGCCCGTTTTATACTTAACAGTTTGTTCCTCTGAACTCCCTGCCCCATACGGCCCCTCCCTACTTCCCTCTCCCCCTTGGTAACCACCAGCTCTCTGTATCTGTGAGTCTGCTGCTTTTTTGTTATATTCTCTAGTTTGTTTTTTAGATTCCACAGGTAAGTGACATCACACAGTGTTTATATTCCTCTGTCTGCCTTCTTTCACTTAGCAGAATGCCCTCCAACTCCATCCATGTTGCTGCGAATGGCAAATTTTCATTCTTTTTATGACTGATTAGTATTCCATTGTGTATATATACTACATCTTCTTTATCCATTCATCTGTTGTTGGACACTTCCATTGCTTTTATATCTTGAAAATTGTGACTTTTGCTGCTATGGACATTGGGGGTGCGTATCTTTTTGAATTTGGGGGGATGCATATCTTTTTGAATTAGTGTCTTTGTTTTTTTTTTTTTTTCAAACATAGACCCAGGAGTGGAACTGCTGGGTCACATGGTAGTTCTGTTTTTAGTTTTTCAGTCTAATATTTTCATTTAAAATTTTTTATTATATTTTTTAAAGATTTTTTTGATGTGGACCATTTTTAACGTCTTTAATGAATTTGTTACAAAGGTCCATCTAGTCAAGGCTATGATTTTTCCTGTGGTCACATATGGATGTGAGAGTTGGACTGTGAAGAAGGCTGAGCGCTGAAGAATTGATGTTTTTGAACTGTGGTGTTGGAGAAGACTCTTTAGAGTCCCTTGGACTGCAAGGAGATCCAACCAGTCCATTCTGAAGGAGATCAGCCCTGGGATTTCTTTGGAAGGAATGATGCTAAAGCTGAAACTCCAGTACTTTGGCCACCTCATGCAAAGAGTTGACTTATTGGAAAAGACTCTGATGCTGGGAGGGATTCGGGGCAGGAGGAGAAGGGGACGACAGAGGATGAGATGGCTGGATGGCATCACTGACTCGATGGACGTGAGTCTGGGTGAACTCCGGGAGTTGGTGAAGGACAGGGAGGCCTGGCGTGCTGCGATTCATGGGGTCGCAAAGAGTCGGACAAGACTGAGCGACTGAACTGAACTGAATGAATTTGTTACAATATTGTTTCTGTTCTATGTTTTGGTTTTCTGGTCGTGAGGCATGTCAGGTCCTAGCTCCCTGACCAGGGATCAAACCCACACACCCTGCATTGAAAGGCAAAGTCTTAACCAGTGGACTACCAGGGAAGTCTCTATTATATTTTTATTAGAAAATAATCAAACCACAGTACCCAAAATATTTTGGGGAATTAGAGATTTAAAAAAAAAAGTTACTACCACCATAACAGAGCACTATGGTATATTTTCTGCCAGGTTTTTTTGGTCATGTAAACTGTATGTTATGCCAGCTTTCTGACAAATATGAAGGGAAATATACACTTACACATACAAAGGGAAACTCTGTATTTCTCACTTGTCCCCAAGAAAGATAGGAAAAGAACCTCTTGCTAAAGGGCTTCAGACCTTTGGGTTAGACTGTCCCACCACCAGCCTTCCAAACACCCAGATGGAAGGTCAAACATTGTTTAGACTTTAAGGCACTTTCCACTGGATTCTTGGCTTCATGCTGGGAGAATGAGCCCTGGGATCCTCTGGAATTTTATACTCAAAGAATTTGTGTCTCCCTTTTTGTACTCAGATATAGGGTCCCACGAGTCAGGATTTTGTCACCTCAAAGGAGTCACCTTCTTCTGGGCGTAGTCTGGAAGGGTGTATGTGTGAGGATCCACTCAGTATGCGTGAGTACGGCTGTCACAGCGTCTGCCCAGAGCAGGTGCCCAGTAAACACCTGCTTCTGGGGAAAAAAATAAAACCCGTGTGTCAAGCACAACTGGCCTCAGAGTTTTAGAACCACTCACCAGGCCACATGAGAGGGGAGGGGGACCCACTGTCGCCCCGGCTGCAGTCCGTGGCAGCGGGGAGATCTGCAGCCCCTCAGATGGGAACCTGCCCTCTCCCACTGAGCGACCTCTAGCTATGACCTCTCTCTCCCTCTCTGCTATCTGGACCAAGGGTGGGGGGTGGTAAACAGTGGGCCTTGAAGGGAGGCAGGAAGGAATAAAGGAAGGACCAAAGGGCCTCAGTCATGGGAGGCAGAGCCTGGACAGCCTCCAGGCCAGGCCTGCAGGGCACTCTGTCCATCTGCTGCTGAAAGCTGTGTGCCACCAAGCTGCCGCTGCTCCCAGGAGACCAGCTGGGACTCTAGATCAAGCAGAGAGCACTTTCTCTGTGTGCACGGGAAGGAAACGGCTGGGTTTGACCATCCTGCCCTGCCCGAAGGGGCCTGAATGGTTTCCTGCCCCTGGACCTGACTGTGTCCCTGAGATGCCTGTTCGCTGAGTCCTTGCCTGGACAAACACGAGGATGTGCACCCTGGCGCACAGTTACCATAGTCACCAAGTGACGGCACCATATCTCCACGGTGTCGCACAGAGGGGATGGCCCTTGGTCACGTCAGCCTTTTCTAATGGACTTCAGACCCAGTGACCTATAACTAGGGGAGATGTGGTTAAAACAGGAGTAAATTTCACCTGGACACACAGACCTCTCCAGTCCACCTTGAGGTGGAAGCAAGTCAACGGTATCCCTCATTTCACAGCTACTTATTGAGAATATTATATAATGCTATTTTCCTCCAATACTTCTTACTGTTTATATATGGCATTTGTAAATTATATACTGACTTCTAAAATATCTTAAGTATATATGTATACACACACACACACACTGTCTTGTCAGTTATTAGTTGACTGTGTCTATGTGTATGCATGCATGCTCAGTTGCTTCAGTGGTTTCCGATTCTGTGCAACCCCATGGACTGTAGCCCGCCAGGCTCCTCTCTCCATGGGATTCTCCAGGCAGGAATACTGGAGTGGGTTGCCATGCCCTCCTCCAGGGGATCTTCCCAACCCAGGAATCAAACTCTCATCTCCTGCATTGCAGGCAGACTCTTTACTGCTGAGCCACCAGGGAAGCCTGACTATATATATGCAAGGGTTTATTTCTGGGCTGTCAAGTGCATCCCACTCGTCTATGCGTGTATTTTTATGCCAGTACCGTACTATTTTGATTACTATAGCTTTATAATACAGCTTGAAATCAAGAAATGTGATGTCCCCAGATGTGTTATTCTTTCTCAGGATTGCTTTGGGTATTCTGGGTCTTTTGTGGTCCCATATAGATGTTAGAATGGTTTCTTCTATTTCTGTGGGGGAAAAAAAATGCCATTGGGATCTTAATAGGGATTGGATTGAATCTATACATGTCTTTGAGTTATGAATAGTTTTAACAATAATAGTTTTTCTAATCCATGAACATATAGGATACCTTTCCATTCATTTGTGCCTTGAATCTTCAGTTTCTTTTATCAATGTCTTGCAGTTTTCAGTGCAGAGAACTTACACTTCTTCAGTTAAATTTATTACTGAGTATTGTATCATTTTTGATTCTATTGTGAATGAAATCATTTTATTTCCTATTCAGATAAATTACTAGTAGTTTATAGAAAAACTACTGATTTTTATATGTTAATTTTTAATCTTGCAACTTTTCTGAATTCATTGGTTAGCTCTAACAGTTTTTTTGGTGAAGTTTTCACAACTTTTATATATTTGCAAATAGAGATCGTTTTACTTCTTCCTTTCCAGTGTTGATGCCTTTTATCTTTTTCTTGCCTGATTGTTCTAAGAGTCCATGCTGTGCGGAATAGGAGTGGTGAGAGTGGGCACCATGGTCTTGTTTGCAATCTTAGAGGAAAAGTTTTCAACCTTTCACCAATGAGTATGACATTAGCTGTGGCATGTTATATGAGGCCTTTAGTATCATGAGGTATGTTCCCTCTGTATCTAATTTGTTAAGAATTTTTAACATGAATAGATGTTGAATTTTGTCAAATGCTTTTTCTGCATCTATTGAGATTATCATTTGATTTTTTTTTCTTTCATTCTATTAATGTGATATATCATATTGATTGACTTGCATGTATTAAACCATCCTTGTATTGTGGGACAGTCTTACTTGATCATTGTGAATGATCCTTTTAATATACTACTGAATTTGGTTTGCTACTGTTTTATTGAGATGTCTACATCAATATTCATTAAGGATATGGCTTGTAGTTTTCTTGTGTCTTTTTCTGGCTTTGGTGTCAGGGTAATACTGTCCTTATAAAATGAATTTAAGAGTGTTCCCTTTTCACTTTTTTTCGAAGAGGTTGAGAAGGATTTAATTCTTCTTTAAATGTTTGTTAAAATACATCAGTGAAGCCATCTGATTCTGGGGTTTTCTTTGTTGGGAGATTTTTGATTACTGAGTTAATCTGCCTCCCAGTAATTAGTCTGTTCAGATTTTCTATTTCTTTATGATTCATTCTTGATAGGTTGTATGTTTCTAACAATTTTTCCATTTCTTCTAAACTGTATGGTTTGTTGGCACTTACTTTTTTATAGCATCTTCTTATAATCCTTTGTATTTCTGTGATATTAGTTATAATGTCTCCTCTTTCATTTATAACTTTTAAATTTGGGTTCTCTATTTTTTCCTTGGTTTGTTTAGCTAAAGTTTTGTTTATATTTTCAAAGAACCAACACTTAATTTGGTTACTGCTTTCTGTTGTTTTCCTGTTCTCTATTTCTGTTCTGATCTTTATTACTACCTTCCTTTGGCTAAACTGGGGTTAGTCTTTTTTCTAGTTCTTTGAGGCATAGATTTAGGTTGTTTATTTGACATGTTTCTTGTTGTTTATGTAGGTGTTTTTTTTTATCGTTATGAACTTTCCTCTTACAACTGCTTTTTCTGTATCCCATAAGTTTTAATATGTTGTTTTCATTTTCATTCACCTAAAGGTACTTTTCAGTTTCTTCTTTATTATTTGACCCACTGATATTTCAGAAGAGTGTTGTTTAATTTCTATGTGTTTGTGGTTTTTCCAGTTTTCCTCCTGTCACTGATTTCTAACTTCATGCCATTGTGGTCGGAGAAGATACTAGGTATGATTTCAGTTTTCTTGAATTTGCTAAGACTTATTTTAACATACAGTCGTTATCTTAGATAATGTTCCATGTGCATTTAAGAAGAATGTGTGCTCTGCTGTTGTTGCTTAGAGTGTCCCGTACATGTCTGTTAGGTCTGCTTAGTTATCGTGGTGTTCAAACTTGCTGTTTACTTGTTGATTCTCTGTCTGAATGATCTATCCATTGTTGAGAGTGTTTTACCAAAAAATTCAACTATTATTTATTGTTTATTTCTTCTTTTGCCAGGTTAGTTTTGCTTTACATATTTATGTGCTCCAATACTGGGAGCAGAAATTTTGAAACTGCTGTGTCTTTTAGAAGGGTTGACTTCTTTGTTATCAGATAATGACCTGCCTTGTATTTTCTTTTAAAGTTCTATTTTGTCTAATATAAACATCCTGGTTTTTTGTGTGTTTTTTTTTTGGTTACCATTTGCTTTAAATATCTTGATCCTTTTCTGAAAGTCTGTATCCAGTTTTAAAGCTCAAGTCAGTCTCTAGTAGGTAGTATCTAGTAGTATCATTGGACCTTGTGTTTTTTTTAAATCCATTCAACCATTCTTTGTCTTTTGACCAGAGAGTGCAATCCATTTATGCTTAGAGTAATTATTGATACTTAAGCACTTAATAGTGTCGTTTTGTTCATTGTTTTCTGGCTGATTTTTAGATCCATTGTTCCTTCTTATTCTGCAGTCTTTTTTGTGTTTTGATATTTTTTGGTATCAGCATGCCTTCTTTATCATATTCCTTTGTGTAATTACTACAAGTTTTTCCCTTGTGGCTACCATGAGGCTTATATAAACTATCTTATAATTAACACCCTATTTTAAACTGATACCAAGTTAACTTTAATCGCATTCCTAAAATTTTGCACTTTTACTTCTCTCCTGACATTTTAGGTTTTGATGTTACACATTACATATTTTTATCTTGTGTATCTCATAACAGATCATTGTAGTCATAATTTTTACTCACATTTTTTAACTTTTAAATTAGAGGTGTAAATGAATTACACACCACCATTACCATATTACTGAGTTTGCCTATATATTCACCATTACCAGTGAATTCCACACTACCTTCTTATGCTTTAATAATGTTAAATGGCATCCTTTCACTTCCACTCAAATAACTGCCTTTAGCCTTTCTTGTAAAGTGGGGTTAGTGGTTGATTTTCCTTATACAAGCATTTGTTAGTTTGGCAAAGTCTTTCTCTCTCCATTTTGAAGGGAAGTTGTGCTGGGTACAGCATTACTGGTTGACACTTTCTTTCAATATTTTGAATATATCATCCCATTTTCTCCTCGCCTTAGAACTTTTCTGTTGAGGCCCTCATCCCTCAGGTAGCGGTGTGGTCCACCCAGCTACACGATGGAGCCGGGGTCCAGTGTGCAGAGCCCTTCCTCCTGGGACATGGGGTGTGGCTGGAATGGTGGCCGCCCCCTTGCCCGTCACACACCGCATGTTTTTGGGGAAGCTGGTGCTAAACCATTCGTAGACAACGTGCTTCTGGGTCAGGGTTTCATACCTCGCAGAGCAGCTCCCTCACTGCGGTCTATTGAAAGTCAGTCCTCAACAAAAGGGTTTGAAACTAAAAAAAGAGAAAAATAAATAAAATGATACACTAAATTAATAAAAAATTTTTTTCTGTTGAGAAACCCACCAGAAGTCTGTGGGCGTAACTTTGTATGTAATGTGTTTCTTCTCTCTTGTTGCTTCCATAGTTTTTTGTCTTTTGACATTTTAATTATAATGTGTCTCAGTGCTGTCTATTCAGATTCAACCTATCTGGGGTCCTTGAGGCTTCATGGATCTGCGTGTCCATTTATCTTCATAGGTTTGGGAAGTTTTCCGCCATTACATTTTAAATATACTTTCTGTCCCTATCTTACTGTCCTTCAGGAATTCTCATAATGTAGATACCATGTCCTTTTATTGTGTTCCATTAGTCCAATAGGCTTTCTTCACTATTTTTCATTTGTTTTTATTTTTGCTCCTTTGACTGTGTAATTTCAGATATCCTGTCTGCTAGTTCATTGATTTTTTTTTTCCTGCATTGTTGAGACCATTTTTGAAGCTCTCTATGAATTATTCAGTCATCATATATTTCAGCTCTAGGATTTCTGTTTTATCCCTTCTGTTTCTTTGTTGAACTACTTGTTTTTCATGCATTGTTTTCCTAATTTCACATAGTTTTCTGTGTGTTCCTGTAGTTCATTAAGCTTAAGAGGGTTATTCTGAATTTTTATCCAGCTCTTCATAGATCCCCGTTTGTGGGATTAGTTATTAGAGTTTTATTAGTTTCCTTTAGTGATTCATATTTACCTGATTTTTTTTTTTTTTTGACCCTTGATATGGTATCTATGCATTTGAGTGTCTTCTTTTCTAGAACATTGCAGGCTCACTTTGGAAGGGGCAGTTCTTTACTAGTTTGCTCAGCTTAGTGTTCTGGACATGTTGGCTGTAAGATACTTGGGCAGGTAGGGGTTGCCATCAGTGTCTATTTTGGACAGGGCTCCTGCCCAGGCTTTGAGGTCATGGGGAGGGAGGCATACCAGTAGCTGAGAATATTGCATGGGACTGGGGTTTGGTTCCCTGCCCAGAGAGACTATAGGATGGGCTCCATGGTTACCTGGCCTCTCTAGATGGTGGGGACTAGGTGTTATATTCTGTAGTCAGCTGGGCTATGAATTGGCGTCCCTGCTCAGGGGAGGCAGCAGAGCAGGGCCCAAGGCACTGCACTGCTCATTGTTTGGGGACACAAATCAAGCTAGACTGTGCACTGAATGCACTGAAGATCCTGACCAGACTGGGCCATTGGTTCTTCTCTGCAGACAGGGAATCCGTTCATGTGGTACTTAAACCAGGGCTGTACATAGCTTCTTGTGTTCTGATTAGGTCCCCTGGGCGGGTAGGCTGATAGCTGTATTCAGCCGTGGGTGGAGCTATGAGTTAGTGTCCCTGCCCAGGCAGGGCCCCATACAGGACCCAGGGCTGGCAAGGCTCTTGTTTGCAGATCAAATTGGGCAGCTTCCCTGGCCTGATGGGCCAGCATCCTAGCCTCCTGATGGGCTGGGCCGCTGGCCAGGTTCTCCACTCAGTGCTGCTGTAATTGGAGTTGCAAGATGGGCTACACAGATTCTCAGGAGCTCTGGTTAGGTTCACAGGCTGGAGGCTAGATTCAGCTCTGGGTATGGCAATAAATGACCTTCCCTGCATGGTTGAGGCTGCATGCAGAACAGTCTCCAGGGACAGTGAGGTTCTTTGGGAATCAAACCAGACAGACTTCTTCACTAAGCTCCCTGGACAGCTGGGACTTGCTTCAGGTGCAGAGATGCTGGTTGGGTTGTCCACTCAAATGCTGTTGGAACCAGGGCTGCCAGGGTGAACTACTGAGATTCCTGGGAGCTCTGTTTAGGTGTCCTGGTTAGCAGAGCTGGAGGCTGCATTTGGCACTGGGCAGGGCTACAGGTTAGCTTCTCTGCTTGAGGGGTAGGGGTGTGGAGTCAGGATGCAGAACACTTCAAAACAGGGATCCCTAACCTCCAGGGTCTAATGCCTGATCATCTCAGGTGGAGCTGATGTTATAATAGAAATGAAGTAGACAATAAATGTAATTGCTTAAATCATCCTGAAACCCCCAGTCCATGGTAAAATTGTCTTCCACAAAACCTGTCCCAGGTGCCAGAAAGGTTGAAGATTGCTGGTTTAGGGAGCTAACCAGGCAGATTTGTGCACCAAACTGCTCCAACGGGGTCACTGGCTTGTCTCTGCAGACTGGCAGAGCTTCTGGCGAGGCCCTCTGCTCGAGTGATGCTGGTCCACGCTGTCTCCCAGGTGCTCAGGCCCTGCTTCTTGGTCAGGAAGAGCCCGAAGCTCCCTCAGCTGCAGGCAGAGCTATGAATTAGCTGCACTTCTCAGTGGCTCAGATGGTCAAGAATCTGCCTGGAATGCAGGGGACCTGGGTTCAATCTCTGGGTCGGGAAGGTCCCCTGGAGAAGGGAATGGCAACCCATTCCAATATTCTTGCCTGGAGAATCCACATGGACAGAGGAGCCTAGTGGAGTACAGCTCATGAGGTTGCAAAGAGTCAGACAGGACTGAGTGAATAACATTTTCACTTTCCTGGACAGAGCAGGAAAGCTCTCTGCACACAGCTTTCCAGGTGTTCTGGAAGGTTTCTGGTTGGGCAAGGCCAGCAGTAATCTGTGCTGTGAACCATCTCTTATGCCTGGGAGGAGCCAGAACCACTTCCCAGTCTGGCAAGGCTCTTTGTTGGTGGTCTTGACTCACCCCCCCACCTCCCCACCATACCCCAAGTTCCTGGGCTGAGCCAGGCTGCTGGCGTTGCTGCAGCGATGATCAGCTCTGCCTGCTGGCCTCTTTGCTCAGCGATGCTGGGCTTCACGGCTTCGAAGTGTTCCCGCCTGGCTCTCTGGTCGGCAGGGCCAGGAGTTAAAGCTCAGCAGTAGGTGGGTTAAGGCTCAGGGTGGAGGCGGAGAGACAGACCTGGTTACAGAGCTGCGAAGGTTCTTCACTTGAGGTCCCAAGTCAGACAGACCTGCGCCCCGCTGACTTTCCTGCTCAGACTGTGCCGCTGGTTGGGATCACTGCTTGGGGGTGGCAGGTAGGAACTCAGGCTGCCAAGGTGCCGGCGCTGGTTGTTGTGAGCCCCTCCCACCTTTTCCATCGCAGTCAGATTCCCAGATTCAAACTCCACAGGTTTCCCTGTGATCCTCATATGGCACGATCAGAGTTGGGGCACCCACAAAGTGACCCACCACGCTGGGGGGGGATGTCCCAGCTGGCTCTCGGTTCCCACTGGGGGACTTTGGGGCCCATGGAGTGGTGGGCTGACCTGGGGGAGAGGCAAGGCTGACAGCGTGCAGCTGCTCTTCTTAGCCTTCCAGTGCAGCCTGTCTTGGTCTCTGGTGGTGGGGTGAAGCTGAAGCACCCCCAATGTGTCCTAGAGTTTCCTCAGTGCTGCTTTGTTCATGAACAATTAACTGTCCTTCTTCTAGTTGTTCAGTCACTAAGTCGTGTCTGGCTCTTTGCAACCATGTGGACTATAGCATGGCAGGCTTCTGTGGTCCATCACTATCTCCCTGAGTTTGCTCAAACTCACATCCATTGAGTCAGTGTTGCCATCCAACTGTCTCATCCTCTGTCATCCCCTTCTCCTTTTGCCTTCAATCTTTCCCAGCATCAGGGTCTTTTCCACTGAGTCAGCTCTTCGCATCAGGTGGCCAAAGTATTGGAGCTTCAGCATCAGTCCTTCCAGTGAGCATTCAGGGTTGATTTCCTTTAGGATTGACTGGTTTGATCTCCCTGCTGTCCAAGGGACTCTCTCCCTCCTAGGAGCGGGGCAAAGTCAGGCATGACCTGTGTTGCCATCTTGGTGATGTCACCCCTAGGAAAGAACCTAGGATAGTAAACCCTGGCGCACAGGGAGGTCTGTTAAGTATTTGCTAAGCTGTTGTATCATTTTCATTATCACCACCACTGCCATCATCACCAGAGCTAGTAGGACACTTGCCTCAGGCCACAGAGCTAATAAGTGGCCCAGCAAGGATTCAAAGGGCTTCCCAACTTCAGGGGTCTCTCTGCAGACCACAGCAAAGCACCTTCCTGCCTGAGTCAAGAATGCAAGATGCTTGCTTGATACGTGTGAACATCTCAGCCACCATACATGGGATTTACATAAATTAGTCCTAGCAGGCTGAGATATTTAGGGATAAACTGTTTAAAAAGCCACAAATTGCTTTCAAGTGGTTCACCGAAGAGCTGTGTATAGATTTTACTATATATACGTACTCTCATACATATATGTATACATATAGATAAATGATAAAACATTATACACACATAAAATGAATCTGTACAATGGAGATAAAGGAAGCAAAACAAAATCATTGTATCTAGGGTGTTTCTTCTACTGTTCTTTCAATATTTTTTATATATTTGAGAAGCTTCATAATAAACATTGTTGAAAAGTACATGCAATTTTTCACCATTGTTAAGGTATAGTTTTGGGGGTCTTTCATCTGTATAGCCCACTACATCTACATTGTCACATTTTTATTTAGAATGTATACAAGCTATAATATGATAGGTAAAATACCAAATAAAAACAGTGCTTCTCTACTCTTGAATTGGAGAGCTAAATCTGTATTTCAAAACGCAGCAGTGTGACCAGGAATCTTCCCATTCGACCACAAAGTCAATTGAACTAGTAGGGCTCAGTAATGCTGTGAGGAAACATATGCAGTTGTTTGTTTATGGCAGAATTTGGCAATTAAACTTCGTGATGAGGCCCATTATGAGTGAATGTGTATTCATCATTTGCCATACTGTAGGTTTATATTGTTGTTCAGTTGCTAAGTTGTATCCAACTCTGGGACCCCATGGACTGCAGCATGCCAGGCTTCCCTGTCCTTCACCATCTCTTGGAGTTTGCTTAGTCCATTGAGTCAGTGATGCCATCTAACCATCTCATCCTCTGCCTCCCCCCTCTGCTTTTGCCTTCGGTCTTTTCCAGCATCAGGGTCTCTTCCAATGAGTTGGCTCTTCGCATCAGGTGCCAAGAATTGCAGCTTCACTTTTAGCACCAGTCCTTCCAGTGAATATTTAGGGTTTATTTCCTTTAGGATTGACTAGTTTGCTCTCCTTGCAGTCCAAGGGATTCTGGAGAGTCTTCTCCAACACCACAGTTCAAAAGCATCAATTCTTCAGTTTTCAGCCTTCTTTATGGTCCAACTCTGACTTTGTTCATGACTATTGGAAAAACCAGAGCTTTGACTATATGGACCTTTGTTGGCAAAGTAATATCTCTGCTTTTTAGTATGCTGTCTAGGTTTGTCATAGGTTTTCTTCCAAGGAGTAAGCGTCTTTTAATTTCATGGCTGCATTCACCATCTGCGGTGATTTTGGAGCCCAATAAATTAAAATCTGTCGCTGCTTCACTTTTCCCCCTTCTATTTGCCATGAAGTGATAGGACAGGATGCCATGATCTCAGTTTTTTGAATATTGAGTTTTAAGCCAGCTTTTCCACTTTCCTTTTTCACCCTCATCAAGAGGCTCTTTAGTTTCTCTTTGCTTTCTGCCATTAGAGTGGTATCATCTGCATATCTGAGATTGTCGATATTTCTCCCAGCAATCTTGATCCCAGCTTGTGCTTCATCCAGCCTGGCATTTTGCATGATGTACTCTGCATATAAGTTAAATAAGTAGGGTGACAACATACAGCCTTGACATACTCCTTTCCCAATTTGGAACCAGGCCATTGTTCCATGTCCAGTTCCAACTGTTGCTTCTTGACCTGCATACAGGTTTCTCAGGAGACAGGTCAGGTGGTCTGGTATTCCCATCTCTTGAAGAATTTTCCACAGTTTATTATGTTCCACACAGTCAAAACCTTTGTGGTTTAGTTGCCAAGTTGTCTCCAACTCTTGTGACCCCATGGACTGTAGTCTGCCAGGCTCCTCTGTCCATGGGATTCTCCAGGCAAGAATACTGGAGTGGGTTGCCATTTCCTTCTCCAGGGGATCTTCCCGACCCAGGAATCGAACCTGGGTCTCCTGCATTGCAGGCAGATTCTTTACCAACTGAGCTATGAGGGAAGTCCAAAGGCTTTAGCATAGTCAATGAAGTAAATGAAGCAGAAGTAGATGTTTTTCTGGAATTCCCTTGCTTTCTCTATGATCTAGTGTATGTTGGCAGTTTGATCTTTGGTTCCTCTGCCTTTTTAAAACCCAGCTTGTACATCTGGAAGTTGTGGGTTCACATACTGTTGAGGCCTGGCTTGAAGGATTTTGAACATTACCCTGCTAGCATGTGAAATGAGCTCAATCGTTTATAGTTTGAACATTCTTTGTCATTGCCTTTCTTTGGGATTGGACTGAAAACTGACTTTTTCCAGTCCTGTGGTCACTGCTTAGTTTTCCAAATTTATTGGCATATTGAGTGCAGCACTTTAACAGCATCATCTTTTTGTTTATCTTCAGAAAACCAGGTCTTAGTTTCACTGATCTTTTCTTTATTGTCTTTTTAGTCTATTTATTTCTGTTCTGACCTTTGTTATTTCCTCTTTCTGCTAACTTTGGGCTTCATTTGTTCTTGTTTTTCTACTTTCTATCAGTGTAAGTGAATGTGTTTGAGATTTTTCTTATTTCTCAATTAGGCATTTACCACTTGAACTTCAGTCTTAGAGCTTTTTTATTGCATTCCATAAGTTTTGGTATGTTGTATTTTTATCCGCCCCAAGTAACTTTAATTTTTCTTCTGATTTCTTTTTTGACCCATTGGTTATTGAATAGCATGATGCTTAATTCCATGTATTTGTGAATTATCCTGCTTTCTTCTTGTAATTGATATCTAGTTTCACACCATTATGGTTGGAAAAGATGGCTGATGTGATTTCTGTCTCCTTAAATTTATTAAGACTTTTTTTTGTGCCCTAATACATGATTTACCCTGGACATTATTCCATCTACACATAACAATATATGTATATGATTTTTTAAATTATAAAATGAATGTCATTTTAGTTTGAAATCAGTGCATGACTGAACTAAAATACTGTTAGAAATTGCAAATAGATTTTTCTTCCTTGGACCTCAAAAGAGAAGGATATCTTCCTGAAAATGAGAAGCAAAGAAAAATACTTAAAACTGTTAGGCTGAAATCACACCTAAATCATTAGGCTATTGGCCTGTTTCCTACAAAATTTCAGGAAATAAATCTTTGCACCTTACTTGTCATCTAGGTTTCGTATAAATAAGATTTTTTAATGTCCTCCTTTTTTGATACAAAAGACATTCAAACAGTGTAAAGAAGAAATATAGTTTGTTTAAGAGAAAGCCTAATGTTAGACCATCTCAGCAGTGATCTGAAGTGTAAGGTTGGGATGCCTTTCTGTTGATGTTTGGCCTAGTCATCTCCATACTGTCACCATGTAAGGTATTCCCTTCCCAGTGGTCCTTTGTTGAAAGCCCCCTTCCCCGCCTCACACAGGTACAGCCAGAGCACCAGGTTAGACTAACCTAGTCCTGCCTTCCATCTGTAGTTGCTGCATGTCAACCATCTGTGCACCAGCATCTTGGCCTTGGAGAACTAGTACTGATTGAGAAAGGAAGTGAATCTCTGTCCAGATGACTGAAGCTCTAAAATGAAGCCCGGCAATGGTCAATAGCTGTGTTTTCTAGCATGTAGAGAAAGCCACCTGGCCATGAATGGTGGCTGACCTACAAGAAAAGTCCTGGGAAGAGAAAGGAAGGGCCTTAGGAATCCTCAACTCTGCTTGTGTCCATGGCTTGCTGCACTTCTGTCTTTATGAGTGTCTCAGTATTCTTACCTTAAATTTCCCTTTTAAATAGTGTGAGATGAATTTCTGTCCTTGACAACTGAAAGAGTAAAATACATTCAGTCTTAGAGGACAAAATTCAGTTTTGATTGCCACCTTTTGAAGGGCTACAGAAAGGATCCATGGGAAGTCGAAGAAATGGTAAACAGGATCAAGGAGGAAGCTTCCAGGGCTTGGGTATTGTTGAATAAAGAAACAATTTTTAAAAACCTTTTCCTAATGCTACAAAAAGAGGGTCTTTAAGCTCCTTTGCAGAGAAGGCAATGGCACCCCACTCCAGTACTCTTGCCTGGAAAATCCCATGGACAGAGGAGCCTGGTGGGCTGCAGTCCATGGGGTCGCTAGGAGTCAGACATGACTGAGTGACTTCCCTTTCACTTTTCACTTTCATGCACTGGAGAAGGAAATGGCAACCCACTCCAGTGTTCTTGCCTGGAGAATCCCAGGGACGGGGGAGCTGGTGGGCTGCCGTCTCTGGGGTTTCACAGAGTCGGACACGACTGAGGCAACTTAGCAGCAGCAGCAGCAAGCTCCTTTCACTAGAGAAAATGGGGTTTGGTCAGAACTAATACTTTTTCGTTACACAGAGCTCCGCACTCCTGGTGTGCCATTGGCATGGCTGCCCTGGACTGTGTGTCTTTATTCAGGAGAGAGTCCGGTTGGGTAGCCCAGTGTGTTGCTTGTTTCACTTTAGTCAAGTGTCCGCTCTTGGCCCAGCCCCTTAGGGAGCGGGAGCAGGATCATGCATGTGGCACGGAACCTTGGAGGAGGCAGACTCTGAAGGCCTGTGAGTCCATGGGTGGCCACAAGAGGGTGCCATGTTGAGGGTCCTGGGAGCCGGTACGTGATTTGTTTTCCAATCTCTGAAGTCTAATGATGTTGATAGTTGAGTTATGAGCAGCACCTTTCTTTCCCAAACCAGCTCTTTCTTCAGTTGCCCCAGCTGCTTTGGAGGTCACTTCTTTAACATCCCATCGTGTGGGACATTTCAAACAGCTGGGTTCCCTGATTCAACTGGTTCATCTCTTCCCTGACGCCAAGAACACCTGGTTATCAGTGGACTACCGAGGCAGCAAAGCCTTGAGAGAGAGAGAGTCCAGTGGGGTAACATGTCAGTATTTTAAGGGAAGCAGAGACTTGCAGAGCTAATGAAGCAGTGATGGAAGCTGTCACAGTCTGAGGGGAGGATGCAGAAGTCTGTTCATAGAGAGAAATCAGATAATGACTTGACTTAAATCCAGTGACATGGACCATGTGAATAACCTCTTTAAGTCCTGGAATCTGTTTAGCAACCATAAAAGGAAATGGCAACCCACTCCAGTATTCTTGCCTGGAAAATCCCATGGAGAGAGGAGTTTGATGGTCTATAGTCCATGGGGTCGCAAAGAGTCAGACATGACTGAGCATGCGTGCATGCAACCAACCATAAAAGAGGACCCTGTATGTCCCTCCTCATTGGGACACCTCTTGGCCAAAATAGCTGTCTGCATGCAACCTCTATCAGCTAGAAAAGCAATGGCGGATTGTTTGGGATGACATAGTTTCTTCTTAGTGGATATTATATTTTAATCCCAGAAAAAAAATAGGATTAAACACAGAAATAATAAAATAAAACCTATATATTAAAAATTTTGTGCTAGGGGTTTAGAAATAATTTGTTCATGTCTGGTATTTTAAGCATTTGTTGTGTTTTTGAGAATTTGGTCTATTAGAACAAGAGACCAACAGTATGACTCCAATTTAAAATATAACTTAGAATTGATTTATATTTGCTGTTTTAAGTTAAGGGATATAAGAGTAAAGGTAGCAAATTTGTAACACTGAAATATTTAAGAGGATTTAATAGTCAACATTTCTATGTTTAATTGATTAGATTTATTATAGTTAAGGACTTAAAAAGTTTTGTTTATTAATCAGACCACTAAACTACTACAAAAGAAGATCAAAACATTAAATGTATAAATGCAGTTTAAAATGTTAAAGGAAATTAGTTATTTAAGCTGCAAGAGCTCTTTTAAAAATAAGTGTTAATTATTAACATTTGCTAGACTTGTTAGTGGAGTAATAAGATTTGGGAATTGAACTCAAATTAGTAAATTTAAGGGAAATTTGGGCTTGACATGGATAACGGTAATTAATTGGATATTATTTTTTCAAAAGTAGATTTTAGATATTTCTCTAAGCACAAAAGCAGATCAGAAAGCCTACACTGATAGTCCAAAATTTTAACTGAGTGACCCATGGAACGTTAATGTAATCCCAGCCAGAACTAGTCCAAGTACAGCCAGGGCTGGTCCCCAAGAAAGTAGGAAAGTGCAAGGATCCAGCTACTGAGCTAGGTCAGCATGGGACCAGTGAGACGGTTCTGGGGGCCACTCTCACACGTGGTATTCTGGGAGTGCTGTGCTTCGTCACTGTTGTGTCCAGCTTTTTGCAACCCCATGGACTATAGCCCACCAGGCTCCTCTGTCCATGTGGATTCTCCAGGCCAGAATTCTGGAGTGGGTTGCCATTCCCTTCTCCAGAGGATCTTCCCAACCCAGGGATCAAACCCAGGTCTCCCGCATTGCAGGCAGGTTCTTTACCATCTGAGCCACCAGGGAAGTCCAATTCTGGGAGAGGTCCTATTCATGCTGGGTTTTACTAGGACTTTCCTCATAGCTCAGTTGGTAAGGAATCCACCTTCAAAGCAGGAGACCCGGTTTGATTGCTGGGTCGGGAAGATCTGCTGGAGAAAGGATAGGCTACCCACTCCAGTATTCGCAGGCTTCCCTTGTAGCTCAGCTGGTAAAGAATCCGCCTGCAATGTGGGAGTCCTGGGCTCGATCCCTGGGTTGGGAAGAAGGGAAGGGCTGGAGAAGGGAAAGGCTACCCACTCCAGTATTCTGGCCTGGCGAATTCCATGGACTGTATAGTCCGTGGGATCGCAAAGAGTTGGACACAGCTGAGTGACTTTCACTTTCACTACCAGATCCCATGGAAATCTGGCCCATTCTCTTAATGGTCCTCTGCATCTTTAGGGTGGGCCCAGCCCAGGTCAGTGACCCCAGGCCCCCACATTCATCCTGCAGTTGTGATATCCCAGCGGGTTGGAGTGGCTAGTGCTTCTACTAGGCAAATTGCCAATGACTTCATGTCCGGTTGTTGACGTATCTGAATATTCAAGCCAGAAATGAGTCATCCTGTTCAACATATGAAGATACTTGCTGCATCCTATCTTGTCTTGAGTGAAAATGCTTATTTAATTGACATATCTCATTGCCCATCTATCAAATTGTCCCAGCCTTAGATCCTTATGTTTCTACATCTGTGTTTTGAATAGTAAGCACTTCAAAGACCAGATTATTTTTTAATTTAGTATTTTTACTTTGACCACCCAATAAAGCCCACACAAAATTCTGGTTGGGAAAGCTCCTAAGGACATAATGAGTACTACTGCTCTGTGAATAACAGTCACGGTGAGTTCCTGACATATTCCTGGCAGGCTTCTTATTAACTCGCAAAACTTGGAGATGCTGTCCTAAATTCTGTTTGCTGAGTAGAGGCATTGTTATTACAGAACTAATCTCAACAATCAACATTTTTCCCCAGTGAGGCAGATTTATGGAAAAGATTAGATCCATCTTTGCTCTTTCGAATCTGCAATGACAGTGACATCTGTGTATTCTAAGGGAAGGCTAGATGGAGCTTTTGTTCAGCCCAGCTCTTTGTTCTGTGGGACAGTTAGCTGATCTCGTCTGATGTGGGCAGCCTTGTGTTCCTGACCTCAGCATTACAACTATATTCAATAGTTCTCTGTCTGTTTTAAGTGAGCTAACAGATAATACTGCAAGAGGAAGCCTAGGTGAGCCACAGCAATGGCTGGAACTGATGAGGTTTCAAGGCTTGAAAAGCAAATTTTGTTTTTAAAACAGATTGGCAGATAAGAACAAAGTAGAAAATTATTGAAAGGGGAACGCAGCAGTGGAAAACTCATTCTTCGGAATTTCCATTATCCGTATCATTTTCCAGACAAAGGTTAATTGAGAGGACAAGTTCAGGGTACTTTAGCCAAAATAATTGTATAAAACTAGGGGGAAAGTGAATGCTAATCTAATTAACACAGCAGGGGTAAGACAAAGAGAAAAGAATATTCCTTTGCGCTCACGCTGCCTCTCCCACCAGCTTTCGTCATGAACGTGAAGCAAGGCACAGTTTACTGGGTCTCAGTTTTCAGAATCACAGATTTTTGGAGCTGAATGGTGATAAAAGTTTACTTCACAGAAAGTAAAAAAGAGGGTTTTTCCAATCTGAAGAGTATACAGTCACGAAAATATATACTATCAAGGCTTTCAGAATACTGGCTTGACCAAAATATTCATTCAGGTTTTTCCAGAACATCTTACAGAAAACCCCGAACGAACATTTTTGGTCAACCCTAAGAGTTACGTGACACAGGGAACAAGAGAAATAAAGGTAGGCACAAGGGAAAATCAGGAAATTGGCATAAAAGAGCAGTTCCAGTTCTAGCTGGATGTTAAAAACCACCTGGGAAGTTTTTCAACTGATGTCTGGGACCCACCCCAGAGATGTAGTTTCAGTTGCTCTAGGGTCGGGTAGGTCTTCAAGCTTCCCTGGTGATTCTTATGTGCAGCCAGATGGCAAACTGCTGGGTTGCCTAATACAATCCATTCACTCTCACTTGTCTTGGCATGACTTCATGACAGCCTCAGTCCCGAGGCTTTGCCAGTCTCTCTCCTGGCACCTGTGTGTGTTCACTGCCCTGAGGACGGTGTGGGGGGCTGAAGTTGAGAGCAGCCGGGAGGTGACCAGTAGTCTGGCAGTAATGCAGCCTTGGCTAGGGCCCCTGGGAGGTTTTGAAGATGTTCATTAGACATGGCTCTTCCAGTGTCTGGCTCACTGGTGTTGCCTTGTTTTAAGTGTGGGTCCTTTTCTGATATGAGCAGCTAGCTCAGCTTTGCAACAGCCCTGCCTTTGAGTTTTGAGAATTCATTTTTATTTATGCCAGCCAGTGGAGGTGGTGGTGGTGTTTAGTCACTAAGTTGTGACCAACTCTTTGCGACCTTATGGACTGTGTAGCCCACCAGGCTCCTCTGTCCGTGGGATTTTCCAGGCAGGAATACTGGTGTGGGTTGCCATTTCCCTCTCTAGGGGATCTTCCTGACCTAGGGATTGAACCCACATCTCCTGCACCGGCAGGCAGATTCTTTACCACTGTGCCACCAGGGAAGCCCAGAGAGTGGTACGGGGTGCCCTGTTTTCCCTAGACTAGTGATTGTAGGCCAGGCAGAAAAACAAAGGTGTTAAGTACCCTACACTGGACATTGTGAGATGCTGCAATTGTGACACCAGTCGTTTCCCTCTCCAAGGCACGCTCGGTGACCCAGTTCAGCAGAACTGGAGCTTCTCCCACCTCCATCTCCATAAAGCATGACTGGGGTCATGTCAAGTCAATAGGTTATCTTTGGGAGGACACAGTCCCTCAGCTTACCGTAAGATTGAGTGTCCCCAAAACCACACTCCCTCTCTGCATTCATGAACGAGGGGACCAGTGAGTATCTCTTGTCTTTATCATGCCGAGCCACTGAATGCCTGAGTCTTGATGCCCCGGGTCCTTTGTTGTTGGAGCGTGGAGGAAAGGCAGGAGGGAGGTCGTCAAGCCAAGGGAGATGGGGCGGAGTTCATGCATGGTGTCTGTGCCTTGGAGAGTGGGTGGTGAAATTGGAAAATTGGTTTAAAATTAGTTTAAAAGGCAGCTGACAGGCAGCAACAGACCAGAGACCACAAGCCAAAAGTGGCCTGCTATTTTTGTACATAAAGTTGTATTGGAACCCACACATAGCAAGTGAACCCCAAATCAGCCACCTTTTCCTCATTGCATCAGACTGGTGGCTTACACACCAGACTGCGTCATTGCAGAAAGTTTTACAGAACCTTCTTTTTTTCTCCCATAAGCTTTGTAGAACTACAGAGTTGACCCTTGAACACAGTGGTGATTCATCTAAACATAGCTTAAGAGTTGGCCTCTGTATCCATTCCTGCCATAGAGCACTGTAGTTCTCACTACGGAAAAATATCCATGTACAAGTGGACCCATGCAGTTCAACCCCATATTGTTTAAAGCTCAGCTATGCTTTGTTTTTAAAACCGTCCACCTATCAGTTTATAAGAACAAATATTTAATTTAAAAATGATGATGAGGCATTCCTAAAATTTTGACTGCTGAATTTATTGAAAGGCATTCAGTTCAGTTCAGTCGCTCAGTCGTGTCCGACTCTTTGCGACCCCATGAATCGCAGCACGCCAGGCCTCCCTGTCCATCACCAACTCCCGGAGTTCACTCAGATTCACATCAATCGAGTCAGTGATGCCATCCAGCCATCTCATCCTCTGTCATCCCCTTCTCCTCCTGCCCACCCTGTCGTCCCCTTCTCCTCCTGCCCCCAATCCCTCCCAGCATCAGTCTTTTCCAATGAGTCAACTCTTCGCATGAGGTGGCCAAAGTACTGGAGTTTCAGCTTTAGCATCATTCCTTCCAAAGAACACCCAGGACTAATCTCCTTTAGAATGGACTGGTTGGATCTCCTTGCAGTCCAAGGGACTCTCAAGAGTCTTCTCCAACACCATAGTTCAAAAGCATCAATTCTTCGGCGCTCAGCTTTCTTCACAGTCCAACTCTCACATCCATACATGACCACTGGAAAAACCGTATGTTTCCATAATACAAAAGCAGTGGTTCTCAACTGGGGGCATTCTTGTAGCCCTTTGTGTCTGAGAACATTGGGCAATGCCTGGAGACGTTTGTGGCTGTCTCCATGTGGTGGGGAGAACAGGGGTTCTGCTGACATCTGCTGGGCAGCATCTAATGCATAAGACACCCCCACACACACAGCAAGGAACTATCCAGCCGAAAATCAGCTGTGCTGAGTTGAGAAACCTTGAGTTAAACTAAATGTCTAAGATTCCAGTGAGGCTTCCAAGTGTGTGTGTGTGTTGACTTAAATGAATAATCCTTCCAAATGTGTGTGTTAACTTAAATGAATAATCCTCTCGCCTACAATATAGTAATGGGTTAAAGTTCAGTCCCACAGGCTAGCATTATACCCTCAGAAACAATTATCTGGATAATTCAAAACTAGATTCTCTTGATTAATGCTCAAAATAAAAATGGGATTTTAAAAAATTATTTTTATTGAGATATAATTGATAGATAATGTGTAATTTTCAGGCACACAGTGTGTTGCTTTGATAACATTTATATATTGCAATACAGTTACTTCAGTAGTTAAAGTTTGTTGCTGTTCAGTTGCCAAGTCATGTCCGACTCTTTGCAACCACATGGACTGCAGCATGCCAGGCTTTCCTGTCCCTCGCTATCTCCTGGAGTTTGCTCACACTCATGTCCATTGGTCATACTAGCTAGACATCTCATCCTCAGCTGCCCAGTAGTTAGCTAAAAGCTTTATCATGTCTTGTATTATTTTTGTGTGTACACTGTACAGAGAATGATTAAGAGCAACTTTGAAGTTTATAATATAGTACTGATGACTAGAAATACTGTTGTGCATTAGATCTTCAGAACTTACTTATCTACTAGTTACAAGTTTGTACCTTGAAATAACAACTCTCTGATTCCCCTACCCTAGCTCTTGATAACCACCATCTTATTGTTTTTACAAGTTCAGTGCTTTTAGATTCCACATATAAGTTGTGTTTGTCTTTATCTGACAGAGGCATTAAGGTAGTAAAGTAAGTCAGATTGGGAAGATCCCCTGCAGGGGGCATGGCAACCCACTCCAGTATTCTTGCCAGGAGAATCTCCATGGACAGAGGAACCTGGCAGGCTACAGTCCAAAGTACAGCTGACCCTTAAACAATACGGGTTTGAACTGCATGGGTCCACTTATATTGGTGGGCTACAGTCATAGGGTCACAAAGAGTCGGACACAACTGAAGCGACTTGGCATGCATACACGCCCCTGTTGTCACAAATGGCAAGATTTCCTTCTTTCATGAGGCTGAATAGTATTCCACGGGGATATATAACATATTTTCTTTATCTGTTGATGGACTCTTAGGTTGCTTCCATGTCTTGGGTGTTAGAAGTAGCGCTACCATTTATTGTTTTAGGACTTCCCTGGTGGCTCAGGTGGTGAAGCATCTGCCTACAATGCAGGAGACCTGGGTTTGATCCCTGGGTCGGGAAGATCCCCTGGAGAAGGCAATGGCACCCCACTCCAGTACTCTTGCCTGGAAAATCCCACGGACAGAGGAGCCTGGAAGGGTGCAGTCCATGGGGTCGTGAAGAGTCAGACACGACTGAGCGACTTCACTTTCACTTTTCACTTTCATGCATTGGAGAAGGAAATGGCAACCCACTCCAGTGTTCTTGCCTGGAGAATCCCAGGGACAGCGGAGCCTGGTGGGCTGCCGTCTGTGGGTCGCATAGAGTTGGACACAACTGAAGTGACTTAGCAGCAGCAGTAGCAGTTCATATTCTCTTTTTTCCACACCCTCATCAGCATTCATTATCTCTTTTTGATGATAGCCTTTGTAACAAATAAGAGGTAATATCTCATGGTGGTTTCAATTTGCATTTCCCAATGATTAGTGATGTTGAAAACCTTTTCATGTACCTGTTGGCCATTCATATATTTTCTTTGAAAATATTGTCTGTTCAGGTCCTTTGTCCATTTTGTTTGGGTCATTTTTTGTTTTTGCTATTAGGTTGTGTGAGTTCTTTGTTTACGTTAACCCCTCATCAATATGTGATTTACAAATATCTTCTTCCATTCCATGGGTTGTCTTTTCACTTTGTTGATCCTTTCTTTTGCTATGTAGAAGCTTTTTATTTGATCTAGTCCCACTTGTATATTTTTTGTATTTTGCTGTTTATGGTTTAAATGTCATATTCAAAAAATTATTACCAAGACCCATATCAAGGAGCTTTATTTCCTATGTTTCTTCTAGGAGTTTTATAGTTTCAGGTTTATTTTTAAGTCTTTAATCCACTTCAAGTTAATATTTGTAAGTGGTATAAAATAGGGGCCTAGTTTCATTCTTTTCCAAGTGTGAATATTCAGTTTTCCAACCACCATTTATTAAACAGATGGTCTTTTCTCTAGAGTATTCTTGACTTCTTTGTCAAATATTAGTTGACCGTATATGCATAGATTTATTTCTGGGATCTGAATTTTGTTCCACTGGTCTGTGTGTGTTTTTACGCCATACCATAAAAACATACAGTTTTGATCACTGTCCCTTTGAAATCAGATATTGTGGTGTCTCCAGCTTTGTTCTTCTTTCTCAGGATTACTTTTGCTATCTGAAGTGCTTTATGGTTCCAAAAACACTTTGCTGTTGTTGTTCGGTCACTAAATTGTGTCCAACCCTTTGCGACCCATGAATTGCAGCACGCCAGGCTTTCCTGTCCTTCACCATCTCTCAGAGTTTACTCAAACTCATGTCCATTGGGTCAGTGATGTCATCCAATCATCTCATCCTCTGCCACCCCCGTCTCTTCTTGCCCTCAATCTTTCCCAGCATCAGGATATTTTCCAATGAGCCATCTCTTCACATTAGTGGACAACATATTGGAGTTTAGCATCATTTCCTTCCAATGAATATTCAGGATTGATTTCCTTTAGGATTGACTGGTTTGATCTCCTTGATGTTCAAGGGACTATCAAGAGCCTTCTCCAGCACCACAATTCAAAAGCATCAGTTCTTTGGCACTCAGCCTTCTTTATGGTCCAACTCTCACATCTATACATGACTACTAGAAAAAGCATAGCTTTGACTATATGCACCTTTGTCAGCAAAGTGATATCTCTGCTTTTTAATATGCTATATTTCTCATAACTTTCCTTCCAAGGAGCAAGCATCTTTTAATTTCATGGCTGCAGTCACCATCTACAGTGATTTTGGAGCCTAAAAAGATAAAATCTGTCATTGCTTCCACTCTTCCCCTTTCTGTTTGTTGTGAAGTGATAGGACCAGATGCCATGATCTTTGTCTTTTGAAGTTAAGTTTTAAGCCAGCTTTTTCACTCTCCTCTTTCACCTTCATCAGAAGGCTCTTTAGTTCCTCTTTGCTTTCTGCCATTCAGTTCAGTTGCTCAGTCATGTCTGACTCTCTGCGACCTCATGAATCGCAGCATGCCAGGCCTCCCTGTCCATCACAAACTCCCAGAGTTCACTCACACTCACGTCCATCGAGTCAGTGATGCCATCCAGCCATCTCATCCTCTGTCATCCCCTTCTCCTCCTGCCCCGAATCCCTCCCAGCATCAGAGTCTTTTCCAATGAGTCAACTCTTCGCATGAGGTGGCCAAAGTACTGGAGTTTCAGCTTCAGCATCATTCCTTCCAAAGAAATCCCAGGGCTGATCTCCTTCAGAATGGACTGGTTGAATCTCCTTGCAGTCCAAGGGACTCTCAAGAGTCTTCTCCAACACCACAGTTCAAAGGCATCAATTCTTCAGCGCTCAGCCTTCTTCACAGTCCAACTCTCACATCCATACATGACCACTGGAAAAACCATAGCCTTGACTAGACGAACCTTTGTTGGCAAAGTAATGTCTCTGCTTTTGAATATGCTATCTAGGTTGGTCATAACTTTCCTTCCAAGGAGTAAGCATCTTTTAATTTCATGGCTGCAATCACCATTGCATTAGAGTGGTATCATGTCTGAGGTTGTTTTGATATTTCTCCCAGCAATCTTGATTCCAGCTTGTGCTTTATCCAGCCCAGTATTTCGCATAATGTACTCTACATATAAGTTAAACAAGCAGGGTGACAAAATAACCTTTGATGTACTCTTTTCCCATTTTAGGGTAATTTTTTCTGTTTCTGTAAAAAATGTCATTGGAATTTTTATTGTAATTCCACTAAGTCTATAAATCAATTTGGGTGGTATGGACTGTTCATTATAATAATTCTCCCAATCTAGAAATGAGATTCTTTTTTCTTTAATATCTTAGTTTTGAGTGTGCAGATCTTTCGCCTCCTTGGTTAAATTTATTGATAAGTATTTTGTTGTTTATAGTACTATTGTAAATGAAATTTTTAATCTCTCAGATAATTCATTGTTAGTGTGTAGAAATGTACATGATATTGATTTTTGTATCCCCCAACTTTACTGTATTCATTTATTCTAATAGTTTTTATTGGAGTCTTTAGGGTTTTCTTTTTATTGAGGTCTAAATGACCTGTCACATTATATTTGTTTCAGGTATACAACCTAATGATTCAGTATTTGTATATATTGCAAAATCATCATGAGTCTAATTAACATTTATCATCAAACATAGAAAAATTTTTTCTTCTGAAGAGAACTTTTAAGATATACTCTTTACAACTTTTTTATACATAATACAGTATTACTAATATAGTCGCCATGTTGTATATTACATCCCTAGGACTTATAACTAGGATTTTATACATTTGGGCCCACTTTGCCTATTTTACTGATCCCCCAACTGACTTCTGGCAATTAATAATAATACCCTGTTCTCTGTATCAATGAGCTCATTTTGTTTCCTTTTTTGGTATTTTTTTGATTCTACATGTAACCAAGATCTTATGATATTTGTCTTTGTCTGACTTGTTTCACTTAGCAAAATGACCACAAGTTCTATCCGTGTTGTCCAGAATAGCAAGGTTTCCTTTTTATGACTAATATTCCTGTGTGTGTGTGTGTGTGTGTGTGTACATATATATGTACGCCCATATTTTGTTTACCATTCATCTGTTGATAAATACTTAGGTTGCTTCTGTGTCTTGGCTATTGTAAATAATGCCACAATGAACATGGGGGTGAAGATATGCTTGAGTTAGTGTTTAATTTTGTGAGAAGCTCCATATTATTTTCCATAGTGGCTGTACCAATTTACATTCTCAATAACAGTGCACAAGGGTTCCCATTTTTCTATATCTTCCCCAACACTGTTATTTCTTGTCTGTTTAACAGTAGTCATTTTAATAGGTGTGAGATGATATCTCATTGTGGTTTTAATTTGCATTTCCAAGATATTAGTGACATTGAGCACGATTTTGTGTACCTGTTGGCCATCAATATGTCTTCCTTAGAAAAATGTCTATTCAGATCCTTTGACTTCTACTTAATTGGACTTTTTTCTTTCTTTTTTTTTTGCTATTGAGTGTATGAGTTCTTTTTATATTTTGGATAATTAACCCTTTATCAGATACATGATTTTCAAATATTTTCTCCCATTTGGTAGATTGCATTTTCACTTTGTTGGTGGTTTCTTTTGCTGTGCTGAAGATTTTAGTTTGATGTATTCTCTTCTCACTTTTTCATTTTTGCTTCTGTTGCCTTTGCTTTTGGTGTCAAATTCAAGTCATCATCATCAAGATCAATCTCAAGAGCTTACTGTTTTTTTCTAGGAGTTTTATGGTTTCAAGTTTTATATTCAGGTCTTTAATCCATTTTGAGTTCATTTTTGTGTATGGAGTGAATGGTTTAGTTTCATTCTTTTGCAAGTGGCTATCCAGTTTCCTGACATCTTTTCCCATTGTATATACTTGGGTCCTTTTGTCATAAATTAACCATATATGCATGGGTTTATTTCTGGGCTCTCTATTCTGTTGCAATGATTGATGTGTCTGTTTTTATGCCAGTACCATACTATTATGATTGCCATTCAGTTCGGTTGCTCAGTCGTGTCTGACTCTTTGCGATCCCATGGACTGCAGTATGCCAGGTTTCCCTGTCCTTCACCAACTCCCGGAATTTACTCAAACTCATGCCCTCTGAGTTGATGATGCCATCCAATGATCTCATCCTCTGTTGTCCACTTCTCCTCCTGCCTTCAATCCTTCCCAGCATCAGGGTCTTTTCTAATCAATCAGCTCTTTGCAACAGGTAGCCAAAGTATTGGACCTTCAGCATCAGTCCTTCCAATGAATATTCAGGACTGATTTCCTTTAGGATGGACAGGTTTGATCTTACAGTCCAAGGGACTCTCAAGAGTCTTCTCCAACACTTCAGTTGATTACCATTACTATTCTGTAATATAGTTTGAAATCAGGAGGCTTAATGCTTCTGTGTTCTTATTTCTCAAGATTCTTTTGGATATTCAAGGTCTTTTGTGGTTCCACAACAAATTTTAGGATTGTTCTATTTCTGTGATAAATGTCATTGGAATTTTGATAGGGATTGCACTGAATCTGTAGATGGCTTTGGGTAACATGGACATTTTCACAATATTCTTCCAATCTAGGGCCCAGAATATATTTCCACTTATTTGTGTCTTAATTTTTTCCTCTGTGTCTTATAGTTTTCAGTGTACAGGTCTTTGATCACCTTGGTTAAATTTATTCCTCAGTACTTTGATACAATTTTAAGTTGGACGGTTTTAACTTTTCTTTGTGATAGTTCATTATTACTATACAGAAATGCAATAGGTTTTTGTATATTGATTTTGTATCCTACAACTTACTGAATTTATTATTCAGTAAATCTCTTCTATTAGCTTATCAATCTCTATTTCATTTATTACTGCTCTGATCTTTGTTATTGCCTTTCTGCTAAATTTGGGCTTAGTTTCTTCTTCTCTAATTCTTTGAGATGTTTATCACTATAAACTTCCCTCTTAGAACTGCCTTTGCAGCATCCCATGGGTTTTTATATGTTGTGCTATTATTTTCATTTGTTTTAGGCTATTTTTTATTTTACTTTTGATTGCTTCTTTGATCCATTTGTTTTTCATTATACTTGGGAACATTTCAGCTCTCCTCCTGTTTTTGATTTCTAGTTTTATACCACAATGGTATAAAGATACTTGGTATAATTTTGACCTTCTTAAATTTGCTAAGACATTGTGATTTATTCTGGAGAATGTTTTGTGTGCAAGAAGAAGTGTGTGCTGCTGCTACTGTATAGTCTATTCTGTATATGTCTGTAGGTCCATGTGTTGTAGAGCATCATTTATGTCCATTATTTCCTTCTTGACTTTCTACCTGGATAGTCTACCCACTGTTTAAAGTGGTATATTGTTGTCTGTTTTTCCCTTCAGATCTTTTAATAATATTTTAAAATAATTGTTTAGTATTTCAGACACTCTAATATTGGGTGTGCATATCTTTACAGTTTAGGTATCTAATAAATTGCACCTTCATCATTATATAATGACCTTGTCTCCTGTTAAGTTTTTGACTTAATATCTATTTTGTCTGATATAAATACAACCACTTCTGCTTTCTTTAGGTTTCTATTTGCTTCAAATGTCTTTTCTAATCCCTTCACATTCTGCTTGTGAGTATCTATACTGCTTAAGTGAAATTCTTGTAGACAGATACAGATGGGTCTTATTTTTAATCCATTTAACCAATTTTTAGCCCATTTACATTAATTATTGATAGCTAAAGACTTACTATCACCAATGTTAATTTGATTGTTTTGTCATTCCTTGGTTCCTTTTGCTGTCTTTCTTTGTGAATTTGATTATCTTTTTGCAGTAGTTTGCTTTGATTCTTTACTTCTTGTCATTTTGTATCTATTATCTGGTTTTCGTCTATGGTTACATGCTGCTGCTGCTGCTGCTAAGTCACTTCAGTCGTGTCCGACTCTGTGCGACCCCATGGACGGCAGCCCACCAGTCTCCCCTATCCCTGGGATTCTCCAGGCAAGAACACTGGAGTGGGTTGCCATTTCCTTCTCCAATGCATGAAAGTGAAAATTGAAAGGGAAGTCGCTCAATCGTGTCCGACTCCTTGCGACCCCATGGACTGTAGCCCACCAGGCTCCTCCATCCATGGGATTTTCCAGGCAAGAATACTGGAGTGGGTGGCCATTGCCTTCTCCATGAGACTTTCATAATACATTTTATAGTTTTCAGCTAAAAATAGATGATTATGACACCTTCCATTACTTAAGAAAGATCCACCCATTTACCTGCCCCCTCAGATTATGTTGATGTCCCAACTTATATTTATAAATGTTACATTAACATAATATTGGATGGGTTGCCATTCCCTTCTCCAGGGGATCTTCCTGACCCAGGAATCGAACTTGTGTCTCTCACATCTCCTGCATTAGTAGGCAGGTTCTTTACCACTGGCACCACCTGGGAAGCCCCATATATTAAACATCTGTATTGTTATATTTATAAAAGTTATATTAACATAATGTTTCAGCTATGGTTACTTTCATTCAACACGGTTGTCTTTAACCTATATGCTAGCTATCAAAGTGATTTATACACCACTGCTGAAGTATTGAGTATTTTGAATATGACTATATGTATTCACCTTTACCAGTATTATATTTCAGTATGTTTTCATGTTAATTTGTTTCAGTTTGAAGAACTTTCTTCAGCATTTCTTGTAGGGCAGGTCTGTGTTCTCAGATAATCAGTTGTGTCCGACTCTTTGCGACCCCCTGGACTGTAGCCCGCCAGGCTCCTCTGTCCAAGGGGTTTCCCAGGTAAGAACACTCATTTCTTCCTTCAGGGGGTCTTTCTGACCCAGGGATCAAACCCACATCTCTTATGTCTCCTGCATTGGCAGGCAGATTTTTCACCTGTGAGCCACCTGGGAAGCAGGTCTAATGGTGATTAAATTCCCTCATGCTTTGGTTTGGTCTTTATCTCGCCTTCATTTCTGGGTGACAGATTTGGTTTGCTTAAGTGCTTTGAATACATCATCCCACTGTCTCTAGGCCTACGAGGTTTCTGCTGAAAGCTTTACAGTTCTATCAGAATTCCCTGGTTGGGATTTTCTCTCACTGCTTTCACTGTCCTGACTTTTGAGAGGTTGATGATAATGTGTCTTAGTGAGGATCTCTTTGGGTGTTATCTCTGAGCTTCCCTTACCTAGATGGCTATCTCATCCCTCAGATTTGGGACTTTTTCAGCTAATATTTCTCTGAATAAGATTTCGGTCTCTTTATCCTTTCTCTGTTCTAAGACTCCAAAGTGAAGATATTCTTTTGATCATGTCCCACATAGTTTGTGTCGGTATTCTTCACTCTTTTTCATTCTAATTTCAAAAATGGGATTCTTGCTTAAGTTGTTGATCATTTCTGCTACTTTTAGGATCTCCTCATTAAACTGTGGCAAGGAGTATTTCTGTAATGCTTACCACTTATGCTTATGATCAAGGGAATTTTAAGGTGCTTTTATATATACAAATATTATAAATCATAAATACCAACAGTTATATTTGGTTTTGATGGGGAAAAATGAGGACTGTAGTATTATTGAATAGTGGTAGCAGTACCTAATGATGAAAAAATTTCAAGTCAAGAAATATCTGAGGGGCTGCCTCAGGGACCACCTTTGTTTAATATTATCAGATCTTGGGAAAGTGTGGTAAGCATTACAGAAGATACTAAATAGAGGGACTGAACACCAAGACAACGTATGAGATAAAAATACATATCTTATATATGTCAGATCAAATCAGTTGCTCAGTCGTGTCCGACTCTTTGCAACCCCATCAATCGCAGCACGCCAGGCCTCCCTGTCCATCACCAACTCCCGGAGTTCACTCAGACTCACGTCCATCGAGTCGGTGATGCCATCCAGCCATCTCATCCTCTGTCGTCCCCTTCTCCTCTTGCCCCCAATCCCTCCCAGCATCAGAGTCTTCTCCAATGAGTCAACTCTTTGTATTGGGTGGCCAAAGTACTGGAGTTTCAGCTTTAGCATCATTCCTTCCAAAGAAATCCCAGGGCTGATGATCTTCAGAATGGACTGGTTGGATCTCCTTGCAGTCCAAGGGACTCTCAAGAGTCTTCTCCAACACCACAGTTCAAAAGCATCAATCCTGTGCTCAGCTTTCTTCACAGTCCAACTCTCACATCCATACATGACCACTGGAAAAACCATAGCCTTGACTAGACGGACCTTTGTTGGCAAAGTAATGTCTCTGCTTTTCAATATGCTATCTAGGTTGGTCATAACTTTCCTTCCAAGGAGTAAGCGTCTTTTAATTTCATGGCTGCAGTCACCATCTGCAGTGATTTTGGAGCCCAGAAAAATAAAGTCTGACACTGTTTCTCCACCTATTTGCCATGAAGTGATGGGACCGGATGCCATGATCTTCGTTTTCTGAATGTTGAGCCTTAAGGCAACTTTTTCACTCTCCACTTTCACTTTCATCAAGAGGCTCTTTAGTTCTTCTCTTTCTGCCATAAGGGTGGTGTCATCTGCATATCTGAGGTTATTGATATTTCTCCCGGCAATCTTGATTCCAGCTTGTGTTTCTTCCAGTCCAGCGTTTCTCATGATGTACTCTGCATAGAAGTTAAATAAGCAGGATGACAGTATACAGCCTTGACGTACTCCTTTCCCTATTTGGAACCAGCCTGTTGTTCCATGTCCAGTTCTAAGTGCTGCTTCCTGACCTGCATACAAACTTCTCAAGAGGCAGATCAGGTGGTCTGGTATTCCCATCTCTTTCAGAATTTTCCACAGTTTATTGTGATCCACACAAAGGCTTTGGCACAGTCAATAAAGCAGAAATAGATGTTTTTCTGGAACTCTCTTTTTCGATGATCCAGCGGGTGTTGGCAATTTGATCTCTGGTTCCTCTGCCTTTTCTAAAACCAGCTTGAACATCAGGAAGTTCATGGTTCACGTATTGCTGAAGCCTGGCTTGGAGAATTTTAAGCATTACTTTACTAGCGTGTGAGATGAGTGCAATTGTGCGGTAGTTTGAGCATTCTTTGGCATTGCCTTTCTTTGGGATTGGAATGAAAGCTGACCTTTTCCAGTCCTGTGGCAACTGCTGAGTTTTCCAAATTTGCTGGCATGTTGAGTGCAGCACTTTCACAGGATTATCTTTCAGGATTTGGAATAGCTCAACTGGAATTCTATCACCTCCACTAGCTTTGTTCGTAGTGATGCTTTCTAATGCCCACTTGACTTCACATTCCAGGATGTCTGGCTGTAGGTCAGTGATCACACCATCGTGATTATCTGGGTCATGAAGATCTTTTTTGTATAGTTCTTCTGTGTATTCTTGCCACCTCTTCTTAATATCTTCTGCTTCTGTTAGGTCCATACCATTTCTGTCCTTTATCGAGCCCATCTTTGCATGAAATGTTCCTTTGGTATCTCTGATTTTCTTATATTTATTCAGTAGTAATTTGAGTGCCTGTTTTGTACAAATATGAATGTATTAATATTTTTTTAAAAATACTTCTATAAAGGATAGGTGTTAAAGGTCAATCAACCCAGCTCCTAAATGCCTTACTGCACTAAGTAAAAATTTAAACCTAGTTCCTTTAAATACGTAAATATACTTCTATGCAAAATGTTTGTTGTGGTGATTTGTAAGCTCAGGTTCAACTGAAAAAGACGCTTAAAAAAATGGAAGCTTACTGATGGATGCTTACTTCTCTCTCCTGTTTTTGGCAGCCCGTAGTCCTCAGAGATCCAAGCCTCTTTTCATTGTGTCTTTCAGAATGGCTGCTGGGTGGAATAACAAATGTTTATCTTATTTTTTTTTATAAAGTTATTACTAGTCTTAAAAAAAAGAACTCCTGCCCATCAAGAGACACCAGAAAGAGAGTAAGATGACAAGCCACAGACTGTATAATGATATTTAGAATGCATACAGCCAAGAAAAAGAATTGAATCTAGAACATACTGTATACACAGAGCAGGTGCTTCACTAAAGAGGATATTCAAATGGCCAATAAACATAAAAAGATAATATTAGTCATCTGGAAGATGCCAGTTAATAGCATGATGAAACACCATCACCTACCAAAATGACTGAAATGAAAAAGAATTGTAACCATAAAGGTTGGCGAGGATATAAAGCAGTTGGAATCCTTGTAAACTCCTGGCAGAACTATGCATTGGTACAGTCAGTTTGGTGTAGATTTCTTTGGAAGTGCCAGCTGAAACTAACAGTTGCTCACCTTGTGCCCCAGCAATTCCACTCCTACTTATGTGGCCAAGAGAAATGAGAGCCTTTTGTTCACAAAAGAAGGGAAGTGGTCGGATGAGGCTTCACAGCACCCCCTTAGGCTTGGTCTCTGAAGACGGGCAGATGTTCTCTAGGCAGACAGGCATCAGGAGTGGCATGGGTTGTTTGGGAATGATGGCAGTTCCAAATGACTAGAGCATACAGAGTGCAATTGTAGGAAGACCCAAGGCTCGATGGGGTAGACAAGTTCTTGCAGTGCTTGCCAGTGAGTCTCTTCTGCCGAGAAACATGGTCAGGTTTGTATTTGGAGAGGTGTGTCGGGTGAAGCTGGGGAGGCTGTGTAACCATTGGCAGGAAGCCTGTCCAGGTGGAGAGTCACTTTGCTGCCATTTTGCCAGTTCGGCAAAATGGTATACATTGTCTTGTCTTTCGTTTCATAAAGAAAAGAATTAGTATGTAGCCCTGACAGTTTGAAAACCTTACAATTCCATAATAACAAAGAGGATAAAAACAGACAAGTAACTGTCCAGCGAAGACTTGGTTAAACCACCATCCTGTACAGCCTAGAATCTCTGAAAATTTTCAAACTTTCAACCTAGAAATGTCGCTGATTTGACAAAATGTACACAGATTAGGCTTCCCTGGTGGCTGAGTTGGTAAAGAGTCTGCCTGCAATGCCAGAGTCCCGGGTTCAATCCCTAGGTCAGGAAGATCCCCTGGAGAAGGAAGTGGCAAAACACTCCAGTATTCTTGTTTGGGCAATCCCATGGACCGAGGAGCCTGGAGGGCTACAGTCCATGGGGTTACAAGAGTTGGACATGACTTAGCGACTAACCTACACAGATTACTTTGAGAGTGAATCTTGCCTGAATCCTCCCACTCTCTTTCTACTAACCATTCAGAAAAGACAGCCCAGGGTTTTGGTTCAAGATGGTGACACAGGAGGAGCCTCAACTCACCTCCCACCATGGACACAGCAAACCTCTAGCTACAGATGGAACAACTTCTTCTAAAACTAGCAGAGCAACTCCTGCAAAGTAGGCAGGAGAGACTGAGACACAGTATCCCCAGGACCCACAATCAGAGGGGCTCTTTAACTCCCAGCCTGTCCCCAAGGAGCAAAGGGTTTGAAGCCCAGATTTTAAGGCTCCCACCTGAAAGTGAAGTCGCTCAGTCATGTCTGACTCTTTGCGACCCTATGGACTGTAGCCCACCAGGCTCCTTCGTCCATGGGATTCTCCAGCCAAGAGTACCGAAGTGGGTTGCCATTTTCTTCTCCTGGCTCCCACCTGAGAGACAAGTTATCTCTAACTCTGAGAACCTCTAGCTTTGAAAGCCACTGGGGCTTGTGTGCAAGAAATTCAGAAGGTGATAGAATTCTTAAAGGGCTTAGGCAGAATCACCCATTCTAGGGCCCAGAGCAGAGGCAGCCAACTAAAACATACCAAGGCTTTCTGTGAAACAGGTCAATTTGTTTATCTTAAAGCTTCAGCCCAAGAGGCAGGCATCTAATTTAACACATGTGCAGGGGCTTACTCTCCAAAACAGAGGCGGGAAGGTGCTATCTTTACACTGTCCCTCACTCCAAGTCACTGGTATCTCCTAGAAAGAGCTTGAGCAGTCATCTTATGCCCTGCTTTTTGCAGTTGCCATCCAGAGGAATCCCTTAGCTGCCTGGCTCTGGTGGACAGCAGAGCTTACACTCACAGGTCCCACAGGACTGTAACAAGTCAAGACATTTTAACTATCTAACCCCAGGGAACAGCAGAGAAGAAGAGAATCAAAAGCCCCAATCCTCCTATACAGGAAGCCTCTTAACTTACCTTCATAGCTGTGGCCTGTGAGCCAGGCTTCTCTCACACACACACACACACATACTTCTTTCCTCTGCAAAGACCGGGGAAGCTGGTAACTGTCATCTTCATGCTTTCCGTCTTCCCAGCTCCAATTCACCATAGTCTCTGAGAATCTGGTGACCCAGAATTTGTGGCTGCCACCCTGAGGACACGTCCTTTGATAGCCTGGCTCTTGTGGCCAGTGAGGCTTATGTTCACAGGTTCAATGGGACAGTAGCAAAGAAATAGTTCCTAACACATTATTGACACACATTAATACATCTTTTGCTACCCAAACATTATCAAATGGAGATGTAGCAATACATTTTCAGAGGGTGATACAATTAATGTCAGCATTAAAGTTGCTGGAGCTTAAAATTGATCAAGGGTCCAGTTCATTTACAGCTCATGACTGCTGTTATTCACATTTTGCTGTGTTAGTTCCAACTATGTGTATATTATAAACATGAATTTATCAGGGAGTTTCATGCAGATACTTTCTCTAATTGTCCGAGGAACATATATACTAGTATCCTAGAAGATGGTAGTTCTACAGAGTATAGTTCTAACTATATGAATATTAGACCAACAAAAAGACAAAAAAAACCTTAGTGACTGATACTGATATGGAAAGTGAAAATGAAACTCACCGTGCTGGAGAATACTCCTTTGCTTCTACAGAACAGTGTGTTGAAGACTACAGTTCACAAAAATTAGAAGAATTTACAGGTATGTCAGGTGTAGCTAACCCCCGAAGTGTTAGTCAAGTAACAGAATTAGTTTCTGCAAAAATCCCCTGGTCAATAAGGACTTAACCGGCTATCAACCCCAAGGCTCAGTACAGAGGGAGCAGATAGATTCTCCCCTCTGGGACACTGACAGGTCTAGGAACACCCTCCCTTCTGGGACCCACTAGGAATAAAATAGGCTCCTTAAACAAACACAACCAACTAGGGCAGGGTTGGACAGTAATTTTATCTTTTACTTGAGGTTGCTACTTCAGACTAGGAGCAGTGGCTGTTTTCTCTAGTGCATACACACACCAACACAGAAAGTCAAAGAAATAGAAGAATATGCTCCAGATGGAAGAAGATAAAAATCTCAGAAAAAGACCTTAATGATACAGAGATAAGTTATTTACCTCATGATGAGTTCAAAACAATGGTCATAAAGATGCTTATGAGTTCAGGAGAACATGGGGTGCATAAAGTGAGACCTGCAACAAAGGAAGGAAAATATAAGAAAGTAGCAATGAAAGTCACAGAGCTGAAAAATATAATAACTGCAGAGAAAAATACACTAGAGGGGTTTAGCAAGGCGCTAGTGGTAGAGAACCTGCCTGCCAATGCGGGAGATATAAGAGACACAGGTTCAATCCCTGGGTTGGGAAGATCTCCTGGAGGAGGGCACAGCAACCCAATCCAGTATTCTTGCCTGGAGAATCCCATGGACAGAGGAGCCTGGCAGGCTGCAGTCCATCGGGTAATGCAGTCAGACATGACTAAAGCAACTGGACAACAAGAACTTTAGAATGCTTTTAAACTTATCAATTCAAAACAGACTTATAAGTTGTTTTTTGTAAGCCTCATGGTAGCTTAAAGCAAAAACCCATTAAAAAAAATAAAGAAAATCTAAGCATGCTAAGGCAAGATATCATCAAATTTCAGAGGAGGAGCCAGAAAAGAAGAGGAATTACAAAACAGCCAGAAAACAATGAACAGAATGACCATAAGACATACCTATTAATAATCACTTTAAATATAAATGGACTGAATTCTCCAATCAAAAGAGTAGCTGAATAGATATAAAAAGACAAGATACATCTATATGTTGCCTATAAGATACTTACTTCAGATGTAAGGATACACACAGATTGAAAGTGAAGGAATGGTAAAACACTAATTAGAGACAAGGTTATTTTATAATGATAAAGGGGTTAATCCAACAAAAGGATATAACATTTGAGACGAGCTATGCAACCCAACTTTGTTTAGTCACTAAGTCATGTCTGACTGTGACCCCATGGACTGTAGCCCACCAGGCTCCTCTGTCCATGGGATTTCCCAGGCAAGAATACTGGAGTGGTAGCTATTTCTTTCTCCAGGGGATCTTCATGATCCAGGGATCGAACTCGCATCTCCTATGTTGGCAGGCTGGATCTTTACCACTGAGCCACCAGGAAAGTCCACAACCCAACATAGGAGCACCTTAATATATAAAGCAAATATTAACAAACAAAGAAATAACATTACAGTATTAATAGGGACTTTAATACTCCACATTCATCAATGGCTAGATCAGACAGAAAACAGAATACACATTCTTCAAGTACACATGGAATTATTCTCCAAGATAGATCATATGTTAGGTCAAAAAAAAGGTCTCTGTAATTTAAGATGATTTAAAATGTATCTTTTCCAGCCACAATATTATGAACCTAAAAATTAATTATAAGAAAACCAGAAAATTTACAAGTATGTGAAGATGAAGCAACATGCTGCTGAACAACCAATGGGTCAAACAAGTAAGCAAAAGAGAAATAAATACTTTAATATAAATAAAAAATGGAAATACAACATGCCAGACTTATGGGATATAGCAAAAGAAGTCCTAACAAAAAAAGATCTAAAAAAAAACACAAACCTATCTTTATACCTCAAGAAATTAGTAAAAGAACAAAGAAGCTCAAATTTAATGGAAGGAAGGAGATAAAGATCACAGTGGATATACATGAAAAGACAAAAATAGAAAAGATCAGTAAATCTAAGAGCCAGTTCACTGAAAAGATAACAAAATTGACAAACCTTTGCTAGACTCACTAAGAAAAGGACAGGACTCAAATCAGAAATGAAAGAAGAAAGGTTAAAATGGATAACACAGAAACACAAAGCCTCATGAAACAGAACTATGAACAGTTAGATGCCAATAAATTCAGTAGCCTAGAAGAAATGAATATATTTCAAGGCACATTCAATCTACCAAGACTGAATCACAAGACAAAATCTGTGGCTGATTACTAGTAAGGAGATTGAATTGGTAACCAAAAATCTCCAAACAAAAAGAAGTCCAGGGTCAGATGGCTTCACTGGTGAATTCTACGAAACATTTAAAGAAAAAACTAATACCAGTCCTTCCCAAGGTCTTTCCCCAAAAAAGAGGGGAGGGGACTCTTCCAAAACCATTTTATAAGGTCAGCATTACCCTGCTACCAATCATCTAGATAAGAACACCATAAGAAAATTACAGGTCAATATCCCTGATGAACAGAGATGCAAAAATCCTCAATAAAATATTAGCAAACTAATTCAACAATACATTAAAAGAATTGTACAACATATTCAAGTGGGATTTATTCCAGAGGTGCAAGGGTAGTTTAACATCTGCAAATCAATTAGTGTGATATACCACAATATCAAGCGGCTTCCCTGGTGGCTCAGAGGTTAAAGCGTCTGCCTGCAATGCGGGAGACCTGGGTTCTATCCCTGGGTCGGGAAGATCCCTACAGAAGGAAATGGCAACCCACTCCAGTATTCTTGCCTGGAGAATCCCATGGACGGAGGAGCCTGGTGGGCTATAGTCCACGGGGTCACAAAGAGTCAGACACAACTGAGCGACTTTACTCACTCACCACATTATCAAAATGAAAGATACAACCATAATCAATAGATGCAGAAAAAGCATTTGACAAAAGTCAACATTTACGGAAAACTTTCAACATATTGGGTATACAGGGAACATATCTCAACATAAAAAAGCCACATATGACAAACCAACAGCTAACATCACACTCAGTGGTGAAAAGCTGAAAGCTTTACCTCTATGATCAGAAGCGAAATAAGGATTCCAACTTTCATCACTTTTATTCAATGTAGTATTGCAAGTTCTAGACAGGACAATTAGGCAAGAAAAAGATATAAAAGCCATCCAAATTAGAAACAAATAAGTATTCCAGGAACTCATTTATGGCTAAAGGATATTAACATTTGTCATGCAATGTCAATGAAATACCATATTTTGTTGCCAACAATTTACTATGGTGTTTTATATTGTAATTTTTATTAAAATATAATCATGTTGTGTTTTTAAGAAAAGGAAGTAAAACCTGTCACTACTTGCAGATGAAATGCTATTTTATAGAGAAAAATCCAAAACCCTGCACTAGAAAACTGTTTGAACTAAAAACTTTAGTAAAGTTGCAGGATCAGTTCAGTTCAGTTGCTCAGTCGTGTCCGACTCTTTGCGACCCCATGAATCGCAACACGCCAGGCCTCCCTGTCCATCACCAACTCCCGGAGTTCATTCAGACTCACGTCCATCGAGTCAGTGATGCCATCCAGCCATCTCATCCTCTGTCATCCCCTTCTCCTCCTGCCCCCGATCCCTCCCAGCATCAGAGTCTTTTCCAATGAGTCAACTCTTCACATGAGGTGGCCAAAGTACTGGAGTTTCAGCTTTAGCATCATTCCTTCCAAAGAAATCCCAGGGCTGATCTCCTTCAGAATGGACTGGTTGGATCTCCTTGCAGTCCAAGGGAGTCTCAAGAGTCTTCTCCAGCACCACAGTTCAAAAGCATCAATTCTTTGGTGCTCAGCCTTCTTCACAGTCCAACTCTCACATCCATACATGACCACTGGAAAAACCATAGCCTTGACTAGACAGACCTTTGTTGGCAAAGTAATGTCTCTGCTTTTGAATATGCTATCTAGGTTGGATATAACTTTCCTTCCAAGGAGTAAGCGTCTTTTAATTTCATGGCTGCAGTCACCATCTGCAGTGATTTTGGAGCCCCCAAAAATAAAGTCTGACACTGTTTCCCCATCTATTTCCCATGAAGTGATGGGACTGGATGCCATGATCTTCGTTTTCTGAATGTTGAGCTTTAAGCCAACTTTTTCACTCTCCTCTTTCACTTTCATCAAGAGGCTTTTGAGTTCCTCTTCACTTTCTGCCATAAGGGTGGTGTCATCTGCATATTTGAGGTTATTGATATTTCTCCCGGCAATCTTGATTCCAGATTGTGTTTCTTCCAGTCCAGCGTTTCTCATGATGTACTCTGCATATAAGTTAAATAAGCAGGGTGACAATATACAGCCTTGACATACTCCTTTTCCTATTTGGAACCAGCCTGTTGTTCCATGTCCAGTTCTAACTGTTGCTTCCTGACCTGCATACAAATTTCTCAAGAGGCAGATCAGGTGGTCTGGTATTCCCATCTCTTTCAGAATTTTCCACAGTTTATTGTGATCCACACAGTCAAAGGCTTTGGCATAGTCAAAAAGCAGAAATAGATGTTTTTCTGGAACTCTCTTGCTTTTTCCATGATCCAGTGAATGTTGGCAATTTGATCTCTGGTTCCTGTACTTCACATGCTAGTAAAGTAATGCTCAAAATTCTCCAAGCCAGGCTTCAGCAATATGTGAACCGTGAACTTCCTGATGTTCAAGCTGGTTTTAGAAAAGGCACGGGGGGGTGGGGGGGGGGAGCTAAGATGGCGGAGGAGTAGGACGGGGAGAACACTTTCTCCCCCACAAATTCATCAAAAGAACATTTAAACGCCGAGTAAATTCCACAAAACAACTTCTGAATGCCGGCAGAGGACATCAGGCACCCAGAAAAGCAACCCAAGTCTTTGAAAGGAGGAGAAGAAATACAGCTCCACTCACCAGAACACCGACACAAGCTTCCCTAACCAAGAAACCTTGACAAGCCACCTGTACAAACCCACACAGAGTGAGGAAAAGCCACAATAAATAGAACTCCACAAACTGCCAGAATACAGAAAGGACACCCCAAACTCAGCAATTTAAACAAGATGAAGAGACAGAGGAATACCCAGCAGATAAAGGAACAGGATAAATGCCCACCAAACCAAACAAAAGAGGAAGAGATAGGGAATCTACCTGATAAAGAATTCCGAATAATGATAGTGAAATTGATCCAAAATCTTGAAATCAAAATAGAATCACAGATAAGTAGCTTGGAGACAAAGATTGGGAAGATGCAAGAAAGGTTTAACAAGGACCTAGAAGAAATAAAAGAGAGTCAATATAAAATGAATAATGCAATAAGTGAAATTAAAAACACTCTGGAGGCAACAAATAGTAGAATAACAGAGGCAGAAGATAGGATTAGTGAATTAGAAGATAGAATGGTTGAAATAAATGAATCAGAGAGGATAAAAGAAAAACGAATTAAAAGAAATGACGACAATCTCAGAGACCTCCAGGACAATATTAAACGCTACAACATTCGAATCATAGGGGTCCCAGAAGAAGAAGACAAAAAGAAAGACCATGAGAAAATACTTGAGGAGATAATAGTTGAAAACTTCCCTAAAATGGGGAAGGAAATAATCACCCAAGTCCAAGAAACCCAGAGAGTCCCAAACAGGATAAACCCAAGGCGAAACACCCCAAGACACATATTAATCAAATTAACAAAGATCAAACACAAAGAACAGATATTAAAAGCAGCAAGGGAAAAACAACAAATAACACACAAGGGAATTCCCATTAGGATAACAGCTGATCTTTCAATAGAAACTCTTCAAGCCAGGAGGGAATGGCAAGACATACTTAAAGTGATGAAAGAAAATAACCTACAGCCCAGATTATTGTACCCAGCAAGGATCTCATTCAAATATGAAGGAGAAATCAAAAGCTTCTCAGACAAGCAAAAGCTGAGAGAATTCAGCACCACCAAACCAGCTCTCCAACAAATACTAAAGGATTTTCTCTAGACAGAAAACACAAAAACAGTGTATAAACTCGAACCCAAAACAATAAAGTAAATGGCAACGGGATCATACTTATCAGTAATTACCTTAAATGTAAATGGGTTGAATGCCAACCAAAAGACAAAGACTGGCTGAATGAATACAAAAACAAGACCCCTACATATGTTGTCTACAAGAGACCCACCTCAAAACAGGGGACATATACAGACTGAAAGTGAAGGGCTGGAAAAAGATTTTTCATGCAAATAGGGACCAAAAGAAAGCAGGAGGAGCAATACTCATATCAGATAAAATAGACTTTAAAACAAAGGCTGTGAAGAGAGACAAAGATGGTCACTACATAATGATCAAAGGATCAATCCAAGAAGAAGATATAACAATTATAAATATATACGCACCCAACACGGGAGTGCCGCAATATGTAAGACAAATGCTAACAAGTATGAAAGGAGAAATTAACAATAACACAATAATAGTGGGAGACTTTAATACCCCACTCACATCTATGGATAGATCAACTAAACAGAAAATTAACAAGGAAACACAAACGTTAAACGATACAATAGACCAGTTAGACCTAATTGATATCTATAGGACATTTCATCCCCAAACAGTGAATTTCACCTTTTTCTCAAGCACACATGGAACCTTCTCCAGGATAGATCACATCCTGGGCCATAAATCTAGCCTTGGTAAATTCAAAAAAATAGAAATCATTCCAAGCATCTTTTCTGACCACAATGCAGTAAGATTAGATCTCAATTACAGGAGAAAAACTATTAAAAATTCCAACATATGGAGGATGAACAACACCCTGCTGAATAACCAACAAATCACAGAAGAAATCAAAAAAGAAATCAAAATTTACATAGAAACTAATGAAAATGAAAACACAACAACTCAAAACCTGTGGGACACTTTAAAAGCAGTCCTAAGGAGAAAGTTCATAGCAATACAGGCATACCTAAAGAAACAAGAAAAAACTCAAATAAATAACCTAACCCTACACCTAAAGCAACTAGAAAAGGAAGAAATGAAGAACCCCGGGGTTAGTAGAAGGAAAGAAATCTTAAAAATTAGGGCAGAAATAAATGCAAAAGAAACAAAAGAGACCATAGCAAAAATCAACAAAGCCAAAAGCTGGTTCTTTGAAAGGATAAATAAAATTAACAAACCATTAGCCAGACTCATCAAGAAACAAAGGGAGAAAAATCAAATCAATAAAATTAGAAATGAAACTGGAGAGATCACAACAGACAACACAGAAATACAAAGGATCATAAGAGACTACTATCAACAATTATATGCCAATAAAATGGACAACGTGGAAGAAATGGACAAATTCTTAGAAAAGTACAACTTTCCAAAACTCGACCAGGAAGAAATAGAAAATCTTAACAGACCCATCACAAGCACGGAAATTGAAACTGTAATCAAAAATCTTCCAGCAAACAAAAGCCCCAGTCCAGACGGCTTCACAGCTGAATTCTACCAAAAATTTAGAGAAGAGCTAACACCTATCCTGCTCAAACTCTTCCAGAAAATTGCAGAGGAAGGTAAACTTCCAAACTCATTCTATGAGGCCACCATCACCCTAATACCAAAACCTGACAAAGATCCCACAAAAAAAGAAAACTACAGGCCAATATCACTGATGAACATAGATGCAAAAATCCTTAACAAAATTCTAGCAATCAGAATCCAACAACACATTAAAAAGATCATACACCATGACCAAGTGGGCTTTATCCCAGGGATGCAAGGATTCTTCAATATCCGCAAATCAATCAATGTTATACATCACATTAACAAATTGAAAAACAAAAACCATATGATTATCTCAATAGATGCAGAGAAAGCCTTTGACAAAATTCAACATCCATTTATGATAAAAACTCTCCAGAAAGCAGGAATAGAAGGAATATACCTCAACATAATAAAAGCTATATATGACAAACCCACAGCAAACATTATCCTCAATGGTGAAAAATTGAAAGCATTTCCTCTAAAGTCAGGAAGAAGACAAGGGTGCCCACTTTCACCATTACTATTCAACATAGTTTTGGAAGTTTTGGCCACAGCAATCAGAGCAGAAAAAGAAATAAAAGGAATCCAAATTGGAAAAGAAGAAGTAAAACTCTCACTGTTTGCAGATGACATGATCCTCTACATAGAAAACCCTAAAGACTCCACCAGAAAATTACTAGAACTAATCAATGATTATAGTAAAGTTGCAGGATATAAAATCAACACACAAAAATCCCTTGCATTCCTATACACTAATAATGAGAAAACTGAAAGAGAAATTAAGGAAACAATTCCATTCACCATTGCAACGGAAAAAATAAAATACTTAGGAATATATCTACCTAAAGAAACCAAAGACCTATATATAGAAAACTATAAAACACTGGTGAAAGAAATCAAAGAGGACACTAATAGATGGAGAAATATACCATGTTCATGGATTGGAAGAATCAATATAGTGAAAATGAGTATACTACCCAAAACAATCTATAGATTCAATGCAATCCCTATCAAGCTACCAACGGTATTCTTCACAGAGCTAGAACAAATAATTTCACAATTTGTATGGAAATACAAAAAACCTCGAATAGCCAAAGCGATCTTGAGAAAGAAGAATGGAACTGGAGGAATCAACCTGCCTGACTTCAGGCTCTACTACAAAGCCACAGTTATCAAGACAGTATGGTACTGGCACAAAGACAGAAATATTGATCAGTGGAACAAAATAGAAAGCCCAGAGATAAATCCACGCACATATGGACACCTTATCTTTGACAAAGGAGGCAAGAATATACAATGGATTAAAGACAACCTCTTTAACAAGTGGTGCTGGGAAAACTGGTCAACCACTTGTAAAAGAATGAAACTAGACCACTTTCTAACACCATACACAAAAATAAACTCAAAATGGATTAAAGATCTCAATGTAAGACCAGAAACTATAAAACTCCTAGAGGAGAACATAGGCAAAACACTCTCCGACATACATCACAGCAGGATCCTCTATGACCCACCTCCCAGAATATTGGAAATAAAAGCAAAAATAAACAAATGGGACCTAATTAAACTTAAAAGCTTCTGCACAACAAAGGAAACTATTAGCAAGGTGAAAAGGCAGCCTTCAGAATGGGAGAAAATAATAGCAAATGAAGCAACTGACAAACAACTAATCTCAAAAATATACAAGCAACTCCTACAGCTCAACTCCAGAAAAATAAATGACCCAATCAAAAAATGGGCCAAAGAACTAAATAGACATTTCTCCAAAGAAGACATACAGATGGCTAACAAACACATGAAAAGATGCTCAACATCACTCATTATCAGAGAAATGCAAATCAAAACCACTATGAGGTACCATTTCACGCCAGTCAGAATGGCTGCAATCCATAAGTCTACAAGCAATAAATGCTGGAGAGGGTGTGGAGAAAAGGGAACCCTCTTGCACTGTTGGTGGGAATGCAAACTAGTACAGCCACTATGGAGAACAGTGTGGCGATTCCTTAAAAAACTGGAAATAGAACTGCCTTATGATCCAGCAATCCCACTGCTGGGCATATACACTGAGGAAACCAGAAGGGAAAGAGACACGTGTACCCCAATGTTCATCGCAGCACTGTTTATAATAGCCAGGACATGGAAGCAACCTAGATGCCCATCAGCAGATGAATGGATAAGAAAGCTGTGGTACATATACACAATGGAGTATTACTCAGCCATTAAAAAGAATACATTTGAATCAGTTCTCATGAGATGGATGAAACTGGAACCTATTATACAGAGTGAAGTAAGCCAGAAAGAAAAACACCAATACAGTATACTAACGCATATATATGGAATTTAGAAAGATGGAAACAATAACCCTGTGTACGAGACAGCAAAAGAGACACCGATGTATAGATCAGTCTTATGGACTCTGTGGGAGAGGGAGAGGGTGGGGAGATTTGGGAAAATAGCATTGAAACATGTATAATATCATGTATGAAACGAGTCGCCAGTCCAGGTTTGATGCACAATACTGGATGCTTGGGGCTGGTGCACTGGGACGACCCAGAGGGAGGGGAGGGGAGGGAGGAGGGTGGAGGGTTCAGGATGGGGAACGCGGGTATACCTGTGGCAGATTCATTTCGATATTTGGCAAAACTAATACAATATTGTAAAGTTTAAAAATAAAAAATAAAAAAAAAAAGAAAAGGCACAGGAACCAGAGATCAAATTGCCAACATCCTCTGGATCATGGAAAAAGCAAGAGAGTTCCAAAAAAACATCTATTTCTACTTTATTGACTATGCCAAAGCCTTTGACTGTGTGGATCACAATAAACTGTGGAAAATTCTGAAAGAGATGGGAATACCAGACCACCTGATCTGCCTCTTGAGAAATTTGTATGCAGGTCAGGAAGCAACAGTTAGAACTGGACATGGAACAACAGGCTGGTTCCAAATAGGAAAAGGAGTACATCAAGGCTGTATATTGTCACCCTGTTTATTTAACTTATATGCAGAGTACATCATGAGAAACGCCGGACTGGAAGAAACACAAGCTGGAATCAAGATTGCCGGGAGAAATATCAATAACCTCAAATATGCAGATGACACCACCCTTATGGCAGAAAGTGAACAGGAACTAAAAAGTGATGAAAGTGAAAGTGGAGAGTGAAAAGGTTGGCTTAAAGCTCAACATTCAGAAAACTAAGATCATGGCATCCGGTCCCATCACTTCATGGGAAATAGATGGGGAAACAGTGGAAACAGTGTCAGACTTTATTTTTCTGGGCTCCAAAATCACTACAGATGGTGACTGCAGCCATGAAATTAAAAGACGCTTACTCCTTGGAAGGAAAGTTATGTCCAACCTAGATAGCATATTCAAAAGCAGAGACATTACTTTGCCAACAAAGGTCCGTCTAGTCAAGGCTATGGTTTTTCCAGTGGTCATGTATGGATGTGAGAGTTGGACTGTGAAGAAGGCTGAGCACCGAAGAATTGATGCTTTTGAACTGTGGTGTTGGAGAAGACTCTTGAGAGTCCCTTGGACTGCAAGGAGATCCAACCAGTCCATTCTGAAGGAGATCAGCCCTGGGATTTCTTTGGAAGGAATGATGCTAAAGCTGAAACTCCAGTACTTTGGCCACCTCATGTGAAGAGTTGACTCATTGGAGAAGACTCTGATGCTGGGAGGGATTGGGGGCAAGAGGTGAAGGGGATGACAGAGGATGAGATGGCTGGATGGCATCACTGACTCGATGGACGTGAGTCTGAGTGAACTCCAGGAGTTGGTGATGGACAGGGAGGCCTGGCGTGCTGCGATTCATGGGCTCGCAAAGAGTCGGACATGACTGAGCAACTGATATGATCTGATCCTGTGCCTTTTCTAAAACCAGCTTGAACATCCGGAAGTTCACAGTTCACGTATTGTTGAAGACTGGCTTGGAGAATTTTGAGAATTACTTTGCTAGCATGTGAGATGAGTGCAATCGTATGGTAGTTTGAGCATTCTTTGGCATTGCCTTCCTTTTGGATTGGAATGAAAACTGACCTTTTCCAGTCCTGTGGCCACTGCTGAGTTTTCCAAATTTGCTGGCAGATTGAGTGCAGCACTTTCACAGTGTCATCTTTTAGGATTTCTAATAGCTCAACTGGAATTCCATCACCTCCACTAGCTTTGTTCATAGTGATGCTTCCTAAGGCCCACTTGGCTTCACATTCCAGGATGTCTGGCTGTAGGTGAGTGATCACACCATCGTGATTATCTGGGTCCTGAAGATCTTTTTTGTACAGTTCTTCTGTGTTTTCTTGCCACCTCTTCTTAATGTCTTCTGCTTCTGTTCGGTCCTTACCATTTCTGTCCTTCATTGAGCCCATCTTTGCATGAAATGTTCCCTTGGTATCTCTCATTTTCTTGAAGTGAGTCTCTAGTTTTTCTCATTCTGTTGTTTTCCTCTATTTCTTTGCACTGATCACTGAGGAATGCTTTCTTATCTCTCCTTGCTATTCTTTGGAACTCTGCAGTCAAATAGGTATATGTTTCCTTTTCTCCTTTGCTTTTGGCTTCTCAAGGCCTCCTCAGACAGCCATTTTGCCTTTTTGCATTTCTTTTTCTTGGGGATGGTCTTGCTCCCTGTCTCCTGTACAATGTCACGAACCTCAGTCCATAGTTCATCAGGCACTCTATCTATCAGATCTAGTCCCTTAAATCTATTTCTCACTTCCACTGTATAATCGTTAGGGATTTGATTTAGGTCATACCTGAATGGTCTAGTGGTTTTCCCTACTTTCTTCAATTTAAGTCTGAATTTGGCTTCATACACACAGAGTATTATTCAGTCATAAAAAAATGAATAAAATCCTGTTTATTTGTGACAATATGGATGTACCTTGAAGGCATGAAGCAAAATAAATCAGAGAAAGAGAAATACCATATGATCTCACTTATATGTGGCATTAAAAAAAAAAAAAACCTAACTCATAAATACAGAGTATTTAACTCATAAATACAGATTGGTGGTTGTTACAGGTACATGATCAAAAGGTACAGACTTCCAATTCTAGAATTATAAGTCTGGTGATGTAATGTATAGCTTGGTGACTAGTTAACAATACTGTGTTATATATTGAAAGTTGCTAGGAAAGTAGATTTAAAATTATCATTATGAGAAAAAAGCATAAATGTGTGTGGTAGTCGATTAACTAGACTTACTGTGATCATTTCACAACACAAATAATGAATCAATATGTTGTACACCTGAGACTAATATGTCAGTTATATTTCAATAAAAATTTTAATCAAATTTAAAATAATTTTTAAAGACAACGTAGCCTTTTCCAGGAACAGTACTCTTAGTGGATATATGAAAAGTACCCAGAGGACAGTGAAAGGAGACGCAAAATATGATGTTTTTATTTAGAACCAAAATCTGATTTCTCATGTGAACCCACTGCCCAATGTTTTTGAGACTGCCCCTAACTTTTATTAGTGCCTAGGTTAAAAGGTCTTTGGCTCATTACATAACAGACAGTGCCACACTGGTTGTGTTCCTGGCAAGGACAGAACAAGAGGAAATGACCTTTCTCAGAACGAGGAGGTTTGAGGATGAGAGAGAATTTCCTGACTGTGATGGATCCGTGAGACACCACCCAGGCTTACTGGGTCAGGGGCAGAATCGCCCTTCCTAGGGATTCTGTCCATGGGTCTATTGGCACAAGATCCCTTGAAGAAGACCTCTTTACACTTCTTGCATTGCAAACCGCCCAGGTTCCACGCAAAGCTCATGGGTCACTTACTGCATGTCAGCTTTTTGGTGATTTGAGGGACACAAGAGATCTCCCTGGCTGGTTGCCTTAGGCAGTCATTGATGTAATGCTGAGTACCTTAGAGAAAGTTCCGTAAATAGCAAAGAGGGAAATACTGGGTCCCAGTGAGTCAGCAAGCCTGCACTGCCTCAAAGAGAAGCCGAGGAAGCTGTTCTGCAGGTACCGTGCCGCAGTCACTTGGAGAAGCTCCAGAGGGCAACCCTCAGAGCCAAAAGCTGGGGGATGGGGAGTGCGGGGGAGTGGGGAGGCTTCCCTGGACAGAAGGCACAGGGTTTCATTTCACCTTGAGAAAGTGCCCTGGGAGAAAGAGACAGACTTATGGACATGGGGAGAGGGGAGGGGAGGGTGAGATGCTTGAAAAGAGTAACATGGAAATTTACATGGGACCTAATTAAAAGCTTTTGCACAACAAAGGAAACTATAAGCAAGGTGAAAAGACAGCCGTCAGAATGGGAGAAAATAATAGCAAATGAAGTAACTGACAAAGAATTAATCTCAAAATATACAAGCAACTCCTGCAGCTCAATTCCAGAAAAATAAACAACCCAGTCAAAAAATGGGCCAAAGAACTAAACAGACATTTCTCCAAAGAAGACATACAGATGTCTAACACACACATAAAAAGATGCTCAACATCACTCATTATCAGAGAAATGCAAATCAAAACCACAATGAGGTACCATTTCACGCCAGTCAGAATAGCTGCTATCCAAAAGTCTACAAGCAATAAATGCTGGAGAGGGTGTGGAGAAAAGGGAACCCTCTTACACTGTTGGTGGGAATGCAAACTAGTTCAGCCACTATGGAGAACAATGTGGAGATTCCTTAAAAAACTGGAAATAGAACTGCCATACAACCCAGCAATCCCACTGCTGGGCATACACAAAAAGGAAACCAGAAGGGAAAGAGACACGTGTACCCCAGTGTTCATCACAGCACTGTTTACAATAGCCAGGACATGGAAGCAACCTAGATGCCCATCAGCAGATGAATGGATAAGAAAGCTGTGGAACATATACACAATGGAGTATTACTCGGCCATTAAAAAGAATACATTTGAATCAGTTCTAATGAGGTGGATGAAACTGGAGCCTATTATACAAAGTGAAGTAAGCCAGAAAGAAAAACACCAGTACAGTATACTAATGCATATATATATGGAATTTAGAAAGATGGTAATGATAACCTTGTATGTGAGACAGCAAAAGACACACAAATGTATAGAACAGTCTTTTGGACTCTGTGGGAGAGGGAGAGGGTGGGATGATTTGGGAGAATGGCATTGAAACGTGTATTATCATATGTGAAACAGATTGCCAGTCCAGGTTTGACGCATGAGACAGGGTGCTCGGGGCTGGTGCACTGGGATGATGCTGAGGGATGGGATGGGGAGGGAGGTGGGAGGTGGTTCAGGATGGGGAACACGTGTACACCCGTGGTAGATTCAGGTCAATGTATGGCAAAACCAATACAATGCTGTAAAGTAATTAGCCTCCAAAAAAATGATAATTAAAAAAAAAAACTTACATTACCATATGTAAAATAGATAGCTAACAGGAATTTGCTGTATGGCTCAGGAAACTCAAACAGGGGCTGTGTATCAACCTAGAGGGATGGGATGGGGCAGGAGATGGGAGGGAGGTTCAAAAAGGAGGGCATATATGTATACCCCTGATTCATGTTGAGGTTTAACAGAAAACAACAAAATTCTGTAAAGCAATTATCCTTCAATTAAAAAAAATAAGTTAAAATAAAAAGAAAGAAAAGTCCACTAGGAAAGAGCTTCTTGAAGCATCTGTGATGCTTCATTCTCAGCTTCTAGTGCTTCTGGTCAAGTCAGACAGGCAGACAAGAGCGGCCGGAAAGAGAGTCCTCGCCGGGGGAAGGACACAGAATGAAGGGCCTCCTTTGCACAAGTGAGTTGTCATTAGACAGGCAAGACCCTGCTTTTAGAAGCTGCCTTCTCTGCCTCCAAGTGGAGCTGGAGGAAACCACCCAGGGGGAGGGGAGCCCCTCAGCCACCCTCCTGCAGCTCCCCACCCCAGGGTCCTGCAGCCCACCAGCCAGCACTGTGCCAACTCGAATCCCACCCACCCAGCAGGCACCCCTCCAGTGGAAAATACTGGATGCCACCTCTCCTTAAAGCAGAAATCAGGGTTGATCTGGACTCCAGCCTTCATGATGCAGGGAAAATAAGAGCACAGACAGGTTTCCGTTAAATAAGCACAGTGACGAAAACCTCCGCAAAACCCACCGAGCTTTCATCCTCTGCCAGCTGTTCCTGATTTAAAGTCAAACTTAATCCCACTCTGTCTGTGATAGTGGAGAGTTCGGATGTCCCCAGGCAGTTCCTAACACAGGAACCTTGGCCTTTTGCTTCTCATGGAGCAATGTTCACAGAGGCTTCCTTTTTCAGGCAAATTTAGATTGCAGACAGCCTCACCCAGAGCATGCCCCTTGAATAAGACCCCGAAGACCCAAGTTACAGGGCAGTACATACTATTAGAGGAATCAGCCCTTGGGGAAAATAAGATAGATGTCCTTTTTTTAATAAATAAATAATCATACTTTTTTTTTTTTTTTTTTTTTTAAATTTTTGGCCTCACCACGCAGCATGTGGGAACCTTAATTCCCCAACCAGGGATCAAACCCATTGTCTCCTGCATTGGAAACATGGAGTTTTAACCACTGGACAGCCAGGAAAATCCCTCAACATCTTAATTAATAAACACTGTCTCTCCATTGAAAGCAGCCTCCATTATCTGAGGACTTTCTTGTCTAAAGAACCTCACAACTTACTTTCACTCTTATTTAGCCAAACTCAAATGATTGGGAAAATCGGTTTCTCTCTTCAACAGCTACCCAGCTGTAACACCTCTCAGACACACGTGGGCCTTCTGGGGCCATTCCTTACCTGCGCCCCAAGCTGCAACTCTTCACTCACGCTTAAGCTCCTGTTACTTCACTCATGCTTAAGCTCCTGTCGGATACTTGGGTAGGGCGTGTGCTGAGCAAGCTCTCCCGTGTGAGGCACAGAGCTTTGCAGAGAAGATGATCACTAACCAGAGCAGCACAGCACAGAGTCAGATTGGCTGGTTGAGGTTCCGGGGATGCTGAGCACAGAGCAGCCAGCCCTGGGGAGTGGATCACATCCCTAGGAAGAACCAGCTGGGCTCAGCACCTTCCTCACCAAATTCAGCAAGGTCCCCATGCACATAAAATGCACATAGAGGGCATCCCCAGTGGCTCAGTGATAAAGAATCCACCTGCCAGTGCAGGGGCCATGGGTTTGATCCCTGATCTGGGAAGACCCCACATACTGTGGAGCAGCTAAGCCCATGTGCCTCAACTATTGCGCCTGTGCTCTAGAGCCCGAGGGGCCACACTGCTCAGCCCCTGTGCGCCCTATAGACCGTGCTCCGTCAGAGAAGCCACCACGATGAGAAGCCCACTCACCCCAACTAGAGATGCAGCCCCCTGCTCACCACAACGAGAGAAAAGCCCATGCAGCAATGAAGACCCAGCATGGCCAAAAAAAAAAAAAACGCACATAGAATGGTCTAGGGGGGTGTGATCTTTAGGAGAACCATACCTTACAACCTGGACTAATTTAGGAGAACCATACCTTACAACCTGGTCTAAAAGTGTTTTGCATTGTATTCCTTAAAAATCTGTAATTTAGACCATCAGAAGTCTCTACAATTGCTGCTCTTGACCTTCAGCTCCCTAGGCCACCCTCAGAACAGCTTGAGAATTTCAATATGCTGTACAGAGCCTGATGGGCAGGAAGAGAACCAGCAGGTCATGGGTTCACACACACACACCCCAACACACACACAGAATTAGAGACTGAGGATGAAAAGGATCAGTAATCCTCCCAGATTTCAGACAGTACTACAAAGCTACAATAATCAAAACGCCACAGGACTGGCACAAAAACAGACGTGTAGATCAATGGAATAGAAGGCCCAGATTAAACCCACACATCTAGAGTCAATTAATCTTCGACACAGGAGGCAAGAATATACAGTGGAGGAAAGTGGTACTGGGAAAGCTAGACAGTTGCTTGTAAACCAGTGAAGTCTGGACACTCACTCACACCATACAAAAAAAAACTCAAAATGGCTTAAAGGGAAAGTCGCTCAGTCTTGTCCGACTCTTTGTGACCCATGGACTGTAGCCCACCAGATCCTCTGTCCACAGAATTCTCCAGGCAAGAATACTGGAGTGGGTTGCCATTTCCTTCTCCAGGGGATCCTCCCGACCCAGGGATCAAACCTGGATCTCCTGCATTGCAGACAGATTCTTTGCCATCTGAGCCATCAGGGAAGCCCCATAAAATAACAAAGGTTTACTGTATAGCATGGTGAATTATATTCAATTATAATAACAAAAATGGAAAAGAATCTGAAAAAGGATATATATATGCATCCCTGGCGAGGCTGCTCTCAGCTCTCAGGGCTCACCTCGGCTTTGATGAGCCAGCCTCCGTGCAGGCTGCTTCTGTGCCTATGTGCCCTTCCATGCCATGCCTGCTGCCTTCCAGTTGGCAGATCCCTCCTCCACTTTCCAAGGTTTTGTCCAAGCGTGACTTCTTAAGGCAAGCTTTTCGCTGCCTCACCCCTCTATAAAATCAACCCCCCTCCTCCTTTGCATTCCAATAGCGCTCACATATTGCCACTCACTTTATCATCATGAGAAACGCTGGGCTGGATGAAGCACAGTCTGGAATCAAGATTGCTGGGAGAAATGCCAATAACCTCAGATATGCAGATGACACCACCCTTATGGCAGAAAGCAAAAAAGAACTAAAGAGCCTCTTGATGAAAGTGAAAGAGGAGAGTGAAAAAGTTGGCTTAAAACTCAGTGTTCAGAAAACTAAAATCATGGCATCCAGTCCCATCACTTCATGGGAAATAGATGGTGAAACAATGTAAATAGTGAAAGACTTTATTTTCTTGGGCTTCAAAATCACTGCAGATGGTGACCGCAGCCATGAAATTAAAAGACGCTTGCTCCCTGGAAGAAAAGCTATGACCAACCTAGACAGCATATTAAAAAGCAGAGACATTACTTTACCAACAAAGGTCCATCTAGTCAAAGCTATGGTTTTTCCAGTAGTCATGTATGGATGTGAGAGTTGGACTATAAAGAAAGCTGAGCGCCAAAGAATTGATGCTTTTGAACTGTGGTGTTGGAGAAGACTCTTGAGAGTCTCTTGGACTGCAAAAAAATCCAACCAGTCCATCCTAAAGGAAATCAGTCCTGAATATTCATTGGAAGGACTGATGCTGAAGCTGAAACACATTGGCCACCTGATGTGAAGAACTGACTCATTTGAAAAGACCCTGATGCTGGGAAAGATTGAAGGCAGGAGGAGAAGGGTGTGATGGTAAGATGGCATCACCGACTCGAAGGACATGAGTTTGAGTAAACTCCAGGAGTTGGTGATGGACAGGGAAGCCTGGTGTGCTGCAGTCCATGGTGTCACACAGAGTTGGACACAACTGAGCGACTGAACTGAACTTATCGTGGCTTACTTCAATACATTTGAATGTTGTGTTGTTACTTTTGGGCGTTCGATATCTTGTCTTATGCAAAATTATCTCTGCCTGGTCCTCTAGACCTTTTCCACATCAGAGCACATAGAAAATGATAATATTTACATGGCAAGAGGCTGCCACTGAAAGAGACCTATATGTCAGCACACCTTTAATAACCCAAAGCTTAAGCAGTCCAGATGAGAAGCTCTGCAGGAAAGGCCCTCATTTAATATTGATTGAAAAAAAAAGTGATTCAATAAGTCTATTTATAGGATAAAGAAATATCTGAAGTTAAGCAAAGATCTTAGGAATGAAAGGAATGATCCTATGGATGGGGGGACATAATCAAGACTGAATATGACCCCAGCAGAAGGATAAGATTGTGGATTTCTTGACCACCACTAGACTGCAGCCCCAAGCTGACCCACAGCACTGCCTTCCTCGCACCTGGCCTCTAATCATTCAAACTGCTGGCTTCCTGCCCCTCACAACTCCCTCACTTGCCTGCCAAGTGTCAGCCTCTGTGTGTCTTGGCCTCCGTCTCCCACTCAGCCTCCTCTCTACCTGCGCCTCCCGCTAGCAGTACAGCTGCCCATCTCCGTGCCCACCTCCACGGACACTCCTCTGCTCCACCGACAGGCATGGCCTCTCCCCTCTCCAGCCCGGCACTGTGCCTGTCATCACAGGCTTCTGTATGAGTTCTTTTTGTCTCCTGTTCTCTCAATGAAATGTGCTTGCTGTGGTTGAAAATAGTCCTTCTCATTGTAGTTTCCCCTCCTTTACCTGTAACAGGTATAAGTAAGTGTACAGGACGTTGAACTAAACTTCCCAAGCAGTTGTGGGAAGACCATGTTCCTGTGTAACAGGGAGACGGAGATGTGTGCTGTCCAGGATAGGGCCAGAGTCTCGTAGTCTTGCAGAGAGCCAGGAAATATCCCTTGGAGTAAACTGCACTTGGGTGTTTAAAAAAAAATTCTTTCCTTATTTGGAAATTCATAAATGAAATTTATTGAGGGCAGAAGGAGAGGGGGGTGACAGAGGATGAGATGGTTGGATGGCATCACTGACTCAACGGACATGAGTTTGAGCAAGCTCCGGGAGATGGTGAAGGACAGGGGAGCCTGACGTGCTGCAGTCCATGGGGTCACGGAGAGTCAGACACGAAAGAGTGACTGAACAATAAATGAAATGATCCTATACTAAACAGAACCAGAATCACTGTCCCCACATCCATTATTTAACTGAAATTTTGCATAGTAAGTTTGGCCCGGAGGCCTGGGGAGCAGACCAGGAGGAAAACCTGAGAGCAGCAGCCCCAGGTGGGAACATACATTGGAAGAAAGGTTCCCAATTAATTCTGTGCAACGGAAACTCCTGCAGAGCTGCAGGGAAGGTGGGAGAGAACAGGAGGTCAGGGCTGAGCTGCTGAAGGATGAAACTGTCTGAGCCCCAGGGGCTTGCCCTTGCCCCTGTGGGGCATCCACAGGACTGGTCAGTAGTTAGCTGCCCACTCCCCTTACAGTCTCTGAAAGGGGACACAGAGGAGTCAGTGGTTCCTAAAGCAAGTCAAGTACATGCTCATTTCCTGATATCCCCTCGCTCACCAAAGGTTTACCGCCCTGAACCAAGGGCCAGCCCTGGGATGTGTCCCGATGGCCACACGTGCACTAGGATCAAGCCCATCCTGACGTTTCCACCCTGTCGTCGGTCGGGAGCACGTCCAAATGTTGGGGCTTCGGCCAGAGGGAAGCAGACGCTTCGAGCATCCTTTGTACTGGGAATGGTAACCCCTGTGTCCTCTGTCCCGCTCAGCCAGGCCTCAGACCTGTGGCTAATCCACAGAGCATCCTTGCATGTGTGCTGGAAGAGGTCCTATTCCCTGTCGTGACAAGGGCCTGCCTGTCCTCCTGGGTTCGGGGACGTCTGCTCAGACTGAGAAGTCTGATCTGTCTTCCCCCAAGCTCTGCAATCTCTGTCTTCAGTTTAGAATTTGGAGAATGAAATTTATGTATGTATGTGTGTGTCCGACTCTTTGCGACCCCACCGAGCTCCTCTGTCCACGGGATTCTCCAGGCAAGAATACTAGAGTGGGTTGCCATTTCCTCCTCCAGGGGATCTTCCCCATGCAGGGATCGAACCCGTGTCTCTTACATCTCCTGCATTGGCAGACAGGCTCTTTACCACCAGGGCACCTGGGAAGCCCCAGTGACATTTCTGGCAGCGCTTTATTGCCGAGACAGTTCTGGAAGTTTCCAAGAATCATCAGAAAGTGTGTTTCATGTTCTGTTTAGCAATGAATCCCCGTTGCCGGGTGGACCCCAGCCCGGCTCTGATAACGATGTCCCCTCTTGCCCCTACAGGCACAGAAGGGGCACAGGAAGCGCCCTAAACCCGGCAGGGCTCACCAGGCCTCAGAGCAGAAACCGTGCTCCACGTCTTCCCCGCGCGCCACGGCACAGAGCCGGACCCCAGGCTGCCGCCTGCAGCCGCCACTGGATGCGTCACACCCGGGCCTCGGCCAGGCAGGTCCGTCTACCAGGCACCCGCAGGAATTTGCCAGACGAGCCACCAGCCCTCCCAGCCTCCCCTGGTCTTTCCAGCGAAGCAAGTCCTTGTTTTGTCTGCCCACCGGAGACCCCTCCCCGGCCTCTGCGGCGGAAGCGCAGCTGTCTGCAAGCATAGGCGGCCGGGGGCAGAGGGCGCCGGAGCGGGGGCAGAGGGCGCCGGAGCGGGGGCACGGCCACCTCCTCTCCATCGATGACCTGGAGGGGGCCCAGGAGACGGACGTGGACACCGGGCTGCGGCTGTCCTCCTCCGACCTGTCTGTGGTCTCTGCCTACTCGGCACCCAGCAGGTTCTGCAGCCCGGAGGAAGCGCCACGCCCCCCGGAACGAGGCAGCGGCCTCTGGTCAGAGCGCAGGGGCTTCAGAGAAGGACCCCTGCCCACTGCGGGCGGCGAGACCGCGGGGGCCTCCTGGGCCACCCTGCCTCTCTTCAAAGGGCCTTCAGGCTCCTCGGCCACAGCTGTCACTGCTCCCCCAGCTTCGGACACCTCCTCGCTCACAGAGACACCCCCAGAACTCCCTTCCGATGCCCTCCAGGCCCAGCAGACTGGCAGAGACGTCCTGGCAGCCTCAGCGCCAGCCGGATGCGGGGACAATGACACGGAGGAATTCTACATCTGAGCACCCTCCACTCGTGTCTTTCAGAGCCACAGGCTTAGGTCCCACCTTGCCCTTCTGGGGTCTGCGTGCCATCCGTGTTCTCAGCCCTGCTTCCCCAGGTCCATCCGGAGTCTGATGATCTGTCTCATGGGTCATTAACACCCTTGCCTGGCACCCTTTCTCACCCATGAGGTGGTGTATTTCTAGGGGCTCAATGGCATTTTAAAAGTCGATAAAGATCCTGGGATTTTTATGCAAATAAATTCTCAACAAATTTTTAGGTCATAAAATATATTTTTTAAATACTCAATTCCATTTAGGAAACGGTTTAATGCACTTACATAATTTAAATGCTTCCTATAATTATTTGAAAAGAAAACCTAGTCAGCTGGAGCTGATTGCACAATTTTTCATGACGTGAAGGAAAAATGACTAAAGCCAAAATGCTGAATGTGAGCAAGATAGCAAGCGACTTGGAGGAGAGGTCAGTGCTCATGATGTCCACCTCAGTGGATTCTCCGTCTCTGTTTACCCTACCAGGGAGCAGTGGCCCTTAGGATTGCCAGGAACTGTTACAGTGAAAAGAGTCACCTTAGTAAAACAATAGATACATATCTGACTACAGTAATAATACCTCACTTCAGCACTATCACTACAGTGATGCCACGCACCATCCAAAAATCAGCATTTATGCAAAAGTGGCTAATAAGCTTTATACAGATTGAGCCTGAACAACAGACTCTTGGTGCATTTAAAATACAATTTGAGCTCCAAGAACTAGATTTGAATGCACTTTTCAAACACATTCACTGTAACAAGTCGGAGTCTACAGAAGACCACCACCTGGATTTATTTGGACCACTGAGGAAAAATCGTTCTTTGGGGTTACAGGATAGCAGGATATTAGACTTAGTGGGTAGGTATTCATAAGATGCTTCCATTTTTAAATCTACAGTCTAAGGGCTATCTAGACATATATGTAAATGGGGCCACTTTTTATACTGCTTTCTCCAGTAAACATGCATTGTCATTTTTTCTTTTTTAAACAATTTGTAACTATTTTAACTGGCATTTTCATTGCACTGAGTAGTAAATGCCCTCCCCTGTTCTCCAAGTGGGAAGCTTTGCACAAGATGCTGTCCTGAACCAACACTGCTGCACAAGTGCAGAGGAGCCTTAGTTAAAGCTGGAGCTCTGACCTGACCTTGGTCTTGTCTGTGGTTGCCTGCTTCTGTCAAAGCATGAAAGAAAGAAAAGAAAGTGAAGTCGCTCAGTCGTGTCCGACTCTTGGCGACCCCATAGACTGTAGCCTACCAGGCTCCTCTGTCCATGGGATTTTCCAGGCAACAGTACTGGAATGGATTGCCATTTCCTTCTCCAGGGGATCTTCCCAACCCAGGGCTCGAACCCTGGTCTCCCACATTGTAGACAGATGCTTTACCGTCTGAGCCACCAGGGAAGTCGCAGCGTGAATGGTATTCAGATCTCACGTCTCTCCCACTCCAGCAAGGGAATGTTTACAGTCCCCACCTCGGGGACTCGGCAGTGCCAAGTGCTGGCATTGGGAGCCACACCAAGCTGTTCCTGGTTGCCGTGTGCCTTTGGAGAAGAAGAGTGTGGACTTGCCGTGCTCCTGTCCCTCCCTGGTGCTCCGCGCCTGGATGACTCGTGGCCCAGTTTACACCTCCCTGGAAGTGCCCACGCCAGCCCAGACGGGGCTTCAGAATCCTCCTCGACACAATCCTCCCCAATACAATCCTCCCAGCAGCCCTCACTAGGCATCACACTTGAGCCAAAGTCTTTGCCGTCCCTGTAGTGAGAACCTTCTCTCCTACCCCGAACAGCCCGGATACTCCAGGACTGCTGTTGTTTAGTCACTCAGTCGTGTCCGACTCTTTGTGACCCTGTGGACTGTAGCCTGCCAGGCTCCTCTGCCCATGGGATTCTCCAGGCAAGAAGACTGGAGTGGGTTGCCATGGCCCCCTCCAGGGGATCTTCCCAACCCAGGGATCAAACCTGTGTCTTCTCTGTCTCCTGCATTGGCAGGTGGATTCTTTACCACTGAGCCACCAGGGAAGCCCTTCCAGGACTACAGATTACAATACTGTACTCTGATTTAAGTACATAAAATTATTTTCTTTTATAATTCTATACCAGGAGTGAGCAAACTTTTTATAAAGGGCTAAATAATAAATATTTTAGTCTTTGCCAGTCATACGGTCTCTGTCAAAACTACTGAACTCTGTCCTCATAGTGTGAAAGCAGCCAAGGATATGTAAATGAAGGGAAGTGGCTGAGTTCCAAGAAAATTTACTTTACAAGAACAGGTGGAGGGTCAGACTTGGCCCAAGAGTCATAGTTGGCCAGCCCTTGTGTTCGACTGAGGTTGACTTGAGACTTGAGATCTCAGCCACAGTCAACGATGAAGAACGGAGGTCTGCATCCCTCTGCAGCTGTGATGCCCAAGACCAAGAAAACACACTCCTGGGACCACGCTGATGACTACAGAACCGCAGGGCTCAGAGCAGTGCGGGGCTTCTTGCCGCAGAGATGATGCCTAGAAAGCCACTGGCTGTCTACCTGCTGCTCAGAAACGGGACTCACAGCCTGTAGCTGAGGATGCAAAGGAACATGCTAACCATTCAGGTGTTGATGTAGCCTCCAAGGACCAGGAGGCAAGCTCAGGACAGCAAAGTCACTGAGGTATCATGAGTGGACTGTCAGCCAGGCAATGGCTCCTCCAGTCTTCACCCTTCAGCAGCGCCCTTAGCTCAGAATACTCACACGCCCGCTACTTCAGAGCCAACTCGGGTGCAGTCTGCCTTCACCCTTTTTCTCACTGAGCCCTCACCCCAGTACAGTGAGTCTACCAAACTGAGTGACAGCAAAGGATGTCAGCAAACCTCTTCCATAACAGGAAATGCAAGACGTCCCATAACATGAGAAGGGAAGAGAAGCCCAGCACAGACCACACTCAGACACTCCCCTCCCTGCAGACAGCAGTCTCTCTGGGGAGGAGGAGCCCCAGAGGCACTGCTGGGGCTCAGCTCCCTTTGCTGACCTGCCTCTAGCGCTGTCCTCGTCCAGAAGGGCTCCTGATACTCCCTGGTGGATCCTGACCCTTTCAGATTATTATTGTGGTAGATGCTGGCTGGCATACAGTAGGTGCTCAATAAATTTTGTCAATTTTTAAAAGCTGCAGTCATCTCCTAAATTATTTTTCTCCTGGAAAAGAAAATTCTTGATGGAAGATCTATATTTTAGCTGTAGTTTCTTGTTGTTTAATGGATAAAATGTGTCCTTGACCTTGCATTTCTCTCCCCAGCATTGCCCCAGGGGTCATGTTAATAAGTGCCCCGGTCTAGCTCACAGGCCATCCCTTACTTGCCCCTTTCCCAAATAAGACTCCCCAGATTACTGCTCACAGTCCCACCATGGTCTCACCTGTGGTGTAGTGGTGTTAGTCACTCAGTCGTGTCCAACTCTCTACGACCCCATGGACCAGGCTCCTCTGTCCATGGAATTCTCCAGGCCCGAATACTGGAGTGGGTTGCCATTCCCTTCTCCAGGGGATCTTCCCAACCCAGGGATTGAACCCAGGTCTCCTGCATTGCAGGCGGATTCTTTACCATCTGAGCCACCAGGAAGATCCACCTAGTATCCATTAGTATCGCTACTTGGTATATGCTTTAAAGAGCAAATGTTTCTTGGGGGTCCCTAATGGACCAAGCCCTACAGAAGCCATCCTGGGTCACCCCGGTTGGGTCTCCCGTGGAGGAGAGTGGTGAGCCCCTGAAGAGACTTTTGTGTTGGTGGAGGGGCTGATGTGCGGTGACCACAGTGGTGGTAGCACCAGGGGCTGCTTGATCCCTGAGACCCAAGGACAGCAGGGCAGTCACGTGGAAGCCCGCTGAGCTGCACCGTCCAGTGCCTTCCGGGTGAGGCCAAGTGTTTACTTGTATCCGGAAGACCCTGGAGCGCATGGCTGATCTCTTTAGCCCCTTCGTCAAACAGGAGAAATCCAAGTACTTCCTGTTCCCCTACTGGGCCTTCTGTAGATGAATGAATTCTCCAATCCACCAGGTAAGAGGCACCTGAGTAGACTCATAGAATTTCTAGAAGAGATTTTTTTTTTTTTAAGAGCAAATAAAAACTGTTGAGAGCTTCTCCCTTGCAAGGCCTCAGAACACTAATCAGAGCCACTTCTGGCCAGTGATCCCAAGTCCAAATTTCAGGAGAACAGTGGGAATAGCTGGACGGCTGCCTCCCCGTGCCCCCCACCCTTCCGACCTCCACCCCTGCCCAGGGTCACGTTGCTCCACATTCTTGGTCTGAACATGAATATGCCCCTCAATGATCTGCAGTATTCCACTCCTCTTTAATTCTCTGGAAACACAACTGATCAGATACTGTTAGACGCTTGAAGAAACAAGAAATTGATGTGAATAAAAATGGCTTTTCAAAGGAAACATCTTTTGTCACAGTTATAACACATGGATTCAAGAAGAGTCAAGAACCTGAATTTAAAGGTTTTTTATAGAATTACATTCTCCCAACTTCCACGGAAGGCGTTTTTACAAAACGGCTTTGAATGGCATAACTTCTCTGAGTGAGTAATGGAAGCAAACATTAATGGTAATTAATGCTGACACCCTCGGGTCTTTTTAAAAGTCAGTTTCTATTTCACAGGTGTGATAACTGTTGTCCAGTTATGTGCCCAACATTAGGGCAGTATGTTCATTTCAGACAGAAGTCACCAGGCACCAGGAAAGCTGAAAGGCCCCTTCCCCGTGCCCCCATAGCACACCTCCTAAACTCTCCATTTGTGAGGAGGGTCCCACCTCCCGCTCTCCCAGATGGTGTCACTAATGGAGCTGCTTCCATGGGGGACACATGGCCCCCAGTTGACCTGATCTGGTTCAGACTCGCCTCACCTTATTTGAAACATTGATTTTGTAAGTTGAACACCTGAAAGAAGCCAACCAGGCTCCCCTAGGTTAGCTTTGCCCAGGCCGTAGAACTATATACCCAGAGCATTGTGGAGAGGAGCAACTCGAAACGTGCTTAGCACAGTCCAAGAAGTACGCGGTTATAAGAAACACTTTTAGGCCAGATCGCCTGGCTAAGGATGGCTGCAGGAAACCTTTGGTGCCACCTAGTGGCCGGCCAGTGACTGCCCTTTCCTTTGCAGAAGACTCCGCCCTGATGAACACCAGAGATGCTTCACTTCCATTTATTATTCTGCATTTAATTATTTTATTTCCACAAGGTATTGAAGCCACTGAAATTGCAGTGACATAAGACGATGCAAAGAGAATTAGGAAATTGGGGCTAAGGGAAAGAGAGCAGAAATATGCCAACAGTAAAGAAAACTGCTGCAGATGAATTTCCTAGAAGCCAAAGCAAAAAGGGAAATGTGAGCAGCACAGTGGTTCATGTTTGTTAATATAATGAGAAACCCTAGTGACACTGTCCTATTTCATTGTAATTTAAGTTGCCTCAATGTTATGTCTCAAGAGAAACCCAAGTTTTTCTTAGCAAAGAGGTACACTATCTATCACTTTCTCCTCACAGACTGAGAATGAACTTACGGTTACCAGGGCAGAAGGGACGGGGAGGAGGGATAGATTGGGATTTGGGGATTTACATGTACACACTGATGTATGTAAAACGAATAACCGGGCTTCCCTGGTGGTCCAGTGGTTAAGAATCCACCTTGAAATGCAAGGGACATCGGTTCGCTCTCTGGTCCCAGAAGATGCCTCAGAGCAACTAAATTATTAAGAGCAACCACAATTATTAAGCCTGTGCTCTAGAGCTTAAGTCTGTGAGTCTGGGAGCCCTAGAGTCCATGCTCTGCAACAAGAGAAGCCACTGTAATGAGAAGCCCGTGTAGCACAACCAGACAATAGCCCCTGCTCGCTGCAACTAGAGAAAACCCTCCTGCAGCAACAAAGACCCAGAACAGCCGAAAATAAATGAATATTTTAAGGAAAAAAAAAATAACAAGGACCTAGCACAGGTGAGCTCTGCTTAATATTCTATAATAACCTAAATGGAAAAAGAATTTGAAAAAGGACAGATAACATGTATATGCATAACTGAATCACTCTGCTGTATATCTGAAACGAATACAACATTGTCAATCAGCTATACTCCCATATATAAAAATAAAATCCTTTCTCAGAAGGGGGTTTTCATGAGGGATTTTCTCTGTAGGATGATGACTTTGGTCCAAGTTGGCAGCTTTCCTTGACTGAAGGATAGAGTTTACAAAGGCTGGAGGGGCGGACACAACCTCATGCTTTGGGTGAGCCTCTGGACATCTCCAGTCACACTGTGGAAAGAGGGCAACTTGGCCCTGGGCAGGAAGCCTGGAAGCTGGCCTCCTCTGGTCTCTTGAGACCAGATCTGTTTGGCAAATGGAGAGCCACTGGTGAGACTGACATCCTCCTGGGAGAGTGCAGGCTGTACCCGTGGTTCTAGCCTGTGTGGATAGAGAGCCCTTGTCTAGCCCCCTGCACCCTCATCCACATCCTGCCCTTCCAAAGTCACCGCCAAGTCTCTGACAGTGCCCCCTTGTGGTTAAAAGGCCTTCTAGCACTTTGAAAACTGAGTTGCTAAGTCCTTTCTGACTCTTTATTGGAGAAGGAAATGGCAACCCACTCCAGTGTTCTTGCCTGGAGAATCCCAGGGACGGGGGAGCCTGGTGGGCTGCCGTCTATGGGGTCGCACAGAGTCGGACATGACTGAAGTGACTTAGCAGCAGCAGCTCTGACTCTTTGAGACCCCATGGACTGTAGCCCGCCAGCCTCCTCTGTCCATGGAATTCTCCAGGCAAGAATACTGGAGTGGGTTGCCATTCCCTTCTCCAGCGAATCTTCCTGATGCAGGGACTAAAGAGTCTCCTGCATTGCAGGCAGATTCTTTACCATCTGAGTCACCTGGCAAGCCCTCTGAAGCCCTTTCATAAATCCCTTCAACCCACCCTCCACTGAGATTCCTGAAAAGTGATAAGAATTCCATTCCCTGCACCTCTTTCTTCATTGATCTGAGTAAATTTACTTATTCATTCAACAAGTATTTACTAAGTCCCACTATGTGTCGAGGCTTCCCAGGTGGGGCAGTGGTAAAGAATCCGCCCGCCAATGCAGGAGATGCAAGAGATGTGGGTTTGATCCCTGGGTCAAGAAGATCCCTTGGAGTTGGAAATGGCAACCAACTCCAGTATTCTTGCCTGGAAAACTGCATGGACAGAGGAGCCTGGTGGGCGACAGTCCATTGGGTCAGAAAGACTTGGACACAACTGAACGCACGCACGTGCACACTACGTGTCAGGCAGGGGCTATTTGTGCCTTTTTTTTTTAATTGGAGTGGCCAAAAAGTTGGTTCAGGTTCTTCTTTAGGAGCTTATGAAACCCAAATGAACATTTGGCCAATAATTTCTAGGAGAGATTTATTTGAAGAAATATTACAACATATAAAAACTACATAGACAATTTCCACTCATATGCTGGTAAATTCGGTATAACAATAAAAAAAAGAAACCTTTTATGATCCAGGATGAACAAGGTACTGCACAGTGTGATCACTAAGTCAAATCAGGGTACAAGCAAACCACACGGAGCAGTTTTGTATCAGCCCAGGGGACCTGGGATGCAATGGGAGAGACATAATCTCATCCTACTCCCATCATGACTAGTTCTTCTTCCCTATAGATTTTATACAGGTGGCTCAGACGGTAAAGAATCCGCCTACAATGAGGAGACCTGCTCGGGTTCAATCCATGGGTCAGGAAAATTCCCTGGAGAAAGGAATGGCAACCTATTCCAGTATTCTTACCTGGAAAATTCCAAGGACAGAGAAGCCTGGTGGGCTACAGTCCATGGGTTTGCAAAGAGTCAGACATGACTGAGTGACTAACACTTTGCTTCATAGATTTTACAATCCTCCTAAAGGATCTAACACAGTTACATATACAGAGCCTCAGGTTTTGGCATCAGGTTAACCTGGCTTCCCATTCTGACCCCACCACTCTGACCACCCCTTCCCACTCTGACCACCCCTTCCCACTCTGACCCCATCACTTTGGGAACCCAGGGCAAAGTTAATTAACTTCTCTGAGCCTCAGTTTTATCATCTGTAAAATATGGATGACAACACCTACCCTGGAGGGTTACTATGAGAATTAGGTTACATAATTTGTGTGGAGGGCTTTCCTGGTAGCTCAGCTGATAAAGAATCTGCCTGCAATGCAGGAGATCCCGGTTTGATTCCCAGGTGGGGAAGTTCCCCTGGAGAGGGGAGAGGCTACCCACTCCAGTATTCTTGGGCTTCCTTGGTGGCTCGGATGGTAAAGAATCCATCTGCAATGCTGGAGACCTGGGTTCAATCCCTGGGTTGGGAAGATCCCCTGGAGGAGGAAATGGCAACCCACTCCAGTATTCTTGCCTGGAGAATCCCATGCACAGAGGAGCCTGGTGAGCTACAGTCCATAGGGTTGCAAACAGTCGGACACAGCTGAGTGACTAAGCACAGCACAGTTTGTGAGGAAGTCGCTGTACTGCCTGCAGCACGGCGGCATTTCGTAAAGGCAGATGCTCTTTCCCTTCCCTCGGGCTTCATAGCGGCCCTGTACTCTGCTCACCTGACATCTGCCTCCTTCACAGACTGCTCAGTGCCAGGAGGACAAGACAGGGTTTGGTTTCAACATGCTCTATAATCCGCGATTCCACCATCACCTCTCCACCGTCTCTCTGGACAGATTCCACCAGATCGTCATCTTTCAGATCCCATCGGAAAGTCATCTTTCCATCATCACACCCTCCATCCACCTCCCTGGCTTGTCTCTCTTCTGCATCTCAAGCCACTGCCAGCAAAACCAAACCCTCATGCTTGTTACCACTCAGCAAGAAAGCTGTTCTTTCTCCCAGCTCCCCAGTTCTGAGCTGCCCTTCCCTAAACACACTCTCTCCCCACAGCTCCCCACCCGATCCCCCAAGCCTACAAAACCTGTGCTCCCTTCTCTTCGCCAGTTCCCCGTCTCTACACTCCCCTCCTCCCTCGTGGGTTCCAGACCCACCGAACCCCACTGGATCCCAGGGCTGACTGGCTCACTGTGGCCTCCATGGCATCTGCAACCCCCCACCCCACCCTCTTGCCTCACCTGCCGGGCCCCCAAGTCGAGCTGTCCTGCGCTTTTGCTGTTTCCACTCTGAAACTGCCAGACCACAAGCAGTCCACCCACCCATGACTACTCGGCCAACTTTCACTGCACACTTACAGGCCTCAATTGTTCCAACCTGTTCCAACTTCCTGAATGCTCTCTAAACTCTGCCTGCATGACTCCCAGACTAACCTTGGCCCAGAACCATCCATCATCCCCGCAGGCCCCCACCTGACCCCATAAGATGGGAGTGATTCCAACGAGGTCACAAGCAACAAGAGACTGATGTGTAGAAGAGACCTACTGCCTGCTCCTCTGCCCTCGGAAGTGGTCTGAAGACTGAAAACGCAACCGGGGGCAATGGAGGAAAAACAGGTGAACGTAGCAAGGAGACCACTCATCCTCTTGCCACACCAAGAATTAGTCCCACTTCCTGCAAAACGAGCCTCCGGTGCCCAGAGCAAGTCAACCAGCCCAGGCCAGCGGCTCTGCCACTCTCCTTGGCCAGAAAGCTCAAGGCGGTCTGGGCCTGTGTTTACCCCAAGCTGGTTCTGCAGACCCACAGTGGCCTCTTTGCTCCTTTGGTGGGTGTCAGAGCTCACAGCCATGCCCAGGCTTCCGGGAGTGTCCCCAGGCACGGCTGTGCCCCACTGGGATGCCGTGAACTGCTGCTGCTGTGTAGGGGTGCACTTCCGGGTGCCTATAACCCAGCCACGTGTAACCGTGACCATCCCCAGGGACTGCCTGGTCACAGCTCTGTTCTGGGTCTCACCCAGCCTTTGCACTCAGATTAGGTAAGCACTAGACCCTTCACACTCAGGCACACCCCATCCTGCGGGTCAGACCTGAGCTTTCAACTACCTGTATAATCCCCTAATGGACGTGTCTGGTTCCTCCATGTCCCCCAATCAACAAGACCCACGTTAAACTACTGCCACACCTTCACACGCCTGAAAGGACCAGCTCCTTCTTCTCCAGGATTCCTCAGTTCTGTAACAGTTTTGTAACAGTTTTGTCTCTCTCCTCATCATTCACATTCGAAAACCCAAGCAAAGCACCCAAACAGGTTAGTAGAAAGAAACGGGATTTTGGAGTCAACCTACCCAAATGTGAACGTCATCACTTACTGCCTGAGGACCCCAGGTGGCGCAAGTGGTAAATAACTCACCTGCCAATGCAGGAGACAGAAGAGACACAGGTTCCATCCCTGGGTTGGGGAGATCCCCTGGAGGAGAGCATGGCAACAACTCACTCCAGTATTCTTGCCTGAGAATCCCATGGACAGAGGAGCTTGGCAGGCTCTAGTCCATGGGGTCGCAAAGAGTCAGACCCGACTGAAGCGACTTAGCACAGACGCTTACTGCCTGTGTGACCCAAATCAAAGGAACTTTATTTCTCGCCCTTGGTTTCCTCCTTTGCAAAGTGGCGTGAACCAGAGCTGGTCCAGGGTAGTCAAGGGAGCCACTCACCTCAGAGGCAAAATTTAAGAGGGTGCCAAAAACGCACCCAGCAAGACTAAGAACATTTTAATGAAAAAGCTCTTTGTCTAGGGTCATTCTGAGCAATCAGTGAAATCAAGAGGCAAAGCCCGACACAACAAGAGGTCATTTTTCAAATCAGCCAAGGTTTTAAAATTAATACACAATTTATGTTTATACATGGCTGTTAGCAGTAATTGGTACAATATTTTTGGAAAGAAGTATGGCAATAGATACGTCAGTAGCCGCAGAAATGCTCAAGGATGGTAATTCACTTTCCAGGACTCGCTCTTAAGAAAATTATCTAAAACAGAGGTAAAAACATGCATCTGTTTATCATGTAGAATTTATAATAGCAAATCATTGGGGAACAACCTGAATGTATATGTGTGTATATATATATATATACACACACATATAATACATAAATATAAGTACATATATAGATATATATACATTTTTCTTGATCATGTAAAACAACGCAGAGAAAAACAGATTGTAAAGAAGCATGTCAAGCATTTTTCCAAAGAGGAAATGCAGGTGGCCAGCAGGCACATAAAGTGGCTGATTCAAGTTGATGTATGGCAAAAACCATCACAATATTGTAAGGTAATTACCCTCCAATTAAAATTAATTAAAAAGAAAAGATGCTCAACGTTGCTAATCATCAGAGAAATGCAAATCAGAACCAGAAGAAGGTATCACCTCACACACATCAGAAAAGCTGCCACCAGAAAGACCACAAATAACAAATGCTGGCCAGGATGTAGAGAAAGGGTGTTGGCGGAAAAGTAGAAAATACACTGTTGGTGGAAAAGTAAATTGGTTCAGCCACTGTGGAAAACGGTATGGAGGTTTCTCAATAAAGTGAAACTGGAACTACCACACGACTCAGCAGTTTCACTCCCGAGTCTATATTTGAGGGAAACAAAAACACTAATTTGACAAGATACACGCACTCCAATGTTCATTGCAGCATTATTTACAATTGCCAAGGTATGGCAGCAACCTAAGTGTCCATCAACAGGTGAACGGATAAAGTCGATGTGGTACATACATACAATGGAATATTATTCATCCATTAAAAAGAATGAAATAAAGCCATTGCAGCAACATGGAAGGACCTAGAGAGCATCATACTGAGTGAAATAAGCTAGAGAAGGAGAAATATCATGACATCCCGGATACGGGGAATCTAAAGAGAAATGCTACAAATGAACCTATTTACAAAACAGAGACTCACAGACAGGAAATGAACTTATGGTTGCCAAAGGGGAAGGGATAGTTAGGGACTCTGGGAAGGTCATGTACACGCTGCTGTATTTAAAATGTATAACCAACAAAGACCTATTATATAGCACATGGAACTCCACTCAATGTTATGTGCCGGCCTGGATGGGAGGAGGCCTGGGGAGAATATATACATGTACATGTATGGCTGAGGTCCTCTGCTGCTCACCTGAAATGACCACAGCATTATTAATTGGCTATACCCCAATACAGGATTAAAAGTTTATTAAAGTTACCAAAAAAAAAAGAAAAAGATGTGGTATACACACACAACGGAATACTACTCAACCATAAAAAGAGAGTGAAATTTTGCCATTTGCAACAATGTGGATAGCCGCAGAGGGTATTATGCTAAGTAAGATAAGTTAGACAAAGCAAGACAAATACTGTATATCACTCATGTGTGGGATCTAAAAAATAAACTAGTGAATATAACAAAAATAAAGTGTGCCAAAGCCTAATAGCTTCTGTTTCTGAGTGGTAAAATCACGGGTGATATTTTTTAATTTTCCTTTTTTGTACATGGTATGTTTTCTATGGTAAGTATTTATTAATTTTATAATTAAAAAAATAAAGATACTAAAACTATGAACACACAGCCACCTTTGATTATTCCCAACCTGCACATCTAATCTGTCTCCTTCCAGCTTACTCATTTTCCCCAGATTTTATGTGCTTCTGCTCTTTCCTTTCTCTCCAGCCCTAACTACATAAGTGCTGTAGACTAGTGATGGGGGAGACCGGTCTTCTAATCCTGGCCCCTTCCTCACTAGCTGTGAAACTCCATAACCTTCTGTGACTCAGGTTCCTCATCTGCAAAGCATGTGTGCGCAATTGCTCAGTCGTGTCCAGCTCTTTGTGACCCCATGGACTGTAGCACCAGGCTCCTCTGTCCATGGGATTCTCCGGGCAAGAATACTGGAGTGGGTTGCCATGGCCTCCTCCAGGGGATCTTCCCGACCCAGGGATCAAACCTAGGTCTCCTGCATCTCCTGCATTGCCAGGCAGAGGCTTTACCATTGAGCCACCTGGGAAGCCCCATCTGTAAAGTGAGCGCATCCAGATACCTCACCTGGGGGTGTTTGTCTTCGTGGTACAGACGCCGGCTTCATGGACCACTGTGGGACGGAAGAGCAGGGATGGCAGCAGGGCCATGAGAGACCGAGGCCCCACCCCCTTCACCTGTCATGTCGTCCTCCCAGACTCTGATGGGTCCCTATGCCAGCCCTCAACTGTCACTCAGTGGGATTTCCCTGTGACACATAGGATGATGGTTTTGAGTCAAAATTAGTTTGATTTAAAAGAAAACGAAGGGTATTCCCTGGTGGTCCAGTGGCTAAGACTCCACACACCCAATGCATGGGGCCTGAGTTCGATCCCTGGCCAGGGATCTAGATCCCACATGCTGCAACTAAAAACGATCCCACATTCTGCAACTAAAATATCCCACGTGCCACAATTAAGACCCGACGCAGCCAAATAAATAAATAAATATTGAAAAAGAAAAAAGAAAATGGAGAAATATTTTTGCACCTCTGATTTGGTTGCCTGAGAGTCATGCCCACTATCTGGTGTCTTTGTGCAAGCCTCACCCAGACTATAGCCATACACTCCCCACTGGTCTCCATGGCCCCGACATCTGTCCACTCCTGTCCATCCATACACAACTGCTCATTTTTAACAGGCTCTGCACATCCTCCTGCTCCCGTGGTTCCCTGTTGCCAACCATGCAAAAGTGCCTTCTGCTAAGACACACTCACAAGGACTTCATCACGGTCCCATCACCTCTTCGTCCTTACCATTCTTCATTCCAGAGGAATAGGCTCTTAACTCTCCACTAAACACATGTGTTCTCACCCACATGCCAACATCCATTCATTCCTCTGCAACTCCCTGCGCTTCAGAATCCCACCATCCACCAAAGCCCAGTGCAAACACCACCTCCGGAAGCCCGGGCACCCTTTCCACTGCTGTCATGTGGGGGTCCTAGGGTGTCCCTGACTCGGGACAGATCACAGGATACTCAGCCCTGCAGTTGTTTAGATACAAGTTTTATCCACCCAGGCAAAGTATAAACCAGTCCTTAGTCCAAGCGGTACCGCAATAAATCAGATTGGAAGGAGTGAACGTACGAGTGATGTATGTGTGTGTGGCTGACCTGGCCAGAGCTCCTTTCATGATAAATCCCCATTTTCACATTCTCGAGTCAAGGCCCCTGACCCTGATCAGGCTGCTTACTTCATAATTAATTCAATCCAAATGTCCTGGAGGGCTGAGAGGGGGAAATTGTGCGCAGGGAGGAAAATTCATGAGGCCATGGCTGAGCAAGACTGTATTTACTGGAACCTCAGTCTTTACCGTATTTACCCAAACCTCAGCCACTTACTGCACTTTTCAGTTTTAATTCCGTTTGCCTTCAGGCTTCTAGACTGAAAAATCCTAACTTCTCTAGCCTATTTATATGGAAGTTTTTCTCCCTGTTTCCCCCCTGCACCTCTTTTTAAATTTTAATTCTTTATTCTGGGCCTTTAATTTCGCTCCCCCACCCCCATTACACATTTCTGAGTCACTCTATTCACTCCCACATTTGGATCCAGAGGGACTGTGGTTTGGACTAAGGGTAAAACACGATTGTTACTCTGATCTCCAAAATGTTTGTCTTTGCAAACATTTAGGGCTAAACATTGAGGGCACTTGCTCACAGAACCTTTTTCCAACCTAGAATTTACCCACATTTCCCCACAGACATCCTATGTGTACGTAGCTATTTTTAAACTTTACACCCACGAAACTCCTGGCAAAATCACAAACTGAATGGATTCCAAACCCAACTGGCTTTAATCCACATGTTTGGAAAAGAACGCTGAAGTGACGTGAGTGGACTTACTTGCTCTCTTTACCGTTTGTCAGGATAGAATTAGAGCCTTTGACGGTAGGGCCGGGAGTTTAGGTACCTGACCAGCTTCTTTCCCTCGGACTGAAAATCATTTCCATCACCACTTTCCAAAATGTCCCTCGGGATTGGCCTCCTGAACCTCCAAAGCCACACATATGACATAAAACAGCCCTCAGACATGGATGGGCTCTGAAAATCCTTCAGAGTCTCAACCACTCCCAGGAGCTACAATGCCCAAATTCTGTCGCTTCCTTTGCATTTTTGCCACGTCTGCAATGATCTACTCATTTTTAAAATCAAATGGAAAACCAGCAGACTCTCCATGTCAGCTGGTAAGTAAATGTGGTGCCCACAGGTCAGAGGTCAGAGGATGCTGGGAGTGGGGGAAGGGCAGCTCACCCGTTTCAAGGATGCTGCTGCCGCTAGTCTGTGCTGAAAGCCCTGGTGTTTCTTCTCAGCACATCCGTGGCTTTGAGGCCATTCAAGAAAGCATGCAGTGAACATACTCCTTGCAACAAGGCAAACTCTGCAGGAGCCAGCAGTGCATTCACAATCTAGTAGGAAAAAAAGCAGGAAGAGGTGCAGGAGATGGAACCTGTGCACTGGACCATCCCTCTTAAAGCTCAAAGAGGCTTCCCTTTGCCTTTGGACTAAAAATCCAACTGCTGGTCCCCCGGTCACAAAGCCCTGCGTGATCCAGCCCTCCATCTCTACCCAGCCTCTTCCCCCCGGCTCACTGTGCTTCGATCCCGCCACACTTCTCGGGGCTGCTCCATGATGGGAACCACTGTGACCAGTGGAGTTGCACTCTGGAGGGTGACAGGCATTGTGTCCCAGGCAGGCTCACAGAAGGCCTCGTAGCTGCCCACCCCGCTGCCCCCAAACCTTCCTGTTACAACCTTAAGACATAAAAATGATCGAGAATAGATCTAAACCTTCAGTGGCTCATAACCAACCAACAGAAACAAGCCTTTACACTCACATTTGCCCTACAATTACGGTCACAGTAGTGATACAAATAAGAACCATCCTGCATTACCCAGAGGCAGGGAGGGCTGGAGAGAGGCAGTGCACTCTTCCTGGGGAGTCAGAAAAAGCACCGTGGGTGAGGTAAATGCTTCTGCAAGTCTAGGAAGATGAGCAATGCCAGAGAAAAGGGACATAGAATAGCTCTGGTGCAACTGGAGATGTTGGAGAACACGAAGGGAAGAAATGCTAGATCCAGCTCTCACCTTGAAGAAGCGAATCTCTAGGACTTCCCTGGTGGTCCAGTGGTTAAGAATCTGCCTGTCAATGCAGGGGAGGCAGGTTTCGATCCCTGGTCCAGGAAGATTCCACATGCCGCAGAGCAAGTAAACCCACGCGCCACAGCTACTGAGCCCTGGCTCCGGAGCCCCTGCTCTGGCCTGCATCGCAAGTACCGAAGCCCACATGCTCCAGAGCCCGAGCTTCACAAGAGAAGCCGCCGCGATGAGAAGCGCCCACACCGCAACTAGAGAGTAGCCCCAGCTCCCCGCAACCAGAGAAAGCCCACATAGCCATGAAGACACAGCACAGCCAAAAATTAATATTGCTTTACAAAACAAAAAGGAAGAAAAAAGAATCTCTGGTGAAAACAACTACCTCAACATCACCATCAGTAGATACTGGCCAGACCTACCGAAGCTGTTGACCTTTGGCCTCTGTAACTCTAGGAAAGTAAATGCAGAGAGAAATAAGGCATGAATTTAACCTTCCTTGGAGAGTCCTTTTAAAAGAGCAGGCTACCCAAAGTACCACCTGCATTGGAGGGAGACCAGCACAATATGCATTCACTTGATAATGGACATAATTCCTTGGCTGTAGATCAAATTTATGATGAGGATTGTAGTTTTATGTGCTGAATGCACGCCTGAGAGTACATCGGGTCCTTCTGGAAACCTGCCCATTATTGCATATGGAGCTGAGCATCATTTTCCCAGTTGAAACCACTCTGACTTTATTACTGTTACTTTGCTTTTATGAAATACCATCGCTCCTATTACCCCTTCATTTGCTACTATGCCCTTGGTCAGCAAAGAAACCACCCTGCTTCAAAGGACCTACTGAAAATGACATCACATGTTAATAGTGATGAAATAAAGATCTGACATTTATTGAGAATTCAGTGTGCCAGGCCTTAAGTATTTTATATACATGATCTCATTTCATCTTAAATGTATGAGGTTGTCGTTATCACCATTATACACAGGAGGAAACAAAGAGATGATAAGAAATGGCCATGATCACACAACAAGCAAAGAGCAGAGACTCATCATGCATTTATTCTTTCTTTAAATAAATATACTGAGTACTGATAAGTTGTGTCAGAACATGTAAAGTTGTACCTGCAGTAACATTTCCCTAAGGAGTTTCTGATGCAGCAGGCATGGTAAAACAACACACAAATATCTAAAAGGAAGAGTGAGGTGTGTGACTAGTGTTGTGAGCACTCTTTTCTTACAGAGAAGTGAGGAATCAGCCCTGTGAAAGCAAGTGACAGACGTGCTGCGCTCTGAAGAGGAGTAAAGTCTTAAGAATAAAATGTGAGGATGTCCTTCTAAGCAGAAACATTTAAGTTGAGCTCCCCCAAAACAGGAATAATTAAACCAGCAACATACAGTACAATCCATTTCATTATTTTACCATTCATAGTTTTATTAATGCTAATGTATTATATTTACTTATTTGCATATGTAATTGTCAGCACAATTCACAAGACTGTTGTTCTCAGGCACAACACCTTAGTAAATCTGACAGTCAAAATCTGGTAGGCATAGCACATAGCTGTTTGAGATTAAATCCAGGTTCCAGAAGTTATTAGCAGATTCTATTAAAATTCTATCCCTATGACTTAATTATGGTCTTTATTAGACCAGCGATAGTGAAAACTGTCTCCTTTTAAATAGGAAGGTCCCAGAACTTCCCTGGTGGTCCAGTGGCTAAGACTCCACACTCCTGATGCAAGGAGCCTAGGTTCAATTCCTGGTCAGGGAGCTAGATTCCACATGCTGCAAATATTAAGAGTTCACATGCCACAACTAAAGATCAAAGATGCTGCCTTTGATGCTGGCATCACATGCTGCCACTGAGACCCGGCACAGTCAAATAAACAAACATTATTTTTTTTAAAATAGGAGAGTCCTGCTTACATCAGATGGAAGCAGGAGGTTGCCTGGCTAAGAGTCTGACCCTGTCTTTGGAAGGCAGTCGGGAGTATCCATAGATGACATGGGAAAGACCTGGTTCTCTGAAGGTCAAACATACAAAACCACAGGCCCATCCACGGCCAGTCTGCACACCCAGGGCCATGAGGCCCACTTGAAGTGTGCAGCAAGGGTTGCACCTGTAATTTGACAGGGGGAGAAACTTCTTCCCCCTGCAACCAGAGGGAGCTGGGCAAGGGGATGAGCCTCTGCCTTCCCTCCACCTCCAATCAAGAGCCGGATTCTTCCCACCACTTTGATGTTTGGAGCAAAAGAAAAGAAACGAAAATATCTAGAGGCTAGAAGAGGAGCAAGAAAGATGGAAGAAATCATAAGCACCCCCCTCCAAGAGCTCCTGGCTTCTGGGGTCTCCAGAGAGCTGGGGGAAAGCCTTGGTGGGGAAGCCAGTGCTCCTGGGAGACCCTGACTCAATCCTGTGCCTTCAGCATCATTAAAGCACTCGGCACACTCTTTGGTTTAAGAAGGATTTACGTGTCCACAGTTCCCCATGGAGGACATCAGGGAGTTTTAAAATTCTAATAAAAATAAGGACAACCAGGCACAGACAGGAATAATAAGGTATGAACATCACACAGCTGACAAAAGTCAGATTTGTGACATTTTCAATGAGATCAAAGAATGTCATGAGATGTCCAAAGCTAATTTGCTCTCTTTGGGAAAAGATAATGTTACCTCTGGAAAAGAGGGAGTGGGGTAGAGGCTGGGAGGATGTAGTTGAGCCCAGGGGTCATCAGAACAAATGAAGCAACAAGGAAGAAGCGTCTGGAGCATGCAGGCAAATGGGTCCCTGGGTCCCGCACGTGGATTTCACACTCAGATGAGGGCCATTTGCATAGTCAATGCTTGTCACAGGGGTCCCTCAAGTCATCAGAGTTTGTCCAGCTTTTCTTTCCAGCTAAGTACAATCAATTTGGCAATGTGTTTGATTTTTATACAGCAAATATGGGTTCTTAAGCAAGCACCCCGCCTGTCTGGATTTTTGTCTGTTCACTTAATTACACTGTCTGAGATTCCTTCCTGCGTCATATCAACTCTAGACAGCACAGAGATGGCACCATAGTTAAGACCATTCTGCTGAACTGCAAACGTCTTCCATTGCATTTGGCAGCTCACTCCCCCACCACAAATCGCTAGCAGAGCACCATAAATCAGCATATTCTAAACAGTTGAACCAGAAATAACCAAAGAGGATATTTAGACCAAGTGGAGTGGGAGGCCAGGGTGAAAGATTTAAACATAAGAAAAAATGTATGATAAAAGAACAAAGAGAGATGAATTAGGCAGAGCCCATTTTTATATTGCATGGGGAAAAGGTGATATCACTGCAGAAACTCTTGCTAAAATCACGCTTGATATTAATTTTTTTTATTCTTCCACCCCTGTCCCATCAAATTACTATCTTCAGGGTCACTGTAGCATTAACCTAATTAGAGTCAGTGACAGAGCCAATGTCCAGTGACAACCAACTGAATGGGAAAAAATATCTGCAAATCGTATCAACCTGGGTTTCCTACATTGCAGGTAGATGATTTACTGTCTGAGCCACTAGGGAAGACCCAATAAATCTGATAAGTGATTAATATACAAAATATATAAAGAATTCATACAACTCAATTAAAATAAATAATTCAATTAAAAATGCCCAAAGGAGCTGAATAGACATTTTGCCAAAAAGGATATACAAATGGCCAAGAGGTATATGAAAAGATATTCAGTATCACTAATCATTAGGATTAATATCACCTGCTTATTTAACTTATATGCAGAGTACATCATGAGAAACGCTGGACTGGAAGAAACACAAGCTGGAATCAAGATTGCCGGGAGACATATCAATAACCTCAGATATGCAGATGACACCACCCTTATGGCAGAAAGTGAAGAGGAACTCAAAAGCCTCTTGATGAAAGAGAAAGTGGAGAGTGAAAAAGTTGGCTTAAAGCTCAACATTCAGAAAATGAAGATCATGGCATCTGGTCCCATCACTTCATGGGAAATGGATGGGGAAACAGTGGAAACAGTGTCAGACTATTTTGGGGGGCTCCAAAATCACTGCAGATTGTGACTGCAGCCATGAAATTAAAAGACGCTTACTCCTTGGAAGGAAAGTTATGTCCAACCTAGATAGCATATTCAAAAGCAGAGACATTACTTTGCCAACAAAGGTCTGTCCAGTCAAGGCTATGGTTTTTCCTGTGGTCATGTATGGATGTGAGAGTTGGACTGTGAAGAAGGCTGAGTGCCGAAGAATTGATGCTTTTGAACTGTGGTGTTGGAGAAGACTCTTGAGAGTCCCTTGGACTGCAAGGAGATCCAACCAGTCCATTCTGAAGGAGATCAGCCCTGGGATTTCTTTGGAAGGAATGATGCTAAAGCTGAAACTCCAGCACTTTGGCCACCTCATGCGAAGAGTTGACTCATTGGAAAAGACTCTGATGCTGGGAGGGATTGGGGGCAAGAGGAGAAGGGGACGACAGGGTGGGCAGGTGGAGAAGGGGACGACAGAGGATGAGATGGCTGGATGGCATCCCTGACTCAATGGATGTGAGTCTGAGTGAACTCTGGGAGTTGGTGATGGACAGGGAGGCCTGGCGTGCTGCGATTCATGGGGTCGCAAAGAGTCGGACAGGACTGAGCAGCTGAACTGAACTGAATCAATAGGGAAACACACAACAAAACAATGAGATATCACAGCATGACTGCCAGAATGGCCATTAGCAAAAAGACAAGCACTAATAAATGCTGGTGAGGATACAGAGAAAAGGGAACCCTAGTGCACTGTTGGTAGGAATGTAACTTGGTACAGCCGCTATATAAAACAGTAGAGAGGTTCCTCAAAAAATTAAAAATAGAACTACCACATGATTCCACAATCCACTTCTAGGTATTTATCCAAAGTGAAGTGTTAGTTGCTCAGTCACACCGAATTCTTTGCAACCCCACAGACTGTAGCCCACCAGGTTCCTCTGTCCATGGGATTTCCCGGGCAAGAATACTGGAGCGGGTAGTCATTCCTTTCTCCAGGGGATCTTCCCAACCCAGGTCTCTTGCATTGCAGGCAGATTCTTTACCATCTGAGCCACCATGGAAGCCCCATATATTCAAAGGAAATGAAATCACTATGTCACAGAGATACCTGAACTCCCAAGTTCACGGCAGCATTATTTACAACAGCTAAAAGACATGGAAATAACCTAAATGTCCATCAACAGATGTATGGATTTAAAAAAAAAAAAAGTGATGTGGAAAATTCCGGCAATCCAGTGGTTATGGCTCCATTCCACTGCAGGGGGCATGGGTTTGATCCCTGGTTAGGGAACTAAGATCCTGCATGCTATGTACTGTGGCCAAAAAAAAAGAAAGAAAGAAAGAAAATGTGGTGTCTGTATATACACAATGGAAAACTATTCAGCCATTTATAACAATATGAATGGAATTTGAGCACATTGTGCTAAGTGAAGGAAGTCAAACAGAGAAAGACAAATACTGTATGATCTCACTCATATGTGAAATATAAAAAGAGTTTTAATCACAAAGAAAGAGACCGGATTTGTGGTTACCAGAGTGTGAAGTGAAGGATGGAAAAATTGGATGAAGCTGGTCCAAAGGTATAAACTGCCAGTTATAAGACAAATCTCTACAGAGTATATAATGTACAACATGATGCGTGTAGTTAACAATGTAAAACAGTACATTTAAAAGCTACCAAGAGTAATTCTTAAAGTTCTTAAGATTTTTTTTTGGTAACTATTTGAGAGATGGATGTTAGCTAAACCTACCATGCCAATCATCTCACAATATATATATGTCAAGTCATTATGCTGTATACCTTGAACTTATATCAATTATATCTCAACAAAACTGAGGGAAAAGTACCTCCAAAAAAATAAATAAAAAATAAAAATAATCACTCCTGTGCAGCCTGGGGACTAAGTAGTCATGTGACCCACTTTTGGCCAATGAGGTATAAGCAGAAGTCTACTGTATGGAACTTCTATGGAAGCTATTATTTTGTTGATGAAAACGGACAGATTCAGTTGGCCCATCACTTTTTTTTTTTTAATATTTTTTGAGAGAAAGAGAAATTTGAGGTTCACAGCAAAGTTGAGCAGAAAGTACAGAGTTGTCAGAAGCCTCCTGCCCCTACACATGAACAGCCTCCCCCGTCCACACCTGGACATCCTCCCACTTTGAACACGCCACCCTAGAGGGGTACAGTTGTTACAGCTGATGAACGTACCCTGATACATCCTTATCACCCGAAGTCTGCAGTTTAGGGTTCATTCTTGGTATTGTACATCCTATGGGTTTTGACAAATACACAGCAACATGGATCCGCCATTAGAGATTCATACAGTTAGTTTCACTGCCATAGAAATCCCCTGTGTTCCATCTATCCTTCCCTCCCTTACCTCTATCTCCTGCAACCACTGACATTTCTACTGTCTTCATAGCTTTGTCTTCTCCAGGATGTCTTATAGTTGGAATCATACAGCACGTAGCCCTTTCAGATTGGCTTCGTTCACTTAGTAATAAGTTTCCTCCATGCCATTTCATGGCATGATAGTTCATTTCCTTTTAGAGCCAAATAGTATTCTGTTGACTGGATATATTTCAGTTTATTTATCCATTCACTTACGGAAAGACATCTTGGTTGCGCTTGATTGGCAATTATGAATAAAGCTCCCATAAAATTCTGTGTGCAGGTTTTTGTGTGGATAAAAGTTTTCAACTCATCTGGGTAAAAAGCAAGGAGTGGAACCCGCATCTCATGGCCCATCACCTCTGCGCTTATGTCTAGTGCCCTCCCTCCTGCCTGCAACTGAGCAGCGATGCCGGGAGAAAGAGCGGCCATCCTGCCACCCGGAGCAGAGGTGCTCCAGGCGAAGGAAGGATCTGGAGGCTAGAGGGGACCAGGGTCCACAGTAGCTCCATCGAGTAGCTACACCAGCCCTGGATAATCCACATGACTCTTTCGTCACATGAGAGAAAAAAAAAATTTTTTTTTTAAAGATCCTATTTTACTGAAACTACTGTTCAGCCAAACACAGTCTGAACTGGTACAGAAGGCTTCTCCATGTTCCTGAAACCACCTGGAATGGGACGTTGATGGACAACAGGCTTGGCCCTTAAAGTATTATCAGCCTGGAAATAACTGTACCTTTTTTTCCCCCTTGATTTAAATTCCACCTAAATCTCAAATCTAATCCCTTGAATCTATTTCTCTCTTCCACTGTATAATCATAAGGGATTTGATTTAGGTCATACCTGAAGGATTGATGCTAAAGCTGAAACTCCAATACTTTGGTCACCTAATGTGAAGAACTGACTCATTTGAAAAGACCCTGATGCTGAGAAAGATTGAAGGCAGGAGGAGAAGGGGATGACAGAGGATGGGATGGTTGGATGGCATCACCGACTCAATAGACATGAGTTTGAATAAACTCTGGGAGTTGGTGATGGACAGGGAGTCCTGGCGTGCTGAAGTCCATGAGTCCGACATGACTGAGTGACTGAACTGAGCTGAAATCTCAAATCTCTTACCTTTGTTTAAAATAGATTTCCCTCCACTCAGAGTGAATCTCAGTGAACACAGAAAAGGGCATCATCAGTGTTGGGGGCAGGGAGAGGCAAGGGGAGTGGGCCCCTTTTCCTTCATTAAACACCCAGTTGGGAGGGAAACAACACCATCTGCAATTCAGTACCTGCTGGGCAGAGGATGTGCATTCCTAGGAGAGAATCCATTTGCTTTTATGCAAGAGGGTTTTTTCTTTGCCTCTGAAAGTCCTATTACAAAACAATTAGTCTCGTTAGAGGATTCTGTTTTGCAAAAGAACCCACTCTGCACAGCTGCTCATCCTTAGAAACGGCCTGGAGTTCTGGAGGGCGGGTAACTGACACTTCTGTAGAATCTGCTGCTGGAGCCAGAACCAGCCTGGCTGAGGGAGGGGTCCACCCCCGCTGGAGGCAAGACCAGACCTCCAACCCCATCAGCGCTGCTCTGTGGCCCAGGGGTTCCAGGGGCGAAACCCAAGGGGAAGAAAAGGCTTGAGATCAGCTGGCTCCTGTCAGGGAACAACTCAAAAAATCCCAACACTTTTATCATGTTCAGCAACTCTGGATTAAAATGGGCTGCTTTCCAGTATCTTCGGTTGTATGAAGGTGGGCAGTTTGACTGGGGCGGTTCCATTTATAAAATATAGACATGAGACAGGTTATTTTTCTCACATACCGTTATGCTCTGCCAAATTCAACTCTTCTGATGGGTCACAGGCTCCCTTAAAGGACGTTTTGGGACTTCCCTGGTGGGTCCAGTGGTTAAGAATCGACCTGCCAATGCAGGGAACGCAGGTACAATCCCTGGGCTGGGAAGATCCCACATACTGCCAGGCAACTAAGTCCGAGCGCCACAGCTACTGACACCCACATGCCTAGAGCCCGAGCTCCTCAACAAGAGAAGCCACCGCGATGAAACACCCGCGCACCACAATGAGGAGTAGCCTCTGATTGCCGCAACTAGAGAAAAGCCCACACAGCAACCAAGACCTGCACAGCCAAAAAATACATAAATAAAATCTCAAAAATAAAAAAGATGCTTTAATCCCATTTAACAGCTTTTCAATCACTTAATTACTCACCTTGTCGCCTATAAGACGTGTTCAGTTTGAAATCTCAGTCTCACACTTGACTCACATCCTTCCCCAGCACCACGTGCTCAGCTCCCGGTTCCGGGGACCAGGAGTCAGGGGCGTGCTGGGAAAGGTGGGGCACCCTGACCCTTCTCAACTCGGAAAGGAGGGGGACACAGGGATTTGTAGAGTCTGCTGGCCCTTGTGCTGTCAATACTCCCGCCAGGTGGACTTCAAACGACTAAGGCGGTGTCAGTGCATGTGGAGTTGCTCTCCAGCTGATTAGCCCCGAGCAGCACTGCATGGAGTGGACGGAGGGGTGAGCCTGGCCCACTTTCCCATCCCCTCTCCTGGACCTGCTCTTCCAGCATCAGAGCAAGAGAAACAAGAAAGCCAAGAGACCTCTCCAACTTCAGCAACTACACAGTGCAGAAGGCATTGTAGTTCTATCCCTGGGCTGGGAACACGCCCTGGAGCGGGGCACAGCAACCCGCTCCAGTATTCTTGCCTGGAGAATCCCCATGGACAGAGGAGCTTGGCGGGCTACAGTCCATGGGGTCGCAGAGAGTCGGACACAATTAAAGCCACTTAGCACACGTAACTACACAGAAGGTGCTCCCCCCTTTATTGGTCACTATCACCAATCTAAGCTGTGGTCCCCAAGCCCTGCTGGCAGAGAACACATCCCCAGGCAGCTTTCCCAATCACTGAGGGTGACCCTGTGGCCTGGCTGCCCCTAGCTGGTCACTTCATACCATCCGGCCTGTCCTTACAGACCCCAGAACTGTCTGGCCTCCTGGGCCTGAGCACCTGGATGGATTACACTTCTGTTTGTCTTAAAATGGAGACCTTAAAAGTGTCCTTCCAGGGTTCCTCCCTTTGTTTACATAGACCAGACCTGCTCAGCACACACTGTGGAAGGGCAGACATCCATCCAAGGGGCAGAAGGACACCCTCTCCTACACACCCACTCCAACCATCCCCGCCTTCTCCAGCCCCAGTCAACACTCCCCATAAAAAGGGTCACTTCTCACTCTTTCCCTTCAGTCTTCTTCCTTTATCCTGGGGGAATGTTCTCAGCAAGCCTAGCAGGACCTGCCTTGCCTGTTAGTGGACAGGTTTCAGGACTCATAACATGAAATCCTTAGAGCCCCTGTGGGCTGTTGTCACAATTTTGGAAAAACAAAACATAGTTATTATTAACATCACCTGTAACATTCTTCACATCACACAAAAGGCTTTCATGTACATTATCTCACTTGATCCTCACAACCAGGGTCTTTAAACTGGGGTACAGGTATCACTGCAGGTCTCCAAAGAGTCTCCAAGAGGAACACTGTGCATGAAAGGGTTTAAGGGAATCAATTTTCAGCTCTCATCTTTCCTCTCCCCTCTCCCTACATCTGATCTGCTGAATACACCCTTTGACTGAGCTATTATGAGGGTCCCCTTTCCCATGTCTCCTCCTCCTCCTTTACAAGAGAAAGAAATGCCTCTCACTCATCCCAAACCTTATATTTAGTTTTTATTATAGATCACTATCTACAAAATTAAAAGATGCTTGCTCCTTGGAAGAAAAGCTTCAACAAACATAGCGTAATAATAAGCACAGACATCACTTTGCCGACAAAGGTCTGTATAGTCAAAGCTATGGTTTTACCAGTAGTCATGTATGGATGTGAGAGTTGGACCATAAAAGTAGGCGGAACACTGAAGTATTAATGTTTTTTAACTGTGGCACTGGAGAAGACTCTTCAGAGTCTCTTGGACTGCAAGGAGATCAAACCAGTCAATCCTAAAGAAAATCAATCTTGAATATTTATTGAAAGGACTGAAGCTGAGGCTCCAATACTTTGGCCACCTGATGTGAAGAACTGACTCATTTGAAAAGACCCTGATGCTGGGAAAGATTGAAGGCGGGAGAAGGGGACGACAGAGGATGAGATGGTTGGATGGCAGCACCAACTCAATGGACATGAATTTGAGTAAACTCTGGGAGATGGTGATGGACAGGGAAGCCCCGCATGCTGCAGTCCATGGGGTCACAAAGAGCTGGACACGACTGAGCAACTGAACTAAACTGAATGACTGAACAACAATAGATCACCATGTGCATTTCAACATATAACTCACAGAGTCCAAAGACACAATTAATTTTGCAGTTTATAAAATGCCTTCCGTTTTCATCAGCTTATTTTTGTGAGTGAGGTTACTCAACACCTCAATCCACACACATGAAATGAGAATGCAGTTGAAGTGAGACCCTATCCCATTCAGCAATAATATTCTTCCACTTTACACATGCTTTAGTAGCATTAAGAAATATATTTCCAGTAAAATCTGATTTGTTTCATTATTTACCAAAATGTGCACCTCATGTTGTTTTGGTCAGTTGTGTTCTGATCAATAAATCATAACAATAACAATTCAAAAGAAATGTTTGTGATGGGCCTTATGGTTACAGGAAATACATTTTTTATATTTCAACTTACAGTCATAGTTTTTGCTTCAGGGAAGTACATGAGGCTCTTGGGGTACATGCTCAACTGCCTGCCCTATAGACATGCCCGTTCCCCTGTGTATCATATGTAGAATTTCCTTTCCACAAGAGACTCTCACTTTCCCAGCCAACTTGCAGCTAAGGCATAGGCATATGAATCAGTCTAGCCAAAGAGAGATGAGGAAAAGTTCACCAGGGAGTTCTGGAAAATAGCTTCCTCCCTGATAAAGACAGGGCCTTTTCCTTTCCTGCATTTGGATACGTAAGAGGATGTGAAGCCTAGAGCTGCTGCAGCCACCATATAACTGTGAGGTAAAATCCAGAAGAACTGAAGCAAATTCAAGCAGAGACCTGACGTTATTGAGCTTCTAAACCAATCCTGAGAACACTTTCCTCCAGATTCTCTATTAGAAGACCAAAGCTTTGATGTTTACAATATTTTTGTTCAGGAATGTTTTTCAGCCCAAATTCTGTCATCTCTACTCTATGCTAAGGGTTTGGGGTTTTAGGTACCTTGGGAGCCAGCAGAAGATTTTAGGATTTTTAGCAGTAGAGTTGCCTGTCTTTGACAGTCATTTGGAGAATGACTTGGAGAAAGGAGAGAAGGAAAGCAGGGGACCAGTCACAATCTCCAGGCCCTACTACTCCTGCCTTCACACAGAGAGCTTTCATTGAAATGTATTCTCGAATTTAAGTGCTCAACTTTTAACATCTTTATTAAAGAACAGAGAAAGTTGCTCTGCCAAACACTTCAGTCTGCAGTTGAATGGAGATGTGAAGAGGGGACACAGGACAACCCCATAGCCCACATGTGGTTTGCAAGGTTGCTCTATTTTCTGCCTTTTCCCAGGTGGCAGAAGCAGAAAAGGGAGAAGCCAAAGCAAGAATCATATAGTAGAAGCCATGAAGTTGCATACATCACTCCCACTCACATCCTATTGGGTAAACTCAGTCACGTGGCCATACACAGCTGCAAAGGAGGCTGGGAATTGTAGTTTAGAGCTGGAGGCCATGTGTCTGACTGAAACAGAGCTCTATCACTAAAAGGTAGAAAGAAAAATGGGTATCAGGACATTTTGCTTCAAAATCATCGACAAATATAAAGTGTTTGAAATTGAGCATCAGACTTCCTCAAAATTAGTCAATTATTTTAAGAGTAGAACAGATGATGTAACTGAGAGGAATGGACTTGAAATAATTCTCATTTCATTGAATAAATATTATCACAGATTCAGTAATATGCAGTTGAACTGGCCTCTGAATGTAGAGCAGATGTCAGCAAGAAAAAGAAAACCAATCTGGTACAGGGTCAGCACCCCTAGAAAGCTACAGAAGGAGGCAAGGAATGTGAGCAGATTCACATATAAGGATATTCCTGATTTCTATCAAATCTAGAAACACAAACAAGAAACGCCAGGAAAAGATGTTCCCAAAATATAACAATTTAAAAATGGTGCCCATAGGTATGAAGTGAAGTGAAGTCGCTCAGTCATGTCCAACTCTTTGCGACCCCATGGACTGTAGCCTACCAGGCTCCTCCGTCCGTAGGTATAAGAGCGCCTAAAAGACAGGCTCGTTCCTCCACCAGACCCTCTGACATCTGAAGTGGACAGTCATCTGCCTGTAGCTTAAAAATGGAAAAAAAAAAAAATTTAAGCAGGAAACCCAGGCACAGGAATGACAGCTTGCTCAAGAGCTATTGCTCTACTTTCTATTCTCCCAGCTGCAAGACAGCATCAAGGGAAAGCTTTGCAAGAGCTAAGGAGTTGTCTTGTAATAGTAGAAAAATGCCGTCTTTCCTGGCATGAATCAGTGGTCCTCAGTGAAGCTACAAGTCTGCTGCTGTCCAAGTTTTAAGTAAAGGATCTAATTTAACAGAGGAAGCAATCCTGGTGCTACTAAGCCCACTTTAATATTTATTTATACCCCAGGAAGCAGGGGCGTTCAGAAGTTTCCCCTCCATGAGAGGATATTCTTCTAAGTGTTTTGTAAATTATAAATCACCATGCAAATACTATAGCGATGTATGCATACAGCCTACATACATATTAATATGTATTAATACTCCCCAGGAGCACGGAGGAGTTTCCTCCACTTGAAGAGTCTCTGAGATAATATATATAATGATGTTTTTTAAATGCTGAAGCACAGCACACATATAACAAGCTGGTAGTAGTTGATTTTTTTTCAATCAAGGCAGGCAGCAGGACCTACACAGCGCCACTGAACCCAGACCTGCCCATTAGAGGCATCAGCCAAGAAAGTGGCAGACACAGCAACGAAGCAACGCCCACACAGCAAGGACCCTAAGAGCCTAATGGAAGCCACAGTCTCTTGCCATTTGGATAAATAAGACTCTTAAAACCAGCCTGAGCAGCTATGATTTGCTCCTTTTTGTGCTCTAACAGGCTGAAGGAAAGGATAATAAGGCTCTCCTTGCTCCTCTCTTGTTTAATGAGGTATTACATTTACCCCCAAATTTAAATGGACAATTAATAAAACATCAAGCGTCTTGCAGACTCCTGGAGATCAAAGGCAAATTGAACCATCCATGATAATCGAGTTTAGCAACATCCTGACTATCACCATTCATTTTCACGTAGAGCCCAGAGGCCCCCCTCCCCTACCACCAAAGCTGTGAAATAAAAGCAGTCAGTCCAGAAGACACGTAATAAAGTGCTTAAAGCACTCTGTCACCAGAAGTGACAGAGATATCGAGATGAAAAAAGGAGTGCAGGTTCGAAGCATTGCCGTAAACAGTCTTTTCCACAAAAACAATTACAATAAAAATCTTCAAGTAGCAAAAGCAAAAAAAAAAAAAAAATCCACCCCATCCAGCAGTCCATTCATCTCAGGCAATATTAAAGGCAATCAAATTCAGGTGCAACCAAGACTACAAAGCATTCATTGGAGCTGCCCCGACAGCACTCGACCCTGAACTGTCACGCTTTACTGCTGCACACTCCATTCTCAAGGACTCCACAAAGGCAGCTGCCGTGGGAGGCTCACTGAAGCCAGCTGGCCCTTCACGGTGCCTCCCTACACACAGCCAAACTGCCAGAGTCTGGCCTCCACGGCCTTCCATTCGCGATCATCAAGACCTGGCCAAGCCCTCAACATCTACATGTTTGACTTTCCTCCAATCCAAACTCTTACACTCTACCCCAGGACTCCTAAACCCTTCCCAGGCCTGACTTGGCCTTTGAGTTATACTTGGAGCTTGTACCAGCAGTGCTAAGCCACAAGCGTTCAGTTCAGCCCAGAATGTCATCTTGGCTCATGAATAACCATGCAGTTATCTGACATGTTGTTGCATTCGGCCTTTCTCTTATGCAAACTACTGGAAAGTAGAACTTAAATGTGGGTAATAGTGTCATAGGAATGACCTTCACCAGTATCAATGTTGGGACTTTTCCTTCAATTACGAAGGAAGGAGCCATTCTTCTCTTTAAGGGTCCTGACAAGTGTCCTGGGCCACCAGAAAAGAGGTGGCCACATATAGGCCAATAGGATTGGCATCTCAGAGTCAGAGCCCTGTGCACCCCACCCTAAACACTGATAGAAAGAATTATTACACTCCTCCCCCAGCAGAAGGTGCATGCAGGGATCCCTCAAAGTCAGGGTACACTACATGGGGAGGAATGGAACATGTGCAAATTCTCTGCAATTTCTGCTTAATTTTGCTGTGAGCCAAAGATGCTCTAAAGAAATGAAGTTGATTCGTCTTTAAAAAATCAGTGGAAGGTCTACAGACATCAGCTTGGCTCCCCCCATGGCTTCCTGGTGTCCCCAACGCAGCAGGGCTGGGTCACCCTCTCCATTGCTGGCCCCTTCCTCTCCTCTTTGCCTGTTCCCTAGGTTTGCTCCCCTTTACTAAGATGCCATGGACCCTCCTAAATTTATGCCAGTTGTGGTAGGCAGGCAATGGCAACCCACTCCAGTATTCTTGCCTGAAAAATCCCATGGGCAGAGGAGCCTGGCAGGCTACAGTCCATACAGTCTCAAAGAGTCAGACGCGGCTGAGTGACTAACACTTGTGGTAGGCAGAAAAATGGTTCCCAAGATGTCCTCACCCCTGGACTCTGTGAAGACATCAGGTCACAATCACAGGGGAACTCAGGCTCCAAATCAACAGATCTTCGCGTTGGGGTGAGCCCAGTGCAGTCACAAAAGTCCTTAGTAGTGGAAGAAGGCGGCAGAAGAGAGTCAGAGAAAGAGATTTGACAGTGAAAGCTGCAGTAGAGAGATGCTACCTTGCTGGCTTTGAAGATGGAGGAAGTGGCTGTAAGTGAAAAACTAAAAACAGGGACAGTATCTAGAAGCTGGAAAGAAAACAGATTCTCCCCGAGAGTCTTCAGAAAAGAATGTAGCCCGCCCTGCCAACATCTTCATTCCAGCCCAGTGAGAGCCATTTCAGGCTTCTGAATTACAGAACTGTAAGATAATAGATTTGCGTTGTTTCGAGCCACTAAACTGGTGGTTATCTGTTACAGCAGCAACAGGAAACTGGGATATTGTCTTCCAGCTATTTCATCCCTCTTTGCTCTCCAATGACAATAATCCTTTCACCTGAAAGCTGGGCATCCTTCTCATAGACTGGGAGGGGAGGCAGGCGGGGCACAGTGAGTCACACTTCAGGGCATTTTCTTGGCTCTCTAGAGACACCAAGTACAAGCATCATCCGTTGTACACGCTTGGAAGCTTTGGCACGCCACAACCAGCCAGTAAAGAGTCACTTCAAACCAGGTGTCTCAGTGAAATGCTTATACAATCAAACACACAGCCAGGCTATGTATTTCATCAGTGCTTATTACTGACATAAACTCTTAAAAAATAGATACCTACTTTTTTAAGATAATAAAATAGCTCGCTCTCTTTCTCTCAATCTAAAAGCTGACTTAAAGAGAACATGCTAGAAGGATTCTCATAAAGGTCAGAAACAAGATGACAAGGTCATCTGTTATCACCCCAATTATTTATTTAACATTGTTCTGGGGGTACTAGCCAGGGCAATCAACCAGTAGGGGAAAAAAATCGGAGGTATAAAAATTGGAATGGGAAAGACAAAATTATTATTTGCAGATTATAAGACTGTTCACAAGAAAAAAAAAAGAGATAACTATTATAAACAAACAAAATGAATTCAAGGGTTTTGGTGAAAGATGGCAACACAGGAAACTCCTGAACTCTGACAGACACACCAAATCTACACCTACACATTGACTAATTCTCTCTGAAAGAAATCCAGATACTAGCTGAGTGACTCCCACACATTGAGCAAATGAGAAAAAAAAAAAAAAACCACATCAAAAAGAGTAAGAAAGGCTGAGACACTCTCTCACCATAAGCCCCACCCTGACAGAGAAACGTACACTTGAGAAGAAACTCACAACCTCAGATTTTCCCTGGGGAGTGAAGGGTTTGAATCCAACATCCAGTGTCCCAACTTCTACCTGATTCTCACTTGAGTGATGGGCCACCAAAACATCTCACTCTGAAAGCCCATGAAGAAATGTATCCATGACAACTGTGAGACATGCAAACTAAGATACAGTTCTTAAAAGGCTCTTTGGAATCACCATGGCTCTCCCCCCAGGGATCAGTCCAGACGCAGCAGACAGATATGCCTGTCTTTAAGTCATTCCCTGAAAGAGGTCTATTTGCAGACTATAAAAGCTGCTGCCTAAGAGTCAGGTCTCTAATTTAGCACATGTCTAGAAAGAGACTGCGGTTCTTCCTGCAGATCCGAGAGGCCAGCAGGTGATATCTCTGCACCTTCCCTCTGCCCTGCTTCAGATCGTTGGTGTCTCCTTGAAAGGGACGTGTACACGTCTGGAACCCCGGCTTTTGGAGATCCTGCCCTGAGGACACAAATCTTTATAATCTCAGTCTTGTGGTCAGAAGGGCTTGAGTTCCAGGTCCCACAGAATTATAACAAGCAATAACACTCTTGTTAACCAGGTATCCTCCTCAATACACAGCAGAGAGGAAGCAGAGAGAAACGCTCAGCTTCACGCCTTCCATGAGAGAGGCTCACCTGCATCCTTCAGAAGCTGCTGCCTGAGGGCTCAGCATCCAATGAGCTTATATCAAGGTGCTGACTGAGATCCTTCCCTCTGGGACACTGACAGGTCTTGGCACACTCTCAACTACTGAGAGCCACTAAGAACAAAGAGATGGCTTGAACAAACACAGAGGTTTGAGAAACAACCAAGAGTTAGGGCCAGGCTAAATGATAAGGTTCAACCTCCCCACAAAACTCCATCAAGATTGGGAAAGGTGGCTGCTCATCAAAGGCACAGAAACCAACTCTGAGAGTCAAAAAGAAAGAAACAGGAGTATGTACAGATGGCACAGTGCTGAAAAAAAAAAAAATCTGCCAGTGCAAGAGACACAAGAGGCATGGGTTCCACCCCTGCGTCGGGAAGATGCCCTGGAGTAGGAAATGGCAACCTGTTCCAGTAGCCTTGTGTGGAAAAGTCCATGGACAGAGGAGCCTGGTGGGCTACAGTCCATGGGGTCGCAGAGTTGGACACAACTGAGCACGGACACACACGTGTAACAAACAAAAGAACCAGTTAAATCTCAGAAAAAGACCTTAGTGAAATGAGGGGATGTGATTTATCTGATAAAGAGTTCCAAATAATGGTCACAAAGATATTCATCGAGGTCAAGAGAACAATCAATGAATGAAGTGAGAATTTCAACAAAGAGCCGGAAAATATAAAAGTACCGAACAGAAATCGCAGAACTAAACGACATATCAATCATAACTGAACTAAAAAATTCAACAATAGAGGGGCTCGACATCAGAGTAGATCAAGTGAAAGAACCAAGCAAACTTCAAGACAGGGCGATGAAATCCATTTAATCAGAGGAATAAACAGAAAAAAAAATGAAAAAGAGTACAGTTGCTTGAGACTTATGGGGTACCTTCAAGTGGATCAATATTTGCATTATAGGGGTTCCAGAAGGAGAAGAGAAAGGGGGACAGAAAGCATATTCAGAGGAATAAAGGCTCAAAACATTCATAACATGGACAAAGAAACAGACATCCAGATTCAGGAAAACCTATAGAGAGTTTTAAATAAGATGAACTAAACACTCAAAGGCTCAGTGTAATTAAAGTATCGAGAGTTACAGACAAGGAGAGAATTTAAAAGTAGCATGAGAAAACAACTTGTTATGTAAAAGGGAACCCCAGTAAGATGTGAGATTTCTTCAGCAGAAACTTTATAGGCCAGGAGAGAATAGCAATATATTCAAAGTTATGAAAGAAAAAACTGAACCAAGAATACTCTATCCAATAAATCTGTCCTTGAGCAGTTGAAAGAGAAATCAAGTTTTCTAAAAAAAAAAAAAAAAAAAAGAAAAAACTGAAGGAATTCATCACCACTAGACCAGCCTTCGGAGAAGGCAATGGCACCCCACTCCAGTACTTTTGCCTGGAAAATCCCATGGACGGAGGGGCCTGGTGGGCTGCAGTCCATGGGGTCGCTAGGAGTCAGACACGACTGAGTGACTTCACTTTATTTTTTCACCTTCATGCACTGGAGAAGGAAATGGCAACACACTCCAGTGTCCTTGCCTGGAGAATCCCAGGGACGGGGGAGCCTGGTGGGCTGCCGTCTATGGGATCGCACAGAGTCGGACACGACTGAAACGACTTAGCAGCAGCAGCCGCAGCAGCGGACCAGCCTTACAAGAAATGTTAGAGGGACTTCTTCATGCTGAAACAAAAGATACTGATTAGTAATATAAGGGTATAATCTCACCGGTAAATAAATATATAAATTCTATATATTTTTATATAAATATATAATTTTATATAAATATTTAAATTTATATATAAAATATAATATTTATATAAATATATATAAAATATATATAAATACTCTAATGTTGTAATGGTGGTAGGTAAATCGCTTTTAAATCTACTATGAAGGTTAAAAGCAAAAATAACTATAACTTCAATAATTTGTTAAAGGATACCCAAAGTGTAAAGATGCAAACTGTTATACCAAAAACATAAATGTAAGTGTTGGGGCAAGAGTAAAAATATAGAGCTTAGTATGCATTTTAACTTATGTTGTTATCGACTTAAAATAGATAGTCACAATAAGACATTTTATAAAAGCCTCATAGTAACCAGAAAGCAAGAACCTATAATAGTTACACAAAAGAGAAAAAGCAGTCTAAGCATACCACTATAGAAAACCATCAAATCACAAATAAGTCACTCAGTCATGTCTGACTTTTTGCAACCCCATGGACTGTAGCCCGCCAGGCGCCTCTGTCCATGGAATTCTCCAGGCAAGAACACTGGAGTGGGTTTCCATTCCCTTCTCCAGGGGATGTTCCTGACCCAGGGATTGAACCTGGGTCTCCTGCATTGCAGGCAGCTTCTTTACCATCTGAGCCACAATCAAATCACAAAGGAAGAGATAAAGAAGGAAAGAACAAAGAAGTCACAAATTTCCAGAAAAAAAATTTTTTTAATGGCAAAAGTCCATTCCTACCAATTATTAAATGTAAATGAACTACATACTCCCATCAAAAGATATAGTGGCTAATGAATCCATTAATCAAAAAAAAAAGCAAGATCCAACTACCTGCCATCAACCAAGTGATTCATCGCAGCTTTAAGGACACAGACTGAAAGTGAAGGAATGGAAAAGAAGATTCCAAGCAAATGGAAACTAAAAGGAAGCTGGGGATATTATACGTATATCAGACAAAACAGACATTTAAAAAAGACTGTAAAGAGAGACAAGAAAAGGTGATTCTGTAATGATAAACATGTCAATCCAACAAGAGGCTACAACATTTATATTTATGTACCCAACATAGGAGCACCTAAATACATACAGCAAACACTAACAGAACGAAGGGAAGAAACAGTTACACATAATAGTAGGGGAATTCAATACCCCACTTTCAAAAACAGAGAGATCACCCAGGCAGACAATAAGCAAACACTGGACTTAAACTACATGTGTTAGACCGGATGTATTTAACACATTTACAGAGCATTTCATCCAAAGTAGCAGAATATACATTCTTCCTAAGCACACATGGAACGCTCTCTGGGATATATCACATGCTTCAGGGTACCAAAAAAAAAAAAAAAAACAATATATAGTTGCATTCCTATACACAATATCAGAAAAAGAATTGAGAAAACAGTTCTATTTACAGTTGCATTAACAAGAATAAAATACTTAAAAATTAATTTCACCAAGGAGATGAAGAATTTGCACACTGAAAAACTAAGTCACTGCTAAAGGAAATTGAGGAATACACAAATAAATGGAAAGATACTCTGAACTCATGGACTGGAAGAATTAATTTGTTGAAGTGTCCATATTAACCAAAGCAATACAATCTCTATCAAAATTCTAATGGTGTTTTTCACAGAAATAGAAAAAACCATTCTAAAAATTTATATGGAACCACAAAGGTGCCCAAACAGCTAAGAAATCTTTAGAAAAGATGACAAAGCCAAAAGCTTCTCACTTCCTGACTTGAAATTTTATTACACAGCTATAGTGATCAAACTAGCATGGTATTGGCATAAAAATAACAGATCAAAGAAAGAGTCCACAGAAAACCCCACACATATGTGATCAATTAATTTGCAACAAAGGAGATAAGAATATATGATGAAGAAAGGATAATCTCTTCAGTAAATGGTGCAGGAAAAACTGGACACCCACATGCAAAAGAATGAAACTGGACCTCCTATCTTACACCATACACAAAAGTCAACTCAAAATGGATTTAGAGACATGAATATCAGACCTGAAATCATAAAACTCTGGGGTATGCGCCTTGACAGTCATTTCTTTTTTTATTAAACAGCGTAACTACAAGCAACAAGAGCAAAAATAAGCAAATGGGACTACACCAAACTAAAAAGCTTCTGCAGAGCTAAGGAAATCAACAAGATGAAAAAGCAGTCTACTGAAGGGGAGAAAATATTTGCAAATTATCTATCTGATAAAAGGTTAATATCCAAAATAAAGAACTCAATAGCAAAAAAATCTGATTTTAAAATGGGCAGAGAAACTTAAGAGATATTTTTTCAAAGAAGACATACAAATGGCCAACAAATGCATGAAAAGGTGCTTAACACCACTAATCGCCTGGAAAATGCAAATCAAAACAATCAAAATGCAAATCACCTCACACCTGTTAGAATGGCTGTTCTCAGACAGACAAGAGCATGTGCTGGTTACAATAGAGATCAGAGGGAACCTTGGTACACTGTTAGGAAGGATGTAAATTATATAGCCACAGCGGAAAACAATATGCTGGTTCCTCAAAAAGGTAAAAACAGAACTACCATACCATCCAGCAATTCCATCTCTGGGTATTTACCCAAAGGAAACAAAATTACTCTCTCAAAAAGATATCTGCACCCCCATGTTCACTGCATCAGTTCAGTTGCTCAGTCGTGTCTGACTTTTTGCCACCCCATGAACTGCAGCACTCCAGGCCTCCCTGTCCATCACCAGCTCCCGGAGTTCACATAAACTCATGTCCATCGAGTTGGTGATGCCATCCAGCCATCTCATCCTCTGTGGTCCCCTTCTCCTCCTGCCCCCAATCCCTCCCAGCATCAGTCTTTTCCAATGAGTCAACTCTTCGCATGAGGTGGCCAAAGTATTGGAATTTCAGCTTCAGCATCAGTCCTTCCAATGAACACTCAGGACTGATCTCCTTTAGGATGGACTAGTTGGTTCACTGCATCATTATATATAATAGCCAAGACATGAAACAGTCTAATTGTCTATCAGGAGATGAATGGATAAAGAAAATCTGGTATATAGAAATATATGTGGATATATTTGGAAATATGTATGGAAAATATACAATGGAATATTAATGTTGTTAAGCCATAAAATGAATAAATCTTGCCATGTGCAATAACATGGGTGGAACTTGAGGGCATTATGTTCAGTGAAATAAGTCAGAGAAAGACAAATACTGTCTGATGTCACTTCTTTGTGGAATCTAAAAAAACAAAACGAAGCAAATGCAGAAACAGAACAGATTGGTGGTTGCCAGAGTGAGGAATGGGGGGTAGGGGAAATGGGTAAAGGAGGTTAAGAGGTATAAACTTCCGGTTATGTTGTGCTTAGTCTCTCAGTCATGTCGGACTCTTTGCTACCTCATGGACTGTAACCCATCAGGCTCCTCTGTCCATGGGGATTCTATAGGCAAGAATACTGGAGTGGGTTGCCATGCCCTCCTCCAGGGGTCTTCCCAACCCAGGGATCGAATCCAGGTCTCCTGTATTGCAGATGGATTCTTTACCATCTGAGACATCAGGGAAGCCCTTATCAATCATACCTGTGTTGTAACTCCTCCAGAATAAAAAAAAAAAACAACAAAAAAAGGGGGTTCCAAGAGCTTCCAGTGCCGGCACCAAAACTTCATCAAGACAGAACCTCGTTTGTTCAGGACTTCACTCATACGTATTTCTTCATTTGGCTGTTGATCATTCCTTTAACATCCTTTGTAATAAATCAGTAATCTAGTGAGTAAACAGGTTTCCTGAGTTCTATAAGCTGCTCTAGCAAATTAATTGAGCCCGGGGCAGTGGGGGCAATGGGAACCTCCAATCTGTAGCTGGTCGATCAGAAGCACAGGTGACAACCTAGTGTTGTAAGTGGCACCTGAAGAGGAGGGCAGTCTTGAGAGACTGAGCCCTCAGCCTGTAGAATCTCATTCTATCTCCAGGTAGATAGTGTCAGAATTATGTTAAACTAGAGGATACCCAGCTGATGTCAGAGAACTGCTTGCTTGTTGGTGATGTGGAAATACCTGCCCTGCTCAACACACACACGTTGGAAATTAGGTGCAAAACCTTTCAGTAACTATGTGAGGTAATAGATGTTAACTAAACTATGGTGATCATTTCACAATATATGTATATATCTAATCAATATTTTGGGGGGCTCCAAAATCACTGCAGATTGTGACTGCAGCCATGAAATTAAAAGACACTTACTGCTTGGAAGGAAAGTTATGACCAACCTAGATAGCATATTGAAAAGCAGAGACATTACTTTGCCAACAAAGTTCCGTCTAGTCAAGGCTATGGTTTTTCCAGTGGTCATGTACGGATGTGAGAGTTGGACTGTAAAGAAGGCTGAGCGCCAAAGAATTGATGCTTTTGAACTGTGGTGTTGGAGAAGACTCTTGAGAGTCCCTTGGACTGCAAGGAGATCCAACCAGTCCATTCTGAAGGAGATCAGCCCTGGGTTTTCTTTGGAAGGAATGATGCTAAAGCTGAAACTCCAGTACTTTGGTCACCTCATGCAAAGAGTTGACTCGTTGGAAAAGACTCTGATGCTGGGAGGGATTGGGGGCAGGAGGAGAAGGGGACGACACAGGATGAGATGGCTGGATGGCATCACCAACGCAATGGACGTGAGTCTGAATGAACTCTGGAAGTTGGTGATGGACAGGGAGGCCTGGCGTGCTGCGATTCATGGGGTTGCAGAGAGTTGGACACGACTGAGCAACTGAACTGAACTGAATCATTATGTTGTCCATCTTAAAGTATATAATGTTCTATGTCTACTGTATCTCAATAAAACTGGAAAAAAGAATTCAGTATGGTAGCTGGCTACAATATTAAAATATAGAAATCAATAGCCCTCATGTATACAAACCACTAAGAATTAAAGAGGGAAAATAATGGAAGAAAACATCCTATTTCCCATGCCAACAATTTTTAAATCCCTAAGAATAAACTTAAGGGGAAAACAATAAGATATATATAAAGAAAACTTTAAATCACTGCTTAGGGACAGAAAAGACTTGGGCAAATAGAAATACTATGTTCTTGGATAGGAAGTCTCTATAACAGAAAGATATCATCAGTTCTTCTCATATGTGTGTGTGTGTGTGTGTGTGTGTACGCATGCATGCATGCTCAGTCATGTCTGACTTTGTCACCCTGTGGACTGTAGCCTGCCAGGCTCCTCTGCCAATGGAATTTTCTCGGCAAGAATACTGGACTGGGTTGCCATTTCCTCCTTCGGGGGATCTTTCCAATCCAGGGATGGAACCTGCATCTCTTGTGTCAGCAGGCAGGTTCTTCACCACTGGGAAGCCCTGTGTTAGTGCATAAATTTAACGTGCTTTCATTTAAATAAAAATAGGATTTTTTAATGGGCCAGTTGGTTCTAAGTTTATATAGAAAAACAAAGGAAAAGAAAAACCAGGAAAATAATGAGAAGGAACCATTCCTATCAGATATTTAAATACAAACCAAGTAATGAAAATAAAAACAAAAATAAACAGATGGGACTTAATTAAATTTAAAAGCTTTTGCACAGCAAAGGAAACCATAAACAAAATGAAAAGGCAACACACAATAGGAGAAAATTTTTACAAATGGCGCAACCAACAAAGGACTAATCTTCAAAATACACCAACAGCTCATACAGCTCTGGGCTTCCCTGTGGCTCAGCTGGTAAAGAATCCACCTGCAATGTGGGAGACCTGGGTTCGATCCCTGGGTTGAGAAGATCCCCTGGAGAAGAGAAAGGCTACCCACTCCAGTATCCTGGCCTGAAGAATTCCATGGACTGTATAGTCCATGGGGTCACAAAGAGTCGAACATGTCTGAACAACTTTCATCATCATCATCTTCCAGGTCTATATCAAAAATATAAACAATCCAATAAAAAAAAGTTGGCAGAATACCTACATAGACCTTTCTCCAAAGAAGACATACAAATGGCCAACAAGCACATGAAAAGATGCTCAACATCACTAATTGTTAGAGAAATGCAAATCAAAACCACAATGAGGTATCGCCTCACACAGGTCAGAATGGCCATCATCAAAAAGTCTACAAACAGCAAATGCTGGAGAGGGTGTGGAGAAAAGGGAATTTCCCCACAGTGTTGGTGGGAATGTAAATTGGTACAGCCACTATGAAGAATAGTGTATCTTCCTTAAAACACTAAAAATAAAAGTAACATACGATCCAGCAATCCCACTTCTGGGCATATATCCAGAGAAAGCCGTAATTTGAAAAGATACATGCACCCCAGTGTTCACTGCAGCACAACTTACAATAGCCAAGACCTGGAAGCCACCTAAGTGTCCACTGACAGATGAATGGAGAAAGACAATGTGTACAATGGAATGGTACTCGGTCAGAACAAAGAATGAAATAATGCCATTTGCAGCAACATGGATAGGCCTAGACTAGAGAAAGACAAATATGATATCACTTAGATTTGGAATCTAAAAAAAAGATAGAAATTAAATTATTTACAAAACAAACACTCAGAGACTTTGAAAACAAACTTATGGTTACTAAAGGGGAAAGGTGGTGGGGAGAGAGAAATTAGGAGGTTGAGATTAACATATACACACTCCTACATACAAAATAGATAACCAAAAAGGACCTGTGTATAGCACAGGAAACTCTACTCAATATTCCACAGTAAGCCTATATGGAACTGCTAACTGCTAAGTCACTTCAGTCGTGTCTGACTCTGTGCGACCCCATAGACGGCAGCCCACCAGGCTCTGCCATCCCTGGGATTCTCCAGGTAAGAACACTGGAGTGGGTTGCCATTTCCTTCTCCAATGCATAAAAGCGAAAAGTGAAAGTGAAGTCGCTCAGTTGTGTCTGACTTTTCGCGACCCCATGGACTGAAGCCTCGCAGGCTCCTCCGTCCATGGGATTTTCCAGGCAAGAGTACTGGAGTGGGGTGCCATTGCCTTCTCCAGCCTATATGGAAAAAGAATCTGAAAAAGAATGGATATATGTATAACTGAATTATGTAGCTATACATCTGAAACTAACACAACATTGTAAATCATAATATGAAATAAAAATTAAATTAAAAAATAAGAATAGGGAATTCCCTGGTGGTCTAGCAGTTAGGTCTCTGCACTTCCACCACAGGGGGCATAGGTTCTATCCCTGGTCAAGGAATTAAGATCCCGCATGCCCTGCTGTGCAATCAAAAAAGACAAAGAAAAAATAAACATAAACTTACTAAACAGTGTACATCTAATACATAAATAACCAGAGAGATCAAAGACAGAGCTGAAATGAACCCAGGTACCAAGAGGAAATTGTCGTTTAGTTGCTAAGTCATGTCCAATTCTTCTGCAATCCCATGGACTGTAGTCCACCAGCCCCCTCTGTCCATGGAATTTCTCAGGCAAGGATTGTGGAGTGGGTTTCCATTATATATTTATTTGAAATTATTTTATATAATTATGTTTTATATATACTTTATAAAAATTATATTTTATATATAAATTACTTTATATAATTATATTTTATATTTTTATATATACAAGATAATTATATTATAAAATAGTTATTTGAACTATTTTATATAAGAATTTCAAATCAGTGTGGAAAAGATAACAATAAATTAACCAGGTAACCACCCATATGTTTTACCTTACACCAAAAAGAGATTCCAGGTGGTTAAAATATTTAAATGTAAAAAATAAAATTATAAAGCAGAAGAAATCACAAGAGAATTCTTTTACAGGTGCAGAGCAAGGAAGGCCCAACTATAGCACCAAAAAGGAAAAGCAGACAAATTTTGTTACATAAAACCTGAGATTTTTCAAGATAAGAATCATCATAAGTGATGTCAAACTGTGGGGAGGGTTAGAAACATGTGTAATTTATGTCTCAAGCAGACAGCTGATTTTCCTCATATACAAAGAACTCCTACGTATCAATAAGAAAAATCAACAGAGCAAAAGAATGCAATGAGACATGTGAAAAGGTGCCAGTTGCATGGGTAATTAACGTTGCCCATCAACTGGCCTTAGAATTGGAGTGGACCCAGTTCATTTAAGGGTCCTTAAATGGAGAAGGAGGTGGCAGAGAGGGTTAGAGAAAAAGATGTAGTAACACAAACAAGGTCAGAAAGGTGCATTCATAAGAAAAGAAATCCATATCTAAGACCACACTTAGATCCCATTGTTTTAATCTATTACATGGGAAAAGATCAAAAAGTTTTAGGCCAACTATCAGTAAGAATGTGGGGAGAGAGGCACTGTCATGTACAGCAGGTGAGAGGGTGCTAGTACAACCTCTATAGGATGACAGTTTGGCGATATCTAATAAAACTCATTTGTATTTGATGCTATCAAATAGCAATCCCAATCAAATAATTTATCCTATTGACACACTCGCACACATGAGAAATAATGCATGCACAGAAGCACTGTTTACAGTAATAGGAAAAAATCACAAATGAGCCAAATGCCCATTAATAGAGTACTAGCTAAATGAACTTTGACAGTGGAATATTATGCAGCTGTAAAAAGGGAAGGTCTTTACTGGTATGGAACGATTTCTGAGATGTATCATTAAATGAGAAAATGAAGGAGCAGAAGTTGCCTATTGTAAGCTTTTTTAAAAGAGAAAAGGATATACATATATAGTAAAAATTTATAAATGCAAATATGAATGTGATTTTATATATATACACACATGCATGCATGCACGCTTGCACACACACATATAACTTGGCAGGAAGAGAAATGAAACAAGAGACCAGTACTACCGGCTGCCTCAGAAGAGCAGGCCTATGAGTTAAGGACACAGAATGAGAGAGTACTTTCAACGTATGCTGTTTTGTGCCTCTTTGATTTTGCAACCTTATAATTATAATACCTTTTCTAAAAAATAAAATATAAATGAAACATTGTGCCTTAAAAGAGAAGGTATAACTTGGGGACTTCCCTGGTGGTCAGGTGTTATGAATCTGCCTGCCAATGCAGGGGACGCAGGTTTGATCCCTGGTCAGGAAGATCCCACATGTGCCACAGGATATGTGTAACTAAGCCTGTGCACCACAGCTACTGAGCCCGCGCACCCTAGAACCCGTGCTCCACAACCAACGAAGCCACCACGATCAGAAGCCTGTGCACAGCCGGGAGTAGTCCCAGCTCACAGCCATGAAGACCCAGCGCAGTCAGAAATAAATAAATAAGTAAACAACATTTAAAAGAGAATGTATAACTTGGGATTTTATTATTTTTCAGCCCTCTGAAATTGGAATGCCTCCTCAACCCATAAGTCTCATATCGTACTTTTACTGCTCAGTTCAGTTCAGTTGCTCAGTCGTGTTCAACTCTTTGTGACCCCATGGACTGCAGCATGCCAGGCCTCCCTGTCCATTACCAACTCCCGGAGTTTATTCAAACTCATCTCCACTGAGTCAGTGATGCCATCCAACCATCTCATCCTCTGTCGTCCCCTTCTCCTCCCACCTTCAATCTTTCCCAGCATCAGTGTCTTCAAATGAGTCAGTTCTTCGCATCAGGTGGCCAAAGTATTGGAGTTTCAGCTTCAACATCAGTCCTTCCAATGAATACTCAGGACTGATCTCCTTTCGGTCCAAGGGACTCTCAAGAGTCTTCTCCAACACCACAGTTCAAAAGCATCAATTCTTCGGCACTCAGCTTTCTTTATAGTCCAATTCTCACATCCATACATGACCACTGGAAAAACCATAGCCTTCAATAGACAGATCTTTGTTGGCAGAGTAATGTCTTTGCTTTTTAATATGCCGCCTAGGTTGGTCATAACGTTCCTGCCAAGGAGTAAGCGTCTTTTAATTTCATGGCTGCAGTCACCATCTGCAGTAATTTTGGAGCCCCCCAAAATAAAGTCTTTCACTGTTCCCATTGTTTCCCCATCTATTTGCCATGAAGTGATGAGACCGGATGCCATGATCTTAGTTTTCTGAATGCTGAGTTTTAAGCCAACTTTTTCGCTCTCCTCTTTCACTTTCATCGAGAGGCTCTTTAGTTCTTCATTTTTTGTTCAGTAGATATCAACTAAGTGGGAGTTAAGCTGAGGATACACTGCATTTGAGTCTAGTGGGATATACTTATGTGTTGTTTTACAGTCTCTTGACTGTAAGCCCTGGCTGGTATCACAGGCTGAGCACAGTTTCCAGAAAGGTCCCCATCAGCCCACAGGGCCAGGCATCATACTGGCATCAGAACATGCCCTTTTGGGCACCTGACATTACAAATACTTGTGTGGTCAGAGAAAAAAGGATGGAAATGTCCTAAGCCCAAAGCTTGTCTCAGAAAACCCTTCCCATCCCCAGACGTGAAAAATGTGAGCAGAGAATTCCATTCCCACAGGTGCCTACTTAAAACAGAAGTCCTCTTGTCAAGAATATGCTCAATAATACAATTACAAATATGCCACGCATTATTTTTTTATTTCCCTGGGAACTGCACAGAAGTTACTAGTATGCTTGTGTCCATAAAACACAAACCTATGGCAATTTAACACAAATATCTTATACTTCAGGAAACGAAGTCACATGTTTTATGTATTAACTCATTTAAACTTAAAAATCAATTTAAAATATTTTGATCTTATGTATCAATTTAAAATATTTTGATCTTATAAAACTCTGAAACCCTTTGCGATCCATGATGCTACAGAAAGTCTGAGTTATCTTTCTAGTCTCTCTATAGAAAGATAATATGATCTTGGTATAATATTACAAAAATCACTGTCCTAAGAAGGGGTGGACAAAAAAGTAGGGGAAACAAAGGTGGGACAAGTATTCGAGTCCATTAACATATTAGACTCTTTTTCTGGGTTTTGTGATTTGTGTGATACTTGTTGGGTATTTCCAATTTGTAATCTGTTGGGCTTTCTTTCTTCATTCTTCTAATTCTTCATTCACCTAATTTTGTTTCAAATATGTTCTTTCTTTTTTCTAAAACAGGTCCCCACAAATTCTGTAAACTTCAGCCCCCAGACTCACACCTGGTATTCAGGATCAATTTAAAATTTGCATCTGCCAGTGTCCCATGAGAAGATTAGAACTGGCAGCATACAGCGACTCCCATTTTATACTAAAGACTGAAACCCAGATCAGCTAAGTAATGTGAACCAGTGAAAAAGGTGGAAACAAAGTCCCTGGGTCTCTAAACCGCCTGTTAACTCTCCTCTGAACCTTTGTCTCCTAGGGGCACAGAAAACAAAAAGATGTTTCCCCAAACCTGCTTCCACCCCAGTCTGCAAGCCCTCAAGTGCTACCTCTCCTGGCTTGCTGGAGGCCTAGGGGCACATCTCATTTTATACAAGTGGAGGATTAATCATAAGACATGATTCTCTGTGATGGAACCTCCATGGAGGTTACACCGCAGGCTCATCTGCAGGACCTGACGTGAGCCCAGCTTGTGACACGCAGCCCTGAGTTCCCAGGCTTCCAGACCACTTAGAATTTTGTTACATGGGAGCCGTTTTCTGCCTATGGGCTATTCCACCAAAATCTAAGCTTTCTTAGCGGGACTTTTCACTAGTTTGTTCTTCTCAGCTACTGAAGGTTTGTTGTTGTTTAGTAACTCAGTTGTGTCTGACTCTTTGCAACCCCATGGACTGTAGCCCACCAAGCTCCTCTGTCCATGGGATTCTCCAGGCAAGAATACTGGAGTGGGTTTGCCATTTCCTTCTCCAGGGGATCTTCCCGACCCAGGGATTGAACCCATGTCTCCTGCATTGACAGACTGATTTTTAACTGCTGAGCCACGAGGGAAGCCCTGTTGAAGGTTTCAGTTCAGTCAGTTCAGTCGCTCAGTCGTGTCCAACTCTTTGCAACCCCATGAATCACAGCACACCAGGCCTCCCTGTCCATCACCAACTCCCGGAGTTCACTCAGACTCACGTCCATCGAGTCAGTGATGCCATCCAGCCATCTCATCGTCCATCGTCCCTTTCTCCTCCTGCCCCCAATCCCTCCCAGCATCAGAGTCTTTTCCAATGAGTCAACTCTTTGCATGAGGTGGCCAAAGTACTGGAGTTTCAGCTTTAGCATCATTCCTTCCAAAGAAATCCCAGGGCTCATCTCCTTCAGAATGGACTGGTTGGATCTCCTTGCAGTCCAAGGGACTCTCAAGAGTCTTCTCCAATACCACACTTCAAAAGCATCAATTCTTCGGCGCTCAGCCTTCTTCACAGTCCAACTCTTACATCCATATGTGACCACAGGAAAAACCATAGCCTTGACTAGATGGACCTTTGTTGGCAAAGTAATGTCTCTGCTTTTGAATATGGTATCTAGATTGGTCATAACTTTCCTTCCAAGGAGTAAGCGCTTTTAATTTCATGGCTACAGTCACCATCTGCAGTGATTTTGGAGCCCAGAAAAATAAAGTCTGACACTGTTTCCACTGTTTCCCCATCTATTTCCCATGAAGTGATGGGACCGGATGCCATGATCTTCGTTTTCTGAACGTTGAGCTTTAAGCCAACTTTTTCACTCTCCACTTTCACCTTCATCAAGAGGCTTTTGAGTTCCTCTTCACTTTCTGCCATAAGGGTGGTGTCATCTGCATATCTGAGGTTATTGATATTTCTCCCAGCAATCTTGATTCCAGCTTGTGTTTCTTCCAGTCCAGCGTTTCTCATGATGTACTCTGCATAGAAGTTAAATAAGCAGGGTGATAATATACAGCCTTGACGTACTCCTTTTCCTATTTGGAACCAGTCTGTTGTTCCATGTCCAGTTCTAACTGTTGCTTCCTGACCTGCATACAAATTTCTCAAGAGGCAGGTCAGGTGGTCTGGTATTCCCATCTCTTTCAGAATTTTCCACAGTTTATTGTGATCCACACAGTAAAAGGCTTTGGTATAGTCAGTAAAGGTTTAGTTACACTCTAACCTGAAATCTATGAGAAACCCTCAATTGAGATTTTTTGGTTGTTGGGTTTTTGCTGTGCATTTGTTGGGGGGATTCCCCATTATACCTAGTAATTACAAGACTGCACATTCAATTCTTTCCTCCAAAGAGAAGCTGCTGCAGGGGATATAGTGGGCTGTCAGGACGGTGCCTGGGCCCAGTGGGGACACCAGGGACAGGCGAGTCCTCCCAAAGCACCATCCTCCAACAGGCAGTCTTTGCTTGGACTCCGTGTTGTCTGGCCAAGAGCATCTCAAACCTGCACCAAACTCTCAAGCTCTTCTCCCCAACACTTTCTCCTCTCCCAGATGTCAGACCAGCATCTCAGTCTGAAGGTTATCTTCTCTCCTGTTCTCCCCTATTTTTCTACAATGAATCACCTGCACATCTAATTTCATCTGCTTCTCAAGGACTCAGATGGATTCACTACCCTAGAACATTTGAATGTTAGTAAAAGGAGAGGAAAATGTCATTTTTGTTTTTGTAAGGGGAAAAGGGGGGAAGCAAAGGTTTACAAGGCATCTACTAAGTGTCAGGAATTGCCAGGTATTTTACTTGTCTTTAAGTTTTTATTTTGTATTGGGGTAAATCCAATTAACAAACAATGTTGGGATAGTTTCAGGTGAAGAGCAAAGGGATTCAGCCATACATACAGATTATCTCATGGAATTTTCAGGCAAAAATACTGAAGTGGGGTGCCATTCCCTCCTCCAGGGAATCTTCCCCACCCAGGGATCAAACCTATGTCTCCTGCGTCTCCTGCATTGGCAGACAAATTCTTTACCACCGGCACCACCCTGGAAGCCCATGTATGTATCCATGCATGTATCCATTCTCCCCCAAACTCCCCTCCCATCCAGGCTGCCACATACCACTGAGCAGAGTTCCCTGTGCTATACACTAGGTCCTTGTTATCCATTTTAAATCTTGCTAGGTATTTTAAAATACATTGTTTCATTTAATTCACAAAGGTAAGCACTATTATTCCAAGATTAACAAAAAATCTAAGGGGAATTCTGGTTGGTAAAGTGGTTGCTGATACCCTGAGTATTTACAGAGCTGCCAGCCCTTCTAAGCTTTCTTAGAGAAGCTATATTTGCAGTCAAGATGCAGTTTTCATGAGCCTCAGATAAGGGATAATGAATGCATTAGGTTGTAGGTTGAATGGAACGAAAACTATTACCTGCAGTGATCTCATATCGTTCCTTCACCCCAGGCCCTCTGAAATAAGAAATCTGCCAGCAGGCCTTTCCTCACTGATACACCTGCCACTCTTGTTCTAAGAATTCTCTGCCAAAGCCCAAACTGAGTCTGAATCCACACTGGGGAGTTTCAGCCTTTAGACTTGTCAGCGAGAGTCATATCAAATGGTGACCACAGAACATCGTGCTTAGTCACCCAGTCATGTCCAACTCTTTGGGACCCCATGGATGTTAGGTAGCTCTGTGCAATTTCCTGGCAAGAATACTGGAGTTGGTTGCCATTTCCTTCTCCAGGAGATCTTCCTGACCCAGGGATCAAACCCATGTCTCCTGAAGTGGTAGGTGAATTCTTTACCAGCGGGAAGCCCCACAGAATATTATGAACTGTTTAAAAAAAATAAAAAACTTGTATGGTAAAACTGCCTAGCCTTTTAAAAATTTTAAAAAGAATATACAATCAAATGGTCAAAAAATAGCTTAAAAGGTTGGACAGCTATATTAATTATAATAGCGCTGCCTGCTGGCACACTGACTCCTCACTTCTGACACCCAATAGAAGCTTGTATCCTGTTTGCCCCACAGCAGTGGTGACATGTGGGTGGTGGGGCACCTTGGCCACACGCAGTCAACCACTGACCCAGGTGCACAGTGGCTCTTCCCTTTGCAGTGCATGGCATTCCCAAGGCTGCCTTAGGTGTCAGCACCCAGGTAATATAAGAGAAGCCAGCAGAGAAGCACCTGCTTCTGAATCACTTTTGCTAACATGACAGCCATTGATGAGAACCAGTCACGTGGCCACACCTGGACGCAAAGGAGGCTGGGAAATGTGTCCCTGGCTAGACAAAAATGTGACACCATGAAAGAAAAATATGAGTGTTTGGGGTGGAGCTGGCAATCTCTGCCCAGCAGGCAGGGCCACCTGGGATGGCTACCATATCCTTTTGCCCTGGACACTCGCAGTTTCAGCACTCAAAGTTTCACTGGAAACCCCTCAGTCCCAGGCACACTGGGACAGCTGTCACCCCATAACTGAAAAGTGAATTAACAATTTAAAATAATAACTTTGAAAACGGACTCAACTGGTTTCACATGCATTCAGGATGGCAGGAAAAAACCTGAGCTGATGATTACAAAGATTCGCTTTTAACCATTTTTTTCCAGATGGTGAATTTGCTAACAGCCAAAGGCAAAATTTTAAGAATTCATGAACACATTGATTAGCAACTAAAGGAGTCACAAATGCCTGAAAGTAAATTGGAATTAAAATACAAAAGCAGTAAAAATCCAAAACCATGACTATCGTTTGATATGCTAGAAAATGAGCAGAAATGCTTACTCAGATATAAAGCACTGCTGAATTGCCTCTCTGGCAAAACAAAATTATCAATATCTGAAAAAATTGGGGTGATACTCATATTTATCAGTTCACCATTTCAGCCAATGCATTATTTTAAACTACAAGTTTCAACCTGCATTTCCGTTCATTTGACTTTTATCACATCATGACTCTGTAGAGAAGCCCTCTCAAATACAGGTGATCCCTGCCTTATCTCATCCCCAGCTCTTTTTGTTTTAGCATCTTCCTGCAGCTCTGTCTTGGAGAAGGCGATGGCACCCCACTCCAGTACTCTTGCCTGGAAAATCCCATGGGCGGAGGAGCCTGGTGGGCTGCAGTTCATGGGGTTGCGAAGAGTCGGACATGACTGAGCGACTCCACTTTCACTTTTCACTTTCATGCATTGGAGAAGGAAATGGCAACCCACTCCAGTGTTCTTGCCTGGAGAATCCCAGGGACGGGGGAGCCTGGTGGGCTGCCATCTATGGGGCTGCACAGAGTCGGACACAACTGAAACGACTTAGCAGCAGCAGCAGCTCTGTCTCACTTGATTGTGTTCTCCTTGCTTGTACTGCCATTTCCCTCAAATTCACAGGCCAAGTGTTTCCTTTCTGTGCACTCTTCCCTATCCACCTCCACAACCTCTTGGTCCAAAGAGTAATTCAAATCAATGAAGGAAAGAAAGCCTATTCTCTCCAGAAGGAAATGATGCTTCATTTATCGCCCACCCTACACACACACACACACCAGAAGTATCACCCTCTCTCCACATCCTCACATCATATTAGATCCAGCCGCATCTGTGAGCACCTTTCATGGGCTGCTGAGAACATGCGATCTTTGCCACTCTGTGACTTCCCTAAGGAATTCCTGGAATTTCACACTGCACCTTAGCCTCCTTCAAAAAATGCAAAGTGCTGAATTGAAGTTTGATTCAAAAACATTAGATGAGGAAGAGATCCACAAACTTAGTCTCATGACAAAGTGAAATTCCCTAGGGAGACTGGAACACTATGGCATTTGCATTTAAACCTCCTGAACAGCAATTTCTGTGAGAAATCTGAGCTCTAGAGGGCTACTCGGACAAATCAATAAATCCTGGCTTTTTACTATAGTTTGGAGAACCATAAACTTTTCATTGTTCTCCGGTGTCTTTCGAGTTGTCCGTGAACTGACTCCAGCTAGATTTCCTGGGCCTTGGAATTACTTTGTTTAGATAATTAAAGAAAGGGAGTCAGGCTGAACCGACTTGTCACAGCTGTGAATCCCAGCTGTGTATCCCCAGGGTGCTGAGATAACAGTCCCCTGCACTAATCCAATCTGGGCTTTTCCTGGGGGCTGTCATTACTGCAAAATGAGGTGAATGTGGTGGATGAAAAGTAGCAAGGCTGGGGAGTTAGTAGTGATGCAGAATCGTGCCTAGGACGTGAGGGGTTGTGATCAGAGAAGGAATCACAGAGATCCAGTGGCCAAACTACCGTAGCCAATGTATATACTGCATTATATACTATATACTACACATCTGATATATGTATATACAATATATACACACAAATTACTTATATGTAAATACCGTAGTCACTATACACATTACTATATATATCAATGCTGCTGCTAAGTCGCTTCAGTTGTGTCCAACTCTGTGGGACCCCATAGATGGCAGCCCACCAGGCTCCCCCGTTCCTGAGGGGCAAGAACACTGGAGTGGGTTGCCATTTCCTTCTCCAGTGCATGAAAGTGAAAAGTGAAAGTGAAGTCGCTCAGTCATGTCCAACTCTTAGCGACCCCATGGACTGCAGCCTACCAGGCTCCTCGGTCCATGGGATTTTCCAGGCAAGAATAGATCTACTATAAATAGAGGCTATAAGTATATAACATATACATACATATTATATAGTATATAGATTATAATATATAGAAATACATTAAATATATGATATATATTATAATGTGTATATAATATGTATATATTACCCAATACTTTGGCCATCTGATGCAAAGAGCTGCCTCATTGGAAAAGACCCTGATGCTGGAAAGACTGAAGGCAAAAGGAGAAGGGGATGACAGAGGATGAGATGGTTGGATGGTATCACTGACTCAATGGATATGAATTTGAACAAACTCCAGGAGATAGTGAAGGACAGGGGAGCCTGGCGTGCTGCAGTCACGACCCATGGGGTCACAGAGAGTTGGACACAACTTAGCAACTGAACAACAACAAATATATATAATATGTATATATGTGTGTGCATGAACACACACACACACACACACACAATGACCACTACACCCACTACCACTGAGGCTCCCTGCTCTGCTGCCCATCTGTCCAGTGCCCCTCCTCCCACCACACTGGCCTCGCAGCACCTTGAGTGTCATGCCGTCGCCCATTGCACAACCTACCTGCCTGCCCTCCCCACATCTGAATCTCTCTCTTCTTCCACAAACACCCCTCACCTACTAACTCGTACTAATCTTAAGGTCCGAGCTCCAAGGTCACTTCCTTGGAGCAGGCTGTGCTCTCAAATGAGGTCAGCTTCCCCAACATAAGCTAATTTTTCCCACACAGCAGGTTTCACCATTTATCACATAATTAGGCTATTGTTTTGAAATAATATCTGTCCTCCCCAATGGACTTATGAGCAAGGAAGTTGTCTAACTTGCTCACCTTTGCATCTCCAGAGCCTGGAATAGTACCAGCTGTTGTAGAGGTTTGGTTAATACCGGTTGCATGGGTGGATTTGGGTCTGATAATGAACCCAGTCAAGACAGCATAGGTGGAGGGGAGCAGACGCCCGCGGGGCAGACTTCCTCCAGGTGCCACGGATGTGCCCTAAAGCAGTGGTTCTCAAACTTGAGTCTGCAGTAGAAGCACCTGGAGGGCTTGTTAAACTGCAGATTACTAAGCTTTATTCCCAGAGTCTTGGCTTCAGTGGGTCTGGACTCAGACAAGAAACTTGCATTTCCTACAGATTTCCAGGTTATACTGAAGTTCCAGTTCCTGGGACCCCATTTTAAGAACCACTGTTCTAAGACATCAGGCAGTTTCCAAATGGCCTGCTAGAAGCAACTCGACCACTCCCAGGCTTTTCTGTAAGATGAAAATCTGGTGTTTCCAAGACACCAGGTTTTGTCTATCTCACACTTACATATATATAGCTCTCAGCCATCAGTGGGCTGCAGAATCACCTGTAAAGATCCCCAAGGCTCAAATGCCAGGCATTAGGTTTCCATTAATCTGCACAGGAACCCAACATCTACAGTTAAAAACCCTCCTCAGGTGATTTTAAAGTATAACCAGGATGAAGAATGACTGAGATCACAGCTCATAAATTCAACCAAAATTTATCATTGTTGCAGATGTCTAACCTGGAATTACTGAGGTTTATCCCAGAACCCTGCTGTGCCCTTTATTGGACTAAAGTCTAGCACCACACAACATCATTACAGGTAAAACAGAAGCCTGTCTCTTACCCCCAAATAACCACGTTAAAGGAAACTGTGCTTGGAGTCAGAACTAGAGAACAAAAGGTAGGAGACCATTCATTCCTTCAATTCTTTAGCGCCAGGTACGGTATTTAAGTGCAAGGCACATAGTGATAGCTCAGACACGGTTTCTACACAGATGGAACCAACAGTCTCAGGCTATGTTGCTGGAAAATTTCAGGTAAGGATCCAGAAGGCAGAGGACTGTGAACATCAGAAGGACACGGAGATGAGGGGCAACAAGACCCCGCTTGGCCCAGAGACGCAGTGAGAACTGAGAGGACCTACCTGGCGTCCTCCAGGGGTTGGGGTATTCACTGTGGTCCCAGCAAAACTGAGATGCTGAATACAGGAGCAGAGGCATCCGAGACCTGCATGCAAAGCCAGGAAAACAACTTGATTGCGTGCACCTGAGCAGGCTGGCTTTGGAAGTCTGAGATACTGCACGTAGGGTTGTAGGCGGGGGAGCGGGGTTTGATATATTACCATTGGATTATATCTTGGCAGGGAACCAGTTATGCCTGGGGATCCCACCCTGCTGCACCCCTTCAACTGGGGGATTGGGGGATTCTGGTCATCAGAGAAAATGCACGCACACATGCAAACATCACACTAGCAAAATGGGAACCATAACCACTTATGTCTGAGTAAGCTCTGTACCTTTGAAATGCACGGCCCTCCACAAGTAGCTGGCTAGGGACTAAAGTCAACCCAAAGGCTCCCACTTCACTGTCATATTATACTTTAGGGCAGATGTAGATCCCAGCCACATCCCCTGGAAGCCGGTGGAACCCAGCCAAGCAGGATCCTGCCAGCGCCCTACCTGACATCTTGAGGGCCCTGGGTATCCACCGTGGTCCCAGCAAACCTGAGATGCTGAATGCAGGAGCAGAGGGTATTGTGAGCTGTGGAAATTGAGGGCTTACCTGCTGCCCACTTCTCCAGCTCAGCCCCATCTGAGAAGCACCAGAGGAGCTGTTTTCACCACTAGGGATGCCCAGGCCCCACCCAAAACAGTTAACCCGGAACCGGAAGCTGGAGCCAGAGAGAATTTTTTTTTTTTCCCTCCCTCCCTGAACCCACAGGCCTGTGAGGAGGGCTTACTCTGCAGAAAAAGCCTCCTGATGGGGCCACTGCCAGGGAGAGGGCACGGAAGGGCTGGCCCTTCCTCCTGTCCTGTGGGCAGTCAGCCTTGTGCATCCTGGGGTCCTAGAATCAGCCAACTCATGCTCACTCCGACAGGGTAGAGAAGGGAGTGTTTGACCCCCCAGCCCTGTCTCGGAACACACAAACTCCCCTCCCCTGCTTCCTCTCTGCTGAATCTACCCCTTCCCTATTTGTCCAGCAAGCATTTGAAGACGAAGAGGCCCAGCATTTACTGAGCACTGACCTGGGCTGGGCAGGGCCTGGGGCTGAAGAGAGAGCAGGGAACAGCAGGGGCGCTTACAGAAAACAGTCTAGAGCCCAGACACAGACCCCAAAGTGCAAGCAAAAAAGTGGACAACGTTTCAGACAAGGGCTGCAATAACCCGGTGTGCTATTATCATGACTGGAGTCATTTGGAGGGAACGGTTTCTGTGGACTGCATGGTCAGAAAAGGCCTCTGTTCTGAGAACGTGGTATTTAAGTAAAAACCTGAATCAGAAGCAGGAACTGGCTCCCCTGGGGCAGAGGGCACCAGGCAGAGGGAACAGCAGCCATGCAAAGGCACCGAGGTGGGAAGAGCTTGCGACTAAGGAACGCAGAAGGCAAGGCAGAGGGCACCAGGCAGAGGGAACAGCAGCCATGCAAAGGCACCGAGGTGGGAAGAGCTTGCAACTAAGGAACGCAGAAGGCAAGGGTAGGGAGAGGAGGGCCAGAAGAAACCACCCAGTCTGCAGTCCACACCTCACGGGAGGACGGAGGAGAGAGGTGACATAACTGGCAGTTTTCAAAGATCGCTTTGGCTGCCACGCAGAGAACGGGATGGAATACAAGGAGCAAGGGAGGAAGCTAAGCGACAGGCTCAATTGTCCAGACCAGAGGCCACGCCCAGCACCCAGGACACGCGGTATCAAAGCCCAGGCTGCTGTGTGCGCCCCTCGAGGCCTCACTGGACAGTTCTGCGCGTCGTTCCTGACTCTGCCCCGCAGTCTTGTTCCTTGGCCCTCCCAGAGATGTGAGCCACCAACATCCTTTATAAAAATTCTACTTCTGCTCAAAGCAGAGTCAGGCTCTGTTCCTTGCCACTAAGAACTTTAACATGGTTAAGCATATCTTGAAATCAAGAACAAACAAATTAGAGGTTATTGTAGGTTCAATGCAAGTGATACACTGACCTAGCTCAGTGTAAGACTGGAGAGCAGAAAAGTATGGTAACATGATTTATTAACGAAAAGACTAATGACTACAGTTTGCCAGACCTTCCTAAGTCTTTATCTGCTGACCCCATACACTTATTAACAGCTCTCTCTTTCATACTTCAAAGCTTCCTGATTTGGAGGATATGAATCATCTCTCCTTATTAATTCCTGGAGCATAGCTTTGATTCTGGGTCCCTAAGTTAAAGCTTCCTGACACACATCTTATGGCCCAGCCAGCCACAACAGGAAACAACTTCTTTTACAATTTCAAATGGCATAGCAACTGCAGGGGTGTGGGGCATCCATCTACAATAAGCCTTTTTGGTGACCATATCAATGATCTCATTGTTAGGGGGCTAAACTGTATCCCCTCTCCAAATAAATGTGCTGAAGCCCTAACTTGCAGGACTTAGAACGTCACTGCCTTTAAAGATAGAGTCTTGAAAGGGGTAATGAAGTTAGCATGGCTTCCCCCATAGCTCAGATGGTAAAGAATCTGCCTGCAGTGCAGGAGACCTGGGTTTGATCCCTGGGTCGGGAAGATCCCCTGGAGAAGGCAATGGCACCCCACTCCAGTACTCTTGCCTGGAAAATCCCATGGACAGAGGAGCGTGGTGGGCTGCAGTCCATGGGGTTGCAAAGAGTCAGGCACAACTGAGTGACTAACACTTGTGACTTGTGAAGTTAGGGTGGCCACTAGTCTAACCTGATTGGTATCCTTATAAGAAGTGGAGATTAGGGGACTTCCCTGTGGTCCAGGGGTTAAGAAACCGCCTTGCAATGCAGGAGACGAAGGTTTGGTCAAGCAAACTAAGATCCCACCTGCCGTGGAGCAACTAAGCCCATGCACTGAGACTCCTGAGCCTGAGTGCCTTAACTAGAGAGTCTGCGCACTGCAACAAAAGCTCCCACGTGCCGCAACTAAGACTTCACGCAGCCAAATTAATAAATGTTTTTTAAAAATTAATTAATAAGTGTTAGTCGCTCAGTCGTGTCCAACTCTTTGCAACCCCACAGACTAGCCCACGAGGCTCCTCTGTCCATGGGATTTTCCAGGCAAGAATACTGGAGTGGGTTGCCATTCCCTTCTCCCGGGAATCTTCCCAATCCAGGGATTGAACCCGGGTCTCCTGCATTGCAGGCAGATTTTTTACCATCTGAGCCACCAGGAAAGCCTGCAATGAATGAATACTATATTTTTTAATTATTTTAATTGGAGGATGATTACTTGACAATATTTCAATGGGTTTTGCCATACATCAACATGAATCGGCCACAGGGACACGTGTCCCCCCTACATCCAGAGAGGAGATTAGGACACAGAGAAAACATTATTTGAAGACACAGGGAGAAGACGGCCATCAACAAGCCAAGGACAGAGGCCACAGGAGAAACCAACCCTGGCAGCACCTTGATCTCAGACTTCCAGCCTCAAGAATTCAAAAAAAAAAAAATATCTCTGTTGTTGAAACTGCCCAGTCTGTAGGACTTGCCATGGCAGCTCTAGCAACTAATACACTCACATAACACAACGCAGGCTGGCATTCTCGCAAACCCTCCACCTTGCAAGAACTTTCCATTGCCCCGACCTACATACAATTCATGCCACTCAGCTGAGGGACCTTCAGCTGCTGCAACATGGGCAAACCAATGTGCCCAGGCTGATAATCCAGACCAGTTAATCTTCAGTACCTGGCGGCCCACTTCTGTGCAGTGACCAGCTACGGTTAGGGGTTAACTGGGGCTCCCTTAATCCATGCTGACTGCCTGTCTCTGTGTATACAGGCCACAGAAGGTTATAAAATATTAAGAACCTTAACCATGAACTTGACTCATGCCCACTGCTCCTGGCAAGGCAGGGTCTCCTGTCCTCAAACATAATACTTTGCTTTCACCCCTGCGTCCTGGAGCCAGCTCGTGGGTCTGAAGGTTCTCAAAGAGAAAGGTTTGTCATGAGACTGGTCAGCTGTCTGCTATCAAGGCCTTTTATGGGGATCAATCAACAAGTCTTTATCAGATACTCCTGACCCTGTGGGAGTTTCAACACTCGGTTCCTGCCCTCAAAACCACGTGACTGTACTGTTGCAATGGATGTGGTTCAAGAGCTTTAAAAGTTAAATACAAATAAAAGAGCTGAGTAACTAAGCAAAGACCAAGCCCGACTCCTGGTTCTGTGTCTGTTCAGCTGCATGACCAAAGCTAACTCTTCCACCGCTGAGTCTCAGGGGCCTCCTTTGCCAAATGAGGCTAAGAATACCTTCCTCACAAGATCCTTGTATGAGAAGGGAGCTAAACATTACATGGAGGGACTTCTCCGGCAGTCCAGTGGTCAAGACTTTACCTTCCAATGCAGGGGGTGCAGTTTCGAACCCTGTCTGGGGAGCTAAGATTCCACATGCCTTGCAGCCAAAAAACCAAAACATAAAACAGCAGAAATAGTATAACAAATTCAGTGAAAGTGTTCCAGTGAAAGTGCTGGTCGCTCAGTCGTGTCCAACTCTTGCAACCCCGTGGACTGTAGCCCACCAGGCTCCTCTGTCCATGGGATTCTCCAGGTAAGAATACTGGAGTGGGTTACCATTCCCGTCTCCAGAGGATCTTCCCGACCCCACGATCGAACCTGGGTCTCCTGCATTACAGGCAGATACTTTACCACCCGAGCCACCAGGGAAGCCCAACAAGTTCAATAAAGACTTTTAAAAATGGTCCACATTGAAAAAAACAAAACAAAACAGTATATGGAAAAAGTATTCAGTATCTAGCACCCAGGAGGCGCTCGTTTTTAAAGAGAAGAAATTGACAAGCGTAGGCCACGCTTGAAATTGCCATGAGTGAGGATAGGCTCAGGAAGCCCACACTGTAGGACCTAGTTTTCACCCTTGTCCAGTGTTTACTGAGCATCTACTATGTGCCAGAAACCCAGCTCTGTCGAGAATATAAGACTAGGTCCCGAGATGCTCCCAGTTGGCTGGAAGCAGACAGATGAACCAGACAGGTGTGGGGCAGGAAGCAGGGAGCGCTCTCAACTGAGGGCTGAGTTTGTGCAAGGCTGACTTGGCTGGCCCTTCTCTGAAGATCTATCTGGACAAGTGTCATTCTCTCTCTCTCTCTCTCACACACACACACACAGACACGTGTTTTATTGAAGTTCTCACTTTGCTTTGTAATTCAGTGTTTTGCCTATAACAGCACCGAGAGACCCACACAGATATGCATCCATTTTCAGGTTTCTATAATGAGATGGGTTTTGCTTTCTATTTCCTCTTCCACAGAGAATAAGAAGACAGATGAATGTCTATGACGATTCGAAATACAGATCCTCACAAATGTGTGATCTGTTTTCCCCTGAAGTCCTGATGTTTATCACATGCCAAGGTCCCGAGGCAGGCAGCTGGGTCCCATGGTCTGCTGATGCCTCAGTAGCTGACCTGTGAGATGAGGATAGTGGGACAGAACAAGGCTGGGCTGGAGGCTGAGCTGACCCCTCCTGCACTAACCAAAAGGGATGAATAATTGCATTCCATCCGCTACTGTCATTCTTTCAGGGGTTCCAGTCTGGGTGGAGGTGATGCCTAAAGTCCAGTGGGCAGGGTGGGTGGTGACATCATAGTTCTCTGTGGACCACCTGAATTCAAGGAGGGCCCCAAGCAGATGCAAGGTAAGGGGTCATCAGTCAGACCAAAAAAGACCCTGGGAGGAGCAATGATTTCACAGGGAACCTGGGCCGGAAGCCATAGGCACAGCGGTGCATAGCAGGAGGAACTGAGGTGTTAAAGGTAACAGGAGCCCCTGTTAGTCCAGATGGACTTAACCTGAATCAAGTGTTTCTGTGTAACGTCTCCCGTGACCTCGCAACAACCTTAACAAGGAGTTTTTCGTGAACTTCATTTTACAGAAGAGGGAGCAGGAGCTTGGCGAGGTTACAGAGCAGCCCAAGACTGCAGGGCCAGTGAGCAGAAACCCACCCAGCTCTGACTCCCAGGTTCTCATCTTTAACCGCTACATCCCACTGCCCCTAGGTAAAGCCTCTGGGCTTTCAGTAAGCATGGGCTCATGCACACAGCACCACCAGCCTCTTGGGAGCAAGATGAACTTCAGGCCTCACCCACTCAGGGAGAGAGAGTCTGCTACATTTACTGACCTGGATCAGGCACCCAGCCTCAGTTACTGCAGCTGAGGAGGGCTGGGGGGAGGTGGGAGTTAAGAGCTCAGGCAAAAACTAGTAAGAATTGAAACATTCAGGGCCTCAATTTCTTCTATCCCAGATACATAAAATAAAGGTTTGGATGGCAAACTGAGTTTTCTACTTTCTACCTGGATGTTTTGACAAATAAACTACAGATCATCGCATCTGCCTCATGTTCAGGAATTTTCTGAAACGATATTCTGATGTTTCATGGTCATTGTGGTCATTTGGAATGAATCTGGTAGGCCCAGAGTAGAAATGGCTGGTGTTTCACCCAGCATGTCATCTGTACGTTAACAGTTTTCATGAAGAGTTTTACTTGGCAGAAGCAAGCCAGGGATGCTCCTTGTAGTACAAGTCACTAGGAATGTTTATTTCATAGAAAGAATGTTGCTGTGTTCAGATCCAAGTTGAAATGGACTTCCAGCCAGGGGACAGCAGGTGACACCAACATGGTGGATGTGAGGATGTCCCTGAAGTCTTTGGGGGCCATAGACAGAGCCCCAGGCATCTCAAGAGTCTATCCAACCTCCAGCATGTGGGAAAGGATGGCTCAACCCCTGCTGGGGCTTTGGGAAAAGGGAAAGAAAGTGGGTATAGGGAGGACCAGCCAAAGGGTCACTGGCATCAGCAGCCAGAACAGGGATCCTGGAAAGATGCAAAGCATCACCTCCTCAGGAGTGTTTTGCCTGATTGGAAGAGAGTGGACAGGACTGAGTGAGCCCGAGCAGACGTGATACGTGGGGATGCACCTTTGAAGCCTGTCCTCGTAGCCCTCGGCCCTGGGCTGGAGGAGGGGGTCTTTGAGAGATGCTGCCTGGTTCAGACACATTTAAGCATAAACCGGAACTCCCAGAAGCCAGGGGCTACCTCCACATGTAGGATCACAAGGCCCTGCACTGGATGCCTGGGGCTGCTGTCACCAAGTACCACCTGCTGGTGGCTGGGAACAACAGAAACTTAGTATCTCACAGTTCTGGAGGCCAAAAGATCAAGGTGTAGGCAGGGCTGGTTTCTCCCGAGGACTGTGAGGCAAAGTCTGTTTCATGCCTCCCACCCCACTTCTGCAGGTTTGCCAGCTACCCTCGGCATTCCAGGGCTTATAGAAGCATCAGCATGGTTTCCGCCTTCATCGCCTCTTGGCTCTGTCCCTGTGTGCTGTCTCTAAGTTTCCCCTTCTTAAAAGGGCAGGATTAGGGTTCATCCAAACAGCCTCATCTTTACTTGACCTCTTCTGCAAAAACCTTATCTCCAAATAAAGTCACATGCTAAGGAATTAGGGCACTAGAACTTCAATGTACCTTTTTGGGGTGGCGCAATTTGGTGCTCATCACCCCATTCCTAACAGGCCTTCAAACAGTCAGTGCTCGTCAAACCTGGCTGTCCATCAGGTATTGAAAGTACCAGGTTTGGGACTACCCTGGTGGTCTAGTGGCTAAGACTGCACTTCCAACGCAGGGGGTCTGGGTTCAATCCCTGGTCAGGGAAATAGACGCCTCCCCCCTCCCACCACGCCACAAATAAAGATCCTGAAGATCCCACATGCCACAGCTAAGACCCAGTGCAGCCAAGTAAGTAATAAACAAAAAAAATACCAGGCTCTAGGGTTTGTTGGAGAATGGACATACGTATATGTATGTGTATATGAATGGATACATGTATATGTATGAGTCCCTTCATTGGTCACCTAAAACTATCACAATATCGTTAATCGGCTATACCCCAATACAAAATAAAAGATTAAAAAAAAAAATACCAGGCTCTACTCAGATTCTGATTCACTTGGGCTGGATGGGGCCCAGGTACCTGGATTTTCTACAATTTTCCCCCAAGCAATCCAAAAGTATGGCCATGTCTGAGCACTGCTGTCCTGGGAGTAAAACAAGGTGAAGAACCAGAGACACAGGGCCGCCACCGCTGCCCGAGTGAGTCATGCACCCACTGCTGTCACCCGGGCTGTGGCTGAGCAGCCTGGAGGAGGGCACTTGAATTGAAAACATCAGCCTTTTGGAACAGCATCAAATGATGGCCCCCAGTGTCTTAGGATGAGGGAGCCTGCGCTTTCCATGCTTTTCAACACTAAATTTAAAAGGCACAACTAATCTTCCTCTTCATGAAGATATAATTTACTGAGGCCTACCCTAAGGACAGTCTTGATGGTTTCCAGAGCAGGGGACTGCGTGGCAGGTCAAGAGCCATGGATTTTTAAGTGACACTAAATATTTATAGAGAAAACTGAGACTGACTCACCTTGCTGCAAGGTAAGACAGGAGATTACAGTCACATCTCTAGCCCAGGAAAAGAGAAACGCAATGAAAATCTGGATGCCTGTGACAAACCCCTTAAATACCTACAGGCCTGATTATACGCTACTCAAAATAATTTTTGCTCTATTTTTAAACACTGTGGAAATCAAAACTAAATTAATATGGGCTCAACTTTGAAGGGAGGGAAAAGGCAATATCCATAATGAACTGACAAGCTAATTAATGTATCTGAACAGAGCAAGAAAAACCATAGAAACTGATTGGAAATCATGTGGATTTCATTCATATGAGAGAGAAAGCAATTGAAGTATTCTCAGGCAAATTAATTAAATCTACAACACACCCAGAATGCATGTTGTTCCAGCTTCCTGCTGAGTTCTGTGGGAGAACTCACCAGTAAGAATTTCTCAAATGCACTGTGAAAATGTGCTTTAGAAGCAGGGCAGGAAGGACAAGCATGCAGTCGAATGTGTCTTTTGGGGCCTGTGTCATGGTTACCCTGTGAGGATCAAGCTGACCTCTGGCCTCTTTCTTCCTTTTGTCCTCGACCCACCCACCAACAGGTTCATCTAAACTCAGAATAACCGTGCACCACTGATGCTAAAGACAGGATGCCCAGCTGCTGCTACTTAAGCCCCTTGGCTAGCTCCAGTGAGGAGCAGCCTACAATCTAGTATTAAAATCACGACTATTCAGCTGGGAATTTTTCCTAAGGCCATGGTCACAGGTCCAGGAAGGTATGGCCTCTTCAAGTACCTGATGGCGACTTAGCTGGGGGTAGGGGGTGGGGTGTTGTTTAAATACTCTCTTCCTTACCCTATCACAGGCAGGACCTAAGGCTCGGGAGTCAGGACTTGCCTGGTGGTCCAGCAGTTAAGAATCCACCTGTCAATGCAGGGGACACAGGTTTGATCCTTGGTCCGGGAAGACCCCTCATGCTGTGGAGCAACTAAGCCCATGCACCACAACTGCTGAGCCCATGTGCTGCAAATCCTGAGCCCGCACATCTGGAGCCTGTGCTCCACGACGAGAGAAGCCCAAGCACCGCAACTAGAGAGCAGCCCCCGCTGCCCCCAGCTAGAGAAAGCCCGCACGGCAACAGAGACGGCACAGCCAAAAAAAGAGACTCAGGAGGCAGGAGATGGAGCCTTGATTCCCACCAGCTGTGTGAATCCAGTCAGCCTTTGACACAGCCCCAGTTCATGCTCTCCTTGTGCCCTTTACTTTCCATACCATAATAATAATTTTGCTTTTCAATCTATTTATGTTCTGACTATCTTCCCACGAGATTGTGAATCCCTGTGTGGACAGGACTGTGTGTAATTCACTGCTCACTCCCGTACTCCGCACAGTGCTATCTCCAAAGGTCACATTCATTTTCAGCCTTAATCCCAGGTGGTTAGTTGCACAGAGTAGGACCTCAGAATGCTCTTGCTGAATCAGTGACCGAATTCCTTCACAATGAAGGGAAAGCCATGGATAAGACAGTGCACCCCTTTCTACATGGAATGTTTCTGTCTCAAGACCTGGCAGTCCAGCCACAGAAATGAACTCACCTGAGCATCTGAAAGAATTACAAAACTAACTCCTCAACAGAGGATAAGGGCTGAGAAGAATGAACTGAAAAGGAAAAACTCTCCAGCATAAAGAGGTGGGTCTTAAGGGATGAATTATCTGCCCTAAAAGGATGCTGAAGTCATGCTAATCAAAGGTGCCTGTGAAGGTCCTGGAGATGTAATCAAGTTCAGATGAGGCCCCACTCAATTAGGGGAAGCCCTGAATCCAGCATGACCTGTGTGTTTATGAGAAAGCCGCGTGGTGACAGAGATCACAGTGATGTGTCCAGAGGCCAAGGAAGGCCAAGGACTGTTGCCAGCCCCCAGAGGCTAGAAAGCAGCAGGAAGCCAGGTTCTTCTGCAGAGCCCCTCAGAGGAGCCAAAGCCACTGACTGCTTGATTCCAGCTTCTGGCCTCCAGAACTGGGAGACAATATTTCTGTTGTTATAAACCACCCAATTTGTGGTACTTTGTCACACGAACCCTAGGAAGCTAGCTCAGTGTGGGTGGTCACATGCACACAGGGGAAGGGTAAACTGATGATCTGTCCGTATCTCAAAACTATTACTATTATTATATGCTGTTACGTAATAAGATATAATACATATTTAATATAAATAATATTAAGCATAATATAATTTCTACTCAATATGTTATACAATGTATATTACATATATTCTATAATATTATTATATAAAATTATATACATATTATATATAATATAATGCATATATGTAGCATGGGTATATGTACTTAAGTTTCTCAGTCGTGTCCAACTCTTTGCAACCCCATGGTCTGTAACCCACCCAGTTACTCTGTCCATGGGGATTCTCCAGGTAAGAATACTGGAGTGGGTTGCTATGCCCTCTTCCAGGGAATCTTCCCAAACCCAGGGATCAAACCCAGGTCTCCCACCTTGCAGGCAGATTCTTTACCACCTGAGCCACCAGGGAAGCCCAAGAATACTGGACTGGGTAGTCTATCCCTTCTCCAGGGGATCTTCTTGACCCAGGAATTGAACTGGGGTCTCCTGCATTGCAGGTGCAGTCTTTACCCGCTGAGCTACCAGGGAAGCCCATATATAGTATAATTATATATAATTATTGTGATCATATATAATTATTATAATATATACTAATTATTGATATCATTACATATTATACAGTGTACAAGTATAATTTTATCATTACAAAAATAACTATTACTATGACTAGTCCTTTTTGCAGAGAAGGCAATGGCACCCCACTCGAGTACTCTTGCCTGGAAAATCCCATAGACGGAGGAGCCTGGAAGGCTGTAGTCCATGGGGTCACTAAGAGTCCGACACGACTAAGCAACTTCACTTTCACTTTTCACTTTCATGCATTGGAGAAGAAAATGGCAACCCACTCCAGTGTTCTTGCCTGAAGAATCCCAGGGACGGGGGAGCCTGGTGGGCTGCCGTCTATGGGGTCACACAGAGTCAGACACGACAGAAGCGACTTAGCAGCAGCAGCAGCAGCAGTCCTTCTTGAGCACATTCTCTGTGCTAAGCATTAGATATACATGACTTCATGTAGTCCTCCATTCCTTCTCCCCATCCATCTGAGAGGCAGGTAATATTATCATTCCTGCTGTACAGATGGAGGAAACTAAGGCTTTGCAAGGTGAGTAATTTGTCCACAATTGGAATTCAGGGCTTGCCTATTTCAGCATCTGTATTTCACACCCCCTCTCCAAATTTTCCAAAGTATTATGTGCAGTTGACTGCCTTCTCCAGCAGCCAGCCCTGGAAGGCATCTTGCAGGACTGCTTGTCCTTTCTAACTTATGGGCTGGGATAAAACGAGAGAAAGAATGACCAAGGCCACTGGCCCCATAGCCTGGGGCCTTGCACCTGCCCTGGGGGTTCACTCAGTTCTCAAACCTAAAATCTACCCCCTTGTGGACAAAAGTACCCTAACTCATACAACCCCACAAATAGCACTCCCTGGGCAGACACAGCAGGCAAGTGAGCAAATGTATTTTATTTTCCCCCTCTGGCTGCACCACATGGCCTGAGGGACTTTCAGTTCAGTTCAGTCGCTCAGTCATGTCCGACTCTTTGCGACCCCATGGACTGCAGCACGTCAGGCTTCCCTGTCCATCACCAACTCCTGGAGCTTGCTCAAACTCATGTCCATCACATCAGTGATGCCATCCAACCATCTCATCTGTCATCCCCTTCTCCTCCTGCCCCCAATCCCTCCCAGCGTCAGGGTCTTTTCAAATGAGTCGATTCTTCCATCAGGTGGCCAACGTATTGGAGTTTCAGCTCCAGAATCGGTCCTTCCAATGAATATTCAGGACTGATTTCCTTTAGGATGGACTGGTTGGATCTCCTTGCAGTCCAAGGGACTCTCAAGAATCTTTTCCAACACCACAGTTCAAAAGCATCAATTCTTCGATGCTCAGCTTTCTTCACAGTCCAACTCTCACATCCATACACGACTACTGGAACAACCACAGCTTTGACTAGACGGACCTTTGTTGGCAAAGTAATGTCTCTGCTTTTGAATATGCTGTCTAGGTTGGTCATAGCTTTCTTCCAAGGAGTAAGCATCTTTTAATTTCATGGCTGCAATCACCATCTGCAGTGATTTTGGAGCCCAAAAAAATAAAGTCTGGCACTGTTTCCCCATCTATTTGTCATGAGGTGATGGGACCAGATGCCATGATCTTAGTTTTCTGAATGTTGAGCTTTAAGCCAACTTTTTCACTCCCCTCTTTCACTTTCATCAAGAGGCTCTTTAGTTGTTCTTCACTTTCTGCCATAAGGGTGGTGTCATCTGCATATCTGAGGTTATTGAGATTTCTTCCGGCAATCTTGATTCCAGCTTGTGCTTCATCCAGCCCAGCATTTCGCATGATGTACTCTGCATATAAGTTCAATAAGCAGGGTGACAATATACAGACTTGATGTACTTCTTTCCCGAGTTGGAACCAGTCTGTTGTTCCATGTCCAGTTCTAACTGTTGCTTCTTGACCTGCATACAGACTTCTCAGGAGGTAGGTCAGGTGGTCTGGTATTTCCATCTCTTGAAGAATTTTCCACAGTTTGTTGTGATTTACACAGTCAAAGGCTTTGGCATAGTCAATAAAGCAGAAATAGATATTTTTCTGGAACTCTCTTGCTTTTTCAATGATCCAGCAGATGTTGGCAATTTGATCTCTGGTTCTTCTGCCTTTTCTAAATCCAGCTTGAACATCTGGAAGTTCACGGTTCACATACTGTTGAAGCCTGGCTTGGAGATTTTGAGCATTACTTTGCTAGCATGTGAGATGAGTGCAATTGTGTGGTAGTTTGAACATTCTTTGGCATTGCCTTTCTTTGGGAGTGGAATGAAAACTGACCTTTTCCAGTTCTGTGGCCAGTGCTGAGTTTTCCAAATTTGCTGGCATATTGAGTACAGCACTTTCACAGCATCATCTTTAAGGATTTGAAATAGCTTAACTGGAATTCCATCACCTCCACTAGCTTTGTTTGTGGTGATGCTTCCTAAGGCCCACTTGACTTCACATTCCAGGATGTCTGGCTTTAAGTCAGTGATCACACCATCATGATTATCTGGGTCATGAAGATCTTTTTTGTACAGTTCTTCTGTGTATTCTTGCCACCTCTTCTTAATATCTTCTGCTTCTGTTAGGTCCATACCATTTCTGTCCTTTATTATGGACCTTAGTTCCCTGATAAGAGATCGAAGCTGCACCCCTCTGCATTGGAAGTGCAGAGTCTGAACAACTGGACCACCAGGGAAGTCTTACAAATGTACTTCTTTTATCATTTGTATGCTCAGTTCAGTTCAGTCCCTCAGTCGTGTCCGACTCTTTGCGACCCCATAAACCGCAGCACGCCAGGCCTCCCTGTCCATCACCAACTCCCGGAGTCCACCCAAACCCATGTCCGTTGAGTCGGTGATGCCATCCAACCATCTTATCCTCTGTCATCCCCTTCTCCTCCTGCCCTCAACTTTCCCAGCATCAGGGTCTTTTCCAATAAGTCAGCTCTCCGCATCAGGTGGCCAAAGTGTTGGAGTTTCAGCTTCAGCATCAATCCCTCCAATGAACACCCAGGACTGATCTCCTTTAGGATGGACTGGGTGGATCTCCTTGAAGTCCAAGGGACTCCTGAGAGTGTTCTCCAACACCACAGTTCAAAAGCATCAATTCTTTGGTGCTCAGCTTTCTTTATAGTCCAATTCTCACATCCATACATGACCACTGGAAAAACCATAGCCTTGACTAGACAGACCTTTGTTGGCAAAGTAACGTCTCTGGTTTTTAATATGCTGTCTAGGTTGGTCATAACCTTCCTTCTAAGGAGTAAGCGTCTTTTAATTTCAGGGCTACAGTCACCATCTGCAGTGATTTTGGAGCCCAGAAAAATAAAGTCAGCCACTGTTTGCACTGTTTCCCCATCTATTTGCATGAAGTGATCGGACCAGATGCCATGATCTTAGTTTTCTGAATGTTGAGCTTTAAGCCAACTTTTTCACTCTCCTCTTTCACTTTCGTCAATAGGCTCTTTAGTTGTTCTTCACTTTCTGCCATAAGGGTGGTGTCATCTGCATATCTGAGGTTATTGATATTTCTTCCGGCAATCTTGATTCCAGCTTGTGCTTCCTCCAGCCCAGCATTTCTCATGATGTACTCTTCATGTAAGTTCAATAAGCAGGGTGACAATATACAGCCTTGACGTACTCGTTTTCCCGTTTGGAACCAGTCCCAATTGCATCTAACTGGCTGCCAAGAGAATAGCAACCCACCAGCAGTGTTAAAGACGTGCTCTTTGCTTTTACCTGGGGACAAATCCCTTTAGGCTGGACCTCCCTCAGAGAGAGAGAAATTTCAGCAGACAAGTGGCAAAACTCTCACTCTTCTTGGAAGACCAAGGGGCTTCCAGGGCCTGGAGTTAGTCCACCAAGCATCGCGTCTGGGCCTGATACTTCCTTGAAGTATTTTGGGGCAAATCACCTCTGTGTGCCTCCATCTCTGATCTATACAATAGGATCCATAGCTGATACCCAGGCGCCATGAGAATTAATGAGAACTGGATAAGACTCTTAGCTGAGTGCCTGGGCTCAAAACAGGAACGACTGTTTTCTCTTTTTATACCCCCAGCTGGCCTCTAGCCCCTGTGCCCCAACCCCAACTGCCCTGAGAGTCAGTGGCCAGAATGCAGGCCTGGGCACTGCTCTGGTACACGCGCACCTTTCCCAGCCCCTTCTCCCTCACCTCACTGTCCCTGGCATCCCAAAGGATAGAAAGAAAACCGAAATAACCACAAACTATTCTACTTATCAGACTAGATGAGTGGAATCACAGATATTTGGGGTTTTCTTTATATTTTTATCCTATTAAAATGACCATGAGGAACATTTACCTAACAGACAGGATGATTATGAAGAGTAAATGAGATCATGTTTATAAAAGGCTTAGCATGCCACTTAGCCAATAAAAGTCAGCTCTCATTTTTAAAAAAAAACAATCTAACTGAAAACAAGAATATATTTTCTAGAGCTTCATGATTTGCAAACTATTTTCATATGCTTTACTTCATGTATATACTCATGACTGTCAGATGAGTTTATTATTGCCACCTTACAGACCAGGAAACTAAGGTGTAAGGATGTTGAAGACTGGCCCTGGGTGACTTAGTGGGCAGCATCATGGCAGAGTCAAGAGGTCCATGGCGGTGATCCTGTTTATGGACTCGCCATGAGGGGCCACAGGTGCAAGTCCACCCGCAGGGCCTCGGCTCCTGCCCCACCCCTGTGGCCCACGGGCAGCCCCCTGCGTCTGTCTGACAAAGAAGCCCAGTACTACTTGGTCCTTACTTCTGAGTCCAGGCTCCGCTGACTCTCTTTTAAGAGGCTTTTTTTTTTTTTTTTAAATGTGGACCATTTTAAAAGTCTTTACTGAATTATTTACAATATTGCTTCTGTTTTATGGTTTGGTTTTTTTGGCCCTAAGACATGCTCCCCCAACCAGGGATCAAACCCGCAACCTCCTGCACTGGAAGGTGAACTCTTCACCACTCGGCTTATATCAGCAAAGTCCCTCCCTGTTAACTCTTGAGTCTAGAAATCAGGCATCCATCCTCGGTCATCACAAGCCCCTCCCTCTCGACAGAATCAGTTAAGCTACAGGCCTGGTGGGTGCACGAGGAAGGCTGACTTCCACCAAAATGACAGGCAGGACGCAGAGACCCAGGGCGGGGACAGGAAGCCGTTTCTGGCAGGCAGGCAGCAGTTCACGGCTTCCTCACCTGCCACGTGGTCCAGGCCCCTGGTGCCCAGGATGAGAAGAGACCCCACTTTACTCAGGATCCACCTGGGAAACCAAGGGCAAAGCTGTCATGGCTCAAATACTACTCTTTCTCATCTCATCTGGAAGAAGTTCTGAGTGAAAATAAGATCTGTATAGTATTTTGAATTCTTTGTTTTTTGGGGGAGTAGGTGTTAAAAGAGTCATTTTCCCTTTCATTCATTCATTCATTCACTCATCCAACAAATGTGTATTAAGCACCTTTTACATGCTAGACTCTGTTCTCAAGATTGAGAATACAGCTGTGAGCAAGAAAGAACATCTCCTAACCTCATGGAGCACAATGTCCAGAAAATCTAGACCCGAAGCGCCAGTCCCCAATACATCATCTCACCACTATTCTCCTAGGTATTTTGGGTAGCACTTTCTTCAATGATCTGCTCCCAATGAACACAGCACTACCCTGCTTCCAGGATGAGAAACCAGGTGTACTAGAAAATGCAAACAAATCTAAATATATATTGAGGCAAACAATAGGTGGTAAAGATAATCCACTGTCCACTCTGAGCTATGCGAAATGATTTTTTGTAAATGATTTAACCAACGTGAATGAACACCCATGTGCTGTGTTTAAAACTGATAAGCTTTTCCACCAAAACCATTCCTTTGCTTGTAAACATGTTTTCCTCAAAAATCACTTGGAATTGTAAACATGCTTATCCCATTACCAATAAACATATGGTGACCTCTTCTAAAGGAGATAAACATCTGCTGTATGCCAAAGTCATAAACATGTTTTGGACAGTACAGAAAAAGTAAGGAATACATCGGTAAGTTGTGGCAACCTGCAAAGAACGTATATGGACAATCATGTAATGTCTCACATGGAGTCAATGTGGCGGATACACCTGTAAACCAGTGGACTGTGAGGGGAGGCCAGGGTGCCCAGGCTCCCCAGTTGGCATCCAGTACCAACTGCCAGACCACACAAGTGCTGACAACATCTCCCCGATGTGGCCTCAGCAGGACACAGTCTGCCGTGTCTGACCATAAGGGGCTCCTGCCTTTGAGGAAGGTGGAGAATGAGATCTCTGCCAGTGGATGCCCCTGGTACCACTGGCTGAGACTGAGTGGCAGCCAAAGCAGTGAGGGAGGGCTGCTCCCAGACAGCTGGGCATGCCTTCCACCCCTACCCCCGTGCCGGCCCAAAGGGACCCGAGTTCAGTGAAGGAGATAAAGGCCTGAACCTCATTTAGGGTGAGTGGTGTTTGTGCCCGACGGTTCCGACTCCTTGACATCCTGCACCCGAGTCTCTGTTTTGACTTGAGGTGTGATTCCTCAGGACAAATCACCATCACATCATTACATGCAGTGCCAAGCCCACCAAAGCACTTGCAGGGAGCCACCACGTGTGAGAGTCTTCTTCAACAATCAGGCTGGGATGCTACTGGCGTGAGGATGCTCCTGGGGAGGACGCAGGAGGCCTTTAAAGTGCAGCATTGGACTTCCCTGGCGGTCCAGTGCTTAACAATCCACCTGCCAAAGCAGGGGACATGGGTTCGATCCCTGGTCTGGGAAGATACCACCTGCCACGGGGCAACGAAGCCCATGCGTCATAACCACTAAAGCCCATGCACCCTAGAGCCCCTGCTCTGCAACAGAGAAGCCACTGCCATGAGAAGCCCACACACCGCAGCTAGAGAGCAGCCCCATGCTCACTGCAACTAGAGAAAGCCTGTGCCCAGCAATGAAGACCCAGTGCAGCCAAAAATAAATACATTTTTTAAAAAACAGTAATTTTAAGGTGCAGCATTACTCTCAAGGGGCACAACCTTGTGATAGACCCTGACTTGTTCATGGAGACCTCCACCTCATAGTAAAGAGCTGGCCGTACTGATGGGCCTTCATCACCCAAAATATCAGCCCACCTGGCTCCATCTGGGGCCTCCCTGGGCTCTGCCTTGTGTCTGCCACCCAGCACCCACACTCTCTTTCCCACTTGGCTGGTTGGGCTCAGAGCATTGAGGGCCAGATCTGTGCTTGTCACTGCTATTCCTACTGGACATTATGTCTCCATATGCATATGCATCCAGGAACATTCCAGAACTGTGCCCGCATCTGACGTTTCTTTGCTCGGCCTCCCTTTCCCAGCATCACAGACCCCACCACCAATCAAACCATATCACTCTTAACCACTATCACTAGTATGTTGAAAATAGAAATGTTTTTAAATCTCGCTCCCACACACCCTCCACCTCCTCATCTCCAGTACGGGCGCGATAACTAAATGTGTGCTGGGAACGCTGCTTCAGCTGTTTTTTTTTTTTGGCTGCTCTTCAGGTCACGTGGGATCTTAGTTCCCAGACCAGGGGTTGAACTCGTGCTCTGCTACAATGGAAGTGTGGATTCTTAAGCACTGGCCCTTCAGGGAAGTTCCCGCCTATGTTTTTAAAATCACCTCCTCACGTAGTCACTTCACTCACTGCAATGTCTCAGCAGCAGATTAGATGGTGGGGGCGTAGCTTTCCGAGACCCACAGTCCAGGGCTGCTCTGACAGCTCAGACCCCCAAAGGCAGCACACGAACCCCGCGAAGCACTGTGCCAAAGAACACTTGCAAAGTTAGAGCTTTCCCAAGATTTGGCCTTTAGAGGTTTACTTGTTGCTCTCTTCACTCCTGCCTCCAAAAAACAAGGAGATCGTTTGCTTTAATGTGCAGTATGAACACAGAAGAAGAATTGATCGTGTGAATGTATTCCTGCTTGGAATACATGTCTTCCTGCTCCCAGGCTCTTGCCTGGAGTCTTCAGGGTCTGCGCAGGGACCACACGGTCCTTCCTTCCATCCCAACCCTCCCTTGGGCAGAATGTGTTTAAAGCCACAACTTAACCACTCACTGGATTCCCCAGCCTTGCTGACTGTGCTCCCATTCATAACCCCCTGCACAGGTACCTAGTGGCTCATGATTTTTTTCCCAGACTGTGGCTTCCATGTGGCCTGCAGCAGACGTCTCTGAAGTGGCTGGCTCGGGCCACAAGGACAGAGTGTCAGAAACGAAGAGGACAGCCGTGTGCCCCCACCACGACAGCAGGAGCCAGCCCAGCCCACAGGGAGCTCCCTCTCCTGGCCTCGAGTTTCAGGGCCTTCTAAGTGGGCTTGTGGAGAAGGCAATGGCACCCCACTCCAGTACTCTTGCCTGGAGAATCCCATGGATGGAGGAGCCTGGTGGGCTGCAGTACATGGGGTCGCTAAGAGTTGGACATGACTGAGCGGCTTCACTTTCACTTTTCACTTTCATGCATTGGAGAGGGAAATGGCAACCCACTCCAGTGTTCTTGCCTGGAGAACCCCAGGGACGGGGGAGCCTGGTGGGTTGCCGTCTATGGGGTCGCACAGAGTCGGACACGACTGAAGCGACTTAGCAGCAGCAGCAGCAGCAAGTCAGCTTGTGATCTGTCGGGTCTCTCCCTTGTATATTTGCTGTATTTCGGCAGCTTTGCCTACACGCTTGTGTAGCCATGTGGTCCTGCAAAAGCAGGGTCCTGACTTGTTGGGTTCACAGGAGGTCACCGGAGTTTTCAGAGCTGAGTCAAACCAGAGGTGCCTTTTGAGGCAGTTCAGGGATAACAAATACATTTCTTTGCACAGTCGATGGGGAACTGAATGTTTATCCCTCCCTGCCACAAATTCATATTTTGAATTCCAAGTCCTCACTGTGATGGTACTAGGAGAAGGCAATGGCAACCCACTCCAGTACTCTTGACTGGAAAATCCCATGGATGGAGGAGCCTGGTAGGCTGCAGTTCATGGGGTCACTACGAGTCAGACACGACTGAGCGACTTCACTTTCACTTTTCACTTTCATGCATCGGAGATGGTACTAGGAGGTGGGGCCTTTGGGAGGTAACGAGGTCACAAGGGTGGGGCCCTCATGAATGGAATGGTGCCCTTATAAGAAGAGACATTAGAGAGCTGACCCCTCTCTCTCTGTGTCTGCCATGTGAGAATACAAGAAGGCAGCTGGCTGTCTACCGACCAGGGAGCAGGCCTCCATCAGACACAGAATCTGCTTGATCTTGGACTTCCCAGCCTTCAGAATTGTGAAAATAGATCTCTGTTGTTTAAGCCACCCAGTCTGGGTTTTTCTGTCATACCAGGCTGAGTTGGCCAGGACATGAACCAACTATGATAAATCAGAAGCGGTTCCCTTGAGAATTCCCTGGTGGTTCAGTGGTTAGGACTCCACATTCTCACTCCCAAGGGTCTAGGTTCAATCCCTGGTTGGGGAACTAAGATCCCACAAACCAGACAGCATGGCCCTCCCCCCCTAGAAAAAATGTGGCTCCCGCAAACCCCACTCAGAGAAGCCTTGGAGGTCAAGGCCAGGCTCTCAGGAAATACTGTTGTAATAGATCACTGATGCCCACAGTTTTGAAGTGATAGAGAAGGGTTACAGCCCTTGGGTAGATTTTTCACATGGATTTTTCCTGCCAATCCCTGACACTGGCTTAGTGAGGATCGGCCTTTCCTGTCTAGTTACCCCTAGACTGAGGGCTAGAGAGGATAACACGGCATGGTCTCAAGTCTTGTTTTTTAATCACTTTTAAAATTCAACTGATAAAAACGGCCAAAATGCTAATCACACTGAAATGTATGAGAAAGTAACACCAAAAGCAAGCTCTTCAGAACCAGAATATCCAAACACAGTTTGATGCCTTTTTTCTATTTTCAACCTTAGTTCCTCTCCGCCTAATTTTCCCTGTTTCCAGATTATTTGGAGCCAGCTCTGAGGTCGAGTTGCTCTTCACGGTGGTTCTGGACTGCAGAGCAGTGGCGCTGAGGACCAGAGCTCATCAGCGTGGATAAGCCCACAACCCACCCTGCACCAGCTTGACCTCTAACTGCAGGAACCTGGGCAAGTACCTTGAGCTCTTCAAGTCTGTTTCATCATCTCCAAAACAGGGATAATAACACATTCCTCATATGACTGTTGGGAGGATTCACTGCAATAGTGAATGGAAAGGATGTAACACAGTACTTGGAACATAGTGCTCAACAATGGTCACTATTTTTGTTGTTATAATTACGGTAAATATCTTCACAAATAAAGGCTCTCTGAGCAGTGTAAACCAATATGTCAGACAGGTCAAAACAAGCTTGATAACCTCTGCTTAAACAGTTGGAGAACACAGAGGCCTATACAGGTTTACTTCTGAGCACACAAAACAAAAACTGCTGCCCATCTTTTATTCATTCACACTTTGAAATGTTTAACCTACACAGGAAATTTTTTTTTGAATGTTCAGCTCCCCAGTATTTTCTTTTAGTTTATTTTTAATTGGAGGATAATTGTTTTACAATGCTGTGTTGGTTTCTGCTCTACAACTTTGAGAATCATATCGCCTCCCTCTTGAGGCTCCCTCCCACCTGACTCCTGATCCTGACCCTCTAGGTCATCACAGAGCACCAGGCTGGGCTCACTGTGTTATATAGCAAATTCCCACTAGTTATTTTACACATGGAGAAGGCAATGGCACCCCACTCCAGTACTCTTGTCTGGAGAATCCCATGGACGGAGGAGCCTGGTGGGCTGCAGTCCATGGGGTCGCTAAGAGTTGGACATGACTGAGCAACTTCACTTTCTCTTTTCACTTTCATGCAGTGGAGAAGGAAATGGCAACCCACTCCAGTGTTCTTGCCTGGAGAATCCCAGGGACGGGGAGCCTGGTGGGCTGCCGTCTATGAGGTCACACAGAATGGGACACGACTGAAGCGACTTAGCAGCAGCAGCAGTCTATACATAGGGCTTCCACTCAGTATTTTTTTCTAGAGAATATAAAAGCAATCTAAAATGATACATTCTTAGAGTCAGGTAGGAAGAAATGCTTACAGAAGTCACACAGCCAACCTTCTCAAATTTGGGAAACATTTTTATAAGCATCTTCCCAGTTCCACCATGGGCAGAAAGTGAATGAGCTTCTACTCAAATAATTGCAACCACGGGGAACTCAGCATTGGGAGGCAGCCCTTGCAAGCTACACGGTCCTCCTCATGGAGGACTCTTTTTCTTAAACCCATCAGCATCAACATCAAAAGTCTGCACTCAGGGACTCTAGGTCCCCTGAGAGCTAGCTGAGTCCAGGTGGCTGGTTCATTGCCACCTCCACCAGATCTGGCACAGAGCCTCAGAACCTAGCAGGCAAGCAAGAGCTACTGGATGGGTGGGTGGGTGGGTGGGTGGATGGGATGCCCACTCTGGATGCTATAGAATAAGTTATACATATTTATTCCCCCATCATACTACAATTTAGAGTTCAAGGCATGCAAAAAATGTACAATCTCTACATTGAAGATCTGGGGAAATTTCATGCAAAATAATTCTAGAGGTGGAACTCTCCTAAGAGCTATAAACTATTCCAGGCTTGAGTGTCAGCAATTAACTCCACTTGAAAGTGAAGCGCCCGCTGATTACAGGGGTGTGAGTGGTGGTCAGATGAAAAACAGTCTCATTCTTTTTCAAATATTAACTCTAACAGATGCCTGAGAGAACATTATTAAGAGCTGCATTCATTTCCAAGTGTCTTTTCTTCAATCTCTAACGACGTGTAACCTAACACGTATTTTGTACTTAATACGACACCTAAGAAACTCATAGAAATGTCTGCAACTCTGAATTAGGTCACAAGGACAGACTTTGGACAGAATCTGCTTATTCTTCCCCAGAACGTGCCTTCCCTTAACTGACAACACAGTCTCTTTCTCATATTGAGTCACCAGATTTATTAACTTCTATATCTTGAGAACAAGATTGCTTAGAGTTCTTATATTTATTGTATTACATATAAATAAATACATTCACTTTTATTAATAATAAATAAGGCAAGACACCTTGTTCCAAACTGATTGTGCTATATTTTGCTTCCCTCCCCACCCTTTTTTGCAGAATGTCATTTGCTAAAAGTTTCAAGTCATGCCCGATGACTAATGTATTGTTCTCTTCCCAGGAGGCGGGGAAAAGCATGAGGTACCTGGTACCCAGCAAAAGCCCTAACGGCAGAGTTATCAGTGAAATTCCTCCAAGTGACAAAGGGCTACAAGAGGGGTTCCTCGCTGGTACAATCAGGTCACAAGCCTAAGCAGGCTTGACGGGTGTGGCTGGCTCCCTCCCCAGGGCCCGCTCTGTTCCCGATCTGGGCTTGGCTGGCCGGGCTAGGCTCCTGCCCCTGGCTCTCTGTGGGACCTCAGGCTCCAGGAATTTGGACCGAGTGGTAGAGACATCGCCGACAGAGACGGCAACTGCCAGCTTCCTCCCTATGCCGTCTTGTGATTCAAAGCAGATTCTGCTCCACTTTTTTAAAAGGGGGAGCACGTTAACACCGGAGACCCACAAGGACAGGAGTCAGCAAGGAAACTCGGACAGTCCCATCCAAGAGAAGGTGAGTGAACAGCTCGTCCGCAGTGAATCATGGCAGGGACGTGGTCATGGGGAGCCTAAGGGCGTGAAGGGTTGATTGCTGCATCCCTGGGGGAGGTGATAGGAGCATCAAGAGCACTGGGAGTTGGTCATTTCGAAAAAGACCCTAGACTGGGGTTTCCAAATACACAGAGAAAGATCCCCACACCTGTGCACACCCCCACCCCTATGATGCCTTTGTGCTTGGCTGCAGAAGGAAAGAGCTGAGAAAAAGAGGATGCTTTTCCATGTGGGGCCTTTATCTGAAATAAACACCTTTGAGCCCAGTGGCTTTACATGCAAACTTCTCATCCTCAGATGACTTCTTTGGGCTGGGACCCTCTCTCACCAATCCTGCCTGATATCGCAGTCAGACAACAGAACAGAAATTGCCACAGGCTGTCCGTGTGGCGTAGTCACTGAGAACACTTTGTACCTTGCCTTTCTCTTCTTTGCGTTAATTTCCAGCAAAGGCACTCTCTTCCTTGAAGGGGTACATCTCTGTAGCAGGAGTTCTATCTGCAGCATTCTGCTCTCTGTGAAAGTGTCCTTTTTATGAAAATAATTCACATCACAAGAATTCTGATATCCTAGGTACAATTAGCTCATGGATCAATATTTTAATGTGCATTTATACGCTCAGTCTTTCATGGACCACCCAGAGGAGACCAGGACTGGAATCCCAGGCCTGTTTCCACCCCCATGTTTTCTTAAATGACCCACTGAAGTCTCTAAACATCATCATCTCTATATTTGCAATTTAATAACAGCTACCATGTAAGAATGTTGTAATGATTAATCATGAAAATACAAAGTCCTTTTTAACAGAGTATATTATTTGTTATTCCTATTATTATTACTGATAGACATGGCCCAGCTCTGAGCTAACTAAGTACTGAGAAAAATGAGTAAGACATACTTTTCAAGTTTCTGAGCCAACATAATGCTTCTGGTCTGACCAGAGCTTCACCCAAAGTCATGCATGTAGTAAGTGACAGTTGTTCAGTTACCCAGTCACGTCCGACTCTTTGGGACCCCATGGACGGCAGCACGCCAGGCTTCCCTGTCCTTCACCATCTCCCGGACTTTGCTCAAACTCATGTCCATTGAGTCAGTGATGCCATCCAACCATCTCATCTTCTGTCGTCCCCTTCTCCTGCCTTCAATCTTTCCCAGCATCAGGGTCTTTTCCAATGACAGAGCAGGCCTAAAATTCAGGCCTTGCAACTCACGGTTTGATTTCCAGCAAGTGTTTCTAAGGCAGATACAGAGACACATTCTGCTGCGGGTAGAAGGGTCCCAGGTAACAGGCCTGTTAAGTGATTCTCAGCCGCAGCCGCGCACCAGCCCCAGGCCCACTCCTCTGCAGGATGGAGCAGCTCCTGCCTCACTTGCATCTCTTCCCTCCTCTGCAGGAGCCATGCAGTCTCTCCTACTGGCCCTCCTCCTCCTTCCCGTCTGCTCCCCCGGGGGAGCTAGCAACCTCCATGAGGACCTGACCCTGCTGAGGACGGACCTGGCGCTTCGCCTGTACCGGAGCGTGGCCGCGGCCAGCAACCAAACCAACCTGGTCCTCTCCCCCGCTGGTGCCTTCATCCCCCTGGAACTCCTGCAGTTTGGAGCCCGGGGGAACACTGGTTGGCAGCTGGCCCAGGCCCTGGGCTACACTGTCCATGGTAAGCGGACCTCTGCTCCTCCCACTCTGCTGCTCACGCCCACTGCCCTGCTCACACTCACACCTGACCTCATGCTCAGGCTGCCTCGGGTGGCAGGCAGAGAAAGCTGCCCACTGGCAAGTGTGCAACAGAAGGCATTGACACTCTACATCATGGTGGTGGCTGTTTAGTCACTCAGTCTTGTCCATGGACAGTAGCCCACCAGACTCCTCTGTCCATGGGATTCTCCAGGCTGGAATACTAGAGTGGGTTGTCATTTCCTTCTCCAGAGGATTTCTCCACCCAGGGATTGAACCCACATCCCCTACATTGCAAGGCGAACTCCCAACCACTGAGCCACCAGGGAAGCCCACATCGTGGTCACTCTTGATAAAATTTCTAAGGTTCGCTTCTACCCTTGGGTTTGGCGGCAATTTCTCCATTGCATTTTACAAGCCCTTTTATAACGCTTACTAGGTGCCAGAAACTGCTAGAACCACCTTACCAATACAATCTAATTCACTGTAGCAACAACCCTATCGAGGTAGGTAATTATCTCATCATCCCTAGAGATAAGCCAATTTAGGCACAGAGCATGTAAGCAAGTTGCCCAAGGTCACACAGCCAGCAAGTGGTCAAGCTGGAACTCAAGCCAGGCTGTCTGGTTCATCCTGCTTTAACAAATGTGTGACTTCTAGGCAGAGTCATATTTACCAACATAATTTGATATTTATTAGTTTAAGCTGGAACTCAAGCCCAGGCTGTCTGGTTCCAGAGACCATCCCGGTTTCATAAATGTGTGACTTCCAGGCAGTCATATTTACCAACATAATTCAGAACACCTCTGCCAGTGGGGGCAAGAGTCTTGTGATGCCAGGTCAGCCACACCTGGTCCCACTTGGGGCCTCTGGCCCTGGTCCCAACCTCCCAACTCCATCTGAACACAAACACTTTACATACAACCTTTTTTCTCTATCTAAGAATAAGATGCCAGTGAAAAAGGATGAGAATTAAAATTATATAAATTAACCCTTTTTTAGAGCACCCAGGTACTAATACCAAGACAGCCATGGCAAGAGCTCCCTGGAGGTGGCATCTTGCGTTGGCAAGGTGAATGCTCCAGACAGCAGGCCACAGGCACTACCTGTGTGAACTGTCCCCACCCCTCCCCATCCACACCCTGTCCTCTGCCAAAATAATTCTCGTGAGACTGCTGGCCGACCTGCAAATACGTTTTGTCTCTTAGGATAAGTGAAGACAAACAGAAGTTATCACGTTGAATTTTGCTCGGCAAGTATATTATAGAAATGCACGTATCCGTGGAGTTGCTCTCCAGCCACGTTAGATTCAGTGCAAAGCCATCCATCAAGTATTTCTGAGCTCCTGCTGTGTGGGCTGGTGCTACGCCAGGAATTTAGCAGCCAGGTATATAAGGAATCCTTTGAACACAAGACTCTCAGTCTCGTAGGAACAATGCACACAGAAACACATTTTTAATAAGGAGCAGTTAGTGTACTTATGTGAAATATGTTCGTACCAGGGAGGGAATGATTTATTCCACTAGCAGATCAGGAAGGCTCCCCAGATAACAAGACCCCTGAGCTGGGTTGTGAAGAACAAATAGGAATATGAAAGAGGGGCAGGCATTTCGGCCTTGAAACATTTTCTCACAGAAGTCAGGACTAGGGGGAAAGTGAGAAACGCAAATGGAGTTTCCCTGCAGAGCCAGGGAACTGATGACAGTCGGTGCTTTGCTGTCAGGTAACGTCAGGGTACCTGCCTGAGCAAAGTGTGGCGATTAACAGGGTTTCCATAGAGCCCATTCAAGAATTACCAAATGTCCAGAATGCTTAATGGTCAAACTCTGGGGAACATAATCCCACTTTTTTTTCTTACTTATAAATGGCTTCATTATCTCATGGATCCATGGTTAATTATTACAAACAGGAATGTGCTGCTTGCAGAGTTCTAGTTAATGGAATACCCCTGCATGTGTTTGCCCCCAAATGGCTCAGAGAATCACATGGGTGCTGATTAAGTCAACCTGCTACTGCCCACCACCTGCCCTGTCCCAATCTTTCTTTTACAAAGGAGCAGAGATCAGGAACGTGAACCCACAGCCCAGGGGCTTGGGGCATTGTTCCCATCTGATCAACAGAGCTCTATCCATGTTCGAAATGAGACAATGGGCGCTTGTCTTCTCACTGACATCCAGCCAATAGGTGACCACCAGCAGTTTTTTTTTTTTAATATTTATTTGGCTGCACTGAATCTTAGTTGCAGCACATGGGATCTTTGATCTTTGTTTTGGCATGCAGAATCTTCTCTTTCGGCTAGGCATGTGAGATCTAGTTCCCTGACCAGGGACTGAACCCAGGCCCCTGCACTGGGAGCAAGGGGTCTTGGCCACTGGACCACCAGGGAAGTGCCTGGCCACCAGCAGCTTTGCCAATGTCCCCACCAGCTGGTCCTAAAGCCGGGCATGAGTTTCAAAGCAGACACCAGTGATATCCCCCAAATATTTTTGTTTTCACTGCATGAAAACATGATTTCCCAATGGTCCAAGTTCTAGGGATTTCCAATGCTTTTCCAAGTCAATTAATAAAGAACACATCTCAGCTTTCACACATCTCAGCTTTCTGTCACAAGAACGATGCTGGGAACAGAGGCCTTGGAGATGGGGGTGGGGAAGAATTCTGTTTGATGACGCCCGTGGACTCACTTTTACAGTTGTTATGTCACTTGATCCTTATAGAAATCATATGCAATCACCAAGCCTCCTAAAGTGCCCGTTTTACTAATGAGACAAGAGGTTAATGCGGAGAAGGCAATGGCACCCCACTCCAGTACTCTTGCCTGGAAAATCCCATGGACGGAGGAGCCTGGTGGGCTGCAGTCCATGGGGTCGCTAGGAGTCGGACACGACTGAGCAACTTCACTTTCACTTTTCACTTTCATGCATTGGAGAAGGAAATGGCAACCCACTCCAGTGTTCTTGCCTGGAGAATCCCAGGGACGGGGAGCCTGGTGGGCTGTCGTCTATGGGGTCACACAGAGTCAGACATGACTGAAGCGACTTAGCAGCAGCAGCAACAGCAGCAGCAAGAGGTTAATGATTTGCTAAGACTCAGCTCACCCAACAGGCAAGTGATAGAGCCAGGATTCCAATTCCAGATTTTCTGACTCCAAATCCTGTGCTCTTTCCTCAACTCCTTAGCCTCCCTCTCAGCCACTGAGCAGGCATACAAATTTATCTAAGCCCCCTGCCTTCACTGTTTTCCACCAGACTTGGCTTCCCAGGTGGCATGAATGGTACAGAACCCACCTGCCAATGCAGGAGACAAAAGAGATGTGGGTTCAGTCCTTGGGTTGGGAAGATCCCCTGGAGGAGGGCATGGCAACCCATGCCAGTATTCTTGCCTGGAGAATCCCATGGACAGAGGAGCCTGGCGGGCTACAGTGTATTGGGTTGCAGGAGTCGGACATGACTGAAGTGACTTAGCACACACGCACGTATCCTCACTGCTCTCTCAGCCCAACCAAACCCTTTGCACATCGTCCTAAACTTAACTCTTTAATCAGCACCACAAAGATGGTTCTGGCCAGCTGAGAATTTCATATACATTAACTTTAAAATCCAGAACCGCCCCCCTTTAGATTCAGTGTCACATTCAAGCAGTTCAGTTCAGCTAATATATTGAGGAGGAAGGCTCTTTCCACGCTGGTCTCTCAAATGAGTTAAAAGGCTGGTCTGCAACAGGACTCAGAAAAATACCATTTCTTCTAGCGTTTTCCTGCCACTCTGTGCCATTCCAGGGACCCTCCCTTCAAACTCTCCACCCCTCCCCAGTACACCCCTGCTCTACTGCAGTCCTCCCCTCCCTGCTGTTACAGCCACCCAACTCCTCCAGCAGGAAAGACGGCTTTGTAGGAGGGGGAACGGGACGGGAGAGGAATCGAGGCAGTAGTTTCAAGGGCTGCAGGGGAGGTACAGTTTGTCACCGTGCAAGTCAGTTCCTTTTGCTCCACTGAAGGACACGGCAACCCACTCCAGTATTCTTGTCTGGAGAATCCCTATGGACAGAGGAGCCTAGCGGGCTATGGTCTATGGGGTCGCAAGGAGTCAGACACGACTGGGCGACTAAGCACAGCAGAGACCAGACTAGGAAATACGGCAACTCAGCAAAACAGGAGGCTCTGTGAGGTTCTCCCCAGCAGAGGCAGCAGAGGGGCAGACTGTTTCCAGCCCACCTGTCCTTCACCTGGCAGGGAGCAGGGGGCAGGAGGTGGTGAGGTACCACCCCAACAATCAGATGACAACTGATTGAGCAACTTTATTCATCTGTCTGAACCCCCGCTCCCTCATCCATAAATGCGATCATAATTGCACTTAATTCGCAGGGTTGTTGAGAGGATTAAAAGTGATCCTGCTTGCAGAGGGTTTAGCCAAGTTCGTCAACCTTCAGCATTTTTTATTCTGACAATATAGGTTAATTCCAGCAGCATCTAGAACACCACTTCCGATGTGCTAATGGTAGGGACAAACCAGGCTCCAGTGGAGATAAGATCTCTCAAGCCCACTGACTCCGCGCCTTGGGCGTGTCTGTCTGGAAGGATGGCGGGTCCCCTGGGCCGAGAGGGTGAGAGGACAGAGAGGAGAGCTCTGTGATACCCCCTAAGGTCATGTGACACTAAGGACCTCAGATATGTCTCCATTCACCCCTGCAGACAGTCTACACCCTACAGGGACGTGATTCAATGAGTATGATCTTCCTCAGGAAAGGACAATCCAATGAGTTTTTTTTTTCATTCCAGTTTTTTCTCATTAAAACAAAAACAAGCACTTGAGTTAGGCTGTAATTCGCTAGGCTATGTATTTATATATGCCTTGAGTCCAGTTTTTACAGTAGTAGATTCTAAGATGCGGCTTTGGTGGTGAAAGTTCTGTGGAGTAAACCTGCCCACAACCACATCCTGCAGCCTGGTGGCTGGGGCCCCCGGCCCGGGGTGTGTTCTGGGTGCCGCTGCCCCCAGAAGGACTTTAGCCAGGCAAGTTAGGGGTGGTGGTTGGGGGGTGCATCTGCTGCTGTCTCCTGGCCTGGCCTTTGTGAGGGGACACAGAATGGACAGGCAACCCAAGCCAGGTAGGAGGGTCATTCCACCTGGTGCCCTGGGAGAGCTGGTGGAGGCAGGGTGGGCAGAAAGACGGTGCAAAGAGCCTGGGAGTCACAGGGGAGACTTGTGGGCAGCCAGGGGGCTGTCCCTAAGGTGAAGGGGAGGCGAAAAGGAGAAGGAAGGGCTGTGTTCCACAGGCAGCCTGCCTGCAAAGGGGTCCTGCAGGCTGGAAAAGCCCTGTGTGCACAGGTCAGGAGGGTATGCCACCCTGTCGTGACTCAGCAGTAGCTCCACATGCCCAGGGAAGAAGAGAAGCCACAGCTGTGAACAATAGCGTGAAAAAGAATTCCACCACGAATATGCAGAGAAGGAAGCGGCCTCCTGCGTGAGCTGTAAATGACTAGAAGTCCACCATCAGGAAGGTAGAAGCTATGGACTCTTTCAAATGCCTGATATTTCAACATTCTCGCAGGTTCCCGCTGACATGAATAATGGGCTGTCTGCTGGGGCTCAGAGAGATGGGGGAATGGGAGGAGTCCTTACCTTGCCCCTAGATTTTCCAGGTTGAAAGCAGAGTTCCACAAAAGACTACATCCAAACGCTGCTCAGATGTTAGTCGTGGGGATGAACGTGAGGCCCTGTACCAGGGATATCGACAATTCAACACCCTGGTCACTGCCCAGCACTGCTACTATGATGTTCCCCATAAATCCGCTGGCCTCGTACATACTTGAAACCCAGGTCTCTCTGCTTTTGCACTGCTCCACATATCTGGCTCAGAGAAGGAAATGGCAACCCACTCCAGTGTTCTTGCCTAGAGAATCCCAGGGACAGAGGACCTGGTGGGCTGCCATCCATAGGGCTGCACAGAGTTGGACATGACTAAAGTGACTTAGCAGCAGCAGCAGATATCTGGCTCAAGAAGTTTAGGAAGCACAGTCTTTGGGAGGTTGGTAGTGTTTTTCTATCTGACTTAATCTCAGCTAGATTTGGGCTTCCCAGGTGGTTTAGTGGTAAAGAATCCACCTGTCAATGCAGGAGATGAGGGTTTGATTCCTGGGTAGGGAAGATCCCCTGGAGAAAGAAATTGCAACCCACTCCAGTATTCTTGCCTGAAATCCCATGTGCAGAGGAGCCTGGTGGGCTACAGTCCATGGTCACAAAGAGGCGGACACAACTTAGAGACTAAACAATAACAGCCTGATTTCTTTCAAATCTAGCATGGTTTCTTCCCCCTCGACTTTTCATTCTTGGATCCAGGTTAACTCCTGGGCAACTGAGCTATGACTTTTACAAACTGACTGTCTATGGTGGATTAACCTCGGGACCTAAGAGTAGAGAGGCAGGGGTCCCATTCCCCTGTACCCAGCAAGCAGAGCCGGGGGTAACTCCTGTCTTACACTCACCATTTTGACTGATCTTCTTTGCAGACCCCAAGGTCAGAGAATGGCTGCAGACTGTCTATGCTGTGCTGCCCAGCACCAACCCGGGTGCCAAGCTGGAGCTGGCCTGCACCCTCTACGTGCAGACGGGGACGCCACTCGCCCCCTGCTTTGTGGAGCAGGTCTCCCGGTGGGCAAACAGCAGCCTGGAGCTAGCCAACTTCAGGGAGCCCAACAGCACTGCCATGCTGGCCAACGGATGGGGCCCCAGGCAGACTGCAGGTAAGGAAAAACCATCCACCTTGATGAGGTTAATGGATGAAGGCTGGGGAGACAGGTCCCAGCTGTTACCCATCAGAAGCCATGCAGTGGGTACACAGGCAGCCCTCACCTGCAGCAGAGGCTTATCCTCTTGGGAAACCCGACCCTCGAGTGAACAGGGCTCACTTTTGGTTATATTCTGTCCCTACCCCACCCCCACCCCACCCCCAGGGACAGACACACAACCCCTCACACACACACCCACACACACAAGAGTGCTCTTCGGGAGCCCAGCAGACTTTGGGCCATGCAGCGTCCCCAGGTGTGTTTCCACTGAGCTCTGTTCTCATCAACCACTAACCCTCTTCAACGCAAAATGCAGTAGGAGCCCAAAACGTGGTTTCTTAGGAATTTCACTTAAGGCAATAACTGTATGTAATAACTGTAAATAATGTTTAGCCCAGGGTTATCTTAATGTGCAGCAATTAGGGATGGTTTAATGAAAATCAGCACCTGCTTTGGCAGGCTACAGTCCGGAGTGTAGCAGGGAGTCAGACAGGACTGAGCACGCACACATATCACGCAGTTGTAATTACCATCAAAGATGATGAACGTCACGAACACTTACTGAGTGCTCAGTTTATTTCTTCAGCACTCTTCTAAGTACTCTGTGGTTACGAGCTCAGTTTCCCTTGCCATAATCCTAAGAGCTAAGTGCCATCATTGTCCCCGTTTTACAAACGGAGAAACAGAGGCACAGAGAATTGGGCCTCCAGCCCTGTATCCAGAGAGCAGGGGATTCTAACCCAGGCAGTCTGGCTCCAGCGTCCTTGACGATTACAAAGGTTACAGAGAACTAGGGAGACCACTGAAGACCCAATGTTTAAAAGGCAGAACAGGGATGCACTTTATGAATCAAGAAACAGCATGTGGGCAGGTGCACAGAGGCAAACTGAACATTCAGATCTTTATTGATAAGGGGGTTTCCCCGAGCAGTTTGCTCCAACATTTCGCAACGTCTTTCAGTTTACTTCAAAATGTTTAACTCCCTGCTGCAGCTCGTGGCGCTTCTGGGAGGCCCGAGGCCACGGTCAGCTGCTATCAACCCCAGGGGTGAATGGTCCTCTAAGAAAGAGACGGTACCCCTGAAAAGACCAGGGCTAGGCTCCTTGGGTTCAAGGCCAAGGTCTCCATCTAGGGCAAGTGGGCAGATGGTGGCTTTGTTGCTCACAAGTATGTGACCTTGGACAACCTTGGGGCCCCATCTTTAAAACTGGGAATAACAACAGAACTGGTAGGAGGAGTCAAGGAGGGTTTGCTGAAGCCTTGAAGACAGAGCCTAGCACAAAGGACGTGTTTATTAAAGGGATAAAGAGCTGGAAGGACGCAGCCCCTTGACAGGTGGCCAGCCAGCTCCCCTCTTAGGTAAGGCAAGAGACTTAAAGTCCGTGCCCTGGAGGTCATCATGTAAACAAAGGCTCCGCCAGGGATGAGGCCCTAGAGCACTTGGGGCGAAGGGAGTCGGGGGTGGGGGTGACACTGTGCAGCACCCAGTCTCACTTTTTAGTCTCACCCCCGCCCCCACCCCCGCCCCAGGGGTCTGCCTGAGCAGCGCAGCCTTCTGCTTCTGGGAAACAATCCCAGCCAGAACTAGCCAGAACTAACTGGAACCAGCCTGTAGCACCCCAAGCTATACATAACAAAATAAAAAATTAAAGCCTGGTCTCCAACCACAGCTCTTCACAAGCACCACAGTTCCACAGCTAAGAGTACGAACAAGCAAGCCACAACCCTCCGTGGATGCCTCACACGGGCGGCAGCCTCTCAGCGGCCCCCTGCTCTCTGCTCGCAGGGGACGGGCCGGTGGGCTCCGCGTGGGAGCGCGGTGGCGGCGCAGAGTCTGCGCAGCTGGTGCTGGTGAGCACCGTGTCCTTCCAGAGCGCCTGGCGGCATCAGTTCTCCTCGGACACTCAGCTCCTGCCTTTCACCTGCGCCCAGGGCCTGACCCTCGAGGTTCCCATGATGTACCAAATGGCCGAGGTCAACTACGGTGAGCGGGAGGAGCCCGGGAAGGGAGGGCTGGGCTCTGCTCTAAAAGGATGCGGCTGAGTGGCGCTGCAGGTCCCTCTGCGGTGCCAGGCGCGCCGAGGAGTAAGGGAAGGCCAGGGAGGTGGAGACTCAGGACAGTGAGGGAACCGATGGGGAAGAGAACCCCGATTTCATGCCTGGCCTTTCCCTCTGCACGGAGCAAAGCCGGGAGTCATGTGGCTGTTTGGGCAAACCCCTTCCCCTGGCAGTCACCCCCTCAAGATGAACACCTGCCTCAGCGTTTGGTGTTGAGAAATGACGGTTGGTGGAGAGTCCAGTCTAGAAGGTTCCCTAGAGCATGTCCATCCGGAAGTGCTCATCACTTTGCCTGCCCATCCTGCTGGAAGTCACTCGTCTCCCTCGTGGTGGGGTGCACCTGCAGCTCCCCTTCCCAGCAGACTATTGTGTGTGCTGTGGACGCTCCAGAGTGGGGGGCCCAGCAAGACCAGGCAGGAAGGGCCCCGCTGCCCTGCCTGCCTCACATCTCCTCTCCTGGTCACCCCTCCAAACCCTGGTTTGCATGCTCAGCCCTCTCCAGCTTGTGGGACTAATTATGTTCTTATTCCAGAAGAAGTCAGTGAGACTTAAAACTGTTTAAGAGCTCTGGTGTTGAGAACACTTGCTATCATCCTGCTTTGACTCTATACAGGACCCTTGTGAGTTCCCAGTGCATTTATTCATTAGTTTATTCAACCAATAATTATTCATTGAGGTCAAGTAAAATGGGAATGGAAGAACGTCTGTTGAATAAACATACATTTACAATGGATTGTATTGAAAGTGAAAAGTGAAAGGGAAAGTCCTCAGTCGTGTCCGACTCTTTGTGACCCCACGGACTGTACAGTCCATGGAATTCTCCAGGCCGTAATACTGGAGTGGATAGCCTTTCCCATCTCCATAGGATATTCCCAACCCAGGAATCAAACCCAGGTCTCCTGCATTGCAGGTGGCTGCTGCTGCTGCTGCTAAGTCACTTCAGTCGTGTCCGACTCTGTGCAACCCCATAGACGACAGCCCAGCAGGCTCCCCCTTCCCTGGGATTCTCCAGGCAAGAACACTGGAGTGGGTTGCCATTTCCTTCTCCAATGCATGAAAGTGAAAAGTGAAAGTGAAGTCGCTCAGTCGTGTCCGACTCTTAGCCACCCCATGGACTGCAGCACACCAGGCTCCTCCATCCATGGGATTTTCCAGGCGAGAGTACTGGAGTGGGGTACCATTGCCTTCTCCGCATTGCAGATGGATTCTTTACCAAATGAGCCATTGAGTTGACCCAAAAGTTCGTTCAGATTTTTCCATAAGCTATTATGGAAAAACTCAAACAAACTTTTTGGCCAACCCAATAATTCTTGCTCCTAACACTTCCCTGTTGCTGCTGTGACCCATGCTGGTTGATCTGTCTGCTGGGTGATGCTGGCAGGCAGACTACGAGATATTCCTGTTCTCCCCAGCACAGTGCAGGGTGGCTGGGGAGAACAGCCACACAGGGTGGCTGGCACATAATGGAGGCTGAGCAAGTATTTACTGAGCAGATACAAAAAGGTGTATGAACCATGCCCCTGTCTTTCCCTAGTGATTGTAAGATTTTGCTGCAGTGGCCAGTCGGCTCTGCTGTCTGTCCACCCTGAGGCCCAGGCCCCCCTGTCCTCCCAGGAAAGGGATGGAGCCTGGAGTTCTGCCTGAGACTGGGGCTGCCACAGGCTGCCAAGTCAACCCAGCTCACCTAGATTGCTCCCTATTATTTGCCCGCCCTGTCCCGTCACTGGGTCTGGCCACTACACCTGCATTCACCAGAAACCCTCTCTGGGTCTCCCGATTTCTGGCCATTCGTGTCTGCTGCCACCTCCACCTGTCCCATCACACATTTCTGAAGTTAGGCTGTGCCCAGTGGCCTGGACTTATCCTTGGCCAGTCACAGCCATCACTCACAAGCTCCCACCTGTCCATCCTGAAGCCCACTTGTTTATGTCACAGGGTACAAATTATCAGTCCGAATCCAGCCTGAACTCCTGTTTCCTCAGGTCTTTGCAATGCTTTGGGCTTCCCAGATGGCTCAGTAGTAAAGAACTTGCCTGCCAAAGCAGGAGACATGGGTTCAATCCCTGGGTCAGGAAGATGCCCTGGAGGAGGAAATGGCAACCCACTCCAGTATTCTTGCCTGGAAAATCATGGACAGAGGAGCCTGGTGAGCTGCAATCCATGGGGTCACAAAGAGTCAGATGTGACTTAGCAACTGAGCATGCTCGTACGCATGCATATGCAGTGCTTCAGACGCTGGGAAATTTCATGTGACATCTAGGCTTAGAGCTTTGATTACATGAGTGTGTGCTAAATCGCTTCAGTCAGACTCTTTGCAACCCCATGGACTGTAGTCCGCCAGGCTCCTCAGTCCATGGGATTCTCCAGGCAAGAGTACTGGAGTGGATTGCCATTTCGTTCTCCAGGGGATCGTCCCAACCCAGGGATCAAACCCACGTCCCCTGTGTTGCGTTGCAGGCAGATTCTTTACCGCTGACCCAGGCAGTGCTTCAATCCAGGAGACACGGGTTCGATCCCTGGGTCAGGGACAATCCCCTGGAGGAAGGCATGGCAACCCACTCCAGCACTCTTGCCTGGAGAATTCCATGGACAGCGGAGCCTGGCAGATTACAGTCCATGGGGTCGCAAAGAGTTGGACACGACTGAGCAACTTCACTGGTTCACTGGTTACCACTAGTGCTACCTGGGAAGCTTTTGGTTGAAAGACAGGAAAATCTGGCACCAAGAGCCTGGGTCCTGATACGGCAAGAACAGGCCAGGATTGTAGTGGCTGTCCCTTTAAGAAGGGGTTTGGCTCTCCGGAGTGCCAGTACCCCCATCCTGCCCAGCCACTGCAGGCCCCAGGACTCAAGCCACATAAGAATATCTTAGAGACATTCTAGGTCTTAGGATCAGCAAAGGTGGCCACAAGCCCCCAACAGTCTTGGTCCTCAAACAGCTCCCTGAAGGTGAGGTGGACACCCTGATTGTTAATAAAATGCATTGTTTCCAGTTCTGGGAGCTGGCCCCTCCCAGGGTCCGGCACTGTCTGTTTCCTTGGGCTCCCGGGACAGAACTGATCCCCCATCCACTGAACCCCCAGGCCAGTTTCAGGACCCTGCGGGCCATCAGGTGGGGGTGCTGGAGCTGCCGTACCTGGGAAATGCGGCCAGCCTACTCCTGGTGCTGCCTCGGGACAGAGACACACCGCTCAGCCACATTGAGCCCCACCTCACAGCCAGCCTCCTCCACGCCTGGACCGCCAGCCTGAAGAGAGCCCGGATGGAGGTGTTCCTGCCCAGGTGAGCGGCTGCATCGTCCTGTCGGCGGGCTCCTAGGCCTGCTCCAGTCGGCCAGACCTGCATTACAGAACCCGGGCGGCTGGCTCTAGGGTCTGTGCAGTTACCTTGGAGAGTGCCTCTAATCTTATCACATCCTAAGAGTATACAGCCATCGTTTTTCAAAACCAAATAGGCAAGATCGCTTATGCAGTTGAGCAAATACAGATATAATTCCCATCAGAAGGCAAATTGAAGCATAAAAGTTGAAGGCTTTACATCCTTGCACTGAAGGTTTCATTCTTTCTAAAGAGTGGTGAGCCTTTCTTTAAGAAAACCCAATAGGTACAAATACAAAACCCCAAGAGGTCAGAAAGTTAAATGATGGTGCTGGATTTTGCTTCTCCAAAGCAAAACCTATTTGCAAAACTCTTTACTTTACAAAGGGTTCCTCAAGGAGCATCTCTAAATGATAAGCTTCATTTGAAATCAGAGTAAATGCATAATTAATTTGGAGACCAGCAGTTAAACAAAAAAAATTATCCGAGGGTTCATTTGCAGTGTGTGGATTCTTCATGCTCCTCCCCACTGGCCACCTCAGCCTCCTCCACTGACCAGGCTCTCTGCATTGCTGAGCCAGAGGCCTTGGCAGGATTCCCTCGAGGAGTTAAAAATAAGTCCAGGCCCTGGAACAAAAAACAGAGAGAGAGAGAGAGAGACCAGTGAGTGAAGGGCCAAGGTCTAAAGTGAGATCGGCCTAGCGAAGGCAGAAGGTGAATTAAACTCAGACATAATGCCTATCTCTCCAAACCAAATATTTGAACCCCAAATCAAAGCCCAAAGACTGGCTATTTCAGCAGATCTCTCTAGCATGAAGCAGAAACAAGCCTGATGTTTCTGTTATGTTTAAGAGAAGCTCAGCAAAGGAAGAAGAGCTTTCAAGGCTAACGATAGAGAGAAAATGCAGCTGGGAGTAGGACTTTGCTACAGTCTCTTTGAGTGTAGGAGACAAATGGCTGGCCTCATCCTGGAGCAGCTGATGTAAGGAAGAGGCCCCAGGGAGATGCCCAGCGCCACTGAGAACTATTCACTGGTGCTGATTCTGCCTCTAGAACTTGCAATCCCTTGAGAAAAGATCCTAAAAAACTCTGGAGGATGGGGAAGGGACAAGAAGGCAGAGGTCATAGTAACCCAAGTATTCATTCACACTTGACCTTATCTGGATTAAAACAAAAAAAAATTTTTAAGCTCTCTAAGACTACTCAGCCTGCTATCCGAGAAGAATATAAGATTTTAGGGAAATAAAACTTCCCTTACCTTTTAGGGGTGTTTCACAGGCAAAACTAACCAAGTTTATTGAAAAGACTGTTCTGTCTTCCATTGAATTTTCTTGACACTCTTGTCAAAATCGGCCATAAATATAGGTTTATTTCTAGACTTCCTGGTTTTATTCTATAGGTACAAATGTCTGTACTTTTGCCAGTACTGCACACTCTTGGTTGCTTACTTTAGCTTTTTAATGCATTTAGAAATCAGCAGTATGAGTCCTTCAACTTTGTTTTTCTTTTTTAAGATTGTTTTGGCTATTCTGGGTTCCATGTCTTTCTATGTGAGTTTTAGGATCAGCTTATCAGTTTCTGCCAAATAAACAGCCAGGTTCTTGATGTGGACTTTGCTGACTCTGTCGATTAACTTGGGGAATACTGCTTTATAACAGTATTAAGTATTCTAGTCCATGAACACAAGATGTCTTTGATTTTCTTCAGGTTTTCTTTAGTTTTTATCAATGGTGTTCTGTAGTTTTCAGTGTACAGGTTTTGTTAAATTCACTTCTAAGTATTTTATTCCTTTCGATGCTATTGTAAATGGGATTTCATTTTCAGATTGTTCATTGCTAGTGTAAAGAAACAATTTTTGTATCTTGATCTTGTATCCTGCCATCTTGATGAACTCATGTATTAGCTCTAATAGTTTTTTGTCTGTGTGTATGTGTGTGTGTGTGTATTCCTTAGGATTTTCTATATACAAGACCAGGTCATCTGTGAATAGAAAGAGATTTAGTTCTTCTTTTGATTCTGGACACATTTGCTTTCTTTTTCTTGTGTAATTGCCCTGCACACCCTTCAGTAAAGTGTTAAATAAAAGTGGTGATCATCTTTATCTTGTTCCTGATCTAGGGGGAAAGCATTCAATCTTTCACCATTAAGGATGATGCTAGCTGTAGGGGGTTGTAAATGCCCATTTTGAGGTTGAAGAAATCTCCTTCTATCCAAGTTTGTTAAGTGGTTTTTGTTTTTATAAAAGAATGTCAAGTGCTTGGACAAGTACTTTTTCTGCATCTCTTGAAATGATCACGTCGCCCTGGTCCTTTATTTCATTAATATGGTATTTTACATGGATTGATTTTCATATGTCAAACCCACCTTGCATTCCTGGGAGAAATCCCACTTGGTCATAGAGGGATTTATATGTTGCTGGATTCAATTTTTTAATATTTTGTTGAGGATTTTTACATCTGTGTTCACAAGGGACACTGGTCTGTCATTTTCTTGTGATATCCTTGTCTGGTTTTGGTAAAGGGTGTTTTTTCTAACCCAAGATATTTTTGTAGCATCTCTTCTGGCCTGGCCTTCGTAGCCATTCAAGAAACAAATCACTGTCCTCTTTCATAGTCATACCTCGTTTTTACTGTTGTCTTTAGTTACTAAAAATGGTATGACCCAGCTTTATCTCCTACCATAACCACCATACGTGGCTTAAAACATACCTTAGCTCTTTATCAATATCAATGAGAAACAAAACCACAGTGGTAACAGTAAAGTGCGTGAGCTGTCCTGGACGTTGTTCTGAGCGCTTTACCAGGATTACGGCACTTACTATTCACAAAACTAAGAACTGAGCACTAGCATTAGGCCCGTTTCCTAAGTAAAGAAACCGAGGCAAAGAGAGGCAAAGTGACTTGCCCAGGTTCCCTCAGCTAGTACGAGGCTGAGCCAGCATTCAAGCCTAGGCACTGGGTTCCCAAGTTCATGTTCTTAACCGCTATGTTTTAGCACTGAGAGTTCTCAGAAAAGTGAGGTTTAAGGATTTAAGAAAATTTCAGAGAAGGTGGTCTAAAAACTTTTTTTGAGGAACTTCTCTAGTAGTCCAGGGGTTAAGACTCTACACTGCCAGTGCAAGGGCTGTGGGTTCCATCCCTGGTCAGGGAACTAAGGTTCCACATGCTGAGAGGTGTAGCCCCCGAAAAAAAATTTTTTTTTAATTTTTGTGAAATATCAGCATATCAGCACCAGAAAGCTGGTGCCTTTTTTGGAAACTATGGCCAAGATTCAGAACACACATTTATGAGAAAATCTGATACCTTTGTTTAAAATATTGGGAACATTGTCTTGTATGGCAGTGAAGAACGTGGATATTTAACAGTCTGGTACAGTATTTTTATTCTCCGATAAGTTCTGCATGATTTATAGAAAAGACCATCTAAATTCCAATTTGGAAGTTTTTTTGTTCTCAAAGGAAAATCACGTCATTCATCCTTTTAAAGCCGCCTTCAACAGTAAAGTTTTAAATGCCTTGCCCTTGGAGAAACATGATAAAGTTGGTGGGCTGGTTTTTCCTGCTCTCGGGACTTAACTGGGAAAACTAAAGACCCACGCTGCACACAGCAAACGTGAAAATATGTTGTATCAAATAGAAAAATGTTCAACGAGACACTATTAGTTGGCAGTTAGTCAGCAACTTCTTTTCCGCACCTGCTGTGTGTGAGACCCCAGCCAGGAGGCAGATGGCAGGTGGCAGAGTGTAGACACCGAGAGCACAGGCTCTGCGCTCCATCAGCCTCGTCCAGGCGGGCTCCGTCGCAGACTCAGGACGTCCTCTTGGGCAGGCTCCTTAAACTCTTCAAGCCTCAGTGTTCTATCTGTAAAACAAGAATAATAACACGGTTACGTGATGAAGAGATGAGATCATCCGCATAAAATACTCTTAGTGCCTGGCACATGGTATGCACACGTGGGTGCTCAGTCGCGTCCGACTCTTTGAGACCCCATGGACTGCAGCCCACCAGGCTCCTCTGTCCATGGGATTCTCCGGGCAGGACTACTGGAGTGGCTTGCCATTTCCTACACATGGTAAGCACTCATTAAATATTAATTATTATGAAGAAATAATGAGCCTCTTTTCTCAAATAGTTTACAGTATCATAAATAACACTAATAGGAAACAGACCATTCTATACATCAAAAGAGTGGAACAAAGTGCTTAATAGGGCTTAAAGAACCGAAGGTCACAACAGCTGGGGAAGAGGAGGAGGGATCGCTGAACTGAGCTTAGAGGAGAGGATAGTACAATTCAAATTCAAGGCAGACCTGGAAAGAACAGCAGAAGCAAAGGTCCAGAGGTGGGAGAAGGGGCTGTGGGATCAGATTAGTCAGGGGGTCGGGGTGTGGGAAGGAGCAGTGACAGACGAAGTTGGAGGTGAGCCTGGAGCTCCCTGACTTTGAAGGGAGGGGCGTGGGTTGGCATGTGATGAATATCAAGGTGAGAATCTTAAGTGAAAGTGTATATCTTTTGTTGTTTTAGGTTCAGGATCCAAAATCATTTCGACTTGAAAAACATTTTATATTCCTGGGGAGTCATCGATCTTTTTGATCCACTCAGAGCTAACTTGAAAGGAATTTCAGGTAACAACAGTTCTTTTTCCAAGCATATTGGCATTGTGTGTGTGGTGGGGGGGCGGGGTAGGTGCTGTTTTTAATCAGTGATCATGCACTGATGAAGGGATTCACACCTACAAAGCCTTTAGAGGTAAACAGCCAGAGATGATGTGGCTTAAAAGAATAAAGAAAGTGCTTTACTGTATATAAGAACATGCTGCTTCAGATGCCAGATTTGGGTTGGACTTTGTGGGGGTGGGGGTGTTTCTTGAGATGGCCTCTAAGCACCCACCTTCAGAGTGAAGTCAGTGATCAGAGGTCACGATACAGCTCCCCTCCCTCTGCCCGTCATGATAGGAGAAACCAGAGATACTGGTACAACGGAGCCCATCATTCTGACCTCCCACCATCACTCTTCGTTTCTCTCTCTGCCCCCTCCCTCCCTCCCTGGACCTCTCTGTCTTCTTCTAACGAACTTCCTTTCTTCAAATTACTTCCACAAATTATAACCTGGCCTTAAAATGTTCTCCCTCCCAGAGTATTAGATTTTGTGGCTTATAGTAGACAAGCTCCTGCTAATCTACGGGCTCTGCATTCACCTGTGGTCTGACAGAACTGACATCTAATGTTAAAAGAGAGGGGAAGGCCAGAACCTAATGTTTCAGAATCCTCCCAGGAGACCACTGGCAAAACTACTGCCAACTCCAAAGACTCGGGTTCGTTGCTGCTCTGGATAGTAATGAACTATCTGTACGAAGATGACCCTGGAGCAGGCATTGCCTTGGCCTTGATGCTTTCCTTGCCCGAGGAGCTGATGAAACCTCTGTTTGGAATGCTAGAACCTCATAGCTCAGATATGTTTTCTAAAGCCTTGCTCAGATTTCTTTCTTAAGCCATCGCAGGGGAAAAAAAAAAGTGAGTTTAGTCCACACCAGAGTCTCGGCTTGGATATTAGATGTGACCAGTTAGATTCCATGGCAAAGTTACTTATCAGAAAGCACACGAGGAAGGCTCTATTCTAGGTTATTTATAATCTACCAGCTCTGAACTCATTGCCTAAACATGCAAAGAGATAGTAAGCAAAGCAATAGTCAAGTTTGGGCCCAGTGCCCCCCAACAATGCTTGGCATACAGTGGGGAGCCAGTAAATACTGTTGACTTGGAGAATGACTCTACCAGAAATTTTCCCTGGTGACACAAACATAATCTGGCACTGCCAGGAAAAGAAGACTAGAGCTAAAGGCTAAGAGGCAAGGAAAGAGCAAGGGATGAAGGATTTGTGTGCAGTCTATCTTTAATAACACAATCCCATCACTATCTTTGTGGCTCTGGAGCTCAGCTATGGCATTCCTGTTTTGACCAGCCTAATTCAAAATTTGGGAGCCATTCTGACCTTCTCTTCCACACCGATACATTCCAGTAGTCACTGTGACTCACTGATTGCTCCTTCATCATTCTCAGAAATACATCCTAAAAGGCAGTCAACCCTGTGTCCTCAAAAAGAATTGAGCTCAACCCACATGATGCAGTTCTCCTATCAGTAAAGACCTCTGAGGCTCAGAGCTCCTTTGACAAGATCTAATAAGCAGCCGAGTTTAAAAAGAACCTTTTAAAATACCTAACCTCTTGTTTTACAATGCAATTAAAGTCTACTTATTTTTGCTCAAATCAGCAGAAATATAGGCTTATGGATCTGGCTTGTTAAACAAGTATCAAGCAGTTACCACATGCCAAGTGGGAAGCTTGCATGCCTATTTCCTTCAGATAAAATATATCCACCTTACAATCTTCTCCCATAAAGTTTTATTCCTCTAACATAGGGATCACCAAATGAGGGCCTACCACCTGTTTTTATAAATAAAGTTTTATTGAAACACAGCCACTCCCATTCATTTAAACTCACCCATGGCTGCTTTCCTGCTATAATGGCAGAACTGAGACTTTGCAACAGATGCCATATGCTCTATAATGGCTAAAATATTTAATATCTGGCTTTTTACAGATAGAGTTAGCTGTCTAAAATACTGCTTTCTGATGTTTTTCTTTAAATATGATCAATAGACTAGTTACTTCTGTGCCTAAGTAGACTGTTGACTTAATTCTGGAGACACGGCCACTGAATCTAACAATAGATGTGTCATGCCTAAAATGGGGTAGCCACCTCCCACATCTTATTTGCAGAGATGAAATTATCATACAGCAAAGCAAATTATCATACAGCAAAGAGAGCTTGACAGAGAGCAAGTGATCAGAAAATGCTGGTCTCCCATCCTACAATTAACAAGGGGCTGCAGATAGTTTTGTACTACTGATGGACACTCAGCAACCACTGGGAACATTTGGTTTTTTCTTTCTATTTGGTACCAAAGCCCAGAATCAAGTTCCCCTTCTCCATTTAAAAAGTCACTCATTTCTTCTTTTATGGCCTCAAATCCTATTTTTGCTGCATGAAGAACGCCCAGCTGGGCCTATGCTGTTTTTCTCCCTATACCACCTTGGCACTACATGTTATGAAGCTTTTAAGAATAATGCCAGTGTCACTCACACTAAAGACATCAGCTAGAGATCCACTTTCTGAGCAGTCCCACTTCCTGTAGGATCAGCAGGCTTTCATACCAACCCAAGCTTCCTAATCTAAGAAACAGTCCTTGTGCACAAACTTGAAACTTTGAAGAAACTGTCTTATTCTTAACTTTTGTGACTGGTTTCCAACCTCTGCTCAGGAAGACGTACAAGCTCCCTGTTTCTATGATGTGAATGAACAAACCAGCCAGAGTTGTTTGGTTGTGAACTGAAGTTAACTTATGCCATACCAGTGATTGGGTAGAGCTGCAGAAGGTCATCAAGATAGCAACATAGGTCATTCGGGACTTCAGTCTCTTTCCCAAGAAGACCAACTAGCAAGTCTCCACACATACGTCAACATTGTAGAAATGCCCTCACCTGGGGGTGAGGCTGAAGCACCCCTCTGAAACACAGAGACTGAGAAGGACCACGTTAGAAAGTAAGAAGAAATGGCTTTCCTGGTGGCTCAGGGGTACAGACTCCACCTGCCCATGTAGGAGACATGGATTCGATCCCTGGGCTAGGAAGATCCCACACGCCGCAGAGCGACTAAGCCCACGTGCACTACAGCTATTGAGCCTGTGCTCTGGTGCCTGAGAGCCACAACTGCCGAGTCCACGCGCCCCACAGCCCGTGCTCCGCAACATAAGATGCCCGCACACCACAGCTAGAGAGCAGCCCCCACTTGCTGTAACTGGAAAAAAGCCCGTGCAGCAATGAAGACCCAGTGCGGCCAAAAGTAAATAAAGTTATACTTTTTTTAAAAAGGCATAAAAAGAAAGTAAGAGGAATGGCTCCTTTCTGACCACATTACCACCCGCTCCAGGCTGACGCAGCACTGCACCGAGAGTGCCCCCTGGTCCATGGTTTCTCCAGTGAGAGAAGAGAGGCCCAAGGTGGACATCTGGCTCATCCAGCTCATTCAAGTGTTTCAGGACACATCCTGGCAGATCCGCTCAGGTCCTGCCTCACGGATCAGAGAGATAGAGAAGGGGGGCAAAGCCTACATACAGCATTCAGCACCTACACCTTAAAAGAGCATACTGCAGTGCACCTGAGCAAAATCCCCAGCCAGGAGCAATGCCCATGGGCAGAGCCAAGCCAGTGGCCCCATCTGGCCAGAGGGCTCAGTTGGCTCTTATGGGATTTGGGTCTCTGGTGAAAGGGCCACCATACTCCCAACTCACCCAGGCAGGAAAGCAAGTTCACAGCCCAACCTAACCACCAAGCATAGTCTCATGTCCCACTCATGCAGGAAGCCTGGCCAGAGAACCCAGATTGCCAAGAAGCCTGTCCTACGGCTGTGCTTGGGCAGAGCTAAGTCAGACGCCCTGCCCAACTGTTGAGCACAGTCCCTGACACCACATAACCAGGAAGCCTGATCAGGGACTGTGGATGACCTTGGAGCTCAACTCATGGTACCACCAAGCCAAAGCCCAGCCTGTGGCCCCACCTGACACAGAGCCCAGCCAATAGCACCATCCAGTTGGGAAACACACCCTGAGTCCCCATCTGACCAGGAATGGTTGCAGAGCCCAGCCCACAACTGCCCAATCATACCATCCTGCCAGGGAACACAGCCTGCAACCTCACTCAACCAGAGGTGATTACCAAACTAGCAGCTCAACCCAACCATGAAACATAGCCAGAAGCTCCACCTAAAGAGGAAGCCTACCCAGTGGCTCCACTTGAACGCACAGTCTAGCCAGCAGTCCCACCCAACCAAAGAAGCCAGCCAGCAGCAACCCCTGCAACCTCTGAGCGTACGCAGTAGCCTTGTTCAAACAGAGACCCTGATAGAAGGCCTCACCCATCCATAGCTGCTGGGAGCTGACTGGTGAAGGTCTTTTTCCTGCCACAGCAAATCTATAAAGTCTGGGAGAGCAGACTGCTTACTTTAAATACATAGATGTTAATGCAAGGAATGAAGGAGCTTGAAGGATTAGAAAAACATGATAGAACTGAAAGAAACAAATAAAACCCCAGTAACTAACTGCAGTATGCTTGCCTGGAGAATCCCATGGACAGAGGAGCCTGGCAGGCTGTAGTCCATGGGGTCGCAAAGAGTCGGACATGAATGAGCAACTAATACCCACTCACTCAACTCTCATAGAGAAATGGAGATCTATGAACTAACAAAGAATTCTGAGTAATCCTCTTAAAGAAGTTCAGTAAACTACAGGAATGCACAGACAGACAAAATTGAGAAAACAGTGCACAAATAAGTAAGTTCAAGAAAGAAACACAAACTATCAGAAAACCAAAACAGAAATCCTAACGCTTAATACAGTGACTGCACTGAAGATTAGAGCCTCAACAGCAGAATTGATCAAGCAAAGGAAAAAACAAAAACCCCAGTGAATTACATTTGAAATTATCTAGTAAGAGGAGAAAAAGGAATACAGTGAAGAAAGCCTACGGTAGTTGGCTTTCTTCAAAGCCAGCAATATATATACTATGGGAAGGAACAATATATACACTATGGGAATCCCAGAAAGAGAAGACAGAGGGACAGAAAGTCTATTTAAAGAAATACTGGCTGAAAACTTCCCAAAATTGGGAGAGAAAAATGGGCATCCAGATTTTTGAGGGCCATGACCCCAAATAGGTTGAACTTAAATAGGGCTACCCTGAAACATGTTATAATTAGTCGAAAGTCAAAGACAAAGAATTTGGAAAGCAGCAAGAGAGAAAGGGGACTTCCCTGATGGCTCAGATGGTAAAGAATTTGCCTGTAATGCAGGAGACCCAGGTTCAGTCCCTGGCTTAGGAAGATGCCCTGAAAAAGGAAATGGCAACCCACTCCAGTACTCTTGCCTGGAGAATCCCCATGGACAGAGGAGCCTGACAGGCTGCAGTCCATGGGGTTTAAAAGAGTTGGACACAACTGAGCAACTAAGCATGCACACAAGAGAAGAAACGAGTTACGTACAAGGAACCCCCATAAGACAACCAGTGGATTTCTCAACAGAAACTTTGAAAATGGCTGTTATCAAAACGATAAGAAATGGCAAGAGTTCAGTGGTTAGGACTCCACACTCTCACTGCTGAGGGCACAGGTTAGACCCCTGGTCAGGGAACTAAGATCCTGCAAGCCGTACGCCATAGCCAAGAAGAAATATCAAGTGTTGGTAAGAATGTGGATAAAAGGGATCCCTCGTGCACTGTTGGAGGAATGTAAACTGGTGCGGCCACTATGGAAAACGGTATCATGTTTCCTCAAAAAAGTAAAATAGAACTTCTATATAATCCAGCAATTCCATATCTGGGTATGTATCCAAAGGAAATGAAATCATTGTGTCACAGAGATATCTGCACCCTCATGTTCTATTGTTTAGAACAGTCATGGAAAAAGTTAAGTGTCAACATATACGGTGGAATATTATTTGGCCATAAAAAGAAGAAAATCCTGCCATTTGCAACATTATAGAAAAACCCTGAGTGCATTACGATAAGTGAATTAAGTCAGAGAAAGACAGATACTGTATGATCTCACATATACTATATATAATCTAAAATCTAAATCTAATAAAAAGCTAAAATCATAGAATCAGAGTACACAGTGGTGGTGGCCAGGGTGGGGAGAATGGCTGAAGGTGGTCAAAGGGTACAGATATAAAGTATATTATCTTATTTGCAATATACACATACATAAAATCATCATATTATACACCTGAAACTTACACTGTACATGCCAATTACACCTTAACAAAGCTGGCTGGGAGAGTGGCAAGAAAGCAAGATGTGAGGAGAGGGCTAGATGAGAAGGACAGAAAGAGGAACTAACCACCTACTTGCAGAGGCCATTTCAGGTTCTTTCCGGCACTCTGTATATTCTGGGCTGGCTGCTATGTGAGATACACTCTCCATCTACAACTAAGTGACAAGAAGAGGGGAAAGATAAACTAGAAGCAGATCCTGGCGATAACTTTTTCAAAGCATTAATACTGCCAATATTAAGTAATAATATCTGGGGAGACAAAAGACACAGCCAACGATGTGACGATGAGAAGCTGACAATGGAATGTCAGATAATCGGTTTACATTTTGCAAATCTTATGTTTATACAGTCTCACATTATGAAAACCCTTAACCTTCTGAGAGTATGGCCACATACAAAGCACCATGGGCTCCACTAACAAAGGGGAAGGGGGCTCTGAGTCATTCAGATGACACTTGCCAAGGACTCCTGTGCTGCGCCCCTGAGTCCACAGACACCAACCATTTCCTTACGAGTGAAAATCAGATTAAAGGACATTAAGGCAGCTGTTTTTATGGGGGAAATGAAACAAATGTAGTGTGTGGAGCGAGCCCCCAGTATTCAGTCATTTGTCCAACATTCACTATACACCTATGTGTGCCAAGCACTATTATGCTAGTTGAACGAGGTAACAAGTATTTAGAATAATACAGCTTCTGTTTTCTGGGAACTTACAATCCAAAAAGGAAGGTTCAGATGGAAACACAGAAGCTGTTATGGAAGAAGAGTTTATTCATTTGCTTTGGATATTGAAATGTAATATAGGAGTGGAAGGGTTTATTGAGGGGAAGGCGGCTAGCTTCCCAAAGTAGGTTCTGTAGAATGCTAACCTGGTAAATTTGGGGACAGGAGATCGTGTGTCATTCCATGGTTAAACACTACATATGACCACGCTCCTGTAGAGCTATGAACACCATGAACATTAACAAATGAACAACTCTAAGAAGTCTACTGTTAAAAACAAAAGCACAAACCTATTCAATTTGCATTTCCCATGTTATTACTCATGGAACCCTTTATACAGAATAGCACCTGTAAACAACCTTGGGAACAGATTTTGGGGAAACAGGTTGAATGGCCCTCAGTGTCATTAGACAGTTGCCAACACTGCAGGAGAGAATAAGCCCAAAGCCAGGAGGATCCTCTAGGCTGAGTTCATTGCATAACATATCCAGAGCCACTTAACAGAAGTAAGCAAATTGGGATCTGCAATACAAGATCAAGCAAGAAGAAAAACATAATCCACATATGACTCCTGAATCCTTGTTTTGATGACAAATGCTGGTCTTCTGAAATGTTAACTCTTACCAGAGATAAAATGTATAGGAGATGAGGATGCCGAGGCATGCCAGGCTATGGGTCTAAGCCTATGTCTGTGCAAACATGTAAATGTCACTTCTTGGGCCACTCCTGTAATAGGATGGAGAAAAAAGCTCCTCAGTTGCAGTTTCAAGAAAGTGAAATAGCCAAGTCATCTACTGAAAAACTCATTCATACCAACCAGTTGGCACCATTTCTCACATTGTGCCAGGGCATCTGGACTCTAACACAAATGTATTCAACTATATTCTAGCTGATAGAGAACCTCTGCTCATTTCATTAAATATTTGGATACCATTCTAGATAGTAATGAAGTCACAGATTAGTAAAACCTTCTCATGACCATTAACCATTCCTTATACACACAGTTCTAATTTGGGTCCCACATTTCAGTTTGCTCAGGGAGTTAGCGAGACAGACTATAGATCATAGATTATCTAAAAAATGCTACTGAAAAAGACCAACTGCTAAAACCAATCAGAAGGCTGAGTGATGCCAAGTGACTGTTTCCATTGATTTTTCTCTCCCTCTGGCCCTTGTCTGGTCCCCTTCACTGGCACTGAGAAAGATCTGTTCCTTACAGCAAACAGCCAACTCACAATTCCCTTATGTAAAAGACAGATGAGACGCCACATATCCTGTACGCTGCTGGTCTTACTCTCTCACAACACTCATTCACCGTCCCCTCGTATTGTGTATGAGAAATCAAAAATAATTTATCCTAAGATAAAACAGAGAAGCCCTCTCAGAATACAGCATGTCCCTCACGATGTTTAAGACTCCTGACACCACTCCCTTTCCAGGGCATGCTAGAATCAACTAGAACACACTTTTGCAAGGTGGTGGCATCCGTGTGGAAGGGTTGAGTGGAAATGGGCAAGGTACCTGCTGTCAGAACGCCTGTATCTGCCCAACAGGACCTCTGGTCAAGCGTGTGGATTTCTAGTTTCTTCTCGTTCTCAAGATTCTTACTTTCATTTTTTGTGTCAAGTACCAAGCGAACTGTTTAAACATGATGGATGGCTAAATTATAAAAACCTGTCCATTTCTCTAACGTCACCACTCAAATTCCTGTTTGCTAAGCTTATGATGCCTTTGAAATTGTTGACATACAACCATTATAGTTCTCACCTCTCGTTTTCTCTGCAGACTCTAGCCCATGAGGCAAGGTAATTGCATAACTGATATGCTCAGTATACAGAATGCGGTCACGCGGCATGAGATATTTTTAATACATTGCCTTTTAAAGCCCATAGTACAAACCTCTGACTGTCATTTAAAAGTGGCTCTTAAAATGCAGCCCAAGAAGGCATTCAAGGGAAGTCATCTCAGAAGCTTGCTGAATGTGCAGATTCCTGGGCTCTGGAATTTGCATTTTAACACATACTCTGGCAATTCTTATACACCGAAATTTTAGAAATACTAAAGATTTCAACAGTAACTAGAAATTGGGCTTGAAAATTAACTTGAAAAAATGGGGACACAGCCCTGAATATTGAGTGGGATTATTTAGTAGATGGGGCTCAGACAGTAAAGTATCTGTCTGCAATGTAGGAGACCCAGGTTCAGTACTTGGGTTGGGGAGATCCCCTGGAGAAGGGAATGGCAACCCACTCCAGTATTCTTGCCTGGAGAATTCTATGGACAGAGAATCCTGGTGGGCTACAGTCCATGGGACCGCAATTGAGTTGGACACGACTGAGCAACTAACACTTTCACTTATTGGATACTTAACCGAATTTGAGGCTTTGAAAGTTGCATAAAATACTGCACCTTAAAATTTCCCAAATCTCTTCCTATTTCCACAGTAAGCAGCATGCAAGACTATAACTCTGTTCTTTAAAAATGTACTCACATCTTTCAACAAAATGCAAATAATCCCATTTCTATTTCCTCTGCTTAGGCCAAGATGGCTTTTATGTTTCTGAAGCGATCCACAAAGCCAAGATCGAGGTTTCAGAGGAAGGCACCAAGGCATCTGCAGCCACAGGTGTGTGCCCAAGAGGACTGGGTGTCAGCAGTGCTCAGGAATGCTGCGGGCCCGCATCTCCCCCTTTGTTAGACTCATCCAGTTCAGCCTTCACACTTCTAAGCCTTCCCACTAAAATCCCATGTCCAGATGTGATAAGAGCATTAAAAAAAAAAAAAACGGAAAAACGGGGGGGGGGGGGTGGTTAACAGAATCAAGTTCTTGAAAATGAGGGGAGAAAAAGAGCCATTTTGAAAAGGATCTGCACCATGACCCCATAAATAAGGAATAGTCATTCTGAAAATTACCTTCAGGAAGGAATTTATTCCATGAAATATTCTGAGAATAGGACACAGTGTTGGCTAAGTGCTATCTTTTCTTTTTAATTTTCCCATTTGCACCCCATCATAACACTAAAACAATGCTGTATCATTAGGATGCTTTTATTTCTTCAAAAATCAAGTGACTTTGTATCCAATTATAATAGTGACTTTCCTCAAATGAAGAGAAAATACAATGGGATTCTACTCTTTTATCTTTCCTGCAGCTCTGTTGTTACTGAAAAGGTCTCGGATTCCTATTTTTAAAGCGGATCGGCCGTTCATCTTTTTCCTGAGAGAACCGAACACAGGTATATTAGTGTTTTTTGATAGGATTCATGTAAATATTTATCAGCACCTCTCTAGCAACAAGGGCTCATTTGTCCACCCCAACCTAAAACAAGCATTCCTTTTAGCTGGTTTCTGTAGTGCTTCCAAAGCTCCCCAGTTGCTATGTCCTGTATCCTGAGAAAGGGGAATATTTCATAACTACTGAGGAGACTAATACCCTCTTGTGGCTTTTCTGCCTTCTGTTACTCTCAGCCCATTTAAAAATTTAAGTTTCTACTTCTGGGGAGGACTTAAAAAAAATGATGAAAGTAAAATAAACGATGTATCTTTTTTCCCCATTGTTGCTGAACTTTCTGGGCCTTGTAGGCTGAGGGTGTTCATTCAGGCCACGAGTGTCCAAGTTGTCCCCTGGTACTCTCAGCGCCCCTAGTATCCTAGGGAATGCACCTGCGTTTCTATAGCTTTTCTGTTGATCTTCCTCAAGCTTGTTGAAATTACACAGAAATCAAATATTTGCCCTAGGCCTTGTCCTACCATACAACCTCATCTTAATCCAAAGATGGTATGGTACAGGCAGAGCCTTAGCACATCAGAAGGACAAGCAGAAGTCCTTTAAGTCTCAACAACAGTGAACAAAGTATTCAAATGATTCCTCTTAATGTTGCCCCACCTTCTCTGGCAATTACTTATCAGCCTGGGGAAAAAAGAGAGATTCTCAGTAAAGAGTTGTTGGCAAGTCTAAACAATGTGTTAAAAATAAATAGGATGGACCAGGACTAACAAAATCAAGCAAAAGTGGATCTACTTTAACTAAACATCAGGCATTATTTTTATTTATGGAGAGAAAAAATGTCAAGTTAGAATAATGAAAATTATGCATAGGTTTTACACAAATCGTTAAGGAAATACTGTCAACATCATTTTATCTGAGAATCATTTGCGTACGGCTGTAATTTGTGCTAGAAAGCAAAGACACTTGTGACAAAAAGGATGAAGATAATCATTCACTAGGGAATTATCTATTAAGGGATTATTGCGGGGAGAGAAAGTCCATCAACAGAATATATCCTCATAGTATTTCACCAGATGAAAATGTCACTTATCACTCAGAACAGGTATCAGAGAGCCCTCTCTTAGAAAGGATACAGGTCAAAAACAGTGAAGATGAAGAACGACAGGTTCTACTCCCTCAAGAAACAAGAGACTGGACTAAACCTGAACAGAAGGGTCACTGTCAAAAGCTCATAGCCAATAAAGGTTGATGACAGTTAAGAGAACAGTTTCTCTTCTGGAATTCAACTGCATAAAATGATGTAAAATCTTTGAACTGACTAGTAAAGGATACATCACTGTTTCTGTGATAAAGAGTTTTCAGAACTGCCTTAATAAACAGAATGAAAATATAATCCAACACCAGTTCCATGATCCGCAATAGTCCCCGTGAGTTTCTCTGCCTTTCTCCCTGGGAGGTACCTGCTCACATCACACAAGGCCGAGTCGCTACTCTTCTGATGACGGGGTAATGAAAGGACAGAAATGAGCCTCAGCCTCCAGTATACCAAACTGACGAAGCTTACTGATAAGGGCAAATCATAACTCAATCAGTTGACAAATGGGACACATGTAAGAACATTACCAAAAATGATCTTCACCTCAAGATTAAACTGTTGGAGAACATCACTTGTCCAGCCTACAGTCAGCCATCCAGTGATCTAAAGGACCTAAAAGACATGATATTCCCCTCCATGTACTCCCCCTTCCCCTTTGCTGTAGTAGTTCAGTAATTTAACTAACATGCCCAGTTTCTTAATCTGTAAAAACAAATAAAAAAAAGCTCTGCAAGAAATGAAATATTAAGCTTGAATTTTTATGGGTTTCAAAGCTTGTGACTGTATTTTGGGGTAAGAGCATAGACAGAGTATGGTGGCAGAGAGATTAAGGACAAGAGGAGACAACACAAACTGCTTCTTGCCAACTCCACCTAGGGTTCATACCCTGAAATATATTAAGGATCAAGGGTCTAAAGGATCACCTCATGAGCAATCTGTGAAATGCAAGAAAGAACATTCTGATAAGGAAAAGTGGGCAAATGTTGGAACAGACAGAATATTTAGTTGCTTTACTAAACATTCTTGTTAAATATTAACTTTTATCTGAATGACTTGTAAAGCTCTTCTGTTAATCTCAGAATCTAAACATATGTAATTTAAAACCAGACAATATATTCTGGATTTTGTGTATCTGATGTTGAATTTAGCCATGTGACTGCAGCTAACTATTAATACCTTAACAATTCCACTTACTAAGTAATATCCTGCTCAGAGGTATTTTTTAAGAGGTTTAAAAAAAATGTTTAAAGAACTGCATATGAAAATACTATGTAACACTACATTATGTTTTTTTCTTGACAGCATTTGTCTTCAGTATTGGGAGAGTTTTGAACCCCCTACACTGAAATAACAGAGCTCAAGCATGTTCTCCACTTTTATCTATGCTTTTCTTCAAAAATTACAATTTCATTTTCCTATACCCCTGAAATTTAAAAAATGATCTGCTGAAGTGTACAAAGATAAGGGTATGTGTTTTTCAAATATTATGAACCTAAAAATACTTCCACTTTGCCATAATTTTATAAATTTATTTTACCCTCTTTTAATCTAAATGTGTTTTAGCCTTCTTTTCTACTCGTTATCCCCGAAGCACTAAAAGGCACAGCAGTGACCTATGAATGGTGAGTGAGTCAGGCCACAGGCTCACAGTCCTCAGTAAGGACACGTGAGGCCACAGTGGACTGAGGGTGGACAGTGAATTGCGTTGCCTTTTCCTTATCCTGGACAACTCAGGGAGAATGCAGAATGGACAAAGTCATTTAAAATGTGTTTCCTTTCCATTTAGCTTCTAAAGGAAATGGACAGTTTAAGTGTAACAGCAGAGCAGAACAAAGAGATCCGTGGAACCTTCAGTCTGTTGTGGGACTTCTGCAAGCATGGCATCAGGCTGCTAAATGCTACACATTTCAGAGTATGTGGTGTCCCCCAAATTTACAACTCTCTGACAGCTTCACCACAGTCCTGGTGAGAAAGTAAAAGGGAGGGGTTGAAGGAAAGGAAGTAAGGAAACCAATAGAGTTCAAAGGTGTCTGCTTTTGAAACAGCTTTTAAGAGTCTGCCTATCTGCAGATACGTTTCCATTGTCTAGGCAGAAACGGAGTGTGTCGGAGTGGCCAACAAAATCTAAGAACATAGAGTAAAAAGACAATGCAGATTATGTAACATGTCATTACAGTTAGGTTTAACAAATGTGAACTTCAAGTGGTGTATTTTTCCAATGCTAAAAAGCAATGCCTTTAAAATTCCATTATCTTAAGATGGTTTTAAATGATTACTTTAAATGTGATTATTTCCTAAACCACACAAGAGTAAAATAGAGCATTTATTGATGGAATAACAAAAGTGCTTTTCTTAAATATTCTTCAAAATACATTTGTACAACTTACAATAATATATCCAAAATAACTGTATATACAAAACATCGCCTAGTTTTAATGTATGTGCTTTTTTTTCCCCAAAAATTACAAAGTAACTTTTTTATTTTTTTGGCAAAGTTCAACCTTAACAGAGGTGACAATTTTGAAGGTTGGTTTAAGAAAATAGAACCTGAGGGAAATTGACACGCAAGAGTCAATGACAAGCAAGAGATTTGGAGGAATATTTTTAGTTTGTTAAATAAAAATGTTTTTTTTAGAGTGATACTTTTCACATTACAAAAATAAACCAAAATGAAGAAAAGGTCACTGTAAAATGATGGAAAAAGGATCTGTAGACTTGCTCTTAGTATTTCAAAAAGCCAACAATGCATGTCAAAAAATGAATGCAAGATCACAACAGTCTTGTATTTACTTTGTATTTGGAGAAGGTAGTGAAATAAGTGGCCACATTCTCTTTTCTTTTAATTGCTATTAATATGGTTGATCTGATTGGCTCTTCGATGAATTTCATCCAAGAAGTTCTCCAGTTGTTCTATTAGCATTCTTTTTTTAAACCTGTATGAAAAAATAAGTATAATAGCACTCTCAATTTCTTTTTAACAAATAGTTACATATCAGTATAATTTTTTTTTAAAGAGAAAAACTGCTTTGAGAAGATTTTTTAAAGTGAAATGAAAATGAAAAATCAACAGCTTTATGATATATAAAATCTCTTAGCAAATTATTTTATCAGTACAATATTATAGTTTGTTTCTAAAACAAACAATCCAGGCCTAGGTACAATGGATAAGAGGTTATTTCTTTCACAATAAAAAAGAAAAACAAGGGAAAAAAAAAAAACCTAATAAATACAAGGGTTATAAACATTCCAGCAATCTGGGTTCCCAAAGAAATGACTCCAGTAGGTTCTTATGCTCTATGAAAGTGCAATGTTGAAAGGAGTATGAATAAAATATGAATATAATCCCCCACAAAATGGAAGAAATGAAATTTGGCCATTCACATTTAAACTGTGATGTTCTACTATTACAATTTGAAAACTAGCAACAAGTTAAGGACAATCAGACATCAGCACTATAGGATATAGCTAACAGTTAAAAGTTCAAGTGAAAATTTTTAAATTTTTTCAGTAATAAATATAGCAGACTAAAATTGCTTTTGTACAGAAGTATGTGTACATAATGTACAGAAGTATGCAGATGCTTTTTAGACTCTCCAAAAACACGGCCCAATTGATGCCTACTTCCTCTGTACTTGTAAACTAATAACAACTAACCACCATAATATTATACAACTCTCTAAAAGGTAACAGAATTCAGGCACCCGGAATACAGCTAAATCTATGAAGTTTGAGTTGATAGCATGTTATATAAAGAGCAAAACAGGTTAAATATTCAAAGTAAGTAATATGAAAAGTTATGGCCTTATCTTGAGACTTGAAAGTAGCCCATGCTCTAGCCACTCATAGAGGAAAAAAAAAAAAAAAGGATTAATGGCTTTATCTTAAAAAAATAAAAACCTTTACATGAAGCATGGAAGAAATTGGTGGGGTACATAATTAAAGGGTGGGTAGCATAATTAAAGGATGGGTATCTTGGAAGGTCAGATGAGATAAACCTTAAGTTTTCTTACAATACTAGAATTCTAAAAAGTCTTAAAGGAGAAATTTTAAAAAACACTTTTTTACTCACTAAACTCATACAACTATGCTTTCCAGTTAATTGCACTTTGTGGTCACCGTTTATAATCTTGATCCACATTCCTTGTACTAAAGTACATAATCTTGGGCTACTGAAGCAATCAGAATAAGGCTCATTTGTCCAGCTCTTGTCCCTTAATTACATGTTTTCCCACGTACAAGTGAACTCCTGCATTCAAATACTGCCTTTCAAGGTTACTTTTAATCACTAATATTAACTGTAGTTCAAATATACAGAGAAAAATGAAAGACTGTAAAATATAAAGACATCAAAAAGCCACAGAGTAGGATAAATGAGAATTATGCCAATACCTGTAATGTGTAGAGAGAAAGGGTTCACGATTTCTAAAGAATTTGTGTGTGGCTATTTTTTAAGTGACCTTAACTTTCAATAAACCAAAAATAAGAATTACTTATTTACACATTGGTGTGTCATATACATGCATAACAACACAAGTATAAAGTAGATACTGTTAAAATACCAACTATAGAAACTGGGGACTCATTTCATCATACCATAATGTACAACAGATTACTTACCTTGATGCTTCTTTAATGACATTTTGTAAAAATATTAGTCTTGTTTGTAAACTGCCTTGCACATGCTTCAGTAAAGTGAAGATTCTTTCATATTCTTAAAATAAGAGAAGCAAAAAGAAAAGTGGTGTTACTTTGCACACTTATTCAATATTTTCCTATTACAGTTTACTACACATCAAGATTAAGACAAAACTAAAAATAGTTTACCTAAAAACTTCACCGTTCTTTAGAGATTTTATAATACATGTATTTCATCAGACATCAACAAAGATAAAATAACTTGTCAAACACTGCCTTTTCTTGGTAAAAGTTCTCATTAGGGAACTCATGTATATATATATATCAAAACATACAGCTTAGAAGAATGAGTAAACAGCTTTTTTGGTAGTGCCACTGAAAAATAAGAAGTGGCCTTTACAAAAATCCAACCTTACAACAAACTCTAAATTACAGCTAACATAGGGGGTGGATAAAATAGAGGAAAAAAAATAAACAAGAATGCTGTCTCAATTTCAAGTTTTCACATAAAACTTAATAGTCCTCTGTCAAGGACTATAAGCTCCTAAAATGACCAGTACTGAGTCTTACCCACTTCTGGACCACCCATGGGCACCATCATAGCAGGTGATCTGTCCAAATCTTCTGAATGAATATCAGTAAGAATATTGAAACTTTATCTCACAAAGTTCTTCTCTACTCATATAACAGACAACTTCGTAATTTTAGTTTTTTGGCCTAAACGCATCCCTGTCACTATTATAGTTTAAATCTTAAAAGTTAAGATGGTGGGTAGGTACTGTGCCAAGAACTTTACAGATATGAAGTCATTTAATATTTATTGCATCTTTGGGGTTTTTTTCTGTTACCTTAAAATTCCAAAAAAAAAAAAAATTCCAGTTGCTGGTTGGCAGAATGTTCAAGACTATCGGTTCCTGTCATGGGAGGAACCAGGTTTAATTTTTATCTGTGTGTTTCCCTACTCTACTCTCATCCCTCCTTATTTACCACACCTAACACAGTACTTTGGATATAGCAGTAAGTGTTGGCTGAATAAAGAATGGGATCTTATATAGCTGATATGTTGTTCTCAAGACTGATCTAAAATCAGATCTATGCTTTAGTTAATTTGACTTTTCTTAGAGCACATACAAAAATCAAATCTGTTGTCTGTCTCTAATTATACATACTTCTTCCTGGCTTTCGGATCTCTTTCATTATTTGTGCTTTTAGTTCAGTGTTGACCTCTTCGTGGCTTCTGCAATGCATCAATTTCTTTCCTTTGTTGAGTGAAGATGCTGGTATATTCTCTTCAGGACATTGTTCTTTATCTCTGGGCTCCTCGTGATTTTCTAAAAATCCACCAACAGTGAGGTCATTAGTTCCTAAGTGGTCGTGACCGAGAGCCTCTGTATGATTGGTTGATCGTTCCAGTAAGTTGGCTGGAGAAGATCCTGAAAATTCAGCTTCCATAGCATTTGGTGTAGTATCTGATGAAAGTTGGTCTGCAACATGATTTTCAACCACATCATCCATTGTCGAATCATTAGTGGCTTCAGAAACTAAAAATAAGGAAAAAAGAAAGAAAGATGAGAGCCAATTTCAAAGCACACAGTAAAGAAAACGTCTAAGAAACAATATTGTAGCAAATCACAACTGATCTCCTTGACTCTTAGAAATTAACAATGTGATACGGTTCTTAAGCTTTGCCATATATACAGTGTATTTCAACGTGAAACATTCACAGTATTTACAAAATTTGTACAATTTTTGCCTGGGGGGAAAAAATAAAAGTCAGTTTAAAAAAACTTTTAGTTTTCTGGTTTTTTTCTATGGCAATTTTATTGAATAAGTGGTTTTCACTGCTTTAGGGACACATATATGATCAAGATTATCATGGTTATCCTTTTATTAGAGAGAAGGCAATGGCACCCCACTCCAGTACTCTTGGCTGGAAAATCCCATGGATGGAGGAGCCTGGTAGGCTGCAGTCCATGGGGTCACTAAGAGTCGGACACGACTGAGTAACTTCACTTTCACTTTTCACTTTCATGCACTGGAGAAGGAAATGGCAACCCACTCCAGTGTTCTTGCCTGGAGAATCCCAGGGATGGGGGAGCCTGGTGGGCTGCTGTCTCTGGGGTTGCACAGAGTCAGACACGACTGAAGCGACTTAGCAGCAGCAGCAGCAGCAGTTCATTCCAATTTACCTCTGCCTTATACAGTTACTATTTAGAGGCAAAAGTAAACACAGGAAGCTTAAGCTAATCAGTATTCTGCAGCAACATGGCCCCAAACCTCCAGAGCACCTTTCCGTATAACCATCCACATGGTCTTCACTACTTGAGCAATGAAGAGTAGCTGGTTCCACTTCAGCTCACTAGACTAGACATAAAAGGCTTGCAAGCTTGCCACTTAATATCAGATTATTTTATCTGCTCACCAGAGAAAGCAGCTGAATTCTCAGTTCCCTGATTGCTCACCAAACCACCAGGACCCAAATGAATTCATCGCCTTACTATTCAAAATTTAAACTCCCTCCCCACCACAAAAATTCTCTGAACTTCTGACTCCCTTCCTTCATCCTAAATCGTACTCCATGATTTGCAAACTTCAATGAATAATCTCAACAGCAACTCCTGTTTTAACTGAAATCCAGCTCTCCTGCAAAGAAAGCCCTCGCTCTCAAACTCTCTCCACGGACTTAAAATGAGGTGGCGTCACTAGCCCCTTTTCTTTCCAATGCCGCTTCAAGAGCGTTTCTCCACGCACTCTTGTGAAAACTCTTGCTCTTTTCATCTATAAAATCCTTCTGTACCTCTCTTTTTTCTATGTTTCTTTTCCTTGAAAAATATATCCACACCAGATTCTTTGTCCTGTAATTTACCACGATCTGGATTTTGCTAATTATTTCCCTGTAGCTACAGAGGCTTGATCAGATTGATGTTCATTCAGTATTTTGGGTGGCAGATACTTCAAATGTAGTACTGTGTAATCCCATCAGGAGGGATCATATTTGGCTTCTCTCCAGTTAAGATGTTCTTACCCATGAATGATCACCACCTATAATTAATTACTCCATTAAACATTCCCTTCATCAATTCTCATTCTTCCCCAATAATATTATTCCACATGACTCAGCGACTGAACAACAAAAAATACTCCACACAGTAATGTCAGCCTGGTCTTTATGAAATGCCAATCAGATCAGATCACTACCTCTTTCAATGGATTTTCACTGTCCTTAGAATAAAGTCTAGAATTTTTTACAATGGCTTCCAAGACCCTCTATGAAATAGACTGTGCATGTCTTTCTTTTGGTTCTCACCTTACCTCATTCCCAGCAGCCCGCAAATATACCAGAATGCTTCAGTTCCCTTAATGCCCTGCTCCTCACAGTATGCCTCTGAGTATACTCTTCCTGTAAGAGTACTATTACTGTCGTAAATGCACAGCTTCAGTTTACTAATTTCCATTCATCCGTCAAGTGTTGGCTTAAACAGAACCTCCTCAGTAAACTGCCTTGACCCCACAGACTAAATCCTCTTGCCAAATACTTCCCCAAGTATACCTGACTTCCCTTTTTGTAATATTCATCACACTTCTAAGGAAATGTGTGATGACTTTCTTTCCTCATTATAAATGAAGGCAGAGATCACTATTATCTGTTTACAGCTACATCTCAATGCCTAACCCTGTCTAAATTAAGCATATCATTTAATAATTAATTGCCAAATTAAACAAATTGAAAACTATCTTTCTGTGGGTATTGATAATGCCCCTTTAAAAACTGTCATTTCTAAACGCTAAAGATTTGCAAATGATATTTCAAATCATGATAGCTATTAAGCATAATGAATGAATATACGAAATGTTCATTAAAAAGACATAAAAAATGATTACATGCTAATTTGGAATAAACAAATATCTTCTCTAGACACTCTTGGAACTTTATCCACTTTTTCTATATCAGAAAACTCTCTCTCATGCAGAACCAAACTAAAAGCAGCAAATACTGTTTAAAGAAAAACCCTTACTTTTATGAAGAGGAAGGGGTTTAATGAGGTCTGGCTGTGCTTGGGTCATAGGTGCCGGTGGTCCTTTCCCTCCGATGTGGTTGTTCACAACTGGGCTCTGCTGCCGGCCCCTCAGCAGTGGAGACATGCAGCGTCGTCTCTTAGGGACACCTTGCATATTTGGTTCTCCAGGTCGTTTATGTTTATTTTGAGGTCCAGCCACAAATTCATCTGCCTCATCTATCATCATACCCTGTAGCAACGAAGAATTTCCCTGACTTTACATATGGTTTTCAGTTGTACGACAAACTCCAATTCCCATTAAAGTACATTTTAAAGATGTTGACATAGTATTCTACCAAGCAAATAATTTCGGCTTACTTTAGTTAAATTAAGAACTATTAAATCTGTGCCTCCCACAAAAAAAAAAATTATATAATCGAACACTTCAAATTTACCTTTTTATCCAGCTTAAAGGGGTTGCCAAATGTATGCAACCTCCGCGGCTGATCAGGATCAAGTTCTCTTAATGGAGAAGGTACTTGCTTGAGGTACTCCTGGTAATTCCCCATTTGTGCTATAGGAACACTGTGCACTTGGTCTTTTCAAACAGAACAAAGCAATAACAAAAGTTAACTTCGCTGAAACTACCTTCCATTTAGTTAACAAATAATGTGTCCTTGTGTGTGAATGCTACCTGGTCTATTCCAGGCAGCTTTTCCTTACCATATATTCTAAATTAGTTTGTTGCCATTATAAATATTGTGACATAAAATCTTGAGTGCTTTTAAATAAAATTTTAAATAATTTTATCTTCTAAACAAAGCAAAAATATTACAGTTAGTTTCAGTATATAGAATAAACAGTATGTGTAACCCTTCTATGAAAATGTCTCTTCTATTCTACTCCAAAGCAGAATTTAAAGCATAATTTACAGAAAAGAGGTATCACATAGATGATCCTTTTCATATAAAACTATAGTTGAAATGTTTACATCAGAGTTGGCAAAGGGTTAAGTTCTCATCTGACTTGACTTGTAGGTGCCAAAGGTATAGTTAAGGAAATACTAGAATATGACATATATTGGCCATTCCGAGTTAAACTATCAGATACTAGTAGATCACAAGAAAATGATTTTGTGTGTGCCTGTGTATGTGAATGTATGAAGAAAGCCACAAGGAAACTAAGCTATTACCAAAGGTTGTTTCCTCTGGAGAACAGAATTTGGGGCAACAGTGATGGTAGGAAGAAGTGTAGACAATTAGAGATGACTCAACTTTCTACTTCATTCAATGAGAATGTAATATTACAGTCAACTCTTTAAAAGTTATAATAACACTCTGTATTTTCAATATAAAGAAAAGTTTACTGAAGAAATACCAATATTAAAACCATGATCTAACCTTCATCCTGTCCTTTAAGAAATCTGCGGGTGCTCTTCAAAAGATTAGATCTCATTCTTGTTAAGTGATCCAAAAGATTCCGTCTTGGTATGTCATATGCATTTCTAAACGTCTGTGGCTTCAAATCCTGTTTTAAAAAGATTCAAAGACAAAATGTATTTTGAAACAGAATTAAAAGACTACAATCTCCAGCCCGCAGCACAGCTTAGAAAATAAGATATACAAGTCAACTAATTAGCTTAAAAAAATAGAATAAAGAGATATGATACCATCATAATGTACTGTTTTAATAACCAAAAGATAAAAACTCAGTAGTGAAGCTCAACCAAATTATCTCAAACTCACATCTGTCCAAGATTTCATTATGTATCCTGGCTAACAGAAGTAAATAAAAGCTTTGATGTGTAATTTACATACTATAAAACAACCCCATTGTACATAAACAGTTTGAGCGTTAATAAATGTACAGTTGTGAAACCAACACTAGGATCAGTTTTAGAACATCCCCATCACTCCACAAGTTTCCATGTGCCCACCTGCAGTCACTCGCAATTCCTATCCCCGCAACTACTAATCTGCTTTCTCTCTACATCCCATTTCATAAATGGAATCTTGCAATATGTAATCTTTTCTATCTGGCTTCTTTCCATAAGCATGTTTTTGAGATTCATCCATGTTGTTCATGTATTGGTAGTTTATTCCTTTTTACTGTCTTTTCCTTTTTACATGGATATACTGTATCTTTATCCATTCACCAGTTGATGATCACCAGATGGTCAACACCGAAATCAGATTGATTATATTCTTTGCAGCCAAAGATGGAGAAGCTCTATACAGTCAACAAAAACAAGACCAGGAGCTGACTGTGGCTCAGATCATGAACTCCTTGTTACCAAATTCAGACTGAAACTGAAGAAAGTAGGGAAAACCACTAGACCATTCAGGTATGACCTAAATCAAATCCCTTATGATTATACAGTGGAAGTGAGAATAGATTTAAGGGACTAGATCTGATAGGTAGAGTGCCTGATGAACTATGGACGGAGGTTCGTGACACTGTACAGGAGATAGGGATCAAGACCATCCCCATGGAAAAGAAATGCAAAAAGGCAAAATGGCTGTCTGGGGAGGCCTTACAAATAGCTGTGAAAAGAAGAGAAGCAAAAAGCAAAGGAGAAAAGGAAAGATAAAAGCATCTGAATGCAGAGTTCCAAAGAATAACAAGAGGAGATAAGAAAGCCTTCCCAGCGACCAATGCAAGGAAAAAGAGGAAAACAACAGAATGGGAAAAACTAGAGATCTCTTCAAGAAAATTAGAGATACCCAGGGAACATTTCATGCCAAGATGGGCTCGATAAAGGACAGAAATGGTATAGACCTAACAGAAGCAGAAGACATTAAGAAGAGGTGGCAAGAATACACAGAAGAACTGTACAAAAAAGATCTTCACGACCCAGATAATCATGATGGTGTGATCACTGACCTACAGCCAGACATTCTGGAATGTGAAGTCAAGTGGGCCTTAGAAAGCATCACTACGAACAAAGCTAGTGGAGGTGATGGAATTCCAGTTGAGCTATTTCAAATCCTTAAAGATGATGCTGTGAAAGTGCTGCACTCAATATGCCAGCAAATTTGGAAAACTCAGCAGTGGCCACAGGACTGGAATCAGTTTTCATTCCAATCCCAAAGAAAGGCAATGCCAAAGAATGCTCAAACTACTGCACAATTGCACTCATCTCACATGCTAGTAAAGTAATGCTCAAAATTCTCCAAGCCAGGCTTCAGCAATACGTGAACCGTGAACTTCCTGATGTTCAAGCTGGTTTTAGAAAAGGCAGAGGAACCAGAGATCAAATTGCCAACATCCTCTGGATCATGGAAAAAGCAAGTGAGTTCCAGAAAAACATCTATTTCTGCTTTATTGACTATGCCAAAGCCTTTGACTGTGTGGATCACAATAAACTGTGGAAAATTCTTCAAGAGATGGGAATACCAGACCACCTGACCTGCCTCTTGAGAAATCTGTATGCAGGTCAGGAAGCAACAGTTAGAACTGGACATGAAACAACAGACTGGTTCCAAATAGGAAAAGGAGTACGTCAAGGCTGTATATTGTCACCCTGCTTATTTAACTTCTATGCAGAGTACATTATGAGAAATGCTGGACTGGAAGAAACACAAGCTGGAATCAAGATTGCCGGGAGAAATATCAATAACCTCAGATATGCAGATGACACCACCCTTATGGCAGAAAGTGAAGAGGAACTCAAAAGCCTCTTGATGAAAGTGAAAGTGGAGAGTGAAAAAGTTGGCTTAAAGCTCAACATTCAGAAAACGAAGATCATGGCATCCAGTCCCATCACTTCATGGGAAATAGACGGGGAAACAGTGGAAACAGTGTCAGACTTTATTTTTCTGGGCTCCAAAATCACTGCAGATGGTGACTGCAGCCATGAAATTAAAAGATGCTTACTCCTTGGAAGGAAAGTTATGACCAACCTAGATAGCATATTCAAAAGCAGAGACATTACTTTGCCAACTAAGGTCCATTTAGTCAAGACTATGGTTTTTCAGTGGTCATGTATGGATGTGAGAGTTGGACTGTGAAGAAAGCTGAGCGCTGAAGAATTGATGCTTTTGAACTGTGTTGTTGGAGAAGACTCTTGAGAGTCCCTTGGTCTGCAAGGAGATCCAACCAGTTCATTCTGAAGGAGATCAGCCCTGGGATTTCTTTGGAAGGAATGATGCTAAAGCTGAAACTCCAGTACTCTGGCCACCTCATGCAAAGAGTTGACTCATTGGAAAAGACTCTGACGCTGGGAGGGACTGGGGGCAGGAGGAGAAGGGGACGACAGAGGATGAGATGGCTGGATGGCATCACTGACTCGATGGACATGAGTCTGAGTGAACTCCGGGAGTTGGTGATGGACAGGGAGGCCTGGTGTGCTGCGATTCATGGGGTCGCAAAGAGTAGGACATGACTGAGCAACTGAACTGAACTGGACTGTTTTCAGTTTGGGGCAATTACTAATGCTGCTATGAATATTTGCATACAAACCCTTTATACACACGTATTTTCATTTATCTCAGTAGATACTTACAAGTAGAACTGTTGGTATACAGCAACATTTACCTTTCCTAAGAAACTGCAAATTAACTGTTGATAATTTTCATCAACAATGTGTAAGAGTTCCAGCTGTTCTATAACCTTAAACACTTCATATTTTTCAGTCTTAAATTTTAGCCATTCTAGTGGGCATAAAGTGGTATCTCACTGTGGTTTTAATTTGCATTTCCCCACTTGACTAATAATGTTGAACATCTTTTCATGTGCTTGTTCAGGTCTGTATATCCTATCTGGTAAGGTGCCTATTCAAATATTTTGTGTATTTTTTTATTGGATGCTTATCTTTTTATTACTGAGTCTTAGGATTTCTTTATATATTTTGATACAAGTTCTTTATTCAACATATGCTTTTCTCCCAGGCTGTAGCTTGTCTGGGAGAAACTTCAAAGTTTCTTCTGAAGACAAAAATTATAATTTTACTGAAGTTCAGTGTATGAAATTGTTATGTGTATGTGTTTTTTGTGCTGTATTTTAGAAATCTTCATTGACCCAAGATCCAACATCTTGTATTTTTCCTGTAGAAGTTTATAGTTTCAGTTCTTACATTTATAACTATGATCACATTAACTAATATAAGGATCAGTTCATTATTTTGCAGATGGATAGCCAACTGTTCCCACCCTATTTGTTGAAAAGACTGTCTTCTTACCCACTAAATTATTCTGGCATCTTTGTTAAAAATTAACTTTATATATAAAGGTCTACTTCTGTCCCACTGACCAAAATATTTTTCCTCATGCCAGCAACACATATGTTGATCACTGCAGCTTTATAGTAACTTTTAAAATTAGACAGTGCAAGTCTTTCAGCTTTACTCTTTCCCAAAATTGTTTCAGCTACTCTAGGACCTTTATACCTCCATATAAATTTTAGAACCAGTCTGTCAGTTTCGACAAACAGGCAACTGGGATGAAGATCTTTCTAATAATGAGTATTCATAAAGCATTTCAGGATTATACTGTGTAGCCAAGGTCAGTAGTATAAGTACCAAACTACAGTGAATTCTACTATTAGCTATGTAACTTCAGGCAATCTCTAAGCCTGTTTTCTATCTATAAAATGAACATGATGGTTTGCTCTTCATCAGTCCATTTGCTCATCCACTCACCATGTATAGTGTTTTAAAATTCAATGATTCAATAATATTAATAGCATAATTGATCATTATTCTGCAGAGGTATAGAAGTTTGGACAAACTGGGTATCAGTTAATAGAAAATTTGACATATTTGACAATATAGACTATTACTAGAGCAGTACAAAATTCACATAACTATTACCTTATTGAGCAAAGCAACTTGGAACCCAGTGTATTCTTTCATATTAAGGTCCAGCAGTCTGTGAGGAACATCCTCTGAAATACCCTGGAGCAGCTGTTGAAAATCTTTCCTATAAGCCATTGATAAACCATGTGATCTGCTTCGGACTTTAATTCCAGTTTCCTGTACTACTTTTTTGCCTACAGAACCGATGACTCGATCAGATTCTATTTTGGCCTAAAGCAAAAATAAATAAAAGCTGTCTTGACATGATCTGAACTGGTAAATTAAAGGCTAAAAGTAGTTCCAGTCTTTTATAAATTAAGTATTTATCACATTTTAAGAGAACATAAGAAATTAAAAACACTACTTAAGTTATGTAGTCTATATCAAGTGCTTGGTAAACTGAACACAGTTTAAACAATAATGTCTTATGATTTTAAATCATCACAATTCTTACCTTTTGGAGAAAATCACACAAACACAACTTCGATTTATTAACACCCACTACATTGAAACCATGATATGTTAGTTAATACACCCTAAATAAAAATTCCCAATTCAGAGGTGACATAAAATTAGAAAACAACCTTATCAATATCTACTTAAAGACATTATTACTAGCACATAACTGAATGCTCACAGATAAAGCAAACAGCAATATTTTGACTCTTCTAACCTACAATTCAATTAGCAGTTGAAGTAGAGATGGCAAAAGTACTGGAAAAATTGTGCTTTATATAATTTTAATAACCTGGCAGTCAAAGGGTATACTGCTTGACTAATCTGGTACCTACTAATGTGATTTACATCCAAAAGGACAAAATTCAGTATTTTTATACATACTGCAAAAGAAACTCCCATTTTTACAGAAAATGCTATAGGTTTTAAAACATAAAGCAAAAGAAACTGATATTTCTTGACTAAGAAAAACTAATTTCTAACAAATTTCCCAAAAGAAAACATGAGGAATGTTAACATACAAGGCTAGGATCACATTAATAAAGCTACTTTCACAAACTAGAAATTATTATTTGAAATTGTCATTTCAAAACATAGCATATCATGCACTTGAGAATTATGTTAATACATATGTGGTTTTAAAACGTAATCTATTAATACAATTCTACTAGAACCATCAAGAACTAGTATCTGGCCTATTGACCACCTTAGCCAATACCATTCAAAATACTTAATGGCTCTATTTCTTAATATTACCTGCTGACTCAGTTTTTTGAGGTATGAAATGACACTGTAACTAAGTCCATATTCCATACTGTCTGCTATTAGGTTAGGTGCTCCCATCATTCTAACAGCTTTCTTCAAAGGCTACAGGGAAAAAAGAAAATATCACACTCAATCCTAAGCTTGTCAAAAATTTATAGCCATGAAAAATGAAAGTGAAAGTTGCTCAGTCATGTCCGACTCTTTGCGGCCCCATGGACTATACAGTCCATGGAATCTCCAGGCCAGAATACTGGAGTGGGTAGCCATTAACTTCTCCAGGGGATCTTCCCAACCCAGGGATCGAACCCAGGTCTCCTGCATTGCAGGCCGATTCTTTACCAGTGGAGCCATAAACGTATTGTTAATTTTGAAAAATTCACCCCCGCAAAACTTCTCCTTTTCTTCAATAAGGGTCACATAATCATATTTGTACTTCATTAAAATGTTTGTCAGTGGTATCAAAGGCAGTTTGAAATACTAAAGGATTAGAGGCTGTAATAACAACCCCCAGAGTAGGAAAGGGTGGAGTCCTGGACTTCTTAGTATCATGTGGAAGAAGGGGGCAGAAGACACATTGCAGATATAGATTTGACAGAACTTGGGTGGTAAGTGAAAAGAGGAGTCAAGGATAATAGAAGATTCTTACCTTGGGTAAGGATAGGCTAATTAAGAACTACTTTGTGCAATGAAAAATGTCACTGGCACAACAGTCTAGCATATGTGAATGGGAAAAAGTCAGAAAAAGGATGACAGCCACCCACTGACATATTACAAAGTGTATAAAAGCACTGGTGCCAAACTGGAATCAAATCCCAGACCAGATATTTAATATCCATGTGGCACTGGCTACATCCCCCCAGATGCTATGAAACATGAGTCAAATATATGCAGCAGTTCATATTCCAGTGTTTCCTCCTTTCCCCTCTCCTACACAGCTGGTACTATCTGCTAGACACACACAGATTTTCTCTTACAACTATAATACATGATTTCAAAGCTTAAGAAATTAATGTTATTAGAGACCATTTAGAAAGATTACAGTTGAATACTACAATATTCCTGCAGTAAAAGCAGAAGTAATGTTTTAATCAAGTGTTCTAGAAGTTATTTTTCACAAAATCAATCAAGTAATTCTTTTCCTGGAGAATCCCATGGACAGAGAAGCCTGGCAGTCTACCGTCCATGGGGTCACAAAGAGTCGGACATGACTTAGCGACTAAACAACAACAATGTATTTAATAATATATGTATTACTGGTCCTATTGTGATACACTAGGTTTCAAGGAATGTTTCTTGAGATTCAGAGAATAATGCAAACAAACCTTTTTTGTACCTGTAAGGAGAAATAATAATAAAACTGCAATTTAAAAAAGTTAATTGTAAAAGCTTAAATTCTAAAGCCAGCTGCCTGGGATTGAATTCCTGACCCTGATATTAGCTGTGTAGCCTTAGATGAATTGTTTAATTTTTTAGTGTCTTAGTTTCCATATCTGTGAAATAAAAACAGTTATTTCTGCCTCATACAGTTACCATATAAATTAAATGAGGTTAAGTAACACATGTAAAGTGCTGAGGATTGTATCAGGCAGGCCTGGATAAGCATTATATATATTCTCACCATCATCATTATTCTGCAAATCACTGAAACATTTCTTTCTCATATTTATATGGGTCATTTGTAAATTTTTCATGACATTTATTCTGTAACAGCAATAAATAAAAGCTTTAATACCTACAGTAAACTATAAGCATAATACAACATTTTATAACATTCTATTTTTAAGAGTAATATTCTTACCCCAAGATAGTAGGGAGGCATTGTCTTCAAATAACTTTCAAATGACTGTCTCCATTTCAAAGTTGGTTTTGCCTTATGGACTTTAAACAGATCATCTATAAATGAATGCATAATGAGAACAAACTATCATCATTCAGTGTTTTCACACATGAAAACCAAGTCAAGGAAGTTTCATTTTTAAAGTTTGCTTTATTATTTACAAGAGAGAGAGGAAACATCAATTCTATATTTTTAACAAAATTAAAGGTGATAAATTTTGGGTTCTGACATTTTTGAGTAGTAGTAATACCACTTTAAAAATGAAAAGGTGCCAATTAAGGTCTCAAATTAAATGTAATAATAAAGGTAGAATGAGAAAATACACAAGGAAAATCTAGACATGAAACAGATTGGAATACAGAAACAAACTATATGTGAAAACATACCTACTAATATTTTGTCTATCAAGCTTTAAATCTGGTGTAATTCCATGAAGGAAAAGATGACTTCTCCAATAACACCCCTCAAAAAATTACAGCCAAAGGGTCTCCAATCAACTTTAGGCTTATCAATATTATTTAGAATATCATTTTAGAACAAATTCATGCACTAAAAAATTTGCCAAAATACAATTCTTAAAAAGAAAATACTCAGATCCAAGAACTATGCTTCTACAAAATATCTTAATTATTTACCATACACAAAGTCTGCATTACTAATTCTAACTATGTAAGGTATCTGATTTGCAAAAAACTTAGAATATTTAATTTAGAAACAAAATATAGTATTATCTTCAATAGTTTGTAGAATCAAAGGTGTTTGACCCTGACTTTCAATATATCAGAAACATGCAGAGGTTGCTATAAAACCCTTAACAGCTTCAATATTTTAAAATATTAATAAAAATCTTCATTAATTTCCAGAAGACAAGAAAACTCAAAAAGGGAGGGATGTTCTCAAAGATTGCTTTTAGGAAAATTCATATGTATGCTAGGCCACAGAGAACATGACAAGAATGACTTACCTAAAAGGGGAAGGAGCACTGGGTAATTGTAAGGCATCACGAATAAGTTGACACAGTTCAGTGCTGTACTGGCTTTCAAGTAACCAAAGGGATGGCCAAGTTCACTGTATTTTGCACTATTGCTCACATATACCTGTTAAAAAGTAGTTAAAAGTTCACATTTAATAACCTTTGCAGAATGTTATATAAACCATGGATTCAATTTGACTTTTTAAAAAACACCAAATTAAAAAAAAAACACCAAATTAAATTTTTAGAGGTTCTAATACTGAGTGAAGAGTTGACTCATTTGAAAAGACCCTGATGCTGGGAAGGATTGAGGGCAGGAGAAGGGGACGACAGAGGATGAGATGGTTGGATGGCATCACCGACTCAATGGACATGGGTTTGGGTGGACTCTGGGAGTTGGTGATGGCCAGGGAGGCCTGGCGTGCTGCGGTTCATGGGGTCGCAAAGAGTCGGATACGACTGAGAGACTGAACTGAACTGAACTAATACTGAGTGAAATTAAGTCAGACTGAGAAAGACAAATACCATGATATTGCTTATATGTGAAATCTAAACAGAAAGGCTACAAATGAACTTACCTACGAAACAGAAAGAGTGAGAGATGTGAAAAATAAATTTATGGTTACTGGGGTGTAAGGAGGCAGGGATGGATAAACTGGGAGATTGCAATTGACATATACAGACTACTGTATATAAAATAGATGGAACTAATAAGGACCTACTACTGCACAGCACAGGGCCCATTACTCTGTAATGCTCTACCCATATGGAAAAGAATCTGAAAAGAGAGGCTGTATGTCCATGTGTAACAGGTAGCTTGCTGTACACCTGAAACTAACGCAAGTGTCGACCAATTACACCTCAATATAAGTTAAATAAATAAATTTTTTAAATCACTGCAGTCTTTCAGCTTACCTGCCAACATGTCTGAGGAGATTTTCTTTCCAGGATAAACTGAGTCAGTGGTGAAGGTTCCAACTCATATTTGTCAAAAGGCAATTTGTCAATAACCATGGGTTCACAGTCTGTACAGGAGAACTTCACTACAGGATGAGATGTACGAGGTGGCTAGAAGGCAAAGTCTTATTGTTACTCTTTCACAAACTCTCAGAAACAAACTTTTCGTATCCCTCACCATCAGAGTTTACTCAGTTTCTCAGTTTCACTAGTGAGAGTTTAATTTACTATCAAAAGCACCACTAAGCGGAAAGATAATACTTAAAATGTAATGCTTAAACTATCAATATTCACAAGAAAAAAAATAAACACTTCAAAATCTGCACAGGATTAAAGTTTTTTAAGTCTTAAAATCAAATGCATCAGAAAACTTAAATGCAATATTTTAGAATTAATTAAGTGCTCATTAATTTTTACATCTAACAAGTAATTAACGTAATTAGAAACCTTCCTAAAGACACAGTTGTAGCAGTTTAACTACCTGATTTCCAAACTGATGATGCACACTGATCAGTACGAGGTTTTAAATATATATATACTTGTAAATTATTAATTTATAGGTATATAATATATACCAAAATAATATTAAAAAATAGAAAAAAGAAAACAAATAGAAGTTCTACTGGTTTCCTTCACTATTCCAGTAAACTATTGGTTACCCCTATGGTAAATATGCCCCACTCTGGAGACCCTAGACTTTTAAAGAAAAAAAAAAAGCATGTTATTCTATTCCCCCCTTTAACAGTCTCCTTCCTAAAAGTCTCACCAAAAGAAGATTGGTGAAGAAAATATGAGCTATGAGGAAATAATGTGAAATTTCATAAATATAAAGGACTCCTTTTAGATTCAGTTACTATCTATCAATACATACACTGGTGGCTCCCAAAACTACTGTCTTGGGATCATCTCTCATTTCTCTTCATGTATCTAACCACCTACTGGACATAACTTCAATTTTCTATAGGTCCCTCAAACATACTACTACCCAATTCATTATTTCACCCCCAAACCACATAACCTGTTCTAAAAACCTAAATGTTATCCTTAATTATCTCCGCCTTACCCTCCATACTTAACTGTCACAAAGACCTAGATTCAGTGATACCACAAATTCTAAGCCACTTAGCAAACAATAAATATGGGGCAGATGCTCACTACTTTAGATGCTGCCCTCTGTCAATGCTAAATTCTCATCTCTCTGATTTCTCATCTCTTCTATTTCTTACCACTCTAATTCATGCCTTCATAATTCCTTAGACTAGATTTGTACAACTGTATATTTTTAATTAGTATCCCTAATTAGTCAGCCCCTTCCAATCAATCCCATGGCCATGAAATATAAATATAATCATATAATTTTCCTGCCTCAAATTATTGAGTAAAAGTAGCATCCAATCACCTAAAAATAGGGCCAGACTCTTTTGGTTTTTTTTTTAAACAAAGAGCCTTGACTATATGGTCCCTATCTGCCTTTTAACTACCACCCCATATACACCCTGTGCTCCAGCCTTAAAAACAACTTGCAGTGGCCCAAAGAAATCACTATCTTCTCATGCTCCTGTGTTTCATGTTATCCCTGGCTGCTTTTCAGTTTTCTCCCTTGCCTAATGCAAACAAAGTTTTGAAGTCTGAACTGCCAAGTACCAACCTCTAAGAGGCTTCTTTCCTGACACACTCTTACCACATACCCCAAACCCACACCAGGCAGTTAGGTACCACCTCATCTGGCCTCTGCTCCACCACTTTGACAGGTGGCACACTGGACTCTATCATGTTTATACAGCTGACCTTCCTACAGAAGGTTCCAGATGGGAAGCACTATGTTTTACTCATCTTCTGCTCCTGTACCTGTCATGTACCTGACAAACAGCTTACTGAATCAGTCTATGATTCATGGGGTTTTTTTAGATGAAAATACTAAGATCCATTTAATATCCAAAATAATCCTATGAGACAGGAGTTATTATCTTTATTTAACAGATGGTAAATTGAGGCTTAAAAAAGATAATTAACCAAAGACACATGGCTAATAACTGGTAGAGCCATAATTCAAATTCAGAACCAGTCTCTAATAAATCACATTTAATTTCAGTATCAGTACCTCTTATATGAAATCCTATTATTTATAGAAATTTCATTTCCCCTCTAATATCCTTCAGTTACTAAAATTTGCCAGTTCTTTCCAATATCTTTTTTAACATTCTCTCTTCCAACATCTTAATTCAAACTCTTACTAGCTCTATATTGGGCTTCCCTGGTGGCTCAGGCAGTAAAGAATCTGCTTGCAATGCCAAAGACCTGGGTTCAATCCCTGAGTTGGGAAGATCCCCTGGAGAAGGAAATGGCAACCCACTCCAGTATTCTTGCCTGGAGAATTCCATGGACAGAGGAGCCTGGCGGGCTACAGTCCATGGGGTCACAAAGAGTCGGATACGACTGAGTGACTAAGCACAACAGCTCTGTATTAAGTCAACTATAGCAATAGTCCTCTAGGTAAACAGCTTACCTGCCAATTCATCTGCTGATTCTGCTGCATATAACCACCACCAGATTAATTTTCCTAAAGGAACACTCTTAAAAATGTCTTCAGTTCTATGAACCCCACTGAGAAAAGCTCAAATTCCTTAACCTTGCATGTAAAGTCATGAGCAATCTAGTTTATTTAATAGTATTCTCAATGTCCTACAGACATATTATGAACCACCTATTCTCAGATACTTTCCATTCCTCTAAATTCACCTTGTTCTTTCCTACTTCCATATTTTCAACATTGTTTCCTGTTCCAACTAAAATCCTACCCACATTCCAAAACCCTCTATGGCTTGTAACAATTTGCAATAGACCACTAGAGTAAAATTGACAGATAATGCCTGTGATACTGGTTTTGGATTTCTTCCTATGAGGACTCAACATGTGCCATATGCACTACTGTAAGTGTTCAATATAATTGAATAAATAACAGTATTTCATACAAATATGATAGCTGTTCTTTCAGAATTCTGAAAGGCTCCAGAAGAGAAACTAAAATCACCAAAGAAATCGAGAGCTCTCTAAGGTTAGACTAAAAAACTATGATGGTTCAATCAAAAAACGGAAGACGATCTCTCACTGAAATGTATAAAAACTTTATTTCATGTACTACTTTATTAAATCCCTAATGAACAAAAGAAATATCACAGCTCTTGTATAGAATAAAAGTAAAAAATTATCCTGAAGAGTTGATACAGATTTAAAAGTATAAAAGATTTCAAAGAGTTTAACTTAATTCATAAATGAGAGCCACATCAAAAGTTATTAAAGACTACTTAAAGATCTTTGAAATAACAATTCTTATCTTCTAAGGGTAACATCAAAAGAACCACTGTCAGGCTCTCCCACAAAATATTCCACAGTGTCCTCTGAGTTACTACAAAAAATACTAATCTGAAAAATGTGTATTAACAAGACCGAATAGATATTTGTTAAATTTACCCTATTATTATAAGAACCATATAGTGAATACTGATAATTCACCATGACCACTCAACAAGCCCTACTTGTTACTAAAAATAATTCCTATAAATAAGACCAGAAAATCTTTTCTATCTTAAACCTCCAGACTGAGAACACTGAATATAACTAAACTATGCAAATCAACATGAATTTCTAAGATTAAGTCCTAAATGGCTGCAGGGAAACCATCAAAATTATTTTATAACCATTCATTTAAATTCTGTATTATGTCCCTGAGAACAAATCCTTATGTTATTTATATATTTAGAATATATATCTATGATTCTGTAATCAGATGCCAATAATAAAAACATAAGCATAACTTCAGATTCTAAAGGAAAACGATGCCTCTTTTCTATTATTTTATAATGAACAACACAGTATACTAAATCAAGTAATAGCTTATCAGAGCACTTGGAACATTTGTCTAATTTCTACACAATAGCCACACCTTTAACTGATAGTAGTACTTAAAGCTAGTATGAAAAGCAGTTACTATTATAAAGTCACAATCTCTGGTACTTACTAGTGTTGGAGAATTTTGATCTGGCCAGAAAGATTCTGGAACAGGCCAGTGACCTATAGGAACCCCAGTTTTAGGATTTGGTCTGACATAAATGAGTTTGTGACAACTATGCCAAGGCTGAGATCCAAAAGGTCTTGATATATCTGGCTGCCCATCTATAGCAAAGAAATTTTAAAAAGTAAATATCATTAAAGGAAAAAAACATAAGAAGTTAAACTATGTCTAATATTACTTAGTAAAAATATCTTAATACTTGTTTAGTTCTGGATTTTCCTGTTTTTCTTAAACAGTAGAATACTATCACGACTAAGACTTTAAAATTTAGATTAGATCAGAATTCACGAGAGGGTAACATCAGCAAATTTCGACTCTTTTGAGTTCCACAATTGAAAGGAGGTCCCACAGCATCCTTTGCTTGCCCAATATACCTCACGGTAAATACTTGCTTAACAAATGACATGTTTCCCCCACCAGATGATAAGGGCAAATAATCAATTTTTTCATCATCATGCTCAGCTTAGTAAACACTAAGTAACTATGGCTAAATATGGAGAAGGCAACGGCACCCCACTCCAGTACTCTTGCCTGGAAAATCCCATGGACAGAGGAGCCCAGTAGGCTGCAGTCCATGGGGTCGCTAAGAGTCGGACACGACTGAGCGACTTCACTTTCACTTTTCACTTTCATGCATTGGAGAAGGAAATGGCAACCCACTCCAGGGTTCTTGCCTGGAGAATCCCAGGGACAGAGGAGCCTGGTGGGCTGCCGTCTATGGGGTCGCACAGAGTTGGACACGACTGAAGTGACTCAGCAGCAGTAGCATGGCTAAATAAGTATTTTTTAAAAATCATTTTACTTAAAGCCTAAAAACTAGAACAAAAGTCTAATGTATAAATATAGATTTGAGGCACCTACCTTTAACCTAAAACAATCCTAGAAAATGGTAACTCTCTTCAACAGTACAGCAAACATTTACTGAGTGCCTAATTTTAAGCAAAGTCCTAAAATAATTTTAAAATAAATATATTCCATGTCTAACAATTCAATTCTTTTAAGGTTTCTTTTTTTTAAATTGAACACAGCAATATAATTTATATAATCTTTCCATCTTCTGCTCTCATCTCTATGACATTTCTCTTCTCCCAGTTACCCACTCTACTGCCTTAACTCTGCCAAAGTGTCATTAACGACTTTCTAATTCTGGTTTTCAGCTATGTCGTACAAGGCAGAGGGTCCAGATGTAAGCCATCCGTTGGTTCTGGCAAAACTCCTTATACCCTCTGGCTAATATAAATAGTTCATGATCACAGAATATTAGAATAAAGCCAGGCAGGGCTCAGCTAGAGTTAAAAGAATCAAGTTGAATAGCAAAGGCTGGTTTCTCATTTTTGGAACCACACCAACCATTTGGCTCTGATCAGTCTGATCTTTAGTAAAAACTGTAGCTAAGGAATTAAATAAACACCTAGGGCTGAACACTCTTGTGAATCAAGGGACACGGGAGAGGCACATACACTGGAGAGAGTCAATGTTACAATACTAAAAAATGAAATACACTATTCTGTTCATGTTTAAAAAGGGTTTTAGCTCTTACAAATTATCAGGCTATGAACAACCAATATAAAAAGGCGATAGGACCAAACCACTTTCGTACAACCTTGACTTTCCTATTTAATCGTGCCACTTTACCAACAGCTCTTCTGTCATCTTAATAATTTGACCTTGTCAATGTTAAAGCCAAATCATAGTAATTTTTCAGTTCTAGCTGAATACTTGATAAAGCACGTTTAAAATGTCGTAAGAAAATGACAATAATACCTTCTACAGGGGAAGGATCTGGTCCTGCTTTCTCAAAGTTTATTACTACCCCACTTTGTACTTTCTGCACCAAGGATTCTAGACACTGATTAAGCATTCTTGGAGAACATACAGAGTATGAGCGGCCTGAAACAAACAAAAAATAAAGTGAACTAGTTAGTTGCAAAAATTGCTACTTTAAGCAAAAAAGAACCATAGTGGGGTTTTTAACAATATTGATTCACAAAAGTTCAATGATAAAGTTTGGACTTTTCATTATCTAATGGAAGAGTAACAAAACAAAAAAATTTATTTTCAATCAACAATATCATTTTATGAGAGTATGTAAGTTTTTTCTTCTAATTAAAGGTACACGGAAAATAAAAATATTGGTCTGAACAAACCACAATGAAAAAAATCATTACATATATACAATGTATCACATGAAATGAAATATTTTTTAAAGTATATATATAAATATAAAAAACTATTTTCCAACTGAGTTCCAATATAATTTATCTTTACTACACATATTGTGGTAAAGTATGGTAACTAACCCCTTAAAATCTTACACCTCCTGAAGAAAAATGTATCACTAAATATTAATGCTAAGGACATAGAAGACACCCAATAATTATTTAAGTGATCTGCTGGCAGACACCACATATTTTAAGTATTTGCACTTTAAAATAATACACAGTAGCATGTGCTTTTCTGAATTTCATTTGGCTTACATACTTAGAAATTACCTATCTTAAATGAATTTCCCTCTTGAATATTTTAACCTATAAAACTTTTAGTTCAGAAGCATTAAAATGATCGTAATTAAGAAAAAATACCAGTGGAAAGATTTCTTTAACAGGGATTTTTCAATAAATACAGCCAGATCTGTGCTGTCCCATACTGCAGCCACTGCCTATATATGGCTATTAAGAACCTGAAACAGAGCTAGTCCAAATTGAGATGTACAGTAACTATGAAAAATACACACTTCATTTTGTAGACATAAGATGATAATATCTCAATAATTTTAAAACATTAATTTCACATTGAAATATTTGATATATATTTAAATAAATGATTCTATACAAATTAATTTTACCTGTTTTTAGGTTTTTTGTTGTTTTTCTTCCTTTTTTTTGGTTTGAGGGATTGAACCCAGGCAGTGAAAATGCAGAGTCCTGAGAACTGGATCACCAGGGAGTTCCCTACCTGTTTCTTTTCAATGTGACTACTATAAAATTTATCATTATATATGTAACTTACATATTTGTATGTTCTGATCTAGACCAGTGCTTAAAATCATGACAACTAAAAATCTTTAATCAAACATCCTACAGTGTTATTTGTAATAAGCTCAATATGGAAAAATCCTATTCCTTAACAAATTCAACCAATTACTACCAAACAATGTTGTATTATTATACTTGACATATCAAATTACTCATATCAATTTAAACTGAACACGTGATTTGCTAAAGGCTACTCAGAAAAGAGGATATTAACATTAGGCAATAGTGTGATTCAACTCCTCAGAGTCAGCTTTACTTAGGAAAACAAGTATCATGTAACAAATGGTTTACCTGGATGCAACAATGAAAGCCGTAATTATAAAATACCCACCAATTACTGAGTGTCTGTGCACCTGGCACTATCCTAATCACTCTATTTTATTAATTTCTCTAATCCTAGCAACAATCATATGGGTTACTTTCTCCATTTTACAAATGAGAAAACTAAAGCACAGAGGGATTAATTTATCCAAGTTAATACAATAGAGCAGCCAAGATTCAAACCCTTACAAGGCATCAGAAACATTCATCTGGATATACCACCTTCTTCCCTCAAAACCATGATGTTAATTTGCAATCAGTATTTAAAATAAGAAAGTTTGTATGTACCACACTTATGAGAAAGAATTGGCAAATTAAAAATTCTTTGAGTCAGTTTAAACACATACATAAAAATGCTGATCATCTTAATACATAAGGTATTTAGGAGATTATATAAAAGCTCAGTATCTTATTCCACGATATTTAAAAATATTTTGATGATGTCAATAAAATCAAAAGTTCCTAAATATAAAATTGTGGCAATCCTCTACACTTCTCTAACCTGTGTCATCAACTAACTGATTAGGAAAATATAAGTAAATAAGTTATGATTTTAGTATGACATTAAATTACTAACAAAGATATTTTATGAAAATTAGAGAAAAAGTAAATAAACTTGAATCACTTATAAAAATAATAAAAATTCATTAACTCTTTTCAAAGTTAAAGCAAATTTAGACATCTTTACAAAGTGAGCCCATAACCTATGTTATGTTTCTCTTATTCTTTATGTCAAAACTTACCTCTTGGAATGCTTGATACTTTGTACTAAAGGATAAAGTGTCTGAGATCACTCACTATATTTGTGAGAAAAACACACACTTTCAAGCCAAGAAGCTGGTTCACTTGTGTTTATGTAGGGTCCACAAAAAAAGAAAAAAATCTTAACACAGCAATAAAGTGAAAAAAAAAACTTTCTCCCTTGGGATTAGGAAGGATTTTAGTATTAATAAAATGGATTAAGACACAAAAGTAGTAATACTAAGTTGGGCAACAGTCCTATTTACAGAAGTTAAGAAAGTTAAATTTATTTAATCTAGAAAAGTCTTCCAATTTTTATAAAATGCTTTTTATCCTTAATACTTCTACCAACATGTCTATTAGGTATTTTTAAAATTTGATACCATCCTTGCACCTCCCCCCAACCTGCTTCTCCTGAGTAACCATCTCAGTACATAGCATAGCCGTTCACCTCCAATTGTTCAGACCAAGTGAACTACCCAGGAATCATCCCTGATTCCTTCTTCCTGCATTACCTTCAGTCTTTCCTTTCCATCAGACCACCTCTCACCATCTCCAAACATAAACACTTGAGATCAAAGTACTATCATCTCTCCTAGTCTCCCTGCTTTCATTCCCACCGCTTTACAGTATATTCTCATCTAGCAGTTGAAGTGGTCTTTCAGAAATGGAAATCAGATGTCATCTCCTATAAAAAGCCCTCCAGTGACTTCTCATCACACTGGGAAAATAAATAATATTTATTTCAGCCTAAAAGGCTATTCACAATTTGGCCCTTGCCCACCTCTAGAAACTAACCTGTTATTCTCTCCTTTTCCCTACATAAGCTTGTAGCCGTATCAGCTTTCCTGTTGCTCCCCAAAATACATGGCATGATCCTTCTCTTACTATTCCTCTACAGAGATCTTTGTATGGTTTACTCTGTTATTCTGAGTTCTGTTCAAATGCTAACTAGTCTTACTGCAGTGATTATTTTATAATTTAAACAAATATCAAATCATTGTGTTGTACCCCTGGAACTAAAATGTTGTATGCATCAATTTTACCTCAATTTTAAAAAGGAGAGAGGGTTGATGAAGACGCTACAACAATCATTTTAAAGGGATTAATATCTTTTATAAAAGAATAATTGTTGCTTTATTTAATTCTTTAGACAAAGAGAATAACAATTTCCAAGGACATGCAACATTTTAAACTGATTCAAACTGGGGTACACATATCCTTTAGGTTTACGGTAAAAAAGTCACCTCCTTAGAAGACATCCCAGGAAGACTCGTTCTCTGCCTCACTGCCCCCTGCAATCTCACCCTGTGTCTTTACTTGATAGTAAGCAGAACTCTCTGAAACATGATTTATTCATGTTATAGCATTTTATCTGTCATACAGCCCAAAAACGTAAGCCTTCTGTCTATTGATCCTGCTGTATTCCCATGATCAAAAACAGCTAATTGGCATTGAGTATTCATTAATTAAAGATAATAAAAGAAATATGCTTACAATGACAATTATATAATTTTTAAGGTATACATTAAAAATAGAATAAAATATTAATCACTTTCGCAACACATGCAAATTTCATTCCAATTTTTCCTTAATGAACATAAATTACTCTATAAAGGAAAAAACAAATGCATACACTATTCTTATCATTTAAAAATGCACAGAACTGTTAACATGATTGCATATTTGAACAGTACTCCACCAGTGGATGTTAGCTTTTCAGTTATTGCTACTTTTTCAGTGTTTTATTCTCAAAACACTTTTTAGTCAGCATTCATTGAAAATAAAGAAGAAAGCATACTATAAGAAAACGAGTGGCATTTGAGCAGTCTCCCATTACTGCTAGCAGGAGCATGAAGAAAAGCAAAGTACTACATTAGAAGAGGTTCAGGATGTATGTTTGTGGAAAACTCCCTAATTCTTTGACCAACTGAGGTTTCTGGGTCACTGAAACATATCATCAATGGTGATTTCTGAATCTTTTAACTTATCTACTTCACATACCTATCTATGTAGGGTATTCTTTTTCATCTGTGAAATCTGCAGGCTTCCAAAATCCACAGAAAATTAGAAGAAAGGCACCTAAAACATTAATTAGACCTTACTTTCCTTTGACTTACACAGCTGGCTATGATGGGATCTCAACAGAGCATGGACAGTGAACAGAGACTATGTCACACCCCAGGACACCGATGGAAGAGTGGTGCGCCAGACCTGGGCATTTTACCATCAGTTCCTTAAGAGAGAATGACGAGGCACCGTGAGAGCAAGAATACCACGCTTGTCATATGTACTGTGGCAGTCCTAAAGCGTGGACAGTGCTTGGCACCCAGTAGGCACTCGATGCATATTGATATGAATTCAACCCACCTGTTGTTAACCAATTCCACCATACAGAAGTTCTGAGTCTATTACATCTTCTGTTTCAAGAGTTTTACTAATGTTCACTTAGCACAGCTGGTTAAGAGTTCACTACCTGTTTTCCTCTAACCTATCTCACTTCCTCTTTGCCTCTGGGTAAAACTGTACTTAACTAGGCATTAATCATTACATGGACAATGAGGTGATTCTTGAAACATTTTTCAGAGAAAATAATTCTATGGCATTTGTAAATCACTGGCAATCTTTATAGATAAGAAAATAAGTTTAACAACTTCAAATATTAGCATTTGCTATACGGTTAGAAAAAAATTATCATGCATTATCAGACCCAATAGTATTTACATCTTATTCAACAGATCAAAGACCATCAATGTAGTTTTAAAACCATATATGTCTAGTAACTTCTAATAGCAACTTGTTAAACAAAACAAACACGGAATTTTTGAAATGCACATTTTAAAACATTCAGATAAAATCTGCTTAAGTCACTGAATTACTGCCAGCGAAAAACTTACCGCCTGTCACCTCACACATTGGTGTGATTGCAGAGTCATCTAAAGGCACACCTGTCAACTGCTCTGATTCTACGGACATCGTCCCCGGCAACCGCAACACTAATGCAAAGAGTCTCTGATCCCAACGAAAAGGTTCCTTGGTCAATTCACTTCCAGGCAAAGGAGAATTAAGAGGTAAATGAAGCTGAAAGGGGAAAAAAAAAAAAAAAAGATGTCCACACACTATGCCTCCCAAAAAGGCTACATTTATTACACTTACATTGAAACTACATCATGAGTCTCCCATCATTCAAATAAGCTAAAAAGCAAAAGCTTATATGTATATATATATATGAAATCGCACATAAGATATTATTACTTCAGTTTTCTTAAGCTCTACTCTGAAGACCTCAATTGAAAAAAAATAAATCTATTTCTGTAATGCTCTTCAGACTTCAGTATAACTCACCACTAGGTGCTGGGACTGCTTCCAAATAAATTGTTTCATTTAATCATTAAAACAAGCCTATGATAAATACCTTAGGATTCCTACTTTCTAGATGTAAATTAAAAAACAAGTCTCAGAGAGAATAAATGATTTGGCCTGCTGGGTCCAAACCAGTTGTTTTTTCTATCACACCACATCTCAAACGTTTCCACAGTTAAATGATTTAAATAGGCTTCATTTCATATGAAACACAGATCTTCCCAGAGTATCTGCTAAAAGTAAGTTGTGTCACTCCAGTTATACTGTAAATGTACCAAAGGTAATGATTCATAACCCATCTAAGTAACACTAGAGGGTTTGGGGGTTTCTTGCATGTGGTCTTTAACCTATGTCTCTCCCTACCCCCTCTAAGGACCCGCTCAATCAGAATCTCAGATTCTTAAGAAATCTAAAGTGCTTTAACGTGCTTCTACTGTGTACCTCCGTACTAACAGAGGCACAAGGCACCAAGAGACCCAGACCATAGTCTCATTCGTAAGTAAAGGGAAGAACCAGACAGTGTGAGCCTCATGCCGGAAGGACACAGTGTTGAAAGGAGGGAAAGCTGAATCTGAATTTAACCAAGGCTTCAGTTCCAACCCAGTTTACTGGTAGTCCCTCAGGACTCCTGAGGATACACAATCAACTTATCCAGCACCACAGAGAGCAGTCAGTCAAACCCAGAGTGTGGGGCACTCGACAAGACACAGGACCTGGCTTCTCCAGTGAAACCTGCCACTGGGCAGGGAAGAGCAACGAGTGGGAGTGGGGAGGGTGGCCAGACCATTAGAGAATAAGAGACAAAACAAGAGCAAAGGCTTGTGAGACAACTGGGAAAATTCAAAATATATATTACTGGGATTATGAATAACATTAAGTGTGATAATGATACAGTGCTAAGGAAAACAAAAATCCTTATCACTTATAAAAAAGATTTTTTTTAATGATATAAAATCCCAGATCAGCGTACTCAGGGACTGATTTATTCAAATATTGGAGTTTTCTTTAAATACAGAACACATTTTAAAATATCACTTCCAAATTAATTGCCAGAGTTTACATTATTTTTGTCAAAACCAAGATGACTATATCACTTATAGACTTTCTAATTCTGACCTCGAAGATTTCTGAACTTGATAAATTAGGGGCTGAAGTCACTCTACACTGACTTAAGAACTCAAGTCTCTTCACTGACTTATATCAAACCATTAAAAAAAAATCACATTCAGTGCTAAGAAGAGAGTTCCTAGTGAAGCTCTGCTATAATGGCACCTCTCTCCACAAGACTCATGCCAAGAGAACCTCCTGCAAGATTCCCCTATCAAGTCAGCCAGGACTTAGAGCCCATGGCCAAGAGTCATGAGCTTTTCATCTGGCACTGATTCTACTTTTAAGACAGAAGTTAGAGACGCTCAAAGAAATCTGGGCCAGGATGTTCCCTGAGGAAGGTTTTCTAACCTTAAAGGTTCTGTGACACTTGCAAAACAGCTTGGGAACCCCAAGCCCTTGCTGCTACCCACTGCCACACCCTGCCAGAAGATAAATATCAAGGCACCAGTGGTGCTGGAGGAAGAAGGTTCCAACTGTTAGTGCAGTAGCTCTGGAAAGTAACGGTATCTGGCCCTGGCTCAAGAATCCAGTGGCTAACAGCACTGTAGAGACCGCATGTACAATGGTGGACAGGACGTGGACCCCTACCATGTACATGCACCCCCACCCCTAATCAGATAATAATGAGCATTATCTGCTTACTGTCTACATAATGCTAGATCAAGAATGTATTCCAAGTAAAACAAAAGGCCAAGAAGGGTCATGAGTATATTTTACACATAGCTGTATTAATTTTATAAATGTGTCAAATTTTTATTCATTTTGTTATTTCTTATTATTTCTGCCTTCCATATCACTACCACCCTCATCACCAAAGAGGAGGGAAAAAAATTCCCTGTAACTGAAATGCACTAGTAAAATAGTAAGCAGTGATGGCAAGCAAACAGGTACAGGAAAAAGATAAAATGCTTTAGCTTAAAAAGTGAATACTCAAGAGAGCTGAATTACTCCAAACTGAAAGTCTACAGTTGAAATTCTAGCAATGTCATAATCACAAAGGGAGGTCTTTCCGAACATATGGAAAATCAAGGCAAAGAGCACATAAATCAAGTAGAAAAATCTAAAATCAACCATTAGAAAAATGTGCAATAAATATGAATAAATAATTCCCAAAGTTAAAAAAGGGCTAAAAAAAACCCCAAAATACCCGAGGAAACCCATATGGCCTATAAATATATAAAAAAACTCAAATACACTGATGATCAGATAACACAAATTAAAGGCAAGATGCAAAATGAGACACCAAGACAGCATTTATATGCACTACTAAACAATTACTTAAAGAGCAGTTTTACATGTGTGTAACATAAGACGTAGAGTAAAAGTAAGAAAACATGAAATGGAAGGCTACACACCAAATTCATGATAATTTCTGCTTCTCGGATGGGGAACAGGGAGGGAAATAACAACTGAGTAGGGGAAGAAAAGAAACAGCACTCAGTTATCTGCAACGTTCTGTTTTATTCACTAAATTTTTAAAAATCCTCAACAACAAAAAAATCTAAACTAGCCAAATATGCAAAGAAATGTTTATATTACATATTCTTATCCAGAATATTAGAATACATTAATATGCAAAACCAGTAAATTATCCATTCAAGTAGTTATCTATACATCTCTTATAACAGTATTATTTTACAACAAAATCAAACACAAGAAAAGTGTATATACACATCAATCATTAGCCCCAAAGCTCAGTCATTCATAAGGACTCTACACAGAGTTCTACTTAACTGGTGCTATTAAAATATACTATAAGACAGAATATTTCTTGAAAATTATATTTGTTCTCCCATTTTTATGCCCCTACCAAATATTCGGTATGTGGGATCAGGGAACTTAAAGATGCATAAAAAACATGGTTACTCTACTCCAAGATTTCTGAGGACAGGGGTCATGCTCCTAAATGAAATAGTTTTAGAAATGTGTTTTAAGGAGAAGCTGACAAACAAAAAGAAGACAGAAAGTCACAGTACTGGCTATCAAAACATTTATTAGGATTTTTATTTCTGAATATTTGACAGGAAAACAGTTTTATAAAAGCTGTTTTCTGAGACTTAATTACAGGAAACTTTAGTAAGAGAGTACTCAAATTCAAATGCCTGATGATGCAAAAAGTTATTAACAACAATTATACTGTAGGTGTTGGAGAAGACTCTTGAGTCTCTTGGACTGCAAGGAGATCCAACCAGTCCATTCTAAAGGAGATCAGTCCTGGGTGTTCTTCGGAAGGACTGATGCTGAAGCTGAAACTCCAATACTCTGACCACCTCATGTGAAGAGCTGACTCATTGGAAAAGACCCTGATGCTGGGAGGGATTGGGGGCAGGAGGAAAATGGGACGACAGAGGATGAGACAGCCGGATGGCATCACCAACTCGATGGACATGAGTTTGAGTGAACTCTGGGAGTTGGTGATGGACAGGGAGGCCTGGCATGCTCATGGGGTCGCAGAGAGTTGGACATGACTGAGCGAATGAACTGAACTGAACTGAACTATTATATGGCAGACATTGTTCTAAACACACACACACACACACACACTCACTCATCCAATTCTGAATCAATCCAGTGATTTTGAACCACTAAATCCTAAATCTTATAAACATTTTAGAATGATTTCCTTTTATAAACCACAGTCCCCCATGAGTCTTTGATGGAAAGAGACACTTTTTTCCCCTTTTGCTATTCACTTCCAGTTCTCAAGTACACAGGTAATGTAACAAGAACAACACAAATAAACAATAATAATAATAACTGCTTGCATAATGAGCACTCACTATGTATGTGTCAAGCACCATTCTAGGAGCTTTTCATATTTATAATATGTTTATAATAAACCAGTGGGGTAGGTACTATTATTATCCCCAGTTTATAGCCAAGGTACAATGTAAGATTGTGTGTCAGAAGATTCCTGTCTGCAAAACACAGACTTAAATAAACGCTGCTATATAATCAAGTTTAGAGCACCAAAGAAGGGCTGCAAATTTTAAAAACTGGATAAATCATGTGAAATTCAATTAACTTACCCATAACCATGACATTACTGATCTTTATTAGGGTCTTCATAAAATTGTACTTTGCAAAGTTTCAGTCTAACGGACTAATAAGCAAAGAAAACTATTTATACTAACCAAGTTTCATTTTTACTTGAATACAATTGAGGTTTTCTGTATTACTATTTTAATTGATTAATTTTATTGAGCTCACCATTCCAGGTTTCTTACATTACCTTAGTAGCTGACAGAAAAGGAAATGTAACTTCAATTTAAACTAAGGAAGACTGTCCTACTTTTCCTTCTTTCCTTTGGAGAACTATCTTACTGTCCTTGTACCTTTTAGTCTTTCCTGAATTTCTTAAAAATATATATATACAATTTATTTCTCCATAGGTATAAAAAACAAAAGGCAGATTAGGACGGTGAGAGTCTATCACTGAGCATATTCAAAACTCTAGGTACTTAAAAAAGTGCAACTTTCTCTTGTTTTGTATTGTTTATGGTTCAGTCCCTAATTATTTATGATTTTGCTAAGGCTGGACTACAGAACAACTTAAATTTTATTTAGTTATTCACTGAGTGCCTAGCACAAGTAAGGCATTATTTCAGGATTTAAAAGGCTATGGCACCCCACTCCAGTACTCTTGCCTGGAAAATCCCATGGATGGAGGAGCCTGGTAGGCTGCAGTCCATGGGGTCACTAGAGTCGGACACGACTGAGCGACTTCACTTTCACTTTTCACTTTCATGCATTGGAGAAGGAAATGGCAACCCACTCCAGTGTCCTTGCCTGGAGAATCCCAGGGACGGGGAAGCCTGGTGGGCTGCCGTCTATGGGGTCGCACAGAGTCGGACACGACTGAAGCAACTTAGCAGCAGCAGCAGCAGCAGCAGCATACCAAGCCAAATAAATAAGATTTAGAGAAAGTTTTAGCTAGTTCTCTTGATGATAGCCAATTAAAAATTTAAAAACTTCAGTATCAGGATTCTCATATGCTAATACTTATTTTTTTAAACTTGTAGAATGTAAGAAACAAATAAACAAAAGGCAGCAAACAGTAAAAGAAGATAAATTTCTTTTAAAAGCATTTTAAATTTAGGACCCAAAGAGAGTTTTTTTCCTGGTACACAACCTGACTGACTCCTGGATGACGATCACACCAGAGCCCATCGTGAGAGTCAGGTGACTGATGTCATCTGTACTAACTCTTAGCAGGCTTCCCCTTGCATTTGGATGTTCTGCCAGTTGGGTCTACTACTGAAGTAATTCAAATTATAAACCCTTTAATAATAATCATACTTCCCATCTAAGTTTTAATGACCTATTCCCTGGCTGCCTATCCTTCTCCAGTTTAAGAGAAGGCAGGGAGAAGCATCTGATTCTTTTGTGTCCCCCCCATAGCGTGTGTCAACTGAAAGAATAAATGAAGTCCCTCCCATTCCCACTGCCTAAGACAAGTACTAGAGCGCGAGTGGAACAAGGGCTGCAGAGGGCACAGCACCAGTGTCCTGCCAGCAAGAACTGTGACTCCCGACCCTCACACACACACACAGATATGGACGCCAACACACAAACAGGGGTTCCACTGCCATGTTTGTGGTGGGTCTCAGAACCAGCCAGTCCTGTCTCCAAGAGCTAAGCTATTATTCTGCCCTGCTATATGAAACCAGCTGATCTCCATGTCCCTTGTACGTACCCACACGTAGAGGATATAAAGACATGAGCTGCAACATCTACCCGACACCTAGAGCAAACAGACAACCACTCTGTACGGTGAAGCCACTGCAACTCCTCCATCAAGCTCAGTGTACAATACTTATAATGAGAATTTACACATGGACATACTTCTACTGAGGCCATACAATACAATCTCATAAATTCTAGTCTTAGACTTTAGAGATATAAACAGTGTGGCCAAATATTTTTTTCTCATAAACATTTTTTACCTCACACACCAAACCATTACTCATCTTTAAGTTTAATGCACTGGCCTAATACCAATGAACTTGGCACAGTAGCAAAGAAGTAACTAGGTCATTACTGATATAAAAGTTTTCATTGTTACCATGCAGGGCATTTCCTTAAAAATTAAGAATGGAGATCACAAATCAAGCTGTAACTCAGGAATTATTTAATGAAAGGCAACACAGCAGACACTGTAATTTCCTACTTTCAAGAACAATAAATAATTGTAGTATGTTATATGTGCAACAGTAAAAGCATGCATGAGGTACAGAGGAATAATTGATTATTTGGGGGATGAACCAGCAAAGGCTCTCTGAGGAGACAGCATTTGAGTTATTTTGAATAAAAATTTTACTGAAACTCTAGAACCTTTTGAAGATTACAGGGCATATGCAGGGTGAAGATTAAGATGAAAAACATAAAAGGCAAGAAATAACAAATACTGGGATAAAAAACTAAATTAAAATTCAGAACTGCTGGAGAGCAACATTCAAAGAAAAACTGAAGACTGTAAGGATGGGTAGGATTTTCCTATATAAAAAATAGGTAACTATTAAAGACCTACTGCATAGCTCAGGGAATTCGTTTCAACGCTCTGTGACGAACTACATGGGAGAACAATTTAAAAAGGAGTGAATACATGTATATGTAAAACTGATTCACTTTGCTGCGTAGCGGAAACACAACATTATAAATCAACTATACTCCAATTAGGAGAAGGCAATGGCACCCCACTCCAACTCTGGCCTGGAAAATCCCATGGACAGAGGAGCCTGGTGTGCTGCAGTCCATGGGGTCTCAAAGAGTCAGACATGACTGAGAGACTTCACTTTCACCTTTCACTTTCATGCATTGGAGAAGGAAATGGCAACCCACTCCAGTGTTCTTGCCTGGAGAATCCCAGGGACGGGGGAGCTGGTGGGCTGCCGTCTCTGGGGTCGCACAGAGTCGGACACGACTGAAGCGACTTAGCAGCAGCAGCAGCATACTCCAATTAAAATTGGAAAAAAAAGAATGGTAGGATTTTAATAAGGGGAAGAGAGAGGAATAATATTCAGAGGAAATAAGCATATGAGGAAAGAAACAGGAAGCATTCAGGAAATTAGTAGCCTATTTCAGGTCAAGTTTAGAGAAAACACTGGAGAAGGAAAAGGCAACCCACTCCAGTATTCTTGCCTAGAGAATTCCATGGACTGAAGAGGCTGGTGGGCTACAGTCCATGAGGTCGCAAAGAGTCGGACACAACTGAGTGACTAAGACACACTTTAGAGAAAATACAGGGGAATGATAAGGAATTTTTCTTCATCTGCTAATCATTTCCTAGTCTTTCCGTTCTACTAAAACAACTCCCACATTAAGTCATCTTTTGGCCATGATGGTAGATGACAGTATTCCATGTCTAAGTCTTAACAGGCCTCAAAGCTTCACTGTCAAGGCATTGAGATCCAGCTACTGGGTAAAGAAGCATGAACTAGACCCTTGCATGATGAGATACCTTATGGAGAGACAGAAGTCACAGAGACAAGAAGCCAGTACCCAGGCAACGGTGAGCACCAAAGCCCCAGACATGTAAACAAGGCCATCTTGGATGTTCCAGCCCCAGCTAAGTCCCCAGCTCAATAAAGCCAACTCAAAAAATTTTGAGAAACAATAAACTGTTACTGTATCAAGTCACTGAGATTTAGCATGATTTGTTATGCTTCCCAGCAGCATTCAAAGCTATTTACCACTCTTTAGAAAGACACTCTCCATTGGCTTTCACCTTGAAATATTCTCACGGTTTTCTCTGCTTCTTCTTCTGCTCCTCTGTCTTCCACTCCACCACTCCCCTCCACCTCTAACACCTAGCCATTCCATACTGCAGTCTCTCAAGGCTCAGTATTAAGCCTTGGCCAGTTTATACTCAAAACACACAACCCACTTACTCACAGCTTCAAATACTACCTACACTCAGTATCTTAAAATTGTGCATGTCCAGCCTAGATCTTTCTTTTGAGGACCAAATATTCTTCTGTCTACTTGCCATTCCCTTTGAATGGCTCAAAAGTACTTCAAACCCAGCTTGCTCAAAACTGAACTCATGATTTTCCTCCAACTAAAATGGAACTACTCTCTCAAGACCTCTTAGCTCAGTGAAAGGCACCACAATCTATCCAGTTTTGTAAGAAGCCGTCTCCCTCTTCCTTATACCCCCAAAAACACTATACGTCAGCAAATGTGGTTGATTTAACTTTCTAAATATTTCTTGCAACTGTTGCTTCTTTCTGTTTTATTATCACCAACCTCCATGATCAAGTTACTGTCAGAACTAACAATGCCTAACTGGTCTTCCAACATTTGCTTGTCTTCCACTCCTCCACCCCCTCTCCCCAGATAAAACCCTTGGAAGACTTCCTATTGCAGTCATATTAATAACGTTACTTGGCATGGCCTCAAAACTCCTTGTGTGGTCAAGCCCAACCTTCTTTCCCATTTTGTACAATGATCCTTCTTCTTTTACACTGCAAGTCGCATAAGCCTTCTTCTAGTCCCTCAGTCTCAAAACACTCCCCTCGGGAGCCTTTGTACAGTGCCTCTACCTGGTATGATCCTTCCCACTTTATGTGTAGTAAATCCTTCTCACCTCTTCAAATCTCAGCTTTCAGTGACCTTCTTGACTAGATCTAGTATGCACTTATTATAAGCTCTCAAAGTACATACTCCTCCCTTTTGTAGGACACATGATCACTGCAGTTTTACTGTTATCACATGATACTTTTATTAATGTTTGTCTTCTCAACTAGACCCAAGCGGGCGGAGCTCCTGCTCGTTTTACCACTTGATCCTTAGAGCCTAGCAATGTCCAATTCACAAAAGGAACTCAATAAAATATGGCTGCATGAATAAAATGGATGGATGGCTTAACTGTAACAGGTATTGAGAAATCTAGTGGACAATAAAAAGCAATGAAATATTTTGAACAAGTGGAATAATACACCTAAACTGTGTGCTTTAGAGTAATTATAGCCAGAGAAAGACAGACTGAAGGAAACCAAGACAAGTTAAGGAGTTGAATCATAGTTTAAGAATAACACCAAGGCAAAAGGAATAGGAAGGAAAGCAAGAAACAAATTAATAAGAACAAAAAGCAAGGGACCAAGACCAAAGACAATTACAGAGGCTCTGACAGTTCTCCACCTCCACTAATACAGTAATGACTTAACATGTTCAAATGATAACAAGTTACTGTAACACACAAAGCATGACTTTTCAAAATATGAGAAACTCAAGTTCCAAAAGGACATACACACTCTGAAAAAGTGCACTTTTTCTTAAAAGATGCACAATAATGTCACCAACTCTACCTTATAACTACATACAATTGTTAAATAGTATTCTAAATTCTTCGGAATCTAACATTTAAAATGAAATAATTATAAAGTATTAGATCAGAAGGCTAACTTAAAGCACACTTAAAGCTAACTTAAAAGCTGGCGAATCAGTTTGAGAACAATTATTTCCTAGGTAACTGAGAGCATTTAATGCTTCAAGCATAAACACTTACCGACCAAACTTTCTTGAGTGTGCTATATACATCCTATCATCTGGAGACACATTGTGCCCCTAAACATAACAATAACAATCTTTTCTTGATAAATCAAAGATGAGGTGAGAGACAGAAAGTTAAAGACCTCTTGTTCATACCAAATATCGCCCCGAATCACACAACAAGTTAACAGGCTGTCATTTACTGAAGGGTGGGCCATGGTTTTAATTTGATACTCTGCTTAAATCATCACATTTAATCCTCCAACATACTTGGCACCTATAACTTAATAGAGTCTAAGGTACATCACCAGTTTAACGTATCTCCTTGCTTCTCCAAACTTTAACATGAAACATAAATGAAACTTCTTCCATAAGCAGCACATAATTATCCCTCAAGCTGCATAAACCCCCTATTCTTCTCCCATACCACAGAGGTTCATACCACTTGAGTATCATGGAGTTTGCATCTAAGTCTTCTCCACACTGGATCTGAAGGTTCTTGTGAATCCCTTCTGGCCATCAGAAGTTAAGCAGAACACCAGAGTTTATAGTTTATAGCCTCTGCTTATGATCTTGACCTCTTTATGGCACCTTTAGTTTGAAGAGTGTCATTTCAAGTCTACATCAAAGACTACTAGAATTTCATTTGCAGTTCCTATTTGATTAACCTTAGAATATATATATTTCGGAGAAGGCAATGGCACCCCACTCCAGTACTCTTGCTTGGAAAATCCCATGGACAGAGGAGCCTGTTAGGCTGCAATCCATGGGGTCGCTAAGAGTCGGACACGACTGAGCGACATCACTTTCACTTTTCACTTTCATGCATTGGAGAAGGAAATGGCAACCCACTCCAGTGTTCTTGTCTGGAGAATCCCAGGGATGGGGGAACCTGGTGGGCTGCCATCTGTGGGGTCGAACAGAGTCGGACACGACTGAAGTGACTTAGCATGGCATAGCATAGAATATATTTATATTCATTTCAATGATAATTTACTAAATGACAAAAACGCTTCTCCTTTTTAAAAGGCTGCTTTGAACAGATGTTGGATTCATCAGTAATAGTTATTCATAATTGGTAAGAGTCATAATACCATATCATAGCTTTGAAAGTTTTACCTCTCTTCTCAGAAATTTCACAATTTGAACTGCCTATATACTGCACTGCCTATTGTACCATAGGTACATATGTGTGTATCATATTTTTTGTTTCTTTCAATGCTAATTCACTGTAAAGTAATAATTTCCTTAAAATTTTTTTTTACAGAACAATGAGGGATACAAATTTATGTTCTTGGAACTTCTATGAGAGGTAATCCCTGGTCCAGTGGCTAAGACTCCACATTCCCAATGCAGGGGTCCAGGGTTCGATCCCTGGTCAGCAAACAAGATCCCACATGCTGCAACTAAAAGATCCTTCATGCTGGAATGAAAGATCCCATGGGCTACAATTAAGACCCAGCGCAACCAAATAAATAAATATTAAAAAAAAAACTATGAGACTTCTGGATAAAAATACCTTATAACCAGATATCATGGGAAGCAAGTTTGGACTATGATTCAAACAAAACAATTGTCAACATTTGTGAGACAAGTAGCAAAACTGGGATATAAATTGGATATTGTATTATTTATTAAATCCCTTAAATTTTTTGCTAAGCTATAAAGAGAAATTAAATTTAAACTAATTTAATTAACAGTAAGTATACTGTAAAGTAAACTTAAATTTAATAAAATCTATTAAAATCACTTTTTGCTGAGTCAAAGAGCACTGCAGGAAAGTATGTGTGTGTGCAAGCACGTGCACTTAAATGGTAAAGATGCACACTGAAGTACTCAGGGTAAAATGGAATGTTTGAAATTTGCTTTAAAATAATCCCCCTAAAAAATGCATATTGTGTACTTAACTGTATAAATGTGTATGGGGCAAGGGCAGATGAAACAAGATGAAACAAGACCAGCAAAATGTAGCCAATGATTGAAGCTAGGGAAAGGTTCTTGAGGTTAATCATTTCATTTTCTCTACTTCTGTGTATGTTTAAAAGTTCCAAAATAATTTTTATATTTGGACATATGTGAATAATAAACACAATTAAAAATGCAAGCAATTAAAAAGTCTCTGTGAAAGGGGAATGAGAAGTCTTGCTTTTATTAGTAGCCCTTGTATAAATGTCATCATTAGCCAAATATTCATGATACTTAAACCAAAAGATTTTTAACTCTTTTAAATAGAATATAAAAATTTACTCCAACATGAAATGCTAAGAAAGCAAATAGTTCAGCCCAAGTGAGAGCAAAATGATCCACACATGCAATATGTGTCAATATGCACAGACACAAGCAGATGCAAGTCCATAGGGTCCAGCTGAAAGCTAACAAACGTCTCCTGATTTCAGAAATGCACAGAAGGTAAGGAGAGAGTGGGTAACATTTCTTAAAACAAAACAAATACAGAATTATCCTTTAGGGGTAGGAGGAGGGTAAGGAAACCTTGACACAAAAAGATTGAGAAACTTGTCTAAGTAACTGCTGGTTCTGGAAAAAGCAAGATTTACACCCACATTCTCCCATTTTGCTACATTCTTGTTACATATTTGTGTTTTTACCTGATGTTTACACTGTGTTTAATAGTGTGTTACACTACTAAAAATTTGTTTTCCTCTTTGACTTAAAGTAATTTCAGATTGCTGCTTTCTTAATTCCTATGTCTGTTTATATATATTTATAAATAAGGCTAATACCAGTCGCTCAGTCATGTCCAACTCTTTGCGAGCCCATTCCAGGCAAGAATACTGGAGTGGATTGCCATTCCCTTCTCCAGATGATCTTCCTGATCCAGGATCAAACCCTGGTCTCCTGCATTGCAGGCAGATTCTTTACCGTATGAGCTACAGGGAAGTCCTTATAAACAAGGTTGGTTTAACATTAAAAACTAATCAATGTAATTCACTATATTAACAAAACTAGAAAAGAAAAATCATATAATCTCAACATGTGCATAAAAACTGACAAAACTGCATACTCATAATTAAAAAAAAAAAAAAAAAAAACAGCAAACTGGGAACAAATGAGAACTTCCACAATCTGATAAAAGGAATAAAAAAAAAAACTACAGTTAAAATCACACTTACACGGTGAAAGGTTTTACTCCCACCTCATTCCCCAAGACTGGAAACAGGCAAATATATCTATTCTCACAACCTCTACCAGTACATTTAGTCAAGAAAAAGAAACAAAAAAGGACAAACACTGGGAAGAAGTACAACAGTCTATGTTCACAGTTCACATAAAAAAATTTTCAAAAAATGTGGATAAAACTACTAGATAATAAGTGATTTTAGGAAGGTCACAGAATTCAAGGTCAAAATATAAAAGTAAAATATTTCTATGTAATAGCAACAAATAATCAAAATTTGAAGGTAAAACTAGGAATTTACAAAAGTATCAAAATATATGTGCAAAACTTACACAAGGAAAACCCACAAACATTCCTGAGAAAAATCAGACTTAAAAAGTCTGAGCAAGGGACTTCCCTGGTGGTCCAGCAGCTAAGACTCCATACTCACAATGCAGGGGCCTGGGTTCCATCTCTGGTCAGGGAATTAGATCTCACATGCTGCAACTAAAGATCTTGAGGGCCACAACTAAGAACCAGCACAGCCAAATAAAAAATATTTTTTAAAAATAATAATACGTTTTTAAATCTGAAATATATACCTTGTTCATGTATCAGAATAATAATGCAAAATGTACATTTTCCCCAAATTAACTTAGAGATTCAATGTAATTACAATCAAAATTGCAGTAGTGTTTCCTGTAAAACTTAACAAGCTGATTCTAAATTAACATGGAAATTCAAAGACCTAGAACAGACAAAACAAGTTTGAAAAAGAAAAAGCTGGAGACAAACTCAGGTAGACAGTGTTGTACTGGCAAAAGACAGAAACAGAGATCAACAAAACAGAATAGAAAATCCAAAAACAGACACTAAAATAAGTGGCCAGTTGACAAAGATGCCACAGCAATTCAATGGGTAAAGGATAATCTTTTAAAAAAGTGACACTGATACAATTAGCTAACGGGGTCAAAAAAGTGAACCTCAACACTTTCTTCCTACTATACAATAAAATTTCTAAATGAATCATGACCCTAAAAGTAAAAGCTTATACTATAAAACTCCTTAAAGAAAACATAGCAGAAAATTAGTAACATTGAGTTTGGCAAAGATTTCTGAAATAGTTCACAGAAAGCACAAACCATAAAAGAAAAAAACAAAAAACAGTCTCTTTAAACAGACAAGACTGGGAGAAAATATTTGAGACACGTATCCAATAAAAGACTTGTATCCAGAATACGTGAAAGATTCTTATAGCACAATAACAAGACAAACAATCCAGTTTTTTAAAAATGGGCAAGAGAATCAGAACACTCACTCCACTATACAGCTGACATATAAGAACATGAAAAGATGTTCAACATCATCAGTCATTAAGGAATGCACACTAACCAAAATGAGATACCACTACACACCCACTGTACTGCCTAAAATTTAAGACTGAAAAAAATCAAGTTTACAAGGATGTTGAGCACCTAGAACTCTCATACACTTCCTGGTTAGGAATGCAGAAACAGTATAGCCACTTTAGCTGTTTGGCAGTTTCTTATGAAGGTAGATATACACTATGGTAATATCACCTACCAATTGCACTCCTAAGTATATACTCAAGAGAAATGAAAATATCCACAAAACGATTTTCATGCCAATGTACACAATGACTTTATTATAATAGTACTAGGGGAAAATCCAACTCTTCTACCTTGGTGAGTGGCTAACAAATTATAATATAGCAATACAGTGAAATACTACTCAATAAGAAGGAGTGAACTACTGACAGATGCAACAACATGAATGAGGCCTTCTCTGGCAGTCCAGTGGTTAAGACTCCATGCTTCCTCTACAGTGGGCATGGGTTCGATCCCTGGCTGGGGACCAAATGCCAAGCTATGTGGCAAAAAACAAACAAACAAGTAAACAATAACAAAAAATGATGTGGATGAGCCTCAAAAGCATTATGCTAACTGAAAGCCAGACACAGACTACATACTGAATGATTCCATTTATATGAAATTCCAGAAAAGGCAAAACTACATACACACACACACAAAGTGAAACAAAGCATATCAGTGTTTTCCAGGGGACAGTGACAGAAATTAACTGCAAAGCCATAAGACAACTTTTTCAGAATGACAGCTATAGTATTTTATAGCATTACTGTGCTATTAATAACTTTATATTTGCCAAAACTCATCAAATCTTATACGTGAAATTGCTGTATTTTATTACATATAGATTGCAGTTAGACACAAAGGGGACAATAACAACAAAAGAAATATAAGCAAATACAAATTTTGAGTACCATATATTTAGTGGCAAAAAAAGGGAAAGAAAGAAAATTCCCTGGAATACATATGCCATTTAATTTGGAGTCTGGTGCCTTTCACTATTACCACGCTGCCTCCTCTCTAAATATCCAGGGCAGAATATTCATTCTCAATCTTTCCCATGGGACACAGAAGATGTGTATGCAAGCACACGCATACACATGCACACATGTACATACACACACTCTATCTTCCCCCTCCATGGGAATAGTAGACTCAATTCTCAGGAGGCTAATTTAACTATATACACCTTGCTCTCTCCCACTTAAGGCAACATAACAAAACAAAAGCAACCCAGTGGCTTCATTCTAAGGGATAGCTGAAGTACTTTATAAACTCTTTAACAATAAATTACTTGGCACACATTCCATAACATGCTGAGATCCAGATGGGCGTCACCAACCATTTCATTCATTAATTCACTCTGAATAAAAATCTACAAAGAACTAATGCTGTCAGATAATGGCTAAATAAACGGCAAAAATCTGCAGTGTATTAACGTATTATACATCATTGAACTTAAAGAAATTAGGTCAATAGCTATAGCTGTGCTAGGGACAAGGCAGCATTAATGAAATAACTACAGTTGGATAAGAAAGCTGTGGTACATATACACAATGGAGTATTACTCAACCATTAAAAAGAATACATTTGAATACAGTTCTAATGAGGTGGATGAAACTGGAGCCTATTATACAGAGTGAAGTAAGCCAGAAAGAAAAACACCAATACAGTATACTAACGCATATATATGGAATTTAGAAAGATGGAAACCCTGTATACGAGACAGCAAAAGAGACACTGATGTATAGAACAGTCTTTTGGACTCTGCGGGAGAGGGAGAGGGTGGGAAGATTTGGGAGAATGACATTGAAACACGTAAAATATCATGTAAGAAACGAGATGCCGGTCCGGGTTCGATGCACGATGCTGGATGCTTGGGGCTGGTGCACTGGGACGACCCAGGGGGACGGTATGGGGAGGGAGGAGGGAGGAGGGTCTAGGATGGGGAACACATGTATACCTGTGGCGGATTCATTTTGATATTTGGCAAAACTAACACAATTATATAAAGTTTAAAAATAAAAAAATAAATAAAAAGAAATAAAAGAAATGAAAAAAAAAATTAAAAGAAAAAAAAAAAAGAAACATGTATAGTATCATATATGAAACGAATCGCCAGTCCAGGTTCGACGCATGATACTAGATGCTTGGGGCTGGTGCCCTGGGATGACCCAGAGGGATGGTACGGGGAGGGAGGAGGGAGGAGGGTTCAAGATGGGGAACATGTGTATACCTGTGGCAGATTCATGCTGATATATGACGAAACCAATACAATATATGACAAAACCAATACAATATTGTAAAGTTAAAAAATAAAATAAAATAATAAAAAAAATGAAATAACTACAGAATGATAATATAGGTAAATAATCAAATGTTAAATTTTGTGGTAGTTATAAATGCTGGAAAAGTTCATTTAGGGTATGAATATCAACTGAGAGACTACACTGTGCAGTGACTACTTGTAAATAAAAGGAAGATAGGCAAGTCCTTGCCCTTGTGGGGCATGGAGGCAGACTGACATTAATCAAATAAGCACACAGATCACTATGTAATTACACATTACACTAAATGCTATAAGGGAAAAAAGTTCTCTACTTTCTCATTCTAAACATCAAAACAGAATCCTATGCTCCAGTCTTAACTAATGCAGATCACTCTCCCCTGGCGAGTCTCTTGCCCTGATATTTTTCTAAACATCTCTACATCCCATTAACACCAGATCTTTCCTGATTGTACCAGTGTTACCTTCATGAGCAAGCCTTCTCTAACCCCTACAAAAATTAGAAGTCTCTTTTTGTAGTTTGACAGAGAATAGTAAAACTAGAATTTCTTGAGCACCTATTTTCTCATTTAATCATTACAATAACCATGAGATACAGTTATTATTATCCCCATTTTAAAGATGAGGAAACTGAAGCTTAAAAAAGAGAGAGTTAAGATTACATTTCTAATTAGCTGCAAAGCGAGGACTCAAACCTGGATATTTATAACACAAACATATTCTTTAATAGTATTCTTTAGATTAAAACTACCTTAAATTTGAATTGGAAAGACTGGTATGAATTGATGACATATTTTCTTTCAGTGAAAAAAAAAGTATCTATTTCCTAACTCTGTCTACTGCAAAGGCATGAGGACAATCACCAACTCAATAGTAAATATCATCTGTGAGAGTGAAAGCCACTCAGTTGCATCCAACTCTTTGCGACCCCATGGACCATAGTCCATGGAATTCTCCAGGCCAGAACACTGGACTGGGTAGCCTTTCCCTTCTCCAGGGGATCTTCCCAACCCAGGGATCAAACCCAGGTCTCCCACACTGCAGGCAGATTCTTTATCAGCTGAGTCACAAGGGAAGCCCAAAATCACCTCTAACACCCCTTTTTATGGAGTCAGAGGTTAGTTGTTGTTTTTGTTTTTTTGGGTTTTTTTGGTATTTAGCAAGGAGGAGGAGAAACTGAAAGACAACTGGAATGCCTATATTTCTAAAAATTTAGGTGAGGGTGGAGGAAGGAAATTAAGACATCTTTTATAAGAGATCCTGAAGTTGTACACAGTAAATAAATGTATAAGTAAAGGTGGGTATGGCTCAGCAGTAAAGAATTCACCTGCCAATGCAGGTGACACAGAGGCGTGGGTTCAATCCCTGGATCAGGAAGATACCCTGGAGAAGGAAGTAGCAGCCCACTCCAGTATTCCTGCCTGGAAGGCCCCATGGACTGAGGAACCTGGTGGGCTACAGTCCATGGGGTCGCAATGAGCTGGACATGACTGAGCAACTAAACAAAACAACATCCAGATTTATGGTTTCTATATATCATTTCCAAGTACACAGAATCTGGTATGATTCCAGGTCTGGGGCAAAATGTACAAGATAAACTTAGAACAAGATGTCAAACTACAAGATAAGGATGTTCCCAAAGCTTTTAAAGCATAATTAATTCTTTACCACCCCTTTTATTTCAGAAACTAAAAACTGGCCCTCGAAAGCCTAATCTTTCTTTCTTCTTATCAAAACCCCTCAACTTCTTCTGGACACACAGCCGCCCAAGTAAAGACCCCATTTTCTATTCTGCCAGCTTCTGACTGATGGACTCTGACTGGAACTGCCATATACAAGGCTTAGGTCATCTCCATACTAGGAAGCTGCCTGCCGTCCATATCCTGCACTCCTTCCCAAAGGCTTATAGTCAGTTGAAGTACTGAACTAGGATGTGTGTTAAAACCAGTATCAACCACTCAGATCAAAGCAACAAAGGAGATGGAACCCAGGGCCTAGACAATCGGCTGGAGCAGAACCACAGTACCTCCCAAGCCACCAACCAGTTTGTCTCTGACGTGAGAGAAAAAGAAATTTCCTATTTTAAGCCACTAATACTTTTGTCCCAATTACAGCAGCTGAACCAATATCCTATAAAAATCAGTATCTTTCCAGAAGCTTTCCCGAATCCTTGAAAGTTGACCTGGGTGCTAGTCTATTCTTTTGCTTTGTGGCAGACAATATGCATTCAAAGACACACTGTGCATTAAAGGCAGGGAAGCACCCATTCTAATCAAACCAACGCTGAACGTCTCTTTGTGATGTAATAAACAGGAAGCTGGCTCCTCAGGGATCAAGTCCCACTCTAGTCCCATTACTCAGATCTGCTTGGATAATGTAGATGGGGAAAAAAGCTTCAAATAAAATGAGTACTTCTTAAATCTACTTCCTCAAATGTAATACAGCCTTAGCTCTTACTCAATGAACAACAACAAAAATCCATATAAATAGTTATCAGGCCCTTATAGATTCATTTACATTTCTTCCTTCCCAATATATGTAGAAGATTTAGTCCTTCACCATTCTTTCTTTCCCTAAGATTTTACCCTTCAACAATCATAATCCTCGGTTATTTTTCTGTTTATATCCAAGGATAGTTTAAAATCCAAGGATACCCAAGATGAAATTATCTGATGGAGAAAAGGTATGTGAAAGACATCTGCCTATCCTAGAACCTGCTGCTTAGGATTAGAAAGAACAATTCACTGTTACAGCACCTTTATGTGTCTGCCTAGTATGAGAACGTTATTAAAAAGGATGTACTAAATGGCACTGAATTTTTCACTTGAAATGATTTTGTTATATGTATCTTACTCCAAAAAAAAAGATATAAAACTTAGCAAAAAGCCAAGTCCTTTATCAACCTCGTTAAAATGAATAAAGACAAAGATGAAAGTGGGAGAGAAAAAAATAAACGATGATGATGACTGTAACAAATCAATTCAAGAAGTCTGACATCCAAAAAGAAAGAACAGAGACACGGGAAGGAAAAGATCATTAAAGAAATAAGAACATTTCTGAAACTTAAAAGATAAGAATTCCTAAATTAAAGGGGCCTGCCAGGAGCTAAACACAAAGATAAGTAACCAAATGAAATGATGACCATAAACTGGGGTGACAAGAAAGCCCTGAAAGTGCAGAGAAGATGCACAACTAAAGGCCTAAACGCACTACGGGGAGAGCACTTGACCCATGCCTCAGCAAACACGGAGTAGGTTTTAGAAAAAGAAAAGTGGAAAGAAACAGGAAACATTCCAAAATTATGGAACAGGCTCTGACAAGTAAGAGTGTCATGTACTCAAGGAACAATGGGGTCAATTCAGTGTTGGTGAAGCACTTAAAGGTAGTAAAAACCAAATAAACCATGGGAAAAGTTAGAATAAATTTATAAAGGACTTTCACGCCCAATTAGGGAATACAGATATCCAAGGTAGGAAATAAGGGGAAAAGGAAGAACACCTAAGTGGCACCAAAACTCAATCAAAAATATAAAGGCAAGTGAAAGTAGCTCAGTTGTGTCCGACTCTTGGTGACCCCAAAATTCTCTAGGCCAGAATACTGGAGTGGGTAGCCATTCCCTTCTCCAAGGGATCTTTTCAGCTCAGGGATTGAACCCAGGTCTCCCACACTGCAGGCAGATTCTTTACCAGCTGAGCCACGAGGTAAGTCCAAGAATACTGGAGTGGGTAGCCTGTCCCTTCTCCAGGGGATCTTCTCAACACAGGAATTGAACCAGGGTCTCCAGCATTACAGGCAGATTCTTGAACTGAGCTATGAGGGAAGCCCCTCATTTTAAAGTGAAAGTCGCTCAGTTGTATACAGTCCATAGAATTCTCCAGGCCAGAATACCAGAGTTGGTAGCCTTTCCTTTCTCCAGGGGATCTTCCCAACCCAGGGATCAAACCCAGGTCTCCCGCATTGCAGGTGGATTCTTCACCAGCTGAACCACAAGGGAAGTGGGTGGGGGCAGGCAAATGGGTGAAGGTGATCAGAAAGTACAAACTTCCAGTTACAAAGAGAGAAGTCACGGGGATGTTATACAGCATAGTGACTACAGTCAGCAATATTGTACTGTATATTTGAAAGTTGTTAAGAGAATAAATCTTAAAAGTTCCAATCACCAAAAAAATTTTTTTCTGTGTATAGTGGTCAATGTTCACTGAAGTTGTTTTAGTGATTGTTTCACAATACATGACTATAGAATTACTGTGCTATATAGCCAAAGCGTATACAATGTTACGTCAATTATCTCAATTTTTCAAAAAATACATGTGAGTATATACATATTTCAGAACACGTTCATCACCGAAAAAAGAAACTCCAAACCCATTAGCATCTCCTCTTATCCCTAAATCCTAGCAACCATTATTTCTGTTTGTATGGTATTGCTTATTGAGACATTTCATTTAAACGGAATCTTTTATGTCTGACTTCTTTCACTTAGCATATTTTCAAGGTTCATCCACATTGTAGTGTATGTTAGAATTTAATTCCTTCTTAAGGCTGAATAATATCCATTGTATGGATATACCACACTTGTTTAATCACTCATCAGTTGATGAACATTGTACTGTTTCTACTTTTTGGCTATTATAAATAATACTGATAAGACATTTTATGTGGAAATTTTCTTTTTTTTTTTTTTTTTGGACTCGATTCTGTTTATTGACTTCTTTATTTTTTTTTTTTTGAGCATTTTTATTTTATTTTTTTTTTTAAATTTTATTTTTAAACTTTACGTAATTGTATTAGTTTTGCCAAATATCAAAATGAATCCATCACAGGTATACATGTGCTCCCCATCCTGAACCCTCCTCCCTCCTCCCTCCCCATACCATCCCTCTGGGTCGTCCCAGTGCACTAGCCCCAAGCATCCAGTATCATGCATTGAACCTGGACTGGCATCTCGTTTCATACATGATATTTTACATGTTTCAAGGCCATTCTCCCAAATCTTCCCACCCTCTCCCTCTCCCACAGAGTCCATAAGACTGTTCCATACATCAGTGTTTCTTTTGCTGTCTCGTACACAGGGTTATTGTTATCATCTTTCTAAATTCCATATATATGAGTTAGTATACTGTATTGGTGTTTTTCCTTCTGGCTTACTGGAAATTTTTTCATTTCTCTTGGGTACATACCAAGGAGCAGCGTTCTGGGGTCACAGGGTACTGTGTCAAACTTCTTGAGGAACTGTCAAACTACTTTCCACAGCAGCTATATCACTTTATATTCCTACCAGCAATGAGGGTTCCAGTTTCTCTACATTTTCATCAACATTTCCTTCATCCATTTTTTAAAGGAAATGTTGATGAAAATGTAGTATCTCATTATGGTTTTGATGTGCATTTCCTTAACAGCTAATAACGATGGTGAACATCTTTTCACATGCTTATTGGCCATACAAATGGCCAATGGTCTTCTTTGGAAAAATGTTTCAAGTCTGTGGCCCATTTTTTTTAATTGTGTGTCTTTTTATTTCTGTGTCTTAAGAGTTCCTTTTATATTCTGGATTCAGTTCAGTAGCTCAGTCGTGTCCAACTCTGCAACCCCATGAACCGCAGCATGCCAGGCCTCTCTGTCCATCACCAACTCCTAGAGTCCAGCCAAACCCATATCCGTTGAGTCAGTAATGCCATCCAACCATCTTATCCTCTGTCGTCCCCTTCTCCTCCTGCCCTCAATCTTTCCCAGCATCAGGGTCTTTTCAAATGAGTCAGCTCTTCGCATCAGGTGGCCAAAGTGTTGGAGTTTCAGCTTCAACATCAGTCCTACCAGTGAACATCCAGGACTGATCTCCTTTAGGATGGACTGGTTGGATCTCCTTGCAGACCAAGGGACTCTCAAGAGTCTTCTCCAACACCACAGTTCAAAAGCATCAATTCTTCGGCACTCAGCTTTCTTTATAGTCCAACTCTCACATCCATACATGACCACTGGAAAAACCATAGTCTTGACTAGACGGACCTTTGTTGGCAAAGTAATGTCTCTGCTTTTCAATATGCTATCTAGGTTGGTCATAACTTTCCTTCCAAGGAGTAAGCGTCTTTTAATTTCATGGCTGAAATCACCATCTGCAGTGATTTTGGAGCTCAGAAAAATGAAGTCAGCCACTGTTTCCCCATCTATTTGCCATGATGTGATGGGACAAGATGCCATGATCTTAGTTTTCTGAATGTTGAGCTTTAAGCCAACTTTTTCACTCTCCTCTTTCATCAAGAAGCTCTTTAGTTCTTCACTTTTTGCCATAAGGGTGGTGTCACCGCATATCTGAGGTTATAGATACTTCTCCCAGCAATCTTGATTCCAGGTTGTGCTTCCTCCAGCCCAGCATTTCTCATGTCACCCTGCTTATTTACCTTATATTCTGGATACCAGACCCTTATCCTATATATGATTTGCAAATATTTTCTCCTATTCTGTTAACTGTCTTTTCCTCACAGTATTCTTTGAAGTACAAATGTTTTTAATTTTGATGAAGTCAAATTTATCTAATTTTTTTTGGTTGTGTTTCTGGTGTTATGTCTAAGAAACCACTGTCTAATTAATCCAAGGTCATGAAAATTTATGCCTAGGTTTTTTTCTTTCAAGGGTTTTAGCTCTCGCATTTAGGCTGCCCACTCATTTTGATTTCACTTTTGTAATGTGGCGTCAGCTAAGAGTCCAACTTCACCCTCTTGCATGGGGGTATTCAGTTGTCCACTACCACTGCTTGAAAAGACTCCTCTTTGCCCATTAAAATGTCTTATTTCCGTTTTCAAAAATCAACTGACCGAAAATGCATGGGTTTGTTTATTGATCTATATGTCTATCTTTAAATACTACTGCACTGTTGTTGGTGGGTTTATTTTTTTAATCCCACAATAGAGTATAAAGAGCAATGGACTTCAAGTAAAAATAAGAACCAATAGTCAAGTCCAACCTCTGCCTCTTACTTGGGAATCGGCTATAATTAGACTCATTTTCCTTACTCTCACAGAATTAGTAAGATGTGAAATTATCTTGTAAACAATAAAGGGTAATATAATTAATTTTGTACATGTTTTATTAATTACTACAATCAAACTCATAAATTTTGGCAGCCAGGAATAAAAGCACATAATAAGAACCTTTCATGATTTATTTCTTAAGAAACAGTACCTAGCACACAGTAGGGCCTCAATAAATATTTATTGAGTGAAATTAACTATTTTCCAATTGCTCTGTATTCTTTCTATTTATTTCCTATGTTAAGACTGAAGAAAAAACTTAAAATTTTAAATCATCAGGTTCTTTCTTTAGCAATTCTTTCCTTGGGGGAAAAAAGGAAGTAAATTTCCTTTAGGCTACTTCTAGCTTTTGAGAATTATCCAATACTGCATTTAAGATGGTTCTCCTTATATGATATTTAATAAGGAAAGGAAAAATTTAAACATAAGAGTCAAAGTGTATTCAATAAGATTTAGTAACAACCTGATGTATTTAGTTGCTAGTTCCTACAGTTACACTCTATAGCTGCAGTGTATACTCTTAAAGAGGAAAAAACACCTTTTTATTTTTTTGTTCCAGCAGTGGAAGATCAATAATTTGTTCAGGGCAAAGAGCAATTACTTGAGAATCAACAATATGTTTTACTACAACAAATTTCAAAAGTGAGGTCTAATTTTTTAGTATTATTGCTATAATTGCCTACCATAAAATGCAACCAGTTTTAAAAGTGTCTAATCCAAACTATATCCAATCTCTTGAGATATATAATGAAGAAGAGTATTTTAAAAATAATGTATATACATATAGAACTGAGTCATTTTGCTATACAGTAGAGATTGACACAACACTGTAAATCAACTATACTTCAAGTTAAAGAAAGGAAAAGTGGTGTCCAATCCAATTATTTTTAGTAAATTTACAAAGTGGTGTAAATTTTTAGATCAATTTTAGATCATCCAGTTTTAGACCATTTCCAACACCATGAAAAGATCCCTCATTTCCATCTGCAGTCAGTCCCCAGTCCATTCCCAGGCAACCACTAATCTATTTTATGGACATTCCTTAAAAAACAGAATCATACAACATGTGGTCTTTCATACCTAGGATAACATTTTGGAGGTTCATCCACCCTGTAGCATGTTAACAGTTCATTTATTTTCGTTGCTAAATAGTATTCCAAGTTTATCTTCTAACCCACAAACAATCTGTGATCTCTTTTACAAGGAGGTTTAAAAAAAAAGGCTACCCAAAATAGTTACTCCTTGTATACTCCACACCACTGCCACTGTCTTTCTAAAATCCAAATCCAATCATTTCTTCCTCTACTAAAATCTCCTCAACGATTACCATCAACCTATAAGGCCAAGTCCACACTCCTCGGCAGAGCACACACTACGGGCCATGCTTCTTTCTTGCACACTCTGCCAACAATCAGTTACTGAGGTATATACGGTCCTCCAATGCTCTCTTCTATCACCTTTTATTCCCTTGTACTCATCTACTTTACAAACTTTCATTAAGTTTTCAAAGTCCAACTTAATATACCATTTCCCAGCGCCAGCCTCACTTTCTCAGCAATATGTGCTGCTGCTGCTGCTGCTGCTGCCTAATGGCTTCAGTCGTGTCCAACTCTGTGCGACCCCAGAGACAGCAGCTCACCAGGCTCCCCCGTCCCTGGGATTCTCCAGGCAAGAACACTGGAGTGGGTTGCCATTTCCTTCTCCAATGCATGAAAGTGAAAAGTGAAAGTGAAGTCGCTCAGTCGTGTCCGACTCTAGTGACCCCATGGACTGCAGCCTACCAGGCTCCTCCATCCATGGGATTTTCCAGGCAAGAGTACTGGAGTGGGGTACCAATGCCTTCTCCAGCAATATGTGCTATAATTATTTCTGACACCATGCCTTAACTGTTTACCTCTCTCTCTTACCAAACTCATCCCAGCACCTAACCTTGTGTCTGAACATCACTGGTATTCAATAAGTATCTGTTCAATTAAACAATATGTTCTAATTGCTAACATTCTTCTGCTCACCTCAATAAGGAGGATCCATTGTACTCTTAAAACTGAAGGTAAAAGGACCTAGCAGACATAGTGTAACACAAATGCAAGGTCTAGGGCAGTGGTCTACAAAACAGGGTACACTCCAGGGGTCAGCAAACTATGGTCCTCCAGCCAAATCCAGCCCACAGCTTGTTTCAGTAACAAAATTTTAATTGAAAACAGCCACACTCATTTATTTCAGTATTGTCTGTGGCTGCTTTTACCCTACAACAGCAGAGTTGAGTAGTTCCAACAGAGACCATATGGGCTGAAAAGCCTAAAATATTTACTATCTGGCCTTTAAAAAGAATTTGCCAACCGGAATTACATCATGATGCACAGTGAAGGGAAACAAAATATCACAACTGCCTATATGTAAGTTTTTTCATCTCATCTTTCAAAACTTCTATTTTTGTGTATGCTTTCTAATATTAACACATCAGTGATATAAAATTACTAAATATAAAAATGTGCATACATTAGGGATGGTGCATGTCCATAGTATTATTATTATTAACTAATACAGGTGAATCAATTAACAAAATTTTTTAAAACAAAAAACCTAGTAAGTCTTATTAGGACAGACAAGTTTTAGAATTTACTTGAAAATTTAGTAATCAAAATTATTATATGAACAATTGGGTTCTGTAAGTGCTTCAAAGCACAGAGAAAGAGGCCTAGGATGAAACATTTTTCAAACCCAAATACTCAAAACATCTCTAAGGAATCTTCTATGAGGTTAAAAATGTAATTCAAAGGATGCAGATAGTACTGATTCTTCAAGTTGAATGCAATAAAATATGTGTTACATATATCTGAACTGCTTCAAAAGTGCCTATGGTTTTTAAAAAATCAGTGTAACAGACAAATCAAATTCCAATTTGCCCTAAGCCCTGAAGCCCAACTGCCTGATATATAATTGATAAATGATTAGTGGGGAAACAGTGGAAACAATGTCAGACTATTTTTTTGGGCTCCAAAATCACTGCAGATGGTGACTGCAGCCATGAAATTAAAAGACACATACTCCTTGGAAGGAAAGTTATGACCAACCTAGATAGCACATTAAAAAGCAGAGACATTACTTTGCCAACAAAGGTCCATCTAGTCAAGGCTATGGTTTTTCCAGCGGTCATGTATGGATGTGAGAGTTGGACTGTGAAGAAAGCTGAGCACCAAAGAATTGATGCTTTTGAACTGTGGTGTTGGAGAAGACTCTTGAGAGTCCCTTGGACTGCAAGGAGATCCAACCAGTCCATTCTAAAGGAAATCAGTCCTGGGTGTTCATTGGAAGGACTGATGCTAAAGCTGAAACTCCAATACTTTGGCCACCTCAAGCCAAGAGTTGACTCATTGGAAAAGACCCTGATGCTGGGAGGGATTGAGGGCAGGAGGAAAAGGGGATGACAGAGGATGAGATGGCTGGATGGCACCACTGACTCGATGGACTTGAGTCTGAGTGAACTCCAGGAGTTGGTGACAGACAGGGAGACCTGGCATGCTGCGATTCATGGGGTTGCAAAGAGTCGGACACGACTAAGCGACTAAACTGAACTGACTAAACCATATAAGCTAACAGAATACTTCACTAGATTTTTTTTTTTAATCCACGAGTACTTAACATAAAGTGCTTTTGTAATGAAAGTGTTCCTTAGCTGTGATTGTAGGCTGTTTCCATTTAAGACAACAGATACTAACCTAAGATCCTGAAGGACCCAGGAAATACCACATTCCTCCTTTTATAGGTCCTTAAGGTTAGGAAGGTGGTTTCTAATAACTCAAAAGTTGAGGTTTGATTGCCATGCTCAACAAATTTATAAACTGAATTTACCAACTGAACCTGGATTTGTCAGGTTAGGATTATCATTGTGTTGAATCAGGTTCTCCGACAAATAGTCACAGCCCCCAGAGAGAACTACACTCTACTCTGCTCACCTTTAAGGCTCTTTCTGAGGCCTTCCGAGATGACTAGCATCAGACTTTTGAGGAAGGCTAGCCATTAGACAAGGCTTTTCCCCACGATCTGACTGCTTGAAGTGACATCCAGGACCAGGTCGATCCTGTATCCAGGAATCACGACCCTCCCTGAGGCACCAGTCATCGTGAGACAGTCAGTGCACTTTGGCACTTCTTGAAAACCACTGGACTGCTCCTTTAGCTGAAAGGAAAAAAAACATCAAAACCACAACAAACAAAACAAAGGGGGAAAAAAATCAGTAATTCAACCTGAAAAGACAGAACGTGGGGAAAAATATACCAAAACAGCCTTGTCTAGGTCAAAATGTAGCCTTGCCTTGAAGTAGATCAGTTTGAGTACCATTCCAATCACTGCACAACATTTATTCCTAATACGCAAGTCTAAAAACCTGTAAATCTGTTGTATTACACCTGAAAAGAAAGCTTCAAAGTCGAAGTTATGTATAATAACTATTTATGGAACACACCTAAATAACATAATGAAGGTATTTACAAAAAAAACTAACAGCCTCAGGCTTAGGCAAACGTGTCCCAACCGAAGTCCAAGTTTTCAGCCTTTTCACGCTCTCAAATTGTAATCTGACTTAGAGAGGCATGAAATACACCTAACAGGCAGACCTGAACTGAGTTTAATTGGCAGAAAACTGTCAGTGCAGTCAAAGCCAATCTACTAGTATTCTTAAATTACATACTGTTGAACAGAAAAGGAATTAAGTTTCCATCCTCTTTATATATGACTTGACACTACAAGGAATACCCCTCACACACATACAGTGCTCCTAGCATTATGAATATCAATCTTCACGCTTGTTTAAAATAAGCACTTAAAAGATGCTTACGTTATGGCTTTAAACAAAACAACTCAAAGATCAGATAAATAATAAAACGACTTAATGTTTATTTAATCTGCTTCAAAACAAAAATTTTATCAGAATCCAAAGATAAAATTCTGCTTATTTCTGGTTTTAAATACAAATCACTTTTCCTAAGACATAACGTTAAAAGGCAAGAAAAAGTCTTTATGCTTATTGTCTTAGAAGTTGCTCTGAACTCCTTTAATATATCTGTACCCTAAAAATAATGATACTTTATCAAACAATTATTTTATATTCTTTTCTACTACTTATCCCATATTCCCATTTCAGTTACCACTACCAAATCCACACAGATTTCCATGCTGGAAACCTCAAAATATTATTAAACTATGATATTCTGTTTTCACTTGTCTGAAAATATGGTTAAAGCTTGACCTGTGTCCCCCACAAAAATATGCATACACATCTAGACAGTATCTGGATAAAGATTTCAGGTAATTCACAGAACCCTCTGAAATCCAAGCATGGACCCTGTTCAGAACCCTGTCAAATGCTTTGCTTTGTCCTGCCTAGCATACCTGACTCAGATTTCTGCCTTCCTACGAAGGCACTGGCTTCATTTCAGCACATCCCATGTTTTTCCTGGGTTATTGCATGTATTGATAGTCTGCTAATTCTTCCCAGTTTACCATTCTTTCACGTTCCAGCAAAGTACACTTACTAAAATGTGACTCATCTGCTTAACATCTTCAGTACCTCCTCGGCACACGTTAACAAAATCACCTCCTTAGGATGGTTATCTGGCCTCTGCCGGCATTTCAAGCACACAGTCCTCCTTCTTACAATGACCACACTCCCATCATATAATTTACCACCTTCCAATACACTGTTTTCATACTTTTATATACACTGTTCCCTCTTCCTGCAGTGTCATGGCTCAATTCCTTACTCACTTCTCAAAACTTAGCTTCTCTATTTCTGTCATGAGACTTACCTCAGAGTATTAAAAATGCTTATTTACTTTCCTATCTTCAAAGATAATGTTGTCTAGGGACAAACGGAGAAGGCAATGGCACCCCACTCCAGTACTCTTGCCTGGAAAATCCCATGGACAGAGGAGCCTGGTAGGCTGCAGTCCATGGGGTCGCTAAGAGTCGGACACGACTGAGCGACTTCACTTTGACTTTTCACTTTCATGCATTGGAGAAGGAAATGCAACCCACTCCAATGTTCTTGCCTGGAGAATCCCAGGGACGGGGGAGCCTGGTGGGCTGCCGTCTATGGGGTCGCACAGAGTCGGAAACAACTGAAGCGACTTAGCAGCAGCAGCAGCAGCCGGGGCAAAAGCTTTGCTTAATTCCATCTTTGTGTCCTCAGTAAACAGACTACAGCAATACTAAATATAGATGTATGGTATGCCACTATTCTTGTACACAAACCAAAGTCACTATGCAGCGCAAGAAAAATCATTGCTGAATTAATCTAAAATATACTTTAAGCATTCAAAATTGGAACAATTCATTATAGAAGGGTATTTTAGCAGCAACTCTCTAGTAAGTAAAAATTAAATTTAACTATCACCAGTTCTATGTACATACCACTTTTTAAAATAATGCTAGTTACAAACATCCAAATCAGGAATTAAGGAATAACAAAGATAACAGAAAACTATATAGTCCTTTAGATAAAAACTCCTAAGCCAAATAACCAATAGTATGAAACATGAACTAATTCTCCCCTCTTTTCCCCTGTCCTCCCCATCTCAGTCTCAGGGTCTGGGAGTCCTCTTCAATAGAGCACATCGTGTGTAGCAGCTGAAGACTGACTACAGTCAGTACAGAGCTTACTTCACAGCTATCCAATAACGGATTCTAAGTTACACCAAACACAATAACGAATGTATTCATAGAAGACCTATTCCATACCCTTCAGACACCCAATTCCCAAATTTAACAATTCTAAAGGCCAAGAGTCAATTTTTAAACAAAACATCGCTAGTGAAAGTCGTTCAGTCACGTCCAACTCTTTGCAACCCACATGGACTATAGAGTCCATGGAATTCTCTAGGCCAGAATACTGGAGTGGGTAGCCTTTCCCTTCTCCAGGAGATCTTCCCAACCCAAGGACTGAACCCAGGTCTCCCGCGTTGCAGGCAGAGTCTTTATCAGCTGAGCCACAAAGGAAGCCACATGTATTGCTACACATGTACATGAAAAACAGTTTTACCTTGCTTTGTTAGAGTGGTTTATTTTCACGTGTTTTTTTTTGTACTTTAAAAATGTATCTATTTGTAGTTACAGTTATGTTCTGAAACTATGGTTTCCAAACCAGACTGTGCATCAGAATCAACTTGGACACACTGAAAAAAGTACGGATTCCTAGGTACATGCCCAGAGCAATGGAACCAAAATGTCCAGAACCAGAGCTGAGGCATGTACGTTTTATAAGAAACTCAGGTGGTTTTGATGCAGCCATCTGAAAACCACTTTGCTAAATATCAGTCATTTATATATGGAAGAGCTAGAATCAGAAGAATAGAAATGTCTACAAATGAAATTTTCCTTACATGTATGGGACTGCTTTTGCTTATTGGTTCTGACAGGCTAATAAATGCAGGGTGAAGTTGCCTCACACTCTGAATAAAAACTATTTTGGTATAGCTTAATACAGAATTCTAGATAATACATTAGTAGTTGCAGCCATACAACTTCACTAAAGAGTGATCAGCCAGCATTTCTTTTTAATTATTCTATCATAGTGTTGTTCAGAGACAATCTTTAAGAGTTTCTCTTTGCTGATTTCAAACTCAAATCCTTAAGAGTCTGACTTTGAAAAAATATATATTTTAAGGGTATTGCAAATGTGATTACTGAAAATTCATTACAGTATTAAAATATATCATCAACCCTTTTAATTGTGCATTTTTATAACTACATATTTTCAAATACTAATAATTGCTGATATATATATACATTTAATAGGGCCAAAAATATGGGTACAAAAGAAAATGTGAATGATCTACATCCAACAAATTCTTATTAAATGTTCCTGGAAAGTTGAATTAATAGAGACTAACATATTTAGTCATGTTATACATATGTTCAGAACATCTGAATCAGTAAGACAGGAGCTAATCTTGATAATGAAAACTCAGGAACGCATTTATACACAGATCTGTTTAATACATTCTACCATACTACAATAACATCCTTCAAGATTCCTTAGAAGTCTTTTTGAAAAAGAAAAAAATAAAAATAAAAGTCTCCCAAATTCTAAAAGTACTGAGAAACAACAATTTAAAATATGTGTCTAAAAATCTTTGCACGATTAAAATAGTTTCAACAGCTTCTGGCACATATTTTGGTAGCTTTAGTGAAACAAAAATACTTATGGGGGGATGGAGATGTGGTTTCTGATTTCAGATAGTAGAAACATTTTAAAATTCTGGATTGTCTTTTAAACATTACACAACATGAAGAGTTAAATGCAAACTACAATTATAGATCCTAACTATAGATTATCCTTATAAAAGGTAAATTCATTCTATATTGCCCAGAATGATCCAGAAAAATCACTAATACCAGTCCACATCTCAAAGACTGATGGGACTTCTGCATCAACTTTTGAGAACTGAAAAAATGAAAGATAAGATCACAAAGGACAGCCACTTTAATACACAGTTGAGCTTACTCAGACATTTCTCTTTCTACAAACAAGTACTCTTTCAAGAAGTTATAAAAGTAGCTGTCCTAGTTTGTCTTAAAAAGCTGGAAAACTCATAAGAAGGCAAAACTTTTCATGTCAAAAGCCAATAGGTTTTTTTGACAGCAAATATCTTCTCTAAAACGATAGGGCAATCACAACATTGATAAAGAGATGCAAAGAGTCTTCAGCAAATCTCAGTATCTGAAAGGTAACACTACTATTAGCACTTTCAAGGAAGAGAAAAATAACTGCTACATGATCCTGGAATGTCATTCATCACCAAGAAGGGACTGGCAGGATTTCTTCTGGCTACTTTATTGAGCAATATAGTTAGCCACGTGTTCCTGGAATCATAGCACAGCAGAGTTTTCCATTGCAAAAGAGTATTAAAGATCTTCTCAAGCAATAAAAACCAGAAATTTTTTTTTAGTAACTCTAATTATAATTTGGTGAATCTACCAAAACATCTGATACATTAGTAACATAACATGATGAATGATACTAGAAGTATTTGACCACAAGTATGCTTATCAACACCAAAGATGACTATGGCAATAAGAAATACACAGATTTCTCATGTATCAGAATTCAAGGTCCCATCTAACTCCTACCTCATAAATGAAAACACTGAAAAAAAATTATCAAATAACTACATTGAAAATGAAAAAAAGTCAAAAGATACACACATATTCTTCTACCATAAGCCATCATCAAAATTTCTACAGTTATCTAAAAACACTACACTAGAAACACACTCATGAACAACTCAAGACAATGGCCTGGATTTTCATTAAATAAGGCCAAAAAAGATAATTAAAATCATAAATTAAGGTAAAATGATTGCTCAGAAGTTTCATCCATAACACATGCTGTTTCTCTTCCAACCCCTAACACACTGCTAAATGATGACCTGTCATAGAGGAAACAGTATCCCTGTTATTATTTTGACAAACAAGTTATAAGTAATTAGATCATTCTGGCCTGTACAAATTTAGCCAGGTCAGGAGGCGATATGGCACCAAGTTTTTCCATGAACTATTTTCTAGGCTCAAAACAACTTTGTACCAAGTTTCTCTGTAACTTTCACAGATGTAATCTATGAGCCACATCTTATAAGGAATCACAAGATCCTTGAATTTGATCAAAATTAAAATGACTAAAAATTTACATTACACAGGATTTGATACATGCACAGGATAGGTAATATTAACCCTCCTCTCCTCCTTTAGTGCTTCCATACACCTAGTATGTATCTCTATTCTATCATTCATAAAACCATTTAACAGACAATCCTCCCCTTAGGACTGTGAACTTAAGAACCAGAAACCCACCCTATTCATCTTTGTTATCTTCACTACCTAGAAATGCCCTGGTCATAATGGTCATTCAAGGGACACTTAGAGAACAGGAACATAATACCCATGTCACAAATATACAGAGAGGGGAAGCAGACAACAGTAAATCAGGTAAGTAGAATGCAAATTTCAAGAACATACAGTAATAAACAGAAAGACAGCAGATAGCATCAGGGAAAAAGCACTGGGTCTGGAGGGGGTTGGGATGTCTTTGGAATTTAGATCAATTCTAATCCAGAGTTTGGCAATAATAAATGTTATAACCTTGAGCAAATCACTTTGCCTCCCCAGATCTCAATTTCCTCATTTGTAAAATAAAAAGTAATACACCATAAGGATGATTTCAAAGCAGCAGGAACACTTATTACTGGAAAACAGCACTAGCAGAACAGACCAAATACACTAAGTGAGGTAACAGAACTTTGAACAAAGGGCATTGTATGGGTGGGATGCACAACTCTACAAATAGTAACAGGCCACATCAACAGCAGTCACAGCTACTCAAGAATTATACACACATATCTAATGTGGAAATTATCAACACTCACTCATTCAGTAAGTCTTTAAAAAGAATTAAGTTTTGCCAAAGGTAAAGGTTAAGAGGACTGAAGAAAAAGAGGCAAAGGCAATATTCTGCTTGTTATTTCCTAGCAAAAAAAATTACAATACAGATCATATAACACACACACACACACTCACAAAAAAATGAGCAAACTGAAAAGCGTCTTTATGCCTTTTATAAATTGATAATTGTCCTCAAAATGAATCACATTATTTAATTATTTGGACTAGAAGAGACAAGTATATCACATCTCAGCAAAAAATTAACCTTCCACAACAAACACATACAGGATACATTCTCTGGCCCTCAAAGTGAGTCTTGTTGGAATATTAAGAACCCAACATGAAAATGACCAAAGAAACTCCTAAACTTGAAACCCAAAACAACTCACAGACCTATGTTCCAACAGCATATCCAAAATAATCTTTGCCTCATAACAAATGGATTGTCTATCTCAGATAAGAAGTTGTGATCAATTCTGATTTTGACTATCAGACTCAATATAGCTGTATCTACATCCATACTTTTTCAGTGTAAGCCTTGTTCTCAGTACTATGCTAACTATTGTAGAAGATACAACAGCACTAAAAGCTAAGATCCTGGCCCACAGGAAAATCTTCCCAACCTTACTAGGAATGAGTTTTAGGTTAGTATAAACACATAGTTCTACTTCTCCAGTATCTCTCCCAAGGACCTCGGACAAAAGGTGAGCAATTCCAATATCCATATCCATATTTCAAGATATTTTGTAAAGCTAAAACAAATTATCACAAACAAAGCAGATCTAGATATACGGGAACAAAATATACTGAACCCCAAAGGGAATTTCTACACAGGTGGTAAGACAGAGTACCCTGAATAATCTCACATGGAGGACTACTTCATATAAAGGTAAAATATAAATAAAAAAGAAAAGTACCTTTGTAGCAATCGTAACTACAAAACAAAATCATAGTATTTCTGACCTGATTACTCATTCAAATTTTTCAAAAGGAAGGCAAAGTGGGAAAAATTTGAAATTTTCAAATTGAAGTTAAACAACCTGTTCACTCTTAATGTACACAATCAATGTCTGTTTCTGAAAAACGGCAGAATATAATTGGCTATACAGTCCAACTAAGTTTAAGAAAGCCCCAAAATCCATTAATGTCAGCTATGGAGCATTTCATAGCTATGTCTATAAATTATTTAATTACAAATTTTAATCTACCAATTTTTCAACTGTTTTTCTGTGAATTATATCCTAAATTCCCCTTCAACACCAACTGTTCAAACAAAATAAATTTGGCTCTCCTCCCCTCAAGTCAAGATCAGGAAATAACGATTCTATACTAGTTCCAAAGCTTCATGGTAGAATTATACAGTGTTCTTTTCATTAGAGGCTACCAAGTACTTTCATTCACATCATTTCATTTCAGTCATTCAACAACCCTATGAGGTAAGGCAAGAATTTATTTATGGACGAGTAGAGATTTAGGGATGCTAGGTACAAACTTCATTGCTAGAAAGTAGTTGAACTTTCAGGACTGTATATCCAATTTGCATTCCACAATGTCACACAAATCGAAGTATTTCTACAAATGACTGAACTTAAAAACTACACTTTTCCTACTTACACCCTTTGTAAATACAGTGACAATTAAAATTAAGATTCTAAATCAACTGCAAGCAAAAAAGAGAATAGCCTAAACCACCTCCTTTCCATACCAACATATTTTAATAAACAAACACAATATTCAAGAGCAGTTCAAATATTACAGTAAAAACATCTTAAAAGTCAAGATGAATCCCTTGCACTGAACTTATCACACTACACACACCCAACTCTGCACAATGCATGCTAGCAAAGAATACGTGAGGCTAGCTCTCACTTATTTATATAGTATTTGACTAAGAATTAAAATGTCTAAAAACCTTCACTTTTCCGAGACTTAGCCAACCTCTTGGCTTTGCTTACTCTAGGAGTCTCCACAGTGGAGCGCACATGACAATCCACTGAAACAAGAAGCCATTATTAAAATGCTGCATCCATTTTTTGAGCCTCAAAATAAGAACTCATTTTACTAAATTTACTGTAACTGACACTGTGACCCTCATATAAACTCAAAAATACACATACAATTGAGATGGGTAGTAACTCCAAAATTTTTCACAGAAGGGATTCCTATTCAAGAAAAATTAGAGGCCAGTGCTACAAACAACAGAGAAGGTAAATGAGCTCTAGGAGCCAGATGAGTCTAGACTGCATCAAATAGAGAACCTATTTAAGGTTTCAATATCCTACAATGCCTATACAAATAAAGATTTTTTTCAAATGCCTTTGCATAATCCATGCTGATAAATATAAACATAACTTACCTCATCCTGGACTCCACTGGTAGTAGTCAACTTGCTCCCATCAGTAATTGTAATAATTATTGCTGGCTCCAAAAAAAAGGGGTTTCTTCCCTAAAGTCAAAAAACATATTGATCATATTAAAATCTAAAAATGAGCTTAATTTTTCTGAGTAAAAAGTCAATTTTCAGAACAGTATATAAATCCTCTTTTCTTGTTTTTAAATTTTATTTACAACTATACTTTTGTAAATTTTCAAAAAAGGTTTAGAAGGAAACATAAACTAAACAGGGGTTAACTTGAAGGGTTGGAATTGAGGGAAAAATGGATTTTTCATTTCTTTCTACATTTTTGTACTGTATTAATTTTCACAGTGAGATCTATACTTAAGTAATTAAAAGTATTTAACTTCTTAAAAGGGACCCTACAGTTCAATTCTAAAATATTTAGATATTACACATTAAAATAATTTTTAACTTTCTCAACATTTACCAAGTAATCTATGCCTATAAAGTATCTAGCCAAGTGATCCAGTACAGAGATGGAAGGGCTCCATGAGCTGATTCCAAAGAAACATTAGGCTTGCCCTGAGTTTAGCAAAACAGTCCAATATGAAAAGTCAAAATTAAGAAGGAGGGCAACTGAAAGAAATTGCTTGACCAGAGGAGTAAAAAAAACAGCAGCAGCACAGGCAATGAAACAATGGCACAGGCTCTTAAAAGCTCTGCAGTTAGGGCCAATCAACTTCACTAACTTCCACTCAAATCCCTGGCCAAGTCACAACACTATGATCAATTCTAGGTGACAGATTCTGTTAGGGACTCAGATAAACATAAGCTTATCTTTTTACACATAAATGGCTCATGAAGCATATTTTATATAACTCTTTAAGACAAAACCATGACCAAACGTAGAAGTTAGAGAGGGTAACTGTTTGAAATCAAAGGTATTGAATTCTCTGCTACTAACAGTGTTCAAGAAAGGACAGAAAGAAGTTTTGCTGGATACAACATAAAACAGCATGTGTCACATGCACATTTTAACATGCATATGAGTCACTTGGAGATCTTAACAAAATGCAGGCTCTGGTTCAGTAGATCTGGGACAAAGACTAAGGTTTCCCATTTCTAACAAGATAGCAGGCTAGGACAGTAATGTCCACCGACCACACACAGAATAGCAAGGATGTGGCATGTAATATTTTATAGTTCTGTAACATTTCCCTTACATTTATATAACTCTCAGTTACTAGCAGATTACAGCACATACTCATTTGTTGACTGAATTTACAAGCAGTTTCCACATATAGTCATTGTGATTATAACCTAATCGTAAAGAGGGAGCAAGTGGTATTTGGTATATTAAACTTCTTGATCAAGTCAAGAAAGTGTAAATATATATAAGTGACATAAACATTTTTCCAACTAGTGTCCAAGAAACAATGGTTCCAATAGAGAAAACGTCTTCTGGTCAGATCAAATTAAAATATGTTGGAATAACCTCTAAAGGCTTTCAAATGCAGTTGCATTCAAATGTTCTTAGAACCTTGCAGGAGGATGTGATTTCCCCTCCCTTCTTCCTCTACAACAATCATGGGAGATGGAACACATTTTGGAAAACTTTACATTACTCTGCTGCCTCTCACACCATTCACCCCCAACATACACAATAAATTCTCATAACACGGATCTCCTCTTCAATCTAGAAACAGATAGTGTTCATTCCCAACCTCTGAGCTTTGACTGGTTCCCTCATGAAGAATGCTTTTCCTTTTCCCTGCCCACAACCCATCTAATTCCTCATCATTTTTTAAGGCCCAGTTTAAGCCTTCCTCTCCTGCCTTAAAACTTTCCCTGATTACTCTGGCCTTGACTAATTCACCGCACCCCCCCCACCCCTTTCCCTCTCCAAATTTTAATAGTGGTAGTTTTCAAACTTAAATAAAAATATAAACATAACATTTCCCCAAATAAAACTAGACCTGGAGTGCTTTCATGGAGTACATTTTGAATATACTTCCCTAAGCATCTGTTCCTTATGTTCACTTTAAATATATTGCATCTCACACAATAATGTGAATATACTTAACACCATTGAACTCTACACTTGAAAATGGTTAAGATGGTAAATTTTGTTAACACAGTTTTACTATACCTTTAAAAAACACACCATCTTGTATTGTTTGCTATTGTTTCTTGTGTTTGAATCACGGAAGGCAAGGATCATGTCATCATTCTTCCTCAGCACTGAGCACAAAATATTTTAGCACTGGACACTTAAGTCACTGACTATAGCCTCATATAGACCTGTCCAAGTTCACAGAGCCAATCAGAATTACTCAAACTTCAACAAGCTTCAAAAAATATAGAAGTCACCTTTACCACAATATAAATGAATGCTTCCCAAACTTATTACACTAGGCAGTAAGAAGATTCCACCTCTTTCCTACTTACATCCATCCAGTCATCCACTGTCCATTCATTCATGTTTGCCATTCAAACACTGAGTGACTACTCTACATCAAGAACTGTTAGCTGCATGATACATAATCTCTATTCTCATACATGATAAAAGTATGTACCAATGGACATACAATAACTCTCCTCTCCTCGTCTCTACAAATATCATATTTGGCTACAAATATAATCTGGCAAAAGGAGATAAAATCAAGACATCCTCGTCTGTATCTCACTTTCATCCTTAAGCTAAAACTACTTTGACTGACTTGCTTCCTTTAAGAAACAAATCAGCAAATCTATTAATGCCACCAGGGCATGGGCTAAATACTTGCATAGGTATCTCTGAATCACCTTTATATTCTAACCTAAATCAAAGTCATATTTTCTGTTCAAAAGTTTGAAAACCATCTACTCTTATTTCTGTTTAAGCACACTTATAATTATCCTTCAAAAGCCAAAGAATTTGTCATATTTATAATTAAACAACTATGTACAGTTATTAAAAACTTCATGGATGATGCCATCCACCCAAAAACTCACACATACTTATTTAAGAACCATAATGTCTAAAAATCAAGTTCAAATGTATTAAAACTTAGCAAGAAGTCTTTAAGTTATGAAAATTTAAGCCAAATTTAAAATTAAAATCAAAGTTAGTTTTTCTTGACAACAAAGCTCTTAACTGATATTTTACTGCAGCCTTGTACATGTAATACTCTTCAGATTCTATGCCTAAAATTACTATAATGGTAATACCAATAAACACTTATATTTATCTCATCTGATCCTAAAAACTTGGTGAAGTAAACACGTTTAATCATGGAGATTAAACAATATAACCCTAAGTCACACAACTGATTTTGGCAAAGCCAGAAAGTGATTCTAACTCTAAATTGCATGGTCTTTCTGAAGCATCTGAATGTCCTAACAGCAGCAGCTAAATTCTCTTGAATACAATTCTACACCAACCTGGATTGTGCCATTTCATGCAATAAAGAATGGTATTACAATTGCAGTTGTTGTTTAGTCACTAAGCCCTGTCCGATTCTTTTGCGACCCCGTAGACCCCACCAGGATCCTCTGTCCATAGGCTTTCCCAGGCAAGAACACTGGAGCAGACTGTCATTTCCTCCTCCAGGAGATCTTTCCAACCCAGGGACAGAACCTGCGTCTCCTGCATTGACAGGCGAGTTTTTGTCCAGGGAAGCCCCCAGTATTATAGTATTAGGATTAGTCACCAGGGAATCCCCCAGTATTACAGGATTACAATCAGTTTGGTTTTATTTAATATACTCTACCTGCAGTAAAATTAACTATGTACGGTAGGACTATTCCATTATTTGGTTTCCTGTTGCTCAGTGATGTCTTATTTCCTGCAGTTCTGTGATGCCATATCAATTTTTCTTTATATTAAATCAATATACCACTCCCCCAAGAAAAACACAGTAAAACAAAATGTTGTACGTATTACTTACTTTTTTGAAAACTCTATAACTTCAATCAACTTTCAGACACGATATATATACAAATTAAAAAATGAAATAATATTAAAAGCTTTTAATGACTTTTAAATTTTAGAAAATACAAGTAAAGATCAAAGGCAGAAAAAAGTAAAGAAAAATACAGCCATCCTCATTCACGTCTTTACTCATTTAACTCTACTGTGCCTAAGACCCCTTCCTTTCTCAGGTGAGACAGTTTAGTCAAGAATCACACTAAGAAAAGGAACAGTGTTCTGATAAAAATTAGAATGACTTAATGAACGTAATTTACACACAAAGAGAGGTTTCTTTATTTCCCCAGGGAAGAATTATCCCAACCTCCATATAAAAATGATTGTATTAACATTTATCTAAGCATAAACTTCTAAATATCCTGCAGAAAATGACCAGACCATGTTGTACCAATAAAGTTTTCTTACATATAGTTTTAGGCTGTTCCTCCTCTGCCTTTTCTAGTATGTTTACTCTTGGCAAAAGCATGTAAACAACTGGAATCTTTCTCTTTCTTACTATCTTTTACCCAGCAAACTAAAACACATTTTTAGTTGTCTGTCAGTATCACAAGATTATTTTTTTCATGTTTTACAAAACTCTGCAAAGTTTAATCAGATAAGTCAATGGCACCCCACTCCAGTACTCTTGCCTGGAAAATCCCATGGACAGAGGAGCCTGGTAGGCTGCAGTCCATGGAGTCGCGAAGAGTCGGACACGACTGAGGGACTTCACTTTCACTTTTCATTTTCATGCATTGGAGAAGGAAATGGCAACCCACTCCAGTGTTCTTGCCTGGAGAATCCCAGGGACAGCGGAGCCTGCTGGGCTGCCATCTATGGGGTAGCAAGGAGTCGGACATGACTGAAGCTACTTAGCAGCAGCAGCAGCAAAGTTTAATAATTCTCAAAACTTGAGTCACTATTTTACATTTTTATTCTTAACAAGGATATCTATGAAGTCACTCAATTTGGAGACAGTTCATATTAGAATTTACCTCAAAATTCACCTCAGTCATAAGGCTAGTCTTTATCTTAGAGTTGAAAAGAAAAAAAAAAAAAATTAAGGTCTGCTACGACCAAGGCAGCCAGTAGAGGGACTAAAAGTTTACTTATGCCATTAGCAGAATTAAACTCAGATGTTTTCCTCTCAGAACCCTGGTTCTTGGCATAAAGAATCTAGACATGTACCCAAAAAAAAAAAATACTGCGCAAAGTATAAATCTACCTCTAGAGATATTTATTGATGGAAATCTTGTCATTTAGAATATTTAAATTTAATATCAGCCAAAAGTCCTGAGAAGAGTTCTGATAAAGATAAATACAAAAACTTTCACTTTACATATATTCTCTCAATAATTTAACATTATTGTGATGTTAAAGTAAGGCATAAAAATCTTAATATGAAAGTTTTAAAAATAAAATTAAAATAAGATTTATCCAACTAAAACCTATTGCAATTTTGCAAAAATTGCTTTGGAAATGTTAAAACAAGTTATTGGCATTCAGCAGAAATAGTTTTTAAAATGTAAAAATAAGCCTAATTTTCCTTCAAATAAAAACTAACCAGGTTCTCAAATTCAGAATTTTTAGTTTTACCCAAGGAATTTAAAATGTGGGTTGGGGGGGGGTGCCCCACAGGAGTTTTACTGTACCCTTAAGCTTGTCTTAGCTATTATCTTTTGAAGTGATAGTGAAAGGAAAGCAGCTCTAATATTCAGTAGACCTTTTAGTGGCTATCTCTGCTGCAAGACCAGAGGGCTCAAGTTTTCCTTCCATGCCACCATGCTCCACCATGATATCGGTGCTTTAAACAAATCCCAGAAGGACAGCCAAGTGCTTGTCTATGTTACACTTTTCCCAGGACAGGGAAAATGGGCACCAGAGATCTGCTCTCTGATTCTCTCCTGTGACAGTACCTTCAGCTTACCAACATCTATCACCAGTGAGCTATTTTACTATGGGTCAAGAAAGCTATGGCCAATGGAAATCAACAAAAAAGATGTTTAGATGTATAATGTTATATGGCTAGGCTAAAAGTATATTACCTAGCAGAAAATCAAAAACTTTCAGAAACAGCCTGTGCTTTTTTCCTATTTAAAATTTCCTTTTCAAGCAAATTACAGTGACAACAAGTAAAAATGTGAAGAAATGGAAAGGGCAGCTTTAAGAAATAACTACTACATCACTAAAGGTTCTCATGCATATACTGGACAAGTACCTAGCAGGATGGCAGCTAAAAATTTTGTGAGTTAAGTTCAAGACTAGAAGCTTTAAGTCCCGTTTATTTACATCTCTGTGGAATCTGCATAAATAGTAAAAATATGAAATGAAGCCTGCATTCATTATCTACCCTATTTTCCTCTAATACCATAGATAATAAAGAAGTAACAATAGATGGTCTCCTAAAATGATAAACCAACCACCTCATATTCATTTAGAAACTTTCTGACACTTCCCTTTATATTGTCAAAAATCAAATTCTATAAAAAATATAGAAACATTAATATTAAAAATATTCTATTTTAAACTTATTTCTAGAAGAAAAGCATCTAAGAATGCAATTCACATCCAAAGTCTTATTAATCATAATACTAATAAACACTTTTACAACTATACAGAATTGAGAAAAGGTTTTAATACATACTGTGTAAAACAAGTCAACCAGAATCAATAACATTCTTTAGCTCAATATTGCTCAAACTTCAGATACTTGAAAATCACAACCAGAATTTTTTCAATATTTACAATATTTATATACTTAATATTTTTAACTCCGTATCATTTTTTTTAGCTTCAAACTCTAGCAATAAGACCTATGAAATCATAGTTTTGATGTGCAAATTATATTTTCTATTCAATACTCAGTGTCAGTAATACTGTTTAGCTTTTGTTTATTAAAGAATGAGAAGGTTCATTATATTACAGGGATGAATACACAACTGCTTAATTACACATTCCAAAGAAAATATAATAATTATTTAAGCCACTAACAGCCCAACAGGCTTACATTAAAATCAATACTCTGAGGCCAGAAATACAAGTTTTATGTTTGTTTTTGAATTCAGCAAGATTATTACTTTTACAGTCAAGATCCCAAGTGGTATGGCATAAGTAAGTCTTTGATGTAAAAATTCAGATATTCATCTTAAGAAATTAGTACAAATTAGTGCTTTTAAATTAATACTTTTGATTATGTAGAAGAGATTTCTGAAGGATACACACTATAAACTGATTTACCATGGTAGCCTCTGAAGAACTGAGCTGAGCAACTATATAACTTTCTCTAATGCTTAAACTTTTTAACCATGCACATTTATTACATATTCAAAACAAGTACTCTTCAAAATTAAAATGTGCTTAATATTCAAAAATAAAACTTAAAAAAAAATCTGCTAATGCATAAAAGTCTAGTACTTAGAATATGCTAAAGCATAAACTTCAAAAACATGTTAAAATTCCCCATTAAAAGAAATACACTTTTAGTTTCAAGTAACTCCATTATACAATTGTATACTAAAACAGTTCCTCTAATTCCTTATTCTTAAAAAATAGCATTAGAAAGAGACGGAATAATAAGACCAGCAAAAGCAGGAGGGAATCTTACATATTAATTTTAGCATAATGACTGAGGGGCAATATCCTAGGATGATTGAAATAATAAACTAAATACAGGTGACCCTTGAATGCAAGGTTTAGGGGCGCTGACCCCTGCAGAGTCAAAAATCTACATATAACTTTACAGTCAGCCCTTTATATCTGCAATTTCACAACCTCAGATTCAACCAACCCCCAGATGGTTGTAGTATGTAAGAAATTCCACATGATAAGTGAACCTGCACAGTTCAAACTTTTGTCATTTAAGGGTCAACCATACTAGTAATGTAAAAAATATTCACTATCAGAACTGAAAAATTACAAGCTTGACTTTGTGGAAAAAAGTGTTAGAAACTCAATAAATGATAAGTATTAGTGTATCAAAGGAAAGTATCAAAGTGAAGTAATATAAACTCAATATATCTGAAATAGTAAATGGATTGCATAGTATTAATTTCAGTAAAATATGTAATAATAACAGGTTAGGGAATTCCCTGGTGGTCCTGTAAGGGCTCCACACCCTCACTACTGATGGCCTAGTTTGAGCCCTTGTCCAGGAACTAAGATGCCACAAGCCACTGTGGTGCAGCCAAAATACAAATAAAATTTAAAATTTAAAAATGTTAGAAACATAACAGAAAAAGTTAAGAAATAAACAACAAGATGAAATGAAAACACATTTTCAAAGACGGGGAAAGTTTTATACAGCAATAATGCTGGAAATCTGACCTCCAAAAAAAATACACATCTGCCTATTCTATCACAAATAATCATCTCCTTGGGTGTTGATTACCACCAAACCTACAGACATCACATTTGTAAAAGTCTGATTAAATCATATATTTAACCATTATCATTACTTCCTTCTAAATATCCACATTATGAATATACTCTCAAAAGAATCAAATATAACAGGTGTCCTACAAAAAAGATGGACTTCAACCTCAGCATTCTATTATACAAGTATCTTCAAGACCACAACTGAAAATGAAGAACCGCCTAATAAACAGTACATCTTAGTAAAGTCAGCAAAGTATCAAACTTAATAAAGGAAAATAATTCATGATAAGCACTTGGAAAAACTAACAGTCTGTTGTTTTTCATATGCTATGGCTTAAGGTCAACCTCAAAATAATTTAACTGGATAAACCAAAATGCAAGATTAGTTTTAAGAGGCCCTACTCTGGAAAAAAATAAAAAGTACAGAATTTTTGTTTTCTGGGAAAGAATTTGTGGTAATCCAATTTCAATAAGATATTTTTAGGAGAAAATATTTAAATTTCTCCAAATTCATCATTTAGGTATATGAACTTGAGTAAAAGAATTTCTAGAAATGCACTCTGGCTAGATTCTGATCCAAACATTTATATATGCTTGTACTAAACACCTCCCCACAAGTGTTTATAGATTTAAATTTTTCAAAATAGATGACATACTTGGGAAACAAAAAACTAACCACATAATATATGGATCTATTGTTAAAAAAAATTTTTTACAAGACTTCCTAACTATACATATGAATCCACCAAGGTTTTACATTAGAAATGAACCTCATGAAAAAGCAGATGTCACATATGGATGGGTTGGTGCCTACACAGACTGCTACATGTTTTTGCTTGATACTATATAGCACACTGAAATGGAAGCTCTAAAAACATAAGACAACTTTTCTATATAAGGATTTACATTCAATATAATCTTGTTTGGGATTAGACATTATCCATTCTGGATTAACAAAATTTAGATGTAAAGATCCTTTTCTCTTTCTACTACCTGACTTAGGCCCAATGTTCTAGATGCAATTACTTGGGTTTTCCTTCTAACTTACTGGTTTGAAAAATGAGATTGACAAAAATGTACAATAAAAATCCAAAATTTTACATTAATGTCTTCCAAAGTACATAAATGATCAGAAACCATCAAAACTCAGGCATTACATCAGAAGTCACAAAAACATCACTTTGCCTATTCCTAATAATCCGAAAGTACTAAAATCTGTCATTATCTTATGGACCCAGCCTTTGTATCAATCACCACTGTGGTTCATAGTCTAACCTTCCACAAAGGTTATTTATCATCTTCAATTTCTATGATTAAAAATAATCAATTGTTTTTAATCCTCTCAGAAGAGTTGTTTGGATGCTTCTAGTGTTTATAAACTTCAGAATAACCAGAAGACTTCGTTGATGTTTCCTGATTCCTAACTAGCTTCACCAGCTTTAAGACAAAGGGAGAGTTTTCCTTCAACACTGATACCAGCACAAAACCTGTCAATGACTAGTCAAATTACATTACCTAATAGCTAAGGCTACATTACTTTTTCTCACATACTCAGAAATGTTTTGTTTTCTAGAACAAAGTTTTTAAGAACATATAATCCTTCCAAGGACCTTCACATGTTCTTCAGCTTATCTGAGCAAAACTAATGGATGGAAAATGTTAAAATGTCATTTCAAGAAAAGATTAAAAAAAAGAAAAAAAGTACGTAGGACCTAGAATAAGTTTTGATTAAGTCACCACTAGGCTGGGAAAGGCTACCCACTCCAGTATTCTGTCCTAGAGAATTGACAGTCCACAGGGTCACAAAAAGTCGGACATGACTGAGCAAATTTCACTCACTCAAGCTAATGTAAATTTGTCCTCTGATTACAACTAATTCTATTATAAGATTTTTAAGTTATAATACTTTTTAGGTTGATACAAAGCCCCTGTTTGAGTTTCCTGACACACACAGCAACTAGAGGGTGGGATGGGGAGAGATGGGAGGGAGGTTCAAAAGAGAGGGGATATATATGAATCATGAATATATATACCTAATGGATATAATATACCTATGGCTGATTCATGTTGAGGTTTGACAGAAAACAAAATTCTATAAAGCAATTATCATTCAATTAAAAAAAATAAATAAATAAAATACTTTTTAGGTGCAATTATCTCTCAATACACCAAATTTCAAATTATACAGGCTCCAACAGAAACATCATCACATAAAATAATCCTTACCAGGCTCATCCCAAATAAACCTAATTACAAACAATAAAAGGGATCATACATTTTCCATTTGACTTTTCTTCTGCACAAGAACATCTTTCATCTCATCCTAACCTGAATTCTAAAATACACTGCTGCTGCTGCTGCTAAGTCATTTCAGTCGTGTCCAACTCTGTGTGACCCCGTAGACGGCAGCCCACCAGGCTCCCCCGTCCCTGGGATTCTCCAGGCAAGAACACTGGAGTGGGTTGCCATTTCCTTCTCTAATACATGAAAGTGAAAAGTGAAAGTGAAGTCGCTCAGTCATGTCTGACTCTTCGTGACCCCATGGACTGCAGCCTACGAGGCTCCTCCGTCCATGGGATTTTCCAGGCAAGAGTACTGGAGTGGGGTGCCATCGCCTTCTCCAAAAATACACTGCTACAAAGCCCGAAAAATGGTCTAAGATGGAAAGTTCCTCAAAGAAGCTCAAACTTTTCTTGTTTTGAAAACCAAGAACATATTTGTTTGAAGTACTCATTGTTATCAAAACATTTCTGAACAAGTTAGAAGTCTAGGGAAGGGGGAAGACTTTCGTAACACTCAGGGAAAAGTATTTTGGAGAAATCTAGAAAGCTTCAATTCAACACCAAAACCCACTATGTCCCCAGTGGCAAGGAATTTCACTTGAAACAGACAACTGATTTGAGCTTCTTGTGATGTATGCATGTCGGGTTATACAAAAACATTTACTGTTTTTTCTCAAAGGCTGCAGATGAGAAAAGTTTTTCTAAGCAGGCACTTTGCTAGATGATTAACAAATGTTCTTTTCAATCCTTAAAAACATTTTCAATTGGTATTATCACCATTTTGTGGGTGACAAAAGTGAGGCAAACTTAAGGGACTTGTCAGTCAATACAACCTCAGCTAGCAGCAGCAGAGCCTGGCACAGCCAGTTCTAACGAAGCAGTTTGTTCTTTCCCTATCACATTTCTTATTCTTAAAAATCTGGATGAAATACTCCATGTACCTACAATTCCTGTTTTTTTTTAATTCAAATAAAAGGAAATTCACAGAAATGGTAATAGGTGTTATTACACTAATAGATTAGTGTTTATCAATCTTCACCACAACCCTACAAGATAAGATTCTTCCATTCTTATTTTCCTAATGGGGAAACTGAGGTTCAGAGATTACACGACTTGGGTGAAGAGCCGAAGAGATTTTTCTGAATTTTAAAAACAATGCCTAGAGACTTTCAGAAGTATCTTATATCAAAGGAAACTAACTGGTAGTTAACAAATTACAAACTGTCCAGGTAAAAACTTATAATTCCAATAGTAATACTGGCTGGCATATGACAATGGAGAAATCAACTGATTGACTGACTAGGGTAATAGTACTGTATTAACTACATCAGAAACTTAGTAAACTAGGAGTACAAAATCAAAAAGTACCATCAAATATACATATATATATATACACATACGTACACGCACACACATACATACACACATATACAAAATCCTGTCAACTATCCCCTACATTCATATTATTTTTCAGGGAGTGGGGAGGGACAAGGGACTCGCAAGGAAATCCAACTGAATATAACAAACAGTATTTTTACAGGGTGTTACAAGAAAAGCTAAAAGCAACACAATGACAAAATGCCTGCTTTTCAGAGGAATTGAAAGAAGGCATATTCCACTAGAGAGCTCCAGATATAACCCCTACCACCTAAATGGATTCACATCTACAAGTTATACCTTTAAATAAAATTTGCTTTTAAATAAAATACAAATTACTAATAAATTTTGCATGACTGTTTCATAACCAATTGCTCTCTTTTTCATAATGTGAAATATTTCATAATGTGACAAAATTAAGCATTTAACTTTACTGGGTCTTACCTTCTACACTTATAAAATAAGGAAGATGAAGTCTAACATCACTTTCAATTCTAAAGCCCCAAAATACAGTAACTATAATAATACTTACAGGAAGTCTAATGAAAAGTTCTGTCAATAGATGCAAAAAGTTCAATTTGTTTTTCCAAGAGTGATTATAAAAATTCACTAAGCTTCACACATACTATATATATTTAAGGCGTATCTCAACAAAAAAAGATGGAGGAAAGAAGAGGGATCAGGGAATAAAGACAAAATCCAAAAAACTCAGTATTCTATGGTCTGGGACCATGCTTAAATTAAGCAGATTAATAATAAGGCTAAACAAAAATTAAGTTTGTGTAAAGAAATTACTTCTTTAAAATGAAAGAAAACAGGGAATTCCATGCCAGTCCAATGGTTAAAACCCGACGCTTTAACGGCCAGGGAACTAAGATCCTGCAAGCCACATGGCTAAAAAGAGAAAATTAAAAAATAAAATGGAAAAAAAAACAGCACTGATAATACGTTAGCGTTGATCCACCAAAGGAAAAATATCCACCAAAACAATTCATAAAAGTATAAATTTGAGTGGAGTATGACGACTAAAAATATTTAAGAAAATTAACATAAAATATTATAATCTCCTTACAGAAATCTGTAACACAAACATGGCTAAACAATACTTTTAGTTAATTCTGACCATAAATGACCTTAAATCAATTGAAAATAATCGAATAAGTGATATTCTTTCAGTATTTGTTCCTGGTCTTTTAATTTTCAAACATAATTTAATGTATATAATTTTTCATACATAGCTTAATACTAAATTATTGACATTCTATTGCATAAAGGGAAAATATTCTCTTTGAAGAAATGGAACATATTACTTTCACCTTTTGTACTTTTATTTTCAATAATTTCTAATCAAGAATGCAATGTCTGTTCAGGATGGGGAACACATGTATACGTGTGGCGGATTCATTTCAATATTTGGCAAAACCAATACAATATTGTAAAGTTTAAAAATAAAATAAAATTAAAAAAAAATAAATTAAAGAATGCAATGTCTTTAGGATAGTCTTTTTCATTTTCTTTTAAAACCATCATACCAAGGTGGGTTTTTTCTCTTTTAGAAAATAGATTTAGCGTGTAAAATGATAAAGACAAATTACAGCGAGTTTCAAAGAAAATAAAACCTGGGTCTTGAAATCTGTCATAAATTACCACCTTCAAAATTACTGCTCAACAGGAAACAAATCATAGCTATGTTATACTACTTTGAGCTCAGTCAAACCTTATTAAAATATCCCTTGATTTACCCAATAGATGCGCTCCTCAAAAGTTCCTTGCAAATCAAATGTGTTTAAGTATCATCTTAAACGCACTAGGGGGAGCTCCCTATTTGAAAGAATCCTAAAACATGTGCTTTTGTCTTCTGAGGGTTCCTTTTCTAATTTACATTCCTATAAAAGAATGACTTTCTGACTTATCTACTGAACTATATTCATCCAGTTTTCATTTAACACTTAAAAAATCCCATCCTTTATCCCATGCTTATCAACTATCATTAAGACAACTTTGATCACATTATATTTACTTTTCACACTGCTTCCCTTAGGAAGCAATACAAAGCTCACTCCCCCCCAAAATAAATATATTTAATATGTTACAGATTTCAAAGCATGTAATAAATATCAGCTTTAAGTATCACTAGATTTTTATCACTGTACTTTCCAATTCAACAGGGAAAAATAATAGAAAACTAGAGGTAAATAATTTATTCAGGGGAGAAAAGTATGTCTTGTATCTACTGAGCACTTCATAACTTTTGAGGTACATTTTACCATATCTTCCCATTTCAACCTCTCATTGACTCTATAAGGGTATAAATAGCTTCATTACTGGCAATTTGGGAAACGAAGAAGCAGAGGCACAGGGTAGTAAAGTGACTGTCCAGTATGACAGAGTAATTCAATGTCAAGGTCAGATTTTAAATTCCATTTTCACATTCCTAGCCACTGCTCTTCCTTTACACAATTACAGATGGAGAAAAAAAACATTTAAACCAGTTTGATTATAGAGGGCCCTATCCCATCAGTAATTATTGAAAATAATTTCAGTGACTTTCCAAGACCCTTCAAAGCGGAGGACAGTCTCTTCAACAAATGGTGTTGGAAATATTGGATGTCCACATGCAAATGAATGAAGCTGGACCCTTACTTCCCGTATCATACACCAAAATTAATTCCAAATGGATTAAAGACATAAATGTTAAGATGTAAAAGTAAACCTCCTAAAAGAAAATACAGGGGAAAAGCGTGAATACATTGGATTTGGCAATGATTTCTTGGATATGACACCAAAAGCAAAGGCAGTAAAAGATAAAGAGGAATACATCAAAAATAAACGTCTGTAAAAAGGACAATCAACAGAACAAAAAGGCAACTCATGGAAGGGGAGAAAATACCTGCAAATCGCACATCTGATAAGAGGGTACTATCTAGAATATTTAAAGAACTCCCACAAATCAACAACAGAAGAAAGTAACAATTAAAAAATAAGCAAAGGACTTGAACAGACATTTCTCCAAAACCAATATACAAATGTCCACCCAGCATATGAAGAGATGTACAATATAAATAATATTAAATAATTAGGTAAATGCAAATAAACCAATAAGATAACATCTCAAACCCATTAAAAGGGCTAATATTAGAAAAAAGGAAAATAGTGTTATCAAGCATGTGGAGAAATTGAAATCCTTGTGCACTACTGGTGGGAACAGTAAACAGTGTAACCTTTATGTAGAACAATATGGCCTTTTCTTAAATTTTTAAAACACAGAATTATCAAACAATCTAGCAATTCTACTTCAGGGTGTAAAGAACTGAAAGCAGGATCTCAGGAGACACTTGCACACCATGTTCACAGCAGCATTACTCACAATGGCCAAAAGGTGGAAGCAGCCCAAGTGTTCATCACTAATGCACAGGCAAAATGTGGTATGCACAGAGAAAACTTAAATGTGGTATACACATACAATGGAATATTATTTAGTCATAAAAAGAAATGATACCCTGATCCATGCTACAACATGGAATACTCTATGATTCCATTTACAGCAGGTATCTCTAGAGCAGTCAAATTTATAGAAACAGAAAGTAGAATGGTGCTGTTCTTTGACTGCCAGTGGTTGGGGCTAGGGGGAAATAAGGAGTTATTGTTTTGAAAGGAGTTTCAGTTTTGAAAGATGAAAATGTTCTAGAAACTGGCTTCACAATAACCTGAACACTATGAACACTACTGAACTGTTCATTTAAAAATAGTTAGGATGGTATATTTGCTATTACATGTTTAAATTTAAAAAGCAGGAAAAAAAGGTTCAGGGACTTCAGCACAGAATGTTCAAGGATAATAATCTACTTTCTTTTGAAAAGATATCTATAGGTCAATAAATACCAAACTACTGTTTATACATTTCTCGGTAGACTAATGGAAACCAAAAACCCAACTGGGAATCAAGTTTTCATTACTTCACCTACCAGTGTTAAAAGAGAAACCTTTATTACATACTACCCGAGAACTAAATGGGTACCGCTTTGGTGAAGAGAAAAAAGCAGTATTACTAGAAATCTACCTGAATTATCTGCTTCATTCACAAATAGCTCTTTATGCTGAAGAATAAAATTGGCTGGCATTATTCTCCCTGAGATTCACTCAATTTGATCTTGTCTAAAAGCCACCATTTTTCAATGAGGTAAACACTTGGAATAGAAATCCCTCAAAAAATTAAACACATATTTTATCTCCTTTTATGTTATTATTCAAGGGTTGTCTTCACCAAAGGTATAGAGTAGAAGGTACCATTCTAAGTCCTGGAACAACAGAATCAGTACTAGTGTATTGAGTAGCAGGAGTGTGGAATCAGTCCAGTGACAAAAATGATGAACTGCAGGTCAGAGTAATATTTAGAAGCTAAACCTAACTGGAACCTAACTTTAACAATGTTGAAAATAATAGAACAACTTGCTAAAGTATGAAAAATAAACCAATCTACATATGAAATTTTAATCAAATATACATGTCCAACAGATATTAAGGCCAGATCAAATTTTCAGTGCCTCTTAAAAATTCAGCATTATTTGAAACCCTAGTGAACACATGTTAAAAAAAAAAATTTATCACATTTACCTGCAATGATAGCAATTGACTAATTGCTAAATAACTAATTTAGTTATTACTAAAATTTATAAGGAAGACTGACTACACATCATCCCATGAGTATAGAAATATCAGCAAATGGTACTAATTGTCAGATTTATAAGGACTTCAACATGCAAGGAATTTATTAGTGAGATAGCCAACGTGCTTGAGAAAACATTCACGAATATCCATTTTTTTCCCAGCCACTTTAACCTTGCTGAAGCCCTGCAAGTTCTTACTATACTAATAGCTCAACATGTTTTATTTTTAAGTATGTTAATGCAACAAATAGATATTAAAAACTCTTGGAATTGACTCTGGAAACCTGTATGTGCACGTATGTGGGTGGGAGGAACGTGTGGAGGTATCTGTATAAATATGCAGATATATATAAACCCCATTTAAGTGTTTTAGGAAAACTTTTTCAGAAGCTTATATAAAGTTTTCAGATGCTTTATAAACTCAATGTGCCCTTTCATCTAGCTCACCTTTTCTCATTTCCTTCAACTACTGAGATTATACAATAGTATTTAGTACTACGGGCTCCACAGATCCTAGGACAGAGTATGAGAGGGAAAGTACTTAATGTAGAAACACTGAGGTTACAGAAAACAGGTATTCCACAAAAAATAGGCAGAAATCTCACAAAGAAAACATGAACTATTCACTATTAAATATATGAGACACTCAAAATTCTCGATCATTTGTCTTTTTTAACAAGAAAATATATATTTAAATCAGCAAGAAAAAAACCTCATGATGAAAAATAGCTTCTGAAAAGACATTTTCTTCTAATTAAAAGACTACTCAATCATCATTTTCATTTGGAAAATTATGGCTTCGTAAGTTACTTTAATGCTAGTATCATTTTTATGTGCCGACTCAGGATATTACTCCTTGCCTCTTCACTTATTCATCAAAATAACTAAAAGGCATAATCTCTACCCCTTGTTGAATCAATAAATCCTGACATTCAAAAACATCCTCATCTCCAGGCTCTTCTCTTGGTACAAGTGGTAAGAGCACAGCAGGACCACATTCAACCTCAAACTTGCGTGAACTTTACAGACAAGAACGTAAGTGCTCCCTGGTGGAAGGCGACAATTGTGAAAAACAAATATAGGTTTAAGTTACAAATGTCCTCAGCCTCTCCATGACAGTTTTTTCCAAGGAAACACCTAAAAAATATTTTTAATAGGAGGTAGGAAGTAAATATGTCTAAAAGTCTTTCCCACTTATGAAATGTGATACAGAAAATTAATACTCCTGCTATACACTGACAACCTAACAACCAAGTAACAAGTATATCTAATAATAAGGAAATAAGGATAACCGAGTAAGGGCAGGTTTCTTATTTGACTTTGAACTCAAAATTTAGATGGAGACCTTAAGCACTAAGACTGCATAGTACTACAGATAACAAAGGAATCTGAAAGGGAAATAAACAAACTGAAAAGTTCATGGCAAATCTGCCTAAATTACTAACAGTTGAAACATAAAGCAGCATAGAAAGGGGAAACAGATTACTGTATAAGAAAATACACATTTACTAATTAAACAATGGAAGTACAATTCCATAAAAACAGAAACAAACTGGCTCCAAGTTGAAATGTATACTTTAAATGCAATAGGACTACGTTCAACCATTTCCAAAGATGTTCAGGCAATGAATAGTCATCCCTAAGAACTAAAGGGTAAACATTTCTAAAACAAAAGAACAATTCTGCTTCTATATAGAAAAAAAAACTAAAAGCTGTAGTTGTGGGAAGAATTTCCCTGAAACTTGTGAAACTAAGGAAAAGTGTGGCTGATGGAATTTGTGAAAAGAATAAAATGTATACCAAAATGTGTCACTGTGGTAATAGTGCTCTGCACAACACAGAACCTGTCATCCTTTACTTCCTGGGCCAGTTACCCAAAAAAGTGTCATCATGGACCACCTTGCATTATCCCATAGTGACCATCATGTGATTTAAGTATCTTGTCTCATCTTCAAACAGCTAAGAGCAAGAGTATTAGAGGAACTGGGGGAATTCAGGGAGAAAGGAAGGGCTCTTTCAAATTTTCCAACAGCCTCTCTTCCAAGGGTTGGGAGTTTAAAAACAAAATTCTGGACCTGCCATTTAACTCCAGAATGATTTCAGAATTCTTCCTGCAGTGGCTTAGCGGACACACTTCAAAAACTGAGAAATCTTAATGTACTCAGCCAGTACATTGAAAATCTTTTCACCTTTCAGAATTGTTATACAACACGGTTAAACTAAGCCCTTTTGCAACAAATAGAATAATTTCCTCTAACATTTTAAGATCATTTTAATTAACTAGTGTGTGTCAGTCATTGCAAGGGTTGCAGTTGCCAGTGGGTAGGCCATCAGAGAAACAGTGTGGTGAAACAGGATGTTTTCCTTTTATTTCCTGAGTGAACTTTAAGGGATTAAAACTAAATTTATGTCAACTTTATGGCATTCAGATTCAAATTCTGAACCCAAATACATTTTAAGAAACAAACAAACAAAAAACCTGAGGGCTATAAAACCATATACATTGTGGTCAGAATTCCACTTTTGTATTATGTGCATTCTGTATTTTAATCTGCAATGTTTCATATTTGTATTTCACGGTATATAGCTTTTGGACTGGGCTGCTTGTCCACAAAAAGAAAAATTAACTGTGTTTCCACCTTAATATTCAACCTACCTGCCCATAGTTGTCTATGCCAGTTACTAATCTATTTAAATTTAATAAATCAAAAGCTGTCCTTAAGGATTGGCCAAGAGTCGTAAGTCCTTCAGCTTGAAGGTTTTTCAGTTCATTCATAAACGTTGCATGGTTTTCTTTCCATCCGGCCTGAAAAGAAAAATGTGAGAATTTCTTTTTTTCATCTTTTAAAGGCAGGTACACATGGACGGCCGTTAACAATCTGCCGTTCACCAAGCAGCTGCTCGACTTTACTGTATGGTTTGGGGTAAAGTGTCAATGCCGTCTCTCTGTTAAAGAAACTCTCTTCCAGAGGTGGCCGAGAATAAACCTGCTGGCTCTACAGCTTTCCGTGGCTACCAGCCTTAATACTTCATAACTTTCCGGGGAGATGCACTCCCCAACCTCGTGCCCAAAAATCCGGGGATGCAGAGGTACTGGTGGAAAGCAGAAGTGAGCAGCACTTCCGAAGTTCACCCGGAGCTGTCCCACCGGCCCCGCGGCCCTCTCGGGGAGAATCCGGAGACCCGGCCCCGCTGCACCCCACCCCACCCCTCATCGCAAGCCCCCCGCCCGCCAGCCCGCCCCGGCCTCGGGCCGATTCCCCTTTAATGCAAACCCGGGCTCTGCACGGCCGGGCCCGGCTGTCACTCGGGCTAACTTGAATAAATATCCCCCACAGTTCATTGCTGCCGCTCACGCCGCGGAGGGGAAATGTCGGCCATGTTGATCGCCGCGCCGCCGCCGCCGCCGCCGCCGGGCCGGGCTGGGGAGGGGACGGCGGTGGCCCGGCGACTCCGCGCCGCGCCGGGACGCTCCGGAGCGGGGGGAGGGGGTGGGAGCCCGCAGGGGAAAAGACCTCAGCGCCTAGAGCACGGCGGGTGGGGGAGGGGAGCATAAGGAAGGGTGAATGGGGGGGCGGGGAGGGCGAGAGAGGAAGGGACGGGGAGGGGGAGGGCGAGGGCTGTTACCTTGATAGCATAGGGTGGCTCTTCGAAAGTGACCAGCATATACCTGTCTCCTCGGCTGGCAGGGTCCCGGGCACGGAGCTGAGGGAGAACGGGTGGAAAACGGGAGCAGGAACAGGGCGGGCGAGAGGGAAGCACACAGGCGAGGTTAGCAGGCGGAGAAGGGGCGCTCAGCGGCCCCGCCGCCCCCCCCCACAGTTACCGCACACGCCGCGGCCGCCCCCACCCCCCAACACACACACACACCGGCCCCCCCCCCAACACACACACCACCCGGGGCCGGAGCCCGGGCCCTGGCCGAGCCCGGCTCGCAGCTCCCGGCCGCCCGCCGCCCGCGCGGTGGGGGAGGGGGTCCCCGAGCCCGGCAGCTCCCGCAGTCAGGTCCCCGACACCTCCGCCTCGCCGCCCTCCCCCCAACCCCTGCCGCCCGCGGGCCGCCGGGCTGGGGTCGCCCCCCGGGCTCGGTCGGTCGGTACCTTCATGAAGGTCTCTACCGCGCCTTTGGCCGTGTCCAGGTAGGTGGTGCCCAGATGGCTGCGCTGGTTCATAGAGGCAGACGTGTCTATCAGGAACAGTAAGATGGGCATAGTGCTGGCCGGGGACACCGGGGCCCGAGGTGGTGGAGAAAGAGGAGATGGTAGAGGTGGAGGCGCCGGTGGCGGCGGTGGCGGCGGCGGCAACCGCCGCTAACGCGGGGCGGGGGAGCGCGGCCCCCGGGAGGAAAACACCGTCTGGGTCTTTCCTCCGGCTGCGGGGAGTTTCTCCCCCGATAGTTGAGAGGAAACTCCCCGGACCCAGTCCTCCCCGTCGTACCCCCGCCTCCTCCGCCTCCTCCTGCCTGCCTGCCCGCTGGGGCGGGCGCCCGGCCGTCTGTCTGTCGGTCCGTTCCCCCCCCGCCTCGGGGGTCCCGTCCCCGCTCCCGGCCCCTGTGTGTGTCCCAGCGGGAGACGGGCCTGGCTCCCTACCCCACCCCCGGCGCTGGGAGTGGGGACCTGGGAGCTGGCGAAGAGGGGAGTGGGCTGAGGGGAGATTGGCCCTGGGGCTGTTGGGAGAAGTTTCAGGGACTCCCTCCGCACCCCGGCGGTGTCACCACTTTCTCAGCCCCTCTCGCTACTGAAGCGCTTTTCTCCCTCACACTCCGGTTTTAACTCGGGCAGGGGCCGCAGAGGCTCCGCCCTCTGACACGTCCTCTGCCCACGTGACGCACCGCCCCGCTATTCTATTGGCTGGCCCCTGGCCTCTTATTAGCATATTCAAACAGCTCTGGGGCGGGGAAAGCTTGGAGGCCGGCTCCGGGAACAGTTATGGAGCACGCGCAGAGGCGGGGCGTCGGGTGCGCGCGAGAGCGAGCGCGAGGGGCGAGCAGGCGGGCCGGCCGACGCGGAGGCGGGCTCCGGGAAGGGGCGGAGACTGACCACGGAAGGTCCGTGGGGCGGGGGCTGCGTCGGCGCGCCCAGGGCCGGCGCGGTTGTGAGTCTGCGCATCAGGCACGGCGGCCTCTCCTTGGCTGTCGGAGGTGGTAGGGGTCGGGGGAAGGGAAATGGAGGTTGGCCTCAGCTCCTCTTCCGAGGTCTTGGTAGCAAACCCCTTCCCTGTGGGCCAGCGAGGAGGGATGAGTAGCGCGATCAAAAGCCCGGGTAGGAGTTAGCGGCAAGCCCGCGGTCGCCCCCCAGAGGAGGGCTCTGGGCCGGCGGTCGTCGGAGGAGGTTCCTTGGCCCTCGGAGGGCCGGCCCCGGCGCGGGCGGGGCGGGGGAGGGGAAGTGAGAGGTTGTTTATGACCAGGGACTAATCTCCGCTAGTCACACCGCTCCCGCTGGGGAGTGGGGACCACGGGCAACCCTCGCCCGCAGCCGCGCTTGGCCCTGGGCAGCGACCGAGGGCGAGGGCTGGACCTGGCCAGTACCCCTCTCGTTGCAGGACCCACCAAAAAGGATACAAACCATTTTTTTCCCCCTAACTCAGCCCTAAAAGGACAGTGGGGAAAGATTCACCTATCGATAAACTGTTTATTGCCCTTTTTATACTGGGAGGGAAATAACCCGTCTTACCCAAAGAAGTAACCTCTGTCAAGCCATATTTACTTAGAGCCATCGAATGTTAGTTTTCAGAGCTAAAAGGGACGCTGGCAAATCATAATCCATTACTCTTTATTTACTTGGCTGCCCAGGTGACACATAAGATTGGTTCTGCATAACCCTTCCAGTGCTCTTTCACATACACTGTATCAGGCTCCATCCAGATACTGCATGAGGGAAGACATCCTCGGTTAAAAACCAGCGCCTGTCATCAAGCCAGATGACATAATGAATCTTAAATGTCCGAGGAAAAGTTTCCTCAAATGTACTAGTCGACAGTTTGACTTAGGGACATACAACCCATATAAGACAAGACTCCCCTACTAGCCTTACATTTCTACCGTTTATTCTGAAATTCTTAATTATTTGCCTACTGGTCATTGAAATAAATTGTTCCTATTACTGTTAACATGAAACATGTTTTGTGGCACTTTTTTTAAATTTTGAATTTTTTAACTTGGACTTTTACTAACATTTAAGATAGTCTCTGAACTTTTGTTATAGTAGGGCTAGTTCAATAATACACTGTTCTGTGAGTAGGTTCCACAGAAGAGTAAAGTATTTTTAAGAGATTTAGACCACAATAGAGAGATTACATCCAGTGTTTACTAAGTGGAGTTAAAAATGATTAAAATATTATTCCTGCCTTCAAAGAACTTATGGTTTTTCTAGAAAAATATAGCCCATATATTATTAGCTACTACAGAACAGAAAGTGATTAGATACTAAATAATTCAGAAAAGAGAAAATGTTATTTCCCTGGGGAAATAACATTTTCTAGGGTCAGTAGGTTTAAGTGGTCCCTTAAAGCAATGTTTCCCAAAATGGAATCCTAGACCTGAAGATAAAGAATTAAGAGTTCCTTGATACTTTAAAATTTTTGTTTTTATTTTAATGACAATATTCAAATTGTTTTATAAGTCACAAAAACAAAATTTTTTTCAAAGTGATAATTTGCAACTGAAAGAACTCTTGATAGAATTTGTCCCCAGTTTTCTCTGTCAGTGCTTTTCAAACTGTGGTCTATGGATTCCTGCCTGTCAGAAAATGTATTCTCTGGAATCATAAGAATTTTTTTTTTACATTTCTCAGATTTGAGAAACACTGCTTTAAAAGATTGATAGGATTTGAATATGTGGGTAAAGGAAAAGAAGCTTCTGATGAAAATCCCTTCTAGACATTGAAAATGTAGTAAAGAAAGGAAGTTAGCACAGCACTGACAGTGGCTTCTTGGGGAACAATCAAGTTCAGCTTGGGCTGGAGCATCAGATACAGGAAGAACAGTATAAGATCCAGAAAGGTGGGTCAGGTCCAGAGGGTCTTTATGCCAGGCTAAGACATAGAAATTTTTTTTCCATATAAATTGGAGTTTTTAGTTAGTACAAAGTAGTGTTTGAAAGGAATCAAACTAGAGTGAAGTAAATGAGCATGTGTTAATACTGACCTTAGCTATTACTGTTATTTGCAATCATTTCCAATGGAGCCAGCATGGTCTTTCTTCCCCAACTCCATGGAGTTGGTCGACGGTTGCACTAGGGTCATAGCGGAGGTATACGATAGACCTGGGATTAGACACAAAGATCAAGAGAGCCAAGTCCAAGGAGCCAACCTGGGGCATATAACCAGAAACTACCCTTATAGTGGCACCTGAGATCAAAGACCAGGATTCCAGTTGAGAAGCCCAGAAGTATTGGACGGCAAAGCCCCGAGTAAAACAGGAAAGAAATCAGGACATACATAGACAGCAAATCAAAAGGCCACCTGAAACCAGGAAGCATTGACGAGTAGTCCCTAGACAAAACTGTGAGAAGTAGGCCAAGTTTATTCTTAGTGACTCTGGTTGACAATTAAGCTGTTAGTTGATGATGGCTTAAGCCTGTGGTTCTGGGCCAGAACACGTGCATCAGCATTATCAATAGAGCTTAAAAATAATAATGAATGTACCAAACCCCCAAGCCCAGAGTACAGTGATACAGGAAAACTGCGATGAGCCTTCGACACCTCATTTTTTAAAAAGCTGTTCAGATGAATCTTAAATAATGCTGATTATGAACTATATGCCTAAAAGTATAAGAATAATGTATGTGTCTAGCCTCTAGTAGTACTCAGTAACTAAAAATTCACATAACCTTCGAGTATTACATTATCTAAAACTCCTAAAATCTGCAAACTAAAGGGGAAAAAAAACTATAAATGTGGCACCAATATAGACAACAGCGAATTTCATCATATGCTTATTTAATTGTTTGAATTCAACTATGTTTGACAAAAATGTAAAATGAGAAAGCAAAATAATGCCAGAGACTCTCACTGTTCCACTCTGTGAGCTTAGGCCTTGAAGGAAGCACAGATGGAAACATGAATCTCTTCTTCACCTAATCTCTGTGATTCTACAATGTGATTCCAGAAAGATTCTGGTTATATGTAGGCTTATATCTCTAAAACAACCCATCATATGCAAGCCAACTATTTCATCAGACTCAACTGAAGAAACTGAGCTCTTGCAACGCTAGAGGGGAAACTAGTTGGAGTAGTATGTGCTAAACCCTGTCCTGGGGCAAGCTGAGGGATTAGGAAAAATTTTTCTGGGAGGACATTGGTTGGAAGAAGTATGTGGGAGAAAACATGGTCTTTGCTGCTGTTTTTAAAGGAATGCTGCCCAAATGCTATGGCTCCTGATTTAAAAGGGAAGGAATAAATTATACAAAACCCTTAAAGATTAGTGACTCTGGCTTAAACAATAGCCTAAATTGTTGAAATGGAGCTATTCTAACAGAATTAAGAACTGACGAATTATATTCATTTGTAGGAGCCAATCAGAGCCTTTTAAATTATTTTAAAACTAATTAAGCAGGGTAACACAGTTAAAAAATAATGATGTGCCAGTGACTTGGCTTATGGTATCTGGATGTGCCATCTGAGCAGAATAATCAGATGAACTTAGTGTTCCTCATATGTAACCTAACAAAGTTTCTTTTGGCTGTCTTACCATTCGTTTCCTCAGTTGTCTGCTTTACTCTTTGAGACCACAACAGTCAGTGATGTTGAGAGTTTGAGAACATCAGACAAACGTGAAGTGATAAACAAAAAACATCAGATGTGAAATTATGCAGCAGAAAGTATTTGAAAAGTATTTGAATAATACATATATAAGGAAATTTAATTTTGGTCATCCTAATTTATGATGTTATATAATACCAATTACATAATTGGTATTAATCCTCGGGGGCCGGAGGGTGGTTGGAATGCTACTAGAGACTACTGTTAACAAGAGGGACTTCCCTAGTGGTCCACTGGCTAAGAATCCTCACTCCCAATGCAGGGGGCCCAGGCTCCATCTCTGGTCAGGGCACTAGATCCCACATACCACAACTAAGACCTGGCACAGCAAAATAATAAAATTTTTTTAAACGGAAATTAGACCTTTCCAACGAGCAGTGTTTCACAGTAATAGCTGAAGACTTAGGCAACTCAAAATGAGTATTGAAAATGAACATATCCAGAATGAGAATTAGAATCACAGTGGAACAGTTTCTCTATCAAAGGAGCCTAAAACATAGCAGTAATTATGTTTACAGATAGATAATGAAAATACACTCATAAGTCAGCAGACCCCAGATAGGATACAGCAAGACCTGTCTTAGAGGATTGTTTTAGAAATGCAAGATAACACACCATATTTTATCAATTCTGAGACACCATGGGTTCTAAGACATGGTCTTATAACTGAGTAGATGCAGGCAGAATCATGATACTGTGAGATTAACTCCATCTTGTGTCATGTAAAGTGAATATCAAACGAATGGTAAATATAAATTCTAACAAGAACCAACAGTGTTTATTCAGTCATTGGTTCAACCAATATTAATTGAATATGTGCAGGAGCCAGAAATTTAGCAGTGGATAAAACAGAAAGGAAAATGCTTGCCCTTATGAAGTTGACATTCTAGTGGGAGAGGGAGGCAGTAAACAAGGTAAGTATATGGTACCTTCACTCTAACTGCAACGGAGGAAAAATAGAGCAGGAAACCTAACAGTGTAACAGAAGGGGGAGGGCTGCAGCGTTGGACACGGAGAACGGGGAAGACATACTGAGAAATGACATTTGAGTAGAGACCTGAAAGAAGCCAGGGGCAAAGCTGCGCAGGTATCCAGGGGAAGACAGAGTTTAACGATTTACCTTACTGAAAACATTTATGGTTTGAAACAGTTAAGGTCTCATCTGTTGGTAAGTATGCTTTGCTGATATACTTAATAAGTATTCTTATAACAAGTAGTATTAATAAAAACTATTCTTGGCTGATACTTAATACATTCTTACTAATAGTACTGCTCTAATTAATTATAATAAAAATTCTTTGTTCATATAGGTTCTCCTTGACAGGCAGAATATCAATTATTCATTAAATATTATTGAATATTATTGAGAGATTTATCTTAAAGTTGACAGGTACTGTTTCAGATTCTAGGGATTCCGTGTTAAATGAGATAGATCTACTCCCAACCCACACAGAGTTGCCAGATAAAATATAGGACCCAAGGTTAAAATGGAATTTCAGATAACACGTCATTTTCTAGTATAATTATGTACCTAATATTATGTGGAGTATACTTATGCTAAAAAAAAGTATGTTTTCTCATCTGAAATTCAAATTTAAGTAGGCATCCTGTATTTTTATTTGCTGAATCTGATCTCACTGAACCTACAGTCTGACCTTCTGGAAGCAGAGATGAGTAAATAAAATTAGTATACAGTGCACATGCTGTATAACCTGGGAAGCCATAAAATGGAAGACACTGGGACTCCAAGGGTGTGGAGGAAACCTGCCTGCCAACCAAGAACGTTCATCCCTAAGAGCAAGAAATAAACTTCTCTGTGCTTGAGCCATGTGTTTTGGATCCATTTGTCCCATGGTCATTTTGTAACACTGCCTACCCTAATTACCCTAGTGGTCATTCCTGAAATTGACTATCGTGGTCAGATTGACTCCAGAATCAGAAGTTGTCATGTAATGTACCAACAATTAATTTAAAACGTAAGTAAACATTTACATTTTGTAAATAAACAGGTAAAAATACTTGTACTGTAGTCATCATTCTCTCAGGTGCTGGTTTTAAAAAACTGGGGTGCCTGATGTGGGGTACAAACCCTTCAGTCGCTCAGTCGTGTCCAACTCTTTGCGACCCCATGAATTGCAGCTCGCCAGGCCTCCCTGTCCATTACCAACTCCGGGAGTTCACTCAAACTCATGTCCATCAAGTCGGTGATGCCATCCAGCCATCTCATCCTCTGTCGTCCCCTTCTCCTGCCCCCAATCCCTCCCAGCATCAGGGTCTTTTCCAATGAGTCAACTCTTCGCATGAGGTGGCCAAAGTACTGGAGTTTCAGCTTTAGCACCAGGTCTTCCAATGAACACCCAGTACTGATCTCCTTTAGGATGGACTGGTTGAACCCCGTTACAGTCCAAAGGACTCTCAGGAGTCTTCTCCAACACCACAGTTCAAAAGCATCAATTCTTCAGCGCTCAGCTTTCTTCACAGTCCAACTCTCACATCCATACAAAACCATAGCCTTGACTAGACAGACCTTTGTTGGCAAAGTAATGTCTCTGCTTTTATATATGCTATCTAGGTTGCTCATAACTTTCCTTCCAAGGAGTAAGCGTCTTTTAATTTCATGGCTGCAGTCACCATCTGCAGGGATTTTGGAGCCCAAAAAAATAAAGTCTGACCCTTCACTCCTCAGGAATAAGCACACTCATTCCTCTTTTTTCCTTTTCACTGCAACATTCCCTCCTAATCAGAGGTCGCTGCGCCAAGGGCGGGATTTACAGTGAGATTGTATCTCAGCCTTTCCTACCTGCTTCAATGTGGTTTCTCTCCGGTTTGCCTCATGTGAAGGGTTTGCTTTGCCAGTTTTTAGGTTTTTTCAGAGGAAATTATTCTAAAAACAGCTGTAGATAGGTTGTGAGGCAGTGAAATCAAGATCTTCCTATGTCACCATCTTGGACCAGCAAATAAAAATACAGGATGCCCACAGTCGTCATCCTAACAGGGCTCTAAATCTGAGTATTTTCAAGGCAGTCATGAGGGACATAAGAAAATTACATTATTTGATGGTTTCCCTAAGCAACTAACGCTGTACATTATTTCCAGCTACTAAAATATTATACAATTTTTTTCTTTCAAACAGTTGTAGAATGTAAAGACAGGTATTGTAGGCTCCAAAAATTACAAAAAATACGACATGATTTCTGATTTCAGAAAGTGTAGGGCCTAGCAGAAATAAAGACAGATAATACTAAGCAGAATATAATTAGTGCCAAAAGTGCAAATAGTATCTTCAATTGAAGTGAGAAATTCATTCAGACTAGAGAAGAGGAAGCATTTTTTTCAAAGCTTTACGGTTTTCTATCTTTATTTTTTTTGTTGTTCAAAGGAATTTGTCGAAAATTTACAAAATGCAAAAATAACAGAGAAAACCAGAAGTCACTTTTAATCTCACTACACAGATATAGCCACTGATAAATTTTAGTACATATCCCTTCCTTTATATTTTAAATAAAATTAGGATCCTTTACGTATATTTTTCTAGCCTGCTTTTTCTCCACCTGATATAATGTGGGCATTTTCCACTAATGTTTTAAAATATGACTTTCAATAAACGCACAGTATTCCATCTCATGGATGTATCATGATTTATTTTCTTATTACTAGATATTTTATTTCCAGATGTTTTAGTTTTATAGATAATTCGTCACTGAACAGCCCTAATCTTTGTAATAATTCAACAGCTATTATTTGAACACTGTTGCTGCTCTGGATGTTGGAGATATGTTGGTGAAAAAACAGTTCCAAATTCTTTCCTGCCAGGGGGAAAAAGAGGAGAGACAATAAATATGTAAACTCTGTGCCTTGTGAGATGCTGATAAGTACTCTGGAGAAAGATCAAGCAGGGAAGAGGAATAAGTAGTGGGGCTAGGTGCTTGTCTTTTAAACCCGTGCAATAGAGATAACTAAAACATGGAGTAGAATTTGATAAATGCCAAAACAGATACAAAATGCAATGAAGGACATTACCTAGTTGGTCAGGTCAGGAAAGAGAAACCCCTCAAATCAGCAGAGAACAAGGTAGACACCCAAAGCTACAGCAAAGAGAATTTCTTTTTTATAAAAGTTAATGACATACTAAAGTGAAGACTGAATAAAAGCTGTTAGATTTGAGGAAGCCACTGTTGACTTTTATAAGGAATATAAAGACAGAAGAAATAAGATGAATTAGATCACGGGGGATTTTAGTGAATGACTGAAGGCAGAGAATATAAACTTCTCTTTCTGAACTGAAAAAAGAGGATGGGATGTTAAGCTCAAAGGACCGAAGAGAACATTTATTTTAAAGTGAAGGAAAAACCTGAACATGTTTTTAGGTAGAGAAAAAGCAGGGGTAAACTGAAAGTGTGAGAGAGGTCTGAGGGTGGGGTAGGTGTTAGCAACAGGAAAGGACAGGCTCGGGAGCACAGGTGGGAATAACAGGGCATGAAAGAAGGTGCACTGACTTCTCTGAGACCAGAAATAATGACAAGACTGTGAACCATGCCCAGCCCAGTGCTCAGTGCGATGGTAACTGACAACTGGCTGCCCAGACATTTGGTCAAAGATTCCCAGTGTATGTGAGCGTGTTTTGGGATGAGAATATTTGAATGGGTAGCCTGAGTTAAGTCGATTGCCCTCCCCCAAGTGGGTGGACCTCATGGAATCAAAGACCTGAATGGAACCAAAAGGGACACTCCCCTAGGAGGAAGGACCTCTTGCCAGACTGCCTTGAGCTGGACTTCAGACTTTTCAGTCTTCCGGCTCAAACCAAAACACGGTCTTTTTGGGTCTCAAGCCTGCCAGTTTGGGGACTAGAACTGCACCATGGGCTCTCCTAGGTCTCCACTTTGCTGACTGTGGATGTCGGGACTTCTCAGGCTCCATGATCCCCTGAGCCAATTCTTTAAAATCAATCTCATTCTCTCTCTCTCTGTCTCTGTCTCTCTGTGTATGTATATATATGTGTGTGTGTGTGTGTGTGTATATATATATATGTATTTTGTGTTCTGTTTCCATTTGTTATTCCTCTGCAGAACCCTAATGTGCCAGTTCAGCCTTCAACTCTGGGCAATAGTGAAGGATAAGGAAGCCTGGCGTGCTGCAGTTCGTGGGGTAACAAAAGTGGTTCAGGACTTAGCAACTGAACAACAGTGTGCCAGTATATGGCAAATGTTTCGTCTGTGTTGAATGATAAAATCAATTATAGAGAAATTCAAAGGAAAGAATAAATACTGAGGGAGCCATGGGAAATGGATGGTTGCCCAAGCCAACCAGTGATACTGACGGCCAAGTAAACACTCCAGGGAAATCCCTTCATTGGCTGCTGCTGCCGCTTAGTTGCTTCAGTCATGTCCAATTCCGTGCAACCCCATGGACTGCAGCCTGCCAGGCTCCTCTATCCATGGGATTCTCCAGGCAAGAATCCTGGATACGGTTGCCATGCTCTCTCTCCTCCAGGAGATCTTTCGACCCAGGGATTGAACCTGGGTCTCCTGCATTGCAGGCAGATTCTTTACCAACGAGCTACCAGGGAAGCCCTTTCATTAGATAATATGGACAAGCAAGCAGATCTTCTGAGCTCTTCATGGGCAAGGATTCTAGAGGGCAGGTAGTCAGCCTCTAGGACATTCAACAAGCATTCCTGTAGGTAGTCAGAGCTCTGAATCAGGAATATGAAATCAAGGGAATGGGAAGAAAACAAGCATTTCATCAACTACTTGTGCAGGCCCTCTGCTAGCACTTCCCATGCCTGCAAGATGAGTGTTCTTCCTTTTTCAGAAAAGGAAACAAAGACCAAGTAATATTAATTAAGATAATCCAAGGTCACAAAACAATAGACTCAGAACCTGGATCTGATTCTGGAGGCATTATCCAGGGCAAGCCTGACAGTTGTCATTGACCCGTCTATGGGAGTTGGGGCTTAGGGACCGGCTTCCAATCCCTGTGCAGACTGTAGGAACTGGGATTGTTGTTTATCTAAGTCATATCTGACTCTTTGTGACCCCATAGACTGTAGTCTGCCAGACTCCTCTTTCCATGGGATTTCCCAGGCAAGAATACTGGCTGCTGCTGCTGCTGCTAAGTCACTTCAGTCATGTCCAACTCTGTGCGACCCCATAGACGGCAGCCCACCAGGCTCCTCTGTCCCTGGGATTCTCCAGGCAAGAATACTGGAGTAGGTTGCTATTTCCTTCTCCAGGGGATCTTCCCAACCCAGGGATGCCACCCACATCTCCTACATTGCAAGTGTTTTCTTTACCACTGAGCCACCTGTGAAGCCCAGGAACTGAGATACCTGGATCAAAAACAAGTCAGAGACTTGGACACAGAGGAAAACATAAAGAAGCCAATCAACAAAATATAGTGTAAGGAAGAAATCTGCTCATCAGAATATAACTGGAAGGATAACGGGGTGAGAGCTTCTAAGATATCTGTAACACTTTAATGTTCAATTCGCTAGTCTCCAAAGACTGGTGCTCTTAAACAGTGTGATTCTTTTGTATCAGAGATAAGTAAACTGAGGTCCAGGGTTAAAGATACCTGCCCAAGTGAAAATATATTGTAATAAAATTAAGGGAAATGTTTCAATAACCCCAAACAATTGGACCTTCCCATAAATACATAGTATTTAAAATCCAGGATTCTCAAAGCACTTTTAAATCAAATCATTAACAATTCTGATACCTATGTATCAAATTATTGTCCTATTTTCTATCAGCTAGGTTGCCTCCTCTCAAACACTAACTGAAAGGTCAACATTTTCTTTGCAGGTGAATCAGTTGAGAGTTGCATTCATCCGTGAATAAGAAACCTGAAAAACAAGGGTTATTTTTTTCACCTGTGTCAGTGGTAGGCTGTCCAGGCAGGCCTCATTTGTCCACTCTTTAAGTTTTATAATGTCATTAAGAACATGAGGCTTTCTCGGGTTTTTGTTCAGCCAGCCTTAATGTGTGCTTGTCAACTGGTAATGAGCTATTTCCACCTCATGCATTGTAGGTTTACTTTGGTAGACGTGATGGGAAGAAGAAAAGAAAGCATGTCAGCTGAACTGGCTTTCCCTTAGAAAAGAGATTTTTCTGGAACCACCCTAATAATTTCCTCTTAGAGCTGACTGTCCAGCTGTGTTCCACGGCCACTGTCACCTGTGCTGTGGCTGTACTAAGAGATGGGAGGGCACCCCATCGCCTCTGTAGGACTGTTGCCAGGTTAGGAAGAGCATGTGTGTGGCATCTACATCACGTTCTTGGTTCACAGTAGATACTGAAAAACCGGCAGCTCTTATTTTGTTAGAAAAAAATGAAATGAGTAGTGACATTGCCAAATTTCTTCCACAGTAATTATGAAGAAATGTAGAAATGTTTTCATACATGTATAGAATCCAATGTGGTAATGACATAATTTTCAGTAGTAAAACTCATTTATACTGAACTTCCGTTTGGCACTAAAATATTGGTATGCTGCTGCTGCTAAGTCGCGTCAGTCGTGTCCAACTCTGTGCGACCCCACAGACGGCAGCCCACCAGGCTCTGCCGTCCCTGGGATTCTCCAGGCAAGAAATATTGGTATGGCAACTTTTTAAAACTCATTTGATTAACCAGATTATCATTCTGGACACTAGTCAATAGTTTGTGAATATATGCACTGTAGTCTCAAAAGTTTTACATACGAATGACCTTTTTCTGTCTTGTGTTTCATGAGTTGGGAAGTATTTGTTTATTGTACTTTACTGCTAAAAATGTATTTTGGGACTTCCTCAGCGGTCTAGTGGTTAAGACTCCAAGCTCCCAATGCAGAGGGCATCGGTTTGATCCCTGGTCAGTTAACTAAGATCCAGCATGCTGTCTGGTATGGCCAAAAAAAAAAAAGTATTTTATCATAAGTAAAGCATGTTCAAATTGGTAATACGTTGAGAGAATAACATCTGTTGGACCATTAAAATTTTACCACATTTATTTGTATTATTCATACATTGCTAAATAGAGATCATCACTTTAAAAAGATGTCTCTGTAGAGATCATTTGGTTTCTGGTTTCAGTTGCAAGAATTTCTAGTTTGCTATAGGCATTGCCAGTAGAATGGCGGTACCAGAAGTTTTATATAAGGTACTTGATTTTTGTGAAGCAAGAAGAAAAAAGAGAAATACGTACTTCATAAGAAAATTAACCATTTTCACATACAAAAACTAAAAATATTAGCAGAATTTCATAGATATAAAAACACCTAGAGCTAACATCTGCCTCATACATATGGTTTCCATGTACCAGTCAATCCCATGATAAAAGCTGAAGTACAATCCAATATTGCATTATATTGAACTTTGATGATGTAAATTGCTTTGAAATAGTAGGCAAAAAACAAACTTCACATAAAACCTTTGTCTAAATATTTTCTCTAAAATGAGTTGGATACGGGGGACTTCCTTGATGGTCCAGTGGTTAAGATTCAGTTCTTCCACTGCGGGGGCATGGTGAGGTCAAAAACAAAACAAGAATTAAATATGAAAGGGGTATGTGTGTGAGAGATAAAAAGAAGGGGATGTAGCCATTTAAAAGTGTATCTAGGAATCATTATGCTTCATGTTTTACAAATACTTTTATCTCTCAATCTTTACAACAACAACAACAAAAAATCTTTACAACAACCCTGAGTAGTTATTTCCCCAGTAAGGGGATCACCTGGAGGTATCAGAGCGTCCTGAACAGGGACTGAGAGCTGGGCTTCAAACACTGAGCAAACTCTGCAGCCTACATCGACTCCTCTAGTCCACGCCCTAAACACGAGACTGTCTCATGAATGTGACTTCGCCTCTCAGTTTTTTCATAGCAATTTTGTGACTTTTGGGGTTCCTTCATAGTTCAGTTGGTAAAGAATCTGCCTGCAATGCAGGAGACCCAGGTTCGATCCCTGGGTCAGGAAGATCCGCTAAAGAAGAGATAGGCTACTCACTCCAGTATTCTTGGGCTTCCCTTGTGGCTCAGCTGGTAAAGAATCCACCTGCAGTGTGGGAAACCTGGGTTCAATCCCTGGGTTTGGAGATCCCCTGAAGAAGAGAAAAGCTTCCCACTCCAGTACTCTGACCTGGAGAATTCACAGAGTCAGGCAAGACTGAGTGACTTTCACTTTCACTTTGTAACCTTTGATGTTAATAGATGTATTGTGGTTTTAATATTCAGATCTGTGAAATGTAATTTTGGTTCTAGTTTGCTTTTCAAAATACAACCCAAGACAATACAAGCAATGTAATATGAAGAAATGAGTAATTAGATGGTGAATTTAACCAGTTTATAAAGTTTGAGCCCACGCTTGCCCTGGCTTGCAAGACTTTTTTCTCTTTAATTACCAAAATACTTGATTCAGTTATCCAGTTAATTTTATATATGTATGTATATCTTCAAATTGCATTTTTTAATTGCCATATTCCACCAGGAAGTATGTACATGCTTTTTCCTTTTGAACTTTTTCTTGCTATTTTTCCCTTTGCTTAGATTTACCCCATCATCTATAGTTAAGCCTGTTTTATAGGTTTGTGTGCTTCTTTAAATTATTTCTTTAATTCCACCTGTTCCCAACTTCAATTCAGCATACATCCTGCGCTTACCTATAGTACCTGTGTCAACAGTATTATTTCATTGGCAACACTGTCACCACTTGAAGTCAGTCTCAGTTGTGAAAACGAATTTGTTTAGGCCTAACAGCAGCAATGTTGAGAAGATATTTTCAATATCTTTTGTAAAGAACTGAAATAAAACACGAGTCTCCCTTTAAGCCACTGGATCTTTTTGCAGACATTAAAAAATTTAAGTAAAGTGCACTTCATTTTTCTCACTAATGCATCCAAGAAGATCCTTTTATACTTTAAAGAGTATCATTTTCACTTTTATGAAGAATTCTGAAACCTATTAGCTACTCAGATCCAATAGTTTTTTCCTTCCCACAGATTGGGCTGAGCAAACTGCCCTGGCAAGAGGCCACCAGAAATTCCAGTTGCAGAAGACTGTAATCTTCCTTCACAAAAAGGCCTGGAAAGTGCCGCTGCTGCTAAGTCGCTTCCGTTGTGTCCGACTCTGTGCGACCCCATAGAGGGCAGCCCACCAGGCTCCTCCGTCCTTGGGATTCTCCAGGCAAGAACACTGGAGTGGGTTGCCAGTTCCTTCTCCAATGCATGAAAGTGAAAAGTGAGAGTGAAGTCGCTCAGTCTTGTCCGACTCTTCGCGACCTCGTGGACTGCAGCCTACCAGGCTCCTCCGTCCATGGGATTTTCCAGGCAAGAGTATTGGAGTGGGGCGCCATTGCCTTCTCCAATGCCCTATTCCTCTTAAACATCTCTAACCCTTACTCAAGAAAAGGGCAAAGGTTAAGTAAAAATGTTTGGCATAGTCGATTTCTTAAGAATAATAAAAATGCATACTCACACTATGGATAAACTTTTTAAAGTATGTTCTGCCTTATTTTCTGAGGTATAAAAATATTTTAAGGCAATTTCAATGAATCAGATTTCAAGAAACTACTAGAACATCTTTTGTGAGTTGCTTTCATTTTGTCTGAATTATGATATGTATTTCAACACTGCTCTACCAGAGTATGTAGGTTTGTCTGTCACTTCACAGCTGTCAAAGGGAAATTCTTATTTTAAATCTCTATATCATCATTGAATAGTTCTAATAATAAAAGGCCTAAATTTTAGGTCCTCAGGGATATCAAGGTATCTCATCTACTGTGTTGTTCAAGCTCTGGCAGCATGTTGTAAAACAGATATGTAATAAGCAATAGAGGGTAAGAACAAAACCTAACATTGTTACCTGGTGTTGATAGCACCTGAGATGTTGAATAAGATTATATAATATTTTGTTTAAGACAAGTAGGCTATTTTAATAAGTGAACCAAACTGGGGTGGGGAATTCCAGATATATCTGTTTCAGAATACATCTTATCATTGACCCCTTTTCCTCCTTAAGTAAATGTATTCCTCCTCCTACGTAGCTCAGAGCATTGTCGTAACATTCTTGTGAAAGCAGTCATTTAAAAATGGAGTTCACACAGACTTAAGATAAGGAACTTATGGTTGGGGGGGGGGGATAGGGGGGTTGGGAGATGGAGGGAAGGGATAGTTAGGGAGTTAGGGATGGACATGGATACACTGCTATATTTAAAAATGGATAACGAACAAGGACCTACTGACCACATAGCTCAATGTTATGTGGCACCCTGGGTGGGAGGAGGGGAGTTTGGGGGAGAATGGATACATGTATGTGTATGGCTGAGTCCACTCACTGTCCACCTGAAACTATCTCAATGCTGTTAATTGGCTATACCCCCAATACAAAATAAAAAGTTTAAAAATAAATAAATAAAAATTACACAATACTATACTAGCTTTCCCATTAAAAAAAAAAACAAAACAGAGTTCAGAGTTCACACTGCAACCTTGTTAAGGTGATCAAATTGTGTGATGACCTTGGAGATAGCTCCAATTGAACAAAGTCTAGTGAAGTGGATCTAGCATAGCAAATACAAAACCCCCAAGCTTCTTTTTATTCTACTAAATATTTGTACTTGTTATGGTTTCCCTGAGGAAGGGTTTGGTGCTGGTAAAAGGGCAACAAGCCTGATGGTCTGAATTTGACAGCCAAAAATAAACATGGAAAAAATCCTGACTTTCAGATGCATGACTCTGAGATTTGGCCAGGCTGAAGTCACTTACCTTTGCACTGTAAAAAAAAAAAAAAAAAATTGCTAGATGGGTAAACAGAGTGTATCTTACTTAATAATGACTATCAAACAATCCAAGATATTTTAGGCTCAAAATTGTTTATTCACAAATAATGAAGAGGAGCATTAGAAACACACCTACAAAATTACCTCATGTTCATCACCTGATCCTTTTCTTTCCCTATCAGTTGTGCTGCTGTGTGTTCTTAAAGTTATAAATTTATAAAAATGTAGGAAACTTTTAGACAAGTTGTGAGATAGAGAGATGATAGAGGGAGAGAGTGTGTACGTATGTATTTTTATAAACATTTTTCCCCTAGTCCTTCTCAACTGGAGATGTTGACCTGGGAAGCGTTTGGAGATGAACGAGGGCGCTTCTGAATTCTCAGTGGTGGTGGTGGATGTGTCAGACAGCGCGCTGCTGCCGTTCAGGGCCAGAAGCTGGGGGCGTGAAACGTCCTGCAAGCGTGGAGTGTGCACTGTGAAGAAGTACACAGATAGGAGTGCAGGTGCTCCGAGTGGGCCGCAGAGCCACACGGCTTGAGTTCGAACCCAGCTTCTGCCTGTAGGATCTTGACCATCTTAACTAAGCGGTCTCAGACTCAGCTGCCTCATCTGTAAAATGAACACAGTGGTCATCTCTGCCTCACAGAATTCTGTTGTAAGGATTAGGCAAGTTAAAATATATAAAGTGCTTGACACACGGTAAGCTCTCGATGCTGGCTACGGCTACTACAAGTTCACTCAGGTCCTTCATTTTATGTTAATTGGAACTGGTAAGAGAATGAACAAATACAGTTTTTGAAACCCGCACCTCCTAAATTTAAAAATTCTCAGTCTGGAATCCATGATGTAGTAGAAGATATTTCTTGATGATGAGAGTCATAATGGAAGCACACTTTCAATCACTAAATGTGTTCAGACGAAGCAGTAGGAGAAGGTTAAGAGTAGGAGTGGAAAGCATTCTCAGGTCAAAGAAAATTTGTGTGGGCTGTAAAACAGTGTAAGCAGACACTCTACAGGGTGAAGAGATGCAGGGGAGGTCTGGTCAAATTATCACTGTGAGTTTGCACAGTGGTGATCAGAGCTGATGAGATGCAACCAAGAAGAGGTTATTACTGACCTAGGACCATGAGGAAAAATCAAATCCAGATCACAGTCAATTTGGAGGGTATCTGTGGAACACACTACACTCCCGTGGGGTCTGCAAGCCAAGAGCCTATCAGTGCAGACTGTGAACATCCTGAATAGTTAAATGCTTCTTTCTGTAAAAGAGGAGACTTCTCACTCTGCAGTTAATCTTGGATTTGTTGTTTGTGCGCAAGGGCCTTTCCTGTGTAATACTCATTTACACTATAATTCAGTATTTGAACATGTAAAGTAAAAGCCACTGAAAGCCAGTTTTACCTCTATTATTTATAAATCTAAAAGTGAGCATTAATCTTAGTGTTTTATACATACATACATTAAAAGAAACCACTGAATCCAAACAAGAATGAGGTTAGTGCCTGTGGGAAGAACAGAATAGCACATCACAGGTGGATGTAACACATTTTTCATAAGCACAAATTAAGCAGCCTGAAACAAAAAGATAAAAGTAAACCAACCACCCTTCCAATTTCCTAAATTGAAGTTCTGTCAACTGTCAGATGTTTAAAGTGATGATTCAAATGATCAAATGCTTTAATCAAAAATAGAATTGAGTATTAGCACCATTAATAGAAAACTTCCCAAAATAGCAATAGTAGTACTATGTTGATTCATTCTCTTTCAGAGACTGAGTCACAAAGTATAAAGTCTAGTAATTTGGAACCGATGACAAACTATCCCATTTTCCCTGTGTCTTTCTTGGTTCCTCTTCCTACTGTGTAAGTCTTCACACTGCTGAAGGTCCAATAGTTCTCCTTTATGTTCTCTGGCTGCACACTTGCATCTCACACACACACACACACACAGACACACTTTTTGGAGACTCCTTAGAGTCATCTTACTGGCATTACTGTGAATGTTTCTCAAACCTCTGTCTGATCATCCTTTCATTGCACTCCAGTCGTAGTGTTTCTGAAGGCTATGAGATATCGCCAATGAAACACAAAAATTCAACTGTAGAGACTTCCCTGGTGGTCCAGTGGCTAAGACTCTGAGCTCCCAATGCAGGGGGCCTGGGTTCGTTCCCTGGTCTGGAAACTAGATCCCACACGCCGTAACTAAGAGTTCACCTGCTCTAAAAGATCCCATGTGCCACAGTGAAGACCTGGCACAGCCAAATACATCAATATTTTTAAAATTCTACCATAAAATTCACATATTTTCCCCTCACATCTCACACCCATCAACACATCGGGTTTATTTTCCATACATCCAAACCCTGACCCTCTCTCTTGGCCTCCCGCGGGTCCACACCAGCATCAGGTCTTCCTCCGTTGTCCCAGTGGCCTCATCACCGCCATCCATGCTTCCACCCTTGCTGCGCTTCACTCTCCTGGACATAGGAGGCGAGTGGTGCTTTTAAAACAGAAGTCACATCCCAACACAACTCTGCACAAACCCTCCACTGACATAATTTCCCTGCAAGAAAGTGTGCTATCCCACTTCTGACACTGGGTTACCTGAGGAAAGCTACTTAACATCTCTGAGCCTCTACTGCCTGCTGGTAAAATGAGGACAATGATTTTCTTATTGGTGTACAGGGAATATACATGTTCGTTGTGACAGGCACAGCAGAGTGTGAAAACTGTACTTAATGCTACTGATCTCTAGGGAAGCCTGTGTGGCAATGAAATGAGCCATAGGATGTTCTATCAAACTCAGGAATGAGGACAGATCTACAGGGTCAGGTGGTAACTGAGAACCTCAGAGCATAACCACTCTGTGACTCTTAAGAAGGAGCCCTCGAGGAATTAAGTGTAAGGCAAACTCACAACCAGAAGATTAGTCCAGGACAGAGAGTGCTGATAGGACCCAATACTCCAGATCCAGGTCATCTACTTGGATGGTGGGATGCAAGTGATCACTAGTATTTTAAGTAGAGAGAATGCTCAGGTCTGGGAGTTCCAACTTCTTCCCTTCAGTAAGTGAACCCTGGAATTTTAGTCGAATACATGGACACTCAGAATTGATCCCATCCCCTAGCTTTCCTTGCCTCTGAGTGTTCCCTGGTCTTGGGATGGGAGCAGGAGGAATGTATGTAATTTTGAGGGTTGTAACTAAAAGAGCATGTCTTCCAACCCCTTTTCTTCATTTTGCTGCTAATTCATGGGGTCGAAAAGAGTCGGACATGCCTGAGCGACTGATCTGATCTGATCTGATCTGATGATTAGCTATCTTGGATCCTGATAAGGACCACATTCTAAGATAGTAGAGAAAACAAGATCGCCAAAACTTGTGTTAGGACAGCCAAATTAATATATAGCAGATGACAGGATTGCCTGTTAATTATCTAGCAGCAAGATTTTTTCAGAAGTAACTTCGGTACAAAGGACAGGTTATAACCTATGGACCCAGTCTATGCTGTCCCTGGGAGGCGCCAGCCCTGGCCCCTAGCTGTGACCTCACACTATTCCTGGACCTTATGACCAACAATGGCTGAACACTGCCCCAGCTAGAGCTACTGTGACTGAGTTTTCTTCTAAGGTTTGACGCACAGGGCTATCAGGGCTGACTCTGGACTCGTAGATTCTTTCCTAGACAAGCTTGATTGGGTGGTAGTGTGTGGTCACAGTCCTTAGCTTTGTTCCAGAGGCTCTCTCCTGACTTCTGATAGAAATTAAGACCTGGAGTCTTAGAATTCAGAGACCACTATCGTGAATAAGGAACAACCTATTGGTCCTATACATCACTGGAATGACATCCGATTTAATGCTGTACAGATCTTTGGGAGTCCCTTGGACAGCAAGGAGATCAAACCAGTTACTCCTAAAGTGAATATTCATTAGAAGGACTAATGCTGAGGCTGAAACGCCAATACTTTGGCCATCTGATGCAAAGAGCCAACTTGTTGGAAAAGACCCTGATGCTGGGAAAGATTGAGGGCAAGAGGAGAAAGGGGTGGCAGAAGATGAAATGGTTGAATAACGTCACTGACTCGGTGGCCATGAATCTGAACAAACTCTGGGAAATAGTGAAGGAGAGAGGAGACTGGCATGCTGTAACCCATGGGGTCACAAAGAGTCAGACACAACTTAGCGACAGAACAAACCCAACAAGAAAAGTCATTCTCCAGCAAGCATGGACTTTAGCCTGAGGTCAGCATTCACAAATTCCATATGCTAAAATTGAAAACAACTTTGTTATTAGATATTTTGAAATTCACTTTGGGTACCACGTGCAATGTGTAGATTTTCTCTATACTGCCATAATTCCAAAACTGATATATTCTGTTTCTGTCTCTTGTTTTAGGGGATATTTTTTTTACTGTGCTAAAATATACATAAAAATTTGTTTCAACCAATTTGAGTGTATAATTCAGTGGCAGTTAAGTACAATCTCACTGTGCAACTATCACCACTCTCCATCTCCAGAACTTTTTTATCATCCAAAACTCAAATACTATAAGTATTAAACACTAGTTCCCCGTCACTCTCACTTCCCAGCCCTTGCTAACTACTACTCTACTTTCTGTCTATGAATTTGACTACTTTAGGCACCTCAAACAAATATATAGGGTATGCAATCATACACTATTTGTCCTTTTCCGTCTGGCGTAGCTCATGGTTCATCCATATTGTAGCATGTGCCAGAATGTCATTCCTTTTTAAGGCTAACTAATATTCCACTGCATGTATAGACCACATTTTGTTAGTCCACTCATCCATCGATGGATACTCAGGTTGCTTCCATCTTTTGGCTACACAGAACCTTTTGCTGCTATGAAGATGGGCGTACAATATCTTTTCAAGGCCCTACTTTCAGTTCTTTTGGATATGTATTTAGAAGTGGAATTGCTGGATTAGGAAGTAATTCTATGTTTTTTGAGGAACCACCATACTATTTTCCATAGCAGCTGTACCATTTTATATTCCCATAAGCGATGCACAAAGACTCCAATTTCTTCACCCCCACGCCAATATTTGTAATTTTCTGGGTTGCTGTTGTTGTTTTTATGACAGCCATCCTAATGGGTATGAAGTGGTTCCAGTTTCACATTTTTAACGTTCTCAATTAGAATTTCAGAAACCCCTACCAGTCAGTACTGGTTTGCATCTTCTACCCTGACTGTATTCTTCGACAAAGTGGTTAATTAGGGAGTTCACTGCGGGATGGACTTTCAAGGTCACATTTGTCTATCGGTCTTTACATCTTAGTCCCCAAAGCTGCTTCCCCCATTTTCAGCCAAATATACTTATCTTATTTCATCAGTTTTACATAGTACATGTCTGAGTAAGATTTCACTTTATAAAAGAGTTCCTCAACTTAAAAGAAAAATTTGAAAATATGGTCCATACTCTCTAAGGTTCAGAAAAATTAAGTGATTTTCTGAGGTCTCTTAGCTCAGTAGTAGCAGAGTCAGAATTTGAACAGAAGGAGACATCCAGTGAGACAGAAGGTATGCCTAGTAGCAGTCATATTATGTGTGCATTCTGTCAATCATTCATTCATTTCTTCAACATATGTTGCATATACAATTTAACTGCAAGATTCATTTACAAAATAGACTAGATCAGTTGATTTTTGTTGTTGCTGTTGTTTAGTCGCTAAATCGTGTTCGACTCTTTTGTGACCCCATGGACTGTAGCCCGCCAGGCTCCTCTTTCATGGGATTTTCCAGGCAAGAATTCTGGAGTGGGTTGCCATTTCCTTCTCTAGGGGATATTCCTGACCCAGGGATTGAACCCACATCTCCTGCATCAACAGGCAGATTCTTTATCACTGAGCCACCTGAGAAGCCCAGTTGGTCTTTATATCCCACCAAGTTACCAAGGAGAGTGGTAAGGATTCAGAGGAATGAAACATGCTCTGATAAATACCATCATCTTAGCAGACAAGAAACCAACAATAATAATGAAACTTCACCCCTTCCTGCCAAGGGAATTACACATAAGAGATATATAGTTATAATGGAAAAGTACTGGGATAATTCTTTCTAGAGGGAGAAAAGTATCATAAGTCAAAATTCAGGGATTTCCCTGGTGGTCTAGTGGTTAAGAATTCACCTTCCAATGTAGGAGACCCGAGTTTGATCTCTGGTTGAGGAACTAAGATCCCACCTGCTTCAGAGAAACTAAGCCCACCCACTGCAAATACTCAGCCTGTGAGCTCCAGAGCTCAGCTCTTGGAAAGCCCGTGTGCCTCAACAAAGATCCCGAGTGCCACAACTAAGACCCGATGTGGCAAAACAAGTAGTTTTTTTAATAAATCAATATTTAAAAATAATAATGAATATTTCTGTGAAATGCACTACATTAATACTGATAGAATAGGAAACAGTTGAAGGAGGTATAGGCCATGCATGTAAGAAGCTTATAGTATAATAAAGGCCTAAGACAGTCTACAAACAGCCATGAGCAGAGTGACAAATACTTGAAAGACCAGGGTAAAATCAAAGCACTGAAAGTTTTTTTTTAAGAGACTTAAAGGAGAGAAAGACCCTATTTGGTTAGGGAAATCCAGAAAGTCTTTGTAAGGGACTTTGTAAAAGAGAGTCTAAAGGAAGAGGACTATGGTCTATTCTCTGAAAGGTACACAGATGTTGAACAAGCAGATCTTGGGGAATCAACAGAGGGAAGGCCAATTTAAGTAAAACAAAGTACATGCAAAGACACGAATGGGGAGGATTATGAGCTGTATCCCAGAACAAGCTGTTGAGAATAGGTTGTATATGGGCTAGCTGCAGGATAAAAGCCTGAACAGATGAGTTAGGAACACATGGTGGAAAGAGCCTAGAATGGAAAGCTGCAAAGTGTTATGTTCTACTAAACAGAAAGTGAAGGGGAGTCATCAAAGGCTTCTTAGAGCACTGGTTGTGAGAGGTAGGTTATGTGGACAAGCAGGTTCTCTGGGCCTCAGGTTGTCACATATGCTTCATGCCCTGCTACAAGCACTGCTTTAGGAATATTTATCTTACAGATTGTTCCCTCCTCTCAAATGTCAAGGAGAACAGAGGCAAAGATGATGGCCATATTAGTGTGACAACTTGGTGCAACAAACTCAACTATCTGTACATTAGATTGGGTACACAGTGGACAGGAGTTAGGGTAACAGTTAAGAATTTATTACAGTAGTCCAGGTAAAATGCTTTTAAAGACCCCTAACTACAACCTGGTCATGAGATTGAACACACAGCAGAAAAGCACACTTGAAGGAGAAGGTAGATGACTTTGCAACCAACCAATGGGGAAAGGGAAAGGTGAGGAAAGGCAGGGCACAGAGAAGCATGACTGAGCCTGCAAGACTGAGTCCCTGGGCAAGGATGATATTTCCAAGTGATGTAGTATGAGTTGGGAGGAGGAGGAGCCAGTTAGGGGCTGAGGTTGTGGAAGATTATGCTGGATTTGGGATCTGCGGATTTCAGAGTACCAGTGGCCATTCGGGTCAAGTTGTCCAGCAGGCAGTTGGATTAGGTGGAGGTCACGCTACATTCCTAGAGATTGTGCAAAGTGGTGAGCATTATTTAACCTATGGAGCAAGAGGTCTGCAGGATGCCCTTTGAGGATGAAGCCTTGAGAGGCTTCATCTTAAACCTGTTCTTAAACCTGGGGGAAAAGAGTCATGGAGACTCTTTAGTCATGGAGACTCATATAGGGGTAAGAAGGAGGTCAGCCATGCTTTGTGAATCCAGGGGTGTCAGATAACTTATACTAGTTCCTCCAGATTCCCTCTCCTGCTTCCTACTTTCTGCTCTCAGGCCCAAGTATGCCCCATATGGCTCTGTGTCTTTGGCTTTAAGATGTGTTGAGTCAAAGGGGAGTCTAGCAGGAGACACAGAGGAGGGAGGAGAGGGAGAGGTTGCCTTGGACTGGCTGTGATCTCCTCACTGCTTCTCTCAAAGTATTAGTACCTGCTATGCATGATTCTCCTTCCAGGCTCTGTAACTTTCCCTCACCTTGTCCCTTGGGGCCCAGGAGTGATAACTATTTGGCTGCTGCCATTTCTGAATTCATCCCACACCTTACGGCTCCCTTAACTCTACCTTCAGTTTTGTACTTAGCTTTTTATAACATTTATAACACTTAATAAGTTATCCTAATTTGAGTGTTCTACTTGTTTCCTGTTGGGACCCCAAATGATATACTTACTATACTTTAATATTAACAGTAAGTGTTAACTAGGGGTATGACTGGGAACACTGACATTGTCCTAACCCCTATCAATAGCTCCTTTTTTTTATAGGAATCAACAGCAAAATTTAATTTCAGTAAGTGTTAACTAAAGGTATGACTGGGAACACTGACATTGTCCTAACCCCTATCAATAGCTCCTTTTCTTTATAGGAATCAACAGCAAAATTTAATTTCAGCCATAATTCTACCTAGTTCTTCAACTCCTACTCAGAAATTGACATGCAATTGAATAAAGGGGACCTTTGCTAATCAAACTAAGCTGTTGTTCATTGTTTTTACTCACTAAGTCATGTCTGACTTTTTGTGACCCCACGGACTGTAGCTCGCCTGGCTCCTCTGTCCATGGGATTTTCCAGGCAAGAATACTTAAGTGGGTTGCCATTTCCTTCTCCAGGGGATCTTCCCGACCCAGGCATCAAACCTGAGTCCCTGCATCTTCTGCATTGGCAGCTTTATGGCTGAGCCACACCTAGGCCTAAAACCATTAGCACATTTTTGATAAAGATGTTGACTGATACATGAAGAAAGTAAACACATAGATAAGAGGGAAGCATCCTTGATTCTTGATACTCTCAAGATGGGCACAACTATCAGTCAAACGCTCTAGGAGTAAAAAAGAATCCCTGCTCTTTGGCTGTCTGAAACACTTAGTCTCTCCAGGAGGTCAATGGCCAGCCATTGTTGACAGCCGAGCTTCTCACAAGCTTCTCCACTTTCAGAGCTGTATCTTACACTGATTTCTCCAGCTTAAAGACGACTTTGAGGACAAGAATATCCGATTCCATATATCTACCTGAATCAACCCTAGGGGCCCATGGAAACAGATGAATTCAGGATTTAGTGGTCTTTTTAAGCCTCTAAATATTGGAAATATTTCAGTTGTGAGACTTATAGAAGGGGGACTTCCCTTGTGGTCCAGCGGCTAAGACTCCACGTTCCCAATGCAGGGGTCCAGGTTTGATCCCTGGTCAGGAAACTAAACCACAGCAAAGATCGAGGATCCCATATGTTGCAACTAACACCTGGCACAACCAAATACATTTTTTTTTTTTTAAGAAGAACTATAGAGGGAAATTTCAGTAATTCTGGGGTACAGGGAGCCTGGTTTCATTTCTGAAACTTCATCTGTCCTTGCAGTATAAAAAAAATATCTGAGAATGGGGTTTCGTGGCCTTGGCAGGGAAAAGTTTTAGATTTCGAGAGAGAAGGAAGGAGTCTGAGTTCGGAAACATGTCTAAGTGGTGAATAAGCACAGGCATTGAGGTTTTTAAGAGCAGCTGGGTTTGGCAAATATGAGGCTGTTCCTTCTCTCCCTTTTTGTTTTCTTCTCTCCTTTGCATAGTGAGGCAGGCTTCTGCGGTCTCTGAGTATTTCTCTGGTCACTGGTCAGACCCGCAGGAGAGCTTCTCTGATTCTGAGAAACACCTTGAGAATGAGCTGTTCCAAGAAGCTTCCAAGCCTTTCAGCATGGCAGGACCAGGGGTGGCAGATTTCTGATGAGAGATGGTCCTGCTTTCAGGGCTCTGCATCAAAAGTCATACGGCTGGCAGATGCTGCTAAAAAAGCAAGCACATTCCATTCAAGGCAGTGCTTCCAGCATACTGCAGCTGAAGAAGGGACATACTCTGGGTTAGAGCCAAGGCTGAGTGTTGGAGAGTGACTTCAGAGGTAAAGCTTGACCTCTCTCCCCTTAAAGAGGAAACTACCAGGAAGGGATTCTAAGCCATGAAACAAGTCACTAAGGTTGCTTTTACTATCCCCAAGCTCATGTCTCACAAAACTATTGTTAATCCTGGTCTCACCATGTAGCTTTAGGAATGAACACACTATCCTATGATGGGTATGTTTTAAGTTATGTCTTCTATGCATTTAGTATCTTCAACAGAAATGCACATCAAGATTTGCTATAAACAATCCTGATGAGGATAATCAAAAGTTGTGGCCACGTGACTTCCTAGTTTTCTTTCACTTTGATTTATATCTGCTGTGTTCTTTGAGATAACAGAGACTCCTATTTATTACTGCTAATTCCTTGACACAGAATCCCCCTGAAGGATATGTATCATTTCCCTTTTCTCCCAAACATACACGCATGTTAAAAATCATTCCCGTAAGTGGGGAAATTTATAGCAAACAAAAAATTGCTGCATCAGTTCAAGTTTTCAGAGAAATCCTGAAGGGACTGTACATTTAGCTAAGCTGTACAACAACGCGAGGCTAATTCTGGGGAAGAAGGAGGGAAAGCGTTGACTAGGAAAATGTAGATGGCAATAATTGGACAGTCTCAAAATGACAGCTCTGTGACATGAATGCAGAGTCAAATTCATTTTATTTATCGTTTATTTATCTTTGACTGCCTTGGGTCTTCATTGCTGCACGCAGGCTTTCTCTAGTTGCGATGAGTGGGAGCTTCTCTTCATTGTGGTGTGCGGGCTTCTCATTGCTGTGGCTTCTCTTGTCACCAAGCGTGAGCTCAGTAATCCTGGTGCACAGGCTTAGGTGAACCATGGCATGTGGGATCTTCCCAGACGAGGGATCGAATTTGTGCTCCCTGCATTGGCAGGTGGATTCTTAACCACTGGACCACCAGGGAAGCCCTAAATTTGTTTTTAATAATAAAATGTCTCATCTGCATTGTGTTATTAGGTCTGAGACAGTGCTCTGAGCACCTGCCATTGGACTATCTGATTTGGTCCTCACGTTAACACTCTGAAGTGTGGGTACTGTGGTTATTTACATTTGCTAGATGATGAAACTGTGGCCCAGTCACACAGTTTGCAAACAGTAGATCAAGTATTCAAATTTGGGTCTGTCTGACTCCAACATTTCTCCAACAAATGTATTTCATTTCTCCAACAAATATAAATTGGGCACCCACTCTAAGTCAGGCATTGGTAACAGGCAGACAGTGGTGTCTGTCTGCAGGACATTTATAATCTAGTAATGGTGATGAACGTTAATCACATATTTGGGTTGGAATTGTCATACACACCAAGAACAAATGGTAGAAGAAATTCTCTTATATATTGCAAAACCCAAGGTAATGCCTGTGTTGGATTCCCAAGAAATACTGCTTGAATGGTGGCCTAACCCTAGTCTTGGTAGAGGACCAGGAAGGCTTTTCTAAGGTCTTGAACCTTGAGACTTGAAGGATGATTTGGGCTGATTGGGAGGCAGGAGAAGCTTGCCAGAAAGCAGTGTTTTAAGCTGTCCACCTAAAGTACTCAATTCCAGGAAGAACCTTAGCAGTTAGAAGAGATACAAAGTAGTCCAAAGTTGAAGCATGGAGGGGTGGGCAAGTGTAAGTGAGGGTCAGTTCAGTTCAGTTCAGTCACTCAGTCGTGTCCGACTCTTTGCAACCCCATGGACTGCAGCACACCAGGCTTCCCTGTCCATCACTAACTTCTGGAGCTTGCTCATACTCATGTCCATTGAGTCACTGATGCCATCCAACCATTTCATCTTCTGTCGTCCCCTTCTCCTCCTGCCTTCAATCTTTTCCAGCATCAGGGTCTTTTCCAATGAGTCAGTTCTTTGCATCAGGTGGCCAAAGTATTGGAGTTTCAGCTTCAGCATCAGTCCTTCCAGTGAATATTCAGGACTAATTTCCTTTAGGATGGACTGGTTGGATCTCCTTGCAGTCCAAGGGATTCTCAAGAGTCTTCTCCAACACCACAGCTCAAAAGCATCAATTCTTCAGCACTCAGGTTTCTTTATAATCCAATTCTACAGTCCAACTCCAACTTTATAGTCCAAGGTTCAAGTGAGGGTAGCCAAGGATAAACTATAAAGGTAAGAAGGGTAAGCTATCCAGGGTCATGTCGCCATATAAAGATTTGGACTTCCCTGGTGGCGCATACATAAGAATCTGCTTACCGATGCAGGAGACACGGGTTCAATCCCTGGTTCAGAAGGTGCCACATGCCTCGGAGCAACTAAGCCCATGCACCACCACCTCTGGGCTCGAGTGCTCCAACTATTGAAGCCCACATGCCTAGAGCCTGTGCTCCACAACAAGAGAAGCCACCGCAGTGGGAAGCCTGTGCACCACAATGAAGAACAGACCCTGCTCGCCACAAGAGAAAGTCCAAGCAAAGCAACGAAGAGCCAGTGCAGCCAAACATAAATGGTTTTTTAAAACAGATTTTAATCTTGATTCTAAGAGCAACAGGTTTCCAGGTGATATTAATAAGGAGAATATCACCCATGGGTTTCCACTGATCATTCTTGCTGGAGTGCAGTAGTGGGAAGGTCAGTTAGAAATCTGTCACCATGGTCCAGACTTGGACTAGGATGATGGCAGCAGAGAAGGGGAGAAGTGAGTAGATACTTAGGAGGCAAATCCCTAGAAATGAAGGATAAGAGTGGGGAATTGTGTCCATCAGGGTGCCTGAATTAGTTATCTATTGCTGCAAAACAAATTACCTCAAACAATAAGTATTTAGTATCTCGCATAGTGTCTTGAAGGAGAAGGCAATGGCACCCCACTCCAGTACTCTTGCCTGGAAAATCCCATGGATGGAGGAGCCTGGTAGGCTGCAGTCTACGGGGTCGCTAAGAGTCGGACATGACTGAGCGACTTCACTTTCACTTTTCACTTTCATGCATTGGAGAAGGAAATGGCAACCCACTCCAGTGTGCTTGCCTGGAGAATCCCAGAGACGGGGAAGCCTGGTAGGCTACCATCTATGGGGTCACACAGAGTCGGACACGACTGAAGTGACTTAGCATAGCACAGCATAGCATAGCATAGTGTCTTGAAAGTTCAAAGACCTGGGAGCAGCTTACCTGAGTGGCTCTGGCTCAGTCTTTCATGAGGCTGATGCGAAGTTGTTGGCATGTGTCACAACATTCTTAAGTTTTCAATGGGGCTAGAGGATCTGCTTTCAATCTTATTCACATGATTGACTGCAGGCCTCAGTTCCTTACGACATGGGGAATGCTTGATGTGAAGGCTGGTTCACTCCAAAGTGAATGATCAGAAAAAGAGAGAGTGTGCAAAGTGACCAAGAAGAAAGCTGCGGTGTTGTTCACGAGCAGTCTCAGAAGAGACACGCCATCACTTCTGCCACCTTCTACGGTTAACACACACCAAGTCTGACACGATGTGGGAGGGGACTACACAGGACATGAGGGGACTGCACAGGAGGCACAGCCTGCTAGGGGCCTCCTTGGAGGCTGATTGCCACTGTGCTCATTGTGAAAAAGACAGCACTTTCAAATGAGGGTAATTTGAGAAGTTGTGTCTATGTAAGAATCGTTTTGTCTTCTTACACAGGGACAATTTACAAAGGTGTATGCAAGGAAAAGAAAGACCACAAAGGAATAAAGACCACACTGGAAGCAGTAGAAGCTGTTATCACCCCCTACACCCAAGGGCCAAGAGGAGGGAGAGGTTGCTGGAACTCCGAAGGTGAGAGAATCACGGACAGCAGGCCCACCTTGAGAGAAGCTGAGTTATTTTGTCAGGCGACATGGCCAGTCATGTGCCTGGACATGCAGGGAGCTGACTGCTACCACCTTTCTCTAGCTATACATTCAATGACATCACATGGGTAGCCACGTAGGTTTTGGTTGGTAATATAGCAGAGATCCTAGTGAATAATATGAACCAGAACTTGTTTTTTTTTTTCCTTTCAGAGACCCAGTTGTTAAACATTTACAAGCACACTGCTGGACACAGCCAGCCTGAGGCAACCTCTCAATGTGGGAACTAAGAAAACTCACACTCACTCTCAAGTTAGGAGGAGGACCAAACTCAACCAGGAAGCCAGAGAACACAGGGGCCTCTTGACTCAATTAATTGCTCTTGACTTTCTCTACTCAAACCATCCGCTGGGGGAGACGGCAAGTAAAGGAGGGTGGAGCGTGGATCCAGCACACAAGGCTGCGTATCAAGTAGGATTCTCCAGCTCCGTCCGTGAACAACCATGTAGATGGCGATTCAATTCACTGGACACTTAAAAAAGACAAAGTATCACTTGTCACAATCTCTTTTAATTATAAATTTGTACCCATCCATATCCCTCCTGCTTCTCCACATCAGTGGGGGTAACTGGCAAACAGCTGAAAACTGGATTTTCTAGTAGAGTCAGAGAATGAGTTCATTTTTTTGTTTAACTTTTTTAAATAATAGAAATTGACTCTAATTGAGAGAATTTATTAGAAAAGTGTGAGAGAGCTCAGAGAACTGAAAAAGGACTTGAAGAACGAGGCTCACGAAGGCAGAAACAGGGCAACTCTGAATCACCCAAGTGGTAGGAAGTAATCAATGATCTCAGAGCACCTCTGATGAAGAAAATCCTTCTCCAATTTTTTTTTCCTTTCATAACAGTCCTTGAGTTATTCTGTTCAAGATGCACTGTCGGAGGGCTTCCCTGGTAGTCCAGTGATTAAGAATCTGCCTTGCAATGCAAGGGACACCAGTTCCATCCCTGGTCTGGGACAATCCCACATGCCACAGAGCAACTAAGCCCATGCACCACAACTACTGAGCCTGCGCTCTAGAGCCCAGGAGCCGCAACTACTAGGCCCACGCATTGCAACTACTGAAGCCCACGTGCCTAGAGCCTGTGCTCCACAAGAGAAGCCAATGCAATGAGAAGCCCACACACTGCAATGAAGAGTAGCCCCTACCCACCGAAACCAGAGAAAGCCCTCATGCAACAACGAAGACCCACCACAGCCAAAAACTAAAATAAATATATCTTAAAAAAAAAAAAGATGCACTGTCCTAGGGTAAAATTTGATTGGCCAGCTTCAGTCACTAACTACTCTTGGCAAGGAGAAGCCAAGGGTTCCTTAACAGGTTCACTGGGACTCACAGTAAGGAGCCAGGAATCCCCAAAAAGGGATTCATAAATAAGAACAGGACGGTGAATGGATGCTGGGAAGCCAAGGAGCAGCACATGTCCACTTCAGCCTGGGACGTGACTTTGCTCCAGGGTCCCTCCTCATTTGGCAGGTAGGGAAAAGAACAACTTTCAGATCATTACTGTGGAAGTAACGAGGAAATAACTGTTCTTTAAAAATCTCTAGGCATAATGTCAACAGTTCAGAAATGTCACACGATTTGACATTAAGAGAATTAATCTTGAAAAATCACAGATATGTAAATAAATGTTGGAACTAAAATAAATAGCATCCTGAAAGAAAAGCTGAAATGTGCTGATGCTTTAAAAGGAAGGTCAGATGCCAAATATCAAACCTGATGAAAAGATAAGTGTGTTCCAGTTGCATTCAGAGGAAGTGGAAAATCTAGAGTTAAAACAAAAATAGGCTGTAAGTACTGGGAGTCTGTGGGATGTTTTCTGGTATACCTCAGTTGTAACTATGAGCTAAGAGAAAATGCTTGATATTTAAGACCATGGGTCCCCTGACGTGCACTGCTCTGCTCTCTTATCCACTCATCTAAGCCCTGCTGTCAAGACCCTGCACACATGTCTTCTCTCAGAGCTTCCTGGACCAGCTCAATCCAGCCCAATTCACAATTAAATAGCACTTCTTGTTCCATGCACTCAGCACTTCCTAAATGTCCCCATAGGTTGTTTCACATCTTCTGATGTGTGTGCATCCTGATCCTCACCGAGTCCAAGAATGTTGGAGGCAGGATCTCTGTCTTATGATGATAATAAGTTGCCTGTGGAGCTTTAAAGTAACTTTTTAAAGCTTTGATCTTTCTTCCCTTTTCTAGTTCCTCTTCTGCCTTTACCCTGAAAGTGAGGACCTTAGCAAGGGTTTGCCTCTTCTCCCTCCTTTTTTCTACCTCACAGTGTTCTTGAGAGAAGTAATGAAAGCATGCGTGTAAGAGCCCAGACTTACACCCACGTTTTAATTTTGTTTGCTGGTCTTTCCCCTGTCAGCCAAAATCTAAGTGCATAGGAAGATCCTTGAAATGGTTACTAATATTGATGGTATTTGTTTCGTTCTGCACGTCATTCCTCAATGATCTCATCCACTTGGGCAGTTTCAGCTGTGATCTTTAAGAGGGTGACTTGCCATCTGCCTTCAGCTGATTCATCTTCCAAGCCCTGGGCCCATATTTCCAATGGGAAGTTCTGTAAACATCTCAGACTCAACACATCCTGAACTGAGCTCATCTTTCCATACAAACCTAATCCTTCTTTTTACTGAGGTACTTGATCACAAGTTATAACTGAGCTAGATGTGACTTCAGCTTGAAATACCAGAAATGTTCTAGCTCCAGCATCTCCCACTCAACTCTCTCCCATCCAATATCCTAGTAGAGAATACCTTGTGTTTCTAAAGTTCTTTTTTCTCTGCAGCCCCATATCTGACTTTCATTAAATCTCAACTGAAACCTTACAATAATGTCCTGGCTAGTCCCTCTATCTCTGCCCCGCCACCTCAGCCCATGCTCTACACTGTCATTAGAGTTCTTTTCCTACAAAAATGGTAAGATTTTATCAAAGACCAGCACCCTCCCCACATACATCAACGCTTTTAGTCGCCTTCTTACTGCATGTAAGCAGTCAAAGCTGTCCAACGTTTTCAGCCCCCACCAAACTTTCTAGCCTCATCTCCTCTGCAAACTCCAAACCTAATGCCGCCGCTATTTCACATTCCCAAAATATGCCCTCCACTGTCACACCGTTAATTCAGTTAGAGTTGCTTCCATTGTCTTCAATAGTCTTGCCATCCAGGATCTTCTTAATCTTACATCTTCTAAACCGCTTTACGAATTTTAACAGTTAAAATCAATGGTTCTTTTCAAGTAGTAAATACTCATTACCAAGAACTAAAAGTGTGTTGGGGAATTTACATACATGATCACAGGAATCCTCACCACAATTGAGTAAGCTGGGTATTACATGACCACAGTCCCTTACCCAAAGTCACGAGGTGAATTGTGCTTCCAAATTTAGGATATCTTGCTTTTTAAGAAAGACGATAGAGTGGACTGAGTCTCAGTTTCCCTATTTGTAAAGTGGAAAGGGTAAGAACTAGCGCGGTACTCACCTCGCGGAGTTGTTGTGAAACACGCAATGTGTTCCATCAGAAAAGTGCCTAATGAAATGGCCTTATTCAATGCATTTTGGGAATCTATTGACTTGTTATAATTCATAATACAGCAGCTATGAACAATGCCTTGGTAGGAAAATAAATGCATCAACTTGTATAGTTACCTAATTTGTATCAGAAAAGTAACCTGGATGGTAATAAGAGCCTTCATTTTGCTGGAAGTTGTGTTTCTTTTTCTTTCTTTACTTTCACTTCCTTCTGCTACTTACCACACCCTTTACTCAGTGTTTCCTACCAAAATCACAGGCCTTCTGCCACTGCAGTAAAAAACGGTTTCTTCAGTTTTCTGGCCCTGGAGAAGGAAATGGCAGCCCACTCCAGTACTCTTGCCTGGAAAATCCCATGGACAGAGGAGCCTAGTAGACTACAGACCATGGGGTCGCAAAGAGTTATTATTAATACATAATTTTCTCTGGCCAAAAAAAAAAAGAAAAAATTATACAAGATAATTATTCCCTTCCTCTCTGACAAAAACACTTCATGATGATTGTGCTAATTTTAGGAAGTCATGAAAACACTACTAACAAACTCATCTCCTTTACTCTTCAATGGGATGTAGACAAGATCAAGAATGTAGTGCTGGCAGGGACCTTGAAGTTCAGCTGGTACATATGATCTGGGCTTATTTAATTATCTAGAGGCAAATCTCGTTTTATTGCACTTCTCAGATTTTATGCTTTTTACAAATTGAAAGTTTGTGGCTACCCTGCGTTGAGCAAGTCCATTGGCACCATTTTTCAAAAGGCATTTGCTCACTTCATGTTTCTGTCACAGTTGGTAATTTGCATAATATTTCAAACTTTCATTATATTTGTGTGGTGATCTGTGATCAATGACCTTTGATGTTACTATTGTAATTGTTTGGGGCACCATGAACTGTGCCCACGTAAGCGGGCAAACAGTTGATAAATGTGTATATTCTGATTGCTCTATTGATGGATTAGTCCCCCATCCCTTTTCTCGGGCCTCCCTATTCTTTGAGACACAACATTATTATAATTAGGCCAATTAATAACCCTACAATGGCCTTCAAGTGAAAAAAAGAATTACACACCTTTCACTTTGAAATTGTCAGCAGGGTGACAATATACAGGCTATTTGTACTCTTTTCCCAATATTGAACCAATCCGTTGTTCCATGTCTGGTTCTAACTGTTGCTTCTTGCCACGCATACAGGTTTCTCAGGAGGCAGGTAAGGTGGTCTGGTATTCCCATCTCTTTAACTTTCCACAGTTTGTCGTGATCCACAGTCAAAGGCTTTATTGTAGTCAATGAAACAGATGTTTTTCTGAAATTCCCTTGTTTTCTCTATGATCCAATGAATGTTGGCAATTTGATCTCTGGTTCCTCTGCCTTTTCTAAATCCAGCTTGTACATCTGGAAGTTCTCGGTTCACTTACTGCTGAAGCCCAGTTTGAAGGATTCTCTTGATATGCTGAGTTATACTGATCGATGTCCAAATGTTAACCAACCTTGCATTCCTGGAAACCATCCCATCCCAACCACTTGTTCATGATGTATTATCCCTTTTTCTTATTGAATTTGATTTGCCAAAATTTTGTTAAGGATTTTTGCATCTATGCTCATGAGGAATATTGTCTGTAACAGTTTTCCTTTCTGTAACATCTATGCTTAGTTTTGGTGGTAAGTTAAGCATTGGCCTCATGAAACGAGTAGAAAATTATTCCTTCCTTCTATCTTTTCTGAAATAGTTTTTGAAAATTTGTATTATGTCTTCCTTAAATGCCTGATAAAATTTATCAGTGAAGCCATCTGAGCCTGGAGTCTTGTTTGTGGCAAGATTTTAAGTCATTAATTCAATTTCTTTCGTAGGTGTTAAGATTATTTGGGTTTTCTACTTCTTGTTATGTCAGTTTGATAAATAGTGTCTTTCAAGAAAGCTATTTCATCTAAATTGGACAATTTACAGACACAAGTTGTTTATAGTATCTCCTTTTATCCTTTAAGGTCTGTAGACTCTGTAGTTGAGCTCCCTCTTTTATTCCTGATGTTGCTGATTTGTATCTTCTCTCTTTTTTTGGCCATGCTGTGCAGCATGCAGAATCTTCCCCAGCCAGGAATAGACCCTGGGCAGTGGAAGATCCAAGTCTTAACCATTGGAGTGCCAGGGTTTCCTGTACCTTCTTTTTCCCCCCCATTGATCTTTTCAAAGAACCAACTTTTGGTTTCATTAATATTCTCTGTTTTTGTCTAGTTTTGAAGAAGGAATTCATAGGGCCTGGACTCCATCTTCTCTGGAGAAGGAAATGGCAACCCACTCCAGAACTCTTGCCTGGAAAATCCCACGGACGGAGGAGCCTGGTAGGCTACAGTCTATGGGGTCGCAAAGAGTCAGACATGACTGAGCAACTTCACTCACTCCATCTTAGGCCTGTTCATGCTGATCATGCTCAGCCACCTTTCCAATGGACTCTGAACTCTGTGTTTAGTGCCTATGAAAACAACAACAGAAGGATAAGACCCCCTCCAGACAGGGGAACCTTGAAGATAGTATCTAGGTTACTCATCGCCTAAGAGAAAACATACACTAATCACCCCTTCCTCCAGACAGGCCATACATTTTTCTGTATCTATCGGAGTGTAACCTCGGGTTTATTGATTATTGGTTAATTGTTTGACTGTTTGAGCACATGAGCACATAGCACGTGAATGATGGGGTTATTGGGATTGTATTTTCCTTGGTTTATGTAAGTCTCAAGGAATTTGGAGTGGGGGGTTCAGACACGTACACATGGGGTATAAAAGATTTTCACAAATGCTGGTCGGGGTCCTTGGCTAAGAGGAGACTCTGCCTTGGGCCCGCTGGTGTAATAAACTGCACTCCACTATCTGCATTGTCCTTCTGAGTGAGTTTGTTTCCCGGAATGCGTAGCTACAACATTTTCTGTTTCATTGATTTCTGCTCTTTCTTACTCCTTTCTTACTGCTTACTTTGAGTTCGTGCCAAGTCGCTTCAGTTGTGTCCAACTCTTTTTGACCCCATGGACGGTAGCCTGCCAGCCTCCTCTGTCCATGCGATTCTCCAGGCAAGAATACTAGAGTGGGTGGACCTTCTCCAAGGGATCTTCCCAATCCAGGGATCAAACCCGCATCTCTTAGGTCTCCTGCATTGGTAGGTGGGTTCTTTACCACTAGCGCTACCTGGGAAGCCCCCTTAATTTACTCTCATTTTTCTAATTTCTTTTCCCCCACCTTTACTAAGATAGTTGACATATTGTGTAAGTTTAAGGTGCACACTATTTTAAAATTTTCTTAAGGTCAAAACTTGGATCACTGATTTTAGATCTTTTTTCTAACAAACATTTAAAGCAAAAAATTTCACTCTGAGTACAGCTTAGTAGACAAATTTTGATATGTTGAGCTTAAATTATCAAATAATTCAGGATATTTTATTTCCCTTGTGATTTCTCTTTGATTCAGGGGTTATTCACACATATGCTCTTTACTTTCAAAATATTTGGTGCTTTTCTCTTTATCTTATTGTTATTATTGCTCATTTAATTCTATTATGGTTAGAGAACACATTCTGTAAGATTTCAGTCTTTTGGTATGTATTGGGATTTATTTTATGGCCCAGGATATGAGCTGTCTTGGTGAACATTCCTTGCATACTTGAAAAGAATGTGTAGTCTGAAGTTGATGAGTACATTATTCTATAAATGTCAGTTAGGTTATAGTGTTGATAATGTTTTTGAGATCTTCTACAGCCTTACTGATTTTTCTGGTTGTTTTTTTTCTATCCATTACTATAGAAGTATTTAAAAATTTCCAACTGTGTTTATGTATTTGTCTATTTCTCCCTTTAGTTCTATCAGTTTTTGCTTCATGTATTTTGAAGTTCTATATATACAATTATGTATCATAGCAATGCATAATATCATTATAAAATATCTCTATGCCTCTTATAAAACTTTTCTTGAAGTCTATTCTTTTATTAATGTAGCCAGTCTAACTTTCTTATGTTTATATTTTTAGATGCTTTTACTCTACTTATGTTTCTGTTTTTAAAACGTGTCTCTCACATATAGCAAGTAATTGGGTGTTGCTTTTTAAATTCAGTCTTACAGTCTAACAATCTCTTCTTTTTGATCAGAGTGCTTGGCCAATTTAATGTAATTGTTAATCTGATTGTATTTTGGTTTACCATTTTGCTGTTTGTCTTATCTTTATTATTTCTTTCCTACCTTCTTTTATGTTAAACAACTATTTGTAGCATTTCATCTTAATTCTTGTATTGACTTTTAAGCCATATCTCTTGGTATTCTTTCTTTAGTGTTTGCGCCAGGGATTACAATCTTTCATTTCTCCCAATCTGCTTAGAGTAAATGTTAATTTAACTCTCATGTTGAAACATAGGAAACCTGTATATAAATATTGAGAAATGGAGTATTTCCTGCCATATCAGAAAACAAGGATGTCACAGTCATCAGTGATCCTAGTCCTCCAATGTGAGCTTCTGAGCCCTAAGGCTCTCAGGAAGAATACCTGCGATTCTACAGCCAGCAGGACTGCAGTCACTCCTTCTGTGAGCCCCAAGGGAGCTCAGGATGTGAAAAACATGGGATACTGGCTCCAGATAGCCGAGATGCATATGAAAGGAATGAGCCCAGACTCTTACATCTTCCCATACATAGAAAAGGGCTAAATTCCTTAACGTGGGTATCTGGGTTTTTTTTTTAACTTCCTTTAAGTCCTTTAACAAGAGCTTCCCTTGTGGCTCAGCTGGTGAAGAATCTGCCTGCCGTGTAGGAGGCCTGGGTTGGATCCCTGGTTTGGGAAGATCCCCTGGAGAAGGAAAAGCCTACCCACTCCAGTATTCTGGTCTGGAGAATTCCATGGACTATATGGTTGCAAAGAGTCGGACACAACTGAGCGACTTTCACTTGGGATATCTGGTTTTCTTTAACAATAATCTTTTGATGTTCAGATTACCTGCCCTTTGTTGCAAAACTTCTATATAACCCGGTTCCTACTCTCACCTCCTCAGAGTGGTTCTTTCAGGGTCACTTGAGATGTTGTTTCCTGGGCTTGAAGTCCTAAAAATTTCCACCAAATAAAACATAATTCTCAACTTTTAAGTTGTGAATATTTTTTAAGTCAACAATATATATAAACATATATAAATCTATATGTATTATAAACCAAAGAATACTAGACCCCAAGTTTGTGCTCTACCATTCCTGATTGATGGTGAGATATTCAATTTTAAACCATACCTTAATAGTTATAATCTAACCCAAGAAAGTCAAAACCAATTTCTCACTGGATTAAGAAATTTTCTAAAAAAGTTTGTGTCTTTATGCCATTAGAAAAGCTAGTAATGGGAAAACCTGAGCAGCTCACTGAGATTTATTCCTTGACTCTGAAACAAACATATGGAACATTTAAATTTCAAAGTTGAAAGAGAATTAAAAATCCTCTAGTCACACTCTCATTTTATACACAAAGAAGAGAAATCCAGACAACTAACATCACATACATCCATTTATTTAGTAGTTTACTTAAAATTTCACATTCTAAAAACATTTATTAACTGCTTCTTTGTCATTACAGATATAAAAGTGAGTAAACACTAAAAGTCATTGAATTGTATACTTAAAATAGGTGAGTGTTATGGTAGGTAAATTATACCTTATATGAAACTGTTGGGTTTAAAAATACATATATTTATTTATTCATTCAGGCTGCCTTGGGTCTTAGTTGTGGCATATAGACTTCTTAGGTGCCTACTTGCCCCACAGCATGTGGGATCTAGTTCTCTGATCAGGGATCAAACCCAGACCCCTCATTAGGAGCTCGGGGCCTTAACCACTGGACCACCAGGTAAGTCCCTGAAACTGTTTTTCAGTTCAATTCAGTTCGGTCGCTCAGTCGTGTCCGACTCTGCAACCCCATGAACCGCAGAACGCCAGGCCTCCCTGTCCATCACCAACTCCCAGAGTTCACTCAAACCCATGTCCATCGAGATAGTGATGCCATCCAACCATCTCATCCTCTGTCATCCCCTTCTCCTCCCGCCCTCAATCTTTCCCAGCATCAGGGTCTTTTCCAATGAGTCAGCTCTTTGTATCAGGTGGCCAAAGAATTGGAGTTTCAGCTTCAACATCGGTCCTTCCAGTGAACACCCAGGACTGATCTCCTTTAGGATGGACTGGTTGGATCTCCTTGCAGTCCAAGGGACGGACTCTCAAGAGTAAAGTTCAGTCCATCAAGGAGTTCACAATGTAAGATAGGCATAAACAATTACAAGAAAATGTGAACATGCTGTAACAGACCCGTATGCTTAATCACGTAACACTGGAGTACCCTGGGGCTCAGGCTTGTACCTCCTGTATTTTCTTTCTACAACCACTCCCTTCATGATCTCATTCACTGTCATGGCTTTAAATATCAATTGTATGTTGATGACTCCAAAATTTTTATCTCCAGCAGATGTCTCTCCCAAACTCCAAACTCACTAATCCAGCTGACAACCTGACATCTCTCCTTTAAAGGCCGTGTATACGTGCAAAGTCATGTCAGTCATGTCTGACTCTCTGCAGTGCTACAGACTACAGCCTGTCAGGCTCCTCTATCCATGGGATTTTCCAAGCAAGAATACTGGAGGGGGCTGCCATACCCTTTTAAAGGGGATTTTCCGAACCCAGGGATCAAATCCGCATCTCTCATGTCTCTTGCACTGGCTGGCAGGCAAGCTCTTTACTGCTAGCACTACCTAGGAAGCCCCATTTAAAGGCTCAGTTCAGTTCAGTTCAGTTACTCCGTCGTGTCCGACTCTTTGTGACCCCACTTTGCTTTCTGCCATAAGGGTGGTGTCATCTGCATATCTGAGGGTTATTGATATTTCTCCCGGCAATCTTGATTCCAGCTTGTGCTTCATCCAGTCCAGCATTTCTCATGATGTACTCTGCATAGAAGTTAAATAAGCAGGGTGACAATATATAGCCTTGATGTACTTCTTGCCCGATTTGGAAAGAGTCTGTTGTTCCATGTCCAGTTCTAACTGTTGTTTCTTGACCTGCATACAGATTTCTCAGGAGGCAGGTCAGGTGGTCTGGTATTCCTATTTCTTTAAGAATTTTCTACAGTTTGTTGTGATCCACACAGTCAAAGGCTTTGGCATAGTCAATAAAGCAGAAGTAGATATTTTTCTGGAACTCTCTTGCTTTTTCAATGATCCAACAGATGTTGGCAATTTGATCTTTGGTTCCTCTGCCTTTTCTAAATCCAGCTTAAACATCTGGAAGTTCATGGTTCACATACTATTGAAGCCTGGCTTGGAGAATTATCATCTTAAACTCAACATGTCCAAAAACAAATTCTAAACTTCACTTCCATATCTGCTCCGTCCACAATTTTCATCATTGCAATTCATTAATAGCTTCATCTTTCCAGTTGAGTGAAGTGAGTGAGTGAAAGTTGGTCAGTAGTGTCCGACTCTTTGCGACCCCATGGACTTATATAGTCCATGGAATTTTCCAGGCCAGAATACTGGATAGGGTAGCCTTTCCCTTCTCGAGGGGATCTTTCCAACCCAGGGATCGTACCCAGGTCTCCCACATTGCAGGCAGATTTTTTATCAGCTGAGCCACAAGGGAAGCCCAAGAATACTGGAGTGGGTAGCCTATCCCTTCTCCAGTGGATCTTCCTGACCCAGGAATCGAACTGGGATCTCCTGCGTTGCAGGCAGATTTTTTTACCAAATACTTTGGCATCATCTTTGACTTATTTCTCTCATTTACTCCATCATGAAATCCTACTAGCTCTTCCCTCAGCATATATCCAGAATCCAACCACTTCTTACCATCTCCCCTGACACAATCTTGGTCCAAGCCACAATCTTCTCTTGTCCAGATTACTGCTTTGTCCTCCAACAGTCCATATTCCATAAATCAGAGGAACCTTTAAGATTGTAACTCGGATAAGTCAGTTTTCATATCAAATCTTCCAAGGATTTCCTATCACATTCCTAGTAAAAGCCAGAATCCTCACAATGGCCTCCAGGACCCTACAAAGTCTTGGCCCCCATATCCACTCTATTATATCTTTCTGATCTAGTCTCTACTACTGTTCTTTCTGGCTTCCCTGGTGGCTCAGACGGTAAAGCGTCTACCTGTAATGCAGGAGACCTGGGTTCGATTCCTGGGTTGGGAAGATCCTCTGGAGAAGGAAATGGCACCCCACTCCAGTACTCTTGCCTGGAAAATCCCATGGACGGAGGAGCCTGATAAGCTACAGTCCATGTGGTTGCAAAGAGTCAGACACGACTGAGCGACTTCACCTCACTTCACTTCACTGTTCTTTCTGCTCACTTTGTTCTAAGCACATGGGCTTCCTTGTTGTTCCTCAGATAGTATTGGCAAGCTCCAACTTCAGGGCCTTTGCACTGGCTATTCCCTCTACCTGAGCGCTATTAGGTATCCCCATTTCTCACTCCTTCAAATCTTGGCTCATGTGTCCTCTCCTTACTGAAGTCTTCCTGATTACTCAATTTCAATTTGTAATCAATTTGTAACCTCCAACCTAAAACTGATACCCTTGTGCAGAGACTTGCTATGCTCTTCCCACTCTATTTTCTCCATAGGCACTTATCAGTTTCAATATACTATGAAAAATGCACTTATTTGATTCATAGTCTATCTCTATTAGGCTAAAAGCTCTATGAAGGAAGGCTGTTCCAAGCATCTAGAACAATAGGAATTCTATAAAATATTTGAAAAACTGAATAAACATGCCTTAGAAAAGAAAATGAGTATGTTTCCTTCTTCAACTAGGCCAGGTTTTTTTGTCTGGGTTTTGGGGGAGTGGGGGAGGGGAGCTGTAGCTAAGATGGAGGAAAAGGTTGCTGGCTATTAAGCAAGAGTTAACTGCGGAAGTTGTAGTTGAACTTAGTTATGAAAGATGATCAGGAATTTTCCAGACCAAGAAGATGGTGAAGAGTATTCCAAGTAGAAGGAACAACATGTGCAAGAGCAGAACATTTTGCAAATTTATGGCATGGTCACAAAAGGCCAGAGAGCTGGGTAGTTTCTCCATATACCAGGGAAGTATGGAGCAGGGAAAGTGATTTGGTGGGTCCAGAGAGGAGGCCTGGAGGGCTAGTCAGAATCAATCATGAAAAATGGAGGCAGATTCAACCCTGGTCTCCCAACTCTCTTCCTAATGCTATATTCACTGCTTTATACAGTTTCACTTTTCAGTCTAAAAGTTATTTTTCTTTTAGATATTGTAGTCTGATACCTTTACCACCCACATTTTCCTTTATAAATAAATATGCATTCATGATCCAGGACTGTGAGATTTATGGTAGGTGATTATCAAAAAATACCCACATTTTAAAAAGCAAAAAGCTGAAAGGGTGCTTTGAAATAGATTACAGATTTTTTATTACTTATATACAAAATACTGAAATAATCAAAACTTCCAAAGAAATGACAGTTGGTGTATTAGAAATAAAACTCTATAGGAAAAAAGTATCTGTAATATAACACAGAGGGCTGTGGAAACAGATGTTAAGTTTTCAGGGGACTGAAAAATATCCTCCAAATTTTTTGGTAACTGGCAACTGTTAAATCAACACTGATATTATATTGACTATTTATTATGTATCTGAATTGTTAAATTAGGAATGAAGAATAGGAAACTGTATGCAGTAAACTGATCATGGACTATAATATCATGTTTTATTCTTAAAAGTGGTATTTCTTATACTTCAGTTCTCCTTAACTTGATATGTAAACTGAAGATCCTGTACCTTTCAAACTTCATTAGAATTAAGTATTACATATTAAAAATATGCAATGGCAGAACAATTATACATATATTCAACAAATATTTGACAGCCTACTATGAGCAAAGAATACAATTTGGTTTTAGATTCCAAACACAAGACACAAAAGCAAGTAGCTATTTCTCTTTTCTTAAAATAACCATGAGGAATACACGGATCTATAGTGTAGAGAACAACCATTCAAATGAATCTGCAAATTTACAGTCTTGTTCAGTTTAAGACAAAACAGTTGTGAGAATCCACCTAAAGCCCTACGGAAATCAGACCACTCCCATTGACTTGTATGCACAACTGACTAAAACTTTGTTGAAAGCTGTATCTGCCTATATTTGCCTTCCAACAGAGATGTCACTTAACTTCCTTATACTGTAGTGAACTCAGCCTCCATCTAGCCCTTGGGAGCCTGAACCACTGTAATATGACCAATTTTCTATGCATTAACATATACGTCCGTAGTATTTTTTAATTGCATTTCTTATAATATATAGCAAGAGCCAATAGATATTCTGTCACTTTGACCTAGCAACTCTACTCCTGGGAACTTATCCAAAAAGAACTAATTCCACAGAAGCAAAAATCTAGATGCACAAAATCTTTTATTACAAGGCTACCTATAACAGCCAAAATCCAGAAGCAACCTAAATTTCTGTAACCAGAAAATGATTTACAAAAGTATAATACATCAACAACACATCCTATTATGTAATCACTGAAAGCCACAACCATGAAAACTGCAGAAACTTCAAAAATATTTTTGATAAACCTGAAATCAAAAGGCAGTAATTTTTCACATAGTACTGTAACTATAAAGGTATAAACCAGATCTGTGTATGAAAGATTAGATGATAAAGTGGAAAAATGAAAACAACTGTGTTGGGATGGAGGAATAACGAGTTTGTTTTACTTATAAAAATGTTTCAAGTTTCGTTTTGCATCAGCTTTTCAACTAAAGATTATGCCAAGCAGAATCAAGTCACACCAGGTGGATATGTCCAAATAGATCACACATAAAAGCTGATTTTTTATGGAATTGACCCATTTGTGTTTTCCTTACTATAACCATCTCTGTAGTATCATCATTTTTACCATTGTTTTCAACCTTGCAGAGCTGTTTCCAATAGACACATGTTGGGCCTCATCTCAAACCTACCAAGTCTGGAAGTGAGGCCTGGGCATAAGCATTTTATTGATTATTTTTAAAAATTGAAATATAGTTGCCATCAATACTATGTTAGTTTCAAATGTACTATATAGGGGTTTGATATTTGCATACATTACAAAATGAGCACCATGGTCAGTTTAGGAACCATCTGTCCTCATAGAAGTCATTACAATATTATTGACAATATTTCTTATGTTGACTATCACATGCCCTTGGCTTCTTTATAACTGGAGGTTGCACCTCTTAATCCCCTTCGCCTATTTTGCCCATCTCCCCACCCCTCTCCCCTTTGGAAACCACCCATTTGTCCTTCACATCTGTGAGTCTGTTTTCATTTTGCTTTGCTTGTTGGCTTGCTTTGTTCTTTAGAGTATTTTAAATCTATCTCCAGGCAATTCTGAGATGCAGCTAGGGTCAGAACCACAGATATCACTATGTAAGAGAACCAGTGACCTGAAAGGCAGCCTTTTGTGAAATTAAAAAAAAAAAAGCTTTTTAAACTACATTTTAAAGAAAAAACAAAAATTATAGTCAATGTTCAGGTGACATTTTCAATTTTCATTCCCTGGGATGTAGGAAAATGTAGCAAATGTGTTCACACAGCTACAACCCAAGGCATGCTTTCCTGAGGTCCTCAGAGCACACCAAACCAAAGGAGGAGGATCCTGGAGCCATCCCAGACCCGATCCTCAAGGCAGGACTCCTGTGGCCATGGTGACCTTGTAACATGGCAGCAAGTGGCTCTTGGGAATTTCCCAGAAGGCAAATATTTCTTTCTTCATTAAATTTATATGGTGTTCAAAACACTCTACGCGTTCCCTAGTTTTCATTTTGATTTCTAGCAATTTTCAGATACTCAGCTGCTCCCTGCAGGCGCATGAAGCTCTGTTGCCTCCAGCATCCCCTATGGCAGTGTCAGTAGAGAAGGGAGAGCTTTCTGGAGGCACAGGAGAAACAGAGTCCACCACAGTCCTCTCAGTTCTGCCCTAATGATGAGGCCTCTCAATCTACGTCTTCCAAAGTGAGCACCTTGCAATACATTCTCCTGTTGGCTAGTGGTGCTTTCCTTTCCTCTTTGATTTATAGGTTCTATGAATGGGCCATTATCTCAGAATATTAGAAGTTGGGAGGAACTTGCCCCAATTCTTTTAAGTTGAGAAAACCAAGGTCCAAAGAAGATAATGATTTTCCCAAGATCATATAACTTTGATGAGGCAAAGCTGCTTCCCTGCCTTAAAGTACACTCTTACTATTATTATCAGGAAACTTCTACGACCAACCCACAGGCTGCAGGGCATGTGCCTGAAGTTGTTCTAATAGTGAGGACAGTTGGCAGTGATTCACCCACATTCTCTTGCCCAGCCACCCTGTGACAGGTAACACATATCTGAGACATCTGCTGTGATATATTGAAATTGTTCAGATGGGTTATCCTGGGAGGGAAGCTAGGAGAGACTGAACCTCTGACACTGGCCCTGTTAACACAACTCCTAAGAGGAGGTGGTGTTTGAGTAGAAAAGGAGAGGCAAGAATTGTTTGTAAGCCTATGGACGTACCTTCCCTGGTGACTCAATCAGTAAAGAGTCTGCCTGCAATGCGGGAGACCCGGGTTCAATCCCTGGTTCGGGGCAATTCTCTGGAGAAGGCAATAACAACCCACCCACTCCAGTATTCTTGCCTGGAGAATTCCTTGGACAGAAGAGCCTGGTAGGCTACAGTCCATGGGGTCACAAAGAGTCGGATACGAATGAGTGACTAACACTTTCACTTCACTTTCATGTACCTTAGATTGCATGTCAACCACTCACCATAAAATACCAAGCACAAGTTAAATAACAGGATACAAGGCTTTTTCAAAATTTCTATATTCAGGCAGTTGCCAAAACATGACTGAGATATAGTCTATATTACCTGGAAGGATTTAATATTTGGAATTCTATATCTACTTTTGTTAGAGAAAAGATTATAGAATGTTTCTGCACAGCAGCCGACTTAGCGCCATATTGTTGGATGTGGCACTGACAGGCCAGACTGAACTGTGTCCTCCCTAAATTCACATGCGGAGGCCATGTGACTGTGTTAGAGATAGGGCTCTGAGGAGATGGTTAAGGTTAAATGAAGTCACCATCTCTGATCCCACACCCACTCCAGGATTCTTGCCTGGGAAATCCCATGGATAGAGGAGCCTGGTGGGCTATAGTCCACGGGGTCGCAAAGAGTTGGACACGACTGAGTGACTTTCACAAGAGACACCGGGGCTCGCTCGCTCTCTCTGCCACGTGAGAACACAGCAAGTAGGCAGCCATCTGCAGGCCAGGAAGGTGTTCTCATCAGAACCTCACTCTGCCTGGACTTGCAGCCTCCAGGACTATGGAAAATAAAAGTGTGTTGTATAAGCTACGCAGCCTATGATATTTTGTTATAGCAGCCTGAGCAGACTGCGACAGGAAATCTCCAAACATCACATGGACTCTCTGGGCTCGGTGTTCCAGACTCCCCAGCGTGGGCCCAGGAACACCAGGTGCTCCCTGCCCAGACCGCCAAATGTCCAGCTTTGGTTGGGAGAGTCCAGAATCAGTAACAGTAGTGTAAGTTCTGCCACCTTTGCCAGCTGTTCACAAGCAGGGTATTATGGAACTAGGTGCTTTCATATATAAACAAGAAAGCACAACTACACACCAGTGAATGCAATCACTCGTTCAACAAATAGTCACTGAATATCAACTATGTGTTGGGCACACAGGCATAAGGGATATGGTGGTAAACAGAACAGACGAAACTTCCTGTTCTCAGACAGCTGATCCTCTCTTGGGAGAAGATAGATGATAAATGAAATAAGTAAAATATTAATATATGATGTGCTAGATGATAAGAAAATTAAGCAGCAAGGAGGCTAAGGAATTCGCGGTGATTCTCAATAGAGATGTCAGGGGACATCATCTCACTAAGAAGGTGCCAGAGGAATAAAGACCTGAAAGAGGCAAAGGAGCAAGCCAAGCATATGTCAGCAAAAGAATATTCTAGAATGGTAGAAAGGACTGAGCCATGTTGTCAAACACCAAGATGGGCAGTGTGGCAGAGAGAGGAACTGGGGTGAGAGAGATGGTGTACAGATCACGCAGAGCTTGTCAGCCAGTCCATTAACTTCGTCCTCTACTCTGAGCAGAGCATCAGTACAACCTGCTTTACATTCTACCAGAATCTCTCAGGCTGCTGGGCTGGCAAAGCTGCTGTGGAGTAAAAGCTTGGAACATATGCTCTATTGGCCTCCTAGGGCTGTTGTAACCAGTTACCACACATTGGTGGCTTAAAACAGAAGTAATGTATTCTCCCACATTTCTGGAAGCTAGAGACCTGAAATCAAGGTGTCAGCACCACTGGTTTCTTCTGGATCCTCTGATGGAGAATCTGGCCCATGCCTATCTCCCAGCTTCTGGTGGTGGTGGCAACCCCTGGCATTCCTTGGCTTATAGCCACATCACCCCAATCTCTGCCTGCATCTTCATACGACCTTTTCCCCAATGTATGTTTCAGTGTCTGAGTCCAAATCTCCCTCTCCTTTCTCTTATAAGTACTCTAGCCATCGGATGTCGGGCCCAGCCTAATCCAGTATGACCTCATCTTAACTAATTCAATCTGCAAAGACCTTGTTTCTAAATGAGGTCACATTGACAGTTCCTATATGGACATGAACTGGAGGAGATATTATACGACTCACTATACATACCTGACATTAAATACTTCATTTAGGCTTATAATCTGAGAAAAACCAGCCTTTAAAAAAAATTCAATGCTAAATATAGATCCTACTGTTTATAAGAAGGAAAACATCATGTGAAATACTGGTAGATCCTTCCATAAGATGGAACTGGCTGAAAACAAATTATAAATAAAAACGCCAAAGTCCAGGTCTGAGGAACTAATCTGTTGGTTTTCTTTTTTTTTTTCCCCTAAGTAATAGTAAATTTATATGAACATGCACATATAAAAAGAAAACCAAAAAAGGCTTTCCACAAAATTACTTTCATTAATCACATTTTTAGCCCTGGCTCTGGAAGTGAGTGACCTTGACTCTGGCAATAGGGTCAGCAGTTCTGAACTCAGGTCTCAAAGATAAAGGTAGGGATGTTGTTGTTGTTGTTGTTTAGTTGCTAAGTTGTGTCCGACTATTTGTGACCCCATGGACCATACACAGCCTGCCAGGCTCCTCTGCCATGGATTCTCCAGGCAAGTGTACTGGAGTGGGTGGCATTCCCTTCTCCAGGGGATCTTCCTGACCCAGGGAACAAACCCAGGGCTCCTGCATTGCTGGTAGATTCTTTACTGACTGAGCCACCAGGAAGCCCAAAGGTAGGGTAGGGGGTGCCAATTCATTCCTGGTGACTCAAAAAAAAAAATTTGTTTTAAAGTTTTTATTTACTTATTTATTGATTTGACTGCATCTGGTCTTAGTTACACTGTGCAAACTCTTAGTTTTGGCATGTGGAATCTAGTTCCCTGACTAGGGATCAAACCCAGGTGCCCTGAGTTGGAAGCATGGAATCTTAGCCACTGGATCATCAAGAAGGTCCCTCCTAGTGACTTTTAAAAAAGGGACATGTTTGTGTCCCAGGAAACAAAAGTGTGGGATAAATTCAACCTCTGTAAATAAAAATAATCAAATTCTTAAGTACCACATCTCTTCCCCAGGCACATCCATTTGCCACCCTGCTCCACAAGGCCTTTGGAATCCAGTTCACTGAGGTTCAGGAAAAAATCTTAGGAGCGAAGGGCAGCAAGGGCAGCATGGTGCTTTGCCTCCTTTACCTGCCCGGTTTCCTGCAGCCAGCTGGGCTTCTCAGATGGCCTGGTCTCAGCACATTTTTACACGGCTGAGTCTACCTCAGAATAAAGTCATGGAATGTTTCTGGAGAAGCTATTCAGCACAGGAAGCTGCTTCGAAGCCACCAGCTAGTGATGTCTGGTGATCACAGGAATTCTCTCTTTTGTGTATTTCAGTCTTTTACACACACATACACACACACTTCACAGTCTTTAATGCATCGCCTCTTCTATACGCCACCCCCAACTCTTCTGGTCTAGCTTTTCCTTTTTTCCATACCCTCTCCCCACACATGAGCATTCGGTAACAGCCCCTCACCCGCCGCCAGTACCTAACCTTCCTGAACACCTGCACCACCGGCCTTTCCACGCGTGGAATGCTGTTCACCTGACACAATCCTGCCCCTTCCCATCCTGTGTGGCACATGGAGCTGTAGCCGGACCACACCTCAAATCAAATTGCCTCCAACATGGGCTCCATACACAATTCTAGGCCTGTTTGGGGGAGAGGCACCCGCGAAAGCCCCTATCTGTGTAGACAGACCTCTGCTGCTTCTCTCCACAGACAAGCCACTGCCCCCAGAGCCCATACTATTGGTATTTTAATATTAAGGCTAGACGGAAGCACAGAAGTGTGAAAGCCCAAACCTCAGCGAGGTAACCACTTTCATTGAAAAAATTTTTTCGGCATACCTTTTCATTAAGATTCACCCTCTCTTGACGAAATATCAGTTAATTCCCACCTTTTTTCTAATTTTCCTGGGTCTCACTGCCATTTTCACGTTGTCCTGAGTGCTCCCCCTGGAGAGAAGCTTGGCCTGCAAAATGCAGATCTGAGGAACTGAAGAAAAACGAGAGGCGCGGGGAGAAAGACCCTCTGCACAAGTTGAAGAGGGGCCTGTCCTGGCCACAAGATGGACAGGAGGATCAAGGAAGACGATGTGCTCCCCAGAGTTCAGCTGACTGAGAAACGGGCGCCGAGAGGGTCCACGAGGACAGCGGCACGATCTTCCTATATTTCTGCCAGAGGAAAATGGTCTCTTGCACCACGGGACTTATAAAATCCGGGTGAGCGCCCCCAGCGCAGAAAAGATCTGCTGGGAACTCCCTTTCTAGGCGCAGGACCCCCCCAGGTAGGAGAAGCGCATGCGCGAACACGTCACGTGGTGTGCGCTTCAGACGGATTAGCTCCAGAAGCGGAAGTGGTTCTAGAGGCCTCCGGGGAGCTAGAACTTTGCAGCAGAGAAGTCTGAATATGTTTTTCTTTAGTATGCCACAGACTAGGGGCCAGTTATTTGGAGCATACTTAGAATTTAGGATGAGGTCACAGAGAAACTGCCTTAGTTTGCATTGAGTCCGTCTCAAAAAGAAATTTATTAAATGGTTAGGTCAGAACTGTGCTGAATCAAAAAGACTTGGGAGGATTCGTTCGTGAAGTACCATGTGTTGGCTTTAACTGGGTTCTCGTTGGCACTAGTCAACTGCAAAAGACATTTTGAGAAGCATCATATGTTAACATAAACAGAAAATTAGATTTTCTTGGGGAATCCTTATTAGTTTTGTTAGGTAACCGGGGAAGGGTCTAAGAAGGAAAAATACTTCGAATTTTCAGATACACAGGTTGAAGTATTTAGCCATGTAATGATGTTTGGAATTTGTTTTAGAATATTTAAACTTGCTAAATCAAAGATATGGGGTAGGGACTTCCCTGGTGGTCCAGTGGTTAAGAATTTGCCTTCCAGTGCAGGAGATACTAGTTTGGTCCCTAATTGGGAAATTAGATCCCACGTGCCAGAACTAAGATCTGGTGTAGACAAATAAATTTATAAATAAAAATAAATATTAGAAAAAAGATGTTATCTGGGGTTTGCTGTAAACCATTCCGGGGAAAATGTTGGTAGGGGAATAGATTAAAACAAGATTGAAGATTGATATTGCTAAAGCTGAGAAATAGGTTCTATTCTCAAATATTTTCGCATGTTTAAAGTTTTCATAGTGAACATTTGAAATGTACAACTTTCAATAGTGTGATTTAGAAAAAACCAAACACTATTGAGAGAATACTATTTCAATACATTAAGTTGTTCACACAAATAATAAAAATCTAAAATATAAAAAAAGATTCAGTCTCTTTTGCCCTCCCTTTGGTTTCATGCTTTTTCCTTTAAATGGTAGCATATTAAATACATTGCTGTATGCCTTGCTTTTTAATATATCTTTATGGATACATTGAAGAAGAAGTTGGCAACCACTCCGGTATTCTTGCCTGGGCAATCCCATGGACAGAGGAGCCTGGTGGGCTACGTATGGTCCATAGGGTCAAAAAGAGTCAGACACAACTTATCAACTAAACAATTGATGCATATTTTACATATGATATAATTCACCCATTTCAAGTGTAATTTTCAGTTTTCTTTTGCAAATTACCAAGTTGTGCAGCCATAACCATAAGGCAGTTTTCCATTTTTTCCATCACTTCAATAAGATCCCTCAGGCCCATTTACGATTACCCCTCTCCACTCTAACCTCCCTCAGGCCCAGACAACCTCCTTTGCGTCCTGATTAGCAACTGTGATAAAAATAATTCTTAGTATTGTCATCAGAGTCTGAACAGACTTGGCCAGTTTCCATTCCATCAGAGGAACTAGGCATTTCACAGTGGACTATGCCACATGCCGCAACTAAGTCCACCTTTTAAACTCCTGAGGTGAGGGAGACCCTTTTCCTCTGGCTGGGATACAGGACGTGAACAGTTTCAGGTATTGAAACAGTGTTCTCTCTGTAGTGTTTGGTTTTTCAAAATATAAATCACACTGTTGAAAATCATACATTTCAAACTTTCACTATAAAGATTTCAAGCATATAAAAATATTTGAGAATAGTACCTAAGCCCAAGGTAGATGTTATGGTAAAACTGCAGGATGGGAGAGGAGAGAGTAGGCCATGGGAACACATTAAATTGTGCTTGAACCTACAGGCTCTTTTGTCCCCAAACTATACCATAGGGGCTTCCCCCTAAACCAGCTTTGCCAAGAACAGCCTTTTAAAAAAGTTTTGAAAACTGAACGTCCCGGGTGGTCCAGTGGTTAAGAATCCACCTGCCAATGCAGGGGACATGGGTTTGATCCCTGGTCTGGGAAGATTCCATCTGCCATAACTAAGCCCCATGAACCACAACTACTGAGCCCGAGCGCCTAGAGTCCATGCTCTGCAGCAAGAGAAGTCACTGCAATGAAAAACCTGTGCACTGAACTAGAGAGTAGCCCCTACTTACCGAAGCTAGAGAAAGCCCACGCACAGCAACGAAGGCCCAGTGCAGTCAAGAAAACTTTAATTAAAAAAAAAACAAACTTGAAAACCAAAGTCACAGGGAAAATGACTACATGCCCAAATCTTCCATTTTCTTTAATTTTTAAAAAAGTAATTAAAAAAAAAATCCTGGATGATTGCAACCAAATAGGTTTTTCATAGGTAGAAAACAAAAGTTGCGATAAAATGACCGAATCACTATCCTCAGGTATACAGGAAAACACCTGCCACTGACTGTTTGGAATTTTTTTTAAAGAAAGGAAAAAGTCAAACCAAACAAAGGAATCAAAACTCACAGAAATCAAGTTCCAACTCCCATCAAGACTGTTTTGAAGAGCAGAGATCATAAAATGGAAAGAAAGGTGAACAAATCGAGTTGTAAGGCAATTTGATTTACAAAACAAACAACTCTTGCTGCCTGTACTTTCCTCAATGCTCTTTGAGAGGAAGAACACAATAGATCCTCAATGCAGTTAATATTTGCCTAAAGAAGTAGTAAATAAATGAGGGCCTATCATTTTCTAAGCACTATGCAAGAAATTTAAGGATCAAAAATGACAAAGATCTTGATCAAGAAATACAAGTACAGTGAAGAAGAAGATACATAAGCAGATAATTTCTATGTAGTGTGATAATCACTGAAAGTAATTTCAAGGTATAGAGATAGCTCAAGATGAACAGTAGTGAATACAGTTGGGGAAGGAGGAAATGATTAGAGAAACTGCATGTGCTCATATTCTCCAGGAAAGCAATGACCAGGAGAATGTTCTAGGTAGAGGAAATAGCTTCCCAAGTGGCTCAGCAGTGAAGAATCTGTCTGCAGTGCAGGACACACAAGAGACTCAGGTTCGATCCCTGAGTTGGGAAGATCCCCTGGAGAAGGAAATGGCAACCCACTCCACTATTCTTCCCAGGAAAAATCCCATGGACAGAGGAGCCTGGCAGACTACAGTCCGTGGAGTCATCAAGAGTCAGACAGGACAGCACAGCAAGTACTTTTTAGAGGAAATAGCATTTGCAAAGGGAGTGAGTAGTTCAGTCTAACTAGAGCATTAAATGTATCAAAATAGGTTTCTCCCCAGAGCCCTGGGGCAGAACCAAGGTGAAGGAAGTCCTGGGTGAGGTTAGAAGTGGGAAGCAAGAAACAGTTTGATGGTCAAGTCAAAAAGGTCGATGGGAAGTGAGAACTGAACACAATATAAAGGGTTTTCAACAGAGGAGAGACCAGGTAGTGTGAGCAACAGAGTGCGGAATAGTGGAGCAAATTTCTTGTCCTAGTTTATGTGCAGGAGCTCAGAACTAAGGATGTAGAAAGGTGGCAGGTATTGAAGTCACAGCTTTGATGGAATGAGGTGGCAGGTGAAACTATGTGAAAATTGTGGTAGGGCAGTAAATGTATTAGTTAGAAGGAAAGGAATGCTCTTCAAATATTCTGTTCAATATTCTGTGGATAAGGGTTAGTATATGGGTAAATGTGAACTTGGGGGGGATTTCCCTTGTTGTCCGGTGGCTAAGACTCCATGCTCCCAATGCAGGGGGCCCAGGTTCAATCCCTGGTCAGGGAACTAAGATCCAGTGCAGCTATATATATATATATATATATATTCTTCAATGTGGACTTGGCTGAATTTAAACAGCATCTCATAAACCAATAGAGAAACAAAGTAAAAGAGTAGGTATCAGGATTGTTTAGATGGGCTGGAAAATAAAAAGTGAAAGTGATAGGTACGTAGTCGTGTCCAAGTCTTTGTGACCCCCATGGACTGTATCCCACCAGGCTCCTCTATCCATGGAATTCTTCAGGCAAGAATGACGGAGTGGGTTGCCATTTCCTTCTCCATAAGATGGGCTTCGTCAGGATAAATTACCATCCTGTCTGATATACTTACAGACAGATCTTTGTGGATAAACCTGCTAACCCCACACAGATGTCTACTTTGACTCTAAGAGCAAAAAGAGTAAGAAATACTGCCTCTTGGAACACACTGGAAAATCTTTACTTAAAAGAGAGACAGCCTCTTCTACCCCTAAATTTATGTCACATTGCTCTTGCTACACAGAGGTCCTTTGGCTGACAGGACGTGGTACATATCCTCCTTTACAGGGTTCTTGAAAACCTTTTCTCAGTATTGGCCAGGATTTAATGATATAAACTGTAGTTGAGACTTGCCCAGACCAGAACACCACAAGATATGTGAATCATAGCTTCCCACTATCAAAAGGCATGTGATACACTGGTCATTGACCCATAACCTAAGAGAATATCTTTCTTGCAAGTGGAGAATCCAGTATGACTTTCATTAGAGTACAGAGATAAAGAGCTGGGTGTGGGAGCAGGAGCCTTAGGAGTGGGGGACAGAAAAGGGGAAATAAAATCTCTGACTCAGACAATAGTGAACTTAGAGAGAAAGGGACAGTCTGAGGTATGAGATTCAAAAGGGTGGACAGAGAGCAAGACCCAGATTACAATGGAAGTGGAGACCAAGAAGTCCCCCAACTGCGGTAGGCAGCAGAGGAAGGTTGCTAGAGACTCCTTTGGTCAAGTTCGAGCACAATTTGGGTGCTACCAAAGACACTGTTGTTGAAGATTTTCACCACGTATTTGAGGCTTGGAAAGCAAACTTAAAAAAAAAAAAAAGTTAGCTTAAGATATCATTTCACTAAAAAGATCTGGAGAATATCAGAAACCTTTTAATTTGTTTCAGGGGGAAAAAAAGTACAAAGCAAGTGATCTATTTCTGTACAAAATTGTCCTAATTCCAGAGAAATAACTTCAATGTCAACAAATCTCGTGGTCTTTATAAAGTTCTAAATTAATAAACTCCAGCTTTCCTGATAGCTCAGACAGTAGAGAATCTACCTTCAATGCAGGAGAGCCAGGTTTGATCCCTGGGTGGGGAAGATTCCCTGGAGAAGGGAATGGCAACCCACTCCCAATATTCTTGCCTGGAGAATGCTATGGACAGACCATGAGGTTGCAAAGAGCTGGACATGACTGAGCGACTCACACTTTGACTTTCACACACACTACACACACACGTGGCCAAGACAGGCCATAAATTTGAATCAAGGTCTAGCTTTCCAAAATAGCAGAGCCAAGTAGACAATCTCCTTGCAGAATTCTTTAAAAAAATATTTTTAATTTATTTGTAAAGTTTTTTATTTTGCGTGGGGGGTGACAGGGGAGGGAATGTGAGCATGTGCCATCCATCTCTATGACGCCATAAAAACTCGTAGACAAGATAATCACGTGGTTCCTTCGACTGTGAGATAACAAACCATGAACAGTTCTGTTTTCATGTGGATGTGCTCTTGATAAAGGAAAGACATTGAGGACTAGGTGACGGCAACTCAACGGTTATGTTAATGTCTCATTCAAGGAAAGGGAAGCAGGAAAATTCTGAATGCGACTTCATGATGAAGGTATAAAGTTGGCAGTCTGGGGACACAGAGTACTTATTTGCTTTATCTCAGCATTGCTAGAGCACACACTAACAATGGTATTCCACTTCTGAAATTCCACTGGTTCTGGAATTCCAGCAAAGGTCCCTCCAGGTCATTGTGTTCTCGCTGATGGGAATTGGGGAAGGCACTGCCTTTTCTTTGCATCATAAATTGTTTAGCAAACTATTCTTAAAAGCCAAACAAAAAAAATAATAAAATTCTATGGAAATTTTCTTGAGCTCTGATTTAATGTTTCCAATTTTTTTTTTTTTTCTGAACAGAACATCCTTAAAAATGAAAACTCAGTCAAAGCTTCAGCTAGTTGATCTTTTGGCAGGTTGAGAAGTCATGATTCAAACGGAAGAGCAGTCCCTTGCATCACCCTACTCACCCTGAGCCTGTAACGGAGACAAGACGGCCTGCCCTCTGGAAAAGGGACACCACCACACTCTGGCACATCTGCTTGTTCAGAATGTTCCCCAAATGTTAACAGCTGCAGCTGGGCCTACCAGGGGGATTCTTCAGTGACACAAAAAGCCTTTCATTCCAGTTCTCAGTGCTATTTGTGATGTTCAGATTCTTCCGTGGTTACTGTTATTCTTGAAGATTGCTTCTGGTTTGGAGCACTAATTAAAACCTGGGGCTCTCTTTTCCCTAGATCAAAGTAGTATTGTGCCCACAGAGAGTGGTATATAAGTACACTAACAGAGCTTTGGCACCGATAATCTCCCAAGTGGGAGGAAAACACCTGAGCTATTCAATACAAACCCACATTTTTAGTAAGTGACATAGCATGTCTCATATTTTCAAGTTTATATCCTTCTAATTTCAAGTCTTCATCCTACTTTAAATGTGCGGATTTTCTTTAATCTTATTAATGAAAAAAGAAACTATTAGGGAGATAAAAAGTTTAGCATTTTTCAGGGTATGCTTTGGGGATATTGATTCATTCACTTTATACCCCTTGGTGACATAAATGAAAAAGGATATCAAGCTAACTTGGAAATTCACAGAGTTTTACCCTCTCAGGCTTCTGAGCAATTAATTAGAACAACAGGGAAGCCTTTCATGAAAGCTGTATCTTCAGGCTCACCCTCATGTTCTTTTATCTGAACATACCGTGTTGGTTTCTAATTTCTTTTCTTTTTCTTGCTCTTCCTCCTTGTTAATGTAGGTTAACAGCCAATCAAAAAGCAAAGACATTTTCTAATATTAAGATTATGAAGCATTTAACATGATAAACTACTTTCCTAATTTCAAAATACTGCTTTTATGCAGAAAAAAATATCATCATGTAAGTTGCCCTCTTCAAACTGCAGTTAATATGATAATTAATTTCTTTGATTGTTCATTATCAATACATTTTATTGAGTTCCTAATGGGGTCATAGCAGTATGATGTGCTGCTGTGCTCAGTTGCTCGGTCATGTCTGACTCTTTGTGATCCCTTGGACTATAGCCTGCCAGGATCCTCTGTCCATGGAATTCTCTAGGCAAGAGTACTGGAGTGGGTTGCCATTTCCTACTCTAGAGGATCTTTCTCACCCAGAGATCAAACCCATGTCTCTTTGGTCTCCTGCATCAGCAGGTTAATTCTTTACCTCTGCACCATCTAGGAAGTCCATGCTCCTTTTTTTTTTTTTTTAGGCTATGCGGTTTTACTTGCAGCAGGCATGATCTTCAGTTGCTGCTTGGGAACTCTTAGTTGCGGCATGTGGGATCTAGTTCCCTGACCAAGGGTTGATCCCAGGCCCCCAGCATTGGGAGCATGGAGTCCTAGCCACTGGACCACTAGGGAAGCCCCTCTATGCTTCTTTTGGGCCTGATATAAATCAGGGATCTATCAACAAGGGTCTTGTTGACCAGTGGAAAGTCATGTGGATGTGTGTGAAACATCATTACCAAGGTAGTGTTAGGTTTTGTGGTGGGGGCGGGGGTGTGCTCTTCCTCAGAGGCTGAAGAAGGGAGGGTGCTATTCCCCAGATGCTGGGAGTGATGATGACCCACAGCCTTCAGTGAAGTCCTTCTCCCAGGATTGCCCTCAACCCAAGACTGCCTTCCCCCAAAGATTATGCTCTGTCCCTGGAAGCAGAATTTATCCAATGACTGGTGGATTAGAGAGTAGGTGTTAGAGGTTTCAGGCCATGGCCTCGAGTCAGGATAACTCAGAAGGACCATCCCAGTTCCAGACAACCTGGAAGTTAAGTCACTCCTCCATCTGCCCCACTCTGTTCTACTCCCCAGGGCACTTCGCTGTATATTCCAAATGTATTTCTTTTCTTTAAAATTTTTTTTACTTATTTATTTCCTTTTAGCGGCACTGGATCTTTGTTGCTGCAAGCGGGCTTTTCTCTAGTTGCAGTGAGCAGGGGCTACTGTTCGTTAAGGTCCATGGGCTTCTCACTGCCATGGCTTCTCTGGTTGCAGAGCACGGGCTGTGGGCACTCAGGCTTCGAGCAGTTCGGGCTTGCGGGCTCTAGAACACAGGCTCAGTAAGTGGTGATGCACATGCTTAGCTGCTCTCAGGCATGTGTGATCTTTCCGGACCAGGAATCGAACCCGTGTCCCCTGCAGTGGCAGGCAGATTCTTAACCACTGAACCACCAGGAAAGTTCCCCCAATAAATTCCTTGCATGCAAATTTGTCTCAGAACCTGCTTGGCAGGGAACCCAGCCACAGCAGCATCAAATGCTGATATAATGAAATTAGGATGCCTAAGTTTTGGTCTTGCGCCTGCCACTGTGGGGAGTAACCTGTCTCCACCTCCTTTAAAAAGAGACTAGATCTCCAAAGAGACATCTCTCTAAAGGTCTGAGATAATGGTCACAGTAAGCACTCAATCTTGACTGTTCTCAAAATTATAACTAATGTCAACTGAAAAGAATGTGGAATCAAAAATCAATGACCAGGAATCAATTTCAATTACTAATTTGCTTGGCAATACAAAATAGTTTTCCCCAAGTTATCTCCTTGACGACAGAAATACTCTTGTAAATCATCTCCAGTCTGAGTTTAACTCAGCAGCTTTCATTCCTTTCTTTTCTCTGCCCAGGTTTCCAGGAGCCCAGGTAAATCCACTCAGTCATCTCCTCTCTATCTGGAACCAGATCACTGATTGCAAAGAGGGTTTGTAGAAACCATCCAGAGTCAGGTATTTCAGAATCAGACAACATTGTGTTAGTATTCTCAAGTGGAGAAATTTTAAAGGGACTCCTTAAAAACAATTCAATAAATATAATAAGGGAAAGAATCATACCAATTTAGTAAGTGAAATATATTCAACGAGTCACAATATGGGGCTTCCCTGGTGGCTCAGACAGTAAAGAATCTGCCTACAATACAGGAGACCCAGGTTCAATCCCTGGGTTGAAAAGATCCCCTGGAGAAGGAAATGGCTACCCTCTCCAGTATTCTTGCCTGGAGAATTCCATGGACAGAGGAGCCTGGCGGGCTATAGTACATGCGGTTGCAAGAGTCAGACACAACTGAGGGACTAACACACACACACACAGTCACAATATGTGACGCCACTGCTTAAAAGTCCTAAGTCCTTTGTTTTTCACCATCCTCTTAGATTACATCTTCGATGTAGGTATTGTTAAAGCCATTGCAGTACCTGCCCTAACTCTATCCTCCTTGGTAGGTGTCTTAACAGAACATAAACTACCCCTGAGAGAGGCAGGGTGTCAGTTCCTGCCACTAGCACCAAGGTGTTCTTGACCTGAGGATAAAGTCTTTTACAGTTTCACTTTGTTTCTTTATTTTCTCCTCCCTCCCCTTCCTTTACTGTTTTATCCATCCTGCTTTTTGGTCCCTCCCTCTGCGGTAAAGCATCTATCTACAATGTGAGAGACCCGCTTTCAATTCCTTGGTCGGGAAGATCCCCTGGAGAAGGAAATGGCCACCCACTCCAGTATTCTTGCCTGGAGAATCCCATGGACAGAGGACCTTGGTGGGCTACAGTCCATGGGGTCACAAAGGGTCAGACGCAACTGGGCGACTTGACTTTCTTTCTTTCTTTCCTGGTATTCCTCTTGTCCTGCATCTTTTCCTGTAAGGGTGTGCTTTACGTACCACATTCAACCACTGTTACTGGGATTATTTCTGCTCTTGTTCTGCCTGTTGTCCAGCTTGTCTACGTGGTGCTGAACTCATTTCCAAGTGCCCATCTCAGCATGAGGCTACCATCTCCTGGTGGTGTGGGGAAGGTTGGGGTAGTGAGCTATTCTGAGATGAGGTGTGGGGAGGTGTGATCAGGTGTGGGGAGGTGTAGAGAGGTGTGAGGAAGCATGGGGAGGTTTGGTTAGGTATGATAAAGTGTGGGGAGAGGTGGCAAGGTATGGTGAGGTTTGGGAAGGTGTGGTGAGGTTTGATCAGGTGTGGTAAGGTGTAGGGAGAGGTGGCAAGGTATGGTGAGGTTTGGGAAGGTGTGGTGAGGTCTGGGGAGGTTTGGTCAGGTGTGGTAAGGTGTGGGGAGAGGTGGGAAGGTTTGGGAAGGTGTGGGGAGATTTGGTCAGGTATGGTGAGGTGTGGGAAGGTATGGTGAGCTGTCAGGAGGTGTGACGAGGTGTGGTCAGGTGTGGTAAGGTATGGGGATAGATGGGAAAGTTTGGGAAGGTATGGTAACCTATGAGAAGGTGGTGAGTCAGTGATGCAGTCTAAGCATCTCGTCCTCTGCTGCCCCTTCTCCTTTGACTTTCAATTTTTCCCAGCATCAGCATCTTTTCCAATGAGTCAGCTCTTTACATCAGGTGGCCAAAGTATTGCATTGTGGTTCTATTTTTTCTAAACTGACTCCATGTGCAGTGGGAGAAACTATAACCTGCTCTGGAAAACCTATCTTTGACCAAAAAGGCCTAGCTTTCTGGCAATACTGTCTGGTTACCAGTTGACCCTGGGAAACAAGCCCATTCTCTGTGCATGTAATTTGTCTCCCTCCCATAGGGAGGGCTTTACATTAGGGCTGAATCTTGGTGGTGTACATTCTATGCATTTGGACAAATGTTGAATGACATGTATCCATAATTATAGTGTCAATGTAAGTTCATCAATTGTAAAAAACATACCACTCTGATGGAGGTGTGTGTTGTTTTTGTTCAGTCACTAAGTCATGTCTGACTATTTGTGACCCCATGTACTTCAGTATGTAAGACTCCTCTGTCCTGCACTATTTCCCAAAGTTTGCTCAAATTCATGTCAATTGAGTCAGTGATGGCTGTCTGGGGAGGCCTTACAAATAGCTGTGAAAAGAAGAGAAGCGAAAAGCAAAGGAGAAAAGGAAATATATAAGCATCTGAATGCAGAGTTCCAAAGAATAGCAAGAAGAGATGAGAAAGCCTTCTTCAGCGATCAATGCAAAGAAATAGAGGAAAACAATAGAATGGGAAAGACTAGAGATCGCTTCAAGAAAATTAGACATACCAAGGGAACATTTCATGCAAAGATGGGCTTGATAAAGGACAGAAATGGTATGGACCTAGCAGAAGCACAAGATATCAAGAAGAGGTGGCAAGAATACACAGAAGAACTGTACAAAAAAGATCTTCACAACCCAGATAATCACGATGGTGTGATCACTCACCTAGAGCCAGATATCCTGGAATGTGAAGTCAAGTGGGCGTTAGAAAGCATCACTATGAACAAAGCTAGTGGAGGTGATGGAATTCCAGTTGAGCTATTTCAAATCCTGAAAGATGATGCTGTGAAAGTGCTGCACTCAATATGCCAGCAAATTTGGAAAACTCAGCAGTGGCCACAGGACTGGAAAAGGTCAGTTTTCATTCCGATCCCAAAGAAAGGCAATGCCAAAAAATGCTCAAACTACCACACAATTGCACTCATCTCACATGCCAGTAAAGTAATGCTCAAAATTCTCCAAGCCAGGCTTCAACAATACGTGAACCGTGAACTTCCTGATGTTCAAGCTGGTTTTAGAAAAGGCAGAGGAACCAGAGATCAAATTGCCAACATCCACTGGATCATGGAAAAAGCAAGAGAGTTCCAGAAAAACATCTATTTCTGCTTTATTGACTATGCCAAAGCCTTGACTGTGTGGATCACAATAAACTGTGGGAAATTCTGAAAGAGATGGGCATACCAGACCACCTGACCTGCCTCTTGAGAAATCTATATACAGGTCAGGAAGCAACAGTTAGAACTGGACATGGAACAACAGACTGGTTCCAAATAGGAAAAGGAGTACGTCAAGGCTGTCTATTATCACCCTGCTTATTTAACTTATATGCAGAGTACATCATGAGAAATGCTGGACTGGAAGAAACACAATCTGGAATCAAGATTGCCAGGAGAAATCTCAATAACCTCAGATATGCAGATGACACCACCCTTATGGCAGAAAGTGAAGAGGAACTCAAAAGCCTCTTGATGAAAGTGAAAGTGGAGAGTGAAAAAGTTGGCTTAAAGCTCAACATTCAGAAAACGAAGATCATGGCATCCGGTCCGATCACTGCATGGGAAATAGATGGGGAAACAGTGTCAGACTTTATTTTGAGGGGCTCCAAAATCACTGCAGATGGTGATTGCAGCCATGAAATTAAAAGACGCTTACTCCTTGGAAGGAAAGTTATGACCAACCTAGATAGCATATTCAAAAGCAGAGACATTATTTTGCCAACAAAGGTCCGTCTAGTCAAGGCTATGGTTTTTCCAGTGGTCATGTATGGATGTGAGAGTTGGACTGTGAAGAAGGCTGAGCGCCGAAGAATTGATGCTTTTGAAGTGTGGTGTTGGAGAAGACTCTTGAGAGTCCCTTGGACTGCAAGGAGATCCAACCAGTCCATTCTGAAGGAGATGAGCCCTGGGATTTCTTTGGAAGGAATGATGCTAAAGCTGAAACTCCAGTACTTTGGCCACCTCATGAGAAGAGTTGACTCATTGGAAAAGACTCTGATGCTGGGAGGGATTGGGGGCAGGAGGAGAAGGGGACAACAGAGGATGAAATGCTTGGATGGCATCACTGACTTGATGGACGTGAGTCTGAGTGACTCACGTGACTCACGTGACTCTGGGAGTTGGTGATGGACAGGGAGGCCTGGCGTGCTGTGATTCATGGGGTCGAAAAGAGTTGGACAGGACTGAGCGACTGAACTGAACTGATGCCATAGTCTAAGCATGTTATCCTCTGCTGCCCCCTTCTCCTTTGACTTTCAATCTTCCCCAGCATCAGGATCTTTTCCAATGAATCAGCTCTTTACGTCAGGTGGCCAAAGTATTGGATCTTCAGCTTCAGCATCTGTCCTTCTATTGAATAATCAGGATTGATTTCCTTTAGGATTGACTGGTTTGATCTCCTTGCTGTCCAAGGGACTCTCAAGAGTCTTCTCCAGCACCACAATTCAAAAGCATCCATTTTTTGGCCCTCAGCCTTCTTTATGCTCCAACTCTTAACATCTGTACGTGACTATTGTAAAAACCATAGCTTTGACTATACAGACCTTTGTTGGCGAAGTAATGTCTCTGATTTTTAATACACTGTCTAAATTTGTCATAGCATTCCTTCCAAAGAGCAAGCATCTTTTAATTTCATGGCTGCAGTCACCATCTGCAGTGATTTTAGAGCCCAAGAAAATAAAATCTGTCACTGCTTCCATAGTGGTATCCCATTCTTTCAATTCATATTTAATTTTAAAGTTATTTTTAATTTTTAAATTAGGGCTCCTCCTAGTTTCTCTCTACATATGTTTTGTAAAACAATAATATTTTAAAAGAACCTTTATCATGATTGAATTAAAGGTGATGTTTGTTTGTTGAAAGCCTAACTCAACAGTGATACAGTAGATATTCATTAAGTGTTCAACCAGGCCTCATTCACCAAGAACTTTGGCATCTGGATCTTAGGCTCTGTCTTCATTCCAATGTCTGCCATTGACCTAGGCAATTTTCCTGTCATATAGTTGACCTACTCAGCACCCTAGCCTCCAAGTTCAGCTAAGGTTATCGAGCTACTCAAATCTAGCTCCACTCCTATTGGCTGTATGACCTTAGACAATAGTCTGCCTTGCCTAGAACCTTTAAAGCCTATAATTCCACTGCCTGGATCAATCTGGTTGTAATTCCAGTCATAATTCCAGTCTTATCTTCTGTGCCTCTGTAACCATGCAATTAGCATATCCATTGCAAATCATCACAACTGTAAGTTTATGACCTCCAACCACAGACAAATCCTCTGCAGTGCTATGCAGTCATCCTATGTGTCTTTAAACATCCACCTTCAACCTAAATTTCTAGATGGTGATTCTAAATCTTTACCACTCTCCTTATGACCCTTCTGCAGAAATCATCAGCAGATGGGAACTCCCTCCAGCACTTGCCCTTCTATCCAACTCCAAACATATCTTCGTTTATCCCTATCCTGCCCTCCTTCCAACTCATCGAGAGAGTGTTCCACCACTTATGCATAGCTACTCTGGATACCAACCTTTCTTATCGCCTCTGATGTTTTAGTCTTTTCATGTATCCATTCTACACTGTATCCCCTGTCTCTCTCCCTCCCTGCTGCTTTCTTCCCTGGACCTGTGAATGTGCTTATTCACTCAGTCGTGTCAGACTCTTTGCGACCCCATGGACTGTAGCCCGCCAGGCTCCTCTGTCCATGGGCATTCTCCAGGCAAGAATGCTGGAGCAGGTTACCATGTGCACCTCCAGGGGATCTTCCCAACCCAGGGATCAAACCCAGGTCTCCTGCATTGCAGGGGAATTCTTTACCATCTGAGCCACCAGGAAAGCCCAGAGCCTATGAATAAGCTCATGCTTTTTATCTTTAAAGAGAAAAAAAGGCCTTCTACCTTCTACACAAACTCTCTTTCCATTCACAGACAACCTTCTGCAAAGCCCAGTCTATGAAATCATCACTGCCTCTTTACAATCCTCCCTTTCACTACTTTACCCACCTTGATCTGGCTTCCAGCCCCATCTGAATTGTGAACCTATCCCCACAGATGGCAGAGGTGACATCCCTATTGCTCGATCCAATATAACTTTGATATACACACTGTCTCTGTGTCATTGAGCATTGACCACAGTTCTTTCTAAAGTCCCCTCTTCTTCTTTGGCACCTGTGACATCACTTTCTCCTGATTTCCTGCTTGTGTGTGTGTGCTTAGTCACTTAGTCGTGTCCAACCCTCTGTGACCCATAGACTATAGCCAGCCAGTCTCCTCTGTCCATGGGATTTCCCTGGCAAGAGTACTAGAGTGAGTTGCCATTTCCTCCTTCAGGGGATTTTCCTGATCCAGGGATTGAACCCTCATCTCCAGCATCTCTTTACCACTGAGCCACCGGGGGAGCCCCATCAAGATCCATGCAAGCACACAAGCTGGCGATCTGAGTCTGATACTCAGCTCTTGTTCAAATCCTCTCCTTTTGTCTTCTATTCTCAATTAGTAAAGGGCTTCCCTGGTGGCTCAGATGGTAAAGAATCTCCCTGCAATGCAGGAGACCTGGGTTTGATCTCTGGGTCAGGAAGATCCCCTGGAGAAGGCAATGGGTCCAGTATTCTTCCCTGGAGAATTCCATGGACAGAGGTCTGACCATGTACTATAGTCCATGGGGTCCCAAAGAATTGGACGTGACTGAGCAACTAACACTTTTTAAAAATCTCTTGAATTTGTCTCTTTCTCTCCAGTTCCTCAACTACTGCTCCATCATCTCCAAACTGGGCTGGTCTCCCTGACTACAGCTTTGTCTCTTTCTAGTCTGTCCTTCGTAAGACTGCTGGCAGCTGTCTTTGCTTGTTAAGGTAGCTTTCTCAGCAGAGTCTCAATCCTCAGCTTAGAGTCCTTAAGTGGCAAGAGTGTGTCCTTTGGGTAGTACTTACCTAAATTTATTTTACTTAATCTATTTGTAATCTATATATTTTATATTAAATTTATAATTGTAAAATATCAGGACAAGTTTGGTAGAGAACTATGGAACTCCCAGTCTAGAATCTCTTTCTCAGAATCAGGCCAGTTACTATGGCACTCGAGAGTTTTGTACTTAATAGTTCTCTGTTGCCAGTTTGATGAAATACACATGATATATCCATACAATTTAATGCTTAAATCAAATAATTTAAAATATATTTATTTCAGTTATACAAAAAGTTTAAAGTTCTCCCTCTCTCTATTTAAAAAAAAAGTTTGTCAGTACTTTTAAAAAATTATTTTATTTGTTCATTTGGCTGTGCTGGGTCTTCGTTGCTGCGAGGGCTCTCTCCAGTTGTACTGCACAGGCAGCTTCCCGTGTTTCAGAGCACAGGCTCTAGAGTGGGTTTCGGCAGTTGTACCACTTGGGCTCAGTCAGTAGCTGTGGTTCCCGGGCTCTACAGCACAGGCTTAGAAGTTGTGGCGCACAGGCACAGTCATCCCTCAGCATGTGGGACCTTCCCAGACCAGGGATTGAACCCGTGTCTCCTGCATTGGCAGGCTGATTCTTTACCACTGAGCCTTCCCTAGTGGGAAGATAGGATCCAACTCTTCTCATTGCTCTGGTATCTGATGTGAAAGGCAACCGGTTTAGTAATTGAAACACCAGGGAAATACTGAGTGAATGGGGACAGCAGCAGAGTTTGTATTATTTGTTTATGATTCTTTATATCTAAATGAGAAATCTTTCTCATTTGCCCTACCGATCCTTGGGTCTGAAGGAGAAGGAAGTAGATAGTAGCGGAAGGACCCAAATCTGTGCTCATGCTAAATATATAGTTTTCTTTCTTTTTTTTTTTTTTTTAATTGAGATATAATTGACATACAACATTATTTTCCTTTCAGGTACAGAATATAATGATTCAGTATTTTTATGTATTGCAAAATGACCACCACAATAAGTTTAGCTACCCATCACCACACATAGTAACAAATTCTTTTTCTTATGATGGGAACTTTTAAGATTCCCCTCGCTTACTAACTTCTGGGTATATAATAGAGTATTATTAACTATGGTCACCGTGTCTATATTTTAATCAGTATAACTTTTTCAATTCGTTATTTTTTTCGTTTATTTTTAACTGTACTGGGTCTTTGTTGCTGCTCAGGCTTTTCTCTAGTTGCAGAGAGTGGGCGCTCCTCTGTTCTGTGGTTCGCGGGCTTCTCGTGGTGGCTTGTCTTGTTGCAGAGAACTGACTCTAGGGTGCAGGGAATTCACTGGTTGAGGCTTCTGGGCTCTAGAGCACAGGCTCAGTAGCTGTGGCGCATGGTCTCAGTTGCCCCTCAGCATGTGGGATCTTCCCAGACCAGAGATCAAACCCTGTGTCTCCTGCACTGGCAAATGGATTCTTTACCAGTGAGCCACCAGGGAAGCCCCTTAATCAGTATAATTTTTAAATATGTTTTGATTTCTAATATGACCATTATCCCCTCTTTACTTTTTTTTTTTAATACTTATGTGGATCTTAGTTGCAATATGCAGGATCTTTAGTTGCAGCATGTGGGATCTAGTTCCCTGACCAGGGATTGAACGCAAGCCCCCTGTATTGGGAGGCCAGAGTCTTAGCCACTGGACCATCAGGGAATTTCCTTTACCTTTTTTTAAAAGACCATATTAAAATAAATTAAAAGACCACATTACCTTTAATTTTAACCCTCCTCTTGCTTTTCAAAATGTCCATTAGACTTATATGTTTATGCTAAATAATTCTTAGGTCAATAAAAAGAAAAGAGGTGGAGGGAGAATGGACATTCAGAATTTTTTTTATTTTGTTTGCCAAAAAGAAGACTGAAAAGCCATTTAAAAAGTCTTGAAGTGCTAACTGTAGAGCTTAAAATTCACTCCAAAAGCCAAGATCTCCCAGCTTTGAATTCCAGTTCCACCTCCCACAAGCTGGGTAAGCTTGGACAAGTTTCTTAACCTCTATGTGCCCTCAGCGGTAACACTGGGATAATCTTATTATACCGACTTAAAGTCCTGTTGTGAAGAATGAATGAGTAAATATATAAAGCTCTTGGCCTGGCAGGTAGTAAGTGCTTAGTAAAAGTTTTTCTTTTCTTTCCCTTTTTTAAGAACTTTTTTTGGCAGCCCTTTGCCACATGTGGGATCTTAGTTCCCTGACCAGGTATCAAACCTGCATGCCCTGCATTGGAAGGCAAATTCTTGACTACTGGCCCACGAGGGAAGCTCAGAAAGTGCTTGGTAAATGTTAACTCTTCTTAATGCTTGCTTAGAACATACACACCACGAAAACAAGAACTTCTGTTTTGGCCACAATCCTATTGGCAGCAATAAATATTTGCAGTTCAGTTCATTTAAGTTCAACAAATATTTATGTGTACTTCTGACATGCCAGACAGACCCCAGAGATGCAGTGATGAGTAAGAATTAAGCTTAGAAAGGAAGGTAGAGTTCTCTCTCCACTCTTTCTTTGCAAGTGCTGTTCCCTCTTTAATGTTCCCTGCCACTTCTTCACCTGCTTAATTCCTACCATTCATCCAATTCTTAAAACTTTTAGTTCAGACACTATATCCCCACAGAAAAGCTTTCCTGACATCCCAGGATGAGCAAGGAAACTTCCACAGCCCCTGTGGCAACATCTGTCCTGTTCTTAGCAGATGGTGATTTGTGTGTTTCCCACTGACTAGTTAGTAACCAGAGGCAAAGAAGGTGGATCTCAGCTCTGTGGCCTCAGTGCCCAGCCCAGGCTCTGCTATGTTATATGTGTGAAATGTATGGTAAAGAAACTAATGATGACGAAGAAACCTGGCAATCTTTCCAAGACGAGGGGACTCTTTTTGAACAGTTGTGCTATAGCCTTGGGATTTCCAGGTGGCTCAGTGATAAAGAATCTGCCTGCCAATGGTTCAATCCCTGGGTCAGGAAGATCCCCTGGAGGAGGAAATAGCAACCCAATCCAGTATTTCTTCCTGGAAAATCTCATGGATAGAAGAGCCTGGCGGGCTACAGTCCATGGTGTCTGTAAAGAGTCAAACACAACTGAGCACCTGAGCAGGCACACACGCTGTAGCCTTAAGAAGCGAAGATGGGACTTCCCTGGTAGTCCAGTGACTAAGACTCCCCGCTCCCAATGTCCAGGTTTAGTTCTTGGTCAGGGAACTAGATCCCACGTGCCACAACTAGGAGTTTGCATGCCACAACTCAAGATCCTACAGGCCACAACTGAGGCCCAGCCAGTCAAATAAATAAATATTTAAAAAAGAAGAAGAAGCAAAGATATGTGCTGCCCCGCAAACCTTGACTTACGAAATGTATAATAACAAAATAGACACAGACTCACAGACATGGAAAGCAAACCTGTGGTTGCCAAAGGGTGGGGAAGGACAAATTTGGGCTATGGGATTAACAGATGCAAATTGCTATGCATACAATAAATAAGTAACAAGGATATATTGTGTAGCATAGGAAACTGTGGCCGTTATCTTATAATAACTTATAATGGAGTATAGTCTGCAATTATAAAAATAATGGGATCCTTCTGCCATGCGCCTGAAAATAATATAACATTGTAGATCAACTATACTTCAGTTAAAAAGTTAATAAAAATAAAAATGACATAATAAGCCAAACTTTGTAAAATCTCCTTTTGGCCTAGGTACTAAGTTGTTCTGAAAGTTACATAATAGGAAATAACTAAGTTAAATGGAGAAAAATGAAAATAAAAAGTCACTGTTATTTCTGTGATAACCAGGTAAGCCAGTAACACAACCTATTTGGAAAGCCTGACAGGTGACTAAAAACTTGGGGCCATTTAGATACACCAGCATCCATGTTACTCCTTTATAAAACTGTAGGGGAGAGAGAGGAATTTTCCTATGTCAGAAGTGTTTTATAGAATACCTTTTAAAATGATAAAGGTGGGAGGTCCCTGGCGGTCCAGTGGTTAAGACTCTGCACTTCCAAAGCACAGTGCGCCGGTTCGACCCCTGGTCAGGAAACTAAGGTCCTATTTGCTGTGTGGAATGGCCAAAGAAACAAAAACAAATACATTTTAAAAATAAATAAAACGATAAAGGTGCTAAAATGTCCCTGGTTGCTACGGCAAAACAATAGATATGAATTAAAGTAAGCAAGTCATCTGGACTCATTGGAGGATTAACTGCAGTGTTTTGTTTGTTTTTTTAATTTTTTTTAAGTGCAGTGTTAATGTCTTCAGTGGTGAGGTTTACCAGAGACTCGAGCGTGCCTGATCTCTTAGCATCGTGTCCCACATCAACCTTCTCTTCTTCCAGTATTCAGAGAAGGAAAGACGGCTAAAAAGGGTTCCTTCCGCGGAAAAAGCCTCCAAATTTCTTTCCTGAGCTTCCTCACTTACTGGTGATCTTCCCTGTTTTCCTCCAAGGGAGGCACCTCCCCCATCACACATTCAGCCTCATTTCCAAAGAGCCAGGATCCCTTTGCCTTCTCCCCACCCAGCTGGAAAAGCCTGTTCGATCTGGAGTCAGTGAGGAAATCACCATAGAAGTAAAAATGGCCCGGAGAATTTAACATGTGATCCTGAGTTGGGCTGTTAGTGTTTTAATAGATGAAGTCTTAAACCAAGAAAACGAATTCCCGGTGTTCAAAGTTTCAGGCATCAACAAGCAAGGGGTGGGAGTGGTTTTGGGGTCTTGCCCGTGGCAGCTGTCTCCTCCACGGACTTAGATGGCTGATGTCTCTTTTCAGTCTCGGTTTCTATTTTTAAAGAAGTGTCTCTTTCCTCTTCCATAAAAATTTGCCTGGGGTTCTGGCCCATAAAAACATTGCAATCACATGCAATGATTTGAGCAAAACCACAGTTATGAAAACCTCAGGGTAATCTCTCAACCAAATACTTCATATTATCTGAAATTATCCAAAATTAATACAGTTACCATCTCCCCCTTCCCAAAGCAGAGCAGAGGGAAAGGGGTTTTGAATTGAACACTCTTCGCTCAGTTAAAATCATTCTGGAAAGAAACCAGCATTTGATCAAGTTTAGACAAGACTCTTTTGGTTGTTGTTGAAGATTGTGGCAATGGTTTCATATTAGGCCTTCTTGCCCCTTTCCAATTTGTTTACAATCACTGCTCCCTCCCCAGGGGATTTGGAATGAATCATCAACTTTTCTTTTTCAAGTACACTATTAAATTAGGCTACAGCCTGGAACCAAACATTTGTTCTTACAAGCATTTCTTTCATGTCATCAGCTGTAATGGAAACCAGAAATTCAGTAGGCAGGCCTTATCTCTAGCAAAGCAGAAGGACGGACATCTAGGCCCACACTTCTGCTGTCATACACCATTTGGACAAATCTAAAAATCATATCTAAGGGCTGGAGAATTCATGCTGGAATTAGAAAAGGCCAACTTAAATTTATTTGAAAATTCATAATTTCTTGTAATTCAGAAGTGTCATTCATATTGAGTAAGAAGTTAAAAACAACTTCTTCCTCTGACTTTCAATCTTATGTAAGATGTTTTTTAAAGGATAGCCACACTTTAAAATAAACAGTGGTTTTTCAGTTCCAGCTTCAAGAACTTAAAGATGCTTTCAGTCTATTTTTCATTTCAGAAGACAGCAATTGTTGAATACAAAAATATCTAATTATAAAAATAGCTACCTTTTAGTGACATGTTATTATGAAAATCAGACCTTCACCAAAAGATGTAAATGAAATAACACATGAGGTGACCATTTATCCATTCAACTAAGGGTGTTATCACTAACCTGAGGATTCATGATGCAGCAGTAAACCAACAAAAACCCCTGTCTTGTGGAATTTTATATTGAAGGGAGGGCTAGGCAGGATAGATTGTTAACATAATAAGTCAATAAATGTACAGAGAAACATATACATGTGTATATGTTGTATGAAATACATGTGTATATGTTGTATATGAAATGTGTAGAGAAAACAGAGTGGGAAAGGAGATTAGAGAGGGGTGCCAATGGGAAAAAAACATGGTTTTAAATAGGAGGGTCAAGGAAGGTCATAGAGAAATGTGATTCAAGAAAAGGACTCCAGGCAGATGGGAACTACCAGTGCAAAGACCCTGAGGCAAGAGTACCTGGCACACTGAGGGACAGCAAAGAGCCCCTTGCGGCCTGTGCAGAGGAAACAGACTGGAGGATCTGAAAGGATTAAGTCATAGAAGTAGGGCTGGGTTGAGCACATTATATAAGGCTTTATGGGGCATTGTGAAGATGTTGGCTTTTACTTTGAATGAGGTGGGGAGCCATTGGAAGATTTTGAACGCAGACGCAGCATGTGTGCTAAGTCGCTTCAGTCGTGTCCAACTCTTTGTGACCACATGGACTGTAGTCCACCAGGCTCCACTATCCATGGGCTTTTCCAGGCAAGAATACTGGAGTGGGTTGCCATGCTCTCCTCTGGGGGATCTTCCTGACCCAGGGCTCGAACCTGTGTCTTAACACTAGCACCACCTGGGAATCCCAGAAGTGATGTGACCAGACTTAAATCCTTAAAAGATTATTTTGGCTGGTGTGTTGCAAATGGATTTTAAAAAGAGAAGGATAGAAAGAGGAAGACTAGCTGGGTATATACTGGACACTCTGGAAATATTAATACTTGTCTACTACACACTGAATTTTTACATTAAGTTCCTTCTTCTTTTTTTTTTTTTTTACTCATTTCAAGTTTTAAAAACTTGCTTCAATAACCTAAAAGGAAAAATAATCTGAAAAAATATATACATATGTGTGGACTTAGCAGGCACGCACACATGGATAACTGAATCACTTTGATATCCTAACTTTGAAACTAATACAATGTTGTAAATCAACTACACTTCAATTAAAATAAATGAAAGGAAAAAATCGCAGAAAAAATTGATTCATTTCTTTGTTTTCCATGTTATTTGGGATTGCAATTCAAACTTGAAAGCAGTACAATTGCATTTCTTTGAAACACTGAATACAGTTCAGACTTTTCACCATCGAGTCAAGCTGGTCTCTCATTTAACTTCCTCTTTCCCTTTCCTTAATTTGGGCAAAGAATGAAAAATAACACATTCTCTGAGAGCAGAAACAACTACAAATCAACAGAAGTAGACAAGAGTAACCTCTAATACTAATGGCTGTATTAAGTGTTTGACATGTACTAGGCACAGTACTAAATGTTCAACACGAATTAGTTCATTTAATCTTTTGTTTAAATTTATGTTTTAATTGGAGTATAATTGCTTTACAATGTTGTGCTAGTTTCTGCTGTACAACAAGGTGAATCAAATATATCCCCTCCCTCTTGAGCCTCCCTCCTACCACCCCCCATCACAGAATACTAAGCTGAGCTCCCTGTGTTATCATTTAATCTTGAGAATGACATGCTGAAGTAGGTACTGTTATCACTCCCATTTTCACAGGAAGAGAGAAGTTAAATAACCACTTGAGGTTACACAGCTGGCAAACGGCCAGGCCTGGATTGGGACTAAGGCCATGGGACTCAGAATCTGTGACCACCACAGTACATTACTATTACCTCCTAGCCGTCCACAGAAGTGTCCACGCTGAGAGACGGAGAGACAGGGAGGATCTCAGGAAACTTCGGAGAGTGATGCTGTAAAGTAACAATTGTTCACTCGGTTTTATCGTGGTCTGTATGGTTAGTGAGGACTTCTCTGGTGGCTCAGTGGTTAAGAATCCACCTGCCAATGCAGGAGTGGTGGGTTCGACCCCTGAGTCTGGAAGTCCCCTGGAGTAGGAAATGGCAACCCACTCCAGTAATCTTGCCTGGGAAATCCCATGGATGAGGAACCTGGTGGGCTGCAGTCCATGGGGCCGCAGAAAGAGTAGACACAACTTAGCAACTGAACGACAACAAAGTATGGTTAATGAACAAGTGGCATTTCTGTTTATAAATCAGTCTTCTGTGAGTTCAATCTGCTTCAATCAGCACCCTCCTCCCCTTCTGCCTCCCAGCTTCCCTTCCCAACTCCCCACTACCACCACTGCCCTCCCCAATCCCCCCCCACTGCCTGGAGCTTTATCAGTCCCGGGGCTGGACTGCACCCACTCCACTGAAGGTGCCACCTGCACCCAACAGCCAGCTCTCCCTCATTACACACCACAGTTCCAAGGGACTGTTCAGAGTTGTTTACAGCTTAATACAAAGGAAATGGCAACCCACTCCAGTCTTCTTGCCTGGGAAATCCTGTGGACAGAACAGCCTGGGCGGGCTATAGTCCACGGGGTGGCAAAGAGTCAGATATGACTGAGCAACTAAGCACACAAAATTATTCAGGGAAAGGCTAAAGTATTTTTATGCCATGCTTTTGATTTATTTAGGTTTCTTCCATCTATGTAAAGAGATTTAGTACACTTTGGGAATTTGATTTGTCATTTTGCACTCTGGTTGTTTGTTGCCTCTCAGGAATGTGTGGTTCTTATTTTATTTGCCATCTGAGGTAGGGAAAGCTGAGGTGGTGGACATTTATATTTAGTGCAGTTAATGTGGCATAGATTCCAGATTTATCTCTTGCTATAACTTGATGAGAAAATGGATTTGGAGTTTAAATAAACTGGTAATGGATAATATTAGAAAAATGCCGAAGAGTTTTCTCAGCTGCTTCTCTTTCTTTTTTGTGAACAGACTTTTTATCAAGTCTTTGCATTCCATCTGATTCCTTAGGGCTGCTCAGCACATTGTTGTTCTCATGTAAACATTTGATATATTTTGCACATATTGTGTATGTATATATGTATGCATTGCATAAGTAGTATGTGTTTCTTTTATTTTAAAAAAAATCCTGTTCTTTTATAGAATACAGTAGTTGCTTGCAGGGAAAGGAATGTGGTGGCTATGAAACAGGGCTGAAAAGGAAATTTTATTCCACTGTATATATTATTTTCTACCTTTTGAAATCTACATGATATTTGTGAATTATCTCTTCTAGTTCACTAATTGATTTACTTTTAAAATTAAACTATTTAAGATGAAAAGAAATTAATTCTTTCCTTATGTAGTGTCAAAAACATCATATTCTTTATGATGAATTTATTTTTTTAATTGGAATAATAAACTACTTGATAAACACTGTTTTAGGAAAGTATTCACCTCAAATGACTATCAGATAAATACTGTATGATCTCATTTTTATGTGGAATCTAAAAAAAAAAAAGAATCATACAGACAGACTGGTCATTGCCAAAGGTGGGAGTTGAGGATTTCCCTGGTGGTCCAGCGGCTAAGACTGTGCTCCTAATGCAGGGGGCCTGGGTTCGATCTCTGGTCAGGAAACTGGATCCCGCATGCTTCAATGAAGATTGAAGATCCTGCATGTTGCAACTAAGACTCAGTGCAGCCAAATAAATAAATGTGTTTTTCGTTTTTGTTTTTAAATAGGGGAGTTGGGAGTGGGTGAAGGGAATCACAAGGTACAAATTTCCAGTTATGAATGTCCTGGGGGTGTAATGTACAACATGGTGACTGTAGTTAATAATGTGAGTGAAAGTTGCTCGGCCATGTCTGACTTTCTGTGACCCCATTGACTGTGACCTGCCAGGCTACTCTGTCCATGGAATTCTCCAGGCAAGCGTATTGGAGTGGGTTGAGCTACTCCAGGGGATCTTCCTAACTGAGGGATCAAACCCAGGTCTTCTGCATGGCAGGAGAATTCTTTACTGTCTGAGCCTCCAGGGAAGCCTGTAGTTAATGATACCGTATTGCATATTTGAAAGTTGCTAAGAGAGTAGTTTTGCAAAGTTCTGGTCACAAGAAAAAAAAATTTGTAACTATATGTGGTCATGGAAGTTAACTAAATGTTAACAGTGTTGATCGTTTCACAATAGCAAATCACTATGTTCCACCCCTGAAACTACTGTAATGTTATATGTCAATTATATCTCAGTTAAGGGGAAAAAGATTAAAGTCCCCATGACCAGACAGCAGACAGCCAGGTGGGAATCTCAGTTCTGCTACCTTCCAGCTGAGCATCCTCAGATACACTGGGTAAGTGCTCAGTGCCTTAGGTTTTACTTGTCTGCAAACTGAAGATATGGGGTCTCTACTTCACTGGGTAGTTGTGGAGTTTAAATGAGTCTTATGGGTAAACCTGGTACATAGTTAAGACGTCTTAATAAATGTTATTACCTTCAAAACAAACAAAAAAACCCCCACAAAATTGTTTTAACCAAAGGTTTCATAAAAAAGATTATGGAGCCTCCCTCTAATAAATATTAAGCTGTATTCAGTTTCGTTCAGTCACATAGTCATGTCCAACTCTTTGTGACCCCATGAACTGCAGCATGCCAGGCTTCCCTGTCCATCACCATCTCCTGGAGCTTGCTCAAACTCACGTCCATCGAGTCAACGATGCCATCCGACCATCTCATCCTCTGTCATCCCCTTCTCCTCCTGCCTTCAATCTCTCCCAGCATCAGGGTTTTTCTAATAGAAATATAGAAATTTTAAATTCAGTAGAAGTTTTAACAATATATTCTTAAAACAAAATTTGAAGAGATTTTAAAGCAAAATCATGTTTCTTCACCTTGTATCAATAGCAGCAAAATACGGACACAGTAGCAGATACTGAAAAGCGGAATAGTGGGCAGTGTCCTACTTAGTGGTGGCAAGACTCTAGAAACAGTCCATTTAAAATGAGAAAAATATGAAGATGATGTGATCACCACATTTAAAAAAAACTGAGAAGACAAAATAATAAATACAAATATTGTCAAGGAGAAAGCAAAGCTATCATTTGAACATTGTATTATCCACTTGAAAAAAGAGAAATCCATCTAATATATTAGAAACAATGTTAGGTGGATAGTTACAAGACTTTAAAATTAGTCAATAGACTAGGAGCTGGGACAACTAGGTATCCACATGCAAAACAATGAAACTGGACAGTTACCTCACACCGTACACAAAAATTAACTGAAAATGGATCATAGCTCCAACAATCAAGAGTTAAACTACAATATAAAACTCTGAGAAGAAAATGTAGAACTGAATTTTTATGACCTCAAGTTTAGCAATGGCTTCTTAGAAATGATACAAAAGCACAAATGGCAAAATAAAAAATAGATACATGAGAATTCATCAAAATTAAAACTTCAGAAAACACGTGGGACAGAGGCTCAAGAAGGCTGGATCCATGTATAGTTTTGGTTGATTCACATTGTATGCGGAAAACTAACAATATTGTTATACTTCAATTAAAACTAGATTTTAAAAAAGGGCCAGGTCCCTTTCAAAAAAAAAAAAAGACACCATCAAGAAAGTGAAAAGAAAAACCCACAGAATGGAAGAAAATATTTGCAAATTATGCAACTGATTTATTTGATATTCAGAATATATTTTTAAAAACTCTGGCAACTCAACAATAAAATGATAAATAATCCCATTAAAAATGGGCAAAGGACTTTTCTCTAAAAAAAGATATAGTAGTCCCCCTTTACTTGTGATTTTACTTCCCACAGTTGCAGTCAACCATGGTCCAAAAACATTAAATGGAAAATTTCAGTAATAAACAATTCATAAGTTTTGACTTGCTTGTCCTTCTGAGTAACAGGATGAAATCACCCTCTGTCCTGCTCCACCCCATCTGGGATCATCCCTATATCCAATGTACCCTGCCCATTAGTAACTTAGGCTTAGTAGCCCTCTCGGCTATCAGATTGACTGTAGTTTATCAAAGTGCTTGTGTTTAAGTGACTCTTATTTTATCAATACTTCATAATAGCCCCAAAGTGCAAGAATAGTGATGCTGGCAATTAGGAAATGTCAAAGAGGAGCTGTAAAGTGCTTCCTTTAAGTAAAGATGAAAGTTCTTGAATTAATAAGGAAAGAAAAAATATTTGTATGCTGAGGTTGCTGAGATCTAGGGTAAAAACAAGTCTTCTATCCATGAAATTGTGAAGAAGGAAAAAGAAATTCGTGCTAGTTTTGTTGTTCCACCTCAGATTGCAAAAGTTAGAGTCACAGTGTGTGATAAGTGCTCAGTGGGGCTTCCCTCATAGCTTAGTTGGTAAAGAATCTGCCTGCAATGCAGGAGACTCCGGTTGGATTCTTGGGTCAGGAAGATCCCCTGGAGAAGGGATAGGCTACCCACTCCAGTATTCTGGCCTGGAGAATTCCATGGACTGTATAGTCCATGGGGTCACAAAGAGTCGGACACGACTGATTGACCTTCACTTTCACTTTAACACAGAAAAGGCATTAAATGTGAGAGAAAGGCCACATTCATGAAACTTTCATGACAGTTTACTGTTATAATTATTCCATTTTGCTATCAGTAATTGTTATTAATCCCTTGTGTGCTGTGCTGTGCTAAGTCGCTTCAGTTGCATCCGACTACTTGAGCCCACCAGGCTCTTCTGTCCATGAGGATTCTCCAGGTGAGGATACTGGAGTGGGTTGCCATGCTCTTCTCCAGAGGATCTTCCCAACCCAGGGATCGAACCAGTCTCTTACATCTCCTGAATTGGCAGGTGGGTTCTTTACCACTAGCTCCACTTGGGAATCCCTGATCTTTTTATACCTTCCTTTTAATTTTGCTGTGAACCTAAAACTGCTCTAAAAGTATAGATGGTTCCTAAATAGGATGGTTTGACTTACGATTTTTCGACTTTACAAAAGTTTGAAAGCAATACATATTCCATAGAAACCATACTTGGAATTCTGAACTTTCCTCTTTTCCCAGATTTGTGACCCTCTCCTGTGACGCTGCCCTGTGATGACAAGAGTAAATAGCCAACACACACACAACAGTGCTACCCAGACGCCCATTCTGGTTTTCTTTTTTTCTCCCTTCTGCACCCATTCTGTTTTTTACTTTCAGGACAATATTCAATAAATTATATGCTATATTCTATGTTTTATTATTAAATCAGCTTTGTATTAGGTGATTTCGCCCCACTGTAGGCTAATGTAAGTTTTCTGAGTATGTGTAAATTACGTTGGGCTAAGCCATGATGTTCAGTGGGTAGATGCATGAAATGTACTTTGGACTTGGCAGTATTTTCAACTTACGATGGGTTTACGGTGATGTAACCCCATTGTTAAGTTGAGGAAGATCTGAATATATGGAAGAATACATATGTGAGAATAATGGACATTTTGAAAAAGAGGCGACATTAAAGATAATACAGTCTTTAAAAACCTACAAAAGAGATAAGGGTCATATCGGATATAAAAACTCATTATAAAGCAATATTGATTAAATGTGTAGTATGGGCATAGGACCCACAGACAGAACAAACAATCAGAGTACAAAGTCTGGAAGCAGGGACTTCCCTGGTGGGGAGACTCTGTGCTCCCAATGCAGGGGGCCCTTGTTTTAGCCCTGGTCAGCGAACCGGATCCCACAAGCCACAACTGAAAGATCCCACAAGTTTTAACAAAGATCCCTTGATAGTCTCACAACTAAGACCAAGCACAGCCAAGTAAGTTTTTAAAAAATAATAATAATTAAAAATAAGTAAATAAAATAAAGTTATTTACAAATTTAGCACACATTAATGACAGCATTTCAGCTGAAAAGAAAAAGGATGGATTATTTTAGAAGTTTGGGATATTTGCAGAAATAATAGGAAAAAAATAAAGTTAGACTCCTACCTCACAGATACAATCAAAGTTTAGTGGGCTAAAGATTTAAATGTAACAGAAGTTTTCAATGAATCCATTAATTGCTAGCAGAAAATAGAACTTTTCTTAAATTATTTATATAATCTTGGATACAGAATGTCTTTCTTTTCAGCATTGCAATATAGGCAAAATTATAAAGAAAAAAAATTGACACATTTAACTACTTAAAAAAATCTTTATGCCCCCCAAAATTAAAGTTAGAGAAACCAGAGGAAAACTGGTTACAGTATAGTTCTATATGTAGAATACAGACAGATGTATGATAAATAAAGACAGGGCTCTTAAAACTCAATAAGATAAATATTTGAAGTCAATATTTTGTGTTCAGAGGCCATAAGCAGATATTTCACAGAGGAAACAATGTACATGATCAATAAACATTTTTTAAAAATTCAGACTCACTAGAATTCAGAGAAATGCAACTAAAAACAAAATCCTACTTTTCATCTATTAGATTAGCAAAGATGAAAAAGAGTTACATACTCAGAGTGACAAGAGTGTTGTAAAGAAGATTCTCACCCACTATTGGTGGGATTAGAAACTGAAACAATTTAGTGGTGAGTTTTTAAAAGGCTTAAATATGTAACTACTCTTTGATGCAGAGATCCCACTTATAAGAATTTGTCCAGCTGCTGCTGCTGCTGCTAAGTCGCTTCAGTCGTGTCCGACTCTGTGCGACCCCCATAGACGGCAGCCCACCAGGCTCCCCCGTCCCTGGGATTCTCCAGGCAAGAACCCTGGAGTGGGTTGCCATTTCCTTCTCCAATGCATGAAAGTGAAAAGTGAAAGTGAAGTCGCTCAGTCGTGTCCGACTCTTAGCGACCCCATGGACTGCAGCCTACCAGGCTCCTCCATCTATGGGATTTTCCAGGCAAGAGTACTGGAGTGGGTTGCCATTGCCCTCTCCTAGGGGGAAAAAAAGAACTTGTCCCAGGAAAATAGTTATTTGTACAAAGATTTATTTGCAGGGGTGTCTGCCTACATATTGTTTATAAAAGTAATTTTAAAGGAGAAAATATAAATGCTTCATACCAGGATATTGATTAAAGAAGTTATAATACGCCCATATTATAAAATGGCATGCATCTTTTCATTATTTTAATGGTGTATCTATTGACATGAGCAATATTTATTACATACTGGTAAGTTAAATTATAACATGGCACGAGTATATTTTACAAAAATTGTAATCACTATTATATGCACTGTCTTGGCAAAAGCCTGGAAGAAAATAAACCAGCAACATTGATTTTGGTTTATTCTGATGACAGGATTATGGATACTTTTTCATTTATCCCATTTCCATTTTTCCCCTAATCCTGTAATAAAATGATGATTAACAAAGAATGACAAAATTCAAAAGGAAATAAATGGAGAAATAACTATTACAAAATAAAAGAGGGTGCTGAAGACAGTCTCTTTGTGACTAAATCTCTGAATATAAGTTAGGCTACCTGAGTGCTATGGAAAAAAAAAAAAATCCTCTGGATTTCACCAAATGCTGACATGAAAGGGAGAGAAGAATCTGAATATTCTTTGTGAAATCCTGCCAGCATGATGCTATTTTAAAAATCATACTAATGGTCATAAAGGATCTTGAAGGGTAAAGGCTAAATAAATTATGATAATGGAAATGAATTAGCAGAAAGAATCTATGAGCTGAGACTTGTTGTGTGTTTGCTAAATCAACTCAGTATCAAAGGCCTGTTGTTTTGTTTTGTTTTGTTTTTTTAGATGCAGCCACATAACCCCTGCTGGGGAATTCTTAAGAAGAGCTGCCCAACTGGCTATTTCATTTCATGATTTACTGGTTATTTTTTCCAAGAATATTCGGACTGAAATAGGACTGCCTGTTGTTATATGTCTTTAAGAAATAAAAATAAATGCTAGCAAAATAGGATCAAAACTTCGTTCTCGCTATTGTAACACGTTCAGAGATCAGTTATAAGGAGCAAAGAGACTACTCTCTGTTACAGACAAAAAGCTGCGGGGCCAAACAGATATAAGGGAGAGTTTTTTCCTCCCACAAATGTATGTCCGACATGTGCAAAGTGCATAAAGCTATTCTCTATTTTAAGCATTTTCCACTATATTTACTTTTTATGCTGTGTCTTAATCTACACAAAATGGAGAGAAATCTGCACAATTAGGTTATTTTTTTTATTTGAATATGCTATTAACGAAGTCTCCTGGTGTCTTAAGTTGGGAACTAGGAAATAGACTCTAAGACAGAGATTATGGGCAGAAAGTCCATTGAGAACGACACGCATAAGGGAGCCAGGGAAGCAGAATAGGGGCAGAAGTTTGGGCTTAAGTGATCTCCTGGGGAGTTGGGGAGGTGAGACAGCTCATCCAAGTTGTCTTGTGGATAAACTGATGACCAAGAGGATTGGATCTTTGCAGTCTCCTTCCTTCATACCCATCGCTCACTGCCTTGGAAAGCATTCTAATCTTCTGCATTGCAGGCCAATTCTTTACCACTGAGGCAACAGGGAAGCCCAAAAGTGTCTTAATCTTGAGGAGAGCTGCTTTCTTCAGGCAAGTCCTTGGGAAGACTTCAGATCAGATCAGTCGCTCAGTAGTGTCCGACTCTTTTCGACCCCATGAATCGCAGCATGCCAGGCCTCCCTGTTCATCACCAACTCCCGGAGTTAACCCGACTCACGTCCATCTAGTCAGTGATGCCATCCAACCATCTCATCCTCTGTCGTCCCCTTCTCCTCCTGCCCCCAGTCCCTCCCAGCATCAGAGTCTTTTCCAATGAGTCAACTCTTCTCATGAGGTGGCCAAAGTACTGGAGTTTCAGCTTTAGCATCATTCCTTCCAAAGAAATCCCAGGGCTCATCTCCTTCAGAAAGGACTGGTTGGATCTCCTTGCAGTCCAAGGGACTCTCAAGAGTCTTCTCCAACACCACAGTTCAAAAGCATCAATTCTTCGGTGCTCAGCCTTCTTCACAGTCCAACTCTCACATCCATACATGACCACAGGAAAAACCATAGCCTTGACTAGACGAACCTTTGTTGGCAAAGTAATGTCTCTGCTTTTGAATATGCTATCTAGGTTGGTCATAACTTTCCTTCCAAGGAGTAAGTGTCTTTTAATTTCATGGCTGCAGTCACCATCTGTAGTGATTTTGGAGCCCAGAAAAATAAAGTCTGACACTGTTTCCACTGTTTCCCCATCTATTTCCCATGAAGTAGTGGGACCAGATGCCATGATCTTCATTTTCTGAATGTTGAGCTTTAAGCCAACTTTTTCACTCTCCACTTTCACTTTCATCAAAAGGTTCCTCAGTTCCTCTTCCCTTTCTGCCATAAGGGTGGTGTCATCTGCATATCTGAGGTTATTGATATTTCTCCCGGCAATCTTGATTCCAGCTTGTGTTTCTTCCAGTCCAGCGTTTCTCATGATGTACTCTGCATATAAGTTAAATAAACAGGGTGACAATATACAGCCTTGGGAAGACTTAGTTGTAAGCTAATAGCAGCCAACACTTCCAGCGGCTGGGGGTCTGAAGGTCTCCAAACTGAAGGGGGATCTGCGCTGCGTGGTATGGACTGAATGTTTGTGTTCCACCTACCCCCAAGCAATATGTCAAAACTCTAATCCCAAGTTGGGACATTTGGGAGGTAGGTAGGGTTAGATTAGGTCATGAGGATGGCATCATGGGATTAGTACCCTTCCATAAGAAGAGGGAGAGACACAAGTGATCGCTCTCTGTTTGGATGAACCAAGGAAAGCCATGAGAGAGTGTAACCAGGAAGACAGCTCTCACCAGAATGTGGCAACTTGATCTCAGACTTCAGCCTCCAGAACCCTGAGAGATAAATGTTTCTTGTTTAAGCCATAGTGGTTATTTGTTTGGGCAGTCTGGACTTTTAAAGACACTATTGCATTGCAGCAAACACTATTACTAGTAACACCCTAATTTATATTAACATTGCAACATTTCCCAAGTTGTCCTGCTCAGGTAAACATATGAGAAGCAAATTAATAGTTGAAGGTAGAATTCTTAAGAAAGTAGCTCTGCATTTTAACCAAAAAGTACTTATTTGACTTCGAGAGTAGTGAAGTAGGAATAATCATTACTCTCTTCCTCTTGCCCTGTTATCAATCTAGATTATGTAGCAAGTTACTCTGTTAATAAAGAAGTGAACTTAGCACCCTAGAGAAGAAAGTTTGAATTATGTTTGTTTCCCTGTGTTTCCGTTACTGCACAGTTCTGTCCTTTTCCATCTTATTTTGGAGACTAAAAGGGGCGCTTAGGGACTTCCCTGGTGGCCCAGTGGTTGAGACTTCACCTTCCAATGCAGTAGGTGCAGGTTCAATCCCTGGTCAGGGAACTAGATCCCACATGCCCGGCAGCCAAAAATCCAAAGCATAAAACAGAAGGAATATTGTAGCAAATTCGATAGACTTTAAAAAAAATCCCAAGTAGGGGCGAAGACCACTTAGAGCAGGCTGCTTACATTTCATAGTAAATAGTGCAAAAGGTTTTCTATTTTTAATTTATTAAAAAAAATTTTTTTTTTTAAATTTTGGCTGTGCCATGTAACCTGTGGGAGCTTAGTTCCCCCACCAGGGATTGAACCTGAATCCAAGTCCCAGCAGTGAAAGCCCCCAGTCCTAACCACTGGACCACCAGGGAATTCCCAACACTGAACATGCTTTGATTTGAGTTTTATCTTGAAAAGTACAATAAAAATTGTGAAACTATGTTTATTTTTATTTACCAAAATATAGGCCATAAAGGTCTGTCTAGTCAAAGCTATGGTTTTTCCAGTAGTCACGTATGGATGTGAGAGTTGGACTATAAAGAAAGCTGAGTGCCAAAGAATTGATGCTTTTGAACTGTGGTGTTGGAGAAGACTCTTGAGAGTCCCTTGGACTGCAAGATCAAACCAGTCCATCCTAAAGGAAATCAGTCCTTAATACTCATTGGAAGGACTGATGCTGAAACTGAAACTCCAATACTTTGGCCACCTGATGCGAAGAGCTGACTCATTTGAAAATACCCTGATGCTGGGAAAGATTGAAGGCAGGAGGAGAAGGGGACGAAATAGGATGAAATGGTTGGATGGCATCACCAACTCGATAGACATGAATTTGAGTAGGCTCCAGGAGTTGGTGATGGACACGGAAGCCTGGCGTGCTGCAGTCCATGGGGTCACAAAGAGTCAGACATGACTGAGCGACTGAACTGAACTGAACTGAGGCTATAATGATCACTACAGGCTCACTCTTAGAACAAAGAATAAGTCAAATGATTGACTGGAATTTTTGGACATAATTTTTTCCAACCAAATCTTATAGCACAAATGACATTTCCCCTTTATTTATGCAGCATGTAAATGAATGTGAACATTTAATCAAATGCTTGAGGGTTTTACTGATCCTACCATAGTCTCTCAGTCCTTTAATTAAAACTTGTGGGGAGTTGGACTCATCTTTAGAAACATCTCTGCTGTCCTCATTCTTCCGAATGTTTCTCTCTAGTTGTGGACGTTTTCACTTGAACATCCAAGAGACATATTCATCTTCAAGAGTCCAAGACAGACCCTTAGTTCTCAGTTTTCCCTGTCCCTTCCCCACCTCTATCCCATCTTCTCTTCTCCAACTGCCTGAGACTAATATGAGGAATTATCCTTGATTTCTTTTTTCCTTCTCTCACAAGTGACGTCCAGTTCATCAACACGTCCAACTGTTTCTGCACTCCCAACCCGACTCCTTCCCACCGCCTCCACTGCTCCATTCCAGAACCGTCTGCCCCTCCCTGAGCCATTTCACCACCTTCCTAATGGTCTGCCCGCTTCTCTTCTTTTCTCCCTATAACTACTTGCCACAGAGCAGCCAGAATGATTTTTAAATGTATTTAATTTTATTAGGCACAAACTTTTACATGGTTCAAAGCTTAACACACTATAAAAAGATAAGCCCAGAGAACTCTTGCATTCCTCACTCCAACCTTCAAATGATAGTTATTTCCACTGGTATCTTATTGTTTCATCCTTCTAGGATTTTGAAGGCAAATGCAAGCATTTGTACAAATGTATCTCTCACCTTATTACGTAATAAAAGGTAGCCTATCATGTAGACTGTTCTATGCTGTTCTAAATCTTGCTTGCTTTTTTTCACTTATTAATAGTTCATCCTAGTGCTCTTTTCATATTAGTACATAGAGGTCTTCCATATTTGTTTTTCCTGAAGCTTATGACACTGCTGTTTATTGAACCAGGCACCTTTTGCTGAACAAATAATGCAACAATGAAAAGTCTTATACAAGTGTCATTTCATACATGTGGAGCTGTGTCTGTGGGGTGAAATCACAGAAATACAATTGCAAAATCACATATGTTAGTGTATTTGCCAGTTTCAGAATGAAAATTTTACAGATAAATCTGTCACTTCCCCTGCTTAAAGGCTTCCCCTAATTCTCCATCCCAATCAGAATAAAAACAAAACCCCCCCTGAGGCCCACAAGGCCCTCCTTGATCTGATCTTTGCTTACGTCCTCAATATCAGTGTCTTTTCCCCTCCTTCACTGTGTGCTACGCCTTCTTTTATCAACCTCATGAAATTATCTTCCGTGAGATGTGCAATTTCACTTTGCAGTTGATTTCCATTGTGTTTGGATCAGATGGTCATATATGTGTAAAACCCAGTCATCAGCTTGAGACTTGACAAAGGAATTGTCCTAGAAGGGGAAAGCGGATGCTAATGTTTAATGGGGATGAGTATTACATATATATATATGTATTACTGTGGACTTTTTTTGGCTGTGCTGGGTCTTCCTTGCTGCGTGTGGTCTTACTCTAGTTAGGGTGAACGAGGGCTACGCTCTAGTTGTAGGGCTCAGGCTTTTTATTGTGGTGGCTTCTCTTGCCATGGAGCACAGAAATGCTCTAAGTGCACAGGCTTCAGTAGCTGTGGCACGTGGGCTTAATAGCTGTGGCTCGCTGGCTCTAGAGCTCGGGCTCTGTAGTTGCCGTGCAGGGGTTTAGTTGCTCCACAGCATGTGGAATCTTCATGGACCACGGATTGAACCCATGTCCCCTGCATTCGCAGGCATATTCTTACCCACTATACCACCAGGGATGTCCCAAGGCGGGTATTTATAAGTAGTCACTTAATAAGTAAACATGTCTAAGTTATGATTTTGATTTTCCTTCATAGCTTCAAACTTCAGGGATTCAGATAATGAATGCTGAAATAATGAGGACTTTCTATCATGTCTTAGCTGTGTGACCACAGATTCTAGACACATAAAGGTGGAAGTCTAACCTTACAGACAAATGCAACACAGTCAGGAAAGAACAGTGGGCTCGAAATGGCAAGTGCTGTGTTCTGCCACCAAGTAAGCTGTGGGGGCTTAGGCAGGTCGTTTCATCTTTCTCTGTCTCATTTTATATGTATGAAAAGGAAGAAAATGGAATTCATCATGAGTCTCAACCTTTTCACTCTCCAGAGATTCCTTTTATTACCCCCACTCATTTTTATAATATGTTGAGAAATTTCATCTGCTGAAATTTCTTTGTTGTAATTTATGTTATAATTTTCATTGTTCACTGTTAGCATGTTCATTGTGAATTTATCAATAATACATATGATTTCCAATTCTGCTCAGCATTAAATAATCAGTTAACATTGGCTGAGTTGATATATTACCACCCAAAGCAAAAAACTTCACATTTTCATTTGTCTGGATAGCTCTATCTTGTTTAATTCCTAAGACTGGGAAACTATGGACCTGCCCGACAGTAAGTTTCCTTACCAGTCTGGGAGCCAGTGTTGTGTATACTCATCTAGTCCAGAGGATTTTTTAGATGTGCGTCATGGAACCCTTGGACTGAGAGCAGCAGTGAGGATGGGGAAGAGGGAGGCAAAGCCAGGAGTCTTAGGGTCCCCAAATCTATTTTATCCAGGGTACCTCCAGTTTTTTTCTGTCCTATATATTGTGTTCTGCTTGCTGCTGCTGCTGCTGCTGCTAAGTCGCTTCAGTCGTGTCTGGCTCTGTGCTACCCCAGAGACGGCAGCCCACCAGGCTCCCCCGTCCCTGGGATTCTCCAGGCAAGAACACTGGAGTGGGTTGCCATTTCCTTCTCCAATGCATGAAGGTGAAAAGTGAAAGTGAAGTTGCTCAGTCGTGTCTGACTCTTAGTGACCCCATGGACTGCAGCCTACCAGGCTCCTCCATCCATGGGATTTTCCAGGCAAGAGTACTGGAGTGGGGTGCCATTGCCTTCTCCGTGTTCTGCTTAGAAAGGGTTCAAATTATTAAAAATATTTTTTTTTCACATGGGGGTAATTTTTGTTTGTTTGTTTTTGGCCATATCACGCAGCCTGTGGGACCTTAGTTTCCTGGCCAGGGATCAAACCTGAGTCCCCTACATTGGAAGCATGGAGTCTTAACCACTGGATCACCAGGGGACTCTCTACACTATTAAAACTAATTTGAAAAATACGTCAATCAAACTCAATTATATACATGAGGATAATGAGGGACAGAAAAGTTAAATGAAATTTACCCAAGGTTACAGAGCTAATTAGTGGCCAAATATTCATTCAGTCAATCAACACATACTTCTTGAACACTGTGGAAAGAAAAATTATAAATATGAAACTTTGATTCAGTCTTGGTCTGAAAACAATCTGTGGGTTACAATAAATGTTTGATCAGAAGCATTTGAATGAATTTCGTTTTCATAAAGTGGTGGAGAATTGACATTGATGTGTGTGTTACTACTGTTCAGTAAGACAAGGAAGAGAGGACAGGAGAATATTTGCATTCTGGTGACCGCAGGAGAGCAAGGAACAAAGAGCCCTGTTAGAAGACAGGCCAGGTGGAGTCCTATTTCAGTTTCAATCCTTAGGGGCTCTGTCTCTGATTGTCACACTATTGCTCCTTTTAGAGCCCACAGAAGAGGAGCCAAGAGCCCACCCCGTCGCCAAGATTATCCATAAAGTTTTTATTTTGTTTCCCAGATTCATCATGTTATTCTCGCTAAGCGTGGAAAAACTTATATGAAATGTGTTAAACTATAAGATAAATTTGAAAAAGTCAATTGATTGAATCTGTTCAACTTAAGCTGGTAATAAATTCACTGGCTTTATGATAGCTTGCCTACGACGGAGTATTAGGTAGGTTCTGTTTTCAGTTCAGAAGCTACAGGCACTCTGATTCTAGCTTTCTCCCTGCAAACAATTTGAAATAAAGGGTGTCATTGGCAGATTCAAAGACAAACATGACACAAAGCCTCATTATTTCTCAGCACCAATCAAGAGTCAGCCATTCTTCTAGGCATCGTGGACACAGCAATGAATGTGTGCAAAGAGTTTCCTGCTTCCGTAGACCAGATTTCTTGGTTTCACCAGGCTCTCAGCTGTGGCATGTGGGATCTTTAGTTGCAGCAGGTGGACTCTTGTTCCCTGACCAGGAACTGAACCCAGCCGCCCTGCATCGGGAGCAGGGACTCTTAAGCCACTGGACCATCCGGAAAGTCCCTAAACCAGATTTCTCCTGATTTCTAGTCCAGTGCTATTTCTGTCACATTATACAGATGGGAGACTCATTCTGCTCTTTTGCAAATACTTGTAATTACAGAGTATGCGTATGTCTTCTTCACATTATTTATTCATTTATTCAACAAAAATTTACTGAGTAACTTCTATTACCAGACTCTCTGTGCTAAGTGCTGGACACCCTGACATGAATTAGCTCTCCAGGTGCTCACAGACCTATGGGAACACAGACTTGTAGACAAAGTTCAAACCAGCATAATAAGTAGGATGGAGGGAGAGGAGCAAGGTACAGACGTACCATGTGGCAGCAACTGATCAACTCCCTCTTGTGTGACATCCAAACTTGGATAGGAAAGGTTAATAGAGGATTCCCAAGCCAACCAAGTATGGGAGTAGGAATGACTTCTACAAAGGTACAGAGACAAGACAGAACATGCAGATTCTCAGAACTATTTGCTGTTTGGTATTGATGGAGTTTGAAGCATGAGATGAATGAGAGGCAGGACATTTTTTTTTCTCAGGTTTAAAATGTCTTATTTCACGTCTACCTGATTAAAAAAAAAAAAACTCAAAAGTAAACATTATAGAAATGGGGAGGCAGGAAATTGACAAAATCTCTATGTAATGGCCTCTGTTTTCTCTATGAGTTAAGAGAAACAGCTTTTTTTTTTTTTGGAGACTAAGGAAGGCTGGTAGGAAGTTTGAAGAGAGGCTTAAAAGAGTTGCTGAATTGCTTATAAGATAGAAAGGATTAGGGAAAAAACTGAACGTCCATTAATGGCAGACTGGCTCAATAGATTATAGGTCACTCAAGTGGTGGAATACTATACAGACAGGAAAAATGATAGCCATGGACATGAGAAGAGGTATAAAATATCTTATTTAGTAAAAAAAAAAAGCAAGATGCAGATCTGTGTGTATTACTTTAACTTTTACATAAAAGGCAGTGGGAAATTAAAAATATTTTCTTACCTACATAAATATATCTAGAAGAATGCCTGAGAAAGAGACAGCTTTGGTTAATCATGGGAGGAGAAGGTGGGTGACTGAGGTACATGGTGGAGGCAGACACTTTACACTGTATAGTCTTGAATTTTGGACCACAGCAATGTGTCATCTATCCAAAGATAATATAAAAATGAAATCTCTAAAATGTTTTTAGTAAAATGAAAAAGAATACTTTCTGAGGGCAACGGAAGACAAAACTAAATTTTGGCGTCATGGCTACATTCCTCTGCAACCCAATACTTATGACCAACTTAGGAAAATACAAAGGGAAATCTTTATTTTCACCAGGAGAGCCTATTTGGGAAAGGTGATTTTTTTGAATCCTGGAGATCAGAGCTGGAGAGAGTCTATGGAAAAACCTAACCAAGTCTTCTGGCTTGGCCCTTTTGCAGCCCAAGCTCTCCAACCATGGCTTCTTCAGCTCATCTACAACATCACTTTGGTTACATCCAAGCAGCCCTCCACAAGGGCTTCCAATTCCTTTACTGCACCTGTTGGTACAAAGTGAATTAAAACAGAGCTCTGCTCTTCAGGAGCTGGGAAGTTAAAGGGCAATGATTATTACATGATACATGAACAAATAACAAACAAGCCTAACATTTTTGCACGCGAGTTATCAAATCAGGTTCATTCTCTCACAAGCAACCCCTTTTATTGCTAAACAAGTTCTTTATATACTTCAGGTACTGTCTACTGACCATATGGCACCAGGCAGGGGGGATGCAGTGATGATCAAACCACCGTCCCCGTGTCTGGGACCACGCAGGGCAATGACAGGGAGAAACTTGAAGAGAACATCACCGTAAAGTGTGGTCCGTGCTATCAGGGAGGCAGGAATGGAATTCTGTGGGAGCCCAGAGGCCAGAGCAAGTAATTCTGCTTGGAAAGAGTTAGGAAGGGCTTCATGGAGGAGGACATCTGTAACCCAAGTTTTAAATGAGGCACTGAAGTTGAGGGAGGTTGAGAAAGACATTCCAGGCAGCACAAACACAGTGGGGGAAGGCAATGCAGCTCAGAATAACATGGTGCGTTCGTGGGTACCAACCCACTTGTTCTGACTCTGTGGCAGGTGCTTTTCTGGGAATGGCAAGCATCAGGTCTGGAAAGGCAGGTCCAGACAGGGTCACAGTGTCTGGTGTGCTGGCCAAACAAGTTTATACTTTGTCGCGTCAGTAAAACACCATGTTCTCAGCCGACAGGCTAGTTCAGCACTTTGCCTTTAGTGTCTAATCCGTTTGGAGTGGGTTGTCTTCTCTTGGCTTCTATAGTCTTGTTAGAGGTGGAATGGGGATGTGGAAGGCAGATTTGTAAACTTAGTGTTACCTTCCCCATTCTTCCTTTTTACTCTTCTGACACATCTAATTAGTCATCGAAGTCTATAACAATTCTGTCACAAATGCATTTTTTGCTTTTTCCTTGGATCAACCATTTAGTATGCATTTACCTGTGACAGGTAAGGATAAAGGATAAACGATAAAGGCTTTGTATAAACCCTCTTATTCAACCTTAAAATAGCTCTGTGATGTCATATTTTAGTGTTCTTGGTAACAGGCAACAGTTGTCTTAAGCAGAAAAAGGAATTTACTGGAAAGGTATCAGGCAACTCACAGAATTTATAAGAAGGAAGAGGACTAGGTTCAGAAATGAGTCAAGGGAAGAAGCACAGCACAAAGCTGGGATCCAACCTCAGCAACAATTCCCAGCACATGTCCCGTCATGCCTCTGGATGCTAAGCTCACCACAGAGGCCTCAAAGATTCTCAAACTGACCACAGTGCCTTTGCATCACTACACCCCACCCCCCACCACCACAGAGAGGAGGAAGAGTATCTACTGGCTCTGCTCAGAGTCTGAGGAACAGCTTCCCTTTTGGGCTTCCCACTCCCATTAGGATTCATTCAAATTAGGAAGGATGTTTAGATAATTTGGGCTTCCGTGGTGGCTCAGTGGTAAAGAACATGCTTGCCAATGCAGGAGACAAGAGTTCAATCCCTGGATCAGGAAGATCCCCTGGGGAAGGAAATGGCAACCCACTTGAGTATTCTTGCCTGGAGAATCCCATGGACAGAGGAGCCTGGCAGATTACAGTTCATGGGGTTACAAAGAGTCGGATATGACTTAGCAACTAAATAACAACAGCAAACACAGCAAAAATGATACACACTCTTAAGTGCAATTTGTGGATGAGGGAATAGACTTAGAACAGGTAGGTTAGTCAAGTAATTCAGCTAGTCAGTCGGGGAGCCAGGCTTGGAGCCCGAGTCAGCTTGTTTGCAAAGCCAGAGTGTGATGCAGTCCTCTGCACTGCCTTTTCTAAAGCATCCCAGCTCAGTTTCACAACCCACACAGCGGTCCACGCTCCCATCACCTCGTTTGCATTACCGCCTCCTGCCTGATCTCCCTGCTTTGTGCTCCCTCGTCTCGGTTCATTCTCCACGCAGTTGCTAAGATAATATTTTTTGAGTACCATCCACATCACGTCAACCACTTGTTTAAAAATCTGTGACTCACCCCTTCGAGAGCCTTTCCTGATTAATATCATTCCACACTGATCACTGGGTAATCAGTCAAATAATGTTGCTATAGTGCCAGCACAGAAGTATAATTTATCCTGTACTAGCCTATCCTTATTAATAGTCTCTAGCTATTCCATTGATGTGTGACTCTGCTAAGGTCAGAGAGCCTGTCTTCTGCTGCTTTTGTGACTCTGATGACAGATACTAGGATCAAACACTGGGACTGTCCTTTTATTGAATCCTGGGGCTCTCCAGGAGAGTTGCATTACTATCATCAATATTATCATTTGCAGAGTACTTCTCGTTGGCTAGTTCATTATTAGCCTCCCTGACATTTCCCCAATGTCTTATGCTTCTCAGCTATGTATACTGTGCCCAACCTTGAGAAAGTGTGCTGCTGCTGCTGCTGCTGCTGCTGCTAAGTCGCGTCAGTCGTGTCCGACTCTGTGCGACCCCATAGACGGCAGCCCACCAGGCTCCCCCGTCCCTGGGATTCTCCAGGCAAGAACACTGGAGTGGGTTGCCATTTCCTTCTCCGAGAAAGTGTGCTATAAAATGGCTAATAATGCTATCAATTTTATTTCAGCTTTTGGAAACGTTCTTTACTCCGCCTTCAGAGACTGTTAAATTGAGGAAAGGTACAAGGTGGCATGTTTTTTTTCTGGGAGCTGGGAGGGGAGAGGAAATAGTATGGATATTTAGAGCATGTCCGTCCATTCCAATTCGGAATAATAAAGGTGGTATAAACGTGGAGCACCACATGCAGTTAGGGAACCTGGTTGGCCTGGTGACCAGTCTGAAGTTTGTATAGGAAAACCTCTTGCCTGGTTCCTGAACAGCTTTCATACCAAAACAGAGCAAGACCTTATGGTCCTTTCCTCCCATGCCCTCTGCCTAACTTTTGTGTGTGGAAAAACTTTAGCCAAAAAATAAGTTTAATCAAGGAAATGAGAAAATGCAAAAACAAAGGAAAACAGTCAAGGAGACCAAGTAATAATAGTTTAGTTATTAAGCATAAACAAGGCCCTTTAGTTCCTTTTCCAGGGCTATAGATAATACTCTGAGCCATATCCTGTGAGCTGTCTCATAGATACTGAAAAACCCACCAGGTGGAGGAAATTAACTCCATGATGACCAGACTTACGTAGCCATGACATAAGCTGCCACAGTTCTGAGAACTGACCTCAAAAAAATGGAAACAAACCGATGCTGGAAGCGAAGCCTAACTGTACTTAAAACAGTCACTGTGATGCTGGTGAGACCACCTATGACCAATTTCAAGATGACTGTCAGAGCTGACTGCTGTTTTTGTGTGTAGCTGCCTCCCTCTGTCTATAAAAGCTCTTGCCTCCTGACTGTAGGCAGGGAGAGTCAGCCTCTGGACAATGCTGACATCCAAAATAAAGCAAACTTTCCTTTCCACCAAAGTGGCCTCTTTATTGCCTTTTGAGCAGGGAGCAGCTGCAATGTCACTGCATTTGAGGTTTGAGGGGGTAGAAGGTGGGGGATGAATGGGCTGGAGAGGAAGGCAGGGACCAGATGATGACTGTTGTTTCAATTTGAGAGACGTGGAAAGCTCTCAAAGGTTTCAGGCCGTGTTAGGGAGTAGCAGGATCTGATGTGGGTTTTTGAAAGATCACTCTAGCAGTGACGAAAAGGGTGGCTTGGAGGGAGCAAGACTGGGGCCTTGAGAACAGGAAACCATGACACACCACCACTTCCTTCATCATTCCATTCAAGGGCACAGGTTATAGCTCCTTTTTGCACGAATCTCAAAAGAGAATCAGATTTAAAAAAAAAAAAACTTAATCTGTAAACATACGATAATATCTAAAGTCTTCAGGATTTTATTCCCTGAAAGTAAGGATACATATTTTAGATACCCATAAAATTCTTCAGGGACTGAATGTAGGAGATCAAAGTTTGGATTATACTATTTCGTCTGTCAGTAACATGTTGGCCTCCTTCTGTTTCTCAATAGAACGTCTAGTTTGTTCCACATTCCCTCTGAACTCTTCTTATTTATTTGTTAATGTTCTCGTTGCTTGAGTTTTTTGTTTCTGCTTTTTTCTCCCTAGAGACAGAATGGCAGTTGAAGACAGAAAAATGTTGAGTCAATTGGCACAAAAGCCCTTTTCCCATGGTATCTCCTCTCTTGAGGGAAATTAAACTGATGGTAACCAGTTTTACTCAAGAGGAGGGATCTTTGGTAACAAATATTTGTCCCGATCTTTTTGGCCTCTAGTATTAACTGCCAAGCAAATTCTATTGATAGGAGACATACAGGTATGTGATTCGGCTCCATTTCACTTTAAACTGTTCTGAAAAGATATTAAGATTTAATCTTTCTGCTTGCTTGTCATTACTGAGCTTCTTCATGCCCAGCACTGTGCTTGGTACGAGGGACAGTACAATATGAGAGGAAAAGTGAGTCTCTGCTTAAGTCATACGGACTTCCCTGGTACTCTAGCAGTTAAGACTCTGTGCTTCCAATTCGAAGCGCACTGATTTGATCCCCGGTCAGAGAACTAAAATCCCACATGCCAAGAAAATAATAAAAACTAGAGGGGGGAGTGGGGAATGGGGTGGCGTGTAGTATAATAAATTAATTCTGAGGATAAGTGCTTTTCCTAATATCAAGTCACTGAGGCCTAAGCAGTAACAGTGTCCACATCTAAGACAGCTGTGTTGTTACTTAAGTTTATGAGTTTTAAAAAGTGATCAGATATATACAAAGACTTTCAGATGCCATTCTGCCCAGATTCTAGACCACAGATCTTCTGTCAAGGTCTTTGAGGACAAAATTGATCTAATTCATTTTTTTTTTTTTTTTTGGCTGCACAGCGTGGCATATGGGATCTTGATTCCCTGACTAGGGGTTGAACCCATGCCCCCTACAGTGGAAGTGCAGATTCTTAACCACTGAACCACCAGAAAAGTCCCTGAAGATTTCATTCTATATTAACAGAATCATTTGTCTTTCTCTAGTGTATAATTTTAGATGGAAAATGGAACCAAACTCAGGCATTTATAGAAAACTGTGTAATCCCCCATCAAAGTTGCCATAACATATACAATGTCCATTCCATAAACTGTAGTTATATGTGAGAGTTAGAGACGATTCTTTCAGATGAATAAACCATTTTGTCCAAATGGCAATAAATTTCACCCTCTCCCCCTTTTCATTATTTCCTATGAGCAATGTTTATTCTCCAAAGATCCCATTTGATTTCTACATACATTCTTGTAAACATTATTTGATGCAGGAGATTTATAGCAAAACTGACTGCCTACCTGTGCACCAGAACCTGAGCATAGACCTGACCTTTATTATTATTTTTTAATATAAATTTATTTATTTTAATTGGAGGCTAATTACTTTACAATACTGTATTGGTTTTGTCATACATCAACATGAATCCGCCACAGGTGTACACGTGTTCCCCATCCTGAACCCCCCTTCCATTTCCCTCCCCATACCATCCCTCTGGGTCATCCCAGTGCACCAGCCCCAAGCATCCAGTATCATGCATCTAACCTGGACTGGCAATTCATTTCACACATGATATTATACATGTTTCAATGCCATTCTCCCAAATTATCCCACCCTCGCCCTCTCCCACAGAGTCCAAAAGACTGTTCTATACATCTGTGTCTCTTTTGCTGTCTCGCATACAGGGTTATTGTTACCATCTTTCTGAATTCCATATATATGCGTTAGTATACTGTATTGGTGTTTTTCTTTCTGGCTTACTTCACTCTGTATAATAGGCTCCAGTTTCATCCACCTCATTAGAACTGATTCAAATGTGTTCTTTTTAATGGCTGAGTAATACTCCACTGTGTATATGTACCACAGCTTTCTTATCCATTCATCTGCTGATGGACATCTAGGTTGCTTCCATGTCCTGGCTATTATAAACAGTGCTGCGATGAACATTGCGGTACACGTGTCTCTTTCAATTCTGGTTTCCTCGGTGTGTATGCCCAGCAGTGGGATTGGCAGTTCTATTTCCAGTTTTTTAAGGAATCTCCACACTGTTCTCCATAGTGGCTGTACTAGTTTGCATTCCCACCAACAGTGTAAGAGGGTTCCCTTCTCTCCACACCCTCTCCAGCATTTATTGCTTGTAGACTTTTGGATTGCAGCCATTCTGACTGGCGTGAAATGGTACCTCATTGTGGTTTTGATTTGCATTTCTCTGATAATGAGTGATGTTGAGCATCTTTTCATGTGTTTGTTAGCCATCTGTATGTCTTCTTTGGAGAAATGTCTGTTTAGTTCTTTGGCCCATTTTTTGATTGGGTCATTTATTTTTCTGGAAATGAGCTGCAGGAGTTGCTTGTATATTTTTGAGATTAATTCTTTGTCAGTTGCTTCATTTGCTATTATTTTCTCCCATTCTGAAGGCTGTCTTTTCACCTTGGTTATAGTTTCCTTTGTTGTGCAGAAGCTTTTAATTTTAATTAGGTCCCATTTGTTTATTTTTGCTTTTATTTCCAATATTCTGGGAGGTGGCTGACCTTTATTTTTAAGCCAAAATCTTAACACATCAACTCCTCTTCTCTGCTTGCTCACTGGACTCTAGAACCAGCAGTCCTCTAATGACAAAAGCAAGATATGAACCAGATGGAGTTCTGCCCTTGACTTCACAAGGGAGTTAATCACACCCAGAACCTGGCTCAGAGCAGGCACTGAACAAATATTTGCTGGAAGAAAGAATAAAGGACGATAATATCTAAGGATTTGTGAGCTTGAGTTTTTCTTGAGCTGATCGAAGGACTCTGATAGACTTAAGACCCTCGAATGACAAGCTGGGGATGTTATAGACTGGTTTCTGCTTTCAGTTGCTAATTTGTTGAGACCCACCCTGTTCTAGGAATAGTAGCCTCACTTCTTCTTGACCAAATGCACTTGGGGGTTCCTCTGTTCTTGGTCTCTTAAGGAGCAAGTTCACTGGTCAGTCTCTGCCTCTCACTTCAGCCTAGGTCAGGTGTAAGGGTGGTCTGTGGTGTTACTAGTAAAGAGAAAGCCAAGGGGGTACAGAAACGCCCACGCTCTTCCTCCTCCTCTTTTCTCTCACTATTTCACCCTAACCGCCACCATTCCCCATTGGTTGTTTCCCACTTCCCCCTCTTTCTATTCTGTCCTCTTAGTTCCTCCGCGGAAAACTCCAGAGGAGTTGGTTTTCCTCTGAGATATAGATGAATCTAATTCTTGTTTATTGCTGGCAGGAAGTCAAAATGATATTTCCACTTTGGAAGAGAGTTGGGCAGTTTTCTTACAACAATAACATATTTTTACCATACAATCAAGCAACCTGGCTTCTTAGCATTTAGCCAAAGAAGTTGAAAACTTATGTCCACCCAAAAACCTGAACATGGATGTTTACATCCAGCTTTATTGATCGTTGCCAAGCAATGATCAGTAGGTGCCAAACCAAGATTTAGTAGGTGAATGGTACATTCAGACAATGGAATATTATTGAGTGCTAAAAAGAAATGAGCCATCAGGACATGAAAAGACATGAAGGAACTTAAGAAAAGCATATTGTTAAGTGGAAGAAGCCAATCTGAAAAGCGTGTATACTGTATGATTTCAATTATAAGGCATTCTGGAAAAAGCAAAACTATGGAGGCAATAAAAAGTTTAGTGGTTGCCAGAAGTCAGGGGCGTGGGGAGAGTGAATAGGCAGAGCACAGGTAATATTTAAGACAGTGAAACTATTCTGTATGACACTGTAATGATGGGTACATGTCATTATATGTTTGTCCAAACCCATACAATGTACCACACTAAGAGGGAACTCTAAGTTAAATAATGGACTCTGAGTGATAATGAGGTGTCCGTGTCAGTTCATCAGTTCTAGCAAAAGTACCGCTGCGGTGGGGGATGTTAGTAGTGAATATAGGCTGTACGTACGTGGGGATGGAGGACCTAAGGAAAATCTCTATACTTCTTGCTCAGTTTTGCTGTGAACTTAAAATTGCTCTAAAAACTAAAGTCTATTAAAACCATATAGTTAGAGGACAACAGTAAGTAGTGAGTGTTAGTCGCTCAGTCATGTCCGACTCTTTGTGACCTCATGTCCTGTAGCCCGCCAGGGTCCTCTGTCCATGGAACTCTCCAGGCAAGAATACTGGAGTGGGTTGCCATGCCCTTCTCCAGGGGATCTTCCTGACCCAGGGATCAAACCCAGGTCTCCTGCATTGTAGACAGATTCCTTACCATCTGAACCACTAGGGAAGAGCAGTTAGATGATACAGATATATATTAATAGATTAGATATAAATAGATAAAATTAGATATAATTAGATAAAATTTAATGAGATATAAATTAGATAAAATGAGCCTTTACTTCAGCCCTTTGGGTACATGAAAAACTGTTGTTAGCCCAAGCTTGCCTGGGTTAGAGAGAAGCAGGGAGGATTGAAGAGGAAGAGTAAGAAAGAAGCTGTGCAGAAGCCTTTGCTAGCTTCCAGCACAGGTGAGTAGGGAAAAAGTCACAGCCTGTGTTCTGTTACTCAATGGGCCGCACACACACACACACACACACACACACACACACACAAAGACATTGGACTGATCAGAAATGCTGGATGCTACCAGTTGAAGAGTGAGCAGGCTGGCTAGTCTCTCACTCTGAGAAATGTAAGGCCATGGGAGATCCCAGTGCTCTATATCTTGGATCACTTTTCCTGTGCCCTTCCATTGGATTCCCAGGTCTGTGTTTTCCAGATTACTCCAGTCATTGAGGGCCATCTGCATTAGCAGCACCTGAAATGCTTTATAAAAATTCAGATTCTCAGATCAAGCTCCCAGGAAACCAAATTCAGCCATTCAGGGATAGTTCAGGAACTTTCAAAAAGTGCCCAAGGCACTCCAGTGCATCCCGGTTTTAGGAGCGAAAAAGAAAGACCCTTGCCGCAGGGGTCCTAGTGCCTGCTACTGGGAAGGGAATGGGGAAGGGAGGAAGAAAACAAGGGAGGCGGGATGTTTATCTGATGTTCTGGATGTCATTTAAAAGATACACTTTTGGATAAGCATCATTTGTATGGAAGCGCTATGCCAGGGGACTGTGATTTTTGCACTATAGGGATTTTGTGAGCCTGCCGAAAACCCACCAATGCATAACTGAGTCAGCAAGAAAGTTCAGAGTTCAAAATAATAGAATCTCTGTTCTCAGATTTTTACCTTTTGAAAAGTTGGAACTTTTGCTGAAAGATGATGTTGCCCTGGCTTGTGACCCAGTTCTTTTTTTCTTTTAAAAATTGATTTATTTGAAAAATCAAAATTAAAACAATTTTATTTATTTAGCTACACCAGGTCTTAGTTGCACCATGCGGGATCTAATTCCCTGACCAGAGATCGAACCTGGGCCCCCTGCATTGTGAGTAGAGCCTTAGTCACTGGGCCAACAGGGAAGTCCTCATGATTCACTTCTGTGAATGAGCTTTCTCCTTCGTTTTGAGAGCAAGTCGTCATCACCACCCCTTTCCTGCTATCCCTGTGTTCTCCATGAGGTTCCCTTCCGAGTCCTTCTCAGCTTCCCCCACTTCCTCGAGAGCAGCCCCGTGCCAGACCCTGGCCTGTTCTCTCAAATGAATGATCTTATTCATTTCACAACAACCCTGTGAGGCTGGGGCTGTAATTATTCACATGTTACAGAGGAAGAGAGGGGGGATCCAGCAGATTCAGTGACTTGCTCAAGGACACGCTGGTAAGTGGCTCCCCTCCTACCTTGCCCTCTAGTTCTGACACCTAGGACCCCGTCTAGGCCTCCTGGTCACAACACCAGGCCTTCAGATCCAGACCCTGTATTGCTTTTCTAAGTTGTCGCTGTAGATCTGAATGCCCTGCTCTTGAACCCAGTCCCGGAGGTGGGTGTCCCAGCTGCTTACTGACTGCCTCACAGGGCAGTATCCCAGACCTCTGTGCGTCTTTCCTCAGACGAGGCCGGATGCCCAGATCGCCACTGCGTTAGTGAAAGCCCCGCTCTTTTCTTGTGTTTCTTCTGTGATTCTCACACGGCTTCCACATGCACACTTCCGACACCAGCTATGTGGGGTTAGTCTCCCATCAAGCAATTCTCTGACCCCCGCTGGGTATCCTATATTTTAACTCCGCTAGTTAAATGGATAGTATCTATAGCACCGGTTCCCACAGGTTAAGGGCTCAGTCCCATGAGACTGCTTCAGATGCCCACTGCAAATAGTAAGTCCCCAGCCCCCGACCCCCAACTTCTGTCCACTTTGGCTGTAAACCAGAGGTTCCTACCAGCCCTCATCTAATTCAAGGGATTTGCTAGAGGGGCTCACAGAACTCAGGGAAACACATTTACTACTTTATTAAAGGATCTGATAAAGGATACAGATGAACAGCCAGATGAAGAGATGCATAGGCTGAGGTCCGGGAGGGTGCTAAGTGCAGGAGCTTTGGTCCCTGTGGCGATGGAGATCCATCACCCTCCTGGTGTGATTGTGTTCCCCAGGCTCACTGAACCCCTCTACTCTTGAGAGTTTATGGAGGCTTCCTCACGTGCTGCTGTTCAGTCACTCAGTCGTGTCCAACTCTTTGAGACCCCATGGACTGCAGCACTCCAGGCTTCCCTGTCCTCCACTATCTCCCAGAGTTTGCTCAAATTCATTTCCACTGAGTTGGTGATGCCATCCTTCTTATCCTCTGTGTCTTCTCCTTTTGCCTTCAATCTTCCCCAGCATCAGTGTCTTTTCCTCACATAGGCATGAGCAATTATTAACTTCACTTCCAGCCCCTCTCCTCTCATGGATGTGGGGGGTTATGGGGTGAGGAAGGGGATGTGTCTGCAAGTTTCTAAACATAGCTTGCTTTTTCTGGTGACCACACTGATTAGAACAAGAAATGCTCCTAGTGCTTATCACTTCGGAAATTGCAAGGCTCTTCAGAATTCTGTGTCAGAAACCAGGGCAGAGACCAATATATATATATTTCTTACTATTTACACCTGCCCAGCTTTCTGTCCCCAGACTATGTTGCTGAGGTTGAAACAGAAAAATCCATGCTGTTTACTATTAGGAAAACTTTGACTCCTCTCTGAGCCTTTTCCCTGGATGACCTTGTTCCCTATAGTTGGCCATCCAGGAGTGAGGAGTCAATCCAAAAAAAGTTGCCTTGGTCCAATTATTAAGCCTAATTCCGTTCTTTTAATCCTCTCCTAAAAGTTCACCAGATGGCCGATACCAAAATTGGGTTGATTATATTCTTTGCAGCCAAAGATGGAGAAGCTCTATACAGTCAGCAAAAACAAGATTAGGAGCTGACTGGGGCTCAGATCATGAACTCCTTTTGACAAAATCAGAATTAAATTGAAGAAACTAGGGGAAACCACTAGACCATTCAGGTATGACCTAAATAAAATCCCTTATGATTAAACAGTGGAAGGGACAAATAGATTCAAGGGATTAGATCTTATAGAATGCCTGAAGAACTATGGACGGAGATTTGTGACATTGTACAGGAGGCAGTGATCAAGACCATCCCCAAGAAAAAGAAGTGAAAAAGGCAAAATGGTTGCCTGAGGAGGCCTTACAAATAGCTGAGCAAAGAAGAGAAGTGAAAGGCAAAGGAGAAAAGGAAAGATATACCCATTTGAATGGAGAATTCCAAAGAATAGCACAGAGAGATAAGAAAGCCTTCCTCAGTGATCAGTGCAAAGAAATAGAGGAAAACAATAGAATGGGAAAGACTAGAGATCTCTTCAAGAGAGTTAGAGATACCAAGGGAACATTTCATGCAAAGATGGGCACAATACAGGACAGAAATGGTATGGACCTAACAGAAGCAGAAGATATTAAGAAGAGGTGACAAGAATACACAGAAAAACTATACAAAAAAGATCTTTATGAGCCAGATAACCATGATGGTGTGATCACTCACCTAGAGCCAGACATCCTAGAATGCAAAGTCAAACGGACCTTAGGAACCATCACTACGAACAAAGCTAGTGGAGGTGATGGAATTCCAGTTGAGCTATTTCAATTCCTGAAAGAGGATGCTGTGAAAGTGCTGCACTCAATATGCCAGGAAAATTGGAAAACTTAGCAGTGGCAACAGGACTGGAAAAAGTCAGTTTTCATTCCAATCCCAAAGAAGGGCAATGCCAAAGAATGTTCAAACTACTGCACAATTGCCCTCATCTCACATGCTAGTAAAGTAATGCTCAAAATTCTCCAAGCCAGGTTTCAACAGTACATGAACCATGAACTTCCAGATGTTCAAGCTGGGTTTAGAAAAGGCAGAGGAACCAGAGATCAAACTGCCAACATCCATTGGATCATAGAAAAAGCAAGAGAGTTCCAATAAAACATGTATTTCTGCTTTACTGACTATGCCAAAGCCTTTGACTGTGTGAATCACAACAAACTGTGGAAAATTCTTAAAAAGAGATGGGAATACCTGACCACCTTACCTGCCCCTGAGTAATCTGTATGCAGGTCAAGAAGCAACAGTTAGAACCAGACATGGATCAACAGACTGCTTCCAAATAGGGAAAGGAGTACAACAAGGCTGTTTATCGTCACCCTGCTTATTGAACTTATATGCAGAGTACATCATGAGAAATGCTGGGCTGGATGAAGCACAAGCTGGAATTAAGATTGCCAGGAGAAATATCGATAACCTCAGATATGCAGATGACACCACCCTTATGGTAGAAAGCAAAGAGGAACTAAAGAATCTCTTGATGAAAGTGAAAGAGAGTGAAAAAGTTAGCTTAAAACTCAACATTCAAAAAACGAAGATCATGGCATCTGGTTCCATCCATTCATGGCAAATAGATGGGGAAACAATGGAAACGGTGACAGTATTTATTTTCTTGGGCTCCCAAATCACTGCAGATGGTGATTGCAGTCATGAAATTAAAAGATGCTTGCTCCTTGGAAGAAAAGCTATGACCAACCTAGATAGCATATTAAAAAGCAGAGACATTACTCTGCCAACAAATGTCCGTCTATTCAAAGCCATGGCTTTTCCAGGAGTCACGTATGGATGTAAGAGTTGGACTCTAAAGAAAGCTGAGCACCAAAGAATTGATGCTTTCGAACTGTGGTGTTGAAGAAGACTCTTGAGAATCCCTTGGACTGCAAGGAGATCAAACAAGTCCATCCTAAAGGAAATCAGTCTTGAATATTCATTAGAAGGACTGATGCTGAAGCTGAAACTCCAATACTTTGGCCACCTGATGCAAAGAACTGACTCATTGAAAAAGACCCTGATGCTGGGAAAGACTGAAGACAGGAGGAGAAGAGGACGACAGAGGATGAGATGGTTGGATGGCATCACCAGTTCAATGGACATGAGTCTGAGCAAGTTCCAGGAGCTGGTGAAGGACAGGGAAGCCTGGCATGCTGCAGTCATGGGGTTGCAGAGTCAGATACGACCAAGTGCCTGGACTGAACTGAGAAGCTCCGTGCCCTGCTGGAGCAGCAGCTCCCTTTCTGTTTTCAGTGATATCCAAACTGTCGCCTGTGGAACTCTGTGAAAACTTGTCAAGAAGTACACAGACATCTTCGAAATTTTTAGGTGCTTTTGTCTAAAACCAATTTTCCTGAGGATGTGCCTGCATTTATATCAGATGTTCTCCCATTTCATAAACTTTGTTGTTGCTGTTGTTTAATCACTAAGTCATGTCCAACTCTTTTGCGAGCCCATGGACTGTAGCCCACCCGGCTTCTCTGTCCTTTGGATTTCCCAGGCAAGAATAGTGGAGTGGATTGCTATTTCCTTCTCCGTGGGATCTTCCTGACCCAGGGATTGAGCCTGCGTCTCCTGCATTGGTAGGTGGATTCTTTAACACTGAGCTACTTGCTTTGCATGGAGTTGAAAATGGCAACAGAAAGATACTACTAAATATTGAGTCGGGGAAAAACTTTTGTACTGAGATATAATTGACACATTATTTTCAGGTGTACAATATCATGATTCAACACTTGAATATATTGTGACATGATCACGCCAAGTCTAGTTGTCATCCACCACCACACATAGTTACAACTCAATTTTTCCCCGGCGATGAGAACTTTTAAGATTGACTCTCTTGACAACTTTCAAATATGGATTTCAGTATTGTTAACTATAGCTAGCATGCTGTACACTACATGTACACTAGGACTTATTTTATAACTGAAAGTTGTACATTTTTGACTCCCTTCACCCATTTCATCCATCCTCTGATTTCCTGGAGGAAACTTTAATGGTCAATAAGGCAACTTAACCCACAGATCTTTCTGGTCTTCCTTATAAGTATTCCCGATAAAAGAGAAGAAACAAGGGTATTTTGACTTATCTTAAGACGTTTTAGATTCTATAAAGTAGACCACAGCAATGCATTTGTCTTTTTGAATTAATGTTTTCATTTTCTTCAGAAAAACATAGAGGTGAAATTGCTGGATGATGCAGTAGTTTTATTTTTGTTTTTGAAGAATCTTCATACTGTTTTTCACAGTGGCTGCACCAATTCACATTTCCACCATAAGTGCACAAGGATTATGCCTCCTTGCCAACACTTGTTATCTGTTGTATTTTTGATAATAACCACTCTCACAGGTGTGAGGTGATATTTCATATGATATTGAACTCAACTACAGCTAATAATCTGTCTTACAAGATATATTTCATTTTATTTTTATAATTTTCCTCGAAATGCTTATTGATAATTATTTATTTGAATGGAAAAATGAAGTAAAATTTTTTTCTGACAGAAAGTAAGCATAATTTCCCTGATTCATCTGACAATAGGATTTAAATAACTAGGCTACAGGGTGATCTTCTTCTATAAAAATCTGCTGTTCTCAAAGTTGGAGAAAACTATATGTAAGCATGGGATGAGATAAAAGCACTTTATTAAAAAATTGTACTAGTAAATATATACTCAATTTAAAACATTAAAAAGTTCCCAATTCTTTTTTAGTATATATGGTTAAACAAAATGTCATTAAGTGACAAAATAACAGATAAAAATAGCAGTTATATAATATGTTTTGGTATATTTTAATAAATGTGCAAAAATTCGTTTCACAAGTCAGGTGGTTTCCAATATTTTGCTTTAAATAAAACCCATGAAAGCATCATAGAATCTGTCAGTAATTCATCAAAAGTAATATTGGATAATAGACAACTATAATTCATATAGCATAAAATTTACCATTTTAAAGTGTACAATTCAGTGACTTTTAGAATATCCATAAATTTGTGCAATCACTATGATAATTTTAAAACATTTTTATTATCTGAAAAAGAAATATTGAACATTCCTTAGCCATCAAAATTGGTCCCCCTTCCTTCTTTCCCCCCCCATATCCCCCTATGCTATTAGCAATTACTAATCAGCTTTCTGGGTCTGCAGATTTGCCTATTGTGGGCATTTCATATAAATAGAATCTTACAATATTTAATGACTACTTAACAACATGCCTCCTGATGTGCCAGGTACTATTCTAAAAGGAATACAATGATAAGCAAGCAGACAGTTCTCTCCTTTCCCAGTGTTTCTCTTCTAGAAGAGGAAGACTAAAAAACCAGTAAGAAACACATGATTATCTTGGGCAGAAGTAAGTACTGGGAAGAAAATAAACCCAGGTGATATGCTCGGAAGTGCTATGAAGAGGTAGGGTTCATTTGGGAGTGTAAGACTGTTTAAGTAGCTAACATTGGAGCTGAAGCCACTGTTTAAGGAGATAACGTTGGAGCTGAAGCCTCAGTGGTGAGAAGAAAGTAGCTGAAAGGTGAACCCCGTTGGTGCAAAGACTACCAGGAGGAAGGAGGTTGGTGTTTCTGGGGATTTCCAAACCAGGGCTTGGAAACTACTGAGCAGAAGAGGTGAGCTTGTAGAGTCATTTCATGGTAAGTGCAATGGTAAGGAGTTGATGTGTTTGAATAAGAGGAGGAACTGATTTGGTTTATATTTTAAAACAAAATCCTTCTGGCTACTGTGATCAAAATGGATTGTATGGGTTCAAAAGAAGAAACAGAGAAAGCAGTTAGACTCCATGTGGCAGTAGAGGCCAGAGATTATGGTGACCTAGGGTGGAGATGATACAAATGGAAAATTCAAGATACATTTTGGAGGTAGAGCTGATAGCGCTTGTTAATGGTCTGGATAGAACTGTGAGAAAAAGAAAAGGATTAAGGATAACTCCTAGGATCTTAGTTTCGAACAACTACATGAAAGATGTAGTAGATTTAAAGCTACTGTTGGGAATGTTTGCAACACCTATTAAACAGTTAAGTGACAATGTAGAGTAGCGTTAGATATGTGAGTTCAGAAATGTGGTCAGGGTAGAGATTATTACTGGAATCAAGAGCATATGGATGGTATTTAAAACCATTGCGGCAGGCTGAATAATGTCCCTTAAATATGTCTATGTCCTAATTCCTGGAAACTTAAAGAACCTATCGTGTATGAAAGCAACTTTAAAAATCTGTCACTTGTGCAACTTCTCTGGTAGTCCAGTGAGGAAGACTCTGCACTCCAATGCAGGGGGTCCGGGTCTGATCACTGTTCAGGGAACTAGATCCCACTAGTCGCAACTAAAAACGTACCTCGTGCCACAACTAAAACCCTGTGCAGCCAAATATAATCTGTCATTTGTAAGTCTAAAAACCACCACCCAAGGCAGGTTTTATTATCCTACATTTAGTAGATGGTCAACTAGAGGCTCAGAGAAGTGGAATGCCTTGTTCTAGGTTGCAAAGCTGGAAAATACCTCAACCTCCCTTCAAGTGCCTTACAGAATTTCTATGAAGTTGGAAGGTGGTAAAGAGACAGAGACCTATCACCTTGGCTGTGCCAAAACTTGCCCTATAAGACAGGTATTTCTACAAGGCCCATCCCGTTCTTTGTCCAGCTCTGGCATATTCTTTTTCTCCCCTCCAAAGCCCTTGCCAGCCCAGTCACACCACATAGACCAAGACCATTCCTCAGCCGGATTGATAACTGTGGGAGGGCTAATGGGGTTATCACATAACCAACGACCCCACAAGCCAGGCCCTGTGCCAAGCAACTGACATTCATTCAGTCATCACAATAACTCTCTCCATTGTTTCCAGTGCAAGCTAGAAAGGAAGGATCACTGGGGAATGGGAAGAAGGACCAAGGAGCATGGGTGCCTGAGTTCAAGTCTGGGGGGTGCTATAGGCCTAACTTGAAGCTACAGTTTAATTATGGGCTAGTAACACAGCCATCTAAGAAAACGAGGAGGTTGACAACACAGGTCATCTCTTAAGTTCCTTCGAAGATGCTTGCATGAGGTCTTTTCTTCCCCGACTCCTGGCGCTCCACTATTAAGGGCAGTGGCAGGAGTACAGCGATAGTCCGCTCCACCGAGGGCTGCCCTTTGGTTCTCTGTCTTAGAGGACGGTGCTTGCGGTGACTCCGAGGCCACCAAGCTCCCCAGGCCAGGAACGATAAGTAGGCGATAGGTCATCTCAGGACAAGGCAAAGGAAGCTCTGAAGAACTACTACTCCCAGGAGACCACGGGGTACCACTCGCCGGCCCGAGGCAGATGCGTGTTGGGAGCAGCTAAGCATGCTCGGTGGTCAGGCCCCCGCCCCGCGAGGGACAGATAACTCGTGCGCATGCCCAACCTCGCGCCAACACGTTCAAGCTTCTTTCCTTCCTGCGGGATTCTTTTCTTTCCGGCCTCGCCCAGGCTAGCTTTTCCCCGCCCCACCAACGCCCCCTTTTCAGGGATTTTTGCGGTGGGCGGGATACCCCAAGCGCGTTCCCAGGACTGTGTACGCGCGCGTTCCCGGGAGATGAAAGAGGGAGGGCACTAAACACTGGGTGTGGAAGGTGACCAGGGGACCGCGGGTGACGGAAGGCGCCTGCGCTCTAGAGGCGGTGCGGCGAGGCTACGGGAATGGCGGAGGAGCGGGGCGGAAACGGCCCCAGAGGACTGGCGGCGCACGCGCATTGGGCCGCCAGCGCCCCGCCCACTTTGTCAGTTACCCCTCCTCCTCCTCCACCACCCTCCCGGAAGTGCAGCCGCCCTCGCGCCCACCAGCGGCCACCCCCTGCGGCAAGCCCCGCCCCCATCGGCCCCGCCCCCCGACTCTCCACCCCCTCCCTCCGGTGGTGGCGCCGGGTTGCAGCGCCGGTCGTGGCGGTTTCGTTGCCCGAAGCCGGGAGCGCGGAGTCGTCCCCGGGGAAGGCGGCCAGGCTATGATCGCGGGTCCCCGGCGGCCCGCTCCGGCCAAACAGAGTCTCTGTCTCAGCTGGTGCCTGCGCTCGAGCGGTCGTCTCAGCCCAATCCCGCGGCGCAGTTGGCGGCGGCGCCCCCGGCGCGCCCCCTCCTCTGATGGCGGCAGAGATCCAGCCCAAGCCTCTGACCCGCAAGCCGATCCTGCTGCAGCGGGTCGAGGGCTCTCAGGAGGTGGTGAACATGGCCGTGATCGTGCCCAAGGAGGAGGGTGTCATCAGTGTCTCGGAGGACAGGTGAGAACCGCTGCCCCCTCGGCCGCGAGCAGGGGCGGGACGGGCCGGCGGTCCCCGAAGCCCGCTTCTGGGGCTGTGTCTCCACGTCGGCGCGAGGGCGAGAGCGCTTGCCCAAGTTTTTATTCTAATGCGCATCCTGCTGGTGCCGGTGTCCAGCCGCGCAGTCGCCGCTGCTGCGTGGCTCCGGGACGCGGAGCCGGGACGGCGGCGTTCTGTTGGGGCTTGCTCGGGTGGCGTCCGCCGGGGCCAGGGTGGCCCTTGGACTAACGGTGCGCCGGCCACTGGACCTTGGTCCAGCCCTGAGGACAGTGGAGGGAGAGGGAGGCGCTGCCCGGCCCTGCAGGTGTGTGCGAGGGGAGGATGCTCAGAGCTCTGTAAGATAACTAAGGGGTTTTGAGAACTCTGGTACAGTTCTGAAGGCTCCAGACGGAGGAAAGCAAATGCCACTCCCTTCGCCCAGACATTCTCACCGAATCCAGATCTCCCAGACATCTTCCACTGAATTCAATAAATATTGCAAGTTGTGAAGAGTATCTGGGCTTGTGCCCAGAAGGAGAGCTGACTTCTCTCCTTTGCCCTATTTAAGCTCAAGGGGAAGCTCCTAGAACTTTTGGAGGGACCACTGCTGCAAATAGCTCTGGAGTTCCTTCCCTTTGCTTGCTTCCTTTCTTTTTTTTTTTTTTGCCTAATTTTGCTTAATTTGCAGAAGTAGAGCCAGTTGTTCTGCCTGTAGTATTCTCCCATGTTTTTTAGACAGTGCTGTTTTTTTGTTTGTTTGAACTTAATGTCCTTTAATATGCAAAGATTATGCAGATGAAGCTCATTTCCAGAGGAATGAAGCTTAAATATAGTAGTAATAGTTTTGATCTGGAATTGTTGCTTTTATAGTTTCAACTCGTATTCTACAAAATGTCATATTGTAGAGGTGTATGACAAGGAGCTTTAGCCTTTAAATGGTAGATAGGTTTTCTTAATGTAAGTTAACATTGTACTGAGGTAAAACATATTTTTTCTTGGTGACTTGTAAAATTTCAGGCAAAGAAAGGCAAAGCAACAATGTGTTCATACCGTCTTTATAGTCATTTCAGTGCTTTGCATGCAGTGTGGTCTCAAAAAATGTTTCTGACAGGTCTATTCATATCATAGATTCTTCAGTATAATTAGGATGATTACATATTAATGTCATATTTTTCTCTACATCGTACTCCATAAGATGGCCAAATGGTGCCTGATTCACTTCCTATACAGATCCAAGGGAAAATATTGTAAACATACCCCAATGGCAAGCAGTCTGCTAAAAACAGAAGAAATTCATGGGCTGTAATGGAATATATGGATGTAGAAACCACTTGAAATTCACAGAGAAGGCTTAAGAGTGTTTAATTTTTCCACAGAGGCAAAATTCTACTAAATAGGTTGCTTTTGGACCTAGAAATTCTTTGTCACAGAATTGTGTTTTTTTAAAAGAGAATATATCGATAGACGTCACTTTCCCTGTCTTTAACTACTGGAGATGAAACTGCTCATTCTAATTGCTGTAGGAAATTCATAAGTAAGTTTGTTGAATCAAGTAGGAGAGGGAGAAAGGTAATTAAAACCTAAGTGGCTTTAGTATTAGTTTTGGAACTTTCTACTTTGGAAGTAGAAGTTAGTTTTCCTAGTTTTCTTTTTTTTAAGTGTTCAAAGGGATCTTAGAGATTATTTGCTATAACACCTTCATTTTACGGTTGAGAAAATTTAAGCCAGAGCATTTACCTGCCCAAATTCATGTACCTGGTGGTGAAACCAAGCTTGGCTCCTGGTTTCTGATTTCCATCTCACTGTTTATACTAAAGGAAACAACTTCAGTTGGGGGTACATTTTAGAGTATTTGGAGACTCTGAAGTAGCATATATGAAAGAAAGTGAAGATGCGTTTCATTTGATTATGGGACAAAATGACTGCAGTGTTTAGCTATATATTAATTTTTACTCTCTCAGTTTACAATGTAAGTAATAGAAAATATTTTATAATGCAGTTAGTGTTAAAATAGTAAGTCTAGGATTTCTCTTGATGTATTTTCTTATTACTAAGGTCAACAAGTCTGTGTTTCTGTAGGTCATATAGTCACATGTGACAAGAACTTTGTTAGAGCTCAGTTTCAATCATGGCTTCCATTAAAAGAGAACTGATCTCTATTCTTTCTTTTCAAAAGCTGGTGTCACTGTCACTTGACGTAATAGTAAAGATATGAAGATAGAATATTGGATTTTCATCAAAACCTACCAAGCCATTTCCATTTACCACTTCAGCTAGACTCTAGTAGTTTTCATTCCTGAACTGTAAGGTTAAACCACAAAATAATGTCCTAGTTCTGAATGACAGTGTTTCACAAGTCCTTTTGAAACCTTGGTTTTCCTTTTTGACTTCTGATTCCTAATAGCCTTTATGATATCTTTGAAAGCAACATTTTCTATCATTTTAAACAATGTTATTGGTGCTTGTTGTCCATTTATCTTCTCCATGAATTCCCTAAGGTGCTATGTGCGTCTTACTCATTGTAATATCTTAAGGTCTAGTGTGGTGGCCGGCACATAGTAGGCCCTCAATGGATATATATTGATGCCTGATCTTTTTGTTGTTCCTGAAAGCACATCTTAATTATTGTAGACATTTCACTGATATTTGTTGGAATGAATTTTATGAAAACCAATGGCAGTTTTGTGTGGACAGATGTTCGGAAAAGGATTGGACTGGATGGCCTTGAAAGATGCCTTAAGGCGCTTCCCTGGTGACCCAGTGGTTATGACTCCGAGCTTCCACTGTAGAGGGTACAGGTTTGACCTCTGACTGGGGAAGATCCCGCATGCCACACCGACCAGCCCAAAGTTTTTAAAAACATGAAGAAAAGGTGCCTTAAAATTTTGAAAGACCATGCATTGTTCGTTCATTGTGTCAACAAACATTTAAATGCCTTTCCTGTGTTCCATGCACATATGCACACGTCATTGGTGAAAATGACAAGGTCCTTTCAAGGTGCTCATAGTTTAGTGGGGTGTTGGTGTGTGTGTGTAATTTTAGAAGAAAATAAAACCACAACCTCCAAGATTTAGTTCTGAAAAGAGAATTTTTACATGAGGAAGAATAGCTGGGTTCTACAGCCCTTCTTGTTCCTTAAATCGTACTTACTTTAAGGGATTCTTTTGTTTGGGCTGTAATACCACTTTCACCCTAAGGTTGCTGTCCATCATGGGTTGATAATATTTTAATCTTCAGGACCAAGAGTGGCTGAAAACCCTTATTTTCAGTTCATCTGAGCACAGTTAAAACAGCCTGCAACTTTACTTCATACCAAGGGAGAAAATATAAGGAAATTGAAGAAATGTAAAAATGGGATTTCCCTGGTGGTCTGGTGGTTGAGACTCGGCACTTTCACTGCCGTGGCCTGTGATCAGTCCCTGGTGGGGAACTCTCACAAGCTGCGGCCAAAAAAAAAAAAAAAAAAAAAAAAAGGAAGAAGAGATAAAAACAATCTGACTTACAAGTATAGATTTCTGGTATCATAAAATAGAATTTGTTCTCAGAACTCACTGGCCTTATCTGAGCCTGTCTTTGCTTTGGTTGTAGCTAGATTCCATCTCCAAAGGATATGCCCAACTTGGGTCCATTGGGCTCCTCATTTGCTGCTTCTGCCTGGACTGTCTTTTCTGAGTGAATGTCATTTTAGCATGCTTTGCTTAGGAGTTTCCTCCCAGACATTTTGGCTGTATTTTGATCTAGACCACTCTCTAGCTTGCAGCTTACCAGGGTGTGTCCAGTGGAGCCTCTTCAGGTATTGAAAGCTAGAAGAGACTGCTCCAGGTGGTACCCAGCCTAGTCCAGATCTTTATCTTTGTAAGTTCTTTATATGCACATCTTCACACAAGTCAACAATCTTAGCATTCACACTGAGTTTCAGTAACTCTAGGTAGTTACTATTAAACAGTTATAGGAAATTGTTCCTTCACTAGGAGTGTATACCCATGCAATGGGTAAAAGTGGGTCAGGTTTTTATCCTATATAAAAGAGATGTGTTGAAGAGGGGATACCACCCAGTGGGGTTGTTGAAGAATCTCCTCTGCTTGTAATGGTTAGAGAAGAGACCAAGGAACCCTCTTCCAGATGGGTATTGCAGCATGAATAGGAGTTCATGTGAGAAAGCAAGGGTGTTGTAAGGGGCATTCTAGCTCGAGGGGGGAAGAAAAATCTCCCCGTGCATTGAGAAGCACTAGAATAGACTGGTTAAGAATGTAGTCAGGACTCAGTTGCTTGGTTGTGTCTGACTCTTTGTGACCTGATGGACTTGAACCTGCCAGGCTCCAGCAGGCAGCTTGAATTCAGAACTCAGCTCTGAGTGTCACACTTTGAGGAATCTGGAAAATTAGTGCCTCCAGAGGAATAATTATGATAGCAAACATTCTAGAAATGAGAAAAGAAGAGAAGCAAAAGGCAAGGGAGAAAAGGGAAAGATATACCCAAATGAATGCAGAGTTCCAGAGAAGAGCAAGAAGAGATTAGAAAGTCTTCTTTAGTGAACAATGCAAAGAAATAGAGGAAAACAATAGAAAGGGGAAGACTAGAGATGTCTTCAAGAAAATTGGATATATCAAGGAACATTTCATGCAAGGATGGGCACAATAAAGGACAGAAACAATAAGGACCGAACAGAAGCAGAAGATATTAAGAAGAGGTGGCAAGAATACACAGAAGAACTATTGAAAAAGGTCTTAATGACCTGGATAACTACAATAGTGTGGTCACTCACCTAGAGCCAGACATCTTGGAGTGTGAAGTCAAATGGGCCTTAGGAAGCATTACTATGACAAAACTAATGGAGGTGATGGAATTCCAGCTGAGCTATTTCAAATCCTAAAAGATGGTGCTGTGAAAGTACTGCACTCGATTTGTCAACAAACTTGGAACACTCAGCAGTGGCCACAGGACTGGAAAAGGTCATTTTTCATTCCAATCCCGAAGAAGGGCATTGCCAAACAATGTTCCAGCTGCGGCACAATTGTGCTCATTTCACAGGCTATCAAGGTAGTGCTCAAAATCCTTTAAGCTAGGCTTTAGCAGTATGTGAACTGAGAACTTCTGATGTCTAAGCTGGATTTAGAAAAGGCAGAGGAACCAGAAACCAAATTGCTAATGGTTTAGAAACCAAATTGCTATGATCTATCCACTGGATCATAGAGAAGGCGGCAAGGGAATTCCAGAAAAACATCTACTTGTGCTTCACTGACTATGCTAAAGCCTTTGACAGTGTGGATCACAACAAGCTGTGGGAAATTCTTAAAGAGATGGGAATACCAGACCACATTACCTGTCTCCTGAGAAGCCTGTATTCAGATCAAGAAACAACAGAACTGGACATGAAGCAATGGACTGGTTCAAAATTGGGAAAGGAGTTCATCCAGGCTGTATTGACACCCTGCTTGTTTAACTTATATGGGGAGCACAACATGCAAAATGCCGGGCTGAATGAATCAGAAGCTGGAATCAAGCCTGCCGGGAGAAATGCCAACAACCTCAGATATGCAGATGACACCACTCTAATGGCAGAAGGTATAGAAGAACTAAAGAGCTTCTTGACGAGGGTGAAAGAGGAGGGTGAAAATGCTTGTTTAAAACTCAGCATTCAAAAAACTAATATTATGGCATCCAGACCTTGGAAGGAAAGCTGTAACAAATCTAGACAGCATATTAAAAAGCAGAGATAGCACTTTGCCAGCAAAGGTCTGTCTAGTTAAAGCTGTGGTTTTTCTGGTAGTCAAGTTCATATGTGAGATTTGGACCATAAAGAAGGCTGAGCGCCAAATAATTGATGGTTTGAAACTGTGGTGCTGAAGAAGACTCTTGAGAGTCCCTTGGACAGCATGGAGATCAAACCAGTCAATCCTAAAGGAAATCAATCCTGAATATTCATTGGAAGGACTGCTGCTGAAGCTGAAGCTCCAATACTTTGGTCACCTGATGGGAAGAACTGATCATTGGAAAAGACCCTGATGCTGGGAAGGATTGAAGGCAGGAAGAGAAGGGGATGACAGAGGATGAGATGATTGGATGGCATCACTGATGCAATGGATATGAGTTTAAATAGGCTCCAGGAGTTTTGGTGATAGACAGGGAAGCCTGGGGTGCTGCAGTCCATGGGGTTGCAGAGAGCCAGACAAGGCTTAGAGACTGAACAACAACCACAAACATTCCTAAAACCTCTGAGTGACAGAATTTGAAACTCTTCTCTGGATAAAAAAGGCCTGAGGGTGTGGTGGTAGGGTGTGATGGAGAAGGCTGTGGGGACAGGCCTGCAGGGGGTGAGGGTAATTGGGAGGGACAGTGGAGAACTGCCACCTTGTATGCCACTTGATTAAGGACCAGTTTAGGAACATCATTATCTGTGTTCTCTGTAAGCCCTAAGGGGTTAGGACCATATGGTGGGTAATAGGGAGTCATATTTGATCTCAGTAGACGGTCTGTCCTCCAGTGCCATCTTGTTCAGTCGCTCAGTTGTATCCGACTCTTTGCGACCCCATGGACTGCAGCGCGCCAGGCTTATGTGTCCCTCCCTGTCACAGAGGAGATAGCCAATTTGTATATTATGTTCATTGAATGAATTGATGCCATGGCTGATCTATCAATTGTTTGGAATGGAATGGGCCTGAGGAGGTGGTGTGTTTCCTGAAGTAAAGATATGTAAGTTGAACCTGAGAGAAGCTGGAAAGAAAGTGAAATTGGTAGTCACTCAGTCTTGTCCAACTCTGCGAACCCATGGACTATATCTCACCAGGCTCCTCTGTCCACAGAATTCTCCAGGTAAGAATACTGGAGTGGGTAGCCATTCCCTTTTCTAGGGGATCTTCTCGACCCAGGAACTGGACCCAGGTCTCCTGCATTGCAGGCAGCTTCTTTACCACCTGAGCCACCAGAGAGAAGGTTAGCAGCTTACTTTGGGACTGGCTAATGTTACAGCAAGGAATAGGAGTGGGAAGGGGCTGGAATGAGAGAGCTTTAGGATTTTAAAAAGTCTTTAAGGCCTTTTTTCCCCCAACTCTGAACTACTCTAAGAGGCCATGAGTACTTGACTGTTTCTTCTTTATATTGGAGTATAGTTGATTCACAATGTTGTGTTTCTGCTGTAGAGCAAAGTGATTCGTATACATATACATATGTCCTCTCCTTTTTAGATTCTCTTCCTAATGGGTCATTATTGAGTAGAGTTCCTTGTGCCATTAAACAGAGGCTTGACACACTCAAAAATAAAAAAAAGTTTCAGTTCAGTTCAGTGCCTCAGTCATGTCTGATTCTTTGTGACCCCGTGGACTGCAGCACGCCAGGCTTCGCTGTCCATCACCAACTCCCAGAGCTTGCTTAAACTCATGTCCATCGAGCTGGTGATGCCATCCAACCATCTCATCCTCTGTCGTACCCTTCTCCTCCTGCCAGTAGCAGTAGGTTCTTATTAGTTATATGTTTTATATATAGTAATATGTATATATCAGTCCCAGTCTCCCAATTTATCCCTCCTCCCCTCCCCGCCTTAGTAGATAAGATTGTTATCTGCATCTGTGATTCTGATTTTAAGTAGGTTCATTTGTGACTGTTTCTTGAAAAGATAATGTTAAAATATCATTTGTAAATCCTCACACTATTGGCTCATACCATTGATTCTTTTCATTGTGAAATTGTACTGTCTTGGTCCTCTAGTTGAAACCGTTAGTTTCATTTAATACATTGGCTCAGTTAGTTGAGCTCATGGTATTTTATATACCATGCATTTTATAACACTTGAATTAAAATTTTTCAAATGCAAATCAACATTTTTCCCAATGTGCAAACATAGTTCTGAAAGTTGAGGACTTTCTGGAATGAGGTCTCTGGAGTGAGGTCTCTAAAGTTGACAAAATTGGAAGCCATCTGAACTGTTTTTTAGTTTGACTAAAAAGGTCTGTCTCATAAAAGCTGTGGTTTTTCCAGTAGTCATGTGTGGATGTGAGAGTTGAGCTATAAAGAAAGCTGAGCGCCAAAGAATTGATGCTTTTGAACTGTGATGTTGGAGAAGATTCTTGAGACTCCCTTGGACTGCAAGGAGATCCAACCAGTCCATCCTAAAGGAAATCAGTCCTGAATATTCATTGGAAGGATTGATGTTGAAGCTGAAACGCCAATAGTTTGGTCACCTGATGCAAAGAACTGACTCATTTGAAAAGACCCTGATGCTGGGAAAGATTGAGGGCAGAAGGATAAGGGGACAACAGAGGATGAGATGGTTGGATGGCATCACCAACTCAATGGACATGAATTTGAGCAAGCTCCGGGAGTTGGTGACGGACAGTGTGGCCTGGTGTGCTGCAGTCCACGGGGTTGCAAAGAGTCGGACATGACTGAGTGACTGAACGGAAACTTCTTTTTGAGTATGTCAGGCCTCTGTTTAATGCCAGAAAATTAGTAAACTTTCAGCTATGCACCAGAGACTCATCACTTGCTGCTAGTAATTGCTGGTTTCAAGGTCCCCAAATGGGAATCTGCCCCATATGATTTTGAAAATGAGACCTTTACCCTGAATTCAGAGCATGTGGCAGTCTTCATGCCAGCAGATCTGTCTGGAAACAGGCTGCCTCTGGGTCTCTAAAGGTCAAAATACAGATTGACTTTTTTTAATATTTAAAAAATTTTAATTGGAGGATAATTACTTCACAGTGTTGTTGGTTTCTGCCATAGAACAACAGGGATCACCCTTAAGTTCACGTATTTCCCTTCCCTTGTGAGCCTCCCTCTCACCTCCCATTAGTTCAGTTCAATTCAGTCGCTCAGTTGTGTCCGACTCTTTGCGACCCCATGAATCGCAGCACACCAGGCCTCCCTGTCCATCACCAACTCCCGGAGTTCACTCAGACTCACATCCATCGAGTCAGTGATGCCATCCAGCCATCTCATCCTCTGTCGTCCCCTTCTTCTCCTGCCCCCAGTCCCTCCCAGCATCAGAGTCTTTTCCAATGAGTCAGCTCTTCGCAGGAGGTGGCCATAGTACTGGAGTTTCAGCTTCAGCATCATTCCTTCCAAAGAAATCCCAGGGCTGATCTCCTTCAGAATGGACTGGTTGGATCTCCTTGCAGTCCAAGGGACTCTCAAGAGTCTTCTCCAACACCACACTTCAAAAGCATCAATTCTTCGGCGCTCAGCCTTCTTCACGGTCCACCTGTCACATCCATACATGACCACAGGAGAAACCATAGCCTTGACTAGCCGGACCTTTGTTGGCAAAGTAATGTCTCTGCTTTTGAACATGCTATCTAGGTTGGTCATAACTTTCCTTCCAAGGAGTAAGCGTCTTTTAATTTCATGGCTGCAGTCACCATCTGCAGTGATTTTGGAGCCCCCAAAAATAAAGTCTGACACTGTTTCCCCATCTATTTCCCGTGAAGTGATGGGACCAGATGCCATGATCTTCGTTTTCTGAATGTTGAGCTTTAAGCCAACTTTTTCACTCTCCTCTTTGACTTTCATCAAGAGGCTTTTTAGTTTATAAGGGTGGTGTCATCTGCATATCTGAGGTTATTGATATTTCTCCTGGCAATCTTGATTCCAGATTGTGTTTCTTCCAGTCCAGCATTTCTCATGATGTACTCTGCATATAAGTTAAATAAGCAGGGTGATAATAGACAGCCTTGACGTACTCCTTTTCCTATTTGGAACCAGTCTGTTGTTCCATGTCCAGTTCTAACTGTTGCTTCCTGACCTGTATATAGATTTCTCAAGAGGCAGGTCAGGTGGTCTGGTATGCCCATCTCTTTCAGAATTTCCCACAGTTTATTGTGATCCACACAGTCAAAGGCTTTGGCATAGTCAATAAAGCAGAAATAGATGTTTTTCTGGAACTCTCTTGCTTTTTCTATGATCCAGCGAATGTTGGCAGTTTGATCTCTGGTTCCTCTGCCTTTTCTAAAACCAGCTTGAACATCAGGAAGTTCACGGTTCACGTATTGCTGAAGCCTGGCTTGGAGAAGATCACTATGGGAAAGCTGCTCAAGGAGGTTCCCTAAGGAGGCTCAGCTTCCAGTGATCCCCGAACTCCTGACGATTCTGAATTTCCTACTTAATTTACACGATCAACGCAGATTCTATCCAGGGCCTAAAGATCTTAATCAGGGTACATTCATCTGGATATCGCAAGGTAAGGGGAGATGTTTTGAGAGACAGTTTGAGAGACAGTTCTGACTCCTAAAATGAAGCGTCTGGGATTGTGAGATCCTGGCCAGCTATCTTGTATTTCAAGTGTTACTAAACTTACTTTGAAACAAGAAAAATAGGCTTTAAAATATCATAGGGCAGTAGCAGTCAGATAAGATTTTGGAGAGTTGATCTTTTTCCAAGCAAACGAAATCAAAACTTTAAAAATGGAAAAACTGTTTTTTCCTTGCTCAGCATCTTCCCCTGGCTTAGTTTTCACTGTGAATTTAGCTTTGAGAGGGAGAGATTTTTTGTTTGTTGTTGAAAGCCATTTTGATGTCATTAAAAAGTAACAGCTTTGGAGAAATTAAAACAGTACCATTTAGAAGTCAGTAAGTAAATTGTGATTTAAGACTATGTTAAGTATTGATCTACTGATACCTGGAACCCTAAACTGAAAAGTGAAAGTGTTAGCTGCTCAGTCGTGTCCAACTCTTTGTAACCCCATGGACCAGACAGCACGCCAGGCTCCTCTGTCCATGTAATTCTCCAGACAAGAATACTGGAGTAGGCAGCCATTCCCTTCTCCAGGGGATCTTCCCGACCCAGGGATCCAACCCAGATCTCTTGCATTGCAGGCGGATTCTTTATGTTTGAGCCACCACTCTAAACTGAGTTATATGCAGAATTACTTACCTGAAAAGAAAATGTCCATCAAGCCAAACTTTTTTTTTCTCAACTACAGTATCAGAATTTGATCTCTGATTCCTCTGCCTTTTCTTAATCCAGCTTGAACATCTAGAAGTTCTTGGTTCACATACTGTTGAAGTCTAGCTTGTAGCATTTTGAGTATTACTTTGACCAGAGATCAAATTGCCGCTATCCATTGGATCATAGAAAAAGCAAGAGAATTCCAGAAATACATCTACTAAAGCCTTTGACTGTGTGGGTCACAATAAACTATGGAAAATTCTTAAAAAGAGATGGGAATACCAGACCACCACCATACCTGCCTCCTGAGAAATCTGTATGCAGGTCAAGAAGCAACAGTTAGAACTGGACATAGAACAACAGACTGGTTCCAAATTGGGAAAGGAATACGTCAAGACTGTATATTGTCACCCTGCTTATTTAACTTATATGCAGAGTGCATCATGTGAAATGCCAGGCTGGATGAAGCATTAGAATCAAGATTGCTGGGAGAAATATCAGTAACCTCAGATATGCAGATGACACCACCCTAATAGCAGAAAGTGAAGAGGAATCGAAGAACCTCTTGATGAAAGTGAAAGAGGAGAGTGAAAAAGCTGGCTTAAAACTCAGCATTCGAAAAACGAAGGTCATGGTATCCGGTCTCATCACTTCATGGCAAATAGATGGGGAAACAATGGAAACAGTGACAGACTTTATTTTCTTGGGCTCCAAAATCACTGCAGATGGTGACTACAGTCATGAAATTAAAAGATGCTTGCTCCTTAGAAGAAAAGCTATGACCAACCTAGGCAGCATATTAAGAAGCAGAGATGTTACTTTGCCGACAAAGGTCTGTCTAGTCAAAGCTATGGTTTTTCTGGTAGTCATGTATGGATGTGAGAATTGGACTATAAAGAAAGCTGAGCACCAAAAAATTGATGCTTTTGAACTGTGGTGTGGGGAAGACTCTTGAGAATCCCTTGGCTAGCAAGGAGATCAAACCAGTACATCCTAAAGGAGATCAGTCCTGAATATTCATTGCAAGGACTGATGCTGAAGCTGAAACTCCAATCCTTAGGCCACCTGATGCAAAGAACTGACTCCTTGGAAAAGACCCTGATGCTGGGAAGGATTGAAGGCGAGAGGAGAAGGGGTCGACAGAGGATGAGATGGTTGGATGGCATCATCCACTCGGTGGACATGAGTTTGAGTAAGCTCTGGGAGTTGGTAATGGACAGGGAAGCCAGGCGTGCTGCAGTCCATGGGGTCACAAAGAGTTGGACATGACTGAGGGACTGAACTGAACTGGAAAATTGTTTCAGAGGTGTAAGCAACAAATAAGACCAAAAAGGAAAACAGAGTCCTCTACTTGTCTCTTGCCAGGGAGTGCTCTTTGTGCTCTCATGTGTCTTTAATTTAAGGAATCTTGGAAAAGAACTGAGACTGGGAGTCTGATCCCCGCTGAACCCTGCATTGACCTTGGGCACCTGGCATTTCAACACTGTAAACATTAGTTCTCCTTCTAGCAAAGGAGAGTGCAGCCTGTCTGTGAGTATGGCACTGTGATGACCCCACATCGGGATGAGACAAATGTAAAGTCTCCACACCTCCATGATCCTAAAACCTGGAGCCGGAGAAAGTGTTCAGAGGGGGCAGGCTTGCCACAGGCTTTATGAGATGGTGTAAAATGATGCTTTCCGGAGTCTTTGGCTGGTAGCCGTCCTTTATTCCTGGATGAAATATTAAAGAGGCGTCTGTTTTGTATCGATGCCTAATACCTAGTTGAACTGGATTCTCTACATTCTTATTTCCAGATGAATCCTTCAGTTTGAAATATCAGTACTAAACAGTTTAATCCTTCAGTTTGAAATATCAGTACTAAACAGTTTAGCTCTGAGTGGTTTTCTGGGCCCTAAGTCAGGTCCTGAATTGCCTAGAGTAATGCTTTTGAAACTTTTTGGACCATAAATCATAGCAAGAAGTATATTTGCATTTGCTACTGGAGATTCATAGACAGGGACATATAACACACATGTATAACCAGGACAAAAATTTGGTTAAATGGTATCCTTTCATTGTGACATGCACACTGATATTTTGTTTTGTCGGAGCCGTCATAAAATCCTAGTTGTGACTCATGCAGATGATTTCATGACTCAGAATAGGTTGAAAACACAGTTTTTTTTTTTCTTTAAACTGTTTATTTTGTGTTGGGGTATAGCTGATTTGGGATAGTTTGAGGTGAACAGTGAAGGGATTCAGCTATAGATATACATGTATCCATTCTTCCCCAGGCTCCTCTCCCATCTGGGCAGCCACATAAAATTGAGAAACTGTTGGAAGTTTTGTACACTCTTTGTCTGTATGTAGTTTTGGTTTTCTAGGAAATAGAAATACATTAGAGTTCAACTCAGGGACGTTTACCCACCAGCCTACCTCACCCCTGACCTGTCTTGCTTTTCTGAATTTCCATAGATTAGAGAATTGACCTTGTCTCATTGGAAGCCTCCGGGTCAAGAGATAACTAACTAAGCCCTTTCAGCTGAAAGCCAAAGAGAGTTCAGAAGAAACCAGGAGTGCAGCAAATTGAACAGCTGTTGAAGTAGCTGTGTTTTGGTTTCCTGTGATGTGTTCATTTATTACTGAGTTAGGACTCAGAAATGATACATCTCATCTAAGTTATGAAAGTCAGTACTAACCTCTCTATATGACTGACTGTGCTTTTCTTTTTAGCTGGGTGGATATACCTGTGATATGGAGCTATTGGGGGATTTTATGTGTTGTCTATTAGTTATTAAATTTTTAATCTTTTCCTCAGTTTCTAAGGATCAGCTTATATTTTAAGTAATTATTATAATTACTTAATCCTCTGAAGGGTGTTTATATTTTAAATAAAGATAATATAACCATAATAAAGAATAATCACTCATGTATCTCTCAGAACAGACTATGTCGTATGTATTTCCCTCTAGCAGTTTTCCTAATGTAACTTTCAAAAATAGGACTGTAATCATACACTTTTCTGTTCTTGTCCCCTACTTAAAATTGTGCCACCAGGTCCCTAGTCTTTAATCATTTTAAGTGGCTGTATATCTTTCCTTCAGTATTCACCCATATTTATTGAATGCTTGTACTATATGAATTTGCTCCTGGAACTCACCATGAACAAGACATCCTACTTTTGAGGTATTGATTACTAGGGGACAGCATTGACGATTATCCAGCACCGACTGTCGGCTGTTTGTTTTCAGATTTTTTAAATGTTATGATGAACCTTGTTGTGTGTGGAGCTGTTTTTCCTTCCAGATTTTAGGTGATTTCTTTGGGAATAATTGTAAGAAGATTGCCATATTGCTTTCTGAAAGGCTTGTGCCACTTTATAATATTTACAGTGACACAGGAAGTATTAGTTTTCCAAATCTGAACAGCCACTGGTATTATTATTTAAAATTTTGGGGAAGGAGGTTAAATTGGGACATTGGGATGGACATATGCACATTGCTATATATGTAATAGATAACTAATAAGAACCCACTGTACAACCCAGGGAATTCTATTCAATACTCAATAATGACTTACATGCGAAAAGAATCTAAAAGAGTGAATATATGTCTATGTGTAACCAATTCACCTTGCTGTACACCTGAAACGAACACAACATTGTAAATCAGCTGTACTCCAATAAAAAAAAAAATTTCTTCACAATTTACTTAATAAATTATGGCACTTCATTGATGTTTAATTTGCATATTTGGAATGATTTATGAATATTTTTCTGTTTGCTTGTTTACTTGTTAATTTTTCCTTTTGTGAATTGTCTGTTCCTGACCTCTGTTTCTCCTGGTTCTCCTGAACAATTGTTTTGTTTTTTGTATGTATAGATATATTTTATAAATATAGTAAGAATACTAACCATATCTCTTTTATATATCCAGATATGTCTTATACTGTCCTGTTAGCCTTTTTATTTTTTATATAGAAAATGTTCACTCTTATTTAACTATCTATCCTTTTCTTAAATTGAAATTTCTTCCATCATTCCTAATTCTTTACCCAGAGATTCATTGAATATTCATTTGTCTTTCATCCTAGTCATAATTTGGTGAAAATATAACTTTTGATGTGTTTCTTCTTTTGTATGTTTCATCCGCATGGCTTATTTATTTTACCACTAGAGATTTGTATCTCTTAATCTCCTTCACCTATTCCACCCTCCCCACTCCCTTACACTTTTATTAATTATTGTAGCTAATGAGTTGTTCTTGCCTCTTTGCCATTATGTATCTATAATAATAGCTGGACTTTCTTTAGCCTGGTCTGCGAGTTAATGGGAAAAGCATCATTTGGCTCTTTCGCAAACTTCAGGATTTCAGAGTCTCTTTCTGCATCTGTGAATTGAGAACAATGATTCCTCTGAGGATTGTGGGGAGGTTTACATGAGATGACGTTCCTGTAGCACCTGGCATTGTACCTGGAGCATGGCTGGTGCTCAGTACAAGTTGGTTTTATTTTTTATGTATGGTACCACCATGCCTGTTGTCATGGTTTCATTAAGGCTTGACTATTTTAAGAATCGCCTTGGATACACAGAAGTGGGGCTGTGGAATTTTTGGTGGTTTGCTTTCTTATGGTTGAGTCCCTTTGTCCTTTCTCTAGATGTATCAAGGTGGGTTACTCTGTCATCTTTTTACTGCCACTTCCCAAGCTTGTCCTCCCTGAAAGTCAGGGGTCAGGGGAGGTGTGTGGCTGGTGGGTGGCGGTCCTGTGTTCTCTTTTGCAGACTTTTCTCTCTCTCCATTTGCCATCTTGTTCTGAAACGGTGTGTTCACTGCCCCCGTTGGCCTCCTGGGGGGCAAGGGCAGTGTATCCTGGGTCTTCCATGGGGAGTATTGGGTTGGCCAAAAACTTTGTTTGGGCTTCTCCGTAGATGGCGCGGAAAAACCCAAATGAACTTTTTTGGCCAAACCAGCATATTGAGGTGGTGGTTTAGTCTCTCCGTCTTGTCCAAGTTTTTTGCAACCCCATAGACTGACTGTGGCTGGCCAGGTTTCCTCTATCCATGGGATTTTCAAGGAAAGAATACTGAAGTGGTTTGCCATTGCCATTTCCTCCTCCAGGGATTTCCCCAACCCAGGGATCATACCTGCATCTCCTGCATTGGCAGGTGGATACTTTACCAACTGAGCCACCCAGGAAGCCCGATATATTGCAGTAGGGATGAAATTTTAACTACCCCCAGTTTAGCTGTCCTCCACCAGAAGACTGGACATTATAAATTGGCAACTAGTGGGCTGAGGTCCACCCTCAAACAGATTTTGTCTGTATGTGCTATGCTCTTAGAAGTTTGAATTGGTAGCCAAGTTTTAAAAATCTGGATTTCACATACAAATCCAGCTTGTTGGCTTCTCTTGACAAATGAGAAGATACAGCCGGAAGTCCCCCTCCTGCAAATCCCTGCTCTGCCCACTTGGCCCTGAGAGGCCACGCCCACGCTACCCCTGCTGCCTGCTGCCAGGAAAACAGTGCATGGTAACCGGAGAGCTTTCTTGGCTTCCTCTGAGTCTGAAAGGTATACTTCCCCTTTTATGGAGTCAGTGCTTAGAGGTTTTCTTTTCTTTTTTTTTGGTATTTAGAAGAAAGAGGAGAAATTGAAAGATAACCAAAATGCCTATATTTCTAAAAAATTAGGTGGGGGTGGAGGGAGATAATTAAGACACCTTTATAAGAGAACCTGATGTTGCACACAGTAAATAAATGTATAAATAAAGAGAAGTATTGGGAAATTAGGTGTGGCAACCTATCCCTTTCTGGATGCCTTGTAACATTGTTTGGGGCCGGGAACCCAAGTCCCAGAAGCCTGGGTTTGACTCAGTAAGCTTAATTAAACTTTATTTTTGGGCTTCCCTGCTGGCTCAGTGGTAAAGAATCCACCTGCCAATGCAGGAAACACAAGTTCAAACCCTGTTCCAGGAACATCTCACATGCCAGGAAGCAGCTAAGGCCGTCAGCCACAGCTGTTGAGCCTGTGCTCTAGAGCCCAGGAGCTGCTGCTCCTGAAGCCCATCTCTGTGGGCATTTCTGCTTTAGCGACTGAAAATTTTTCTCTTGTAGAACTGCTCTAGGGATTAGCAATGCTCCGTGGGGCCGCCTCCTGCTCTCCTGACAGCTGCGTTCCCTCAGCTCACTCTAAATGTAAACATACTCACAGGCATTGACATTTTTCTGATTACCCCTCATTCTGGGATGCTTATCACTGTGTTTCTCAAGGCCTCCAGCTCAGGACTTAGAATGTGGTAGGCAAAACTGGGGCAATAGAGCCTTGTGTTGTGTGTTACTTTACAGTGAGGCCTCCCCCAGTTTATAGGTGGTGGTTTACTCAGTAAGTCGTGTCCGACTCTTGCGACCCCATAGACTGGAGCCCACCAGGCTCCTCTGTCCATGGGATTTCCCAGGCAAGAATACTGGAATGGTTTGCCATTTGCTTCTCCAGAGGATCTTCCTGACCCAGGGATTGAACCCGTGTTTCCTGTATCTTCTGCATTGCAGGCAGATCCTTCACCTGCTGAGTCATCAGGGAAATCCCTGGTTTATAGGGGTCACTCTGAAACTAGCTGTCAGATAGCACTAGGTGGGTAAAGAACCTGCCTGCCAATGCAGGAGAAGTAAGAGATGTGGGTTCGATTCCTGGGTTGGGAAGATCCCCTGGAGGAAGAAATGGCCACCCACTCCAGTATTCTTGCTTGGAGAATCCCATGGACTGAGGAGTCTGGTGGGCTACGGTCCATAGGGTTGCACAGAGTCGGACATGACTGAAGTGACTTAGCACACACGCACGCAAATGGTGGAGTGTCTTAGGTTTTTTTGGTACTGTGAACAGAAATCAACCTGGCAGGAAGCTCAGGTATCTTGCAGAATCCAAGGACGGGGATGGATTCAGGCCGTAGGAAGGGAACTAAAGACTGGAACCTCGCTGCTGCTCATGGGTTTGTTTGTATCTGCTTCATTCTTTTCTCTTGCTCACACTGGCTTCCTGTGTTTCTTACTTAGTCCACATGGCTGTCAGCTGCTCCCGAGTTTTACATGTTATAGTCTAGATGAGCAGAGAGAGATGATGTCAGGCTCCCAGTCCCAGTTGCAGAATTCCTGGGGAAGGGACTTACTGGTCCCCAGCCAGGTCATCTGTCCATTCTAGGGGAGCACTGCTGCAGGAATGTAATCACTGCTGCAGCCTGGGGATGGGGAGTGGAGGGCAGGTCTCATCAAAGAGGGGCTTCCCAGGTGACTCTGGTAAAGAAACCACCTGCCAATGCCCTAGCTGCGTGTTTGATCCCTGGGTCCTGAAGATCCCCTGGAGTAGGAAATGGCAACCCACTCCAGTATTCATGTTTGGAAAATTCCAAAGGAAGTCTGGTGGGCTATAGTCCATAGGGTCGCAAAGAATCGGACAAGATTAAGCACGCACATGCACTCTCAGCAAGAGATGTAAGGTCAACAATCCAGCATGTGCCCACCGCTTGGGTGGGGCAGGGCGGGGTGGGGTTGTTGTCCTGGTAGCCGCAGAATGGTGAACTCAGACTCTTGCTTTTCTCGTGATTTTCACTACCCTCTTTTCCTTGAGGTCTGCTCGTGTATATAGCCCTTGACACGTTCAGGTAGACATTTCTCCTCACTGCTTCGTTGGCTGATTTGACATGTTGACTGCTGCTTTCCTCTAGTGAATATAAAGTGAGGGCTGGGTAGACATTTCACAACTAGTGCTGAGCACAAAGCTATTGTTATTTGAGAAATTTCAGCACTGATAAGTGGACCCCATGTGGTGACCATATTTCTAAACTCCAAAACACATGGCAATGTAAAAGATTTTTTTTCCTGATGGATGAGTATAGATAGATGGATGAATATATATGGATGGACCGATGAATATGTATTGATAGATCAATGAATATATATATATATATGTAGATAAACAATATATTTTGTTATACATTTAGCTAACTGAAATTCAAAAATGACTTGAAACTAGACTGCTGAGCACATAAGGACACTGTCTTTATCCTATTTCAGGGAGGAGGCTGAAAAAACTCCAGGATATTAATGGTAATGAATAACAGTTAACATTTACTGAGTACCTGCCGTGTGCCAGACTCTGTGTTAAGCCCTCTCTCTGCCTTTTCTTATCTAACCCTCCAAATGATTTTAGGAAGCTAGTATTTTACTCTTATTTGAAAGACAGGGATCAGATGCAGCCAAGAAGCAGCAGAATGGGGATGTGCATGCCCCTGGTTCCTTGGACCCCACAGCCCTTTCGTTCATCCTCCCTGTGCTACATGAGCCCTCAGAGGTGTAGAGGGACCAGTGAGGAGCCTCCACGGACATCACAGCAGGCTGAACTTGGTTTTTCAGAGGAAAGCTAGCAAATCAGCTAACCAGTCAACAAGTGACAATACAAATTAAGTGAAAAAAAAAAAAGAGCAGACATCCTTTTTGCATCTGTGCAATGCCTTCTTCATCTGCTCTAAGTATGGGTATTACAAAACTGTAGATATAACTATGAATGATATCAGGAAGAGCTATGCATTTCCTGATGGACAACAGGGTCTGTGAATGATGAGGGCCTTTTGGGCTCCGTGGGTGTGTTTATAGGCTGATCCTTCTCACATAACTGGACCTCTGGAGATAGGTGGTCCTTGTCGCTCTTTGTCCTGCCATCTCCAGCATGTGGCTTTCATCCCTGTGGTTGCCCCATGATTGAAGATGGTTCTTTGGCTTTCAGTGTCACATGTGGTCATAAATCCATCACAAGGCCACCTAGCTACAGGGGAGGATGGTACATTTATTTATTCATTGATTGATTTTTAACACTTTTTTTTTTTTCTTTTTGGTCATGCCACATGGCATGCAGAATTTTAGCTCCCTGACCAGGGATTGAACCTGCACCCTTTGCATTGGAAGTGCAGAGTTAACCACTGGACCACCAGGGAAGTACCAACACTAACAAATTTGGATACTGGGAAGACAAATAACTAGTGTGATCTCAAATGAGACCATTGTCTAGGTGAACTGCGCTGTACTCTTTGAACCAGTGTTGACTTTAAGCTTGGGAATAGCCTTGTCCCCATGTGGGGTCCATTTGAATTTTGTAGCCTGTTCAACTGGTGACAGCTTCTCCTCCTCCTCCCAGCTCTGCCCCTTCTGCTTAAAGCACTGCAGGACTGCCTTTGCTGCTTGGAACGGCTTCCCAGATTGGCCAAATGCTGGAATCTAAATCCTAGTATCAGGATTAGAAATCTGTGGTTTCTTAAAATCATGGATATAGGCCAGGGACTTTTAAGCTTTATTGTTGTTGTTTAGTTGCTAAAGGTATTTAACTGGTCATGGACCACCCTCATGTTCATCAATTATTCTGGCAAACAGAAAGACTATCAGGAAGTTTCCCCAATTCTTGTAGGCCTTTTAGAACCACCTGAACTCATTCATTTGCTCTTCTCATTTAGAATCAGATATTGAACTGCTGGAAGAATTTGTAATTGTCCAACCAGTGGGTGCTCTCTCACATAAACAGCTGTAGCGTAGTTTCTACCAATATGTTTTTTAAAATTTATTTTATATTGGGATATAGTAGACTTTATTTTTTTGGGCTCCAAAATCACTGCAGATGGTGACTGCAGCCATGAAATTAAAAGATACTTACTCCTTGGAAGGAAAGTTATGACCAACCTAGATAGCATATTCAAAAGCAGAGACATTACTTTGCCAACAAAGGTCCGGCTAGTCAAGGCTATGGTTTTTCCTGTGGTCATGTATGGATGTGAGAGTTGGACTGTGAAGAAGGCTGAGTGCCAAAGAATTGATGCTTTTGAACTGTGGTGTTGGAAAAGACTCTTGAGAGTCCCTTGAACTTCAAGGAGATCCAGCCAGTCCATTCTGAAGGAGATGAGCCCTGGGATTTCTTTGGAAGGAATGATGCTAAAGCTGAAACTCCAGTACTTTGGCCACCTCATGCGAAGAGTTAACTCATTGGAAAAGACTCTGATACTGGGAGGGATTGGGGACAGGAGGAGAAGGGGATGACAGATGATGAGATGGCTGGATGGCATCACTGACTCGATGGACGTGAGTCTGAGTGAATTCCGGGAGTTGGTGATGGACAGGGACGCCTGGCGTGCTGGGATTCATGGGGTCGCAAAGAGTCGGACACGACTGAGCAACTGAACTGGACTGAACTGATAGTAGATTTCCAATCTTGTGTTAGTTTAGGTATATAGCAAAGTGACTTGTTATGCATATACATGCAATCTATTCTTTTTCAGATTCTTTTCCCATATAGGTTATTACAGAGTATTGAGTAGAGTTCTCTGTGCTATATTTGTTGATTATTTATTTTATATATAGTGCTGTGTGTTTGTTAGTCCCAGCCCCCTAATTTATTCCTCCTCTCCTTCCTCCAGCTTCCAAGATGACTTTTTTTCCCCTCTTGTTACTCTGAGTTTGTTCTTGTCTTTAATTCTAGCATAAATTGAGGCAATTCTCTTCAAACTATAAATCAAAAGCACAGGCAGAGACAAGAGAAGGCAATGTTGGATGGTAAAGAAAGCCAGATAGATCGGCCTGAATTGAACCCCAGCTCCTCCACTTACTAGCTGTATGACTCATCTCATCGAGGTTAAAATCATTTTTAAAATGTGTTGGTGTGGGGCTTCCCTGGTGGCTCAGTGGTGAGGAATCCACCTGCCAATGCAGGAGATGCAGGTTCGATCCCCGATCCAAGAATATTCCACATGCCATGGAGCAACCAAGCCTGTGTGCCACAACCATTGAGCCTGTGCTCTAGAACCCAGGAGCCACAACTGCTGAAGCCAGTGCGCCCTAGAGCCCTTGCTCCGAAACAAGAAAAACCGCAATGAGAAGCCTGCGCACCGCAACTGAAAAGTAGCCCCTGCTTGCCGTAACTGGAGAACAGCCAAAAATATTAATGAATAAATAAAAAATGTGTTAGGGCGCTCGTAATTATTAAAGTACAGAAAGAGTTGTGTGTAAAGGTTCTGGTGCATGATAGGATTTTTAGATGTTAGAAAACGCATTAATTCAGGGGTTTCCCTGGTGGTTCAGGGGTAAAGCATTCGCCTGTGATGCAGGAGAGGCAGATTCAATCCCTGGATCAGAAAGATCCCCTGGAGAAGGAAATGGCAATCCATTCCAGTTTTCTTGCCTGGGAAATCCCATGGACAGAGGAGCCTGGTGGGCTACAGTCCATGGGGTCGCAAAGAGTCAGACATGACTTAGCGATTAAGCAACAACAAGGGCTTCGACTCTGCACTCTCAATGCAGGGGCATGGGTTTGATCCCTGGTCAGGGAACTAAGATCCTGCATGCTGCAACTAAGAGTTTGCATGCCACGACAAACATCAAAGATCCTGAGTGCCGCAGTTAAGACCCGACACAGCCAAAATAAATAAGTAAAAATAAATATTGGAAAAAGAAAATACATTAATTCAATTGATATCTCCAGTTCAAAAACTTAGGAGATTTGGTGTTTGGCATAGTCTGAAGCATAGTGTCCGGCACATTACAAGCACTCAATAACTAACTCTGCATCAAATTAATAATCCAAGAATTTATGTAACTCTTTGTCAAAGTGGAGAAGAAATTCCCTAGGGGTAAAGTTGTTACTTCTGTTGCTTATTTATCTTCAGTTATACACCCGGGTCAGGTATTATTATAACGGATTGTTTGGGAAACAAGCACTTTGTAAATGTTAGTTATTATCACGACCCAGAAACTGGATTCTAAAGTAATAGAGCAGGAGATGCACCTGTCACTAGCAAACTGTCATTTGACCTTCTGTTAACAAAATATATCTTGTTTATGTCAGCGGAGTATGAGCGAGACGGTCACAACAGGCCTATAAATGTGGTATTGTAGTTAAGAGGACATGGAGCCCCTTTTGTATTTGGAATCATTTTGGTTAAAAAACATTGCAAATAAATATAACTCACAGTATGCCACTGTATTTTCAGTTTTTGGATAAAATTAGTATATACTTCAGCTGACAAAATTGAGCTGTTTGCCAGCATTGTCATTCTTAATTTATAATTCAAAGTACCTACCTGCATACAAAGTAGTCATTTTTCACCGTTTAATTCTAGTGGTTGTTAGTTTCTTTCCCACTGAATGGACAAGATAATTTATCTTGCTCTAATAGTCTGTGGCAGAAAGCAGAAGCCCCGCAGTGCCGGTGTTCATGTAATTCAGTGACTTCAACTATGTGAAATGTAACTAAAACCTAGAAAATAAGTAAAAGTGACCTGTAGCAGTCAAAATGTGATACAGGAACCCTGCTCCCTAAAATATGTATATTTTCTTCCTAGACATACCCTTCAGACACGTACTAATATACTGATGTTATACTGAAATGTGTTAATAGTTACTGAAATACCATATTTCATTGACTTGAAGATCCACGTTTTTTTCCTTTAAACGTCAGGATTAGTGGTTTCAAACAACATTAATTGTTTGCATAAGGTTCAGTGAGTTGGCTGGGGTGGTTGGTAGACCTGCCTGGACTTGTTTACATGACAGAAAGGCAGCAGCTAGAGAGAAGGGGAGCTCCAACCTGCAGGTACTTTTTCAGCTTCTGTTTGAGCCACGTTTGCTAATGTCTCACTGGCCAAAGCAAGTTGCACAGTCAGGCCCAAGGTCAGGGAGTGGGGTAGTAGACTGCCTGTTGATGCGAAGGGCAGTCACACCACAGACTGTGGCCACAGACACTGAGATGGGAGGGGTTTCTGAGTGTATTTTTTGCCAGCCATCTGCCATGATATTGCAGTGAAGTCATAGTGTTTTATCTTTCTCAGTCATAAATAATGTATCTATGATTGATGATAGACTTGATTAAATAGGGTGTATATATTTAGTTTTTGATAGAAACAATTCATACTGAATGTCAGAATTTAAAATAATATAGAGGAACTTCCCTGGTGGTCCATTGATAAGGAATCTGCCTTCCAGTGCAGGGCACATGGGTTCGATCCCTGGTTGGGGAACTAAGATTCCACATGCTGCAGAGCAGCTAAGCCTGAGTGCCACGATTACTGCGCCCCCACACCTCAGCTAGAGGGAAGTGTGTTTGCGGCCGTGAAGAGTCTGTGCACCGCAATGAAAGATCCTGCAAGTTGTAACCAAAAATTTAAAAAGAAAATTAATTAATTAATTAAAGGGGCTTCCCAGGTAGTGCTAATGATAAAGAATCCACCTGCCAGGGCAGGAGACGCAAGAGATGTGGGTTCGATCCTTGGGTCTGGAAGATCCCCTGGAGTAGGAAATGTCACCCAGCTCCAGTATTCTTGCCTGGGAAATGCCATGGACAGGGGAGTCTGGTGGACGACAGTATATGGGGTCGCAAACAGTCAGACACGACTGGGCGGCTAAGCACACACATAAGAGTTAAAGTGCTTCCTCATTCCCTTTTCCCCACATCTCAAATCCTAGAGGCATCCATCAAGGACAGTTTGGTGTATATTTGGTGTGCTGGGCTGAACAGGGGCCCCCCAAAGATGTATTTTTTATTTTATTTAAAAATATTTATTTTAAATTAATTGTTTGGCTGTGCCGGGTCTTAGTCGCCAGCACTCGGGATCTCTGATCTTTGTTGTGGCGTGTGGGATTTTTCAGTTGTGGCATGCTCTAATTCCCTGACCAGGGATCGAACCCAGGCTCACTGCACTGGGAGTTTGGGGTCTTAGTTGCTGGACCACCAGGGAAGTTCCCATTTGAATTGATTTAAACCACTGAGTTTGTTGTAGTGATTTGTTACAGCAGCAAATGCACATGTCTATTTAATTTTTTACTTTTAAAGGAATACTTGGTTATTAGCTAGAAATTCAAATAAAATGAAAGGGTAGAAAGTAAAATCCCCGATTTTTCTTCATCAGGTATTCCTACTGTTAATAGTTTCTTATGCATTTACACGACTTCAGGAGTAGCCGTATTCATTCTTTCCTTTTGATACAAATAAGATCATATCAGACATGCTTATTTCTTACTCTGCAGCTTGCTTATCTAATTATAGTCTTGGACATATTTTTGTATCAGAATAAGGTGATCTGCCTCATTCAGTACTGTAGTTTATCATTCCCCTATTACAGAAGACTTATGCTTTTCTTTCTTCTGTTACAAACAATGCTGCAATGAAGGATCTTCAATAAATCTCATTGGCTGTTATCTAAAAATATAATTGCAAGCAATTAAATTACTACCTGAATGAATGTCACTGTGTGTGTGTTGGTGCAAGTGCATGCTACAATAAGGGTGGGGAAACGTGTGATGGTGGTGATGCTTTAGTCACTAAGTCGTGTCTGACTCTTGCAGCCCCATGGACTGTAGCCCACCAGGCTCTTCTGTCTGTGGGATTTCCCAGGTAGGAATACTGGAGTGGGTGGCCTTGTCCTTCTCTAGGGGAAATGTATATCTTCCCATTAAACTTTTCGCATATGTGTTATTTTAACTTTTTTTTTAAGTTGTGAAAAGCACCTAATACATAAATGTATAGTTAAAATGTACTATCGGAAAGGAAATACCCTTGTCAAGAAATTGAACATTTCTGATCCAAATTGGAAAAGACACGTGTCCCATTGTTCATTGCAGCACTATTTACAACAGCTAGAACATGGAAGCAACCTAGATGTCCATCGACAGATGAATGGATAAAGAAATTGTGGTACATATACACAATGGAATATTACTCAACCATGGAAAGGAATGCATTTGAGTCAGTTCTAATGAGGTGGATGAACCTAGAACCTATTATACAGAGTGAAGTGAGTCAGAAAGAGAAAGATAAATATCGTATTCTAACGCATATATACAGAATCTAGAAAAATGGTACTGAAGAATTTATTTACAGGTCAGCGATGGAGAAACACACATAGAGAATAGACTTACAGACATGGGGAGAGGGGAGGAGAGGGTGAGATGTGTGGAAAGAGAAACATGGAAACTTACATTACCATATGTAAAATAGATAGCCAATGGGAAATTGCTGTATGGCTCAGGAAACTCAAACAGGGGCTCTGTATCAACCTGGAATGATGGGATGGGGCGGGAGATGGGAGGGAGGTTCAAAAGGGAGAGGATGTATGTATACCTATGGCTGATTCATGTTGAGGTTTGACAGAAAACAACAAAATTCTGTAAAGCAGTTATCCTTCAATAATAAAAAAAAAAGATATATATATAGAGAAATTGAACATTCCTGGCCTCTAGAAGGACCTTGTATGCCCTTTCTTGATTTACAGCCCCCAGAGGGAAACAGTATTCTGACTTTTATTACTGCCATTTACCTTAAGTAGAACTCTAACAAATTTGGCCATCTGGCTCTCAGAAAATTAGGATTGTGATCTAGAAAAGAATATATACATATATGTATAACTGAGTCACTTTGTTCTATACTTGAAACTAACACAACATTGTAAATTAACTATGCTGCTGTTGCTGTTAAGTCGCTTCAGTCGTGTCCGACTCTGTGCGACCCCATAGATGGCAGCCCACCAGGCTCCCCCGTCCCTGGGATTCTCCAGGCAAGAACACTGGAGTGGGTTGCCATTTCCTTCTCCAATGCATGAAGGTGAAAAGTGAAAGTGAAATTGCTCAGTTGTGTCCAACTCTTCGCGACCCCATGGACTGCAGCCGACCAGGCTCCTTCGTCCTGGTCGTGGGATTTTGCAGGCAAGAGTACCGGAGTGAGGTGCCAAAAAAGAACATTAGGATTGGTAAGGGTTGGTGGGGCTTCCCAGGTGGTGCTAGTTGGGAAGATCCCCTGGAGGAGGGCATAGCAATCCACTCCTGTATTCTTGCCAGAGAATCCCATGATCAGAGGAGTCTGGTGGGCTACAGTCCATAGGGTTGTAAAGAGTCAGACATGACTGAAGCGACTTAGTGCAGCAGCACTAGCAGCAAGGATTGGTGTAAGTGTACAACTTAACAGTTATCCCTCAGCATTCAAGAAGGATTGATTCGAGGACCCTTGAGGATACAAAAATCTGCGGATGCTCAATCCCTTGTATAAATGGCACAGAGGGACTGTCCAGTGGCTAAGACTGCACGCTTCCAATGCACCGGGCCCGGGTTTGATCCCTGGTCAGGGAACTACATCCCACAAGCTGCAACTAAAGACCCCACATGTTGCATGTAAGACCTGGCACGGCCAAATAAATATGTATATTTAAAAATGGCATAGAATTTGCATGTAACCCACGCACATGCACCTGTTCATATCATCCCGATTACTTACAATACCTAATACAATGTAAATGCTCTGTGAATAGTTGTTGGTGATTGGCGAATTCCAGTTTTGCTTTTTGGAACTTTTGGGGAATTTTTTTCTAGTCCAAGGTTGGTTGAAACCCATAGGGGTGGAACCCACAGATATGGAAGGCCAACTATCCTTGTAAGATTCCCAGAAAAATATATAATGTCAAATCTGCTTTTAATGGACAACAATCATGGAAAATATCTTTTTGTAGGTTTGTTCTTCAGATTCTTCAGTTGTCTGTGTTGCGTGTGTATTTGATTGTTTTTATTGTACATGTATCAATGCCATTTTAGCTCTACCCTTTGCAAGTATCACTTTTAGAAATGATGGCTGAAACGTGGTTCTGCTTTTTGGCCTTCATCCAGAACTCATGAGTGGAGAAGAGCAGCAAAGAGGAATCTGGTTTGATGGTGAGAGCCTGTCAATTTCCCCCCCTACATTCATGATTTTAGTTTTGAGTGGTATGGAAAGTAAGAGAAGTCAACAAAAGCTAAAGCCATTATAATTGATTTACAATTACTCATGGTGTGATAATTTCATATGTTCATGATGAAGAATGCTTGTGTTAAGAAATAGTTATGTAGTTAAGTATGGACAAGGTAGGAATTTTGCTTTGTTTGCTGTGTTATCCCTAGTGCTTAGAGTAGTACCTGGTACACAGCAGGAGCTCAGAAAATACTAACTATGGAACTATATATATATATAGGCTGTAAAACCTACTGCTGATGCTTCGTATTGACAATCTGCAGGTATTTGGAATATGTATATATATTCATAGTAGTTCAAGACCTCACATTTTATTATTTGAATGGTGGTCATTATTTGTTGTTGTTTAGTTGCTAAGTTGTGTTGGACTCTTTTGCCCCTCTATGAACTGTAGCCCGCCAGGCTCCTCTGTCCATGGGATTTCCCAGGCAAGAATACTAGAGGGGGTTGCCATTTCCTTCTCAAGGGGATTTTACTGATCCAGGGACGGAACTCCTGACATTTGATTATCTGCCTAGTTGTCTACTTCATTTTTTCTTGCTGATGGAACCCCAGTTTTGCACAGGTGCTCACCCCTACCCCACTGTGACTCCGAACTAAATTTTGATCAGTTTAAGCCTGTTATGAGAAGTTCCTTGCCTTTGCCAGGGATTGGTTTAGAAAGAGGCATGTGACCCATTTCTGGCCAGTGATGTGAGAGGGAAGGTCTGCTGGCAGAAGGCCCCTCCCTTCCCCACCTGCGTCGCTCCACACACACACAGGGAAGAAATGAGCTCAGTTTTTCTGCTACTTGTCTGGACTGGATGTGACCACTTGGAGCTGTTTTAGCAGTTTCGAGACTACAAGCAGAGGTAGCCTGAAAATACGCTGGATGCTGAATATGATGGAAGAGAAAGATGGAGAGAACCAGCTACCAAATGAACCAACCCTGGAGCAGGCCTGCTACTTGACTTCTTATTACCTGAGAATAAATTTCCCTTATTGAGAACATCCTGATATTGGTATCCTTATTGCCCTTTTACAGGCAAGGAAACTGAGACTCACAGATCTTTAAATAGAATGATCATCGTTAGACGGCTGACTTCTCTGTTGAAGCCGGGAGAATTGAAACGTGTGCTCTGGTTCCTCATCCAGGGCTCTTCCTGTTCCATGTGCAGCTTCTCTGTCAACAGCCCTGCCTCCCGGTTGGGAGGGAACTGGATTACCAAATTTAGGTATTTTTGTTTGAAATGTATTTTAGATAGTTCCTAGTTATTTTGTGGTTGATTACTTGTGACAAATACTGCTTTGAAATTCTCATGGATATTGTAATCTGCCTTCTTACCCTGGCTGACATAATTGAAACTTTATTTATAAATTAACAACTTTTACAATTGAAGTAAAAAAAAATTTTTTTTTACTGTTTTGCATATATACATTTCAAAATGTTTTTTTATACTCTGCCTGAGTTTGTAGATAGGTATTTAAAAAATTGTGTTAAATTCTGAGAAGTGATACTGTTCATCTGTAAAGGAATTAAAATAATCATTGACCAGCCTATTGGACTGAATGGGAGTAGGGGCTGGCTGGCTGGCTTTGGAAGCAGTATTGACATTTGTTAACGTGGAAAGGTATGGCTGACCATATTCATGATGTTCTTTGCGCTACCATTTACAGACTGTCCTTGGACTTTCTTTTGTGTCCAATCCCTCTCTTCCCTCATCTTCTCTTCCCTTTATGGGTAGAGAGGGTAGAGAGAGTGATCAGTGGCCTGAGGTATATTCCTTCTTATTGCAGAGCCAAACTGGGCAGTGTCTAATCTGAGGAAAGGAGCTTATTCTTAGTTGAAGAATTCAGTTAAAGCATATTTAATGTCATGTGAAAGACACTTTGATGGAGGAAGATTGGGTGTTTTTGAAAAGAAAATGATTCTTGAATGAACTTACAGTTATTAGTGGTGAATAGTAGTGGGAAGGATAGACTGGGAGTTTGGGATGGACATGTACACAGTGCTGTATTTTAAACAGATAACTGATAAGGAGATACTGTAAAAAAAAATATTTGAAAAAAGACAGTGAAAAATAAAATTATCTTACAAAAAGAAAAGAAAGGTTTTCCTGCTGGAAGCGGTGACTGAGTCCCTTGCCTCCTGGAGACTGTGGTGTGTGTCTGCCTCCTCCCCTTCTTTCTCAGGCGGAAGCGACGGCCATGTTGCTAAGGACCTCTGTGTGGGGCGGAACCTGCTCTTCTCTTGGCCCTTTGGCTCCTTCCTTGGGGCTGGAGGGCTGACCAGCTGAAGTGAGCGGACTAAAAATAGGACCAGTTCTTTAGCAGAGTGGCTGAGTTCCCTCAGCTTGTTCTTTGCCTTCCTAATCTAGTAAAATATAGTACGTTGAAGAATCTGATCTTGGAGAGTGGTGGGATTTTCACTGGGCACCTTCCAGAATATTTTCTTAATTCTTGATTTCACTTAAAACTACAAGTGAACCCAAATTCTTGAGAATTACTAATGACAAAAATTAAAATTCAGTTTTGTATAATTATTAAGAATATCTTCAATGTATGATCCCCCCCACCATTGGAAAGCTTTTTGTCCTTAAAACTTTATTTCACAACTAGAATGAGCTGTGTGATGTCCTGATAAGGGTAACTGAACACCAGGATTAGCACAGGGTGACACCATATGTTGGTGATTATCAACTTCTCCTTAAGGGTCCTCTTGGACTTCTGTTTGAAGTGCTTAATGATTTGATTTCTCCTTTTAAAATTAAATAAACATGTGAGTGGAGAACTTCCCTTCAAACCAGCATAGCTGTTCTTCAGGAGACTATCTGGAGCCATGAAAATGGAGAGTATTTTAAGATCTATATGAAGATATTTGGCTTCACCATGACATGTAGTTTGGGTATTAACAGAAAACCTGCTGCAAATAACAGAAAATGTGACTCATTAATAGTCTCAAACAAATAAAGGGGTTATTTTCCTCTTGTTATTAATGTGAGAAGTCCAGAAGTGGGCATTTCACGATTGGTCAAAGCCATCAAAGACCCAGGCCTCTGCCTTTCCATTCGGCCATCTTTAGTCATCTTGTCACTTCGAAGTCTCAAGATGGCTGCTCTCCAGCCAGCATTGCGTCTGCCTTCCAGGCAAGAAGGAGGAGGAGGGCAGATGGCAAAAAGGCATGTACCAGCTGTGCCTGTTCTCTTTCAAAGAGCTTCCTGGAAACTCAGTTCAGTGACTTCTGCTTGCATCTCATTAACCAGAACTGTATCATACTGTCGCCCCCAGCTGTACACGAGGCTGGGAAATGCAGTTTTTTGGTGGGGCAGGTTGGCATGCTGAACACAATTGGAATTCTGAACACAATTGGAATCCTCTCAAGATAATTCAGATTATTCTAAGAGGACTATTTTGCCCCTAAACTAATGAGACTCAGGAAAAATAAAATAAATGAACATTAATTGAAAGCCTACTGCATACTAGACGCTGTGCTAGTTGCTTATGGGTGGGTTTATGTTATTTAAGCATCAGCACTCAGAAAGGTCATATGCACATTTATTTAAAAGGATAAAGTAAGTTCAAGGTGGATTTATAGAGGATTCATTTTTAATTTATTCTTTGTGGCAATGTTCTTGTGTTTAACCTATTAAGCTTGGAATTAATGTAAAGGACTATATCTTGAAACCCAGATACTATAATGGGGAATTTTTACAAGTTTAATTATATTAACTTAAATCAATGTGTTGAAGCATCCATAAATGGAGGCTTAGAGAAAATATTTGCAGTATAGATGAAAAGGTCTTAATATTCATAATAGATAAAAGCTTCTACAAGTAAATAATAAAAATTCACCTTATTAGAAAATGAAAAAAATATGGAAAAGCAGCCATTTCTCTGAAGCAAATAGTCTGAAAAAGTTGGGAAAAAAAGCAATGCAAATGAAAAGAAATACTGAATCACTATGTCTTTGATCCCCAGCTTGGCAAATACTTAAAAAAACTGATAATAACCAGTTTCACCCAGATTCTGGGGAGAAAAAGCACTTTTATGTACTATTGGCAGTAGTGTTAGATTGATACCATTGTTTCAGAGAGCAGTTTGGTGTTATCTGTCAAAATGTGAAATGTACGTACCCGCTGACTTAGCAGGACCCCTTCTTGAGATAATGACATGATTTTACAAAGATGTTAATTGTGGCATTGCAATTAAATATAAATGTGGAACAAGCCAAGATGTTCATCAGTAGGGACATGTTTAAATAAATTATGTGATGGCCATACAATGTAATTATTTAACTGAAAAGTTGTCTGTGGACTATTAAGTAGTAATAGTAACCACTATTACTATATAAGTAATAAAGTATTTAACATGTATACTATTTTTGTGATACCTCTCCCTTTAAAATAAATCTATATATGTATACAAAAGAATTGGAGTAAGAGGTCTGACGATTTTTCACTTTTTATATGTAGACTTTCTATGTGTAGATATTATTTGAATTTTTTTGCAAGAGTGAATTACTTTTGTGTGTGTGTACATATTTTGCAAGGATGAATTAACGTTTTTTGAAAACCAGTAGAGACTTTTTAAAGCAGGATTAAAAAAAAAGGAATGTAAGCATTTTAAATTCTATAAAAATGCTAAAATGCTAATAGTGATTTTTATGGCTTGTCTTCTGGAAGTTATGGGGGAGCAGAAGGGGGCAAACAATGTGGTAGGGAGAAAACGGCCTGGATTAGTGAACAACCCGAATGATACAATATCGGAAAAGACATAGTATGTATCTTTCAATTACCTTGTATAGGACAGAATAGGCTAGATTATATTGCAGTGACAAACAACCTCCAAATCTCAGAGGCCTATGCCACAAAGATTTATTTCTCACTCATGGTTCATGGCTATTGAGAGCTGTTGATCCCTGGGTTGGGAAGATCCCCTGGAAAAGGGAAAGGCTACCCACTCCAGTATTGGCCTGGAGAATCCCATGGACTGTATGTAGTCCACGGGGTCGCAAAGAGTCAGACAGGACTGAGTGACTTTCACTTCATGTTTCACTGTGGGCTCTGCAAACAGAGTTGGGTTGGCTAACAAAGCCTCCATCCACTAACTTGGACAGTGCCACTCACCGCGTCGAGGCGGGGACTTGGCAGATCCTGCACTGGCTTTTATAAACCTCTTCCCAGAAGTGAGCCACCTCACTTCCACTTAACATCTCATCAGTCAAAGCAAGTCTCATGGTCATGCCTAAATTTAAAGAGGCTGGGGAAGAGCATCCTACCACGTGCTTGGGAGGAGGAGCACTGGGGGCTTTGGGAACACCCGGATGACTCTTACAGCGCTTCATAGGGGAACTATAAGATGAGCTTCTATAACAGTGTCTGGCACGTACTTATGTTTTTGTTTTAATGGATAAAGTAATTTACGTTAATCTAGATGGATATCTTAAGAAGTGTGTAAGAAATGACTTGCATATATATTGAATAACAGGCATTTGTTGACTTCACATTCCACTAAATTTGCTAAGTATAAAAAGATTTGTTTGGGAACAGGTACTTTTTTTTAAAAAATTGAGGTATAGTTGATTTTCAATATCTTATTAGTTAATTTTGTATGTAATATATTGTATGTAGTTGATTTTCAGTGTTGTATTGAATAATGTATTATTCAATATTGTATAAATCAGGTGTACAACATGATTCAAAATTTTTATCGATTATATACCATTTAATGTTATAAAATACTGACACTATTCACTCTGCTGTACAATATATCCTTGTAGATTATTTCTTTTATACAGAGTAGTTGGTACCTCTTTGTTCCTGACTCTCTTGCCCACAGGCACCTCCCCACAACCACTAGTTTGTTCTCTATGAGTCTGTTTCTATTTTTTATTTTATTTTTCACATTTCACACATGAGTAGTAACATACAGTATTTGTCTTTCTATGTCTACTTAATTCACTAAGCATTCACCTCCAGGTGTCCCCCCATTGCTGCAAATGGCAAAAGTTCATTCTTTTTAAGGACTGAGTAGTACCCCATTGTGTATGTGTACCATCATGACCCATTCATCTGTTGATAGACACTTAGGTTGCTTCCATATGTTGGTAATTGTAAATAATACTGCTATGAACATTGAGGATACATGATGCATCTTTTTTAATTAATGGTTTCCATTTTATTCCGGAGAAGGCAGTGGCACCCCACTCCAGTACTCTTGCCTGGAAAATCCCATGGATGGAGGAGCCTGGTAGGCTGCATCCCATGGGGTTGCTAAGAGTCGGACACGACTCAGCGACTTCACTTTCACTTTTCACTTTCCTGCATTGGAGAAGGAAATGGCAACCCACTCCAGTGTTCTTGCCTGGAGAATCCCGGGGACGGGGGAGCCTGGTGGGCTGCCGTCTATGGGGTCGCACAGAGTTGGACACGACTGAAGTGACTTAGCAGTAGCAGTAGTACACCCAGGAGTGGGATTGCTGGATTAGATGGCAGTTATTTCTGGTTTTTTGAGGAACCTCCGTACTGTTTTACATGGTGGTGTACCAGTTTATGTTCCCACCAACAGTGTGTGGATAGGTACCTTTAAGATTTTGTGATGATTTTTCATAAATATTTTGAAAATCCTCCTCCTTTTGCTCATTCTAACTCTATGAAGAAAGTGTTTGTTATAAAGGAAATTTCTATGAGGCTTTTGGTGTATTTTTAAAAAACTCTAATTTAGTTAGGTTTTAATTTATATAACAATAAATTCCTATTTATAGTATCAGGGATGCATTTTATAACAGGAACTCTTTAGCTATGCTATTGGCTGAGTGGGAAGGTACATTACATTAACAGAAAGGACATCTTTTTCCACAACCCCCTATACTCTTGAAGTCCAAGGGCAGAGTTCTTTTTATGTTTTCATTTTTTAAAATTTTTTGTTTACCATGGATTTTTTTTTTTTTTTTGGCATCAATTTTTGTTTTTTGGCCATGTCCCACGGCATGCAGGATCTTAGTTCCCCAACCAGGGATCGAACCGCCCCCTGCAGTGGAAGCGTGTAGTCTTAACTACTCGACGACCAGGGAAGTCCCCCTTAGAGTTCTTTACTATTGTGATGTCCATCATTTAGCCAGGAAGCTAAATGGAGTTCCTCTTCTTTCTACTCTTCCTTCCTTTCCCCATAGTGCATCCTGTTTTCTCATACTTAAGCAGACTTTTCAGGTCCTTAAATTTCTCAGGATGGGGTAAGATAAGACAAACGTTTCTCCTAGAATCTGAGAGGAGGCAGAAAATCCCTCCTGCTGTTTTCATCGAATGGTGGATTGAATCTCAAGAAATCACAAGAAATGTGTTCAGAGCCTGATATGTTTGAGATGTAGGCCAGCTTTCTAGGCCTTCCATTTTCCATGCTAACTTGCTTGATTGCTTGGTTTTATTTTTCTCAATTCTCTAGTTGTTAAATAGAAAACGTGCTTTGCTCTTTGTGTTAAGGAAATTGGATGATAAAGGCTGAAGCTGCCCATGTGTTTCTGTTTAATGATAGTGTCTCCTGCCATTAGTCAGCAGTCTTTGCACTGACTGTAGCACTCCAACACCTGTGAAGAGAGCAGTCATACCTCAGCTGATGTAAGAGTTTGTGGTGCCTCTTAAATTCAAGTGACAAGCACTTCATGAACTCAACAGAATTTTGTCTTGTCCTCAGGCCACTTGGGCTTAGTGCTACATTTTGGCAGCGCTTCCTTGACAGTATCAGTAAAGAGAGGATATGAAAGATAATTAACATTCTTTTTGAGCACGTGGACTGTGTGCCAGCAGTGTCTTATTACGCTGGGCTCATTAGCAGTGTGCTCTAGGCCAACAGATGGCCTGTTTCTAAGACTAGTTAGTACCAGTGGCACTGATAATAAACTAAGGCTCAGCAGTACGGTGCTCTGCTGCTGGCCTCCGGGCTTCCCGAGGGCAAGGACTGTATCTCGTTGCATCACCGTGTAGTCCCACAGTGTGCGTCAGTCAGGTCAGTTCAATGAGGGGTTCCCCTGATGGTTCAGGGGCTAGGACTTAACGTTCCCAATACAGGGGGCCCCGGGTTCAATCCCTGGTCAGGGAACTAGACCCCATGTGCCGCCTCTCAGACCCAGCGCAGCCAAATAAATATTACTTTAAAAACAAAAGGTTACTTCAGTGCCTGTGTAAGTGGATGGGTGAATGAAGGAACCAGTGGACATAGTCAGTGGAATCACCTGGCCCCTAATTTTGAAGAGCTTCATAATTTGAAGAGCCTCATGATTTACAAATCATTAATGGATCTTGACATGGTCGATGGATGTGGAAATGGAGCATAACACCGCCTGACTGTCTTGTATGAAAGGAACCTGCCTGTCTGTCCCCGTCGTTCATGACATACTGTGCCCAACCCACACTGTGAGTATGTCGCATCAGCCTGTGACTAATTAACCCATATTCTCACAGAACGTTGCTGGAATTTCCCTGAACACAGAACATCCCAGTTCTAGAAGGTGGGAGGTTTGCCAGCACAAAACAAGGAAGGCTCCTCCCAGCCCGTGGCCACTGTGATCCTAGGAGAGGGCGTGGTGGAAAGGAAGGAGCTGTGCCCCGTTCCTGTAATCTAGACTGCTGGAACGTCTGCACCTTCCATCAGACTAGAGAAGCAAACAAAATAAGTGATGCCTTTGGCCTCTCAAAACATGACCTGGGATGGTGAGCAGCAGAGCTCCAAGCGCGCAAAAGCAAACGTTACTGCGCTTTGTCTTGCTGACATTCATTCTCTCTCTCAACCCTGTCAGTTCCTTCCTTCCTCACAAGACCCACTTCTTCCAAAAGCAGGCAAAGAAAGAACTCCAGCAGAGAGTTTGCTTTAGTAGAGATTCTCCTTCTGGCCCTTCCAAAATTAAATAAGGAGCTCAGTTCCCTCTAATAGGACTGGGGACTGTTTTCATTAAACAAACCATTTTAAAATTTTATTTAAAAATTCATTAAACAAAAATTTCAAAAACCATTCATTCTATGGTTTTTCCATAGAATGTGAGAGTTGGACCATAAAGGAAGCTGATGCTTTTGAACTGTGGTGTTGAAGACTCTTGAGAGACCCTTGGACTGCAAGGAGATCAAACCAGTCAGTCGTAAAGGAAATCAGTCCTGTGTGTTCATTGAAAGGACTGCTGCTGAAGCTGAAGCTCCAATACTTTGGCCACCTGATGCAAAGACCTGACTCATTAGAAAAGACCCTGCTGCTGGGAAAGACTTAAGGCAGGAGGAGAAGGGGACGGGAGAGGATGAGATGGTTGGATGGCATCACCTACTCAATGGACATGAGTTTGAGCACGCTCCAGGAGATAGCAAAGGACAGGGAAGCCTGGCGTGCTGCAGTCCATGGGGTCACAAAGAGTCAGACAGGACTGAGCGACTGAACAACAACAACAACATCCTATTGTGGGTAATCAAAATAAGGATGAGAAAAAACAGTGGTGACTTTCAATACACACAGGCAGAGAGAATGGTTCCTTGTTTCTAATAGTCTGTAATAATCGCCCTTACAAGCCCCCTCCCGGTCCAGAAATGGGGGAGGAGTTTAACCATGGTTCAATCCACTACAGTTAGTGTGATGTAACAATTTTAGTAGCATTTAGGTAAAAGCTCACTTTGAGACATGTGAAGTGTTTTGATTCTTGTATTTCCCCTCCCTCTGCATTTCTCTCCAAGATGGCATCTGGTGAGGTGGAGGTGGGGGTGGAGGGGATGTGTAGACCCACCTGGTGACCTCTGGACCCTTTCTGGCTGTGCCCTGGAGCAGCTGCCCTGGCCCATCGCCTGGGCTGGAGGTGGCCGAGGGTGGCGTCCCTCCCTGGAGTCGGCCGCTGAAAACTCTTGCTGGTGGAACTCCTGTTTTGCTTGTCATGCTCCGTCACGCCTGGTGGGGCTCTTGGCGGGCTCCGCTGCACTTTGGCTCTTGCAGGCATGTTTCCCCGCTGGGTCTCTGCCATGTTCTTCGTCCAGCTCACAGCCTAGCAGGCTGACACCACCTTCCCAGGTGCTCCGGCGGCCTTCTGTCCACCCCAACCCGCGTCTTAACTTCCATCCCACATCCGCCCAGGCAGGATTTTCTGGGTCTTCTGGAAACAAAAGTCAGGTGAAAGTTAAATGCTGGCCGTTGTTCTGTTTGCCTTTGCTCTAGCAAAGTTGACTTTGCTGACTGACCCTGGTTTGGTGGGGTGGCCTGCGGGGCAGTCTTTCCCCAGAATCCTAAACGGGAGGTGGAGAGAAGCCCCCGCCCTCTCACCTGCCAAGGCGGGGAGGTTGGCACACGCTTACCCACCTCCTTCTGTGATTCCCGCTGCCCCTCTTTCCCACTTCCCTCTGTACCAGGCCTCCCTCCTATCCTCATCCTGTCAGATCCTAACTTCCTTCCCTGCTCCCTCCGCCCCCTGACTGTGTCATGTGGCTTGTGGGAGCTTAGTTCCCCAACCAGGGATCGAACCTGGGCAGTGAAAGCGAGCAGCTCTAAAAGTGAAAGTCGTGTGGTCATATCTGACTCTTTGCAACCCTGCGGGATAGTCAACGGAATTCTCCAGGCCAGAATACTGGAGTGGGTAGCTTTTCCCTTCTCCAGGGGATCTTCCCAACCCAGGGATCAAACCCAGGTCTCCTGTATTGGAGGCGGATTCTTTACCAGCTGAGCTACTGCACCGCCAGGGAACTCCCCCAGAACTTGCTTTCCATGTAAAACTCGATGAGCAAGTCCCATTGGCTTCAGTATGTTTACTGAAGTTAAAGGGATTTACAAAAGGACCTTTTCTCAGAATAAAGCCTGGAATTCCTACTGCGAAATCCTATGCTCCTTACCTTGCCCCCCTCCCCGCCCACTCCAATTCTGCCCTAACAGAAGCCTCACTGAGCCAGACAGTTGCCTTTGATAGGTTGGGGAGGGGAGGTGGTCATGTTCAGTACAAGTAATTAATAGCATGAAAATACTCTCTTCATTAAGTGTATAAGAATTAAAGGGATCTTATTATTATTGAGACTTCCCTGGTGGCTCAGATGGTTAGGAATCTGCCTACAAAGCAGGAGGCCTGGGTTTGATCCCTGGGTCGGGGAGATTCTCCAGAGGAGGAAATTCTACCCAGTCCAATATTCTTGCCTGGGAAATCCCATGGACAGAGGAGCCTGGCGGGCTACAGTCTATAGTCATCCGCACGGAGTTGGATGCAATTGAGCGACTCAGTTTTATTTAAGACTACTTTGAATCGAAGGGTCTGTGGACTTTATATCTTCAACAGAGTTGCAAATAATAAAGTGGGTGCTGCCTCAACTCTCTGCGTGAAAGTTTTAAAGTACATGGTGTGATGGTGGTCAGGCCCGTCCTTTTGTGTTCCCTCAGGCACACAGGGCAATTGCTATTAGAAAAAAATACAGAGATTAGATCAGTTCTAGAGTGACTACGTGGTACCAGTGACTCAAAATCTTGGGTGGAGGGGTTAAAAGAAAAAAAAAAGAGCTTGAACATTAATACGATGATGATGAAACTGCCCCAGTTAGTAATACAGTAGAATTTTCTGTTTTTAAATCAACAACAACAACAAAAAAACAGACTTCCCTTGATCCTTTTTTCTTAATTTTATCTTTTTGCTCAATTTAATTAGATATGGAAAGCTAAGAGTGTGGCAGCGGCGGGGGGGCGGGTGGCGAGAGAGAACGAGAATGATGGGTTATTTAGCTTCATATAAAACAGTGCATTTTAGGTTTATAAAATTGCATTGAAATTGTACGTCATTATTATTTCCTGTTTCACTAGCCGTAGGATTAACCCCAAACACATTTATGCCGTGCTTTCTCCCCACTCCAGGAGGCCACATGCTAGCTGTGTGGGGCTTTTGTAGTATTTGCCTCCTAGAAGATGGTATTTGAATTGTAAAAGGATGTTTAAGTGGAGCACTTAACATTCCTCTCTGAGTTCCCAGTCCCTTCTTCTTTAGTTAGTTTCTTTGTTTTAATTCAGTTCAGTCGCTCAGTCACTCAGTCGTGTCCGACTCTTTGTGGCCCCATGGACTGCAGCACGCCAGGCTTCCCTGTCCTTCACCAGCTCCCGGAGGTTGCTCAAACTCATGTCCATTGAGTCGGTGATGCCATCCAACCATCTCATCTTCTGTCGTCCCCTTCTCCTCCTGCCGTTAATCTTTCCCAGCATCATGGTCTCTTCCAATGAGTCAGTTCTTCACATCACGTGACCGAAGTATTGGAGCTTCAGCTTCAGCAGAAGTCCTTCCAATGCATATTCAGGACTGATTTCCTTTAGGATTGACTGGTTTGATCTCCTTGCACTCCAAGGACTCCCAAGAGTCTTCTCCAACACCACAGTTCAAAAACATCATCTTTCTTTATGGTCCAATACATACATCTATATGTGACTACTGGAAAAACCATAGCTTTGGTGTGTTTACTAAAAAGACGTACAACTTGAGAGTTGCGAGTTAAGTTTTATTTGGGGCAAAATGAAGACTGCAGCCTGTGAGGCAGCATCTCAGATAGCTCTGAGAGACTGCTCCAAAGCGGCAGTGGGGGAAAGTCAATAATTAAGGTTTTGGTGAAGGGGGAGTTTAATACCATGAAGCACTCATTTTACGAAAGGTTTTTTGTTAGTCATGAGGATCTGATGTCACCATGAAGGGATTTAGCGCTTCTCTAGACATGAGCCATGAAATTAAAAGACGCTTACTCCTTGGCAGGAAAGTTATAACCAGCCTAGACAGCATATTAAAAAACAGAGACGTTACTTTGCCAACAGAGATCCGTCTAGTCAAGGCTATGGTTTTTCCAGTAGTCATGTATGGAGTTGGACTATAAAGAAAGGTAAGCGCCAAAGAATTGATGCTTTTGAACTGTGGTGTTGGAGAAGACTCTTGAGAGTCCCTTGGACTGCAAGGAGATATCTCCCACTAGTCCATCCTAAAGGAAATCAGTCCTGAGTGTTCACTGGAAGGACTGATGCTGAAGCTGAAACTCCAATACTTTGGCCACCTGATGCGAAGATCTGACTCATTTGAAAAGAAAGACCCTGATGCTGGGAAAGATTGAAGGCGGGAGGAGAAGGGGATGACAGAAGATGAGATGATTGTATGTCATCACCAACTCAATGGACATGATTTTGAGTAAACTCCAGGAGGTGGTGATGGACAGGGAGGCCTGATGTGCTGCAGTCCATGGGGTCGCAAAGAGTCGGACATGACTGAGTTACTGAACTGAACTGAGATATGAGGAAATGCGAGGATTGAGGTCACAAAATCTGTTCCTAAAAGCATGCAACTATCTAAAGACCTGTCCCACCAGATTCCCTGTAGCACAGAGTGCCTCACTCCACCCTGAACTCCCTCAGGGGTTGTTGAAGGTCAATAGCTCTAAAAGCTTGGGATTCAATCTCCGTAGAGGCAGATGGCAAATGCCTTTGTAGTTCAGTCGTTGGCAGTGCTCTTGGTAAGTGCCAGTTTGTAGTTGACAGTCGGCAAAGGAATGTCTCTGCTTTTTAATATGCTGTCTAGGTTGGTCATAGCTTTTCTTCCAAGGAGCAGACATCTTTTAGTTTCATGGCTGCAGTCACCATCTGCAGTGATTTTGGAGCCCCCAGAAATAAAGTCTGACACTGTTTCCACTGTTTCCCCATCTATTTCCCATGAAGTGATGGGACCAGATGCCATGATCTTAGTTTTCTGAATGTTGAACTTTAAGCCAGCTTTTTCACTCTCCTCTTTCACTTTCATCAAGAGGCTCTTTAGTTCCTCTTCACTTTCTGCCATAAGGTTGGTGTCATCTGCATATCTGAGGTTATTGATATTTCTCATAGCAATCTTGATTCCAGCTTGTGCTTCATCCAGCCCGGCATTTTAATTATTGCTCCTTATTTCAGTCTTGTGAATCTGTCTAAATCTGTATAAGCCCACACCCACTGTCTTGCAGCCACTGCTCCCATGATAGCCCTCTGGTGGGTAAATGATTGTTCTTTCCTGGCCAACAAGCACACATTTACAGTATCCTGTAGCTCAGGGGTTCCTGGCCTCCAGGATCTAATGCCTGATGACCTGAGGTGGAACTGATGTAATAAGAATAGAAATAAAGTTCACAAGGAGTGTAACACGCTGGTTTCATCCTGAAACCACCACACCACCCCGCTGTCTGTGGGAAAATTGTCTTCCACTAAACCAGTTCCTGAACTGAACTGAACTGAAACCAGTCCTTAGTGCCAAAATGGTTGGGAACCAAAGCTATAGACCACTGGTTGGTTCCAGAGACAGCTGTGCAACAGCTAAGCTGCCCTACGTATATGCTAAGTCACTTCAGTCGTATCTGACTGTAGCCCTTCAGGCTCTTGTGTCCATGGGATTCTCCAGGCAAGAATACTGGAGTGGGTTGCCACGCCCCTCTCCCTCCTCCAGGGGATCTTCCAAACCCAGGGGATTGAACCCACAGTTCTTATGTCTCCTGGCGGGTAGGTTCTTTACCACTAGTGCCACCTGGAAAGCTTCCAAGTTTTAAATTCTAAACCTGGGGGAAGTCAGTAACATGAAAATTAACCAGTAGGAATTTTAGGGTAACGTTCATTCATTTGTTCATTTACTAAACATTGTGAACAATATGCTTAGTACTGTGCTGGGCTGTGAGCATAAAAACACAGGACATACCATTCTTCCAAAGCTCACAGAGGCACCAAGGTAACCAGTTACAGCAGAGAAGTTAAAGTAGAGAAAAGTGATCCAAATTGCAACACTTCCGGCCAACAGCACGGCTTGTGGGATCTTAGTTCCCCAACCAGGGGTTGAACCTGCACCCTCATTAAAGCTCAGAATCCTAGCCACTGAACTGCCAGGGAAGTCTCTAAATTGCAACACTTTTAAAAGTAAGGGTACACTTTAAAATAGTTAAGATGGTAAATTAAAAAAATTTTTTTAATTGGAAGATAATTGCTTTACAATGTTGTGTTGGTTTCTGCAGTATGCAGCAACTGGAATCTGTAATTGTGTATATAGATCCCCTCTGTCTTGAGCCTCCCTCCCCTCTCCCATCCCACCGCATATTGTATGTTTTCCTTACAATTGAAAAAAAGAAAAGGGTTAGTAGTTTTTTTTAGGCTAGGACCACAGGCATACACCAGGATAGTCCTGGGCGAGCCAAGTGAATGGATAGTGTAAGTCAGAGCTATGCTAGAAAGATGGAAGGGTCACGGGGTGGATGGGGTTGGTGGGGAGCAGGGAGAATGAGTGGAAGGCGAAAGCACACTGGCCTTACTTTCCTCATCTGTAAAATGGGTATGATTATAGCATCTAATCCTGGGGGTCTTCATGAAGATTCAGTGAGTTAATTCAAGCTCCTAGAATTCTGCCTAAGAGTTCAGGATATTTTTAAAAGTCTTTCCACCCATTTTTCAGTAACCACCTGTTACTTTCCTTGGTTGTAGATTTTTTTTTTTTTTACACAGTAACCTCTCAATAGGTGTTCGTGGTTTAATCTTTTCTTTAAAAAGTTATTTTACTTTATGCTTTATCTTTTGACTGTGCTGCATGGCACGTGGGATCTTAGTTCCCTGACCAGGGATCAAACCTGTGCCCCCTGCATTAGCAGCACAGTCTTAACCACTGCATTGCCAGGGAAGTCCCTGTGGTTTAATCTGTAGAACTCATCTAGTCTCATCAGTGAAGCCTCTTTTAATCTTCAGAACTCATCTAGTCTCATCAGTGAAGCCACTCCTCTCTCCAGCATGCCACAGGTCAGAATGCACATCCTGCAGACATTTGGAAGCTATCTTATTTCTCATCCCCTCTAGAAATTCAAGATATACTCTGGTTTCTGTCCTCCCAATCTTGTCATCATTTCTGTCTTTCCACAACAGGCAGTTTTATAGGCAACTCTTCGTAAAGGAATGGACCCTTGTTTAATGTAGAGAAGTAATTTTTTCACCTCCCACCCCATGCTTTTAAAATAAAGGGTAGAATAAACAGAAATAATTAGAAGACTATGCTCTCACTGTCACCTCATATTCCTTTCAAGAGCAGTCTTTGAAGTGGCTGAACCCCATTTTGAGATAGCCTAATTAGGGACGAAGGATTAGAGCAAGGATCAGGTTGGGAGACACCAACAGAAGTGAAACTGATTCATTTAATCAGAGACTACTCCAGGCACCTGCCTTTCTTGGGGTAGCTGTGGACAGATTACTGCCGGGTTCTGATAGGATGAATTTGCTAAAAGCAGGAGTTCAGATTTCATCACAGATACTCTAACCCTGTATTTCAGGCCTTGCCTGATTGTTATTCTCTGTTCCCAAGAACTGTGGTGTGAGCCGTCACTCTTCCACTTTTAAGACTCTTGATTTGCTTGTCATGTTCCATTCATTGCTGGGAGTGGCAGCAATCTTACGTGCTGGGATCTTGAATCTTGAACAACGGCCTTAGGCCGCCTTCATTCTGCTTGTTTTGTTTTTTTTTTAATTTAATTTTATTTTTAAACTTTACAATACTGTATTAGTTTTGCCAATATCAAAATGAATCCGCCATTCTGCTTGTTTTAATTCCACTGGTGTTCAACAAATATTAGTTGAGTTCTTGATTGTATTAGGCACTATTCTGGGGAGGGGATACTATTTTGGGGGAGAAAGAAACAATGATCGTAATAGGTAAGTAAAGACAGTGTTGCAAAGTAATAAGCACTGTGGGGAAAAAAAACCAGAGCAGAATAAAAGGACTGGGAATGCAGCTGTAGGGGCAGGGAGGGAGTTGATATTCCACTTTTTTATAAATGAATGGTGAGGATGGTCCTCACTGAGAAGGCAGGATTTGAATCAAGACTGGAAAGATGAGGAGGTTAGCCATGGGGCCATCTGGAAGTGAGTCTTCTTGGCAGAGGGAACAGTTGGTGCAAAGGCCCTAGGGCAGTGGTCGGTGTTGGTTTTCCTGGTGGCTCAGACAGTAAAAAATGGTAAAGAATCCGCCTGCAATGTAGGAGACCCGGGTTTGACCCCTGGATGGGGAAGACCCCCTGGAGAAGGGAATGGCTACCTACTCCAGTACTCTTGCCTGGAGAATCCCATGGACAGAGGAGCCTGGCAGGCTACGAGTCAGTCGCCAAGAATCAGACGTGACTGGGCAACTAACACTTTCACTTTTCAATTTCAGTGTGGCCGGAAGGAGAGTGCTAAGAGATGTGGCTGGGGACTGTCAAAGGGTGAAAGATTGCATTGTGGACCATTGAGAAGATGTTGACTTTTAACTGTGGTAAAATGGGAGCCATTGCAGAGCTTTGAGCAGAGGAGGGACGAGATTTGACTTGTTTTAATAGTATCAACGGCTGTTGTGTAAGTGATAACTAGGTTCTGGGTGGGGCTAAGTGAGGACAGAAGCTGGGGGCCAGATCGCAATAGGAGAGGTGATGATGACTGACCTGTGTGATGATGGCAGAGGTAGTGAGAGGTGACCTGGATTCGATCCCTGAGTCGGGAAGATCCCCTGGAGGAGGGCATGGCAACCCGCTCCAGTACTCTTGCCTGAAGAATCCCATGGACAGAGGAAAGTGTCGGGCCACAGTCCATGGGGCCACAGAGTTGGACACAACTGAGTGACTTTCACTTATGTAATAAAAGAAAAAAATGTATGTTTATCTTAAAAGTAGTCATCTGTCCTTAAAAAAAAAAAAAAGCCAAAGATATTTATGACATACAAAGCAAAATTGTTTTACCCCACCCATGGCAGCCGCCACTCATGTTTGGTACCTATTCTTCAGTAAGATTCATTTAAAATATTCCTCAGTTTGGAGGACTTCAGAATTTCAGTACAAAAATGTCAGTCACTTATAGGATAAGAATCTCTGGACTTGAGAGCTAAGCACAAATATTATCGAGGCCAACTAAAATCCTGTGGAATTCAGCCAGGATGAGGCAACTCAGGCAGGGTATGGCCAGCCCTGGCTGAGGGCAGAATGCTGACAGCGCATGGTGAGGTGCAGCCAGAACTTCGGAAAGGAAACTGGTATCAACGGAGGGAATTTTCACCTGATGCAGCATTTAACACTTAGCCCTCCAGCCAGTTCCTTCCTTTGGATCAGCACTGTCATACCTTGCTAAGAATTAGTGAATTCTTCAGTCCTAGCTGGGGGGCCCAGAGTCCCCTGGCCACTACCTCAGACCTGCTCCCACCAGCAGCCTTCTGGGGAGAGTCTGCGGGGAGACAGATGCTGAAGGGGAAAGAATATTCTAGAATTTCACTTGAAAATCTCCAACTCCTAAGTAAGTGATGGAATGAGACCTGAGTTTGTCTTTAGAACATAAAATTCTTCCACAGTACAACCCAGATCTTCTCTTGTTCTTGACAAGTACTTGTGACAGCCTTGCTCTGTGGAAGGAAGACAGAGATACACGAAGCGTCTTCTGACATGCAAGGCTCATTAAATTGCTCCTTCCTCTTTCTCTGCTCCAAAGGCTCCTCTCCAGTGGCTCCAACCATTAATATTGATGGACAGTGAAATCGTTGTTGTTGTTGTTGTAAATTGTAGATGTTGATAGTTTGTTTAATTTTGTATATGAAGTATACTGCATTTCATAATTTATGTGCAGAATGCAGCAGGACCTAAAATAAAATGAAACCGGCCTAACAACAATTTCTATTTCAGTGAAGTTTTGGTTCACAGTTTGGTGTTTCCACATTTCTCTCTTCAGTGCCTCCTGTCACGTTACTGAAGACAACAATAACCAAAAAGGCAAAGATTAAATTCCATTCCTTGTGGTTGGAGAAGAGGAGACAGGATGACCTTACTTGATGGACCAGATGAAGGGCACGTGCCTGCTTTACTCTGTCATGATTTAACTGAATGGAATTTTCTTCCTTGAGGCTTTGTAATGTCTAAAAAGGACCTAAGAAACTGACTGACCAGCATTTTAAAAATAGGCTCATCACTAGAGATAGAGCAGCAGGATAAATTCTTTGCAGAGTTTAGCCCTCTTCAAAAGACATCTTTGTGTGCCCAGTGGAACTTTTCTGTTTATAACTGTGATTTTTTTTTTTTTTTTTAACATTTTGACTACGATCTGAGTTCCTCTGCCAGGGATAGAACCTGCACCCCCTGCGTTGGAAGGCAAGTCTTAACCACTAGACTGATGAAGGTCCCCGCTGTGATCCATTTTGATGGTTTTAAACCATGCCTTGACAGTTTCCTTGTGTATCAGATTAGGACTTTCTCTAGAGTATTTCTCGTGTATTCTTCGGTTTTGAAGTTGAAATTCTGAAATTCACATTTGTAGTTTTAAGCTATGGAGAAGCAGTCTTGGAAAATGCCTATGAAGTTAGCTGATTAAGTGATTCTCTAGGCTGGGAAGTAACTGACACACACCAAATGGATTGTGTAGGCTTCTCTTAGCCTGCTTTGGTCTAGATGCTTATTTTCTCTACAGTAGCTTTAGGAGCACAGATGGTTACTGGTATTAATGCAATACCTAAAAGAGTTGGAGCCCCTTGAAAACTGATGCAGTCTAACCATGAATTTGTTTTAATGTTGTCTTTATGAAATATGAGATGAATTGGGGGTAGATTGTATTTAAATTTCCCAATTTAACATGATTTTCGGAAAGGCTCTTGAATGATGGGATTCCTCATGGCAAATGCTCTCTTTAGCTATTCTTACTATTCTGTGTTTATCTGTAAAGTTTGTAGTCAGTGTCATGAGATAAAGGCATGTGAAAGGGAACTGTTACATTCTGTACAGATGTTACACACTACATAGAGGATAATCATTAACGACATAACAAGCTTTTTATATAAAACTATTGTGTGCGTAGTGGAGAATTAGAAAATTCTTACATACAACACATCACTTTAAAAGAGTTCTATTTGGAAAGCAAGGAGAACATACTTATGCCATTATGGCCAAGGAGTATTGAGCCCTTTTCTTCAGTAGTTCTTCTCTTTTTCTTTATATATATATATATAGAATATATATATATATATTCAGTTTATGCACATATTACATTCTTTAAAATATATGGAAAGTACAAAAGTCTGTAAAGCAGGATCCCACCATCTTGGAACAACCAGTATTAAGAGATTTTTCTTAACTCTTATTTTCTTCTGATTTTAGTATAGTTAAGATCTTTTAATATACACAGTCTTCTCAGCCTTGTATTCACCTGTCATGATTTCACTAGCACAGTGAAGGTGATAGGGTGGAAATATGAAGCCTGGCCACTAAGGATTTATTTGAGCTATTGAATCAACCTGGAACTGCCTGCCTTCTGGTCTTTTTGTTTAAATCTCTTTGATTGGGTATTCTGTTATTTGCAGCTTAGTTCGGTTCAGTTCAGGCACTCAGTCGTGTTTGACTCTTTGCAACCCCATGAACTGCAGCATGCCAGGCTTCCCTGTCCATCACCAACTCCCGGAGCTTGCTCAAACTCTGTGTCCATCGAGTCGGTGATGCCATCCAGCCATCTCATCCTCTGTCGTCCCCTTCTCCTCCTGTCTTCAGTCTTTCCCAGCATCAGGGTCTTTTCAAATGAATCACCTTCACCGTCGCATCAGGTGGCCAAAGTATTGGAGCTTCAGCTTCAGCACCAGTCCTTCCAATGCATATTCAGGACTAATTTCCTTTAGGATTGACTGGTTTGATCTCCTTGCACTCCAAGGGACTCTCAAGAGTCTTCTCCAACACCACAATTCAAAAGCATCAATTTTTCGGCGCTCAGCTTTCTTTATGGTCCACTCTCACATCCATACATGACTACTGGAAATTTTGCAGCTCACATCATCCTAAACTGAGGGAACTGTCTTGCATTAATTCATGCTTTCCATGTATAATTTCTTTTATAAATGTGAATGGAGAATAAATGTCTACAAATGGAATTTCTGAGCTATATTCAATATCTTGTAATAACCTATAATGGAAATGAATTTGGAAAAGAATATATATGTGTATAACAGAATCACTTTGCTATACACCTGAAACATTGTAAATCAACTATTGGAAAGTGTGTGTGTGTTAATGGATCAGTTGTGTCTGACTCTTTGGGACCTCATGAACTGTAGCCTGCCAGGCTCCTCTGTCCATGGGATTCTCCAGGCAAGAATACTGGAATGGGTTGCCATTCCCTTCTCCAGGGGATCTTCCTGACCCAGGGATTGAATCCTGTTCTCCTGGATTGCAAGCAAATTCTTTACCATCTGAGCCACCAATCAACATATTTCAATTTAAAAAAAAGAAAAACAATACTCCTTTTAACTGGGAGTGTTATGTCCAGTTTTTGTTCTAATTGTGGGTACTTTTAAAGTTTGTAAGTATCATTGGAGCAGTATCTGTGGATTCCCTTAAAACATATGCTTCAGCACATTCTTTCCTTCCTTCCTCTCACCCATGAATTTTGTTGAAATAATTAGAAATGTTTGTCCACACTTTTTTTTTAAATAATTTGCTCCTTCAGCATCCTTGTTGATTATTTCTCTCATGATGTCAACAATTAGCATACATAATTTAGACCACTCTAGTTTCATTAGTTTTACTGCTCACTACTACTTCTTTTATACTTCTGTATGCCTGCACTTAAGATTTCTATACTCCCTTAAGATTTTTTTTTCCCTGAAAAGATATGTGGAAAGTATATTTTTGAGTCCTTTTATGTCTATTAATAGCTTTCTTCTGCTTTATAATTAATGATAGGTACAATATTATAATTTAATAATAAAATAAAATAATTATTTTCATAATAATTAAAATTTTCAAATTCTTAGACCACAGTCTTTTTCCTTCTAAGTTCTGGAAATCTTACTCCTTTGTCTTTCACAGCCAGTATGGCAGCTGAGAAGTCCGATGTCCATCTCATTCATATTCCTTTTTCAGTTTTTATTTTATTTGGTGTTTAGTGGTATGTTTGTTTGTTTGTTTTGGGCTGCACTTTGCAGCATGCAAGAATCTTAGTTTCCCAACCAGAGATCAAACACATGCCCACCCATGGCAGTGAAAGCAGAGAGTCCTAACCACTCATCTGCCAGGGAAGTTCCTCTTTTGTATTTTTATCTTGCTTTTTTAAAAATTAATTTTCCCCTCTTTTTTATTTTTTAAAAATCTTGGTGGAGGTTCAGATTTTATTGAATTTTTCTCCTCCTGACATTGAGAAATTTGGGGAATGTGTGGATCTTTTATGATTAATCCTGTCAAGTTCTGAGTAGATCATTTTAGTCTGAAAAACTCATTTGTAAGTTGTTTCTTTCTCCCATTATTTATTTAATTACTACTTCTCCTTTACTTGTTATTTTTCCCTTCTGTTTTATTTTCTCTTTCTGAAATGCCTGTAATACACATATTGGATCCGTTGTGGAGGTGCTGTCATTTTTCACTGATAGTTTCCGCTTGGTCACTGTTTTCCTGTGAGTTCTGGGAGCTTTCACTGAACAGATCTTCACAGGCTCCAGAGTGGTTTTCTGCGGTAGCCAGTCTGCATTTCAGTGCCTCTGTTCTTCCGGCCACCAGTTTCACTTTTACCTTCAAATACTAGTTTCTATTCTTTTTTCATTTGCCTTTCATTTTATTAGAGATTCAGTGTTTTGAATCTCCCTGAGAACGTAAATTTCAAAATTTGTAAAGTTGTCTTGTTTCTTGCCTTTACCCTAACTGTTCAGAATGTGCCTCTTAAACATATGAATCTCTCTAATTTGTTAGCTTCTCTGCTCATCTGCCAAGTGAGGTCTAGTTTGTTCCGTGTTGGTAACTGAAATCTGCTTTGTCAGAGACTCTGTAGGTCTTTGTTCAGTTCTTTTCATTACCAGCAAAAAATAGGGGGAAAAGTTAGATGCTTGTAACTTCTCAGCAGCAGCTCGGAGTCCTGATAGCCTGTGTGGGGTAAGGCTGGAGCTGTGGGCAGAGGGACACAGCTGCAGGGCAGAGCCCTGCTTTGTTGCAGAACAGTCTTCCTTTTGTGTTGCTTTGGCAGCTCTGAGCCTACTGGGGTAGTTTCCCTTCCCCCGAGTAGCTGCCTGGTCTGGCACCCAGGCAGAAGCTCCAGGGTGGCTCTTTGTCCAGCGCTGGTCTTGCCCACCTCTACTTCAGGAGCTGTCCACCGGCTGTAAGAGGGGAGCTGGTGGACTTGGCCCCTCTGTGTGTGCGTGGAGTGATTAAGAGTTTAAGCCTGAGTTTTATAGGCATTGTATTCCAGTCTCTGGCTTGGCTGCTGTGTTGTTCAGTTGCTAAGTCAAGTGTCCAGTTCTTTGCTACCCCATGGACTGCAGCATGCCAGGCTCCTCTGTCTACGGGTTTTCCAGGCTAGAACACCGGAGTGGGTTGCCATTTCCTTCTCCAGGGGATCTTCCCCACCCAGGGATTGAACCCATGTACCCAGTACAAAATAAAAAGTTTTTTTGTTTTTTTTTTTTATGATCCACATTAAAAAAAAAAAAAGAATGAAAACCATCTCTGTGGGCTGGACCCCTTTTTGTGTTTCTAGTACTGATCTTGTTCTGTGATAAGCACTCTACATGCTTTTCAAAATGAAGGAAATGTAATACTTTGGCCTCATAATGAACAAAGATATTTAAAATATCATGGATCCAGGTAAGGGTCAATTAAACTTCTGTAAATTTACAATACCTTTTAGCATCATCAGAGAGGAAAAGGCTGATGTTTCTCACGTGTTCGGTACCAAAAAAAATAACTTTAGAGCAAGGAGGACTTTTTTTCTAAAATGTTTATGTACTGATCAACACAATCAAGTGTGTTGTGTTTGGATTAAGTGGGTTTCTTCCACACTAAAAAAGCAGAGTTGGAGGAGACGGTAGGGAAATATATATAGTTGCCCCGACAGGAAGCCCTAATCCTTTTCAATGGCATAAGAAGAGTTGAGAGATAAATTATGAAGTGATCATCATTTTCCATGCCAGCCTGTAAGAACAGCAGCTTTGTGTAACTGAGGGGATTTCACAGAGCAGCATGTTTTTTTGTCTGCTGTACCTCTAAGCGTATTAGATGTATCAGATCCAGACCTGAGTAATGCCCTGTGCAAGGTGCTGTAAATGCCTGTCAGCCATTTTCTTGGGTTCCTGCTTCCATTGTTGTCTAAATCTAGGTTTATTTGTCCTGCTGCTCTCATAGTCTGTTTTATTTCTCTTTCTGAGTGGTCAGACGACCTCAGGAATAGTGTGGTGGGTAAGTGAAAGTGTTAATCGCTCAGTCGTGTCCGATGGGACCGCCGTGGAGCCTAGCTCGCCAGGCTCCTCTGTCCATGGAATTCTCCAGGCGAAAATACTTGGGAGTCAGACTGCCTGAGGGTAACTCCTGGCTTTTTCCCTCCAAAGGGAAACACATTTCCTCATATCTGAAATGGAAACAAAAATAGGACCTCCTCTGCATGTTTGTGAGGATTAAGAAGTGAAGGGGGACTTCCCTGGTGGTCCAATGGTTAAGACTCTGAGCTTTCACTGCAAGAGGCTCAGATTTGATCCCTGGTCAGGAAACTAGGATCCTGCATGCCGTGAGGTGTGTCTAAAACAAAAATTAAAAAATGCAGAGTGATAAAAAATAAGTCTCTAGTAATATCTGCCTCTTTTTCAAAAAAATAAAAGAAGGATGCAAGTCACAATGTGTCTTCCATAGAAGGTGCTCAGGGTGTTTGTCTCTTAGTTCGGGAGAGAGAAAGATGGTGTCCCTGGTGTTTCTTAAAAGGGTACTAACCCCATTCCTGAGTGCACCACCTGCATGACCTAATTACTCCCACCTCCTAACACCATCACAGTGAAGATGAGGATTTCAATATATGAATTTGTAGGGAATCCATTTATTCGGAGGAATCTCTTGGGCTGCAGTCCATGGGGTCACAAAGAGTTGGACATGACTGAGCACACACATGCATTTAATTCTGAACCGTTATTATTATCCCTTCTACTACTTTTAGCTAGCTGTCTCAGATGGTAAAGAATCTGCCTGCAGTGCAGGAGACCCTGGTTTGATTCGTAGTTTGGGAAGATCCCCTGGAGGAGGGCAGAGCAACCCACTCCAGTGTTCTTGCCTGGAGAATCCCATGAACAGAGGAGTCTGGTGGTCTGCAGTCCATGGGGTGGAAAAGAGTTGGACGTGACTGAGTGACTAACACTCACTTTCACTTTCACATTTTACCTTACCGTAACCATACCACTGCTCTCCATTTCTCTGCTAGGGTCCCCATATCTGGGCAGTGCCAGAGTGGAACTCTCTTCTCAGACTCTGAAAGTTCCCTTGTACATTTTAATCTGGCTTAACTCTTAATGGAAAGGATTCTCACCAGAAGTTTCTCCTTCTTTTCTGCAAAGTGCTGGATGCCCACCTTTGTTTCTATCAAGGAGCCTGACAATTGTCTGTTGGGTAGTTGTTGCTATTTCTTGAAAGAGTTTGGCTTTTGCTGGGTTTTGCTCATGTTCAGGTCCATGGGTCGGTTAGCTTCAGCAGTCTTCACATTCACATTCATGCATGCACATTTACACTCACATACTCTGACTATAAGCATGCTTTAGACCGAAAACTTCGTTCTTTTATGATTATCCTTTGTTATCTGAGATAACATCTGGCCATCATTAACTGGTTATTATCAAAACAGACCTGTAGGGCATAAGCAGTAAAACTTGGGAAGTGACATTCCCAGAAGAGAGGGGCAAAGAGCTAACTGACCTTGACCCGTTTAGGCCGGATGGAATACAGCCAGTTCTTCGGCTTTGTGTTCTGTCTTCTTAATTACAGACAGCAAAATCATTGCAGCAGTTACCCAGGGTCAGTTAATTGAAAGGACTCACTAAGTATACTTACTTAAGGCTTTGATGGATAGAGTACAGCAGGAGAAAGAAAACACAGGTAAACATCAGGGAGGTCTGGAACATTCCAGGGCCTTTCTTTGCACGGAATACTTTTGTTTTTGGATCATGAGCCTTTAAGACCATGTGAGGTAACTTGGTCTAGACAAATAGATCAATGGAACAAACAGGATGGAGTTCAGAAAGAGACCCACACACATACATGGCTAATTGAGCTAATTGATTTTTAACAAAGGAGCAAAGGCAGTTCGGTGGAAGAAGGATTCTTTTTTCAGGAAAAGGTGCTGGAACAGTTGATACCTGCATATGAAAAAAAGGAACTTTCCATGCCTCATACACATACAAAAATGAACACAAAGTGGATTATAGACTTCAGTGTAAAACCTAAAGCTGTAACTCTTCTAGCACAAAATCTTTGTGACCAGAATCTGCATTTTACAAAACTGCCAGGTTATTTGTATGCACATTAAAATTTGAAAAAGACTGCCTTATAAAGTGCAATATAAAGATGAGTACTAGTTGTACAGGTGGAGGGGGTTGGGGGAGAAAGACAGGCTTCAGCAGAGGGTCAGCACCCTCAGGGGCATAAAGATCTGATGAATGAGGTCAGTTTCATTGAATGAGTTCACACGAGAGTTTTCAACAGAGTGCAGTGAAAGTTTTTTTAAAAGGACAATATAATGTGCTTTTTGTTTCTAAAATTAAATTTATTCAGATTTTAGAAATTCTAAGATCACGCTCTTTTTGTAAAATGAAAGCGCTCGCAAAATGTAGATTTTGCTTTTGTTTGAAATGTTTTTTTTCTTGGCAGAATAGAAACCTGGTAAGCCTGTATTTAATTCACCACCCTTTCAGGTTAGTGAGTTAGAGGACTAAGAACAGTTTGGTAGGGTGTTGGACAGATGGGCCAGCGAAACGGACGGGGGTCAGATCCTGGAAGACCTGTTAGACCATAGAACCGGACTTGATCCCCACATCTTTGAAGGTTGTGACATAATTGGATTTGCATTTTAGAAAGTTGACTTCAGTGCCCGGTTGAAGGGATTAGAGAAGGGTGAAACAGGAGGAGACCAGGGAGGAGTTTCTCGAGGGTATCAATGCAAGTGTGACCAAGCCGATATTATAGATAGTATAGAGACAACTAACGGGTGTTAGTTACATTAAGGAGGTAGGATTGACAGGGTTTAGCAATGTATTGGATGGAAAAGCAGTGTAGGCAGCAGAGAGAAGACTTTAGTTCCACTAAGGAAAATTGGCAGGAATTAGCAGCCGACTGGATGGAAGAGGTAACTTTACATAATTTAAATTATTCTCTGACTTTAAATTTTGGCCAATTTAGTATAACTAAGTAAGTGCAAGTCAGCGCAGTTCTCCAAACTCTTATATGGATTGATTTAAATGACTCTAGTGTAGAGTGATTGAGCATCTGTGCAGTGTAGTCCCTCAAAGACAAAGAGAAACTCATTAAAATGAGATCAGAGAGTTAATCCATCTTCACACTTAAGTACTCATTCATGAAAAGCTGTGTGAGTCAGAAAATGCTGATTTCATTCATTTTATTACAGATGTAAGTCCTTGGGAGAATGCTGGCTAGTAAAAATACTGGATTCTGCTAACCTTTTCAGACTTTTTTTTGCAGGGATTAATTTTACATAGCATGCTTGCTTTACAGAATGGTTTTTGGTGGAAGGTCTACATGTTATGTTAGCCTTAGTTCAAGATTCTTATGAATTTCAGTATCTTTTTGCAAATTAATGAATTCTTAAAAAAATTTTAGAAAAGACTTTCATTTCAGCTATTATCTTACCTGACTTCTCTCCCACAAAAGCAAAACTGAGGGTTGACTGGTAAACAGAAGGTTCTGGGTTTCTGGCTTGCTCTCTTTATTTCATTAGTTTCCATGTAAGCTTTTCTATCGGCATGGCTTAAATCCAGCATGTTTTCCAAGGGCAGCCAAGCTATAGTGAATTACTTCCGGTAATAGATGTTTCTTCAACCAATATATAAAGAAATTTTGCTGTTTTAGGTTCATCTACACCTTTTACACCATGTACTTTGATACATCAAGGAAATTCTGCAGAAGCTTATGGGGAGGGTTTAATATGAAAGGAAAGTTAATGTGATTTTGATTTATGGGATTTATTAACATTCATGAGTATACATTATGTATCTCAAAAGCCCACGGGAAGAAAGGTTGATTATAGGAAGAGAGGATATCTGTATACTTTGGTTTTTCAAGAGAGCATGAGAATTTTTAACCATCCATGCTAAATCATCACTTTACATCAAGCAGAATTGTAGAGGGCAGTAGCTACTGTTGTATGTTTATTTGACCTGACAGAGTAAAGATGTATTATCATTGTCTTTTTGATTTTCCTGTTTTATCCCTCCTTTGTACTACTACAAAGCATGTCAGATGCATTTAAAATTTGTGAGAAGTATGAGTAGCCTTAGTTACTTTATAAAATAGCCTGGATTGTAAGGGCTTTTATGATTCCATCCAGAAACTGACTACTTGTTTCTTTGTCATAATGGATAGCAGATGGATGTTTGAAATAATGTAGATTATTTAATGTGGAATCTGAATTCATTTGTGCCATTTAGTGTTTTCCAGTAGTGAGGAGAATTTAATCACCTAATGAAATACACTTAAGCACTGCAGAAAATAGACATTTTACCCACTCTACTAACTTCAAAGCAGTCCATATGCTATTACTGTCTCCTTTATCACTGACATACGCTACTGTGATTTATATATTGAGAATATTTAACATGAGAACTCTGAAAAATTTTTCTAGAAGGATTATTCTGAGATATTGTACCAATGTCTTCTTGGCGTATACGTTTAAATAATTTATCCCAACCGTTTATACCTATTCAGGCATAACTTTTCAAAGTTGTTCATTCATTTTAGAGATCCACGAATTGTTATCTATTCTCTAGAAATAAAAAGTGTTTCATTTGCACGTGATTTATTGATACCTACAAGTGATATTAAACCAACACAGATTGCCAAGTGGACGACGTTCAGTACTGCTTGAATTAATATGCACTACTGTTTCTCTAGTCATAAGCTCTCTGTATTCCTAGAGGAGGTCATGCCTCTCTGTTACGTACAGTTATATACAGTTGTTGTTATGAGTCAAGGCCTCAAGATTGTTAATAATTTATTGTGGACAGTTTCAAACATATACAACACATGAAAATGACAATGTACCCATCACCCAGCTTCAGTATTCAGTCTTTTTTTTTTTTGGTAACTCAAGCATTTTATATATTCTTAAAAGTGTTATTTATTCTTAAAAGTGTTATTGGAGTCTAGTTGAATGATCAATCTTTTGCCAGTCTTGTGTTATATATCTCCACATTCCGTCCTTTGCTGGGTAGGGATGCTGGAATTCACTTTAAACGAATTCTGGATTAATGTCTTGTTTCACCTGTTAATGTCATAAATGATAAGTTGTTTCACATTCCACAACACGATTATCATACAGAGTTGAATTAATAATTTCTTAATATTATTTAATATGTTCAAATTTCCCTAATTGAATATATATATTTTTTAATGGTTGATTTATTCAAAGCAGTATCCAAACAAGACTCACACACTGAGTTTAAGTATTTTTAAAATGTAATGTATATATTTTTGATCACTCCATGCCTCACGTGGGATCTTAGTTCCCCAACTAGGGATCAAACCTATTTCCCCTGTGTTGGAAGCACAAGATGGTCAGGGGAGCCCCAGGACAACAGAGTTTTGATGTGATTTTTCCCACCATCTTCCTCTATAACTTTCATCAATTCTTTAATTCCTGTAGATTCCTAGCACCTTCACACAGTCATTGGGAATGGTTATGTTTTTGCTTCATTCATCTTAGGGTGTTTTGTAAAGGATAAAGAAAATTAGAGAAAGGCAGACAAAATGGATGGACTTTATGGGTTCTGCTGTGCTCTATTTAATTCATTAGTGGAAATTACTTCCCAAAGCCATGTTCTGCTCAACTTGTGTCCATCTTATTCAAGGATAATTTCCAGTCACCATTGAATTATAAGAAAATTGTATCGAAAAATGTATAGGGATGGTCAGAAAGCTCATTCTGGTTTTTCTGTAAAACAGTATGGAATTTTTTTTTTTTTTTCTTTTTCTTTTTGGTCTAAAGTTGTAGGGTATCAGGAAAATAGTAGAATAGCTGAGTTACAGTCACCGTCATGATCTGATCAGTTCAGCCAGGAAAGGAAATAACTTAAGATCTCCAGGATTCAAAAGGAACTTTTAAGGTTAAAAACTGTACTTTAAAACTCCCTTATTAGAGTTTTGGGGCCTGGGTTCCTGGTTGGAGAGCTAAGATTGCACAAGCCGCTGTGGTACAGCCAAAAATAAAAGAGTAAAATAGTGGCTAGCGGCATCTGTCGCAATCTGCCTTCATCATCAGCACGCCTCTCCGGGCTGGAAATGTTGTCGTCACCTTTGACTCTTTCTCCTTCCCTTGTTGATTCCTTCTTAGTCACGTATCTAGGATTTGATTCTTCCTCTTTATTGCCCTTATTCCCCTGACACCACTGTATTCTAACATGTAGATCCCCATAGCAGGCTCTCACTGGTCTTCCAGCCTTTAATTTTCCTCCTGTCTAATCCAGGCTGCTCACTGCCAAAGCAGTCTTTTGAAAAACACTTCCCTGTCATTATCTAACTTTACCTACTTACTCCTGGTTCAGAAACTCTCCTTTGTTACTTTTTTCATAGGTTATCAAGACTAATTCTTCCAAACCCTGAGTTTAAGTTGAATCCTGGAAGGGTACCCTTCTGCCCTACCCTGCCAGAGTGAGCAAGTGTTCCTTTTATACATTCTTGGCCAAGACGCCCTCTGCAGACCTGTTCTAAGTAAAGCCAATCTGTCCACAGCTGATCTAATTGCTGTGACCCCGACCGCTCTATGAAGACTACAGTTTCTGAGAGAGAGTCTTTCTGCTGTGTTTCTCTTTTTAAAGCTTAAAAAAATTGTTTTGTTTATTGTGGAAATATTAATAGACAACCATTTGTCTATTTAGCACATAAGTATACACTTGAGGGGCATTGGGTGTGTTCACAAGTCGCGCGGTCATCATTACTATCCGTTTCCCAAATGGAAATTCCATACCTGTTGAGCAGTAACTCCCCACCCTCCCCTCCCCTAGCTCTGATGTGTTTTGTTTGTTTGTGAAATTTTTAAAATTATTTTTATTTATTGGGCTGCATGGGGAGTCTCTGTCTTCACTGTGGCATGCAGGATCTTCAGTTGCAGCTTGTGGGATCGAACCCAGGGCCCCTGCATTGGGACTCGGAGTCTTAGCCTCTGGACCCAGGGAAGTCCCTCTGCTGTGTCTTTCAGGTGTAAAATTTTTGGCCATTTTGCTACCTGTGGCTGCCTTGAAAGGGAGTAGTTTATCTTTCTACAGATTCAGAAGAGCGGCAGCCAGGGGGATCCTGTGTGAGTCATTGCTCTTTCAGTCATTAACTCCCTACTGAGCGTTTGGCTGTAGGAAGAGTGGTGAGTGGGACGACAGGCCTTCCCACTGCGTACACAGTCAAGAACAATATTTAATTCTATATTGTTCCTCTAGTGATTCCATCACATGCCTCCTGATGAGTGATATTGATGAACACTGTCATATTGTTGACTTGCTCAAACCAACTGCTCAAGGCTTGTGCTCATGAGTCTCTGTCCTGTGAGGGGCTGTGACTTAGGAGCAGATGGGGTCTCTGATGCTAACTAATATCCAGAAACTGCCCAGCCTCAGAGCTCTGGGGCATTCCTGGTGCTTCCCTGTGGGCTGTTCTTCACCATCGCACTGGGAATGTGTTCATTTTTTTCTCTTTTCTCTTTTTCTTTAATGTATCTTTATGACCTTTTCCAAGCATCTCTCTTATGCTAAGTACTGTATGTATTCAAAATTAAAGTACTGTAGGTATTAAGAAAATCAAAGATAAAAATATTTAAAGATAAACATTTTGAAGTCTTTAAGAAATTACTTGTCCAGTGGGCAAAGGACTTGCTCACCGGCATTGATGGCTAATGTAACTGTCCTTACATTGGCGAGATACGGTGTGATCCTGGAGCTTAATTTTGCCCAGGAGTCCCAAAGGCTTGTAGGGGAATTATGCTCACATGGGAGAGCAGATAGCCAGATAACAGTTGTTATGGGGAAGGAGTTTTGAGAATGGTAAAACCCACAACTGTGCCAGGGCAGGAAGGCTGTGCTTAAACATTAGCCACTGAGTTAAATTACTAAGAAAACAAAATATGCAAAACAAGTCTCCACTGCAGGTAAACTATTTGCAGATACAGAATAGTTTACCAGTAATAAAAGGACTCAGGGGCTTGTTTCTCTCAAGGCTCTTACTACTGATTGATAAAGATATCAATTACCTGTATTTCATGTGTGTTTGTAATCTCTCCTCTGACATCTGGGTTTGTTTAATCTCGTTTGGAGATTTCATTTTATAGATTTTTAAAAAACAATGACAGGAGATCCAGGAGATACGGGTTCGATCCCTGGGTGGGGAAGATCCCCTGGAGAAGGAAATGGCAACCCACTCCAGTATTCTTGCCTGAAAAATCCCATGGACAGAGGAGCCTGGTGGGCTACAGTTCAAGGGGTGGCAAAGATTCGGACACGACTAACACACACACTCACACAGAAACCAATGAAGATATTGCCATTTGGTTGTGACTTTTAAAACTCTAAATGTAAAGGCTTTGGCGACCTTTGGTTGAAGAGAAATTATCCAGCTGGTTAAAATGCCCTGGGGGGATTGGCTGTGGTTAGCGCCCCTTGATGAAACACAAGGCTGTAAATGATTGGAATGACTGTTTTGTTTTTAAAGCAGGAGTACCTTTCAAAGCTCAAGGTGTTGAACTATAAAACAGCCACATCTCTTCTCCAGCTGCTGATTACTAGGTTCCTACAGCCATGGGAAAAGAAGTCCAAGTGTCTGTGGTTCAGCAGAGTTGTTTAGGTCCGATGTAGTGAGCTGGTTAATACTTGGAACTGAGCTGCCTGGCCCTGTGGTCTAGAATCTGGAGAGCTCCCAGCTTGAGCCCCTGTCTCTGAAACCCCCCGGCCGCCTTCATTCAGTCCACACAGCAGCCTCTGTCTATCCTGGGAAAAACCCTCTATACAGAAATACACAGTGTTTTGTAGAAGATTTGATTTAGTTTCTTTACTCCATGTGATCTGAATGCATATAATGAGAATCTCATAGTCGGTTCTTACTACAAATAACCATAGGGGGAAAAAAAATCTTTCAGCTCTGTTTTCCAAGAATCTCCACGACATTCTCTCTGCATTAGAGGCATTTTTTTTCCCCCTTGAAGCAAGTCACTGTGAAAACTACCAAAGACATTGACTCACATCCCCCTGCTCAAAGTTCTCTTAGTTTGCAGATTGATAGGGATTGCCTTTGTTAGTAAGGAGGTTGTAACGTGTGATCTAGTAGAAAAGTAATCCCTGAAAATTCAGGGTCTTCAAAACACAGTAGGATTCACTCCCCACCCCTGCACCTCCACCCCAAGTGGTGGCAAAAATAACAATTGTCCCCCTGGGAAATGAAGCTCATCGCTATGGTAACTAATGAAGGTTGCATCATTCTAGGGCACATTCTTAAAAGCCTGGATTTCGACATGGGTAGACACCCCGTCTTATTTTACCCAGTAGCTTAGCAACCTGTGGTCTCCTGGTTGTCACCACCTCCAATCTTCCCTCTTCCTACAGAAAAGTGACCTATATAGATGGTTTTTTATTGTGGGCACTGTGAATTTGGTTCAGTCTTAGGTATGTTTATAGTGACCTTATTTTCTGGACCAAAAAATTAGGACACGTGCGGGTTCTGAGAAGTAAGGGGCTTTTCTCCTACCTCCGTGGCAGCCCTCGCTGAGGTCTTCACGGATCTTTTTTGGTTCTGCATCGCTTAACTTTTGGTGTTATTCATGGCTTTGTCTTTAGCTCTTTTTCTTCACTAATGACTTACCTACTGCTTGTGTGTGGTGACTCCCAGATCTTAATTTTCAGCTCAGGCAGGCAGGTAGGTAGTTCACTAATTCAGTCTGCAGGCTCAGCAAGTTCAAGATGAAGTCAGCATTGCCCTCCTCAGGAATCACCCATTGAAGAATGGCAGCACCGTTCACACAGCCCCCCACCTCCAGACAGCCCCCGGGGCCAGGTGCTTCTACAGCATTTCCCGGGGGCCAGGTGCTTCTACAGCATTTCCCGGCATGCTGTGTGTGCTCAGTCCGTGTCTGTGCAACCCCATGAACTACCAGAGGAACCCGCCAGGCTCCTCTGTCCATGGGATTTCCCAGGCAAGAACACTGGAGTGAGTTGCCATGCCCTTCTCCAGGGGATCTTCCCCACCCAGTGTTTCTGATCTCCTCTCTAGTCCAAGGCCTCCTCCTATTTTGCTTGTTGTTCTGACCACATCCTCCAGTGTGGTTACTTTAGGGTAACCAGGCTTCTCCAGGCTTCTCCTGAGCAAACAAAAATATTCGGAGTTTGTGGCCGGCTGCTCACCCTCCATCAGCTTCCCAGCATCCTCAAAGTAAAATCAGACTCTTGAGGGTGGCAGAGCTCCCGAAAGCTTCATCCACCGCCTCCTGCCCCAGCTCTGTCACCGGAGTAAGATGCTCCCGGATGCTCCTGGACCAGTGCGGGCTTCTCCCTGCCGTGGATCTAGTGCACAGCTGGCATTTGTTTGTTTTTGTGCATTTCATGTACTAGTCCCTTTTGTTGTTGTTCAGTAGCTAAGTCGTGTCTGATTCTTTGCGACCCCATGGACTGTAGCACGCCAGACTCCTCTGTCCCCAACTGTCCCCTGGAGTTTGCTCAAATTCATGTCCGTCTCACCCTCTGCCACCGCCTTCTCCTTTTGCCTTCAGTCTTTCCCAGCATCAGGGTCTTTTCCAATGAGTCAGCCCTTCGTATCAGATGGCTAAAGTATTGAAGCACCAGCTTCAGCAACAGTCCTTCCAGTGAATTATTGAGGGTTGATCTCCTTTAGGATTGACTGGTTTGATCTCCTTGCTGTCCATGGGCCTCTCAAGAGTCTTCTCCAGCACCATAGTTTGAAAGTATCAATTCTTTAGCACTTAGCCTTGTTTTTGGACTAACTCTCACATCTGTACAGGTTTTTAATAAAATGATTGTTGAATGAATTAATGATCAAAAAGTCAATGATTGGACTTCCCTGGTGGTCCAGTGGTTAAAATTCCTCCTGCCAGTGCAGGGGACTCGGATTCCATCCCGGGTCTAGGAAGATCCCACATGCTGCGAAGCAACTAAGCCCACGCGGCTAGAGCCTGTTCTTTGCAACAAGCGAAGCCCCCAGTTGCAACAATTAGAGAAAGCCCACTCACGGCAATGAAGACTCAGCATCACCAAAACAAACAAACAAAAAAAAGAGGTCATTGATTGAATGTGTAAGTGCACTCGTGGGGCAGTGGGGCAGAATTCCTAATTTCGAAGATTTTAATAGTTTTAGAAAACGCAAGTTGTTCCCATCCCGGCAGTTCATTGTCCCCACCAGGATAAGTGGACTTAAAGATGGCTAGAATGTAGAACAGAGGGTATATTCCTGGATAGGATGTGGAAGGGTGGACCTGGTGTGGTGCCTGGCTGTGTATCTCTGTATAAACATGCACACACACACAGACACGTGGGCAGATACACATTCAGCAACCGTGTCCAACTCAACTCCACTGGCAGCATCTGAGTATTAGCACTGGTCAAAACAAGAAAGTCAAACAGAAACCTGTGAAAATCTCATAAAGGAAGCAACCCCCCCGCCCCACACACACACACTTGATTGTACCCCTCTGTGTGATCATAATGGCTGCTGAGCTGAGGGCTGGCTGTGAGGAGTATACATCTGTCCTGGCTGAGGTTGTAGCTCAGACAGGCGCTGGATTCCGTTCTTTGGAATAACTTGGAGTGGGGGGAATGGGAGGCAGCCTGGGAATACCATTCCCTTTCTTATTTCTTTGGAGTATCAGTGGATGCTGGCACTGAGAAGGGAAGGATTTCTAGTCCCTTCCCATCATCTCAGCACAGTGTACAGATTTTTCGGTGTCAGCCCAACTCAGTTGCTGCTCTTCTGCCTGAGTTCTGTGCAGGTATAAATAGAGACTTCCTGACTAGGACAGGTGACCAGAGGGAGGAATTTTTGACCGGTCTTTCTTGTATGTCACAAATGATGAGCACCAGTTGGGGACCTCACATGGGGCTTGGCCCTGGGGCAGATGCTAAGCAAGATAAAATGTAGTTTCTTCTGACTGTATTTAGAGCTCAGTCATGGAGCCAACCAGCTCTGATCATAGGGGAGTTTTTGATAAATGCACAATTTATCTAACATCTATTTTAACCTTAAATTTTTTTTTAGGTCTGAGGAATAGTATTTCAGGACCATATTTTAAAGTAATTTTTACTTGTTGAAATGTGGTCAGCTATGTCCAAGGTATTTTCAAAATAGCCCAGCTGTTCAACTGACTGAGCCCCACTGGGGGGACCTCATCTTGCTAGTTTTGAGATGAGCACTGCTTCTCCCCGATGTGTTTCTGCCTACCGCTAAGAACTTGGGGGAGAAGAGGCCAGGGGAGAAGAAAACAGGACGTGGCAAAGTGGCCCGGGCCGTGCTGTGTTGGTTTTCTTCTTCACCCCAGGACTTTGCGTGGGCGACGAATGCAGTTTCTCTGCATTTCAGCAGGTCATGCATTTTTTCTTCTCCAGGACACTGACCTCTACTGGTTTAACTCTGACTCTTAATCAACAGCTGTTATTTCTTAAAGATTTTTTTTTTTTCAAAGAAAAAAGTTTTTTGTGTTGCTTTCAAAATATAATTTGCGAAAAAATGAACACTTGACTTACAGGCTTTGTATAGTGGAATTTACATTTATCTAAGAAATTTTGAGCCTTCCAAATTGTGCTTTTGACCTCTGGGATGCAGTGTCTTTTTTTCCTTTTTAAACTGCTGTTACAACTCTGAATATAAGAGAACAGGTGTTTTTATAGCATTTTATTTTTAGATTGTAAAATTTATCAGTTATCAGATACATGTTCATGTAAGGAAGCGAACATGTTAATATTTAGTGAAGACAACACAGAATTTAAAATAACTGCATCCGCTCACTAGTTACGGATAAATCACTTAAGCTGTGTTGGGCTTATACTTTTGTCTCTGAAGGATGGTTTCTGTTTCATAGGGCTTAAATGTATATGCAAAGTGTTTGAGGGGCTGTTATTTCTGTAGAAATGTTTGTTACTGTTATTCAAATTAAAGCTAATATTATCCTGCTACCTTTTTGACTTGTACAGCTATTTTAAAAAACCTTTAACCAAGTCTGTGCTAATTGTGTTGATTTGATGTGTACCTTTTTTAACCAGGATTTTTAGGAACACTGTTACTTTAAAAACAAAAATGTGTGTGTTTATATATTTTAAAAATAATTTGTGCTTCTGAAAGACCGTTGGTTCAGCTAACACTAGAAGAGTGTAACGACCTTTGTGCTCATAGTGTAGCTGCTGCTGTGGACTTCAATATTCACAACCTGAAAGTTGAGAGTTATGTTTTATTTGGTGGTATTTTTAGGACTTCACGCCAGGAGACAGCATCTCAAGTAACCCTAAGAGAACAGCTCCAAGGAGGCAGGGGAGCAACCAGCTTATATAGAAATTTTACAATAAAGGCAGATAGTCTGAACATCAGATGATGATTGTTAATGAAAGAAAACCAGATATCCCAGGTTAACAAAGTTAGCACTTTTCTCCGTATGGGAACATGCAAGAGTCTGGGCTCACTGAAATCGTTCCTTTGATCTTGGCTATCGGGAGTCAGTATCCTGTGTCTTCACATCCTGAGCTTCCTCAGGGCTCACCGTGGGGCATGGCTACAGTCTGATGCCTGATAGATGGCAGGTATGTTTTCCTTCCTCAGTTCCCTCAGGGCTCACCAGCTCACCATCAGCAGTGGCAGCAGTTGCTAATGGCTGTGGCATCCTTGTTTACTGATTTAGCAGGAAGTTAGTGACTGTGCCAAAGCCTTTGACTGTGTGGATCCCAACAAACTGTGGAAAATTCTTCAAGAGATGGGAATACCAGACCACCTGACCTGCCTCTTGAGAAATCTGTATGCAGGTCAGACAGCAACAGTTAGAACTGGACATGGAACAACAGACTGGTTCCAAATAGGGAAAGGAGTACGTCAAGGCTGTATATTGTCACCCTGCCTGTTTAACTTCTATGCAGAGTACATCATGAGAAATGCCAGCCTGGATGAAGCACAAGCTGGAATCAAGATTGCCGGGAGAAATATCAGTAACCTCAAATATGCAGATGACACCACCCTTATGGCAGAAAGTGCAGAGGAACTAAAGAGCCTCTTGATGAAAGTGAAAGAGGAGAGTGAAAAAGTTGGCTTAAAGCTCAACATTCAGAAAACTAAGATCATGGCATCCGGTCCCACCACTTCATGGGAAATAGATGGGGCAACAATGGAAACAGTGGCTGACTTTATTTTTCTGGGCTCCAAAATCACTGCAGATGGTGATTGCAGCTATGAAATAAAAAGACCACTTGCTCCTTGAAAGAAAAGTTATGACCAACCTAGACAGCATATTAAAAAGCAGAAACATTACTTTGCCAACAAAGGTCTGTCTAATCAAACCTATGGTTTTTCCAGTAGTCATGTATGGATGTGAGAGTTGGACTATAAAGAAAGCTGAGCGCCGAAGAATTGATGCTTTTGAACTGTGGTGTTGGAGAAAACTCTTGAGAGTCCCTTGGACTACAAGAAGCTCCAACCAGTCCATCCTAAAGGAAATCAGTCTTGAATATTCATTGCAAGGACTGATACTGAAGCTGAAGCTCCAGTACTTTGGCCACCTGATATGAAGAACTGACTCATTTGAAAAGACCCTGATTCTGGGAAAGACTGATGGTGAGAGAAGGGGATGACAGGATGAGCTGGTTGGATGGCATCACCGACTCAATGTACCTAAGTTTGAGTAAACTCTGGGAGTTGGTGATGGACAGGGAGGTCTGGCACGCTGTAGTCCATGGGGTTGCAAAGAGTTCTTGACACGACTGAGCAACTGAACTGAACTGATTCCATTTCTCAGGCTTCCCAGGTGGCACTATCGGTAAAGAACCTGCCTGCCAGTGAAGGAGGCGTAAGAGACATGGGTTTGATCCCTGAGTTGGGAAGATCCCCTGGAGGAGGAAATGGCAACCTACTCCAGTATTCTTGGCTGGAGAATCCCACGGGCAGAGGAACCGGGAGGACTACAGCTCATTGGGTCTCAAAGAGTCAGACGCAACTGAAGTGACTTAGCACCTAGCACCACCACCATTCCCATTTCTCAGTGCCTTTATCTGTAACTCACATGTAAGAAGCTGCTCCATGTGTAATCGAAACTCAGATGATCTGTAGTAACTTTAAACTCAGTATGCTGAAGTGAAACTCGCCTTGTTTTCCTGCCTTCCTCTCCCCCGCCGCCCGCCCTTTGTTAGGGAGCAGCTCTGCACAGCCTAGTGGTGTCTGAAGGTGGATGCCTGGTTCACCCTGGGGCTCTGTGTAGCCCATGACATTAGTGAGAGCGTTTTTCTCAGGTTGAGACTTGAACCTCAGTCTTCCAACTGAGATCACTCACCTGGTGTAAGGAGATAATGAAGCTCAGGTCCTTGATGTCTCATTGCAGAAAGAATTCAGTGGGAGACGAAGTGATAGGTAAGAAGTGGATTTATGTAGAGAGAAACACACTCTACGGACAGAGTGTGGGCCATCTCAGAAGGCAAGAGCAGCCTCAAAATGTGGTCTGGTTAGCTTTTATGGGCTGAGTGATTTCATCGACTAATGAACGGGAGGGTTATTTCAACTATTTTTGGAGAAGGGGTGAAGATTTCCAGGAATGGGGCCACTGCTTTTTGGTTTTTGATGATTGGGCTCGAAACGGTCATGATGCTTATGGGTGTGTTATTCAGCGGGCTGATGTGTTACAATGAGCATGCTATACTGAAGACCTAGGTCTAGTGGAAGTCAACTCTTCCCCAAATCTAGTCAGTTTCTGTCATGTCCTCAGGGTATGTCATTCTGTTCAGGGTTATGACCTACCCCCTTCCTTCCTGTTTCATTAATAATCATACCCACCTCTTGAGATTCCCTTGGGCAGCAAGATCAAACCAGTCAATCCTAAAGGAAATTAGTCCTGAATATTAACTAGAAGAGCAACTAAAGAGCCTCTTGATGAAAGTGAAAGAGGAGAGTGAAAAAGTTGACTTAAAACTCAACATTCAGAAAACTAAGATCATAGTATCTGGTCCCATCACTTCATGGCAAATAGATGGGGCAACAGTGAGAGACTTTATTTTGGGGGCTCCAAAATCACTGCACATGGTGACTGCAGCCATGAAATTAAAAGACGCTTACTCCTTGGAAGAAAAGCTATGACCAAACTAGACAGCATATTAAAAAGCAGAGACATTACTTTGCCAACAAAGGTCAAAGGTCAAAGCTAGAGGTCGCAAAGAGTCTCGACGCACATGACTGAGTAACTGAACTAAACTGATTCACTGGAAGGACTGATGCTGAAGCTGAAGCTCCAATACTTTGGCCACCTGATGCAAAGAGCTGACTCATTGGAAAAGACCCCGATGCTGGGATAGGTTGAGAGCAAGAGAAGGGGACGACAGAGAATGAGATGGTTGGATGGCATCACCGATTCAATGGACATGAGTTTGAGTAAACTCTGGGAGATAGAGAAGGACAGGGAAGCCTGGTGTGCTGCAGTCCATGGGGTCACAGAGTCAGCCACGACTGAGTAACTGAACAGCCAGGAAATGTCTCAGGATAACCAGCCTGTTGGGGATCTGGATGCCAGATTCTTTTATAGAACCAAGAGAAAAGTGGTGAGGAACCAACGTCAAGAGGCAGAATGGAGAGGGAGAGTCAGTGAGGAAGTAGAGTAAAAAGGGCCATTGGTTTTTCAAAACATCTCTGAGAATGGCCAGCCTTTCTAAGGGGTGTGTTAATCTCTTCTTTTCACAGGTGGACAGGGTCAGATTATCTCCCTGTGAGCTGATCAAAGGCACTTTAGTTAAACACTTAGGCAGAGGGGCAGGGTCCTCTGAGGCAGGCTGTTGCCTATAATAACAACAGCAATGAAAAGCAAGTGAAAGGAACAGTTCCAACTGGTTCTTTGGTTCCAATTGGCCATCCAGTTGTTTCTTCTCTGCAACATAACCCCCGGACAGCCAGGGAACTCCCTCATACTTATTTTCTAATGAGGGAATGAAATTGTGATTGAGCAGGACTCTATGGGGCCTTCCCAGGACAGAACCCTGCCCTGTATCCTCTGCTTTAGTTCCTCTCTGAAATACTTCGATAATAGTATCTGATACATACATACCGAGTTTTTTTTTTTAATAGATGTGAAAACTCCCACCAAATGGAAGATGTTACCTGCTTGATGGCCATGAGCTCATAACCCACATAATCACTTTCTATACATAATGGTTTGCATCTACTAACCCCAAACTCCCAGTCCACCCCTCCCTCACTTCCCCTCTGCCTTGGCAAACACATGTCTAGAAACGGAATGTTTTTAAATATTATAATGTGGTAACTGAAAGTCACAATCCCCCTCCTTTATAGAGATTGCTGTTGTTACTTGTTGAATGGTGCAGTTGTCTGTTTAGTGACTTTTCCAAGCTCTTTCTGCAAAGACTGTATTTCTTGTTGTATGTGATCATTGAAGTTTCTGTTCTTCTGAGGTCAACCAGTGATTTCATTAAGGAGAAAAAGGTCTTCCTTCCCTTTAAATTCTTTTGGCAAACACTGCCCTGGAAAGCCCTTCAGACCTAGAGAACTGAGAGAAAGGCCAGTTTCTTCTCTACTCCCTCAGTGAACCACTCGGCAAATCAAAACACACATCCCCCAGATTTGAAGGGCAGGGTTCCAGCACCCTGGTACCTGCAAGCCACTCTGTGAACACGAGCCACAGTCCCCACAGCTACCTGCTATGTGAATGGGACATGCATGATGGTAGCTGCAAGTAAGATGTGACATTTACTGCCACAAACCTGCTTCTTCATCTGGCATTCCCATGGATGCGCCAAGTGTCTAACTAGACTTTAGAATTCTGAAACAGTGATTCTGACAGTTCTTCCCAGCTCCATAATTGATTTGGTACAGGGACTGATTCTTGGAACTTCCTGTTCTATCATTTTCCATGATGGCACTCATGGAGATAATAGTCTCCATATTAAAATGTATTGGTGTATATTATGAAAAGAATTTAAGTGAAGGCTGATTAGGTGTATACATAATGTATTTATTGAATTATTTCTTAGGAATTATTTTCCATTACACCTGTCCATCTCACAAATTGGCTGGTTGACCGAAAAGATGGAATTCTACAAGTGTTTGTAGTGGTGTCCTGATACATCACTACATCGACTCTCGTGGCCACACAGAGAAAGGGCACGTCCTCGTTGTGTCTGTAGTTAGTCCTTTCCTCCTATTGGGCGACCCACTGATTAACTGGGGAAGAAATCCAATACAGTTTAAAACTTAGTCTAAGGTAGTGACTTAAACAGTCTATTTAGATATTGTCCAGTTCTCTCTGAGATAAAAATGCTCAGTGTCCGCTTTTTACCCGGGATGGTGTGAGGGTATGGGGTGAGAGTTGTGGGGTATAGGATCTCCTGGCAGCCATGGGGCACTGTTCATTTCCCTTGGTTTGACATTGGCTACTCCCTCTGGTCTCTGGGGCAGGGTCCCTTTACCTCCTTGTTGTGTTGGCCCTGTGGGTGGGTGCTGGTGTAACCTGTGGTAGGGCCTTTCTGGTTGATAAGAACCTAACAGTATCCCCTGACAGCATCATTTTCTCTTTGACTCCTCCTCTCCGAGCTCTCGGGATGTCTTGTTGTTCAGTCACTCAGTCGTGTCCAGCTCTCTGTGACCCTATAGATTGCAGCATGCCAGGCTTCCCGGTCCTTCACAATCTCTTGGAGTTTGCTCAGACTCATGTCCATTGAGTTGATGATGCCATCCAACCATCTCGTCCTCTGTCCTGGACGTCTACCACGTGGGTAGACGTCCATCTGGTGTGGACCCTCATCCCCCACCTTGTTGCAGGATTACCCTGTTCCCTGGTGGGTTCCACAGTCAGTCCTCTAGCTTAGTAATCTGAGTCTCAAGAGTTTTATCATTGCTTGACCGTGTTTGGAAAAACCCTCTTTGAGACAATGGCCTAGCTTGTAAGACTGAATTTACCAGTAAGCCTTCTTTGTGTGTCAGATGTTGGATATTGCTTCATTATCTCTTCCTGTGTTCTTCCCTAGTAAATCCCAGTTACTGCCCAGGGAGGTGAATGCTTCCAGCAGACTAGGGCAAAGGCCATATACTCCCAGAGCAAAACAACTACTAGAATAATTTTCGAACACTGTCACATGTGGGTATATAAATACATATGAGGATAAAATTTAATTATCCTTAAATATTTAATTATAAAACAGTCATGTAGTTCTAAATATATGCAGCCTTAAATTTAAGGAATATAGTATCTTTAGAAAAGCGTAAGTGGTGTGTATGTGCACATATATATAATGTGCGTGTGTATATGTATATATATAGTTAGGATCTATATATTCATGTGTTGTATAGAGATATGTTATAAACAAACATGTTATACATATTTATATGTGATATATATTATTTAATTATAGCAATATGACTTATGTCATGTACACACATGGAGTTGCCCCTTGAACAGTTGGAGGCATTGATTCTCCGTGCAGGTTAGAATCTGCATATAAGGCTTCCCTGGTGTCTCAGTAAAGAATCCACCTGCCAGTGCAGGAGACACAGGTTCGATCTCTGATTTGGGACGATCCCACATGCCTTGGAGCAGCTAAGCCCTGTGCACCCTAACTATTGCGTGTGCCGTAGAGCCCGGGAACCACAACTTCTGAAGCCAACGTGCCCTAGAGCCCATGCTCCACAACAAGAGAAGCCACCACAGTGAGAAGCCCGCACACTGCAATGAAGAGTGGCCCCCACGCGCTGCAACTGGAGAAAAGCCTGCGCAGCCACCACAGTGAGAAGCCCGCACACTGCAATGAAGAGTGGCCCCCACGCGCTGCAACTGGAGAAAAGCCTGCGCAGCCACCACAGTGAGAAGCCCGCACACTGCAATGAAGAGTGGCCCCCACGTGCTGCAACTGGAGAAAAGCCCGTGCAGCCACGACAGTGAGAAGCCCGCACACTGCAACGAAGAGTGGCCCCCACGCGCTGCAACTGGAGAAAAGCCTGCGCAGCCACCACAGTGAGAAGCCCGCACACTGCAACGAAGAGTGGCCCCCACGCGCTGCAACTAGAGAAAAGCCTGCGCAGCCACCACAGTGAGAAGCCTGCACACTGCAATGAAGAGTGGCCCCCACGCGCTGCAACTGGAGAAAAGCCTGCACAGCCACCACAGTGAGAAGCCCGCACACTGCAATGAAGAGTAGCCCCTACTCGCTGCAACTGGAGAAAAGCCCGCGCAGCAACAAAGACCCAACACAGCCATAGATAAATAGATCAAATTATGTTAAAAAAATAAAATCTGCACACGACTGTATAGTTGGCTTTCTGTATCTGTGGTTCCACATCTGCAGAGTCAACCATTCATGGCTTGTGTAGTACTGTAGTGCATTTTTGGTGAAAAACAATCCACTTATAAGTAGGCCTGTATAGTTCAAATCTGTATTGTTGAGGGTCCACTGTATGTATATTTAAGACCTTCTGTCAACTTTCCCATGACCAAAAATAGTGTGATTTAACACACCCATTTCTTTTGTTGCAGGACTGTACGTGTGTGGTTAAAGAGAGACAGTGGACAGTACTGGCCAAGCATATACCATGTGATGCCTTGTAAGTATCTGGATCTCTGTCTTTAAGAATCAGATGTGGACCCCAACTCCCCTTCCTTTCCAGATTGCCTGCTCTGTGTTCTCTTGAGTAGAGATGCATGAGGGTTGGGATTATCATTATAATGGAAAGGACCGTATTATATCATTTTAGCTCTCTGTGTAAAATGAGAAAATTGTTTTGAAACTGACTGTATATACACGGTTTCTGAGTAAGATTAATGGAAGGACTTCAATACCTTGGCTCCCTGATTACAGTTGTCTCCCTCTCATTTCCAACTTTTTGTTTAACTTTTTTGTAAAGTAGTTCCTTAGACAATTCAAAATTTTGTCCAGTGATTACATTTGTGAAGTAAACTTGTTCTTACATTATTGTTCTATTATTTGTTCAATTCAGGACATTCAGCGTTGAACATTCAGCTCTCAAAAGGATTTGCTGTGGATTGAAATGTTCTAATTAGAAGTCTGTCTCATTTCCCCAAAAGCTCCTATGAGAAATATGTCCTTGCACTGATAAATAGTGAATCTTTCAAATATACTTTTTAAAAAAGATGACTAATTCTTAGATTTTCGAACTGGCAGAAGTTCCCCTGCGGGGAGAGAGCTGCTGCCCGTGCCCCACAACCCCCTCCCCAGATAGGAAATTTCCTTATAGGCTATGGTTTTATCAAAATTAATGAAGTTTGGGTATCTTATTCCATATTTATTTTAGTGTAATTATTTGAATTCATTGTCAGTCATATTACTAAACATTTCTCTTACTCCCCTTCCTGCAAACCTTAATTGAAATTGTCATACTAGAAAAATGCCCTGGGCTTGTCGTCTGGGTCTCTGTACCCTTTGGCTTCCTGCAATGTGCACCTCTTTCCTTGATACCAGTATCCCTGTTTGAGTAGTACATGCCACGACATACAAGCCAGAAAAATTCATGCTGCACTATAGATGTGCTAAAGCTTACGCCTCTGGCAAAAGAAGACTGTAATAACTTAAGCAACAATTTTGCGTGTTTATGAACAAATACGTTATTAAGGATGTAATAGATTTCTGTGATTTCAGATTTATCTTTGAGGTTTGCATTTCTTTAGAATTGTAGTGAATAGATGATAACCGTGTAGTTGAACCAAGTATCCCACTCTACATTATCAAAAAATAAATTTATAATTCAGTATAGTAAGTCCCCTACATGCAAATGAGTTCCATCCTGAGAGCGCGTTCTCTTAAGTCCAGCAAAGTTAGCCTAGGTACCCAACGAACACAATCGGCTACATAGTACTGTACTGTAATAGGTTTATAATACTTTTCACACAAATAATACATAAAAAGCAAACAAACACAAAAAATAAACATTTAATCTTACAGTACGGTGCCTTGAAAAGTATAACAGTATAGTACGACCTCTGGCATGGGGGGGCACATTTGCATCTTTGAAAACTCGCAACTTGAAGGTTTCGTATGTAGGGAACTTACTATGGTTAGATTCTCACCTTACTGGTTGTGCCTCCAGCAGACGCCAGTGCACAGCAAAGACCCAAGGTGAACTTTCTTCTTAAGTCTTGGCAGTGATGGGGCCTTAGGTAAATGGAAAAGGAAAGGAATTCTATGATTGATTTTTTTCCCCCTTATTTTTAAGTGGTATAACCAGTCTTACCTACGGCCTTTTGCATCACACTTGACATAATCTCCAGCAGGATGAGCTGGGGAAATTCTGTAGTCCAGCAAATTGAAGTTGACCCCAGAGTCATGTAATTTCCATGTGACTATGAAGACAGGAGAGGCCAATGTGGGCAGAGTGACGAGGGCTTGGGGATGGCGCTTAAGGAATCTCATTGAGATAGGTGTTGACAGGAACTTCATGAAGATGCGGGATCCTAAACAGTTGCTTACCAACCACCCCCACTCTCCAATACACACATCCATAAACATCTGATGTCACTCTTTAATGTTCTCTTTACTCAAATATCACGGAGGATACAGAGAAGCCTCGGTTGCATGTTTGTGCTTTAGTAAGCTGTATCCGTGAGTGACTAAAGAAAGCTGCTATAGCTCTTGCACCCGATATAGGCACTCAGTAAAGAAGTACTTAGTGCAGACTTGAATCTGCTAACAAAGATGAGTTTCCCTGAGAGTGTTATCATACATTTTCCTAAGTGACCGAACGTGATCTTTGAGAATGACCCTCTAATTATTTTGCCTGTGACTGTCTACGAAAGGGAGTAAAGAAGGGATTACTTTGCTGTCAACTTGTGGTCTGTGGACCGGCAGCATCAAGGTCACCTGAGAACTTACTAGAAATACAAATACTGGGCTCCACCTGAGACCTACTGAATGAGAATCTGCATTTTAAAAGATCCTGAGGTGATTTGAATGCCTTTTATATTTTGAGGTTGCCTTTTGGCATTTTCTCCAACATGCAGGAAATGGTTTTTCCAGTAGTCATGTGCAGGTTGAGAGTTGGACCATAAAGAAGGCTGGACACCACAGAATTGATGCTTTCTAATCGTGATGCTGGAGAAGACTCCTGAGAGTCCCTTGGACAGCAAGGAGATCAAACCAATCAATCCCAAAGGAAATCAACCCTGAATATTCATTGGAAGGACTGATGCTGAAGCTGAAGAATACTTTGGCCACCTGATGCAAAGAGCCAACTCACTGGAAAAGACCCTGATGCTGGGAAAGATTGAGGGCAGGAGAAGAAGGGGGTGACAGTGGATGAGATGGTTAAATAGCATCATTGACTCAATGGTCACTGACTGAGTTTGAACAACCTCAGGAGATAGTGAAGGACAGGAGAGCCTGGCGTGTTGCAGTCCATGGGGTCACAAAGAGTTGGACACAACTTAGTGACTGAACAACCAACATGCTGATCTATTTACGTATGTTTATATGAACACATGTGAAGGCTCATGCCTGTACAGTGTTGATTTGTAAATACATAGATATAAGTACACATTCTAGTTGGTCAGATATTTACTGTGCACTGACTCTACACAGGCCATCAAGCTGGATGCCAGAAGACGCAGGTGAACGGCGGGTGAGTGGTCAGGATAATTTCCATAATCTTTCATTGTTGGACGATCCCGTCTGTCGTGGAGGGTGAAAAGAACAGAAGCCTGTGTTCTTCACAGTTGATCGGAAATTGGCTTCTATATTAGGGATCATACGCATTCAGATAACATAGGAACTGATCTCTGAGCAAGATCTTTTCTTTACCTTAAGAGAGGCAGAATCTTATTGCATAAGGAAATAGGCTACATTTTCATGTCATTTAGAATGTATTCATTTATGAATTTCCACTTTTTTTTTTTTGGCAATCCTTTCTACTGGAAGTTGTTTTGTTAAGAGGTTACTCAATATTGTCCTTAAATAAGGGGTATGTGGTATTGATTACAAAGGGGCTTCCCTGGTGGCTCAGATGGTAAAGCGTCTGTTTGCAATGCAGGAGACCTGGGTTTGATCCCTGGGTTGGGAAGATTCCCTAGAGAAGGAAATGGCAACCCGCTCTTGTACTCTTGCCCGGAAAATCCCATGGACGGAGGAGCATGGTAGGCTATAGTCCATGGGGTCGCAAAGAATCAGACACGACTAAGCGACTTTAATTCACTCACTAAGTGGAAAACTACAGTTTACTAGAGGCTATAATATGGACACCACAAGGAAATATATTGGGAAACAGTGGAAACAGTGTCAGACTTTATTTTTTTGGGCTCCAAAATCACTGCAGAGGATGACTGCAGCCATGAAATTAAAAGACGCTTACTCCTTGGAAGGAAAGTTATGACCAACCTAGATAGCATATTCAAAAGCAGAGACGTCACTTTGCCTACAAAGGTTCGTCTAGTCAAGGCTATGGTTTTTCCAGTGGTCATGTATGGATGTGAGAGTTGGACTGTGAAGAAGGCTGAGCGCCGAAGAATTGATGCTTTTGAACTGTGGTGTTGGAGAAGACTTTTGAGAGTCCCTTGGACTGCAAGGAGATCCAACCAGTCCATTCTAAAGGAGATCATCCCTGGGATTTCTTTGGAAGGAATGATGCTAAAGCTGAAACTCCAGTACTTTGGCCAGCTCATGCGAAGAGTTGACTCATTGGAAAAGACTCTGATGCTGGGAGGGATTGGGGGCAGGAGGAGAAGGGGACGACAGAGGATGAGATGGCTGGATGGCATCACTGACTTGATGGACGTGAGTCTGGGTGAACTCTGGGAGTTGGTGATGGACAGGGAGGCCTGGTGTGCTGTGATTCATGGGGTCGCAAAGAGTCGGACACCACTGAGCAACTGAACTGAACTGAACAAGACAGATAAGACCATATTGTGTGTTTATAGTCGTACAAGAAAAGTAGTATTCCAAATCCAGAAGAAAACAGAGATAATATCTTGTATGTGCAATATATGATTTATTTGCTTACTTTGTCCATTAAAATACCTTTAAAAAAAGTTGAACTCATAGAAACAGAGAGTAGAAAAGTGGTTGCTAGGGGCAGAGAGGTGGCAAATGTAAGTTCAGTTATAGGATGTGTGGAATCTGGGGATCTAGCGTAAAACATGGTGACCTACAGTTGATAATATGTATTGTAAGATTGAAATTTGATGAGAGAGTACAACTTAAATGTCCTTACCAAAAAAAAAAAGAAAGAAAGAAATATGTGAAGTGAATTAAAAATGCATTAATTTCGCATATATATGGAATTTAGAAAGATGGTAACAATAACCCTGTGTACGAGACAGCAAAAGAGACACTGATGTATAGATCAGTCTTATGGACTCTGTGGGAGAGGGAGAGGATGGGGAGATTTGGGAGAATGGCATTGAAACATGTATAATATCATGTATGAAACAAGTCGCCAGTCCAGGTTCGATGCACGATACTGGATGCTTGGGGCTGGTGCACTGGGATGACCCAGAGGGAGGGTATGGGGAGGGAGGAGGGAGGAGGGTTCAGGATGGGGAACACAGGTATATCTGTGGCGGATTCATTTCGATATTTGGCAAAACTAATACAATATTGTAAAGTTTAAAAATAAAATAAAATTAAAAAAATGCGTTAATTTGATGGCAGGAATCCTTTCACAACATATATCAACTCATCACTTTGTAAGCTTCAAATACCTTATAATTTTATTTGAAAATTATACCTTAATAAAGTTGGAAAAAAATAAAGTCACAGAACCTGAAATATCAAACACTGAAAAGAAAAAAAAGCCCTTTTAATATGGTGTTTGTCACATTCTGAGTAGGATAGTAACATTTTATAGCATTGAGAAGCATTTGGAGTTGATTGCAGGGAAGAGAGCAGAAGACATTAGATGAGCAAGAAAGAATACTGAGGGCCAAGTTTGAGGGCAAAGAGTGAGCCTGAAAGGCAGAGTGTGATACGACTGCATGAACTTCAGAGAGTGGCTGGTGAGAGAAAGATGAGGAGCAGACGCATTGTAATCAAAAAGCCAACCACTGCTTTGGAGACATCCTCATACCCTGTCTTTTCTGAGACGTTCCCGCTTCCCTGGGCTTCCTTGGAGGCGCAGTGGTAAAGTATCCGCCTGCCAGTGCAGGAGACTTGGGTTCAATCCCTGGTTCAGGAAGATCCCCCGGAGAAGGGAATGACAACTCACTCCAGTTTTCTTGCCTGGACAATCCCGTGGACAGAGGAGCCTGATAGGCTATGACTTGCTTCCTCTCCAGGAGGGATCTAGGAGAAACTAGATTTGCCTGGTTAAGGCTGTTTGCCCCTGAGCCAGTCCAGTTTTCCCAGGAATTTAGAGTTTGGAGTGGGAAATGCTAGTCTCCACATAGCCTGGTCCCGTGAGCTGGGAACACAGAAATCCAACAGCTTTGTGGCATTTGTGTGCATGAAGGAAGTGTGAATCACTTGGCTCCAGAGGGAGAGAAGCCTGAGCAAGTGATGCCTTCAGGTTTTCTTCATGCTCTGAACTCCCAGGCTTGACTCTGATTCTGCCTTGAGTTCAAGAGGTCCCTCTGTCTTACTGCCATATGCCTGTTTGCACTGAAGTCCATGTGTTCCTGCTGCTTGCCGCTGCAAGTGTCTGACTCAGCCTCACCCTGAGTGTATCCCTCCCAGTTCCTGTCTTTTCACTTTCTCCTGCATCTCTGTGATCGTTAAAGAGAAAATACTGAGCCACGCAGTCCAGTAGGTCCCTATTGGTACTTCTGAGGTTTTGAGCTGAAAACAGTATGGGAAAAGTGAGGGCAAGTAAAGATGAAAAGCAGAAAGAATTATCTTGTTTAATTTCTTTGGACAGTGCATTCAATGATTTTTAAATGTTTCTTCCATGCCACACACTGTGCACTGTGCAGTGTGCTAAGAATAAGATGTTTGTTTATTTTTATTTTGTTTTGGCCATGCTCTGTGGCATGTGGGATCTTAGTTCCCTGAGCAGGGTTTAAACCCGTGTCTCTTACATTGAGAACATGGAGTCTTAACCACTGGACCACCAGGGAAGCCCCAGGATAGAGTGTTTAATATGGGAGATGATTCCTGTCTTCATGGTATGTACAGTTGGGTTGGGGAGCCAGACCTAAAATGAGTACCACGGTGCATGGTGAGTTTTAACAGAAGTAGGTGTAATGGGCACATGGTCACAAGAGGTCCCTGAGAAAGTTCCATTTTATCTTTTTAGAATTTATTTATTTTTATTTTGGCTGTGTTGGGTCTTTGTTGCGATGCACAGGCTCTTCGTTGAGGCTCACAGGCTTTCTCTAGTTGCAGTGAGGGGGTCTATTTTCTAGTTGCAGTGCACAGGCTTCTCACTGCGACGGCTTCTCTTGTTACGGAGTCCAGTTAGGTGCGTGGACTTCAGTACTTGTGGTGTGAGGGCTCAGTAGCTGCAGTTTCCCGGCTCTTGACGGTCGGCTCTTGTGGTGCATGGGCTTAGTTGCTCCATGGCATGTGGGATCTTCCCAGACCAGGCATGGAATCCTATGTCCCCTGCATTGGCAGGCAGACTCTTAACCACTGGACCATCAGGAAAGTCTGGAAGGTCTATTTTAAACCCTGCTATCTGTAGAGAATTTGGGGTGACTGATGACTTGTTTTTTAGTTTCCTCTAAGCTGATGTTTGGCCACCTCATGCAAAGAGTTGACTCATTGGAAAAGACTCTGATGCTGGGAGGGATTGGGGGCAGGAGGAGAAGGGGACGACAGAGGATAAGATGGCTGGATGGCATCACTGACTCGATGGACGTGAGTCTGAGTGAACTCCGGGAGATGGTGATGGACAGGGAGGCCTCGTGTGCTGTGATTCATGGGGTCGCAGAGTCGGACACGACTGAGCGACTGAACTGAAGCTGATGTTTATGGATGAGTGAGAAATAAGAGTATGTCCTTATCAAATATTCTTTCAAAAATAGTATCTTCCTGACATTATCTCACCCGGTAGCTGGAAAGTAGCCTACTATGACAAGATCAAGTTATAGCCTTCCCAGCTGGGACCTGCCTGACCTTGAATACCAGGGAGGAACCTTCCTGAGGGTGCAGAGTTACGGTTTTAGTTATAGCTGTAAATGTGATTATTTGTTACAGGCTTCTCATAGATACCATTTCAACCACTATATTTCCATCTTACCACAGAGGGGAAAAGGCAGAGGAACCAGAAATCAAATTGCCAACATCTGCTGGATCATCGAAAAGGCAAGAGAGTTCCAGAAAAACATCTATTTCTGCTTTATTGGCTATGCCAGAGCCTTTGACTGTGTGGATCACAATAAACTGTGGAAAATTCTGAAAGAGATGGGAATACCAGACCACCTGACCTGCCTCTTGAGAAACCTATATGCAGGTCAGGAAGCAACAGTTAGAACTGGACATGGAACAACAGACTGGTTCCAAATAGGAAAAGGAGTTCGTCAAGGCTGTGTATTGTCACCCTGCTTATTTAACTTATATGCAGAGTACATCATGAGAAATGCTGGGCTGGAAGAAACACAAGCTGGAATCAAGATTGCCGGGAGAAATATCAATAACCTCAGATATGCAGATGATACCACCCTTATGGCAGAAAGCGAAGAACTAAAGAGCCTCTTGATGAAAATGAAAGTGGAGAGTGAAAAAGTTGGCTTAAAGCTCAACATTCAGAAAACAAAGATCATGGCATCCGGTCACATCACTTCATGGGAAATAGATGGGGAAACAGTGGAAACAGTGTCAGACTTTATTTTAGGGGGCTCCAAAATCACTGCAGATAGTGATTGCAGCCATGAAATTAAAAGACGCTTACTCCTTGGAAGGAAAGTTATGACCAACCTAGATAGCATATTAAAAACCAGAGACATTACTTTGCCAACCAAGGTCCGTCTAGTCAAGGCTATGGTTTTTCCAGTGGTCATGTATGGATGTGAGAGTTGGAGTGTAAAGAAAGCTGAATGCCGAAGAATTGATGCTGTTGAACTGTGGTATTGGAGAAGACTCTTGAGAGTCTCTTGGACTGCAAGGAGATCCAACCAGTCCATCGTAAAGGAGATCAGTCCTGGGTGTTCATTGGAAGGACTGATGCTAAAGATGAAACTCCAATACTTTGGCCACCTCATGCAAAGAGTTGACTCATTGGAAAAGACCCTGATGCTGGGAGGGATGGGGGCAGGAGAAGGGGACAACAGAGGATGAGATGGCTGGATGGCATCACCAACTCGATAGACATGAGTTTGGGTAAACTCCGAGAGTTGGTGATGGGCAGGGAGGCCTGGCGTGCTGCAGTTCATGGGGTCACAAAGAGTCGGACATGACTGAGTGACTGAACTGAACAGAGGGGAAAAAAACAAACAAGCAAACATGAAAAGCACAGGCATTCCTGTTTTCATGGTTGAGTTATTTCAGATTTACTTTACCAACTAGCTTTGCTATTCATGGGGTCAGACAAAGGAGTAGAGGAGAGAGAGTGCAGGCAGGAGCCGGGGTGGCAGGTGTTTGAGATTTTTCTTACTCTGCAGAGTTGGGTATCATGTCTGGACCTTTCTTGCCAACACTTTCCCCATGGAGAAGAGTTAAAGCCACTTTGCTGCCAAAGGTACAGTGAATAAGAGTTTAAGAGGGTCAGAGTCTCAGGACTGAGTTGAGGATTGGCAATTGGAAAACCTCTGTGGATTCTGTCACTGCCGGGACAGACAGATGGAACTTACTTTGGCTCCTAAGTGTTTATGCATTTGTCCCCGAAGCAGAACAGAAGATGGCTCTTCAAAGGTGACTACAGATAAAAGGCATACCCAGTAAATAAAATGACCATTTTGTAGGATCTTCAGCTCTCTGCCTTGAAAATCCCATCTGGTGGGATGGCATTTGCCCGGGCTGAGGCTGTGGTTGGGCCCCTTCAGTTTTCCTACCAGTGTGGCCGCTTGACCATTTGCTCAGCTAACTTTGAAGTATAAGAACTCTACTCAGTGAAGTAAGTCAGGCAGAGAAAGATAAAGACCGTATGATTTCCCTCTTGTGGAATATGAAGCACCAACAAATAAAATAAATGAACAAACCGAATAAAAATAAACGCATAGATATAGTGAGAACAGATTGGTGGTTACCAGAGGGGAGGTAAAATGCGTAAAGGGGATCAAATGCGTGGTGACAGGTGGAAACTAGATTTTTGGTGGTGAGCACGCTGTAGCAAGCGTAGAAATGTTGGGGTGGCCAAAAAGTTTGTTTAGGTTTTTCCATAACATCTTACACTACCCTATGTAACGTTATGAAATGTATGTAATGTTATAAACCAATGTTACCTCAATAAAAATAAATCTAAAATTTTTAAAACTTTAAAATTTAAGTGAACACATAAATAGTAGTTAAACAATAAAGTGTAGGAACTCTAGTCCTCACTAAAAGCCTTCATTTTGAACTGACTGTTTTTCCAGTTTTATGTATTTTTGCATCAGCCTGGTTGAGAGAAAGGCTGTCTATTGTTTGTGATGTGTAGTATAAAGGATATATATGCAGTCGATTATTCATCTATATTCTGAGAGTTCCTGCTTCGTGTTGTCCTTCTGCAGAAATGCCTGCATTCATTGGGCTCTCAGCCCATACTGCTGTGTGTACACATGAAATGTTTTATCTGCCTCTTTAAACAAAATTTTATTGGAGTCTAGTTGATTATTTTGTGTCAGTTTCAGGTATACACCCAAGTGAGTCTGTTACACAAATACATATATCCAGTCTTTTTTAGATTCTTTTTCCATATAGGCCATTACAGAGTCCAGAGTAGAGTTCCCTGTGCTGTGCAGTAGGTCCTTATTAGCTGTCTGCTTTACATACAGTGGTGTGTATATGTCAATCCCAGTCTCCCAGTTTATCCCTCCCCACTCCTCCCACCCCCCGGTGCCCATAAGTTTTCTGCATCTGTGTTTCTATTCTGTTTTGTAGATAAGTTCATTTGTACCCCTTTTTGTTTTACATATAAGTGATATCACAGGATGCTTGTCTTTCTGTCTGTTACTTTACTCGGTGTGACAATCTCTAGGTCCATCCAAGTTGCTGCAAATGGCATTATTTCATTCTCTTTTATGGCTGAGTAATATTCCATTGTATATATGCACTACATCTTCTTCATCCACTCCTCGGTTGACGGACACTTAGGTTGCTTCCATGTCCTGGCTATTGTAAGTCGTGCTGCCATGAACATTCATCTGCCATCATGCTCAGCGCCCCTTTGAAGAAACACTAAGGAAAATGACTTTTCAAGTAGGAGAGCCAGAAACCCTTGGCTTTCTCTAAGGCAGAACTTCTCATCCTGTGTTAACAGCATCCTGGGATGATCCAAATGGATTTCGGGCCCTGCAAATTGATCTGTTTAGTTGGGCAGGAGCAATCCAGTTATGGGGCCCCAGCAGTCTGTTCCATTTCCTCCAAGCTGTTTTGCTCATATCTAAGTTTCTGCGTGATTCGTGAGGCGAAAAAGGTTAGGAGAAGCAACTCTATGGACCTGATACATAGTCCTTATAGGTAAGGTGAAACATGGGCTCTGTTATATTCCCAACAGATCTTTCTTTGGATTTTCTTTCTTGGATTTGATATATTTTCCTCAGTCAAGACTTTTTGCTTATTTCTAGCCTTTTTTTTTTTTTTCGTATCTGCTTTTAAAGCCATTTTCAATTCTTTGTGAAATGAGGTAGGGAATGCATGGAGTAAGTTATCTTAGTTAAGACAAATGAGAGATGCAGTTTGAACATACCGTTTGCATTAAATTCTGATAAAGATGCATTGTTTAATATTGGAGTGTTCATCATTGCTCGTAAGATAGCATTGTGCCCGGGTAGGAAACTGGACTTTGATTTTCATGTTTGCTGCCGATTTGCTGACTCACTTTGGGCAAGTCCTGTCATTGTCTCTGCTCTGAACCTGACAGATAAGCTGTCCATTTTCTGTTTCTCAGATTTGCAGAAATATTTTGGTTATATGTCAAGTAAATATTTGTAAATTATTTTCAAGTTGTTGGTGTTTAGCAATATACACTGTCTTTGCTCATCTTAACCCAGAGGGATTTAGGAAAGATTGGCTGATTTGTGAGGTTGTCGTTGGATTGGTGTCGCATCTGTTGGAATTGTAGTCTTAGAGCAGCTTGAAATTGAGGATTTAGAAAATTAAAATGATTAATGTGTTCATATTGATATACTTACATTTGGGATGGAAATGAGTTAGTCTGTAATTTTCCCATTGGTGAGGTCCAAGGCTGGGGACGGTGGCGGTGGTTTGTGCGCTGTCCTGCCCTTTCTGCTGGGTTTATTGGAGTTTTGGGGGAAATTCACGTGGGAAGATGAATGACTGAAAGTTATTTAAAATAATGAATTTGGTGTTTCTGTTTTTATAAGATAGTGCTTGCTTGGGTGAGTTTTAAACAGTATGTTTAATTCAGCTGAGGAAGTTTGTTGGCTGTGGGGGATGTGTATATAATTCAGAAATGCTCATCCTATTGTTTAATTCATATCTTATTTCACATAACTTCTTGGTTCCTAATTGTGGCATATACTGCTCCTTTGTTGGTTTCTTTTTGGTATAGGTTGTATTATAGAACCATGTGTAGCAAATGACTTGTTTTTATTATTCACATTTTCCAAAATAATAATGTAATCTGATCTTTTGATTTTCTGTTTACTAAGAAGAAAAAGTGCCCAAGGAAGTTTGATATTTCACAGAATTGAAGAAGAACAGATTATCCAAGCTAAAGATAACAGATATTAATTAATCTGAGTGATTATAACATTTATTTACATACTCTGATTTTCATCTGACAGAGTAAAGCTTCCTATAGTCAGATCACTTTACTGTCACTTAAAACTTGTCTGGGAGAAAAAGGGACCACTGCCCATTCACCGTCATTTTGCTGATGTTACTTAGACTAAATTAAAACAAAACCAAGGGTTAATTTTAGTTGAGTTCATAAAATATTTGATTTAAATGAAAAATGCTTTTTCATGCTAGGCAATTGAAGTCCTAAATATAAGTGTTCTTAGTAAAGTAAAACATGGGCCGAATACTGTAAACCTAATAAATATTATTTTGTGACACACAGCTGAATGAAGTAGTGTCCGGGAATTAATTAAATTGTTGCTTTATGGTGGTGGGGTTCTCTTTGTATGCCTCTCTAGTCAAGGCCCTCCTATTGTAGAATCCTGACATTTTGTTTGTTTGTTTTTTACTTTATTTTTAATTGAAGAATAATTGCTTTACAGTATTGTTTTGGTTTCTGCCAAAGGATCCTGACATTTAACTTAACTAGGATGCCTTTAAATACCTGAAGTTTTATTCACAGAGTACTGTTCCTTATTTAAAGTTCCCACCAGCACATCCCAAGAAGATTAGTGTCTCCTGCCAAATAATGCCTTTAGCATAGTAAAGCTGTCAGAATGATGGAAATCCACAGTTCAACCTTCACTGGAACTTGTGTTTATTTGAGTAAAGTTCAAATGATCAGCAAAGGACAGGAAATAAATTAGTCATAAAATGAAAGAATTACAGGTTTAAATGATAGAAATGGGTAAACTTTCCCCAAAATAGAAGTATTTTGAGAATGCCTCCTCTCAACTTACATTTTTTTAGAAAGCAAGAGCAATATTTCTTCTTAGATCATCCATGGGATAAAGATGTTAGAAATCCAATTAGCCAGTTTCTCTCTAATCCATTTAATTTTTGCTCCCTTGAAGTTGACATTGGTTTCTTGTGTTCCCTTTGCTTAGGGCTGATGCGTGGTCAGCTGTTCAGTCGTGTCCAACTCTTTGTGACCTCCATGGGACTGTAGCCCACCAGGCTATCAGTATTTTACCCATGGAAAATCTCTGTTCATGGAATTTTCCAGGGAAGAATGCTGGAGTGGGTTGCCATTTCCTTCTCCAGGGGATCTTCCTGACCCAGGGATCGAACCTGCATCTTTTGCATCTCCCGCATTGGGAGGCAGATTCTTTACCACTAGCACCATACAGGCTCATATCCTGAGCTTTTCCCCCTTCAAATTATATGGTCATTAATATAATCACCCAGACTAGGGGTTCTCTTTCATTCTCCCTAAACTTCAAGTTGAACCCCTGCCTTAAACTACCAGATTTCATTTTTAAAAAACAGTATTACAGAAGTGTTTAAAGATAAGATTTTGACAGTCCACCAAGGTCTAAAGTCCTGACACTAATATGAGAGAGTATTATTTCCCATTACCCACAGACCTCTACAAATTTCTTTCCTGTCATATTTGTACTTTTCATGGTCTTGCTTCCTAAAATTTTGCCAAATATCCTTCTTTTGAGTGTCGTCGGAGAAGGCAATGGCACCCCACTCCAGTACTCTTGCCTGGAGAATCCCATGGACAGAGGAGCCTGGTGGGCTGCAGTCCATGGGGTCGCTAAGAGTCGGGCACGACTGAGCGACTTCACTTTCACTTTTCACTTTCATGCATTGGAGAAGGAAATGGCAACCCACTCCAGTGTTCTTGCCTGGAGAATCCCAGGGACGGGGGACCCTGGTGCGCTGCTGTCTATGGGGTCGCACAGAGTCGGACACGACTGAAGTGACGCGGCAGCAGCAGCAGTCCCAGACTGAGTAGGGAGATGGCCAGTCTTGATCAGACAACTTGGAAAATGAGACTTCTCTTGTTTCTTCATTAAAAAAAAAAAGTTAATAATTCTATTTATTTATTTATTTGTGGCTGTGCTGGGTCTTCAGTGCTGCTCAGGCTTTTCTCCGGTTTTGGTGAGTGGGGGTTCTCTCCGGTTGTGGTACCCGGACTTCTCATTGCAGTGGGGTTCTCTTGCTGCAGGGCACAGGCTCTAGGTCGCACCGGCTTCAGGAGCTGTGGCATGTAGGCTCACTGGTTGCAGCTCCTGGGCTCTGGGGCACAGGCTCCATAGTCGTGGCACACGGGCTTAGTTGACATTGGCATGTGGGACCTTCCTGGTTCAGGGATCGAAACCTGCATCTCTTGTGTTAGCAGGTGGATTCTTTACCACTGGGGGTGGAAGCTCCTTCCCGTATTTCTAGATAAAATGTATTTCAGCCAGCCACTTTGCTTGACGATTGGAGAATGCATGTTTAAGGTAGGCGAATAGAACAGTCTCTCAACCAAGTTCATCTCTTACATGAACTTTCAGCCGTCAGAAAGACCCAATTATTTCTTCATTGACTGGAGAATTATTAGCTGTTATAGCTGAATTCTTCTTTGTGAAATATCATGTTTTTGCAACCTGGCTACAAATATTGTGTCTAAATCATATTTTGTTTCTTTATTCCCTTATTCTTCCTTCTGCAGGATTCCCTCGACCATGTGGTCATAATTATTACTTTACTGTGTCTTATTATGCTTCCTCAGGCAATCTTGCCCTTTGATATTTTTTTGCATGGATGAATAGGGGCTTACTGTATATGGACCATGGCACTAGTCTTTCAGAGGTTGCTTTTTCAATTAATTTCTGGTTAGTTGAAGTTAGAAGGATCTCTGTGTCAATTTATCTACTCCCTCAACCCCAAAATGGAAAGACACTTACTATAACAACAAATGTGGGCATCGATATTTCTTTTTGTTTTTTAAGTAAGGTGGTTTATATTTATTTTTTTTAATTTCGGTTGCTCTGGGTCTTTGTTGCCTCTTCGGGGCTTCTCTTGTGATGGGGAATGGGCTTAGTTGCCCTTTGGCATGTAGGATCCTAGTTTTTCAATCCGGAATGGACCCTACATTGGAAGTCAGATTCTGAATCACTGGACCACCAGGGAAGTCCCAATATTTCTTTCAATCCACTTCTTTCCTCTTTGGCCCTGCATCGCCTGTGGGTAACCAACCCAGGGCCTCTTCCTGTGGGAATGTTATAATCAGGAAGTGGTTTGAAAAGCATCATAAGACTTACATACTGAAAGTCTTCACACACACACACACACACACACAAGGTTTTTTGCAGGGGTTTTTTTGGTGTTTTACCATAATGCCTCTTTGAAAGAATGTTTACACTTTTGGGGGCACCTGGGAGGTAATATCTCAGTCTCTGTCAATCCCCCCCACATGAGTTCTATCATATGGGTTCTGCAACAACAGAACTTCTGTTAAAGCTTCTTTTACTTACTTAGGTTTTTTCCCTTTTGCATTCTGAAGGCATTTCTTACTATCAGTATAAAGTGATGTGAACCAAGGAGGTGACATTGGGGACAAGTTTTATATTATGGCTCCTATATATAGTTGGTGTCATAATCCATCAATTCCTTGATGACAGCTATAATATCGTACATATCATTGCATCAAATGTCTTGAACATAGTAAGCGTTCTAAATTTTTGTTGAAGAATGACAAAAAATTTAGTTAATGGGGATAAAATAAGGAATAACAAAATAGCAGTGTTGATTTAAGGGTAGCTTGCGCAGTATTGTGGAAAAAAAAGTCCTTTAAATCACATTCAAGAGATCAGTGGGTTTTCTAATTATTACATAACCGGATAGGAACTTTCAAGTAAATCATAGGAAATACTTTTACATGGTCAGGGAGGCAGCTGAGTGATGAGATTTTTCTTTATTATGTGTAGCCACTTGGACTGCAGTCCAATTTTGCTTCATATATGCATACTTATAATAAATTGTTAGATATTTAAACTTTTTAATAAGAATAGCAAAATAATAAGTAAAGACCATGTTATAGAAATACTCATGTCTCTCAAACTTAAGAACTGTGTTGAGTTTTTCCATGTGTATTTTTACGTATGTGTCCTTTATGTAGTACTATAATCAGTATAATTTTTTCTTTTGCTTTTTTCAGCTAACATGATAGTTTTCCATGGAATCATTAAATTTTAATCCTGCACACATGTTATGGGATTATGAGACCTGGCATCTTAGCATGTGTGTAGAGATTTTGCCAACAGAGTTTATAGGCCAAAGATGAGTAAGACTGGCTTTCTTAGGGCAGCACATTAAATATTGTTTGATTGCTTTTCTCCCAGCAGTGTTCTTTTGGGAGTCTAGTTTAAATTTGTGGCTAAAGCAAAAGAAGATATTCTGCTATATTGGTGAAAGTTTTGGTGGGGGGGTATGTTTCTATTTATTAAATATATCATGTCTCAAAATTAGAAAAAGTAAGTAGTTTTTGCAGTTCAGAGGATTTTGTTGTTGTTGGTCATGGCCCTTGTATAGAGAATCAAAAAGATGTTACCAAGTGTTTATGAAGTGGTTCTGTTAGTAGAACTTGAAGTGTGTGTGTGTTTTTTTTTTTTTATAGTTTAAAGGTGTTTGAAAATAGGACTGTGTGTTTGAAATCTGTCTTTGAACCTCCTTTAGCTTTTTTTTTACCCTGTGTGACCTTGGTTAAGACATCTAATCATAACTTTAAAATGTGAATAAAAATATTTGATGTTGATTATGATTTTGATGATGGGTAATTCATGACCTGTAGGGCTACTGTGAAAAATTATGTTGAGGACGTCTATGGCAATCCAGTGGTTAAGACTCTTAGCTTCCAGTGGAGGGGAAGCGGGTTTGGTCCCTGATTGGAGTACTAAGATCCCATATGCCATGTGGTATAGCCAAAATAAATAAAAGAAAAGAAAAATGAGTGTAAGTTATGTTGAGCTTTGTAGAGCACCATTTCGATATGAAATAAAGTTGTCAAAAGACCCCCATTCTTACTAGTAAGCATAGAGAAGGGGCTGGGAATTGGAAACTGACCTGGCAATTTGGGGTTTCCAAGCCTGCTCCCTTCACCCAGGCGTGGTGGTAGTGAGGGGGTCAGTCCCACCCGGCAGGGAGGCCCCGTCCAGGTCTGGGTGAACTGACTCACCTGACTTCTTTTCTCTGGAGCCTGGCCCTGTGTTGAGCTGGTTTTCTTTTAGATTGAGACAAAGCCTCCAAGCCTTTCCCCAATTAGCAGCCTCCTGCCTCTGCTTTGAGTACTGACAGTAAAAGACTTCTGTTAGTCCACATGCCACAAATCAGTTCTGAATTAAAAAAAAAAAAATAGATTTCTGTTCATTTGTGTGCAGGGCAAGGAGGGGGACGGAAATAAGATCTTTCTTTTATGTCCCTAGTTCAGAAAAAATGGATTATTTCCATTAAAGATGGGGTTTTCATGGAAGAGAGAGGTTGGTGACAGAAGGCTCACACAGCGCAGTGTTGTTAATCTACTCGAGCAAATTTAGACTGGTATTGACAGAACAGGCAAGACCATGCGCCTTGGAACCTGTCCAGTTTGACTGTCTTACTTGTTACAGTCGTTAAAAGGATAACTGAAAAACTCGGGGTTAGTGGTAAAATTATTGTTTTTACTTTTTGTGAGCGGGAGTTCTATGAACTGTTTGTCAGGAAATAGTGGGGGGGCGGGGAAAGTAGCCACACACTTTGAGCTAGTCAGTCACTCCTGAATCCACGAGCATCATCGTTTTGTTAATTTCATCAACATGTTCATTTCTTTCAGCTCCATGTTCATGCATGTCTTTTAACCCGGAAACAAGAAGACTGTCCATAGGTCTAGACAATGGTACAATCTCAGTAAGTACCCGTAAATAAGATTTCCAGTTGAAATACTTCCCCCTCCTGTGGACTATGTATATGTGTATTGTGATGAAAATTATTTATTAGTGGTTTTTTTTTTTCAAATTAGCAAATTAATTTTCTTGCCAAGTTAAGTCGAAATTGCAGTGCAGCAAATACTGGTAAGGTGCAGGGAGAGCTGTCATCAGTATCAAATGCCAATGACATTCAGCTTGATATACATGTTCACCTTCACGGCGGTTAGAATAGGGGCATTATAAGGCCATGGGGTGAACTACCTGGTTCTGGGGGTTGGCAAGAGCAAGCTGTGATGCCAGCAGCTTTGATGAGATGGTTAAGCCTGGCGCCATATGTGGCCCCATGTAAGTGACAGGACATGAGGAAAATGCTCTCCTAGACCTGGGTGTCTGATCTCAACTTTGATACTTGATGTTGACCTCCTTCTTTCTCCTGCTCCTTGGGGTCTTCTTTACTGTCCTCTAACATGTGAATAGAATTCTGTCCATTTGTACAAGTTTGTTAAGAAAGCACAGGACCTAGATTTAGTCTGTTGAGTAGATCCAGATAAACATTAGACCCATTGGTTAGAGATCTTGAGGGAACTGAATGATCAGAGATTGGAATTTCAGGTTTTACGACTTAAATCATCTTTTTATATATTTATTTTCAACTAGTATATTAACTAGTAACATGGTTGATCTGGTAAATTCTCCAGTGTTGTCTTTACTCGTGGGCAAGAGAGGCCCTGCTCTGGGACCTGGGAATTAGAGGACCCCTCTCTGGCACACCTCCCCACAGGATGAAGGATCTGAGGGGCCAGAGGTTGTGTCCAGCCTCAGCCCTCACTCCACTCACACCCATTCTCTGGGTACTTGACTCTGGAAACTTCCTGCCCCCAAAGAGCTTAGGGCCTGCTTGTAGGGCCTCCATGGGCCTTTTCCCTGGATCTGTCCTGAGGAGGATAAAACTAATAAGTGTGCCCTTAGCCTGAAGGGTGGTTCAGGGGCAGTGATTTGAGGTGGGTAGGATGTCCGCATGGGTGGACAAGGCCCCTCAAGGTGTCGGTGGAACTGGGGGAACTGGGAGTGGAAAGGGGCCTGGGTTGGCCCTCTCCTGTCACCGCACTATGACAGGGAACTTCAAAGGGCCTAAAAATTCTGACTTTATACCTGTGCCTCCAAGTGGTTGAAGGTATGTTTGTCTAGATTGGAGGAAGAGACCAATTGGAGGAAGAGACCATATCTAATAGTTTAACTTAACTTAAAACTTTTAACAAATTTAGATACGTGGAATGTGGGTCTTCCTTTCTGGTCTTGACCCAGCCCTGCTTCAGGGTCTGAAGAGGTGAGCCTGACATTTGCTATTTGATCTTTAGTGAAAACATTTGTTGGGTGGTTGTTATGGAAATTTTAAGAATATTTTAACAATATTGTTACATATAACAATCAGTCCTTTGCCAAATATTTACAGAAGTCCTATAAGAGCTAATGCATTTGGGAGGTCTGTAAACCCTGTTCCTTAGGATGGAATTGAAGGTCATGATACAGATTGTTGTCTTTTTTAAAGAGAGCCATTTGTAACAAGTGTGGTGTGTGCAGTATAAATTTACTTTTAAAAGGCAAGGAGAGATAATTGGATTGTTCAGTGAGCTGAAGTTTCATCACAAGAGAAAATCTGAAAAGATGAGCTGAGATCCATTTATTGCCAGCAGTTCATGCAATAGTACGTGTGACACTATCTGTGAAAAACCTTCTCTGTGTGTATAGCATATAAGAGATTCTTTGCATTTTGTGAAGTCAGTATTGGGGATTGATGGGTGCTGATAAATTTGGCTTTGAAGGCAAGACAGGTGAGCAAAGTAAGTTCTGGAGAGTTCTGGCTATTTATTGAATCATTATTCCTTTAGTAAATGAGATTGACAGAAAACTGGATCATAGTGAGGAACTGGACCAAAATGGTTCTCTGGATGTGTCAGCTTGGTGTCAAGATACCAAATCTCATCTTACTTGATCTTCTAAAAAAGATTAAGACTCTGGCTTGAATGAAATAATTTCCTTAAAATTCTCTCTTGTATATTGCTGAAGAAGATGAATTGTATACCCTACCTGTTTTCATCTGAAGAATTGTAAAGAGTTCTGTATTAGGGAACAATATAGTGAGAGAACAGGGTGTTTAATGTTCAGAATTCTCATTGATCACTACAATACGAGGTTCTTTACTAAAAATACTTACAGAATCTCACCTATTGAATAGTTTACTTGCTGGACATGAGAAATTCTTTTCAGAGACCGTAAATATTCTGTTTCCTAAATATACCAAATATATTTTAGAAGAAATACTATTGGTTCACTTACTTTAAAACACAGAAAGTAAATCCTTATTTCACTTTATTTTGCTGCATAAAAGAGATTGAAGAGGCAGTTAACCTTGTGTAACTGAGCAGTGTATTAAAAATGAAGTAGAGGGCTTCCCTGGTGGCTCAGTGGTAAAGAATCTGCCTGCTAATATAGGGGGAGACACAGGTTTGATCCCTTATCCGGGAAAATCCCACATGTTGTGGGGCAGCTAAGCCTCTGAGCCACAACTATTGAGCCAGTGCTCTAGAGCCAGGGAGCCACAGCTACTGAAGCCCCCATGCCCTGGAGCCTGTGCTCTGCAAGAGAAGCCACCGCAATGAGAAGCCTGCACACCGCATCTAGAGAGTAGCTCCCACTCACCGCAGCTAGAGAAAAGCCTGAGCATCAGCACAGACGGAGCACAGCCAAAAATAAACAAACACATTCTTTAAAAAAATGAAATAGAGGTAACACAAAGAGAGACCATTCTTTCAAAAGTTTGGCCACAAAAGGAGAGGGTAGGAGAGAGAGAGTGAGTGCTAGAGCAAGGTGTGATGGTAGACGAGCACCCAGAGGGTCCAGAACAATGTGGAGAATTTAGGTTTGGGAAAGAGTGGGGAGACTTAATTTTTAAGGTAGGGAAAGACAAAGGCTGTTTTGAGATATAAGAGAGAAATGACCTTTTATTTTTCTCGTGAAGCAGCAAGTTAGATCACCTACTGAGAGAAGCAAAGCTGAAGGTGGTTTATTTTCATGTCCATAGCTTTTGTTCTTTCTGATCGTGTAGCCCAGAGCCTCCTTCCACCATCCTGGTCGACAGTCCCAGTTATCTCTCAAGGTCTTGTTCAAATGTCGTCTTTTCTCTTTCTTTTTTTCCTTTTTTCTTGGACTAGTGGTTCCTGAGGCCTCCCAATTAAAATTTATCACATGTAATACTCGGTCGGTTAGTTACATCATACTGCTTATTTAACCTATTTTGTGAAAAGTTTTAAGTCTGTCTCCTCCATTAAAGTGTTCACTAAGAAACTGGCCAGTATTTTATCCATCTCCTCTCCCATTGGATCTTAGCTAGTGTGGTTCTTTGTAGTACAAATTAGGGACTCAGTGAATAATTTGTTAAATAAGTTGTTGACTAAGTATATATCTGATCAGATCAGTCGCTCAGTCGTGTCCAACTCTTTGCGACCCCATGAATCACAGCACGCCAGGCCTCCCTGTCCATCACCAACTCCCGGAGTTCACTCAGACTCACGTCCATCGACTCAGTGATGCCATCCAGCCATCTCATCCTCTGTCGTCCCCTTCTCCTCCTGCCCCCAATCCCTCCCTCCCAGCATCAGAGTCTTTTCCAATGAGTCAACTCTTTGCATGAGATGGCCAAAGTACTGGAGTTTCAGCTTTAGCATCATTCCTTCCAAAGAAATCCCAGGGCTGATCTCCTTCAGAATGGACTGGTTGGATCTCCTTGCAGTCCAAGGGACTCTCAAGAGTCTTCTCCAACACCACAGTTCAAAAGCATCAATTCTTCAGCGCTCAGCCTTCTTCACAGTCCAACGCTCACATCCATACATGACCACAGGAAAAACCATAGCCTTGACTAGATGAACCTTTGTTGGCAAAGTAACATCTCTGCTTTCGAATATGCTATCTAGGTTGGTCATAACTTTCCTTCCAAGGAGTAAGCGTCTTTTAATTTCATGGCTGCAGTCACCATCTGTAGTGATTTTGGAGCCCCCTAAAATAAAGTCTGACACTGTTTGCACTGTTTCCCCATCTATTTCCCATGAAGTGGTGGGACCAGATGCCATGATCTTTGTTTTCTGAATATTGAGCTTTAAGCCAACTTTTTCACTCTCCTCTTTCACTTTCATCAAGAGGCTTTTGAGTTCCTCTTCACTTTCTGCCATAAGGGTGGTGTCATCTGCATATCTGAGGTTATTGATATTTCTCCCGGCAATCTTGATTCCAGATTGTGTTTCTTCCAGTCCAGCGTTTCTCATGATGTACTCTGCATAGAAGTTAAATAAGCAGGGTGACAATACACAGCCTTGACGAACTCCTTTTCCTATTTGGAACCAGTCTGTTGTTCCATGTCCAGTTCTAACTGTTGCTTCCTGACCTGCATACAAATTTCTCAAGAGGCAGGTCAGGTGGTCTGGTATTCCCATTGCTTGAAGAATTTTCCAGTTTCTTGTGATCCACACAGTCAAAGGCTTTGGCATAGTCAATAAAGCAGAAATAGATGTTTTTCTGGAATTCTCTTGCTTTTTCTATGATCCAGCAGATGTTGGCAATTTGATCTCTGGTTCCTCTGCCTTTTCTAAAACCAGCTTGAACATCAGGAAGTTCACGGTTCACATATTGCTGAAGCCTGGCTTGGAGAATTTTGAGCATTACTTTACTAGCGTGTGAGATGAGTGCAATTGTGCGGTAGTTTGAGCATTCTTTGGCATTGCCTTTCTTTGGGATCGGAATGAAAATTGACCTTTTCCAGTCCTGTGGCCACTGCTGAGTTTTCCAAATTTGCTGGCATATTGAGTGCAGCACTTTCACAGCATCATCTTTCAGGATTTGGAATAGCTCAACTGGAATTCCATCACCTCCACTAGCTTTGTTCATAGTGATGTTTTCTAAGGCCCACTTGACTTCACATTCCAGGATGTCTGTCTCTAGGTGAGTGATCACACCATCGTGATTATCTGGGTCGTGAAGATCTTTTTTGTACAGTTCTCCTGTGTATTCTTGCCATCTCTTCTTAATATCTTCTGCTTCTGTTAGGTCCATACCATTTCTGTCCTTTATCGAGCTCATCTTTGCATGAAATGTTCCTTTGGTATCTCTAATTTTCTTGAAGAGATCCATAGTCTTTCCCATTCTGTTGTTTTCCTCTATTTCTTTGCATTGATTGCTGAAGAAGGCTTTCTTATCTCTTCTTGCTATTCTTTGGAACTCTGCATTCAGATGTTTATATCTTTCCTTTTCTCCTTTGCTTTTCGCTTCTCTTCTTTTCACAGCTATTTGTAAGGCCTCCCCAGACAGCCATTTTGCTTTTTTGCATTTCTTTTCTATGGGAATGGTCTTGATCCCTGTCTCCTGTACAGTGTCACAAATCTCATTCCATAGTTCACCAGGCAGTCTATCTATCAGATCTAGACCCTTAAATCTGAGAAATAGATTTATAATATCTGTATTATAAATGTATAATCATAAGGGATTTGATTTAGGTCATACCTGAATGGTCTAGTGGTTTCCCCTACTTTCTTCAATTTAAGTCTGAATTTGGCAATAAGGAGTTCATGGTCTGAGCCACAGTCGGCTCCTGGTCTTGTTTTTGCTGACTGTATAGAGCTTCTCCATCTTTGGCTGCAAAGAATATAATCAATCTGATTTCGGTGTTGACCATCTGGTGATGTCCATGTATAGAGTCTTCTCTTGTGTTGTTGGAAGAGGGTGTTTGCTATGACCAGTGCATTTTCTTGGCAAAACTCTATTAGTCTTTGCCCTGCTTCATTCCGTATTCCAAGGCCAAATTTGCCTGTTACTCCAGGTGTTTCTGGACTTGCTGCTTTTGCATTCCAGTCCCCTATAATGAAAAGGACATCTTTTTTGGGTGTTAGTTCTAAAAGGTCTTGTAGGTCTTCATAGAACCATTCAACTTCAGGTTCTCCAGCGTTATTGGTTGGGGCATAGACTTGGATTATTGTGATATTGAATGGTTTGCCTTGGAAACGAACAGAGATCATTCTGTCGTTTTTGAGATTGTATCCAAGTACTGCATTTCGGACTCTTTTGTTGACTATGATGGCCATTCCATTTCTTCTGAGGGATTCCTGCCTGCAGTAGTAGATATAATGGTCATCTGAGTTAAATTCACCCATTCCAGTCCATTTCAGTTCGCTGATTCCTAGAATGTTGACATTCACTCTTGCCATCTCTCGTTTGACCACTTCCAATTTGCCTTGATTCATGGACCTGACATTCCAGGTTCCTGTGCAATATTGCTCTTTACAGCATCGGACCTTGCTTCTATCACCAGTCACATCCACAGCTGGGTATTGTTTTTGCTTTGGCTCCATCCCTTAGTATATATTAATATAGTTGGTTGTAATAAGTACCTGCTTAAATTCTGAGATAGTTTATTTGTACAGTTCTCTTGCTATTCAAAATGATTTTCAGAATGGAACTAACTTCTACAGGGGAAGAAGTTATGCCAATAATTTAATTCATCCTGCATTTGAGTTTTCAGAAACGCCTTCTGTTTTAATGTTGAAAGAAGTCAGTCAGATTGTGCTAACTGCTATTCATGATGAAGTGGGACTTAAAAATTTTTTTCTGTCATAATGCCTTGTGTATTCTAATCAGCCAACAAATATGTAAATATCAACTGTGTGCAAACCCTTCTGCTCAGCTCTAACATGTGACTCCTGATGTCAAAGAGCTTGTTCAGCTTGGGGCAGAATGAAAAGTGAAGTTATGAAATAAATATTAATAACACAAAGTAAAAAAAAAAAATACAGGAGGAGTACCACCACACTGGTAAACGTGATGGTGGCAAGCCAGTGAGGTCAGAAGAAAGTAGTGGAGAACAGTCTGGGGTGGCTCCATGGAGACTGATAAAGATAGGAAGGAAAAGGTATTTTAGGCACAATGAATGGCATGGGGGCGTGGGGGGAACTCATGCTCATCTTTATATTTTTCCTTCTTCATCCAAACTGTTAGGGAGGGAGTCCCGTAGTAGTCCAGTGGTTAGGAATCTACCTGCCAATGCAGGGGAAATGGGTTCGATCCCTGATCTGGGAAAATGCCACATGCCTTAGGGCAACTAAGCCTGTGCACCCTTGAGCCTGTGCTCTGAACCAAGAGAGGCCACCACAATGAGAAGAAAGAGTACTGCAATTAGAGAGTAGCCCTGTTTGCTGCAACTACAAAAAGCCTGTGTGCAGCAAGGAAGACCCAGTGCAGCCAAATAAGTAAATAAACTAACAACAGAAAAAACTTAAAAAAAAAGAAACCCAAAACTGTTAGGGAGCCAAGAGTTTTATTAAAATCTTGCCAAGATAAATACATAGTCACTGGAAAGTTTTTGAACAAGGCCCCAAGTTTATAAAATCTCTGTTCTTTGAAGATGAATTTCATATATGTGTTACAGGAAGTTTGATTGTGATGAGTGGAAAGGATTGCTTGGTATAGTAATGAGCATTCAGAATAAGAGTTACTGTATAAAAGTAAATGATATTGACCATGTATGGATTTGATACTACCGTTTGGGTAGTTCTTGTGGTTACTATAGTCTTCGAGTTTGTATCATTTATCCAAGGGAATGAAAAAGGAAAGAGAACCTTTATTGAGCGTTACTGTGTACCAGGCACTCTGCATGCGCGTGTTCAGTCGTGTCTGATTCTTTGAGACCCTTTGGACTGTAACCCGCCAGGTTCCTCTTCCTCTGTCTGTGGGATTTTCCAGGCCAGAATTCTGGAGTGGATTACCATTTCCTCCTGCAGGGGATCTTTCCAACCCGGGAATTGACCCTCACTGCCTGCATAGCAGTCAGACTGCTTATCTGCTGAGCCACTGGGGAAGGCCCATCAGGCACTCTGCTTTACGTATACTCCCTCATTACAGCTTCAAAGTAATTCTATGATGTAGGTGATATTACTCACAGTTTTCGGATAAGACTGAGGCCTAGAGAGTTCACATGCTTCCCCGGCTCACTTAGCCAGGAAATAGCTCCTAGTGGAGCTGGGGACTCTGTGTGCCTTGGAGCCTGGGCTTTGTCCTCACCCCACACTGCTGGTCAGGAGCCATTCCTGCCTCTGTTCAAGGCTTTCCCTCCTGCCTGTTGCCTCTTTCGGTTATGGGTCTGTTTGCTTCACCTGACTGTCATCTGCCTGAAGGCAGAGGCCACGAGCTTCCGTGTTGTTTCCTGGGCCACTATGGAAACTTTGTGAAAGGTCTGTTGAAGGAAAGAGCGAGGGCATTGCAGTTCCTGCCACTCAGGATGCTACAGCCACAGTTGGGCACTTAACCAGAAGGATAAAATTACTCTCAACAGTTGATGTGATGAGTGCACCTTATGTTTAAATGACAGGTTTAAGCGTATAGAAGAATTTGAGGTCCATACTCTGCTTCCTGAAATTAGTAAGATAGATACATGAAGCAAACAACTGAAAAACCTAAATAGAAATATTATGTGTTCCTGAAAGTTTGTGAGACTGCTGGAATCCTTGGAGTTCCTTGCCTGGTAGATGGGTCACTCCAGTCCCTGCCCGCATCTTTTTTATTTTTTTAATTAAGGGTTATTTTAAAAAATGATTATTATTTTTTATGTTTTGGTCATGCAGTGCAGGATGTGGGATCTTAGTTCCTTTACCAGGGGTCAGCCCCTTGCCCCCTGCATTGGAAGCTCACAGTCTTAACCACTGGACCGCCAGGGAAGTCGCCCTGCCCACATCTGCACATCGCCTTACTCTCTGTGTCTTCACATGACCTTCTTATAAGTCATTGGATGGAGGGCTTACCCTCATCCAATATTATCTCGTTTTAACTAATTATATCTGCAGAGACCTTCGTTCCAAATAAAGTCATATTCTGAGGTTCCAGGTGGATATGGATTTTGGGAGGACAGTATTCAACCCAGGCAATAATGTTATTTACAGTGTCCTAACACTGTAACGTCCTAATGTTATTTACTGTGTCCTAACAGTTGCTTAGGAAGCAATTTTGTGAATGTATAAAATGATGCCTTTGGAGGTATCTAAAGATATTAATGTTCAAACTGGATTTAGAAAAGGCAGAGAAACCAGAGATCAAATTGCCAACATCCATTGGATCATCAAAAAGCAAGAGAGTTCCAGAAAAACATCTACTTCTGCTTTATTGACTACACCAAAGGCTTTGACTGTGTAGATCACAACAAACCAAGGAAAATTCTTAAAGAGATGGGAATACCAGACCACTTTATCTGCCTCCTGAGAAATCTGTATGCAGGTCAAGAAGCAATAGATAGAACCGAACATGGAACAATGGACTGATTCCAAATCGGGAAAGGAGTACATCAAGGCTGTATATTGTCACCCTGCTTATTTAACTTATATGCATAGTACATCTGCTTATTTAACTTATATGCATAGTACATCATGAGAAATGCTGGCCTGGATAAAGCACAAGCTGGAATCAAGATTGCCAGGAAAAATATCAATAATCGCATATATGCAGAGGATACCACCCTTATGGCAGAAAGTGAAAAAGAACTAAAGAGCTCTTGATGAAAATGAAAGAGGAGAGTGAAAAAGTTGGCTTAAAACTCAACATTCAGAAAACTAAGATCATGGCATCCAGTTCCATCACTTCATGGCAAATAGATGAGGAAACAGTGGAAACAGTGGCTGACTTTATTTTTTGGGGCTCCAAAATCACTGCCGATGATAATTGCAGCCATGAAATTAAAATACACTTCCTCCTTGGAAGAAAAGCTATGACCAACCCTAGACAGTATATTAAAAAGCAGAGACATTACTTTGCCACAAAGGTCTGTCTAGTCAGATCAGATCAGATCAGTCGCTCAGTCTTGTCCGACTCTTTTTGACCCCATGAATCGCAGCACGCCAGGCCTCCCTGTCCATCACCAACTCCCGGAGTTCACTCAGACTCACGTCCATCGACTCAGTGATGCCATCCAGCCATCTCATCCTCTGTCGTCCCCTTCTCCTCCTGCCCCCAATCCCTCCCAGCATCAGAGTCTTTTCCAATGAGTCAACTCTTCTCATGAGGTGGCCAAAGTACTGGAGTTTCAGCTTTAGCATCATTCCTTCCAAAGAAATCCCAGGGCTGATCTCCTTCAGAATGGACTGGTTGGATCTCCTTGCAGTCCAAGCCACTCCCAAGAGTCTTCTCCAACACCACAGTTCAAAAGCATCAATTCTTTGGCGCTCAGCCTTCTTCACAGTCCAACGCTCACATCCATACATGACCACAGGAAAAACCATAGCCTTGACTAGATGAAGCTTTGTTGGCAAAGTAACATCTCTGCTTTCGAATATGCTATCTAGGTTGGTCATAACTTTCCTTCCAAGGAGTAAGCGTCTTTTAATTTCATGGCTGCAGTCACCATCTGTAGTGATTTTGGAGCCCCCCAAAATAAGGTCTGACACTGTTTGCACTGTTTCCCCATCTATTTCCCATGAAGTGGTGGGACCAGATGCCATGATCTTTGTTTTCTGAATGTTGAGCTTTAAGCCAACTTTTTCACTCTCCTCTTTCACTTTCATCAAGAGGCTTTTGAGTTCCTCTTCACTTTCTGCCATAAGGGTGGTGTCATCTGCATATCTGAGGTTATTGATATTTCTCCCAGCAATCTTGATTCCAGTTTGTGTTTCTTCCAGTCCAGTGTTTCTCATGATGTACTCTGCATATAAGTTAAAGAAACAGGGTGACAATATACAGCCTTGATGAACTCCTTTTCCTATTCAGAACCAGTCTGTTGTTCCATGTCCAGTTCTAACTGTTGCTTCCTGACCTGCTTTTCCAGTAGTCATGTATGGATGTGAGAGTTAGAGTCTAAAGAAAGCTGAGTGCTGAAGAATTGATGCTTTTGAACTGTGGTGTTGGAGAAGACTCTTGAGACTCCCTTAGACTGCAAGAAGATCAAACCAGTCAATCCTAAAGGAAGTCAGTCCTGAATATTCATTGGAAGGACTGATGCTGAAGCTGAAGCTCCAATACTTTGGCCACCTGATGCAAAGAGCTGACTCATTGGAAAAGACCCTGATGCTGGGAAGGATTAAAAGGCAGGAGGAGAAGGGGACGACAGAGGATGAGATAGTTGGATGGCATCACCGACTTGTTGGACGTGTGTTTGAGTAATGGAGTTGGTGATGGACAAGGAAGCCTGGCATGCTGCAGTCCTTGGGGTCACAAAGAATCGGACATGACTGAGTGACTGAACTGAAAGATATTAAAAGAGGACAATTCAGAATCCCTGTGGGGGACAGAAAAGATTAAATTGAAAGGGACCTTAATTCTTCTATCTAATGCCACCTTCCCCTAGATTATTGTAGTTGTTTAGTCGCTGCATTCTGTCTGACTCTTTGTGACCCCATGAACTGTAGCCTCACCAGGCTCCTCTGTCTGTGGGATTTTCCAGGCAAGAATACTGGAGCAGGTTGCCATTTCCTGCTCTGGGGATCTTCCTGACCCAGGGATCGAACCCAGGTCTCTTAGTCTTCTACATTGGCAGGCAGATTTTTCACCACTGAGCCACCAGGGAAGCTCTTCCCCTAGATTAAGTGATGTATATTGGGTAGGTCACATGTCAAGATAGTGGTGACAGAGCTAGGACCTTCTCGACCCCCAGACAAATTTTTTTCTAACCATACCAAACCAATTTCTTCACACATCTAGGACAGCGTGATTGCAGTGAATTGCCCCAGGATGATCACTAATGAATTGGAAGCTTGTGTTATTCCATGAATTTAGTCATTGCTAAAATAATTCTTTTAAAGCATTTGACTGTTTACTGTAACAAGGTGTCATGGATGAGTTGTTAATCACTACAGGTTGTAATAAGCCTGCAGGGGCTGAATCCAAAGGGTGAGGTCACGTTCTGTGGGGATGACAAGTAACCCATGTATAAAGCCCTTCAGCTGTACCCAAGCTTAGTGTACAGTCAGGACACTCCTTCTGGTGGGAAAGTCATCAGAAAACCTTCACCTTGATCAGCTCAGACACCACAGTGCTACAGCCAACTGGCTCCAGCTCATCAACCATCATGGTGCATTTCAGGATTTGTACTTACAGGAGAATTGATGTCACTTCTGGAATTTCGCTGCCTTCTAAGAACTTCCCAGGTGGTGCTAGTGGTAAAGAACCCACCTGCCAATCCAGGAGACATAAGAGACCTGGGTTCGATCCCTGGGTTGGGAAGATCCCCTGGAGGAGGGCATGGCAACCCACTCTGGTATTCTTGCCTAGGGAATCCCATGGACAGAGGAGCCTGGCAGACTATAGGCCATATGGTCACAAAGAATCAGATATGACTCAACACTCATGCACAGGATTGCTGGTATGACACCATGCATGAATAATATCCTGCTCATGAGCTCAGTGGAGGCTAGATTTGAAGAAAGTTTCAAGAGGTCCTGTGTTCAGAGACATGTAGATACATAATCTTCCGGGCTTCCTTTGAAACTCTCACACAGCTTATGATTACACTAGCTTAACTTATGATTCCCTCATTCTCCCATGGTTTCTACCACAGAAGACCATCTTTTCTGAGTTGTTTCATCATTCTATGACCCTGGACTTCTGGTGTGAGGAGTTCCTTTTATAGACTGTTAAGTAGCCATTTGGGCTTCCCTAGTGGCTCACTGGTAAAGAATCCGCCTGCCAATGCAGGAGACTTGGATTCAGTTCCTAGGTCTGGAAGATCCCCTGGAGAAGGAAATGGCAACCCACTGCAATATTCTTGCCTGGGAAGTCCCATGGACAGAGGAGCCTGGCGGGCTACAGTCCATGGGTTCGCAAAGGAGTTGCAAGACTTGGCCCCTAAACAATGAGATAGCCATTTTCTTCTGAATTTGTGCTAATAAGTTATAATAAACTTAAATATGTAAAAATATTTAAATATCATCATTAAATACACATCAGATCAGATCAGTGGCTCAGTCGTGTCCGACTCTTTGCGACTCCATGAATCGCAGCACGCCAGGCCTCCTTGTCCATCACCAACTCCCGGAGTTCACTCAGACTCACGTCCATCGAATCAGTGATGCCATCCAACCATCAGTACTGGAGTTTCAGCTTTAGCATCATTCCTTCCAAAGAAATCCCAGGGCTGATCTCCTTCAGAATGGACTGGTTGGATCTCCTTGCAGTCCAAGGGACTCTCAAGAGTCTTCTCCAACATCGCAGTTCAGAAGCATCAATTCTTCAGCGCTCAGCCTTCTTCACAGTCCAACTCTCACATCCATACATGACCACAGGGAAAACCATAGCCTTGACTAAGCGGACCTTTGTTGGCAAAGTAATGTCTCTGCTTTTGAATAGTTGCTTACAGTTTATTCATACAGTATAATTCACTGAAGGTGGTTTTGTCAAAGAAAACTCTGACAGTGGGAGTATTTGTTTGGGTCACAAACCTTGGAATCTCTTAAGAACAAGCCTGTCTCTTCCTATTATGTCATCTTATAGGTAGTTCAGTTCTCTTTTGTTCAGTATCTGAATGTTATCTTAAAAGCTTGGTCAAGTCGTACTGAATGCATATGCCAAGAGCACTCTTTGGCCCCCGATTTTTTCATGGCACCTCCATTACAATTATGAACTTTTGAAGGTCCCCTTGATCCCACTTTTAGACCAATTCTGTAGCATGAATACCCGTAGGAGCACCCAGATCGCCCTGCATTTTAAATCAGGTGCTAAGAAGATCCAGTAGAGTGTGTAGTAGGTTGAAATCATTTATATGTTCCCTACAGGAGGTATCTGCCACAAAAGGTGGCCTTATGAGGATCATTATATTACTATTTTATTTATTTTAAAAAAGTTTTTTTAGTTGTGCTGCTCAGCTTGTAGGATCTTCTCTGACTGAACCTGGGCCATAGCACCACCGAACCACCAGGGAACTCTCCATATCCATATTACTATTTTATTTTATATTTTTTAGAAATGACTTAAAAATTATGACTTTTTTTGTTTTTAATATTTATTTGGCTGCTCCGAGTCTTAGTTGTGCCTTGTGGACTCTTAGTTGTGCCATGTGGGGTCTAATTTCCTGCCCAGGGATCCAGCCCGGGCCTCCTGCATTGGAAGCATGCAGTCTTAGCCACTGGACCTCCAGGGAAGTCCCTTCTATTTTAGAAGGTGATCATCTTATCCTGGCCACATCAAACAGTGTATCTATGGTTCAGAAAGGAAATAGCTAGGAATTGATGAGTACATTATGTTCCAGTTACTTTCCCTTTGTCTTATTCCATAATAATTTCTGCCTACGCCTGGATCCTTCCCACTAGCTTTTTTTTTTTTTTTTAATGGCTATGCTGGGTCCTTGTTGCTGCACTCAGGCTTCCTCTGGTTACAGTGAGCTGGGGCTTCTCTCTAATTGCTGTGCTCGGGCTTTTCACAGCAGTGGCTTCTCTTGTTGCGGAGCACGACTCTTGGCACTCGGGCTTCAGTGGCTGTGGTGCCTGGGCTTCACTGTCCCCAGGGATGTGGGATCTTCCCGGACCAGGGATCAAACTCGTGTCTTCTGCATTGGCAGGAGGATTCTTTACCACTGAGTCACCAGGGACGAACCGCGCCCCCCACACCCTACCCATTAGCTTTTAAACTCAACTTTCTTGTTATTAAAAACAAAGTTTGTTTTTTAAGAACAACTCACTTCCCTGTTCACAAATGGTCTCTCTCTCTTCTCTCCTTATTATCGAACATCTCCAAAGACTTGTCTGTCGTCTCCTTCTCATTTCCTCCCTACCCCGTCTGGACTGAAAGCACTGCAGTCTGGCCTCCAGTCTCATCAATCAATCCAAACAGCTCTGACTGTGGCTACAAAAGATCTCTCCACGTGCATCTGCCTGACGGACGAGTTTGCGTCCTCATTGCGTGTGACCTCCCAGCAGCATTCTGCTCTACTGTTTCTTCCTGAAATACTCTTTGTGTCTATCCACGATACAGATCCCTGCTGATTCTCCTCCTGTTTGCTGTTCTCTCCTCTGTTTCTGAGCTCGGGACAGCTTTGGTTCAGTGTTGGGGTTTCTCAGCATTTGCCCTCCCAGGCCCCTGCTTCTCTGGGCAGCCTTGCCCATGTCAGGGCTGCATTTGCTGCCCATGTGATCATAAAGTCCAACTTTCAACCTCTATCCAGACATTTTTTCTGAAATTCCAACTTCCTTCTTAATGTTTTCTGTCGAATATCTCAGAGGAACCTCAGATTCACCAGGTCTAAAATCAGACTCCTGGGGCCTCCCTGGCAGTCCAGTGTAAAGATTCTGTGCTTCCACTGCAGGGGGCGTGGGTTCAATCCCTGGTTGGAGAACTAAGATCCCACAGACTGTGTGGCATGCCCCCCCCCAAAATTTTTTTCTTTAAAAATTAAAATATTTCAGTAGAGTTATTTAAAAAAACAAAAACAAAATCGGACTCCTTTTATTCCACACACACCTGGTGTTTCCAGTGTCCCCTTTTTAAGTGATTCTGTGTGCGTTGCTCAGTTGTGTCCAACTCTTTGTTTGTGACCCTGTGGACCCCATGAAGCCTGTGAGGCTTCTCTGTCCGTGGAATTCTCCAGTTAGAAATCCTAGAGCAGGGAGCCATTCCCTTCTCCAGGGGATCTTCCTAACCCAGGGACCAAACCCAGGTTTCCCGCATTGCAGGCAGATTATTTACCATCTGAGCCACCAGGGAAGCCCCAGGCAACTCTGTGCATGAGCCAGGGCTCTTTGGATTTCCTTTTCTCCCCTTCTCTGACTCTGTCCAGCCCATTATTTGTGAGTTTTTGCCTCCTGAATACCTCTCAGCTCCCCACTGTCACCACCATCATCACCACCCCATCATCTCCCTGGAGCCCCGCATTGGTTGTTCCAGATGTGCTCTGCCTCCTCCAGCCTGTTTTCCGTATGGGAGCCAGAAGGATCTTTCCAGAATACACATTTTATCTCCACATACCCTCTGTCCAGCCTCTCTCGGGCTTCCCCTTGCTGTTAGCACCCCGGTCAGAATTCTTCCCATGACCAGTCTGCTGGCTCTGGCCCTGCCCCCCGCAGCCATGCTTTCCGCAGTGCCCTTCCCCCTGAGTTTGCGTCACTCTCGGGTCCTTGTGCCCGGCCTGTTCCCTCCTTTCCCAGAGCCTCTGCCTGGGGCGTGCTTCCTTCCTCCCTTTACCTTCTCATCCTCCAGATTTCAGTTCACTTTTCCTTTCCTTGGGGGTATCATCCCCGATCTTCCAACAGTCCATGTCCCCAGATTATAAGTGTTCATAGCACTGAGCACCCCTCCTTTGTAGCCATTGTCAGAGTTTCTGTTTTATGCCCATTCGTGTGATTATCTGATTATTGCCTGTGTCCAGTATCAGCTCTGTGAGGCGGTGGCTGTGTCCGCTTGACTCTCTGTTACATTCCTGACATAGTACAGTGCCTGGGAATTGGAAGTGCTTTGCATGTAATCTTTAAAAATGTTTCTTAAAATATTTATTTTGTGTATTTGGCTGTGTTGGGTCTTAGTTGCAGCACTCGGGATCTTTCATTGCAGCACACAGTCTGTAGTCATAGCACACAGGCTTAGTTGCTCTGAGTCATGTGGGATGTTAGTTCCCCGACCAGGGGTCAAACCCGAGACACCTGTGTTGCAAGATGAATTCGTAACCACTGGACCACCAGGGAAGTGCCTGCATATATTTATAGACTTAATTAATGTGAGTGCATGAATTAGCATAGTCCATCAGGTTGACAGTGCAGAGGTTAAGAGCACAGGCTCTGCAGTCAGACTGCCGGAGTCAAGTCTCAGCCTTGCACCCATAAGCTGGGTCACCATAGGCAAGTTGCTTTATTCTGTGTGGCCTCAGTTTCCTTATCTGTGAAGTAGGGATAGTAGTTGTATCCATTTTTCAGGGCTCTGATGAGGACTGTCTGACAAAACACATAAAGCTCTCGGGACAGCGCCGGTATGCAACAAGTCCCCGTCAGTACTCGAATGCTCCTTATCGACATCATTGTCACTCACAGAAACATCATCAGTTGATGGGAACCAGTAAGCTTTGGTTAGAATCTCTATCCTGTGGATTTAGCAGGCCAGTTCCCAGGGGAAGAAGGGTCTTACAGCAGCATGCTCCTTAGGATGCTTCCACTCCTTCCTGGTCCCGTCTTCCATCTTAACCGCATCATGACAGTAATTCACCAGTGACTTCTAAAACACGGGCTGTCAAATACTGTAAAAAAAAAGTTTATTATCCAGGTTACTACCATTTGTCACCCTCAGTAGAAGGTGGAGCTCTGAGAGGTGACTGAAGATTGAAGAAGTTGTAGCAGCTCTCTCGTCCCAAGAGTCACCCTTCCTCCAGTGGATGGAGCGAATGGGGGAGGACAGGTGGCCAGCCATCAGGTCACTTTCTGTTCATTTGGGAATCTGGATTTTATAGGCCAAGATTTTCAGAGAGTTGTCTGTGGCCCTACATGGTTTATTTCAACACTGGGAATCAGTCTCATATCACAAATCTTTTCACCACTTCCATCTAGAGTACGAGAATCGTCTTCTCTGCGAGCACACACGTTTTGCCATTTGTTTGGTTTTGGCTGCGCTGGGGTCTTCATTGCTGCATGCGGTCTTTTCTGTAGTTTCAGTGCGTGGACTTCTCACTGGGGTGGCTTCTCTTGTTGCAGCGCACAGGCTTTAGAGTGTAGGTTCAGCAGTTGCAGCACGCATGTGGGATCTCCTCAGACCAGGGATCAAACCCGTGTCCCAAGTTGACAGGCAGATTCTTAATCATGGGATCACCAGGGTAGCCCAGTATTTTGCTACTTTTTATTCTGAGTTCTCTCTTACACAGACTATAGATCCCAACCACAGTTCTCATATCACTGTCACTGAGTTGTCAAAGTTCAAAGCCCAGAGGGGCTGAGGTGGCATTTCTGTGTCCGTCACCTTTGAAGGCTTTCCTCCCAGGCACCTTGACAGCACCAGAGTCGTGAAAAATAGCCCTTTAAGCACCAAATGACATTTATTCCTTCACTATAAAGCTTGAGAACTCACTAGAGCCAGTGTGTGCGAAGGAAGCCCTTATTCTTTTCCAGTCCCTACGGTGGCTGGCTGCTGCACCTGGTGTTGCAACACCTCCTGTTCGATCGGAAGCGGGCTGCCCCCAACCATGGAAGCTTATGTTAGAAGAGAGGGGAGTAGCATTAGGTCTTTCCCGGCCCCTGGGATGCAGCGCTGGTGTTCACTGGTGGGCTTGTGTTTCTTTGTTCCACTGTGATTGGATGCTACTGGCCTAGGGTGGTAGTAACTCAGAGGGGTTTTTGTTTCCAGAGTGGGGGCCCTCCCTGTTTATTTAGCTCCTTCAGTACTGCACCTTGAATGCAGGCGCCACAATCCACTCATCTCCATCTTCACCTCCTTCAGGTGGAGGAGTGGTAACTCTGCTTGCTCCCAATTACCAGTGCAGGTTACATGTTTATAAATACTCATTTGGTGTAGGAAGAAAATGATCGGTATTAGACCATCAGCTCATTGAAGCAGCAGACACAGTTGCAGAAAGACTGCTCCCCATATTTGCACAGCTTCTCTAGCGGTTGTAGTCACTCAGGTCCAGCTAGTTTCCAGGACTGGTTGTTATTCAGTCACTAAGTTGTGTCTGACTCTGCGAACCCCATGGACTGCAGCACGCTAGGCTTCCCTGTCCTTTACCACCTCCTGGAGTTTGCTGAAACTCGTGTCCATCGAGTCGGTGATGCCATCCAGCCATCTCATCCTCTGTCCTGGCCTGGGGAGTGGAGAAAACCATATGGCAGATTCTTCCTGCCAGAGCTTGTCTGTCATGGATGGGAGAGAAAGGAGCCAGAAGGGTACTTGCAGTTTGGTGGCGTGGCTGGGTAATTTGTGGGCTGTTTAAAATTTAGTAAACCCTGAGTTCTCTCCAGATTTCCTCACTGGCTCTTCGTTCTCTAGCAGAGACTTAGATACGGATGCTCCCCAGGGTTCTGCCTTGTGCTACCTACTCTTTCTTGATGGCTTAATTATCGCACACCTGCAGCTTTCAAGGCTGCAGCCCAGTCTGTCCTCCTGATGTTGAGCTCAGACTCCAGCTGCCAATTTGGCATTCCTACCTAGGGGTCTCCAGGCCACCTCTGATTTAGCATATTCTAAATAGAAATACTTCCTTTTTTCCAATATATGCTCTTTTCCCATATCCCTTCAGTAAATGGCATCATCATTAGCCATTTGTAGCGGCAGGCTATAGTCCACAGGATCACAAAGAGTCGAGCACAACCGAGTGACTAACAAACACACACAAGTAGCCCCAACCAAAAATGAGTTATAATGCATCCACCCGTGTGCATGTGTGCTGAGTCACTTCAGTTGCGGCCGACTCTTTGAGACCCCATAAATTGTAGGGGTCCTACAGTTTATGGTCCTGCCAGGTTCCTCTGTCCATGGGATTCTCCAGACAAGAATACTGGAGTGGGTTGCCATGCCCTCCTCCAGGGGATCTTCCCAACCCAGGAATCGAACCTGTGTCTTTTATGTCTCCTGCATTGGCAGACGGTTCTTTACCACTAGCGCCACCTAGGGAGCCCTGTAATGTATTTGTATTTCCTCTCAAATCTGAGGTCGACCAGTTCCCTGGCCTGACTCACTACCTCAGCACTGCCTCCATATTTGCCCTTTGTCTCTTCCCAGGAGGATTTTGCAGGTTTCTGTCTCCCGCAGCATTTCCCTGGACTTTTGAAGTAAACTCCAGGCCGGTCCTCTTGTCTGTTGTTGCAGCCTCTGGCTACTCTGTCATCAGATATCCGAAGTTCTAGTATAATTAGGCCAATCCTCTGGGTTTAAACTCTCCATAACTTCCAGAAAAATAAAATCCAAACTCCTTGATTCCTGCCCACTTCGCCAGCCCCATGTATCACCACTCTCCTACCCAGGTTTCAGCCTTACTGCTTGCCCGTGTACGTGGAGTCACTTTGCTGACCTCCTGCCCTGAGAAACTCCTCTCTCATCTTTAAGCCTAAAGCCCCAAACATATTCTTCTGAGCAGGTTGCATGACCTCCAGGGTAGGTTAAAAGGCTGTTTTTAAAAAAAAACAAAAACAAAACTTGTAGCACACGTGGAGGTGAAAGTCACTCAGTCATGTCTGACTATTTGTGACCCCATGGGCTGTACAGTCCATGGAATTCTCGAGGCCAGAATACTGGAGTGGGTAGCCTTTCCCTTCTCCAGGGGATCTTCCCCACCCAGGGATGGAACCCAGGTCTCCCAGCCACAAGGGAGCCCCACATACACATCCTCAATCCGTTGGGTTTTGTTGTTGTCGTTTGTTTTGTCTTTGGCCATACCCACAGCATGCTGGGTCTTAGCCCCCTGACCAGGCACTGAACCCACGGACCCTGCAGTGGAAGCTCAGAGTCCTCACTCCTGGTCCACCAGGGAAGTCCCAAAAGGCTCTTAAGAGTTTCCTAACACTTAGTGCTAACTTCCACTTCAGCATGTGTGTGATAATTATTAGTTCACATGCAGATTTCAGCTATATGATTATGTATTAAATGAGACAACACCTATATAGCTCCTAAAAGTGCCTGCCTGGTATGTAGGACATATTTAGTAAGTGCCGATTCCCTTGCTTTCTTGACCTCCCTTAGCCCAGCCGTGTGCAGGCAGGAGCTGTGTTCTGTCCGTGGGTGTTTCCAGGACCCAGTCCAGAGCTGGAATGAACTGGAACGTCAGCAGGAGTTTTCACATGAATCAAAACTAGACTGGTTGGTTTCTTCCGTGTTTTTACCCAGAAGGCCTTGCTCCTTTCATTTTCGTTCTTATAATCTAGTCACCCTCACAGAAGCCCTCGTTTCCCGCCAGCTCTCTGATATGGTGGAAGCTGGCGTTTTATTCTCTTCCCTGCCTTTGTCAGGTGGAGCTCACTCTGGATTTGTGGGGAAAATCATTGTTAACTCACTGCCTTCGTATAGCCAGGGCCAGACCTCCTGGTGACTGAGGTATGAGCTTGGGTCCCAGAAAGAACCGCATCTGACTTCCAGCCCTGTCATCTTTTAGCTGAATAATGGTGGATGAGTTGGTTCCCTTCACATAAGCCTCAATTTACTCACTGTGGACTGGGAAGAATAATGCATCCCTATGGGGTTGTGGCCACCTCATGCGAAGAGTTGACTCATTGGAAAAGACTCTGATGCTGGAAGGCATTGGGGGCAAGAAGAGAAGGGGACGACAGAGGATGAGATGGCTAGATGGCATCACCGACTCGATAGACATGAGTTGGGTGAACTCCGGGAGTTGGTGATGGACAGGGAAGCCTGGCGTGCTGCAATTCATGGGGTCGCAAAAGAGTCGGACACGAATGAGCGACTGAACTGAACTGAATGGAGTTGTGAGGATTACATGAGATAATTTATATAAGGGCCTCAAAAGCTGGTCCTTGTTATTTATACAGCAGAAATTCTGTACAAGAAAAGATGAATTTGAGTTTACGTTTTGATAATTTTTATCTGAAATTAAAGCGTATTAGTTTTCATGCAGTCGTTTGCAAAGATAATATTTTAAAAGACTTTTTAAACCAATTTGTTTCTGGTGAGCACCATTTTTGCCTAGTAAAACTGACGTTACGGGGATTGGTTTGGCCAAAAAGTTGTTCAGGTTTGCCCATAAGATGTAATGGAAAAACCAGAATGAACTTTTAGGCCAACCCAATAATTTTTTTTTTCCAGTTTTACTGAGAAATTGACATATGTCACTCCATAAGTTTAAGGTGCAGAGCATGATGGTGTGATTTACATATACTGTGGAACAGTGACCACAATAGGTTCAGCAGACCTCCATCTTCTCATATTACAGATACAACAAAAAGAAAGGAAAGGAGAAAAAAAATTGTTTTCTCCTTGTAATGTGACTTAGCGTTAACTCTCAACTCTCATATAGCATTGTTAACAGCAACTAATGTTTGCTTTCTACTTTTGCTCATTGCTTGCTACCTGCATATTTATTGGTTTGAATAATGTTCAGGGCTAAAAATTTGTGAATTTCAATCCTGAAAAAGCTACTTAAACTTTTTAGCATTTAACATTTAGCATAGACCCAAGTGTCGAGCCTGGGTTGTGCAGTTATGCCTGTGACCTTGGAGAAGTCCTTTAGTTCCTCTGGACTTCTGTTTCTCTATCTAAAGAATAAGTCATTGTTCTAGGACCCTTACAAATTCTAAAATTTCAAGAAATCCAAAACTTACCAACCAAAGATCCAGACCTCTTTCACCAGCTGCTTTCATAAGTAGGAACCATAGTTGGCAGCCTTGGCTATCAGGCTAAACTTCATGACATCAACCATGAGCAATTTTCAATTTCAGTGGCAACTTTTTTGTCCAGAACAACTTGGTCAAAATTTTTGAGCTTTTCTTTTTTCGTTTAAAAAATAAGCATTAACAACTAGACTTTATGTAAACTGGTCTCATGTAATTTGCTGTAATATTACAGCAGGACTTTTATGGGGTGTGGATGTTGTCTTCGGTGTTCAGTTCTTTGCACTGTGAACAGTAATTGGGGCCCCGAATACTTCAGTGACTTTCTTTGTGTGATACATCGGTGTTCTGGCTTCAGATTTTGGCCTTGAGCAGGATGTTCCCCATTCATTGAATAACTACCAGGAGCATTTGTCTTTAAGATTCTGAAATTTGCCAGAGGCAGCCTTGGAAGTGGTTACATTCAAATTTATGTATCTTTCTTCTTTTACTTGCTCTCTCCCTTCCTTCCTCTTGGGAGAGATACTATTGAAAAACCAACTGGATCTGGTTACCTGCACTCTGTGTTTGGGGACTAGGGTGGGAAAGCACAAAAACATTTTATTATTGAAGTTAAAGAAAGGTGATAACGGGTAAACAAGCACCCAGGCAAACCTAGAGAGAGAGTAGCGTTTATGTGCTCACAGACCTTGAAATTCTGTTTTGTGTCTAAGCCTGTATTGGAAGGAGAATTTATTGAAAGAATTTGTAAATGCATTTGTGTTTCTTTGTAGGTGATATTTTGAATCTAGAGAGGCTAACAGCTGCTGTTGCCATACAAACCCCAATTATCTTTTCTCTTGCTTCAAATGCTTCCTAGTAATGTGACATGTTAGTCTTCTTAGAAATATGACTAAGGGTTTCTTACAGTTGAGAGCTGGGGGTTTGCAGCTAAAGGATTGCTTCTCACCACTTCTCAAAATACATATGATGAAAAAAGATTAGGGCCATTAGGCATTTCATGGAAGGTAGAAAAGGCTTTTACCCTCCCAGTTCCTAGGTAGAGGGAACGTTCCAACATTTGGTAGCCAGCAAAGCCTTTTTTCATAATGTAAAAACAAAAAGGAATAACTCAACTCTCTGGGCAGATTGACAGAATCTAAAGTGAAGGTTAATCAAAACCAAAAGTCAGGTCAGTCCCTGAACCCATTGTCCTCACTGTAGTCTGTGAGGTCAGAGCTGTTCAGTATTTTCATAATAATACTAAGATGGTCTGTTCGCCTTTTTATTTTCATTTTCTAACAAGTGTGCAGATTGAATGCAAAAGCAGAGACCAACAGCCAGCTATCTTCTGTTAATGAGATTTGCAAAAATGGAGAACAGTGCCATGCTTTCCACTTAAATTTTTTGTTTTGCACAACATAGATATTTTTGTAAAGAATGTTATTTATATTGCAGTGTAACAAATTTAATGTTGTTATTTTAATGAATTAATAGTTTACAGTTTTCTCCACTTTAATTTCTATTATGGGGGACTTCCCTGGCAGTCCAGTGGTTAAGACCTCCCCTTCCAGCGCAGGGGGTGCGGGTTCAATCCTTGGTTGAGGAGCTAAGATCCCACATGCCTCGGGGCCAAAAAAACCAAAACATAAATAACAGAAGCAGTATTGTAACAATTTCAATAAAGCCTTTAAAAACATTCCACATCAAAAACAAAATCTTAAAAAATTATGATACTATCAATAGATTCAACCCACGGGGTCCTCGATAATTTTTAAGAGTAAAGGAAACTAGAGACTCGAAAGTTGGAGAACTGCTAATTAAACAAATAAACAATTAAGGCACGAACTCCAAGCCAGTGATGGCTAAAATGTGGAGATAGCCGTGAGAACCTGGGAATCTTTGAATTTTGGGGTTCTTGTACAGAAAGGAAAAATAAAGCACATATTGAAAGAAAATCCAAAGAGAGAGCAAGATGTACTGGTAGAGAGAGGCTGAATGAGAACCCCATGGGGGAGACACAGACTCCTTCACTCCTCATTCCGTGGACTAGTGACCTTCTAGAGCGGACGCTTGGCTCAAAGGCTGGGGAGGAGGGCCCTTATATGGGCCGGCTAGGGTCCTAGAGAGAAAAGGTAGTTAGACTGGTCAGCTTCCTGCCTTGACTTTGAAACTGAAGGTCAGTGGGTGAAGTTGAAGCTGAAAGGTCACATGGAAAAGGGGCCGGAGGGGCTGTGATGGCCACATGCAAGCTCTAATCACGAAGGAACAGAAGCTGAGTTGTTGGATGGGTTGGTTGAGAAAGGATAGTAGATTGCACCCAGAGGAAAAAAACAGATAATAGAGAGGCTTTGAGCCTGCAAGAGAGACAGGAGGCAAGTGTGGCTTCAGTGGTTAGTGTTTCCCCGTTACAGCCTTTGTCTCTTTACAGTAAATCCTCTTCTTTACTGGCAAACCAAAAGAGCCTGAGTGAAAAGTAGAGAAACACAAGTGTACAGATTACCAGGACCAGCACAGTTTATATGATTAAGATATGAATTTAATTCTGAACCACCTAGTAGCCAAGGGAACAAGGATTCACTTTTAATCATGAAGCCAGATAATAAAGAAGAAGGCAGCTATAAGGGTCATGATGAGTTTTCTAACACTGAGTTTATAATCAATCACCTTCTTATGTATGGAGGTTCCTTAAAAGATTAAAAACAGAATACCATAGTCCCACTTCTGGGATCCAGAAGTCCCACTTATGATTATATATACCTAAAATAATTCAAAGCAGGATCTGGAAGAGAAATTCACACCCCCGTGTTCATGGCAGCATTATTCACAATAGCCAAGAGGTAAAAGCAACCCAGATGTCTCTTGACAGATTAAAATTTTAGAAATTGGTATGTACCTATAATGGGACTTCCCTGGTGGCTCAGATGGTAAAGAATCTGCCTGCAATGTGGGAAACCTGGGTTCAATCCCTGGGTTGCAAAGATCCCCTGGAGGAGGGCATGGCAACCCACTCCAGTATTCTTGCCTGGAGAATCCCATGGACAGAGGTACCTGGCGGTCTATGGTCCATGGGGTCGTAAAGAGTTGGACACTACTGAAGCAACTTAGCACACGCAGAACATATACATATAATAGAATATTATTCTGGCTTCTTAAAAAAGGGAATTCTGACCCATGCTACAACATTGATGAACCTCAAGGACATTTTGCTTTGTGAAATAAACTAGTCACAAAGGGACACGTACTGTGTGCTTCTCCTCATGTGAAGTATCTAAAGTAGTCAAAATCATAAAAATAAGAACTAGAAAGATGCTTACCAAGGACTGGGGGGCAAGCTGGAAATTAGGTTTAATGGGTATAGAGTTTCTGTTTCGTAAGATGAAAAAATTTCTAGAGCTACGTTGTGCAGCAGTGTGAATATACTTTACACCACTGAACTATACATGCTGCTGCTGCTAAGTCACTTTAGTCGTGTCTGACTCTGTGCGACCCCATAGACAGCAGACCATCAGGCTCCCCCGTCCCTGGGATTCTCCAGGCAAGAACACTGGAGTGGGTTGCCATTTCCTTCTCCAATGCATGAAAGTGAAAAGTGAAAGTGAAGTTGCTCAGCTGTGTCCGACTCTTAGCGACCCCATGGACTGCAGCCCACCAGGCTCCTCCGTCCATGGGATTTTCCAGGCAAGAGTACTGGAGTGGGGTGCCATTGCCTTCTCTGGAACTATACATGCAATCCCCATCAATTTACCAGTAATATTTTTCACAGAACTAGAACAAAAAATTTCACAATTCATATGGAAACACATAAGACCCCAAATAGCCAAAGCAGTCTTGAGAAAGAAGAATGGAGCTGGAGGAAACAACCTTCCTGACTTCAGATTATACTACAAAGCTACAGTCATCAAGACAGTATGGTACTGGTATGAAAACAGAAACATAGACCAATGGAACAATATAGAAAGCCCAGAAATAAACCCATGCACCTATGGGTACCTTATATTTGACGAAGGAGGCAAGAATACCCAATGGGGCAAAGACAGCCTATTCAATAAATGGTGCTGGGAAAACTGGACAGCTACATGAAAAGAATGAAATTAGAACACTTCCTAACACCATACACAAAGATAAACTCAAAGTAGATTAAGGACTTAAATGTAAGACCAGAAACTATAAAACTCTTAGAGGAAACCATAGGCAGAATGCTCAATGACATAAATCAAAGCAAAATTCTCTGTGACCCACCTCCTAGAGTAACGGAAATGAAAACAAAAGTAAACAAGTGGGACCTGATTAAACTTAAAAGCTTTTGCACAGCAAAGGAAACTATAAGCAAGGTGAAAAGACAACCCACAGAATGGGAGAAAATAATAGCAAATGGAACAACTGACAAAGGATTAATTTCCCAAAATGTACAAGCAGCTCATACAACTCAATACCAGAAAAACAAACAACCCAATCAAAAAGTGGGAAGAAGACCTAAACAGACAGTTCTCCAAAGGAGACATGTAGATAGCTAACAAACACATGAAAAGATGCTCATCATCGCTCATTATTAGAGAAATGCAAATAAAACCACAGTGAGATATCACCTCAGACCAGTCAGAATGGCCATCATCAAAGTCTTCAAACAATAAATGCTGGAGAGGGTGTGGAGGAAAGGGAGCGCTCTTGCACTGTTGGTGGGAATGTAAATTGTTACAGCCACTAAGGAAGATGGTGGGTATGGAGATTCCTTTAAAAAACTAGGAATAAAACCACCATATGACTCAGCAATCCCACTCCTAGACATACACCCTGGGAAACCAAAACTGAAAAGAACACATGTATCCCATTGTTCACTGCAGCACTATTTATAATAGCTAGAACATGGAAGCAACCTAGATGTCCATCGACAGATGAATGGATAAAGAAGTTGTGGTACATATACACAATGGAGTATTCAGTTCAGTTCAGTCCAGTCGCTCAGTCGTGTCTGACTCTCTGCGACCCCATGAATCGCAGCACGCCAGGCCTCCCTGTCCATCACCAACTCCCGGAGTTCACTCAGACTCACGTCCATCGACTCAGTGATGCCATCCAGCCATCTCATCCTCTGTCGTCCCCTTCTCCTCCTGCCCCCAATCCCTCCCAGCGTCAGAGTCTTTTCCAATGAGTCAACTCTTCGCATGAGGTGACCAAAGTACTGGAGTTTCAGCTTTAGCATCATTCCTTCCAAAGAAATCCCAGGGCTGATCTCCTTCAGAATGGACTGGTTGGATCTCCTTGCAGTCCAAGGGACTCCCAAGAGTCTTCTCCAACACCACAGTTCAAAAGCATCCATTCTTCAGCGCTCAGCCTTCTTCACAGTCCAACTCTTACATCCATACATGACCACAGGAAAAACCATAGCGTTGACTAGATGGACTCAACCATAAAAAGGAACACAACTGAGTCAGTTCTAATGAGGTGGATGAACCTAGAACCTATTATACAGAGTGAAGTAAGTCAGAAAGAGAAAGATAAATACTGTATTCTAACACATATATACGGAATCTAGAAAAATGGCACTGAAGAATTTATTTACAGGGCAACAATGGAGAAACAGACATAGAGAATAGACTTACGGACATGGGGAGAGGGGAGGAGAGGGCAAGATGTACGGAAAGAATAACATGAAACGTATTACCATATGTAAAATAGATAGCTAACAGGAATTTGCTGTATGGCTCAGGAAACTCAAACAGGGGCTCTGTATCAACCTAGAGGGGTGGGGTTGGGCCAGAGATGGGAGGGAGGTTTAAGAGGGAGGGGATGTATGTAAACCTATGGCTGATTCATGTTGAGGTTTGACAGAACACAGCAAAATTCTGTAAAGCAATTATCCTTCAATTTAAAAATAACAATTAAAATTTTTAAAAAAAGTTAAAAAAATTGTTAAGATGGTTAATTCAATATCATGTATTTTTACCACAAGAAAAAAGTGAGTCACCTGCATGTAAATGAATGATTGAAGCAGTAAGTTATATATTTGACAATATGCAAAATGAGAAATTTACCAGCATTGAACTTCCCAACAAGATTTTGGTTTTGGATCAATTTCTGTTGTGGAGGCATATGCAAGAAGAAGACATTTCTGTTCCCAACCAGAACTGTCGTACCTCTGTGATCAAGAAACATCATCCATGTCATGTATTCTGTCCTCAGTAATGGCTTTGCACAGGCTCATATATAAGGGTATCTCAGAGCTGTATGCTTTATAGCACTTTTGCTGGGTAGTTAAGCTCATGATATTCCTCCCTTTATGCTCCATCGTGTTGGCTGAGTTGAGATCCTGTTTCTTTCTTTATTTTTATTTTCTTGACCATACTGCATGGCATGTGGGATCCTAGTTCCTCAACTAGGGATTGAACCCATGCCCCCTGCATTGGAAGCTTGGAGTCTTAATCACTGGACTGCCATGGAGGTCCCAAGAGTTCCTGTTTATTTTTTGAATGATCTTGCTGGATAGTTGGACTTTTTTTTTTTTTTTTTTTAGGAGGGAGTGGAAAACCTATACAGAGACTCTGATTAAGTTTTCTTTGTAAAAATTAGATTTATCAAGTATTAAATCAGTTTATATGTTCTGGTATGCAACAAACACAACAAAGACTGAGTAGCGAATTATCTAATTTTAGACATTTCTATTCCCTTGAGTCGTGCTATATTTTAAGAAATAGATCATTGGCAAACTTTCAACTAAAGCAAGAAACTTCATAATTTATATTTATATATATATGTGTGTGTGTGTGTTTTATGTGGAAGATACCATGGTTCTATTATTAGAATTCTTCAGAATCTTTTTCATTGAACCTTAATAAGTGAGCAGGTGGACTTAGTGCTTAGTCCAGGTGCTTAGAAGAGTGTAACATTCACTCACTGTATAACTCAGAGAGGAGTGTCAGGATGACTATGGAAACAGTAAAAGAGCCAAGCTCATAGTTTTCTGATTTAATTATTGATTGTTCAAAAGGTCTTATATTTTGCAGTGGTTTAGCATCACTGAAAAATGTGGGGCGGGGGCAGCGGGGAGGAGGAAGAGAAAAAAGAAAGAAAGAAAGAAATATATTGGGTTGGCTAAAACATTCCTTTGTGGTTTTCTCTAAGATGGTTTGGAAAACCGTGAAGAAACTTCTTGTTGTTCAGTTGCTCAGTTGTGTCCAACTCTTTGCAACTCCATGGACTTCAGCATGCCAGGCTTCCCTGTCCTTCACTATCTCCTTGAGTTTGCTCAAACTCATGTCCATTGAGTTGGTGATGCCATCCAGCCATCTCATCCTCTGTTGCCCCCTTCTCCTCCTGCCCCCAATCTTTCCAAACATCAGGTCTTTTCCGATGAGTCTGGCCAATCCAGTACTTGGCACAGAGTTGGCGCCTGCTGCCTTGACCTCCATACAAAGTTTGGGTGTTTTTGCAGGGGTGCAGACACTTTCATTTCTTCTAGCTCCTGGGCCTGCCTATGCTCCTGTCATGCCTGCCTGATCCCTGGATGGAATCAGAAGCTGTAGCATGGCACTGTCCATCATTTCCTGCATTTCCCAGAAGAATCCAGGACGTCCCTGGAACGTGTGTTGTGTAGGAGTCTCAGAATGACTAAAAGAAGAAAACCAAACATACCTTTCATTTGAGTGAACACAGAAAGTACTGCCTGTTGACCTCTTCCTTAGACTGACGAAAAGCTGAGGAACAACTTGACTTAGGTGAAGTGACCTCTGTAACCGCACAAGAGCCCTGGCATCCGCAGACGAATGTTTATAAACCCACAGAAAACAGTCGTCGTTCTTGTGAAATATGCCTTCGGAGGGTTGAGAACGGTGTGCATGTACCCAAGCGCGGGCCTCATTGACATGCTTTAGTGACGGCATGTCGGCAACTCTTCTTTTCAGTATGATGTGGCCCAAAGAAAGAAATGTTACCATCTGACTGACTGATTCTGCAGGACATGGTTTTCATAGGAATTTAAAGAGACAAAGGGCGGAGGGGAGGAAAATTGACAGATGTACAGAGAAGCTGATTAGAATTGCTCCATTTTTATTTTTTTGCTGCATGCCCAGCCCAAAGCGCTGACCGTCAGTAACGGCCCTTAACATTGGAACGTAACCAGTCTTGCCGGGTTTTCTTCCTCTTTTCTTCTCTTTCCTTAATTTGATCTGAAACATGCCTTCTTCCTTTCCTACTAAATCTTACCAATAGAATGGTGCTTCCGTCCGCCTTGGCAGTTACGATGTGTTAAACGTCCCATGTAACCTCATACCCTGTCCTGTATTGATCGTCTCGCTGTAGCTGCCACAAATCAGGATTTTTACTGGGTCCATAATGTGATGGACCCAGGGTCTGTGATATCACTGTTTTTCAGTTTTAGCCCAAAAGCAGCAACCATAAATCTATCTTTTTTTTTTTAACTTGGTTTACCAAGGAAAAAACAAACAATCACAGAAATTAATGAAAATCTAAATATGATCTCAAAAAGCAGCATGTGAAACTTTGTTGAAGAAAATTATCCAATTTTGTGAATATACATAAAAGAAGACTTTTAAATGTCACTTCTTCCTGAAGTTAGAGATTTAGTAAAATTCCAATCAAAATTTTTAATATGATATTTAATTTTTGTCAAAAAAAGGTTATTATAATGATCATCTAGCTACATTTTTTAAGAAGAGAAACTAGGAGACACATAGCTTCTGTGTTAAGACATATTTTATATCTGCAGTAATTAAGTCATTTTCATTTTGACACAAGAATAGAATAGCAGATCAATAGAGCAGAGTTAGACAGCTCCCAAACAGACCCAATTATGTGTAAAAACATAAAACAGGCTAAAGAAGACATTATAAGTCAGTTGCAGATGGGAAAAGTTTTTAAATAAATACTGCTAAAGCAATTGGTTTGCTGCTAAGAAAAAGATCGATTTTAATCTTCACTTCATGTCCTACACCAAAATAAATTTCAAGAGCCTTAAGCAGCTTTAAACATACAAAATAAAGCTTTAAAAAAGAAAAATAAAAAACTAGAAGTAAACAGAGTGAGCAGTATACAGTCTCTAAGAGGAAGAACATATAAGCTTAAAAGAGTGGAAATCACAAAAGAAAATATCATATTTGATTAACATTTCAAAATTTCTCAATCTGAAAAAGCTGCTTAAATACAATTTTATGAAAACAACAGATGAGTTATTTAAAATATGATAGAGTATGGATATTATCTTCAAACTGTGATGCTATGCTAAGTCACTTCAGTCGTGTCCGACTCTGTGCGACCCCGGAGACGGCAGCCCACCAGGCTCCCCCGTCCCTGGGATTCTCCAGGCAAGAACACTGGAGTGGGTTGCCATTTCCTTCTCCAATGCATGAAAGTGAAAAGTGAAAGTGAAGTCGCTCAGTTATATCCGACTCTTAGCGACCCATGGACTGCAGCCCACCAGGCTCCTCTGTCCATGGGATTTTCCAGGCCAAGAGTACTGGAGTGGGGTGCCATAAGCATATAGAAATAAATAACAAAAACACTAAAATGCTATAGATAGCAGAAAAGTCAAAGAAGAGGAAATAACTAAAGTCTAATAAGTATTTTAGAGTGTTAAACATTTTTAAATTATATTTTTACCTAAGCATAGCAACTTTAGAATATTATTTAAAATTCATATTGGCTAGAATTGAATAAAATAGATTCTCTTTAGACACTGATGGAGAGGACATATTAATACAAACTGTTTAGAAAAAGCACTGGTAATATGCAGTGAGAGCTTTAGAAGTATTTGTGCCTTTATAGCAATAATTTCATTTCTGGAAAACCATTCAAAGAGACTCATCATAAAAACAGACAAAGATCATTTATAAAGATAGTCTTGTTTTTTAATAATAAAATATTTTAATAAAATAATAAAAATATATTTTAAAATAAAAACTGGTGTTTTAGAAATTTAATGGTCAGAGACTAATTAGTTGAAATCTCAATATAGTCTTCCAATGGAATATTATGTAGCCATTAAACTTGTTTTCAAAGAATATTTAGTAACACGAGAACTACTTCAGTAGTACTACTACTATTCCAATTTAATGTGTTCTTATGTATACCAGGGAAAAGGTTGAAAAAAATAATTAAAATATTAACAGTATTTATCACTGGTAGAATTATAGACAATTTAAATTTCCTCCTTGATACTGTTCCTCAGTTTTCATTTTTACTTGTATGATAAGAAAAATAAATAGTAAAAATAAAACAGTTCTTTAGTCTGCTTATTTCTGAATTTGAAATTCAACTAGATAAAAAATAAGTAAAAATATAGACTATTTGAAATTTTTCATCAAGTTTCATTGGAAGGATATACAAATAAATACAGAACTTTGGATAAAACACATTTTTTTCTCATCTACAAAACACTTACAAAATCATTACTATCTTCACCATGAAGAAAATCTTAACTAAATTCTAAAATGTAAAAATGTTACATGTTTTCTGAATATAAGCTAATAAAATTAGAAATTAACAACAAAAAACAGCCGTAAATATAACTTCTCATAAATTAAGAATTTTTTTCTAAATTACTCCTCATTTAAAGAGGAAATCAACATATAAATGATATATTTATTAATTCATAAAATAACACTGAAATTGTTTTAAAAGCAGCTGCTTTGTATCAAAACCTATGGAATACAGTCAAATCTATACCTTGAGAATTTTGCCATAAAAAAATTTTACTTTAGCATAAAGATGTATACATGTGAACCTAAGCATTCAGCTTCATTTATGAAAAAGTGATAAAGTAAGCTAAAAGAAGGTTGGAATAGAAAATTATAAAAGTAAATCTTGAAATTAGAGATAGAGAAAACAAAAAGACAGTACATAAAACCAAAAGCTGAGTTTTAGGAAGTACTGATAAAATAGACAACAAATTCCTAGCACATGTCATTAAGGAAAACTATAAAGATAAAAAGCAGATGATATTAAGTGTAAGAAAATAGATACAAGCATATTATATTTATAACCACCTAATTTTGCTGTAATGCAACATACATGTTTTTAAAAATTATTGGATGATGCATGATCACAGGATAAAAACCATAGGACATATGGGAAAAATTGGGTGTGGGAAAAATTGGGGCACGTTACTCAAAAAATTTTTCCAGAAAACAAAGTTTTGTTGGTGATATTTAAGAAATGAAGATAGGACACTGGTTAAAATGCTAGCATAGTTTTTATGCATGTGTTACATAGTTGAGGAATCCATAAACGTTATAATATATACATAATTTTACCTGGAAAAGACACAAAGCTTGCCTGTGGAAGTGGACTTCAGAAAGGTCACAGTTTGTGAGTTATTTTGAATTAATGGAGGAGGTTAACTGAAATCAGAAGGCCAAGTTTTAACAGCAGATGAAGATAGGTGTGGTTCTCAGGCGGTGATACCCTGAGGTAGACGGTAGATGTTTAAGGGATGAGTGTGTGTGTGTGTGTGTGTGTGTACTGTGCGTTCCTGTGCAGCTCAGTTCAGCTGGGTTCAGTTTTCTATGCTCACCTAGTATTTCTGGAGGACAAAATCATGCGTAAGCACCTATGAAATCAGAGCTACGCTCAGATCATTCCCTAATATACCAATCCTGTTGAAACTAATTCATGTTTTCAGCATAAGTGGTGTAGCAGAACTGCCTGTATAAGAGAATGAAAGAATCAGAAGACGATATTAGTTCTGTAGTAATATATTTGAAAATTTGAAAATGAATGATTTTATAACAAAATATAAATTAATAAATTTGACTCGAGAAGTAGAATGCTTACATGGATCAATAGCTGTAATTGGAAATTAGAAAATTTTACGTAGACATGTCTGTGAAGAAGACATACAGATGGCGAAAAATCACATGAAAAGATGCTCAACATCGCCAATTGTTGACATGCAGGTCAAAGCCACAATCAGGTATCACCTCACACTGATCAGAATGGCCATCATCAGAAAATCCACATCAGTAAATGCTGGAATGGGTGTAGAATATAAATTGGTACAGCCACTATGGGGAACAGTGTGGAGGTTTCCTAAAAAAATAAAAATAGAGCTTCCATGTGATCCAGTAATCCCACTCCCAGGGGCATATATCCAGATAAAACCATAATTCAAAAAGATACATGCACCCCAGTGCAGCACAATTTACAATAACCAGGACATGAGGCAATCTACAATGAACATTTAGAATAATGTTATGGATAAAACATTAAAATGGATAAAGAAGGTGTGATATACATACACACACACATACACACACACACACACACACACAATGGAATATTACTCAACCATAAAAAGAATGATATAGGACAGTGGAATATCACTCAACCATTAAAAAGAATGATATAGGATTTCCCTGGTGGCCTAGTGGATAGAAATTTGCCTACCAGCGCAGGGGACACAGGTTCGATTTCTGGTCCAGGAAGATTCCACTTGCCACAGAGAAGCTCAGCCCATGAGCCACAACCACTGAGTCCACGTGCTACAACTACTGAAGCCCGAGCGCCCAGAGCCTGTGCTCTGCAATAAGAGAAGCACAAAATGAGACGCCTGCGTCCTCCAGTGAGGAGTAGCTCCCACTTATCACAACTAAAGAGAACCGGTGCAAAGCAACGAAGACCCAGCACAGCCAAAAAGAAAGAAAGAAAGAAAAATTTTAATGTAAGAAAAAAAAGAAAGAATGTCATTTGCAGCAGCATGGATGGACCTAAAGATTTTCACTGAGTGAAGTCAACTTCTTATTGCACAACTCAGACTGAAATTGAACAAAGTAGGGAAAACCACTAGACCATTCAGGTATGACCTAAATCAAATCCCTTATAATTTTACAGTGGAAGTGACAAACAGATTCAAGAGATTAGATCTGATAGACAGAGTGCCTGAAGAACTATGGACAGAGGTTTGTGATATTATAAAGAAGGCAGTGATCAAGACCATCCCCAAGAAAAAGAACTGCAAAAAAGCAAAATGGTTGTCTGAGGAGGCCTTACAAATAGCTGAGAAAAGAAGAGAAGCTAAAGGCAAAGGAGACAAGGAAAGATGTACCCGTTTGAATGCAGAGATCCAGAGAATAGCAGGGAGAGATAAGAAAGCCTTCCTCAGTGATCAGTGCAAAAAAAAATAGAGGAAAACAATAGAATGGGAAAGGCTAGAGGTCTCTACAAGAAAATTAGAGATACCAAGGGAACATTTCATGCAAATGTGGGCTCGAAATGCAAAGATGGGCTCGATAAAGGACAGAAATGGTATGGACCTAACAGAAGCAGAAGATATTAAGAAGAGGTAGCAAGAATACACAGAAGAACTATACAAAAAAGATCTTCATGACCCAGATAACCACGATGGTGTGATCACTCACCTAGAGCTAGATATCCTGGAACGCGAAGTCAAATGGGCCTTACGAAGCATCATACAAACAAAGCTAGTGGAGGCGACAGAATTCCAGTTGAGCTATTTCAAATCCTAAAAGATGATGCTGTGAAAGTGCTGCAGTCAATATGCCAGCAAATTTGGAAGACTCAGCAGTGGCCACAGGACTGGAAAATGTCAGTTTTCATTCCAGTTCCAAAGAAAGGCAATGCCAAAGAATGCTCAAACTACCGCACAGTTGTACTCATCTCAGACACTAGTAAAGTAATGCTCAAAATTGTCCAAGCCAGGCTTCAACAGTACGTGAACTGTGAACTTCCATATGTTCAAGCTAGATTTAGAAAAGACAGAGAAAGCAGAGATCAAATTGCCAGTATCCATTGGATCATAGAAAAAAGAAGAGAGTGCCACAGAAACATCTGCTGCTGCTGCTGCTAAGTCACTTCAGTCGTGTCCGACTCTGTGCGACCCCGTAGATGGCAGCCCACCAGGCTCCTCCGTCCCTGGGATTCTCCAGGCAAGAATACTGGAGTGGGTTGCCATTTCCTTCTCCAACAGAAACATCTACTTCTGTTTTATTGACTACTGCAAAACCTTTGACTGTGTGGATCACAACAAACTCTGGAAAATTCTTGAAGAGATGGGAATTCCATCTGACCTGCCTCCTGAGAAATCTGTATGTAGGTCAAGAAGCAACAGTTAGAACTGAACATGGAACAACGGACTGATTCCAAATCAGGAAAGGAGTACATCAAGGATGTATATTTTCACCCTGCTTATTTAATTTATATGCAGAGTGCATCATGCGAAATGCTGGGCTGGATGAAGCACAAGCTGGAATCAAGATTGCTGGGAGAATAATTGATAATCTCAGATATGCAGATGACACCACCCTTATGGCAGAAAGAGAAGAACTAAAGAGCCTCTTGATGAAAGTGAAAGAAGAGAGTGAAAAAGTTGGTTTAAAACTCAACATTCAGAAAACTAAGATCATGGCATCTGGTCCCATCACTTCATGGCAAATAGATGGAGAAACAATGGAAATAGTGAGAGACTTTATTTGGGGGGGCTCCAAAATCACTGCAGATGGTGACTGAAGCCATGAAATTAAAAGACGCTTGCTCCTTGGAAGAAAAGCTATGACCAACCTAGACAGCATATTAAAAAGCAAAGACGTTACTTTGCCAACTAAGGTCCGTCTAGTCAAAGCTATGGTTTTTCCAGTGGTCATGTATGGATGTGAGAGTTGGACTGTGAAGAAAGCTGAGCGCCAAAGAATTCATGCTTTTTAACTGTGGTGTTGGAGAGGCCTTTTGAGAGTCCCTTGGACTGTAGGGAGATCCAACCAGTCCATCCTAAAGGAAATCAGTCCTGAATATTCATTGGAAGGACTGATGCTGAAGCTGAAACTCCAAATACTTTAACCACCTGATGTGAAGAACTGGCTCATTGGAAAAGACCCTTATGCTGGGAAGCGTTGAAAGTGGGAGAAGGGGACGACAGAGGATGAGATGGTTGGATGGCATCACCGACTTGATGGACATGAGTTTGAGTAAACTCCGGGAGTTGGTGATGGACAGGGAAGCCTGGCGTGCTGCAGTCCATGGGGTTGCAAGGAGTTGGACAATGCCTGAGCGATTCAACTGAAGTAAGTCAGACTGAGAAAGACAAATACCATATGATATCACAAACAAACTTACAAAACAGAAATAGAAACACAGATGTAGAAGACAAACTTACGGTTACCAAGGGAGAAAGGAGATGAGGAGGGATAAATTGGGAGATTGAGATTGACATATATACACTACTATATATAACATAGATAGCTAGTAAAGACCTATTGTATAGCACAGGGAACTCTACTCAATACTCTGTAGTGGCCTATATGGGAAAAGGATCTAAAAAAGAGTGGATATATATATGTATATGTGTAACTGGTTCACTTTGCTGTCCACCTGAAACTAACACAACATTGTAAATCAACTGTACTCCAATTAAAATTAATTTTAAATAAAGAAATTGGAATATCTGTCAAGAAGCTGCTATTTTTTAAAGGACTGGGAGTTCCTGATTTTATAGTTGAATTCTAATTCTTCAATCTGAATTGTTCATTATATTCCAGAAGATTTTTTTTAAAAGTTGTGTGTGCTCAGTTGCTCAGTCGTGTCCAATTCTTTGCAACCCCATGGACTGTACCCCACCAGACTCCTCTCTGTCCATGGAATTTTTCAGGCAAGAATACTGGAGCGGGTTGCCATTTCCTGCTCCAGGGGGTCTTCCTGACCCAAGGACTGAGCCTGCGTCTCTTTCCTCTCCTGCATTGCCAGGCAAATTCTTTACCGCTGTACCACCCGAGAAGCCCTCATACCACAGTTGATCTTAGCCAAAAGGCCGAAAAGCAGCCTTTTTAAAAGGTAAGATGCTTAATTCATTTTCTGAAGGTAAAGTGTGCCAGATACTGCTTTAAATATTTCATAAATATTAATTAATCCTCACTGCAGTCTTATGAGGCTATTACAGAGAAGAAAACTGAAGCACAGAAATCCTGAGTAACTTTCCCAAGATCATGTAACTAGTACATGTTTTAGCTGGGATTTTAACCATACAGTTTGGTTCCAGAGCCCGAGGTCTGAACTCTTACCTACCCTGTTCTTTGCTACCTTTAAACTAAAACTGAAGGAAGCTAGCTAGCTCTCTGGTTCCGCAGTGACTCTGAGTTGTATGAAGTACACCCCTTGAAAGGCCTAAAATCTGACTTCCCCCAGGGACTGCTAACAAGGAATAGGCAATGCAGCCTTCTAGAAGGAGGGGGAGGGGGAGTTTGGTGAGAGTTATAATCAAATTTTAAAGCAAGGGAGCAGAGAGTTGGTAGATAAATTCCCTCTTTACCCCGCTGTCCAGTGGGTTCTTCCAAAGTCTGGCATTTGTTCTGTCTGTCCAGAGACCTGCTGTGCTCTGGAGAACCAGCTGGGCTTCTTCATAAAGCACAGCCCAAATTAGTGACACGCCATTCATCTTTTTCTGCCTCACTTTGCTTCTCCCTCACTCAGACCATGGATACCACATCTCCAAACTAAGAAATAGCACTTAAGTTTCACCTCAGACACAACTTTTTAGGAAACCAGGCTGCAGCAGAATTTGAAGATGAAATTCCTAAAACAAGAAGTGTATATGGCAAATAAACATAGAAAAAGTGCTCTGACTCATAAGCCATTAAGATCATGCATATTAAACCATAGTGATAAAATAGACAATTTTATCTAGTTTATAAATATTAACAAAATATTTCTTTTACATTTATATAAAATATATATTTATATTTATAAAATAAATAATTGTATGTTAATTTGGCAAAAAATTGAAAAGATGAGTAATATCTAATGCTGATTAGATATGGGCAAGTAGGCTTTTGTATGAGGGCCAGATGGTGGGGAAATGAAATTCTGCATACTTCTACAAAGTGATCTGGCAGAGTGTATTCAAATATTAAGTGTACACAATCTTTCAGCCAGCATCTTTGCAACATATGCATTAGTTCATATGTTTATACATTTGAAGACATTTCTTGCTGTATTGTCGTGATAGTAGAAAATAGGAGACAAGCAGAATGTCCATTTAATGAAAGATATTTGAAAAAAATATGGTATATCCATATTTTGGAGTGTGTTTTGCCCTGGAAAGATAGTTCTGATATACTACAAATGAAAAGAACAAATTATAGAATAATGTATATAATATGATCCTATTTTTATACTACACAAGAAACCAGAAAAAAAAAACCTATATGTTTACCTAAGGGTTTTCTGTAGGGTGATAAAAAACATGTGGAAGGATACAATAGACTGTTAGCACTGTCTGAAAGGATTGAGATAGAGAGTGGAGATAATTACTAACCTCTTCCTTATATATACTGTGTGATTTGTATGCTCATCTATTACAGTGAACATTAAGACAGGTGTGATAAGAACCCAGCAGCTTTCCCTAAAATCAAATTTCAGGCAAGGGCAATAATTCCTTTTCAACCTTGATTCTTTCTTATGATTTCTTTTTAACATTGTTCTAAGAGTTCTCTAGATAAGGGAATAAGATTTTTTTTTAAAAAAGGAAATAAAATGTATATTGACTGGGAAGGAAGAATTAAGACTATCTTTGTTGCAGATAACATGATGATCTATATAGAAAATCTCAAAGAATTGTAAAACAAAAACCAAAAAACCCCAAAATCTCTTGGAACTAATAAGCAGTCTTATTGAGGTTTCTCACTGGAAAAGACCCTGATGCTGGGAAAGATTGAGGGCAGGAGGAGACCAAGGGCAACAGAGGATGAGATGGTTGGATGGCATCACTGGCTTAGTGGACATGAGTTTGAGCAAACCCGGGGAAATAGTGAAGGAAGGAAGCCTGACAGGCTACATACAGTCCATGCGGTTGCAAAGAGCTGGACATGACTTAGCAACTGAACAACAACATTAAGATTTCAGGATTCAAGGTAATATACAAGTCAGTCATTTCCTGTGTACCAGCAATGAACAAGTAGAAATTGAAATTTAAAAAAAATACCATTAGCATCCAGAAAGATGAAATACTTGAGTGCAAATCTAACAAAATATGTAGATCTATATGAAAAAAGCCACAAACCTCTGGTGACTTAAAGAAGAACTAACTAAATAAAGAGGTGGTCCACGTTCATGGAAAACTCAGTATTGTCAAGAGGTCAGTTCTTCCCTCTTTGATCTATGGATTCAGTGCAGTCCCACCAACCACCCAGCAATCCTTGGAATTTACCCAAAGGAGTTGAAAAAGTATGCCCACACAAAAACCTGCCTGCAGTTGTTTGGTGGTGGTTTAGTCCCTCAGTCGTGTCTGACTCTTTGCAACCCCATGGACTGTAGCCCATCAGGCTCCTCTGTCCATGAGATTTTCCAGGCAAGAGTACTGAGGTGGGTTACCATTTCCTTCTCCAGAGGATCTTCCCAACCCACATCTCTTGTGTCTCTTGCACTGGCAGGCAAGTTCTTTTCTGACTGAGCTAGGAGAGAAGCCGCAGCTGTATTTGTAATTGCCAAAACCTGGAAGCAACCAAGATATCCTTTAGTAGATGAATGGATAAGTAAACTGTGGTACATCTTGTCAATGAAATATTATTCAAAGCTAAAATAAACGAGCAATCAAGCCAAGCAAAGACATGGAGGAAATTTAAATGGGTATTAATGAGTAAAAGAAGCCAGCCTGAAAAGGCTGCTTAACATGATTCCAACTGTATGGCCACCTGGAATAAAGCAAAATTTTGGAGACAGTGAATAGCACTGTGGTGCCAGGGATTAAGCAGGAGAGAAAGATGAATAGGCAAAACACAGAGGACTTTTAGGGCAGTGAAAATACTCTGTATGATACTCCAATGGCAGACATAATGTCATTTTACATTTGTCAAAATCTACAGAATTTGAACACCAAGAGTGAAGCCTAGTGTGGACTTGGGGTGATAATGATGTGCGATATAGGTCATCAGGTCTAACAAGTGTACCACTCTGGTGGGATGCTGATGAAGAGGGAGGCTATGCATGTGTGGGGACAAGGGCTTTATGAGAAAATCTGGACTTGGGGTGATAATGATGTGCGATATAGGTCATCAGGTCTAACAAGTGTACCACTCTGGTGGGATGCTGATGAAGACGGAGGCTATGCATGTGTGGGGACAAGGGCTTTATGAGAAAATCTGTGCTTTCCTCTCAATCTTGCTGTCAATCTAAAAATGTTCTTAAAAATTAAATAAGGAAGGATAGAAAGATGGATAAAATAATTTTAAATGTGTATGTCTTTTATTAAAATTAATTTACTTATTTTGGATCGTGCAGGATCTTTAGGTGCAGATTGCAAACTCTGGTGGTAGCAGGTGGGATCTAGTTCCCTGATCAGAGGTTGTACCTGGGCCCCCTGCATTGTGAGCATGGAGTCTTAGCCATTAGACCACCACGGAGGTCTCTGTTGTTTTAATAAGGAAAACTGAAAATAATATAGACATTTGTCAACAGAAGAACATTCCAGTATATCCTATACAGTCGTTAAAAAGACTGAAGTTGATAAGTATGTACTTATCTGGAACGATGTACATGATTTGTTACCAAAAAATAATATTGTTAAATGATACTAATATTTTGTTTTATTACATATTCCAGTAATACTTTTCATAATAATTATCTCTGAGAAATAGTATCATAAGGAGCTTTTAAATATTTATCAGTCTTACGTTTCCTAGAATAGCAAATTGTTTGATCAAGAAAGTAATAATGAAAAAAAATGCTGACAGTTTCTGAAATTTTCTCCATGATTATGTATCTATTTTCATAGGAAAAACAAATGAACAAGAAATTAAATTCACCTATCCAGTGAACTGAGAATTTATTATATTTGTATATCTTAACCCTAAACACAAATCTACATCAAGCTGTTTTATTTTATATCCTGCCTGTTTCTGATAGGAGTTAATGTACCTTTTGCCCAAGCTAAAGAACCCTTTCAGTGTATTCAAAATAACATATGCACGATAAGAACTCAATGAACACTTGCCCAAATAGCAGTTGTCTTTAAGAAATACATTTTGTGTGTATGATAGGAAATTTGGGATGCTCTAAAGTATGGGGATGCCTTTGAACTGTGGTGTTGGAGAAGACTCTTGAGAGTCCCTTGGACTGCAAAGAGATCCAGCCAGTCCATCCTAAAGGAGATCAGTCCTGGGTGTTCATTGGAAGGACTGATGCTGAAGCTAAAACTCCAATACTTTGGCCACCTCATGCGGAGAGCTGACTCATTTGAAAAGACCCTGATGCTGGGAAAGATTGAGGGCAGGAGGAGAAGGGGACAACAGAGGATGAGATGGCTGGATGGCATCACCGACTCAATGGACATGGCTTTGGGTGAACTCCGGGAGTTGGTGATGGACAGGGAGGCCTGGCGTGCTGCAGTTCATGGGGTCGCAGAGTCAGACACAACTGAGCGACTGAACTGAACTGAACTGAAAATATGGGGGCACAGAAATAGATAGCTAGTGGGAAGCTGCTGCATAGCACAGGGAGCTCAGCTCAGTGTTCTGTGATGACCTGGAGGGGTGAGATGGATGGGGGTGGGAGGAACCTCAAGAGGGAAGCAATATATGTACATATAGCTGATTCACTCTGTTGTACAGCAGAAACTAACACAACATCGTAGAGCAATTATCCTCCAGTAATAAATATAAATAAAGAATGGGGCCCAGAGCTGAGCTATTCTTGCCAAGGATTAGGGGTGGTCGTGAACCATTGCTCAGATACGTACGTGCCTTTTTACCCACACTTACAAGCTCCTTATGGGAAAACTACTTGACTTCTCTAAAAATTAGTCTGCTCTCTTCAATTGTGAGCCTAGCTCTTCAGAAACCAGAAATGAATATTATGCCACTCCTTGAAGGAATAATGAAACGAATTTAAAAAATGACAAGTTGCATAATGTTATTACTGAGAAAAACATGGTGAAGAAAATCCATTTGCAGATAAGCTTCTTAAGGAGGGCTGGGGTGGAAGAGTCAGTACCCAGAGGGACTTGGTTAAGGTGTTTATCCTCTCACATCACCTTCGACTTTACCTTTGTGGCACCTAATCATGCACCTCTGAAAAACCACAGAAACCGTATGAACTCAGTAAATACCCGGATTGCAAGTCACGCGTCTGTGCGTCTGTCCTCCTACCGCCTTTCTTGAAGTCATCAAGGAGCAATCCAAATGTTTTGAAAAGATTCATTGTTCTGTTTTTCAGTTCCCATAAAGACATCATCAGTTTATTACTCTTGGCGGTTTTCCTTGTATTTGACAACCTATTGTTTAAGGATATATGGAAATATACTGTTTAAGAATGCACTGGGATGACCCCAGAGGGATGGTACGGGGAGGGAGGGGGGTTCTGGATGGGGAACACGTGTACACCCGTGGCGGATTCATGTTGATGTATGGCAAAACCAATACAATATTGTAAAGTAATTAGCCTCCAATTAAAATAAATAAATTTATATTTTTTAAAAAAAGAATATATGGACATCTCAAAATTTGAAATGCTGCTTTCAGATTTTGCATTTGAAAGAAATTAAAGGACTCAAAACCTGGCCTGAACTTATATACCTCTGACTGGCTTCTACCTATGGGTCTTTGTTTGTGCTTAGGTGAAGTATGCTAACATAAACACAAAATCACCTCTTCTGTGTCTTCACAAAGAATATGTATAATGTGTTATATAGAAACTGATCATTTTGAGTAAATTTGAAACTGAAACTAACCTCATCAGATTGGGAGACACCTTTTACATATTTTGTTTCCACTATTTATTGACTATGTTTTGCATATCCATTTTTTCACTGTATCTTGACTCTCTACTGTGCCAAAGCACTGTGTCAGGTCCTCTGGGGGCACAGGGATGAGTAAGATGCAGCCTTGAGAAGCTTGTTATACTGGGAAATAAGACTGCTATTGGAAACCGAATCTTTAAAATAGCTAACTTATTTTCTTAGTAGATCATTACCATCCTGTTTGATCTCTGGCCAGAGACTTGCAAAATTTCAGCTGTGGTACCACCGAGAAAAAATGTAATTTGAATCGGATTTACCTTCAAAATTGGCCTGGATCAAAACTCTGAACTTGATCCAGTTTTCTTCTGATGTATACTTAAAAAAAAAAAATTAATTTCAGAGTTGTAAGGTTAAAAATTACGATAATTGCATTGGATCATAATTATGATTGTTACTTTTAGAGAGGAACAGAAAATGCTGAGTTGATTGGCAAAATACTAATGTTAGATGTAATTCAGTGATGATGTTTGCTTTATACAATCCAGTTTTTACCAAACATGTTTATTCACTTAAAGAATTTCTTTTTGCTTAATATTTTCCTTCTCTTTTGTAGGAGTTTATTTTATCAGAAGATTATAACAAGATGACTCCTGTGAAAAACTATCAAGGTAGGAATTAGAGTAGTGTTTTCATTGCCTTAGACTTTGAAATGTTCCTTGACGGCTTCCGTGGCCACAAGAGGGGACTTAACTTAAAACAGTCGCTGGGAACAAAACACCGCAGTGCTTTGTGGTGAATATTATCCCGGTTTTGGAATCAAGAAGCAGAGGCCCAGAGAGATTGGCTGACTGGCATGTAGTCCCGTGGCCGGTACAGTTGCAGAGCCGGTTGCAGAACCAGTCCAGTTCCCATGTGACTCCTGTAGCCATGGCCTTTGTCCTTGGTCTCCCTGCTCCACCCCACTGCCTGCAGACCCTGCAGCAGACTTGGAGAGTGGGGCCGGGCTCGGGAGTGAGCTGCTTCCCACGGAGCTCGTTCCAGTTTTGGTTAACGGTTGTAAAAGGGTTCATATTGTCTCAGGGAAGGCGTTCGGGTTTTATTGTGTCTTCAACATTGGCATTGTTCCATAGACCATTTACACAGTACAGATCAGGAGCAAGTTTTCACTAAGGAGTGTTTCCTCCAGGTCAACAGTGGCAGGGCCCAGAACATTAGAAGTAGACCTTGGAACATTTAGAGGTCATTTCATCCACATCTCATGACCTCATTCATGATCATCCGGCCTCTCCTCTTGAGGTATCCTTAGACGTAGCAACCCTTCCTGACTTTAGAAAATTCTCAGCATTAAGTTCTTCATTTCTAGATGTTGAGCAAAAATTCATTTCCCTATGGGTTTATTCTTTTTTTTTCCTTTAATAACTTTTTTTTAAATTTTCTTTTGAGCCTTTTATTTTGCATTGGGGTCTAGCCCATTAACAATGTTTAGATAGCTTCAGATGAACAGTGAAGGGACTCAGCCATACATATACATGTATCCCTTCTTTCCCAAACTCCCCTCCCATCCAGGCTGCCACATGACATCGAGCAGAATTCCGTGTGCTATACAGTAGGTCCTTTTTGGTTATCTATTTTAAATATAGCAGTGTGTACATCACCATCTCTATTGGTTTATTCTTTTAGTGTTTTTTTTTAATGTATCATTGATCATTTATTGAGTACCTACTGTGTTCCATTAACTGAAAATTATAATAGTGAACAAGGCATGCATAGTATCCATGCATCCCCCATGAAAATAGAATCAAGTAAATCTAAACAAAATTAAAGCAGATCAAATTCAGTGATATAAAAAAGGGAAGTACATCACAACCAAGTGAGGTTTACTCCCGAAAAGAAAGAAAAGCAGGGACAGGTGTTTGTATGTCCATATCGTAGCTGCCTTATTCACAATAGCCAAGAAATGGAAACAGCCTAAATATTCACAGATGGATGAATGGGTAAACAAAATATGGTTTATCAATACAGTGGATTCTTATTTGGCCACAAAAAGAGACTGAAGTGCTGATACCCGTTACCATGTGGATGAACCTTGAAAACATGCTGAGTGAAAGAAAAGACCATACATTGTGTGATTACATTTATATGAAACGTTAAGAATAGGAGAATTCATAGCCACAGAAAGTCAGTTCGGGGTTCCTCAGGGATGGGACTAAGGGGATTGGAGGTATGGGCTTCTTTTGGAGGTGATAGAAATGTTCTGGAAATAGAACATTTCCCATAATGATTGCACAACACTGTGAATATACTAAAAATCACTGAATTATACACTGAAAAATGGTTTAAATGGTGGATTTTATATAATGTGGATTTTTATCTCTATTACCATTTTTAAAACAATCACTTTTAAAACAAATACCAAAAACAAAGACATTACAAGAAAGGAAAACTACAGCCCCAATTCTCTCATAAACTTAGATGTTAAAGTCCTAAAAGAAATACTAGCAAATCCAGCAACATGTAAAAAGAATTATACATGATGACCAAGTGGGGTTTATTCCAGATACGCAAAGCTGGTTCAGTGAAAATCAGTGTAATCAGTCATGTCAAAAGCCTAAAGAAGAAAAATCATACGATCATATTAATTGACACAGAAAAAGCAATCAATAACACCTGATTCTCACACATGATCTAAACTCAGCAAACTACAAATAGACAGGAACTTCCTCAACTTGAGAGAGAAACAACTGTTAAAAAAACAAACTATAGCTACATCATGCAGTTGACTCTTGTCCAACTGCAGATCGGGAAGTGCTGTAGTATTTACTGTTGAAACATACCTGCGTATAAGTGGACCCATGTAGTTCAAACGTGCCTTGTTCAGGGGTCATGTGTACATAATTGTGAGAAACTAGATGTTTCCTCCCTAAGATGAAGATCGTGGCCCCCGTTTAACAAGTACAGCCAGGCTTCGAGCCTAGGTTCCTGAAGCTTAGCGCTACGTATGTATCTTCAAATGGTTTCTTTTTGAATAAGAGAATTCTGTCATCTTAGAAAGAGTATGTGCTTTGAGTTTTAGGGTTTGTTTTTTGTTGGTTTTTGTATTTTCAGTAGTCATAGGCAGCCTGACAGAGAAAGAGAACCAACTTTGGCAGAGAGACTAGGGTTTTAATTCTATCCTTGTCACTCATTGATTGTATAGCTTTGAGCAAGTCACATAAGATTTTTGAGTCTCTGTTCTCCTCCTCAGACATAGGATGGTAGCTTGGAGTGCTGTAAACTCCCTTATCTTCCCACTGTCATCCCCTTGGACTTAGAAAGTAACCGGAAGAGGATCAACGGCGCCTTCTTGAAAAAAGGGAGCAAGGCGCTGAGGGCCACATTCTGCCTGAAGTAGGCTTGAAAGTGAATCATTAGAGAGTCAGCTTTTATTCCACCATTGGTGGGACTTAAATTGGGCATTTGATGACACAGACGTGACAGGAGTTTCTCTAGGAAGTCCCATCCTTGAGTTTAAAACAATGTTTTGATCTTGATGGTGGCCAATTCTCTGAAAGACAGGTACTGTGTAGAGAAGTTACAATATTATTGCTTCTATGCCCCTTCTAAATCCCTTTAGACTCTCCAGCTTCAGATGTCAGATTTTTAAACATCAGGCATTTGGTGAAATGTCTGTCACAGAGGGATTCACTGTGGTTCTGGCCGTACTGTTTGGTCACCAGTCTAGAAGGGTGATCTTGCCAAAGCCAGGTTGTGTGTGTAAAAGAAAGAGGCCCCCCAGCTTTGCAGAGTCATTACAGTGACTGAGTGAGAGAATATCTTTCAGTCCTTGGCACTTGTTAGACGTTCAGAAATTGGCAGTGATATTGTTACTGCCGATAGAGCTGCATTGATCCATCCATGTCTCGTCCTATTTTCATGATGAAAATGGGAAGCTGATGTCTTCTCTGTCACCTCGTCACACTCAGGATGTCTCCTCTCACCCACCAGGCTGCCACCTCCTGGGCCCAGGTAGCCTGGTAAGGTCCACGTTCTGAGACTTCAATCTTTGTTTATTCCGGTCAGCTCTGTTCAGTGGCCGTGGACACCCCCATACCTCTCCCCCTGGAATTGTATAAGAAGAAGAAAGAAAATATTTTACTGATTTTATTTGGTACTTGAGAAGCCATGAGACCTTGACCAAACTCCTCGACTTGATCCTGCCTCAGTTTGCCCACATGCAAAGCAGGGAGAGGGGGTCGAGGGCGTGAATGGTGTCTTCTAACTCTGAAGCTCTGTGATGCAATACTTCTGTAATGGCGGCGCCCTTATTCCTGAGCGACCCTGGGAAATTTGCTCCCATTATCTCATTATGTATACTTTGATGTAGGGGATATTTTATTCTTTTTTTTTTTTTTATGTGGCCCTTGAGAATAATTCTGCCATCCTTTCCAAGCTCCAAGCATTTGATTTGTCATGGAAGATTCATCTAGAACTTTGTTGTGGGTTTCAAAGCCAGCCTTCATCAAAAGGAGGACAGTAATGCTCTTTGCTTTTTTTCTTAAGCTTAAATAAACTGACCCAGTAACTTACTAGGAGAGTGTCGTTCCTAACGTGTTTTGCAGTCACAGTGATCTGGCTTTCTCTAGACCAGCAGTTCTAACAAGTCTAAAAGAGGTGACCCTTGACCCTTGGGTTATTGGGAACATTTTCTTATAGGGACTCGGATGTGGTCTTCTCTGGGGTCATGGCTGTACCCCTGATGAGAACCACCATTCCAGCTTGCATTTGCCATGATGATCTACTGTTTAGCTTACGCTGGGGCGGGGGAGGAGACAACCTTGCACCTCTGTGGACCATGCTGCCGGGGACCAGCCCCGGCTGATCCAGGGTATTCGAAGGAGAGACGGCATAGGCGAAGATCAGGAAACAATTGCTTAATTAAATGTTAATTAAGGATATAAAGAGTAATAGAATGAGGATAGCTCAGTAAAATTCAGTGAAGAAAAGAGGCTGAAATAAGGATAGCTCAGTGAGGAAATTCAGTGGAGAAAAGAGGCTGAATAATTCAGCCAGAAGGTAAGAGAAAGAACAACATGGGGAGACCAAGTTTCGGTGAACAAGGCCCCGCACTTTATTTTCCAAAGTAGTTTTTATACCTTAAGTTATGCATAGAGGATAATGGGGGAAGGGGTAGAGTCTTGCAGCAAGCCAGGCTTTCTTCCTGCAAACTTATCATATGCAAAAGCTTAGGTGATTTGCATCATCTTCTGGCCCGGAGGCCTGTTAACATTTTAAGACCCTTTCTTCAGAAAACTTATTTTTCTCTAAAGGTGATTGGTCAGGAGCCACCCTCCAAAAGCATTAGATAAAGTTGCATTCCTACAGAGCAAAGGTATGGTGGGCTATAACAAGAAAAAGAATTAACTCAAGGGTCCCAGGTTACAAACATTAAAGCTACTACTTACACCAATTATATTAATCAATACACTGCCAGGGACACAGCAGGTAAGGGATATGGAGACTTAGCAGCAAACATTGGCCCAACAAATGAAAATCCCTTCACCAATACAATTTCTAATCAATCTTTTAACTACTCAAAAGAATCTGTGTTTAGACAGTTTAGAACATCTCCTGCCTCTCACAGTTGGGAGGCTCTGAACAATCACATGTGGCCGGAAAAACCTATTCAGGCAGGCCAGAGGATTTCCAAAGGAGTTTGTAGGTTAAAACACTGTCACACCCAGGAATTATTAACTGGAGCTGTAAGCTAACTCTTTTTTCAGAGAGGTAGTGGGGGACAGCCCCCCGTAAAGTCAGAGATGTAGGTGAAAGCACAAAGCAGAAAGTAGGCAGACTCTGGTTTTGGGGGTAGATGCTCGAGAATTTCCAGGGGGACTCCTGAAGCTCGATCCCGCCTTTGCGTATGCCGAGCCTCCTTCCTCATGACCTTTGTCATGGGCGGAGTTCCTCACGCTGTGATAGAATTCCAGTTGAGCTATTCCAGATCCTGAAAAATGATGCTGTGGAAAGTGCTGCACTCAATATGCAATATGCACTCAATATGCAATATGCCGGCTCCCGGCACCATGCCTCATTTAGAATGCTTGATGGGTTGTTTTCTTGTCTCTTGGTTTTCAGCGCATCAGAGCCGAGTGACGATGATCCAGTTTGTCCTGGAGCTGGAGTGGGTGCTGAGCACGGGACAGGACAAGCAGTTTGCCTGGCACTGCTCCGAGAGTGGGCAGCGTCTGGGAGGTTACCGCACCAGTGCTGTGGCCTCAGGCCTGCAGTATCCTTTGCTGGACAGAATCCCTTGGTGGGAACTTAGCTGTTGACTTCTTTCTTTCATGAGCATTCTGGGTATGTGCACTTTGAAGGTTTCGTGTTTTATTTGCTGAGCTGCCCTTCTGATTAAGATGCTTATAAACTGTCCTAACACGTAAATTGTCAGGGGTCCTCATGTAGGCGGGGTAAATCAATTTCGCCTGAAATAACAGTCCCTGCCGAGCAGGTTGTGGGTCTGCCGTGAGCAGAGTCTGACGTCTACACAGCACACAGCCCAGATTTGTGAGCCTCAGCTGTCAGAAAGATTATGGAACACGGAGATAATGCAGTCTTTTATTTTTGTACAGAAATAATTTACACATAGGTATTAAGGTTGAGAACCCTCGCATTTTGGTGCCTGGCAGAAGAACCACAGGATCCCTATTCATTTTAAGAATATTTATTGAGAAGCTGCCATGCTGGGACCAGCGTAGGCTGAACACGGTAATGCTATGTACGAGTCTTTGTTCCAGGTGCCAGATTTTTCCAGAATGTGTAGAATGATACTAACTCTTATCTCCCAAGCTTCCAGGGTCCGTGTGCTCACTGCGCATACCTGCTAATGATGGGTGATCCTCACATCCAGCGCTGTGGGCACTTGGGCCTGACAAGTGTGAGACCTGGATGGGTGATGCTACCATTGTAAGAAGGAAGGGGCCCTGAGTTTCTTCTTTCAAAAGCATAGAATCTCTCCACCTTCTGACAAATGAGGAAACAGTTAGAAACAGATTACTTGTCTGCAGAAACAGGATGAAAGAATAAGACTTGCTTTCAGATTTTCATCTCATATTTATAAAATGCCTGTTCAGTAACTTGCAACCATCTGGCAGAGTACCTTGCTGTTTCCTTGCAGACATGTGGCAGTTGTTGTATTTGTGTGTGTGTGTGTTTAGGATAGTGTCACTCTTATTTTCCTACTGGAAAGGCAAGAGGAAGAAACCGAGAGTGGCCATATGGAAAGTTTTAAAAATAGCAAGTTACCAAGAAGACCAGAAGCAAGGGTGAGGAGGAATGGAAATCGAGATCAACTTATCTTTGAGAGGGTGGCTGATAAAAGAAACTCCATGCTTTACTTACTAAAAAGCCAGTTCAGACAAGCATAATGCTTGAATTGAAGTACATGATCTCTCCTGCCAGTAGATTAATGATTTCTTGTAGTGCTTAGATTAGATCTCCCCGAGAGATCATCCGTCCAATTTCTCATTTACAGATGAGCAGCTACAGCCCAGAGTGGATCCCATGCCTCTCTCTGCAGCCCCCTAGCTGGTATGAAGGAAAATCACCACCACAACCCAGGTCTTCTGCTGTGGACTGCTGGGTTTTCCCAGCAGTTAAACTGCATTACCCCTTTGAGAAAAGAACCAATGGCATCAATATAATTTGTTCTTAACATTCTGGCTTCTCTATCACTAGCCAAGCCTAGTGATGTATCTTCTGTATCACCTAACCAAGCCGGGGAGCATAGAAAGAAATACAGATCTTGCCCTTAAGAAGTTTATTTTTAAAACAATCTGAAAATGGGGGGGGGGGAACCCCATAAATACACAGAATTAAACTTGTCCTGACTCTTATTATAGTCTTTGACTCATCTGTTCAGGCATCTCCAAAGGTCATCTTCATTTTTCAGCTGTTTCCTTTGGCCACACCATGTGGTTTACCAAGCAGAAAAAAATCATGTGATTGGCTAGCAGAAGCTTTGATGTGTAGTGAAAGCCTCAGGCTTCCTTCCCCCGTGCAAATGACCATTCAGTCCAACCTTGGAAGGGAGCTGCAATACTGCAGAGATGCCCTTCCAGAAAACTCCCTCCACCTCCCTAGCTCCAGTTCTGGAGTCACAGTGCCAGCCCTAGCTCCTGGGAGCGTGTATCTGCCTGGTACTTTCCCAGTGCCGTGCCCTGATGCATAACGACGCTGAATTTGCCAGTCTCATCCAGGAACCATGTGACTTTCCCAGGCTGCAGGGCTTTTCCTGGGAGCCGCCTGGTGCGTAGATTGCTAATAAGCCACCCATACAGCATTAAGGTTTACTTAAAATCCAGTTTTTAAACCCATTTGTTTCATGGGACCCCCCTCCTCCACCACCTCGCCCCCCTTGTCTTTCTGCCGTCTTCTATACTTACAGGGTTTTTTTTCGGGGGGCAGGGCGGGGGTGGTTAGTGATAATGAAAAGAAGATCTGTTGAAATAACTTAAAATGTTCAGAATAATATTATGACCCCCATTTCTCTTCATAGTGGACGCTGGTGGTGTAGATAAAAATCTTCTACATATAAATTCATTCTCTCCCATCTGCATCTCAAACAGTCATTCAAACAAGCCAACAGTGATAGGATAAGTCAGAGGGAATATAGCCTTTCTCCTCTTCTTTCGGGCCTCTTTGCGAAGTAAATATGCAAAGAAAGTAACCAAAATCCAAGTAGAGAAACAAAGGATGACAGGACGACTGACCAGTTCACAAATTGAATTATCAGGTTTGAAATCACCTCAAAATCTTTGTTGCTTTGGCTGAAGATCTGACGCTTCAAGTATTAAGTGAACTACCGTTTTGTGTGTGTGTGTTCAGTCGTATCCGGCCCTTTGCAGCCCCGTGGACAAGAGCCCACCAGGCTTCTCTGTCCATGGATTTTCCAACCAAGAATACTGGCGTGGGTTGCCATTGCCCCCTCCAGGGGGTCTTCCTGACCCAGGGATCGAATCTCCTGGGTCTCCTGCATTGGCAGGTGGCTTCTTCACCATTAGCACTGCCTGGGAAGCCAGACTATCCTATTACCAACAACAACAAGGATAGTAACAATAAGGAAGTGAAGGAGAGGAAAAAGAAGAAAATATCTTATATTTGCAGCCCCTGAGTGTTTACCTAGTGCTTCTATATAATGTTACTTTGTTCCCTAGCAAAACATAAAGACCTAATTCTCAATTTTCAGAGTAGAATGCATCAGAGAGGCTCAACAGGTTAAGAGACTTTCTTGAGGTCGCGTGACTGTTAACCTGGCAGAACCAGGATTAGAACTTGGGTTTTTAAGTCTTTGAGCTAGCCCTGGGCCCAACTAGATACAGCAGAATGGAGCTGTTTCCCCAAGGTCCCAGGGCAGGTTGACGTAGGACATGGAACTGTTTTCCTCCCCTACCTCTGTTGCTGGTCTTTACATTGATCTAGCCTCATCCTTCATTCTGTCATTGGACCAAGTTTTGGTCACATCTGGTCATGCTTCCAGAAAAATAATTTAGGTACTCTGCATCTTAAGAATTTATCCATGTTGGAGATATTTCCAAGGTACCACCCTCTTCTGTTTGTTCCTGTTTGGGAAAAGAGTACTGAAAAGCTATTAAGAGTATCTTGATTTTCATATTTCCTCATGTCACACTAAATTCCAGTCACTCTGGCTTTGAGGTTTTACTATAATTTTATTTTAGCCCTCTTCCAAATAGCTTGTGTTGCATCCATGTATGTGTGTGTGTGTGTGTGTGTGTTATTTCCCCAAAGTTGCGAAGACAGGCATCTGTTTTTTCATCTGTGTTCTTACAATTAATCAAGATAATTAAATTTAAGGCGATCTTATTCTTTGTAAATCCTAATATTGTTTTATGTATACCTGATAACTTTTCTCCCTATTCTTGAGACCAGGAGAATTTGCTCTACTTTGTTCTCCTTTGCTTAAAAAAATGTCTTAATATGAAAATTTTAAAACTCATATCAAATTGAAGAAGATAGTGTAGTAGACACTCATGTACTTACTGCTCCAATGCACTGTGGGTCTTCTGTCCCTATCTGTCTGTCTTTTCACTGGAGTAGTTTAAAGCAAATTCCAAACCTTATGGCTTCTTATCCTTACACACTTCATTATGCACCTCTCAAAAATATGAATCTTTTCCCAATAACCACAGTGCTGTCATTACTCCTAAAGTTGACAATCACTCCTTGATAATACTGAATAATTGATACATTTTCAAGCTTAACATACTGTTTCAGAAGTGGCTTTTTGCAGTGGATCTGTTTGAAATCAAGTCCAGACAAGGTCCGCACGTTGGAGGTGGTTGCTGCATCTCCTGAATTTCCCAGTCTTCCTTTCAGATTTTTTTTATTGCCACTATACGTTTGTTGAGGGGACTGAGTCAGTTCTCCTTTAGAGTCTCACGTTCTGAAGTGACCTCTGCTTCCTCGTAATGTCATATAACTTGTTCTTCTTCCTACCTTTTCCCCTAATTTTTCTGTAAGCTGAAAGTGGCCTCTGATATCTTGATTCAGTTCGGATTCAGCTTTTGGGCAGAACACTTGGTATTTGTACCGTGTGGTTCATTCTGCTCCTCATCAGGACACACAGCATGTCGGGTCATCACCCTTCCAGTGACAGCAGGATGGATCGGTGGTTCTGGTAGTGACAGCGGGGTCCCTGCAGGGCACTCTTCCCCATCAGCCTGTCCTTTATGGGTTCATCCACTGCTTTTCTTTTCCCAAATCCGGTCCTTTCATTAGGATTGCGAAAGGGTGATTTTGTAATCCTTTCATTTTTTTCCTACATTTATTAGTTGGATTTCTTCTATAAAGTAGAACTTTCCCTCATTGACTACAGCTGTTTGGTTATCCTGAAATACAATTAGTATAGGAAAAGCAACATAAGTTCTTAATTATTTCTCTTTAATTGCTCATTTTTTAGAGCAGACATTTAATGCCCTAGTTACCTTCAGTAGAGATTTGTTTTTTGAGCATTATTATAAACTCTTGGTTTGGTTTTTAATGATATATTCAGTATATTTCAGTAAACTGCTCCTCTTTTCCCACTTTCTTTCTTTTTAAAAATTTTTTTAAAATTTATTTTTTTTTCTTGGCTATGCCAACCAGCTTTATGAGATCCTACTTCCCTGACTAGGGATCAAACCTGGGTCCTTGGCAGTGAAAGTGTGGAGTCCTAACCACTGGATCACCAGGGAACTTGTTCCCCTTATTTTTTTTTTTTTTTTCCTGATGCTCATGTTGTCCCATCTTTGGCCAGTAAGAGCCACATTATTTTGCCTCCTGTGTCTTTTTGATAGAACCCCACTCGCCTTTGGTAGCATTTTTGTTTTGTTTTTTTCTTACCAGACCGCAGCAGGTTTAATAGCGGCCCCAAAGATATGCCCAAGTTGTAACCCAGAACCTACAAAGAGGACCTGATTTGGAAAAACAGTCTTTGTACATGTGATTGTGGTTTTGAGATGAGATCAGTCTGGATTAAGGTGGGCCCTTGTTTGTGTTCAGCTGCTCCGTTGTGTCAACTCTTTGTGACCCCATGAGCTGTAGCCTGCCAGGCTCCTCTGTCCACAGACTTTTCCAGGCAGCAATCCTGGAGTGGGTTGCCATTTCCTACTCCAGCATTTTTGTTTCTTGACGCAACATGTTTTAAGCTCGTCTGGTATTTTCCCGTTCCAGCCCTGGAATCAGCCGTTCCTCTTAGTGAGGAACAGTACTCAGATATAGCTAGGAAATAAGTGTATGTGTATTTTTTAAAAAGGAAAACAAATCATCAGTTCACATAATATTTCTATTTCAGATTTCACCTTATAGAGTTTTTATTTCATTTTTGTACTTGATTCTTTTATCTTGGGCTGAAAACCTTAGTTCCTAAGCATCAGCATAATTCCTTATTTTGCTTTTCCCATGGTATATTTAGGGCTTCCCTGGTGGCTCAGTGGCAAAGAATCCACCTGCCGGTGCAGGAGACTTGAGTTTGATCCCTGGGTTGGGAAGACCCCTGGAGAAGGAAACGGCAACCCACTCCAGTATTCTTGCCTGGAGAACCCCATGGACAGAGGAGCCTGGCGGGCTACTGTCATGGGGTTGAAAAAGTTGGACATGATTTAGTGACTGAGCACTAGCATGGGATATTTGTTTCAAAATAATGATACAGTATTATAATAACAGGACCACTGAATGAGATTTTAGTTTTTTTTGCTGTTTTCTTTGTCCTGAGGATATATTCTACCAAGAATATACAGTTAAAATACTGGGTTTTAAAGTGATTTGAAATAATTATGTTAGCTCTGTGGTTATATCAGGAAGTTGATAGTAGCTGTATTCATTTTTCTTTGTTGTCAATTTTGGGGATTTTTTTTAATTATAAATATTTTTCATATGTAAAATAATTACAAGATTCCATCATGGAAATGACCTGATGAGAGAAAATTCTTACTACCACCCTCATCTGCTCAGTTTTTTTCTCCCCTCTCCGTAGGCAGCCATTTAAATTTTTAAAAATTTTTACACTTAAAAATGTTTTTCGTTAATTTTTTTGATTAAAAAATTTTTTTTTTTTTTAGTTTGTGTGTGCCAGGTCTTAGTTGTGGCACTCAGAACCATTAGTTGTGGCATGCAGGACCTGGTTCCCTGACCACGGATCAGACCTGTGCCCCCTGTTTCGGAGCCCAGAGTCTTAACCACTGAACCACCCGGAACGTCCCGACGGCCATTTTGATCAATCTTAATTTATCTTTCCAGTGTTTCCTTTCATAAATATAAGCACACATGCGCGCGCGCACACGCGCGCGCACACACACACACACTTTCTCTCTTATATTTCCCTTTTGCTCTTACACAAAGGTAGGGTAGCATGTAAACTCTCACATACCTCGGCTTTATTTCCCCACTTAATAAAATACCCTGGAAATTATTCCATGTCAAGTTTCCTAGCTGTGTCGGGTTCCTTTGGCCGAATGTATCGTAGTTAATGGGTTTCCCAGGTGGCCACTAGTGGTAAAGAACCTGTTGCCAGTGCAAGAGACATAAGAGACTCAGGGTCGATCCCTGGGTCAGGAGGATCCCCTGGAGGAGGGCATGGCAACCCTCTCCAGTACTCTTGCCTCGAGAATCCCACGGACAGAGGAGCCTGGAAGGCTCTGTAGTCCATGGGGTGGCAAAGAGTGGGACATGACTGAAGCGACCAGGCACGCATCATATTTTCTAAGTCCTCTTTTGATGAACTTTTGGATCGTTTCCAAACTTTAGCTCTTACTGCGTTATGGGATATCATTCCTTATTTTGACCACTGCATCTCTGGGGCAGATCTGTTCAAGTAGCATTGCTGGGCATTCCCAACCAGGGATGGCTTTGGGTTGTTACTGGAGACCAGTCACATAGGCAGCCTCTTCTTACATGGACCAGCATTCCAGGCTCCCAGAAGGAAAGCAGGTGTTTGGCACAAATTATATTGTTTACACAGTTAAGGCACAGTCAGCCACTATTGTCTGTTAAAGTGGTGGGAACGCTCCCAAAATCCAAGTTCCCAGACGCCATGCCAATCTTGAAATAGCAGCCTTTCAGAGGATACCAGTCAGGCCTGCTAGGTTTTTTTTTTTTCCTGCAAAGTACCATTTTCATTTCTTCAGCTATCCATTCATGTGTCTTGCCCATTTTTTTTTTAAAACTAGGTTTGTAGTCTTCTTCCTAACTGCTCTTTTTATATTAGAGATTTGGACCTCCTGTGGCATCAGGTGCAGATATTTTTTCCAGTTTGTCTTGTGCCTTGTTTATGGTATTCTGCTTGTTGTTTGTGTTTTTGAATCATAGCTTTCCCCACTCCAAGGTTAGAAGGAAACTCTCCCATCTAGAACTTATATTTTTCATTTTTTTAATTTAGATCCCTCATTAGTTTGAAGTTCATCCTGGCATATAAAGAAATACAGATCCTGTTCTATTTTTCCAAATGACTGCTCAGTGTGTGCCGGCTTTGTGTTTCACTCATCTTTTCCTTGTTCATTTGAAAAGCCAGATTTTTATCAGATATGTACTAAATTTCTACATGCTTTGGGGCTTATTTCTAGACTTTCTATTCTGTTCCTGTGGTCTGTCTATTTAAGTAGCACACTCAGTTAAAGAGACTACAACATGTTTTAACATCTAGTAGGGCTAACCTCCCCCAGTCACAATACCACATTACTCTTATTTTCAGAGTATTCTTGGCTCCTCTTGCTTGCTTATTTTTCTATGTGAACTTTAGAATGAATATATCCAATTCTAAGGGGAAAAATTAATTTTTGCAGGGATTATATTAGATTTATAAATTCATGTTGTCAGAATTCTCATCTTTATCATGTTGAGTCCCACTGTGCAGTAATACAGCATGTCTTCTACTTAGTTACTTCCGCTTTTTGTGTCTTTCAGCATTATATCCAGGTTCTCCTCGTGTGAGATTTGCACCTTTCTTTTACATTTATGCTTTTTTTTGGTGGGAAGGTGGGGGGCAGTCAACCCATCCACTCACTTTTGAGAAACAATCCTTAATGCTTACATGATAGATTTGATGTTGAAACCCGGCACGTGTTCATTGGTGACCAGTCAGGCCAAGTAACCATCCTCAAACTGGAGCAAGAAAACTGCACCCTGGTCACAACATTCAGAGGACACACAGGTGGGACTGAAAGCCGACCCTCCAAGTGCTGCTCTCACACCGACTGTCCCCTGCCGCGTGTTCTGATATTCACATGATGTGCTGTGAAAGTGACGAGGTACACTCTGGGCCTGTGTGATGGTAACACGGGATAGATGTAACTGATTGCAGCATGATTCAGTATGATGGAGGGTCAGAAATGTTCTCCATCGGTTCAAACAAAAGAGCAAACAGTCTGTTTCAGCAGTGGTGGTGATCTGGTTCTTTGTCATGTTATGCTGGAGAAAGCCGTGGTGGGCAGATATTAAATGAGACGTCGTTTGAGGCTGTGTGGCAACTGCACGAACCCTGGAAGGACAGCTCGGTCTGTGCCCTCCTTGGAGCAAGGAGATGGTGGGTGGGACAGACTTCTACTTCGAAGACAAGTGAAATGAAAAATAGATTTCTCACTGGTAGCTAGCCTACATAAAAAAGGAACAGGTTCCTCTTTAATTTTCCTTACTCTGGAGCTCTTTTCAAGACCCCCTTTATGTTACTGGCCTGCTCAAGGTCATTTAAGCAGGGTGATAAACTATACCCACACTTAGCCTTTGAAAGACTTGGGTAAACAGTGATGATTAATTTTTTACTCGTGTTTTTAACATGTGATGTTGACCCTGGAAAATGAATCATTGCCTGTCCGTAGTTCTTAGCAAGCTTTTGTGTCTTCTGCGGTTTACCAGCCCACTGTTCAGTGTAGAACAGAGTTAATATGAGTCTAGATGTCTATAAGAACAAAAGTAGGTGAATGAGGATGTAAAATGGGATAGTACCTAGATCATAAGGGATTTCCTGAAGGCAAAAAGAGGAATGCTGTAAAGAGAAGATTGAATCTAGGGGAAAGATTCATCAAAGATCATCTTAATTATCTGTGCCTTAGGGAGGAAGAACACACAGAAACCTCCCTTGTGGGTAGAACCCAGGTCTCTTCTGATTGGATTTCTCTTTTTAGCCACCTTTACTCTGACCTGACAGGGACCTGAAACTGCCCCGTGTCGGGACTGTTTCCCCGCTGACCTCGGTCTCCTGATCTGTGGCTTCCCTAAGCCCTGTCTCCACCTGCGCTTGCTCTTGTCCTGGGGGAGGAGTCCTGCTTTGGACCCCTCATTCCCCAGCGTCCTTGGGCCCATCTTTCCTTCTGTCCCCCTCGCTTCAGCTGTGCATTCCCCAGCATTCTCAGTTTGGGGCTCCTTGACCCCCCTCCTTGGTAAATTTAACCTGGGATTCAGACTCGTGCACTCGTCTCCTCGTGCAGTCAGCTGCGGGGTCTGCCGGGGGTCACGGCCGGAGCCTCTGCCGACCGTTACCAGAGCCATCCCTCCAGCCCAGACCCAGGGGCTGCCTCACAGAACCCGGCTCCATACGCAGGACACCCCTCCTCTCATTCCCTCGGCAGCTTTTTTAGACCTTCCCCACTCTCCCCAGACCTCGCTCAAAGAAAAACAAAGGTTATCAGAAGCTTTCTTAAAATGTTTGGTTCTTGACCATCCCATCTTCCCTCCACAGTAAGCCAACTTCTCCTCCTCTGCCTCCTCATCTCTTGCCCTCCTGCCTCGTGCTGTCCTCGGCCCCAGGCTCTTCTTTCTCAGGGTCTCCACGCTGCAGGTTAATCCTTCGGTCTCCCTTTTGACCAACTCTTTGCAAGTTACTAACATCGAAACTTTTTTTTGCTTCTGGGGGAAAAAAAAAACTAACAAAACCCCTCTGATCTCATCTTAACAGCAGTGCTGCTTTTTTATTTTTTTAAGTTGCAGTGAAATGTGCACAACCTAAAATTGACCATTTTGACCATTAACCTTTTTTTTACCTTTTTTAGGGGGGTGGGGAGGGGTTGTGCCATGCAGCACACAGTTCCCCGACCAGGAGAATCACTGGGAAGTCCCCACTTTGACCATTTTTAAGTGTGCAGTTCAGTGACAGTAAGTACCTTCACACTGTTGTGCAACCACCACCACCCAGAACATTCTTTATCTCGTAAAACAGAAACTGTGCCCTTGAGACACCAACTCACTCCCTGCCCCAGCCCCTCCCCCCAGGCCCTGGCAACCACCATCCTGCTGTCTGTCTGTCTGCATTTAGTGACTCTAGGCACCGCACATGAGGCGAAGCCTACAGATTGGTTGTTTTGTGACTGGTCTGTTTCACTTAGCATAGTACCTTCATGTTGGCACGGATTCTTAAAAGACTATCATTTTCCCCGCTGCTTCACTTTCTTCCCTCCCACTGGCTTTCCTGCCACCTGCAGTTTGGCTCGTTCCGTCACTCCGGTCACACTGCTGTCCCCGAGGTGGCCAGTGGCCATGCTTTAAACTCTGTCCTACTTAACCTCTCGGTAGCGTTTGACATTGTGGCCATTCCTTCCTGCTGCGACTGCCCTCGTTTGGCTTCTGAAACACATTCCGTCTCCGTTTGAAGCCTCTGAGGGCACTCGCTCCTCTCCTTTGGGGTTGTACTGGGGGATTCTGCCGGGACCTCCTGGGCTCTCCCTGGTTGACCTTGGCCACCACTCCCAGTCACAGAACAAAAAGGGATAGTCATCATTCTCAAATTCCTCTCTACCCAGTGAGTGAGGCTGAAGCTAAACAGTGATTATAGTGCCTGGTGGCAGAGTTGGGGGAGCCACACCATGCTTGTCCATGAATATGGAGCGGGCACCTCGCTGGCACAGGAGTGGGAGTTGGTCAGGGAAGTCTCCCCAGGGGAGATGTGCCTTGGACCTAAGAGCTTAGGGGAGGAGTGAGAGTTGAGTTCATGAAAGAGAAGGAAGGAGAACAGTGCAGGCAGAGCAAACCAGCAGAGTCCAAGGCCTGGGGATCTGCAAAAGCCTGGTTCTCTTGGGAACTCCTACTAACTCTTTGGCTGGAACACAGAGTGTTGATGGTCGGGGGAGGGAGAGGGGAGAAGGAAGCCAGAAAGGAAATGAGAATCAGTTCAGATCACTGAGAGGATTATCCTGACATCAGGGAGAAATGGTTTTAAGTGAAGAAGTTAACCTGGTCGGATGTTTTTTTTGTATACTAATTTAAATAACATTATTCATAGTGTCCATAAAGTGAAACAACTCATGTGTTCATCAACTGATAAATGGAGAAATAGAACATAATATATCCATACAAGGGACTATTACTCAACAATACGAAGAAATTGTTGATATGTGCAATAATATGGGTAAACCTTGAAAGCATTCTGATAAGCCCAGAAGCTTCACCCCAAAGCAGTAGCTTCATTTTGCCTCTCCCCATTCCCCATGCAAAGAAAACCGTTCCTTTGTTTTTTGCCTACTCTGGAATTTTCATATAACCTGATTGGATGTTAAAAGATTGCTCTGGCTATAGAGAGTGATATGATGGAAAAGCCGGTAGGAAACTTTCCTTCACAGTGTGGCCGCAATGATGGGAGAGCAGGGAGTTGATGGACTCAAGGTAAAGTTTTAGGCAGTTAGCTCAGCAGGTATGGTGATGAACTGGAGAGTTCCCAGACTTGGTTTCGGCAAAGGTGGCTTTCAGCCCAAACTTCTGACTCTTTAATAGTTAGACGTTGTCCAGAGCACTGATCTGAGGGCTCAGAGTTCAGTATTGCTGCCTCCAGGTCAGAAAAGAGGCAAGCAGCTGCCTCTATTTGTGAGATGAGCCAGGGGGTGGTCCGAGGGTTTGTTTCATGTCTTCCAAGTTGACTTCCCTGGTGGCTCCGACAGTAAAAGCGTCTGCTTACAATGCGGGAGACCCAGGTTTGATCCCTGGGTCGGGAAGATTCCCTGGAGAAGGAAATGGCAACCCACTCCAGTACTCTTGCCTGGAAAATCCCATGGACAGAGGAGCCTGGTAGGCTACAGTCCATGGAGTCGCAAAGAGTCAGACACAACTGAGCAACTTCACTTTCACTTTTCTTTCTTCCAAGTTAGTTCCATGGGCTTTCCGGGTAGCACCAGTGATTAAGAACCTACCTGCCAATGCAAGAGATGTAAAAGACGTGGGTTGGATCCTTGGGTCAGGAAGATCCCCTGAAATAGGAAATGACAACCCACTCCAGTATTCTTGCCTGAAGAATCTCATGGGCACAGGAGCCTGGAAGACTATAGTCCATGGATTCGCAGAGTCGGACACAACTGAGAACCTTGATATTGTATCTTATCTTTCTGAAAGAGGGCAAAATATTTTCACGTGATTTCACCAGGAAGTATCTTAGAGGAAGAGAGGACATGGCCCAGAAAGGTCATTATCTAACCCAAAGGCAAATAAATTTAGCAGGTCACATTTCTTGTTGTTGTTTACTCACTAAGTCATGTCCGGCTCTTTTCAACCCACTGGACGGTAGCCTGCCAGGCTTCTCTGTCCATAGGATTTCCCAGGCAAGAATACTGGAGTGCATTGCCATTTCCTTCTCCAGGGGGTCTTCCCGACCCAGGGATCAAACCCATGCCTGCTGTATTGGCAGTCAGGTTCTTTACCGCTGGGCCACCAGGGAAACCCCGATCACATATCTAACTTATCATTATTCCTAGACAGTAGTACCTACCCAGTCTCTATCTCCCGTCTGGCTACAGCACTGCTGATTCATTTATAGGTAGTATCAGGGTGTCTGAGAGATTCCATGATGATTCGAGCATTGTGAAGCTCTTCCTATGTAGTAAGTCCATCTGGGCCTTGGGAGGTCCCAAACTCAGCCAGACACAATTGTGGACAAAGGGTCTATGAATGGAGAATTAGCTTAATCACCTCATTCCTTTACCCCCCAAAGACTTTAAGATGAGCCCAGATTCATTAAAGGCTGGTCTTTGGGATCTAATCAGTACAGATTCAAACTCAGAAGCAGATAAGTTCTTCAAATATGTGTACGGAGTCACAGCCATTCATCCATCACTCTCTGTCACAGTGCAGAAAGTCATAAAAAAATGTGAGTTAGTGATGGAATCTGCCTAATAGCCGTACCCGAAGGCCAAAACATGGCATTTACTAACCCATGGGGATTTAGTAAACTGATTTTATATTCTTACGCTCCCTCTGCTGGTTTTATTTCTGGAACTAAATGCCAACTATCATAGTTCTTTGATATTTCTGCAGAAATTAGAATATATTTCTACCAGGAAGTCATATACTGATTTGAACAAAGGGAAAAAAATCAGATTTTGACCATTGAAAATTAATAGTATCCATAAAATCTTTTTTTTTTCTTCTAAGAAATTTTTTGGTTAGTATGAACATATTGGAAACAGGAGGGCTTGAATGTGAACCTGCCAAAGTATACTACTTAATGGAAAATGAAATACAGACTTGTTCACTGACTGTTAGAAGTCTTGAAAGTAAAGTTTAGCTAAACAAAAATAAAACAAGAGCAGGCAAAGTTCAGTGCAAATGTGCACGTTCATATCATTAATTTGCAAGTTTAATTTTCGTTTGCAATGGAGGCTTTCACACCCAATAGACATGGATTTTCATCGAGAGTCAGTCAAGTCCTAGGGTCTCCATGTGACAAGGGCTGCCACACATTGGTGAATAAACTCAGCCTAGTGCTTGCTCTGTTCAACTCCCGCTCATGCAGTATGAGCCATTCAACCAATAATTGGAAATATGATGTGTGTAGCAAATGTTCTGAAGCCCCAGTGCTGCACATCGGCTGCTTTAGGGGCAGATAACAAGAAAGTTTCTTCTCATCCACAGAGTTAAAGGAAGGTTTCTAAGAAAAGTGGTGTTTAAACAACACTGTAAGGAGACTGATAGCTCAGTTGGTAAAGAATCTGCCTGCAATGCAAGAGACCCTGGTTCGATTCCTGGGTCAGGAAGATCCACTGGAGAAGGGATAGGCTACCCACTCCAGTATTCTTGAGCTTCCCTTGTGGTTCAGCTGATAAAGAATCCGCCTGCAATGCAGGAGACCTGGGTTCGACCCCTGGGTTGGAAAGATCTCCTGAAGAAGGGAACGGCTACCCACTCTAGTATTCTGGCCTGGAGAATTCCATGGACTGTATAGTCCATGGGGTCGCAAAGCGTCAGACACAACTGAGCGACTTTCACTTCACTAAGGAGACTGGGTGGCGGGAACATTCCAGACCCCAGATGTATGAAGCCAGTTTGAAGCCCACAGTGGGTAAGTGTGAATGGAGCCCATTGGCCCCTGTGGAGAGCCGGGCATGAGGGATACAGGCCAACCTTCTAGGCAATGTGACATCTTTCTCAGGCAGTGGGAAAACAGCGGTGGAGCTGAGGCAGGGTGGTGACGTGGTTTCCATGGTAACAGATCCTGTGGTAGCAGCCGGTGGGGGATTGAGTGGGGAGAGTGTATAGAAGGAAAGCTACTGTTGGAGTGCATGGATAGGGAGACTCCTGTCTCAACCGGAAGGACAGCATTGGGCGTGGAGCTAAGAGCAGGCATTTGAGGTCTGTCTAGGAGAGAGGGGTCAGCAGTGCTTGATGATTGATTCAGGGAGGTGTGGCTTCCATGTTTCTGTCTGAAGCATTCGGTGGCCAGTGGTGCCATTTCCGGAAAACGGGAACGTTGGCGGTGACAGCAGGTTCAGGAGGGAATATCATGGTGCTTTAACCCGAACGTGACCAAGCAGCACGCTGAGGAGGTGGCAGGGGGTCAGCTGGAGGTCCCCTTGTGGATCTCAGGACGAGGTACAGCCTAGAGACTAGAGCAGGTCTACCTTTCCAGAAACACCCACCCCTGCAACCTGGAGGGAAGAGCAGTAACCGAAGGGTCCGTACTTTATTCAAGGACTCCCTTGGATGGCTCTCCTGCAGCCTTGCTTCACCCACGCAGCCTCACTGAGCAGGTGTGATTGGGACCCTCGTGGTGAGGTACCTGGTCATACTGGTAGACACACACCCGGCACTTGCGGGCCCTGACTTGTGACCCTCCACTTCGCCTGTAGCTTTTGAAAGATATATTGTCAGCCTCCAAAAATTAGTTCCCTAAGCATTTGGTACCATGTATTTAATTCCTAAGTGTTTATACTCTGATCTGGTGCCATGGTTGGGAATTTCTTCTCACTAAATCAGAATGGTGAATAGAGTTTTATGTATAAAAGTGTTCATCTTAGCAAAATTTATAATAGTGAAGAGTTGAAAAATCTAACAGTGAGTGAAATAAGGTGCATCCACATGCTGGAATATTATGCAGATTTACGGGAATGCCCTGTTAGTCCAGGGGCTAAGACTTCGAGCTTCTGATGCAGGGGACCCAGGTTCGATCCCTGGTCAGGGAGCTAGATCCCACATGCCACAACTAAGACCCGGCACAGCCAAATAAGTAAAAAGACACTTGTTTCACCATTAAAAAAAAAAATTCCATTTATGAGAGTATATACTAGTATAGACAAAACCTTGGCTTTTAAGAGTGAATTCATGTATGTTCAGTTACTCACGTTAGTCACGCTGTGGAGAGCCAAGGCGGGGAGAAGCATATAATAAAACACTGGGTGGGATGGACAGAAATCTGGAGTGAAGTACAATCACATGGAATAAATGATTTTTTTCAATTAAAATATCAGAAACTCCGGAAACCCACAACCACTGCAGTTTTGGATCTCATTCTTCATCTTAGTTATAGGTCACGAAGGATGAGGAGAAGGGTCTGGGTGTGGATGGAGTGGGAGGTGTGCGTGTCTGCACTGCTCGGAAAGGTGGACTTGCTGAGGGTGGGTCACTCTCCCTGCTGCCAGAGGTGTCAGGCGGAAAGCCCTGCTGCTTATCCGGAGGTCTGTCTGCTGATAGAGGCAGTGGTCTTCTCAGAAGGAAGCTCCCACCCCAAGGTGCTCCTGAAGCTTCTGTCCTGAGGGTTCATTGCTCTCATGTCCTGTCCTCCCAGGCTCTGCCACTTACTTAATGGGCCAAGTGAGTAAACATTCACTGACCCTGTGTGCTACACTTGGTCGCTCAGTCGTGCCCGACTCTTTGTGACCCTTTGGTCTGCAGCCCACCAGGCTCCTCTGTCCATGGGATTTCTCAGGCAAGAATACTGGAGCTGGTTGCCATTTCCTCCTCCAGGGGATCTTCCCAACCCTGGGATCGAACCCAGGTCTCATATGTCTCCTGAGTTGCAGGTGGATTCTTTACCCACTGAGCCACGCGCTGTGCTTGAAGACAAAGCTATAGGAGCGAAGTCTGCAGTGGGGACAGATTTGTAATCCAGCAGTTTGATCCAGTGCGTGATGACGGCAACAGAGCATGTGATGTGTCTCACCTAGATAGGAGTGTTGGGGGAAAGGCTTCCTGCAGGAGAGGGCCTTTGAGCTGCTCCTTGAAGAGGGTGGTAAAAGGTAGGACCTCTGCACTCCAGGCAGAGGGAGTAACCACGTCTTGTGAGAGAATGGCTCCACCAAACACCCTGTGTGTACATATTTCATCCTCAGAACTAACATTGTACATTTATGTTGGCGTAAAGTGTCTTGGGCTTCCCTGGCGGCGCAGATGGTAAAGAATCCGCCTGCAATGCAGGAAACCTGGGTTGGATCCCTGGGTTGGGAAGATCCCCTGGAGGAGGGCATGGCAACCCACTCCAGTATTCTTGCCTGGAGAATCCCATGGATAGAGGAGCCTGGAGTGCCACAGTCCAAGGAGTTGCAGAGTCAGACATGACTGAGTAAGTCAGCACAGCACAGAGTCTCTTATTTGGTTTGATTATATCCATAGAGCTTAGCACAGTGCCTGCCTTATAGAAGATGCTCAGCGCATGCCTGTTGAACTGATTTGAAGTGAATGCTGTGATTTTTTGATACAACTGATAAGCCAGCCTCCAAAAGAGATCCCGTTATAAGGCTGTTTACATAGAGATGGGATAGGAACACAAAGTGATTTTTATTATATCTCCCCAGTTGCATCCTGTTTCCTGTCTTGCAGCTTCTCCTTCCTTCTTTCCGACTCATATTAAAGCCTGTGGTGTAACACTCTGAGCCCTGGGAGGGTCTGATGAATATGCTGCAACTTGCTTTAACCTGGTTATCTCTCTTCCTGCCTCCATTATCAAGAACTCCCCTCCCCTGCTCTGACTCCTTACAGCCTGATGTAATGTGGAAAAACTAGAGACTGATCTTATTTCTGAAATGTAGTTGATCTCATGATGGCTGCTGAGATAGCATGGGGACGTGGTGGTCCCCGCTTCGGGCAGACTCCACGAAGGACGCCGTCGCCGCGATGGCCCAGATGAGGCCTCCTGCGCTGTCATCACAGCACGTGTTGATGGCGTGTTTCCCGTGTCCCGGGCACTGTTCATTCTAGGCGCTTCTATATGTTCACTGGGCTCTCGCAGGAGCAGACGAGCGCACGTGCTTCTACTCTGCCATCTTGAACCAATAACTCATTGAATCTTAACAAAAGTATTATCATCCCTCTTTTATGGATGAAGCTTCTGAGGCTCAAGAGTATTAAAACAACATCCCCGAGGTGCTGTTATTTGAATCTAGAATCTGGTTCCAGAGCCTTGGCACTTCTGATACTGGAAACAAACTTCAGTTTCTTCACCATCAACCATTCTTGTCCCACAGTCACCAGCAAAGAAGGCCCAAGGGCCTGCTTCTCATAGCACGGTGCTGGTCGGTGTTGGGGTGTACTGGTTAGGGGGAGCTAATGCTATCTATCACTTGGCACATAGAAAGCCCTATTTAAGTATTTCCATGTTTATTTGGACAGAACACACACAGCCCGGCCAATGACGTCTTTAATTAAATAAGCCAAGTAGATTTCTTGCTCATGTGACAGTCCAGCGCAAGCGTTCCCATTCTTTTCTATATGGTGATTCAGGGTCCCAGGCTCCTTCCAGAATTTCTGTGTGCCCCAGGGTCTTGCAGTGCTCTGGGAGAAGTTTAAAGAGAAGGAGGAAAAGGGCCATCTAAACTGCCCAGGCCCGGAATGGATGCGTATGACTTCCACGTACTCTCTGGGTTCCCTTGCTGAGAACTGGTCACTGGTCCCCTAGATGCAAGAGGGGCTGGTACCTGGGTCCCTGCAGGACCACAGATTTCCAGGGAAAGCTGTATGTACAGAAGGGGGGATGTGGATTTCGGAAGACTGTTAGCTGACTCTGCCATGGATATTTAACAAAGTGAGTCACTTGAGTACAGTTGTGTGGGAATAAACATTTTGCACCATGGAATCCATATCCTGAAGTATTACATTCTCGGATACTGAAGGAAGGTTAAAAAGGAGGGGTATATAGCATTCGATAACGGGGAGAGAAGGCGAGTTATAAGGAGAAAATATTCAGCTTTCAAAGGCTTAAGCAAGCACAGCTGAGGAGTTCCAAATAAGATTTGTGGATACGAAAAAAAAAAAAAAGATTTCTTTTTCTTTTTTCACCCACGCTGTACGGCATGCGGGATCTTAGTTCCCCCGAGCAGGAATCAAACCTGTGCTCCCTGCAGTGGAAGCTCAGAGTCTTAACCACTGGACGCCAGGGAAGTCCCGAAAAAAGATGTTTGTGTCTTCATTCATCTGCTCCTTCGTTCTTTCAACAGATACCACCAGAGCCTGCCTGCTGCTGGCTCTGTGCTTATTGTGGAGACGGCGGGTGGGGGCGAGGGGCGGGGGGAAGAGCAGGGGAGGGGGGAGGGGAGGGGAGATACAGAGGGTGGTCAGCACAGGTGTGCTGCTGGGAGTGGTGTGTGTTCTTACAGGGATAAGAATACATACAAGTGGCTTGTTGTGCAGGTACCAGAAGAAGCTATTAAGCATAATCTAGATAGTGGGAAAAAATATCTCCTCAGACATTACATGAGAGAAACTTTCCTAAAAGCTTTTAGAGTGCAGTACTTCATTAGAACAGATTGATGATCTAAAGAAGAAAGTGTCAGATTGCAATAAATAAGAAGCAATTGTATGTTCTTTTGAGAATATAATGTTTTTCAATAAAAATGAGTAAAAAAATGAGTCTCACATTCTGAAGTATTCATAAGCTTTGTGCTCATCTTATCCAGAAGAAGTTGCTATTGTTCTTACTAGGCGAGGAGTTTGATTTATGGTGGGAACTGCTGGGGAAAAAGATCTGTTATAATATGTTACAGCCACGCCCCTGGAGCAGTGCTGATAGATGGCCGTCTGTGCTGCACACGACAGTGTGTAGAGCAGCCCTGTGTGCCTGGCCCGGTCGCCCTTACTGCACACGTGTGCAGCAGGCAGTGTTAAGCAGATATTAGCATCAATATTAGTGGTGGTCATCGTATGACCATCGTCCCCAGTTTACAGAGGAGGAAACTGTCGCTTGAAGATGTAAGTAATCTTCCCAGAACCTATAAGTTTAAATTCCCCAGGAGAGAAAATACATTTTAAATTCTGCCTAGCAACATCTGTATTCAAGAATTTTAAAACAAAAATAGCATGGTAAGAAACCATATTCCAATAAAAATTAATTTTAAAAGGAAAAGAAAAAAATCATTGCACTTTTAAATTAAAGAATGAAAAATCTAATTGAATTTTTTAAAACCCCATTTATTTCTCATCTCCTGTTGGCGGGCTGAGGGGTAGTCAACAGCAGCTTGAAAAAATTTGGTTAATAGTTCCGGACAGTGCAATATTTTCCATGCTTAGAACCATGTCTTTTTTTTTTTGAAGGTCAATTAATTGCCTTTTTCATTTCCCTTTAGTTTTTACAGTGTTTGATTTTTGTGGTACATTAAGTTTGGGGGAAAAGATGCACAAAGCGTGGGACTTTTATTCTTGGGGCCAATTTTTTTTTTCTCTTTGGGGACTTAACTTGTTCTTTTCAACAAAAGTGTATTATGTGCCAGGAACTGCCCTAGATCTGAACTCCCTTGCTCTCACAACTTGACGATGAATAGCGTTGTCACTCAGTGCTTCGTGGCCAGCTCTGTCTGTTCTCTCAGGTGGGGTGACTGCTCTCTGCTGGGACCCTGTCCAGCGGGTGTTGTTCTCGGGGAGCTCCGATCACTCTGTCATCATGTGGGACATCGGTGGGAGAAAAGGAACAGCCATCGAGCTCCAAGGACACAAGTAAGGCTGCTGGTGCTTTTTTATCTTATTTTATGCTTTTATTTCTGGCTGTGCTTCTCAGCTCGCAGGATCTGAGTTCCCCAACCAGGGATGGAACCTGCGCCCTCAGCAGTGAAAGCTTGTAGTCCTAACCACTGAACCACCGCCAGGGGATTCCCTGCTGGTGTTTTTACAAAGATCTCTGGGAGAGGACTCCAGGCTGAAAGCTAGAACAGAGGCATGCAAGCCAGTCTCCGTGCCCAGAGCTGAGCGTGGGAGTAACATGGCAGGGACGCAAATGGCCACTTTGATTTATATCTGTACGGAAATATGTTTATTTATTTATACCCTATTTTAGTTCACAGATGATTTGAGAGTGCTTACCAAAAAGCCATAAAATAAAATAATGCCAGTAAAGAAGTAAAAGGCAAATAGGAGGACCAGGGAGAAGACCATAAGAGTAAATGTTTGAGAGGAAGGGCAAAAAAAGAGCTTCAAAACACAAGCCTCGAAGTCCTACAGAATTTCTGTAATTGAGTTCAAATGTGGCTGCAAGATTACTGGCAGCTGAAGGAGAAAAGGAGCGATCGTATCCTCACCTAGTACATTCTGTCCTTCCCCGGACAGTTCCTGAGAACTCGCCTTAATTCATATCAGACTGTTCTTCCTTAAGGGGTGGATTTCAGGAGGCCGAGGGGAACGGCAGAGAAAAGCTTAGTGCTGTTCCTGGGAGCAGTTCTCACACTTCGCGTGCTCAAGGAATCACTGAGGAAACTGCGAAGTAGATGCCTTGGCCCCGTCCTCTGAGGTCCTCACTGTTCTGGAGCTGAGGGCGCCGTGTCGTCACAGGCTCCCTGGGCAACTCTCTTGGGGACCCTTGGGCCTCACTGAGTCATCCTGCTTGTGCCGCCCACAGTGCCTGGAGGCCAAGCCTGATCCTGTGGCTGGAAAGAATCTTCTATCTGCTTTAGAACTCCAAAGCTAATCCGAATTGTTTTTAACTTTTAAAGTTTCCAGACATATTAAAGATGACTCTAATATCAACTTCCCTGAGCTGGCGGTTTTAAGTGGCATTAGCTCTGCTTACAGATCTGTCTGGAAACACTAGTTTTAAAAACTTCTCCCTGGGATTTCCCTGGCAGTCCAGTGGTTAAGATGTCACCTTCCAACACCAGGGCTACAGGTTCTATTCCTGGTTGAAGGGATGAGATACTACATGCCTCATGGCCAAAAAGCCAAAGCATAAAAACAGAAGCAGTATTGTAATAAATTCAGTAAGGACTTTAAAAATGGTCCCCAGGGAAAAAAAAAAAAAAACTCTTAAAAGCAAACAAACTTCTCCTAAGTAGTTAAATTTATAGTTTGGAGTTATTAAATATGAGCTAATTCAATTTGGGGCTTCTCACATCGTTCAGTGGTAAAGAATCCGCCTACCAATGCCAGGGGCGCAGGTTTGACTACCTAAGCCTGGAAGATCCCCTGGGGTAGGAAATGGCAACCCCCTCCAGTATTCCTGCCTGGAGAATCCCATGGACCGAGGAGCCTGGCAGGCTCCAGTGCATGGGATCACAAAGAGTCAGACACGAACGAGCACACACAGACACAATTCAATTTTGGAGGGCCTATGCACGGACCATTATTTTTTGCGTTAAGAGTTCAGTTTTAGAGACATAGCTATTAAGCCCTTCTCTCCCACATGAGAGAACAGATCAGTTGTCTGGGGCTACACCTGGCTTGTGGAGCCACTGGGACCTCAGTATCAGGTCCTTAAAGGAACTGTTCCCTTCTGTTTCTCTCCATGACAAAGGGACACATATAGAGGTCACGTAGAAGGAACTGACGTCATCCATGTAAGTGAAGAAAAAGAAAAGCCAGATACAGCCCTGCCTCACAATGGGTTTAGTCGCGGTGGACTCGGAGACCCCACGGAAGAATACTGGAGAAGGGGCATGCCATGCCCTTCTCGAGGGCGTCTTCCCCACCCAGGGATTGAACCCGAGTCTCCTGCATTGTCAGGCAGGTCCTTTACCTCTGTGCCACCTGGGAAGCCTTGTTTCATAACACACGGTTATTATTTAATCTGCCGAGTAATTCCTGCAACTTGGGCTCCTTCAGAGAAATAAAATACAGGCTTAGAATGAAGATCAGTAATGCTTGTTGGACTCATTCAGATTAGCTCATAATTAGCTTTATTTTTACCCAGTGGTTCATAAAGAGTGCTGGCAGGGCGAGGGTCAGTTCTCACCGCCAGCATCTCTGGGTGCGGCGTGTCCTCAGGCAACACGTGCTGGGAAACCTTCCAGTTGGGTAAGAAAGGAAAAGGCTATCAAGTGGAGATAGAGTCTCTCAGTCCCGGAGTATGAAACCTAAACGAATAGGTCTTCCAGTTTCTAAGACATACTGGCTTGGACGTTGCGAAAATGAAGCAGACTATCCTTGGAGTCCACCCTGACGTCCATCCTGGAGTCCACCCTGATAGGATATCACACCTTGGTGGGGCGGGCAGGCTGGTGAGATCCAGAGCTGCCAGGCAGAAGTGCCTTGAATAGGAAGGCCTTGACCTGGTGTTTATTTAATTTAAGTTTAGTAATAAGGTGGAGTGTGTGAGGGGCTCCTTGTCACCGGTGGCCTCAGAGGGGTTACCCTGTTGTCGCCGAAGCAGGCGAGATGCGCTTCCTCAGTGTCACTGAGTTCACTCTGTGAGAGCAGGTCTGACACCTGAGCTGGGGGAGGGGAGCACTGGAGCCACAGACAGGAGGAGCATGGGGCTCACAGAGAAGGGCCCAGGACGTGCGGCTGGAAGGACAAGGCCCACGTTTCACAGCATCCGTTCCTTTGCCCTGAAAATTGACCACTGGATTCATGTTCAGTGATTCTTGTATTTGAGTAGCACCTAATTCAAGAAGGAAATGGCAGCCCACTCCAGTGTTCTTGCCTGGAGAATCCCAGGGACGGGGGAGCCTGGTGGGCTGCCGTCTATGGGGTCGCACAGAGTCAGATACGACTGAAGCGACTCAGCAGCAGCACCTAATATTTTGTCAAGGAGTTTTCAAAACACACAGACACCTCAGTTTAATCTTATAGTAACCCTGGGAAAGAGGGAGGTCAGATACCTTTTTTTTTTTTTTTAATGAGAATATTGAGCTGTGGGCTTCCCAGGTGGTGCTAGTGGTAAAGAACCCGCCTGCCAATGCAGGAGACATGAGACATAGATTTGGTCCCTGGGTTGGGAAGATCCCCTGGAGAAGGGCATGGCAACCCACTCCAGTATTCTTGCCTGGAGAATCCCACGGACAGAGGAGCCTGGCGGGCTACAGTCCATGGGGTCACAAAGAGTCAGACACGACTGAGGTGACTTAGCACACATGCACAAATAGAACTTCCATCCTCAAAGACCCCAAAGCTGGTAGCTTAGGACTCCCAGATCAGTGCAGTGGAGAAAGCTTCTGGAACCTTCTTTGTAGTCTGTGCTAGGCCCTGGCGGGGGGAAGTGGACATTGAATAACACACAGTCCCCACCACGCCCCATGGTGTTTTCTGTCACCATTCTACTTCAGAAGGCGAAGACTTTCTGCTTAGGTCTGAGGCTGCTCCTTGCTCGCCTACAATTCCTCATTTCCCTGCCTTCCCTCAGGATGACCGTTGGCGGCCCGAGTTCCCATTCGTGGACCAAATCCTTGAGTTCGGGCACCGGGGAGAGCAGACGGAACCTGAGGCCCCCTGCCCCTTGTGGTGGGGAGACTCCCTTCCCCTCTTCTAGAGATGTCCAGCTATGGTGTGGAGGGACAGCTCCCTATGGCTTCCATCCCGGGTTCTGAGCTTTCACACCATCCTTCGGTGGGGAAACGTGACATTTATGTAGTCAGTTTGATTTGATGTGTAAAAAAATCCCATCAAAGCAGAGAGAGCTTTAGCACAAGTAAGTGATTGATGACAGTGAAAATGCCTCCAAGTCCAAGGGAAAAAAGCTAAGAAAGTATATTTCTCTAGCACAGTATTATCTGCATTTGAAGCATTGTGGTACTTGTACTTCCTGGAGCAAGTGAAACATGAATCATGGGCAAGCTCTGTGGAAAGATGGCAGAGACAAAGTTTTCCACTTTCAGGGACCAGTTACATTTTTTTGAGAATCAGTTACCAGTTAGATGGATATGATCGAAGCATAAACCTGGACATTTATTGTCCCAGGCCCACTTTATCAAATCTGATCAGGAGACTTGGACTTTTTATATTCTTCTATAGTATCTATCATTTCATGACCAGGTTTATGATCACATTTTTTCTTTCAAATAGTGTTTTCTTAGGTCTCTGAGACTTGCTAGCAATTTAATTTAGTGGTAACTTGATTTGAAGCACATATAAGGAACTTGCCTGGTGGTCCAATGATTAAGACTCCATGCTTCCAATGCAAGGGGCCTGGGTTCAGTCTGTGGTCAGGGAACTAAGATCCCACATGCTTTGAGGCCAAGAAATAAATTTAATAAAGTTCCTTCATAACAGTGGGCCAACACTGGGGGCTAGATCGTGTGTTAAGCAGCTTTTTAAAAATGTGTATGTGTGCTCAGTCATGTCCGACTCTTTGTGACCGCATGGACTGTATCCCGCCAGGCTCCTCTGTCCTCGGGAGTCTCCAGGCAAGAATACTGGAGTGGGCCATTTCCTTCTCCAGGGGATCGTCCCAACCCAGGGATCGAGCCTGCGTCTCTTATGTCTCCTGCATTAGCAGGCAGGTCCTTTTACCAGCTGAGTCACCAGGGATAATAAAATAAAATTAAAAATGAAGCAGAGGCAAAGGTCTGCGTGGTCCCTTGTGGTGGATTTCCCCACCAAGACTGGGATACACAGACTGCCTGAGGCTCTGTCACAGCCACAACCCACGGCACACACGGCCTGTGTCTTTGCATCCTCTTTCCACAATCCCAGCTCAGGGTTTCTCTTTTCCTGCTCTTACCACAAGGAAGACCTTTGTTATCAGCCTTCTCAAACTCTTTTGGTAAAGCAATAGGCAATTCATCAATAAATGTGCACTGGGAGGATTTGTGCTTTTCTCTTGTATTGAAGTCACGAAAGGAAGTAACATTCTCGCCTTCAGCTTCTTCTGGGTTTGGAGGAGGAGATCAAGGATGAATACGTATGAAAGCTTTCTCTCCATGCCCATCTGAGATTTAGAAGCGCTTCTTACTGTCACTGTGGAGAGTTATTAGGGCCGATGGAAAGAGATGTTTTTTCTATTTTTAACTATTTAGCTAAACACGTAATAGATCAAAGTATTAGCAACTAGTGTTCTCATAGGAAAAAAAAAAGTTCTCACAGAGGGTAGAGTTCTCTCCTCTGTAGAGGGTGGTGACTGAGAACTACCTCAGAGTCAGGCCAGGCTGTGTGTGAGGCAGCTCTTCAGCTGCAGGCTCTGTAGGCTTGGACAAGGCACCTCATCTCTCTGACCCTCAGTTTCCTCATCTCTAACATAAGTGTAATATGAACGAAAAGCCCTCAAAGGTTGTCAAAAACCGTAAATAATATAATGCATGTAAAATAATCAGCACAAGATTAAGGGGATATTAGTGACACTTGTTAACATCATTCTCATTAAGAAAAATGATAATAATCCATAAATCAAGCCTCCAGATAAGATGACTGTTTCTCTCTGATTGTGGTGGTGGTGGTTTAGTCGCGAAGTCTTGTCCGACTCTTACGACCCCATGGACTGTAGCCTGCCAGGTTCCTCTGTCCATGGGATTCTCCAGGCAAGAATGCTGGAGTGGATTGCCATTTCCTTCTCCACGGGATCTTTCTGACCCAGGAATCAAACCCAGGTCTCCTGCATTCTTTACCAACTAAGCTATGAGGGAAACCCCCCAATTGTTGCATTTCCAGTGGAAATATTGCCACGTGCGCCTACTCCTTCTTTGCCTGATATGTTCAGCCGATGTTCACTTAGCTCTGTCTACAGACGAGACTTTGTATTGGGCTCTTAGGACCCAGAGGTGACTAAGAAAAACAGACCCTGCCTCTCTTGAGCTGCCCTGGATGTATGAAAACAAGGGAAAGGTGGACAGCTTGCCTTTGCACTAGGAAGTAGGTAGCCTCCTGATCTGGATCTCAGGAGATGAATAGGTTCTCAGAGTTCTTAGGATCAGACAGAACGGCAGGAACTCAGGACAGTGTTTTCAGGTACCTGGAGGCCTCTCAGTGTGACTTGCTCCCCGACCTCCCCTGCTCCTTGGTGGCAGTTGTGCTTTAGGTGATTTAGTCTCTCAGTTGTGTCTGACTCTCTGCGACCCCATGGACTGTATGTAGCCCTCCAGGCTCCTCTGTGCATGGGATTCTCCAGGCAAGAATACTGGAGTGGGTGGCCATTCCCTTCTCCATGGGATCTTCCCAACCCAGGGATCCCGAACCTGAGAGTCCTGCATTGGCAAGCAGGTTGTTTACTGACTGAGCCACCAGGGAAGCCACCCCTCTGGTCCTTGGAGGTTTGGAAAATTCATGAAGGTGGGAGTTTCAAATCTAAGAGCCTGAGATTTCTGAAAGTAGGTGCATAGCTGATTAGATTTCACCAAGTGGGCTGAGACTTTCCATACTTTGGACAGTTTCATTTCTTTGGTATACAGTTAAGCACCACCCCCTACTCTTTGGGGATGGAGGAGGACCTAAGCTGACATTTAGGTAGATGTTAGCCTGTGTCTGAAAATCTGCTCCTATAGAGAATATGAAGGCTTCGCTACCCTTTTCTCTTAAGAAGCATTAGACTCAGGACCAGCTTCAGGGCATGTGACCTCTGCAGTCGCACAAGGCCTCATGCTTAAAATGGCCCCACCCTTGGTTTAATGCTCTGCTGTCATTATCTTGTAATTCTTTTATTTTAACAAAGTGGGGTCTTTATACACTCATAAGAGCATTTGCAGTGCAGTCCACGGAATGCTCATTGATTAAATAATAACCAGTTTTAAGATGCTTTCTAGTATCAGTGCTACCATGATGCCAGATGAAACATGAGTGCAAGAGGAAGGTATCCTTCACTCTTTTATCACCCTGGATCTGTAAACCTGGGAATGTTTCCTCATCTTGTTTTTAACTGCAAGGTGGTTGTATTTTGAATCCTTTAATCAAGAAGCCCCGGAGCAGCTTTATTACAAGGCTTGGGATTCCGCATTCATCATTGTGTTCTTCTGTGTGGGAATATTAACAGGACTGGAGTCCCATAAATTATGTATCTCTTGCTGAATGTTGCTGCCAGCTATGAGTGGCAAAGCAGTTCCTTCTGTAGCTTATTTGGTTTTGCAAGATCATTGATATGTATCAAGGTGCCTTAACAAATGAATTGTAGTTCAGATCACTGGGTGGTTATGAGTCTGTTCAACTAGATGGATTTTCCTTCTTGCCCCTGAATGTCACAATGGCATCAGTCCATCCCCTGAAATGTATGAAGCATTAATCACAACCAGGAGAGATAGAAAATTGACTTTGTTTTTTAGTGAAAGATTTTATATTAGTCATTAATTAGTAAAGGAACTAGTAAGATGTTACAGCCAGTTCAAAGGGAAATTCAAAGAGTAGAAACATGAAGAGGCAATGGAGAGTGCTGAAATGCATTTGTATTTTCACAACTGACTTCTTCCATGGGAGGAGCCGGGCATGGGGATTCATTGCATCTTCACTGGATAAGATTCATTTGCAATACTGTCAGTTTCCTACAGTTTACAGAGTTATAAAATAGCACAATTAAAGATAATAACTCTGACTCCCACAGAGGCAGAAAACACAGAAGGATGTGTCAGATTACACTTGATATTCCATTGAAAAAGATACCCAGCAATCTCTTTTTACCCATTTCCAAGTTTTTGATCTGAGAGATCCTCCCCTCTTCTCACCTGTAATCATAATAATAAGATTATTCCTGGTCATAGAAAAACAGCTGGCCTCACAAAGTTTGACCTCATCATTTGCATTGGTGCAGTAAGAGTATTAATTAACCTATAGGCCATCTTAGTTGGCTTTGCAAATATGGAGATGTATGGTATTAAGCAACTATTAAGACCATGAAATTTACAAAAGTTTTTATAAGAAATCTTGGATTGGGCTTTTCAGAGCCTCTGTTATCTGCTATTCCATGGCTAGGTGGGCTGCCGTCTATGGGGTCGCACAGAGTCAGACACGACTGAAGCGACTTAGCAGCAGCAGCAGGAAGACAAGCCCAAGAAAATCATCAGTGTTCACCTATAATACTTATAACTTTGGTTGAATTCTTTGAGATTTTCAACATTTGCTAGTTTCTTGGCCTGGTAGCTTTCTTAACACCTGTAATGCCAGGACCCTGCAAACCAGGTACAGGACCAGTTTTCCTTTCGGGAAGCAGGACCACTTCCCAAGGCATTGGCCCCCTTAGTTGCTAAAGAGGCTACTCATAACTGTAGGTAAGGGCTTGGTTGCCCAGTGATATCCTGTGGATAGATTCTAATTAAACCTGTAAAATATTGCCATGAAAATCAAGGTGACAAAGTAACAGTTTCTGAATTCTGGGGGGTTTCTGAGAATTGGATATTATTCTTAAATGTTTAGATTTAGCTTACCAAAGCAGACTTTACTAAACTGTAGGTTCAGTTCAGTTCAGTTCAGTCGCTCAGTTGTGTCCGACTCTTTGCAACCCCATGAATTGCAGCACGCCAGGCCTCCCTGTCCATCACCATCTCCCGGAGTTCACTCAGACTCACGTCCATCAAGTCAGTGATGCCATCCAGCCATCTCATCCTCTGTCGTCCCCTTTTCCTCCTGCCCCCAATCCCTCCCAGCATCAGAGTCTTTTCCAATGAGTCAACTCTTCTCATGAGGTGGCCAAAGTACTGGAGTTTCAGCTTTAGCATCATTCCTTCCAAAGAACACCCAGGGCTGATCTTCTAGGTTAGAGACAGCCTAAAAAGTAAGAGAAAAGGCATCCTCATAGATCAAAAAAGTAGAATGTTAAAACAATAGCAACAGTATTCTAGACAAATAACGCCAGTAAAATTTCCCTCTTCAGTTCATTTGGTCCTGTGTTGTTAATTCTTGTTCTGCTGGATGTTGGTTTAGCAGTCTGCATTTGTAAATCCATTTACATCCAGACTAAAAAGAGTCCTGAAATCCAAGGAAATCCTGACTCAATCCATATCCCAGGGCATTTGTAAAGCCATCTACTTCCAGACTAAAAAAAGTCCTGAAATCCAAGGAAATCCTGACTCAGTCCACTATCCCAGTTTACAGACTGTTATGTCAGTCTAGTATTCTTTGCCTAAAGAATCTTTAAAATGCCAGTATTTAAAAGTACCTGGTGCATAGAATTGTTTTCCTCAAAATTCTGAGATTGTCCCTTCTGGCCTGTAGCTTGTGACAAAGCCTTCAGGCAAGCATCAAAATAATACAAATTTACCTGTAGATTATAGAAACTTAATGGATATTTTTTTACTGTGATAATATCAGAATTGAGAAGAGTGAAATTCTCTACTGATACTCCCTACATAACTATTTCCTGAGCAATTGATCAGTGTTTTCCCTGAAGGTAAAAGCATATTATGGACAGTGGAAGCATTGATAAAGCTCTAGGGTCTTGGCATGTAATATACAATCTCAGAAATATATTAATAATCTTTTAGCCATACTGACTTAACCTAGGGAAGACTAAGCATCTTCTCTAATCTGACAGCTCTTCCTATGCAACTCTTAGAATAGTAACACAGTAAACAAATTGATTTTTTTTTTTAATACCATCTCTATTTTTATGAGGCAAAGGAAACAGATCTGTAATTTTCCAGAACCCCGCTTGGAAATCTCAAAGATAGTTTTAGGTGTAAAAAATATCCTAAACAATTTTTTCCCCAAAAAATATAGGGCTCAACCTGGGAAGGCAAAACCAAAATTATTGTCAAAGGATACTTATCTTTAGATACTTAAGATAGGAGCACAGGTGCCTAAAAAAAACAATACTTGGCTATCTATATAATCAGAGTAACAAGAAGACTTGGGAAATAAATACAGAAAGCAGTACAGTCTTAAAGAATGTAGCTCTTTTTCAAAAGAGGGCCCTTGTTCTTCTTTTCATTCCTTAAATAATCAAGAACTTTTCAAATCAGCATAAAGCTGTGAAAAGGATTTTGGTGAGACAAAATCTCTGCTAGCTAGGCAGATTCTATAGAAGGTAAGGAATATCCTTTTGCATTGTAGTCCAAGGCATTAATCAGCAAACTAAGGAAGCAAGCCATCAAACCCAAGGGAATTATACCAAGATTTTAATGTATTTTGCAGCTTTTTTTTTTTTTTTTAAGACTCCCAAGTATTATAAATCAAAGCAAGCAAAATTCACTTTCCATGTTTTGTCCTTTATTTTTCTCTTTGATATTCTGGAACAAATTTATATTTTACTTTAAAATTGCCTTTTTCATTCAAGCTCTCTCAAAAGTATAAAATGGAGTTTTCCAGAGGCTACATGAGTGACATCATAATGCCCACAGAAAGAGATGAGTGTCTGGCTCTCTCCTGCTAAGCCAGACATTAGAAAGACTTGCATAGATATTAAACAATGCCATTTTGCCTTCAAAATATTTTGTTTTGGAAAATACATTTTTCCCAAAACATATGTTATTTGGTTAAAAGGGAATGGATTCATCATTGCTGTTTTCAGATGGATCAGTAGTTTAAAATTTTCTCAGATTGATTTCAAGTATATTGATAGTTGTTGTTCAGTTGCCTAGCCGTGTCCAACTCTTTGAGACTCCACAGACTGCAGCACGCCAGGCTCCCCTGTCCCTCACCAGCTCCCAGAGTTTGCCCAAGCTCATGTCCACTGAATCAGTGATGCCATCCACCCATCTCATCCTCTGTCATCCCCTTCTCCTTCTGCCCTCAATCTTTCCCAGCATCAGGGTCTTTTCCAGTGAGTCAGCTCTTCACATCAGGTGGCCAGTTATATTGATAGTTACCATCAGGCCACTTATATTAATAGTTACCACTCACTTAAACTAAAGCTCTTTGGTGTCCTCAAATAAGACTTGAGAATGTAAAGGGGTCCTGAGACTAAAAAGTTTGAGAACCACTGCTTTAAAACTACTCTCTCGTTTTTTCCCCTCCCCAAAACTACAACACAGACACAGTTGTATTTCCTTCTCATCATTGCACCTGGCATCATCTCAGTCACCCATTTTAATTCTAGTAATTAACCAAAGTAACTAACTTATTTTGTAGAGAAGACTGGGAGGACAGAGGATATGGATAATTGAGAACTTTCCATCATAGGGAGCATCTTAGCACAGCTCATGAAACGTGACGTCAGCTTCTCCTGCAATGTACGTCACTTTTACATCCCTCTAAAATGGTAAAAGAAAGGAACATGTTCATTTGACATGACTCATCTACGTTATGTTGGGCTTCCCAGGTGGCACAGTGGTAAAGAATCCCCCTGCCAATGCAAAAGACGCAGGAGATGGGGGTTCGATCCCTGGGTTGGGAAGTAGGAAATGGCAACCTGCTCCAGTATTCTTGCCTGGAAAATTCCATGGACAGAGAAGCCTGGCAGGGCAACAGTCCATGGGGTCAAAAAGAGTTGGACGTGACTGAGCAGACACGTGCCTAAGTTACAGTCTCTCTGTAGCACATAAAAATAAGCAAACATATATAATCTTAAATATTATGCTGTACAGTTGAAATTTCAGTAACTTATTTAGAAATGATCAAGACTTCCCTGGTGGTTCAGTGGTTAAGAATCCACCTTCTAAAGCAGTGGACACGAGTTCAATCCCTGGTCGGGGAACTAAGATCCCACATGCCAAGGGTCTACTGAGCCCTCAAGCCACAACTAGAAAGAAGCCTTAATGTTGCAAGGAAAGATTCTGAATGCCCTAAGGCCCGATGCAGCCAAAAATAAATAGATTAATTTTTTTTTAAAAAGAAAGAAATTATCCATTGTAGGTGTCTGGTGACTTAACCAGTTAGCTCAACTTACTGTGATTCCATTGTAAATTACCCGAGATCTTGGGAATTATCTTTAAGTTGGTATGCTTAAAACATAACTGTTATCTAAAGTTTATGAGAAAAATTATTTAATTGAACATGCTTATTTTTCATAATCTTAAATATTATATAGGCATAATATTAGCTTATTTGACCACTTATCCTATATAAATTTAGAAGAAATCAACCCAAGTAAAGCAAAATGTACATTTGCATTATATTTAACATTAACAAAGCCAGAAAAAGACATGGCTGTGTTTTGAAACTCATCACACTAGTCATTTGCCAAAGAGTTAGTTTTGTGAACTTGGGAGTCTTAAAATATCACTGAGTTAGATAGTATTTTCTGTAAAATAATTTTTATTTTTAAGCCTAGTAAATTTAAAGCTTTAGGGATTTAATTTCCTTATTTTCTGTGAAATTCAGAAATATTCAATTTATATAAACATTTGTTTATCTTTATAAGCAAGTGCTTATAATTTAACAGGTACCATAATCTAATTTATTGACACCTTCAGAAATAGGAAAGTGTTCCATACACAAGAGGTAAACACCCCCTGAATTTCAGACACAGGCACACAGAGCTTAACAGCTTCAGTCCTACAACTGGAGGCACGAGTCAAAAGAAAACACAAACACACACACACACAAAATCACCAATCCACATTTCACAGAGTTATTCTCCTTCCCAGTGAGCACAGAATTCTCAATTAATTTGAGCTCAAAACAGAAGAATATTCAAACAAAAACCGCCAAGAAGCCAGACTCCCCATTCTTTATCTCCCAAAGTGGAGTAGATCTCTGTCATCTTTTGGTGGTGGTCACTAAATTGTCAGACCCTTAAACTGGATTCCCCACCAAGAGGGAATAATTTGTCAGCCATGTACGAACCAGAAAGAAAAATAAGACACAAACTGAGGGAAGAGGGCATGAGAACTAGAGAGAGACACTCAGTGAACTCAAGTCTGTTGCTGCTGTGGATTCACCCCGGGAGCCGTGCTGGCGCCTCGCGTCTTAGGCAGCAGTTACCTGGCTCCATCAGGTGCCCGATGACCTTACAAATATAACATGAACAGATGGCACAGATTTTATTTAATTGATAATTAAGGAACCAGTACGATTATAAGTAGTTCAACAGCTTTTTTCCTTAAGTGTTGGTAATTGACAGAGACCACCTCTTCTTGGGGCCTTAGCATCTCACATGAGCATTTTAAAAACTCGAACTATGGTTGATTTATCATGTTGTGTTAGTTTTAGATATACAGCAAAGTGATCCAGTTATACATATACGTATATTTGTTGTTGTTTAGTCGATAAGTTGTGTTCCACTCTTTTGCAACCCCATGGACTGTAGCCCACCAGGCTCCTCTGCCCACAAGATTTCCTTGGCAGGAATACTGGAGTGGGTTGCCGTTTCCTTCTCCAGGGATCTTCCCAACCCAGGGATCAAAGCAGCATCTCCTGCGTTGGCCAGCAGGTTCTTTACCACTGAACCATTGCTGCTGCTGCTGCTAAGTCGCTTCAGTCGTGTCCAACTCTGTGCGACCTCATAGATGGCAGCCCACCAGGCTCCCCCGTCCCTGGGATTCTCCAGGCAAGAACACTGGAGTGGGTTGCCATTTCCTTCTCCAATGCATGAAAGTGAAAAGTGAAAGGGAAGTCGCTCAGTCGTGTCTGACCCTCAGCGACCCCATGGACTGCAGCCTTCCAGGCTCCTCCATCCATGGGATTTTCCAGGCAAGAGTACTGGAGTGGGGTGCCATTGCCTTCTCCGAGAGAAGTATATATATATATACCATGTGCTATACAGTAAATCCTTGTTGTTTATTTTATATGTAGTGGTGTGTATCTGCTAACCCCATAATCATAATTTATCCCTTCTCCACTTGCCCCTTTGAACATAAATCACAGCAATATTTTCTTAGTCAGTGTCCCAAGGCCAAAGAAATGAAAGCAAAATAAGCAAATGGACCTAATCAAATTTACAAGCTTTTGCACAGTAAAGGAAACCATCAATGAAACGGAAGCACAACCTATGGAACGGGAGAAAATATTTGCAAAAGATGCAATCAACAGAGGCTTCATTTCCCAAATATACAAACACCTCAGACAATGCAACATCAGAAAACAAACAACCCAATCCAAAAAATGGCAGAAGACCTAAGTAGGCATTTCTCCAGAGAAGACCTACAGATGGCCAACAGGCACATGAAAAGATGTTCAACATCGCTAATTATTAAAGGAGCATTTTGACTAATTTTAAATGTTGCAAATCTCAAGTACTCTCCCAGCGTTAGCATGTGGACCATTCCATTCCGGTCTCCAAGGTCTGCTCTTGGGTGCCACTCAGGGGTGAGCCTGCACGAGACTCACCGCCAGGCTTCCTGCCCTCAGGGCTCTCCCTGCCCTCGGAACGGTCACTGACTCTTCTTGCTTCTTCGGCAGTGACAAAGTCCAGGCCCTGTCCTATGCACAGCACACGCGGCAGCTCATCTCCTGTGGTGGTGACGGTGGGATCGTGGTCTGGAACATGGACGTGGAGAGGCAGGAGGTAGGTTCACAGAAGGCTCGAGCCACCCTTCCATGGCCACCAGGCTGGGCTCTGCACCTCCGACTCCGCTGAGGAACGCCTCAGCCTCCCCGCCTGCTCACTTTCTTTCTTTTTTTTTTTTCCGGTTGTGCTGGGTCTTCGTTGCTGTGTAAGCTTTTCTCTAGTTGCGTCTAGCTGGGGCTACTCTCTACTTACTGTGCGCGGGCTTCTCATTGCAGCGGCTTCTCTTGTGGAGCGTGGGCTATAGGGCACTCAGGCTTTGGTAGTTGCGGGACTCGGGCTCTAGAGCACAGGCTCAGCGGTTGTGGTGCACACAGGGGCTTAGTTGCTGTGCCGCATGTGGGATGTTCCTAGACCAGGGATCGAACCCCTGTCTCCTGCATGGGCAGGCAGATTCTTTACCACTGAACCACCAGGGAAGCCCACTTTTTTCTTTGAGAAAACCATGAAAATAAGACATGTTATGTCAGAAAATCAGAAAAACAATAATAGTAAAATAAAATACAATTCTAGTATGAAAGGAGCTTCCTTTTATAAGCCCCTCACAAAGTTGCACATAATACTCATGCAGTGGAGATTCGTAAGGAGGCTGAGACTAAGCTGTTTAGACTTCAAATCTGTTGCATGATTTACAAGTTCAGAGGAGAAGAAACATTTATTTTCAGGTAATTACAGCCGTTCGGCTTAAAGTGCACTATGAAAGCAGACAACTTGGCCCTTTATGTTATTGGGGGAAATGGCGGCTGGTGTGTGAGAAGTGGTATTTGATGAAGAATCCTAGTTTGGTATTAATAGAAATATTAGAAATAATTTTTTGTGTTTATGAGTCATATTCTAAACAGTTCTCCAGATATAAATATTTTTTATTTATAAAAATTTGTCATTTTTAAGCATTTATTTAAGTTTTGTTGTAACATTCTTTTTTCTTTTTTTCATTTACTATTTACACAATTTTTTATTGAGATAAAATTTACAGAACATAAATTTTGCCAATTTAACCATAACATTCTTTTTTCGATGAATTTGCTTTTTCATCGTTCAGCATCATAACAGCTGGTTTGTTTACTGAACGTCCCCTTTGACAAGTACTTTGAAGTTAACCATTTTCTCATTTCCCTAGATTAATGCTGGGTAAATTTTCCCTTTGACCATGTGTGTTCTAATCTGTGTCCTCAAAGGATACAAGAATTAGAAGAGCAACACTTTAAAAATTAAACAAAGGCCATTTCCCAACTTCTTTCCACAGCCTCACCCCAGTCTCATTTCAAGAGAGTCATTGCCGTTACCCACAATGCTGTGCCTTTCAAATGCCAGTAATTAAATGCTTAAGAAGATTAAAGTTTGATTTGCTCAAACTGTAAATCCACAGGAGTTCTATTAGTAACTAATTAAAATGATCCTTTCAGTCAGGAAGTGAGGAATAGTGGATTATTGCTTTTGAAAATACAATCTGGCCCTATTGGCATAAAGACAGCGTGTGCCGGCCAGGTGCATGGCGGCCTGCTTTGGGTGAGGGACAGTCACGCCCGGTGTGCCCAGGCTTCTTCCCAGGCCTGACTGACCAGACCTGGGGAGGGGAGCCGCTGGGCTCGTTTCCCTGTGTGCACACAGCCTCTGCCCTCGGTAGACAGAAGTCCAAGGAGGATACCAGTGCACTCTCCAGAGAAGGAAACCAGGCGGTCGGTCGGTGGGCAGTCCTTGGAGCCATCTTGCTCCAGTGATGCCTTTTGACATGCAGATATACGGGCACTTGGTACTTGTTGACTATTGTAAATCTTCTCGAGTGATTTAAAGCTCTAACTGAGCCGTGGTGATGGTCGCATCCATCTTTCGCGAGTGTCATATATGATAAGCGTGCAGCCTCCCAGGTGTGTCCGTGGGGCTGCCTACCTGTGGCAGGTGCCGTGCGGCGCCCAGCTCGGGAAGCCTGAGATGTAATGAAGCTGTCCCTGACCCGAAGGGCTGGTAGCCTTTCTGGAAGAAAAGACGTGGAGGGGAAAGCTTCCGAAAACGATTCGATGGTATAAATAAATCAATCACAGTTGATAGAGCATCAGAGCTGGGGCTTGTCACCATCGGCTCACCTTCCAGCGAAGGGTTGTGGCGAGAGAGAGAGAGAGCACTCTGACCAAGACGAAACACAGGAGTGGTCACATGCAGAGCAATGGACGCAGAGCGGATGGGGTGGCGGCCCTGAGGGCGGGCAGGTGGGAGAAGGCCTTGAGTGGCTGAACACAGATCTGTTTGACATCTTGATGTAGGTTAAACGTGTGTTTATACATTTAACAAAATCTGATTTTTTTACAATTTTATTATTTTTTAAGTATATATAATACACGTTCTTTGTAGAAAAATTACAGTGCTCGTTAACAAAGAGAATGTCAGTTACTCAGGGTTGCTGCTGAGTCGCTAAGTCATATCCCATGCTATTGCAACCCCATGGACTGTAACCTGCCCGGGCTCCTCTGTCCATGGGATTTCCCGGGCAAGAACACTGGAGTGGGTTGCCATTTCCTTCTCCAAGGAATCTTCCCCACCCAGGGACTGAAGAATCTAGTGGATTCTTTACGGCTTGGCCACTGGGGAAGCCCATCCATGATATCACCACCCAGAAATATCACTCTTCACATACTGGCAAACATCCCTTCTTACATTTTTCTCTGCAGATACACATGTTAGATTTTTCTTTTTTTGACGAAAAAGAGAATCATATTACACATGCTGATTTCCCCCCCCTTTTCAGAGCCCTACTCTCAGCTCCCTCCTCTTAGACACCCACTAACATATTTTATACACATCCTAAACCTGCATGCTTCCTTGTAAAATATGGGTGTGTGTGTGTGTTTTGTAAATCTTCCTTATTTTCCTACATCATAACTGTTCTGAAAAATCACAATATAGATAAGTCTTTTAGGGGTAAACTGTTGTCTTCAGCTAAGAAACTTTGTATTATTTTATTGATCTGTCTTTACATGAATTAGGGCATGAAAATTACCAAGCAAGTTGAAACTTACTTCTTTCCCTCAGGTTTTGTTTTTTTTTTTTAATGTATTATCATTCTTTCTGTATCCTTGTCATTGCACTCTGCATTTTTAATTTTTTCGGTCATGCGGTACAGCTTGTGGCATCTTACTTCCCTATCAGGGATATGACTCAGGCCCACTGCATTGGAAGCTCATAGTCTTAACTACTGGACCACCAGGGAAGTCCCTTTTCCTCAGTTTTAATAAATAAACTTTCTTAAAGTGTCACCTTTTTGCTTTCTTTTTTTCCTCCTGAGAAAATATATAGCTTTAGGTTTGTTTCTGCTTAAAGCTAGGGGAGAACTTCCCCAGGTTCAGTTCCTGGTCCTGGAAGATTCCACGTGCCATGGGGCGACTAAGCCTGTGCACAACTATTGAGTCTGCGCTCTAGGGCTGGTGTGGAGAAGGCACTGGCACCCCCTCCAGTACTCTCGCCTGGAAAATCCCATGGACGGAGGAGCCTGGAAGGCTGCAGTCCATGGGGTCGCTAAGAGTCGGACACCACTGAGCGACTTCACTTTCACTTTTCACTTTCATGCATTGGAGAAGGAAATGGCAACCCACTCCAGTGTTCTTGCCTGGAGAATCCCAGGGACAGGGGCTTGGTGGGCTGCGGTCTGTGGGGTCGCACAGAGTTGGACACGACTGAAGTGACTTAGCAGCAGCAGGGCTGGTGAGTTAACAACTACTGAAGCCCTAGAGTCCATGCTCAGCAACAAGAGAGCGGCCCCTGCTCGCTGCAGCTAGAGAAAGCCTGTGCAAAGCAATGAAGACCCAGTGCACCCAAAAATAATAAAGTAAATTTTGACAAAAGATTCTTTTTAAAATAAAAAATAAAGGTAGGGAAATGGACTAACCCTGCTGACTCCGACATGACAGTGGGCTAGTGCTTTTTGAGTTCCCACTGTGGTCGGGTCCTGTCCCCCCAGCACATGTAGCTGCATGCCAGTGTAATAAGCAGATGTATATAATTGTACACAGAGAGAATATAATTGTGTATGATCAGAGTATGAGATAATTGCATATGATCAGAGACTGTGAGATAAAGTCCTAAACCAACATAGCTGTCTGTGGTGTGGCCTCTACATCCAACCCCTCCAGCCTCAGCCCTTTACACCCTCTCCCACCCCCAGCCCTTCTCTCCTCACCCCTACACTGCGCTCCAGCCATCCTGCCCTTCTCTCAGCCCTGCCCTCTTTCAGCCCCGTGTGCCTGGCCTCCTGTCATCCATCCCCAGATCTCAGCTTGTTATCATTTGTCAGAGACAAGTCCTGAACCCCAGCCTAGATCATCCTGTTCTCATAGCACTCTGTGCTTCTCTGTCTCTGACCTTTGATCCTTCTACTGTTTCACATAATGAAAGTGAAAGTGAAGTCGCTCAGTCGTGTCCAACTCTTTGCAACCCCATGGACTGTAGCCTACCAGGCTTCTCCATCCATGGGATTTTCCAGGCAAGAGTACTGGAGTGGGTTGCCATTTTCTTCTCCAGGAGATCTTCCCAACCCAGGGATTGAACCCGGATCTCCCGCATTATAGGCAGACGCTTTACAGTCTGAGCCACCAGGGAAATTAACTACTATTAATATGATTATCATGTTTCATCTTCCCTGATAAATTATAAGCTCCATGATGTTAAATTCTTTTTCTTCCCCACTACATCCCCAGGACCTGACACGTCACGAGGCATTCAGTAAATATTTTTTAAATGATTGAGAAATCACATGTGTTTCTTAGAGACACATCCTGACTGCGTAAGTTTCAGCAGTGTCGATGCTTCCGCGATCCTCACTGCTTCTCACTGTCATCTGTTGTGTGCTTTGTTTGGCAAGACCCCTGAATGGTTGGACAGTGATTCCTGCCAGAAGTGCGATCAGCCTTTTTTCTGGAACTTCAAGCAAATGTGGGACAGTAAGAAAATCGGCCTGAGACAGGTGGGTGATATGCTTGCTTCATCAAAACGTTATCACCTAGAAATAACTTTACCTTGTGATCTTGGAAGAAATAACACCCCTGGGTGGGAGCTGTGATGGGGGTAAGTTATTCTCTTGGAGTCACTTTCTGCTGAATTTATTCCCTTTCTCTACTGAAGCTCATTCCTACTGGATTTAGTTTCTGTAGTGACTTGTTCCCAGTAGTTAAGTGATATGATTTTAGAATTCTAGTGGCATCTAGTGAAATATACCTTAAAATTAGAGGGGCCGAGCTTAGCTCAAATGGTACCAAACCATGAAATTATGTAAGTGATACTTATTTCTCTTTAATTTCACTTTCGTTCCTTCCATCTTAGTTTTAGTTATTTAGATCTACTTATAAGACAGCATTTTCAGCCTGATTCTATGGTTGGGTTTGGTCTGCCCCCCGGGGAAATCAAATGCCAGTCCACCCAGCTTGAGCACGGCCAACATGTAGACAGTGAATTGAGCCTGGTTTCATCCCAGTTCTTCTTCACCGAACAGCGTGATCTCTGGAGGTGGAACTTCCTCCGTAAACCCTCCGCACACCCGACACCATTAAGATAACCCAACTGGGGGAGGTTCACATTGATGATAACTGGAAAGAACCAAGACTGGGGAAAGGGGCGCTTGGGGCCGTGGCACAATCAGATTTACTTCCTAAACAGTCCTCATTCTGAGTAAACAGAATCCAAAAAGAAGAGCCTCTGGCACGCGCTTCCAACGCGCTGGGGCCCTCCCGTTGAGCATCCGCACCTGGAGGCTGTGGGTCACACCTGGGCGTACCTGGCGCAGCGGAGGCGCACAGGCGCAGTTGAGCACGTTTTCTCTTCCCTCCAGCACCACTGCCGCAAGTGCGGGAAGGCGGTCTGCGGCAAGTGCAGCTCCAAGCGCTCCCCGATCCCGCTGATGGGCTTCGAGTTTGAAGTGAGGGTGTGTGACAGCTGCCACGAGGCCATCACAGATGAGGAGTAAGTCACAGCAGCCTGCGGAATTGTCAAGGTTAAGGGACGAGGGCAACCCGAACGCTGTACCGAGCCCCGCAGCCATGAATAATGGCACCCTGGTTTCTGGTGGTTTCCAGTATGGACCGTGGCAGGTGGGCAAAGCCCTCCTTTCCATCAGGAGGTGGTGTCCCCTTGTGAGGCAGGAGGAGAGAGTGCAGCGCTGAGAAATCATCTCTGTGCTGTTGTCAATCCCAGGGGTGTGTGCATTGAAAATAGATGTTCTTGGAGGAAATCCTCTGCCTGCTCATTTACTGGAGAATTGCCCGGGAATACAGGAGCCTGAGCTTCACTGTTAGCCGGAGCTGGTATCTTTGCAGGAGCGAATAAGCCCACGGGCCCCAGAGGTTTTATTTTCCAGAAAAAGCCAAGTCTCTTCTCCTCAGAGTCTTGTACCACCAGTTGCCCAGCTGCTGAATCTTGCTGGTTGGCCTTGCCCAATAACCCAGAACCTGAGATTACAGTGCTTTTTTTTTCGTGGGGGATGGGGGGTGCAGATCCATGTTGCCTTTTTCTTTTCTTTCTTTAACATTTAAAAAATTTTCTTGGCCATGCTGCACAGCACTTGGGTTATTAGTTTCCCAACCAAGTATCGAACCCTCACCTCTCCCATTGGATGCTCAGATTTTTAACCACTGGACTACCAGGAAAGACTCCATGTTATCTTTTTAATGTTAGCTGTTGCAAACTACCTTCCATGTAAACAGAGTGTTCTTCACCAAGTGTCCCTTTTAGTGAATTAGAATCTCATAGGGGACTTGTCTGCCCAATTCTCACCGCCGCCACCACCACCCCCGCCCCCATATAATGTAGTAAAATCATTTTAAGTACTAGATGGATGTCCTAAAAGCTGCATATAAATAGAAACATATTTCAGATGCACTCAAGGAGGTCAGCATTTAGAGGAAATTCTTGGCAAGTTAATAAAACAAAACATTCTTTTGCAGATAACCCTCATGTTAATGGAAATGTTTTTTATTCATATTTAATCACAGCAAATATAAATTAAGATGCCCTTGCATAAGTAAGCACTTATGTTCACTGATTATTTTCTGCTCATCATATGTGATGAAATTAATAAAAGAGTGCTTCTCATTAAATTAGGGAGCTGCGAGAGACTTTAGGGATATTCCTGTTGAATTCTTCATTAAAGACACAGATTCAGAGGGTCTAAGTGACTACAGATTAAACCTAATTCTTTAGTTCTAAATATTTTAAAGCAATCATCATTTTTAGGGTACTGAAGATCTGTTCTCCAGATTGAGCAATTAACAGCTGTCTCAGAGAGCCCACTGCTGAGGAGTGGGAACTTGAAACATGATTAGAAAACTGCAGCCTAATCCCCTATGTTGCTGTCCCACACCACTGGTTCTTCTGCCTCTTCCCCATGGGTACATTTTGCATTGCCTCTAGAGCATCTAGGCAGTTAGCAGCCTTCTTACTAAAAAAATGCAAGGCTTCAAAAAATAAAAAGCAAGTAGCAGTGTTTGTTTATATATTGTTTTACTTGTTAAAGCATTAGAATGCCACAGAAAAACCCAAGTCTGCACTTATACCAGGGTAAAGAGGAGAAAAAATAAATAGCCCTTAGATGAAAGTGGTAGTGTCTTAGGCATTTTAACAAATGTGCTTTTTTAAAAATGAAATAGACCAAAGTAGACTTTTATCAGCAAGTCCTTCTGAGATCAAACTTAGCAAAAGCACAGTGGGTTATTTTAAAGATTTGTTAACAGCACGGGTGGAGAATCTCACAGACTCAGTCAGAGCAACAAATTTCTCCAGAAAGTTTCTAAAGAAACTTCAACATCTCTTGACCATTTTGGACCGTCTAAGAATCCTTTCATTCTTTTCATCCCCAGGGAATAAAAGTAGTTCTGAGGAGCATCTCTAACCGTGAGGTCGTTTGAGCCATTTGGCTAAAAATTAGAGCTTACTGTCACTCTAGATCTTCTTCATGTATATACTCTGCCTTTCACTTCTGGAAACTTCCTTTGCTCCCTCCAGACGTGCGCCCACCGCGACCTTCCACGACAGTAAACATAACATCGTGCACGTGCACTTTGATGCGACCAGAGGATGGTTACTGACTTCGGGAACTGACAAGGTTATTAAGGTGGGACGCCATCGTATTTTCGAAGCTTGCTGTCTTTGTCCTTGTTCAGTCACTCAGTTGTGTTCAACTGTTTGGGACCCAGGGGACTGCAGCACACCAGGCTTCCCTGTCCTTCACCATCTCCCAGGGCTTGCTCAAACTCATGACCACTGAGTCAGTCCATTTCCATCTTTGGCCCTAAGTAAATGTACAGAAGCATCAAGACTATGTGAGGTGAGCTCAGAAACTTTCTCTTAAAGCTTACCCTGAGCAATGAGCATCTTTGAGAACCTGTTACACGCCATGTACAGTCACTGGCTATACACGCCAAAATGAGACCTGGCCCTCCCCTGAAAGGAGCCGCTAGTCTCCTGGGGACATACTCTTAAGAAGACAGTTAATTATTATTAACATGTTATTAACATATTAATTATTATTAACAATTATTAACATGTTCAGCAGCCAAAAGAGTAAAACGGATAAGGGTTACTGGGAGAGTTCAGGGGAGGAAGATGGTGCTGCTGGCCTTGGCTTTGTGAGGACAGAAGATTTTGAGCCGAGCATTGGATAAGGCAAAAAGTAATAAACAAGATCTTTTCCCAGTGAGATCAGTTAATCCAGAAGCAGTCCTCCAGAGCCTCTCTAAGAATTGTGCTAGGCCATGTGGATTCCCTGCCCGAGCCAAAGCCCAGGACTAAAGAGGCCATGCCCACGTCATTCTCTGAGGCTCCCAGTGGCAGAGGCTCGCCTGGGTTCACTGAGCCCAACTTCCTGGGCTCTTCTGGTTCCTTCGTGGAGGCAACTGCAGGATAAGGTGGTTAGAATAACCCTCTTTGGAAGCCACCAGTCCTAAGTAAATTCTGGGCATCTCGCTTCCTTTATTTTTGAAATCGAGACATCTCGTAGAACTGTTTGGAAGATGAGATGAGATACAGAAAGGACACATCTGGCTACCCATTTGTTGCCTTATAGTGTTACTTCCCTTCTTCCTTGAATAAATCTCATCTGCCTTTATTCTCCATCAGCTGGGTTAAAACTTCCAGCTGCCTTTGTCCTTTTTTTGAGGATTATGTTGAACTTTTTGATGGATAAGTACTACTGTATAGATTTATCCATGATGCTCATATAGTACTCAGTTCCTTGTTAAGTTAAAAAATGCACTTGAATTCAATTTTAAGGACTCCTTATACACGTTATATGGCTTCTCAACCCAGTTGAATGGTAGTTCATCAGCGCTCAGTTGCTCAGTCGTGTCCCACTCTTTGCAACTACCCCATGGACTGTAGCCCACCAGGCTCCTCTGTGCGGGGGATTTTCCAGGCAAGAATACGGAAGTGGGTTGCCGTTGCCTTCTCCAGGTGTTCATCAGGGATCTTTTTCTTTTTACAGTTGTGGGATATGACCCCAGTCGTGTCTTGATGCCCCTTCCAGGCGCCAGAAAGACAGAATTTACTCAAGAAACGGTTGTTCTAACCCCAATCACGACTGGAGCAGTAAAGCAGATGTGCGAGTGGTGGGAGAGAAGCCGAAAAGCTGAGCTGAGCTTGCGCATCGCCTGCACACGTGGCGGTGAGCGGTCAGTGAGCTCTTGTGAGGGAACTCTTTCAACTTGTTCATACAATATAAAAAGAGGATATTTTTTTAACAAATGGTTTATACAGTCTGGCTCTGCTCCCTTGTTTTGAGTATACCGAAAACTCAGTATGGGGTGTTTTCAGTTTTATATTTGTTGACACTTGGTTTTAGCTGTTTCTTTGTGTGTCGGAGAAATGAGGAGTGTATAACTATTCAGGGTACTTGGGGTCATTGTGAAGTAGTTTCCGTGATCCTCTCCCTTGGGCACATATCCCGTGGTCTGTGTCTTCCCCCAATTCAGCTTCCTCCACTGTTCCCCAGAGTGAACATATTCACAATTTATTTGCAGTGTGTCTACTTTCGTAGGAGTCCCCCTCCGTTGAGAGATCTGGAAAACCATCCTTGTGGTTTTCCCAGCTGATTTCTTAAATTGCCCGAAGGATGATCCATTTGTAATGTCTAGATCTTACAAGAGTGGAAATGACCTTATGTTTCTGCCTCAGTTTTTCTCTTTCCCACATTAAAAAAGAAAAAAAAAAATTGCTGTGAGAAAGCCACTCTTAGCCACGGAAGTAGATTATCAAACTCAGACCTTGAACTCTCAGTGCCTGGATCCTTTCTAACTCAGTGGGAGCTTTCTGAGCCTTTTGGGTTTTAGTTTTATTGACACAGCTCTCCTTTGCTCTTGATATTAAAAACAAGCAAAACGAAACAACAAAACCCTGTGTCCTTCAAGAATAGTGTCTTTAAGATCTGTGGTTCTGTGTGATATCACCTCTGAACTTGAACATGTTCATTGCTGTGAGGTTGTATGCTGCTTTATCCCTCACTGTCTGTATTTGCTTCCCCTTTCAAAACCAGATATTTAAAGATTTTTATCTTCGTGTATTTTATCAGAACACTTTGCACGCTTTAATACTCCAACTGTGTGATCTGAGACATAAAAGGTACTCAGGCCTACAGCTCATGCTGTGTGTTCCAGTTGGGAATGTACAGAAAAGAGGGGGATGGGAGGCTTTAGGAAATGAACCTGAAGAACCCTGATTTTAAGGGAATCCAATCAACTTGATAAACTGAGATATTCTTGTGTGTAGAGACCCCATTTGGCTACTTATTTTCAACCTGTAAAAGTAGAATTTAAATGAGCAGCAGGCGTGTGCTTTGTGCCCACCTCCTTCTCGGCACTTTACCTGGACCACCTCATTCATCCCTCACCCGTCAGGAGCATCAGGGGACCCCTGAGTCCTTGGGGTTCACACAGTTACACAAAGCCTTGCAGATCCACAGGCCAATGACTTGCCCTTCCCTATGTGAGCCCTACCTCCGCAGGGTCTTGTTCTCTGCTGACTTGACAATTGAGGGTGGTTGTAGTTTCTCCCCTCACGATCATTTATTACTTTTCTAACTGGGAGAAGGACTCCCAGCCAGACTTGGATAACCGCCCCCTCACCGCCACCCCAACACCGACCAGCTGTGCTTCCTGGTGACAGACCTCCTCGAGATGGTTCTGCTGCTGCAGCTTTGGGGCACAGGACAGTGGGTATGCCCCGTGCAGCCATGGTGCAGGACAGCCATGACCTGGGAAATCAGGGCAGATCAGCCCATGTGACCATACTCTGAGGCTGTGGACACAGACACACCATCCAGCAGCAGTTACCACTTGCCACTGAGCTGCCCCTTCCACCCTGCCCTTGCTGGCCATCAGTGAAAGCCATTATAACTCACCTGAGTCTCTTCTGCATGGTTGTGAGAGAGCTTTAAAAAGGGAATTCAATTTAAAATATTCAAATATCTGTTTTGTAGTTTACTGCTAGAACCTGGAGCCACTTACGGAGTTGTACATGATAAAGAACGATGTGGTAGACATGAGTAGTAGAAATGAATGGCTGTCCTCTCCCTTCCTTTGAGCATGGCCCGAATACAGAGAGGCAAACAGTGTCAGGGAGGCAGTGGGTCAGGTGCCCAGGAGACCCGACGTGGTTCCGAGTTGGGTCGAGATGAGCTCGGATCACGCCAGGGAAGCTGATTGTCCCCGTTGGGTCACATGTGAGCCTGTGATCACTCTGGTCTGTGAGCCCGCCCTTCAGTCCACCCACCTCCCTCCCAGCGAGGCTGTGTCCCCAGCCCACGAGCCGCTCAGAGGCGGAGACCAGCGGCCACACCTCCTGGTGGTGAGCGTCGCGGCCAGCGACCACAGACGCGTCAAGGTACCCATTGCTCTGCTCTTTCATTTCTCCTCATCCGTGTAGGTGCTTTAGTTCGGTGAGAAGCACTTAGCATGCCAACTGTGTGTGTTTATAATACTGTGAATCCTGGAGTATTACATTCCCACCACCATTTGTGTAACTCATCGATATGTGTTGGTGTTGGGGTGCCTTCCAAGCATTTTATGGAATAGAGGCTTCATTCATTAGGAGCAAAAGCTGGCACCAGCGCTTGGCTTGTCTCCTGTCTGGGTTAACTTTCATCGTTCTTGTTTTACCCCACTGGAATTGCACTTTATATATATATATAATTTTTCTTTCTGCTCTATTGCTTCAACACACAGAAGCTCTGGCAAGTCAAGCCTAACTCGATCAATGCTGGGAAGTGGCACCCCGTACATACATGCTTGTGCCTTTTATTTGGTGGGGCAGGACCAATCCCATGCTCCGTCTCTCCAGAGAAATGACGTTCCTGGACCCTTTTGCTGCCTGGGTTGTCTCCACAACAGCACAAGTGGTTTTAGATGAAGTACTTGGAGTCATGTGTCTTTTTTTTTTAATGAGGTCAGTCAACCATGGTGTGTTTCTCACTGGATTGTTTGAATGTTATGCAAAGAATCGTAAAATCACAGAACTGGAAGGGACTCTTCAGGCCTCTAGAATGTTCCAAGCACAGTCACACCAAGCAGTTAGATATAGTTGAGGTATCGGCAAGGGGAATCTATAAGAATTTTGGAAGAACAGTTTCTTTTGAACGTGAACTCTTAATAGCGTGAGTGCGAGGAATGACTTCGAGGCTCAAGGCAGGGAGCCCTCAGAACTGGGTCTGGTCCTCTCGCCGCAGGCAAATCTGATACCTCCTGTGGCTCCGAATGGGTGGGCTCGTGCAGCAAGGTAGTCACTGCAGGCCTCCATCAGCCTAACCCACTTCCTGCGTTCGCCCCTCTGACCTCGCCAGCCTCTCAGTTTAAGTGGGATCAAGGGCACTGAAACTGCATCTTGCCCTCTGCCTGCAGGGGGCCCTGGCGAGTCTCCTCATCGCCCTTCCCATGAAATACCGCCTTTTCCTATTTTTGATACTCATTTTTTCAAAAGCCGAATTTATTTTTGCTTGACATTAATCAAATTTTAAAGCCTGGATTTTACCTTTTAAGCAAGGGTCTCAGTCTGAACTATGTATCAAAGTTACCAGACATAAATATCCATTAAATGAGATCCCTTTGGTTTTGCCTTTTCACAGTAGTTTAATTCTAAGTGACCTTGTCCACTAAGATTTCTGTTTTAAAATGAAAAAACATTTTGCCAATGCTTTTGGCATTTTCTTTCTCCTCTAGAACAAAGTTAAGTCGCATTTTTCTGGATGTGAGGGTGGCTATCTATCAACATGACAGGGAAACACAGAGATTAAGTCCATCCTGAGCACCGAGGGATCTATATCACCCTTGAGTCTCCTAACTCTCATAGTCCAGCCCTTTGCTGAGTGTCCACCACACACCAGCCTTTGAACCAGGCCTGGGGTCAGGAGGTCCATTCTGTGGCTTGGGCAGGGGCCACACAGACGAGTTGGTGTTCAGTCGCTCAGTTGTGTCCGACTCTTTGCAACCCCTGGACTGCAGCATGCCAGGCTTCCCTGTCCATCACCAACTCCTGGAGCTTGCTCAAACTTATATCCATGGAGTCAGTGATGCCATCCAACCGTCTCATCCTCTGCCATCCCCTTCTCCTCCTGGCTCAATCTTTCCCAGCATCAGGGTCTTTTCCAGTGAGTCAGCTCTCTGCATCAGGTGGCCAAAGTATTGGAGCTTCAGCTTTAGCATCAGTCCTTCCGATGAATATTCAGAACTGATTTCCTTTAGGATTGACTGGTTTCACGTCTTTGCTGTGGCTCATTTCTGTGCCACGTGGTGACTCTGGTGACAGAGGGCGTGGGGTCCCGTCCCAGGATACACAGGTGCTCGTGCACCCACAGGGGAGGGGAGAACCCAGAGGAAAGAACTCCAGAGCTGAGAGTTAAATGAAGAGTTGGAGTGAGCTGAGGAAGTACCTGAGTTTCCAGGCTGTGGAAGCAGTGCCAGCAAAGGCCCAAGACCTGCACCAGCCTGGCACTGGGGTCCCACCTGTGGTTGGAGCTCCAGAGTAGCGTGTGTGCAGCTGCAGTCCTGGAGCCTGCGGTCCTCTCATCACTATCAGATGGATGCTCATGGCCGCAGGGGGAGGGAGGCAGCCCACAGTTCACCAAGCACCTTTACCCAGAGGCTTGCCAGACGAGTCCAGTCCTCCCGCAGCTGAGGCCAGTATCAAAGTTACTTTTTCTTTGGAAACACCTGGAATTATCTTAAAAAGGACCCCTGGTTAACTAATTTTTGAACTTTGTTGTGGGGGCACAGCCACTCACCGGAGGCCATGAGGTGGGGCTGGAGACCACTGCTTGCCTGGTTTTGGTCTGGACGAGCTTGTGAGCTCAGTCGCTAAGTCATGTCCCACTCTTTGCGACCCCATAGACTGTAGCCCGCCAGCCTCCTCTGTCCATGGGATTCTCCAGGCAAGAATACCACAGTGGGTTGCTACTACCTTCTGCAGGGCTCCCTCTCCACCCAGGGATCAACCCCAAGTCTCTTACATCTCCTCCATTGTCCAGCAGATTCTTTATCACTGTGCCACCTGGGAAGTCCCTAGATGAGCTTACAACATACTAATCCCATTATTCCCTGGCTGCTCTCCTTTGAAAAAGGACAGCCCTTGACCTGTGGAGGAGGCCATTCTGGACAGCAGAGGCCCCGCCCACATGTGATCTCTCCGTGAGCAAGCAGGCCACTGCTGTCCACATTTGCCTCTGGCCTTCCATCGCTCCTGCAGCAGTGGGTCGTCTCAGTACAGTGTGGTAAATGTGATAAATGCTCACGGCAGGGGCACTCGCCAAGGGAAGGGAACATTTTTCTCAATTCAGTGACTGTAAAAGGGCTCTGTAGACCCAGCTGTGCAGAGCCCGGGGCCTCCCCATCCCACGGTGGGCCTCGGTCCTTCCTGGTACTTGTACTGCACCCACGGGCCTTTTTCCTCCAGTGCCCAAGTATCGCATGTCTGTAACTTAATTCAGGAACATCTATGTTCGTTTTTACACTTGAACTCAACTTGACCATCAAGAACTAGATACACACCAACCCTTAGGTTTTTAGTTTGTCATTTTGCCTTTCAAATTTATCCCTTCCACGGAGAAGCCTGTCTGGGCCTAACACAAGAAAGCAGGGTGTAAAATTAGATCTGTCCAGCACTGGAAGGGGATTCCTCCGTTGTGTTTCTTAAGCCAGGGAATTTTTGAACAGCAAGTCCATAGCCCCTTGTCTATTTATAGTGGAAAAGATGTGGAAAGGAGATTAAAAGTCTTGAGGAAAAGTTGAATTCGATAATCATGCTTAAGATCCCTTCCAATCTGTGATGCTACGATTCTATGACTGTTGTTACTCACTGGACTAATCTGACCATTACCAGTGACCTGCCTGCTCGTGGCTGACTTAACTCAGGTAAATGGGAGTGTGCCCCACTGCCTTTGTCTGGTGTCACATCAAGTAAACCGCTGCCTGTATTTTCCCATCTAGAGCCCAGGAGGTTTGAAAAAGGTTGGAGAAGGCAGAGGTCAATCATGGTACCATCTCATTAAAAACAGATACCTCAGAATGTTCACCTCTGTGGATCCAAGTGTATCTGACTTTCTTGGGAGAGAAAGGGAATAATTGCAGGTTGGCTTAAAGGTTAGATTTGGAATGCGACCTTGATATTTAGGATCCTTTCTCCTCCCCCTACACCCCCCGGCCCCGTCTTGGTTCTCTGGGAAGCATGAGAGAGTAAACTGTAACACAAAAATGGGAAATGGTTTGAAAGAAGTATTTCTCTTAAAAACACTCTTCCCTTCATTTAAATGGATGGCCGCCTTATGTTAGTAGCATATGAAGTATGGACCAAAATACTTGTGTCGCTGGTTACCGATGTATACTTACATATTTGTGTTTTACGCCATCTGCCTTTTTTTTTTTTTCAATGTACTGTCATTTTGCAGAAGAAAATACATGAAAAGTACAAAAATTGTTACTAACTGGACAACTGGGAAGGTGCTAGCCCCACATTCATGCCTGCCTCCCACTGACTCCATAACCAGGGACAAGGACGCTTCCATCCTGCATGCCCATCAGCCTGCAGCCCAGTCGGAACCTGGCTGCCACGGCATGTTGCTTTACAAAATGTCTTGTCTTTCTTTATGAAATGAGAAAGGGGTCAGGCTGAGAATGTCATAAGCCCAAAGCTGGAAGAGGTTTCTCAAATGTGGTTCTAGCTGAACCCCGCTGGCATCGCCACGCCCTCTACCACCAGATTCCACCAACCAGACCAAGCAGTCTTGACATTGACTTCCTGAATGTGACTAGGTGGGAATGAGCCAGGATTTCCCACAACGTTAAATGTCTGCTGAATGTTGTGAATGTTCCTGAACTCTGCTCACTTTCCCTCTGTGCTTCCCTCTAACCAAAATGTGTGTGTAGCCATGACCTGTGTCAAGACCCAATGCAAGCTACCGCCACGGTTTAAAATAAATCTCTGTGGAAACCTTCCTGTGGTCATGTTATTGTTGTCGAGCTGTGCCCTGTGATCACATGCACCCCAGCAGCCCTGCGTCGGTATTCACCAGGGCTGGCTGAGTGGTCCTTTTTATCTTTCACATAGTGAGAAAAAAGTGAAAGTCACTCAGTTGTGTCCAATTCTCTGCGACTCCTTGGACTGTAGCCCACCAGGCTCCTCTGTCCATGGGATTCTCCAGGCAAGAATACTGGAGTGGGTTGCCATTTCCTTCTCCAGGGGATCTTCCCAACCCAGGGATTGAACCTGGGTCTCCTGCATTGCAGGCAGATTCTTTACCACCTGAGTAACGAGAGAAGCCCACATAAGGCTGCTTTAAGTGTGGTTGATAAGCTTTCCAAATGAAGTGAGAGAGGACTCAGGAAAAAATATAGCCAGGAAAAGCCTCTATAAAAACTCATGAGATCCAGGACTTCCCTGGTGGTCCAATGGTTAAGACACCAAGCTTCCAATGCAGGGGGTGTGGGTTTGATCCCTGGTCTGGGAACAGATCCCACAGGCCACGCGGCATAGCCTGCCCCCGCTGACAAAAAAAAAAAAAAAAATGCATGAGGCCTATTTATGGATAAATTTGTGAAGCAATCAATGACTTGTGCTGTGCTAGGTCGCTTCAGTGGTGTCGGACTCTGTGCGACCCCATGGACTGTAGCCCACCAGGCTCCTCTGTCCATGGGATTCTCCAGGCGAGAATACTGGAGTGGATTGCCATGCCCTCCTCCAGGGGATCTTCCCTACCCAGGGATGGAACCCACATCTCTTACATTTCCTGCCTTGGCAGGTGGACTCTTTACCACTAGCACCCCTTGGGAAGGGCCAGTGGGTGGGGCAGCTGAATGGCCCCCTCCTCCAGCCTGCCTGTCAAAGCACAGCCCCACCCACACCCAGCACTCCAGCGCCCCCTACTGTCCTTCAGGAAGGGAGAGATGCAGGCTGGTGGAGCCGGTGCTCACGGCCCTTCCAGGCAGATCCACCAAAAAGCCCCTTTCTTGGAGCTCTCTGGCTAAGAGCCCGATCTGAGCACCTCAGACACCTCCGAGGCCCGGCATGGTGGGACTGGCTGAGCTGTGCCCGCCCCTCCCCGGGTCCTCCTCCTCCGTTGATGCCGAGTTATGTTCATTTCCCCTTGAACTTCCAGAGTGTATGTAGAGCTTTCCTCCGGAGAAGGCAATGGCACCCCACTCCAGTACTCTTGCCTGGAAAATCCCATGGACGGAGGAGCCTGGAGGGCTGCAGTCCATGGGGTCGCTGAGGGTCGGACACCACTGAGCGACTTCACTTTCACTTTTCACTTTCATGCATTGGAGAAGGAAATGGCAACCCACTCGTGTTCTTGCCTGGAGAATCCCAGGGAAGGGGGAGTCTGGTGGGCTGCCGTCTATCGGGTCGCACAGAGTCGGACACGACTGAAGTGACAGCAGTAGCAGAGCTTTCCTAAATCTGTTCACCGATTGTGTTAGAGCTCTCCCTGTTTCACTAAGACAGAAAATGCAAATAATTTAAAAGTTTTACCGAACGGCAACACCAGATTGCCAAGTGCATAATTGAAGCCGCTTCTAATCTTAGCACCTGTAAACCAGGCCTCCAGTGACTGCTTGTAAATAAGCACTGACCCTTGGTTCCGCCTTGCCCCTGAAGCCTCAGGGCCAGGCCAGGGCAGTGTAGCATCCCCTCCTTCCCCCTCCCGGACCTGCTCCCCTGATACTGACAGTGACACGGAATCTTTAAGAAAATCACACTCACAAATCAAGGAGAGATTTACACAGAAGAAGCTACTGCGGAAAATGAAGGTTCACTTGCTCTCAGCCGCAATCATGTATTTTAAAATAAAAGTTTCCATCCTGGACTCCTCATTGCTACAGGGGGTAATCTTTAGGGGTTTTTTCCTCCCCCCATGAATTTTAGCACACTTGTCAGTTAAATGCTGATGTTAGTAGCTAACACGTATCACGTCTTTATGACACACCAGGCATTCTGCTAAGAGCATTACAAGTGGTAACTCACTGAATCGTTACAACCACCCCATGAGGTAGGGAGCACTCTAATCTCCACTGACAGGGAAAATGAGGCCCCCAGAGGGTAAGTTAACCCAGCTTCGGTCCCATGAGGCGGTGGTGAGTCAAGCTTTCAGTACTAGGCTTTATATATAAAGAACAGGACTAAATTCTGTGACTCCTGACGGAGAGGAAACCAGCTCAAAGCACAGCCATGGAAGATGGGCCGGTCTACGGCGGGGCAGGAGCAGTGGGGTCTCCTCGCTGGCCACTGGTCCGCACCTTGCCGTATTTCCTGAGGCAATTCCGGCTCCTTGTTGGGTCTAGCCTGGGCTATTTAAATCTCCGAGCCAGCTCTTCCAAGATCTCAATGAGTTTCTCCTCTTCGGCCGGTGAGGACGATGTCCTCGCGAGAGGCAAGTGTGTGGGCGCCGGTTTCCGGTCTGTAAACGTGAGAGAGAAACACAAAGTCACGAGCGGCAGGGCCGGGCCTCGGGTCAGTTGTGAGCGGCCACTGCCAGGGGTGGGGGCCCACACGGGAAGGGGGTCGGCCACCCCTGCGCTCAGGGTCCGAGGGGACAGTGAGGTGCTGCAGAAGGGAGGCTGAGGCCGGGCGGCAGGCTGAGCGCCGACAGCTGGCGACAGGACTCCAGGGGGCTGGCTGGCGGCGGGCAGGGTCCCCAGGCCTGGGTGCTGGCTGGTGGGGGTCGGGGACCCGGGAGTGTGGCATATTTGGTCTGGCAGGTGATAGTGAGAGAGGGTACAGCCACCCTCCTGGCCGCCACAGGGTCCCCAGAACTCCATCACAGCTCACGCAAGCGTGGCCACCTCCGAGGCGGGAGGGGAACCTCCACCTTCTTTCCTCAGCCTGCCTGCTCTTAGATCTGCCTGTTGGGATCCCGCCTGGGTAGGGAGCAAACGCTGAACAGATAGCCACCCCCAGCAACAGAAAAGCAGAGATTCACTCCCAGGCCCTGGGCTCCGGCAAAGGAGCTTCCAGTCTCCGAGGTGCCCCACAGGTCCAGCCGTGCCCAAGACACTGAAGTCAGGGGTTACAACCCCAGGACTTACTTCATCCTCACAGGACCCACTGAGTTCGGGAAGGCGGATGCAAAAAGCCGGGAGTGCAGAGCCAGAGGTGAGGCCCTTCCCAAAATAACAGGCCAAGGAGCCGTCCCCCGAAGGCAGGCCAGCACATCAAGGGGAAGGGCGACAGCCCCTCCCCACATGACCGGGGAGAGAGGAGGGTCCACCTCCAGACACCCTCGGGCTGTGGTTCAGAGAGAAAGTCACCTTGGAAGAAGCAGCCGCTGGGCTGGGCGGTGGCAGCGGGGGCAAGGGCCAGCCACAGCACCGTGTCCGCGCCCTGGGCCTCGGAGCGCAGCCTGGCCCCCAGCCTGGCGTGGAAGCCCGGCATCGACAGCCGCACACCTGCGGGGAGGCACACACAGGGCCGTGAGGACAGCGCCCTCATCCTCAACCGAGTTGGCTGCTTTAATACCAAAATAACCACGCGGAGTTGGAATGAGATCACCAACTGCCCTCTTTCCACTTCAAAACAGTGTTCATGCAGGCTGTCGGCCCAGACAGGCCTGTCCCCTGGGAGCAAAATCCCCTGGACCTCCGGATTCCCATCCTGAGAAATGAGGGTCACACCTGGGGGCAAAAGGGGATCAGACTCCCCCCGTCCTGGGGGACCCATCTTCTCAAGGCTTCTGATCCTCCCAGGATCCAGGCTGAGTGTCCTCCGGGCTGTGAGAGTGTTCTCTGCTTTTTCAGCGAGGCGTGTTGGAACAAGGGAAGGGACTCTTTCCTCCCTCTCCCTCATCCTCCCCAGCACTGGCTGCAGACTGCACCACCCCACACACACACCCCCATTTGCCCACAGACCTCGGGGAACACAGAGTCTTTACAGTTAGCACTCTGGGAAGCACAACTATTCTCTCATGAAGCCAAAGAAAGAAAAGAAAGCAGAGAAAACAACATTGGAGAGATGTAATGAGATCAGAGGATTTCAGAGAAAGGATCATCTAAAACAAAATTTAAAAATAAACGTTTTTTTCTTTTTCCCTTTACAGAAACAGTACTTGCTTATTGTGGGAAAATTAGGGAATACTTCTGATGAGTAAACAGCAGGCATTTGAGTCCCCCGTTGGGCTTCCCAGGTGGCGCTAGTGGTAAAGAACCCACCTGCCAGTGCAGGAGACGTAAGAGACATGGGTTCAGCCCCTGGGTCGGGAAGATCCCCTGGAGAAGGGAATGGCTACCCACTCCAGCATTCTTGCCTGGAGAATCGCATGGACAGAGGAGCCTGGCGGGCTACAGTCCATGGGGTCAAAAGGAGTTGGACACGACTGAAGCGACTTAGTGCTCACACACACATCATACCACTCCGGGAGGACGAGTGTCTGTGGGCTCAGGCCCTTCCCCAGCCCTCCCTCTGGACACTGAGGCCCAGTCAGCAGCCTCTGAGAAGCCCAGTCTTGGCCCTGTGACCTGTGGACCACAGATGGCTGACCGCACCCTGACCCAGATGCTGGACTCAGGTGGTGACCTTGGAGCGCAGACTCGGCCAGCGCACAGGTTGATGTGAGGACCGTCAGGGTGATGTCCTGCGGGGATGAGAGGCTGGTGGTTCTCCACTGGCTGATAGAGCTACCTGGTCAGGCAAGGCTGGGCACGTCTCCCACCAGGAAGTGACACAAGATAAGAAGCCGCCCTCTCCCAACAGCCCTGGCCCGAGGGCCTCCTGGGGTGCTCGGCGGAGGACACCCCCCCTTTCCATTTACAACAGGAGGCTGCCAGATGTCCTCAGCTCCCCCCACCCCCAACTGGCAGGCGGGCCTGCTGCACCTCCCCCCGCCCGGTCTCTGTGGGATGCAGTGGGGCACGATGCACCCCCTTCTCCATGGGGACGTAGGTGTATCAAAAGTAAGACCAGAAGGCTCTAAGGTCTGAGGGCCCGATACCTGCATTTAATGAGATAGCACTGTTTGCTTCCCATAGACATTTATCCGCAGCAGTGTTCAGGGCTGAACAGATGTCCCGTGCAGGTGTTCCCTAATTTATCAACCTACTCTCCAAGCACCAGTGCTGGGACGAGCAACCTCATTTTCCACATCTCTTAGGATGAATTCCAAGGATGTAGATGCAGATATTAAGGCCTCTGCTAAACCAGCTTTCGGAAGGTGACAGCAAGTGTATGAGAGTCTGCCTCTCACTAGACTGTGGCCGGGCCCAGCCGGGACGTCCCAGCCCCTCTGTGTGCCTCAGTTTCCCCAGATGTAAATGGGCATGGTGGTAGTGCCCACCCCAGGAGGGGGTGAGGGCACAGGCGATGGTATGGAGACAGCGCTGGGAGCAGCTCTGGGCCCTCGTGTCCCAGGCGTTCTGCCAGGGCTGCTGTTTTCAGTTCCCTTGCTGGGGGAGGAGGAAAGAGCTACAGAGCCCAAGTGATACGCCGAGGTCTCAGAGGTGGGAGGGACTGACCCCGCAGAGAGTTCTGTTCTCCTTCCCTCTTTTTCCACGCTTCCAGAGAATTCCACCTGCCCCCTTGTGATTGTTACTTCCCCTTGTGCATTCACTATTTCAAGAAACCCGGGCAGTGGGAAGGTGGCCTGGCCTATCCCCACGTCCCCAGCATCTCCCATAACACTGGGTGTGGACCAAGCACCCTCTGTCCCGAGGGAGGGGTCCCCAGCCATACCCCAACCCAGGCGCCACCCACTCCCTGGGCCATGCACACGTGGGGCAGACTGACCACACCAGCTCTGCCTCTGAGGACCAGGCTTCTCCCTCTCCAGTCCCAGTCTGCCTGGCTCCCGCAGAAACGAAGCCATTCCTCATCCTCCTGATACCAGTTCTAGGTCATTCCTGGGGAGAGTCCGTCCTGCGGCCGCCCAGATATTTTTAGATGAAACGTGGGCGGCAGGGAACTTAAAGACCTACCTGGGGTGTCGACCCAGCCGGGATGCATGCATGAGAAGTGGATGGCCGGGTGCGCTCGGGCCCACCGCTCCGTCAAAACCACCTGCTGCCTCTGGACAGGGTGAGGGTGAACAGATGGGAGGGGGAAGCAGGGGGGCTGAGCGTGTGCAGAGCCCCCGTCCCCCGCCCTCCACAAAGTCAGATCGCAACTTCCTCTAGAATCATCGGCTCTTCACCCAGCGAGCTCTGGCTGTGACCCAAGGCTGCGTCCTGGCCCCGCCATCTGAGACGCAGACAGACCAGCAGCAGGAATGAGGCTGCCGGTGGCCTGGGGGCTTCGCCCTCCCTCCCCCGAGGAAAGTACACCCACAGCGCCCTCTCGCTGTTACCGTATCTGCTGCTGGACGCGAGTGTGGTGGGAGCACAGAGCACCCCCGGCCCCGTGCCCTGCAGGCACTGAGTGGGTGTCTGCGGACACGTGAAGGAACCTTGGAGTGTGGGAACCGTCCTGAGAGGCTTAGAGAATGCATCTGCTGCAAATTTCTTTAAAAATCGCCAAGTACCCCCACATAAAGCCTCAGCTGTGTGGAGGCCACTGCCCCCTCCCAGGGCGGTTAGATTACATTTTACAAAGAGCTCCACCTGGGCCCCATTTATGGAGTGAGTGCTTTGTCCCCAGGTTCCCCAGAAAATCTGTAGAGAAGCCTGGTGCCTCTGATTGGTGGGATGTTGAGTCATGACAAGTCACCCACCAGGAGCTGGTCTGGGGGTTGGTGAGCGAAGGTGGGGCAGAGAACCGGGGTACAGAGGGAGGGGGGTGGGACAGGACTCCTCTGTGAACAAGAGGGAAAGCTGTGGGCGAGGGCAGCTTCACAAACCACCAGGGAGCCCCCCACCAGGTGAACTGAAGGGCAGGAACGGTGAATGTGGCAGGTATACAGTCGGCTCCTAGAACAGCTGTGATAAGCTGAGACACAGAACTTTCTGTTCCGAGTGGCCATGAGACCAGACCTCTGAGCTTTCGTGTCTTCAGAACTGGATGTGCATCCCCCTCAGTGGGGCTTCCCAGGTGGCGCTAATGGTAGAGAACCTGCCTGCCAGTGCAGGAGACATGAGAGACACAGGTTCGATTCCTGGGCCGGGAAGATCCCCTGGAAGAGGGCATGACAACCCACCCCAGTATTCTTGCCTGGAGAATCCCTTGCACAGAGGAGCCTGGCGGGCTACAGTCCATGGGGTTGCAAAGAGTCAGACACGACTGAAGCAACTGAGTGCATACCCCACAAAGGGAGCCAGAAACCCAGCACGGTTCTGGTGGTATCCATCCAGCCAGTGAGCAGGGGCTGCCCAGGGGGAGAGAAGGGACCCCCTGGGTCCATTTCCTCTCTGAGCCACGCAGGACAAGGAGCCTCTGCTGGGTCCTGCTGTGGGGATCACCTGCTCTCACCACCCTCCTTGTGGGTCTGAGATATTCGGGAAGAGAGGTGGCAGCTTTTGTGGCTCCTCCTTGGGGTGAGCTGAAGCCCCGCACCTCCACCCTGGTCCAGGCAGAGCTGAGCTGGGCTTCTGATGGAGAAGAGGATTCTCTCTCCTGTGAGGGACATTCAGGTGCTCTGGGAATTAGATCCAAGCCATTGTGTATCCCAGAATAAGCCTTCCACGGAGAAGAGCCCAGGAGACCGTGTTGAGAACAGCCCCTTGCTTACTTTGTTCTGTGCATAGACCATGGTGCCATCGAACGCTGTCCTTTCTGACTGCGGGTCATCGGTGTTCAGTTTCTGAACCAACATTCCTCCAGAGGACACTGTTATCTGCAGTAAATGGAGATTTGTGAAGAAAAGTTTGTAATACCTTCCCATCCCCCTTCTCCATGTATCTGTTTCTTATTGCTCTTGCGACAAATGACTACAGACTAAGAGGCTTACAAAAGCGCAGGTGGATTCCCCCCAGCTCTGGAAGCCAGAGGTCTGAAATGTGTCTTGTGGGGCTAAAATCGAAGTATCAGCAGAGACCTTCTGACAGTTTGAGGGGGGAATTCCCTCCTTGGCGTCTCCGGCTTCCGGAGGCCACTCCTGGGCCTCGGTTTGTGGCCGTACCACCCTGACGACCTCTGCTTCCATCCTCACGTCTCCTCTGACTCGGGCCCTCTTCTGAGGACCCTGGGGCTGCACTGGCCCACCTGGATAATCCACGAAACCCACCCCCCATCTCATGATCCTTCACTAATCACATCTGCAGAGTCTCTTCTGCCAGGTCAAGGTGACACAGCCCCAGGAACTGGGACCTGGACCTCGGGGATCCAGGGAGGTCATTATTTGCCCCCCACACCCCCCACAGCAGAGAGAAGGCAGCCTGCATAAACTGCCCTCTTCCTGACTTCTCTCATTTCTGTCATGTTAACCCATTAGCCGTTAACTCCATAGCTGTCCCCTCCCACTAGAGTGGCAGATTCTCCAGGAAATATACCCACCCACCCCTGCCTGCCTCCCCAGCTCCTCCCTTTCCCAATGCTTTGCCAACTCTCGGATGACTTTGGGGAGGAGACTTTGGTGAGGGCTGGGGTTTTGAATGTGGCCCTTTGCATGGCTCTGCCTCCCTTTTCATGGGCTCTGTGTGCAACAACCCAGCCAGGATGAGAGGCAGGAGCAGGGGATGTGGAGGAGCCCCTGAGAGCAAGAGGGAGCTGGGTTGACAGCCGGCTCCCAGGAAGCCTCTACTGCCAGAAGGGGCATCCTGGAAGCCCAGGCCGTGCCTCCGGAGCTCCGCAAGTATGCATGTCCATGGGACAAAGCCCCAGGCCGACCCTCACCTAGGCCTGGACCCCTGCCCGCTGCATCAGCAACTCCCCAGATCCACCTGGATGCTGCCTGGGCCGGCGCACCACTGCCGGATCTCAGGTTATCAAACCTCAAGGCCTCTGGACCCTGGGGGCCAAATTTGGCCCTGACTGTGGACGTGGACAGCACGCCCCCACCTCGGGACAGTTGGGGCCACAAATGTAGGACCACTGATTGCCCATCCGGGACAGAGTTGCTGACTTACAAGACATCCCCAAAGTCAACTCACCACTCTGGGGTCGTGTTCTTTCTCCAAGACAGGGATCAGGGTGGTTGTGAGAACATATACACCTGGGGGGCACAGAGCATTCGTGAGGTCTCAGGGGCCGTCAGGGGCTGGGACCCCTCCTGTTAGATGGCCCTGGGGTGGAGGCGAGGTGGCGCCCTTACCTGACTCCTCCAGGTGAGCGGGCTGCCTGAGCCGCAGTCTCCTCCTCTTGGAGGGTTTTTATTTCAGCATGGAACCAGCCCTGTATTGCCATTACTCACTAGCCTGTCCCTTCTCCAGCCTCACAGGGGTTTCCTTTCCCCAGGATTGGAACAAAGATGCCTTAGAACCTCAGACACCAAGACGAAAAGATGTCCACACCAGAGAAAGAAAAAAAGCAAACTGCACAACAGTCTGTGAGCCCGCTTTGAGGAGGAAAAAAAAATGTATATAGACACACGTGTTCATTACGTCTAGCCTGTACATGGAAAAATATGAAGCGGAAACAGGACACGCAGCAACACGGCTCAGGCCCCAAGGGTGGGATTAATAAAATATTTCCTTCCTTTACTGGACATTTCTGTACGGTTTGAACTTGAATATTTTTACAATGAGCATAGCATCTTACGATTATTTCTGTAATCATAAAGCCATATATATAACATTTTTAATGAAATGAGGAAGATACTGTTGAAGTGTTATTTGACATGGAAAGATATTCACAGTATACGGAATGAAGCATTATACAATGGCAGGAAGAACAGAATTCCATTTTTGTGAAAAAAGGTGTGTCAAAATGAGGAGAAAGTATCTGCAAGGATGATATTTTGGTGCGCTAAAATGTTTAAAATGCTTCTCTCTGAGTGGACAGTTATTATGTCTAAATGTTAGTCTCTCAGTCATGTCTGACTTTTTTCAATCCTGTGGACTGTAGCCCACCAGGCTCCTCTGTCCATGGGATTCTCCAGACAGGAATACTGGAGTGGGTAGCCATTCCCTTCTCCAGGGGATCTTCCCGACTCAGGGAAGGAACCCCAGTCTCCTGCATTGCAGGGGGATTCTTTACCATCTGACCCACCAGGTTATGTCTATGTTCTTATGTTTATCTGTATTTTTTTTCCCCAAACAATGAACATATATTACCTTTTGTTACAGGGTGGTGCGGGGAGGGGGAGCAGGTTTAAATGAAAGCCCCGGACTCTTTCCTGAGTCACTCCTCAATTCCTGCCTGACCAGCTCTCCCCACCTGGAGCCCAGCACGTGTCCCACCCTGCACCCAAGCTCACAGGAGCAGCCTGGCACTGTGGGGAGGGCACTGGGGGAGCCAGCAGTCTGGATTTGAGTCCTGGTTGGCACCTGCCAGCGGTGCGACCAGGGGCAGGTTGCCGGACCAGTACAGCCCGGGTTTCTTGCAAAAAGGAGACGACAGCTGGCGAGCCCACCTCCTGACATCAGAGGGTTTGTGCCTGAGAACTGGAATGCTCTCTGTGGGCACTGGTTGTTGCCATTTTCTTTATCATTATTACTATTAGTATTAGCGATTCTCAGTTGTGCCTGTCACCTCACACAGCATTCTCAGTTCTCCATACCCCAAATCGTTGCTGGAGGGGCCAGCCTTGTTAATATTTGTGCTTGTTTGTTTTTAATATTCATGATTTTTAATGTCTGGTGAATGCTGGGCCTCCGACAGCTGTTCGCCTCCATGCGGTGGCCTTAAACCCTTCCTTTGCATTCACTGCTGGTGACTCTCTCTCTGATTTAATTTGTGAGAAGTAGAAAGGACTTCTGCCAAAAGCTATCAGCCCTGCCATGACGGATAGTCATAAATGACTCCTTGGCGGAAAGGAAAGGAAAGCTGGAAGCAGGTTCCACGCGGAAGGCTTCACCCTCTCCCTGAGAGACTCCACTGCTTCCCTCCAGGATCAGACTTGCTCACCCCGCTGACCCAGCACACCTCCAGGATAGATGAGAGCTGGGGGGCCCCTTTGCGTCTCTCCCCAAAGCCCAGGAAACAGTGATGTGTTTTGTTTTCTGCTTCATCCTCTGCGAGAATATGCTGTATCCATTTAGATGCTAGTAGAGTTACCCTGTGGGGTTTCCCTGAGCCACCAGGGAATGGTAAAGAATCTGCCTGCAATGCGGGAGACGCGGGTTCAATCCCTGGGTCAGGAAGATCCCCTGGAGAAAGGAAATGGCAACCCATTCAAGTATTCTTGCTTGGAGCATTTCATGGACAGAGGAGCCTGGCAGGCTACAGTCCATGGGGTCACAAAAGAGTTGGACACGACTGAAGGACTGACACTTTCACATTCAGAGTTACCCTGTAGGAAGATTAGCTGGGCCACTCATCCTCAACTGTAGGGCACAGCCAGGTAGTAGGTGCTTTCTAAAAACTCCTGGAGAAACTACAGTTTTTAACAACAGGCCTTCCGGGGCCTCTTCTATCTTAAAAAAAAACACAACAGATCTCCTTGCAGGTCATCGCAGAGTGCTCATCTCAGTGCTGAGTGAGGACCTAGAAGGGGAGGATGGTTGGGGGAGGGGAGGAGATTCAAGAGGGTGGGGATATGTGTGCACCTATGGCTGATCCATGGTGTTGTACAGCAGAAACTAACAACACTGTAAAGCGACTACACTCCAATTAAACAAAAAAATCTCCTTCATTCCAAGTTCCCCACCCTACTTCCTGGGGCCCAGCTACACCCCTAAGCAGATCTGAGCCATCATGCACGTTTTTTTGCCTCCTGGGTCTCCAGCTTTATGATTTCAAAACACACGTGTCACTCTTCACACGCAGCAAGCGTTTCTCCCCTCTCAGAAGGAGATGAAGCCTCTCTTTCCAGCCATAAGCAATTTAGAATCCTCCAGCCTCCTAGCCTCCCTTCTGAGGCCCCTCCTATGTACCTTCCACATCTTTTCAGGCCAGCAAAGAGAAACACAAGAAAAATCTGCGAAATGCCCCGTATAACTTCCTTGTTCCTATTCCCTCCTGCCTATAAAATTTCTAGCCTTGTACAGCTTTTTCAGGCCCCATCTACTGCTTAATGGATGCTCCCCAAAATTATCAATCTCTGATTAAAGCCAATTAGAACTTTTTAAAAAAACTGCTCAATTAATAACATAAAAATGTATAAGTAATATGTATGTATATATTTGGGGTCCCCTGGTGACTCAGATGGTAAAGAATCTGCCTGCAATGCAGGAGAGCCAGGTTCAGTCCCTGGGTGGGGAAGATCCCCTGGAGAAGGGAATGGCTACCCACTCCAGTACTGTTGCCTGGAGAATCCCATGAACAGAAGAGCCTGGCGGCTACAGTCCATGGGGTCACAAAGAGTTGAACACGACTGAGTGACTAACACTTTCACTTCATGTATATATTTATATATTTTTTTAATGAAAAGAATTGGAATTAAGACAATCCCAAAGAGGTTCTGTGACTTTTCCAAGTTCCCAGCAAGTCCATGCAGAGTGGAAAACAGATGGCAAATCTTTTTTTCTTTTTAATCTCTTTCCTTGAATCATTAAACCACAGAGTCCCAGCCTACTGAAATGCCAAGGGAGTAGGAACGATTCCCTTGTCTGCAAGTCACTGTTCCCCAGGGATGAACTTGGCGCCAGGAGCTCCTCGCCCAGCTCACAGATCCTACCACCAGCCCGCTGTGAACACAGGCCCCAAAGCCCTACAACGCTCCAGGCTCCCAATCAGATTAAGCAGAAAACTCCTCCACCTGGCATGGTGGACTTCTTCCGGAAATGTGCCCCCCCACCTTGAGGGGTGACCCCCGTATCCTGTTTATCACAACACACACCGAGTCGTGACCCTGGGCCTGGCACTGTCGTTGAGCCATGTGGCCTCGACCACATGGACAGAGCAGACTGAGTTAGAGGTGACCCCGACCTTAGCAGGAGACCCGGGTTCAATCCCTGGGTCGGGAAGATCCCCTGGAGAAGGAAATGGCACCCCACCCCAGTATCCTTGCCTGGAGAATCCCATGAACAGAGGAGCCTAGTGGGCTACAGTCCATGAGGTCCCAAGAGTCGGACACAACTGAGCGATCAGCACTTTCTCTTCTTCCTGACCTGAGCTGTGCCAGTCGAACTCTCCCTCCAAGCATGTGTACACAAGACCCTTGACTCAGCGGCCCCCATATTTGGCCCTTGGGTATGGACAAGCAGATACAGGGAGGGCTGGGACGGAGTCTGTGGACAGCGGTCCCAGAGAACGGAAAGTTCGCCTGGTCCTCATGCTCTCCTGTCCTGTCCCTGACGCCCCTCCAAAGCCCAGCTGTGCCTCCACCACTGAGTTCTATGAAGGCCATCCTTGTGTCCCCCTCCAGGAGATCAATTCTGTTTAGTCAGCTTGTGTGGGTTCCTGCTCCTGGTAACCAGACAATCGCTGAGACACTGGGCTTGTCTTAGCTAGAAAACCCACCCATTTGCCTGTGACATCAGCTCATGGGAATATCCCTGGGAAGGCACAGGCAGGCTCTGCTGGAAATGGCTGTGGGTGTCTTTGGCCATTTCAGTGCTATCAGGAACCAGTTCTGTAACTTCTGTTCCTCCGAGACTGACTAGCTAAGACCAGGGACATTTGGGGGATTCTGAGCTTTGATGTGGAAAGAAAAAAATAAATAAATAAAAAGGAGAAGCTATTTTAGAGTCTGGGCTCCTGGGGGAGGCAGGCCTGGGTGTAGGGAAGACACCTTCAGCCATGCGATAATGTGCCCAAGCTGAGGCTGCTCCCAGTAATAAGGAAAGTAATTCATTATCATTATGACTCATTAGTATTTTAAATTTACACAATGCCTTCCTTCCAAGGAACTCATTATGTCGATGGAAGTTCATTACGAGAAGGAGATTTGGGAGTGGATTTATGTTGGACACAGTCTTCTAAATACAGCAACAAGGACCTTTATGACATGGGTACATGACTTGAAGCAAATCTCTCTCTATAAGCTAATTAGCAAGGGATGCTAAACTGTGTCAAGCCGGGCGATGCTGGAGGACAGATGCGTAGTCCTCTTAAAGCGTTCCAGAAACCACAGTTCCATCCAAATATTAAATTTATGGGGCCCCTGAAACCATACCATAGCATGGGTATGATATATTTCAATAGCATTAAAATAGTTGTTTGATGAGAAAAATATACTGCAGCGTTCACACTTAGCACAGAGAACTGATTGGAGATTCTATTAAAAGAAACCTTTAAAACCAGCTTGAATTAAAGTCATTTTGGTTACTAGGTGGGTATATTTGGGTCCATGCTTTACCAGTTGTACTATCTGCTGGGGAAAATAATTGTCCTTCTACCCCTGGGAAGTTACTGGTGTGCATTTTAAAGGAGCAGACAGCTGCATGGTGAATACCATTTGGTACTTGTCCCACGGGTACAGTAACACAAACATCCCACAGTGAGCCCCGGGGCCTCACACACTCACTTTACAAATTATATAAAGACCATTTCAAAGATCATATTACGGGGAAAGCTGGCAGCACAGAGTCCCAGAGAAAATGAGGAAGCAGGACCAAGCTGAGTCCTGCTCTCAGTAATAAGGAAGATAATTCAAGTCATCAATTTCCCGTGGGGCATTTACTCTTGGTTTGGGGTCAGACAGCATGAGGGGGAGTCAGATCTTTTCCCCGTGCCCCCAACCTCAACTTCCCCCTCTCCCTGCCACTTCCAGTTCCACGTTTTAAATACCAGTGGCTGCATGTGTGCTAAGTCGCTTCAGTCGTGTCCAACTCTTTGCAACCCTATGGACTGTAGCCCACCAGGCTCCTCTGTCCATGGGAGTCTCCAGGCAAGAATCCTGGAGTAGGTTGCCATGCCCTCCTCCAGGGGATCTTCCTGACCCAGGGATTGAACCCGTGTCTCCTGTGTCTCCCATACTGCAGACAGATTATTTACCCCTAAGCCACGGGGAAGCCCCTTTAAATGCCAGACCCAGTACTAAGTACTGTGAGGGATCCTCGCCTCGAGGTGTTCATCAGGCATTAACACGTTATCATGTAATGAACCTGCAGTGAGGTCAGTGCTGTGCAGAAGTGTGTGGACTGCTGTGAGCACATGGGGTGGGGTGGGGGTGCGTCAGAGCCACAGTAGCGACAAGATGACGTCTGAGCTAAGATTGAGAGGAGAGGCAGAGTGTGGGAGGGGGCAGGGGTGGGAAGGAGGGTGACCAGGCATGGGGTACAGTCTGTGCAAAGAGCCTTGGGGTGGAGGGTTCACTCAAGGGTGGTTGAAGCCGAGAGCAGCCAGAGAGCCTTGTTTAAACGTGGGGACAGACCTCTGTGAGCTCTAATGGGAAGGAGCCATCTGGGGGTGGGGGTGGTGGTGCCTGGCACCTGTCTTGGGCTCCAGGTCACCCACAGAGGTGAAAATGTCATCACTTCCTTGTCCTCCCCAGGCCATCCGAGGTCTGAGCCTGAGGACTCGTTGTTTAGTGGCTCAGTCGTGTCCGACTCTTTGGGACTCCGTGGACTATAGCCCGACAGGCTCCTCTGTCCATGGGCCTTCCCAGGCAAGAATACTGGAGTGGGTTGCCATGCCCTCCTCCAGGGGATCTTCCCAACCCAGGGATCGAACCCAGGTCTCCTGCATTGCAGGCAGATTCTTAACCCCTGAAGCCACCAGGGAGGCCCGTGCCTCAGGGTGCTGGAGGCTAAAGCAGTGTTTCTGGTGCAGGATGACTGAAGCTGCTCCCTGCTGTCACATCTGAGAGGGAGACTGTTGCCACTACCCCTGGGACCCAGTGAAAGGCCCTGCTTTACAGCAGGGAGAGCGCAGGCTCATTAAAAGCATGAAGGTGCTTAATTGGGATTTTGTTTTTAAGATTCCTCAAATGAGCACTTGCTTGAATGGCTGTGGGTAGCACTCCTTGAAAAACACCATGGAACCCCAACCAGATCATCAGACAAGGTTCTGAGCCCCCAGGACAGGATGGGGCCGGGCACCTTGCTGGCTCCCTGGATTGGGGCCAGTGCTCCTTGGCTGGGAGAGTACGAGAGTGGTGCCCACGGGGTCCTGAGAAAGATCACTCCAGCCTGAGCACTGCAGCAGCTCAGATACCACCCTGGAGAGGCAGGCAGGGCAGGTGCGGGGGGGCAGTGTCCAGGCACACCATGGCCCGGGGGCTCAACTCTAGAAGGTTTTTCTGCCTCATCCCAAACAGCCTCGATAGCAGCAGAAAACCAAAGCCGACGGGTGAATGACCTCTGACTTCTGGGACTCTGACCCCGACCTCTGCGCAGCGCTGCACTGCATGGCAGGGGCCACTGCGTGTCCTCCTCGCCAGCTGACAGTGCTGAGCACCCGCTGTCCCCAGGCCTGAGCCAGGTGACCTGTGCTCTAAGCTAGAGAGAAAACTGACCTTTCTAGGAGCGCATGGATTACCAAGGAGGGCACCTCAAATCCATCGCAATGAAGGATCTGCTTCTTACCAAGAAACAGACTCACTGTGCCCAGAGCTAAGATGCTGTCCTTTCTTTTTGCTTTATCTTATATATCTGTACATACAGTAAAACTCGTGTGTGTGTGTGAGTGTGTATAGCTCTCTGCGCCTTTGCCAATGCAGAAGGTTGGGTAACTAACTATGTATTACATTGTAGAGTGATTCAGAACCATCCATCACCCCAAATATTCCCTCACAGCCACCTGGACCCTTTGTGGTCACACCCTCCTTGCATCCCTAGCCCCCAGCGACCACTGATCTGTTCCCAGTCCCCAGAACGTCATGTAAATAGAATCGTATGATGCGTCCTTTTGAGTCTAGCTTGATTTTCACCAATGCACTGAAGATTTATCCACATTGCTGTAAATGTCCTTGTTTTGTTCCTTTTACTTGTGGCACAGCATCCCATGCTGTGGAAGTACCACAGTTTATTCGCCAGTTGAAGGACAGCTGGGTTGTCTTCAGTTTAGGGTGATGAGGAATGAAAATAAGGTAGCTATAAACATTCATGCTCATGTTTTTGTGTGAACATCTGATTTCTCCTGGGAACATAGCTTCCAACTCCTTCTTTAACCCTTGCCTCTAGCCTGTAAAGGTATCATGATCCCATTTTACAGAATGGGGATGTGAGGCTTGGGGAGGTTGAGGCAGTTTGCACACGTCACAGGAGGAGCTGGATCACAGGCTGAGCTCCTCGTAAGGGCCAGGCAGTGCCTGCCCTCAGTGACTCATGCCCTTTACTAGAAACCACCTATTGATGGGTGACTTCTATGGTGCTAAGACAGAGTCACAGAGGGTGCTCTGGGAGCCAAGAGCAGGGGCCCTGGCCAAGCTCCAGGCTAGGGGTGCTCTCAACCGAGTCGCAGAGAAGTGAAAGTGAGCCAGGAAGGGGACATTCCAGGCAGAGAAGCCTCAGAGATAAAAGCATGGAGGTCATGGGCTGACTGGGGGCTTCCCTGGGGGTCCAGTGGCTAAGACTTTGAGTGCCCAAAGCATGGGGCCCGAGTTCAATCCCTGGTCAGGGAACTAGATCCCACATGGCAGCAACTAAGACCAAGCACAGTCAAATAAGTAAATATTTTTAAAAATAATAATGCACTGGCAGAGGATCCATGTTGGGAAATAATGGAAATATGTCTGGGCGGATAGGGGAAGTACAATAACAAAGGACTGCAATTCCAGATTCAGGGATTTGGGTGTTACAGAAATATTACCTGACATTGCTGTACTGCTTACTATTCCCAGGTACTGTGTCTCTCTGGGAATCTTGACAGTTTGGGAGCTGGAAGGTTTCAGGAACCAAGGATTATTGACAAGTGAGAATGCCTGGTGCCAAACACATTCAGTGTCTGAGGCCACATCCCTCAGAAGTACTGTTCTCTGCTTTCCTGGGGTCTGGACCCCAGATCCCTTCATGGATGAAAAGAGAACTTACTGTATAGTCACTGAAATTGTTTGTGTGTCTGATTCGCCCATTGCACCAGGAGTCCCTATAATTTCTGAATCCTTAGCACTGATCACAGCTTAGTGTGTGCTCTATAAATGTTTACTGAACGGACAAAATATTTTGCTCATTAAACATTTCAGGCTAATAGTTAACCACATCCTTAACTCAGAGGACTCATTTCCAAAGAATTAGAATATAATAAAACAGACCCTTGTTGCAGATTATTGTTTGACCATATTCACTCCCTCTTTTCCACCTTCCTGGGAGGAGTATGTTTCCCTGACTCTTGATTCAGGGCTCTGTGAAATGACTTGTTTTAGTGGTTAGATGTTAGCAGATCTGCTTGCAAGGTGCTTGCACACTTGGGCTTCTGCTCTTGCTGCTGGAACATACTCTGGCCAGCCTAATGGTCCAAGGAGGATGCAAAGATTTGGAACATAATGTAGACCCTATTTGCTCAGATACCCTGCTGAGCCCAGCTGAGGTTAGTCCACCCAACAGACCTGCATAAGAGTTAGCAAGAAATACATGCTTATTATTGTGTTCCTCAGATATCTGGGAGATGGTTGTTACGTAGCAAGAGCTGACAGATACAACCCTATAGCAAAATGTACCAACTATAATTTTATTTAGGAAGGTGAGTCACAGACTCTGGTTTCAAACTATTTCTGGCCCAGTTTCCTTGTCTGTGAAATCTGTAGAGTTGTCAGGAGGACTGAATGAGATAATTCAAGAAAAACAGTACAGCCCTGGCATGTGGAAAGTGTCCAGTGTGTACATTATTACCATTAGTATCATCACTATTAAGGTGGGGCTTCCCTGGTGGCTCAGCAGTAAAGAACCTGCCTGTCAATGCAAGAGATGAAGGTTCAATTCCTGGAAGATGGGGAAGGGTCAGGGAGGGTGAGGAAGATCCTCTGGAGAAGGAAATGGCAACCCACTCCAGGATTCTTGCCTGGGAAATCCCATGGACAGAGGAGCCTGGCAGGCTACAGTCCATGGGGTCGCAAAGAGTCAGATGTGACTTAGTGACTAAACAACAAAAACATATTAAGGTGTTTCTGGACCCTGGGTCCCTGCTTTCAGTAGCAGTTCCGTGGATCTATGCCAGCAGTAGAAAGCTCCAGATAACAGAATGTGAAGTGAAGAGAATGTGAACGTTTACTGCACACTGATGTATGTATGGGCTTCCCTGGTGGCTCAGTGGTAAAGAATCTGCCTGTAATGCAGGAGCCACAGGAGACTCAGGCTCGATCCCTGGGTCACGAAGATCCCCTGGAGGAGGGCGCGGCAACCCACTCCAGCATTCTTGCCTGGAGAATCCCATGGACAGAGGAGTCTAGCAGGCTACAGTCCATAGAGTCGCAGAGTCAGACATGACTGGAAGCAACTTAGCACGCATATGCTCGCACACACGATGTATGTATGGCCTTTCAAAATGACCTCAACTGAACTTCCCCACCTTCTACTAAAGGGCTGAGGCACCCCGCCTGTTTATTACAGCCAATTAATTGGTGACACAGCAGTTCTGGAGGACGTGGACAGCATCCTCGTCTTGCGCCCCGTGGGTGAGAGGGGCAGAGATGTGGGTGAGAGTTTTAATCGGCTCGAGCTCGGGCTGTGGCCGGCTGCCAGCACAGCACTCAGCCAAGCGCCACCACCCCCTCCCCACATCTGTCTTCCCTCCTCGCAGACTCTTAATGCCGCTGAATGCTAACAGGCAAAATGTATATGCTTGGAGAAGACCCAAAACCCAGGAGCAAGAACAGCAACCCAACAGAATCTGTCTCATGAGATCACTTCACCTCCACGCTTCATCTCCCCACAAAGCTGCCCCAGGCAGTTCCTTTTTGTTCCCCGGGAGAGTGAATGATGAAAAACCTCTCCAGGCCCCACCCACACCCACAAAAGGAGAAGGAGAGTGATTTCCAAACTGTATCTAATTCATGTACTATGATATTGTCACGCAGAGCCACACACAGTCACAGGTTCTGACAGCATCTCAGTGATCCTCCACCAAACCTAAGGGTTTCCAAACCCTTAGAACCTGGTGATAAATTCTGCAGATGCTAGTATTGTCTTGTCCTCAGGGTTATCAGGAATCTACTGACGTCTGCCTGAGGACTGGAGGTATTTCTATCGGCCCAACTGAATCTTAGAAAACAGAAAACAACGTAACCCGTGTTGCATAATCGGGCTGAGAAAACATGTTTCGTATTAGAAAGGCAGCCAGCAATTTCCTAGGACTCAGACATAGGTCTGAGCTGTCCATTGGGCTCGGGACCTGCTCAAGAATAATAATATTTGAACCTCCTTGTATCTCCTCATCTGTGAAGCAGAGAGCCGTCTACCTGCCCTCCCGTCACTGAACTGCCTCTGTGTATATTGGACTCCATCTTCCCCTCTGGAGAGGATGAATAAATATTAAGCATGAAAATTATCAGGCTTCTCAGAGAAGTTGGAAAGATCAATGTTTCTAGCACAAGTAGGAAATGAAAATGAAGAGATATCAAGGTCCTTGGTAACAGACCCGATCCATACAAAAGTACAGCATAACCAGCTGTGTAATGAAAAAGGCAAAAAATAAAGGAAGTTCCCTGGCAGTCCAGTGGTTAAGACTCAGCACTTTCACTACTGTGACCTGAGTTCAATCCCTGGCTGGGGACCTAAGATCCCACAACCCATGCAGCTCAGGGAAAAAAAAAAAAAAGGCAGTCTTGGAGTCCATCAGATCTACCCACATTCTCAATCAATGCAGATTCCCAGGGGGTCCTCTAAGCAGTGCCCCAGCCCTACACCATGCTTCCCCAGCATGGCAGGTCTCCCCACTCCCAGACTCCCTTAGCCCTTATTTCACATTAAAGCAGTTTCAGATCTGAGGAAGGAGATTCTGGGGGAGAGGCTGGCAGAACTGGTCCTGGTTATGAACATAGGCTCTGGAGGCAGACGGACCTGGCTTCAAATTCTGGCTCCTCCACTTGACCTTGGGCAAGTTACACAAGCTCCCTCAGTCCTAGCTTTTCCATCTGTAACTGTACAGGCAGGAATACCTCCACTACAGGGCGGTGCTGCGGGTTCAACGACGTGTACACATCCCCCGCCCCCACCCGGGCCTAGCATGCAGCACACACCCAGTGGAATGGAGCGGGGTGCTGGACGGGTGGGTGGGAAACAGCAGAGCTGGCTTCGTCTTGGGCAAACCCTTGTACTTTTTGAACAGAGGAGCCCCCACTTTTGTTTGCCACTGGGCCCTACAAATCACAAAGCTGATCCTGGGGGTGCAGCCGACCTAGGAGGCCAGCTGCTAGGACCCCAGGAGTCCCTACCATCCAGGAGAGTCAGAAGGCAAACCCTGGCATGACCCCACATTCGTGTACTTCTGGTACTTTGGGCAAGGATACAGCATTTGGAACAAAGCAGAAGATGGGAACATTTTGTCCTAAACCTGCAGCGTTTCATAGCAAGCTCCCAGAGATTTGTTTAAAAAGAAAGAAATGCAAGCTCAGAGCTTCAGAGTGGGCAGAAGGGTCCTTCTCCACTCCCTATGTTCCCCTCCTCCTGGAGAGAGCACAATGAGCAACCTCCTTCGGCCCCTTCCTTCCCCCATCCCAAGGAGGTGAGCATTCTGATAATAAATGTAGTACATTTGGGAGCAAGAAACTGGGCTTCCTGGGAGGGGTTGGTGGTGTCTGTCTGGGATTATCCAGCCACAACAAAGCCAGCAAGGCTGTCTAATTCTGGGAGTTCAGCATTAAGGAAGCCATCTGGCTCTCACCTGAGCCACACCCTTCAACCAGCCTCATCAGCAACAACAGTGACTTAGGGCTTTCATTCATTATTATTCTACTCCTCACACTGTTCAGTTCTTGGGTGGGAAGAGGTTGCTATCTAATGGTCACCCTCAATGACCCCAGGAGCCACAGGAACCCCCACCATTCATCTTGTGACTTAGGATTAATTAAACCGGTTTATTAAAAGCCTCACTTCCTCAGAGGAAGCGGTATGGTCACCGGGGAGAATCTGAGATTCATTGCCTCTCCAAGGTGAAATCTCTCCAAGGCACTGAAATCGTCTACAGACGGTCCCCAATTTACAACAGTTTGAATTAAGATTTTTCGATGGTGTGAAGGCAATATGCATTCCTTAGAAACTGTATTTTGAATTTGGGGTTTTGAACTTTTCCTGAGCTGGTAATAAGCGGTAAGACGCTCTCTCAGGATGCGCGGCAAGTTCCCAGTCAGCCAGGCAATGACAAGAGTGAACAGCCTGCACATTTACAGCCACTCTGGGCCAGAAACCGCTCTGTTTTTCACTTGCAGCACAATATTTCATAAACATGAGGAATTCAATACTTTATTATAAACTAGGCTTTGGGTTAGATGATTTTGCCCAACTGTAGGCTAACATCAAGTGTTCTCAGCCTGTTTAAGGTTGGCTGGGCTGAGCAAGGATGTTCTGTAGGTTAGGTGGATTAATGCATTTTCAGTTTACAACATGATCAACCTACGCATGATGGGTTGACTGGGACCTAACCCATCCCAAGTTGAGGAAGATCTGTATTCCAGACCCCTTGGTTCAAGGAGAAAAATCCAAAGAGCCTAAAATCCTGGCCCCTTGGTTCTCAAACTTAAGTGTGCATCAGAATCGTCTGGAGGGCTCATTCAAACACAGATTTCTCAGCTCCATCCCAGTTTTGGATTCAGTGGATCTCGGGGTAAGGCCCAAGAATGTGCAAATCCACCGAGTTCCCTGGTGATGGTCCAGGAACCCCACTTTGAGAATCACTGACCTGGCACAAAACGCGTTGGCCGGTTATTACAGAGCAGGGTCTGGAACCCGGGGGTCCTGTGTTCCAGGTAAACGAACGCCTTTCTAGGTCCATGTTCTTGTCTTATGGCTGCTCCTTCCTCAGCCCTGGCCGGAAGTTCACTTTGCTGCAGTTTTCATACTTGCCCTCTCCACCTAAGGTGACCCTGCCCTCCTCACCAAAGTCATGTCTATAATGAGCCTTGAGCTTCCCAGGAAAAAACCACTTTAAGAATAGTATTTCTGGCACTAACACATATTATAAAAAATAAGACAAGAGTGTTTTATGAAGAAAAAATAATGCATTTAAAGATAAAGTGAATACAATCAAGCTACGCACCAAGAACTCCAAAAGTTTATCACTACTTTTCTGATCCTTCTACAGTTTCTGATCCTTCTCCATTTATTTTGCTAAAAATAAATAAGAGAACCGCTTACACTTACCCAGAGTGTTGGTAGCAAAGTTTTTTTCGAGTCCGTCTTCTGTGAGCTCTCTCTTATTGACCATGCAACCTGCATTATTGATCTAGAAATTACAAATTTCAAAATAAAGGAAAATAGGGCCAAGGGACCTGTTTCCACAACCCACAGCCCCACGCCACCACTGGTCACACATGTGTAGGATGACAACTCATGTTCTGCTCTACTGTCTCTTCACATCAAAACCAGGTGTGCAGCCGGCTCAGCCATGGGACTGTGCAGAGACCTCCAGTGACTACGGCTTGGCCAGGCAACCTAATTCACAATAAAGTGCCCTGGAAATCTGTCTAGACCAATGCTATCCAGTACAAGTATGTAATTTCAAGTTTTCTAGAAAGTAGTCACATTAAAAAGGTAAAGAGAAAAACAGCTTCTCAGAGTGATCTGAGGTGCTGTTTCCCAGGCTGCAGTCCTCATTTTGCCCCAAATAAAACGTAACTCACCCAGAAAATAAATAAAAACATAAAAAGAAACAGGCAGAATTGATTTTAATAATGTATAATATTTAACTCACTATATCTAAAATAGTAGCATTTCAAGATGTAATCAACATAAAAATGTAATCAATATAAAAATGTTAGTTTACTTTTGTTTTTTTTTTTACCCTAAGTCTTCGACTTTGGTGGATTTTTACACTGATGGAACATCTCAGTTTGAACCGGCTACATTTCAAATGCTCTGTAGCCATATTGGACAGTGCAAGACTAGACTTGGGTCTGAACGAACGTTGTGGAGCACACGAGAAACAATCTGGGCAGAAAAGCAGCTCAGCTCAAAGCAGAATATGTGGGAGGAGCAGAGGGACAGCAACCCACCTGAGTCTTCCAACTTTCTCCATGGAGCAACTGACTGTGATGCTAAAAGATTTGGTTGTCTGCAACAGGTGTTCTTTTGGACTAAGCTTTTTAATTTCCCCCGAGCCTCTAATTTTAATACATCAATCCCCAAATCTACAGAGTTCAAGAATGGCAGTACACAAATCATTTTATGAAAAAATGGAACCTTTCCATCACCCCCAAAGACCCAGTATAGGGTCCCTTCCTTTACTCACACATCCAAGCAACACGGTTAGAATGAGTCTAATGAGTGAACCTGGTGACATGAACAGGCCTCCCCATCAAAGAGTCTCACTAACGTGTCGCCGTAAAGATACATACACACACACACACACACACACGCATGCACGCACACGCACACACACACTCTTCATCCACACAGAGAAGAAACACACATGCATGAGTTTTATCCCCTACTTATGTTTACAAAGCTCACCAAGACATTGAGGGTATGTTCCTGCTTGAAATTTTCAACAAATTTCCAGACTGACTTGGGAAGAGACAGGTCCACAATATGCAGAAAGATGTTCTAAACCAGAAAACAAAAGAAGCTTTTTTAAAAAATGTACTTTTTTCATTAAAAAGCATTAAAAAAAAAAATCATTTGGAATGATATAAAATGGAAAGTCTCACTGCTCAGAAGTACATCATTGTTCACAGTTTCTTATGAATCACCCAGGAATTCTTCAAGTACATACAACATTTATACATACATGTTTTAGGCATTATATATAAACATATATCTATATACATACACTAAGCATTATATATACATATACATGTGTATGTGTAGTCCTTTTCCATATAAATAGATGCAGACTATACATTGTTCTATATCCTTCTCTTTCACTTAACATGTTTTAGAGATTTTTTTCTTAAATATAAATCTACCTTATTTCTTTTAATGGCCACAAAACATTGCATAGATGTGTCATAGTTTCCTACCAATCATGTGGGGGTTTTTTTGTCAATATTTTGTTCCTAAGAGAATATCTAGGGCACATCAGAACTATGAGATGACAACTTCCTCTGTGACTCAGTCCTTGCTTACAATGTCAATCCCAGCCTTGTGCTATGGTTACCTCTGGACACAGCCCCACTCCCCCACCCCACCCCCTGTAGACTCACAACTCCCTGATGGAGGAGCCACATCAAGGGCGCCCTATGCCAGTGGTGCACACACAGCCATGCATGTAAACGAGCAATGCACTTTGGCTGTTGGGCCCTTTTTCCCAGCACATAAATGAAACTTGCATTCTCAGCACCCACTGATCATCCCTGAGTTCAACGTCACTGAACGTCGCTGAGGCTCAGTGTCCCTGAACTCTAGCAGGCGTCAGAGACTTATCACCAACCCAGGGCAGAGATTTCTGCTGCTGGGAACTGACCTCCAGACAAGCCATAAAACCCATGATAAAGCAGAATTCAGTGCCCTGCCTCCGTTTCCCCAGCAACTGAGCCACTGAACCCAAGGAAGAATTTCTACTGATCTTAAAACATGTTGCCTCACCCTGAGACAAAGGCTCAGAGAATGAGAAACGTTATCATGACTCAGAAGGCCTGTAAGGAGCTTGAATGCCGTGTTCAGCTTAAGTCTGCCATAACTGAGTCTTCCTCTGCCTTCAAGGGAGAGGAAAAGCACTGTCCGTACAGGATTACACTCTTCTCAAAAGTCTCTGAAGGCCCTGGCCCAGCCAGAGTGAACACGAGGCTGTTGACTCACACCAGAGTCAGCCATGAGCCTCTCGAGGGCAGGCCAAGTCCGGACACCTAATCCTTTCATTCCAAGGCCTTCCCCGACATCTCTGTAGGACCCCCCTCCCACCCTGCAGGGCTGCAAAACACTCACACAAAATCCAGGTTTGAAAACCAACAAAATTCAAGTGAGCTAAAATCAGTTTTACTCTGATCATCCCACAGTCTCCTTGAGTTTCCTAGAAGCACCCAAGGCATCTCAGAATTAAATAGAAGCAGCAGCAGGGAACAGGGAAATCAGCCATGAATTCTGGTGAAATGAAACATCCTGAAAAGGTGCAAGGAATCATCTGGCTCCCTCTGCGAGAAACTAGGAAGACAGAGGTGCCCAGAAGAGCTCAGCTGTCCTCTGTGACCAGGAGAAGGAACCAGCCAGGTGCTGGTGTGTAAAAAACCCAGGGGCCCGGGTTGGACCTCTGGCCTGGAAACTAGATCCCACATGCTGCAATAAAGAATTCGAATGCCGCAACTAAGGATGGTGCGTGCTGAATGCAACCTGAACAAAATAATATCACTTCTAATTTTCAGATGAGGAAACTGAGGTTCAGGAAAGCTAAGCGCACTGTCTAGCCCCCAAGGCTTCAGTGAGGGCAGAGCCCAGCTCCTCCCCTCGTCCCCCTGACAAAGCTTCACAGACAGAGAGGAGCAGCTGATCCTGGGGTTCCCTCCTCTGTTCTGTGCACCTGCTCCTCCAGCAGCATCCCCATACCCACTGCTGCTCTGTCCGCCACCTACAATTGAGGGGCCCACAACTCCAAGTTTTAAGCTTTTAAAAAATTGTTTTTAATTGGAGGATAATTGCTTTATCAACAATTTGCCAATAAAGGGCTGTCTAGTCAAAGCTATGGTTTTTCCAGTAGTCATGTATGGATGTGACAGTTAGACTATAAAGAAAGCTGAGCACCAAAGAATTGATGCTTTTGAACTGTGGTGTGGGGAAGACTCTTGAGAGTCCCTTGGACTGCAAGGAGATTCAACCAGTCCATCCTAAGGGAAATCAGTCCTGAATGTTCATTGGAAGGACTGATGCTGAAGTTGAAACTTCAATACTTTGGCCACCTCATGCGAAGAGCTGACTCACTGGAGAAGACTCTGATACTGGGAAAGATTGAAGGCAGGAGGAGAAGGGGATGACAGAGGATGAGATGGTTGGATGGCATCACTGACTTGATGGACATGAGTTTGAGTAGACTCTGGGAGTTGGTGATGGACAGGGAGGCCTGGCGTGTTGCAGTCCATGGGACTGCAAAGAGACAGACGTGACTGAGTGACTGAACTGAATTGCTTTATAGTGTGTTGGTTTCTGCCATACAATGCCATGAATCAGCCATAAGTATACAACGTCCCCTCCCTCGTGAGCCTCCCTCCCACCCCTCTAGGTCATCACAGAGCAGCAGAGACTGGAGGCACTGAGTCAGTGAAACCACACCTCCAGGGATGGGCAGAAGGTATCGCCAGCCCTGGACCACCGAGCTCTCAGGGAGTGCTGGAGACCACTTACACAGATGCAAGAGGAGAGGATTTGCCGGGGGTTTGTGTGTGGGGATGGGGCAGGCTGCAAGCTGCGGGCTCCCTCTCTGCACCCCAGGAAACACGCTGGTTCCTGCTTTCAGTTTTTCCTCCCAAAGATGGTGCCGTTGGGTATAAGGAGGGCTCAACAGCATCAGCAGAACCATACTGGCATCTTTTCCTATATAAATCCACTTGGTAAAGAACGTGGCCGAGCCCACAGCGGGCTGGAATCCAGGCAAGCCCTCCCCTGCCCGTGGCCCGAGATCAGTGTTCCCATTACGTCCTGCAGCAGCGCCACCCGAAGTTACCGGCAGGCAGCCAGCCAGCCCTCCAGCTCAAGAACTGCAGCCCCCAGATCGCGGCCCCACTTGCTGACGCAGAGGAAGGTTTAGAGACCTTCGTGCTCACGGCCACCACGAAGCTTCCCAGGGCATCTGATGGCGAGAGGCTGCCAAGTCAAAGGGAGAAGGACAGCCTCTTGCCTTGAAAACGTTACTTCCAGATAAAGGATAGCCCTCATGGGCAGAGGCAGAATACTCCATTCTAGACTGGGGCAAATTTTTTTCCTCCTGGCCACGACCCACGCCTGCAGGAGTGGGGCGCCATCCGCCCCTCAGCTGTGGGCAGCACATGGAGAGGCAGCAGGTGTGGGGGCTGCCGGAGGAGTGGGTGTACAGGACAGAGGAGGGAACTCCAGCTGGGCCTGGAGGCAAGACACTCTCGGTGGATGTGCAAGGGGCCCGTGGTCACTGCCGGCCAGCCTGCTCCCCTCCCCGGGACCTGGGGTTTCCACCGGGGCCAGCTCCTCGGGGAAGCAACTGCACAGGTACACAGACCCCACATCCAGGCTCTGCTTATGCTAACGCTCTGCCTTCACCGGCCTGCAAGCCTTAGGTTTTCTTTTAATTTTTAACTGGAGGATAATTACTTTACAATGTTGTGTTGGTTTCTGCCATACAACAGCATGACTCAGCCGTAAGTATACAATGTCCTCTCCCTCTCGGGTCTCCCTCCCACCCCTCATCGCACCCCTCTCGGTCATCACAGAGCACCGAGCTGAGCTCCCTGTGTTACACGGCAGCTTCCCGTGCTGTCTATTTTACGCATGGTAACGTATATGTTTGGGTTTCCCTGGTGGCTCAGACAGAAAAGAATCTGCCTGCAATGCAGGAGACCTGGGTTCAATCCCTGGGTTGGGAAGATCCCCTGGAAAAGCAAATGGCTACCACGCCAGTACTTTTGCCTGGAAAATCCCATGGACAGAGGAGCCTGACTGGCTATAGCCCATGGGGTCCCAAAGAGTCGGACGTGACTGAGTGACTAACACGGCCACTTTCAATGTACATGTTTCCACCCTACTCTCTCTCTATCCCACGCTTGCCTTTCTCCACTGCGTCCACAACCCTGTTCTCTGTGTGCGCATCTCTATTCCTGTCCTGCAAATAGGTTCAGTGAAGTCAGAAAGAGAAAAACAAGTATAATATAACAAGTGTAATAACACAAGTATATGGAAGTCTTGTGCTTTGTACACCAGGGGCCCCACACTCTGATTTTGCACTGGGGCCCTGCAGATTATGTAGCCTGTCCTGGTTCCAAGTGTCAGAGCAGGAAGCCCACAGAAAGGTGAGCCAGCTTTGAACACTCTCGATAGGAAGCGGGTCTCATCAAGGCCGAAACGTCATTTGCGGTCCTTCTTTATCCGAAGGCCACCGAGTCGGTTTACAGCTTGGCTCACCCTGAGTCCCCTGGACATGTCTCAATGACGCGGCCTCCTTCTTGGGGGAGGGGTCCCGGCAGGGCCCTGTCTGTGTCATGTCGCCCAGGCAGGCCTTCACTGGGGGAGTTGGGGTCACTGCCCCCATCACCTGGGTCGGGCCCAGCCTTTGAGAAGCGCGGCTCCAGCTCTGATGGCTGAGGCCGCCTCCCAAGCAGAAGCGTGAAGAGAGCTCTGCCAGCTCGGGTGCAGGAGCGTGGCCAGGAGTCCCACCCCCACACCGCCGTGCCCCGCAGGCAGGAAGCCCCCCGCAGGAGGGGCAGAGAGCCGCTCACCTGGTTCCCACTCTCCCGGATGATCTCAGCTTTGGCACCTTCCGCTCGGCTGTGATCTCGACAAACCAGGTGAACTGTGCCACCTGGTGGAATTCAAAAAAAGCAGCCGTGAGGGACAGCCACAGTGACAGCCCTGGAGACGAGCTCTTCCGAAGGCAGGATGAACACACACGGGCTCACAGAAAGAGGACCTGATACGGAGACTATTCTGGAAGATCTGGACAGATGGTCCCCACAGTCACAGCAGCCAGTGGAAAGGAGAGAGTGGTCCTGGAATCCATGCTCCTGCCTACCTGGGGTGACGGTGCAACTGGGGCAACGTCCTGATTTTCTTTATGGGTCTGAATACACCAAGGATGAGCTTCCCTGGTGGCTCAGGTGGTAAAGAACCCACCTGCCAATCCAGGAGACCTAGGTTCAGTCTCTAGGTGGGGAAGATCCCCTGGAGAAAGGAATGGCAACCACTCCAGTATTCTTGCCTGGAGGATCCCACGGACAGAGGAGCCTAGCGGGCTACAGTCCAGGGGTCACAAAGATCAGACGTGACTAAGCACACACACACATATATCAAGGATAAGAAGGGTCTGTCTTGGTCACACCCGCATCCCTAGCATCTCATGGGGAATCTGACACACTGGTCTCAACCCAGCTGCCCTTTAGACCCACCTGGAAAGTTTTTAAAGCTCCCGGCCTAAGGATGGTTTAAAAGCTCCCCCAGGTGAGTCTAATGTTCAGCCCAAGTTGAGAAGCCCCTAATATGTAGCCAGAATTTAACAAATATTTACTAAATGGGTGAATCCATAAACGGCACTCAAGACTATTCCAGCAAAAGTCACACCATCATCAATCAAGGCTTATTTAAAGGGGAATGCCTTGGCTGCGGCAGTTAAGACATAAGCATTATGGACCCTGCTTTCCTCACCTAAAACACCCGGCTTTATTAAATAGGGTCTGTTGCACAGGAGGCTCCAGGCAAACCACATAACAGCCCCTCAGCTTGATCCTCCTCCCAGCTCTTCAGAGTACCTCCCAGTTGCTAAGATGCAGTTAATCTTCCCCCTGCTTTGACAGATAATTAAATACAGCTCCAAATGGCACAATACTCCCCTGGAAAATGCCTAACTTTGGAGAGAAAAAAATCTCAAGCATCTTGAAAAGTGATAAATTCCAAGGTTTATTTCCCCAACTTCTGCCAGAACATCCATTTCTCCAGGAGAAGGGGCTCTAGAGAGGCATGGCTGACTCTTCTAGCCACCACAGTACTGTTGAGTGAGCCGGGACAGTTGAGCTGGGGCAGAAAATTTGTCATTTACCTGGAGGAAGACTTCAGCTGATTGAATAATGTATGGGCATCCAGAGAGCCTCTTTCTAGATCCAAGCTTAGGGAGGAGAGAGAGGAGACAGTTTCCAGCTGCTCAGACTCCAGAGACTGGAAACCAGGAGCAGCAGGAAGGAATAAGGAAGTTCACTGCACCCCGCCTCCCGTTATTCTGGGGGCTCTGTTCTCAACTAGGGTCCACAGCCAAACTGCGACGGATTCCCAGTCTCTCTCCCACCCCATCCCCCTACCCCCATTCTCACTGAGGAGACAGGAACTAGGGACCAGGTGTCCAAGTTTTGTGTTTTTTTTTTTTAAGTCTCCACTGGTGATTCGGATGCCTAGGGTTAACTGGAGCCCCTTACTGTTCTTAATCAGAAAACACTGCCATGTGGACGGGACCTCAGCTCTCCTGTGAATGAATGAAGTGTTGAGGAGAGCTTCCTCCGGTCACTCACTCTGTCCACCTCTAGTCTGAAGCTTAATGCAGCAAAGGTCCGTCTAGTCAAAGCTACAGTTTTTCCAGTAGTCATGTACAGATGTGAGAGTTGGACCAGAAAGAAGGCTGAGCACCGAAGAAGTGATGCCTTCGAACTGTGGTGCTGGAGAAGACTCTTGAGAGTTCCTTGGACAGCAAGGAGATCAAACCAGTCAATCCTAAAGAAAATCAGTCCTGAATATTCATTGGAAGGACTGATGCCGAAGTTCCAATACTTTGGCCACCTGATGCAAACAGCAGACTTATTGGAAAAGACCCTGATGCTGGGAAAGATAGAAGGTGGGAGGAGAAGGGGGCAACAGAGGACGAGATGGTGGGATGGCATCACTGACTCCATTGACATGACTTTGAGCAAGCTCCAGAAGACAGTGAAAGACAGGGAAGCCTGGCGTGCTGTAGTCCATGGGGTCACAAAGGGTCAGACATGACTGACCGACTGAACAACAAGAGAAAGCCGGCAGCTGTGCCAGTCAGCACGGGGTCCCTGTCCAGGGTGCCTGCCTGTGCCGGCTGGGGCCTTCCTGACCCGTGTGTGACACAGGGCCCTCTCCCCAGTGTGGACTGGCTGCAGGCTGCCCTTGGGGCCCAGCACACACACGACTTAGCAGGCTGCTCACCTCGCTTGGCGATCTCCATGGCGGTCGCTTTTCCGATGCCGCTGTTCCCCCCAGTGACCATGAAGGCTCTTCCGGGAACTTGGACCTCCAAGTCATCAGGGACAAAGTCCTTGGACGCAGACTCATAGCCACTCCTGGAAGCAGCAGACCCACAGAAGGAATGGACATTAAGGAGCAGGGAACAGAACCTCCTGCAGTGAGAAGGCCCAGTCCTGGGCTGGGCGCAGTGCTCTCCCCACACATCAGACAGCCCCTTCCGCCCTGGGACCCCGCTCTCCTCCCTGGTCTTGTGAACAACACCATCTTCTCAGAGCCTATACCATTAGCTTCCTGAACTTCTGAAAATACCTGGAGATTCCAACAGTTTGGCAGCTAAACTATTTTTCTCTGCCTCTAATACCAGGGGGTGCCCCTGCCCCTTAAAACATTCTTTGACAGGTTTTCTTATTTTTATTTTTTGGCCTTTTCCCCCACGTTGGGGCAAATGGAGAGGAGCTCAGGAGACCAAGAGCATCATGCCCACTGCATCCCAGGACAGGTGTCCCTCCCCAGGTATAGAAGGACCACAGCAAAGTGGGGAGATGTGCAATTTGGGAATGAAGAGGGGCAGGTGCAGTTATGTGAGGGCTGAATCCCTTGGAGGAAGCAAGGCTCCTTCAGGGCCACAGGGTGTGTGCTGAACACCTCGAGGGGGCGCCGTTCAGGTCATAATGATGGCCCATTTGCATCAGGACAAGTTTCTGCCGGATGACAGCAAAGCACAATGAGAAGGAGGTGCTTTTTCCAATTGGCCCAAAGGTATCATATTGGTCAGAAACAACTCTGGGGGACTTCCCTGATGGTCCCGTGGTTGAGCCCATGCTCCCAATGCTGAGGGCACTTGTTTGATTCCTGGTCAGGGAACTAAGATCCTGCATGTTTCGTGATGTGGCCAAAATAAATAAGTAAAATGAAGAGATAGAGAAAGAAAGAACTCTGAATTCTTCAACTGCTTCTCTCTGCTCTTTGAGACTCCTCGTCTACCTTGACTATCCTGAAAGTGAAAGGAAGTCGCTCAGTCGTGTCCAAGTCTTTGCGACCCCGTGGACTGTAGCCTACCAGGCTCCTCTCTCCATGGGATTCTCCAGGCAAGAATACTTGCAGTGGGTTGCCATTTCCTTCTCCAGGGGATCTTCCCAACCGAGGGATTGAAGCCAGGTCTCTTGCATTGCAGGCAGACGCTTTAACCTCTGAGCCACCAGGGAAGCCCTTGACTGTCCTAGTAGTCAATATTTCCTGGTTACAGAATCGGCTGGGGGAATGGAGAGGGGTTGGCAGGAGACCCTGAGGTTAGAGCTCCCCACACACCGGCAGGCTAGGGGTCTCAGCCTGTATCTCTCGCCCAAAGAGCTGATTCCCTGCAACATAGAATGCAACTCGTTTCCCCTGGAGGTTCTGGAAGGTGCCCTGTGCCCTTCCTATGCCCTGTTTATGCACAGACTGCCAGCAGCTGGTCTCCTGCCCCACATCCTAGTATAGCACAACTGCCAACTACATGCCTGGACACCGGTGAAGAGGGCCAAAGAATGTTTATGAGCTCAGGTTTGGTCTGAAGTCATTGCCACAGGGGCGGTCATTGCCCCTGGTCTCACAGTCAAGAGACCAAGAAGAATGTTATTGCTGCTGTTCTCACCATCTGGAACTCTTCCAGACATCCGGGGCAGCTTTTCATCGCCTCGGCTGTGAGCAGCCCACTTAGTGGGGCAAGCAAGACTTCTGACTGTTCCAAGGCTTCCTGAAAGGCTGACTTGAAACTGAACGTAATCTCAGTCATAAAGCCTTTGGATCCAACAACCTGGATTTAAATCTCAGCTCTGCGTCCTAACAGCTGTGCCGTCTCCTGTGTTGTTTTAACCCTTTTGAGCTCCAGTCTTTTCATCTGCACAAAAACTTCTTGGGCAGCCTAGGTGAGATAATTATGTAAAGCATCTATCATATGCTTTGAATAAGTTAAGAACTCAATCCCAGGTGACTCAGTGGTAAAAAACCTGCCTGACAATGTAGGAGACATGAGTTTGATTCTTGGATCAGGAAGATCCCCTGGAGAAGGAAATGGCTACCCACTCTAGTATTCTTGCCTGGAGAATCCCATGGACAGAGGAGCCTGTTAGTACTATTAGTATAATAATACTAATATTATTACTAGTATTAATAATAATATTAATATATTTCATGTTCAAAACAGCTCATTTGCTTGCTCCCCTGCCCCTTCCCTCCCCTGCTCGCCCACTAGTCCTTCAAATCATTAGGGACTCCGAGAGTAACTTAAACTATAACCAAAGATGAAGCTGGAAGATTTGTTTTGCCTCACGGGTGGACATCCCAGAATCACTGTGAAAAGATTTTCCTGCAAAGGAAAAGAGGTTTCTTGGAAAGAACCCAGGATCAAGGAATCAGTGACGAGGGGCCCAGGCAGGAGAAGGCACTGGTGGGGAGGGAGAGAGAGCTTTCAAGAAGAGCAGGCCACAGAGAACACACCCCAGGTATGCCCCACAGGGACCAGGCCCCAGACCCCTCCTCACAGCTAGAGGAGACTCTAGCCTCTGGGTTACCACGTTGATCCTATTAGGGAGTAAGGTTTGCTGAGGGTGGCTCCTGCGGATTAAACGTCTTCCTCAAACTCCAGGCTGTGAGCCAGCTGCCAAGTGGGTGGAGCCAGACTGGCCTACAGGACACGTCATAACTCCCTTTGTCCTCTGTCTTCAACACTGGGATTCCACCCTGATCCACTCTGATCCAATCCGATGTTAATAAGATTTAGCTTTTTTCTTATCCTCCTGCCCTCTCTTTTTATTTTTATAAACTCCTCATATCAGTTCTTATTTTTCAGATGCAGAGAGAGGTAAATGACTTACCCAAGACCATGGGATGGTAGGTGATAAAGCCCACAGGGGTTTCCATGCTCTCTACACTGAGCCTAGGAGTGGAGCTCAGCCTCACCAGTGGTGCTCAGAAGAGTGGTCCCCAGACAAGCAACATCAACATCACCTGGGAATCTTTCTACAGAGCCGGAAATTTCAGGGTGAGGCCCAGCAATCAGTGGTTTCACATGCCCTACAGGAGGCTGATTCAAGTTGAGCAATCGCTGTACTTAGTGTTTCCTGAACCCCTGAATGTAAGAGTCGCCAGGAGGCAAGGTCCTCAGCACGCTTCCCCCATTTACCCAACACGGAATTTGCTAAGGTTCCACCCACACCTGCTAGGTGCTAACAGTCAGTTGTTTTTTAATTGCCCCTGGTAATTCTTAGGTTCAGACAAAGTTAAGGAAACTGTGTCTAGATCCTGCTGCCTAGGGGCCCAATATAAGGAAGCTTTATAAAAATCCTGGTGTGCCAAGAAAAAGCATTGTAAACCCAAACTACAGACTCTCATTGGAATCAAAGTAAGGTATTGTCTTTCCCTCCAATTCACAAAATGCACAACAGCAGGGAAAACCACCTAAGCTTACACCCCTCCTACCCCACAAAAGAGTCTGGGGAGAGACTTTCAGAAGTCTGCTTTCCTATGGGACAGGAAGCTGACTCAAGCTCTTCATGCTGCATTCTGTACAACCTGGAAAGATCCCACAAATAGTGGTCACTACGAGTACACCCCTTTGAAAAAGAGGAGGCCATTGTATTCACCTAAATTCAGTGGGTTAGGGTTGACAGCTACACTGTTGCAAAGAAAAGCCAATTCTGAGTCCTTGATAGATCTGTTTCTTTGACTTTAACCTTCCTTTCTCATTGCTTTTGTTATAATCATACATTATGACCTGCCCTTATAGTTGTAGTTTAAATTATACAGGGAGCCCTGCCCCTCTGCCTGAAGAGATTAACACATACCTCCTTCCAGGAGATATTTGCAAGATAATGGTTTTTACTTCCTCAACTCCTCCCCTTCTCTGTCCTATAAAAGAACCTCACACCCAGACCCCAGACAAGATGGTTATTTTGAGATATTAGTCTGCCATCTTCTCTGTCAGCTAGGCTTTCCAACTGTGTTCCTGGTTAATGGGCCTGTCATTTGGCAAGCAGACTGAAAGTGGACTCAGATTTGGCTTAGCCAGCCTAGAAGCCTTGCTGCTTGTGGCTACCTGGCCCCGGGTATGTATCAGGGAATACTGGGGCAAGGCCTTAGCAGCTGCTGGAACTATTTGTTCTGAGGATCTTCCCTTCAAGATTTCCTGATGTGGCACCAGCTTCCCCAGTGCCCGGCAGTTGAGGCAAGAAACTGACATTGATGGGACTAAATTTTGTAGGGTAAGTCTCTCCAGTGTGCACGCTGGAAACATACCCCCACCTCAATTTGGGGTTTTCCTTTAGGGGACAAGCCAGTTTGGTTGGGGTACCCTGTTGGGGGGGGGAATTGTTGTTGGACTGTACCTGAGCTGGAACTGGTTCACTGGGGAACTAGTTCTCATGCGGGTAAGCCTATCCTAGTTGGAATTAGTTCATTTGTTTTGTAGGATACGTTTATTTACCTGATTTGGGAACCTGCCCAGTTGGAACCAGTTTATTGGGGAACTAGTTCTTGTGGGGTATCTACCCTAGTTGGAATTCTTTGATTTGTAGGGTAAGCTTGGGAGTTGGGGGCCAATTTGTTGGTGTATCAATGCTGCGATTTTTTTGTGGAATTTTTTATATTGGAATTGCTATTCATCTTTTGTGTTGTGGTGTGGTTATACATTTAAAAATGGGAAGTATTCCATCTATAAATGGGAATTACTCCATCTATCTTGAAGGAGAGCCCTTTCGGGCATATATTGGATAATCGGGCAAAATAATGTAATTGTAAGCCTATGACTATGCTACTATAATAGGGTGTGGACCCCATATATGTTAGGATCAGAAGAGCAACGGACCCTGAATGGCTCACTCAACTATTAGGTTATCTCACAGTTAGAAGTGTTTTGCAAAAGAGCAGGGAAAAGAGATGAGATTCCACACATAGGAGCATTCATGCTACTGCATCAGGAGAAAAAGGAGTCGGAGGACTACCACCTTATCGTGCAGAGGTCTCAGAGAAAACCCAACGGGGTACACAATGGGGTAGACGAAAGAGCTTAAACAAAATTTGAGAGATAAAACAAAAACCAGCTGAGGATCCATCACAGTTTCTAGAAAGGACTTATCAAGTTTATAGGTGCTACACAGATATAGACCCTGAGGCCCCTGAGAATGTAAGGATGATAAATATGGCCTTCACCAGGCAAAGTGCTCCAGAGATTAAAAAATTATAGAAATTAGATAGTGTATTTGAAATCCTTCTCAGTTAGTAGATGTTGTTCTTAAAAGTATTCAACAGCAGGGAACAACGACAGAAGCAAGGAGATGTGAAACGGAATGAATACAGGTTTTCTGGTAGCAGCACTAAAAATGAGTAACCTAAGGAGGGTGCACAGTGGCTCAGTGGTAAAGAACCTGCCACCAATGTAGGAGATGCGGGTTCAGTCCCTAGGTCAGAAAGACCCGCTAGAGAAGGAAATGGCAACCCACTCCAGTATTCTTGCCTGGAAAATTCCATGGACAGAGGAGCCTGGCAGGCTACCGTTCACGGGGTCGCAAAGAGTTGGACACGACTGAGCGACTGAGCACACATGAAACCTAAAGGTAGGCCACCACTGGGGAAGGAAGAGCATGCTGACTGCAAGGGCAAGGACACTGGAGAAGAGATTGCCCTAAACTAAGACAGGAGCCCCAGGTCACTCTGACAGTGGGGAACAAACTGATTGACTCTAATTGATACCACTCTCCTTTGTAAATTAAGGGCTCGAGTAACATTTCCTCAGAATAGCTTGACATCAGGGTACCACCAGGGCCTTTTTGATCTCGTGCATTTGGGGACTATGGCTCCAACTTGGGGAGCTTCAGCTCCATTTGGCGGGGCTTTGGCTCAAATTTGGGGTGTTCTCCCTGTGAAGGGAAATAAGGTGCTTTGGACAAGGGTCACAAGCCTAGTGGGACTAGGAAGTCACATTTGGGGCAGTTTTGCCATTTGACTCTGAAGGTGACTTTCTGGCTGGCAAGGTTTTGGTTTGATTTGGTTACTTTGAGCACAAAGATTTCTAGTACTAATGGCTTGAGCTAAAATGGGAAGCACTTCCTCTAAGGTTCCACTCCCACCTGGGAGCCCCTTGGGAAGTTTTAAATGACTGGCTGAAATCTAGGCAAGATCCTCAAAAGTGTTTGTAAATAGGTTACCGAAATGGGAAGCCATTGGTCTGACTAAACTAGGCATAGCTGATATTTACAGCCTAGCAGGATTTTTGGAAGAGAACTTCTCCTCTAAGCTAACTTTCCAACATAGGTAAATGGGTATGTCAGTCCTTCAATATCATTCAGGCAGCCACCTAATTCTTTGAAGAAAAAAGAAAAAAATAACTGTCCTGGTTTTAGGACCAGAAGTATGGTTCCAAAAAAGAATCCAAAACCCACTAATCGTTTTACCACTCCCAAGGCCTTCCCTGTTTATCTTAAGAGGGAGTTTGTAAGTATTAATACAACTTAGCAACTAAAAAAGAACAACAAAGGATTATAAAGGGGAAATGAAGTTATCCTGAGGAAAAATTGTATCTTTGCAAATGTTCTACCTGGTCTTCTCAGGAGCCCGTATCTCCACCATATTTTTAAAATGCAAATTTTGAAAAAGAGAGTAATTTGGACTTGCTTTCCATAAACATTAGTAAAAGGAATTTAGCCATCTAGACAAGTGAACTTAATTTATTCCCTCTGCCAGAAACCCAATTTTAATCTGACCTCTTTTGTAGACTGATGGGTTTTACATTGCTGTACCCAACTCAGGGCTGAAATCTTGAAATGAGAATAGAATTTGGCTTTTCTCTGTTAGAGAGACAAGTTCTGTTAAGATGTCAAACTACCTTTGATAACAGATTTTAAGTTCTTTACCTTTTAAGTGATCTACTCTGTATTTGCCTTTGAAATCTTTTATTGTTACTTTGGCTAAGTGAATAACTTGTTTCACGGTGACTTACAATCCTGTTGTGTTTTAAAACCCTTTTGATGTTGTTTTGACAAAACTTACCAAATCAAATTATAATAAAGTTTCTTTGACCTCTAGCAAAACCTCTAGCAAAAGGGCTTTTGAAACACCCCGAAGAAACATTAAACTCATTAGGTTCACTTGGTATCTTAAATTACAATGGGAAGTGTTATCAAATGAGTAATAAATCTTCTTTGGTTATATTTTATGGTAAATGATATTCTAGAGATTATATGAAATTTTGATGTGTCCTGCTAAAGTATTATCATCATAATTCTGGTTATTATCTGAAAGTGTGGCATGTCACAGCAGTAACTTAGGTGCTTTAAATGTGGCTTAAGTCTTTTTTTATTATAGATAGTTATGATTTCACTTTGATGCCATTGCAAAAACTCCTCCCCTTCAAGAAGATTTATAAAAAGGACTTTTGGATAAATGCAATTAATTCTAATGGCTTCACACAGCTGTTAACAAAAAGGATTAGTTACAGGGGAACTGAGTGAACTGGTAGATATGGTTACAGTTTTTGTGGTTTCTATATAAAGAAAATTACTGGTTTAAATCTGTTTCCCAGGGGTAACGAAAATCTTCCCCTTAAACTAATTAATCATTGTTCTAACTTGGTCTTTGTTTTCAAATTGTTTGTGCTTTGTGCCTCCTTGATGCACCGTCATTGTCAATTTCACTAACTGCATTACTTACATCTTGTCTAATTTATAAGATTGTTGTCTCTTACAATACCCAGGGTGTAATCAGGCCTTGAACAAAACTTATATGGCTAAAAACATAACGTAAAAATCATTGTAATAGTGTAATTCTAAGTATGGGAAGAAGCAATGGGAGGGAAAATGTCTCCTGGATCATAATCAGGCACAAGATCCAGAGAATCTTTCCTTATTGATGGGGGTCGAATCCGAAATTTAGCAGCTAGAGTGGCATATCAAAGAATTTTTTCCTGATCTGGGATGAGCCTTCCAGCACTGTGGGACAAGATTTGATCGTGAACTGTCTCCCAAATACTGGTCAAATTCCTGACCAAGAGGGGAGGAGCTGAGAAATGGAATATTTCCTGCCATATCAGTCATCTGCAATTGGAGCCTTCCAACATAAGCCAGTGAGCCCTGAGGAAACTCAGCCTATGAGAACACAGGATTAACTGCCCCAGATACCTGAGGGTACATATCAAGGAAATAATTTTAAAGAGCCCTGACTCTTGCATCTTCCCATACATAGAAAAGCCCTAAATTCCTAAACTTAAGATGCTGCCTCTGGGTTTGAACTTCAGTATGCTACAGATGTAAAGTGGACATTATCCAAAGAGGAACGAAGAAAGACAAATCTCAACATCTGGAACACTGGCAACGGGCATGGATGGCTGTGAACACTCCCCAAAAGATCCATCTGATGAAGCAGATAGAACACTTATCACCCTCTTTTTTCCAAGATTGTTGAAGGGACAATGATAGTGGTAAATATTGCAGGGAAGAGCCAATTCTGACTCCATGATGGATCTGTTTCTTTGACTTTAACCTTTGTTTTACATTGCTTTAGTTATTATAATCCTACAATGATCTGCTTCAGGGAACCCTTCCCCTCTGCCTGAAGGAACACCTCCCTTCCCTGAGGTTGGCCATTCCAGGAGATATTTACAAGATAATGGTCAGTATTTCCTCAACTCCAACCCCTCTCTATCCTGTACAAGAACCTCACATACAGACAGGCAACCAAGGTGGTTATTTTGAGACTTTAGTCTGCCATCTTCTCGATCTGTTGGCTTTCACAATAAAAGTCGTATTCCTTGCCTCAACATTTTCTCTCTGTTAACTGGCCTCTGTATAGCGAGGAGACTGAGCTTGGACTCAGTAACATTTCCCACATTTTCTGCAGCACTGCCCCTGAGGAGGGTCTGCACTTTTTCAAAAAACACTTCTGCAAGCCGAGAAGGGAAGAACAGCAGCTGTCTCCCCTTGGAAAGATGCCTGGAGTCCTGGGATGATGGAAATTTGCCCAGGTAGCCTTGCTGCTGCTGCTGCCGCTGCCAAGTCGCTTCAGTCGTGTCCGACTCTGTGCAACCCCATAGACGGCAGCCCACCAGGCTCTGCCGTCCCTGGGATTCTCCAGGCAAGAACACTGGAGTGGGTTGCCATTTCCTTCTCCAAAGCATGAAAGTGAAAAGTGAAAGTGAAGTCGCACAGTTGTGTCTGACTCTTCGGGACCCTATGGACTGCAGCCTACCAGGCTCCTCCGTCCATGGGATTTTCCAGGCAAGAGTACTGGAGTGGGCTGCCACTGCCTTCTCCCAGGTAGCCTTAGGAACTGATAAAAATACTGATAAAAACTTAAGGCAGGGAAGAGAGGAAGTCTCTTATAGAAGAGGGTTGCATAAGAGAAGAACCTGCAGGATTTTTTTTTTTTTAAATAAAATATCAATCTAGGCCCCAGTGCACATCAATTGAATCAAAATGTCCACTGGGAGGGCCTGAAAGCTGATATCCTCAACAATTTTCTGCCGGTAATTTTTGGTTTCAAACAGGGATGAGAACCACTGGGAGAGACTAATTCTAAGATTAAAATCCACCTCCCAGAAGTGGCCACCCCTCAAAGACCACAGTGAGGGGGCGGGTCGACTGGGGCACAGCCAGGGTGATCACGGGGCGATTGGCGGGGAAGGGGGGAGCGGGGCGGGAACCATCAAGCAATGTTCAACAAGCTCACACTGGACGCGTGGTCTACACCCGCCCTGAAACTCGTGCCCGGAATGTTCCAGCTGGAGGGAGCGGTCACAGTCCACAAGCCGCATTTTATTAGTAAGGACAAAAACACATCCAGGAAAGTACTAAGCGGAATCTCAACTAGCAATTTAGAACTAACCCCTTCTGACGCCGAAAACAGCCCCAAGGAGACAAGAGCCAGAGCACGCCCAAGCGGGGTGTCCAAGCAACGCCCAGGAGGCTCGCAGACCCCTGGGCCGCCTGACGTCAGTGGGTGGAGCCCCGCGAGTACAAGCCCCGCCCCTGGGGGCCAGCCAGGCCCAAGAGCGCCCCCGGGTTGGGTCGTGGCTGCAGTAGGTGGGCTGCCGGCAGGCGAGCGCCTCCGTCGCTCGGTGGGTCCGAGTGATCGCCGGGGAGTCGCGGGCGCGTTCCCGCTCATCCCGCCTACCCGCGCCGAGGCGGGCCGCGTGACGGCCGCCGGGCTTGCCCGCCCCCGGGCCCCGGGCGCCGGCGCGGTACCCCGCGCACCCTTACTTGGTGTATTCGCGCAGCCCCTTGGCGAACCACGCGGCGCTGCGGTAGAGGAGCATGGTGGGCAGGGCGCCGCACGCAAGAGTCCTGCGGCCCCGCGCTCCCGGGCCCCTGCCCCGCCCTTCCGGGCCCGCCAGCGGTTACATCATCGCAGTTATGTAAACGCCACGGCCTCCGGGGCTGGTCCCCACTGGGAATGCGGCCGGGTCTCGGTACTATACGGAGCGCGCCCCCCACGGCCCAGCCCTGCCCTGCCCTGCCGCGGCTCTGGAGAGCGCCCCACTCCGGCCCGGGCCTCAGAAGGCAGCGGGGAGGGAGGGCAGACCCTGCAGGGAGGGTCCTCGTGGGGTGCAAGCCGGCGTCAGTACCTGTTGGGGGTTACCTGCCAGCTGGGTATCACTGGGACGCAGAGCTGGCACCGAAACACACCTCCTCGAATCTGATGACCCAGAAAATGGTGTGGACTCAAAACGAGGAGGCTTACTGATACTGAAAAGATGCCTCCATCTGATGGGTTTTAGCATAGGGGTTACTGAAAAACTAGTATTTTCTAAGTTTCCACCTATCTTATTTCACCAAATACTTGCAGTAACTCAGCGGAGGGACAGTGCTTCATCAGCAGGTGCGATAAGTCTGTAAGGTGCTCACAGTGACCCGCCTGGGGCAAGGCAGACTAGATCTCCCTCCTGAGAGGTGAGTCTGTCTCCGAAGTACAGGCTTTTGCCACAGTTCTGCAACGTCATGTAATGTCAGGAAGGAGCCCTTTATCGCTTTCAAATCTTCATCCGCCTCCCCAATCCCCCGAGGCCAACTAAACACACAGTGCAAGTGGAAAGAAAAAAAAGCATAATGGCTATGCCAACCCACACGCTAGACTAGTCAACCCAGCCCACTCTGGGCCCCTGTTACGTAGGAGTCAGGCACCCTTGTCCCCATCTGACCTCCATCTCTAACTCCGTTAGGAGAGCCTCACTCGGTTAAATTCTATACTAGTTTACCAGACTCACCCAGAGACTGAGCCATTCTTACATAAGATGTGCAGAGACCAGCTGGTTTAATGGCCTCATTACCTACAGTAGAGGATATAGGTTCGCTGCCCCCTCCCAAGTGGGCGTATTTTTAATTCAGGATACCTTTTGAAATACATTTCCCCAGAACAGCTTGCTCCTCTGAACAGGACTGTGAGGTTCCCCTGCATTGCTCATCTTCTTGCCAGAGCGATGAAAAGGAGTTTAAACAAGTGGCATTCTGCAAAGCCACCCAGCCTGATGTGACTTTTCAATGCCAGTCAGGTTGGACCAGGAAAGCATTTTGGACCCCCAGAGTTACACAACTGCTTTGTACCCTCGGCTTTGTGTCAGTGATGGAAGAGGTACCAGTCTGTTCAAACTCACCACCTCAGGAAATGTGCTTTTGGCTCACAGAGCGGGTGAGACGTTCTTGTGAACGACACGGTGTATTGAGGGCATCAGCAGCACCTTGTTGTAAAAGGTTGGGTGGAAACCGAGCTCTCTCAACCTGCTGTGTACATCCCGGTGTGCTGCAGACCTACTCTGACTTAGTTTTCTTATTCGCATACAGTGGGGATGAATATGTTCACTTCATGGGGCTGTTGTGATGATTAAATGCATTTGTAAAGAGCTCAGCAAAATGCCTGGTTATGGTCAAAAACTGTTCATTTCCTGCCCTAAGTTTTCTTCTCATTCTTTCCCTCCTGCATTGCAGCCACCCCGTATACATTCCATGCATGTTCTGTTAGTGCATGAAGCATGTAATATTTACCCTCAAATCAACAAGTATACGCTAGGGACTGCGCTGTACACAATTCATAGGGGGTTTTGAGAAAAGACAACCCACATCTCAGAAGGGACCTCCGTTCTTCCCTGGATGACAAGGAACAAGAAAGAAAGGACAGGATGGGATTTGTGGGAAAAGGGTCCAGTTTAAGGACCTAGCTGAGCTGGATTTTGGTTCTGTTTTGTCACTGATTCTCAGTGTGGCCCTGGGTAATAGTGATAAAATTTATGGCCACCTGATGGGAACAGCCGACTCATTGGAAAAGACCCTGATGCTGGGAAAGAGTGAAGGCAGAAGGAGAAGAGGGAGACAGAGGATGAGATGGCTGGATGCCATCACCAATTCAATGGACATGAATCTGGGCAAACTCCAGGGGATGGTGAGGGACAGGGAAGCCTGGCATGCTGCAGTCTGTGGGGTTGCAGAGTCAGACACGACTTGGTGAATGAACAAGTCCAAATGTTGTGGATTATGTCACTTAATCCCTACAATGACCTAGTAAGGTTGCTCTGGCTATCATCCCCATTTTACAGATGAACAAAACTGAAGCTTAGAGGGGAAGCCCCTTGGCTGAGGTCACGTTTACTGTGAGGTCACAGTAAATGCACCCTGGAGCCAGGATTTGAGCCACGCAGTGCAATTTCAGAGCCAATGGCCTCTCAGCAGACCATACTCTATGGGGGCAAGTCACTTAACCTTTCTGGGCCTCAGTTTTCTCATCTAAATGAAAAGGACATTAGAGAGATGACATCTGGGGCCCCTTCAAGCTCTTTCTATGACTAATAAGAGAATTACACAAAGATATTAAGTAAGTTATGCCCAAGGTGCTTTTAAAAGGGCAACATCCAGTGGGTATCTTTGCTTCATTTCAGGCGGGGAGAAAGCCTGGAAGATATCTCTTCTCTGTCTCTAGTTTCAATTTGCTAGTCAAAAGCCACACAAAGAAATCACCCTCCAAAGCCTCCTTCTAATTGATTCAGAGCCCTGAAGCTAATTTTGACCAAACTGGAAGGAGAAGCAGAAGGTGAGGATTGAGAAGTCCATGGCTTTCTGCGCCAGAGATATACATGATAGGAGGTCTGCGTGTATATACACACACACACACACGCACACACACATACACACCAGTGTTTGCATCTCTTCCACTGAAACTCAGTACCAGTTTCTCCAACCCAGTTGTCATGGCAACACCAGCTGCCAATGAGATCATGGAAGACAAGGTTATAATGGCAGTGCTGCCTTAATATTTTACCTGGCAAAACCACTTAGATAATAAGATGAATAACCATAAATCATAAATCCACGGGAAGCCCAGGCACTGCTCATTGTATGTGTTTAGGGTGCACTTGGGGGTGGGGAAGAGAAGTGAAAGCAAAGGGAAGGAAACGGAAAGGAACAAGGGAGAGGCAGGGGGCGGGAAGAAGGGTCTCTGATGCTGCTCCCAGTTATTCCTCAGTGTCCAGACCTTGTCTATACATGGATTAAGCAACCGGTCTCTTCTGCATTCACGAGAAGGGATGGGGCCTCCCAGCCTGACTGACAAAAGGCTTACAAGAAACCGAGGCTGTTTTGGGGGGTTCACACTAAGACAGGAGAGAAGCAGCTCAGGGGTGACGTGGCAGACAAGCCACCCACTCCGGCACCCAGCAGGAGGCAGGACCCCCTTAGAACCGCCTTTGTGGTTATCTTCCCAAGTCCCTTGATGCCCCCTGCTTTTACGGACGTGCTACCCCCAAGGCAACTGTCTGTTGCCCATCTGAACCAACTCCCTGAAGAGCAAATCCACTGATTTAAGGGTTTTCTTCCTTTCCTGGCAACTAATCATGGGGCGGCAGGGGGCAGGGGGATGTCATTTGGTAAGAGCTTTGTCAGTGGGGAGGGAGACTCTGCTTACACCAAACACCCTTTTGTGCCTTTGAATTTTGTACTGTGTTCATGAATTCCTTATTCAGGTCGAAAAACAGGCACTCCCTGGTGGTCTAGTGGCTGAGACTCCATACTCCCAGGGAGCCCGGGTTTGATCCCTGGTCGGGAAACTAGATCCCACATGCTGCAACTAAAGACCCTATAAGCCAAAACTAAGACCTGGTGCAGCCAAATAAATTGATCAAATAACTATTAAAAGGTTTATAACTATAATGAGGTCTTCCCTCATAGCTCAGTCGGTGAAGAATATGCCTGCAATGCAGGAGACCCGGGTTGGATTCCTGGGTTGGAAAGATCCTCTGGAGAAGGAAATGGCTACCCACTCCAGTACATTTGCCTGGAGAATCCCATGGACAGAGGAGCCTGGCGGGCTACAATCTACGGGATCGCAAGTGTCCGACACGACTTAGCAACTAAACCACCACCAACTATTAAAAAAAATACGATGGTCCACCTTCATTCTCCAGCCCTGTCCACCCTCCAAGAACCAAACACATGGATGAGATGGGCCAAGGGCAGGACAGTCGTGACGCCTGGGTCCATCAGTCACCCTAAGTGAATGAACAAAGGAAATGATTTCCGGCAGACGTGGCTTATGTTGGTCTGAAACTCTCATACAGTCTGTTTCTAGGGCTGCTTCCTGGCAGGCAGGTTCTGAGTGCAAAAGTTTTCTCCAGTGAGGCTCAGGGGCCAGAGGTAAGTGCGCTGATGCTCTAAGGGGTTGTTGTGCCTGGCCCTGACCAGTGACTCCCAGGACCGCCTGGTTCTCACTGCTGGGTCCAGACAAGGGCCACCAGGGGCAGGGAGAGGGTGGCAGACACACAGTGACAAGAGCTGGGGTCAAAAGTCGGAATATCTACATTCAGCCCTGATGCCTCTTCAAAGGAGACGCCCCACGTCCCTGAGCCTAAGTCTCCCCCAAACCCCACTCCACCCGCCCAGTCCTTGGGCCGTAGGAATAAGGATGGAATAGAGGACCTTTTCTCTTATTTAATAAGAGCTTATACTCCACTTGCCAGGTACCAAGCACTGTTCTAAGCTCATTTAAAATGAGCAGCCTGCAGCACAGAGAATTTCAAGGCATGTCCATGACGACACTAGAATCTAGAAAGGACCAGAGCCAGGATTCCAAGCTGACAGTCAGGATCTAACCTTTTCTGTAGGGAAACCCCCAACACGTCTCCTGGTGGCTTCTCTTCAGTTTCTTCTTTAAGTCATGTGTCTGTGGAGCTGGAAGGGCTTCCCCAATGGTCCAGGGGGTAAAAAATCTGCCTGCAATGCAGGAGACACGGGTTTAGTCCCTGGGTCAGGAAGATCTCTTGGAGAAGGGATAGACTACCCACTCCAGTATCCTTTCCTGGAGAATCCCATGGACAGAGGAGCCGGGTGGGCTACAGTGCATAGGGTAGCACAGAGTCAGACACGACTGAGCACGTGGAGCTGGAAACCTCCCCTACCATCTCCTTCCTCTTTTGGGTTGGTTGATTGGTTCCTATGTTGACTGGGTGGCTTCGAGTTCCCAAAGTTCTGCCAGCTACCCTCCCCACCTCCACACCCTCTCTCCCTAAGTTAGAGGCACTTGGAGACCAAAGATGGGTCTCAGTCAACTAAGACTGAGACTGGGCTTGAGCCTGTGAACACATGTGCCCTTACATAGGCATGGAATGACTAAAGGGCCCTGCCCTTGCCAGCTGTTTAATCCTGGGAAGGTTTGAGGAATGCATGATTTTATTTATGTATTTTTAAATTGTGGTCAAAATATATGTATCATAAAGTGTACCATCTCAAATTTTTTGTAAGTGTACAGTTCAGTGGCATTAAGTACGTTCACATTGCTGTACCACCATCACCACCATCCATCTCCGGAGCTTTTCATCTTGCAAAACTGAAACTCTGTGCCCATTAAACATCAGCTCCGTCCTCTCCCTTCCTCCCAGCTCCTCGAAACCACCATTCTGCTTCCTGTCTCTATGAATCCAACTGCTCCAGGGACCTCCCGTTGAGCGGAATCGTATAGTATTCGTCCTTTCATGACTGATTTATTTCGCTCAGCATAATGTCATCAATGTTCATTAATGTGGCAAATGTAGAATGTTCTTCCTTTATTAAGACTAAACATCTGTGGTAAAGAATCTGCCTGCCAATGCTGGAGACGCAGGTTCGATCCCTGGGTCAGGAAGATCCCTTGGAGGAGAAAATGGCAACCCACCTCAGTGTTCTTGCCTGGAAAATCCCATGGACAGGGGAGCCTGGCAGGCTACAATCCACAGGGGTCACAAAGAGTCAGACACGACTTAGCGGCTGAACACACACACACACGAGTCCATGGGATGTATACGCCACATTTTGTTTATCCATCCATTCATCCCGCAAAGGACACTTGTTGTTTCCACCTTTTGCCTAGTGTGAATAATGCTGCTGTGAACACTGGTGTACAAGTATCTTTTCAAGACCCTGCTTTCAATTCCCTTGGGTATATAACCAGAAATGGAATAGCAGGATCATATGGTGTTCTATTTTTAATTTTTTAAGGAAGCTCCGTGCTGCTTTCCATAACAGCTGCACCATTTTCCATGCCCACCCACAGTGCACAAGGGTTCCAATTTCCCTACACCCTTTCCCCCAACGCTCGTTATTCTCTGGGTTTTGCTGTTTTATAGTAGCCATCAGAATGGGCGTGAGATGCTATCTCTGTGGTTAATTGTGGCTGTTAAATATCTTAAAACACATTTTATAATTCCTGAGATATTCAGTCCTGCCTCCATTGTGTATTCATTGCCTAGCACATCTAGTTATCTACTTAATCAAACGCACAGTCTCACTCTCTATTGGAGGGGCAGTTTGCTCCATACAAAATGTGGTTTTGTGGCTGTGAATAACAGAAACAAATCAACTTGTTTCCCTCTCGTCATTTTTAATCCACTGCTGGGGGCCACTGAGCTGCCCTCAGGTGGGTCTTCATCTAACCGGCTCCTCAGTCCTCTCACAGAGGCTTCGGGTTCAGTCAGGCTCACGTGTTTAGCACGAGGAGGGAAATGACAACTGCTTTCTCAAACTGAGCTCTCAGTTGTTCATTTGGCAAAATAAAATGTCAAATTACTAGTGTTTCCATTTAGATACACAGAAATGATGGACCCTGCCAGTTACAGAGGACGTTAACTTTTTAAATGAGTTTAAAAAGTTTACTCATCATTTTTGAGGCAGATCTCTTTGCATTGATGATGGGAAGAAAGTCATGGTGTATATGGAAAAAAGCAGGTTGCAGAGAGGTATGAATAATGTGATAGAAATTATATAAAAATCACATTCATACTTAAAAAATACACATAAACATGTTCTGAAATGAGACTAAAAAATGAATGCGGGTGACCTTTTTGGGGACTAGAACTAAGAGTCAGGGTAGGGTTTGAAATCTTTTACGCTTTTATACCTTTTGACACTACTTGAATGTTTAGCCGTGAGTGTGTATCACTTCTATAAAGAAAATAAAGTTTTAGAACAGTCATTTTAGGAAAATAAAAGGGCTTATAAAAGGGATTCTGCTGCTGATTTATCTCCTGCCTTCAGCTGTGGAGACACAGCTCTGTCCTGGGTCAGGTTTCCTGGAGGCAGAGCCTGCAGAGGAACTTCACTTAATGCGATTTATTGAGGGGAGTGGTCTCAGGAGAAACCCAAATGCAGGACAGGGGGAAGCACAGGAAAAAGGAAGAAGTCCGGGAAGGGTGTGGCTTCTGTGAGGTCTGGCTTGATCCCTCGGGGAGCTCTGGAACATGAACGACAGCAGAGTTGGATCTGCCCTGAAGCTGGGATGTCCTCCTGTCCCGGTCAGTCCTTAGCGATGGACAGTCACCGTGTATGTGTGTGCGTGTGTGTGTGTGTGTGCATGGGAGTGTAACTCATGCACAAGTTGGCTCTACCCAGCTGATGGTGGGCTCCAGGAAAGGCTGCAGGTGTGAGCCATTAGCTGCCGCACCTGCTGCAGCTGGGGCGGCCCCACTGGGCTGGGATCCCAGGAGCTGAGCCCCAGCGCCCTGCCCAGTGGACTGGGAAACTGGCTGCTTTATAAACAGACTTATATACCATAGATTGAGTTGCAAAATGCCTTTTTTGTGTGTGCAGCTATGGAAAAGCACAGGCTACAGGACATTCTAAGGCTGAAATATTCCTATGAAGAGATAAAGGGCAAAAAGAAAAATTGGCTTGGAAGAATTCAATCAGACTGCAAGATTTTTGCAATTGTGGGGGGAAATCATTAGAAGGAGGTCAGCGCTGTCAACCAGGGACAGAGCTGTTCAGGAAGGAGACAGCAAGCAGTCTCTCCTGGGCAGCGATGCTTGGAGGGTGAATTTCATGGACAATGTATACCTTATCATTGATTGTATCTCCCCTGCTGCTTTGGTGGTTAAGTTCAAATCCAGACTTGAAACCAGGACTAAGTAACCCAGGGAATAAGCCAGCGAATAAAGGCTGGGATGGAGGGGGTATACTGCAAGGTCCGAAACTTCCTGGGCTGCCTTGGCGTCTCTGAGCCTCACAGAGGCCCAGGGTCCTAGCTGTGAGTTCTCTGATTTCACCAGATCTACCCACTGCCCAGTGGGGATGGCTCCCCATCCGGCGAGTGCCCTCCATCAGTCAGACTGGCCACACCCCACCCTCTCAAGTTAACAGGCTTTACTTCCCTGCCAGCCTGTGTAATTATTCACACAAACCAGTCACATCCTCCTGCGGCTCTACAGGTGACCCCACCCTCTTACAGGACTCCTTCCGTGCCTGTGTGTCTACTTTGTTCCTGTATGCAACCTCCACGTGGCACCGCATGGCACGCCATGGCCTTCTCCCCAGGCTGTGAGTATATGTGACTCAGAAAAGGCTGTCAGTCTCATCTGTTCAGTGACAGCTGCTGTATGCTTGGCCACCTTAGTCAGGGTAAGGGACCCCTTTCTCACCAATGGAATGAAGAGGAAGCGATCAGAAGAGAGGGTTTTAAGAGACTTCAGGAGTGATGAAATTTGTGGAACTTACTGCCACACTTGGTATGTACAAATCAGCAGAAAGTCCCAGCTGCCTTTTCTTTTCCTATGAAGTGGAAGTATACTTCCATACAATGCAGTAAGAAAATTTTAAACTTTAAAAGTTAACTGATTTAAGAAACTGTTCCAGAGAAAACAATAGAAGATTGTATCTGAAAACACTCACCACCTGAATGTAAGCTGGGGCAGCCACTATGGAAAACATTATGGAGGTTCCTCAAAAAACTAAAAATAGAGCTTCCATGTAATCGAGCAATCCCATTCCTGGGCATGTATCTGGACAAAAATATAAACAAAAAAGATACAGGCACCTCTATGTTCATGGAAGCACTATTAACAACAACCAAGACATGGAACCAACCTAAATGTGCACCAGCAGATGTGATACACACACACAGTGGAACACCACTCGGCCGTATAAAAGAAGGAAACAATGCCGTGTGCAGTAACACGAATGGAACTAGAGACGATCACACTAAGTGAAGTAAACCACACAGAGAAAGACAACTATCATAGGGTATCACTTACCTGTGCAATCTAAACTATGACACAAAGGAACTTTTAGCAGAAACAGACTCACAGATACAGAGAGTAGGCTTGTGGTTGCCAAGGGGGAGAGGCTGGGAGAGGAATGGACTGGGGATTGGGGGTTAACAGATGCAAACTCTTATATACAGAATGCATAGACAACAAGGAAGTACTGTATAGCACGAGGGAACTATATTCAATATCCTGTGATGAACTATAGTGGAAAAGCATAAAAAAGAATATATGTATGTATAACAGAATCACTTTGCTGCAGAGCAGAAATTAACATTGTAAATCGACTATATTCCAATTTAAAATATTGGAATATATGTTAAATATACTCCTCCTATTTCCCTTTTGTTAAAGAGCAAAATGCCGTCTCCCAAGATAGTCAAGATAACCTGGCTACTATGATACCAGCTGACCTGAAAACAGAATACTGAAATTCAATCTCTGAGAAAGATGCATTTTCTTCTTACTTTCATAATCATGAAAAGAAAAATGACCACTAGAATCAGTAAGAAGAATTTTCTGTCAATTCATTTTTCTAGAATCTCCACTACAAAACCCTCCATCTGCTTGAGGATTATGAGCTCCGTGGAGCAAAATCTGCCTATGACAGGCCACTGATGGTCGCTGTCTTCCGAGTGCAAAGTCTGCACCCGTGGGGATCCCACTGGTTTAAGGACAAACAGAGCCCCAGGGCCTGGAGGATTTTCTCCCTGGGGGCATTCAGGGGAGGCGCTGAGGAACAAACTGTCCCAAGTTCATTTCTTCACCATGCAGATGCCCACAAGGAAACCAAAGCACAAGATACAGTTACACAAAAATGGAGGTTACTGGCTACTCTGCTTCATCTCGCGCTAAACCAGATGGAAACGGTGTGAAATACTGAAAGGAACGTCTTGTTGCCCTCACGGTCACCGCCAGCCTGGGGCTGTCCTGGGCCAGTGTGTGCCTCTTGTGTGGCCTGGGGGGCACACACATGTGGTACTCTAACCCACGGAATCAGAATCAGTGGGGTCCCACACATGACAATAGCTGTGGGCTGTGATTCTGCCTCTTGAACAAACCCATGGGTAGTTCTGACGTTCGCTGAGGTCTGAGACCCACCAGCGTGGCTGACCCCAGTGGAAGAATTCCATTTTACTGTGTTCAGCTGCCATCTCGATAGATTCAGGCAAGGAGTAGGATCAAGATTTTTTTTTTCAATGTGGCAAAAAGAATTAAGTGATTTCAGGGTACACTTTGTTTTTGCTGCAGACTTTTCTCAGAAGAGAAAGTCTGATTATCCCTCCTTGCCATGTGGATCTCTTCTTTGAGTTTTCATAACATCCAGAAAGTTCAGCTGTTACTGTGTTCATTTACCCAGAATACCATTGCCTTAGGATGCTTGGCAGGGACGGGTAGCCATGTTCTGGGTCAGCCTCGGCGCTTCAGTATATATGAATACCTACACTTCATATATATGTGTGCGTGCTAAGTCGCTCAGTCGTGTCTGACTCCTTGCAACCCCATGGACTGTAGCCCACCAGGCTCCTCTGTCCATGGGATTCTCCAAGCAAGAATACTGGAGTGGGTCACCATGCCCTCCTCCAGTGATCCTGACCCAGGAATAGAACCCGTTATCTCCTGCGGCTCCTTCATCGCAGGAGGATTCTTTACTGCTGAGCCACCAGGAAGCCCGTAAGTATATATACTTCAGTACACAGGTATAGATACTTAAGGTATAAGCAGTGTATTAATAGAATGTCCGCCCTCTAGGCCTTACTAGCCATCACTACTGTGAGCTTGCCACGCTCTTCTTCTATCAAGAGCCCAGATGAGGGAAATGGTACTAATGGAATCAGTTCAAGGGCCTGCAGCCATCACTTCCTACACAGTGTGGACATCGTCTCTGGATTAAGCCAGACTTTCAGAGAACCACAGTCGTGGACATTTGCCTTGGCCGTGAACTTCTTTCCTGAAATGTGTCAACCATCATCACCATGCCTTGAGTGAAGTGAAAGGGTTAGTCACTCAGTCATGTCCAACTCTTTGCAACCCCATGGACTGCAGCCCGCCAGGCTCCTCTGTCCATGGCATTCTCCAGACAAGAATCCTGGAGTGGGTAGCCACTCCCTTCTCTAGGGGATCTTTTTGTCTCAGGTTTCTTTACCGTCTGAGCCACCAGGGAAGCCCTCACCATCCCTTGAGGGAGGCCCTAATACATTACCAGTCAAAGCCTGCTAGTGTGGGTGAACGAATCACCTGAGTCACCCAGGGTCCCTTCCATGCATTCATGCACAGGAGTTCTCTGGGATCCATTTGTTTCAGAGCAACTGTCTGGGTCCCTCACCCATGGAACGTCTTGCCTGCTCACAGGCCCTCTCAGGCACCCAGCACAGAGACAGCGACGTGGAGACACAACAGAAATGGCACGGGCACCACAGATGAGCGCAGGAATTGCAAGTTGCAAACCCTCTGATCTTCCTCTGTGACTCGAAAAGAAAGTTAGAAAATACCCAGGACTGGGGTGGAATAAAGGCTCTCCCTTCTTTGCCCAGCAGAGGGCGCAGCTAGCACCCTCTTCTTAACCCAGGAGGAAACCAGGACCAAACGTGATTCCAGGAGACAGATGCCCCCAAACTCAATGAGCATGCTCCATGGGACTCATGCGTCCTTTTCTCTTAAAGTCATGGAGAGGAACGAGCCCCTCTTTATTTGAGCCGACATTTATGAAAAAGGGAGGTGCCCCACACTGGTGGCCACTCAGGAATTGGTTTGATTATAAAGTTTGCACACACACAGCAGCCCAGCTCCACATAAAACCAGACAAAGGCTGTGACACGTGACAGAATCTTCATCTAGAATTCTAAAGCACAGGGGCTCCCCCTACCCTAGGGGTGACACCCTGACATGGTACCACAGCTCCCAGGAACCTCATCTCAAAACAGCGTCAAGAGGGTATGATAGCGGTGGCTGTTGTGTCATCGTGGACTTCCAAACAAATGGATTTACAGAAGACTTCCAAACCCTAGCCTGGCATTAAGTAGATTTGCTACCGTGTAGAATTAAAACTCAGAGACCAAAAACATCTACATTAGTGAAATCGCATGCAACCCAGCCAAAAAACACACACCACTGGTTTATACCATCAGCAAATCAGAGAAGTACGCAGATAACCAGGAGCTTTCCAGGTAGCACTAGTAGTAAAGAACCCGCCTGCCAATGCAGGTTAGACATAAGATACATGGATTCGATCCCTGGGTCAAGAAGATCCCCTGGAGGAGGGCATGGCAACCCACTCCAGTATTCTTGCCTGGAGAATCCCGTGGACAGAGGCGCATGGTGGGCTACAGTCCACGGGGTTGCAGAGTCAGGCAACACGACTGAAGTGACTTAGCACACACACACACAGATAACCAGGGAAAGAAGCAGACCCAAGGCCCAGCAAAGGATCTGCAGGAGCAGAGAAAGCACTGAGAAAGGGACACTCTGTCTGCGATGCCCAGCTAGCGGTCTAGACCAATGCCGAGCGGGAATCTACTTCTTTGACCTTGGCAGCTTTTACAGCTGTCTTTGGGATGCTGTGCACCCCCATCCCCACCCGACAGAGCAAACCCAGCTGATCTGGGGGTGAGAAAGATGCTCCTTAATGTTCCCCAAAGGCAGCCAGACTCATTAAATAAGAGCACTCTTCTCATAACAAAAGCCACCATAGCAAGGAGAGATAAAATGTGTCTTGTTTGAAAGTCCGTGCTCTTTCTATAACTTCAAGGTGCCCATGGCTGAATAACAGCCCAGCAGGGGTGGCAGTAACAACAACAAGCCTCGCTCTCTTCACAGTCACTGGAACTGCAACTGTGATTTGAAAAGCTCTCCCATTCTTTGCCTTATCCCCTCAAAAAAAAAAAAAACCTTTGAAAACTCTTATAAGTACAAAGTTGTCACTCTGAAAAGAGCAAAAGTGCCTTTCCCAGACCCAGGCGGGCAAGCATTTGTTGAGTCTGCTAGAATACTCAGCATTTTGCTGGTAAGATCTTTGCAGGCGTTGAAGAAACCAGCAAACTCTCCCAGCAGCTTGCCCTCATGGACTCTCAGATGTGCCCAGGTCCTATGCGCTCACTCTGCATGACCCCTGAGTACCACCACCCACCAGCAGGCTGACAGCATGACCCCCGAGTAACACCACCTATAGGCCGACAGCATGACCCCCAAGTAACACCACCTACAGGCCGACGGCATGACTCCTGAGTAACACCACCCACCTACAGACGGATGGCACCCAAGTCTGCAACTCCATTCCTGAACTCCAGGCTCATGAGAAGCTCCACTGGGCCTCCTCAACTCAATCAGTTGCTGGGTTAGAAATCTCTCCTCTGGGTTTCCATGATTCTTAAGTATGTATTTCTACCATGTCTCTCACATTCTACAGTAATTGTTTATTTATGAGCCTTTCTAGGAATAAGACTTGCAGCCTGGCTGGGAGGCAGAACATTTCCATAAGAAAAGGGAAGTGAGGGCTCAGAGGGGTCTAGAGAGCTACTTGGATAAAGCTGATGCATTCAGGGAGGGCTTCCTGGAAGAAGGAGTATAGTCCGAACCCCAGTGAGCAGAGAAAGGTAGGAATGGGAAGTGGGATGGCAAAGATGAAGGGTGGTGCGTTTGGGCAACTGGGGAAACCCAGGTGGAAGGAGCGGGGTGGCTGAAGAAGACTAAGAGGTAGGGCAGGCATGGGGGCACAGGAGCTCGACCATCGCTGCCATAGAAACCCAAGAAAAGCAACCTCTTGGCTTCGGTTTCCTCATCTGTAAGCTTGGAGCTGACAGCGCAGCTTAGGGTTCAGCTACTCAGCACCCTTTCCCTTCCGAGCAGGGCCCTAGCCTCTGGGGAACTTTCTCCACAATCACATGTACAGAGGGTGTATCTGGGGCACTGTCCTCCCTGGAGGTGCCTTCCCCACCCTGGGGCCGCCTGGCACCCAGGATCCAGGGACCTGGCCGCCCTCCCAGGATGGGCTGGTAGGCACCTGGCACCCGGAGAGGGAAACCCTCTGGGGCTCAATCACTTCACTGCTGGCTCAGAGCACCTGGCCAGTCCCTAGGCCCAGGCTTTCTGGAGCTGCCTGGTTCCTTCCTCTCACACCAGCCTCCTAACAGCCCTTCTAACAAATTACCTCTCAGGTTAGCTGGAAATTTTGTTCCTTATGTTCAAAAAATCCTTTCTGATACAAGAGTCTGCATCAAAAGGGGTGAGGTGGGAACTGAATTGAGTTCAGAACGAGGGCCAAGCCCTTAGCACGGCATCTGGCACATAATAAGCCCTCCCGGCTGGTAGCGATTGTTACTGAGAAGTGGAGGCCTGGAAGATGGGGAGGATTGTTAAGCAGAGAAATGGCCAGTAAATCAGCGTTTCAGATTCTTTCAACATGGCACTCAATAACAAATACACTTCCTGTCACAGCCTAGCAATCAGGTGACCAAACGTCCTCACTGGCTCAGGGAGTCCCGGTTTATGCTGTTCTCCTGGTGTGATTATTATCAGAGATCCCCTGTACTCGCAACAGCTCAACAGTGTTCCAGTTTGGAAGGTAAATTACTTGGTCAACATACCAAATACACACATGTGCTTGTATATTACACAATACTTACTTGGCATGCTAATATTTTATATTCTTTTTTTTTTTTTTTAAGTGGTCATGCATACATGTTCAGTTATGTTTGACTCTTTGTTACCCCGTGGACTATAGCCTGCCAAGCTCCTCTGTCCATGGGATTCTCCAGGCAATACTGGAGTAGGTTGCCATTTCCTCCTCCAGGGGATCTTTCTGACCCAGGGATCAAACCTCCGTCTCCTGCATTGGCAGGCAGATTCTTTACCAATGAGCCACCTGGGAAGCCCTTTTAAGTGGTCACAACCTACTAAATTCATTTCTTGATCTTCTAATGGGTCATGACCATCAGTTCTCTTAGGCGACCCTGGGAAATGTCCAAGCTCTTCTCTGCAGCTTTCTCTTCAACACCATGGAATAAGGTGGTGCCATGGAATACGGTGGTGCCATGGAATATGGTGGTGCCAATACGGTGATTCATTTCAGAGAGGATGCAGTGTTCCAAGGGGGTTAAACAGAAAACACGGGCCTCACTAGTAAACCTCTCTGTCGGGGGATTCTATAGACCTGTTGCTATTGTTCTCGTGGTTATGGACTTACTGTCTATTGCCTCGCTATGATGAGCACAAAAATTTAATTTGGCTTCAAACAGTTTTCGATTGCCAGGGAAAAAAAAATCAATGCTGCTTATTAGGGCTCTCGTTTGTTCATTAAAATAAATTACCTTTGGGTTCTGAGCTGACTTTCATAAGACAAAAGTTTGCTGTTATTAAGAGGAACAGACTCCATGGATGGTAACATCTCTAAAGGAAAGTTCTAGTTTGCAGCCTGATTATGAGGTGAGAGAGGGTGGGGCAGAGGTAATGACTGCTGAAAACTGTTCCTTGTTTTGAGCATCTCTATGGCACTTAGTCCATCAGAGCTTTCCCCTAACACTGCGGGGCCACAGGGGATATGCAGCACTATTGATCCAAGAGCCTTTGGGTCTCCTTGGAGCTAAACCGAGCCCCAGGTAGCCTTCATCGGGATGTTAAGAGAAAGGATCGTGTATTTATGCATTCCAGAACACTGCCCAATGGGTTTCCCAGGTGGTTCAGTGGTAAAGAATCTGCCTGCCAATGCAGGAGACGCAAGAGACACGGGTTCAAGCCCTGGGTCCGGAAGATCCCTTGGAGAAGGAAATGGCAACCCACTCCAGTATTCTTGCCTGGAAAATCCCATGGACAGAGGAGCCTGGTGGGCTACAGTCTGTAGGGTCACAAAGAGGTGGACACGACTGAGCACGCACACACTAAGACTGCCCAGCAGACAGCTGCCAAAAGAGGAGGGCGTTTAACAGTGAGGTGGACTCAAACCAAAAAGGCTCTAAATCATATACATTTCCCAACACAGAGCAGAGCTTGTAGCTACTGATTGCATATGAGGACAGCCATCTTGAAGACATTCTTTTGATGTCTCAGATTAATATGATGACCAGAGCCACCGGGCAGCCTCTTTTAAAGGCCCCAAGCACCAGAAGGAAGCTGGAAAAATGAATGCTTGTATTTTGCAGCTTTTGATATGGAAAGCTTGGATGGTTGGGAAAGGTCATTGATAAATGGAGGTGGACCTCAGGTATTTTAGACCTAAGGTGCTTTTGGCAGCCGTGACATTTCTGTGGGCTAGGAATTTTGAAAACTTAACTGCAGGCTATGCAGGACCTTTGATATTTCCTTTTCCATCACTATTCCTGTTTCACCATATGTCAATACTACCCAAGAGCAAATCAGCTCTCTAGACTGACATAAGCTTGAGAGTCACAGACATCGCCCCTAAACATCAGAGTTTAATGTCTGACTGATGACTGCAGCTAACGAATTCCATGCTAGTCAGTTGAGAACTAGGAGCTATGGTTAAAAACAGACATTAGGAACTGCTAAAATCAAACACATTTTAACCAGATGCAATCTGTACTTCCTGACACAAGAAACTTTTTAAAAAAGAAGCAGAGAGAAAGGTCGTGATTACAACTGAATTCAATGGTATAAGTAGTTGGCAGTGGGTAATTTCTCTGCATCAATGATTGTCAGAGGAAAGCCTCAGCTTAGCACACTGAACTCAGAGCAGAGGAGGGAAGCTTTGGGTGAATTACTCCTCACCTGGAAAAACCTGATCCTACTGTTTCAATAACCCTGCGCTTAGGAGGAAGCTGTTCTGTGAGTGGTGGTGGTGGTTTAGTCACTAACTCTTGTGACCCCCATGGAGAGTAGCTCGCCAGGCTCCTCTGTCCATGGGATTCTCCAGGCAAGAATACTGGAGTGGGTTAAAAGCTGCACTCCATGGTGCCTGTAAGCTAAATTTCAATAGAAACTACAAACGACGGACCCGTAGACTTTGCTTTTAAGGCCCTGGTGATCCCAGAGGAACGAGGGACTGTATGGGACGGTCCTCCAAAAACTTCATTCCTGCAGAGGGCAGAGAAAGGGAAGTTGAGAGAAATGCTTTCAAGAACACGATGCCCATCAGGAAAATGAACCGAACATCTGCAAGAGCCAACATGTTAATCACACAAACCGAAGCTTGATCCCCTGCTTGGAGAATCTGCCCAGTCTCCCAAGCCACCCAGTCTTCAGGGTACTTAGTGGATGGACAGAATGGCAGTCCACAGGACATCAGAGCTGGGGCTAGACATCACTGTACCATTTGTCTGGGTACTAACTGGCTACAGGTCTGCTCTGCTTTTATGAAAAGCCAGCAAACGATGATCCATATTTCTAATGATGCATTCTACCAAAGGATCCCTTTAAATATCCATGTGTCTTGATGGGCTTAAATAAGATCCAGGGTTTCCCTGGTGGTCCAGTGGTTAGGAATCTATCCCCCAATGCAAGGGACACGGGTTGGATCCCTAGTCAGGGAGGATCCCACATGCTGCGGAGCAACTGAACCCTTGCACCATAACTGCTGAGCCTGTGCTCGAGGGCCCAGGAGGCATCAGAGTCCACGTGCATCTACAGTCCATGTTCTGCAATGAGAGAAGCCACCACAATGAGAAGCCTGAGCACCGCAGCTAGAGAGTAGTCTGCACACAAAAACCCAGCATAGCCAAAATTTCAAAAAATAATTTAAAAATAAGATCCAATTTATGGGTCACATTCCCACAGTGTATCCACTGTGTAATATAAGGGTCCCATTTACTCTGCTTCCAGGGCCCACAGGGCAGCGTGGAGCAGGCAGAGAACTCTTCCTCCGTGTGCAGAACCTGGTGCTGTATTAGGGGCAGGCACCATATGATCCGGAGAAGGCAATGGCACTTCAGTACTCCTGCCTGGAAAATCCCATGGGCGGAGGAGCCTGGTAGGCTGCAGTCCAGGCAGTCGCTAAGACTCGGACAGGACTGAGCGACTTCACTTTCACTTTTCACTTTCACCCATTGGAGAAGGAAATGGCAACCCACTCCAGTGTTCTTGCCTGGAGAATCCCAGGGACGGGGGAACCTGGTGGGCTGCCGTCTATGGGGTCGCACAGAGTCGGACACGACTGAATCGACTTAGCAGCAGCAGCAACCACATGATCACCATTGACTAGTTCAGCCACCCGACCCACCCCCACCCCCACCCCCAGGTGGGACAGGAGTTTACTGACATATCCTTCGCCACCATATTGGAAAACTATCAAATCAGCCCAGACTCACACCCTTCCTTATGGTGATTCTTCTCCCCATGGCAATGTTTTCTCTCAACTATTCTCAGGCCTTTGTCTCTAGGCCTATTTAACCAATGGTAATATGATGCATTGGGTGTTAATTCTAGAAGGTCTTGAAGGTCTTCATAGAACTGTCCCAGTTGAGCTATTTCAAATTCTGAAAGACGATGCTGTGAAAGTGCTGCACTCAATGTGCCAGCAAATTTGGAAAACTCAGCAGTGGCCACAGGACTGGAAAAGGTCAGTTTTCATTCCAATCCCAAAGAAAGGCAATGCCAAAGAATGCTCAAACTACTGCACAACTGCACTCATCTCACACGCTAGTAAAGTAATGCTTAAAATTCTCCAAGCCAGGCTTCAGCAACATGTGAACTGTGGGCTTCCAGATGTTCAAGCTGGTTTTAGAAAAGGCAGAGGAACCAGAGATCAAATTGCCAACATCCGCTGGATCATTGAAAAAGCAAGAGAGTTCCAGAAAAACATCTATTTCTGCTTTATTGACTATTCAAAAGCCTTTGACTGTGTGGATCACAATAAACTGTGGAAAATTCTGAAAGAGATCAGCATACCAGACCACCTGACCTGCCTCTTGAGAAACCTGTATCCAGGTTAGGAAGCAACAGTTAGAGCTGTTAGGACATGGAACAACGGACTGGTTCCAAATAGGAAAAGGAGTACGTCAAGGCTGTATATTGTCACCCTGCTTATTTAACTTATGTGCAGAGTACATCATGAGAAACGCTGGGCTGGAAGAAGCACAAGCTGGAATCAAGATTGCCGGGAGAAATATCAATAACCTCAGATACGCAGATGACACCACCCTTATGGCAGAAAGTGAAGAGGAACTAAAGAGTCTCTTGATGAAAGTGAAAGAGGAGAGTGAAAAAGTTGGCTTAAAGCCGAACATTCAGAAAACGAAGATCATGGCATCCGGTCCCATCACTTCATGGGAAATAGATAGGAAAACAGTGGAAACAGTGGCTGTCTTTATTTTTCTGAGCTCCAAAACCACTGCAGATGGTGACTGCAGCCATGAAATTAAAAGATGCTTACTCCTTGAAAGGAAAGTTATGACCAACCTAGATAGCATATTCAAAAGCAGAGACGTTACTTTGTTAACAAAGGTCTGTCTAGTCAAGGCTATGGTTTTTCCTGTGGTCATGTATGGATGTGAGAGTTGGACTGTGAAGAAAGCTGAGTGCTGAAGAATTGATGCTTTCGAACTGTGGTGTTGGAGAAGACTCTTGAGAGTCCCTTGGACTGCAAGGAGATCCAACCAGTCCATCCTAAAGGAGACCAGTCCTGGTGTTAATTGGAGGGACTGATGTTGAAGCTGAGACTCCAATACTTTGGCCACCTGATGTGGAGAGCTAACTCATTTGAAAAGACCCTGATGCTGGCAAAGATTGAGGGCAGGAAGAGGAGGGGACGACAGAGGATGAGATGGCTGGATGGCATCACTGACTTGATGGACGTGAGTCTGAGTGAACTCCAGGAGTTGGTGATGGACAGAGAGGCCTGGCGTGCTGCGGTTCACGGGCTCGCAAAGAGTCGGACACGACTGAGTGACTGAACTGAACTGAATATGATGCATTATTTAAACTATAAGAGTGACTTCCCTGGTGGTCCAGTGTCTAAGACTCCATGCTCCCAATGCAGGGGCCTGGGTTTGATCCCTGGTCAGGGAACTAGCTGGAGAAGCCAATGGCACCCCACTCCAGTACTCTTGCCTGGAAAATCCCATGGATGGAGGAGCCTGGTAGGCTGCAGTCCATGGGGTCGCTAAGAGTCAGACATGACTGAGCCACTTCACTTTCACGCATTGGAGAAGGAAATGGCAACCCAGTCCAGTGTTCTTGCCTGGAGAATCCCAGGGACGGGGGAGCCTGGAGGGCTGCCATCTATGGGGTCGCACAGAGTCGAACACGACTGAAGCAACTTAGCAGCAGCAGCAGGGAACTAGAGCCCACCTGTTGCAACTGAAGATCCCAGACGCCACAACTAAGGCCCAGCACAACCAAATAAATTATGAAATAGAAATAAATATTCTAAAACACTAGAAGGAAATGCCCATCACCCTCAGTCTGGGTCTGAGCACACGTTCTGGCTGTGCAGAAGCACTGACGGCTCAGTACGTGGCCCTCACATTTCCCAGCCCCCTTGTGGGTATCCAGAGCTGGGAGACTCATTTCAGCCAAAGGACTGTGGGACATTTGGGGGCCAAAACATTTAAAAACTGACTCATGATCCTTCGCTTTGATCCTTCCCCTGCTTTGACCCACTGGAAACCGTGGGTTGAGATGGTCAGTGCTCAAGACTGAAGCAGCTTAGAGCATGACATCATCACATCACTTGCAGGAAGCCCTGGAAAGGCTCCTGACCCACACCAGAATTTGCATGAGCAAGAAATAAACCTTCATAATCAACAAGGACCTACTGTACAGCACAGGGAACTCTACTCCATATCCTGTAATAAGCTAAATGAAAAAATAACCTGAAAAGAATGGATATACGTATAACTTAATCACTTCGCTGTACACCTGAAACTAATATATTCAGTATAATAGATGGGGAAACAGTGGAAACAGTGGCTGACTTTATTTTTCTGGGATCCAAAATCACTGCAGATGGTGATAGTAGCCATGAAATTAAAAGACGCTTACTCCTTGGAAGGAAAGTTATGACCAACCTAGACAGCATATTCAAAAGCAGAGACATTACTTTGTCAACAAAGGTCCGTCTAGTCAAGGCTATGGTTTGTCCAGTGGTCATGTATGGATGTGAGAGTTGGACTATAAAGAAAGCTGACCACCGAAGAATTGATGCTTTTGAACTGTGGTGTTGGAGAAGACTCTTGAGAGTCCCTTGGACTGCAAGAAAATCCAACCAGTCCATCCTAAAGAAGATCAGTCCTGGTGTTCACTGGAGGGACTGATGTTGAAGCTGAGACTCCAATACATTGGCCACCTGATGTGAAGAGCTGACTCATTTGAAAAGACCCTGATGTTGGGAAAGATTGAGGGCAGGAGGAGAAGGGGACGACAGAGGATGAGATGGCTGGATGGCATCACCGACACGATGGACACGGGTTTGGGTGGACTCCAGGAGTTGGTGATGGACAGGGAGGCCTGGCATGCTGTGGTTCATGGTGTCGCAGAGTCGAACACGACTGAGCAACTGAACTGAATTGATTCAGTATAAAATTAAAATTTTTAAAAAGAAACAAACTTTTGTAGTATTAAGTCACTGAGGTTCCAGGATTGATTTGTTCCTGCAGCATAAAGTTACTCTGACCAATGCATTTGTCACCAGAACCCACGAAAGTGGATTCTCACTGTAGAACTAAAGACTTCTATTTAATGACATTTAAAGTTTTAGCTTTGATTTGACATTTTCATTTCCCATGACGACTTTGGTACTTAAACAGAGGGAGTAAACCGTTTTCTTATGACTATACCTTATTTCATTGAAATAAATAAAGATTTCTAAGTATTCAGAGACCTGCAAATTCAGGGTCCCAGAGCAAAATCAGATACACGCATTGTGTGTATCTCTGTCATCAGCCTACAGAGGCCTGCCTTTCTTGGCATCTCTAATTTAACTGAAGACATTATTAGATGGAAATATTTTCCAAGGCTCAAGACAACCTTTTTACACAAAGATCTTTAAATACTGGATGCCAATGTTGTTGGGTAGGAACTGCCTTTCCATTCAAAACCCAGCTGTGAAATGAACATGAGTAATGACTGATATACCTGCTCACTGCTAATGAATAAAAACAGCTGCTGCTCACAGGAGAGTCAATTAGCACACAGATGGCTTAAAAGGATCCTAATAAATTTAATAAAAGCATCTTTCCTCCCCCGTGCGCCTCATGTGCTGCCTGGGACCTCGGGATTTTGTCTGACCGGCAGTATCACAATTACCCTCTTTGGGCTTTAGAAGTCTCCCCAGTACATTTGGTAGAACTGCTAGATATAGTGATTGGGGGGGGGGCATATTATGGAAATTTTAATAAGTATTTTTACTATTTTTATTGTGATAAAATATATATCATACAATTTTGGGGGGCTACTTTAAATGTAGCACTAATTACATTCACAAACTTGTACAAACATCACCACTATCAATTTCCAAAACTTGTTCATCACCCCCAAACAGAATTATTAAGCAATAATTCCCCAATGCCCACTTCTGGTGGTGGATGCAGTGATTTTAACATAACCTCTATGGCAACTGGCTTTGTGGGGTCTTGTCTCATTTATGCAGTCATGTTAGAGGGTGAATTGTTTCAGTTTGCTGTTTAGATAACTGAATCGCAGCCTTTTGACTTGATAAAAAACCTCTGTCTTTCACTGAAAGATTTTGCATGGGACATTTTCTTACGGGGGACTCTTAAGCAGGGTACATCTTATACCTTATAAACTCTTCTTGCTAAAGCAGAGACATATAATACATGTTCATTTTCGAACTGTCCTATAACAATGACAACTTCAGGGCCTGTTGAAGTGGCTGAACTGTTTGCCCTGACACTAAATGGCCCCAGACTACTTGGCTATACGAATTCTGTCTGAATTTGAAAATTTTATTTTGTTCTTTTATTTCCTGTCAAGCTGTCAGCTTTCACTTGATACAAATCTAAGAGTACTATTTTTGTATTCATTTCTGTTTTGTATTGTTGCTTTTGTAAACAAAAAAAAAAAGCTGAAATGAAATTCATGTAACAGAAAATGAACCATTTTAAAGGGAACAATTCGGTGACATTTGACATATCCACAATGATATGCAGCCATCGCCTCTGCATGCGTGTGTGCTCAGTCGCTCAGTCATGCCTGACTCTTCATGATTTCATAGATTGTAGCCCGCCAGGCTCCTCTGTCCATGGGATTTCCCAGGCAAGAATACTGGAGTGGGCTGCCATTTCCTTCTCCAGGGGAGCTTCCTGACCCAGGGATTGAACCCTCCCACTTCCTCAACCTTTCCTCACAGTTCAAACTTCTGAGTGACTGAGATCATTTAATGGAAATATTTATGTGTTCATTCAGTAAAAGAACGCATGGAGTGCTGACGATGACCACAGCCTGAGATTCGTCTTTTCACAGGGCTCCACGTAGGAGCATAGGGACTGGCAAGGGAAACCTCTGGTCCAGTGACCCCCAACCTGGGCAAGAGACACAGGAACCATCTAAACAGATTTTACAAAGCAGATATCTGTCCTCAGTGTTCCCCAGGGCAGGGTCTGGCACTCTGTCCTTTCAAAATGTTCAGCAAGAAATTCTGCGTGACAAATATGCTCTTGAGAGTCCCTTGGACTGCAAGGAGATCCAACCAGTCCATCCTAAGGGAGATCAGTCCTGGGTGTTCGTTGGAAGGACTGATGTTGAAGCTGAAACTCCAATACTTTGGCCACCTGACGCGAAGGGCTGCCTCATCTGAAAAGACCCTGATGCTGGGAAAGATTGAGGGCAGGAGAAGAAGGGGACAACAGAGGATGAGGTGGTTGGATGGCATCATCAACTCAGTGGACATGAGTTTGGGTAAACTCCGGAAGTTGGTGATGGACAAGGAGGCCTGGCATGCTGCGGTTGACGGGGTTGCAAAGAATCAGACACGACTGAGCGACTGAACTGAACTGAACTGAATATGTGTCCGAAAATCATCAGCTCTTCCTAGCACACATTTTGGGGTTTTTGTTTCGTTTTGCTTTCTGACTGTGCAATGTGGCTTGTGGGATCTTAGTTTCCCGACTGGGGCCTGAAGCCCGGGCCACAGCAGTAAAAGCGCTGAGTCCTAACCACTGGACTGCCAGGACCTTCCCATCAAACATTTTCTGTTTAAAGATGAAGCACCATCATCCCCTGGCTGACCGAGGGCATCCAGCAGCTCACCTGTGAAGGCCATGGACAGCAGCAGTGCCAGGAACGTGAAGAGCAGAAACACAAAGCAGGCTTTAAGGAGAAGGACTGCATGTGGGTGAGAACACAGAGACTCTCCTTTCCTTCCCACTGCAGTTTACTTACATGTTGCATGAAATCTGCCCTTTCTATCAAGACAGCAGACGACGGCAGGGGGTAGGAGGAGGTCTTCACTTGGCGGGGCTTCCATACCAGAGGCAGGAGTTCAAGCCAGGACTTGCATCTCTGAGACAGCTGAATGTCTTTTCTGATCTGGCTGCCAATTCCAAGGCCCAGCTTTCCTGCACGACCTCTCCAAAGTGACAGCTTCTAGAAAAGGAGTTCATGAGCTGCTGCTCTGCCAGGGCCAGGATGCCAGGAGCCATTGGCATTCATAGAGCCAGGCAGGATCTACCCTGTGCTTCCTGGGCACCTGTACCCACTGCAGATGGCTCCTCCCTGCCCTGCATAAGGTTCTCTGACAACTCACTTTATCACTTAAGGAATCTGCATCACGAAGTCGTCTTCTTCCCTTCCATTTATTTATGGGTTATACATCCCATAGTGTTAAGTGTCAGTTGCCTAGCCATGTCTGTAGCCCACCAGGTTCCTCTGTCCATGGAATTCTCAAGGCAAAAATACTGGGTGGGTTGCCAGTCCCTTCTCCAAGGGATTTTCCCAACCCAGGGACCAAACTCGGGTCTCCTGCATTGCAGGCGGATTCTTTACCGTCTGAGCCACCAGGGAAACCCATATATCTCATAGTATCTGATATGATATTATTTATACTGTTCTGGTAAAAACGAAATACATACACATGTAAGAGCTATGAAACACAAATAGTGTCATTTTGGTGATTCTACATCTGCATTAAATGCTCTTATAATTGCATTTAAAACTGTCATTATAGGGAATTCTCTGGCAGTCCAGTGGTTAGAACTCAGTGCTCTCATTGCTGGGATTCTGGGTTTAATTCCTGGTCAAGGAACTAAGATCCCACAAGCCAAAAAAAACCCACAAAAATCTGTCATTATATAATACTAAGGTGAATGATAAAATTTATGCTACTAACTTTATTTTTAAATACTTATTTATTTGTTACAGCATGTGGGATCTAGTTCCCTGACCAGAGATTGTACGTGGGCCCCCTGCATTGGGATCATGGAGTCTGAGCCACTGAACCGCCAGTGAAGTTCCTATGCTACTAACTTAAAATTGTTAGTAAAAAATTTTCTTTTTTGTTTACTTAAAATGACATTAAATAGCAAATGAAAAATACTATGACAGATCCAAAGAGCTGCAGAAGAAAGGGAAAAGCTTTCTCTTTCAATACCTTGAACAGTTTTTTCCCAGCTTTTTGAACAAGATGCTCTGAGATTTCATTCTGCAGCTGAGCCTGGCAAGTCCTGGGGTGATCTGTGGATCACGAGGGACACAGCACTGCTGGCCATGTGGCAGATTAAAGGGAGAATGCCATTAATCTATCCGTATCTGTTTTAGTTCCCGGTTTACAGTGGGGGTTGAGGAAGAAATTTGTTGCTGATACATGATAGAAAAGCGGGAAGTGGGTAAATCCCATCTCTATTCCCGGCCTTGGGCTTGTTACCAGGATGATAAAGTGATCAGCATCCTAAAAAGATCCTTCACTGCTCTGCGAGCTTGTGACAGATGGTGCCACCTGGCCACATGTGTAAGCCAGGTGTTCAGTGACACAGGAGCTCCTGTCATGCAAGCCTCCTGCCTTGGAGCAAGGCTGAGAGAGGGGGCTGGGGCAAGAACATCCCTCAGGACCACCCAGAGGAGAGCATGAGGACCTGCCCCCTGGGTGTGGCTGGGGCTCACAGCCCACTCCACGCTCTCCAGCGTTGATAGCTGAACTCTTCACCCCTGAGGCTTCCATGTCCTCACTTCAGGCACGAGCATAATTATAAGACTCTCCTAGACTTGTGAAAATGATTAAATGTCCTAAGGCACGTAAAGCACCTAACACAGAGTCTGCTACACGATAAATGCTCTGTAAGTGTTGGCCCTTATCATCATCACCATTATTCTCCTCCACTATGATGATGGAAGGGGTGTTGTTTAGCCGCTAAGTCGTGTTAGGCATGTGGCTTCCCGGTTATCTCAGACACTCCCCTGCCCCCAGCCCCAGAGTTCAAATAGAGAACTGAAGAAACGATGAAGGAGGGAGACCTGGTGTGTCCCATGGGCTGGGAATCAGCCGCCACGGGAGACAAGTAAACCCACCCTCACTCCTGAGCGCATCCGCAGCCCGGCTTCATTGGCGCCAGCCTCTGCATCACCACCGCCAAGGGCTCAGGCTCACTTCTGCTCTCACCCTGGGACACGTGATTCTCAGATTCTCTTTGGCCACTCTGGACCCAGGAAGTCAGAATCTCTGCCAACGTGACCTGGGAATCTGCATTTCCAACCAACTCCTCCGGGGACTGTGAAGCAGGCGGTCCACCCATCATCCCATCCTTTTTATAAGCGGTGGCTGGAGAGTCTTCAGCCCAGTCTTCCTTAGAGCCTGTTTGCTCAGGGAAGTGTGAGGTGCTGGGGCCACGCTGGGCTGTGGGATTTCACTGGGAGGGAAGTGACCAGCATGACCCACACGGGGGCCTCTTTATCCCTCAGTGCTAATAAGGACCACCCAAGCCACAGCCAGGGATTGGGATGCCCGCCCCTATTCCCCTGCATCCCAGGAGAGCAATTGGGGTGATGGACACCCTCTAAGACAGTGACTGAGTTTCCCACTGACTTTGCTTGGGCCAGGACAGGTCACCGACAGCAATGACCGCCTCTAATGAACACCGCCATGCCTTCAAGTTTACTAAGCACCAATTCCAGTGTGGCTCAGGGTGCCACATCCTGGTTTCTGATGAAATGAGTTTCCATCGAGTCTGTTTAAAAGAATTGAGTGAAACTGCTAAGTCAACCAAGAGTCCTAAAAGAGAAGACAACTCAGGATTAATGGTGATAGGAGGACATCAGAATTGAGATATTCAGGGAATCTAGGAAAAATCGGTACTGATGAACCGATCTGCAGGGCAGGAATAGAGGTGCAGATGTCGAGAACGGACTTGGACATAGCGGGGGAAGGAGCGTGGGACGCACTGAGAGAGTAGCTTTGACGTGTATACACTGCCACGTGTGAAACAGCTCGTGGGAAGTTACTGTGGGACACAGGGCGCTCGGCCTGGTGCTCTGCGATGACCCAGAGGGGTGGGGTGGGAGCGGGGAGGGAGGCAGGATCAAGAGGAAGGGGATATATGTATCCTTACGGCGGCCTCACTTGTTGTACAGCAGAAACCGATAAAACATCGTTATCCTCCAATTAAAAATTTAAAAAATTAGATGTTAGCAACCAGCTATCCCTCCAAATACATGACCAAAAGTATCAAAGCATGTTTCCAAGGGGGAATCTTGGTAAGACAAGTGGGTGGCTTCTGGCTCAGTCTGCTGTCCAGGATTTCTGGAACCTGGTGCCTTTGAAAAACAAGCGTATCCCCTGCTCTCGGGCTTAAATTGTTTAATGGGCAAACTGCAACCAGGACCTGGCAGTTTTGTCTGCAACACCACCTTCTGGGGACTCCACTCAGCTACCAAACACCCTGGAAGCGACTGGCAGAGAGTTCAGGAGGATAAACGAAGTCCTCTTTCCAAACTGCCCTCTCATTTCCTTGCATCTTTAAAGGCACCAAATCCTCAGTCACCCGTGCCACTTCTGTCCTCTTGGTACATCCAGGGACTCTCTCTTGGCCTAATTTTTTTGCATTCTTCCCTCTTCTCTATCCCCATGTCAACACCTGCATCGTCCTCTCACCTGGCCTGTTCCATAGCCCCCACTAACTCACCAGCACAGACCTCATGCCCCATCAGGGAGATGAGATGGGTACCCAGGAGCCAATACAAATCAGTGTGTGAGAGGGGCCACCAGGGGAGTGCAAAGAGGTACAGGCACCCAGAGGAGGGAGGGGTCCTGAGGAAATCAAGGAATGCTTCCAGGAGGAGGTGTAGCGGCGTTGTATAATGAGTGAATGGACAGGATTTTGACAGAGTGGCTTTTCAATCAAAAAGAAAATCCTACAGGAAAACATTCAGGGAAGAAAAGCTCAAGGTGGTTCTGGGGAGAGGCAAAGCCCCCATTTGGCTGAGTATAGGTCCTCCAACAGATAAGTGAGAGATACAACTAGAACGAGGACCTGAGAACAGGGAACGTTTCCAATCAACCTCAGGGCATTTGCATTTGATTAGGAAGGTAAAGGGAGTGGAGGACATGGAGCTGCGAAGTGACATGAAGTCAAATCATTTGGGAAAACCTGGACCAGTGGGGTGGTGATGGGGCTGAGAGACCAGTGAGGAGGTTGATCTGTAGTTCAGCCAGGAGGGTGATCTCAAAATGCAGACAGGGCAGGGAATTGAACACCAGTGAGATGTGCTGATAAAGGAAAGAAAGGAGCAGAAAAGCACTCAAGTGCTAAGGCCTGTGTGCATGCTAAGTCGCTTCGGTTGTGTCTGACTCTCTGGGACGCTGTGGACTGTAGCCCACAGTAGGTGTGCCCAGAGGTGAAGGGGGCTGTGGACCCAGAGCCGTTCTGGGGAATAAAATGTCAGGGTGTGCCTGAGGAGGGTGAGATGGGGGGTGAGGGCAGGCATATCAGCGAGAGGAGAAGCTTGTATTAGGAGCTGGTAGGTCATTCACCCATCCAGGCATTCAGGGGACACTCGCTGTGCTCCTACTGTGTGCTGGGCACTACTGGAGGTGCTGGGGGTGCAGCAGTGAGTGAGATGTCCTTGGAGGAGAGGGAGGTGAGGAGCTGGTGGCCAGATGTGGCTATCAGCACGTCAGGGTTGCCAGGCACCGATCCGCCATCCCCTTGTTTTCCTGACCCATACTTCAGTCCACTCGACCCTCTGCTCAGGGTGTTTCTGAGTATTATTGCTCTAAGATAAGTCGCTTAAGACTTCCCACGAGGTTGCCTTTATTCAGACATCAGTTATAAACAAGACCGGACATCTCACCTGGAGGTCAATGCTTTCATTCCAAGGAGCCCCGAGGTCTCCAAGTATATCCCAAATGTCAGGTCCTTCCCCTCCAGAGAGCCAGCCGGGAGCATCCCCAAATGCTGCGCTACCAGCACTGAGGGTGCTGACGGTGACAGCGGGTGGGGTGTGTGTGTGTAGAGATGGAGGCGGAAGTGAAGACGGAGGAGGAGCGCACACCGCCCGCTCAGTGCGGACCTGCTGGCAGGATCATCCCTGGCAGCGCTGATCCTCTGCCAACTCACCAGCAGGGTGATCCCGCCAGCGCTTCGTGCTCCAGGGGTTACAATGAGATACGGGGCTTCTCTTCCCTATCACTTTGCTTCTCAGACACTCAACACTCAACACTGCGTCACACTCAAACCTGCCTTGGTACCCACAGGAGCCCCTCCGCAGCAAGTCGGAGTCCATGGGATGGGAGACGGGTCACCTGGAACCAGAGGCAAGTCACCAGCGCCCTGCCAGGGTCTTCCTCACATCACTGCATGTCATCCCCCAGCTCCCCAGAAGGTACAGAGAGAACTGAGAGTCAGATGGTTCACAGGCTCAAAGCCGCTTAGCTACCGAGTGGTAGAAGTGGGATTTGTAATGAGGCTTCTGTGACTCTATTTGAAAACTGGTCTCTTTGACTTCCAAGCCCAGTCTCTCCCCCTTATCCCAGGGCAGGAGGAAAGGGGAGGAAATCCAGAAAGGAAGGGCTTCCCGGTGACAGTCAAGAGCAGCAGGAGGTGGGCACACCTTCCCTATCAGCGCTGGAGGTGCGCGGTCATGTTTCACCAGGTAAGGAGTATCGTGCCCATTCCACAGATGAGAAAATGGAGGATCAGAAGAGTTAAGAACTTGCTCAAGGTCACACAGCTAGATGAGAACTCAGGGGTCATCAGCTCCAACAAGCTTGAGAGGTTTGCCCTCACTCGACCAGAGCTAGCTCGCACAGTGTGGAGAAGACAGGCATCAGAGCAGAGCACGAGGGGGCCACATACTCTGTCCGCGGAAGGCAGTGCTGGGGGAGTCCCAGTGAGCACGGGCAGATCTGCCTCCTCCTGCCTTTCGGGCAGCAACCATGGAAGACATGTGTGCGACACCTAGTAGGTCTTCAATATACATCTAATGCACGATCCTGCGAACTGCTATGCAAACATCACGAGGATTCACCCTTTCCACAATGTCCTTGCAAAAACTGTCACCTTGGTGCCCCGACACACAGAGAATCGGGAACAGCAGCCTCCTCTCCATCACTGACCTGCTTTTCACCAACAGACATGAAGCTAGACCAGACTGCCGGCCTCATGTGGCTTGCCAGGGGCACACCTCTGTCAAACAGAAAGGGGGTCCCCAGTCGTGGACAACTGGCAACTGAATGAATTAGATTTTTTTGTTGGTGTCCACACTTGTTGGGGCTTCCCTTGTGGCTCAGCTGGTAAAGAATCCACCTGCAATGCGGGAGACCTGGGTTTGACCCCTGGGTTGGGAAGATCCCCTGGAGGAAGGCATGGCAACCCACTACAGTATTCTGGCCTGGAGAATTCCATGGACTGTATAGTCCATGAGGTCACAAAGAGTCGGACACAACTGAGCGACTTTCACTTTCCCCTTCACACCTGTTGAGGTCAATTACCACAAGGGTGCCATGTAAACTAAACCACTAAAACTCCATCGAGAAAAACAACTGTCCTGTATCCAAGGACGAACTCAACTATCCCAAAGGGCAGGAGGAGTTTTAGTCCAGCATGGCAGCCAAGAATCTGCCTGCAATTCAGGAGCCAGGTTTGATCCCTGGGTCGGGAAGATCCCTGGAGAAGGAAATGGCAACCCACTCCAGTATTCTTGCCTGGAAAATTCCACGGACAGAGGAGCCTGGAGGGCTACAGTCTGTGAGATCACAATGAGTTGGACATGACTGAGTGACTAACACAATTCAGGGCTTCTAAGGGTCTTTCCTAACCTCACTCTTCGAGGTAAAGAACTGGTATGTCCCCCTTTATGCCAAAGAGCTTGCTCTGAATCTCATCATCTTCTGGGGTGTCTGGGGGAGAGAACCCCACTCCCCAAGTCCCCGTAAACATTACAGAACACATCCCTAACCCCTGCACACCTCTCTTTCTGCCTCAGCTCCTGATGGGCGGCACCCCTGCCCTCAGACAGTCCTCCAGAGGTTTAGGACTGGTGAACTTCATAGCTGGGAATACCACTGAGAAGCTGGTGGAATTTCCTTCTCAGGGGTTGGTGTGGACTTTGCATCTAGCCAACACCTTCCTCTTACATCATAGAAGGGAAATAACAGAGGGAGGAGAAATAAGGGTAAACTGTTCCTATTTGTGTGGCAGAGTTGCCACAGATGTATGTGTGTGTGTGTGTTCAGTCGCTCTGATGCTGCTGCTGCTAAGTCACTTCAGTCGTGTCTGACTCTGTGTGACCCCATAGACAGCAGCCCACCAGGCTCCCCCGTCCCTGGGATTCTCTAGGCAAGAACACTGGAGTGGGTTGCCATTTCCTTCTCCAATGCATGAAAGTGAAAAGTGAAAGTGAAGTTGCGCAGTCGTGTCCGACTCTAGTGATTCCATGGACTGCAGCCCACCAGGCTCCTCCATCCATGGGATTTTCCAGGCAAGAGTACTGGAGTGGGGTGCCACTGTTCAGTCGCTCAGTTGCGTCCAACTCTTTGCGACCCCATGGACTGTAGTCCATCAGGCTCCTCTGTCCATAGGATTCGCCAGGCAAGAATACCGAAGTGGGTTGCCATTTCCTCCTCCAGGGGATCTTTCTGACCCGTGGATCAAACCCACGTCTCTTGCGTCTCCTGTGTTGGCAAGCAGATTCTTTACTACTGTGCCACGTGGGAAACCTGCCACAATGTGTAAATTTCCATTAAAACAACATGTGAACCGTTCCTAGTATACCTACAGCCCAAGCTATTCCAGTGGAAACCATGTGTATTTGTCTGTGTTACATCATAACAAGACACATATTCGCACGTGGGCCACTAAGTAGGCTAAGAGGCACATGCTTTAGTCTGTGAACCTTGAAGAAAAAATAAAAAACAATGTAGGGATGCAGAGAGATTTTTAAAAATTTAAATATCCCAAGTTAACTGCTTTCTTGTGTGTGTGTGTGTGTGTGATTAGGTGTGCTTCTTTTTTTAATTGAAGTACAGTTGATTTACAATGTTAGATTAGCTTCAGTTATACAACATAATGATTTAGTATTTTTATAAATTATACTCCATTTAAAGTTATTATAGAATATGGGTTCTATTTCCTGTGCTGTACATTACATCCTTGTACCTTATTTATTTTATACTCACTTGACTGCTTTCTTTAGTCACTAACTGAAAATAATGGTAGAAACATCCATTTGGAAAACCAGTGATATCTTTACTGGTTATAACATCAGACCCAATGAGACAAGCCAACACCAGGTATGAGATCCATCTTATAAATGAGGCCATTCTCATTCCAGTAAGCCCTTTACTTTATAAACTGGCAAGACGGATGAGAAGTAAAAAAGACTGATGTGTTGCTACTTCTGTCACACCTTAAAGAATGTTCCCTGGGAGACAGAAGGCTCTACATGGGAACTGAGCTCTGACCCCAAGCTAGAAAGAGATGGCGTTCCCATGCAAGGCTGCAAATGCTGGACAACAGACTTCGTAAGTGATGTTCAGCATCACACAATGATAGGAACGAAATGTTAATTAAAACAACCATGAGTATCAGCTTTCACGTATCGGATCGGCAAGATGAGGAAACAGTTTAGGATTCTAGTGAGGGGAGAGGGAGACAGCTCAGTGCGTCGTCGGTGGGAATGTGAAAAGTGCCACTTCTTTGGAGGGTGATGACAAGCAGAGCGGGCAGGGGGACGTGTCCAGCGCAATCCCATTCATGGAAAACTGTCCCCACGTGACATACACGCGTAGGAAAAGACAGAGCACACCAGTGAGCCGTGGTCAGTAACCATTTCCAGCGGCGGAAGCAGCCACAGCAGGACCCCGGGGCGGGGCAGAGGAAGCAGTGGAGGCGGGTGTGCAAAGCTTGTTTGCTTCTACTTTATAACCTAACACTGCTTCACCTTTTTACCCAGGAGCAGGTTTGCTTCTATAATTTAAAACATTCAAGGGACTTCCCTGGTGGTCCAGTGGTTAAGACTCCACACTTCCACTGCAGGGGCAGCAGGTTCGATCCCTGTTCGGGAAACTCAGATCCTGCATGCTGCACAAAAGTGAAAGTGAAAGTCTCTCAGTCGTGTCCGACTCTTTACAACCCCATGGACTAAACAGTCCAAGGAATTCTCCAGGCCAGAATACTGGAGTGGGTAGCCATTCCCTTCTCCAGGAGGTCTTCCCAACCCAGGGATCAAACCCAGGTCTCCCACATTGCAGGCAGATTCTTTACCAGCTGAGCCACTAGGGAAACGCATGCCACACAGTGCGGCCAAAAAAACAAAAACAAAATACAGAAATAATTCATACAGTTTAACAGCAAAAAGCAACCTGATTAAAAAGTGGGAGGTTGTGAATAGGCATGTTTCAAAGAAGACACGCAGATGGCCAACAGGTACACAGAAAGATGTGCAACATCATTGACTGTCAGGAAAATGAAAATGAAAACCACAATGAGATATCACCTCACACCTGTGTGAATGGTTATTATCAAAAAGACAAGAAATAACAAGTACTAGCCAGGATGTGGAGAAAAGGAACTTCTCACACACTGCTGGCTGGAACATAAGTTGGTGGAACCAGTGTGGAAAACAGTACGGAGTGCCCTCAAAAAATTAAAAATAGAAATACCATAGGATCCAGCAATTCCACTTCTGGGTATTTATCCAAAGAAAACAAAAACACTAACTCAAAAAATACATGTGCACCCCCAATTTCACTGTAGCATTATTTATAATAGCCAAGATACAGAAACAAAAAAAGTCTATCAATGGGCGAGTGGATAAAGAAATTGTGGTATATGTACATCAGAATATTATTCAGCCATAAAAAGAAGGAAATCTTTCCATGTGTGAAAACATGGATGGACTTCAAGGGCATTATGTTAAGTGAAATCAGTCAAACAGAGAGAGACAAGTATGATCTCTTATATGTGGAATATCAAACAAACAAACAAAAAACCCAGAAGCTCACAGACACTGAGAACAGATTGATGACTGTGGGAGAGAGGTAGGCTCTGGAAATGAGAAATAGGTGAAGGAGGTCAAAAGGTAAAAAGCAAACAAACAAAAATATGCTATGAAGATCCATCCACTAGTACAGTAGGAACATGCAAAACTCAATCACACGCTCCCCTGGCCTTTCAAATGGAAGCTCTTCTAAGAGAGGGTGGATCCCTCATACACAGGAGATGCTCAAGAGATAGATCCATGCTAATAAGGGTGGTAAGGACCATTTTAGGCAAGCTCTAAGCTTTCTAAGTACTAAGAAAATTAATATGTTTCTTGTTTGGTAGAAAGTTTCCCTATTTGGTAGAAATCTGACATAGGAAGTGACTTCCGGAGTGGGCTGGGTAAGCCCCTTCTCTCCAGTGGGAATCAACAGTGACTTGTGTCCGAGTGGTAGGACTGTTTGTCTCTAATTTGCTTCTGCATCAGTAAGAGTAGTGATAACAGCCCCTGCCGTGTCTTCCCCTAGAAGTCCAGTGATGATAAAGGGTATTAATTGATAATAGAAAATTAATTGGTAGTAGTCACCAAACAACATTCTTAACACACTTTCATTTTTCAGTCCAGTTGTTGTATCTCAGTGGTAACCAACCAAGGGTAATTCTGCCTCCCAGGGGATGTCTGGCAATGTCTGGAGGCATTTTTGATTGTCCTCACTGGGGTGAGGATGGTGGCTAGTGACTCGTGGATGGAGACCAGGGATGTCACTAAATATCCTGCAAAGAATGGGGCAGCCCCCCAACAACAAAGAATCTAGTCTAAAATGCCAATAATTACAAGTTTTTATAACTAACATTTACCGTTTCAGTATTCAGATTTATAAAATACTACTTTATTTTAAACCTCTGGTTTGTGTTGATTACAAATGGGCACCTGCCATTGGACCCTGCCATCTGCCTCTACAGGGATGAGATCACGTGCTGCTGACCTTCAACACCCCGAGAGGAGGCCAGGGTGGAGAGCAGAAATGAGGCAAAACTATACTTGAGGAAGTACTGGCAAGACAAGTCTTCAGACAGTTAAATATTTTCAGGGGCCGATCCTAATTCTTGTGTCTCCTCGTATCTTCATGGTGATGACTGTTCCTTGTGGCTAACAAAAGTTTCACGAGACTAGAAGAAACTTTTGGAAAAAATGTGCTTGACTGCATGTACTCCCCCTTCACCAAATTACATGTATACTGACCTTCCACCACTATCTCTGGAGCAGTCTCTCAGAGCTCTCGCTTCCTGGGTAGCTCAAACGGTAAAGAATCTACCTGCAACGCAGGAGACCTGGGTTCGATCCCTGGGTCAGGAAGATCCCCTGGAGAAGGGCATGGCAACCCACTCCAGTATTTTTGCCTGGAGAAGTCCATGGACGGAGGAGCCTGGTGGGCTATGGTCTGTGGACTCGCAGAGTCGGACAGGACAGAGCAACTAACACTTTCACTTTCTTTCACCCAGAGCTATCTGAGACTCTGTCTCCTGGGTTGCAGTCCTCACTGTGCCCCAAATAAAACTTAACTCTCAACTCTCACATTGTGCTTTTTTTTTTTTTTTTTTTTAAGCTGACATTTGTTTCTTAACAGTGAACCTGTATCTAGAGGTGCCTAAGTTTTTCTTAACATCTAGCACTTCAACAGTATTCAGCATTACTGATGTTCACTTCAGAGCCCCAACCTGGGCACATTTTTGACTCGGTGACTGTGGTTTTCATTAACTGACTTGGTAAATTAGGCTGTTTACCTAAATTAGAGGTGAGTGGAAACTCAGCTCAATTTGGCCTGGTTTTGAATAACATTAAACGTTAAACCTTAACCACCTCCATACCTGTTCCTCCAAAGACAGATGTTAACCTGAATTGTTGAATATTTCCTACAGATGTTTTGGGTGCTCAGGACACAAATCCTTTATTATCTATAGCTCTTTATGTATCTTCTCCATTTCCCCTCCTAACCATTCCATCCTGCATGAGTTCCGTGGAGGTAACGGCAAACCTACTGTGTGCCAGAGTGACCCACCACTTCCCTAGGAGTCCTTCAGTGTTTGGTCCCTATGAAATGGAAAATGTCCATCCTCAGAGCTCTACACACACTTTTATCACGACCATGTCCAAGTCACCTGCTCAGAGACCCCACAGGGCCTCTATCTTCATGCCCAGTAGTTACCAAACTGTTTCTAAGAACCCAGCACAACTTGCTCTCACCCTGAAGTTCACTGTTCCTTTACGACCATTCTTTTCCATGGGAAAACCCATTCTCTTTAGACTCCATGAAGATTAAGTTTCCCTTTCTCTCCACACAATTAAGAAACAGCACTTTCACATTGTAGTCATTTTCTTTCCAGGAAGCACAAATCAGCACATTGTCATCTTCCCCTGAACAATTCTGAGAAACCATCTGCTAGGATTCTCTCTCCAACTTGAAAGGCTGCACTGCGCTGTCTCCACTCACCTTTTGAGCTGATATCAAAGAGCCAGATCCAGGACCAGGCTGACCTTGGCCACTGTGGGGTCGGGGTGGTTGGTCCAAGTCTACACCTGATGGACTTCTCTTCACCTGCGGGTCCATCTCCGTGCCGCACGCTTCCTTTCTCTGTCTCTCATCTCAGATTTCTCTCCCGCAGCAGGACAGCAACTCCTGGCTTCTCCCTGGGAGGGAGAGGTTTATCTCTGTTTCCACCCTCCACGTGCGGAGAGCGCAACCCCGCCACCGGCTTCAACATCTTGAAGTACTTCCCATGGCCGGAAGGGGGCAGCAGCGCAACCCCAGGAAGCCTTTTAAAGACGGGCTGTGACAGAAATGGTATGGACCTAACAGAAGCAGAAGATATTAAGAAGAGATGGCAAGAATACACAGAAGAACTGTACAAAAAAGATCTTCACGACCCAGATAATCACGATGGTGTGATCACTGACCTAGAGACAGACATCCTGGAATGTGAAGTCAAGTGGGCCTTAGAAAGCATCACTACAAACAAAGCTAGTGGAGGTGATGGAATTCCAGTTGAGCTATTCCAAATCCTGAAAGATGATGCTGTGAAAGTGCTGTACTCAATATGCCAGCAAATCTGGAAAACTCAGCAGTGGCCACAGGACTGGAAAAGGTCAGTGTTCATTCCAATCCCAAAGAAAGGCAATACCAAAGAATGCTCAAACTACCACACAATTGCACTCATCTCACACGCTAGTAAAGTAATGCTCAAAATTCTCCAAGCCAGGCTTCAGCAATATGTGAACCGTGAACTTCCTGATGTTCAAGCTGGTTTTAGAAGAGGCAGAGGAACCAGAGATCAAATTGCCAACATCCGCTGGATCATAGAAAAAGCAAGAGAGTTCCAGAAAAACATCTATTTCTGCTTTATTGACTATGCCAAAGCCTTTGACTGTGTGGATCACAATAAACTGTGGAAAATTCTGAAAGAGATGGGAATACCAGACCACCTGACCTGCCTCTTGAGAAACCTATATGCAGGTCAGGAAGCAACAGTTAGAACTGGACATGGAACAACAGACTGGTTCCAAATAGGAAAATGAGTTCATCAAGGCTGTATATTGTCACCCTGTTTATTTAACTTATATGCAGAGTACATCATGAGAAATGCTGGACTGGATGAAGCACAAGCTGGAATCAAGATTGCCGGGAGAAATATCAATAACCTCAGATATGCAGATGACACCATCCTTATGGCAGAAAGTGAAGAGGAACTAAAAAGCCTCTTGATGAAAGTGAAAGTGGAGAGTGAAAAAGTTGGCTTAAAGCTCAACATTCAGAAAACGAAGATCATGGCATGTCGTCCCATCACTTCATGGCAAATAGATGGGGAAACAGTGGAAACAGTGTCAGACTTTATTTTTCTGGGCTCCAAAACCACTGCAGATGGTGACTGCAGCCATGAAATTAAAAGACGCTTACTCCTTGGAAGGAAAGTTATGACCAACCTCGATAGCATATTCAAAAGCATAGACATTACTTTGCCAACAAAGGTTCGTCTAGTCAAGGCTATGGTTTTTCCAGTGGTCATGTATGGATGTGAGAGTTGGACTGTGAAGAAGGCTGAGCGCTGAAGAATTGATGCTTTTGAACTGTGGTGTTGGAGAAGACTCTTGAGAGTCCCTTGGACTGCAAGGAGATCCAACCAGTCCATTCTGAAGGAGATCAGCCCTGGGATTTCTTTGGAAGGAATGATGCTAAAGCTGAAACTCCAGTACTTTGGCCACCTCATGCGAAGAGTTGACTCATTGGAAAAGACTCTGATGCTGGGAGGGATTGGGGGCAGGAGGAGAAGGGGACGACAGAGGATGAGATGGCTGGATGGCATCACTGACTCGATGGACGTGAGTCTGGGTGAACTCCGGGAGTTGGTGATGGACAGGGAGGCCTGGCATGCTGCAATTCATGGGGTTGCAGAGTCGGACACGACTAAGTGACTGATCTGATCTGATCTGATCTGTGGTTCTTGCCTGGAGAATCCCAGGGATGGCAGGGCCTGGTGGGCTGCCATCTAATGGGGTCGCACAGAGTCGGACACGACTGAAGTGACTTAGAAGCAGCAGCAGCAGCAGTGGCACTTCAGTGCTGAAGTTATAATTCACTGGTTATAAATTAGTCTTGGAAACATTCCATTTCAGGGCCTTAAGGTTAGTGGGTGGTGCAGGCATGTCTGGCAGCCTCTTCTTTTTGCTCTCTGCATGCTGGTAGCTTATGAGGAAAAACAGACTGAACACAGAGAAGGAAATGGCAGCCCACTCCAGCGTTCTTGCCTGGAGAATCCCAGGGACAGGGGAGCCTGGTGGGCTGCCGTCTACGGGGTCGCACAGAGTCGGACACGACTGAAGTGACTTAGCAGGAGCAAGGTCCTTCAAATGGGTTCGGGACCAGAGAAAACACCTTAAGTGATGGAGGACGATTGTGATATGGAGAAGAGACAAAACCTATTCCGTGTCAGGTCAGTCCAGACTATGGATCTGAGACAGTGGAGTTACAGGGAGGCAGAACTGTGTAAACTTTCTAACCCTCCTTGTCTTGGATTTGAAGAAGGCTATTTTGTGTTACTGCAACAGGTGAGCATCAAGTAGAAGTTTTCCACTGAACTTAAACTTTCATTCTGATGAACTCAACTTCTTTTAAATTTATCACAAATCTGTGAGGCTCTTTATTAAAAAGCAGATTCCTGCCCCACTACCCTAAGATTCTGAATCTGTCAGTCTGGGCTTGGGCCCAGGAATCTGCATTTTAAACCCTGTTATGTCTCCATGGACCCTATTTGGAGAAACAGGGGAATTCTAGGAGGCTAAAGGCCTAAATGACTACAGATATTATCATGTGAATAAAGGCCATCTGTTAGCAGAACTGAATTACAAATTGAATTGAGTACAAATTTTATTATGCATGTTGTTCTGTGGAAGCCTCGAGGTGGCCTACTTAACGGGGCCCTGCTGGTGAAAGTGAGTTCAATCATTCATTGCTTAAGCAGTGCTCACTCAAGGCAAGACACTGTGAGTAAAAGGCTTATTTTATAAAATCCACTGTATCCCATAAGGAATTTTAATTCAAAAGTGTAATAAGCTAATGAGTATATGCCTGAGTTTAATTACAAAGGAGTCTGTGAGTTAATGAGGGTATGCCTGACTTCTTGACAGAAGCCATGGAAATGAAGGGAGATATTAAAGTTGGCCAAAGACCAATTTGTGCACCACATAACGAGCAATCGGGGAACCAGTCGAAACCAACCCCCCTGTTCCCAAGTGTTAATTCCCACTGGCTTCCCCCAGATCCTGCAGAGGGCTTTTTTTTTTTTTTTTTTTGCTGCACTGAGTCTTCATTGCTACATGGGGACTTTCTCCAGTTGTGGTGAGCAGGGGCTACTCTCTGGTTGCAGTGCTCAGGCTTCTCACTGTGGTGCCTTCTCTTGTTGCAGAGAACAGGCTCTAGAGCCCAGGTTCCGTAATTGTGGCTCACGGGCTCAGCTGCTCCGAGGCATGTGGGATCTTTCTGGACCAGGGATTGAACCCGTGACCCCTGCATTGGTAGGCAGATTCTTAACCACTGGACCACCAGGGGAATCTCAGAAGGCTGTCTTTTATAGTGTGTTATTCTGAAACAAATTAGTTCTGTGTAATCATTCACATTCTTTTCAGGCTTTCCTTGCTGAACTGTCCATTCTTCTATTTGAATTTTTTTTATTTTTCCTATATTCACCAACTACTAATCCTGATGGCTTCCTAATTTGAGAGAAACCATCAGGGTCCCTCCCTTCAATGTCCACCTGAATCAGAAAGCATCTTCAATAGATACTCTCATTTTCTTTTTGAGTTTTCTCAGCACAATTTTCCTGAAGACAATTTAAGAAAAAAAGAGAAGCAGAACCTATGTCCTGAATGAATTTATAGAAGAAGGATGGAAAGACAGTCAACTCAAGCCATAGTCTGGATGAACCTTGAGCATATTATACTAAGTGAAATAAACCAGTCACAACAGTACAAATTCTGTATGATTCCATCTATTTGAGGTATTTAGAGCAGTCTAATTCACAAAGACAGAAAGCAAAATGGTGGTTGCCAGGAGCTGAGGGGAAGATGGGCTGGGGTGGCGGGTGTTTAATGGGTATAATTTCAATTTTGCAAAATAGAAAAGAGTTGTGGAGATGGATGGTGGTGATGGTTGGACAACAATACAAATGTGCTTAACGTTACTAAACTGTGCACTTAAAAGGTGGTCAATTTTATGTTACATATATTTTATTGCAATTTTTATTAAAAACCCTGGGTCTAGCAGAAAAAATAAAGACAGCCAAACCTTCAGATTCTAAGGGTCCCAAGGAACTGGGCACCTGCCTAAGATGCTCCACAGAAATACTGGGGTGACCTTGAGCCCCTTTTTCAGCGGTCCCAGGGGCCTGTAGGGAGGATATGAAGACCCACCCCTGAGAGACGGGTGCCTGCTTCCTGAAAGGTCTCAAGCCTCAAACCTTCCACTCGGTTCTAGCTGGTGCCCTAGAGCAGGCTGGGGAAAAGGAACAGCACCTGTGCTCAGGTCACTGTTCAGGCTGCCGAGTCCAGGAGCACATCAACATCCCCAGGGCCTGGATCGGGGTTGGGGAAGGCGCATATCATATGATATCACTTACATATGGAACCTAAAATATGACACAGGGACTTCCCTGGTGATCCAGGGGCTAAAACTCCACTCTCCCAATGCAGGGGGCCTGGGTTAGATTCCTGGTCATGGAACTAGATCCCACATGCTGCAACTGAAGAGTCTGGATGCCACAGCTAAGACCTGGGGCAGTCAAATAAGTAAAACTACACTGTAAAGTACATGACACAAATGCACCCATGTCTGAAACAGAAACAGGCCACACAGAGAACAGACGTGTGACTGCCAAAGGGGGGGAGACGGGAGAGGGAAGGACTGGGAGCTTGGGATTCGCAGATGCAAGCTGTATACAAAATGGATTAAACAACAACGTCCTACTGTATAGAACATGGAACTATCACTTTGCTGTACAGCAGAAATTAACACAACATTGTAAATCAACTATACTTCAATAAAATTGTTTTAAAAAGAGTTGGCCCCTTTTCCTTCGTGCCCACCCCCAGTGGACCCTGAACACACTTCTGGCGCCTTTCGCACTAGTATTGGGTTGTTTCCATTTTGTCTCCATTTGCACACTGGGGGCTCCTCCACTCTAAACACTGAGTGAGCACAGGGTTTGATGCTTAATTAGCTGCTGCTATGTCGAATCAGTCGTGTCCGACTCTGTGCGACCCCATAGATGGCAGCCCACCAGGCTCCCCCATCCCTGGGATTCTCCAGGCAAGAACACTGGAGTGGGTTGCCGTTTCCTTTTCCAATACATGAAAGTGAAAAGTGAAAGTGAAGTCGCTCAGTCGTGCCCGACTCTTAGAGACCCCATGGACTAGAACCTACCAGGCTCCTCCGTCCATGGGATTTTCCAGGCATGTGTACTGGAGTGGGTTGCCATTGCCTTCTCTGGCTTAATTAGCTAGCCCTCAATAAATATTTGTTGAATAAATGAATGATTGAATCTTACTCTGATTCCTATATGTGAATTCGTACTTATGAATCCTATACATGAAGATTTATCATGTATAACAGATTTTTTTTTCAGTGTGAAACTGATGCATTTTCATTTCTCTTAACTTATAATGCCTTAGGAAGAACTGAACAAGTTATCAGTGTTCAGATTATCTATGATTGCACGACTGCTCCAAGTGGCAAAAAAACAGCAATGATCATTTATTATTACTATATCTCTCAGTCCTGGGGGTTAACTGGGCTCAGTAGACAGATGGTGGCTGGCATTGCGGTCATCAGTAAGCTTCGTCATTCACATGGATCATGGTGACTGATACTCGCTGGGGCTGGGGCTCAGCTGGGGATGTCAGTCAGAACACCACATGTGGCCTCTGCATGGGCCCTGGGCTTTTTCCCAGCATGGAGGCAAGGATTTAAGAGCACATGTACTAAGACAGGGAGAACCCCAGGAATCTGTAAACTTGTTATGATTTAGCCTCAGAAATGGTGGTTTGCTGGTAAATGTTTGACAACCAGTTCCGTGTGTTTGTGTGTAATTATGACTGTAGCATTTGCTGGCTTCTGTGGGTGGGGCTAAAGAACACCCACCTGCCAAGGAAGAGACACAGGTTCGATGCCTGGGTCAGGAAGATACCCTGGAGGAGGGCATGGCAACCCACTCCAGTATTCTTGCCTGGAGAACCCCATGGACAGAGAGGAGCCTGGCAAGCTACAGTCCATGGAGTCACAAAGAATCAGACATGACTGAAGTGACTTAGCATGTAGCACATGCCATAAATAATCCCACCCTGGCTATTTTCAGGCTACTAACATGACTCCACTGGGCATGGAGCTGGGGAAAGATGTGCACGATTGCTGGCTTGCAGGCACAGGGGCTCCAGCACATGACAGCCCAGCACTCACATGGCACCACTTTCTCTGTGCCCTGTTGATTGATCCAAAGACCCACCCAGGTTCAAGGGGGAGGAGACAGGCTCTGCCTTTTGACGGAGCATTGGCGAAGTCACAGTATAAGAAGAGAGGAAGGCATGAGGGATCCTGGCAAGGCCATCTTTGGAAAATCCAATCTACTGCAACCACCAAAACCAAAAAATCCCAAGGAATGCACAGAAAATGTGATGTGCACACAACCTCCAGAGGATAGGCTGGTGAGTAAAGTCTGTCTTTTGCTGGAAGAAGATGCGACAGAAAGGTAAGAGCGAAACCTCTCCTGGGGTAAAACATATGATGGTGAGGAGCAAAAGCACAGAAACAGAAGCAAAAGCAGAGATATACAGAGAGAAAATCTGCAAGGGGAGATCCTTTCTCCTGCTTTGATTTGAAACTCTAGAACTTCATTCATTCAATAACTGTTTATTCCATGCCAGACACTGCTGGAATGAAATAGTAAACAGAACAGAAATCCCTACTGTATCAGTTTTCTGGAGTTGTCATCACAAAGTACCATATGGGTAGTTTAAACAACAGCGATTAATTTTTCTCACAGGTCTGGAGGCTTGGAGTCCAAGACCCAGGCGTCAGGTCTCCTTTCCTCTGAGGTCTCTCTCCTTGGCTTGTAGATGCTCATCTTTTACTCTCTGTGCTTTTTTCTTTTTTGGCTACACTGGGTCTTTGTTGCTGCATGTGGGCTTTCTCTCGTTGTGGTGAGCGGGGGCTACTCTTCACTGTGGTGCACAGGCTTCTTACTGCGGTGGCATCTCTTGTTGCAGCTCTCAAGCTCTAGAACTCAGGTACACGGGGCTCTGATGCTCCGCAGCAAGTGGGATCTTCCCAGACCAGGGATCAAACCCATGCCTCCTGCATTGCAGGTGGATTCCGCCAGGGAAGCCCCCTCCCTGGGTCTTCAGGGAGTCTTCACGCAGTCTTTCCTCTGTGTGTATTTGTGTCCTAATTTCCTCTTCTTATAAGGACACCCATTGTATTGGATTAGGGCCCGCTCTAATGGCCTCCTTTTCACGTCATTAACCAACCCACTTCAGTATTCTTGCCTGGAGAACCCCATGGACAGAGAAGCCTGGCAGGCTACATACAGTCCATGGACATGATTGAAGTGACTTAGCATGCATGCATGCTTGCGATCTACCGCTTTACAAAGAATGATCTCCAAATACAGTCACATTCTGGGGGATTAGGACTTCAGCATATGAAATCCAGGGGCACACAACTGATCCTGTAACACCCTCATGAAGGTTATGCTCCAGGACTCCACCTCATGTTCTTTTAGCGACATCATGTGGCCGAGGCCATAGAAATGGTGGCAAGGGATGCCCAGAGGAAAGCCTGCAGCATTGACATGGACTTCAAGGTAGGATCAACTCTGTGGAACAGTTCAAGCTCCCCAGCTACCCTGTGGGAGAAGGCGATGGCACCCCACTCCAGTACTCTTGCCTGGAAAATCCCATGGATGGAGGAGCCTGGTAGGCTGCAGTCCATGGGGTTGCTAAGAGTCGGACTCGACTGAGCGGCTTCACTTTCACTTTTCACTTGTATGCATTGGAGAAGGAAATGGCAACCCACTCCAGTGTTCTTGCCTGGAGAATCCCAGGGACGGGGGAGCCTGGTGGGCTGCCGTCTATGGGGTTGTACAGAGTCGGACACGACTGAAGCGACTTAGCAGCAGCAGCAGCAGCAGCAGCAGCAGCAGCTACCCTGTAGATCAGGCTGTTGCTATTCTCCAAGTTAGACATATTCTGACATAGTTTTTCACCTCCCTTTCCTGTTTCCCTCATCCTCCTCCCAAGAACCCTTCCCCACTAGACCTCAGGCTCTGCTTCTAGACAACTTTACGTATATAAGATAGTCACAGTGCATTACGTCAAAAGGCATGTGATAAATGGTTGACCCATACTTTAGGGTATTAAATTAACCTCTGGATAAGAATGATAGCCTGATCCGTCCATCATACAATGGTATACTTCTATATTCCACTTAGACATAGAACCTGATTCATTATCTGGGACAGTACAAATGTCTAGTTTCCCCATCAATCATTTATCTAGAGGTTTTCAAAATTATGAAAATGTCCAAAATATCCTTATGTATGTGAGATAGTAGCTTCTTTCTGATTCTATCACTCCTTCTATATGTATCAGCCAAGGTTCTTCTGCAAATTTTTCCCATATCAACTGGGACTGTTTTTGGCAGCATGGTCTATGGTTTCTAAATGAAAGGCAGCATACATTGTTCATTCTTTCAACTGCCCTTTCATTTTCAAATATTCCTTTAATTTTCTAATTTTCAGAGTAGTTAATAGCCTTAATTGTACTTTCAGTGGCGACAAATGAATTTTTCTGTATGTTTAAATCATTAGTATCATTGCAGATTCATGGATTTTAGAGACTGAATAGATTTCAATCAACCACAAGCATTATTCTGTTTGAGGGTCAAATTCTCACAATTTTGGTCAGTGGGAACCTACTCAAGTTGGCTCCTTTAGACATGACAAGAAAACTTCCCTGATTTCTGGGAAAACTTGCCTCAGGTTCTCTTTGTTCCTTCCTTTTCCTGTATCTAGAAATAGTCATTTAACACTGGCGCCCTCGTTCCTCTTGGTAGGGGGATGGTATTAGAGGCTAAGGGAGATATTCATGGTTTCTGGAATACTGTTGCTGTTAGTCCATTACGATAAGCAGGGGTATACATGCATATGCTTAAAATTGTGAGTTCATTAAAAATTTTAAATTTAACACTACATAGCATTTTATTTTACTTCCTTGAAATTATAATCGTGCACCTTTTCTCTTACATTGAAAACTTGATTCCTAATGTTATTAACACAATTACTTAGATGCTGTGTCATATAATAGAAAGTTTCAAAAATAACAATACCAACACTGCTAAAGAAATAAAACAACCAAGGCAAGATTAAAAATTTCTTTGTAGCTCTTTCCAAGAATTTTTTTTGATGTGGACCATTTTTAAAGTCTTTATTGAATCTGTTACAATATTGTCTCTGTTTTATGTTTTGGCTTTCTGGCCAGGAGGCATGTGGGATCTTAGTTCCCTGATCAGGAATTGAACCCAAACCCACTGTACTGGAAGGTAAAGTCTTTCACCACTGGATCGCCAGGGAACTCCCTCTTTGTAGCTCTTTTTATCCTTCAATATATCTCACTAAGGAGTTAGAGTCAAAATATTGTGCCCTAAAGTCAGTTGAAATAAATCCTTCCTCCTCTGTGTGTTTATGGTACGATCAGATATACAGTTATGCTCATGTGTTTGTTTCCAATATTAATAATTTGTTCACAATTATTTAAAGACCAAAACCTTCTAGAAGGATATTCACAAAGAAGTCTTGCTTCTACCCCTGCCTCCTCCATTGTTTCCCTCAAAAATAACCATTTGTATTAATTTGGTGTTTTCCTTTGAGTATTTCTTTGTGCCAATGTAAAGAAACACATAGGTATACACTCTTATTTTCTTTCTTACACAGTATGTAGCAGTATTCTGCACCTTGTTGTTTTTCTCACTTTATATATCTTGGTGATCTCTTCATATCAACACACTGAAGCCTTTGCCCAATTTTTTATAGCTGCATAGTACTCTGTGTGGCCATGCCATAGTTTAATCAAGCTATTCCCGACTGCTGGAAAATTGGATTCTGTACAATCCTTTTGCAGTCACAAATAATATCCACAAGGAATTAAATTAGCTTTTACAAGTATCATTTTGTACTTGTATAAGTGTACCTAGGGCTTCCCCAGTGGCTTAGAGGTAAAGAATCCACTTGTGATGCAGAAGACATAGGAGCCATGGGTTCAGTCCCTGGGTTGGGAAGATCCCTTGGAGGAGGACATGGCAACCCACTCCAGTATTCTGGCCTGGAAAATCCCATGGATGGAGAAGCCCGGCAGGACGCTACAGTCTACAGGGTCACAAAGAGTCGGACATGGCTGAAGCGACAGCATGCACGCACACGTGCACACACATGTGTACCTGGGAGATAGACTTCTCGACATGGAATTGCTGAGTCAATAGATAAGTGTATCTATAATTCTGCTGGACACTGACAAATGTACCTCTATACAGATTGGAGGTGCTGGATTCCTACCAGCACTGTAAAGGGGGAGCCATCTTCTTACAGTTTCACTAACAGTATATTGTCAAATTTTTGGATTTTTGCCAATCTGATAGGAGAGAAATGCAATGTTTATTTTCAATTTCATTTCCCTATAACTGAGGTTGGAAATATTTTTCATATGTTAAAGAGCTATTTGCATTTGTCTGCAATAAATTTATTCACATCCTTTGGTCATTTATATATTGGGTTATTAGTCATTTTCTGCTCGATTTCAGAAAGCTCTTCATAAAATGAGCACTGTGGATAAAGCAGGAACAAAACAAAGTCTGCCTTCACAAGGCCAACTTCCCAAGAATGATTCCTTTCTATGACTGTGCTGCCAGGAAGAATTCTCTTCTTTCAACCCAGAGACTGAGGCCATAGGCAATGATGATTAATGAAGTTGCCATTGCCATCATTTGTGAGCAATTTTCCAATTTGACCTAATTTTCCAGGAAAATAATCTATGTTCCTAAAGGAATAAATCAATTTCCAAAAGTATAGGAATGTGAACTCATAAAACTATAGAAAATCATGTTCTCAGAAATATTTATAGAAATGAGATTTTATGATATATTCACATGAAAGGGCAAGCCATAGAACAGTATGCACAGCATAAAAACAACTGTTTAGAGTCTATCTAGCTGTAAGTGCAGGAAAAACTTTGGAAGACACTACCCCAAAGTGTTTGCAGTGGTTACCTCTGAATATTGGGATTATGGATGATTTTTAATTTTCTTCATCTTTGTTCTATTTTCTAATATTTTCTTTTTACCACGAACCTGTATTGCTTTGAAGACTAACAAGATCGACAACACTGTTTTTTAAATAAGAGTATTGAAAAAAATTTAAGTTAAACTTTACGTCTTGAGTGAAAAGGAGCAATTGATTTGGAGCAAAGTATAAGAAAGAAAAGCTTATCTTTTTCAATAATGTGAGCTCACTGATGCTGAGGATCAATTTATTTTTTAGTGCCCATTCACATTTAACAATAGTAATCACATTTACTATTTGCTCCAGAGACTTTAAGATTTACTTAGAGTAATTTTATGAATTGTGAATCACTGAGGATCCCAACATTTTATGCAAGAATACCACCAGCTCATCTAAATCACTCTATTTCAACTTCAAATTTCTAATCATTGCCTGGTCACTTCTGGGGCACTGAGACCAGGTACCTTAGCCCTGTCCTTACTTTCTCCATCTTCATCCCATGCAACCATCTGATAACCTGTTGAGTCTCTCTTCGAAATATTCCTTGTAGCATCTACATCTACTCCCCTCTGACTCCCCAGCTAAAATACTACTCATGGTTCAGATTACTTCCATTATTACAGTAACTTTCTGCATTAGAAAAGAATGGTTAAAAAGCAATGAATAAAGAAAGAATTCAACCTTTAAGCCTGGGAAAAGGAGACCTTAATCCAATAAATTAAAAAATATATATTAATGAAAAGGCAGAGGATTCCTACACAAATAAAGGAACAAATTAGAAGCACAGAAGTCCAAAAAATGAAGAGGAAATAGGCAAACTACCTGAAAAAGAATTCAGAATAATGATAGTAAAGATGATCAAAAACCTTGAAAACAAAATGGAGAAAATGCAAGAATCAATTAACAAAGACCTAGAAGAATTAAAGAATAAACATACAGAGACAAACAACACAATTACTGAAATTAAAAATACTCTAGAAGGAATCAGTAACAGAATATCTGAAGCAGAAGAATGAATCAGTGAGCTGGAAGATAAAATGGTGGAAATAACTTCTGAAGAGCAGAATATAGTAAAAAGAATGAAAAGAACTGAGGATAGTCTCAGAGTCCTCTGGGACAATATCAAATGCACCAACATTCGAATTACAGGGGTCCCAGAAGAAGAAGAGAAAAAGAAAGGGTATGAGAAAATTTTTGAAGAGATTATAGTTGAAAATTCCCTCAACATGGAAAAGGAAATAGTCCATCAAGTCCAAGAGGCACAAAGAGTCCCATACAGGATAAACCCAAGGATAAACATGCCAAGACACGTACTAAGCAAACTAACAAAGTCTAAACACAAAGAAAGAATATTAAAAGCAGCAAGGGAAAAGCAACAAACAAAATACCAGGGAAACCACATACGCTTAACAGCTGATCTTTCAGCAGAAACTCTGCAGGCCAGAAGGCAATGGCAGGATATATTTAGAGTACTTAAAGGGATAAATCTACAACCAAGATTACTGTACCTGGCAAGGATCTCATTCAAAAATTGATGGAGAAATAAAAAGCTTTACAGACAAGAAAAGTTAGGAGAATTAAGTACCACAAAACCAGCTTTATAACAAATGATAAAGGGACTTATATAGTCAAGAAATACAAGAGAAGGAAAAAGATCTACAAAATCAACCCCAAACAATTAACACAATGGCAATAGGAACATATATATCAATAATTACTTTAAATGTAAATGGATTAAATGCTCCAACCAAAAGACAGACTGGCTGAATGGATACAAAAACAAGACCCATATATACGCTGTCTACAAGAAACCCACTTCAGACCTAAAGACACATATAGACTGAACGTGAGAGGATGCAAAAATATATTCCATGCAAATCGGAAGCAAAAGAAAGCTGGAGTAGCAATCCTCATATCAAACAAAAAGACTTAAAGATTACAAGAGATAAAGAAGGATACTACATAATGATCAAGGGATCAATACAAGAGGAAGACATAACAATTGTAAATATCTATGCACCCAACATAGTAGCACCTCAATACATAAGAAAAACAATAACAGACATAAAAGGAGAAATTGACAGTAACACAATAATAGTAAGAGACTTTAACACCCAATTCACACCAATAGACAGGTCATCAAAACAGAAAATTAATAAGGAAACACAAGTCAAATGATACATTAAATGAGATGGACCTCACTGATATCTTCAGGACATTCCATCCAAATGCAGAAGAATACACATTCTTCTCAAGTGCACATGGAACATTCTCCAGGATAGACCATGTCTTGGGTCACAAATCAAACCTCAGTAAATTTAAGAACATTGAAATCATATCAAGCATCTTCTCTGACCATAATGCTATGAGACTAGATAAAAACTGTAAGGAACACAAACACATGGAGATTAAACAACACATTTCTAAATAACCAACAGGTTACTGAAGAAATCAAAAGGGAAATCAAAATATTTCTAGAAACAAATGACAATGAAAACACGACAACTCAAAACCTATGGGATGCAGCAAAAGTAATTCTCAGAGGAAAGTTTATGGCAATACAATCCTACCTCAAGAAACAAGAAAAACATCGAACACACAACCTAACTTTACACCTAAAACAACTGGAAAAAGAAGAACAACAATAAAAAAAAAAAACCAAAATTAGTAGAAAGAAAGAAATCATAAAGATCTGAGCAGAAATAAATGAAAAAGAAAGAAACAATAGTAAAGATTAATAAAACTAAAAGCTGGTTCTTTGAGAAGATAAAATTGACAAACCTTTAGCCAGATTCATCAAGAAAAAAAGAGAGAAGAATCAAATCAACACAATTAGAAATGAAAAAGGAGAGGTTACAACAGACAATGAAGAAATATAAAGGATTATAAGAGACTATTATGAACAAAAATGTGGCAATAAAATCAATAACCTGGAAGAAATGGACAGATTCTTAGAAAAGTTCAATCTTTCAAGACTGAACCAGGAAGAATATAAATTATGAACAATTTCATAATTTATGAAACCCAATTACAAGCACTGAAATTGAAGCTGTGATAAAAAATCTTTCAGAAAACAAAAGCCCAGGACCAGATGGCTTCACAGGAGAATTCTATCAAACATTTTGAGAAGAACTAATGCCTATCCTTCCAAAACTCTTTCAAAACATTGCAGAGGAAGGAACACTTCCAAACTCAATTCTATGAGGCCACCATCACCCTGAAAACCAAAACCAGACAAAGACAACACAAAAAAAGAAAACTATAGGCCAATATCACTGATGAACACCGATGCACAAATCCTCAGCAAAATTTTAGCAAACAGAATTCAGCAACACATCAAAAAGCTTATACACCATGATCAAGTTGGGTTTATTCCAGGGATACAAGGATTCTTCAGTATACACTAATTAATCAATGTGATACACCATATTAACAAATTGAAAGATAAAAACCATATGATAATCTCAACAGATGCAGAAAAATCCTTTGAAAAAATTCAGCACCCATTTATGATTAAAACTCTTAAAAAAATTATCATAGAAGGAACATACCTCAACACAGTAAGGACCATATATGATAAGCCTACAGCTAGCATTATTCTCAATGATGAAAAACTGGAAGCATTGCCCCTAAGATCAGAAACAAAACAAGGGTGTCCACTTTCACCACTATTATTCAACATAGTTCTGGAAGTCCTAGCTACAGCAATCAGAGAAGAAAAAGAAATAAAAGGAATCCAGATTGGAAAAGAAGAAGTAAAGCTCTCACTATTTGCAGATGACACAATACTGTACATAGAAAACCCTAAAGAGAGTATCAGAAAATTACCAGAGCTAATCAATGCATTTAGCAAAGTTTCAGGATACAAAATCAATACACAGAAATCACTTGCATTTCCATATACTAACAATGAAAAATCAGAAAGAGAAATTAAGGAATTAATCCCATTCACCATTGCAACAAAACGAATTAAATATCTAGGAATAAACTTAACCAAGGAGACAAAAGAACTGTAAACAGAAAATTATAAGACACTAATGAAAGAAATCAAAGATTTACATAAACAGCTGGAGAGATATTCCATGTTCCTGGGTAGGAAGAATCAATATTTTGAAAGTGACTATACTACCAAACACAATCTACAGATTCAACGCAATCCCCATCAATTTACCAGTGACATTTTTCACAGAACTCGAACAAAAAATTTCACAATTCACATGGAAACACATAAGACCCCGAATAGCCAAAGCAGTCTTGAGAAAGAAGAATGGAGCTGGAGGAAACAACCTTCCTGACTTCAGATTATACTACAAAGCTACAGTCATCAAGACAGTACGGTACTGGCATGAAAACAGAAACATAGACCAATGAAACAAGATAGAAAGCCCAGAAAAAAACCCATGCATCTATGGGTACCTTATAATTGACGAAGGAGGCAAGAATACACGATGGGGCAAAGACAGCCTCTTCAATAAACGGTGCTGGGAAAACTGGACAGCTACATGAAAAGAATGAAATTAGAACACTTCCTAACACCATACACAAAGATAAACTCAAAGTAGATTAAGGACTTAAATGTAAGACCAGAAACTATACAACTCTTAGAGGAAACCTTAGGCAGAATGCTCGATGACATAAATCCAAGCAAGGTCCTCTATGACCCACCTCCTAGAATAATGGAAATAAAAACAAAAGTAAACAAGTGGGACCTGATTAAACTTAAAAGCTTTTGCACAGCAAAGGAAACTACAGGCAAGGTGAAAAGACAACCCTCAGAATGGGAGAAAATAATAGCAAATGAAACAACTGACAAAGGATTAATTTCCAAAATATACAAGCAGCTCATACAACTCAATGCCAGAAAAACAAACAACCCAATCAAAGAGTGGGGAAAAGACCTAAACAGACATTTCTCCAAAGAAGACATACAGATGGCTAACAGACACATGAAAAGATGCTCAACATCGCTCATTATTAGAGAAATGCAAATCAAAACCACAATGAGATATCACCTCAGACCAGTCAGAATGGCCATCATCAAAAAGTCTACAAAAAATAAATGCTGGAGAGGGTGTGGAGAAAAAGGAATGCTCTTGCACTGTTGGTGGGAATGTAAATTGATACAGCCACTATGGAAGATGGTATGGAGACTCCTTAAAAAGCTAGGAATAAAACCACCATATGATCCAGCAATCCCACTCCTGGCATACACCCTGAGGAAACCAAAATTGAAAAAGATACATGTATCCCATTGTTCACTACAGCACTATTTACAACAGCTAGAACATGGAAGCAACCTAGATGTCCATCAACAGATGAATGGATTAAAAAAAATGTTGTGGTTCATATACACAATGGAATATTACTCAGCCATAAAAAGGAACACATTTGAGTCAGTTCCAATGAGGTAGATGAACCTAGAACCTATTATACAGAGTGAAGTAAGTCAGAAAGGGAAAGATAAATATCATATTCTAGTGCATATATATATATGAAATCTAGAAAAATGGTACTGAAGAATTTACTTACAGGGCAGCAGTGGAGAAACAGACAGAAAGTAGACTTGTGGACATGGGGAGAGGGGAGGAGAGGGTGAGATGTGTGGAAAGAGTAACCTGGAAACATATTACCATATGTAAATTAGACAGCCAACGGGAATTTGCTGTATGGCTAAGAAACTCAGACAGGGGCTCTGTATCAACCTAGAGGGGTGGGGTGGGGAGGGAAATGGGAGGGAGGTTCAACAGGGAGGGGATATATGTATACCTATGGCTGATTCAGGTTGAGGTTTGACAGAAAACAACAAAATTCTGTAAATCAATTATCCTTCAATAAAAAATAAATTTTAAAAAAGCAATGAATTAGGAATCTTAGAATGACTAAGTAAGGGGACAGGATGGGTCTTGTTGTTGTTTTTTTAGTCTTTAAGTCGTGTCAGACACTGTGACCCAATGGACTACAGCACACCAGGCTCCTCTGTCCTCCCGTATCTCCTGAAGTTCGCTCAAATTCATGTCCATTGAGTCGGGTATGCTATCTAACCATCTCATCCTCTGCTGCTCCCTTTTTCTTTTGCCTTCAATCTTTCCCAGCATCAGGATCTCTTCCAATGAGTTGGCTTTTCAAATCAGGTGGCCAAAGAATAACCACTGACTTGTAAACAAGTCACTGAAAAGCAGTTTACTGAAAAGCTCTATCCACATGACTTGTCTTTATCTGACCTAAAGCAATGCTTAGTTTATGCAAACAACTCTAGTCTACAGGCATTTGTCCAAAAAAAAAAAAAAGGAATGCCATTGTTTAATATCACAGCTGCCTGAGGCAGTGTTACTTAGCTTGGGCTAGTAAGAGGCTGCCCCGTAATAATAACTGGAGAATAAGATAGAAGCCTTATAAAGAATTCTGAGATATTTCTGGGAATCTGGAAGGTCACAAGCGTGTGAGTGTGCACATGCCTCAAAAAGTGAGGAGGCTGTAATTCCATACCTTAGATTGACCTTGAGGTCCTGCAGAAGCAGGAAGTGAAAGCTAAGGCAAGGATTGTAAACAGCCTACATGAGCATTGAAGGCATGTCCCAACACATGCATGCACCTACACGTACACACACACACACACACACACACACACACACACACACAAAGGAAGGGAGACTAATCAGTTCAAGAAGAGTTCTTAGTTCAATTATTAGCTCACCACTAAGCATCAAGCAGACTTCAGTGGCCACAGGCAACAAAAAATACAGACTTTATAGAATTAATCCAGGAAAAGTCACTAAACAAATAGTAATAACAACAAAAACACAACAAACTTGATGAGGGGGAAATCTCATTTCCAGAATTATCACATTATAATATTTAAAATTATATTATTTTACATGTTCACTTTTTAACAAAAACTGTCATGACATGCAAAGAAACAAGAAAGAATGGCTCATACTCAGCGGGGAAAGGGAGTCAATAGAAACTATGATTCTGAGTTATTTTCTTTTTGGTTAAAAACTGTCTCTGAGGAAGTGCAAATGTTAACTTACTAGACCAAGACATGAAACAGCTGTTATAAATGTGATCAAAGGACTAAAGGAGACCATGCCTAAAGAATGAAAGGTAAGCATGAGAATGATGTATCAATAAAGAAAATGTATTTTTTTGAAAAGAACCAAATAGAAATTCTGGTCTTAAAAATGAAAAACAGAGGGGCTCACAGCAGATTTGAACTGGCAGAAGGAAGAATCAGTGAACTTGAAGACAGGTCAATTAAGATGATCCAGTCTAAGCAACATTAAGGCGAAAGAGTGAAGAGAAATGAACAGAGCCTCAGAGATTGGTGGAACACCATCAAGCTACATATGATACGGATACATATGTATGATAGGAATCTTAGGAGAAGAGGAGAGAAAGAGGAAGAAAGGATATTTGAAGAAATAGCCATAAACTTCTCAAATGTGAGGAAAATCTGCATCAAATTTCTACACCTAAGAAGCTCCACAAACTTGAAGCAGTACAAACCCAAAGAGGCCCACATTTAGACACATCGCAGTCAAACTGTCAAGAGAGAGAGAAAAAGAGGGAATCCTGAAAGCAGCAAAGAAATGATTCATTACATTCAACCCTCTCCCCACTCCACTGAATGTTATTTTCTGGAAGACTGCTCCTGGACACGATCCAGGTAGAATGTGAGGTAACAATCATTTGCAAGCATCAACAATGCCAGCCTATTGATGAAGTCAAAGATGGAAGATGAAGTCTTTCCAGGTTCTTCCTCCACTCTTTAGAGTCTCTCATTTGGGGTCCCATCTGGGCCCTCTCCACCCTGTGAGTGAGGACTGAGAGGGAACAGAGGGGTCTTTGCAAACAGTGTTAGGGGAGCCTGTCAAAGTGACATCACTAGAGATCTGATGTGACAATGACTGCCTGCCCTCTGAGGGCTGCAGAACTTGCCCAGTTGGGAAACAGCTAAGCAGTAAGTAACTGTTGGCTTTAGATTGGGTAGGGTTAGTTATAAACATAGCGATATATAACATTTCCTTTAAAAATAAGTTCCTAGCCTTGACTTCGGAGAAGGCGATGGCACCCCACTCTAGTACTCTTGCCTGGAAAATCCCATAGATGGAGGAGGCTGGTAGGCAGCAGTCCATGGGGTCGCTAGGAGTCGGACACGACTGAGCGACTTCACTTTCACTCTTCACTTTCATGCACTGGAGAAGGAAATGGCAACCCACTCCAGTGTTCTTGCCTGGAGAATCCCAGGGACGGGGCGGGGGGGGGAGCGGGGGGGCTGTGGGCTGCCGTCTATGGGGTCGCACAGAGTCGGACACGACTGAAGCGATTTAGCAGCAGCAGCAGCAGCCTTGACTTATAAGATTGAAAATTAGAGATGTGTCTTTGACTCATGTTTTTATACCCATATAGACACATTTACAGTTTTATATTGTACTTTATACCTAAATGGGCAAACTATGTATTTAACATGGTACTTATTTTATCTCTTTCTCAAAGATAATTGAAGTGGTAATAAGGAAAACTTTGGAGATAAATTTTTTCCAACATTCTAACCCAGAAAGACTGCCATTCAGTCAGCTGATGTTTAGTGAACATCTATTATGTACCAGACGTTGTGCTAAACACAGCATAGACAGATGGGAGATGAAGTGTTCCTAGCAGGACGGTGGCAGGCGAGGCGAGGGTAAGGTGGGTAGGGAGGACGTTTGCACTTTCTGCATTGGGAGATGTACGGGAAATGCCGCAGAAGAAAGACAGAGAAGCCTGCACAAATGTTTATTGTGCAGGGGACTCACTGGGGACAGACAGATCCCACACAGAAAAGAAGACTTTTGTAAACTTTGTTTTGTTGTCTTCTGAAAAATAGATTATTGTCTTCAGTGACAATGTCCAATGTTTCTACATTTGCTTCTTCCTGTGGGTGTCTGTATTTTCCTTTAGCTGTAGTGTTGCATGAGGAGGGAACATTTCATTTGAAATTAGCAACCAAGTTGCTAAATATTTTTGCTAACAGTCCAATGCTGGATACAAACGTCATCTCTCCCTTTCTCACATACACACAGGCACACACGCGCACACACACACACACACTCTGGCTATGTGTTCTTTCCTTCTCCCTCACTCCCTGCTCCTGAATCAGAGAGTAGAAAAAGAGGGAGAAAGTCTGTAAATCTCCTGAAAGGACTCATGATGCTCCATGGTGTTGTGGTGCTTGGCAAGGCCCACTGTGTGAGGCCAGACCCTGGAGGATGCTTCCAGAAAGCTCAACGTTGAAATCCAAGCCCTTGTCCTCCCTGCACTCTAACTGCTGTCCCACATTCAGACCTTTTCCTCATCTCTAGCCCACCTTTGTTGCCAGAATTTCTGTGGATGGTTCCGATACCTGATACATCAGATAACGGCAGTGTGTGGATGTCTCCTCCCCTCCTCCCTCATTCCTTCCGTCCTTCTTTCCTCCCTGCTATCTTTATTTCTTCCTCCCTCCCAAGCTTTTATCTCACTATGAAATACAGAGCATTTACTGGAGTATATAAAATATCCGTAGACAACTTAGCACTTTTTAAAAAATAATGATACACACGCCAGTGCCACCAAATAAAGAATTGGAATATGACTACTAGCCCCTCAGAAGCCCACTTATATACCCACCCAATCACGACCCCTAGTATCCTACTTCCCCAACCCCTCCCTCACACGCAAGTAATTACTATCTTTAAAAAAAGTTTTTTTTATATTGGAGCTGATGTGTTAGGTTCAGGTGTACAGCAAAGTGATTCAGTTAGACACACACATATCTCTATTCTTTCTCATATTCTTTTCCCATCTAGGTTATTACAGAATATTGAGTAGAGTTCCTTGTGCTATACAGTCAGTCTCTGTTGGTTATCTATTTTATGAATGTGTGTGTTAGTTGTTCAGTCATGCCTGACTCTTTGCAACACTATGGACTGTGTAGCCCTCCAGGCTCCTCTGTCCATGGGATTCTCCAGGCAAGAATAATGGAGTGGTTGCCATTCCCTTCTCCAATTTTACACATAATGGTGCCTATATGTTAATCCCAACCTCCTATATAATTACTATCTAGAACTGGACATGGAACAACAGACTGGTTCCAAATAGGAAAAGGAGTACGTCAAGGCTGTACATTGTCACCCTGCTTATTTAACTTATATGCAGAGTGCATCATGAGAAACTCTGGGCTGGAAAAAGCACAAGCTGGAATCAAGACTGCTGGGAGAAATATCAATAACCTCAGATATGCAGATAACACCACCCTTATAGCAGAAAGTGAAGAGGAACTAAAAAGCCTCTTGATGAAAGTGAAAGAGGAGACTGAAAAAGTTGGCTTAAAGCTCAACATTCAGAAAACTAAGATCATAGCATCTGGTCCCATCACTTCATGGGAAATAAATGGGGAAACAGTGGAAACAGTGTCAGACTTTATTTTTTTGAGCTCCAAAATCACTGCAGATGGTGATTGCAGCCATGAAATTAAGAGACGTTTACTCCTTGGAAAAAAAGTTATGACCAACCTAGATAGCATACTGAAAAGCAGAGACATTATTTTGCCAACAAAGGTCCATCTAGTCAAGGCTACGGTTTTTCCAGTGGTCGTGTATGGATGTGAGAGTTGGACTGTGAAGAAAGCTGAGCACCGAAGAATGGATGCTTTTGAACTGTGGTGTTGGAGAAGACTTTTGAGAGTCCCTTGGACTGCAAAGAGATTCAACCAGTCCATTCTAAAGGAGACCAGCCCTGGGATTTCTTTGGAAGGAATGATGCTAAAGCTGAAACTCCAGTACTTTGGCCACCTCATGCAAAGAGTTGACTCATTGGAAAAGACTCTGATCGTGGTAGGGATTGGGGGCAGGAGGCAGAGGGGACGACAGAGGATGAGATGGCTGGATGGTATCACCAACTCGATGGACGTGAGTTTGAGTGAACTCTGAGAGATGGTGATGGACAGGGAGGCCTGGCGTGCTGCGATTCATGGGGTCGCAAAGAGTCGGACATGACTGAGCGATTGAACTGAACTGAACTGAACTCTCTTGCTTGTCTCTTTCGTGTTATCCCCTAAGTATACTGCCCTAAATAATAGAATTTAATTTTGCCTGTTTGAAAATTTTCCTTCAAGGTCTTTGAACCAGCTTCTTTCTTTCAGCATTCTGTTTACAAGGTTCATCTACATGGTCGCATGTAGCTATGCTCTCCATTGTACGAACAGACCACTACATTTGAACTCCATGTTATTGCTATGGTCACTGAATTGCTTACATTGCCGAGCCCTCTGAACAGAACTGCTTGAACATTCCTGTGCACATAACCTGGACATAGTTCATAAGTTTCCTCAGGGCACATATCTGGGAGTGGACCTGCTGGGTCATAATGTGTCATTATTATTCACTATTACTGGCTACCGTGTTAACAGTTCCTCTTTCCCACATCCTAGAAAACATTGCGTCCTCTTTCACATCTTGGTTTCAAACTTATATTCCCAAAATAGACCCTCCTACTAAACTGACTCCTGTAGGTCCAAGGGTTTGATCTTCTGTTTCCCACATGGCTTGTAACAGAGGACATCCCCATGTGTGGCCCCCTGCTTTGAGCACACCCATCAGAAGGTGATGAGCAACTCCCCAGCGAGAGAGCCAAAACCTCAGATATATTCTGGTTGATGTAACACAAATAAATCACTATGTGACTGTGGCACTTGATTATTTAAAAGCAAAACAAAACTGTCATATGTTATAATTGATCATATCACACTTGTGTGCCCTGACATCCTAGTTGAGAACCACTGACCCTGTTGGCCTGTTATTTCAGTGGCCTTGAGCATTGAATGTACTGACCACCTCTTCAGCCCAAAGCCATGATCATCCACCATCTTTCTCTACCAAAGCTTGTCCCTCAAAAACACAACCAGGAGGACAAAGAGAACAATGGTTAAAATTTCCTAATAATGAACCCACCTACCCTGTTGGTGGGAATGCAAACTGGTACAGCCACTATGAAGAACAACAGGAAGGTTCCTTGAGAAACTAAAAACAGAGCTAGCATGTGATCCAGCAATCCCATTCCTAGGCATATATCCAGAGGAAAACATATTTCGAAAGGATACAAGCACCCCATTGTATCCTTGCAGTATCACTGCAGTACTGCTTACAACAGCAGGACATGGAAGCAACCTAAATATCCATTAACAGAAGAATGGATAAAGCGGAAGTGATAGATACATACAATGGAATATTCAGTTCAGTTCAGTCGCTCAGTTGTGTCCATCTCTTTGTGACCCCATGAATCACAGCACGCCAGGCCTCCCTGTCCATCACCAAATCCCGGAGTTCACTCAAACTCACATCCATCGAGTTGGTGATACCATCCAGCCATCTCACCCTCTGTCGTCCCCTCTTCTTCCTGGCCCCAATCCGTCCCACCATCAGAGTCTTTTCCAATGAGTCAACTCTTTGCATGAGGTGGCCAAAGTACTGGAGTTTCAGCTTTAGCATCATTCCTTCCAAAGAACACCCAGGGCTGATCTTCTTCAGAATGGACTGGTTGAATCTCCTTGCAGTCCAAGGGACTCTCTTCTCCAACATCACAGTTCAAAAGCATCAATTCTTTGGCACTCAGCTTTCTTCACAGTCCAACTCTCACATCCATACATGACTACTGGAAAAACTATAGCCTTGACTAGATGGACCTTTGTTGGCAAAATAATGTCTCTGCTTTTCAATATGCTATCTAGGTTGGTCATAGCTTTTCTTCCAAGGAATATTACTCATCATAAAAAGGGATGAAATAATGCTATTTGCAGCAACATGGATGTCCCCAGAGATTATCATACAAATTGAAGTAAATCAGAGAAAGACATATATTATACCATTTATATGTAGAACCTTACAAAAAAAGATAAAATGAACTTATTTACGAAATAGAAACAGACTCACAGACTTAGAGAACCAACTTATGATTACCATGGGGTAAGGGTTGGGGGGAGGGATGGGTTGACATGTACACACTGCTATATATAAAATAGGTAACCAATAAGGACCTACTATGTAGAATAGGGAAATCTGCTCAATATTCTGTAATAACCTAAATGAGAAAAGAATTTGTAAAAGAATAGATACATGTAAATGTAAAAAAGATGTAAGATTAAAAAAAAAAAAAATCTCAATAGTGCCACACAGACTCGAAGCCTTGCCCTCTGGCATGCTATATTCAAGGGTGTGTTCTTTCCCGTGCCCCCACAGGGTTGGACCAGCTGACCTGATCCTGGCCAGTGGCCCTGTCCTCCATCACAGCCATCCCGCCATCCAGGCCAACCGGGACTATGTTTCCCTTCAAGGTGAGAAAATGGATGGGGCTTGCCTGCTTCCGCTCGCTGGTGGTCTCCTCCTCCAGCATTCGCCAAAAGAAACTAATCCACAAGCTCCAGGAAGAAAAGGCCTTCCGCGAGGAGATGAGACACTTCCGGGAAAAGATCGAAGACTTCCGGGAAGAGATGTGGAATTTCCGGAGCAGGATGCGTGCCTTCCGCGGTGAGATCTTGGGCTTTTGGGAAGAGGATAGGCCTTTCTGGGAAGAGGAGAAAACCTTCTGGAAAGAGGAAAAAGCCTTCTGGGAAATGGAAAAATCTTTCCGGGAAGAAGAGAAAGCCTTTTGGAAAAAGTACCGAATCTTCTGGAAGGAAGACAGGGCCTTCTGGAAGGAGGACAACGCCTTGTGGGAAAGAGACCGGAACCTCCTTCAGGAGGACAAGGCCCTGTGGGAGGAAGAAAAGGCCCTGTGGGTGGAGGAGAGAGCCCTTCTGGAGGAGGAGAAAGTCCTCTGGGAGGATAAGAAGACCCTCTGGGAGGAGGAGAATGCCCTCTGGGAGGAGGAGAAGGCCGCCTGGGTGGAAGGGGTTGTTCCGGTTGTGGAGCAGCAGGTGCTGGAAGGCGGGCACCACCACGTCAGCGGCAGGCCCCGATCACCAGCCTCCTCCCGGGGTAGGGCGTGAGCGCAAGAGGCACTGGATTGGGACTCAAGTGGAGTCACACTCAGGGTGACCCCCACATGCCTAAAAAAATATGCTCTTATTTGTCTCCTGGCTTCAAAAGATCTAATAAAGTCCTGAGGAGAGGTCTGGAAAACCAACTTTTGTAGGGAGGGCCAGCTGCATCTATCTTCCCAGGTCCTGTGATTCTCTGAGGTCACTGTCACATCCTCCATGGGCTATAACTGCTGTCCCTAGGGCTGGGGCCCCGGCAGCTCTGGTGAACCCGGCAGGAGTGGGTGGGTGTGAGTGGAGGCCCTGGGCTCGCCTTGAAAGAGTCAGAAATGAAGTGGGGGCAGGTGCTCAGACAATGACAGCGAGAGATAGGGAGGACCAGAGAAGGGCAGAGACATCTCTGCCTCTGTCCAGTTCTGAGGTAGTCATTTCTTCTCCACTCTGGGCAGTCTTGCCTGGCAAAGGAAATGGCAACCTACTCCAATACTTTTGCCTGAAAATCCCATGGATGGAGGAGCCTGGTAGGCTGCAGTCCATGGGGTCGCAAAGAGTCGTACATGACTGAGCGACTTCACTTTCACTTTTCAGTTTCATGCATTGGAGAAGGAAATGGCAACCCACTCTATTTTTTTTTTTTTTTTTTAAGTCACCATTCCAATTTTATTTTATTTTATTTTATTTTTTTTTTATTCTCTTTATTACTTTTAAAAAAAAATCACATGCTCCCCATCCTGAACCCTCCTCCCTCCCAACCTCCCCATACCATCCCCCTGGGCCTTCCCAGCACACCAGCCCCAAGCATCCAGCATCGTGCACTGAACCTGGACTGGCATCTCGTTTCATACATGACATTTCACATGTTTCAATGACATTCTCCCAAATCTTCCCACCCTCTCCCACAGAGTCCATAAGACTGTTCTATACATCAGTGTCTCTTTTGCTGTCTCGTACACAGGGTTATCGTTACCATCTTTCTAAATTCCATATACATGCGTTAGTATACTGTATTTATGTTTTTCCTTCTGGCTTACTTCACTCTGTATAATAGTCTCCAGTTTCATCCACCTCATTAGAACTGATTCAAATGTATTCTTTTTAATGGCTGAGTAATACTCCATTGTGTATATGTACCACAGCTTTCTTATCCATTCATCTGCTGATGGACATCTAGGTTGCTTCCATGTCCTGGCTATTATAAACAGTGCTGCGATGAACATTGGGGTACACGTGTCTCTTTCCCTTCTGGTTTCCTCAGTGTGTATGCCCAGCAGTGGGATTGCTGGATCATAAGGCAGTTCTATTTCCAGTTTTTTAAGGAATCTCCACACTGTTCTCCATAGTGGCTGTACTAATTTGCATTCCCACCAACAGTGTAAGAGGGTTCCCTTTTCTCCACACCCTCTCCAGCATTTATTATTTGTAGACTTTTGGATCGCAGCCATTCTGACTGGTGTGAAATGGTACCTCATAGTGGTTTTGATTTGCATTTCTCTGATAAAGAGTGATGTTGAACATCTTTTCAAGTGTTTGTTAGCCATCTGTATGTCTTCTTTGGAGAAATGTCTATTTAAATCTTTGGCCCATTTTTTGATTGGGTCATTTATTTTTCTGGAGTTGAGCTGTAGGAGTTGCTTGTATATTTTTGAGATTAGTTGTTTGTCGGTTGCTTCATTTGCTATTATTTTCTCCCATTCTGAAGGCTGTCTTTTCACCTTGCTAATAGTTTCCTTAGATGTGCAGAAGCTTTTAAGGTTAATTAGGTCCCATTTGTTTATTTTTGCTTTTATTTCCAATATTCTGGGAGGTGGGTCATAGAGGATCCTGCTGTGATGTATGTCAGAGAGTGTTTTGCCTATGTTCTCCTCTAGGAGTTTTATAGTTTCTGGTCTTATGTTGAGATCTTTAATCCATTTTGAGTTTATTTTTGTATATGGTGTTAGAAAGTGTTCTAGTTTCATTCTTTTACAAGTGGTTGACCAGATTTCCCAGCACCACTTGTTAAAGAGATTGTCTTTAATCCACTGTATATTCTTGCCTCCTTTGTCAAAGATAAGGTGTCCATATGTGCGTGGATTTATCTCTGGGCTTTCTATTTTGTTCCATTGATCTATATTTCTGTCTTTGTGCCAGTACCATACTGTCTTGATAACTGTGGCTTTGTAGTAGAGCCTGAAGTCAGGTAGGTTGATTCCTCCAGTTCCATTTTTCTTTCTCAAGATCGCTTTGGCTATTCGAGGTTTTTTGTATTTCCATACAAATTGTGAAATTATTTGTTCTAGCTCTGTGAAGAATACTGTTGGTAGCTTGATAGGGATTGCATTGAATCTATAAATTGCTTTGGGTAGTATACTCATTTTCACTATATTGATTCTTCCAATCCATGAACATGGTATATTTCTCCATCTATTAGTGTCCTCTTTGATTTCTTTCACCAGTGTTTTATAGTTTTCTATATATAGGTCTTTAGTTTCTTTAGGTAGATATATTCCTAAGTATTTTATTCTCTTCGTTGCAATGGTGAATGGAATTGTTTCCTTAATTTCTCTTTCTGTTTTCTCATTATTAGTGTATAGGAATGCAAGGGATTTCTGTGTGTTGATTTTATATCCTGCAACTTTACTATACTAGTGCAACCCACTCTAGTATTCTTGCCTGGAGAATCCCAGGGACAGAGGAGCCTGGTGGGCTGCCGTCTATGGGGTCGCACAGAGTCGGACACGACTGAAGCGACTTAGCAGTAGCAGCAACTGGGCAGTCTTGGAGGCTGTAGTGGTGTTAACATTTCATTCGTGGGTTTTCCTCACCTGGCAGGCTATTTAGACACAGACAGCATCCCTTAATGACTCACCTGCTCACCGTTCCAGATTTCCACCAAACTTCGCTTACCATTCTCTGTAGCATGAGAAAGGGGTGTGGCATTAGGCTGAGGCTCTAGAGCTCCGCCCACTCCCCTTTTCTGATGCTGGAATAGTTGGACCAGGTGAGCCCACCTGCAAGGTGTAAGGTAGACCTCCTGCCCCATACTCCTATTAAATACTCAGGTCTCAGGTACCTGTGTCTCTGCATTATCAATCCCTTCCTTTGTGTTTCCCTTCTTCCACTCAATTAAAATTAAAATGCCCCAGGGAAGTAGAACACTAAATGAATGTACGCTAATGTGAACAGCCATTTACACACCCAGCTTCTCTTCTGGTGTCAGATTACATATATGGGCATTGATATGGAAGGGCCCAGAAGGTGAGTAGTAAGAAATGTCAAGGCCAACACCTCTTGCTGCCTGGCCCTCACTCTCATTCATGCAGCCACTTACGTGCCTTTGTACATCCTTTACTACTTGACAAGCACGTTCACACCTGCCAGCTCATGTAACCCTCCTCACAACTCTGTAGGTTGACAGGGAAGGTCCATTAACCCATTGCACATGTGAAGAAAGAGACCTGGAGAAGCAGAGGGACTTCTGGTTGCGAGCAGCAACCAGAAGGTCCAGGAGGAGAACCCACACTGTCTGCCAATTGGTCCCATTCCTCTTCCAACACAGCCTGGGTTATAGGATGTGGCTTTAGACCAGTTCAGCCAATGATAGTGTCAGAGCTGGATGAGACTTAAAGCGCTTGGGGACTTCACTGTGGTTTGGGGTGGTGTTCCAAAAACATGGAGAGAAGAGGACAGAGTCCTTGGGGACTTCACTGTGGTTTGGGGTAGTGTTCCAAAAACATGGAGAGAAGAGGACAGAGTCCCCTTGGGTGTGCTGAGCAGACATCAGGGTACCAGGAGAGTGGGCTGACTCCATGAGCAGCTTCCATGGCTCCGTATCACTGTGGGAAAGCTGGGGTTCCTTGGAAGGCCGCTGATCCTCAGGAGTCAGGGCCAGGGCCCTGGGATCCGCCTTCTCCTTTGCCACACACCCAGACTTGCATCCTCAGGTATCAACAGGCAAAGATGTCAGTAAGCGGAGGGAACAAGACGCTGGTGTGAAGACAAGGGAGACAGCTAGGGACCCTCACTGTGACTGAATGGATTGAGAGCAGATTAACACTGCTGGCGGACAGTCTGAGGATGAATAATCAACTGGTGAGTAGGCAGAAAACTGAGCAAAGGGAAGAAAGCAAGTGTATAATAAAGACATGTGCAGAAAAGGAAAAACCACGGCAGAACACTACACGCCCAGCTATGACCAGCATTTACATAGTTAAATATCAACACTGATTGTGATCTAACCACAGTTACAATGCACAATATTAGAATAAGAGGAAGGATGGGAAATCTCCTTTTTTATTGTGGGAAGTCAGGCTTCCCAGGTGGCGCTAGTGGTAAAGAACTCGCCTGCCAACGCAGGAGACGTAAAGAGATGCGGGTTCGATCCCTGGGTGGGGAAGATTCTCCAGAGGAGGAAATGGCAACCCACTCCAGTATTCTTGCTTGGAGAATCCCATGGACAGGGGAGCCTGGTGGGCTACAGTCCATGGGGTCACAAGAAGTTGACATGACTGAAGCGACTTAGCATGTAGCATATATTAGTCCAACACTGAAAATGCAAAAAGCCGTGACAGAGCATATTATTTACAGCAGTGTTTCTCGTACTTTAGCCTATATCAGCCACACCCTCTCTCCAGCAGCCCAGAACATCTCTCCTTCCTGGAACTTGAACTCCTTAGTGACTCACCTCTGGCACCTGTCACACCTGGAATCGGGAGGGTTCTCCTCCCCTCAGCCTTCACCTTTGCTGACAGGCTCACACTCATCCTTCAGGATCAGCCTGGTATCACTTGCCCTGGGTCACCCTTCCTGACCCCGTCATCTGAGTGGGGATCCCTCTGGGTGTCTCTCACCACTAAACCCCACCTGGCACAGCACTCACTGGTCACACAGGCTGTCCTCGCTGACTTTTTTGCCTGAATCCTCCAGTAGACTATAAAGGTTAAGAGGGCAGAAACAATGCATGTCTGAAAGCTCTGTGGCTGCCCTGAGATCCCAGGATCCCAGCACCTTTGGAATACCCTTCTCATGTTTGGAGAGTTTCTCACCTTGTATGAGAAGGCCAGAAATGTATTTCCCAGCCTCCCTTGCAGCCAGGGCTCAGATATGCGACCCAGCCTCCACTCGTCACTTGCATCCATGCCAGACTTCAGTGAAGAAAAGGAGGCCAGGCAGAGTCATTGTGTGACAGTGGCAGGAAGTGAGTTCTCAGAGGCAGCAGGGCTGAGGTCCTGGCCAAAGGGTCCCTGCCTGGGACAGTGGCTTGAGCCTCAGGCCCAAGCCCAACTGCAAGGGCCATAGAGAACTATGTTCCCGGCAACATGCCTAGCTGTGTAGCCACTAGCCCCACTTCCCTGACTGTTGGGGAGGTTCTGTAAGCAACCTAGTATATTTCAATAAATACTCTGATAAACTAGCTCGAGTGTGTTTTGTTTTTTAACTGAGTATCAGGACAAGATGGAGAGTAACTGTCCTGCTTTAGGCTTTATTCCCAGTGCCTAACAAATCTTGGGCACTTAGCACTCAATACCTATTTAAGGATACATATGAATGAGTGAATGAATGGATGGATGAGGGAGAACAGGTCCCCTGGATTCAGTGCCCCGACCCCTGACTTCCCGGAGGGGAGGCACGTGCATGGCGGTAGATGCTTCCAGCCTTGCCCCTTCTCAACTAGGAACCATACATCCAGGTTCATACCCAGGCCATGCAACCCCAGACCCCAAGGAGAAAAAGGACAAACAGCCCCTGTTCTGCAGAGAATAGCACCCTGAAGACATATGACAATCTCTTTCACCCCAGAGAAGGGGAAACCATATGGGTGAATTCTCTCACTCCTGCAGGTGGGTACAAGCACACACCACCACTTACTCTTCTTATTTTTAACTGAATTTTTTATTCTTATGTATTTATTTTAATTTTGACTATGTTGTGTCTTCATTACAGTACAAGGGCTTTCTCTAGTTTTAGCGCATGGGCTTAGTTGCCCTGAGACATGTGGTATCTCATTTCCCTGACCAGGGATCGAACCCACATTCCCTGCACTAGAAGGCAGATTCTGAACCACTGGACCACCAGCGAAGTCCTGTTTTCTTTTTTATTTTCTTTGCCCATTGTGAGCCCCACAGCTGGAAAGGCTGGTTTTGCTCATGCTCAAGGACTGTGTGGTGTGTGCCCGCCTCACTCCTCCTCCATGTCTGAAATGAGCTTTGGGGAACACAAAACCATGCTTAGCAACAGCCTGCCTGGGGATCGATTGCTAGGGGGTCACTGCACACCACGATGTGCTTTTTGCAGAACTCAGAGCTGGTTGCTTAGCAACGAAATGAGATGCTGGTTTAACTAGTTCTAGATCTACATTTTCCTAATCAACACAGGGAAAAGACCCGGCCAGCCTTGAGAAGAGAGAACGTTTGTTCGTTGTGGATGAGCGCTCACTCTGCTTTAAAAGTTGGCCAAAACTTTAGTGACTACACAACAACAAAGCACTGCCCACTGCGTTCGTTACAACTCAGCTAATCCTCACCACAACCCCATGAGACGGCACCAGCATTGGCTTTGATTACAAGTGAGGAAACTGAAGCACATGGAGCCCAAGGTGATGCAATCAGTAAGAGGTGGAATGGACATTAGAACCCAGATTGTCTCTGCTCCAGAACCCAAGCTTTTGTCAACTAAGTTAAAATGCCCCCCTCTGTAGGCATTCCAAGATGCCTCTGCCTTAAAATAGTTAAGGCAGAATGGACATTCTTCAGCCACGTAAAAAGTTAAGCTGCAGGGACTTCCCTGGTGGCATAGAATCCACCTGCGAATGCACGGGACATGGGTTCAATCCCTGGTCCAGGAAGATTCCAAATGCCACAGAGCAACTAAGTCCATGCACCACAACTCCCAGAGCCCATGCTCCTAGAGTCTGTTCTCTGCAACGAGAAAAAAGCCACCACAATGAGAAGCCTTCACACCTCAACAAAGAGTAGCCCCTGCTCGCCACAACTAGAGAAAGCCTGAGCGCAGCTACAAAGACCCAGTACAACAACAAAAAAAGTTAAGCTGAGTTTAACATACTCCTTTCATCTTAAGAATGCTCATCCAGAGAATGACCTGGCTTTGATAGCCAGCCACCCCCTCTCCCACCCCCGACGCCCCGCATGACACATCACAAAGAAGATATTCTAATGACAGTTCCTTTGACTCTCCACCCACATGTCACTCTCCAAACCTGGCAGAATATCAACCAGATTCTAATGTGACCCAGGGGACACTCTTAGCCCCAGTGTCCCCAGCGGGTCTGACCTGGTTCAGGGTGATGGGAGGCTGTGACTCGGGTTGAGGAGGTGTGGGGGCAGTCTGGCTGAAGAGAGAGAATTGGGAGGAAAGAGCGCCCTTGCGGGAGTTGTTAGCCTGGGGTGACCACACCCCTCTCCAATGCCCACAATCTCGTGAGACTCACCTGGCACCCAGGTCACCCTTACTGAAAGCCCCAGGGAACAAGACATGTCTCTTTCTCCTCTGCCACAAAGATCCATTTAGACCCTACTCCAAAACCTCAGCCTTTTACCTTCCACCCTGCCCTTCCTGCATCCTGGGTGTTCAGGCCAAGGCACTTCTATTCTAGCTACTTTTCGGCATCTGCCTTTGATCTGCTGGGCGGCTGCCTCCTAGCCCAGGTCTCTTTTTCTAAGTTGGAGCTTCTTTACTCCTTTTCATCCTCAGCTCCTTTCCCTCCTTCTAGTTTGTTCTTTGCAGCTCTCCTGGGTTGGGAGGTGAGGGGCCCCTGGAAAGAAAGAGGCAGGTGGGCGATCAGGCACCACTTGTTCTCTTGGGTTTTGGAACATCTCCCACATCCTCCCTAGATTCTACCATCTCTTCCCAAATTCTGTTTCCTTTTAAAAGTCCCTTGGGTTGAATTTTCCCTTGACCTGTGGTCAGCAGCCCATTGTTGTCCCTCAGGCAGGGGACCAGGGAGCTGTGAAGTCATTTCATTAGCATATGTGTCACCAGTTTGAAACTAAGTTTAACCATGAGGACCAGATATCCCATTACATTCTTAATGATCATTACATATGTAGCAACTTACACATTACAAAGATTATCCTGTTTGTGTCTTGGGTGATAACCCAGTTAACTTTTCACATCATTTGCATTTCTTTCATTATTTACTGTTAAATTTGCATGTCTGATTCTATTACTGTGTTGTCTTGTATCTTCAAGTCCAAAATTGAGTCACTGGCTGCAAAGTGGCTTGTTGAATGCAATGTGATGGAATGGAGATGACGTTTTAGAGAAAACAGGTGGTGAGAAAGTGGGTTATGGAGGCTATGGAAAAATCTCTGTCTAAATTTGATATTGAATATTGGAAAGCAATTAAAGGTTTTTGTCTGTTTGCTTGCATGTTTTTTTATGTGAAAATTTCTTTTTCTATTTATAGTCCCAACCAGCTTACAGGAGATGGGATTCTATCAAAAAGCAACATTTATTGGCAGAATAATCTGGTGAGTTTGAGATACAAGACAGCAATTCTTTGGGATGCTAAGAGGAAAAATCATCGGAATTCTTAGCTAGTAGTAGCTCTAGAATTTCTGTTCTTCAGGGCATTGGAGATTTAATTGGCACAGAGCCCAGGAGCTAAATCCCCTTCTTCCAGCCAAAACTTGTCACCCACCATCGTTTCTAGGGCTAAACTGAGAGGCAGGCAGGGAGGAAGAGATGGAAGAAAGAATGAAACACAGGCGGGCTCTGTATGAGTGGGGCTGTATGACCCGTCTCTACTCACACTGTGTGGCTCAGGACCTCAGAGTAATATATGTAAAATACCAAACTCATAGCAGTTCCTCAATAGCTGTCTACTCCCTGCCTTTTCTCCCCCTACCTCACGTAATATGCCCCATTACTGAGAATCTGCCTGGTCCATCTGTTTCTTCAGCTCCTTGTGCAGACCCTGGCTGATAGTAAGTGCTCAGTAAATGTGTGTGTGATAGAATAAGCCATAATTTGCTAACACTTCTACCAGCTTTGAACCTTAAGTTGGTTTTAAACTCTTCTTCTTTATCAATATCACTATAATGAATATATTTGTTCCTATTTTAGATATGGACTCAAGGAAGTAGAAATAGTGGGTCAAGGGGTAAGTTTCTCCCAATTATTTTCCTATGTGTCTGTATTAATTGATCATTCTGCCAGCCTTGTATAAATGGCATTGGTTTTTCTACCTTCTCATTAACCTTGGGTATTTCCATTAAAAAAAAAAAAAGATGCAAATGGGTGAAAATGGGACCTTATTCTTTATTTTAAATTTGACTTGTGAAACTGAACATTTCCTAATGCCTGTTTACTAGTTTTATTTCCTCTTTTGTGTGGGTTGTCAGCTCACATCCTTTGTTTATTAAACTACAGGATTTTAAGCATTTTTCCTATCAATTTGTATATTTACAGGCTAAAGATATTAACTCCTCTTTTGTTTGCTGCAATTCTTTTTCCACTCTGCTGTTGACTGTGTTATTGAAGTTCTGCTGTATGATTTTATTTCTGCTTTACCATGGTCAATTTTAATTTTTAAAAAGCTTGCAGTTGTATTTTTTTTTTCCTGGAAAATTTACACTTAGAAAGTTTTTCTTCATACACAGATTTGGTAAATATTCATTTCTATTTTCTTCTGGATTTTCTCCCTCCAATAGCTTGTTGTTAAGTGTGTAACTCTTGAATGTAGATGGAATTAAATTAGTATCTGGTGTATGGAGAGAGATCAGGGCCAGAGATAGCTTTCTGAATTGCTAATTAGGAATTCCTTAACAATGTACTAAATAACTCTTCCTATCTCTACATGAAGCCTCCTTTGTTATATACTAAATTTATATGTAATATGATTTTTGTGTCCCTTCCTTCTACTTAACGTTTTAATGCATTGGTCAGAATTTCCAAAAGGACGTTATATAAAAATGGTAACACTGGGCTTCCTGGTTAGTTTTTGGTACTAATAATGGGCTGATTTGAATTTACTCAGAGATCCTGGGAATTTAAGGCCTAGAGTGAACCTCCTTTAGCTAGGCAAGAGAGGCCCAGTCACAGGATCCACAGATCGCAAATACCAGCTGACAAAACTATTATTATTATCTCTATCTTGTTAGAGATTTTTGACCTTTGTGACTGCTTTGGTCACAGTGAATTACAGGAGAGGAAGTGCTGAGCAGAACTGGGCCTCCCAGTGAGATAAGAGATAGACAGGCTCCAGGCTGGACATTTACGACTAAGCCTCCTGTTTGCATTTCCTGAGAGGAAAGGTAGGTGGGCCCCAGCTGAGGAATTTACAATCAACCTCCTGTTTACAAATAGACAGTCCTTGTCTCTAGTAAACATCTCAAGATAATAATCATGGCAAGGACAAAAAGGGAAAAAACAAAAAACTGAGGAAAGGATTAAGGGATCTCCCCTTCTCCCCTTTTCATGTGCAGAAAGACTCCATGTGGGCCAAAAGTCGAGGGATAGTGTCAGGCCATGATGAGTCCCGCTCTTCCCAGCAGCCTTCACTTCAAGATCCATCTTGGCTGAGGTGTGTGTGCACAGCCGAGGGGAGGGTCCGGAGACAAATTAACCAGGGTGGGGACAAAGCAAGACTGGCCTGAGGGAAGAAAAAGACCGGTAAAACTGCACCCTTGGAAAGGATTTAAACTTCCCAAAGACGTGATTCTCTCTCTCTGAGCTCGCCCACACACCTTTCCACATGAACTTTTCTTTTCAATAAACTTCTTACTTGACTCTTTACCTTCTGTCCCCTTGCCTGAATTCATTCTTGAGTAGGCAAGCAAGAACTAAGGACTCTAGCCCTAACTTCTTGCCCCTGTGATCCAGAGGTTAGGACTCCCGATCCGGGAAACTGAGACCTTGCTTCTAGCTACCGCTCACTGCTGCTCACTGCAAACTACGCTTTAGTGCTGCGGGTGTCCAAAATCACCAGGACAGGAGCTGGTGAACACTTCAGCCTTGGTCTGACAGAAGAGAGTGTATAGGGACTTCCCGGGTGGTCCAGTCGTGAAGAATCTGCCGTCCAATGCAGGGGACTCGTGTTCAACCCCTGGTCATGGATCTAAGATCCCACATGCTGGGGAGCAACTACACCCCTCACCACAACCAGGGTCTGTACGCTGCAGTGACCGATCCCACAGAACACAACGAAGATTCCGCGAGCTGCAACTGAGGCCTGACACAGCCAAGTGAAAATAAGATACAGAGACTGTGTAAAGGCAAGAGGTCTTGGCAAGAGCGTCTCCCGATCACATGGCCTGAGAAGCAGAGCAGACCAGCCCAGGGCACAGAGAGAAGCAGAGTGAGAGCCAGGGACACCAACCCCCACTGGTTTATGGTTCCTGACGGTCCACGTCTGGGCTGCTCTATGAAATGCTCTGCTGTCCTCATAAGACCTTCTCCTTTTTTACTTAACTTAGTTTAAGTGATTTCTATTTCCTGAACCTGAAAAAGGTCCCATGGAACAAGACTCACCTTCGTGAGCGACCAGAGGTTTTGCTGTCTCCACTGTGGACCCAACGAGCCAGGTACTGCAGCTGTTGGCAGAAGCAATCCATCAAACGAAGGGTTGGGAACATTGCCGAGATGACTCTAAGGAGTTTCTGGATCCTCTGAACCTGCAAATGGAGGATGCAATGATCAGAAAATTCTAAGATTCAGAGCAAGCCTTGGAACATGGGTGACGTTGTGATGTTTTTGTGTGTGTGGTCAGTCGTGTCCGACTCTTTGCGACTCCACGGATTGTAGCCCACCAGGCTCCTCTGTGTATGGAATTTTCTAGGCAAGAATACTGGAGTGGGTTGCCATTTCCTTCTCCAGGGTATCTTTCCAACCCGAGGATCAAACCTGTGTCTCTTAAGTCTCCTGCATTGTCAGGCAGATTCTTCACCACTGCGCCACCTGCAGTGAGTGGCACATATAAATGCAAATGAAAAACATGTCCTTCATAGTCTCACCACCCACACCCCCACCACACACACAATCCTTCTCTTTCCATCAGGAATTTTGGGTCCCCTGTTTTGTGCCAGACGCTAAGGAAGGTGAGGCAAATTTTTGTATGTACTAAGAGAATGCTTTGCAGGGGGGAGCTTTGTAGTGTCTTCCTAAAGAAGCAAAGGAAATAAGGGGGAAACAGGGCATCAAGTCCGTATGATGCCTCAACTGACAGCCTCACTGACAGCACTGAGTCTGATGCTCCATCCACCTCGTGGCTTCACTGATTGTGCAGTGAAGTGGGGATGGGTGGTCAACAAAGTCGTTTCCAAGCTTTCATTTGATCTGAGAACACTAGTAACAGATGGAGGAGGCAATGGCACCCCACTCCAGTACCCTTGCCTGGAAAATCCCATGGACGGAAGAGCCTGGTAGGCTGCAGTCCAAGGGGTCGCTAGAGGCGGACATGACTGAGCGACTTCACTTTCACTTTTCCCTTTCATGCATTGGAGAAGGAAATGGCAACCCACTCCAGTGTTCTTGCCTGGAGAATCCCAGGGACAGGGAAGCCTCGTGGGCTGCCGTCTATGGGGTTGCACAGAGTCGGACACGACTGAAGTGACTTAGCAGCAGCAGTAATAGAACAGGTATGGGTAAAAAAATAGAGTCTGTAGTGTTCATGGGTGCTTATTTCTGGAAGGCAGTAGGCAGCTGCAGTAATTTCGAAGTTGCTAGATTGTTGACTTTTAAATTCTTCCACCCAAAACAACTCTAAGCTAAGCTGTGAACAAAAAAGAACTGAGAATTACTCAAAATACTTGAAGAGACTGCTGTAATTAGTATCCTCCTTTCTGGATGTTATTACTCTGAGGCATGGGTTTACAGTAGTAAAACATTTGGAAAGAAGAATTTGTTGGTTTTTAGAACCTGATTGGGATGTCCAAGACATTGAGTAATGAGGGAATAATTTCTTTTTTAAGTAATACTTTTTGTTGTACAAAGAAGACCCTTGAGAGTCCCTTGGACTGCAAGGAGATCAAACCAATCAATTCTAAAGGAAATCAACCCTAAATATTCATTGGAAGGACTGATGCTGAAGCTCCAATCCTTTGGCCACCTAATTCGAAGAGCCAACGCATTGGAAAAGACTCTGATGCTGGGAAAGAGGGAGGGCAGGAGAAGAAGGGGGCGACAGAGGATGAGATGGTTGGATGGCATCATCGACTCCTTGGACATGAGTTTGAGCAAAGTCTGGGAGATGGAGAAGGACAGGGAAGCCTGGTGCGCTGCAGTCCATGGGGTCACAAAGAGTAAGACATGATTGAGCGACTGAAGAACAACAACAAACAAAGAAGAAGCAAAGGAAAAAGTCAGCCGGCACTCCACCTCTGCATGGCAATCCTGCTCTAGTGAAAAGAACAACAACACAGTCCTTCAGAACTTGGGCAAGTGGGGAGACCTAGAAACAAACTAACCACAACAGACCCTTCCTGGACCAAAAAATAGAGTGGGAGGGAGAGAAATTGGGGGCAAGAGATTAGATTTGGGAGGCATCCTTCCCCACCGCTCCCCCTGGGTCCTGAGATAGAAGGAATCTCAGGTCAGCATGAACTTGAGTTCATGAAGCCCCCAAGAGAAGCCTGACAAGCAGCCAGAGAGAGGACGATGCTGGTGAAGGAGGGTCTCCCACAGATTCCCTTCTGTGCATGTGGTGCCTTCCGGCGTGCAGGTGAGGGCCCAGAGGAGGTGTCACTGGGGCCATGTCTCTTTCAGGAGGGCTCTGACATGGCAAGTGGGGAGGTCACTGTTCACACTTGAACTTCAGTGATGGGCCAGTGCTCGGGGAGCTCACTGGCCTCCATAACACAGTGGTCATTTAGCCGCCGAAATCAAAGGAAGACAACCCCGCTCCCAAACCATTATGATGTTCTTTCTCTTCAATCTTCTTGGAAATTTCTATCCAGGAAGGAAATTTACCAAAGGAAAAACCCTGATATCTGTTTAGAGTTTGTAAACCACTTTCAAATTGATTCTTTCATTTGATTCTCTCCCACAAAGCCTTGTCTAGTGCACTGGGATCACTTGACTCAGCTAGCAGACTTAGATTTGCCAAAGGGCACATAGATAGTAAAATTTAGCAATTTTTGCAGCAAGCCTAGGTTGTGTTCTTTCTGTCTCCCAACAGTTTTACTAAGGAGTTTATGCTATTTTATGGGTTGCCCCAGAGCAGGAGTTTATAAAGCTTGCTTGGCAAAGGCTCAGGGATTCCAAGTCTGTGCCCGAGGGTGCTCGGGTGGGGAGGGGTGAGAAGGTGTTGGGGTGGTGGCCCTGAGGTATCTGTGTCTTGCACTGTGTGTTATTTTCCACAGGAAGACACCATCTGCAGAAAGGATTCTGCAGTGGTCTTATTAATTTTCAAATCCCCATCTTCAAGTCCTTAATAGATGCTCAATTAACATGCTTGGAAAGAATATTTAGAGGGCAAGAGGGTGAGCTTGATCATCGTTGTTGAGGAGTGGAGCAGTGAACAGTGAATGGAATGGATCCGAAAATAAAAGCTTTGCAAGGGCCATGATTAAAAAAAAAATCTGTAAACTTGGCTTAATCAAACTGAAAATCTGGTGGATCAATAACGTAAAACAGAAATCATTTTTAGGGATTTAGCTTTCACCCAGCAGCAATACAGTCTCTCTCTCTTTTTTTTAAGGATAAGTAACATCTTATTTATTTAGTCAAAGCTGTGGTTTTTCCAGTAGTCATGTATGGATGTAAGAGTCAGACTATAAAGACAGCTGAGCACCAAAGAATTGATGCTTTTGAACTGTAGAGAAGTTCTTGACAAGAACGTCTCAAGAAGTTGTAGAAGACTCTTGAGAGTCCCTTGGACTACAAGGGGTTCAAACCAGTCCATCCTAAAGGAAATCAGTCCTGAATAATCATTGGAAGGACCGATGCTGAAGCTGAAACTCCAATACTTTGGCCACCTGATGCAAAAGAACTGACTCATTGGAAAAGACCCTGATGATGGGAGAGATTGAAGGTGGGAGGAGAAGGGGACAACAGAGGATAAGATGGTTGGATGGCATCACCAACTCGATAGACATGAGTTTGAGCAAGCTCCGGGAGTTGGTGATGGACAGGGAGGCCTGGTGTGCTGGAGTCCGTGGGGTTGCAAAGAGTCGGGCACGACTGAGTGACAGAACTGAACTGAACATCTTATTTTTGTTCCCAGAGGTAGAATGGGGTGAAGGAAATTTGGGTCAAGGAGGGGAGATGAGAGACAATCCTTCCCAGTCTCGTCTGAGTCCTATAGCAGCAACCAGCTCTGGGGAAACTAAGGAAGAACAGAATTAGTCTTGGGCTTCCCTGGTGGCTCAGTTGGTAAAGAATCCACCTGCATTGCAGGAGACCTGGGTTTGATCCCTGGGTTGGGAAGATCCCCTGGAGAAGGGAATGGCTACCCACTCCAGTATTCTTGCCTAGAGAATTCCATGGACAGAGGATCCTGGAAGTGCTACAGTCTATGGGGTCACAAAGAGTCAGACACAACTGAGTGACTAACACTTTCAGGATTACTCTAAGATGCTTGGGAAGCTGGGATCTTTTATTCCCATAAGCCATCTATAGATCTATTGGTTTGTGTCCACTGAAGCCTGGAAGCAGGAGTATCCAATCCCCAGGACTCTGCATTCTTCATCCCCACTGTCATCTCGGGCTTCCCAGGTGGCCCCAGGCGTAAACAACCTGTCTGCCACTTCAAGAGACCCAAGAGACGTGGGTTCGATCCCTGGGTCGGGAAGATCCCCTGGAGGGGGAAATAGCAACCCATTCCAGTATTCTTGCCTGGAGAATCCCCATGGACAGAGGAGCCTGGAGGGCTACAGTCCATGGGGTCGCAGAGAGTCGGGTACAACTGAAGCAATTTAGCATGCAGCACTCACTGTCATCTCAGGGACATCCACTGAACCCTCTGAGTACCTGAGTACACCAGACTTCCAGGGCAGGGAACAGCTAGCCCAGGTAAGCAGTTCACCTGCCTACTCACTTTCAGACGCATCTCTGTTCCCCTGTTCCCCTCAGATTGCTGGGGGCTGGTCGAGTTCCTGTACCCATGCCTTTCATTAGGTTGGGCCATGAGAGGCATAAGTGAACGATGAGAAGAATTTGGTATACCCCAGACCATCCTGCCCTCCACCCTTTCCAGCCTTGCCTTGGGCAGTCGCTATACCTCTGGCAGAGACCACTGGTCCTCCTTGGACCCAGGTCTGCCTCGTAGCCCCTGCCCTGCTTCCGCTCCTTCCTCCACCACCACCATGGCCTTCCCTCACCCCAAATTGCAGCTCCTGCCTGGCAGCCAAAACCCTGGGGTCCCCAGGCAGTCCCTACCACACAGCTCCAGCTTCCAGCTCCTGGGGTCTGAGGACTCAATCTCCTCCCTTTGTTCCTCCAGCCCTAGGAGTGGTAGCAGTTTCCTGAAGCTGTTAATCTCTGGGTTATCTCCCCTGTCACTACCGGCCCCCAACTTCCCCTCAACCCCTTTCAGCACTTGCAACCCCATTATAACTAGCCTGCTGTGTTAATTCCTTCTCCTAAACTCTCTGCCCTGGGGTCTGCCTTCTTGACTGCTCCCAGACTAAAACACAGCTTTAGCACAGTCAGTGGGCACATGCTAAGTCACTTCAGCTGCGTTCAACTCTTTGCAACCCTATGGATTATAGCCTGCCAGGCTCCTCTGTCCAAGGAATTCTTCAGGCAAGAATACTGGAGTGGGTTGCCATGTCCTCCCTTCAGGGGATCTTCCTGACCCAGGGATGGAACCCGCGTCTCTTATGTCTCCTACACTGGCAGGGGGGTTCTTTACCACTGAGCCACAGGGAAGTCATAGTGAGTGTTCTCAGCTAATCTGTTCATCTCTCTTTCTATTCTCTGACAAACAGTGAAATTCCACCCCTCCTTCTCTTTGAATTGTAAGCACACACTCAGTAAACACCCACCCATCTTGCATCGTGATTGAACACCCTGGCAGGGGCTCTGCACCCAGCTGCCTTTTTCCAAGGGTCCACAGAAGGGAAGGCCACTAAGGAAGACCTTTGTAAAAACTATTTATTTATTCATTTATTTGCGGCTGTGTTGGGTCTTCACTGCTGTGTGGGCTTGTCTCTCGTTATGGTGCGCATGGGCTCAGTTGCCCTGTGGCGTGTGGGATATTGCTTCACCAGGGATAGAACCCATGGCTCCTGCATTGGCAGGCAGACTCTTTCTTCGCCACTGAGCCACCAGGGAAACCCCAGAAAGACCTTTTTGAGTGGAGGTTAGCTTAACATGCTTTATTTGCATTACTCAAACGTTTACTTAGGGGATCAAGAGAGTTTAAACTGTGTCTGTTGTTTTGGCATTCTAAAAAGAATTTGTTCGTATTAAATGCATCAAAAGCTCTGTCTGCCTCAGTAAGAAAGTAGACACAAGAAAGGATCCCAAATCAGAAAGTTTTCCACAGGCAGAAGAATCTGCCTGCCAATGCAGGAGATGCAAGAGACGTGAGTTCGATCCCTGGGTTGGGGAAGAGTCTCTGGAGTTGAGAATGGCAACCCACCCCAGTATTCATACTTGGAAAATTCCATGGACAAAGGAGCTTGGCAGTCTACAGTTCATGGGGCTGCAACAAGTCGGACATAAATGAGTGAGCGCACACAAAGACAGACTAAGAAGAGGTAAAAAGTTCCATAGGTGCCAGAGAAGACATCAGAGTCCCGGGTCAGAGACAAAGGACTTTATTACTCATGGCACAGCAAGCAACATAAGCTTCAGGCTCCCTTGTTTCTCAAGTACTGTAGGGAAATATGCAGTGGCCCAGGCAGATACTGAGCACACAGCGGGTTTATGTTACAGCAGAGAAAGCCTGAATTCAAGAAACCCACATTTTTCAAAGGGACTGCAAGCTGACCTACCCAACGTTGAGACCAGAGAGACACATTATCTTCATTCTCCCAGATACCAAGAAAATCTGCCCCCTGCCCTGGAAGGAGACACTATTTCTGTCTCCCAAGGCAATCTGCTTTATAATCTTCTGTAAAAAAGATAGTTGAAAAGATAGTCTGATGAGAAGTACAGTACTCCCAGCTCATAAAACATGTCAAAATACAAAAGACGCGTGGAGAATTTTCTCCTAATACGCTCCTGGTTAAGAATCACCAATGAAGGATATTGTTTCTGAATCTAAAGGCGGTTCATTTTTCAAACAATTAATTGACAAATGAGCTTTTTTCAAGATTAATTCATTAATCTGGCTGTGCTGAATCTTAGTTGTGGCATTCAGGATCTTTAGTTGCAGCATGCAAACTCTTAGTTGCCACATGTGGGATCTCGCTCTCTGACCAGTGATCAAACCCAGGCCCCCTGCATAGGGAACATGGAGCCCAAGCCACTGGGCCACCAGGGAAGTCCCAGTCAAATGAGCTCTTTTCATCCTATATTATGAATTGTGCAATGGGCCACTGCCTTATGGTTGAGCTACCACAACACAAATCTAGTTTATTTCTGTATAAAAAATAAACACCAGGTTCAAACTTGCAGCTGTAGGAATACTGTGAGGGTTAAATGAAACAATACATGCAAAATGTTGGCACATAGCAGGCAATAAAATTTAGTTCTTCTCTCTCTTCTTCTACGCTTTGCCTGCTTCATGGCCTTGCCTGAAACTGTCCTGGCTGTGCATCAAGAATAGCTCAGATTTATGTCTTTTTCTTGCTACTGGTGGCTCTGCTGAAAGGAGTCCATTGAAGCCTTTAAATGAGTCCCAAGAGAGGCACCCAGCCTTCTAGAAGAGCAATAAAAATGACTGAGCAGCCGGCAACCTGTTAGCTGTGATTTTATGAGCTGCCACTCACTCGACTCTCCCATTCCTCCTGGCTTCTTTTCCCACTTCCATCCCCACCCATTCTGTTGGCCTTCTCAAGGCCACCTTCTAGAGACTGTTTACACTCTGTTCTCCACAGCCACAGCTCTTGTTGATTCACTCAGCAATGATCTGCAGACGACAGGATCTCTTATATAGAAAAGTCTAAGGAATTTTACTAAAAGAAATATCAGAACTAATAAGCGTGTAGAGTGAAGTGACAGGATACAAGATCAATACACAAAGATCAATTGTATTTCTGGAAGGCAGCCATGCTGTCCACTATACCACCAACACGAAAGAGATGAAAGAGGCATAGCCCATTTTCAAGGTATTGTGAAAAGTACTGATGCAGAAGGGGAGAATCTTGGACTTTATCTGCTGGGGAAAAGGATGACATCATTAGTTGGGTTTCTTTCTTTTTTTTTAAGCTGAATTCTTTTTTTTTTTTTTAAGTCTTTACTGAATTTGTAACAGTATTGCTTCTGTTTCATGTTTTGGCTTGTTGGCCAGGAGGCATGTGGGATCTTAGCTCGCTGACTAGGGGCGGAACCCGTGCGCCCCTCTGCAATGGAAGGTGAAGTCTCAACCACTGGATCCCAGGAAAGTCCCTAAGCTGGGTTTCTGAATCTCCTCACTGGTAACCTTTGGACCGGATCATTCTTCATGGTAAAGGGTGGTCCTGGGCATCTCTGGGACTTGATGCCGGCCCTTAGAATAAAAAATGCCTCCATTTGAAAGACAGTCTGAACAGAAGTGCAATGTTTCTTGACCTTGGTATTGCTTTTGCTTAGTTGCTAAGTCCTGTCCAACTCTTTGTGACCCTGTGGACGGTCACCCTTCAGGTTCCTCTGTCCATGGGATTCTCTAGGCAAGAGTACTGGAATGGGTAGCCATTTCCTCCTCCAGGGGATCTTCCCAACCCAGGGATCAAACTGGGGTCTCGTGCATTGGCAGGAAGATTCTTTACTGCTGAGACACCTGGGAAGCCTGCCTTTTGATGTGGGAGAGGTCAAGATCACATCTGGTTGAGAACCCTATGAGAAAAGGGAGACACTGCGAAGCAATTGGCAGAGAAGATCCCACACAGAAAAAAAGTCAAGCTGAAGGTGGTTTGTGCAGGAAGAGATTGTTCTTCTCTGGAAAAAAGAGCCATCAACAGGAGTAGGCCCTAGAAACAACAACTACAGAGGTTCGATTTCAGAGCATCTGGATGCACTGGGACCACGGGCCTCCGCTCACCATGCAGGCTATACCAGCCGCAGACCATCCCCCAGTCAGGGAGACGCTTTGCCCTCTTGAGACCCTTTTGTTCAGACAGCATCTTCTTCAAAGTGTACAAAGGAAAACCTGGATTCCTTTTTAGCAACTCTCTGAGATTCCGCCCCCCCCCCACTCTGGCTGGCAAGCTACTTCTGAGAACAGAGCAAGGAGGGGTAAATAACAGAGTCACCCCATCCTCCAAGCTGGGAAATGGCATCCTGAAGTGTAACCACTGCCCCCGGTCCCCACTGAGTCCCTGTAAGAAGCCTCTGAGTTCTAGGAAATGCACCATGTGATCACAGGCTATGCATTTAAAAGACTGCACTCTGGTTTCCAAAGAAACAGGATATTACAGTGAGAGATTGTCCTCATTATCCCTGGTTAACATCCGTGTGCATCTGAGGACAGTGGCCCACGGCGCTGTGCTGAAGAGGGATTTAGCCAGGACTCAGCCTTCTTTGTGGGGGCAGCGTCACTTGCTGGGGTTGTCAAGCAGACAGGTGGGTGTCTAGCTCAGACTCTCAGAAGCAGAACAAATGACTCACCAGAATGAATCTGTGGCTGCACCTCAAAGGTGATTTGGGGTCTGGAGTTGAGAGCTAGCTTGGCTTTTCTCACGCTATGCATTGTTAAGGGACTGAAATCCACTCCCTGCAAGTGGTCGGCCGAGCTGGGGTTTTTGGATCAAAGGCTGGGCAGAGTTGTGGGCAGGCAGGCCATATCTGGGGGGGTGTCAGAGCACTGTCCCCTGAACTCCTCAGTCTCTAAGGGGACTCTCTGAAGCATCTGATTCCAAGGGCGAAATACTCCCCCAATGAGCACAGCTGACAGAAGAGCGGGTAATGGGGACTGCAGTGATTCCCTGAAGCCCCCACGTGAAGTAGGGGTGGGTTTGCAGGGTGCCTTATGCATGGGCTCAGAGCACTTCCTAGGGCCCCAAGCTAACACAGACACCCCAGTGAGCCCCTGAGACTCCAGAGCCTCAGTGTCCTCCTATGAAAACTAGGGTAATGACGCCTACAACATAAGGATTGTGAGAAAGAATATACAAAGAAGTGCTCCAGGGGCCCTAAAACGGGATATGAACGGTGGCTGGTATTGGCCCAATTCCGCATGCTTTACAAATGGCACTTTCCTAATAAAGCATCTGTGCTTCTATGTGAGAAGTCACAGGGTTACTTTACCTCCTAATGAGAAAATAAGAGCAGAGAGCCTGACCCCAAGGCATTCAAGCAGTTGGCAAACAGGCCCCAGGCTCCCTGGCAGAGCAGGCTGGTACATCCCGGGAGGCGGGGCATCAGCTCAGCGTTATGCCAACCCTCCCCTACACGTGCAGGAGGTCCCTGCGGTATTGGTGGTGGTTGTTCAGCCGCTGGAAGGTAGTTTTATAAATAAAATTCAAATTTCTGTATTTACCTTTGCTTTATTGAAAAGCTGTTTACTTAGCTACTCCCAAAGGAGACAGACGGATCATGCTTTCCGGATTTACCCCTCTAGGAAAGGGCAGAGTGGCTCGCCGCTGCCTAACACGATCCTCAACCACCCCACCTGCAGCTGAAACACACTAAGCCCACCCCCAGGAGGAGACCCAAGGTGCTCAGAAGGGCGCAGGCGCACAGTGAGCACCCCTCTTACCTGTCGGTCCAAGCAGTCCTGCTCTGCGCACCTCCGTGAACACGTGTGATGTATCGTTTTTCCCTGAGTTGTTGTCTTGGTGCACACGCACACACCTCCACTCACCAAGAGGGCTCGCTCCACCGGACAACGACCACAGCGCCCAGCAAAAGGTCCTTCACCTACTCGGTGTGTTGTCGCAGCTGCGCAGATCTTTGCCGGAAACCCATCAACCCCCGTCCGGGAGCAGGAGTGTCCTTGCTCAGAACCTGCCAACCTCCCCTCCACCTTTAGCAGGAGCGAACACACATCTTGAAGTTAACGAGTCCAGAGATAAGAAGCCAAGCTTCTTGTGTGTGCACGCAAAGGAAAAACCAGACGGAAGCTGCTGGAACCAAGATGGCAAGGAATCTGACCTGAAACTGATCCCAGTTCTCATTATACGCTGATCTGCCTATATTTGCCTACATAAACGACATACCTACCTCTGGCCAGGACCGGACATTGAGGACCAAAACTGGATAACAAAGGGGTGGCACCCCGCTTCCTTGAAGAAGCCCTGTCCTTCCCTCCTCCCCCTGCCACCTCCCCAGACTTATGCGTGTACCTCCCCATCACTAGCCTCACTCCTCCTCTTGTCTTTACTCTTTAAAATTAAGTAACTCTCGCCAGGTGGGTGGAAAGTTGATCTGAGAACTTAGTTCCCGATTCTCGGTTCCTTGGCCACTTCAGTTTGTGCTGTGTTGAGCTTGGCTTTGGTTTCGGTTTCAGTTTCGTTTGTTCGTCCCTACTCAGTCGCTGACTCTGCGACCCCATGGACTGTAGCCCACCAGGCTCCTCTGTTTATGGGATTCTCCAGGCAAGAATACTGGAGTGGGTTGCTGTTCCCTTCTCCGGGAGATTTTCCTGACCCAGGGATTGAACCCCATCTCCTGCATTGCAGGCAGATTCTTTACCCTCTGAGCCACCAGGGAAGCCCACTCTCTGCTGGAATCTAACAGAAAAAGAAGCCTACCCCACGGGGAAGCAGAGATCCTCGTTTGGGCTAGGGCCCAAGCAGGGGTTATATGACTTAATTCGGTACCAAATGTTCTATAATACATATGTATTTTTAATTTTTTATTAATTTTTTGGCCATACAGTATGTGGGATCATAGTTCCATAACCAGGAGTTGAACCTGTGCCCGCTGCATTGGAAGCTCAGAGTCTTAACCACCAGACCTTCAGGGAAGTCCCTGTTGTATATTTTTACTTAAATATTCAGTTTCTGTGGTCCATGGTTTTTTTTTGCAAGGCACCAGTTTGCTGCTCTGAGACTGCGACTGCACTGAGCTCTGTCCTGACTGTGGACGATTCTACTAAACAAAAGTTACTTCGTGCCACTCCTCTGCCCGGACGCCGCTGCTCACTCAGAGCAGCCCTCGGGCCCCTGCCCTGCTCCTTCCCACGTTCCTGCCTCCCTGGCCTTCTGGTCTGTCCCTGAACACATTAAGTGCACTGCCTGAGCTCATGCATTTACCATTTCCTGCACTTGGGACCTGCTCCCCACCCCACTTCCCTCTGCCCCCGCTGCCTCATTTCCTTCGTCGTTTTCCATCACCGTCTGACCCACACCACAGATCTACTTGTGTGTGAATTGTCTCCCCCTCCCCATCATTACATAAAGGCCCAAAGGGATGCAGTTCAGTGGCTTGTACTCCCAAGAGCCTGGACCTGTGCATGTGGCAGGTATTCAATTAATATTTAGAAATGACTGAATAAATGAGAGGGATACAGACCTCCTGTGACCTGTGTTCATGCTTTTTGTGTTGCTGCCTGTTACTGCCCTGTGAGCAGACTTCTCTGTCTGCTGTGGGGACAGCAGCCTCAGGTGTAATCTATTCCCTTAAAGATCAGCACCAGCTGACCTGATACACTAGCTGTGTATCCCTGACACAGCTCCCAGTCCACAATGCCTTCACAGGAAATGGATCTCTAGCTAGAGACTGGATGGGGGGAGGGGGGATTGGAAAGAGGGTTTACACGTGCATCCTTTGGCCATACTTTAAAATAATCTCCCTTTAAACTTATCTTGAGACATTTGTATGCAGGTCAGGAAGCAACAGTTAGAACTGGACATGGAACAACAGACCGGTTCCAAATAGGAAAAGGAGTACGTCAAGGCTGTGTATTGTCACCCTGCTTATTTAACTTATATGCAGAGTACATCATGAGAAATGCTGGGCTGGAAGAAGCACAAGCTGGAATCAAGATTGCCGGGAGAAATATCAATAACCTCAGATATGCAGATAACACCACCCTTATGGCAGAAAGTGAAGAGGAACAAAAAGCCTCTTGATGAAGGTGAAAGAGGAGAGTGAAAAAGTTGGCTTAAAACTCAACATTCAGAAAACAAAGATCGTGGCATCTGGTCCCATCACTTCATGGGAAATAGATGGGGAAACAGTGGAAACAGTGTCAGACTATTTTTGGGGGCTCCAAAATCACTGCAGATGGTGACTGCAGCCATGAAATTAAAAGACGCTTACTCTTTGGAAGGAAAGTTATGACCAACCTAGATAGCATATTGAAAAGCAGAGACATTATTTTGCCAACAAAGGTCCGTCTAGTCAAGGCTATGGTTTTTCCAGTGGTCATGTATGGATGTGAGAGTTGGACTGCGAAGAAAGTTGAGCGCCGAAGAATTGATGCTTCTGAACTGTGGTGTTGGAGAAGACTCTTGAGAGTCCCTTGGACTGCAAGGAGATCCAATCAGTCCATTCTGAAGGAGATCAGCCCTGGGATTTCTTTGGAAGGAATGATGCTAAAGCTGAAACTCCAGTACATTGGCCACCTCATGCGAAGAGTTGACTGAATGGAAAAGACTCTGATGCTGGGAGGGACTGGGGGCAAGAGGAGAAGGGGACGACAGAGGATGAGATGGCTGGATGGCGTCACTGACTCGATGGATGTGAGTCTGAGTGAACTCCGGGAGTTGGTGATGGACAGGGAGGCCTGGTGTGCTGCGATTCATGGGGTTGCAAAGAGTAGGACATGACTGAGCGACTGAACTGAACTGAAACTTATCTTTGTTCTTTCTCCAAAGTTCCTTTCTAGGCAGGCCCCAGGTATAATCAGGTCCCTTCCAAGGAGCCTGTCCCCCCACACAGACTGGGTAGGCACCCCCAGACCCTGGGCTTCCCAACAGAGTGGCATGGACCACACTGCCTGCACGTCTGACTCCCACACTGGCTCCTAAGCCACTGGAAGAAAGGAGAGCATCCCCATGACCCTGTGCCAGGATGGCACATTTAATAAATGCTTGTTGAATGAATGAGTGGCTACGTGAGCGAATGAAGCAGGAGAAATGCTATGGATTCTGTAAAGCAGAGTGATGGGAATGACTATGAGAAAGATGTTCAGAGTTATAAAATCCACCCCTCCGGGCCCAGGGTTCTGGTCTGACGTTCAGAACTAACAGGTGCCCGTTAAACAAAGCTTTTCAGGGAAACAAATCTCACAACTTCCCTCTCATCCTCCCTCTGGCCACAAAGGCTGTTGATTCAGACACCAAATTAAGAAATAGATGAGTAGACAAATTGCACTGCCAGGGCTTCGTCTGTTTGTTGTTGCCCTGAAGCTAATGTTTCTGTGGATGCATCTGAGGTCATCTCCTCCCTCTGCTCTTGGTCTTCCCTCTTCCCCTAAAAGGTAGAGCCAGGGGGCTCAATCCATTGCCAAAAAAAAAGAAAAAATCTGAGACATAAAATCTTGAAAAAATAACCAAGGAGCTAAGGAAAGTAGTTTGCTTTTACCTGTAGCATTTTGAAATTTGCAAATGATTTTTTAAAAGATTGTACTGGCTCCAAAGAAATGGGAGGGCTGCCCCCTAAAGGGGCAATTCAGCAGAATGAAACTTTGGGAATGACTGGAATTATATTGTCTGCCTGCTCTCTCTGCCGCTGACAGCAAGTGCTTGGTGAGCAGGTTCTACATTTCTCTTTCTCCGGGTGTGCAGCTGCATTGCAGGGGTAGCTTCAAGTCACCCAAACCAGGCTGCACCCTGATGGGGAAGTTAGAACCTCTGGGCTACAGTGCCTAAGGCAGGGCCACCCCGTGTCTGCAGCCATTATAGCACAAGTCCCTCTGGGGCAATGCTGAAAAAAAAAAAAAAAGGCTCCGGAGAACTAGGACATTTAGAAAACCCAGCCCGACTCTATTTGTTGGCATTTTCTCCCGGAAAGATAGCTTCCCTGATGGCTCAATGGTTAAAGAATCTGCCTGCAGTGCAGGAGACACAGGGTACTCCCGGGTTCGATCCCTGGGTCAAGAAGATTCCCCGGGAGGAGGGCATGGCAATCCACTGCAGTATTCTTGCCTGGAGAATCCCCCATGGACAGAGGAGCCTGGCAGGCTACAGTCCATGGGGTCGCAAAGAGTCAAACACAACTGAGTGATTAACACACTCTCCTGGAAAATGTATCTACGGGACAAATGTCTGAAGTCTCTGAAAAACAAAAAAATCACTACACATGCTCTAAAGACAACAAAAGCACGGGAACGTGTTGCCCTCAGGTGAGTCTGTGGTAATGAAGCAGCGTGGCTGTGATATGGGGTGCGCGAGGGAGGACTGGGACAGGAGGAGAACGCCAGTGGCTGTCAGTCTGCTGTACGGCTGCAAGCACATGAAGAGACACACTCAGGCGAAGCGGACATCTGCCAGGGAACAATTAGCTGTGTCAAGCCCTGAGCCTCTGCTCCGCGCTCTGCAGGCTTTGAGATGCTTCCAGATGTCCCTGAGTTTCAGCGCAGCATCTTAACACACAGCAGGAAGAAGGAAGCCGGGGGCACAAGCTGAAAAAAGTACCCACTTGATTATCAAGTTCAGCTTAGTCCAGGGATAAGAACCACTTCCAAGGAGCTATGGGGCCAACTTTAGTAGGGTCATGGAACGTATCGTAGAACGCCTCGTTTAATCCCATAAAACCCTATGAGGTGGGTCACATTAAGCCACTTTTATAGGGCTTCCCTGGTGGCTCAGCGTTAAAGAATCCACCTGCAATGCAGGAGACCCAGGTTCAATCCCTGGGTCAGGAAGATCCCCTGGAGAAGGAAATGGCAACCCACTCCAGTATTCTTGCCAGCTGGGTGGTAGAGGTCAGCCAGCTCATGTTCATCACAATGAAAATGCCAGGGTTCACCTGCTCTCTTGCCTCTCTTAAAGCTGCATGCAGCATACAGCGCCAACCCCAAGGTGGAGAGGACCCTTAGATGTGCCCGTCCTGGCACCTGGAACTTTTGTGACAGTCCCTTGGTCCTTTTCCCCCTCAAGTCGTCTGCCACATTTAATGCACTGACAGTTCCCTCCTCACACATCCTCTCACAGGGGATTCCCTGGAGGTCTAGTTGCTATGACTCCGTGCACCCAATGCAGGGGGGTGTGGTTCAATCCCTGGTCAGGGAACTAGATCCCACATGCTGCAACTAAGACCTGGTACAGCCAAATAAATAAATATTTTTTAAAAGAAGCTTTACTTTAAAAAAAAAAAAAAATCTTTCTTAGTGTCTGGAGAGTTCAGAAATACACACTGTATAAAGGGTGGAATGATATGACGTCTGAGATTTTCTTTAAACCACTTCAGCCAACCAAACAAGGGGGAAAAAAAAGAAAAGAGGAAACAGAAGAAGCAAATGTGGAAAAATCTCGACAGTTATTGAGTTCAAGGAGAGGTTCAGCCTGGGTGTAAGGGGATTCCCTGTGCTAGTCTCTGACACTCTTGAGCAGTTGACCTTTTTCATTATAATTTAAAAAATTTTTTCTTTGCTGGAACTCCTGCTCACACATCCGTCCTGGCTCTGTTCCTTCTCTTTCTGTACCTTCTCCCTTAAAAATGTGTTTTTCCCAAAGTCTTTGCTCACTTCTTCTGAGTCACAACTCTATGGGCTGGGCCTCCCTGTTGCTTTACCTGAGTTCTCCGTGAAGATGCCCTGACTCTATAGCTTCAGTCATATTTCAAATGTATGCATATCTATATCTATCTATATACATTCATATATATACGTATCGAGGGAGAGAACTATAACAAAACTCCAACCTATCAGCTAATCAGCACTGATATTTTGTCATGTGTTACGTTAGTCGCTCAGTCACGTCCTATTCTTTGTGACCCCATGGACTGTAGCCCGCCAGGCTCCTATGTCCATGGAATTCTCCAGGCAATAATACTGGAATGGGTTGCCATTCCCTTCTCCAGGGAATCTTCCTGACCCAGGAATTGAACCTCGGTCTCCTGAATTGCAGGCAGCAGATTCCTTACCGTCTGAGCCATCAGGGAAACCATATTTCGTTTGTATTTTTAGAATCAACGTTTTCCAAATGTCGTTAAAGATCCTAACACCCTAACACACCTCTCAGACTCTCCAGACCCACCTCTCTTCCTTGTCTCCCCAGAGAAAACCTCTGTTCTGAACCCAATGTCTCCAGACTGTGTTTACACTGTGACTACATAAGCCTGCATTCTATGGAACTGTTTTGTAAATTTACAGAAAGCAAGTTCACTGTCTGTGTTTGTAACTTTTTTCCTTCCACATTGTGTTTACCAGGTCACCCATATTGATACAGGAAGCTCCGGTTCATGCACGGTGAATGCTGCAGAGTATTTCAGTAGATGACACAGCACAACTTTTCTCCTTATTCCCCTGTGGATGGACATCCTGGCTGTTTGCTGTACATACAGTGCAGCGGTGACTGTCCCGAAGTTCTCCTTGTGTACACAGGTACAAGTGTCCACTTTCCACCGTGCGTCACATACCAACGGCCCTTTAACACGTTACGGTGCTTGTTTGCTTTTCTTATTGCCCCACTCAACCCCAAGCAGAGAGTACATTCTTATCTCTATGCTATTTTTTTAGCACATTATGTGAAAGTGTTAGTCGCTCAGTCATGTCTGACTCTTTGTGACTGCATGGGCTGTAGCTTGCCAGGCTCCTCTGTCCATGGAATTCTCCAGGCAAGAATACTGGAGTGGGAGCCATGCTCTTCTCCAGGGGATCTTCCTAACCCAGGGATCAGACCCGGGTCTCCTGCACTGCAGGCAAATTCTTTACTGTCTGAGTCACCAGGGAAGCCCATTCATACCTATTAATGGATTAACTAAAGGGGAGGGAGGCAAGAGAAGGGGAGGGAGTGGGGAAGGAAGGAAGGAAAAAGGAAAGGAAGGAGAGAAGGAAAGAAGGAGGCAGGCCATAGAAGTCTCCATCAAGGTCAGGATCAAAGGACTAGGTAGCCAGTGGCACTATTTTGTGGAAATACAGGTATGAAGTTGGCAGAGAGGACTCCATGAGGCATTTTAATCATGATTTATATGCCTGGGGTCAAAGAACACCCTCTCAGCGTGCATTATACTCAGTGGAAAAATAGAGTTGTCTCTATTTTACACTAGTACTTAAACAGACTTCTCATAAAAGCCAATTAAAGACTAACTTGGATAGTTTTTCAGGTGAAGTGAAACTACATTGTCTTAAACCAGCTAAGCCTAGACAGAAAAAAGACAAGACTTTGTCAATTTAAAAAAATAAAAGAGCCATTTATCTTACCAGCAGAATGAGTTTAGCCAGAGGAATTTTAATTTGGGAATGCAGTGGACAGCTAGGAGATCAAACCAATCGATCCTAAAGGTAGTCAACCCTCAATATTCATTGCAAGGACTGATGCTGAAGCTGAAGCTCCAATACTTTGGTCACCTGATGCAAAGAACAGACTCTTTGGAAAAGACCCTGATGCTGGGAAAGATTGAGGGCGGGAGGAGAAGCGGGTAATAAAGGATGAGATAGTGGGATGGCATCACCAACTCAATGGACATGAGTTTGAGCAAATTCTGGGAGATGATAGGGGACAGACAGGCCTGGTGTGCTGCAGTCCATGGGGTCACAAAGAGTTGGACACGACTTAGTGACTGAACAACAGTGATGCAGCTTTGGCAGGCCACAGGCAAATCCAGACAAGAGAGCTTGCTTTTATGGAGGAGAGGAGGGAGCTGGGAGGGGCACGAGAGGTCAGGCAGCTGGCAAAGGGGTAGGACTGGCCCCGGGAAAGATTCCAAACATTGTGCAGGAGGGGAAGCCAGCTCAGAGAAAATGGGACTGAAAGAGAAGGACTCCCTCCCTCCAGCAGGCTAGACTCAGAACCACACACTAGGCTGCTGTGTCTGCCAGACCTGGGGCAGGGGAGGCTAGTTTGGAGAAAGAAAGACAGAAGGAGGCTCTGGGGAGTCGCAGTAGTCATGTACAGATGTCAGAGGTCACTGTTGAGTCATCCCACCGTGTGTGTGTGCTCAGCCGTATCTGACTCTTTGCAAGCCCACGGACTGTAACCTGCCAGGCTCCTCCATCCGTGGAATTTTCCAGACAAGAACACTGGAATGGGTTGCCATTTCCTACTCTAGGGCATTTTCCCTTCCCAGGGATCAAACACCAGTCTCCTCTGGCTCCATAGCAGGCTCCATTAGCACCACCTGAGAAGCCCTATATTCTGCACAGCTAAGTGCAAATTTGAGGAGGCGCTGAAACTCTGGGCTGCAAGGACAGATATAAACACATCATGTTGTTGTTCAGTGGATAAGTTGTGTCTGACTACTTATGACCCCATGGACTGCAGCACGCCAGGCTTCTCTGTCCTCCACAATCTCCTGGAGTTTGCTCAAATTCACGTCCATCGAGTGAGTGATGCTATCCAACCATGTTATCCTCTGCCACCACTGGAGAGCCACCCAGTGCCAGGGCTGAACTCCACCCTCACATTCTGACCCATCGCCTACATTTTCAATAAGATGATGCTTAGTTTGAGTTTCCAGATAGATCCAAAACAAAACAAAACAAATGATCAAGAGAATTGGGTCTCTGGCTGCAGACTAAGTTGTTTTGGTCAGAGAGACACCTGGTGGCCCTCGAGAGAAACCACACGGTCCTGCCAAAGGACACTTGCCCCAAGCACGGCACCAAGGAATGGCGGAAGAAACCCAGCTCCTTCTGCTATAGAGAGTACCCAGAGTCACCTTTGCAGGGAGGGGGTGGGCCAGAGGGGCACACGGAACTAGGGCTTTGTGGCTGGAGGGAGTGGGTTCAAACATCCACCTGGATTCTGTGTCCTGGACAGTCAGCTTGACTGTTGAAATGGGCAGGGAGGTAAAGAGCTCCTAAGGCCACTGTGAGGGCCAGCTGAGCTGGTAGTGACGGACTCGATGGTGGCACCCACGGTATTTGAATGTTGCTTGTCCCCTGACCTTACCGGGACCCGGTAAGGGATCAGTTTCACAACAGGTCCTTCCCGGGACCCCTACAGCCACTGTGCTCAGATGGTTACAATGTGATCAGGGAGCTGGGACCCCCATGGGCAGGCAGGCTTTGCTCCCTTAGTGTCCCAGCGCTGTCCACCCACAAAGCACACCCCTCAAGACATCACGTCCATGGGGTTTCCTTTTGTTGGGTGGGGGTATTATGACAGCCTCTTCCCCGCTTTGATAAATTTGTACACGCTTACATTATTCCTATAAGCGGTTTCATGTTTATATCAGCAAGAAATAATCACCATTTCCTTTTTGGAGGGAAAAAACGTTAAATTTGCATCAGTTCTTATTTTCATTTAGCCTTTGGATGGCCTTCCATCAGTTTGGGTTTTCCATCTTTTTGAGTAGAGTAAAAAGACTCTGGGATTTCACAGCATTATTTAACGCTCTCATGTTCTATCCTGTAATTTCAGCCTCTGTCATTGTCTTTACACAAAGGAATATGGCAGACAAGCAGACATCTCGCTCTGGAAGGAACCCAAACAGTGGTGTTCATGTCTCTGCCCAAGCTAAGGTTGAAAACGAAGAAAGGAGGTGGTTTCATTCCTAAGAACTCCACAATTCTTTCCAACACCCACTCAGCTTTCCCACACATCAAGGTAATCTGAAAGGGAAACTGAGGGTCAGCAAGAGTGGTTCCTGAAAGCATTTCTTTGTATGTGCACCCCTCATCTTTTTTCAAAACAAAAGATGCAGTGATAAAAAAGGTTGTCTGTGTATAAAACTTTATTAACTCGGCAAGAATTTTATATGTATTAGGGAACTTATCTGCTGATATATCATTAGGAATTTTTCAAAGCAAAAAAAAAAAAATCCTATAATTCAAATAACCTTTTTCTAATTCACCTATTTGATTGGCTGATTTGGGCTTATGATGGATATTCTTAAAATAAAGGTCATTTTGGGACTTATCTGGTGGTCCAGTGGTTGAGAATCTGCCTTCCAATGCAGCGTATGCAGGTTCAGTGTCTGGTTGGAAACTAAGACCCCACATGCTGCAGGGCAAGAGCCCACATACCACGAAGATAGAAAGCCTGAAAGATCTGATGCAGCCAAAAATAAATACACAAAATTAAAAAAATTAAAAAGTCATTTTCATTATTCCATCTTAAGCTAGCAGAACAATTTGGGAACAGAACCATATTTTGACATGTAAATTTCCAGGTGCCATTTAAGAAAAAAAGAAAAACTAGAATCATTACATTCATTTAATAGGTGATCCTATCACAGTCTTTCACTTATCTCTCCCTGGTGCTCAGATGGTAAAGAATCTGCCTGCAAGGTAGAAGACCTCAGTTTGATCCCTGGGTCAGGAAGATCCCCTGGAGAAGGAAGTGGCAACCCACTCCAGTATTCCTGCCTGGGAAATATCATGGACAGAGGAGCCTGGTGGGCTACAGTTAACGGTGTCGCAAAGAGTTGGACACGACGGAGCAACTAACAAATGTTAATAGAGATCCTTTCATAATTTTTCACTGAGGTCTTAAAGACTGAAAAGTTTTCAGGAATGGACAGATGTTATGATTTATTCTGGTGCATGTGGAATTCTATCAGGCAAATTTGCTCAAGTTTTAGAGGACAATCTGTTTTCTAAAGGAATGGACTCCCTTGTTCAGGTGGTATCAACCTTCCCTTTCCACAATGGGACGTGCATACGACAGGAATTCCCACAGCTGGGGCATCCAGAAGAGGGGCCCGGCACACCTGGCATGAAGTCCTAAGGGCGCAGGAGGGCACTTAGCACAGCCCGCGCGTGACTCTCCGGCTGTGCCTCCCACTGAGCCCCAAGACCATCACCTCGAGGGGGAGCTCTCCCCATCCGATGAAGGATTAAGTCACCAGCACGCCCACGAAACCCACAACCGGTGTGTGTGAAGCTACTACTGTGTCAGTGACAACTGCACAACGTCTACTTCCCTCTTAAGGTGACCACACACCCGTTAGCCTGGGTAGTCCCAGTTTAGGCCAGTTTCCCTGGTGTAATTATTAGTAGCACCTCCTTTCACTCTTGAAAGTGTCCTGGTTTGGATGATGAATGACACCGTGGCTTCACCTCTAGGTATGGCTCACTCAGGACACCCCCACCCACCCCAGGATCTCTCCAGAGCCTTCCCAGCAGAGCGCTTTGTTCCAGACTTTTCTACCCCCGCCCACCTCACTCCTTCAGGACCAAGGATCCCAAAACATCACCCTCCTGACGAAGATGTGTGCATCAGAGAACAGCCTTTTGTAGATAATCACCCTCAACCAGCATCTGATGGGGTAACGTAGTCCGTGTCTGAACCTGCGGCACTGACACTCTGAGGGAGTGCTTCCCTGAGCTCTCCCCACAGACCACAGAGGCAGGCACTGAGGGAGGGGCTTACACAGTGCTGGGATGGCCCAACATGGGGCTCTGGCCACCCCCCGCCCATCTCTGCCCCCAAAAAGGCACCAAGCAAAACCAGCACCTCAGTTCTCCCCAAAGATGGCGCCACACCAGCCCATACACACTTCCCTCTCACACAGAGCCGGGCACAGGCAGGTTTTTAAATGAATAAAAAAAATGAAATTTTATTCTAAATATAGCATGGAATGTTTTTGAAATAGGAATTCTTCTTTCCTGACCAAAAAAACGAACAACAACAAAACATTCCTGACACTTTTTGAACATCTAAAAGGTTATCTTCTGTACAATTATATAAATATCTCCATGTCCCTATACACATAACATTCAGGGTCCTAAAAGCTTTTTGAAAAATTGATTACAATTGGATTCTTTAGATGATTAGCCTCTTGGAGGGAAACAGGAAACATTCCCTGAGCAGCAGCTGGGAACAGAGAAAGGACACAACTGAGAACATAAGCAGGACAGGGCTGGGGAAGGAAGACTGGAAGCAAAACCACACCTCTACCCTGCACACGGATTTTAAAGGATAAGATGCTGCACAGACTCAATTATATGCAAATGGGAAGGAGCTATCTGAAGGCAATGTGACATGACCTAGCAGTCACATTTCAAGCCAGTTCAGTGAATACGTCACCTGGCAGCTTTGTTCTTCCAGGAACAAGGGACTTTTCCTTGTTGCTTCTTATCAAACAAAATATTGACGGTAGAGCCAAATTAAAGAAAAGACTTCAGGGCCCGTGGATGTGAATTCAGATTCCTGCTCTGGCATGCACACTGGCTGTGTGATCCTTGGTGGGATTTCTAGCCTCTCTGAGCCTGTTTCCCGCCTGTGAAATGTGGACAATATTCTATCTACTTCGCTAGTTCATTGTGAATATTAGAGGTAAGCGATAAAAAGTGCTTATATCCCCCTAAAAAATAACTGACAATAACTAACTAAAGTGTGTGTGATAAGGGCTTCCCCCTTGAAACTGAGAACAGACTCTACTCAGTCTAAGATTTGGCTAGTATTTGCAGACTCCCACAGGCTCTGCCAATCACCACCAAGCTCGGAGTCTACCATGGGCCCACTGCTGTTGCTCTGATTATCCTGCAACCATAAAGGTCACTGATGTTAGAAACAGTTCCCTTGGGAGTGGTGGGCACCCCCTTCCTAAGGCACCAGCTCCATGCGCAGGAGTTGAAGCTTGTGGAGGGCTGGGGTGTCCTCTTACTTGGGCTGCATGGCTCTGGGGAGCACAGACCTGAACCCCAGTCGCTGTGAGGCGACTGTCACACCACAGGCCATGCAACTGAAACCCTTGAAACCAGGCAAGCAGAATCTTGAGCCACATGCCTCCCCCAGGACCCCACAGGAAGCCAAATTTCTCAAGCCTCAGGCTCTCAGACCCTCAGCCCAGCTAGGCAGCGACAGTCAGCAACCACACTGGATTGAGCGTGAGAAGCCGGGACTCTAGCGCGAAGCAGCTCGCGGGCAACCAAGACCTCTGGTCTCCGAGGAGAAGGGTGGCTCTCTGGTGGTCGTGTGGGCAGGGGTTCAGGCAGAAGCACAGGAGCCCCTTGGAGAGCAGCAGAGGGGAAGTGACGATATCAGCCCTGCCCTCAGATGACCGGGTGTCACACCCCCACCATCAAGGGCAGAGGAGGAAGAGAGGGCCCCAGCAGAAAACAAGGGGGCGCTTGAGGTACACGGTGGTCTCGGGTTCGCGATGCACGGGGGTGCTGTCAGAAACAGCCAGACCCCTAAGTTTTTATGAGCTCTGTGGAGGTGCGCAGCGAAGATGTTGGACCCGATAAGACTCGTCGTGTCACAAGTGCTAAGGCAGGGGATGCGAGGAGGGCTTGTCCCTCCTCTTCTTGAGGCCACAGCAAGGTGTCCGATGAGCCCACGAGCGTGAGCAAGCACGCCTTCTCCCGAGCCCATGGGACCCGGGGAATCGAGCCCCCCGGGTGCAGGGAAAGGGTGATCCAGAATATTCGCCCAGGCCTGGAGGGGCTCGGCCGCCTGCTGCTGCCGCTGCTGGCTGGGAGCCTCAGCCACGGGGGCGGCTTTCAGATGCCCTGCTCCTCGTCCCGGTCATTCAGGAGCAGAGACCACTTGTCGCCCCTGTCATCGGCCGCGCCACTGTGCCGGGACAGCTTGTCGGACTTGAGGGGGGACAGGGACACCTGGCTGACGTAGCTGACCTGGTCCCAGGCCGAGGCCCGCGGGGAGTCACGCCGGCGGTCGTCCATGCCGACGCGCACGCTGACCTGGGACGCGCTCAGAGGCTTCATGCTGCCGTGCGCCTGCGCCTCGTACCGCGCCAGGTCCGGCTTCCTGTAGCTGCAGGGCGGGGATCCAAGAGCGCCTGAGCCTGGACGCACAGCACCCCGCCCCCCCTTTTAATAAGCCCGATGAAGCCCCTTCATCGAGTCTTCTACTGACACGCAGTATCGAAGCCTCATGGGTTTTAAAGGAAAGGCCACTGAACTCCCAAGGCTCAGCTTTGCCTGATTTAGAAACTTCAATCCAGATGCCTGGTACATAGTATGGAGCATGCGTGCCAAGTTGCTTTAGTTGTGTCTGACTCTGCGACCCCAAGGACTGTAGCCCACCAGGCTCCCCAGTCCATGGGATTCTCCAGGCAAGAACACTGGAGAGGGTTGCCATGCCCTACTCCTGGGGATCTTCTCAACCCAGGGATCATACCCAGATCTCCTATGTCTCCTGCATTGGCAGGCGGTTCTTGACCATCAGAGCCACCTGGGAAGCCCCCTGGTACATAGTAGGCTGTTATTAACTCTTGTTAAATGAAAACATAAATAAGCATCTCTTGTATAAAAGAGAAAATGATAACAAACAGGATCCTATGACCAAATATTTACATAAACAGCCCTTGAGCAGGATAATTGGAACAAGCCACGCATGGTGACTGCTAAGCGGCAAACCACTGGCTCAAGGTGGAGGAATCATTTACATAAACACATGCTTGGCCACGCTCGGGGCCTCTGGCTGTGCCTGTGGCAGGTGTCTCCGGTGAGGGAGCGAGCCACACACCCGCCCCGGCCCAGGCCCGCCACGGGGACTCACCACTTGAGCTGCAGTGACGAGAGGACCACGGACACAGAGGAGGCCGCCATGGCCGCCGAGCCCATCCACGGCTGCAGCACAACGCCAATGGGTATGAAGACACCTGGCCGAGGGGAGGACGACACTCACGGCGTGGCCCAGGGCAGACAGCCAGGAGGGCCCAGCCTCACTGCCCACCTGATGCTGTCCTCCTCTGGGCAGCTCAGAAGCCTCCTGCTGGGTGCTGGCCACGGGCCCGTGGAGCTGAGACAGGCTGACTCAGAGCTGGGCGGTGGGGGCACCGTCGAAGGGACTGAGTCCCCAACCTGTCCAGACCTTCCTGGGACCATCCAGAGGTGGCATCACTGGTCTGGGGGAAGCTCCAGGGGACAGGGCACCTCAGGGACCCTTTGGGACAGCCATCCCGGGGCCCCTCGGAGGTGTGAGCATAGGGATAAGATGCCAATGACCACGGTCCCCATCTACATGGAAGGTCCTTCCTCGAGGATGTCAAAGCACTTGATAAGGGGTGATGAGACCAGGTTCTGAGATAGAGCCACAAGCATGGGAGGGGATGGGCTCCTGAGCCAGCTCTGGGGCAGGAAGTGCATCTACCAGAGCCAGGCTGTGGTGGAGACGCCGATCCACCGTGTGAGGCAGTGCTGACCACTCAGGCGCGACAGGGGCAGGTGCGGTGGGAAAGTCATGTTTCAGTATAGGTCTCGGGGCTTCCCTGGTGGCTCAGTGGTAAAGAACCTGCCAGCCAATGCAGGAGACATGGGCTTGATCCCTGATCTGGGAAGATCCCAATTGAAAAAAAAAAGAAAGAAAAGAAAAAAAAAGGTCTTGGCCCACATAGATGTTTTCCTTGCAGGAGGGTCTGGAACTTTTCCCTGTCTGGTGACACAAGATTCAGTGGGGGAGGGAGAGGTTAGGAAGCAGAAAACATCCATCACTTTCCATAACTATTCCTGAGTCAGGGTAAAACCTGGGCGGAATTAATTCTTAAGATAAAGTTCTAAAGCATTGGTCCCTGAGCCTAGCATGCAGCAGGTGCCCCATAACTGTTAAGAATGATGACTCTTCAGACTGTGTGTCTTAATAATGTTCTGGAAAACAAGGCCATGGTAAATAAGATCAAGCACCTTGGCCAGCTTTTCAGAGCGGCCTGAAGTGAATGGGGGCCTGGTTCCTCCCTGCAGTTTCTCATTCATCTTTCAAGCTCAGTTGTGTCCGACTCTTTGCGACTCCATGGACCATAGCATGCCAGGCCCCTCTGTCCATGGGGATTCTCCCAGCAAGAATACCGGAGTATTGACTGCCATGCCCTCTACCTTTAGATACTTACAAAGCAGAACATAAGCAAATTAACTCTTTCCAGAGGCTTCTGGCCGCAGCTGGGGTGGAGGGAACAGGGTGGTGAGGGCCTACCTGCCGCGACGGGGATCCCGATCAGGTTGTAGATCAGCGCCAGCACCAGGTTGAGCCGTATTCTCCAGACGGTCCTCCTGGAGAGGTGAATGCTGGCCACCACATCGAGCAGGTCATTCTGTGGGAGAGGACCACAGATGAGTGGTGGGTGGGGTGGGTGGGAGACCCATGACCCATGGGACAACAGGGACGGGGAGCCGCAGCCAAGCTCACCCTGATGAGGACGACGTCGGCCGCCTCGATGGCCACGTCAGTGCCCGTGCCGATGGCAATGCCCACGTCAGCCTGTGCCAGGGCTGGGGAGTCGTTCACGCCGTCACCCACCATGGCCACTCTCTTCCCCTGGTTCTGTAGCTCCTGGACCTTGGCCACCTTGTGAGAAGGCAGCACCTCCGCAAAGACTTTGTTGATGCCGACCTGGAAGGAAAGGGAAACAGCACTCGATAAAGAAGTAAGTACGCAATAACATCCGGTGTTGCCAGGGGGCAGCAGCAGGAGCAGAAACCCAGGAGCCACCCCACCCTACCCCACAGCAAGCCCTGCAGATTCCGGGGCACACAGCAAACAAGCACCCCCCACTCCCATCCCAGTGCCACCCCCACACCCCACCTTCCCAGTGCTCCTCTCCACATGCTGACCCGGTGACCTCTCCAAAGCAGCCGTCATTGGCACCTGCGGGTGGTGCCATGCTTCCTGCTTGGTCCTGCAAAGGGCTCTTCTCTTTCCCCAGCCTTGACCACCCCTGACTCAGGCCTCCCCTCCCCTGGAAGGTGTCCCTGTCTGCCAGGCTGAGGGTTAGGCTGGCAGCCCCCTGTACACAGTTTACACTCGCCTCTGGGTCACCCTCCCGACAGAACTGTGAGCTCCCGGGGGGCCATGCTCTCAATGCAGCTTAGTGAGTGCTTGCTGAATGCCCGAATGAGCTTTAACCAGGGAAAGTGGGTACTCTTAGAAGGACGGCTAAGACAGGTGCCACTGCTCCCCTCTAAGAACCAAGTCATTTTCAAAAGCAGACAGCTTTACCCACATTTCCCAAAGGGCTGGTATATAACTGCCAGGAGTCTGCACTGGAGCTGTCCCCACACAGCGGGCCAGGCAGGCAGGCAGTCATGCTGCCCTTGTGGTGCAAACTCAGAGCCAAGCACAGAGGGAGACCTGCTGGGACCCAGGAGCCAGCTGGTGTGGTGTGAGAAGAGCTGGGCGGCAAAACACTCCCTTAACATAAAGGCTGCAAGAGTGTTTATCGCAGCCCTAAAGCCGTGGTCTTTCTTCCTCACTGCAGAGTCTGGGAAGTAGAGAACACCATAACTGCTTCTCTGGGACTGCAGCGGGCCGTGCAGAAATGATAGCACCCAGGCTCCAGCGGATGTGGCCTTTGGGGCAGCAGCAAGGTGGTCCCCTGTGGGCTCGGAGCAGATCAGAGCACGTGGAGAGGAAAGCCCCGACGGAGAGAAAAGACCAGAGCAAAGCTGAGTGCTCCATGCACTGCTGCTGTTGTTGCTGAGTCGCTTAGTCGTGTGACCGACTCTTATGGCTCTATGGACTGTATCTCGCCAGGCTCCTCTGTCCATGGGATTCTCCAGGCAAGAATACTGGAGTGGGTTGCCATTTCCTTCTCCAGGGGACCTTCCCAACCCAAGGATCGAAGCTGCATCTTCTGCACTGGCAGGCCGACTCTCTACCACTGAGTCACCTTTCCTCCAACTGTTTCTGCCAGCTTAAAATCGCCTGTAATTTCCGAGCTGGGAGACACGCCAGCCCCTGGGCCGCACCTGGGTGGCGATGGCCCTGGCTGTCTTGCGGTTGTCCCCGGTGATGAGCACCACGTCCACGCCCATGCTCTTCAGCGTGTGCACGGCCAGGGCGGCCTCCTGCTTGACTGAGTCCGCAATGGCGATCATACCGCACAGCACACCTGCCAGAGACACCGTGGGTGAGCACGTGCCAGAGCCTGGGCAGCTGAGGAGCAAGGAAGACTCGGCAGCCAGGAACAGTGTCCCTAACACCATGTCACAGGCCAAAACAAAACGCCAGATCATACAACAGGATGCACAGTTTTGAATTTGCTTTTTAAACTTATATACATGTCCAGATGCACACAAAAGTCTGGAAGGACTATCAGAGAGTTGACAGAGGCTCCCTGAGGGGTGGGATAATGAGGGATATTCCATTTTTTCCCAAGTTCTTAGAATTTTCCACATTGTCTGTAAGGAACATCTATTGCTTTGTGGAGTGCCTGACTCATAATAACTCAGTAACTGTTAGCTGTTAAAACATGAGATATACAACAAATGCTCCTTAAAAAGTGACAAATGTCCAAACAGCTAGGAAATCCATCCCTCCTTTCTGTCTCTTCCTACAGAAAACACTTGTGTAGAGTTTTGTTTTTAATGACTCTAGAGACTGACACAGGAAGGTGTGCGAGAGCTGAGGCGTGATGGAGAAACGAGAGTGAATGTGTATAAGAGGCATTTTTAATTGAGTCAATTCCAGCTCTTGAGCTGAGGGGGCAGTGGGTTTAAAGGACTCGGGAGAAGGAGAAAATAGAACTAAAAATAACAGAGAGGAACTTTTTTTTTTTAAAGGAAGCCTCGATTTCTGCCTGACGTCTCCAGCTTCCCTCAAGAGCAGAGGGCAGGGGAGGGGGGCGGTACCATCGATGGCCACCAGGATGGCCGTCTGGCCCTTCGTCTCGTGGTCGGTCATGGCGTCTCGGACGTCGCTGGTAACGGTCAGGCCGTTGCGCCTCATCCATTCCCGGTTTCCGATCAGCACAGAGAAGGTCTGCGTGGCAGCATCTGCTCGAAAGAGGGTGCAGTTATTCCCACAGAGCCCAAGGTCACCGCGCTATGCTATGCTCTGCTAAGTCGCTTCAGTCATGTCTGATTCTGTGCGACCCCATAGACGGCAGCCCACCAGGCTCCCCCGTCCCTGGGATTCTCCAGGCAAGAACACTGGAGTGGGTTGCCATTTCCTTCTCCAATGGGTGAAAGAGAAAAGTGAAAGTGAAGTTGCTCAGTCATGTCCGACTCTTAGCGACCCCATGGACTGCAGCCTACCAGGCTCCTCTGTCCATAGATTTTCCAGGCAAGAGTACTGGAGTGGGGTGCCATTGCCACGGGATCCTTCTCGTAGCAAAATGTCCACTTGGTGGTTCTGGAAAAACCACAACCTGGAAAGCGCCTCTCGACACCAGCATTGAAGGACAGGGGGGAAACCAATTAGCATGCAGAACCGTGGTGTGAATTAAGGTGTGTGAAGGTGTTACAAACACATTAAATACCACGCAGTGTACCTACTGGCCTTTAGAGGTATCTGCTGCCGTTTCTACAGGGATTAGAGCAGTTAATTATGTGTTCGGCACCAAAAGCAAGAATTGACTAGACTCCTCTCTGGCTCAGTACAGATGATGCAAGGTGAACCAGCCAACCAGCAGCCCATGTGTGTGAAACACTGTGAGGCTCACCTCCTAAAAGGCCAGGCGAGCCCTGCACCTGTCACTTCAACTCAGACGACACTGACAGGCAGGTCCCTGGAAGGCAGAGGAAAGGTCATCAGGGGCTCTAAATGGCTAGAAGGTGGTTAACAATAAAATCTAAATCAAGATTTAACTACTAATATACTTAAAAGCAAAAACTCAACCTGGGTTTTTTTGGTTGGAGGCTTTGGTTCCACTCTTATGTTGATGGCTAGCAAGCCACTCTTTAAATAACCAAGGCCATTATTCAAAAAGCAGCTGCCCCTCCAGTGTCCGCTCTTCCTTAGGCAGACCATTTCCACCCTCTGTCCCTGACTGCTGCTACCTTTGTAAATATATCACATCCCATCAGAGCCAACCACGTGGCAGTTTCCTGGTTAGCAAGAACAAAAGGACTCCCATTGGTCTACCCTGTAGCTGATGAGAAGCAAGACTGGCCTGGGATAAGAAAGAGGAGACTTGAGATTAGGGGGCAGGTAAGCAAACTCCAACTCCTTGGAAAAGACCCTGATGCTGGGAAAGATTGAAGGCAGGAGGAGAAGGGGATGACAGAGGATGAGATGGTTGGATGGTATCACTGACTCAAAGGACATGAGTTTGAGCAAGCTCAGGGAGAGATGGTGAAGGACAGGGAGGCTGGCGTGCTGTGGTCCATGGGGTCGCAGAGTTGGACATGACTGAGCGACTGAACAACAACAAAAAGCAAACTCTGTGAATTTTAAGTCATACGCCACTTTTGTCTGCCATTAGCATCAAGCCACATCAGAGGACATGAGAGAAGCTGCAGGCTGCCCTGGGAGGCAGATGGGCAGCACACTGGGCCCTAGCCAACCCTCTCACAGGCAGGAACCTCGGGGTGAGCCTGGCGTGGCGCCCTCTGTGGTTGGACCCAACCCCCGGCAGACGGAGCGGTGGAGACCGAAACCAAGGATACCTGTTTCTGTGGGGTCGCTGCCGACTCTATTCAGGTGAGTGGTCAGTGGGCCTTGCAGGCGCTCGCCTTGGGCGAGGATGCTCTCCACGCTGCTGACTTTGCAGCTGATTCCACAGCCGGGCACTGCCTGGAAGTCCGTGCAGCACCCCAGGGTCTCCGTGCCGAGTTCCTGGGGGGCGCGGGGAGAGGAAGCAGAGAACAGGGGTGAGTTGAGAGGGAGTCAGGTCAGGGGTGGGATGAGGGCAGCGGGGAGAGCAGCAGCTGCTGGAAATTAAGGGAGGGACGGTGGGAGAACTTCCCAGAAAGGCAGAGAGAGAGACTCGAGCCAGCAGCTCTTTTTCTCTCATCTGACACAGATGCTTAAAACAGCCTTCACTCTGGCCACCTGATGTGAAGAGCCGACTCACTGGAAGAGAGCCTGATGCTGGGAAGACTGAAGGCAGGATAAGAAGGGGATGACAGAGGATGAGATGGTTGGATGGCATCACTGACCCAATGGACATGACTTGAGCAAGCTCCAGGAGTTGGTGATGGACAGGGGAGCCTGGCATGCTGCAGTCCATGGGGTTGCAAAGAGTTAGACACAACTGAGTGACTGAACAACAAATTCTCTCCTAGAGTCTGGATGCCTGGCATCCTGGACAAGATGTGGTCCAGAAAGGAGAAAGGCCGTGCACATCAAACACTTTCAATTAAAGGCTGGGGGTGGTGCGGGGAGCGAGCTCCGTCCCTGGCAAAGGTCATGAAGAAGGAGGCTTGGCATACGCAAAGGCGGGATCAAGCCTCAGGAGTCTCCCTGGAAATTCTCGAGCAATCTACCCCCAAAACCAGAGTCTGCCTACTTTCTGCTTTGTGCTTTCAGCTACACCTCTGACTTTACGGGGGGCTGTCCCCCACTACCTCTCTCTGAAAAAAGAGTTAGCTTACAGCTCCAGTTAATAATTCTTGGGTGTGACAGTGTTTCAGCCTACAAACTCCTTTGGAAGTCCTCTAGCCTGCCTGAATAGGTTTTTTCCGGCAACATGTGATTGTTCAGAGCCTCCCAACTTTGAGAGGCAGGAGATGTTCTAAACTGTCTAAACACAGATTCCTTTGAGTAGTTAAAAGATTGATTAGAAATTGTATTGGTGAAGGGTTTTTCACTTGTTGGGCCAATGTTTGCTGCTAAGTCTCCATATCCCTTACCTACTGTGTCCTTGGCGGTGTATTGATTGATATAATGGGTGTATAGAAATGTAAGCAGTTGCCTCAATGTTTGTAATCTTGGACCCTTGAGTTAATTCTTTTCTTGATTGAGCCCACCTCACCTTTGCCCTATAGGAATGCAACTTTCTCCAATGCTTTTTGGAGGCTGGCGCCTGACTTTAGAATAATCACCTTTAGAGAAAAATAAGTTTCTTAAAATGTTAACAGGCTTCCTGGCCAGAAGATGATGTAAATCACCTAAACTTTTGCATATGATAAGTTTGAAAGCCTGACTTCGATAAGGATCAGGAACTGCTGTCTTCGCATGCCTCTACCCCTTCCCCCATTATCCTCTATGCACAACTTAAGGTATAAAACTGCTTTGGAAAATAAAGTATGTCCTTTTGTTCACCGGAATTTGGTCTCCCCATGTCATTCTTTCTTTCACCTTCTGGCTGAATTTTTCCTCTGAGGCGGGGAAGCTTGTCAAGCCTACTAATTTTGCCTGGGCTTCTAAGATCCGACTGGGGAGGCCTTAGTGTCTCCTCTCCTTCGGGAGAACGGGAGGACGCCTGCGGCCTTCGTAGGTGACATTAATTCCCTGCTTTGGAATTTTATTCAGCCTCTTTTCTCCACTAAATTTCCTCACTGAGCTATCCTCATTCTATTACTCTTTATATCCTTAATTAACATTTAATTAAGCAATTGTCTCCTGATCTTCGCCTATGCCGTCTCTCCTTCGAATACCCTGGATCAGCCAGGGCTGGTCCCCGGCAGGGTGGCAAGGCTGAAGGTGCCAAAGTGGGGGAAGATTTTATTTTTGTGCTGAAAATAATTTCATAAAAACTACAGAATAGGTAAGTGGTAACTAACTCTTCTGAGGTAACTGCCCATGTACAGACCCTGGGGGGAAGGGGCAATGTGGCAGGAGAAAGGACCTGGGCTTATTCGGCTAACAGAACAGAAGGGATGCCTGGGGCGAGCTGAATCTTTCCTGAAACATCAGGAGATTGAGAGGGGAAACAGCCGAGCCCCACACAAAGGATGCAGCACGAGAGTTCTGGAAGACTCCCTGTCCAGCAAGAGTTGTCAGCTTTTCCTCAAAGCATCATGTCACCCTTCGACATTTACTGGTGATTGTACTGTCCAGACAGTTTACACGTTGTTCAGGGCGATATTCCAGCACATCCCTGGGGCCTCCGTGTTCAGATTGAAAACAGAGAACGCTCACCTGGCCCTTTCGTCTGGAGAGATCAGGGTGATGGCTTGCCACTGACTGTGCCAAAAACCCACAGGCCTCTGGTCACTTCTGCTGCTTCACCTCCATCCCAGGCGTCCCCTGTGGAGTGGACTTCTCCTGCTCTCGCCCCAACACCCCATCCATTTTTGTATCCCTTTGCACGAAATGCTCATAAAGGACTGAATCCGTATATCTGTCTTCCTCACTCGACCCTCAGCTCCCAGCAGGCAGAGTTTGCATCTTATTAATTAATTCTTACTGTCCTGAGCTCAGATGGTCAGGGAATGCCTAATGAATGGCCCCGCACACTGAACTGCTTTGTGATCATCTGGAAACATGACAGGGGACCTGCCGCTGTGAGCTGCGTGTACCTCCCCGTCACTAGCCTCACTCCTCTTGTCTTTACTCTTTAAAATTAAGTAACTCTCGCCAGGTGGGTGGAAAGTTGATCTGTGAACTTAGTTCCCGCTTCTCCGTTCCTTGGCCACTTCAGTTTGTGCTGTGTTGAGCTTGGCTTTGGTTTCGGTTTCAGTTTCGTTTGTTCGTCCCTGCTCAGTCACTGACTCTGCGACCCCATGGACTGTAGCCCACCAGGCTCCTCTGTCCATGGGATTCTCCAGGCAAGACTAGTGCAGTGGGTTGCCATTCCCTTCTTCAGGGGATCTTCCCAAGGATTGAACCTGCGTCTCTTGGATGGCAGGCAGATTCTTTACCATCTGAGCCAATCTCTTTAAGCACACATGCCAAGGCCCCCTGCCAGAAGCAGCTGGCTTGGGGGGCCAAGGGCAGCGAGGAAGAAAGGCGTGTGTGGAGGAAGGAGCTTCGAGTCTTTCGGGGCAGCTGGTGGGAGCGGGGAGCCGGGGGGAGCGAGGGCCCAGCTACGCCCAGTCCACCTACCTCTTTACAGTATCTGGTGACTGCCACGCCCAGGGGGTGCTCGCTGCTGGCCTCTGCAGTCCCCACCACAGCGAGCACCTTCCGCAGGGGCAGCGTGGCCATGTTCACGAGCAGGAGGACCCGTGAGACTTTGGGGACCCCGTGGGTAATGGTGCCGGTTTTGTCGAACATCACGGTCTTTATCTGCCAGAAACAACCCCATTTCAGTGACCAAACACAAATGGGGCTCTCAGAGCCCTCACAAGCTCAAGGCAGAACTTCTTCTGACCCACCCCAAGCAGGTAACAACACTCCTTCACGCCCCATGTAACAGAATCCTCTATGCCCATCCCAAGGGTTAACCTCTCCTGCTGCAAAAACTTAGCTCCCTCTCTGCCCAGTTCTCAAAAAACTCCACTGGAGCTTTCACTCTGATTAACGGGAAGCGGTATGGTCCACCCCAGACAGTAACATTGTGCAGACCTCTCCTGGTGTCATGTCAGGAGGGCAACCCTGGGGGCCTGCCCTTTTCCCTGTCCACCCTGTCTGCCAGGCCAAGCACAGTTTTCTCTGGCCTGCGTCAGTGCAAAAGCCTCCAGCTCCACGTTCAAGAAAGGAAGGGCATGTTCCCTGGCCATAATTACAAGTAACCACAGAGCCAGCCTGAGGGCCCGTCCCCCTCGGTCAGCAGCAGCCTTGCACTGGTCTCTACGGGTCTGGGCTTGGCCACACTCGGCTACTGTGCTTAGATGGCCCGAGTACCCCAGTCCTCGGACCCTGGACAAGGTCGGCCCTTGCTGTGCTCAGACTGCATCCTGTAGGCTCGGTTGTCCCTCATTTAGCAAACAACAGACTCCCCTTCTTGTTTCTGACTTCAACACCATTAACGGGTCTTCCCTCAACCATTCTGGCCGGCTTTTATTCCAGCCCCCACTAGGCCACCAGGAGGATCTTCCCAGCCTGTGATCATGCAGGTGCTTGACCTCGCTTCACCCTGTTTTTTGGTTAAAACTGTGGATCCTGTTGCAGGACTAAATAAACCTGCAAGGCTCTTCAAGGCCCCTCTCTCCACCTCCTTCCTCCCTTCATCTCCTGTCAGTCTCTCACTCCATGACTGTCCTCATTTATTTATTCAGAAAATATCTGTGGGGTGATCTCCACGTGTCAGGCTCTGGGCAAGACACTGGGGACACAATGATGGGGAAACAGCCATGGTCTCCCATCCTATGGAGTCTGGGACCGGGCACCCCGACCTCCCGAGTCCCTTCCTTGTGCTGGTCCCATGGCCAGACACCCTTCCAGCGCCGTCAATGGCAGGTCCCAGACCTTCCCTGTCCACCTGTGTCAGCCCCGTCCCATCCAACACTCACACGTCTACGCTCAGGCCTCTCACACTGTCCTCACGCAGCTCACACTCTACACGGCACCTGCAGTTCACCTGCCCCAGGTCTGTCTGTCTCGCTAGACTGTAAAGTCCCTCAGAGCTGGGGCTCAGCCCGGGACCCACACACAGTAAACACTCAATAGATAGCGAAGAAATAAAGGGAGGACGGAAGGCTGGGGTTGCTGGCTGAAGGGAGATTCCTTATAGATACTGCCGCCCGCTTCTCCACCCCAAGGTCCCGGGACCCTCCCCGGAGCCCGACCACCTGGCCGTGAGCCTGGCTCTGCATGTCTGAGCTGCAGGCCCCCTGGCAAGGCCCCCGGGCCCCCGCTGCACTTCCTTCACCTGTAAAATGGACACAACCAGCCCCCGCCTCCGTGCTGTCACAGAGATTATTTATACAGCATTCAGTGCTTTAAGTGTGAACTGCTGCGGTTCCTACGTCATCCCCAGTGAGTCGTGGCTTCTGTTTTACTTAGTCAGCAGGGCTTAACGAGCCCTCTTTCAGGTTTTTCTCATTTTCAAACTCAAATTTGAATATGAAATTTAAACAAGTACTGTCTTCACTAGGACTAATTAAAAAAAAAAAAATGCGCAGTTGTACAGCTACAAAATCACCCCACCCGAGACCTCGAAGGGAGCACGGGGGAACCGACCTTGTGGGCCATCTCCAGGGGCTTGCCTCCCTTGATGAGGATGCCGTTCTGGGCGGCTACCCCGGTGCCCACCATGACGGCCGTGGGCGTGGCCAGGCCCAGCGAGCAGGGGCAGGCGATGCAGAGCACCGTGATGGACGTCTGGAACGCGAACCGCAGGACCACCTCTGCCTGGGAGATACCCTTGCTGGGGACCTGACGAGAGGGAAGAGATGGAGGCAGGGTGGGAGTCAGATGAGACATCACACAGAACTCTGATCACAAAAGAACGTCTCACTCTGTGATGACCTCTATGGGAACAGCATCTAAAGAAGAGTGGATATATGTATGTGTAACCGATTCACTTTGCTGTACAGTAGAACCTAGCACAACATTGTAAATCAACCATCTTCCAATAAAAATTCATTAAAAAAATAAAAAAGAACATCCCAGTGCAGTCGGGGGCTCTGAGATGGCTGGATGGTGCTGGGCTCAGGACGCATGCTATTGCATGGTTCACGTTACTGCTCCACATCCCACCTTCCCAACCTGATCTTCAGGGAAAGGCATTATGAGAGGAGAGAATTACACAAAAATCCCCAACAGGGGAAGAACACAGACTCTGGGATTGGACCATGTAGGTCCATGTCACGGCCCTGACGGTGTGTCTAGGCTTCCTCAAAACGGAGATGATAATGCCCATCTCCCAGGCTTTTGTAAGGATTAAATGAGATAATACACAGCCCATGGGGCCACAAGAGTCGGACACGACTTAGTGACTAAACCATCACCACATATAAATACATATAAATATAAATGTACATAAGGCCACACCTGTCATAGAAAGAGAAGCTTCTGAGAAATCATAACTATTATATTATCATTATTATTATAAAGCTTTAAAACATTATAAATTTCCAGGGAATTGACTCTAAGGTAATAGACACATGGGAACAGATACGAGGGTATTTCTCATAGTGTTTTTTCATAAAGGCAAAAAACTGGGAACAATCAATAGGGGATTGGTTAAATTGTACGTACGGCATGCATAATGGAATATTATGTGGATGTTAAAATGATGATGTACACATATACTTATTCACATGGAAAGATATCGGTAACATTGCTGACAAAAAAACAAGCACAAAATGGCATGTGTTAATTAGTGCAAAATTATCTGCCCATATCTCTACACAGCCCTTCAACAATCCTGCAAAGATGTTCACCAAAGTATAGGGGTTTGGAGCCATCTTTATTTTCTTCTATTTTTCACCACTGTTTCCTTTATAAATCCCAAACCCCCCCCCAAAAAAAATACAGGTCTCCTTCCCAGTTACCTGGCGACACACATTGGTATGATTATCTGCAATCTAACATCTTGAGTGATCTCAGTTTATCTTTCAAAACAGCTAGTGGCTCTGGTGAACACCTGAGAGATGCTGGAGTCACTTAATTACAGTGAAAGGTGTGTTTTCTAAATGGAGGATACAGACCACCATCTCTTCAGCTTCAATCTAGTCTTTGAAAGGCGGGATTCTAAAATAAGATACATTAGTAAGGGTCACTCAATTTCCACAGAAACAGTTTGATTTAGGTAGAAGGGCATGGTGTTTAACCCATCGTGTGATGCTTTAGAGGTAAAGATGGGTGCTTTTTTAAAGCCAGGGATTCTTGTCAAAATCACACCTCGCATTCTGAGGGAGGTGGGGTGCACTTCTGGAGGGGAACGTGAACCCTGTCCCTACAAACGATGTTCACAGAGCAGAGTAACAACAACGTCTTAAAGGAACATATAGTACCTCTGGTGCCAGCATCCTCCCTGATATCGCAGACAAAAACAAAAGAAGCGAAAGTAAGACAGAAAGGCAGGGATCAGCAGGAAGCCACCCATTCCAACTTGTTCAGGACTGAGTTTCCCACAGCCATGTGCCAACGAGATGCTTTCCCACAAAAGCCAGAATTTCTGGCGGTCACGTACCATAATAACCACTGGTAAGAAGTTCTAGGAATATAGTCTCAGGCTTCTCTTATAAGCACAGAAATCTTCTTAGATGTCAGAAAGTATCTAACTTGGACATCTTTCATTTTAAGCAAGGAAATGTGAGGGACGAAATAACAGCTAAGTGAATGACGTGCACCCAAGAATATATGATATGCCTCTATAGATAAAAATTTTTTAATATTCATTCTGTATTTACAGTTTCTTATTTTATGGCTCTAAGGCAAAATATATATTAGACTGGGCTAAGTCTGAGATATTTTAAAAAATAAGGGAAAGTGTTGTTTCACTCACTGGGCAGTTATCAAATGCTACTCCCAGTGGGCCATCAGCTTTTTCTATCAAGATTTCTCAAACTCAGCACTACTGACATCTGGGGCCAAATAATTCTTCATTGTGGGGGCCTGTCCTGTGCACTGTTGGCTGTTCAGCTGCATTCCTGGCCTCTATTTATTAAATGCCAGTAGCCCCCCTACCTTAGTCATGACAACCAAAAACATCTTCAGACACTGTCAACCAAAATCACCCCTAGTTGGGAATCACACATGTAAATAGTAATTTCCAAAGCAGAAAAAGTTTTTTTTTTTTTGGCAGCGCCATGCAGCATACGAGACCTCAGTTCCCTGACCAGGGGGCGAACCCATGCCCCCTGCAGTGGAAGCGCTGAGTCTTAACCACTGAACCGCCAGGGAAGTCCTTGAAGCAGAAACTTTTAGTAATTGTTTGAAATTTGATAAAATTGTATTTCCGAAGACAGTATTCTTCTTCCACTTTTTAAACTCAAAAACATATATTCCATTGTTTCATATATAAGGCCTAATAATTATCAAAAAGCTATTAGCATTACTCGGGAAGCTGCAAGGTTAGATTTATATGGACACAGCCAGCCAAAAAGATATTTTTCTGAAAAATGGTTAAAGAATGCTGCTGCTAAGTCACTTCAGTCGTGTCCGACTCTGTGCAGCCCCATGGACTGCAGCCTTCCAGGCTCCTCGATCCATGGGATTTTCCAGGCAAGAGTACTGGAGTGGGGTGCCATTGCCTTCTCTGATGGTTAAAGAATATTATCATGCTATTGAAACTGCACGAAAACTCCGGGAGATGGTAAAGGACAGGGAAGCCTGGCGTGCCGTAGTCCATGGGGTTGCAAAGAGTCAGACACGATTGAGTGACTGAACAACAAAAACAGTAATTGAAATCGTGACTGATGTGACCTATCTTCTACGATGAGTGCTTCATAACCTCAAAAATGGCCAGCAGTGCAAAAATGCAAATGCTTTAAGCATTACAACCGAGAGCCAACGGTGTTTGAAATTATCAGAAGGTAAAAGGTGCCTTTAGTGAATAAAAAAAAACCTGCAGGAGTCGAGTGATTGATTGATTGTCCCACCCTGGCTGAGGTTGCACTGCCAATAAGTGAAGCAAACAAATAAGTTGTAATGGAGAATTAAAGCCCAATGAATCTAAGACATGAAAAAACAGTATTAATGGCAATTGATTATTTAAAACACAACAACCACACTACCCACAGCATTCAACTTACAGGAAAGTATTTCTGAACAACACCAAAATCGATAAAACCGATACCAATCCATACCACCAACGTCACAGTTGAAATGATGATGATAAATGGGACAAAATATCCACTAAACCGGTCAGCCAGTTGCTGAATGGGTGCCTAGGGAAATAAAACACCAAGATCGTGGGAAGTTACAATTTCTGAAGAAATATACCGGCCATGGGTGGACAAGGGCTGGGATTCCTAGCTCCCTCATTAACTATAGTTATTAGTCAATCTCTCTAACTCAATAAAATCTGTCTGATTCTGCGGGACTCTTGGAATAATTTCTAAAAGCAGGGAGCTGAAGTTATACTGCTTTTAAAATTCCTTCAGTACCTTGGACATCTGGGCCTCTTCCACTAGCTTCACAATCTGGGCCAAGGTCGTATCATTGCCCACGTGGGTGGCAGTGACGAGCACAGAGCCATGGGCGTTCATGGACCCGGCAATTACCATGCTTCCGGGCTTCTTGGTGACGGGCATGGCCTCTCCTAGAGGTGGGGAGGAGACCAACGTCACATGAGGAGCCCGATCAGTGTCCCCAGGGCCCAGGCAGGGCACTGACACCCACCCAAAGGGACCAAGTCCACACCTGTGATGAGGGACTCGTCGGCCATGGTGTTGCCTTCTAGGACTTTCCCGTCCACGGGAAACTTGCCCCCGGGGACCACCTTGATGATGTCACCTCGTTGCACCAGCTCCATGGGCACCTGCTCCTCCCTGCAACAGAACCCGCTCAGGTTACACTCGGGGTCGCGCGGGAAGCCTGCCCCCCTGGCATGTCACCCAGGTTGGGTTCTTGACACTCCGCCAGCTTTACTCCAAGCAGTGGTCATCACTTTATCTATTGTGTCCAGACTGAGTCAATACTGTGCAGCTGCTGAGTGCCAGGCACTGTCCTAGAGCTGGGGAGACAGCTGTGAGAAGGACAGCCAAGTCCCAACCCTTATGAAGTCAATTCTGTGGAGCAAACAGACTAGCAAGATAGTTGCAAGACTTCAACAAGTGCTATGCTGACAGCGAGCTGACTGCAGGGCTGTTTTCTGTGGTGGAGGAGGAGGAGGGAAGGGGACAGGCCTCATCTGAAGATGACATTCCAGCTGGATGACAAGAGGACCCAACTTACAAGGAAAGAAAAGTCAAGGGGGAGGGACTTCCCTGGTGGTCCAGTGGCTAAGACTCCACCCTCCCAATGCAGGGGGGCTGGGTTCGATCCCCGGTCAGGGAACTAGATCCCACATACTGCAACTAAGAGTTCACATGCTGCAACTTTAGATCCTGTGTGCAGCAACTAAGGCCTGGTAAAGAAAACAAAATTTAGGAGAAAAAGAACAGCTAACGCAAAGCCCTATGGAGGGATGGAAGGGGCCTTGGAGAAACAGGAAGGCTGCAGGCAGCACTAGACGGGTTTAAGTGAAACAGACAGAACCTGGACCACGTTGGGTCTTGCAGACCAAAGTGTGGGCTTTGGATGTAAGGTTTTTAGTGGGAAAGTGACACTGATTCACATTTTCAAGTCACGTCTCTGGCTGCTGCATGAGAACGGGCTGTAGGGGCAACAACAGAAGCTGAGAGAGGAGTCAGGCTGTGGCAGCCTCTCAAGTGAAAGATGCCTGGGCTGAAGGTGGGGGGGAGAGAGACCCAGGAGCTTTGGGGGCACAAGGTGTTAGAAGGACGTGCGGATGCGCTGGACGCCTAAGAAAAGCAAGCATGAGCTCTTAGTTTCAGGTTGAGCAGCTGGGTGGATGAGAAGGCGTTTAATGAGACGGAGATGCCTATGAGAAAGCAGCTACAGGAGGAGGGGAACAGGAAAGGAGAGGAGATGAGGTCTCTGGTCTCACACGGTAAGCCAGAGATGCTTGCCTGACTTCCACACAGATGTGGCCAGTCCGAAGAGTTGAGTTCAGTCCAGTCGCTCATTCGTGTCTGACTCTTTGCGACCCCATGGACTGCAGCATGCCAGGCCTCCCTGTCCATCACCAACTCTGGGAGCTTACTCAAACTCATGTCCGCTGAGTCAGAGAATAGGGGTGAGGAACTGGATTTGAGCTGAGATTAGAGGTCAAACCCGGAAGCTGTCAAAATACAGACAGAATCCAAAGTCTGAAATGGTAAGAGCTTCCCCAGGAGCATGGCTGGAAGAGAGACCTCAGCCCTGGGACACCCCATCTTAAGAGGCTGAGCAGGCGGAAGCGCGCACAGGAGGGGGCACCCACCCCACGGCATTGAATATGCGGATGTTGTGGCTGTTGACGCAACTATGTATAAAATTCATCACGCCCTACACTTGGGATTGGTGTTCTTCAGTGAAGGTAAGCGACAGCTTAATAGAAAAAGAAAAAGACAAAGTTTTAAAGGGACAGAAAGAAGGGGAAATGCTGACGAGAGGCTGACATGAGCATTAAATGAGACCAACGGTGGGATTTGGTTCATGGACATGATTTGATGTCTCTGGCAAAAGCGATTTCAGAAACCGGTGGAGGAACAAGGCAGGCTGGAGGGGGCTGAGAGACTGCAAGATGAGGAAACCAGACAGGAGCTGGAGGCGGCCTGCACAAGAAGTGCTGCGCCTCCCTGAAGCCAGAAGCGAGGCCACAGGCTAAAGGGGACGGTGGCGGGACCAGAGCGGTTTCTGGGATGCCAAGAAGGTCAAGAAATAACCATTAAAATGAGGCTGACCGCAGATATACAGAAGCCTTATTCTGTAAAAATGCCCAAGTTATGAAATATGATTTAAGAGTCAGTTTGTGTGTGTGTGTGCTTAGCTGCTCAGTCATGTCTGACTCTTGGTAACCCCATGGACTGTAGCCCGCCAGGCTCCTCCATCCAAGGAATTCTGGAAGAATACTGGAGCTGCTTACCATTTCCTCCTCCAGGGGATCTTGCAGGCCCAGGGATCGAACCCGCATCTCCTGCACTGGCAAACAGATTCTTTACCACTGTGCCACCAGGGGAGCCTGAGAGTCAGTATATGTAACTGTAAAGAACATGGGCTCTGGAACTAACAGTGTAGGTTCTGTCCTAATTCCTCTACTTAACACCTGTGTGACCCTGGGCCAGTTGCTTAGCCTCCCTGAACCTCAGTGTCCACATCTGTACAATAAAAGTACTAGGAGTTCCTTCCTCATAAGGCCTTTTTTTTTCCTCTTTTGGTTAAACACCAACATGTTAGTATAGCATCTGGCAAATAGTAAATGCTATTTAAGTCCCAGCAATAATGACAATAATCATTACTGTTTTTAATATCTGCCAACCTTATACATAGGGCTCCCCAGGTGGTGCTACTGATAAAGAACCTGTCTACCAATGCAGGAGATGTAAGAGACACAGGTTCGATCCCTGGTTTGATCCCTGGGTTGGAAAGATCCCCTGGAGGAGGGCATGGCAACCCACTCCAGTATTCTTGCCTGGAGAACCCCATGGACAGAGGGGCTTGGTGGGCTATAGTCCATAGGGTCACAAAGAGTCAGACACGACTGAAGTGACTTAGCAGTTAACCTTCTAAAGAAGAAAGACACTTCTCCCATTTTTATTCTTGGGCTAGTTGAACTCCTACCTCAGTATCAAGTCAAACTCATATCTCTCAGCCTGTCTAAATCCTCCAAATCTTGCGAGGCAGACCCAGCTCATGCACCACGCTCTGGGAAGCTCTGTTTGACCACCACTAGCCTTCTCCTAAGTTCCAGACAGACTGCCTGTACCTCTCACTTGGCGTCTAGCACGCATACACCCCCTTGAACCCTCGCTTATCTTAGTATGTAAACGCTCTGCCTGAAGTGGACTTACAGGAGGGATCTTTCTGTCGTGGCTGTGCCGGCCCTCACAAGGTCCTGTACACCATGGGTGTACAGCACACACGCTGATATAAATTGATGAGGGACTTCTGACAGTGATGATTACCTGATGATCACGTTGTCTTCACCAAGGGTCACGACGGTGGCTTCCGTGGCTTGCAGAGACATGAGTTTGGCAAGCGCTTCTGAGGTTTTGCTCTAAGAAACAACCAGAATGTGAAGTATGAGCGAGAGTAAGCCGACCTGTGCAAACCCAGGCCATCACTCACAAGGCTGGTGTTAGAGAAGACCCTGCAAGGAAAGGCGCTCCCTTGACACAGCCCCTCCGCACATCTGCAGGCTTTCAGGATGGGTGTCACCCACTGCCCAGGGACAGAGAGCTGTGCTGCCACCACCCTGAGCGTACAGGGCCACCAAGTCCTGCGAATTACATTTCAGGTGGAAGAAACAATACCCATCTGCCCACCGACCATTTACTTTTAGGTTCACTCCGATTTTTTTAGGGCCCGAGTTCCATTCTTTTATAGGACACACTGACATCTGGAACAATGGTGGTAAGAACGGCATGACCCTGAGGTGGGAATGTGGATATCTAATCCAGGAAGCCACACGCTCGGTTATTTACCAAGAGACGATGCGACCTCTGACCCGAAAGCCAGGGTTCTTTCCACTGCATGCGGCGCCTGAACAAAGGCTTTTAATAATTAACCAGATTAGCTGGGATTTTAGAAGTAGCGACTGGTTTGGAGATTAGCGGCTGGGGTACCTAATTATATGTAGGTTTCATGTTTCTTCGAGTCGTGGCCTTGACGGCGTATCATGAGTAATTCTAACCACGGTGTTCAGATGAACTGAGGTTTGTGCTGCTGAGGAAAGAGCTCTGCCTTTAATCTGAGGCTGCAGTTACCTTCACCACGTGTTCCAGCCACCGCCCCAGGGCAATGAAGACGAAGAGCATGGGGGGCGTGTCAAAGAAGGTCACGGGGCTCCTCTCGGCCTTCTCGGCCACGGCCACCACCAGGATGACGAGGGAGTAGACATAGGCGACGCTCGTGGCCAGCACGATGAGCACGTCCATGTTGGCCATCCCGTGTCTCAGAGATTTGTAGGCCTGGACATAGAAGTACCAGCCGCCGAGGAACTGGAAGGTGGTGGGGGAGAGCGACAGTCATGTGGGGCCCCTCGGGACTGCAAATACTCTGGGCTCACCCACGACGCGGACATCCCTTTGCCCTCTGTAACTGACATGTATGAAATGTACTTCCTCACACAGAGGACTTCTGGCCACAGGAGTGGATGCTCATGGGAGACCTTTAAGACCCAGAGGACTCGACCACGTAAATGTCCATGGATGGTGAAGACGGTGAAAGAGATCACAGTGCGTGCATACTGGGCACAGTGCTATGCGGTCCCTTCTGAAGAGACTGCTGATGGGAGAGACGTACACAGTGCGTGGCTGAGTGACAAAGCCAGTTATAGATCAGTGGGTCTAGTATAAGTCTATTTCAGCTGGAAAAAAAGGCCTATGTCTGTAGTAGTGAATACATACACACATGGACATATATGCATGTAAATATGTATTTTTCCTATACAGACGAGGATCTGGGGAAAAAAACAAATCCAGCTTACAAATACTTGCCTCCAGACAGTCCTAATTCATACGAATTAATTCTAATATTCTAGTACTAAGCCTAATATTAAGTCAGGAGTTTTATTTTATATTCCAAATGGAAGGCACGTCTCCACCAGAAACACAGCTAGTTCCTGGATGTGGTCCCCAAGGAAGACAAAACACAAGGGCTGTGCCTTTTAAATTATGATTCCCCGGGACTGCATCTCGGTCATTCAAGACAAGATATAGAAGAGCAGCAAGAGCTCCAGGGCGGTCCAGCTGCCACTTCTGACGGCGAATTCAGTGGGAAAAAAGCAAATGCGCTACCCTGGATCACCAAGCCTTGCCTCGAAAGGGCTGCTGTCCCGGGGGAGTTTGGTCACCTGTGAACTGCCCATGAAACCAGGTCCTTTCTCGTTCCCCATGTCAGGCCCTTAGTGTCAGCCATAAGATAGAAACAGTCAGCAACGGGCTGGGTGGTGGGGAAACAGGCAATGAAGAGGCCCTTGGCTCAACCGACAGCATGCTAAGCGGACAGCACCTGCCAGCCACACGCAGGCATGCCGGGCGGGTGTGCCTCCCGCCAGCCCCCGATACGCACCTGGACAAAGGTGCACAAGATAAAGAAGATGAGATTCAGGATGGATAGTCCTGGGATGACGTTATGGTCCAGGACCGTCAACTGGGGCTCATGGCTGGGTATCAACATATAGATCATTAAACCCATGACGGGGATGCCAAACACCAGGCTGCACAGGAAAGAGTTCTTCCACCTGGAAAGCAACGCAGCAACACGGACACGTCAGGCTCCGCCTGCCCCCTGGCTTCCAGGCTGGTCCCCCCCCGAGGACTCGGTTTGAGACTTGCCTCTGCCCCATGTCTGGGACAGGCCACCAAGGGCTACAATGAGAGCAGCGCTCGCTCCCTACATTCGCCATCTGAGGGGACATCAAAGGTCTAAACCTCCCTGCACGGATGCTCCAGGGATGTTTAGATGTAGCCGTGGCCTGCTCGTGGCAGAAGTGGTACCTCCAATCTACAGGCGAGGCAACCAAGGCCCAGAAAAAGCTGAGCGTTCAGCCCCAAAGAGGCTGACCATCCTCAGACTATGGCCGCTACTGTTCTTTCTTTAAAACTCACACATTAAGTGCTATCCAATCTGTTAGCCATCAGCCATAGGTAGCTATTTAAATTAAAATTAAAGTGAAGTGGAATTAAAAATGTATTTGCTGAGTCACAGTGGCTGCATTTCATACTGGGCAATGCAGACATACAGCGTTTCTGTCATAGCAGAAGGTACTGTGGGACAGTATTGTTGTAAAGGGTTAACGTTATGAGGTAAAGGCGATTAATTCAGCAGAAGGTGCTGTAGGAGGTGGCGGTGGGATGAGGGGGCAGCTTGAGGGGGCCACAGGGACCCCGATTAGCACAGAATCAGGCAGGGGAGGTACAGGGAGAACTGGCCCCATAGGCAGAGCTACAGTTCTGGTCTACCTACTGCTTTATTTCCACCTTGTGGTCCAAGTGATGAGCATTGGGGATCCTCTGGGCCAGGGACGCACGAAAGCCAATTTCCTTGTTATCAAAAGGAGGAAACAAGAAAGAAGGCACTTGGTTAAAACAGGCACCAGGAGAAAGCACTTTACATCTTTGGAAATGAGGTTAACCTACAACTGCCTCTGAGGACTCATGACTTCTGTCCCCACATCGCCCTACAGATGCTGCCCACAGGGATGCCTGCTCCTTCTGTCGGCAAAGGCAACGGATGCTGGGAGGTGACTGAGCCTACCCAGAGCTGACGGATGCCGAGTTACAAGCTTGGGATTCGTGAGTGAAAGACTCCCCAGTATCAGTTGGGGAGTTGGTCCGTGGCCACTGCTCTCTGCAGGATGAAACTGAAGGTCAGAGGTCAAACCCCCGACCAAAGCCACAGCATCATCGGAAGTGCTGGATCCAGTCACAGGTCCCCCACCCCTCAGCACAGGCTCTCCCGCTGAGCAGACTGACGCCAACAGCATCTGTGGTTTTCTCAGGGATTATCTCTCCCAGTTCTTTGGCTGCCTCACTTCTCTCCTCCACCCTTCTCTGCCTTATTTGATCTGATCACTAGATTTCTGATTCCCTTTAAGAAATTACACAGAAAAAGCTGTCAGGAAATGTTCTGTCAGTCAGCGCAATAGAAAGAGGGGCCCCGGGGACTCTGATATTGAGATTGTACGCAAAAATGTGTTACAGTAGGAGAAACAGCACGTAAGGCCATCTAAAGACAAATCCTTCGCAACTAATGCCGGCCTAGTTACATCAGGAAATGATGCCCCAGAGATGCAGGAATGGGGGCCAGACACTGGCACTATTCCCCGAGTAAGAACAAGGAGGGAGCTACAGTGAGCTGGGTAGAGGCCAGTAGGGTGTTCTAAACAGGAAGTGGGGGAGACCTTCCCTGGTGGTCCAGTGGCTAAAACTCCAAGCTCCCAAAGCAGAGGGCCTGGGTTCAATCCCTGCTCAGGGAACTAGATCCCACATGCTACAACTAAGATTACACATGCTGCAGCTAAAAAAGGATCCCACATGCCACCACTAACACTCAGCGCTGCCAAATAAATTATCTTTTAAAATAAATAAAAAGAAACAGGAAGGGTACTGGAGATATGCTCCAAGCTCCACCTGGACACTGCCCATCATTACTGCATCCGTCAACTTCTCTCCCTCACCAGTGCCTTATCATCACTGTTCCATAAGACCTGCGGCATGGCAGAAACTGGATGCCCACTGAGCTTGGAGCTGGGAGACCTGGGTTTGAGTACCAGGTCTTGCAACCTTTAGCTGGGTGTGGGGGATCTAAGTCCCTGAACCTCTCTGGGGGGTCACTCTTCCTCATCTGATAAAGAAGCTGAGTTATCTACCTCTAAGATTAAGGCACTATATCAATAGCAGTAACAGTATTTGCATATCAAAGAGCTCTGCTAGGCCAGACAACAGACAATACCTCTCTTTCACACACACACACACACACACACACACACAAAGGAAAATTTAACACAACTCAAAGCCTGCTCTGAAATGTTTCATTTCATAAGCCACAGTCCCTGCTAAACTTCACCGTTAGTCGTTATGAGTTCATCTGGTTCAGTTTTGACTGTCTCGGCCCAGCCAGATCACCACTGACACTCTGATACAACACAGACCTAGGAGAGGATATGGAATGTCTATGGCAACGTGAGGAAGGAATGGAGTGGAGGTATATGAAACTGCGTTGACCAATTTTCCAAAGGAGAAATGACTGCAAAGAAGGCCCAAATGCAGGGAAACTCTTCCCAACACCAACAGTCCTTTCATCTGCAGATACTTGGCACAGATGTAAATAATATTAAAAATTACTATTAGTCCTTTTTTTTTTTTTGGCTGTGTTGCATGGCTTGTGGGATCTTAGTTCCTAGCCAGGGATCGAACCCAGCCAGGCCCTCCTCAGTGAAAGCGCAGCGTCCTACCCCTGGACTACCAGGGGATTCTCACAATTAGTCGACTTAACACCATGTACCAGGAATCCTGGTGATGCTGTTGTTTCTCGGGGACTACTTGAAATCAAAACAATAATGTCTTTTTCTTTTTCCTGTTGTTTAGTTGTTAAGTCGTGTCTGACTCTTGAGATCCCATGGACTGTTGCCTGTCAGGCTCCTCTGTCCATGGGATTTCCCAGGCAAGAATACTGGAGTGGGTTGCCTTTTCCTTCTCCAGGGGATCTTCCCCACCCAGGGATCAAACACACACCTCTTGCAACCCTGCATTAGCAGGTGGATTCTTGGCCAATGAGCCACCTGGGAAGCCCCCTTCACTGATTTTCAATCTCAGATTATCTGAGACTTACTAAACCCTTATAGTTTATTTTAAAATAAGTCACCTTATTTCCACGGGAAAATCTGAAGGATTTTATCAATATATTATACTAGCTGATTTTCTCCCTTTTTTTAAATTAGCTACATTTTGCTCATTTTCCTATGATGATTATAAATCACTGTTTTTAAAAACATGGGTGCAAAATTTTTTGGATGAATGACTCACCTCGATGAGTTTGACAATATCCCGCGGACCAATAATTTCAGGATCAAACTTCACGTGGGCTTTGCTGGTGGCGAGAGCCACAGAGGCGTAGGTGATGCCTTCTGTCCTCCTGAGTTTGGATTCTATGTTGTGAACACAGGAGGCGCAGGTCATCCCCGTGATCTGCAGCAAAGGATGACAAAGATCCCACTGACCTAGGGTCCAGAGGACTCCATCAATGGCATACAGGGAGCTGGTTAACAGGCAGCCACAAGAACTCTGTCCTCCTTCCCAACGTGCAAGCCCCCGAACCTCCAGTGCAAGATTTTAACCCCAGACATTCCCCAGAGGCTTCAGGATATATAACCAGTGCTCCTCCCCACCTCAGGTACAGGAGACCAATCACTAAGCAGATGGCAAGGACTGAGGCCTGGCTCCCAGCTCTGGTAACAATAGACTTTCACAGCCCTGTCCTGGTTATCCATTTCCACCACCCCAGGCTGCGTGCACCAGTGTGAGAAAGGAATTCCAAGTGAGTCAGCCATCTGTCATCTGCATCAAGTGAGCCAGACGACTAACTCTTCTGAGTATCACTTCCCTGGTGGCTCAGATGGTAAAAGTGTCTGCCTACAATGCAGGAAACCTGGGTTCCATCCCTGGGTCAGGAAGATCCCCTGGAGAAGGAAATGGCAACCCACTTCAGCACTCTTGCCTGGAAAATCCCATGGACAGAGGAGCCTGGTAGGCTACAGTCCATGGGGTCGCAAAGAGTCGGACAGGACTGAGTGATTTCACTTCTTCACTTCTGAGTGTCAGTGGTCAGCACTTCCCAGAAAACAAATTAAATACAGACATAAAATACCTGAGCATGTGATGACAATACAAGTATCGATACCGCTTAGTGTCTTAAAAAATAACACTGCAATTTAAAAAAACAAAACATTGTTCAAAAAAATGTTTTCATCTTCCCCACTGTCTTTTTTTTTTTTTTGGCCACACCACACAGCACGTGGGATCTTAGTTCCCCGCTCAGGGATGGAACCCACACCGGCTGCATTGGACGCTTGGAGTCTTAACCATTGGACCACCAGGGAAGTCCCCTCAAATGACAGTCTTGTTCTAGACTTCCCATGCCGTAGTCTGTGCAGAGACGAGCACCTCTGGACCTGGAGATTTTCAGAGGAGCCCTGCTCCTATTGCCAGCCCTGATTCCGGCTGTAACCCAGCGAGTGCTACCGTGGGCCCCTCCGCACACACCGAGGCCCGGCCAGAGCGGAGGGCTTGCTCTACAATGAACACCACTTATCAGGGCCTCAAAGTGCCACTCATGTCCTCAGCACTTACTCTTCAAACATTTACTCACCACTAACAGCAGGGACTAAACACAGCAAAGAAGAAAGATGCAGTCACTTTGGTAAACAGCATTACTCAATGCTTGTGGATTCCTTCTAAGTCTCCCTTTATTTGTACAAAAGAAGCTTTGCACAGAAGTGCTTGTGAGCACACTACATGTGAAATAGGAGACCCATCTGTTGTCTTCCATGATTTGTTGACAAGTACAGCTGGCGACAGAGGGCAGACGGGAAAGCATGCCCCCACCTCGTCCCGCCCCCTCCAACAGCGCTGGGAGCAGCAACCACCACGGACAGCCTTCACCCCGGACCAAGTGCCCGGCCACACTCTAGTCACCAGACACCTTCCAGATATGTTCTGTGCCTCTGACCAAGCCCTCTTCCCCTGCGATGGCTGCTGGCTTCCTCGCCGACTCACATCCCATGGCCTGGACACCCCTCTGGCCTTTCAGCTTCCCTCCCGGCCTCACGGAACGTGTTCAGATTTGACTCCCTTGAACCACCAAGCTCAGGATAGTCGCTGGCTCTAATTCCTCTTCCTCTCCCACCACTGCCTCCTCCTCCTAAAACCCTGGATGCATCCCTATGACTCTGACACAGAGGGCATTCCTTCACAAAACAAACAGATCCTAGTTACTGGCTTCAAAGGAGAACCAGCGACGACAGGATATAAGCAAGATGGGCGAGCGTCCTGCTCACAGCCCCGGCTGCAGAGGCTGTCTTGGGCCTGCACCGCCCAGCCCCCTGCTCCAGCCCAGCCGCCGTGCTTACCATCAGCTCGAGGTCACCATCCGAGCCCGTGTAGTCTTCCATCACTGCTGCCTCAAAGCCCAGGTCCTGGATGAGCTTTGCTATCTCCAGGGGCTGGATGGCTTCCGGGTTGTACTTCACCTCTGCCTTTCCCGCCATCAGGGCAACCAGCACAGACAGGATCCCTGCAACCAGCGGGGCACAGCTGGAACCCTCCAGGCCAGGGCTCTGGGAGATGATGAGCTCAACACAAGCTAGCAGAGGAAGACCTCTGCCCCCAGAAGTTTCTAGAACAGTGGTGCTCACACTTGGCTGGGCGTGAGGATCACCTGGGGAGGAGCGCTAACAGTCACCATACCTGGCCCTTTGTATTAGGCACTCAGTCGTGTCTGACTCTTTGTGACCCCATGGCCCGTAGCCCTCCAGGCTCCTCTGTCCATGGGATTCTCCAGGCAAGAATACTAGAGTGTGTTGCCAGACCCTCCTCCAGGGAATCTTTCCCACCCAGGGATCAAACCATAGTCTCATTATGCCTCCTGCATTGCAGGCAAGTTAAAGCTCTCCTGGGGGTTCTAATGGACAGCCAAGCGTGAGAGCCACCATTCTAGAGCCACGCTCCTCACACATTAGTGGACATACAAATCACCCAAGGACCTGGTGAAAGCACAGACTCTGGCTCAGTGGGTCTGGGGTTCGCTCTGGGGGTCACCCCACTCCCAGGCTGAGCCATGCTGCCACCCCGGCAGGGGCAGCTTGAGTCAGGCCCTAGGAGACACTGGTGAGGACGTAAGCAGGGGACGGCGTCTGCAGCTGGCAACTACTGTTACACCAAGGAGGTACTTTTCCCCTCCACTTTCACACACAGGAGAAAAAAATAATTTTCAAAAGTGGTTTTCCTTACTCTTTTTCCATTTTCAATTGCTTTCAGGAATGTAAAAGAAATCCCATGGACTATCTTGCTACTGCTATTGTTCATTAATAGTTTAAGGGAGGGAGGTCCTGCCTTCCACTGAGTGAAAAAAATAAATAAAAAATAAAATACTATGTAATTTCATTTAAAAAAATTGTTTAAGGGGGGAAAAGAAAGCTCATTCACGTAAATGAAAGGAATGATGTGCTTTAAGAAACAATGTCATAAGGGATAAAATGAGGGATTCAGGTGAGGAAGAGAAACATGGGCCTGTGAACCACAGGGTAACTTCCAAGTGACCCACCCAAGGGTGACAGGGGAGCTCCAGGAACACCTCAGTTTGAGAACCATCCTCTAGAGCCTCAGGGAGCCGTAGGCTTGGTGAGCAGGAGTTCACAAGGAGCCGCAGGAAGACAGAAAGTGACCCCGGAGGCCAGCAGAGTCATGGTTCAGACATTCTCCAAACACAAAATTGGGACGGGATTTTTGTTCCACTTTCAGGCTTAAGAAACCAGATGGCTGATGTTGTTTAGAGGACAAAACTTCGGCGTTTTTACAACTGTTTATGATTTACAGGGACAACAGGGCAGAATATTTGAAACTGGAACTTCTCCACAAAATACAGGCTATTGATGATGTATTTGACAGTAAGAGGCTTTGGAAGGGAAAACCACAGACTGCTACCAAGACAAGCTAGGTGGGGAGGCCACTCATGACTGTACCTTGACCTCTAAACCGGGTTCCCCATGGCTAACTCACTCAGAGATCCATTTTATCTCAAACTAAATACTCCTTAAAGGGCAGAATGCCAACTGCTCCAGATGTTTCCAGAGAAACATCTATCCTCTAACATACAATGAACACGCCACCAGATTATCAGCGCGTACTAAGTCATGTCCAACTCTTTGTGACCCCATGGACTGTAGCCCGCCAGGCTCCTCTGTCTGTGGGATTCTCCAGGCAAGAATCCTGGAGTGGGTAGCCATTCCCTTTCTCCAGGGGAATCTTCCCAACCCAGGGATCGAACCCGCATATCCTGCATTGGCAAGTGGGTTCTTTACCACTGAGCCACCAGGGAAGCCCCACCAGATTATCAGGGCTCCTGATAAACGTGGTCAGTAGAGATGCCAAAGGGCGCACACACCACCCCACATTGCTAACCATGACGCCCAACAGTCTACTCGACCGCCTTGCAGCAGCATTCCAGGCTCTGCAGTGTGGACCTCTTACCAGGTTCTTTCTGCAGGTTCCTCTCTATGTTGGACACACAGGATGCACAGGTCATGCCTGAGATCTGTAGGAAGCACTTCTTTGGGGCCACCGTGGTGGAGGCCGGCAGGGACTTGGGCGACTGGCGGGGGATGTGGTTAGTATGGAGCTCCCCTGGCTGGGGAGTCCCTCCCTGCACAGGCACAGGTGCGCCAGCCGCCACGTGCCCCACGGCACTCCCAGAGCTGTGGTTGCCAATGTGGTTGCTGGAACAGTTTTCTAGGACAGGTCAGAAAGCATTCAAATTAGAAATCATTCAAACTAGAAGAATGAATTAATTTTTTTCTGGAACAGGAGGGTCAAGCCTAACAATATTCAGGTCAAAGTTCATGGAGAAGATATGGGTAGGGTGGGGAACCAGAGATTTCATCACTGAATCTCTCTCTCCACAGTCAGATGGAGACACGATTCCACATGTAGGAAAACACACCAATACTGCAAGGATGGAATGTTCTGGGTAGACGAATGCTCTAATGGATGATGACAACGACAGCAGTGATAAGAACTCACCAGGCACCACCCCCCCCCCCCGCCCCGCCGTTAAGCACACATATGGCCTCCTTTAACTGTCAACGTAGCCTTGTGGCAAATACTGCTACTGATTCTATTTTACAGATGAAGAAATGAATTATAAGAAATTAAATACTTTGTCCCAAACCCCTCAGATATCAGGGAATCGAGCTTACACATCTGGACTGTCTTTTAACCACTATAGCATCCTGGTAAACAGAGGCCCACTCCCTCCCCTCTGAGAATCAAACTGCCCCAAACACCTTAATTGAGTTGCTGGCCCTTTCCTCATTTGTCTAAGTCCTCTATACATTCTGGGCAGGAGCCCTTTGTCAGCTGTACCCACTGTGAACATGGCCTGACAGTCTGTGGCTTGCTTTGTCACCCTCATCTAATGCTATCTCTTTTGATAAGAGAAGCCCTTGATGTGAATGAAGTCCAATGTACAGTCAACTAAACCAACTTCAGTGGTGATGCACTCTTTCCTCTGTTAATGGACATGTCTACCTCAACAATGAAAATATTCACGATGTTTTCTTCTAGCTCTGGCTTCTTCACTGAGCTCTGTTATCTTACATGAAGGTCTACATTCAGGTCACTGATATGCCTCACATTAACTTCTGTGTAGGTCTGAGGTGATGGTCAAGGGTAGTTTCTTTCTGCTTGGATTTCCAGTCATCCGGCTCCAATACTGAAAAGGCCATCCTTTCTCCGCCGAGTTCCACGGATCAGGGAGCAGACATTTGCCCACCACACATGTATAGATGGATGTAACTAAGCATCAACCAGATCAAGATACAGAACGATTTCATCGTTCTGAAAAGTTACACTTTTGCGATGACACAAAATACTCTTGAAGAGTGTGTAGAAAGGAATGCCATCATTTGACGATGAACTCTCATTATTTCAAAGTCCAGAGCTGCTATGATAGAAGCTCATTTTCTGGAAAGTCACACTTTCGTGATGACACAAAATACTCTTGAAGAGTACGTAGAAGAGAATGCCATCATTTGATGATTAACTCTCATTACTTCAAAGTCCACAGCCGCTACAATAGAAGCTCATTTTCTGGAAAGTGCTAAAACTACTTCCACTCACTTGGAGTGCAGGTGATGGACACTTTCAGCCCCTTCAGTGAAGACCCTCCAGTGCTCCAGCCTTAGAGCCCTCCAACCTTCTGGATGCAGACTATCACCTCACCTAGCACAGTTCTGCTCTCCTGGACCTTGTCCTTCAAAATGACTCTACCTCTGGATCTCAGGCTCTTAACATTCAACCTCCTACTCCTAATCCACCAATCCCTCCTGCTGCTCTCCATCATCACTGTCTGGATTCACTCGCCTTTCTATTCAAATACTGTGGTCAACAGTTTCACTAACATTCGTGCTATTCTCCAACACAGAGGTCTAACTCAACTAAATTCTAAGCTTCTGAAGACTGCTAAAGTTTAAATAAATGAACAGGAACTCAAGCCAGCCTATGCTACTGGGTCCTTTATGCCAACCCTGAGAGGGCGTATACATTGATTTGGCTTTCTGGAAACCTACGTAACAGTATCATCAAAAATGGTACCCCTAACAGTTTGGTACTTAGTAGTGGCACAATAAATATTTGCGATGGAATGAAATAAGGCTGATATCCTATGACCCAGCAACTATGCTTTCAGATATTTATCACAAGGAAATGAGTCTGTGCAAGGAGAAGCAAATCATGTGGTTGGACGACTGTCCTCAAAGAACCCCTGGTCAATTCAGAATGACCGAAAAAAACACAAATAATGTATTTGTATAAAAATACAATTACAAATACAAAAAAAAATACAAACCATTTACATGGTTCTAAAAGATAGTCATCATCACACTTACACACACACACACACACACAGAAGTTGCTCAGTCGTGTCCGACTCTTTGCAACCCCATGGATTGTAGCCCACCAGGCTCCTCGGTCCATGGGATTTTCCAGGCATGAATACTGGAGTTGGTTGCCGTTTCCTTCTCCAGCAGCACACTTACAGTTTATCCTAAATTAAGTCTGACAGGTAAAATACAGGACGCCCGGATAAAACTGGATTTCAGATAAACAAGGTTTGTTTTTTTTTTTTAGTATGTCTCAAATACTGCATGGGACATACTAATTCTAAAACATTCTTTATTGTTTATCTGAAATTCAAATGCAAACTAGGTGTCCCGGATTTTTATTTGCTAAATCTGGCACCCTAAGTACCTCTTGGGCTAAACGTAATTCTCATAATTGTGGCCAATCAAAACCCCTGTTTTCCCCCAGGTTTACTTTTTGTTGAGTTCAATTATTTTGGATTATGTAGTTCAAGGCAAATTTCTTTTTACTGCCATGAACTTGATTCCACTGTTGAAAGACTTTAAGCCTCACACAAACAGAGCAGATGGCCACTCCACACTGCATGTCTTACCTTCTGAGTACAGGATTTACTGTCCTGCTGTTTGCTTTACTGATTTTTGTTTAAAAACAAAACTCCTTCCTGAAACTTGGTACAAAGACAAAGCACAGGGTGGGGCACAGTTCCTCCTCATGACTCACACGCTCCCATCAGGGGTGTGTGTATAGGGATCTGAGCCCCCCTGAGCCCCCTGTCTAGGAAGGGCTCCTCCGGGGGGAGGTGAGTGGGAATGAGACATGAGGGGTGGTGGGGGAGGCGGTGGAAGGGTTTCTGCCATCTCCCATGGCTCAATCCCACCCTCTCCCTGCAGAGAAGCCTTCCTACCACCACCGAGCCCCCTACCTCACCAGCCTACCCCTGCGGCCCGGCATGGTTTCCCCTTCTCGCTACCACACGAGCTCTCCGGAGGGGCTACACCTCACTTCCCAGTGGCCCACAGCTCACACAGGCCTGGCGAGGGGCAGAAACACGATAGGTGCCAGGACACCGTGCAGGGCTCCGTGCAAGGGAAGTAGAGGGAAAAGCAGCAAGTGAGTGGCTGGTGGGTCAATGCGAGAGGGCTTGGGGACGGCCACCACCCAGGAAACGTTCTACTGACTGACGTGGGGTCAAGCCTGTGGGCACCTCACTTTGTGAAGGCTGTCTTGTCCCCCTCTTCTCACAGCCGTGGCTGGTGGTGGGGGAAAGGAACCATCGTCCCGCCCTTTCCTTCATTCCCACTTTCAACAGAGTGGGCTCCAGGGGCTAGGACCAAGGTCCTGTTGTCTTTATTATTCTGTTTTGTTCAGCAGAGAAATCTCCGAGCAAATGAGGATGGCTCCTTTGGAGAGAGAAGGGCCAGGTGTTCCCACAGTATGTTATTTACAAACAATACAGGATCAGCGTTCTCTTCAGAAAAGAAGCCAAAAGTGCAAGGAACTTAGCACTGAGTCCCAGCGACCTGAGAGGCAACACAGAAACACCTGGGAATTCTAGCTCCTCGATCCTGACAACTGGCCCACTGGCTTAAGTTGCAGAATTGTCAGCTCGGAGGACCTGGGAGGCAGGGAGTGTGGCTCCCCTGTCCAACTGTGCAGGGATCACGTCGTCATAAGACGAGAGAGAAAGGAGACGCCCCCAGGGAGCCCTGACACGCATCACCACATACCAGCCAGGATGGAGGCCTCGAATCCCATGTCCTCCACCGCAGCTCGCAGTTCTTCTGGGTGAGTTCGAGATGGATCGTAGAGAACCACTGCAGTCCCTTTGGCCAAAAAGACTGAGATCTGGTGCACACCCGCCCTCTGGGAGATCAGGCCTTCGATGGACTGGACGCAAGACTTGCAGGTCATGCCGGCGATGGCCAGCATCACGGTACAGGGCGCACTGGACGCCGGGGGGCTCCTGGAGTCTGGCCCACTCCCTTCCACCCCATTGGGAAGAGAGACTTTAAAGTTCCCAGGAGGCAGGGCCTCAATGGCTCTCTGCAGGGCCCCTGGGGAGACGAGAGAAGGGTCGTACTGGACTTGGGCAGTCCTGCTCTCCAGGGACACGTGAATACTCTGAACCCCGGGGAGCCGGCCGATATTGTCTTCAATGTTCAGGACACAAGACTTACAGTGCATTCCATCCACTCTCAGGTGCAGGGGGATCCCCTGGCCCCCCAGGGTCTCAGAGTTATTGTCATTCTGATTAACGGGAGCCGGAGGGGCTGCTGAGAGGGTGCTCTGGAGCCGCCTGACGTCTATGGGTCCTAGGCTCACGGGGGCCACCTTGTTCTTGATGACGGCTTCAAATCCCATGTCAGTTATGTGGTCCCTGAGGTCTTGGGGTTGGATAAGGTAAGGCTGGTAAGTGATGACTGCCTCCTGGTTGCTGAGCGAGACGCGGACCCTCAGGACACCCTGCAGTTTCCCGATCTTGCCTTCTATGGAGCTGACACAGGACTGGCAGGTCATGCCCTCCACCCGAAGTTTGACCATGGCCTCTGAGGCAGGTGAGACCCTGGAGGGCCAGGAGGTGGCCTTTCCCTCAGCCACACTGGCCTGGAAGCCCATGTCTTCAATCTGATGGCAAATCTGCACCAGGCTTACCACTGAGGGCACGTACCTCACCTCAGCGCTGCCCTGCTCCAGGGAAACCTTAATGCTCACAATGCCTTTCAAACTGGAGACCCTGCCCTCGATGGACTTGACACACGACTGGCAGGTCATGCCCATGATGTTGATGGTGCCAGTGGCCGTGTGGGAGGGGCGCACGCCATCCAGGTCATCCTCGTAGCCATTGTTGTCAAAGGCAAAGCTCTGCTTCATCGCTGGCTGGGAGAGCTTAGACAGGATCTAAAAGAAAGAGAAGGAACATTTTTTATCCTTCAAGTGAAACGTTCTCTAAAATCTCCCAGCTTGTCTGGGCCCTGAGAAAATGGAAAACAATACTGCTGGTATCCAAACATCTCAAGAGGATAAGAACATCAAAAGATACTACTCATCAAATGAATGGGCTTCCCTGGTGGCTCAGTGATAGAGAGTCCACCCGCAATGCAGGAGATGCAGGTTCAATCCCTGGGTCGGGAAGATGCCCTGGAGAAGGAAATGGCAACCCACTCCAGTATTCTTGCCTGGAGAATCCCATGGACAGAGGAGCCTGGTGGGCTACAGTCCATGGGGCCGCAGAAGAGTCGGACACAACTAAGCTTCTAAACAACGACAACAACAAACGTCAAATGAAAGGATTCAGAGGGGTTCCTTCCAGCTATTTCTGTGATTCTGAACACAGAAGTCAAAAGCCCACCTTGGTGAAATGTTTTTCTACCATGGATGGAGTAAAGGTTTCCGCAGGAAAGGAGACCATGATGGGACTGACAGACACGGGACAGGCATGGCGAGTCTGAACACAGGCAGAGAGCCCTGAAGCGCACAAGTCCCTCAAGACCTTCCTGACTCCAGTCGACACCTGAAACCGCCCCACTAGGCTCAGTCCTTTTAGCTCCAATTTTGGAGGTCCTGCTAGAATGCAAATACACAGGATAGCCAACACCCTAATTCTGCCTCGCTTTCTAGGTGTGTCCGTCTCATTCTCTTAGCAGGGGTTAGATTTAACGACCACCAGGCACGGTTCCGGAGAAGGCAATGGCACCCCACTCCAGTACTCTTGCCTGGAAAATCCCACGGACGGAGGAGCCTGGTAAGCTGCAGTCCATGGGGTCGCTAAGAGTCGGGCACGACTGATCGACTTCACTTTCACTTTTCACTTTCCTGCATTGGAGAAGGAAATGGCAACCCACTCCAGTGTTCTTGCCTGGAGAATCCCAGGGACAGGGGAGCCTGGTGGGCTGCCGTCTATGGGGTCCCACAGAGTCGGACACGACTGAAGCAACTTAGCAGCAGCAGTAGCAGCAGCAGCAGCAGGCACATGTTCCGAGTACAGACCTCCCAGCCCATGGGGTCAGACCACGGTGCCTATGACCAAGGGTCATGAAGGATGCTCCTTGAGCTCAGCGGTGCCCAGGGCACCAAGAGGAGTGGGAGGGGGACAGCTGGGAAGAACAGGAAGTCAGGCTGAACAAGTCAAGTCTCAGAGCTGCCTCCACAGAGGCCCTGCCCCACATGGACCACTGTGGTTATTACTCAAAATGACACGTGCTCCACCAAACTAAAAGGATTCATTTTTTTATTTGATCATGGCTCAAGTGTAATTTCCTGAACTCTTCTCATGATGTTGTGGCTTCAGCCATTCTATTCAGCAAAATTTCCTCTTCCTAAGATCCAAGCCTCACCACTCTCACAATTAGATATAGTTTTTCAGTTCAATTCAGTCACTCAGTCGTGTCTCTTTGCGACCCCATGAACCGCAGCACTCCAGGCCTCCCTGTCCATCACCAACTCCCAGAGTCTACCCAAACCCATGTCCATTGAGTTGGTGATGGCATCCAACCATCTCATACTCTGTCATCCCCTTCTCCTCCTGCCCTCAATCTTTCCCAGCATCAGGGTCTTTTCAAATGAGTCAGTTCTTCACATCAGTTGGCCAAAGTATTGGAGTTTCAGCTTCAACATCAGTCCTTCCAATGAACATCCAGGACTGATCTCCTTTAGGATGGACTGGTTGAATCTCCTTGCAGTCCAAGGAACTCTGAAGAGTCTTCTCCAACACCACACTTCAAAAGTATCTATTCTTAGGTGCTCAGCTTTCTTTATAGTCCAACTCTCACATCCATACATGACAACTGGAAAAACCATAGCCTTGACTAGACGAACCTTTGTTGGCAAAGTAATGTCTCTGCTTTTGAATATGCCGTCTAGATTGGTCATAGCTTTCCTTCCAAGGAGTAAGCGTCTTTTAATTTCATGGCTGCAATCACCATCTGCAGTGATTTTGGAGCCTAAAAAATGAAGTCTGACACTATTTCTACTGTTTCCCCATCTATTTCCCATGAAGTGATGGGACCGGACGCCATGATCTTAGTTTTCTGAATGTTGAGCTTTAAGCCAACTTTTTCACTCTCCTCTTTCACTTTCATCAAGAGACTCTTTAGTTCTTCTTCACTTTCTGCCATAAAGGTGGTGTCATCTGCATATCTGAAGTTATTGATAGTTCTCTCAGCAATCTTGATTCCAGCCTGTGCTTCTTCCAGCCCAGCGATTCTCATGATGTACTCTGCATAGAAGTTAAATAAGCAGGGTGACAATATACAGCCTTGACATACTCCTTTCCTATTTGGAACCAGTCTGTTGTTCCATGTCCAGTTCTAACTGTTGCTTCCTACCTGCATACAGATTTCTCAGGAGGCAGGTCAGGTGGTCTGGTATGCCCATTTCTTTTAGAATTGTCCACAGTTTATTGTGATCCACACAGTCAAAGGCTTTCGCACAGTCAATAAAGCAGAAATAGATGTTTTTCTGGAACTTTCTTGCTTGTTCAATGATCCAGCGGATGTTGGTAATTTGATCTCTGGTTCCTCTGCCTTTTCTAAAACCAGCTTGAACATCTGGAAGTTCACGGTTCACGTATTGCTGAAGCCTGGCTTGGAGAATTTTGAGCATCACTTTACTAGCGTTTGAGATGAGTGCAATTGTGTGGTAGTCTGAGCATTCTTTGGCATTGCCTTTCTTTGGGACTGGAATGAAAATTGACCTTTTCCAGTCCTGAGGCCACTGATGAGTACATACTGAGTGCAGCACTTTCACAGCATCATCTTTCAGGATTTGAAATAGCTCAACTGGAATTCCATCACCTCCACTAGCTTTGTTTGTAGTGATGCTTCCTAAGGCCCACTTGACTTCATATTCCAGGATGTCTGGCTCTAGGTGAGTGTGAGTGGTCACACCATTGTGATTATCTGCATCGTGAACATCTTTTTTGTACAGTTCTTCTGTGTATTCTTGCCACGTCTTCTTAATATCTTCTGCTTCTGTTAGGTCCATAGCATTTCTGTCCTTTATTGAGCCCATCTTTTCATGAAATGTTCCCTTGGTATCTCTAATATTCTTGAAGCAATCTCTAGTCTTTCCCATTCCATTGTTTTCCTCTATTTCTTTGCATTGATCACTGAGGAAGGCTTTCTTATCTCTTCTTGCTATTCTTTGGAACTCTGCATTCAAATGGGTATATCTTTCCTTTTCTCCTTTGCTTTTTGCTTCTCTTCTTTTCACTGCTATTTGTAAGGCCTCCTCAGACAGCCTTTTTTTTTTTTTTTTGCATTTCTTTATCAGTACTGCTTCAGACATTTGGGCATAGGATTTTATATATGGTACCTGATTATAAAAAAAAAAAGTATATGTCACTAGGCACCTATACAACCCTGCTCATCTTCAGTTGAATCTCCATTATGTGGACTGATCTTCTATGTCCCCGTGTATAAAATGCAGATCTTTTCAACTTCAGCTTTTGAGCAGCTTAACAAGATGAAAATTTAAATAACTTTTGAAACAGATTATGAATGTTTATTTGTATATCCACAGAGGAAATCATAAGCTAATTTGGGATTAATAATTACAAGGAATTGTTTTTTTTTTAAATATTTTTAAATAGAGAAAAGGGAATGATTAATTTATGAGTGTGCGCTAAGTTGCTTCAGTGTTGCATCCTCTGCGATGCCATGGACTATAGCCTGACAGGCTCTTCTGTCCGTGGGATTCTCCAGGCAAGAATACTGGAGTGGGTTGCCATGCCCTCCTCCAGGGGATTTTCCCAACCCAGGGATCGAACCTGAGTCTCTTATGTCTCCTGGGTTGGCAGGAGGGTTCTTCACTGTTAGAATCTAGTGTTTCAGATATCCGTTACTACATGACAAACTGAACCTAGTGGCTTATGATGACCGCTCACAGTTTTAGAATCTAGTGTTTTGGATATCCGTTACTACATGACAAACTGAACCTAGTGGCTTATGATAACCGCTCACAGTTTTTTAGTTCAGACAGGTTTGGCAAGAAATGCTCATCTCTGCTCCATAGAGCATCATCTCAGGTGACCTGGATGGGGCTCGGAACTATCTTCCAAGAAGACAGTGCATTCATGACATAGCTGGCAAGTTGATGCTGGCTGCTGTTGGTAGGGACCTTGGTTCTCTTTCACGTAGCCTCTCTCCATGGCTAGGCTGGGCACCTCACAATTGAGGTTTTCTGGGTTCTGAGAGGGAGTGTCACAATAGTAAGCATTCCTAGAGAACAAGCACTTACCAAGCCTCTGCCTGCATCACACTTGTTAATCCACCATTGGCCAAAGCCAGTCACAAGGCCAAGCTCAGTCAATATAGGAGAGAATTACATAAGGGTTTACATACAAGTTTACATACGTGAGTCTGAGTGAACTCCAGGAGTTGGTGATGGACAGGGAGGCCTAGAGTGCTGTGATTCATGGGGTCGCAGAGTCGGACACGACTGAGCGACTGAACTGAACTGACTGAACTTACATACAAGGAGGTGGAGTTCACTGGGAAGGCCACCAAAATAAGTCCATCACAGCATGCTAGTGCGACTGAGAGGGAAAAAGAATACTACACACAGAGATGTTTATATATGTATGGAGTTATCTCTACAAGAATGTGCTGGCACTGAGTTTGTGGACTGGGCAGCTGAAGGGGTCAGGTAGCTGGGGTCAGGCGTAGGAAGAAAGAGTTACTTTACCCTGTGCAACTTACTGTACAATGTATAACATTACTGGATTCTAAAAAAATTGATTTAACAATTAAAATAATGTGAGCATAAAGGAGATCCAGAGCAGTGGCTTGATTGTAACTGCTGCTGCTGCTAAGTCGCTAAACTGGTATGAATCAAATCCTCATTTAACTGAATCAAAACCTCATTTAACTGAAAAAAGATGCAGCAAAAACTACAAAGATATTCACTTTAAAACAGTATTTTAGTAAAGCAGAAATCACCTCCTTATAATAAGACACAACTCTCAACCAGTCCGTTGGAAAAACAAATCCCTAATGGTTTACTACCCAATTTCTTTGTCTTGGTCCTAGGTCGATCTACAACTCACCAAACCCAAGCCACAAAGCTGGCTCTTAATCCCTGGATTATTGATCCTATTAATATGTTCCTCCTAAAGGAGTTTGCAGAAGTGTTGGAAGCCATTTGTTTGTAGCAAACAATTCTCAGAGGTCTCCCTTTTAAACACGCAGTCTTCTAAAGACAAGCAGTTATGGAAGACAAGATTTTGCAAATAACACAACTTTGTGAAACACCAGTGTACCTGTTGGTTTAGGGGCAACCTCACAACAGCTGTCAGGTGTTTGGATCATTTCTAAGTGAACACACAGACTGTATGTACTTTTAATTCCGTTCTTCGATGAAGACAATCTCTAGGGTGGGGGAAAACTCATCTACAGAGTTCAAACAAACACGTCTAGGTTGAAGGGTTCATCAGAAGCAACAGACATTGGAAAGTGGACACAGGGAACAGGTTGTGTCCAGGAAGAACCAGGTGGAACTTCCAATGTTTGCATCCCACTCAATCACAGACTCCTTGAGAATAAACACTGGGGACTTCTTCTGCAGGTCCAACACCAGGTTACCAGCTTTTGAATTTTCAATAAACTATCAGTACAATAGGCATCAGGATGAGAAGGGCCTGGAAATACCCGGGAAGAGGGTAATTACACAGAGAAGAATCCAAAAGTGAATTTCCATTCTTTGCTACCTGTCTAGGCGCCTAGGTCCCATGGAATTTGCTGAGAGTACCAGGACTTTTCAAAGAAAGGCAGGGAAAGGAATATAAACAGTTTAGTCACTAAGATGGAGACAGGAAAGGAAAATAAGATCTTTGGATATACCATTCTAATATGAAGAAATTGGAAATGGGTGTGGCATGTTTTAAGCAAAGTGTTCAAAGCCAGACTGAAACTGCAGAGCCCAGAAATGACACACCCTGTTAAAAACGGCTGTGATCACAAATCAAAGGGCAAATACTATTACATGCACAAGGAAAGGACCACTAACCACTTCTGAGATCTCTTAATTACACCTGGTTCTCCAGCATCCTTAAGTAGGATACCACTTGCCAACATATCTTGAGACTTCTTTCACTCCGAAAGCTGTAGAACACCCTTAACAACTTATGAGGCAAAAATATTATTACATGCCTGCAACTTATCCAGTATATAACCTCCACCCATACAACTCTATACACCTGAACTTTCATGGAACTGAAAATACAGAAAGGTCCTGATTTTTTCCATACATACACAGACCCAATAGGTAGCAAATAGTTAATGAGTCTCAGTGTTACTTTATGAGGATGGCATTTTATATTCCTAACGCGCAAGATAATTCTGTAAGGAGATACTCTTATCAACATTTTACTGCTGAAACAGACTCAGAGGTTTATCCAACATCACAAATAACAGAGCTGGGATTTAAATCCAGCTCAAAGTCCAACAGGCTTTCTATTTTTTAAAGAAATCTTAAGGTTACTTTTTTCTTTTTCGCCATGTTAATTACAGGAAAAGATTACAATGCTGAAGAGCAAAATGAAAACAAAAGCAGCCATACTACTACAGGGGAGGAGAATTTGCCACCCTAAAACACATCTCTTCGGCATATTGTTTCAAGCTAGTTATTTTCGGGGTAATAGCCGACACTGAAAGAGCTCTGAAAACCAAATAAGAATTCCCTTTTTGTAAGAAACACTTATATTTGTACGGGAAATCTCCCTCTGTCCCCAGAAGAGAAGGCTGATCAAATCTCTAGAAACTCAATTGATCAGTGGAGAAGGAAGTGGTATAAATGTGTACCGTGATCACCCTTGTTTCCTTGTTTTTCCTGGTAACTTGCCCTGGCTCTCCCACTCTCAACACCTCTGCCTTTGTTTGAGGATGGTATTTGAGGTGAGGGCTTCGTTCATTTCAGTGAGTTACTTTTTCCTGGTCTCTCCCATGTATTCATGTTATTAAAATTTTGTTTGACTTCCTCCCATCAATCTGTCTCAGATCAATTTCATTCTTGGATGAGCCAGAAGAACGAGGAGGCTAGAGGAAAATTTCTTCCTCCCTGACACTACCTGTCAGGTAACAGTAGACTCCGTCGAGGTGAATGAACACAGTATGGAGGTGAGGCTGTGGCTGAGATCACTGGATGGCCTGGGCCTAAGCCTAAGCAGATATACACTAAGGCCTGCAACCCTTAGTATCTGCTTTATTCTTATCTGAGAATTCTTTAGGCATCACAGATTCACAGTGGAAGGAGGGTCAGGAGAGACTGACTCAAGAAAAGATCCCACCATAACCACTCCAGCTCTGGGGGATGGTGATAGACAGAGAAGACTGGCAGGCTCCAGTCCATGGGGTCGCAAAGGGTTGGACACGACTGAGTGACTCAACAACAACAAACCACTCCAGGCAAATAGGTGTCAAGTCTCTAAAACCCCCACTGAGAAAGAATCAATGTCCCCAGTGAAACCAGTATGTAAAAAAAAAAAAAAGTGGGTGGTGGGGTGGGGTAGGGGAATTCCCTGGTGGTCCATTGGTTAAGAATCCAGGCTTCCAACATGGGGGCCATGGGTTCGATCCCTGGTTGGGGAAACTAGGATTTCGCATATAACATGGTAGAGCCAAAAAAAAAAACAAAACTGTATGTACATAAATTTAGACAAATACATACTTAGGTATTAACACATAAAATTGAGGTTACCTATGGGTGAGTTATGACACTCTGATCTTTTTACTGTCTGTACATATTTCTAATTTTTAAAACTTAAATTAAAAAAAAAGGTCCTACTTTTATACTAGAAAACAAATGTGGTTTTTCAGTTTCTTTAAGGCAAAGAAGAAAATGTCTTGCTAAACCATACTAATATAAGCAATGATAATATTATCATTGTGATAAAGATGACAGCAATGATGAACAGATGACATGTTTCAACATGGCTTTATCCTCTAAGCTTGCTTCCCTGGTGGCTCAGACTGTAAAGACTCTGCTTACAGAACAGGAGACCCGGGTTCAGTCCCTGGATTGGGAAGATCCCCTGGAGAACGGAATGGCAACCCACTCCAGTATTCTTGCCTGGAGAATCCATGGTCAGAGGAGGGTTACAGTCAGGTGGGGTCGCAAAGAGTCAGACACAACTAATCCTTTATCCTCTAAGGAACATGTTCACTCCATATGTTTAAATATCAGCCCTTCCCACGTGTTGTGAATTTTTTGAAGGGCTTGAACTCTGGGAGTTGGTGATGGACAGGAAGGCCTGGGGTGCTGCGATTCATGGGGTCGAAAAGAGTCGGACACGACTGAGTGACTGAACTGAACTGAACTGACAGCCTCAGGTAGGAGATTCGTCCTCATCTGAGCAAATCCAAGCCTCAGTTTTCTTAGCTGTGAAAGGAGGTAACAATAATATCCACTCCGGTTCTGCAAGGAGGTCTGAAAGCTAAGGACTGAAAGCTAAGGGAATGTAAAAGGCTAACATCATAATTGATTGAAAATGACTATGAAGACAAACAAGGCCTCATTGGATCTTCAAAAGCAGTCCAGGGAAGTAAGCAGGGAACTCATTATTTTCCACCATTTTACTGATAAGAACTAATCATTAAAACTCATGTACACATTCCCCCATCCCCACTCCAATCCCTTCAAACTGTCCTTTAACGCTATTTCACAAAGGTTCAGAAAGAGCTCCCAGTGAGAATTATTTACATTTTATCTACTGATAAAACAAACTCTGGGCATTTTACTTCAAACACCGCAGAGGTCAGTGTGCCTGGGCTGTGTGAGCTCCAGCTTGACCTCTGGCCTTAGGGCCACGGCCAGCCCTGGGGCTAACAGTGCACTTTCTGGGAAAATCCACACCAATGACCGTTTACTGTCAGTTTCTTTCTCTTGATCACAATGAGGAAAAAACTTTAACCCTTACCGAGAAACTGGGTGCACTATATATCTCACGGTGGTTTTGATTTGCATTTCTCGGAGGACCAGTGATGTTGATCACCTTTACATGCATCTGCTGCTATGTGTATGCCTTTGCAACAGTGTCTGTTAGAATGGTTATCATCAAAAAGGCAAGCGATAACACATGCTAGTGAAGATGTGGAGAAATAGGGAGCCCTTGTACACTGTTGGTAGGAATGCAAATTGTTAGCAATTATGATGGAAAACAGTATGGAAGTTCCTTCACGAATGGATCTTGAAAGCATTATTCTAAATCAGAGAGAGACAAATACTGTATGACCTCACTCATATGCAGAACCTACAGCAAAAAGAAAAAAAAAATCAGAAAAGAGGTCAAGTTTGTGGTTACTAGAGGCAGAGAGCTGGGGGGAGGAGGAATTGGATGAAGGTGGTCAAAAGATACAAACTATTAGTTATAAGATAAGTCCCAGGAATGCAATGTACAGCAGAATAGCTGTAGTTAACAGGGCTTCCCTGGTGGCTCAGACGGAAAAGAAAGGCTAACACTTCTGTATAGTACCTACAAAAGTTACTATGAGGGTAAATCCTGAGTTCTCATCACACAAAAAAAATTTTTTTCCCTTTTTAAAAAAAAAAAAAAAAATAGAGATGATGGATGTCACTAAACTTACTGTGGGTGTTTTTGTCACAATACAAGTCAAATCATTATGCTGTACACCTTAAACTTATACACAGCACTGTACATCAATTATGTCTCAATAAAACCGAAAGAAAAAAGAATGAGGAGGGAAAATAATAATAAAACACAAAAGTAAATAAGCTGTCACTTTTCACCCAACAGGCTGGCAAAAAATTTTTAAGTTTGACGATACAGTAAGAAAGAGAATAGGTAAAAAGAATTCTCAACTACTGGTGGTAGAAAAATAAATGTATGCAACCTTTTTGAGAGGAATTAAGCACTATTTGTCCAAATATTAAGTGCCCCTGTCCCAGTACTTCTGGGAATTTCATCATATAGACCCATAGGGCCATGAAAATGTCCATTTCTATACTCCATACTGAAAGGTGGCAACCATCTAAATATTCTTCTGTAGAGAACAGTTTATAAAGTGTCAATCCAAAAGAATTTTATGCAGTTTTTTTTTTAAAGGTGAATTTACATGTATTGCCATGGAAATCTATCCATGATAGATTAAAGGGGAGAAAAGTTGTAAAACTGTATAAGAGCATATACTATATCCTATTTTTCTAGAGAGGAAAAAAACCACACTCTTATACTTTGTTATTGATGTTTATATCCTTTAGATACTAATTTTAGGAAAAAAATTAAGAAAATACAACGACAAGTTCCCTAGAAAAGTGCATACCACTGTAGCACTGCTAACGATTCCATGACAATTTGTTAGTGACTTCTTTAAGTGACTGGATCACCCACTTCATCTATTTTTTTTCCCTTTATTTAGCTGGGATACACCTGTGCCAGCTGGGTCGTCTTGGTTTCCTGTAAGCAAGAAAAACAAAACAAAAAACCAGCCTGACCACCTCTCACCCAGCACAGAATCCTGTATGTTGGGACGTCCCTGGTAGTCCTGTGGTTAAGGCTTCACCTTCCAGTAAGGGGAGTGCAGATTCAATCCCTAATCGGGGAGCTAAAATCTCACATGACTTGTGACCAAAAAACCCAAAATATAAAACTGAAGCAATATTGTAACAAATTCAACACTTTAAAAAAAAATCCACAGGAAAAAAAAATCCTTAAAAACAAAAAGAATTCTGTAGGTTGCTTTCTAAAATGGTCAAGCCCACAACCCAACACCCTCATCACAGTCGTCAACCAGTTCAGTGTTTCCAACATCACTACTTCCTCCTGCCACAGAAATCCACTTCCGGTTCGTATATTCACTCCCCGTAAACTAATACACTGTCAGATATGGAAGAGAAAGACGAGCAACACAGCGGACAAGCTTGGCTACCGGCAAGGAGTAAGGAGGCTGGGCGGGCAGTTCTGAGTGCAAAGGGAAATTCCCACCACCCTCCAACTGGAATGAAGGCCAGAAGCCTGTACTTTCCACAGCTCCTCAATGGGGTTCTCAGGGCCAGGAGCCTGTTTCTTTGCAGGCCACTGTCCCGGGCCTGAGAAGAAACAAAGACCCGGGGAGGCCTGCGGACACAGGGCTAGCACAGCCAGGCCAGGGCGCCGAGACCGCCTTCTCCTTCTTGGTGCGCATGCTCCTGGAGGGGTGGGTGTGTGTGTAGTGGGGTAGGCACTCGAGAACCTCACCTCACACAGTCTGCTCACCCCAGCAAGAGGAGGCGCTAACATCTGTGAGGGCAGGGGTGGCCCCTCCAGGCTGAGTTCTGACCAGTTATGCCTTTGCAAAACACAGAAGAAACCGAGGGCTTGCTCAACAACATGCTTTCGTTTTACACTGTACAGAACGTACTCTATCTACATTTTACAAGAGACGTAAAAAGTACACAAATCCACTAACTACAAACACAATTTTGAAATGTTTTCTTCAGAGCAGCTACCTGCATCTTTTGTGAACCATGCACTGCCCGAATGGTTAACTTTTTGTTCACTCTATTAGCACTCTTCAATACTCAGAAGAAGATAGGGTTTTCAAACTCTATCTCATCCAGGACGTTAATACTTCCCTGTCCCAACAAAAAGCAAGGGGCCTGTCCTCAGACAGACCTGGGATTCAACCCTTCAGGCGGATTATCTAACCTCTTGATCTCAGCTTTCTGTCTGTTAAAAGAGGACGACGAAGACATAAGGTGACAAGTCCCTTCCAGTACACCAGGTACTGAATAAGTTATCTCAAGTAGATCCAGAGCTTGATTTATGACAGACTTTGAGTCAATACACTGTTAACAGCGAACGAGTACTCAACTGTAATTGACGTTTACTTTGGTTTTTAATCATCATAAACCACCTACTACAAATTTCCCCCATTTGGGGATAGTTAATTCAAATTATATTATGTATAAATATGTCCCATGGATAGAGGATCCTGGCGGGCTAGAGTCCAAGGGGTCACAAAAGAGTCAGGCATGACTTAGCGACTAAACAACAACAAATATACATGTTTATATATATATATCTGTATTTCCACAAAATATTAAGTATAAAAAATACAAGGTATGTCATGCTTTTGTACACATACACAAACTCACATATGTTCATATGTGTAGCGGCAAAATGGCTGAAGCATACAGCTGCTTTCAAGTCTTTATGGTTTTCTACATTCCACTGCTTCATGTTAAATTTGCTGTGCATAATAAACAGGTGTTAACTTTTATAATTAGAGCTTCAGGAAAAAAAAAAAAAAAAAAGCTGCAACTGTGCTCAGACACATTAACTGGCCAACACAGTTCCACCGGACGTTCAAAGTGCACCAAACACATCTCCAGAGTTAGGAATCCCACTGAAGATCATTTTGGTAGACACAATACCATTGTGAGTGTATACAGTCCTCGACAAGGTGCTTTCACAACCCAGGGAGGCAAGACTTCTCATCCCAGGAATCTGGAGCTGGAGAAGTCCAAGCTCACCTGCCAGATCCCACAGCCCAGTAAGGGTGCAGACCCACACCTGACTCTCGCAGCCACAGCCTCCAGCCTGGCCCTCCTGAAGGGCTCCCTGGTCAGGTTCTGGTTGTTTTCCCAGTCATATGAGGTTAGAAGTGGCCATCAAAAATCATTAGACTATTTCCCATTCAAATACCTCAGACATAGGTTGAATTTTATCAAGTAGTAGTCTGAACACTTTAAAGAAAAGCTCTTAAGCATTTTACAAAAAAAATTATATTTTCCTGTCTTACAACATTCAACTAGAAATATGAAAGTTGACTGTGTACTGCATAAATGGACGTTCATAAATCTTCAATGTACACAAATCTCTTTCATTTCAAAAATCTCAACTTACAATATCTCCTTTAGTTTTACAGACTTTTTAAACAACACCAGAAGAAACAAAGATAACTCCTAAAGGGGCAAAAGACATATGAAACCTTCCCTTTATGTCTACGTAGTAGTATTTTTTTCCCATCTACTCATAGCAATGAAAAGAACCCCACACAGACCACCTGTACCACCTGGAAATACCACTGAAGCACCATTTTTACAAAACATTAGTTACACTGCCCTGATTTTGAATGTGACCTGACGTTTGGGTTAACAAACCTTTCATTTAAGAGCAGGTTCACTTGGCAGCAACATTTTCAAAATGCTTATTTGGTTGAAACGTGAAGATTAACACAAGAACGTACACGTGTTAAAAATAAATAAAAAGAGAAAGATTCATTTTTGTCTGATTTGCATTTTGAGAAACCTGTTCACCACAGAGGCTTAAAAAATATCCTGAAAGTAAGAAGCAACAAAACCCAAGATTTATCCACCGTGGACTTAATCTCTGGAAAGTTCCCCTGGGCTCCTGGCTCACTCCATACCCCAGAGCCACTCCACTGGCCCCTCTGATGCAAGACAAGCAGGAAACCTCCATCTGTAACCTGGAACTTTTATAAGAAGCCCTCCTGGCTTGTCAGCCCTTCTGCAACACCACTCACCTGCTTGGAACTGATCTCTTCCGATCCATTCAAAACCTTCTGTGAAAATTCTCCTTCCTCTGATGGGGGAGGGCATTCCTCCTCTGAAATCACCGGCCTGCTGGAGCCCCCGGTCCCAGGGCTCCTCTTGAAGGACCACCGTTTGTGGACAGACAGCAGGGTCACCTGTGGGTCACCCAGAGTCGCCAGGGAGGATGGCTCGGGGTTCCCGGGCGTCTCGTCCCCAGCTCTCTCCATCGTCGCGTTCACGCCTTTACCTCGCAGTTCACCTTCTCTGGGCTATTTGATCGTGTCACGAGAAAATGCTCCAAAAGCATCCTCCTAACCAGCAGAGGGGAGGCACCTGCTGTGTCAAGATGGGCAGGTTCCCCTCTGCCCCTGGGCCAGCCCAGGAGCGGCTGCCAGCCACGCCTCGGGGAACTCGGGCAGGCTGCACACCACTGTATGTATATGTGCTCTTGTTTAAATACCCCACTCAACACAATTGGCATCCTCTTACTCATCACATTGCATTCGGCACCGGGGATCTTTGCACACGGCCCCATGCGCGCCCAGGGCTGCGTGTAGGGAGGCCCAGTGCCGGGAGTGATCTCCCTACACCCAGCCGTTTCCTCTTGGCCCCTTGAGCTCCCAGGAGTCCGGCCCGGAGGCAGGGGCGAAATATCACTTCCTTTTATTACCAAACTCAGAGCGCTTTCTTGGAATAACTTCAGCTGCCTCTTCCACCACTCAAGGGTGCAGCTCGCTAGGGAAGAAAAGTATTTTCCAGGCCACATGACTTGCATTTTCAAGAAGGTGTAAGAGAATTCCGTGCTTCCTGCAGCTTTGTTCTCCCTGGGACCAACAGCTTGGTTTCTGGACTAACTGACTGTAGGAACTCACCGGGAACAGGGCTCATCTGTATTTTATATGGGGCAGAACAGTCAGGAACTAAGACACAATTCAGACGTCTCAGGCTACCCGCCGTTCCTCAGGAGGATTAAGAGAAAGAAAGACATACGGGACAGTGGGGTAATCTGGGTGGCCTCCCGCTCTGTTGGGCGGCCCTGCTTCCCTTCCCACCCCTCACCCCCCACTCCCCCCGCCCAGAGACAGGAAGGAGGCAACCTCATTCCCCATGGGAGGAACAGCTCCACCAGCCACTAATCCTGGCAACACCTCCTGCAGCAAGTACGTGTGGAGTGTCCACGCTGAGGATGGATTCAAGTCAGTTTGGTAAAATTCTGGGTCCTGGCTTAATCCACTCCTTCTGCTGTATGTGCCCTCGGGAGGAAGAGGGGGTCACAGGGGCCGGCATCCCATGAGGGCATTTGGAAACACAACCCCATCGGCTCAAGGTCACTGAGGACTCTGCCTCTTTATGGGTTGCCTACAATCACCCCTCCTCCCCCGTTAAAACCGCCATCGCTGCCCCAGGAACTCCAGACCGAGATTCTTCCTCTGCTTCTGCTCTCGTTTAGTCCTCTGAGAAACTACTTGTTTGCTTCCATTTCTGAAACATTCTCAAGGCGGTCGATTCCCAGCTGTGTCTGGGTTGGCTTCTTATCTCCCATGTGCTCGAAAAAGCATCCAACTTGACCTCCAAGAAATGCCATTTAAATCAGAGCGCCAACGAGGAAGGCAAACAAGGGCCTCGGGCCCCAAAGCCACGCAGGAGTCTGTGCAGATGAGCCTGGTGGGTCTGTGATCGCTCAAATCCTGCTTCTTTACCTGTGGCTTCTGTGTTTCCGGATAGGATCTGTCAGGAGCCATATATGCCTGCCCACCCCTTCACATTTCTTCTACTGAGCACTGTAAATGGATTTCCATCTATCTCTTTGAGCACCAGATTTTAAAAGGTTTTTTTTTTTTTTTTTTTTTTTTACCATTTTGGGTGGAAATTCTCCCCAAAGGTCATTTATCTTTCTGTTATTTTTTTTTCAAATATGAGTTATTACTCATAGTTTAACTTGAACTTTTCCTTGGTGATATGGGACCATGATCTGCTTCTGTGCTGTAGCTATGAATGGTTGTCAGCCTTGTATGTCCCAAGTGCTTCTGAATAGTCCATCCTGTTAGCACCATGAGCTATGGGAAATCTGAAATACTTTACTGTAAAATCATTTTCCTTCTCCTAAATGGTCACTCAGACCTAGAACACAGCCAGGAAAAAGAGGCTCGGCCAGATTGGGCTGCAAAGGTAGCAAGTTTAGACTTTGTCCTGTGGACGGTGGAGAACACCAGCTTTGAAGCAAAGGACTAACACGGTTACATTTTGAGATTTAGAAACAGTCTGGGCAGGCCTGAGAACTCAGAGGTAGGGGCAGGGATTACAGGGTTACAAGGAGCAGAGAAAATGAATAGCAGAGTGGGATTAACAGCAGAGGAGGCCCTCGGGCTCCATCATCAAGAGATCACAGCAGGTGACACAAGAGGGGACCTGATGACACCATTTCCAGTTTGGCAGAGAGGAGGGGGAACTAGGCGGGGCGGGGGAGGGCAATTCTGGGGATGGGAATGGTTGGATTCACCCTCATTCCCAGAGATTCTCAGGGACCGGTGAAACTGCAGGGACATGAGCCATGCTCCCAGCCTAGAGAATCAAATCCAAAATCCTCTTTCTGGTACCTTCCTCCTTCCTCACACCTGAGCCCTTGATCCACCCCCCTCCCCATCTAATCCTCCTTATCCTTTAAGTCCTGCCTCTCAGGGGAGTTGTCTCTGCCCAGCCTGGGGCTCTCCCTTATCTGAGTTCCAGTATCACTGAAGCCAACACCACAGACCTGGCAGGTATTACTGGGGAACCAGTCTGCTCCCAAAACTGAAATTGCTCTCAGCTAAATCAGTACTTAGCCAAGCATGCACTCAACACCAGGAAACATGTAAGCTCCTGGAAGGCAAGGTCCTCACGTCTCATCTGCCCACAGATGTAAGGAGGTGGTGAACAAACATCAGATGTTAAATAAATACTGAGCTGGACTGCGTGCTGCAGTCCTTGGGGTCGCAAAGAATCAGACCTGACTGAGCGACTGAGAGTCTTCCCTGGTGACTCAGATGGTAAAGCGTCTGCCTGCAATGCGGGAGACCCGGGTTCCATCCCTGGGTTGGGAAGATCTCCTGGAGAAGGAAACAGCAACCCACTCCAGTACTGACTGAACTGAACTGATGGCTGATTCATGTAGATGTGTGGCAGAAACCAACACAATATTGTAAAGCAATTACCCTTCAATTAAAAATAAATAAATTTAGTTATATTCAAGAATGCATCTTTTTTCTATATAAAAAGGAAAACCCCTTGGTGTCCAAACAAGCCTAGTTTTATGAGAGGCCTGGGCCCACAGGCAGATGGGCGGCTCGTGTTTCCCTGATCCTCTGGGACAAAGGACCCCGCTTGGAGGAGGTGCATCTGGCTTACCTATTTCAGCCCTCATCAAGATTACCAGCTCCACCTAGGGGAGGTTTCTCAGAAAGAACCCTGGGCCAGTCCTCCCAAGGCTGGCAGAGGAGCCAGGATCCCATGACGGGACAGGACAGAACCTGACACTAAGCTGCACACTGGGAATCAGTGGCCTGGAAGTTTCCCATACACGGCAGAGGCCAAACAGGAACACAGGAAGGTGAGTCGGCACCGCACATTTACGTGCTTCATGCAAAGGAAGACAGAGACACTTTCTGCCCTCGGGAGTTTATTAGCAAGTTAGGAGAGAAGACCAGAGCAGACGGCACTCAAGTAGAAAGAAACACTCCGACTTGAGCTGCTGGGGGTGCCTAAGGAGTACTTGCAAAGGGTGAGGTGTCGGCTCCTCACCCCCCCAACTCCCGGGGAACTGGCCATTCCCAGACTGAAACAGCACTGCGTGACTTTTATACTAGCTTATGTGCAAGACTTCCCAGGGAGTTCTTGGTGCTAAAGAACCCGCCTGCCAATACAGGAGATGCAGGTTCGATCCCTGGGTCAGGAAGATCCCCTGGAGGAGAGCATGGCAACCCACTCCAGTATTCTTGCCTGGAGAATCCCATGGACAGAGGAGCCTGGTGGTCTACGGACAGAAGAGTCTATGGGGTCCCAAAGAGTCAGACATGACTGAAGGGACTTAGCACATGAGCAGGATATGAAACGAAACCCACAACACACCACCTCAAAGCTCACTGGAGAGAGTGCTCTTCAACAAAACTGCATGTGGCTGAACAGCCCAGAGTGAAAAAAAATCACAGTAGTTCTATAAAGAGACTGGATGGAGCCCAAAAGAGAAACACTGAGATGATATCAAAGAGCCAAAGCCAACCTTTCAACTCCACAGTTAGTCACATGTACCTTCAACTTGCTTGGCTGCCCTCCTTATCTGGGGCCAACGCTGCTCACCTCTAAGGTCCCACTGACTCCAGGTCTGTCTCCTTGGAGCTGAACAAGGATGAGATACAACACACCAGGCTGCCTGGCCATGCTCTGATTCCTGACCACTAACCTGGAGAAGCCTTGGTGCCCCCAGCAGTCCAGCTCCATCTCCCTGATCTTCCCCCTCCTCTCTCTCCTCCCTGCTTCTTCTCAGACCTCCATCCCACCCCGCACCCTCCACCCCCAAGGATAAGCCCACTCCTGCTTCACAAAACAAAGGATCAGAAAAGAACTTGCAAACATCTCAACCACCCACCCACCTGATTAGAGCCTTCCCTCCAGTCAATGCTAAAGGAAATCAACCCTGAATATTCATTGGAAAGACTGATGCTGAAGCCAATCCTTTGGCCACCTGATGCAAAGAGTTGACTCTTTGGAAAAGACCTTGATGCTGGGAAAGATTGGGGCAGGAGCAGAAGGGGACGACAGAGGATGAGATGGTTGGATAGCATCACCAACTCAATGGAAATCAGTTTGAGCAAACTCAGGGAGACAGTGAAGAACAGGGAAGCCTGGTGTGCTGCAGTCCATGGGGTTGCAAAGAGCCGGACACAACTGAGCGACCAAACAACAAGTCTTCTCACTGTCCCCAAGGTTAGTCACCAGGTACCCACAGCTCCTGGTTTTCCTCCTACCCATTGGCGACTCCTCTGCAGAGTTCTTCCTAAGAGACTAGTCCTCAAACCTCTGAGGGCTGGAGTGGCTCCAAGCTCAGACCTTGGATCCCTTCCCTGTCTATACTACTTGGTGATTTCATTTAGCACAGTAGAAATACCACCTGTAGCCAGTAACTCCCAAACTACACACGTATGGACCTAAAAGCTTAACCAGTTTCTCCTGTTGGATATTTCATATGCACTCAAACATTAACTTGTCTAAAACTAAGCTGTCTAAACAGAAAAAAATGTCACCTGCCATTCCAGTTCAACAGGGATCAAGCCATCAGCCACTGCAGTTGCAAAGCCTCCCAAGAGAGCATACTAACGGGAATTCAGAATGGAGAAAAACAGGAAACATTCCGTGCTTTGGTCCTGAGCTAGTTAAGATGCATATCTAGGGGAAAATTTCAATGACTCCCTGTGTGCTAAGTCTCTTCAGCCATGTCCGGTTCTTTGTGATCCCATGGACTATAGCCCTCCAGGCTCCTCTGTCCAAGGGATTCTCCAAGCAAGAACACTGGGGTGAGTTGCCATGCCCTCCCCTCCAGGGAATCTTCCTGGCCCAGGGATGGAACCCGCATCTCTTACATCTCCTGCACTGGCAGGCAGATTCTTTACCATTAGCGCCACCTGGGAATTCTAGATTCATGCACCATCTCAGACAAGGGAAAGCGCTAAAATCATTAACTTGAAAAGTCTGTTCTTTGTGATATGCCATGATCTTTCTATGTTTGATTATCCATTTGTTTGTTTTTCCCTGCAAAAAATTCATACATGTACCCTGGCTTCTCCCTTGCCTCTTTGGAACAGTGTCTCAGAGCAATCTAGAGACTGGCTCCTAGTCTACGGAATTCAATATGGTCCCTGAATAACGCTGAAATTTGCTGCTCTTGTGGGTCACATTTTTTTTCGTTCTCATGCCCCCTCCCTGCTTCTTCCAGTCCTTTCCACCTTAGTAAAAGGCAACTCTTCCTTCCACTCACCCAGGAAAAACAATCTTGGATTCATCCTTGCTGAGAATCATCTCTTCCTTTCAAACTCACATATCCTGTTGATTCTATCTCAAATACATCCAGCATCCAGCCACTTCTCAACACCCCCATGACAACACGGTCCAGGCCACTAGCACATCTCACCTGCATTATTAATATAATCGTAGGGACCTTCTTGGTCTCTCCTCTTACCTCCTGAAGTCTATTCGCAAAACAAACGCCAGAGGAATCTTCTTAAAGGGGACATCAGAGGATGCTATGTTACTTCAGTCATGTCCAACTCTTTGCGACACTGTAGCCCACCAGACTCTTCTGTCCACGGGATTCTCCAGGCAAGAATAACAGAGTGGGTTGCCATTCCCTTGAGGTACCCCTAAAAGCCCTGCATGGGGTTTCCATGCATTTCCACGCATCCCACAAGAAAGGAGAAACCTAAAATCCTTATCGTCAGCCTATCCTCACACCCCTCTCTCCTCAGCCAAGACCAGAGTGGCTTGAGATGTGGCTGGTCCTGGAACAAAGCAAGGCCGGCTCCTGCCCAGGGCCTTTGTCCCTGACTGCTGCTCCCGGCTTACAAACGTGCTGTGCTGTGCTTGGTCGCGCAGTCGTGTCTGACTCTTTGCAACCCCATGGACTATGGCCTGCCAGGCTTCTCTGTCCATGAGATTCTCCAGGGAAGAATACTGGAGTGGGTTGCCATGCCCTCCTCCAGGGGATGTTCCCGACCCAGGGATCGAACCCACATCTCCCGCATTGCAGGCTGATTCTTTACCAGCTGAGCCACCAGGGAAGCCCAAGAATACTGGAGTGGGTAGCTTATCTCTTCTCCAGCGGATCTTCCCAACCCAGAAATTGAACCACGGTCTCCTGCACTGCAGGTGGATTCTTTACCAGCTCAGCTACCAGGGAAGCCCAACCCCAACAGCCTGCATCCAGATGACTCATGTCCTCACCTTCTAATGTCCCTGCTCAAAGGTCACCTTCTCAGGGGCTTCCCCAGTTCCCTTGGGTACAATTTCAAACATTCCCACTTCCTATGGTCCTTTCCTACTTATTTTTCTCCAGAGGACTCAACTACTGCCTGATATAACAACATGTATTTTACTGACTTGTTTACTTGTCTCCCTAGTTAGGATGTAAGTTTCACAAGGGTGGGAATTGTCTGTTTTCTTCACTCAGCACTGTATTCCCAGCACAAAAACAGTGCGTCTATTTTAAAGTTTCTTAGTAACTATTTGTTGAATGAATTACAGAGAGTACTAAAAACAGCTTACTTTATTTGCTTGCTACCAAACACCGACTGCTAACTTTCAGACAGTCAACATTCAGAAAGTGCCCCATGCAAAGCTGGCTCTCTCTTTCACTCACACATTCCTTTTCCCTCCAAGCCAGCAGTCTAAGCTCAGATGCTACTGTTAGAAAGAAATAACAAGTGCCCAATGCAGTCATTTGCCCCCGACTCCTGCAAATCAAGGCTTAATTGTAGTTTCAACCCCTCTCAAAAAGGTGACCTATAAAAGAGCCAATCTGAAATTTCCTAATCAAAATTAGTGAGGTCACCTGCAAGAAGGGGTTCCCTGCACAGGAACAGAGACAAAGAGATAGTGAAGTGAGAGAACTGATGTCCCTGCGGACGAAGCTGGGGGGAGAAGGGGAGGGTGGAATGAATGGGAGACTGGGACCAACAGATATATATGACCATGTGTAAAATAGGTAGGTAGTAGGAAGATGCCGTATAGCACAGGGAGCTCAGCTAGGTGCTCTGTGACAACCCAGAGCGGGTGGGCGTGGGAGCTGGGAAGAAGGCTCAAGAGGGAAGGGATATATGTATACATATAGCTGATTCACACTGTTGTACAGCAGAAACTAATACAACATTTTAAAACAATTATACTCTAGTTGAAAAAAAAAAGACTTCTCATTTTAGAGCAAATATTCTTATAGTTAAAAGATCCCTGCCCCTCAAAAGATGTCCTGCTGCTGCTAAGTCACTTCAGTCGTGTCCAACTCTGTGCGACCCCATAGACGGCAGCCCACCAGGCTCCCTGGTCCCTGGGATTCTCCAGGCAAGAACACTGGAGTGGGTTGCCATTTCCTTCTCCAATACGTGAAAGTGAAGTCGCTCAGTCGTGTCTGACCCTCAGCAACCCCATGGACTGCAGCCTTCCAGGTTCCTCCATCCATGGGATTTTCCAGGCAAGAGTACTAGAGTGGGGTGCCATTGCTTTCTCAAAGATGTCCTAGCCCCAAATAATCTCCCCTTTTTTGTGCTGATACCTTCACTGCCCACCCGTCCACCTGTAAGAGCCTTCCATTTATTTGTCTGCTCCTTGGAGTGTGCTGCCAGTGCCGGGTGAGAGGCCGCCTAACCCTCGTGCTCCTGCTCAGCTGCAGCTGACTCTCTGCGACCCCATGGACTATAGTCGCGCCAGGCTCCTCTGTCCATGGGATTCTCCAGGCAAGAATACTGGAGTGGGTTGCCATTTCCTTCTCCAGGGGATCTTCCCAACCCAGGGATTACACCCGAGTGTCTTGTGTCTCCTGCATGGGCAGGTGGGTTCTTTACCACTGCACCGCCTAGGAAGCCCAGTGCCAAGCAAGATGGACTTTAAAGCAGAGACTGTTATCAGAAACAAAGGGACCTTTTATAATGATAAAAGTCAATCTGCCAGGAAGATAGAAAAGTCATAAACATATGCTCTCTGATAAGAGAATACAAATACAGATGAACCAAGAACTGACAGAAATGGAAAGAAAGATAATTCAACAGTATCAGCTGGATACTTCAATTCCACTGTTAATAACAGACAAAAAAACTAGGCAGAAGATCAAGCAGAAAATATGTGATACTGTTGTCTTATAATAAGACATATGTATTTGGTCTCCATTCCCTTTCTGGCACAGAGGTCCTAAAACTCTTGGAATTTCCAGAGTGCTAGAAAAAATGATAAAGGTGTCTTTTGTCACAGCTAGAGAGGTGACTTCTAAAAGACCCAAGGATAGGGGCTGGTTGCCAGGGGAACCAAGAGATGATTCCAGGGTTCAAACATTTAGTCCCACCGAACACTCTGGGGAGGATAGAGTGTCTGGAGATCAAGTTCAACCACTGACAGCCAATGATTTAATCATTCATGCCTCCATAACAACCCCAGAGGACTGGTTTTCTAGACTTTCCAGGCTGGTGACCATGTGAAGACTTGGGGAGAATGGCGTGACCAGAGACCATGGAAGCTCTGTGGCCCTTCCCATATAACTTGCCGAATGCATCTTTGTCTTCCTGCAGTTCCTGAGTTGTACCCTTTTGTAACACACCGCTAATCTAGTAGATAAATGTGTCTGAGTTGTGGGCCCTCTTAGCAAATGAAACCCAAAGAAGCACAGGTGATGACCCGGACTTGTGACTGGTGTCTGAAGTGGAAGGACAAAGGGGCCCGTCTTGCAGGACTGAGTCCTTAACCCATGGCAGCTGATGCTCTCTCCAGATACACACTATCACAAATGCATTAAATTGTAGGACACCCACTGGTGCCCGAGAATTGTTTGGTGTAGGAGGAAAAAAACACACACTGAAATTGGTATCAGACTCACAAGAGAGAAAATATGAACAACTAACATATCTACAGAACCCTCCTCCCAACAACTGTATAATATTCATTCTTTTCAGGTACACATGAGCGTTCTCTAGGCTTCACCACATGCTAGGCCATAAAACAAACCTCAGTTCACTTAAAATAACAGAAGCAACACAAAGTATGATCTCTGACAACAATGGAATCAGAAATCAGTAACAGAAAGAATTTGGGGACATTTACAAATACATGGAAATCAAACAACACACTCCGAAATAACCAAAGGGTCACAGAAGAAATCAACAGGAGTTTAGGAAATACTTTGAGATAAATGAAAATGAAGACACAACACACGATAAGACAAAACTTATGGGATGCAGGTAAGGCAGTGCTTAGAGAGAAACTTACAGCTGTGAATTTCTCCATTAAGAAAAAAGGATCTCAAATCAATAATCCAAATTTCTGCCTAAGATACTGGAAAAGAAAGACGAAACCTAAAGCAAGCAGAAGGGAGGTGTATCAGTGTCCTATGAGGTAACAAAATACCATACACTGAGTATTAGAAATTTAATCTCTCACAGCTCTTGAGGCTAGAAGTCAAGATTTTCCTTTTTGGGGACCCTGAAGAAGAATCTCTTCCACATCCCTCTCCTACCTCCTGGTGGATGCTGGCAAGCTTTAGCATTTCTTGGTTTATGGAAGCATCCCTCCAATCTGTCTCTGTAACCACATGGCCTCCTCTTCTCTGTGTGTTCACATGGTGTCCTTATACCAACATCAGTGACTGGACTCAGGGCCCGTTATAATGCAGTAAGGGGGCCTCCCTGGTGGCTCAGATGGTAAAGAATCTGCCTGCAATGCAGGAGACATGGGTTCGATCCCAGGTTGGGAAGATATCCTGGAAAAGGAAATGGAAACCCACTGCAGTAGTTTTGCCTGGAGAATCCCATGGATAGAGGAACCTGGAGGGCTACAGTCTATAAGAGTCATAAAGAGTCAGACACGACTGAGTGACTAAGCACACACACACATAATGCAGTAGCACCTCATTTTAATTTAACTGATTAGATCTGCAGAAGATCCTATTTCCACGTAATATCACATTCACAGGTACCAGGACTCAAGACTTCAACATATCTATTAGAGAACACAATTCAACACACTCAAAAGAAAATAAAAAAGATTAGAGTGGAATAGCAAAAGACAGAATAGAGAAATAGAGGAAACTGTCAAAACCAAAAGCTGACTCTTTGAAAAGACCAACAAAATTGACAAACCTTTAGCTAGAATGATCTGTGAAAAAAAGGCAGAAGACGAAAATTATTAGAATTAGAAACGAAAGATGATTATTACTTATCTTACAGAAATAAAGATTTTAAAGGAACACCAAGAAACAACTTTTTGTTGTTGTTCAGTCACTAAGTCGTGTTCAACTCTTTGCAATCCCATGGACTGTGGCACGTGAGGCTCCTCTGTCCTTCACTATCTCCCAGAGTTTGCTCAAACTCATGTCCATTGAGTCAGTGATGCTATGTAACCATCTCTCTGTTGTCCCCTTCTTTTGCCCTCAATCTTTCCCAGCATCAGGGTCTTTTCAAATGAGTCAGCTCTTTGCATCAGGTGGCCAAAGGATGGGAGCTTCAGCATCAGTCCTTCCAATGACTGGTTGGATCCCTTGCAGTCCAAGGGATTCTCAAGAGTCTTCTCCAACACCACAGTTCAAAAGCATCAATTCTTTGGCACTCAGCCTTCTTTGTGGTTCAACTCTCACAACCATACATAACTACTGGAAAAACCATTGACTATATCGTCGGCAAAGTGCTGTCTCTACTTTTCAATACACTGTCTAGGTTTGTCATAGCTTTCCTTCCAAGAAGCAAGCATCTTTTAATTTCATGGCTGCAGTCACCATCCACAGTGATTTTGGAGCCCAAGAAATGAAAATCTGTCACTGCTTCTACTTTTTCCCCTTGTATTTGCCATGGAGTGATAAGACCAGATGCCATGATCTTAGTCTTTTTAATACTGAGTTTCAAGCCAGCTTTTTCACCAAGAACAACTAACTATATACCAACAAATTAGATACCTTAAATGAAACAGACAAATTCCTTAGAATACACAAACTACCAAAACTGACTCAAGAAATAGATACTCTGAACCGACCTGTAACAAGATACTCAATTAGTAATAATAAAAAATTTCCTCCAAAAGAAAGCTCAAGCTCAGACAGCTTCAACATTGAATTCTATCAAACATTTGTAAGAAGGGAGCACTTCTCAACTCATTCTGAGACCAGTATTACCCTGATATCAAAACCAGAAAAGACATGACAAGAAAACAAGAGAAACGAGAAAAACAATCTAGTATCTTTCATGAATATGGACACAAAATTCCTGTACGAAACAGTAGGTAACCAAATCCAGCAACACGTAAAAAAGGGCTACATGCCATGACCAAGTAGGATTTGTCCCAGGAATCCAAGTTTGGCTTAACATCCAAAAATGAATTAATGTAATACACCATTTGGAGCAGGAAATGGCAACCCGCTCCAGTATTCTTGCCTAGGAAGTTCCATGCACCAAGGAGCCTGGGGGGCTACAGTCCATGGGGTTGTAGAGTCAGACATGACTTAGTGACCAAACAACAATACATCATATCAACAGAATAAAAAGTAAAAGACACATGGTTACCTCAATAGACACTGAGAAAACATCTGACCAAATCCAAAATCTTTTCATATAAAAACACTCGAGAAATTAGGAGGTAGAGGGAATTTCCTCAACCTGATAAAGAGCGTGAAAAACCCACAGCTAACATCCTATTTCATGGTGAAAGGCTGAAAGCTTTCCCCCTAAGATCAGGAAGAAGACAAAGACTCCATCTATACAAAATGTTCACAATAGGAAAATCTATAGAGACAGAAAGTAGAGGTTGCTCAGGCACAGGGGTCTTGGGAAGATTGTGGGGGAGTAGGGGGGTGATAGCTAGCGTGGGTAGGATTTCTTTCTCAGGTGATGAAAATGTCCCCAAATTGATTGTGAAGATGTTTGCACATACCTGGGATTTTCATGGTATGTGAATCATATCTCAATCAAGCTTTTTTTTTTTAATGTAGTAGAGAGACCATTAAAATAAGAATTAGAGAGGATATGCCTTTGACATTCATGGAAGCCCAAACAAAAAAGATTTTGGGAGCGTGATGAGGCAACAGAAGTGGACAGACTGCAGAAACCTACAAAGCTCACCAAGTCTTTCAAGGAGAATGGATAAAATGTGCTACCTTCCCAACAGCACACTGCACCGCTGTGGATCTTAGAAACACAGTGTTCCTCTGAGACAAGCTAGCCCCAGAAAACTAAACACACTTTAATATCATTTTCACAAAGCTCAGAAACAACCCAAAAACTAAATAATATATAATTCAGGCATTCATATATGTGGTAAGACACACACACACACCCCCCCAAAAAGTTGGGTTACAACAAGCACAAAATTGAGGCTGGTAGTTACCTCTGTAGTGGGTATTTCTCCGGGTGACACAAGAAGACAAGGAGGATACAGCCGAGTTCCCTCAATGCCAAGAAGCCATGACATTGATAATTCTCCTGTTCTTGGGTCAGGTGTTCTCTGGTTTATTATGCTTTATAACTATCTACGTATGTGTGCATGTTTATATATCAACGTCATTTATATTCAATAAACTAATAATAATAAAGGGAAAGTGTTAAAGTGAGTGGAGGCGTGGAGACAAGCAAGTACAGAGGATTCTTCCTCAAAGGCTGAGAAGAGGAGAGACAGAAGTAGTACAACAGCCAGCGGGAGACACGAGGCCAGGAGACTTCAGGGTGAAGGCAGATGGACGGCTTTATAAGGCTGAAGGAGAAAAGCCTGCAGAGAGAGGGAAAGACTAGAGGCGAAGAGAAGACAAAGCAAGACCCGATCAGGCCAACAAAGGCTCCAGAACCAGCAGAGAGGAAGGGAGATGGGAGGACCTTGAAAGGAAGGCGGGCTTCCTGAGACGAGGGATGGGCAATGAAAACGGACTGGAGAGCTACACAAAATGTGGAGAGAAGGTGCAGAGAGACAGGCAGGAAGTCGAAGAAAATCACACGCGGTGGTGTCCATTTTCTCCAGGTAAGAAGTGAGGCCATTTGTTGAGAAGGGAAGACAGAGACTAAGCAGAGGGCTTGCTGCCGGTGGCGAAGGCTTGAAAGACTGACTCACAGGTTGACTAATGAGACGAAGGCATTTGCAGGCACCACCGAGATTAGAAACAAATTGTCAGGGGCAACGGCCACGCGGTTGCCTGAATTTCCGTGGCAATTCTGTGGCTCCGGTGAGGAGAAGAGAGGGCAGTTTGTATGCTGATGCTGGAGCAACAGGATGGAGGGACAAAAAAGTCCAGCATGCCAGTGAAAGAATTATTCAAATGAAACCAAGAGTCTGTTGGGACAGAGAAAGAGAGGCCAGAGACTCGATAATGGTAATAATAACAACAACAAACCCATTGATAGATAGCTTTTAAAATAGTTTTTAAAAAGTATATCTATAATGTTCACACCACTGGGTTTAGAGGGGAAAAAAATGAAGAAGACATTGGGATAAAATACGACAAAGATGTTAAATGCCAATTCTCTTCGAATTGCAAGAAGGTATGTTTTAATTCTAAAAACCAACAGCTAGTGCAACAAAAGCAAACAAAGGAAGTTTACGAACAGACTTATGACAGTCATCCTGTTAAAAAAGAAACAACACACCCCTTAGGGAGTCACCTACGCTCAACCCCACATCAGCAAACAAGACATAATATGTAACCTAACTGCACCTTCAGTCTCTTCCGGGAACAGCATGACCTTCAACCAGTCACGTCTGCAACCAGCTGGGCAGCACTAGTCGAGTAATCTGCCTGACAGACCCCTGCTTTCCCCAATAGGAAGGCGACCTGACCTGAAACAATCGTCTCTTTGCTAGAATAACTTGCCCTGTCTCTCCTATGCCTATACATCCTCCACTTTGTGCAGCTCCTTGGAGCCCCTTTCTTTCTGTGAAGATAGGAGGCTGACTGATTCGTGAATAATTAAATAAAGCCAATTAGATCTTTTTTGTAATTAATTTATTTGTTCGGCTGCACCGAGTTTTGGTTGCAGCACGTGAACTCCTGTTTGCAGCATGTGGGGTCTAGTTCCCTGACAAGGGATGGAACCCGGGCCCTCTGTACTAGAAGCCCAGAATCTTAACCACTGGAACACCAGGGAATTCCCCACCAATTAGATCTTTACTCAGTTGAATTTTTTTTTTTTAACAATCCTGAGAGTGGCAGGAAAAGAAGTAAGTTGCCCCTTTTGGTCTTTATTTTCCAGATTTTTGTTACAGAGGTAAATTACTTTTATAATAGCAATTTCCCAATGAATTTTAAATGTTTCTAATGCCCGATGCTGGGGGTGGCTTTTAGTTTGGGGAGGAACCAGGCTTTCAACAAAGCTGCTACAAGATTCAAGCACCATGGATTTCACAATTACTGGTGTTTTAAAACTCTTATTTGCAGGGTTAGTTACATCACAGTAAGAGTCACTCTCTGCTCTGCCCTCTACTTTTATCTCATCAACCTTTGATCTGCTCAGATTTTCTCCTTTAACCTAATTAAGAAAAAAAAAGTCACAAACATTCCAGAATTCCACTTGGCAGTGATTCCAACTCTACAGATAGAAATAACACTGCACATACTTCATCTCGGATATGTCCTCGCTATCTGTGCTATGCTATCAGTGAACAGCGCTCATGTCACTGACCCATCCCCATGCTTGCAATGGAGAAGAGAATGCATGTCAGATAAAAACACATTTATAAAGCCAGCACGCTCACACCCCTGTAATGTATTCCCCAGTTACTACAGTACCAAATGTGCTCTGTGTTGGGGCTGTCAAGATAACCACCGGCCTCTGACATTAGGACCCTCAGGAGTGTAGACTCCACAAAAAAAGGGACAAAACAGCCATCTCCCAGTTCCTCTTTAGGCTCTTCAGCCACCTGCAGTCTGGATGGTGCAGGTCATTGTCCAAGGCCTCTAGCGAGGTTCCAACAGCTCCACTCCCTTGAGTGTCTCAAGACTGTTGTCCTATGCTCAAACTCTCCAATCTTGGGCGTAAAGTCCAAACTCCTGATCTGAAAAACCGGGCCTTCCATGATCACTTTCCAAGCCACTCACAGCCTCCCAAATGCATCCTTCCAGTCCTGTCCTTGGGCCTTTGTACATGCTAGTCTCCACCGGCAACATCCTTCCTTCCAGTCCACTGTGAGTCCGGCCAATGCCCACTCCTTCTCCAGGACCTCACCACTGCCTCTGGAGTGCTTTCTGCACCCCCCCCTCCCAGGAGAGGCCGGTCACCCTTGTCTGTGCGACCTACCCTGTAAGGACAACTCTGCTCCAGCACCTATGACCGCCGGCTCCAAGAGCATGGGGCGGACCTCTGTTCATCTCTGCATCCCTCTGCTCGGCCCCCACAAGTGAACAGAAGGTGCTCCAGTGTTCGTGGACTGAAGGCCAATGGCCAGGTCACCGGCCACCTCCTATTCAGGAAGGGTCACTGCCGCCCCACGGGGAGGCCTCTGAAGAGAAGACCAGAGGAGGGGATCATGGTCTAATTCTTTCTTCAAGAGCCACTGTGGTGCACCTACTATATGCTGTGCAGAGTAGGGTTTTTTTTTTTTTTTTGGCTTTTAAGAAGTACATCTCTTTTTTTCCCTTCAATAAAACAGTATCTTTAAAGACAAACAGGATGACAAGTGATTTTTTTTAAACCCAAAGGATACATTAAAAATCAGGAAACAGTGTAAACATAAATATTTTCATCCAGTCATTGAAAATGTTTCAGCAAGCATGAATAAATGACCTTTAAGCTATCGTAATACAGTCCAAAAGGATAATTTCAGCAAAGGAAGGTTTATTGAGCTCCACACAGATAACAAAATTTATAGTTTGGAATTAGATATAGATGTTTTCACTTATAATCCAAATTGCTATATGACTTGGGTTGCACCGCTACCAAAAAGTGCCATGGAGTTCTGGAACAAAACTTCAGTTGGCAGTGGTTCTGGCTTTGTATCTCTGTGACTTTGCGAGAGTTCTTGAGTCTCGGGCCCTCATCAATAAAAGGAGGGGGCTGGGGCTTAGATGTTATCAAAGTCCTTCCTGCTCTAGAATTACTTCATTTTCAAGATTTATACAAAATATTGTAAAAGCACAATTAGCCTAAAATTTTGGCATTTTCCTGTCCATATTTCCTCAAGGGATTCCTTGGCCCCTTTCTTAAAAATGACAAGCAGAACTTGTTAGTTACACTGTGGACTTTGGCCACAGCCAGACCTGGGATTGGTCTCATTTCTGTCACTCCCTGGCAGTGTGATGATCAACAAAGGACCATGCCTCTCTGGGCTCACTTTCTCATCAGTTAAATGTAGTCTTATCCCACAGGGTTGATAGGGGAATAAAAAGCTATTAATCACATAAAGAGCTCAGCACAGCACCTGACACTCAGTGAGTACAGAAGTGATATATTATAAACCATATAAATTATTACAAACTTTATAAACTATATCAACTCTTTTACACAAACATTTGTCTTCTACAGGCACTGGAATGTCATTTAGACACTTCATTCTCTAATGAGTCAGGGGAGCTCCTTAAGGCAGTGGTAACCGGCTCTAAACTCTTGGCTGGTGAATTGTATCTCTGATTAGTAGGCATTTTATGCGTGTTAGTCACTCAGTCGTGTCTGATTCTTTGCAACCCCATGGACTATAGCCCTCAAGGCTCCTCTGTTCATGGAATTCTCCAGGCAAGAATACTGGAGTGGGTAGCCATTCCCTTCGCCAGGGGATCTTCCTGACCCAGGGATCGAACCTGGGTCTCCCACATTGCAGGCAGATTCTTTGCAGTCTGAGCCACCAGGGAAGCCCACTTAAGGTGGTGGTGGGTTAGTCACCAAGTCGTATCTGTCTCTTGTGACCCCACAGACTGTATCCTGCCAGGCTCCTCTGTACATGGGATCCTTCAGGCAAGAATACTGGAGTGGGTTGCCATTTCCTTCTCCACAGAGTAGTTTTTAAATGGTTATAACCTGGTATCTACTTTCAAGAAGCGCAGAGTTGCAAAGGAAAGCTCTGTTCAAAACTATATTGCAAAGAAAAGTTTGATCAAAGGCAATTGGTATATGACCAATTGCCAAGTAAGTTTGGAAGAAAATACATATCTGAGAAAGCAAGAAAGGCCAAGCTGGGACTCAATCCCAGATCTGCCCCTTACCAGCTGCAGGACTTCCAGAAAGCTACCTAACTTCTCTCTGTAAAGATGATGAACACTGACCTCGTGTTCTACCTTTTCCCCCACCTCCCTCTGCTCCAGCCACTCTGGCTTTCTTATCGCTCCTCAGACAATTCAGGTCACTCCTAACTTAGAAGCTTGACACCCCCTGGTTCTTCAACCTAGAACACTTTCCCCCAAATCTGAATCACTTGGGTCTCCGCGCAAATGCCATCTCCTCCAGGAAGAACTCCCCGATCACCTGCTTAAAAGAGGCCCTCCACTTCCATGTCATCCTAATGCCTCTCCCAAGATTCATGTACTTCACCACACTTCTCAGCATCAGAATAACATTATTTGTTTACTCTTCTCAGGAACATTCATGACTCATGGGTTTCCCTGGTGGTTCAGACAACAAAGAATCTGCCTACAATGTGGGGAGACTGGGTTCAATCCCCTGGAGAAGGAAATGGCAACCCATTCCAGTATTCTTGCCTGGAGAATTCAATGGGCAGAGCCTGGTGAGCTACAGTCCATGGGGTCGCAAACAGTCAGACACGACTGAGCAACTACACACACACACGACTCATGGGAACAGGTCAACATACCAGTGTTATCAGGAATTTGGAAGAAATTGATTTCAACCCTCAAGGATGACTTTGAGGGGTTCAAGACTTTAATGAGGAAAGTAACTGCAGATGTGGTGGAAAAGCAAGCGTGAGTGAGTGAGTGAGTGAAAGTCGCTCAGTCATGTCCGACTCTTTGAGACCCCATGGACTATATAGCCATGGAATTCTCCAGGCCGGAAGACTGGAGTGTGTAGCCTTTCCCTTCTCTAGGGAATCTTCCCAACACAGGGATTGAACCCGTCGCTCAGTAGTGTCTGACTCTTTGCGACCCCATGGACTATACAGCCATGGAATTCTCCAGGCCAGAAGACTGGAGTGTGTAGCCTTTCCCTTCTCTAGGGAATCCTCCCAACACAGGGATTGAACCCAGGTCTCCCGCATTGCAGGTGGATTCTTTACCAGCTGAGCCACAAGGGAAGCCCAAGAATACTGGAGTGGGTAGCCTATCCCTTCTCCAGCGGATCTTCCTGACCCAGGAATCGGACCAGGGTCTCCTGCATTGCAGGCGGATTCTTTACCAGGTGAGCTAGCAGGGAAAAACAAGCGAAGGAGAATTAAAGGGGAGCCTGAAGAAGTGACTAAATTGCTGCAATCTTATGATAAACTTTCATGGAAGAGCAGCTGCTTCTTATGGATGAACAAAGACTGTGGTTTGCTCATAGATGTAATCTACTCCCAGTATAGATGCTGTGAAGACCTGCTGAAATGACAAAAAAGGATTTAGAACGTTACATAAGCTTTATCAAATTAGTTGATCAAGTCGTGGCAGGGTTTGAGAGGACTGACTCCAGTTTTGAAAGAAGTTCTCCTGTGGGTAAAATGCTATCAAACAGAGAAATCGTTCATAAAGGAAGAGTCAATCAGTATGGCAAACTTCACTGTTGTCTTATTTTAAGAAATTGCCACAGCCACCCTCAACCTTCAGCAAACACCACCCTGATGGGTCAGCATCCATTAACGATGAGGTATTGACCAAAAAAAAAAAAAGCTCAGACTGAGAGTTGTGAGTTAAGTTTCATGTGGGCCTACAATGAGATAGCTCTGAGGAACTGCTGCACAGTGGGGGGAGTCAGCATATATATATGATTTTAGGGAAGGGGGATACATGCAGTTAAGCATACATCTTTTGAGACGGTTGCTTGCTGCCAGTCACATGGAGCAGAGGTCTCCACTAACGATTTGAGTGTTTTCCTAGGTATGAGAAGATCCAAGAAACTGGGCTCATAAAATCTCCTGAAAGTATCTAACTATCTGAAGGCCTGTTCTGCTAGTTTTCTGAGAGCACAGAGTACCTCATTCCTGATCTCTGCCCTGAACTCTTTGCAGAGTGTGCTGAAGGGCAATGGTTGCAGGGGCCGGTGATTTCATACTTGTAGAATCATGTGGCGAGTGACAATTCTCAGCTGGTAGTGGCAAGACCCTCCACTGGCAAAAAGGTTATGACTCATTGAAGGTTCAGATGATGGTTAGCATTTTTTAGCAATCAAGTTATTTTTAAATTAGGATGTGAACATTTTTTTAAACATAATGTTATTGTACACTTTGTTGTTGTTCAGTAGCTCAGTCGTGTCCGACTCTTTGTGACCCCATGAACGGCAGCACACCAGGCCTCCCTGTCCCTCACCATCTCCCAGAGCTTGCTCAAACTCATGTCCATTGAGTCGGTGATGCCATCCAACCATCTCATTCTCTGCCATCCCCATTTCCTCCTGCCTTCAATCTTTTCCAGCATCAGGGTCTTTTCCAATGAGTCAGCTCTTTGCATCAGGTGGCCAAAGGATTGGTGCTTCAGCATCAGTTCTTCCAAAGAATATTCAGCACTGATTTTCTTTAGGATGGATTGGTTTGATCTCCTTGCAGTCCAAGGAATTCTCAAGAGTCTTCTCCAACACCACAGTTCAAAAGCATCAATTCTTCGGCGTTCAGCCTTCTTTACACATGACAGCATGGTATAAACATAACTTTTATATGTACTGGGAAACCAAACAAAGCCTGTTTGCTTTACTGTGGTGGTCTGGAACCGAAGCCACAGTATCTCTAAGGTATGCTTGTACTGAAACAAACTCAAATAAATGGTGAAGATGAGAAAATGCCTACATCACAAGGTTTTGTGAGGATTAAATAAGCGTGTACACAGAGGAATAGAAAGTGCTTCAACACAATGCTCAGCACATAGGAAGCTCAATAATGTTGGCTGGCAGCATTATCAGTGGAATCCAGAAGAGGGTGAGGCGTGACATGAACAGAGACAGTTACAGAGTTTCAAGAAGAGGCAGGTCTCGAGCTTGACCTGGAAAGATAAGGATTTTTTTTTACTGGACAGAGCGGTGAGGGCACCCTAAGAGTTTTAAGTCTCTTCTTCTCTACAAGTTGGCCCTCCCCCACAGGTGCTCTCCCTGCTCCTCCATTAAATGCAGAGTCATCCCAGTAAGAATAAACTATTGAGCAGCCTCTCTCTGCCCATCCATAGTGCATTTTTCCTTCCTTTCTACACAACCAGGGCCTAGATGAATTTCACCCCAAAAGGGAGTGCAATAATGCTGTCTAATGAATTTCAGCCATCTGTAGGAAAGGCACAGTCTACTCTTCAGATCAGCAACCCTGGCCTAGGCGTCTATCCTGGGCTTCCCCGGTGGCTCAACAGTAAAGAATCTGCCTGCAATGCAGGAGATGCAGGAGACTTGAGTTCAATCCCTGGGTCAGGAAGATCCCCTGGAGGAGGAAATGGCAACCCACTCCAGTATTCCTGCCTAGAGAATCTCTTGGACAAGGGAGCCTAGTGTGGGGCTACAGTCCATAGGGTTGTAGAGAGTTGGAAACGACTGAAGTGACTAAGCACAGGTATCTATCCTAGAGAAATACTCAAAGGTCAGCATGAAAAATCACCTACAACAATGTCCACTACAGCATGATTTGTGAGAGAGAAAAAATAGAAGCAATCAGAATGTCTACCCATGGGAAAAGAAGAAATACACTATGGAGCATCCATACTGCGCAGAGGTGAAACTGAAAGGTTGCTATTGAATCACACGAAGACACTGGGATCCTTGGCCCCCGGACGAGAATTCAATCCAGGGCCAGAGACGAGGCTTGATCGCTCAGAGCTTTTGTATAATAAAGTTTTATTAAAGTATAAAGGAGATAGAGAAAGCTTCTGACATAGGCATCATAAGGGGGCAGAAAGAGTACCCCCTTGCTAGTGTTAGCAATGAAGTTATATACTCTCCAATGAATCCAAAGAATGTCTGGAGGTTATAAAGACCTCACCAGACCTACTCCCATAATTTACATTTTAAGATAACAGAATTAGCCAGGTTTAATTCAGAGACTGTCCTCAGGCAGGATATTGTCCTTTCTTCCTCCTTGAGAATTCCAGACCCCCTTCTCCTTGGGGACCCCTAGGCTCCTTATCAACCTGCCTAGGAAATGACTCTCTCAAAACTAAGTTACATGGACACTTATGTACTAACATGAAACAATCTCCAAAATATACTGTGAAACTGGAACACACACACACACTACATGATCTCCTTTAGGTAAAACACACACACACACACACACACACACTATATGATCTCCTTTAGGTAAAACCTTCCCTGGTGGCTCAGATGGTGAAGAATCCTCCTGCAATGCCTGAGACCCAGGTTCAGATCCACGGGTGGGGAAGACCCCCTGGAGAAGGGAATGGCCACCTACTCCAGTATTCTCTCCTGGAAAATTCCATGGACAGAGGAGCCTGGCAGTCTACAGTCAGTCCATGGGGTCGCAAAGAACTGGACACAACTAAGCGATTAATACTAACAAATATTCTAAAACCACATACACAAGAACCTAAAGATTTCTCTGGAGATATAGATATGCATTAACATAACAGATATGTGAACACCACTGCATTTCCTTTTCCAAAACTGTGCCTGAGAAATGTTAAGTTTTCAGTAAGTATTTGCTGAATGAATGAAGACCTATGAACATGAGCAGAAAAACACTGGAAAATAGATTTGCTTTTCGTGCTAAATATTTGTGTCCTGTTTTTAAGAGACTACACTAAATTACTTGCATAATTTTAATGAACTCAAAATAGTTCTTCAAAAACAAACAATAACAACAAAACACCACCACAGGACGACCATGAAGGGGTCGATGCACCAATTCTTGAAGAACTTTTCAGGACAGCTAATTTACTCGAACTGGGCAATTAGGGATCTTACAAAACAAGTCAACTCTCACTTTACCTCTCCAGCATCAAACTCCTCAACATCCGACGAACAGAAAACTGTTGGGTTTTAAACTGTTACTGAAAACCAGTTAATAGCACGCCCTTTCTAAAGGGTGTTCTCTAACAAACCACGCGCCGAGGAGCCTCCCCCGCGCACACCACGCGCCAAGCGCAGCAAGGATGGTAGGTGAGCGCCGAAGGTCCTCCAGGCAGGTGTGCGCACACAGCACCCCGGGAAAGTAACTCACTCTCCGGCTGGCCTTTTCGCGATCTGTAATCGGTCTCTCCTCCTCTGGCTTCATCTCGCGGAGGAACTAATTTCTTCTGTGATTCAGCCCGGAGCCCAAGGTCACCTGGTCAGGGGACGAGAAGCGCGGTGTTAAAACCCAGGGAGAGGAGGAGCGCGCCGTGGGTGGCATCCTCGTGGTTCGGTTCTAACCCAATCCGGCACCTGCATTTCAGAGGAGCAATCTGCAGCTCGACCCCCACCGGCTAATTCAAACTTGCGCGCCACTCTGCCCCTGGCCCTGGGGGGCGCAGGGATGAGAGCCTGAGGGGAGGGTGGGCCGGAGACCCTCACCCACACCCGGAGACGGGCCTGTCTGTCGGTGCCCGAGTGTACTCCGCCGAGCTGAACCCAGGCGGGGCGAGCCCGTCCCCCCTCACCGATCTCCGCTACCTCCTGACCGGTGCGCTCTGGCCTCGGTCTGTCTTCAGCCTTGGGCGTGTGCCAAGGGAGAGAAGGAGCCAGGGCAAGCCGCGTAGACCCGGGCCGGAGATGCAGATCCCCAGGCTCGCCCACTGCCGGCCTGGAAGGTGCGGCGTGGCGGGGGTCACCGTGGCGGGGGTCACCGTCCGGTCCGCTCTGCGCAGCTCCCTCTGGGGCTCCGCGCCTGACTCCAGGGCGCCGCGGATCAGAAACGCTGCAGCTGCTGCGGTTGTGAACTCCGCACCTGGAAAATCGATCCCAGACGCGCAAGAGCCTCCCATTGGTTTCCGACCGGCGGCGGGGCTCTAGAATAGGGGCCGAGGCGCCTGAGCGGGGGCTTCGGTGGGGGAGGGGGCCGAGGGCGGGTGCACCGACTGTCCATCACAGGCCACGCCCTCCCCATGCCCAATTCCCCCTACGGCTCCACCCACGAGGGGGCCGGGACCCAGGACGCCACGCGGAAAACTTGTCCACTCCCTTGGAGATTCTGTTGGCTGGAGGGCCGTGGGAAGCTACTACCGGCAACCAATTGAGGTGCACAGTCGGCCCCGTGTGGGCGGGGGGAATGCCGCAAGGTTCCTCAGGAGCCAATAGAGAAGAGGAACGACGAAACGCTTCCTGAGTTCGAGGGTCGGCGGAAGATGGCGACTGCTGAAAGGGGTTGGTGCTTGTGTGAGTTATTGAGGTGAGGAGCGGGTGGTGTAGGCTCGCAGGCGTTTTCGGTACTGAAGTGCTACGTGTCTGCCCAGTGCGACTCATGTGTGCGGGCAGGGGCTTTCCTTGTCATGAATTTAAGCTATTGTCTCAAGGCCAGTGTGCATTCCCTTTGGGGTCTTGGTGGATACACGAGGTTGAGTTGAAGACCCGGTTTACCGCGTTTACTTTCACTGCCTCACTGCTCTCTGAGAGCTCGCTTTCCCTCTTTGCTTTAGCTTTTCCTTTCTTTTGTGTTCGCTCCAATTAGTCCGTCATAAATTATTCATATTCGTTCCTCATTTTCCTTTATGATTGAGCCACGAATTCATTCTCCATTCTATCATGCTCTTTTTGGTGAAGAAACCGGATCTTCTGTTGTCTTAGTTTGCCCTTTACACTTACCTTTTTAAAGTCTTGTGCTTAAATATGAATAAATATTTAATGACACATTTTAGTTATATTTAAGCAAATTCTAAGTGGGTAGTTTTGATGTACAAATACGGTAGGATGTTTGATAAATTTCTTAATAGAACCTGTATGTGTATCTTTGAAACTAACAGATTGAAAACATAAGAACTGGGTTAACTTTAGTGATTAATATGATTTTTTTCTGATTGTAAGTTGAATAGTTCGGTTTGAAAATCCTATCACATTTATTTTCCCACTTAAATCATTTGAAGAAAATGTCATGGAAATCTTTGGATTCTGTGAGTCAGCAACATTTTAAATTAAACAGCTTCTTGTCTTGTCCTGGGAAAGGAAAGCTAACTATTTAAGATAACATTGCTTTCATGAACTGATATTCCAAACGTTAAGTGGCCAGTCTTACCACTTTTGTCAAACTTTTGTCCATTCTTCCCAGCAGTGATTCTTAAATTGTGGTTCATTGTGGTTTGTAGGCACCTGAGAGTTCCTAAGACCCTTTGAGCGACTCCTCTAGGTAAAAATTATTTTCATATAATGTTGAGATATAATGTTTAGAGGACACAGTTTTTGTTTTGTTGACATTTGCACTGATAGTGCAAAAGTCTTGGTGGATAAAACCACTACTTAGCACAAATCAAGGCAGTGTTCTCAAACTGTACTACTAGTCATTGTGTTTTTCATCTCCATGCACTTGATAAAGCCAGTTTTTCTTTAAAATGTCCTTGATGAAGCAGTAAAAATTATTAATTTTGTTAAATCTAAACCCTTGAGTACATATCTTTCTAATATTCTATATGACAAAATGGATTGAACACATAAAGCACTTCTCCATACCAGAGTAAAATAGTTGTCTTAAGGATAACCTCCTGTATGACTGTCTACGTTGACATTCTTTTTAGATGTAGACATTCTTTTTAGAGGACACAGTTCTTATTTGGAAGAACAACTGACAGACAAACCATGATTCCTTTGACTCAGTATTTAGTAGGTATTTTCTGGAAAATGAAGGAATTGACTCTTGCTTCAAAGAAAACAAGTGACTGGGACTTCATGGCAGTCCAGTGGTTAGGACTCCGCACTTCCACTTTCTGGAAGTGTTCAGGGATCCCCCAAGCTGCATGGCAGCTAAGAAAAAAAAAAAAAGTAACAGGTTCAGAAACATGTAGGGAAGCAGTGGTTTCAGGGTCGTGTAAACAGATCAGACATATCACTGAGAATAGAATTCAGTTCAGTTCAGTTCAGTTGCTCAGTCGTGTCCAACTCTTTGCGACTCCATGAATCGCAGCACGCCAGGCCTCCCTGTCCTTCACCAACTCCCGGAGTTCACTCAGACTCAACGTCCATCGAGTCAGTGATGCCATCCAGCCATCTCATCCTCTGTCGTCCCCTTCTCCTCCTGCCCCCAATCCCTCCCAGCATCAGAGTCTTTTCCAATGAGGCAACTCTTCGCATGAGGTGGCCAAAGCACTGGAGTTTCAGCTTTAACATCATTCCTTCCAAAGAATAGAATTGGAGACATCTAAATTTCCTCTTCCCTCAAAAATTGTTCTACTTGAGGTGAAGTGAGAGAAGAAAAATGATTTAGTATCTCACCAAACTTTGAACTGTGGAATATTCACCATTTGGAAGACATATTTCTTTGGATTACATGTTGTCATCTTGGAGTCAGATGCCATTCCCAGTCATATCTTGTTTAGGTTAATAATTAAATTTATTTTAATCCTTTAATAATTAGGAGAAAGGTGGATCAACATTGATTTTTACTGCTAATTAAAAAAAAAAGTACATTGACTTGCCAGCACTCTGTGGAATTAAAGGGGACTTGCACCTTTGACATTAGATATTCTGTAGCATTAGAATTTTAATAGCTGAGTATTTTGTTAGACTCACAAGCTATAAAACTTTGCTATTAATATATAAAACAGTTATGTGAAACTAGACTTCAATTTGTAGCCTCTCATTTTTTCCTATTATTTCTTGATTTATTTATTTTTAATTGAAGGATAGTTGCTTTACAATGTTGTATTGGTTTCTGCCATACATGAATCAGCCATCCATATACATATGTCCTCTCCCGCTTGAACCTCCCTTCTACTTCCCACCCCATCGCACCTCCTAGGTTGTCACAGAGCACCAGGTTGAGCTCCCTGGATCATACAGCAAATTCCCACTGGCTGTCTATTTTACATAGGTAACATATATGTTTCACTGCTGCTGCTGCTGCTAAGTCGCATCAGTCGTGTCCGACTCTGTGCAACCCCATAGATGGCAGCCCACCAGGCTCCCCCATCCCTGGGATTCTCCAGGCAAGAACACTGGAGTGGGTTGCCATTTCCGTCTCCAGTATATGTTTCACTGTTGTCTCAATTTGTCCCACCCTCTCCTTCCTGTGCTATGTCCACAAGTCTGTTCTGTATGTCTTTGTCTCTATTGCTGCCCTGCAAATAGGTTCATCAGGACCATTTTTTAATGACATGATATCCATTTTCACCATTCCCCTCTCGTTTCAGGTTTTTTTATTCATTACTCTTCCCCGGGCTATTTGTATGTGGAACTTTGTGTGTGTGTTTACTTATTATCCTTTGGGGAATCCGACTGCTGCTACAGAGAAAGAAAAAGTCAGTGTCATCTAGCAAAACTGGGAAAAATCAAACGGTGATTGCATTTTTCCATCCATACTGCAATGCTGGCGGAGGAGGAGAAAGAGTGTTATGGTGTGCCTTAAGGGCTCTACAGAAAAAGTAGGTATGCATCTTCCTTAGCTAATTTGGTATATTATTACTGGTTTTTAAAAAATTATTATTTTTAAAAAATCATTACCCAGAATGTGTTCTTTTCTAGTACCTCATTCCTAGCCAGGGATTCCTTTTTTAAATTGTTCTTTAGCAAGGAAACACTTCTTTCATATGCCGACCTATCTTAAAGATCCTATTGAAGGTGGTCTAGAGGTTGAGAATCTGCCTGCCAGTGCAGGGGTCACAGGTTCAACCCATGGTCTGGGAAGTTCTCACATGCTGTGGAGCAACTAAGCCCTGTGTGCCACAACTTACTGAGCCAGTGCTGTAGAGCCCCCACGCCGCAATTACTGAAGCCCACGTGCCTACAGCCTGTGTTCTCCAACAAGAGAAGCCGCTGCTACAAGAAGCCCACTCACCACAAGGAAGAATAGCCCCCCCAACTAGCCACAACTAGAGGAAGCCCGTGTGCAGCAACTAAGACCCAGTGGAACCAAAAATAAATGAATAAATAAATCTTTTTTTAATATCCCATTGAATTTTATCTTTACCATTGATACGATAAAGAAACAAAGTATCTGCACTTCTATGGCGTAATTTAGTGGGGATAACTGGTCACCTTGGGAGAGTATGTGGAGGAGATTGAATAATAAAGAGAAATTGACCAAATACTATGAAGTGTTTAATACTTTAAATCTGAATACTTTTAGTCAATTGTGATACACAGCAAATATTCTCTATGAAAGCATCTATTCTGATTTTCATATCATTACCAGTTGGATAGTCTTAAGTAAGGTACCATGTTATTTAATAGAAAGAATTTGGTTTTACACATCTTTTAATTTTTTAGGCTTCCTTGTCCCCACTCCAGTCCCACAAGAAAAAACATAGCAAAACACAGGTTCCATTATTGTTTCATCGTACAAGGAAGACTGTTATCTCTCCACGGTGACCCTACTTCCTGGCACACGCCCTTCATTCAGTTTCAAAGTCCTCATGAGTAATGCCCTCAGCTCTCTGTTTCTCAAATGCTAAGCCCCATCTTGGCTTCTTGCCACCATTTCTGTGTGTCCTCTGCCATCTCCCATAACTCCCTAAATGCAGATAATTTTCTTAAATCCTGTATTAATTCCCACCTCCTTGAAGCCTTCCCTGCTCTGGCCCATGCTCTTCTTTCCTTCTCAGGACAGTGTGCATTAGCCTTGTCTCTGGATTACTGAACTCATGAGAGCAGTGGTCCAGTGTCATGAGATTTGTACGCGTACTCCCCAGCGACCCCTATTACTCCTCCAACTCACTAACACAAAAACAAGTCCAAATAATGAGTACGACATGGAAGATACTTTTTCATCTTTCTCTTGCCACTTTTTGTCTCTCATCCCTCCCCAGCCCCCTCACATATACTTTGCTCCAGCCTACTGAACTCGGGGCACATACCTTTATAAGATTCCTTGCCTTTTCATCTAGTGTTCCTTTTTTTCCCGAAACAACCTGTTTCTCCTTGGTTAATTCCTACAAATCTTTCCTGACTTGACACGAGATCCAGGACACTGGATTTTCATTCAGTCTCCCCATTCTCTGTATGACTCAGAATAATTGTAAACACAACCAGAGTGTGGCCAAAGTGTTAAAATCACAAGAAGGTATTTTTCTATATTTTCATTATATATAATTGTGATGCAGGCTCAAGGCCCAGCTTTTAAAACCTTTGTGCATTTCTCAGATTAAAACCCTGAGTAAATGTTACATGGCGGCCTGGATGGGAGCAGAGTTTGGGGGAGAATGGATATATGTGTTTGTATGGCTGAGTCCCTTCACTGTTCACTTGGAACTGTCACAGCATTGTTAATTAGCTGTACCCAAGTACAAAATAAAAAGTTAAAAATAAAGAAATGATGAGACCAAAAAAAAAAAATCCCTGAGTAATGCTTTAGCGTTTATGATCCTATCTAAAGATACCTTTGTGCTGTGCAGTGCCCAGTTGCTCAGTCCTGTCTGACTTTGCAGCCTCATGGACTGTAGGCTCTTCTATCAGTGGGGATTCTCTAGGCAAGAATACTGCAGTGGGTTGCCATGCCCTCCTCAAAGATGCTTTTAGTGAATGTTAACTACCTTTCGTGAATGTTAACTCTTGTTTATGAATATTTTATTAATATTTCATTACCGGCTCAGTGGTAAAGAATCCTCTTGACAATGCAGGAGATGTGGGTTCTATTCCTGGTTCAGGAAGATCCCCTGGAGAAGGAAATGGCAACCTACTCCAGTATTCTTGCTTGGAAAATTTCATGGACAGGGGAGCCTGGCAGGCTATAGTCCTTGAGGTCGCAAAGAGTTGAACGTGACTGAGCACAGGCTAAATCATCATTTTAATACTGAGAAAGTTGTCAAAATAACATTTTTGAACATTTCTTAAGAATGAAAATGCCTCATTCATAAATCAGCTATTTTGTTGATGTCTGCTATATGCAAAACTCTTAGTAGAGGGAATAGCAAAGAACTAGAAGTTTCCTTTGGAAGACTAATGTTTTAATTATAGGGCAGTGAAAGACCCAGGTAGAGTGGAGTCATAAAATCAGTGGAAAACATTTTTTTTAGTCTGAAAATAAGAGTCTTTACAATCATGAGAAAAATGATGATCTACAATGCTTTGCTTGTTTGCACCTAAACGACTGAAATTCTTACCTTATTTTAGGTATCCAGAAGCACTTTATGTTGTTTACACTGGCGATGCCAACGTCAGTGGCCAACAGATACTGGAAGGCGCGTTCAGAAGATTTAACATCAGGTTAACTCGCCCAGTGAAGTTTGTTTTCTTAAGGAAGCGCTACCTTGTGGAAGATTCACTCTATCCTCATTTCACACTGCTGGGCCAAAGTCTGGGATCCATTTTCCTGGGCTGGGAAGCTCTGATGCAGTGTGTTCCCGATGTTTACATTGATTCAATGGGCTACGCTTTCACACTTCCTCTGTTTAAGTATCTAGGTGGTTGCCGAGTTGGAAGCTATGTTCATTACCCCACCATCAGCACTGACATGCTCTCCGTCGTGAAGAATCAGAATGTGGGATTTAACAATGCAGCCTTCATTACCAGGAATCCTTTTCTCAGCAAAGTAAAGCTCATCTACTACTATTTATTTGCTTTTATGTATGGGCTTGTTGGTTCTTGCAGTGACATCGTCATGGTCAATTCTTCTTGGACACTGAACCATATTCTGTCACTGTGGAAGGTTGGGAACTGCACTAATATTGTTTATCCACCTTGTGATGTGCAAACATTCTTGGATCTTCCCTTACATGAAGAGAAGGCAACCTCAGAACACTTACTGGTTTCGATTGGCCAGTTCAGGCCTGAAAAGAACCATCCTTTGCAGATCAGAGCCTTTGCTAAGTTGTTGAATAAGAAGGAGAGTGAATCTCTTCCTCCACTTAAACTTGTGCTCATTGGAGGTTGTCGTAACCAAGATGATGAACTCAGGGTAAACCAACTGAGAAGGCTTGCTGAGGACCTCGGAGTTCAAGAAGATGTGGAATTTAAAATAAACATTCCGTTTGATGAGTTAAAGAATTACTTGTCTGAAGCAACAGTTGGTCTGCATACTATGTGGAACGAGCATTTTGGGATTGGTGAGTTTGTGCTCTAAACAATTTGTGATGGTGTGATGAGATAACACATTTTTGGTGGTTTTGAAAAAATAATAGTACTCTGATTTCATCCAGTCCTCAGTCTCTTCCCGGAGTCCACCAAGTTTGTTTTCCTCATTTGAGACCCTGTAAAACATATTCCCTGGTGGCTCAGATGTTAAAGAATCTGCCCACAGTGCGGGAGACCTGGGTTTGATCCCTGGGTCAGAAAGATCTCCTGGAGAAGGGCATGGCAACCCACTCCAGTATTCTTGCCTGGAGAATTCCTTGGACCGAGGAGCCTTGTGGGCTACAGTCCATGGGGTCACAGAGTCACGTGACTGAGAGACTAACACAAAACATTTAACCAATGATAATATTTTTTGACCACTCACTCTATGGTGGTTACTTTCAAGGTCTTTACAAGTATTATCAGATTTAATCCTCTCTAGAACTTTACTGGATAGGTATTATGGTTATTTCCATCTTATCAATGGCACAGAGAGGGTTTAGAACTTGCCCAGTCCCACAGTAAAAGAAGAGGGCAGATTCTAATCCAGACAGCGCCTGCTCTTAACTCCCGCATTTCTCTCCACACTTCACCCCATCTGTGTGCTGGTTCAGATCCCTGGACCTCATCCTAGCCCCCCACCCAGGGCCCACATCAGGATCCCTGGGTGGGCGCAGGTGGAGATTTGGTAAAGCCCCTCAGGTGATCCTGTTGTGCTCCAGGAGCCAAGAACCCCTGTCCCCAGGTGGGCTCTTCCCAGTCACTTTGGATTCTTTTGTTGATTCTGATGGTTCTTTTATTCTTTTGGTTCTTTTATTCTTTGATGCTATCATTGGAATGGCCTCAGGTGTTGGGTTTGGACAGCCGTGTGATGGGTGGAGACTTTCACCCAGAGAGGCAGCTGAGAGCAGAGGCCCGTGAGGCAGTCTCCAGCGCGTGGAGTGGGAGTTGGCTGTGGGGCGTGTGAGTGTGTGTCCGGCAGCTGTAGCCTATGTGAGTCTGAGGGAAGGACAGGGGCCTGACCTGGGAACGCAGAGTGAGGAGCTGTCCAGTGAGTGACCGCAGCCCTGTGGCTGTGGCCGGGATGGCATAGGAGAGTCTGGAGAGTGAGAGGCTGCCCATAGTGTTACAGCGACAGGTCACAAGTTGGCAGAAGAGCGGCCAGCGAAGGAGAAGGAGGGGAAAGCCAGGCAGAAACCACAGGAGGAGAGGGTTGAGGGGAGAAGGAGAACAGCGAAGGGTTCAGTGCTGCTGAGATGCTGGGCGAGATGAAGACATGGTGGGCTTCACCATGGGTGAGAGCGGTGTCAGTGCAGCAGTGGGCAGAGGCCAGGGGGCGGTGAGGGAGCCCTGAGTGCTGGCAAGCCGGCAGAGCTGGTGAGCTCAGACCACGCTGGCCCCAAGCTGTCTGCAAAACAGAGACGGAAGGAGAGAGAGTGCCAGGGGAGGACGTGTGACCTGGAGAGAGGGGTGGGTGTGTGTGCACTTGCTCACAGGGGACTGTGCTTTTACGAGTTTGAACTAGCTTAAGTGCTGATAGGGGGGGCCAGTAGAGAGGGAGCAGTGGAAGTTTCTGGACAGAGTAAAACTGATTAGGTCAAAGTCTCTAAGACTTTGTCTAAGTACAGAGGAATGGTACCCAGCTTTGAACAGAGAATGGTGTAATTCATATTTTTCAAATGAGAGTTCAGATCAAATCATTAGCAGAAGATTCTGTTCTGTAGAGATTCACCAGTGTTGAAGAGAGTTATGGTGGTTCCATTTCTCTCCCATGTGGCTGGGATGATAGCAGCTCTGTACCCTCCTTTGAAGTAAGAAAGCAGTCACCTCAATCATTTGCTGAAGGGCTTAGTTCTCTCTAGAAACGGGTAAGAAAGGCAGGCCAGGTTTATGTCCTCAGCTATGTCATTGGCAGAGACTAACCAAAACTTTGATGTAGTTCAGTGCTGCTTTTGGGTGCACAGTTCTCTCAAATTTGCCAGAAATCCAAGCAGTAACATAAACCCCAGCCTTACTTAGAATGTGTCACTAAGATGGCTTACTTTTTTCCTTTTTTTCTCCTAGTGCTGTAATTTGAACTCTTAACATACTGGGGTTTTTTTTTAATCTTTTTTTAACCCCTTTTATCTTTTAATATCTATTATCTACCATCTTGCTAATAACGTTCTCCAGTCTTCTTTGTTTTATTATTTGCAGTAGTTTTTTTTTTAGACAATTCCTGTGTCTACTTGTCAGTTTTAATAAAGAACAAAGCAGCATTATTGTGAAGCCTTGAAAACTGAAAAACTTAGATTTTATTTTGCACCAGAGAAGTTAAATGAGTAAATTTGGAAAGACACAGACATTTAATTAAATTGCTCGAGTCTTGAAATTGTAAAGGATTCTGCTCATCCTTGTTATTATGAGCACATTCAGAGACTTAAAAGACTTGATTTCTGTTCCTCAGGAATTGTTGAGTGTATGGCAGCTGGCATGATTGTCCTCGCACACAATTCGGGGGGCCCGAAGCTTGACATCGTTGTTCCTCACCACGGCGAGAGGACTGGGTTCCTGGCTGAAAGTGAAGAGGGCTATGCTGAGACTATGGCCCATATTCTTTCCATGTCTGCAGAACAGAGGCTCCAAATCAGAAACAGTGCCCGTGCATCCGTAAGCAGATTCTCCGATCAGGAGTTTGAAGTGGCATTCCTATCGTCTGTGGAACGATTATTCCAAAAATGCCACACCTGTACAAATTAAAGATGTTTTGTATAAAATGGTTAGATACTTTCATATGTTAATACTTTTCTAAACTCATTCCTTGTTGTGATAAGGTTAGTCTTATCCTGACTCTTTTGAAAAGACCCTGATGCTGGGAAAGATTGAGGGCAGGAGGAGAAGGGGACGACAGAGGACGAGATGGTTGGATGGCATCACCGACTCAATGAACATGAGTTTGAGTAAACTCTGGGAGCTGGTGATGGACAGGGAGGCCTGGCGTGCTGCAGTCCATGGGGTCGCAAAGAGTCAGACACAACGGAGCAACTGAGCTGAATTGATCCTTATGCAAGGCCCTTGCTTATCCATAAGCAAGGCCCTCAGCAGTATGTACATATAGCCAAGGTATTTATTTCAATGGAAAAAGGCAAAGTTACCTAAATGGGAAAGGTAACCTTATATAGTTTAAATGTAAAAATTTTAGATTAGGGTTTGGGCTCAAATTCTGAAAGAAAATAAACAGTTTTAATTTTGGTATAATCCATTATTTTAAAAATTCTATTTGTCAGGTTACTTTAGAAATTGGGAAAGAAGATTTCCCTTTAGAAAAAACAGAAATGTTGAAAAAAAACAATGGATGACTAATAATTGATTAGTACTTTAGAATTGTTCTGATATGTTGGGAACATAAAAAAGTTCTGGTACATTTAAATTCAAACAATATTGTGGATAAACTTTTGAATACCTCTAATGATCCTCTTAAAAGAACAAAAATTTTCAGCAGGCTTAATCATGTTCTAAAAGCAGATAGTCAAAAGACAGGCTGACTGTGGTTGCTCTGTGGGTGTGCCTGGGCGTGTAAGTAACCCTTTCCATCACTAGGTACTTGTGAAAATAATTTTCTCTTTAGTGCTGTCAGTGTGTTTTTACAGCCCTCTCATTATCCCTTACCATTTTCACATCCCAGAGGCTAGAAGTCAGCTTTTTAAAGTCATTTAAGAGGTCTGAGTCAGAACATCTCAATAAGTTGTTTTTCAGATGGTGATGATGTAAGATGGGGAGCCATCCCCACGGTCTCTGTAATCAGCATCATGCATTGTAAGGTGACGAGGTGGCAGTTTGCATAGAGCACTGGACTAGCAGGGAGAGTAGCTGGACCTGACCTCAGCTTCATCATCTACAAACATCTGACCTTTTGCCGCAAAAGCTGCTTCCTAATTTTCCTGAGTCTCAGCTTCTTTCCCTGTAACCTGGAGATGTATTGGCTGTCCTCCTGCCTTTCATAATTGTAATGAAAACACAAAACACAGAAGGTATGTGAAAGTACTTTAAAAATTACAAAGTTACTTGAATTAAAGGTAACAATATGTGGTAAATGTCTTCTGTACTCCTATCTTTATCAGTGCATTATGACCCTAGGTAAATTCTTGTTACTAAGCCAGTAACTAGGAATCAGTAGAATTTAACAGGACTTCTATCCTGAATAACTGATAACTAGCATGGAAAAATGAATATATGTGTGTGCAGATATGGTTATTGAGAGCTACAACTTTCAGCATTTGCCCCACACACAGTCAGTTCCTTCTGGTTCAGTGAATTGACCTCCTTCACAGTCTGACACATCTTTGTCTTAGAGGCATGTGCAAGAGGTAAACTTTTCGTTTGCAGTCGCCTCTTGTCCATTCATGGAACCAGCCAGCTTCATTGTCTCCTCCCAGTTACATCGTTGATGTGTTGTCTGCTGGCCGTCTTATGTCATCAGACCAAAAAGCACCAAAACAGAGCCCAGGGATGGTGACGTACCAGAGTGGCCTTGTGCTGGAACTGGAGCTGGAAGGAGCCCTACAAATTCTCTAGTCTCGTTTCTCTTATTTTCAAATTTACAGACAGGAGCAAGGTGAAGAACTTCAGTTCCGTCCGCATCCCAGAGCTGGTTAACGACAAAATCAGGATTACCACTTGGATGCAAAAAGCTCAGTGCTTTTTCTTCCCTTATAGCTCTTCTTTGAGATAACATCCATGACCATTGCCCACTCAGCCTACCCATCTACCCAAGGAAAACCATGGGACTAAAGAGAAAATGGACAGAGCAAAAGTAGAGGATATAGTAAAGGAAGAAAGGATTCTGAAATTTCACAAAATATTATTTAAACTCATTTCTTCAAAATGATTTTCATTTATCACAAACATATCACTGAAACTATAATGTGCATATGTTAGTAGGTTCTCTCTCAGTGTTCCTAGCGCAGTATTAAATGTTTGTTTCTGAATACCTGATATGAAGAATGACAAAGCAGTGTATCAGCTACTGTCTGTGTGGGGAAACGGAGTGACTTTTAATTCCTATACGATGTTGCTTTTCAGTGGTCCAAACATGCTGTTTTGAACCCACAGCACTGGTGATTCACATTTCTAGTTGTGCATAATAAACTATATTAACATATTCTTTGTATAGTAATCTAGTTGTATCTTAAATATGATATAGATTTAATAGATACAAAATCTATCTGTATCTAAATATGATTGAAAGAAGTGGTTTTATTACTTTCTTTTCCCAGTATGGCACCTTTATAGTCTCCCAGTTCACATAGTCTCCCACCCCTCACATAGTCTCTCAGTTGTGAATTCTTTATTACCTACTGAAATGGCAGCCCACTCCAGTATTCTTGCCTGGAGAATCCCATGGATGGAGAGGAACCTGGCAGGCTACAGTCCATGGGGTTGCAAGAGTCAGACACAACTTAGCGAATAAACCACCACCACTATTTCCAGCTACCCATGCCAAGAATATTTTTTAAAGAAAAAAGTTTTTAAAGGCAAAACAAAAACTGTCTTGTCTCATGTACCCACAAGAAAAGTAGGTTGTGGGTTTAATAGATTTTTTTAATGAATATTTCAGACCTGTAAAATACTGCAGAGCTTCATACACTTTAATAATTTCCAGGATGATTTCCAAAGTCATATTCTAGACAAAATTACGCGATAGGGGCCAGTGTGATGATCAGTGCTTTCAGAATATTTGTGTATTTAATTATACACAATGTATATAGACTCCACAATGTACCCTAGACTCCAGAACTATGATATGAATAAGTGAAAGTGTGTCTGCTAAATCTGTCAATGGGTACAATGAAAAAGTTACTTTCCACACCACTGTATATGAAATACAGATAACTAATGAGAACCTACCGTATAGCACAGGGAACTCTACTCAGTACTCTACAATGACCTATATGGGAAAAAAATCTTAAAAAGAGTGGATTTATGTATAGGTATAGCTGATTGACTTTGCTGGACAGCAGAAAACATTGTAAAACAACTATAGTAAACAACATTGTAAAACAACTATAGTAAAAAAAAATTTTTAAGTTACATCCATTAAACCACAGCAAGAAGCTGTGCATATTTCTAGAGTCAAATTATGCCCTTATGATTTACCATTCATCTGCTGATTCTTACCCTCTTTCTTACCCTAATTACCCACCCTAATTAAGGCCGCCCTTGGCTTTAGAGAAGCATCAGTTCCAGTAGTCTACTGCTGTGTGCTCACTTGGATCACACATGACTATTACAAGACACTTAGAAGGGAAGTTAAGGGTTGATATACTTGGTATCATGTAAAGAATGATCAAGTTGATAGATTCATACATAGTTACTGAGACACATGAATTTTCTAACAGTTCTGAAGACAGGCAGGTCTGATCAATAGTTTCTCTGTTTTCTTGGTTCGGCAAGGTATCGATGTGCCATTTTAGTTTTACTTTCATTAAAGACCAGATATTACGGTCAGGAGTCTACCACTTAGCTATAACCACTCTGTTCTTCATAACAGCAGATACAATAAATCAGACTATCTACTAAGCTCCAGACATATGTTCAACACTGGGATTGTTATAATTAATACAAAAAAAAAGTTGAAGTCTAGGTTCCTGTCTCAAAGAGCTTACAGTCTTAATAAGAAATTGTATTAGTTTTTTCAATTAAACATTTCTGGCACTGGGCTAACCACTATATATAAAAAATACCATCATGAGAAATAAAGACCAGACATAGTCCCTGCTTTCCAGAAGTTTATACATTTGAAACTATTAGAAAATAATTCAATGAGACACTAAAATGATTATTTGGTACACAATTCCTCTCCTTGCTCAGTTACTTAATTCCATCAGTGTCAACATCAGCTTCAAAAAAGCATATTCAGTATACCCTAAGAAATGTCAGAAATCATGGTTTTATAAAATAACAGTTTATTTTAAATGAGTCTGTATATTAGTTTTCTATCACTAACAACAAATGACCACAAACTTAGTTAAAACAACAAAAATGTATTATAGTTCCATCAGTCAGAAGTCTAAAATGGATTTCAGTTCAGTTCAGTCTCTCAGTCGTGTCCGACTCTTTGCGACCCCATGAACTGCAGCATGCCAGGCCTCCCTGTCCATCACCAACTCCCGGACTTCACTCAAAAATCACGTCCATCGAGTTGGTGATGTCATCCAGCCACCTCATCCTCTGTCGTCCCCTTTTCCTCCTGCCCCCAATCCCTCCCAGCATCAGAGTCTTTTCCAACTCTTGGCATGAGGTGGCCAAAGTACTGGAGTTTCAGCTTTAGCATCATTCCTTCCAAAGCACACCCAGGGCTGATCTCCTTTAGAATGGACTGGTTGGATCTCCTTGCAGTCCAAGGGACTCTCAAGAGTCTTCTCCAACACCACAGTTCAAAATTTAATGAGGCTAAAATCAAGGTGTTGGCAGGGCTGCATTCCTTTGGCAGGCTTTTAGGGTGAAAGCTTTTCCAGCGTCTAGAGAGGCTGCCTGCATTCCTTGGCATGAGGCCCCTTCCTCCATCTTCAAAGCTGGCAGGATAGAGCTGAACCCTCTCAGCTGCCACCTCTCTGGTTCGCTTTCTCTTCCACCTTCAGAGACTCTTGTGCTGACACTGAGCCCATCAGAATAATCCAAGATAACCTCCCTATTTAAGGTTAGCTGGTTAGGAATCTTAATTCCACCTGCAATGTTAATTTCCCTTTGCCAGGTAAAAATATATTCACATCTTTGGGTGTGCTTGGGGTGGGGAGAGTCACGTTACTATGCCGACCACATACATAATCTGAAAGATTTCTTAATAGGAATGTTAAAGTAAAAATAAGAATTTCTACATTCAAAAGTTAGTCCCACTGTCTAAATTGAGAGAAAAACTAATAAAGCCTTGGGATTACTGGAAAACCCTTACAATAAATGAATATTTATGACTTGTTCCCAAAGAGACACTATAACACATACAAACATCATTTAAGAAAAAGTTCAACGATCACAGTTGAATATTTTGACTGTTGGTTGATATTCCTTGATCTTCATCACCAATACAAATTTTGTCATCAGATGGAATAAAAATACTCTCCAAACCTTCATTTAATTCTGAATATTTCTGCATGCCTATCCCCTCTGTTTCTTCTAAGTTTCCAGCATCTTTAGAAGAACTAGAAACCTCTTCTCTTTTTTCTGCCTCATTGAAAGTAGCTAGTTTTTCCAGAGATTCTACTACTTCATTTCTCAATTCATCTTCAGATTCTTCAAAATTTCTGAAAAAATAAACAGTAAAAATATACCTTGTGGTATCAAAACACTGATGAAGACGTTAAAACGTGTCTCTTCTTAAGCCCCACTCCCCAACTGAGCAATATTAAAGTTGCTTTTTCACCCAGGTAATAAACTGTTTATCAGTTTGGTTTTTCTTAGGATGATTAACATCCAGTGTTGGGAGAATCAATATTTTGTTAAGCTGGAACTGTGTTCTACAACCTTTATGATATTTATTAATATCTATTAAACTCTTACGTTTAAAAGAAGAGGCAGGAAGAGAAAAAAGATAACGAAATGTCTGCCATATATTGAGCACTTCCTATATGCCAGTCACTGCCCTAAAGCACTTCACATGTACTGTGTTTCATCTACTAATAATACTTGAGGTAGACATTATCATCATCAATTTACAAAGAAGCTGGGCTCAAAGAGATTTTGAAAAGGTGCCCAGGGTCTCACAGCTACTACCCAGAGACCCACCCATTCTGAAAGGGTAGAAATTGGACACGACTGAGTAACTCACACGCGTACACACACACACACACACACACACACACACACACACACACTGGTCTCAGCTGGGTCTTTGAGGCCATCTTTGATGCCTCGACAGCAGCATTTTAACTTTTTACCATTTTTACTATATTCTGTGCTTCATGTAGGCCTCTGTGAATGATCTACTTACGTATCATCGTCATCAGATCTTGGATCTGGTGGTTCTGCATCTATTTCAATGTCAGAGGCCACTTCCACCTTCCCCTTATCTTCTTTCAGTGGTCCGACTGTTAAATAAATGACAGAGATTAAAGCATCCCAGGCTGTACACCTCATGAGGGGCATGCACCTAGAGTTCTATATTGAAATCAGCCACAATGGTAAAACCTTTGAATAATTCCATTAAAGCAGAGAATAAGATAACAATGGACAGCAACTATTCCACGTTGTACTGAAAGTAGTAGGCAACACAACAAGAGAAGAAAAAGGAAGTGAATGGAATAATGATCAGAGATGAAGAGACAAACTAACCCCACTTTCGGGGTAGAAGCTTTGTATAGAAAATTTAAGGAGATCTTGTAAAAATGTAAGACTTGCCAACATTTATGCTCAGTCATGTCTTTGCAGCCCCATGGACTGTAGCCCATCCAGCTCCTCTGCCCACAGAATTTTCCAGGCAAGAATACTGGAGTGGGTTGCCATTGCCTGCTCCAGGGCATCTCTCCGACCCAGGGATCAAACCCCTGTCTACTGCATCTCCTGCATGGGCAGGCAGATTCTTCACCACGAGCGCCACCTGGGAAGCCTGCTAACATTATTGGACCACGCTTCACTGTTTTTTTGTTTTGTTTTGTTTTGTTTTACTTTGTATTGGTTTTGCCATACATCAACATGAATCTGCCACAGGTATACACGTGTTCCCATCCTGAACCCCCCTCCCTCCTCCCTCCCCATACCATCCCTCTGGTTCATCCCACTGCACCAGCCCCAAGGATCCTGTATCCTGCATCGAACCTGGACTGGCGATTCGTTTCATATATGATATTATACATGTTTCAATGCCATTCTCCCAGATCATCCCACCCTCTCCCTCTCCCACAGAGTCCAAAAGACTGTTCTATACATCTGTGTCTCTTTTGCTGTCTCATTACAGGGTTGTCGTTACCATCTTTCTAAATTCCATATATATGCGTTAGTATACTGTATTGGTGTTTTTCTTTCTGGCTTACTTCACTCTGTATAATAGGCTCCAGTTTCATCCACCTCATTAGAACTGATTCAAATGTATTCTTTTTAATGGCTGAGTAATACTCCATTGTGTATATGTACCACAGCTTTCTTATCCATTCAAATGCTGATGGACATCTAGGTTGCTTCCATGTCCTGGCTATTATAAACAGTGCTGCCATGAACATTGGGGTACACGTGTCTCTTTCCCTTCTGGTTTCCTCGGTGTGTATGCCCAGCAATGGGATTGCTGGGTCATAAGGCAGTTCTATTTCCAGTTTTTTGTTTTTTTTTTTTTACACACAGCCTCGGGGACGCGGGTGCACATGTTTATACAGTTAGATAAGTTCAATCCTCGGTTGTTTGTGAGGGATAAAAGAGGGAGTGGGAAAAACATAAATAAAGAGTATGATGACATAACAAAGGTGAGAAGAAATAATTCTTACAAGTCAACCTTCTGGTCAAAGAACAGGGGGGAAAAATAAGCATCGTGACTATATTTTTTCATAGGTTTTATAGTAGTTTTCAGATTTTTCAGAATTCTGTTGTCTTGCTTAAATTTCCTATATAAACGGCATCTTTACAAGGAGCCCAACTACATGCAGTAATAAGAAATGAGAGCATATGGTTTGTGAACAAAGTTGGAACTCTTTTTTTTTTCTTTTTAGTAGGGGATAGAATCTCACTGATGTTGGGTTTTTACTACATCTATCACAATACCAGGCAAAGAGATGGGAGAACAGTTAGTGCATAAAAATACCTAGAAGCATAAACTATTAGACTGGAGGAATGTTTCAAGATACTATAGGATAGTAAATGCCATACCCCTAGCTTCCAACCCCCACAACAGGCAATAAACCTTTGGACATTAATAAATTTACCGCAGACAAGAAGTGGTCTGCACTGAGCCCACACTGTCTAGAACAGGGAAACTCTGAACACAGGTTTCCTGGTTTCAGAGTCCACTTCTTTTCTACCATTTCCTCTCATTCCATTGGTCTTTTAAGAAATGCATGGTTTAGACAAACGTACTATACTTAAATTGAGTATCATGTGTGTTTTCTCCCTCTCTTCCTCTTTTTTTTTTTTTTTTTCTGTGTTCTGACAAGCTGCTTCTGAAGCATGTAAACCTCCTGGATCTTTTTTTTTTTTTTTGAACCTGGACTGGCATCTCGTTTCATACATGACATTTCACATGTTTCAATGCTATTCTCCCAAATCTTCCCACCCTCTCCCTCTCCCACAGAGTCCATAAGCCTGTTCTATACATCAGTGTCTCTTTTGCTGTCTCGTATACAGGGTTATCGTTACCATCTTTCTAAATTCCATATATATGCGTTAGTATACTGTATTGGTGTTTTCCTTCTGGCTTACTTCACTCTGTATAATAGGCTCCAGTTTCATCCACCTCATTAGAACTGATTCAAATGTATTCTTTTTAATGGCTGAGTAATACTCCATTGTGTATATGTACCACAGCTTTCTTATCCATTCAAATGCTGATGGACATCTAGGTTGCTTCCATGTCCTGGCTATTATAAACAGTGCTGCCATGAACATTGGGGTACACGTGTCTCTTTCCCTTCTGGTTTCCTCAGTGTGTATGCCCAGCAGTGGGATTGCTGGGTCATAAGGCAGTTCTATTTCCAGTTTTTTAAGGAATCTCCACACTGTTCTCCATAGTGGCTATACTAGTTTGCATTCCCACCAACAGTGTAAGAAGGTTCCCTTTTCTCCACACCCTGTCCAGCATTTATTGCTTGTAGACTTTTGGATTGCAGCCATTCTGACTGGCGTGAAATGATACCTCATTGTGGTTTTGATTTGCATTTCTCTGATAATGAGTGATGTTGAACATCTTTTCATGTGTTTGTTAGCCATCTGTATATCTTCTTTGGAGAAATGTCTATTTAGTTCTTTGGCCCATTTTTTGATTGGTGTGTTTATTTTTCTGGAATTGAGCTGCAGGAGTTGCTTGTATATTTTTGAGATTAGTTGTATACACAGTATTCAGCTTATTGTTACAGTAAATCACTGATGTCTGCAGGGAAAACCCAAAGCACATACCCACAACTTTATCTTTTTTTTGGCGAGGGTGGAGGTGAGGGGGTGAATTCATTGTTGTTATTTAAAGTGTACTTTTGTTCCTCTTGGGGAAAAGATCAGACTGAAGATAGTAAAATATTTCATTTCTTTACAGGAACAAGCATCCCCTCAACAGCTCTAAGATTTCAATGATTATAAGGTACACTTATTTTATACACCAATAACAAAGAAAATGTTCCCAATAAAATGGCACAATGTTTTCTTAGCCCTTAAAATTTATATTTTATAAATATAAATTACTATAAGTAATTTTAGTCTTTTAGTCTTTCTTAAGCACACATCTGGAGAAGAGAATGGCAACCCACTCCAGTATTCTTGCCTGGAGAATCCCACACACAGAGGAGCCTGGCAGGCTACAGTCCTTGGGGGTGACAAAGAGTCGGACATGAGTGAGCAACTAACACTGTACTACTACTATATAAACACACACTTTTAACCTTATGTCACTCTGGTATATTCATAAAAATGAAAATATAAGGTGGAATTAAAAGCAGAGATATTTTTGTAAACTTTTACATGACAACCCATGTATACGCTCACAAGTTGAAATTTCACCACACAGTAATTAAATATTTACCTATTTTTAATGAACACTGCTGCTACGTCACCCCAGTTGTGTCCGACTCTGTGTGACTCCATAGACGTCAGCCCACGAGGCTCCCCTGTCCCTGGGATTCTCCAGGCAAGAACACTGGAGTGGGTTGCCATTTCCTTCTCCAGTGCATGAAAGTGAAAAGTGAAAGTGAAGTCGCTCAGTCGTGTCTGACTCTTAGCGACCCCATGGACTGCAGCCTACCAGGCTCCTCCGTCCATGGGATTTTCCAGGCAAGAGTACTGGAGTGGGGTGCCATTGCCTTCTCCGTTTAATGAACACAGTTCATCCCAAATCATAGCTCGTATCACTTCCTAAAGTGCATTAAATAAATGAAGTAGATTCATATATCTCATTTATGAGTTAGTCTGGCTACTAAAACAGAATATTCTTCTTGGTATGGGAATCTGATAGTTTTATTTTTACTTTCCTGTCTCAAGAAGGCAGTTTTAGGAGGCTCTTATTTTTGTTTAACAGGATAGAAGAAAGAATGAAAGGCTAACTACAGAAATGTAAATCAGCTGTTATCAAGATGTGCAACTATGATGTTACCAAGGCAACTGTGTAGCCTGAAAACTGACGCAAGAAAAACAGAGGTTACCTTCCCACCAAGGATGCCCTTGGAGTGGCTAAACTATACACAAAATTACTGACCTGAATTAATTATGCACATGTTAAAAAAAAAATGCTTATCCTCCTTAAAACAGTGTAGTTTTTACTAGTAAGATTCATTTAAAAGGATTTTATAAAATCTTAACTATTTTAAATTTTCAAAATTAGGACATGGAGACATAGAGAACAGACTTGTGGTCCCAGTGGGGGAAGGAGAGGGAGGGATAAATTGAGAGAGAAGCACTGAAACATATATATTATCATATGTACAACAGCTAATGGGAAGTTGCTGCGTAGCACAGGGAGCTCAACCTGGTGCTCGGGGTCAACCTAGACGGGTGGGATGGGTTGGGGGGTGGCAGGGAGGTTCAAGAAGGAGGGGATATATGTATCCTTTTATGTTGTGGTATGGCAGAAATCAACACAACCTTGTAAAGTAATTATCCTCCAATTAAAAACATAAATTAGGACTAATTAAACATGTACTTGATAATCTTTCACTTTTAAATGGAATTTAGAACAAGATGCATCAAAGGAGTTTATTTTCAAGAAACTGGATGTTTAAGCTAAAGATATGACAGAGGATATATGAATCGCAGTTAAATGTATGACAACGTATCCTTAAATGCCTTTATAAATTGTGTCTATTACACATGTAATCAAAGTTATTAGAATTTACACATGCAGACAGTCTTCATAAAGAGTCTACAGAACCATAAGAATAATTTTTAATGTAATTTCCTTATCCAGCTTGATAGCAATACGGCCATTGGCAAACCCATGCCTTTACATAAAGTGATAGTAAAAACTATGCTGTGGCTGTATTCTCATTCACAGAGACATGGTCACCTACTACGTTCTGGACACGGTAGCAGGCACCACGGATAGAGAGTCGGAGTCGGGTGGTGATCAAGACAAAGCCCTCAGAAGCTTACAGCCTAGCGAGGAAGAAAGCTATTAAACAGAAAATTAATGTGAACTTGATTTTTATGATCAGAGAATTAGTGTCTTGTGGGATACGAAGCAGGGAACCCAAACTCAGATGAATACAAAGGAGACATGCCCCGATGTTTTCTCAAGCACTTAAACCAGTGGTTACCTAAGACTTCCCTGCTGGCCCAGTGGTTAAGACTCTGTGCTCCCAATGCAGGGAACCCGGATCCAATCCCGCGTCAGGGAACTAGATCCTGCAAGATGGAACTAAAACCCAGCCAGACAAAAGAAAAAAAAAAAAAGATTTTAAAATATTAAAAAAAAATAAAACAGTGGTTGCCTGTCAGTGGTGCACAGGCAGTAGTTTAGCTGAGATCCAGGTTTGTCATAGCAATCAATAAAAATTCAAATAAAATCACTACTACATCTTCTTATGGCCTGAATTTACACAATAAATATGATAAGGAAAAGTATTTCATGCACTTAACCAATATTTGAGTGTGCACGAATTTCAGTGTGACACCGAATGAATGTGAAACTGTCAGAGGTAGCTAACAGAAAAGTCAGAGAGACAGTAGACAAATTTGAGGAGTTACAGAAAGCTTAGTAGAATTTTTTGGATTATAGGGAAGCATGTCAATCAAGTTACAGGCTCTTGAACTCATTCATCCAAATTATTAACTTATTAAGAATCTTCTATATTCCAGACACTTTTGCCAGCTCTGTCTGGCAGTACAGGGAAAAGTATGGAGGGAAGGGTAACTGCTGATAAAACATCGCTACAGAAGTGAGCAGGGTCCATCAGAGAGGAATCTTAAGGGAGAATTTCTTTGGCAAAGGGAGGAAGGCTTGCATTCTAAACAGAAGGAAGAATAGTTGAAGAGAAGTGCCAGGGGCTCTGACGTTCTTTGGGAGGGGCCATTTGGTCTTAAAGGCGCTTAAAGTCTGCAGAATCTGGGTTTTATCTGGAGGGTGAGGGAGAATCTTTTGCAGGATTTAAAGCAGAGAAAAGACTTGGTCCTTTTTAGTATCAATATTATCTGGAAGGGATGCAGTGTGCATGTGCATGCTTAGTCACTCAGTTGTGGTAGACTCTTTATGACCCCATGCATGAATCATAGTCCACCAGGCTCCTCTGTCCATGAGATTTTTTCAGGCAAGAAAACTGGAGTGAGTTGCCATTTCCTTCTCCAGGGGATCTTCCTGACCCAGGGATACAACTCATGTCTGCTGCGTCTCCTGCATTGCAGGAGAATCCTTTACTGCTAAGTCACCAGAGAAATCCCAGGTGCAGAGGGATAGCTACAGAAATATGACCAGAGATAGGAAGTCAAGCTTGCTACTGAGACAGGAAAGATGAGGTGAGGCCAACCACAGAGTTAGAGGCTGAAAGACCAATGAGAAGTCCAGCCAGGGACTTCCCTGGTGGCCCAGTGGCTAAGCCTTCTGTGGTCCCAATGCAGGTGGCCCAGGTTTGATCCCAGCTCAGGGAACTAAATCCCACGTGCTGCAACTAAGAGCTTGCATGCTGTAGCTAAAGATTCTGCATGACAAAATCAAGACCTGGTGCAGCCAAATAAAAAAACAAATATTAAAAGAAAAAGCACGGTTGGAGTGGGAGGGGGCGCCTACACCCTTAACAAGTTACAAAAGAAAATATCCATGCTTTGCTTTGAACGCCACCCTGAGAGGCAAGTTCCTATCTTGCGTCCCACTTGTTGGATCAATTACTCATATGTGCCTAATGTAAAGCTGTCCATGCAAAAATACAGTAAGTTCACGAATAAATTCATGTGGCATGCAAGATCATATGAAGAGTTTTCTATGATTCTTTCAAAGAATCGCAGGAGCAAATGCAAGACAAATCATCGCCACCAGCATGTCGCCATCACAGTGTCCTGAAAGATGGGCACCTCCATCCTCCCTGGTCTGGGACCCCAGCTTTTGGCCTCCAGTCTAATCCAGGCCAGCCCAAAGCTTCCTCCCAACCCCCCAGCCTCCAGCCCCATCTTACAGACAATCCCTTTATCCCAGGATAGAAGGGGAGGAAGCTGACCAGCAATCAGACTGCAGCCTGTGATTTGAAGTTACTAGAAAGAAAGGAAGACAGAGAACCATTTTTTTCTCTCTCCCCACCCCCTCCACCCAAGCCTTGAGTTTTAAGTGTGGCAGCTGAGATAAGTCATAATATCGAAGGACTCCAACTACTCATGGACCCTGGCCCCTTCTACTGCTCCTAGATTTTAGTTATATTGTCTTTCTCAGCCTCTCAGGTGGGTGGATCTGCAAATCCTTCCCACCTGAAATGTTCCTTCAACAATAAAATGACGTCCATTCTTTAAGACTCACCTTTCACAGAGATTCCCCTTTTCCTGCACTTCACACACTGGCAGACTCACTCTTCAGAAACAGTCAGCTATGCCTCTTGCATTATTCTCAATATACTTTCCTGTTGTTCTTTCACTTTTTAAGTACTCATCAGCCTCCATTACTCTCAGGTTGGTACCCAGGCTCCCCTGCCCCCTCAGCCTCGCATCTCTGAAGCCCCAAAGCCCCGCCTGGGCAGGTGTTCTTTGTTTGATACCTGCCTGTCCCAGATGGCTTTTCTCCTGGCAGTTCACACCAGATCCTCACTGGGATGCAAATTCCCTCAACCTTTAGAAAACAACAACTTCTGAAGCCAACACAAGCACAATCTTGCTAAAAGTTAGAGGCAGAAAAAAAATCCCCAAAGCCAAAAAAACTATATTAAGATGTATTTTATTGCCCACTGCATGGTAATTTGAGTCTGCTGAATAGCTGTCAGATTAAATGGACTCTGTCAAGTAGAGCTAAGCCCTAGCTCATCATCTACAAAGCCACCTGCCCTTCCTACCTAATTTTCATCACTCATCAACTGATCCCGTTACAGAAAATGATTCCACTTTTTTCAGAAGTTCAAGTCTTTCATTAATGCATCTGGAGCAGGCTTGGACAAAGTAAATCAGCTTCTGAAAAGGCTTTGACACCCTTTCAATTCTCTCTCCAGGCTATTCTTATCCCCGTCCTGCATTTACATGTCTGACAAAATTCTGCAGGGTGTTGGGGATATACTTAAAAGTAAGCTACATACCACATTGTCCATCGTTGGCAGAAAGCGAGCTGCTGGTTAGCTGTGCTGCTGCCAAAACACTCAGCAAAGTTCCCGGTGCTTCTCGCTGCCACCGTCTCCTGTTTTCTGGTCCGCCTTCAATCTCAATCACTCGGCCATCTGAAAAGGAGACTGGATTAGTGACAATAAAAATGCTTCTTCAGTGGAGCTTTTAAAATCACAGAATGCAAGAACCTTGGAGATAACCTAATCCCACCCATTTTATGAGTAAAGAAGCTAAGAAAAGTTCAGTGACAATATGACTGTCACAGAGCTATTGGGCAGGAGAGTCTTTTTTTGCTTTGGAAACTGGCTATTTTGGTATGTTGACATTTCTCTTCTATCGTTTATTTTAAATTCAGTTTCCCTTCTTATTGTTCCACTGGTTTAGGATGGATTAAATTGTATTATGTTTGCAAGCCCTTTTCTGTAAATTTAATGATATATTTTGTAAGAGTATAAATATGGGTCCATTCAAACACTTTTAATTACTAACCAGTAATATACTTACAGACTTCAACTTATAAGATGGACATAAATTTTAGCTCTCCCTCAGCCCCACGAGGGCTTCCCAGGTGATGCTAGAGATAAAGAACCTGCCTGCAATGTAGGAGATGTAAGCAAGCTTGATTCCTGGGTCAGGAAGATACCCCGGAGGAGACAAAGGCAATCCACTCCAGTATTCTTGCCTAGAGAATCCCATAGATAGAGGAGCCTGGCAGGCTACAGTCCATAGGATCACAAAGAGTCAGACACCACTGAAGTGACTTAGCACACACGGCCCCACGTTATCAAGAACATATGAAATTAGCAATAAAAATCTCCACCACCTGTAAGATCACACCCAGGTATTGCAGGGACTCTCTGATGAGGAAAGACTATGCCAGAAGCTCAGATGTAAACAAAAGAATTTAGGTTGAAAATACCATCATATTCTAAACAGTCCCAACACTGAAATAGTACATTGGCTTACAAAGCAATTTAATGCGTATCTTTGCACTAACTCTCTAAATCTTGTGGGATAGCTAATATTTCAATTCTGATGTTACTGATGAAAAAAATGACCCTCCAAGACATTGCAAGAGAGTTATTGGGCTAGCACAGGAAAGCAAATGAAGCCACCTGCCCCTCCTTGCAAGGGAGGTGGGAGCCTGGATCTTTCCTCCCTTACATTCTCACAGCTACAGTGGTCAATTGTCTAGAATAATTAGTAGGCAAGTCTCTGCAGGGGTAGGAAGTGGAAGCGTTGGTTGTTCAGTCGTGTCTGGCTCTTTGCAGTCCCATGGACTGTAGCCCGCCAGGCTCCTCTGTCTGTGGGATTCTCCAGGCAAGAACACTGGAGTGGGTTGCTATTTCCTTCTCCAGGGGATCTTCCCAACCCCAGCATTAGACCTGGGTCTCCTGCATTGCAGGCAGATTCTTTACCATCTGAGCCACAAGCCTAATCTAAAACAGTATCTTTTGACAAGTATTTGATACAAATCTATAGGGGCTGAGGGTCGGACACGACTGAGCAACTTCACTTTCACTTTTCACTTTCCTGCATTGGAAAAGGAAATGGCAACCTACTCCAGTGTTCTTGCCTGGAGAATCCCAGGGACAGGGGAGCCTGGTGGGCTGCTGTCTGTGGGGTCGCAGAGTCAGACACGACTGAAGCAACTTAGCAGCAGCAGCAGCAGCATAGAGACTGTAGGGCTTCCCTGGTGGCTCAGATGGTAAAGCGTCTGCCCGCAAAGCAGGAGACCTGGGTTCAATCCCTGGGTTGGGAAGATCCCCTGGAGAAGGAAATGGCAACCCACTCCAGTATTCTTGCCTGGAGAATCGCATGGACAGAGGACCCTGGTAGGCTACAAGTCCATGGGGTTGCAAAGAGTTGGACACAACTGAGCAACTTTTCTTTCTTTCATTCTTATAGGGACTATACTGGAAAGTGAGAACCATCAGGTCAGAGTGAGCACTGGCATTTGGGGTGAACACAGCTGTGTCTGGGGCCTCTCTCTCCTCTTGCTGATGATTTAAGCCACTGATGTCAGCCTCACCCTCAGGCATGGTGGAGCAGGTGGAGGTGACGTCGGCCGAGGCCATCATTTGCAGCAGAGTCTGAGGAGCTCCTGGGGCCCACTGTCTCCTGTACTGTGCAGCAGTGGCATCCGGAATGCACAACTCTGGGCATAAGGAAATAACTCGTTCATCTCAAAGCAGCAAAGTGTGACTAATAGCACCAAATGGTTCTTAGGAAACCTGGAATCCATCAGCTGGCACATTCAAAAACAGAAGTCACCACCATCCTTCTAATACAGATTATTATGGACTGAATGTTTACACGCCCTCCCTCCCTCCCCCCCCCCACCAATTCAAATCTCCAAACCTCATGCCCAAGGTGATGATACTAGGAGGAGGGACTGCGGGGAGGTGATTAGGTCATGAGGGTGAAGCCTCATGAATATGAGTAATGCTCTTATGAAAGACACCCCAGAGAGCTCCCTCATCTTTTCCATTAAGGGTTGTTGTTCAGTCGGTGAGTCCTGTCAGCAACCCCATGGACTGCAGCAAATCAGGCTTCCCTGTCCTTCACTATCTCCTGGAGTTTGCTCAAATTCATGCCCACTGAGTTGGTGATGCCATCCAACCATCTCATCCTCTGTCGTCCCCTTCTCTTCCCGCCTTCAATCTTTCCCAGCATCAGGGTCTTTTCCAATGAATCAGCTCTTCGCATCAGGTGGTCAAAGTATAGGAGCTTCAGCTTCTGCGTCAGTCCTTCCAATGAATATTCAGGACTGATTTCCTTTAGGATTGACTGGTTTGTGAGGACACAGCAAAAAGATGGAATTAGGCCCCCACCAGACCCTGAATCTACCAGCATCATGATCTTGGGCTTTCCAGCCTCCAGAAGTATGTGAAATATTGAATAAATGTTGTTAATAAGCCATCAAGTTTATGGTATTTGTTACTTCAGGCCACTGAACTTTTAAGTTCTGAAGTTATAAACAGGTTTAAAATTGTTTCATTTTTATTATTAACATTTGATTAATTTAATGCCAAAGAAATATTAACAGCACTGAATGAACAAATTCTTGAGGCATTATGTGAACTGTAGTAGTTTCCACGGAAATGCAACTATTCCATTACCTTACTTTATTTTTTGGCCACACTGTGGCATTCGGGACCTTAGTTCCCCAACTAGGGGTTGAACCTGTGCTCCCTGCAGTAGAAGCCCATATTCTTAACCACTGGACCAGCAGCCAAGTCCCCTACCTTAATTTCAAAAGTAACATGGTTTTTAGAAAACTTGTTGCTATGTTTCATTATAGGAAATTTGGAGATCAGATAAAGAAGGAAACCAAAATTTCCACAATCCCACTGTCCAGAAGACGATTACAGTTGCAAATTTTCCTTCCTGCATTTTGTTTTTGCTTCATTTTGAAACAAAAAAAATGGGCCAAATACTATATACCCTTTTATAATTTATTCTTTCCAATTAATAATATATCCTATCTGAATTATTAAATATTGCTCTATACCACTATTTTAAAGCAAACTGGGTATCCTGATTTATGAATACATTTTAACTTAATTCTTTTTTGCTGGATTTTTAGATTGCTAGAATTTTTTACTATGATAAACAACACTATAATGAACTCATTTTTTACATTTATGTCTATTTTCCCAGGTAAAATATTGAAAATGACAATTCTAGGGGCTAGTAATATTTGCTTTACCAAAGCCTTTCATTGTTAAAGTTGAATCTATTACTAATTTATTCTGTGATTTTTTTTTTTCCTATGTATTTTGAAGAGCAAATTCTTCCCTATTTGAAAAATACTCACATTTTCTTTCACTTTATTTTCTAACATACAGCTTCACTTGTAACATATAAACCCTTTGATTTTAGCTTGTATCATTATCTAGAGTCTGATTTCACAATTTTCCCAAATTGTTAACCAATTAGTTCTAGAGCATTTATTTCTTTTATTTAATTCATTTATTTAATTCCCATTGACATGATGTGACTTTTATCATATGCTAAATTATGATACATACTAGAGTTTGTTTCTAAACTTTGTCTTTTTTCACTAATTTTTTTAAAATTTTGCTGCTAGTATCATATTGTTTTAATCACTGTAATTTATATAATATAGTTTGATATTTGGAAGACAAGTACCACTCACTGCTCTTCTTTTCTAGATTTTTTTGGCTAGTTAAGAATCTCCAAGGGACTTCCCTGGTGGTTCAGTGGTTAAGAATCTGCCTTCCAATGCAAGGGACAGGGGTATGAGCCCTGTTCGAGGAATTAAGATCCCACATGCCATGAGGCAACTAAGCCCTCAAGCTGCAACTACTCAGCTCAGGCACTACATCTAAGATCCGACACAGCCATAAATAAATAAATATTTTTTTAAAGGATCTCCAAGATTCTGCAATCTGCCAAGATCTCTTTACACCAGAAAAAACTCCTACTGTGCTTTTGACTGAAATTACCAAAAATCCACATATTTATTTGGAATGAATATTTCTAATATATAACAGTATTGGTGGTGGTGTTCAGTTGTCCAGTTGTGTCCAACTCTTCTCTACATTTATTCAGTCTTTACCTCAGTAAAGTTTTATAGTTTCCTTCATTTGCTCTGCATGATTCTTGTGGAGCTTATTCCCAAGTTATAAGTACACACACATATACACTCACACACATATTTGCTATTGATACTGTCAATGAGATCTAAAGACCAACTGGGGAATATATTTGCAATAGGTATTTCAGGCAAAGGTTCTATTTAAATGAGTCTTATAAATTTAAAAAATGACATATTCAGTAGAAAAATAGATAAAGGATATGAGCACATAATTCACAAGAGAAAGACAGAGGTCAATAAACATATGGGAAATTGTTCAGCCTGCATAATAATCACAGCAACCCAGTTTAAATTGAGACCATTTTCAGTATCAAACTAATGATTAGTACTGGGGTTCAAAAAGCAGGTTCTGTGCCTCCTTTCACTGGTTCATGACAGTTCTATGATTGTGAAGGCAGACCAGGTGTCACTCATCTCTGAGGTCCCTTCCACCTAGCACAGTCTGGCAGAACCTGGGGATTCTCTGTAAGAAGCCTGCTGAATTGAATACAGATTTTTCCAGGTGGAAGAGAGGCAAAGTGTATTATTCTAGGAAGAGGAAACTGAGCTGAGTCAGGCTGTGTAAATGCTCACATAGCTGCAAGAGAAGATGCGGTTCCAACAGGCTGTGTGGATCCATCATCAGTGCAAAAAGAGAGGGGGGGGTGATCGAGCAGGATCAGGCCATGCAGCATAACATGTGTTACTTTGTGCCATGAACTGTATCCTATGAACATTATCAAAACAAAATTTGAGCAGGGAACTCTACTCATATTTCATTTTGATAATGCCTCATTTCCACGTGGAAAAAAAAAATCTTTATTCGATTCAGCACAGGGAACTCTGCTCAGTGCTCTGTGGTGACCTAAATGGTAAGGAAATCCAAAAAAGAGGGGATATACGTGTAGATAGAGCTGATTCGCCTTGCTGCACAGTAGAAACGAACACACCATTGTAATGCAACAATACTCCAACAAAAATTAATTTTAAAAATTTGAGTAGGATAATAATATGACAAGATGACTATAGCAATATTTACAGAATGAAAGGGAAAGACTAGAGAAAAGAGGATGCATAGGAGAATAAGGCAGCTCTCCTATGAGTGAGGGGAAGGGAAGGGGAAAATTAGGGAAAGAGCATCTATTAAACTAAGCACCTAATATGTCCATTTTCACATTAGTCTTTGCAATAAGTCTGTGTGGCAAGCATTAGTATCCTCATTCCTAAGGGGAAACTGAGGTTCAGAGATTTTTTTTTGGCCACACAGCATAATGAGATCTTAGTTCCCCTACTAGGGATAGAACCCTGTAACCCCTGCATTGGGAGTGTGGAGTCTTAACCACTAGCCTACCAGGGAAGTGCCTGAGATTCAGAGATTTGAAGTAACATGTGAAAGGCTGCACAATCAAAAAGCAGCAATACTAGCTGGGATTGGAACTCTGTCTCCAAAGCCCATGCACTTCCTACAACATACACGGCTGAGACAGGACAGGGCAGAGAGAATGAAGGAGGAGGGAGACTCAGGACATCTCAAAGTAGAAACCACCCCAGGCACGACAGCAGGACCGTCAGCCTGGTGAGGGCGTCACCCAAAATAAAGACTCCCTGGGAAGAAAGCGCTCAGAAGATTGATCGTACACGCACTGAGTTTGAGATGACAATAGGACTCGTCCATGGAGCCATCCAGGAGATCCTGAGAAAGGCAGATGAGTGTGGAGCTGCTGGTGGAGGAGTGGAAGCTGAGGGAGCAGCTGAAACTGCCCCGGGAGCAGTGCAGAGCAGAGAGGAGGCGGGTCTCTGGGGCTGTGATCTCTGTGGCGGGTGGAGTCAGGCCAGATTCCCCCCAGCTCAGGGAGGGGTGGGGGGCAGGGGACAGTCAGGTCACTGGAGATGAGTGAGGAGAGCATACGAGATGGGTTGTCAATAAAACAGTACCTTCTCATCTGCAGCCTTCAAGGGACACATACCTGCTTCTGGGCAACAGAGTGTTTCAAATGCTTGGTCTGTATAATCTTCCTGCCCCTTCATACATTTATATTCCATGAACTTCATGCCATCCTCAGAGGTCAAAGTTTCATTCAGTATATCCACTGCCTAAAGCAATTCCACAGTGTTTCATGAGAAATAAGCCACATTTTGGGGGGAAAAGTTTAAAAATTATTCTGTATTCCCAGGAGTAGCATTTACCAAGACATGCAATGTGTATTCAGTATATGTTTATCACATGAATCAATAGGCTTTGAAAGCTGGAACTATGTTGGAACAAGGCAGAAACAGGAATGTGTCTGTCCATTTCTTCTCTTTGTCAACCGTGACGAGCACTGATCATGTGGCAACTAATTTGATGCAGACGTCCTGCCTTCTATCTTATCCCCCTACTGTTCCATGCTGCTGCTGCTGCTGCTAAGTCGCTTCAGTCGTGTCCAACTCTGTGCGACCCCATAGACGGCAGCCCACCAGGCTCCCCCATCCCTGGGGTTCTCCAGGCAAGAATACTGGAGTGGGTTGCCATTTCCTTCTCCAATGCATGAAGGTGAAAGGTGAAAAGTGCAGTCGCTCAGTTGTGTCCGACTCTTAGCGACCCCATGGACTTCAGCCTACCGGGCTCCTCCATCCATGGGATTTTCCAGGCAAGAGTACTGGAGTGGGGTGCCATGCTACGGGACTCTAAAGATGAGTTCATCCACGTCCTGCTTTAAGCTTTAACATTGCTAGTCAGGTCCCTAAAACTGCTCCTAACATTCCATTATTAATATTAAAATGATCACTCTGTTTCAAGCATATCAAAGCAAAGAAGAACACAGGATGAACAAATTGGTACATAAAACTTCTGGGACTCCATTCTTTTTTCTAGAAGGCCAACTTTGAAAATGTTAGTCACTCAGTCATGTCCGACTCTTTGCAATCCCATGGACAATAGCCTGTGAGGCTCCTCTGACCATGGGATTCTCCAGGCAAGAATACTGGACTGGGGTGCCACATCTCCTCCAGGCGATCTTCCCGACCCAGGGATCGAACCCTGGTTTCCTGCATTTCAAGTGGGTTCTTTACCGTCTGAGCCATCAGGGAAGCCAACTTTAGCACCTCATTTCACAGAAGCACTGGAGGGACCAGTCCTCAGCTTCCAACTCAGACCCTGGGTCCCCAGAGCTAACCCCTCTGGTACTCACAGCTCTGGGATACTTAGAGCCTAGCGGTTAGAGGTGAGTGCTAACTACCAATACTCCACTTGCTGGGAGCCAGCACAGGAGTCCCCACCTATGACAAGGTCATGCAGGAGAGCTCTGATGGGCAAGGCGAGTCAGAGCTCGAGGGGTGCCCCCCTGGATCTGCCTGAGCGTGTACCCCAAAACCAGAATCTGTCTGTTTTACTATTTTATGACTTTACCAACTCCCCTGACATTAACAGGGGGCTATCCCCGACCACCTTTCTCTGAAGAAAATCAACTTAGAGCTCTAGTTAATAAGTCTCCTGGGCATAATGGGAATGTTTCAATTCAAACCCCTCTGATGACTTTCTAGCTTGCCTGACAGGTTTGTTCAGATTCCTGCAGCTACGCATGTGATTGTTCACAGCCCCCCAACCATGAGAGGCACGGGAAGCTTAAGATATTCTAACAATGCAGAGCTTCTCAGAGAGTTAAAATTGTTAGAATAGAACTAGTAGAGGATTTCTTTGTTGAGCTAATGCTTGCTGCCAAGTTTCCATATCCCTTACCTACTATGTCCCTGGGAGTGTATTGATCAATATAGTTGGTATATAGAAATGTAAGTAGTAGCTTTAATGTTTGTAACCTTGGACCCTTGAGTTAATTCTTTTCTTGTTATAGCCTACCACACTTTTGCCCTATAGGAATGCAACTTTATCTAATGCTTTCGGAGAGTGGCGCCAGACTTTAGAATAATCACCTGTAGAGAAAAATAAGTTTTCTGAAATAAGGGTCATAAAATGTTAACAGGTCTCCTGGCCAGAAGATGATGTAAATCACCTAAAGCTTTTGCATATGATAAGTTTGCAGAAAGAAAGCCTGGCTTCGATAAGGATCAAGGACTGCTGACCTTGCATGACTCTACCCCCACCCATTATCCTCTATGCACAACTTAAGGTATAAAAACTATTTTGGAAAATAAAGTGTGGGCCTTGCTCATCAGGCTTGGTCTCCCCGTGTCGTTCGTTCTTGCTTCCTTTTCTCTCCTTTTCTTCTCTATTTTTTCAGGCCAAAGTAATTGGAGCACGGGGGTCCTCTGAGACTACTTATTTGCCTGGGCTTCTAAGACCCACTCTAGAAGGCGCCCAAGGTGGGGCACCTTCAGCTATTCGAGAGGGCGCCTGCGGCCTCCATAGTCAGAGCAAGTTCGGTGCCACGAACTTTATTAGTCTCCCACGTAAACCAGTCAGGTCAAGCCTCTGTCTCTTTCTCCTTTTATCTATCCTTTAATCGCCAACGCCGTCCTCCCGAGGGAATCCCTGGTCCAACCGGGGCTGGACCCCAGTATCCACTGAAGTCTTTATGTAGCAAAATGCTGGTAAAATCTCAAAACTTACTGGAGCACAGAGGATTTTTAGGGCAGTGAAAATACTCTGTATGATTCTAAATACTCTGTATGATTCTATAATTTTATTCTAAAATAAAATAAATTATGTATTTTTATTTTGTTTTTAAAACTTTTTATTTCATATTAGAGTATAGTTGATTAACAATGTTCTGTTAGTTTCAAATGCATAGCAAAGTGATTCAGTTATACATACAAATGTATCTATTCTTTTTCAATTTCTAACTAGGTTCTTACAGAATATTGAGCAGGGTTCCCTATGCTATACAGCAGGCTCTTGTTGGTTATTCAACTTAAATATACATGCTCATTTATTTTAGGTGAGTTTATTAGTTTTTGACTATATATTAATATTATGTCTTCTATTTTAATCTGGCTATAATTTAAAAGTTACTGTTAGAAGGAAAATACCTTTTTTATAATAGCAAAGTAAAATGGAATAATCCATTTATATGAATAATCTCAATTTTAAAAAGAACAGAAGGTTAAGTATTTTGGAAGACTTGTCTGAACACTACAGATCCTTCTAGGAAGCTTTTAGTAAATTTTCCCTACCCTCTATGGGAAAATTTCATGAAATGTGCTACTAAGACACTTATTCTCTCATCTCTACTAATAGAAATTTAACTTAATGGCATACCTCTTCCTCTTGGAGGGTGTTTTCATCAGAAATACATTCATTTAAATTAATTTCAAATTTTAGCCCTCTCTAGAAGAAAGCAAGAAAAAAATCTTAGTTTTATAATCTAATGAAAATCTTAAAATTACAACTCCCAATTTGACACTACAGATACTTAAAACCATTAGTCTAACATCACAAAATAAGGCAATTCCATAAAATAGTAGGGGGTGAAATCCTGTAGGCAACTGGATTACAAGGTGCAGAGACCCAGCCAGACTTTTAATACAAAAATTTAAGACAAAATGTTTATTACCTGAGCTTTATGTTTTTGTTCCGAACTTTTACTTTCCTTTATGTTCTGAGGTTTAATTTGTTTTAAGTCTCTCTCAATATCCTGAAACTTAGAGAAAAAATAAAATCTAGCATTTACTATTGATCAAACAATTACATTTTCACCATTGCCGAATTCACAGCAGGGTCTATTTACATTATTTGATTTCTTGAATGAATCTGATGGTTGTTTTGAGAATAAAAGCATGCATTTTGCAAAGGAAAGTTAATGATAGTCTACTAAAAGCTTGGCCACAAGGTCCATTAACTTGAAATATTAATGCATTTAACACCAGCATTGCAACTCTACGGGGTGACAATATTTATCGCTTCAGTCCCATACAACCTAATCTAACTCAAGAATGTAATTTGGGGACTTCCCTGGTGATACAGTGGATAAGAATCCGCCTGCCAATGTAGGGGCCATGGGTTCGATCCCTGGTCTGGAAAGATTCCACATGCTTTGCAGCAACTAAGCCAAAGGGCCACAACTTCTGAGACCCGTGGCCCAGAGCCTGCGCTCTGCAACAAGAGAAGCCACCTCAATGAGAAGCCCACCCACCTCAATGAAGACTAGCTCCCGTTTGCCACCACTCGAGAAAGCATGCAAGCAGCAGTGAAGATTCAATGCAACTAAAAATAAATAAATAAAAATTTTAAGAAGAGTGTAATTTTGACCATAAGATCCTTTCCTTAAGAAGCTTATGATCTTAATCAGGAAAACAAAAAAGTGCACAGCTTGTGATACTACAAAGGAAGGAGGGGAGGGTCTAAAAATTGATGGGTAATTTAGAGGAGGAAGAGAAGACTGTAAAAGTACTGACAAGAATTTCCAAAGAATGGTCAAGAGGTGAACTTTAGACCCTGAGCTTTCTTGAGGTTCAGTCCTGGGCCCTCTGCCGTTCTCTTCCTCAGTACACGGATGGTGGTGGTTTAGTCATTCAGTTGTGTCTGACTCTTGCGACCCCATGGTCGGTAGCCCACCAGGCTACTCTGTCCATGGGATTCTCTAGCCAAGAATACCGGAGTGGGTTGCCATTTCCTTCTCCACAATACCCAGGGGTCTCATTTATTTCCAGGGATTTAAATGTGATCTTTATGCAATGCCTCTTAAACATGTCTTTAAGAGTTGTCTTGTAATTCAGCTGCCTACTTGGTACCATCCTCGCCTTAACATTCACCCCACAATCTCATATCAAGCGCCCACTGCGGACCAGACACTGCCCTGCACAATGGGATGGTGCAGAACGTGAACGTCCCTACTGACATACAGCTTACATTTTACTGGAGTAAAATAGGTAAATGAGTCAGCAAAGCAATGATGTCATTTCAGAATGTGTTAAGTGCCATAAGGAAAGGAGGTTAGAGTAATAGCCCAGAAAATGAGTAGAGGAGGACAGTAACGTAGGAAAAGCCTACCTGGCATTTGATGGGAGCCCTGGGATGGTGTTGGACCCTGGCTAAGGAAGGTCTGTGGAAAGCATGTTCCAGGTGGAGGGAACAGCGGGGCAGAGACCTGAAGCAGGGATGTGGTCTCTCAGATCTTCCTGACTCAACACAGCCAAAGCGGAGCTCCTGAGGGCCCACCCCCCGACATAGAAGCTTGCTCCCTACTCTTCCACATCTTGGTAAAATGTACTATTCCTTTCAAGCCAGAAATTTATGAGTCTCCATGTGTGTTTATATATATACATATGTATATATATTCCCCTGGAGAAAGGAATAGCAACCCACTCCAGCATTCCTGCCTGGAGGATCCCCCTGGACAGAGGAGCCTGGCGGGCTATAGTCCGTAGCGTTGCAAAGAGTTGGACACAACTAAACGACTAACACATACCTACACATAGATGTTAATTACTGCCTCGTCTGTGGACCACACCCTTTGCATGTACTTCACATCTATCAGTTTGAATTGTTATTGGTTGATTGCCCCAGAACTCTGGGAAGGGTGTTTTCCTGCCTTGCAATGTTACACACTCTGAAACAAGACTCTGACTTCTGTTATCTTACTTATATTTGTGAGGCTGGTTGTCTGATCTGACTGTGTAGTCTGATTGTCTCAATTGCATGAGAAGTGTCATATTGCTTTATTTCCCTTTGTGTGTGCATGCTAAGTCACTTCAGTTGTGTCCAACTCTTTGCGACCCTATGGACTGTAGCCCACCAGGCTCCTCTGTCCATGGGATTCTCCAGGCAAGCATACTGCAGTGGGTTGCTATGCCCACCTCCAAGGGATCTTCCCGACCCAGGGGTCAAACTCGTGTCAAACATATTAGACCCTGAAGCCCCATTCACCCCACTGGGTAGAAAATTCAACCTTAGTCCACTTTAGAGCTCTGAGCACCACCCCTTGTGGAAGTCCCCGGGTTTTCACAAAAAGAAACACTCAGGGAGGCTGTTCAGCCTTCACTTCACTCAACATGGCTTCCTCTCACCTGCCCTCAATCAGGCCTTTGGGGCACCTCATTGAAGATGAAGGGGAAAGACCTCCCAGAGGAAAAAAGAAAAGTCCTTTGTGAGCCATTTGATCATTCAGCTCTGCACAGTTCCCTATTAATACCAAAAAGGTAAGTTTGAAGATAAACTAACTGTGAGATTTATTGAGGGGTGTGTTTGAGATTCAGATTCAAACACCATCAGACAATAGAAATTTCTTCCACCCCGGAAGCAGTTCTCAAACGGCTGCACGAACTCACCAGCTAGCTCTTGATGACAAGATGCCTGGGTCCCACCCCAGACCATTTGGGATGGAGTCCAGGCATTTTAATTTTTTTTTTTGATTGCTCTGTTTTTTGTTTTTTTTTTTTTGTGGAGCAGCACCCCACACAATGTGCCAGATCTTAGTTCCCCAACCAGGGATGGAACCCACGCTCCTGCAGGAGTCTTAACAACTGGACCACCAGAGAGGGTCCTGATTGAGTTTTTTAAACTCTCCCCCGTGGTTCTACTGCACAAGGAGGGATGGGAACACAGGGCTGGAGCAGACTCACTGGGAAACACAGCATCGTCTAACAATAACCATCACCTGCACAGATGCTTCTTCCTCAGGTGCTTCATGGGGGATGGGCAGGCCGCTCTTCTTCACCAAGTAGGTTTTCCAGTTCATTTTTGAGTCCTCCTTCAACATAAATTATACACAATCCACAAGGTTGGTTCTGCGTCGGTTCTGAAGGCCACTTGCTGCCCCTCAGCTGCTAGACCTGAATGGGGTCTCGTGAGGACACTGGCCCAGGGAGGATCCGGGGGTGTGGCTGGAGAGAATGCCCTCATGGCCTCTGTCCTCTATGGCCGCCTTTCATTTCCCCCAAGGGCTTCTTTCCTGGCCTCTCTAGAAAAGTCTGCGTCCATCTTTCCTGCATGCAGGCTTCCCATCCCAGACCCGCCTTAAAAAACAGGGCTGAGGATAACACGAGGCTCTCCACCATTAACCAAACCACTGCTCTGGGCTTCCCAGGTGGCGCAAGTGGTCAAGAACCCACCTGCCACTGCAGGTAGAGGTGAGAGACGGGGGTTCGATCCCTGGGGTTGGGAAGATCCCCTGGAGGAGGGCATGGCAACCCACTCCAGTATTCTTGCCTGGAGAATCCCATGGACAAGAACCTGGAGGGTTACAATCCATAGGATCGCAAAGAATCAGACATGACTGAGCGACTTTGCACGCATGCACTGCTCTGGTGATAAGCATGTCCAGCCTGCCCCTCCCACGGCACCCTGGCCTGAAGCTTTGTGTGGTTCTTTCAGATGCCCTCCTCCTTAGCTCTGCCTCTCCAAACTCCACTCTGCTTCTCAGACCCATCTTCTGAGCCCCATCTCTCTTCTTCCAGAAAATTCTTCCACCAGCTCATCCCACTCATGTTCACTCACAGGGCTTAACCAGATTCAGTTATTCCAGCACTGCTTCACACATGCATGTCTTATCTTTCCAGCTGTTTATGGGTAGAAGTGTCTATGCTGGAAAGGGTACAGGTTTTAGAATCAGTTGCTTATTTGTGTTTTGTGTGTGTTAGTCATTCAGTCGTGTCCTGCATTGCAGGCGGATTCTTTACCGTCTGAGCCATCAGGGGGCGTTACACAGTCTGCCTTGTAATATCTAAGTGACTTGAACTTCTCTGTCATGGGAAGTAAAGAAGATGTGGATATCAAAGCTCTAGTTCAGAGCCCAGTACATACAACCGAATTGTACCTCTGCTCATTTCACCTATATTCATTTATATATATATGCCCTCAGAGATGGGGGAGAGGGAAAGATCAATTTCAGCAGTGTGGGCAGTTCTACAAAATAAGTGTGTAGTTCAAGTATGTGTGAGACAGGCTGTGTCCTCAATGGGACTCGGTACCCCCTGGCCTCTCATTGGAGGAGCATTCCAGGGTCCCGATGATGTTTCTAGTGTTTAAAAATGCATGTGTTTTTCATGCAATGTGGTCTCCAGACACAAGCCAGCCATCTCATCTGGAGTTCTACTGAAAAAACAACCACTTAAGAAATAGAAGAATGAATCTCCAATGTGGCTCCTTCAAAGGATATTTCAAGAATCATCTCAACTGTACTCAAATGTTGCCTCATATAGACTACCCCAGCATATGAGACTATTCCAGTGTGTGTGTGTGTGTGTGTGTGTGTGTGCATGCACGCGTGCTCAGTCATGTCTGACTCTGCAACCCGGTGAACTGTAGCCTGTCAGGCTCCTCTGTCCGTGGGATTCTCCAGGCAAGAATACTGGAGTGGATGGCCATTTCCTTCTCCAAAGGATCTTCCCGACCCAGGAATCAAATCCACGTCTCCTGCGTCTCCTGAATTGGCAGGTGGATTCTTTACCACTGAGCCACCTGGGATTCCAATGTAGCTAAATTCAGTAAATGCTCGTTGTTTTTCCTACCTCACAGGCATGAACTCACTTCCTGTCTCGAATCCAGTTCTGGAATAAAATACCTGCTTGGTCAATACTTATTGACTGACTCACAGGGAACACGATCAACCATATTTAATAGCAGGCTCTCTCCACTGAGACTCTCAGCCCCATCACCTTGTGCAGCCTCAGGTAAACCATAATTCAGTGGGGCTTCCATTACATCTGGCAGTTTTCCTATTTAAAAAAAAAGTTTGCCTGATAAAGTTTATCTTTTTGATGAGAAGATCATTACTCCCATGGGCCACAATTAATCAGCCTGTACTCTAGAGTCTGGGAACTGCAATTACTAAGTCCACACACACAGTTACTGAAGCCCACACGCCCTAGAGCCTGAGGTCTGCAGAGAAGCCCAAGCATGTAATAAAGAGGAGCCCCGGCCCGCCACAACTAGGAAAAACCCACACAGCAACAAAGACCCAGCATGGTCAAAAATAGTTAAATATCTAAAATTATTTTTTAAAAAGATCATTACTGTTAATATTTGCTCAGTTTAGTTAGCTCTGAATCAATAGAGCAACATTTTGTTTCCGTTTTTTAAACATTTATTTTGACGTGGGCCATTTTTAAAGTCTTTATTGAATTCGTTACAATATTGTTTCTATTTTATCTTTGGATTTTTGGCCATGAGGCATGTGGGATCTAAGTTCCCTGACCAGGGATCAAACCCACACCCCCTGCATTGGAAAGAGAAGTCTTAACCACTGGACTGCCAGGGCAGTCCCTCAACATTTCCTTTAGAAGAATGAATTTACCTACCTCCAGGTCACACCCCATCTTCTTTCTAATTTCCTTCATGTCATGGTGATACTGTTGGCGTATTTCCTCTAACTGCTTCCAATATTCCTGGAAAGCAATCCCAATTCCAAAATGTTAAATGTTTGCGGACAACTTGACAGAATACTCTCTAGAAAGCCTATGATTTTATTTTTATTTTATTTTTTATTTTTGGCCATGCCTCACGGCACGTGGGATCTTAGTTCCCCGACCAGGGATCGAACCCACACCCCCTGCATTGGAAGCATGGCGTGTTAACCACTGGACAGCCAGGGAAATCCCCAAGACAGCCTATGATTTTAGAAATGTGTGATATGTAGTAAGGGAAAAGTCGGTGCTCCCCAAAATGATAATCTGCCTTATACTTTGCCTGTGGTAAAGTGATCATATTTGGAGATGGTGTCATTGCAGGGGTGAATAGTTAAGCTAAGCTGTGGTCACAACTGGGGCAGAGTGGGTCCCTAATGCAGAGTGGGTCCTGCTGTCCTGTTAAGAAGATGGCCAGGGACTTCTCTGGCAGTCTAGTGGTTAACTCTCTGCACTTCTAATGCCGAGGACTTGGGTTTCACCCCTGGCCAGGGAACTAAGGGCCCCACGCCACATGGTGTGGCCAAATAATAATAATAATAAATAATATTTTAAAAAATAAGCAGACTCCTTTTAAAAAAAGAAGACGAAGATGGTCACACAAGGACGATGCCACGTCCAGTGGCAGAGACTGAGTTGTGTCACTGCAAGTGAGGATATCTGAGCATCACGGACCAACTCCCAGAAGCCAGCGAAAGGCAGAGAGGGACTCCCCTCCAGAGTTCAGAGGGAGCATGGCCCTGCTGACATCTTGACTTTGGACTTCAAGCCTCCAGAACTGTGAGACAGTAAATTTCTGTCGCTTCAAACTGCCCAGTGTGTTGTAAGGCAGCCCGAGGGAACTAACACAAATTTCAAAAATGTTCAGGATGGACAGTTACTTGATCAATCCGAGGTAAAAAGCCCTATGAACTCAGCTACACTGCATTCTCTGAGAAGGTGGAATGCATGTCTTTGTCTCCCCTGAGCCCTCATTGTGGTGCATCACACCGTGTACCCAGCAAGGGTTTGTGTAGTGAGCTCTCTCGGGTGCACCATAGATGCTAAAAACAATAATACCCTGCGTGTGTGTGTGCTAAGATGCTTCAGTCATGCGACCCTATGGACTGTAGCCCCCCAGGCTCCTCTGTCCACGGGATTTTCCAAGCAAGAATATTAATACCAGAGTGGGTTGCCGTGCCCTCCTCAAAGCAACATGGTATTACGGTACACAAGACAACGAGAGAAATCCAGCGGTAGCCCTTGGAAGCAGTTTCTAACCTGTTCCTTCATTTCATTTCTCCTGAACTGCAGCCCCCAGAATCTAGGTCCTTCCGCATCGCTTCTTAGCTTTTGTCTCTGGTTGTCATTTGGCTCAGCAGAAGATGGACGAAGACCCTGTTATTGGAATAAAGTAGTTTATCAAGTGTATTTGCATTCTGGAAACACCTTATGACTTGACCTGCACTTCATCCTTTAAGCAATAATTATATTATCAATCTCACTATTTGATAATAATTATATTGAGTTTTTTTTTATAGTGAGCAGAATTTTCTTAGATTAAGCATGAAACTTTTAAAAAAGTAAATGAATAAAACCACTGGTATTGTTTATTCTAAGCAATCAGTATTTTACGCTAGCATGTAAGATGCCTAGATTTGTTTTCTGAACTGCTAAACTGTAACTGTGAAATCAAATATCTATAAAAGTTCAGCAACCCTTGGAGCTTGAGATTAGGTAGGGGAAGAGAACTAAAGCTTTTGAGCAGCTCAAAATAAGACCAATACAAATAGGATGTATATCCAGTTTCACTCAGCCCCAGAATTTTGACACTATACTTAAGGGTAAAGTTTAACTTTCATTTCAAATAAAATATGATAATCCCTTTTTAAAAATGTGTAGAATTCTAATAAACTAGAACCAAAGAAAAGCAGCACTCAAGGGGACCTCGAAGCCTATCTACAGCTTTTATAGAGAAAGATACTGAAGTTCAGAGAGGCTGCATGTTCTGCCTAACGTCACAGCAAGTGATGGAGCCAGGGAACGGACGAGGCTTCTCAGACCCTAGCTAAAGCCTATTCCCAATATTCTTCTTTAGCTGTTAAAAACTAGTCTTAATCTTCTATGTGGAATGAACTTTGACTTAAGGAACCATGAATATTTGTGAACAGAGAAAGCATTAGAAATCTCTGATGGCCTCTTATATTTGGTTTTTACTTACCAATTGCTTTTCCACTTTCAGCTTATATTGTTGAGCTTTACATTTCCTCTGAAGGTATTCAGCAAGCCTTAGGAAACAGAAACATTCAGCTTGAGTAGAAATTTTAACTTGTTATAGGCAGCAATTTGACAAGTAGATTTTCAGCTTCATAATGAGATTCACAAATCACCTGTGACATTCTGAGTTCAAAGTGAAAAGTGAGAGTCGCTCAGTCATGTCCAACACTTTGCAACCCCATGGACTATACAGCCATGGGATTCTCCAGGCCAGAATACTGGAGTGGGTAGCTGTTCCCTTCTCCAGCGGATCTTCCCAACCCAGGGATCGAACCCAGGTCTCCGGCATTACCAGAAAGAAGAAAACAACATGAAAAATTCAAGAGTATGAATCTGTGGCCACAGTCAAATGGCAACATGAGTAAGATTAGTTACATCAAACTTGAGATGAAAAAGTGTCAAGGGAACAGTGAATTAAGTATTTTAAACGTAGTCTGGAGATTCTTCCTGGATGCTTTAGGAGAATTTGGACAGACTTCAAAATAAATGCTGATATAGCAAGATATTATTCAGAGGACGAAAGTTTAAGTTAGACCATGACATTACCATTGACCTGGAGGTGGACTGTGGCTTTCTTCCTGATCATAACTCTCCTCATCTCTGGTATCTTTTTGAGGAACATGGTGGTAATTTGGTCCGTGCACTCTCTTCCTCAACAAGTCAAGTTGAGCATAAAAATGATCATAATGTCCACACACTGCAGCAAGTTTGGGCCTTTCTACCATTTTTACCTGAGGGATTAAAATGAAGAGAGATTTTTTTTAAAATACAGGATTAAAATCTATAATAACTGATTGCTTGATAGTGACCATAGCTAAAACAAGGTATAGAAATTATCTTGTTGTTCTTGCTCTAGACTCGTTTTTCAGTAATCTTACAATATCCAAATCCTAGAATTGAAAAATGTTTTAGAAGCCAAAGTCCTGCAGCACCATAGTTAATAATTTTGCTCAGGTGTGAATATGAGTCACGTATACTTTATGGCTAGTGTATCAAAAATACTTAGCGAGCATCTATCCAACCCAAGATATGGAACTAAACTGTGTTATTATTTCCTATTTTTCATAAACTTATTTGTTGTTGTTCATATACACAGGAAGAGCCCCTGGAGGGGGAAATGGCAACTCACTCCAGTATTCTTGTCTGGAGAATCCCATGGACGGAGGAGCCTGGCAGGCTACAGTCCATGGGTTGCAAAGAGTTGGACACGACTGAGCACACACACAATATATATGTTAGATTAAATATAAAATTATAGATATTTGACCATCTTTAACTTACAAAGTGAAAGAGGAGAGTGAAAAAGTTGGCTTAAAGCTCAACATTCAGAAAACTAAGATCATGGCATCTGATCCCATCACTTCATGGGAAATAGATGGGGAAACAGTGGAAACAGTGTCAGACTTTATTTTGGGGGGCTCCAAAATCACTGCAGATGGTGATTGCAGCCATGAAATTAAAAGACACTTACTCCTTGGAAGGAAAGTTATGACCAACCTAGATAGCATATTCAAAAGCAGAGACATTACTTTGCCAACAAAGGTCCGTCTAGTCAAGGCTATGGTTTTTCCTGTGGTCATGTATGGATGTGAGAGTTGGACTGTGAAGAAGGCTGAGCACCGAAGAATTGATGCTTTTGAACTGTGGTGTTGGAGAAGACTCTTGAGAGTCCCTTGGACTGCAAGGAGATCCAACCAGTCCATTCTAAAGGAGATCAGTCCTGGGTGTTCTTTGGAAGGAATGATGCTAAAGCTGAAACTCCAATCCTTTGGCCGCCTCATGCGAAGAGCTGACTCATTGGAAAAGACTCTGATGCTGGGAGGGATTGGGGTCAGGAGGAGAAGGGGACAACAGAGGATGAGAAGGCTGGATGGCATCACCAACTCGATGGACATAAGTTTGGGTAAACTGGGAGTTGGTGATGGACAGAGAGGCCTGGTGTGCTGCGATTCATGGGGTCGCAAACAGTTGGACACAACTGAGCGACTGAACTGAACTGAACTTACAAAAATGGCACATTCACATAATCCTATTCAAATATTAAAGTAAATGTGTAAAATCTGGCTTATCGGTCTAAATACAAATTAAACATTTATTTTAATTTTAAAGTGTCAAGTCATTTTCTTAGTTTTACAATATTTACCTATGTACAACCCAAAAGAATGTACTACTAGTTAGTTGAAAAATGGCTAGAAATACAGAAAAGTATTGGAAGGCAAAAACAGCTTCTTTAGGATTTTCTCTAAAATCTCAAACAGTAATAACAACATCCAAGATGGTTCCTGTGGAGACCTCCCATTTCACTGCATTAGCAGAAGCTTTCAGAGGATTGAAGAACCAGCAATATGTTCTCCTAATATCATCCACCCATAAAACTTTCAGATGTTTTTTCTTGTTTTTTTTTTTTTTTTGCCTCCTGCAGGTTTGCTACAGAGTATTCTAAATTACAACATACTTTCAAAATTCTTTAATAAAGTTAAGCCATATTCTATCAAATAAAGGGCAATAACTAAATAGTTTCAAAAATCTATCTGTACCCATATATTTGCTAAAGTGTCCAGATAGCAAGTAAACACTTAGGAAATGTACTTCAAATGGTCCTGTAATTATACCATGAGCCTTCTTTAAGAATATAATTCTTCAGTTAAAATACAACAGCCATTTTTATGTGCCAGAAGCATTTCACTAGCAAAAACTAAAAGATTCAACATTCTGATGAAATGGATTCAAATAACTGGCATAAAGAAACTCAGGGAAAAAATCAATGATTTTATAATAAAAATTCCTCAATTACATACAACATCAGAATTAGGAGTATGAATGCAGAAAGTTTTCTGCTGCTGTTCTACTCACTTGTCCTATATAGAAAAATCCTATTTATTTAAAGAAGTTAAAAGGAATTGAATTACAAAAAAAACTAATACATACCATACCTATAAGAAAATACAGCATTGTTAAATATATATATATAACAACTAGAAGTTGTCCCATGAACTACCACTGTAATGCTAATTACAGAATTTTATTATAAGTACAAAACTAGTGAACCCCCACATCATGACCTCATACCTCATGAACATGTGGAAGTAGTTCTGTAGAACAGACCATCTGCTAAAACAACAGGAATGCTTTAGCATGACTTACAGATATGGGTGTCTGGGCTCCAGCTGGTGATCTCCATTCATTTCTACATAATACGTCCTTCCTCTTATTTGGCACTGTTATCCTTGATCGTGGTAGGCACTTTCCCTGGAATCTCACGTTCTGTATTTTAGAATCTTATTTAACCAAAAGAAAACAACTTCATTAAAAAAAATTTTTTTATACTTGTGAGAGTATAAGCATATGGAGCATTTCATAACACACTTTAACCAGAAACATTTATGTTCACTTGAAACATGTTCACTTAAACCAGAAACATTTATACTCACAAAGAGAAGGGCTGACGGAAAATGACTACGCGTTTTCTTTGGACGGAGGAAATCATTCTTGCCAGGGTTCCTTTACATAGTTCTCTCTCTCTCCCTCTCTCTCTCTCTCTTTAGTCGCTCAGTCATGTCCGACTCTTGCGACCCCATGGACTGCAGCCCGCCAGGCCCCTCTGTCCATGGGATTCTCCAGACAAGAATACTGGAGTGGGTTGCCATTTCCTTCTCCATACATAGTTCTAGTAATATTTAATTATTTAATAGTCTACTATTTAACAATTTAGGAGTGAATATTAACATTTACAGAAACAATACGCATAACATGTTTAGTAGTTCAATCATTAACTAAATTAATTACAAGTAATTAAACGTAGTCATCAGAGCTTGGGTTATCAGGCCGCAGCGCTCAGGGCCCATTGTTATTGGAAATGGATGAGTGGGTCTTCTAACATGTTGGTATTTATCACATTCACCCATGTGTTCCTGTTTTTGCATCTGTCCTATATTAGAAATGTAGACAATACACTTTCTCTCATGCTCTACTTCTCTACTTTCTAAACATTCTCAATCTAGACCAATACATAATGATGTCAAATCAAATTAAACATAGCAGAATTATCCATTCACTTTCCCTTTATAACTTTCCTAAGTTTATAATCATTTCTCCATCACAGTGAGTAATATTTCCCTCTCACTGGTTCCTCCTCATTCTTGAAGCTGAGATATTTGGTTATGGCTAAAAATCCTGCCATTAAATTGAATAACTTAAATTGAAGAAAGTACAGAAAACCACTAGATCATTCAGGTATGACCTGAATCAAATCCCTTACGATTTTACAGTGGAAGTGACAAATAGATTCAAGGGATTAGACCTGATAGATAGAGTGCCTGAAGAACTATGGATGGAGGTTCATGACATTGTACAGGAGGCAGTGATCAAGACCGTCCCCAAGAAAAAGAAATGCAAAAAGGAAAAATGGTTTTCTGAGGAAGCCTTACAAATAGCTGAGAAGAGAAGCAAAAGGCAAAGGAGAAAAGGAAAGATACACCCATCTGAATGCAGAGTTCCAAAGAATAGCAAGGAGAGATAAGAAAGCCTTCCTCAGTGATCAATGCAAAATAGAGGAAAACAATAGAATGGGAAAGACTAGAGATCTCTTCAAGAAAATTAGAGATACCAAGGGAATATTTCATGCAAAGATGGGCTCGATAAAGGGCAGAAATGGTATGAACCTAACAGAAGCAGAAGATATTAAGAAGAGGTGGCAAGAATACACAGAAGAACTGTACAAAAAAGATCTTCATGACCCAGATAATCACAATGGTGTGATCACTCACCTAGAGACAGACATCCTGGAATGTGAAGTCAAGTGGGCCTTAGGAAGCATCACTAGGAACAAAGCTAGTGGAGGTGATGGAGTTCCAGTTGAGCTATTTCAAATCCTGAAAGATGATGCTGTGAAAGTGCTGCACTCAATATGCCAGCAAATTTGGAAAACTCAGCAGTGGCCACAGGACTGGAAAAGGTCAGTTTTCATTTCAATCCCAAAGAAAGGCAATGCCAAAGAATGCTCAAAATACCACACAATTGCATTCATCTCACACGCTAGCAAAGTAATGCTCAAAATTCTCCAAGCCAGGCTTCAACAGTACATGAACCAAGAACTTCCAGATGTTCAAGCTGGATTTAGAAAAGGCAGAGGAACCAGAGATCAAATTGCCAACATCCATTGGATCATCAAAAGAGCAAGAGTTCCAGAAAAACATCTACTTCTGCTTTATCGACTATGCCAAAGCCTTTGACTGTGTGGATCACAACAAACTGTGGAAAATTCTGAAAGAGATGGGCATACCAGACCACCTGACCTGCCTCCTGAGAAATCTGTATGCAGGTCAGGAAGCAACAGTTAGAACTCGACATGGAACAAGAGACTGGTTCCAAATCAGAAAAGGACCACGTCAAGGCTGTATATTGTCACCCTGCTTATCTAACTTCTTTTTTTTTTTTGAAAACAGTAACAGTAGATTTAATAATGTTCCCAAATTAAAAAAAAAAACAAACAACCCTTTGTACATGTAAATACTAAGTTTGAATTGTCATCTAAAAAATTCTCAAAAATATAGACTGTTATAGGCTTAAAAAACCCGTAATTTGTGGAATATAAATAGTGGCCCATTTATGTCATTTTAAAGGCACTTGTAGTCATTTTACCTGAAAAAGAGATGGGTACACAGATTTCCAAATGTTTTTTCATGTGTCTTAACTTCTAATGTGGTTTGTTGTAATAAGGGAAAAAATAGTGGCTCTCAAGCTATTCATCTCTCACATCCAATGTGTTCTTAATAGCAGGTTAAATGAGTGCAGATCATTCTAAAGCAAAGGAAGTCCACAAATTAGGTGTAGGATGTTTCTCCTATTACATATAAAACTGTCAACTCAATTCTTTTTTTTTTTTTTTTCAATGCCATTCTCCCAAATCTTCCCACCCTCTCCCTCTCCCACAGAGTCCATAAGCCTGTTCTATACATCAGTGTCTCTTTTGCTGTCTCGTATACAGGGTTATCGTTACCATCTTTCTAAATTCCATATATATGCGTTAGTATACTGTATTGGTGTTTGTCCTTCTGGCTTACTTCACTCTGTATAATAGGCTCCAGTTTCATCCACCTCATTAGAACTGATTCAAATGTATTCTTTTTAATGGCTGAGTAATACTCCATTGTGTATATGTACCACAGCTTTCTTATCCATTCATCTGCTGATGGACATCTAGGTTGTTTCCATGTCCTGGCTATTATAAACAGTGCTGCCATGAACATTGGGGTACACGTGTCTCTTTCCCTTCTGGTTTCCTCAGTGTGTATGCCCAGCAGTGGGATTGCTGGATCATAAGGCAGTTCTATTTCCAGTTTTTTAAGGAATCTCCACACTGTTCTCCATAGTGGCTGTACTAGTTTGCATTCCCACCAACAGTGTAAGAGGGTTCCCTTTTCTCCACACCCTCTCCAGCATTTATTATTTGTAGACTTTTGGATTGCAGCCATTCTGACTGGTATGAAATGGTATCTCATAGTGGTTTTGATTTGCATTTCTCTGATAATGAGTGATGTTGAGCATCTTTTCATGTGTTTGTTAGCCATCTGTATGTCTTCTTTGGAGAAATGTCTATTTAGATCTTTGGCCCATTTTTTGATTGGGTCATTTATTTTTCTAGAGTTGAGCTGTGGGAGTTGCTTGTATATTTTTGAGATTAGTTGTTTGTCGGTTGCTTCATTTGCTATTATTTTCTCCCATTCTGAAGGCTGTCTTTTCACCTTGCTAATAGTTTCCTTTGATGTGCAGAAGCTTTTAAGTTTAATTAGGTCCCATTTGTTTATTTTTGCTTTTATTTCCAATATTCTGGGAGGTGGGTCATAGAGGATCCTGCTGTGATGTATGTCAGAGAGTGTTTTGCCTATGTTCTCCTCTAGGAGTTTTATAGTTTCTGGTCTTATGTTTAGATCTTTAATCCATTTTGAGTTTATTTTTGTATATGGTGTTAGAAAGTGTTCTAGTTTCATTCTTTTACAAGTGGTTGACCAGATTTCCCAGCACCACTTGTTAAAGAGATTGTCTTTAATCCATTGTATATTCTTGCCTCCTTTGTCAAAGATAAGGTGTCCATATGTGCGTGGATTTATCTCTGGGCTTTCTATTTTGTTCCATTGATCTATATTTCTGTCTTTGTGCCAGTACCATACTGTCTTGATAACTGTGGCTTTGTAGTAGAGCCTGAAGTCAGGTAGGTTGATTCCTCCAGTTCCATTTTTCTTTCTCAAGATCGCTTTGGCTATTCGAGGTTTTTTGTATTTCCATACAAATTGTGAAATTATTTGTTCTAGCTCTGTGAAGAATACTGTTGGTAGCTTGATAGGGATTGCATTGAATCTATAAATTGCTTTGGGTAGTATACTCATTTTCACTATATTGATTCTTCCGATCCATGAACATGGTATATTTCTCCATCTATTAGTGTCCTCTTTGATTTCTTTCACCAGTGTTTTATAGTTTTCTATATACAGGTCTTTAGTTTCTTTAGGTAGATATATTCCTAAGTATTTTATTCTTTTTGTTGCAATGGTGAATGGGATTGTTTCCTTAATTTCTCTTTCTGTTTTCTCATTATTAGTGTATAGGAATGCAAGGGATTTCTGTGTGTTGATTTTATATCCTGCAACTTTACTATAATCATTGATTAGTTCTAGTAACTTTCTGGTGGAGTCTTTAGGGTTTTCTATGTAGAGGATCATGTCATCTGCAAATAGTGAGAGTTTTATTTCTTCTTTTCCAATTTGGATTCCTTTTATTTCTTTTTCTGCTCTGATTGCTGTGGCCAAAACTTCCAAAACTATGTTGAATAGTAATGGTGAAAGTGGGCACCCTTGTCTTGTTCCTGACTTTAGAGGAAATGCTTTCAATTTTTCACCATTGAGGATAATGTTTGCTGTGGGTTTGTCATATATAGCTTTTATTATGTTGAGGTATGTTCCTTCTATTCCTGCTTTCTGGAGAGTTTTTATCATAAATGGGTGTTGAATTTTGTCAAAGGCTTTCTCTGCATCTATTGAGATAATCATATGGTTTTTGTTTTTCAATTTGTTAATGTGGTGTGTTACATTGATTGATTTGCGGATATTGAAGAATCCTTGCATCCCTGGGATAAAGCCCACTTGGTCATGGTGTATGATCTTTTTAATGTGTTGTTGGATTCTGATTGCTAGAATTTTGTTTAGGATTTTTGCATCTATGTTCATCAGTGATATTGGCCTGTAGTTTTCTTTTTTTGTGGGATCTTTATCAGGTTTTGGTATTAGGGTGATGGTGGCCTCACAGAATGAGTTTGGAAGTTTACCTTCCTCTGCAATTTTCTGGAAGAGTTTGAGCAGGATAGGTGTTAGCTCTTCTCTAAATTTTTGGTAGAATTCAGCTGTGAAGCCGTCTGGACCTGGGCTTTTGTTTGCTGGAAGATTTTTGATTACAGTTTCAATTTCCGTGCTTGTGATGGGTCTGTTAAGGTTTTCTATTTCTTCCTGGTCCAGTTTTGGAAAGTTGTACTTTTCTAAGAATTTGTCCATTTCTTCCTCGTTGTCCATTTTATTGGCATATAATTGTTGATAATAGTCTCTTATGATCCTTTGTATTTCTGTGTTGTCTGTTGTGATCTCTCCATTTTCGTTTCTAATTTTATTGATTTGATTTTTCTCCCTTTGTTTCTTGATGAGTCTGGCTAATGGTTTATCAATTTTATTTATCCTTTCAAAGAACCAGCTTTTGGCTTTGTTGATTTTTGCTATGGTCTCTTTTGTTTCTTTTGCATTTATTTCTGCTCTAATTTTTAAGATTTCTTTCCTTCTACTAACCCTGGGGTTCTTCATTTCTTCCTTTTCTAGTTGCTTTAGGTGTAGAGTTAGGTTATTTATTTGACTTTTTTCTTGTTTCTTGAGGTGTGCCTGTATTGCTATGAACTTTCCCCTTAGGACTGCTTTTACTGTGTCCCACAGGTTTTGGGTTGTTGTGTTTTCATTTTCATTCGTTTCTATGCAAATTTTGATTTCTTTTTTGATTTCTTCTGTGATTTGTTGGTTATTCAGCAGGGTGTTGTTCATCCTCCATATGTTGGAATTTTTAATAGTTTTTCTCCTGTAATTGAGATCTAATCTTACTGCATTGTGGTCAGAAAAGATGCTTGGAATGATTTCTATTTTTTTGAATTTACCAAGGCTAGGTTTATGGCCCAGGATGTGATCTATCCTGGAGAAGGTTCCATGTGCGCTTGAGAAAAAGGTGAAGTTCATTGTTTTGGGATGAAATGTCCTATAGATATCAATTAGGTCTAACTGGTCTATTGTATCGTTTAAAGTTTGTGTTTCCTTGTTAATTTTCTGTTTAGTTGATCTATCCATAGGTGTGAGTGGGGTATTAAAGTCTCCCACTATTATTGTGTTATTGTTAATTTCTCCTTTCATACTTGTTAGCATTTGTCTTACATACTGTGGTGCTCCCGTGTTGGGTGCATATATATTTATAATTGTTATATCTTCTTCTTGGATTGATCCTTTGATCATTATGTAGTGACCTTCTTTGTCTCTTTTCACAGCCTTTGTTTTAAAGTCTATTTTATCTGATATGAGTATTGCTACTCCTGGTTTCTTTTGGTCCCTATTTGCATGGAAAATCTTTTTCCAGCCCTTCGCTTTCAGTCTGTATGTGTCCCCTGTTTTGAAGTGGGTCTCCTGTAGACAACATATGTAGGGGTCTTGTTTTTGTATCCATTCAGCCAGTCTTTGTCTTTTGGTTGGGGCATTCAACCCATTTATGTTTAAGGTAATTACTGATAAGTATGATCCTGTTGCCATTTACTTTATTGTTTGGGGTTCGAATTTATACACCATTTTTGTGTTTCCTGTCTAGAGAATATCCTTTAGTATTTGTTGGAGAGCTGGTTTGGTGGTGCAGAATTCTCTCAGCTTTTGCTTGTCTGAGAAGCTTTTGATTTCTCCTTCATACTTGAATGAAATCCTTGCTGGGTACAATAATCTGGGCTGTAGGTTATTTTCTTTCATCATTTTAAGTATGTCTTGCCATTCCCTCCTGGCTTGAAGAGTTTCTATTGAAAGATCAGCTGTTATCCTTATGGGAATTCCCTTGTGTGTTATTTGTTGTTTTTCCCTTGCTGCTTTTAATATTTGTTCTTTGTGTTTGATCTTTGTTAATTTGATTAATATGTGTCTTGGGGTGTTTCGCCTTGGGTTTATCCTGTTTGGCACTCTCTGGGTTTCTTGGACTTGGGTGATTATTTCCTTCCCCAGTTTAGGGAAGTTTTCAACTATTATCTCCTCAAGTATTTTCTCATGGTCTTTCTTTTTGTCTTCTTCTTCTGGAACCCCTATGATTCGAATGTTGTAGCGTTTAATATTGTCCTGGAGGTCTCTGAGATTGTCCTCATTTCTTTTAATTCGTTTTTCTTTTATTCTCTCTGATTCATTTATTTCTACCATTCTATCTTCTAATTCACTAATCCTATCTTCTGCCTCTGTTATTCTACTATTTGTTGCCTCCAGAGTGTTTTTAATTTCATTTATTGCATTATTCATTATATATTGACTCTTTTTTATTTCTTCTAGGTCCTTGTTAAACCTTTCTTGCATCTTCTCAATCCTTGTCTCCAAGCTATTTATCTGTGATTCCATTTTAATTTCAAGATTTTGGATCAATTTCACTATCATTATTCGGAATTCTTTATCAGGTAGATTCCCTATCTCTTCCTCTTTTGTTTGGTTTGGTGGGCATTTATCCTGTTCCTTTATCTGCTGGCTATTCCTCTGTCTCTTCATCTTGTTTAAATTGCTGAGTTTGGGGTGTCCTTTCGTATTCTGGCAGTTTGTGGAGTTCTCTTTATTGTGGCTTTTCCTCGCTGTGTGTGGGTTTGTACAGGTGGCTTGTCAAGGTTTCCTGGTTAGGGAAGCTTGTGTCGGTGTTCTGATGGGTGGAGCTGTATTTCTTCTCTTTGTTCAGTCGCGCTGTGGGGAGGGAGGGAGGGATGCTGCAAACAAATAACACTGACGTGCGCTCGCAGTGCCTCAGCCACACTGGGTCTGCCCCCGCTCACGGCGCGTGTAGCCTCCCTGCCCACACTGCTCGGGCTCTAGGTTGTTCCGCCGGGAACAATCCGAGGCTGGCCCTGGGTTGCATGTACCTCCCAGGTCCAAGCCGCTCAGGTTCAGGCACTCGGGTAGTCCTCAGAGGCGCAGACTCAGTTAGGCCTGAGTTTTGTGCTCTTCCCAGGTCCGAGCAGCTCAAGTGATGAGGTGTTTGGCGAGCGCCAATGCTGCGACTTATCGCCTCCCCGCCACTCGGTTATCTGGGTGTAAAACCGGCGCACCTTCTCAGGCAGATGTTAACCGTCCAGACCCCCAAAAAGTTTTAGTTAGCAAAGAAGCCTGCTTACAGTTTTATAGATAATGTCTCTCTGGGGCTGCGATTGCCCCCTTCCGGCTCTGGCTGCCTGTCACCGGAGGGGGAAGGTCTGCAGCCGGCTATCTCTGTTCAATTCTTTGTTCCGTGCGCGGGCCTGGCGGTGTCTTAGGTTGGGGCTAGCTTTTCGCGTGGTAGATATCCCACAGTCTGGTTTGCTAGCCCAAATTATTTCGCTCAGATAGTGCTCAGGGTATTCAGGCCAGATTCTTACTCTAAGCGATGCAGCCCGCACTGCGCCTCCCTGCCCAGCCCCCGCTTGCTAATGGCGCGTGCAGGCGTCTGCGCTGCTTCCCCGCTGGGGGAGTTACCGTAGGACTCGCAATCTTTGAGTTTTAATTGTTTATTTATTTTTTCTTCCTGTTATGTTGCCCTCTGTGCTTCCAAAGCTCGGCACAGATTCGGCAGTGAGAAGGTTTCCTGGTGTTTGGAAACTTCTCTCTTTTTAAGACTCCCTTCCCGGGACGGAACTCCGTCCCTCCCTCTTTTGTCTCTTTTTTTGTCTTTTATATTTTTTCCTACCTCCTTTCAAAGAGTTGGATTGCTTTTCTGGGTGCCTGATGTCCTCTGCTGGCATTCAGAAGTTGTTTTGTGGAATTTACTCGACGTTTAAATGCTCTTTTGATGAATTTGTGGGGGAGAGAGTGTTCTCCCCGTCCTACTCCTCCGCCATCTTGGCTCCTCCTTATTTAACTTCTTTGCAGAGTACATTATGAGAAACGCTGGGCTGGAAGAAGCACAACCTGGACTCAAGACTGCCTGGAGAAATATCAATAACCTCAGATATTCAGATGACACCACCCTTATGGCAGAAAGTGAAGAAGAACTAAAGAGCCTCTTGATGAAAGTGAAAGAGGAGAGTGAAAAAGTTGGCTTAAAGTTCAACATTCAGATAACTAAGATCATGGCAATCTGGTCCCATCACTTCATGGCAAATAGATGGAGAAACAGTGGAAACAGTGACAGACTTTATTTTGGGGGGCTCCAAAATCATCGCAGATGGTGACTGCAGCCATGAAATTAAAAGACGCTTGCTCCTTAGAAGAAAAGTTATAGCCAACCTAGACAGCAGAGACATTACTTTGCCAACAAAGATCTGTCTAGTTAAAGCTATGGCTTTTCCAGTAGTCATGTATGGATGGGAGAGTTGAACTATAAAGAAAGCTGAGTGCCAAAGAATTGATGCTTTTGAACTGAGGTGTTGGAGAAGACTCTTGAGAGTCCCGTGGACTGCAAGGAGATTCAACCAGTCCATCCTAAAGGAAATCAGTCCTGAATATTCATTGGAAGGACTGATGCTGAAGCTGAAAATCCAATACTTTGGCCACCTGATGCAAAGAACTGACTCATTTGAAAAGACCCTGATGCTGGAAAAGACTGAAGGCAGGAGGATGTTGTACAAGGGGATGACAGAGGATGAGATGGTTGAATGGCATCACCAACTCAATGGACATGAGTTTGAGTAAACGCTGGGAGTTGGTGATGGACAGGGAGGCCTGGCGTGCTGCAGCCCATGGACTTGCAGAGTCGGACATGACTGAGCAACTGAGTTGAATGGAATTGAAAAATCCTGCTGTTCTTATTTCACAATGTTAATTGAATTAGTAATTTTTCTCTTTAATGTCTGTCTCTCTTACACATACACACAAACACATACAGTATTTCATCAGCTGATTCCTGACACTATCACTGAAGCAGCTCCCCTATTTCTCATTACCATAAGGTATCACCTGCTTTCTTTGGGGATCACATAGTAACAATTCTCCTACTGTTACCAATTAGGTCCAAGATCCTAACTTCAGCTCAAACCAGCCTCTGCAAGAGAACTCTTAATCTCCAGTCCATTCTCTCTAGTTCAATAACACAAGCTTCATCTCATGATTCTGACTCTCTACCCCTTCCCTACACAAAAGTTAAGCTTGGATCCTGCCTCTTTGAGCATCTCTTTATCAGCAAATCCACTGCTTCATCAAGTTTTCCTGACTGATGAGAAGAGAGGAGATGAATTTTCCAGGTCATGAATGAGCTAGATGTACAGGCACGCCCACAGGTCACCACTCAACAAAAATTTTTCTCCTGTTTATAATGCTCGTGCATGCTAAGTAGCTTCAGTCGTGTCTGACTCTGCGACCCTATGAACTGTAGCCCATCAGGCTCCTCAGTCCATGGGATTCTCCAGGCAAGAATACTGGAGTGGGTTGCCCTGCCCTCCTCCAAGGGATCTACCTGACCCAGAGATCGAAACTTCATAGGCCGATTTGGGCAGATTTTCCAGTTGCAGCTAGTACAAGGCCTCATAAAGGTAGACTAGAATTGTCTGGGTTTAATATAAAGATGTGTTGTAGGTCTCAGGCATTGAGATTAATAAGAAATCATGCTATTGCTATAATAAATTCATCTCATGTCTCCTGCATTGACAGACGGGTTCTTTACCATGAGCGCCACCTGGGAAGTCCTGCTTATAGTGCTCCTATTTTTTAAATGTTCACATTCAATAAATCTGGAGGAATTTCCCTGCTAATGTTGTCAACCATATACTATAAATCACTGCGTGAGACACACACAATAAATATCTTTTGGTTGCACAGTTAAGTCCTTCTTACCAGGGGCCACCTTCCCAGCAGGTCGAGAAGCAGATGGTCTTGCTTTATGTAAAAGTAGGTGACTGAATTCTTCGTGAATGACCTAAAATATAACAGTGTATCAGGACTCACTAGCCACAAATCTCTGTCAAAATCCAAACAGAATCACCTCCAAACTCACCTCGGGAGTCAAGTATTTGGCAATAAGATTCTCTAAAAAGGGCCTTTTCAAAATGGAGTTGATGGATGGACGATCTCGGGGAGATACTTCAAAGAGCTGGGATAGTAAGAACTGTAGGTCACGGGAAAACCTGGGCGATATCGGAGGAACATGAGCTTGACAAATCTTCAGAACCAGCTGCTGTAAGTTGTTACCCTCAAACTGAAAGGACAAGCAATGGTGATACTAAATCAGAGAAAAATTCAATGCGAATATTTAAAGGAATACCAAGAGGCACTTCCCTGGTGGTCCAATGGTTAAGAACCTGTCCTGCAATGCAGGGAACATGGGTCTGCTCCCTGGCCGGGGCACTAAGATTCCACATGCCACGGAGGGACTGAGCCTGCCTGGGGCAGCTACTGAGCCCTCCTGCCACAACTAGAGAGTCTGTGCAATTGAAGATCCTGCAAGCCACAACTTAAGACTGGACACCATCAAATAAGTAAATAAATAAACACTGAAAATAAATAAATGTTAGAAAAGAGGAGGGAGTGAAGTGAAAGTCGCTCAGTCTGTGTCTGACTCTCTGCAACCCCATGGACTGTAGCCCACCAGGCTCCTCTGTCCATGGAACTCTCCAGGCAAGAATACTAGAGTGGGTAGCCTTTCCCTTCTCTAGGGGATCTTCCCAACCCAGGGACTGAACCCAGGTCTCCCGCATTGCAGGCAGATTCTTTACCAGCTGAGCCACAAGAGAAGCCCAAGAATACTGGAGTGGGTAGCCTATCCCTTCTCTAGCAGATCTTTCTGACCCAGGAATCAAACTGGGGTCTCCTGTACTGCAGGGGAAATTTTTTTTTACCAACTGAGCTATAAGACAAGGCATTTAAAATCTTTTTAATTTTTAAAAAGTAAAATAACTTTGAGAAACAAAACAGTGTTAAAAGGTTTCATTAAGAGTACCATGGTCCACCCTGAATTGTTTCCATCAACATGTAGCCAGTTATTCAATGAGCCATCATATTACTTAAAACAAGGGGTTTTTTAGTTTATTATCAAAATCTTTACTCGTTTCCCAAAACTAGAAGGTATACGAAATTATAAACAGGGAAAATATATACAATTCCACCACCCAGAGATATATTTTCTTCTAGCCGTTTAAAAAATACTACTTATTTTACAAAGTTGAGATCATACGATATGAAATTTTATATCTTGCTTTTTTAAATGACAGAGGAGCCTGGGGTCACAAAGAGTCGGACACGACTGAGTGACTAACACTTTTTTCAAGCTCTATGTACTATTCTCCAACTTGGATTTTGTACTTAATAATATAGCTTGGATATCATCCCATGTTGGTATATATGGAGCTATCATTCTTGTTAATATCTTGTTCATATAATTTTTAACAATCTAATGAAACCAAACAACCTTTTTCTTTCAGAGGTTATTTTAATTTATATACTTTTCAATAATTCAAGATAATCTGATGATTAATATACTTACAGGATGTCTGAGTGTGCAGAGCTCATATAAGACACAGCCAAGAGACCAAATATCCCTGGGAAAGATAAGAGTTTATATGCCAAGAAATATCGATAATTCTCAATTTAAACTTTTATCCTTACAGTCAACTATATTTGTGTATCTTTACAATTTTATATAGGGTGACCAGTTTTCACAAATGCTTTCAGTACATTATCAATTCTTACTCTTACTAAGACTAGAGAAAAAATTGTAGCTTGTCAGAGTCCCAGCAGAGAAAAGGTACACAAGCTTCGCTACAATCTGATGGCTAAATACTTACTTTAACTTCATGTGATGAGCTCAAAGAAAATGTGTGCGCGTATGGAATTTTGAGCAATTTGGAGGAGGGAGGAAGAACTCAAATGTGGGTTACTTGATTCAACAGGTAACATTTCGTTAATTTAGAAAGGAACGTTCTACTCGAGGCTATAGACAGAACCAAAGTTAGATTAAGTGATAAACAGAGTATCTGGTACTCAATGAACTTAAAATGTGTTAAAATTGGGCCTGTGCAGGTGTCCAATAAATGACCTTTGACCTCAGAGGGCCAAAAATAACCCCTCCTCAGATCATGCTAAACACTTCCATTTTTGAACATGCATCCTATGAAGATGCACTAAACAGCTATGTCTGCACAGAACACCAGTTACCTCACCCCTAATCCCCTTTCCTCATGCCTAAGACCATGCTGCATTGCAGGCAGATTCTTCACCACTGAGCCACCAGGGAAGCCTGCCTAAGACCATGATGCTTCTTCATCCCGTAAATATCTCAAATCCCTCGCCTTCGGGGAGGCAGATCTGAGACTTGTTCTCCAGTCTCATCTGGCTGCCTTTCTTCCTCTGCTGCAAACCTCAGTGTCTCAGCATTTGGCTTGCTGTGCATTACGTGAATTAACCCAGTTTGGTAATGATTTATTACTAGGAGCTTCCAATTATTCAAAGCATCAAATCAACATATTTAAATTTTGACTTAGATGCTTAAAAAGTAGTGCAAGGCAACAAAACAATGCTGCTGTGCTCTGCTCTCGAAAGCCTGCCCTTCCACCCTGGCGACACTAACTGCATTCCTGGTCAGCTTGAGGCCAACCCCCTTCTCTAGGTCAGAGGATATCTTCCAAAAATGCCCATTCTTCTACTATGTGGAGAAATGTTCACCACTCTTCTTTAGGGCTTTGCTTTTCATTTATCTCTTTCAAAGTCAGTCAAATATCTCTTGGGTACTTTTCTAAATAAATAGACAATGAACACCACAAAGGAACTTGGTCTTCCTGCAAAGCCAACTAGTTCAACTGGAAGACAGCCTTGAAAAGTGAAATGTTTTCCTTCTCCTTCCATGGAAGTAAAAACTATCTTGGCTTTATCTTTTATCACTGTGTATATTAACATTAAGGCTGCTTGTGAAGCTAGTGGTAAAGAACCCACCTGCAAATGCAAGAGATGTGGGTTCAATCCCTTCTCCAGGAAGATCCCCTGGAGAAGGGAATGGCAACCCACTCCAGCGTTCTTGCCTGGAGAATTTCATGGACAGAGGAGCCTGGCAGTCTACAGCCCAGGGGGTCACAAAGAGTTGAACATGACTGAGGGACAAACACTTTCACAAACTATATTAATATTACTCCTAAACAGTAGGCTCTAGTACCACAAATGTCAAAGCTTGTTGGTTTTTAAAGCTGGAAGATGCCTTAACAATTACCTGGCCAACACCACCTTTGTTGAAGAAAGGGGAACTGAGACCCACAGAGACTGACTGACTTGGTCGAGTTGCTGACAGAGTCAAGGTTAGGATTTCTGGCTCCTAAACCTGTGCTGGTGACCTGGAAGGTCACCAGACCTTCCGCCTGACCCATCTACAACACTTTCCCGCAATAGGCCCAACAGTGCTTAGAAAGCCTGATAATCGAACACAAAGATGGACATCACAGTGACCTCAACTTTCAATGTTATTCTATCACTTCTATCATCAGATGAAGAGACATATCTCTTTTCTAAATAAATTTGAAAGCTTTAGGAAACACTGAAGTGGTCAGACGCAGTCACAGCGATTCTCATTTCACAGGTGAGGAAAAGGAAATTATGAAGCACCATAAGAAAGAATCCATAAGATTTTACTGAGACTTTCAAACCAAAAGCCAGCAACTCACGTTTTATTGTTGTAGGGTTTATTCTGACAGATCTCTGGGGACAGGTAGTATGGTGTTCCAACGCAAGTTCTAGCAAGTTCCATGGTACTAGCAAAGTTATATTAAACAATAAAATAACATAGTGTATTACTGAAGTAAGAAAAGGCTTAAGACATACACATACATGTAAGAAAAATGTATAAAAAGTAACACAAAATTTGATGTATTCATATATTAAAATAAAGCATTATTATTAAAATATAGTGTATTAATAATGTAGTAATAAAATTAATTGATTTTAAGCTTATAATTCATTTCCCCCAAATCTACACAATAAAAAAAACTTATGGCTTAAAGACTGCACAAAAAGGTACCATTGTTATTTTGCAAACTCTCACATGTAAAAATTTCCCTCATTCCAATGACGAAAGTAATGCAATCTCATGATTTAAAATTTGGAAAACAGAAAAGGGAATAAAGAAGAAAAAAATTACCAAGAATCTTACTACCCTCAAACAACTAGTGCTAAAATTCTGATGTCTTTCCTTCTTGTCTTTTTTCCATGCATATTTTCCACATAGCTGTGATTATAGTGTATTTGAAATACAGAATTCTTGTTTTTAAAATTTTAAATTTAATACAACAAACTTTGTTCTCACATTATCAAAAAGTCTTCAAAATCATAAATGTCAGTGGCTAAACAATATTCAGGTACATGACTGTGCCAAGTTTTATAAAATTTAACTATTTCCCAATTTTTAGGCATTTAAACTATTCCAAATTTCAAATTATTCCCTTAGAACAAATTCTCAGAAATAGAACATTTAAAATCTCTTGGCATTTATTATCAACAAACTGTCTTTTGAAACATTTGCATCAATATACTCTCCTAAGCACGTGTTAATTTTCCTGTTTCACAAAATGCTCACTGACTTTACATACATTTCAGTCACATCTCATTTGATCAGCTTATATCACACTATACAGCATTGCTAACACTTCTGCTATGCCAAGATATGTCTCGCAAATTTTAATCTCAACGTACCATCTGAATACTTTAATATACTTATATAAACAATTATCCAAAATTATTGAGAAACCAAGCTCTTAATACCTTCTTAATTCTTGATACCTAAAAATACGTATTTTGGCTGTTATGAACAGAAGGAAAAATGATTTTTAAAAGTACTTACTTGTTCAAGACCCTTGCAATACCAAAGTCCCCAAGCTTTGCAACCATTCCGTTCTTGCTAAGAAAAATGTTCTGTAAGTGCAGAAAAGGCTATGTTGTTGGAGATATTTCAAGAAAATAAAAGATCTATTCTTCTTGATTCTGTCTCTGAGCCGTTTACCTGTGTTTTTATGTCCCTGTGTAAAACCTTCCTGTCGTGAATATGTTTCAGTCCTAGAGAAATCTGTACAAACCAACTCAGAATCTGTAGAGGGAACATAAAACAAAACTAGTGAGCAGTCTGCTGATCACTGAACTATCTTCAGTGATAGCATGCACAAAGAGAGAAATAATATATTTGTGTGTGGTTACACGAATGAAGTGAACAGATATACCATCATACCATCCTATGTTCTCCTTACAGCTGGAAAAACGGAAGTGTGAAAAGGCAATCCAAACATGTTGGTATGAAAAGGAACACTGCATACAGAAAAAGATAAACAGGGGACTCCCCTGGTAGTCCAGGGGCTAAGACCGCACTCCCAGAATGCAGGGGGCTGAATTTTATTTCTTAGTTATGGTTTATTTCTTAGTTATAATTTTATTTTATCTTAGCTGACCATGAGCCTTTTTATTAAACTGATCTGCTGCTGCTAAGTCGCTTCAAATCAGATCAGATCAGATCAGTCGCTCAGTCGTGTCCGACTCTTTGCGACCCCATGAATCTCAGCACGCCAGGCCTCCCTGTCCAATACCAACTCCCGGAGTTCACTCAGACTCACGTCCATAGAGTCAGTGATGCCATCCAGCCATCTCATCCTCTGTCGTCCCCTTCTCCTCCTGCCCCCAATCCCTCCCAGCATCAGAGTCTTTTCCAATGAGTCAACTCTTCGCATGAGGTGGCCAAAGTATTGGAGTTTCAGCTTTAGCATCATTTCTTCCAAAGAAATCCCAGGGCTGATCTCCTTCAGAATGGACTGGTTGGATCTCCTTGCAGTCCAAGGGACTCTCAAGAGTCTTCTCCAACACCACACTTCAAAAGCATCAATTCTTCGGAGCTCAGCTTTCTTCACAGTCCAACTCTCACATCCATACATGACCACAGGAAAAAAACATAGCTTTGACTAGATGAACCTTTGCTGGCAAAGTAATGTCTGCTTTTGAATATGCTATCGAGGTTGGTCATAACTTTCCTTCCAAGGAGTAAGCGTCTTTTAATTTCATGGCTGCAGTCACCATCTGCAGTGATTTTGGAGCCCAGAAAAATAAAGTCTGACACTGTTTCCACTGTTTCCCTATCTATTTCCCATGAAGTGATGGGACTGGATGCCGTGATCTTCCTTTTCTGAACGTTGAGCTATAAGCCAACTTTTTCACTCTCCACTTTCACTTTCATCAGGAGGCTTTTGAGTTCCTCTTCACTTTCTGCCATAAGGGTAGTGTCTTCTGCATATCTGAGGTTATTGATAATTCTCCCGGCAATCTTGATTCCAGCTTGTGTTTCGTCCAGTCCAGCGTTTCTCATGATGTACTCTGCATAGAAGTTAAATAAGCAGGGTGACAATATACAGCCTTGATGAACTCCTTTTCCTATTTGGAACCAGTCTGTTGTTCCATGTCCAGTTCTAACTGTTGCTTCCTGACCTGCATACAAATTTCTCAAGAGGTAGGTCAGGTGGTCTGGTATTCCCATCTCTTTCAGAATTTTCCACAGTTTATTGTGATCCACACAGTCAAAGGCTTTGGCATAGTCAAGAAAGCAGAAATAGATGTTTTTCTGGAACTCTCTTGCTTTTTCCATGATCCAGCGGATGTTGGCAATTTGATCTCTGGTTCCTCTGCCTTTTCTAAAACCAGCTTGAACATCAGGAAGTTCACGGTTCAAGTCACTTCAGTCATGTCTAACTCTTTGCCACCCCATGGACTGTAGCCCTGCAGGCTCCTCCATGGGCTTCTCAAGGAAAGAATACTAGAGTGAGTCACCATGCCCTTCTCCAGGGGATCTTCCTGACCCAGGGATTGAACCGAGAAGGTAGATTCTTCACCACTGAGCCACTGTAGACAGATTCCCAAGTGGTGCCGTGGTAAAGAATTTGCCTGCCCATTCAGGAGACGCAAGAGATGCAGGTTCGATCCCTGGGTCCGGAAGGTCCCCTGGAGTCGGAAAACACAATTAGGCATACATGCTTGCCTCAGACGCCTACAGAGATTTATTTAAACAATTCTAAACTTTCAATGGTTCCTTGTCCACCAAAACAGAGAGAGGAAAACAATTGAGGGAAAAAACTATATTCCAGATATGAAGATTCACTTGTAATTTTTTTTTTTTTGGCTGTGCTGTGCAGCATGTGGAATCTGAGTGCCCAGGGCATGTGTGTTAAGTCGCTTTAGTCGTGTCCGACTCTTTGCGATCCCATGGACTGGATCCCATGCCAGGATCCTTGTCCTGGGGGATTCTTCAGGCAAAAATACTGGAGTGGGCAACCATTCCTTTCTCCAGGGATCTTCCTAACCCAGGGATCGAATCCTGGTCTCCCACACTGCAGGCAGATTCTTTACTGTCTGAGCCACAAGGGAAGACCTTAGTTCGCCGACCAGGGATCAAACCCTTGTCCCCTGCACTGGAAGTGCAGAGTCTTAACCACTGGACCACCAGGAAACTCTACCAGTTGTAATTTTAGTTCTTTCTCAACAACGGGAAATGTAATTCAAACTTATGTAGAGAAAAGTATTTTTATTAAATGTGGCAAAATAATACCCAGATAAGAAGAAAGGAGGGTTTCTACAACTATAGAATTTAATATATAATGTCAATGAGCATAGGGAGAATGCATGATTAAATGTACAGAGGTTAGGGATATTGATTCTTTAATCATTCATACATTCACGACATTGAACTTTAAATCAAAGAGGAGAGTATCTGGGCTGTTAAATGCTAAAAGAGAACAAAGAAACAAAGGGCTTGAAGAAAGCTGGCGGGCCACTCTTGTGTCCTGCTTGTGGCCGAGGCCTTTCCCTTCAATCACACAGGCCGGGAGTCCAGTTCTTCCCCGCTACAAACATCTGTCTCCTTCATGAATAAAAGTTCCAAGAGGGTATCAAAGGATGCTAAATGTACAGAAGAAAAATGTGTTTGTGCTCAGACAAAATCGGAATTGAGGCCATTACTCTTCACCTTTTCTCTTCTCTCTCTTAATAACCAATGAGACTAAATAGCCAAAAGAGCTAAAAAGAGCTTCTATCCTCCCCAGCAAAGTGGGAAATCTATTTTAAAACAGCATACTCACTGGTAAAAGGAAGAAGAGTGAAGCTATAAATACATCACATTTTAAGTGGCTAAGGAACATTCTCATTCACTTTTTTCTCAGCCATTAAGATCCATCTTAGGGGCATCCTACATGAGATTTTCCAAAAATAAGATACTGTCCTTTCTCAAGCAAAGTTCACTCTCAAACAGAGATTCAATTTAAGTTCAAATTCAAACATGTTCTCAGTTCAGTTCAGTCGCTCAGTCATGTCCAACTCTTTGCAACCCCATGAACTGCAGCACGCCAGGCCTCCCTGTCCAATACCAACTCCTGGAGTTCACTCAAACTCATGTCCATTGAGTCGGTGATGCCATCCAGCCATCTCATCCTCTGTCGTCCCCTTCTCCTCCTGCCCCCAATCCCTCCCAGCATCAGAGTCTTTTCCAATGAGTCAACTCTTCGCATGAGGTGGCCAAAGTATTGGAGTTTCAGCTTCAGCATCAGTCCTTCCAATGAACACCAGGACTGATCTTCTTTAGGATGGACTGGTTGGATCTCCTTGCAGTCCAAGGGACTCTCAAAAGTCTTTTCCAACACCACAGTTTAAAAGCATCAATTCTTCGGAGCTCAGCTTTCTTCACAGTCCAACTCTCACATCCATACATGACCACTGGAAAAACCATAGCCTTGACTAGACAGACCTTTGTTGGCAAAGTAATGTCTCTGCTTTTGAATATGCTATCTAGGTTGGTCATAACTTTCCTTCCAAGGAGTAAACATCTTTTAATTTCATGGCTGCAATCACCATCTGCAGTGATTTTGGAGTCCAAAAAGATAAAGTCTGACACTGTTTCCACTGTTTCCCCATCTATTTGCCATGAAGTGATGGGGCCAGATGCCATGATCTTAGTTTTCAGAATGTTGAGCTTTAAGCCAACTTTTTCACTCTCCTCTTTCACTTTCATCAAGAGGCTTTTTAGTTCCTCTTCACTTTCTGCCATAAGGGTGGTGTCTTCTAAATATCTGAGGTTATTGATATTTCTCCTGGCAATCTTGATTCCAGCTTGTGCTTGCTCCAGCCCAGCGATTCTCATGATGCACTCTGCATAGAAGTTAAATAAACAGGGTGACAATATACAGCCTTGAAGTACTCCTTTTCCTATTTGGAACCAGTCTGTTGTTCCATGTCCAGTTCTAATTGTTGCTTCCTGATCTGCATATAGGTTTCTCAACAGGCAGGTCAGGTGGTCTGGTATTCCCATCTTTTGAAGAATTTTCCACAGTTTATTGTGATCCACAGAGTCAAAGGCTTTGGCATAGTCAAGAAAGCAGAAGTAGATGTTTTTCTGGAACTCTCTGCTTTTTCCATGATCCAGCGGATGTTGGCAATTTGATCTCTGGTTCCTCTGCCTTTTCTAAATCCAGCTTGAACATCTGAAGGTTCACGGTTCATGTATTGCTGAAGCCTGGCTTGGAGAATTTTGAGCATTACTTTAGCGTGTGAGATGAGTGCAATTGTACGGTACTTGGAGCATTCTTTGGTATTGCCTTTCTTTGGGATTGGAATGAAAACTGACCTTTTCCAGTCCTGTGGCCACTGCTGAGTTTTCCAGATTTGCTGGCATATTGAGTGCAGCACTTTCACAGCATCATCTTTCAGGATTTGAAATAGCTAGCTCAACTGGAATTCCATCACCTCCACTAGCTTTGTTCCTAGTGATGCTTCCTAAGGCCCACTTGACTTCACATTCCAGGATGTCTGGCTCTAGGTGAGTGATCACACCATAGTAATTATCTGGGTTGTGAAGATCTTTTTTGTACACTTCTTCTGTGTATTCTTGCCACCTCTTCTTGACATCTTCTGCTTCTGTTAGGTCCATACCATTTCTGTCCTTTATCGAGCCCATCTTTGCATGAAATGTCCCCTTGGTATCTCTAATTTTCTTGAAGAGATCTCTAGTCTTTCCCATTCTGTTGTTTTCCTCTATTTCTTTGCATTGATCGCTGAGGAAGGCTTTCTTATCTCTCCTTGCTATTCTTTGGAACTCTGCATTCAGATGCTTATATCTTTCCTTTTCTCCTTTGCTTTTCCCTTTCTTCTTTTCACAGTTATTTGTAATGCCTCCTCAGACAGTCATTTTGCTTTTTTGCATTTCTTTTCCATGGGGATGGTCTTGATCCCTGTCTCCTGTACAATGTCATTAGGCTAGGTTAATTTCTCATTTAAATGCTTTCTTCTCTGCAGTCACCCTCTGGTTTTTCAGTCTTCTAACTTTACTGAGGCCTTCAATGGCTAAGTTGAAGATCTCTCTTGGTAAATGTCAGACTGCACTCTAAAGTATGTGGGTTATTTTCAAATATCTTTTGATATTGATTTCTAACATGATTCCACAGTGATAACAGACTCTGTATGATTTTAATACCTTTAGACCATGAAATTTCTTCACTCTGTTTTATGTCCCTGGATCTATTCCAGTGGTCTCGCTGTTAATGGTCTATGGTAACTTGAATAGAATTTGTATCCTACTATTGTGTGAAAATTGTATAAATCTTAATTATGTTAAATTGGTTCTTCGTGCTTTTTAGGTCTACCATATTCTTCCACTTTTATGTATATTCATTCTATACATTTTTGAGAGTTTGATACTGAAACTCCCACTAAAAATCTTAATGTATCTGTTTAAAAAAAATAATTGTATTAATAATATATAGAAGGACCATATGTAACTTTGCCCTGTATTTTCCAAGTCTCCTATAAATGTTTTATCATACTTTTCATAATTTAAAAGATAAGAAGAAAAAGAAAAAATAAATGAATATTGACACTGTAAAAAAAAAATACCAAGCCATTATTTTTATAGTTCAAATTTCTCTTCCACCAATCATGCTTCATATAAACACAGTCTATTACTTATGAAATTATAAATTTAATCCCCAATATAAATGAACAGGGAAATTGGAAGAGTTTCTACCTGATCTTCACTAAATAACACTCCCCGTTGTCTTCTGATCCTTTTCATGAGATCCCCGCCATCACAGTACTCCATCACAATAAACAGTCTGTTGTTCTCTGTAAAAAAGGGCATCATTTGATGCTGCATAGGTTTCAAATATTTACTAATTACTTGCCTTTCAAGTTCTAGAAGGTGGAGAATGCAACAGAAAAATGCAGAATATAATAGCTAAAAACTGGCTGTAGAATCAAGATGGACTGGGCTCTAATCCCACTTCGCCACTTAAATTTCTTAGCTCTGTGACTCTGGGCAAGTTATTTTAATTTTTATGGGCTTCATTATCTCATCTGTCAGATGGTGATAATAATGTAGACACTCCTCTTGGGATCACCTCATCTTTGTTTACTTCAACTTTTAAATGAGTTAATCCATGTCACATATTTAGAATAATATCTGCACATAATGAGAGTTCAATAAATGTGAGCAACTATTTTTAATATGTCCCTGCAGGAGACCAGAAATGGGCTGTAACACAACAGCTGTGAATCTTTTTCAACACCACTAAAAGAATGATCAGACCCTTAAATTGAAGTATAAACTTCTATTTATACTGTTGAGTACTGGTGACACTCACTCTTTTTTTAATATTGTATTTATGTATTTGGCTGAGTCAGGTCTTACTGCAGCACTCAGAATTTCACTGTGGCCCATGGGCGCTCTAGTTGGGGCACATAAGCACTCAACCCTAGCAGTTGCGGTGCGCGGGCTTAGTTGCTCCACAGCACGTGGGATCTTGATTCCCCAACCAGGAATCGAACCTACATCCTCTGCATCACAATGTGGATTCTTAACCACTGGACCACCAGGGAAGTCCCAGTCAAATTTCTTTTAACTGACCTCTGCCTGACCTACACACTAGATTGCTGGGCACCATCCATGACTGTTGCTGCTCAAGGTTACCCTGGTGGCAACTAGACTCAACTATGCTCCCTCTGTCCTCACTGATTCTTACCAAGATCATTGCATGCATTCCCAAATCTATCTGAAAAGATCCTGATGCTGGGAAAGATTGAAGGTAGGAGGCGAAGGGGACGACAGAGGATGAGATGGTTGGATGGCATCACCGACTCAATGGATATGAGTTTGAGTGAACTCCGGGAGTTGGTGATGGGACAGGGAATCCTGGTGTGCTGCAGTCCGTGGGGTCGCAAAGAGTCGGACATGACTGAGCGACTGAACTGAACTGAACTGATACTTGTTATTATAATTTTTATATAAAGTGATGAGAGATGAATGGAAAAAGATGTGATTGTTTCCACAAGAACTACATTGAATGCCATGAAGTAAATGTGAGTAGCTTTAAAAAGAAAACGTCATTAAGCTAAATGCTGGGTGGGACAAATGGAAAATAACTGGGAAGCTTTCAAAGGAATGTACACAGAGAGAGTATCTGTGAATTCTTACTCCACTCTAAAGACCAGAAACTGGAAATTATAAATTGCAGATGACGGGCACCTATAAAAGAAAGGATACTCAGAACTCCAGTAAGTGGATTCATAATCAAAGACAAGGCTTTGATCTTACATCAAAAGTCTGGCAAATGATCGTGCATTTACAGATTAAAATAAGTTTGTATGGTTTTCTGCTTCATCAGCTTTTTTCTTTACCAAACAACTATTAGATGGGTTCTTATTAGGTTAAGGACTTCTATTAACTTGCTTGTTTCTCCCACTAGTTTGTTCCCTGAGGAGAGACTCCACACTGGGATCTTTTGCATTCCCTGTACCTGGCACATGGAAGGAGCTTAATAAAGGAATCACACAAAATCAGACTTGCTACCAATTGTTAATCTTTCTAGCATTTTGCTCTGTAGTTATTTGAGTATCCACTAAATGTCAGACTCTTCTTGCCAAATTCTATCATTTGCTACCTCTTTCTTTCAAGTAGCTTAAATCAACTTTAAAGGGGTTATCAGGGACTTCCTGGATGATCCAGTGGTAAAGACTCTGAGCTTTCAATGCAAGGGGCCAGAGTTCAATCCCTGGTCAGGAAACTAGCGCCCAAACGCTGCAACTAAAAGCTCACATACTGCGATGAAGATCAAAGATCCTGCAGGCTACAACTAAGGCCCCATGAGGCCATATCAGTAAAATATATTCTTTAAAAAAAATTTTTAAAAACAAACTACATAATGTACTTATAGTTGTATTTACATTTATTGCCTGTCTAGCGCTAGTGGTAAAGAATCTGCCTGCCAATGCAGGAGACATAAGAGACACGGAGTCAATCCCTGGGTGGGGAAGATCCCCTGGAGGAGGAAGTGGCAACCCACTCCAGTATTCTTGTGGGAGAATCCCACAGACAGAGGAGCCTGGCAGGCTACAGTCCATAAGGTCACAAAGAGTCAGACACGACTGAAGCAACTGAGCACACAGCACCCCTCATTTTACCCCTGGAAATGTGAACACCACAGCTGAAGAGCGGGTAGAACTCTCAGATGACCCTAATGCACACACCCTGTGAACTCTCTCCCCTTGAGTGAGAATGGAACCTGTAAATGTGGGATATCACTCCATCATTATGTCACATTGCATAGCAAAGGGGATTTGCTGATATAATTAAAGTTACTAAGCAGCTGACTTTGAGTTAATAGGAAAAGGAGATTATACACCTGGGCTTGACCTAATCACAAGAGCCACTTAAATCTGGATCTAGAAGTCAGAAACAGAGAGATGCCATGCTGGAGAGGGCCTGTTGCAGGGGCCACGTGACAGGGAGGGAGGCTGGTCTCTAGCAGAAGACGACCACCCCCAGTTAACAGTCTGCAAGAAAGCAGACGTCTCAGTCCTACAAGTGCAGTAAATGAAATCTCGCAACAACCTACATAAGCCTGGGAGAGTACTCTGGGCCTCGGGTGAGGGAGGTTACAGACAGAGTCACCATCTTGATTTCAACTATGTGAGACCCTGTGCAGACAATCCAGCTAAACCAGGCCCAGGCTTCTGGAAGAGCTAGAGAAATTGGGAGGTACCTATTTAAGCCACTAAATTCCTGTTCGCTGGTTATACAGCAACAGAAAAGAGCAGTGCGGGGATGTGGACCCATTTTGCTCACTGATTTACCCCCAAGACCCAGGCTGTGTTCAGCCTATTAGAGGTACTTGATAAATATTTACTGAAGGAATTTTAGTGGAATTAACTGAGCCTGATGGGGACTTCTCTGGTGGTCCAGAGGCTTACGACTCTGTGCTCCCAATGAAGGGGGCCCAGGTTCAATTCCTGGTCAGGGAGCTAGAACCCACATGCTTCAACCAAGAGTTCACATGCCGCAACTAAGACCTAGCACAGCCAGATAAATACATATTTAAGTATTTTTTTTTAACTTAGCCTTAAGAAAATCTTACTGCATTCTCCTTATTTTCCTCATGCTGTTTCAAACTTATAAAAACTTCTACTTTCCATTGACAAACACGTAACGCACTAGAGCCGTGGCTCTTTTGTTTAGAGATGAGCTGTTGGAGGATAAACAAAGGCTTTCCCCATACTCTCTACAGCCAGGTGTTACAAAGACGTCTGAGGCTTTCAGACAAGCTCAGTGTTTCGAGTTCCAACAATCTGCCAGGCAAAGCACAAAGGCATCACAATAGCTCTGGTTTTCCTAAACACAGAGGTGCTCTAGTTATGAAAAGGAAGAGGGGGTCATAAGAAAGTTTAGGTTTACAACATAAACAAAGTCAGTGAAGATTACTGATGCTGTAAAAAATGACCTCTCATTTGATAAGGGTATCCAGCATAAACCAGCCTCAAATGTCCAATTCACATGGTGTAAGGTCAGACTCCACTCTCCTAAATGGTCCAGGCAGCCCCAGTATTCATTCCACTAATGTGCCTGAGCACCTACTACGTGCCAGATGCTGAGGGGCAAGTGGTGAGCAAAAGAGTCCATTCTGTTTCCTGTCTCAAAGGGAGACAAATATTAGACCACTTCCTAATGGACACACTCACGGTACCGAAGTGCTGGCGAGATCCCGCAGAGGGGACTGCAGCTTGGACTGTGCTCTCAGAGAAGGCCTGACAATGAGTGGAGACTTACCAGACGGAGAGAGCCAACAAAAACCCACAGAGTGAGGGAAAGGAAGGCTGTCATCTGGTGTCTTTGTAGGAACCAATGAACAGGAATAGAGGGCACCGTACTCTGCGGCTGCCCCTTAAAGTTACTCGATACAACTCGGCTCCCCGTTCATGTGTACTGCCAACTCCCAAAGACCTCAGGAACGTCCTGAGCAGTCTTTTAGAGGCTGTACCCAGTTTTCATTTGTAAGAAACACAGAAAGCTATTTTGCATGCAGTGGTTTAATTTGTAAGAAACACAGTGCCCAGCAGAGCGCAAATGCTCAAAAAATAGCTTTTAAATTTTGTTGACTGGGGCTTCCCTGAAGCTCCAGTGATTAAGACACTGCGTTTTCACTGCAAGGGTGTGGGTTCAATCCCTGGTCAGGGAACTAAGGCCCCACATGCCACAATGAAGCCCAAAACAAACTTACTGATTTTTATGAACACACCCCTGATGGTGCTTGAAGATACTAGGTAATATTCCTGCTCCATGAACTACTTCCAACCTCTGAATTCAAGTACACACTGCCCCACCCCTTACCCCACCCCGTGCTGGGTGCTGGCCGAACTGTGGGCTTATACAGCCCCGACGCAGCCTCGAAACACCTGACATGCTGCCTGTGTGTTTATGGTCTGTCTCTTCCCACTACAATGTAAGAGTCACAAAGGACAGGAATTTTTGTTTGTTTTCTTTATTCACGGATGTATTCCTGGTACCTAGAAAAATGCATACAGTAAGCACTCAGTAAATTTTTGTTAAGTGAATGAATGGTCTCTGACCATTGCTTTCTTTGTTTTTTTTTTAACCTCTGGAGTCGAATAATGGATGAAGGCAGAAGAAATGTGCTCAGGTGCACTGAGAGGAAGGCTTGCTTCCTTCAAGTTCCCCCTCTATTCCGGCCAGCAGCTTGGCTGCCTCTCTGAAAGAGGACTGCACTGCCCCATTTACTGGCCCTGGGCACACAAGGACTCTCAGAGTCAGCGCAGCCTCTGCCAGCACCACCCCGTTCTCAGGGTTGGCTGAGCGTCTGCTTTACACCCAGAATTTGAGCATATGGGGGAGGTAAGAAACATGCCACATGCTAGCAGGGCTCTGAGAGGGAGGACGCGGCGGGCTCTGTGTCCTGCCCTTTTGTTCAGAACAGCCTGCTTCCTATCTGAGCTGCTCCTTCAGCCGGGGCCCCAGCTTTAAATTCCCCATCAGGGAATTCCCTGGCGAGACCAGTGGTTAGAACTTGGTGCTTTCACTGAGGTGTCCCATAAGCTACATGGTATGGACAAAAAAAGTTCTTAATTTTTTAATTAAAACATAAAAAAGACCCCCCTCAACCACAGCCAACATGTAACATGAGTGAGACACAGATGGTATTCTTGTAGGCCTCTGGAAGTTCTTACTGGAGCAAAGCTAAGACAACCATTATTAACTATTTGAGGGAGTAAAAATTAAAGACAGGTGGGAAAACTTAAGGAAATTTAGGAAAATTGTCTACAAAAACTCAGCAGAGTATAAATCAAGATGATGAAAAATAAATTTAAGTAAATGGGACAATGAATCCAGTCACAGAAATTAATTTATACACAGTTCTCAGGATCCTATCTTATATGGATATCTACATGCCGACACCTGATTAAAATACTTTAAGAATATAAGAAGTCAAACCTTGAAATGAATTGAAGAAGGTTACAATGTTGGGATGTTTCATCTTTGCCAGAAGAATGACTTCTTTCTTGGAAGCTTCTTTTTCTTGGATGGGCATCTAAATTATATTAAGAGACAAAGTAGTCTATAAAGATAATTGCTTTCATGAATAGGCTTTCTGCTCACCGTCATCGAAAATTCTCCAGGATTTCACTGACTTTAATGGCATTTCTGAAACTGATCTCTCAATGGCAGGAAATGACCTTTCTAGAATTAAGAGTGTCCTGTATCTGGTCAACGGTTTGCCAATGACAATCAGTAACAAGAAAATAATTCTGGTAAAGTTCTGCTGTGTTACAAGCTCACTTGAATTGGTGTACTGTGTCAATTATTTAGTCATCTCAAGGAAAGTTATTTTAATATTTATCTTTCAGCAGCAAAAGAATTGGTTTAAAAAAAATGCAATGTTCCAGCAGCAATCACAGCTGAGAAGAAACAAATGAAATCTAAAAAAATTAAATGTCACACATTACATAAATCAGACCAGTAAAGTTCTATTAAGATTACTACATTTTTCGTTTTCAAATAAAATTTGTCTCTTGTGACTTCATTTTAGATTTGATATATTTCCTTTTCTTTATTAAAAAACTAATTAATTTGCTTTTATTGTTACCTTTCCTTCCAGTTTTACTGATATAATGACATATAGCACTGTATACTTTTAAGGTATATCGCATAATGATTTGACTTACACACACCATGAAATAATTAGAACAATAAGTTTAGCAAACATCCATCATCGCATATACATACGAAATTAAAGAAATAGAAAAACGACTTTTTTTTACCTTGTGACGATAGTGCAGGATTTACTCTCTTAACAACTTTCATTTATAACAAACAGCAGTGTTAATTATATTTACCATGCCGTACATTACATCTGTAGTTCTTATTTATCTTATAACTGGAAGTTTGTACCTGCTGACCACCTTCATCCAATTCTCCCTCCCCATACCACAATTTTGATCTAATTGACCTAAAACACTATGTCAGTTTTCATCACATAACATAGTGATTTAAAATTTCTATGCATTTGAAAGTGATCTTCATTAGTTACCATCTGTCACTATATGAAGATATTGCATAGTTACGATGTTCCCCATGCTGGACATTTCATACACGTAACTCCTTTATTTTGCAGCTGGAGGTTTGCACCTCTTAATCTCCCTCACCTATTTCTCTCCTGCCCTCACTCCCTGATGTATATTCTTATTCTATTAATCATCTATGGGCAATATTTTTCAAATGTTTTGGTGCCAGTGCCAGTGGCCACATCTCATTTCTATCTTTTCTTCCTCATTCTTGATGCCTCATCATTTCTACACTGACTTCTGGTCCGGCTGTCCCACCTTCCGAGTCACTGGTCCTCTCTACTGTTCCGTCTGTAACGACCTTCAACATTTGGCTCACACATAATGTCGAGCTCCCCGATTTCTCATCCTCATTTAGATTTAACAATTTTTTTAAAAAAATTAACATTCTCAATCCAAGCTTTACTGTCTCCTAGTTATGTATCCCGGAGAGGGCAGTGGCACCCCACTCCAGAACTCTTGCCTGGAAAATCCCACGGACGGAGGAGCCTGGTGGCCTGCAGTCCATGGGGTTGCTAAGAGTCCAGAACGACTGAGAGACTTCACTTTCACTTTTCACTTTCATGCATTGGAGAAGGAAATGGCAACCCACTCCTGTATTCTTGCTTGGAGAATCCCAGGTACAGAGGAGCCTGGTGGGCTGCCGTCTGTGGGGTCGCACAGAGTCAGACACGACTGAAGCGACTTAGCAGCAGCAGCGGCAGCTATGTATCCTTCAGTAAATTACTTAAGTCTTCTGAGCTTCGGTATCTTTCTCCCCAATTTAAATTGCATAATTAGTACATATGAATTTCAAAATAAAAATAACTGAATTATGCCTATTGGATGAACAGATTTAGCTACTTAACTACGTTAATTTATAACTACTATTTTTTCAAAAGAATATTATAAACAAAATTGAAAGGAAAAGATAGGCATAGAACTGCACTTTTATAGTTAGGTAAAAATATTGGCAATATGTATGACAGATTTTTGTATTTATAACATTTAAGGAGTTCTGGCAAATAAAAAAAAAAGCAACTATGTATGCCAATAGAAATATGGGAAAATACATGACTAGACAACTCTCAAAAAAATAAAAGTTAAAAATGGCTCAGAAATAGAAAGATTCAACCTCACTCAGTAATCAGAAGAAAAAAGACTAAAACAAAATTTAATATAATGTTTCATCTGTGAAATTGGTGAAGACAAAAGCATGTTAATACCCATAGTTAACCAGAAAGCAGAAAATGGCACTCATATATTTCTTGGGTAAATGTTTATATAAGATGATAAAAATCTTTCCAGGAAAACAACTTTTTAATGTCTAAAAGAGACTTTAAAATGCTCCTATCTTTAACTTATTAATGCTTCTAGAAATTTATCCAAAGAAAATAATCAGAAACGTATGTGCCCAAGTGTTCTCATACAAAAGCCTTCATTACAGTGCTTTACTATTAGGTTTTTTATTACTAGTTTTCAATTAACAATATATACTTATGGTTTGAAAAAACATTTTAAGTCAGATAGAAGTGAATAAGATGAAAGTTAAAACTTCCCTCTCTCCTTCATATTGATTCCTTAAAAGTAATTGCTGTAAATTGTTAGACCTTTTTATTTAATGTACATGTAGATAAACATGAATACACAGTTTGCTTAAGAAAAGTAACTTCTTCTATATATTAAATGCTATTTAATCATAGCAAAAAAATCAAGCAATATAATTATCTGAAAATAGAAAAAGAGTTAGATAAATTATGGTACAATATTTTGAACCTAATGTCACACTATGCAGTCATCAACAATCCAGGGAAGAACAGTGTTACAGCAGAAAGAGCAGGGGAAGGGTTAGAAGGGTCTCAAGGAAACGGCAACCCACTCCAGTATCCATGCCTGGAAAATCCCATGGTGGGCTACAATCCATGGGGTCGCCAAGAGTCGGACACGACTGAGCGACGTGTGTGTGTGTGTGTGTGTGTGTGTGTGTGTGTGTGTGCTGGTCAGTAAGCAAATCACTTAGCCTCATTGAGCCCCACCCCTTTCACCTGAACAATGAGGACAGTGAGATCCACCTTTTAGGGTTGTTGTGAGGATTAAATAGATTCGTATAAGTGAAACACCTGCGATAACATGGCTTGCGCTAGGTGTCCACTACTACTGTACACATTTGATGTTACTGCGTGAGAACATTTTATTACATGAAAACATTGAAATGAGAAAATGTTTACAATATACTAAGGGTAAAAGGTGATATAAAAGAGTGTATCCAACATGACATCAATCATTCTAATATAGTCTAGTAACTTATAAGGTACGTTTATGCATTAAAAGTAGCCTAGAGAGAAGTTCACCATAATGTTAACAGTGATAAAGACAGTGGTTGTGATTTTTTATTTTCCTCTAAATAGTCTTATTTTTCCCTACAGTTTTTTCAAAATTTCTTCAATGAATATTTTAATATTCACAATAAAAAGGATACATTTTTGAAGGCAAGATATAAAAGAATATGCTTGATAATGGTAGGATGATAAGAGAAAATGAGTTCGTTTCATGGAGAGGTGCTGGAGAGCTGAGAAGACATGTAAATTTTTCTAGATAAGAATGAAAAACTATAATAGGGTAGAAAGGAAGAAGTAAGAAATATTAATTCTGTGACACAGATGTTGCCAGGCAAATTTGATAACACAAAGAGATACAGGAAAACAATGATAACAACAGCCTCCCTCATATAAATTCTACTTATTTACAGCATGGAGACTAGGGTCTTCATGAGTGAAAAAATTCAGTGCTCTATTAGAAATATATAAAGTCAGTTTGTTTAATTATATATATTAAAGAATGAGAGAGATGTTAAAAACGCATTAATATATATTTCTATAGAGGATTCACCTCCCACATGGCTTTTTCTTTACTTAGAATTTAAATGGTTTTATAATTTTTAACACTGGTGCTTTTGACACCAAAGAATTGATGCTTTTCAACTGTGGTGTTGGAGAAGATTCTTGAGAGTCCCTTGCACTGCAAGGAGATCCAAACAGTCAATCTTAAAGGAAATCAGTCCTGAATATTCCTTGGAAGGACTGACGCTGACACTGAAACTCCAATACTCTGGCCACCTGATGTAAAGAGCCGACTCATTTGAAAAGACCCTGATGCTGGGAAAGATTGAAGGCGGGAGGAGAAGGGGACAACAGAGGATGAGATGGTTGGATGGCATCACTGTCCATGAGGTCACAAAGAGTCGGACTCGACTGAGCAACTGAACTGAACTGATAATTTCTAAGACGCTTGCTCCTTGGAAGAAAAACTATGACAAATCTAGACAGCATATTAAAAAGCAGCGATTTTGCTGACAAAAGAATGTATAGTCAAAGCTATGGTTTTTTTCAGTAGTCATGTATGGATGTGAGAGTTGGACCATACAGAAGGCTGAGGGTCAAAGAATTGATGCTTTCGAACTGTAGTGCTGGAAAAGACTCTTGAGAGTCCCTTGGACTGCAAGGAGATCAAATTAGTCAATCCTAAAAGAAAAAACCCTGAATATTCATTGGAAGGACTGATGCTAAACCTGAAGCTCCAATACTTTGGCCACCTGAAAAGCCAACTCATTGGAAAAGATCCACTGAAGGCAAGAAGAGAAGGGGGCAACAGAGGATGAGATGGTTGGATGGCATCATCGACTTACTGAACATGAGTTTGAGCAAACTCCAGGATATAGTGAAGGACAGGGAAGCCTGGCGTGCTGCAGTTCATTGGGTCGCAAAGAGTCAGACACAACTGAGCAACTGAACAGCAACGACAAAGTATGTACCAGCTTAACAACAGAGCTAGAAGGCCTGCAAGTGTCTATGCATTGAATTATCAACCCAATAAGGATTTACTGAACCGCTGCTGGTGCGAAGCATTCTTAGCTGCTGTTTGGAATATCAAGATGAAAAAGACATGGATTCTGCCTACAAAGAGCATAATGTTTGGAGGAGAAGGTACAAAATAAACAGCTAAAGCACAGCAAAGTAGAACACATTCAGTATCATAACAGCATTATGAATAAAATCTATGGAGTTGACAAAGATTACTTAGAGTGGGAAAGTCCTGGAAACTCTCCTAGGGCTCAGCCCTGAACAAGTCAAGTCTTGTTGGGCGGGCAAAAACCTTCTTGGAAGAAAGAGCCCCTTGGACAAGCACAGAGGCTGGAGTGGGAGGGATCTGTATGTAGGAAAAAAGAAGAGGATGTGAAGAGGAGGTTGAAATGGAATTTGTGAACAAATCAGAGGACTGTCAAAACTAATCTGCAGAGTGAATTGATACAAAAGCACAAGGCAAAAATTACTCATAACCCCACATTCCACCTAGATAAAACTATCTAGTATGTTTCTTATACCTATGGGAATATATCTGTGGGAATATACATACCTATATACAGAGAGAATGCATATATTTTTACAAAAATTGCATCATTCTACACATGTTGTTCAGTCGCCCAGTCATGTCCGACTCTTTGTGACCCCATGGACTGCAGCACACTAGGCCTCCCTGTCCCTCACCATCTCCCAAAGTTTGCCCAAGTTCACGTCCATTGCATCGGTGATGCCATCCATTCATCTCGTCCTCTGATACCCTCTTCTCCTTCTACCCTCTATCTTTCCCAGCATCAGGGAGAGAATGAAGGCAGACGCCCTCTTTTCCAGTGATCCACTGTTCACATCAGGTGGCCATTCTACACATACTATTTTCTTAATTAGCAAAAGTTTCTAGGGAATTTAGCCAAAATAATTCCTCTTAAATTAAATATATTTAATTATTCTCCAAAAATACCAGATTAATAATAATATATGGTTTCCTTCCATTCCTTCAATGCATTTCATAAATATTTTTGAGCAATATTCTTGAGCAATATTATGTGCCGGCATGGTTCTGCATGCTGGAGGAGACAGATAAGAAATAAATGAACAGAGTAATCCCAGATCATTGTAAATGCTACTGAGAAAATAAACCAGGCTGCTGTAATAAGGAGTGATTAAAGTCAGGGAGTTGTCTTAGATAGGATGTTTGGGGAAGGTCTCCTTGTGGAGGTGACCTATATTAGGAGTGACAGAGGAGATGCGCCACCCTTATGCAAAATAGAGAAGTCAGAGCGAGGGAGGTGGGGCCTCCCATGCCATAGGATATTAAAAGATGTTATCACTGTAAGGAGTACCATAGTAGACAGGGTGATAACATTGTTTTTTCTTTTCTTTTGAAAAAAAAAAAAAACATTTCAAACTCCCCTTTTGGTCCAGTGGTTAAGACTCCCTGCTTACACTGCAGGAGGCATGGGTTCAATTCCCGGTGGGGGAAATTATCCATCATGATCCCTCATGATGACAGTTGCAGCCAAAAAATAAAATTTTAAAATAAAAACAAGATCACTGGTTGCTGTCTGGACAATGGATTTAGAAGACTGAACAAACAAAAGTCAATTCACTCATACTTGTTAAAAAAAGAAAAAGATGTGTTTCCTTGACAAATTGGATTAAAAGCCAGCTGAATATAGCACTGAAAATGAACAGGAATTGCAACTTCTTAACTTTACCTTTTCAAAATTGATCTCTTTTATAACACAGTGCTCGCTATCCGATTTCCTTTGGGCCAAGTATGCTTTCCCAAAGGCACCTTCGCCAATGGCTTTAATCATGTCATATTGATCCATGGTCTCCAATACATGGAGTTACCTAAAATGAGAGCAATGGAGCTTTATTGAACATAAAGTCAGAAAATTGACCACTACAATGTAACAAAACTTGTTTTGCTAAAACTTTGATTCTAATTTTGCCAAGACTAACTCATCTAACTTTCCTTGTGGCTACAGGTAAAACGACCAAAGTGAGACGGAGCCTCTTAGCAGGCCCGGAGGTCAGACTTGGGCTACAGCTCTCCTTTGATACAACCTAGTGTGGTGATCTTGGGCAAGTTACTTAACTTCATAAAACCTCACTTTCCTAATTTCTAAAATGGAAATAACAATTCCTGTTTTTCAAGTTTATTCTGAGAAAGAAAACATAATATCCTGATCTTGGCACCTCTAGGAAGCACAGAGCTTCTGCTTGTGTGGTTTTACAGTTGCCTTTCTCAAAGGGGCAATGGCACCCCACTCCAGTACTCTTGTCTGGAAAATCCTATGGATGGAGGAGCCTGGTAGGCTGCAGTCCTTGGGGTCGCTAAGAGTCAGATATGACTGAGCGACTTCACTTTCACTTTTCACTTTCATGCATTGGAGAAGGAAATGGCAACCCACTCCAGTGTTCTTGCCTGGAGAATCCCAGGGACGGTGGAGCCTGGTGGGCTACCATCTATGGGGTCGCACAGAGTCGGACACGACTGAAGCGACTTAGCAGCAGCAGCAGCAGTTCTCAAAGGGGAAGCACTGTCCCCTACGGGACATTTTGGAAACTTCCAGAGTTTTTCCTGTTCCCAGAGATGGGAGAGGCAGATACTACCTCATTTTGAAGCCATTGGCTTCCCTGGTGGCTTAGACAGTAAAGAACCCGCCTGCAATGCAGGAGACCTGGGTTTGATCCCTGGGTTGGGAAGAGCCCCTGGAGAAGGGAAAGGCTACCCACTCCAGAATTCTGGCCTGGAGAATTCCATGGACAGAGGAGCCTGGCGAGCTACAGTCCATGGGGTCGCAAAGAGTCAGACCCAACTGAATGGCTAAGCAAAGCACAGCAAGGTCTGAGATAGGACTTCCCAGGTGGCTCAGTGATAAAGAATCCACCTACCAATGCAGGAGACACAGAAGATGTGGGTTCAATTCCTGGGTCGGGAGGATCCCCTGGAGTAGGAAATGGCAACACATTCCAGTAATCTTGCCTGGAAAATTCCAGGGACAGAGGAGGATATCGGGATACAGTCCACAGGGTCGCAAAGAGTCGGACACGACTGAGCACACACACACAAGGTCTGAGATACAAAGATTCTGTGATGCAAAGATTCTGTGATGCAAGGGATGGCCCTGCATAGTAAAGGATTATCCAGCAGCCTCACCACTTTAGAACGTCTCCGAACACATTCGTGTGCGTGGAAAAATCGGTTTATAATTGTCTGTGGCTACTACCAAACTATTTTACATCTAAATGCAAAATACGTTTAGTGCAATTTTAATTAATACTGAATTTTCAGGGAATGCAACTACGTGTCAATTGAGGCTTGATTGGACCTTGTTTTGCTCAGATATTTACCAAGAACTGTTCATCTTTTTGGAAAAATCATTCCTCCATTGGCCAGACTGCTCCTGGGAGCAGAGATCTAAAAGTTTGGGCTGTCCTTGTCAGGTGACTCCCTGCTACTTCACTACTTCTAGTGTAGTAGTACCAAGCAGTGACAGACTGAAATATAGACTTGATAATAAAGACAGGCACTATGGCATTTAGATTAATCTGATAAGATTCAGGATGGCAAGAGGACCCAAAAGCCCCATCCACGCCTGCTGGGTCAGTTATCTTCAGTTTTTAATATAAGGCCTGAAATTCCTTTTGCACTTAAGCTCCTTTGGTTTGGGTTTGTCATCCTCAGCCCAGGATCCTGGCTTCTTGAGAGGGGAAGGTGAATTCCCCCTGGGTAGTAAGTGGGGTGATCCCTTCTCCTCTACTAATCTCTTGGGAAACACTGTGATTATAACACAGACACACCCTCAATAGCCCGTGGGCAAAAAGATGGGCCAGTGATTCCCTTACAGTTTCTTTTCTTTTTTAAAAAATTTTATTTATTGTGGCTGTGCTGGGTCTTTGGTGCTGTGTGGGCTTTTCCCTAGTTGCAGAGAGCAGTGGCCACTCTACAGGGGCAGTGCACAAGCCTCTCATTACAGTGGCCTCTCTCATTGCAGAGCACAGGCTCCAGGGCATCTGAGCTTCAGTACTTGCAGTTCCCGGGGCTCTAGAGCACAGGCTCAGAGGTTCTGACTGATGGGTTTTGACTGCTCCCCAGCATGTGGGATCCTCCAGGGCCAAGGAGGTGAAATCGTTTACCTCCAATTAAGACTCAAACCCATGTGGCTGGGACTCAAACCCAGCCAAAACCCACAGTACCTGGTTTCAGGACCTAATGTAGCTCAGGTTCTTGATGCCTTATTGCTGAAAGAATTTAGTGAGAGACAAAGTAATAGGTAAGAAGTGGATTTATTCAGATTCAGAGAGAAGCACACTCCACAGAGCGTGGGCCATCACAGAGGACAAATGTGGCTGTGAAGTCTGGCATGGTTAGTTTTTACAGGTTGGGTAATTTCATATGCTAATAAGTGGGAGGATTATTCCAACTATTTTGGGGAAGGGGCAGAGATTTCCAGGATTGGGGCCATCACCCACTCCTTGGTCTTTTGACAGTGCCTTGGAACTGTCATGGCACCTCTGGGTGTATCATTTCACTTGCTGATTGAGGATCAAGGTCTAGTCTTGTCTGCCATCTTGGTTCCATTCGATTCTAAATGGTTTATGTTGTATCCTTGGGCTATGTCATTCTTTCAAAAGTTGTGCCCTGCTCCTTTCTCTCCTGTTTCAGACGGACCAATCCCTCTCCTGCGTTGGCAGGCCACTGAGCCACAGGGGAGCCCCATAGGGTTGTTTCTGAACTGTCTTTGGCAGGTCCTGGAGGCCCAGGACTTGGCTCTGATCACCTCCCACCTCTCTGAAAGCTGCCTGGTCTGTCACCCCTCTGCCAGCCTCCAGCCTTGGGGGCTTTGGGTGAACTGTTCCTTTTTCCCATTAGACTATGGTAGCCACTACTTAGGAGAAGGCAATGGCAACCCACTCCAGTACTCTTGCCTGGAGAATCCCATGGATGGAGGAGCCTGGTAGGCTGTGGTCCATGGGTCCGGAAGAGTCTGACACGACTGAGCGACTTTGCTTTCACTTTTCACTTTCGGGCACTGGAGAAGGAAATGGCAACCCACTCCAGTGTTCTTGCCTGGAGAATCCCAGGGACGGTGGAGCCTGGTGGGCTGCCGTCTATGGGGTCGCACAGAGTCCGACACGACTGAAGCGACTTAGCAGCAGCAGCAGCAGCCACTACTTTCTTTGTGTCTCAGGAGGCAAAGATTCTGCCCGCAATGCCAGAAACCTGGGTTGATCCCTGATTGGGAAGATCCCCTGGAGAAGGGAATGGCAAGGAGCCTGGAGAGTTATAGTCCGTGGGGACTCACACACACACACACACACACACACACGACTACAGTTAGGGCATCATGCTGATTTTCAAAAACTGAGTGAGCAGACAGGTTATGTTTCTGAGTAATCTGTGTCAGTGTAGGAAGAGGGGACGATTAGGGGTATAGAGTGGGAGCCAGCTCCGCAGCCAGGGGACGCTGGGGACACCTGAGGGCCCAGTGTTGAGGGAGGCGAACGCGGAATGGGAACTTAAAGCCACCAGCGTGGGAACTGAGCGACCGAGAGGCGCCCGCCCAGGAGGCACCAGCGGGTGGAAACCCGTAAGTTTCGGGGTGATGGGAAAATCTCGCTCCGTTAGGAACACTCCGGGTGGCGGCGGGCTGGAGGGCTGCAGACCTCCGAGGAGCCAGGAGCCAGGAGCCAGGAGCCCGGAGCGCCGCGCGTTGCCATGGAGACCGACGCGGCTCGGGACCGAGGCAGCTTCCCCAAAGAGCGCGCCTTCCCAGGCGGGGGCTCCACCCTTCCCCGGGCTCCCGGAGCCCTGGGGGGCAGCTCCGGGTCCAGACTGAGGGCGCCGCCTGTTGCTTACCTGCTTCGCGGAGCGAGATAAGCGTCCTGCGTGGAGCAGGGCTCCCCGGGCCGAGGCGCCTCCGGGCGGGCTGCAGGGGCGGAGCTGCGCGCGGGACGGGCGGGGCGCGGGGCGGGAGCGCCTACAAGGTCCACCCGGAAGAGGGCTGGGGGCCGGGGAATTTGCTCGGTTGCTTTAGGTCCGGACTCCTCTGCAAATACTCCGCAAGCATTCGGCTCCCGCTCGCTGAAGGTGTACCAGATGCTTTGCATATATTATCTCTATACTTTGCAATAACCGAGCAAGGAAGGTAGTTTTACAATTGAATTTTCCCCAGTTTTAGAATTGAGCGGGATTTGGAAAACTCAGCAGTGGCCACAGGACTGGAAAAGGTCAGTTTTCATTCCAATCCCAAAGAAAGGCAATGCCAAAGAATGCTCCAAGTACCGCACAATTGCACTCATCTCACACGCTAGCTAAGTAATGCTCAAAATTCTCCAAGTGAAGCTTCAATAGTATGTGAACCAAGAACTTCCAGATGTTCAAGGTGGATTTAGAAAAGCAGAGGAACCAGAGATCAAACTGCCAACATCCATTGGATCATTGAAAAAGCAAGAGAATTCCAGAAAAACATCTACTTATGCTTCACTGACTATGCTAAAGCCTTTGACTGTGTGAGTCACAGCAAACTGTGGGAAATTCTGAAAGAGATGGGAATACCAGACCACCTGACCTGCCTCCTGAGAATCTGTATGCAGGTCAGGAAGCAACAGTTAGAACTCGACATGGAACAACAGACTGATTCCAAATCAGGAAAGGAGTACGTCAAGCCTGTATATTGCCACCCTACTTATTTAACTCATATGCAGAGTACATCATGCAAAATGCTGGGCTGGATGAAGCACAAGCTGGAATCAAGATTGCCGGAAGAATTATCAATAACTTCATATATGCAGATGACACCACCCTTATGGCAGAAAGTGAAGAGGAACTAAAAAGCCTCTTGATGAAAGTGAAAGAGGAGAGTGAAAAAGTTGACTTAAAGCTCAACATTCAGAAAACAAAGATCATGGCATGTCGTCCCATCACTTCATGGCAAATAGATGGGGAAACAGTGGAAACAGTAACAGACTTTATTTTGGGGGGCTCCAAAATCATTGCAGATGGTGACTGCAGCCATGAAATTTAAAGACACTTACTCCTTGGAAGGAAAGTTATGACCAACCTAGACAGCATATTAAAAAGCAGAGACATTACTTTGCCAACAAAGGTCCGTCTAGCCAAAGCTATGGTTTTTCCAGTAGTCATGTATGGATGTGAGAGTTGGACTATAAAGAAAGCTGAGCACTGAAAAATTGATGCTTTTGAACTGTGGTGTTGGAGAAGACTCTTGAGAGTCCCTTGGACTGCAAAGAGATCCAACCAGTCCATCCTAAAGGAAATCAGTCCTGAATATTCATTGGAAAGAATGATGCTGACACTGAACATCCAATACTTTCGCCACCTGATAAGAAGAACTGAGTCAATGGAAAAGACCCTGATGCTGGGAAGGATTGAATGTGGGAGGAGAAGGGGATGACAGAGGATGAGATGGTTGGATGGCATCATGGCATCATCATGGACATGATTTTGAGCAAGCTCTGGGAGTTGTTTATGGACACAGAAGCCTGGCGTGCTGTAGTCCATAGGGTGGCAAAGAGTCAGACACGACTAAGCAACTGAACTGAACTGAACTGAATTTACCTTGATTTATGGACCTAACATTCCAGGTTCCTATGCAATACTGTTCTTTATAGCATCAGACTTTACTTCCATTACCAGTCATATCCACAACTGGGCATGGTTTTTGCTTTGGCTCAGGCTCTTCATTCTTTCTGGAGCTATTTCTCCAGTCTTCTCCAGTACCATATTGGGCACTGGATGACCTGGGGAGTTCATCTTTCAGTGTCACATCTTTTTGCCTTTTCATACTGTTCATAGGGTTCTCAAGCCAAGAATACTGAAATGGTTTGCCATTCCTTTCTCCAGTGGACCATGTTTTTTCAGAACTCTCCACCATGACCTGTCCATCTTGAGTGTTCCACATGGCATGGCTCATAGTTTCACTGAGTTAGTCAAGGCTGTGATCCATGTAATTAGTTTGGTTAGTTTTCTATGATTGTGATTTTCATTCTGTCTGTCTCTGGATAAGGGGCTTGTGGAAGCTTCTTGAAGGGAGGGACTGGCTGAGGGGCAATCTGGGTCTTGGTCTGATGGGCAGGGCCTTGCTCAGTAAATCTTTAATCCAATTTTCTATTGATGGGTGGGGCTGTATTCCCTCCCTGTAGTTTGGCCTCCTTACCCCCAGTTAGGGTTAATGGTGACCTCCTTCAAAAGGACTCATGCCAGCAGCTCCCAGGTCTATTGTATTCAGTGCCCTTGGCCCTGCATCAGGTCACTGTTGACCCAAGCTTCCACTGGAATCTCCTGGAAACTCACAGGCAAGTCTGGCTGATAGTCTTCAAGATAGTGATTAAAAAAAAAAAAGAGCTAACAAGAGCTAACATAAGTCATTCTGGGAAATGGTGTTTTGACTAGAAAGTGTAAGGCTAAAGACAATAGGAGCAAGACATAAACTTTGTATTTTAGTTGGTAAATTGTTCTTTCCAGGGGTGAGGGTTAACAATTTGGAAACTGCTTTATATGCATACTGGAGTTGAACAACTAAGTAAGTGGATGGTGGATGGTACAAGCCAAGTTTCTCACTGTCAAAGAGAAGATACAGAAAGGGGAGTGGGGAAGGGAAGGGAAAGATTAGAATGACCCCAGTGGTATTGAATCAGAATCCAAGACATCAGTAAGAACAAACCCATATTGAGCTTAAAAAAAAAAATACAGATTGAGAGATACAGAAATCACCTCTGGATATGCGTGAAAGTGTTAGTTGCTGTGTCCAGCTCTTTGCGACCTCAAGGACTGTAGCCCACCAGGCTCCTCTGTCCATGGGATTCTCCAGACCAGAATACTGGAGTGGGTTGCCATTCCCTTCTCCAGTGGATCTTTCTAACCCAGGGATTGACCCTAGGTCTCCTGCATTGCAGGTGGATTGTTTACCTTCTGAGGCACCAGGGAAGCCTCAAGACAGGGAAATTAACCCAGGCTTCGGCGATAAGAGTGCCGAATCCTAACCACTAGACCACCAGAGACTGTCACGTACAGGGATGTATATACATGTATTTCCTAGCTCTGTCTGCTTAGAGGGACTAGAAGCAGTGACATCACACCCAGAACCCAGATCCTGGTTTCTAAACCCATGAAAGGAACCAGCGCTCCTCAGAGAAATGGCTGATTCTGGGGCTGAGGCAGAGAAGGTACTAGATGACCATCTTCTTGTAGTGCCAGAAAGTAAGGAGTTGCTCAAAACACAAAAAGGATGAGGGCATGTCAAAGGGACATAGGCGTCAACCTGAAATAATTCCTAATGGCCAAAGTTAGAACAAATCAAGCCACAAAGCAAATGACTTAGTATTGGATTATCCACCCTCTTCAGGAGGTGGGGCTTAATTCCTGTCAATGACACCCCACTCCAGTACTCCTGCCTGGAAAATCCCATGGACAGAGAAGCCTGGTGGGCTGCAGTCCATGGGGTCGCTAAGAGTCGGACACGACTGAGCAACTTCACTTTGACTTTTCACTTTCATGCATTGGAGAAGGAAATGGCAACCCACTCCAGTGTTCTTGCCTGGAGAATCCCAGGGACGGGGGAGCCTGGTGGGCTGCCGTCTATGGGGTTGCACAGAGTCGGACACGACTGAAGTGACTTAGCAGCACTTGAATATAGGCTGAACTTAGTGACTCACTCAGAGTGACCAGAACATGGAAATGGAACATTAGTAACTGACACTGGAGACCCTGGTAGACCAAGAACAGCTAAATGTCTGAGTACAAATAATGGAGGGGGGGTGGGGGTGAGGTCTATACCAGTTTTTGTACATTAAGATTAAAAAAATATATTTAACTCTTTAAAAGATAGATGTATCCCATATTTCAGCAGATCTTTATTAATGATCCTACTGTAGTCTCACAACTCTCTCCCACTATGTTGACTTGAACACTGTTCCGTACACCAGGCCAGGCTGATGCTATTCTCATAATTGCCTATGTGGGCCCCTGGAAAGAGTCAGTTTCTTTAGTAAAGTCTTCTCCCCTCACTAAAGCATCACAGCATGAAATGACACGCCCCAGAACACATGTGTCACGGTGACCCATGCATGTTGGGGTCCTGCCCCCTCCATGAGTTCCACAACACTCTGGCTTCCTGCTACTTCCTGTATGGACCCCTTACCTTTGGCCCCATTCCTTTCTTGTATACAGGACCACCAACTACTGGCCAGATCTGTACCTTACCCCACTCTTCCCATGGCTGATCCTCCGATCTGGGCTCTTTCGTACATCCTGTGAGAAGCTGTATTTAATGACAGCGGGTGATCACTGAAGATGATTGATGACTACCCAGAAATAGGTCTTATAGAAAAACACACATTTATGATGTTATAATTAAATATATTTAGATCCTCAAAAATTTTAGAAGATATAAAAAGAGCTACATAGTAATAAATCATAACAAGGTAATAAAGCAGAAATCATAACAATGCAAATAATGTTATGGGCTGTCGTGATGGTCTAAGGTCAGCACCCATATGAGGTAGGCATTGTTATCATCATTTTGTAGTTGAGGAAATTCAGTCTCAAAGAGGTTAAGTAATTTCTCAAAACCACGCAACAGTAGGTGGTAGCATTCAACATCTGTTCTGACTGCAAAGCCTAAACCTCAGACCCATTGTGCTATGCATTCTCCTCTGAATTCAAAAACCTAGATTTTGTTATACCCTATCTTACTAACCAGGAATAATTTTAAATATTCAGTTTCCCTCTGTTCACTCTGTTTCCAAAGGAAAATACGTATTCCATGAGTTAAGTATTATTCAAATATCAATTCCTCCTGTTAAACATCCCCTCCGGATGACTAATGAATATTCCGTTGGGCGTTATCCATCAGATACTCCTTGCCAGTCAGTTCGATGCTTCAGTTCTGACACCCAGTCGGCACTGTCGTCTTCCTCAAAGTCCCTGTGAAAAAACAATTTGGATATTAAGCTTCCATTTAAGAAGCACAGTAAATATTTGTTGATGGGATCAAAACAGAATACCACCATACCAATACTGACATTTTTGAAAAATGAACTTCATAATGAAACTGAACAGAGGAAAAAAAAAATGGTTAGCCTTCCAAAGGTTCACTTCTATCATTGTTTCTCTAAATGTTTCAATATAAAATCTTGTCTACTAAAAAATAAGTCCAAGCTGATTATAAACACACAGCTCAGTCAAGAATTCTATGAAAATACCGTAGCACATTACCTGTGCCAGATAGACGATCAAGATATAAACATTCATTTATGATGTAAAGTAACATAACCAGCTCCTACTAAACCAGGAATTATTAAGGTACAACTTAAATGAACACGCGCACACACTGCCAACTGTCTGGGTACTTCACATACGTATCCTCCTCATCCAGCCCAGGTTCAAGTCTCTCTGGATCCAAAATGACAGAATCCCAACCTCCATCAACATCGTCCGATGCTTCTGTTTCCTCAGACAGGGGGCCTTTCAAGAATCCTTCTGCGCCTTCAGAGGAATATTAACAGAAATTATGCCAAGTTAAGCTGTCTTTATTTATTTCATGCATATTTTTGCATTAAATTCCTCCAAAGGTTTGTTGGGTAATTGAGAGCACTGCCATGCTCTGAGGTTTTCTATGCATGTGTGTTCAGTCTCATCTGACTTGGTGACCCCATGGAGTGTAGCCTGCCAGGCTCCTCAGTCCATAGGATTTTCCAGGCAAGAATACTGAAGTGGGTTGCCATTTCCTCCTCCAGGGGATTTTCCCAACCCAGGGATCGAACCCAAGTCTCCTGCATTGATGGGTGGGTTCTTTACCACTGAGTCACCATGGAAGCCAGTTTATGAACCCATATTAAAGCATTAAAAGTTGTCTTTGGACAGCTGGATAACAGTTGTCTGTTTTTCCTTTGAGCTCTTCCCTCTCCCTCAAGTTTTCCTAATGGAGGGAAATAAAATTAGGGAGTTAAGGGCATATGCACACTATAAAAAAGTTTTTCCAGATGGTATTATAATTACTTTCAGGTTTTTGCTTATAAAACAATAACCTAAATGTGGGTTCAGTCTCTATAAAAATCCTTTCACAATAGAGCTGTGATGCCTTTTTTATATAGTAACTTTCCTAAAATGACAAAAACTTTATCATTGGACCAGAGACAAAATCTGGGACCTATACTGCTAAAATGAAAGTCAATCATTGGGAATTCCCTAAACATTCAGTGCTTAGGACTTTCCAGGGTCCAATCCCTAGTCAGGGAACTAAGAGTCCGCATGCCAACAAAATAAAATAAAAGTGCAATCATTAGCCTTGCTTAACACCTGCCTCCCAGGCACCCACCTCTCCTTGGGGCCCATAACTGTCTTCACACAGCTCTATCAGAACATGTGACACACAGCTTTACAATGCTCTGCTTGTTTGCTGGTCCCCCAAATTACAAATTCTCTCAGGGAAGGAATTATATTCTTTTTTTAAAAAAAATCTTAAATCTTAACTTAGTATATGTTGCTGCTGCTGCTGCTAAGTCGCTTCAGTCGTGTCCGACTCTGTGCGACCCCATAGATGGCAGCCCACCAGGCTCCCCTGTCCCTGGGATTCTCCAGGCAAGAACACTGGAGTGGGTTGCCATTTCCTTCTCCAATGCATGAAAGTGAAAAATGAAAGTGAAGTCACTCAGTCGTGTCCAACTCTTAGCGACCCCATGGTCTGCAGCCCACCAGGCTCCTCCATCCATGGGATTCTCCAGGCAAGAGTACTGGAGTGGGGTGCCATTGCCTTCTCCGTAGTATATGTTAGGCTCTCAATAAACACTGACCACATAAACAATAAAGTGAATCTGTTATAATACGTAGAGTTGAGACTTGCCACACCATGACATGCTCTACTTGGCACAATTTATCTTAGATCTTAAACCAAGCAAGATGGCTTTAGTAACTGCATTGTGAAAATTACACACACATGCACCCCCAACGTACACACCCTTAATATAGTCCTTTGGCCTAGATTCCTAAGGGTAGTATCATAAAATGTTACGCTGTATAACTGTAGTGAAAATGTCTGTTGAAACAATAAAAAAAAAAATTAAATCCTAATTGTTCACCTTTTTCTGTGTTCTATTCAATATAACAATTCAAGTACAGAACCAAAGAAATCTTGAAGTTCCTCAGTTTACCAGGATGGAGTCTGAACTGCAGAGCCAAGAAAGCAGGGTGTATTTGCATGATAAAAATGGACCACCCTCAAAGTGGCTACGTGATTATTAAAATAAGCAAACAGGGACTTCCCTGCGGTCCAGTGGCTAAGAATCCGTGTTTCCAATGCAGGGGGCCTGGGTTCGATCCCTGATGGGAGAACTAGATCCCACGTGCCACAACTAAGACTTGGCACAGCCAAATAAAATAAATAGAAATATTAAAACAAGCAAATGAGCAAACAGAAGGAACGAAGCACTATAGGAAATTTTAATTATGCATCAAACTGGCTAGAAAAGAGTCAAGGAAATCAGAAAAGACAATGCTCCGAAATATTTTATAACTTTAAGATCGAAGGGTTTCTGGGAGCGGGGAACAGGGAATCATCTAATGGGTACAGAGTCTCCGTTTTGGAAGAGTTCTGGAGATGGACCGTGGTGATGGCTGCACAGTGTGAATGTACTCCATGCTCCCGAACTGTATACTTAAAAACGGCTAAGATGGAAACTTCTATGTTACATATATAATTTTTCTTTTAAATCAAAGGGTTTACACAATTATGTAACAGACATGAATCACCTGGTCTATATATTGTGTATGTTTGAAAGGCCAAGCTGAGGTCAGCATTCTTAAGGATGTTCAACAGGGTTTCAGGGGTCTCCTTGAGCCACTGCTTACGGGTATTGTTTTCACTGTACTTTATTACAGAACCACCTAGTTGGGAAAAGACAAAAAAATTCGTGTCAAGTAAAAAAGATTTCCAGCATATAATATCTTCTAGATTATATTAAAGCCCATATTTCAAGCGAAACTAATTAACTCTCTACATAAATCTGTTTCACTTGCCTGTATAAGTGAAATACACGCACTCTCATGTGTGACGCCAAATACCCTTCAAAGGGTGACATTAAAAAAACATAACTCTAGCTCAATAAACAGCGATTAGAGAATGTTCTATGATAACATAATAGGATTCAATCTGACTACTCACCTCTGTCGTCTTCTGCCGTTGAACTGGAGGTGAGTATGGATGCGTTTTCCAAAGCTCTAAGAGCTGTACCGGGTACGTGTTTCTCCCACTGCCGCCTGAGAGGACCTGGTGACCTGGCTTTTAAAGTGTAAAGAAGAACTGCTGAGCATGTACTTCTACTTATTCATCAATATCCACACACAATTGTTCTAACAACACTACAGAAGCACTTCTTTTCTCCTTCAAATTCGGATCTAACACCCTTCCAAGGCTAAGTTCAGTTCAGTTGCTCAGTCGCGTCTGACTCTTAAGTAGTAAAGGGAATGAAAAAATCCAAATGGAAAGGTAAAGCTAATCATTAAAGTGAATTTAAACAAATATTATGTATATACTCACATATTACACAATATATAAGAATAAAGGCCCAAGAGGGCTTACAGGCACACACTGTATGCTGCGCTCTTTAAAACACTTGGCTGTACCCCACAGCATGTGGGACCTCCATTCCCTGACCAGGGATAGAACCTGCGTCACCTGCCTTAGACGTCTTAACCACTGGACCACCAGGTAAGTCCCTGTACGCTGTGCTTTTTATGGTAAAGAGCACGACAAACATTATTAATGCTTTTTTCTGAAGGCTCTTATTAATAAATACAATTTTATCTTTTAATAGGTAAATAAAATATCTCTGTAACATTAAATAAATTACTGGATAAGCAAATATAAATGTCTACTTGCTTATGATATCTTTGACCTAGTAAGGCAGAAACTGGTATTCCTTCTATATCCCGTTTCCCACCTATACAATGATTAGAATTTGAATAACTTACCTTTCTCCTCTCTGTTTACTCTCCTCAGTGCACTTTCAACCAAATTTTTATTAATGTTTTCTAAGTCAGTGTGGCTACACTTTCCACCTGGTTCCTCCCTTTGCTTTAAAAGAAATTTAAAATAAAGATTAAGATATTCTTGAATTACTACCAAAAAAAGGTAAACAAGTAGAGATAAACAACTACTTAAACTTTAAATAAAGACAAATGAATTAAACATTAACAACCACAGAACCTCATACACATATGTACATTAAGAGCTATAACATCATACATTATCTGTGTGTATATTAAAAACCATATATGTGCACATACATAGGCATACATATATGTATATTAAGTCATATACCTTAATAGCCATTAATATCAGTCATTGCAAATATGAAGAAGATATATAAAAATGACAAATATTTGAGAGGTCTTTATAGAAAAAACAAGCAATGAGAAATTTCAGTATGATTTGCTATATTGGGCTTCTCAGGATGGAAATACCAAAATGAAATATTTTATAAAGTTACTTTGGGGATTTGGCTCAGCAGTAAAGAATCTGCCTGCAATGCAGGAGATGCAGGTTCAATCCCTGGATCAGGAAGATCCCCTAATCCATGGATCAGGAAAATCCCCTGGAGGAGGGCATGGCAACCAACCCACTCCAGTATTCTTGCCTGGAGAATCCCACGGACAGAGGAGTTTGGCAGGCTACAGTCCACAGGATTGCAAAGAATTGGACATGACAGAGCGACTGAGCATGTATGTATACATAAAATTACTTTACAGATGGTCCTTGACTTATGATGGTCTAATTTATGATTTTTTTCACTTTATGATGGTGTGAAAATGATAAACACTCAGCAGAAGCTGTATGTCAAATTATGAATGTTGATCTTTTCCCAGGTTAGCAATACGCCATATGATACCCTCTTGTGATGCTGGGTGCTGGCAGAGAGCTGACGCTCCCACTCAGCCATGTGATCACAGAGTAAACAGTAAACAATACACTAACAGCCGTTCTGCACCCAGACAGCCTCTGGTTTCCACTTTCAGTTCATCATTCAATTCAGTTCATGCTGAATTCAAAATTCAACATGACTATCTCATGTTGACACGACATAGTCAGCACTTTATTATAAAATAGGCTTTGTGTTAGACGATTTTGCCCAACTAGAGGCTAATGGAAGTGTTCTGAGCACATGTAAGGTAGATTAAGCTAAGTTAGGAAGTTTGGTAGGTTAGGTGCATTAAATGCATTTTCAACCAGGGGGATGGGATTTCTACATTTGGATTGTGGTGCTGGTTATATGACCACATACAATCTCCAAAATTCATCAAATTGCATGCTAAAAATGAGTAACTTTTATTGCATATAAATTAAGCCTCAATAAAGCTGGAAATAAACAGATATTAAGCAAATAAAAAAAACATAGGGACAGAATAGAGTCCATTTGTAGCAACATAATGGGGTATGGTGTTATTTATTTACAACCTAAAGGTTCATTCAAAAATTTACAAGTTTAATTACTAGTATATTCCATAAACAGAATTGCTTGTTGTTACTGCATCTTTTCCTTTGGGGGTTAAAAAAGGTGGGTCAAAATGATGAAGAAAGAAAAAATTATCAATAGGACATGAGTTATTGGGGTAGGTGTGGCAACTAGAAGTGGATTGGCTGTTACTATTCATGACTTAACTGCAGCTAACATGTAAAAGGGCACAGATGCTTAAGGCCAAACAAGACGAACAGGACCATGAAAACCAGGCTAAAAAATGTCCACTCAATTCATGGGATAATAGTGAGTGAAGTGAAAGTCACTCAGTAGTGTTGGACTCTTTGCGACCCCATGGACTATACAGTCCATGGAATTCTCCAGGCCAGAATACTGGAGTGGGTAGCTGTTCCCTTCTCCAGGGATCTTCCCAACCCAGGGATTAAACCCAGGTCTCCTGCATTGCAGGCGGATTCTTTACCAGCTGAGTCACAAAGGAAGCCCAAGAATACTGGAGTAGGTAGCCTATCCCTTCTCCAGCGGATCTCCCAACTCAGGAATCGAACCGGGGTCTCCTGCATTGCAGGAAGATTCTTTACTAACTGAGCTATCAGGGAGAATGGGGAGGCACTAAAAGGTTTTGAACAGAAAAATGTCAAGACCACATTGTTGTTGCTCAGTCACCAAGTCATGTACGACTCTACGTGACCACATGCACTGCAGCTGGCCAGGCTTCCCTGGCCCTCACCGTCTCTGAGTTTGCCCAAGTTTATGTCCATTGCATGGGTGATGCCATCCAACCATCTCATCCTGTTGCCTTCTTCTCTTTCTGCCTTCAATCCTTCCCAGATCACATTAGCGATCTACATATTATTTAGTCATAAAAAGGAAGGAAATTCTGATACAGGCCATAACATGCATGAACCTTAAAAATATTAAGCTAAGCAAAAGAGGCCAGACACAAAAGGACAAATACTGTGTGATTCCACTTATCTGAAATATCTAGAATAAGCAAATGTTTCTTTCACAGAGACAGAAAGCAGAAAAGAGGTAATCAGGGCCTGAGGTGGGAGTCAGGGTAGGGAGGAATGGATAGTTACTGTTCAATGGGTTGCTGTTTGGGATAATGAAAAAGTATTGTGAATGTAATTAATGTCATTAAATTCTATGCTTAAAATGGCTGAAATGAGAAATTGTATGTTATATATATATTACCACAAGGAAACCAACCAACCAAGGTTAAAACAAGACTTTCATGACTGTAAGCAGGGCTAAGTTGGTTCACATTGAGAGGGTAACAGGCAGGAAGGCCAGGGGTCTCCAAACAGAGGAAATAGCCTGCAAGTGTCAGACATTTTTATCTCCCTTAAGGGGCAGGAGGAAACAAACTATCCCATATTTTTTTCTTCTTTATACAAATTTAAAAGGAGGTTTCTCTTAAAATACTGTGTTGCCATAATGACACCTGGTTTCACCTGAAGTTAACTATTCTCAAACCTAGAGATAACCAATGCATTTCTCTTATGGAAATGCTTGTCTTAAGCTATGCTAATGTACTGTGCATTTACCCCAGACTGTCTTCAAGTCGGTTCCACCTCATGGCTCAGAACCTACTTGACAAACCAGTATGTTATACTCAGATATTGTTCCCCTAATCTATGTAAACAAAACTATTTGTACGGTAATCTGTTCTTCTACAAGATTCAAGTTAATCATTTTATGGCCCAGGATGAACCATTTGGTGCCAAGATTATCCCAAAATGCATCTTATGGGTGAGGGGCCTGGTGCCATTCTGAGTTTTAAGACATTCCTTTCTTTCATTAACAGACTGTTACTATATAACATCCAGCTGAAGACTAGCAGGGGGATACTCTTTCCGCCCCCTTCTGATGCCTATGTCAGAAGCTTTCTCTATCTCCTTTATACTTTAATAAAACTTTATTACAAAAAGCTCTGAGTGATCAAGCCTCATCTCTGGCCCTGGGTTGAATTCTTCTCCTCCAGAGACCAAGAATCCCGGTGTCTTTTCGTTCAGCAACAACTTTTCAACATCTAGATTGAAACCACTTATCATCAATGATTAGCAACGAAAAAACAAAATAAAATAAATGCTGGTCTAAAGTGGCTTGGTTGGCAACACAGAAAACAGCCGTCAATTATTTCACAGGCCCAAAGACAAAAAACCTCTGAACCCAGGGACCAGGCAACAGACTTCCAATATCTCATAGCACCCAATGATGCCAGGTATCCCAGTAGACAGTTTCAGAAATTTAACTTTTTTTTAAAGATTTTTTTTTTTGATGTGGACCGTTTTTAGTCTTTATTGAGTTTATTACAATTTTGCTTTTGTTTTCTGTTTTAGTTTTTTGGCCACAGGCATGTGGGATCTTTGTTCCCAGGCCAGGGATTAAACCCACATCCCTTGCATTAGAAGGCCCTGGACTGCCAGGAAAGTACCAGGAAATTTACCTTTAAAGCACTTACCACTGTGCTTGCTTCATTTTCCAAAGTTATTCTGGTTCTGCTGGGATCTGCTCAAAGAGAAAACAGAAGGTAAAAAGAAAACACAAAAAAGGCTTCTAATGTGATTTGCATAAAGCTTGAGAGACAAAAGGAAGTTTTTAAAGTCAAAGAACCGAAGCATGAGCCTGTATAGTGATATCAAGCTTTAATCACCTAGTAACACACCTCAGCTGTTAAAGAGATTATTTCTGCCGTTTTATTCTGACTGTGAACATCTGAAAGTTAAGACATCTCTAATTCATTTATGCCGACCCATTTAGGCATCAGGAGGTAAGACACTCTACATACTCGAAAGGTCCTTATCATCTTTAGCACAAGAGCTACCTGTCTGTGATTTTCCTGACAGCTATTATAGCAGGTGGAATAGCTAACCCTCCCAAAGCCAGCTGCTTATTCCCTGACGAGGAGCCAGCAGCAGTCAGGGAAAACCCCTGCAACCCACCCCTTGGGTGAGGAGGGCTCTTGCCTGATTTTCTGCTGCCAGAGCCTGGGGTCCGTGTTTCCCCATTTATTCAGCATTTTAAGCAATTGCTACTGAGCATCTATGATGATGGTACTGAGGCTACAACAGGGAGCACCTTGACACGCTCCCTACCCTCACCCAGCCTTCATTGTTCTGATGTCTGTCTACATTCTCGATGGAGATGCCACCCGACACGTGCTCTGGACATGGTGGCCCTCCCCACTGGCTTACTCTTTTTTTAGAAATTGTAAGACTACACTTTCCTATCTTGAAACTTTCCTTAGATTGTTTTTGGTGTTTCTGTTGCCCAGTATTTTAAAACTAATTTCCCACTCTCCTGGGATGTGAACCAAAGTTATGAAATGGTACATAAAATAAAATAAACACTAAAACAAACTGCTGAAGCAAAGCCTACCTCTTACATAAAGGAGAAAAGTTCTTACAAAAGGAACATTTAAAATTTAACTTTAAGAAAACAGTATAGTTTAGAAAAGTTTCTGTTGAAACCAACAGGACATGGTAAATCAACTACACTTAAATTAAAAAAAAAAACTTAAAAAATAAATAAAAATGTTTCTTTTGTGGTATAGAACACTAAGATGCTGCTAAGTCACTTCAATCGTGTCTGACTCTGTGAGACCCCAGAGACGGCAGCCCACTAGGCTTCCCCGTCCCTGGGACTGTCCAGGCAAGAACACTGGAGTGGGTTGCCATTTCCTTCTCCAATGCATGAAAGTGAAAAGTGAAAGTGAAGTCGCTCAGTCATGTCTGACTCTTAGAGACCCTATGGACTGCAGCCTACCAGGCTCCTCCATCCATGGGATTTTCCAGGCAAGAGTACTGAACAGGCACTAATAATGGAGGTTTTAAAACACCTCCCTACAGTGGGTGACCTTTTACTCATCTTAATTCTTCTTTCTTATTCTGGTCATTGTTAGATTTCTTCAGATGGAAGATCTGAGTCACTGATGTCAAAGGAAAAGGAACAAAAATAACTTTGAAAAAAGAGATGACAACTTCCAAGACATAATAAATTACATGTGAAATTTGCTCAGAATTGACTATCAGCTCAGTTCAGTTCAGTCGATCAGGCATGTCCAACTCTTTGAGACCCCATGAATCACAGCACGCCAGGCCTCCCTGTCCATCACCAACTCCTGGAGTTCACCGAGACTCACGTCCATTGAGTCAGTGATGCCATCCAGCCATCTCATCCTCTGTCGTCCCCTTCTCCTCCTGCCCCCAATCCCTCCCAGCATCAGGGTCTTTTCCAATGAGTCAACTCTTAGCATGAGGTGGCCAAAGTACTGGAGTTTCACCTTTAGCATCATTCCTTCCAAAGAAATGCCAGGGCTGATCTCCTTCAGAATGGACAGGTTGGATCTCCTTGCAGTCCAAGGGACTCTCAAGAGTCTTCTCCAACATCACAGTTCAAAAGCATCAATTCTTTGGCACTCAGCTTTCTTCACAGTCCAACTCTCACATCCATACATGACCACTGGAAAAACCATAGCCTTGACTAGACAGACCTTTGTTGGCAAAGTAACGTCTCTGCTTTTCAATATGCTATCTAGGTTGGTCATAACTCTTCTTCCAAGGAGTAAGCGTCTTTTAATTTCATGGCTGCAGTCACCATCTGCAGTGATTTTGGAGCCCAAAAAGATAAAGTCTGACACTGTTTCCCCATCTATTTCCCATGAAGTGATGGGACGACATGCCATGATCTTTGTTTTCTGAATGTTGAAATTTAAGCCAACTTTTTCACTCTCCTCTTTCACTTTCATCAAGAGGCTTTTTAGTTCCTCTTCACTTTCTGCCATAAGGGTGGCGTCATCTGCATATCTGAGGTTATTGATATTTCTCCTGGCAATCTTGATTCCAGCTTGTGCTTCTTCCAGCACAGCGTTTCTCATGATGTACTCTGCATAGAAGTTAAATAAACAGGGTGACAATATACAGCCTTGATGTACTCCTTTTCCTATTTGGAACCAGTCTGTTGTTCCATGTCCAGTTCTAACTGTTGCTTCCTGACCTGCATATAGGTTTCTCAAGGTTTCTCAGGTGGTCTGGTATTCCCATCTCTTTCAGAATTTTCCACAGTTTATTGTGATCCACATAGTCAAAGGCTTTGGCATAGTCAATAAAGCAGAAATAGATGTTTTTCTGGAACTCTCTTGCTTTTTCTATGATCCAGCGGATGTTGGCAATTTGATCTCTGGTTCCTCTGCCTTTTCTAAATCCAGCTTGAATATTTGGAAATTCACGGTTCACGTTTTGCTGAAGCCTGGCTTGGAGAATTTTGAGCATTTCTTTACTAGCGTGTGAGATGAGTGCAATTGTGCGGTACTTGGAGCATTCTTTGGCATTGCCTTTCTTTGGGATTGGAATGAAAACTGACCTTTTCCAGTCCTGTGGCCACTGCTGAGTTTTCCAAATTTGCTAGCATATTGAGTGCAGCACTTTCACAGCATCATCATTCAGGATTTGAAATAGCTCAACTTTAGGGATAACATTTCCTGTTATATTTTCATGGTTAGATTCCTAGGTGAGCCCACAGAAACCTATCTGACCCAAAACAAACTAAATACAGGTCTAATAATGAAGCACAGAACAACCTTTACATCACTACAATCTTCAAACTAGGCTTCTTTTTTGATCCCTGGCAAACTAAATGTGTAAGATTCAGTATAGATTTATGTCTGAAGGAACAAGTAGAAAATTTTGATTTGAGGAGTATCTCTGAAAATCATCTCTAATAACTTGAAAATTATATTTTTTTCTTTTTGTTATACTATATTTTAAACGAACACTTAAAATAAGCTTTTCGAAATTCTTACCCTTTTTTCTTGGTGTACTATGCATAGATTTTTTGGTTTCTTCTAACACCTGTTCACCGTATTCTGTGATGATCTGAAAATTTAAAGCAGAGAGTTTAAAGACACAAAAGATGCTTTTCTTTAGATACCAACATAATGTCATTCAATTATCAATGTTCTTCCCCACAGTAATAAAGTTGAAAAGGAAAAATGCCATTTAAAAAATCCAAGTAATTTAGATAGACAGATAAACAGACATTTATATATGTCCAGGAAGATCTGGAGGGATAATGCAAATTATATCCATGATTATATTTGAGGAATAGCATTGTGAAAAGAAGAGGGAAAGGAAGCTTCAAGCTTTTAGTTTTTTTTAATACACATCTGCATTACTTGAATTGTTATGAGCACGTGTAACATGTAATTGTGTTTAAAAGAAAACAAACGCTTGAAAACTGTTCACAGTCAGTTCCACACACACCGTACCTCTGGGGGCAGGCACTTCTGGATAAGCCGAGCTAAAGAGCCTCTAGAGAGAAGCGTTGTAGCTGAAGGACGATGTGAGGGATTCTTTTTAAACATCTGCTTGATCAGATGCTGCAGCTCATAGGAATAATGGGATGGCAGTGGGTTCATGGACCCCTGACATATTTTAAGGATAAGACTTTTCCAACTATTTGCCTGAAACTAAAAAGCAAAATTGAACTGTAAAAGCAGATACAGGGAAAGAGAATGGAAATAAGAAAATAACAGCTGAACTGAATTCATATGAATTATTTTAATTAAAAAAAAATTTCTTTCTAGAGGTGTTGTTAAGGTACAATTCTAATTTTTTTTTTTTTTTTGCTCATCATACTTTTCTTAGTACTTTAAAAATTGTATTTTATTGAAGTATAGTTGATTTACATGGTGTTAACTGCTGCTATATAGCAAAGTAATTCAGTTATACATGTGTATATATTCCTTTTTATTCTATTTTCCATTATGGCAAGCCACTCCAGTATTCTTTCCTGGAGAATCCCATGGACAGAGGAGCCTGGTGGGCTGCAGTCAACGGGGATGCACAGAGTCGGACGTGACTGAAGCAACTTAACACCAGCACCATTGTGGTTTTATCACAGGATACTGAATATAGTTCCCCATGCTATATAGTAGGACCTTGTTGTTTAATGCAAATGTAATAGTTTGCATCTGCTAGTCCCAAACTCCCCCACCCCTACCCCTGTACTATTCTAAAATCTTATGGTTGCTCAGGAAAAAGGTAAACATAAATAGTTAAAGATGCTCCCATCTTGAGGAAGTCTTACCATCAGTCCCCGCGTGGGTACTTTATTACTCAAATCAATGTTTTTGCAGATACACATTTTTAATATATTTTAAAAATCAAAGCATCAATAATACATATATATGGGCTTTTAAAAATTCAAATAACCCTAGGGCTGACAGTAACTGCAACGTTTCTTCACTTCCCTCCTCCTCAAAAATCCCCAGGTCTGCTCCCTGACAAAATGCACTTTAGACTTTTCCCATTTTAAACTTCTGCTGCAAAATCCTTTTTACCTTGCACGTCACCAGGGTAGTTATTATGGTTTGACAAGTAATAGAGCGGGATATAAAATGACACACCAGAATAACATTTTAAAAGTTTTCACTGTATAATAAACATACTACAATTAACATCAGGTTTCAGCCTTAGCAACACTTATGTAAGAACATGATGGCATTCTGCCTTGGGGGTGTGCTGCTGCTAAGTCGCTTCAGTCATGTCTGACTCTGTGCAACCCCATAGATGGCAGCCCACCAGGCTCCCCCATCCCTGGGATTCTCTAGGCAAGAATACTGAAGTGGGTTGCCATTTCCTTCTCCAATGCATGAAAGTGAAAAGTGAAAGTGAAGTCGCTCAGTCGTGTCCAACTCTTAGCGACCCCATGGACTGCAGGCCACCGGGCTCCTCCGTCCATGGGATTTTCCAGGCAAGAGTACTGGAGTGGGGTGCCATTGCCTTCTCCAGCCTTGGGGGTGTATCACTCTACTAATACATACAAGTGAAGATACCAAAAAGGACTTAGACCAAATGCTGCCTTTTCCATGCTGCATGCCATACTTACTGGATGCTTAAGGGTACAGAGTTCATAGAGAATGCATCCCAAGGACCAGATGTCACTGGAAGCAAAAGAAGCAATGTAATGATGAGTGGGTTATGAGTTATCACACAAAAATATGTGTATTTTCCAATACCCCAAAATGAAAAATTACTCTACCTTTAATAAGAACAGATATCATAAGGACTTCTTAGTTACTGAAATAAAATATGTGGCAAGTTTGATCGAACACTTAGACGACTTACAGTGATGTTCACAGAAAAACTCCCTGCTCCCTAAACCCTGCCCCACCAAATCCAGTGGTTCAGGTATCACTTCAGTAGGACTTGGGGTAAGAGGAATATCTGCGGACTCAGATTACCATAGTTGGAAGAAGGGCTTTAGAAGTCATCCTGTACAGCCTCCAGACCATCTGGGCTCACCAGGCCTTTGGGCTCACCTCCTGATTGACAGCTCAGTATTCTCCCTGGCTGCCTCTAGGGGGCGTATTCTTATTCTTCCACGAAAGCTCTTCAGACCTCAGCAGAGTTCTATACTTTGCCCTATGCACCCACCCTTCTTCAAACTAAACACCTCCACTTTCCTCATCATTCTCACCACCTAGTTGTCATCCTCCAGACTTTTTCTAGATGATTGTCTTTTCACTTTAACAAGGTTTTTTTAAACCAATTATTTCCCCCAACTTTTAATTTTTCAAAGCTTGAAACCTACAGAAAATTTGTAAAGGCCCAAACGCTCCTTCCTAATATCCCCAGTCATTAGTATCTGCCTGCTGGCACCTCTTCTGTCTACATCTGAACCTCTTGAAAGAAAGGTTTCAGACGTCAAACACTTCACCCCTAAACGTGTCAGCACATACAGCCTAAAAGCAAGGACACTCTTCTGCATGAATACAGCACCATTATCACATCCAAGAAATCGAACCTTAATTCAATACTATTATCCAGTATTTTGTTCAAACTCAGGTTTCCCCAATTATCCCAGGAAGTTCCTTCATAGCTGTTCTGTCTCCAATTCAGTCAACTTCACCTTCAGTTCAGTTCAGTTGCTCAATGGTGTCCAACTCTGTGACCCCATGAATCGCAGCACGCCAGGCCTCCCTGTCCGTCACCAACTCCCGAAGTTCACTCAAACTCATGTCCATCGAGTCAGTGATGCCATCCAGCCATCTCATCTTCTGTCATCCCCTTCTCCTCCTGCCCTCAATCCCTCCCAGCATCAGAGTCTTTTCCAATGAGTCAACCCTTCGGGGCATTGTTGTCGTTTTTAGTTGCTAAGTTGTATCCGACTCTTCTGCAACCTCATGGACTGTAGCCGGCCAGGCTCCTCTATCCATGGGATTCTCCAGGCAAGCTGCCATTTCCTTCTCCAGGGGATCTTCACAACCCGGGGATCAAACCCATATTTCCTATATTGGCAGGTGGATTCTTTGCCACTGAGCCACCTGGGAAAGCCCATAGTATGGACTGCCATACCCTTTTTAGAAAGCAACTTGGCAGGAGGTAACAAAAGCCTTTAGGTGTTTCTACCTCGAGGCAGTCATGCCAAGAATGTGACACTTTTATGTATTAAAAGGCATAGTAATGCAGAGTCAGTAGTAATTTAGGACACTGAAAACTAGAACCATATCAAGAAGCCAACAACAGAGGAATGTGAAATAAATTTTGGAAGAGCCATATATTAAAATATTTTGCAATCATTAACAATAATCATGAAGAGTATAAATACAGGGTAAAATGAATATGATATAATGCAAGGTGAAAAAAATAGGATACTAAATTATATGGAGTGTATAAACTAAGTTTAGGGAAAAAAGAGAATGGATGGGAAAAAAACCCAAAATGTTACTAGTAGTTTCTGTAAAACTGGGTGATCGCCATGTCCCTTCTTGTATATCTCTACATTTCCAACCCACCCACTGCCCATCCATTCCATCAATGAGCACATTTTACTTACATTCAGAAAAAATATTACATTTTAAATTATAAGGACTTCATACTATCTTCCCATGATCAATGAACCTATCAGTCAAGTGCTTATTATCTAGCCCTTTACATGTCAACTCAATGACATTTGGTTCCCAAATTTTGCTGCACGTAGGAATTATTTGGTGACCCTGGAAAATGTTTGCAACCTGGTTCCCACTCCCAGACATTCATATTTAACTGGTATGGCTATGGCCTAAGCTTCGGGATTTTTAAAGTTAATAGCAGCAAAGTAAGAGAAGCAGTAATATAATTCATACTATCCCCAGAAATGATTCACTTTTCTTTCAGCATTTACATGTAGCTCCTCTCAGCTCTGATGAAAACAGCTGGAAAATTTATGACTTTCACCTAGAGGCCTGGGAACTTCAATTCTACACTGCTTTAACAACTAAACTTCATCTGTAGGCTACGATACTATCAACAAACGGTCACCCCTTCACCAACTACATACGTCACTTACCTTTTATTGTTATAAGGCATGTTTTCCCAAATTTCTGGGGGCACATAATAAGGTGTTCCCACGTATGTACAAGCAAACGCCATGGGGCTAAAACCATAAAAAGGTACAGAACGATTACAGAGCATTTCTGAATAATGATGTTCCGGCAACAGTCACTACTACACAAGAGAGACATACATACCTCGAGAGAAGACGGGCAGATCCAAAATCACCCAGTTTTACTTTTCCGTCTTGGGTGAGGAAGATATTCTGCATTGAAAAAGAAGAGCTCAGATCACATCTGCCGTATTTCAAACATAAGGCAGAGAGCTCCAAGAGAAGCTGTCTTTCAAAGCCTGCTGATGGTGGAGATTATATGTAGAAATGCTGACAACCGAGTCCCCAAATGGAACACAAAACGACAAGATATCCTCTGGACAGCGACACTCCCCTGCTTGGGAATTCAGGATGACTGCTTAGAAATCTAACAGGTGAGCGTCACACCGTACCAGCAGACCCTGATCAACCAAGCAGGGAGCCTGATCAGGTAACTCCAGATGGCAGGCTCCAGTCTCAATCATTTTCCATCTGAGAATACATGGTCTTAGGAAGCAGTCTCTAAGAGAGCTGGAACATATTAACATACACTACTAAAGAGATTTACTGACCCATTTTCAGGTCGTACCTTACTGTGCTAGCATGAATATTATATTAAGAAATTTCTGGAGTTCCTTGGCAGTCCAGGGGTTAAGAATTGGTGCTTCTAATGCAGGGCGCATGGGCTCACTCCATGGTCGGGGAGCTAAGATACCATGTGCCTTGGGGTGCAGGCAAAAAAAGAAATATTTCTAAAGATTAAAATGCACCCAAAAGAAAATAGAATAAAACAGAAAAAGGATTGAAAGAAATAGTTTTCAATTTTTTTTAGGCCCCAAATGTATTCCATTTACCTTGGACTTGATGTCTCTGTGTAACACACGTTTCTTGTGAATGTGATTTACTCCAAGACACATCTGTGTAAACCAATGAAGTATCTGTAAAGAAAAAAAAGCATGCAAGAATGCAATAACTGGGGCACGGTAACCCCAAATTCCTAAGAATCATCTTTAGGCCTTAGCTGACCTGGGTTTTACATAATGTAAATACAGAACTAAAAATTACATAATTCAACTAAGATTCATTGCTGTCTTGAGAAATTGAGAAAAGCTATGAATCAATCCCAGTGTATCATCATCTCATGAATGATCCAAATAACTATTTATTTATTTATTTGGCCCTGCCATGCAGCTTGCAGGATCTTAGTTCTCTGACCAGGGATTGAACCAGGGTCCTCGGCAGTGAAAGGGTGGAGTACTAACCATCAGACAGCCAGGGAATTTCCAAGACTTTATTTTAATAAAACTCCCACTATATTTTTCTTGTATTTAACCAAATAAAAATATTTCTTAAATACACATATAAAAATAGTTCACCACTTAAAATGAATATGCTATAACTTTTTATAGTGTAATCATAACATCAGATTTCATTCACTTTTTCAGAATATGCAGATATTAACATTAAAATATTTCGTTATATTTCCAACAATCTTTGGAAGCCAAGGCTGGTCTCCTACAATGGAACCCATATTCTTAGCAAACCAACTTCGAAATAAAAAATATTTATACTAATATACTCTTAAAACATGTTATACCCTATATCAAACTTAGCCTCAGCAAAGCTGTTTATTTAAATATTTTCCTTGGTCAATTCATTCCAATAATATTTAATATGCAACTTTCCACTAAAAAGGCACTAAGCATTTAAAGAGAATATGCTAAACTGTAAAAGAAAAGAGACGAAGAATAGAGACTCTTGAAAAACAGAAATGCAGGTTTCATCCTTCAGATGATGGACAATTACAAAAGAAATCCATGTGCCTTCTAAAATTTCAATACAAAAAGTAAAAATTTTAAGTATCTAGTACACAATATGATGGGTAACACAACTGTGAAATTCTAAACATGGAAGTGGTTATTCTTTGATATTGCATAAGCCTATACCTACTTTACCTCTTAAAAACATCCCAGGCAGTCACATCCTGACAACACACTAAAGAACATCATGGATACACAAAGTCATTACTAACTAATGTGCTAGGCAACCACAGACAGCAATGTTTTTAACTTATTCAAATTTTACGAGAAAAGTTGCTTGAGGGAAACTTGGGGACTTCCCTGGCGGTTCAGTGGTTAAGACTCTGCTCCCACTGAACTAAGATCCTGTATGCTGCCTGGTGGGCTTCCCTGGTGGCTAAGCTGGTAAAGAATCCACCTGCAATGTGGGAAACCTGGGTTCAATCCCTGGGTTGGGAAGATTCCCCTGGAGAAGGGAACGGCTGCCCATTCCAGTATTCTGGCCTGGAGAATTCCATGGACTGTGTAGTCCATGGGGTTGAAAAGAGTTGGACACAACTGAGCAACTTTCACTTTCATTTTCATGCTGCCTGGTATGGCCAAAAAAAAAATTAAAACAAAACTTTGAGGGAAACTTACGTAAGTTAGTCTCTTACCGTATCTTCAGGAAACAACTTCCCTTTCTGATGTTTAATCTTCTGCATTAGGTCCCCTCCATCACAATATTCCATTACAATGTACAGATGTCCTTCAGCTGCAACAAATTAAAGACTCTTAGGAAAGTCTCAGCGGCCGTGAATTCTGAATGAAATTCAGAAATACATGTATCGGGGGAAATTCATATTTACCTTCAAATGATTCTTTAAAGGCAACAATATTGGGGTGTTTCATTTTGGCTAACAGAACTGCCTCTTTCCTAGAAATCCGTGTGTCAGACAAAGACTAGAAGAAGGTTTAAAGAAGTGTAAATGCAGTACTTCATTTAAAAACTGACAGTAAAACAGTATTATAGTAGTTTGTATGATATTTTAATGTGACACAATTGAAAGTGTGTCTCTTTCAATCAGACGTAATTTTATAGCACTGTTCAGATCGGTTCAGTCGCTCAGTCATGTCCGACTCTTTGCAAGCACTGTACTTGGATCCAACTTAAGTTTATCAAACCCCACGAGGAAACATGTGGGAATTTTTCAACTATGGCTATACGTATTTCGCCTGCTTAAGCTGACCTCTTATATCTTTACAAGTATAGAATGTAAACTAGTTTTAACATTAACCTAAGCATAGAGGGATTGGGGGCAGGAGGAGAAGGGGACAACAGAGGATGAGATGGCTGGATGGCATCATCGACTCAATGGACATGAGTTTGAGTGAACTCCAGGAGTTGGTGACGGACAGGGAGGCCTGGCGTGCTGCGATTCCTGGGGTCGCAAAGAGTCGGACACGACTGAGCGACTGAACTGAACTGAAGCATAAGCTGACTTATGCTTAGGGGCAGTATGCCATCAACCATAGGAGCTTCCTGGGTGGGCAATTCCCTGGAGGAGGGCATGGTAACCCACTCCAGTATTCTTGCCTGGAGAATCCCATGGACAGAGAAGCCTGGTGGGCTACGGTCCATAGGACCACAGAATCAGACACAACTGAAGCGACTGAACACGAGCAGAAGCACAGAAGATAGATCAAGACCTTGTAAAGCTAGTGAATAAACCTGTTAAATCTTTTGCACAAAAGAACGATCCCATGTTACATCTCAAGAACTTGCTTTCCGATACAAACAACATGTACACTTTCGACATGAGCTAACTACTTTAGCAGTGACCTTGGGAAGCCTTATTTCCTTCATGGCAAACATCCGATTACTGCTCTCCTGCTGAACCAAAAGGGCTCTGCCGAAGGAGCCCTCCCCAATGACTCTCAGGACCCTGTAGCCGTCCATGCTGGGCACTGCACAGCTGGGTCTGCTCCCACAGTCACCGCTGGCTCTCCCAACCTGCATTCAAAGTCAGAAACAACGGGGAATTAAATTCATTTTCAAAAGGCAGAATGAAGTCAAAGTAGCTCTATCCCCAGGACAGAACAGCCTGTTCCCTTTATGCATTCAACAGGTGGACATGGAGTATCCATGCCAGGTTTTATAATCCTGAACAAATCTCTCACGGCCCCAGCATCACTCACGTTACAAGTGAGACCACGAACCTCAAAAATGCAGGATAGTGGGTCTTACACGAAGAGCCATGCTGGCCTCTGGTAGAGGTATGCTGGGGAATTAGGAAGATGATACTCAGGCTGAAGCCTGAATGGAAGATATCTAGGCAAAGAGGAAGAGTGATGGAGGCAGGAGGGAATAGCCTATTTAAGAGCAAAAGAGATTGTTTCAATTCAAGGAACTGAAAGAGGGCAGTAAGGCAGGTAAGGCAGACTGGGCCTAGTAAGCCAAGCTCAGCTTGGTGGATTTTTATCCTGTAGTGATGAACGGGCTCTCTGAAGGGTTTAAACTGAGACAGCAGATTTACATCTTAGAAAAATTACTCATGTTGGCTGCAGAGCAATGGACCAGACAGGGGAGAGGGGAGGAGGGCCAGAGCAGGACTCCTACCATAGAAAAGGCAGGAAGATGATGACGGAACGGAATACGGCGGTGACAATGGGGATGAAGGGGGCTTTCCTGGTGGCTCAGTGGTAAAGAATCTGCCTACCAATGCAAGAGACCTGGGTTCGATCCCTGGGTCAGGAAGATCCCCCAAAGAAGGGAATGGCAACCCACTCTAGTATTCTTGCTTGGGAAATCCCATGGACAGAGGAAGCTGGTGGGCTACAGTCCATGGGGTTGCAGAGTCTGGCACGACTGAGCACACACACACACGAAATGGGGATGAAGACAATAGGAAAGAAACATGTGAAAGAACTGGCAAGGTTTTGGGTAACGGATTTCTGGGAGACAAGTAGGGGGAAGGGGACTAAGGAGACTCTGGTTTCTGGTGTAAACCAGGCAAGTATTGATACCATTCTCTAAGAAAAAGGAAAGCCATGATGGTTGCATGCCTGTTTTTTTGGTTTGATTTTTCTGACCGTGGGAGTCTGGTAGGGTGTAGTGGGGAAAGATGTGGAGGAGACGTGCTTCTTTGGGGATATGCTGAGTTGGAGGTGCCTGGGACAAAGAAGACATGTTAAACAGAGTCCTTGAGCCTCAGTCTTCCTTTATATTTCCTGGGTGAAGCAGCTTCTAGATCTCCTAGTACATTAGAGAAGATGAATATAAAGTTCCTAACACTTTACCTGGTACACGCTGCTAAATCGCTTCAGTCGTGTCCGACTCTGGGCGACCCCAGAGACGGCAGCCACCAGGCTCCCCCGTCCCTGGGATTCTCCAGGCAAGAACACTGGAGTGGGTTGCCATTTCCTTCTCCAATGCATGAAAGTGAGACGTGAAAGTGAAGTCGCTCAGTCATGTCCGACTCTAGCGACCCCATGGACTGCAGCCCACCAGGCTCCTCCATCCATGGGAGTTTCCAGGCAAGAGTAGTGGAGTGGGGTGCCATTGCCTTCTCCTACCTGGTACATAGCAGGCCCTGAATAAATGGCAGCTATTGTTAGTATTTGGGGGCTTCCCAGCCGGCACCTAGTGATAAAGAATCACTGTCAATAAAGGTCACAGGAGACGCAGGTTCCATCCCTGGGTCCGGAAGGGCCCCTGGAGAAGGAAATGGCAACCTACTCCAGAATTCTGGAAAATCCCATAGGCAGAGGAATCTGGTGGGCTACAGTCCCTGGGGTCACAAAGAGTCAGACACGACTAAGCACACATTATCAGTTTTAAACCTTAGAAAGGTGATGCTTTTTCATTACCAAAACACACTGGAATGAACTTACTCAATTGTCACAAAACTTACTTGGAGTGTTTTATTTTCATAAAAATCATACCACAAAGATTTATGAGGTCCAGAGAGCACAGGCCGGTAAAGCAAAACCACAAACCAAAACCTTCAGTTCTCACTAGGAAACTCTAGAAGTATTTTCTCCATATAACGAAATCCAGTGCACGGTCTTCAAAAACAATTCCTTTCTAAGACAGTTAGGTCTCTCAGCATACGACCTGAAGGGAAAAAGTTCTTTGCCGCTCTTCTAAGAGACCCCTGGCATTACAAGCTTTGACAAGGAGATTTAGTTTTCCCATATATTTTGTTGTTGTTGTTGTTGACTTTGGGTCTTTATTCCATGAATGGACAATAAATAAGCAAGAGCAGCCTCTGACTTTTCTTAGTTGAACATTACATTTGGTCCTTGCTACCCACATTTGCCCCTGTTACTCAGTGATACACCCCTAAACTCATTAAGGGCTTCCCCAGTGGCGCAGCCAGCGGTAAAGAATCCGCCTGCAATGCAGGGGAGCGGGGTTCGATCCCTGGGTCGGGAAGATCCCCTAAAGGAGGAAATGGCAACTCACTCCAGTGTTCCTGCCTGGAGAATCCCATGGACAGAGGGGCCTGGCGGGCTACACAGTCCATGGGGTCGCAGAGTCCCACACGACTTAGCGACTAAACAACAAACTTATTTAAAAAACAAACAAACAAACAAACTGTACAGTATATGCTCTGAATGTGACAAAAAGCGTTCCTTCCCAAGACTACACCGATCAAAAGCTAATACAGTGATTTGCAAATGCAAACATAAGATGCAGTATAGAAGGTGTGCGCGGTCCGATTCTCACTGCCTTAGAAGCCGCTCCGCCTCGGAGCCCGGCCCGCGCTTCCCCCGCGACCCCCGGGCCTGGGTCCGCAATCCCCGAAGGGGATTGTCCCGCTTGCCCCCTCCCCGCGTGTGCACCGCCCTCTCCCAGCCCCACGCCCGCCCGCCGCTCTCGCGCCGGCGGAGGGGGTTGATCCGGCCGGACCGCTCACCCGCTTCCCCAGCGACCCGGGTCGGCTCCCGGGTCCCGAGCCGGGAGCGCTTCCGGAGGGCGGGCCAGCGGGTAGTCTCTCGGGTTGCCGGCGAAGGAAGAGTCCCGGGTCGGTCGGGCGGGCGGCGCTGTTCTCAGCGCAGCCGGGCCCACGAAGGGTGCGTGTTCAAAGAGGTGTTCCACGTCGTTCCAGAACAATGCCAGTAATATTGAGCAGAAGTGTCCTTCTCATAACCCAAGTTCTGTCTCCAGTTTAAGCCAACAGTGCATGTGGGTAAGTTTCATGGGCGCAGCACTCAAGTTCACCAGTTGTGTGTCAGAGACATTGCAATGATAGTCTCAAAAGTTGGCCGAGTTACAAAGTCTGAAGAGAGCCTGTTGTGTTCAGCAACAGAACGTCATAGGTGATCTTGAAGAAAGCAGTCTGGATGTGATGAGGGAGAAGATTACAATGGTTGAAGTGGGACTCTCGGAGGAATCAAGGAGCGTAGGATATTTTCAAGATACTTGGCCATAGGGATTGTCCATGTGGTCCAGTGGTTAGGACTCTGGGCTCCCAAAGCAGGGAGCCGGGATTTGATCCCTTGTCAGAGGAATAGATTCCACTTGGCGCCACTAAGACCTGGAGCGACCAAAAAACAAACAAACAAACAAAAAGATACTTAGCCATAAAGAGAAGGAGAAAAGGGGATAACCATGAGGTAGGGGAAACCACAAGCTTATATACAAGTATTCTGTTAATGGGGAAATCGTAGTTATGTGTTGACGGATAATATAAACCAATGGAAAGGAAAGACAGGCTGAAAATGCTAGAGGCAGGGGAACCAGCAAGGTCTAGCTGAGATGAAGAGGTGGCTTCCAGAGCCCAGGTAGAGGATTAGCATTGGACTAGATGAGGAACAAACACGTTTGCTTTGGAGACCAGCAGAGGAAGTGAAAATGTGGATGGAGGTACATAATATTAGAGAAAAAGAAGGAGAAGGAATCATTTTCTCTATGAAATAGAAAATTGTCATCTATAGACTATGGAAATCTTGAAGCAGAAGATTTTTTTAAGTCAGGTTTGTGTTTTTTTTTTAACTTATTTATTAGTTCTTATTTATTTTATTCAGTAAAATTCTGAGTGGTGAAGTTTTGAGTATTGTTTTCAGAACACAAGGTGAAGCTATTGTGGGCAAAGGTGATGGAGCAGCTAAGAGCTGATTCCAGTCCACAGTTATGTAGTTGTTTCCAGGAGTGAGCATTTTGAATCAACCTGAACCTGGGATTATGCAGTTAACAGATTAGGACTGGGCTTCCCCAGTGGCTCAGCGGTAAAGAAACTGTTTGCAATACAGGAGACCCAGGAGACGCAGGTTTTCAATCCTTGGGTCAGGAAGATTCCCCTGGAGAAGGGCATGGCGACCCACTCCAGTATTCTTGCCTGGAGAATCCCATGGACAGAGAAGCCTGGCGGGCTACAGTCCATGGGGTCGCAAAGACTTGGACACGACTGAAGCTACCGAGCACAAGCATATTAGGACTAGGGAGCTAAGGGTGCTGATATTAGGGTGACTGGCGTGACACACCTCGGGGTCTAGACCGAATATCCCTGTGAAGGAAGTGAAGTGGAGAACGGCATCATCCAGTCTGTAGGCTCTAGACATGCATGGCTCCTGAGCACATGAAAAGTACTGCTGGTGCAAATAGAAGTGTGCTGAAAGTGTAAAATACACACAGGATTTCAGAGTGCCCCAGCACTTAAGAAAATAAAGTCAGGTGGTGATGGCTGGCCACAGAATTCCTCCCCGCTGGTTGGGAACAAGGCAAGAGTTCTTTTTTTTTTTTTAAGGCAAGAGTTGTTGCCAGCCCATTCCTGTCAGCGTTCTACTGGGGGGATTTTAACTTGCTCACAAGAGAAAGAAAGAAAAGGCATAAATATTAGAATGAAAGAAATAATATTATCATTGCTCACAAATGATAAGATTATATGTGTGAAAAATAACCTACAAACATTAGTTACTAAATGAATTTGGCGAGATTAGTAGATGAAAGATAATGCTCAAAATATTATTGCATTTATTTATGCCAGTTTAGAAAAAAGTAAAATACCAAAGTGAAAGCGTCAGTTGCTCAGTTGTGCCTGACTCTTTGTGACCGCATCGCCTGTAGCCTGCCAGGCTCCTCTGTCCATAGAATTCTCCAGGCAAGAATACTGAAGTGGGTTGCCATTTCCTTCTCCAAGGGGATCTTCTAAACGCAGGGATCGAACCTGGGTCTCCTGAATTGCAAGCAGATTCTTTAACATCTGAGCCATCTGGGCCCAAAATTTAAAAAAAAAAAAGAGTAAAATATTCCATCGATCATTTTGTGTATTGATTAGTGAGCTTCCCTTGTGGCTCAGACTGTAAAGAATCTTCCTGCAATGCAGGAGACCTAGGTTCAATCCCTAGGTTGGGAAGATCCCCTGGAGAAGGGAACAGCTACCCACTCCATTATTCTTGCCTGGAGAATCCCATGGATAGAAGACCCTGGTGGGCTACAGCCCGTGGGATCACAAAGAGTTGAACATGACTGAGCGACTTCACTTCATATTGATTAATACTGAACTGATATTTTGAATAAAACATGATCAAATTTAATTGTATCTGGGTTTTTTTGTTTATCTTGTAAAAAATACTAGAGGGAATTCCTGGTGGTACAGTGGTTAGGGCTCTGTGCTCTCACTGCCAAGGGCTCAGATTTAATCTCTGGTTGGTAAACTAAGATCCCACAAGCTACTTGGTACAAACAAAAAATAAATGAAAATAGAAATCGGCCTAAATGGTCTCGATGATGAACTAGAAGGTTTGAATGAAGTCACAGAACCACCATGGAGGGAGCAAGGGAGACAGCTGGCAGGAGAGGAGTCATGAAGAGAAAGGGACCATAGTCTTAAGATTTCAGAGGTGGTGCCATTCTTTGGGACCCAAAATCCATGTAGGAATCTGTGTAGGAACTGCTGAAATGGGAGGTGCAGTTCATTGAAGAGAGAGGTGAGGTTCATCAGAGGGCATTACCGGGGAGAGACAGCTGGTTTGGGGTTTCTGTCAGTCTTGTTGACAGTTTGGACTGGATTCTTTGTTACGGGGGTGGGGGAGGGGTGGTTGCCTTGTGCTTTTTAGGTTGTTTACAGTATCTCTAGGACTTCCCTGGTGGCTGAGGTGGTAAAGAGTCTGCCTGCCATGCAGGACACCTGGGTTCGATCTCTGGGTCAGAAAGGTCCCCTGGAGAAGGGAATGGCACCCCACTCCAGTATTCTTGCCTGGAGAATCCCATGGACAGAGGAGCCTTGTGGGCTACAGTCCATGGAGTTGCAAAGTCAGACACGACTGAGTGACTGAGCATGCACTCAGGCAGTTGCAGGCACCACCTTCAGCTTTGCAGCAAATGGGTATACAATGAGCAAGTAGGAACCAATTACAGTCTAGTTTCTGTCCTGATAAGCCATGCAGTTACAACATTTTCAAAATATTAAACTGATATGATGTCTAATGACCTTTGAATCTCAAAGTTAATTTTCCTGAGTTCCTCATGAGATAATAGTTTCAAACTCCAGGACTTATTGAAAAAAAAAGATTGTCTTAATTTTATAAGCTCCACCCTGTGTATCAGGTGAGTTAGGTGATAGCATAGTTTCACTGGAAGCCATGTATTCAGAAATGAGGAAGGTTAGAAGGGCAGTTTCAAGCAAGCATGAAACTTCTGTACTTCTGAAACACTGACGAAAAGGAAGAGAATTGTTCAGACTTGAGGATCAGCTCCACTTGGTGTCAGCTGGGGTAGCTTGAAGGCTGGGAGTTACAGCCATCTGAGTGCTTGCTCACCCATGTCTGGCACTTGGGCCAGGGGGCTAGAGTGGCTGGCACTAAGCCTTCTGGCTCTGTGTGCTTAACTCTGGAGTTGAAAATCCCATCACCCATAATACCTGCTGTTCCGTAGTGCCTGGAGTTACATTTTTATTTTTCGGTTGGGATCCTTGTATTTTTAAATATAAGGGTATACTCTTTAGAGGTATTGTTGTTTTAGTCACTAAGTCATGTCCTCTTTGCAACCCCATGGACTGTAGCCCACCAGGCTCCTCTGTCCATGGGATTTCCCAGGCAAGAATATCGGAGTGGGTTGCCGTTTGCTTCTCCAGATCTTCCTGACCTAAGGATCTAACCCACATCTCTAGCATTGCAGGTGGATTCTTTCAGTGAGTTCAGTCGCTCAGTCATCCAACTCTTTGCGACCCCATGGACTGCAGCACACCAGGCTTCCCTGTCCATCACCAACTCCTGGAGTTTACTCACTCATGTCCATTGAGTCAGTGATGCCATCCAACCATCTCATCTTCTGTCATCCCCTTCTCCTCCCACCTTCAGTCTTCCCCAGCATCAGGGTCTTTTCCAATGAGTTAGTTCTTCACACTGGAAAACAGGTGGATTCTTTACCACTATGCCACCTGGGAAGTCCCTTTTGCGGTGTATTTTACATATAATAAAAAATACTCCCATCTTAAGTGTACACTTCAGTGAGTTTTGACAAAAGCATAACTGTGTAACTACCATTAAGGTATAGAACACTTCTATTTTCACACAACTTTCATCTTGTCCTTTTGCAGTCAGTCTCCTGTCTCAGCCTCTGGGATCAGGTAACTTATCTGCTTTATTAACATGCTTTATTCTATCTTTTCTAGAATTTCACATAAATGAAATCACATAGTATGTAATTTTTCTCACTTCTTTTACTACGTTTTTGAGATTCACCTATATTGCTGTGTTCAGTAGCTTCTTTTTCTTAATGTCCGTTTTCTTTTAATTTCCATCAAATGGATATAGCATACAATGTTTTCTGTTTTCTCAAGCACCAGTTGATGGGCTTTTGTTTTTTTCCAGTTTGGGCTAATATAAAACAATTATGAACAGCTTTGTGTACAGCCTTTGTGAGGGCATGTTTTCATTTCTCCAGATACTTGGGGATGGAACTGAGGGGTCTTACCCTTTCATTTTATAACACATTAAATCGCTACTAGATGGTGAGAGTAAACTTGAATTTCTGTATCCTGCACCTGAACATGACAAGCTTGTTGGCAAGATAGTTTCAATTCTTTCATTTCTTCTTCCACACCTCTCCTGTTGAAATCATTGGAGTATTTTCATAATGTTTTATAGTCTACAGTTAGATAGACTTCATTTTTTTTGATTTGGTGTACTTAATGATTTTTTAAAATTTCACGGGAGGAAAACCTTTAAGGAGACTTTCAGGTAAGATCATGAGTGGTCAACTGAATCTTCGAATGTTTGAAAATGCCCTCAAACTTGAATAATAACTTGGGCATAGCATTCTAGCTTCAGACTCCAGAGGAGAGATTTTGAATGTAGGTCTGTTGGGCTCCAAGGTTCATACACCATCCATCATATTCTTGGGAGATATTTAGCTTGGAACAAACCCAGATCAGATAGGTGTTAACTGTTCTTAAACTGAAAGAAAGTGAAAGTGAAGTCGCTCAGTCATGTCTGACTCTACGCGACCCCGTGGACTGTAGCCCACCAGGCTCCTCCGTCCATGGGATTGTCCAGGCAAGAATACTGGAGTGGGGTGCCATTTCCTTCTCCAGGGGATCTTCCTGACCCAGGAATCAAACCCAGGTCTCCCACATTGTGAGCAGATGCTTTAACCTCTGAGCCACCAGGGAAGCCCCAACTTCTTAAGCATATGAAAAGAAGTTATATCTCTTAAGTGTTAGAATTATGACTATTTAGATAGATTTCCCCTCAGTTGAAGGAAAAAACCCACTCTACGAAACCTGTTCAAACAGAGAACAGTTTAGCTCTCTTTCACTGAGATATTATAAGCTATGTTACATGGCCTAACGAACCATACGGTATGGATTGTATAAAGGTGACAGTATAGGCCAGCAACATTTTGAAAATTTCTTTCAAAATGGCATGTTTTGCACCATTTATATAAAATATGAAAAAAGAATAAGGTAAAAGTTTTGATAAACAGATTAATTTTTCAAAAGGAAACACACCATTAAACACACACTTTTTTTATAAGTGTTCAAAAGCCTAAAGTCCAGTCTGACTGTAATGTATTTCAAAGGCAAGGGTTCAAACACTCACTGTGCTTAAACTGCATTTTATATTTGTTGAAAGAAATATCATTCCAATATTGTTATATAGATATTTTACTTTATTGTATACATATTAGATACATATTAGATTTAAAAGGAATAAAAATCCTACTCTCTAGAACATGAGACAGTAAATAGAACAAAGATTGGCACTATTATATAAATGGAATTCATGAACATAAATAAGTAGTGATTTTTAACTATATTTATATTATGCAGTTTTAAAACTGTCTAATCTTTTACAATGACCAAATCCTTACTTGAAACTGTAGAGTTGATAAAGGATATATGCCACTTAAGTATTAGTTTGGAGACTTACAAAACAGTTTTACTGGTGGTATTTATGTGTGAGAGGAGTCCTACTACTGTGTATGATTATCATGTTTTAGGAGACATGATTTAATGGTGAAGTTTTTATATTAACATTACAAGGAAGAAATCAGTTTTAAGTTATTAGTTATTTTAGAAATACTAAACTAGAATGACATTTATGAAATAGTATATATTCCTTCTCTAATTCCATTTTAATGGTCTATATAAACTGTTATCAAACGAAGCGATGGGGTTAAAATTTTTTTAGTATTTTAGATAGTCAAGTTAAAAAAGGAACTTAAGAAAGGAACTCAGATTTAAAGTTCCAAAGACCCATCAGCTTTGGCACGTTTTCTTTCTTACCACAAATCATTTTCCCTTAGAAATGGAGTAGTTAACTATCCTTCTTATGACCTTGGCTATAATAAAAAGAAAGCGGTTAAGAGACCACAGATGCAGCCACCGGCACTGATGGAGAGTGGCAGTGAGCAGGTAGGGACACAGGAGACCGCAGAACTGGGCGACAGAGTGAGCTAACTCGGTCTTAACAAATCAACTATCTCAGAGAAAAACTTGGTCTGTTGAGATCAACAAGGCAGGATTAACTTTCTGCCGTGAATACTTAGGTACTTGGCAACTCCTGACCTAAAGGACATACAAAACCACAACCAACCAACCAGCCAACCACTCTTGGAATATAATATAACTCCATTCCTTATTAGAACTTCACTCCTCTTCTGTTGGGTCAGGTTCAGAGAACATTCCGCACAGGGCTGTGTTGGGACGGCACACGAAAGCATCAGTTTCACAGCCCAACTCTGTTAACTGTTCCAGTGAAGACACGCAAGGATAATGGTCTTTTAACATATCTGGCAATTTAGAGGTCTTCTCTTGAAGACGTCGAGAACGTCTAACTGGTGTTAGAAACTTTAGCTCTTTATATGCTGAATTTGTTTCATCAAACTGCATCTTCTTTTTTACACTAAAAAAGAAAGACCCACAAAATTATTCCCATTTTCACTTCATATTTTTATACTAAATATTTATCCATGTGACTTGTCCTACAGAAAGAGGGCCTGCCAGCTCCCTGAAGTCAGGAACTTTTTCATTTCTCCCTTTGTTGTTTGTTACAACTTGTACACACTAGATACTTGAATACTAGATACTTGAATACCTATAGAATTGGCTAATTGCTCAATTCCAAAACCCGCTGTTATTAGTAATACCCAGAAATTAAAGTTTTTCTTTTTTAAAATGGTAATATTTAGGAAAAAGCAAAGCAAGTACAGGTGAAATGTTCCAATCCCATTTTGTTTGAAATCTTTCTATTAACAAATAGTTCTAATCGGGAGCTTAAAGATTTCAAAATACCACATGCATGATCCCTAAGCATAAAAACAAGAGCACATTACATTTTAAAAGTTTACCTTTGCAAGTATGGTGTAGTAGACACATTATATTTAATTAAGCAACCTGCCCTAGTGTTTGTACTTGGGGTTTTAACATCACTGGTTGGGTCTTTTACTTTGTCATCTTGCTCTTTTTCACAGTCTTGAAACACATTTCTAGGAGGCTTGTTTTCCATTTCCAGTTTTCCTGATTCTAGATCAACACCTGTATCATCAGTATGGGCTTCTTGGATTTTTTCTTCGGCTGCACTAGTCTCCTCAATATTTTCTCCTACAGAGAGATTTATAGATGAAGCTTTTGTTTGAATATAAAGAATAAATTTAGAAGACAAGTTTATTTACAGTTAGCTGAATTTGCAAAATCAAAGAACCACACTGCCATCTTGTAACCATTTACTTTTTCTAAGCAGATACTAACAATTATTTACCAAATACCTAATATTTCCTATGTGTCAGGGATTACAGAAATGAATACCAAAAGGAAATCATCCACACCCTTTAAGAAGTTCACATTCTGTGGAAGAGACATGCTTTAAAATAATTATGTGAAAAATGCTATACAGGAGGTTAAAAAAACAAAGGGTCACGAGAACCCATACAAAGAAATAACTGAATTTGCTTGAGGACAGGGAGATGGCAAAGGAAGGCTTCACAAATGACATTTACATGGGGTCTTGAAAAATGAGTACAAGACAGAAGGAAGACAATCTTGGTATGAAGCTTAAAAATGATCTACTAAGACAAAATTAAAGGGCCAGTGTGCTTAGAATATATAAATTTTAAAAAATTGCGGGATAATTGACATATAATATTTGTTTCAAGTATACAACATAATGATTTGATATTTGTATATATCGTGAAATGACGACAATACATTGTGAAATGATAACATCTGTCCCCATACAGAGTTACAAATCTTTTTTTCTTGTGATGAGGACTTCTAAAGTTTACTCTCTCAACAACTTTCAAATATGCAATACAGTGTTATTACTTCAGATACCACACTGTACTTTGCATCCCCAGGACTTACTTATTTTATAACTGGTAGTTTATATCTTTTGACCTCCCTTCACCCATTTCAGTGGGTTAGGCTGTTCTTAGACCTTCCTCTGCCTTTGGTTTGTGATACGGTCATGGTGGAGAGATCTGACAGGATGTGGTCCACTGGAGAAGGGAATGGCAGACCACTTCAGTATTCTTGCCTTGAGAACCCCATGAACAGTATGAAAAGGCAAAATGATAGGATACTGAAAGAGGAACTCCCCAGGTCAGTAGGTGCCCATTATGCTACTGGAGATCAGTGGAGAAATAACTCCAGAAAGAATGAAGGGATGGAGCCAAAGCAAAAACAATACCCAGCTGTGGATGTGACTGGTGATAGAAGCAAGGTCCGATGCTGTAAAGAGCAATATTGCATAGGAACCTGGAATGTCAGGTCCATGAATCAAGGCAAATTGGAAGTTGTCAAACAAGAGATGGCAAGAGTGAATGTCGACATTCTAGGAATCAGCAAACTAAAATGGACTGGAATGGGTGAATTTAACTCAGATGACCATTATATCTACTACTGCGGGCCGGAATCCCTCAGAAGAAATGGAGTAGCCATCATGGTCAACAAAAGAGTCCAAAATGCAGTACCTGGATGCAATCTCAAAAACGACAGAATGATCTCTGTCCGTTTCCAAGGCAAACCATTCAGTATCACAATAATCCAAGTCTATGCCCCAACCAGTAACGCTGAAGAAGCTGAACGGTTCTATGAAGACCTACAAGACCTTTTAGAACTAACACCCAAAAAAGATGTCCTTTTCATTATAGGGGACTGGAATGCAAAAGTAAGAAGTCAAGAAACACCTGGAGTAACAGGCAAATTTGGCCTTGGAATACGGAATGAAGCAGGGCAAAGACTAATAGAGTTTTGCCAAGAAAATGCACTGGTCATAACAAACACCCTCTTCCAACAACACAAGAGAAGACTCTATACATGGACATCACCAGATGGTCAACACCGAAATCAGATTGATTATATTCTTTGCAGCCAAAGATGGAGAAGCTCTATACAGTCAGCAAAAACAAGACCAGGAGCTGACTGTGGCACAGACAATGAACTCCTTATTGCCAAATTCAGACTTAAATTGAAGAAAGTAGGGAAAACCACTAGATCATTCAGGTATGACCTAAATCAAATTGCTTATGATTATACAGTGGAAGTGAAAAATAGATTTAAGGGCCTAGATTTGATACACAGAGTGCCTGATAAGCTATGGAATGAGGTTCGTGACATTGTACAGGAGACAGGGATCAAGACCATCCCCACGGAAAAGAAATGCAAAAAAGCAAAATGGCTGTCTAGGGAGGCCTTACAAATAGCTGTGAAAAGAAGAGAAGCAAAAAGCAAAGGAGAAAAGGAAAGATATAAGCATCTGAATGCAGAGTTCCAAAGAATAGCAAGAAGAAATAAGAAAGCCTTCTTCAGCAATCAATGCAAAGAAATAGAGGAAAACAACAGAATGGGAAAGACTAGAGATCTCTTCAAGAAAATTAGAGATACCAAGGGAACATTTCATGCAAAGATGGGCTCGATAAAGGACAGAAATGGTATGGACCTAACAGAAGCAGAAGATATTAAGAAGAGATGGCAAGAATACACAGAAGAACTGTACAAAAAAGAGCTTCATGACCCAGATAATCACGATTGTGTGATCACTGACCTAGAGCCAGACATCCTGGAATGTGAAGTCAAGTGGGCCTTAGAAAGCATCACTATGAACAAAGCTAGTGGAGGTGATGGATTCCAGTTGAGCTATTCCAAATCCTGAAAGATGATGCTGTGAAAGTGCTGCACTCAATATACCAGCAAATCTGGAAAACTCAGCAGTGGCCACAGGACTGGAAAAGGTCAGTTTTCATTCCAATCCCAAAGAAAGGCAATGCCAAAGAATGCTCCAAGTACCGCACAATTGCACTCATCTCACACGCTAGTAAAGTAATGCTCAAAATTCTCCAAGCCAGGCTTTAGCAATACGTGAACCGTGAACTTCCTGATGTTCAAGCTGGTTTTAGAAAAGGCAGAGGAACCAGAGATCAAATTGCCAACATCCACCGGATCATGGAAAAAGCAAGAGAGTTCCAGAAAAACATCTATTTCTGCTTTATTGACTATGCCAAAGCCTTTGACTGTGTGGATCACAATAAACTGTGGGAAATTCTGAAAGAGATGGGAATACCAGACCACCTGATCTACCTCTTGAGAAACCTATATGCAGGTCAGGAAGCAACAGTTAGAACTGGACATGGAACAACAGACTGGTTCCAAATAGGAAAAGGAGTACGTCAAGGCTGTATATTGTCACCCTGCTTATTTAACTTCTATGCAGAGTACATCATGAGAAACGCTGGACTGGAAGAAGCACAAGCTGGAATCAAGATTGCCGGGAGAAATATCAATAACCTCAGATATGCAGATGACACCACCCTTATGGCAGAAAGTGAAGAGGAACTCAAAAGCCTCTTGATGAAAGTGAAAGAGGAGAGTGAAAAAGTTGGCTTAAAGCTCAACGTTCAGAAAATGAAGATCATGGCATCCGGTCCCATCACTTCATGGGAAATAGATGGGGAAACAGTGGAAACGGTGTCAGACTTTATTTTTTTGGGCTCCAAAATCACTGCAGATGGTGACTGCAGCCATGAAATTAAAAGACACTTACTCCTTGGAAGCAAAGTTATGACCAACCTAGATAGCATATTCAAAAGCAGAGACATTACCTTGCCAACAAAGGTTTGTCTAGTCAAGGCTATGGTTTTTCCTGTGGTCATGTATGGATGTAAGAGTTGGATTGTAAAGAAGGCTGAGTGCTGAAGAATTGATGCTTTTGAACTGTGGGGTTGGAGAAGACTCTTGAGAGTCCCTTGGACTGCAAGGAGATCCAACCAGTCCATTCTGAAGGAGATCAACCCTAGGATTTCTTTGGAAGGAATGATGCTAAAGCTGAAACTCCAGTACTTTGGCCACCTCATGGGAAGAGTTGACTCATTGGAAAAGACTCTGATGCTGGGAGGGATTGGGGGTAGGAGGAGAAGGGGACAACAGAGGATGAGATGGCTGGATGGCATCACTGACTCGATGGACATGAGTCTGGGTGAACTCCGGGAGTTGGTGATGGACAGGGAGGCCTGGCATGCTGAGATTCATGGGGTTGCAAAGAGTTGGACACAACTAAGCGACTGAACTGAACTGAGTCTTTCCTGGTTTTTCCTTCTGTCACCCTGATCATTCCCTCTTACGTGTGGTTGTATTAGTTGCTCAGTCGTGTCTGATTCTTTGCGACCCCACAGACTGTAGCTTGTCAGACTCCTCTGTCCATGGGATTCTCCAGACAAGAATACTGGAGTGAGTTGTCATTCCTTCTCCAGGGGATCTTCCTGACCCAAGGATCAAACCCAGGTCTCTGCACGGCAGGCAGATTCTTTACCATCTGAGCCACCAGGGAAGCCCATTCCCTCTTAAGCTCCTTCATTAAATACAGCCTTTAAGATGAGATCATATTCATTTCCTGTATGTCCCACTGGTACTTATTAACAGCAATCATAAATAGAAATATTCTCTGTTGAACTAAAAAATCTTTATAGAGGTCATTTAGTCAAAAAAGTGAAAGTCATGTCCAACTCTTTGCAACCCCATGGACTGTAACCTGCCAGGCTTCTGTCCATGGGATTCTCCAGGCAAGAATACTGGAGTGGGTTGCCATTCCCAACTCCAGGAGACCTTCCTGACCAAGACAGGAAAAGGAAAAGGCTTAGAGAGGTAAGGTAACTTTCACAGATACATGGTAACGATTGAACAAGATCTCCTAGTTAAGAATTATTTATACTACATAGAGTCAATGAATTTCAGAGGTAAGTCAACAGAAGTATGAGGAAAGAACCAACTTAAATATTAAAAAAAGTTTAAAAAGATAAAAATAATTCAGCAAAGAAATTTAAAATTAAATCACAATTTACCTGAAGGAAACAAAAGAAACTAACTTACCAAATTTAAGTTTTTCTTGACTCTTCCTTGTCAGAATGTCAACAATTGTATGTCGCATCTCTTCGATGGGCTTAATTTTATTTTAATCAAGAAAGCAGACCCATATAAGTTTTATATTCTCAGACATTAACTAGGTTATCCAAGTTGAAAATATTAAAACCAGTGATTACATATTTTAAAAGAAAGCAATGGTTCTTAGACCATTTTTCTCAGAATTCTTGCTACTCAAGTTGAAAAACATAACTGTCTTTTCCAAATAAAAATGAACTTAAAGAAAAGGAAGAAAGTGAAGTTGCTCAGTCGTGTCCGACTCTTTGCGACCCCATGGACTGTAGCCCACCAGGCTTCTCTGTCCATGGGATTCTCCAGGCAAGAACACTGGAGTGGGTTGCCATTTCCTTCTCCAGGGGATCTTCCGGACCCAGGGATTGAACCCAGGTCTCCCACATTGCAGGCAGATGCTTTACCCTCTGAGCCACCAGGGTTAAGGGATAGAATTTTATCAGTTTAAAAAATTTCTGTTAATTTTTCTTAAGCCTATGGTAACTATTACTGCTTGCTTGACAGAAACAAAATGAACGAACAAGTAGCAAATTAAGACTATTAATATCTATCAAAGAGCTGATTATATTTTTTACTCTAAATTTGTATTACTTTATTCCTTTTCTCCTACATTCCAGCCCATGGTTATATTTTTGTTTCACATGCTATTAAATGCATCTTTGAAGAGTTCAAGGTAGATTAGTCTAACATTTCATTTATTCAAAAATTCAGCAGCTCAGTAACCATGCATTAAACATCATATAGTGTAAGTACTTACTACATTCCCTTGAAGCACAGTGCCTGCTAATGGAGTATATTCAAAGTATGGTACAAAAGGGAAGCTCAGGGTCACAGTCTTAATTCTTGAATTTGGTCCTAAAGGACTCACCCATCAGGTGTTCAGTTTTCTTGTCCAGTTTTGATCCCTGTTCCCCAACTTCTGCTCTGGTCTCACATCTCTTTACTGCTTTCTCTATGAATGCCTGGCTCTAGTTTTGCATCTTAGCTATACTGTCATAAGCACCATTAAGCAACGTCCCTTCTGGCTCAATGTAGTAGGGACCTAACATTCTCTTCCAGGTAAAGTTCGGTGGAATATAATTATCCTTCAGCAAAGTGCCTTACATATTTAGAGAGAATACCTGCTGAATATATGATATTTTAATTCAGGTGAAAGATCAGATAGTATTTGTTGGCTTTGCTGATACTAAAGGATATAGACCTTTCTTAAGGAAAGGCTGAAAAAGAAAAGTTTTTAAAAACTCTGTTTGTAAACAATTTCCAAGAATGCACTTCTGAGAAACTTAGCCAGAAGGAAATACATTTAGGAATATCTGCCCATAAAAACAAAAAAAACAACTAAATAAAAACTCAAGATATGACTTATTCTATAGCCCAGGGCTTTTTTGTAGCAGCACAATGGGAAGAGGTAACAGATACAATATTAAACCACTGCTAATAATGTCAGACAAATTAGTTTATTGCCATTTTCTATATGTGACTGGACCAAACATATGGCATGTAAATGTGAGTCCATAAAGATAGACTTGTAAAGTGAGAGTTCTCTGGTCAGAGAGCTTGCTAACATTTTAAAAGTTAATTTAATTCCATTTGCTTTCTATTAAATAAATACTTTTTAATACTGAAAATTCAGTCTTTCAGTAGATTTCTCCACTAGAGGATGTCCAAAATGACATGTTGTGGTAAACTATTTCTCATATCACATTTTAGGAAACACATATTACAGCTTATATCCATTTTCTAAGGTCTGACTATCCCTAGTACATGAGCAAGCTTTAGAAGGGTGAGAAACAGCATCTATAATATGTAATTCTGTGGTCTTTAAACATTCATTATTGCCACATAAATAAGCAAAATTGTATCAAGTTATATGGTGATGTGTTCCAAAATAATTCTGAATTATTTACACTGAAATAATAATGACCCGTAAGTTATCATCTCACCTGAGCTCCTGACAGAATGGCCTTCTCATAGATTGCGATAATACTTTCAATAGGACTTGTGAGTGATTCAATATGTGCAAGGCATATCCAATATTTAACAAGCTTTTTGGCATCTGGAATATTTTTAATCAGGTCATTTAATGTAACTAATACTTCTTCTTTTGGACACCCCTAAAACAGCAAGAAATAAAGTGAGTGATGCTGTTTAGTCTACAAACTATGAACAATTAAGTAAGCCTACTACAATCAGGATCAGTGGTAAAGAGAAAAAAAGGGTGGTAGAAAATTATTCATAAAATAGTCACCATTGTTTTCCTTACTCCAAACTTATTCTGAATAGTTAGCAAGAAGTAGATCAGTCAAGAGTCAGAAAAATGAAACCCTAGTTGAGAAAAAATTAGTAAACAAAACGGCTAACACGCTGCTCAGTCTTCACGTTTGCCCTCGTGCGTGTAATGGAGTACATCTGTTGGTGTGTGCACGCATATACACTTTTCCCGCCTCTGCCTGGTCTCAGTTGTGGCTTGCAGGCTCTTCTCATTGCAGCAAGTGGGATCCAGTTCCCTGACCAGAGATGGAACCCAGGTTCTCTGCCATTGGGAGCGCAGAGTCCTAGCCACTGGACCACCAGGGGAGTCCCTATTTGTTATTACTTTACTTATAATTTTTTAACCTACCAAATGCTTATGGAACCAGCTCACTAGTTTTTTTTTTTCCCCTAATTATCTTTGTCAGGTTTTAATAGTAAGATTAAAAAAATGAATCTGTAATGGCTTATGTAATTAACAGCTATATACAAGTAAGTAGTAGGGCAGAAAATTCCACAGTATCAATAAAAAACCCCAGTAGAGTAGATAGGAATAGAATCAGTTTCCCTGACCATAATTTTCACTGGCTGTCAGAACTACAAAAAGTTTAAAGATATTCATAAAGACTAGAGAAAAGGTTTTAAATCACACTCTGTATTCATCAGTCTTGCTGTGTTTAGACACTAGTGAGTGACCAAAGCAAGATTAAGGAGACATCAGGAAAAAAAAATACACACACACACACTCCAAAGTTGATTATCATACCCATAGGATTCTGGTCCAAATCATTAAATTCTACAGTTCAAGACCATGTTGGTTTAGATTAATGGGATTTGGTTTGCAAATATTTTAGTTAAATTTAATCTGTGATAATAATTTGTGTTGCTAGTCTTTGGTACAGTGTAGAATGAGTAGAAAAAATAATTTGTAAATACATTGATTGAATGTAAAAAACAGAAGTATCAGAGCAAATACCCAGCCCCAGCCTACTCTATAATAATATCTTAGAGAAATACAATATTTATAAACTCAATGGAAAAAAAATCTAAGTATCCCTTTGATTCATTTATAGGAACTCAATTAGAATGTAGCCCATTAAAGGCTAAAGAGAAACAATCTCACAATTAAGTCTCCATAACACCGCTGACACATTAATTGGTCATAAAAGACTGATGATATAATTTAATGAGATAACACTGATGAAGGTAATTTGTAAGCTATAAACTTAATTTGTAAGCTATTAAGTTATAAGCTATAAAGCTGTAAACAAATATAAGATAAAGACTCTACCTCATTAATCAGGTTCAGGCATTCAGAAAATGTCTTGTTTACTTTTTCAGTAAACAGTCGTTGCTCATCTTCTTCTGCCATGGTAGTCCAGAAGGATCCAACAGGTTGTTCATTTTGTGTTTCGGGCTCAGGCCGGGTAACTGCTGAGCTCGGAGGCCGTTTCAGAATTCTTCCTTTGCCAGCTTTCCACTCACTCAGACGAGCTCTACAGTCAGAAGCAGCATATAAACATTACTGTGACACTGAGGACAGAATTCTGTCAAACACAGCGAAAGCTGAACAACACTTCCAGTCTTTAATTCTACACTAGTGGCACATATATGGTTCACCTGTTTGAAGATAAACAGGGAACATATCAATGTTAACTATATGCACAAAGACCTCAAGAATGCATTTTTAAATGGAGAGGTTATAAAACATTTCCCAATTTCATTAACCATTTTAACTCTGATTACATAAAACAACCTAATTAAACATGTTTTGGTTTGGTTTTAGTCGCTAAGTCATATCTGACTGTTTTGCGACCCCATGGACTGTAGCCCACTGGGCTCCTCTGTCCATGGGATTATCCGGGCAAGAATATTGGAGTGGGTTGCCATTTCCTTCTGCAGGGTTTCTTCCCGACCCAGGGATCAAACCTGTGTCTTCTGCATTGCAGGTGGATTCTTTACCACTGAGCCACCAGGGAAGCCCAATTAAACATACTCAAGCATATGTATACTTAGGATATACTGTTCCACAATATAAATAGGCTTAGACTGATCTACACATGAAGAGAATCCATGTACAAAAAACTTGAATACTCTAATATCAAGGAAATGATAAGCTGAATTCACAAATGAGACTCTACTGAAAATTGAGCTAATAAAATTACATCTACTTACTTTCTCTCCTCCGCAGTTTCTTTGGGCTGAGTCCATCTACTGTCAACAGCTGCTTTCACCGTAGTGTGGCTGCGCTGGCCAGCGCTTTTTGACTTTTCTATCAGTTTAGTGTTAGAAGATGAAGCAGGCCTGGCTACCATTCCAGCTGCCATGCTTTTTGATAGTGTCTTATCTCCTTTTATGTCCTGCGAAGGACTGGTCTTGATGTCAGACAAAACTGTATTTAACTCTTTCTCTCGAGGCCCTTTCCGAACTGTGACATTGGCAGACATCCTGCTGTTGCCGGGTTTCATGGCGTCCTGGGCTTTATTGTGCTGACTTCTAATAGGAGGTCGCACAAGGTGTCGGATCTGAGATGTAGTGCTCGCAAATTTAGTGGTAGACGTCATATGTGAGGCTCTATCACTTTTCACTGTTATGCTGCTGACGTCTCCAGGCTGAGGCTTTGTGGCTTTAGAGACAGTCGCTGGAAGTTTCTTGGTTGTTGCAGAACTCTCATCTTTGACTTGCAGTGGTTTTCTAAAGGAATTAATCTTAGACTGAACAATTTGGCCACGATATGCTCCAAGCACAGGTTTCTTGGGCACGTTAGCATCATGCTTTGGTTTTTCTGTAATCACTGGTTTTTTTTTACTGTTGTTTTTGAGGTGAAATGTTTGGCTTAATGTTCTATGTTGACTTTGGGCGTCATCTTTAACTGGTAACAATGGCAGAGTTTGATTATTATCCTCAGAATTAGGTGGATCCGTGGCTAGAGTTGAATTGGTTAATTCATTAGAAGGTTTTAAAGGAATACAGTTTTTTTCCACTGTTAAATTATTTTTGATCCCGGTAGGTCTACCAACATTCTCTTTATCAGCCTAAAAGAGTTATTTAAGACAAATCAGTATTTTAGAATTCCTTTCTTTCAGAAAGAGTTTAGGGAAAAAATACCTTCTTTAGGGATGAGGAAAAAGGGATGGAGAGCTACTCCATATCTTACCATTTTTGTCTTTATTTTCAGAACTTTTTTCCCTTCTTGGATCTGGCCTTCAGATGTCCTGACTCTCTGATCTCCATCACTTAAAAAAAAAAAAAAGAAAATCCACATGCTTTTAGATAATGCTTCCTTTTTTGGGGGAGGTATAAGATCATGTAACCACTCTCAGACTTGGTAGTTCTAAACTGAGACAAGAACTGAGCTGAGATTGACTTGTTCTAAGCAAAACTTTTCTTTATTGTAGGGTGATTTAAAGCGTAAACAACATGGCTAGGGAAAGTAAAGATATTTTCTTATAGGATCTTAAACCCTGCCATAATCTCATTCTAAACCATTCTCTAGTTGTTCAAACGAGTCTTCAAAAATCTTTGTTAAGCAACACTTTCTTTGGTTAGTTTTAAGTATCTGGTACCAGACTTTCCTTGAAAAAAATTATTTTGAAACAGCTCTCCCAAAAGAAAACCAAAAATTTTCAAACATACAATTTATTAATTAATGTGGATTTTAGTTTCTAGATGGCATTGCATTTAGACTATACATCCCAAGCAAAAGGTTCTTCAAGAATTAAACCTAGGAACAAGATGGCGGATGAGTAGGTGGACGTGGAGTCTATCTCTCTCCATGGATACATCAGGAATACACCTTCAGACACAGAAGTGCATGCAGAACACCAGCTGAGAGCAGACAGGAGGACCTGACCAGCGTAAAAGAATATACAGACCCACGCAAAACTCAGTAGAATGAAGGAACTAGAGGGAAAAACAGGAGTGTTAGTTAGGACTGAGCCTGACCTAGGCGGGTGGGGGAACTGAAGCAGGGGTCTGATCCCCACACTGGGGCAACTGTCTGAGTCAGAGGAGAAACATTTAAGGCTGAGAGTGAAACAGCTGATCTGTGGCAGTCTAAATGGAATGAGACTCAGACAGTCCTTGCTGCAGCCATACATACCCCAGACAGGGCCGTAGATGCCCTGGAAGGCACAGCGGCTGGGAGCTGGAGTTTAGGGATTGTGGAGCAATCCCAGGGTGAGGGTTGCTGTTGACTGTAGAGAGATGGGTTGAGGGGATATGAGGGAGGAGACTATGGTGGGAAATGTCTGTGGAGGAAAGCCAGGCAGCCATGGAAGCAGGGCGACACTGCTGAGTCACATGTAGGGGGTGGAGCCATCACCATAGCCTCTCTCCCCCCACACACCAGAATCCACAGCAGAACAGAGAGGCTGGCCCATCAAACACCGGAGGCACTGAACTACAGACTAGGACCCCACCCAGGGTGCCCCTTTAAGTGCCTGGCGTACCGGTCTATAGAGTAGGGCCCCAGCCAGGGGGGCCCCTCTATGTGCCTGATGCACCAAACAACAGAGAAGGACCCCAGGCAAGGGAGCCCTCTAAGTGCCTGAAGGAGCGGAGCTATAGAGAAAGACTGGCCAAAGAGGCCTTCTGATTGCCAGCTACAAGAGGCTTGAGAAAAGACTCTGGTAGGGCCATAACTCCTGCAACAGAGGTAGTCCATGTCGCTGCACACTTGGCACCACCAGGGTCCCCAGAAGTCAAGCAGCTGCGCCACCTTCACGCTCAACTCTTACGGGGGCAGAGCTGCCACAGGCAAAAAAAGCCTTGCGTCTTTGTGCACAGGGTTGCTTTGGTAGTGTCCAACTCTGCGACTCTGTAGACTGTGGCCTTCCAGGCTTCTCTGTCACGGAGGGGTTCTCCAGGCAAGAATACTGGAGTGTATTGGCCAGTGTGGGTGGCCATACCCTTCTAGAGCACGATATTCCCTGCTGCCCTCGCTGCCAACTCCCGAGTACCTGGTGCTGCCAGAACCCCTGTGACCCATGCACCACCTCCACACCTGGCCCTCACAGGGGCAAACCCAAGTCCTCCAGGGCAGCCTCAGGAGCAAACCCCAGTGGACGACCCACATGCAGAGGTGGAAATAAAACCACAATTAAAACCCAGGGGCAATGCGGCTAAGGAAGAAGGCCCAAAACCTCCCACCAGCTGTACAAGCGGCAGATTAAATCCACAGGATCAACTATGTAGACTCTATCTACGGAATATATAAAAGGTCATTAAGAGCTCCCACAAAAGAAAACGTACTAGTTCTGATAGCTGTGGGCATTGGAGGCAAAAACACAGAGGAGTAAGACCAGGTTAGAGTCTGAGCCCACAGCAGGTGCAGGGATCAGCGCAGTGTTGGAGGGCATCCTAGGGAGGCGAGGCGGACTGTGACTCCCAGCGAGAGAAAGGACTCTGACAGCAGTGACTCAAGAAAAACATTTATTATTCTTATGTTTTGACTTGTTCTGTAGATTCTTTTGTATTTCTTTTTTCTTTTCTTCCCCCTGTGTTATAGTTGTCGATTTTATTGGCACTATGAAATCTAATTAAGCTTTTGAGCTTTTTTTTTTCTTTTTCTTCTCAGTCACATTTTTTATTGCTGTGTAAACCTCTGCCTCTACATTGGGCTTTTGCAGTTCTGGGGAGTTTCCTTTTTTTTTTCTTTTCTCTTTTTAAAACTTTTTAAACCTATTATTATTTCTCCTACATTTATTCCTTTATTGGCTTTTCCTATTGTTTTTTCTTCTTGCAGTTAATCTTTAATGTATATAAATCTTCTTTATCTACCTCTGTTTAGCCTTGCATATCTATTCTTTCTTTTCCTCTCAACATATTTGTTAGTTTTATTTTCATTGCTTTATTCCCCAATTGGCACCTTGCTTTAGTTTTGTTTTCCAGTTTGTTCTTTAGATAGTTAGTTTTGTTCTGGTAGAGATAATTTTTGGTTTCCTTTGTCTGCCGGGTCAATCTGTTGTACTTTTTGTTGGACTGTTTTCATTTTGCTTATGGGTGTTTATGTGTATATTCAGCCACACTTTTTATTTTTATTATTGTTATAAACCTCTGCCTTTGCATTGGACTTTTGCAATTCTGTTGAGTTATGCTTTTTTTCTTTCTTCTTTTTTTTTTTTTTTATAATTTTAACTTAAATTTTTTAAACCTATTATTTTTTTCTACATTTATTCCTTTGTTTGCCTTTCCTACTGTTCTTTCCTGTTGCAATTAATCTTTAATACATATAAATCTTCCGCATATACCTCTATTTAACTTTGCATACCTATTCTTTCTTTTCTTTCCTCTCAACATATTTGTTAGTTTTGTTTTCATTGCTTTATTACCCACTTGACACCTTGCTTTAGTTTTGGTTTCCAGTTTGTGCTTTACTTAGTTTTATTCTTAACTGGTAAATATAATTTTTTATTTCCTTTGTTCTCTGGGTCAATCTATTGTACTTTACTTTTGTTGGACTATTTTGACTTTGCTCATGGGTATACATGTATATTCCATTATTTTAATTATTATTTGACTGATTTTGTAACTGCCATTTGTCTGGAGTTCATCTTTGGTCCCTCGTTTTTGGATATTTGTTTTAATCTCACTTAATGCCATAACAAACCATTTGTAGAAGCTTTGATCCTGACCAGAGATCAAGCCTTGAGCCTTTAGAGTGGGAACACTGACCCCAAGACCCTAGACTACCAGAGAACTAACCTTCAGTTCAGTTCAGTCGCTCAGTCATGTCTGACTCTTTGCGACCCCATGAATCACAGCACACCAGGCCTCCCTGTCCATCACCAACTCCTGGAGTTCACTCAGACTCATGTCCATCGAGTTGGTGATGCCATCCAGCCATCTCATCCTCTGTCGTACCCTTCTCCTCCTGCCCCCAATCCCTCCCAGCATCAGAGTCTTTTCCAATGAGTCAACTTTTCACACGAGGTGGCGAAAGTACTGGAGTTTCAGCTTTAGCATCATTCCTTCCAAAGAACACCCAGGGCTGATCTCCTTTCTTCAGTTCAGTTCAGTTCAGTCGCTCAGTCGTGTCCAACTCTAGTAGCAGATAGTGAGAACTCACACAAAGGAAACCACTTGAATACAATTCCCGGCATCACCCAACCAACAGTAGCACACTGTGCAGGAGGCCTCATCTAAACAACAAACAAAACAAAAATACAAACCCAATCATCAGCAGACAGGATTACCACCTCACTCAGCCTTGCCCATCAGAGGAAAAACAAAGACTCAGCACAAATCTCACCCTATAAGAAGCTTACACAAACCACTGGACCAACCTTAGGAGGGCAGAAATCAAAAGGAAGAAAGAATTCAACCCTGAAGCCTGGGAAAAGGAGACCTCAAACACAATAAGTTAAAAAAAAATAATGAAAAGGCAGAGAAATACTACACAAATAAAAGAACAAACTAGAAACACATTAGTCCAAATAAATTAAGAGGAGATAGGCAAGCTACCTGAAAAAGAATTCAGAATAATGATAATAAAGATGATCAAAAAACAAAATGGAGAAAATGCAAAAATCAATTAACAAAGACCTAGAAGAATTAAAGAATAAACATACAAACAACACAATTAATGAAATTTAAAATACTCTAGAAGGAATAATAGCAGAAGAACGAATCAGTGAGCTAGAAGATAAAATGGTGGAAATAACTTCTGAAAAGAACTGATATTCTCAGAGACATCTGGGACAATATCAAACGTACCAACAATTCAAAGAATTATATGGGTCCCAGAAGAAGAGAAAAAGAAAGGGTATGAGAAAATTTTTGAAGAGATTATAGTTGAAAATTTCCCCAACATGGAAAAAGAAATAGTCAATCAAGTCCAAGAGGCATAAAGAGTCTCATACAGGATAAACCCAAGGAGGAATATGCCAAGACACTCACTAATTAAACTAACAAAGACTAAACACAAAGAAAGAATATTAAAAGCAGCAAGGGAGAAGCAACAAGTAACATACAAGGGAAACCCCATACATTTAACAGCTGATCTTTCAGCAGAAACTGTGCAGGCCAGAAGGGAATGGCAGGATATATTTAAAGTACTGAAAGGGAAAAAGAAAAATCTACAACCAAGATTACTGTATCTGGCAAAGATCTCATTCAAAATTGATGGAGAAATAAAAAGTTTCTCAGACAAGCAAAAGTTAAAGAATTCAGTACCACCAAACCAGCTTTACAACAAATGTTAAAGGGGCTTATGTAGTCAAGAAATACAAGAAAAAGAAAAAGATCTACAAAATCAACCCCAAACAATTAAGCAAATGGCAATAGGGACATATGTATCAATAATTACTTTAAATGTAAATGGATTAAATGCTCCAACCAAAAGACACAGACTGGCTGAATGGATACAAAAACAAGACCCATACAAATGCTGTCTACAAGAAACCCACTTCAGACCTAAAGACACATATAGACTGAAAGTGAGAGGATGGGAAAATATATTCCATGCAAATGGGAAGCAAAAGAAAGCTGGAGTAGCAATCCTCATATCAGACAAAACAGACTTTAAAATAAAGAAGATTACAAGAAATAAGGAAGGACACTGCATAATGATCAAAGGATCAATCCAAAAGGAAGACATAACAATTGTAAATATCTATGCACCCAACATAGGAGCACGTCAGTACATAAGACAAACACTAATAGACACAAAAGGAGAAATGGACAGTAACACAATAATAGTAGGAGACTTCCCACTCACACCAATGGAGAGATCATCAAAACAGAAAATTAATAAGAAAACAGAAGTCTTAAATGATACATAAGATGAGATGGATCTCATTAATATCTTCAGGACATTCCATCCAAATGCAGAAGAATACACCTTCTTCTCAAGTGCACATGCAACATTCTCCAGAATAGACCACGTTTTGGGTCACAAATCAAACCTCAATAAATTTAAGAAAACTGAAGTCGTAGCAAGCATCTTCTCCAATCACAATGCTATGAGACTAGATATCAATTACAAGAAAAAAACTGTAAGAAACACAAACACATGGAGCCTAAACAACACGTTTCTAAATAACCAACAGGTTCCTGAAGAAATCAAAAAATTTCTAGAAACAAATGACAATGAAAACACAAATCAAAACCTATGGGAGCAGCTTTTGCTGAAGTTCTAAGAGGGAAGTTTATAGCAATACAATCCTACCTCAAGAAACAAGAAAAACATTGAATAGACAACCTAACTTTACACCTAAAACAACTGGAAAAATAAGAACAAAAACCCCCAAAAATTAGTAGAAGGAAAGAAACATAAAGATCTGAGCAGAAATAAATGAAAAAGAAATGAAAGAAACAATAGTAAAGATTAATAAAACTAAAAGCTGGTTCTTTGAGAAAATAAACAAAATTGACAAACCTTTAGCCAGACTCATCAAGAAAAAAAGAGAAGAATCAAATCAACACATTAGAAATGAAAAAGGAGAGGTTAAAACAGACAATGCAGAAATACAAAGGATTATAAGAGACTATTATGAACAACAATATGGCAATAAAATGGATAACCTGGAAGAAATGGACAGATTCTTAGAAAAGTTCAATCTTCAGGACTGAACCAGGAAGAAATAGAAATTATGAACAACCCAATTACAAGCACTGAAATTGAGGCTGTGATAAAAAATCTTCCAAAAAACAAAAGCCCAGGATCAGATGGCTTCACAGGAGAATTCTATCAAACATTTTGAGACAAGCTAATGCCTATCCTTCCAAACTCTTTCAAAACATTGCAGAGGAAGGAACACTTCCAAACTCAATTCTATGAGGCCACCATCACCCTGAAAACCAAAACCAGACAAAGACAACGCAAAAAAAGAAAACTACAGGCCAATATCACTGATGAACACAGATGCACAAATCCGCAGCAAAACTTCAGCAAACAGAATTCAGCAACACATCAAAAAGCTCATACCCCATGAGCAAGTTGGGTTTATTCCAGGAATGCAAGGATTCTTCAATATACGCAAATCAAACAATGTGATATACCATATTAACAAACTGAAAGATAAAAACCATATGATAATCTCAATAGATGCAGAAAAAGCCTTTGAAAAAATTCAGCACCCATTTATGGTTAAAACTCTTCAAAAAAATGGGCATAGAAGGAACCTACCTCAACATAGTAAAGGCCATACATGATTAGCCTACAGCAAGCATTATTCTCAATGATGAAAAACTGAAAGCATTGCCCCTAAGATCAGGAACAAGACAAGGGTGTCCACTTTCACCACTATTATTGAACATAGTTTGGAAGTCCTAGCTACAGCAATCAGAGAAGAAAAAGAAATAAAAGGAATCCAGATCAGAAAAGAAGTAAAGCTCTCACTGTTTACAGAAGACATGATACTATACATAGAAAACCCTAAAGATAGTATCAGAAAATTACTAGAGCTAATCAGTGAATTTAGCAAAGTTGCAGGATACAAAATCGATACAAAGAAGTGACTTGCATTTCTATATACTAACAGTGAAAAATCAGACAGAGAAATTAAGGAATCGATCCCAATCACCATTGCAACAAAAAGAATTAAATATCTAGGAATAAACTTACATAAGGAGACAAAAGAACTGTACACAGAAAATTATAAGACACTGATGAAAGAAATCCAAGATGACATAAGCAGATGGAGAGATACTCCATGTTCCTGGGTAGGAAGAATAAATATTGTGAAAATGACTATACTACCAAATGCAATCTACAGATTCAGTGTGATTCCTATCAAATTACCAATGGCATTTTCCACAGAACTAGAACAAAACATTTCACAATTCATATGGAAACACAAAAGACCCTGAATAGCTGAAGTAGTCTTGAGAAAGAAGAATGAAGCTGGAGGAATCAACCTTCCTGACTTCAGATTATACTACAAAGCTACAGTCATCAAGACTGTATGGGACTGGCACAAAAACAGAAATATAGACAAAATGGAACAAGATAGAAAGCCCAGAAATAAACCCATGCACCTATGGGTACCTTATTTTTGACAAAGGAGGCAAGAATACACAGTGGGGAAAGACAACCTCTTCAGTAAATGGTGCTGGGAAAACTGGACAGCTACACGTCAAAGAATAAAATTAGAACACTTCCTAACACCATACACAAAGATAAACTCAAAATGGATTAAAGACCTAAATCCAAGACCAGAAACTATAAAACTTTTAGAGGAAAATGTAGAATACTTGATGACATAAATCAAAGCAAGATCCTCTATAACCCACCTCCTAGGGTAAAGGAAATAAAAACAAAAGTAAACAAGTGGGACCTCATTAAACTTAAAAGCTTTTGCACAGCAAAGGAAACTATAAGCAAGGTGAAAAGACAACCCTCAGAATGGGAGAAAATAAAAGTAAATGAAACAACTGACAAAGGATTAATTTCCAAAATATACAAGCAGCTCATATAACTCAATACCAGAAAAACAAACAACTCAATCAAAAAGTGGGAAAAAGACCTAAACAGACATTTCTCCAAAGAAGACATACAGATGGCTAATAGACACATGAAAAGATGCTCAACATCGCTCATTATTAGAGAAATGCAAATCAAAACCACAACCTCAGACCAGTCAGAATGGCCATCATCAAAAAGTCTACAAACAATAAATACTGGAAAGGGTGTGGAGAAAAGGGAATGCTCTTGCACTGTTGGTGGGAATGTAAATTGATACAGCCACTATGGAAGACAGTATGGAGACTCCTTAAAAAACTATGAATAAAACCACTATATGACCCAGCAATCCCACTCCTGGCATACACCCTGAGGCAACCAAAATTGAAAAAGACACATGTATCCCACTGTTCACTGCAGCACTATATACAATAGCTAGAACATGGTGGCAACCTAGATGTCTATCAACAGATGAATGGATAAAGAAGTTGTGGTACATATACACAATGGAATATTCAAAGTTCAGTTCAGTCGCTCAGTCGTGTCCAACTCTTTGCGATCCCATGAATCGCAGCACGCCAGGCCTCCCTGTCCATCACCAACTCCCGGAGTTCACTCAGACTCACGTCCATCGACTCAGTGATGCCATCCAGCCATCTCATCCTCTGTCGTCCCCTTCTCCTCCTGCCCCCAATCCCTCCCAGAATCAGAGTTTTCCAATGAGTCAACTCTTCGCATGAGGTGGCCAAAGTATTGGAGTTTCAGCTTCAGCATCAGTCCTTCCAATGAACACCCAGGACTGATCTCCTTCAGAATGGATCGGTTGGATCTCCTTGCAGTCCAAGGGACTCTCAAGAGTCTTCTCCAACACCACAGTTCAAAAGCATCAATTCTTCGGCGCTCAGCCTTTTTCACAGTCCAACTCTCACATCCATACATGACTACTGGAAAAACCATAGCGTTGACTAGACGGACCTTTGTTGGCAAAGTAATGTCTCTACTTTTCAATATGCTATCTAGGTTGGTTATAACTTTCCTTCCAAGGAGTAAGCATTTTTTAATTTCATGGCTGCAGTCACCATCTGCAGTGATTTTGGAGCCCCCCAAAATAAAGTCTGACACTGTTTCCACTGTTTCCCCATCATTACTTAGCCATAAAATGGAACGCATTTGAGTCAGTTCTGATAAGGTGGATGAACCTAGAACCTATTATACAGAGTGAAGTGAGTCAGAAAGAGAAAGATAAGTATCATATTCCAATGCACGTATACAGAATCTAGAAAAATGGTACTGAAGAATTTATTTACAGGGCAGCAACGGGACTTCCCTAGTGGCTCAGAGGCTAAAACGTCTGCCTGCAATGCGGGAGACCCGGGTTCAATCCCTGGGTTGGGAAGAGCCCCTGGAGAAGGAAATGGCAACCCACTCCAGTATTCTTGCCTGGAGAATCCCATGGACGGAGGAGCCTGGTGGGCTATAGTCCACGGGGTCGCAAAGAGTAGGACACAACTGACCGACTTCACTAACGGAGACATAGAGAATAGACTTATGGACACGGGGAGAGGAGAGGAGAAGAGAGGGTTAGATGTATGGAAAGAATAACATGGAAACTTATATTAGCATATGTAAACAGCCAATGGAAATTTGCTGTATGGCTCAGGAAACTCAAACAGGGGCTCTGTATCAACCTAGAGGGGTGGGATGCAGAGGGAGACGGGAGGGAGGTTTCAAAAGGTAAGGGATATATGTGTACCTATGGCTGATTCATGTTGAGGTCTGACAGAAAACAACAAAATTCTATAAAGCAATTACTCTTCAATTTAAAAAAAAAAAAGAAGAATTAAACCCAAACTTCTTTTTACAGAGATAGGCTAGTTAGTACAGGCCATGAGACCCTCTTAGCAAGTGATTTCATATTCTGTGAACAAAGTGGGGAAAAAAGGGTCAGTTGGACATGCCTTTGATTCTAAGTCAGATTTCAACTTCATAGATACAAAAATGTGAACAAAATGTATATTTTAGGGTCAACAGACTTTGAGAGCTCTATAGTTTAGAATGTTCTTCCCGTTGTGTATAAGAGTACTCTAAACCCCATAACCCAGTTGGATCCCTTATTTAAATAAGTACTTGAGAGTCACAGTCACATTTGAATTAATGTTCTTTCTCTGCTTTCCCTCTATTAATTTCATTCCACCTCAAAGTCTTAAATAAATACCATCTACACACTGACAACTTGCAAGTTTTTATCTCTAGTCCAATTCTCACCCCCGGAACTTCAGACACATCACTGTTTGGCATCTCCACTTAGATGTCTTCTTGCTACCTCAAACTTATCATGGTCAAACAGAGCTCTGGATTCTCCCACTCTTCCCTCACGCTTCCCATCTCAATATACAGGATCACCATCCACCCAGTTATTCAAATCAAAAGTCTAGGATCATCTTTTTGTCTTGAACAAAAAAATTGGGATTTGTAAAGAAAATGTTTATTCTAAAGTAAAGAAACTATATGCAAGTCAGGAAGAAACAGAACTGGACATGGAACCACAGACTGGTTCCAAATAGGAAAAGGAGTACGTCAAGGCAGTATATTGTCACCCTGCTTATTTAACTTCTATGCAGAGTCCATCATGAGAAACGCTAGGCTGGAAGAAACACAAGCTGGAATCAAGATTGCCAGGAAAAATATCAATAACCTCAGATATGCAGATGACACCACTCTTATGGCAGAAAGTGAAGAGGAACTAAAAAGCCTCTTGATGAAAGTGAAAGAGGAGAGTGAAAAAGTTGGCTTAAAGCTCAACATTCTGAAAACTAAGATCATGGCATCTGGTCCCATCACTTCATGGGAAATAGATGGGGAAACAGTGGAAACAGTGTCAGACTATTTTTCTGGGCTCCAAAATCACTGCAGATGGTGACTGCAGCCATGAAATTAAAAGACACTTACGCTTTGGAAGGAAAGTTATGACCAACCTAGATAGCATATTGAAAAGCAGAGACATTACTTTGCCAACAAAGGTCCGTCTAGTCAAGGCTATGGTTTTTCCAGTGGTCATGTATGGATGTGAGAGTTGGACTGTGAAGAAAGCTAAGCGCCGAAGAATTGATACTTTTGAACTGTGGTGTTGGAGAAGACTCTTGAGAGTCCCTTGGACTGCAAGGAGATCCAATCAGTCCATTCTAAAGGAGATCAGTCCTGGGTGTTCATTGGAAGGACTGATGCTGAAGCTGAAACTCCAATACTTTGGCCACCTCATGCGAAGAGTTGACTCATTGGAAAAGACTCTGATGCTGGGAGGGATTGGGGGCAGAAGTAGAAGGGGATGACAGAGGATGAGATGGCTAGATGGCATCACTGACTCGACGGACGTGAGTTTGAGTGAACTCCGGGAGTTGGTGATAGACAGGGAGGCCTGGCGTGCTGTGATTCATGGGGTCACAAAAAGTCGGACACGACTGAGCAACTGAACTGAAAGAAACTAATTAATGTAAAAAATATATATTTTTTAATTTTTATTTGGGAACAATGCCAAACTTATATAAAGTTGCAAAATTATAAATAATTTAAAGAATATGCATATATTCTTTACCCAGATTTGCCTGTTAACATTTTATCTCATTTGCAATATCATTTGCACTCTTCCTGAACGTATCTATGTGTAGAATATATACAACTTTTTACCTGAACCTTTCAAGTTAAGTTATATACATGATGGCTCTTTACCACTAAATGATTTGATGTTTATTTCCTAAAAACAGGAATTTTATATACTCACAGAACAGTTATCAAATTCATAAGTTTACTTTGATTTACCACCTTATTGTTCACAGTTGAAAACTGAGCTAATAATGTCCTTCACAGTATTTCCTTTTCCACTATCAAACACAGTATAAGGGTCAGGTATTGAACTTAGCTGTCATATCTCTTTAGCCTCCTTTAACCTGGATATTCAGGATCATCTCTGACTCTATTTTTTCTTTTATATCCCACAGCTAATCCATCACCAAGTCCTGCCAGCTCTATCTCCTAAATATAAGCAGAAGTTTCCACCCTGGAGAAGGGTATGAAGCATTCATCAAGACAAACTATATCAATAAATACAGTACCTATTATAAAGAAATGCAAATTAAAATACTGGATTAAATAAAATGTTATTAAAATTCATTTTCTTTAAAAAATGTGGCCACTAGAAAATTTTAAATTACACATGTGGCTCACATTACATCTTTACTGGACAGCTCTAATTTGACAAATGTGAATTGAAAAAAATTTGACCTCACCTGAGTAACATCTGATTTTCCTGTTTGCATGCAAAGGAAGTTTTTCTTTTTAACAGATGCTCCTTGAGTTTTTGTCTTCTTTGCTCTAAATAACAAAAGAGCTACAGGTCAGCATCAGCTACAATAACACCAAATAAAATACTGATTTAACTTCGAAAAATATTCTACTTGAGATCACATACTGTCTATAACCGAAAATTTCCCATTTCAATACTGCCTTTGAGAAATAATAATATTTTTAAATGACTGTTACTATACCTGGTCCCCATAACCACTCTGTACAAGAATAACATTCCCTACTGTCCGAAAGTGAAGTCTGGAGAGCATCACTGTCGACATACAGTTCCCGAAAGCCAAGTTTCAAGAGCTAAATGGTAGAGATGAGACACCTGACTCCAAGTTCTAATTTACCAGAAGTGGGTGAGAATTTGTTTTCCCATCCATAGGCCAAGAAACAGCTATTATTTCTGAAGACCCGGACAACCCGGACAACAGATTTCTCTGAACTCGAAGGGAACATGCGTTCAATCTGAAGCATCAAACGCGCACACCCTTCTCTGCAGAAAAGAACTCCCGACTCCGGAGGTGGGAGGGGCCTGCGCAGGCGCAGCTCACCCGGGCGGGCGCGGCCCCGCCCCCGCGGGCCCGGAGCCCTGCACACTCGCTCCTACCTCGCCCCCGGCTAAACGGATTCTCTCACCTGAGGCGCGTCTCCCCCCGCCAGCGTGTCTCGACCGCACGCAAGGCGTTCAATCCGTACACTAACACCACACAGCGGGCACCACTCCGATTGTCCCGTTCATAAACGCCGAGAACGCGGCCGCGAGAGGCCAAGCGCCCCGTGCGGGCTTCTCACACAACCGTACCGGGGTTGGGGGCGGGGGAAGCCGGTCTGCGGCCCCGCGGCCCTGACGGCCTTGCCCGAGCCATCCCGCGCCCGCGGGCGCCCCGGCCCCTCAGGCAAACGATCCACCGTCCGGCTCGCGCCACTCCCGCCACCGCGGGCCTCACCTCTGAATGCGGACTGGGTCCTCTGACTCGGGTTCAGCTGCAGGTCCTGGGGGATGGCTGGGGTGCTCATCACAGCTCGGGGAAGCAGGGTACGCGTCTCTGGCGTAAACTTCCTCGGGACGCCGCTGCTCTTCTCTGCCTCTGGGCGCGCGGGCTCTGCCTTAGACAGCGCGGCCGCCCATTGGTGCTCGGCGTGAATTGAACGAGCCAATGGGCATAGAGGGGCGGGGCCTGAGCTACGGTTGCAGAGGCGGGGCTTGCGACTCCTGACTTCGGTTAGGACCGCTCTGGACTGAGTCCATGGGTTTTCAAACTTAAACAGCGTGCTTGGGCTTGGGCTTGGACTTGGACTTGGTCATGTGAGAGGAGTCGGCCTGCTACGTCTCTGCTCAGTAGCAGATACATCTCTTCTTTAGACTCTCACACTGCATTGACGAAGGCAGAGGAGAAAAGTGTTGTCTGGTGTGTTTCAGTTCAGTTCAGTTCAGTCGCTCAGTCGTGTCCTCTTTGCGACCCCATGAACTGCAGCACTGGGATTTCTTTGGAAGGAATGATGCTAAAGCTGAAACTCCAGTACTTTGGCCACTTCATGCGAAGAGTTGACTCATTGGAAAAGACTCTGATGCTGGGAGGGATTGGGGGCAGGAGGAGAAGGGGACGACAGAGGATGAGATGGCTGACTTGATGGACGTGAGTCTGAGAGAACTCCGGGAGTTGGTGATGGACAGGGAGGCCTGGCCTGCTGTGATTCATGGGGTCGCAAAGAGTCGGACACGACTGAGCGACTGATCTGATCTGATCTGATCCTCATTTTAAACTTTTCTCTTCCTCTCCTCTTTTTCGCATCTGATAATTGTGTAGTACAGAGGAAAAAGTGAAAGAAAAGTGTTAGTCGTTCAGTTCAGTCGCTCAGTCTTGTCCGATTCTTTGCGACCCCATGAATCGCAGCACGCCAGGCCTCCCTGTCCATCACCAACTCCCGGAGTTCACTCAAACTCACGTCCATCAAGTCAGTGATGCCATCCAGCCATCTCATCCTCTGTCGTCCCCTTCTCCTCCTGCCCCCGATCCCTCCCAGCATCAGAGTCTTTTCCAATGAGTCAACTCTTCGCATGAGGTGGCCAAAGTATTGGAGTTTCAGCTTTAGCATCATTCCCTACAAAGAAATCCCAGGGCTGATCTCCTTCAGAATGGACTGGCTGGATCTCCTTGCAGTCCAAGGGACTCTCAAGAGTCTTCTCCAACACCACACTTCAAAAGCATCAATACTTCGGCGCTCAGCCTTCTTCACAGTCCAACTCTCACATCCATACATGACCACAGGAAAAACCATAGCGTTGACTAGACGAACCTTTGTTGACAAAGTAATGTCTCTGCTTTTGAATATGCTATCTAGGTTGGTCATAACTTTCCTTCCAAGGAGTAAGCGTCTTAATTTCATGGCTGCAATCACCATCTGCAGCGATTTTGGAGCCCAGAAAAATAAAGTCTGACACTGTTTCCACTGTTTCCCCATCTATTTCCCATGAAGTGATGGGACGACATGCCATGATCTTTGTTTTCTGAATGTTGAGCTTTAAGCCAACTTTTTCACTCTCCACTTTCACTTTCATCAAGAGGGTTTTGAGTTCCTCTTCACTTTCTGCCATAAGGGTGGTGTCATTTGCATATCTGAGGTTATTGATATTTTTCCTGGCAATCTTGATTCCAGCTTGTGTTTCTTCCAGCCTAGCGTTTCTCATGATGGACTCTGAATAGAAGTTAAATAAGCAGGGTGACAATATACAGCCTTGACATACTCCTTTTCCTATTTGGAACCAGTCTGTTGTTTCATGTCCAGTTCTAACTGTTGCTTCCTGACCTGCATATAGGTTTCTCAAGAGGCAGGTCAGGTGGTCTGGTGTGCCCATCTCTTTCAGAATTTTCCACAGTTTATTGTGATCCACACAGTCAAAGGCTTTGGCATAGTCAATAAAGCAGAAGTAGATGTTTTTCTGGAACTCTCTTACTTTTTCCATGATCCAGCGGATTTTGGCAATTTGATCTCTGGTTCCTCTGCCTTTTCTAAAACCAGCTTGAACATCTGGAAGTTCACAATTCACGTGTTGCCGAAGCCTGGCTTGGAGAATTTTGAGCATTACTTTACTAGCGTGTGAGATGAGTGCAATTGTGTGGTACTTGGAGCATTCTTTGGCATTGCCTTTCTTTGGGATTGGAATGAAAACTGACCTTTTCCAGTCCTGTGGCCACTGCTGAGTTTTCCAAATGTGCTGGCATATTGAGTGCAGCACTTTCACAGCATCGTCTTTCAGAATTTGAAAAAGCTCAACTGGAATCCCATCACCTCCACTAGCTTTGTTCATAGTGATGCTTTCTAAGGCCCACTTGACTTCACATTCCAGGATGTCTGGCTCTAGGTCAGTGATCACATCATCGTTATTATCTGGGTCGTGAAGATCTTTTTTGTACAGTTCTTCTGTATATTCTTGCCACCTCTTCTTAATATCTTCTGCTTCTTTTAGGTCCATACCATTTCTGTCCTTAGTTAGTTTGGGATATTGTGTAGTTTTAATTTTTCTCGATGAAATATCCCATTTTTAGTGTAAATTTGCCTACACTTAAGGCCATCTTTGGGAGTACCAACAGTCAAACAGCACCATCACCAGCCCAAAGACATCACTGCTGTTTAGATATTACTGTGAGTATTGCTGATTATTTACGAAAGTTTCACCAGAGAGGTTGGGTCACCAGGGATTCCCATTAAGTGACAGAAAACAGTTTAACAAAACAGAACAGTTAAAAAGTGACTTGACCTTCCAAAGCATTATGGTAAATGAAAGAAGCTAGCCACAAAAGGTCACATACTTGGTATGATTCCATTTACATAAAATATCAGGAACAGATAAATCCATAGAGCCATAGGGCTTCCCTGGTGGCTCAGATGGTAAAGAATCTGCCTGCAATGCAGGAAACCAGGGTTTGATCCCTGGGTTGGGCAGATCCCCTGAAGAAGGAAATGGCTACCCACTCCAGTATTCTTGCCTGGAGAATTTCATGGATAGAGAAGCCTGGTGGGCTACTGTCCAGGGGTTCGCAAAGAGACATAACCCAGACTGGGGGCTGCCAAAAACTGGGGTCAGAGGAAAGTTAGGACAGACAACAGGTTAGGGGCTTTACTTTGAAGTCATGGAAACGTTTTGAGACTAAGTAGAAGGGCTGAAATTTTCAAGCTTTTATTCATGGCTCAGTCTTTCTGGTGATCAGCCCTCATTCAGGAACCATCCAGGAGCCCACCTGGAGTCATCTCATTAGAACAAGATATACTCCTACTGCTGTCATCACTATGGAATTTACTAGGGTTTCAGTTCTATGCCAGGTACCTGGGGCAGAGACCAATATGTATTTTCTATCTGACAATGGATGCATCTCAAAAACATGACATTATGTTTAAGAAGTCAGATACAAAGGACTACAGACCTTATAATTTTATTTATATGAAATGCTAGAAAAGGTAAGACAATAGTGATAAAAAGCAGATCAGTGATTCTTAGATGTCAGGAAGTATGTGTGGGGGGATCCGAATACAAAGGGATCCAAGGAAACTTTCTGTTGTGATGGTAATATTCTCTACATAATGTCTACACACACACACATACATATATATGTATTGGTAGTTAAAACTCATCAGATTGCATATTTAAAAACTGGTAAGTTTTATTGCATATAAATTATACCTAAATAAATACAAGAACCCAAAAGAGAGGAAGGAAGGAAGGAAATTGTGCTCAACTGCATTTTTGGACAAGCATCTCAATGTTGAATTGCATCAAATGTCTTTTATGATTCTTTGGTGATCATTTGATTTTCTTCTGTGATCTATCAGTGGGTTAAATTTTTTGTTTGTTAACTCTTCTTTAAGAACTTTTTATTTTGAAGTATAGACATTTAACAATTTTGTGATAGTTTCAGGTGAAGGGACTCAGCCATATATATGTGCTGTGTGTGCTCAGTCACTCGGTTGTGTCTGATTCTTTGGGGCCCCTGGGCTATAGCCCACCAGGCTCCTCTGTCCATGGGATTCTCCAGGCAAGAATACTGGAGTGGGTTGCCACTTCCTACTTCAGCGGATCTTCCCAACCCAGGGATCGAACCCGAGTCTCTGTGTCTCCTGCATTGGGAGGCGGGTTCTTTACCACTACCGCCACGTGGGAAGCCCCAGCCATATATATACACATATTCAATGGGTTAAATTTTGATAATAGTTTTCCTAATACTGAACTGTATTTGTTACTCCTTGGATAAACCGCACTTGAATTGCACTGTCACTCTTTTATTATTCTGTTTACTTATTTTTGCTATTAATATTTTAATATATACTTTTGCATTCATACTAATGTGACTGTTTTTTAATGTGGTATTTTTGTTGAGTTTTGGGATTAGTGTTTCTCTGGCTTCACAAACAGAATTTGAAAACTTTCCTTTTTTATGCTCTGGAAAACTTTAACTGCTAAAAGAATTATTTTTTTCTGTCAAGGTTTTAAAGAATTCACCTGTGAATCTGTTTGGACCTGAAGTGTTTTCTGGTTTTCTTTTTTTGGTAACTCTTTGATAACTTTCTTTGATAACTTTCTCAATTTTAGGCTTTAAAAATCCTTTTCTGGGGTTAATTTGAATGTTCACGGTGTCCCAGCACCCACTGCAATCAAGTTTTCACATTCATTTGCATAGGGCTCTGAAAATCATCTTTTATGAGACTCGCAGATGTTCAATCTGAGTTTGTGTCACTCTTAGGGTCTCCAGTAGCCGATGCTCACGTACAGCCTGGAAAAGAAATCGATGATTTCAGAGGCAGTCCTTTCCCATGTTGAAATTTCCAAGTAGGATAAAGCATTTTGTTGTAATGATCCAAACTGTATCTTCCAGAAACTCAGATCATATAATTTATCACTGGGAAGGGCATCAAGAAATGATCTGGACTCTGGGAATTCCCTGGCAGTCCAGTGGTTAGGACTCTGTGCGGCACTGCAGGGGCAGAGGTTCGATTCCCCATCAGGGACCTAAGATCCCACATGGCACAAGGCCAGGCCAAAAGAATAACAACAACAACAAAAACCAGCCCAACTCTCACGCAATCTCACTTCCTCTTCTGTTTTTGAGCAAAGAAACCAACCCATTTCTTTGCTTTCCTTGGCAGCAAAATTCCTCAAAAGGAACATCTATGCTCCCTGTCTATAAGTCCACTGCTCTTTTTCTCTTTTAAAATCAGATCATGAAGATTTTTTCTTCCACCACCCCATTGGACCACTCCTGCCAAGGCCACCAAAATGTCCACATGAGAAAAGCAGGGATCAGTCCCCCAGCACCTGCCCCATCAGCAGAATTGTCACAGCCCAGCTTTCCTCCTCACAGTACCCCCTCTTCTCTTGGCTTCCAGAACCCCACACCCTCCTGGTTGTCTCCCTACCTCACCAGCAAGCAGCTCCTTCTCCATCTCTTTCTCCACACCCCTTCCTCCCCTGACCTGTATGCTTCGCTGTAAATGAATATTCCCCAGCTCTTGAGCAGGAGTTGTCCACAGTGTTAGCCACTCTTCAGGACAAAGATCTTCTTTTGATTAAAAGGTATTGAGAAATTGTCTCATTGGTAAGTGAAAACAAGAAAAAAGAATAGGGGAGGGGAGGAAGGTGGGAGGCGGGTTCAGGATGTCGGGGACCCATCTATACCTTTGGCCAATTCATGTTGATATATGGCTAAAACCAACACAATATTGTAATTATCCTCCAATTAAAGTAAATTAATTAAAATAATAATGGTCAAGTGGCAAAAAAATAACAAAAACATCTAATGTAGCCAGGGTAACTTGGCTTGGATGAAGAACAATTTGCTGGTGGCACTACGGCCTGCCTCAATAAGTTCCCAATATGTAGCAGCTTTGCGAAACATGGGTTCAAACTCTTAAAAGCAGTCCTCCTACTTTGGGAAGACACTCTAAGAAAATAATCCTAAAGGGGGAAATACATATCAGTTGTAGAAGTAGAAATGCAGGTGCTTCATTTTTAATGCAAGATAGAGAAATGAAAGGGACAGCAGCCAAGGCCCAGCAGGTGGGAGTGGCAGTCAGGGACTGGTTTGCAGAGACCCACCCACAGGTAAATTATCATAGATCGATATAATCCTGAAATACTGTCTAGAGTAAATTTGTGAAGTCTGTGTCAATACTGGAAATGTTTAAATGAAAAGGATTTTAATTGGAAAAAAAGTGGGGCACAAAATAGTACCTTTTTTTTTTTTTTTTACAAAATAGTACTTACATATTGATTGAACTGGAAAAGGTCAGTTTTCATTCCAATCCCAAAGAAAGGCAATGCCAAAGAATGCTCAAACTACCTCACAATTGCACTCATCTCACACGCTAGTAGAGTAATGCTCAAAATTCTCCAAGCCAGGCTTCAGCAGTATGTGAACCGTGAACTTCCTGATGTTCAAGCTGGTTTTAGAAAAGGCAGAGGAACCAGAGATCAAATTGCCAACATCCACTGGATCATGGAAAAAGTAAGAGAGTTCCAGAAAAACATCTATTTCTGCCTTATTGACTATGCCAAAGCCTTTGACTGTGTGGATCACAATAAACTGTGGAAAATTCTGAAAGAGATGGGCATACCAGACCACCTGACCTGCCTCTTGAGAAACCTATATGCAGGTCAGGAAGCAACAGTTAGAACTGGACATGAAACAACAGACTGGTTCCAAACAGGAAAAGGAGTACGTCAAGGCAGTATATTGTCACCCTGTTTATTTAACTTCTATGCAGAGTACATCATGAGAAACGCTGGACTGGAAGAAACACAAGCTGGAATCAAGATTGCTGGGAGAAATATCAATAACCTCAGATATGCAGATGATACCACCCTTATGGCAGAAAGTGAAGAGGAACTAAAAAGCTTCTTGATGAAAGTGAAAGTGGAGAGTGAAAAAGTTGCCTTAAAGCTCAACATTCAGAAAACGAAGATCATGGCATCTGGCCCCACCACTTCATGGGAAATAGATGGGGAAACAGTGGAAACAGTGTCAGACTTTATCTTTTAGGGCTCCAAAATCACTGCAGATGGTGACTGCAGCCATGAAATTAAAAGACGCTTACTCTTTGGAAGGAAAGTTATGACCAACCTAGATAGCATATTGAAAAGCAGAGACATTATTTTGCCAACAAAGGTTCGTCTAGTCAACGCTATGGTTTTTCTTTGGTCATGTATGGATGTGAGAGTTGGACTGTGAAGAAGGCTGAGCGCCGAAGAATTGATGCTTTTGAACTGTGGTGTTGGAGAGGACTCTTGAGAGTCCCTTGGACTGCAAGGAGATCCAGCCAGTCCATTCTGAAGGAGATCAGCTCTGGGATTTCTTTGTAGGGAATGATGCTAAAGCTGAAACTCCAGTACTTTGGTCACCTCATGCGAAGAGTTGACTCACTGGAAAAGACTCTGATGCTGGGAGGGATTGGGGGCAGGAGGAGAAGGGGACGACAGAGGATGAGATGGCTGGATGGCATCACTGACTCGATGGACGTGAGTCTGGGTGAACTCCGGGCGTTGGTGATGAACAGGGAGGCCTGGCGTGCTGCGATACATGGGCTCGCAGGGAGTCGGACACGACTGAGCGACTGATCTGATTGATTGAAGCTGTGTGAAAACAAATCAGATCATAAATATTCATCTAGGAAAAAAGTTATCAATGACAGGCTTTAATGAACAGGGCAGCATGCTGGGAAGTGACAAGAAAAGGGCACAAATATGCAGGAATAGTGTACAATCGGGAAGTCCAAGCTGCGTTCTGGGCTCCCTAAAAGTCTCTTGCAATCTCTGGGTTTGCAGCTGAGGACAAAGACTCTTGAGAGTCCTCCGGACTGCAAGGAGATCAAACCAATCAATCCTAAAGGAAATCAATCCTGAATATTCATTGGAAGGACTGAAGCTGAAGCTCCAATACCTTGGCCACTGGCTGCGAAGAGCCGAAGAGCCGACTCATTAGAAAAGACCCTGATGCTGGGAGACATTGAAGGCAGGAGGAGAAGGGGACGACAGAGGACGAGATGGTTGGATGGCATCACCGACTCGATGGACACGAGTTTGAGTAAGCTCCGGGAGATGGTGAAGGACAGGGAAGCCTGGTGTGCTGCAGTCCATGGGGTCGCAAAGAGTCCGACATGACTGAGCGACTGAACAACAAGGACAAAGGATGGGGTGGACGTCCTCATCGGGACTGTGTCCGATGGACCGCTAGAGGGCGCATCAAGCACGTCTCCACGTCCCCGGGCGCCCCGGGGCCGCGCGCGCTCCGCAGGGCTCCGAGGTCAGACATCTCCCTCCCTGCCGGCCTCCGCCCCGCCCGCCGCCAGGGGGCGCCGCAGGCTGCCCGGCGGCTCGGCTCGCCGTCCCGGAGCGCCAGCGCGGGCAAGCGGCGGAGGCCGGCCAGGCGGCGGCCATGGACCGCTTCGTGTGGACCAGCGGCCTCCTGGAGATTAACGAGACGCTGGTGATCCAGCAGCGGGGGGTGCGCATCTACGACGGCGAGGAGAAGGTAGGGCGGCGGCCGGCCGGGCCTCGCTCCGCGACCCCAGCTCCCCGGCTGGCCTCGCCAATAGGCGCCGCCCCCGCTGTCCACGCCCGCCCGGCGCCGGGCTCCGGCCCGACTCGGGAACGGCTCCCGCGGGGAGCGCGCGGACGGCGCCCCGCTCCCAGCCCGGGCAGAGACCCCCGCTCCGGGCGGCACGAACGCGGGCAGGGAACCCCGAGTCCTCGCCCCCGATCGCGCCGGGCAGGCCGGTTCCGCCTTTGTCCCGAGGCCGCCGGGTCCTGCGCTCCCGAACCGGGCGTGGCTTCGGGCGCCGGGACCTGGGGGAGCCCGGGGGACAGGGCAGTCCTGGCCGGAGCGGGAGCGGGGCGAACCGAAAGGATTTCCGAAGAGAAAAGCCCGCATCTCCTGGGACGCCTCGGCCAGAGGCTGTGTGTGTGTTGTTGATTGCTCTTGGTCCGGGAGAGACGTTGGAAAGGAGGTTTGATTGTTTGTCGAGTGATGGAACAGGCCGTGCCTGGTAATCCAAGCGTAAACCATAAAGAGGTGTGTTTGCAGATGGCAGGGAGAAATACTACCTGTGTTTCACGGACACGTTAACATTCACTGGAGACTACCGTCATACTACGAACGATCATTCTGTTCTGAATGAAATGTATGAGCTGGAATTGGGGGGGGGGGGGGCGGAAATTGCTTATCAGCATTTTTAGTTTCCAGAACTTTTCTCTTGCTACCTTCTCCTTCCTTGTAGTTTCCTTAGAGAGAAACTTCCTCCTGTACTTTGGAACTCGTTGCCTGACCCAGAGCTTTTCCTGTCTGTATTGGAGAGAGTAGCTTGAGGCCTCCTTCCTTCCAGGGCGGGGCTTAACTCAGCCACCCGAGGCACCGCTGATACGCCTGGGGACCCCGGTGCCCTGCCTCCTCGAGGGCATTTTTGCATGTTTTTATTATTGGGTCGAGATTCCCTTTTTTTTGTTTGGACTTAGAAACTCTGTTTCGGAGAAGGCAATGGCACCCCACTCCAGTACTCTTGCCTGGAAAATCCCATGGACGGAGGAGCCTAGTGGGCTGCCGTCCATGGGGTCGTTAAGAGTCGGACATGACTAAGCGACTTCACTTTCACTTTTCACTTTCATGCATTGGAGAAGGAAATGGCAACCCACTCCAGTGTTCTTGCCTGGAGAATACCACGGACGGGGGAGCCTGGTGGGCTGCCGTCTATGGGGTCGCACAGAGTCGGACACGACTGAAGCGACTTAGCAGCAGCAGAAACTCTGTTTCCTGGCTTTTCTCCGTGGCTCAGCTGGTTAAGAATCCGCCTGCCAAGGCAGGAAACACGGGTTCAATTCCTGGGTCAGGAAGATTCCTCCAGAGAAGGGAATGCCTACCCTCTTCAGTATTCTTGCCTGGAGGATCCCATGGACAGAGGAGCCTGGCAGGTTACAGTCCCTGGGGTCGAAGAGGCGGACACGGGGTATGGAACTAAACAACAGCTCTTTTTACTGCTTCAGTATTTTTATGAACTTGATCTCAAATTGGGTTTGCATCTTTTGCTTGGCATGATTAGCTAAATGTCTTTGTTTTTGTAAACGGAGGTTCCACCACAGTATAGAACTGTGGTGACTGGGAAGCTTAATCAACGTCCCTTTCCTCAGGGGATTGGAACTTCCCCAAACAACTGGTCTTCAAACACAGCTCCAAAGTCACCCTCTGATAGCAGTCTTGCTTTTGCAGATCACCACAGTGTTGTTCTACTGTAATTCCAATATGCAAATTAGAGACATCTTGGCTAACACACAATATAACTATAATATCTTTAAAACAATAAAAAATCAAAACTATTAGTAGTTGGATATAAAAAAAACCATTGCTGAATCAGCAAGTTTTAGTTTTTCCTTTTTTTATATTTCTGCTTGTTTTTGGGACAAGTAGATACAGGTATCAGGATTAAGAAAAAAGTTATGGGAAAAATTTAGTTGAGCCTTTTAAGTCAATTATTATTATTATTATTTTAAATAACCAATTCTTCTTACTGAAGTATAGTTAATTTACAATTCTGTGTCAGTTTCAGGTGTGCTGCAAAGTGATTCAGTTGTTATATTACAGGTTATTTGTTGTTGTTCAGTTGCTCAGTCATGTCAGACTCTTTGTGACCCCATGGACTGCAGCCTTCAAGGCCTCCCTGTCCTTCACCATCTCCCAGAGTTTGCTCAAATTCATATCCATTGAGTCGATGATGCCATCCACCCATCTCATCCTCTGTCGCCCTCTTCTCCTCCTGCCCTCAATCTTTCCCAGCATCAGGGTCTTTTCCAATGAAGTTATTACGAGATACATAGTTCTCTGTGCTATACAGTAGGTCCTTGTTGTTAGTCAAGAATTCTTGACTGTTCTGCAAGTTGAGGGTGCTGCGGGAGGGCTGAGCTCTAAGGCACTGTGGTCCCCAGGCCAGATCTACTCAGTCACTGGCTGAGCCTTCTCGAGTGTCACCTGAGGCCAAACTGAGTCCCAGGGGCAGTCTTGTGTCCTGGCTTCCTCGCTCTGCTGGAAGGTGTCCACATGGCCCGTGGTATGAGGCCTCCAGGAAGCTGCACATCAGCTTCCATATGTGAGCAGGAGCCCTTTCAGAATCTCTCACTTGCCCCCTCGTCTCAGCACCGCAGTGCAGACCTTCCAGCCTTCTCAGCTTTGCGCTCAACCCATTCCTCCAGCCAGTGGGCGCAGGGCTAAGACCAGTGGGTGCTCTCTCTTCAACCTTGTGTCTTCTGGCTCTTTGTGAGTGTGAAATACATTAAAGCAAGCACACCTTGAATAGACATAGTACCTACTATGTGCCAGAAGCTTTTCATAATTTAATCATCTCAATGGGCATATGAGGTGACTATTTTACTGAATGAGAAGAGAACTCTCAGAGGTAACATAATTTGCCTAAGATCCACTGAAGTAGATTACCAGAAGCGTGTGTGCTCAGTTGAGTCCAGCTCTTTGAGACCCTATGGACTATAAGTGGCCAGGCTCTTCTGTCCATGGGATTTCCCAGGCAAGAATACTGGAGTGGGTTGCCATTTCCTTCTCCAGGGGATCTTCCCGGCCCAGGAATTGAACCTGGGTTACCACAGAGCCAGGGGTTAAATCTCTGCTGATCAGATTCCCAGAGCCTGTGCTTTGTTCCCAGTGATGGAGTGCTTGAGAAACACAGCAGTCACCAGTGCCAGCCCCTTTCTGTCGTGTAATGTGTATCTTCCACATGCAATTTGTTTATGAAACAGCGTATCCTCTGAAAATGAGGACGCCGAGACCTTCAGTGGGTGGTTGAGAAAACTGCAACCTGTGCAGGGTCACACAGTTGGTAATGGTGGAGCCAGACCAGTGCTCTTTCCACCGCCCAGGTGCCTTTTGCTTGTTTATACAGACACAGTTTTCATGGGCCCCTTATGACCGGATAATGTGTTTTCGTAAGCATTGTAGACAGGTCATTTGTTTCAATTCACAGAAGCGTCTGTTAGCCTCAGCTAATTTAAAAAGTAATGTAAGAAGGTTAGTGGTGTGTAAAGTGTCAAGTTGCTAGCTTATACTAGAAGATTTAGAAAATGTATTTTCTTAAGTTGGCTGTTTCACTTTTTAGGAATTTCAGGTTAGTTCAGTTGCTCAGTTGTGTCCGACTCTTTGCTACCCCATGGGCTACAGCATGCCAGGCTTCTCTGTCCATCACCAACTCCTGAAATTTGCTCAAACTCATGTCCTTCGAGTCAGTGATGCCAACCATCTCATCCTCTGTCATCCTCTTGTCCTCCTGCGTTCAGTCTTTCCCAGCATCAGGGTCTTTTCCAATGAGTCAGTTCTTTGCATCAGGTGGCCAAAGTATTGGAGTTTCAGCTTCAGCATCAGTCCTTCCAGTGAATATTCAGAACTGGTTTCCTTCAGGATTGACTGGTTTGATCTTCCTAAATTTTAGGAATTTACCCTTGGGAAATAGTCAGGGACACATAAAACTATAAAAACTATAATGAATGCATATGTGCATGTCAGCAATATTATATGTATATATAGAGACGTATCTCTCTCTATGTATAGATATACATAGGCTTCCCAGGTGGTGCTCGTGGTTAAAAACCCACCTGCCAATGCAGGAGACATAAGAGACAAGAGTTCAATCCCTGGGTTGGGAAGTTCCCCTGGAGGAGGGCATGGCAATCCACTCCAGTATTCTTGCCTGGAGAATCCCATGGACAGAGGAGCCTGATGGGCTACAGTCCACGGGGTCACAAAGAGTCAGACTCGACTGAAGCAACTTACACAGCACATAGCGTATATATGCTGGGAGGGATTGGGGGCAGGAGGAGAAGGGGACGACAGAGGATGAGATGGCTGGATGGCATCACAGACTCGATGGACGTGAGTCTGAGTGAACTCTGGGAGTTGGTGATGGACAGGGAGGCCTGGCGTGCTGCGATTCATGGGGTCACAAAGAGTCGGACACGACTGAGCGACTGATCTGATCTGATCTGATTATTCTGCCATATAGGGAAAAATTGGAAGCAATCTGAATGTCCACTATGGGGCTTGGTTAATTAAGTATGACATGCCCTAACCAGCTTGAGGAATGACTAACAATAGGCTGCTAAGTGAAAAAAGCAAGTTATAAAATTATAAATATCATGGCCTCATTTTAAGTTTATATCCACACATCCTGGCTGTCTAATTATGAATGATTTCATTTTTGTTTTCAGACTTAAAAAATTTTTTTTCAACAGCATATTACTTTTATGACAGACAAATGTTAAAACAGTAAGAGCTTATTCAGTGAATGCCTAAGTTATTTTAACTACTAACTTTTAAGTAGTTGAAATTATTCTAGCTCTGAGTGGTAAGCACAAACCAGCCTAAACTTGTCTGTGGGCTTGAGCTCATAATCCCTTGCAATCCCTGAAGCCAACGATTATTACACAATGTCTTCACTGAGGGCAGCAACGCTTTACGCATTACGTGTACACATTGTTCACCCCATAGAAATGAAACGTCCTCTGGCTTCAGCTTTAAACTCGCAGCCTTATGCTTGGATTTCAGACAGATGAGGTGCAGTTTCTTAATCAGGACTATTAGGTAGTTATGCTGTGTAATGTGGCATCAGGTACTCTCAAGCTGACAAAATATTTGCTCCTGGGAAAGGGCAGTCTTACTCATTGTCAAAAAAGAGATTTTTTAAAAATAGCTTGAACTCAATCGTTTGGTTTTGTGTATGCCACATTAGCCAAAACATTCGTCGCCAGACCAAAATAAGTGCCAGGAATGAGTCTGTGTTACTTCAGATGTTACTTCTCTGAGGTGCTGAAGTGCTTGGTGGAGTAATCTCTCTCAGAGTGTCTTCAGCCAGGCAGTGCAGGTTTCTTCCTGCGCATGCTTGTTAACCGTATTATTTAAAGTCACTAATGTTAAGATATTAGTAATATAGTCAGTCAGAGAAGGCAATGGCACCCCACTCCAGGACTCTTGCCTGGAAAATCGCATGGATGGAGGAGCCTGGTGGGCTGCAGTCCATGGGGTCGCTAAGAGTTGGACACGACTGAGCGACTTCACTTTCACTTTTCACTTTCCGGCATTGGAGAAGGAAATGGCAACCCACTCCAGTGTTCTTGCCTGGAGAATCCCGGGGACGGGGGAGCCTGGTAGGCTGCCGCCTATGGGGTGGCACAGAGTCAGACACGACTGAAGTGACTTAGCAGCAGCAGCAGCGATACAGTCAGTGTTACTCTTAGAAAATCATTTTTTAAAATTCATGTTATGTATTAGGAGAAGCCCCTGGTGGTTCAGATGGTCAAGAATCTGCCTGCAATGCAGAAGACCCAGGTTTGATCCCTGGGTTGGAAAGATCCCCTGGAGAAGGCAATGGCAACTTACTCCAGTATTCTTGCCTGGAGAATTCCATGTATTAGAAAAGGACTTCTGACAAAGAGTGTTTCTGCTTATGTTTGATTTAATAAAAAATAATTTATATACATTTCAGAGTTGCATGAAGTCATATATACCTGTAACAAATTCCTTTGTCTTTTCTTATTAGATGAATAATAAAGTTGTTAAAGATGGGTAAGCTGAAAGAAGTAGCTTGAGATAATCAGTATTCCTTTCCTTTTGGCACATTCTGTCTGTGTGATTGTGCACGTGTGTGTGTAAACTATGTGTGTTGCTTCCTTCTTTATTAATATCAAGAGTATCTTGTTGGAAAATCCCATGGACAGAGGAGCCTGGTAGGCTACACTCCATGGGGTTGCAAAGAGTCGGACACGACTGAGCGACTTCACTTTATTAATATCCAGAGTATCTTGTAATATATTGTCAAGTGCCTATATAAGTACATTTATGTATATTTTCACTTAAGAATGATACATAATAATGTTCTAATTGGTTATTTACTTGATATACATTTTTTAACCACATTATTTTAAACTCAAAAGAATTATTATTGGTAATAATCTGGACCCTTACTAAAATCCTTTCCTTTAAGTTTCTATTTTATACATAGGATCAAGCTTGTATCTTTTGAAATAACTGCTCCTCAAAAGGGTATGAGCACGTCCTACCTATGGCCAATTCTACTCTCTAGCAATTAGAGTGAATAGAAGCTTCCAATGTATTTCTTGCTTTCAACAAAAATGGAGAGGTTTGGCTTTCCAGTCTTTTGGGGTTCCAACTCCAAAATTTGCTTATTTAAATAATTTACAGTGTATATCAAGAACCCACCTTGTACGTGTTCGTTAGTCACTCAGTCGTGTCCGACTTTGCAAAATACTTCCAGTGCATAGTAACAAATTATGAGGATTACAGGTTTGGTCCTAAAGACCTAGCTGGCTTTTTTTGTGATTGTATTCTAGTTTTTAAAAACATTTTAACATTTGTGTTTTGCATAAATGACACGATTCCATGATAAAAAATAAAAAGCTAAAAGTGTCCCTCCCATCCTAGGAGGAGACTTTGTCCCCAGTGCCCGCTCAGAAGTCACCAGCGCTTCACTCTAGAGTTATGCATTTGTGTTATACATAGGTGTTCACGTAGAATACAGTCTCTTGCCTTTTAAAGTGTCAATTCATACTATGCATATAAAGCTCTGACACTTTGCTTTTTTCACTTATCTATGTAGAGAATTTATCGTATTTCATTCATTCTAAATGTACATTTCCCCTCAACCCCCTCCTCCCCCACACACATTTTAACAACTCTAGAAGCCAGATGTATCTTATAATTAATGGCATCTTAGATTTTATCAGATACAACAAATACATGAAGAGTCTCCTCATTCTTTTTTAATGACTAAGTTGTCATTCCTTGTGTGGGTGTGCATTTCCTTGGTGATGGACATTTAATTTGTTTCCTATCTTTTGCTTTTAAAAAACAGCAATGAGTAACCTTATATACACATGTGCAAATTCATCAGTGGGATACCTTTCTAGAAAGACATTGATTGAGTCAAAGGGTTGGTGTATTTGTATTTTTGACAGATGACAGTACACTGCCCTCCAGTGATATGTGCAAATGCTTATTTTCCCAACGTGTCAGCCGCTCAGTGTTACCGAACTTGTGAACCTCTGCCAATCTCATGGGTGAAAAGGGTAGCCTGGTGTTCTCTCAATTTGCCTTTTTCTTATCATCAATGAGGTTAACCATCAGTTAATGTGTTTAGGAGGCATGTGTAGTTCCTTTTCTGTGAACTTTCTGTTAATAGTCTTTGCCCATTTGTCTAATGGATTATAGAATATTTTCTTACTGATTTGTAAGAGTATTTTATATATTAAGGAGATGTACATGTTTTGTCTCTGATGTGAGTTGCAACTATTTCTTCCAGTCTGCCATCTTTGCTCTTGATGATTTTTGCCATGAAGAGTGTGTGTGTGTGTGTGTGTGTGTGTGTGTGTGTGTGTGTGTGTGTAGGTGAATTGTTCCATCTTTTCCTCTAATGCTTATGGGTTTACTATTTTTCTTAGAAAGATTTTCTCCCCTCCGATGTGATTTTAAAAATTCTGATTTTTCTAGTGCTTTTATAATTTTTAACTCAAATAATTTTATACTTTTTTGTAATAAATTTTCAATTTTTTAACTCTGTCCAGAATTTATTTTGGCACGTTGTGTTAGGTGTAAATCCTACTTTGTTTTTTTTTTTTTGTCCCTGCTGAGCAATGCAAGTGTCTTGGTACCATTTACTGAATCTCCATCCACACTCATTTTGCATGTGTTTGTGTCTTTTTCTGGATTTTCTTGTTATTTAAAAACCATTTTAAAAAATTATATGAGTGTTATGCACCTTCAGTCTCATGGTAAAAATTCAATCAATAGTGAGATATATGGTTTTGGAAAAGAGCCCTTTGCTTCTCTTTCTTCCATTCCTTCATACTTTTTCTAAGATAATATTAACAGATCATTGAGTATGGATCCCATTTAGACCTTTTTCTACTATTTGTCTGTGTTCATAGTACATATACACATCTATCTGTCTATTTATAGATATATCTCACATGTAGTTTGAGAAATATGGAGTTTATTGATATCTATATCTGTCTGTCTATTTGTCTAATTACATTGTATGCAGTATCCTTTGATTGCTTTCTTCCCCGCTCATCCTATGTCTTAGAGTTTCATGATAGTTTATATAGCTCCACCTCATCATTCTTTTTCATCTCTGCCTGGATTTCATAGTATGAATATATCACTCCTGATTTAGCCACTCCCCTCCTGTTACATAGCTAGGTGGTTTGCAATTTTTTTTCCTAATTTTAGCAAGGTTTATGAAGTGTGTAGCATTGCTTCTCTTTGACTTATGACAAACTTAATTCTAAAATGTTTATGTGATTGACTTACTATCGTGCAGTTCATGGGGAAGAAAATCTGGACCATGTTGTGTGATATGTTATTAACATTTTGTGATGATCTTGTTTTTCCAGATAAAATTTGATCCTGGGACCCTCCTTCTTAGTACGCACCGTTTAATTTGGAGAGATCAGAAGAATCATGTAAGTTTAAATTATTTGCATCAGTTCTAGGTTTTAAGTAGGAGAAGGCAATGGCACCCCACTCCAGTACTCTTGCCTGGAAAATCCCATGGACAGAGGAGCCCGGTAGGCTGCAGTCCACGAGGTCGCTAAGAGTCGGACACGACTGAGCGACTTCACTTTCACTTTTCACTTTCCTGCATTGGAGAAGGAAATGGCAACCCACTCTAGTGTTCTTGCCTGGAGAATCCCAGGGACGGGGGAGCCTGGTGGGTTGCCGTCTATGGGGTCGCACAGAGTTGGACACGACTGAAGCGACTTAGCAGCAGCAGCAGCAGCAGATTTTAAGTCACTAATTTCTTTTCTTTCATTTTTTCTTTCTGGCAAAGCTATAAGTAGATGCGATAAATTATTGCTTTCAGATGTCAGAAGAATGTATCCCATAGTCTCTCTCGATGGGGTGCAGATAGAGGAATTAAGGTCTAGCCTCTCATTCAACCCTGAAACAGACGGTAATTACTGTACAGAGAGTCGTGGTGACTCCTGGATTTTAAGCCCAAACCAGATCCTCCCCCACATTCGAGTGTCCCCATCAGTCAGCAGTCCTTCAAGCAACCCAGTCTCCCTGATTGTTGTTGAGAAACAGGAGGAGGACGCCTGCTGCCAAGGGCATGCTTCCACCTAGATGCTGAGGGGAGCTGCCTCTGGGTCACTCGGCAAGAGGAGAGACCCCCTCCCACCCCGTTTTTGCATTTCTAGGGGGAGAGGACTCAGTTATATGTATAGACCTGACATCTTTATCTCAAAGAGCTTTAACTTGAAAGTGTGTGTGTGTGTATCTGTGTGTAAGTTTCTGTCTTGTAAAAGAAGCAACACAGCATGGCCCCTAACCCCATGAACTTTTAGTTCTACAGGTAAACTATGCATTGTACTGAGGCTCTTGGAAAGGTCACTAACCACTGCAAATTCTGTCTCTTTTTGCCCTGCAAGAACCAGTTTTTCCCCCTTGGTGGTAATATTGCCCTTACTGGTAATGCGTACCTCAGAACTGGTAATTTGCCTAATCCTTTCTTTTTAAAGAAATAAGCATTCAAGAAAGACATCTTTTTTTGGAGGGATAGCTGTCCTCAAGCCATATATTTATAAATTATTCTTGGTATAATTTTTTTTTATTATCATGGAAGGAAGCTAATATGGCTATCATTAGACCTATTCAATGCCAATCATTCATAATGAAACAAAAAGTCATTATAGAACTTTATTCCTATTTCTAGTTGATCATAAGTTTCTCAACTTGCCACACACCCCATAAGTTTATAAAACAAGGATTTTTGAGGAATCTTATGGATCCTGTTTTCTCCTGATTCCCTCCCAGGAATGCTGCATGGCCATTCCTCTTTCCCAAATCGTGTTCATTGAAGAACAAGCAGCTGGAATTGGAAAAAGGTAAGGTCTGTATATGACAGTCTTTATGCACAAAAGCGTTTCCCGTCAAGCCATCCTCATTAACTTGGTTGTGTCATTGCCCAGTCAGTCATGGCCATGACAGCCTATGTGTGAGCGAATCTGTTGGTTGTGTTTACCTTGAGAAAGTATTGTCCTGGGGGAATAGAGAAATGGGTGAGGAAGGTTAAGAGGCATAAACTTCCAGTAACAAAATAATTGAGTCATGGGTATAAAAGGGACGGTGTGGGGAATATAGTAAAAAATTAGGTCATATCTTTGTATGGTGTCATATAATAGGCAGACTCCTACTCAGGAGTTTGCTTACAGTGTGGGAGACCTGGGTTCGATCCTTGGATCAGAAAGATCCCTGGAAAAGGGCATGGTAACCACTCCAGTATTCTTGCCGGAGAATTCTATGGACAGAACCTGGCAGACTATAGTCTATGGGGTGGCCAAGAGTTGGACACTGAGCAAGTTCCACTTTCATATAATAACTAGACTTATCATGGGATGGTTTTGAAATGTATAGAAACATCAAACCTGTCTGTTGTGTAACAAACTAACATAGTGTTGGAGGTCCGTTATACTTCAAAAACAACTAAATTCATGGAAAAAGAGATCAGATTTGTGGTTGCCAGAGGTGGGGCGGGGAGGGAAGGGAAAATTGGATGAAAGTGGTCAAAAGGCACAGACTTCCAGTGATAAGATAAATAAGCAATAGGGGTGTGATATACGACATGATGAATGTAATTAGCACTGCTGTGCACTGTATATGAGAGTTGTCGAGAGTAAATCCTAAGAGTTCACCTCACAAGGGAAAAAAAAATTTTGTTTTTCTATTTCTTCAATTTTGTATTGGATGTTCACTGAATTTACTCTGGTAATTGTTTCATGATGTGTGTAAGTCAAATCATTATGCTCCACACCTTAAACTTCTAGTGTTGTATGTCAGTTATATCTCAAAAGTGGGGGAAAATATCTATGTTTACAAAGAGATGTTATCCTACTTTAAACTCATTGATAAATGGAAGTCATTCTTAAAGCATGAATCAAGTACTAAGGTTGTTGTAGTATCCTCGGGTCATAATAAATAAGTGTGGGTCAGCTGTCACTGAATATATTTTCAAACAGTTGAATCTTTTTTTTGCCCTGACACATGGCTTGCAGGATCTTAGTTCCTCGACCAAGGATTGAACCCAGGCCCCTGGCAGTGAAAGTACAGAGTCCCAACCACTGGACCACCAGGGAACTCCCCCGACATTTGCTTTTATGCATCTGTGTATCTCTCATGGTCACCTGATGCGAAGAGCTGACTCCTTGGAAAAGACCCTGATGCTGGAAAAGATTGAAGGCAGGAGGAGAAGGGGACAAGATGAGATGGTTAGATAGCATCACCGACTCAGTGGACATGAGTTTGAGCGAACTCTGGGAGATGGTGGAGGACAGAGGAGCCTGGCATGGTGTAGACCATGGAGGCACAAAGAGTCTGGCATGACTTAATGACCGAACAACAATAACATTTCTCATTCAGTACTTAAGATCAGAAATGACCCGTCTGAGAAAAATGCCTGACTTTACTCCTAATTCTAGTTGACCATGAGTTTCTCAGCTTCAACTTTTCAGGCATCAGTGTTGAATAGAGTGTCACAAGAGTTAGTGTCCAAACTGGGACATTTATTAGAATAATAGGGGACCCTACTTATCATTAGACCAGGCGAGTATAAAAAACAGGACTGTCCCCAAGCAAACCAGGAGATGTAGTCACCCTGTTTTAAAGCCAGAGGTTGAAATGTTTCTGTTTATTCAAGTATATAAGACATTTTGGCTTATATATACTTGGGCACATGTAATTAAGGACAATTTGCAAACAAATATTGCTGGTAAGGAGTTTTTCCCCTACCTGGGCTTATCTTTAGCTTTCATGTAGTCAGATCCTGCAATCAAAGAACTGGGTCCCTCAGCAGTGAGAGCACAGGGTCCTAACCTCGAGACTGGCAGGGAATTTCCAGCATGACTCTTATGCTTACTTTGTTTACACTTCATTTTGTATCATCTTTTAGCTTTTCATTGAGTTTCCTTTGAAAAGTCCTGATAGGGCTCCAGGTTTTTTTCAGTTTTAAAGGTTGTATGGTGCGTATGCTCACTCCTAACTGATCCTAATTGTCATAGTTTGTTTGTTTCCCTGACAGTTCATTTCAAACAGTCTTGGGATTCTGCTTACACGGTTTTATTTACTCACTTCACTTAAAGATAGTCCCCAAGAAGGAACCCATGGAGAGTCCATCCACGCCTAGCCCCAGTTCACTAACCAAAGCGTTTGTGACGTCAAGGAGGCCCCACATGTGGTTGTTCAATTTTAGGATGATATTTAGGCAGCTCTATGGGTCTAAACAAAGTAATACTGCGTAATCGGTATATTCCTTGTGTTGGCCCAAAAGTTTGTTTGGGTTTTTCTAGAAGATGTTATAGGAAAACTCGAACGAACGTTGTGGCCAAGCCAATATAATGTGGTCATAGAGAAAAAGGTCTAAGCTAGGTACGCAAGATACTTTGAGTTTTTCAGTTTTGCTCATGTTGATAGGAGATTGTTTATTGAGCTGGTGGGGGGGGAAAAGACACAGAACTGAACAAATACAGTGGTGTTTTTAATGGCATAGAAGATAGCAGTTGTCATAAAGATCATGGCAGTTTGTGATCCTGGGGTAGCAGCGTTTTGAGAATTGTTTTTGCTGCAGGATATCTCTCTAAATCATGTCATTGACTGAGTGGCATTTTCCAAAAATGACACTGTGGAATGTTAGTTTTGGATGGAGTTTTAATAAAATGTCAGCTGGCCAGTTTTACGCAGATAAGTTTTCACATTTTGTTTTCAAATGAGTACAGTCGTATGCCTTGGCAGAGATGATCGGCCCCTAGTCACCTTTGGAGATGACTCTGTGGGTGGAAAACCTGATTGTCAACCAGCATCATAAACCACCCCACATTCTGCAAGTTTATTTTGAACTGATTTCCTAAAACCACATTTTTATTTAATCTATAGAGCTGGTAACTTTAATTTTTTTGGTGCACAGCATATACGTGTTAAGTAGAGAAATTTTTGAGAGATTCATTAATACTGAATTGATACAGACTTTAAAAGGATTCCTTTCAGGATGTTCTTTGTTTCTACATGAATTTTTTAAGTGATCTGAAATACGTTAAAAGTTACAAAAATAGAATTAATGGCTTTTTTTTTTTTTTGTCTGCGCTGGGTCTCCATTGCTGCATGTGGGCTTTCTCTAGCTGGGGTGAGTGGGGGCTTCTCATTGCGATGGCTTCTCTTGTTGCAGAGCACAGGCTCGAGGGCACGTGGGCTTCAGAAGTTGTGCTCCCAGGCTCTCGAGCACAGGCTCCGTAGTTGTGGTGCACGGGCTTAGTTGCTCTGTGGCACGTGGGATCTTCCCCGACCAGGGATCAAACCCGTATCCCCTTAGTTGCACGGTGGATTCTTAGCCACTGGGCCACCAAAGAAGCTGCCAAATTAGTGATTCTTAAAAGGCAATTCAATACATTCCATCTGCTTTTTCTTCAGTGCCAAAATAGTGGTTCATCTTCACCCAGCTGCTTCTAACAAAGAACCCGGCCCATTCCAGAGCAGTAAGAACTCCTACATCAAGCTCTCCTTCAAGGAACATGGCCAGATTGAGGTAAGTCTCCTTATGAATAAAACTGAACTAGAAAAGTGGCTTTGTATAAATCTGGTTGTTGTTTGTTTATAGGATGGAAGGCAGTATTGCTCAACATACCCGTTTTCACCATAACTTTCCAATGAAATTTTCATCATCTCTTAAACCTGATCAGTGAAGAATATGAAGTTTAGGTTTCAGTGGGAACAGGAAGCAGGAGGATGTGGGAACAGGAAAGATCGGAGGCTGGAAATGAGCTAAGTCGTGGCACTAGGTGACTAGTGAGGATTCGGTGCTGTAATTTGTTTGGATGAAGGGACAGAGGATGATGCAGTGAAATGTGTAACTTCCTCTGTGCCTGACAGTTCACCAGCCTTACACCAGGCAGTCTACCTTTATTAACTCCATACCAATCTAACTGTTGTAAGTTCTTATTCCACAGTATCATGGTTTATACGTTCTGGCTAATAAGTTGGTATGTAAATATTCTTTAGACATTGATAAGCCTGTGTTTATCTCCCCACCAGGATCATAAAGTATGTATGTTCTTTTTCTTTATAGCATCTGACCCAGTGTTCTCGATCCGCAGGCTCTGAGCAAATTGAAGTGACTAACTCAAGTCATTCTCACTGTAGTTGAAAGATACAGTTGTTGGTTTTTTTTTTTTTACGAGCATAGGCATGTTTTGGCCCTAATATCTGGCCTCACATTTTAACTAGACAAATTATTCTCTGCTTCCTTCATGGATAATGGTTGTGTATTTTTCTTGGCACTGGGTCAGTTTCAGTATGGATCGAAAACAATCCACACATGCAGGATTGTTTAAAGTCAGTCTATTTATTTCATTGTCACTCATCTGTTTGTTGAGAATAGTTCACTTTATGTAGAAGGTCAGTTCCTTCTTTTTTTTTTTTCTTTGTGTTTTCTGAAGTTGATCCAAGAAAAGAACTTCCTTTCATTTCCTTTGATGTCTCTGAGAATTCTAGGCTTGTCACAAATGACCGAACAGACCTCTCAACTAAACAAATGTTAAGTAATGATGTGTATGAGGATGGCGCAGCCTGCCTGATTCAGTATCGTGTATTAACACATATATATGGAATCTTGAAAGGCGGTACTGATGAACGCATTTGCAGGGCAGCAGTGGAAACGCAGACTTGTGGACACAGTGGGGGAAGGAGGGCTGGGACAAATTGAGAGTAGCATTGAAACATATGCACTCCCATATGTAAAATTAGATCGGCCGTGGAAATTTGCTGTGTGACGCAGGGAGCTCAGCTCAGTGCTCTGCGGCAACCTAGAGGGGTGGGATGGTTGGGAGGTGGGAGGGTTCGAGAGGGAGGGGACATATGTATACCTATGGCTGATTCCTGTTGATGTATGGCAGAATCCAGCACGGTGTTGTAAGGCAATTGTCCTTCAATTAAAAAGAATTAAACAAATTAAAAACAAATAAAGTGTTTGTATGTGCATAACAGTTTTACAGGCGTCTATCAGAGGAGATGACACAGCGAAGATGGGAGAATATGCCAGTTCCCCAGTCATTACAAACAAATCGAGGACCCCAGGTATTTTTTTAACTGTTTCCTAATCCAGTGTTTTCAGCTCTGTCTTTGCATCTTCATTAAAGGAAAAAGAGTTCTCTGATTATAGAGCTCGCCAGAAGCAAAATGATGGTGTTCTAATTAGAACCTTATTTTCACAGAACCTGACTTAGTACTCTCTAGACAGTAGACACTTGGAAATAACACATGATTAACTACTTACTAACGTAATTTCAGGGTGGCAGGAGTTAGAGTCCATCTTCTGGCATTATGTTTTTCATAATTAGCATGGCATCTGACAGAACAGACAGCAGTACCACGGGGTGACGTTTTCCAGGCCAGTCTCATTCACCACCAACTCTGGACAGGCACTCAAATGTGTAAAAGTAGCTTGTATAATAACTGTCAAGTACCAGAATTTTAACTCTTAATTTTTTGCACATTTGAGGCCCTATTAAATATCTGATACATGCATGATGACTTGCCAGAAAACAAAATTGAAGAGGAAATTTAATTTATACCTGAAATACAGAGTAAAAATATGCCATCTATTTTTGTGTTCAGTCTTTATTTATAATGATTTGAAGGTCATTATGTGTGGCCATAAACCGACAAACGTTTTGAAAGGAAACTGGATGTAATTATGTGCTGTTTTTCTTGGGTTCTTTGCGTGTCCTCTCTCGCCATTGAACACACAGTGTGGTGGGGTTACAAAAGAGTGTGTTCTTCCTATTTGGGACATTTTATTTTCTACTTTTGTTTTTTAGCCAGGAAGAATACGGGCTGTAGGAATCGTAGGTATTGAAAGGAAACTGGAAGAAAAAAGAAAAGAAACTGACAAAAACATTTCTGAGGTAATTCTTACACAAGTTCCTGTGAGCTGTCTTTTTCAGCCATCTTGCTTATTCTTTGGGATACAGCTGTGGCTGCCTCCATTCTGTGTATTGGAATATAGCTTTCCTGAAGCCACAGTTCCCATTGAATGCATCTACTTCAGGTTGGCATAATTAAGCCCAAATGTGTTTTAAAAAGGCTTTCCAGAAAGGAATAAAAAAGAAATACAGATTGATTTTGTGATGTTAGAAAACGTCATGAATTATTGTCCATATATTTTAAAGTCTAGGTGGCATTGACTGGATGGTACTCATAAGGAATTCAAGGTCCCCTGTATAATTATTTTGAATGTTTGATTAACTTAGTTAAGGGGCAAATGCTGTTCTGCGGCCCTTGAGTCTGATTGGGCACCCCCGCTTCAGCACTGAGGACCACTCAGGGACCAGGCACGGAGATAGTAAGAGTGGTTCAGACCAGCACGTTACGTCTTCTAGGAGCACAGCTTGCACTTTGGTGTTTCTGAAACCTCATCATATTTGAGGAAATTCAAGTAAAGGGGAGGAGAAGGCAATGGCACCCCACTCCAGTACTCTTACCTGGAAAATCCCATGGACGGAGGAGCCTGGTAGGCTACAGTCCATGGGGTCGCTAGGAGTCGGACACGACTGAGCGACTTCACTTTCACTTTTCACTTTCATGCATTGGAGAAGGAAATGGCAACCCACTCCAGTGTTCTTGCCTGGAGAATCCCAGGGACGGGGGAGCCTGGTGGGCTGCCGTCTATGGGGTCACACAGAGTCAGACATGACTGAAGCGACCTAGCAGCAGCAGCAGCAGCAGCAGCAAGTAAAGGGGAAGGAACTCTAGTTTAAAAAATGAGCAGTGCATTAGATTTGGGCAGTCAGTTAATACATTTACAACATCATCAGTTTTCCCATGTTTATATGAAAATGGTCTTGCATTTTTATGAAATGATTTTATGAAGTAATTTTTATAATTTTTTATAATAGTTTGTAAGTAAAATTCCATTGATGAGTGCTGTTTATGGAATTTCAAAGATTTACCTCAATCAAATAAAGTCCAAACTGCAAATAGTTACCAGATACTTGTGTTAGTCAAGGTTTCTTTTAAGGAGAAGTAGTATTTCAAACGGAGAAGGCAATGGCACCCCACTCCAGTGTTCTTGCCTGGAGAATCCCAGGGACAGGGCAGCCTGGTGGGCTTCCGTCTATGGGGTCACACAGAGTCAGACACGACTGAAGCGACGCAGCAGCAGCAGCAGTATTTCAAAACCATAATCTGCCTGCTAGAAATTTGCATCTCTATTGAGTTGATGTTTATTTGTAACCCTTTCCACTGGAAAAAGCTAAGGTTTTTTTTTTAGTAAAAGTGTGTCAAGAGGTCACACTAATGCTTCTTATTCAAATTCAGGACTACACTAGTGAAGAATTACTAAAACAGTTAAAAAGTGTATATATATATATATATATTTTTGTATATGTTCTTCCCTTTCTTCCCAAATGTAAAACATAGGTGTGCTGTATCTATTAATACACTGTCTGTGCATTCAGCCACCATGTACCCTCTTCCATTTCCCCTGTCATTCAGTCTCATTCGTGAAAAAAACTGTGTGTGATGCGCCTGGTCCCTACATTCACTTCCCTCTGTTCATTTCTGTTGTCTGACGCTCATCCTCTCATAGATGTTTGAGAAAGTGCTCATGGGAATAATACTCCCTGAATTCTGGCATCTCCGTGTTCCTTGTACACGAAGGTCAGTTTTGCTGGATTTATAGTCCTTGGCTCACATTTTCTTTCCTGAGTGCCTTCAATGTGTGACTTTCACTTTTTCGTCTGACATGAAGTGTTGCCGCCAGAGTAGTGAAAACCTCATATTCTCCGTTCTTTGAAGTCACTTGCTGTTTTTTCTAGATGCTCAACAGATTTTTTTTTTTTTTTTATCTTTTGTCATTTTACTAGAATGTTAAGTGTTAGTCATTCTGGATTGTTATTCTCAGGGACACAGTATGCTTTCAGTATTTGGTTTCAGACATGTTTTCTTTTCATTTCAGAGATGTTTTTCTATTATTTTCAATAATCGCTTTGGTATCTTTTTCTTCTGAGACTGTATGTTGCAGCTTTATTGCCAGTCTTCCCTCTTTGTGACTTTCTTCCCAACCCTTTTTGGCTTTTTTATTTTAGAAAAATGTCTTTTTCACTCTTTTTTCTCTTAAGATATTATCTGTTGTGTTTATTCCTCCTGTGTTCATCTAGTAGTATAGTCTTTTTTTTTTTCTTTAACTTTTCATTGTATGTATTTATTTTTGGCCACACCGCATGGCCTGCTAGATGTGGGATCTTAGTTCCCTGACCAGGGGTGGAACTTGGTCCCCTTGCGTTGGAAGCACAGAGTTTTAACCACTGGACCACCAGGCAAGTTCCTAGTATAGGCTTTATTTAAAAAATGATTTAAAAAATTCATTCCTGATTTATGGTGTTCTTTCACAACTTCTATCATTTTATCAACATCTATCAGCTCATTTTGAAACCGAAGGTTAATTTTCGATCCGATCTGTGAACATGTCTTTCTGGCTTTCTTTCATTATCTGTAATGTTACTCGGCTCCTGATTTTCCTTTTTTCTTGTAGTAACCTTGTGTGGGATTTGACCTTGATACTTTGCTGTTGCTAATTTTCATGTGAAATTAGTTTTCCTGAATTTTTAGAGGAAGGCCTAGCTCAGGGCGGCGTCTCTTACTCCACAGTGCTCACTCTTGTGCTCTGTTCATGCGGGGCACACGAGGGAGGTGACTTGCCGTCCGTGGTTTCCTGGCCCCATGCCCACCCCTGTCTTTAGCTGACCCTTTCCCCGCTTCCTATGTTACCCCTGCCTCACTCAGGTTTTGATTCCTGTCTTAGTAGTTTCTCCCCAATGTGGGCTCCTGTCCTGGCCGGGAAGCCTGGGGGTGGGGGGCCCTTTCCAGAGTTTACAGGCTGCTTCAGCCCTGCCTGAGGACCCCTTGCCCGCATCCACTGCTGAAGTGGGCAAAGCTCTCTCCGTTTCAGTCCCTGACCTCAGGTTTGCCCGTCTGCTCTCAAGTGATGCCTGCTGGCTGGGTCGGGGTCTCCTCTCCTCAGGTCTGTCGGTTGCTCTGTTGCCTCCCTTTTCTCTCTCTGCCTCACTGTTAAGATGAGGAGCTCTTGGGGCTCTCGGTGGCTTGTCTCCACTAGCTTGTGTCTTGGGGTTCTTGTGGAGATCTCGTCACTCAGCTTCTTTGTATATGCTGCCTGTGGGTCTTAGAGGTTTTGAGATCTTGTTGGCCCATGTTCATGGTGGGATTTGGAGAGATTCAAAAACGATGCTGCCACAGCCCCCATCTTCCCTGAATCCTCTAGTCCCATAAAATTCCAGCATTTTCTCATGAGAGGGCTTCTTACTATCCAGAGAGGGGATCATCTCAGGGCTGGTGATGAGACTTGGAACAAGGGTTATGAGGACTTGGGTTTCCTGATTTGCAGACAAGTGTGGTCTGCTATGTCCCAAGCACTCTCTGCCACCCAGAAGGTGCTGTCGCTGTCCTCTTGCGGTGGTTTTTGTAGTCACCCTTCTGTGTGACAAGCTTGGAGGTGGCATGGAGCAATGAACCAATTTTGCATTATCAGTATTCCCTTTTCTAAAGGCTGCCATACTAACGTGGTATTCAGAATAGCGTTTTTCTTAGCTTATGAACTGTTATTCCACTTCAGTGTGGTTTTCAGAGTTGCATAGTCAGGGGAGTCCACACAAGCATCGGGCTCTTATGCAGGTCATTGATTTCTTCACCAGATGGTCCCAGGTGGCGCAGTGGTAAAGAACCCGCCTGCCAATGCAGGAGACCCAAGGGGATGTGGGTTTGATCCCTGGATTGGGAAGATCCCCTGGAGTAGGAAGTGGCAAACCACTCTAGTATTCTTGCCTGGCAAATTCCATGGACAAAGGAGCTGGTGGGCTACAGTCCATGGGGTCACAAAAAGTCAGACACAACTGAGCAACTAACATGTTCAATGCTAATACCAAATTTTAGAATAATAATAGAAATAGAAGTGAGGACGCTTTTAATTATGCTTTATAATTACCTAGAATTTTTTTATAGGTACTTCTTCCAAAATACTAAAATATTTGTATTTATTTTTTATGGACTATGCACATTAAGGGTTAATTTGTGTATTCTACATAGACTTACCATTATTTTCAGCAGACTTTTTCTATGAAAATATAATACAGTAAATACAATGACTTACCATATAAAAATTTAGAAATGTTGTCTTTTCTTTTCACTTAGGTAAAAGAAATCTAGTAACTGTATATGCAAAGTAAAAATCTAAGTGTGTAAAGTGTCTGCATTTTAATTTTATTTGAAAATGAGGTTGGTATGCGATTTGCCCTCCATTTAAACATTTGAATAGCCTTAGTTTCAGGGCCGTTGCCCAAAGTTTCCCACAAAAGGTTTCCTGCATCTGCTGGCCGCTGCTGATAAGAATCCAGTGTTTAAGCCTTTTGTTTATCTGAGGAAATTCCTGTTAGGTGTGTGCACATTCGTTCCCCTTTGTTTTCGGTAGCAGCCCAGTGAGTTGACCATAAGAATTGTACACAGTACTCTATTCTTTTAGCAAAGTCTTTCTGCAGATGGGGGATACGTTCCTGCATGTCATTAAGACGGGCATCAGCCAGGCTGAACCCGTGGACCACTGTTCTCGGTGGATTGAAAGAGTTTTCAATTAATGATAAGCTGCTTAATTGGTTTTAAAAAGTAACATCTGTGCACATCAGTTAGATGCTATTCTGCACTGGAAGTGTGTGAGTGTGTGCTCATTTGTGTCCGACTCTTTGTGACCCCATGGACTGTAGCCCGCCAGGCTCCTCTGTCCATGGGATTCTCCAGGCAAGAATACTGGAGTGGGTTGCCATGCCTTCCTCCAGGGGATCTTCCTGATCCAGGGATCGAACCTCCATCTCCTGCATTGGCAAGCAACTTCTTTATCATTGAGCCACAAATACTTGAATTATAAATATATCTGATCAAGTTTGAAGAAGCCTTTGGAGGGGATGGATGTTCATTGTAGTACATCAAACAGTTGATGGGTTTTATTTAGATATGTTTTGGTGGTATTTAAATGTTCTCTTGTGATATCCAGTTTAGCCAAGGCTACAAGTATAATCTGTGTAATATTCAAGGCTGAGGTTTATGGTTTTGGTTAATCACACCTGCTATTAAAGCCGAAATTGTTGGACCCAAAGAAGTATTCCTACAGCTGCATGTTGCCATTTTCGGCCAGGAAAACTGTACGACACCTGTGATTCCTGACCTCTTATCTGGGAAAAACTGGTGACAAATTTTCTTACTTGTGTCAAAGAGATAATATTTTCTAAACTATTGTGTCACCTTTTGTTTGTTTAATCAGTAACTGTTTTCTTTCTGAAAATTTGTTTTTTGTAGTTGGTTTTGGAAATTTGACAGCTTCTAAGCTAAACTGAATTCTTTAGGATAAGGTAGATTTATGACTATATAACTATTCATATAAATAAATTGATATTTGTCAGAAAATTTCATAAATTTCTATCATAGGGAAGAAAATAGAGTGCTTCATTGCTTTAAAACGTCTCAGTTCTTTAGACAAATTCCAACAAAATTTCATTTCTCATTTCAGGCCTTCGAAGACCTCAGCAAGCTAATGGTCAAGGTATATGTCATTTACATGTATTAAATTCATACCAGTTATAATACACTTTTGAAAATTTATTTTGTTAGCAGACATTTAGGGACATTATTTCTTTTTGCTCTTTTTCTGTTCTCTTGACAGGCTAAGGAAATGGTGGAGTTATCAAAGTCCATTGCTAATAAGATCAAAGACAAGCAAGGTGACATCACAGAAGATGAGGTAAACGGGTGGCCTCTTTAAGGCTTTGAGAACTAGATTACAGAGATAACACAAGGGCATTCTGGTGGTTTACCAGCATGCTGTTTCTTAAAATAGTGTTTGATTTCTTGTAGGACTTGAGGATATATGACAATGTGGAAGAAAAAGTCAGCCATAAAAACTTTGTTAGCTCTAGCAGAATTAAAGGATATTTCAGTACTTTTCCTGGAATGTAGAAAATAAGAGATACTGAAATGTGGAAAATTGTTCTTGACATACCCTTAAGTTTGATATGTTTCATTAAATTTGTCTACAATCTGGTCACAGCTGTTTTCCTAGGTTTTTGGTTTTATCATTTGGTTGACATTAAGCAGAAGGATGGTTGTTACCTCAGTCTCATCTGCCACCAAACCTGTGGGGTAAATAGAGACTGAGATACTAAGGCAGGAGGAGAGTAATGATCCGATTTATGCCAGGAAATACTAGGAATTCACTCATATATTTCACAGCATAGAAACACAGTAGAAGAGATGGGTAGATATAGAAATAATCGAGTGGAACTGAATGTCTGATGGATTTCAGATGCTGGGTAGAGAGACTAAATCTGCATAGTCTTTTTGTGTATCTTTCCCTCTCCTTATAGACCATCAGGTTTAAATCCTATTTGCTGAGCATGGGGATAGCTAACCCGGTTACCAGGGAGACCTATGGCTCCGGCACACAGTACCACATGCAGCTGGCCAAACAGCTGGCTGGAATACTGCAGGCACCTTTGGAGGTAAAAACAAAATCTTAATGGTCTCTTTAAATTGTGTTAAATTATTTTTGTGTCATCAGAGGTCTTAAGAGCTTAACTCCTTTCATGATGTGGCTTCTATTCAACCAACATGTTATTTTTCCTTGCAGTAATAAACTAAACTAGTTCAGTGATTCTTTGGAGAAGGCAATGGCACCCCACTCCAGTACTCTTGCATGGAAAGTCCCATGGATGGAGGAGCCTGGTAGGCTGCAGTCCATGCTAAGGGTCGGACATGACTGAGCGACTTCACTTTCACTTTTCACTTTCCTGCATTGGAGAAGGAAATGGCAACCCACTCCAGTGTTCTTGCCTGGAGAATCCCAGGGACGGGGGAGCTTGGTGGACTGCCTTCTATGGGATCGCACAGAGTCGGACACGACTGAAGTGACTTAGCACTTAGCAGTGATTCTTTGTCAATAATTTTCTAAATTGTTTTTAATTTCCATTTCAGATATCTAAATCTGTTTGATACAAAAAGTCTTTCTTATCTCTTATTTTCAAAAGGAAATATATAATCTGTATATATTTTAGACACATTTTTTTCATATACCGTGTGCTATTAATAACTTCATAATAAAGTTTCATATTCTAGTTTAACATTATTCAGGGAATCAAAACTTTATTAAAGCACCTGTATTAAGAAATATTTCAAACAGATGACAGAGTAGGATAGCATAATGAATCCCTATGTCCCCATCATCCAGCTCCACTCAAAATTATTTTAAAGTGAATCCCAGACATCATATCCCTTTACCTGTAAACATTTAACTATGTAATTATAGTGATAAAGATGCCTTTAAATGTGATTATAATCCCATTTCACACCTAAAAATTAAAAAATAATTTTTTAGTATTATCGGATACCTAGTTAGTATTCACATTTTCTGCTGCAGTTGATTTGTTCAAGCCAAGATACATTGCAAATGTTTGATTTCTTTCAAGGTTTTTTTTTTTTTTTTTAATTCTATGGGTTTTTCCTTCTCCCATCTCTTTTTTCCCATCATACAATTTATTTACTGAAGAAGCTAGTAGTTTATCTTACAGTGTTTCAGAGTTGGATTTTGCTAACTGTAAGTTACCATGCTTCACCATCTTGTGTGTTCCCTGTAAATTGGTAGTTATATCTAGAAGTTCTTTTTTTTTGTCCTAATAAAAATATTCCATAGAGGGTTTTGTGCGTTTCCATCAGAAGGTATGTTATATATGATTATCTTTTTTGTGTGATATTAACAGCTACTGACAGTCATTATCTATATCTGTTACTTCATTAGGGGTTGCAAAATGGTGATATTTAATTCCATCATTTATTTAGTTATTAGCTGGAATAACTTAAAACATTTAAATACACTTTTTGAAACATAGTGTCCAACCCCTCTTTTTATTTAAGTAAATGTTAAAACAGTAATTATAGTATTAAAGTCCAAATAGGGAATTTGAAGTGCCTCCTGGTATCTGAATAGGTTCCTGGTGTGTAAATATAGTTTTCAAAAGCTTCTTAAGAAATTTTATAATTTATGATTTTGCTCTGATTATGATTTCTATTAGGAAGTGCTAACTAGTGCTAATTATAATGTTTCTTTTTATTTAATATTTTAACAGGAACGAGGGGGAATAATGTCACTTACGGAGGTGTACTGTTTAGTAAACCGAGCTCGAGGAATGGAAGTAAGAATTTTTAGATATGCTTTTGGCTAAATATAGACTTTCTTGATAGAATACAAATTCTCCTACAATGAATACAATCTGAGGAAGGGCTGTGAATATCAAAAGTATTGATATTTTGAAAAGCAGTGTGGTGCAGTGAAAAAGAACACTGCCCTGGGATCCAGAGGGTAGATTCTGTTCCTGGTTTTGCTCAGTGACTTTGAGTAGCTTCCTTAACCTCTCTGGAACTCAGGTTTTTTACCTTTAAGATAGGGTTTAGATTGAGTGATACCTCAGCGTTCTAATAGCCTGTGTTTGTGTCGTGATGAGCAAGACTATGCCTGGTGACCTTACTCTGTGATTGTTAACTGTTTTGAATGAACCTGGCTGGACTCAGATTGCCTGTGGATAACACAGTGGGGAAGCTGCCCTGTTCCTTTGGCTTAGAATCAGCCCCAGCTACACCTCAGCTCTCGCTGTCCTTTCCACTCACATGTCCTTGGCCTCCAAGGGTCTGTCTGTGCAGTCTCTCTGCCCTCCATGCAGATAGCTCACACATGTGTCTCCAGTGCTCACCCAGGTTCCCCAAGTCAAAGCTCTGCTCTGTGTTTTTTTGTTTTTTTGAAATTTTTGACTGTGCCACACGGCATGTGGGATCGTAGCTCCTCAACCAGGAATTGAACCCACATCCCCCTGCATTGGAAGTGACCACTGGACCACCAGGGAGGTCCCTCTGCTCTGTGTTTTAATTTGAGCAGTCATAGTAATCATCCCGGTGGGTACTTATTATCCACCAGGCGCTCTGCACGTGTTCTCTGCTTATCCTCCCCATCACTCAGTGTGGTAGCTACTTTTACTCTCCCCATCTGGGGGACAATTAGGGGATGAGGACACTGAGGCTCAGGAAGATTCAAAAGCTTGACCACGGCTCTACCAGGAGACAGTCTTGTGACAGAGATTGGGACTCAGGCTGGACTGGCTCCGGAGCTATTCCGTGTGACTCACAGCTGCTGGTCACCACTGTACTGAGCTGATTCTTCAAGGCCACGTGAGCCAGAAGGGTAGCCACTACGTAGCTACAGGTGACGATCGTGAACTTGAAATGCAGATAGTCCAAATTGAAGTGTGCTGTAAGTGTGAATTACACCCTGGATTTAGAAGACTTTGTATAGAATAGAGAAGTGTTAACTATCTTATTAATGATTTTTATATCAATTACAGGGCAAATTTTTGGCTCTTTTGGGTTGAATAAAATATATACATTAAAATTAATTTAATCTGTGTATTTTTTAACGTGGCTACTAGAAGGTTTTAAATTACCTATATGACTTGTATTATATTTCTTTGGATAGCACTGCTCTAATGAATAGATGTCTTTGCTTCTTTGTTAATCCTTTTTGCCTTGTAAGTGAGTAAGCCACCTAAAATCCTTGATGCGTGATCATTTTACACTTATCTCTTCTGTTTGAGTGGTCATCATAATTACATAGCATCACTCTATTAAATTTGCAGTGTAAATGGTAAACTTGTATTTCTCCCCCCCTCTCTAGTTGCTTTCACCAGAAGATTTAGTGAATGCATGCAAGATGCTGGAAGCGCTGAAACTACCTCTCAGGTAAAAGAACCTTGTGGGAAGTTTGCCGTCTGTTGTCACAATTCCACCCTGAGTAGACAGAACAGCCCTGTAGGTCTGTCCTCTTGCGTGGTGAGCCAGCATATACATCACTCTTCTGGAAGTTTGTTTCTCACATGTGGGCAGGAATCACCTGGTACCATGGACATCTGTCATCCCAGCTTCCATCCTTCTCAGGGCTGTGCAGGGCCTCAGGGGCAGGTGGTCAGACTCTTGCCAATGTGGGCTCCTCCCATGAGGTCACAGTGACCAGTCTTTCTGTCCTTACACAATTTTTTGTCTTAGTCTCTGGAGACCTGGAAGTACAGTCAGCTGTGAATTGTGTTTTCCTTATCCTCAGGTTTTAAAAAAAGTAGCCAGGCATATTTTACTTAGCACGTGGATTACAGTTCAGAATTTCATTAACTGTTTATGAGCTTTTTTGGTTATGCTTTAGTCACCCATGGTCGTTATATCTGAAATGCTGTTTTGTGTTAATATTGCCCTCAGACCTGGGCATAAATGAAAGTAAAAAAATATTTTTGCCTCCCCGAGGGTCCAAGATCCCAGATGTTCACGGCTTTGTTCTCCCTTCTTCGACTTTTAGACTCCGCGTGTTTGACAGCGGCGTCATGGTCATTGAACTTCAGTCCCACAAGGAGGAGGAAATGGTGGCCTCAGCCTTGGAGACGGTACGGGGACCCCGTTTCCTCCCTCCCTTGTTAGAGCTTGCCCCCCGAAGACCCCAGTGCTTAGCAACTTGAGAAACAGGATTTCCTTTTGAATTTAACTTTGCTAAAAAGTAATGTTCACAGACCCAATTGAAAACGGTTGATCATTAACAATGAGTGACTATTCATCACATTTATACTTTGAAAGCTCTTTGAAACTTGCCAACACTCATAACATTTTGTAAGTAAGGGGAGCTAGAATGAGGGAGGTGCTTACTCCCTTTCTGTTTGAAACTCAGCCTTGAGAGTAAGTTTTTAACTTTGTCAGAGTGTTACCCATGATTGAACTTTTTCTTTTAGTCATACCCACGTAAGCTGCATTGTAAACATTGCAAATTGTTTTGTAAAATAATTGCTTCAAAAAATATGGAAAGCAACTGTAGTTTAGGTGGATTTTGCTGGCCAAACTGATTATTTGTTAGGACCTTGAAATATTCTTATTTTAAATTTGATGAAAGTTTCAAGACTATACATATTCCGATCACATACTTAAAACCAGTCCTGTGTATAAGGGTCCTTCGCTGGAGCATGTACTATGCACTCAGTTAGAATTTGTTGTATGTTCCTTTTCAGACTATGAAGTACATTGCCCTTATTGGGCTTCCCAGGTGGCGCTAGTGGTAAAGAACCCGCCTGTGGATGCAGGGTACTTAAGAGACACGAGTTCAATCCCTGGGTCCGGAGGATCCCCTCAAGGAGGGCATGGCAACCCACTCCAGCATCCTTGCCTGGAAAATTCAATGGACAAGAGGAGCCTGTCGGGCTATAGTCCGTGGGTTCGCAAAGAGTTGGACAGCACTTAAGGGACCTCGCGCACACACGCACACACTCCCTATTACACAATGTTTCAGTCTACAGTGTTTGTTTTGGGTCCTTCCACTTTTGTAGACTTAAGCATTAGTGAAGAAGCTTTAGTTCTGGAGTGATTTTAGTAGAAAATTCAGTCAATTATTTCCTGAGTATACACATAGATATTCTCAGGTTAGTACCGAGGTGGCCTAAATGATCACATTTTTTTTCCTGCTCTGTGTTTCTGTTAGGTTTCAGAGAAGGGATCGTTAACATCAGAAGAGTTTGCTAAGCTCGTGGGAATGTCTGTCCTTCTGGCTAAAGAGAGGTAAGCAAGGTCTCTGCTGCTCACTTGTAGCTCTCATTTGTGTTTCTGAATGAATGGATGGATGATGGTGTTTTTTTTCCCCTTGACTCCTAGGTTGCTTCTTGCTGAGAAGATGGGCCATCTTTGCCGAGATGATTCAGTGGAAGGCTTGCGGTTTTACCCAAATTTATTTATGACACAGAGCTAAGAGTTTTGTATCTGAAATAACTTGTTATCCATATACTTGCATCATGGAGAGGTTGAATGCCATTGAGCTAAGGGTAAACCCTGATAAACAGAATTACTGGAACTTTGTAGTATCATACAAGACCCTTTTAATTTCTCCCCAAATATTATGATCCAGGAAGCTTCTCTAGGATATATAGGAAAAATACAGAAAGCTGAATGCCAATATGAATTCAAAATCATGCTACCGTTGTATAGAAACCCTCAGAGTTTAACTGGAAATTTGGTGGATTTTAACTCGATCTTCAAATCTGACCATTTTTTAAAGAAAAGAATTTAGTTCATTGGGGGAGAAGGAGAAGTTGCATGTTTGGACAGTTTAGATCGTTATTTTGGTTTGACTGAAATTCGCTGAATTATAAAAGAAGTTTTCTTTGCATTTAGTGTGCACCTTTGAGGGGTTTTCATGAAGAAGTTTAGACCTACAGTGTAGTTTAAGAACCTGACAACATCCAACTGCAGGATGTCACGTGAGGCTCTTCCTAAGGGCTTTTTAGAAGCAGCCATAGGCATGTCTTCAGCAGACCAAATAAAGCAGCTTAAAAAAAAGAGAGAAGTTTTCTTGACTTCCATATATATAATCTGACTAGTTCCTTTTTCTTTTTTTTTAAGTGATGATTTCATGGCTGGCATTTAAAGAATGCAACTATGTCATTCTGTTTTAAAAACTGCTGTGGATTTTGCTAGTGAATTAAAGAGCTGTATGGACATGCCCGGAGATAAGGTGACAAATTTGGGAAGTAGACTGTTCAGGATTTCCCTCAGATTGTTGTGTGGGTGGAGGCGCCTGGAAGAACCTTGAACTAGCTTTACATGAACCTTGGTGCTCTTTTACCTCAAAGCCAAGGATGGACAAATAGAAAGTGGAAATGTTAATATGTCTCCTTTTCCTTCCCTTAAGGAGTTTTACTGCTGAACTTTAAAAAACTCTTTCTATCATCCTCTAGCAATATTTTTTTCCTTTGCTTCACACATTATAATTTGTGTGGAGAAACTCTCACTAGGAAGTATTACTGAGATGACTGGCAAATATTGAATCCAGATCGCTTGAGTTTTCTAGTGACCGCCTGACTTCATTACTGCAACACGGCGTACAGTCCGATGGCATTACCTCAAACTCAGGGACACCACAGGGAGAGCCCCTTTCAAGGCTGAGTTGGCAGTGGAAGGTCACTGATAGGTTTTGGCCAAGCCTCTAAAACGGGTGGTATCTGTACTGAGAGAACCTTTGAGACCAGGAGGCAGGAACGCTCAGGCTGAGACTCTGGGCTCCCTGAGACATCCTCACTAAGAAGTGGAGGGCCACTGCCGGGCTGCTGCAGATGCCCTATGGACAAGGTCCGGGCACCCTCAGCTGCAGACCCAGGGAAACCCTCCACGTGCAGCCAGAGTCGATCCCTGACCCCTGCCTGATCCCTGTTGCTGCTTCACATCCTCCAGTGTCACGGGAACGTCGTGGCTGAAGCATCCTGACTTAGTTCCAAATCTGTCGCTGATTCCACGTGGTGATGACACACCCCTTAACATCCCCTCTCATTTGTCTGGGGGGAAATTCAGTGTCTGGCTGCCCAAGTCTTTGGAGCCATTGTGTATGGTTTTTGGCATGTCACTCCTCTCTGGGAAGCACTCTGTCTCACACACACACACACACACACACTCATCTCATTCACTCCATATCTCATCTGGCCAAAGTTTTTAAAAATTACACAGATAAATAATCTGTTTCACCAGTTGGAATGAGTTGCAACTAAGATTGTTAGAGCTACTGGGTCTTCTAGCTCTAATGGTGTTGATTCATTACAGCAGACTCATGAGTCAGCATATTTATTTATACTAGTGTGCCAACACATTAACAAAAATGGAGCAGTCTGAATTATATAAAGTGAACTAAAGTGACATGAATCTAGTTTTGCAAATGTCACATTAATTAAAAAACAGGTATGATTGATTTTATTGTTTTAAAGTGGGCATTCTTCACTGTTTCCAGACCTCTATATGTATATTTTTGTTCTTTGTGTTTTGTTTTTGCCAAATAAGGTGTCATTTTCATTCCTTTGTTGGTAGAGGTTATGTTTGAATACAACCAGTCAGGCCCTAAGTGCAAAAAAGTTCCGTCTTCTTGGTGCTTATCACTGTTATATTATTATTTTTGCTTTCTAACTTTGCTCTTCAAAGCACAAATCTGTAGCTTTATGATAATGGAGTATTTCTAGTCACATACTGTCCAATTTTTTACATTGTACAAGTGAAGAATGTTTTCAGGGTTAAATGATTGGTATTAATGTATACAGAGTAAAATTATTGCAAAATTTAAAAATGATTTTTCTTGACTTGGTGTTCTTTTTAAATACTCTTTGAAAATGTATGAAAATGATAAAGGTTTAGTCAGAATAAACCCATATATTAAGATTTTTTCTTTTAGATTTTATAATCAAGTTGATTATAAATATTTTTGACCTCAAGGTCTTACTATTTTAGTTGTCTTAAAAAATGGGAAATGACTCATGAACTGTTCTTTTTTATTTTTTTTAATTCTTGATGTGAATTCCACTGTTGATTGACCATGTGTATATATGTGAAGGTACTATCTCTTGTTCCCTGTTACCAGACTAAGCCAACCAGACATGGATTTATCATGTCATTATTCTCATGTTCAGATACTTAGAATGGTTCTTCCTTGCCCAACAACCTCCGAGTTTCCATCTGATACAGTAGAGTCACAACTTCTATGATGGGTAGGTTTTAAGGTCTATGCTTAAGGATGGAATCAAGCATGCTCAAAATGATCCGTGAAAATCTCTGAAATTGCCAATAAAGTTCTCTATATAATCTTACAAGTAGAATGGCTGTAAAGTGATACATGGCTATGAATATTTTATGACTATAGCAAGTAAAATATATAATAAAAGACTATATATCAACAGTAGACTTTTGTAGTACCAATAATTAAAGTACTTAAGTGTGTCTTTTTTGTTTTCCTTTTTCTTCACTATGCTGATAGGTATGGCTGAATTTATGTAAATGTATCGCTGATCCTACTCCTTATGATAGATCTTAAGTGTCAGCTCCACGGGGGCAGAGATTTTTCTCTGCTTTGTTCACGGATGTGCCCTCAGCCTAGAGTGAGGCCTGGCACACAGTAAGCGTCCAACGAAATGACAACCAAATGAGCGACCGCCCGTGTGTGTGCCTGCTTATAAATGGGCTTCACTTCACCCTACTTTCATCTCTCATTGAATTCAATAAAAAGAAACATTTTTGAATACCTGTTGACTTTGTGTGAGGAACTGGGCCACTGGGGGATACAGAAACGAATAAGATGCAGGCCCTGCTTTTAAGAGGGTAGCCTCACTGGGACATAGACATGTGAGCAGCCTTAACTGAAGATGGGAATGAAGTCTGTGCCATGGCAGGGGCACGGGTGCCATGCTTGGAGGACAGAGGAGGGAGGCTTCTGTTCTGATGGAGGACAGTCTGAGAAGGTCTGGTGGGAGAGGAGGAGCTGATCCACTAGGCTCAAGAGAACCAAGAGATGGTCAGGGGAAGGCATTGATCAGGCCCTTCCTCTTCCTGGGCCACATTGCCCTTGTTCAGACGTCCCTTTGTTATTTCCTCCCATCCACCCACCCCTATCCTAATAATCAAAACCATACTTTGCTCATTCCCACCTGCTCTAGAAAAATCTGTTTCCGGGACACAACTACTATTCCGAAACCCAATTAACCATATATTGGGTTGGTCAAAAAGTTCATTTGGGTTTTTCCATAAGCTCTTACGAACTTTTTGGCCAGCCCAACACTTGACTGTCTTTTATCTTGTTCTCTGTTATCTCGATGCCACAAGAAAATAGAGAAATTAGATTTCTTTAAGTTATAAGGAATATCACACAACACCTCTTTGGAATTCCCAGTGACCTACATCAATAATTGTACAAGGTAAATTCCTAGTTAAGTATTCACTCAGTTGAGTGGCTTTTCAATTATAGTGTGTCTTGAGTCTGAAACTTTAGTCTGTGTCCTTTACTCTCTTTCCAAGAGGCTTCTTATCCACACTTGTCCAGCCTCAGCCTGTCTGAGATACGCTGTCTTATTCAAATTCCATAACATGGGCCAGGTCCATGATGTGGGAAGCGTTCCAGAAAAGTTAGATTAACACACACATAAGGTCTTATTTTCACAATGTGACAATTGGGTCAATCATTTTCTTTCTTGTGCTCTAATAATCACAAGTCAGTTAAAGCTTGTCTCTCAGAGTGTTATCTAGGGGGAAAAAAATCTCCCTATTTATATAAAGGGTATTATTGAGATAGTGAACACATTTTACACAATTTGCAAAAGATCCCTTGACCAGTCACTTACTCAAGATATCTTTGTCAGCCAGCTTGTTTTAGTTTAATACAGCTAAGACCATACCACGGTTCTTTTGAAAGTTTTTTCCTTTAAATTTCTGTTGGCTTCTTTTTAGAAAGGATTAAACTGTCTTAACTATATAGTAAACAGTTTGGCAAGAATTCAAATTAAAGCAAAAATGACCAAACATCTCAATAATGCTCTTATTTAAAAATTGACCAAGCACACTGACCCCAGGCCCTTGCAACTTCGATTGAGGCAGAGTGGGTTTCTAGGGAGAGTGTGTGTCTGAGAGATCAACACTGAGCAAATTGCTTTCTATACATTTCACTCATTCACCACAAAACTTCAGTATGACTACATTAGATGTCTTTTGCAGTGGAGGAAAGGAGGGGTTAAGTATTTGCCCGAGGTTATGGAGACAAAGTAAAGAGGAACTTAAGAGCCTCTTGATGAAAGTGAAAGAGGAGAGTGAAAAAGTTGGCTTAAAGCTCAACATTCAGAAAACAAAGATCATGGCATCTGGTCCCATCACTTCATAGCAATAGATGGGGAAACAGTGGAAACAGTGTCAGACTTTATTTTGAGGGGCTCCAAAATCACTGCAGATGGTGACTGCAGCCATGAAATTAAAAGACGCTTACTCTTTGGAAGGAAAGTTATGACCAACCTAGATAGCATATTAAAAAGCAGAGACATTACTTTGCCAACAAAGGTCTGTCTAGTCAAGGCTATGGTTTTTCCTGTGGTCATGTATGGATGTGAGAGTTGGACTGTGAAGAAGGCTGAGCGCCGAAGAATTGATGCTTTTGAACTGTGGTGTTGGAGAAGACTCTTGAGAGTCCCTTGGACTGCAAGGAGATCCAACCAGTCCATTCTGAAGGAGATCAGCCCTGGGATTTCTTTGTAGGGAATGATGCTAAAGCTGAAACTCCAATCCTTTGGCCACCTCATGTGAAGAGTTGACTCATTGGAAAAGACCCTGATGCTGGGAGGGATTGGGGGCAGGAGGAGAAGGGGACGACAGAGGATGAGATGGCTGGATGGCATCAGCGACTTGATGGACATGAGTTTAAGTAAACTCTGGGAGTTGGTGATGGACAGGGAAGCCTGGTGTGCTCCGATTCATGGGGTCACAAAGAGTCGGACATGACTGAGCGACTGAACTGAACTGAACTGACTGATGGAGGCAGGCTGGACTTTATTTCTGCTGCATCTAACTCCCACTCTTAAAATGAGCTCTTGCTTTCAAAACCAAAAATGGCAGGGCTTGTGGCATGTATTTAAAAGGAGTTCTCACTTGGTTAATGAATAGATGTTGGACTAGATAATTCTGACCGTGAAATTGGATGGTGACCTTTGCCAACTAAAAATTGTCACCTGCTACCTGCCTCTGTAAGCATTTGGTAACCTGTCCCTGCAATCACTGACCCTAACATACCCTTGAAAGGAGTTTAGGGTGGAGATCAAGAATGACACTGCCCTGGAAGGCTACCTGGGTGGCAAAGCAGTAAAGAATCAGCCTGCCAATGCAGGAAGCTTAGACGCAGGAGATGGGGATTCGATCCCTGGGCTGGGAAGATCCTCTGGAGGAGGGCATGGCAACCAACTCCAGTGTTCTGGCCTGGAGAATCCCATGGACAGAGGAGCCTGATGGGCTACAGTCCGTGGGGTCACAAAGTGTCGGACATGACTGAGCATGCATGCATGCATGTGCGCTGGGAAACAGTGCCAGAACAGGCCTTCAGACAGGTATTTTTCAGATTTTATGAACTCAGTTTCTTGCCTCTTATATCTAGAATAACAGTAAAATTATCAACAGAGACACCTGTGCCTGGTGACTAGCACAAACCACCTATATATACAGACCTCCCACCCTACCTCTTGGGAGCATTTCCTCGGAGCTATCTGAGAGGAGAATCCTGGGCTTTAGTCTTCATTTTGCTCCAAATAAAAACAACTCTCAACTCTCACATTGAATATTTTTTTCATTCCACACATTAAAGCCTTTTTTGAATCTTTGGCTGGATTGAATCAGTACAGTGCTTTGCAAATTTGGTACCTCTGATAAGCTCTGATAGCTCTAATAACCGAATAATTGGGCTACCTTTTAAAAGATTAAGTGATAGATTCAAGGACCTGCAAATGGTACATTTCTGAGTTAAAAATGGAGACAAAATTTACAAACAGTGAAATGAACGGATATTAAGTTGGATGTTTTGACAAATACATAATGAATCCGTGTAATTCACACCTCAACCAACAGAATGTCTCTATCCCCACTCCGCACACACCACCGCCCCCTTCCCCGCACAGATTCCTGGAGCCTCGTTCCAATCACCTGCTCCCCAGGGACCACCAAATCTGGGCTCCGATTTCCTTACCACATTGGTATGCTAATGGTAAACTGTCTTGCACATTTCACTCTATTCAAAAACAAGCCCGGCTGTTAAGGTGGAACTCTATCCTCTCCTATTGTTTTAAAAACACAACTTGAACACTTCCGGATTCGAGTTTTTAAAACGTTATTTTTAATGTAAATAACCAATCCTGGCTCCGGAGAAAAATGAAGAGGCACCTTCGTGAGCTCTTCTCTTTTGAAGCTTTTCAATGACGTCTGGAAAACCAAGCTTACAGCCAACTTCAATGACTGCCTCGTGATCCCCCAGAAGATAATGACAAGGGGGCGGTGGAGGGGTCGGAGGAGAAGAGACTGGGTCGCAAATGCGGGGAGACAAGGCGGCTCGCCCTGAAACCCGGCTCCGGGTCGCGGGGTAGGGGTCCGCGGCTCCTCCCCGCAGGCCCCGGCTGGCCGCGCGTTTCCTGCAGGGTTTCCTGTCCAGCCGCAGGCCAGCCGGGCGCGGGCAGGAAAGGATGCGCGGCCCAGAGCGGGCGGGGCGGCTCTGGCGGGCTCCCGGAGGTCCCCGCCCGCCGGGTGCCGCCCTCCCCGCGCCGTCGGGGGCGGTCCCGGGCGGGGCTGCGGGAGCGGCGCGGCTGCCCCGGGCACAGTCCCGGGACGCGGGATGCTCCGCCAGCTACCTCGCCGCCCGTGAAGTCGCTCGCCCTCCGCCCGCCTCGCCGTCCCGCCGGCCATCCCAGAGGTAAGCGGGACCTTCTGGTAGCGACCTGGGGTGCGCCCTCGCCGCGGGGTTCCCGGAGGCTCCCGGCACCCTGCTGCCCAACTCCCCGCCGCCGGAACGCGCAGGTGGACGGTACTGCCCCCTCCATGCACCCAGTCCGTGACCCTGGCTCCCCGGGGCTCAGCCCCGGGGACGCGCGATAAAAAGTGTCGTCTCCGCCTCTCCGAGTCCCGACTTCAACCTGCACCTGGCGCAGGCGTGGCCGAGGAACCCAGGCTGACCGCAGATAGATGGGCGTTGAGTCCGGACAGTTTGGGACCCTTGAAAATCAGCGTCTGGGATATTCTGCGTTTCAGAACTGGCTTGCGTCTTTCCAGAAAGAAATCCTTTCTGGGATACAAGCAGTATGAGATACGTGCCGTTTTAGGAGGACTTTGGGCTGAGGACACCGGCCGCCTTAGATTTCCAAGCGTGACCTTGACTTGCGGGCCTGGGAAAAGCTGGGTGGACGCGGCGACCAGGCACCGCCGACTCGGACGAATACATAAATGCACCCTGCTGGAGTTTAGGGATTTCCTGTTAATAAATATCATTAGACGTACAGACGAGCGTGTGCACGTTTGTCAGAAGGGATAGAATCACTTTTCCTTTTATTCTTTCCTAAGTCATTGGTCTCATGAACCTCAGCGTAATTCAGTGTCTTTTTCTGAGTTCTGAAGACGCCCTAGGGGGGCAGATAAGCGTTTATCTTAGCAGATTTCAGCAAAGTACTGGGATCGGAGTTCTGCGTCATGTCATTAGCCACTGAGAATATGCCCCTACCCTGTAGCTGCTATGTTTAGAATGTCTCTAAACATTTCTGTATGTGAATGCTCTACATAAGTTTTTTTTCTTTAAATGTGTATAAAGGATGCACACGTTCTTATTTTCTCAAAAAACGATTATCAAGCCAAACACTGTAAGTAGCCAGTCATGGTATTGGGAACACCTGTTGAAAGAAAATAAGCAAGGTTTAAAACAAATTAAAGAAGCTCGCTATTTTCTTTAAAAAAAAAAAAAAAAAAGTAATGCTTTTTTAAACCCATCATTCCATGATATTCTGGGGTGCTCTGTTAACATCTTCATATTAATGAAAAAATCAGGATTTATTTTCAAAAGCTTGAGAGTATTTTTTAAAAATCCATAGTATGCAAACCATATTATGTTTTATAAAATAAAACAGCCTGGTTTCAGATAGCCTGGATTATTTTATAATTCCATTTCCATATAGCTCTAAATATCGATTATCACTATCCCATTTTACTGATCTTTTTCATAAGAAAGAAAATGTGTTATAATCAGAAAATCAGTTGTGGTTAAGAACTTCTTTGAAAATGTTTGTCATGGCATGGTGAAGTGAAGTGTTAGTTGCTCAGTTGCTGGCCGATTCTTTGGGACCCAGTGAACTAGCCCGCCAGGCTCCTCTGTCCATAGGATTTCCCAGGCAAGAAGACTGTAGTGGGTAGCCATTCCTTTCTCCAGGGGATCTTGCCAACCCAGGAATCAAACCCAGGTCTCTTGCATTGCCAGTGGATTCTTTACCATCTGAGCCACCAAGGAAGCCTGTTTGTCATGCGGAAACAAGCAATTTGGGAGGAGTCAGTTCCACTTTTGGGGGCCAGAGATTGCTTGTTTCTTTCTTACCTGGGTTACTGAGTATCAGTGACTTAAAGGAAGCATTTTAATTGCCCTGTGTGCCCACGCTTGCCCCAGAGATGCGGTGATGCTCATCTGCTGTCTTTGGCCAGGTTTCCCAATTCATGTTAAAGGAAAGGATTGGGTCAAATCTATGCCTTATTCCAACAAAACTGAATTTTCTTTTTTGGTTGTTTTTGGAGAGGGCGAGAGCCCTAATTGTCTGCATAATTACACTTTATATCTCTGCTTCTCCTTGAGGAAGTTCAGCATTTCCTTTTGCTCAACCAGCTCCTACAGAGAGAAAGATAATAGAGACAGACCTGTTTCCTTTCCACCAAATTTCTGATTATTTCAATCAGTCTTCTTAATTCCCTTAATTCCTGCCTTATCTGAAGGGATGTGACATACATATATTTTGAATATAATATGCTTTTTAAAAACTTACTAAAACTAGATTAACTGTGCACAATAGGGGGGAATGTAGACATTAAGAAAAATATCTATTTGGTAATGTTTAGTATCCAATAGTTTCCTAGACTCAAGTATGAAAAAAACTGGCTCTTAAATGCCCTGCATCTCATTCTGTTGTGTAATAGTGTGTTTATATCAAAGTGCCACTTCTCACAAATCATTCTGAACCACGGGCCATCAAGGTCTTCCCTGCCCTCCTAGGTGGTCTGGGAAGATTGCTGCCTGAAATCATACATCTCCTGATGCATGCCAGCCAGCAGCAACAAGTATTGGAAGGCTGCCAAAGATGATAGCTGTTTTGTCTTTAGAATGCCCTAACCAAGGGAAGTCAGGGCCACATGAAGTTCACATGTAATTGCAATAATCTGAGTACCTTTTTTTTTTTAAGGCTTAATAATTTTGATATAGCTCCTAGGCATTAAGAAATGGAGCAATCCAGATAACACACCAATTGTGTAAGACAGACAATGTTAATATAAGTCCGTTTGTGGAAGCAGGGAGGGTCTACACAACAGATGCAAAAATTTGGCAAAATGTTAGTCAGTTGGTTAGCCTTCTATGCCATGCATATAAATGTGCGAAGATATATTATCAAGGTTGGCTATGAGCTTCAATAAAATTAAGCAGAGAGCAACCAACTGTCCACGTAAGGGTCTGCTGTAAAGATAAAAGACATGGAGTTTTGCGGAGAAAGCCTTGCTGTGGGCAGACCTAAATGTTCTTAGCAGGTGAGCTATAACGAAAGGAAAGGAACGTGTATAATGACCGATCATTTCCCTGGGGGCAACAGTAATGTCCTTCCTGTTTTCTTCTCAGTATTAACTAGGAAGTCTGACTTCTTAGAATGGTCTTGTCATCTCAGGGTTACTATTTTATGAATCACATTGAACAGAGCCAGTATTTCTTTGCGGTTTTCCTTGCAGGTGTTTTTGAAAGAAGACTCCACAATTCGGATGTGAGAAAGGACATGAGGAGACCAAAGACCTGGGATTTTGCTGATCAGAATGAAACAAACGTTGAAAGACTTTTCAAATCTATTGCTGGTGGTGCTCTGTGACTATGGTAAGTGTTGAGTGTACTTATGCTGTGGGTCTCAGTGAAGAAACAGAAATGGGAGGTTTTTAAATGCATGAATGTTGATGCCTCTCTATGAAGGAGGCAGGGCAGGGACTCCAGTTCAGTGCCTTTTAAACCATGATTCTTGCAACCCTAGGTTCTCTTAAGGTTCTGCATTATTAAATCAAATTTCATTTAAAATAAATTTTTAAAGTTTTTTTTTTTTTTAAACTCACATTTCACAAGTTGGAGACAAACATGTTGCCCTCACTTTGATTTCCTAGTGTTTCGGTATTATACATTTGTGTGTGTACTGTTTTTTAGTTTTATTTTTGTTTATTGTTTTGTTTTCACTGTGTCTCAAAGCATGTGGGATCTTAGTTCCCCAACCACGGATTGAACCCACACCCCCTGCAGTGGAAACACTGAGTCTTAACTGCTTGACCGCCAGGGAGGTCCCTGGGATTCATTTCTTTTAAAGTCTTTTGTGCATACTCGTGTATGCTCAGTTGCTTCAGTTGTATCTGACTCTGTGCGACCCCATGGACTGTAGCCTACCAGACTCCTCTGTCCATGGGATTCTCCAGGCAAGAAGTCTGGAGTGGGTTGCTATTTCCTTCTCCAGGGGATCTTCCCAACCCAGGGATCGAATCTGCGTCTCCTGCATTGCAGGTAGATTCTTTACCACTGAGCCACTGGGGAAAACATTGCTCTGCATCTAACAGCCTTATACAAAAAACTATAAAAGGGTACTTTGTTTCATAAAGATAAAGACATCAAAAATTTCTCTTTAAATAGTCTGCAAGGATGTTTGTTATTGTTGAGAACAGAATATTTTACCGGCACATAAAAAAGTTGATTGAGCAGAAAATAAAGCATAAAAGTTGAGTGCAAAGGCTGCTACTAAAAATGGAGGTATTTTCATATATGTGGGGTTTTATCCCCTTCTCCATTTGAAATTGATCAAAACAGACCATTACCAGTTAGATTTCTTTTGAAATCCATATGTTTATATTGAGACACCAGTTCCTTTAAAGGAATGGGAGAGAGGAAATGAATGAATGGAGAAAACTGAACTGTAGTAGTCAGTTTATGGTATGACCAATTGTAGTTTTCTAAATGAGAATATATTCTTGCCTGTAGAAACTAGAGTTCAAGTGTAAAGCAGCCAAGTTCCCTGTTCAGTACACACCTTCTTTCTGCTGCTGTTGAGATTCATCAGTTGTCTCTTTCCTGTCCATTTCCAAAGGGACATGTGTGTCTCTTTCATTGACTAGCTGCCCAGCAAATTAGAATCTGATCTGCCTCTGTGGTAACCGTATCCTTGACAATAGGTTTTCATTAATTAACTAAGTGTGGTGTGCTTCTCAGTCTAAAAATGCATCACAGAACCATTCTGCCCCATCGGATGCAAATGAATACAAGCTTTGTTCTCAGTCCTTACTCCTTCCTTGGGCTGCAGTGAGCACTGGAGGTCAGCTCTGAACCCGCACAGAAGCTGCATCAAAAGCGACCGCCTTCCTTAACCCTGAGTCACCTTCATCCAACAGGGAGTATTCCTCAATTTGTATGTTGATGAAAAAAAAACTATTATGGTCTTTCAAGTGTCCAGATCTATCCGAGTTTTATACATTTTATTTCCCCTTATCTTAAATAAGAAATGAGTGAAGTGCTGAGGCGATCAAAACAAACCCACATGTGACAGTATTTCATGTGCTGATTCTAATAAAAATAATTTCATTTTTTAATATCCTTGAATAGTCTACTTTTTCTTTTTTAAAAAAAATTTTATTGGCGTATTGTTGATTTACAGTGTTGATTGTTTTCTGCTGTATAGCCAAGTGAATTTAATTTATTTTGTATTGATGTATAGTTGATTTACAATACTATGTCAGTCTCTGCTATAGATTGAATGTATTTAAGGACTACCAGCCCAGACAACACAGTGAGGTCCTTTGGGCATATATGACATATGTAATTATTGTTATTATATTAATATATTTTATTATCATGTATATATAAGAAGACTTACAAATTCCTACTTACACATGTCGTTTTTCAAACCAAAGGGCCCTGCACTTTCTTAAATCTAGAATGCTTCTTACCCTAGCCACAGGCCAGTTGATTGTTGTATTGCCAAATTCCGTCTCTTTTGGTATGTATTTGGATAGGGTTCAAAATAGAAACAAGGATTCTTGTGTGTCTGTGTTCTTTCTGCTTTTTACTTCAGCTGCTCCAGTGGGTCTCTTTTTTAAAAAAAGATATGATTATCCTAAACTAAGTGATACTTTTGGGCTAGTAGTCATCTATCTTGTCTAGGCCTGTTACTATAATGTCATTAAAATCACCAAGGACATGCTTAGCTATTCCATGAATATTCACTCTGTCCCCTGGATTAATCCATGTAGGATAGAATGTCAACATTTCTTATTCATCTAAAAATTTCTGCCTTATACAAACGAAAGGCAGTTTCTTTATTGGTAAAAATACTCACACACTTGTCTTGAATGTCAGAAAGCAGTAACTTACAGGTACAGCTGATCATTGGACAACGTGGGGTTTAAGGAGTCTGATCCTCTGCACAGTGGAAAATCCTGATATAACTAATAGTTGGCCCTCCATAACTGCTGTTTGCATTTGCAGATTCAGCCAACCGCAGATCATCTAGTTACTATTTATTGTTGGAACAAATCTGGGCGTAAGTGGACCCTTGCAGTTCAAACCCGTGTTGTTCAAGCATCAACTGTATATTTAGAATCGTCCATGTTAAGTAATCTAGAGTACTTCATATTCTGCCATTTAAATCAGGCTTTCTTTCACTTCACCGTAAACTTGTGGATGTGTGTGTGTGTGTGCATGCACATGCTAAGTCACTTCAGTCATGTCCGACTCTTGGCAACCCTATGGACTGTAGCCCGCCAGGCTCCTCTGTCCATGTGATTCTCCAGTCAAGAGTGCTGGAGTGGGTAGCCATGCCCTCCTCCAGGGGATCTTCCTGACCCAGGAATCAAACCTGCACCTCCTGTGTCTCCAGCGTTGCAGATGGATTCTTTACCACTGGGGAAGCCCTCACTGTAAACCTATTTCCTGCAAATACCTAAATACTACAGTATGACTAAAGTGGGCAAAGTGAAGTGTTGGATTTTTATCATGAGAATTGTCAACTGTTACTCTTGCCTTATTAGGTTTTCTTCACGGATAGATTCCATTGTTGACTGTTGAGAATTCAGAGTATCCATTCGTTATTTTGAATGAGAATCATGAAAGATGGAGATGAAGGACCTGAGCCATTTTAGAATGGAAGAGGCTCAGGGCCCAGCTCCCAGGGTTAGCACTCAACATCATTTTATGTCATCCTTTGCTCAGTTCAAACTTCTCCTGTGTCTAAAATGCTGTTTTCATCGATGTCATCAGTACTGCCACTCAGATGTCCCTTTTTAAAACTCACTATGACCATTTCCTTTCAGTTCTTGGAGAGGCTGAGTATCTCGTGCTGGGGGAGCCGGGCCATGTAGCACTAAGCAACAGCACAGTGACGGTGGATTTCCATGGTGCCAACGGGACGCTGAGGAATGTCTCTGTCCTGCTGGTGGAGGCCAGCTCCAACCAGACTCTTACCACCAAATACCTCCTGACCAACCAGTCCCAGGGGACCCTCGAGTTTGAGTGCTTCTACTTCAAGGAGGCAGGCGACTACTGGTTCGTGATGACCCGGGAAGCGACAAACAGCAGCCTCCCGGTCCCCCCGAGGGAGAGGAGCGCCTTTCTCAAGGTGGAATGGCCCGTCTTCCACGTTGACCTGAGCAGGACGTCCATGGCGGCCGAAGGCACCTTCCAGGTGGGCCTTTTCACCAGTCAACCACTGTGCCCGTTCCCCGGGGACAAGCCCGACATCTTGTTGGAGGTCACCTTCACCAACAGCCTCCCGGAGGCGAGGGCGGGTCAGGCCCTGCCACTGGAGATTAGGGCCAGCAAGAGGGTGGAGCTCGCTCAAGGCCAGTGGGTTGAGTTTGATTGCCCCCCTGTGGGGCCGGAAGCCTATGTCACGGTCACCGTGGTGCTGAAGCTGCTGGGCCGAGACTCCGTCATTATGTCCACAGGCCCCATTGACCTGGCCCAGAAATTTGGGTACAAACTGGTGATGGAGCCGGAGCTCACCTGCGAGGCCGGGGTGGAGGTCACGGTGCTGCCTCCACCTTGCATCTTCGTCCAAGGGGTGATCGCCGTCTTCAAGGAAGCCCCCAGACTCCCCGGGGAGAGGACCAATCGGCTGGCTGAAAACAGCCTGGCCTTGGGAGAGAGGAGAACAGTATTCAACTGCACTTTGTTTGACATGGGGAGGAATAAATACTGCTTTGACTTTGGCGTTTCAAGCCAAAGCCAGTTTTCTGCAAAGGAGAAGGAGTGCATGCTAATTCGGAGAAGTATAGGTTGGTATTGCGATTTTAAAACCGTTTTTTTCTTTTAATGAAATTGGTATCTTCATGCAATCAAAATTATTCTTTTGAAATTAGATGAACTTGATTTTCTATGAACTTCAGTACAGGCACTCAGTCATGTCCGACTCTGCGACCCCATGAACCATAGCACTCCAGGCCTCCCTGTCCATCACCAATTCCCAGAGTCCACGCAAACCCATGTCCATTGTGTCAGTGATGGCATCCAACCATCTCATCCTCCGTCATCCCCTTCTCCTCCTGCCCTCAATCTTTCCTAGCATCATGGTCTTTTCAAATGAGTCAGCTCTTCACATCAGGTGGCCAAAGTATTGGAGTTTCAGCTTCAACATCAGTCCTTCCAATGAACACTCAGGACTGATCTCCTTTAGGATGGACTAGTTGGATCTCCTTGCAGTCCAAGGGACTTACAAGAGTCTTCTCCAACACCACAGTTCAAAAGCATCAATTCTTCTGCACTCAGCTTTCTTTATAGTCCAACTCTCACATCCATACATGACTACTGTAAAAACCATAGCCTTGACTAGACGGACCTTTGTTGGCAAAGTAATGTCTCTGCTTTTTAATATGCTGTCTAGGTTGGTCATAACTTTCCTTCCAAGGAGTAAGTGTCTTCTAATTTCATGGCTGCAGTCACCATCTGCAGTGATTTTGGAGCCCAGAAAAATAAAGTCAGCCACTGTTTCCACTGTTCCCCCATCTATTTGCCATGAAGTGATGGGACCGGATGCCATGATCTTCGTTTTCTGAATGCTGAGCTTTAAGCTAGCTCTTTCACTCTCCTCTTTCACTTTCATCAAGAGGCTCTTTAGTTCTTCTTCACTTTCTGCCATAAGGATGGTGTCATCTGCATATCTGAGGTTATTGATATTTCTCCCGGCAATCTTGATTCCAGCTTGTGCTTCTTCCAGCCCAGCGTTTCTCATGATGTACTCTGCATAGAAGTTAAATAAGCAGGGTGACAATATACAGGCTTGACATGCTCCTTTTCTGATTTGGAACCAGTCTCTTGTTCCATGTCGAGTTCTAACTGTTACTTCCTGACCTACATACAGGTTTCTCAAGATGCAGGTCAGGTGGTCTGGTATTCCCATCTCTATCAGAATTTTCCACAGTTTATTGTAATCCACACAGCCAAAGGCTTTGGCATAGTCAATAAAACAAAAATAGATGTTTTTCTGGAACTCTTGCTTTTTCGATGATCCAACGGATGTTGGCAATTTGATCTCTGGTTCCTCTGCCTTTTCTAAAACCAGCTTGAACATATGGAAGTTCACGGTTCACGAGTATTGCTGAAGCCTGGCTTAGAGAATTTTGAGCATTACTTTACTAGTGTGTGAGATGAGTGCAATTGTGTGGTAGTTTGAGCATTCTTTGGCATTGCCTTTCTTTGGGATTGGAATGAAAACTGACCTTTTCCAGTCCTGTGATCACTGCTGAGTTTTCCAAATTTGCTGACATACATATTGAGTGCAGTAGTTTCACGGCATCATCTTTTAAGATTTGAAATAAGTCAACTGGAATTCCATCACCTCCACTAGCTTTGTTCATAGTGATGTTTCCTAAGGCCCACTTGACTTCACATTCCAGGATGTCTGGCTCTAGGTGAGTGCAAGTGATCACACCTTCGTGATTATCTACGTCTTGAAGATCTTTTTGTACAGTTCTTCTGTGTATTCTTGCCACCTCTTAATATCTTCTGCTTCTGTTAGGTCCATACCATTTCTGTCCTTTATTGCGCCCATCTTTTCATGAAATGTTCCCTTGGTATCTCTAATTTTCTTGAAGAGATCTCTAGTCTTTCCCATTCTGTTGTTTTCCTCTATTTCTTTGTATTGATCGCTGAGGAAAGCTTTCTTATCTCTCCATGCTGTTCTTTGGAACTCTGCATTCAAATGGGTATATCTTTCCTTTTCTCCTTTGCTTTTTGCTTCTTTTTTTTTTTGCTTTTTTTGCTTTTCTTCTCTATTTGTAAGGCCTCCTCAGACAGCCATTTTGCTTTTTTTCATTTCTTTTTCTTGGGGATGGTCTTGATCCCTGTCTCCTGTACAGTGTCACAAACCGCCGTCCATAGTTCATCAGGCACTTTATCTATCAGATCTAGTCCCTTAAATCTATTTCTCACTTCCACTGTATAGTCATAAGGGATTTAATTTAGGTCATACCTGAATGTTCTATCAACTGCCATCATTTTTATGGTTCACTCCTCGTAGTGTTCCAAATGATGTTAACATCCTTATCTGAAAAATGAAAAATATTGGAAAGCATACCCAGCTCACTGCTAACTGCTGTAGGTCTCAGCTTCCCCATCAATAAAATGGGGATAATAAGAGTATCTGCCTCGGAGAGTTGTGAGAATTAAGGAAAATCAGTGTGTACATTTCTTAGCATGGTGCCTGGCATGTAGGAAGCACTGATAAACTTCAGCTATTACTACACTGTATTTTATTTTTTAGGTATGTTTGTCCTTTTATTTTATATTGGATAGCTGATTTACAATATTGTGTTAGGTTCAAGTGTACAGCAAAATAAATCAGCTATGTATGTATGTTTATCTCTATTCTTTTTCAGATTCTTTTCCCATACAGGTTATTAAAGAATACTGAGTTCCCTGTGCTATGCAGTAGGGTCTTATTGATCATCTTTTTTATATATAGTGTGTACATGTTAATCCCAACCTTCTAATTTATCCTCCTGCCACCTTTCCACTTTAGTAACCATAAGTTTGTTTTAAAAGTTGGTAGGTCTGTTTTCTGCTTTGTAAGTAAGTTTATTTGTATCATTTTTTTTAGATTCCACATATAAGTGAGATTATATGATGCTTGTCTTTCTCTGGATTTACTTCGTTTAGGATGATAATCTCTAGGTCCGTCCATGTTGCTGCAAATGGCATTATTTCATTCTTTTTTTGCGGCTGAGTAGTATTCCATTGTATATATACTGTTACTGTTGTTCAGTCACTAAGTCATGTCTAACTCTTTGTGACCCCATGGACTGCAGCACACCAGGGCTCTCTGTCTCTCACTTATCTCCCAGAGATTGCCCGAGTTCATGTCCGTTGAATTGTTGATGCTATCCAACCATCTCAACCTCTGCTGCCTTCTCCTTTTACCTTCAGTCATTCCCAGAATCAGGGTCTTTTCTAGTGAGTTGGCTCTTTGCATCAGGTGGCCAAAGTATCCAAGCTTCAACTTCAGCATCAGTCCTTCCAATGAGTATTCAGGGTTTATTTTCTTTAGAACTGGCTGGTTTACATGAGCACATCTTTTTATTCATCTCTCTGCTGATGGACATTTAGGTTGCTTTCACGTCTTGGCTGTTGTGAACAGTGCTGCATGAACTTAGGGGTGCATATATCTTTTGAATTATAGTTTGCTCCACATATATGCCCTGGAGTGTGATTGCTGGGTCACATGGTAGTTCTAGTTTTAGTTTTTTAAGGAATCTCCATACAGTTCTCCCTAGTGGTTGTACTAATTTATGTTTCCACCAACAGTGTAGGAGGATTTCCCTGCACCCTCTCCAGCGTTTATTATTTGTAGATTTTTTGATGATAACCATTCTGACAGGTGTGAAGTGATAACCTCATTGAAGTTTAGGTTTGCGTTTCTCTAATAATTAGTGATATTGAGCATCTTTTCATGTGTTTATTGGTTATCTCTATGTCTTCCTCGGAGAAATGTCTATTTTGATTTTCTGCCCACTTTTTTGATTGGGTTGTTTGTTTGATATTGAGCTACATGAGTGATTTGTATATTTTGGAGACAGTTGCTTCATTTGCAAATATTTTCTCCCATTCTGTGGGTTGTTTTTCATTTTGTTTATGGTTTCCTTTGCTGTGAAAAAGCTTTTAAGCTTAATTGGGTCCCATTTGTTTATTTTTGTTTATATTTTCACTACACTAGGAGGTGGATCCAAAAAGATATTACTGAAATTTATATCAAAGACTGTTCTGCCTGTATTTTCCTCTAAGCATTTTACAGTAGCCTGTCTTACATTTAGGTCTTTAATCCATTTTGAGTTTATTTTTGTGTATGGTTTTAGAGAATGTTCTAGTTTCATCCTTTTGTATGTATTTAAATATTATGTTACTACATCATATGGCAAGTCAGGATTCACAGCTAAATCCCAAATTGTAGTGAGTAGTGTTGTGTTTCTTCTAGAAAGTGTCTTCAAGGTTGTCTCTTTGCTGTCATGAGTCCCTTGTTATAAGAATGATGCTTCTTTAGTGAGAGTTCACAGCCAGATTTCTAGAAACGTCTTCAGATTCTTAATTCTTTGCACAAAGAAGTAGGGTTATTATGGTTCCACCCAGGCCCCAGGCTCCTCTTTGCATTTCTTTCCCTTTTCCTGGGTGCAGGCCTGGTCTTGGCAAGAGGTTAATCCAGCAGAAATGTTCCTGATACATACACATTCCCTTATCTACTTTCCCACTAGGCCCTGTGCCCCCTGATGGCCCAGGCCTCTGAGGATCTTCGGTGCCGCACGTGTTTCTTGCTGCAGTTGTGCTTACTTCTCCTGAGGGATGCTTGTGACTCCGTCCCTACCGCTGGCGCGTCCCTGCTTGTGGTTACCTCTCTAGCTTACGTTCTGCGGCCTGTTCCTTTGACAACTCCTCTACCAATACCCCAAACGCCCCTGCCTCGTTGTCCTGATGCCCCTGCCGCTGCCCTCTGCACCCAGGCGGAGCAGGGCCGCTAGGGGTGCACGTGCCTCCTCTCCTGCCGGACCCAGCGTACCACCCCCTCCTGCTCGCGCCCCTGCTGTTCTGCTCTGCTCTGTTGGCCCTCCCCTGTCCTCACCCCCACCCCTGCCTCACCCCCAGAGCTCACGCAGCCACACAGAGCAGCTGGAAGCCATCAGGGGTGTGCCTTCTCACTCACCTACCGAGATCCCCATAAGCCTGCAGGCAGCCGTCCTGTCCTCTCCTTTGCTGTCCCCAGAGAAGCAGCGTCATTCCTCCAGTGCGAGGTCAGCCCTCCCCTGCCCTGGGGATCCCAGCCCCTCTGCTGTCTCTGGAACCTTCTGTTAATCGTGATTACCCTCCTCTCCTCTGTCTCTAACTGTCCCTTCTTTACTGGCTCATCCGCATCCACTTTGAGATGTCCTTAGTCGTCTCATCTGAGAACAAAACAAACTTGCCCCTCGCCTCTGCATTCTCCCCAGAACACACCGTCTTTCTCTCGTCTTCCTTGTGTAGCCCTGGGTCTTGAAAAAGGCACCTGTACTTTGGGGTTTACTTCCTCACCCCCGTTCACTTTGCAGCCCACTCCTGTCTCTCACGCCTGCCCTGCAAATGCTCTCATTAAAGCAGCCAGTGAATGACTTCTAGGTCCCCAAACCTGGGATGCTTCTCGTCGGTGTCTTCGTTGACCTTGATTCTGTGACATCACACTCGCCTTGTTTGCCTCCTACCTCCCTGGCTTTCCTTCCTTTGCCAGCCTGTTCTATACCCATCGCATCCCTTAAGCCTCGGACTTCTGAGTCTTCTATTTGGCCTTCTGCATCTTCTATCGGAACCTCTGCGTTTTTTCATTCTTCTCACAGTTGCTAGGTGATTGCTGTCCTGTTGCTGATGGCTCCAGGCTAGCGTCTCTCACCTGCATCCAAGAGCTGAACAGCTGTTGTCCCCAGATGTCTTCCAGGCCCCTCAAAAGCAGCGAGGAATTGGACTCATCAGCTTACCCCCCAACACTGCTCCTCAGTACGAGACTCCACCATTTCATTATTTGAACCCCAAACTCAGGAGCCTTCCTCTTCTTCACCTCCTATGAACTAATCACTAGGTCCTATGGATTTTGTCTCTTCAAAGAATCCCTGAATCTCTCCGTGTCTCTTCATTTCCACAGACACCCCTTGCTTTAAGCCTCCATCATCTCCCCGCTGGACTCTGTTTTTGGCTGTGCTGTGCGGCTTGTGGGATCTTAGTTCCCAGTGTGTGTGTGTTCAGGTGCTTCCATCCTGTACAACCCTGTGACCCCATGGGCTGTAGCCCGCCAGGCTCCTCTGTCCATGGGATTCTCCAGGCAAGAATGCTGGAGTGGGTTGCCATGCCCTCCTCCAGGGGATTTTCCCCACCCCGGGATCGAACCCACATCTCATCTCCTGCACTGGGAGGCGGGTTCTTTACCACTAGCACCATCTGGGAAGCCCCCCACTTGGGCTCTTTTAATAGATCCCTAATTGTTTTTCCCTCGTCCGCTTCATTCTCTCAAAGCAGCCAGAGAGGGATTATTGAAAATTCAGGTCGACTGAGGGCTATTCTCTTGCTTGAAACTTGTCAGTCACCTCACTTGACACCTCGCCTATGAGGATGAGCATCCATGCTCCCTCCATGGCCAGCTGCCCCCCACCCCCTACAGTCCCCATCCATGGGCTGGAGACTGGGTACCCTTCTGCCCACCTTCACTTGGTTACATTAACCCATCCCCCAAGTCTCCTCCTGGGTACTCTTCCTTGATCCCAGGCTCGGTAAACTCCCTGGTATAAACTGGCGCAGCATCCTTAGACCCTCCTTCATGGCATTTATCCCTCGGTCACTGCTTGTTCAGTGTCTTTATCCCACATTTCCACACCTCCCTGAACTCCAGGTTACAGAAGCTCATTTGGCGACAAAAGCCGACTTGTGCTGCCATGAAGCTATTTATGATCTTTGGCCCACTTCATATACCTGGCACATTAACAGGTGCTCAGTACATATTTAGTAAAGGGAAAGTTGTACTCTGTTGTGACAGGTCTCAGCTAGGTGTCAGTGGAAAAACAATTATGTTAATTTAATCATTCAAGATGTGGTTGCCGTTTCAAAAGAAGTTGCTAAGAGAGGAAAAAAAATTTTAATTGACTGAATTTAATGGAAGCAAGGGCTTCCCAGGTGGCCCTAGTGGTAAAGAACCTGCCTGCCATTGCAGGAAACGTAAGAGACTCGGGTTCAATCCCTGGGTCAGGGGAGAAGGAAATGGCAACCCACTCCAGTATTCTTGCTTGGGAAATCCCACAGACAGAGGAGGCTGGGCTACAGTCCATGGGGTTGCAAAGAGTTGGACACGACTGAGCGACTGAGCACACACACAGTGGAAACAAACCATGGCCAGGCAGAGGAGTTCAGGCCACTTGATGAAAGACCTTGGGAGCAGGAGGTCTCCACGTTGGTTCGTTCTCCCAGCTGTGGGGCTTCCCGCTGACTCCTCCACTGGTGCCTAAAGACTGAGTCCCTCCCAGCAGCAGACGGAAGACCCTGGGGTCGGGGGTGGGCAGAACAGGGAGTAGAGCTCTGTGTCCAGGCTGAGGGTGCTCAGGGTTCCCTCTGGGGCTGCAGCCACTAGACACAATCGGGCATTAGGGCTGGAAGGAGAACCTTGAGGGGCTAAACGATCCTGGAAACCTCAGATTCTCTCTCTTGTGTGTGGCAACCCAGCAGGGCTTTGCTTGGCTGGTCGAGGAAATTTATGCTAGTGATGGAAACTCGATGCCTTTGTGTTTCTAGTATAAAAGTTAATGAATAAATCAAGTTCTTTTCCCTTTCCTTTTAAATTGCTGGCTCTGACCAGTAAAGACTGTCCTTGTTGCCAAATGGCATCATTCAGGAACCCCTCCCCCGCCCCTCATTGAGCCCACCGTGAGCTGTGACTCACTGATGCACAATGAATTTCCCATTAGTTCCTTTTGAAAAGGGAAAATGGGTTTGACATGTTTGTCTGTTTTTCCAAATATGTCTTAGGACCTTAAACATGTACATACTAATTTACAGGAACAGGATAATGTCAAAAATGATTATTTGCGACCTTCATTTATCCTACTTAGTGTGAACGTTTATGAGTTTCTCTGCAGAAATGTTATATGTGTGGTTATGAGATGCTGTGAGGGGAGTGTTAGTAATATCAGGCACAGGTGCTGCAGTAATATGCAAAAATCTAAATTGAGAAATTCTGAATTCTGTGCTCATTTGCCCCAATGGTGTCAGATAAGGGATAATGGATCCTGTTTCTCAAGGCAAATATATATGTAATACATATATTTAGGGCTAAATTGAGAATTACTGATAGAGGGTATAAATTCAGAGTCACATAGTGTTTTTGACAAGTAAAAATTGTAAATATTCAGAACATAGTTTTCTTGATAATTTAAGTCTGTTGGCTGTCTTCTTCTTTCTCTGATTGGTTAGTTGGTCTTGTTTTTCATTCCCAGTGTGACTGGACAAGAGCTTTTGTCAAGAACAGGAGTACTGTCCTCCTGTTATTGTTGTTTATTTGCAGGTGCTTAATTACTGTTTCATCTTTAATTCTTTGCCAGAATCTTTTTAAACTACTCATCCAGTTAGTTTACCTAAAACTGGAAAATATGATTTAATATAAGCAGGCCCTTAGATGCTTTAATACTCTGCAGTTCTCTGACAATGAAGGAACCAGTAAACCCTTCCACTTGGCGGAACTCCTGCTCTTCCTTTGGGATTTTTTAAGAATAGCTGACATGCCCTATGTGACCATTTGGCATAATCACATTTATACAGTGATTACTTGGCACCAAGAGCTGTTTTGGGTGCTTTATGAATATTAGCCCATTTAATCCTTACAATAATTGTGTGAGTTAGGTTTATTTTATTGTCAACTGTATAGGTAAAGAAAGGGAGGCATAGAAAGGTTAGGTTGATGGCTTAAAAACTGCTGGTGATTAGACTGGCTTGAGCACTTTCTTTTTGGCTGTGCTAGGTCTTCATTGCTACGTGCAGACTTTCTCTAGTTGTGGCACCTAGGGGCTGCTCTCTAGTTGCAGTGCACAGGCTTCTCACTGCAGCGGCTTCCCTCCTGCGGAGCACAGGCTCTAGGGTGCAGCCTCAGTAATTGTGTGACACAGGCTTAGTTGCCCTGTGGCATGTGGAATCTTCGTGGACCAAGGATCGAACCCATGACCCCTGTATTGGCAGGTAGATTCTTAACCACTGGACCACCAGGGCAGTCCAGCATTTGCTATATTACCGATATTATATGCTGCCTACCATACAGTCATCTATCAATCTGGATATTAAGTAATAGGAAACTCTTTGAAAAAAAGTTCCAGTATTTTCCTCCTCACCTCATTGGTTCATCTTGTGCTGCGCCCCCCCTCTTGAAGACATCTTACCCACTTGGGAACCCACTGGCGCAGGTATGAGCATGCGTGGTCTCATGTAAATGAGCCTGTGTCAGGCTCAGAAAATCTGAACTGCTGACCCAAGAGTCTTTTCTCCCATGGCTGCTCTTAGCTACTCACTAAAGTCTCTTGAATTTTTTTATAAGCATGTTTTGTTTCGTTACATTAGACTCGACAAAATGTCTTGCAAATGTGAAGATTTCCTACTCTTCAAATATGCTTGAAGTGGAAACAAATCTCCCTTTTCCTATTCTGAACACATTTTGCTCATTCAGATTTAATATCCTATAGAGTGGCCTGTAAAGCATTTATCCTGGCCAAACAGGTTTGCTATGTAGTATGATGTACAGACATCTAAACAGGACAAAACAAACAGCCTGTCATTCATGAAGGAAGACTATTTAGAAAATTGGTCATCTTACTCTTCATTTCTACCACGTTTATTATAGCTATCCAGTCAGTCCCCATTTTGCTAAGTATTTTCTTCAGTGTTAACAGAAATCTTTAGGGAACAGATAGAGTTATTTAAGGCATTAAAAATTTTGCCTGATTAAATTTGTTTATTGCTTTGAGTGATTTCTCTTATTTTCTGTTCAATTAATTTGGTTTAGAAGTTTAAGAACTAAAACTTAGTTTAAATGTTTATTTTTTTCTAATGGCTAATGATCCTACTGGTCCTGATTTTACTTTCAAAGGAAAAAAGCACATTTCATAATGAGATTTTTGACATTAAGATTCATGCTTTTACCAGAACTTTGATTTTTTTTTTTTCTGGTTCCTACTAATGGAATTTTTGGTTTTGGTTTGACATATGACTATATATTTAAATAATATCTATGTAATATAAAGGGTGGGCTTCCCTGGTGGCTTAATGGTAAAGAATCTGCCTGCCAATACAAGAGATTTGGGTTTGATTCCTGGTTTGGGAAGATACCCTGGAGAAGGGAATGGCAACCTACTCCAGTGTCCTTGACTGGAAATCCCGTGGACAGAGGATCCTGGCAGGCTACAAGTCCATAGCGTCCCAAAAGAGTCGGACGGGACTTAGAGATTAAAAATGAAAACAGCGCATATAAAGTAGAAGAGTTAAGAAAGAATAACAAAAGGATTCTTGGCTTTTGTAGTCTACCTTTTGTAGTCTTAATACAAGCACAAGAGAAGGATAAACTATACATTGACTTAATTTGCCATTTAGAGGTCACAATAGTGGAATTCCCAGGAGATTTTTCAGAAATAAATCACAGTACTTTAGCTCAGAGAGACTTCCTAGGAGCTTCCCAAAGCTTTACAAGCATTGGAAGCTTAGTGTCTGGACAGCTCTGAAGCTCGAGGACAAAGCTGGCTTGTTGTTCAGTCATTTGAGGAGCTGCAGTGTGAATCTGGGAGACACAGAACCAATATTGTGTTCAGTTGGAACTCTGGATGGAACATAATTACCACACCTCACTTGACATTGGTCCAGGATACTGGTTTGTAATGCTCCCACTCTTGTGAAAATCCAAGACTTTTAATTGCCGTAAAGAACTCATATTCCATGACTCATCCAAGGATTGCACCACTTGGCTCTCCTGAGAATGTATCTGCCCTGCATGTTCTCCTTATGTTTTTGTAGTGCTTTGTAGACCCTTGACTGCATGATGAGTTTTTGTCTGTAATGATGAAGAGAGACTTTTATGCACAGGATGTTTTGGTGCCTAGTGTGGGCATGACCTGATAGATCTTGGGATTGGATGGGTGTTGATAGAGAAGGGACGTAGGATAATTATTTATAGGGGGTTATTCAATTATTCTATCTGGCAGTGATTACATATATGCTTGGGGAAGAAGGTTGCATTTGCCAATCAATAATGACTGCGTTGGATGTGTTCTGTATGTATTTTGAAGCTCTGAAGTTAGTGCATGCGTGCTCAATCACTCAGATATCTTGACTTTTTGCAAGCCCTCTGGTGTTCGGTGTATCCCTATTTAGGGTTGTTAGGTCTCCTTGCTGAATTGACCCTTTTATCATTATGTAAACATCTCTCTTCGTCCCTGGTAATACTCCTTGTTCTGCAGTCTAGGCTTCCCTGGTGGCTCAGAGGGTAAAAAGCGTCTGCCTCCAATGCGGAACACCCAGGTTTGATCCCTGGGTTGGGAAGAGCCCCTGGAGAAGGAAATGGCATCCCACTCCAGTACTCTTGCCTGGAAAATCCCATGGACGGAGAAGCCTGGTAGGCTACAGTCCATGGGGTTGCAAAGAGTTGGACACGACTGAGCAACTTCACTTTCTTTCTAATACTCCTTGTTCTGCAGTCTACTTTGTCTGATATTAATGTAGCCACTGAGTTTTCTTTTCATTAATGTTTATGAAGTATAACTTATATCCTCTTACTTTGAACCTGTTTCTGTATTTATACTTAAAGTGTGTTTCTTTTAAACAGCATATAGTTGTGTCGTTTTTTTTTTGGCCACGCTGGGCAGCATGCAGGTGTCTTAGTTCTCTGATCAGGGATTGAACTCGTGCCCCCTGCAGTGAAAGCGTGGAATCTTAACCACTGGACCACCAGGAAGTCCCTGGGTTATGCTTTTTTATCCAACCTCACAGTCTTTGTCTCTTAGTTGGTCTTTAGATTATTTGTGTTTCACATTATCACCACGTGGGGTCTTTGTGATGATGCCGCCCCTCACCAGTGGTAGATGCTCCATGTTAGTCTCGGCCCTGGGTCTCCTCTCTAAGGGTGAAGCTTTCTCTTCTTCTTCCATTCCTTGGCAGCACTAGGTCTCAGCTGGTGCTCTTAGAGTGACGGGGTTTCCCGGCCTGTCCCTACTGGTTGGGGCTCTTGATGACAGATGGAGAGGAGGATCTGGATGAGGTCTGTCTGTGTCTTTCCCACAAGCTGCTCCTCCCCTCCTTGGCCTCCACCTCAGGGAGGCTCTCTCCGGTCTTGAACCTGCCCTCAGACCTCCTTGTGAACGTCTGATGAGCTCGGTGGCAAAGAGCCTGCCAGTGGGTATAAATCTCCCGTGGGTAGTGTGGCTCCCAGGGGTTCTGTATTAGCCTTCACCAGGCCTCTGATAGTTTGTTACATTTTTTTTTAAATTTAATTAATTAACTTACGGCCCTGCTGGGTCTTCGTTGCTGCGTGTGGACCTTCTCCAATGGCGGTAAGCTCTGCTTGGGCTTCTCACTGTAGTGGTTTCTCTTGTGGAGCACGGGTTCTCGGGCGTGCGGGCTTCAGTAGTTACAGCACGTGGGCTCAGTAGTAGTGGCTCACAGGCCTAGTGTGGGATCTTCCCAGACCAGGGATCAAACCCATGTACCCTGCATTGGCAGGTGGATTCTTCACCACTGAGCCAACTGGGAAGCCCCTTCATTACATTTTTAGATGACTTCTTTTCACCAGTTTGTGTGAGGCCTGGCGTCTGCCCCAGGAAATAATGTTTGCATCCTGACTTTCCTTGGAGGAGTCTGTCTTTCCTTATAATTCAGGCCATTTGGTTGTCCTGTGACCTTTGCTGTCTGATGGGTTCTAGAATGGTTGCTATTTTATAAATTATACAGGCTTCCTTGGTGACTCAGATGGTAAAGAATCCGCCTGCAATGCAGGAGAACTTGGGTTTGATCTCTGGGTCGGGAAGATCCTCTGGAGAAGGGAATGGCCACCCACTCCAGTGTTCTTGCCTGGAGAATCCCAGGGACAGAGGAGCCTGGTGGGCACATGGGGTCACACAGAGTCAGACACAAGTGAGCTACTCACATTGTCACTTTCCTTTTCGTAAGGGTAGCAGCAATATTCCAGCTTTGCCCATCTTTAGGAATGTTCTGCGTTACTGACTTTTCGTGGCCTGAGATTTGAGTTTTGCCACTTCCTTTGGGTGTGCTGACATTCTGATTCTCCAAGTGAGTTAGTATTAAAAGCCTGGCCGGTGTCCTTGCAGAAACTTGGGGGCTGTGGCAGCCGTGGAGCCAGTGTAGCGCCTCGTGCGGGGACGGTGTCAGAGAGCGTCGCCGCGTGTGCCTGACCTCCTCCCCCTCCCGACCTGGCTGCCCCGGAATGTCCTCGGAGACCTCCCCGTGTTCCCTGGAGGACTGTGCTGGTAGGTATCCATCCTCCCGCCCGAGCCTCTCCTGGAGGGGCTGCTGCACTCAGGCCTGCCTGGCAGTCACCAGTCTGAGTTCAGGAGTAGACTTAACTGCATTGTTGCTGCTGCTGACTGTCCAGACTCTGTGCCCCTCAGTGTGTCTACACTGGGGCTGGCTTGCCAGCAAGATGACCGGGGACTTAACACTGTCAAAAATGGGAACATGACAAGGACATTGGTCTAAATGAAAGGTTCAGACATACAAAATCATTTTTAAAAATGCAAAAAATGGGAGGGATGATCATTTTTTCCCAAGATTTCTTGCTGTTTCTCCCTCCTTTAACTTCTCTCCATCAAAACTGTGGGGAAACATTAAAAAATTGTTTTTCTCCTCCTCATCTCCAAGAAGTCCCAGGGAACCATATAGATCAATTGTCCAAAATGGGGCAAGACGCCCTGCCTTATCCCCTGAAGGGCCCTATATTTATTCTTTACTCCCCTGCCCAGGAAGAGAAGGTGGGGCGTTTCACGTTACCATCACCTGGAGACTGGCCCGTCCTTCATCCTCCTGAGCATCTCGAAGGCCCACACCAGCAGGTGCTCAGTGAGGACTTGATGTAGATGGTCTGTGGTGGGGTGCTCAGGTCACTCAGCTGGGTTTGCCGCAGCTTATGGAGCTGAATCCCATTCATTTCCCACAGGTTACAGTAAAAGGGAATCTTTGCTCTTTGCACACACTATCCCCCATCTGAGACACAGCCAGCTCTCCATTTAGTTGACCAGCCTTTGCTCTGGTCCTGACCCTTAGGTGAGGCCCCTCTCCAGTCCTGACTTCTTCCATTCTCCAACTCCAGGTTGAAAACCATCCCCCGGTTCCTGTCCCTTTGGGACCTGGAGGAGTTAGATGTTTTCTGTGTTTGATCTCAGAGCACCTTGTTGAGCAAACCACCAGCATCTGGCAGTACCTTGACCGGTGTCCCCACCTGTGACCTTCCAAAATCCTGCTGTCTCGTCTTTGCAGCCCGTGCTGTAGGCCTTGTTCCCTTTATTCCAGCATCCTAAGGCCATTCTCTCTTCTGTGATTTTCCTATTACAGCTTCAGACACAGGCTCCCTCCCAGGCCCCAGCTTTCCCCTCCTCTTTCATCAGCTCTGGGCCCCACCCCAAATCTGTTTCTCCAGTTGTGTTTCATACTGTCTTCTAAGGCTTTCTTCTGCATCTATCCTTTGCTTTATAAGTCCCCTTACTCTCCATAGCTCCTTCCTTGTGTGTAACTTCTTGCTTTTCATTCTGGGAGGGCATGCTGTGTTAAGCTATTCCATCTAGAGTTCCATGATACTCAAATGAAGTAAAAATCAACTGCCCCTGACTTCTACTGCACCTTTAGCAACGACAGCAATAGCAACCATTTACTACATGTCTCACTCAAAACTCATAATAATTCTACAAGACAAGGATTCTTATGCTGGGCTCAGATTTTGAGAGCTTGGTGCTGCCAGGCATTTTTTTAAAGTGCCTTGCATGTATAAAGTCGGTCCATCGTTATCTCCATATACCGGTATGAACTTTGTAGCAGAGAGAGGATAAGCCACCTGCCCAAGACCATAGAGCTAGAAAGCAAGGGACTAGATCTGGCCTCACCCTAAGCTCCCTAACTTGAATACTTTGCGTCTATATATTACAGGTCAGTCTAGCTTTCTAAAAGCATCCTGGAATTAGCAGTCCGTTTTTGTGGCTGTGGTATTATTTCATGTTTTGGCATCTTAATCTCTTTAATCCTGGGTGGGAACTAGAAATTTGTGCATTATAAATTAGCAAAAAGGGTAAGTGTTACAGACACCCCTGCTTCTACTGTCAGTGGTCCTCAGATAAATGCTCATGTGGATAAAAATGATCATTTCTCCCAAGTGTTTCTGTTTGCGGTTTAGGCTGTTTTCCACTCCTTCAAAGTGTAAAGACCTGTTTGCAGGCTGCTTAGCATCAGGAAGCTCTCCTTCACTTCAGGGAAAGACGAGATGAGGCAGAGATGGGTGAGGTCAGCACCTCTGGGGCTTTTCTCCAGCTGTGGTTTTAAAGGATTCCAACCAGAGTCCAAGGTGACAGCTAAGAGGTCTGTCATGTACGTTTGCCACTGACGGGGCAGCCGATCATGTCTGCAGACGAAGACCTGATCATCCAGGAAACACGTCTTTCATCATGCAACTGTTTTCACTTGTTTGAAAGTCTAGAGTTCTGTTTGGTTTTGAAAGGATGTTTTTATGCCAAGGTCTAAGTGAGGTTCTACATTAATTTGGCCCTTCTTGTTCGCCGCAGCAGTGGGTGGATCCAGTTGCCATGTACCCACATTCCATCAGATAGGATGTTGAACATTTTGTTACCACCTTTAAAATAATGAATCAATTACTGAATATAACATTGATTGAGTACCAGCTCTGTGCCAGTTATTGACTGGAGTTGGAAATATATAGGTAAGCCATGTCTCTCTGTCTGGAAGGGGCGTATGATATAGTAACTTAGCAGACATGGGTGTGCTAAGCAGGTGTAGCGTCCAGTACAATAGAAGATATCCACAGCTTGCTATGGATACTTGGCGACAATCCAGGCTAGGAACACCTCTGTTCATGGAAGAAGTGATACGGGAGCTGAAGTTTGAAAGCTGAATAAGTGTCACCTGGTGAACTAGGTGAGAAGGGGAGTTTTAGCAAAGGGAGCAATGATGAAAGCTCGGCAAATGATGGGCACCTTAAGAAACCCAGAGAACTGACAACAGTTTGATGTGGCTGGAGGACAGTGTCAGGAAGGAGGGATAAAAATGAGGCTGGACAGGGGGATTCCCTGGCAGTCCAGTGGTTAGGACTCAGTGCTTTCACTGCCAAGGGCCTGGGTTCAATCCCTGGTCAGGGAACTAAGATGTTGTAAGCCGCATAGTGTTGCAAAACACACACACACACACACACACACACACACACACACACTGAGGCTGGACAAGCCAGATCCTGAGGGCCCTTGAAAGATTGGACCTGTGCTGTAGAGGGCTCTTTCTGCTGCAGTGTGGAGTAGAAATCAGAAGGGGCAGGAATGGCTGCAGGGAGGCCTGTTAAAAGAGTTTGTCAGTGACCCAAGGCAGTGGGATGCAGAGGAGAGGATTTACCAAGTCTGGATGTGGCAAGCGTGGAGAGGGGAGCATCCCGATGAAACTTAGGATTCTGTTGCTGCCAACTGCATGGATGGGTCCCAGCTCTGGGATGGTGAGGGAGACTGGACCTGGGTACCGCTGACTGATGACTGCCTGGAAGTGGGGAGATGACAAGAGTTGAGGAGAGGTAGCGGGGTGTCTGGGTGGATGGACATGGGCATCAGAAGAGTAGAACTTGTACACGGAGGTGAAAGAGTTGGTTGAGATGGCAGCCAGGGATGAGGAGGCTGAGGGACACGCCCTGCCGCTGGCTCTGCTAACAAAGCTCCCACCCAAGAGTGGGTGGAGGAGGCTGTGCCCTGCGGGAGGGCCCATCCTCAGGTCAGGCAAGGAGACAAACAGTGTTTTGTGGAAAGTTTCTGGATGGTGAGGTCTTTGGCTATAGGTGTCTCATAGGGTGCAGTGGAAAGGGGAGGGGAGCATTGGGGATGGGTCCAGGAGATGACTCACGGAGCTGGGGGTAAGACTGAGGAAGAGAGACACCGGACAAAACCAGCACAGCGTTGTGGTGAAGCAATTACCCTCCAATTAAAAATAAATTTAAAAAATCATCTGGTAGGCTAATCCTTACCTGTTCCCCCTTTTGGAGGGCAGAATAGAATGTGGTGATTGGAGCTCAAATGATTCATGATTAATGGCTCTGCATGATCACAACTTGCAAGACCCTGATTGCTCCTGATACATACATTAACTCAGTCCAGTTCAGTTCAGTCGCTCAGTCGTATCCGACTCTTTGCGACCCCATGAATCACAGCACGCCACATTAATTAGTTTAAAAAAAAAAAGAGGGAACAGGTGACTGGAAGGGCTTAAATGATGGACAGTGGCCTAAGAGTTGAAAGAGAGGTCCTGCCGGGTGGAACTGGGTGGTCTCAGGTTCCTGGGTACTTTAGCGGCAGTACAGGCTGAGGTCCCAAGTGGCGTCTGAGTCTTGGTGAAACATTCTGATGACCGTGGGACACACCAGACTGAGAGACCAGGGAAGAAGGAGGAAAATCAGCACCACATGGAAGGGAGGGAGGAGATAAGAGAGCTAAGAAAGCAGAAGTGGGAAAACAGAGGCTCCAGTACCTAGGAAAGGCAGTTCCCGGACACGGGAGAGAAAAATTGAGTTGTAATATATTGCCAAAAGACCTATTTTCACCTACTAATTTCTCTTGAGATGTGCACATGTAGCTGCAACCTGCCTAAATTACTTTGCACTTCAAGTGTTACTGAAAATTTTCCAACATTCATCTCAAAGGTACATTTAACTGTCGATATCCCATGTTCACCTCTCTCTAGTGCTCAGTTGCGGAGAAGGCGATGGCACCCCACTCCAGTACTCTTGCCTGGAAAATCCCATGGACGGAGGAGCCTGGTAGGCTGCAGTCCATGGGGTCGCAAAGAGTCAGACACGACTGAGCGACTTCACTTTCACTTTTTACTTTCATGCATTGGAGAAGGAAATGGCAACCCACTCCAGTGGTCTTGCCTGGAGAATCCCAGGGATGGGGGAGCCTAGTGGGCTGCCATCTATGGGGTTGCACAGAGTAGGACACAACTGAAGCAACTTAACAGCCGCAGCCGCAGCCCAGTGCTCAGTTGTGTCCAACTCTCTGCAACCCTTTGGACTATAGCCCACCAGGCTCCTCTGTCCAAGGAGTTTTTCAGGCAAGAATACTGGAGTGGGTTGCCGTTTCCTCCTCCAGGGGATCTTCCCCACTTAGGGATTGAACCCACATCTCCTAAGTCTCTTGCATTGCACACAGATTCTTTACCACTGAGCCATCGGGGAAACCCTTATTTACCTTACCTTAAGTGAAAAACCTTGATTTTTTTACCTTGAAACGCTCCTCCTGAGGCTTCTATGTAGAAATTTGGGTTCAAGTGTCAGCAGACACTGAATGTGCCCAGGAGTCACCCTGATGTGGCCCATCTGGTCACCGCACTTCTTTCTACCAGTCTCTCTTTTTCCGTTTGACTTAAGTTGTCTGTAGAAATATGCACGACCAGAAGTCCTAGTCCTTGTTTATTTCACTTTAACTGCTAGATAATTAGAGCAAGCCACCCAGAGACCTTAGACCCATGCAGAGAGAACCATACCAGAGGATGCATTTGTTCTTTTTTTTTTTTTTGGTAGCTTTCCAACCATCCAGCCCATCTCCTCTCCAGCCCCAGGCTCCCGTGAAGTCCAACAACGTCGTGACGGTCACTGGCATATCCCTGTGCCTGTTCATCATCGTGGCCACCGTGCTCATCACGCTCTGGCGGAAGCTGGGCCGCGCCCCCAAGTGCAGCACGCCCGCCCGCCACAACTCACTGCACGGGCCCGGCTGCCGGAAGAACTCCGACGAGGAGAACATATGTGAGCTGAGCGAGCCGCGCGGCAGCTTCTCGGATGCGGGTGATGGGCCGGCGGGGAGCCCCGGGGACCCAGGCATCCCGCTGACCTACCGGCGGAGCGTGCCAGCGCCCCCCGATGACGAGGCCTCGGGGAGCGAGAGCTTCCAGGCCAACGCCCAGAAGATCATCCCGCCCCTGTTCAGCTACCGCCTGGCCCAGCAGCAGCTGAAGGAGATGAAGAAGAAAGGCCTGACGGAGACCACCAAGGTGTACCACGTGTCCCAGAGCCCCCTGACGGACACGGCCATCGATGCCGCCGCCGCCGCAGCAGCAGCAGCAGCATCCCCCGGAGGGTCCGAGAGCCCCGAGGAAGTTGCGGCTGGCAAGTTTCGTATCAAATCCCCGTTCCTGGAGCACCCCCCCGCGGTGGGCACTGGAGACAGGCCCCCCTCTCGGCTGGACCATCCATTCTCGGCGGCCAGCTGCGCCGTCAGCCCCAGCCAGACCCTCCTCCGCAAGTCGCAGGTGAGGAGCCACTCCCGGGGGTCCCACTTCCGCAGGACGGCGAGCTTCCACGAGGCCAGGCAGGCCCGGCCGTTCCGGGAGAGGAGCCTGTCCACACTGACTCCTCGGCCGACCCCCGCCCATGGCCCCAGGGCCCGGACCTGGGACCAGGCCGGAGAACGAGGCCGGCCTCCGAGTCGAGGCACTGCCCTGTTCCCGGAGAAACGGGACCATGGCCCAGGGGCAGCGGGGGCCAGTGGTCCCTTAAGCCCTCTCCCCAAACCCCACTCCCTGGGACCGCCCCCAAGAAAACCGGACCTGGGGGATCGCCAGGCCGGATTCGTGGGGGCAGGTGAGAGACCGGAGCCTCCCCGGGCTCGGAGGGGGCCGTCCCCCAGTCACAGGAGTGTCTCAAGGAAGCAGCCTTCCCCGCCGGCGCCCAAAGATGGTTACCAGAGGGTCAGCCCTCTGAGTCCTTCTCAGGGCAGAAAAGACAAGTGTCAGAGCTTCCCCGCCCACCCGGAGTTCGCCTTCTACGACAATACGTCCTTCGGCCTCACCGAGGCAGAGCAGCGGATGCTGGATCTCCCGGGATACTTTGGGTCAAATGAAGAGGATGAAACCACAAGTACGCTGAGTGTGGAGAAGCTGGTTATCTAGCCTGACATCACCCCGGAGACTTCCCACAGCGGGGTCCTGGGCCCAGATCCAGGGATCGGCTGCTTACAGTGTTCTGTGGACTCTTCAGTACAGCAGGGCAGGATGTGGGCGAGGTGGTAACTCACAAGTGTGCACGTGTGTTTCAGTTCATAAGAAGTTATTTATCTCAAACGTTTCCCCTTCCTTAGCCTGTTTCTGTCAGCTTATCACTACTAACTATGATAATAAAATTTAAACAAGAGCAAAACAGGGCTTGGTCTCTCATGTGAGTATCAAAAATGACAAGATACAGCATGTGAGTGTGAAATGGTATGAACACTTCATTGGCAGCTTCCAACTGGAAACACATCTGAGTGTTTCAATGTAAGAGGTGCTGGAACAAAGTAAGCTCACCAACACAACTGTGAATTGTAATTTATTAAGTTATAGATAATTCAGAATTTGATTCCTGCACAGGCGGAATTAAATAGGTTTCATATGTGGCTGATTGTCAATGATGGCTATTTCTAGGCTACCTAGAAATAATGATACCATAGATATTCCAGAATAGTTTTCAGGCGAGAATTGGGTGATGTCTGAGCCTCCCTGGTGGCTCAGACGGTAAAGAATCTGCCTGCGATTCAGGAGACCCGGGTTCAATCCCTGCATTGGGAAGATTCCCTGGAGAAGGAAATGACTACCCACTCCAGTATTCTTGCCTGGAGAATCCCATGGACAGCGGAGCCTGGCAGGCTACAGTCCATAGGGTTGCAGAGTTTGACACAACCAAGCAACTTAACACACATGTTGTCACTCAGTCACGTCTGACTCTTTGTCACCCCATAGACTGTAGCCGCCAGGCTCCTCTGTCCATAGAAATTAGCAGGCAAAAAGGCTGGAGTGGGTTGCCTTCTCCTACTCCAGGGGATCTTCCCAACCCAGGGATCGAACCCATGTCTCTTGTGTCTCTTGCACTGGCAGACAGGTTCTTTACCACTAATGCCACCTGGAAAGATACTCAGTTTTTATAGGGGTGGGTCGTTTCATAAGCTAAGAAGTGGAAGGAGTTTTCCAGCTATTTTGGGAAAGAGGCGGGGATTTCCAGAAATTGGGCCACCACCCACATTTTGATCTTTATGATCAGCCTTGGAACTGTCATGCCTGTGAGTGTGTCATTAGCATGCTGATGTGTTACAGTGAGCATACACTGAGGCTCAAAGTCTAGTGGAACTGGACTCATCTGCCATCTTGGACCTATTTGGTTCTAATCAGTTTGTGTCCAGTCCTCGGAGTATGTCATTCTTTTAAATGTTGTGCTTTGCCCCCTTCCCTCCTGTTTGAGAAGAACCTAGAGGTTGGGCTCCGTTACTGGACTGTCATCAGGTGCCATGTGGACACTGCAATCTGGTGTACTTCCTCTCAGACCTTGAACTTGACGCCTTATCTGCATACACTTGAGTAATTGCACTTTCTTCTTTGTTCATCTTGACCTTTGTTAGCTGCCGCACCTACCCTGCCTTTTAGACTCTGTTTTCCTTCTTCCTTTTAGAGTTTATCAGGCTGTCAGCCTGCTGGCGAGGTTTCAGGGACCACTGGAGAGAGTGCAATTAGATGGGGAAAAGTAAAAATCACAAATGCAATTACTGTACCTTAAAAAGTTTATTTTGTCGCAGTACCACTTCATTTGTTCCATTATTAATGAAAACCAAAATATATTTCCTTTTGGAAATGCTTTAATAATAGCTATCTACTTTTCAGGAACAGGAGAAATTGATTATTCAATGGTGTCTGACAACTGATGGGAAGAAGAGGAAATCAGACTTCTTAATCTCCCTTTTCTTTGTTTGTCCTACTGGAAAGCTCTGTTCTCCTTCCGAGTTCACAGGATTATGTGCCAGCCTTTAACAGAGGGTGTGCTTGCTTGTTCTGGACTTCATGATGGATTTCCAAAAAATTGTTTTCATCTGAATGAGATAAAAACAGCTATGGGGAAGGTGAAAATTAGAGGAAAACACTGTGAATGGAAAGATTTTCTGTTAACTTATGTCTTTCCCTTGTATATCACGCATCTAAATTAATGTCACGGTGAATTAATAACCACATGTAATATGTTCACCAACCACCTAGCCCAGTTTTCTGTGGGTCAGTCTCTACATTTCAGAATTAAGCTAATTTGGCCTCTGTCTCTGAGAAAGAGAAAATTGGATGTTTCAGCACTGTCTTTGATGGAGAAGTGTTTAACTTCCTTAGAAATAATCTATTCCTCACCACAATGTCCCTAGGTCCTAGCCCCAGTGGCTGCCATAGAGTAGAAGCTCCATAAAGATTTGTTGAATAAATGACAGCTATTCAAAAGCCCTCAAACTATATTTGTGGTTGAATTGGGACAATTCTTATGACACTTTAAATCTTAAACCATTACGAATGGGATGGGTTCCTGTGAGATACTGTGGGGTTTTGAATTTCTGGAAGCATTCCAAAATGAAGAAATCCTTAACTTTTCAGGATAATGCTTTGGCAAAAGATGAAGGCATCTGTAGAGCCTTTTGCAGTGTCTGTGCAAGTAAGTAAGTATTGAGTGTATAGGAGAGAGTGGCTTCCACATGGACAGGGTGCCCTGTCTTCCTAGCAAGTCTTCTTTTCACCCCACTGCCTGGAGTCCGCACCATCTCATTTGGTCAATTGCTGCCCAGATGTGACTTCTAAAGTGGATTTATTTCATAGACCTGAGAGCACTCAGTGTGCCAAGCCCTTGCCACTACCGCCCAAACGATGACTAGGCTTCCTCCCAATTTTCTCTCCTCGAGGTCTGTTCCACTCCAGACTGACCCACAAAATATCAAACTGCTGTTTTACTACTTTTATGATTTTTTTTCATTTTACTCTAGATACATAACTTGTAAAAATTGTACAATTTTTAGTCCGGGTTGTTTATGAGTCATTTTTATACACAGATGACAGTGTATTTTAAACATATTGTATTATGTAAGGGCTTGTTTCTCCAGGTCATACCAGCTGAGTCATGATTTGTACAAAAAGAAGTATTTGGCACAATCGAAAGCACACAGGTTTAATTCTGGCCCTTCCCTTTCTAGCTGTGTGATCTTAGGTAAGTCACTTAATCACACGAACCTCTTTTTTTTCCCAGTGTAAAATGGAAATGTTCATCCCTGGTTCAAGATGGGGACTTGAGTATATATATTTATTTCCTCGCCCTCCTAGGATTCGAATATAAAACATACAATACCAAAAGCAGTTGAGAGAATAAGAGATGAAGTGATTTACATGGATTTCTAGAGGACAAAGTACATGGAAGAACATGGAATGGAAGAAGCTTTAGCCCAGGATATGTTTAGAGGGTCTTGCAGAACATGGGGGCCCTGCCTCTGTGCTAGTCCCTCACTGAGGTTGGGGACTCAGAAAAGTCACTGGAGTGAAGAGAAGACAGAAGAATAGTGAAGATCTCTATATGAAACGGTCATCCTCCATTCCTACTCTTCAGCGCTGGTGCCAAGAACTCCCAGCAACTGGATGTTCAACCACAGACCAAACCAAAACCAACCAACCAACCAATGACCAGAGGGGACTTTTATAAAGACAGCGAAGCCTGTTTCCAAGGAAACTTGAACAGCAGTAGTTGTCGTTGGTAACCTGGCACAAAGCCATCTCATTCCAGCACTTGAGAAGTCTCAGCACTCAGATCTCGGACTATTCACCCTCAACTGAAGCCTGCCGCTCAGCACGTCCTGCGCATGCACTGTGTCCTTTCTCCCTCTCTCAGTCATAAGAAGAGCCTGACAACTGGATTCATGAAACATTTGAGAACAGTATGACAAAAGTAAAAAGAGAAAAACTGACCCCAGAAGAAATGTATAATTCAGGGAATATGAGAAAAATCAAATAAAAACCCTACAAAATGAATTACTTATCACTCAAGTACAGTAGTATTGCGAGAGGGCATCAGAGGGCAGACACACAGAAACCATAATCACAGAAAACTAGTCAATCTAATCGCATGGACCACAGCCTTGTCTAACTCAGTGAAACTAAGCCATGTCGTGTGGGGCCACCCAAGACGGGAGGGTCATGGTGGAGAGGTCTGACAGAATGTGGTCCACTGGAGAAGGGAATGGCAAACCACTTCAGAACTCTTGCCTTGAGAACCCCATGAACAGTATGAAAAGGCAAAATGATAGGATACTGAAAGAGAAACTCCCCAGGTCGGTAGGTGCCCAATATGCTACTGGAGATCAGTGGAGAAATAACTCCAGAAAGAGTGAAGGGATGGAGCCAAAGCAAAAACAATACCCAGTTGTGGATGTGACTGGTGATAGAAGCAAGGGCTGATGCTGTAAAGAGCAATATTGCATAGGAACCTGGAATGTTAGGTCCATGAATCAAGGCAAATTGGAAGTCGTCAAACAAGAGATGGCAAGAGTGAATGTCGACATTCTAGGAATCAGTGAACTAAAATGTACTGGAATGGGTGAATTTAACTCAGATCACCATTATATCTATTACTGTGGGCAGGAATCCCTCAGAAGAAATGGAGTAACCATCATGGTCAACAAAAGAGTCCGAAATGCAGTACTTGGATGCAATCTCAAAAACGACAGAATGATCTCTGTTTGTTTCCAAGGCAAACCATTCAGTATCACAGTAATCCAAGTCTATGCCCCAACCAGTAATGCTGAAGAAACTGAAGTTGAACAGTTCTATGAAGACCTACAAGACCTTTTAGAACACCCAAAAAAGATGTCCTTTTCATTATAGGGGACTGGAATGCAAAAGTAGGAAGTCAAGAAACATCTGGAGTAACAGGCAAATTTGGCCTTGGAATACAGAATGAAGCAGGGCAAAGGCTAATAGAGTTTTGCCAAGACAACGCACTGGTCATAGCAAACACCCTCTTCCAACAACACAAGAGAAGACTCTACACATGGACATCACCAGATGCTCAACACCGAAATCAGATTGATTATATTCTTTGCAGCCAAAGATGGAGAAGCTCTATACAGTCAGCAAAAACAAGACTGGGAGCTGATTGTGGCTCAGATCATGAACTCCTTATTGCCAAATTCAGACTTAAATTGAAGAAAGTAGGGGAAACCACTAGACCATTCAGGGATGACCTAAATCAAATCCCTTATGATTATACAGTGGAAGTGAGAAATAGATTTAAGGGACTAGATCTGATAGAGTGCCTAATGAACTATGGACAGAGGTTTGTGACATTGTACAGGAGACAGGGATCAAGACCATCCCCATGGAAAAGAAATGCAAAAAAGCAAAATGGCTGTCTGAGGAGGCCTTACAAATAGCTGTGAAAAGAAGAGAAGCAAAAAGCAAAGGAGAAAAGGAAAGATATAAGCATCTGAATGCAGAGTTCCAAAGAATAGCAAGAAGAGATAAGAAAGCCTTCTTCAGCGATCAATGCAAAGAAATAGAGGAAAACAACAGAATGGGATAGACCAGAGATCTCTTCAAGAAAATGAGAGATACCAAGGGAACATTTCATGCAAAGATGGGCTCGATAAAGGACAGAAATGGTATGGACCTAACAGAAGCAGAAGATATTAAGAAGAGGTGGCAAGAATACACAGAACTGTACAAAAAAGAGCTTCACGACCCAGATAATCACAATGGTGTGATCACTGACCTAGAGCCAGACATCCTGGAATGTGAAGTCAAGTGGGCCTTAGAAAGCATCACTATGAACAAAGCTAGTGGAGGTGATGGAATTCCAGTTGAGCTATTTCAAATCCTGAAAGATGATGCTGTGAAGGTGCTGCACTCAATATGCCAGCAAATATGGAAAACTCAGCAGTGGCCACAGGACTGGAAAAGGTCAGTTTTCATTCCAATCCCAAAGAACGGCAATGCCAAAGAATGCTCCAAGTACCGCACAATTGCACTCATCTCACATGCTAGTAAAGTAATGCTCAAAATTCTCCAAGCCAGGCTTTAGCAATACATGAACCGTGAACTTCCAGATGTTCAAGCTGGTTTTAGAAAAGGCAGAGGAACCAGAGATCTAATTGCCAACATCAGAAAAGCAAGACAGTTCCAGAAAAACATCTATTTCTGCTTTCTTGACTATACCAAAGCCTTTGACTGTACGGATCACAATAAACTGTGGAAAATTCTGAAAGAGATGGGCATACCAGACCACCTGACCTGCCTCTTGAGAAATCTGTATGCAGATCAGGAAGCAACTGTTAGAACTGGACATGGAACAGACTGGTTCCAAATAGGAAAAGGAGTATGTCAAGGCTGTATATTGTCACCCTGCTTATTTAACTTATATGCAGAGTACATCATGAGAAACGCTGGGCTGGAAGAAGCACAAGTTGGAATCAAGATTGCCAGTAGAAATATCAATAACCTCAGATATGCAGATGACACCACCCTTATGGTAGAGAGTGAAGAGGAACTCAAAAGCCTCTTGATAAAAGTGAAAGAGGAGAGTGAAAAAGTTGACTTAAACTGACTCAACATTCAGAAAACGAAGATCATGGCATCTGGTCCCATCACTTCATGGGAAATAGATGGAGAAACCGTGGAAACAGTGCCAGACTTTATTTTTTGGGCTCCAAAATCACTGCAGATGGTGATTGCAGCCATGAAATTAAAAGACACTTACTCCTTGGAAGGAAAGTTATGACCAACCTAGATAGCATATTCAAAAGCAGAGGCATTACTTTGCCAACAAAGGTCCGTCTAGTCAAGGCTATGGTTTTTCTTTGGTCATGTATGGATGTGAGAGTTGGACTGTGAAGAAAGCTGAGCGCCGAAGAATTGATGCTTCTGAACTGTGGTATTGGAGAAGACTCTTGAGAGTCCCTTGGACTGCAAGGAGATCCAACCAGTCCATTCTGAAGGAGATCAGTCCTGGGTGTTCTTTGGAAGGACTGATGCTAAAGCTGAAACTCCAATACTTTGGCCACCTCATGCGAAGAGTGGACTCATTAGAAAAGACTGATGCTGGGAGGGATTGGGGGCAGGAGGAGAAGGGGATGACAGAGGATGAGATGGCTGGATGGCATCACCAACTCGATGGACGTGAGTTTCAGTGAACTTTGGGAGTTAATGATGGACAGGGAGGCCTGGCGTGCTGCGATTCATGGGGTTGCAAAGAGTCGGACATGACTGAGCGACTGAACTGAACTGAACTGCCCGAGATGTGAAATGATATTGCATCTGTTAAACAAAAACATCATGTTACAAAAAGGAAGAGTCAGAAAATGAGAAGGAACCCTTGGAAAAGGAAATCTAGCTCAATAGCTAGATCAGTAGATGAATGAAACAAGTATAGCAAATACTTGTTAACAGTTGTTGAAGTCTCGTGGATATATGTGTTACTGTATTATTTTTTTCCAGCTTTTCTGGATACTTGGCAATTTCATTTATAACATTTTGAAGTAGCAAAATTTAAAAAGTAATAGTTTCACATAAAAATGCACTCTCTTGCTTTTGACACTTAGCGGCTGTATGACAGGACTTCCCAGGTGGCTCAGTGGTAAACTATATGCCTACCAATACAGGAGACACAGGTTCAATTCCCTAAGTCAGGAAAATCCCCTGGAGGAGGAAATGGTAAGTCGCTCCAGTATTCTTGCTTGGAAAATTTCCACGGACAAGAGGAGTTTGGTGGGTAGCAAAGAGTGGACACAACTGAGCATACACACACACAGCTATATGACAGCAGTGATGCCAAGGGAAGAAGATTCTTGGGGAGGGAAGGGGAACTGGGGGACGCTTGATTCTACCCAGATCCTCCATGGAGCCCCCATGATGCCTCCCCAGAAGCATAAGGACAGCATGTTTTGGAATAAACCTCCTAAACACTAGATTTTGGCTCCTAAAGCCCACCCACCAAAATCTGTGTCACCTGGGTGAAGTACTTAATGTATCCATGGATCTGCTGCTGCTGCTGCTGCTAAATCACTTCAGTCGTGTCCGACTCTGTGTGACCCCAGAGACCACAGCCCACCAGGCTCCCCGATCCCTGGGATTCTCCAGGCAAGAACAGTGGAGTGGGTTGCCATTTCCTTCTCCAATGCATGGAAGTGAAAAGTGAAAGTGAAGTTGCTCAGTCGTGTCAGACCCTCAGCGACCCCATGGACTGCAGCCCACCAGGCTCCTCCAATCCGTGGACCTAGTGTTGAGCAAATCTGAAGAGTGAAGAGGAAAGGATGGCTTCTAGATTTCTGGCCAGCATGACATCTCAGGAAGAGAAGGTGTAAGCATCCAAAGCGGGCTGGGAATTATTTCAGGACACAGGGCTCAAAGAGGAAAGAATGACCTCTTCTGTAAAAGTGGTGTAGGGACTCCAAGTCATCTAAGTTTAACAAAACAGGATTTCTGCTTGTATCCCAAGCTGATGGAGAGGAATGAAGCAATTATGTTTCATTTTCAAATGTTTGATAGTGAGCTTATATTGCTTTATTTGTAAAGAGAGATTCTTTTAAAGCAGTCCTTTGGGGTAAAGTTCAGAAACAGCAAAAACTGCTATGAAGTGTTGTATATTATGAGCTATATTTTTAATTGAATATTTATATGATGGTGTGGAGGAGGAAATGGCAGTCCATTCCAGTATTCTGGCTGGGAAGATCCCATGGACGGAGGAGACTGGAGGGCTACCATACATAGGATCGCAAAGAGTCGGACATGACTTAGCAACTAAACAAAATGTTTGTGCGCTAAAGTTAAATTTTCAAGTGCCTGCATTTGAACTGATAAATTTATATCAGTCGATGTGTAATAATAAGACACAGCTTGATGTGTGTTAGGAGGGAGAAAAGTGACAGGGGCTGTAAGCACAGGATGGGAACTCGCCCCAGCAGCGGAGGTGGCATCCGGAGTAGAGGTGGGCAGTGAGAAACCATTCTTGAAGCTGGAGTGCTGCAGAAACAGTAGGCTTGACAGGGCAGCTGGGCAGTGGAGCCACCTGGGATCCCCAGGGAAGGAACAGATCTAGGAAGAGGGAGGTGGGACGTCTAATAATAACACTAGGAGAAAATCCCACTCGTAACAGTTACAAGATGGCTCACTGACTAAATTTCCAGGCTTTCATAATAGATTACCCCTGACTGTCACCGTAACCCTGTAGGATATGATTGTTATGTTTGGTTTGGTCTGGTCAGAGTTTTTAAAAAGACAAATAGTACAGGAAGATTTACAACAGGAAGCAATGGTTCCTTTTAATTCCATAGCCTCAGTTCCACTTTGCAAGGGCAACCACTGCTGAAGCTTTCCAACTGTGTTAAAATGATGGAGCTGCTATTTCATGACATTGCTTACTGACTCTTGTTGCTAAAGATTCATCTTAACTTCCTATCACCCCTGTACACGTGATTGTTACATCACTATTTTTAGCTCTGTTGTTCACTTTTGCAACTTTAATTTCCTTAAACTTTTGTTTTTAGTTCTCCTAAATATAAACAACATGTCTTGGCTTTCCATTTCATGAGAAGAGGGTATCTGAGCTCCTGACTTCTCCTAGGCTCTCCACCTGTGCTTCCACTTCCAAACTTTTCATCAAGATGTTCTCCAACTCTTAGATTTCTGTGGCTGAGGATATTTGCATTCTAGTCTGTAAGCATAGTTAAGTCTTATAAAATTTGTCCTCAGGTGAGAGTCTAGTAACCTCTACTGTCAGAGGTCTAGTCTGACAGTAACCAATAAACAGCATGAAGGCTAACTTATTTATGATATAAATTCATCGCAGAGACAAGAAGTATGTTTCCTGCTCTGTAACGTATCACAACCCTATGCTTCTCAATTGCTCAAAATCAAGGTTAAATTTTTTTTTCTTTTCCTAGTGTTTTCTTGTTGAAAGAGGACATCTTTGCCTTCTCCCCATTCTCTCTATTGCTTGGAATAATTTTTTTTTCCTTTTTGAAGTCCATTGATTTCTTCTAACTTGATTCATATTTGTACTGGAACTTTTGTCTAGAGTCTTTTAAAAAAATTTCTAGTTGCTTTTCTTCTTTCCAGGCATCCTCTGCTTGTAGTGCATCTGTAAGTTCTTTTGATTCTATGTCTTATGAAATCCCTTTCTTTCCTGGAGCCCTTCTCTTGGCTCAGATATAAACTGGTGGCTCATCCATTCAAACAGCAGACGATCTTGGTCACATTGTTTTGCTGATGGAGTACGTGCTCAAATAACTTCTTAAGAAAAGGTTTGTGGCAAGGAAGCTTTCTGAGTATTTGCACGACTAAAAAAAATCTTCATTTTGCTTTCACAAGTAATTTGACTAGGTATGGGTTTTCCAGATTGAAAACCAGTTTTGCTCCTGGTTACACCTGTGCTTCTAGTGGAGCTAGTGAGAAATCAAATGCCACTATTAACCTTGTCTCTTGTCCAGTCGTTAAATTCTGTCCAATTCTTGCAACTCCCTGGACTGTAACTTGCCAGGCTCCTCTGTCCATGGGATTTCCCAGGCAAGAATACTGGAGTGGGTTGTCATTTCCTACTCCAGGGGATCTTCCTGACCCACGGATTGAATTTGAGTCTTCTGCGTTGGCAGGCAGATTATTTACCACTGAACCACTGGGGAAGCCCCTTCTTTCTTGTAGAAGTTGATTTTTCCCAGTCCCAGGAAAACTCTTAAGACCTCTCCTGTATAACCTCCTTAATATCTTCCAAATTAAATGTGGCTTTTTCCATTCCCCTAATTAAAACTCAGGAGGCCCTTGTTAATGGAAAGCATGTCTCTTTAGTTCTGAAAATTTTCTTTGTGATGTATCTTTGGTGTCTTTCTCTCCTCAGTCTTCTCTATTCTTCCTGGAATTGTTATTTCTCTTATTGGACCCCCTCTGGAGTGATCTTGTGTATGTGTCTATTTCATACTTTCATATTGTACATATTTTTGCTCCAATTGGGAAATTTCTTCTGTTTATTAGGTTGGACCATAAGAAATTGTAATAGAAAATAGTTGAATATAAATAATTTCCTATAGTTCAATCGTGTGTGTATGTGTGTTGCTGAACAATTTAAAAATACATTGCAGGGAATTCCCTGAAAGTCCAGTCGTTAGGACTCCACACTTCTACTGCAGGGGACAGGGGTTCGATCCCTGATCTTGGGGAACTAAGTTCCCACAAACTCTAAGGTGTGACCAAGAAAGAAAAAGAAAAGGAAAAATAATATGTTGCAGATACACATGACCCTTTAAAATGTATCTTCTAACAATAAAGACATTCTTCTACAAAACCCATATTATTATCACACCTAAGAAAACAAGACCCTGATGCTGGGAAAGATTGAAGGCAGGAGGAGAAGGGGACAACAGAGGATGAGATGGTTGGATGGCATCACTGACTCAATGGACATGGGTTTGAGCAAATTCTGGGAGATGGTGAAGGACAGAGAAGCCTGGTGTGCTGCAGTCCATGGGGTTGCTAAGAGTTGGACACTGAGCAACTGAACAACAAAGCAATTCCCCCAAATAATATCCAGTCCATGTCAGATTTTCCCCAGTTGTCCCCTAAATGTCTTTTTCTGACTCAGAATCTAGTTGAGATTCTTGCTTTGCATTTGATTATATTTTCTTGTGTCCTGGATTGTTCCTCCACATACGTAAAAAATGACACTGACTTTGCCAATTGTCCTGTCAAATGTAGATTTATCCGATTGCCTGCTGACAGTGGTAATGTGTTCCTCTTTCTGTATATTTCTTGTAACCAGAAAGTCGTATCTAAAGCCCTGCTTGGATTCATTTGAAGACTCCTAGGGAGTTTGGGTCAGAGAAGGCAATGGCACGCCACTCCAGTACTCTTGCCTGGAAAATCCCATGGACGGAGGAGCCTGGTAGGGCGCAGTCCGTGGGGTTGCTAAGAGTCGGACACGACTGAGCGACTTCACTTTCACTTTTCACTTTTCTGCACTGGAGAAGGAAATGGCAACCCACTCCAGTGTTCTTGCCTGGAGAATCCCAGGGACGGGGAGCTTGGTGGGCTGCCGTCTATGGGGTCGCACAGAGTCGGATACGACTGAAGCGACTTAGCAGCAGCAGCAGCAGCAGGGAGTTTGGGTATTCTCTGTCACATCACAGCAAGAGGCACAGGTGTCCCATAATTAGCAATGTTTAAACACTTGATGAAAGTGGTGATGGCCACCTTCCCTCTCCATAAACTCATGGAGTTTTAAAAATTCAATATTTTATAATCATTTATCCCTTTCTCACTCTCCCTCCCTGCCAACCATAAATATACAGCTGCCTGGGAGAATTTCCAAACCTGTGTTCCCACAGTACTTTGCTCATAAACCAGTTTTGCATTCATCTCATTGCTTTATGCTTATTCATATGCTGTTGTTCCCAACAGCATGTGAGAGCTGGGAGCAGGGATCGGATACACTATTCCTCTGTGTCTCAAGCAGCACTTGAAGCACTCAAAAGGGGAAGGTTCATTGTCTCTGGAGTCTGGGCTCTTCCACGTTCCTCACTGTGTGAGCTTGTGTGTGGACTTCACCATTATGGACTTCAGGTTTCTTACAGGTTTCTTATCCATAAAGGAAGAATCATCTCTTCTTGCTAGACTGTTGATGGTATTGAGTGAGATGTTATGAGTGAAGGACCCCGGCGTGTGGTCCAGCCATTTTCCAAGCTCCTGGTGTTCCTTGGCCACCATTTGACTTGTCCCAAGATTCAACTCCCCATGTCCTCCCATGACATCAACTCTTTTGATAGACTTGACATATTTGAAAGTGTAGTTTTAATTGCTTAGTTGTGTCTGACTCTTTGCGACCCCATGGACTATAGCCCACCAGGTTCCTCTGTCTGTAGAATTCTCCAAGCAAGAATACTGGAGTGGGTAGGCATTCCCTTCTCCAGGGGATCTTCCCGACCCAGGGATCAAAACTCAGGTCTCCTACATTGGCAGGAGGATTCTTTATCATATGAGCCACCAGGGAAGCATGGAAGAGATCATATTTCGTTATTACCTTGTCCCAACCAGGCAACTCCCATCATGATTGTCCCTGTGTTCTCTCTGTTGGAAATAGGTGTTCTTGCTTCTTAATTCAGAGCTGCCGCTGCTGTTGCTAAGTCACGTCAGTCGTGTCCGACTCTGTGCGACCCCATAGACGGCAGCCCAACAGGCTCCTCTGTCCCTGGGATTCTCCAGGCAAGAATACTGGAGTGAGTTGCCATTTCCTTCTCCAATGCAGGAAAGTGAAAAGTGAAAGTGAAGTCATTCAGTTGTGTCTGACTCTTCTCGACCCCATGGACTGCAGCCCACCAGGCTCCTCCATCCATGGGATTTTCCAGGCAAGAGTACTGGAGTGGGGTGCCATTGCCTTCTCCATAATTCAGAACTAAAATGGATTTAATGGAGAGAGTGAGATGGAAACACCCAATTTCACAACGCCAGGGCGCAACATGCCCACGGTCTACACCGTGAACCAAGTCCTCAGGAGCTGTGCAACCTTGAAGCCCTGCTTCCTGGTCTCCAACTACAAACTATCTGCTTCCAAACCCTTCTCAGTCTACATTTCTGCTGTGCCTTCCACCTGTGCTAAGGAGCGCATGCCTTCTCTGATCCCACTGGGCTTCTTGGAGGAGTTATCTCTGCTATTTTCTTCCCTTTTACCAGCTCTTTTCTTATCTCTCCACCCCACTCCCTCTTCCGTTCATTGCGTCTGGCTCTTACCTCCAGTAGACTGAAACTGACTCCAGTAAAAAATCACTCTAATTTCAAGATCTTTGCCCTTGCTCACTGGAATTTTATAATCATTATTTTACATTGCATCCCAAGAAGTCTATTGTGACAACCAGTGTATACATTTTACCATTCTAAAATCTCTGTATTTTGTAGGCTTTTGTAGGGCATTTATAATTCCTTTTATCCATTTTGTGTTCACCAGAGTCACAGGTGGTCATGTTAGATCACAAACTCCAGAAGGGCATAAAGCCTTGCAATGCTTGAGCAGAGTGCCGGGTGCATCGTTTCTACTGGCTGGGGTGACTTAAGCAGAGTTCAGAACAACTTTCGAGCAAGCTCAGAAAGGGCAAGATTAGGAATTTCTCTGGTGGTACAGTGGCTAAGACTGCGCTGCCAATGCAGGGGGCCAGGGTTCGATCCCTGGCCAGGGAGCTAGATCCTACATGCCCCAACTAAGCATTCTTCTGCCGCAGCTGAAGTTCATCTACCGCAGCTAAGACCTGATGCAGCTAGATAAATAAAAGAAATATTTAAAAAACAAAAGAATGACAAGATTAAAAGCAGATTTGCTATGATTCTACTTACAAATAACAACAGTAAAACATTTTGCTGCTGATAACTGGAAGGTGCCTGTTTATTTAAAGGAATAAGAAACTGATGACGTGACTTGCTAAATCTTGCTAAATCCAAACCCTTGGAGTAAAATAGGGGCTGAAAAGTAGGAAAACCTGCATGTGTGGTGTGTGGTTCTTCTCAGGGTAGGTGCTCTACAAATTCCTGTTGAATGAGTCCAGTTACTCTGCCGGATACGGCTTGAATGAGCTCCCAGGAGCAGCTGGCCACACATCCTTTAATAATGTCTTCCTGCTGACAGCTGCAAGATGTGTTAGCATACTGGCTAGATGATGGAGGAGGAGAAAGGCCAAACCTGAGTAAGCATCTAGGAATGTAGCACTCAAAGTTTAGCAAAGCACTGCGTATGACTACAAGACTGAATGTCAGTTACTGCCCACTTCGTTCTGTTAAGGTGTACCCGGTAAAGAACAAAAGCGGGGCTTCCCTGCTGGTCCAGCGGCTAAGAATTCTGCCAACGCATTGCATGCGGGTTCAGTCCCTGGCCCGAGAACATCCCATGTGTCACAAGACAACTCAGTCTGTGTGCCACAGCTACCGAGCCCATGTGCCCTAGAGGCCCGTGCTCCTCGACAAGAGGAGCCACCGCAGTGAGAAGCCTGTGAATCGCAACTAGAGTAGCCCCTGCTCGCCGCAACTAGAGAAAGCCCGAGTGCAGCAACAATGACCCAGTACAGCCATGAGTAAATAAAAAATGTTTTGAAAAGCTAATGTCTGCTTGCCTGAGATTTGGCTTTAGCCTACAGGTGAGTTTTGGACAAAATATTTGAATTAGAATCTTTTGTTTTTTTTGATGGGGCCAATACAGTCCAGATTTCCACAGTTCCTAATACTCCCTGTGATCTTGCTTCACTCGTTTATAGATTTGCACGAGACCCCTGAAGGCAGGAAACCCAAGCTTACAGGAAGCAGAAACCAGAGAGGGACCCCTGGGCATCTAACTGGCCTAAAGTTAGAATTTAGTCTTCAACATTGGTTTAGCCGAGATTTCAGAATTTATGGGCGTTGTGTCTTTATCTGATTTCTCTTAAGAGCTTTGTTGACTGCTACAACTTATGGAAACAGTTTACAAAGAAGGGCTTGTTATGAGTGATTTCCCAGAAGACCCTACAGAGACGTGTTTTTTTTTCCAGTAATGAAGAAGCACTTATTAGCTGCACAGGTGTATGCTGTCTTATTGAATTTTGTGACCGTGGAAGGCTCAGAGAACAAGAACTTGCTCAAGGGTACACAACCATCATCCAGGCCAGGAACGATCTCCTGGACCAAATACCGTGTCCTTTCCACAGGTCCCTAAGGCAGCACATGATTTCCTATCATTCTGGGGGACACTGAAAAGTAGAAGTTGGTGATGGACAGGGGAGCCTGGCGTGCTGCAGTCCATGGGGTCACAAAGACACCACTGAGTGGCTGAACTGACTGAAGAGCAGAATAGTAATTTTATAATCTATATGTGGTCAGCAGTGCAAGAGCCCCAGCACTGCTCCCAGGAGGTGACCAGCTGTTTCTGTCCAACCATCGCTGAGTCCAGATGCTCCAAACCTCTGAGCACAAGCCCTGCAGTGAATGTTTTCCAATTGAAATTTCTTTGTTCAAGAACATCCAGGCAGAGCAGTATTTTATGGAGGTTGGACTTTGGCTATTTTGAGCCATGCTTTATTAAAACACAATTCATCTGAGGCATTTGTGCTGTGTTCTCAGTCAGTCGTGTGACCCTTCATTCATTATATTAAACTTTGGGTTTTAGCATGACAGAAAAAAATATTATTTTATTATTATTATTTTTTAAAGATTTTCTTTTTTTTGATGTGGATCGTTTTTGAAGTCTTTATTCAACGTGTTACAATATTGTTCCTGTTTTGTTGTTTTGGCTGAGAGGCGTATGGAATCTTAGCTCCCCGACAAGGGATGGAATCTGCACCCCCTGCTTTGGAAGGCGAAGTCCCAAACACTGGACCACCAGGGAAGTCCCAGGAAAAAAATTTGAATTTCTAGTCTGAGCTATTGCAGGAAAGACATCTTCTAAAACAGAAGGGGTAGCAGGAACTTACTATGGGTTCCTTGCTCACTGTCGTAAAAAAAAAAAAAAAATGTTATGACAAGGATGTTTGTTTGACCTACCTTTAAAAAAAACCAGTTGATTCTGATGTTTAAAGAGGTGAGAGTCATGAATAATGAATGTTTGAAATTTACATGGATCAAAAGAGAAAAGTCATTATGAGTAATTTTAACTTAATTTCCATATATTTAAAATCTGGTTTAAGACTCAAAGAAGCTTTTGAAGAAGAGAAAAGATATCCCAGACCCCTAACTGCTTTTCATTTTGGGGTGTTCCTTTCCAGCCTCTAATAACATCAGGAAGTGATTAGTGGATGGAATACAGGATATACTTTTGGTGCTAGGGTGACCTATCCAGAGCTCTATTATCTAGTTTAAGTTTTATGACCCATCCCATAAGAAACAACTTAAGTGAAAGAGGAGGCTTTCCCCCATTTAAAAACAATTTTAAAGCACAAAATTTACTATCATGGAATTTGACTGTTTTCTGGAGTTTAAAAGGGTGTGGTGACTATAAAAACAGCTGCTTATTAACTGTAGGCAGAAATTATACAAGCTTGGCAAAAGCAGAAATTCTGAGAGTATTTTTTAAAAAGCTAAGCAAGTAGTCATGTACGGATGTGAGAGCTGGACCGTAAAGAACGTGAACACCGAAGAATTGTCGGTTTTGAATTGTGGTGCTGGAGAAGACTCTTGAGAGTCCGTTGGACTGCAAGGAGACCAAAGCAGTTAATTCTAAAGGAAATCAACCCTGAATATTCACTGGAAGGACTGATGCTGAAGCTGAAGCTCCAGTACTTTGGCCACCTGATGTGAAGAGCCAGCTCACTGGAAAAGACCCTGATGCTGGGAAAGACTGAGGGCAGGAGGAGAAGAGGGCACTAGAGGATGAGATGGCTGGATGGCAATACTGACTCAATGGACATGAGTTTGAGCAAACTCCAGGAGATGGTGATGGACAGGGAAGCTTGGCATGCTGCAGTTCATGGGGTGGCAAAGAGTCAGACATGACTGAGCAACTGACCAACAACAAAGCTGGGAAGAAAAAAAAACCCAGCAGCAGCAGTACTAGGGAACGTTTGAGTTTGGAAGGGGCTGGAAACCTTCTGGAGGTAGTGTCTGGCAGGGATGGGCCAGTGGCTGGAGATAAGAATGGAGGACAGGAAGGAGGCTCTAGGCCAAGTTGGAATAAATGGGGCTTTGAAATTAGCATGTAGAGTTACACTTCTATGAAAAAGTAGCTGCAAGGCGATATACTATAATACTTAGATTTCCAGAACGTTAAAGAAATAACCTGCCAGTGTTTGTACCAGAGATCAATACCACTGTTTTTATATCTAAATGTTAGAGCTCAATGGGTATAACTTGGACATTTAAAGGTTAAGTCCAAAGAGGCTTGTCTGCTTGGGATTTGTTGCAGGGACCAGTGTTTGAATCTAACACAGTTGATATCTGTTGGGAGCTTGCTACTTATGAGACATTGGTAAAGGCTTTTACATGTGTTAAATAATTTAATCTTTACATCAACCTTGTGAGGTACATGTTTTCAGACAAGGACACTGAGACTCAGGGAGGGTCAAGAGCTCGTCCACGTTCACGCTGGGAAAATGATGGAATCAAGCTAGTACTCCAGCCATTTCCTCCAGAGCTCTCACTATTAACCAGGGTTAGAGCTGCCTCTCTGATGCATGGCTTTTAGAGTGGTGAATCAGGGATGCTTACCCCTAAAAGGATTTGCAGCAAATTTATTCACAATATCCCTTCCTAGGGGCTTCCCCGGTGGCACTAATCATAAAGAACCTGCCTGACTGCAGGAGACATAAGAGACGCGGGTTTGATCCCTGGGTTGGGACGATCCCCTGGAGGAGGGCATGGCAACCCACTTCAGTTCTTGCCTGGAGAATCCCATGCACAGAGGAGCCTGGCGGAGTTGGACACAACTGAAGCAACTTAGCACACACACACATTCTCTCCTAACAGATTCACGACCAACATTAGCGTGGTGCGTGACCCGGTTCATTCACTGAGATGCCTTCTTCAGCCTGACTTTGTGTGGAGTACAGTCTGATTCCCACCCGCTCAATCCTCGACTGTGTCTGCTGGCTCCCTGGGATGTTCCAGCCAGCAGGATTAGTGTGAACATTAGTGTATCCATTGGATTTGTTTTCTAGTCCTTTCTGGTCCTCTTACTAATTTTATACCAGTCTCAATTTAGTTCAGTCGTTTGGTCATGTCCAACTCTTTTCGACCCCATGGACTTCAGCTCACCAGGCCTCACTGTCTATCACCAACTCCCGGAGTTTGCTCAGACTCGTGTCCATGGAGTTAGTGATGCCATCCAACCACCTCATCCTCTGTCATCCCCTTCTCCTCCTGCCTTCGATCTTTCCTGGCATCAGGGTCTTTTCCAATGAGTTGGTTCTTCACATCAGGTGGCCACAGTATTGGAGTTTCAGTTTTAGCATCAGTCCTTCCAATGAATATATCAAGACTGATTGGATGGACTTTAGGATGGACTGGTTGGATCTCCTTGCAGTTCAAGGGACTCTCAAGAGTCTTCTCAATTCAAAAGCATCAATTCTTCAGCGCTCAACTTTCTTTGTAGTCCAAATCTCACATCCATACATGACCACTGGAAAAACCATAGCTTTGACTAGACGGACCTTTGTTGGCAAAGTAATGTCTCTGCTTTTTAATATGCTGTCTAGGTTGGTCATAGCTTTTCTTCCAAGGAACAAGTGTCTTAATTTCATGGCTGCAGTCACCATCTGCGGTGATTTTGGAGCCCATCTAGCCATCTAGCTTTTAAAATTATGTTTTCTGTTGTAGCATATTTACAGTTTTTGGTAGCAGCATTTTTAGATACTCTGTACTGGAAAAAGTGACTGAATGTTTATTCCTCGATATTTCCCCTCAATTATCTGACATGCTCTTCTCTAATATTGCTGTGAAACAGCTTGGATTCATCAAGATATAAATACATTACCCCAACAGCAAAAGGAATTCAGGCCAGAAAGGAATGGTGGGTGTTATTGCTTTGCAGAGGCGTGCATTAATTAGAGCAACGCTTCTCAACATTGTCTGGGAATTATCATCTTCTGGAGAATAGCTTAAAATGCAAATCCCCACCCCCAGCCTCCTTGAGGCCGAGGTTCATTAGCCCTAGGGTGGAACTCAGAATTCACATTTAAAATAATCACATCCAAATGCTTCTGATACAAGTGGGCAGTTGATCCACTTTTGAAAAACATGATACTAGCAGAAGGTTGGGGAAAGCATATTAATATATAGAGAGAAGTATAGCAATTACATCCACACACGTTGGGAGATGCTTCTTCTTTGGGAGGAGAGAGCATAGACTTTGTCACCAGATTGACTAATTTGAATATTGTTCCATTATAACTATTAATATCTATCCCACCTTGAGTAGGAATTGTAACCATGCTTGTACCTTGGTTTCCTTATGTTCAGTTCAGTTCAGTCACTCAGTCGTGTCTGACTCTTTGTGACCTCATGGACTGCAGCACTCCAGGCCTTCTGTCCATCACCAACTCCCAGAGTTTACTCACACTCATGTCGATTGAGTCAGTGATGACATCCAATCATCTCATCCCCTGTCGTCCCCTTCTCCTTCTGCCTTCTATCTTTCCCAGCATCAGGGTCAAGGAGAATGGAAAGGGGACAGTGGTACACAAGAAATGTTATCAGAGTTCAGAGGAAAATAAGTGGATGGAGGAGGGCAGATGTATAGTGGTACCCACAGTCCATGCTGCTGCTGCTACTGCTGCTAAGCCGCTTCAGTCGTGTCCGACTCTGTGCGACCCCAGAGATGGCAGCCCACCAGGCTCCCCGTCCCTGGGATTCTCCAGGCAAGAACACTGGAGTGGGTTGCCATTTCCTTCTCCAATGCATGAAAGTGAAAAATGAAAGTGAAGTTGCTCAGTCGTGTCCGACTTTAGCGACCCCATGGACTGCAGCCTACCAGGCTCCTCCATCCATGGGATTTTCTAGGCAAAAGTACTGGAGTGGGGTGCCATTGCCTTCTCTGTATGACCCCATTGGTTATCTATAGGCAGTGTCCATGCAGTGCTCATGCCCTCCCAGGGGTTAAGTGTTTTTATGGTCACTGCTGGACAGAGGAAGTTCATTTGTAGAGCATGTTTGTGATTCTTTAGATTGTATATTTTGGGGGGAGCTTTGATAGGGGTAATGAAGATTATGGGGGAGACGAAAGCTTCCTTGGAGAAGGCAATGGCACCCCACTCTAGTACTCTTGCCTGGAAAATCCCATGGATTTTGATTGGAAACACTTATTGCAAAGCGATTGCCACCATAGCATTAGTTAATACTTGCATCCTGTCACATAATTACCATTTCTTTTATGTGATGCCATTTTCTTTTTTGTTTTGCGGTGAGAACATTTATGATCTACTTTTTATCAACTACCAAGTATATACTACATTATTATTAACTATAATCACCAAGCTGTACCTTACATCCCCAGAACTTACTCATCCTGTAACTGGGAGGTTATTAATGCTATTTGACCAACGCCTCCTTTTCCCCCACCACTCAGCTCCTGGTGATCACCATTCTAGTCTGTTTCTGTGAGTGCAGCTTTTTTAGATTTGACATACAAGTGATACAATATAGTATTTGTTTTTCTTTGTCTGACCTATTTCACTGTAAAAAAAAAAAAGTGTTTTAGAGTGATTTCAGATGCACATGCTATAAATGTATTTTGGGAACATCATCACTTCTACACCACTGTGTAGTAAAGGGCTTGGATGTTTCCCTATCTCACTGAAGATGCAGATGTGAAACCAAAAGAAGAAATAGGTCTCTGAGCCTGTCCATTTAGAAAACCTAATGAGCCTGGGCTACAATAGGGTATCATTCATTGTCATCCCACTTCTCTGTTTTAGTACTAGCTTCCTAATACTTGAAATTAAATGAGTAATCTCTTGCTCTCTCTCACTCTTTGCTCTTTTGTTTACTTTTTCTCCTTAGTCTCATTTGTTTTAGCTGTCCTGGCAATACCTTTAATGTCTCACAGAAAATCAGCCCACACCAAAAAAGATGGTGAATTTAAGATTTTAAAAATAGTGCTTGGAAATTTTCTTGAAATTTTGCTTTATTTTTTTTAACATCGAAATTTACTTGGTAGATGCCATGGGCCCAAGTTCTTTTTCCAAAATGTCTCCAATAAGCCCATATTTCTTCATCTCTAGCCCAACTATGGCCCTGCCTGTCTCTCCAAAGCTTTACTAAGGAGCTTTGTCTGCTTCTTCCTTTATATACTTCCATCTCCTCCCCTGAAACATTATTTGACCTCCTGAAATCACTGATTGCATGCTCTTATCTTAAGATAAAATCTAGCTTTTTTTTTTTTTCTTTTTTGGCCTTGCAGCTTAGTTCCCTGAGCCTTTGGCAGTGAAAATGCAGTCTTAACCCCTGAACCATCAGAGAATTCCCAAATCTAGCATGCTTAATGCAACCTACTAAACCCTATGTAGTCTGACCCCTACCATCCCATAAGCTTCGATTCCTACTACCATTTCCTTCAGACATTATATGCTCCAGCCACAAAGCTTTCACGCAACTCCTTAAATACATCAAGTATTTTCCTCCTTGGGGCCTTTGCAAGTGTTGTTCCTTCTACTTACTATACTCTTTTCTCTGCTGTTTTCTATCTCCTGTAACTCTAGTTACATTTCACTGGCTTTGTTATAGATGAACTAAAAATTAAAAGCGAATCAATAACATCTAAGAAATGAGTATGTATATGAAGTCATTACAAATACAAGTAGTAAGATTGGCCTATTTAAAAAAATTCCACCCCTAGGTATTTACCCAAGAGAGATAAAAACATATGTCCACAAATGACCTATATTTAAATATTTATAGGGCTCTCGTCATAATAGCACCAAACTAGAAATAAACCAAATTCCATCAACAGAAGGATGGATAAACAGATTGAGCTGTGTATGTATAATGCCCTACTGTGTATGCTCAGTCACTCCGTCATGTCCAGTTCTTTGCAATCCCATGGACTGTAGCCAACCAGTCTGCTCTGTCCATGGGATTTCTCAGGCAGGAATACTGGGGTGGGTTGCCATTTCCTTCCCCAGGAGATCTTCCCGACCTAGGGACCTAACACATGTTTCCTGTATTGCAGGCAGATTCTTTACCACTGTGTCACCTGGGAAGCCCCGTAATTCACTACTACTCAACAAGAAAAAAGAATAAGCCACCAATACATGCAGCAGCTTGAACCTCCAAAACATTATATTAAACAAAAGAAGCCAGACATAGAAGAGAGTATATTGCATGATTCCATTTATGTGAAGTCCAAGGACAGGGAAATAAATACTATAGCACCAGAAATCAGAACAACCGTTATCTTTGGGGATGTGTGATGGCAGGGGGAAGGGCATTGGCTTGAAAGGGCACAAAGGAACTTCTGCGTGTTGGAAATGGTCTGAACCTTGCTTTGAATAATGGGGTTACATAAGTATATACTGGACTTCCCAGGCGGCACTAGTGGTAAAGAACCCACCTGCTCGTGCAGGAGACATAAGAGACGGGGGTTCGACCCCTGCGTCAGGAAGATCCCCTGGAGGAGGGCATGGCAACCCACTCCAGTATTCTTGCCTTGAGAATCTCATGGACAGAGGAGCCTGGTGGGCTATGGTCCATGGGGTTGCAAAGAGTCGCACACGACTGAAGTGACTTAGCAGGCACGCACAGGTGTATACATTTGTCAAAACATTAAACTATATACTGAAGATGTATGCATTGTATTGTGTATGAAATACACCTTAATTAAAGAACAATGCAGTCTTATGTTTTTGTAATTTGGCTGCTCAAAGGGATTTTTCCATAATCAAGTCCAACGCATCATTTTATTTCCTTTCTAGCTTCCGTCACTTCTTTTGAATCACACTCAAATCTCATGTATGTTAATAAAGTGAGAGGTTACCAGGCCTCCCTCTGGATCTATAGACTTATTTTATTACTACATGTGGCGTTGTGATAACAGACGTCTCATCCCTCACCCACAGGGGATAAGAAGTAGCTGTAGTGTACACTGGAAGGCACCCTGGTCACAGTGACACCTTGGCAGTGAAGGAGGAAAACTAAAAGTGTGACCTAAGAATCCAAAAGAGTGTGAGCCTGGAACAGCTGAAACAAAATCAGACCACGTTATACATTTCCGTAGTCACAGGGCATCATGTTTTGTAGTAGGGTTCATCCAGAAATGTTAAATCATATGCAGTATATATGATTTATATTCTATTTAAACCTAGTTAAATCATATTCAAAGCTATGGTTTTTCCAGTGGTCATGTATGGATGTGAGAGTTGGACTACAAAGAAAGTTGAGCGCCAAAGAATTGAACTGTGGTGTTGGAGAAGACTCTTGAGAGTCCCTTGGACTGCAAGGGGATCCAACTAGTCCATTCTAAAGGAGATCAGTCCTGGGTGTCCATTGGAAGGTCCAATGTTGAAACTGAAACTCCAATACTTTGGCCACCTGATGCCAAGAACTGACTCATTGGAAAAGACCCTGATGCTGGGAAAGATTGAAGGCAGGAGGAGAAGGGGACAACAGAGGATGAGATGGTTGGATGGCATCACCGACTCAATGGACATGAGTTTGAGTAAACTCCAGGAATTGGTGATGGACAGGGAGGCCTGGTGTGCTGCAGTCCATGGGGTGGCAAAGAGTCAGACACGACTGAGCAACTGAAGTGAACTGAACTGATCTTCTATTTTAAAAGCAAATAAGGGTAAATACATGAACATTTCATAGAGAACAATTTAAATCATATTTTTGTTTTGGTGCATGAAGGGATAAATCTTCAAATAGCCAGATTAATCCAATCTGGGATGAAAGCCAGTCCCTGGTAGAACCAGGACTGGTGGCAAAGGAGCTGCCTTTGGGTAGATGGCTATTATTACACAACCAGGCGGAGTCCCAGGCAACTGAAAGGGGTCATGTAATCCCAATAAGCTCTGATTTAACACCTTTATCACCAACATGGAGCTTTCTTACGCTATAAGGATGCTGAGTAATGCTGCAAACATCCACTTTCTGGGCCATCTGGTTATGAAAACCCCATAGGGTAAGACTCATGAGAAGCTCTTGCTAGTTTTTCTGAAAGTAAATAATTCTAAATGGGCTCCTGGAGAGTTTTCTGGGTAATTCATACTCTACAGAGATTTGATTGCAGAAAATTTCCAGTAAACTTAAAACTCAACTTCCTATAACACTTAGAAAGTGTACAAAAACAATTGGCTTTTGTTTGATTGAGGAAGACCCCGGAGGAGTAGAACTTTGAAATTTTGAAAGAAACAGGTAGATAAATAAAACGGAAATTTCTGACTGTCAGTGACTAAAGAAAACCTTGCTGAATTTGGAAAGTGTAAGAAAAGAGGGATCTTGCCTAGTTTGAGGTGTCGTACGTATCCTTGGGCTTCCCTGGTGGCTCAGTGGTAAAGAATTTGCCTGGCAATGCAGGAGATGTGGATTCAATCCCTGTTTCGGGAAGATCCCTGGAGAAGAACTATTCTTGGGTGGGAAATCCCATGGACCGAGGAGCCTGGCGTGTTGCAGTCTATGGGGTCGCAAAGAGTCGGACACAACTGAGTGACTGAACTGAGCAACTAAACAACATCTTGAGTTCAGCTTCACACTTGGATAGAATGCCGTGTGTTCTCAGGGATGAAGGGCCCACAGGAGAATGAGAGCGGGGAGGCAGAGGCCGTTGGAAGGAGAGAGCTTGGAATGTCCTAGTGGTCAGGAGAAATGCATGTGTGGGTGTGTGGGAGGGTATCAGGGGAAATGAACACTGCCAAGTTGATTTGTATTTTAACTACCAAGGCATTCCTAGGACATTCTTCCAAGATGCTGGGATTAGAGCGATGGCAAGTTTCAACAGTGTGTTTATCCATTACAAGTACAAGCACTAAGAAAAAAATTTTGGCAGATGTATCTATAATTCTAAAAAGACAATGGTGACATTAAGGAAACTTTGAAACAAAGTGACTTCTCTTTACTCTTCAACAGCTAATATTCCTTTACTCTTCAGTAATATTCCTTATATTCAGTATATAAGGAATATTCAGTATATAAGTGTATCCTTATATTCCTTATATTCAATAATATTCCTTTACTCTTCAACAGCTAATATTCTCTTGTTCTATGTTTTCTTCTGGACTAAAACTAAAACTCTTTCTTTAGCAGTACTTTTGGGCGAGTAAGTTTCCTCTTGGCATGAACTCTATTGAAGCAGCTTCTAAACCCTAATGAGCTGGGAACAATTCTCCAGTCCTGTATCATTCTGCCTTAAATTGGACATTTGAACTGCAGAGAGAAATTATCTGCAATTATCATTTCACGACTATTTTCAAGATTCCCCACTTTCAACATCAGCATGTGGTCTGTGGAAGTAAAGCAAGTCAAACCCCGTGGGCAAGAAAGCAATTCTGTTGTTCTTCAGAATGAGCTTCCCTGATAGCTCAGTTGGTAAAGATCCACCTGCAATGCCGGATACCCTAGTTTGATTCCTGGGCTGGGAAGATCCATTGGAGAAGGGATGGGCTACCCACTCTAGTATTCTTGGGCTTTCCTTGTGGCTCAGCTGGTAAAGAATCTGCCTGCAATGTGGGAGACCTGGGTTCAATCCCTGGGTTGATAATATCCCCTGGAGAAGAGAATAGCTACCCACTCCAGTATTCTGGCCTAGAGAATTCCATGGACTGTATAGTCCACAGGGTCACAAAGAGCCTGACATGACTTTCATTTTCACTTCACTTTCCAGAATGGGCTTAGGGATCATCCTTCCTAACTCCCTGTTTATAAGAAAAATGAGGTCCAGAAAGGTCAGAACTAATAAATTCTGTAGTTGAGATTTGACACAAAGTGTTAAAATATTTTAATTTTAAATAATTTTAGATTTTTAGAAAAAAGTTCAAATCTACCTTCCTTTGCTGCTGCTGCTAAGTCACTTCAGTCATGTCCGACTCTGTGACCCCATAGACGGCAGCCCACTAGGCTCCCCTGTCCCTGGGATTCTCCAGGCAAGAACACTGGAGTGGGTTGCCATTTCCTTCTCCAGTGCATGAAAGTGAGGAGTGAAAGTGAAGTCGCTCAGTCGTGTCCGACTCCTAGCGACCCCATGGACTGCAGCCCACCAGGCCCCTCCGTCCATGGGATTTTCCAGGCAAGAGTACTGGAGTGGGGTGCCATTGCCTTCTCTGCTACCTTCCTCTAGCCCCCTCTTAATGTTAACAGACAACCATAGTTCAATGATCAAAATCAGAAAACATTGTTATAGTACTATTAATTAAACTACAGACCTTCACATTTCATCATTTTTCCTTCTAGCATCTCTTTGTCTGTCATTCTGGGATCCAATTCAGAATCTCACAGTGCATTGAATTATTATGCCTTCTTAGTTTCTTCCAGTTTGGGAGAACTCCTCAGTCTTTGTCTTCCATGACCTTGACACTCTTGAAGAGTACTGGCCAGATATCTTGTAGAATGTCATTCATTTGGGGTTCGTCTAATGTTTCTTCACCATTAGACTGAGTTTATGTTTGAGGCAAAGTGTCCTTCTCAGTGCATTATATTAGAAAATACACAACATTGGTATGTCCTGTTACTGGTGATATTATCCTTGATCACTTGGTTAAGGTGCTATCTGTCAGGTTTCTCTACTCTTATTATTTTCCCCTTTGTAATTGATGGATATCTTAGCGGAGCTACATTGAGATGATGCTAATATCCTAATTTTCCTCAAACTTTCACCTGTAGATTTTAGTATTTATCAGTTGGAGAAGGAAATGGAAACCCACTCCAGTATTCTTGCCTAGAGAATCCTGTGGACAGAGGAATCTCAAGAGCTGCTGTACCTAGGGTCGCACAGAGTTGGACATGACTGAAGTGACTTAGCATGCATGCATGCATTGGAGAAGGAAATGGCAACCCACTCCAGTGTTCTTGCCTGGAGAATCCCAGGGATGGGGGAGCCTGGTGGGCTGCTGTCTATGGGGTCGCACAGAGTCGGACACAACTGAAGCGACTTAGCAGCAGCAGCAGCAGTGGATTTTACCTGCAACAATTATTATGATAATGTTTACCTAATAGTGATTTTGTTATAGATAGATGGAAATAGAGATATCTTTGTACTAATAGCTGGATGGATATTTATTTTGTTCTGTGGATCATAACCCAATGTTATCATTATATACTTTGTTGCTCAAATTGTTCCAACTTTGGCCACTGGGGACTCCTTTAGGTTGGCTCACATATCCTTTTGTCGTACCTCATCATTGTGGGGTTATGTTGCTTGTGGGACTATGTTGCTGGTTTGAGTACTTCATTCTTTTCTTCATTTTTTTTAAAGACTATGTTTTTAAAATTTTAATTTCTTTATTTGGCTGTGCTGGGTCTCAGTTGCAGCATGGGGGACCTAGTTCCCCGACCAGGGATTGAATCCAGCCCCCTGCATTGGGAGGACAGAGTCTTAGTCACTGGAACACCAGGGAAGCCCGAGTACTTCTTTATTTTCTGACACACAATTTTCCAGGCTCAATTACATTCTGCCTACCCCAGCCCTAGAATCAACTGCTTCTCTGAAGAACCCTCTGAGCCAAGACTTTGTCATAAGCATCTCATGTCCCTTCCATCAGCTCATGTTATGTCTTAAACAGATTTGACTTGACTGTTTAGTACACTTTTCTCAAAAACACACTGTACAGATAGGTGGAGTTTGTACTTGTCATTCAGCATCGGCTTGTGGTTACTCCTGATGCTCCTCTGTCCACGTTAATTGTCCCACAGGGATGATCCGGGCAGGAGGTAGCAGGAGGGTGGGAAGACAGAGAAGTGGACTGGAGGGCAGAAAAGGGGATGGTGTGGATATTGATGAAGAATGGAGAGGGAGGCTGGGAGACGCTGGACGGGACTCAAATAGGCACATCTGAGTTCTTTCTGCCACACAACTAGGCAAATCCGAAAACCTACAAACATTTCAAAAGGAAGTTAGAATTTTTGAAGTTTTAAGTTTTTGTTTTGTTTTGTTTTTCAGTCCAAGGTTTTTGTTTGTTTAAATTGAAGTATAGTTGATGTACTTTCCTCAGTGATTTTCAATGTATTCTTGACTCCGTGGCTATAATTAACAAACTTGATCATGCCATTCTATTGGTTTGGTTTTTCTTGGGGTGGCAAGGGGAGGGCCACGCTGAGTGGCATGAAGGATCTTCCCTGATCAGGGATCGAACCTGTGCCCCTGTAGTGGACGCATGGAATCCCAACCGCTGGACCACCAGCGAAGTCCTTAATTTTTCTGGCACTTAATCCACTCTGCCTGAAGGGAAGTTGCTCGTTGTGAGTTTGGCTTCTTTTCCTTATCTCCCTTTCTCTCTCTTGCCTCCAGCAGCTGTTCGGACTGATTTATGGGGTCGTGGCGAGTTGGTTTCGGGCTAAGTCTCACATGCTCATTGAGGATGTGTTATTACACTCCCTGTGTTAGGGGATGGATAAAGTTATACATAGAGATGTTAATTGAAAACAGAGCTACATTCACAGTGGAAATTAAAAGGAAGACTGGAAACAAATGAAACTTCTAGTTTTCTAATCTTTTTCATAAATAATGTAACTTAAAAACAACTTAGGAAACTTCAAATAGATGAATATATATCATAATGTGAATATATGCAGTAAAGCCCCATTCCATTCCAAGATTCAGAAACACTTAAGGATATCAAATACAGTACTTCTGGGGGTTTAGTGAGGGATTGTTTTGCTGTTATAGGAACAGTGCTTCTATATCTTTTTAACTGTCTACAAATGACTCTGCACTTTTTTCTACATACTTGCCCCTGTGTGTGTGAGAGAGAGAAAGAGATTCAAAGAGAGAGAGGACAGAGAGAGAGAGCAGTGAAAGAGATATGACACACTAGTTTCTTACAGGAAATTTAATACATGTCAGCACAAATCTGACACTGACTCATTTGGCAGAAAGAACAAATTCACACGCCACAGTAAACAGAGAATGGGGTGAGATCTCAAGAATAGGGGAAGGGTGGGGAGGCTGTCTACAATTTAAGATATGAAAGAGGTGCTTTCTTAAACTCATTTTCAATTTCTGAGTCATATTGAATTTTTATCCTGACACCCTCAGCACTTGTCTTAAAGGATTTAGGAAGTTTCTTCCTCCCCTCTGATCCCCACAATCATTTAGCCATTATGTCCAACATAACCTATCTCCTTCTCATCATTTCCTTTCTGTCCCCATGAGTACTCAGTTGGTTCAGCATTCACCAAGTTTTCTTTCCATCTTTGACTGTTCTAGGCATGTCTTCCTACTTGGTCAGAGCTAGCCATTTCTTTCTTGATGCCACCACTGAATCTTGTGTTAACTGATTCTCTCATTCTCTCCCAAATGTACTGTAATTGATGGCTTGTGTACTCACCTCCCCTACTTGACTTAGGCTGTGAGGTTCCTGAAGACTGGGATTGTGTCTACAATCCCAATGGGGTTTATTTCTATATCCCCAGTGCCTAGCAGGGCTGGGCACACTCGGTGCTTGATAAATGCTTGGTCAGTGAATGAAAAAATAAATGCCCAGGTGAATAAATTAAGGAGTCCGCTCAGTTCATTAATGAACTGTTACTAGCTGGTAAACTCCTCATTGTCAACCCCAAAGCAGATGTTTCTCCCTGGAGCAGACAATTCATGACAAACCATGTGATAGAAGATTATATCCTTTAAAATGATATCTACAAGTGATAGTTTCTCTTCTACAAATAATTATCTTCTCAGGATATTGAGTTATTTTTACTTTCTGAAGGCATTTGTAATTATTACACCTCGTGGTTCCATCTGGGCTTCCCTGGTGGCTCAGATGGTAGAGAATCTGCCTGCAATGCGGGAGACCTGGGTTTGATTCCTGGGTTGGGAAGATCCCCTGAAGGAAGGCACGGCAACCCACTCCAGTATTTTTGCCTGGAGAAGCCCATGAACCAAGCAGCCTGGCTGGCTACATGCAGTCCATAGGGTAGCCAAGAGTCGGACATGACTGAGCTACTACGCACAGCACAGCCATAGCTCCATCTAGTGAAGCCAACTGGTAATACAGTAATTAAGATTACTGCATGAATATGAGAAACTGAAAAAATCATTTACAGAAAATGACCCTTCCCTTTCTAGGTTCAAAAACCTTCATTTGTGTCTACTTTGTACTTTCTAGAATTCACCAATCTTTTTCTTGCCAAAAGAATCTATTTCTAAATATATGGGCAGTATCATGTCACTGGAAAATAATGTGAATATATGGAAAACTTTTACAATTAGCTTATATTTTACTACCTTTAAATCAAAGAGCCACTGATATTTATTAACACAAAATACTATTTAGATATTTTATGGAATAACATTTTTGTAAACAATGCAAACAACCCCAGCAATTTAATTTTTTAAGAGTTTTTGTTTTTAAATGTGGACCATTTTTAAAGTCTTTATTGAATTTGTTATAATATCATTTCTGTTTTATATTTTGGTTTTTTTGGCCACAAGGGATGTGGTATCTTAGCTCCCCAACCAGGGATCAAACCCATACCCCCTGCATTGGAAGGCAAAGTCTTAACCACCGGCCCACCAGGGAAGTCCCCAATTTAATTAATATTTATCAAGTGGTTTTTAGTGATCAAAATGTGCTTCAGGATAAATATCATCACATCATGATACCCATTATTGTAAAACTTCAGAATATTATAGCAAAATGGTGTATTGTTTAAATACCTGTCTACTTAGATTATAAAGCAAAGCAAGGGAGTCATGAACATAAAATACTTCAGAAGAGTGACTTACCTCGTGGTCCACTGGTTAGGACTCCATGCTTCCACTGCAGGGGACTCAGGTTCGATCCTTGGTCAGGGAACTAAGATCCTTTATGGTACATAGCATTGCCAAAAAATTAGAAACAACCAAAAAACAAACCTTCGGAAGAATGGTCGCCTCTCTGGAGAGACAAGAGGAATGGATCAGAGTAAAACCTCCAGAGGCTTCCACAGGATTAGAAAGTTTTCATTCTGTGTGAGGTCATGGGCACGTGGATTTTTATTTTATTGTTATGCTTCAAAACGTCAATGTACATATTTTTTGATCCAGTAATTCCACTTTTGAGAAATCTTCTTGCAGAAATGAAAGACCAATATACAAGGATATGCACAAAAAAGAAAGAAAGAAAAATTAAGCAAAAGAAATAAATAGTTACTATGTAAGCTCCATATATATTCTACTTTGGGACTCAGCTAAGTGTGATACATATTGGTTTTTCATAAATGCAAAATTTGATGATAAATATTATGAGCATTACCCTATGCTATGCTTCAATAAAAACTATGTTTTAAAACAAAAAAAAACTTTAAGTGATATTTTAACATTGTTTGGTATAAAAAGATACATAAGCATACTTATAATAAGGTATATTATGCTAATAAGAGAACACTGAATATGACAAAGTGGAGAAAGTCTGCTGCTGCTAAGTCACTTCAGTCGTGTCCGACTCTGTGCGACCCCATAGACGGCAGCCCATCAGGCTCCCCGTCCCTGGGATTCTCCAGGCAAGAACACTGGAGTGGGTTGCCATTTCCTTCTCCAATGCGTGAAAGTGAAAAGTGAAAGTGAAGTCGCTCAGTCATGTCCGAGAATTGTATTTGCCTCTTTTTTTATGCTACTAGAGAAAAAAGAGGCAAATACAGTTCTTTCATACCGCACTTTAAGAATGTTAAGAACAGAATGTTCCATAGGATTTTCTTCAGTCCAAAATTTTAGTATATTTTGGTAGTTGTTCCATCAACAATATTTTATTTCTTTTTAAATGTTTTTAAGGTTTTTATATATTTTTATTTATCATTACTGATGTGTAGTTGATTTGCAATATTATATGAGTTTCAACATAGTGGTTCAATTTTAAAGTTACATACTTCATTTATAGTTATTACAAAATATTGGCTATATTCCCTGTGAAAAGTGAAGTGAAAGTGTTAGTCACTCAGTTGTGTCTGACTCTTTGCGATCCCATGGACTGTAGCCTGCCAGGCTCCTCTGTCCATGAGATTCTCCAGGCAAGAATATTGGAGTGGGTAGCCATTCCCTTCTCCGGGAGATCTTCCCAACCCAGGGATCAAACCCTGGTCTCCTGCATTGCAGGCAGATTCTTTACCATCTGAGCCACCAGGGGAACCCCAAAAAAGTGACCTAAACACTTGACTAAAGAAGATATACACTGGCAAATTTCCTAATAAACTCTCTTCTCTACTCCTAAAGATCTCTTCAGGAGGAAAAGAACCCCACCTTAGCAGAGGATGGTTTCGATCCATCGACCTCTGGGTTATGGGCCCAGCACGCTTCCGCTGCGCCACTCTGCTGGTGTACTGTACCAAACATCCTTGTAACGTATTCATTCTGTACATAGTAATTTGTAGCTGTTAATTTTCTAACCCCATTAAACCCCACATCCCCCTCCCCCTGCCCAGCTGCTGCTGCTGCTGCTGCTAAGTCGCTTCAGTTGTGTCCGACTCTGTGCGACCCCATAGTTGGCAGCCCACCAGGCTTCCCGTCCCTGGGATTCTCCAGGCAAGAACACTGGAGTGGGTCACCATTTCCACTTCCAATGCATGATCCTGCTAGTAATCACTATGTGATTTTCCCTAGTGGCTCAGATGGTAAAGAATCTGCCTGCCCATGCAGGAGACCCAGGTTTGCAATGCAGGAGATCCGGGTTTGATCCCAGGGTCAGGAAGATCTCCTGGAGAAAGGAATGGCTACCCACTCCAGCATTCTTGCCTGGAGAATTCCATGGACAGAAGAGCCTGGCTGGCTACAGTCCATGGGGGTAGCAAGGAGTCAAACACGACTAAGCAACTAACACTTTCATTTCTTTAAGTCCCTACATCATTCTCTATATCTGTGTCTTGTTTCTTTTATGTTATATTCACTAGTTTGCTTTATGTTTTGGATTCTACATATAAGCAATGTCATACAGTATTTGTCTTGCTCTGACTCGTTTCACTAAGCACATCCTCCAAGTCCATCTGTGTTGTGCAAAAGGCAAAATTCCATTTTTTTTTTCTTTTATGGCTGAGTAGTATTCAATCTTATATATATATATATATATATACACACACACCACATCTTCTTTATCCATTCATCTGTCAATGGACACTTAGATTGCTTCCATGACTATTGTAAATAATGCTGCTGTGAACACTGCGATGAATTTTTTTTAAATTAGTGGTTTTTTTCTTCTTTGAATATACACCCAGGAGTGGAATTTCTGGATCATATGGTAGTTCTATTTTTGAAGGTGGAGTACACTCAAATCCCAGCATGAGAGTAAAGCTAGTTACAAAACATTGGGGAAGATTATAAATTTATTAATACTTTTAAATCCACTGTCAGCAGAGGGAGACTGATTTGTTTGTTGGTTCACTTTGCCACCATATCCTGGTGGCACCTTGCTGGTGCTGGGTAAGTAAGACGTCAGACTCCCAAGGTGGCCAAACAGGAGAAAAAGATGGGCCGGGCCAAGAGGCATATGCAGTACAACCGGAGCTTTCTCAATATTGTGCCCACCTTTGGGAAGAAGAAAGGCCCAGATGTCAACTCCCAAATCCTTTGTAATCCTGGCTTTCTCTAATAAAGCCACTTAGCCCAATCAAACAACGACAAAACACGCCATTAGAAAAGTATGCCCAGAGGAAAAGCCATGCACTTTGAGAACCAGAAAGAAGGTGTCTGCAAGCCAAGGAGAGAGGTGTTGGAGAAACCACCCTTGCTGACACTTTGACCTTGGGCTTCCAGGCTCCAAGAAAATATACTGAAGAAATTAACATATGTAGCCAATTTGGGTGCCTGGATCTATGTGAAGGTGTTGGATTCAGCTGCCCACTTTGTCAGGTTCAAATCCTGTTACTTGGTTAACCAACAGAACTCTATATTCCCAGGAATATGTCAAAGTCCTCTCTTTACATCTCATTTCACATCTTTTTGTTTTTTATAAGCATTATGTTTACAGGCATTCAGGCAACCACAATATTAAACCACAGAGCTCTAGATCTGGGGTTTTAGAACACTTCCAGGACATTCCTGGTTTCTGTGTTGATTTACCACTTGAGTAAGTATAAGTAGAGCTTCCCTGATAGTTCAATTGGTAAAGAATTCACCTGCAATGCAGGAGACCCTGGTTCGATTCCTGGGTCGGGAAGAGCTGCTGGAGAAGGGATAGGCTACCCACTCCAGTATTCTTGGGCTTTCCTTGTGGCTCAGCTGGTAAAGAATCTGCCCGCAATGTAGGAGACCTGGGTGGGGAAGATCCCCTGGAGAAGGGGAAGGCTACCCACTCCAGTATTCTGGCCTAGAGAATTCTGACACGACTGAGTGACTTTCAAGTATAAGTAAGTGTGAATATGTCCGTGTGATTATTTAGTACTTTGCTTACTTTCTTGTGAATTTAGTAATGTATTTAAAAGTACTTTTGGAAGTAGTTTCAGTAAAAATGGCAAAATAGGAAATATAGCCAATATTTTAGAGTAGCTATAAATGGAGTATAACCTTTAAAAATTCAATCACTATGTTGTACACCCCAAACTCAAAATGTTGTAAATCAACTAAATGTCAATAAAAATAAAGATATATAAAACCTTAAAAAAAACTGTTATGTAAAGAATTTGCTTCCAGTGGAAATGGATGATAGTGATATATGAGAGTTAAGAACAATATGCTGTCTAGGTAGAACAATGTTATTTCTTGTTCAGAAGTCCTAGACAAACTTCTACCCTCACCCTTAGGTTTCCCCACAGGTGAAATAAGAATATTACAGGGATTAGTAAAAGAGAGAGAGAGACTCTGAAATCTGTAATCTTCTATTATGGGTTTTGTGCCTTGAAGGGCTTTGCTGCTGCTGCTGCTAAGTCACTTCAGTCGTGTCCGACTCCGTGCGACCCCATAGACGGCAGCCCACCAGGCTCCCCCGTCCCTGGGATTCTCCAGGCAAGAACACTGGAGTGGGTTGCCATTTCCTTCTCCAATGCATGAAAGTGAAAAGTGAAAGTGAAGTCGCTCAGTCCTGTCCGACTCTTTGCGACCCCATGGACTGCAGTGCACCAGGCCCCTCCGTCCATGGGATTTTCCAGGCAAGAGTACTGGAGTGGGGTGCCATTGCCTTCTCCCAGGGCTTCTTTACTCATAGGCTATTGATTAATTCTGGGGAGTTTTTCAGGGATCTCTCTGAATCTTGACGGGAGGTACACTGTGAATTTTGCCAATACCAGTGGAGATTTTGTCTGTAAGGAGGGTGATGGCTGATTCAATAGGGACAAATAATCAGTGTTCCCAGGATCAGCTCTAGACAGAGCAAACAAAAGATGTCACAGCATCATTTAACTCATCTGATTGGCTGCTTTGATAAGTACTGTCAAATTATAGAATTATCTCCCCACCCCCTCCTTTTGGGAGAAGGAAATTCTGGCATGATACGTCTTTAAGAAGTCTCAGGCTTATACATGGATAGCAGGGGAAGAACTGAGGAGAAAAGGGTCTGTGTCTCTCAAAGGTCCTAAACAGAAGCACGCTGGCTCAGAGACAAAAGCATCTTGAGGTTCACTGGAGGTCTCCACTGTTTGAACTGTTCTACTACTCCAGGGCAGAGGCTGCTTTATAGTAGTGGGCTTGTACACCACGAGCTTAACTCGGATGTCAGTTAGGACTGGAGGAGATTCAGCCCCAATTTAGAAAAATGTGTCTGTAAACCACTTGGAGGGAGGATTGGGAAGAGCCTGTGTTACTCCTCAGGGCTCCATCATTGAGAACTGAGAGCTAGCTGGAAAGGCCCCTGAGAGGGTTACAAGTGCCCGAAGAGTTTAAGTGTCTCTTTCCCAAAGTCCCGGCTCTCTGCAATCCTAGGAGAAATTAGGAGGGTCTTGCTTTTCATTTGCTGGAGTTGAAGATTAAGACTTTTGGTGGCCTTCCACTTAGGTGACTCCTGTAGTGCTCAAGAGAGCTGGTTTGCCAGGTTAATTAAATTTGGAGTGGACATAGTTTCCGATTTCTCTTGGTCCTTTTTACTAGCAGGGAAATGTCCTGGTTTAGCCTGTAAATAAATAGAGTGAAAATCTACCTGATTAGAATTAGCATCTGAAGGAAGGTCAGAATTACCATTTAAAACTATCTGAAATCGACCGTATTAGTCATGAACAGGCTCATCAGATTTTTGTCTGCAAGCCTGAAATTTCTTCAACAGACTTTGGGAAAACCCTAGGAATTGCTCCAGGAAGCCATCTAGTGATTTTTGAGCCTGAGCGTATGACTTAGCAGGCTAGTTTTGAAACAGAAGGTAGTCATCAGATCTATTACACCTGAAACCTGCTTCCACTGATTAAGTTCCTTTTAATTGTTTTTATAAAAATGTGCAGATCCTCCAAGAGTCAAGTAGCCTAAACAATAAGAGGTTTGCCTGAGTTGTTTTCTAGAACTTGAAATCAGCTGAGCCCAATTTGAGCTCTAACTAGTTAAGACCCCCTGACCCTTCAACTGGGCATGCTCCGTGACCTTTTGACTTCAGAGGGCTGAACACTCCATCTGCAGAGCATGTTCTGAGTATACCTATTGTGAAGAAGCCTGTAGCTTAGTTCTGTCTAGGCCAGAATGAAGGTCACCTCACATTTTATTGTCTCCAATTAGCTTCAGTTTTATCCCAAAGAATACCTCCAGCCCCTCGCCTTTGAGGAAGTGGATTTGAGACTTCATCTTCTCGCTCGGCCACCTTGTAAGTAAACCCTTGCTTTGCTGCAAACTTCGGTGTCTCAGCATTTGGCTTGCTGCATGCTGGGCAAACAACCTTGGTTCAGTAACGCTTTACCAGTTGTATTTCTAGGTACCTTTCAGCATTTTCCTAGTTAGCAGTTTTAATTCAATGCTGGGCCTATCCTTAGCCAAGAAGCCTATGAACTGGCTGGTAAAAGTCGGAGATACCAGGTTGCTAAATTTGAGTAACATAAAATTCCTCTGCAAGTCTGTGAGGTTCTTTGGATTACTGTGGGGGGAAAAAAATCTACGACTATAGCTCAAAGTTCAGCTTTCGTTCAGAGAGTAGAAGAAATTAAGGGTTTGGTCTCTGGATCCTCAGTAGGCCTAATTTTAAAGGGATGGGTTCTGAAAAGTTCAGAGGAAAAGGGAGAGGGGGGAAGAGTTTAAGAGAAAAAGCAAAGTTAAGCAAGAATTAGTGTGGGGAAGTGAGGGTAGAGAGGAGGAGCAGGCAGCACAGAAGGGAGAAGACTGCCCCAGAGATCTAAGCACAAGGAGCTGAGACAGAGACAAGATGGTGCCTGGAGCCATTTTCTCTTTCTGGAATGGTAACCACTGAGAGACTTACCGGTTCTGGGCACCTGAGGTAATCTCTAATTACTAGCTGACCAAGCTGACTTTAGTGGTCATACTGTACGAAGAACAGAGTTCAGAAAAATCACTTAACAACAAACAACAGCAATAAACCCTAGAGAAAAGGGAAAATCTGATTTTTAGTTATTACATTTACTTTAAAAGTCTAGTTTTCAACAACAAAAAATTAAAACATAAACAAGGGCTGTGATCTTCGGAAGAGTTTCTTAGTCTTTTTTAATTCTCGTGTGAGACAGAAAAGCTGGAGGGGCTGGGGTTGTGTTACTGTCCTTCTTCAAGGTCAGATGAGGCTCTGGTCAAGGGCAGGTCTTTCTCACAGAAAGTAGGATGCTTGGCATATTTCAAAATGGTCTGGCCTTAAGGTCGTCAATCTGACACTGAAGTCAGTGACCATGTTTTATTAATTTTTGTAACTTGCAAAGTGCTTTATAGATATACTAAATTAATATGACTTTAATCTCTTTTCTATCTCTTCAACTGACCACTTACAGCTTCATAACATGTACCAATACAGACTGTCAAACTGATCTTTATTCTTCTTTTGGGGGTAAATTTTATATTGTAGTTTCCATACAAAATTGCTAATGTTTCACTAAGGTTTTAAAAACTTTTTTTTTTTTTTTCCAGAAATTCGCTGGGAATCCACCAGTTAGGACTTGGTGCTTTCTCTTCCATGGCCTGGGTTCAATTCCTGGTCAGGGAACTAAGATCCCACCAAAAAAAAAAACAAAACCTGAAGTGTAAAAGCTTTTTTTCCATATTTGTTTTCATTCGTTTGGTATTTGTTTACACCTTTCAGATTTACTCTACCAGGAAAATGGGTATAGTTTTAATTTACAACTAATATTTGACTGCTTCTTTTCAATCTTACGAATTGATAGCTTGAGTAAAATGAATTTTTGTGCTCCTCATTCCTATATCAATCTATTTTACTTAAAGTTAATATTAGCCAGAAAATATTCAGCTTGCTGGTCATTCTTGCCAACCTATGGGGAAGCCAAAACCTCAATCTAATCTTCAGAATCAGAATATGGAAGAAGAGCCCCTTCGTTAGATGCAAAAGGGAAAGTAACAGCAGAGAAGATCTGCTCTGAGATGCTTATCCTGGGATCTTTGATCTTGGTACCCCTACACCCGTCTTTAAGGGAAAGTCTCTTTTTAAGTCCCTGCTGCCTGGAACCAAGTTCATTGTATTCCTCACTCTACTACATCTCAGGACCACCTGGAATCTGTTGTCTAGGGTTGCCATGGACACAGGGTTCTTATTCTAGTACTGCCTTGTTAGCAGCAGCAGGTAAAGGCCTAGGGTGGGGGCCTCTGGCTGAGGACGTCCCATCACACCCTCTGCCCTTTATGTAGCTAATGTTGCCCTTCCACCCTCACAGAGTAAGAGGAGTAGAACATTTTACAGGGACAGATGGAGGGTGCGGGGAGGAGGAAGGATCAGGAGAAGGGTCAGGATAGGGGTCTTTGGGCCCGCTGACAGGAAGGCTTGCCTTGTGCTTAGCTGTGGGGAACCCTAATTAACATTCCTCTCCCCTCCCAGGGCATTTGCGGAGCCCCCTATCTCACCCTCAGGGGTCATGAGGGTGGAGGGAGTGGGGGCACTAGGCTTCTGTAGGCTGGCAGGAATTGGGCTGAGATTGGATTTACCACACTTGATCTGGGGGCATTAAAAAATAGGAAAGCATGGGAAGAAGGATGTGGCAGGGGGAGGCATTATCCTGAAAGGCAGTAGGAGAGAAATTGCTACCAGGATCTTGAGTAAAGTTCGCTCCTGCTTAGGAAAAGTACCCAAGTCACAAAATGCGCCCCACCGCCCCACAGCCCCAGCTCCGTCCAGGACGCAGCACCTCCGCTACAGCAGCCTTGCCTGCAGGTAAGCGGATGCCGCACCAGCAAGGAGGGGGCGGCCCCCCAGAACCAGGCTGGCTCTCCCATGGCCATCCGGGCTCTCGGGGCCACAGCGTCCAAACTTTGGGCTTCATACTCCCACTGCTCATGAGCTAGTGTCCCTTAAAGGTTTGGAGTTCACAGATGGCTGGACCCCAAGCCTCAAAATCAACATTGATGCACAAACTGGTCTGTTGTGGGGGAAAGATTTTGTTCTATTTGTTTATTTTTCTCTCCTTGCCCAGAATTGAGGGGCTTGTGGCACATTTCTGCTTGCCTCAGGTGGACATAATATTACTACTTGTTAACTTGGCGATGTATTAATACTTGGCAGTGGCTTTTATTCTGTGACTTAGTTTTTGTGCATGAAATCTGCCCTGTGAAATGCTGAGGTTCACATTTTTTTGCTTTCTCATTCCTGTGATTTATTCTACAGAGAACATTCTAGGATGGAAATATAAGTCACTCTGATGTAAAATTGGTTTGAAATGGTTTTGTTTCACTTTCTGGGTCCCGGGTAGCAAGTGGGTAATTTTTTTAAAGAGTCCTGTGCTTGAGCTCCAGTCCTTTGGCCACCTGATGCAAAGAACTGACTCATTGGAAAAAATCCTGATGCTGGGAATGACTGAAGGCAGGAGAAGAAGGGGACGACAGAGGATGAGATGGTTGGATGGCATAACTGACTGGATGGACATGAATTCGAGAAAGCTCTGGCAGTTTGTGATAAACAGGGAAGCCTGACATGCTGCAGTCCATGGTGTCGCAAAGATTCGAACATGACTGAGCAACTGAACTGAACTGTGCTTGAGCTAAACTTAAATTTTATTGAACACACACACAAAATGTTTTCCCCTATTTTTTGAGCTAAAATTCTAAGGGCAAATGCACAATGCGTGTTTCACAGGATATATAAAATTGCACAGTATTGCAGATTTTGTATTTGTGGATTCAAGACTTCAGAAATGCTGATCCTTACCTAGTAAGTCATATGTGTGACTTTCTTCCCAGTTGGGGGGATATCATATGTGTTTTAAACATATCAAATATATAATGGATGTGTGCTTTTGCTTTTCTTAGATTAACTGTAGATTAAATTCATCCACGAAACAAACCATGCAGGGATTAAAGAAGAATTCTTTAAGTGCCTGGCTCATGCATCCAAAAAATAAGTAAGTGATAAGGTTCAAATTTGCTGAATTTTAAGCATAATTCTCAGCCCTTAATAGAATAGGGAATATACCTGTACCTTCTTTTATAATAAATGTAAACTGTATGCAAATGAATTGGCAAATTCAAAATTTAAAGACCTTGTTGTATGCCTGTGTTTTCCTTAAAAAATACCACAGCTGAAGCAGTGTACCAGTAATAATATACACGTGACAGTCATAGTCCCTGTAAACTTCTCCTCTAGGGGTGACTGGTTGCTTTACTGGAGGAAGTTCTGTCTAGGGTGGTGAACATTTCCAGGGACGGCCACAAGGGCTTCAGTTGTTCCATCTCCATTAAAACCTGAAACATTGCTAATTCCTGCAAATGCATTTTTATTAGTGAGATTTTCAAATCAGCTTAATGGATGTTGGAAATATACAAATTTTTGAGATCCATGAATTGTAACTATCCATGAAAAATAGTAACTATCTCAAGAGATGTGTTGAGGACCAATTGCAATAGTATTTGGAAAGTATCAGCATAATGCCTGGCACTTTTTAGTAAATACCATTTAAATATTTGTAAAGTGAACATTGGGATTACAATTCAGCAATTACAAGGAGTAGACTGCATCCATGTTATGTCATGGGTGAGCCTCAAACATTTTGTGATGTGAAATGAAGTCAGATACAAGAGACAGTAAATTGTGTGATTCCACTTATATGAGATGTCTAGGAAAGACAAATCTATGGAGACAAAGTAGATTCACAGTTGGCTAGGGGTGGGAACAGGATTAATTATAAATGAACAGAAGGGATCTCATTGTGGGGATGAAAATGTTCTATAATTGATTAAATCCCTGGATTGTACATTTGAAAAAAAAATGTAAGGTGAAAGACAATTTCTTGGCATAATTTGGGGAAATTTATCTTTATTTTTTCTCAGCCTTTTCTGTTCCATGTTTTCTCATTCTCAGATGTCTGTATTCCAGATGTTAGAAATGGAGGATAAGAACATATCCATTGACTTTATTCTTTTCTACTATTTTCTGGGAGTTTCTCAATCTCACTTTCCAACTCTATTTTGCTTTTCACACGTACCCAAACTAGTTAATATCCCGTGAATGGATTCTTTATATCCAACAATTCTACTTTGACACGTAACGTTTCCTCTGGGGTTTTTTCTTTCTTTTATTTAATAATTTTATTTATGTGTGACTGCACTGGGTCTTTGTTGCTACTCGGGCTTTCTCTAGTTACTGTGAGCAGGGGCTACCCTCTACTTGCAGTGCGTGGGCTTCTCATTGCGGTGGCTTCTCTTGTTGCAGAGCGCAGGCTCTAAGGCGCAGGCTCAGTAGTTGTGGCGCGTGGGCTTACTTGCTCCGTGGCATGTGGAATCTTCCTGGAGTTTGCTCAGATTCATGTCCATCGAGTCAAGGATGCTATCTAACCATCTCATCCTCTGCTTCCCCTTCTCCTTTTGCCTTCAATCTTTCCCAGCCTCAGGGTCTTCTCCAATGAGTCAGCTCTTCGCACCATGTAGCCCAAGTATTGGGGCTTCAGCTTCAGCCTCAGTCCTTCCAATGAATATTCAGGGTTGATTTCCTTTAGGATTGACTGGTTGGATCTCCTTGCTGTCCAAGAAATTCTCAAGAGTCTTCTCCAGCACCACAATTCGAAAGCATCAATTCATACCGTCACCTTTAAGCTCTGGGCAAGGAAACTTTGGAGAAGGCAGTCACCCTAGGTTGTCATTTGGAGCTTTGGAGATGGTGGGGAGGGGGAGGATGAAGTATTGCTCTTCGGCCCCTCCCTGTTTTCATCAGCTAACCTAATGTTACCCTCTTTTGATTTTTCTTTCCAACACTTTTGCCTATTTATCTATGGCTGCGCTGGGTCTCGTTGCTGCACTCCAGCTTTCTGTAGTTGGAGTGAGCGGGGGGTAGTTTTTCCATAGTTGCGTGCAGGTATCTCACTGCGGTGGCTTCTTACGCTGCAGAGTGCAGGATCAGTGGTTGTGGTGCACAGGCTTAGTTGCCCCGAGGCATGTGGGATCTTCCTGTGTCCCCTGCATTGGCAGATGGATTCTTAACCACTGGACCACCAGGAAACCCCTGCTACCCTCGTTTTATATTAACAACATCTGGGTAATTGCTACTGGTTTCTAAGAACTCATTTATTGTCTCCAAGCAACTCAAGGGAAAGGCATGAACTGAACTTAAAATTTCCCCTCCCACTGGGCTACTCCAGTCTGCCCCTGTATGTCCACCAGCTAAGGTACTCCTTAGCCTTCCAGGGTTTGTTATTTCTTGGAATCCATACTTTCATTTGACTTTGGTATCAGTAGTTTTCGGCTGTTTCTCATCTTGGATAGAAACCCACCATTTCCCAGGGGATTATGGAAGTGTTATTACTTTAGAATCTTGAGGTGTTTTTGAAATTTAAAATATATACTGAGTTTTGGGGACATGACATTTGAAGAAGGTTGGCTGCCTAAAAACCAATGTTTGTGAAATAGTGGCTATTCAGTATGATTTTCTGAAGTTGACGGATGCAAAGTGCATTTTCATGTGTCTTATTTTACACAGGAGGAAACTGAGTTGTAGAGAGGTTAAATTAATAAAGCCAGTGATTCGGTGGTGGGAAGTCTTGATTTTGGATAATATAACCAGGTATCTTTTTGGAATAATTCAGAGAAGAATAAAAAGGAATCATTATAAATATGCTCTACTTCCAGGTCAGAAAAAAAAAATTAAAGTTTTATATAGGCCATCCTTGACCTACTTACCTGTTTCTTCTCTACCAAATGGTGACCAGGGACAAGTCCTTGGAATTGGAATATTTGTCATTCTGGCATTTTCTTTTCTTTTTTCCTGTATCCCTTTACTAGTTATCAACTGGATCCATCTCCCCATTCGTACACTCTCAGCTCTTTCTGGTTTCCCAGATTGATTCCAAGTGTGTGCATGGTTTGCAAAATGTGAAAGAAAGGTTTAATAATTAATGCTACACCTCCCTTCTTTCCTTCTCTCTCTAGCATATTCACAAACACACATAGCCCAGATGTGGTCTCAAGAAGTCCAGTGTTATACCCTGAAACTCTTTCTTCAATTTTTTCCATATTCATGAGTTTACATTTCATGTCCTGAAATTCTATTGGAAAGAAGCAACTAATTGCCTTCCGTACTGTCTGACTTTATATTTTTGTTTGTTTTTTTCACTCTTTGGCAGAGTTATGGATGCCTCTTTAGGCTCCTCTGACAACGCTGACAAGAGGTGCGTGATGTGGGTGGTGAAAAGGTATTGGGAGTATTGATGGCCAAGGAAGGTTTCTTTTCATAAAAGACTGGATGTTCTTATAAGTAACTTTATTTAGGGGTCTAGATGGGAAAAAAGAGATCATACGTGGGAGAATCCTTACTAATAGCTTGTTTGTGACCCTGATTAACTAGTAGCCAAAACTCTTGGGAAACTATAAGAATGTGTGTGAGAGACTCTGCTACAGAGTGCCAGGAGAGGAGGAAGAAAGAGGCAGAAAGGAGCAAACCCTAATAGATCTCGGCTCTAGCCCTCACCCTCCAGGGCTCTGCTCCCATCTAAAGCTCGTGTCCCAACTGTAAACCCACCGTCATGTTGGAGAGTCCCTACCCCAGGCTTGTAGCTCTTTAAACCAAACTGAGGAAAGGACTACAGGATACGAGAAAAGTAAGGATGCAGGGGAGGGACTTGATAATCAGGAACTTAGAAGGGGCTGGAAGATAGTAGACCTGCACACTGAAGTTGAATTTTAAGTAAACGCAACCTTGATGCAGTTAGACATAGAGTTAGGTTTAGAGGTAAAGAATTGTACTTTGCCAGGCTGCTTAGACAGCCCTAAGGTCTCATTACAACTATAATAAAGCCCTGTTTGTAGTGAAAATTGAAATACTGATTGCCAGATAACTAAATTTCAAACAGATCTTTAGAGTTAAAAATCAGTTTACAAATTGAAGACTATTTGTAACTAGTTAACTCTATGAAGTCATTTTGAGTTTGATGGTATGCTTTTAATTCCTTAGAGATAACTCAGTTGAACTGACATCAGGAGCCTATGATGATACCATCTATGAAAGGTGAGGTATTTATTGAGGGGTGAGGGGTCCAGGAGGATGGGGTGGAGACATTTAGTCTTGGGATTATCCATGGCAATGAAGAATTTTCTGGACAATGATCTAGAATTCTTTCTATAAAGATAGGAATTTCAGTAAGTTATGTTTACTATGTATTTTAGATTCGAGGAATCTTTATTCAGGTAAATTCATTATATCACTATTCCATATAGACTATCATTAATGAGATGTTTCTCTATCTATTGGTATTTAAAGTAAAATAGAACAGTTCTTCTTGATGGTGGGAATGAAGATGTTAACTTCCGTGAAAGTGTTAGTCACTTGTGTCCAACCCTTTGTGACCCTGTGGACTTGCCAGTCTCCCCTGTCCATGGAACTCTCCAGGCAAGAATACTGGTGTGGGTCGCCATTCCCTTCTCCAAGGGATCTTCTCAACTCAACCATCAAACCTTGGTCTCCCACATTGTGGGCAGAGTCTTTCCCATCTGAGCCATCAGGGAAGCCCATAACTTTGGTAATCCATAGGAATAAGTCAGTGTGACGTTTTGAAGGGTGGGAACTGTTGGTGGATATCATCACTGGGGAGATAGGGTTTATGCTGAGGCAAGAAGAAAAGGGATAACTACGGACAATAAAGATAGTGGCACTGAACAGCACCTTCAGTCAACTGCATCTAATTGACATTTATAGAATAGGTCATTTAACAAGAGCAGAGAATGTTGGGTTGGCCCAGAAGTTCATTCAGATTTTTCCATAACAGCCTATGGAAAAGCCTGAACAATTTTTTTTTGCCAACTCAATATATTCTTCTTAAGCTCACATGAAACATTCACCAATATAGATCACATTCTGGGACATGAAACCCACCTTAGCAAATTTAAAAGAAGAGGAATCACACAAAATTTGCTGTCAGACCACAGTGAAGTTAGAAGTCCGTAACAAAGATAGTTTGCAAGTCCCCAAATTCTTGGAGGTTAAACAGCATACTTCTCAGTAACACATGGGTCAAAGCAGAAGTCTCATGAGAAATTTTAAAATATTTTGAACTAAATGAAAACAAGAGCTATCAAAATTTGTGAAATGCAGCAAAGCCAGTAATTAGGGGGAAATTTATAGTCTGAATTCATATATTAAAAAAGAAGAAAGATCTAAAATCAATAAGCTTCCAGCATAGGAAACAAGACCAGTATAAACCTAAAAAAAGCAGGAGATAATAAAAGAGCAGAAATCAATGAAACTGGAATCAAAAAATCAATAGAGAATATCGACAAAGCCAAAAGCCGGTTCTTTGAAAAGCAATAAAGTTTGTATCTCTTTGGCCAGACTAACAGAAACAAGAGACAGAAGACACAAATTGCTGTTGTCAGAAATGAAGATCATCATGTCTGATCACAGGACATTGAAAGGATAATAAAGGAATATTATGAACAACTCCAAGCCCACGAAGTTGATAACTTACATGAAATGGAGTAATGCTTTAAAAGATACTACCAAAGCTCATACAAAGATCATCCTGAACAGGCCTGAATCTGTTAAAGAAATTGAATCAGTGACTAAACCTTCCATAACAGACCCTAGGCCTAGATGGCTTCACTGGTCAATTCCACCAAACATTCAAGGAAAAAATGATGTCAGTTTTCTAAACTGTTCCAGGAAGTAGAAGCACAGAGAAAAAATTTAACTCATTGTCTAAAGTCAGCATTACCAAAACCAGATAAGAACATTACAAAAAAATAAAAGCATAGGACATAAGAGGCAAAAATCCTAAACAAAATGTTGCCAAGTTGAATCCTACAATGTAAATAAAAAATTTTATACCTAGACCAAGTGGGACTTGGATGGACAAGGCTGGTTCAACATTTGAAAGTCAGTCAATGTAATCCATCACATCAACAGGCTAAAAAGAAAAAAATGATTGATGCAGAAAAATCATTTGACAAAATCTAACACTCATGATTAAAAAAAAAAACAACTCAGCAAACTAGGAATAGAGAGGAATGTTCTCAACTTGATTTAAAAAAAAAAAACAACAAAAAACACAGCCATAAAACCCCTGCTGCTAAGTCACTTCAGTCGTGTCCGACTCTGTGTGACCCCATAGATGGCAGCCCACCAGGCTCCCGTGTCCCTGAGATTCTCTAGGCAAGAATACTGGAGTGGGTTGCCATTTCCTTCTCCAATGCATGAAAGTGAAAAGTGAAAATGAAGTCGCTCAGTCATGTCCGACCCACAGAGACCTCATGGACTGCAGCCTACCAGGCTCCTCCATCCATGGGATGTTCCAGGCAAGAGTACTGGAGTGGGGTGCCATTGCCTCCTCCGAAACCCCTACAGGTAGCATCATATGTGATGGTGAGAAACTTGAAACTTTTCTGCAGAGAGTTACAAGGCAAGGATGCTCTCTGCCCCATTACTCCTTTTTAACATCATACTCAAAATTCCAAGGAGGATTATAGTAATGAGCAATAAGAAGGAAATCAAAGTATGCATGACGGAATGGAAACAAATGTCTTTGTTCACAGATGACATGATTGTCTATGAAGAAAAATCCAAAAGAATAGATTAAAAAAAAAACTGGGTCTAATAAGCTTGTGTCCTGTAATCTTGTCTAATTGCTTTAATATATTGATGCAAAAACTGATTACTTTCCCATATACCAGTAACAAACAAGTGGAATTTGCAATTAAAAGCAGAGAACCATTTAAATTAGGACCCCCCCCCCATAGATTTATACCTAAATATATATTTACCCAGTAAAATGTACAAAATGTATATGAGGAAACTAAGTTCTTATGAATGAAATTAAAGAACTAAATAAATGGCAGAGACTTTATCTTCAACAAAGGAAGTCTCAATATTGTAAAGATGTTGATTCTTCCAAATTGTAGATTCAATGCAATCTGAATCAAAATCTCAGAAAGTTATTTTTGGGGTATTGGCAAACTGATTCTAAAGTTTATATGGGAAGGCAAAAGACCCAGAATAGCACCCACACATTGAAGAGTAAAGTCAGAGGACTGACAATACCAACTTAACTTAGTATAAAGCTATGATAATCAAGACAGTATGATGATGGTTAAAGGAAGTCCAGAATTACATGTGGTATGTGAACCATGTATTTTTTTTTTTTTAGTTTTTTTAAATTTATTTTTTAACTGAAGATTGCTTTACAATATTGTGTTGGTTTCTGTCATACATCAACATGATCAGTCATACGTATATATATTTCCCCTCCCTCTTGAACCACCCCATTCCAACCCTCTAGGCTGTCACACAGCACCGGGTTTGAGCTCCTGAGTCGTACAGCAGTTCCCGCTGGCTATCTATTTTACATATGGTTGTGCATATGTTTCCATGCCATTCTCTCCACTCGTCCCATCCTCTCCTTCCCTCCTGTGTCACAAGTCTGTTCTGTATGTCTGCATCTCCATTGCTGCCCTGCAAATACTATGAACCATGCATCTCTTTAATCCTTTAGCATGCCCTGAATGAATGGACATCAGAAACCTAGGAGGATGCCACCAATGAAACATGAAATATAAATGAATTTGAAAGATCAATACATTTTGTATGTACATGTATACACATATTTATATACTCATACCAATACAAACACAAATATATAAACACAAAGATGAGAGAAAAAGAGGTGAAATTTTCAAATTCATTCTTAGGAGTATCTATGACAAGGTATTTTTGACATTGTTATTAAATCTTCTCACTGTAACACCTATTGGTAACTTTCTTGAATCTAGTTGAATAAAAGAGGAGCAGGTCATAAGAGGAATCCTTCCTAGTAACTACCAGCCAATTCTTGAGTCATTAACTTTTTTGACAGGTCAAATATATTTATTACAAATGTATATGAAATCATGTCTAGGAAAAATGAGATGTCAGATTCCAAATAACTTATTTACATGTGAATTTTCTAAATTTCTAAGAGTTATCCAGTGTATAAGTTCAAGGGCAATTATAGCCAAACTGAACTAAAGAAGTTGCAGTCTACAAGTCTTGTGGCATCTTATTTTGTCTGTTTTTAATCCTTTAGCATTTCCCCGAGTACATGGACAACAGCATCCTCTGAAGTCCTCTCCAATGCAAAGTGAGCCATGATGAATAAATGTGTATGTAATATGCACACATACATACATTCATAATACACATATACAGAGAGGTTGAGATTTGATGTTCACCTTTAGGAACATGCACGGGAACGCAGAGTTCCCTTGATACTGTTTCTGAAGTTCTCTCATGGTAAGATTCTATATCTAACATTCTTTGTCTTTAAAAAAAATTGTTTTTTAATTTTAATTGGAGAATAATTACTTTACAATATTGTGTTGGTTTCTGCCATACATCAACATGAATCAGCCATAGATATACAAATGTCCCCTCGCTCTTAAACCTCCCTCCCATCTGTCTTTTGAATTGAAGTAGAAAAAAGATGGACAGGTCATAAAGGGGGTCTTTTAAAAATTTTTATTTTTATTTTTGGCTGCACTGGGTCTTCGTTGCTGTGCAAGGGTTTCTCTCTAGTTGTGGTGAGCAGGGGCTGCTCTTCACTTCAGTGAGCAGGCTTCTCACTGCAGTGGCTTCTCTCATTGTGAGCACAGGCTCTAGCGTGCATGGTTCAGTACTTGTGGTGCACGGCTTTAGTTGCCCGGCAGTGTGTGGAATTGTCCCAGATCAGGGATTGAACCCGTGTTCCCTGCATTGGCAGGCGTATTCTTAACCATTGGACCACCAGGCAAGTCCCAGAGGGGGTCTTTTTAATTCTAATATTTGTCACCTTTGATTACCATGAGTGACACTCTTATGAGACTGGGTTAAGGGAGGAGAGAAACATTTTCAAGTAAGGAGGAATTAGTTGTGCACAGGGAGCAGAGGAATCTCCAGCAAAAGAATGGAGCTAATAGAACCCAGATTGTCCATGACCCTCCAGAGCTTTTCACCATGTGAAGCTGGCACCCCAAAGCCAAACCCACATCACACGGAAGGGGCCCTGTTTTAGGCCTGCAGTTAATCTACAGTGTCTGAGGGCCAGGAAAGACAACCCTGATAGGGGGGTTAGAGGGTGATGAAGGGACTTGAGAAACAGGAAATGATGTGGAGGACGAGGAATGTGTACTTGCAAATTGAAGTTGAACTTGAAATAAGTGCCACCCCAAAAGGTTGCTGTACGTTGGGTTAGATTCAGTAGTAAAGAAATGCACTTATTCTTGAGTCATTAACTGTTTTGATAGGTCAAAAATATTTATTACCAACTATATAGAATCATTTCTAGGGAAAATGAGATATCAGATTCCAAAGAACTGATTTATATGCATATTTCCTATGAGCCAGCCAGTTTATAAGTTCAGGAGTAACTGTGGCAGATTTGAGCTAAAAAAGTAAAAGTCTGGAAGTCATATGATATCTTGCTATCTCTGTTTTTCATCCTCTAGCACTGCCCTGACTGAATTGACAGCAGCGTCATCTGCAAGATTCCAAATGGCAAAGTGAGATACAATAAATACATATATAATATGTACACATGTATGTACATACATGCATAATATATCTTAATTATAATATATCTCTCTTAACACAGAGAGATTAAGATTTGCGATGCTCACCCTTAGAAGCGCCCATGGGGGTACAGAGTTCCCTTGATACTGTTTCTAACGTGCTCTCATGATGAGATTCTATGTGGAATATTCTTTGTCTTTTATAAAAAAAAGTATTTATTTTTTGACTGTGCTGGGTCTTCTTTGCTGCTTGCGGGCTTTCTCTCATTGCTGCCAGCAGGAGCTGCTACTCCTTGTGGTTGCAGGCTTCTCACTGCAGTGGCTTCTTTTATTGCAGAGCACAGATTCCAGGGCATGCAGGCTTCAGGAGTTGCAGCACTTGGGCTCAGTAGTTGTGACGCACGGGCTTAGCTGCTCTAAGACATGTGCGATCTTCCTGGACCAGGGGTAGAACCCATGTCCTCTGTGTTGGCAGGCAGACTCTTATCCACTGCACCACTGGGGAAATCCCTATTCTTTCTCTTTTGAAATTAAGTAGAAAAAGAGATACAAGACATGGAGTCTTCGTACTTCCAATCTTAACATCTCAGTTACTAGCAGCCAAAGTTTTGGGAAACTATCAGATTGCCAATGTCTGAAACTCTGCTGGAGTGGGTCAGGGGAAGAGAAAAACTTGTCTGGAGCAAGGAAAATAATAGTAAATTATAAATAGTAAGTAAGAGCGTAATAGCGTGGACAGGAAGCAGAGGTGGCCTCAACAGAAAAGAATGGAGCTAATAGACCCAGATCTGTCCCTTAGCCTCCAGATTCAGCCACAGGTGAGGCTGATAATGCAAATCCAAGCCCATGATATGATCACTTTGGATGGAGGCTCTGACTCAGACCTGTGGTTGCTTGACCGTATCTCGGGGCAGGAAAAACCAGTATGTTTCCTACAGAACACAGACATAGTCAGGAAGTTAGGTTGGTCAAGAAAGATGGGTACTTACAAAAGGAATTTTAAATAAATTCCACCCCCAAAGGCTGTTATACATTGGGTTAGGTTCAGTAGTAAAGAACTGAAGTTAAATCTTGAGTCGTTACCTTTTTAAGAGGTTTAAGATATTCGTTGTTGTATAGTTGCTGAGTCCAGCTCTTTTGCAACCCCGTGGACTTAATCTGCCCGACTCCTCTGCCCATGGAATTTCCCAGGCAAGAATACTGGAGTTGGTTGCCAATTCCTTTCCTAGGGGATCTTGCCGACTCAGGGATTGAGTTGCACACAGATTCTTTATGGCTGAGCCATCAGGGAAGCCCTATTAAATATATATGACTTTTCATAAAGCCTCATTTCTGGGGAAAATGACATACCAGGTCTCAAATAATAGATTTACACACTGGTTTTTAAAGGGTTATCTAGCTTATAAGTTAAAGCATAATTTAAACATTTGAACCAAAAAGTTTAATCTGGAAAATTATTTGGTATCTGACTATGTGCCTTTTTAATCCTTCAGCACTACCTTGACTGAACTGGCAGCAGGAAAACCTACCGCTGATGAACCTACCACTGAAATGTGAGATAGAAACAAAGATAGACTTAAACAAAAGTGTTTAAAAAAACGCATAAATGCAGAGAGCGAGCACCCAGGAGAGAGGGAAGCAGAGGAAAGGGGAGAGAGGTTGCTATTTGAGAGGTTCATTTGTAGGAGTATTCATGATATAACAGCGTCTTTGACATTATTTCTAAATCTTTTTGCTGTAGCCTGTGTAAGTATCTTATCTTTTTTTTTTTAAATCTTGTTGGATAAAAGAGAAACAGGTCATAACAGAGATGCTTCTTAATCATCTGTTTCTCTCTCATTGTTTTGTCGCTAAGTTGTGCCTCTTTTGCGACCCCATGGACTATCGCCTGCCAGGCTCCTCTGTCCATGGGATTTTCCAGCCAAGAATACTGGAGTGGGTAGCCTCTCCCTTCTCCAAGGATTGGAGATTGAAGCTTTATCTCCTGCTTTGGAGGGTGGATTCTTTACCACTGAGCCACCAGGGAAGCCCTTTCTCTCTCTTAGGAGCAGTCAAACCCCCTAGGCAGCTATCCAAATGCCTGTGTTTGAAGCTTTACTAAAGTGGGCTAAGAAAGGAGAGAAACTTATTTTGAAGCAAGGAGAAGGTTGTACTTCTGAAGGGGCTCAGGTGTCAAGAAATGTCCATAAACTTGATCTATTCGCCCCATAGGACCAAGATTCTCATTATAATCATATAAAGCCTGGTTTACAGGTTTCAAATGACTGATTAGAATGTTATTTGGGGGACAACTAGGTTTTAAATTGTAGAGTACATGTGTGTGTGTGTGTGTGTGAGCTCAGATGTGTATGACTCTTTGCAACCCCATGGAGTGTAGCCCGTCAGGCTACACTGTCCCTGGGGTTCTCCAGACAAGAATACTAGAGTGGGTTGCCATTTCCTTCTCCAGGGGATCTTTCTGACCCAGGGATTGAACCCATGTCTTCTGCGTTGGCAGGCAGATTCTTTACCACTGGGCCACCTGGGAAGCCCAAATTTTAGAGTAATTGTAGGTAATCTGCAGATCCCTGGGTTGGGAAGATCCCCTGGAGAAAGAAATGGCAATCCACTCCAGTATTCTTATCTGGAGAATGCCATGGACGGAGGAGCCTGGTGGTCTATAGTCCATGGGATTGGTGCAAAGAGTCAGACAAAACTGAGTGACTAAGTCTACTATTATTTCTGTAGTTAATTTGCATTTAAAAATAAGTCTAGGGAGACATGTAAAGTCTTACTGTGTGCATTTATGATCTTTTAGCTGTGACCAGAGCAAGGTGAAAAAAGTAACTTATGCTGAATCCTGCAATGAAAGGTGAGATATATATAGATAAGAGTAAGTGCGGGTGGGGGGGTATTGAGATTTGTGAAATTTATTCTGAGAAGTGGCTACTGGCAATACAGAGTTAACAGGACACTTTAGCTAAGATTTTTGTTTTTCCAGCCTCAACATGCTACTTTCTTTTTTGGATCTATTTGGGGGAAAATAAACAGGTCATAAAAGGAGTCTGCTTACTGCTAGTCTGTTTTATTACCCTTAGTTAGGAGCAGCCACAGCCCTGAGGAAAGTATCAGATTGCCCATGCATGGGCCAGAAGAGGACAGGAGAAGGTCTTGGTGGACAGAGAGCAGAGGGGAGCCCTTAGCAGGAAAACTATGTATCTCATAGGTCCTGAATATGTCGCTCACCTTCCACAGCTCTGCCTCTATGTGAGGCTGGTAACCCAAACCCACCATTACATTGGAGGGACCCCTGCCTTGTCTTGACCGTATCTCTCAAGGGCAGGAAAGACATCTGTGATTCATGAGAGGTTACTGGACGGTGTAGGGACTTGAGAAGGCAGAAAATTACAGAACCAGTGAGATGAGTACCTACAAACTGAAGGTGAATTTTGAAGCAAATTTCATCACAAAATGGTGTTACACTTGGGGATTGGGTTCAGGAGTAAAGTACATAACATTTGATGTATTAAGTTTTTCCACATGACTAGTATTTTTCATTACTGATATATAATGTTCATTTCTACAGAAAAATGAAATACCAGGTTTTAAATAACTGATTAAAATGCTATTTTTCAGATAATTAGACTATCAATTGCAGAGTAATTATAGCTAAGTTGTATTTAAAAATCTATAAAACGTATGGAGTCTTACTTTGTACATTTTAATCCTTCAGCTCTGACTTGTGTAACATGAGAAGCATCGATGAAAGGTGAGATACAAATGGGGGAAAGGGGAAGGAGGACGTTGGAATGCATGAAATCCAATTAGTCAGAGTCCCCATCTCAGGCAGCCTCCTGATTCCAGGAGAAAACAAGATATCCATAATATGTGAAAAGTAGGTGGTGCAGGGACCCAGGTTCCAAATAACTAATTAACATATATATATATATTAGAGCTTAACCAGTTTTTAAGTTCTAGAGCAAGTGTATCCAATTTCAGCCAAAAAAGTTAAATCATTTGATGCTAGGTTCATTTTTAACCTTTTATATTGACCTGAATAAATTGACATCAAAGGTCTTTGACTAGTTTGATATAGCTTCTCTTTCAATGACACTGCCATCCAAGACTGTTCAGATCATTTACCTGGGTCAGTGCTATCTAGAGAGTATTAATCTCTCAGTCTATATAGAAAAAGTGAGAAAGGCAGAGATTTATACAGACTTATAGTGACAGAGGGAGAAATACAGATTTGCAAAATTCAGTCTTGGAAGGATTCGTAGTAATACAGAATTTTCTAGACAATACTTCGACATTTCTTTCTGTAAGATTGGGTCTTCCAGTGAGCTAAGTCATGTTGACTACCCTTTAGATTTAAGGAATTCTTTTTGTTCAAGTAAATTTTTCACATCACTGTTCCATGCAGCAAGTCTCTAATGATGTATTTTTGCATTTGTTGGTGGTTGAAGTATAATAGAACAGCTGTCCAAGATTAGTGATGTCGATGAAGACATTGACTTTCTCAACCCACAATAGTAAGTCCGTTTGAAGTTCGGAGGGAGGGAGCTGTTGATGCATTTCTTACCTTTTGGAAGATGGGGCTCATGCTGAGGTGAAAAGGAAAACTGTGGAAAGATAGCAAGATGTTTGGGAGGAAGGGTATAGAGTATTTGAAGTTGCATATAAGTACCATGCTTGAAAAAATATTTCTACATATTCATAAGTGGAATATTCTTCTAGTTTTAAAATGTGAACGTATTCTTAGTAGATTTGAATTGTCCTACAAAATTTCTTAATCAAGGATTGCAGAATGCTACTTACTCTTCAGTTGTGTTCCTTTCTCTTTTTTGTTGGCTATGTTCTAATTCCTAGTTTTATTGACTTTTGTCTAAGAGTAAATAGGACTAACAGCAAAAGCAAATGTGTTTTGCTGATTAAGGCCCTCTTAATGTCCCCTGGGATTTTATTAATTTTGTCTTGTGTCTGAGTAATCTCATGAGAGTACTTCTTGTTGCACTCATCTGAAGGCACTTTTTCATCTGTACTCAACTGCAAGGACATGTTTTTAAAATCTCATGTGTCTGACTCGACCTTTCCCCCAAGCTACTATGTATAAAATAAGCAACAAGGATATATTGTATAGCACAAGGAAATATAGCCACTATTTTGCAGGGACTTTAAATAGAATACAGTCTATAAAATTATTAATCACTGTGCTATACACCTGAAAGTAATATAATGTTGTAAATCAATTATACTTCAATTTAAAAATCCTATATGTCTGGACTTCAGAATTACTCATTGAGATTTTTCTTCTCTCTTGGCCAGTTATTTAACCACTCACCAACTTGAATTTATGGTGGGAAGTGTGTAGCGCTAAGGAAGAAATTAACTGGTTACTGGTGCAATCAGTTGGTGTCTAGACAAAGATAAAATGAAAAATATAGGGGTGACTCATGAATACAAATGGTTCTTCAACTTACCCATGAATTTCCTTTTTCTGTGTCTTTTCATCATGGGCCATCAATGAAGAGTTCACTCTGCTACTTAATTAAATGATGTGTCTGCATATTAACTATATTTTCTGCAATGAGGCTGCCTAGGACTGGGGCAAAATTTGAGAAGATTGAGTAAGACAAGCATTTCCTTCTTCTTACAAACAGAAAGTGTTAGTTTGGTTTTTAAGTGACAAACGTTTCTTTATAGATTTGTGTGGCATTTGCAATAGTCCCTGTGTGAGAGACACTGGTGTTTCAGACTAGGGGGATGGTACTGATTTTGGAGTAAGACTTGGAATTGGTGCTTGGCTATGGTATCTAAGTGGGCTTCCCTGGTGGCTCAGTTGGTAAAGAATCTGTCTGTATATCGAACCCAGGTTCGATATCTGAGTTGGAAAGATCTCCTGGAGAAGAGACAGACAACCCACTCCAGTATTCTTGCTTGGAGAATCCCATGGACAGAGGAACCTGGTGGGCTACAGTCAATGGGGTTGCAAAGAGTCAGACACGACTGAGCAACTAACACACACACACTTTGGCATTTCATATACACTGGACACTTGGTGAAATATTAAGCCACTTTAAATTTTAGATCATTTATCTGTAAACTAGTAATGTTATCTACAATATCTACTGAGTGTTATACAATAAAACTAAAAATAAAAGTAGAATAAAATGTAAATGCTCTTAAAACTCTGAAGCACCATAAATAAATTTTATACTAAAAACTAAAAAAGCAACAAAGGTCAATTTTTAGGAAAATCAGAAAATACAGACAAGCAATAAATCCTCCATAAATAGGCATTCTTATTTTTTAATAGATGCTCTTCAAGATTCTTTAGGCTTACGAATCATTTATTTATGGATATACATTGTTTAAAAATAACCTTGTTACTTAGTGATATATCATGAGTATATTTCCATGCATTTGCATTTACACCATTATATATTTATTGATTTCTGAACTTGCAACCTTCCTTTTGACAACTGTGTAATAATTCATGGTAAACGTTTAAATTGTTATTTAAATTGTCAGATATTTCTGGACATTTAAGCTGTTTAGGACATTTACTATTACAAAAAATGACTAATTTTGAGACCAAATCTCTGTATATTTTATTTCTTTAAAATAAAAATCCTCCTCAATGGAAATTCTATGTCAAGGGAAATGTTTGTGAGGCTATTGATTTCAACGTGCCTTTCCACACGAAGATGCAGTGTACCCTTTTTCTCCCTTCCCACACTAGCCCAGTGATCTCTTCAATGTCAGGGAATGTTTGTTCTAATGCTCATTTGACATTGTTTTTGTTTATATTTATTTTCATAGAACTTTTATTTCATTGTCTTCAATCTGCCTTTGCCCAATTAAAATTGGGGTGTTTATCACTGCCATTGGATAGAAAAGTTAAATATATCACTTTTATATCACAAAAAGGGCAAGTAGCTTTTCCCATTTTGTCTAGATTTTCACTCTATAGAAGTTTATAATCCTCACACAGTCAAATATATCTATACCTTTCTTTATTATTTATGCTTTAAGCATCAGAAAGTCTTTCTCTACCTATGATTCTAATATAGTCTCCAAAATTTCATTTGTTTTGAATTTATTTTCTACATTAAAGTAAAACATCTGCCCAGAATTTCTTTTCTATTAAAGTATAAAATGTAAGAATCTGTTTTTCTCCCAAGTGAGTACTTCATTATCTCAGCATCAAAACTGTACCTCCCTCCATTGTCCTTGCCCTAATTTAATGATCCTTACCGCAATTATCACCTTATAAAAATAAAAATAGAATAATATGTAAGTGCTTTTAAAACGCTAAAGCACCATAAATACATTTTACACTAAAAACCAAAAATCAAACAGCAAAATTTAATTATTAGGAAAATCAGAAAATATAGACAAGCAATAAATAGGCATTCTTAATTTTTAATAGATGCCCTTCAAGGTTCTTCAGACTTATAAATTTTTTGTTTATGAGTATAGTATCATGCTTACATTGTTTTAGAAATAATCTTATTACTTAGTGACATATCATGAATATATTTATTATATTATGATCTGCACGAGACAGAATGCAAACATCCTGATGGAAGAAAATCTTGTCCATTTTAACTGCTGTATCTCCAGTGCTTCCAACGGTGCCATGGCACGTAGTAGGCACTCACTGAGTTTGGTTGAATGAATGAACCCATTATTGAAAAAAATTTATATCTTGTTCAATGACTTTCAAATCCATCTCTATTATATTCTTTACTTTGAGTCTTTCCAGAATCTGTTTTATTTGCTTTTTCCAGCCTTTTGAGTTCAGCACACTTCACACATTATGATGTAATTTACAGAGAACCAAAACATTTTTTAAAAACCTAAGTTCCATCTTTTCCTCCTCTGCTTTTCTGATTTTGTTGTCTCAGATGACATCAACCTTTGCTCCCCAAGCCTGGGTAGGGGAGATGAGTGCTGATGGAGAAGGGAGAAATTAGAGGGAATGGGGAGATCTTACCACTCAGCTTAGCCTCAGAGCATCCATCTGTGGCCCATTTTGCCAGTGCCCCAGTTCTGTGCAGCCTCCATCCTCTCCCTTCTCTGGTCTTGGGCACAGACTGAGCACTGCTTTGGGATCAAATCCCACTGGGGGTGGAACTGGGCTCTCATGTGGGAGGCTTTAGCAGGGCAAGAAATTGTTCCCTGATGGCTACCTTGTCTGCTGCCATATGGTAAAATGAAGCCTAATTGCTAGTGCTATAGAACTGTCTCCTTCTCCTACTAACAGAAGGAGCCCGGCCTCTAGGGTGTTTCTCCTTTGAAGTGCATCTTATTAAAATTCCTTACCCCCATAGTGCACTTGCCACCCCCAATGTGAGTCTCATTAGTGTTTAACTGTCATATTCATGGGGTGGCTTGTTTCAAGAAATAAATATTACAAGAGGAGAGCTTCCCTGAGGTCCCTTATTCTATTGCTACAGAACAGGTCTGGCCATGGTTTGATGACTTGCGCAGGATCCCACAGCTCGCTCATGGGAGGCTGAGCTTATACCATTCCCTTCTGTTTCCATGCGATGTTGCTTTAGTTGATGACCCCAGGCTTAATCTTACCGTAAAGTTGGGGTTAGAGCTTTATAGTCAAGAGAAGTGTTGCTAAACATTCAAAGTTTAGTGTTTTATTCACATATATTCTATATAGGAAAGTAAAAGAAAAAATCAGGAAACATTTTTAGTTGTGTCTGATTCTTTGCAACCCCATGGATGGTAGCCCCACCAGACTCCTCTATCCATGGGATTTCCCAGGCAAGAATACTGGAGTGAGTTGCCATTTCCTTCTCCAGAGGATCTTCCCGACCCAGGGATTGAACCCGAGTCTCCTGCACTGGCAGGCAGGTTCTCTGCCACTGAGCCCCCAGGGAAGGCCATAGTTATTAATAAGCATTTTGTTGGGCAATTTCTAGGTACTTTAAAGATTATATTTGTTAATATAAAGGCCTTTGTTGGTTAAATTTCATACTACATGTTAGGAGGAACTGATACACTTGAAAAATAATTTCCTGAAAAATAATTTCAGATAAGTTCTGAAATCTTATTTTTACTTCCATTTGCAGTAGCAAGATAAAGAGAATTGTGTACTTAATTATATCATCCTTCACTTTCAGGTATGTGAGACTCTAGAGATGGAAGTAATTAAAGATGTATTACATTTAATATCAATATTTTTATGGCAAAAGATCTGGGAGGGGGAAAGGCACCTCCACTGTCAATATGTTGCTAAATACCTTTGTGCCCCATTTAATGCAATCTAATTTATCTTGGAATTTTAATTGAAGTGGAATATTAAGAATTGCAAAAGAAATGGTATTTACCCAAGTCTAATAGTAATGCGTTAACATGTCTTTTTCTACCTGTAAAAGTCAAAATAATGAAACATGCATTTCAAAATTCTATAATTATAAGGAAAGTGTTTTAGTAAATATTCATCTAGAATTACTCCTTAATTCTGGATTCATTTTACTTAGATGGTTCATTTCTACATGATAGTAAGATTTCATACTGTGTTACAGATTCACACAACATACTTACTTCCTTTTAAAGCAATAATATTTTAATTTGCATTACAATTGTGAAAAAGTGCCTTGGAGATTATCTTCACAGGTTATACAAATAGTATAATCAACTTATGGACAATGGGTTTAGCATATATAAGAGAAAGGCTTAGGAGGTACTTTATAATTCAATCATGTATGTATTTATGGAATTGAATTCCTTCTTACATGCCCAGAACCATCCATTAACATGTAATCAACAGGCTCCTCTATGTAATTCTCCAAGCAAGAATACTAGAGTGGGTAGCCATTCCCTTCTCCATGGGGTCTTCCCAACTCAGGGGCTGAACTTGAGTCTCCTGTATTGCAGGCAGATTTCTTTACCACTGAGCCAGTGTAGTTTCCCTGTTTTGTCTTGGAGTGTCAGTCTGATGTGTCTATTATAAAAGGGCACAATACCATGAAGTGGTTTAGTGGAAATTTATTTTCCTAATGACTGCTTCTATTGAGTGAAAACAGAGTCATTTATTTATTTTTTGAAAATAGAAATAATGTTTTTATTTTTTTTTACTTTTTATTTTGTGCTGGAGTATGGCTGATTAGGGCTTCCAAAGTGGCACAGGTGGTAAAGAACACGCCTACCAAGCCAGGAGATGTAAGAGACTAAGTTTCCATCCCTGGGTCGGGAAGATCCCTAGAGGAGGGCATGGTAGCCCACTCCAGTATTCTTGCCTGGAGAATCCTATGGACCGAGGAGCCTGGCAGGCTACAGTCTGCAGCATAGCACAGAGTTGGACATGACTGAGGTGACTTAGCATACACACATAGCCAATTAACAATGATGCATTTTGTATTGGGATATAACCAATTAACAATTTCGTGATAGTTTCAGGTGAACAGTGAAGGGACTCAGTCATACACATACATGTATCCATTCTCCCCCAAACTCCCCTCGCATCCAAGCTGCCACATAACATTGAGCAGAGTTCCCTGTGCTGTACAGTAGGTCCTTGTTGGTTATGCATTTTAAACATAGCAGTGTGTATGTATCCATCCCAAACTCCCTAACTCTCCCTTTCCCCCATCCTCCCCGCTTAGTTCAGTTCAGTTCAGTTGCTCAGTCATGTCCGACTCTTTGCGACCCCATGGACTGTAGCACAGCAGACTTCCCTGTCCATCACCAACTCCCGGAACTTGCTCAAACTCATGTTCATCCAGTCAGTGATGCCACCCAGCCATCTCATCCTCTGTCATCCCCTTCTCCTCCTGGCTTCAATCTTTCCCAGCATCAGGGCCTTTTCCAATGAATTGGTTCTTTGCATTGGGTGGCCGAAGTATTGGAATTTCTGCTTCAGCATCAGTCCTTCCAATGAATATTCAGGACTGATTTCATTTAGGAGGGACTAGTTGGATCTCCTTGCAGTCCAAGGGACTGTCAAGAGTCTTCTCCAACACCACAGTTCAAAAGCATCAAAAGCATCCTTCCCCCTAGGCAACCATAACTTCATTCAGAGTAATTTGAGACTCTAAAGCAGAGCATTTCTCCCTACTACCGAACAGTTTAATTTGGAATAATAACATTTTGATATCAGATCATTGGGCTGAAATTAGTCTGTGGGTGTAAAAACCACTTTATCCTTATTCAGTCTATTTGTTTGTTATAGAATATTTGCAATCTTGCTGATCTTTCTGGACATGGCCCTCATCATCAAAGATGTAATTTTCCTTAGTGGCACGACACATATTTCTTTGGAGTCTCGTTCAGTTTCTTTTGTTATTGCTTTTTTTTTTTTCATGGATGTTTCTCTTCGAGTGTTTATAGAAGGGTAAGTTTTATTCGTTTTTTAAAAAACACATAGAACTATTTTGTGCTATAAGAGGCATCCCCAAGTAATTAGCAAGTCAATGCAACCAAATATGCCCCTCTTTGTCAAACTAAATCTCTCTGAAGCATTGAGAAACAAGAGAAACAATAGTCCAAATCCCAATTTCTACTATATTTTGCTTTAATATTATGGTTGCAACTGGCACTCTAGTCTCTAAACCATGTATTCTAGATGGTTCCTTTAACAGATAAAGCTAAAGGGTTTGAAGAACGGGGCCAAGCAGCTAGTATGTCTACATGGATATTATTAAGAGGAATATATATATATGAAGCATAAATATTGGTAGTTTCATGAAGAGTTGAGTGTAAATAAAAGCTGTCGTTGTTTAGTCGTGTCTGACTCTTTGGGACTCCATGGACTTCAGTACACCACGCTTCCCTGTCCTTCACTATATCCCGGAATTTGCTCAGATTCATGGCCATCGAGGCAGTGATGCTATCTAATTCTCATCCCATGCCACCCCCTTCTCCTTTTAGCCTTCAATCTTTCCCAGCATCAGCTGACAGTGTATTAAATACCAGGTAATAGATCACGAATAGTTCCCTACCTCAGCTGAAATAGAAACTTGTGGGAAGGTCCCCAAAGAGCTGAGGGACACACATCCCAGTGCGGGGCGGCGCTCAGGAGAGAGGCAGCAACTAGCTTTCTTGGCTTCTGGCTTCCTGAGAAGGTGGGAATGCAGCCTCGGAGCCCCACCCTCACTTCACCAGAACATTTGGAACACACTTGTCTCCTCTCTGCCCTTGAACTTGAACCCTCTGCCCTCAAATCTCTGGGCTTAGGACAGTTGCCCACTCCCAGGTTACCCCAACCTAAAAGAGGCTACCCCAGCATTGCAAGAGGCTTTCTCTGGAGCCTCATTGCCCGTGGCTGAAGGAGCCAGTGTTGGGGAGGAGGTGCAGACACCAGAAGATCCCCTCTGCACAGAGGAAGCCACACCAGCCCACTGGGACCCCACTGTGGGTACAAAGCCAGGGATGAGTCTGCTGGCCAAAGCAGTGGATGTGTCTTCCTCTCACAGGTTCCTCTTGTGCCCTCTTCACAGTCCGTTTTTCTAGGGCTGTGACATGGTCAGCTTTCATTGCCTGATAGCTCAACCCACCATCTCATCTTTCTCTCCCACCTGTTGTGAAGATAGGGCTTGCCTCTTGTTCAGTGGTTTGGTTATACTTCTTACTGTACTTATGTTGCAATATGGATGCTTTTGTCATATGTAAATCTAAAATAATGAGTATGAGTATTTTTTCTCTTAGTCTGGTAAATGTACTTTCAGTCATTCATTAAAGCAGAATTAAGGCAGGGGGAATGAGTCAAATAAATTTATCCTCTTAAAATATCCTGATTTCTTTGGGGAAGCATCAGCTTGTATTTTTTGTTTGTTTGTTTTTATTATAGGATACGACCATATTTTTCTGATATATTTAACTCCTTAGATGCTGCCATTATTATTGTGACTCTACTGGTTGATATCACTTATCTTTTGTATGACTCTATACTTGCTAAAATTTTCCCCAGGTAAGAAACATATGCTTTGTCTCTCAAAGTTTTTCTTTTTAAAAAACTAGTATCTGTGACTTTCATTTTATGTAATCTTTTTTAAACTCTAAATGTGCTGATTCTGTTCTAAATATGCTGGCAAATGAAACGTTTAGATAAATTTCCACACACTTGTAAACAAAAGGATGGTGGTGTTTAGGGCCCAGCAAAAGGTGGTACCTTCCACTGAATGAAGAAGATGGTGCCTCCAAAAAAAGAAACTGGGGACTTGCCTCTTGTCTTAACTTGAATTTTCCACTAAGTTTCCACTTGTGCCTCAACCACAGATTTCTCACATGTGAAATTCCTGGGTTTTTCCTGTAACCTAGAGAGGACTGGTTTGAGTTGATGCAAAATTTGAGTGACTTCTATGATGATTCTCTAAAAAGGAACAAGTGGAACAGAAAACCAGATGACTTGGGTAGCAGCACAGACGTTGGATTTTTTTTTTTTTTACTCCATTTATAGTGATTATAAAGTATTGGCTGCATTCTCTGTGCTGTACAATACAGAAGTTGAATTTTTGCAGTATAGTCGACATGATGTGAACCGTGAACTTCCAGATGTTCAAACTGGTTTTAGAAAAGGCAGAGGAACCAGAGATCAAATTGCCAACATCTGCTGGATCATCGAAAAAGCAAGAGAGTTCCAGAAAAACATCTATTTCTGCTTTATTGACTACACCAAAGCCTTTGACTGTGTGGATCACAATAAACTGTGGAAAATTCTGAAAGAGATGGGCATACCAGACCACCTGACCTACCTCTTGAGAAACCCATATGCAGGTCAGGAAGCAACAATTAGAACTGGACATGGAACAACAGACTGGCTCCAGATAGGAAAAGGAGTACGTCAAGGCTGTATATTGTCACCCTGTTTATTTAACTTCTATGCAGAGTACATCATGAGAATCGCTGGGCTGGATGAAGCACAAGCTGGAATCAAGATTGCCGGGAGAAATATGAATAACCTCAGATATACAGAAGACACCACCCTTATGGCAGAAAGTGAAGAGGAACTAAAAAGCCTCTTGATGAAAGTCAAAGAGGAGAGTGAAAAAGTTGGCTTAAAGCTCAATATTCGGAAAACTACGATCATGGCATCTGGTCCCATCACTTCATGGGAAATAAATGGGGAAACAATGGAAACAGTGTCAGACTTTATTTTTTGGGGCTCCAAAATCACTGCAGATGGTGAATGCAGCCATGAAATTAAAAGACACTCCTTGGAAGGAAAGTTATGTCCAACCTAGATAGCATATTGAAAAGCAGAGACATTACTTTGCCAACAAAGGTCCATCTAGTCAAGGCTATGGTTTTTCCAGTGGTCATGTATGGATGTGAGAGTTGGACAGTGAAGAAAGCTGAGTGCCAAAGAATTGATGCTTTTGAACTGTGGTGTTGGAGAAGACTCTTGCAAGTCCCTTGGACTGCAAGGAGATCAACCAGTCCATCCTAAAGGAGATCGGTCCTGGGTGTTCATTGGAAGAACTGATGCTGAAGCTGAAACTCCAATCCTTTGTCCACCTCATGCAAAGAGTTGACTCATTGGAAAAGACCCTGATGCTGGGAGGGGCAGGAGGAGAAGGGGGCGACAGAGGATGAGATGGCTGGATGGCATCACCGACTCGATGCACATGAGTTTGAGTGAACTCTGGGAGTTGGTGATGGACAGGGAGGCCTGGCGTGCTGTGATTCATGGGGTCACAAAGAGTCAGACACGACTGAACTGAACTGAACTGACATGATGTAAGCTGAGGCGAAGTTAGAACTGTTAGAAATCAAACAAAAATGTGTGAGAGACCAATGGCTTTTTTCTTTTTCCTCCTCTTTCTACTGTGGCAGAGAGAAAAAGAATAAAAGTGTTCTGGGATGTGGCTGTTGGGTGATTCACTGGGCTTATTCCTGAGTCAAATAGTATACTGCTTTTTTTTGTACTCTGGCATCTAAGGACTTTCATTCAGGTCCCAACAAAATTTAATAAGCTTTTGGAGATTTTCTTAAAATAGCCAAAGCCAGTGTAGTCCTTAGACAGGCAATGTCAGGATCAGTGAAGAGTTTATCAGAAATACAAGAACAACACCACCTCAGGGCCCACTCTCGACCTACTGAATCAGTGTGCATGCTCAAGTTAGAGAAGCGCTAGCCCAAACCATTACTTCTCTGCCATCATGTTTTCTCCTGATGGTAGAAGACACACTTGGAAAGTAATCTGCTGCCTGTGTGATGTATGTTCACAGCTCTAGTGAGCCCCTGTTACTCATGGGAGTGACAGAGATGAACAGGAATTCTCTTTCGATGGGAAAAAGATGGAAAAATACTTGTCTTAAATCTACTGAAGTTAAACCTACACATTCTGAGAGTCTATCATGTGACTTTTTCTTTAAACCAGAGTTTCCTCAACCCAGCACTATTGATATTTTGAATTTTGAATTAAAAATTAAAAAAAAATTTTTTTTGACTGTGTAGGTTAGTTCTCTAACCAGAAGTTGAACCTAAGCTGCCCTGCAGTGAAAGCACAGTCTTAACCACTGAACTGCCAGGGAAGTCCCAGTATTGGGAGCTGTCGTGTGCATTGGTGCTGACCAGCATCCTTAGCCTCTACCCACTAGATGCAAGTAGCAACACCCCCCACCTCCCCACCCACAGGCTGTTGTGACAACTAGAAATGTCTCTGAACATTGCTGAATATGCCTTGGGTGGGCAGGAGGGAAGCTGGGATGGGGTGGAGGACATATGCAAAATTGCCCTTGGTTAAGAGCTGCTGCTCTAGACTTAGTCTATATTGACAAAATCCTCTGTTTCTAAAGCAAAACTGAATCTTTTAAATTTATTGTTAGGTTGAGAATTGTTTTACGACCTGTAAGACTTGTCATTCTGATAAGAGTTTTTCATCTGGCTTATCAAAAAAGACATCTTGAAATGCTAACCAGAAGGATGGTAAGTGGGCGAAATATGCTTACTTTTCAGAAAAAAAAATGTTTGTATTTTGGGGACTACTGTCTAGGGTTTTAGATATCTATATATTGTTATTTTTTTTAATGTTGGTTTATGTATTACAAGTGAATGACTGTTATAAACTCTTAGGTTTCAGGAAACAAACGGCGGTACAAGAAGGATGGATTTGACTTAGACCTCACTTATGTTACTGGTTTGTGAAGTTTATCTGTTGATTGCCTATATTAACACCACATTTTTCGTGTGTGTGAGTAATTATATGTTTAGTTTTTGCCCTAAGCCGTGTTCTTGCAAAGCATTCTTTGTCCATGAAGACTTCTGCCACTATGGTAGTGACATACTTGGAGTGTAACCCTGACAATGGAAAAATCTCAATTTTCATCTCAAATCAGGGCTACTTGGTTATAGTATGAAAGTTGCATGGGTTTTCAGCTGAAGTCATTTGTTTGGTTTAGAATTTATTAAGTTTTAGGAGTTATCCTTGGTCTTGAGGTTTTCAGAGAAACCTCTTCTCTTGCTGGAACCCTAGGATGAGGTCATTGCTTTTGGGTCTCAGGTTTCTGAGTCAAGGGAACACTGGAAAACATCCCAGGAGTTCCTAACGTTGTTGGAGCCCAGATCTCTCATTTTCCTTTGGTGTTTAAGAAACCAATTCCGACCACAGAGGGTGCTCCAGACTAAAGTTATTGCTTAATTCTTCAACCATTTGAACAGACAAATCTGTTGCTTAAGTCTTGAACCATTTGAGTCTTGGGAACATTAAGTGTAATGATCAAAATAGTGAATACTTTCATATGTTATGCTGATTATGCTGAGGGTTAGTTAGCTTTTTCTTTGGTCATTCTCAATCCTGAAAATTCTTTTCTATGGAGAAGGAGTCTGATTACATGTAAATTGAGTTCTCATGTGTTGCTTCACATCTATAACATTTGTAATAGTGACTGTTTTGACTTCCAGAGCGTATTATTGCCATGTCATTCCCATCTTCTGGAAAGCAGTCTTTCTACAGGAATCCCATTAAGGTAAAGGTTTTTATCTAACAGAAGCTCACATTTCTCAGCAAACACAGACTCTGGAGTCATAAGATAACCTTGGCCCAGAGACAGCAGTACTCTCCTGAAAATGTACTCTTTCAGATAAAAAAAAAAAATTATCATGGGTTGTTATCTGTTAGCTTTTGCTGTGTTATGAATTGCCCCAAAACTTCAGTGACTTCCAATAGCAAACAGCTCGTGATAATGTGGTTTGTACATTTGAGTTGGGCTTAACTGGCTGGCTCTGCCAATCAGGAATTGGCTTCACTAATCTTGGCGGAGCTAACTTACGCATCTGTGGGCAGCACCTGGGCATCTGAGGACTGGCTAGTCTAAGATGGCATGCCCGGAAGCTCCATGTGATTCTCATTCTCCAACAGGCTAGCTCAGGCTTGTTCGCATAAAGCAGTGGCAAGGACCTCGTTATTATCCAGCCAAAGAATGCCGAACCTCCAAAGGCCCAGGCACCAAACTAGTGTAATGTGGCTTCTACCTTATTCTATCAGACGAGCCAACTACAAACCCAGTTCAGATTCAGACAGACAACAGATACCATCTCTGTTGTATCTGTGGGGAATTGTGGCCATTTTTCGTGGTCTGTCATAGAGGGAAAGATGGAGAATTCTTTAAAAATATCTGTTCTTAGGTTGAGATCCTAAATTACAGTGGATACATACTGCTTCAGGTTCTATAGGTTAAATAAGTTCAAACATCAAATGATGTTTACTATGAAATTCTAGTTAAAAGTAATTGTTTAAGAAGTTTTCATATGTGTGTGGATGTGTATGCGCGCATGCTCAGTGCTTCAGTCGTGTCCAACTCTTTGCAACCCCATGGAGTATAGCCCATTGGGCTCCTCTGTCCTTGGGATTCTCCAGACAAGAATACTAGAGTGGGTTGCCATGCCTTCCTCCAGGGGATCTTCTTGACCCAGGGACTGAACCTGTGTCTCCTGTGCTGCAGGCAGATTCTTTACCCTCTGAGCCACCTGGGAAGCCCTGTGCATGTGTATACATTACTGTATATCCATTTGTTATATCTCAGTAAAATGTAATTATGTATGTAAATGTGTGTATGTCTATATATCAGTGTACCTATATACATGTGGGTATGTTGTTATACTTTGAGGCAAACAAATATTGTAAATTGCACTTGCCTTAACTGTGTATCTTGATTAAAATTATATATAGGTATATATGCATGTAACCAACACCCCTATCACAATGTGGAACACTTGTTGCTCTTTTTCAGTCAATACCCTGACATACTGGAGGTAATTACTGTTCTCACTTCTGTCACAACAGATTAGTTTTACTTTTTTTTAAAATTTCACATAAATGAAATCATATACTGTAGCTTTTTATGCTTACAATAAATTCTGTGAGATTTGTCCAGTATTATTGTGGGTACAGTAATATAATAGTTGTACATATAATTATATAAAGTACAGTTCTTTCTAAATAGCATAACATTAATATTTATTGCTTCTGGAATATTGATTGGAAGCCCAAGCATTCAGTTTACTTACAGAAATTATACAATTATACATTGCTTCACAAAAGCAGCCAACACATCACATTCTAAAAATTCAGAAAATTAAAAATTCTAAATACCAAGAGGTGCATCTGAAGAAACAGCTATAAATTTGGCAGCCATTTGTACACATCTCATGACTTTAAATCTGTGAATATGATATTCAGTCATTTAGGTTGAGTCCATCATTAAAGTAATTTATTTTTCCTGTATACCTGTGTTTCATACATCAATATTTGCATACTCTGGAATATGTTAGAAAGAAATGTATAATATTTACAAATGTGCAGAAAAGCAAGCAAAAACTAAACTGCCCAGTTCGTCTGAGACAATCTTGTGTCAGCTTCATAAGCATATTCCTTCTGCAAAACAGTAAGCTAATGTTTGAACACTATTTCTAAGGTAAAGCACATTTTCTTACAAATAATGAAGTCTTTTTCTCACCACAAAAGTGTGCAAAAAGAATTTTAGTTTGAATAGATCTCTCAGAATGTGTTTAACTTCATAATTTCAACAGGCTTAAGGTTTCCAACCATTAACAAGGATCAGATTTTAAATTACTTAGAGGAGAATCTGTCTTGAAAAATGTGACTCCTTTGTTACCAACTAGAAAAAGTATCCAATTCATATCTTATCAGTTAAACTCAGTCACTCAGTCATGTCTGACTCTTTGCGACCCCATGGACGGCGGCACACTAGACCTCCCTATCCATCACCAACTCCCGGAGCTTGCTCAAACTCATGTCCATCGAGTCGGTGATGCCATCCAACCATCTAGTTCTCTGTCATCCCCTTCTCCTCCTGCCTTCAATCTTTGCTAGCATCAGCGTCTTTTCCAACGAGTCAACTCTTTGCATCAGGTGGCGAAAGTATTGGAGTTTAAGCTTCAGCGTGGTATCTTATAGAAACAGAAAATACAGCATTTCCCCCTCAGAATAATGTGTGTAAATTATATATAATATATATTATATATACTGTATATAATAAATTAGATAATATACAGTTGTATATTTAATTATATACTGATATATTAAAATATTTATCTTAAAATAGTATCTATTTAAATAAAATATACATTATAGTATATATTCAGTTCAGTTCGGGTGCTCAGTCGTGTCCAACTCTTTGCAACCTCATGGACTGCAGCACGCCAGGCCTCCCTGTCCATCACCAACTCCCAGAGTTTACTCAAACTCATGTCCATTGAGTCAGTGAAGACATCCAAGCATCTCATCCTCTCTCATCCCCTTCTCCTCCCGCCTTCAGTCTTTCTCAAAATCAGGGTGTTTTCCAATGAGTGAGTTCTTTGCATCAGGTGGCCAAAGTATTGGAGTTTCAGCTTCAGCATCAGTCCTTCCAATGAACACTCAGGACTGATCTCCTTTAGGATGGACTGGTTGGATCTCCTAAATATATGTTAACATGATATATAAAATTAATATATTAAATATATATCATGTTATATAGTATATAATTATATATCATATATAAATGCATATCAGTTTTATGTAACATTAATATTCCATCTATAAATATTTACTACATATATAGTATACATTTCAACTCTTATAGAAACAGAAAAATATAACAGTTCCCCCTTTATTATAATATATGTATATTTACATATGATTTATTATGTATACTATATAATATAAAATTATAAAACAATAGTTTTTATATTATATGACATAATTATGTCATTCATATAATATACAAATATACATATATTCTGAATATATTATATGTAATACTATCAGTATATACAAATTTATAATTTATATATTATATAATAAACATGAAATTATTAATAAAATAATTATACATATTATTTCTTTGTAATGTTCTGTTATATATTATATATATCATATTTATTTTATATAATATGCATGATCATACATATATATATAACATATAATATGTTACACGTAAATATGGGCTTCCCTAGTGGTTCAAATGGTAAAGAATCTGCCTGCAATGCAGGAGACCTGGGTTTGATCCCCAGTTCAGGAAGATTCCCTGGAGAGAAGGGCATGACAATCCATTCCAGTATTCTTGCCTGGAGAATTCCATGGACAGAGGAGTCTGGCAGGCTGTAGTCCATGAGGTCCCAAAGAGTTGGACATGACTGAACAGCTAACACTTATACTTTTCCACACATAATATACATGTATTATTCTAAGGGAGAAAATTTTTTATTTTTGTGTTTCTATAAGAGATGAACATATATATAATTTATATTTATAGATAAAAACTGTATATAACTACCATGAAGCACTTTAACTCAAATGGTAACTGTGACTATACGGTAACTATGACCGAAATATAAAAACTGCCAGAGCTGTCAGAAGAAGACTGGAAGCTTTTTTGGATACGTATTATCTGAACACAATACTCTCCAAAAGAATTAAGGACTGTAATTATTACTTTCCAGTTAAACACTTTAATTCTAAACTTAAAAAAATCTAAAAATGAGTCGCTGATTTAACCAGATCCTTTCCCACCTTCCAAAAAGTATTTAGTAAACAGGACCCAGTAAAGCTGATATTCATAGTTTTCTACATGAATAACTCTTTCAGAATTTATCCCATGAAGTACTTTATGACCTCCTTTTCTTGTAAAACTAAAACTCCATTTGTTTACATAAAAATTTCAAAGACTGTAAAACTAGAACTCAGTGTGAACTACTGCAAGACTCTAAAGAGTCTTGTTCCGTCGGTTCATCAGTGACTTCTGTGACTTTACAATCATTTCCTGTGGATGATTCTGAGAGAACCTCTCCAGTTCTGCTGGTTTTGGATCCTCCTAGTTCTTCTATTTCATGACAGTTGGAATCCTACTTGCAGGGCCTCTATTTTCACTATCTGCAGAATCTAAGTCTTTCTCATCCTGAGACAGAGGAGATTCTTCTATTGATTATTTTCCACAGAAGTCTCTTCATTTATAGTTAGTTCAGTTCAGTTGCTCAGTCGTGTCCAACTCTTCGAGACCCCATGAATCGCAGCACGCCAGGCCTCCCTGTTCATCACCAACTCCTGGAGTTTACTCAAACTCATGTGCATCAAGTCGGTGATGCCATCCAGCCATCTCATCCTCTGTTGTCCCCTTCTCCTGCCCCCAATCCCTCCCAGCATCAGGGTCTTTTCTAATGAGTCAACTCTTCGCATGAGGTGGCCAAAGGATTGGAGTTTCAGCTTCAACATCAGTCCTTCCAATGAACACTCAGGACTGATCTCCTTCAGAATGGACTGGTTGGATCTCCTTGCAGTCCAAGGAACTCTCAAGAGTCTCCTGCAACACCACAGTTCAAAAGCATCAATTCTTCAGCACTCAGCTTTCTTCACAGTCCAACTCTCACATCCATACATGACCACTGGAAAAACCATAGCCTTCACTAGACGGACCTTTGTTGGCAAAGTAATGTCTCTGCTTTTGAATATGCTATCTAGGTTGGTCATAACTTTCCTTCCAAGGAGTAAGTGTCTTTCAATTTCATGGCTGCAATCACCATCTGCAGTGATTTTGGAGCCCCAAAAAATAAAGTCTGACACTGTTTCCACTGTTTCTCCATCTGTTTCCCATGAAGTGATGGGACCAGATGCCATAATCTTAGTTTTCTGACTGTTGAGCTTTAAGCCAACTTTTTCACTCCCCTCTTTCACTTTCATCAAGAGGCTTTTTAGTTCCTCTTCACTTTCTGCCATAAGGGTGGTGTCATCTTCATATCTGAGGTTATTGATATTTCTCCTGGCAATCTTGATTCCAGCTTGTGCTTCTTCCAGCCCAGTGTTTCTCATGATGTACTCTGCATAGAAGTTAAATAAGTAGGGTGACAATATACAGCCTTGACGTACTCCTTTTCCTATCTGGAGCCAGTCTGTTGTTTCATGTCCAGTTCTAACTGTTGCTTCCTGACCTGCATATAGGTTTCTCAAGAGGCAGGTCAGGTGGTCTGGTATTCCCATCTCTTTCAGAATTTTCCACAGTTTATTGTGATCCACACAGTCAAAGGCTTTGGCATAGTCAATAAAGCAGAAATAGATGTTTTTCTGGAACTCTCTTGCTTTTTCAACGATCCAGCGGATGTTGGCAATTTGATTTCTGGTTCCTCTGCCTTTTCTAAAACTAGCTTGAACATTTGAAAGTTCACTGTTAACGTATTGCTGAAGTCTGGCTTGGAGAATTTTGAGTATTACTAGCGTGTGAGATGAGTGCAATTATGTGGTAGTTTGAGCATTCTTTGGCATTGCCTTTCTTTGGGATTGGAATGAAAACTGACCTTTTCCAGTCCTCTTGGGTTTCTCTTACCTTGGACGTGGGTCATCTCTTCATGGCTGCTCCAGCAAAGCGCAGCTGCTGCTCCTTACCTTGGATGAGGGGTATCTCCTCACGGCCGCCCCTCCTGACCTTGAACGTGGAGTAGCTCCTCTCGGCCCTCCTGCGCCCGTGCAGCCGCCGCTCCTTGGATGTGGGGTTGCTCCTCTCGGGTGCCGCCCCTGACCTCAGGTGTGGGGTAGCTCCTCTTGGCCGCTGCCCCTGACGTCGGACATGAGGTAGCTCCTCTCGGCTGCTGCTGCGCGGTTACACCCTTGACCTTGGGCGAGGGGTAGCTCCTCTTGGCCACGCTTCTGCACGGTCCATCACAGCCGGTGAGCTTCTGCGGGGTCTGACGCTCATTTATAGTTAAGGGATCATCAGATTCTTTTTCTTGATATTTTTTTTTTCTGTTGTTAAAGACTCTCTTCCTCTTCATCCTCTTTGTCTTTATTCTTAGATGAAGCTGGTTCTTCTGTTTCTTCTGCCATAACATGTCCCTAGAAGTTGCTTGGCCATCTCTGACATCGTTTTCTTTGTCATACTTGAGTATTTTTTTAACCTCATGCCCCTCAGCTTCCAGACCATCTTCATTTGGAAGTTTATTTTCTATACAGCTTACTGAGGAATCCTTTGATCCAGATGTCAATCACTGTGATTTTTGTCTTCATCATGCTATAAGTTGGTCAAAATTTTTGCTGACTGTGCTCTCAGGCAAACCCTTACTACTTCCTCCCTCCCTCTGTTCCACTCCTATTCTTTCTCTTCTCTCTCTCTCTTTCTAATAAGTTTCAGGAGTACAACATTATAATTCAACATCTGTATACACTACAAAGTGATCACTGCCACAAGTCTAGTTGCTATCTATCGCCGTAACAGTTGACCCTCGTTACTTATTTCAGGTACACCCCAAACCCCTTCCCCTCTGGTAACCAGGTAATCTGTTCTCTGTATCTGTGCTTGGTTTCGTTCTCTTTTGTTTGTTCACTTTATTTTTTTAGATTTCACATATGAATGTAATCATACGCCGTTTGTCTTTCTCTGCCTGACAATTTCACTTAGCATAATGCTTGCAGGGCCCATCCATGTTGCTGCAAATGATGGACTTCATTTATGATTGAATAGGAGTGTGTGTGTGTGTGTGTGTACACATGTGCTTGTGTGTATCACATCTTTATTCATCGATGGACATTTTTGTTGTTTCCATATCTTGGTTATTGTTAATAATGCTGCAGTGCATGGTGCATGTATCTTTTGGGATTAGTGTTTTTTGTGTTCTTTGGGTATATACCCATAAATAGAATAGCTGGGATCATATGGTAGTTCTAGTCTTAATTTTGGGGGGAATCTCTATGCTTTTTTCCATAGAAGTTACTTCAGTTTACAGTCCTACCAATAGTGTTGAAGGATTCCCTTTTCTCTACATCCTCTCTTAACATTTTTTAATTTCTTATTTTTGATAATAGCTATTCTAACAGGTGTTAGGTTATATCTTGATGTGCATTTTCCTATGGATTAGTGATGTTGAACATTTTTTCATGTGCTTGATGGTCATCTGTAATTTTCTTTGGAAAACTGTTCAGATCCTCTACCCATTTTTTATTGTTTTCTTTTTTTTTTCCTTTTTTTTTTTCACTTAACTGACTTTATTTATTTTTTTTTACAGTGTTGTATTGGTTTTGCCATACCTTGACATGAATCTGCCACGGATGTACATGTGTTCCTCATCCTGAACCCCCCTCCCACCTCCCTCCCCATCCCATCCCTCTGGGTCATCCCAGTGCATCAGCCCCGAGCATCCTGTATCATGCTTCGAACCTGGACTGGTGATTCATTTCACATATGATAATATACATGTTTCAATTCCATTCTCCCAAATCTTCCCACCCTCGCCCTCTCCCAGAGAGTCCAAAAGACTGTTCTACACACCTGTGCCTCTTTTGCTGTCGCGCATACAGGGTTATTGTTACCATCTTTCTAAATTCCATATATATGCGTTAGTATACTGCATTGGTGTTTTTCTTTCTGGCTTACTTCACCCTGTATAATCAGCTCCAGTTTCATCCACCTCATTAGAACTGATTCAAATGTATTCTTTTTAATGGCTGAGTAATACTCCATTCTGTATATGCACCACAGTTTTCTTATCCATTCATCTGCCGATGGACATCTAGGTTGCTTCCATGTCCTGGCTATTACAAACAGTGCTGCGATGAACATTGGGGGTACACGTGTCTCTTTCAATTCTGGTTTCCTCGGTGTGTATGCCCAGCAGTGGGATTGCTGGGTCATATGGCAGTTCTATTTCCAGTTTTTTAAGGAATCTCCACGCTGTTCTCCATAGTGGCTGTACTAGTTTGCATTCCCACCAACAGTGTAAGAGGGTTCCCTTTTCTCCACACCCTCTCCAGCATGTATTGCTTATAGATTTTGTTTATTTTTAAATTGTATAGTTCTTAAATTTTGTATATTAACCCTTTACTGGGTATATGAATTGCAGATGTCTTCACCCATTCAGTTAGGTTGCCTTTTTGTTTTGATAATAGTCTCTATCACTGTACAGGAGTTTTTTAGTTTGACGTAGCCCCAGTTGTTTATATTGGCTCGTTTCCCTTGCCTTTGGAGTCAGATCCACAAAAACATTGCTAAGACCAATGTCAGTGAAGTTACCAGCCATGTTTTCTTCTAGGAATTTTATGTTTTCGCATCTTACATTCAAGTCTTTAATCCTTTTTGAGTTACTTTTTGTGCGTAATGTGAGATAATGTATGCATGTGGCTGTCTAGTTTTCTCAGCACTGTATGTTAAAGAGACCATCCTCTCTGTATATTCTTTGCTCCTTTATCAAAAGTTAATCATCCATATGGGGCTTCCCAGGTGGTGCTAGTGGTAAAGAACCACCTGCCAATGCACGAGACTTAAAAGATGATGCCGGTTTGATCCCTGGTTCAGGAAGACCCCCTAGAGAAGATCCTCTACCCATTTTTAATTGGTTTTCTTTGTTTTTAAGTTGCATAGTTATCCATATATGTGTGGATTTATTTCTGGGCCCTCATCTGTTCCACTGATCTATTGTCTGTTTTTGTGCCAGTACCACACTGTTCTGATGACTACAACTTTGTATTAATAGTCTAAAATCGGGAAGCATGATAAAATCAGCGAGCAATAAAGCTCTAGCTTTGTTCTTCTTCCTGACGATTGGCTTTTTAGGATCTTTTGTGGTTCTGTACAAAGTTTAGGCGTACCTGGTGGCTCGGAGGTTAAAGCATCTGCCTGCAATGCAGGTTTGATCCCTGGGTCGGGAAGATCCTCTGGAGAAGGAAATGGCACCCCACTCTAGTACTCTTGCCTGGAGAATCCCATGGACGGAGGAGCCTGGTGGGCTACAGTCCACGGGGTTGCAAAGAGTCAGACACTACTGAGTGACTTCACTTACTTACAAAGTTTAGAACAAATTACAATTCCTTAAAGCTCATTAACCATCTAATTTCCTTATCTGGTAGCTTTAAACAATGTGTATTTATAGTAAAGGCTAATGTGAGTATAAAAGTACAACTTTGTGGGCTATTTGAAAACTCACAAAGGGTTTAGGTATAACTTGGAATGCATTTTATTCATTGAATCTTCCCTGAAAGGTGCTAAGTGAGGGACAAGTGAATAAAAGGTAATAATCACTCTAGGTTAGTGGTAGGGAAGGGTTTATGTTGCTGCAACATGGGCATATATAAGATGTGTGTCCATCTTTTTTAGGAAGTTGTGCGGTTCCTGGATACCAAGCACCCAAACCACTATCAAGTTTACAATCTCTGCAGTATGTACATGACTCCATGTTTTGCTCCTATGATAGAAAATAGGTCACTGCGTGCAAGATGATTTAGTTTTTACATTTCATTTAATCATAAGTATTTGGTGGTAGGAAGTGAATTTAAAAAATCTCCATCTTATGCTGGCCCTATTTGGTAGGAAAAGAAAGCTCAACAGCACAACGTACCCTGTGAGGGAGGCAGGAGACTGGAGGCAGGGACATTTTAGAAAGAGTCAGCTCTTGTGGTTTAGGAAAGTTTTTCTGTTTTTCCTGCCAGCTTGTGTTTGGAAGACAATTCAACAAATGCATGCTCTAACCCACTAGGGATGAGATATGAGGAGACCAGGGCCCTGCATGGAAAAAATAAATCCAAATTCTTGTAGAAAACAGATTATATCCCAGTTTCGCCTCTTCCTATATAGTAAATGGATATTTTTCAGGAGGCAAATGTTTATTCTGGTGGCCACGTTTGCTTCTGCTCTGTGTAACCCTATGATAAAGTAATGAGTAGCCTGCTAGAAAATTACAAGTAAGAAGGACCTATATAGAACATGGAACTCTGCTCAACATTATACAGCAGCCTGGATAGAGGGGAGTTTGGGGGAGAATGGATACATGTGTATGTATGGCTGAGTCCCTTCCCTATTCACCTGAAACTATCAGAGGATTGTTAATTGGCTATACCACAATACAAAATAAAAAGGTGCTTTTAAAAAGAAAATTAAAAGTAAAGCAAACCAAATAATTTGGGCTTATGTTACTCAAGATGGAGAAAGGACTACTATACTTATGTTTCTGAGACCCTTTTGGAGCAGCAGGAGCCAGTCAGAAAGTTCTTTTTAAAAGTAGATAAGGAGTCTCTAAAAAGTATAACTTATTCACACCTTGCTCATTGCTATGGTAATTACAGTTAGTGATATGACTATGCATCATTTATTTCAGGTGAAAGAGCTTATGATCCTAAGTACTTCCATCATAGGGTCCATCGATACTTGATTGATGATCACAACGTCCCCTCTCTGAGGTATGTTTGACGCCAAATTGACTAACAGAAGAGGGTCAAATACATAGGGCTTGGTTTTCTTTGGAAGTATTTTAATTCAACCCAAAATATTTCATTTGAAATCAGTGAGATGCTGGCGTTCTCCATGGAAGTGAAAGAGTGGATGGCTCAAGACAAGGACAATATCATAGTGGTTCACTGTAAGGGAGGCAAAGGTAAAAACGTTCTTCTTTTTATTTCTCTTTTTCTAAAGAAATTTGAAAATTTTAATAAGGGACATCAACAAGATATGTCCTGCTATGAACCAGTAATAATCACTGTTGACATTTTAAAAAACTAGCTTCAAGACTGAAGGAAGAATGTATAATTATGGCTGATTTGGGTTGTTGCACTACAGAAACCAGTACAACACTGTAAAGCAATTTTCCTCCAATTAAAAAATACAGTAGATTAAAAAATAAAAAGACTGCAGGAAGAGAAGGAAAGAGGAAGGAGAGGAAAGAAGGGAAGAGAGAGGAACAAAGTCAACTTACACAAATTCATCCAAAGACTTAAAAAAAGAGTAAGTGCAACTTAATTTTAGTTTATGAAGCCAAAGTTTGAAAACTAAAAGCTGTTCTTTCCCATGACATGGATAGAAAAATTCTTAAGAAAATATTAAGAAACCAGCAATTTATTAAAAAATACTACAGCACAACAAAATTGTGTCTATTCCAGGAATTCAAGGTTAGTTTACTATCAATCCATGTAATCAACCAGATTAATAAAGCTAAAAAATCATATTATTTTAAAGATACAGAAAAAGTTTCTGATAAAATTCAACATTCATTCGTTATAAAAACTCTTAACAAATTAAAGGAATGTCTTAATGTGATAAAAACCACATACCCGCTAAAGTAATTGGTGAGCTATTGAAAGCTTTTCCTTTGAGAGTAGAACAAGGGTGCCTATGATCATCACTACTAATTCAACGCCACATCAAAGGTTCTAGCCAGTGCTAAGGAAAGAAAGGATTGAAAAGGAAAAAATATAGTTCCTTATTTTCATACAATATAATCTTGTGCAATAAAATGCGAAAGAATTTACAGATAAATTAACAGAATTAATGAAAGATTTTAATGAAGCTTCATCACACAAGTTTTTGTATGTGTTCATTATTATTTAGTTCAGAATATTTTCTAATTTCCATTGTGTTTGTTTCTTAGCCTCATGGGTTATATAGAAATATACTATATTTTCAAACATGAGGATTTTGTAATTGTCTTCTAGTTACTGATTTCTGGTTGTATGTCATTGTGGTCAGAGAACATATGTATTTTTTTCTTTGAAATTTGTTTCAGTTCAGTTCAGTTGCTCAGTCGTGTCTTACCCCATGAACCATAGCACGCCAGGCCTCCCTGTCCATCACCAACTCCCAGAGTCCACCCAAACCCATGTCCATTGAGTCGGTGATGCCTGTGTTAGTCATCCGGTGTCGTCCCCTTCTCCTCTGCCCTCAGTCTTTCCCAGCATCAGGGTCTTTTCCAATGAGTCAACTCTTCGCATCAGGTGGCCAAAGTATTGGAGTTTCAGCTTCAACATCAGTCCTTCCAATGAACACTCAGGACTGATCTCCTTTAGGATGGACTGGTTGGATCTCCTTGCAGTCCAAGGAGTTCAAAAGTCCAACCTCAGTTCAAAAGCATCAATTCTTTGGTACTCAGCTTTCTTTATAGTCCAACTCTCACATCCATACATGACCACTGGAAAAACCATAGCCTTGACTAGACGGACCTTTGTTGACACAGTGATGTCTCTGCTTTTTAATATGCTGTCTAGGTTGGTCATAACTTTCCTTCCAAGGAGTAAGCATCTTTAATTTCATGGCTGCAATCACCATCTGCAGTGATTTTGGAGCCCAGAAAAATAAAGTCTGACACTGTTTCCACTGTTTCCCCATCTATTTCCCATGAAGTGATGGGACCAGATGCCATGATCGTAGTTTTCTGAATGTTGAGCTTTAAGCCAACTTTTTCACTCTCTTCTTTCACTTTCATCAAGAGGCTCTTTAGTTCTTCTTCACATTCTGCCATAAGGGTGATGTTATCTGTATATCTGAGGTTTTTGATATTTCTCCTGGCAATCTTGATTCCAGCTTGTGCTTCCTCCAGCCTAGCATTTCTCATGATGTACTCTGCATAGAAGTTAAATAAGCAGGGTGACAATATACAGCCTTGACGTACTCCTTTTCCTATTTGGAACCAGTGTCTTATTCCATATCCAGTTCTAACTGTTGCTTCCTGACCTGCATACAGGTTTCTCAAGAGGCAGGTCAGGTGGTCTGGTATTCCCATCTCTTTCAGAATTTTCTACAGTTTATTGTGATTCACACAGTCAAAGGCTTTGGCATAGTCAGTAAAACAGAAATAGATGTTTTTCTGGAACTCTCTTGCTTTTTCGATGATCCAGCGAATGTTGGCAATTTGATCTCTGGTTCCTCTGCCTTTTCTAAAACCTGCTTTATGGCCCAGAATTTGGTTAATTTTATCAAATGTTTTCTCTGCACTTGAAAAATAAGTGTATTATGCATTGTTCAGGGTTCTATATGTACCCATTAGGTTGTCTGTTCATTGTTTTATTCACATATTCTATATCTTTACTGATTTTTTGATTGAATTTTTTGCTTCTTTCCACCCCCACCATTTGCTTGGAAGTCATATACTCTTTTTATATTCCTTTGTAATTACTCTAAAGATTTCAGCCTACATCCTTTATTTAGCCATGAGTTTGTTGGGGGTTTTTGTTTGTTTGTTCTTTTAGTATTGACCTTGTATCTTCCTGAACTTTTGTCATCAGTTTTAGGAGTTAGCCTGTAGAGTTACTTGGATTTTTCTAGTCTTCAAATAGTTTGTTCCCTTTTTTTTTTATCCATATACAGTTTTTTTCTTTTTCTTACAACACTGGCTAAGCCATGTAGTTCAGTGTTAAAGAGAAACAGCCAATAGTGGACATTTTGTTTAGTTCCTGGCTTTAGAAGGAATGTTATCATCATTTCATCATTAATATGATAAACCTGGTACATATTTTGGTAGATTCTTTTCATCATACTTAAAACTTTTGTCCAATAGCAAAAGTTTAGTGAGTGAATATACACCTGTGTTTTAAGTTAAAATACTGAAAACAAATGTAAACCATTTTAATGATTCCTTGCATACCTGAGTTGACTGGATAAGAGGGCGGCTACTCTGTCTATGGCAGCGTGTGTGTGCTTATCCACAGCCACCGGGACATGCATCTACAAAAGTTGTTTTTTGTTTTTTTTTTTTTTCAAATGGGAATATATAAGGGCTGTGGAGACTCATAGATGTCCAACAAATGTGCAGTGTTAACCTAGAGACAGCCAGGTTGTTAACGGTCAGTAGCCTTCTTTCGAAGTTATTGGCTTAGAGTAGTGTTTTTCAAACTATGGATTGAAAAATAAATTTAAACATTCATTTTTTTGAAGGACAGAATAGAAAATAAAGTCTATCTCAAGGTAAAAGGTTAAGTTTGGAATTACATAAAATAAGTTCAGCGTACGCTAGCTAAGACAAAGTCATAGGTCATTGTAGAAATAATAGAAGCAACGTACTTTTTAGCTCACACTTTGTGTGCCTGGGCAAGAATATAAACTAGGAAAAAAGCATGAGACTTTGAGCTTGAAATGACATGAAATCAAGTTTTCTTTAAAATGCTATGGGGGTGAAAGCATATATGTGGAATCTAGAAATGGTATAGATGAAGTTATTTGCAAAGCAAAAATAGAGGCACGGACCTAGAGAATAAATGTGTGGATACAAGGTGGGTAAGGGTGGGTAGAATTGGGAGGAATTGGGAGATTGCGATTGACTATACACAGTATTGATACCATGTGTAAAATAGACAACTGATGGGAATCTACTGCATAGCACAAGCAACTCTCCCTAATGCTCTGTGATGACCTAAATGGGAGGGAAATCCAAAGGGGGGGATATATGTGTACATTTCGCTGATTCACTTTGCTGGGCAGTAGAAGCTAACACTACATTGTAAAGCAACTATATGCCAATAAAAATTAATTAATAATAAAGTAAGATGCTACAGGAAGGGCATAGAAAGAAGGAAGGGGAGAAGGATGAGGGAAGAAAAGAAACAAGTAAAACAATTAATAGTTATGGAATCTGGGGCATGGGTGTATGCAGGCTTATTATGCTATTCTTCCTATTTTAATGTACACTTTACAACACAATAACTAGATAAATAAATAGAAGGAATGGGTATTGCAAATGCTAGGTGGTGGTTTGGGTTCTGTCCATCTTTTTTTTTTTTTAAATAGCGTCTTTTATTTACATTAGTAGAGAAACAGGGTGTATAATTAGCTCTTAATTGGTGAGCATCACTTTAGCTTTAGAGTCCTAGAGCAGAACCTGTTACTGCAGTCCCCAGGGGTCGTGATTCAAGAACAGCATACACATGCACATGTGTGCACACACTTAACACAGAACTCTAGGCAGACCCTCAGAACAAGCAGTGTACCAGCTTTGGCTATCTCTGAATTGAAATATTTTGAACCTGTACTTTTGGCATGAAAGAAAATCAATCCACAATGAGCTCTTTAAATACTTTGCAGAGTAGTTTTGTATCAAGTGCCCTCAGGAACAATGGTTCATGGACTAACTTCTTTTCTAGGAAGAACTGGAACTATGGTCTGTGCCTACCTTCTTGCCAGTGAGATATTTGCCACTGCGGAGGTATGAAAGATGCTCCTATAAACTCTTAGACTTATTGAGTTTGCTAGCTTTGACAGCTCATGGGTAGGATGTTAAGATGATTCCTTAAGTCATGGTGTGTGTGTGTTGTTCAGTTGCTAAGTTGTATCTGACTCTTTGCAACCCCATGAACTGCATCACGCCAGTCTTCACTGTCCCTCACTATCTCCCAGAGTTTGCTCAAACTCGTGTCCATTGAGTCATTGTTCATTGTATTTCATGGAATTGTTATTGGAGAGGTGGTTTTAGAACACCTGGCTTGGATACTTTCTTGTTTAATTGGCACTGGTTGGTAACTGACCTCAGTGCCTCTTCCTCTGGGCTGGGATGAGGGTAAACTTGCTGAGACGCTCACCCTGGGCACAAAATTTAAGGGAATGCCAAAAATCTCAGTAATTAGGATCAATAATCTTCTAATGCAATATTTTTCAAAAAATCAAAATTAATGCACCCACATTCATCATGAGTACAATGTTAATATTTTGATTAAAGACAGGACACAGTAGAAGAAGGGTTAATGTGAAGTGAGTAAGGTTGAGTTATGCAAGTACAAAAAACCTCAGCAATCCAGAAACTTGACTTGCCACCCCCAGACCCAGCCCTGCTCTGATAGAATCCCACCAAATCCTGGCTTTCTGCTTTCCTCACGAGAATAAGAAGATGGGTTAGGGAAATTTTCTAAAGGACCTTGAATATCCTTGGAAGTGCTCAGTAGGTAAAAGTCATCATTTTCCAACCCAGAACAAAAGCTCCCCTGGACATTACTATCTTTGCACAATCAATAGCTATGGGGTCTGTGCCCTCTGGGAATTTCTGAGAAGACAGGATGGGCTGCTGCTGTGTCTTAAAGCAGGGTTCTCATTCTCTTTTCTGCCGTGATCTTACGGAGAAGGGCATGCTCCCAGCATCTCTGGGCCTCTTTTAGTCTGCTGCGCAGGTAAGAGAAGCTGAGGGTTATGCGCTGGGTTCAGGGCTCTGATTCCACCCTCCTCTTTGCTTCTAATTTGAGATGCACAGGTTAGGATGATGGATGCTCTAGGACAGTGTTTTCCACACTGTGGGTCAGAGTTTATCAGTGAGTTGTGAAATCAACTCATTGGGTTGTGACTTGCAACCAAATCTACCTATAAGATGGGATAGATTAGAAAAGGTGAGTATTGTTTTGTGAAGCTTTTGTTTCAGTCGTGTGTTCATGAGAGAGAGTGTGTGTGCATCTCCCAGGCTTATGGATGTGGATTGTAGCTTTGAAAGTGAAAAGTCTGAGGACTTTCCTTAAGATGCCGCACTTCCAACACAGACAGCACAGGTTCAATCCCTGGTCAGGGAACTAAGATCCCACATGGTGCGCAGCCGAAAAAAGAAAAAAGAGTTTGAAAGCCATTGGTCTGAAGCCCTGGATAGAGCCGGAGGCCAGTGCTCAGGCCTGTGCTGTCTTTGACTGACCAGTTACATACATCTCCACGCAGGTCACTTGGTTTTCTTTTGGTCCTAGTCTTTTCGTTGTAAAAGAGTAAGAAAGGAAGAAGGACCAGATTATCTCTGAAGTTTTCCAGCTCTAAAATTCCCTGTCTTTATGAATCTTTGAATGAGAGTAGGCCTTGATGTGTCTTTCTTAGTTCTGTTATTTTGGGTGGCCTCTGCCGGGAGACTGCTGACCTTAGGAAATCACATGTCCTTAGAAACTTTCTAATGCCTTCTACAGAAAAGGAAAGCGCAGATGACCCATGACTGGACTGTCCCCTCTTTTATAGGACAGCCTGTATTATTTTGGAGAACGGCGAACAGATAAATCCACTAGCAGTAAATTTCAGGGAATAGAGACTCCTTCTCAGGTAAGTGTTCTTTCTTTAAAAGGGGTCACTCTGGATAATTAGATTAAGACTGGCACCTATTTCCTGGTTTTGTTTTCTTTTTTTAAAATAATTTTTGGCTGTGCCAGGTCGTTGCTACGTGCAGACTTTCTCTAGCTGCGTTGCATGGGCTTCTTACTGTGATGGTTTCTTTTATTGCAAAGCATAGGCTCTAGGCCCTTGGGGTTCAGTAGTTGTGGCTCTCAGGCGTGTGTGTGGCGGTAGTTCTCAGACACCATCCCCTCCTGGCCCTGCTTTGTGCGTCATTCCATGCACTACACACATTTCATCCGTCCCTGACTAAAGAGCTTGACTGGCCTTTCCAAAGAAGAGCATGGTGGTTAATTTTACTAATATTTCCCAATGAGTGGGGAAGAGTCTGTGAACTTTTCAGTCCAGCTGATTCCATACAGAACTCTTCAACTTCTAGAAGAAAAGTTCAAGCAGAGCCCTTGTGAGCAACTTGCCATAGGAGGAGGACTAGGCTAAGAGAATCCACAGGGCTTTGCTGCAAAAATGAGATTGGGGAAATGGACAGTGGGGAACTGCTTGCTGACTGGGACTAGAGAAGAATGCGTATGTGCTGCTGGTCTGGGGGGGTCTCCCCCTGAGTCTTTACATCTTCCCTTCTCTTATCCGAAGAGTTACTCCTTCTCCCTGCAAAGCACAAACCTTCCTTTAACTCAGCCACCACAAAGCTCCTACCCTCTGCCGGTCTCTTACATTTGCGGTTAATTGCATCTTGCTGTGATGCTGTCATAGCTATTTTGTTGGTTCTGGTTAGTTGCTGTTGGTCCCAGCTGCCTCTCAGAACACTGGGCCCCTTTCTTGTTCCTTCCCCATTGCTTTTAGTTCAGTATTTTTCCCGCTAAGGTCGATGAGACAACAGTGCCTTATCTAATGGCCCACAGTCAATGTTTCCTTCATCCATTACTTTCCTTAAAAAAATCGGGGATACGGACTTTAGAATTTTCACCTGCATTGAAATTGAGACCTCTGTTGTTTTGCAGAATAGATTCGTTGGATATTTTGCAATGGTGAAAAATATCTACAATTTGACTCTTCCTCCAATAAAAAAACTCACGATCAAAAAATTCGTGATTTATTCAATTCATGGTAAGTGCTCTATGTATAATTGGAGAAATGGGCAGGAGGGCCAGTGTTCTTATTATTTGGGAGGGTTTTCTCACCGTTATATACACAGGCAGTCCCAACTGATAGCTGTTAGTGGAGCCTCAGGTACAGGTTCCTCCCCCTGGAATTGCCTGTTAGCCCTGTACTGTTATGGCCACCTTGTCGCTATCGTTCAGTTGCTGAGTCATGTCTGACTCTTTTGTGGCCCCATGGACTGTAGCCTGCCAGGCTCCTCTGTCCGTGGGATTTCCCAGGCAAGAATACTGGAGTGGGTTGCCATTTCCTTCTCCAGGGGATCTTCCTAACCCAGGGATCAAACTCATGTCTTCTGCATTGGCAGGAAGGTTCTTTACCCTTGAGCCACCTGGGAAGCCCTGTGGCCACATTACCACCACTCAGATGTCCTCTCCTTTCCTTTCCCAGCTTGAGGGGCTCCATCCACCCCCTTCCCTTTCTCCTATTCTCATTGCGGCTCTGGGCTCAGCCTAGGGTGTCCTTTTCAGAGTAGGATCTCTGAGATTAAAGGGATTATGGGCCCATGAGGCTGGAGACCACTTCTTTCTCATACCTCATCTCTGGCTCAGGGTTTGTCTTGGCAGAGACATCCCCGGATCGTTCTCTCCTTTTCTGTTCAGAGATCCTTTTTTTTTTTTTTCCTCATCACCTGGTTTTCTTTGATTTTCTGCTTACCATCAAAAGTTTCTCCCTTTACCCACCCTCCTCTCCTATAGCCTTCTCTCCCCAGAAACTCCATTAAGGATGTCTTAAATACCTGAACAGCAGATGCATTTTGTTGCCACAATTCTTTTTTCACAAATAACTCCCAAGAACTACTTTGGGTCAGGCCCCTAGCTTGTGTTTCTCTGGAGCCCATGAGTGGTAAACAAAGGAGAGGAATGTACGTGAATGGAGAGCTGACGGCAGTGTTGGAAAGTTTCCTGCGGGGACAGCACTTGGGTCTTCCTTCCCTGAACCTACAGGAACACAGAAAAGGGTTGGGACACACCTGGTCTCTGGGGGCCTGTCTCTCAGTACCCTAGCTCTTACCAGTTCTCACTGGGAGTAAAAATCCTTTTAAATTTCAAAAGAGCTGACTGTACCTGCTTCACAAATGTAAGGAGAAAGACAGGGACCTGCCATTGCCCTGGGAGACTGGTCGGATCATTCATCTCTGGGATTTGAAGGAGGGCGAGAGGAATAGAGGTCAAGCCCCGTGTTTTATTTCTATCTCACCTGCCTGGCTTCCCTGCACTGCTCAGTCTCAGGGAGGCAGGAGACAGGGACCCCTCAGTGGAAGGGACGGGGCTCCCCCACTGCCAGAGGTGTGACAGGAGGGGACGTTTCTGGCTCTGATCCCCAAAAGCATCACCAGCTTGAGCACCCAGTGGTGCTAGACTCTTTCGGGTGGTGTGGGGCCACAGTGCTAGTCTCCACTCAGACAGCCCAGTGTTTTTAGTCCTCTGAGGAGTCACACAAAATCCTCTCTGTTGTTGCTGTTCATTCTCTATGTCATGTCCAATTCTTTGCGACCCCATAGACTGCAGCACATTGGGCTCCCCTGTCCTTCACTATCTCCCAGAGTTCACTCAAATTCATGCCCATTGAGTTGATGATGCTATCCAACCATCTCATCCTCTGCCACACTCTTCTCCTTTTGCCTGCAATTTCCCCCAGTATCAGGGCTTCCTTGGATACTCAGATGGTAAAGTATCTGCCTGCAGTGCAGGAGACCCAGGTTTGATCCCTGGGTTGGGAAGATCCTCTGGAAGAGGAAATGGCAACCCACTCCAGTATTCTTGCCTGGAAAATCCCATGGAAAGAGGAGCCTGGTGGGCTATAGTCCATGGGGTCACAAAGAGTTGGACACGACCGAGCGACTAACACTTCACTAAAATACTCTCTAGACATTTTTTTAATGCTTCATCCAATTCTTCAGAAATAAGAGACTCCTTCAAAATATATGTAAAAATTGTATAGTTAAAAAAATTACAATTATTTAAATAGAAAAAGCTTTTTCTCAGATTATTTATATATTCCTCCCTCCCTACCCACACACCCCTGCGTCACCACCACCACCTCCTAAAGGTGGTGAGGAGCTGTGAGGGCCAACCACAAGCAGGTCACGTGGGTTTCTGGCTTCTGGAAACAAACTTCAACCCAGCAGCAGGGGTTCTGTGGGCAATTTTGGTCTAGATTTCCAAACAAGCACTGCACAGGCAGACCTTGGAAACCCAGCCTGTTCCAGCACAAGCCTGCCTCTGTGTATAAAGGAGTAACTGTTTGTGAGGAGGCTCTGTGGGCTACAGAGTTCTTTACAGGTCCATTCTGACCATCTCATGTGTGTGTGATGAATGAGGGACAGGGTTGGAGTGGAGTCTCACTCGGAATGCCAGCTGTCCTCAGACCTCCCTGGGGTAAAGCCAGGCTTGCGGGCAGGAGGGGACAGGGGTGGCTCACTCCCCATCGTTCCCTGCAGAAAGAGCCACACTGCTGTCCTCTGCAGTGTGAGAGGCAACCCAGGGGCTGGTGGAGCAATTGCTTTCTCTCGGAATTTTAAACTCAGTCGTAAAACCAAGTTGGCGGCGTGAGAGCCTGGTTTGTACCTGCATGTCTTGTCTCCCTCAGGGCCCTCTTGGTTCATAATGAGAATCCGGGAAGATCTCATTTTATTGTGCTTTCCTTTATCACACTTCACAGATGTTGCCTTTTTTTTTTTTTTTTTTACAAATTAAAGGTTTGTGACAATTCTGCATTGTCAGATGCTGGTTACCATTTTTTAGCAATTTGGCAATCAAGTCTTTTTTTAATGAATGTAGTTTTTTTTTAGACATAAATAGACTACAGTACAGTGTAAATATACATTTTTATATACACTGGGAAACAGAAAAAAAATTCACGTGACTTGCTTTATTGCAATATTCACTTTGTTGTAGTGGTCTGGAAACAAACCCACAGTACCCCTGAGGTATGCCTGTAACAGTATCTATACACACCTCTGTGAGTATGAAGCTATTCCAAACAGGCAAATAGACATTTAGTCTGATGGAGTTTTGATGCATTGCTCGAACATGAACCAGAGAAGAGGAATCATTTCTCAAAATGCTAAGCTTGAAAATGGTTTTAATAAGTTCTAGCATTTCATAGATTGTCTCAGTCTGATATCATATCCTAAGACTGTGGACGGCTCTTAATATTTTGAGTTTTAATTAACCTCTGTGGAGATACTGTTAAAACTGTAAAGTGTAGATCTGGAACTAATGCAAATTTATAAGCACTGCAGGGCAAAAACCGGTGGAGAGATTTATGGGTTTAGTTTCCTCATCTCAGGGCTTCCCAGGTGGCTCAGTGGTAAAGAATCTGCATGCCATACAGAGACCTGGGTTTGATCCCTGGGTTGGGAAGATTCCCTGAAGAAGGGAAAAGCTACCCACTCCAGTGTTCTGGCCCGGAGAATTCCATGGCCTGTATGGTCCATGGGGTCACAAAGAGTTGGGCAAGACTAAGCGACTTTCACTTCACTTCTCAGGCTAACATAAAGTAGTGGATTTTAAAAGTCTACTTTGAGACCCCTCACAGAGGCTTCCAGACAGAAGCTTGTGCCCTTTACAGCTGTTCTTATAGTGTGGGACTTGGTTGGCAGTGCTGACTTAAGGCATGCCTGGCATGCTAAAATTCTTGCTGTGCCCACGTAAATAAGCAGGCCAAACCCGGGGACACCAGCCCTCATTTGGAATAAGAATTCTTTCCTTTGAGGGAGATCAAGATGGCAGAGTAGGAGGGTGCAGAGTTTACCTGCCCCCACTCCCCCCAAGAACACGTCAAAAGTACAACTCCTTGTGGAGCAACCGGGGTAGATAAGCTCTTCTACAGCCAAGTCTGTAAAGAAAACAATTCTGGAGTCTGGCAGGAAGGGAGGAGAAGCAATCTGATTGAGACCTGCACCCTTGGTGGGAGACCCAGAAGAGGAGGGGGCTGGTGTCATGGGCTTGGGGATTCTCCTGGAGGAGTGAGGGATTTGAGCTGCACCCCAGGTCATGGTCTGACACCAGGAAAATGGGTCCCCTTGGCTGGTTGGGATTTTTTTTTAATATTTTATTTTTATTAGTGGTTTTATTGATTTGCAATTTACCATTCTATGCAAAATTCAATACTAACTTAATTATCTTTAGTCATTACCTGGGAATCAGATTTTTAAAAAACTACTAAACCCTATTAAAGCAACGCTAATGACATTCTGTCAGCTTCAAATTGACTGACTCACCACATCATTCCACACAGTCATCCTGCATCTGTTTGTGGAATGGTATAGCTTGAAAATAACAGATCACTGTGGTCTCTGGAATTGAAAATGTTAGTACAGAGGTAACTCACATACCAGAACACAGATGATGCTGGAACGCTTAGATGCGTCTGATTCTCTATTAGCTAAGTGTCAGTCACACTTTTGTATCCCCTTAGCAGGCCTGAAAGCCAGAGGGGCTGAGGGGAGGCTGTGAATGAAACACTGAGACCCCTGCTCTTAAAGAGCAAAGTGGTGGCTAACACACCATCCCAACCGAGGCAGCAGCCTGAAAACTCTGACCAGGGAGAAGGCAACCTTGGCCAGTACTCTGTTGATACCCACATTTAGGAGGAGCAAAGCTACTCTAGGGCAGTGACTGACATTGCTGGTGAGAGAGAAACCAGCCCAGAAGTGAGGCACCAACCTCTCTAGCCCAACCCAGCCTCTCACCAGGGAAAAAAGGTGAAACCAGCGTAGAATTGTGGCCCCCAGCCTGTGGGGCACTAGTGGTAAAGAACTCCTCCAGTGCAGGAGACATGAGAGACATGGGTTTGATCCCTGGGTTGGGAAGATCCCCTGGAGAAGGGAAACAACCCACTCCCGTGTTCTGGCCTGGAGAATCCCATGGACAGAGGAGCCTGATGGACTACAGTCCATGGAGTCGCAAGGAGTTGGACACGACTGAAGAGACTTGGCATGACTGCACCCTTGAGCCCCTGATGTGTCCCAAACCAAGGCGAAGACTGCCATCTCACTCATTCACACACACACAGGGTCGCGCCTGGCTCTGGCTGTAGCCTCTCCATCTCCAGCCCCACCTCCCACCAAGGTGGTGACTCCCAGAGCATCTCAGGGGGAGATGGGACCCACACTTGCTTCGGGTCCAGCTGTCCCACCAAAGCCACTGGGCACACCTAGACTGGGTAGGGATGCTTCCACACAAGGACATGCCTTCAAGACCAGGATAGGTAACTGATTCACCTGATTTCATAGAGACAGAGCAAGTTAAACACAATGAGGAGGTAGAGGAGTATCAAATGAAAGAACAAGGAAAAAAATCCTGTAAAAACTCTAAAGAATAATCTTCCTTTGAGATTATGATCATAACAGAGAGAGAGTGGGGAGATTGTCAGGAAAAAGTGACAGAGGGTATCTTCTCCAGGGTTGTGTCTTCTCAAGGTTGTCTTCACCGCTCATGGTCTTTAAGCTATTTTACAACTCTAAGTCATAGAAAACTGATAATAATGCAAATTATTTTGGGAATAGAAATGCAAATTAGTTGTGTCTAGTAGAATGAAATTGCTTATTGACCTGTTTTGATTCTATTTGTAAATTAATTTCATCATTCCTTATCTGCCCGCAAATGCAGTACATTGAACCAACTACAACATTTGACTTTTCTTTTTTTAATAAGTTAAATAAGATTTTTGATGTGTTAAAAAAGTGCAAGTACAGGACAGTGCTATGGTATGCAACAATTTCTGTAAAACAATATATATATATATTTATGTTTGTATGCATGATGCTTAGTTGCTCGGTCATGTCCAACTCATTGTGATACTTTGGACTGTAGCCCACCAGACTCCTCTAAGGGATTTTTCAGGCAAGAATCCTTGAGCGGGTTGCCCTTTTCCTCCTCTCAGGGATCTTCCCAACACAGGGATCAAATCCACATCTCCTGCGTCTCCTGCATTGGATTCTTTAACGCACTGAGCCATTGGGGAAGCCCTGTTTGTATGTATATACACGTAGAAAACATATAAAACTTGAAGAAAATATATTTGATTATACATAAAAATAGAAACTAATAGTTATCTATTGGAGCCGGCAAACTAAACAGGTGGGGGATAGGTGAAATGGAGACTCTTCATCTTCTTTATATTTTATTTTTAAATCATGTGATATACTTAAAGTATTTTTAAACTTTTTAATGTGTGGGAATTCAAGCTCATAAAACAATGCCCTTGTCGCTTGATAAATGTCTTAACGTTTAGCTCTGCATTTCCTGAATTCTAGTTAATATTAGTTGAAACAAATTCTGCAACTGGATATGACAGAGAGAACTGAGGCAAAGCCATGACTCCTAATGACAAATGAATATTTCAGTGTTAGAACAAAATTAAATGAACATGAAACAATATGAGAAAATAATCAAGAATGATCGATAAATGACTTTGTTAGAATATTTGTTTTAGTTCTGTACCTTTGGTTCTGTGCTTCTTTAAGTGAAATATGCAGGATTGAAACAAAAGCAAGAAAAGTTAATTGGAGGCTTGAGAAACCAACTCTTTGAGGAAATACTAAAATAAGTGGGTCAATTAAATTGGAAAAAAAAACAAGAGTGGGGCAAAAAGACATTTGTCTCTAAATATATAGTGAACACAGCAGGAATGTTTGGATACAGCTATCCTGTGTTTTGTATAAACTGGACTTAAATTAAGGCAAGAGGAATTTTAGTTTATTATTAAGAAACATCATGATTGGAAGTCTGAACAAAGCTACACATTGGTAAGAAAGGTTTCAAGTCCCATTCCCTAATTTTTTTTTTTTTGCTAGATAGGTGAGCAGTAAGATTCTAAGTCTTAGAAGCTGAACTGTGTCCTTTTTGTTTTTCGGGTTTTTTTCCCTCCAGCCTTATAAACTCTGCCTTAGGGGACAGAATTGGATTGAAGCTTTGTCTTTCAAAGACAAAATCCAGGCAAGATCCAAATGATTCAATATTAATGCATTGTTAGCTGGGTTCATTTTTTCTCTTTCTAATCCATATTGTTGATTTTTAGACATTCTGATCTTTGCTCTAACCGGTCTAAATTTTTAATTTCATTCAGGTGTTGGAAAAGGCAATGGACATGATCTAAAAGTACAAATAATAATGCAACGAAAGACTGTCTTTTTCTGTTCTGCTTCCAAAAACTGTAGGGTAAGAGAAAGCACGTGAACTGAAAAGTCTGGTGTTTGTTTTAAATCTCAAATCAGCACATCGACCTCCCCGAACCATTTATCACCACAGGAAAAGGCCATGTTGCTTTCTGGTTGCCATCCAACTTGGTGTCCCTGGGTTTGGATGTGAGTCAGGAGTTAAACTGATTGTTCAAAATTGTTTTCAGGGTGTTTTCCAGAACACACTTTTGGTTCAGAGTGGTGCTTTGCCCTTCACTTTTCCATAGATGCTAAGCATGTTCCTAGAAACCTATCAGAGTTTTAAATTCATGCCTCTGGTCACTTTTAGCCATGTCCTGTTCTTCTTGGTCATTGTATTACATGGCACTGATTCTGAAATTTCAATGCCCATAAAAATCACCTGTTTCCATATCTTGGCAATTGTAAATAATGCTGCTGTGAACATTGGGGTTGCATGTATCTTTTTTAATTAATGGGTTTTTTTTTTCCCAAGAAGTAGATTGCTGGGTCATAGTTTTTATATTTTTGGTTTTTTGAGAAACCTCCATACTGTTTGCACAGTGGCTGCATCAATTTACTTTTCCACCAACAGTGTTTGAAAGTTCACTTTTCTGCACGTCCTCACCAACATTTGTTATTTGTCATCTTGATGACAGCCATTCTGATGGGTTTGAGATGACAGCTCGTTGTGGTTTTAGTTTGTATTTATCTGGTAGTTAACAATGTTGAGCATCTTTTCATGTGCCTGTTGGTCATCTGGATGTCCCCTGGAAAAATGTCTATTTAGGTCTTCTGCCCACTTTTTAATTAGGTTGCTTGTTTTGGTTTTTTGTTTTTGTTTAATGTTGCAGAAGCTGCTTATATAGTTTGCATATTAACCCTTTATCAGTCAAATCATTTGCAAATATTTCCTCCATTTTGGTTGTCTCCATATTCTCGATAGTGTGCTTTGCTGTGCAAGAGCATGTATGTTTGGAGAAGGCAATGGCACCCCACTCCAGTACTCTTGCCTGGAAAATCCCATGGATGGAGGAGCCTGGTGGGCTGCAGTCCATGGGGGTCACGAAGAGTCGGACACGACTGAGCGACTTCACTTTCACTTTTCACTTTCATGCATTGGAGAAGGAAATGGCAACCCACTCCAGTGTTCTTGCCTGGAGAATCCCAGGGACGGGGGAGCCTGGTGGGCTGCCGTCTCTGGGGTCGCACAGAGTCGGACACGACTGAAACGACTTAGCAGCAGCAACAGCACCAGCAGCAGCAGCAGCATGTATGTTTAATTAGGTCCCATTCATTTCTTTTTGCTTGTTTCCTTTAAGAGACAGATCCAAGGAATCCAAAGAATTATTGCCACAATTTACATCAAAGAGTGTTCAGCCTCTGTTTTCCTCTAGGAGTTTTATAGTATCAGGTCTTACATTTAGATTTTAATCCATTTTGAGTTTATTTTTGTACAGGGTGTTAGAAAATGTTCTTTTACACATAGCTGTTCTACTGCCTTTGTTTTGAAGTCTATTTTGTCTGATATAAGTATTGCTACTTCCAGTGATTGTATTTAGCTCTGATTGGCTCTTTTTAATATCCCTTTGTTGAAGTTCTTACTGCGTTCATTCTTATTCCAAGTCTGAGTTTCCTTACGGGCATGACTTTGAATACTTTATCAGGTTGACTCTTTATGTCCATTTTGTTGGTTCTTTTTCTGAGGTCTTGTCTTTTTCTCTCATTTGGGACATTCCCATCTCCTCATTTTCCCTGACTCTGAGTTTGTTTCTATGTGTTAGGTGGATCACCGACATCTGGTTTTGAAGAAATGGCTTTAGGTAGAAGGTTTCCTATGGGACCCAGAAGAGCAATCCCGGCTCGTCACCAGAGCCAGGGATGTTTTTAGTGGGCAGCACGTGCCCACCTGTTTTGTGGCGCCACTGTTGCTGCAGACACACGAGTGGATGGCGCTGGCCTATGAGGCCTGGCCACGGCTGCTGCAGGTTCACTGGTGGGCAGGGCGGGCTCAGTGCGGCTGGCTTGGCACCCAGCCACAACAGTTGCATACGGTCATGATGGGATGAGCATGGTCCCTTAGGGTGGGAGGTGCTTTGGAGGACTGGCCACTGGGGTGAGCATGTGGGGCAGGGCGGGTCTGCAAGAGAACACCGGGGCGGGGCATGTGGTGCTAGCCAGGTAGATGGCAGACGTTTGAAGTGGCACCCGCCACGCTGGGCCAGCTAGGCGGAGGGGGAGTTTTTTACACGATGCCTGCCAGCACTTTGTTCTCCAGGGGAAGCTTCTGCCCCTGTGGCACTCACCCTGAGGCTTATACACGTACTTCACATTTGGCCAGGGCACCTTTCGAAGTACAGCCTCTGCACTGGGGCTCCTTGTGAGGGAGTTTGTGCTCATGGCCTTTAACACATTATTGACTGGGGGATTTCTGCAGATAACTAATGCCTGTGGCCGGTGATTTATCGTGTAAGTGAATATTGAAACATCTCTGATCAATAACATCTGGGTAGCAGAAGACTTATTAATATGTCTCTGGTCAGAAGAGCAGGAGTTTCACTTCCCACTGCCCTCCTGCTCTCCTGGATATAAGCCCTGCTGGTCTTTGGAACCAGATGCTCTGGGGGCTCATCTTCCCCAGAGCTGGGGTGCCTGATGAGAGGGGCTCAAACCCCTCCTTTCCACAGGGAGAACTTCCACGTTGGTGAGCCCCCTCCTGCTTGTGGGTAGTAGTCAAGCCGGGTGTACGGGTCTTCTAAGACCACCCATCTCTGCCATCCTGTCTCAGAGTGGTTTTCTCTTCATATCCTCAGTTGTAGCAGAGTTGTCCTGCTAGTCTTCAGGTCATTCATAGAGTCGTCCCATAGGTAGTTGTAGTTTTGGTGTGTCTGTGGGGGCTGGTGAGCTGGGCACCCTCCTCCTCCATCATCTTGATCCTGCCTTGGTGCTCCTCTTCACCAACACACATCCTTCTGTGCCCAGCTCAGCGTCTGCCTCCTCAGGAAAGCGCTCTCATTCTTCACCTCGTGTTAACCTCCCTGAGCCCATAACGGCACCCTCAGTCTTTATCATCCAGCTTGACACGTGATTGCCTGCCATTCTGCTATTGTTCCTTGCATGCTTAACTCCCGGAAGCATCATCGGAGTCTGCGCCTCCTTTTGTATTTTTTTTTCACAGGACCAAGCACAGACCCTTCCCACTGTGGGTGCCACCCTCACCCAAGGGTGTATCAGGAACAAAGAAATAGTATAGCGTCCAAGTCGTTCATTCCAGAAACTTGGCCTATCCTTGGTCCTTCCATCCAGCTGTCTGCTACAGACAAGGCCAATAATCCCATCAGAAATACATCTTTTGTAAAATGTGACCCATTAGGCATTGCTTTTTGAATGTGCATACTAGCTTTAAAATTGAACTTCTAATGTATTCTCAGTATTTGAAAATCAGATGATAGACATTCAGCAGTATTGTTAACATAGTTGAAGTCTAATGGGAAACTGGATACTTTACTTTTCAACAGTGCTGCCCCGTAACCTTCAACCACATTGGTCTATTAAAAATGTAAACAACAGTATTGCAACTTTAAAGATTAATATTTATACATGTAGTCACTGAGCTGTGAGACCAAGAGTACTTGATTAAATATTAGAAGCTGCAATAAGCAAACATGAACTTCACTGTTGTCTCATTATCAGGTTGGTAATTCTGAATTCTGTGTGTTCATCCAGATATTTCATGATGCTGAAACAGACAGAGTAATAATCTTGCTCTCTAAGTGCCCACCTCTGTATGATGAGGTAAAAGTGAAATTTTTCTCTTCTTCGGTGAGTAATCAAGAACAACCTATGCTGTTCATCTCATCTAGTCTTGTGAATGCTTCTGATTTGGGATCTCCTTGACTATAATTCCCAATAAGCGAGATGACAGGCAATGTCAACCCCAAGTCGGGGAGGGGAAGAAAACAAGTCTGATTACTATAAAGAATTTTTTAAAATAAGAAAATATGTAAGGAAACCCTTTTTCCTTGTTTTCTAAATTCTATACAATTTGCATGTGTTCATTTTTGAGTAAGAAAAAAATACAAAAACCAGGATGTTAAAAACAAAACAATGTATGTCTTACTACATAGCAGTGATCATATTTTTGCTTTGATTTTGAAACACATTTCTCCCCATAACTTATAAAATACTTTAAAGGGAGGGAGGTTTTGCTTTCCTCGTAATTGATGTATAATTCATTTAAAATAGTATATTTAATCCAATATTTATGAAATATAATGTCTGCCGCTGTCAGCACATTATCATGAGGGTATAATTATGTTGACCAGTTAGCAAATGTCTCATTATTCTGTATATGGCAGTATTCTGTACATAGTAAACTTCTAAGCCTCAATTGCTAGTTCATTTTCCTATAACATCATCAACCAGAACTGCCAACAGATAACTGTGTTGCTCAATTGAAAGCTTATTTCCTTCATCCCCCGCTTGCTCCCTGTTGGGGAGAACTTATTAAGTTTGAAGTGGTGAATGTGTTGAAGCAGGTGACCTGGAAAGTTCCCCTCGAGTAATGGAGCCAGTCTGAGTTCTCTTAATCAGTGGTCTCTAAGAAGAAGCGCTAATGTGGGGATGCTGGTTTTATCTGGCCTTTGTGATTTTCAGGCCCATGAGATGAAACCCCTTTTGGAAATTTTAGCTATTTCTATCATCATCATCGATAGTGGTTAATTATCTAATGTAGCTGTTCTTTGTAAAAATGGATGATACGCTGGGGCAGAAATTGGCATAGTCCTTAGTAGATTCTGTTTAGCGCTATCCAAACCTGATTAAAATACCAGTGTCTAAATTTATAAATATCTATCATAGAGAAAATACATTTCCTTGAAAATTTTGCTGGAAAAGGCAAGAGAAAGGAACGGTAATCTCTTAAAGTCTCCTCCTAGGTGACTTGAATATAATGTTGACTAGAAGTGCTGCATTTTAATAACTACAACTATTTGATGAACATACAAGTGAATAAAGGAAGGAATTTTAATCCCTCTGAAATGACTATTTTTCACAGTTACATGGATACCAAGAACTAATCGTTGTTTAAAACCATGTCTTTTTAGGCTCTTCCTAAATACTACGAAAACTGTGCATTCTTCTTCTGGTTCCATATGTCTTTTATACGAAATAACAGGTATGGCCGTGGCATAATCCAGTAGAAACAGCTTAGTCTCCAATGACTATGTAAGGGGTAATGACAAGCCTTTATTTTAAAGTTATTTTACTTGGCTGTGTTGGGTCTTAATTGTGGCACACAGGCTTAGTTGCCAACCTGCGGGACTGCTCCGTGGCATGTGGGATCTTAGTTCCCTGACCAGAGATTGAACCTGCATTTTAAGGCAGGTTCTTAACCACTGGGCCACCAGGGAAGTCCCTGACAAGTCTTTTGCTAATTACCCAAACCCAATTTATAGATACCAACCAAAAATTCTTTTGAGTCCCTCTTTTCACTGCCTTATTTATTGTGATCTGGTTGTTTTAAAAATATGGCTATTCTTGAGACCCACTGTTGCATTATCCTCAAGACCCATGCCGTAGGACTGTGTTATAAAACATCCTGTAACCAGATCTTGACTGGTAACAAGTCCTTCCCATGAAAGTTCAATATGAGTCTGTTTAGCACCTCAAATATGGCAGGTCCCCAGTACATGCTGATTTACTGATGACCAACCGATACCATATTCTACACCACAGTAAGGCATCACCCAGTGAGGCTTCGGCTAGTTTAAAAGCTGGCTGACACACTTCTATTTTACACTCCTATATTTAGGGCAGAAGTTATAATCCACAGTAAGTACTGATGAAGACAGCTTAAAAAAAATTATGAATAGTCTCCCATAAAAAATGTTCTAATAACTATAAATTAGATAATCTATTGATTTGAAGAGTATGCCAAAGAACCTCTATCATATCTGAACCTCATTCCTACATCTAGAAGTCCCCCACTTCTCTTGTCCTGTGGTGCTGAAAGTTTGAGATTGGTATCACCATCCCATCCCATCCAGGGAAAAACAATATACAAAAAATCATACAGGAATTTTGAAGAAGTGGTTGTGATTATATATGGCCTGAGTTGGTAGTTCTCCTGACATACAATTCTAGCCTTTTCTTCAAATGTGGATGCCCTCTCGTCCCACCTCAAGTTCCAGGAAGGCAACAATATACCTACAACGCACACACACACTTAGTGGATTTCGATAGAATGAACTTTAGATGTGACGGAACTTTACCAGATTTTTTTCCCCTTGGATGTGCTTGTAATCAGTTGTGTCTAACTTTTTGCAACCCCATGGACTGTATAACCCACCAGGCTCCTCTGTCCATGGAATTCTCTAGGCACGAATACTGGAGTGGGTTGCCATTCCCTTCTCCAGGGAATCTTCCCAACCCAGGGATCGAAGTGTCTTTTAAATTATGAAGTGGGTATTTTGGATGAATTAAGTCTCAAATACAAACAGCTTCACCCAGTAGTAAGGAAATCTAAATGTTAAATTTCCTGGCTGGCCAAGTCTCCTGCACTGGCCAGCAGATTCTTTACTACTGAGCCACCAGGGAAGCCCCCCTGGATGTTTACAGATGGAAAACTTTGACTCATAACATGAGCAAAATCCCTCAGAATTGACATCTAGGTGGAACTTCATTTGGTGCTACTTCTGCAAAGCGGTTCTTGCTGAGGGAGTTTTTTCCTTTAAAACACCATAGCTGTATGAGAGAGGCAACAAGTTCCATCACTTTTTCTCCTCACTTTAATATAGTTCCTCAAGATTTAACATTTAGATTTCCATACTACTGGGTGAAGCTCTTTGTACCACAAGACTTAATTCATCCAAAATGCCCACTTCATAATTTAAAAAGACACTTGTTTATCCTGGGTTTTAATACACATCCAGTCTGACTTGTCACACAGCAATTTATTAAATACGGATGTTAATTCCAAAGGCAATATTAAAAGAATCAGTGGCATGTTGTTACTCAAGATTATGATATTTTTCTCTCTTAATAGAGAGTTGAGCTTAGAAAGCTAACTAGATGCAGAGGAACTGAGACTGATGGTAGCCAGCGAGGCTTTAAAACAAGGGTGCCCCTCAGCATGGCTTTTCTGTTAGCCCTAAAATAAAATGTAAAAAAATTTTTTTTTCTATTCTAGGCTTTATCTTTCAAGAAGTGAATTGGATAATCCCCATAAAATAAAAGCATGGAAAGCTTACAGTCCACAGTTTGCAGTCGAGGTATATTTTGATGACATTTAAGTTGTTCCTGGTATCTGATTAAGTATAGTTCCCCTTCTAGGCTAGAATCATGTTCTTCCCAATCCTTGCTACATATTTATATCTTTTAAACCTATGTCCTTGTTGATATGCTTATATTTACATACATGTACATATGTTCTTGAGAAATCTATTAAATATATACAAGGGAGAATGTCAATGGCAGTATTTTTTTTTGGAAGGACTATATATCACACAGTTTTTGTCTATATTAAGTTTGAAACAGTACACAGAACATTAGTTATCACTTTTAAGAACTTACAAATAAAACTTTCCTACCAAAATAAGATTTAAAGACTGCAGTTTTCCCTAATACTGTGGGTTTGTTTCATTTACTTATATATTTCTGGACAAGTATTTATTCCCTGCTTTGTTTTACATCTGTAACTTCAGATGTTAGAAGGTAAGAATTGTAAGTCAAATAGAGGAAAGAAATGAAGGTAATTTCTTTCCTCTATTTGACTTACAAACTATTAACAATGATCAGAATGGCAGTAAAAACAATTTTAAAACCCAGAAAAATGTTCACACCAGCAGCCTCCCACCCCCAACATGGGCTTTTTTTTTTTTTTTTTTACTCCACCGCACAGAGCTCAGCAAGCTTCCTTTAATTATACACAGGGCATCGGGGGAGGGTAAAAGAATCTTCAGTAACCTCTGCTTTTGTCCATCATTACAGAAGTCAAAGGGAACGTTTGCCTAGAGCAATCCAGATTTTAAAATCCACCACCCCTGTCCCCAACCAGCTTCACCCAAGCTTGGAGAACTTTGAAGTAAGGTCAAGTTTTCATTATAGACACAGGTTAACCCTGTGTCCACAGGGAATCACTGTTTTCTCTTTAGTTCAGTTGCTCAGTCGTGTCCGACTCTTTGCAACACCATGAACCATAGCCCGCCAGGCCTCCCTGTTCATCACCAACTCCCGGAGTTCACTCAAACTCATGTCCATTGAGCCAGTGATGACATCCAACCATTTCATCCTCTGTCGTCCCCTTCTCCTCCTGCCCCCAATCCCTCCCAGCATCAGGGCCTTTTCCAATGAGTCAGTTCTTCCCATTAGTTGGCCAAAGAATTGGAGTTTCAGCTTCAGCATCAGTCCTTCCAATGTACCAGGTGCTATTTTATTCTAAGTGCCTTCACTCCCATAATTGTTCTTGAAAGCAGTTCTACGTTGACTTTATTATCTGAGCAATTTTCCTTTTATTGGCAAGGCTCTCAACAATCTAGCCCCGGTTGAATTTATCAGGAGATGAAAGGGAGCACCCGTGAGCACCTGCGCCTCTGCTAAAACACAGAATACCCATTCCTGAAAAATCTGACACTGCTAAAAGCGTGAAAATGTTTGTCAGTCACATCCGACTTTTTGCGACCTCATGGATGCAAAAAGTCGACCCCTTTTTGCAACCCCTGCCAGGTTCCTCTGTCCATGGGGATTCTTAGGCAGGAATACTGGAGTGGGTTGCCATGCCTTCCTCCAGGGGATCTTCCTGACCCAGGGTTGGAACCCAGGTCTCCCACGTTGCAGGCAGATTCTTTACCATCTGAGCCACAAATAAGGTTTGGGACGCTGGGGCAGACCACTCTGATGAAGCAGTGCTGGAACAGCACACTGACCACTCAGGCTGGCAGCCCCAGTCAGTATTTGAGGGAGACGAGACCATCAGTTTACAGAGGAGGGCTGGTGGGTGCCAACCGAGCAGAGAAGGGAGGAGACTCTCCGAGCTGCCACGTGGTGGCATGGAAGGCCCTGCAGGTGCTTCTTTTCCCCAAAAAACAGCCCACAAAGGGTCCCAGCTGCCACTGCAGCTGCCCAGCCAGAAAAACGATCATCCTTCCCTCTCCCTACCCCCAATGCCCTGCCCCCTTGGAGGAACCGATCTTGGAGGAAAAGGCTTTCGAATTCCTCCTACATTATGTCTCCACTATTCCCTGTAGTTTGGGTTACAGAAATGTGTCAGGACAGGTTATTTCCTTTGAAATTCCTGCAGCCGTCATCTGCGGAAGAACATCAGCTGGCAGGCTTAGGTGGATGAGGTAAAAAGTGAGGCGAGTAAGATCTAGCTTTAATACTGGCAAAAGTTGCGAAACCCCAATTTTTCAGAATCTTGAGTTTTGAAATAGAGATTACAGTTGGGGGTTTTTCTTCCCTAACCCTCCAAAGTGCATCAAAATTTCTGGCAACTATGAGCGGTCACCTAATACTGCTTTTGCTCATAAAGAGAACTTGCTCACAGCCACCTGCAGGCCTGCTTTTCTAGAATCCAGTGCGAATAATTAAACAACTTGAGAAATTTATAGAATATCAGAACAATATTGGTTTTCTTGAATAGGATTTACTGACCTGGAGGGACTTCCCTGGCAGTCCAGTGGTTTAGACTCCACGCTTCCAATGCAAGGGACGCATGTTCAATCCCTGGTCAGGGAACTAAAAGCCAATGAGCTGCGCAGTGTGGCCAAAAAGAATTTACTGACCTGGAATAGAACTACCCAAACTTGTATCGAGAAGTTTATTTTAAAAAATAGCATGGCATCCTGGCAAATCAATCACATCACATCCACAGCCTGGTGGAGGGAAAGTAACTTTTGTGGGCCAAGTTTCATCACTGCAGTGTACAGATAACATGGATTTTTATCAGTAGTTGTTTTACATCAGGAATTTTGTTGACAAAGAACAATGCTAATTGCAATAAAACCACCACCTTGAAATATCACCATACATGACTCAAGCATTCCTGACAGTTGGTTCTTTGCATGTATGCACTTAAATCATATAGTCACCTATTAGGCAAATAATTTAATGACAGAACTCAAGAATTTCTTTAAACACAGTATTTCAAGCTACTATATTTTTGTCTGGAGTACACACCTGAAATGGTACAAATTGTACCTAAATACTGAACCATGAGTTAAGCGAATAGAATGAAATAAACAATAACACAATTCTGACTTAAGTTCCCAATCCTTACTCCCATTCACTCTTAACTTGCCTCAGACGGTTTCTGTTGAAGAAATTCAGTTACATCTTTGCAGGACAACACCAGTAGTAGTATTGCCAGTGGGCTCTGGAGGAAGCCTCTTCCTGGGGGAACCAGTCCCGTTTGTTATTTTGGCTTCAGTCCAGCCTGTCTAGATGAAGCACTACTCGGTAGCTACTGACCATTTAAACATGGAGAAAAGGTAGGTAGAAAAATGCTTTTCAAGAAAAGGCAAATGCTTTTCAAGACCAGGCATAACACGAACCCATTGGGCACAACGCTGAGCATCCTGCCTTCCTGACCTCCTGGCTTCTGGCAGGTGGCTAGAGTCACCACGAGGCTTCAGGGAGAACAAAAAGCTTGCAGAAACTAGAGGTTTCGCCAGGGACAGACATACGGCTGAGGACTGTTACTAAAACACATCAGCCGCTGAGGCCGATTAAGACCTTTTTATCAGAGCCCTGGGTGGTCCTGGGACCGGGACGGTGCAACTCCCTTACACCAGAGGACAGAGAATAGCTGACCCTCCCACGTCTGTAGAAACCCAAAAAACTAGGGTTTGTGAGTAGTGCAGACAAACGGCATAGTTTAATAAAATGACTTGTTTCATTGATCAAGTCACAGCCGAGACCACGTCGCTGAAATTCACGACGGCCAGAGGCCCAAGTCAAAAGGCTCTCATGCTGGAAAAGCCCGACCAGGAGTGAGGGATCCTGAGACAAAAATTCAGCCCAGCTCACCTAACACCCCTACGGAGAGGGCAAGTCCTAAGAATGTTTGAGAGGAGAGCGCTTCGCCCAGGAGCATCCTATTCCCAGATGCAGAGCCAGGGAGGGCCTCTCTGGGCTTCCGCAGTCGGCTCCCTGGAAGGGCTTCTGATTGGCGGAGGCAAAGGAGGGCGTGGCCCCAAACGGATAGAGAGTCCAATAGAATCCCTGGAACCCCACCCAGGCCAGGACCCAGAGACAGAAAGCAGCTCAGGGAAGCTGTCAGCCACCAGCTTCACCTAGCACCACGGCCGCCGCCGTCGTCCCCTCAGCCCCTTCCTCTAGCTCAAGCCCAGCAGAGGGGAGTCCCTTGCGAGAGAAGGGAGGAGAAGCCGGCCCTGGGCTGCTTCTCAAAGGCTCTGGGCCACACCTAGCCCTATGTCAGGGCGCAGAATGTGGTCCTACCTGGAAGATGATTGGCACTGTTTCCACAGAGGAGCATCCTAGGAGAATCCAGCATGCTTCCTCTGAAACGTCAGTCGACAACGTGAAAGCCACACCAGTATGAGGGTACTTTCTCCTTTTTAAAAATCTAGAAGGACATCTTAAGTTTTCAAGCACCACAGGAAAACGTTTTAAAAACTGTACCCACTTAGTATTGTGTACGTGCTACGCAGATTTTTTTTTTTTTAAAGAGACCCTACATCTAGAATGGATTACGCATTTATAACCATCCTCATGAAACATGGTTACCTCAGGTTTTTTTTTTTTTCTGATGTGATCTGAGATAAAACATGGGAACTACACTGTGCTTCACTCACAACTCATAACCATCTAAACTGCATGGACACATACAGGTTTATGCAAAAGCCCTTGATATAGTTCTACTCAGCCCTCCAGAATAGGTATATCTCAGACCAGCAGCCCACCTACCCTGCATGTCCCACCATGGACAAGAGCAGCAACTTTTCTATTTCAATACAATTATGGGCAGAAATTATACGCTATAAAATAGAGGCTCTTCTATAAAGTTTAAGGTAGAAGAATGGAAGACAAAAAAAAAAATAGTAATTTGCATGAAATCAAAATAACTCCACATTGGTCTTGTACTCTTTGAAACCCTGAGATGAACTGCAGTCCTCAAATGCCTGCACTTGGATCGAGGTTCACTGCAACACTTCAGTATGCTTCAAACTGGTTCATCATCAACTTCCTGCTGTATTCATAGGCCAAGAAGAGAGCCCCATTGGCAGGGAACGCGCGAATCAAGGTAGGTTTCAGTCCAGAATATAAGGCCGGTACTCCTAGAAGACAAAAGGGTGATCAAAGACTGAGATCTTTCCCCCCTCTTCTTGCAGATATCCCACCAACCCGCACAGCATGGATATTTTTACACTTACAAATCCAGACAATAGAGCTAAAACCCAACAGTTATGGAGCAGGTTTCTCTGGGCTAATGGAACCAAACAGTCTAGTGGAAACAAGGGCAAGGGCAGGTCTCCCAGTAAAGCTGGCGAACATTCACCAATTCGGTGCCTGTTAACTCCTAGTAGATGGATGTGGCAAAGCGGGGCCACATGGGCCGACAGAAGGCAACCAGAGTCACAGATGGCAGCGGCTCTGCAGCTTCAAGTGGGGGCAAGGACCATGAGGCAGTGGGCCAGGAGCAAGAACGTGGATGAGGTCAGAAATCTGACCAGTATCAGGTTTCTAGTGTCAGTACTGCCCAAGGCGGTTCTGAAGATCCAATCAGATAAAGGAGGTGTGAGTACTTTGTAAAACTATGAAGTGTAATGCAAATTGAAAAGGGGTTACTGGGGACTTTCCTGGTGGTCTAGTGGCTAAGACTCCTCGCTCCCATTAGCACGGGGCCCAGGTTTGATCCCTGGTCAGAGAACTAGATCCCACATGCCGCAACTAAAGATTCTGCATGTCGCAATGAAGATTGAGGATCTCACATGCTGCAACTGAGACCTGGTGCAGCCAAATAAAAAAACCAACGGGGTTACTATTAGTAATAGACGTCTTGTGCTCTATCTGGGGTTAAATCAGTTTCTGCATCTTTACCATGCTCGCTCTCAAGAGACGTGCATGTGCCAAGTTTTAAGATGCACAGTGAATGCTAGAAGGACAGGTCTTTACTCACTAGTAGCATAAAATCGACTTTACACAACCGCTACTTTAAAAAGTCTTTATCCTCCTGTATAACCAAAACCTGATAGCAAATAACCTTCCGAAACGGCTTAGTGCCTTTCTCATTCCAGAAGTCTTAGCATTAAGGATGCACACTGTTTGAAATGTCTTAGCAATTCCATTAGAGCTCAGCTTCTGATAATATTGCTTAAAACAAGTGGTGCTAACTTCGAAACATCCGTCCTCTTAGACAAAAGTATATACTTTAAAAATTCCCTCCACGCTATTCAGAAAAAAAATCCTGGCCTAGAGGTTAGAAGTCAGGAACTTTAAACATTCTTGAGAATAATGAAAGAACCTAAAGAAAGGGGTTTGAAAACAAATCCACAAGTGTGGGTTATATACACAGTTAGAAAAGGTTATGAGGTGGGGGAAATAGAGCCATTATCCGTGTGATCAACCTCAACAAGACTAGCAGCGAAATGACCGCTCTCTGTACACAGCACCTCTGGTTCGGCCAATGGCAGACTCACCTTCATTTTTCACGATGCTTATAAAGGTTCCGATAAATCCCGCCTGTTTTCCAGACATGGAAAGAACTTGAATCCTAGATTTGATACAATCCACTGGGTAAACAGCAAGCCACAGGCAGATTCCACCAAATCCACCACTTAACATCAAAGGGACAGGGCCTAGAGGAGAAAATGCGCAAATGGTATTTTGTCTAAAGCACAGGTGATGTGACATTTCCAGAGGTCAGTGCAGCAGTGACGGCAGGTGGGTGCAGTTACCAACACGGAAGCTGCGGAGCACAGTTCTCTGGGGCACAGTTCTCTAAGGACACAGGGTCCTTGTGACAGCCTGGGGGCATCCCTCATGATGCCAGGACCAGGGGCAGCTCCAGTGAGGGTCAGATTTACGCTGGTCACTGTGGCCCTCCTGCCCTGTCCTCCAGAGGCCTGCCCCCAACCCGCCGCCAGAACCAGCAGGCATCAGCAGCATGGCAACACCCTGCCACGAGGAGTAAGAACAGAGGCCACGGAAACACAGGCTGCATCTTTTTTCAACTTTCTCTAAAGTATTTTAATATATTAATACCCTACAGCCCTGATTCTCCCTTTACTGTGAAAATCTAAAGTTATCTTATTAAACATGACAGTTGAGCCTGGGAGCACGACGATCCTCAGAACAGATCCAAAACACTGAATGGAGGTGTTTAAGAAAAAAAAATGTAATCACCCACGAGCCAAGCGTTAGGTCAAGCCACTAATGAGGATAAACGAGAAGGAAGGATCCTTCTCATTGCTCTCAAAATATTATCTAGCAAGGGGACTTCCCTGGTGGTGTGGTGGTTAAGATTTCACCTCCCGTTGCAGAGGGGCATGGCTTTGATCCCTGGTCAGAAAGATAAGATCCCACAGGCTGCACAGCCAAAAAAACCCAAAACACAAAACAAGCAATGTTGTAACAAATTCAATACAGACTAAAAAAAAAAATGGTCCACATCCAAAAAAATCTTTGGGGGAAAAAAAAAACACTATCAAGATTTATTACTAAGTTTAAGCTTATTCAGAGATTCTTTACAGGTGATTTCCCCCAGGAAAAATGATGTCTGCAATCTTCCTTAAAATGGACCTGGAGATAATGCACAAATGGTATTCCAGTAAAATAAGTTTGGGAAGTCTTGCTCTAGTCCCTGCCTTGAGGAAATTACCTAGGTGGGAGGAAGGTGCTAGCTACCACCTGCCACCACGGTTACTCCCTGGCATCCAGAGGGGCCGAGGGCCAGGTGGACCCGTCACAAGGGGGCGCCGTGCACAGATTCCATAGCAACCACCACCACCTGGATACTTTGGCCACCTGATGTGAAGAGCTGACTCATTTGAAAAGACCCTGATGCTAGGAAAGATTGAGGGCAGGAGGAGACGGGGATGACAGAGGATGAGATGGTTGCATGGCATCACCGACTTGATGGACATGGGTTTGGGTGGACTCCGGGAGTTGGTGATGGACAGGGAGGCCTGGCGTGCTGTGGTTCATGGGGTCGCAAAGAGTCGGACACGACTAAGCGACTGAACTGAACTGAACCACCACCAGGAAGCCAACGCTTCAAACCCACCTGTGGTCCTCACCAACAGGCTTACCTAATTCGTCTTTCGATCTCCCCGAGGCAAAAAATGACCGGCTTAGTTCATAGCCACCAAAAAAGAAGAAGTAGCCTGGTACTTCTCGAAGTAAAGTACTTGAGAGTCCATGGTAGAAGCCCAAGGGGCCGTCCTTCCTAAAGACAGTCTTCACGACAGACCAGACTGTGCTGGGTGGAGACACAGGATGACAGACAGTTAGGACAACGTTCACACCCATCCCGTAGACCTGACGGGGCTCTGACCACCAAGCAGCTCGTTCTATAAACAGAGCTACCAGAGTTCCAGCCCTAAAAGGCTTCTGTGGGAAGGAAATCTCTCAGATACAATTATTTTATAACAAGTTTATTTCATCACTTGAGCTAGTCCATGTAAAGATATTTTATTAAAACGAATGCATACATTTCTAGAAATCATTATCAAAGATCTAAGAGAGTTAATTACACCCATTTTTTCAATAGTGAGTAAGTGAAACTACAATGAGATTGTCCAAACTCAGTGAGAATAAAATGGCATTGTTCTTGCCCAGTCCCCTTACCGCTCTCGATTTCTATCTCCTCAGCCTTTCTTTTGAGATGATCTATTTTGAGTGAACTGATTGTTCAGGTGTTTGGGGTTTTGTTTTGCTTCCATCCAGGGAAGTGAGTAAGGAGCCTTACATGTTACTTAAAGGCAAGAACAAAAGAAATTCCAAGAGCCAAACTATGTCAGGCTAGACGCACCCAGGATTCAGTTCTTACAGAGGCAGGTGTGTTAGAATTTTTTACCTGAAGCAGATCAGAGCCTGAGGCAGCCAGAACATGGCACACTCTGTGCAGGCTCTTCTTCCTGATGGTGTCAGGGGTGGGGGTGGGCAGGCCTGTTCCCGATAGCACCAGAAACCAAGCCTGTCAGCTTGGCAGCCCCTCACTCCTCACTGTGTTCTCAACAGGTGACCTGGCTTGGACCAGAGAGGGATCAGGCCCCAGGTAACAAAGGCCACCTGCTCTTATCGATGATCTGCCTTCCCAGGCATTATCCAGTAGCCAGTCCCTGCTGCAGTGCCCTCTCCTTCTACATTGAAGAAGTAATGTAATCCAGGGTTTCCCTGATGGCTCAGCAGGTAAAGAACCCGGCTGCCAATGCAGGAAACACAGGAGATGCAGGTTTGATCCCTGGGTGGGGAAGATCCCCTGGAGAAGGGCATGGCAGCCCATTCCAGTGTTCTTGTCTGGAGAATCCCATGGACAGAGGAGCCTGGCAGGCTACAGTCCATAGGGTCGCAAGTGGTTGGACATGATTGAGTGACTGATGCATGCACGCACAAAGTAATTCAACTCAACAGTTAGCCTAGTTCCAATCCAGGTCTCAACCCTCAGCTACCATATTCCCGGCTTGGGCACTGCTGTACCTAAAACATGTTTTCTTTTGTACAGGGTGTCCATCTACCAGAGTCCTTTGGATCTAAAATTACTTTTTTTAAAATACTTTAAACTACTTTCAAGAGACAACTTTCTGGGTGCTGTTAATGCACTATTCATCTGGGCACCAGTTGACAAAAAGGTTCATTTGTGACTATTCGTGGAACTGCACACTTAAGATTTTCTATGATTTCTGGGTGTGTTTGTTACTGTGTGTATACTGTATTTCAATGAAAAAAAGCATTAAAGACTTTTGAACTTCTAGGCTGTGAATAATAGATTCAAATAGGTTGTAATGAATCTCTTGGCTGCAAGAAATAGGGTGCTATTACAAACCCCGTTTTCATTGGAAGGAAACTGACGACTCAGAAAATGGTCAGTTTATCTACCAGTTTTTCCCAGCAGTTTATTTATTGGCTTTTGAGTTAACCTGAGCAATATCCATGACCAGACCTTTAGTTAGTTAAATAAGCAAATTTGGGGATGAATAAGGATAATAAATTGCTTTTTAATTCAAATAATAAATAATAATGTATATGATTCATACATTCACGGGATAACTCAATCACTGAAGACTTGCTAAGCTTACAAGGGTTTGATGAACGTTTTGAGAATTTGGGCCCTTTGTAGGTATACTTAAAGGACTTCTTGTTGTTTAGTTACTAGGTCATGTCTGACTCTCTGTGACCCCATGGACTGTAGCCTGCCAGGCTCCTCTGTCTGTGGGATTCTCAAGGGAAGAATACTGGAGTGGGAAGCCATTCCCTTCTCCAGGGGCACTTGAAGGATTAGGGAAGGGGTAAAGGAAGTTACCACCAGGATCTGGCGTGATCAGCATGAGCACCAATGTGAAACTGGGGAGTGAGCAAATATTCATCCCAGAATCCAAATCGGCACCTAGGAAAGCTCAGCCTCAGTTCTAAAGCTGCTGCTGTGTGTTTCCAGGTATATATGGAGGTCATGCCTTAGGCTCTCCACGGGCCAAATGAGGTAGAAGCCCTCTTCTCCACTTTTAGGATATGAAATATTTGCCTACAGGGACTTCCCTGGTGGTTCAGTGGTTAAGACTCCACACTTCCAATGCAGGGAGTGCCGCCGGTTCGATCCCTGATCGCAGCACTAAGATCCCACACACCTCATGGCACAGCCTTACCCCCACAAAAAAAATTTTTTTATTAGGAAAAATAATAAATCATTGTTAAAAAAAATATTTTGCCTACATTCTGGGGTGGGTGGTGGGTCCAACCATCCCAGACTGTCCATTCAGAACATTATTCGTGGATTGGTGGGCATGGGGTTGGAGCGGGGAGTGTTTCGAGTAGATAAACTGTTTTGCCTCTTAATTATAGCATAATGTAAAATTTAAAAATATTCATTACACCAAGGCAACGGAGACCCTACATTTGTACATGGGCAGCACCAGTGTTCTTGCCTAGAGAATCCCAGGGACGGCGGAGCCTGGTGGGCTGCCGTCTATGGGGGTGCACAGAATCGGACACGACTGAAGCGACTTAGCAGCAGCAGCAGCACTTACTTCTGGCTTTTGGCTATCTTTCCCGACGTCTCCATCTCGTACATGGTCTGCAGTCGGCACTTCACCAGCTCTGTGGGGCAGAGGACCAGAGCAGCAAAGGCAGAGGCGAAGGAGCCAGCAGCTGCGTTCTGCAGATCACTGGAAGGATACAAGCACAGGCGGCCAGTGACTCATTCACTCGGCACGGGGCATGCTCCAACACGGATGGTAAAGCAGAGCGAGCACAGGTGGAGAGGAATGCTCCTTCAGCGCCCACCAGGCACCCACCAGGCTTCCTCTGAGGAGCCCACCGCCCCGTGGGGCTGATAGCGGCACCCTGACTCCCGGGGACAATGATGATTAGGAGATGATGCCAATGTGCTCAGTCACACAGCTGCTAAATGGCGATGCTAGGTTTCAAACACACGTTTCCATGATGGCAAACCCATGCTTCTTTTATTAGTCATAGAGCTATGGCCTGGACCCCACCCCCAGATTCCAATGTTGAAGCATTCACACTCCATGTGATAGTATCTGGAGGAGTCTTTGGGGGGGGGTAATTAGTTTGAGATGGGGTCTTGATGTGATTAGTGGAAGAGACTGGAGAGCTGGCTGGTGTTCTCTCTACCATGTGACAGGACAGGCAGGCATCCCTCTGCAAACCAGGAGACGGCCCTCGCTGGACACCAAAGCAGCCAGCACCTCCCTCATTCCTAGACTTTCTAGCCTCCAGAACCGTGAGAAACAAATGTTTGTTTTTAAACCACCCAGTCCAGGGTATTTTATTTAGCAGTCAGAACTAAGACAAAAAGTGACACAGAGAAACCAAATATGGAAGAAAAAATTCCCCAAGGTCCCACCACCCCAAACACATACTCCACTAATACTTCAGTGTGTTTGCTGCTGAGCTTTAAATAAAGCTAGTTTTCCAGGCCATCCCTATATGCCCTGCATCCAGCCCAGAGCAACCATAAGTGTAATGTAACTGCTACAGATGATACTAAGATCACAGCATCCAGTCCCATCACTTCATGGCAAATAGATGGGGAAATAGTGGAAACAGTGACAGACTTTATTTTTCTGGGCTCCAAAATCACTGCAGATGGTGATTACAGCCATGAAATTAAAAGACGCTTGCTCCTTGGAAGAAAAGTTATGACCAACCTAGACAGCTTATTAAAAAGCAGAGACATTACTTTGCCAACAAAGGTCCATCTAGTCAAGGCTATGGTTTTTCCAGTAGTCATGCATGGATGTGAGAGTTGGACTGTAATGAAAGCTGAGCACCAAAGAATTAATGCTTTTGAACTGTGGTGCTGGAGAAGACTCTTGAGAGTCCCTTGAAGGGACTAGATCTGATAGATAGAGTGCCTGATGAACTATGGTCGGAGGTTCTTGACATTGTACAGGACACAGGGATCAACTCAGCAGTGGCCACAGGACTGGAAAAGGTCAGTTTTCATTCTAATCCCAAAGAAAGGCAATGCCAAAGAATGCTCAAACTACGGCACAATTGCACTCATCTCACACACTAGTAAAGTAATGCTCAAAATTCTTCAAGCCAGGCTTCAGCAATACGTGAACCATGAACTTCCAGATATTCAAGCTGGTTTTAGAAAAGGCAGAGGAACCAGAGATCAAATTACCAACATCCTCTGGATCATCGAAAAAGCAAGAGAGTTCCAGAAAAACATCTATTTCTGCTTTATTGACTATGCCAAAGCCTTTGACTGTGTAGATCACAGAAAATTCTGAAAGACATGGGAATACCAGACCACCTGACCAGCCTCTTGAGAAACCTGTATGCAGGTCAGGAAGCAACAGTTAGAACTGGACATGGAACAACAGACTGGTTCCAAATAGGGAATGGAGCACGTCAAGGCTGTATATTGTCACCCTGATTATTTAACTTTTATGCAGAGTACATCATGAAAAACACTAGGCTGGAGGAAGCACAGGCTGGAATCAAGATTTCCGGGAGAAATATCAATAACCTCAGATATGCAGATGACACCACCCTTACGGCAGAAAGTGAAGAAGAACTAAAGACCCTCTTGATGAAAGTGAAAAAGTTGGCTTTAAGCTCAACACTCAGAAAACAAAGATCATGGCATCTGGTCCCATCACTTCATGGCAAGTAGATGGGGAAACAGTGGCTGACTTTATTTTTGGGGGCTTCAAAATCACTGTAGATGGTGATTTCAGCCATGAAATTAAAGATGCTTACTCCTTGGAAGGAAAGTTATGACCAACCTAGATAGCATATTCAAAAGCAGAGACATTACTTTGTCAACAAAGTTCCATCTAGTTAAGGCTATGGTTTTTCCAGTGGTCATGTATGGATGTGAGAGTTGGACTATAAAGAAAGCTGAGCACAGAAGAATTGATACTTTTAAACTGTGGTGTTGGAGAAGATTCTTGAGAGTCCCTTGGACTGCAAGGAGATCCAACCAGTCCATCCTAAAGGAGATGAGTCCTAGGTATTCATTGGAAGGACTGATGCTGAGGCTGAAACTCCAATACTTTGGCCACCTCATGCGAAGAGCTGACTCATTGGAAAAGACCCTGATGCTGGGAGGGATTGGGGGCAGGAGGAGAAGGGGACGACAGAGGATGAGATGGTTGGATGGCATCACCGACTTAATGGACATGAGTTTGGGTGAACTCCGGGAGTTGGTGATGGAGAGGGAGGCCTGGTGTGCTGCAGTTTATGGGGTTGCAAAGAGTTGGACATGACTGAGCAACTGAACTGAACTTGGACTGCAAGGAGATCCAACCAGTCCATCATAAAGGAAATCAGTCCTGAATTTTCATTGGAAGGACTGATGCTGAAGCTAAAACTCCAATACTTTGGCCACCTGATGCAAAGAAAGAAAAAAAAAGTGAAGTCACTCAGTTGTGTCCGACTTTCTGCAACCCCATGGACTGTAGCCTACCAGGTTCCACCATCCATGGGATTTTCCAGGCAAGAATACTGGAGTGGTTTGCCATTTCCTTCTCCAGGAGATCTTCCCGACCCGGGGATTGAACCCGGGTCTCCCACATTGTAGTCAGACATCTTACTGTCTGAGCCACCAGGGTATGTGAAGAGCTGACTCACTGGAAAAGACCCTGATGCTGGGAAAGATTGAAGGCGGGAGGAGAAGGGGATGACAGAGGATGAGATGGTTGGATGGCATCACCGACTCAATGGACATGAGTTTGAGTAAACTCCGGGAATTGGTGATGGACAGGGAGGCCTGGTGTGCTGCAGTCCATGGGGTCACAGAGTCAGACACGACTGAGCGACTAAACTGAACTGAACAGATGAAAACCCAGGATAAATTTTGAACCAAAAAGTTGCTCATCACAAAAAGATTTTCCAGCTCAGCTGATGACCTCCTGGAGCTCAGCCACAGAGGGGCATGGGTGTGGTATAGTGTTGCCATAGGAGGAGGGCAGCCAGTGTGAGTCAGCAAGCTCGATGCTTGTAGGGCAGATGGCAAAGCTGGAAATCTAGATGGAGGAATGAATGCACACAAATACAGAAAGAGAAGAATTCACTTCATCCTTCATCTCACATGGGTTTAGTACCACCAGCCTGAGGCACCAGCAGGGCTGTGAAGTTAGAACCTACTAAGAGTTCAAGAATATGGGGAAAAGTACCCAAAACAAATTGCCAGGAAGACTCCTGGGAGTTCATGGGCGTCAGCAAAGCAGACAGTCTCCAAGCCGTGGGGCCATGTTCTACTGGTGTGTGTGGGGACAGTGTTTAGTTGGGCTGAAGAACTGAGCTGCTCACAGCACCTGGCCCTGACCCTGACCTGTTAAATCCCAGCAACAGGCTGTCACTGACAACTGGAACAACTCACAGACCTCCAGAAGACCCCAAAGGTAACTCCCAGGGCAGCCTGCCAGGTAGAAAGGTCTCCTCATGATTTATGTCCCATCTGGAAGTAAATGCCTAACAGACCTACCACATTCAGTTATCCTAAAGTTACAATAAACCAACCCACTTCCATCAGTGGACAGTCATCAGGACAGGAAATTAGTGAGGAAACGCAGGTCTTAAATGACACGTAAGACCAAACAGACTTAACTCGCATTTATAGACAATTCCCTCAGAGAGCAGTGTACATTCTGCTCAAGAGCACATGGAACATTCTCCAGAATAGGTCACATGCTGGGCCACAAATCAAGCCTTGGTCAATTTAATAAAATTGAAGTCATATCAAACATCTTTTCCAGCCACAATGCTATGAGAATAGAAATCAATCACAAGAAAACTGTAAAAAACAACAACAACAAAACATCAAAGATGTGGAGACTAAACAATGCTACTAAGCAACCAATGGACCATTGAAGAAATCAAGGAGGCAATAAAAAATTACCTACGTGAAAAGCAACTATACTTCAATGTTAAAAGTTAAAAAAAAAATTTCCGAGAGACAAATGACAATGAAAACAAAACAATCCAAAACCTATGGGACTCAGCAAAAGCAGTTCTATGAGGGAATTTTATAGCAATACAATCTTACATCAGGAAATAAGAAAAAATCTAAAAAAAACCCCTTAATCTTACAACTAGAAAAAGAAGAGATAAAACTAAACATTAGTAAAAGGGAAAAAACCAAAGACCAGAGCAGAAATCAGTAAGAGATGAAGAAAATAATAGAAAAGATCGATGAAACTAAAAGCTTAGCCAGGCTCATCAAGAAAAAAATGGGAGAGGGCTCAAATCAATAAAGTTAGAAATAAAAAAAGGAGAGGTTACAATCAACACCACAGAAATACAAAGGATCATAAGAGACTACTGTGCTTAGTCACTCAGTCATGTCCGACTCTTTGTGACCCCAGGGACTGTACCTGCCAGGCTCCTCTGTCCATGGGGATTCTCCAGGCAAGAATACTGGAGTGGGTTGCCATGTCCTCCTCCAGGGGATCTTCCCCACCCAGGGATCGAACCCAGGTCTCCTACATTGCAGGTGGATTCTTTTTACCGTCTGAGCCACCAGGGAAGCCCATGAGAGAGAGAGAGAGAGACTACTACAAGCAACTGTATGCCAACAAAATGGACAACCTGGAAGAAATGGACAAATTCTTAGAAAGGTACAACCTTCCAAGACTGAACCAGGAAGAAGTAGAAAATATGAACAGACCGGTCACAAGTACTGAAATTGCAAATGATTAAACAGCTTTTAACATGGGACTTCCCTGGTGGTCCAGTGGTTAAGAGCCCTCCTTGCAATGCAGGGGACATGAGTTTGATCCCTGGTCAGGGAACTAAGATCCCACATGCTGCAGGGCAACTGAGCCCTGGAGCTGCAACTACAGAGTCCTGTGCTCTGGAGCCTGCGTGTCACAACTAGAGTCTGTGAGTGGCAATGAAGATCCCGCATGCTGCAACTAAGTGAAAGTGAAAGTGAAGTCGCTCAGCCGTGTCCGACTCTTAGGGACCCCGTGGACTGCAGCCTACCAGGCTCCTCTGTTCATGGGATTCTCCAGTTAAGAATACTGGAGTGGGTTGCCATTTCCTTCTCCAGAGAATACTGGAGGGGTTGCCATTGCCTTCTCCGGCTACAAAGCTACACTAATCAAACAAAAAAACTGGCAAAAAAAAAAAAAAAAGAAACCAATATGAATTAACATAACAGGACAGAAAGTCCAGAGATAAACCTATACACCTGTGGTCATTAGTCTATGACAAAGGAGACAAAAACATACAATAGAGAAAAGAGAGTCTCTTCAATAAGTGGTGCTGGGGAAAATGGACAGCTACAGGTAAAAGAATGAAATGAGAACATTCTCTAACACCATACACAAAAATAAACTCAAAATGGATTAAAAATCTAAATGCAAGACCAGATACTATAAAACTCAGAGGAAAACAGGTAGAACACTGACAAACGGCAGCAATATCTTTTTGAATCTGCCTTCCAGAGTGATGAAAATAAAAACAAAAATAAACACATGGGACCTAATTAAACTTAAAAGCATTTGCACAGCACAGGAGACCATAAGAAAACAAAAAGACAACTCACAGAAATGGGAGAAAATATTTGCAAACAAAGGAACCAACAAGGGATTTATCTCCAAAAATATACAAACAGCTTATGCAACTCTAATAAAAAAAACCACCCAATCAAAAAATGGGCCAAAGATCCAGACATTTCTCCAAGGAAGATACACAGATGGCCAAAAAAGCACATGAAAGATGTTTCACATCACTAATTATTAGAGAAATGCAAATCAAAACTACAACGAGGTATCACCTCACACTGGTCAGAACAGCCATCATCAAAAAGCCTACAGACAAATGCTGGAGAGGGTATGGAGAAAAGAAAAGCCGCTTACACTGTTGGTGGGAATGTAAATTTGTACAACCACTGTGGAGAACAGTGTGAAGGTTCCTAAAAATCTAAAATTAGAAATAAAAATAGAAAATGATCCAGCAATCCCACTTCTAGGCATATATCCAGAGAAAACCATACTTTGAAAAGATACATGTACCCCAGTGTTCACTGAGGCACTGTTTACAACAGTCAAGACATGGAAGCAACCTAATTGTCCGTTGACAGAGGAATGGATAATGAAGATGTGGTACATATACATGGAATATTATTCAGCCATAAAAAAACAATGAAATAATGCCTTTTGCAGCATCAATGGGCCAAGAGACTATCATACTAAGTGAAGTAAATCAAAGACAAATATCATACAATATCATTTATATGTGGAATCTTAAAAAAAATTAAACAAATGAACTTATTTACAAAAACAAACTCACAGAATTCAAAAACAAACTTAAGGTTACCAAAGGGGAAACATGGGAATAAATTAGGAGTTTGGGATTAACATATACACACTACTATATATAATCAAGTCAGTTTAGTCGCTCAGTTGTGTCCGACTCTTTGCGACCCCATGGACTGCAGCACGCCAGGCTTCCCTGTCCATCACCAACTTCTGGAGCTTGCTCAAACTCATGTCCATCGAGTCGCTGATGCCATCCAGCCATCTCATCCTCTGTCATCCCCGTCTCTTCCTGCCTTCAATCTTTCCCAGCATCAGGGTCTTTTCCAGTGAGTCAGTTCTTTGCATCAAGTGGCCAAAGTACTGGAGTTTCAACTTCAGCATCAGTCCTTCCAATGAATACTCAGGACTGATTTCCTTTAGGATTGACTGGTTTGATCTCCTTGCAGTCAATCAACAAGGGCCTACTATATAGCACAGGGAACGCTACTCAATATTCTACATTAATCTACATGGGAAAACAATCTTAAAAAGAATGGAGATAGTTATATAAATATATATCTATCTAATTATCACTTAGCTGTACACCTGAAACTAATAACATTGTAAATCAAATATACACCAATATAAAATAAAAATTAAATTTAAAAAATAGTGTTTTGGAAACCATATAAAAAAGTTACAATAAACTAATGGTTACAGAAACTGGAGTCAAACATTACTACAGGCAAAGCTTACTTTACTGTGCTTCACTTTACTGCACTTTGAAGATATTGCATTTTTTAAAATCGAAGGTTTGTGGCAACCCCAAGTTGTCACATGATGGCTAGTATTTTTTAGCAATGAAGTATTTTAAAATTGGGCTTCCTAGGTTTTACCTACATTCAGGAGACCTAGGTTCAAGCCCTGAGTTGGGAAGAATCCCTGAAGAAGGAAATGGCAATCCGCTCCAGTATTCTTTTTTGGGAAATCCCATGGACAGAGGAGCCTGGCGGGCTACAGTCTACAGGGTCACAAGACTCAGACATGACTTAGTGACTAAATCACCATTTTAAAATTAAAGTAGGTACATTGGATTTTGAGGTATAATACTATTGCACACTTAACAGACTGCCTTTCCCTCCTCCAGGGGATCTTTCCAATCCAGGAATCAAACTCAGGTCTCCCGCATTGCAGGTGGATTCTTTACCAGCTGAGCCACAAGGGAAGCCAACAGTATGGTGTAAACTTAACTTTATATGCACTGGGAAACCAATCTGGAACCAAACCCAGAATATTTGACGTGTGCCTGCATAAAGCCAAGGGCCGTCTGCCCTCTCCAATTTGATTTCCTACCTCTGGTGGCCTGGCATTGGTGCCTTAGGTGAATGTGAAGTGGGTGCCCAGGGCCAAGCCAGCCTGTTGCACACCCAGGCCTCAGAAGAGCTGGCTTGGAGCAGGCTTTCTTTCAGAAGGAAGACACTGGCCTTCCTTTTAGAGAATGACATGTCAGAGCATTACCAGAAGAGCCAGCTCCACAATTGCACTGGCACACAGCTTTCTAGGGGTGGGGACGGCCAGACACTGTCCCTTCCAGCCTTCCCCCTTCACTCCTGCTTGGCTTGTTTGTCAAAACCAAAGCTTAAATGGTTTGTCTCTTGGCTAGCCTGCAGATCTGTACTTGGCCTCCCTCTGGGGCTCTCTTGTCAACCTGCTGACAGGCCGTAGTCAATTAGGGTCACTGACCAGGGTGGGCCAAGCTTGCTGGAACAAAGGTGGCATGATAAATGTAGCCGGCTACTCAATCTCAGAGGCGGTAACGCCTGAACGAGCCCGAGCATGCTGATACAGGGCAGCACAAGGCCAAGTCTGATCTGCAGTGGACTTCGGCTTTCTCATAAATACTTTTTGCACAGGTAAGGGACACGGGCCTCAGGCTGTGCCCGTAGTATAAACGTTTAGACCTGGAGCTCAAGCGGCAGTCGGTGTGGATGGGACTGGTAAGAATCAACTGTTTTTGTCACCCACTCGACAAACATGTACCTGTATATTCCTGCTGTGTCAGACTCCTTCCAGCCAAGGATGGAAAGAGAACACTACTCAGGGGCATGTTCAAGCTGAGAACAAATATTTACAGCAGTCCTGCAGAAATTCACCAGGTGCCCACAAGCAGCTCTTTGCTTTTGCTGCATCTGCGTAATTATTAATCTTATCTCTGGACCTGACCTCCTACAAAGTACTCCAGAGCCTGCCAGTGGTCTGATGGGAAGAGTGCTGGCTGCAGGGTGCGGATGACATGGCTGGGGTCCTGGCTGCATCACGTATTAGCCCGTGTCAATGTCTGTGCCGGCTTCCCTGCCTGTGAAACAGAGACCACTGCCTGCCTGGATGCTCTCACAGGACCACGGGGGTGAGGGCTAGGGAAGCATGGCATGCATGTCAGAGCTTCACAAGCTCTCAGGCAGTATATGCTCAATGGTAATCAGCAACACTGCTCTGCAGGATGAAAAAGGCAGCAGGTCCCTGTCCCCCAAGTTCCAAAAAAAAAGGCAAGCAGGGCTTCCCTGGTGGTTCATTGGTGGAGAATTTGCCTGCCAAGGTAGGAGACGTGATCCCTGGTCTGGGAGGATCCCACTTGCCAAAGAGTAACCAAGCACAACTACTGAGCCTGTGCTCTAGAGCCCTGGAGCTGCAGCTACTGAGCCCAAATGTTGCAACTTTTGAAGTTCACGTGCCCTGGAGCTTGTGCTCCGCAACGAGAGAAGCCACCGCAATGAGAAGCCGCACACAGAGCGGCCCCTGCCCACCACAACTAGAGAAAAGCCCGCACAGCAGAGACAACCCGGCGTAGACACAAATAAATAAATGCATAATTTCTTTTTCTTGTTTTACAAAAAGGCAAAGGTGCTGGTTAAGCCAAGTGAAACAGGAAGACTTCTTCACTGCAGGATCTGCTTCGAATCTCCTGTGGTTACTCAGTCCTTCTCCAAGAATGCTATGCTATGTCACTTCAGTCATGTCTGACTCTTTGCAACCTCGTGAACTGTAGCCCACCAGACTCCTATATCTATGGGATTCTCCAGGCAAGAATACTGGAGTAGGTTGCTATGCCCTCCTCCAGGGGATCTTCCTGACCCAGGGATTGAACCCACGTCTCATTATGTCTCCTGAATTGGCAGGCAGGTTCTTTACCACTAGCGGTACCAAGGATGCTAAAGGATTGGCTATAGTTACAGGTTTTTTTCAGCTAAAAAGTCTCTCCCTCGAGTGGAAAGAGTTCCAGTCACAGCTGTGTCCTTCCTGTCTGTCTCTACATGGGATACCACATTCTCCTGTTTGGGCTTCTGCTTATTTTTTTACTTCCTCTTTTTTCCTGACCCCCCCTTGCTGGATGATCCTACGATCCATGCTCAGTCCTACAAACATGTCTCCCTGGGTGATTTCATCCAGTTCTGAGCCTTTAAAAAAAAAAAAAAAGTTCCTTCCATCAAGATAAAATGGCTGTCTATAAACAGGCACCTCTCCAGGGAACTGCAGAGAAAACTTCTGTACAAGGGAATCCACTGTAGCCACATGGGACCGATGGTTGCAAAAGGACCTCAAATTCCCACCAAAAAACCCAGCCAAGACTGCCCTCTGCAACTGTGAAGCTAAGAAAACTTTTAAATGATACCGAGTAAATCAGGGCTTCCCTGGTGGTCCAGTGGTTAAGAGTCTGCCTTGCAATGCAAGGGACACTGGTTAGATCCCTGGTCTGGGAAGATCCCACATGCCACAGGGCAAGTTTGTGCTCCACAACGACCAAGCCTGCGCTCTTTAGCCTGGGAGCTGCAATTACTGAAGTCCCCGTGCCAGAGAGCCCGTGTTCTGCAAGAAGAGCAGCCTCCTCAATGAGAAGCCCGTGCATTTCAACAGAGAGTAGTCCCTACACGAGAGAAAGCCTGTGTGCAGCAACAAGGACCCAACACAGCCAAAAAGAAATATTTAAAAAACAATAATAAAATAAAATAAATCAATGTTCAAAAGAGCAAAGGGTTAACATCCCAGTGCTTTCCAAATTCCTTTAATCTCTGTATAATAAATACCCAAGAGATGACCAAGCACACGCCAAAGTCTGATGTTTGGGGCACACGTGGCCAAGGAAACAGACCCTCACCTGCATCTTCTCAGATGCTCTGACCCTTCTTAAGATTCCAACTTCCTCCTCAAACCTCTTTGACTGCATTTTGCTGATGACGTGGAACCCAAAACTCAGATCACAAGTCAGATCTCTGGTTTAAGTTCTTCTGTCTCGAGAAGTGGCACCCATAGGCAGCATTTGAAAAGCATGTTCCCCAAATATCACATGATATCACTTACAGGTGGAATCTAATTTTTTAAAATGGCACCAATGAACTTATTTACAAAACAGAAACAGACTCACAGATCGTAGCATCATACTTCTAATTACTAACGGGAAACGGTGGCAGGAGGGATAAATTAGGAGATTGGGATGAACATACACACACTGCTATATATGAAATAGATAACCAACAAGGTCCTACTACAGAGCACAGGGAACTCTACTCGATATTTTGTAATAACCTATGTGAGAAAATAGTCCGAAAAAGAATGGATATATGTATAACTGAGTCACTTTGCTGTACACCTGAAACTAACAACATTGTAAATGAACTATATTCCAATCCAAAGGAAAAAACTGGACTTCCCTGGTGAATACAGTGGATAGGAATATGCCTGCCAAGGCAGGGGACATGGGTTCAATCCCTGGTCCGGGAAGATTTCACATGCCATGGAGCAACTGAGCCCATGTGCTGCAACCACTGAGTCCGCGCAATCACCGACGCCCATGTGCCTAGAGCCTGTGTTCCATAATGAGAGAAGCCACTGCAATGAGAAGCCTGCGCACCGCAGTGAAGAGTAGCCCCTCACTCTCTGCAACAAGAGAAAGCCCATGCATAGCAAGGAAGACCCGGCTGAACCAAAAAAATAATAATAAAAGAAAAGAAAAATAATCCTTAAAAAAGAAAGAAGAGCATCTTCCTGAAGAGTGGGAGGAAGGTGAGGGTGGCTGGTTCTCCGTGGTGGATTGTGGGCAACTTTTTCATAACACATATGTATGTGCTTCCCAGTTTCCTATGACAGTGATGGATCACTTCAGAATCAAGAAAGTGGTTACTGTTAAAACAACAAAAAAGGAAATGTTCTTCCCAATAAGGTCTCTTAAAGCTCTTGACCAAATAAGTGCTGGTTTTCAAACAAAGAGGGTCAGCGCCCTCAACTCACCTCAGCTTCGCCTGCCGGTCCAATCCAACCACTTTCCGCACCACCTGCTGGCAGAAGCCGTAGCACATGAAGAGGACGGAGTTCTCGGCGATGTTGGCGATGAGCGCAGGGCTGGTGCCCTTGTAGAAGCCCCGGAAGCCCACCTGGGAGTAGGTCTTGAGGCAGCAATCGGTGAGGCCCCGGTACAGGTCGGGGAATGTCTGCATCTTCACTTTCATGGTGTCGAAGGGCTGCCCGGTCAGGACACATGCTGTGCCCCCTGGAACCAGGACAGAGTCCTTGTCCGGCCCGAGTCCATGGCTGCGTGGCAGGCTGCAGCCCCAGGACCCTTGGAGATGAGGGACAGGCAGCCCACCCCCGGGCTAACCTCTGCATCATCTCGTTTTGACTTCTTCTCCCCCTAAGACCTTCTAGCCCAGTTCAGTAAAACTTCTAGGGGGTTCCCTGTGTGCTGGGTCCCCTGCCCAGCCCTGAAGGAGCTCACACTCAGTAGGGGAGAAGGATGTGTTCAACAATCAGAGCCACTGATGTGAAGGTGGGACGTGTGTTCAGGAGCATTGGTCAGAGGCACCTGGGGTTGAAGCCTGACTCTGCTATGAGATCCAGGACAAGCGATGTGACTTCTGAGTCTCAGTTCCGTACTGGGATAGCATGAGGATTAGGATAAGGGTCTAACATTACGGTTGCTACACAAGGGGTTAATTTATAGGGGTTAACTGTGTGTGCGTCCACATAAAAGGAAGGGGAGAGGAATGGTCTGGAAAGAGTTCATCACTCCTCTGTCTGTTGCCCAGTGGTCCTGATGACTATCAGAAAAACAACAGGAGACTAGGCCACAGAGAAAGAAAACAAAGAGCCTAATTAGTCCCCAAAGAGCTAAATGTTTGACCCTATGCGAAAACCTCTTATCTGGACTCTAATGACTTGTATTCAGACAGGAACTAGACTGAAACTTGCCTTGCTTCAGTTCAGTTTAGTCGCTCAGTCGTGTCTGACTCTTTGCGACCCCATGAACCGCAGCATGCCAGGCCTCCCTGTCCATCACCAACTCCTGGAGTTTACCCAAACTCACGTCCATTGACTTGGTGATGCCATCCAACCATCTCATCCTCTGTCATCCCCTTCTTCTCCTGCCCTCAATCTTTCCCAGCATCAGGGTCTTTTCAATGCGTCAGCTCTTTGCATCGGGTGGCCAGAGTACTGGAGTTTCAGCTTCAACATCAGTTCTTCCAATGAACACCCAGGACTGATCTCCTTTAGAATGGACTGGTTGGATCTCCTTGAAGTCCAAGGGACTCTCAAGAGTCTTCTCCAACACCACAGTTCAAAAGCATCAATTCTTCAGCGCTCAGCTTTCTTTATAGCTTAGCACACATATTTATATGCTTTTATACTGTTAAGAGTATTAAATACAGCAAAATCTAAATTGCATTCAATTACAACTCTGATGTGAGGAAGTGAATGATTTATAAACCCTGCAACTCATTGGAAAAGACCCTTAACTTATGCTGGGAAAAGTGTGAGGGCAAGAGAAGGGTGCAACAAAGATGAAATGGTTGAAATGCTTGGATGGCAGCACTGACTTAATAGACATGAGTCTGGGAAAACTCCAGGAGATAGTGAAGGATAGGGAAGCCTGGTGTGCTGCAGTTCATGGGGGTCACAAACAGGTGGACACAACTTAGCGACCGAACAACATACACCCTGTGATATCCCCAGACCCTGGGCTGGGTCAGCATTTGGGGAACTGTCCCTGGTGAACTCTTCCACCTCCCCTTGGGCCAGGATGTCTTGTACTTGTGCCAGGACACACAACCACTGGATGAGGTTATTAAAGCCTCAGCAAAGCTGAAGAGAAGGCAAGCAACCTAGATGTCCATAGACAGATGAATGGATAAAGAAGATGTGGTACATATATACAATGGAATATTACTCAGCCATAAAAAGGAATGAAACTGAGTTGTTTGCAGCGACATGGATGAACCTAGAGAACGAAGCCAGAAAAACAAATAATGTGCATTAATGTATACATACAGACTCTAGAAAAATGGTACCGATGAACCTATTTGCAGGGCAGGAATAGAGACACAGATGTAGACCTGTGGACACAGGAGGGTGAGACAAATTGAGAGTGCGGCACCGATGTATACACACTGCCATATGTAAAAGAGATAGCTAGTGGGAAGCTGCTGATAGCTGGGAGCTCAGCTCGGCGCTCTGTGATGACCTAGAGGGGTGGGACAGAGACTCAAGAGGGAAGGGATATACAGCTGCTTCAGGATGTTGTACAGCAGAAACTAACAACACTGTAAAGCAATTAGCCTCCAATTTAAAAACAAAACAAAAAAGAACCAGAGAAAACTGACACAGTATTTCAGAAATATAATTTCACAACTTTGACATAATAAGTTACTCCAACTACACTCTGGAAAGTAGAGATGGAGCGAGGGCTGTTAGGAATAACTCCCAATTATTGGTAGATGAACATTTACCCAAGAGTCTGAAAACTGAACTGTTAAGCACGCACAGGTATGGTCTCCATGATCCTATCGCCGTTGTTCCTCCCTTCTAGGAGAGCAATGACACGTTTCTGCTTTTGTCCTGCCACACCATCGCCAGTCCTGAATTAGTGGAATATAATTTAATAAGATGTTACCATAATTAGAGTCATTCTCTCTCAGGTACTAATGAGCTAGAATGAAATAAGATCCTACTCATGTCAAAAATAATCATTTCAAAAGAAGAGGTGACTGTCAGAATTTTTAAAGTGGGTTCATAATCTTGACAGCCTAGATGGGGCTACATGGAAAAAAGCATTTAATTCAGAGCATTAAAATCCTATCTTAACCAGGAGTTTTCCATATTTTCACCCAACCATCCTGAACAGCGCAGACATCTGGGTAGCTACAGTACCCATCTGCTGCTTATCTATAACAGTTTCCATCTCCAACAGGGAGAAAGTAGGAGGCTAACGTACTTCCAATGCTACCTACAATTCTCTCCCTTCATCCATGGATGCAAGCTAACTTCCTATGGAACTTGTGGCTCAGTCACTCAGTCACGTCCACCTCTTTTGCGGCCCCGTGGACAGTAGTCTTCCAGGCTCCTCTATCCATGGGATTTTCCCAGCAAGAATACTGGAGTGGGTTGCCATTTCCTTCTCCAGGGGATCTTCCTGACCCAGGGATCAAACTCTCATCTCTGCCTCTTCTGCACTGAAGGCGGATTCTGTACCACTGAGCCACCAGGAAAGCTCAGACAAATGACACCGTCATGGCACTCATCACGCCCTGCTCAAGGACGTGATAACTATTCTGAACACCAGCACTAACCCAAGACCAAGACGGTCCTCATACCTGTCGAGTCTACAAAGCTATGAATAATTTACAGGAATTATCTCTTTCCCTATTTGCCTAGAGTTCAGACCTCTGATCATCTTGCTCTCCATAAGAAACAAGAGGGGGTTCCTCCAATCAAAAAAAAATAATAATTTTTAAAAGTTCATTAAAAAAAAGAAACAAAAGGGGGACTTCACTGGCGGTCCAGTGGTTGAGATTCCAAGGCACAATTTGATCCCTAGTTGGGCAAGTAAGCCCATAGGTTACAACTAGAGAAGCCTGTGTGCTTCAACGAAGACCCAGCATAGCCCCCAAAAAAGAAAACAAAGAGACCCATTCTCTGCACTTTTGTGTAGGTGTCTCTGTGGCACTTTCCTCTGCAGGAGACGTGTTGCAACCTACATCTTCTCAAGGTTGCAGTTGTGGATTTTGGTCCCCCACAGAGTAGAGCCAGCAGGTGAAAAACTGGTGAGGAAATCCACCAGGGCCGAGACAGTGACGGTGGTGACGGACAGCGCTCGGGGAGGCCCTGTGGGAATGGAGAGGCAGACCTTCACCCGGGAGGACCTGGCCACCCACGCAGAAAGGAGAGCCTCCGACCCGCCAGAGGCAGGCAGTCAATGCTCCCCTTAGTGGTGCAGAAAGGCGTGCCATTTTCAAAATATGCCAACCAAAAAGTGCTTATGGTTTGTTGTTAATTTTGGCATTTGAAAGGATAAACCTCAGTGATCTAAAAATGCCACATTTTGGGGACTTCCCTGGCGGTCCAGTTGTTAGGACTTCCTAACTCAGACAGTAAAGAATCTGCCTGCAATGCAGGAGACTGGGGTTTGATCCCTACGTAAGGAAGATCCCCTGGAAGAGGGCATGGCAACCCACTCCAGTATTCTTGCCTGGAGAATCCCATGGACAGAGGAGCCTGGGGCTACAGCCCATGGGGTCACAAAGAATCAGGCACTCAAGACTGAATGACTAATACCATTTACAACAGGTGGTGTGGCTTCCATCCCTGGTTGGGGAACTAGGATCCCACATGCCAAAAAATAAAATAAAATGCCACTTTCCCGACTACTTAAGCAAGGCACATTGCAACAGAGCAGTCAGGGGAAAGAATGCATCCTTTTACATTGATAGTTGTTAAACTACTAGACCTTCGCATGCCACTAAGGTTTCCCTTTAAGGGGATTTAACTTTTGTGATCCAAGCTGCCTCGTTTCAATAATTATCCAATTACCTAACCAACTGCCTTCAAATCTTCCCCAACCAGCTGCCTGGGCCTCTCGATCTTTTCCTGGCATCGCTCCTACAGCAGCTTCAGACACGGAAGCTGCGCCTTAGAGTAGACGAGCTGGACTGAAACACTGCTTGATGGAGGAGGTTTGTCTAGAAGACACACACACCAAAGAACACACGGATGCTACACTCACATCACCTCCAACCACGGCTGCCTCTGCTCTCACACACATCGCTTCCATGGGTGGTCCGTGTCTACAAAGCACTAAGGGTCCTCTGCTCCTGGCAACGGCCACAAAAAAATCCCAAAGCCCCCCAGTTTCCCCATCCAGAGAGCTGGGGCAGTGAAGCCCCCAAAGGAATCCCCACCTCTGGGAGACACTGTTGGCCATCATGTAGCATCAGAAAAAAGATCACAGAACGGGGCAAGGAACCAGGCAGCCAAGGTCCTTGCCCTGTCTTTATTTACACCATCTATTGACAGCTGTGCAGCCTTGAACAAATCCACTATCCCTCTCTGGGCCCCCTTTCTACACATACAAGAGCAGTAGAGTCAAGGGTCTCTAAAGCTCCATCACTCACAGGCTGAAACCTCTCAAAAATGGGACGGCTGCTTCCCATTCTCAGGTCACCACGAGGGACCTCCTCTGCCTGGTGTCTCACAGGCTTAGCACCCAGGAAGCCTGCTGACCTCAGATGTCAAGACAACCAGGGTGGTATGACATCAGTGAGGGGCGACCCTGGGTTTGCAGTGCAAGAAGGAACACCTACCCACAGTTAGCAGAAAAAATAAATGCTAATGTGTATAAGGGCCTGATACATGTTAATACCACTGTAAAAGAGCAGGTGTACTGGCAAATGCCTTACACAGCCAGGTTCCTGACAATATTGTTGCAAGTTATATCTTTAAATATTCCTATACGGGCCTTATACACGTTTAAAAAAAAAAAAAAGGCACGTGTACTGGCGAATGCCTTACACAGCCAGACTCCGGACAATACTGTTGCAATTTACATCTTTACAGATTACTATTATGAATGCAGATACAGTTATGAATGCAGTACTCAAATGCCTGTCCTTTCCAGGAAAAGCAAAAATGCTTTAATTCTATCACAACAGATCCTACACCTTTGACAGACTGAAAAGACACAGAATTCCAAAAGCTGAGCTTCCCCCATGGGGTGAAACCCACTCCTACTGCAGAGACACGAACTGAGCACAAGCGTTCACGGGAGGGTACGAGGCAGGCAGCTGGGCCCATGGTCGCCAAAGTCGGTGTCCTCTGCCAGCGAATGACAAGGGGCAGGGGTTAAAGGGATGGAGAGGGGACAGTGCGAGGGCCTGGGGCTCAATCCCATGGCACTCAGCATGCGAAAGGCCTCAGGAGGGAACCCAGGCAGCCCTTAGTGCGCCCCTCCCCCTCCACCACCCCACCCTGCTCCCGCTCCCGAGGCCTCTGACCTGGGAGTGCCCCTGCCTGCACTTCTTATCAGTGTCTTGCAGCATACCGTCTCCAGACTTCCTCAAGAGCCTACCGTGGTCAAGGTCTGGTTCACGGAAAAATACTTTGAGCTTCCCTGAATCCCTGATTTCTTTTTGACAATTAAGATGACAGGATGAGAGCAGGCAGCCCTCTGATTGACCTTTATCTGCTGACCCAGGAGGGCCCCCCCAGATAAGAGGACGGGGGGCGACCCACTCCCCTGGCCTCTCCGCTCCAGGGAGCCGTGACAAGAATCGGTGAAGGAGGCGAGGAGCAGTCAGGGTTTCCACTGGGAAAGTGGTGGGCATTCCAGCGCTTCTCCGGCCGTAAAATCATCCAGGAATCCGAAGAACCAAGTCATCACTCAGGCACTTGGAATTCTGTCATCTGCCTCTCACTGAGTAAAGGCGGCCTTTCTGAAGAGTGGCCTGCGTGGCAGGCGTGGCCGAGAACTTGCCAGTGCCTGGGACGGGAGTTATTGGGGCGCCAGGGGCGGAGGACAGAGTCTGCCTTGGCACTCACCCCATCCACCACTCCCCAGCCAGGCCTGGGGCCTCTCCTTTCCTTTCAGGGCTTTAAGACACAGTCAAAAGTCAGTCTTATTTACCAAAGATATTTCTAAGGGTTTCCGTTCTCTCCTCAGTGGTAGTAAGGACAGTCTCTGGGATTTCCCTGGAGAAATGGTACAGCATTACTTCTGCACACAAGGGCTCTCAAGAATGCCAGGCTAGGAGTAGAATCCTGTGTATCCCAGCCACGTGGCAATGGACATGTGGCTTCAGCTCTGAGCTGTGATCTCACAGTCTTCTAGCTGTGAACCAGGGACATTCCCACCCTTTACCCTGACTCCTAGTTGGCTTATTTTTTGTCTTTTTATTTTTGTCAATTAAAAAACTTTTTTAATTGGAGGATAAATGCTTTACAATATTGTGTTGGTTTCTGCTATACATCAACATGAATCAGCCATAGGCATACATATGTCCTCTTGAAACTCTCTTCCACCCCTCTAGGTTGTCACAGAGCACGGGCCTGAGCTCCCTGCATCATACAGCCAATTCCCGCTGGCTATTTTACATACGATGATGCATGTTTCCAGGCTGTTCTCTCAATGTGTCCCCCCTTCTCCTTCCCCCACTGTGTCCAGAAGTCTATTCTCTGTCTGCTTCTCCACTGCTGCCCTGCAAATAGGTTGTTCACCAGTGCCATCCTTCTAGATTCCATATATATATATATATGCGTGCATTAATATATGATATTTTTCTCTTTCTGACTTACTTCACTCTGTATAATAGGCTCTAGTTTATCTACCTACTTAGGACTCACTCAAGTGTGTTCTTTTTTACGGCTGAGTAAGCGACTTCCCTTTCACTTTCATGCATTGGAGAAGGAAATGGCAACCTGCTCCAGTGTTCTTGCCTGGAGAATCCCAGGGACGGGGGAGCCTGGTGGGCTGCCGTCTATGGGGTCGCACAGAGTCGGACACGACTGAAGTGACTTAGCAGCCTCAGCAACAGCAAGCTGGTTTTAGGAAAGGCAGAGGAACCAGAGATCAAATTGCGAACATCCGATGGATCATTGATAAAGCAAGAGAGTTCCAGAAAAACATCTATTTCTGCTCTATTGACTATGCCAAAGCCTTTGACTGTGTGGATCACAATAAACTGTGGAAAATTCTTTAAGAGATGGGAATACCAGACCACCTGACCTGCCTCTTGAGAAATCTGTATGCAGGTCAGGAAGCAACAGTTAGAACTGGACATGGAACAAGACACTGGTTCCAAATAGGAAAAGGAGTACGTTAAGGCTGTATATTGTCACCCTGCTTATTTAACTTCTATGCAGAGTACATCATGAGAAACGCTGGGCTGGAAGAAGCACAAGCTGGAATCAAGATTGCCAGGAGAAATATCAATAACCTCAGATATGCAGATGACACCACCCTTATGGCAGAAAGTGAAGAGGAACTAAAGAGCCTCTTCATGAGAGTGAAAGAGGAGAGTGAAAAAATTGGCTTAAAGCTCAACATTCAGAAAACGAAGATCATGGCGTCCGATCCCATCACTTCATGGGAAATAGATGGGGAAACAGTGTCAGACTTTATCTTTTTGGGCTCCAAAATCACTGCAGATGGTGACTGTAGCCATGAAATTAAAATATGCGTACTCCTTGGAAGGAAAGTTATGACCAACCTAGATAGCATATTCAAAAGCAGAGACATTACTTTGCCAACAAAGGTCCGTCTAGTCAAGGCTATGGTTTTTCCTGTGGTCATGTATGGATGTGAGAGTTGGACTGTGAAGAAAACTGAGCGCCGAAGAATTGATTCTTTTGAACTGTGGTGTTGGAGAAGACTCTTGAGAGTCCCTTGGACTGCAAGGAGATCCAACCAGTCTATTCTGAAGGAGATCAGTCCTGGGTGTTCATTGGAAGGACTGATGCTGAGGCTGAAACCTCCAATACTTTGGCCACCTCATGCGAAGAGCTGACTCATTGGAAAAGACCCTGATGCTGGGAGGGATTGGGGGCAGGAGGAGAAGGGGACGACAGAGGATGAGATGGCTGGGTGGCATCACCGACTTGATGGACATGAGTTTGGGTGAACTCCAGGAGTTGGTGATGGACAGGGAGGCCTGGCGTGCTGCGATTCATGGGGTTGCAAAGAGTCGGACACGACTGGGCGACTGAACTGAACATTCCACTGTATATACGTAACGCCTACCTTCTGCTGTACTTGCAACACAGTATTACATTCCCGTTAAGCGGATTCATTACAAGGTCCTGGAGTGACAGAGGCAATGTGCTCACTGGATCTCACTCCCAGAAGGTACTTGAGGATCAGAGAACGGGGTTTTCTCTGGCCTTACCTGCGGCCCCAGCCGTGAGGTCAATGGCAGCTTGGATGGCAGGGTTGGATTTCATATTCTCCCGCTCCTCTGCTGGCCTCTGTGGAGGGTGACTCTCTGGAGCTTATGACGGGCACCTCATATCCCTGGGAGGAAGCCAGAGCTCACCATCAGTCGGGCCTCTGCAGCCCCCCTTTCTCTAGGCTGCCCAGCTACTGGACTTGAACCTCACGGAACTGGGAAACTGGCTCTGAGTGGCTCCAGAGGAGGGGGCTAAGGGGGTCAGAGCAGCTCAGTCATCAGCCTCCCCTTCTCCCTACCCATCACCTCCCCATAAAAAACACAAGAGATTGAAAACCTTTTCTGAGTATCACTGCTCCATCAACAGGTGGGGGGACTTCAACCAACTTTTCTGAAACTCTCAGAAACAAAGGCCAAACAACCAAGCCAAGCAGACACCACAAGTCCCATCAAACCAGTTTTTCAGAGGCCTAGGTTGAACTCTCAATCCACTAGGCTCTGTTCCAAATTCAGACAGCAGCCTGAGACCCTAAAAGAATGCCACAAAGCAGGAGGTCTGAAAAGGAATGAGTTAGGAGCTCTGCCAAGTGACACCTGCTTGGGTCTGAATGCCTACTCTGCCACCAGTAGGGGGGGCCCCTGGGCCCGTAAAGCTGGAGGTCCCTGTCTATACAAGGTCTCTGTCTATACTATCATAATCTGAGAGCAATCAGAAATAGCCATATTGGATAAATACAATGATAAACTGTGAATATGCACCAGGAGTTCTTAGAACTACAAAACATTAGCAGCAAACATTCCAGTCATCAGACTTCCCTCCAGAGCCTCTCAACATAAACGTGCGCACAGATCACCTGGGGACCTTATTAAAAGGCGGATTCTGATGTGATTGGCTTCAAGTGGGACCAGAAACGCTGCCTGCCTGACGTGCTCCTAGGTGAGGTTGATAATGCCTGGTGTTAACTGTATTTTGAGTAGCAACACCTGCTCCATTGCCCCCAAATTTGCTTGATAAGAATCAGCTGGGACACTTGTTAAATATTCAAATAACCAGGCCGCTCTCCCGGAGATCTTGATTCAGTAGGTTTGAGCTGGAGTCTAGAAGTTTGGGAAAATCAGAGTCTACTTTTCTACCTTTAGACAAATAAAACAAAACAAAAAAAATCAACCGTTGCCACGGAATTGACTTAAATAAATATTGACTAGAAAAGAAGAGGTAGTTCTTTAACAGAATATTCTTACGTGTGAGTAACAAGGAACGCTTTTTAACCGTCACACCGAAGATACCACACCCAGTCAGGCCACCTCTCAGAGGGGGTGGGTGGGCTGAATGATCCATGAATACCAAGTTCACCCTAATCACCAGCAGAAAATAATTTTAGCCACCAAGAAGTTTTTCAACCGCTTAAAATATGTTGTCAATGACCAGACACCAAGAATCTCCCTTTAAAAAAAGTGTTAAAACTAGCAACAAAAGTACAGCATTTTATAAAGCAACTAACTCAGACATAAAAACCACAGACTATGTTACCGATAGGCCTGGAGAGGCAGTGCCAATGACTAATGTTGATAAGACGGGGACCATCCAGTAGTGAGAGAAGGATATCAGGGTCCTAATCCAATCTCCTCCTTTTCCAAATGGAAAAACTGAGGCCAGAGGAAGCCAATGGCTCATCCAAGGTCATACAACAAGTCTGCGACAGACAGCATTCAATGCAAGTCTTACCTTTTGGGTCTGTGCTTATCAACCAATACTTAATTCCAGAGTATCCCCACCTGATCAAAAGGAGAAAAAGCACTCAACCCTGCATTTTAGAGGGAAAAGGAGCCACAGATGGTGGCAATCCAAAGGGGTTCATTTGCGTGGCAGGCGGGGGGGGGGGGGTACATTTCTCTCTTAGAAAGAAAGAGGCATAGCAGATGTTACTATGTCATCAACGCGAATTTAACCCTTTTAGGCAAGTCAGACTTAAACACATCAACTCCTGCACATAACTTCTTGTAGAATCATTAGGACTGTTAACAGTGATGGAAACTGACAGATTAACTCAGAAGATGTGAGCAACTGTTTCAAACTATGCATGGCTTTGGCTTGAGGAAGACATATGGTTTGAGGGCGTTAAGACTGACCAACCTGAGTTAGACTGATTTATGAACCTTCAGTACCAACTGAAACAGAAAAACTGAACCTTGAGGAGTCCCTTTATCCTTCTTTCAAACTACAGCGGAGTCCCACTCCAGAAGACCATGTACATTTCCCATTCCTCGGGGAAATTCATTTCTTGTGCGGGAGAATCCGAGGACCCCCGCCTTCCCCCACCAGATCACAGTTTAGGGAAGATTCCAGCTTCAGGCCGAAGCTGGGGTGAGGGGAGGCCGCCCGCCATCAGAGCGCCCAGAGAGGGGCGCCCCACGGGCGCAAGGATGCAAACCAGTCTCGCCGCTTAGCAGCCGATACCGGAGCTCCCGCTTCGGGGGCTCGGGATCCCGGTCCGCCCAAAGGGTTAGCTTACGGAGACGACTTCCAACTTCTTCCCGGCTCTAAACGTCCACTGACTCTACCCAGCAACCTGCCCGAGTCTCCCATTCATACGCGCCTCCGCCCTGCGCGGCGCCGCGCGGAGCCAGGAGGCTGGGTGACACGACTAGCGGGGCAAAGGAGGACAACCTTTCCCGGGCGGTGACCGCGGCGCGCAGGAGGCCGCGGGGCCCGAGGGTCTACGGGGAAGTCCAGGGCCGAGCGCGGGAAAGGGGCGACCGCGGGATCCCCGGGCACGTGGGCGGTGCGTGTGGGCCCGGGGACTCCGGATCCCCGCCGCCCGGGAAGGTCACGCAGCCCGGGCGCCAAGGCCCGCCCGTTCCCCGCTCCCTCCCGGCAGGTTCCCCGCAGTCCGCGAGCGCCTGACCGGGCTGCGCTTACCACCGCGTCCTCCTCGCGCTCCGCCGCCTGCTCTCGGCTCTGGCTCGGCGGCGGGGGTGGCGGCTTAACACCCACGTCTGCCGCGGCCCTGCCCTCCAGCCCCGCCTCCCGTGCCCGACTGCCGCCGGCGGCGGCCCCCGGGCCTCCGGAGCGCCCCTGCGGCCGGGGCGGGCGGCGCGGGCCCGGGGCTGCAGCGCCTCCCGCCCGCCGGCCGGGGAAGCGGAAGTCGGCGCGGTGCGGCGGCGCGCTCGGGCTTGGGGACCGCCGGGGGCCGCGAGCGGGCGGGGCTGGCCGGGCTGGCGGGGCCGGAGGGCCGGCCGGGAGTCGGGGCCTCCACGTCGCTTTGCTGCCCGCTCGGTTCCCGGAGGCCCGTGGTGAGCTCGACTCTAGCTCGACTTCAGAGCGGGCGCTGGGAGTGCCTGGAGTTAGACGAGTGACAAGTCTGCAGGGTGTTGACTTGGCTGGGACTCGGGGCTCAAGGCCTTCATTTTATGTTATAATTGAGCACCAAAGTACTGAAATGAAAAATACATTCGCTTATTGCCGGTAAAAACAAAACCCCAAAACATTTCCCATTCCACCTTCCGCGAGGAAATCTACACAGATGACATTTGGGAAAAGCACACCCACCAATGGAAACTGTAACTCTGTCTTTTTTAAGAATAGTTTCCAACGGGTGTCTCAGACAATAAAGAATCCGCCTGCAATGCAGGGACCTGGGTTCCATCCCTAGGTTGGGAAGATCCCCTGAAGGAGGGCATGGCAACCCACTCCAATGTTCTTGCCTGGAGAATTCCATGGACAGAGGAGCCTGGCCAGGTACAGTTCATGGGGTCGCGAAGAGTCGGACACGACTGAGCGACTAAGCGCATGACCAAGCGCAATGAATTATAGACTAGTTCTGCACCTCTCTGGCATTTCATTAAAAAGCACAGTTCAAGGTTTCTGTTGTGCACTGGGAGTAGAGGAATTTTCTCTAGTGTCCCAGGCAAAGACTCACTCGTTTGGGAGGGTGTTGATCTGTGACTCACAGCTGTTCCATTAACAGTCATGGTCTTGGTGCATTGGTTCAGACATCATGCATTCATTTTCCTTTCCTACACCGTGTTTTCTTCTTTAAACTGTGTTATCAGTTTTCTTTTACAACTTTCTGCCCTGTTTGAATGTGGTGTTGGCCTACTGCCAGTGTAACTAAAGTGATTTTTGGTGACTGCGTCCTAAGTGTTAAGTTGCTTCAGTCGTGTCTGACTCTTTGTGACCCTATGGACTGTAGCCAGCCAGGCTTCTCTGTCCATGGGATTCTCCAGGCAAGAATACTGGAGTGGGTTGCCATTTCCTTCTCCAGGGGATCTTCCCAACCCAGGGATTGAACCCATGTCTCTTATGGGTTCTCTTATGTCTCTTATGCCTGCATTGGCAGGCAGGTTCTTTACCACTAGCGCCACATGGGAAGCCTGTTTGTTTTTTTTTGTGTGTGTGAAGGCCAGTGACAAATATTTGAGGTGGCTTGTGTTAGGGCTTCCCAGGTGACTCAGTGGGTAAAGAATCTGCTTGCAGCTCAGGAGACAGGTTTGATCCCTGCATCCGGAAGATCCCCTGCAGGAGGAAATGGCAACCCACTCCAGTGTTCTTGCCTGGAGAATCCCATGGACAGAGGAGACTGGTGAGCTACAGTCCATGGGTTCACAACGAATTGGATACAACTGAGAGACTGAGTACCTGTTAATGCTTAAACATGAATGCCCAGCTGAATAGACCTGAGCGGGGGATGGTGAGGAAGTGCTGTGAGGGTGTCAGACCTCCTGATACATGCATGGGAGCCCTTCTCAATGTGGCAGAAAACCATTGTCTTCTCACAGAATCAGCACTTTAGAACTCAAGCTTCTGGAGCATAATTTAATTACAGAAACAAGCCAGGGCATTTGAGCGACTTGCCCAGTGACATGTAGCATAACCAGTGAGAAGAAGAACCCTCAGTATAATGTCCTAGAGGATTGGCACTTTCCGTGGCACCTGGCCTGGTGGCTTTTGCAAACCAGAAACATGAGGCCCAAAGGAGCTAACTAGAGGTAGGCTTAGACCTCCTGTTACAGATTAGAAAAAGCCCTGGAATTGGAGCAAGGCCACCTGTGTTAAAATCTCCATGACCTTTAGTGAGTCATTTAGCCTTTCCAAACCTCAGCTATCACGTGACAGCGTCGTGGCCTCCTTTGAATCCCGCTGCTTGTGGGAGCCTGCAGTAGCAATACGGCATGGGGAGGGTGGGGGGTGGCGTGCTGCTACTCCAGATCAGGGTCTCCTGACATTTTGTCCTGTCTTGCTTTAGCGCCTTAACTCTCATCACTCTCCCCAAGGCTTTTACATTTCTTCTCTCCCTCACCTCTCCTTCACAACCCTCAGCCTCAATTCTGTAAACTAAGAAGCAATCAGGAAACTTCCCTGCAAGTTTTTAACCCCTCATTTACGAAGTTGCCTTTTTGCACAAACTCTCACCTGTTTTCTTCTCCATTTGCTATCTGGCTTACTACCCCCATGGCCGGGAAAATGACGCAGGTGAAGAAACTGAGGCCTAGAGGGGTCAAGGGACTTAACTGATGTTGTACAGTTATTAAGAGGAGAGGTGGGACTCAGAGTTCATATTGTTAACTGCTATGCTCTACAGTAATACCTCCCAGAAGGCCTCCTCTGAAAAGCAAGAGGGTTGCAGGAACCCTTTCTCCTGGAAAGAGCTCCATAATATCTCCCTTCATAATATTTTGTTAAAAATCACCTCTTACAATGGTGGCCCTGTATGCTATCTTTGCTTTAGGAATAGAGACATATGTAGATGTGAAAAGGTTTAACATCTCACAGGAGCTCAGAGGAGGACTGAAAAATCACCTGACTGCCATTAAATCATGAAAGTTTTCGTCCTAAGGGTTATTCCCCCGGGACCTGTTGGCCTCTTGAGAAGAAAATTTTAGAGTCATGCATCACTGCTCTCCGTAGAGGTTAGTCAACCCAATGATATTTCAAATCCAGGTTCAAAACAGCAAAGAAGTCAATGCACTGACCTCTTTGCTCCAGGCAGCTGTGTGTAGCACTTGGGATTGCATAATCCAGGAACATCAGTGCAGCTGGCTCTGGGGTGAGAGGGAAGGTATGACGCAGGTCGGAGGTGAGGGGACAGACAGAGTGGCTGCATGAAAAGGGAGCTTCTGCTGTTTCAACAGAATTTCACAATGTGCTGGTTAATGATACTAAAAGAAGAAAGAATTTCACCACTTGAAGCCTTTGGGCCCTGATATCATGTGAGTGTGTTTTAACAAAGTGTTAACTGGAGCTGCAAATAATTCAGAAACATAAATTATCTCTCATTCAAGGATACCTTTTGTTAATGAGAAAGAAGAAACTGCTTTGATCACACAATTTTAACTCCCATTGAATATTTTTGGCTGTGATGTAACTTTTATTGAAAACCCTCAAATTTGTTTTGAATCAGATAGAATCTGTATTTGAAATAAATATGTTTGGATTTCTATCAGTGTGATAAAGGAGGGTAATTTGTGTCCTGTGAAAGCATTGTTAGGGCAATGTTTTGAAGGGGGACAGTTTTTTTATTTATCTTTTCCTTGGCAGTTTTTTAATGGTACAAGCAAAAATAAGAAAATCAGCTAAGGTACATGTTTTAAGATCCTTAGGTTTGAATTGGTAAAATATGTTAAAAATGAAAGATAACTTATTATAGCAAAGAATTAGGAGAAATGCCTCTAAATGGTTAAACTTTAATGGGTTATCAATAAGAGGAAATAGTATGCCATAATATAAAAAAATCATATTCTCATACATGTTTTAGTACATATTTGGCTACAAGTAATAGACTGTCCAGCTGTCAGCATATTTACTTTGAATATAAAAATATTTCTAGAGATAGGAAGTTCTAGGATTGGTTAATTTAACAGCTCAAAGGCATCTGGATTCACTTCTATATTTGTCTTTTCTTTTCCTCATGATCACAAAATGGCTGCCACAGCTCTGCCTATCACATTTTCACACACAACATCCAAAGTCAGAAAGCATTCTCCCATACCAACTTTTTATCAGAGAAAAAAAAAAATTTTTTTCCTAGAAGCCCTCTGTCAAACTTCTCCTTATATTTCATTGGCCTGAAACTGGGTGCCATGCTACGCCAAACATAAACATTGGGAAGAGAATGAAGTTACCATGACTGGTCTAAAACAGGTTTCAGTAAACTTCTGAAAAGGACCAGCCGATAAATATTGGGTCAGTCAAAGGAGTTCGGGTTTTCCAAATATTTAAAAAAGAAAGAGACAATGGCAAGCCTCAAAGAGCCCTCAGTCCAAGCAGAAGAGGAAAAAACAAATAATTATAATTCAGGGAAGGTGTGCAGCAAAGGGGTGTGAGTGGTGTGGCATCTCAGAGAAGGGCATGAATAAAAGATGGAAAAGAGAATCTCAGGGCAGGCCTCTAGGAGATTCCCCTATCGGGGTATGTTTTGAAAGGCAAAGTCGTCTTTTTTAAGAAGATGAACAAACGTGTGCTGATGTAGCACTCAGGGCTCTTCCAGTCGGCAGAAGCTAATTCTAGCTGACAGAGCAAAATAGCAGCCAGTTAAAAAGATTCTGGGTGATTCTCCTGATGGCTGAATGGGGAGATGATACTCCCTGAGGACTTGAAACAAGTCCTCAAACCCACTGCAGAGCGCGTCAGCCGTGGAAACCATGCTGCAGTCCCTTAAGAGCTCTAGACGTTATAGTTGGTCCCATTTTCCCATCTGATGGTATAGTTGTCCCTGTGATCCATCTATGTCAGGGCCTCAGCCTTCTTGCTACTGCTTTTCCAAAGTGAGCATCTTCTTTCCCAGCTTTGCCTGATAAGCCATTGCCACTCCCTGTCCTGCCAGGCCCTGTCCCTGTGGCCTCCTGTTTCTCATTTCCAAATGAGTTTCTCCTTTGGGTGCAGCTGATGGTTGGAGCCTGGGTCACGTGACTGAACCCTGATCTGTAAAAGGGGGCTGGGAACGTGGGGGTTTTCTGGCTTCTGTCTTAGAGAGGAAAGACCCACTTATTAGAAAATGCTTTGAATGTAGGCAGGGTTTTCAAACGGTTTCAAGCAGCCAGAAAACATGACACATGCCGGCTCTAGACGGGCTGAGCATTCCAGGGGTGAGGGGGAGCGGTATGGAGGAAGGCCACTTCTGAAGGTGCAGAGCTGCAAAGCAGAACAACAGGTCTGGGGAACTGGAGCAGTTTGGCTCTGCCAGAGTATAAAGCAGGGAATGCTGGGAGGCGGGGCCGGGAGGTAGGAGGAGACACCTGCTAAATTCTCAGGTCTCTAATCTACTCTGCTGCTGCTACTGCTGCCAAGTCGCTTCAGTCCTGTCCGACTCTGTGCGACCCCATAGATGGCAGCCCACGAGGCTCCCCCGTCCCTGGGATTCTAATCTACTCAGTGATCTGCAACTGAAGCCCGGAAGTTGTGACTTGCGCCTTGCCTGGCCCAGGGCCAGGCCCATGGTGGGTTTTAGTCACTACCTGTTGAATCTTTGTAATCAATCTATTGGATTGCATCATTGTTGTAGAATTTGCCAGTAAGGGATTTGCTGGTGTACACAGTTCTCTCTCTCTCTCTCTCTCTCTCTCTCTCTCTCTCTCGTGTGTGTGTGTGTGTGTGTGTGCATGCGCACGCTTGTGTACACATGTGTCTTTTCTCACAACTGGGCCTATCTCCAATGGATACTTTTATAAAGACTATCTTGCCTTTTTTTTTTTTTTTGAGATATTTTGATGCGGGCCATTTTTTAAAGTCTTCATTGAATTTGTTACAATATTGCTTCTGTTTTATGTTTTGGATTTTTGGCCATGAGGCATTCCCCTGACTAGGGATCAAACCTGAACCCCCTGCTTTGGAAGGTGAAGTCTTAACCACTGGACCACCAGGGTACTCCTGGCTAATTTGTTTTAAATGTGAGAAGTATTCAATTATTAACTCATAGGGTCACATGCATACTCTTTGATGATGCTTTCAGTTAGATCTAAGATCAAAACCATTTTTTAAAATGATCATAAAATATGCCTTGAGAGATCAAATGAACAATAATATGTCTCATAGTAAGTGGAAAACATTACCAAACTTGCAAATCTTTTACCAAATTAATGATCCAAAGTAAGCATTGCAGACGTTTTATATATGTTTTTTAAATAAAATAACTGTAAAGGTGATTTCTTTTTACGTTTAGATTTTCTATTTCAATCATTAAAAGCTGTAAAATATACTTATCATTGGTTCTATTACCTTTGAAATACAGACTGTCAGCAGTATCAGATGAACATATTTTCTCCTGCAGGTTGCTCCTGTCATTTCTCATCTTCACATCTACAGCCATCCAGTACATACCTTCAGTTTTTCAGTCAACAAACATTAAATACAACTTGAACTGCCAAAGAAGTGCTGCCATCAGCTCAGGGACTTAATATATATTTTCATGATCAGATCTGGAAGAGCAGTTCCTAGTTTGGTCACCATGAACCAGAACAGGCTAAGTGACAGCAATGATGACAGATGGTTGCCTTAGCAACTGTCATGGTAGATTATCTCCAGCCCACAGCTCTTAAATCTTTCTTCTTCTCTCATGTATTTTGGTCATTGTGGTCAATGGGAGATTTGAAGTTTGTCTCTATTCTCCTGTTGAGAATCCCCTTCTAGGAACCGAACAAGACAACCAAAGAAAGAAGGCTTTATGTTGTATACCTGGGAGCTTGTGTATATAAATCATTTAATATGGGGTTAAAATTACATGTGTGATTTAACACCAAAAAGTATAACAGGGCGCTGAGTAGGATTTATCTTGTCCAATGGGATGCCAAGAGTCAGTACTTAGGGGAAGGGCATTTTTTTAAATTTAATTTTATTTTTAAACTTTACAATATTGTATTCGTTCTGCCATATATTGAAATGAATCTGCCACAGGCATACACGTGTTCCCCATCCTGAACCCTCCTCCCTCCTCCCTCCCGTTACCATCCCTCTGGGTCGTCCCAGTGCACCAGCCCCAAGCATCCAGTATCGTGCATCGAACTTGGAGTGGCGACTCGTTTCATATATGATATTATACATATTTCAATGCCATTCTCCCAAATCATCTCACCCTCTCCCTCTCCCACAGAATCCAAAAGACTGTTCTATACATCAGTGTCTCTTTTGCTGTCTCGTATACAGAGTTATTGGTACCATCTTTCTAAATTCCATATATATGCATTAGTATACTATATTGGTGTTTTTCTTTCTGGCTTACTTCACACTGTATAATAGGCTCCAGTTTCATCCACCTCATTAGAACTGATTCAAATGTATTCTTTTTAATGGCTGAGTAATACTCCATTGTCTATAAGTACCACAGCTTTCTTATCCATTTATCTGCTGATGGACATCTAGGTTGCTTCCATGTCCTGGCTATTATAAACAGTGCTGCGATGAACATTGGGGTACACGTGTCTCTTTCACTTCTGGTTTCCTCAGTGTGTATGCCCAGCAGTGGGATTGCTGGATCATAAGGCAGTTCTATTTCCAGTTTTTTAAGGAATCTCCATACTGTTCTCCATAGTGGCTATACTAGTTTGCATTCCCACCAACAGTGTAAGAGGGTGGGGAAGGGCATTTTAGAGTTACCAAAGTGGTTAATAACACCTCCCTGTAGGGTTAACCAAGAGGTTGCAGAACCTGCTGCTTCCTCATCCATCACTAGGCTTCACCATCCCAGCCTCCTTTTCCACCGAGAGAGGAATTGATTGAGGGCCGCGTGCTTCGTCGCTAGGTCAGGTCCGATTCTTTGCAACCCCACGGACTGTAGCCTGCCAGGTTTCTCTGTCCGTGGGATTTTCCAAGCAAGAATACTGGAGTGGGTTGCCATTTCCTAATCCTGGGGATCTTCCCAACCCCAGGGATTGAACCCACGTTGCCTGTGTCTCCTGCATTGCAGGTGGATTCTTTACCCGCTGAGCCATCAGGGAAGCCCCTAAGCAGGTGAAGGGAGAAGTATTTCATGGCCATGAAGTATTTCAGAGGCCAACTGGGGGAGAGGAGGCAGGGAGAGGGCAGGGCTTGTGTCAAGAAGCCTATTCCTCCTCTTTACAAAATCATTTTGGTCACCAAGACATTGAAGGGAATCCACTTGGCTCTCCCCTCAGTTGGCTACTGGTTGAGCTGCCAAGCTTGCACCCTCTGCGGTGCACTTACTGTCCCAGCCGAGCTAAGCACAACCTGCTCAGTGATGATCTTTAGAAGAGCTTGGGGTGTGTCTTGGGACAGTTGGAGTTCAAGGGTCTCATAAACATGAGGACTGGTGCCTATTTCTCAGAGATTCTGAACGTGGGGAGGCTTGGCCTGCTGGTTTGAAGGGACAGTGGCCTGGTGAAGGGGAACAGGTTTCCCAGTGGTTCTCATGACTCCACATGAAGGAGAATGTGTTACAGAAAGGAGAGGAGCCCTGAGATTGCCTGGGAAGCCAAAGGAGGTGACACCCCACCAGAATAGGGTGCTTGGGGGCAGAGGAAAGAAAGATGCAGAGGAAAGAAGCACAGCTGCCCTTCTCTGAGGAGGTACTCCACCAAGGAGGGGGCTGGGGTGACCTGCACACCATCCCCCGAGGAGCTCTCACTCCAGCAAAGACCGCCAGCATCAGACAAACTTAGAGCAGGACCAGTTCAAAAGGCAAACCTAACACTTTGAAACTAAATGTTGGGGGTTGGTGCATAGAGAGAGAGAAGCAAGCTGAGTAGTCAGGAAGGTTGGAAACCAGAAGTTTACACTGTGACTTTCATAAAGTCATTTTGATGTTCTTGAGTATATAATGTATTATATGTGTGCATGTGTATGCTCAGTCGTGTCTGACTCTCTGCAACCCCATGGACTGTAGCCCTCGGGGCTCCTCTGTCCACAGGCTTTCCCAAGCAAAAACACTGGAGTGGGTTGCCATTTCCTACTCCAATAATGTATTACATTTGTACGTAAAACATAGTAAGTCCCCTACATGCAAACCTTCAAATTGTGAGCTTTCAAAGACGCGAATGTGTCCCTGTATGCCAGCTGACGTACAGTACTACTGTACTTTTCAAGGTGTACTATAAGATGGAAAATACTTCATTTTCTGCTTGTTTTTTAGAATATTGTTTGTGTGAAACGTATTATAACCCTATTACAATTCATATATAGCTCATTTTGTTAGTTGGGTAAATAGGCTAACATTGTTGGACTTATGAACAAATTGGACTTATGAGTGCATTCTCAAGATGGAACTCATTTGTAGGTAGGGATTTACTGTGTGGTAAACACAGAGGTTATAACATTAACTGTGTTAAGGTGTTATAACACTAAAGGAATAAAGTATTAGGTAATTTGCTTCATATATTCGGAGAAGGCAATAGCACCCCACTCCAGTACTCTTGCCTGGAAAATCCCATGGATGGAGGAGCCTAGTAGGCTTCAGTCCATGGGGGTCACTAAGAGTCGGACACGACCGAGCGACTTCACTTTCACTCTTCACTTTCATGCATTGGAGAAGGAAATGGCAACCCACTCCAGTGTTCTTGCCTGGAGAATCCCAGGGACGGGGGAGCCTGGTGGGCTTCTGTCTCTGGGGTCACACAGAGTCGGACACGACTGAAGCGACTTAGCAGCAGCAGCAGCAGTGGCTACCATGTTAGGTTTCTTGTTTGCCTCATTTTTATAGTAAATGAATTAACTTGATCTCAATGATGCTTTTGAACTGTGGTGTTGGAGAAGACTCTTGAGAGTCCCTTGGACTGCAAGGAGATCCAACCAGTCCATTCTGAAGGAGATCAGTCCTGGGTGTTCTTTGGAAGGAATGATGCTAAAGCTGAAACTCCAATACTTTGGCCACCTCATGCGAAGAGTGGACTCATTGGAAAAGACTCTGATGCTGGGAGGGATTGGGGGCAGGAGGAGAAGGGGATGACAGAGGATGAGATGGCTGGATGGCATCACAGACTCGATGGATGTGAGTCTGAGTGAACTCCAGGAGTTGGTGATGGACAGGGAGGCCTGGCGTGCTGCGATTCATGGGGTCGCAAAGAGTCGGACACGACTGAGCGACTGAACTGAACTGATCTCAATGATAGGAATTTAAAATGTTAATTCTGCATACCCTAATAAATAATAGGAACATTTGCTTATTCATTCAACAAATGCTGATTGGCCATCAATGGTGTACTAGGTAAAGCAGTGAAGAAGGCTGACCAAGGTCTCTGCTGTCATAGCCTAGCCAGGGAGGCTGACATAAATATGTAGACAGGTTTGGCGAGAGATCTGTAAGCTCCAAGGGGCCAGGAGCAGGTCTGTTCCTACCCTGAGGTAGCTCACATGCATAGCGCCCCCTGAAGGTGCTCAGTGAATGTGTTGCTGCTTGCTGCTGCTGCTGCTGCTGCTAAGTCGCTTCAATTGTGTCTCTGTGCAATCCCATAGACGGCAGCCCACCAGGCTCCTCTGTCCACAGGATTCTCTAGGCAAGAACACTGGAGTGGGTTGCCATTTCTCCAAGTGAGTGTTGAGTAAATGATAAATCATTTCAGGCAGTGATGGAGTGGGCAGGTGGGCTTAACGAGATGTGAAAGTGACTGAAGAAGTGACTGTTGAGCTAAGTTAGGAAGATATGAAAGAGCCAATCATACAACAATCTTTGTGAAGGCTATTCCAGGGACAAGAATGTGCTGTGCTTAGTTGCTCAGTCGTGTCTGGCTCTTTGCAACCCCATGGACTTTGTAACCTGCCAGACTCCTCTGTCCATGGGGATTCTCCAGGCAAGAATACTGGAGTGGGTGGCCATGCCCTCCTCCAGGGGATTGTCAAAGATAACAATCCAGCAAGGCTGTACAGAGAACAGGAAGAAAGTCTAGGTTACTGGGGCGCCATGAGCAAGGGTGCGGAGAGGTAGGGAAGGCTGTCAGAGCAGTAGGCAAGGGCTGGTCATTTCCCACATTGATGCCTGTTTCCCAGACCTGCACAGACCCCACCCGGTAAGATTCTCTCTTCCTTATATCGGTGTCTGTGGAATAGATTCCTTCTTATATTGGCTTTTGTGTGATAGAAATATCTTTCTGTTGGTACTTTATCTGGGTAGTGTTTCTGGGCTGTGTTGGGTTAATTTTGTGAGGTTTGATACAGTGATAAAGTGAAATATTGCCCTCTGGGGGCAAAATTTCTAAGTGCAAAGGGGAAACTTCAAGATTTTAAATTGGTGAAAAAAATGACCTAAATTAAGTTACTAAGGATCACGTTGGTGGTTGAGTAGAAAAAACATTGTGGGAGAGTGAGAATGAGGGGACAGAGATGGGGTAGGTAACTGCTGAAGCAGTCAAGGCCCAAGACAGTGAGAGCCTGGACGCGGCATCTGGACAGCGGGACAAGAGATGGCAGAACGCCCAGCAGTCTTTTGGTAGAAGTACGTGCGTGTGCGTGAGCACTCTCTCTCACACACACTCCATACACAGCACACACACAGCATACTACACACAGCACACACACACACACCACACCACACACCACACCACACACACCAACCACACCACACACACACTACCACACACACACTACCACACACACACACCACACACACACCACACACACACCACATACACACCACACACGCACCACATACACACACACACCACACCACACACACACCACAGACACACACCACACACACCAACCACACCACACACACACACACACACCAGACCACACAAACCATACCACACCACACACGCCACACCACACATACCACACACACACACCAACCACACCACACACACATCACACACACACACCACACACACAGCACACACACATCACACACACCACACCACACACACCACACACACACACCCCACACCACACAAACCATACCACACACACACCAACCACACCACACACACACACCACACCACACACACCAACCACATACACCACACACACCAACCATACCACATACACCAACCACACCACACACACACACAGCACACACCACACACACACAACACACACCAACCACACCACACACACACTACCACACACACATACCACACACACCACACACACCACACCACAGACACACACACACACCAACCACACCACACACACCACACCACAGACACACACCACACACACCAACCACACCACACACACACACACCAGACCACACAAACCATACCACACCACACACACCACACCACACACACCACACCACACACACCAACCACATCACACCACACACACCAACCACACCACACACACAGCACACACACAGCACACACACACACCACACCACACACACCACACCACACACACACACACACCAACCACACCACACACACAGCACACACACACCACACCACACACACCACACACACACACACCACACCACACACACACCCACCAACCACACCACACACACACACCAGTCCACACAAACCACACCATACGACACACACCACACCACACACACAGCACACACACACACACAGCACACACACAGCACACACACCAACCACACCACACACACCACACACACACACACCAGTCCACACAAACCACACCACACCACACACACCACACCACACCACACACACACCACACACACCAACCATACCACACACCAACCACACCACACACCAACCACACCACACACACACACACCACACACACACACCCTATACACACCACACATACACACACACACACACACACCCTCACACCCCACACATAATATCACACATACCACATCCACAAACACCACACACCCTCTTCATATACACACACACCACACCACACCACACACCACACATACCACCCACCCCCCACACCGGAGACTGCACATACCCCCACTACACGTCATACCCTCCTTATGTACACACACATCCCCCACACCAGAGACCACACACACCCACTACACCCACCACACCTCACATCCTCCTCACACACACACACACACCCCACACTCATCCCCACATCAGAGACCACACACACCCACTACATCTCACACCCTCCTCATACACACACACACACATGACACACAGACACACACACACCCCACACCCTCTTCACACACACGCAGACACACACCACACACATATCCTCCACATCAGAGACCGCACACACCCACTACACCCCCACACATCACACCCTCCTCATACATATACACACACACCCCACATACCAGAGACTGCACACACACACACATCACACTACACACTGACACACACACACACACACACACGCGCGCGCGCGCGCACACAGGTACTGTATCCATATTTTATATAACGTGAGATTATTCTTGCCTCCAGAGGGCACTTGAAGGTTACAAATGCCTCCAAGGGTCAGAGCAAATTAACTCACAGAGAGAAGCCACTTCCCCTAGGTTGTAATTTGAGGGGCCAGGAAAGCAGAGAACACAATCTTAACTGAAGCTGCCGCCTTTGCTTACCAGAACTTAAATCCTCTTCTTTTAAAAATTAAACTTTCTTGCAAAAGCTCATATAATAAGCTAGCAATTTGGGCTTTGAGACATGACTGTAGGTTAGTGAAATGATACAGCCGTCCTCCTGCTGGACAAACAGGAGAGAAGGAGTCTGACCAGTGGAGGAGGGCGGGACGGTTTCCCTGCAGAGGAGCCTGACCAGCGGGCCAGGCCAGGCCCAGGGAGGCCGGGGAGGCCCTGGGAGGCCCCAGGCGGGGCTCCAGGAAGCCTGAGGGCAGCAGAGAGACTGGCGCCTGGAGAGAATGAGTGTGAGAAGGCGTGGGGTAGGGAGCCAGTGAACTTTCAGACCCTGCAGAACATGGCCCGGGAACAGTTCTGCCTGGAAACATCTCTGTCACCTCCAGAAATCTCTTGCTAAGCACTGTCAGCATAATTCTCTGTCTTCTGCTGGGCAAACACACGTTAGAATGACACGATGCTGTTCTTTGATAAACTGAAAGTCCGAAGAAATTTACAGATAAATATACTGAGAATGGGAGAAGGGAATGGCAACCCACTCCAGTTTTCTTGCCTGGAAAATCCCATGGACAGAAGAGCCTGCTGGGCTATATAGTCCAAGGGGTCGCAAAGAGTCAGACACCACTGAGCAACTAACACACGCACATGTACTGAGAATGAGTCATTTTACACAGAGAGGGAAAAGGCAAGCATCTAGACGGTCTAATTTGAAGGGCACAAAACCACTTCCTCTTCCATTTCATGTTGTGTACATGGCGCCTGCAGGTCTCACAGTCCCCTCCCCCCGCCCCCGTCCTTGGTTTTGGGCACTGAAGACCTTGTGAACAGACTCACGTCCTCTGGGGGGGTCCTCCACCTGGGTGCCCACAGGAGCTTGTGCGAGCGTCACTTTGCTCCATTGCTCTGTGCGTCTTGTCCTATTACCTTCTAACCTACTTGGGGCCCCCCCCAGATCGTTAGCCTCTTGAAGCAGGAATGAATTCTTAATCATTTTTGTATTCCAAGGGGACTAAAACCTTGTTTTTACATAATAAATGTTCCATGTTTATATTTATCCCATACATCTGTATTTATTTTATATAAATTCACATATATATTTATCTGTTTTAGGCTGTGTTTGATACTCTAGTTTGCCCTGGTCTATAAATTTGATTGGGCTTCCCTGGTGGCTCAGTCGGTAAAGAATCTGCCTGCAGGGTTGCCATGGAGCGCCCCACTCCGTAGGGCCGCGAGCCGGCGCCAGGGGGGCCACGGGGTCGTATCGCGGCTTTGACGTCCAGTCGGCCGCCGCCATGAGCGGCCGGAGTAAGGGGAGAAGGTCCTCCCGCGCCAAAGGCCGTGGCAAGAGCCGCGCCTGACGACGCCCCACGCGACCCGGACCCTCCAGAGTGCCAGAAGCTCGGGGAGGAGACCAAGGCGGCACAGGTGCAGGCTGGCGCGGTTTGGGGTGGCCCGGAAGGCGCGCCGCCCCGCCGGCCCGGGGAAGAGGCTGCCTGCCGGCTGCCCCTAGCTTGTGGCCTCGCGCTCCGGGCCCGGGCGGCGGGGACTCGCGGGCAGGCGGTGACCAGGCCCTGCCCGGTCAAGGCCACATCCCTCCCGGAGCGTCTGGTGAGCGACACCGTCTTCGTGGGAACCATGGGCACCGTGACGAGGCCGAGAAACGGGCCCCGCGTCGGAAGCCGGCGCGGCCCCGCCGCGAAGAAGGCCCCAGATACCTGTAGTGCGGTGGGAAGGGGGTCTGCGGCCTTGGCCGGTGGGAAGCCAAAGAAAGGGGCCGCGGTGGAGGCCGCCTCTGTCCCCGTGGGCGAGGAGAAGGTGGAGAACGTGGGGTCAGGGCCCCCGGCGACAGAGGGCAGCATGGATACGCTGGAGAACGTCCAGCGGAAGCTGGAGACCATGAACGCCCAGGCGGACCGGGCCTACCTGCGGCTCTCCCGCAAGTTTGGGCAGTTGCTGCTGCACCAGCTAGAGCGCAGGAACCTCCTTATCCAGAATATTCCAGGCTTCTGGGGGCAGGCCTTTCAGAACCACCCCCAGCTCTCGCTCGTCCTTCCTGAACAACCAGGATAAAGAGGTCCTCAGCTTCTTGAATAGCTTGGAGGTGGAAGAGCTTGGCCTGGTGAGACTGGGCTACAAAATCAAGTTCTACTTCAGGCGCAACCCCTATTTCCAAAATAAGGTGCTCATCAAGGAATACGGGTGCGCCCCTTCGGGTCAGGTGGTGTCTCGTTCCACTCCAATCCAGCAGCTCCCCGGGCACGACCTCCAGACCCTTAGCCAGGGGAACCCTGACAACAGCCCGAGCTTCTTTGGGTGGTTTTCAAACCACAGCTCCATCGAGTCTGACAAGACTGTGGAGATAATCAACGAGGAATTGTGGCCCAATCCCTTCCAGTACTACCTGATGAGTGAAGGGGCCCGTGCAGAGAAAGGAAAGGAGGGCAGGCCGGGTCCTGCGAGGCCGCCAGGGGAGACCCCGGAACCTGGGGTAAACAAGTCCAACTGATCCTGCTCAAGTCTCTGCGTCCTGTGTCCTACCTCCTACTGGCCCCCGTGCCCTACTGGCCCCCGTGCCCAGCTGGCCTTGGGTGTTTGGCTGTCTGCCTTCTTTTCGTTTTGGCCTCTGCACACTATTCCTGTTGGACTTCGATTACAAGAATATGGCATTTATGATCATGTTCTTTTGCCTTCTGTGACGTTCTTGCTTTCTCTACATTAGTATCATAGGTTATGTGATCTCGCCCCTCCTGTTCATATGTTAAACTCACTTGATTCCAGCGTGTGTTGCCTCTCTCTACATTGCTTGGACCCTGTTCTTGGCTCTGGCACTTCCCACCTGGCTTTCACATGGACACTCATGAGTCAGTCAGCAGGAGGACCAGCGCATCCTCAAGTTCTGCTAGTTCAGGACTGGTGACTTACTGGGCTTTGAGTTCATGCCAGCCATGCATGCCATCTGTGGCAAGCTTTTTGGTGGCCACTGCAGAATGAAGCTAGTGCATGTGGCATTGGCCACCAGCCAAAACTGATTGTCTCTTGGCTCTGGGGTCACCAGCCAAGGTGCCACCTGCAGGATCTCTGGCTTTGGCCAGGTACCCATACTGCCCTCCTAGACAACGGGTTGAGGTTCAGGGTGAGAAGCAGTTTGCTGTGGCTTTTGTACTGTTCTGCATCTCTTCCTGCCTCTGGGCCTTTCTTCCTGGTAAACCTTTGTCAAGGTCTGCACCACACCTCATCACTGTCAGGCCATTGAGTTTTGTCTAGGTTGCCAGTCAGCCCCAATTGGCTTCCTGGGCAACAAGGACCTCGAGAACTACCTGTGGACACAGGCCCTCTCCTGGTGCATGAGACACACACCTACCCTCTCAAGCTTTCCAGGAACCCTGCTGGCTGCTGGACTGATGGGCAGGCTGGTACGTGTGGACATGTGCTCACTGTCGTCAAGCTGTGGCTCCAGGTGTGGCCCTGTGTTTTGTAGAAGATTATGTGCTACTTATTTTGTCTCTGAGTAAATCTTATCATTTTCCCCATTTTTTGCCTAATGGGAAAATAGAGCTGTACAGGTTGGCTTTTTTTTTTTTTTTTTAAAAAAAAGCTTTTTCCTGTATTATGGACATTTTCAGACATGCACAGAAATGGAGAGACCCCATGTGCCGTCACCTAGCTGCATCATTTATCAGTTATGGTCAACCCAGTTTCATCTGCGTCTCCATCTCCCCGCCTGTATTGTTGATTGAAAGTCCAAGACACTGTGCCGATTCAACTGGGACCACTTTGGGAGACTGACACACTCTGCTGGTGGTGATCGTGGTGGGCTACACTCTCACTACCGTATCAGATCTGCTTTTTGCTTTTCATGTTAACTAATGACGTTCCAGAGATGGACCTTAGAAAGTCTTCAGAGTTGACAAGAAGTCTTAGAAAGTGATGAAGCTGCCTTTTCCCTGTGTCCACAAGAGGAAAGAGAGACTGCTCTGTTGTAAACTCTTTCAAAGACTTATCTATCAGTCTTTGATAAGGTGCTTACTTGAGACCTTTCACCAGAATAACAGTCTTTTTTTCCCCTCTAAGATGGAGACTTTGTGTGACTATTACAATTATCAGCGTGTCCTGGTCTCATGATATAACTCTGAACTTGAAAGTAAAGTATAATTTGGAAATTGTTTCTGTGTTCTGTGAAAATAACCTCCCCAAAGTAATCAGTAACCGGTTGTCTTACTTGGTAATTTGGCACTCTGGTAATAATGCAATTATTTCTCTGTTCTGAAACAGTATAAACAGTTGTAAGCTTGCATGTATGATGGAAACAATAAAAGCTTGTATCTCTTAAAAAAAAAAAAAAAAGAATCTGTCTGCAATGCAGGAGACATGGGTTCGATCCCTGGGTTGGGAAGATCCCCTGGAGGAGGGCATGGCAACCCACTCCAGTATTCTTGCCTGGAGAATCCCCATGGACAGAGGGGACCAGTGGGCTCCAGTCCGTGGGGTCGCAAGGAGTTGGACACGACTGAGCGACTAACCACACAGCACAGCAGATTAGCAGGAAATACATGTACATACAGGGAGAAAGATAAAAATTTCCCACTGTGAAAGGTGTGGAGACCAAACTGCTCTTCCTCTACCTCTGAAAGAAGAAGACAAATATTACACCTCTGCCATGCACACAGCCATGCCCCACCCAGACCGAGAAAGAAACCTCAGGACAAGCTTTGCCTCGGGTGAGCGGTGAGCGGTCCTGCCTCACTCTCCTCTTCCTTCTGTGCCTTTAGCTTGTACATTGCCTTTGAAAGATGCCCATACTGATTTAACACTTTTGCTAGGGGGCTCGAAAGTAAACTGAAGCGGTTAGCTAAAACCACTAGACAAGCGAGTTTATTCTTCAGGCTTATTTCACAAAGAGCAAACTCCAGTGCAGCTGTGCCTCTGGAGACTTGGCTTAGTTGGATTTCCAAATATTGGCTGTCCTTGTTCCATGTTCCATGGTGTCATGATCTGCTGTGACACATAATTATCCTGCATTGAATCATCCTGACGTCATTCAGAAAATTGAGAGACATCGAGAGCAGACATGTGATCTGCAAGGGGGAGGAGGGGTGGTGGAGGGATGCATTGGGAGTTTGGGATTAGTGGGTGCAAACTATAATATATAGGATGGATAAACTACAAGGTCCTAATGTACAGCACTATATTCAATATCCTGTGATAAACCATAATGGGAAAGAATACGAAAAAGAATATATATATATATATGTATAGATGTATAACCGAATCAATTTACAGCAGAAATTAACATTGTAAATCAACTGCAGTTCAATAAAATACATTAAAAAAATAAAACTAAGTGAGATAACAGATATAAATTGTTCAGTGCTTAATATGGCAGTTAATGTTGTTATTATCAGTAATTACTACACTGGAGATATATATGGCACCTCCCGATTTTGTGGGAAAAATTTTACTTTTCTGTACTCTTATGCAAAGAAACATTAAAAGTTGATTTAGAGGTGATTTTAGGAAAAAGGATTATTTTGCACATCAAATTAAGTACACTGATTCTATGAAATGGAAATACGAAATCATCAATCCTGGGTATTCAACAAAGTCGACCGATACATAAAATAAACAACAAAATCCTACTTTATTTAATTATTTATTTTTGACCATAACACATGGCTTACAGGATCTTAGTTCTCTGACCAGGGATCAAATCCAGGGCCCCAGCATTGAGAGAGCCGAGTCCTAACCACTGCACTGTCAGGGAATTCCCAACAAAGTCCTAATTTGTCCAAGAAACTAGATTCAATATCTTATGATAAACCATAATGGAAAAAAATTATGTCCACTGACCATGAAAATAAAATACAAAATTGTATAGCTAAAATAAATATATTGGTATCAATGAAAACTAGTATATAATAGACAACGAAGCAACAAATTTTTTGGCAAATGAAGTCACATATATAGGCGATGCTAGTGCCTGAAAAGCAATTCATAATCTAGATTATATTTGGTTTCCTATGAAGTATATGCAGACAGAGCAAGTCTGATGTAAAGTGGAGTAAAACAAGCAGCAAACTTTTCAATGAATGTGTCAGCAAGTAGCCACAGTACCTGTAAAACAGCTGTGCTGTGACATTTGTGTCCCACCCTCCTGCGACTGGGGAGAAGTGGCTTTTCTATCTGTCCTATTGTGCACTAGCAGGAACAGGTCGGCAGCAAACGTTAGGTTAACATAATATCTCTAACTTCTCCTGAACTGGAAGGTTCAGGAACTATACCTTCAAAGAGGTGTATTACTCATTTAGATCTTTCCCAGATCTATCATTTACTCAGATCTAAGGTGTGTCATCGGAGAAGGCAATGGCACCCCACTCCAGTACTCTTGCCTGGAAAATCCCATGGACAGAGGAGCCTGGTGGGCTGCAGTCCATGGGGTCCCTAAGAGTTGGACACGACTGAGCGACTTCCCTTTCACTTTTCACTTTCATGCATTGGAGAAGGAAATGGCAACCCACTCCAGTGTTCTGGCCTGGAGAATCCCAGGGATTGGGGAACCTGGTGGGCTGCTGTCTATGGGGTCGCACAGAGTCGGACACGACTGAATCGACTTAGCAGCAGTAGCAGCAGCAGGGTGTGTCATAAAATTAGCATAATAATTTTTGTTTAAAACTTATTTTTTGACCGTGCTGCACAGCTTGAGGGATCTTAGTTCCCTAACCAGGTGTTGAACTCCAGCTCCAAGCAGTGGAAGCATGGAGTCCTAATGACCACTAGAGAAGTTCCTATGCTCAGTGGTTGCAGTCATATCCAGCTTTTTGTGACCATATGGACTGTGGCCCGCCAGGCTCCTCTATCCATGAGATTTTCCAGGCAAGAATATTGGAGTGGGTAGCCATGACCTTCTCCAGGGGGATCTTCCTGACCCAGGGATCAATCCCATGTCTCCTGTGTCTCCTGCATTGCAGGCAGATTCTTTACCATTGAGCCACCAGGGAAGTCCCTAGCATAGCAATTTAATAACGCAGGAAATGAATCTGGGATAGATAGATATTATGGGAAGGAAGTTCACGAACATGAACTGAAATGGCAAGTACCATTAAGCTAAGCTGCTGCTGCTGCTGCTAAGTCGCTTCAGTCGTGTCCGACTCTGTGTGACCCCATAGATGGCATTAAGCTAAGCTACTATTTAAATACTTTGTGTTGCTCTTTGGTAATACTGTATAATTTATCCTGTTTCACTATTTTTATGTAATTTTTAATACTATGCTTAACAGTTTTTCAGCTTAGTGAATCACCGGTTATCGAATCCCACTTCGAGCTCATTAGCTAACACTTTTCAAATGATTGTTTATTCAGGGAGTGCCTTGGAATTAGAGTAGTATACATAATTTGGGTGGAGTGTGTGTGCGTGGGTGTGTTTTACATGGAAATATATATAACTCATATTGGACTCTAAGCAGCTATCAACACAAACTTCAAATGCTGGGTTCTGGCAGTCAGCCTCGCCCTTTCCTTCTGTAACCGGTGACACTCGAGGGCAGTTCTAATTCTCAAAGCTGGTCCTTCCTGCCTGCCCATCCTGCTACAGAGAGCCAAGAATGCCTATCTGTGTGTCAGGATATGACCCCTGCTAAACTCTTAGGCTGGCCTCTCCCAAGGATGTGCCATAATCAGAACATTTGAAAAACTCTTCTCAACATCAAATGCTAAGTATTCGTATGGCTTCACATGACACTGGAATGCAATATCAATCTTCCTTTTACTTAGATTTCCACCTTTGAATTATAGATTCCAGAGGTCTGCAGCACCGCGAATTGACCGGGATCAATATTCTCCTGATTAAAAAAAAAATACTTTCATTTCATCTTCTTTAGCACCTGCATGTAAAAATATATTATAGTTCTTTTTAAAAAACAACAATATATTCTCTCTAAAATATCTGATAAGGGTTGACTGATGAAAGTTCAGTCTTAGGTCCTGAAGTAGTAATTACTGAAAAAAGTTGACTTTGGTATTCTCCAGGAGTGCCACATTTGACATTATAAGATATCCTTCTAAAGGACATTGTTTAATAGCCTTCTAGATAATTTAACATTCTCACCCAAAATTGTTTTCTGCAGTTCTGGAGCTAGCAATGCAAAATTTTTGCACCCAAAAGGCTGCAAAATTCTATATAGATTGAAATATGAAGTCTTTAAAAGACCATCAGGATGGTTGGAAATGGGGGGAAAAAACCCAGCAGAATATACTGATAAGGTGAATGAACTTAATTAAAAGTGTGCTTGGATGTGGTAGCAAGTCTTCAAAGATGGTCCTGCCTCCTGGAATAAGCCATGAATCCTGGAATTTGAAGGGAAATGTAATTTCCTCTAGTAGTCCAGTGGTAAAGCTCTCACCTGTCAGTGCAGGAGACAAAGGTTTGATCCCTAGGTCAGGAAGATCCCCTGGAGGAGGACATGGCAACCTACTCCAGTATTCTTGCCTGGATAATCCCATAGAGAAAGGAGCCTGGGGGGCTACAGTCTGAAGGGTCACAGAGAGTCGGACATGAGTGAAGCAATTTAGCACACACGTGCATGGTTCTGTCCCTTAGAACATGGGTTGGCCCTGCAACTGATTTTTTTTTTTTTTTTAACCAATAGAATATCATAGAAGTGATGCTGCTGCTGCTGCTGCTGCTAAGTCACTTCAGTCATGTCCGACTCTGTGTGACCCCCACAGACAGCAGCCCACCAGACTCCCCCGTCCCTGGGATCCTCCAGGCCAGAACACTGGAGTGGGGTGCCATTTCCTTCTCCAATGCATGAAAAGTGAAAAGTGAAAGTGAAGTCGCTCAGTCGTGTCTGACTCTTAGCGACCCCATGGACTGCAGCCTACCAGGCTCCTCCATCCATGGGATTTTCCAGGCAAGAGTACTGGAGTGGGGTGCCATTGCCTTCTCCGAGAAGTGATGCTAGCTGACTTCTAATGCTAGGTCATAAAAAGCTGTGCAACTTTAGCCCACATCTGTGGAATCCTCATTGCAAGGCAAGCCAGCTTCCATGTAAGAAATTCAAATGCCCTAAGGTGCCATGCTGTGAGGAAGCCCAAGCTAGCCAAGTAGAGAGGTATAGGGAAGGAAAAGGATCTGTTTTCCATCTACCCATCATCGCTTCATTGGCTGGGCCTGTATAAATTAAACTAACAAAACACGGGTTAACAAGAGAAAAACAAATTTATTAACACATGCATCATGCATATATATGGGAGCACTCAGAGATGAGTAACTCAAAAGAGTGGTTATAATTCTGGGTTATAGAGCATTGTAACAAAAAGCAATACATTTTTAGAGATGGGACAAAACCATAGCAAATGATTTGAGTTTCTAGGGCAGCATATTGTAAGAAGGTAAACATATATGGGAACTAATGAAAGATAGAGGTTAGTGAGTAAAGTTGGTCATGTGGATTCCTTTTGAGCCATCTCTGGGCCAACAAGAGTCTAGAGTTGTCTTCAGTGAATAATTTTTGTCCTTCCTGGTAGAGGAGGGAGGGGACACCTTTGCAAATTTATATCCTGCTTTGAGCAGACATAGGGAGGGCAGAGAGATTGGGGTGTGTGTGTTTGTTTCTTCTTAAACGCTTACAGCTCAAAATAATCTTTACACCAAAGGGGCATATTTTGGGCTGGCATATTCTGCTATATCTCAGAGGCCATGTGGACAGAGAGTGGGATGGGGGAGAATTGCCCAGTCAGCCTGTATCTTCCAGTCATTCCATCTAAGCCATCAAATATATGAATGAAAAAACTGTTTTGGACATCCAGTGCAGACTAACTGCTATCTGACTGCGACCACATGAGAGACCTCAAGCAGGAACCACCCAACTCAGCCCAGTCAACCACAGAACCATGAAAGATAATAAATTGTTGTTTTAAGCCATTAAGTTAAATTTTGGGGTAGTGTGTTATGTAGCAATCAATAACTGGAATATAGAATGATTTTGTTTTTCATTTTCATGGCAGACTTGTCAAGTCAATTAGTGTAGAATTTCATGACATATTTAGGACAAAGTCACTGATGTATATCTGGACCTCTTTCAGTTGATTTACTGCCTCTTGCCAAAGGCATTCAGAGAAGGCAATGGCACCCCATTCCAGTACTCTTGCCTGTTAAATCCCATGGATGAAGGAGCCTGGTAGGCTGCAGTCCATGGGGTCGCTAAGATTGGACACGACTGAGCGACTTCACTTTCACTTTTCATGCATTGGAGAAGGAAATGGCAACCCACTCCAGTGTTCTTGCCTGGAGAATCCCAGGGACAGGGGAGCCTGGTGGGCTGCCGTGTATGGGATCTCAGAGTCAGACACGACTGAAGCGACTTAGCAGCAGCAGCAGCAGCCAAAGGCGTTCGGCTCTAGAAAGTGCATTTCAAGGGGGTAGGGAAGAAAATGACCAGTGAGTGAATCGACACCAGAAAAAAGGAGGAGGAAAACATTTTCTTCTAGGTCATGCTTTTGTTCCTTTCATAAATGATTGCTCTGGACAGTTGCACAAGTCACCGTTTTTCAAAGGACAGGTCTATTTTATTTTTCTTAGAATTGTACTGAATTTCTCTTACAGTTTAATTTGTGGCCAGTTAGAACTACTCTATTAATTATCTTTATTGTGGTAATCATTTCATAATGTATGTGAGTCAAATCATTACACTGCACACCTTAAACTTAATGCTGAGTGTCAATTATATCTCAACACGAAGAAAAACAACCTCACAGCCAAGCAATAGAGTGTATTTCTTGTAGGCAGAGGAAAAAAAAAAAAACAAAAACGAAAGCATCCCTGAGTGTACTATATTTAGCATTGTCATAAGGGTTCTGCCAGGGTTAGTGGATCTTAGTAAGATCTGCTCAACGTTTACAGCATCACAAAAAAATCCCCTAGCAATCTTGATTCTTTTTTGAAGTGGCAGGGAAAATGTTGACGTTAATATTCAACGGAGGGCTTCCCAGGTGGCGCTAGTGGTAAACCGCCTTGCCAATGCAGGAGACATCAGAGACTGGGGCGGGGCGGTGGGGTGGTGGTAATCCCTGGGTTGGGAAGATCCCCTGGAGGAGGGTATGGCTACCCACTACTGTATTCTTGCTTGCAGAATCCCATGAACAGAGGAGCCTGGCGGACTCATAGGGTCGCAAAGAGTCGAACACGACTGAAGCGACTTGGCACACACACACGCTATTCAACCGACACTACGGGATTCTAAGCTAAAGGTTTCCATGTGACCTAAAAGCCGGCATTTTTTTTCCCCCCACGACTCATGGCCTTCCAGATTGTGGAACCCCTCATCTCTTCTGGGTCACTGTTCACTGCCTTCATAAGGGGCAGAAAAAGCCACGTCTCTCTCTTGCATCTTTTTTTTTTTTTTTTTTCCAATCTCTCAGGCCATTTTGGATAAATGAAACATATATGGTTTATGTTTTGACTCTCCGTCAAAAACAGAGACTGAAAAGAGTTACTAATTTATCGGACCGCATGCCCACGGTAACTTGGCTTTTTAACCTCCTTGGCGGCCATGGATCATTTTGAGAATACTATGATGAACGCTGCGACCGTTCATCACCGAGAGTCGAGCTCTTGTCCCCAAGACTCCGCACCCTGGGGTCAGTTCTGCGCTTCATCGGCACCATCTGCACTTCCTCCACTCTCAGCTGGGATAGCTTCCTCCACTCTCAGCTGGGAGATCAGGGTCCCCCCACCCTCTGCGCCACACCCTCGCTGACCTCAGTTGACTCCACCTCTAGGACCGAAATCTCTGGGGTGTGGAGTCGCCTGGGGGCAGCGGCTAGGCTGCGGGCGAATCCGGAACAAATTACTCGCCCCTTGTTGTCCGCCGGAACGCTAAGGGAGAGGAGCGCGCCGGGCCGGGGAACGGAAGCGGGAGCCGGGGGGGCGTGTTTAGTAGAGAACGCTTCATCCGCCGTTGTTCCTAGTGTTGTTCGCTTCTCGGAGATGTTCCCGAGGGTCTCGGCGGTCCTCCCTTTTCGCCCCCTTTCCCGGCTCCCTCTGTGCTCCGCAGGCCCGGAGGCATCGGCGGCCACCGTTGTGCCCCTCGCTTCTCCGCATGGAACTGTCAGGTACCGCGTTTCCGCGCTGGTGGGCCCGCAGGTCTCCAGGCACCCTCTGTCCCGGCTCCGGCACATTGAAGTTTAATTTTTCTCCGGCGTCCTGGGGTCCGTGTTATGACCCGCGAGAGCTTAGAAGCTGCCGCTCTAACTCTGAGCAAGGGAAAATCCCAGAAAGATAAGGTGACTTGCCCAAGGTCATAGCGTGCGTGGGGAACAGCTCCGGTCACAGGCCTGGGCCGCTGCCCTGTGCTCTGCCTACCACCTACCGCCCCTCATCTCTCTTCCCGCTTCTCCCCTCATTTTATCCAGGTTCCACAAAGCTAAATTCTTTTGTTTTATGTGCTTTTTTAAAAAAATCTCCCAAGACTGTGATGGTCTTATTCTTACCTTCATTATTGAAAGCGCTGATCTTTATGTCAGCACTGGGGTTATGCCCCGAATACAGTCCTGCCATCGCAAAGCTTAGAGTTCCACCAAGTAGGCAGTTAAAGTATAGTGGAGTAACCGCTGAGATAATGTGAGTTGCGCAGAATACGGCAGAATTCGTCGAACAGGTAATAACTGGATGAGCAGAGACGCCTGACCGTTGTAGGAGAGGTTCAGGGTGTCCTTTCTGCAAAGAAGTCTGGTAAAATCTGAAGGGGTCCCGAGGGTTTGAGTTAGCCAGGAAAAAAAAAGATTTGCAGCATCAATTCAGTTTAGTCGCTCAGTCATGACCGACTCTTTGCGACCCCATGAACCGCAGCACGCCAGGCCTCCCTGTCCATCACCAACTCCCGGAGTCCACCCAAACTCATGTCCATCGAGTTGGTGATGCCATCCAACCATCTCATCCTGTGTCTCCTCCTGCCTTCAGTCTTTCGCAGCATCAGGGTCTTTTCCAGTGAGTCAGTTCCTTGCATCAGGTGGCCAAAAATACTGGAGTTTCAGCTTCAGCATCAGTCCTTCCTATAAATATTCAGGACTGACTTCCTTTAGGATGGATTGGTTTCATCTCCTTGCAATCCAAAGGACTCTGAACAGCCTTCACCAGCACCACAGTTCAAAAGCATCAATTCTTTGGTGCTCAACTTTCTTTTATAGTCCAACTCTCACATCCATACATGACTACAAGAAAGTTAGGTCGGGCTAGAGTTTTATTATTTTAGTGTTATGCAATTACTATTAAAATACTAGTTATTATTTGTTTAGTGTTATACATACATGATTTTCCTGGAATAATATAGATTACTTTCAGTAGGGCTAGAGCAGTGTTGGAAGAAAACATTGAAGCACAGGTTATATGTGAGATTCAGTCTCCTGATTGTCACCTTTCTGTTATGATACCTTTAGTGTTAATTTGACTTTCACATGTGAAATCGTAATTAGCGTTTTCCTGAATTCATTGGTACCACATGTTGAGTATTGCGGCTCTTGTGTACTGATTATAAGGATACTGATTATGCAGTTGGTTTCATTCTGATTTTTAAGTATTTCGATGTGTTAGTCTCTGACAATTTTATGAACAGATCAAAGAGTTTCTTTCAGCATTTTTGGAAAAAGCCATTTTCTCTTTCATTAAAGGATTTCATAAAAGTTTCATTAAAGGGTTTCATAAAGGGCTTTCCCGATGGCTCAGCAGTAAGAAATTCGCCTGCAGTGCAGAAGACACAAGAGAATTGGGTTCAATCCCTGGGTTGGGAAGATCTTCTGGAGGAGGGTTTGGCAACCCACTCCAGTATTCTTGCCTGGAGAATCGCAAAGAGTTGAACACGACTGAAGTGACTGAGCAGGCACACAGTAAGCTACCACTTACTAGCTGTGAGAACTTGAGGTACTGTTTAACCCATTGTCTTATGCTGTGTCTTGAGATCAATGGCACCAAGTCTTGATTAAATGCAGATCCTTGGGCCTGATTCCAGACTTACCAACTGAGAATGTCAGGAATCCATGTTTTAAATAAGTTCCCTTTTTGATTCATATAACTTCTAGAGGTTAAGAACCACTCATTTAACCTATTTGGGCAGCAGTTTCTTCTATAATGTGGAAGAATATAATAATACACCCTGTCCTGTAAGATTGTAAGGATTAAATGACGTAGTAACATGGCTACTCGGATGTGGTCCTGACAGGCAGCATCAGCCTTACTTGGGAACCTGTTAGAAATGCAGACTGCAAGTCCCTCCCCAAATCTGCTGAATCAGAATCGCTGGTAGAACCAAAGAATCTGTGTTTCAGTAAGTCCTCTAGCTAGTTATTAAAGTTTGTGAAAGTGTTCTAGCCTGTTAGCTTCATGAAAGTAGGGACCTTGAGATTCTTATTTACTAATGTATCATCAGTGCCTAAAATAGTGCCCAGCACAGAGTAGATAGTCACTATATTTAATCATGACTTTCATAGGTTATACCCTGTTACCAAGACGAGCACATTCACTAGTTTTTAAGGTGCTTCAATATTAACTATATTAAAAGGTTCTTAATGCCACAAAATATAAAACTAGACATTTGGGTTCCTTAGACATTTGGGAAATCTTTTTCTGCATGAGATTGAAATAGATGGGATCGTTTGTGGTGTTCTTTTTCATAAATGAGTCTATAAAGAAGAAAGCAGAATGGCAACTCTAGCCAGTAAATATTCTTTTTTTTCTGTCCCATTTTAGTTTACAAAGAGTGAGTGATTGGTTAAATGACATTGGTAGCTCAAGTGAGAAAGTCGAAAAGATTAGAATCACAGCCAGGACTTTTTTTTTTTTTAAGAAAGTAACCTTTGTTATTGATAGAAGTTTCTTTATTTCATATTGTTTAATTGTGAGATACTCTTATGTCATGTTAAGAACAAGAACTAGGCAGTCTGTTAGTTTTGGGTTTAAGAATAATACATAGAAGTTTATTAACCGTGTCAGTGTTTTGCAAAGTTTTTAGTGTTGTGGAACACATAGACAGTGATATTGTATTAATACCAAACCTTGAGGTAAGTGGAAGGAGGCAACAGACAGGCACTCCAGGAGCTGCTGGCCCCGAACAGCCTTTGCTGGGCTCAGGTGGGCAGCATCTCAGCACACCTGTAACTTATTTTTGCTCACCAGTGTGTCTTAGGCCTTAGTGAGCTCTGAGCTACATGGCCCTGGGTAAGTTACATCTCTGGTTTCCAGTTTCCTTATCTGCAAAATGGGGATAATACCTACCTTATGGAGTTGATGTGGGTATGAGAAAATATACATAAAATGTTGCACAAAACTAGGCACACAGTATGTGTTCAAGAAATGTTAAGTGCTGTTCTTACGGTTGCTAACAACAGGAATAAGCAAAAGGGAAGGGTTTGAACTGAAAGAAGTTTAAATCCATTGAAGCAATGTTTTGAGCCCTGGCTCTGTTATTTTGCATTATATTTCCTTTTTTTTTTCTTTAATCTTTTCAGGACAAAATGTAATATCCAAAGATATTTTGGCACTAACAGCGTGATCTATAGCAAGAAAGATGATAAGTCTGTTCCAGCCTGTGAAATTTCCAAAGAAACGGAGAACCAAGGGAGTATAAAGGAGAATAAGAAAAAAGACTTGGTAAATATTATTAAGGGCATGAAAGTTGAATTAAGCACAGTAAATGTACAAACAACAAAGCCACCCAATAGAGGACAACTTAAAAGTTTGGAAGCTGCAATTGGCAGACTTCAAAAATCTCCAGAAGATGCCCCCCAAAAGAGGTAAATTGAATTGCAATTTGAATTTTTTTTTAAGTAATTTTGGAAACTCCAGTAAACTTTTTCTTTCAGAAAAAAAAAATTTTTTTTAATTAGAGTACATTGGAGGTATGGAATTAATGAAGACTAAAAATTAGTTTGTAAACACAGAGACTAATAATTAAATGAGTAATACTGTTATTCTTCTATATTTAAGTGGATATCTGTATAGAGTCTAGAGAGAGGAAAAGAATAGTGATCTAATTGAGAATTCCACATTCTTTTACATATTTATCAGTTGTTAACCACATTTAATTGCTTTAAGCTGTTTATTAACAAATTATTTACATCCTGATTTGAAGGTAGCTTTGTATCTCTGAAAGACTTCTTTATTTGAAATTTCATTAAAAAATTCCACCTAGTGTAAAATTTTGGCATGTTAATTACACCTGTTTTATATGACTTCCTTTGACCAGTAATTCCAGGGCTCTCAGCTTATGTGGTTTCTTAAAAGTATTATTAATTCCTTGTGCTTGTTAAAAGAGTATAATTTACTGAATCTAAGTACAATCATGATATTTTAGCATTTTGTTGTAGTTTCTATGTCAAGATTTTGTTTTAGTTATATATAAGTATATAAATAATGATTGTACCAACGACATCATCAGTAATAAGAAATGTGGCTTTAAGATCCCTGTCACTTAGCAGAATAAACAGATAATACAGATTTCTGTACTCAGTGACTTAACGCTTTTTAATTAGTTTTTATTACAGTTGCTTTTCAATGTTGTATTAGTTTCCGCTGTACAGGAAAATAAATCAGCCATACATATACCTATATCCACTCCCTTTTGGACTTCCTTCCCATTCAGTTTAATTCATTAAAACTTAACATTTTAATGGAATTGTTTGATTTCTATATTGTATCAAAACTACCACTTAAAGGCATAACTAGGTAGAGAGTAAGCTAATATTAGATAATATTCAAACACACATTTTAAAATATTTATGAAGAATGAGGTTTTTTCCCCAGTTTCCAGACCTGTTTATGATCCCTTTTGCTTTTTTATTATAATTTAGTTAACTGTTAATGAAGTGGTTCAGATGTGTTGATTGCTTTGCAGAGATTCAGTAAGTGAAAAGTGAAAGTGAAGGTCTCTCAGTCGTGTCCGACTCTTTGCGACCCCACGGGCCATACAGTCCCTGGAATTCTCCACGCCAGAATACTGGAGTGGGTAGCCTTTGCCTTCATCCAGGGGATCTTCCCGACCCAGGGATCTAACCCAGGTCTCCCGCATTGCAGGCTAATTCTTTACCAGCTGAGCCACAAGGGAAGCCCAAGAATACTGGCGTGGGTAGCCTATCCCTTCTCCAGCGGATCTTCCCGACCCAGGAATAAAACTGGGGTCTCCTGCATTGCAGGTGGATTCTTTACCAACTGAGCTAAGAGGGAAGAGATTCAGTAAAGGTAATTTTTAAAATTGCTTTCCAATTAGGTATGAATGAGACAAGCATTAAAGCCTAGGAGAATTCTGTACTCAGACTGCTTTGTGTTGTAAGGGATTCCAGATGCACAAATCCACTGGTTTGTCTGGTGGCTCAGAATCTGCCTGCCAGTGCAGGAGACTCAGGTTTGATCCCTGGATCAGGAAGGATCCCCTGGAGGAGGAAATGGCAACCCACTCCAGTTACCTTGCCTGGAAAATCCCATGGACAGAGGAGCCTGGCAGGCTACAGTCCATGGGGTTGCAAAGAGTCAGACACGACTGAGCGAGTAACATAGACAGATGCACAGAAGTAGGTTAATCATTGTCTGATTCATGATGCACTGTCATTGCTTCGTGCATGGCCTGCTTTTAGTTTTTTTATTTGTATTATGTATTGAAACCTATGCACATTTATATAGATACCATGGATGTGTAACTATTGCCCCCAAAGTTAGCAGCATAAAACAACCAGTTTTTAATGCTCATGAATTCTGTGGGTCAGCAGTGTGGATGGAGCACAATGAAGAAGGTTAAAATCTCCACCCCGCAATGTCTGGCCTCAGCTGGAAGACTCGGAAAGTTCAGGAGCTGGAACCGTCTGTGGGTTTGCTCACTCTGGTCTGGCAGTTGATACTGGCTGTTAGCCAATACCTTAGCCAGAACTGTTACAGAAACACCTGTGTGTGGCCTGGGCTCCCTCACTGCATGGTGCCTGGACGGCATCTTCACCTTCCCATCAGTAACCTTCTGTCCTGAGGCAGCCACTGTTGTGATTTTTTTTTTCCACCTTAATTTGGGGAGTGTCCGGAGAGAAAACAAGCCCCTAGGAATTGTGTAGTTTTTATGACCTAGCCTTCGACACTCACTCTCATTCCTGTTCCATACTGATTTTTGAAGGCTTCGTGCTTTCTATCACAGCAGCTGCTGGAGAACCATCTTCACAAAGATACAGTGACATAGAAAGGAATATATGTTAAAGCTGTGAACTACCTTGACTTAGTAGTTCACAGTCGCTGACAGACATGGCTGATATTTCCCTGAGGTACTCTGGGGTGCCTTGGGGCACAGTTTGGGAACCAAGATCCAGGTCTGTATTGAGGTCCCTGTGAGAGGCCCTGGAACCACATCTTTTAAATTTCTTAGAATTCCTGTTGTCTGAAAGGTACTCGAAGGCACTGTCTAAAATCTTTCTAACATCTTAGGTTTTTACAGTCATGTCCACAGCTTTGGATCCAAATATATCATGAAACCTAATAAGACCCCTGGTGGGCACAGTGGTAACCAAAATTTCTAGCTCCTACTTTAATTAATATCCTCTTAACCAACCAACTACCTGCTCCGATTTCAGCTACCTATTCTTTAAGGTCCCCTTTCTTTCAGTTTCTGGTAACATTGATTTACATACAACTCTCACTCACAGCTTCCTTGAGGGTCTCTTTGAGGCCAAGCTTCAGGGATTTGGGAACCTCAGTTTTCATGTTACGCATCATTTCCTGAGATAGAAAGCCAAGTAAAGTAAAACAGTAATTTGGATCCCACTAATTGAGATGGTCCTATGATGAAGTTTTGATAATTAACCATATCTTGCCGTTCTTGTGTCATCTATACCTTCACGCTCTTTCCATCTCCCACTTGATGATTTATGATCCCCCCTCTCCCTGGGTAAAATTTACGTACATTAAAGTATACAGATTTTAGCGGCAGGATACTGACAAATTGATGTGCGTGTGGAACCCCCACACTTTTCCAAGATGCAGAGCATTCCCCAGCTTCACCTTCCCCATTGGTAACCTTCTGTCCTGAGGCAGCTGCTGTTCTGATTTTTTTTTCCCACCTTAATTTGGCCTCTTGATATAAGTAGAATCATGCAAGATACACTTTTCTTTAATCCAGCTTCTTCCATTCATTTTCATACATGTGACGTGAGCTGAGTACTGTTTGTTGCATGGATATGTATCACAGTTTATCTGTTCTGGTGATAGTGCTTTGGGTTGTTTCCAGTTTGGGGAGATTTTGATTAAAGCTCATATAAACAGGTTTCACAGCTTTTATATTTGCTTGCAGTCTGTATTGTTTTTTGAAATAAAATGGCATCTAATTTAAAAATCCACAAATTTATCCTTTTTGAGGCTGATCCCTCATCCCTCCACCTCCATATATTGTTCTGAGTTAGTATTGTGCTGCATTAAGGATCCATTAACTTGAACTTTCAGCATTGTAACACTTATTATAAAACTGATACCTCATATTTAAGAATTCTTTTTTTTTTTAAGTTTATTGAAGTGTAGTTGATTTACAATATTGTGTTAAGAATCCTTGATTTTGTTAGGAATTGAATGGTGCTTTTCGAATGACAAGAAGTGTTTTACCCAGGAAATCAAATTTGACTTTCCACTGAAGTCATGCCTCTGTCTCTCATTTGTTTTCCATGTTCTCTTTCTGAAGCAAGTCCCTGAGCCCGGAGTTGGTGGCGGCTGCGACTGCAGTTGCTGACTCTCTCCCTTTTGACAAGCAGACCACCAAGTCGGAGCTGCTCAGGCAGCTCCGGCAGCACGAGGAAGACTCGAAGGCTCAGAAGGATGGAGAGAAACCCAAAATTAGGTTAGTGAGTCAGATAGCCGTGCCAGTGGCGCAGATACCTCCAAGAGGCTGGCTTCACTCAGTGCATGCCGAGCAGTATACGTAATATATCCATTTGTATATAAAGTATGCCTCGTAAATATTAGCAGTTTGATTTCTGTTATAACTCAAATGTTAATAAGGAAGATCACAGTTTTACAAGACCAGTGGAATGGTTAAAACTTCTTTTGAGACGTTACATAATTCTTGTCCCTGAAAAAGAAGTGGTACATTCAGTAATGTTATTAAAAATAATAAGTAACAGAATAAGAATTTCTCTGAGAAGATTTTTTTTGTTAAATAATGTGCTGATTTTAGGCACAATGTGATCACTCATTTTATTTGTATTTGAACAAACGTAATGCAGCAAATAAAAATGGCTACATTTCAACTTTAATACAGCTTTTTAATTTAGGTGATAGGGATACAGATACTGATTGTATTTCCCCTTCTCTGGATATGTGACAGTTTCTCACGAGTGACACCTTTAATCATGTTTTGAATGAACTTTTTTGAATAGCACTTTTAAAAGAGCAGCAGCGATCTTAGTGGTCTGTGGTATTGATAGACAACATATAGTCTTTTATTTAGACATAACTTTTCTGTTCATTATTAGTATATAGAAGTGAAATAAAAATTATATGAATCTCATGTTTCAGAAAGTTCATTACTCTTCCATAGCCCTTTCTCTTTTCTCAGTTTCAGTAACATCATATCAGATATGAAAGTTGCCAGATCCTCCACAGCGAGAGCTAGCACACGACCCGTGCACCAGATTCAGTTTGACGAAGGGGCCGATGATTTTGTTGACCGAGAGGAGGCCGCTGATCTGAGAAAACGGTACTCAGGCTCTGCACTGTATTTGATTTGATTTGTTGAACTGTCGATTGACTCTGTTGCCATGTATATTCTTGCTGTTGGGTATCTGAACGTCACAGATACATTTACATCTGTCTCCATAGTCTCTGCTTCCCATCTCCTAGAAAGGAAAAGGTGTACTGGCTTTAGCAGCCTTCCATTTTCTATCTTGTAAGTCGAAATGGGCCCCGCCTCACATTTGCCCTGGTTAGCGGTCTCCTGATTTAGAGTAAGTGGAGCTGACCAAACTCTGAACACACGAATGTTTTGTGAGAAGCATTATTTTTCATTCTGATGTTGCATGTTCATGTAGCCTTTACCTTTCTCTAGAATCATCTTTCTTCACACCTCAGAGAAAGGACCCACCATCAAAAAAAGGAAGATCCACTATAATACCTTTAAGTGGTAGCTTATTTGTGGCAATCTCAATTTGGTAATTTGTAGTTCTTGAAGATGCTAAGCCATGTCTTACATAGTTATTTTATAGTAGAAAGCTGCCTGTGTTTACGCAAAGTTTGTGCTTTTTCTCCTTGAAGCCTATGAAGTGATAGTTGGGGAGAGAAAGCCAAATATTTAGCATGGTCTGACAAACACTAACTGAACTTTATAGCAGCATGTGCTTAAAATTGGAGGGTTTTCTGTGTGTTGCTTATTCCATGGATTTTGTTCTATGTATAATCTCAGGAACCTGAGTTAGTGCCTTCTGGGTATTAAATTATTATTATTATTTTTTGGGGGGGGTATTACTAATTTATACAAGAGGATTGGAAAAGATGGTCAGCAGTTAATAAAGGAAGTTCAGAGGTTATAGTGACTTTGGAAGATTATTTGAATTAAAGTAATTTGTATATCTATGACATTGAACAAAGTAGAATGTGTCACTTGGAATTTAACTTAAGATTCCCCCAATAATGACCTATATGGGGATAAAATCTGAAAAAGAGTGGCTATATTTATTTGTATAACTGACTGACTTTGCTGTACAGCAAAAACTAACACAGCATTGTAAATCAACTATACTTGAGTAAAAAAAAAATTCCACAAAACACCCTAGAAAACTTCACAAAGAGCTTCTCCCAAAATATTTAACTGTAGTCATCTTTAAATCAGTCTTCGAGTCAGTCTTCTCTGAAATGATTCCATACAACTACATCAGAATGCTATATCATAGGTTGATTTTTAATGATTTGAGCTGTCATCAAAAATTAGAAGGCAACAAGGCAGAAGCTAAAAGAGTAGGGAAGGGGTTTATGTGCTTATAATGCCTGCATTAAAAAGCTGCTTACAGGACTCTAGAATAAGGGGAAGCAATGATGAGATACCAGATTGTTCACCTGCTCTGACTTGGAGCAATCTAGACAACCCAGGCCCAACTGATTCCTTCCATTAGAGGTGGAAAAGTGTGAATCCCAAGTGCTGGCTTTGAAGCCACGCTGGCCTGCACCGTGCATCTGACTAATTCCGGGACTGGCCATCTTTCATGGTCCTGTCGGTCTGTTTGCCTACCTGTGACATGCTGAATGTGAAGCCCTAGGGCATGGCTCAAATGGTAAAGAATCTGCCTGCAAGGCAGGAGACTCAGGTTAGATCCCTGGGTCCAGAAGATCTCCTGGAGGAGGGAATGGCTACCCAGCCCAGTATTCTTGCCTGGAGAATCCCACGGACAGAGGACCCTGGCGGGCTACATACAGTCCATGGAGTCCCAAACAGTCAGACACGACTGAGCTACTAACACTTTCACTTATCTAATTTTAACATGATATTTTACATTTTTTCAGTTAGTTTAATTTAGTAGAAAAAAGTAATTTGATCCAGAGAAGAATTCAGTTATTTTAAAAGCTAACCTTCCAGTTTATAACTTAGTGTTTAATCTGCCAGGAAATTTTTTCAAATAAGTATGTGAATTGATGCATAAAGCAGTTGATTAAAACGTACAAGGAAAAGTTACCTATTAACTCTGTGACATTAATTTTGAGTTAATTAAATAGTGTTGTAAATAAAGTTAATCATAATTTTAAAATTACAGAACGATCACTTTGCGAATGGCGATGTTTTGATTTTTCTATACAGTCTTTTATAATTATAATTTGTAATTAAGAAGCATGCAGTGTTTTCTACCCTTAAAGGAAAACAAATGTGGACTTTAACAATTTCTAACTTAGCATATTTTGATGTCTTTCCACAACATCAGATTTTCTAAAACCTTAATATGCAATGGATCAAATAAAAATTATAGCAAATTAAGCTGATCTTTGCAATTAAGTATTTTGAAACTTAAATTGTTGTAACTGCTTTGCTGTATTGTGATGCAAAAATTCAGGTGAATTTGTTCCTATTTTTAATTGTCAGTCCTAAAGACATGTGCTGTGCTATGCTAAGTCACTTCAGTCGTGTCTGACTGTGCGACCCCATAGATGGCAGCCCACCAGGCTTCCCCGTTCCTGGGATTCTCCAGGCAAGAACACTGGAGTGGGTTGCCATTTCCTTCTCCAATGCATGAAAGTGAAAAGAGAAAGTGAAGTCGCTCAGTCGTGTCCGACTCTTCGAGACCCCATGGACTGCAGCCTACCAGGCTCTTCCGTCCATGGGATTTTCCAGGCAAGAGTACTGGAGTGGGGTGCCATTGCCTTCAAATGTCTGGTGTGGGTCAGTGGAATTAATTTTAATTTTTTTTTTTACTTTCAATTTTTATATTGACTTTCATATAAAAGTGTCCTCTCATAAACAATTTTTGTTGACCATGTATAAAAATATTCATTAAAATATTTTTTTTCTTTTTCAGTTTTAGGAAAAATATATTCAAGGGGAAGAGACTTAATATTTTTGAGCTTAAGCCAGTTACTGAAGAGGCACCTGAAACAGGTTTGTTAGGAAAATAAGACTGTTCTCCTGCATGGAAAGTAATTGTGGGCTGCCTGTGCCCTGGTCATTGATACTGGAGGGAGAGGAGTTGCTGAAAGATCTTTCCCAATGTTTGAAGAGCCTAGCCATCCATTCCAAACCCTGGAGTTTTCACACACTAGCAAAAAAAGTAACACTATTTCTCAGGCATGGAAACCTTCTATCTTTGAAAAATGTCCTACTTTGATTGCATAATAATCAAGTATTTTGATATTCTGTCCTGTCATTGACCATTCATACTCATGTTCAGTCTTGTCTGACTCTTTGTGACTCCATGGACTGTAGCCCTGCCAGGTTCTTCTGATCATGGGATTTTTCAGGCAAGAATACTGGAGTAGGTTGCCATTTCCTCCTCCAGGGGATTGTCCCAACCCAGGGATCATACCCCCATGTCCTGCATTGCAGTGGATTCTGTACTCACTGAGCCATCAGGGAAGCCTTGTCTACCTGGATCTTGCTTATTCATGTAGTTGTTAACATGCTTGTGTTGGTCAGGTTTCCCCTTTGAAATGTTGCAGCCCCATGGGACACAGGAGGTAAGTACTGTCTGCTTCAGGGATCCAGATCTATAGAGTGGCTGCTAACCTGGGTTAAAATGTTAATGATCAACTATTACACTATTTGCGACACACCTCTGTGTTGTTAGATAAAGAAAAATTGTAATGTCTGCCTTCTTACTATCTAGAAGAGGAGATGTCATTTATAGATGCTAACTTGTAGAAATGCTTTAGAGATTATTTAGGAGATGGGAAGGAGAGCATTCAGGAAATGTATTTGGTGGACTTGTAGTGTTTTTTCTTAACACACTTAGTCGGTTAGTTTTTGTTCTCTTTCCTCTTTTGGCAAGAAGTCAAATTACTTAGTCACCATTTTAATCCTAATTAAAAAAAAAACTAAGAGTGTCCTCTTGCTTGACATTAAATTTGTTTTACTGATAAAGTAAGTGAAGGAACTCCATACAAATGATCTATTCTTATAAGTGACTTTCATTTCTAAACATTGTAAGTTAGCTTTTTGAACCTTGGTAGAAATAATTTTAGTTCTGATATTTAAGTTCCTAGGCCATCTTCCAGTGGCTCTATCAGTTATAAAAACATCTGATTTTCCCACTATTCAATGAATCTCTTGACATTAGTGGCTAGGTCTCATTGATTTTTGTATACTGAATAGCCCCTAGCCAAGTGGCTTACAAATAATAGCAATCTGTTATCTTAAATCTTTTTTTTTTTTTTGACAAATTAAGCTATAAATAAATACCATGGAGAAAAGGCATTAATTCAGTCACTGTTTGTTCATTTAAACTGAAAATGAAACTAGGTGACCAACCCCCTTCTTGTATTGTGACAGCTGCATTCTGTCACAGATGATTGATGAAAAGGAAGTGCAAAAGCACAGACATGGAGAATGGATCACCTCTCCCCTGTTGAGGTGGCAACTCTTTTTTTGGCTACACTGCACTAGCAGGATCTTAGTTCCCCGACTAGACTAGGGATTGAACCGGGTCTCCCAAGGTGAATCTTAACCGCCGGACCTCCAGAGAATAACAAAGTGGCAACTCTTAAGCTTGCCTCCTAAAGGGAATTTGTTGACAGGGTAGCTACTATTGTCTGCCTAATGAACAACCAGAAGAAGCACATGGATTCTTGAAGGAGCCAGCTTGCTTTTAAAATTTAAGATGAGCTGGCCCAGAGGTACTGAAAATATATGTATTTTCTAAAATAATATTAAGTGATTATGCTCTATAAAGGAAAGTAATGCACAGATTTATATAAATGTACTCTATTGAAGGCATTTTAATAAGCTCTGCTTGCATGAATCTGAAGCAAGTCTTTTGTTCCCAATTAAGTTCAAGCATAGCAACAATGTGCACACTTACATTTAGTGTTTTTCCACTGCTGTTTCCCTACCATGTGTTGATAAAAATAATGCCTGACATGTTGTTGGCATTCATTAATTATTTTTTGACTGACTGAATGAGTTCTTCCATCCCATGGTTCCCAGGTTTCGCTCCCTGCTAAGTTCTTACCACTGCTGCAAAGGGTGGTGTCTTAGACCCAACTGCTTATCCTGGAGTAACCTAGAGCTGAGAGGCAATTTAGCCTCATGGAAAGAGTTTTGATGTTGTGTAGATCTTGATTATTAAAATTAAGATTCTGCCTTACTAACCTCTCGGAGTCTCCCTTTTCCCACTTATGAAATGTGGGTAATACATACATCTCAAGGATTAAATGAGATAATATAATTAAAATGTCAAGTATGTTTGGATGGACTTCCTACGTGGCTCAGTGGTAAAGAATCCACCTGCTGATGCAGGAGACTCAGGAGACACAGGTTCAATCCCTGGATCAGGAAAATCCCCTGGAGAAGGAAATGACAACCCACTCCAGTATTCCTGCCTGGGAAATCCCATGGACAGAGGAGCCTGGTGGGCTACCGTCCAGAGGGTCACAAAAGAGTCGGACACTACTTAGCGGCTAAACAACAGTGCCTGGAACACAGTGGACGTTCAGTAAATAGTTTCGACTCTTAATGATGATTATGGAAAAAACATAAGTTGATCAGTGTCCACTGAACAAATTTAAAAGTAACCATGATAATTAAATTATTTTCTGTTATGATTACTCTAACTGTGGCTAATTAGCCTAGCTGCTGGAGTCTTCTCCTTATCAGATGTACAAGACCAACATACTTCATATTAGTGGTCAGTGTGGGGTCAGGCATAGTCATACATGAACTTCCATGTACAGATCTATGTATGGATCCTTTTGAGTAAATAGGAGTAAAATGATGGTGTGATAGGTGTATTCTTAACTTCTTAAGAAACTGCCAAACTCTTTTACAAAGCGGTTGTACCATTTTACATTTCCACCAGCAACAATTGGTGAGAGTATGACTCGTTCTTCAAAGATGTCTTGAATTTCCAAAGGAAATAAATGATTGAAATGTGATATGGTGATCATAATAAGCTACCATTATATTACCTTACTCAGAGTTGGTTGTGAGGATTAAATGGACTAATATATAAAAAGCATTTAGCACAGAGTAAATGCCCAGTATACATTAATGGTATTATCATTGCCATTGTTATTGTAGTTTAGTTTATATTACCTTAATTTAGTTTACTTATCTTGACAGACTAAAAATAAACAGTCTAGAGTTTAAAGATCAAAATCACATGTTGTATAAAAGTTTTCACATTCGTCAAAAGGATCCTTGAACAAATGGACGTTTCTTTTCTCCTTTTCAGTAGAGGGGACTGTGAGACTAGGCGTTAATTACCTAGCATTGTAGTAAAAACAAAAGTTGAGGCTTGCAGTCATTGTGGTTGTAGTCTTTATATATAGTTTTTGTTTCCATTTTAGCTATCAGTGACCTTTCGTTATATACTGTTTAATTATGAGTTTCAAGATCTGAAAATATATTGCCAGTTTAGAGGTGATGATAACGTTTTTTAAAGAAAGATAATTACATAGAATAGTGCATATTTCAAACATCTTCATTCTACAGAGGCAGCACCTTCTCTTTGGGATGTAGAATTTGCTAAGCAGTTAGCTGCAGTCACTGAACAGCCCTTTCAGAATGGTTTTGAAGAGATGATCCAGTGGACAAAAGAGGGGAAATTGTGGGAGTTCCCAATTAACAATGAAGCAGGTAAGTCTTAACATCAGAGGTTTATAAAACTCTGATTGAGATTAATCTGATAGATGTTCAGTTGTAAGTTCTGGATATTTACCTGAATTTCAAAACTTAGTGTAGACATCTTTGTGATGTCCTAAAAGAAATCTGATGGTGTTTTTAAGAATACTAAGATTTCACTTAATTCTGATTGTTCGATAAGAAGGTAAAGTTATATGGCAGAAATGACATCATTAATTTCTATGACATCCCGGTGTTGAAAACTGCAAATGACAGTTTTGTGCTTGCTAAGCAGGAGATAACCTGGTAAATCTTCTAATACATTAAATACTGGGTAAGGTCATCCTTCAGTTTGGGGCAATGTTACAACTCTTTAAGTCATACACTAGTATCTTTTATTTGAAACCGTTGCTTTAACCAGGCACATGTTTCTTGTATTCAAAACCTCTCAAAGCAAGTATGTTTGGAGACTTTGAACTTCCTGGGAACTCTGGCTGCATACCTAGATACTTGGAGCTGGTAATAAACTATTATCTACTTTCCTGGAGATCTCTCTGGAGGTGTTACCTCTTCCGCAGTCAAAAGGAAAACAGTATTAACTATGCTATTTATTTTTTATGGCACCCATGATAATCATCAGCCAAACATGCCATTGAATATTTATAGGTGTATTTTCAGTTAGAAGAGATTCATTTACTTTTATGGTAAGATTAGCTAGAAATTGCAAACACCTCAGGAAGACTTAAGAAAAAGTAGTCCATATTTTAACCTTTGTAATATTCTGCACTGTAATATTTTAATTTTTGATAACCTTTCATTTGTTTGGATAAGTGGAGTAGAGTTTAAATAGTCTTATATTTACATATAGTAGTATTTTATATAGGAAAACTTTAGGAACTTAAACATCCTTTAGCAAATTCTTAATATTTTAAATATTTGTATGATATATTCAATAATATAGAAATCTGTGTTTCATCTATTACATAATGTACATTCTGGAAGGTATCAGGGTAAGGTAAAAAAACAAAACCCAAATCCACAGACTTGTTTGTATAAACCTGAATACAGATTCCAACTCTGTCAGTTATTAGCCATTTGCCTCTGAGGTAATAATTTAACCTCCTGAGCTTTAGTTTCCTCATCTGTAAATTAAAGAAACCTCATTGGAAGAATGTATGAATTAAATCAGATAAGTTAGTGAGTTGCTCACTACAGTTCTTGGCATATAATACTTAGAAATAAATGTTAGTTCCTTTCCCCTCTTGTATGTGATCATAGAATTTTAAAGTAGCAAAAAAAAAAAAAAAACCCAAAACTAAGAAATACAATCTATGATGTTAAGGGAAGACTTTGTTCCATATTTGTTGAAGCTTGGGTGTTCCAGGTCCTCATGGTGACAGACATGTTTTAAAACCCATTATTGAGGTAGAATATGCGACTTGACTTAAGAGAAACAGCGAACCGTGGTGGTTAGAGTTCAAGTGCCTGAGTGAGGCTTAATCTCTCCCAGCCTCAGGTCCTCCGTCTTATAAAATGATAGAAATAGTAATAGGACTCATTTTATGGGATTCTTCTGAAAAACAAGTGAGTTTATACAAGTCACCATCATCATCCCTGTTTGTACAACAATGATATTGTGAGGGGATTTGCTATTATAAGTATTTTCTCTTCTATAACATTTTTAAATCTCAAAATATTCACAAGGATATTGTGTATTTTCTAGGTACCACCAAATAGGATCGTAGGAAAGCATGACTTGGTGGTACATTGTCATCAGCAGTGAAACATTTCAGTTCATCAAAATCTTGTGTGTTCAGATGCTAAAGAATTTAGCTTAGATTTGGCCTGGTTTTCAAGAAAGTGTGATTTCTGCAAAAGGGAAAAAAAAACCCAAGCATGTTTTCTGGTCAGGTTGGGGAGATAAATGTGACAAGTGTCCATATACACTGTACACATTATTGATGCTTTGGGGTCAGAAAGGGAGGTATCTCATTTCCAGCTCCTGAAGGCAATTGTTATCTGAGTGAAAAACAGGAAGGGGACTGTGGAAACTTTCTCACTTTGATCACCCGCCTCAACACATACTTAGGATCTTCTCAGTACGTTAATAAGAGGACTGGCCTTAGAACCTGGAGTCTTAGCCCTTTAGAAACGTTCTTTCATGTTTCTTATACTTCGGATTTAAGAGTAATGAAATATCATGCTCTCTCTCCTAATAATTAGTTTCATGAAGATTTACTTCAATACTTTTGGAAAAAGATTCCCTCCGCCCCCAAAGAAAAAACAGGCTTACCATGTCAGGTTGGGAACACAATGCTGAAAGCATCTTAAAGGCATGTCCTGTGTTTACAATTTACTTCCCAGTGTTGTGTCTTTCTGTTACATTAAAAAAAAAAAAATTCTGTTGTTTGTTTTGCCACTTAAAATGTAAAAATTGACTTTCCAATTTGATGGGTTTTTTTTTTTTTTTTGCCAGTTAAGACCTGGCTTGTCCCTTCTGATGTGCTTTTCCAGTGCAGAGATGTATAAGAACCATTGCTGCTGCTGCCAAGTCGCTTCAGTCGTGTCCGACTCTGTGCGACCCCATAGACGGCAGCCCACCAGGCTCCCCCGTCCCTGGGAGTCTCCAGGCAAGAACACTGGAGTGGGTTGCCATTTCCTTCTCCAATGCATGAAAGTGAAAGGTGAAAGTGAAGTCGATCAGTCACGTCCAACTCTTAGCGACCCCATGGACTGCAGCCTACCAGGCTCCTCTGTCCATGGGATTTTCCAGGCAAGAGTACTGGAGTGGGGTGCCATTGCCTTCTCTGTATAAGAACGGTTAGGTGGAATTATTCCCAGTAGATTTTGCAATAAGATCACTTTTATTTTAGCTTTGGCTTTATCTAAATTTAATCCCATTTTTATCATTATCCAGTTAACAAGAGTCGTGCTCTTGAATATTCATCAGCCATGTATATACCACCAAATTACAAGTGTCTTTGAAATGCCCTCCAAGAGTAATTCTCAGTTTGGAGGCTTCAGTGGGCAAAAAAGCTCAGTCATGGATGTCAGTCATGCTTTTATTTTTCAGTTGGTTTAAATTTGTTCACTTATAGCATGCCATCCTTTGCCAGGGTGTCTGGAATGAATGCTATGACATGAGCTAGCAAGAATAGTTTAAAAAGCTCAGAATTACCATAAAACTCAGTGGTTGTTATGTGGGAGGGTATAGTGTGGAGAAAATTGGGGCAAATATAAAGATGATTAGGTCTGTGTTGTCTGAAACAATCTGCTGGTTGTTTCAGATGGTGGCCAGTGAACAAGAGCTGCAGAGTACTGCCAGGAAAAGAAATAACAGTTTTGACAAAATAGAAGTGAAAACAAGTCAAAGTGAAAGTGAATTTGCTTCAGTGCTGTAATATACTCTTTGTCAAATTGGTCGTTGCTATTAGCTGGATTTTACCTTTTATTTGCTGTACTGTATTTTTAGCTGTAGTCAGTAATATTAACACATTATTGACCAGGGGATTTTTGCAGAAACTAATGCCTGTGGCGTTAATACGTCTCCAGTCAATAATGTGTTAAATGGCGTTCACTAATATTTAAAGCAGAATTAGACACAGATTTAACCTATGTTGCTTTAGTTGATTGTACACCACTGGGGTTTCCTTCTTGTCTTTAATTTTCCACTCTTATTTTTTCCTTACTATATTTTGTTTCTTTTGCTTATTAAAAAGTACTTTAAGCTATAGAAATGAATGTATGAAAGTTTACTCACAAAAACGTAATACAGAAGAATAAAGAATAAACTTTACCCCTCAGTTCTCTTCCCTTTTCCTGAAGCAACCGTTGCCAGTAGTTTGATGTATGTCCCCACATCCACCTTAAATGATAGTCTCACATTTATCTGTTGTTCTGGTCTAAATGGGGCCGTATGATATATATAGTGTCCTGTAGCTTTTAAATTTTATTTATTTTTATTTAGCAGTATGTCTTAAGCATTTCCTTGTCAGTACATAGAGATCAACTTTATTTTAATAGTTCTATAAAATGGGAACTATTTATGTATTTTGTACTATGCCATTGCATGAATGACTGAAATTTATTTTTACCATTTTCCTATTGATGAATAGAGCTTTAGTGAATCCTGTTATACATATCCTTCTGTCCATGTCTGAGTACGTTAATTCAAGGGTCAAACAATAGGCATATTTTAAATTGCAATAAATATGAACACATTCTCTTCTAATAAGATAGCCAATCGATCCTCCAGCTGGTGAGGATGACTCCACCGTTGGTGGGAGTGGGGAGGAATGATTCACTAATCAGCATACAGACTTTCACTTAATTCCCCTGCTTATCAATTAAATGATTCATACCTCTTTTTGTTTTAGTTTCTCCAAAAAATAAAACTGCCCATCTTCTTTGGGAGATGGATGGTGTAGTTATCTAGAGGTACAGGTAGAAGATGGATCATGGGAGATCTAATTATCCCCTAAACCAGTTTTAATTAGTCTTCTGTTTTTTGTCCCTCATCCCCATTCCTAATTTCAGTGGTATATGATGTCACTAATTTCCAAAGCCTTTGACGTCTGTTTGCTTCTTAATTTGGTTTTAGCATTTTTCAACTCAGCTGAGTCAGTTACTACTTATCTGTCCACTTTCCTTCTAACATTTTGGTGATAACTCCTGTTACAGTTTCATTTTCTGTTCTGTTTATCTTTGAACTTTTAAACTTTTTATTCCTTTTACTGCCATTTAGTAGGTGTTAAAAGGGAGCAGAGATTTTAAAAATCATGGTTCAATCTACATTTTAACTAGAAGTCCTTGTTGCTTATCTTTTAACTGTTCAGAGTGCCTTTAACCAACAAAGATTTTAATTTGGATGTACATCTGTTAGCTTTTTCCCGTTTAATCTATCTGGAACTTAGTTTTGTATATAGTATCCCTTCTTTATCGCTTTCTCTCTTTTTTTTCTTTGTTTTATACTTCCCAGTACTACTTGGCTTTCTTCACTCATTGACTCATTCAGGAAGGATCTGTTCATTATACCTTCTAAGTTAAAAAGATGATTGATTTATCATCTAGAGAAAGAGTAATAAGATAAGATCACCTATGCCCTTAGATGCTTTTCCCCCTAATAGAGCATGTCATAATTTCTGTACTTGTCTAACTCATTATGACTTTATGTCAGAGATAGTTGGTCTGTTAATGATTTAATAAATTAATTATTGATCTTATATTAGCACAGCTATTTTAAAAATAGTTTCTCTTGCACAATTTTCTGTCTTAAGTCTTATATCTTAAGTACATCTAAGGAGACTAATAACCATAAACATTCAATCCAGGAGTCACCCTCAGATTTTTGAGAACAATTATTACCTTGATTTATTATGTTTCCAATGCTACAGACCTTATTTTTTAGCCCTAACATACTCTGTTCCAAATGTTATTGAACATTGAAACCTGCCTTGTTTTTCATATTACATTAGCCATATTGGTATTTTTTTCTTTAAAAGAATATTGTCATGTGGAACTGGAAGCAGTACTTGATAATATGGAAAAGATCTTTAGCAGAGTGAGACTTTTTTTCATTTTTACCTCATATTGCATTTTCCCTATTCCTATCCCCAGGTGTATATGCCTTAAAAACAAAAGTAAAGATGGAACAACATGATTGCCTGGTGAAGTAAACTATTGATAACCGTAGAGAATTCTCAATGGGATTCAAGGAAAGATTTTTTTAAAACAATAATTTGTCTGTAAAAATACACATGAATTTAGGAAAAGGGCTAGAAGGATATACACCATAAAAGTGATTAGTCTTGGAAGTAATTGGCCTTGAAAAATGTGAATAGGAACTTTGGAGGGTTATGGGATAGAGAACAACTTCCATTTAAAATATCCCTGCATGTCTCTTTTCCTGTATTTCATCGAATACAACATACTTTTGTTTTTCAAAGTTTTAAATATCTCTGAAGCTTACTTCTTACTATGCTAGTCGGGCTGCAGTGAAGAGATAGCTGTCACTGCCTGTGGATATGCGTCTACATTTGCACTGGGAGCATCAGAAGAGGCCATAGTGGAGCCCTTAAGAAATGCTGCATCACACATGTTCTTAAAATGAGGTTGGAAAGCATGGCCACTGACAACCCAGAGTTGAAAAGCCAATTCAGAAGAGTTGGATTCTGAATGTGAAGAAGTCTTGTGTGTTAGTTGCTCAGTCACATCCAATTCTTTGCAACCTGTTAAGACTGTAGCCCACTGGCGTCCTCTGTCCATGGAATTCTCCAGGCAAAAATACTGGAGTGGGTTGCCATTCCCTTCTCCAGGGGATCTTCCTGACCCAGGGGTTGAACCCATGTCTCCTGCATTGCAGGCAGATTCTTTACTGTCTGAGCCACCAGGGGAGCCTGAAGAAGTCTTAGGAAAACCTTAACCAATTCTTTTTTTTTTTTTTTACCAATTCTGTTTTTGCTACATAACAAACCACTCCAAACTTAGTAAAACAACAGCTAAGTAATAACTGCTCATGAGCTTATGGGTTTTCTGGTTGGCTTGGGTAGGTGCCTGGGGTTGGATCAGTCTAGATTGGTTTGTCTCACATGTCTAGCTGAGGTTGGCTGTTGTCAGGGGAGGCAATAAGGGGGTTTTATGTCACTCATCATTCATGGGCTAGGCTGGGCTTGTTCACCTAGCTGTAGAAGAGTTCCTAAAACAATAGTAAAGGCTTTTCAGGCCTTTGCATTGACTTTGATAATGTCCCATTGACCAGGCAGGTCACCTGGCCAACCTCGAATTTAAGGGTTGGAGCAACAGGCTGTATCTACCTCTTTATGGAAAGAAGGACAAAGGCACATTGCAAAGGGTTATATATACAAGCATAGTAGTAGTGTGTGGCCATTTAGCAGTCTAAGCCTTGATTTGTTTATTGTGTGTTTTAGTTTTTATAAAAGTGATGACTAGATCTTTAAATGTTCAAATAAAATTTTAAAAATCTCAATAAGTGGAAGATAATTCTAACTGATGAGATAGCATTTTTAAACTGTTTTGAGTTAATTATGGGTTCATATGCAGTTGTAAGAAATGGTAAATATTCCATATACTCTGTGCCCATTTTCCCCTAGTAGTTATGTCACGTACAAGCACAGGACGGCATACAGCCGGGCAGGCAGCATCCATAGTGTTCCAGCCATGTTCACATGTCACCATTTCACATGTACTCTATTGGCGCGTGTGTTTGTGTGTTCTGTGTAGTTGTACCGTATATGTAGGTTCGTGTGACCATCACCACAGTCAGGATGCAGACCAGTTCTGTCACCTCCAGGATCTCTCTTAGGCCGTTTTATAGCCACATTTCACTCACCTCCCACTGCCTCCCCTTCTTAGTCTCTGATCCCTGGCAATCACCAAATCCATTTTCCATTTCTCTCATTTTTTCCATACAAATGGAATCACATAGTGTGTAACCTTTTTTCCGGGTGCCCCCCCCCCTTAGGATAATTCATTCTCTGGAGATTTATCCAAGTTGTTACATGTGTCAGTAGGGGTTTTTTTGCTATTGTTTTTATTGCTGAGTAATATTCCGTGGTTCGAATGTACCTTATTGTTTAACCGTTCAACTGATAAGAGACATCTGGGTTGTTTCCAGTTTTTGCCTGTTAACAATAAAGGTGCTATAAATATTCATGTACAGGTTTCTGTATGAATACAAATTTCCATTTTCCTGGGATAACTACCGAGGGGTGCAATTGCTGGGTTGTATGGTAGTTAAATATTACTTTTTAAAGAACCTTTCAAGTTCTTTTCAGAGTGGCTATGGCATATTATATATATAGTTTAGACCATTATCCGTTCTTTGTTAATTTGAAGTGTGAAGCTTTGATTCTTTTTCTTTCTGGTCAGTGATACCCAGTTCTCCTGGCACCATTCATCGAAAAGACTATCCTTTCTCCATGGAATCATCTATGCATCTTAAAGTTGGCATATTCGTGTGGATCCATGTTAGTCTGTTACGGCTTCCATAACAAAATATCACAGACCGGGTACCTTAAACAGCAGAGTAGACTTTCGCATAGTCTGCAGGCTGGAAGTCCAAGACCCAGGTGTTGGCGGTGTTAGTTTCTCTAGAGGGCTCTCTCCTTGGCTAGCACATGGCCACCTTTTCATTCAGTTGTGTTTTTTTATCACACATTATTTATATTAATTTCCAACTGTTTGAAGATTTTCCTGCTGTTTTCCTGTTACTGATTTCTGTGTTGATTCCTTTATTATCAGAGAAGATACTGTGTATTATTTCAGTTATTTTAAACATGTTGACGTTTGTTTTGCGACCCAGGGTATGGTTAAACTAGGTGAGCGTTCCATGGTTGCTTGAAAAGAATTTGTGTTCTGCAGTAGTTTGGAGTGTTCTGTAGATGTCAGTGTAATCCTGTTGGTTAATATTTGGTTCTTCTGTGTCTTTTCTAATTTTCTACTTGGCTGTTTTATCAGTTGCTGACAGTGGGATAGTAAAACTGTAATTGTGGATTTTTCTATTTCTATGTTTCTATCAGTTTTTCTTTCATGTATTTAGAAACTTTTGTTTGGTGAATGCATAATTCAGGTTGCTATCTTCTTAGTGGGCTAATCCCTTTATTATGTAATATTCCTCTTTCTGATATTTGCTCTGGAGTCTGCTTTATCTGATGTTCATGTAGCCACTCATGCATTCCTTTTTAAAAATTAATGTTAGCAAGATATGTCCTCCTCCATACTTTGAACACCTGTGTTACAGGTGTTTGAAGTGCGTTTCTTGTCTACAGCATGTAGTTGGATCATGTTTTTCTTTTGATTGGTATAGGCCATTTACATTTAAGTAGTTATTGATTTGTTAGGATTTAAGTCTCATTTTGTTATTTGTTTTTGTTTTTGTTTTTCATTTTTCTGTTTCTCACTCCTCTGTTTTTTCTTGTCTTTCTGTGAGTTGCTTGAATATATCTTAAGAGTCCATTTTATTTTATGTGTTTTTTAGTGTAGTTTGTATAGTTTTCTTAGTGGTTTCTTTAGATATTAAAATATCCATTAGTAATAATTACTGCTCCATTTTGAATATTTGTAAAATGCTAAGCAGTGTAAAAGAGTTTTACAGGCTTTCTGTCTATTTAATCTTTAATCTTTACAAAAACCCCATGAAGAAGGTGCTGTTCTAATACTCATTTTGTGCCTGAGGAAACTGATGTTCAGAGAAGTTAATTTGCCCAGTCACATAGTTGTTAAATTGGTGAGCAAACCTCTGTCTGACTCTAATGTTCATGCCTTTAACTGTAATACTACCTCATTAATGTTAGTTTTATAGTATAGTGGGGGTTTTTGGATTAATTTATTTATTTTAATTGGCGGCTAATTACTTTACAATATTGTGGTGGTTTTTGCCATACATTGACATGAATCAGCCATGGGTGCACATGTGTCCCCCTGTCCCAAACCACCCCCCTCCCCACCCTCCCCACCCCATCCCTCTGGGTGGTCCCAGGGCACCAGCTTTGAGTGCCCTGTTTCATGCATCGAACTTGGACTGGTCATCTGTTTCACATATGATAATATACATGTTTCAATGCTATTCTCTCAAATCATCCCACCCTCACCTTCTCTCGCACAGTCCATAAGTCTATTCTTTATATCTGTGTCTCTTTTGCTGTCTCGCATATGGGATCATCATTACCATCTTTCTAAATCCCATATGTATGTGTTAATGTACTGTATTGGTGTAGGTTTTACATTCAAAATTGTAATGTATTTTGTCTCATTTCCTAGGTTTTGATGATGATGGTTCAGAATTTCATGAACATATATTTCTGGATAAATATCTGGAGGGTTTTCCAAAACAAGGACCAATTCGCCACTTCATGGAGCTGGTGACCTGTGGCCTTTCCAAAAATCCATATCTGAGTGTTAAACAGAAGGTTGAACATATAGAGTGGTTTAGAAATTATTTTAATGAAAAACAGGACATTCTAAAAGAAAGTGGCATAAACTTTAGTTGAAGACCATGGAAATTTTTCTTTCAAGCTGTTGGAGATTCATATTATAACTAAATAAAATAAATTTTACTAGAAGTTTTAATATACTGTGTTCATTATTGTATCTGATTTGAATGATATAAATACTAAATAACTTAAAAGTATATATGGTAGTAATTGAAAAATATTCCTGCATGGAAAAAAAAATCACCAGCTTTTATGGATTCAACTAGTAATTCTAAACAGAATATCTTAGAATTAGTAATAAGACAACTTTCTCTAACCTTTTTCTTTTCATGCAGTAAGCATACTTCTTTGAAATATAATTACCATATATCTGATGTCATCAGAGGGCTATAACAGTTGAGAGGATTTACAAACTTACATGCATGGACTATATATAAATATGCAGTTTCTATATTTGCGTATTTGTGCTCAGTTGTGTCTGATTCTTTGCAACCCCACAGACTGTAGCTCACCAAATTCCTCTCTCCATAGAATTTTTCAGGCAAGAATACTGGAGCAGGTTGCCATTTCCTACTCCAGGGGATCTTTCCAACCCAGGGATTGAACCTGCGTCTCTTGCATCTCCTGCATTGGCAGGCAGATTTGTTACCCTTGAGCCATAGGGGAAGCCCAATATTTGCACATACACATATTTTTTTTACCTAAGTCTGAATCACTGTAGTGAAGTAACCTTGCAGAAACAAAGGACTTATACTAATTGCTTCTAGTATTTTGGGTCATCATACCAATATTAGAACTAATTTCTATTATGGTACATAGCAGTGCGATTCAAGTTCATACAAGTGACAGGATTGAGGATTCTTTAAAAAAAAAAAAAAAAACCCTCAAAATAAGAACTTAGTTGACAGTGGAGTGGTCTCAGACTAGTGGTGTTTCAGGCCCTTGCACAAGCACACAAAAATTGAATGTGAAGGAACTCACCATAAACCCATTCTTCAAATGACAAAATACATAAGAAAGCACCATGAATTTGTACCAACATAAACAACAGAATCAGACTCATAAAGCCTTCAAATATTGGGCTTATATTCAGAATCTAAAATATGTCTAACTTAGAATGAAGTATAGAGCAGGAGACTATAAAAGTGACTAAACATATTTGAGAGTTTAGTGAAGGGTTTTAACAATAAACCCTGGAAAATAGATCTAAAGAAATTTGCTACATGCAGCAGAGAGAAAAATATGAAAGAGATAAAGACAAATATAAGATAGTAACACTTGTACAATCAGATGTTAAGGAGAGAAAAGAAGGAATGGGCCAGTTTTCTTTGGATAAAGAGAAATGATAATAACTATAGAAGAAATAGGATCTCTATTTTTAAAATCTTCCCAGAAAGAAAACTATAAGCTCAGACCATTTCAAGAGTTAAAAATATTCAGAAGGCAAATAACCCTAACCTTATACATACAAATTATCCCAAAGCATATAAAAAAAGGGAATCAATTCCAACTCAATTTCAGGAGATTAGAATAACAAACATGAATCTCAATCATGAATACGTTTGAAAAATCCAAAATAGCAAGCAAATCCAGCAATGAATAGGAAAGAAAAGTTGACAATCTAGTTTATTCCAGGAATGCAAGGGTGGTTTGACAATGGAGGAAAAAAATACATACCTCAAATAGTGTAGAAAAAAGTTTGATAAAATTCAACAGTCATTTATCATTAAAACTAGAAAACTTCAAGTAGAATTTCTTTAACTTGGTAAATGGCACTTACAAAAAACCTACAGCAAACATCTTAATGGTGAATCATTAAACCACTTCCTTGAAGATGATGAGACCACAATTTATTGTCCGCAATATACTGGAAGCTTAGACTGTACTGTAGCAAGAAAAAGCAACTGGGACTGCAAATTCAAATTACCTTATTACCCAAAGATAATCTCCAATGAATCACATCCTCTCTTTGAGAATAGACAGAACCTAAGACTTGCTTCTCGGAGAAGGCAATGGCACCCCACTCCAGTACTCTTGCCTGGAGAATCCCATGGATGGAGGAGCCTGGTGGGCCGAAGTCCATGGGGTTGTGAAGTGTTGGACATGACTGAGCGACTTCACTTTCACTTTTCACTTTCACGCATTGGAGAAGGAAATGGCAACCCACTCCAGTGTTCTTGCCTGGAGAATCCCAGGGACAGAGGAGCCTGGTGGGCTGCCGTCTATGGGCTCGCACAGAGTCGGACATGACTGAAGCGACTTAGCAGCAGCAGCAGCAAGACTTGCTTCTAGCAAATAGAATATGGCAAAGATGATGGGTATAGTCACTCCCTTGACTGGGTTATGGTGTGATCCCTGCGTGCTCAATCGTGTCTGACTCTGTAGACTAGCCCGCCAGGATCCTCTGTGGGATTCTCCAGGCAAGAATACTGGAGTGGGTTGCAATTTCCTCTTCCAGGAGATCTTCCCGACCCAGGGATTGAATCAGCACTTCTGTGGCTCCTGGATTGGCAGGCAGATTCTTTATCACTGAGCCACCTGGTAAGACTGGATGGGAGAGTTCCACTCCCTTTGAAGAAGTAAACTGCCATGTAAGAAGGCCTATGAATGGGCAACATAGCAAGGAACTGAGGGAGTCACTAGGAACTGACAACAACAAAATGAGGACCTCAGTTCTACAGCCTCAAATACCTGAATTCTGCCCGCAATCCTGTGATCTTGGAAGAGAGGTCTAAGCTCTAAAAAGGACTGCAGCTTAACTGACATTAATTGTAGCCTTGTGAGACTGAGCAGGGGACCCAGCTAAGTGACCACAAAAACATGGAGATAATAAGTGTATGTTCTCTTAAGTCACTAAGTTTGATGTACTTTCTTATGCACCAATAGATATTATAAAAAGGAAGAAACAAACTGTCATTATTAAGAGCCTGTGTTTATATAGAAAACAAATCTATAAATTAAAAGAATAGGCTAGTTTACAAGATCGTAGTTGCATGCCTACATACCAGCAACAGATTACATAAAATTTATAAGATACCATTTATAGTATTATAAAAGTCACGAATGAACAGGATATTTATAAAGAAAACTTTTAAAAACTTTAATGACATGTAAGTAATAAAAATTGAAAAATAGGTAAGCAGATGAAAAAAAAAGTTCATGGGTAAGCACACTTAGTATCATAAAGATATTCTTCCCAAATTTATAGCTTTAATGAAATTTTATTAAAATTTCTGACAAGGTTTTTTATAGAACTTCACAATTTATGTTAAAATTATAGAGAAAAGCAAAAAACTAAGAAGAGTCCAAACACTCTTGAACACAGATAAGGAATTTGCCTTAATTTTTAAGCTATCAATACTTAGTATAAAGCTATGATGATTAGACAGCAGGATATTACACACAGATAATTAAATTGATAGAAGAGCATAGAGAGCACAGAAACAGGCCCATTAGTACATGGAAACTTAATATATGATAAAATTGGCATTGCAAATCAATGGGAAGAGTGCATATTCAATGAATGGTGTTAGGCCAATTGGCTATCCAACTGAAGGAAAGAGAGTAGATTCTCAACTTCACAGAATACAAAAAAATCCAATTGAATTTGAAACTTAAATGAGAAAGATAAAATTATAAACATGTAAAAGAAAACTTAAAAAAAAGTACGACTTCAGTGTTGCTGCTGCTGCTGCCAAGTTGCTTCAGTCGTGTCCGACTCTGTGCGACCCCATAGACAGCAGCCCACCAGGCTCCCCCGTCCCTGGGATTCTCCAGGCCAGAACACTGGAGTGGGTTGCCATTTCCTTCTCTGATGACTACAGTGTAGACAAGGATTTAAGATACTAAAAGCAGAGACTTGCAGTGGTTAAGAATCTGCCGTGTGACATAGGGGCACAGGTTCAATCCCTGGTGGAGGAGCTAAGATCCAAAGTCCTGCAGAGCAACTAAGCCCGAGTACCACAACTAAAGGAGCCTGCGCTCCACAGTGAAGACCCCGTGTGCTACAACTAAGACCAGATGCAGTCAAACACACAAATATTATTTTTTTTAAAAAGATAACCAAAAGCACAATCTTGAAGAATAATATTAATACATTTGGCTATGTTAAAATTTAGAACTTTAAATCAAAAAAGACACCACCAAGAGTGAAAAGACAAGTGTACAACATGAAGATGAATGCTTCACATATAATCACCAAATGAGTAGTATGTAGAGTTTACAAAGAACTTCTAAAAATCAACTGGAAGAAAACAAATGATTGCAAAGAATATGGTCAAAACATAAAAAGGCATTTCATAGAAGAAAAAATATAAATGGCTAATAAGTATATGGAAAATGTGAGGGAAATGCAAATGAAAACCATATTGAGAAAACAGTAATTCAAAAAGATAGATGCACCCCAATACTTCACAGCAGCATTATTTATAATTGCCAAGTTATGGAAGCAACCTAAGTGTCCATCAACAGATGAATGGATAAAGATGTATCTATACACAATGGAATCCTCAGTTCAGTTCAGTTCAGTTGCTCAGTTGTGTCCCACTCTTTTCGACCCCGTGAATCCCAGCACGCCAGGCCTCCCTGTCCATCACCAACTCCCAGAGTTCACCCAGACTCACATCCATCGAGTCAGTGATGCCATCCAGCCATCTCATCCTCTGTTGTCCCCTTCTCTTCCTGCCCCCAATCCCTCCCAGCATCAGAGTCTTTTCCAATGAGTCAACTCTTCACATGAGGTGGCCAAAGTACTGGAGTTTCAGCTTTAGCATCATTCCTTCCAAAGAAATCCCAGGGCTGATCTCCTTCAGAATGGACTGGTTGGATCTCCTTGCAGTCCAAGGGACTCTCAAGAGTCTTCTCCAACACCACAGTTCAAAAGCATCAATTCTTTGGCGCTCAGCCTTCTTCACAGTCCAACTCTCACATCCATACATGACCACTGGAAAAACCATAGCCTTGACTAGACGGACCTTTGTTGGCAAAGTAATGTCTCTGCTTTTCAATATGCTATCTAGGTTGGTCATAATGGAATCCTACTCAGCCATAAAAAAGAATACGTTTTTGCCATTTGCAGCAACGTGGATGTTGCTGAAATAAGTCAGAAAAAGACAAATGGTATCACTCATATATCACTTATATTTGGACTCTAAAAAATACAACAAACTAGTGAATAAAACAAAAAAGAAGCAGACTCATAGATATAGACAACAAACCAGTGGTTACCAGTGGGGAGAGGGAAGGCAGGAGGGAGCCTATTATGTGATTATTTAAAATCAATCAGAGTGTAAAACTTCTGAAAAGTTTAAAGCACTCTAGAATTTAAAGAATTTTTCAATTAAAAAATTATTGTAAAAACCATATTTACCCTGCTTGGGAAAACCATCTAAGGGATGGAATCTGCGATTAGCTGCTCGCGTTTACTGATCCTGGACTTCATTACTGACTCCCTCAGTTTTGTCTTAAGTCAAAGATTTTGTCAGCAACCAAGAACTTCTGTTCAGTCAATGGTGGGTTTTACTTCCAATTCCAGGGCTTGTCCTAATGCTGAATACGTACGTAGTCAACACCACCTTCGAGGTTGTCTATGTAATCTGCAGTGTTCAATACATTGCTCCATTAAAAGCTCTCCCTATTATAATTTTATTTCAATAATTATTTGCTTGAACTCTTGGTTTGAATGTTAATAAAACAGTATACCTATAAAAAAAATAAAAACCATATTTATTAAGATAACATTTTTGTACTCTTTAAATGGGTAAAAAATTAGAAGTTAGATAATATCACACATATGTTGATGTTGGTAGGAGTGTAAATTGGCAAACACTCTTGGAATTACATAATTATAATCTATAATATATATATTATATACAGATATATAATTATATTACAATTATACATGAAACATTTAATTATATATTTGAATATTTATACATAAATATATAAACATCTATCATCATATGTATACATATTTATATAATCTTTGAACAATCAGTTCTGCTCCTCGTGTATATACCTAAAGAAACACTTGTAGGTATGCGCTGGGAGGCACATAAAAAAATGTTCAAAGTAGGGCTTCTCTGGTGGCTCAGTGGTAAATAATCTACCCAACAATGCAGAAAACACGGGTTCCATCCCAGAACTGGGAGGATCCCACATGCTGAAAAGCAACTAAGCCTGAGTGCCACAAGTACTGAGCCTGTGCTCCAGAGCCTGGGAGCTGCAACTGTTGAGCCCACAGAGTGGCAATTACTGACGCCTGTGTGCCCCAGAGCCTGTACTTTGCAACGAGAAGCCACAGCACCGAGAAGCCTGCCACACTGCAACAAGAGTGGCCCCACGCCTGCGCAGCTAGAGAAAAGCCTGCTCAGCAATGAAGGCCCAGCACAGCCAAAAATAAATACAGAAAATTTTAAAGATAAAAATAAAGGCTAAAAGAAAATAATGTCACCTATTAAAAAAAAAGTTCAAAGTAGTGAAAATCAGGGGAGAAAAGTGCCTGTTGCCTGGAGAGCTAATAAATAAACTGTGGTTTATTCATGCCACGGGACTCTATACAAGCAAAAATGGTGAAAATAGAGCTATACACATCAATACAAATGAATTCAGACATTGAGTGAAAAATAAGTTGCAGAAGAATGTATGTCATATCCTCTTTACAATTCTGAATACATTGCAGAGCATTAAATATGATTGTAACAAAGATCATGAGAATGATAAGCACAGCACTGTTAACTCACAGAGGCAGGAGAGAGAGGCTATGGCACAGGGGAGGGTCGCCCAGGGAGCCTACACACTGCTAACGTTCCATTTCCAAAGTTGGGGGGTAGGGTCACATGTGCTCATTTTCCTCTCACGCTTTAAAAGTTATGTTACAGATCTGCCTTTATATGTAGTAACATTTCATGATATTTAAAAGAATGAATATAAATGGATATATAACTGGAAGATATGCAGAGTTTGGCCATTGGTTTGAAGGATATATCCCCACAGTTGAGACCATGACATTAACGATGTTTTAAAAATATATTTATTTATTTACTTATTTGGCTGCACAGGTCTTAGCTGCAGTTTGTGAACTCTTAGTTGAGGCATGTGGAATCTAGTTCCCGGACCAGGGATCAAACTCGGGGCCCCCTGCGTCGAGAGCCAGAGGGTCTTAGTCAGTGGACCACGAGGGAAATCCCAAGAGACCATGACATTGAAAGCACCCTTTCTTTGTCTACTTTCACACTTGATTCTAAACAATGTACTGTCCTGAGAATCTTGGTCCTAAAGAATATATTATACTCAGATTCTTACCTTGTTCCTATTCTTAAAAGTGCTCTGAAACTTGCTTGAGTAATCAGTTTTAAAGTATGCAAATAAAGACAACAAAACTATCTTAATCCTAAAGTTGCTTTTTTAAAAAAACCTATGCATTTATACCTGTATGCAAATTGCTATTAAATTAGGAAGATTTCATTCTAAGTAACCAGGTTTTAAGAGGCTGAAGCAAACCTTTCTGAAATATGTTAACTCTAGGACTAAGCTATTTCTGAACATGGTATGATTTACAAGGTATCTTAATATCTCCTTGAACTGGAATATTAGTGATGGTGGTGGCGGTGGGGTGGGTAAGTGGCTCTTACTAGGGAAAGCAAACAGTTGCTGGAATACGCTCGTGACTTATAGCCTCTCTTTTTTTTTTTAATTGTGTTAACTGCAAAAGAAAGGAAGGACTAATGTTTTCCAAGGTTTCAGTAGCAGTTTTATGAAGAAAGAATGTAGTATAGAATGTTAGAAAACACTATGGTTTCTGGAATGAGTACCCCCCTGTGTGTGTGCTCAGTCATGTCCGACTCTTTGTGACCCCATGGATTGTAGCACTCCAGGATCCTCTGTCCATGGCATTCTCTAGGCAAGAATACCAGTTCAGTCCATTTCAGTTGCTCAGTCGTGTCCAACTTTTTTGACCCCATGGACCACAGCATGCCAGGCTTCCCTGTCCATCATCAACTGCCGGAGCTTGCTCAAACTCATGTCCATTGAGTCGGTGATGCCATCCAACCATCTCATCCTCTCTCGTCCCCTTTTCCTCCTGCCTTCAAGCCTTCGCAGCATCAGGGGCTTTCCCAATGAGTTGGTTCTTTTAATCAGGTGGCCAAAGTATTGGAGTTTCAGCTTCAGCGTCAGTCCTTCCAATGGATATTCAGGATGATTTTCTTTAGGATGGACTGGTTGGATCTCCTTGTGTGGGTTGCCATTCCCTTCTCCAGGAGATCTTCCTAATCCAGGAACTGAATGCTGATCTCCTGCATTGCTGGCAGATTCTTCACTGTCTGAGCCACCAGGGAAGCCCGTACCCAACCCAAGAGGGAACATTTCGTGAATCTGATAGTTGTTTACTTTAACCAATTTTCTTTTTTTTGTTTGTTTGTTCTTCCTTTACCAATTTTAATTGTGACAAAGGTAATTTTTCTGTCTTGTTCTTAAAATGGAGAGCAAAAGCTGGTCTGAAATAGATACCTTTGCATGTGCTATGTATTCACCGATTGAACATTTCTGAGGGCAAGGAAGCAAACAGAAACGCCCCGATTGGTTTTCTGCGTTATGGCTCCTGGATTGTTGACAGGTCTGCAGTGCCCTTTCTGTGTTTTCCTATACTTTCTTCCGTTTTTCTTCTCAACTTTGGAGTCAGAAGCTTCAGTTAAAAATCCCTGCTACATCAGTAGGAGCTGTGAGTCTAAGAACCTGACTTCATTATTCAGCTTCTGTTTCCGCCTTTGCAAACAATGGTTTTAATTCCCATCTCAAGGGATTTGTAGATGTTAGAATTGAATGAGACATTGTATGTAACAGTGACTAGTGTGTAAATGCTTTGAAAATAGGGTTGGTTTTCTTTCTCTGTGCTCCTCCCTGGGATCCCAGTGTTAAGAACAAAAAATGAGTCTCTTTTTTTTCACTATCCAGCATTCAGGACTGCTGGCTCCTTGCTCATTTATATCATCACCTCTTATCTGGGAAACAGAATCCTTAATTTTTATGATGTATTTTTCTCACCTTTGGATATCCATAACAATTTTTTTCTTCACTATTTTCATCACTGTTTAGTGGACTCTTGCTTTCCCAGGCAGAAATGAGGATGGACAAGTGTTGGGATGGGATTTTGTCCTCTGATCGCTGGGTATTCAGTCCTGTACCTGAGAGCTTCAAGTTCTCTCCTGTGGAAAAGGGCCCAGGTTTGTGCAAAGGAGCAGATCCCCTTAATGAATGCTTTTCTCCATGATTTGCTTTGATACCTCTCAAGGTGTCCCAGTGAACTTTTTTTTTTGATGATACCATAGTTCTCTGACCAGGGATCGAACCCATGTCCCTCTGCTTTGGGAGCGCTGAGTCTTAACCACTGGACCGCCAGGGATTCCCTCGGTGTCCCAGTGAAGCAGAAAAAAAGCAGGTCTTCTCATATCAATAAAACAATAATGGCTAACACCTGTGCGTTGTTAAAAATTTTTATTGGAGTATAGTTGCTTTACAACTTTTGTTAGTTTCTACTGTTACAGCAAAGTTAAATCATCTGTATGTGTACATATAACCCCTCTTTAAAATTTCCTTCCCATTTAGGTCACTGCAGAGCACTGAGTGGAGTTCCCTGTGCTATGAAGTAGGTTTTCACTAGTTATCTATTTTATTCGTAGTATCAGTAATGTGTATATGTCAATCCCAATCTCCCAATTCATCCTGCCTCCCCTTTCCCTCCTTGGTATCCATACATTTGTTCTCTACGTCTGTGTCTCTATTTGCGTATTATTTTTATAGCTTGTAAAGTGTCTTCACATCCATCACACATTCATTAGCTTGTTAAGCATTTGCTGGGTTCTGCCATGTTCTACCCCACTCCAGTACTCTTGTCTGGAAAATCCCATGGACGGAGGAGCCTAGTGGGCTGCTGTCTATGGGTTTGCACAGAGTCGGACACGACTGAGCGACTTCACTTTCACTTTTCACTTTCATGCATTGGAGAAGGAAATGGCAACCCACTCCAGTGTTCTTGCCTGGAGAATCTCAGGGACGGGGGAGCCTACTGGGCTGCTGTCTATGGGTTCGCACAGAGTCAGACACGACTGAAATGACTTAGCAGCAGCAGCGGCAGCCATGTTCTAGGCCTCGCCTAGACGCCAGACAATAAATGCACTGGTGAGGACTCCCTGGCCTTGACATTCTATCATTTCCCAAGAAATGTCCCTTCCCGAGAAGGCCTCCTCTCCCTGCCTTGTTAAGTTCCTACCTTCTCATTGTCTATCACGGCTCTCTGCTTCCTTTACAGTATTTCCCATCCTGATCTCCTTAAGGACTGGGGTTATGTTGGCTTTTGTCACCTCCATGAGGTCCTGTGTTCAAGACCTAGCATACTGCGAGGCCCCAAGAGGAACCTCAGGCTTCCCAACTGGTTTAGTGGTAAAGAATCTGCATGCAAGGCAGGAGATGCAGGTTTGATCCCTGGGTCGGGAGGATTCCCGGCAGAAGGAAATGACAACCCACTCCAGTGTTTTTGCCTGAAGAATCCCACGGACAGAGGAGCCTGCTGGGCTACAGTCCATGGGGTCGCAGAGTCATACATGAACACTACCGCCAAAAAGAGGAACCTCACAAATGTTTCCAAACTGGGAAAGACAAACATCTTTTACTGATTCTCCATTCATCTGATTCAACTGGAATGAATATCACCATGTGAAAATAGCTCCCTGTTATTCATTATTGTGAAAAATCAAGAGATTTAAATGAGATTAACATCTTTATTACTCTTTCAAATCATCCCACCCTCTCCTTCTGAGATACTAAGAATTAAGAATCCAATTACCTCTGCCACATAAATTAACGTTGGTTCATGCCTTGATATATTGAGCTACAAACAGGCATTTATAGTCTTTGGTCGCTTCTATACCAAAGCTTTTAGCCTAACTTGGAGATGGAGGTCAAGCTAATAGGAGCCAAGAATTATGACTATGAAGCACAGAGTTCCCAAACTGAGAAAGACAAATATCTTTTACTGGTTCTCTATTTCATAAGTGTTGAAAATGCAGGCCCAGAGGGAGTGACTTGCCAGTGATTTCACAGTTCGTTTACTTTTCCTTGGCCACGCCTGGAGGCTTGCAGGATCTTAGTTCCCCAATCAGGGATGGAACCCAGGCCCCCAGCAGTGAAAGCAGGGAATCCTAACCACTGGATCTCCAGGGAAGTCATAGTTCAGTTATGGCTGAGCTGAGACAAAAACCCCAGATTCATATCAGGGGCTCTTCTACTGTGTCCTACCTCTCTCTTTGACATTAATCAATAGCTTAAGCTGATAACAATTATTTTCTGAATGAACAATAGTAAATTCCATAAACTCAAAGATGGAAGCGAATGCAAATTGTTCTAAAACCATTTCAGCCATTTTTATGAAAGCACATGATTTCGATGAAGAGCAGTCCAGTATTAGAGGAAATGCTGAATAATATTCAAATGCTCAGCATAACCATAACCAGGAGGATGTGGTTTCTAATGTGTACAGTGAAAATCATGCTTCAGGTGAAGCTTATTTTATTTTCAATTAATATTTTTACTTTTGAAATAATTTTAGACTTACAGAAAAGTTGCAAATATAGTAGAGTTTATATACACCTTCACTCATCACCCTCTAATGTTAACAACTTACACAACCATAGTTCAGTGATCAAAATGCAAAAACTGAGGGACCTCCCTAGTGGTCCAGTGGTTACGACTCCATGCTTCCAACACAGGGGACACAGGTTTGGTTCCTGGTCCAGGAAGTCGCCACATACCACAGGACGACTAAGCCCATGCATTACAATTACTGAGCCCGAGCGCCTTGAGCCTGTGTTCCCCAGCAAGAGAATCCATCACAATGGGAAGCCTGCTCACCTCAACTAGAGAAAGCCCCCATGTAGCAGCAAAGACCCAGTGTAGCCAACAAGTAAATAATTCTTTTAAAAAAAATTTTAAAAATTGACACTGATACAATCCTATCGATTAAACCACAGACTGTATTTGAGTATCATCATTCCCCCCCAATGTTCCTTTTGTGTCCCAGGATATGACTCAAGACCCCACGTTGCATTTAGTGTCTTCCTAGCCTTCTCCACTCTGAACCAGGGCCTTAGTCTTTCCTTTTCTCCCATGGACTCTCCTTTTTCTACTATTGGAGTATAACTCCTCTACAATGTTGTCTTGCCTTCTGCTGCACAATAGGAATCAACCGTATGTATGCATGTATCCCCTCCCTCTTGAATCTCCCTTCCACCCCGCCCCATCCCACTCCTCGAGGTCATCACAGAGCACCAAGCCGAGCTCCCTGTGCTGCACAGCAGGTTTCTACTAGCTGTCTGTTTTACACGTGGTAGTGAATATATCAGAGAAGGCAATGGCACCCCACTCCAGTACTCTTGTCTGGAAAATCCCAGGGATGGGGGAGCCTGGTAGGCTGCAGTCCATGGGGTCGCACAGAGTCGGACACAACTGAAGCGACTTAGCGGCGGCAGCAGCAGTGAATATATGTCAATGTCTGTATTCTCTCAATTTGTCCCACCCTCTCCTTCCCCACTCCGTGTTCCCAAGTCTGTTCTCTATGTCTGTAATTCTATTGCTGCCCTGCAAATAGGGGTTCTTCATCCCATGGGCTCTTGAGGAGTGCTGGTCAGCTGTTCTGTAGTGTTCCTCCGATGGGTTTGTCCTTTTTTTTTCTTTTCATGATTAGACTGAGGTTACAGGTTTGAGAGAAGAACGCCACAGAGGTGAAGCTCCGGTCTCATTATTTCGTCTCGGGGGTACACAATATCAACATGACTCACTACTAGTGAAGCTTGATCACTTCGTTAAGGTGGTGTCTGCAGGGTTTCTCCACTGTAAACTTACTGCTTTCCCCTTTGCAGTGAGAAATGTCTTAGAGATACTTTGACACTTTGTGAACATCCTTTTTCTCTTCAAACTTTTGCCCCACTAACATCCGTCAGTGGACCTTGCCTGTAGCAATTATTACTATGGTTTTCTAATGAGGAGTTTATATTTTCCTCATTCCTGCTACATTTTTTTTTAAATTTTTAATTGGAAGGTAATTGCTTTACAATGTTCTGTTAGCTTTTGCCGTACAGCAAAGTGAATCGGCTTTAGGTACACGTATATCCCCTCCCCCTTAGACCTCCTTCCGACGTCATCCCCATCCCACACATCTAGGTGACAGAGGTGACCACAGAGCACCGAGCTGAGCTCCCTGGGTTACACAGTCCCTTCCCACTACCGGCTACATTTACTTATTGGAATTCTTCTGAAAAAGAGTTGGCCCCCTCCTCTGCATTTATTCAGTAATTTAACCACATCAGTTCAGACTTATGGATATTAATTTTGCTCTATGGATTAAGATCTTGTACTACCATTACTGGCTTTGTTGCTCAAGTTGTTGGAGCCTTAGCCTGGGAGATTTTTCGGGTTGGCGCTTGTGTCTTTCTGACATGCTCCCATCTTTTTAGAGAACTTTCCTGTTGTCTGCCATCCCAAGATGCTACAGGCTTATCCTGTCCCTGCCCCAACCCTGGACCCAATAACTTCTCTGAGGTTTTTCTTACTGGAGGAAAACATGTAGAAAACAAATTTTGTGCACAAAAGGAAGACATTCTTTGATGTTTATAAAGCTTTTATATCAGAAAACCTACCAGCATAGGATCATGCAGCGTCTCCAGTAATAATTCTGAAGCAGAGCAGTCAATTATGTATAGGTTAGCTTTCCCTGCTGGCTCAGAGGGTAAAGCGTCTGCCTGCAATGCAGGAGACCCGAGTTCGATCCCTGGGTCAGGAAGATCCCCTGCAGAAGGAAATGGCAACCTACTCCAGTATTCTTGCCTGGAGAATCCCATGGATGGAGGAGCCTGGTGGGCTACAGCCCATGGGGTTGCAAAGAGTCGGACGCGACTGAGCGACTTCACTTTCACTTTAGCTTTATTTTTAAATTTTTATTTGTTATTTATTTGTTTGGCTGCACAGGTCTTAATTGCAGCATGTGGGATCCAATTCCCTGATGAGGGATTGAACCTGGGCCCTGCATTGGGAGCATGGAGCCTTAGCCACTGGACCACCAGGGAAGTCCCTATAGGTTAGCTTTCTGTGTGTGTACTCAGTCGTGTCTGACTCTTTGCCACCCCAAGGAGTCCAGCCCGCCAAAACCCTCTGTCCTTGGAATTTTCCAGGCAAGAATACTGGAGTAGGTTGCCATTTCTTTCTCCAGGGGATCTTCTTGACCCATGGATCAAACCCATGTCTCTTGCATTTCCTGCATTGGCAGGCGGATTCTTTACCACTGCACCACCTTGCAGCTTAGTTATCCTTATATCTCCATGTCTAGCATAGACTGATGTGCAATAAATAGCTCCTGAATTAATGAAGTAATTCAACTGACCGCCCCTGGAACAGAGTCTTAACCTAGCATCTAGAGTCTCACTGGGAGAGGAGATGGGTCTACGGATAGAGTTCAGGATGAGGGGATGTCTGTGAACCTAGAGGAAAAAAATTACTTCCTTATTTCCACTCACCTCGAACTGAAAATTAGCATTTCCTTCAATTATGAATGTGCACAACAAAACACAGTAGTAATAGCAGTATTAAGACTCTGTCACCCATTGAAGTCTATTTTCACATCAACATTGGAGTTGTTGCAGCCATCTCAAAATATAATGTATGCTCATTACCACTTCAAAATTACAGTAATTATTAGACCTGCCACTGGATCTTGTTGTTGAAAAAGAATAACTCATTATTATATCACATTAAAAATATTTTGATGAGTGTATTTCAATGGAACTGGCTTCCTTTATGGTCCTTTATATTTTGTTTTACGCATTGAAAAACAGTATTCTGAGAGGAAGTCAGGTATCTTTAAGAGTGCATAACCAGAGACTTCCCTCCTGGTCCAGTGGTTAAGACTTTGCCTTCCAGTACTCGGTGCGTGGGTTCCACCCCTGGTCAGGAAGCTAGGATCCCACACGCCTCATGGCCAAAAACAAACAAACAAACAAACACCAAAACATAAAATAGGAGCAATATCGCAACAAAAAATTCAATGAAGACTTTTTAAAAAATGGTCTGCATAAAAAAAGTTCTTTAAAAAATTTCGCAACCAGGTGGTAAAGAGCGAGGTATATATAAATATGTACTCTCTGTGATGAAGAACTGTATTGTAAGTTGCAAGTGTCACGACCCAACTCCCATTCTAACAGGGGTCACCTGAAAGACACAGCTCAGCACTCGGCTGCTGGGGGCCTTCCTTCCAGGCTCTCCCTGCAGAGCTGGTCCTGGCCTTATCCTTGATCCCGCAGGGCAGTGTGGCCCAGTGTCCATGCAGCACTTAGGTCACTTAGGTCAGTGCCACAAGTAGCCAGGCTTCTGATGAGCTGTGCCACTGTGCAGCAATTATTTACTGCCTCTGTGCCTCGGGCATGCATGCATGCTAAGTGGCTTCAGTCGTGTCCGACTCTGTGCAACACTCTGAACTTCATCCTGCCAGGCTCCTCTGTCCATGGGACTCTCCAGGCAAGAATACTGGAGTGGGTTGCCATGCCCTCCTCCAGGGGATCTCCCGGACCCACGGATCGACCCATGTTTCTTTTGTCTTCTGCATTGGCAGGCAGGTTCTTTACCACTAGAGCCTCCTGGGAGGCCCCTCTGTACCTCAGTTTCCCCATTTGATAACAGTTGTAAAGTTTGATTCCCAGCCTATAGGATTGTTGTGCTATGCTGTGTAATATAGTACTGAGAACAGTACCTGATACGTAACAAGCAGCAACTAAATGATAGTTCTTTTTCATAAACATTGGGTAAGGAAGCATAGGTGAGTTTCTCCTTGAACAACTATGCAATCCTAGGTTTTCTCTTAAGTTTGTGGTAGGGCTCAGCATAAAGAAAATCAGGGCAACTATTTTTTTGTTTTTCTTTAATGATAACTATTTTGAATTTTAATTTATTTGGCTGTGCCAGGTCTTAGTTGCAGCATGACAAACCTATTTTCCCAGCCAGGGATTGTACCTGGGCTCTCTGCATTCAGAGTGCAGAGTCTTAGCCACTGAACCACCAGGAAAGTCCTAGAGCAAACTGCTTTTTATGTCTGAGCTTCCAACTTTACCTACCTGTCATTGTTGTTTGATGGCTAAGTCGTATCCAACTCTTTTGTGACCCCATGGACTGTAGCTCTGCCAGGCTCCCCTGTCCATGGGATTTCCCAAGCAAGAATACTGGAGTAGGTAGCCACTTCCTTCTTCAGGGGATCTTCCCAACCCAGGGATGGAACCTGTGCCTCCTAAATTGGCAGGCAATTTAGGAGGCACAGGTTCCTTTACCACTGAGGAACCAGGGAAACCCTTACCTACCTGGAGGGGTTGTGATTTGAAAACAAGAAGCTCCGCACTCCCATTCAAGACTGTATAAGCCATAATGTGTTTGTAGGTGACCGTCTATTTGTGTTCTTTTTTTTGAGGTAGATATTTTAGTCAAACTAGGGAATGCAGATGAATATGAACTCTTTCGTCATAAAGACCTGCATTTTAATAGGCTTGGTTATTTTTTTTTTTAATTGTCCTGTCCCTTCCCTTCCACAGAGCTGAAATGTAAAGTGGAGTCAAATTTATAATGTGCTTCTGACCTTATGAAAAACAGGCCCTGGAGACAGTTTTCAAGTTGTCTACTTCCTGCAAAATTATAATGGGTAGGTTTGGTTTGAGAAGAACTGTCAGTTAAGGCGGCATTTCCCCCCACCCCACAGTATGACTAATAATGGCAGTTATTAAAATTGAAGTTAAAATACCTAGAATTAAGATTTTGGCAGAACACACAGAGACATTCCATGGTTTTGGACATTTTAAGTATATGCCTTGATGAAATGTTCGCGTCTCACTTGAAAGATTTTAAAAGCGAGAGGTGGAAATAAATGACAGAAATAAAAGTTATATGACAAATGTATCTCAAATGCTCCTCCAATGAATTTTAAAATTTAAAGTAGGAGAAGGGAAAAAAAAGTCTGAGTAGAAGATCAAATCTAAAGGATTGAAAACAGCTTCAAAAATCCTTGAGGAGAATATTTGGGGCAATTTAAATTTCCTGGGAAATTTTGCTCTTTGTGAGGACATTATACTTTGAGGGCAGCTTTCACTGTTAGGGCTAATTTTCCAGATCTGGCAGAAGATTGTTAGGTGAAAAGGTTTCCCTTGGCCCATTTTTGACATGAAGTTATCTCCTGTTTCCCTCGAGCTTTGCAAAAACAGGCCCGCCCTTCACTGACTGAAGTGGAAACCCCAAGTCATTGCTTATCTTCCCCTCTTGGGCCCCTGGGACCTTTCAGGGCAGACCAAGCTCCAGTAGGCTGGGGAGCACTGTGGAGTGGTCTCACACCCTCGCTTACATGTTCTCCCCTTTGGCTAAGAGTTAACAAGAGCTTGAAGCATTATGGGCTCCCTCTGCCCTAGTTGATTGCACGTTCTACCCAAATAACGTGAGGAAAAAAAAAAAAAAAAGATTCCCATGTGCAAATTGTTGTTCCCAAATTATTTTACTATCTAAAACAGGGTTTGTTTTATCAAGGACAAGACTCTGTCCATATTTAATCAATTGTCACTCTGGTTCCAACCCTTACCCCCCACCCACATCTCTGCCTTACATCCCGTCCCCTCTAGTGGGTCTTCTGTCCACTGATCTCTGGTCTGTTCTCTATCTCTTATGAGGAGTGTGTCTACTCTCTGCACAGGGATTTTGGATTTTATCATAATGGCTGTTCGGCAATCTGCCTCCGTTCAGTTCAGTTCGCTCAGTCGTGTTCAACTCTTTGCAACCCCATGGATTGCAGCACTCCAGGCCTCCCTGTCCATCACCAACTCCCAGAGTTTACGCAAACTCATCTCCATTGAGTCAGTGATGCCATCCAACCATCTCATGCTCTGTCATCCCCTCTCCTCCTGCCTTCAGTCTTTCCCAGCATCAGGGTCTTTTTCCAATGAGTCAGCTCTTTGCATCAGGTGGCCAAAGTATTGGAGTTTCAGCTTCAACATCCGTCCGTCCAGTGAACACTTGGGATTGATCTCCTTTAGGATGGACTGCCTCTGTAACCAGTATCATTGTTCATGAAGATCCAAAGCATCAGTTTCCTTTGAAGACTGATCCATCGCCTGATCCTGGTGCAGCCAAATAAATATTTCTTAAAAAATAAAAAATAAAGCCTACTTACCAAAGCTTACTTCCTCCCTTTTTCTGAAGTGAAACAAAAGTTCTATTTTAGACTAATAAGCAGCCTCAGAGAGGGTGTGAGGATGTAAGGGAAATTCTCTCTTAATGAGTATGCTTTCTAATTAAATAAAAAGGAGCCATTTTCCAAAATAGTTTTTTCCACCCAAACTAAAAATTAGATACAGAGAAAGATGTAAATAAGACACTTAATGTTAAAATATGTCTGTATAATGAACAACAACAAGAATGGTGGAGTATTTATACTGCTTTGAACTAATATAGTATAAAAATTAAGCAATTTTTTAAAGCTCAAAAAGACTTATTTTTCTGTTTTATGAACTTTAAAAAGATAAGTGAGCTTTTTTTTTTTTTTGCAAATGGACTAAGAATGTCACATACCAGTAGGGGGCACTAAAACATTGCTGTTAAATGTTTAAAAAAATCACGTTTGGCAACTTTAGCTCCATCAGGTTAATCAGAAATGATGGAGGGCAATGGCAAGGGAGAGAAACAGCTCAACTAGAGTATCAAAGCTAGCTAGCAAATTTTCTTAGCTAAGTTTGCAGAGAGAATCCTTTTCTGTGTAAAAACTAATGTGACAGCTGTGATTAATATGTTTGGAATCAGTGAAACTGTGGACACAATACTTCATGCTGGCTCTCTGACACCCCGTAACGACTGAGGACAATTACGTATGGGGATCCCTCAGATGGAAAGAAATGGCAAGACCCAGCTGTACGTGGTCCATTATATCCTGTGATGGTCTTGCTGTTGTTCATTCGATGAGTCATGTCTGACTCTTTGCAATCCCACGAACTGTAGCACTAGAGGATTCCCTGTCCATCAACAACTCCTGGAGCTTGCTCAAACTCCTGTCCATTGAGTCTGTGATGCCATCCAACCATCTCATCCTCTGTCATCCCCTTCTCCTCCTGCCCTCAATCTTTCTCAGCATCAGGGTCTTTTCCAAAGAGTCAGTTCTTCATGTCAGGTGGCCAAAGTATTGGAGCTTCAGCATCAGTCCTTCCAATTCAGGGTCTAGAATACATAACCTTAAAATCCTGAATTGGGACTTCCCTGGTGATCTAGTGGTTAAGTCTTCGCCTTCCAATACAGGGGCTTTGAGTTTGATCCCTTGTCAAGGAGCTGGGATCCCACATGCCTCATGATCAAAAACAAAACAAAACATAAAGCAGAAGCAATGTTGTCACACATGCAATAAAGACTTTTTAAAAAGTGACCCACAGGGGGAAAAAAATCTGAAAAAAATCTATTAAATATTTTTTAAAAATCCTAGGTTGTAATCACTTTCAGGTAGATGGTAGTTTGGGCTTGGGCCCTTTGACAGTCCACTTGAATTATGGCAAGAGTATATGGTGGGGAATGGCCAGATGACACTCTTGGGTGTCAGTACCACACTGACCTGGTCAGCCTGGACCTGGAGCGACCTGCTCTTTACTGTCAGGAACAACCAACACCACGAGGTGAAGGAACATCTGGTCCTAAACAAGTGAGTGCTAAGCTTCTAGGAGTGTTTATTTCCATGAGAGGGAAAAGCAAGCCCATGCATGTCTCTTTGGCTATGCTGCAGAGTTAGAGAATGTGCCCTGAATTTAGCCTGGCCTGTGGCATTCTGGTTGTTTGTTCTGCAAATTGTAGCAGTATCGAAAGAAACTAGGAGCACAGGGGAGAGAAATTCCTATGGCACTGAATATGTTGAGATTGTTATCAAATACAGTGCCTGGCCCAGCTAGTCTCCAGTGGGATAGGCTTGCGCTCTGTCCCCGCCGAGATGTTGAAAACTCCCGGGACAAGGTAATTCAGCTGCACCAGACACAAGATGAGAGTTTAGATCCAGACACGGGAGCAGCTGCAGTAACGTGAGCAGAGAGGAATGCCAGCGTGTGTGGGGAGTGTGGATTTCAAAAGCGGGTTCTCCAAAGAGTGTTTCTCTCCCCGACAAGAGGCTAACATTAGTCCAGAAAGGGAATCAATGACATGTTGTCATTGACCCAAACAGGTGGACGGCAGAAGCCTGGACAACGGGGATGAGAACAAGTCTGAGAGAGGAGGGCGACTGACTGACAACTCAGCTTAACAGTAGTGAGTCCAAGAGGCCCAGGCTGCGGGCAGCCTGCACAGAGGTTATCTGGACAGCCAGTGTTTACAGTCTGGACAGACTGGATCCAACGGCGACGTGGGAGGCCGGCTCCAGGGAAGGCTGGTTCTGCAGGAGGATGCCTGCAGCCTCGTGGACCTGGAGGGGTTGGGGGGCGCTGGGAGCTCGAATGGTCTTTATCTGGGTGTGGGAGGGAGCAACTTCTTCTGGTTCTGTAGGCTCCTGAGGGGACTGCCATACGGTCTGGTCCGTGTGTGCTCAATCTTGCAGTTGTGTCTGGCTCTTTGAGACTCCATGTACTGTAGCCCTCAGGCTCCTCTGTCCATGGGGTTTTCCCAGGCTTCCCAGGTGGCTGAGTTGTAAAGAATCCGCCTGCCAATGCAGGAGACATAAGAGACGTGGATTTGATCCCTGGGTCCAGAAGATCCCCTGGAGGAGGAAATGTCAACCCACTCCAGTATTCTTGCCTGGGAAATCCCATGGACAGAGGAGCCTGGCGAGCTATAGTCTGTAGGGTTGCAAAAGACTGGACACAACTTAGCGACTGTGCACGCGCACAGGGTCTGGTCTATCCTTCCCTTATTCAATAGGCTGGCCTTCCCTTTCTTTCAGTGAGCCCCCTTGCACAAATGCTTTTCATCCACATCCCTAAATGTGATACCTCTAAGGGCTCTCCAGAATCCTAGTGAAGGAGGGAGAGAAGACCTCTGGGGGTGAAGAAGACAGTGAGGACCTCTTTTTCCTTCTTGTTCTTACTTGTCCACTGGACAGTTTACTGAAAGCAAGGAGTGATGGACTTGTGCGGGTGGGCACGGTTGAGCCCTCCTGCACTACAGATACGAGACTAACTGGAAGGGGATTTAAGTCTTTGGTGGATCTAAAACCACGCTGGATGCTGGACTTCCCTCAACAGACAGCCCTTCTGAATATCTTTAAAAAGAATCTCAGACCTTGTAAATGCATCTGCAATGCCTGGGGCTCATCCCACCTGCAGGTACTTTTATATAATTACCTCAGTGGAGCCTCACAGCAGTGTTTCCATTCCCATTACTCAGAGAAGGAAGCTGCCTGGAGGAGTAAGGAGTTGCTATTGAGTCGCTCAGTCATGTCCGACTCTTTGCGACCTGGACTGCAGCACGCCAGGCTTCCCTGTCCTTGACCATATCCCAGAGCTTGCTCAAACTCATGTCCATCCAGTCGGTGATACCGTCCAACCATCTCATCCTCTGTCGCCCCCTTCTGCTCCTGCTTTCAATCTTTCCCAGCATCAGGGTCTTTTCCAAAGAGTCAGATCTTTGCATCAGGTGGCCAAAGTTTTGGAACTTCACCTTCAACGTCAGTCCATCCAACGAATAGAGTTGATTTCCTTTAGGATTGACTGGTTTGATCTCCTTACTCTCTAAGGGACTCTGAAGAGTCTTCTCCGGCACCACATTTGAAAAGCATCACTTCTTCAAAGTGGTGTTTGAATTTGAGTGTAGTTTCTTTAAACTTCTACCACTTTTCCCTGCCGTGTATTGGGTTTGTGACAGAGTGGTAATAGGTAGTAAGTAAGTAAGTGAAGTCACTCAGTCGTGTCCAACTCTTTGTGACCCCATGGACAGTAGCCTGCACCAGGCTCCTCCATCCATGGGATTTTCTAGACAAGAGTACTGGAGTGGGTTGCCATTTCCTTCTCCAGAGAATCTTCCTGACCCAGGGATCGAAGCCGGGTCTCCAGCATTGTAGACAGACGCTTTACCGTCTGAGCCACCAAGGAAGTCCAATAGATATTAGATCTACAAACTAAAGAAACCACATGGATTATTGGTTCAGAGCAAAGGTTCTGGAAGCAACTGCTTGGGTAGGTGTCCTTGTTAGCTAGGTGACTTTGCACAAGTTACTCAACGTCCCTGGTCCCAGTTCCCCCTCCTGTCAAACAGTACGTCCCCCACAGGGTTTGTGGAAGGTAAATAAGTTTATATGGTTCAGTGCTTGGAACACAGTAAGTTCTAGTGTGTGTGTTCCTCTAATGCTGACCCTGCTGCTTGTTCATAAACCATTTGTTACCAGCATGGATTTGGTTGAGACTTCGCTCTCAAGTTAGGGCTTTATTTGTTTAACTGCATTTTTAGGTTAAGGCTCTTTAGTCCCCCGGTGGAATGTTAAAGGTCTATACTAACTTTTAGAAAAACGTAACTGATCCTTTAGTCAGTGGATTAGTTTTCTAGGGCTCTGTGTGTGTGTGTGCGTGTGCGCTCAGTTGCTCATTCATGTCTGACTCTTTGTGACCCCATGGATTGTAGCCACCAGGCTCCTCTGTCCATGGAATTCTCCAGGCAAGAATACTGGAGTGGGTGGCCATCTCCTACTTCAGGGGGTCTTCCCGACTCAGGGATCGAACCCATGTCTCTTGTGTCTCCTGCGTCGGCAGCCAGATTCTTTACCATTATGCCATCTGGGAAGCCCCACTTTAGCCATTATGACCACCTTAATAATTTTTTCATCACGACCCATTTAAAAGTAATTTTTCTGTTATGACCGGTTCAAGAATTTATCAGCAAGGTTGCTAATAAAAAACTTTCACACCTCTAGAGTGTTCAGGGTTAACATTTACATTACAAATTCTCACCTTCACTGTGTAATTTTAGCAGTTTCTTTTGTTTCTTAATTTCAGGCAGGTCCTCCTGATTTCCAATTTAAGAGGTTTCCATGGTTCTCGTCAATTTTTGTTTATTGGTGAATAAATTTGTTGTATGTTTTAATTGGGCTGTGAAAATAAGGTGGCATTTACAATCTTTTAATAGAATTCTGGTGTGTATACATAGGAATGTGAATGTGTGCGCCTGTGGGTGTGGGTGTGTGTGTGTGTACACAAACCAGAGACTGAGACATAGTTTTACGATACCATTGCCAAGAATAACTAATCTAGGAATAACTGCAGAATCTGATAATACAGGTGGTGTTTCATGTTAGAAATAATGTCTACACGAACAGACGTGAATTCTTTTTAATTTTAAAACTGAACATTAAAATTAAGCTACTGCCCTTTTCCTAAATTAGTGTTTTAATAGTCTTTTTTTTTTTTAAATCACATCTAGGAAAAAAGATTCTGGATTCAAAAGCCATTTTATTCCAATTGCCTTTAAGTACAATACTTTTTGCTGTTATTGTTCTGTATGTTTTTCTTTTTTTGAAAGAGAGCTAATTTTTTAGGACTGTTTTGTTTACATGAGAAAGTCACTCATCTCCAGCTTTTATGCTTCTTAGAGACAACATCTAACTCTTATAAAATACATTTTGGTGTTTGAGTGGGTTTAGTTTTTAAGAATTTCACTCCCCAAAAGAACTGCAGAAAACTAAGAATATATTGTATCAATTCTCTCTTGCAATTGTTTTAGAAAAATTTGCTCTATTGTTGAAGTTGTGCTGTTTTCTGTGATAACATTATCTGTTAAATGAAGCTGTCAGAATCATCATCAGCTAAACTACCAAAATGAGTCAGCTAACTTTATTTTTAACCGCTTTTTAATTGCCTGCTGAGACTATCAAGAATAATGTAACAGGATTTTTAAAGCCTTTATAGCAATGTTTTGGTATATCAGGCTATATAAAAAGGTGCATCGAAGGTTCAGAATTCTCAAGTCATTTCCACGAATTTTTCCTTTTAATACTCAGCTGCAGGGAATGGAGAAGTAATGAAAACCCTTGAGATTTGAGGCTTTCCCTAAATTCTTGCTATGACATTCCATGGATGTTATACATACTATCTCTTAATTTACAAAGAATCAGTTGGATTTGGGCAACCAATGTACGTAACACTTGAAACATGAAGGAGCCATAGCAGGATTTAGAACAAATATCAGTGATTTAGAAATCATGTGTTTACCTAAGCCGAAGTCATTTGTCTAGTAACAAAAACCTACCCACGAGGTTGTACCGATGTCAAAAAACAAACATTTCATCCCTGTTTCAAAGCACTTTAAGATGTTATTTTAATCCTTACAATACCTCTTTGAGGTATGTAGGTGGCAAGTAATACCAAGATAAAAATTCAAAATGCAGAATAAATTGAACACTACTTAGTAAAAGAACTTTAGTTGATTGTGCTTTGCTGCTTTTCTTGGACAGTCCATTGGTGATTTCATTTTATCATATTTTGCAGGGTAGGACCAACAGCACTGCATATTTGCTAAAACAGTTACTGTGGTCTATGAGAATCACTGTGTTTCCACAGCTTAAAAAATTTTTTTTTTACATTTTTAACAAATCTTTTTATATTTTAAACTTTTTATTTGTATTGGGATATAGCTGATTATACCTGGTGGCTCAGAAGGTAAAGAATTCGCCTGCAATGTGCAAAGAGTCGGACATGACTGAGCGACTCAGCACATGGCCAATTAACAATGCTGTGATAATTTCAGGTGAGCAACTAAGGGGCTCAGCCCTACATATACATGTATTCATTCTCTCCCAAACTCCCTTCCCATCCGGGCTACCACATAGCATTGAGCACAGTTCCATGTGCTATACAGTAAGTCCATTTTCAATATAGCAGTGTGTACCTGTAATCCCAATAAGTCCATTTTAAATATAGCAGTGTGTACCTATAATCCCAAACTCTCTTAACTACCCCTTCCCCCTTATCCTTCCCTGCTGGCAATCATAAGTGTTTTTCTCTAAGTTTATGAGTCTATTTCTGTTTTGTAAATAAATTCATTTGTGTCATTTCTTCTTAGATTCTTAATGTTGTTGTTGTTGTTTAGTCACTAAGTTGTATCTGACCCTTTGAGGTCCCATGGATTGGTAGCCAGCCAGACTCCTCTGTCCATGGGATTTCCCAGGCAAGAATACTGGAGTAGGTTGCTATTTCTTCTATTTCTGTTTTGCTAAAAAGTTAACTTGTATCCTTTCTTCTTAGATTCTGCATATAAGGGATGACATATGATATTTCTCTTCCTCTGTCCGCAACTTTCTACTCATACTAGCCTCGGCAGAGATGAGCAAGCCACACATGTGATTTGCTCTCTTACCCAGGTGGAGGCATCCTACTCCTTTCTCCACCCTGCTTCCCCAGGCCTTGAGGGTCTGTGCCTACCATGACAAGCAAAACATCAAATATACAGCTCTTCAAGAAAAGAGATTATATATTTGGATGATCTTACTGACTTTACTCAATAATCATATAAAAGTTGCATTAATCTTCAACATATTCCGACTCTCAGAACTGGATGCATCAGCTAATTAAAACTAGGATATCTCCTGGAAATGGGAGAGCACGGAGGGGTGATTTTCCTTCTGTGATTCATTGGTAATTTAAATTGGCTGAAGGGAAGGTAGCCACAGATAAGCTCTTCTGACTAATGCCAGCCTGCAATCTGTGGGTTGAGGAGGTGGCAGATACTTCTCTGTGAAGACAGGAGACCGCCTCCTGAACTCTCAGCCGAAGGGTGTTCCACTCATGCTTTCTTAATGAAAACTGGGGGCATTAAGATAGGATCCCATCCCACTTCCAAAGTAAGTTTTTCTACAGGTGCTTTACAAATATTCCTGATACTTTATGCTCACTTGATGGCGGAGAGGAGAGGGCACTTTCTAATTCACTTTGAGGTCGAGAGGAACACAAGGGTTTTGTTTTGCTCTTAATTTTGTCTACTGTCTCATGTAAGTGAACGTTATGGCTCTGATCAGTCCCCAGTGCTTTCAGCAAACAGAGCTGGATTAAATAGTATGGGAATAAGGTCCTCCATTTGAACTGTAGAATATACGCTCACTTGTTCTAAGCTAAGTCCAAGCTTCTGAAGCTCTTCCTGATCTCGGGTGGCCTCGGGCCTGCAATGACTTGGAGCAGGGCTTGGGTTCCCAGCCACAATTTGGGCTGGGTCGAGACAGTGAAAGCATGTATCCTAGCCACTAGACCAGGGGTTGGTGACAAGGGCCCTGGCCCTTCAGCTTTGCGGAAAAGAATTTCCACAGAGACGGAAAGTAACAAAACAAGTATTTATTAACAGGAAAAAAAGTACAGTATGTGTGGATAAACATACGGGCGGACTCAGGGAGAGAGTGTCGCTGAGTTGTGCCCCCGTGGCAGTTTGAATTAGTTTTATGGGGGTATTTCTTTCGGGTTTCCTTTGTCCAGTCATTTTTATTTCCTTGGTACACATTCCATATTTGGTATACGTCAGGATCCTCCCAGCTGTGCACACACATCTCTTAGCCAAGATGGATTTTACCGAAGAGGCCTGTGGGTAAGCCTGGCATTAGTTAGCATCACTTCCCTTTGACCTCCAAGGAATCTTTCTGCACTTGTGTGGTTGGGGAGGTCTCTTGACCTCAAGAATAAGAAATGTGTGGTCTGGGCAGGGCCCTTCCTCCTCCCCTAATTGTCCTGCTCTTCTCATCTTGGAGTTTTGATCCACCAGAAAAGGCATCTTCAATTGCTTTACCCTGTGAGGGGCTCATCTACCTCCTGTTTCAATATGTGGAATGACTTTTCAATAAAAATCCAGTGCTAACCACTTTCTTCGTCGGGGATAGAGCTCAAGAGAGCTGTTGAATTTGGTTTGATGTCTATTCAGGTTTAGGAGAGCTTTGGAAAGAGTTTCAGATGAGCCAACCATTCCGGAAGGGCAGGTTGCTCTTACTGAAGAAGGTCTGAGGCTGTCTGTTCAAATAAGCAAGTGCTAATGGCTTGGAATCCCCCACATAATTTGTGTTATACAAATGCAAACATCAGCATTATTATTGTTATTTATAGTCTATCTCTAGACTCCTTCATTAACATAAACTAAACTGGTTTCAGGCAGAGTTGATAGCTGACAAAGATCCCTCCACCCCCTAATATGTTTAAATTTCAATTTTCTGGAAAGAAAAAATGGAATCATCAAATTAATCTCTGGTTAATTTCTAGGCCTCTAGAAAACCCCAACATTTTACAAAGGCAGAAAGTGTGGAAACAGGTGACGAGCTCTGGATTTTGATAGTAGTTGGTTCAAGTCTGATAACAATTAGATAAGCTTCTAAAGTAAGTAAACTTACCTTCAGTAAGTTTCTTAGCTCTCTGTACCTCAGTTTCAATTTCTATAAAGTATAATTCCTAATAATTTCTACATTATTGGTTTGAGGACTGATTCAGATAATAGCTATATAACACTTCATCCATAATTACTGTTGAAAATAGTAGTTTTTATTAACCCTGGGGGAGAAAGAAAATGTGTATATTCTGATTCTGGGTGAAGAATGATTTATGACTTAGAAATGAAAACATTTTGAAGTGAGAAATATATATTTATATTTATCAGTATACATATCATCTTATTTCAGATGATAGAGAAATCTGAAAAACAGGAGGGTGGGATCTCACCCAGCCTCGTTCTGGGTTGTAGAAAGAATTTTTCCAGGTTGGAATCTTCTGGAGTGCAAGCGTGCCATGTAGTTGTCAAATGTTCTGTTTTCAGTTTGTTGCTCAAACACAAAATTATTTAACGTACACACAGCATCACAGGAGACAAATCAGTTTTTTCTTCCAGCGTGATATCGGTGATCAACTAATTGGAAGTTCCATTTTTAAATGTTAAACCTTAGAATGTAGAGTATCTCTGTGTGTCTTAAAGGCTGTATTTACCACAAAATAAAAACCTGATATCCCAGAGAAATACTCATTCTTCATCTATGTTTATTCTCTGGCATAGCAGACTTCACATATGGGTGGGCCCTGTGAGTCAGCCAAATCCGAAATTTGATAAACTCTTACCTCCTGTTTCCACAGCGTAACTGACACAGACGGTGACTACACATATCATATTAAAAACACATGTGCTCTGACTACACAGTCATTACCTCTTGTTATTGATTTTTATCAACAAATGACGAGCAACCTAGTTAGTCACTATACAATGCTAGCTGTTTCTTCTTGCTTCATTCTTTTATTACTGTTGTGGACTTTCTTTTTAGGGGTTTGTTTACAATCACACTTGACTCCCTTTCCCTTCTGTTATGTTGTGGAAATAGGGCAGTTTGATTGGAAAAAATGGATTATTGTAACACGGTGATTAATTCTTACTACTTAACGTGAACATTCATACAAATTAGTTTTCCAAGTAAATAAGTAGGACTCTTTCTTAAACTTCTTTTCTGCCAAAAATGTAGTACCATCTGTGATCTAGATGGCAGCTTTTTCTTATTTAATACATATGTCCCCCCCTTTTTGGAAGCATGCTAAGAGCTTTAATATGACATGAAACAGAAATAAAATAGTAAAAACACATTGTGTTGCAAGCATGCATGCAAAATTCAGATTCATGACATTCAAAGAACTTGGGATTGCATGTGCCACCCATTCATTTTTAGGGCAACTTGCAGTCCTTAACATTAGAAAAAAATTTAAATGTAATGTTGGGAGTTTGGGAGACTAATTTTATTGTTTTGAAGATAGTTGAGATCTAGTGTTTAAAATAGGCTGAATTTCATTAGTGATCTGAAAACCTCCAGTTAGAAAGTTAAAGTGAAAAGCAGTGCGATACAAAGAAAGACTTTTGGCCTGAATGCTGCTGCTGCTGCTAAGTCGCTTCAGTTGTGTCCGACTCTGCGACCCCATAGACGGCAGCCCACCAGGCTCCCCCATCCCTGGGATTCTCCAGGCAAGAACACTGGAGTGGGGTGCCATTTCCTTCTCCAATGCATGAAAGTGAAAAGTCAAAGTGAAGTCACTCAGTCGTGTCCGACTCTTAGCGACCCCATGGACTGCAGCCTACCAGGCTCCTCCATCCATGGGATTTTCCAGGCAAGAGTACGAGGCCTGAATTCTGACCCCAGCGCCTTGGGCTTTATTACTTAACTTCTCAGTGTCTGCTTTCTTACTTGTAAAAGGAGGGGTTTCTGTGGGCTCAGTAATGAGCACCTATAAATCCATCACTCAGATACAACCACTGCTAACATTTTTAGCCAATAGTGATATCTCCAACCTCTTAAATATCTTATCACCAGTACTGTCACAATGCCATTGCGAATGCTTGGTCCACTTTATTTTAAATGACTATATATGATTCTACCTAACAGTGAAGAGGAACTAAAGAGCCTCTTGATGAAAGTGAAAGAGGAGAGTGAAAAAGTTGGCTTAAAGCTCAACATTCAGAAAACTAAGATCAGGGCATCTGGTCCCATCACTTCATGGCAAACAGATGGGGAAACAGTGGAAACAGTGTCAGACTTTATCTTTTTGGACTCCAAAATAACTGCAGATGGTGACTGCAGCCATGAGATTAAAAGACGCTTACTCCTTGGAAGGAAAGTTATGATCAACCTAGACAGTATATTAAAAATCAGAGACATTACTTTGTCAACAAAGGTCCATCTAGTCAAGGCTATGCTTTTTCCAGTGGTCATGTATGGATGTGAGAGTTGGACTGTGAAGAAAGCTGAGCACCGAAGAATTGATGCTTTTGAACTGTGGTGTTGGAGAAGACTCTTGAGAGTCCCTTGGATTGCAAGGAGATCCAACCAGTCCATTCTAAAGGAGATCAGTCCTGGGTATTCATTGGAAGGAATGATGCTGAGGCTGAAACTCCAATCCTTTGGCCACCTCATGCGAAGAGTTGACTCATTGGAAAAGACTCTGATGCTGGGAGGGATTGGGGGCAGGAGGAGAAGGGGATGACAGACGATGAGATGGCTGGATGGCATCACGGACTCGATGGACATGAGTTTGAGTGAACTCCGGGAGTTGGTGATGGACAGGAAGGCCTGGTGTGCTGAGATTCATGGGGTCGAAGAGTCGGACACGACTGAGCGACTGACTGAACTGAACAAATATGTCATTCTTTAATCATTCTCTATTGTTGGTCATTTAGATTATCTCCAAATACATTTTTAGTATTGTTGTAGGGACCCACAACTAGCCTCTCACTAACAAAGCAAAGGAACAGAATTTATTGAAGATGACAAACATCTTCACAAGAGAACTGAAAATATTGGGTCTCTGGTTTATGATTTGCCCAGTGCTTGTCTCCAGTTACAGATTAGTGAGTGTCACTTGTATTAGACAATCTGATGTAGCCTGTATTTTTTGATCATCCGAACTCCAAGGCTGGTGCTCAGAGCTCATACTCCCAACACGTGTGGATGTGCATTTATTCAGTTTTTTTTTACCTCATCTTATTATCTTTCTTCAAAATGGTGACTATGATAATACTTCAATTCTTTTCTGCCTCAGCACTCCTTGTATCTATGAAATACTTTTTTTGTGTAATTCCTTCAAAAAATATTGTCAAGATGCATTGCTGATTCTTTAAAGAGTGACACAGTTTTAATTCTGACATCAAATATCATGTAAAGCAAAATAACATAAACTGTTTATGACCTGGGCTTCCCTGGTGGCTCAGTGGTAAAGAATCTGTCTGTAATACCAAAGACTCGGGTTCCAGGTTTGATCTCTGGGTCAGGAAGAGCCCCCAGAGGAGGAAATGGTAACCTATTCCAATACTCTTAGCCTGGAGAATTCCATGGATAGAGGAGCTACAGTTCATGGGGTCGAAAAGAGTTAGACACGACTGAGTGACTTTCACTCACTCACTCTTTTATGACCTCAACGAATTTGCCATCTAAACAGGGTACTCTGAGATGCATGGCACGTAGCCTGTACATAGTAGGTGCTCTATAAATATTTGTTGAATGAATAAGAAAATCCAAAGATAATTATTCCTCAAGAAAAATGAATGACTACTTCTGATATTTGCTATAGGCCAGGTTTCAGGACATGGGTTTAAGAAGCCAAAGCTGTGTTGTTTGAGGTGATTATTTTCTATGGGCAAATGGAAGAAAGAAAGACTGTTTTTAGTTGATAGCAGTGTATCCTAATGATTCAGACAAAATATTGAAAATGAACAATTCTGGGGAAGACAAGGTGGAGTATGAAGTGCCATCCACTTAAGAAGAATAAGCATCCAAGCTTTTTACTCATTAAAGTGGACTTAAATTACCTATTTTGACAAGTAAGAATTTAAACCAGAGATCAATGTGGTGGTGGTGAGGGGTAAATATAGAAATTTCTGCCTGGGAATTGATCAAAGGAAACCATCCCCTCAGTCTTCCTGTCAAGGATGATGTAATAACTACTCTGAAAAGCGGCAGAGGAAAGAATATCACTATGGTTTGTGAGATGGACTTTGTGAGCATAAACTTCCTTTTTCATCTTAATTGTTCTTACCTGACATGAAATGTTTTTCTTCCCAGTTTGGCCACACGCACCAATGATAATGATTCCCACTTACTTATTAAGAAGTGAGAATCATTAGAAAAAGCCTTAAAAACAAACAGCTACCATTAAAAAAAAAAAACAAAAAAACTGAAGGAGAAAATAAATAAACCTTTTTCTCTTAAGAAGAACTAGTGCCAACCTAAATCCTTCGCCATCCTTCAAAGAAAACATTTACATGTTTTGACTAAAAAAAAAACGCAAAACCCCACAAAACTCATTTTGTAATCTTTTTATCTTACTATCACTATCATTTTTTGTGTGTGTCAGCTTTTAAAAAATCTTTTAAATCAAAACTTCTAGCTCAGTAATTTCATCGAAGTAAAATTACTAAAACCTATGGGATCGACTGAGAAATACACCACAAAGTTTTATTCTGATTATCGATACCTTGGGATTGAGCTGTGCTCAGTTGCTCAGTCATGTCCAACTCTTTGCGACCCCATGGACTGTAGCCCACCAGGCTCCTCTGTTCGTGGGACTCTCCAGGCAGGAATGCTGGAGTGGGTTGCCATGCCCTCTTCCAGGGGATCTTCCCAACCCTAGGGATCCAACCCAGGTCTCCCGAATTGTGGGCGGATTCTTTACTGTCTGAACCACCAGGGAAGCCCACATTGGTACTATGTAGTATTTATAATTTTCTGTGTATTGAGATTATTGATGGGAAAGCAGGAAATTGAAGCTCTAACCCTGACAGCATCACTGTTACTTATGTGAACTTGGGCAAATCAGTTCACTTTGCTGTGTCTCAGTTCATTGCGTGGTGCCTCACCTCTAGGATGATCTCCAGATTTTCTTCCAACTTTAACATCCTCTAGGTCTAGCTGAATAGAAAGTTCATCCTGATACACCCATAATGGAGGGCAATTTGGCAGTGTCTCAGAATTACAAATGCACTTGACTGCTGACCCCAGTGATCTTTCTGGACATTCCTCCTGTGGATGTACTTGCACATATGCAAAATCTCTTTGTTCTATGAGATTACAGAACAGTTTGTGATCCCTCAAGACTTGAAACAAGCGAAATGTCCTCCAGCAAGGGTGAGTAAACTGATACATACAATGGTATGGTAGGCAGCTATAAATATATATTTTTAATTTTTTGTAACCATGTGGCAGGGACATTGGTGCTGTAGGTACTCAGGAAAGACCAAATAAAAGCGAATTTGTCATTTAAAGGAACAATTGGGCATGATAGCTCAGAAGATTTCAAGGATCTGGGGAGAAAGTCTGTAAGAAAACTCCCTTAACCAAATACCTTCCTCCAATTGAGGTCCTGAAAAACCGGAATTGAAATGAAGGCAAGGCCAAATTTGCAGTTGGCTTCCTTTGCCAGGCATGATCCACTTGGGCACCGCCTATCTGTAGGGTGCGGCCGTCTGAATGGGGGCTGCCTGTATAAAGCGTAGTCGGAAAGGTAGAGGGTAGCAGCGGTTGTACACTACCGCCTTCCTTTCGGCTCATCATCTGGGTTACTGAGGTCCTCTAGCGGCTAGCTGAGGAAGCCGGAACAGTCTCAATCTGATAGTAAACGCAGAGACCACAGGAGGGGGTGGGGGGTGGGGTGGGAGCCAAACGTATTTTCAATCCATCAGGCTCACGACCCCCAGCCACCCCCAGTATCAGTAGGAAGCTGTTGTGATAATCGGATTATGAAGAAATCTGAGTTTGGACGGGTGAGAATGTCAACGAGGACCAAATTTTTCTCTAAGTCTTTTCAAACTTTTCTAAAATAGGCCTCCTTTCCTTTAGATGCCACTTTTTCAACTGAAGAACTGTCATAGTTTTTTTTTTTGCCGGGGGGTGGGGTGGTGGTGGTGGATTGAAAGCTGTCATTTTGGACAAAGATATTTAAAACTCTACCGTCAGTCTTACATCTTCAGTGATCCCATCTCTCTGAAAGGAAATGCCTTCCATATTCCTTCTAAAAAAAGCAAAACAAAACTTGACAAGTATTTCTTCTGCTCCCTGAGACACAAGGGCCATTGTCTTCCTTTGGCCCCCACTGATCTTGGCAGGACAGCCTGGACCTAGAGCCCAGATGGAGCGAGGTGGGGTGGGATGGGAGGGGGCGGTGATTGACACGCGCGGGACAAGCAGCCTAAAGCAACACCTGGGAATGAGTGGGGCAGGGCTGCGCCCCAAGCCTTTGGTTCTGTCCCCTGTTAGGTTTTCACCTCTCAACATCTCAGCACTTGCATTCTAAATAGCAAAGCAATGACAAGCAAACAATCGAACTTAGTGTAAGTAAGTAATAAAGTGACAAGGCTCTCCCTAAGTGCTCTCCTCTGACCCCGCCTTCCCCGTCGTCCCGGACTGACTCAGTGGACAGTCTGAGGTTCCCGCCCAGGGGAACAGGTTCCCACGGAGGGCACGAGGGTTGAGGCTGCCTTCCGGTCTCAGGGTGCGTGTGCATGAGCAACCGTCTTCGGCCGGCGCCGAGCCCCCTTCTCTCATTTCTAGTTTTAGGTCAAGAATGGAGTGAACCCGGCTCGGGGCGGCTCGGCTGGCCGACGGCGCCCCACACCCCCAACCCCCCTACTAGTCTACACTGACCCCCGAGGCTCAGCTCGCGGGTGCGGACAGGTGGGTTCCCGGCGCTGCGGCGGCGGCTGGGTCCTCCGCGCCAACTCGGCAGTCAGAGCCCCAGCCCCGGCCCCGCGCGGGGATGGGGACACGCGTGTGTGCGGCCCGCGTCCGGGGCCGGAGAACTCGACACATCGCAGGGAAAGGAAAAAAAAACCCAACTAAACCAAACAAAAACAAAACCCACCGACTTGCCCACGTTTCTCTGCAGAGAAATCGTGGGCGGAGTCGAGAGGGGGCGAGTGAGCAGAACTCTGACGAGGCCGCCTCCGCCCGCCCACGCACCCACCCACCCGGCGGCCCCCTGAGAGTCGAGCGTCCCCGGCCCCCGCCCGGCCCAGCTTCGGTCTCCCGAGCGCAGGTCGAGGCGAAGCGGGCGGCTCGTTCCACTCGGGCTTCCCGAGTACTCGGCTGGGCTCCTCAGTAGTAAACAAAGTGTCGTCGCCGCCTCCACGTTGGTTTGCCTCCTAGCAATCAAAACACTGAGAGGGCGAAAGACTCACAGAAACACTCGAGAATTACCAGAAAATAATAACAGAGAGCCAAAAAAAAAAAAACCAGAGAGAGCGAGCGAGCGAGCGAGCGTGCATGTCAAATAGAAAAACACCGCACTACCCCCCACCAGCCCACTGCCGCCTCCCCGTGGAAAACCGAGCCCCGCCCAAGGCCGGCGCCCATTGGCGGCCCGGGCGGCGCCGCCGCACTCTCATTGGTCGCAGGGGCCGTCCGTCAGGGGCGGGCCGGCGCGCGCGCCGCCGCCGCCGCCGGCGGGGGGCGGCGGCAGATCCCGTAAGTCGGGGCGGCCGCGTAGTCGCTGCAGCTGCTGCCGCCGCCGCCGCATTCAACAGGCAGCAGCGCCGCGGTCGCGCCCGCCTGGGGAGAGCGAGCGGCCCGCGGCGTCCGTCCGTCCGTCCTTCGTTCGGCGGGGAGCGCGACGCCAGCGCTGTCGGGGCCCCGACGACTCTGGCCTGCCGTCCCGTCAGTGCAGCGGACCCGGAGGCGCCTAGATGCGGACGGAGCCGTGAAGTTAAGTTCTGGGCTCGCGCTTCCACTCCGCCGCCGCCGCGCCTCCCTCCCGGTTTCCGTCCGCTCGCTGCACCGACCTCACCCCTTCCCGCAAATCTCGGACAGGCTCTCGGCGCCCTCTCTCCCCTCGGCACCCCCCACTGCCCGGTGCTGCGCTTTTCTCACTTCTGGGCAAGTCCCGCGGCTGGGGGAAGGGTTGGGGGGTCACCATGGCCGAAGCGCCCCAGGTGGTGGAGATCGACCCGGACTTCGAGCCGCTGCCCCGGCCGCGCTCGTGCACCTGGCCGCTGCCCCGGCCGGAGTTTAGCCAGTCCAACTCGGCCACCTCCAGCCCGGCGCCGTCGGGCGGCGCGGCGGCGAACCCCGACGGCGCCGCGGGCCTGCCCTCGGCCTCGGCGGCCGCTGTCAACGCCGACTTCATGAGCAACCTGAGCCTGCTGGAGGAGAGCGGGGACTTCCAGCAGGCGCCCGGCTCCGTGGCGGCGGCCGCGGCGGCGGCGGCGGCTGTGGCGGCGGCGGCGGCGGCGGCCGCAGCTGCCGCCACCGGGGGGCTGTGCGGCGACTTCCAGGGCCCAGAGGCGGGCTGCCTGCACCCGGCGCCGCCGCAGCCCCCGCCGCCCGGCCCGCTGTCGCAGCACCCGCCTGTGCCTCCCGCCGCGGCCGCCGCCGCCGCCGGCGGGCAGCTCGCGGGGCAGCCGCGCAAGAGCAGCTCGTCCCGCCGCAACGCGTGGGGCAACCTGTCTTACGCCGACCTCATCACCAAGGCCATCGAGAGCTCGGCCGAGAAGCGACTCACGCTGTCGCAGATTTACGAGTGGATGGTCAAGAGCGTGCCCTACTTCAAGGATAAGGGCGACAGCAACAGCTCAGCGGGCTGGAAGGTGAGCGGCCTCCGGGCGCACGGCCGGAGCGGGAGGGGTGGGTAGGTGTTGGGGGGAGCCGGCCTCTGCCTGAGGTCGCGGCGGGGCAGAGAAGGAGGACGGGGGGCGGGGGCCCGCTGGTACAAGTTCGCTTGGCCTGAAAGTGTAAGGCACGCGGGCAGCGCGTGCAGGGTGAGGGCGAGAGTGGCAGAGGTGGGTCGTGGGCTTGCCCGGGACCCGTCGAGGGGCTGGGGCAGGAATGAGTGTGTGTGCGCCCGCTCTAGTGAGAGTTGGAGCCGGACAGGGAAGGGGCTTGCTGGGACCAGAGGGGGTGAGAAAAAGGACTACAAGAAGTGGACCTCCGAGCGGCCAGAAAAGTTCGCCCGTGAAAGAGAGGTGCAGGGGGTTCATTGGGAACTGCTCCCCCTCGGCTCGCGCGGACTCAAGCCGCTGCTCATATTGACCCCCCTCCCCCAATCCCCCAGGACATCGGGGGTGAGGGCGGCTCTCCGCCGCCCACGCGGCGCGCGTTCCCCACCCCCAAGCCCCAGGACGCCCCGCGGAGCCGTTTCCGCCGCGCGGGGCGGAGGAGGGCGCGGCGATGGGGGCTTCGGAGCCCCGCCGCCCGAGAAAGGAGCTGCAGGTGGAGGGGACCGGCAGGGCGCCAGCCGGGAGGCCCGCGGGGCCGAACTCGCCGTTTTGGGAGGCCAGCGTGCATTTTGTTTTGTTTTGATTGGATTTCGAAGTGGCCTCGAGTGCCGGGGGCCGGGCGCGCCCAGCCAGAGGTAGCGCCTCCGACACGTGCGAAGGGGCGGCCACCGCCGGCGAAGCGCCGGCGCCCGGCCGCGCGGGGCAAGCTAAAGTTCAAGTGTGACCCTCGGCGGGGGCGGGAGCTGGCGACGGCGAGGGAGGGGCCGCGGGCGCAGGAAGCAAGAGCCTTTAAAGGGCCAGCGCGTTCTGGCCGCGCGCGCCGCCGGGCCCGGGCCGCGGGGCGGCGAGGCCAGCGCTTCTTCGCGGCAGGAAGTGCCCGGCAACCTTGGCCTCGCCCTAGGTTCAAGGCCTTTAATTAGGCACAGAGAGGCTCCCCTGGATGACCGGGGCTGGAACATGTGTCCTCTGTTGCTTTTCCGTCTTAGCACGGAGGTGCAGATCCGAGAGGCAAGGCGGAGAGCTTTGAGACCAGTGTTTTGGGGGAGTTGGAGTGGAGGTTCGAATCTAGGGAACCGGAGGGACCTCCTGCATCGATGGAGACCCTGTAGATGAAGTGCCTCTGGCCCTTTTTGCCTTTCTGGAGAGAGAGAAAGACAGAGACCCACCAGGAGAGACCCAGGAGGGGGCAGGTTCATCCCTACCGAGAGGTGGAGAAGGCCCTGGGGTGCTCAGGAGGGCGGGCTCCTGGGAGGCTGACCGGCCTTCCGTCCGCCCTGCGGCTTCCAGAATCTGGCAGTTTCTCAGTGTCACAGGTGAAAGGATGGATGTGAAGGTTCTGTAGTTGATCTAGACTCCTTCCTCGCTCCTCATCTGGACTGTACAGCGTAGTATTTTTCTTTGCTGCGCACTTGTTACACCAAGGTGGTTTTACATACAGTGTCATCCCAGTGGTTAATGTGTGTTGGAAAGGTTAAGTTGATCACATCGTATTGAAACTCGTGGAGAAGGAGCCAGGATCTTATTTCTTCCGAAGTGTTTTTTAGAGTAAAAGCCTCACATATAATCTCATTCATTACTAGGCATTACATGCAATTTTACCAAGTGCTTCTAAGAGGTAAAAAGAGCCTCTGTACTTTACGCGCGGTGTATGTTCTTTTAAGTTAGAGGATGTCTGCCAAATTCAGTTTTAGTTTAACATTTGAATTTAAGTGCTTGACTTATTTATCAATTCTACTTGAGCTCTTATAAAGCATTTGCCATTAAACGCCGCCCCCCCCCCTTTTTTTTAATCAGAGTACAGTATGTACTTAACACCGTTTTTGCATGTCGTTGGAAATGGATACAGCCTACTTCAGCTTGTTGGAGTGCCTTTCTTTGAAGATAGGGGAAGGCAAAGTTTGGGAATTATCTTTAATTTCGCCTCTCATATGGCCTTAAGTCAAGACATTCTTAAACTAGGAATATAACTTAAATGTTTTTAGTTTGGTTTTTTTTTAAGTACTTTAAAAATAAACGATTCTAAGTCTAAAATCAACCCCCCCCCAGTCATTTATATTAGGTTCTTACTTGTTTTAATTTTTTTCCCCAAATGCAATTATAATGTAAAAGTACTGCTTAGAGCTGGAAGATGTGTTAAATGTTAGTAAGAAGTATTGGTCCAAAATTAGAGGCCCAGTGGCAGCTCCCAGCAGTTGCAGCTCCGAGTAGAAACCTCGTGGGCGCTGGGAGGGAGCCGGCTGCCATTCTCAAGTGAGGAAATGTTTCAGGTGTATCAGTCAGTTGGTGCAAGTCAGATTACAGCAAGTGCATTTTCACTTTGAGTAAAAGAGTATTTTAAGAAGAAAAGAAACAACCTGAAGCGTTTTCTAACTCATAACTCGTCTTCTGGTTGGAGTTTTCATAAAAATGAGTTACTTGTTAAAACCAGGTTTCACTCTCAGATCTGAAAGACTCGCTGTGTTTTAAAGATTCATAAAAAGGAGAAATTTTACTATGACTTTTAGCTTGAAAAAAAATTCAGTTCTAAAATGCAGATCAACCCAAACTTGACTGCTTTAGGAGAGGCTGCTTTGGAACTAAGTTATTTCCTGTGATTTACTGTAGGGAATTAGATTGAATATTTAATTAAATATAGTTTGTTGTGCTTTACTTCCTGAGGCCTGCCTGAGAATTTGAAAGTGATTTGCATAGGACAGAATAGTTGGAAAGCTGTTGAAAAGTTCAGAAACTTCTGATTCCTTAAAGACTGGTTTTATTTGTGGGATATGCATTTGTATTTGTAGGAATGGTATGCCAAATCTTCTCTATACTTGTTTGAATATTGCTTAGAGCTGTCATAAGGCTACACACAAAGTGGAAGCTGAGACTTTTGGAAAACCCGGGATCTTTTAAACCATGTACAGTATTTATAAATAGTGAAACTTCATTTCTATGATCTGTTTTTTTTTTTTTTTCTCTTCCCATACAGAAAGTTTTCTAGAGCTTGGGAAGTAATATTGTGAGTTCTGGCTCTGTGTTTTGTTTTTGATTTGAAATTATTTGAAACAGTTAATATAGGTTAATAGCTTACTTCAACAGTAAGACCTAACAGTTGTTAAAATTGTTTTACTATGAGCTACCTGAGATAGTCTTTATTTTGGAATGAAGTTTCTTTAATTTGGTCTGTGACCTGATGGTGCATTTTCTCATAATGTTTAAAAATTCTTACCTGTTCTATTCTAAGGGCTTTCAAACTGCAGGTGAGTAATTTAGCCACAGAGATTCCATGGCAGGTGTGATGGCTGCTTTCTTACTGCACAGTTACATTTGACAGAACCTTGTGAGGATTATTGAAATTAACCTTAAAGAAAACCTGTTTTACCGTCAGGTGAAAATCTCAATATATGTGTTTGAGGAAAGGAGCATGAGGAAAGAGAGTTGGGAAAGGGGCTAATGCAAGAAAGTGTGATGTCTTATTTGCTATAGGCTGAAAGGTATGTGGGCCTTATGTGAACATGTATGTGGCTGAGATGTTTTGTTCAGAAGTTCCCAAATAGATGTCAAATATGAATATTTAATTGCCCCTCATAAGAGCTTCATTTTTATTTTACTTTTGGTCTTCTGGTAAATCCTTGGGGAGATGAGGTGGGAGGGGTGGCTTCTATTTTTGAATGATATTCAGCTTTTTTTTTAAGTGACAAACGTGAATACTAGAAAGAAGGCATTTTTAATTCTCATGTCTCATGGAAACTTGAAAAAATGTTAACGTTTGTTGACATTCTATAGCCCCCCCGCCCCGTTACTGTAAGGCAATTGTAAGGCACCGGCAATGGACACGAGTATTGCCAGCTATCATGGACCGCACGGGCATCATTTAAGTGGGTGCTTCCCAGGTGGTGCAGTGGCAAAGAATCTGCCTGCCAGCGCAAAAAATGTGGCTTCAAACCCTGGGTCCGGAAGATCCCCTGGAGGAGGGCATGGCAACCCACTCCAGTATTCTTGCCTGGAGAATCCCATGGACAGAGGAGCCGGGCGGGCTACAGTCCATAGTGTTGCAGAGTCCGATGTGACTGAGCTACTGAGCGCACGCACACGAGTACACACACACGTGAAAATGGGGACGGAGAAGTGAATACCCAGTGGTTGCTTAGAACCCCTGCTAGGAAGGGCCCCAACGTTTTGCTTGCCCTTGTTCTCTACCCTCTTGATCCAAGCTCCTAAACTGCAGTTCTGGGTGACTTTCTAAGAGAACAGCTGTCTGTATTAGCCTGGAATTTCTTTGGGAAGCCTGAACTGTTTGCATTTTTCTGGAACCCTCTGCTCTTGGAAATGACCCAGTACCCTGGCATCATAGGAATTGACTCTGCTGGGTTTTTTTTTTTTTTTTTGGTCCTTGTGTGCCATAACTTTGGGGCTTCCTGGGATCCTCTTAGAAAGGCTGTGTAAGCCCCATGGTGATGGGAGAGAGGAGAGGAGTTTGCACTTGCGCTCCACATTCAAGGAGCGGATCCAGCCCTGCTTCTGCAGTTCAAGGTGTGCCTTCATAGTAAAAGTTTGCAAAGACTTGCCCAGTCCCCCACCTGCCCTGGTGCACACAGAGGTCTGAAGTTGGTAGATTGTTACTCAGTTGTGAACCAGAGAGGACCAGATGAACCTGAAAGTGTTTATTTTGGTGTGTCTGAGGGGTAAAGGCTTGTTATTTCAGTGGGTACTCTGTGTACAAATGCACTCAAGTGTTGATGGAGTCTCCCTTTTTGTTAATTACCAATAAGGACCAACAATGTTCAAGTCAGAGGCACAGAAAGTCTCTGGAGATAATTATTACCTTTTTTTTTGTAGTCTTATACAGAACACAAGAAACATGAAAATGCTTATTTGTACACTGGTGACGTCATATGGTTCAACCTTTAAAAAAAAAAACCCAACTTCTTTTTTTCTTTTTCCACTGGCATCCCAGTTTACTCCACTCAGTCTGTCTATGGTTTATGGACTTGTGGGCTAAGTGCTGAAAGTGCTGAGTCTTAGGTTGAGTTATTCTTGCCACTTGGAAAGCATTTGGGTCACCTCTCCCCTGCAATCCCCCCTATCTATCCTCATGTAGCTTTGCTGTAACCAAAAGAAAGAAAAGTGAGCTAGTTTCCGTATTAGGCCCAATAAAATTGGAAAGCTAAATCTGCAATTATTCTCATCTAATACCTGAGGATAATTTTATTAGTAGTACAGCTAAAGAACAGTGATTATTTTCAGTCTGTAGTCATAGTATTTTCTTCCCATCTGTTGAATGATTATTATGTGTAAGTTGTTATATTAGAGGCATTTGATTGATAGAAAAATGATTCAGATGTGGATCCTGTAGGGAGGTTAGATGTGACATGTAATAATTATGATACATGGTAGCATGGTTAAGTGCCTTTGAGAAGAGTGGAGTTCTGGGTTGGCCATTGAGATGGACCTTGAAAATGGAATGTTATTCTCCCAAGATTTCAGTATAAAATATTCTCTACTGAACATCATCTACCTGCCATCTAGTTTCTACTTCTGTCATTTTATTGAGCTTGCTTTATCATATATTTGTCCATTGGCACATCCATCTTCCCATCAGTCTTAGTTTTTAAAATTTATTTTTGGAATGATGGGTTGGCATTCATAAGGCCATGAAAATAGGGAAGCACGGTTTCTCTGTGAGATGGATACATGCTGCACATGGGGAAGGTTTGAAAAGTATAGGAAGCAGAGCCTGCTGTCAGACTGAACTTGAACTTTAGATACATTATGAAAATAATAGAAGCCAACTTTTTTCTATGAGATTGTATCTTTGTTTTTCTAATATAATAAATTGTGAAAATAGGCTTACATTTTTAGTTTTCTAAATACAATTTCTCAGAAATATGCTCTCATGTAAATATAGAGGCCCGTGGAATGCAATTTAAAGACAATGTGCTGCATTTGATTTAAAACCGATGTACAGAATTTGGTAATACGTGGAACAGAATCAACTTCCTGTGACTAGTAGAGGTTTATAAAATATTTAGCTTTTTGCTTGGTTTGTTCTTTAAAATCAACTTTCATGCCCAGTGTCCTGGGGACAGAGTGATTCGAAGAAAGCTGATTGAGTGTAATTCTTAGTTGTTTTTTTTTTTTAATGAGAAATCTTGAAGTTAGCAGTCTTTAAATAAACCCACAGCAATTATGAGTGAAAGTTATGTTGCTTTACAGTTTAAATGTCAGTTCTCATACTAGCTAAATATTAGCTATCCTTAATAACTTTCTCATTATATTATATCTTTATCCACTAACCCAAGTACAGGATGAAGAAGGTTATAAGGAGGTGTTTCAACAGATCCAGAGGAGGTTAAATTTAGATAGACTAAACCCCAAATTAATGTCAGGAAGGTAGACATAACTGCAAGAATTCAGAATACTTGGAGTGAGTCTGACTAGCCTTTTGGTGAACTAAGAGGTTTATATAGTAAAAACTCTGGCATATCAAAAGGCAGACATACAGATATATTAAAGCTTATTAGCCATTTTAGAAATGACAGGCGTTGAAGAAACATAGGAAGCTGTTTTACTTGTGTGTTTCTACCTATAGTAGCAGACAGCACTTTATTCAGAAGATACCCTGCTGCTGGGAGGAGGACAGTGATGCAAAAATAGACCACATAGTTCACCAGTGTGAGGTTTTGTTAAATGAGTAAGTTACCATCCACCTAGATGAAATAGCTTTCACAGCACAGCGGGTCATCCCTCTTGTGTGATTGCTAACGATGTCCGGGTCATCTAGTCAAAAGCAACTAGGAAACGATTGGTCAGTCTTAATTTTATTCCCCCTCTCAACTTCTGTAGATCGAGTGAGGGTGAAAATTGCTGGCCAGGTCTTTGGCCTTTTCATTCCATAAGCAGAGAGAGAGGTAAAACATCTCCCTCTGGGCAGAGTCAGAAGTCATTGCGGAGGTCTGTGGCTTGACAGGTCATTTCTTCCACGGTGGCCCGTTCCTGCTGACACAAAGTCATATGAGTTCTTCAGTTCTTAGTGATTGTGGGTGGCACTACCGTCTTTTGAGAAGAGAATGTCACCTCCAAAGCACGTGGCCCATGGGCGTGTGTGACCTGGCATGTTCTCTTGCCTCCGACAGGTCCTGCTCTTCTCCAACCCTCGCCAGCCACATGCATGGAGATGCCCAAGCTGCCACCTTCTTGACTGTGACTTGGTTCTATAATCTCTGCATTGGTCTTTGACCTAAAAAGAAAGTCTTTTTCTGCCTTGATTAATTTTTCTCCCCTAGATGATATTTGTCTTAATTGTAGCATCGTTCTTTGTTTGGCTGAAGTGACAGACCCGTGATCTTAACAGCTTTGGAGATACTGTCCAGCTCACCTGATTAAAAGCAGAGCTGTCCTGAGAAAGAGGGTTGGCACAGCTGGTGGCCTGTGTCCATTTGTTTTTCCTTCATTTGATGAAGTCAAATGAAGGCTATTTTGATGAAGGCTATTTCTCAATTGCCTTTCCTTCTGAATCTAGAAAATGGGTCATGGTTTTGTGAATCTTTCCTTTTATTAAATTAGAGATTTGATAAGAATCAGAATCAGGTGGCTCAGTGGTAAAGAACCCGCCTGCCAAGGCAGGAGATGTGGGTTCAGTCCCGGGGTTGGGAAGATCCCCTGGGATAGGAAATGACAACCCACTCCAGTATTCTTGCTTGGGAAGTCCCTGGACAGAGGAGCCCGGTGTGCTGCAGTCCATGGGGTTGCAAAGAGTCAGACAGGACTCATTGCAAAGCAGGCACGCACAGTCAGGGTTTGAGAAGAAATGTTTTTCTGTTTGCGGCTGTGACCCTGAGTTGTTACACAGCTTGCCTTTGCACTGCTAGTGAGGGGCCTACATGATTGGTTTGCTGAGTTAAAAATTTGAAAGTAGCTAAAGGAACCTGATTTCAGGAAGGGGGAGGGGACCTCAGAGGTTGTATTTTGTACCTGCAGTAAAAAAGTCTCAAAGAGCATGATTGCTGCTGCTGCTAAGTTGCTTCAGTCGTGTCCGACTCTGTGCGACCCCAGAGACGGCAGCCCACCAGGCTCTGCCATCCTTGGGATTCTCCAGGCAAGAACACTGGAGTGGGTTGCCATTTCCTTCTCCAAGAGCATGATTAACCCCCTCTTATTTGGACTCAAGCCAAGACAGAGGCCTGCCTAGTGCAGGAGGAGGAAGGGGAGAAGGAGGCACTTAGCTTTGCCTCTTTGCACGGCCCCCTCCCATATCAGTGTTGCTATTTTAATTAAAAAAATAAGTGCTTTCCTCCACCAATATCATGCCTCAGAAGCCTGCCATGTAGGTGGCTTGAGGGACGACCTCTCTTGTCTGAATGAGAAGTGCCTGCCCACAGAATGAGGTGGCAGTATGTTTGTAGTGATGCTGAGGGTAAGAGTGAAGAGCGTCTACCTGAAAAGAAATGCATTTGAATTTCAAGTCCAATTTGGAGAGATAAAAAATTGAATTGCGTTAATTCCTAGACTTGTTAATATTGTCTGCCCTTCAAAGCTAAAAAAATAAAATAACCACATAAATATCTGGAAATGGTCTATAGAAGTAAATATATATCATACCTCAGACAGTTTGGTTGTTTGGAAGCAAGGGTAAAAGGAAATGGTTTGCATATGGTTTAGCCAGAGGGTCTTATTTTGGCAGATTCTTGAGACAGTGGATTTCATCGCACTCCTATTTTGACATGAATTTTTGCAGTTATTCCTTAGTGTAGGGTTGCAGCGAGATAGGTGCATTTGAAATGTTCTTTACTCTATAATGTTTAATTTGCAGGATCATCAATTTGTCACACCAGCGAGGGTTCCTTGTCAGGTTTCAGCCCGCCAATACTGTGATTTGAATACTGGAGACACCCAGCCACCTTAAAGGCAGGCGTTGCATCACCTGTCTGCTCCGCAAGGCCAGCCTTGAAGGGGTCGGAGGAGGAGGTAGCCAAGGGGAACTTGCTGAACTTGTAAATATCAGCTGAGGTTGTTTGTATACCCGGTAACCTAGCTGGCTGCACCTCTCTAAACTTGAATGTAAACCTTTTTTCTCTGGATGGGTAGATATGCATGCCGTCATGAAATTTACATGCAATGAATATGAAAGAATCCTCAGGACTGAGAGAGTTCTCTATAATCTGTGCGACTGTATTGGTCTCTCTCCCTCAGCCTTTTGGAATTTAATTTTCTCTTTGGTGACCCATTGTGACATTTGCATGCACTGAATGTGAAAGATTCCTGTACTCCGACTCTTGTTACCCAAAGTGATTTCCTGAACCCTTTAGAATTCCTGGAGTAGAATTACTTAACATAGGGCCTGGGTTTATATTTATTATATGCATTTGCATTAATGTGCAGGCTTTCAGGTTATGATGGAACGCTGATGTTAAGCACAGTATTTGGTGACCTGTTTTAGAAGAAGGTCACTGTAATGGTTTTTATTGTTGTTTTTATTATCTTCTGAAATACGTGGGATAATTAAAAAATTAATACCAAAGAAAGAAGTTTTCTAGATTTAGAAATTCCTGTAATGAGACACATTTTGATGCAGTTTACATTCTCTTTTTTTGTTTCTATAATGAGTATTTCTCCAGCTGTGATCCCCCTGCTCTGTTGTAGTCCTATAATATTATATTCTAATATTCTTGAGGTGTTTCCTTAAAGTGCTCTATATTTCTTGAAATGCCATTTTGATACTTTTGATAATGAACTGTACCAAGAACATTTTTTTTAAATGCAGAAGTCACTTTATTAAATAAAATTTTAGAAGCATGATTGTCAGAAGCTTCCAGAATTCCTCTGCCCACGCTTCAGTGTTTAGGTGGGTCCTTGTGCCTGAGGGCTTGTCTCCCTGTCTGTCACCAGCCTTTCAGAGGCTGCCCTTCTTCATGGTCTTTTCAGCCTGAATTTCTCACTGTGGTGTCTGACTCTAGTCAGTATTAAATTAATCTGTTCAGCTGAGTTGAGTTACAAGCCATTTGGTGAGTAGTTTGAATATTAAGTCTGTGCCCTTGCATTCCTTGATGTGATTGCTTTATTTTGCACTGAAGGGTAGGGGATAGAGAATAAAATGGAATATTGATATTGATAAGGAGGCAGCTCATATTTATGCTGAGTAGTTTTTTCTCCACGAACAATAGGTGCATGTTTGAAGTCAGTTTCAGACTTTCTGATTGCATGCCTTCTAAATTATATTTCTATGAAAAAAAACTAAAAATACTGATTATTGTGCCATGTGCTCCCATCGAATAGTGTAAACTATCTTGAGTCACTTGAAATGCTGAATGTGTTCCTAGAAGGAATTCCTGCTTAATTTCTTTTGTGATGAAATTATGGAGACATTTTAATCAAAGACAAGCTGTTGATGGCTGTGTCCTTAGACTGCCCATTACCTCTGCCTGTATTTATGTGTAAAAGCCAAGAAGAGAAAAGGGAAAACACCTTCAGTCCTGGAAGTCTTAGAGCTGAGATGGATTGCACTGCAGTTGACAACTCAGGGCCGCCAATTATGCCTCATTTACACCCCCGCCTCCATTGGTGTTTCAAATCACTCTTGAAAGAGCACTGGGAGGAAGAAGTAATGAAGGATACCATAAAAACTTAAACGCTTTCAGAGGGATTCCTTTCATGACTAAAGTCTTTGTGATCCTTAACTCTCTGAATCCACCCCTGGGATTGGAAATGGAGACAGCCCCCCACCCATTAAATCATGTGCCCCATTAAACTCATTTCTGGGTGGCTTGCTGAGACTGTTTGAGGGACTCACTGAGAAAAATGACATTGAATTTTATTAAGCAGAGTTTCAAGTCCTCCATCTGCCTTTTGCAGACAAGCTCACCTCTGCAGATGAGCTGTCCTGCTGCCTTGGGCTGTTGTCTCGTTCCTCAGGCCTGAAACAAGCCGGCAGCCACCTTTCTGCAGACCTGCATGGGGCCCACCGAGAAGAGCATAATAACTTGTCAGACCACATTTATTGTGCAAATGAACTTGAAAGTCAACCGGGACAGCTCCCCCCTGTAGGCTTAAACCCTTTTGAGTTTAATGTCCCTTCTGCCCTTTTTCACCAGGTTGCAGCTTTTGGATTTACAGTAACTCATTCAGTCTATAAATATATTTAGTTGTATTTTTGTGTGGTCAAACACGAGGCATGACCTTTGACATCCTGCTTGGCATGCTTGGCCATTTGACATCCTTCACTTTAGATGGAATTCCCTGGCTTTGTTTCCTGTGATAGTGTGGGGAGTACGCATTTTGGCTCTTGCAGTCAGAGGTGGAGGAAGACAGGAAAAAAGTAAAATTGGACCGCACAAAGAGGGTATTAGTTTTCTCTTCTGGGTGTGGTACAGTTGGCATGCTTATTATTAGGAGTCTGAGCCTACGAAAGTAGTGCCAAATCCTGAGAAAATAACTATACTCGTATTTAGTTTTATTTTCTCTGATCTGGATTGAAATTTTTGACTAGCTCGACGTTTTAGGGTCTTTGAACTCTTCTTTCATCTATGTACACATGGCAAAGAGAACTAAAATGCTTGTCTTTTCGTGATGTCTTTACCAGCCCTAAGTTTGCCATCAACTGCAAAGGGGAGACGTATTTGCACCTCTCCCTGAGGAGGGGAGTGTTGGCTGCTGCTGACTAAAAGCTTACGTGTGTGATTATGTTTCCTGAATGTAGTAAAAACTGACATCAAAAATTATCCCCTTTGAATTGTCATGAAGTCTGACATTTAGCATCTGAAATTTAGCATCTGAAACTTGATGAAGTGGAGAGAAACTGTTGAAGTCAGAGTTTTACAGTATTTTCTTTTTAAAAGTCACCTTTTGCTGTAAGCACTTTAAACAGAAAATCGTAATGTATCCCTACCTCCCAGTAACCCACCAGCAGGCCTGCCATTTAATTTTCTCATTCCCCATCTGAGGTCAATACCCAGGGTAGGTTAGTTAACAGTGACGATGTGGGGACTGTATTTTGTTTTCAGTTATGCACTAAATGAAGAATGCCTCGTGCAGCCTTCTGAGCTCGTATTTTAAAATAGTTTAAAATAGTGCTGCTTTTGATCATCACCCCCCATTCTTTTCATCGCATCTTTCTTTCCTTCTCATTTCAGCCCCCTCATTTGTTTTGAATACATTTTTCCAGCTTATTAGGTGAGACCTTTCTTTAAAGTTTGTTGCTGGTTCCAGCAACCTGATTGTATTTACGACTGCCATTGGAAATGGTCCCTAAATCATTGATGGATCTGATCCCATTCAGAAGTATTTACAAGGAGATTTGTGTCTGAAACAGACAACAAGGAGGTTGTCTGTGTAGAGGTGACCTGAAAGAGTTGGCATTCCTGTTTATCTCCTCGTTCTTGACTTTTGGCTCAAGGCCTTTAAAGTGTACTGAGCTTTGTGTAAGAGAAGGTACGAGGAATCATGAAGTTATTAGTTGAATAAATTTTAAAAGCGCTGCTTGCTGTGTGAGCCTCTGGTTGGCCACTTGGAGATTTTGAGAATCCCTACCACCCAGCCTGCTAAAAAGTTTATTTCTGTATTGAGCCTCTGTGTTGATGTGTAATTCCCCTCCTCGCCCCTGGTTTGCTCCTGGGTCTGGACGTGGGAGCTTCATTGAATCAGCTTACTTTATTTCCCCTTCGTGTACCTGAAGCCAGCTCCCATAATTGTTTTCCCAGTTGACCATTCCCAACTCCTTAATAAACACTCCCAAGGACTTAAGATTTGTACACGTTGTCAAAATATCGAACCCCAAACCCAGTTGTCTGTGGACGGGGAATGACCAGTATAGTACACGGTGGGGCTGGCGGTGCCCTTGTCCAAGGACAGCACGCTTCTGGTCGGGTGGCTTGAGAGAAAGCCTGTGCTAACTTTCGGATGCTGTGTCTCCCGTTGACATAGAAGAGAGGTAAGGGAACAGGGCTGGGAGGCCTGCGTTGGGTTCTCATCAGGGTTTGGAGGACGGTGGTCCTGTGTCTCAAATGAAGGAAGTAGGAGCCCCACCTTAAGCCAGACCTGTGAAGAGGAGATCTGCAAGGAGGCAAGTAACTGAGGGGAATAAACTTAATGGAAGCAACTCAGTGTATTTTAGCCCTTTATGCTAAAAACCTGTTAGTCTGCCTGTCTTGTTTTTTTTTTTTTTTAAACTACAGTTTGTACTGTTAAGTAGTCAGGGGAATGGAAGGAAAGAACATTTTGGATGTGGGATAGTCTGAATGTGTAGATGTGACTTTCTGCACTGCGCATTCATCCCATTCCGTGCGGTGTAGTTAACCTGTGTTTGCCTTTTGGAAGGGAGAACCACACCAAAGTGCAGGATGAGTAATGCTAGCCGTATCAGCGTTGTGCCAGGTGTATATTGTCATCAGCTGTTTTTACTGAGCTCCAGTGTGTCCTCTTGCTTTTCAGTGGTGAACGTTGAACTTTGTCTCTAGCCAGAGTCTGGCTTAGCGAATTGTATAACCTTCCTGCTCCATCCGTGTTAAATGTGGAAATGATTGATTTTTGAGATGGGTAGTGTTGGTTGATTTCACATTCTGAAGTTTTAAATTTCAGCTTCGGGCCTAGAGAATATGACACTGCAGACTGGAGAAGTCTACAGTTAGTAAAAGCAGTTAAAATCTCAGGGTTGTGTTGTTTTTGTTTTTTTAATGAGGAGAGAGAATGCTGCCCCTGTTAATTGCAGAGATTTGACCCAGGCAAACCAGGCTTTATGGAGTTGAGATCTCCAATACTAAGGCCGTGAAGCTCCTATAAATCACTTAAGCTCGTGAGCCAGTACTGTATGCATGCAGACATTCTTCCATCACGGGTGCGTCTCTGTGTCCTTTGGATTTGATGCTCACTCTTATCACTGCCTTTTCCCTGGTCCTCCCAGTCAGTACCTTTGCCCTTTCTGTTCAAAACAGTAGAGTCCCCACTCCTTGTCAGTCCACCTGGAGGCTTCGCTTACCTGGCTCCACCTGGGATGAGCTGAGGCAGGAGAGGAACATTCGTCCTGTTTTAATCACGGGTTGTTGGGAATAATTGGCTGGCCAGTGCCAACACACTTAGAATCTCTTCTTACACCCCTGGGAGGATGCCCATAGACCATCAAGGTGTTTGAGACTCGGTGTTGAGGTCACTACAGAGCCATCAGAATTCCCTCTTGCATTTGCTTTTCCTAATGCCCTCATGAGCCTAGTCCAGATCTGTGATTTTTCAGTGACTGTTAGAGGAGGTCCCAGGTTTTGTTTCTAGATGGGTAAACAGATAATTCATATTTAAACAAGTCACATTTCTGCTGTATTAGCTTCTTTATCTGTAAAATGGGGCTAATGATAACACTGGGAGTACTTGGAGGGCACTTTGAGGTGCTCAGAGCAGGGAGCTAGGTAGTTAGGCCATATTACACGTTTCGGCATTAGCCAAAATACTTGGACTTGAAATTTAGAGTAGGTGAGAGCCTGGGGCTTTCATATTTTGTTTCTGGACGTCTTGAGTATATAAAAATGTGTTTCGATAAAAAGAGTAGAACCAAAGAAAGCTAAAATGGCTAACTAGACCTTTCTTTCCTAAACTTTCCTAGTAATTCTGTAGCAAATTTAATAAGGGTGTTCTGGAGACTGGTTTTGTGTTTTGGACGAACCTCTGATAGTACAGGAAAATAGCTGGCAGTATGAAAAAGCAGAGAGTAAAATTGTATGTAAACTTGTTCAACTGTATGATATATCTTTCAGTTTCAATTTCCAATTGTGTGAAATGTCTGGAAGGAAATATCCCTAGATACTACAGGTGGGTTGTATTTAAATTGTATAAATATGTGTAATTTATTTTTTGCCTTTATATTTTACCTTTTAAAATTTTAAGCAACACATGCCTTTATTAGGAGCATTAAGGTTTTTGAAATGAAAATGAAGTTTGAGATTTTCCATCCCTCCTCCTCCTCCTCGAGAGAGAATATTGGATTCAGGCAAGCCATCACATAAACATGAAAGGTAGTAGCTACCATTACTATCCCCATTTTTCAAAGGATTGATGCATTTTATTATGTCAGAATTGAAGTATTCTGGCAATGGCACCCCACTCCGGTACTCTTGTCTGGAAAATCCCATGGACGGAGGAGCCTGGTGGGCTGCTGTCTATGGGGTCGCACAGAGTCGGACACGACTGAAGCGACTTAGCAGTAGCAGCAGCATGTAATAAAAGGTATATTGGATTATTATCCAGAATATTAAAAATATTCCCACAAATCAATAAGAAAATATCAAACAACTCTTCCCCAAAATAAACACTGGGTATGAATAGGCAATTTATATGAGAGAGAAAAGCAGATGACCAATTAGTACCTTAAAAGATGATCCAGTTCATCAGTAACCAGAAAACTACTAATTAAAACTGTAATATACTATTTAAAACCCTACATATTGGTCCTCCGAGAGGCCGCCGCCAGGGCTCCTTTGTGCGCGGGGCTGGCCCTGCCCTCCCGCCCGGGGCCCCCTCCCCGACCTATCCCCCCAGCCCCCCACAACCACGCAGACGGCTCCCTCCGGCCCCCGACCCGCCGGCTGCCGCGGGCCCCGCGCCGAGGAGCAGGCAGGGCGGGCAGGCCATCTGCACCGAGACGGACTGAGGCCCCGGAGGGTCAGCGCCCCGAGGATCGCCGTCTGAACAGCAGGCCACCCGGGCCTCCCAGCAACACAGGGACATCTGCTCCCCTTCATTCAGAACCCGGGAAAAAAAAAAATTAAACCCTACATATTGGCAAACACTGTAAATATGACAATACCAAGTATTGAACAAAGATAATTTATAAAAATTGACTGTTCCTATTTTTTAGATGAGGAACCTGAGTCATAAACAGCCCAGTGTCACACAGTAAGTGAGAGAAGCGAGATGCTGGTGGGTTTTTATTGTAGATCTCAGACTCTTAACCACTTCACTTTGCTGTATCAGAGAGAATGATTGATTGGGATCTTGGAGGAAAACTAGGACTTAAAGTTGGAAATAAGATAAAATTAATGGATAAGGTGATCAGTTACTTTTCAGCATCCAAACAGTTAATACACACAGTGACGATCCTAAGACCAAAACGTTGCTAGCTTGTTCAGTTAGTTAACTAGACTGTTTGGTATAGTATGCCTTTGGGGTAGTGAGCTTTCTGCTCCTCTCAGGAGGGAAAGGCATGCATTTGTGGTGATGATTAATGAAGGGTTTGGAGAAGTGACCCAGTGACCCGATCATGGTTCTCAGTGTGCCAGAAAGGAGTTTTTGGCCCATATTTTCCTCACCAGATGGCCTGGTGGGTGCTGGGGTGTTCTGTGGGCTCTGTTACTCCATCGCACACCGCTTAGGAGGAAGAGTGCTTCCTGCACGGGGAATGATGGACTTGGCCTGGGGATGCTCTGGGGTTAACAGAGAACAAAAACTGACCCATTTGGACAGAAAAGACTTGTGTTTGGGCCGAGCTTATGCCTCAGGAAGGCAGTTGAGCCCTCATTTAAGGGACAAGGATATGAGGCAAATTCTTACCTGACCAGGTCCGGTCAGCCTTCTTTACCAGCAGGCCCTGTTTCCATTCCAAGGCTGGGGCCTTACGAGGCCATCAGTGGGTCGGTATGACTCTAGGATGCCCCTTGTTGAGAGAAAGTCCTCTGCGTTGGGAGCTGCTTGGCCAGAGGATTGTGGTTTGGAGGAAATGGTAGCCATGCTTCAGGGATAGATACCGCTTAATTTCAGATCCTCCTTCCAAATGGTGTTCATTCCTCCCTACCTTTCCCATACAGCCTTGCAAATGGCATCAACCCACAGCAATTATTTCTCCCATCTGCTTTTGTGTGAAGTGGTAACATGTTAGGTTTTTCCTGAACAAGTAGTTCCTAATAGATGGACAGGATTTGTGCCATTTAATTTAGTATGGGCTTTTATAGGAGGTTATTAATATTCATTTTATTTAGGTAATGGAATTTCTCTTTACCTAAGTAAAAGGACCCCTTGGAGCAGTAACGTTTGCACTTGATCTTAGCCGAAAGGCTGAGAAGCAATAGCAGTAGCGTTTAGAACCTGGAGTATTGTCACCAGATCCATTCAGGCTTGTTGAACTTAGCAGAACTTTGGGCAGGTTAACATTAGATATAGGTTTCCTCATCTGTAAAATGAGAATACTACATCCTGGGATTGTTGTGAAGGCTAAGAGCTTGGGGTTGCTACATAAGAAGACAAAGGTTACCGTCTCCTTTGTCCTCTTACCTGTTTTATCTGGAGAGATTTTTCAGATTGAGGAGAGGAAGGAAAAAATTCCAAGATCAGCCTTACCTCATTTTATTGCCCTTCTCTTTATTGCGTTTTGCTGATACTGCCTTTTTTTTTTTTTTTTTTAAGACAAAAACAAATTGAAAGTTTGTGGTAACCATGTGTTGAGGAAGTTTCTTGATGGCATTTTCCCAACAGCATTTGCTCCCTTTGTGTCTCTGGCACATTTTGGCAATTATTGCAAAAAATTATTGCAGTATTACAAAGTATTCATTATTGTATTTGTTACGGTGATCAGTGATCTCTGATGTTACTGTTGCTAACAGATTACAACTGAAGGCTCAGATGACAGTTAGCATTCTTAAATGAAGGTATGTATATATTTTCTGAGACGTAATGCTGTTGCACACTTAATAAACAGAGGACGAGATGGATGGATGGCACCACGGACTCAGTGGACATGAGTGTGACCAAACTCTGGGAGATAGTAAAGGACAGGGAAGCCTGGTGTGCTGCAGTCCATGGGGTCGCAAAGAGTTGGACACGACTGAGCGACTGAACAGCAGTAACAACAGTGTCAACGTGACTTATATGCACCAGGAAACCCAGAGATGCGTGTGACTCACTATTGCATGTGTGCTTTATCTTGGTGGTCTGGAATGGAACCTGCAGTGTGTCCGAGGCACGTCTGTATTTCTGCATTCCTGACAAAAGACTAGGCCAGTGGTTCTCAACTGGAAGGGATTTGTGCACCCCCTGCCCCCAAGAATATTTGGCAATTTGGGAGAATTTTTTGGTTGTCACAATTGGGGGTGGGGCTGCTAGCACCCAGAAGGGAAAGGCCATGATTGCTGTTAAACATCCAGGGGCATCCAGGGCAGCCCTCCAGCAGAGCACCATCCAGCCTCAAGCCTCAGTACTGCTGAGATTGGGAAGCCTTGCTCTATGTAAAATTTCCCTTTGTTTTTTTCCTGCCCTAAAATCTCATTATTTGTTGTTTATCGTTGTTGTGTTGTTGTGTGTGCTCAGTCATGTCTGACCCCATGGGCTGTAGCCCGTCAGGCTCCTCTGTCCATGGGATTCTCCAGGCAAGAACACTGGAGTGGGTTGCCATGCCCTCCTCCAGGGGATCTTCCTGACCTGGGGATCGAACCCGCGTTTCCTCAGTCTCCTGCATTGGTAGGTGGATTCTTTACCACTCGGACACCGAGGAAGCCTCATTTATTGTTTTATTAAATGACTTCAGAACTTTTTCCTCCCTCTTCCTGGCGTGAATATACTTCGCTTCAGTTCTTTTCAGTACTGTCATAAGAGGGAATGAGTTTTCTTGGACAGTTGCTGCCTTCTGAAATCCTGGGTGCCCCCGGGTGTGTGGTGGCAGAGCGCTCTGCCCACGCCTGGTCCTCGCGCACTGATGTGTGATGGAAGTTGGCAGTGCCCCCCTTTCCTGCATGGCCTCCTTCCTCTGCTCACAATGCCTCTTTTGCTCACTGCCTTACGAAGCCTTTCCTGGTTCCCTCCCAGTTGAATCCCAATCCAAAGGGATCTCTTGCCTTTGATTCCTTGTGATGGGTGCGCCTTCTCGTGGATTTGTCTCTTGCTTCCTGTCTCACCATGGACTGGGAGCTCTTTAGGGCAGAATTCTTCCTTTCTGTTTCCTCCTCTCTGGAAACAGTTGAATATAGTTCCTCCCACATAAATGGATAGGAAACAAACATTTGGAAAACAGCATATTACATTTTTCTTGAGGAGGACCAAAAGATATTTCTTTTTTTCATTCTTATTATATTTTCATACGTCACTGTAATATTCCTCTGTAAGTTAGATGATGATTATGCCAGAGATTTTCATATTGCTTTATGTGTTTTTCTAGAGCAACCTTTTAAATTACCAGGTCCTTAAATTATCTGGTTCTCTATTAATTGTACTACGTTCAGTCACTCAGTTGTGTCCAACTCTTTGTGACCCCGTGGACTGCAGGATGCCAGGCTTCCCTGTCCATCACCAACTCCTGGAGCTTGCCCAAACTCATGCCCATCCAGTCGGTGATGCCATCCAACCATCTCGTCCTCTGTCGTCCCCTTCTCATCCTGCCTTCAATCTTTCTCAGCATCAGGGTTTTTTCCGGTGAGTCAGTTCTTCGCATCAGGTGGCTAAAGTATTGGAGCTTTAGCTTCAGCAACCTAACTGAAACCAATCCATGCTGTTCCTAGATTTAGGAAGGAAAAGAATCCTCCACAGTATTCCAGTCTTCTCTGCTGCTGAACTATACTGGCAGAAAAAGAAATTCCAAGAATTAAAAAAAACATAGATACAAAGTAGACAAACATATCACTGTTAACTTAGTAAGACACTGTTGGTAAAAATGCAGACTGCACCTGGAAGTGATCCTGAAATGTGATGGTTCAAACCTTTTATCCTCATCTGTAGTTTACAGATAAGCATACGCTTTTCCTGAAATTCTGTAGTGTTGGTTATCTGAACCATAGATGTGACAGTTATTCTCATAAAGTAATCGTTGCTGAGGAAGTCCGTATTCTAGAGTGGTAAGAACTCGAGTTAGCTAGTCACATGCCCCAGATGATTCCTACCTTTCGCACTTAGCAGCTTTGTCACTCGGGCCTCACTTGTGCTGTAGTTTTCTCCTCTGAAAAATGTAAACAGTAGCTCTCTTATGTCCCAGCTGTTCCTACCTATCAAACTTTTAACTCAGAAAAGTCAGCCTCATCCTTCCTGCCTACTATGTTCTAGTCTATGCTAAAGTAATAATAGCTGCCATTTATGAAAGACACTTGTACATACCGAACACTGCACTAGAGTATTTCATACTTTATTGTATTCTCATAACAACTTACAAGAGAGTTCAGTTCAGTTCAGTAGCTCAGACATTACTTTGCCAATGAAGGTCCGTCTAGTCAAGGCTATGGTTTTTCCAGTAGTCATGTATGGATGTGAGAGTTGGATTGTGAAGAAGGCTGAGTGCCGAAGAATTGATGGTTTTGAACTGTGGTGTTGGAGAAGACTCTTGAGAGTCCTTTGGACTACAAGGAGATCCAACCAGTCCATTCTAAAGGAGATCAGTCCTGGGTGTTCTTTGGAAGGACTGATGCTGAAGCTGAATCTCCAATACTTTGACCACCTCATGCGAAGAGTTGACTCATTAGAAAAGACTCTGATGCTGGGAGGGATTGGGGGCAGGAGGAGAAGGAGATGACAGAGGATGAGATGGCTGGATGACATCACCAACTCGATGGACATGAGTTTGGGTGAACTCCAGTAGTTGGTAATGGACAGGGGGGCCTGGCGTGCTGCGATTCATGGGGTCGCAGAGTTGGATATGACTGAGCGACTGAACTGAACTCTCTTGTAAGTTGTTATGAGAATACAAAAAGTATGAAATATTCTAGTGCAGTGTTTGGTGTGTACAAGTGTCTTTTATAAATGGCAGCTATTATTTAGCATAGACTAGAACATAACAGACGGAGAAGGCAATGGCATCCCACTCCAGTACTCTTGCCTGGAAAGTCCCATGGATGGAGGAGCCTGGTAGGCTGCAGTCCATGGGGTCGCGCACGACTGAGCGACTTCCCTTTCACTTTTCACTTTCATTCATTGGAGAAGGAAATGGCAACCCACTCCATTGTTCTTGCCTGGAGAGTCCCAGGGACAGGGGAGCCTGGTGGGCTGCCGTCTCTGGGGTCACACAGAGTCGGACATGACTGAAGTGACTTAGCAGTAGCAGCAGAACATAACAGAAGGCAGAAGGATGAGGCTGACTTGTTTGAGTTAAAGTTTGATAGGTAGGAACAGCTGGGTCAAGGGTGAAATCCCAATGTGGGCCTCTTGGAAGCTTTTTAAAAAAATTTATTTATTTTAATTTTGGCTGCGCTGGGTCTTCGTTGCTGCATGCAGGCTTTCTCTGGTTTCGGTGATCAGGGGCTGCTCTCAAGTTGCGATCCACAGCCTTCTCACTGCAGTGGCTTTTCCTGTTGCAGAGCCCAGGCTCTAGGAGCATAGGCGTAGTTGCTCCTCGGAATGTGAAATCTTCCTGGACCAGGGATCTAACCCATGTCCCCTCCATTGGCAGGTGGACCACCAGAGGAGGTCCCTGTTGTAAGCTTTTCACACTAGGATCCATAGCTGTTGCATATACCGTCACTAGTTGACGGGCTGATAACCATTAAATTGGGAATATTTCTTTTCTTGATTTTTGGATCCAGATGGCCTGACTGGTGGGTGAAATTCTTAACCTCTTGACCTCAGTTTTTCTCATCTATAAGTCAGGATAATAATGATTGAGAGTTGTTTTGAGAACCATGTTAGTTAATACCTGTAAAGTGCTTAAAAAACCAGTGCCTGGCACAGTCATTGTTCAAGGAATGTCGGAGTTAATAATCACTGTCATTTATTCAGCTTGTACCTCATGACAGGAACTGTGCTAGCTTTGTTAGGAGATGTCGTTTAGTTCTCTCAGCAAACCTTGCAAGGTAAGTGTTATCATCGGGAGACCCCGAGAGTTAGAAGAACTTTGCCTGAGATTGTATCCTTTGTTGTGGCAGAGGTAGGGCTGAGCCTGCAGCTTTTTCCTGCAGACACGTGCTCCTGTGGGCCTGGGAAGTGCGCATGTTGGGTCCCCAGGAAGGGAGCAGCAGTTAGAGTGCCCTGCATCTCCATGGCTAGGGCTGTCTTAGGCCCCTTGGCCGGTAGGGGTGGGCCCCCGGTGGAGGGTGAAGCACTCCCTAAAGCCATTTCCCTCATCAGGGCGTGGCTGGCCGTGGGCCAGAGGCCCTGCCTGCCCAAGGGACCAGCCCTGCCCAGTTGTAGAGGGCAGTGGTTAGAGGTAAGAAATCTAGTTCAGGGAATCGCCCAGACATGACATCTTCTTTAAGTTTTTTTATATGCAAATTCTCTGGCAGGATTCCGTTTCATTTTAGTCTTAACAAGATACTTGTTTAAGGATTATAAACCTGATTATAAAAATTTCACTAGTGCCTGACAAGCGAATTACGAAGCTGACTAAAAACAAAACTGGCCATGGTAATTTTTCTTTTTAAACAATGCTGGCAGTGTATAAAGTGTCTCCTCCTCAGTCCAGTGTGTTGTAATATTAAACTGTAATTAAGTCTTTAAAAGTTGCCCTTCTGGGTTAAAAGGCTTTTTATTGGAAGTAATTACATTTTTTTCTTTTTTAATGTTAAGAGAAGCTTGCAATGTAATGGTTCTGTAAAGTTATACATGGCCTAAAGAAAAATATTACCTTGAATTCACTCCCTATTATCTTCTTAGGAAAAATTGAATAAGCAGGATGAATGGGAAGCAATACTTTTCTAAACTCTTTCTGGTTAGTTAATGTGGAAGTAGGCCTACGATTTCTTGGTTGAAAGGCTCTTCTGTAATAATAAGCATTTCTGATGTCTAATATTCCATTTCAAGCATGTAGGACAATGCCAGATGCCCTGTAAGGTTGGTTATGACTCACAAGTGTTGTGAGTTATGTCTGCTGCTGCTGCTAAGTCACTTCAGTCGTGTCCGACTCTGTGCGACCCCATAGACGGCAGCCCGCCAGGCTCCCCCGTCCCTGGGATTCTCCAGGCAAGAACACTGGAGTGGGTTGCCGTCTCCTCCAGTGCATGAAAGTGAAAAGTGAAAGTGAAGTCTCTCAGTCCTGCCTGACTCTTAGAGACCCCATGGACTGCCGCCTTCCAGGCTCCTCCGTCCATGGGATTTTCCAGGCAAGAGTACTGGAGTAGGGTGCCATCGCCTTCTCCGTGAGTTATGTTTAGAGGCGTAGATTTTAGTGAATGATGTTAAAGTGACGTTGAAATTATACTTTTGTTTTTAAATAAGACCAAAGCCACTTTTCTTAGTAATGATACTCACTTATAAATTACATGTTTTCTACTGCAACTTAAGTTTATATTCATTTTATTGAACATGAGACTTTCTTAATGTCTTAAGTGAGATTTGTTATTGCTTATATAGCCAAATAATTAAATATGTACTCATGTAGACATGAACCAGTTATGTTGTTGAGTCTTCTCCTGAAGATTTCCCCAACATAAGACGAGACTTTGTGGTGTCATTGGGAAAACTCTGAGGTGACTTTATCATGGGCAGTTTAATTAGAAAAGTGAGCCTTCTTTATCTTTTGCTGTTAAGTCATAGCTATGGAATAACACACCTTGGTATGCTGTCGTGCCTATCTGTCATGTGGGCAGAACAGTTTGACGTTCAGGAGTCGTAGTCAAGTCCTGGACCGTAAAGGAACCTCTCATGAGTAAGCTTCCAACCTTGATAGTGAGCGAGGTGCTTGGGTACAGTGCCTTGTCACTTTATTCGAATGACCTTGGATGCTGGGCATGATACATACAACAGGCACTTCTGCTGATGAGGTGTGCCTGGGCCAGTGGTTTGAGTTCCTCTAGTTGATTTTAAGGAGACTTGTGAATTTTTTCCTTTACCATTCAGAGAGTTATTGTGTCTCGGTATCTTTTAGGTAAGGCATATAGGTAGACATTCACATTATATTTTTTTCATAGTGGCTTCATTGAGATATCATTCACATACTGTACAGTTAACCCATTTAAATAGTAAAATTCAGTATTTTTAGTATATTCATAGAATTGTGCAGCCATCACCACAGTCAACTGTAGACCATTTTCATCACTTCCCAAAGAAACCTGTCACCGTGACTAATCACTCTCCATTGCTCCCTACACTTCACCCCTAGGCTACTAACTGTTCATCTGCTTTCTGTCTTTATGGATTTGCCCCTTCTGGACATTTCGTATATAATATGCAATCTTTTGTGACTGGCTTTCACTTAGCATGATGTTTTCAAGACTCACCCATTTTTGTAGTATGCACTTCATTCCTTTTTATTGCCAAATAGTATTCCACTGTATGACTAAACTACGTTTTATCAGTTAATGAGCATTGAGGTTGTTTCAGCCTTTAAACTGTCAGGAATAATGTTGCTGTGGGACCACTCATGTGTCATGTTTTTGGTGTGTGGACATACCTTTTTATTTCCCTTGGCTTGGATATATACCTAGGAGTGGAATAGATGGGTCATATGGTAACTTTTCTAAAGTGGCTGCATCGTTTTATATTTCTGCTGGGAGTGTGTGAGGATTCTAATTTCTCCATATCCTTGGCAACCCTGGCTGTTACTACTGTTTTTATTTTAGCCATCCTCGTGGATATGAAGTGGTACCTCATTGTGCCTTTGTTTTCCACTTTTCTGATGACTGATGATGTTGCGCATCTTAATGGCCATTTGCATATCATCTTTGGAGAAATTTCTATTCAGATTCTTTACTTATTTATTATTTTTTAAAAGCGTTAATCACTCAGTCATGTCTGACATGAACTGTAGCCCGCCAGGCTTCTCTGTCCGTGGAATTCTCCAGGGAAGAATACTGGAGTGGGTTGCCATTCACTTCTCCAGGGGATCATCAAAGGGGATGGCAACCCACTGCAGTATTCTTGCCTGGAGAATTCCAGGTTTTTGTTCTTCCTTTGACCTTACCACGTGGCCTGTAAGATCTCAGTTCCGGACTAGGGATCGAACCTGGGTCATAGCAGTGAAAGCGCTGAATCCCAACCACTAGGCTACCTGGGAGCTCCCTGGATTCTGTACCCATTTAAAAGTTGTGTTATTTATATTTTCTATTATTGAGATTTAAGAGTTCTTTATATATTCTAGATAAAAGTCCTTTATCAATATGATTTGCAAATAATTTCTCCCATTCTGTGGGTTGCTTTTGCACTATCTTGGTGGTGGTATGGTTTTTTTTTTTTTTCTTCTACTTAAAAAAACTGGTAAAATCCACATAAATTTTCCATCTGAATCAATCTGAAGTATGTAGTTCAGTGGCTTTAAGTGCTATCGTAATGTGCGACCATCACCACTCTCCATCTCCAGAATTCTTTTCATTTTGCCAGATAAAAATTCTTGATGCATTAAATAGTAACTCCCCATACCCTCCAGCCTCGTTCCCTGGCAACCACCGTTCTCCTTTCTGTCTCTGAATTTGATTATTCTAGGTACTAGGTGCCTCATGAAAGGATTCATGTGGTGTTGTCCTTTTGTGACTGGCCTTTTTCCACCTAGTATAACGTTTTCAAACAGAGACTGTTGTATAGAACAGAATTTTCTTCCTTTTTAAGGCTAATATCCCCTTCTGTGTATGTACCACACTGGTTTATCCATTCATCTGTCAGTGGATACTTGAATTGCTTCCAGATTTTGGTTATTGTGAGTAATGCCGCTATGAACATGGGTGTAGAAAATGGTGGTGGTGTTCTTCAAAGTACACCAGTTTTAGATTTACATGAAGCCCAATTTATTTATGTTTTTCTTTTGGTGCTCGTGCTTTTGTCTAAGAATCCATTGCCTGTGACTTCCCTGGTGGTCCAGTGGTTAAGAAGCCACCTTGCAGTGCAGGGGACTCAGGTGCGATCCCTGATTGGGGAACTGAGATCCCACATGATGCAGAGCAACTGAACTAAGCCTCCTGGCTGCAGCTACTGAGCCCGTGGGCCCCGGAGCCCGCCTGCCCCAGCTAGACCATCTGTATGCCACAACGCAGATACCGTGTGATGCAAGCAGACCCGACAGCAGCCAAATACATAAATAAATATAAAAAAAAAGAAAAAACCCATTGCCTAATTCAAGGTTACAAAGATTTCCATTTCCATTTCCTTCTAAGAGTTGAATAGCATTAGCTCTTCCATTAAGGTCTTGGATCCTTTGGAGTTAATGCTGGTGTATACTGGGAGGTCACATTCTGCTTTACAAAACGGTGGCGCTAAACTTACCCTCCGGTTGTGAGGTCCACTCAGGTTGTGTTGCGAAGCTGGAGCTTAAAGGTGTCGGCGGGGAGCCCTTCTCTGCCACAGTGCGACTCCCACCTGCAGCGGCTCCCCACGCCCGGCCTCTCAGCCCCGCAGGATTGAGAACTCTGGAGCGATGACTTCGGCAGTGATTATTTTTGTATTCTCCTCATTTTTTTCTTTATTCATCGCAATGGATTCATTCTTCCTCTCTTATCTACCCCCACAGCATCGTTTATGTCAGGCAGAAAATCCCCCCACACTTGAGCAAGCCTCTCAGGGCTTCGGAAGTCACACCTGTATGGATGCATCGTCTCTTCTGTTCTTTTTCTCGTCTCCTTTTGAACCACATTCCAGCAGAGTGGGCCCAGGAGGAATCTTGGTGTTACACCTCAAGGCAACTTTCCTCCCTTCTAACAAATACAGAAGACTTAATCCAAGAAAAGGACAGAGTGCTGTTGCCAAGGCGTGTAGCTTTCACAGGACTTCTCGGGAATGAATAGATTGTTTAGCCCCTTTTCTTGGTTACCAGACCACCCATTAAATGACAAGCCTGCCTTGGTTTTTCCAGTGTTGACCAATCATTTTTGCTCTTCTGTAAGAACAAAGATAAAACTGGCCCAGGCTGTTTTGGAGGATTCCCCTGGCTTGCGTGTGTATAAACTACATGCAGATTTTCTATATAATCAGATTCTGTAGGTTTTGGTTCCTCTTGCTGTTGAAATTAACAGTACTTGAATTCCTAGAACAAAATGCCTGGCATTTTGGCCAGTCTGGGGCTCCTGATCTAGCTAATTACATTTTAAACCTTCTTCCCTTGCATTTTGAAGATAGAAAGGAAGAAGATATCAGTGTTTTTAAAGTAGTGAGCAGTGAGTTAAAAATCCTAAGTATGACGTAGCTAGAGGTTCCAGTCATTCCATATGCTGATGAGCTTGAGTGCTGAGCTTGAGAGAGGCCTTAACTCGGCTTCTTGTTTTTTCAGAGGCTTCCTGACCACCAGTTCCCATCCGCCTTCTAGGTCCCCTGGTTTCTGAATGATGTGTACTCGCTCCACCAGTGCATATTTATCAGAGTCCCATCATTTGTAGCTTCCTCTTACAGCACTCAGTGCCTCAGAAGGGCCAGGTGGAACCAGATGGCCACAGGGAAACTGGATCTGTGGGCTCCTCCCAGGTTTTAGCCAAGGCTCACAACTCAGTCTGAGAATGGGGGGGCCACATCCAGCTGCTTTGTACATCCTCAGGTTGTGCATGAAGGCATAGGCAGTTCAGAACTTACCATTACAACTATTCATTGCCATTTATTGGTTGAGCTCCTTCAGTGATTAGGATCTAATCATTGTAACTCAGTATGATTATTGCATTCAGATACTGCGCTCTTCTGCTGTGCAAGGAGGACACATGGAGATGAGGCTGTTAACACTTGGGAATTGAGATAGGTGGGCCTTATTCATGGCGTGCCCTTTTGACGAACCTGGCCAACCTAGGGTGGCCTCACTGAGTGTCTCTCTAATACTGTGTGAATTCAGGGGAGAGGTGAGCCTGCTTCAGAGAAGACGTGGGGAAGAGGGTTGAGCCTGCAGGCTTCAGATGTGTGCAGGTAATGACCCTTGACGCTGTCGTGTGTGTCTCAGTCTGTAGAACTCTCTCATCTCTCCACCTCACTCAGCTGGAACCTCGGCCGCTGGACCAGTCCCCCGTCTGTGTCCGGACTGTAGGTGGTCTTAATCCCTACCTCTCAGGCTAGGAGCTGGGCTGCCAACTGAGCGTGTGACTGGATACAGATGAGAGTTGAGTCTAGGCCATGTAAGTTCAAATTCCACTCCCCCTTTTCCAGGAAGTAGTAGAAGAATGAACAAAAGGAGGGAAGAAGGCAAGCTCAGACAGCACAGCGAGTTCTTCAGGACTGTGGGAAGGAAGGGTGAAAAGTGCAGAAGAGGGATGAGAGGGCCACACACACACAGTGTGTTGAGATGCTTTTGTGAGAGAGCTCACGAAGACTGAAACCCTCAAAGGGCTGTGCGTATGTGTTTTTAAGAAACTGCTTCATTGAGGCATAACTGACAGTGATCTGTTGCACTCATTTACTGTGCTCCTTGATGAGTTTTGACACACATATGCACTTGTGAAACTTCACCACAGTCAAGATGATGAACATACCCATCACGTCGAAGTTTCCTTATGTGTCCCCTCAAAGGATAAGTTTAAAGAATAACATGAAGAACTTCTGCACACTCTTTACCCAGATTTACCAGTTTTTAACATCTGCCACATTTGCCTGCATTCTGATGTATATAAGCATTTGATGTTGTTCAGTCGCTAAGTTGTGTCCAGCTCTTTGTGACCCTGGGAACTGCGGCACGCCAGGCTTCCCTGTCCTTCACTGTATCTCCTGGAGTTTGCTCAGACTCATGTCCATTGAGTCAGTGATGCCATCCAACCATCTCATCCTCTGCTGCCCCTTTCTCTTCTTGCCCTCAGTCTTTCCCAGCATCAGGATCTTTTCCATTGAGTCAGCTCTTTGCATCAGGTGGCCAAAGTATTGGAGCTTCAGCATCAGTCCTTTCAGTGAATATTTAGGGCTGAGTTCCTTTAGGATTGACTGGTTTGATTTCCTTGCAGTCCAGGGGACTCAGAGTCTTCTCCAGCACCATAACTCAAAAGCATCAATTCTTTGGCACCCAACCTACTTTATGGTCCAGCTCTCACATCTGTACACAACTGCTGGGAAAACCCAGGGAAGTCCCATATATATGCATGAGTGTGTGTAAATTTATATAGTAGACATACATTTCCCCCCAGTTTGTTCAAGAGTAGCTTATATAAAGAGTGAATATTTGTATATGTATAACTGACTGACTTTGCTATATAACAGACACTAACAGATTGTAAATCAACTATACTCCAGTTAAAAAGAGTAGCTGATATAAATGGTGTCGCTTTATTCCTTAATGTTGCAGTGTATATTTTCAAAGAACAAGTGTAAGCTTTTTAGTTTCCATTGTGCAGCTACCACATTCAGGAATACAGCCTTGTTTATCCTATTTTTTATTCTGTGTTCCAGCTTTTTCAGCTTCCCAATGACGTCCTTAATCACAGCTGCTTTTTCTCATGGTACAGTCCAGTGCAGGAGCACACGTGCACTTAAGCATCACCTTCTTTAGTCTCCTTGGATTTGAACAGTTCCTCATTTTTCATCTTTTAGGCAATTGACAGTTTGGAAGAGTACAACTTCTATAGATTGTCAGAGGGTTTTGAGCAGGTGGGGAAATAGGATCCTCTGGACTTGGGGGCGATGAACAGGTGTGAGATGCATGGGGGAGGCAGAGCGGGTTGAGAGTAGTGGCCGCATTGCTTGGCTCTGAGGGGCCAAGTAGGGGGAGGAAATACTGATGAAATTACTTGGCTGTAGATGGCACTGGACGAGAGCAGAGCACATTGCAGCGTCCCAGTAAGGCTCGTGATCGGGAAAAGAAATAGTGAAAGAGGAGGCGGGAGAAGTAAAGAAAAACTGGGAAGGCATTTTTATGTCTCCGAGGTGTATTTATTCATTTCTGCATACTTGATGGACACTGTGACACCTCCAGTTTAGACAGAGATTGTGAAATCTTAGGAGTTTTAGAGCCTGTGGCCAGATTGAAGTTATTTGCATGAAGGGCCTGTGCAGTGAAGTCACCCTTGGGCACAGGTTGGTAGCTGGTAACTCTTCAGCCTTAGGTGGAGGGAGGTTTGTCTTCTTAGCTTTAAGGCTGGTGTCATCTTGGGCTGAGTCTAGTGTACCAAGTTTTAGGGAAGTGCATGGCCCCACAAGGAAAAGTAGGCCAAGAGCTCCAGCTGAGACCATATGCAGAGCCTCACCTTAAGGATGGGCTTTGAACGGAGAGAGGCATAGGTGGAGTTTACAATTTTGTTATGTAGCCTGTGTAGTCTAGTTATCATTTCTGTGCGTGTGTAATAGTTCACTAAGGTCAAGGAGTTACCTCTGGATCTTCCATATAGTAGAGTCTGGAAAATTTAGCAATCTTAACTAAGAGTTATTTTTATAATCCTTGTAATGCAAAGAACATTGCAGGGTGTGGGGCAGGAGAGTTCTCACTGACAGGGCAGCTCTAGAAACTGTTAGGTTTTCCATTTGGTAAAGTGTTTATCACTTACATTAGTCTATGGCAATGCCTAAAATCAGTGATTCTATTATTATATCTGAATAGAATATATAGAACCAGGTATTTTATAAAATAGTCTTAGGTTTTAAAGTAAAGAGTAGTAAAGATGGAAAAGGCTTTTCGCCCTGGTCCCTGATCCCTGGTCACGTTTGTCACTTAGACATTCATGTTTCAGTTTCTGCATCTGTAAAATAGAGATGATAATCTCTCATGTCCTGAATTGCTTTTGATGGTATGCATGCGAAGACTTGTCTTCAGATGGTTGTGGGAAGGTTGGTGTCCATATAATTACCTATCATGAGCTGTATTTTCCTTTAATTTGCAGAATTATCAAAAGATCATGTAACCGTGTTCTCTTTCTTTGTGGAGAATTAGACTTTTAAACTGAGCCTTAGTTAATGTAGATTTACGTATTATGTTACTGTTCAGTTGCTAAGTCAAGCTGGACTCTTTCGACCCCATGGTCTGTAGCAGACTTCTCTGTCCTTCACTCTCTCCTGGAGTTTGCTCAGATTTTTGTCCATTAAGTTGGTGATGCTATCTAACCATCTCATCCTCTGTTGTCCCCTTTTCCCCTTGCCCTCAATCTTTCCCAGCATCAGGGTCTTTTCCAATGAGTTGGCTGTTCGCATCAGGTGGCCAGAGTATTGGAGCTTCAGCATCTGTCCTTCCAATGATTATTCAGGGTTGATTTCCTTTAGGATTGACTGGTTTCATATCACAACCCAAGGGACTCTCAAGAGTGTCTCTAGCACCACAGTTTGGAAGCATCAGTTCTAAACTCTAGCTTACAAAATTCTCTATTAGGCCACACTTGGATTTCTACTCTTCCATCCTGAGCATTAATGGTGGAAAACTGTGGATACTTAACTGAGCAGTAGTCAGAATTTGCTGTGTTTGTTGGAGAAGTGATCCGTTAGCATTGGAGACTACAAGCAGTATAGATTGCTGATGCCATGTTTATATTTTGCTTAAGTAGAAAGGAGACCTGTTGAGTGAGAGTTTTCAGATGACACATTTTGTACTTAATCGTAAGTGTATTTGTGCGATGTCATATTGGTTCTCGGTCATAATAAACAGTTTATCAACATCCCATATGTATGATAGTCTGTGGCAATGCTTTTATTCCCCCTCCCACTTTTGTTTGCTTAGTGAAGTCGCTCAGTTGTGTCCGACTCTTTGTGACCCCATGGCCTGTAGCCTATCACGCTCCTCCATCCATGAGATTTTCCAAGCAAGAGTACTGGAGTGGGTTGCCATTTCCTTCTCCAGAGGATCTTCCTGACCCAGGGATCAAACCTGGGTCTCCCACGTTGTAGGCAGAAGCTTTACCATCTGAGGCACCAGGGAAGTCCTTTGTTTGCTTAAGTGGGATTAATTTACTGTTTTGTGTTTCTTTCAGTTCACCGTGGTAATTCTATTGCATTAGAGCTTTAATCAGTTTTGTCTGTACTAACAGTTCACTTTTCACAATAGTAATACTTTCATGAATTCTGACTTAAATTTATCCAATCAAAACCTTGTTACTACACTTTTTGTTATTTTTCAAATAGCATTTAAAACCATGTTTTATAATTGTTTGACAAGGGACTTTAGAACATAGACACAAATCTGCTGATACTGGTATTATTAAAATTTCTAACTAATGAAATGCCAGACATATTCTTTGTTATGTACATGAAAAACTGTTAGGCGTACTCAGTGAGATAGTTACATCCTTTACTGAAACGATCTCACTGAAAGTTGTAATCATATGTTCCTTTTCACATTTATAAGGAGATTGGGAAAATGGATGATTCCATACACTTTTAAAATTTTCCAAAAAATATTTTGAGTGGAGTTGTTAAGTTTTAAAAAGTATTAAACTCATACACTCTTTGCTAACCCCATGGTCTATAGAGTCCATGGGATTCTCAAGGCCAGAATACTGGAGTGGGCATCCCCTTCTCCAGGGGATCTTCCCAATCCAGGGATCAAATCCAGGTCTCTGGCATTGCAGGTGGATTCTTTACCAGCTGAGCCACAAGGGAAGCCCAAGAATCCTGGAGTGGGTAGCCTATCCCTTCTCCAGCAGATCTTCCTGACCTAGGAATCAAACCACCGTCTCCTGCATTGCAGGCGGATTCTTTACCAAATGAGCTATCAGAACTTTGACCACCTGATGTGAAGAACTGACTCATTGGAAAAGACCCTGATGGTGACAAAGATTGAAGGCAGGAGGAGAAGGGGACGACAGAGGATGAGAGGGTTGGATGGCATTACCGACTGGATGGGCATGAGTTTGAGCAAACTCCGGGAGTTGGTGATGGACAGGGAGGCCTGGTGTGCTGCAGCCCATGGGGTCACAAAGAGTTGGTCACGACTGAGCGACTGAACTGAATTGAAACTCATACACAATGTCCTCCTGCCATTTGCCTGGCTAACCCCCATTTAATTTATGATGAGATGGTTGCCCACCCTCTCCTTTAGTCAGAGTACCTTCCTCATAATACAACATGAATCAGTTCTAGAAGTTTATCAGTGGTGGGATAGGGTGGGAGAAACCCCGTAAGTGGTGGTTGTTCTTCGGTGCAATTTTAGATGTTATAAAGCAAAGCACCGCTGTGGGTTCTGGTAAGTTTTGGGGAAGCGCCTGTGTTCCATCATTTCTTTGTGGTCAGAGGAGCTTCATGAGTGGTCTGCTGTTAAAAGCAGCAATATTAGCGGCTGTCAACTTTGATCACGTTACTGATCTATTTCTTGTTGGTGCTCTGAGGCTGTGATATGGCAGCAATTCCCAGGTGCATGATTTCAGAGCTGAGACTGGGTCGCATCTCCTCTCAGCATCTCCTAGAGAGGGTCACCTAGTCCCTTTCTGTCTCCAGAGGTAAGGACTTCTTTGACCCGAGTTTGCAGAACCGCCTCCGTTCTCCTTTTGACAGGTACTCTCGTGTGCATTTTAAGTGATAATAAAGAGCTCACTGGTCCTTTAGCTGTTACATGGCCTCTTCTGAGCACATGGGACTTTCCTGTGATCTGAAAACTATACTTTGTTTCTGCAGGTTATATCTTTAAACAGCTTATTCAGGATCTGTATCACTCTGATGCTTCCTCTGAAGCCTGCAGTCATCAGACATTTCTCTGACTACCTCCAAACATACTTTCCCCCAGTTTCTCTCATCTTTTAAAATTTGTACTGGAGTATAGTTGATTACACTGTTGTGTTAGTTTCTGGTGTAAAGCAGAGTGAATCAGTTACACTTTTTAGGTTGTTTTCCCATATAGGTGATCACAGGTTATTGAGTAGAATTTCCTGTTCCATACAGAGGTCCTTATTGTGTATCTTATATACAGTAGTGTGTGTCAGTCCCAGTCTCCCAGTTTAAACCTTTCCCTCCAGTAACCATAAGTTTGTTTTTTACATAAATGTCTCAATTAAAATTTTTTTATTTTATTTTTTATGTTTTCTTTGGACATATCACATGGCTTGTGGGATCTTAGGTCCCTGACCAGGGATTGAACCTGTACCCTTAGCAATGAAAGTTTGGGTCTCAACCACTGGACCACCTGGGTTTTACTTATTTTAATTTGGTGTTTTGTAAATAAGCTACGTCATCTGTACCATTTTTTCAGATTCCGCATATAAGGAATATCCTATCTCATGTCTTTTTTTTTTTTTTAACAACTCTGTTAAACTTTCAATTTTACCTTGATTTTTAGCCCAGCATTCTAATTTGCCTGTGTAAATTAACTCTTCTATTGATTTTCCCTTATCTTATTTTGCTGCTTGTCATTAGCGGGTTTGCTGGTCTGCCTTCTGCTTCATCATGTGATAGATAGATATACACATAGAGTGAAGAGCTTTGTTAACAAGTCAGCACCAGTAAGGACAAATGTCCCACATGATGCCCACTACCACTGAGAAAAGCCTGTGTTCGTAGAGTGGTCTTCTAGCGGGTTAATGTTTTCTGGTCAGATTTTTGATAGTTGGGGAAATATATTTCAATATAAAGGTTGCGTTATTTTTCAGAAGCCACTTAGTTCCATTGTTCCTCTTCTCCTTTACCTGTGGTTCATTGTTTTTTAACTCTCCCATTGGAGGATTAGTGGAAAGGTAAATTAATGCAAATTAGGTTGTTTTGTTTCGATTAAGTGGTACTCTTGATAAAAGGTGTTTTTTCAGCTGAGAATTTGGCTGTATAAATGTGTTAACCATCAGCCTACTCGAGCCCTAAGAGATGATTGGCATAGGCTTAGATCTGTGATTCTAACCATCCAAGCAGATAATGCCCCGAGGAGTCGCCTATCTGGACAAGGAGCTCCCTTCCTCCTCCATGCTTCCTTACAGCTCTAGGAATTCTTGCAGAATGGGCAAAAACAGGAGTAATATTAGTAATAACAGCAAATAGCTCACTTTTGTTTTTCATCACTCTGTGCCTGGCATACAACCTAATTACCTTCTTTAATCATCACAGCAGTCCTGAAGTAACTACCTGCTATTTAACCATGTTCACAGTTGAGGAAACCGGCTAGCTAAAAGTGAAATTAATGTGGAATTGACGAAAGGTTGGTATCTTTTGTTTACGTGTCTTTGACTTGGGAAAAGCAGAATTGCCTTTGCCAGAAAAGAAGGAAACTCCATAGGTGACCAGGCCATGGATCACCCAAGGAGTGATATCTTGGGGTGTCATGTTGAGACTCAGCCAGTTCAATCAAAGGTTTTGGTTTGAATAAACATCCCATCTGTAAGTCTAGCTCTTAACCACAGTTGTGTGTTTGAGATTTTAAAATGAAGGATAAATCTTTGCTGGAATATGGGCAATTACATAAGAGAGATGCCAAGCGTTTTAATTAGGAGAAATTATACAAATCATATTTAATACTATATACAAATAATTGTATAATGCTAAAGAGTACTATTAATCCATCAAGTTTCTTTTAAGGAGGCTCACGCATATGTAGATAACCACCAGTCTTTCTCTCAGGACTTTAAGGAGTGCAGCCAACTTCATTTTTGTACTGCTTTCTACTTCTGGAATGGCAGTAGAAATAAAAATCAAGCTTAAGCTGGAGACAAGCTAATGAGATAGCTGCCTTTTACTGAGCACCACTTATTCTGAGTGCGATTCTAATTCTTATTCCACCCATATAAGGTAGATAATGCTGCTATTCCCCTTCTTCCGAGTGGAAATCAAGGCTTAGCTATTTTAGGTAGATGACATAGTTAATGAAAAGGACAACCTGGAATCGAATCCAGGTCTGTCTGTCTCCAAGGCTCTTGGTTTTAAAGCTCCCACTCTGTTCTCAGTTGTCACTCTGCTCGTCAATAAGATGACACTCACTCTGCTCTCTGCCTCATCACCCAGTTTAGGAAAGTCACCCACCAAAATCTAATCCTCTAACACGAAACACCACTCTGGAGATTGGAAGCGCGAGGAGTGTTTGTTACGAGTTTGTACATGTACTTCTGCTGTCCTTAAGTCTTGAATTACTCTGGATGGAATACCTAGAAATGCAGATAATGTGAGTTTGACAGTCATGGCACCTATTGGTTTCTGGAACACTGGAGGAACCTTGGCTTGCACAGAAGGAGCCCCGGGGGGTGGGGCGGGGGAGGTTGTGAGCAGAGAATTGCTCTGCTCTGCTTCTCTTCCCAGAAGGCCCAGAGTAGTCCTCCGCTCACAACCCCTCTTTTAACCCTCCCCACCCCGCCACCGCCCCGCTACTTCAGTGTGCAAGCCCAGGTTCCTCCAGTGTTCCTCCCCCAGCCTGACCCCCAGTCATTTCTCTGAACTCATTTCCTCCTTCATGTCCCTCTGGTCACACTGACCTTCCTGCAGGCCAAGCATCCTTTTGCCTCAGGGCCTTGGTGCCGTCCTTCACCTCCGCTTGGAACGCTCTCCAAGTGTCTGAACGGTTGACTTCCTTCACCTCGCCTCCTTCACTCAGATGTCGCCTTTCCCACGTGACCTTCCCTGACCACTCTGTTGATAATTATAGCCGCCTCCATCCCCACTTTATTTTCCCTCGCAGCATTTATTGCTACCTGATCCACTGCGTTTGCTCTGTCCATCTACCCTGCAGAGCCCGGGCTCCACAAGGACAAGCATCGCCTGTGTGTTTTGTTTGTGCCTTTGAACCCAGGACGTGTACGTGCCCAGCAACCATTTGCCGCAGGAGCGTGCTTTCCCTCTACGTCTCATGTGCCCATATGCTCTTGCCGAACTGTGTGACTGGGGTGGTCATTGGGAACATCCACTTTTTTACTTTCCACCTGTGTCGTGGTGTCCTCTGGGGCTACTGAAGCACCTCTTCTCAGCTGTGCACTGTTTGGTCTCCCAGCTCCTTAAAAATGGTCCTCTACGTAGGATCGAGTGAGGCCTCAGGAGAACCTGGGTAATAGAGTGTGCTAAATAACTGACCTTATTTTATACTCAGGTTATTTAGATCCAGCAGGTGCTGGACGAGGGTCTCAGATGGTCTCTGTGCTCTGCAGATTAGTACTCTCCTCATTTTCCTTCTGCCCCGGCTTCTCTGACTCACAGTTGTTTGAATAGGAGAAATGCTTTCTGAGTGGTCGAGGTTGTTGGAAGGCTGCCCACCAGATGGGAGGAGCACTACTGGGCGTGTCCTTCTTCCTCTGCAGGGCCCAGGGCCTGTGTGTCTTCCACGGACAGCACAACACCAAAGATCGTCTAGCCTCACTCTCAGGAACAAGACCCTCTGCGTGAAAATTTGTCTCCTCTGTTCCTTAGTTTTCTGTTTGCAAAATAAGGTGGGCCAGACTGACTGGTCTCTTACAGGTCTTTTGCAATTCTAGTGACCTTGAGTAACTTAGGCTACATTCTGGGTATCATTTTCAGATGAATCAAGTGTGGTGCCATCATATTGCAGGATCGTGCTTTGAAACAGAGGGTCATATTCCCACCAGTGCTCTTGCCTTCCTAAAGTGCATTTAGCTCGTGTCATTTCCTGGTAGTTGAATGTATCTGGCCTCAAAATTTCCAGCCACCAAAGGAGATGGAACCCGCCTAAACTCAAGACAGGGACCAAGCCTACAGCAAACACTTAGGCTTTGGGAAGCATCTTGGCATGGCCGGGTGAACTTACCCATAACCACTGGGCCGGGTCAGTTCCCTGGGACTTTTCCAACATTCGCCTCTGTATTGAATTTTGTTCTTATTCCTGAAACAGTGGCTACTGAAATCAGGAAGTAGAATTGCTGGGAAATACCTTTGGAAACCACTATGTTGCTTGGTAGAGGAAAGGTAACCACTAGTAGTTCAGATGCTGGGTCACATGCTAGTTTTTTTTCTCTTTCTGATTTTACTTGATTTACTTTCCCTTCTGTCTGTTAAGGCTCTTGGAAAAATGAGCCGTTTCATGGTACAAGCCATGAGGGTCCAACTTTAAGTCTTGCCAAAGCTGTCGCATAGGTCCTGGTTGCGGGCCCGGAAGACTGTACAACTGAAGGGGCGGGGCTGCCGGGCAGGCCGGCAGATGGTTCTGGTGTGACTGCGCTCGTGTTTGTTCAAGTGACCTGAATGTGCTTCCTCTTTGGGGATCTGTTTCAAACGCAGATGCTCACGCCCCATAATCACCCGCCTCAACTCAGCCAAGCGAGGGTCAGGAAACCCAGATTCACAGTGCGTGTGTCGGCCCCGCTGCCCACACACTCATCAGGGTCTTCGATCAGAGACGCTGGTGTGCATAGTACCACTCATGCTGCAGATGGGAGCCGAGCTTCTGTTGCTGTGGGAGCTGCATCTTTGAAGTTCCAGACTTTGATGTGATTACTTAAAGTCCCTCTATGTGTGGCAACTTTTTTTTTTTTTAACTGAAAATAAAAATTGATTTAGATTGGGGATGGGGTAGAGAAGCAGATCATAAAGGGAGGAGAGGCCTCTTGCTAACCACATGTCAGCATGTCACATCCTTGTGTGCCTCAGGAAGAGAGAGGTGGCAGGCCACTGACCTTTTCACTGTCTCTTCCTTCTCAACATGCCGGGGCCCCCCACTCCCCAGAAGAGGACTCTTACACTCGGCTGTGTTTCATTGGCCTAGTAATAATCCTGATGGGGAAATAAGAGTTTATTCCCATCAGATGTTCTTTTTAGCCCAAGATCTCAAGGTTCAAATGTTTGAGATCATAGAGGAGGTTTGTGAAAATTGTGACCAGTAGAAGTTTAGTTCTTTGCCTTTATGTTGATGATGAAAGGAATATGGGGAAAGGGAAAGCAGAGTCTGTGGGTCATTTTCTTTTTTAAAAAGTTGACATTAAAATTCTAGATTGGTTGATAAACCAGTCATGGAATTGACTTAAAATGAACAACAAGAAATTTTGTGCCTGGGAGTTTAACAATTCTTGGCTATAGAAATTGTAGGGTCAGCCTTCTTTTTGAAAGGCATTTTGTTCAGTATGCTTGCACTTGTTTGTGTGTGTGTGTGTGTAACACAGCAGATATATCTATCAGGAACTCCTTCTGGGGAGTTCCCTGGCGGTCCAGTGGTTAGGACTCTGAGCTTTCACTGCTGAGGGCCCAGGTTCAATTTTTGGTTGGGGAATTAAGATCCCACAAGCCACACGGTGTGGTCAAAAAAAAAAAAAAAAAATCCCTTCTCTTGTTTCTCCCTGAAGTTTGAAAACCTGAGGTATCATCCTGATACTTTTCTTTTACAGATGCATGAAACCCGTGTAACATTTTTCCCCCTGTAAATGGCACGATCTCTTAATATTTGAGTGTGTGACGTGCTGTGTGCCTGCCACGCTCTGTCCCACTTGAACTTTACAGGACCCCTGGGAGAGGTGGTGAAGCCAGATTTTATCGGTCTCCACAGGGAGACAGCTAATAAACAGAAGAGGGAGAATTGGAATGTCTGAATGCAAGGCTTTTTTCCTGCTAAGCCTCTATAAAACCTAAGGACCCTGCCCTTGGTAATTCCTGCAGAAGGCAGGGCAAAAGCTAGACCCTTAGTTCTTCAGTTCAGTTCAGTCGCTCAGTCATGTCCAACTCTTTGAGACCCCATGAATCGCAGCACGCCAGGCCTCCCTGTCCATCACCAACCCCTGGAGTTCACTCAGACTCACGTCCATAGAGTCAGTGATGCCATCCAGCCATCTCATCCTCTGTTGTCCCCTTCTCCTCCTGCCTCCAATCCCTCCCAGCATCGGAGTCTTTTCCAGTGAGTCAACTCTTTGCATGAGGTGGCCAAAGTACTGGAGTTTCAGCTTTAGCATCATTCCTTCCAAAGAAAGTTCTTAATATTTCTTTTTTTTTAAACTGTCGGTAACACTGTAACAGTGATGGGAGGAGAGTGACAGAAGGGCTTGTGATGGACTGTATGTAGAGTTTCTGCCTTTTATTAATAAAACTTATTTGAAAGTGGGAGCAACAACATGCTGAAATGAAGCTTCTGCCGTCTGCCTTCATGGCTTCTTTCCATACTCCCCCATCCATGTTCAGGGACACGGGTGAGAAGGGAATGGGCAGGTAAGTCAGTGGGCGCTCCCAGCGGGTTTTTCTGCCTCTTAGCACCATTTCAAGGCGATGGAATGAAAGTTAACCCTCTCCTTGTAGTAAGTCAGCAGAGCTGTGGATTCATTTTGTCTTCAGATGTGTTGCACACTGAGTACTTTATATGTAATTCTCAATCATTTGGTCAGATCCTGAAGTATGCAGTTTGTACCTAATGTTGGCTGCAGTGATGATGTCTTTTTTTTTTTTTTTTTTTCCTCCAAATGTACTGAACTACTCTTGCAGAGTTTTGGGTAGCAAACAAGATTACATTCTGAAGCGGTGGCATCAGTGATCTCTAGAACTCTGTAAGGTCACACAGAAAGTGTTGAAATGCAGGACGAAATCAGCTCATTGTTCGTAGAATATACTGCTCACTCACTCTAGTTATTTTATCCACAGACATGATGGGTTTGGCAGTCTGCTTGCAGCATAATGTCATTGAATAAGTCTTCACCTTTGGTGACGATGTCACCTTTCCATCAGCTTCTAGTTGAGAGGGTGCAATAGCTAAGACTTTGGGTTCTGGAATGTGTCTCTATATTTGTGTATAAATAAATGTAGTTTTCGAAAACCTGGCAGCCTTAGCAAATAGTGGTGAAGGATTTTGACTGTCATTTAATGGCATTATCACATGGTTGACAGTTTAAATAAGCAACACTTTATCTTGATGAAGTGAATGCATCTGATTGGTTGTCTTGGCCCGCCAGGGTATTTCTTAGTCAAAAACTTAATTTTCTTTCTGAATGTTTATGTTACTTTTCCTTCTAGATGTTTGTGAGGTATTGTTTTTGCAACTTATATTGAAAACATGCTTTTTCTTTTTAAAGTGGATGTAGTAAAGAGCTTTGTTAATTTAAAAAAAAAAAGTTAAAAGTGGTCAGGCAGAATGACTTAGTTATTTTTATATTTTCCTGTAAAAACAGCCTCAGTTAAGTGAGCCACAATGAGCCGTGATGTATTTCCTCCATCAGGATGGAAAATAAGCCATTTATTATTTCAGGTCTGACTCACAGTGAACCTGCTGACACTGGGATGTTTTAAAATCATAATCATAAGGAACAGGTTAGGGCAGAAACTTGGACGCTGGGCCTAGGATTACCTGCTTATTACAGAGTTTTACAACTTGGACGCTTTAGGTTTTCTGGCACAATGTCCTAAACCTCACACACTAAACACCCCCTTGTTGGACAATTATTGCTTGCCGGTTTTAGATGGTGCCAAACAGACAGATGCCTCATCATAATTACCGTTTTTTAATTTCACTGCTATAGACACACATATAGGTCGTTATCTCTTCTCTTCTCCCCAGAGTGCTTGTCTCCCTCCCTGCCCTGGGCTCCTTCGTTCATGAAGACTGGGGAGTGAGGGATGTGGTAGGTGGGTGCAATGCATGTGATGGCAAAGAAAACCAGTTATAGCGAACACAGTTACCAGAATTGTCACTCGTTAAGACATGTGCTTCTTTATCAATACATTAAAATAACAGGATTTAGTGGCAAGGCACCATAATTTTTAGGTAATTACTCATCGCAAGTAAGAAATAGTCTTTTGAATTTTTGACAGAGCTATTTCCATTGGTGTCACAGTCACAGGTACTGCTAATGCTGTGTTGCACTGCTCTTTTCATAAGTGAAAGAAATGCTAAATTTCAATGATTGGTTAGTAAATATCAAAATGTAAGTCTCTCCCCTGCCCCACCCCTCCGCCCCCATCTAAGTTTTCTTAAATCCCTTGAATTTTACCCACAGGCTCCAGGTTAAGAACCCTTGAGGATTTTTTTTTCTCTCCTGCAGGCTGTCCTTAGACATCAGGTTGATCTATACAAATCCAGTCTTCCTTGAAGATAGTGCTATTCTACTGGTGTTGGTTCCAGAACAAGAAGGAATGTTTCGTTTTGTCTTCCTGGTCAAATTCTAGTTAACTATCTGCAGTCCAAAATGGACAAATTAGTCTTCTCTTTCCTAAGATCATAAAGTGCTTTGACATCAAAAGTTAGACGCCCTCAAATCTGTGGTGTCCCATCAGTGGACTCACATATATGTTGCTCATACATAATTCTGTCTGCATTCCAGGTATATAATACTGTGCATATATAGTAAATGAATATATTAGACATGTTATATATGTATATACAAAGTGGAAATTATGTCCTTTCAGAGGAAATAATATCCTTTTCATTTTGCAAGACAGAAAAAAGAGTAAAGGAAACAAATTAACCTTGTCCTGGCAAGCAGAAGACAAAATAAGCTGTAGATTCCTAGATTCCAGTGTGGTGTTCTACCCTCCAGATGACTCTATTGCATAATGGGTTTTGTTATCCAAATGTAATTCTATTTCAAGTCTACTGAGCTTCAAAAATTACAAATGATAATGATAATTAAATTGGAGTAGTTTTAACAACATCAGGGTATGTGCTGAAATCAGAAAATGGCTAAATCAAACGACGTTTACATTGAATGTCATTGTTTAATGTAACCCTGATTTAGAGGACCTTTATATATATATTTTTTTTTTTTTTTTTTAATTGGTGTTTTTAGCATTTATTCCGGGTGAGGGCTTTAAAGCAGCCTTGAAAATTTTATTAGTACCTACATTGAAAGATACATGTATTCCCTTCCCACCTATCTGTAGGATCTATCATATGAGCTGAAAATTATCTTTATTAAATTAATAGTGATCATGACAGATCTTACTGCTTTAAAGGGAGACAAGGCATTTCATGAGATTATGCTGAAAGGATACATTTTTCTCCCACTTACATAATACCTACCACAAGAATCAGTGAAGCACTTGGAGATAACACTTTAATTTGGAAACAGGATTCTTTTCTGAAGATAATTCAAATAAGAGATGGTCTCAAGAAATTAGCAAAATGGAAGTAAAAGAGAGTAAATCAGTTTCTACGTTGACAGCATGCGAATACTCTGAGGGGATGCAGCAGTGACAGATAACTAGAAGTAAGCATTTTTGGCTTGAGGATAAATAAGACATTTTATCAGTCAGCTTTGCTGTGTAAAAAACCACCCGGACATCTCAGAGCTGTACACCTGTAAGCATGTATTGTTCTACATCTTGCTCACCTGCATGAAGTTATCTAGGGCAGCTCACTCTGCTTCTCACTCTGAGGCCCCCACTGGCAGGTAAGTAACCGTCTGGGGTAAATTCTTCTTGGGGTGATGGCAGATGCACAAGAGGGGAGCCTTACTTTGCAAGTTCATTCCTTGCCCCTGCTGGCTAAAATAAGCCATATGGCCAAGCCTGAAATCAAGGAGTAGAGAAGTACACTTCAGCAAGGGGCCATGAGAGTAACCACATTGGAACAATTGGGACCGATGATTCTGTTTACCACAAATTCGAAAAATGCTGGCAGCTGAAGGAAGCCTTTGGTTAGGAGATTCTTTGGTGCTACTTCATTGCCTTTGGCTTTTGTCTTTTCCTCTGCCCTCAAGAAATACCAGTTCAGCTTTTCCTGTGACTGTGGTCTGAATCTGACATACACAGGGGACATGTTACTGTCGGTTGAGGGGCAGAGCGGACAGAGGGAAAAAGAATGGAGCTGAGGCAGGAGGCCTCGATTCCAAGTCAGGTTTAGCTGTAATCTGTTGGGAGACCCAGGCATTTGGGTTATTCGTCTCCTGTCGTGGGCTGCTTGTTCTGTAGAATGAAGATGTTGGGCTAGTCTTCGTAGTTCTCTGCACCACTAGAATTGAGATTCCATTCCCTGGCTATAACTGCAGGTTTCATTTATTGGCGCCTCCAGTCCACCTTTATGCTGCCATGTGTCATAAGGGTGTAAAACTTGGGAAACATCCAAGCGTAAGAGGATGACTTTAGTAGGGAAAGGAGGTTAAATAGTGGATGAGAATAAAGGCACCGAATGTGGAGAGACTTACCGTCTGTGTGTACTGTACTAAAAATGTGAAATAATTACTGAAGGCTGTACTGAGGGGTTATAGAATCCCCCAGTAGGCACTCAGCTTCCTGAGAGTGGAGACAGTGCCTTATCTGTCTGTCTGTCTGTCTGTCTTTCATTCATCCATCCATTCATTTGTAGTGCCTAGTACAGTGCCTCCCCTGTAGTCTCAACTGGGAAATTTGTGAGGGTGTAGCCTAAAAGTGTCTTTAAGAGGAGAACACGGGCTTTCTGGTGCTCCTTCATATGACTGGGATGGACAGTTGTCCGCCTCAGGGCGTTGGGAATGTTACAGTACTCCCAGGATCACGCCAGTGCTCAGACGTCACGTACTCTTGACTCCATGCTCTGTGCTCCTGCATTTTGCAAAGCACTCAGGGTGCAGGACAAGAAAACAGGAGATAGCAGTGCCCTCCCTGCATTCAGAAGGGACAGGGAGCTGTCCCCGGGGAGGAACGTAAGGGCTTTCTCTTGAGAGCCTCCTGGAAGCGTGAAAGGACACAGTACATTTTGGGAGTCCAAGTACGAAGTCTGAAGGGAGATTCAGGGTGAAACAAGGCTGCAGAGGCAGGCAGGGTCAGGTCTGAGAGGCTTACACGAACTTGATCCTTATCTGATGGAAAAAGGAAACCAGGGGGGTTTGAAGCAGGGTCAGGGATGTGAGCAGATGGGCTTTTATACAAAGTGGGACTAGGAGTGGCCGTGAGGAAGTTGCATGGGTGGGGAGGCTGGAGGGGCAGGGGGCCACCTCACGGTAGAGTCTCCCGGGACAGCTGCCTGTACCGTCTTCCTCCACCGCTGTTGGCACCCTGCCTCATCCCACCGTCCTTCCAAAAAATAGAGAACATGATGTGCAGTCGATGAAAACCTTTTTCTCTGCTGATAGGAGCTGGTGTACTGCTTTTGAAGTGTGGCCCAGCCCAGAAATCAGCTGTTTTAGACTAGATGGTGGCTACAGGTGACAGGATGGGTGTGGCAGAGTCTCAGGGTTGAAGGCTGATACCACCGCAGTTTGGTTAAAACGTCTCCTTGGGGTGTTTGAAAACACCTTGTTCACTGTAGTAGTGGCTGTTATTTTGCTCTTCAGTTTTTAACGTGTGCTTCATCTCACTATCTTACACTTGGGAGAGAAGTTGTTCTTACAGTATTTTGGTTAAGTAGAACATGCCTTTCAGTAAATTCCACCACAGTGCCGTGTCAGAATGTCTTTCATGGTGTCTCAGATTTGTTGGTATTTTTATTGCTCGGTCCACGTACATCTAGATTATTAGGCTCATGCTAGGTGGCCTTAAGCACTCGTCAGCTGGTAGTAAGAGGCATCTCTGAGCGGTGAGTGTTGACAGCGCTGTTGGTGTGACTTGTGGCGTTCTTCCGCACACTCGTTGGTTGGTTTTGCCAGCCGGCCTCTCCATGGATCACCAGTGGTATTATTCCTTCGCCTTGTGCAGCCGATGATGATACAACTTCTGCCTTCAGAGGTCACCACGGGTCAAGGCTTAGATAACCACTGACGGCACAGGTGTTAAGGGCAATGACCTGAGAGCAACGTGACAGGGAACACTGGGGCTTCAGGGGTGGAAGCACCAGGAGGAGGAGTAGAAGTGCGAGTCGAATTTCAGCAGTCTGACCCCGCTTCTGGGCTTCTGGGCCGAGCAGGGAGGAGGTGGCGGGTGGGGGGAGCGGCCCGAACACAGGGCTGTTGGTGGGAGAGAGCCTGTATGTTAAGGGAATTGAGACGTGCAGTGTAGCTGGAGGTGGGTCCTAGAGATCATGCTAAGTGGGTGCCTTGTCCCGTCCCTGTCATTTGTAATCAAGAGTCAGGAATTATCGAGAAGGAACTATTTCATACGTATTATTGCTGACATTAATGCTGTTAATTAATTTTTTTAAGTGCCAATTATGATTGCTTGGATTTATGACTGAGCATCAGAGAACAGACTGGAATTATCCTGGAAAATAACCACTTGATCAAGGAATAACATGATATGATCACGTGTTATTAAGAGTTTTATTTTTCTATTTAGTTATTTACTCCTGTGACTACCAGTAACTGGCTTTCATTCAGTATTGACTTTTTTTTTCCTACAGTGTATTTTTTTGCTTACTAAAAATAAGGACAGGATTATAATTTATCAAGAAAAATATGTTAATTATTGTGTTGGAAATTTTGAGTTACCAATTTTGTCTGCTTAAATTGTATTAAGAGGACTTTGACATAACTGAGCATACTTATTTTTCTTGGGAACGTCAGTTCCTTTACTATTATAGATTCAGCATGTCCATTTCAAAGATTTTTTAAAATGCTAAATCTCATTTAAAAAAGAATCATAGTTTTTTTGAGTGACATAAAACATTACAATCCAGTTTTTTTTTTTTTTTTAAATCAAGAAATACTTAGCAGTTTTTAAATTTTGGAAACAGAGACTTCAGTTTCTATGGTGTTTAATAAATGTGATTATTCATAGCAGAAACTGCATTCCTGAAGCAGCTTAAGAACCAGGAGAAAGTGTTCGAATCAAATAGGAACCAGCTGGATTTTAGAAAGAGTTAACATACAGCTGTTTTGCTCTCTTAAGTAAATACACTTTGGATTTCTGTCTGGAAAAAAAAAATCACATCTTAACCTGGTAGAACATGGCTTTTTGTTCTACACAGGACAGTTTTTAGGGATGACAGTTATCTTTACAAGTGTGTGAGCAAATACAGAGCTGTGTGGTGTAGAGCCACATTGCCTGTTAGGGCATTTCTGAAGAAGAAAAGTGATTAAGTGGCGTTCCCCTTCAGTGTCTGCAGCATCCAGTTGCGTGTCTGTCATCTTTTCATCCGCGCTGGCACGTCTTGCCTGGTCCCAGGGTGACACTGGGCTAAAGGGCGCTGAGTCAGCTCTAATACAGAGAGCAGGAGGGAAGAGAACTGTGCCACGAGACCTCCCTGAAGACCATACCGTGGATGTCCACCCCAGGAGAGTTAAAAAAAAAACAATTTATCTGGCACCAAGCTAATTATGAGATAATTGAGTTGCATGCAGCCGTATGTGCAATGAGCATGCACATACAGGCACATACACATACGGTATCACTCTTCAGCTTTTCCAGAAGATGGACTTGTAGGAACAAGTAACATTCGACTCTTACACATTTAATGTGTTAATATTAGTGCTTCTTGGGTGGCAAGTTTTGTGTTTTTTTTTTTTTTTTAATGGAAGTGAAACTTTTCAGATTAATTCAGTCACAATCAACATAAATTGAGCCTTAAAAAAGAAATCCCATATTCTTCCCTGTCTTTACCCCTATCTGGCAGATAAATGTCTGTGGTCCACTTTGGTGATAGGGGACTTCCCTGGTGGCTCAGTGGTAAAGAATCTGCCTGCCAGTGCAGAAGACGGGGATTCGATCCCTGGGTCGGAAAGATCCTCTCTGAAGTTCGAGGAAATGGCAACTCACGTCAGTATCTTTGCCTAGAGAATCCCATGGACAGGGGAGCCTGGAAGGCTACAGCCCATGGGTCCGCAAAGAGTTGGATGCACAAAAAAACGTGTACAATTTGGTGGTAATGCCAGCATATGCAGGATCAGGCCTTGTGGTCGACTGGTGCTTGAGCAACACACACGTGAACCCATGCTCTGCATTCCCTCGTGAAATATACCTTCCTCTGGCTGCTCACGCTACCCTCTGGTACACCAGCTGGGTCTCATTTTTCTTGAAACTCTTTTATCAGACATGTTTATGTAGTTGTATCGCTTTCCCAATTAATAAAAGAAAGTAGTTAAACATTAAATGAATCCATTAAATATGAATTGAAATAACTATCTTTAGGAAGACTAAGTTGGGTACTTTGGAAATAAATTGCTGATAAATTAGGTGTGGTCAGACCCTATAAAAAATAAGGGGGAAAGCATGAAGAATTCTGTAGTTAGATTGCTCTGCAGTAGTCTGGTAGATTCTACCACTTTGCTGTGCTTAGTTTCTCAGTCGTGTCCGACTCTTTGTGACCCCATGTACTGTCCGCCAGGCTCCTCTGTCCATGGCATTCTCCAGGCAAGAATACTGGAGTGGGTAGCCATGCCCTCCTCCAGGGAATCTTCCCAACCCAGGGGTCGAACCCAGATCTCCCACATTGCAGGCAGGTTCTTTACCATCTGAGCCACGAGGGAAGCCACTTTAAAGAAATCAATGTTGTAAACCTTTGGTGATGGTGTATTGTGGGTTTATAAGGAAGATGGGGCCTGTCTCAAAGGAAAGATTTTGCCTCACCTCACACATCTGCATGTATTTATTTTAAGGTTAATGTTTAAGGCCTGTATATCAGTTTTAACAAATTGTGCACTTCAATGTTCCCTTTTTAAAGTTAATTGGCCAACTCCAGTTTTGATCTGGGATTGTATTGGGTGACAAATGTATTTTAACCTGTGGTATTAAAAACTTTGACCACCAAAAGCCACATTGTTAGGGATATGTCTTGTTTCTCTTCATTACCTTGTGTTGGAATGATAGATCATCTCAGGCATGTGCTAGGAAAAGTCCGAAATGCAAATAAAAGGCCCAGGCGTAGTAAGGCTTTCAAAGAGACTTGAAGGATTATTGCCAATGCCTTCAATTAAAACTGGGGAAATGGCCCTAACTGTGGTGTAGCTGCTGAGTGACTGAGGCAGTGTGTGAGTGAGCGTGTGCTGGGTACTTGTGGGTGGAGTGTTCACATTCATCCCTTACTCATCCCACACAGAACTGCCTCTAGCCTGGGACCTTGACCTCTGTACCAGTTTTATGGTACTGTGAGTAAGGTGTAGAATATTCTGCTCATTGAGTAGGTGAGCTTCATAGTGTGGTTTTTTGGTTTTGCTTTGCATTTGGGTTCATCTTTACTTGTGTCAGCTAAAAGAAGAATAGATTGTTAATCTACTCCTGAATCTCTGGTACAAATCCTGAAAAAGGATAGATTGCCAGTTAGTAGCCAAAGGTGGTGTGTTAGGGGCTGTGTAAACAAACGATGCCTGCTAGATGGAATGTACTGTTTAGGATGAAATTAAAACAAGTCCTCCCCACCCCCAGTTCAAATGATTTTGTGTAGAAAAACAATAGCATTAAAAAAGCACTATTAGTGATTGAAGGTAAGTGTCTCTCCATTGCTTCCCTAGTGACTCAGTGGTAAAGAATCTGCCTGCAATGCAGGAGCCTCAGGAGATACAGGTTTGATCCCTGGGTCAGGAAGATCCCCTGGAGAAGGGAATGGCTACCCTAGTATTCTTGCTTGGAGAATCCCATGGACAGAGGAGCCTGACGGGCTACAGTCCATAGGGTTGCAAAGACTTGGACACCACTGAATAGACTTAGCACGAAATCTCGCATTTCTCTCCCATTGGTGCAGGTGAAGAATCCGCCTGCAGTGCAGGAGACCTGGGTTCAGTCCCTGGGTTGGGAAGATCCCCTGGAGAAGGGAGTGGCTACCCACTCCAGTGTTCTGGCCTGGAGAATTCCATGGACTGTATGGGGTCCCAAAGAATTGGATACGACTGAGCGACTTTCACTCCGTTGGTGTTTGAAATAATTGTTTGTATTGCTTGTATGGACTTCTTTCTCTTTTACATTTGGCATTGGTTATACATTGTCCCCCATCCTCCACATTTAATCCCTTAGGGATCTGTGTTAATGAGTTTTATGCTTTGAAAAGTTAAAAATTGTTTTTTTTTTTTTTTTTTGGTCCTCAAGAGTTAGACTGGGGAGAAAGAGAAGGAAGGCTTTTCAAATTTCCTTTAAAAGCTTTTATTTCTCTCACATACCTACTCCTTTTGAAAATTTCTCTGTGCAGCAGGCTTAGGGCTTTGCAGATGACCAATGCCAGAGAGTGTGCAGACTCACTGTCCCTTGCCTGTGCATGGCCCTGTCCCTTTGCTTGGATTCATCTTCAGAAAGTTCGAGAGAGGAAGCGTAACCCTGCCTGCACTTAAGGGATAGGTTGGTCATTTGATTAGCACTTAGTTTTTAAAAAAGTTTGAAAAAACTTTATTTAATTTGTTCCTACCACGATGGGACTAAACTTTTTTGTTAAGGTCTGTGTTGTTCTTTTTCTGTGTGCTCTGAAAGCTATATAATGAAATTTTGTATATTACATATATAACAGTAATATATGTACCTTCATAATAGGGTTCCGATTACCTTGTTTCTTTATAATCTCTTAATATTTGAAAACATGGTACTAATTTCAGATTTCATAACTGGTCTGAACTGAGAATCTTTGGTGATACTTCTATTTCAAGCTAGTTTTCAAATGAAGATATTAATGATAAAACTGTGTTTTTATAAAGATATGACTAGTTATTGCTCTATATAGCAAAGCAAGAATGACATCTTTGAAAACGTGTGCCAAAAAGTGACAGTCTGACAAAAAAGCCATTCAACCACTGTGAATTTTAATGGGAATTTCAGAATCACATTTTAGTGAAGTATCCGTGTTCAGTGTGTTTGGGCAGCTCAAAACATTGATTTGTTCAGATTTGCTTGAAGACTTGATGTGAACTAATTCGACTTTGTATTTATAATTAAAAAAAACATAATCATAAAAGACATTTGAAAGAATAGGGAAAAGAGCCATATTTCTTTAATGAAAGAAAACAATGTTTTAGTAATGCTCCCCTTTTCTTTTCCATGCAGTATTTTTAAAAAAAATCTCCGCTTAATGCTATGTATAAACTTGGCCAACTTGCTTCTGATTAATAAAGTAAGTTCAATCAGAGAATAACATAAAATGCTATCACTGGCAACATAACTGGAAGTGACTCGAGCAAGTAAAAATTAAGCTTTAAATCCAAAGCTAAATTCTTCCTTTTTTTATTATCTATTGTCATCATTTAGAGAAAAGAAACATACCTGCTCTTAGGAATTTTCACTTACTATTTCCCAAAGACTGGGCTTTAACAAACAGATTTAGCAGTTGTCATCTGGTGAAAGGGGGAAAACAAGTGCAGAGAAGGAAGGCCAGGGCAGATTTTATTATACCCAGACCAGACCCACCTTCGAATCCTGCTTCCACACACTATCACCTTGCAGACATTGCTCTGCACTTTTCTATGTTCCTGTCTCTCTTCAGCTTTTCTTTGTAGTGGATTTTCTTTATGAAAGACCACTGTTGATTGGTTGTTAATCATCTGAACTGTGGTTGTTATGATGACTGGGAAGCCTAAATAAAAAAATCTGTTAGCTTCAATTTGGACTGAAATGCGAATGCCCAGTTTTTTAGTGGATTTAATCATCCTTGGTGATACGTAAGTCGAGTTAGAGTTCTGAGTATGACGAGCACCTCAGGAGTAAATTAGATAGTTTGAAAGCCCCATTAACTCTTTCAGAGCGCTAGGCTACTATTTAGTTCACCCAAACAATAATTTACTAAGTTTAGCATACCCAGACAGTAATTTGCAAAGTAATACCTTGAAGATGCTAGAAAGAGTTAATGAAGCTTCTAAAGTGCCTTGCGTTTTCTTAGAGAATCTGGTTTCAGGATTTTCAGTGGGTATACCTGAGAAACTCTGGGAGATGGTGAAGGACAGGGAAGCCTGGCGTGCTGCAGTCCACGGGGTTGCAGAGTCGGGCACGACTGAACAGCAACAAATACTTGAGAAAAAGAGTGTTTAAATGCAGTGCTGTTGTGGGAACTGCTGCTAAGTATATTCTACCACCTTCTAGGTTTTATACTGCTCCCGCGCTGTTGCTGTCGTTGTTTTGCACACTCCTTTTTCCTCTTTCCTGTGAGTCTTCCCCAGGGTGCAGTCCTGTACCTCATGCTGTTTCGGGGTGGTCCTCTTTTCTCACTGGCTTCAGCTGCCTTGATTCAAACACATGGTTTCTGGACAGCGTTTAATTCTTGCTCTCTTGTTCATCACCTCCTACATGACATCTTCGGATCTTTCCTCCTGAGCTTTAGTCGCGTTTGTCCACCAGCCAGGTGACCAAATGGCCTTAAACCCAGGGTGTTTTCCTCCCTAAAACTGGTTTCCCCTCCTGACTTCTCTATTGGTTGGCTGAAAGAAGTCTCATCCTGGAGCCGTGGAGAAAACTCCTCCCATCAACTCCAGCTTCCACAGCGGAGGCTGCCTTGGAGTGTCTCCTCCCTCCCTTCCCCTGTGGTCAGTACCGTCTGGTACCTGGGTCCCTACACTGGGCTTGCTGCCTCCAGTTTCCTCCTCCTCCACTCGCCTCTGGGCAAGCTGTGACATCAGATTCCTTGACATGTCACTTTAGTTTTGTCATTAATTATGTCAATCACCCCATCAAACACTTGCACACTCTCTGTTGGCATCCACGGCCACCCACCATCCAACAGGCCCACCTTTCCAACTTCCTTCCTGCAGACTCCTCTACCAGTCCTGCTTTCGTGCCCCAGGACATTCTCCTCCCTCCTAGTTATTTTGCTCACTCTGTTCCCCCAGCAAGGCCTTCCCCTTCCCTAGCCACACTAGGTAGATCCTTCTAGACCTGTTACCTACCTGTTCAAGGAAGGTAACCAGGCTCAAAAGGTGACGTCTGCCTGGTGCTATTTATATGACTTTCAGTAAACAATCAAAACTATTGTATCTGCTAGAAGCCAGATGACTGGTTAACCTGTGGGGAAGGGGCTGCCGACTGCGTGCGGCCGGGAGCCTGATGCTGGGAATGACTGGGGGGGTGGTTCCATGAGGGTGTTCAGATGTAAAAACTCACCGAGCTGTACACAGCAGATTTCAGGGCTCGTCTATATGTAGGTTAAACATCAATAAAACATAGACTTAAAACGGTATCCATCTTACGGGGCTGTGATACGGCTTAAATTCAGTAGTGTTGAAAATGCTGAGGGCAGAGACTGGCATGTGGGGGGAAACAAAAGTTGTCTTTGTCACTCTGAACTGTATAGCAGATATTCCCTGGCAAGATGAATTTTGCAAATAATTTTGTCTTGGAGACAGTTTGGGTACCTTTTTCACTTGAATTGCTGTGTTTATTGCTTGGTTGATACTGCTTATTTAATGTGGATACTTGCTTTTATTTTTGTTTATTGGGTACATTTTTGATCCTCAATAGGAATAGTAATATTGTGTGTCATGGATAGCTTAGAATGAATTGAGAGATTTTTCTTCTCTCATGCACTGCACACAGAAACAAAAAGAACTTTGAGTATATTTTAAAAGTATTTCACACAACAGGCTTAAGTTTGGAATTCTTTGCCTAAGAGTATTCTAGTTACCAGGAAGCATCTATAAATGGGACATATGGGAGGGCAAATTACAACTCCGTGTAAGGAAGACTTTCTTAGCAGAGCTGTTAAAATGGGTTTAAATGATTTTTAAATAATAAAACATCTTTTGAGATGGTGGTTAGCAAACTTCAATGTGTATATGAATCATCGGGATCTTGTTCAAACATAGTTCTGACTCAGTAGGTCTGGGGCGCAGCTGAGATCCTGCATTTGTAACCAGCGCCTGGACAAGGCTGCTGGTCCCCAAACCACACTTTAACTAGCACAGAGTCAGGGGCATATTCAGGTTTAGGGATGTGACACTATAAAGGGCCAAACAGGAACAGCTTAGCCCATGAAAAACCACTCCTCACATTTGGGTGGATAGTGACCATGTGGGCCACGTTTGTGTAAATATTCCTGAAAGAATCCATTCAAAAAAGTATTGACTCGTCTTTTAAAGTTCTGGTGTTATATGATTTTTCTTTTTTTTTTTTTTAATGCTAGTGGGCAAGACTGGTTGATTTCATGTGTTTATTTTTGTTGCCTCTGGCAAATAATATTGTATCAGTGGACATGATTGTGAATCCAACCAGAATTTTTAGGGGGATGAAAATGAGAAATAACTTGGAATCATTTGTGAATGTTCTTCCTTTAAAAAAAAAATATCACCAGTTGGACACAGCCCTTGCCCATTTGTGACTCTGTTCCGTGAACAATACTTGGCAGAATCACCACCACTGTGCCCTGTGCCGTTTGAAGAGCCAGCTTCACTGCTTGGTGCTCTGCCTCTTGCGTGGTAGATTTCCATCCCCTTCTCCTCTTTTATCCCGCTGTTTCCTTTTGCTTGTCATTTTCTTGACTCGCTACAGAATGATTTTATTACCCCGTCAGCCTGTAACCTCTGTCAGCCTGTGATTTGAAACTGAGAAAAAAGTCCCAAGTTACAAATTGAAGACACGGCCTGGCCCTTTGATGTTGGGCAGGCGGAGCTGTCAGAAGGCTTGTCCCTAGCACGGCTGCAGCCCGCCCACCCGCCCGCTGCCGCAGGGTGACAGGAGGAATGTGGCTCAGCCCGCCAGCTCCCGGGCACATTCCTTTCTGTTTGGGACTCAAGTACCAGATGCTCATTATTAAATTACTTAGCGGAGATGTTCTAGCACCTCCGATGCCTTTGAAAAGGCCCTTTCAGCCTGGGCCGGGTGTGTGGGCAGAGGGAGGGGGAAGGCAGCTCGCACGCTGGTGAACAGGCCCCCGCGCGGTCCTCTTGCCTGTGCAGCTGGCTGTTTCTGCTCGGCTCTGAATCCCGAGCTCAAGGGAAGGTGCTTCACAGAGCAGGGCCCTGCCTGCTCCGAGGGAAAATGTAGGGTTTCAGCTTCACCCTTGACTCAGCGTTGCCATTTACATTCCAGCGCGCGAGACCTTCTTAAGGCTATGATTAAGGGCCCACAGCTGGTGAGCTGTGGTTTACGGAGCCTGATGACCTAGAGCGGGTGCAGCTCAGGCTGACAGAGTGGGCTCCAGTGGGCTCTGTCAGAAGGATGTGTGTAACTGAGTGACGCAGGTGGTTCTGGAATGTCTTCCCCACCATCTTCCTGGGGAGACCTCCGTCTTAAGCGAATGAGAGAAGGTGGCCATGAACTTGTTTCATTTATCACTGTTTGTAAGCCTTTATCTGTCATGATGGTAATAAGAAGAGCAGTTTTAAATACTTAACAGGCTTACTGTTGGGATTGAGTGAGATAATATATATTGGAATACTGTGGACTTTAAAGCATTCGGTTCAGTTTAGTTCAGTTGCTCAGTTGTGTCTGACTCTTTGGGACGCCACGGACTGAAGCACACCAGGCTTCCCTGTCCATCACCAACTCCCGCAGCTTGCTCACACTCATGTCCATCAAGTCGGTGATCCTGTCCAACCATTTCATCCTCTGTCGTCCCGTTTTCCTCCTACCTTCCATCTTTGCCAGCATCAGGGTCTTTTCAGATAAGTCAATTCTTTGCATCAGGTGGCCAAAGTATTGGAGTTTCAGCTTCAGCATCAGTCCTTCCAATGAATATTCAGGACTGATGTCCTTTAGGATGGACTGGTTGGATCTCCTTGCAGTCCAAGGGACTCTCAAGAGTCTTCTCCAACCCCACAGTTCAAAAGTATCAATTCTTCAGCTTTCTTTAAAGTATTAATCACACTCATTTATTTGTAAACCATGCTCTGCCTGGTTTTGCTGTCTTAAGTAGCCTTCCCGTGTGGTCAGTGCTGAACTGGCAGGGAAAGGCCAGTTCCTTTCCTTCTCACACTCTGCTGGGTAGACCAGTTGCTGTTGGCTCAGGGAGGACATATAGTGGGGAGATGAGGTGAGGGGACAGCCTCTCTTCTTCCACTTTGGGGTGCTGAGCCGTCTTCTGACAGGATGAGGATGCAAGGGGAAGGTGGCATGCAGGGAGGATTAATGATAAGATGGCACTGGGGACAATAAATATTACAGTCTTCCTTCTTACCATACCACAGTGGTTAGATGAGTGCAGAGGAATCAGGAGTTCTCAGTGATGTTTAAAAAGTAGGTGATTTATACTTGTTGCTGGCCCGGGGCATAAGGTCACTGAGAAGAGAGCCCACTAGTGATGCGTGTGTTTATTACAGCGCAGCTTGGGATTGCCTGGCTCAGCTGGAGAAGGTGGTCCTGGTGGTCCGCGTGCCATTGACCCTCACAGGCCGGCCACTGAATGCCTGAGCTCACTGAAACCTCCCTAGGTGGCTGTTATCCTCCTTTTATAGTCGAGGAAACAGAAAGCTTTGAATAATTTACCCAAGGTCATGTAACTCGTCACGGTCAGGGATTTGGATCAGATCTCCAAATCTCAGATCTCCAAAGCTACTTTGCTTCCTAAAGGCTCCTTGTAAAAATTGGGTTCCTCAGGTGTGGAATAGCCCGCAAAGACTGTAAGATAGTCTTCAGAAAGCTTTACGTTTCCACTACAGCACATGAGACCGTGGAAAGACGTGGCGTCAGGTGTTCTAGAAATGCCTGGGTAAGAGTAGCCGCGCTCCGTGGTCTAAGCCCAGGCTCTCCTGCGGGCTGTCACAACAGAAGCCATGGGACTCCTGGAAGGCGAAGCAGGGCCCATTCTGAGTGCGACTAGGGGGATTAGCTTTCATGCAAATGAACACATGGTCCATGTGACCACCCAGGAGGACTTAAACCAGTTTCTGTGTCTCCAGCCTTTACTCTCTGTTTCTTGTATGACAAACACAGAGGCTATGATCCCCTCCCCGCCGCCAACAGACCCGGAGCAAATTCTCTTGTATTAAATAATCACAATGCCATGTGCTGAATGCTTTTGTGTATACTTGTTGGACTTAAAACCCCGCCTCCCCCCCCAAGAAGTTGTGTTGACATTTCTGCAGAGCCTGTCACTCATCAGGAGGAGAAAGACTCACATGTCACTGTTTTGTAGCCAGCAGTCTGAGTTGTGAGATAAACATTCGTTGAAATGTGGTTTTTGTACCTCTTGTTGTTTTATGGCCTTGCTGCTCGATGTATGGTTCATGGACGGGGCCGGTGGCGTCAGTATCACCCAGGAGCTTGTTAGAATCTCAGGCCTGACCTCAGGCCTGCAGAATCAGAATCTGCATTTTGACAAATTCCCTGGCGATTCCTGTGCATGTTAATATGAGAAGCACTGGATTTTATGGTACTCTCCCCCACCCCCCACCCCATCCCACACCCACCCCCGCCACCCTAAAGTTAATGGTTAAGCTTGTTGAATGAAGATTTTTCTCTTCTCTACGAAGCCTGTTTCAAGAATATAATCTCATATTTTTGGAGCCAGGCCCTAAAGAACAGAAATCCAGCTGTTGAGCACCGAAGGGGCATTTTGCCATTTCTAGCAAAGCCTGACCTTTATTAAACCTCTTGATCACGCCATCTCAGTTTTCTCCATTTGTAATTCAGAGTTTCTAGTGAAAGTGAAAGCGTTAGAGGCACAGTCCTGTCTGACTCTTTGCGACCCCGTGGGCTGTAGCCCACTAGGCTCCTCTGTCCATGGAATTCTCCAGACAAGAACACTGGAGTGGGTTGCCATGCCTTCCTCTAGGGGATCTTCCCAACCCAGGGATCGAACCCGGGTCTTCCATGTTGCAGGCAGATTCTTTACTGTCTGACCCACCAGGGAAGCCCCAGAGTTACTAGGGTGTTCCTTTATTTGGGGAGAGGACTTGATCTTGGCCTCTTAAGAGTATAACAACCACAACCCAATTACAAATGTCTCTCGTAGGTGCCACTGAAGATAGATGCTCAGTGACCAGCGGTATGGTCCAGACGGCCCCTCCTCCTGGGGCACAACTTTTCTACTGCCTTCATCTTGTGCTCTTCCTTGGAGGGGAGTGTGAGGTGAACATGTAGAAAGCTGTTCTGCACCGTGTGGTTTGCACGTCTTCCTTTGTGGTCCATGCATCTTGACTTCTCCAGCAGGGAGACTTGAGCAGCCCGGGCTGATTCCTGTCGCTTACTGGCTTTGTGACCACTGCCTGTTTCCTCACACCTGAAATGAAGGCATGGGATTCTGACTCTCCAGAGACCCTTACCAGCCCATCTCCACTCTCTCCAGCCAGCTCTTTCTGGCCCGGGGCCGCTTTTGCGCGTGCTTCCAACACCCCTTCCTTCTTTCTGCTCATCCTCCCTACTCTCCTAAGTGCCCTGCCTTCTGCTCTGCTCCTCCCGCGTTCACGGACCTCCTTAAACTCCAGAGCAGCATAGAGGTGACTAGCGTGGAGTTTTTGTGCACTGTCTATCTACTGCCAAGGACTCGGGGGCAAGCTCGTGAATGCATCTGAGTGTGTATTATTGCTCACTTGGTAACGATGCAGCGCCCTTTCTCTTGGGGGCCCTTCAAACAGAAGACACCCCTGTATGAAATCTTACCTCTCTTTATTCCTCCATTTTTAGGGAGGAGGGTTCCCTGCATCCTCTCCAAATTCAGAGGAATCAGGAAATCTCGGATCACTCCAGTATTTAACTGAATTGTGGCTTGTTGTCAAGTGAGGCTTGTCTAAGGGAACCTCGTTAGGCAGTGCTCTAGGATGGTGACAGGGCGGCTCGTGTTGTTTGGCTACGTGCAGATGATCTCAGGGCCACTTGTTGAGTTTCACTTGGAAGCCTATGAAACATCTAATTAAGGAGCAAAGAAGGATCCAGAGTCCTGAATCCTTGTTATATGGGGGTAGATTTTACTGGAAGCTGGAGGATTCTTCATATAATAAATTGCCATTTGAAGAAGTAACAAACAGAAAGCTAAATTTTTTCTTTTCTTTACCTGTGATATCCCAGGTTGGGATGTTCAGTAGTTTGTATTTATTACCAGAGTTCATATCTGAACTTGAAATATATTTTGAAAGCACACTATTGCAGTAGTAATAGCTTTTCTTTGTAGTCTGTATAAAAGCTTTTTTATATCATGTAGGTAGAAAACAGCAGCTTCTTTGAGTGATTGAATACTGGGGCTTGAGACCCTGAAAGTGAACTCTTTTCTAATGAGTGTATTATGTGTGTGATCCAAGGTTCAATACCTCTCCTCCTCAAGTCTTTGATTTTAAATGATCTCATTCAAAATGCCTCCTATTCTTGAGGCGTAGTAGATATTTTATTAGTGTTAAGTTTTATAAACGTAACTGTTGTGAAGTGATTGTGTATTACTATATTGTTAATATCATCAGCCATGTGCCTTTTTATTATGTTTAATAATGTGAGACCTGGAAATGTCCCTTATATTTAATATTTCATGGCAAGACAGTAAGGACCTGCCATCTCTGCTAAGCAGTAAAGAATTGGAAAATAGAAATTAGGACCATTGAAATTGGAAAGAAGGAGGGAGTAACTTAGATCCTCCTCAGTTATTGGAAGTTTGGTTTCCCAACTGTGCTGAGCACTGCAGAAAGACAGGGTCAGACTGAGCTTTAGTCCCGGGAGCTTACATCCAAGGCAGGGGTCACCTGATGCTGCAGTTCCAGTTGTAGAATCGGAGCTATTCAGAAAATGTTCCCGGGGAATGTAGTCATCGGGCACTCTTCTGGTTTAGTCTTGCTTCTTCTCTGCTTTCACAGCTATTCAAAAAGAGACTGTTCTTTGTTCTGGATCTTTGAAATACAGATTGATCTGCTGCTTTTAAGCATTTAAGATAACTCCCTGGAAGACATTATAGGCTTAGTTCTCAAAGCAAATTGTGCAGTGGGCAGGAAGCAACTGGCTCTGTGTCCAGAGTTTTGATTTTTAATACAAAAGTTTATTTTTAAAGTGATGGCAGGTTCACACGTCCTTAAATTGGTTTGTCTGCAGAAGTAACCCGAGAGCTGTTGGAAGAGGAGGTGAGAGTGGCATGATGATGGAATGAGATGGGGATTGCACACTGTGATATACCCAGCTGAGAAGAGCGACGCGTGTAGACGTGGAATGTTGACGCGTGAAGATGCCAGTGTGAGAACTCAGCCTTGTGATTTGTTGCATTTAGTCTACTTGCAGAGCTTTAACTTACTCAGCTAGAGCAACCAGTGGAAACAGTGACAGGTTTTATTTTCTTAGGCTGTAAAACCACTGCGGACAATGACTGCCGCCATGAAATTGAAAGATACTTGTTCTTTGGAAGGAAAACTATGGCAAACAGCATGTTAAAAAGCAGAGACATCGCTTTTCGCCAAAGTTTCATACAGTCAAACTATGGTTTTTCCATTAGTCATGCATGGATGTGAGAGTTGGATCATAAAGAAGACTGAGTGCCAAAGAATTGATAATTGGCACTTGTGGTGTTGGAGAAGACTCTTGAGAGTCCCTTGGACTGCAAGGAGATCAAACCAGTCAACCCTAAGGGAAATCAACCCTGAGTATTCATTGGAAGAACTGATGCTGACCACCTGCTGCAAAGAGCCAACTCATTGGAAAAGACCCTGAGGCTGGGAAAAATTGAGGGCATAAAGAGAAGGGGACAAGAGGATGAGATAGTTGGATCACTGACCCAGTGGATATGAATTTGAGCAAGTTCTGAGAGAGAGTGAAGGACAGGGAAGCCTGGTGTGCTGCAGTCCATTGGGTAGAAAAGAGTCGGACATGACTTAGCGGCTGAACAGCAACAACAACTGCGAATTTCTTCTGTCTTGCACTCTGCTGTCATGCTCAGTAGTCGTGGGTGCTCTCCCCAGTTGGCCTGCTGGGGAAGGACGAGTCAGTACTCACCTCCTCGGCCCCTCTACCCTTGACTGGTTCTGGGACTTTGGTTGCTCACAATTCTTTTACCTCCATCTGGTTGGCAGCTCTGCCCAGTGTGGCTGTAGCTCAGTGCCAATGACGGTTTCTTCTTTTGAGATGCTTACCTTCTCCATGTGAGCCACAGTTTGCTGGACCATGTCTGGACCTAGTCATCGTGTTCTATGTCCAGAAAGTGGGAGCTTCAAGGAATCTGTCTACATCACTGCCGTCCCTCAGCACCAAGGGGCCGACCCACCCTCTTCCAGGGTCTGCGTTCCCTCTTGGACTTCTTAGTGCTCCCCTCCATCCTCCATACTTGTTGGCAGAGGGACCTCTCTGGTTCTCAGTGGATTTGCAGAGCAGAAATGATGGACTTCTGACGAACCCACTGAGTGTCACCCTCTCTGCCTGGGACTCTCATCCTGCCCCCATCAGCCACGCTCCAGCCCTGCAGAGCTCTAGAACCTATACGTGGTGTTTTTAGCGACATCTAACACTTAGAAAGGGGCCTCCCTGGTGGTGCAAACAGTAAAGAATCTGCCTGCAATGCAGGAGACCCAGGTTCCATCTCCAGAGAAGATCCCCTGGAGAAGGGAATGGCTACCCACTCCAGTGTTCTTGCCTGGAGAATTCCACGGGTAAAGGAACCTGGTGGGCCTTGGGGTCCAAAGAGTCAGACACGACCGAGCAATTAACACACACACACGCACACCACCTTGAAAACCTGAAGGGAATAAAAGGAAGAATGGAGGAGTGGATGTTAAGTAAAAGAGGATTTTGCTGGGCAGCTTGTAAAATGGAATGTTAAATGAAAAATTGTCATGTGCCAGGCAAAACGTTTAGTTAACGTTAAGTCCACTGCTCTCCCCAGAGCAATTTGATTTTCTTTAAAAAAAAAAAAAAAAATCTGCACAGAAGGCATTAGTCCACTTCTGGATGTGTTCTTTAAACTGGCTTGGCATTTCATCGTGTCTCCCCATCCTCATCGCATTTCCTTTCACAGCCAGTCTGAGCCATCGTAACAAATCGAGACTTTGAGACTACTGGGATTAACCTGTGCTGTGAGGATGGAAAACTCAGTTCTGTCTGTTGAATTTTCTGGGTTTGTGTTGTTTTGGCTTCATCTTTAGATTTCACTAGTTCCGGTTTGGAGTTTCTGTATTTTAGAAGGCTGGCTAGGTTCCCATTTGGGATACAGGCGTACCTTGTTTTCCTGCGCTTCACAGATAGTGCGTGTTCATAAGTGAAAGGCTGTGGCAACCCTGTGTTGAGCAAGTCTGTTGGCACCATTTTTCAACAGCATTATTTTTAAAAGAAGATATATATATATATATATATATGTGTAGGACATAATGCTATGGCACACTTTAAATAGACTACAGGATAGTGTAAGCATAACTTCCGTGTGGACTGGGAAACCGAAGCATTTGCACATCCCACTTTATTGCCACGTTCCCTTTATCGCGGTGGTCTGGAACCCAACCACGGTATCTCCAAGCTTGGCATGTAGTCTGCATCCACCCTGCAGGGTTTTCTTAGGTCCCTCTATTTCCCGAGAATTGGCTAAATTACCAAAATGGAGCCCAGTTTTCTTAGACCCATAGACGACTACAGGAACTGAAGGATGTTTGGGGGCTTCCAGTTTACTTGAAGAGCCTGAAAGGTTAGGGCTGGGTCTGAGTTGCCAGGCCAGCAGGTGACACTGGGCAGAGCCGGGCTTTTTGGCTGCCAGCTCAGCGGCCTCCCGCTGGACACGAAGTGCCTTTTCCCAGCTGCCTGGCCAGCAGAGCCCACGGAAGGCAGTCTTGTCTCCATCCTGCACCCTTGACTGGTGAACACTTCTCTCAAACTTGAGTGACTTTAGTTGTGGAAAGGGTGGACATTTGGATGATGGTTCTTTGGGAAAGAAAGCTTATTTTAGGGACAGTAACTGCTAGGAGTTATTATGTAAGAAGAGACCCGGGCATCTCAACAAGGAGAAGATTTCCCCGTGTGTGGCATCTAGGCCGTGGTGTGAATTCCTCTTTCTTGTGCTTTGTGTGCATCCTTTGTCTTAGATGTTATTAGCCGTTTCTGGTCGAATCCAATCCCTTGTTTTGTGAAAATAGGTTTTTTGTTTACCTGAGAGAGTCTCTTTTCTGCCACCGTGCTGGGATAGCTCTTCCGGGACAGAGGATGGCTTTCGAATCTGTTACATTTTTCAGACTTGCTGGAGGGGTTGTAAAATAACACCATTGCTACTGGGAGGAGTTGGGTAGGGGCCACGAACAGTAGGCAGAGAGAGGCTGCCAGAGGTAGGATTGCAGGCTTTTACTAAAGCTTGTTGATTGCAGATTATGGCAGAAGAGTAAGGCCTGTGTGTGTCTGCGGGTTCCCAGCATTCGCATCTTCGCCTTGTCTCCACACGCCCCTCAGACACCTGTCGCTTCTGCTGTCAGCCCAGCCATGCCCCCGTGACCAGCCCCAGGAGTCTGGTGGCCTGCCCCCGTCCCGGGAGCGGGATCACTCCTGCACACCTCTGCTGCTGACACCCAGGAGTACATGCCTTCTCTCTCAACTTCAGGCGGAGCCACCGTGGGCTCCGAAACCAAATGAGCTCAGAGGGTATCTATTCTGATTTATTTAGGAGGCAGCAGCATTCATGACTTGACTTCTGTTACTGGTTAATTAACCAGACTAGAACATGTTTCCTTTTTACAAATTGAATGCTGAAAGAGTAACAGAGACCAAATATTTTACAACATGGGATCCTTGAATTTGACTCTGAAATATACCATATTTTATTTTGCAGCAACTTCCGGTTTTAGTGACACTGAAGTGCTTTCTATTATTAGCAAGTTTTGAATTTTAAGTACGTTGAAATGGAAATGAAAGTTGTTTCTAAAAATAATACTGACTGCTTATGTAATTTCTTTTTTTTTTTTTTCTTTTTTAAATTCCATGTTGCTGTGGGTGAGGATGGCCTTGATTGGGAAGAAAATGTAAATTTCACGCCAGTCTTTTCTTGTTTAGAGTGAATGAGAACTGAATGAAACTGTGTGTGAGAACAGGTGGGAATATTTGAGGGTTCTTTTAGTGTTGGGTCCTCCTGTGGCTTTTCTGGATGGTCCGCCCTGACTGGTTGTCGCCTGGGCTGTTGGTGCCAATGGCATCTCTGAATCCCTGTCTGGTTGACAGAGGTGGACCTGCCTTTTATTTTACCAGGGAGGTTGCTTCGTGGTGGATTCTGAATTCTCCAGAGCAGGTCCGCTTGAGGACTGCTCTGATGAGGCTCCTACCTTCTACCAGGGTGACCTGAGGAGGTTCAGTGGATAATTAGATGGAAATGATCACACTGCTCTCCAGTGTCGTCTTTGGGTGTCTTTCTGCCTTGGAGTAAATTCCCCTCCAAACCTGATATACTCATTCAAGTATAAGATGAAAGTGTTACTTGTTTAGTCACGTCCAACTCTTTGCGACACTGTGGACTGTAGCCTGCCAGGCTCCTCTGTCCATGGGATTGTCCAGGCAAAAACTCTGGAGTGCAGTGGGTTGCCATTCCCTTCTCCAGGGGATCTTTCATACCCAGGGATCGAACCCGGGTCTCCTGCATTGCAGGCAGATTCTTTATCATTTGAGCTGCCAGGGAAGCCCATTCCAAAGCTTACAAGAGTTTTCCCCCGGGACTTGGGGATTCTGTGAAGATTGTCTGCTTCTGCTAGTGGCCGTTGTGTAGGCTTTAACACCCTCATTTTTACTTGGATTTTAGTTAACTCTGGAAAATGGAAAGGAAGGCAGAGAACTTTGTTTCACTTGTGACATCACTTGGCTTATCCAGCATTAGCTGAATCAAGACCTAGTAATGAAAGAGGTCCTTTCGCCACAGTACCTGACCTTCCTGAGAAGTATCAGATCAGTCGCTCAGTCGTGTCCAACTCTTTGCGACCCCATGAATCGCAGCACGCCAGGCCTCTCCGTCCATCACCAACTCCCGGAGTTCACTCAGACTCATGTCCATCGAGTCAGTGATGCCATCCAGCCATCTCATCCTCTGTCGTCCCCTTCTCCTCTTGCCCCCAATCCCTCCCAACATCAGAGTCTTTTCCAATGAGTCAACTCTACACATGAGGTGGCCAAAGTACTGGAGTTTCAGCTTGAGTATCATTTCTTCCAAAGAAATCCCTGAGAAGTATCAGATCAGATCAGGTCAGATCAGTCGCTCAGTTGTATCCGACTCTTTGCGACCCCATGAATCGCAGCACACCAGGCCTCCCTGTCCATCACCAACTCCCGGAGTTCACTCAGACTTACGTCCATCGAGTCGGTGATGCCATCCAGCCATCTCATCCTCTGTCGTCCCCTTCTCCTCCTGCCCCCAATCCCTCCCAGCATCAGAGTCTTTTCCAAAGAGTCAACTCTTCGCATGAGGTAGCCAAAGTACTGGAGTTTCAGCTTTAGCATCATTCCTTCCAAAGAAAACCCAGGGCTGATCTCCTTCAGAATGGAGTGGTTGGATCTCCTTGCAGTCCAAGGGATTCTCAAGAGTCTTCTCCAACACCACAGTTCAAAAGCATCAATTCTTCAGCGTTCAGCCTTCTTCACAGTCCAACTTTCACATCCACACATGACCACTGGAAAAACCATAGCCTTGACTAGATGGACCTTTGTTGGCAAAGTAATGTCTCTGCTTTTGAATATGCTATCTAGGTTGGTCATAACTTTCCTTCCAAGGACTAAGCGTCTTTTAATTTCATGGCTGCAGTCACCATCTGTAGTGATTTTGGAGCCCAGAAAAATAAAGTCTGACACTGTTTCCTCATCTATTTCCCATGAAGTGGTGGGACCGGATGCCATGATCTTCCTTTTCTGAATGTTGAGCTTTAAGCCAACTTTTTCACTCTCCACTTTCACTTTCATCAAGAGGCTTTTGAGTTCCTCTTCACTTTCTGCCATAAGGGTGGTGTCATCTGCATATCTGAGGTTATTGATATTTCTCCCGGCAATCTTGATTCCAGTTTGTGTTTCTTCCAGTCCAGTGTTTCTCATGATGTACTCTGCATAGAAGTTAAATAAATAGGGTGACAATATACAGCCTTGACATAGTCCTTTTCCTTTTAGGAACCAGTCTGTTGTTCATGTCCAGTTCTAACTGTTGCTTATAGGCCGTGGAATTATCATCAGAGCCTGTCTGAGGGGAGGAAGGGTGGGAGATTTAGCACTCCCTTAATCCTCCACTCTTGGTTTCTTCAGGATTAAATTAACAAGTATTTAAATGTAGGGCTTCTGTCTGCCGGAAGCCCTAAGCTTGTTAATACTTGAGTTTGCTCTGTGAGAGCGCAGGCCTCCTGCGCCACCCCCACCTTAGACCGTGCGGGAACTCGGAACACGTTGCCGTCTTCTGCCCTCTGCATTATGTAACTTGAAAAGCACCGTCCTAACCTGAAAAAAAGTCTGTTCGCTTGTTCTCTTTTGTGCGGCAGGCCCTCTGGTTTGCTTGGAGGTCAGCCTACGGAGCGCAAAGGCAGAGACCCATTTCCACTGCCAACCCTCTGGGCGCTTTCAGAGACAGGGAAAGGATAGGGTGACTGCCAGAGACAGTGCTTTAATTGGATGGGTTTCATAATTAATGTCTCCTTAAGTGAAGACTTATGTTTAATTTGCCTTTCCAGACCATTTGGTAGAAATTGCAGAGGAACGGAGGGAGAGAACAGCACGTCGTAGTTGGCAGGCAGAGCAGACGTGGAGGTGCCAGCTCCTTTGTTTAAAGGTGGCTGTTTTCTTCTTCTTCGGGGGTTTGAAGGAGGTTTGGTTTTTGTCCACTGAGCTATGCTGTAGGTGCAGAAGGGTAGCTTTGGGACCATCCTAGTAATTCTTCTGGTCCCTCCCTCCGTTCTCAAGTCTAACAAAAATGACATCACCTGACCAAGGTACCCGGCCTTGGAGAGGAGATGAAACTTGGGTACAGTGTTTAAAAACTTGCATTTGAAGGGGAAGATGAAAACTGTTCATGTAAATAACTGGCTTCCATTATTTGTGTGATCCTGCTGCTTGTGGATAACTGACCATCCACCACCTGTTGGTGCCCGGGGACCTTCTCACTCGACTCTGCTCTTTCTCTCTTTTCTTCTTTGTTCTGCGCTCTTCTTCCCAGGCAGAGGAGGTCAGGCAGGTACACGTGCGCTGGGGAAGGAGGTGGTGGAGAAAATTTGGAATAATGAGCCCTTCTGACTTTGGATTCAGCAATTTAGCATTGGTGCAGTAGGTGGAGTTATTCTCGGAGCCCCATTTTGAAGATTGCTGTGCAGAAACCCATCTGTGCTGCTGGTTGCCAACATTTCTGGTACAAATATTGTCATTTGCTCTTGAGGCAATCTGCTATTTCAGGCCTAGATGCAGTTTTGTAATATGCTGGGCAAAATAGTAGAGAAAAAAAATATCTTAAGTGGTGGTATAATCTTCAGTTTCAAAACACTTCAGCAATGTTTCCAGTAGAGGGTTTGTTCAATGCGTCTTCTTTTCTCCTTCCCTTGGCTTGTAAACATAATCTAAATTCACTTTTCTTGCTTGCCCTAGCCATGGTTTTCTTGTGCTGACTCTGCACCTCCCTGAAGGAAAGATGGACACTTAAGTAATATTTCTTTGAAATCTCAGCCTATGAAGGCTTAGCACCCGTTTCGTTCTCCTGATGAAAAAGTAGCTCGGCCAGAACTTACCTGATTAAAAAAGAAGTCAAACATGATAGCACACAACCTTTTCCCTGCCTCTGTTCTTCCCAGGCCCAGATGGTAAGCCACCTCTCACAGGACATCGGGGACAAGGCCCTTCTGCCGCCTGCACCGCGTGGGCATTCCCTGAAGGTTTTGAGGGTATTATCTCCCGGAAACCCCGGGGACGGAACCGTGTTCTTTTTCACTGGGCTCTGTCGTTAGGCCTTTCCTAGAGAGGGAAAGCGGGTCCTCTGGTAAGGAGTACCTTTCTTTCTGTTTCTGTGGCTTTCTCATTTTTTTCCCCCCAAGCCTGATGCATAGTAAGAAGTCCATTTTCTAGTATGACTCAGTGTACATGTGTACACATGTGACACAAGAGTTCTACAAAATAAAAAAGCTTTCTATTGTGTTAATTAAAAAAAATCGCTCGCCTTCACCCTCTAGATTGGTTTCACTACTTTGTGGATTGTGATCCAGATTTTTGAGGGCCTTTCCACATTTATTCTTAAAAGACCTTCATGTTGAAGTCACCTTGGAGTTAGAGGGGGAAGTGGATGTCTCTGTATATGGAAGACATGGCTTTTGGTCGTGGACCGGGAGGAGGGGGCCCACACTTCCCTTGGGCACACAGCCCCTTTTTGGATTGGTTTTATCTTACACATGAACTTATTAAAAGCATGTGCTAAATTACATGTTTGATGCCAAGTGAGTCCATGTGACATCCTAGCCAGGATAACGTTGAACTTTTCTGGCTATCTTGGTCATCTAGATTTTGCTTTCAGCCCTTGAAAACTGGCGGCTGCTTGCATCCACTTTGCTGGATGGGGTTTCAGCTCCTTTTCTTCTGCAGTAATTTGAGGTTCTCCTGACCTGTGGTCAGCTGTGAGCCAGAACCTTTGCTCCCATGAAAGTACATTCCACTGGTGATTTCCCGAGCAGATGTGATGTCTGCCCCCACCCTGGAGTCAGATGGCGTGTCAGAAAGGAGAAGGAATTTTAGGTGCTATCAGTGTTTGATAAGAAGTGATTATCCTTTCTCGGCCAGAGCAGAAACCTTGGAAGCGGGGGCAATCAGGCTGCAGTAGGGTCCCTCCCACAGAGTCGCTGGCTGGCCTGTTGGTATCTGCAGCCGTGATCTTGTAAAGACTCCATTGTGAAGCTGGCTGTGTGTGTGTCCAAAGGAAATACTATATATTAAAGAGGAAAGTGGGGGAGGAAAATTCCAGGAAATTGAAAGGTGAGGTTGACACGTCCTCATTCACTAACGATGCTTCTGTTTTTCTTTCTGAAAAAAAAACGATGATTTAAAATTTGATCTTAGAACACAGTGGCTTTTATCCATAACCATATAATTATATTTTTAATCATCCTTTTTATACTTATCTATGAAATAACATCATACCGTAAGTTGCCTTATATTATTTGGTGTTAGTGACTGCAAAGTACCACTAACACTGTGTTTCTCAGACTTGGCTGTCAGATGAGATGCTTGTTAAAAATATTCTGGGGCTTCACTTTTTCATCCTGTTGAATCAGAATCTCTTGGAATGACACAGTTGAGTTATTTTCTTAGAATATTAGAACTGAAAGAAGGAATGTTGGACATGAAGCTAGTCCAAGTGTTCTCAAACTTTGTGACGCTCAGTATTATAACTTTTTAAATTTTTTTAAAGATTTTTTTTGATGTGGACTGTTTTAAAAGTCATTATTGAGTTTGTTACAGTATTGCTTCTGTTTTATGGGGGGCTTTTTGGCCATGAGGCATGTGGGATCTTAGCTCCCCAACCAGGGATCCAGTCCACACCCCTTGCGTAAGAAGGTGAAGTCTTAACCAGTGGACTGCCAGGGAAGTCCCAGTACTAGGACTTTTTAAAATACAGAGCCCTGGGCCCCACTCTGAACTTGCTGAATCCCAACCTCTGAGCCACGGGCTTTAGGGCTTCAGTTTCCAACATGCTTCCTAGAAGTCGGCAGTCATTAGTCTGGAGTGGTAACCATTCATCATCTTTTCAGACTCCTTCAAGAAAGGTAAATTGGCTTGATGTGCTTGGTTATTGGGCTAGGAAATAGCAGCACAGAAATCCTCTTGTGCTGTCTATTGATTGACTCAGATAATACATCTCGGGTCCTGACTGGGTAGGTAAGCACTGGCAGTTTCGAGATGAGTGAGTGGGGTGCCTGCCCTTGAGGCATGTGGACTGTTACTCGGCCTTTCCAAAGGGTGAGGGCATGAGAATCTGGGGGAGCTTTTTCAAGCTGTGTCCAGTGCCATCCTAGCTCTCAAGTGGGGTCAGAAGGCATAGGGCACCGGCTCACCTTCGCTTACTGACTGCAGCTCCCTCCCTCTGGCTTTGGCTTACAACTGTATGAAATAGTCCCAGCATCTAGAAGTACACAGAGGCTAGTGTGGCCGGTGTTCCTGCCCAGGAAATCCCATGGGCAAAGAAGCCTGGCAGGCTGCAGCTCATGGGGCTGCAAGAGAGCTGGACACAACCGAGCGACTAAACAGCAGCAGTGCTCATGCCACCGCGCGGTTTTAACAGATGCCACCTACCTTGCTCCGTGCCTTCCTGTCTCCCCAGAGGCGGCTACTGCTTCAGAGGTGGGCTCTTGGCTTTCTTAGAGAAGCCTGTCCCCTGGCTGGGCTGATGTATGAGGGCCCATAAATCCTATATAGTCACCCCTCCCCCCCCCTTTACATTTATATAAATGTTGTCAATGTAGGTATCATTCTGCAACTTTTTTTTTTTTTTTAAGTCAGCATTGTGTGTGTGAGATTGAGCCATTGTTACTACATGACCTGACATGGCCCCATACTTAACAGTAAAATCAGGAAATTGAAGCCAGACAGCTTGAAAACCTTCTTAATGGAAAAAATGCAAGAAGATGTGGGTGGGAGAGAGTTTCTGTTGAATTTTTAGTATAGAACTTTGTCATTTATGGGAAAATAGTTGACTTGAATCAGGCACTATTTTGAATAGCCCAGTATCAACTTAATGAAAATTAATTGTGTGTTGTATGAAAAGTTCAGTGTTTTTATTTACTATGGGTGTAGTTAACTACAGTTTGGCTCCAGACAGGTGAAAGTTAAAATTTGTGGTATAAAACAGGAAGCAGATGGGGGCTAATTAAAGTTCTGTTGATGATAAAAAGGATGACTGATCAAGGAGCAGCTGGCTTCCCAATTTAAACACAATTTGTACAATTGTATGAGGACAGCTCTCCACAAGTTTTCTTGACTGTCTTTCCAAGGTGAAGGAATGTGTTTTAGCAACAAGTGTGAGGGATGTTGGACTCTATTTTTGTTCACTATTTTTTTTTAAATGCCTCCAAGCAGTTTCTCCTCCGGATTTATCCATGATGGAGGAAGGGGGTCACAAAACATAGCAGAGATGTTCTGTGGTGCTCTGTCCACTCCAGACACCTCTTATACTCTGGAAAAGCCCAAATGCCTTTCTGTATTCTCTGAGGACATGCCCAAGCACTTGATTTTATTTTATTTTCGTATTTCTTCCAGCACCCTCTCCTGCTGGGTTTCAGAATGTTGGTGCCCATGTCTCGCCAACTACATTAGCCTGGTGTGTCTATGTGTAAAAGTGAAAGTGTTAGTCACTCTTTGCAACCCCGTGGACTGTAGCCCGCCAGGCTCTTCTATCTGTGGAATTCTCCAGGCAGGAATCCTGGAGTGGGTTGCCATGCCCTTCTCCAGAGGAATTTCCCAGTTCAGAGATCGAACCTAGGTCTCCTGCATTATAGACAGATTCTTGACCATCTGAGCCATCGTGTCTGTGTGTGGACAAGGGCTAAGGAGTAGTTTGGCAGCTTGAAGTGTCTTTGAGCTTCTGACTTTGCTTGATCATACCCTGGATGACTTTCACCTCCAAGTGACAGCGTCTTTTGTTGCTGCTGCTAGTAATGGTTGGATCAACATTAAGACCCAGTGCCCAGGGATGTGTTTTGCCTAAAAAAACGCACCAGTGCTCGGTTTTCTTTGAGTTTGTGCAGGGTGGTGACTTGAGGTTTGCCTTGCCTCTGTTCAGCGGCTCGACGTTTGCTTGACATTTTGTGTTTGTTAAGTGCTTTGTGTGATTATCTCATTTTAATTCCTATGAAAAGTCTTTTGAAGTGGCAGCTGCTGTCCCCATTTTGCAGATGAGGTGATTAAAGAAGCATGGAGAGCTGAAGTGACTCATCCAAGGTCACGTGTTCACTCAGTGCTAGGACTGGCTTGTTAGAATCTGGTTTGTATGACAGCAGGCTCAGGTTCTTTGGCCCAGCCACCATATTTGACTGGTTTTGTTATAGAACTTGTTTTTTTCTACTTCCTGCTTAAGGAAAGAACTATTGTTTCCTGAAAAAATAAAAAATCCCAGGATATAGTTTGTGAACTTCACTTTATTTGACTATGAAAATATTTGTGTGTGTGTGTGGTATGATACAGGTCTTGACACTTGATATGAAATCAGTTTTTTTGAATGAACAAATGAAAGAGGAACAGGCAGAGTTTTTTTGGTCTTGCCCCCCAGAGGAAGTAGCTTTATTCTGATTTTGAAAGTTACATGTGCTCTTTCTTTTAACAACAGCAAAAAGACAATGTACAACTAGAAAGTAAAGATCCCCATTGCCTTCACCACTGAGAGACATCATTATGTTCGTTGAGATTGTCTTGTAGAAGAAATAGTTGACCATACAGATTCCATGTAACGGGCAGTGAAGATCACCGTTGATACTAGCTGCTGTACATTGATACGCACTGGAGGTCTCAGGGACATGATCGTTGGCATTCGTCAAATGTATGTAAATGAGCCCTCCAATCCTGGCTGCTGCTTCTGCCCAGGCTAGTTCTGCAGTAGTTCTGCTAACGCCTTGTACTAACTAGGCGAGCAGGTGTGCAGCTCCCTCTCCTCCGGACTGTGTTTCCATGACCCTGGAAACTGGCTCCCTGCTCACATCATGGTTCTTACCCAGTATAGTGTCACGGCCAGGGCTGGGGTATGTTTTCCTGACGTAGGAGACTTCTTAGGAATCAAATCATTTTTTCCATTCCCCTGTCTTCTGAACAATCGGCCTATCATGCTCTCCTCCTGTCATCTCCTCCCCTTCTTCCTCCTCCTGTACCTGGTGTTTGCCTTCCTTCCTCCCACAGAAGCATTCAGGAGGGGTGGGAGGGATTTGGAATTGAAATTAGAGTGGGCTCATTCTGGCCCCTTCGTAAGTCTGCCTTGTGTATTATTGAAGATGTTGGCTCTTACTGTGAGGTCGTGGGCGAGAGTCTGTGCGGGACCCGCAGTCTTGAGTCTCCTGGCCTGCTCAGGGGAGTCTGTGTCTCCTGCATCGTTCAGAGAGGGAGGCTTCAGCGAGCACCCGGGCTTCCCGGGGCGCCTGGGACAGCTATGCTCTTTGGGAGGCAGCTCAGCAGCTTTCGGATGGCCTGCCCTTCCACCCTGGGCATGATCCTGAGACCTCACAAGTGCACAGTACCCTCTGTGTGCTTCCTGAAGACGCTGTACCCGGCTCAGCTCCTCTCTGGAGTTAGGACAAAGCGGAGAGACACAGGAGATGAAATTTGTCCAGAGTCGTCTATACAGAGTTAGAGCCAGACCTTCACTCCCTTGACCACTGTCTTGCCAGTCGACTAGCGTTTCCCAAAGTGTGTGCCTGCCGCTAAACATTGGTTTCACAGCATGGTCTGTCAGGAAGTGTCAGAGACGTGGCGGGTGCACGTGATCACACCCACAAAACAAACAAAAGGTCCGCGTTAATGAAGGCTGTTGCGTTTTGCTTTGTGTTGCTTTCGTGTATGAACATGAAGTTAGCATATTAAAGGCTCTAAAAACCCTACAGTTGGGAGTCCAGTGTAAGTTGAGGAGTCCTTGCTTTGGCTCAGACGTTGGAGACGCTCTGCTTGGCCAGAACGTGCTGCTCTGTCCAGTGTTTACTCTGGAAGTGCTCCAGGCGACCTCTGTGGGGAGAGGGACACCTCACCTTTGGAGAGCTGGAGGAATAGAGCATCTCCCCTGGGGGTGGGGGTGGGGTAGAGGCTGGTCGTGGGGAGTCCTGTCTGTCACCTTGTCACTGTCAGCAGTTCAGCTGGAGCTGTGTGGAGCAGGACTTGAACCATAACGCAACCAGGATCAGCGCCCCAGGCCCTCGTGTCAGGGTTGTTAGGTAAAGATTCATAAACTGTAGCCTGGGTGACAGCTGTTCTGTTTGGCAAGGACGGGCTGCAGAAACCTGGACCCAGAGCAGCGTGCCGCTGCCTTTTGGCAGGTGTTGGACCAGGCCCGTTCCCCGAGGGAGGCCCTGTGTGTCAGCATCCCTCCCCCAGCTCGTCCTTAATATCCAGTATTCGCCTTGGCCGCTTTCTGTTGCTCTCTGGAGATTGCTCGTTTGTGGCGGGGGCGGGTGTGGGGAGCATGGTGGAGGTGCGAGTGGCAGATTCCGCGTCCTTCTCACCTATCAGTCAGCCCTCTGCTTTGGGAGAAGCAGAGCTTCTTAGCAGAACTCTTCTGTTTTGAGAGACATTGTTCCAGCCAGGCAGGAATGATTTAATATTTTGCACCGAAATCTCAAACTAAGGAAGCAAGTCCACCTTCTGAGACCTGATCCTTGGGCAGTATACTCGATGTTCTTTCCTTCCTTCCTTCGTCCGTCTCTCTCCCCCTGCCCCCTTCTTCTCCCCACCCTGCTACCCTCCTTCCCTGCTTTCTCTGGGTCTCTTTCTTTCTGTCTTAGTTTCTTTCTTCCTGTTTTCATCCTCACCTCAGCTAAGCTGTTTCAGGAGTTGAATGTAGATGGAAAGTTCACATAAAGTATTTTAAAATCCAAAAGATAGAAACTCTGAATCGGTGGAAGTGCTTAGTTTGGTTCTGTTTGTTTTCATGGGGAGAATAAAATGATCCCACAGGGAGCCACGGTTGGGAGAAAGTGCCGTGAAATAGATGGGACGTTAATAACGAAAGGTGTGGTGTTTCTCAGCAAGTGTTCCTCAGCGGCAGAGAGCAAGGGAAGCAGACGGAGGCCAGGGCCCCTGGGCTGTGGAAGAAGAAAGGGTGGACTCTGCTGAGGGTAGGGTTTTTATCCAGAATCATGTACTTGTATAATCAAATTCTGACTGGATAGTTCGCCATTGAACATTAAGTTGCCAAGATTTAGACCTTTTTCGTGTGTGTGTGGGTTGGGGGTGGTGGTGTGTGCTCCACGGTAATGGAGGTGATGTGTGATGTGTGGTGGAGGGAGTGTGTTTGGGGGGAAAACGCCATCTGTTTATCCTCACACCACTGCCGTCCAGCCACGGGTTGGTCTTGGCCCTGGATCTCACATGCACCCACCAGGGTACTGAATAGCTGAGTGATCTGTAGCAACTTTATCCCTGTTTATGTTGAACGGTCCATGGTTACATTGTAGGGCATTATTTCCTTTAATTTCCCTTTAGCCTTTCAAAACACCCTGAAAGATGTTATGGTTGAGCCTAGACAATGACCTCAAGAAACAAAAATAAACCTCTCAAAGAGTAAGAACGCCGTTCATATGCCAAATGTTGTGAACGATGGATAAAAATATGAAAACACAGCAGACTTCACGACTTTTAGAATTTGTTTTCAAAACAAATGGTCCCAGCTCCAGTATCCTGCCCTTCTCTGACTATGAAAAAAAAATCAGTCATATTTCTGAGATCATGCCATGAGTCTTAGAACCACCAAGCAGCGTTAGAATCATGAGAAAAAAAAAGCCCAGCAGCAGCTTTAGAGAGAAAGATGCATGGAGTCCTCGAGATGATGCTTCTCAGCCTTTCCACACAAGCTGCAGCCACCTCCGGTCAGCCACCTCCGGTTGTGGTGAGGTTGGGGTGATCTGAACCTTGGTGATCTGAACCAAGGACAGTTTTCCAGGTGAGGAAGAACCACACAAAGACAGCACCTTCCCGAGATACTTTTGCTAATCAGCAAGCATTTGTGTGCACATAAAAATACAGACACCCTCACATTCTTAAGTTTTTGGATAATCAAAAATATTAATATCTGCTTTTCAAGCGGGGACACAGTCTCCTCTTCTGCCGTTTCGTGGGAAGACAGGTTGGCTCGTTCCTCTAGGTTTCATGTCATAACTTTATTCCGATTTTTCACTTGATCTCCTGAGCATTGCATGTGGGATGAAACACAGGCTCCTAGCTCGTTTTTATTAATACAAGTCCCCTCCCATCTTGTTTCCCCCTCTTTTGGCGTCTGAACTCAAATACGGCCACATTTACCCCTTCTTTCTCTTCCAAACACATTTTTAGTGCTTTTCACAAACTTGTCTACGCACTGAGCATTTTAGTACTGTGATTCAGTAAGGTAAAACTTTTGTTAGGTTGTAAGTCACTTGCCCAGGAGTGTTCAGGTTTGGATTTGAATCCAGGTTTCTCGGGTTTTAGAGCTCGTTCTGTAGTGTGTGGTGCTGGTTTAGTTGCTCAGTCATGTCCAACTCTTGCGACCCCACGGGCTGCAGCCCGCCAGGCGCCTCTGTCCATGGGATTCTCCAGGCAAGAATAGAGTGGGTTGCCATTTCCTTGTCCAGGGGATCTTCCCAAACCAGGGTTGAACTCCTGTCTCCTGCATTGGCAGGCAGATTCTTTACCACTGAGCCATCTGGGAGGCTGTTACACAGTATGCCCATCACCTTCTATTTGTTTCTGCACTCACATCGAGAACCCCTTCTCCTTCATCCAGAGGTCTGACTCTCGCCTTTCTTCACGCCCCACTTCCAGGTCAGGGTCTTTCCTTCCTTGTTTCGAGCGTGTGCCTCCTATCGTTTGTCAGCCTGGGAGGCATGTGTTACTTTGCTTTTCCATGTACCTAGTATACAGTAGAGGCCCAATAAATACTTGTTGAATGGAAATGACATTGTAGAAGACCCTGATTTATGTTACTGATATGGAAATGGAAATGTTAATTTCTGAGGTGGTCTGGATTTAAATAGTTTGCAGTAGACCCACTTCAACCAAGCTTTGTTTGATTTCTTGATAAATTTTGGATGGAGTTTTAAATGATAAAAATGAAAGTTAGAGTTTATCCTCCATTTGTATTCGCAATAAAAATGACTGATTTGGGTCCTGTGATATCCATGGTACCCTGGCCCCCTCCATCCCTCCAAGAGCAAAACGGCCCTGGTATCCACTAGGGCAGAGCTGACCGGACACGTCCTGCTCCAGCCCTGACTGGCCTTGTGGTCCTTTTGAAACAGTCGGGTGTCTGTGTAATTAAATAAAAACACAGATAACCCAACCTTGAAGACTCTTGTAAAGAAAATATTTTGTTCTAAAATTTCATGCTACTCCTGCTTAATTTATGGCTACTTCGAGGACCAAAATAGTTGCCCAATGTATTGGCGCCTATCTTCATTAACTGTTTGATAGAAATGTATCATGGACTTTCAAAATGGTTAAAATACAAAGCTTCTTACCTTTGGGGTTAGAGGTGCAGTGAAGAGTGAGTGTTTCAAACTTAGTTCACCTGCTTAAAATTCTAATCTCTCTAACAGTCTTAACTGGGTTTTCAGAATTTGTCTCAATTAGTTTTCCAAGTAGTTTAAAAAAATAGAAAGGAAATAAACTAATATCAAAGACACTAACCTGTTGTTTAGAACAAAGTGAGAGGAGTTGAAATTAGACTTATCTCACTGCTCATAGTTTAAGTGTCTAATAATGGGCCCAACAAAATCCAGAAAATCTTGCTTTTGTTTTAGATGATCAAAGATTTCTAGAAATTGAAATTTTTAGCATCTTTCACATTTTTAATAATAAATATTGTGTTTTCCCAATGTGCTGTCACTACCTTTTCACCATGCTTCTTTGGGTTATATGATGGTAAAGTAAAGGGCGTCACCTACCTGGCTCAGATTCATATGCAGAAGAAATGGCCTAACTTGGACATGAGTATAAACCTTTACTCTTCTGCGAAGATCCTAATACTGAAGCATTTTGGCAAATGCATAGTTTTAACAAAGTGGAGGAAAGGCACCCCGAATGTACTAACATACTGTGGTGAATTGTAGCAGTGGTTCAGAGTGAACTTGAATTCAGTAGCTCAGAAGAGATACAAAACTTTTGTGCCCTGTGCAAGATTCCAGCCACAGTGCTTGCTATTCACAGTTCGTTCTGGGCAAAATTCAAAGTGATAAAATTGAAAACTGAGCACTAAAGTTCCAAAGAGGAGTTTAAGGTGTACCACCACAGACTTTGGGCTCGGGCGAGAAGTTCTCATTCTCCATTGGTTTGACTCACCTTAAGAAAGTGAGTTCATATAATCATTTATTCATTCTTCCTTTGTCCATTTCCCTCTAGTATTTAAGATAGAGCTTAACTGTACAAAATTCTCTCCTTGCTTTCTCAACGCAAAACAATGCATATGTGAAGCCAGGGCAGTTGAAGAGATCAACACCTCCTAAAAATGATATTCAGAAGTAGCTGTGAGGTTTTGTCTTTGGAGGTTTGTAAACATAGTCTTATGCTTTTAATTCTTGACTCTTGACTTTGTCATTCATGTTTCTAAAGAGGTTATGAGTTCAAACTGCAGTGTGAGAGTAAAAGGTTTAGTACAAGGAGAGCTTTCCAGATGGGCAAGGTTTGCAATCACTCAGCTGGGGATCCTTTTTGTTCTACTTGGGTTTCCCTTGTGGTTCAGCTGGTAAAGAATCCGCCTGTGATGCAGGAGACCTGGCTTTGATCCCTGGGTTGAGATCCCCTGGAGAAGGGAAAGGCTACCCACTCCAGTATTCTGGCCTGGAGAATTCCATGGACTGTATAGTCCAGTTCAGTTCACTTGCTCAGTGGTGTTCAACTCTCTGGAACCCAATGGAGAGTCCTTGGGGTCGCAAAGAGTCGTACACGACCGAGCGACTTTCACTTTTCACTTCACTTTGTCCTACTTGACTTTCTTTCTCTCTTCTCTCTGGAATATGGACCAGTCTAACTCAGGCTAAGCTCAAAAATAATGGAATCCACAGAAGTCCTAGTAGGATGTCCCCAGGTCATCTAAATCAGGTTCCAGGGCAGACTCAATTTGGAGCCTTCCAGCCCCCTGAGCCCAGGAAGGTCTTGGTGAAGCACATTCTCCGAGAGCTGGCCTTAATCTTGACCTGAGGCCTGACTTAGGCTGCAGGTCCTTGTAGGCATCCCTTAATAAATGTGTTACTTCGGGTGGAGTGTCAGTGACTGTGCAGAGTGAGGGGACCGCTTCTGGGGCTCCTTCTCTGTTCAGTTGATGCACAGTTTTCCGATGTGAAAATGCTGTTCACAGCATAGGTGACAGACAAGAGCGGCACCGTGTTGCGGCAGGAGCACCTCGGACAGATGCTGCTCAGGTTGGGCGCGAGCCTCATGCACGGACAAGCTGTGCTGGTGAGAAGGTGCGGCTTTGGGGGTGGACACATTATGAAAGGCCCCGAGGGACCCGTATATGTAGGCACTTAGGTAACTTAATGGAAAGCTACATTTCTGATGTGTTTTGGGGGTTCTCTTGGGGTCTCTTGGAGAAGGAAATGGCAGCCCACTCCGGTATTCTTGCCTACAGAATCCTGTGGACGGAGGAGCCTGGTGGGCTGCTGTCCATAGGATCGCACAGAGTTGGAGACAACTGAAGCAACTTTGCATGAATGCATGCATTGGAGAAGGAAATGGCAGCCCACTCCAGTATTCTTGCCTGGAGAATCCCAGGGATGGGGGAGCCTGGTGGGCTGCTCTCTATGGGGTCGCACAGAGTCGGATACTACTGACGTGACCTAGCAGCAGCAGCAGCTTGGGGTCTCTGAACTGGCATGGGTCCTGCTGGTGCTGACGAAGCCTTTGTTGTTTGGAAGGAAGGAAGGTGTGGGGAGTAGGGCTGTGATCTGTTCACCGAGGTGGATCCCTGCCGTCTGCAGGGTGTGGGGACTGCTCTGGCTAGCCCAGTCTCCCATGGTGGGTGGAATTTTGCTTTATCTTAAAGTAAATGGGTCCAGTGTTTTTGCTCGTATTGGGTCAGTCAGTGAATATTTGTAACTATTTGAGTTGGGACAAGCTCTGAAGAATTTTTTTGGGGTGGCCCCACAACAATGTGTACTTAAGAAATCATTGTTGCTTTATTCCTTAGCCAGAATGATGGCCCGAAAGCTGGTTTCAAGGTTCTGTATAGCTCCATTGCAAATAATGTGTGGTTCAGAGTGGCATATTTTATTGCAACTTGCTGTTCATTTTGCAATCTAGATTTATCTATTTTTATAGATTTATCTAGATTATCTATTTATCTAGATTATCTATTAACTCAGATTTATCAGATTTATCTATTTTATAGATTTATCTAGATTATCTATTTATCTAGATTATCTATTAACTCAAATAGATTTATCATATTTGAGTTCCAAAATAGGAAAAAAAAATCCATATAAACCTAGATTTTGTACTTTGTAATTCTGTTTACTGTGTGTACCAGCTCTTCGTAAGTAGATTATGCATTCAGTGGATTCATCTTTTCCTAGCATTTTGTAGACAGTGAACATATTAACATATTTAGGGTAAAAGGCAATTGAAGACAGTACATCCTATCTGTGGGATATTATCCTGCAGATTCTAATCTGTCCCAAGTTTCAACATCGCCTTTACATTCGTAAAGCTTTTTGTTGGTTCTTGTAAGCAGTTTAGGTGCACACCTTGGATAAACATTTACTTAACATGAACAGGTTTAATGGGCTCATCACTAACTTTGACCAAATACTTTGAGATTCACTTAGTTCTGTTTAGAAGAACTTAAGATGGATCAAACTCATGCTATATGAGGTTTCACTGTATGCCCGATTTAAATTCCTCACCAGAAGAAAGTAAATCCTAACGTATTCTTTGTTTTTTGGTTTTTATTTTGTTTTGGCTCATTCTGGTAGCCAAATATGTAAGGTAGTTAATTGCATTTGTAAAGCAGCGTGTTTATAAAGCCATTGCAGATTCGATAAATGGTATGGCCTATAAAATAGACAAAGACTTTCATTAGGCAAATGGAAAAATCGCTTCAACAAATGAGTTTCCTCTTAATATTCTGTTCTGGTAGGGCCTTATGTGTTTGAAACAGTCATTAGGCAAAAGCAGCAAAAAAAAAAAATCCCTATTCTGGGCAGTTAACTAAAAAGACCTTTCAGAAAGGAAGGGGTCCTTCTGGTCAGCCGACAGGCAAAGTGGGGAGTGGTGGTTCCCCGCCATGGACTTGGCAGTGCCCTCCGGCCCCTGTGCCTCCCTGGGGAAGCAGTGAGTGGGTTAAAGGGCCGGGGCTGCCTGCTTGCTGCACTAGAACTAAATTAATCCCAGGAGAAACCAGCTCTACTTTGAAATCCTTAGTAGCCGACACATCCTCTCCCCACCCCCATCCCCCTTTTTGAGGTATTTAAGAGAGTTTTAGCTAAATGAAATTGAGTCTCTGTATATCCACCCCTGGGACCTTGTTAGCCAGGGGTGATGACGTTCACCTGAGAGTTGGCCTTGTTGGCTCCCATGGCAACCTCCAGCCCAAGCGTGTGACTGTGGGAGGTGGTTTCTGTTTTCCAGGCTTTGCTTAAGCAGGGCTCCACGTCAGCCGCTCTTGGGGAGACTGTACCTGGACCAGGGGTTCAGGTGCATGCCTCGGCATCTGGAACAGAGGGAGGTGCCTGCCTCTGAGGCTCCGAGCTCACCTGGAATGTTGGGGCTTTGCCTCTTGGAGTTCGTAGTTTCTGCTTGTGTGTAGAACACAGGACATGGCGTGGCATGGGTCTTCACATCCTGAAAATCAAGGGCTGTGCCCTTCCTTTCATGAAATACAGCTTTCTGACACACAGTTTGCCTCTAGGGCACAGCACGGGGAAACACTGTGCTTCTTTTCATTTACGACCTTCGGAGGAGCCAAAGCTTGGCATAGTTTTAATATCATCAAGTAAAATTTCTGTTCCATCCTGAAGATTTTTCCTTAAGTCCTCAATATCTGATGTTAGTGGCTGAAGATTTGCCCTGAAACACTGAGGCTTCTGGCGAATACAAGCTTATTAAGGATCAGGCCAGTTGTGGAGCATCGCCTGGTTCTCTGTTGCAAGGCTTCCTCTTGGCCAGTGTGGGAAGAGACGAGGAAGCAAGTTCCCCTCTCCTATTTGCCATCCCGAATACAAGCTGTTCATCAGCCAGCAGTGTGCGCGCCTCTCTCCTTGAACAACCTCGCAGACGACACAGGTTCTGACAGGGATCACCCCCAAAGCTGAGCGAGCACACTAGTTAAACGATCCAGATCTCTATCTTTAAAGTCCTCTTAAGGGGCGAGAACAATTTCTCTGTCAAAGAAGGGTCGCAGCTCGGTTGCAAGGACATGGAAACAGCCTCAGGAAGGCTGGCTGCCTTGTTGAACAGGAAGTCTGTGATGAATGGTTTTTAATCAAGTTGTAACCATTCATGATGGCCAAAAAAATTCCTGTTTACACATCCCTTTACTTCCTATCACAAAATAGCCAACCTTCATTTCCCCGCTTTGTGCCAGGTGACTCTTTGAGCACTCTCCGTGGAGAGGGTGCCGTTCCGTCCCCAGTGACCCTGTGTCATGGCGCTGCTGTGTCACGGGTGTCAGGACGTGGGGAGACCTGGAGCCCACCGTCCGACCTTGGACTCCGCCTCCCCACTGCCCCCGAAAACCTGAAACTTCTGAGATGTTACATTTGCCTTTTTGGTTCTGTTTCACATGAGAGCATAGTCTGCCATATGCTTTTTTTTTTAGTAGAAGCTGATGTAATGTAGTCATATTTTCCTTCCTTTGAAGTGATTTGAGTCAGAGATAAAGCTGCTTTTGGAGCTAAATGTGCACCTATAGCCTTTGGAGAATGTGCAGCTGAGATTGGTTTGGTCTAGGGGAGGGCCATTGCATGCCCTTGACTCTGATTTTACAGTTCGTCTAGGGCTTCTGCACCACGTGGTTCCTGCCTTTTGTAAATGAGCTTTCCATCTGCATTTTAATCTTTCCGAACTCTATTTTCCCTAATACAAAATAAGGGTGTGAGGACAGGTGACCTTCCCAGGACTTTCCGGCTCACAAGTTTAATGAGGCTGTGAGGCCTCTGTCCACAAAGGTTCCTGGGGAAGCACGAATCCTAGTGCAGACTGGGGGCCACTGATTGCAGGCAAGGAGGGCAGGTTTCGGGGAGGTGAAACCAGCTTTCCAGAAGAAGAGCTGGGTGCCGGAGCCTAACGTGAACACGTGTAGTAGATCAAGCCCTCCACAGCAGATCTACCATTACAGCACTTTCCAAAATTGAATGTACATGCTTCGATTGGTAACATAAGTCTGTCACCATCACCTGTAAAAAAGGATGGGCAAAAAGGTCACGTTTCCTTCTGTTTGCAAGCACCATGCATTGCTTTACAGAGTTGTTTTATTCTCATCTCTGACGGGAGCTCTGCTGAACAGAGATTACTCCCACTTTCTCCTTGGTTTGTTTTTGCTCTTGGAAGTGCAGGAAGGGATTTGTAAAAAGCGAGGAAGCAGGAGGAGGAGCCACGTCCACGCCGGGAGCCTGCGAAGGCATCGCACACACGGACAGAGTTCACAGGAATTCGATAAAACGCTCTGGGAAAGATCTAGTTTGTCTCGCATTTTTGAAAGAATTTCTAGAATTTCTGGAACAACAAGTCCATTTAGTCATGTGTCCCAGCGTCTGGGTTTGAAGTTCTCTTTGTCTGGCTGGCCGGCTGTTGTTCACACCCACCCTCCCGTGGAGGCAATGGGCAGTTCTGGGCTGTGCGGCCTACTGAGGGCCTTTCCATTCTCCTTGTGGGTTCCCACAGCCTCTTTGCACACGCTTTCCCCGAGGCAACACTCACGTCTGAAATTCACACTTAAGCTGCTCTGGTTTCCTGCCACGAAGAGTAACCAGTTAGAATTAAAAACAAATCATATTTTGTAAATTTATTACTCGTTGAGGCAGAAAACAAGCTTTCTAAACTAGTATTTGTAAACAGAATTATTTCCGCTCCCTCAAGGATGCACACAGGTAACCTCAGTCTTAAGTAATATGTTCCTGTGATTCTTCTTAATGATGGTGAAGCCAAAACATGGTTTTTCCAGCCGGCAGTGGTGGTGCACGCAGAGACATTTTGCAGGAGATTCTTTTTTTGAGTCTCAGTGCTCCCATTTTCAAAATGGGGCCAATGATAACCTGCCTTACAGGACTCTTCCAAGGATAGAATGAGACATGATGTATTGAAAGCGGTTTGTAAGCGCTAAAGTAAAATCCAGGTGTAAAATATGAAGGCCCAGGGGATCCTGAGCAGGATGTATTCAGCTTTAAGTTGCTGGTTTTGTTTTTGGTTGAACACAAAGACCAGAGTAGTCTTAGAATGCCCAGCAGAAATTGGGGTGAAGAGTGGTGGCTGAGAGGTGATGGTCTCATTCTCATTATAAAGGAATAATTTAACTATTATAATAATCTAGTTATAAAGGAATAATGAGAATGAGACCGATGTTTGTAATATGCATGAGTTGCTGAAACACAGCCATTATCCTAATCAAAACAGCGGCTGATATCGGTTGAGCTAAGGGCATCTGTTATCTCATTTAATCTTGAAAACAGCCTGTAAATGTAAGATCTGTTCATCTATCCAGTAGATGCTTCGGTAGTAGAGCTGTGAGGGTACGGTGCCCAAGAAGACAGCCCAGGTCTCCAAGCTCCTGGAACTCACAGGGTTGTAGGAAGCCAGGCAGAGCAGAGTTGTGCTTGTGGTGAGCAAACCAGGCCGTGTGTTAGCTGCAGAATGGGATGGGTTCTTGGGAAATGCTTTCAGAAGAAAGAGACAGTCGGGCTGAGACAGAAGTGGCGGGGTGGGGTGGGAGTGGTGACCTTTGGCAGGAAAACATCAAGGCTCCTGGACAGTCTTTTGTACATTTCCTGTCCTGAGTGGCCATTTAGGTGGACTGGTTCCTTCCCCAGGTAGATCATAGAACACCCAGAAGGCAGACTCTGTGAGTAGCTCCTTCTGACGTCCCTCACTGTGCCCAGCATAAATCAGCCCCAGTGTTAATGAAAGTTACTTGGCATGAAGCGATGCACGAATGGACAGAGAAAAGAAGTGGATGGCATGACACCTTCCCTGTGATATTTTTGGGACGTTGGTCAACAGCCGTTCATTGAGTGTGTCTTGTGTGTAAGGCGTCTTCTATGAGCTTTGAGATAAGATTAAAAAAAAAAAACCCTTACCCTTCAAGAGGTGTGGAATCTGGTCTGCAGAGGGCACGGAATGAACCCGTGAGCTAGAAACAGCCACTAGAGCAGGTTGAGCAAGCCGGGGCGCCCTGGCTGGGGTGCAGCGGGTCCAGGGTGCCGCTGCCCCATAGACTTGCCTCGACGCTCAGGGTGGCCAGGCACGCAGATGGTGAGGGAGGGTCAGGGGACAGGCAGCCGAGGGGCACATGCAGCGGAGACGACAGCTAGTGGCAGGGGAGTTGCTGAGGGCTCCTCCTCTCTGGTGGTCTCGGGCGAACATTCGGGATCTGGGTGAGCTGTTTGCAGTGCGCGAGCGCTTCTGTCTTCACACCCTGCCTCTCTCCTCACGTGATACTCGTTCCCAGTTGAAGCTCAGAGCCCTGTTGGCTGCGTGTGGCTCTCTGCCCAGGTCACGGGAACCACGCTTGCCCCACCTCGGCCGTGTCCACTGCGTCCTGCTGAGATTTGCAGACGTCACATCATGAATTGATGTTGTTCAGTCGCTCAGTCGTGTCCGACTCTTTGCAACCCCATGGACCGCGGCACGCCAGCCTGCTCTGTCCTTCACTATCTCCCGGAGCGTGCTCACACTCATGTCCATTGAGTCGGTGACGCCATCCAATCATCTCTTCCTCTTTCGCCCTCTGTCTCCTGACCCAGGGATCGAACCCTGGTCTCCTGCATTGCAGGCAGATTCTTTACTGTCTGAGCCACCAGGAAGCCCAACATCATGACTAGAGACATGTATTTTTTCAAGCTTTACCTACTCAACATCTCCCACTCCAATTCCTCCCATTGGATTATCATAGCTTCTTTAGTGTCCTGCTGGCTATGTGAAAAACAGGAATTTATGTAACCAGCCCTGCACAGCAAACCTTTTCCTGTTTGGGGAAAAATTTTTTTTAGTTGTTGGTAAAGTTAGGAGACAGCTCTGTTACTCAAAGAGTGACCTGAAATGTCCTCTTAGGAAAGTATGTAGCATAAAGTCTTGGTAAGTAAGGGGTTGCTTACACCCCGTGTGCACCCCCACGCGCGCCCCCCCTCCCCCATTTTTGGTAAGCCAGTGTGTGTCTTGCCCAGTTAGTGAATACTTCCTGGCCTTTTTTTTTTTTCTTCCTGAGCTTCTTAAAGATTCCATCTTTAATGGAAGTGTCCCCCAGTTGCAGTTACAAATGATCTGACCTAATTATATGTATCATAGAGCTGTGTCCCCCACCACCAGCCCCTGCCCCCCAGGCTGTACAGACAGCCAGGAAGCCACTATCTAGGAAGATCTTCCCCCTTCATCATTAACCAAATGTGACAGGGACAGGAGTCAAGCTTCCTTTCCTCCAGAGATTCCATCGTAGCTTATCTGTGTTTCTATTGTGTTTAAAGAACAAGATAGTCATGATGGAATATTGTGCAAATGCCCAGACTTCCAGCCTGTACAGACTCAGTTCCAGGTCTGCCCCAGGAGCAGGCCTGTTTCTTTGAGGAGGAATGTAGAGGCTGGGGGGCCGTGTGTGTGTGTGTGTGTGTGGAGGTTGGGGGCCAGCAGGGAAGCACTGTGTGTGTGTGTGTGTGTGTGTGTGTATGTGTGTGTGTGGAGGTTGGGGGCCAGCACGGAAGCACTGTCTGTGTCTGTGTCTGTGTCAGTGAAACCTTCCCCGTAGGGTTTGGAGAATCTGACGGGGATGGAATAGGATATGCGGGAGATGCAGCTCCTGGCCTCTTTCAGGGGCTCCAGTCTGGATTTGGGGTGAGGTCTATAGGCGGGAAGAAAGAGGACAGAGTCTTGGGAACAGAAGAAGCCCCACCCCACCACCCACGTACATGCCTGCCCAGCATCCAGCCTGGAAGCCCCCTTCCAGGGCCGTGACCGACCCCGCTCGCCTGGGCCTGGCCGAAGGGCTGTCCCAGGGCTGCTGTGTTGCAATCCTCGCGTGGAATGTAGGACAGAGGGTCAGAGGGCATTTTGAAATGTAGATTTCTCAGCCTTGACTGTCTGGACCCATTCTGACTTCTGCGTCTCCTTTTAGAAAGAGAGATTTTTATTTTCTTTTTCTTTCTCTTTGTTTGTTTTTTATCTCCTTTAAATGAGAGAGATGGTGAGCTCATGGTTTGCGTGGAGCCCCGGCCGGCTCCACGTGCAGAGGCTCTGTTCTGGCACAGTAATTGGCACTCAAGCATCTGAGTCCCACAGCGATGAGGATGTGGGCGCTGTGGCTGCATCTCTGGGTGACCACAGATCCAGCCAGAGCCGCTTCGTGGTCGGGGAGAAGGGGCCTCAGGGGTCCCAGGGGCTCACTCAGCGGAGCTGGGCATCCATTTGGCAGAGGAAGCCAGAGACGTGTGGGGGCCACGCGCTCAGTCCTGCTCCGGGAGTCCAGGACGCCCGGAACCTGCTCCAGGCCCTGATGACAGAGAGCACTGAGTGCACAGAGAGAGAGGCTGCTGCGTGCCTGTCCTGCGCTGGGGCCGAGCCAGCCGGGCTGCGCCCTGCTTCCCTGGAGCCCCTCTTCCTTGTCCACAGCAGGCTGTCCAGCTGCCGGCAGTCTCACGCTTTACCCAGGACAGGAGTCGCACTCGGGCTTCCTCCCTTACAGCCTGGCCCCACCGCTTCTGCTGGGGCCTGCGCTGTCTTTGGCTCCTGTCGCAGTGTGTTTGGAGTTGCGGGTTTGTGTTTGTAATACCACTTAGCTCCTACCCACAACCCAGTGACTAGGAGGAGGGGAATGGGCTCAGAAAGGGTGGTGCCTTGTGCCCTCCCGCCAAGGTGGGATCTGATACCTTCTTCCCACCAACCATTTACCATGGTGGACACTGGCTGAGCTCCTGACATACCTTGTCTCGTTGGACCCGTGGAACCAGCGCAAAGGGGGCTATAAAGCACGTGGGGGCCAGGCAGCTTCCCAAGGTTTGTAGCCAGTGAGTAGCAGAGCTACCCAGGGGCTCAAAGTTGGTTTTTCTGTCCTGACCATCCTGGGGGTTGTATATGTCACGACTTAGTCATGGAGCCATACTCAGTGGATCAGAGCCACCAGCTCTCTGCCCTTTCCACCATTCCTTCCCTCCCAGGGCAGCTTTTTGGCTCGAGTAGAAGCTGGGAAGAGAGGGTCGTGAACAGCACTTGAATTTAAGTCTTTTTTTCCTTGGTATTTCAACTTTCTAAAATTAAAATCACAAGCACCGCCTCGTTTTCCTTCTATTCACCTATATCTGCCTAATGGACTTTAAGAACATAAATGAACCTAGGTCTTAGCTAGTTTTCAGGGTTTTGAGTCTTGACTGAGGATATAATCTGCTTGCTTTCTCTCTTGTTGGTGATCACGTGGACCCCATAATACAGAACTTCTCACTTCGTGTTAAGTGGCGCATGTACCATCCCCAGAGAACTTGCAGTAGTTCTAGGGGATGATTGGATGGATAGGGGTTTTGATAGCACTGTGTTAATGGAGTAGTATTTGCATCGCAAATCTAAGTGGTTTAAAAACCAGGTCCTGTAATTTCCATGGAAAATAGAGCTATGTAAAAGAAAGTGTTTATAATAATGCCTGTTTAGTTTTTTCCCCTTGTTAAATTAAAATACAGATACTGTTTTTAAGATACAGTACTACTTTACTCTTTGGAGCTGTCTTGTAGTGATGGTACAGATCTGTACCGTAAACTTTGAAAACATGACTTGTCTTCCATGTGAGACGTGTCTTCCATGTGAGACATGTCTGTGTGTAATATTAGGTCTTCAGCCAGAGCAGTATTTGTATTTCTGACGTGGTGTTCTGCTTTACAGAATTCAATTCGTCATAATCTGTCCCTGCACAGCAAGTTCATCCGCGTGCAGAATGAAGGAACTGGAAAAAGCTCCTGGTGGATGCTCAATCCAGAGGGAGGCAAGAGTGGGAAATCCCCCAGGAGAAGAGCCGCATCCATGGACAACAACAGTAAATTTGCTAAGAGCCGAGGCCGAGCTGCCAAGAAAAAAGCATCCCTGCAGTCGGGCCAGGAGGGTGCCGGGGACAGCCCGGGATCGCAGTTTTCCAAGTGGCCCGCAAGTCCCGGCTCCCACAGCAATGACGACTTCGACAACTGGAGTACCTTTCGCCCTCGAACCAGCTCGAACGCTAGTACCATTAGCGGGAGGCTCTCTCCCATCATGACGGAGCAGGACGACCTGGGAGACGGGGACGTGCACTCAATGGTGTACCCGCCGTCTGCCGCAAAGATGGCTTCTACTCTGCCCAGTCTGTCCGAGATCAGTAACCCTGAGAACATGGAGAACCTTTTGGATAATCTCAACCTTCTCTCGTCACCAACGTCATTGACTGTGTCCACCCAGTCTTCCCCGGGCACCATGATGCAGCAGACGCCCTGCTACTCCTTTGCACCGCCAAACACCAGTCTGAATTCACCCAGCCCCAACTACCAAAAATATACATACGGCCAGTCCAGCATGAGCCCCCTGCCTCAGATGCCCATGCAGACGCTGCAGGACAACAAATCGAGTTATGGAGGCATGAGCCAGTACTGTGCGCCGGGACTCCTGAAGGAGCTGCTGACGTCCGACTCTCCTCCGCACAACGACATCATGACGCCAGTCGATCCGGGGGTGGCTCAAGCCAACAGCCGAGTGCTCGGCCAGAGCGTGTTGATGGGCCCCAATTCGGTCATGCCGGCCTACGGCGGCCAGGCCTCTCACAACAAAATGATGACCCCCAGCTCCCACACCCACCCCGGACACGCTCAGTCGACATCCGCAGTCAACGGGCGTGCCTTGCCCCACGCGGTAAACACCATGCCCCACACCTCGGGTATGAACCGCCTGGCCCCGGTGAAGACAGCTTTACAAGTGCCTCTGGCCCACCCCATGCAGATGAGCGCCCTGGGGGGCTACTCCTCTGTGAGCAGCTGCAATGGCTACGGCCGGATGGGCGTTCTCCACCAGGAGAAGCTCCCCAGTGACTTGGACGGCATGTTTATCGAGCGCTTGGACTGTGACATGGAGTCCATCATTCGGAACGACCTCATGGACGGAGACACGTTGGATTTTAACTTTGACAACGTTTTGCCCAACCAAAGCTTCCCACACAGTGTCAAGACGACAACACACAGCTGGGTATCAGGCTGAGAGTGAGCAAGCGAGCAAGCAGGTAAGAGCACCCCGATACCAAAAGACCTTCTGAAAACAGGACTTAAAGAGAGGAGCCCAGTAACTTGCCTTGTATCTTCCAGGGTCGGGACTTTTTTATTTTTATGTCAGTCGGCTGCCCCTTGTAGAGGCATCTTTTATCATTCATTCTTTGCCCTTTTTGCAGCTTATAAATTCTCCTCTGAGCCGAAACATAAGGAAGCTTCCTCTAATGGCTTTAAAGAGTTTCTTTTGACAGAAGGCTGCATCTTCTTAGTAACTCTTCAATAAATGAATACATTTGATACAAATCAAATGCTGAAGGGGTTTTTAAAGTGGAATTTTCTCCCATTGAATGATTTCAGAGCTGTTTGAGAAAGCCCAACCCCCCCCCCCCAAGTATGTCTGTCATCCTAATATGTTAAGTTGAATTGATTTTCATTTGGTTGTTTTCAATGCTTGTATGTGTGTATGTGTTTTTTCCTAGGCTACACTTAAAAGTACTTCAGATTGTCTGACAGCAGGAACTGAGAGAAGCAGTCCAAAGATGTCCTTCACCCTACCTTTTCGTTTTCTTGATTTAAAAAAAAAAACACACACAAAACGCATTTCTTTTTTCCTTTCGTCAGACTTGGCAGCGAAGACGCTTCCTGTACAGGATGTTTGCCCAGTGTTTGCAGGTTATGTGCTGCTGCAGATAAGGACTGTGCCATTGGAAATTCATTACAATGAAGTGCCAAACTCACTACACCATATAATTGCAGAAAAGACTTTTGGATCCTGGTGTGCTTTCAACTTTTGTACATAAGCCGTAGCTACAGAATTGTATCTGTGTGCTTTTTTTTTTTTTTTAATATTCATTTTGGTCCAAGGAAAGTTTATACTCTTTTTGTAATACTGTGATGGTCTCATGTCCTTGGTAAGTTAAACTTTGGTTTTGTACTACCTGTGTTCTGCTGAACTGATGAATCACAGAGAACCAAGCTCTCCGTTCTACAGCTCCACTGGACAGCTCTGCATCTGTTCATGGCACCGCATAATTCACAGGAGAACCAGTAGCCTGTTGTCCATCTGCTGAATTAACGGACTTATCAAAACTGTTTTGGGGGGAAAAAAAAGACTAAACTCCAGCCTTGTACAGGTCTTTTCTATTTTTTTTTTCTTCTTCGTTTGTTTATTTTGTTATTTGCAAATTTGTACAAACACTTTAAATGGTTCTAATTTCCATATAAATGATTTTTGATGTTACTGTTGGGACTTGAGATCATTTTTGGAATAGATACTGAACTGTAATGTTTTCTTAAAACTCGAGTCTACCTTTGTTACATAGTCTGCTTGTAAATTTGTGGAATCCCAGACATTTGAAGCAGCATTCGTGATTTTCCTTTTGTATTTCTAACTGGACTAGTACTAATTTTATACATGCTTCACTGGTTTGTATACTTGGGGATGCTCCTTGGTGACGTTTTCTGACTAATCTTAAAATCCTTGTAATTAGTACTTGGACACCCAACATTTCTGGCCCTACCTTGGCACGAGAGTGATGTATAGTTACGGACATTTTGCGTTTCACGTTGAGAACTTGATTTGTTTTTGTGTATGTGTTTTACAGAAATCCCATCTGCTTCTGCTGTCCTTGTGAACTAGGCATCCCTGCCCGGCATTGAATCTTCTGATCAGTGCCTGTATGTGCTTTGTTTCAAGTACTCCTGGGGGGAGGCTGTGTAGTATTTGGAGATCAGAAGGGGAGACCCACCTCCAAAACAGTGCTCCTTTCTCAAGCTGGGGTTTTGATCAACTTAACCTTTTTGAGTTGAACTTCAGCAAAAGTTTTGCCTCGTAACGCTGTGCTCTTCCTGGTCTAGGCGGGTGTTGGCTTTGTACTTGTGGAGAATTGTGTCCATACTCACTCTTCAACCCCCTTCCCCTTCTGTCCTGCACATTACTTGGTGCACTGTGGAAAGTGAGGTTGAACGGGGGAATTTTTAAATTGAGTGATTTTTAAAGTGCTTGGTGTTCATGATTGCAGATGGCTACCAAAGAGACTAGCACTTGCTTAAAAATTCGGGCACTAAATTTGAAAACCGACAAGCCAGCAGTAAGTTATACCTTTGAATCTATTTAGAAAGCCATTGCATTAAGAATTGGAGAGTTTCTTTCCCCTTTAGCAACCCAAACTATAATTATGGTCATTATGTTGTAATATTTTCCAGTTATCTATAACTGATTAGACCCAAGTTAACTGGCTTTGCATCCCATTTAGTCCATCAGTGTTTTCAAGTCGTGCGGAATGCCCAGAGTCAGCACAAGGAAAGGAACAGGTGCGCAAAAGTGTTCCTCTGGCCTTCTTGAGGAAGCTCTGATTTCTGTGGACCTAGCCCACATCACACTGGCTTTGTCTTGCCCAAGAATTGCATCTCTCCTGGCTTGGTTTTTTCTCCAAGTTTAACAAGAACACAAGTTTTCTGGATGGATTTCCTCCAGGAGGCAGGCTGTATTGTTTACTTTCCACAGTGACTTCTACACTTTTGAAAATTCATTAAACAGCCACCCCTCTAACCATCTTCATTGTTGGCCACTCCAAAATAAGTCTGGTTTCAGAAACCCTGGTTCCTCTGACCGGTGCCCCCTGTACCTGCGCTCGGACTCATTGGGGCCACAGTTCTTGTGTTCCCCTCTGTGACCACCACTTCCTGCCCCCCAGGCCAGCACACACCGAGCCTCATCAGGCCCATTGTTCACTGATGAGGCAACTAGCTACAAAAGAAAAAAAAAAAATCACTGTTCAAATCTTACTACTTCATAGAGTGACTTTTAAAAAGATGTTGCTTCTTCTTGAGTCTGTGTAAATATCTTTTTTTTTTTCCCTTCAAATTTTGTGTGTGTGTGTTAAAATTCTAACAGGAATCCTGGGTAGCTCTCCAGGGTACAGTGAAGTTCAGTGAAAGGCACCTTGTCGGTTTTGAAAACAAACATTATGTGACCTCTGGTAATTCTTTTTCTGTACGAATACTGACTTTCTGGAGTAATGAGTATATCAGTTATTGTACATGATTGCTTTGTGAAATGTGCAAATGATATCACCTATGCAGCCTTGTTTGATTTATTTCCTCTGGTTTGTACTGTTATTAAAAGCATATTGTATTATAGAGCTATTCAGATATTTTAAATATAAAGTATTGTTTCCGTAATATAGACGTATGGAGTATATTTAGGTGATCGATGTGTTACTTGGAAAGGTCTGCTTTGAAAAACTGACAAAGTCTAAATTAAAATCCCAGTGAGCAGTAAATCAATGGAAGGTCCCAAGAAGGAGGAGAAAGACACTCAAAATGGAAACAGTTCCCCCAAAGTATATGATTTGGACTTAATTCAGCTGCTGGATAAGTGTTACCAATCTCCCCACCCCCACCCCTCTCCCCAGCTGAATGATTACCGAGTAATCGTTCAGTAAAAGACGCAGTGTGGTTTATGTAGACAAAACAGCCTAGCATTACTGTTGGCCTCCTCCCTGAGGGGGGTGACAGCCTGGCGGCCTGGCCACGTTCATCCCATCCAGACGCAGACAGACCCCGCACCCTTGGCCAGTCGAGTTTAGTACCCGTGCAGATCCTGCGTTCCCGCTCCAATACAATGAAAAGTGCCTGATGATGCTGATGTACTTACAGACACAAGAACAATCTTTGCTATTATTGTATAAAGCCATAAATGTACATAAATCATGTTTAAATGGTTTGTTGTCGTTCTTTTTTAGTTGTGCAAAGTAAGCTCTTTATTAGGTTCTTTTTTTTTTTTCCCCTTCTCGTTTAGCTATCACATGAGTTAAAACCTTGGCAGCCACAGTGCCATGCTTAATTCATATCTGGTGTTTCTTTGGTGAAGGGGGGTCGATGTGGAGACACTCCCTCTGGAAGCAAACTATAGTCCCCGAAGGTTGGAGAGCAAGTTGGGTCCGTGATAACAAACCACCCTGGAGTGCTTCATCTGTCCGTGCCTGACACAGCATCAGCACAGAAATGACTAGGTTGTAGGAGAGCTTGTGCTGGAGTAGGCAGAGCTGAAGGTAAAAATACCTGAAGGTCACGGGGGGAGGGCCCTGGCTAGGAAGTCGCCGAGCGGGGATGGGTGGTGGTGGGAACAGTGGCTTCCCAGGGCCACATGAAGGGGGATGGCGGGGGGCAGTTCTTCCATTCAGTGGCTGCAGGTGGGAGGTTTCTATGTTTGCTTCTCTTTAGAAGATGCTCGAGGAATAAACTAGGATTAGATTGTGTGTGCGCGTGTCAGTTCAGTCATGTGACTCTTTGTGATCCTATGGATTGTAGCTTACCAGGTTCCTCTGTCCATGGCATTTGCCATGCCCTCCTCCAGGGGATCTTCCTGACCCAGGGATTGAGCCTGTGGTGTCTCCTTCATCTCCTGCATTGCAGGAGGATTCTTTACCGCTGAGCCATCCAGGATTAGGTTAATAATGGTTAAAATGCATCTTAAAACCAGAATTAAGTCCTGGCTTTCCATGCTGCTGCTTGAGGTCATTCTAGTGTTGACCCATGTGGACACTGGAAGATCAGTCTAGCTTTCAGGGTTTTTTTTTCTTCTTCCTCCCTCCCTCCCAGCTTTGGAACCCTTGCTTTAAAATAACAATAGTCAGAAGCCCAGAGTGCAAAACAGATAACCCCATCTGCTCTCAGACCTGGGGCTCGTGCACACATCATTGTGAAAACCACTCATCTCATCCAATGGAGAAGGGAACGGCAACCCACTCCAGTATTCCTGCCTGGAGAATTCCATGGACAGAGGAGCCTGGCCAGCTACAGTCCATGGGATCGCAGAGTCCGGACACGACTGAGCAGCCAGCACAACACAACCATCTAGTCCAAATGCAGGAAAACGCCTTGACTGCACTGCCAGAGCATACCAGCAGGCTCCTTTCAAAACCGGCCGTGCACGTACCCCAAATCACACATCTAAGTGTCATTTATTAGGGCTGGTTCCCACGTTGTCACGTCCGTTGATAAGAGGAAGCAACACAGCAGGAAGGGACAGATGCGTGGTTGGAGCTGGATGGTTAACATGGAGGGAGAGACTTCCTTCCTCGGACAGTATCTCGGCGCCTGCTGTGACCAGAGACCGACCGATTGTTTCTTGACCTGTGAACCTGCCACACCACCAGGACTTTGCCTTGGCTATTGTCTCTGTGTGACCTACTGAAACAATGATGGTGCTGGTTAAACTTAGACTGCTTGGTGTGGTCAGGTAGGTGGAAGGCTCTTCAAGAGGTATAGCCCTCAGTGGCAGCCTTGGCAGTAGTCACTGTCACACAGACATCGAACCTTGTGTCATCTGTTGAACCTTGTGGGTTAGGAGCCTGCAGCTGGGCTGGGCCATGGCTTCCAAAATGAGAGGGTGCTTATGCAAGGCTTCCTTATTCTCATTTACTATTTCGTTATTTTGGTGTAGGAAATCACCCGGTGATCACTTAGATACATGCTTCCTAGGACATTTACCAGTTTAATTACCTGGAAGACGAGTGAAGTTACTGGGAACTGGAAAGGGAGGTTTTTGTTGGGCGTTAGGTAGTCCTGGGTGGTGGGGGGTCATCCGGATCTGAGAAGGAGACAGCCGAGGTGTGAGCTGAAGGTCAAGGGTAGGCCCTTGGATCCTTTGACCAGAGGATCTAGAGAGTGGCATGGGTCTCTGAAAGGTGAAGAGAGAACTTTTGAGTTTTGCAGATGGCTGGGAGAAGAGGCTCTCTGGGCAGACCCCTGGCTTCCCAACATGGCTCTGAGAGGAGAGAGCTCTGTGCTGGGAAGAAGTTCACCTGTGAAGGAGAAAAAAAGGGAGATGGAGGCCAGCTTTCTGAAGCCAGCTTTCCTCAACTCGACTGGTAGTGGGACAACTTTTCCCTCCCGCCCATGAACTCAAAGGCGGAACGAAACTTTTTGGCCTTAGTACTTTTATCAGGTTCACATCTTCAAAAAGCGAGGCTTATTTGCATTGGAAGCCATGGGTGGGAAGTAGAGATTTACATCCTTCAGGAAGGAGGAGGCAGCTTGGTGAGGGCTTGGTAGTCATTCTTTACCTCTCCTTCCTTCCATGAGCTCCAGCCCCCGACAAGCAACTTTCGAGTTCCCGTAAAACTTCAACTTGGCCTAGGATGGTGACCCACTTGCTGGAGTTTCTGCAGATACACTCGGGGCTGTAACGTCACTATGAATACAGTTGCCACTCCCTCAAGATGGTCTTAGCTGCTTAGAACAGGGCTCACAGGGGGCCATTTTAAAACGGATTTCTCTCCCTGGTGAATTGGGGTAGGGGGCACTCTGTTTTGCACTTTGCAAAGTGGTTGCAGAACAAACTAGAGATGCCCACTTGCTCAGTCTGTGCTGGTGGCGGGGCGCTCGCAGTGTTGGCAGGCCACTAAGCTGGTCTGATGCTTGGGCAGCGATTTCCCCACAGGTGAGGTAAGTTGAGGATACCGTCTGCTACATGCCTCACAGGTTTGATGTGAGGTTTGGAGGATGAGATAATGTCTGCAGATGGCGTCCCCTCTCTGGAAAAGCCTCCCTGTAGGAGCTGGTGTCAGCATAGATAACGGTAGGACTCGGGAGATCTGTTTCCTTAGTGGGCTTCTGCATAGTCATTGCTCCCTGCAGGGTAAGCAGAAGGACTGCTTGGTCCATTTCCATCGTATTTCTGCATTCCCATCTGCGGGCCTCCATCTCTTACGCAGGAAGTGGGTGGACATCTTACCAGACCCAAACTCCAGGAGAGTCTGTCACCTCTCCTTGGTAACTCCAGAAATACTTGACACATAGTGAGTTGTAAACCTGCTAAGTGCCTAGTCTAAACTTTTTGAGATATTTGTTTCCCAAGAAATCCTCTGTGGACCCATATGCAGAAAATTGAGAGAGACAGTTTTAGACAATTTGACCTTGACCTCACCTCAGTCATGTTCACCCAGACACTGCCAACTCCATGTGCCCTTATAGGCTGACCTGTTAAGACAGGAAAAGAGAGAACCAGGCTGAGGTTGAGGGGGACTTGTGTGCTGGAGCCTGACTGCCAGTTCACAGGAAGTGATGCTTACGTTTACGGGAATCCTGTGAGCTGATTTCAGAAACCACTGTTGTTTGCAATTGACTTAGAGAAACTTACTACTAAATAAGTTACATTGAAAAACGAAAGTAGTGGGACTTAGTGGTTAAGACTCTGTGCTTCCAATTCAGAGGGCGCTGGTTTGATCCCTGGCCCTGGAAGTAAGCTCACATGCTGTACAGCCAAAAAAAAATTAACAAAAAGGTAGTAAAGACTCAAAACTCATCATGCCCTCGTCTCTTGTCCACTCTGGAGGTGTTTGAACTTGTATCTTATGATGGGGATGCTGCCACTGCTGGTGCTGAAGCTGAACAAAGTTTCAGTTTAATAAATACAGTTTGAACGAGAGTGGGAAATGACTTAACAATAAATCATGTCAGTTATGTTTTTTTTTCTTTTGGCCACGCTGCATGGCTTCTGGGATCTTCGTTCCCTGACCAGGGATCGAGTCCCAGCCCTTGGCAGTGAAAGCGCAGAATCTTACCACTGGACTGCCAAGGAATTCCCATGTCAGTTAAACTTTTTGAGAAGAGAGTGGATTGATATGCAAGTGCATTTGTCAAATTCCAGCTGAATTGCGTGACCACCATATGTTGGCTGCAAAAATCAATTCGCCTAATAGAGTTTAAATTCGAGGCTGTTGTATATTTTATTCTCTATAGATTGTGTGCTACGTATTTTTTATATCAATAAACTCATAATAAACTTACGGACATACATGCCAGCATATATTGCTGCCTGATGGAGCATGTTAAACGTTGACCAGCGCACCACTGACGGGTGTAACGAGGGCATGAAAAGGCTGGCAGTTTGGATGACCTAGAACAGATGGGTTGGCAGGGAGGGGAGGAGACAGGAAGTTGTGTCAAGGTCTAGGGTGTGGTCACGATAGTCAGTGATTGACAAGCAGGATGGGGCCCTAGAGTGGTAGAAGATGGGGGAAGAGGAAGCCTGAAGATTGCATAGGGGGTGCAAAATAGATGTCAGAGCCGAGAAAAGGCATAGCAGGGATGGCGTGGAGAGGAAGTCTCAAGTTCAAGGGCCCCAAATCTTACCTGAGGGGAGGAACCAACCAAGTGGCAGGTAGGGTACCTGCCTAGGAAAGGTACCCAGGGGAATAGCTGAATGCCCTCAGCATCAACAGAGGTTTCACTTTTTAATTTTTAAAATTATAATCTTTTGGCTGCACCGCATGACTTGTGGGACCTTTGTTCCCTGGCCAGGGATCAAACCCAGGTCCTTGGCAGTGAAAGGGTGAGGTCCTAACCACTAGACTTCCAGGGAATTCCTTACCTAATTTATAATGAATATAAAAGAAGGCTGAGCGTCGAAGAATTGATACTTTTGAATTATGTTGCTGGAGAAGAGAGTCCCTTGGACAGCAAGATCAGACTGGTCAATCCTAAAGGAAAACCCTGAATATTCATTGGAAGGACTGATGCTGATGCTGAAGCTGAAGCTCCAATACTTTGGCCACCTGAGGTGAGGAGCTGACTCATTGCAAATGATCCAGATGCTGGGAAAGACAGGCCAGGAGGAGAAGGAAGCGACAGAGGATGAGATAGTTGGACGGCATCGCTGACTTAATGGATGTGAGTTTGCACAAACTGTGGGGATTGTGAAGGACCCGGAAAACCTGGAGTGCTGCAGTCCATGAACTCGCAAAGAGTCAGACTCAACTTAGCGACAGAACAATAACAATTTAGCATAATCATATATCCTGCGTTGTAGTATATAGTATAATTATATTTACTATTAACTTTATATAAAATAAGCATTCTTGAGTTAATACTGATAAGTATAAATGACTAAAATAAACATGTTAGGAGGAGGGATAGCTACTCTTTTTTTTTTTTTTTTTGGCCACACTTGTGGGACCTCAGTTTCTTGACCAGGGGTCAAACCTGGGTTCTTGGCAATGAAATTATGGAATCCTAACAACTGAACCGACAGAATTCTCCAACAGAGGTTTTTTTTAAACAAGAGAATAGAAGGGGAAGATTCTGGAGTTGGGAAAGAAAAAAATGATGCCAATTTTGCTTCGGGGGCTCATCATGGTTTGTCAAATGGAAATAATGACACCTACTCAACTGGAGTTACTGAGGGAGACAAATGACCTGTGTTAAGACCCTATCATGGTGCCTGGCACACAGAAAGGTCTCAAGAAATAATGGTGACCAGACATTCTGGTTTGGCCAAGACAGGCTTGGGCTAATTGCGCCCAGCACAATCATTAGCTGGTCTTGTCAAGCGTTGGGGTGGTTAATGATATGTTCACCCTATCAGCAAATGACTGCTTTCCAGTGAATTACTCCCTCGCTTCAGAGTGGATGTACCAAAAGCCTTCTTGAGAGAAGCTGGCTGTGGCTGGAGGGTTTGGCTTCCAAAGGAATGTTGGCCTAGTGTCTGAGTAGTACAGGTTAACCTAAGCTGTCCTTTCCTACCTTCCTTGGCATTCTCGTTGCTTCTGCCCTAGGTACCAGTCACACCCAACAACCATTCCCTTTTATGCTTCCCTTTGTTTCACAGGCTGGAAGGTTTTGTCTGGAATGCCTTTCTCCTCCTTTCCTTGTCAACAAGGGAGAGCTTAACCTCCTCCTATCCTTTAGGCCCCTCGTACGAGAGTCATTCCTTGCACAGGTGGGCTGGATGCCCCTCAGGACACCTTTCCCAAGTGCAGGCATGTGGGTGGTGTGTTCAGCTCTGGCTCCATCACAGTCCTCCTCAATGGTCCTTCCGAGCCAGCCCTCTCGCCAGCCCACGAAGTTCAGAACCAGGCCTGGCTGGCACGGGTCATCACTAAGCTCCCAGTGAGCCTAAAGCAACTGGCCAGTGCTTGCCACTGGACACAGCCAAAGGCATTCCTCTGGGGTGTGCCAGTCTGCGTCTGCCAACATTCCAACAAATTAAAAGCAGACCAAGGAGCCCAAGGTATTTGGACAAGTCTGGAGCTGCTATTCACTTTCTTCAACCAAGGGAAGTTCAAAGGCAAGAGAGGGGACGGGACCAAGGATGAAATGCCTTAAAGGGACGTCTGGCTTTCTTTCCAGCTGGTCATCCCCACGGGCTGCTCAATCCTTTCTCCTCATAGCTCTTCTCAGGGCTCCTGGGCCAGGCTCAGGCCCCTTTTGCTCACTTCCTACCTTGAAAATTTCCAACACAGAGACTGAAATGTCAGTTTCGCTGCTTAGCTAGAGTCCTTGCTTCACGGTGGACCTACCGAGAGCCCTCCTGGAAGAACCGGCTCTAACTGGAGGGTTTTGCTTCTAAAGGAATGTTAGCCTGGTGTCTGAACAGCGTAAGTTAACCTAAAATGTACACAGCCTTTTCCTACCTTCTTTGGCATTCTCATCTCTCCCGCCCTATGTACCAGTCACACTGGGGTTGCATGTCTATAGAAACAGCTAGGTTGTGCCAATCCTGGGACAGTCCTAGCTTCTCCATTAAAAAAAAAAAAAAGACACAGTTGGTCACCCCGAGGTAGTTGCTGATTTGTTTTCTCAGAACCTCACCCAAGAAAGACCCTGTCATTTGTAATCTTTGCCTTACTGTCATGTCACTGGGTTATTTCCACGTCTCCCCTATGAATGGAATCAGATAAAATAGGTGTGTGCTTTTTTTTTTTAATTCTGACTTTTTAAATAATATTTTTGAAATTAATTTGAAATATTCCAATATTTTTTGAAATACAGTATTATTTTGAAAGGAAGGTAATTATTCTCCTTTACAAGATAACAGTTCTTTTCCTACCTCAATTCACCACACCTACTAAAACAATGGCTTTGTAAAAAGGAGACGTTTCCTGAAGTCAGACAATTCTGTTTAGAAATACTTGTGAAGTTGCAAGAGAACACTCCCTGAAGAGAAAATTTCATTTATTAGGAATGTATCTTATGAGATCTCAGCAGTTCTTAGAGCCCTGTGGGCTGTATTTTAAATTAGTATTATCTTTAAAGTTTCAGGTCCCTTTTGATTTCTTTTTTTTCTGTCTTAATTGAAATTCCATTAAAAGCGTGAATAATTTTCAAAACCTTGGATTGGACCGGCTGGAGGCATTTAACAGCTGTACGGAATCTCATGTAACCATCATGGGGCCTTTTTTTTGGAAACAACGATTGTCTTTTGTAAGAAAAATCACATGATTAAAAAAATAGATGACTAGCAATAATTCTGTTGTCACTTGGCTGCTGACAGGAGTAGAAGTGGGGAGGAAGACATCAGAAAAATGCATTCTTGGATCCCTCAGCCACACCAATCTGCAAACCTTCCTGGAGTAAATAATTTCCTTTGTCATTTCTGGGTAACTAAAAAAAGGGCTTCGGAATGTTACCAGGCTTGGGCATTTGGTTGTGTAATACTTTTTGGAGTCTGAGTTACCTTAGTTTGCTCTAGAAGTTGGCTCAAAACTCAGCCATCATCCCCCACTCCTGGATCTGAGTGTCAAAGAGAGTATTATCAATTTGATGAATGAAAACTCAAGTCTTTATTATGGACAATAATACTCCCTCTGGGATTAGACATTTTTAATATTCTTGAGAGCAAAGAGAAGTTTGAATCAGCTTTGGGTCCCAAAGATGCTATCATGAGACGCAGCCTGGCTCTGGCTCACATGTCCCCACCTGCAGCCCTCCTGCCCACGTGGGTGAGGGGCACACCTCCTGTCACCTTCTAGAGTCCAGAGAGGGAATGTTCCACATACAGAATGTTTGAAAGCGGTAGAGCTGGTCATTGCCCAGCACAAAGAAAGTGTTGAAATTGAGTGTTTCTCTGAGGAATGAGTCGATGTTATTTTCCAGGGCAGTTCTAAGACTCGTGGAGGAAAAACTATAATTAAGAAAAGTGGGTGGATTATTGGGAAAGGTTTTTTCTTCAAAAGGTTTTGTGATCTTAGTAGCATCTTACATGTGTCATACTTTCCGTGAAAGGTTACCTGGCATCTGGTGAAGTTTCTTCCTCAGCCTCCCTTTGAATTCAGATGAGCAGAGCAAACCCACTCTGCACGGATCACGCACTAGGGAAGATGTTCCCTGGGCGCGGAGTTTAGTTCCTAGAGACCCTGGGGAAGCTTGCTGAAGTAAGACACGGTGTTTCTCCAAGCGTACACTACCGACCGTGGGCAACAGAATAATTTGAAGGGGACTTCCCTGGGAGTCCAGTGGTTGAAAATCTGCCTTGCAGTGTAGGGGACATGGGTTCAGTCCCTGGTCAGGAAACTAAGATCCCACACGCTGTGGAGCAGGAGCAGCGGGGCCTGGGCTTGCTCCAGAGCCGGCATGCCACAACTAGAGAAATCCACGAGCCACGATGAAAGATTCCACTTGCCACAGTTAAGACCTGACACAGCCAATTAATTAAATAATTGATCATTTAAAAAAAGAATAATTGGGAAGTTTTGTAAAAAAAAAGCAAATTCCTGGGTTTCTCCCCATACTTATCTATATATATGGATTTAATAACTTGGGATGAGCCGTGGTGGGTAACGGCTAAGAAATCTGTGTTTTAACTATTCCAGGTGATTTTTGTGAACACTAGAATTTGAGAGCTACCACCAGTCTATGGAGATGCTGGTTTACAGATATTAATTCATTCAGCAATTAAATACCTCCTGAGTGCCACCTGTGTAGCCGGTCCTCTGCAGAGGACTGGAATGCCCTGTGTGGTGCACAAGACAGGCTTATCATCTCCCTTCAGGAGGCTTTCAGTCCCCTATCCTCTTCAGATGTGTAGCGACATGTACCAAATAGATGTCACGAAGTATTCTTTTAAACATAGACTACTTGGGACTTCCCTGGTGGCTCAGTGGTAAAGAATCTGCCTGCCAATGCAGAAGACACGGCTTCGATCCCTGGTCCGGGAAGATCCCACATGTCACAGAACAACTAAGCCCGCGCACCATAACTATTAAGCCTGTGCTCTGGAGCCCGGGAGCTGCAACTGTTGAACCCATGCGCCATAGAGCCTGGGCTCTGCAAGAAGAGAAACCACCACAGCGAGAAGCCTGTGCACTGCAGCTAGAGAGTAGCCTGTGCAGCAATGAAGACCCAGCATAGGAAAAATAAATAAAATGTTAAAAAAAATAGGCTACTAGGATCAGATAAATACTGGGCTGATAACTGGTCCTGAAACTCTAAAATTTCCATCATCCATCAAAAGGCTTTTTCCGTGCCTAACCTGCTGGGCATGCCAAGTGAACTAGTTGAGCAGACTGGCTTTTTGTCCTCGAGGTGCTAGCAAATCCAGATCTGGGCTGGCCTCTTGCCAGCACCGGGCTCCATACCTGAGTAACACCATGGAGTGGCATTAAAGCAGCTTCAGCCAAGAGGCCGACCTGGAAACACGGCCAACGTGATCCCTACTGACCAAATGGCAGCGCTAAGTGCATCCAGGACTGAGGAAAATAACCCAGTCTGTGTAGGGTCTGTTTTCCATTGGAAATGAAGCTTTTTTTTTTTTTCCAATTAATTTTATTTTTAAGAGCTTCGTGAGAGAAACAGCTCATCCTGCAACAGCTTTGAAGGAACGTAAGCTGGACCCCGTTGTCCCGCCTCTGAGATGAGCTTACCATACTGAGCATTGAGGTCCAGGCTGGGCAGGCACTGCCTTGCCCCTGGGTCAAGCCTGTGCAGCTCCTGGGCAGAACGCTCCAGGGTGGAGAGCCTCTGTTCCAAACCCCAGTGAGGAGCAACAGCCTTGGCCCTGGGGCAGGGTCAATCGTCCATGATGATAGCACCTTGACACCTCATTTGGGTGGTGTCCTCAGGCTGAGCTCTGCCCCAGACAAGGGAACGTTCCAGAATCATGGGAAGTCTCCACCTCTGTGGCTGCCTGGATTTTTTCTATTTTGTTTGTAAAATATCTCCCGAAGTAGGATATAAATCTCTCTTGCAAAAGGAAAGAAAGAGAAGTCGCTCAGTCATGTCCGACTCTTTGCAACCCCATGGGCTGTAGCCTACCAGGCTCCTCTGTCCATGGGATTTTCCAGGCAATAGTCCTGGAGTGGATTGCCATTTCCTTCTCCAGGGGATCGAACCCGGGTCTCCCACATTGTAGACAGACGCTTTACCATCTGAGCTACCAGGGAAGTCAAAGGAACTGTATCCAATTCAGCTTGACCTTTTCGGGGTCTTCACAGACATATCTATATTTAAGCCACGTTGATGTCCAGAGGTGTCCTTGATGCTGAAAACTTGGACTTTGTGTACTGGTGCTGAATTGAATCTTGGAAACAGAGTTTTGGGTGAAATAGAAAAGAGTTTTATTTCTTTGCCAGGCAAAGGGGGACACAGTGGGCTCATGCTCTCAAAACTGTGTCCCAACCTGGAAAGATTTGGTGAGGAGTTTTACAGCAATGGTTCAAGAATGAGGTTGCTGATAAGGATCAGAGTGTATGCAGGGCCTGTGGCCCTTTAACCTGGCTTCAGGCGGTCTCTTGATGAGTTTCTTTGGTTTCTTTAATTTGGCCTCAGGTGGTCCCCTGATGAATTTCTTGAGGTTGTCAAACTGATCTTCTCTAGAAAGAAGAATGCTAATATCTTCCGTTTGTGGTGTGTGTGTGTATGGAGGGGAGGAGGCGATTTCTAGTACTGGGTTCTAGTCCTGTAGAAGAGCTCAAAGATACCGTGGCTTTCGCTTGAGGTGGAACCAGGACCCTGCTCCAAGGCAGCCCCATTGCTTCCTGGCTTCTTCTCCCTTGTCTCTGGGTCCCCTCTGCTCCCTGACTAGCAACTGTTTGAATCTGCCCTTTGGAACTCAGGAAGGGTCATGGAGGCTGGAGTCTATTCCCTACAGACAAGAAATGGGGAACAGAAAGGCTTCCATTCCCAGGAGCCCCACAGAGTCCTTTGGTTTCGTCCTCAGTGCTGTGAAGTGGATCTTGTGGTTGGATCCATTTTTTCTTCTTTCTGCCTCCATCTCTCTCTCCCTCATCCCCTCACCCCTTCACTGCTCTTTCTCTTACTATTTTCATGGAAAATTCCAAGCATAAATAAAAGTAGGGAGAAGAAAAAGTATCATGAACCTCCACATACTCATCACCCAGGTTGAATAGTTATCAACTCATGGTCAGAATTGTTTCATGTATACTCACCCTTGACACTGGGTTATTTTGAAGAAAACCCCATACATCATATAATTTCATATATATTTTTAAAATATATAGTTATGTAGATTAGAATCCTTTTAAGTTTTAAAATATTTTTATTGCCGCATAGTTTCCATGCATTCTGATCCTCAGAACTTGTGTAATTAGCCAGTTGGACAGCTGCAAATCAAGGAATAGCATGTTTTTTATCATCCCATCCCATTTTGCCCCTTCTCAGCCAGTTCCCTGCATGGAGAAGCAACCATTGATCTGATTTCTATTGTTTACCAGTTATTTTTTGCCTATTCTAGTGAAAGTGTTAGTTGCTCAGTCATGTCCGACTCTCTGTGACCCCATGGACTGTAGTTTGCCAGGCTCCTCTGTCCATGGAATTATCCAGGTAAGAATACTGGAATGGATTGCCATTTCCTTCTCCAGGAAATCTTTCCCACCCAGGGATCAAACACCGGTCTCTTGCATTGCAAGCAGATTCTTTACTGTCTGAGCCACCAGGCCTATTCTAAAATTTCATATAAATCGGCTTTTACATGTTACGTTTCTGCCTCTGGCTTCCTTCACTCAGTGTATTACATTGAGATTCATGCATGCTGTTGCTTACTTCAGTGACTTGAACCATTCTGATTTTGAGGAGTGCCCCACTGTACAGATCCATTCTTCTGTTAATGGACATCTAGACTGTTTTCTGTAACAAAGCTGTTATAAACATTCTTATAGAAGGTTTTTTTGTGGACATATATTTTCATTGCAATTAATATCTAGGAATGAAATTGCAGGGTCATAGATATATTTTCCTTTTTTGTTGTAGTTTTATCCTTTTTAAATTTCAGTATAGTTGATTTCAGTATAGTTGATTCGAGGCAAATTTGGCCTTGAAATACGGAATGAAGCAGGGCAAAGGCTAATAGAGTTTTGCCAAGAGAACGCACTAGTCATAGCAAACACCCTCTTCCAACAACACAAGAGAAGACTCTACACATGGACATCACCAGATGGTCAACACCGAAATCAGATTGATTGTATTCTTTGCAGCCAAATATGGAAAAGCTCTATACAGTCAACAAAAACAAGACCAGGAGCTGACTGTAGCTCAGATCATGAACTGCTTATCGCCAAATTCAGATTTAAATTGAAGAAAGTAGGGAAAACCACTAGACCATTCAGGGATGACCTAAATCAAATCCTTTATGATTATACAGTGGAAGTGAGAAATAGATTTAAGGGACTAGATCTGATAGATAGAGTGCCTGATGAATTATGGACAGAGGTTCATGACATTGTACAGGAGACAGGGATCAAGACCATCCCCATGGAAAAGAAACGCAAAAAAGCAAAATGGCTGTCTGGGGAGGCCTTACAAATAGCTTTGAAAAGAAGAGAAGCGTAAAGCAAAGGAGAAAAGGCAAGATGTAAGCATCTGAATGCAGAGTTCCAAAGAATAGCAAGAAGAGATAAGAAAGCCTTCCTCAGCAATCAATGCAAAGAAATAGAGGAAAAACAACAGAATGGGAAAAACTAGAGGTCTGTTCAAAAAAATTAGAGATACCAAGGGAACATTTCATGCAAAGATGGGCTCAATAAAGAACAGAAATGGTAGGGACCTAACAGAAGCAGAAGATATTAAGAAGAGGTGGCAAGAATACACAGAAGAACTGTACAAAAAAGATCTTCATGACCAAGATAATCACGATGGTGTGATCACTCACCTAGAGCCAGATATCCTGGAATGTGAAGTCAAGTGGGCCTCAGGAAGCATCATTACGAACAAAGCTAGTGGAGGTGATGGAATTCCAGTTGAGCTATTTCAGATCCTGAAAGATGATGCTGTGAAAGTGCTGCACTCAATATGCCAGCAAACCTGGAAAACTCAGCAGTGGCCCACAGGACTGGAAAAGGTCAGTTTTCATTCCAATCCCAAAGAAAGGCAATGCCAAAGAAGGCTCAAACTACCGCACAATTGCACTCATCTCACACGCTAGTAAAGTAATACTTAAAATTCTCCAAGCCAGGCTTCAGCAATACGTGAACTGTGAACTTGCAGATGTTCAAGCTGGTTTTAGAAAAGGCAGAGGAACCAGAGATCAAATTGCCAACATCCGCTGGATCATGGAAAAAGCAAGAGAGTTCCAGAAAAACATCTATTTCTGTTTTATTGACTATGCCAAAGCCTTTGACTGTGTGGAACACAATAAACTGTGGAAAATTCTGAAAGAGATGGGCATACCAGACCACTTGACCTGCCTCTTGTGAAACCTGTATGCAGGTCAGGAAGCAATAGTTAGAACTGGACATGGAACAACAGACTGGTTCCAAATGGGAAAAGGAGTACATCGAAGCTGTATATTGTCACCCTGCTTATTTAACTTCTATGCAGAGTACATCATGAGAAACGCTGGGCTGGAAGAAATACAAGCTGGAATCAAGATTGCCGGGAGAAATATCAATAACCTCAGATATGCAGATGACACCACCCTTATGGCAGAAAGTGAAGAGGAACTAAAAACCCTCTTGATGAAAGTGAAAGTGGAGAGTGAAAAAGTTGGCTTAAAGCTCAACATTCAGAAAACGAAGATCATGGCATCTGGTTCCATCACTTCATGGCAAATAGATGGGGAAACAGTGGAAACAGTGGCAGACTTTATTTTTTGGGCCCCAAAATCACTGCAGATGGTGACTGCAGCCAAGAAATTAAAAGACACTTACTCCTTGGAAGGAAAGTTATGACCAACCTAGATAGCATATTCAAAAGCAGAGACATTACTTTATCAACAAAGGTCCGTCTAGTCAAGGCTATGGTTTTTCCAGTGGTCATGTATGAATGTGAGAGTTGGACTGTGAAGAAAGCTGAGCGCCAAAGAATTGATGGTTTTGAACTGTGGTGTTGGAAAAGACTCTTGAGAGTCCCTTGGACTGCAAGGAGATCCAACCAGTCCATTCTAAAGGAGATCAGTCCTGGGTGTTCTTTGGAAGGAATGATTGTAAAGCTGAAACTCCAATACTTTGGCCACCTCATGCGAAGAGTTGACTCACTGGAAAAGACTCTGATGCTGGGAGGGATTGGGGGCAGGAGGAGAAGGGGACGACAGAGGATGAGATGGCTGGATGGCATCACCGACTCGATGGACATGAGTTTGAGTGAACTCTGGGAGTTGGTGATGGACAGGGAGGCCTGGCGTGCTGCAGCCCATGGGGTCGCAAATAGACACGACTGAGCGACTGAACTGAACTGAACTGAACTGATAGTTGATTTACAATATTGAGTTAGCAAAGTGAATATATATGTTCTCTCTCAGATTCTGTATTTTCATTTATAAGAAAATGCCAAATGGCTTTCCAGAGTGACTGTCACCATTTTGCATTCTCACCAGCAATGTGTGAAGAGTTCTGATTGTTTCACATTCTCTCTAGAATTTAGTATTTTTCATCACTTTAATTTTAGCTGTTCTAGGATGTTTGGTGGTATCTCCTTATGATTTTAATTTGCATTTCTCTGAAGATTAATGATGGTGAGACCTTTTTCATGTGCTTATTGATCATTTTTTTATGTCTTCTTTTGAAAAGTGTCTATTCAGATATTTTACTCATTTTAAAAATTGAATTGTTTGTCTTTTTATTATTGAGTTGTAGGAGGTCTTTATATATTGTGGATATAAGGCATAGGTGTTTCAACCAATCATACATAACCCTACTTTGTGTGTGTCTGTTTAAAGATACCTTATTTTAAAAAAGGATATAGGTGTTGTTTATTCTTTCTCTCTATATTTTCAGATATAGGTGTTGTACATTCTTTCTCCCAATCCACTACTTATTTTTTCTTTTTGAAACATTTTTAATTAAAAATTTTTTAATTGGCAGATAATTTCTTAACTATATTTTGTTGGTCTCTGCCATACAGCAACATGAAGTAGCCATAGGTATGTATGTCCCCTCCCTCTTGAACCTCCCTCTCACCTCCCACCCCTGCTACCTATTTTTTGATAGTGTCTTTTGAGTCTCTTTGAGTAGTAGTTTTAAGTTCAATTTATATTCATTTTTTCTTTTATGGTTTGTGCTTCCTGTGTGTTCACCAAGAAATCTTTACCTATTTCTGTATTCTCTTATGTTTTCTTCTAATCACTTTATCGTTTATATAGGTAATCAAGAACTAAAACAATAACAAAGAGATAGCCACAATACCATTATCACACATAAAGAATTAAAAAGTTCTTAGTATTATTAAATATCCACTCAGCACAATGTTCAAATTTTCTCAAGTATGTTCTCAAGTATTTTTTCCTTATAGATTTTAATATGTAAACTGAATGCAAATAGCATCCATATATTGCTATTTTTGATGTTTCTGAGAAGCTCTCTTAGCTATGTATCTCCCACCTCCCAATCCACCTGCCCTGTTTTTTGTATTCAGTTGAAGAAACTGGGTTATTTGTCTTGTAGAGTGTCCTATGGTTTGGATTTTGTAGATCATATCTTCATGGGGTTGTTTATTATATTTCTCGTCCCCTATTTATCCTGAAAACTAATACTTAGGTCTAGAGGCATGATCATAGTTAGGTTCAAATTTTGTGAAGAATATTTCATAGTATTCTGTGAATATATAGGGTTGGAAGTATATGGTGTTTGACTTTCTCTCTTTTGTATAATGTTAGCAGCCATTGACAATTGTTATTATTATTTCATTAGAGTCATAAAATGATGATATTTCATCCTCTCTTCTAAATTCAACAGCTGAAACCTTCAATGAAGAAAGAGACTTCCCTGAAACAACTCTTTTTGCTTATTTATTTTTGATTTATTTTTAACTGAAAGATAATTGCTTTACCATATTGTGTTGGCCTCTGCCATACATCAACACAAACCAGCCATAGGCATACATATGTCCCCTCCCTTTTGAATCTCCCTTCCATCTCCCACCCCATCCCACCCCTATAGGTTGTTACAGAGCCGTGGTTTGAGTTCCCTGAGTATATACAGCAAATTCCCATTGGCTATCTATTTTATATATGCTAGGGTATATTTAAAACAACTCTCTGGATGTCCCATGGACATTATCTTGAGTAGTTCTGGGAACGCCACTGTTTCTAGAGTTATTAATCTGTTTCCGTCCCTAGATTTAAGTTTCCCCACAGCCTTAGGCTGAAGTCATTGCTTATTAAATAGTTACAGCAACAGCAATAATAATCATTCTATGCTGAGCACTTTGGGAGCAGGTTCTAACTTAGGCACTCAATGTATTTCACTCATCAGATATTCTGAGTTGGAAATTATTACTCATAGATCCTCATGGCTTCTACCATAAGATAATAGATTTATCTCATAATCTCTGATCTTCTCGGGGTTTCTTCCAGGCCACTATCTCTGTTACGGACATGTGAAAGACTTTCCTGCTCCTTTAATTTTATAGGTTTGAAATGATTTATATCATTAAATGCCTTTCCCTGTGTGAAAGAAATATGAACTTGGGACAAACACTCACATAATAAGATGTTGACTATTCCCATTAAAGTTGAAAGAGAAGGGCTGTGGCTTACAGCATGAGTAATCTCAACTCTGGCTGCTTACTGATTCAAGCCAGAAATTTAAACACATCATTTGCCCCTCACAAAGGCTCCATTTCCTTCTTGGTAGAATGGGAAAAAATAATACTGGATCATGACTTGTTGCCAAAGAGGTGTTTCCTACTAGAGACCAACTGGAGACAGCTTGGGTAGATGGTGAAGTCTGTAATTGCTCCCAAATAAATATAGAAAAACACCCCCAGAGAAAACACCTTCCCTGGTGAGAATCCCCATTTTCTCTTCTTTATGGCTTCATGTCTTTTAAGAGGAAATGATCTAAGTGACTAGATGTTTGAAGGAAATTATTAAACAGAATACTTAAAACTGGGTTTGACTTGAAAGACGAAAGTGTTTTAAGATTTGAAAGACTAATGAGTTTATGCTACATGGCAGTCCTGGGCTGCACCATTCAGCTGGTTCCTAGGCAGAGAGGTTCGCATTCTCTTTCTTGTTTTGAGGAGCGAGATTATTTCTTGTGTATTCAACTGCTTGTTTCTCCTTCTGTTTCCTTGCCCTTGAGTCCCTTCCACAAAAATATCTTACACATAGCCAGCAGTTTTTATCCCTTTGGCCCATTTAATCCATTATGAGACAATCTGTCTTCCCTGCAAACTTGCCTGAGGATTGCTGTTGGCTTTCCCGAAGATGCGGATGCCTTCAGTAAGGGTTTACCAGTCTCCATTGCTTTAAGGGAGAGATTCTGTTTTACATACAATGAGGATACATCCCAGTTCCTCCAGGGTAGCCTCAACTTACACTGGTCACCCTGTTGTCATTATTAATAGCATCCTCTTTCCCTTTCCAAAGTGTCTTGGTTTAGATGTACATCCTTGCGGGCACCTTACTTTTACTTGGTAGTCACTCATTACTGGTTATAAAACAAGTCTCAATAAATTTCAAAGGCTTGAAATAATAATAATACAAAATATATGTTTCTGTCCATGATAATGTTAACTAGATGTTAATAACAATAATATATCAAAAACATTCAGGAAATATTAGGAAATAAAAACACTTAAATGGTTCAACGTCAAGATGCAGAACTGGATCGGTTTGGCAAATTTTCAGATGGCAACAGGAAGCAAGATTGTAGGTATAAGCAGGATCCTCTATGACCCACCTCCCAGAATATTGGAAATAAAAGCAAAAATAAACAAATGGGACCTAATTAACCTTAAAAGCTTCTGCACATCAAAGGAAACTATTAGCAAGGTGAAAAGACAGCCTTCAGAATGGGAGAAAATAATAGCAAATGAAGCAACGGACAAACAACTAATCTCAAAAATATACAAGCAACTCCTACAGCTCAACTCCAGAAAAATAAACGACCCAATCAAAAAATGGGCCAAAGAACTAAATAGACATTTCTCCAAAGAAGACATACAGATGGCTAACAAACACATGAAAAGATGCTCAACATCACTCATTATCAGAGAAATGCAAATCAAAACCACTATGAGGTACCATTTCACACCAGTCAGAATGGCTGCGATCCAAAAGTCTACAAATAATAAATGCTGGAGAGGGTGTGGAGAAAAGGGAACCCTCTTACACTGTTGGTGGGAATGCAAACTAGTACAGCCACTATGGAGAACAGTGTGGAGATTCCTTAAAAAACTGGAAATAGAACTGCCTTATGATCCAGCAGCCCCACTGCTGGGCATACACACTGAGGAAACCAGAAGGGAAAGAGACACGTGTACCCCAATGTTCATCGCAGCACTGTTTATAATAGCCAAGACATGGAAGCAACCTAGATGCCCATCAGTAGATGAATGGATAAGAAAGCTGTGGTACATATACACAATGGAGTATTACTCAGCCATTAAAAAGAATACATTTGAATCAGTTCTAATGAGGTGGATGAAACTGGAGCCTATTATACAGAGTGAAGTAAGCCAGAAGGAAAAACATAAATACAGTATACTAACGCATATATATGGAATTTAGAAAGATGGTAACAATAACCTGGTGTACGAGACAGCAAAAGAGACACTGATGTATAGAACAGTCTTATGGACTCTGTGGGAGAGGGAGAGGGTGGGAAGATTTGGGAGAATGGCAATGAAACATGTAAAATATCATGTAGGAAACGAGTTGCCAGTCCAGGTTCGATGCACGATGCTGGATGCTTGGGGCTGGTGCACTGGGACGGCCCAGAGGGATGGTATGGGGAGGGAGGAGGGAGGAGGGTTCGGGATGGGGAACACATGTATACCTGTGGCGGATTCATTTTTATATTTGGCAAAACTAATACAATTATGTAAAGTTTAAAAATAAAATAAAATTAGAAAAAAAAAAAGATTGTAGGTATATAGCAATAGCTTTAAAGTTTTAAAAATATATAGCTTTAAGAGCACAAGGAAATGACTAGTGCTTGTAATGTGAAACAGAAGTATTCTTGTATGTTTCATGATCAGTGATAGTTCCTACTTTTTGGAGTCTTGATCAACTCTGATTCATTTCCGTTGGAATGGAATGGTGGAGGTGAGGCCAGGGGGAATGAAGATTAGAGTGAGCAGGCTGAGCAAATGGCCTCCTGGATCTCCCTGAATAAAAGAATCACTCGTGTTTCATGACTGTCCCTCTGATACGGTCAGTGAGACTGAGAATGCCACCTTGTTCTTGTTTGGACTTGTTGCTTTTGATAACTAGGAAACACGGGTTTTCATCTGAAGCCACTTGCACTCAACCATGATGCACCCTGTTCCAAGCCAGTGTAGCAAGAAGATGGCAACTAGCATGTTCCATGTTAGCCTGTCCACGTGGATCTGAATTGCCATCCTGCCAAATGAGACCAGATGTTCATGGCTGGGTATAATACTCCAGAAGCTTTTGCCCAACGATCAAGAACAGTATTAAGAGTGAGTGATGGCTGAGGATGCTGTTCATTTCAGACAGCTATCTTAGTGCTCTGTGACCATAGTAGACCACCATCATCCAGACAAGCAGGGAGGCAGGGGAAATTCAGCTTGACTTGAAGCACAAACATGCCAGCAAAAACAACCTAAGATCTACTCAAAAGAGCCATATACAGAATTGGTCTGAGTCAGAAGTGGACACAGCTGGACACAGCTAAAATAACCCAAGTATTTTGCCTAATAGCAGCTCTAGGTGCAAATAAGGAAAGACAGATAAAAGTTGAGTTTCTAAGTGAGTTCAGTTTAGGTAACTTTTTTGGATATACACGAAATCATTCATGAATTACTTTGGTCTTTATTCATGTATACATTTTTCTAACAATGTAAAAATTAAGATAATTGATCTGAAAACAGCAAAAACCTAAAAAATATATAAATATTAAGTATTATTATTGAGAACCAACTATATTCATGATGTTGTGTTTGGGGCTGTGGGAACAAAAAGACAAGTAAGATATAATTCTTATCTTCAAAAAGCTTATAATCTAGTAAAACAAATTATAGCATGCTACCCAAATGAGTTCCCCATGGTTAAAGCTAGAACAATTTGAGCAACAAAATAAATCATGATAGTATGTATATTTAATTTGCATAATTTAATATAATTTATAGGTAAAACATTATATACATTTTTTTAATTAGAAAAATTTTTTTGGCCACACTTCGTGGCTTGTGGGTGCTTACGTGCTTACCCTGACCAGGTATGGAACCCATGTCCTTGGCAGTGAAAGTGCAAAATCCTAGCCACTGAACCACCAGGGAATTCCCTGCTGCTGCAGCTGCTAAGTCGTTTCAGTCGTGTCCGACTCTGTGCGATCCCATAGACAGCAGCCCGCCAGGCTTCCCCGTCCCTGGGATTCTCCAGGCAAGAACACTGGAGTGGGTTGCCATTTCCTTCTCCAATGCATGAAAGTGAAACGTGAAAGTGCTGAATATAATTTAGCACAGGGGCTTCCCAGGTGGCTGAACGGTAAAGAATCTGCCAGCAATGCAGGAGACCCGGGTTTGATCCCTGGGTTTGGAAGATTCCCTGAAGGAGCGCATGGCAACCCAATCCAGTATTCTTGCCTGGAGAATCCCCATGGACAGAGTTGCCATGAGGTGGCAAAGACTTGGATATGACTGAAGTGACTTAGCACACATGCATAAAGAATTTAACATACGCCTATATCCTATATTGTAATATATAATATAATTACATCTGATATTAGCTTTTATATAAAATAAGCATCCCCGAGTTAATACTGATAAGTATAAATGACTAAAATAAATAAATAAACATAAAAGGAGGAGGGACAGCTACTCTTTTTTTTTTTGCTGTGCTTGTGGAATCTTAGTTTCCTGATCGGCAATTGAACACTCATACTTTTCAGTGAAAGTGGGGAGTCTTAACCACTGGCCTGCCAGGGAACTCCCAGGGACAACTCTTCGTTACAGAAAAATCCTAATGAATTAATGCAGAAGGAATGAGGGAAATAGAGATGACTGATGGAATATCATAGCAATAATTACTGTAGAAAGGTCCACTGATGAATGGTAAATAAAGAGAAACAGTTCATTCCCACCTCTTCCCTGCCCTCCCCCGGGTGGAGGGATGGAATTACCTGCCCCCAGGCGGGGGGCATGGACCTGGGTGGAGGACGTGGACGGGAAACAGGGGTGCCTTCTTGGGCCAGAAGCATTTGGCTGGGTTTTAAAGGCTGGGGTAATTTTGACGTGCAGGTTTGGGCTGGGCAGGTGAGGTTTTTAAGGTGGATGGGCTTTTAAAAGGTCTGGGTCAAAACGCAACAGCAAGAGAGGGCAGGACAAGGGTGAGTGGATAGTTCTGGCTGGAGGCCAGGCCCCCATGGCAGACGGTGGTGGGTGGGGGGCCAGAAGCCAGGCTGAGGTCACTGAGAACACTCTTTGGTTGAGCATGGGGGACTTGACCCACTGCAGAGACTGGGGCAGTGTGAGCTTGTCTCCATTGCCTTGACAATACCTAAAGGTGTGAGGGAACAGATGGTGAATTTCAAAGCCCTTGTGGAGGTGGAGGCCTCAGTGGGGGAATGACAGGAGTCCCAGTATGTGCGGAGAGGTGGGCAGAGATCCCTGTCCCCAGGGGCGTCTGTTCCATGAGCCCTGGGTCCCTTGGGAAGCAGGTCTGGCCCCGGGTCTCTGTCCTGGGCTCCTGTCTGCTCCGTGACTCTCTCTTGGCTCCAGGAGAATCGCCATTGTGATGTAGACCCTTCCTGCTCACAGACTTGTTCACGTTCTGAGAACCAGCTCGCTGGCCTGTCCGAGTCACGGAGTGCAGGGGTGTTGGGGAGGTTCTGTGGGTACGTCGACTATCTTGAAGGTCCGCTGGGGATGTCTGGGGCTTGGCCCTGTTCCTCTCTCTCCCAGTGGAAACGCCGTCTCTGGAGCAACACCCCCCCAATGCCCCCCCCCCCCAACTCTTCCCTCAAAGCTGGGCGGATTCGGGCATGAACGTTCATGAAGAAATGTGCTGGGCTCTTAGGTCACGGCTAGACAGCCCCCGCTGGGCCTGTTTGCTGTCCGTTTCCCTTTGCTCCCTGACTGGTGTCAGGAGATTTGGGGAACTTGTGACTCATCGCAGCCAGTGACTGTGGCCATTCTGCTGAGAAGCCCCATCCCAAGGGAGGAGGCAGGGGTCACCCAGGTAGGTACGGGCCATCCCTCGGCTCCCTGGGTTGACAAGCTCAAGTGGGACTTTATGGCCGGGCGTGATGGAAACCATAACACATGCCTCTCAGGAGCAGGGCCGTGCTGGCTGGGAGGACATTTGGCTCGGCTTGTGTTTGAGCAGTCTGACAACAGCTATAAAGCTTAGCAGCTGTGAGGTGGATCAGGTACTGTGGGAATTTTGGACTTAGGTTAACCCTAGGGTCTTGAGACAGAGGTTCAGCTTTAAAGAATGCAAGCAATGAGACGGCTCTTAGGAAAGTAAACTCGTTAAGTTCTCTGCATATGCAGTTCTGGAGACTGCTGACAGGAGTCCTTCCATGAATTAATTTTCTGAAGAGATGAATTGACATGGATCTCCTCCCAGGAGTTCACTTCTAGATACCAAAGAAGTATCTCTTGGGTCTTCAGGGAGCCTGGTGGTTTGACTTGGGTTCACTGCAGACACTAAAACGAACTCCTTGATGGAGAGTTGGGAGCAACACTCGGGAGGGAGATTAGCCCGGCCTCTGCCGCCCCTTCCTCCGTGTTGCTGTGGTAGGGATTCTTGAAATTACAGGGATTAGCATAGACCTAAAAAACCACGTCCCGGCCGGAGTGTCCAGGGCGGGGAGCTGAGTGGGAGGCTCAGGGAGGGGTGGTTGGAGGACTGGAATCTGTTCTCAGCCTCAATGTCAAATCCTGGCGCCTCCCCACAACAGTTATGTAACCTTGGGCCTGTGCCTTCTCCCAGCCGGGCCTTTCTTTCCTCCCTGATGAAATGAGATAATGATGCGTTCTTTTCCGGGTTGTTGTGAGGCTTCAATAAATAACAGTGACCTTGAACTGCCTGTACGGAGCCCAGTCCCCGGCAGTTCAAGCTCCCACCCTTCCTCCTGTGGGAGTTTCTCTTCACCTTCTTAAGGAGGTAGATGTTCCCATGTTCGTTTTCAAGGGAGGAGGCCGAAGTGAACGGCTCGGCCAAGGATGCAGACGGCCTCGTCCTTGCTCTTTCCATCACGCCAGGGGCCCCCGTCCGGAGGTCAACAGGCTGTGTGGGCTCCGAGAGACCGCGGCCGACCTTTGAAGCTCTCTTAAACGTCTTTGCCATTTCAGAGTCATCCCTGGAAAAATCTGTTCATCAGACGTGTGCCCTGCCAGGTCATCCGGCAGCCCAAGTGCTTTATTTTTTTATTTTTCATTTTTTTGCCAGTGAAACAGGCTGCACGGTCCATCTCCAATTCCGCCTTCCACCAGCCTCGGTTAGGAGTGATCACAGTGACTGGTGTTGGTTACAGTGTCACTTGTGCCAGGCATGGCGCTGAAAGCATCCCCTGTGTGATCGCATTGTACATACCTCCCACCCCCAGTAACCCTGAGAGGAAGGTGTTTCATTCTGATTTCCCTGCTGGGGAGTCAGAAGCTTAGAAGAGGTGAGAATTAACTCCATCTTGTTGAAAAAGAGCCTATCTATCTAATGGTGAAGACCATGCTCTTTACCACCTAACTCAGATAAATCCAATGGGCTTCCCATGTGGCACAGTGGTGAAGAATCCACTCACCATGCAGAAGATGCAGGAGACACGGGTTCGATCCCCGGGTCAGGAAGATCCCCTGTAGAAGGGAATGGCAACCCATTCCAGTTTTCTTGCCTGGAAAATCCCATGGACAGAGGAGCCTGGTGGGCTACAGTCCATGGGGTCTCAGAGTCGGACACAACTGAGCATGCGTGCAAGTAAGTTGAGAAGAAATGTGAGCTGTTTTCTGTGGCTGAGTGTTCAGGGCGAGTGATGCTTATGTTCAGATACAGAAAAACAGGTTACACACCTGACAGATGGGACTCAGTGCAAGCCACCCCTCATGTAGCCCCTGGGAGGTTTAGCATACTAACACTGTTATGGATTGAATGATACCCCGAGCTCACTCATGGAACTCATGATTCTGAAACAAACAATCCATGATTCAAGAAAAAAAAAGATAACAGAAGGGGGCTGCTGCTGCTGCTAAGTCGCTTCAGTCTTGTCAGACTCTGTGCGACCCCATAGACGGCAGCCCACCAGGCTCCCCCGTCCCTGGGACTCTCCAGGCAAGAACACTGGAGTGGGTTGCCATTTCCTTCTCCAGTGCATGAAAGTGAAAAGTGAAAGTGAAGTCGCTCAGTCGTGTCCAACTCTTTGTGACCCCATGGACTGCAGCCTACCGGGCTCCTCCGTCCATGGGATTTTCCAGGCAAGAGTACTGATAACAGAACGGGGCAGTTGAAATAAACTACATAAACCAATAAACAACCATTATGCAAAACTGTGGTGAGATCTTTACACGCCACAGGGCTATTTTACCAAATTTTGTGGGGAAAGCTTGCTTCTACTCAGAATCTTCCTGTTGCAATGTTACTCGTGGATGTGTGAGGTCTGACTTTCATGAAACGGTGTGAAGTATTTTACAGGAAGTCCCATACATATGAATGAGTTCCATTCCAAGAGCGTGTTCCTAAATCCAATTTGTAAGTTGAACAAAGTTAGCTTAGGTACCCAACTAACACTATCGGCTATATGGTACTGTACTGTAATAGGTTTATAATACTTTTCACACAAATAATACATAAAAAGCAAACATACACACAACAAAAAGAAAACATTTTTAATCTTAGAAAACAGTAGTTTGAAAAGTTCAGTGGTACAGTATGATAGCTGGCATACAGGCACATTCACATCTTTGAAAGTTCGCAACTTGGTTCTTATGTAGGGAACTTAGTGTACTTTTCAGAAAAGAAAGCCATTGAATGGGTTTGGGGGTCTTACTTCATCAGCCTGACCCTAGTAAGTTATGTGAAGCCTATGTGAGGCATGGGGATGTCTGTAAGCCATGACATATTCAGATCATTGCTCATCATTTGTAGGGTCATGGCCATGTATTGCTTGTTGATTTCCAGTTTTCTTGCAACATCCATGGGGGTGGGGTTCGTAGCAGTAGTTCCATACTTTATGTAGCTATGAAGATATGGGACTTGGTTTACAGTGTTATTTAGATACCATCCATTCCCACAAGGCGTTTGTATTAATATCAAAAGTGGAAAGATAAGTTAAACTAAATAAGAAAAAACTAATTTATTAAAAGATTTTCTCTTCCTCATTGTTTGTTTTTTCCTTTTTGTTTCTCAAATCAAGCTTTTATACCACACCCTTTTTATTATAGAACACTTCTAACAGTCACAAGTGTAGAATAGTATTAACATTCAGATTTAACACCTATAGCCCTTATTCACCACATACCAGAGAGTTTTGAACTCAAATGCTTCGAATTATCTGTACCTGCAAATATTTCAGCATTAATCTTTAAAAGACACTCTTAAAAAAAAAAAAACCCACAATTTGACGATCATACCTTAAGAAATCAACAGTAATTCTTTATTATCCATTTGTGTTCAAATTTCCCTGATAGTTTGACACAGTTTTTTTTCAGTTCTATTGAGGTATAATTTACAAACTATAAACTTCTCTCATTTTAAATGTACAGCTTGATTTTTAGTAAATTTGTACAGTTGTGCAAACATCACCACAGTCCAGTCCTAAAACACTTAAACATTTTTAATGGTTTGTTTGCATCATGATTTTATTAGGGCCAATACATGGTGATTGGGAGATGTCTTCTTTGTTTTGTTTTACTTTTTATTTGGGTGATGTCTTTGACATCTCTTTTAATATATAGGTTTGCCCTTTATATCAGCTTAAAAAAATTTTTTTTTAAGTGAAGAAATGGGTCTTTGCCTGGATTTTTTTAGCTGCATCATTGAGATATTATTTAACATAATTCTTTCCCTCTGCATTTCCTGTAAGTAGGGTGTAGGGACTCATTCAGGTTCAGGTAGAATTATTTTCTTTAGTTCGATTTTATCATGAATGTGCTTCCAACAGAGTGTCAAGGTGTGTGATTTCTCTCTCTTCTTGACATTAGCAGCCTTCGATAATGTTTGCCCAAGTCCATTACTTCATTAGAATTGCAAACTTGTGGCTTTTAATTTCATTTTCCTTCTGCCTTTATTACTTCTGTAAGATAAGCTCGTCCTCTTAAACCATTTGGTCTCCTAAGGAATGAATTTGAATATGAAAGGCAAGACAGATGCGTAATTTTTTTTCCTTTATTATTTTTCAAAATAATGAGCTGATTCTCCAGCCTCCTTCAAAGACAGTCATTGAGTTTTGTTTTGTTTTTAGTGTCATTATAAAGTCAGAGATTCAGACTTACTGGACGGATTTCAGTTGACTGTGGCAATTGTCCTCTTTGATGCTCAGTTGTTCCATTTTGTGCCCATTGGAATCTAGTCAACTTGGCGCCTCCTTTCTTTTGGACGTGACTCTTGTAGTTTTTGGTAGCTTCTTCTCTTTTTTTCGGTGGTATGACAAAAATTTCCAGGCTCATTTGGTACATTCTGTGCCACAGATCTGGAGTCAGTCATTTCTTCAAGGAGAACTTACTCTTTTTGGTGGAAAATTGTACTCAGAGACCATAGTCTGGGCACTAGGAACCTCAGTCATTCTGGATAGCTTATTTTCATTTGGCTTCCCAAGCTGCACGGTGGAAAGAATTCGCTTGCAATGCAGGAGACACAGGAGATGCAGGTTTTGTCCCTGGGTCAGGAAGATCCCCTGGACTTGGAAATGGCAACCCGCTCCAGTATTCTTACCTAGAAAATTCTATGAACAGAGGAACCTGGTGAGCTACAGTCCATGGCGTCCTAAAGAGTCAGAGGTGGCTGAAGAACAAGAACAAGCTTATTTTTCACTAGGATTTTTTAGTAGACAAAGCTAGAAAAAAGTGTTTAAGATAAAATACATCTTAATTCATGCTGCTACTTTTAATTCAAACTCAAGAGCATAAAGTTTTTTACTGAGAAACCAACTAATTGTATAATTATATTTTCTGCCTCCACTCTATCCGTCACTTGTTCCTTTTAATTGCTGAACAATATTTCATTGTGCAATATAACAAACTTTATGTATCCATTTGCTAGCTTATAGACATTTGGATTGTTTTCAGATTTTGGCCATTATGAATAATGCTGCTACAAAAACTCTCATCCAAGTCTTCATACAAACAAGTTTTATTTTCCCTTAGGCAGATACCTAGGTGTGGAAACCGTTTTCCAAAATGGTTGTACCATTTCACACTCCCACCAGCAATGTATGCGGGTTCCAGTTTCTCCACATCCTTGCCAACGCTTGCTTTGCCCTGTTTCCAGCCTATCTTTCTGATTATAACCATTTTAGTGGGCGTAGAGTGCTTTCTCATTTTGGTTTTAATTTGCATTTCTCTAATGTTGAACTTCTTTTCAAGTTTTTATTGGCCATTTGCATATTTTCTTTGGTGAAACGTGTATTTAAATCATTTGCCTGATTTTAGAAATGGTTTTGTCTTATTATTGAGTTGCGTAAACTCTTTATATATTCTGGATGCAAATCCTTTGTCAGATCTAGGATTTGGAAACATTTTCTCCCAGACTGGGGCTTGGCTTTTCATTTTCTTAAAAGTGTCTTTTGACGTACAAAACGTTTTAATTTTGATGAAGTCAAATATAATACTTCTTTTATGTACCATACTTGTGGTGTGATTTCTAAGTCTTTGCCCACGGACAAGGACATGTAGATTTTCTTTTATATTTTTTCAGAAGCTTTACAGTTTTAGCTTTTATAGTTAGGGCACTAGATCCATTTTGGGGTTGATTTTTGTGTATGCTGTAAGGTAAGGGTCTAAATTAATCTTTTTGCGTGTCCAATGTCATGTAAATGTCAATGTCCAATTGTCCCTGCACCAGCTGTTGAAAAGACTATCTTTCCCCCATTGAATTGCCTTGGAATTTTTGTTGAAACTCAATTGCCCATAAAAATAAGATTTATGACTTGACTCTTAATTCTCCTTCATTCATCTATATTCCTGTTTTTACAATAGTATCATATTGTTTGCACTAGAGCCATACTTAACAATTTAACTTTCTGCTGCTGCTGCTGCTAAGTCGCTTCCGTCGTGTCTGACTCTGTGCAACCCCATAGACGGCAGCCCACCAGCCCACCAGGCTCCCCCGTTCCTGGGATTCTCTAGGCAAGAACACTGGAGTGGGTTGCCATTTCCTTCTCCAATGCATGAAAATGAAAAGTGAAAGTGAAGTTGCTCAGTTGTGTCCTTCTCTTTGCGACCCCATGGACTGCGGCCCACCAGGCTCCTCCATCCATGGGATTTTTCCAGGCAACAGTACTGGAGTGGGATGCCATTACCTTCTCCAGTATAACTTTCTAGTCAGTATTAAAGTCAGGAGATATAAATCTTCAACTTTCTTCTTCTTTTAAAATACTGTTTTGGTTACTATAGGTATTTCACATTTCCAGATAAATTTTAGAATCAGCTTGTTATTTTCTGCAAAATCATCTGCTGGGGTTTTTACTAGGGTTTACATTAAATCTAAGATTCTCAAGTGCACATGGAACATTCTCTGAGATAGATCATTTGTTGGGGCACAAAGTAGATCTTAATAAACAAATGGGTTTATATCAATAAAAAGCTGCTACACAACAAAGGAGACTATCAGCAAAATGAAGTCAACCTAGGGGATAGGGGAAAATATTTATAAACCTCATATCCAATAAGGGATTGATATTTATAATATAAAATAAATTAACACATGAGAAGAAGAATAATGATGATGATGATAATAATAACTTGAGTGAAAAATGGCAAAATACCTAAATAGACATTTTTCCAAAGAAAAAGAAGATGTACAAATGGTCAATAAGTACATGAAAATGTGTTCAATATCACTAATCACAGAAATGTGAATAAAAATTAACATGAGATATTACCTCATACCTATTCAGTTCAGTCGCTCAGTCGTGTCCGACTCTTCTTGACCCCATGAATCGCAGCACGCCAGGCCTCCCTGTCCATCACCAACTCCCGGAGTTCACCCAGACTCACGTCCATCGAGTCAGTGATGCCATCCAGCCATCTCATCCTCTGTCGTCCCCTTCTCCTCCTGCCCCCAATCCCTCCCAGCATCAGAGTCTTTTCCAATGAGTCAACTCTTCGCATGAGGTGGCCAAAGTACTGGAGTTTCAGCTTTAGTATCATTCCTTCCAAAGAAATCCCAGGGTTGATCTCCTTCAGAATGGACTGGTTGGATCTCCTTGCAGTCCAAGGGACTCTCAAGAGTCTTCTCCAACACCACACTTCAAAAGCATCAATTCTTCATTGCTCAGGTTTCTTCACAGTCCAACTCTCACATCCATACATGACCACAGGAAAAACCATAGCCTTGACTAGACAGACCTTTGTTGGCAAAGTAATGTCTCTGCTTTTGAATATGCTATCTAGGTTGGTCATAACTTTCCTTCCAAGCAGTAAGCGTCTTTTATGGCTGCAGTCACCATCTGTAGTGATTTTGGAGCCCCCCAAAATAAAGTCTGACACTGTTTCCACTGTTTCTCCATCTATTTCCCATGAAGTGATGGGACCAGATGCCATGATCTTCATTTTCTGAATGTTGAGCTTTAAGCCAACTTTTCACTCTCCTCTTTCACTTTCATCAAGAGGCTTTTGAGTTCCTCTTCACTTTCTTCCATAAGGGTGGTGTCATCTGCATATCTGAGGTTATTGATATTTCTCCCGGCAATCTTGATTCCAGCTTGTGCTTCTTCCAGTCCAGCGTTTCTCATGATGTACTCTGCATAGAAGTTAAATAAACAGGGTGACAGTATACAGCCTTGATGTACTCCTTTTCCTATTTGGAACCAGTCTGTTGTTCCATGTCCAGTTCTAACTGTAGCTTCCTGACCTGCATACAAATTTCTCAAGAGGCAGATCAGGTGGTCTGGTATTCCCATCTCTTTCAGAATTTTCCACAGTTTATTGTGATCCACACAGTCAAAGGCTTTGGCATAGTCAATAAAACAGAAATAGATGTTTTTCTGGAACTCTCTTGCTTTTTCCATGATCCAGCAGATGTTGGCAATTTGATCTCTGGTTCCTCTGCCTTTTCTAAAACCAGCTTGAACATCAGGAAGTTCACGATTCACATATTGCTGAAGCCTGGCTTGGAGAATTTTGAGCATTACTATTGAGTCTGAGTGAACTCCGGGAGTTGGTGAGGGACAGGAAGGCCTGGCATGCTGCGATTCATGGGGTCGCAAAGAGTTGGACACGACTGAGTGACTGATCTGATCTGATCTGATTATCAAAAAGATGAGACATAACAAATGCTAGTGAGGATGTGGGGAAAAGGGAACTCTTGTACTCTGTTAGTGACAGTGAAAATCAGAATTATGGTAAACATTATAGAGGTTGCTCAAGAAATTAGAAATAGAACTACTATATGATCCAGCAATCCCACTTCTGGGTATGTATCCAAAGAAAATGAAATCATTATTTTGAAAAGCTATCTGTATTCCCATGTTCATTACAGCACTATTTCACAATAGTCAGTGTATGGAAACAACGTCAGTGTTAACTGATGAATAGATAAAGAAAAGTGATATAGATGTTAATATATACACACACTGGAGCGTCATTCAGGCTTAAAAAAGAAGGAAATTCTGCCATCTGTGATAATATGGATGAGACTGGAGGTCATCCTACTGAGTGAAATAAGTTAGACACAGAAAAACAAATAGTTCATGGTATCACTTATATGTGGAATCTAGGGATGGGGGAAGTCAAACTCACGGAAACAGAGTAGAAAAGTGGTTGCCTGGAGCTATGGATGGGGAAATATGAAGAGGCTAGTAAAAGGGTATAGGTTTTCAGTTCAGAAATCCCACCTCATTGTGGTAGTTCCTTTTATATATTGTTGGATTTGATTAGCTATTATTTTGTTGGGTCTTTTGTGACTGTGTCCATGAGAGATACTGATCTGTAGTTTTCTTTTCTTATAATATTGTTATCTGGTTTTGGTATTAGGGTAATTCTGGCCTCATAGAATGAGTTAGGAAGTATTCCCTCTGCTTCTATTTTCTGGAAGAGAAGTGGGAATTTGATATAATTTATTCCATAAATGTTTGGTAGCACTCATCAGTGAATAATTTCGGCCTGCTGCTTTCTTTTTTTAGGGAGGTTAGTAATTATTCCACTTCTTTTCTAGATATGGGTCTATCCAGATTATCTGTTTCTCCTCGTGTGAATTTTGTTAGTTTGTGTGTTCCAAGGAGCTGGTCCTTTTCATTTAAGTTATCAAACTTGTGGCCATAGAATTTTGTATAATAGTCCTCTATTTCTTTTAATGTCTATGGGGTCATTAGGTGTTGATTCTCACCATTTTAAACTAAACTTCTAAATTTTATCATTAGTAGTTATGAAGACTATAACATGAATTCAAATATCCTTGGCTGAATATGACACTGTTTGAATGATGTAACATTCAATATCAATTCTGTGACTATTTTTTATTTTTATAGATGTAAGTGCTAAGAAATCTTGTCTGCATACATAAGTAGATAGGAGTGGAAAGATTCTGTTAGAGCATGTCACTCAATTCTCTGAATACTTTCTGAATTAAATGCCCAAATCACTTAGGGATCTTTCATCAAAAATTATTTTTAGATGAATATAGTGAATAAGTCTATCAGGAGCTTCTTTCATTTTGTTAAAAGCAATGAATTAAAATGAGTTGAACTGCAAGAAGATATTTGATTTACTTATTAGTGTTTACACTTTCTCAGACCTCAACATTCCAAATAAAACTTCGCCTGGCCCCCTGGAGGTATTGGACAAGGCATCATTATAAGATCTGGGATGAGGAAGAGGTAAATATTTCTTTTGTAAAGTGGGAGAAGGATTTTTGAAGGAGGAAGTAAGAAGAGGGAACTTGTAAGATATTCGACCTTCATCAGGTCAAACAGTTTGGGATAGAATGAAGGAAGAGCTGCAGGGGGCGTGGGTTCGATCCCTGGTTGGGGAACTAAGATCCTACGTGCTGCACAGCATGGCCAAAAGAAAGAAAGAATATTAAGTAATTATTTCTTAGGAATGATAATGGATCTGTTGTCGTGTTGAATTATAATTTTCATGGATGAGGATCAACACTGAAATTTACAGGTAATATAATATGAGGTCTATGATTGTCTTAAAATACCCCAGAAAATAAGAGGAATAGATGAAGTAAGAATGGTAAAATGTTGGTAGTAGTTGGAACCCATTGGTGGTACAGGGGATTAATTTTTACCACTTTCTTGACTTTTGTGTGTGTTTGAAATTTTCCATAATAAAACATTAAAACATTTTTTTTCATGTCTGGTTTTTAAATTTTCATTTTACTGGAGACAGGGGTTGTCTGGTTCAATAACGGATTTCTGGCAGTATGTGTCCTAGTTTAGAGAGGAGGCATAGCCCAGACCACAAAAATGCCGACTGGACCCCATCTCGTGATGCGCATCCTCCAAGGCGGGCATTGCCACCCACTGTGGGTTTCCCTGGGAACGACCTCAGTGTGGCTGAAGGAAGGACGAGCCAACTGAGCAGGCAGGCCTGGGTTCAAACCCTGGGCCACCTCCCATAATGTAATGATCTTTCCTAAGTATAATAAACATAGGTATATTGAGCTCATATGTCCTTTGTACCCTTTCAAACTCATTTAAAAGCTAAGGCTTGGGACTTCCTTATCAGTCCAATGGTGGAGAGTCTGCCTGCCGGTGCAAGCGACGTGGGTTTGATCCCTAGTCTAGGAACTAGGAACCCACATGCTGTGGAGCAACTAAGCCTGTGCGCCACATCTAGAGCCTGGGCTTTAGAGCCCTGGAGCCCACGCTCCCCAGCAGGAGAAGCCCGTGCAGCGAGAAACCCGCATGCAGCAACGAAGATAAATAAATAAATAAATAAATAAAATCTATTTAAAATAAAATATAGTGCAGCCAAAAATAAATAAAATTCAAAAAAATGTGAAACTGAAATTTTTGAAAATAAAGAAATAAATGAAAACCTGAGGCATGTTTTGAGGGTTAGAAATAATGCACAGGAAGTATCTAGTGCATAGTTGATGTCTGATAAAAAGAAAATCATTATTAATGAAAAGCTTGTTCGTCTTCCCATCCTGGGGAACAGTCCTTTATCTGTGTCACAGAAGCCACTCAACCAAGAAAGCCAACGCCACGTTGTGGGAGAAGATTTCCCTGCACATTTATCTTTGGGAGGAAAGAGTCTTTATCTCGAGATTTTTTTCCTGGGCCCCCTTCATTACCCTGAACTTCTAACCTGTGATCCTTTAATGCAAGTTTATTTACCAATCACTCTTTAGGACTTGGGTTAAGAGTTTAAAATACATGTTAATTTAAAACATGAAGATTTGAGAGGAAGCTTAAAATGTCTCTAAGGCATTTAAAAAAATACTTATTTGCTTATTTACTTGGCTGTGCTGGGTCTTAGTTGCAGCATGTGGGATCTATCCCCCGACCATGTATCGAACCTGGGCCCCCTGCGTTGGGAACATGGATTCTGAGCCTCTGGACCACCAGGGAAGTCCCTCTAAGATATCTTTTAATTGTTGGGTTGCCCTTGTATTGTTTTTTTTTTTTTTGCTCCTTCGGATTGGCTAATAAAAATTACCCAAGGACCCTAAATCTTTGGCTTCAGCTCTATCCCCCAGAATAAGGGAACCTGTTCCTTGGTGCAAAGTGGAGGCTAATAATAATAATAATGTTCATAATGCCATACATAAAGATTCTTTAGTAATATTTTTCTTACAATGTCTTTTTGCTTATAAAAGTAACACAACATGAAAATTCACCCAATTCGCTTATATTTCACTTGTCTACATCATAAGTACTTTTACAGTTTTTAAAAATATATCTTTACCATTTCATTTTATTTATGCTAATGACATTTCTTGTGAGCTAGAGAGGTGGGAAATAATATTGGCAGACAGAGTGGGTCAAGGCGAAGGACTTCATTCTATGGATTTCACTTCCACCCCAGCGTTCTATCCAGTCATTAGATCCAGGTTATAATCCACCCATTGAACTGGAAGTCACGCCTGGTTAATTTCCCAGCTGATAATAGCGTGTACCCCACCTCCTCCCCCTGGGAATTTCCCAAGGGAAACTTGACCGGCACTGACTCAGCCAGCCCACACCTTACAGCCTCCAGCAGCCCCCAACTTCACCCACCTTGATCATACTTGAAGGAAATCAAAAGTAACACCTAGCTGAGAAAGGGCTAGGCCTCCCACCCTGGGTGATACAGCCTCCCACTCGGCAGTGGTGTCTTGTTCATTTGGACTCGCAGATAGGGCCGAGGTTTAAGGCTGCTGTGTGGACCAGAACTGGGGAAAGAAGCTCGACTCCTGGTGAACTGTGAGGGTGGTAGACTCTGAGTCATCGCCGTTAGAGATGGCAACACAGGACACAAGCCTTGTTCCTTTTCTATGGAGTCCACTTATTTTCTCAGTGCATTTCTGGGGTCAAAGGTCTCAGCAGATAACCTTTAGCTGACTAGCAAGGCGTCCCTTTGTTTATCAGTATGAGCTAAGTGTTAATAAGAGCTACCATTTATCAAGCCATGCCCCAGGCATTGTGCTGAGCAAAACTTTCTTTCAACAATTATAGAGCCCCTGGGAATACAGTTGTGAATAAACTCTGCAGAAGCTTATAATCCACTGCGGGTGACAGCCACCCAACAACAGCCATTTGAATGATTACAAGAGAGCAAAACCCTACTCAGGGGACGGCCAGGACCCACTGGAAGTCTGTAAGTAACTTCTGTTTTATTCTCACATAGCCATGGGAGGTAGGTGTTGCTCTTTCTCCTTTTTCAGACAAGACAACGGATGTTGAGAGAGTTTAAATCAATTTATTAGTGAAAGGGAGTGCCGGGATTCGACTCCAAATCTGTCTGATGCCAAGGACTTGGTGTCCTCCTGCCTGTGCTGGGTACTCATATACAGAAACAAAGCTGCTCACCACTGTGGGAAGTGTACAATGTACATTTCAATTCAGCCATATCCCTCATTATAGATGAATTAGATAATCAAAGCTTCAGGGGACCTGTGAAATTTCTGAAACTCTATGCAGCTTTGAGGGGAAATGTGCACGTATTTCTTGGGAGAAGATCCCTAGATTATACCCTGTGTTCCAAGGGATCGGTGACACTAAGAGTTTACTAGCCACGGCATTAGTCCACGGAGTCATAACCCTTATCCTGACTTTGGTCTCTGCCCACCGAGGAGGCAGCTGAACAACCCAGCACAAAAAGAGGTGGGCAATCATCCATGCCCACAGTTTTCCAAGATGCCAGTGGTGACGATGGAAAGTTCACCCAAGTCTAGTCTTGCTTCTCCCTCTCACCTGCCGAGTCCCGTGGTTGGGACGGGTAGAACAGGTGGAGTACATCTCTCCTGAGGTATGGAGAATTGTCTCCCAATATCTTTCTCCTGTGGGTTCAGTGGTGCCTGATCCATCCTTTCACGTCGTTTTCCTGGCTGCTGGAACTAAGTACCTACACAATGTCGGTGAATTAAAACAACAGAAATGTATTCTCTCCCACCTCTGGAATCCAAAAGTGATGTTATCCAACCATCTCATCCCCTGATACCCTCTTCTCCTCCTGCGCTCAGTCTTTCCCAGCAGCAGCAGGGTCTTTTCCAATGAGACAGCTCTTTGCATCAGGTAGCTAAACTATTGGAACTTCAGCTTCAGTCCTTCCAATGAGTATTCAGAGTTGATTTCCTAATGTCCATCAGTTGACGGACATTAATTTCCACTTTTTAAATTATTATATATTTTATTTATTTTTAATTGGAGGATAATTGCTTTCCAATATTGAATCGGTTTCTGCCATACATCAACATGAAGAAGCCATGTGTATGTATGTCCCCTCCCTTTTGAACCGCCCTCCCACCGCCCACCCCATCCCACCCCTCTAGGTTGTCACAGAACACCGGGTTTGAGCTCCCTGTTCCATTTTTTGACTATTACAAATAATGCTGCTTTATGTGTTAGTGTACACATTTTAGTGTGGATATATTTTTAATCTGTTGGGTGTATAACTAAGAGTAGAATTGCTGGATTGTATGTTAACACTTGGAAGGACTGTCAGGCTGTTTTCCAAAGTGGCTGCAGCATTGTACATCCCCACTAGCAGTGTTTCAATTTCTCTACATCCTTACCAACGCTTGCTATGTCTTCCTTTTTTATTGTATTCATCCTACTTGGTGTAAAATGATATCTCACTGTGGTTTTGATTTGCATTTCCCTGATGTGATTTTGAGAATCATTCATGTGCTCTCTGACCATTTATTTGTACATCTTCTTTGGGGAAATGTCTGTTTAGACCTTTTGCTCATGTATTACTTGGGTTATTTATCTTTCTATTATCGAATTATAAAAGTTCTTTGTGTATTCTGGATACAAGCTTCTGATTAGATATAGAATTAACAATTATTTTCTTCTATTTTGTGGATTGTTTTTTCACCTTCTTGGTGGTGTCAGTTCAAGTGCCAAAGTTGTTGATTTTCATGATGTCTGATTCGTCCATTTTAAGATTGTTATTTGTTGCTTCCGCTTTTGGTGCTAAGAAACCATTGCCTCATCCAAGTCCACAAAGATTTATGCTTGTGGTTTTTCTAAGAGTTTAATAGCTTAACTCTTCTATTTTTGTTTTATTTATTTTTTGGCTGTGATGTGCAGTGCTCGGGATCTTAGTTCCCAGACCAGGGATCAAACCTGCGCCCCCTGTCTCAGGAGTGTGGAATCTTAACCACTGGCCCTCAAGGGAAGTCCCTAACTCTTCTCTTTTGGTCTTTGGTCTGTTTTGAGTTAATTCCTATTTACGATGTGAGGAAGGGGTACAACCTCATTTATTTTTGCATATGAATACCCAGTTGTTGCGGCATCATTTGTTGAAAGACTATTCTTTCCTCATTGAAATGTCTTGGCATACATTGTTAGTTCTTACGACATGCAAAAAGCACTGATGAGAAGTTAAAGAAATTGCAGAGAAATTTCTTGATGAATCCTGGACAGTAATAATTCACAGTAGCTACATTGTACTGGGCCTGTCACAAGCATGATCTCATTTAATTTTCACAAGACCTCCAGGAAGTACTTTATGATTATTCTCCTTTTACACACAAAGAAACCAAGGCTTAGAGAGGTTAAGAAGCTTGCCCGAAGGGCTCTTGCTAAGAACCAGTGGTGCTGGGCTTGAAATCCATGTTCATCCGACTCCAGCACTGCTAGGAACAATCATTGGCTCATGCCAGAAATAACAGCAGCAGCTAACTATGTGTCAGCCACTATTCTAAACATATTACTAACTCATTTTATTTCTACAATAACCATAAAAGGGGTGTGTATTTCTTTTACACCCACTTATGGATGGGTAAACTGAGAGGCAGAGAGTTGAAAAAACAGCTCAACCAGTACAAGTGGTAGAGTTAAGATTTAAAACCAGAGCCTGCTTTTTTTATTTTTAATTTTGTTTAGTTATTTATTTGTCTGCGCTGGGTCTTAGCTGTGGCATGTGGGATCTTCGATCTTTGTTGTGGAATGCGATTCAGAATCTATTATTGCAGCATGGGAGCTCTTAGTTGCAGCATGTGGGATCTAGTTACCTGACCAGGCATCGAACCCCGGCCCCCTGCTTCGATCCAGTAGGGTCTTAGCCACCGGACCACCAAGGAAGTCCCCAGGGTCTGCTGCTTAACTGAAACACAGTACTCTTCAAAGCGTGGTTGCTGGAGTTTTAAATTTTCTACTGCAGCATCTCTGGAGAACTTTATGATCTATTCATTCGTGATTTCCATAAACAAGTTGCTTTAAATTCACCAGAGCTCCTTGTCACTGGGATTACTCATTAGAATAGTCTTGAAGAAATTTCTAGGAGGTATTTTTGTCTTAATGAGATGAGCAGTTTTCATAATGCCGAGTGTCCGCTTTTCTAAATTAAGAGAGTTTCTTGTAATAACAGAGCATCAATAGCCTATTGGAAACCAACCATTCCCCACTGTGGGTGTCACTTAAGGTTGAAATGATGACTTTCACCCTTGAGGCACGTATCCTCGTTCTTGACCAACACAGGCAGAGTAAATGCTATCATTCCAAAAACTGACAGGTACTATGCTCTCCATTTTTACTGTTCCTTTTGAATCACGAACTGTCACAGTTCATTAATTCCACTTGTTTTTAAGGCACATGAGAAAAAAAAAAAAAAGAAAAACAACCAAGTCCCCCATTGGTTATAAGCCTTGCCCAGGACTTCTGACCTCAGTTCAGTGCATTTCCTGACTTCTTGCTGATGTCAGTATATTTGTTCTTGTTTTCTCGGGAGTGAACCATCCCAAGGTGTCTGCTACAAATGTCTTAATGGTGGAATGCAGAATAATATAATGCTTTTCAGCCGTTTTATTGTGAATTTACTCCAGATAGTTTTTGTTTAATCAGAACAATATTTCCTAGGTTGCCAGGCAACGTAGTGATGGAGTTTCAGGCTTTGCTGCCAGCCAATGAAATAGAAAAAGACTCTATCTTTTGCTTCCAGCATGGACTTCTTTTTCTCTCTCTTTCTAGATTTCTGTTCACTTTGTGTTTATCTCAAAGAATCAAATAGGCATAAAGGAAAAAAAAAGTGGAAAAAGCTCATTGAAGAGAAAATGAACATCCTTCTTTTTGGTTCTTGTACCTGAATGAGTGGATGGGTAGACATTCAATTTATGTGCGACACTGTATTAGTCTGGGGAAGTTGGCACCTTGGAGAGTTACATTAACACAGTTGCTCAACACAGATCAGGACAACTGGGGAAGGAGACACAGTTAACAGAGATGAAATTAAAGGTTATGAGTAACTTAGGTAGAATATGCACACATCTTAGGAAAGGCTATTGTCGACTTTGGGGTAAAAGGTGAGGAAACGATCAGGTTCAAGCAAATTAAACATTCAAAATGATATTAATTAGGTTGTAATGTTCCCTCATCTGATGTGAACAGCTGACTCACTGGAAAAGTCCCTGATGCTGAGAAAGACTGAGGACAGAAGGAGAAGAGGGCGTCAGAGGATGGGATGGCTGGCTGGCATCACTGATGCAATGGGCATGAGCTTGGGCAAACTTCGGGAGTTGGTGAGGGTCGGGGAGGCCTGACCTGCTGCAGTCCATGGGTTCGCAAATAGCAGGACACGACTGGGCGGCTGAACAACTCCTCTCACTGCTTGTGGGCATGGTGCTAACCGTTTCAGCAGCTTTGTCACGTTTAGGAATCCTGAGTGGATATGGGAGGATGGCAGTCCTGGAGAACAATGAAGAAGACGAACGAATGATTTGTGATGAGAGAAGAGTCTGAAAAAGCTACTGTGTTCTTTCATTGGGCTGAGCTAGAATTCTTCTCATTACCCATCAGTACCTTTTCAAGCATCTGATCCCGCTGTTGCTATTTGTAGGCATTATGTGTTGCCTCCTCATCCATCTCTGATGACCTCACCTTCCTCCTCTAGGAGAAGGTTAAAGAGTCTCTCCTGTACTGTCGCTCATTCTCACCGGGGCACTCATTCATCTGTCACGGCCTTTGAGGTAAGTGCTTTCCCACAAGGGGCCAAGAGGCATGTGAGATGCTTCAGGACCCCACATTATGTACACATTAAGTCACTGGTTTCATGAAGGCCCTTTGTCACCCTCATCTTGACACTCCCCTGCCCTGCCTCCTGCCTCCCAGCTTGCTTCTCTCTTTGGGTCCTAGCCCTTCTTTTTGGACACCTTCTTTTATAAAATGAAAGCCAGATGTTTGTCCCTGTTTACAGCTGCGCTCCCCTCCCCCCTCGCTCCCAACATCCTGCAGCATGCATGCACAATGAGCTTCCTTAATAAACAACGCTCTTCCGGAATTTCTCTGATCTGACTTCCTCTACTTCACCTTTGCCAGAATCACACTTGCCAAGGTTTCCAGTGACTCTGAACCACCAACGAACAAGGACCGTGTCCCATGCTTGATCATTCATCCACTGGCCCAGTAATAAATCTGATGGTACATGCTGGACTCACGAGATAAAGGATGCTGCCCTTGCCTTCAACAGCCTTACGTTCTTGTTGAGCAGAAACCAACAAACAGACATGTCTGGCTCCTGACCCAATCTGAGGGCTGGCAATGACTTGGAAAATGCTTCTAGGACTCCCCATAAGTTGGTTGGTTGGGTCATCAATTTATTGCTTCCTAGCCTCCTTTTCCTGATCTGCCTGTTTTGCCTTTTCATTTGAGCTACTGTTTTTCTAGGTCTCCTAGCTATTTTGGAGATCCGTTGTTCTGGATCCTGCCTTTATAAAGCCCCTTATCACAGCACATATTTTAAAGTGTTTAATTTTCCCTGATCAATTTGCAACATCATAACAAAATGAGAAATTAAGAATGCAGAAGATGAGAGAGTTTAAAGGAAGGCAAGAATGAACTGTCTAATAAAAGTTCAGTTCAGTCGCTCAGTCGTGTCCGACTCTTCGTGACCCCATGAACCGCAGCACGCCAGGCCTCCCTGTCCATCACCAACTCCCGGAGTCCACCCAAACCCATGTCCATTGAGTTGGTGATGCCATCCAACCATCTCATCCTCTGTCGTCCCCTTCTCCTCCTGCCCTCAATCTTTCCCAGCACCAGAGTCTTTTCAAATGAGTCAGCTCATCACATCAGGTGGCCAAAGTATTGGAGTTTCAGCTTCAACATCAGTCCTTCCAATGAACACCCAGGACTGATCTCCTTTAGGATGGACTGGTTGGATCTCCTTGCAGTCCAAGGGACTCTCAAGAGTCTTCTCCAACACCACAGTTCAAAAGCATCAATTCTTTGGCACTCAGCTTTCTTCACAGTCCAACTCTCACATCCATACATGACCACTGGAAAAACCATAGCCTTGACTAGATGGACCTTTGTTGGCAAAGTAATGTCTCTGCTTTTGAATATGCTATCTAGGTTGGTCATAACTTTCCTTCCAAGGAGTAAGTGTCTTTTAATTTCATGGCTGCAGTCACCATCTGCAGTGATTTTGGAGCCCAAAAAAATAAAGTCTGACACTGTTTCCATTGTTTCCCCATCTATTTCCCATGGAGTGATGGGACCAGATGCCATGATCTTAGTTTTCTGAATGTTGGGCTTTAAACCAACTTTTTCACTCTCCTCTTTCACTTTCATCAAGAGGCTTTTTAGTTCTTCTCCACTTTCTGCCATAAGGATGGTGTCATCTGCATATCTGAGGTTATTGATATTTCTCCCGGCAATCTTCATTCCAGCTTGTGCTTCTTCCAAGTCCAGCATTTCTCATGATGTACTCTGCATATAAGTTAAATAAGCAGGGTGACAACATATAGCTTTGACATACTCCTTTCCCTATTTGGAACCAGTCTGTTGTTCCATGTCCAGTTCTAACTGTTGCTTCCTGACCTGCGTATAGGTTTCTCAAGAGGCAGGTCAGGTGGTCTGATATTCCCACCTACCTCAGAATTTTCCACAGTTTATTGTGTTTTTCTGGAACTCTCTTGTTTTTCAATGATCCAGCGGATGTTAGCAATTTGATCTCTGGTTCCTCTGCCTTTTCTAAAATCAGCTTGAACATCTGGAAGTTCATGGTTCACGTATTGCTGAAGCCTGGCTTGGAGAATTTTGAGCAGTACTTTACTGGTGTGTGAGATGAGTGCAATTGTGCAGTAGTTTGAGCATTCTTTGGCATTGCCTTTCTTTGGGATTGGAATGAAAACTGACCTTTTCCAGTCCTATGGGCCACTGCTGAGTTTTCCAAATTTGCTGGCATATTGAGTGCAGCAGTTTCACAGCATCATCTTTTAGGATTTGAAATAGCTCAACTGGAATTCCATCACCTCCACTAGCTTTGTTCATAGTGATGCTTTCTAAGGCCCACTTGACTTCTAATAAAAGAAAAGAAGGCAAAACAGAACTTTTCATGAGTTAGAACGAGAATCAGGTCTTTATGGACATTTATCATCCGTGGATATTTATGAATGTCAGCAGTCAGAATTCAGGGATGTTCATTTGGCCAGTACGTGCCAGATGATGGAGCTGATTGTTTACACCCAGCATCTGTTCTGATTGGTTGGTGCCAGAGTGGATTTACATAAAGGTAGTCAAGTCTCAGCTTCAGAACCCTTTGTTTTGACAGCTGTGTGAAGGCTGTAGGCAAGTGTCCATTCCAGTGGTCATGTGTTTTTGTAAAACTTGTACACCGAAATTAGTTGGTTAAGACCACTTTGACTTTCCATATGACTTCTTCTCCATATACTTCTTGAATTGGTGGCTGCAGGCATTTTAGGGACCAGACTAAAGCAAGTAGAGTAGGGCAAGCATTTAGTTTGGGTCAGAAGCATATATTGATGGGATTCCCAGTCACTCTTGTGTAGAATTAAGTATCTCTGGCCACTCTGATTTAGGCGTGGTTTCCAGAAACACTCCCAGTGCCCATTGTACTGACCCCACCAGCACCATGAGCTGATATTTCATAAGAACAGGTGCTAAGGCACCGGCACTAGAAATATGTGCTTGACACAAGATAATCAGGGTTGGAGATGGAAGGAGCCAGAAGCTATGTCATGATAAATTATTCCTTTATCATTTTAAATTGAGGGTTCAGTTCTTATCCATGCCTCGCCAAAATAGAAGTTCTCTCTTATCCAGCATGTACTTGATAATACAGCTGCCGCTGCTAAGTCGCTTCAGTCATGTCCGATTCTGTGCGACCCCAGAGACGGCAGCCCACCAGGCTCCCCCGTCCCTGGGGTTGTCCAGGCAAGAACACTGGAGTGGGTTGCCATCTTCTTCTCGTGATAATACAGCACCTATATATAAATGCACCAGAAAGTATTTTTCATGCGTTTGCATAAGGAGTCCATACAAATATTTTGATATTAAACATGTGAATTGTAACAAAACATTTCAGTTCACAATAAACGAGGTAGGACATTAAGAAGATAAGGTCTTTGAAAAGAAGTCATGGATACACGCTTGGATCCTTGACGCTCTAATTAGTGAAGAGGGACACATCTGCTGTCACCTCTAGACCCCAGCAGGATGGACTTCTGTTCTGTGCACCTGCTGCCCCGGGCGTAGCTCTGGCCCTCCTCCCACTTTGCCCACTCCAAGGGGCGTAGACCATGAGAAGTCGAGGGGCATCTGTCTCTTACTAGTGTGAACCAGTGGAATGTTTTTGATGAGAAATCTACCCCTGCTGCCCCACATTGGAGACCAGTATTTAGAAATCACATTCAGGAAAGACTCTTTCTTTATAAAAAATAATATCTTTACTATTCTTTTTGGCTGTGCTGGGTCTTTGTTGCAGTTTGCGTGCTCTTCGCTGACGCACGCAGGCTTTCTCAAGTTGCACCGAGCACGGGTTACTCTCTAGTTGTGCTGCTCAGGCTTCTCCCTGTGGTGGCTTCTCTGGTTTCCGAGCACAGGCTCTAGGCTCACGGGCTTCAGTAGTTGCGGCACAGGAGCTTAGTTGTCCCGTAGCGTGTGGGATCTTCTCAGACCAGGGATCAAACCTGTGTCCCCTGAAGTGGCAGGTAGATTCTTAACCACTGGACCACCAGGGAAGTCTCCTCCAAGTGATTATTTTTTATTGAAGTATAGTTGATTTACAGTGTTGTGTTAGTTTCTGATGTGCAGCAATTAAGTTATGTATACATATGTGTATATATATATATGTATATGCATGCTAAGTTGCTTCAGTCGTGTCCAACTCTTTGTGACCCCATGGACTGTATGTAGCTTGCCAGGCTCCTCTGTTCATGGGCTTTTCCAGCAAGAATAATGGAATGGGTTGCCATTTCCTTCTCCTATATATATATAACTGAATATATATTATATATTATTTTTCATTATAGGTTATTACATGATATAGAATATAGTTCCCTGTATTATACAGTTGGACCTTATTGTTTGTCTACTTTACATATTGTAAATTGTATCTGCTAATTCCCTTTCCCCTTTGGTAACCATAAGTTTGCTTTCTCTGGCTGTGAATCTGTTTCTGTTTTATAAATAAGTTCGTTTATATCATTTTTTTAGATCCCACATATGATATTGTTTTTCTCTGACTTACTTTGCTTAGTACGACAGTGTCTAGGTCCATCCATGTTGTTGCAAATGGCATTATTTTGTTCTTTTTTTTGACAGTATTATTCCATGGTCTGTGTGGACCACATCTTCTTTATCCATTCATCTGTTGATGGACATTTAGGTTGCTTCCATGTCTTGACTATTGTAACTAGCGCTGCTGTGAATGTTGGGGTGTATGTATTGTTTCAAATTAGAGTTTTCTCCAGCTGTATGTCCAGGAATGGAATTGCTGGATCATAGTGTAACTGTATTTTTAATTTTTTAAGGGACGTCCATACTGTTTTCCATAGTGGCTACATAGGAAAGAAATTCTTGAAGAACCTGGGAGAGAAAGTGGCAAACCAGGTCATATAGCTAGTGTATGAGAAATGCCAGACAACAGAAAATGAAACAGCTTTCATTTGTGACATGTGGAAGACAGTCACCACCTCGGGCCACCCTACAGGAATAAGAGTGAGCCAAGCACCTCGAAATAATAGAGTTTAGAGGAAGTTGGCTGGTGAGCAAGGCGGATGTCGTTGTGATGAGTGGATGTGGGCTGGCATGGCCCTGGCCATGAGAGCTCCGTGCTTCACCTCCCAGAGCTGGGAGGGATGGGTGGTGACCTTGCCTCCTGCCTGCCTGGCTGAGGCTGCAGCCAGACCTCGAACTGAAATGAAAATATCCTTCTAAGGGTATTTCAGGTTCACGATCCAGTTGGCTAGTGGGAGGAAAAGGATATTATCTGATGACAGATAGTGGTAGCCAGTGTCTGCCGATTACTCACAGAATCAACATATGCTGGGAATTCCAGGGAGGTGTGTTCCAGAAAACCTGCATCTCAGTACTTGACTTCTGGTCTCAGGAAACAATGGGGCCTGGCGGGGCTGAGGGGTGCGGTGTTTGTGGAGCTGAACCTTCATCTCTACTTATGGTGTGATTGGTGCTGTTCAGGTCATGCCACCATTCCTCAAAAACTTGGGGGATTCCTCAGAAAACCAAACCCTGGTGTATGAGGCTTACCTTAATTCAACTCATTTCACAAATATCTATGGTGAGCTGGCCAGTCTTGTGGGAAGAACGTAGGCATGGGAATGTAAAGACACAAGAGAGGGCCCCTCTCCTTAGGGTTTTGCACGTTGGATAGGAGGCTTATAGAGTTCTGTTCTGACAAAGAATGACCTAGAAGGAACTGGCAGCTACTTGTTCATTCTTTGGAAGCTGGTGTTGGCTGAGTTGTGTGAATGACTGGGAACAAGGATGGGTGTTTGGAGTAAGTTAATTTTAAGCTCCAAGACCTTCTGTCTCTTAAGAAATCTATTTTCCCTTCACTCAGCTTTTCAACACATCGAGGTCGGCTGTCTCGTGGGTCTCTGGGTGAGTTAGAAGTACTTTGAGCATCCAGGAAAGGTTATTGCTCTCTGTTACTAATCTTACAAACATCTATTAAGTACGAAGCCCTCCAGTGGCTCCTTCCTAATCGGTCCATTGCTGCTTGCATGGTGAGGAGCAGGCAGTAATGGCCCTTAATCTGGGGCCCATAGCTCCAGCTGTTGGGAATCGTGCCAAAGCCAGAGCGCACCTCGGTTAACCCTGAGAATCCACACAGTGGTTCTGCTCTGAGTGCCTACTCCTCCCTCAAGAAAGCCAGTTGGGCCAAAACAGTGGAATGTTTTCAGGGCTGTAATGTGAGTAACTTCTGAGACAGATGGCCATGAAGTCACTGCTTTATCTTCTTCCAAAGCTGGAAACACGAATGCTATTCTATGCTTTCAAGTTTAATGGCTTGTAGCAACAGGGCGGGACATTTCTTACATTATGAGATGTGGGCTGTACTGCATGGTGGTCAGCAAGCCTAGCTGACATGACTCCATGTTTGGGGAAAAAGAATGTCCTAGAACAAAGGACCAGAGAAGTGACTGAAAATTCCCTATAAGTGACTGACGGTCACGAGACCCACCATTTAGCTATGGTATCACTTTTATGAACTCTGACATTAAAGAAGCAGAAGTAAGATGACTGTAGTTCTAAACCTCTCATTCAAAGGGGCTGTGGGTCAACTCCTAAGAAATAACTGACGTCAGCCCTGTAGTGAGCTAACAAATATCCAGGCAAATGGCCTTTCTTTGTCCTTACCTGCTTTTTTTAAAGAAGCATACACTTGTTTGTTTATTTTTGGTTGCGCTGGGTCTTCATTGCTTTGCGAGGACTTTCTCTAGTTGTGGCGAGTGGGGGCTACTCTTTGTTGCGGTGAGTGGGCTTCCCGTCACAGCGGCTTTTCTTCTTGTGGCACACGGGCTTATTGCTCTGTGGCATGTGGAATCTCCCCAGACCAGGGATCGAACTGGTGTTCCCTGCCTTTGCAGGCAAATTCTTACCCACTGCACCACCAGGGAAGTCCCTTATCTGCTTTTGAAACTAGTTAGCTTGAATTATTTATAGGATTAAAAGCTAACACTGATGGAAGATAACGTATTTTGTAGTTCATGAAAATGATGATAGTGATAGTCATTTTGCAAACACATTTAAATTCATTGTTATAGGTGATAAATAACCTCTTAAGCCTCTCAGACATGCTTCCTTAAGAGAGCCTGGAAACATCTTCGGTGCCTTGGGCAGTTCTTTGAATGGAGGACGTGACTGGAAGTTTGTGGTTGCTGGTACCTGATAACGTTAATAAAGATGATCATGAAGATGGTGATGAAGATGGCTAATGTCCTGAGTGTTCACTATGCACTTGCCTCCCTATTTCATGCATTAAGTCATCACCACTCTGTGAGTCAGATACCCTCATTTCATAGATGAGGAATGAAGACAAGTAGAAGATAAGTAACCAGTTTGTGTTCATACAGTACATTTGTAACCATGCTGGGAAAATTTCCCAAGGTTTCAGACTCTAAAGTCTAAGCTCTTGCTCAATCTACTCTACTGATTTTTTTTTTTTGACTGTGCAGTTTGCGGGATCTTAGTTCCTCAACTAGGGATCAAACCCCCACCCCCTGCAGTGGAAGTCCAGGGTCTTAACCGCTGGACTGCCAGGGAAGTCCCTCTACTGATTTCTAGATGCTAATGAACCTTGGCTACTTTCTGCTCCTGTCCTCACCATATAATCTACATGAAGCCATATAAATAAACCCCTCAGACAAAGACGCTATTGTTGCTGTATAGGGTGTATCTCAGAGATTTTAATATAAAGCTAAATTGGGGATCCAGTCTTCTTTTAATGGGATATTTGCTGCCAGGTCCTGAGGTGTATCTGAAGATGGTGTTTACTTTGTCATTATCAATTTCCCCCCTGCTTTTTTCCCTACTAAAAAAAGAAAGAAATATGTACTGTCCAATGGGGCAAGCAGTTCTAGTGTGGAGACTAGTTCTGGCCCGATCATCCTCACTCACAACCTGTGTGGTTAAATCCAAGATACCTGGCACTCTATCATGCAAAAATCTTGTGGAGATCAGACTGTCTGCCTCCTGCCTGGTAAGGATGCAGTGGTGTCCAATGTAGGAAGGGAGATGATTGGTCCTCAAAGGGAGCAAGGCAGGGCCTCCAAGGGATGATGGCTGACAGCTCTCTGCTGAGTCCCTCTCTCGGATCTGCAGGTCCAAGGTCATGCCTGCTTCCTGGGGCAACCTGGAGAATGGAGGAGCATTTACCATGGCTCAGGGATGGGGTTAGTGATGGGATGGGGGTGGCACTCAGGAGGAATCCTCCCGATGACTCAACTGTCAGTATCTGGACTCTGCCAGTATCGATCTCCCAGTTGAGATGTGATGTTACCGTCGAGGGAGATTGAGTACAAGGAATGTGGCATCTCTCTGTATTATTTATTACAATTGCATGTGCACATCCAATTATCTTCAAGTAAAACTTCAATTGAAAAAAGGAGTGGTGGGAGCGGTATTAAACCAGAGAGCCCATGACCCTTTGAACAGGCAATGACAACGGAAACTAAAAAAAAGAATGTTGCCATACATGCAACCCCAAACAACAAGCACTTCCCCCAGACTAACCAGCCCTCCAACCAAGAAACAAAAATGACTGATCCCTGGTCTACCCACTTAAGCTGTCAGGTTTTTTTTTTTTAATGTTGTAGCCATTTTAGAGAATCATCTGACAGTCCAGTGGTTAGGACTTGGCTCTTTCACTGCTGTGGCCCAGATTCAATCCCTGGCCAGGGAACTAAGACCCCAAAAGCCAGGTGGCACAGCCAAAAAAAAATTGTAGCCATTTTAGATGTAGGTCTTTAAAAAATGTCTTACATAGTCCTAAGCCTTCTTAAATATAGCATAGTGAATACAGCAAAATAATCTCAGTTGTTCCTGGAAACAGAACACCTTCAGCCGGAAATCACAGATAGCTTCACTGGAAATAGCTTTTGTTCAGTCGTCGAGTTGTGTCCGACTCTTTGACCTAATGGACTATAGCCTGCCAGGCTCCTCTGTCCTTCATTATCTCCTGGAGTTTGCTCAGATTCACTGAAACAGCTTAAACACTAAGAAAAAGGTATTTGTCTGTATAAGAAGAAGTTGGGACGGAGGGTCAGAGTTTAAGGCTGTTTGAATGTTGTTACATAAAGCCGAGCTGCCGTGCTTGGTAAGGTATCTGATGGCTTGTAGGGCTTTTCTGTCTCATACTGCTAAGCTCCTAGTAATATTTTCTTAACGTTGTCAGCGTGAAGTAGAATTTTGTTTCTTTCTAATTTATTGTTGCTTGGAAAGTGGGTAACAAGACCTATTGGTATGAGTGTGTGTGTGTGTGTGTGAGTAAGTGGGCGTGAGTGTGTTAATAAACAGGTGTTGAGCAGACTCCAAGGCACTGAGCATTCACTCGTTTGTATGCAGTGTTTGTAAAGTCCATTTGACCGCTCAAAAGCCTCATTGGTTCCAAACAGTAAAGACTTCTGAGAGACTGTATTCCGAAAGGTAAAATGAAACATAATCATGGAAACTGCCTGTCGCTTTGCTGATTTCAGGCTGGCCAGAATAACACTTCTGAGGGGCAGCCTAGGCACCTTGATTCTGCAGCCAGACTGGTTCATGTCTTGGCTGTAACATGCACTAACTGTGTGACATGGGGCAAGGTGCATAACAGGGCACAAGGTACATAACTGTGCCTCAGTTTCTTTACCTGTAAAATGGGGATGGTGATAATATCTATTTCATAGGTTGTTAAGAGGATTACATGGGTTGATCTGTGTAAAACACTTAGACAAGTACCTGGCACATCGTAAGCACCAGACCAGTTCATATATTTAAGCCACAGTTGCCATTTAGTCACTAAGTGGTGTCCGACCCTTATGTGACCCCATGAACTGTTGCCCGCCGGGCTCCTTTGTCCATGGGATTTACCAGGCAAGAATACTGGAGTGGGTCAACACTTACTTCTCCAGGGGATCTTCCCGATCCTGGGATCGAACCTGGGGCTTCTGCATTGGCAGGAGGATTCTTTGCCACCTGAAGCACACTAAGCAACAGTGTGAATAAGAAATGTTGCCAAGTACTACATGCCATCCCCATGTAACTCCCGTGATCAGCAGGTGAGGTCACAAAGGCAGTCTTTCCTATGGTTTCTGGATTACTATCACCTGACCGCATGGTAGCGCCTGCGCCCCTCCGGTGTGTGTCTCTCTGGGAGTCTCACAGCTGGGCTGTGGGAGGGAGGAGATGAAGGTTGTTTCCTGTGACCTTCCTGTGCCTGGACCCGCCATTCCTCTGTGCCCACCGTCGCTCTGGCTGCCCCCCCTCCGCCCTGCTTTGGCCTCCATCTGCTGTCCCTTTAGGTGCCAGTTCCAGATGCTGGGAGAGTCAGTGAGATGGGCCAGCATCAGGGGTGGCTGGTGATGGTGGTCTCAGGTGGTGGTGTAAACAGGCCTTAGGGGCTTATCAAAGGAAGTGGGGGTCAGTGACAGGCTGTTGTCATTGTGAACTGGGCAGGCATCTCACAGTGTGCGCACTGCATTGACTGATGCTGTTTAATCCTTCAGTCACGTCTGACTCTTTGGTGACCCTTTAGACTGTAGCCCATCAGGCTCCTCAAATTTCCCGGGCAAGAATACTGGAGTGGGTTGCCATTTCCTTCTCCAGGGAATTTCCTGACCCAGGTGTCGAACCCACATCTCCTGCATTGCAGGCAGATTCTTTACCACTGAGCCACCAGCGAAGCCCACGTTGCATTGATAAATCGGAGCAAATACTGGTTTAGGAGTTAGCTGCTCGCCAGCAGGGTGACTTTAGAGAAGCCATTTAACCTGCTTGACTCCCAGTCTCCTTGTCTCTAAAGTGGAGGTGCTGATAATACCTGTAATACCTGATTTGTAGTTTTCAGTGCAGAATGAAGATATGGGGCTCTTTGTGCCAAAATGATGACGAATATCAAGACGGTGACAGTAGAATATGAAACCAAATGTAGGCTTATTTTAAATGTGGGGTCATTTGTGGCTGCAGCGCCATTCAAGGAGCTTATCCTGCACAAGATTGTAATAACGACCTAAAAAAAAATCTTACAAGAAGGTATCATATACTTCTGTTTATGCGTTTCTGTTGTTTTAATCTTAAAATGTTCTTTTAAAAGAACTTGACTTGTGCTTCTCTGAATTCTGCTTGAGTTAGAGTTGATCTTCAGGTGATGTTCCCCCCCGGGGGCGGGCTGGCCCCTGGGTCAGTGGCCGCAAACGTGGGGGCTGAGGATGTGGTTTCCAGCCTCACCCCAGCGTACAGCCAATCATGGAGGAAGATGGGGGCTTCTCCTACCTTCTCCTCTGTTCTGGCCTTGGACTCACTTGGAGAGAAGTTTGCATAAGGGGCTCTGGCAGGGAGCTCAGGATGCGACTGGGGAAGCCAAACTGGACAGTTCCACCTCCTCCCAGAACTGCCACCTAGGAACCTTGGCAAGGGGCTCTGGAGAAACACCAGGAAAGGAATTCATTCTCTCTATTAGAAGGGACGGAGTGGGGGAGGGCTTCCTAGGTCCTAGTGGTAAAGAACCTGCCAGCCAATGCAGGGGAAGAAAGAGACATGGGTTCTATCCCTGGGTTGGGAAGATCCCCTGGAGTAAGAAATGGCAACCCACTCCAGTATTCTTGCCTAGAGAATCCCGTGGACAGAGGAGCCTGGTCGGCTACAGTCCATGGGTTCACAAAGAGTCGGACACGACTGAAGTGACTTAGCACACACGTGCGCTGACCAGACGGAGACCCCCTTCATCTCTACCATCAATCAAACAACCTTTGATTTTAGTATCTGCTACGTGCCCTCTCTCTAGAGACAATCCCACACTCACTTTCTTCTTTTTTAAAAAATATTTGTCTATTATTTGGCAATGCCAGGTCTTAGTTGCGTCATGTGAGGTCTTAGTTCCCTAACGATTCCTTAGTTCAGCGATCGATCCCCCGTTGTTCTGCATTGGCAACGGGCAGAGTCTTAGCCACTGGACCACCAGGGAAGTCCCCCAAACTCATTCTCAAGCAGTCTTGCTCAGCACTCACCCGGCCCACCTCTGGGCTGAGCCACGGTCCAGTTTGGCCTCCTGCCTCTAACCGTCTGGCTCCCCAGGGATTGCTGATGGCATTCTTGATCAGAAAGGGCTCCTTGCTTCTGGGCCTTCTCTCTCCTTGCAGCTTCTTCCTGAGCCCCTGATGGGGGAACTTACCCTGGTTGCCTTGAGGACTGACCTTGCTCTCCCTCTTTCCGGCCCCTCCACTGGCACACAACGAACCCCAGACCGGACTGTGGCACCAGCCATCGCCCCATCCCCAGGACTCCCACTTGCTGGTAAAGCTTATCCCTCACTTCCTTCTGGGACATCCGCGTGGCCCAGTGATGGGTTATCAGCTAATAAAATGGCCAGGAGGAAGGAAAAGAGGAAGAAGAATGGGGGGGCAGGAGAAAAGGAACTCCGTCTGTCCAGAGGAAATTCAAGATAACCACATTCCTCATCTCTGAAATAATGGGAGAAAAGTGTCTAATATTTCAGGGCAGTTTCCGTCTTAGGAATGGCTTGCATTCCAGATGTCAAGGCAGCCCCTCGGAAATCAGAACTTATTTTCCTGAGAAGCACTGTGGCACATAGCGATTCTCAGCAAAGACCCCCAGAACCTTGCAGTTTTACACCAAGAGACCAGGTTAGCAAAACCAGTTCACTTGTCTGTCTGAAGCCCTGTGAGGCATTAGTGAAATCTCTGGAACATTTTGGAGGATGGTGACAGCTGACAGAGGGGACACAGTCCTCTGGGGTCTGGCACTTTGCATAATTAAAGAGACTTCCGTCTTCTCAAAGGGACTTTCCAGGTTGCTCAGTGGTAAAGAAGCCACCTGCGAATGCAGGGTTCGATTCCTGGATCAGAAAGATTCCCTGGAGGAGGAAATGGCAACCCCTTCTAGTATCTTTGCCTGGAGATTCCCATGGACAGAGGAGCCTGGTGGGCTACAGTCCACAGGGTTGCAAAGAGTCGGACATGATTGAGCAACTGAACACACACACCAACATCTTCTGTTAAGTCTCCTTCCCAGATAGGAATGTTCTCATAAAGGAGGTACTTTGGGGGGCGGTGGGGTGGGGTTCATTAAACATGCTATTTGGGAAAATTTGCCCAGTGGAGGTGAAAGTTGGCCTCCAAACCCAGACTCTTCTTTCCTTGTTGCTCACAAGAACAGTGTTGGAGTGTGTGTGTGGGCACGCTTGTGTGTGTGTGTGTGTGCGCTCACGCGTTTCCCAGAAAGCCCATTTTATATGCATTCCCTGCAGTTGCAGACCTCAAGGACTTGACTGTTTTTGTAATGATGATGAATAAAAGCAAAGTCTTTGAAGAAAAAAAAAAAGTTCATTTTGATTTTTCAAGACAAGTCAGCAGCCGCCCCAGAGACATCCCCATCCTTCTCGCCCCGTGTTCCCTGCTCAGAGCTTCGCATTCATGTGCTGTTCGCTGTAACTGAAAAATGCCTCGGCCTCTAGAAAGCTAAGTGGATGCAAATAGATTTGGAATTGTCAGCTTGGAGCAGTCTCGAGGGGCCGGGAGCCCCAACACAACTTTGATGGTCCTGACAGAGCCGCCCGCACCCCTCTTCAGAAAGCCGGCTGCCCAGGCATGCTTCCTGCCATCTGTAGCTATCTGGGACCTCGCTTCTGTTTATGAGGCTGCAGGAGATGAAAGTGGGAACCACGTTAATTATTGCAAAGTGCTTTTTACTTTTAAAGTGCCTCTCTGGTGTTAATTAGTTATTCCTCCTTACAGCACTCTGGTGAGGTAGGTCAGACTTATTACCACCCCCTCCCTTTTTTTTTTTACCTTGGAGGAAATGAAGACACAGAAATTTAATGACTCCCCAGGGGACCTGGGGAAAGCTGGTTTCCTAGACAGAGTTAGGTTTGCAATGTGATGTGCCTGGCTTCCTCTGTGGGTCTTGCAGATCTGCCATTCCTGGCTGCCACGCTAATACCCCAGGTGTATCTTAGGCAGGGATAAGTTCTGTCTGCCGTTGTCAAAGGACATTGGATTTGCCAGAGGCTTGGGAGGTTGGAAACAAAGAGCAGAGGTTGCTACCCCAATTCCCATCCATCTCACGCAAGGAAACTCCTTGGTCTTGGTCATTCGCTCCTCTAGAGGGGGTGAGGTTTGGGAGGAGGGTCACCCCTGGTCAGATGCCCAGTGAGGGCAATGGAGAAGGGAGGGAGAAATGGCATAGGCAGAGAGCTGATTGTAAATGCTCTTGTCCCTGGCGTGCACTTTCCAGGTTGCTTCTCATCCGTGAGGATCTGGAAGCAGAGGTGCTGATGCAGCCGCCTTCACATTTGGGGGCAGAAAGTAATTAAATGTTGGGAAAGGACAAGGCAAGGGTGGCAGGGGAGCCAGACGGCAGCTGCTTCATGCAAGTTCTGGCCGCTCCAGGGCAAGGCTCTTACTGGATGTTTCTCTTCTGCTGTTGTCCAGTCGCTAAGTCACGTCCCAACTTTCTGCGACTCCGTGAGCTGCAACACACCAGGCTTCCCTGTCCTTCACTAGCTCCCAGAGTTAGCTCAAATTCATGTCCACTGAGTTGGTGACGCCATCCAATCATCTCATCTTCTGTCCCTCCTTCTCCTCTTACCCTCACTCTTTCCCAGCATCAGGATCTTTTCCAGTCAGTCGGCTCTTTGCATCAGATGGCCAAAGTCTTGGAGCTTCAGCGTCAGCATCAATCTTTCTAATGAATATTCAGGATTGATTTCCTTTAGGATTGACTGGTTTGCTCTCCTTGCTGTCCAAGGGACTTTCAAGAATCTTCTCCAGCATTGCAGTGCTGAAATTGAAAGCATCAATTCTTCAGCGCTCAGCCTTCTTTATGGTCCAACTCTCAGAGGTCTGAGGCATCCAGCACAGACTCTGTTCATGGTTGTCATCATGTCACTTTCCTTCCCTACTTCCAGGCAGAGCTGGAATTTGGTCTTCTCACCTCAGACCCTTCACTTTGCAATGAAAGTCTCCCTGGGTTTAAGCAAGTATCCTTTTCACCAGCAAAATGATCAGCTCACCTTGGGTCAGCAGATAACCTTGAGAACTCCATCCGAGTAGAGTGACCTCCTTCATTTCTGCATGAATTTGGGGTTGACAGGCAGGACTGACAGCTTAAGTAAGAGCATTCCTAGGACTGAGGACAGGACGTGGAGGTGGAGGACCTGGGTCCAAAGTGGGAGGGAAGGAGCAGGTCTGGGAGCAGCTCAGTGCACCCACCTGCAGCAGCAGCCTCTGCTGGAGCTCAGAGCCTGTGATTCCTGGCACTCCAGGGTGGCTCCGTCTTCTCACCTCCGTGCTCACAGGTCCCCCAGAAGCACCTGTGCTTTGAGGCAGCATCCCCCTCTCGAGGATGCTGTGCCCTCTCCCCTGGGGAGACGTCATTTTCAGTCCCACACGAGCCACACTGCCCTGTGTGGAGGCAGGTGAGATGGACCTCAGGTGTTTTTGTACCCACCTGGAGCACCTTTCCTCCAATCCATCCAGTCCTGAGAGCCTTCACGGGACACGATGGTCACTCATGTGGTGGGACCCTCTCCTGGATGAGCAGAGGAAATGCTAGACCTTTTCTGGCAGGTGCCCGTGCTGGGCTGTCCACTACTAGTTGGGTGACTTTGGGCAAATCTTTCATGGCTCGGGTCTTGCTTTCTCATCCATAAAGTGGGAGAATATTGAATAATATTGACCTTAGTTAGGAGTATCAGATAAGTCAAGACAGAGCACTTCAAACAAAGCTGTCAGATATTAATACTAATATTTCAGTTCAGTTCAGTTCAGTTCAGTCGGTCACTTAGTCGTGTCCGACTCTTTGCGACCCCATGAATCGCAGCACACCAGGCCTCCCTGTCCATTACCAACTCCCGGAGTTCACTCAAACTCATGTCCATCGAGTCAGTGATGCCATCCAGCCATCTCATCCCCTGTCATCCCCTTCTCCTCCTGCCCCCAATCCCTCCCAGCATCAGGGCCTTTTCCAATGAGTCCACTCTTCGCATGAGGTGGCCTAAGTATTGGAGTTTCAGCTTCAAAATCAGTCCTTCCAATGAACACCCAGGACTGATCTCCTTTAGGATGGAGTGGTTGGACCTCCTTGCAGTCCAGGGGACTCTCAAGAGTCTTCTCCAACACCACAGTTCAAAAGCATCAATTCTTTGGCACTCAGCTTTCTTCACAGTCCAACTCTCACATCCATACATGACCACTGGAAAAACCATAGCCTTGACTAGATGGACCTTTGTTGATAAAGTAATGTCTCTGCTTTTGAATATGCTATCTAGGTTGGTCATAACTTTCCTTTCAAGGAGTAAGCGTCTTTTAATTTCTTGGCTGCAATCACCATCTGCAGTGATTTTGAGCCCCCCAAAATAAAATCTGACACTGTTTCCACTGTTTCCCCATCTATTTCCCATGAAGTGATGGGACCGGATGCCATGATCTTAGTTTTCTGAATGTTGAGCTTTAAGCCAACTTTTCACTCTCCTCTTTCACTTTCATCAAGAGGGTTTTTAGTTCCTCTTCACTTTCTGCCATAAGGGTGGTGTCATCTGCATATCTGAGGTTATTGATATTTCTCCCGGCAATTTTGATTCCAGCTTGTGTTTCCTCCAGCCCAGTGTTTCTCATGCTGTACTCTGCATATAAGTTAAATAAGCAGGGTGACAATATACAGCCTTGATGTACTCCTTTTTCTATTTGGAACCAGTCTGTTGTTCCATGTCCAGTTCTAACTGTTGCTTCTTGACCTGCATACAGGTTTCTCAAGAGGCAGGCCAGGTGGTCTGGTATTCCCATCTCTTTCAGAATTTTCCACAGTTTATTGTGATCCTCACAGTCAAAGGCTTTGGCATAATCAATAAAGCAGAAATGCTAACACTAATAATTAATACTAATAATGATCAATACTCCAGTGCTCAGGAGAGAGAGGACACCCCCCCGCCTTGGTAATAACAGAGCATGAAGAGATGCGGTTCAAGTCAGCTCGAGTGTCGCTGCCTCCAGGAAGCCTTCCTTCCTTGCCCTGCACTCCAATCAGCCAGGATAAGTCAGGGCTTCCCTCCTGTGGGCCGCACTTCCTGTGGGCAGCTGTGGGTTCAAAGCCCACCCCAGAGGATATGGGTTCTTCATCCTCACGTTCCCGAGCCTGGCATGGGCTCTGCCCAAGGGCACGTGACCACAAATCCCTTGGAAGGAATGGCAAGTCGCAACAATAAGGCCTGTTTTTCTGCCCTTCTGGCTGCAAATTCCAGCTTTCCCAGAGCAGCTCTAGTCAGTTCCCCTGGTGCAAGGCTGCTGGGGAGGGTTTGGAGGGAGACCAAGCTAATAATCTTACCTCTGGGAAAAACGTGTGGTTTTCACTGCAGGTTTTGCTGTGGGTCTCGCCCTCTTGGCCTTGAGGGTGGTTCAAGTCTGTGTGCAGACACCAGGATATTGGATGCTAGAACATTCCTTGGAGATGACTTTGCCCAGCTCTACAATTCTTCCCATCTGGGTAGCAGAGAGGTTAAGTGACTCACTCAAGGACCCCGAACAAAGGGACACATCTTGGGATGGGGACCAGTGGCCCTTGGTTTCTAGATGAGCACTTTTCTCAGCCCTTGAGGGGTTTCACTGAGGGGAGGGAGGGGTTTCAGCCGGTTTTGAAATCTGCGGGGCCGTCCGGCTGGTGGAGCTGAGGCTGGAACAGCCACCCTGCTTGAGAAGCCTCCAGGCTGCTCGGGGCACCTGAGCTGCTGCAGGGACAGGAAGTACTTTCAGAGTTTTAGCCCCAAAACCTCAGAAACTTTTTGATGATGCATTAAATGTCAAGTATATTGTTGAGAGGAGCGGGGAGGAAAAAAACCCGAACAACGAGGTATCAGTCTTGTTCCTGAGATGACAGGACATACTCAGTGACATTACAGGAAGTCACACTGTCAAAATACAGAGAGACTAGTGTCTGGGGGACCACACCTTATAATAAACTGTACTGAGTACAAAAGAGCTTTCACAGGCACCTTCTGAGGCACAGCTGGAGGAGGAGGGGTGGGGAGAGGGCAGTGGGGGCTACTGAGTGGGGAGCTTTGCTGTGAGGAGCAGAGCAGAGAATTTAACTGAAAAGACTGCTTTGTTTTGGAGGGACTTCCCAGGCTTCAGGCAATTATCATGAAGATTTAGGTAAAACCGAGGTTAAAAAAAAAAACCCCAAAAACCATAATTGAAGGAAAAGGATTTTTCCATCTTGTTTCTGCCTACGTGATGGACATGAGTTTGATTAAACTCCGGGAGTTGGTGATGGACAGGGAGGCCTGGCGTGCTGCAGTCCATGGGGTCGCAAAGAGTCAGACATGACTGAGCGACTGAACTAAACCTGATTTGTCTCCTAGGGCCATCATTGCCAGATTTGGGTGGGACTGGAAGGTACACTTAGGGATCACCTTGTCCAACGTATGGCGCCTCGAAGCCAGCAGATGTTCTTAGCTCAGGTCCTCGGCTAGATAATGGCTCAGCAAGCCTAGCCCCCTGGGGCAGCCTGGCCCCAAGCCCTTCTCTTCCTGTGGCCACACCCATCCGTTCACCCATCTCCTCTTCAAGTGAGCGGTCTCCCCCGGGGGCCAAGTTCTCTAGGGCAAGTGTCTAGCCCTGCAGGACACCGGTTTGCTGAGTGAATAAATGAAAACTGGTTAGGACCTGGGCCAGACTCCTCCACACAGTCATGTGTGCAAACTGTAGAGCTGTTTGAAACACCAAAGGACTTAGGTTTAAAGGGTGCGGTTGCCTGGGTGTGTTTGAAAGCGAGGCAGGGTTCCTATGCTGCTCATGCATCTCTCTCTCTCTCCCAAGCCTAGGTGTTTCTCTCTCTTATTTCCATCTCCAGCCCTGATCCTCCACTGGGCCCATCTCTCCAGTTGGCCTGGCTTGACATCCCCACTAAAATATTCAGCAGGCATCTCAAGTGCCATGTGGTCAAACCACTCTCCTCCCCCTTCTTTTTCTCTCACGTCTGTTCTCCCTGAATCTAAAGAGTTGCTCCTGGTTCTTCTGTTTCCCCTCCAACCCCAAGAAAGTCCTACTGGCTTCACATTTCCCAAGTCAGACCTCCGCCTCTCCCTCCCTCAGTCAAGCCGTCCCCATCTCCCCTTGTGTTCTCTGGCCACTCCGACTTTCCTTCTGTTTCATAGTTAGTGTGCACCTCTTGGACTTTGCACACTCCTTGGAAGAAAAGCTGTGACACACCCGGACAGCGTGTCAAAAAGTAGAGACATCACTTTGTGACAAAGGTCCGTATAATCAAAGCTACGGTTTTTCCAGTAGTCACTTAAGGATGTGAGAGTTGGACCATAAAGAAGGCTGAATGCCAGAGAACCGATGCTTTCAAACTGTGGTGCTGGAATAGACTCTTGAGAGTCCTTTTACTGCGAGGAGATCAAACCAGTCAATCCTAACAGAAATCAACCCTGAGTATTCACTGGAAGGACTGACGCTGAAGCTGAAGCTCCAATACTTTGGCCACCTGATGTGAAGAGCTGACTCACTGGAAAAGACCCTGATGCTGGGGAAGATTGAAGGCAGGAGGAGAAGCGGATGACAGAGGATGAGATGGTTGGATGGCATCACCGACTCAATGGACGTGAGCCTGAGCAAGCTCAGGGAGGTAGTGATGGACAGGGAAGCCTGGCGTGCTGCCGTCCACGGGGTCTCAGAGTGCTGGACGTGACTGAGCGACTCAACGACGACAACAACAAGCACTTTGCACCTGCTGTTTCGTCTTTCATGGAGTCTCTTGCCTGAATCTTTGCAAGGCTGACTCCTTCCCACCTGGTTTGGTCTTCGCTCAGACCTTATCCCTTATAGAGGTCCCCCACCCTCCTTGTCCCAGACTTATCACCCCTTTTGCCTTTATTTTGTTTTGAGGATACTTACTCCTCTCAAGCAGTCTCTTTTATTTATATCTTTGCTGGTTTATTATCCGTCTCCCCACCCTGAAGAGTAGCCAACAGCGGGGCAGGGGCTTGTGTGTCTCCCACACCTAGACCCGTGTCTGCCACATAGTACATTCAATGAATACTTGTTCAGTGAACAAGACGCCGGCATCTCACGGTCCCTGCCTCTCACGGGTCTCTGCTGCCTTCCTCTCCACCATTCTTAAGTACCACACCGCGCTGGAGAAGCCACAGAGGAGTTCAAGGACACTCACAAAACCTTTGAAAATAAAAGGGGCTCATTTCAGCTTCTTACAGTCGTAGCAGAGCGAGGGGCTTCGTTTCCTGCTTTGAACGCCTCCGGGGAGGCATGCCCCCTTCTCACTCGCTAATGAGAAGGCTCTGAGCTCTGCGGGGGCCTAGAAGGAGAGCTGTGGGCGAGATCTGTGCCTCTGCTCTCACTAGCTGTGCTGCGGGGCGTTTCATGGGGAGGGTGACCCACCCTCTCGAGCACTTTTAAAAACACCTGGAGCGTGCCTGGCTCTCCGCAATGCCCAGCACGCAGAGCATCCCCCCATCCACATCTTCACTGTCCCACCGCCTGGTGTTACATCTCTGTGCCTCCCGGGGCCTGGATCTGGGATGACCAGCCTACTGAGGGTGTTTCTAGGACATGGGACTTGTTGCTGCCCAAGCCAGGAGGTCCCAGCCACTCGTGCTGTCGTCACCTCCCTGTGCAGGCAGGGACGATGGAATCAGCACACCTGGGTGCCCACCTGGCCCAGGGTTCTGGGAAAAGAAAAATATATCCTTTCCCCACTCCGGCCCTTAGCTCATCAGCTTTAAAGATGTACGTACTTTTCTTCTGTCATTTGTTTCTAAATGACACTGCACACCTTCAGTGCCAGGACCGAAGCTTTGGGGAACCTGGATTTCCATGCCAGGCTTGGGGGTTGGAATGTCCTGTTTTGGCGACAGGATTTCAAGGTTGACTCTGCGTTTGCATTCTCATGTTTTCCACTCTTGCCTTTGTTGTCTCTTCTTCATATGATAATTTAGCGAGTCTTGGTCAACTTTGCAATGATTCTGACGGGGCACGCAGGTCGTGGGGTCAGAGGTTAACAGCAGCAAAGCCTTCAGGGGCCCTGAGACAGCCCAGAATGGGAATACACACGCCCCGCTAGGGCCTTATCTGAGGGTGAGCCTGGTGGGATCCCCCGAGGAATGATGAGAGAATCCAGGGCTCCTTCAATGCCACTCTGACTCCTTTCGACATTTTCTGGCGACCACCCACGACTGCTGGGTCCTTTCCCCACGATGCCCAGACCACCCATTCTCTTTGGCCGCGTCCTCCCAGGATCCTTTGTCTCTTTGTCTCTCCACCTCCTCTCGCCTTGGACAGGACAGCCTTTGCGATCTTAGATGGTTTCTCCGGAGGCTAATTTCACTGACCTTTCTGCTGGCCAGTGGGAATTCTTGTTGTTCAGTCCCTAAGTTGTGTCTGACTCTATGAGACCCCATGGACTGCAGCACGCCAGCCTTCCCTGCCCTTCACCATCTCCTAGAGTTTGCTCACACTCATGTCCATCGACTTGATGATGCCATACAACCATCTCATCCTTTGTCGCCCCCTTCTCCTCCAGTCCTCAACCTTTCCCATCATCAGGGTCTTTTCCAGTGAATCAGTTCTTTGCATCAGGTGACCAAAGTATCAGAGCTTCAGCTTCAGCATCCGTCCTTCCAATGGATATTCAGGGTTGATTTCCTCTAGGGTTGACTGGAACTAGTTAAGAAGTTAATTAACTAACTTCAGTTAATCAGTTAACGAGATTATTTAGCTAAAAGGTAAACAGATGAAGGTATTCTAATTAATTAATGAGAAAGAGGTTAAAAGTTTAAAGGAGTCTGTTTGATTTAATTTTTTTTTGAGTGACTGCAATGGGTATTCCTTCTTGGGCAGTGACACTGAACAATCCCGGGTGGGGTTGGGGGGAGGATTCAAGGCACCTGGGCTGTCACCCCCAGGCTCCTGTTGTACCTCCTAGTCTGGGACCCCTGTCCTGACCCCATCACCAGTGCTGCCCCCCGAACCAGGAGCAAGGCGGGGACCCCTGACAGCTCCCTAGCTGCATACTAGCAGTCTCTTTGTATCTCAGCTTTAAAACTGGCTCATGGGTTAGTTAATTGCTAGATGTTTCTACAAGCCTGAGTTGTGAACGGCTCAAACTGGGCCTCTCCTCGACCATATTCACCATTTTAGTTCCAAACCTGCTCTCCCTCCTGTATGTGGCATTTCAGGTGTGTGATCTTATTTTCCATGGCACCCCTTAACCCCTGAGCCATCCAATCGAGAGACCTCGGAGTCACTGTCTCACTCGCCCTCCCCACTTCCTCCTCCCACCCCCATGGGCCAGACCATCCTGCGCTGGCGTCCTTCCTGGGTCACTGCAAGTCTTCTAGCTGTTGTAAACCTTGCATCTCTGCAGGCTGGCCTCCCGGGCCTGTCCAGGTCATCTCAAGGCAGGTAGAACGATTATATCCTTCCCACGACTGCCCTGACCTCCACTTTGGCAATGTTCTAGGCCTTCTAGCTGAACTCCAGCCTCACTCACTTCTTCCACCCTGTGCTCTGGCCACGTCACAGGCGCTGCTGACTCCTAGTTTTGCTTATGCTTTTCCTTCAACCTGACTTCTCTAGCGCTGGATCTCCCATCCAGCCTCTGAAGCCACCTCCTCTGTGAAGCCCTCTTTGGTTTTCCCTAAAACGAATGAATGGCTGTGGGGCCTGCCAGCACTTTCTCTGCACCTCTTTCCTTGCCCCTGCTGTGTGTTCCTGTTGTTCCCTCCACTGCACTGGATCTGGAGCTCCCAGAGGCTGTGGGCGGTGCTGCCTCACCGGCGGGTCCCGGATCCGTGTGTTGGCCTGACCTCTCTACCTAAGCTAACTTGGCTGCAGCAAGCTGGGGGCCTCCATCTCTCCCTTAATGGGCATTGGGTGGGTGGGTGAGGGGTTTCCCTAGAAACTGCCACTTCAAAGGCATTTGGGAGAAAAAAAAGTGGAGCTAAATGAGGCAACATTGTTTACTACTTAAGAAGATGCTTTCCTGGTCCTTCCTGCACCTGGGAAAAACTTCCACTTTGACCTTGATGGTTCCCTGTCTAGCAAGAGAGCTGTGACAAGCAGGCCCAGAGAGGCGGAGCGGGCTGGGGCTCCTCTCCCTGCAGCCACGGCCCGGGAGAAAGGGGTGCGGGGTCCCCGCTGGCTTGGCCGTGTAGTACCCCTATCCTCACCTGTCTGTCCAGGGTGGGTGTTTGCCTTCTCACCCCTGGAGGCTGTACCTTCTTCTCATCCACGGAAAGGTGAGGACTCCTGCTTCTGCCTTGATACTGACCACACTTGTTTTGCTCCGAAAATCTCAGCAAGGGAAGCCCTGGGCTGCCTGCCGCGTGGGAGTCCTGCCCTGATCCTCGCCTCTGGGTGCCCGCATGTCCACAGCGGCCCTTTGTGCTGGCTGGGCCCTCCCTCCTGCAAATGACCTGGAATAGCACTGGTCTCCACACCTCTCTGGCCGCAGAAGGAGGCATGACCGCGGCGAGGCCAGGGCCTGGAAGCCATTTTCGACTCAGGCAGGAAAAATAAACAGATGGGCGAGGTGGCCGTCCTTGAAGTCTTGCTGTCACTATTCACCATCACCGGTGGTCAGTGGATGGAGTATTTAGGACTTGGATTTGCAGTTTGTCAACTGATGAAACAATAGGGCTTATTGAGCAACTCTCGTGGGCCCACGGCTTGTAGGCCTGTTTTACAGAGGGAAAAATGGAGTGACAATCAAGAAATTGTACTCGATCCAGAAACAAACACGACCTGGGCTGTTGTGGTGGGTACTTTTTGTGCTGAGTCACGGGGCCTTCTTGCGGCCCCAGAGCGAAGGAGAACAGCCTTCTGTGGTCAGTGGATTTTTACTGCTGTCCCTTCGGACTGATGGCTCCTACTGATCCTGGTCCTTTCCTGCCCAGCTTCTGCCTGTCCTGCAAATATGGCACATTGGGCCAGGCAGGCCCCCGGGGGAGAGCCCACGAGGACAGAGCAGCAGCCTCGAGTGGCTTTCTGGGTGACTGCAAAGCTGCTGTCCTTTTCTCAGCCACGGTTTAGCAGTCGGGAGGTATGTGGGGAGGAGCCCTGACAACCAGCTCCTTCTCGGGTGTCACACGGGGGCCCGATGAGATGAAAAGAGCGGAGGGTGCCTGCTGGGGAGGCCCAGGCAGGGGCTTTCTTCCCTGCCCTCCGCTGTTCCCCGGGACTGCCAAGTCCCAAACTGGAGGAGCATTTTCAAAGCGAGGGCTTCTCCCTCCTTGGCAGGCTCCTCAAAGCCGGCCTCGCTCTCATGATGCCCGAGAGAGCCTGGAAAAGGCTCTTTTTGTTCGTGCTGCCCAATGGGGACCTCCTCGCCAGGGTGTGAGCTGGAGGACACTGGAGGCAGGGCCACTCGGGTAGGGGACAGCAGGCAGGCAGGCAGCTAGGCTGCAGAACTGGGGAAGGGGCCGGGGGTGGATGGAGGGCTGGCAGTGTGGACCCCGGGTCCTCGGAATAGAGTGAAAAAAGTCAGAGAGAAAAACACATATACTAATGCATATATTTGGAATCAAGAGAAATGGTACAGATGAACATATTTTCAGGGAAGGAATGGAGTTGCAGATGTAGACACGGGCGGGGCGGGGGGAAGGAGAGCGTGGGACAGAGAGAAGCGCTGACGTATATACACTACGCTGTGCGGAATAGCTGGCTAGCGGGAAGCTGCTGTGCCGCACGGGGAGCTCAGCCTGGTGCTCTGTGATGACCTCGAGGGGCGGGACGGGGTAGGGGGTGCGAGGCTCAAGAGGGAGAGGATATGTATAGAGACATATCTACGTATTTGTATATATACAACTATGACTGATTGGTGGTGTATGGCAGAAATCAACACAACCTTGTGAAGCAATTATCCACCAATAAAAAAAGAGAGACTCTAACCACACGGCCTACTAGGTCCTTTTAGAGGTTGGAGGCAAAGAGTACTTATGCTTTTTCTTTTGTTTTTATTTTTTTTTCATTTTGCACAGCAGTGTTTGGTATACAAACAACACGTCCCATCTGTGGTTGATGCATCATTAGCAATAGACAGAAAAGAGACACTGCCTTGGAATTTAGGGATGTCAAGACATGAATTCTTTATTTTTATTTATTTATTTTTTTGCCACGCTGCATGGCATTTGGGATCTTAGTTTCCTGACCAGGGATCAAATCCATGCCCCCTGCATGGGAAGCACATAGTCTTAACCACTGGACTGCCAGGGAAGTCCCAGGACATAAATTCTTTAGAAAAAAAATTTCTATTTCCAGACCTCAACTGACCATTTTTCACAGAAAGGTGGGGTTTCATCTGTTCTGAAATGAAGGCCATCTGAGACGTGTCACCATGATTAATCCCAGAGTATAGCCTAGAAATCGTGGGTGACAGCCCAGAAGACGTTGTCAAGCACAAATATCACTTCTGCTTATAGCAACATGGATTTCTGCCCCTGGGAAGCAACCCCAGAGGCCTGTTCCACCCTTTGTCTCTGGCAAACCTTTTTAATTGAAATCTTTTAATTGTGAGCATGCTGGCTCTCTAACTCAATTGTATTAATCTCTTAAGATGTCTTGATGTAGCTATTTATTGCTAAAAATTGATTGTAAAATATCATTGAATCAGCTGAAGATTTATATGTTTTCTATAAAACATAAAAAGTAAATTTCATTTGGACCCAATGAAAGGTGACTTAACACATTACTCCCTAAGTATGGCAAGAATGTGGAAGAAGAAAATAAATGATTTCTCCCTTGAACAATTCTTGTGTGCCTGCGTGCTTAGTCGCTCACTCATGTCTGACTCTGCGATCCTTTGGACAATAGCCCGACAGGCTCCTCTGTCCATAGGATTTTTTAAAGATTTATTTATTTTTATAAATGTGTTTTCTGGTTGTGTTGGGTCTTTATTGCTGCTCACGGGCTTTCTCCAGTTGCAATGAGTGGGGTCTACTCTCCGTTGCAGTGCTTGGGCTTCTCATTGCCGCGGCTTCTCTTGTTGCAGACCGCGTGCTCATGCACGTGGGCTTCCGTAGTCGCGGTGCACAGACTTAGTTGCTCCGAGGCACGTGGGATCTTCCGGTACCAGGGATTGAACTGATGTCCCTTGCATTGCAAGGCAGATTCCTAACCACTGGACCATCAGGGAAGCCTGTCCATGGGATTTTTCAGACAAGAATACTGGAGTAGGTTGCCATTTCCTTCTCCAGGGGATCTTCCCGACCCAGGGATTGAAGCTAAGTCTCCTGTGTCTCCTGCATTGCAGGCAGATTCTTCACCCGCTAAGTCACTGGGGAAGCCCGAGCAATTCTTAGTAAGACAAAACAGAAAAAAAAAAAAAAGAAAATCAACAAACCAAATGAAATAAAACAGTAACAGAAGACCTCTCCTGCCCTATAGTTAGTCCAGTTTGTGCAAAGTTGGTACCAGGTTTTATGACCTAAGTTTCACCCATTGTTTCAGTGTATTTGGACATTTATCTTTCAAAACACGCCATTTCCAAGGAAGGTCTGAATTGGTTTGCTTTTGCCATGCACTTGCAAAGCGGGCTATCGAACCGGTTCCCAAGCGAAACAGAGGCCCTGGAAAGACGATATGCCTTCCTTCCTGACTCAGATATTTCAGGATTGGGGAAACAGGGTTTCCTGTGTTCTCACAAGGGTTTGAGATAAAGAAACCCAGGGCAGTCTCAGAAAGACCTGAGCCTGGAGTGAGCAGGAGGCAGTTGTTTTTGTGTGCCTTCTATGGTGAGAGGCAGGCCCGGCCAGGCTGCATGCGTGCAGACAGGACGTGACGTGGGGTGAGGTTTGTAGCTGGGAAGAGATCTCTGGAAGCCTGTGATGTCAGCTCCCTGGGAAGTTCAGCCTTTCCCCTCTTCCTCCCACCAGCCCTCATGGTGCCGTCCCTGGGTGATGCGCGCAGCGGTGTGTTCCCTCTGTGTCGTTCGCATGGCAGAGCATCAGCCATTCCGAAGTGGTGCCCTCTGGGAATGTTTATTTAGTCTACAGTGTGTGTTCCCTTTGTCTCTATGTTCAGCAAAACAGAGAAGTAGGTAAAATTTGCCTTCTGTGTGTTTCCCCATCCTCCATCCAATTTCCCTTTTTGTGTTTTCCCCGCCCTCTTCCTCTTGGCTTCCTGCGCCCAGGAGTCCCTACCGCCTTAATGAAAGTCATTTGAACACTTAATTTATCCACAGATACTGGTGTCTGATAACTGAGGCCTCTTCTAGATGTTTATTGAGTTTAAAAGAAGTCCATGAAAGAAAAAAAAATAGGCAACTACCAAATGTACAGTGATAATAAAATGGCCCCATGGAAGGAAAAACCCAACAGCATGCTAACAAAAAGTTTATGTTTGTTGGAAGGACAGGAGTGGGGGGAAAGGAAACGGAAGGAATTATAAGCTCATTAATTTTCTCATCTTTCTTAGCTGGGAGGTAATGGATACTATTTGATTTCTGAAGCTAACTGAGGAATAGAAATTTAGGCATCTTATTTAAAGTGGAAAAGGTAACGACTATATGAACGGCAACGCAAACGATACAGTAAGGAAAGCATAGGAAATATAAATGAAGCATTAAAAGTGGAAGAGATATTCAAGAGGACAGTATCATGAAAAACAAATGTATTTTAATAATAAATGCCATTGGGAGAAACCTATTTATTAAAAGAAATAAATGTATGGAATGGGTAAAAAATAACCTAAACACAGCTATGTCTTGTTTTTAAATATACATATATATACCTAAAACAAAGTGACTCAGAATCAGAGATAGTGCTTAAACTCCCAGAAATATCTCTCTAATGGTGGAATTCCAGGCGCTGTGGCATTTGGGAGGAGTAGATATTTTTGGACTAAGCTATCCCAGCCTCTAAAATCAGACCATGTGGTTGCCAGCTCATGAGATCAGCCCTGTGTGCATCCGTGTCTGTTCTAGATTGCTGGGCTTCCAGAGGGTAGGGGCTGCGCCTGCTTTGTTTAATTCCAGGCATTTCAGAGAAGGACCATGTGAGGACATACATAGTTTTTGACGTTGAAGGGGCTCAGAAGAGGCGGGTGAGAGACACTTGCTCCCACCAGTCCATAGTGTAGAGTATCTGTGGTCAAGTCTTTCAGGAAGTTATGGTACCTATTTTGGGCTTTGAGTGTGCTATTTGATATCTCTAAGCATTCGTATTTAATACGTCAGGGCTTGATTTATCAGGGTTCCCCGGTGTATCATGATTTCTGAGAAGTGGAGTTAGATAGATCTGGGCTTAACTATCAATTCTTTCCCCTCCCCGCTGTAAGAACTTGGGAAAAGTACTTAAAATTTCTGACCTTCCTCTGTACCATATGTACCATTACATCATCTGTACAATGGATTAATTCATTCATTCAATAATGATTAGTTGAAAGCCTACTCTACGGCAGTCTTTATCCTGGATATTGTGAATATCTCTCTTTTCATGGAATTTACATTCTAATAGACCAGGGTAGAAAATAATAACAATCAGCAACTAAATGCATAATACGTCAGGTGGAATAAGCAATGGAAAAAAAAAAAAAAGGGATGGTCTTCCCAGGTGGCGCTAGTGGTAAAGAACCCATCTGCTAATGCAGGAGACTTAAGAGACACAGGTTTGATCCCTGGGTTGGGAAGATCCCCTGGAGGAGGGCGTGGCGACTCACTCCAGTATTCTTGCCTGGAGAATCCCATGGATAAAAGAGCCTGGCTGGCTACAGTCCATGGGGTCATGAGGAGTCAGACACGACTGAGCAACTTAGCATGTACGTGGGGTGATGGAGCAGTGATGGTGATGTGAGTGTGTGTATGAGTGGGTGCCCGCCATGGACAGGACAACTTGGCCTGGGGAGGAGCCTTTGATACCGGAATGAACTGAGAGCTGGGCACTCTTCCTTGCAGAGGGGACATGTGAAGACTATAACACAGGAGAAAAGTGGCTGAAGTGAAACAAGTAGGGACAAAGGAGGGGACAGAGAATTGTGGAGTCATGTAGAATATTCTAGGCTATGGGAAGGACTACAGATCTTTTCAGGAGTCTGCTCAGAAACCCCTGTGGGGATTTGAACCGAGAATCAATCGATACAATCTGATTGATTTAAAAAAGAAAGGATCACTCTGGCTTCTGAGCGGAGAATAGACTGAATCATCAGAAGTGGCAGCAGGGAGCCAAGTTAGGAGACACGATGGATTCTTAGAGCAGAATTCGGCAGTGGAGATGGTGGGAAGCGGATGATTCCGGATCTGTTTGAAAGGCGGAGTTTGCAAGATTTATCTAGCACGTTGGATGTGGGATGAGAAAGAAAGAAGTCAAGGATGACTTCAGATATTTTTTTTTGGTCTGAGACACTGCAAGGATGGAGCTGCTGCCTCCTGCGATGAGGAGAAGCAGATGGAGGACCAGGAGTTCTGTTTCGCCATCTGAAAATCCTACTCCATATATAAGTGGAGACATTAAGTTGGAAGTTGGGAATGAGAGACTGGGACTCAGGGGGTGTAGGTGGGCAGGAGATGTAGAGACTCAGAAAATAAAGCCTTGATATCAGAAGACATAATTTATGGGGTGATGTAGCCAGAGAAGAGAACAGTCCCATGGGTCGCTTGGTGTTTAGGGGTCAGAGGGAACAGGAGGAATTAACACAGGCCAGTTGGGTGGGAAGGAAAACAAGATCAGTGGGATCCTGAGAAGTCAAGTGAAGAAAGAGTGTCAAGGGGGAATCTTCAACTCTGCCAAAGGCTGCTGGTGGTCAAGTGAGGTGAACCCCGGAATTGGCAATATCGCAAGGACTGCATGAGGTAATGTTAGTACAGTGCCTAGCACAGGGAACAGACACTCCACAAGGGTTCTGTAACCAAGTGTGACTAGTATCTGGCTTTCATGGGGCTTCCCTGGTGGCTCAGGGTTGTTAGGAGGATTGAGTGGCTTGTTTTGTATAAACACTTTAGATGTTTAGAACTGGCACAAAGTAAGCACCGTGCCAGTTCATATACATTAAGCAACAGTCGTTTCATTGCTTAGTCATGTCTGACTCTTTTGCGACCCCATGGCCTGTAGCCCGCCACGCTGCTCTGTCCATGGGATTTCCCAGGCGAGAATACGAAGGGGGTTGCCATTTGCCTCTCTAGGGGATCTTCCCAATCCAGGGATCGAACCCGTGTCTCCTGCATTGGCAGGTGGATTCTGTACCACTGAGCCACCTGGGAAGCCCCTTATCTATTCTTTTTCAAATTCTTTTCCCATTTAGGTTGTTATAGAATATTGAGCAGAGTCCTTACACTACACAGTAGGTCCTTATTGGTTATCTATTTTAAATATAGCAGTATGTACACATCAATCCCAAACTCCCAATCAATACTTTTGGGTGATGCTGCAGCTTGACCCCTTCCCAGACTCCCAGCCCTGTCTACCGACCCTTCCACCTGTAAGGGTAACAGGACACTCACTCACTGCAGGGGTAAAACAGCTCAAGATTTTTGACCCCGACCGTCCTGGCTCCTCCTTTTTCAGACAGTAATTCTTCCTTCACCCAATTGTTCAGCCCCTTCCCAAATGGCTTCTTTGTTCCTCAGTTCATCTCTACCATATCCAACCAATTAGCAAGTTTTAGTGGCTCTCCTTTCGTTTTTTAATTATCATTTTATTTAGAAATTTCCAGTTTTATTGCGATACAGTTGACATACAGCTTTATATTAGTTTAAGGTGTATGGCATAGAAATTTGACATGTGTGTATGTTACGAAATGATCTCCACAATAAGTTTACATTCTTTGCCTCACATAGTTACAGAATTTTTGTGTGTGTGTGATGAGAATATTTAAGATCTACTCTCTTAACTTGGGGCTTCCCTGATGGCTCAGATGGTAAAGGATCCGCCTGCAATTGCAGGAGACCTGGGTTCAATGCCTGGGTCGGAAAGACTGCCTAGAGAAGGGAATGGCAACCCAGTCCAGTATTCTTGTCTGGAGAATCTCATGGACAGAGGAATCTGGTGGACTATAGTCCTTGTGGTTGCAGAGTCAGACCCCTACTGAGAGACTAACACTTTTACTTTTCTCTTAATTTAAAAATGTTAAAAATTATTAAAAAAATTTTTTTTATTTGGCTGTGCCAGGTCTTGGTTACAGCACAAGGGATCTTTGATCTTCGTTGTGGCATCCTGGATCTAGTTCCCTGACCAGGGATCAAACCTGGCCTCCTGCATTGGCATGTGGAGTCTTAGCCACTGGACAGCTATGGAAGTCCCTGCTTTCTTAACTTTTGTTGTTATTGTTTACTCTCTTAACTTTTAAATAGACAACATTGTTGTTCAGTCACCCAGTCATGTCCAACTCTTTGCGACCCCGTGGACTGCAGCACACCAGGCCTCCCTGTCCCTTACCATCTCCTGGAGTTTGCCCAAGTTCATGTCCATTGCATCGGTGGTTCCATCCAACCATCTCATCTTCTGATACCCTCTTCTCCTTCTGCCCTCAATCTTTTCAAGCATCAGAAACTTTTTTAATGAGTCAACTGTTCATATCAGGTGACCAAAATACTGGAGCTTCAGCTTCAGCATCAGTCCTTCCAATGAGTATTCAGGGTTAATTTCCTTTAAAATTGACTGGTTTGAGCTCCTCAATGTCCAAGGGACTCTCAGTACTCTTCTTCAGCACCACTGTTCAAATGCATCAATTCTTTGGCGTTCTGCCTTCTTTATGGTCCCTCTCTTACAACTGAGAAGACCATAGCCTTGACTATACGGACCTTTGTTGGCAGCGTGACGTCTGTGCTTTTCAACACACTGTCTAGGTTTGTCATAGCTTTCCTGCCAATACAGTGGTTTAACTATTTTCACAGTATTGCCCAAATAGGACCTCTGGTCCCCACTGCCACTGCAGCTACTGTTAAATTAACCAAACAAAGGAGTTGTTAGACTGAGAAGACCCTAATGCCTGGCAGCCTAAATCTAGGTCTGTAAATGCCTGCAGGTTGCAGAATCAAAACACTAAGGGTCACCTGTCACAAACAGCCACTCAGGCTTTAAGTTGTAGTCAATCAAATAATCCCCTTGCTTTGCTTCCAGTTTTTCTCTGTAAAAGTCTATCCCCAGTTCCTTTCCAAGAACCAATCTAAACCACTTCTGCTTTGGCCCTGCCCACTTCAAGTAGATTTTTGCCCAAGTCAACTCTTAAGATTTTTCATTTGCCTGTTTATCGCTCAGCACCACCCTAACCCCAGTCATCTTTGCCTCCTCGGTCAGGAAGATCCCCTGGAGAAGGAAATGGCAACCCACTCCAGTATTCTTGCCTGGGAAGTCCCACGGACAGAGGAGCCTGACGGGCGATAGTCCAGGCCATAAAGGGGCACGACCGAGCACACGTGTGTCAGCACACAGCAGCCAACCCAGTCATCTTGACTTCCAGCCTGGTTTATTTTGGGGTTTCTTACCTGCTCATTCTAGTCCCCAAGAAAAGCCTTTAAGAAAGTTACTTGACTGTGCCAGGTCTTAGTTGCTGCACGTGGGATCTAGTTCCCTGATTAAGGGTTGAACCCAGGCCCCCTGCATTGGGAGCCTGGAGTCTTAGCTACTGAACAGCCTGAGAAGTCCCACGAATGGACTTTTAAATGTGTCTGCTCATGTTAACCCTGCTCACTTAAAAGTGCACATACGCTCCTGGACCCCTTGCCCGAGCTTCAGAACCACCCGCCTCCATCCCCCGCCCCCCCACCAACCCCGCCTCGCTGGCTTCCCTCATCGCAACCCTCCCGTCCTCCTCCTGTTCCCTGTGCTTGGTCCCTCTGCTCCTTGAACACCAGGTTCTCCCTGGCTCCTTCTCTACCTCTCTCTGCAGTGCCCTGCCTCCAGGTCCTGACATGGCTAGCTTCTGGTTTTCAGCACAGAGATGAACAACTTGAGCAGACCCCGCCCTGAGCCCTTTGAGGTGGCTTCAGACCACCCTGTGCCTCCTCCTGTCTCCCAGCATCTTGGGTCTTGGGAGAGAAACCCAAGGGAGGGCTCAGGCACCTTCCCTGTGCTCCTCCATCCTCACAGTTTCCTCCGCCTCCTCCTCAGACCCAGGGTTTTTTGCCTGGTTCCACATTGACTCGAGAGAGTCAGTCTATCTCACAACGATTTCCAACTATAATTTTTGCATTTTGGTAAAGACTGAGACTTCTTTTCAGGGAAGCTGCATTTAGGGTTTGCGCTGTGGGTGACTGTCGGTGGGGCTTTGCTGAGCTGCCTACAGCCTTGTGATCCACCCTCCCTCCATCCGAGGTGAGAAGGGTTTGTGCCAGCGAGCAGGCTACTGATTCAGTTCCACTGAAAAAACTGATGGAGAATCCTCAAGATGAATTCAAGGCTGGCTTCTGACTCAGAGTTGATTCCTCACAATCTCTTTTCTGGGATTCAGAAAGATATGGAAGTGTTCCTGAGCGCTGGAAGGGACTCTTGATGACATCTAGCCTCGTGCTGAAAATGTCTTCTATAAATATGTACAAAATAAAAGAAGCTTTCTGCTTTATGGGTATGATGCCCAGGGCGGTGGGTCGACCTGCCCAAGGCCATCTGCTTTCCTTGGGCTTCCGTCAGTCCAGTAGCATCTTCATCTAGAAGATGCTAGAACTCAGCTCTCTGAAAGGACAAGGGTCCTGATCCCAGGGCAGGGCAGCCAGAAGTGCTACCAGGGGATAGAGGAAGAATGAGGATGGGAGAGGACCAGAGCAGGGCAAGGGCGTGGAGGGAGGGGAGTTGGGGGGGTGCGGGAATGTGAATTTCCCATCTGCAGACAAGTCTGCCTTTGAATGGCAAACACTTTGGCAGGAGCCTGCCTGCTGCAGATCTAAGATAGTAGCTGCCTGCCTCTTAGCCTTCTAGACTGAGTTCCTCCACTCTCTTATCATCTTCAATTCACAGCAAACAATGGGCTATTGACGAAGCTTTCAGAGCTGTGGGTGTTCTCCGAGAGAGGCCGGCCAGAACACCGGCATCTCTGGCTTTTGCTCCAACTCCATCTCTCAGAAATATGAAACCCGGGAGTCTTCCTCCTCCTCACTTCCCAGTCTTAGGGCACAGGCAGCTGGGGAAGGGAACCTTGGGCCCAGGGTGCAAGTGTGTGTGTGTGTGTGTGCACGCGCATCGGCGTGAGTGCATGCGTGTGCATATGTGTGTGTTTGTGGTGAAGGTGTGTAAGAGGAGGACAAGGTGCATCACTCTGGCAGTGTTGTCAGCGCTTCCCACTCAGCTTTCCTAGGGCGGGTGTGCGCCGAGGTGAAGCCCTGTGGGCTGGAAAATGAGAAAGCTTATCAACAAGTCTCCTCTTGGAGGGGCAAGAAAAAGTTCCAGGGTCCTATTCTTCCCACGAAAGGTGAGCCAAGAAATGGACTCCCAAAGCTTTTGTGCCCGGGTGCCCTTGGACTTGGAGAAGGCACTGGCACCCCACTCCAGCACTCTTGCCTGGAAAATCCCATGGGCGGAGGAGCCTGGTAGGCGGCAGTCCATGGGGTCGCTAAGAGTGAGACACGACTGAGCAACTTCACTTTCACTTTTCACTTTTGTGCATTGGAGAAGGAAATGGCACTCTACTCCAGCACTCTTGCCTGGAGAATCCCAGGGATGGGGGAGCCTGGTGGGCTTCCATCTATGGGGTCGCACAGAGTTGGACACGACTGAAGCGACTTAGCAGCAGCAGCAGCAGCAGCAGCCCTTGGACTCTTGGCAAGGACACTAGCATTCTGGGATGTTGCCCTTCAAGCCCCCACAGGAGTTAGCATCGGTCTAACAGACAGAGCCAGCTTCAGAGAAGGATCTTGAACCTTGGACAGCTCAGCTTTGGCCTCTGACAGGGTTCAGGACACAGCCCCCTCCAGAGGGACACTTTGCACGCAGACTACTTCCAGCTGAGGGAACGTGAAGAATGGTGTGTGCACGAAGACCTTCGCCTGAATTAGGTCATCAGACCTCCTGTGACAGGTGCCTCTCTGGCACCTAGAGGAAAGGCGAATCATCTCTGAAGACCACGCGGGGACCCAGAGGAATTTGAATGAACAGGTCTTTTTTGGTTTCCTTCTTGTTTTGTTCTTATCTTCCCAGGATTGTCCACTGTTCAGCAAACCAGGCACAAAAATACTCAGGTTTAAAATCTCCCTGGGTCTTTTATTCCTTAGGAAAGTTCCTGTGTCGTGTAAAACTTAGATTGAATACACCTGTATGCTTTTCTCTCATAATCTGTTTTTGTTACAGGGGTCCCAGGTAAGAACATAAAAAGGGTAGAGGAGAACTACCCCAGGTCCAGTTTCCCTCCTGGGTGAGCCCCTCTCCTCGGAGATAAGGCTGTTGGCAGTGATCTCAACTTGCATTAGAAATATCCCACGCAGTTCCCAAAGATTGAGTTTAATGATCAGTTTAATGATCAAGCTTCCCACCCCTGTTCCTCTGACACTGGCTATCCGGAGGTGAAATATGGGAGTCCACTAATGGTTTTTATCCCTCCATGGTTATGGGATGGAAGAAGTGTTTGTTTTGCTGGCTTTTCTTTCTTTTTTTGAACTGGCCTGTATTATTTAATTTATTTTTAGTTTTTTGGCCACACTGCACGGCACGTGGGATCTTAATTCCCTAATCAGGGATTGAACCTGTGCCCTCTGCATTGGAAGTCGAAGTCTCAACCACTGGGCCACCGGGAAGTCCTGGGTTTTCATTGAGGAACTAAAAGGCCAGTTGGGTCCCTGTGTCACCGACACTTGGATCCCAGTGATGTAAACTGCCTGGGGATATTTAGCGGGCTGGTGTGCGCTCACTGGCCTTCCCATCCAGGACACAAAACAGGGTCTGCCTTTGTGCTTCTCTCCTAGAAGTGTGCACTGGCATCGATGGCAACACAGGACAGATTCCTGCTTTCTGCTGAGATGGAGAGAGAGAGACTGGATTTACTCCCTCATCTAGAACTGCTGAAATGTCAGACAGAAACGTATGAAATTGGACAGAAGGCAATGAAAACCAGCACTCTCTGTGAGATGAGAAGCAAAGGAGGTGAGCCCTGTGGTTGCCTCCACCTGCTGCCTTGAGAAAGTTCCAGGGGCAGGAAAGGGCAGCCCGGGCTGGACTCCGGGAGGTAGGGTGGGAGCTGAGTGTCTGGGGAGCATAGGTTCACAGGGCTGGCGGCCACGGCACAGAGAGCGAGAGGAGAAGAGAGGTCTGGAGGCGGCAGAGGCTTCCTTTCTGTACTTGGCCAAGTAGGAATCTACACAAGGCCAAGGCAAGAACCTCACGAGAGGGCTGGAAGCAACAGTGCCAGCACCCACACAGGGCTGGGAGTCGTGCCTCCTTGCACCAGACAGACCGGAAAATCTCCTGCTACCTGGAGCACTGGGGCGAGTACTCGGAAAGGTCTCGCCTTGGACCTCACCTAAATCAATAGCTTTTTCTCCTTGAAAGACACCATTTAGAAAACGAAAAGATGAGCCATGAATGTGGGAGAGAATATTTGCAGAGCATATGTTTAATAAAGGACTTGTATCTAGAATATATAAAGAACCCTCGAACTCAACATCGAAAAAAATGAACATTAAAAAAATAGGCAAACGCTTTTAGCAGAGACTTGACTAAAGAGGACGCTCAGCATCGTTAGTCATGTGGGCAATGCAAATAAAGCCAGGCTGGGTACCACTCTCTTCCCGTTTGAGCGGTTATAATGATAAGGACTGTTTATACCAAGGGTTGACAAAGAGGTGGACACACTGAAACTCCCCCGCTGTGCTGGTGGGAATCAAGAAAGATACAACCACTTGAGGCAACAGTTGGGCAGTTTCTTAAACGATTAAGGATGCATTTACCATGTGATCCAGCTTATCCACTCCTGGGCATTTACTGAAGAGAGATGAAAGCATGTGTCCATCTGTATTAGTTTCCTAGGGCTGCCATAACAAAGAACTACAAATGGGTGGCTTAGAAACAACAGAAACATCACATATTTCTGAGGCTGGAGTCTGAGATCGAGGTGTTGGCAGGGCCAGCCTCCCTCTGAAAGCTGGGTGGGAATCCTTCCTCGCCCGCCTCCTCTTAGCCCCCTGTGCTTTGCTGGGACTCTTAGGTGTTCCTGGGCTTGCAGCTGCATAACTCGTCTCTGCTTTCACTGTCACAAGGAGTCCTCCCCGGGCCTCTGTCTTCACATGGCCATCTTCGTATAAGGACACCGGTCACAATGGATTAGGGGCCCGCCTACTCTTGGGGGGCTCATCTTTAATTCCATCTGCAATGATCCTTCTAGATAAAGTCATGCTGGGGATCAGTTCTGGGGATTACGACTTTAGCATATCCTTTGCTGCTAAGCTGCTAAGTCACTTCAGTCGTGTCCGACTCTGTGCGACCCCACAGACAGCAGCCCACCAAGCTCCCCCGTTCCTGGGATTCTCCAGGCAAGAACACTGGAGTGGGTTGCCATTTCCTTCTCCAATGCGTGAAAATGAAAAGTGAAAGTGAAGTCGCTCAGTCGTGCCCGACTCTTAGCGACCCCATGGACTGCAGCCCACCAGGCTCCTCCGCCCATGGGATTTTCCAGGCGAGAGTACTGGAGTGGGGTGCCATTGCCTTCTCCTTATTGGGGGACAAAAATCAACCCATCACACCATCCAAAGATTTGCACATGACTATTTATAGCAATTGTGTTTATACTAGTCAAAAAAGGAAATAATGTGGACTTCCACGGTGGGACAGTGGATAAGAATCTGCCTGCCAATGCAGGGACAAGGCTTCAATCTCTGGTCCAGGAAGATCCCATGTGTTGCGGGCAACTAAAACCCGTGTACCACAACTACTGAGCTTGAGCGCCGCAGCTTCTGAAACCTGTGTGCTTAGAGCCTGTGCTCTGAAAGTGGAGAGGCCACTGCAATGAGAAGCCTGTGCACCACGACAAAAAGTAGTTCCTGCCCACTGCAAATAGAGAAAGCCCTCACACAGCAACGAAGAGCCAGCGCATAAAATAAAATGAACATTCATTTTATTTAAATAAATAACTAAAGGAATCTAATATTTGAGGTGAAACAGGTAGAGAGAAATGATTAAAAAAAAAAGAAAAGAAAAAGGAAACAATGCAAATGGCCACCAACAGGTTACTGGATAAACACATTTTGGTGTATTTATTAGAATATGACTCCGCAGTAAAAGGAACAAGCTATTGATATAGGCAAAAACATGGATGAATATTAACATAATTATGCTGAGTGAAAGAAATCAATCAGAAAAGAGAACATAGGATATGATTCCATGGGTATGAAATTCTAGAAAACATAAATTAATCTATAGTGACTGAGAGCAGATGAATGGATGTCGGTGGTTTCCTGGATATATACACTGTATGAGTTTCCTATTGCTGCTGTAACAAATTATCACAAACCTAATGGTGTCAGTGTATTTTCTTATAGTCCTGGAGGTCAGGAGTGTGAAATGAGTCTTATGGGACTAAAATCAAGGTGTTGGCAGGACTGTTTCTCTTGAGGCTCTAGGAGAGAATCTGTCTTCTGGCCTCTTTCAGTGTATGGAGGTTGACCTCATTCCTCTGTTTGTGGCTCCATCACCTCATCTCCTAATTTCGGTCTTCCCACCTTCCCTTGAGACTCTCTTGGACTGCAAGGAGATCCAACCAGTCAGTACTAAAGGAAATCAGTCCTGAATATTCATTGGAAGGACTGATGCTGAAACTGAAACTCCAATACTTGGCCACCTGATGCAAAGAAGTGACTCCTTGGAAAAGAGCCTGATGCTGGGAAAGATTGAAGGCAGGAGGAGAAGGGGACGACAGAGGATGAGATGGTTGGATGGCATCACCAACTCAGTAGACATGAGTTTGAGTAAACTCCAGGAATTGGTGATGGACAGGGAAGCCTGGCATGCTGCAGTCCATGGGGTCACAACTGAGCAACTGAACTGAACTGAACCTGCCCCTTAGGAAAACCCTGTGACTACACTGGTCCTACCTGAGTAATCCAGGATTCCCTCTCCATCTCAAGATCCTTATGTTTAAACACATGTGCAAACTCCCTTCTACTGTGTCCAAAAACAACTTCACAGTTTCTGGGGATCATGGAAATTATTCACATCCATGTTTGTCCAAGCTTCTCATTGTACACTTTAATATGCACAATTTATTGTATGTCAGTTTTATATCAATAAAGCTGTTAAAAAAAAAACTAAGGCTAATAAATTACTTTGATTAAAAAAAAAAAGCCACAATAGGGCTCTGCCTGCCGTGTTCCATCAGCTTGCCAGGATCTTGGGTGTCCTCCCAGTCATCGCTGATATGAACAAGAATTCTTCCAGAATATCAGTGGTCCTCCAGGGAAAATATGCCTTAGCTTCTGGCAGATGACTCTTCAAGCCTGGCTTGGTTGACATCACCAGACACCCCAGAGAGGTGCAGTTGGGGGCGAGTTCTGCAGAGCACCTCCTATATATTTATGCTGTGAATCAAGGTAAAGAAAGAGAGAATAATCAGAGAAGGGCAGCCAGTGTGTTGTGTGCCCAGCAAACTGGTCCCTTCATATTTGCTCCATTTGACTTTTCTGGTCTTACCTCCTGTTTCCCTACATGGCACCGAATTCAGAGGGGTTTAAGAGCAAGGACTCAGTACCTTGGTCCATGTTTCTGAACCTTGTGATCATCTCACAGCCACATCCACGGGGAGGGTGTTAGGAACTGAACATGTGATGAAGACCCTGGGGTCTTCTGCTGTGCTGACAGGGAGAAGCTGTCTCCTTCTCCAGTGGGGGCTGCTGTCAGCCAGGACCTCAGAGACAGCTCTGCCTGTCCCGGTCTGTGTGGCCAGCTTTATTCCCAGACAAGAGAATGATCCTTCTACCGGAGAGGTGAATTCCACATTTGTTGTTCAATCGCCCAGTTGTGTCTGACTCTTTGCGACCCCACAGAGTGCAGCAAGTCAGGCTTCCCTGTCCATCACCATCTCCCCTAGTGTGTTCAAACGCATGTCTGTTAAGTCGGTGATGCCATCCAACCATCTCATCCTCTGTGATCCCTGTCTGAAGTCTGCATGGGACAGAGACTTAAAAAACTGCTAGCAAATCACCAGCTAAATTTCTCTTTCTTTCTTCCCTTCCTCTTTTATTGGGATATACTTGACATATACACGACTGAACAACTGAACTGAGCTGAACTGACATATAACATCATGTCGGTTTGAGATGTACAAATAATTATTTGAGATTTGTATATACTACAAAATGGTCACCACAGTAAGTTTAGTTGACATCTATTAGATCTCATAGTTACAGAATTTTTTTCCTTGTGAGGAGAACTTTTAAGATCTACTCTCTTAGCAACTTTCAAATGTGCAATGCAGTATTATTAACTATAATCACCATGACTTATTTATTTTATAACTGGAAGTTCATACGTTTTGACCCCCTCACCCACTTGCCCCCCACCTTGGGGCAGGGCATGCATGCACGCTCAGTAGCTAAGTTGGGACTCTTTGCAACCTCATGGACTATAGCCTGCCAGGCTCCTATGTCCGTGGGATTCCCCAGGCAAGAATACTGGAGTGGGTTGCCATTTACTTCTCCAAGGGATCTTCCTGACCCAGGGGTTGAACCCAGGTCTCCTGCATTGCAGACAGATTCTTTACCATCTGAGCCACCAAGGAAGGCCTGGGGCAGGGCAGGGCATGCCTTTCTCGGTTGAGGGAAGAGCTGAGTTCAGCTCCCTCTCCTCAGGACCATGTGAAAATCAGGAGTGGGATGACAAATCCCCAAAGTTGAGGCTCCATAGTGCTTACCCCTGCCCTTTACCTGCCAAGGCTGATAGACCTTGGTAGGCACAACGTGACTGGCTGTGCATGTCCTGTGTCCTCTAGGCTGAAGTCCCAGTGAAGAGGCAGGCCCATGAATATTCTTCCCCTTCTGAACCCCGCATGAGGGCAGAGTGCCCTGTACTGGGTTATGCATGAGGCATATACACTATATATGTATGTGTGTATGGAAGGAAGGAATTTTGGCTTGAAAACATTTTTTTTGTTGTTGGCAAAGATAGCATTTCTCCTAAAGGAGATGGCAGAATTTGCCAAACTAAGCCTCCAGAAGAAAATATAACGGAGAGTGTGAAAGAAATCCATGTTCAAACATTGGCAAGTGTGAAACATTCAAGAATTCTTGTGTGAACATCATATTGTCAGAGCAAAATTAAATTAAGCTGGTGGCTGGCAAGTATTCAGAATGAACACAGAATTGGAGCAAGCTGATGGAGCCTGCACTGACATTTTTGTAAGAAGCCAGACAGAGCATAATTGGGCAAAACCCAGGAAACCTGAGGGTTGGGTTCTTCAGTTAATTAATACTCAGGAAGTTAACTGCTTTGTGTCCCAAGGGTTCCAAGGAGCTGCCAAAAGAAGAACTGGAATTTTCTTCCCTGCCACAACTCAATCACAGGCAGAGCAGGAATTAAGTTTATTTCAAAATATTTATTGAGCATTCCTATGATGTACGTCAAGCAAACTGTTGTTCAAGTTGCATTGCAGGAGATCGTCCCCCTCTTTCACACCGTCTAGAGTCTACAGACGGAGAAGGCAATAGCACCCCACTCCAGTACTCTTGCCTGGAAAATCCCATGGACAGAGGAGCCTGATAGGCTGCAGTCCATGGGGTCCCTAGGAGTTGGACACGACTGAGCGACTTCACTTTCACTTTTCACTTTCATGCATTGGAGAAGGAAATGGCAACCCACTCCAGTGTTCTTGCCTGGAGAATCCCAGGGATGGGGGAGAGTTGGACAGAGTTGGACAGGGGAGAGTGTCCCCTGGACACGACTGAAGTGACTTAGCAGCAGCAGCAGCAGCAGAGTCTACAGATGTGAATGCAACTTACTAGAATCAAGGCAACGTGAAGCAAATGCCCCGTTGGAGATGGAAGCTGAGTGTCAGGGAACGTGGGGTTCAGGGTGGTCAGAGATGCCTTTGTGGGGTCAGGATGGAGTTGGGGAATACGTCACAGAAAAAAAAAAGCAGGCATTTGAGCTGAGTCTTGAAACATGTAGAGTTTGTAGAGGAGAAGAGGGATTTTTAAAAACTAATTATTGAACTAGTTTGGCTGTGGGATCTTCGCTGGCATGGTGAGAGGTCTTTTGTGGCAGTGCACAGATTCTCTAGTCATGGTACATGAGATTAGTTGCTCTGTAGTGTGTGGGAATTTAGTTCCCTGATCGGGGATTGAACCCATAACCCCTGCATTGCAAAGCAGATTCTTCCCTACTGGACCACCAGGGAAATCACTGAAGAGGGATGGTTTTATAGTGAGTTGACCCTGGAGGTCATAGGAACACTAGGATTCAAGCTGTGGGCCAGAGACCCCACTGGCCTCCCCCTTACATCCCCCTCTATGGCCAGGCTCGGGGGAGAGGGTGGTCTTTGCTGATGTGCCTGAGATGCCTGAACACCGCTGGGAGGGCTGCAGCCCCCGTCTCCATGGGGCCCCTGACCTGCCCCCTCTGACAACCCAGCCATCCTCTGCTCCCCACCCCCGCCCCAGCCCTTGGCACTCGCATGGGCCTCGTGGATGATGGTTGATCGGCAGATCCTGAGGTTCTGTATTCTCTTCTGGGACTTGCCAGCCCGTGGTTGTCGTGTTCCCGGACAGCAGGGCTGGGAGCAGGTGGAGGGCCAGTCCCTCTGTCCCTCTTCCTCCCCTGAAGGCACAGGCGGTCACCATCACAGTGGCCACTTAGTCAAACGTGAGGAGCAAGACTGGACTCTGGTCCTCTCTGTCCTTTCCCACACCTCGCGTCTCAGATGGTCAACCCTGCATCACGGCTTCTCTCTCCTAGATTTTTGCCAGCAGCATCCTCTAGCTCAGGGCTCTCTTCTCTCCACCACCGTGAGTGTCCACAGGGAGCCCCACCCCCAGGAGCCTTCAGGCTGTGGCTCTTTAGCTCAAGGTTTCCTCTCCAGTGGGGGCGGCTCCTCCTGGGCTGTGATGTTAAGGACCGGCTGAGGACAATGTGTTCAGTGCAGTCAAGCCTCCCCACAATTGTTTCCCACTGGCATCGGCTCTTCTCGTCTCTGCTGGCACACCTGAGCACCTGCCTCTTCCGCTGGGTCCCGGCCAGATGCTCCACGAGCCTGCACGCCATTCTTGTCCCCAGTGCCGGTAATTGTTTGTCCCAGGTTCGGAGCTCAGGAGATGTTGCCTGATGAGGCTGCAGTTCTTCTGGGCCTTTGCCTGCGTCGTTCACAGTGGATTATCTTCCTTGGCATCTTAAATTATCCAAAGCAGTTTGAGAACATCAGATTGCTTACTGGATGCTCGAATTTTCGCTCAGAAATGCTTTGACCCGGTGGATCTCTTTGGGAAGAACAGACATCTTTATAACTTTTATGGGCTTGTTTGTTTTCTCTTTATGTCCTTCTGTAAGTCATTCTATTTTTCATAGGGCTATCCTTACATACTTTGTGCCTTGCTGTTACTGTGAATTAGATGATTTTGCCATTGTCTTTCCTAATTCTGTTTGTACGTGTATGCATCTATTCATGATAATACATAAACACATACAAGCTGTTGAATTTTTATTTAGTTTGATTTTCTGTTTTGTTCATGTATGTATGTGTGTGCATGTGTACTTTGTTTTCCTTTTACACAGACATGTTACATGTTGGGAGGAAATTTTCTTTCTTTCTACTGACTGTGCATCTCCTTTGCTTCATGTCTTCTTGTACTGGCTACAAAATATAAATATGCACACATATATGTGTACAAACAGAAATATATGGATTTTAGATATGGAGATGAGTTGTCTTTATGTATCTGTTACTTATTTGTTGCTTTTTTTAAAGTTTCTTTTTTGATGTGAACATTTTTAAAAGTCCTTATTGAATTTTTCATAAAAATGAAAATTGGCAACTTACCTCATGAACTTCACTGGAAAACAGTTTTTAAAAAAATATATAAGTCATGATGGAGACGCTTAGCAAGGCCAGAATTTCTCCTTTTCCTTTCACTGGTTAGTTTTAGATACATAAATGGTAACTAATCTGAATGATTAAGAAATCAGACACGAGGGCAAGTGTTATTCCTGTCTTTAAAAACTGAACATCCTTGTTGAACAAGTCTGGTGTTTCTGACAAAATGGTGTTTCTTTACATTATCCTTTTTTTTTTTTTTTTTTTAGCTTTGGCTGTGCTGGGTCTTTGTTGCTGCATGCAGGCTTTTCTCTAGTTGTGGCGAGAGGGGCTTCTCTTCAGTTGCCGTGAGCACTCTGCTCACTGTGGTGGCTTCTCTTGCTGGGAGCCCAGGCTCTAGGGCACACGGGCTTCAATAATTGCGGCTCCCAAGCTCAACATCTGTGGCCCTCAGGCCCAGTTACTCCGCGGTATGTGGAATCCTCTCGGATGAAGGATCGAGCCAGTGTCTCCTGCGATGTTGGCAGATGGACTCTTCACCACTGAGCCAGTAGGGAAGCCCGACATTATATCTTTTGAGAGACTTTGAAGCCTGTCAAGTGACTGAATTTTCAACTAGGCCATTGGTTCTTTAATGAAAACCACAGAGCCGCTGACAAATTTCTAGGGGAAATTCCTGATCTTTAGTTTGCTTCTTTTATGAGAAAAAGAAGAGAGTCAAACATTCGAGATGCCTTTTCTATTTCACCTGCCTTTGAGGGAGATGTCAGGCAGAGTATTCTATAATACCGTCAAGGAAAAACCACTCTCGGTGAAAAGCGACCAGAGAAAACAGCGTATTTTATTTCAATCTTTGTGACAAAGATTATGCAGCTGTCGGGACTTCCCTGGTGGTCCAGAGGTTAAGAGTCTGCTTTGTGATGCGGGGGACATGGGGTTGGATCCCCGGTTGGGGATCCCACATGCTGTGAAAAACGGAGCCCATGCACCACAACTGGACAGTCTGTGCACCGCAACAGAAGATCCTGCATGCCGCAAATAAGACCTGAGACAGCCAAATAAATAAATAAATATTCTAAAAAAAGAGAAGAGAAAGTACCATTGTCAAGTTTTAAAGAATAGCCACAATCATCTGGGAAAGACATTAAAAGACAAAAAAAAAAAAAAAAGGTTATGCGGTTGTGATTTTTCACAACTTTCTGGATCTTAAAAATGGTACTGCTGGAACCGGCACTGGAAGAGTTAAGGCACACACAGGTTCGCTTTCTACATCAGTCTGGTTGAGTGAGTTCCACACTGTTGTGAGGGGGTGACTGAGAGGCAAAGACTATGTCATCCTTTGCCAAAATTATTGGGTGTTTAAAACATCTTCCAAGATGCTTTCTGCTGTTTTATATGCCTGGTTAAGAACTCTGCTCCAAGAGAAACAAATTTGAAGATGATCCATGGAGTGAAACTCTACCCCATGCCTCTTCTCCCACTTTAATGAGAAACATTATTCTGCGTTCAGATGATACCCAAACATTTCGTATGTATATGTCTTTGCCCTCACTGACCGCGATGAAGAGAGAGCTCTCTCTTTAAGCCAGTGGCTCTCAAGCTTGAGGCTGCTTCCGAATCAAAGAAGACCTTTGTTAAAACGCAGTTTGTTGAGTTCCACCCTCAGAGTTTCTGATTTAGTAGGTCTGGGGTGGGGCCTGAGAATTTGTGTTTCTAACAAGTTCCCAGGAGAGGGGGATGGATCCTGGGACGTCCTTTGAGGACCTCTATTAGAAGCAAACCTGCGAGTTAAGTGAAAACACTTCTACGGTTTCTTCACTATCTCAGTTTTCTCCGAAGCACAGTTTCACAGGTACGTGAAAATTGGATCTGAAGTATGTGGTTGGAAAAGGAAGCCCAGAATATTGTAGGCTGATGGAGCAATTATGGAGAAGTTCCAAGTGAAACAGGATGATCAACTTCACAGAACACACACCTGAATGAATCTATTGAACACAGGGTTTGAGGCACCTCAGCTGTGAGGTAAGGTGTGTCAGAAATGAGACCTCAAATGACCTAGTGGGATGTCTCGCCTTCCAAATGTGGGCTTTGTTGGGGCACATGGCTCCGGGGACTCATGCCAGGGAACGAGTGCCTTCCTCAGGCTGAACCACCTCTGGCATTGGCTACAGAGCATGCCTGACAGGGACCAGAAGCTGTCCCTCAAACGACCAAGTCACAGAGACACACACACTTTTCAAGTGGCCGTTTTCTTTGAGTTGCCTCTCTATGTCACCTCTGGTGGGACTGGAAGAGATGGCTTTACCTGTAGCTGTATGACCTGTGACCTGTTTTAAATCATGTTTATTGAATGACTGGCAGGGCACATGTATTTTTAGAAGTACATTTACTTACATTTTGGAGATTTTTTTTTAATGTGAAGACTACAGATTAGCTATTATCCACTATTTTTAGGTCAGTTGCACATCAGAAGTGGGGCTTCCCAGGTGGTTCAGTGGTAGAGAAGCCGCCTGCCAACGCATCAGATGCAGGTTCCATCCCTGGGTTGGGAAGATCCCCTGGAGAAGGAAATGGCCGCCCACTCCAGTATTCTTGTCTGGGAAATCCCCTAGACAGAGGAGCCTGGCAAGCTCCAGTCCATGGGGGTCGCAAAAGAGTTGGACATGACTTAGCAACTAAACAGCAACAGCTAAGTATGCAGGATCATCACAGATAGAAGCTCATGGTCTCTGCTAAGGTTAAGCCTGGCTAGTGAGAAGACCATGATCCCCAGGCTGTGCCCAGGAAGACTTGTCGGGCTCAGCCACACCAAGCTGGGGATCATGCTGGTTCACTGTGGAACCCAAGATCAGGGGCAGAATTTCAGCTAGGCTCTCTTCAGTTGGAGGGATCATCTCATGAGGAATGGTTCTCAACTTCCTCCTCCAAATTGCGTCCTGAACAACAGGGCCATCCAAGCTCAGGATCCACATGGGGAGGAAATGAAAGCTTGTGCAAAATCAGGCGGTTGCCCGATTCCTCCTGTGGCTGAGGAACTGCAGTGAGGTCAGTCCCCAGCAGCTGTCCCCGGCGACCAGGAACTGCCGCCTCCCCATCTGAATACTGGAACCAAAGTCAAGCTGGTTTGTCTTTGACAGAGTGGCCTTTGAATTCTTAAAATATGTTCTGACTCGTGTCTAGCCAGTGGGAGATGTGATTACAGTAATTGATGGGCCTATGATAGAGACTGCCTTCTGAAAGTGCAGTGTTGGGTATTTTGAAAGTGATTTCGTGAGCGCTTATTTATACATGGCTCCGGTTTTCTGTATGTGAAAGCCTTGTGGCTAATGTGTCAAACGAGGACAACCAAACCACCAAGGTCTTTTCCCTGGAAGATCACGGTAGAAGAATTTAGGACTAAGAAAATGCAAGCACTTGGGACAATACCATCATTGTTGTAAGATAATCCCCTTTACATTTTCTGAAAAGCAATTTTTTTTTTTTTTTTGGTTGAGGCTAGAAAGAGATAAAAGTAAGACCAGCATTTACACTGAATTCAGAATCTGTAGTCACATCTACCCATGTCCTACTCTTCTGGAACATCCAATTTTATTAACAGGTTAAAGCTGAGAGTTTTATTTATTTTTACAGTTTTTATTTATTTTTGGCTCTGCCGGGTCTTTATGGCTGTGCAGTCTTTCTCTAGTTGAGGTGGGCGGGCTTCTCATTGCGTTGGCTGCTCTTGTGGAACACAGGCTGTAGGGCATGTGGGCTCAGTGGGCTCATCTGGCGCACTGGCTGAGACTCCCTGGCATAAGAGATCGTCCCTGACCAGGGATCGAACCTGTGTCCCCTGCATTGGCAAGTGGGTTCTTAACCACTGGAGCACCAGGGAACTCCAAGTTGAGAGTTTTAGAATGGAATATCTATCTTAGCACTCTGAGAAAAAGTGACTTAAAAAATTTGTGAAAGAGCAGCAAGTATAGAAAGAACGGCAAGTATGAACTATACTTAGTACTTCATTAAAATAACAATCTTTGTTCAAGGCTTTTTGGTATAGTTGTTTCTTCCATCTCATTATTTAGAGATTGTTCTTGTATCCTTGATTTAATGGGTTTATTGTCTAAGTTTCTATTATTTAAATTCCTGTCATAGACTCAGGAAGGAATAGTAAACAAACCCAAGGCAATATAGATGATGTTTTCAACTATTCAGTTTTGTCTGTAATCTGCCTTCAGTGGTGATAAGGTAACTTATTTCAGCTGCGTGGGTTCTAAAATGCTTTACTTTTTTTTTGCTCGTGATGAACAATATGCTGTAAACCTAGGGAGAAAACTGACCCCCAAATGAAAGTCTCTTTCAACCTGGAATTTCAGTGCTTACTTGTAAGGTTAATTTTATTTTAATATTTCAGATATTTTCAAAAATGCTCCTGGGAAGAATTTATTTATTTAGATCTAATGTGTTGGTCAATTTAATGAGTGTGTGGTGGCAATGATAATCACAAAGTGCTGGAGCATCCCATAGTCTGGAGAGAATTAGAATGTTGTTATCATCTTCTCCAGTTCTTCTAGAATGAGGTTGGAAGAGATCATTATCCTGTTTACCAATGAGAAACAGATATAGGTGTGAAGAGACCTGGCCACAGCCATTTAGCAAATGAAAGGCCCTACCAAAGATGGGCCTAATTTCTCATCCTCTTATTATCCTGGACAAGACCACGAGGACCGCCAAGACACTCAGAAGCGGCACCTGGTCTTTCCCAGATGTGCCGGTTTTGGAGCCTATGAATGTGTGTCGTTTGCTTCACACGCTCACTCTAAACTGGTTGCTGACATTGCTCGTACATGATTTGCATGGGTGCCAGTTGCAAGTGGGCAAGTTGAGTCAGAGACGTGGCAGTGATTACGTCGGATCAGGCAATCTCTGCTTTTCAGCTTTGTCGGTCAGGCCTGTGTGGGTCACACCAGCAGCTTGCAGTCGTACTTCTCCACCCAGTGATGGCTCCTTGCGGCTGCAACAGGGGAAGGTGATGCCACAGAAGGGCCATGGTGAGAGCGTTTGGAAGTAGACTGCATGAACTGTTCACAAAAGAAAACCCTCATAAATACGTTACAATCTCATTCTCATGTGTGTGTGTGCTTACTCGCTTCAGTCACATCTGACTCTTTGCGACCCCGTGGACTGCAGCCCGCCAGCCTCCTCTGTCCATGGGACTCTCCAGGCGAGAATACCGGAGTGGGTTGCCATGCCCTCCTCCAGGGGATCTTCCCAACTCAGGGATCAAATCCACGTCTCCTGAAGCTTCTGCATTGCAGGTGGATTCTTTGCTGAGCAATCTGGGAAACCATACACATATGTGTGTGTGTGTGTGTGTGTGTGTGTGTATGTGTGTGTGTGTGTATATATATATATGCATATAGGGTTGGCTAAAAATTTTGGATTTTTCCATAAGATGTCACAGAAAAACCTGAATGAACTTTTGGCGAACCCAATATATATTTCACTTTAGTTTTTAGAAAACCAAAACGCATATTTAGAACATGTAACAATATCACAAATGCAAATGGAAATATCTAGAGTAAAAACTAAAAGAATAAGAAATTATATAACAAAAGCTACTAGATATAAAAAGAAAATGCCTATCAAAAGGAGAATGGATAAGTAAATTGTGGTATTTTCACGTAGGGGAATACTATGCAGCAATACAAGAGATAAACTACTGGTCCATGCAGCAGCATGGATGAAGCTAACGTATGTTGAATGAAAAAAACCTCCTGTAAAAGTATATGCACAAATTCTATACATCTAAGTTTCAATAACAAGCAAGATGAATAAATAATAATAGAAAAGGGCCACAGAGGGGAAGGCACATTGGTAATGATTGGAAAGGTCATGAAGAAACCTTAAGGAGTGGTGAAAATATTATATGAGGTATCTTTTTTTTAAAAATTGGAGGACAGTTGTTTTACAATGTTGTGTTGGTTTCTTATATTTTAAATTTATGCTTTAGTGGTGACGAATGGTCTTACTGAACTGAAATGTCAGAGCCTGGTGGCGTCTCTTCCACATCAATGAGGGAACCTCCAGGCTCTCAAATAGGAGCCTGGTGGCTCAGATGGTAAAAGAATCTGCCTGCAATGCAGGAGACCTGGGTTCCATCCCTGGGTTGGGAAGATTCCCCTGGAGAAGAGAATGGCAACCCTTTACTCCAGTAATCTTGCCTGGAGAATTCCATGACAGAGAAGCCTGGTGGGCTACAGTCCGTGGGGTCTCAGAGTCAGACACGACTAAGCGACTACCATTTCAGTTCACCTTTCTCTTACAGACTAGATTAATTGCCCTGTCTCTTTCATCTGTGTTCCATTTCCCACCGCCAACAACATCCCACCCAACAAGCCACTCCACTGAGAAACCGTTGCGTTGCTATGTGTCGAACCCGGGCTCACAGACTACATATGTAAACGGGAGATTTGTGGGTGAGCTGGCAGAGACCATGCCAGCCAGCGCGGATCTGGGGAACGCCCAGTGCGAAGGCCCTCGTGTGGTGGAGCTGGGAGGACGAGGACTGAGTTTTACCGCTGTCGCTCCTGTTCGTTTGCCGGGGCCGCTGTGACAAAGTGCCACAGGCTGAGTGACTTGAGTGACGATTTATTATCTCTGTTCTGGAGGCCAGAAGTCTGACATCAAGGTGTCAGCAGGGCTGGTTTCTCCTGAGGGCGGGGAGGGACAGCCTGTTCTAGGCCTCTCTCCCAACTTCTGGTGTTTCCTGGCAGTCTTTGGTGTTTCTTGGCTTGCGGTTCTCTGCCTTCATCTTCACATGATGTTCTTCCTGTGTGCCTGTCTATCTTCAAATTCCCCCCTTTTGCAAGAACAGCAGTCATAGTTCACTGGGGCCTACCCGAATGACTCCATATCAACTTGATTACCTTCTGTAAAGACCTGATCTCTGAGTAGGGCCCATTCTGGGGTACTGGGACTTGAGACCCAACATTTTTCTTTCTCTTCTGGAGACCCCATTCACTCCATAGTGTTATGACTCAGGAACGTGATGACTTGTCTCTGTCGTGTGAGCTCACGTAAGTTTGTTTCGCTTTTCTCCTCTCCTGAATTAGGTAGCACGCTCTGTAGGGTGTGCATGGTACTCACGGTTCCTTTTCCATCTTTCCAGCCCCTCACGTGTGTGTGCTAAATCGCTCAGTCGCGTCCGACTCTTTGCGACCCCTTGGCCTGTAGCCCACCAGGCTCCTCTGTCCGTGAGGATTCTCTAGGCGAGAATACTGGAGTGGGTTGCCATACCCCTCTCCAGGTGATCTTCACAACCCAGGGATTGAACCCTTGTCTCAGGCATCTCCTGCACTGCCAGGCAGCTTCTTTAGCAGTAGTGCCACCTGGGAAGCCCCCAGCCACCCCCATACAGGGTTATTTTTCAGCTGATCGAGGAGCTTGGGGAAAGCTGCCGGAAGACGCAATGCTTAAGGAGGTCACCTTCACTGCAGGGAAGTGTTCTTCACACCAGTCTCCAGTGGGTTTTAGGAAGAGACCTGGTATGAATTCCAAGTATTTGAGAAGGGGCTGGGCAGATGGACTTGCCCCCCCTTTTTTTTTTTTTTTTAAATAATAAATATAGGCTTTGTTTCCTCTTTGGAACACTCTGATCAAAACAAACGGATTAGGCCAAGCACATGGTCACAGTAACAGGTGGTCGGGAGGTCCCCTGTGGCGTGTGGCCTGCAGAGCCTGGCCTCCTTCAGGCCTGGGAGGGAGGCACTGTTGCAGTCGGGCCCCTGGAGGAGGCGGGTGCACACAGGGGAGCCAGCGGTGCGTGTCTGCAGCTGGGCCGGCCAGCTCTGGACTCCCTGAGTGACTAAGGGGGAAGTGCAGACAAAGCGGGGAACGTGTAGGGCTGACGGCTATTAAGGAAAGGAAGCTAGGTTTGTTAAGTCTTTCTCCCTGGCCGCTGTCACTGGCATGCTTTGTAAAGCACACTGCTTTCCTCCAGGGTTTCCCAGGTGGCTCAGATGGTAAAGAATATGCCCGCAATGCAGCAGACCTGGGTTCGATCCCTGGTTGGGAAGATCCCTGGAGAAGAGAACACTCCAGTGTTCTTGCCTGGAGAATCCCATGGATAGAGGAGCCTGGCGGCCTACAGTCCATGGGATCATAGAGAGTCAGACACGACTGAGCACACAGCATGCCTGCCTGCCGCTTGCCTCCAGGTCTGAATGGACCCGCACTCTCAGCGATGGTGGATTCACCAGCCTTGATGGGGCACAAGTGACCTGGGTTCAGGCCCTAGGGCCACCCTCAGTGTAGCTCTGTGACCCTGGGCAAGTGAGTCCAGCGTAGGGAGTCAACGAGTTTCTGCCTGCTCAGCCCTGCTTCCTCCCAGTGGTTAGGAACCCAAACCGAACGACGTGGAGGAAAGCGATGCTCAGAGGATAAGGTGATCTGTACACCATTACCCCTGTCACTGCTATGATTTCCAGATGTGTGTTTCATCCAAGTTAGTGAAATACAAGGAAAACTTTGCGTCAGAAAACAGATGGGAAGAGGCTGAAGAAGGGGAGAGGGGACTCGGCAAGATGAAGAAGGGAGATTTGTCCTCAGCAGGGTCTCGGCTTGCGATTCCTCCGAGCAGACCCAGAAACCGTCCCATGAGGCAAGCGGCTGCGGTGTGTTCACCTGGCTGAGAGAGGGTTTTGAACCATTGTTTCTGGAGCTCACCTTCTTACAAAGCTCTGGGAAAGCAGGTTGGCTTTAGGGTAGACTGAAGCCACGGAGTCTTCTCCCTTTGTTTGGGATTCTCTTGGCTTCGCTCCTTGTATTTAGCTGGCATCTTCCGGGGGTCAGAGGCACCGTGTCCTCCTCAGGTCACTGCGTCCCAGTGACCGCCAGCTGCACCAGAGGAGGAAGCTTCCTTTCCAGGGCCAGCCACAAACCTCTCCACATGACTTTTTATTTCCAATTAGTTCTTATTTGTTTAGTTGCTAAGTCATGTCCAACTCTTTTGCAACAAACACCACAGACTCTAACCCTCCAGGCTCCTCTGTCCATGGGGTTCTCCAGGCAAGAATACTGGAGTGGGTTGCCATTTCCTCCTCCAGGAGATCTTCCCAACCCAGGAATCAAACCTGGGTCTCCTGCACTGCAGGCAGATCCTTTACTGCCTGAGCCACCAGGGAAACCCATAACTGCCCTACACCTTCTATGATGAGGCCCTTGGCCCTGTTTAAACCACTGAGACTACTTCTATCCAGAGATGATACCTGAGCTGGGCCTGGCTGGCCCTAAGTGGGGAGACTGGTCATTTTCCCTAAAGTGGTTTAAACAGAAGAGTCAAGATCATGCCCAGGGTCACCATGATGGGATAGCATGCTGAGAGGTGGCTTCTGAACCTCTTAGAAGGCCCCAGGGTCTCTGTCACTTGATCTTATACAGTTCCAAGTCTTTATTTTCATATACTGCTGGACTAAATGCAAGAGACACTTGACTTTTGTTGAGTTTAGAATCCTACTTGGTCTGAACGAACAGAATTGTCTTTTTGTTGTTGTGGTTTAGTCGCTAAGATGTGTTCAACTCTTTGCGACCCCATGGACGGCAGCACGCCAGGCTTCCCCGTCCCTCACCATCTCCCGTAGTTCATCCAAATTCCTGTCCATGGATGGTGATGCCATCCAACCATCTCTTCCTCTGCAGCCCTCTTCTCCTTTTGCCTTCAATCTTTCCCAGCATCAGGGTCTTTTCCAAGAGCATCAGGGACCATTCACATCAGGCGGCCAAAGTATTGGAGTATTTAGCTTCAGTGTCAGTCCTTCCAATGAGTATTCAGGGTTGATTTCCCTAAAGCTTGACTGGGTTGATCTCCTTGCGGTCTAAGGGACTCTCAAGAGTAGTTGCCCTTTTGAATAGCAAGTAAATGAAGGAGGTCCCTTTTGAAATAGGGTCTTCTCTAGACTCCAGTTTTTATATAATAGAGCTAAACCACTCATCTAAAATCCACAGTTTTAACACATAAAATGAGGTTGTATTGATTGGTTGATGAAAATATTGTGACCAGAGGCTCAGAGGAACCTAACTCTGTATTTTCCCTGGAAAAATTGTTCATTATTCACTAATTAAGTGTTTGTGGTCACTTTGTAGTGCATAACTACTGTGAATATTGAGAATCAACTAAGCGAAGAGTTGACTCATTGGAAAAGACTCTGATGCTGGGAGGGATTGGGGGCAAGAGGAGAAGGGGACGACAGAGGATGAGATGGCTGGATGGCATCACTGACTCGATGGACGTGAGTCTGAGTGAACTCTGGGAGTTGGTGATGGACAGGGAGGCCTGGCGTGCTGCGATTCATGGGGTCGCAAAGAGTTGGACACGACTGAGCGACTGATCTGATCTGATCCGAAGTGTATGTGCACATTTTTGTGTATTCACTAGTTAACACAATATTTCTTTGCATAAAATATATTTAGAGGGAAAAAAATTCCCTGGTGGCTCAGTGGTGAAGAATCTGCTTGCCAGTGCAGGAGAGCTGGGTTTGATTTCTGGACCAGGAAGATCTCCTGGAGAAGGAAATGGCAACCCACTCCAGTATTCTTGCCTGGAAAATCCCCTGGACAGAGGAGCCTGGAGGGCTATAGTCCACAGGGTCACAAAAGAGTTGGACATGACTTAGTGACTAAAAGCAACAATAGTTGCAGCAGGCCCCTTCACCTTGGTCAAAACTGATATGGATATTTTTCAAGTCTCTTTTCTTTACCGATCAAGCTTCTGCATGTTGACCTTTGAGGCAGATATTACCATTTTGGTAACACGAGATACAAATGACTGAATTATTACGTAAACTCTGGGCAGCTGCATTTCCTAACACACGTGGGCCTCGTCTCAAGGGGCCAGGACAGTACTTTCAGTGCAACAATTCTGAGAAGTTTTATACAAATAGCACTCTCTTTGAAGAATTTCTCCTGTTTAATGGGAGCTAAGGGATATCATTAACTCGAACACTTGATTTGGAATCAGACATTAGAGATTTTAGAAATTGAGGGATTTGAAATATCAAACTACCTCCTAGGATTTAGACCCGAACAAGAAAAAGCTTCAAAATAAAACCACATAAAAATCATTAAATTATTATCATCCAAATTTAGAAACATGTAATGAATATTCATTTTTCTTTTTTCTTATCTGGAGGCTATGTAATCCCAGTCAGGGATTTTTTCTTGAATATGAGAGAATAGAAAAACAAGTGTCTAGGAATGAGGTCACCTTATGACCTTTTCCCCAGGCGCCCCGCTCAATGTTTGGGGACTTCTATTAAATTGATGAGAACCATTCACATTGAGGACAGCATGAGAATAAAGCACGCAATTATGGGGGGAAAAGAGAGGAGAGAAAAGAGACCCTTTTTACTGTCAGATTCAATCTTTAGAGAATTGCTATGCCTCCCCCACACCCAAATTTTAACTTTTTACTTTGTATTGGGATATAGCCGATTAACAATGTTGTAGTAATTTCAGGTGGACAGCGAAGGGACTCAGCCATATGTATACATGTTTCCATTCTCCCCCAAACCCCGCTCCCACCTAGGCTGGTACATAATATTGAGCAGAGTTTCATGTGCTATACAGTAGGTTTTTGTTGGTTATCCATTTAAGATATAGTAGTGTGTATATCAGAGAAGGCAGTGGCACCCCACTCCAGTGCTCTTGCCTGGAAAATCCCATGGACGGAGGAGCCTGGTAGGCTACAGTCCATGGGGTCGCTGGGAGGCGGACACAACTGAGCAACTTCACTTTCACTTTTCACTTTCATGCATTGGAGAAGGAAATGGCAGCCCACTCCAGTGTTCTTGCCTGGAGAATCCCAGGGACGGGGGAGCCTGGTGGGCTGCCGTCTATGGGGTCGCACAGAGTCGGACGTGACTAAAGCGTCTTAGCAGCAGCAGCAGCAGCAGTGTGTATACGCACTTCCCCAGGTCCCTAAACTATCTCTTCCCCCTGGCAGCCATAAGTTTGTTTTCTGTGTCTCTTTCTGTTTTGTATATAAGTTCATTTGTATCATTTCTTTTCAGATTCCACATATGAAGGACGTCATACGCTATTTCTCCTTCTCTGTCTGATTACTTCACTCACTATGACAGTCTCTAGGTCCGTCCATGTTGCTGCAAATGGGGACTATTTCATTTTTTTAATGGCTGAGTATTATTCCATTGTAGATATATACCACATCTTCTTTATCCATTCCTCTATGTTTGAATTGTTAATGTGTTGTGCATGCTAAGTCACTTCACTCATGTGACCCCATAGACTGTAGCCCGCCAGGCTCCTCTGTCCATGGGATTCTCTGGGCAAGAATACTGGAGTGGGTTGCCATGGCCTCCTCTGGGGAATCTTCTCAACCCAGGAATTGAACCCAGGTCTCCCCATTGCAGGTGGATTCTTTACCATCTGAGCCACCAGGGAAGCCCTGATCCATAGTTACTTATGCCTAATTATGGTTGATCTTTTTATATTAGAGTTGATGTGTGACTTGGGTCTTACCTCAACCTGTGGTTATTCAGAATCTTCATCTTTGTTTCATCAAATGATGACTAGTCTTCGTCATTTTCTGTAACTCTAACCATTTCTGTTCCCATTTACAGCCACACTAGTCGGTACAAAACCGGAAGTCAGAAGATCCAGTTTAGCACTTCTGTTCTCCGTGAAGCATCCATGCAGTGCCCCTGATAGCCGTAATGAGAGGGAATCCTCAAGGCTCCTTGTTTCTTGCTGTAGGGAGAGCCGGGCCCTGCCCTGAAGGTGACAGGCAGATGTTTGACAGTTACTCACAAATCCTTTCTGCTCTGAGGTTCTCATCTTCATCCTGCTCTCTTTTCTATGGTTCTTTTCTCTTTCCCACTGTTAACTGGTCCTCTGGCTGCATCAGTTGGAGTTATACATGCCCCTTTTGTTTAAAAAGAAAAAATGCCTCTCAACTGAGGGTTCCTTTCTTATGGTGGTGTATGTTACCCTGACAGATTCTCACTCCTGGGGTTCGTGAGCCAAGTGGAGGCGCTGATGGGCCAGCATTTGGCACACATCCTCCTCTAACTCATTTATAACATGTCCTGATTTCATTCGTCTGTCCTTAGCAGAGTCAGCAGAGTTGGTTGGGTTAATCCTGAGTGCATGCCTGCTAAGTTGAGTGTCTCTTTGTGACCCAATGGATTGTAGCCCACCGGGCTCCTCTGTCCATGGGATTCTCCAGGCAAGAATATTGGAGTGGGTTGCCATGCTCTCCTCCAGGGGATCTTCCTGACCCAGGGATTGAACCTGTGTTTCTTTTGTCTCCTGCATTGGCAGGTGGGTTCTTTACCACTGCCGCCACCTGGGAAGCCGGGGTTAATCCTGCTCTGTGGCTTACTAGCAAGTGGCCAGACCTGATCCCGTTACCCTCAGGAAGTGACCGTGCTGGGTGATGAGACGCCTGGCAGGTCTCACTGACCTGTCTTGTCCAGTCACCCAGTTCAGGATACCTTTTCAGCCTGGCTGGTTGCTCCAGGGTGATGACAATTCAGATACAGGTCTTGTTCACAAATTCTTTAAATCAACTGAAGTAAATTCCAGACTTACTGCTAGAAGTGAGAGTGCATTCGCGATCTCACTGAACCTGAGAAGATCCTGAACACGTGGTGAGGAGTCAATAACCCCTCACTCGTACTTGCGATGTGTTTGGTCCTGTCTTTAAGCAGACTCTTTGAGATCAACTTTGGGTCTTGCTAATCAGTTTATTTGAAAATTTGCTTTAGTTATGGTTTTAATGAAAGTGACAGGAAGTTTATTTTTTGCATGCAAGTATAAATCATGTTGGAATATTTTTTTCTTTATCAGAAAGCCTCAGATAGAGCCAAGATTTGGCATACTCTGCACCCATGTTTGCATAGACACAACAGGGTCAAATCTGTCTAAAAGATCATTTGATGTGATTCTCCACACGTGCATGCTAAGTCACTTCAGTCGTTCAGTCACTTCAGTCCGATTCTTTATGACCCCCTGCTCTGTAGCCTGCCATTCCTCTGTCCATGGGGATTCTCCAGGCAAGAATACTAGAGTGGGTTGCCATGCCCTTCTCCAGGGGATCTTCCCTACTCAGGGATTGAACCCACGTCTCTTATGTCTCCTACATTGGCAGGTGTATTCTTTACACTAGGGCTATCTGTGTTCTTCACACTAAGGCCATCTGGCAAACCCTGTGATTCTCAGTAGCCAGCTTCTATTAACTATTATTCAGTTTGAATCTGGAAATTCCTGTATGGGACTGATGGGATGGTCAGTCATTTCAAAAGACATGTGCATGTAAACACTGATGACCATATTTTTCCCCTGGTGTAAACCCCTTAGTACAATGCCATGCTCATTTTTTTTGTTTGTTTGTTTTGTTTTGAAGTAAAGAAAGGTATATTACAAGGCCATGTAAGGAGACGAGGTGGCCCATGCCCTGAAAAGCCTTGAGCTCCACTATGCTAATTTTGGGTCAAAGTCATTAGCTGCAATGGAGAAAACGTGGCACTATGGATTTGATGGTTAGGACTCTGTCAGTGAAGGATACTTATCTGGGCCCGGGGCTCAGGAAACTCAAAAGGGGAAGCTCCGGTTCCCACAGTGAATTGCTTGCCAAGCCTTTGGTCAATCTTGGCAGGCTGCCACATCTGTCCTGCCCTGGTCTGACCCCTGGAGGCTGTGAGTGCTGGTACCCGCTGAGTGCTAGATGGCAGGCATGGCCAGGGGCCAGAGCCATCTGAGACTTCAGTCAACTCGAGACACAAGGTGAATCTCTTTCCCGTGAATCAACATGATTTGCAGTTGGTGCAGGTACTTTTTAGCAGAAACCCTTTGCCCTAGAATACCTGTCAGTTCAAATTTTTAGAATTCTCCAGGCAAGAATACTGGAGTGGGTTGCCATTTCCTCCTCCAGGGAATCTTCCCGACCCAGGGATTGAACCCATGTCTCTCGTGTCTCCTGCATTGCCCAGGTGGGTTCTTCACCCCTAGCGCCAACTGGGAATCCCCAGGCATGGCTCACAGACCTTTTTAATGTCTCAGCTCTCCTTTTTGGATGGTACATTTTCTTTTTTTTTTTTTTTCTCAATTTTTTTTCTGGGGCAGGATCGGAGCCGTTCCCTTTTATTTCCCCTCTGCTGCACTCACAGCTCAGCAAGACTGCCCGGCAGCTGCCAACAATGAGCTGTGTTTCTTAGGGCTTTGGCCACAGTTAATATCGGATGGTACATTTTCTTCTTATTTTTTTTTTTTAATAGATCTTGTCAGTCCTCAGCCTTGGACAGATTATGTTCATGGAATCCTCTAGTGTGAGACGTTAACGTGTTCCATTTTACTTTAAAAAAAATTGTTTTAATTTGTATACAATTTTAAAGGTTACTCTCTATTTACAGTCATTACAGAATACTGACTGTATCCTCCATGTTGTATAAGCCCAGCTCACACCCACCCGTTGGTACCTCCCACTTCCCCGCCTCTATTTGCTCTTCTCGGCCCTACTGATAACCGCTAGTTTGTTCTCTTTGTGAGCCTGCTTCTTTTTTGGTCATATTCACTCGTTTATTGTATTTTTTTCAGGTATTTCATTTTTCTTGACTGTTGCATCCAGGTCTGGACACATTTACAAGACAGACAGGAGTATTTTTTAGATTTTCTCTCCTTGCAAAGGGAATGACACAGAGATAGAATCTCACAAATAGCTTGTGGTTTTCCAAATCCCCCAGGAGGAGGCCATTAGGGTTCTTATGAATGGAACCTGTCTTGCTCCAACCCCTCCAAGATGATCAAAATGCTCATTCAGAAAAGCACAAGGGCTTTCCTGGTGGTGGCTAAGGCTCCATGCTCCCAGTGCAGGGGGTCGGGGTTTGATCCCTAGTCAGGGAACTGGATCCCGCATGCCGCAACTAAGAGTCTGCGTGCTGCAACTAAAGATCCCGCGGGCTGCAAGTAAAGACTTGGTGCAGCCAGATAAATAAATGTAAAAAAAAGAAAAACACAAGGGCAGCTTGGGTGATTCCCTACTTCAACAAAAGGAGCACGGTTTCTTCTCTTCCTTCCTCTCTCTGTTCACAGCCTTCTCCTTCTCTTTGAGTTTGGGTCTGATCTGTGTCTGATGTTCTCGTGGCTTTTAGGTCATTTTAGGAGCTAATGGTGAGAGGGGAAATTAGTAGCAAATAGTGATGGGCAACTGCCTTCTTTACATTTCTCCATAGAAAATTGGAAACTCCCATCAGAAGGAACCGTTGGGGAGACTTTATCTGCAATGTTACCCTCTATGACTGTTTCCCTGCCCTCCTTGCAGGAGCATGGAGTATATCAATCCTTTCCAGAATGTGCTAGAAAGATGCCCCTGTCACACATCAGTGCAGAGATTACTAGCATGAGCCTTAGGGCAGGCAGCCCTGGGTCTGAGTCTCATGTCTACCTGATACTTGTCACCCAGTATCCCAAGGCAAGTCTCTAGCCTCGTGAAGCTTTAATATGCAATGTCTTTATAATGTGAATGTTGACTCTCTTCTTATAGGTGGCTGTGAAGATTCAGTGAAATGATTGCATATAGCATTTAGCACAGGGAAAACCCTAGGACATGCTAAGTACTTAATTGTGTGTAGCTCTCTGCTCCATGCAGTACAATTGTCTGGCTTCCCTTCTGCAAGTTAAAGTGGTTTTCTAAGCCTGATTTGCAAAATATTGAGCCCACTGTTTTGGGACCAGGAATATGGTTTTTTTTTCTGTTTGCTATTAGTCACTAGTAGTGGGAGATGTTGTTAACCGGCCAAAGAGAACTTTGGGCATAGATAATTCCAGTCTAACTCAAAGTGTAGTAGAATGACGAATAATTAAAATGTGGATTTAATTGCAGTCAGATTTTTAAAATTGTAACTCTATCCTAGGATAGTCATCTCTTAACATTTTTAATAAATTTGCTCAAATGTAGGTCCTGCAAAAATAGAATATACAGGAGGGTCTTAGGTTATCCTAAGATAACCTAGGTTAACCTAAGATAACTTAGGTTAACCTAACTTAGGTCTTAGGTTAATTTGTAGAAATAAGTGCAGTTCAAATTGGATTTCTTTTAGAAGATAATTCATGTTCATGCTCACAAATTTAACCGCTAATTTCAGCAAATGAATGTTAAGAAAACAGATTTTAATAAGCTTCTACAAAGTCAAAGAAAATCTATGGAGCCTGTTTGCCTAAGGAGCAAAGGAGTTCTGAATAACTGGATTTATTTCTAAGGAGAAAAAAAAAATAGAAAGAGACTGCTTTCTTTGGATCCAGTGGAACTGAGACAGGAGGAAGAAAACAAGCTCATGTAAGAAAAATATGAAATAAAAACGTGAACATGGCAGAAAAAGGAAACTGGGTCAGACTCTTAAGCAACATGACTGTGGTGACAAAGCCTTGGAAGAATAAGGTCAGACTAGCCAAAGCTGCTCATAAGACACCACTTGTAGAAGACAGAAAGGACCAAGAAAGGGCCAAAGAGAATGTCACCTCTCTTCTTTATTACTAGCATGAGCTAATAACAAGCCATTAAAAGAATGGAGATGTTTGATGCTCCTTGAAAATTAACCTCCATACTTAAAAAGAAGAAGAAGAACAGGAAATAGGAACAGAAGACACATAAATTTGGAGGGTGGAGGACAGCTGTGTGGTGGATGATGTTTTAAATGGGTTGAGGGTATTAAAGACAGAATGCTTGGTGTACTTGTATTTCAGGGCATGAAAATGAAGTTGCCAGTGTCGTTTCAAGAATGAATTTGTGCAGTTAGGGAGGAACCCCCAAATTGTAAAGAGCTGTCACGCCTATACACACCCATACACATTGGCATGTGCACACACACACACAGACTTAGGCAATGACCCCTAAGGAAGAGTCTCCAAATAAATCAACAAGCATATTGAATAAAACAATGCACAGGGTAAACTCTTTCATACTTAAAATGAGCATCTCCATCTGGTCAAGGAAGATGCAGAGGGACTGGCTTTGAGATCAAGAGAGCTTACTTGGTACAATATCTCTGGCTTCAGAGAGACCCTGTAACTGTCCAAAATGATCAGGCAGCTAAGCAAGCTGACCAGCCCAGCTACCATCTGTGTTAGTTCTGAGCTGAACCATTTTCCTACAATCTGGACTCTGTGTCTGAGTTTCCCACTTTTCCCCAGTATAATTTTATAGAAGAATGTATTTGGAGACAAATAGATTGGACAACAATTTACCTCTATTATGAAAGGTATTGGAATCTTTGGTGAGATTTGAAATGAATTTTGATTGGACAGTACTTTTATTGACTCTCAATAGTAACCTGAAAACCAGCCCACAGTTTTTATAGGCTTGAGATAAAGTAGTGCTTTTTATAGCTCAGTTGTGTTTATAGGTATTTATTCTTTGAAAAGACAAATAGGACCAAGTGTTTATAAGAATATTTAATACTGTATCCCGAGGGTTTTTAATACTTTCACCAGGCATTTCATCAGATTTCTTATGGAGAAACCCTGCTATTAAATAATATTGTTCTCCCTCATGCTTATCAGTGAAAACTGTGTGATCTTTCCACTATGTGGAGGGATCAGGGAGAGCAAAATTGGCATGGTCTTCATTTTTAGAAAGGCTATGGGGGTGGAGCTTTCCCACTGGTAGTCCAGTGGTTAAGAATCTGCCTGCCAATGCAGGGGACATGTGTTTGACCCTTGCTCTAGAAATGTCCCCCATACCCCAGGGCAACTAAGCCCGTGTGCCACAGCTAATGAGCCTGTGCTCTAGAGCCTAGGAGCTGCAACTTCTGAAGACTGTGCACCCTAGAGCCTGTGCTCTGCAGCAAGAGGAGCCACTGCAATGAGAAGCCCATGCACTGCAACTGGAGAGTAGCCCCCGCTTGTGCAACTAGAGAAAACCTGCATGGGTGGCAGCAAAGACCCAGGGCAACCGAAACGAAAAATAAATAATAAATAAATCTTTAATGAAAGGTCTGGGGACCTCTTGACCTACAATATGACTACAGGCTCTATCATGCATGCAGATACGCATCAAATGATTTCTGAGTTTCTGCTAAATGCAAGAGAATATGCACCCTTTTTTCCTCAAAAAGAGTGGGAATTCATTTACCATGGAGCCATATTGTAACGCTAATACTGCATATTGTGACCTGGATATCATGGTGCTTAGTGGAGGACTTCAACACTTAGCATTTACTTGACTCTATGTTAAGCTCTGGTTCCCACCCTTTTGATTTTCTGCAGAAGACCAAGAAGAAAGCTCAGATGGGGCGGGGACAGAGGAAGAGCTGCTAACAGAGTAGAGGAGGCATTTACTTGAACCACATCTAACAAACCAGAAAAATAAAGGCAGTGTTTTCCTGCCTGAAGCTCCTCACTTTTATCTGCCCGAAGTTTATTCGAGAACATAGATGTTTAACTCATTGTTCACGCTGCTCAGCTCTTCGGTTTGTAAATGCCACCATACGCACCTGGACATTCAAAACAGCCAATGAACGGGCCTGAAGGCGATGCAGTTTCATCTTCCTTGGTCACTGCCCAGCTTCATGCATGGAGAAAAGTGCTTAGAGCATTGTCGTTGGCATCATTACGCCTTCTTCTTTCTCTCTGCTGCTGAAATGGTCTGTAAAGAGAAGTCTTGCTGGCCAAAGTGGTATGGGCTGCAATGGGTCTCAGTTGTGGCAGGCGGGATCTTTAATTTGTGTTGTGGCATGTGGGAATCTTTAGTTGCAGCATGTAGGATTTTTTTTTTTTTTAAGTTGTGGCATGCAAACTCCTGGTTGTGGCATGTGGGATCTCGTTCCCTGATCAGAGATCAAACCTGGGCCCCCTGCATTGGCAGCATGGAATCTTAGCCACTGGACCACCAGGGGAGTCCCCTACTTTACTTTTCTGAATCTGCCCTGGGACAGTGTCAGTGCAGACAAGCAGTAAGACCTGAGATCCTTGGTTTGCATACATTTTGGGCTTGTGTGAGAATACTCCCTCTCAATATGCTCATTCTCTGAGGAAGCTTGTATGAGCCAAATAGGAAAGGATTAGGAAGTTCCTTCTTTCCTCCCTACCCACCCCATCATGGCTGATGGTTTAATACCCAGCTAAAGGTTCCAGTTTGCTAAGGGCCCCAGGGAAGATGAGAGTGAAAGTCATTCCTATGAGATGTCAAGAGTAGCTGAATCTGGCCTCACATCAGTGTTCCTCAGAGTTAAATGTGCCAGGAATCATATTCGCAGTTAGCATTGATGGAAAGCATCCCTTGGTCATGCTCTGGAAAAAGAGGTGAAATATATATTTTTAGTATGGGTTTCCCAGATGGCTCAGCGAGTAAAGAATCCACCTGCCAATGCAGAGGAGACACAGGAGACACGAGTTCAATTCCTGGGTCAGGAAGATCCCCTGGAGGAGGGAATGCCAACCCACTCCAGTGTTCTTGCCTGAAAAATCCCGTAGACAGAGGAGCCTAGTGGGCTTCAGTCCAAAGGATAGCAAAGAGTTGAATGCAGCTGAGCATAGCACAGTCATATATTTTTAGTAGAGAAAGCAGGGCCTCACCAGCCACAGTTGGCACATGAACAGATCTGCTAGCAGCTGGAGCTGTGATCTGAATGTTACTCACCGAGACGAAAGGAAGTAAAATTCCTAGCTGCAGACACAGCCATGCCCTCCCCAGGGGCTGCCTATTTAAAAGCCATTTTTGGCCTCTTCTTTCCTGACACTCGAGGGTGAGTGGGCCTCTCTGGGCTTGTAGGTGTGAAACACTTTCTCTTTTCAAGTCCTTGGGCATTTTCTCCTTTGGGGAGTTACTTGTGTTGTGATGTATCTAGAGGACTCAATTAGGTGGCTGAGCTGGGGAGTACACTTTTTCTTTTGAGAACTCAGGTAGCTCAGGGCACTGACACTTTCAAATTTTTGACTCTACATTTAATAAGGATTGCCTTTTGGAAGTGGGTTAAATTGCTCAGTGTCCTGAAAAGCATCCACTAAATGGACAGATGGCAAATTAATTTGTATCTCTTTTTGAATATTTAAATTATTTCCTACTTGTAGAGCCTGTTTTGATGCTAGACTCACATGGAGTTCTCTTCATGGTCTCAGGACTGGATTTTCAGACAGTGCTTCCAACATTGACTTTATTTTGCCAATGCATGCAGGCACAGTTGGAACTCTCCTTACTTCAGTTTTCATGTGCCTTTACTTTGTGAAAACAGATGCTGAAATATTTCATCCAGGCTGCTTGTATCAACTTATAACCATGAAGTGAAGGATGAGATGTTCAATTCTTATTTTACTGATGCTAAAGGAAGATTAGAACATTCTTATTTGAAGATAAACTATCTGTTGTTGTTTAGTTGCTAAGTTGTGCTGACTCTTTTATGACCTCATGGACTGTAGCTTGCCAGGTTCCTCTGTGCATGAGATTCTCCAGGCAAGAATACTGGAGTGGGTTGCCATTTCCATCTCCAGGGTATCTTCCTGACCCAGGGATCAAACCCTCATCTCCTGCATTGGTAGGCAGATTCTTTATACCACTTAACCACCTGGAAGCACCAACTATCTGTTAGTGTACCATGAATGTGTTCTTGTATTATTTGGTATAGGCCATCTGGAATTTTCCAAGAACTCAGGCATCTAGGTCAATGATCAAATTGCAGAGCTTGGTAGAACGCTGCTGGGTAAGGCTCTGCCCTATTCCTTTTGTATGTAAATGGATTGTTTACACAAGAAAGGGTTTGTGGTCAACTCTGCTCTTTCCCTGTAGCTTTCTTGGGTCCCCAGACTGTAGGGGCAAAATAGACTTCGCAGTTAAAGAATCTAGGACTAAGAGAAGCAAGTGATATGGGGTTTCTGACCAGTGAGACACATTTTCAACACCCACGGGCCCACAGGAGTAGACATCATTGCTATGGTGCGCTAATGATGCCATTTGTCATACAGAGCTATGCGAGCCAGCTGAGAGCTCACAAAGTCGGCCTTAAATGGGAGAGAATGGGCGGAGTTGGCCAGGAATTCTCACGCTCAGCTCACTTCCATCCTCGGCTTCCCTGTTCTTCTAGAAACCAGAAGAAATAGCAGGGAGTCTTTTTTTTAACCCAGTTTCTGTGTGTGCACACGGGCATGTAGGTAACGGCATGATGGCCGGTCTTAGGTGTTCAAGGAGTGAATGACAAATCCAAGTTCAGTAACCTGGGGCTTGATCCCTCAGCCAACTTTCCCGTTCTTAGCTGTGTCAATGTCAGGTCTGTCTCTGTCCCCATATCTGTCTCTCTGTCTTACACACGTGTGCACACACACCTGGAGAAACACGGCAGTTCAACAGGAGGAAGTGAAGGAGGTCACAATCTGCAACACACATACCTGCACAGTCACTGGACTCTGACTGACTCTACTTTTTAGGTGGGGACAGCAGGCAACATACAATCCTGGACATTTCTGCAGACCTCAAGAGTTCTGTGACAAACCACGGGCTTTCATCTCTGAGTGCCCAAGTGGTTCTGCAGAGCCCTGGCCTGGCTTCCCAGGCAGGTGTGGATGGGAACCCTGCCCTGTCCTCACTGCTCCTGTCTACACAGGCTGGAGAACAGAAGAGGGTTTCTGCCCATCTGGTTTCCTTCAGGCTGAGGGCTTATGGGTAAGGTCCTTTCCAAGCTTGTGTAACCGCACGGAAACCCCTAGGGAGCCTCTCAACGCAAACTCTTGCCATGTGGGCAGGGCACCTGCCATACCACAAATTCCTCATCTGCAGCCACCTTGCCATTTCCCACCATGAACAGTATGTTCTGTAGCCTCACGCCACATCTAATTTGTTTTGCATTTAGAATATTCTTGGAAGTGTCCATATAATGAGAAGAAAACATTGTGTATCGAAGCAGAGTCTTGTCTCCACGCGCAACTCTTCCCCTGGCAGAAGTCACCTGGATGCTAATGAAATCTGAGTGTTGATGTCCTGTGGTGGGGGATGGTCTCCTCTGTGCTGAGACATGGTTTCTTTTTGTTAGCTCCGCCATCTTTATTAATATTAATAGAAATAATGAGAATGCGGGAGGCTGGCTTCTGGCAGCATCCAGAATTAATGGAGAGGATGGGAGGATGGTTGAGGAGTTAAGGTTCATTGGGCCAGTGAATGGACCACATCCTTCTGGGACCCTCTTAAAAGGTATTTTGTTCTAAATGAGGAATTTGGTGAATTTCTTCCACCCTTCAGTTTTATCACTAATGGGGAACTTCTCACAGCTGAAGCCCTAGTTTGCTAGAGACTCTAGCTTGTGATGGTTTTACAGCTGGTGTGTATTTGTGTGTGTATGTATTTAGTTAGGTATTTGGATCTATGATCAACAGCCAGCTTAATCAGGATTTATTCACCATGAGAACATTTGCTGCAAGGATCTATTGTTAAATGCATATCTATAAGCGTTTCATAATCTTAATGTCTTAATGACTGTCTCACCCACCATATGAGATGCTTTAAAGGGAAATACAGTGATGGGAAGTGGGGGCAGAGTCAGGGAACTTTCATTGCAGAAGAGAAATTTTCACGCTGAGGGAAAGTCAATCAAAAGTGGTAGATGATGTATCTCCTACTGATTTCATTCCCCTTGGAAGTTTCTCTAATTTTTGCTGCTTGTTCAAGCATTGAATGTCACTATGTCAACTCCCCCTACTGTTCCCAGGGATGTTTGTGACTCTGAGAGGGGGTGAGACACCTGTCCCCAGGCAGGCGACCTTCAAAGGCAATCTGGGGGTGGGGCAGCCAGGGGTCCTGTACAATTTCCCAAGAACTGCCAGCTTTCAATTCCTTCAAGCAATTGCTGTGCCAGGGAGATTATGGCTGGTAGCAGGAGAGACTCAGATGCGGTCCCAGCAGCTGGAGGCCATGCTGCTTGTATTAATACTTAGAGGGAGTCTAACTAACACTTGGGCTTCCCAGGTGGCTCAGCGGTAAAGAATCCACTTGCAATGCTAGGAGACTTGGGTTCGATCCCTGGGTCGGGAAGATTCCCCTAGAAAAGGGCATGGAAACCCATTCCAGTATTCTTCCCTGAGAAAAGTCGTGGACGGAGGAGCTTGGTGGGCTATAGTCCATGGGGTCTCAGAAGAGTCACACACGACTTAGTGACTGAACAACAAGCAACAACAACAAACCAGCACTCACTGGAGCAAAGGGAAGGAGTGCATCTCAGTCCCTTTGGAGACTCCCCACCAGCGGTGCTGTGCTCACATCTCCCTTTCCTGTTAGGACCAGGCCGAGGGAGCCTCAGGGCTTCCCAGGTGGTGCTAGCGGTAAAGAACCCGCCTGCCAATGCAGGAGATGTAAGAGATGCTGCTTCGATCCCTGGGTTGGGAAGATCCCCTGGAGGAGGGCATGGCAACCCACTCCAGTATTCTTGTCTGGAGAATCCCCATAGACAGAGGAGGCTGGCGGGCTACAGTCCATGGTGTGGCAGAGTCGGACACGACTGAAGCGACTTAGCGTGCGCTAAGGGAGCTTAGCGTGCTCCTTGCACAGCAAGGGAGCCTCGAGACTGTGTGGCGCAGGGCGGGGTGTCCCGGCTTTCACGCTGGAAGACCTGGGCTTAGGTCCACGTGCTGACGTCATCAGTGGTGGGACCTGGCTGACAAAAAACCTAGGGTGCTCTTAGGGTGGGTGAACAGAGAGCGCATCCAGCACGGAGAGGTCGAGGGATCCCCGGGAGGGCCCCGTCTGGAGAACTGAATCGGGTTCTGTGTGCTGCTCTGGCAGAACACTCGAGACAAGTAGAAGCACACCCAGAGGATGGTGTGCAAGGCTGGGAGGGGATGTGAAACCACATGACATCAGGAACTCACGGAGGACTGAGGCCCTGGCCTGAAGGCGTGATTTGGGGGAAGGTGTGATGGTCTGAAGCGCTGTCATGAGGAAGAGGAATCAGTTTCTTTTCATGAGGCCCTTTTGGTGAGATCTGGGATCTTGGCAGAAGCCACGGAGATATACATCTTTGTTGCCCATAGGGAAGATCTTTCTAACAGTTGCAAAAATGTCTAAAGTGACTTTCGTTGCTGTTGCTCAGTCGCTCAGTCCAACTCTTTGCAAATCCATGGACTGCCGCACACCAGGCTTCCCTGTCCTTCACCATCTCCTGGAGTTTGCTCAAGCTCATGTCCATTGGCTGTTATTGTCCACTGACCATCCAAGAGGCTTTAGATGATTGTTATTGGGGATAATCATACCAGATTCTGCAATCGACACCACCATCTTGATGTTATGGAAACTTTCATGCCGTGTTGCCGTGAATTGTCACCATGGCCATTGTGATAAGCCTTTTAGGAGAGAATCAACACTAATTGATTTTTTGGCAATAGTAGAACATAACACATGATTTTAATCCTACTTATTCGACTTTCATCTGTTTTGAACTGAGTGTGAAATAGAGGCCTTTGGTCCATTCCCCCCCGCCTCCGCCCCCATCCCAAGCCTCTTCCTGACTCATAGCTCTTCCCTGACTCAGGTCCCATTCTTGAGAGATCTGTGGGGCCCCCACCCCACCCCTGTCCCTTGTCCCTTTTGATTTGCTTGAAGACGGAGATATGGTGATATTGATGATCAGTGACGGGCCTCTGGGGTAGAGCTGGGGTGAGAGTTGGAAACACTGATTCAGTTTTTGAATTCTGGAGTGGTTGGTTTTTTCTACCGTTACCTAAAAGCCTCAATTATAATATTATACTCCACATGTCAAGATGTCCATGTGTCAAAATGGTCTGATCAGAATGTTGTTCTTACAACTAGCTGGACACATGCTACTCAAGTATGTTACACAGGGAACTCAAGCATCATAGGGCTGGTTGAACATGGTTATTTGAAAGATATTTTGTCATTCTAAAATTGTGTGCTCCAGCTCAAGAGTTCCCTGCCGCACCAGCCTAGGACAAAGTTGTCACCATCTGCATTAAAATGCAGAAAAATAAGAACAATGGATTACATTTTGTCTAAGGCTAAACTTATTCAGTTTTAAGGACTGTATTCTAAGATAATGGTCTTTATTTTCTTTTCGTTATTGTTGTTGTTATTCTTCTTTTGTTTTTAGATGGTGATAGGAGGTGGCATTTAAAAATGTCAATGGACAAGATAAATAACCTGTCTCACCATTACATTTTTATTATTATTTTTTTCTTTTACTGATACGTAAAATCTCAAAGTCTGGGAGCCCTGATTTAAGTCCAGTCTTTGGAACCTTGTTATTCAATTGTTAAATGGGCATAGATGCCTGAGTTCCCTATCAGTGTTGTTGTAAACTCTCACATTGGCTACTGTTCTTCCCAGACACAGGAGTCGTATACTTTGTATGATATTGGGTTGGTCAAAAACCTTGTTCAAACAAACTATTTGGTCAACCCAATATAAATGCCCTGATCACTGAGTGTATGCAGTTGTAATATTGCTCCTCCTCTCCTAGTTTTTCCTTGACTAGAGTTTCCTTCTCAGCTTCCAGTAGCGCATATGAATGCAGTCCGGGAGTTTGCTGTGTTCTTTCAGGATCCCTGTGACAAAATTTCTGCCAGGGCACCCAGAGGAAGACCAGAGCACCTGGGGCAGCCAGCACAGGCTCTTCTCTTCTGTGCAACTTGGAATGGGTGGGGTGGGCGTGCTATGGGGGTTGGGAGAAGAGTTCCAAGAAGGTGGGAGAGGAGCGGTCCTGTCTGTCCCAAGGTGGATGTGAACTCGTGGCATGTTTACCAGGGCAGGGCTTCCAGCCAGGTGTGAGGAACCAGTGGTGCCGATGGAACCATGCCCACACTGATGAAATCATGCATCTCTGGTGATGCTAAACCTTTCCGGGCGATTCTCATCTATGGCCAAGAGGACTGTCCTGTTGGCTGTGAAACTTTGAGACTCTGAGGAGATTAACCAGGTTATGGCTCATTTGTGCTGATATCTATCAAATGAAGCAAAGTCCCTTCAGTTTTCAAGGACTCATCAGTATAGGTGGGAGGGGTTTTCCTACATGCTTGCTCTGGGGCACCAGCTGTCTGTACCTGATCTCCATTTTTTGTCTTAATATTTCCCTAGGGAATTAGTAACTTCCCTGGTGGCTCAGAGGTAAAGAATCCACCTGCCAATGCAGGAGATGCAGGTTTGATCCCTAGGTCAGGAAGATCCCCTGGAGAAGGGAATGGCTACCCACTGCAGTATTCTTGCCTGGAGAGCCCGGTGGACAGAGGGGCCTGGCGGGCTACAGTGCATGGGGTTGCCAAGCGATGGACACGGCTTAGCAACTGAGCACACACGCAGGGGATTAATAACATACTAAGGTGAAAGGTTCAGCTTCTGAAGAAGTTCTTTCCTTGTTTAATGATGTTCAGAGCAGTAGTGTTACTGGTGGTGGGAAGGTAGAAACAGCTTAGTGTCCATCAGTGGGCTCCGCCCCACCAACACATCTGCAATGGCATGAGATAGAATACTGGGAATCCAGTCTAAGTCTTATCATATCACATGCAAAGTGTAATGTGGCCTGAAAAAAGGCAAGTTATAGAATAACTTTCCCCATAGGGAATGAGACAGTTTAAGTGGCTATTTAAAAGACACAGTACAACTTGTTACTTACTGTTACAGGTATCTTACCGTTTCTGGATACCTATGCATGTGGTCCAATGGGAGCTGAAGCATCACAGCAGGGCCACGTAGAGGTGATCTTTGGGGAAGGAGAGCAATGGAATTGGAGAGAAGTCCAAAGAGGATATTTCCATAGTGTTTTGGTGCCTTTACAAAAAGTAACGGAAGCACATATGAAAATGATTATAAGAATTCCAGGTTGTGGCTACATGTGTATTTATACATTCTTTGTTCTTTATTGAAGTTATATCTTTTTATTTTTTAAAATTTTTTAAAAGATTTTTTTTTAAAAAGTGGACCATTTAAAAAATCTTTATTGAATTTGTTACAATGTTGTTTCTGTTTTATGGTTTTTGGCCACCTGGCATGTGGGATCCTAGCTCCTTGACCAGGAATTGAACCTGTACCCTCTGCATTGGAAGGTGCAGTCAGTCTTAACCACTGGACTTCCAGGGAAGTCCCAGAAGTTATATACTTTTTAAAATGCCACCATATAATGACTAGAAAAAACTTAGCCTCTAGATTAAGATGCCCTTGGCTTCAGGTCTTAAGATGGCATAAGGCCCTTGGTCTTCCGCTCGCTGTGCTTGTGACCTTTAGCTGTTAGACTTTTTGGGGCCCCACCTGTGAAGTGAGGACGGCACAGCACCTGGGGCGCAGTGAGAACACCGAGGAGGCTGGCCCTTGTTATCAGCATCCTCCAGCTAAGATGCTAGAGACTGATTCTTCCTGGTCAGCCTTTGGAACCCGGCTCAGGTGTCATTTCCTTTCGGTCGTTTCCCAACCACCTCAGCCAGGTGCTCCTATGCTGCTTCATTCTACCTGCAGCATACCCTACGTGCATCACCTTCTAATAACGATGATTCATATTTGCTGAGTATTTACTACGTGCCAGGCACTCTTCTAAGCATCTTGCGTGCTTGCAGATTCTCTCTCTTAATTCTCTCATGAGAGTTTTATATCTTTTCTAATTTCCATCTTACATTCTAGTGTTTTTTTGTTGCTGTTGATTTTTATTGGAGTAGAGTTGATTTACAGTGTTGTGTTAGTTTCTGGTGTTTGGCAAAGTGAGTCAGTTACACATATACATATATCCACTCTTTTTTTAGATTCATTTCCCATATAGATCGTACAGAGTATTGAGTAAAGTTCCCTATGCTATACAGTAGGTCCTTATTAGCTGTCTGTTTTGGACATAGTAGTATATATATATATCAATCCCAATATCCCAGTTTATCCCCGTCTAATACTCCCTGGTAACCATAAGTTTGTTTACTATATCTATAACTATTTCTGTTTTGTAAATAAGTTCATTTTTTAAAAAATGATTCCACATGTAAGTGATGTCACGTGATATTTGTTTCCCTCTGTCTGACTTCACTCAGTAATGACAATCTCTAGGTCCATCCACGTTGCCGCAAATGGCATTATTTCCTTCTTTTTTATGACTAACAGTCCATTGATTATAGGTGCCACATCTTCTTTATCCATTCCTCTGTTGATGGATATTTAGGTTGCTTCCATGTCCTGAGCATTGAACACTAGGGTGCATGTATCTTTTCAAATTATGGTTTTCTCTGGGTATAGGCCAAGGAGTGGGATTGCAGGGTCATCTACTGGCTCTAGTTTTAGTCTTTTAGGGAACCTCATACTGTTCTCCATATACATTATAGTTTAGAATGGCCTGTTAGTGTGTCTCACCTAATAGGTGGTGGGTTTCTGGAACCTAGGTGTTGTGACTGATGAAGCTTTGTGCCCTTGAAGCTTGGCACAACGATGGAGAAAAATAGGTCATTCCATATGCTTCCTGGCCCATGTTGATTATAGCTCTTAGACGGCTGTCTGTGGAATGATTGTTTCCTGCTCCTCTCCACTGGAACAGCACCTGCTAGGAGGGAAGGACTATCTCTGTTGTGTCCTGGGGCCTCTGCTGGGTGGGGCCTGGTGCTCAGTACCTCTTTGATGAATGGATGGAGTCAGGAGAGGCTGAGAGTGGGAGGACAGGGATATTGGAAGCCAACTCAATACTCAAATTCACAGCTGCTACTGATAAAGACCTTGACTAATGTCTTCAGGCCAATATTCTGGGGTCTTGTGAGCCTCTGTAACTTGGAGCTTCGCATGGCTGATAAGTGACTCTTCTAGAAGGAATCTTGCTCAGTAGGCAAAACCTTCTGTGGCCAGCGTCAGTTCAGACCCTCTTCCCCATTAGGGTGGGTCACAACTTATACTCTTTCTGTGTCTCTTTTTTGTGTGTGTGTTTTATCTCCCATGCTGGATCTTAGTTTCCTGACCAAGGACTGAACCTGTGCCCCTTGCAACGTAAGTGTGGAGTCTTAACCACTGAACAGCCAGGGAAGTTTCGACTTACTTGCTTGACTCATGATCACCTGGGGCCATTAAAAATACAGATGTTATGCCCTCCCGTGCCCCCACACTATAAATACACCCACACATACCCTGAATCAGAATTTCTGGGGTGAAGCCCAGGAGGGTATGTGTCAGATCATTCAGTCGATTTCCGATGTCCTTAATTTATAGGTAGGGAGTTCCTGACATCCTACCTTTCAGGTGGAGGAAATGGATCAGGTACTGAAAGCAAAGAGATGGATTTTTTTCCCCCCTGGTACAAAACCATACACTTTCTCTCTCCCTTTTATTCTCGCTTATGTCTATTCTCTTTCTTGTTGTCTTTATTGAATCATTCTTACCTGAATCTTAAGAGACAAATGGACACAGCCTGAACCAGGCAAAGGTGAGCTCAGGGCTCAGTTGTGACCAGAGACGGCCCAGTGACTTGAGTCCTCTCAGCCCTGGGCATGCAAACGGGAGATCTGTGGTGTGCTGGGCACCGCTGATGACAGCTTATCATACAGCGGGGCCTCCCAAAAGCTCATTTACTAGCTTAATGGTCACATTTCCTTCTACTCCCCTTTTTAAGCTTAAAAAAAAAAAAAGAACTCTGTCAAAACAACAGGAGGCGTCACAGATGCAATCTTCAAGTCTTTCTGAGCAGGCCAACCATTCGTTGGCTCTCAAGATGACTGCAAATAATTTCCTTCCCATCTTCCTTATAAGCATCAGCTCCTCCTTCCCCCTTGCACAGGGAGGGACTCTGTCCCCCCATCCTGAGTGGACACGTGGTCAGACATCTTCATCCACACTCAGGGTGCAAGCTGTTTGCCCAAACATCACTTTGTTTTATCGTGGCTCAGTAGTAAAGAATCTGCCCATGATGCAGGCGAGCTGGTTCAATCCCTGGGTTGGGAAGATCCCCTGGAGAAGGGAATAGCAACCCACTCAGTATTCTTGCCTGGAGAATCCCCATGGACAGAGGAGCTTGGTGGGCTACAGTCCATGGGGTTGCAAAGATTCCGATGCGATTGAGTGACTAACACTTTCCCTTTTCAAGGACACCAGGGGTCGTGTTCTTTTTTTTATGAAACACCTATGAGATCTGAGAGGGTCAGTGATGTGCAGGCTGGGAGCGGACACAGTCCCCAAGACCCAGCGTCCTGTCTTGGGGGCCAGGGCCCCCTTCTCCACCTTGTCCCTCCTCACTGGTCTGGGTGGTAGCACCTTCTCTGTTCTCCCCGTCCCAGTCAGGTGCAGGGAGGCACCTGCCAGGTGGCTGCTCTGGCTCTGTGGGACTCTCAGGCATTTCCTTTGGCCTCTGGTCACTCTTTTTTTTTTTTTTTTCATTTTATTTTTTATTTATTTATTTTTTTAATTCAAAAGTTTTAAATTTTATTTTATTTTTAAACTTTACAATATTGTGTTAGTTTTGCCAAATATCGAAATGAATCCGCCACAGGTATACCCGTGTTCCCCATCCTGAACCCTCCTCCCTCCTGCCTCCCCATACCCTCCCTCTGGGTCGTCCCAGTGCATCAGCCCCAAGCATCCAGTATCGTGCATCGAACCTGGACTGGCGACTTGTTTCATACATGATATTGTACATGTTTCAATGCCATTCTCCCAAATCTCCCCACCCTCTCCCTCTCCCGCAGAGTCCATAACTCTTGATAAATACCCCTGTCCTGCCTTTGAGGAAGAAGCCAAGCTGAGCCTGAATTAAACCTGAGTGGAGGTGCTTGGAATGAGAATGGGATCTGAGATATTTGTTAAGATCCATAAGGAGCAATGAGCTCAGCCTCTTAGCCTGTAAACCTCATTTTTATTTCACTTGATGTTCTGATATTGCCATTTATTAGCAGCTTCACTGGGGCTTCCCAGGTGGCTCAGTGGTAAAGAATCTTCCAGCCAGTACAGGAGACTCAGGAGACATGGGTTTGATCCCTGGGTTGGGAAGATCCCTGAGAGAAGGAAATGGCAACCCACTCCAGTATTCTTGCCTGGGAAATTCAACGGATAGAGGAACCTGGTGGGCTACAGTCCATGGGGTCGAATAGAGTTGGACACGACTGAGTGACTAAGCATGCACGGCTGCTTCATGAACACACATGTCTTTGCTGAGGACTTGCTGCATGCCGGGCATTGGTGTGGGGCTGGGGGCGAGGCAGTGTGGACGGCTCAGGGTAAGAGCAGTGTGGACTCTGAAAGGCTAGAAGGGCATGTGTGGTGCTCTTGAGATAGGAAGGAGGCTTGGGTTCGGTTGGGAGGGCAGGAGCGGGGAGGAGTGGTTGGATTCAGGGTTTGTTCTGGAGGCAGAGCTGATGGCATTTCATTGAGTATGGGGTCAAGAAGAGATGAGTTTGGACTGGTAACGGCATGTCTATGCGTGTACACCTAGAAAGCTTCTGTGATCTTCAGCACCTGGGGAGATTCAAATGCAGGAGGCTCCTGGCAGGACATGGGCCATTGGAGTCAGGACCTTCTCTGGAGCCACTGCAGCAGCTTCCTGGCAGGTCTCAAGTCTGCTTCCTGGCTTGTCTTTCTAAAGGAGGGTTGGGTACTTTCCTTTCCCCCAGACCCACAGGTTGTCCCTGTGGCTTTTAGACCAAAGTCTAGACCAGCCCAGGGGCAGTCACAGCCTCATGCTAACTTCCCACCCCAGCTCCAGCCACTTCTTCACCTGCATTTACTGATGTTCCAGACACATCAAACGCCTCCCTCCTCCTCCCCCACCCATGACATCACAGTCACACTCCCTGCCTTCCCTTATTCTCTTCCCATGCCTCTGCCTTTCAGGAGCCTTTGCAAGCTTAGTCAGAATTCTGCCTTCCCCAAGCTCATACCCCATATTCTTCCTGATGGAATTATTTCTCTAATGAAACTTGATTTGTACATTTAGTCACCATTTAATTTTCCTCTGTATTACAGTTGTGTATCTTTAAACATGTATTATATATATTTATACTGTATTTATACATATATTATGTATTTTGTGTTATAGTTGTATATCCCTATGCTGCTGCTGCTGCTGCTGCTAAGTCGCTTCAGTTGTGTCTGACTCTATGCGACCCCATAGACGGCAGCCCACCAGGCTCCCCTGTCCCTGGGATTCTCCAGGCAAGAACACTGGAGTGGGTTGCCATTTCCTTCTCCAACCCATGAAAGTGAAAAGTCAAAGTGAAGTCGCTCAGTCGTGTCCGACTCTCAGCGACCCCATGGACTACCGCCTACCAGGCTCCTCTGTCCATGGGATTTTCCAGGCAAGAGTACTGGAGTGGGTTGCCAGTGCCTTCTCTGTATATCCCTATAATACTGCTTTTATTATTGTAAGGTCTCTATTACTAGATTAAAAAAAATTTTTTTTAATGTGAACCAATTTTGAAGTCTTTATTTACTTTGTTACAATATTGCTTCTATTTTAAGTTTTGGTTTTTTGGCTGTGAGACATGGGATCTTAGCTCCCTGTGTGTGTGTGTGTACTCCTTCAAGTCACTTGTGTCCGACTCTGTGTGACTCTGTGGACTATAGCTCACCGGGCTCCTCTATCCATGGAATTTCCCGGGCAAGCATACTGGAGTGGGTTGCCATGCCCTCCTCCAGGGGATCTTCCCAACTCAGGGATCGAACCCACGTCTCTTATGTCTCCTGCACTGGCAGCTGGGTTCTTTACAATTAGTGCCACCTGGGATGCCCCTTTGATCCCAGCTCCCTGATCAGGGATCAAATCCACATCCCCTACATTGGAAGGTGAAGCCTTAACCACTGGACCTCCAGGGAAGTCCCTCTATTCTCAAGGGTGAAGCTGAGTCTTACTCTGTATTCCAGTCTAACCTAGATTTTTAGACCCTCAGTAAATGACCTGCATTATATTGATTCAGTGAAGACAGACAGGAGCTAAGAGGGCAGTTCAGAAGCATCAAGTGCCCTCTGATTACAACTATTGCTGGTGTACATGGGTGACAGTAAAGAGCTTGTAAAAACCTGGAAATCAGGTAGCTTTCTATTTCAGAGGCAGCCAGCTCTCTCAAGATAATCCAGTGGTCCACCACATTTCCCAGCCTCCTTTGCACTTAGATTGGTCACATGACTGTCTCTGGTCTGTGAGATGAGGATAGGAAGTCAGGTGTCACTTTGAGGCTCTTGGGAATCAGCACTCTCCTCCGTCTTTGTCTCTGGCTGCTGCAGTCAGCCTGTTCAGTTCAGTTCAGTCGCTCAGTCGTGTCCGACTCTTTGTGACCCCATGAATCACAGCACGCCAGGCCTCCATGTCCATCACCAACTCCCAGAGTTTATTCAAACTCATGTCCATCGAGTCGGTAATGCCATCCAGCCATCTCATCCTCTGCTGTCCCCTTCTCCTCCTGCCCCCAATCCCTCCCAGCATCAGTCTTTTCCAATGAGTCAACTCTTTGCATGAGGTGGCCAAAGTATTGGAGTTTCAGCTTTAGCATCAGTCCTTCCAATGAACACCCAGGACTGATCTCCTTTAGGAAGGACTGGTTGGACCTCCTTTCAGTCCAAGGGACTCTCAAGAGTCTTCTCCAACACCACAGTTCAAAAGCATCAGTTCTTCAGTGCTCAGCTTTCTTCACAGTCCAACTCTCACATCCATATATGACCACTGGAAAAATCATAGCCTTGACTAGATGGACCTTTGTTGGCAAAGTAATGTCTCTGCTTTTGAATATGCTATCTAGGTTCATCATAACTTTCCTTCCAAGAGTAAGCGTCTTTTAATTTCATGGTTGCAGTCACCATCTGCAGTGATTTTGGAGCCCGGAAAAATAAAGTCTGACACTGTTTCCACTGTTTCCCTATCTATTTCCCATGAAGTGATGGGACCAGATGCCATGATCTTAATATGTAGAACACAGAACGGATGGAGCCTGGATCCAGACACGTCTGATGGAGATGGGTCCTGCCATCTCACATCAGAACTTGCAAGGATATGACACAAATGTTGTACTGAATTGATGAGGTTTGGATTTGCTTGTTACATCAGCATAGCGTATCATATCCTGACTATCGTATCCTCTCAATGTAGAGCTAGTAAAATCTGCATATGATGGTTTGATTAGCAATCTGAGAAAGCTAAGTCAGAAACGGTCTGTTTGTAAACTTGCAGGCATCAGACATCACACCCAGGATGATTCAGTGAATGAGCTCATGGAGGCAGAAATAGAATATGATTGTAAACAAACACACAAACAAACAGCAGAAATCGAATCCATTGTGATGTACTGTGATTCAGAAAGGGGGCACAGAAAGGGCAATGGAGAACCAGAAGTCAGTCGTGTCCTTGAGAGAGGATGTCTTGGCTACTTGGAGGAACAGCATCTGGGCCTTTTGGACTATACTGCAGAGATGCAGGCATCGGCCTGTTGGGGACCAGATGTCATTTCACGTTCAGGTTATGTAACTTCCTGTTTCTGATGTGAAGCTAGGCGTGCAGTTTGTAGCCCGCCAGGCTTCTCTGTCCATGGGATTCTCCAGGCAAGAATACTGGAATGGGTTGCTAAGCCCTCCTCCAGGGGATTTTCCCGACTCAGGGATTGGTCCTGAGTCTCCTGTGTCTCCTGCATTGCAGATGGATTCTTCACCCACTGAGCCACCTGGGAAGCCCCTGCTTGAAGTATAACTTCCAGATAATACTGAACTTGCCATTAATTTGTTCAAAAGGAGAGAGGAGCCTCTGTGCTATCACACATACTAGCTGATTTAATCGACAGATCATTTTCATTGCCAATGAATTCTCTAGAAATCTAGTTATGTGTATCAGCCTCTCTAAGGCAGTAAGTTCATACATGGAAATCAGAATGGGATGGAAATCAGAATCAGTCTGTTGAATCTGTTGAAATTAGACCCAATTCACTGGTAATCCACCTTGTGAGGTCTTTAGGCAGCCAGGTGGGCAGTTGGGCATCCAGGTCTCAGACCCTCTCTGGTTCCACCACTCAGCTTTGCTGTGGGAGTTGTGTTTGCTACAGTGTGTAGCCTTACCATGTAACCTTCAGGGACTTCCCTGGTGGTCTGCTGGTAAAGAATCTGCCTTCTTTACATAAAGAATCTACATCCCCAATGTAGGGGATGCGTCTCGGATCCCTGGTTGGGAAACTAAGATCCCACTTGCCTCAGGGCAACCTGTTTACCACAGCTACCAAGCCTGTGTGCTCTGGAGCCCAAGCACTGTAATGAGGAGCCCTATAAATAAATAAATTAAGAAAGAAAAAACACGTAACCTTCAGATACTTCCAGAAATGGAGCTGACTGGGAGACACAGTTAGCTTTGTCTGTATGATATGAGTCTTTACATTAAGGTTGGAGACCCCAAACACCCCTTTAGAGAATCTCCTTGAAAATACATTTGATTGCTGACTTGAAAACAATAGACCCAACCATGAACAGCATTGATTCTTGTTTGCTTAAATAAATTTCAGGGAGAGGAGTCAGACAAACACACTCTAACTCTGCGGTTTCCCCCAGAAATCTCAAAGACAGTTTTGGATCATCAACAATATATATATCTGCAGCTGTGTGTTTGAAAGCTACCAGCAAATTCTTACTCAAATAGTTTCTCACATAAGATTCACGTTTTGGAGATTTTCAGTTCCCTTTAGTCTCCTTTCTGGTTCTAGACTTGAAATACTGGTTAAGTCTCATATCCCAAACACCCAGCCCCAAATTAAAAATAGAACACAAATCGTTAATTTTTTGGATTTATTAAAAATTTTTTTTAAATTTATTTTTCGTTTTATTTGTTAATTTATTGGCCACGATGCCTGGCACGCGGGATCTTAGTTACCTGAGCAGGTATTTAACCTGAGCCCCTGGCATTGGCAATGTGGAGTCTTAACCACTGGACTGCCAGGGAAGACCCTGTTAATTTTTTTAAAAAAATTATTTCTTTTTGACTGTGCTGGGTCTTAGTTGCCTGTGGGCTTTCTCTAGGGCAGCAGGGGCTACTCTAGTTACGATTCTCAGGCTTCTCTATGGTGGCTCCTCTTGTTGCAGAGCAGGGGCTCTAGAGGATACAGACTTCAGCAGTTGCACCTCCCGGCTCTAGCGCACAGACTCAGTCGTTGTGGCGCATGGGCTGAGTTGCTTTGCGGCATGTGGCATCTTCCCAGATCAGTTATCCAACTCATGTCTCCTGCCTTGGCAGATTCTTTACCACTAAGCCACTAGGGAAGCCCCCTTTTAATTTTTTTTTAATGGTAAAAATAGTCATATAAGAAGAATTTCTAGAAGTGCAGAAATAATAAAAAATAGAAAGTAGGACCCTTCCTAGTTCCATCCCCCAGAAAAAGCCACTGTGACTAGTTTGGTGGATATTATTCCAGATTTTCTCCCTACACATATACAACCATATGTTTTATTATTTACAAAAATGGAATAATTTATGCATGCTGTCTTACAATATGCTTTTTTTCTCTCAGGAACATATCTTGGGCATATTTTTTATGTCAACGCACATTTGTATTTTTTAGTGGCTGTGGAATATTCCATTTTATATGTGTACTATAACTTTTTTAACCAGTTCCCATTGCATTGCTCTCAATTTTTCACGTTTATAAACAATCCTGAAATGAATGTCTTTATCTACAGATTTTTGAGTACCATATGGCCTTACTATAGTTAAGTTTCTAGATGAGAAAATATTAGGCCAAGAGATTTCTATATCTTAAATTTTGATAGCTTTTGCCCAAAGGTCTGTAGAGTATACATATTTACCACCACCATGCTGACCTCTTGGTTGGCATTGCATTTTGATAGTCTTTGGTAATAGAAATCTCAGGACTAGAGTCTACTGTGCAAGGTAGAGGTGTAATTTTTTTTGAATTACTAAAATGCAATTACCCCCTACAGTGCCATTTTGGTTGTGGTTTCATAAGCACAAAATGGTAACCATGACTCATGAGTGAAAGCAGAAGTGTAGCCCATTCTGACATTCTCAGTCGAGTTCCCACCTTGTGGCTCCCCCACCCCCACAAGGACAACTGTACATGTGTGACGAGGTTTGTTGGGCTAACAGGAGTAGGAAGTGCTTTGCTTTACATCTGCCTCTTACAGAGAAGTCCGTGGGCTGAGATGGAAAAGTCCTTAACTCCCACATTTGCTGGCTATGCACCCTTGGTGCGTCACGAATTCTCTCTGAACTGATTTCTTTATCTGGCTTCTGGCATTTTGCGAGAACTAACTGAGAAAGTAGACGGAAGTTCCTAACCCAATGCCTGACATGTAGCATTTGCTTGTTTTCTCCATCAGCTGAGCATCCTTCCTCTGTGGAAAATAGAGCTTCTGTTCAAGGACCAAACTTCACCATGACAAACGACTCTGGTTTTAAACCATTTTCGAGAGAAGGGTAAGTCTTACTTGTTGGGAAACTCTATTCCTCTTGATTTGTTTGCAATATATTGGATGTTTAGATATGTTGTTGAACAGGATGCTTTTTTGCTTGTCTTTTCAGAGCAACTTTCTCTAACGGTCTTGTTGTTGATCAGTTGCTAAGTCGTGTCCGACTCTTTGCGACTCCATGGACCGTGGTCTTAACTGTATCCATTTGGTTTTGCCGAGTGCATTATGAAATAGGTCATATTACTGTTTGACCACATTATGTAGATACATACAGCTCATTATGTTTAAAGCTGCCTATTGTTTGCAAAGGTGGCTCTGCTGACAGTGGTTCCAGTGGGAGTGACTTGAGCTCAGTGAGACCGGTTGGGTCTATGAGGCTTTTCACTCTGTGCACATGTGAACTTGTTTCCTGGGTGAGCTGATCTACTTAAGATTGGAAGAATCTGTCACTCATGGTAATTTACTTCTACCTAGGGGCTTAGCTAAACCCTTGCTATGTTTCTAGCCATTCAGAACTACTCCAGAGTATTCTAAACCACGTGGCTGTCCATCTGGAATATCCACAAGGTGGATATGTGGGAAATGCCTACAGAGGGGGATCATTCCTGGAGAAATGAGAAAGCTGGTGGCAAAAATAAGGCCTGGATTGAAGGGAGGCAGCACAGCTTAATTCATTAGCTTGCTTTTATTTAACCACCATCAAAGGTGGGGCAGGTAGTGAATAGTAACCTTAATTTTCAGATGAGGAAATGGGAATTCACAAGTTTAATGCCTATGTTTAATGAGATTTGTAAAGTTCCAGATTGAACTCAAGACCTGTGGTCCAGTTCTCTCTCTATTGAGGAAGACTGGGATGGTAGTAGCACCCCCCAAAACTGTTCCTGGGCTGCAGATGCAGGAGGCCCAGATTCAGCATCCACAGCAAAGTGTCAGGGTTCAGCCAGGTGAAACTCAGCGGGGACACGACCTGGTGGTAAACTAGAGGGAAACTAAGGCAGACACAGAGTTCTATGAAGTGTGTTGCTGAAACCAGAGATGGAAGGACCAAGGATGTCCAGGTATTCAGGGCTCACCTCTGAGATAACCAGTCACTTTCAAGATCCACCTGGGAGAGGCTGGAGGCTGTTAACTTATCCTAGTTCATCAGATTTCACTGGGTATGAAGCCTGGCAGAGCTCAGGGGAAATGAGGCTTCATGACTCCTGGTCAGAGGGGCTGAGAGCAGCAGAGAATGTATGCAGGGTTCACAGGTTATCCCACAGAATCGCCTGTTCTAGATGCTTCTCCTGCCTTCCTTGCTTCCCCTCTGCACTTTGATTGAATGCGGCCAGCAACGCCAATGATGCCAGGCTATGCTGAGCTCCATGCAAGTGTTCTGAGCTCTCCTGACTGCTTTCTCTCCTTTTCTGCTGGACTCATTCAGCTCTTCATTGAAATGTGTGTTGTTCATGTGGCAGATTTCTGTTTCTGATAAGGCCGAGTGAAGTTTAGGCTGCTGCATGGCTTTGGCTTCCTTCAAATTTATACCTGTTCATAGCTCTATTTAGTTTGCATCATGGTTTGTAGATAATGACACCTTTTCTCTGTTACATTCTCTAACAATCTAGTTACACTAAATCTTTCCATACAGGTTCATGATATCAGATCATGTTCATGACCAATCCATGGGGAGATTTTCTATTACCCTCTCTTCCCTGCCCCTACTCCTACAATACTCTAGCCTCAAATTAATATCTGACATCTTTCTTGAAGGCTGATAACAAAGTATTTTTGTAAAGAACAAAGGCTTTTTTTTTTTTTTCTTTCCTGAAGCTGACTTTTGGTTAACCACATTTGTTTTCTGTTGGGGCAGAGAATAACTATAGAAGGCACAGGCCTGGATGCTCAAATTATGTCTCTTAAAATGAATGTTTTACTGCTCTAGAATAGAACATGCTGAGAGTGATAGAGTGGGAAGGTCCAGGCAGGGCCTGCTGTTTAGCTAATCTGTCCAGTTCTTGCAGTGCTTTGGAGAAAAAGAAAATCATGTGTTGAAGGGCAAGGGGATCTTTGCAGTGATGCTGTGGCATTTTCAGTCCTGTTTATCTCCTGGTCCTTGTTTTTACTTTTAAGGAGTTAAAGGTTAATAATTTATACTGAAATACATAAGGATAAATATTGGGTGGAGCTTTCCTTGTAGCTCAGTTGGTAAAGAATCTGCCTGCAGTGCAGGAGACCTGGGTTCCATTCCTGGGTCAGGAAGATACCCTGGAGCAGGAAATGGCAACCTGCTCCAGTATTCTTGCCTTGAGAATTCCATGGACAGAGGAACCTGGCAGTCTACAGTCTATGGAATTGCAAGCATTGGACACAACTTAGCGACTAAACCACCGCCAAATATTGGGCAGGGTGTTGCCAGACACCTTTTTTTCTGACACTTTTTGATACTATTGTGTAAGAAAATCAAATATATTTCCTATGTTATATGAACTTGAAGAAATTGAAAGCCAGGGGAGAAAATACAATCAGTAACGTTTTGGATTAATCAAGCTCCAGACCCAGTGACCGATTTATAGGAAAACAAATTTATAGGGAAACAAGAAAGAGGAATGTATTAAGAGACATCATGGGATGCAATTAGCAAAACTCAGATATAAGTACTTCTAAGAGCCTCTTGATGAGGGTGAAAGAGGAGAGTGAAAAGGCTGGCTTAAAACTCAACATTCAAAAAACTAAGATCACAGCATCTGGTCCCATCACTTCTTGGCAAATAGATGGGGAAAAGGTGAAAACAGTGATAAATTTTATTTTCTTGGGCTTCACTATCATTGCAGGTGATAACTGCCTGCATGAAATTAAAACACATTTGCTCTTTGGAAGGAAAGCTACAACAAACTTAATTAAAAAGCAGATACATCACTTTGGTGACAAAGGTCCATATAGTTAAAGCTATGGACTTTCCAGTAGTCGTGTACAGACGTTGGACCATAAAGAAGGCTGAGCGCTGAAGAACTGATGCTTTCTAACAGTTGTGCTGGAGAAGACTCTTGAGAGTCCCTTGGACTGCAAGGAGATCAAACCAGTCAATCCTAAAGGAAATCAACCTTGAATATTCATTGGAAGGGCCGATGCGGAAACTGAAGCTCCAATACTTTGGCCACCTGATGCAAAGAGTTGACTCATTGGAAAAGATCCTAATGCTGGGAAAGATCGAGGGCAAGAGGAGAAGGGGGCGCCAGAGGATGAGATGGTTGGATGGCATCACCGACTCAATGGACATGAGTTTGAGTAAACTCCCGGAGAGAGTGAAGGACAGGGAAGCCTGGATTGCTGCAGTCCATGGGGTAGCAAAGAGTCAGACACTGCTTAGGGACTAAACAATGATTGAACAACAAAGAATGGATAATCTAATTTCTTCTTCTTCTTTGATAACAATAAGGGCAAGAAGACATGGGAAAAAGAAATGGAGTAACCCGTAATTTAAAAGAGAATTAAGATCTATAACTAATAATAGTGTATAGACCTTACGTGGATCCCAGTGCAAAATTCTAAATAATAAAAAAAGTTTTTTTAAAGGATAGGTAAATGTGAACACTGACTCAATGTTTAATTATATTGAGTTAATGTGATTTTTAAAGTTTGTGGTCATTTCAATTTACACATTTAAGAAGATAAAATAGTTTCAGGGATTTACTTCAAATCATAAATCATTGGTGTTTGTGTGGACAAAAAGGAAATAAAAGTGGCCACTTTTGTGTAAGTTTGAAAATTTCCTAAATTAAAGGTAACATACAAAAAGTAAGCTAAACTGTAAATGAAAAAAAGCAAGGGCTGCAGCTTAGAATAATTAATGTAAAAATGCCTTGTGTCTCTAAGTTGAAAGAAAGCCAAATGTTCATTTTTATTATTATTTTTCATGCTAAGGTTTTGGATCATCAAAATCAAAACCTAAACACAAATGCACTTAAAGTAAAATTAATAGAAATATATAAACCTGTTGACAGTGTTTTTTGTAGCAATCCTGTAATAAAACAAGGAATTTCTCAGCCCCACTCCCTCCCCCTATATCATTTGAAGGTCAGTAATGCTGTTGTGTTTGACTAAGATTTCTAGTGTCATTTATATACACTGCATGCTAAATTAATTTCCAAAGTTAAACTTGACGTTTATCAGAGTTAGACTTTGAAATTCACACAAGAGAAATAGGTCAAATCACATATTACAAAAGAGAAAAGATAAGCACCCATGTGTTTAAGCTTTAAAATGTCCTGGAAGGGGCTTTTTTTTTTTTTTTAATCAAAACAGTAGGAGCTACAAAAAAAAAATGATTATATAAGGTCTTCAATTGTAGATGCATAAAAGTAGATGGAGGGGGTGGCAGGAAGACATTTGGCAAGGTCAGAGTCAGAATTTGTGGAGTTCAAATGTCTTTTTCAGTCTCCATTCTACTCTGCTCTGGTTGGAGATGTTGGGAATCTAAAAGTGAGGCATGGCAGATGTCCTTGCGGTGAGGATTCTGAATGAGAATTATGTTCTTTAATTATACGCTCCTCGGCTTTGGATTTGGAAGGCAGAATGAGCTTTGGTTTTTCCAGTAGTCATGTACGGATGTGAGAGTTGGACCAAAAAGAAGGCTGTGTGATGAAGAATTGATGCTTTTGAACTGTAGTGCTGGAGAAGACCTTGAGAGTCCCTTGGACTGCAAGGAGATCCAAGAAGTCCATCCTAAAGGAAATCAACCCTGAATATTCATTGGAAGGACTGAGGCTGAAGCTGAAGCTCTAATACTTCGGCTACCTGATATGAAGAGCTGACTCTTTGGAAAAGACCCTGATGCTGGGAAGGATTGAGGCCAAGCGGAGAAGGGGGCCGCAGAGGATGAGATGGTTGGATAGCAACACTGACTCAATGGACATGAGTTTGAGCAAGCCCTGGTGGAAAGTGGAGGACAGAGGAGCCTGGGGTGCTGCAGTCCATGGGCCCGCAGAGTCGGACGTGACTGAGGGACTGAACAACAACGAAAGCTGGTGACAGTAACCGTCCTGCCTTTTCGTTAGTTAGTAGGAGACAACCAAGGAAGAAGACCTGGGAAAAGGCTGTAAGGTACGAGGGAATAAAAGGAGGAAAGGGCAGTGGAGGTGAGCGGGTGGTGCTGGGGCTGTGGGTGGCAGACAGGGCGGTGCCCTGGTGGTGCTTCCTGGGGCAGTGGCAATCCTGGCGGGCCTCATGGTGCTGGTTTGTCTGCTGCTAGCGCTCAGAAGTAAGGGAGGAGGTTGAAAGCTGCTTAAAGATTTGTTGTGACACTTAGCCTGAGCTAGTTATTTCTGCTCACTCCTTTAGTTCTATGATGAACCTCCCTCTGTAGTAAGTGCAGATGCTTCTTTCTGACCCAGCAAACCACACACAGCTCAGCCAGGCTGCAAGGTTGAGGCCTGGACTCCTGTCCTTTTCCTGTGTGTAGCTGACCCTCCAGTCATAGACTTGGGCCTCCTGTGTTCTGTACTATAACTCTGCTGGCTCCAAAGAACCAACATGTGACTCCACGGGTGCTTCTACCCCTTCCCCATCCTGACCCCCAACCAACGGGCCTGGGAACCAAAATACGCAGCTCCGAAGGCCGGTTCTGCAGCTTTCTGTCTCTGTGATTTTGGCTCAGTTTTGTAACCTCTTTGAACCTCTGTTTCCTCATCTCTGAAATGGGGGGAAATAGCACTACTTCACAAGGTTAGAATGTGGATAATAAAGTGAGTTAATTATCTAGAATATGGCAGGTGTTTGTACACAGTATCCATTATATAAGTTGCGCACACTCTGAACGGAGTCAATGGATCATTCCACTTGGGGAAACTGATGAGAAAGCAGGTTAGTATCAGAGGGCATTTCTTTGCCGATCACAATAGACTTTCCATTGAGAAATTCCCTCTGCACACGCGTGCAGAACAGTCGGGTTCCTCTCAAATGAAGTGTTGTTTTTTTGACTTGGCAAGGGCATGGTGTACTCTGAGCCACTTACTGTCCTGTGTCAACAACAAAACAGAACAACACAACAATTGCTGTTTGGCCTTGGTGACTCTGATCTCGGGTTTCTGCCCACCACCTGATCAAGCTCTGAAGTCTTGCTTCATGTAATCCTTAGATAAATACAATATTATTTCCTCTTAAGAGAAACCCATCCACTTAATGAATTATATATATTAAAGTAATTTCTGCTTACACACTTGCCGAATGTTAAATGCTCATAAACTATACTCTGAACAATGCAGGTGCCATTAGACTTAGAGTTGTTACAGTAATTTTATCATGTCTCCTAGTTCATAAATAATTTACACAGGGACTTCCCTGGTGGTCCAGTGGCTAAGACCCCTTGCTTCCACTGCAAGGGGCACAGGTTTGATCCTGGTTGGGGAGCAAAGATCCCACATGCTGCATGGTACTGCCAAAAAATAATAAAAACTTAAAATAATTTACACAGAGCAGAGAGCTTAAATTTTATATTTTCTAAAGGGAAGAAAAGCATAATCAATTGTGTATCTCCCCATTTCTATTTATAGACTATCTCCCAAAATATCTAGTTCTGAAACTCTACAAGATTGATGATATGAAACTAATCTATGCTATCGGAAGTTGAAACTAACATGTTTAAGTGGGTGTTTTATACGAAGTTCTCATACACTTTTTGATTCAAAGTTAACAACTGGTAAATATCAGTTCCTTTTGAATATTTACTAGAGCCTTAGATTGATGATTCTAACTCATACTATGAATAGAAATTGTGTTTTCTTCATTTTGAAAGGAATTTTTTTTTTTTCCTTTGCCATCCACTGGATATTGAGACTGTGTCATGATGTGACTTAAACATGATGTAACCTGGTGGGGGAAGGAATTATGTGGTGTTAAAGAAGGTCGGGTCGAATGGAATGTTCCTAGTTCCTGAAGGAAAGGAGATATTGCCTTTTATTGGTTTACAAGTTACGTTTCAAGTGTTTTCTTTGAGACTAGGAGTTAGGTCATCCCTTTACTATACACTTAATAATTTGCTAATTCAGTCCCCAAGCTTCTAAGTAGTATTTAGACAATCTTATTTGTCTCCAGTCCCCATTATAAAGTGAGTCGTAAGCTTACTCTCCAGGTGCATCACGGATATCAAGGCTGGGGGCTTATTTTAGCAAGAAATACACACAATCATTTAGATATGGCCCCTACCTTCATAGACGTGACTATTGAGTCTTAGAGATAAAGTGAAAGAAAACATTATGAAATTTCTTTTTGTTGTTCTTTGGGGATTGGATATAGATACAGATGCAGCCGCTGCTTCGGTGAGAACGTTGAGTGCACATCCAGCTCCCTGCATAGTCCAGCCGTGGTCCTTCTCAGCCCAGACCTCTTGAAGCTGTATGTTGGGTTTGAGATGACAACCTTTCCAGATAAAGCAAGATCATTCTTTATGGTCAGTATACACACAGCCGGCCTCCCAAACCAGAAGTTTCCAATAAGCACTCAAGGTACACTCAAGGTACAAGAATGAGAAGTGAAATTGGATCACAAGCTGAGGGTTGAGCTTTTGGGTCTTGAGTTGTGCTTAGTGATCGGTTTCTGAGAAACCTGCTCCCCCAGCTGTAGCACATGTTGATGTTCTCTGGACCCCATCAGAGTTATGGTCTCCAATGAGGCAACTCAGTTTCTGATAAGGTAGTACGTGGTGGGTGGGGGTCAGGAAGCAAGGGCAGAGGATGTCCCCTTGAACTATGAGATAAGAAAACAAACAAACCCATGTGAGGCAGGAATGACATTTGTTCCGATGCCTAATTTTAGAAGCAGAACGTGAAGAGATGAGTTGGAACACACATGGGCAGCTCCAATAAAATGTTGAGGTGGCGTGTCCTTGCTCTTACTCTGAATGCTAGACTCTAGGACCGACATGCACAGGGTTTTGCAAAACAGGTAATTGCTAATATATTATTGTTTTCTACTAGAAGGTCTGAGATCATCTGGCTTGGTCTCTGTGAATAAGGATATAGACTTGATAGGAACTGAAAAGTAACTTTCCTTTCCTGCATTAACCATGTAGGAAGCAAGTAGGAGGGAAGTAGAAACTCCCCCCAGGTTGAATCTTCATGGAGCTCTGTAATTAGGGGCCCTGATGGGGTGTCTGAACATTCAAAGGAAACTGGAAGACTGAAGGCGGTCTAGACAAGGATGGCAGATACATGGTATAAAGGCCACTCTCTTTTTTTCCATGTCCTGGCAGATCTCACCTGTGAACCATGGCATTTTTTTTTTCCTGCTAAGATTTTCAGTTCTTTTATGTTGAGATCTACAAAATTAGGAAGACCATCTCACCCTGTGTGAGTTCTCATTTTATATTTCTGGTTGTAATAAATTAGAAGTCACAAGACATCAAGAAACTGACATAATTCAAAAGGTTTCACTTCTTCTTTATTCTAATTTATGGTGGTGGTCATGAAGCCTCTTAAAGTGAAGTTGATGTTGGTGATTTATTCTGGGTGAGGGACTAGTCAGATTTTTTTGTTGTTTTTACATAATGAGATTAAGGTTAATTTTCAGAGATAGACTCATACTAACCAAGATTTCAAAAATTACATGCATGCTCAATTGCTCAGTTATATCCAACTCTTTGTGACCCCCATGGACTGTAGCCCACCAGGCTCCTCTGTCCATGCAATTTCCCAGGCAAGAATGCTGGAGTGGGTTGCCATTTCCTCCTCCTGGGAATCTTCCCAACCCAGGGATTGAACCTGCATCTCCTGAATTGGCAGGTGGGTACTTTACCACTGAGCCACCTGGGAAGCCCACTTAGGAAACTAACGTTGTGTTATAATAAGAAATATACTTGGTCTCTGCTCCCAGTTCTCGGCACCATTTGAGTTTATGCCAATGCGGTGACTTAAGGCACATCCCCTGGATAGCCTGGGATGGGGCAGGTCATCAGAAAGACCGAGTGATTAGTGGGTTGAGACTTTCAGCTCCCCAGCCACAGCCTCTAGAAAGGGGAGTGGGATGGATGCTGGAGATTAAATCTCTATAAAACTCTCAAACAGTGAGATTTGATAAGCTTCCAGGTTGGTGAACACTTGGTGGTGCTGAGCTGGTGGTGCACCTGGAGAGACCCTGGAAACTCCATGCTCCTCCCCCCATGCCTTGCTCCAAGCATCTCTCCCAGCTGGCTCTTCCTGAGTTGTATTCTTCTAGAATAAATCAGTAAACATAAGTAAATGTTTCCCTGAGTTCTGTTAGCTATTCTAGCAAATTATTGAACCAGAGAAGGAGGTCAGGGGAACCTGATTTATAGGTGGTTGGTCAGAAATGCAGGTGACAACCTGACTTGCAATCGGCCTCTGAGGTGGGGGTGGGTGTGGGTAGGAAGGGTGGCAGGGCAGTCTTCTGAGACTGAGCCTTAACCTGTGGGATCTGCTATAATCTCCAGGTAAATAGTGGTGTCAGAACTGAATTTGTAGGACATCAGTTTGTGTCTGCTGAGACTGGGGAGTTGCTTGAAGTAGGGAAAGCCCCCACATAGGAGAGAATTAGTGTTTCCTTTATGGATAGATAAACAGAAATGCCACTCTATTTAAACTCAGTGAGTACTATCTTTGCATTAGCCTGACCTGGTTTTTACCTACCTGAGAAGTAGAATCATAATGAGTAAGTTTCTTGAGAATTATGGAACCGAGGGCTTCCCTGGTGGCTCAGATGTTAAGGAATCCACCTACAATGTGGGAGACCTGGGTTCGATCCCTGGGTTCGGAAGATCCCCTGGAGGAGGACATGACAACCCACTCCAATATTCTTGCCTGGAGGATCCCATGGACAGAGGAGCCTGGTGGGCTGCAGTCCCTGGGTTCGCAAAGAGTCGGACGTGACTGAGCAACTAAGCACAGCATGGAACCAGAAGTAAAAGAATCAGTTGCATGAATTCCTTTACTTGTTTAATGTTTTGACCATTCTACACTGAAGACAAAGTGTCTGCTCTCTTAGGGCCTACGTGGTGAGAAGATGGCTGATGATCAACAAGGATACGATGAATAAACATGGTCATTTCAAATAATATTTAGTTGATATGAAGAGTATAAAACAGGATGTTGTGGTAGTGAATCAAACGTTTAATTGATTCCTGCTCTATTAGTGGGCCGGCCTTTCTGCAGCTGGTAAACTCCTGACACCAGAAGCAGAATGACTAAGACCTTGGGCGGGACATGCCTTCTCCCTTGGATGGTATACTAATTGGACTGCCAAAACATGCCTCAGCAAGTCCACGGCTCATAGCCCCTTTAGACAGACCAGCAGTCCTTGACGCTGGGGAGCAGCAGTAAGTCCGATTAAGAGCAGCAACCCCGTGATCAGAACAGACCTGTAGACATGTTGTGCCTCTTGTAGACGTTCAACAAATGTCCACTGAGCTTCTGTTATGTACCAAGTGCTGTGCTGGTGCTAAAGACAGGCCATGAACAAATATGAAACATGCTATCTTTGGACACCCATGTTCACAGCAGTATTATTCACACCAGCCCAAAGGTGAAGCGTCACAAGTGTCCACTGATGGATGAATGGCTATAAGGTGCCATAAACACAGTGGAATATTATTCAGCCTTAAAAAGAGAGGGAATTCTGATACATGCTACTGTGTGGATGAAGCTTGAGAACACTCTGCTAAGTGAAATAAGCCAGCCCCAGAGGAACAAATACTGTGTGAATTCACTTATAGAAGGCACCTAGAAAAACTCACATCAGGTTCACATAAGTTCACAGAGATAGAAAGAAGGGTGCTTGCTGTAATCAGGAGAAGAGGTGGGAGCTGGTGTTTAATGGGCACAGAGTCTCAGTTTTGCAAGATGAAAGGAATTCTGCGGATGGATAGTGGTGATGGTGGCCTGACAATGTGAATGTACTTGCAAAGTGAAAGTGTTTGTGTTCAGTTGTATCCAACTCTTCATGACCCCAATGGACTGTAGCCTGCCAGACTGAATTGTACACTTAAAAATCATTAAGATGGTACATTTTCTATTATGTGTATTTTATGACTGGTGCTACTATAAAAACAACATAAATCCCAAAGGGGTGATGAACAGTAAAAAGAATAAAGCAGGTACTGGGGATTGAGAATGGCCTGGGGTGGTTGTCATTTTGGGAAGGATGGTTTAGGCACAGCCTCTCTTAGGACATGACAGAAGAGACCCAAAGGAAACGAGGGGACAGGCCATGAGGATGTTTGAGAGAACATTCCAGGCAGAGGGAAGAGCAGGTGCAGAGAGCCCGAGCTGGGAGCGTGCTTGGCGTGTTTGAGATTCAGCCAGGAGGTCCTAGACCAGAGTAGAGTGGGTGGGGTGAGCAGACAGGAAATGGGGTTTGAGAGGGAGACCGAGGCCAGAGCAGGTTGCATCCTGTCACCGTGGTAAGGACCTCAGGTTGTTCTCCAAGTTGATTATGAAGTCATTGGAGGGTTTTAAAAATGTTTTTTTGATCTATGTGTTTATTTTAGTTTTTAGTTTTGGCTGCACTGAGTCTTCATGGCTACATGTGGGCTTTCTCTAGTCTCGTGTGGTGCAGAGCCTTCTCATTGCACTGGCTTCTCTTGTGGAGCATGGGCTCTAGGCGCTCGGGCTTCAGGAGTGGTGGCACATGGGCTCAGGAGTTGCGGTGCATGGGCTTAGTTGCCCCACGGCATGTAGTGTCTTCCTGGACCAGGGATCAAACCTGGTCCCTTGCATTGGCAGGCGGATTCTTAACCCGCTGGACCACCAGGGAAGTCTGCTGGAGGGTGTTGATTGCAGGGCTGACATGGCTTCAGTTACGTTAAAGGGATCCCTTGGGCTCCCTGGCGAGGAACAGACTTCAGGAGACCAAGAGTGGAGGTGGGATGACCAATACGGAAGCTGACGCAGCTAGAGAGCAAGTCAAGGTGAGATGAAAGGGGCTTGGACTAGGGTGGTATTGGTGGTGGCAGCGGGAGGTGACTTGATTTTGCCTTTTCTGTATTGAAGGTAGCCCCTCAGTGGGATTGTAGTAATAAAGCAGCCTTTAGGCAGCACTGATGGCCATCTCTTCTGGTCTCCCCACTGTGATGTCTTCACTGACAACAAGATCAGTGCCCACTCAGCTGCCTCTCACCACCTCTGTTTCTTATCACTCGAAGGCACAGGGAACTCCCGGTCCCTGACATACGGTGCACCAGCCATGGAGATCCGGGGTGCTGCCTCCAACCCAACTGTCCAACAACCTGCCTCCCTGCCACTTTTGCTCCCGTGCCAGGGGGGCAAAGGCCAACTGCTGTCAAGATCCCGAGAAGGTCCCACACATATCTGACCTGACGCATCTTGAGCCCTGTCGCTTTGAGAGATGCTGGCCTTTGGGGTGTGGGGTTTGCAACCTGTAACCCTTTCTTCATCTTCCTTCTCTCATTCCTGGAGGGGACCTGTCTCAGGGGGAACTCCAGCCTTGCTGCTTGAAATGTTAAAGAAGGGAAGATAAAGGGATTTTGCAAAACCCTTTTCTCTCTTGACAAAGCCTTTGCATGGGTTTGATAATCTTATTATAGATGTTAAAGGCTGAACTTGAATCTTCCTTTTCCTTGGCATCCTTACTTGAACATCCTAATGTTCTCTGCAATACTTCCCAGCTCAACTAGGATGCAGGTCTTTTGCAGAGAAAGGCCAAAAGGAAAAGCAGAGCGATAGATTTCAAGACACTACGCCTCTCCTGTAATTGAACTTTAATAACCTGAAGCAGTTCCCATAAGTTTCCTGGGGCCAAGTGGCCTGTGCCCACGAGCGGTCTCCAGGGCCGCGGGGAGTGATGGTGACTGGTCTCCTCTGCCCGGTGCTGGGTGGGCGCCAGGCCCAGCCCTTTCCCTGATGGTTCGGTTGAGGACATTTTTGGAAGCTCTCCAGAGAAAATTGTCAAGGCTAATCTGAAACAGGTTGTCACTGGCAGGCAGCAAAGCAGGAGGTGTGGAAACGGGCGGCCGTGTCGTCAGATGGAGGTTTCTGAAAGTTCAAGGGAGCCATGGTTACAAACACCTCCTGTACGGTCAGGCCCTTGGGCGCAGTGCGGGGACACTGGGCGGGAAGAGAAGAACCCCAGACTCCTGTTGGAACCAGGTCAGTCCCCATTTTCAGAACTGGACGGGCCTCTGGTCCCAGTGGGCTGGAAGTGAGTTCAGAGGGTGGCGAGGTGCAACCCTTGTGGGCTGTGGTATTTATTGCCCCTCATGAACTGTGTGGTTAAATTCTGAGGTACGGTTTCTTATAAACTTAAAAAAAATTTTTTATTTTTGGCTGCGCTGGGTCACTGTGGCTGCGCTCCAGCTTTCTCTCATTGCGGCCAGTGGGGGCTGCTCTTCGCTGGGGTGCGCGGGCTTCTCACTGCGGTGGCTTCTCCTGTTGCGGATCACGGGCTCTAGGCATATGGGCTTCAGTAGTTGCGGCTCAGGGATTTAGTTGCCCCGCGGCACATGGAATCTTCCCGGACCAGGGATTGAACTCGTGTCCTCTGCATTGGCAGGCAGATTCTTAACCGCTGGGCCACCAGGGAAGTTCAAGACTCAGTTTGTTTATCAGTAAAATAGAAACAGTATCGTAATTACCTCTGTCCAGCCAGTTTCACAGAACTCCTGACCACTGAGGTTGGGACAAAGGAGGGATGGGAGGCAGAAATTACCCAGAAGGCAGAGACATCATGATTCGGTGTCCTGCTTGGGTTGATCGCCTGGGTCCAAGGGCTCAGTGGGCTGCTCAAACCTTACCAGGGGCAGGGGGACCTGGAGAAGTAGAAAGCTCTGAGTAATGGTCCCTGGTGGGGTCGCCTGGGGCTGCTGACTGCTCTTGCTTAGTGAAAGGCGTTTCAAATGCACAATGCATGATTGTAGCCCCTAGGAATACAGCATTTTCAAGCAGCTATGTACAGGATGCCAGCTGTAAAGCATTGCCGTGTTCATACGAGCACTCAGGACATGTGAAGAGAAGTGACTATATTATTGCTGGAATACTTCTCTATTGAGGAGAATCTTGCCGTTCCCCTACGGAGCCTCTGGAAGAAATTAGGATCATTTTTAAGAGGCCTGCGTGAACACAGTGGAGCATTCATGCCTTTTATTTTATTCCTGACGCATTTACAATTGGAAAGTTTTATTATTCTGAAATTATTAAGTAGTTTGGGGGGAATGATTATTTATTTTTAAATTTATTTTTGAGAGCTCCTTTCCTTATTTCTTTTCATGTTTAAAAAATGTATTCTCTCAGAAGCCAATTTTTTTTTTTTTTTTGGTGCAAGTGTGTGTGTCTAAAAAACCTTGGCCTGAGCATGAGAGGCTGACCTTTAACTTCAGAAGAGGAGGAAGTGCGGTTAGGGGCAGCTGGGGAGGGCGAAAGGGAGGGCAGAATGAGTCAGAGGCTTTGCAACGCCCTCCCACCCCGCCCTCCACCCCGAGGTAAGAGCCAAGCTCGTCCATCCAATGCTCAATCGGAAAAAGGAATCCCGTAGAAGCGACCACTGTGGTGATGACAGCGTGAGTGGTTCCTCTTTTGAAGTCTTAACGCTCCCAGAGCTGTGGGAGCAACAGTCAGCCGTGAGGAACTGGGTGTTTCCTCTCCGGGACAAAGGAGAAGGGCCGTGACAGCGAAGAAGCATTGGCCTTAGGAGCTGAGCAGGGCGACCCTAAGAGGTCAAGGAATGGAAGGCGTTTCAAGGTGGGCTGTGGGTCACAGTGACCTGGAACTGTGACTTCAGCTGTAGGCAACTGCCTCTCCAGAAGAAGTGGGGGCGCTGTGTTATCGTCTGAGAACCGTGGTGTCCTGTCTAAGCAGACAGGCCGTGTCCACTCGGCAGCCTGCAGTGGGCACGCTCTACCGGGGCACCAGGGCCTTGTCCACCTGTCACCTCCTGCATGAAATGGTTCCTGTCCAGCTTGAAACCGATGTGTGAGCCCCCTGCTCCCACAATTCTGAACTCCCAAGTCACATACCCACTGTCTTTCCTTTTTGACCCCATAACAGTGATTTTTGTGGACAGTTCCCTCGTCCTCTGCAATGGAAAGCCAGCAAATGAGGAGTAATTATGTGTAAGCCAGGTTCTAGGCACACAGATGGAGAAAGGGAGAGAGAGAGAAGGAAAAAGACAAGGAGAGAGAAATCTTCCTTTAGGGTCTTAAAAAATATTTGGATTCTTTCCCCTAAATGCCACTAAAACTCTTCCCACCTGGGTCACAAACGATCTCCTAACCATCAGTTCCAGCAAACACTGCCTACCGCCTTCAATGATCTGGAAGAATCAACCTTGTATTTGGAGATCTTCTCTAGTGCTCCCAGGATACCACTCTGCCTTGGCTCCCCTGTCCCCTCTCACCTACATCTTGGGGTCCACTGTTCTTTACCTCTGTCTCATGAATGAGGCTGCTGTTTCTCAGAGTTCCACTTTTTTGGTCTTCTTCTCACTCCTCCTTTTTTTTTTTTTCCCTCAGCAATTTCATCTTATTCCAGAGCATGTAATCCTACATTTTATTAGGCTTCTCAGGTACGCTGATTCCCAAGCTGTTTTGAGAATCTCTGGACTTCCTAATCCCTCTGGTTCTTAGCTTCCCCATCTATAACATAGGGACAGTCATGGTACTTGCCTCACTGGACTGTCATCAGCATGAAGTGGGTTCATATATGTAAAGCACTTAAGCGGTGCCATGCTCATAGTCAGGTGTTGGAGAGTCCCTTGGACTGCAAGGAGATCCAATCAGTCCATCCTAAAGAAGATCAGTCCTGTGTGTTCATTGGAAGGACTGATATTGAAGCTGAAACTCCAATCCTTTGGCCACCTGATGCAAAGAGCTGACTCATTTGAAAAGACCCTGATGCTGGGAAAGATTGAAGGCAGGAGGAGAAGGGGATAACAGAAGATGAGATGGTCGGATGGCATCACCGACTCAATGGACATGAGTTTTGGTGAACTCCGGGAGTTGGTGATGGACAGGGAGGCCTTGCATGCTGCAGTCCATGGGGTCTCAAAGAATCGGACACGACTGAGCGACTGAACTGAACTGAACATGTCAGTTGTTTAGTTCAGGACCCAAAAGAGATCGGCAGAAAACAAAAGCCTCAGGAATATGTCCTTTTAGGACTTAGAGGAGGAATAGAAATCAATGCAAGCAGAAGAAACAATAGGAGAGATAGATAGTAGGGAAATATGGGGAAGTTCTCTATCATGGAAAAGAGGAGACCAGAGAGACCAGGGACTGCGGACGAGCTGAAACAAATGCGGTCTCAGGAAAAACTGTTGACTTTGAGGATTAAGAAGCCATCGGAGGGCATGTTTATAGAAGGACGGTTAGAAAAACCAGATTCCTTCTTTAAAGCTCGGGGCCCAAGAATATATGAAGTTCATTTATACAGCATCCAGCAAAACTTCTGGTGCATTACAGGCTATAAATAAATGCACTTTGATGCATTTTATAAATTGAAAGTACTTTGGGGATTACTTGACTGTGTCTAAAGAAATTGGGTCATTTACTGATCTTCAAAACTGTGTGGAGGATGGAGCTACTTAATCTACAATGAGAGGAAGAGGATATTGGGGTGGTGGGGATTGTATATGGGGCAAACATCTTGGCCTACTTGATTGAATTGTCATCCACCGATGAAGGAGTTACGCCCATCTCGATTCAGGGACGTGTATGTGCCTCAAGTTGCCCTTTGATTTGTAGATGCTGCTGCTACAGTCTAGTCTCGTTTGCTCCATGCTCAGTCCTAGCCCTTGCCTGCAACAAGAATTTTGTCTTCGGCATTCTGTGTTGGTCTCTATGTGCCCCAACTGTGGTAATGCTTTTCTGTAGTTCAATGTCCTGAGAGTTATGCATGAAAGTCCTTCAAAATATTTCTCCACTTCATGGTTACCTGCCTGTTTTGGGAAAATGGGGGGATGGGATATTGGAGGAAGAAGGAGAAATCAAACTTAAAGAATGCCCACTATTTTATTCTTTAATTAAAAAAAATTTTTTTTTGGCCACACTGTGAGGGGCAGGTTATCACTAGACTGCCAGGGAAGTCCCAAATGTCCATTATTTATAAAACTCATTTCAGTTCAGTTCAGCAACTATTTATTGGGCATCTCTAGTTGCCAGGTCTTTCACATGCTGTATCATTCTTCCAAAAACTTTCTGAGAAGTTGTCATCCTGCCGATTTACAGATAAGCTGTTCTGTATTCACTCATTGCCCTGCAGGTGATTTCTAGAACTTTATGACGGGTAGGGCTTTCTTTGTCTTTTTTAGCATCACATATGTCTGATTCAGAGTTGACCTACGAATAACAAAGTTCTCCAAGGCTCTGGATGTAACATCCTCAGTGAGCCCTAGAGCTATAACTACATCTGGGATTTGGACATCATCTAGAGACCAAACCAAAAGCAGGACCATCTCCTTGTGGATCTGGCTTCCAGTCAAGGGCTCCAGTTGTTTCTATACCTGGTTTCTTGATGTAGGAATATAGGACTTGGAACACTGGCTCACACTGTCACCCATTTTGCATTCATTCATTCAACAAAAATGTGATAAACTCTCACTCTGCTGAACACCGGGATTGCAGAATTAAATAATCTTTTGTCCTTGCCCTCAAGGAGTTTGTTCATTGCAGAGCAAGCCGAAGATCAGAAAGTAGGTCATTCTCAGCCAAGTCAACGTCAGTGATCAAATGCCTAGCACTACTTTGTTGTGTAAGCTGTGGTTTCTGTGCAATTATGTTCTGTGGTTATCCTTATAATATTTCCTCCGTTTATTTCATATGACATCACCTCCCATGAGGTGTAAGTGCCTTGAGAGCTGGGACTCTGTCTCATATGACTTTGTATCTGCACCGACTGGCACAGTCTCTGGCATATAATCTGTGTTCATCGGATGCTCGTTGAATTGATTGATGAGGTATAAGGACTTTTTGTCCTGTATATCAAACATGAGGCTCTAAAACTGACTTAGTAAATTTAGAACATGCTACAATTCAGATTTTATAAATGTTAGTCTTATAAAATAATTTTCTCATTTCATTTTTGACCTTTAGTGTGCAGAGTTGAATTTAGTATACTTCTTGAGTCGTGTTTCACAAAATCATCATTCTGTGCAAGGCCCCTCTTTGTTCTATTTTGTTTTTTCCCTCTGACTTTTCTCATTTCCTGTGCCTGCCCCCTGACACCTACTCTGGCTTGTTGTTTGAGTCCTTAGATATGCATGTATTAATATTTTTGATGAGTAAATAGTGTCTAGATTATGCATGTGTGGTACTTAATTCCCAGCATTTAGAGATTTTCTATTATTGATTAAAGAATGTACATGGTAAGATTTCAGTCCTTTCAGGTTTACTAAGGCTTGTTTTTTGAACTAGCATATTTTGCTAAATTTCCCATGTATATTTCAAGAGTATGTATTCTGCAGCTGTTGGATTCAGTGTTTAATATTTCTCAATTAGGTCAAGTTTATTAATTGTGTCATTCATATTTTGATTATTTTTATTGATTTTGTCTGCTTGAAGAAATGTGTTACAATCTACAATGACTATGAAATTCTATTTTTTTTTGTTTTTGTTTTTTTTTGTTTCCTTTGCTTTATATATTTTGAGACTATGATGTTACGTGCTTAGAAATTCAGAATTGCTGTATCTTCTTAGGAGGTGGAAGCTTTTATGATCATGAAATAACTCTATTTCTCTAAGTGCTTCTAAATCTATATTCTCTAATATTGATGTAGCTACATTAGTTTTCTTGGGGTTAGTGTTTGCATAGTATGTATTTTTCATCATTTTACTCTTAACACTTCTATTTCTATATATTTAAAGTGAGTCTTTTGTAAGCAGCCTGTAATTGGGCTTTGTTTTGATTTCTCAGTATTTCAATTGAAGTGTTTAGTCATCTTGCATTTAATATAATTACAATATACTTGAGATAAGAAATATCATCTTCCCATTTACTTTCAGTGTGTTTTACCTTTTCTGTGTTTCTTATCTCTCCTTGTTTGCCTTCTCTTTCATAGAAGTTCTTTTTAAAGAAAATATCCCTTTCTTCTGTTAGCTTATACATGCTTTTACTAATATCAACGCTTACTCTGGAGATAGCAACATTCTTGACTATGTAAAATCTAACCTAAGTTCATATTGTTACCATTCCCTAGATGCAATAAACCTCAGAACATTTTAACTCCCATTAACCCCACTTTCAACTTACTTACTATTTGTCATGTATTTTAATTTTATATGTATTTTAAACCCCACAAGACCATTACATAATGTTGTCACTGTTTATTTAGATAGTTATGTTTGTTATGGTTTATGTAAATTGTGTTTATAGATTTACCATTTGTGCTGCTTTTTATTCTTCCCTGCATTTCTAAACTTTTACCTAGGATCATTTTCCTTTGGTCTAAAGAGAAGATGTTAGTATTCTCATTAAATTTGATGTGCTGCTAATATTCTCAGTTTTTGTTTGAAAATATGTTTACTTAAAGCTTTACTTTTGAGGGATTTTTGCTGAATATAGAATTCTAGATTGGGAGTTCTTTTCTTTCAATAACTTTGAAGATACTATTTCAAAGTCTTCAGGATTCCATTGTCTTCTGGATTCCATTGTTTCTACTGAGAAGTATTGTGTCAACAGTTTATTCTCTTCCTCTGGCTGCTTTTAAGATATGTCTTTGGTTTTTAAGTAGTTTCACTATGTGGAAAGATGTAATTTTCTTTGGTATTTGTTTCTGGTATTTATAGTACTTACTGAGAGATTACCTTGATATCTTGTGCCACTTCTGGGGAATTCTCAGCTATTCTCATCTTCCCTGGGATTCTATCTACATTTAGGTCATTTTCTTGTACAGGTTTCCTATGCATCTATACTTCTTTACATTCTTCTCTATTTTCTTCCTTTTGCCCTTTCTTGCTTCAGTTTGGATATTTTCTTCTAATATCATCTAGTCCACAAATTCTCTTTTGAGATAATTTCAGTTATTGAACTTTTCATTTCATTTGATTCTTTTAAAAAAAAGCTTCCAAGTTTCTGGCTGAGCTCTTGGCCCACATTCTCTCTCTCTCTTTTAAGCTCTGAAAACATACTAAGCATAGTTATTCTAAAGTCAGTGCTTGATAACTCCATTATCTGAATTTCCTCTTGGCCAGTTTCTATTTTTCAGTTTAGTTCATTGGCAAGCCCTTGATGTAGGCAGGGCTGGCCTGAGAGAGGCTGTTTCTGTCTAGATGAGAATTCTGTGTTCTTCATTTGCACTTAATGTCCTGGTCCAGATGCAGACAGGAAGTTGGTGAGCTTCCCAGAGGAGCCCCGACTCTGTCAGATTTAACAGTGCCTAAGAATCACTAGGAACAGGAATTTAAAAATTCTTATTAAGTGCTGTAGTTGGTGAGTAAAGCTGCAAGATATATATAGAATCAAGAGTGAAGTGATTTTAAGAAAGTCTTTTATCTGCCCTTCATATCCTGTTTTAGGTCTATAATAATAACAATGACAGCTAACATTTATAAGAACTGAATTTGTACCAGACAATGTGCACTATCTCTTCAAGGCACACAAAAGTCGTGAGCTGGTCACAGTTATTAATCCTATTAGATGTACATCCAAGAATTAGTCCAAGACTGACTTGTCCTGGGGTCACACGGAAGCAAGTGGCCAAGTTAATCTGACTGCCTCGGGATACCTGTGCTGAACAGCTATCCGTATTGTGGCTTAGACTTCAGGCCCTTTTGTTTTGAAGAGTAAACTTTTAGTATTCTCCATGAGAAGACGTGCTCTTGTACCTTTTCTGAGCTGCTTACTTAATGGGCCTTTATTAGCATGAGCATCTGGTTCTTGAGGGATTTAGTGTTACAAAAGCAGCGAAGGTAATGGAGAGGGAGAGACATTTAACAGGCTTCCTTTCTTCTGCTGCCACTGTTGGCATTCTGCTCCTGGGCCTCCTCATTTTCCCTTGGCAATGAGCTCGAATACATCAGTGGGGACGGACTCCGCCAAAGTGCAGCTACCCCAGGTCAGTGGGTAAGTGGCCAGACCTTGGCGGCCGTGGGGGGCAGACGGAGACACAGGTGACCTTCAGAAACTCAGCTGCATGACTGGCTTCTCTGAGCACCCCCAGTGTGACCAAAAATGCAAGTTTCACGTAGATTTTCTTTTGCCCTTTTGGTGTTTGGTATTTTCCTCATGTGGGTCTGATGATCCCAGGCTGGTGTTTTCTCTGCACTTTGCTGATTCACGCTATTTCTTTCTGAAGTAGCTGAAGCAGTGTTTCCAGCCCGGCGCCTTTCCCATTTCTCTTAAGCCAGGTATGTTTATAGAAAAGTGGAATCATGTGCTTCTTATTCCTATTAGATTTACCTTCGTGGACTCCCAGGATATCTCGAGGAAGCTGGCGGGACCATTCCATGCATTTTCTCTTTGAACTGAGAAGTTATATTTAGTCCAAATGAGATGGCACAGTTGCTGGAGGCAGAATGGGGCTGAATGAGTGAGTTGGGATATTGAGAAGTTTATTCTGTAAAGCTGGCCCTAAACCTGAAGTGACCCCTCCTGACCCCTGGCACTTACTTGGGAACGTTTGAAGGACGCTCCTTTCAGGGCCTAAACCCAGGCATGAGAACAGAGGAAAAGAGAAAATAAACCCCAATTTTATCACCTACCACCTGGAACTCAGAAAAACTTTGACTCCAGTTTGGGATGAAGTCAGAATGGATTCTTTTGCTCATATCTGCACAACCTTCGCCTTTCAAAGCAGAGAGGGGGAAAAAGTCCATTTGTATCTTTTTTTTTTTTAGATTCTGCAAATAAACGTTGTCATGTGATATCTGTCTCTCTCTGTCTGACTTACTTCACTTATGATAATCTCCAGGTTCATTCCTGTTGCTGCAAATGGTGGTAATGAGGGGGTGGGGGGCTGGGGGAAGTCAGGGGGAGGGAGAGATTGGGAGTCTGGGATACACAGGTACACACTGGTATATTTAAAATAAAGAATGAACAAGGACCTACTGTATAGCACAGGGAACTTTATTCAATAGTCTGTAACAACCTAAATGGGAAAATAATTTGAAAAAGAATAGATCCATGTATATGTATAACTGAATCACTTTGTTGATTGTACACCTGAAACTAACACAGCATTGCTGATCAAGTGGCTAACGTGGTGGTGGTGTTTTTGTTTAGTCACTAAGTCATGTCAGTCTCTTTTGCGACACCGTGGGCTATAGCCTTTCAGGCTCCTCTGTCCCTGGGATTCTCCAGGGGAGAATACTGGAATGGGTTGCCATTTCCTTCTCCAGCGGATCTTCCTGGACCGGGGATCAAACCCATGTCTCTTGCATTTGCAGGTGGATTCTTTACCACTGAGCCACCTGGGAAACTCAATACTCCAATATGAAGTTTTTAAAACATGAAAAAAACAAAGAAGAGAAAAGATAAAAGAGCCTCAGTGAGGTGATGTCATCTTGATTCCCTTTGCAACTGAAAATCTCAGTCTTTTTTCATGAACCAGGTGCCAACCTATCAAAAACTCCAGAAGCGGCATGGTGACATCACCTCTCAGTTACAGGGGTGAAGTTAAGGGAGACTCTGTTCATACCATTTCTCCTGATAGGTTTTCAAGTCACACACACCACTTGGGGTAATAAAGATAAGGCTTGAGTTCTTTCAGGCTGTTTTCTCGAAGTCATTGACTTTCAGGTTGTGCTGGCTGAGCCTTGCCTGCAGGCCAAGCTTGGCTGATTGTCTTGCTGGCTCACAAAAGAGAGAAAGTAGGTGTCTTGGTGGGAGCAGGGGACAGCCATCGTCTCCCGGAGTGTGAGTGCCGGGGATGTGAATAGAAGTGGTTTTCTGTGGAATCCTTATGCTTGGGTTTTTTGCTTTTATTCTTTGGTTTCCATGGGAAGTCTTTTCAGAACACTAAGATAGCAGGGCCTTTACAAGCCCAGGAGAGGAGCGTGGACAAGGCATCAGCAAAGGCTGGAGAATTTACAAAGCAAGTTTGTGGACAGTACTTCACTGGGTCCTCACAAAGGCCCTGTGATGAAGGTAAGGATTGTTATTCCCATTTTGCAGAAGAGAAAACTGAGGCCCAAGGAGGGTAAGTGGCTTACTCCTGGCAACACAGTGAGAATGTCATTCATCAAGGGGAGTCAGGCTTTCCCACAGGGGCTTTCCCAGGGCGCTTGACATCCCTTAGGCTCAGGGCCATCATATCAGGATCAGCAGTGGCCCTTACCGGGCAGATCTAATTGTGCAACTGTGATTAGGTGAATTCTTAAGCAGGATGGGTACCTGCAGAGGGCATTTGGGAATGTGTGGGGGCTTTTTAGTTCCAGTCGCTTGGGGTGGAGGGAGCCACTGATATGTAGAGACAGGAGCCAAGGCTGTCAAATGTCCTACCACATGCAGGACCATCCTGCAAAATGAAGACTGTGCCCACAGTTGCAATAGCATCCCTCTTGAGAAACACAGAAGAGCATCTTTTTCTTCTTTTTAGAAAAATACTTATGGAATTTCAGCCATAAATAAAGAGTGAAATAATGCCATTTGCAGCAACATGGATGGGCCTCAGTTCAGTTCAGTTCAGTTCAGTCGCTCAGTCGTGTCCAACTCTTCGCGACCCCATGAATCGCAGCACGCCAGGCCTCCCTGTCCATCACCAACTCCCGGAGTTCCCCAGACTCATGTCCATCGAGTCAGTGATGCCATCCAGCCATCTCATCCTCTGTCATCCCCTTCTCCTCCTGCCCCCAATCCCTCCCAGCATCAGAGTCTTTTCCAATGAGTCAACTCTTCACATGAGGTGATCAAAGTACTGGAGTTTCAGCTTCAGCATCATTCCCTCCAAAGAAATCCCAGGGCTGATCTTCAGAATGGACTGGTTAGATCTCCTTGCAGTCCAAGGGACTCTCAAGAGTCTTCTCCAACACCACAGTTCAAAAGCATCAAATCTTTGGCGCTCAGCCTTCTTCACAGTCCAACTCTCACATCCATACATGACCACAGGAAAAACCATAGCCTTGACTAGACGGACCTTTGTTGGCAAAGTAATGTCTCTGCTTTTGAATATGCTATCTAGGTTGGTCATAACACCTAGAGATTGTCATACTGAGTGAAGTAAGTCAGACTGAGAAAGTGAAACAGACTTACAGAGAACGAACTTATGGTTGCAGGGGAAAGGATGGGGGGATGGACACACTGCTATACTTAAAATGGATAATCAACAAGGACCTACTGCAGAGCACAGGGAACTCTGCGCAGTGTTCTGTGTCAGCCTGGATGGGAGGGGAGTTGGGGGAGAGTGGCTGCATGTACATGTGTGGCTGGATCACTTCCTGTGCACCTAAAAGTATCACAACGTTATTAATCAGCTCTACTCCAATATAAAATAAAAACTTAAAATATACATACGGAGTTTATACATATGATTCTATTTGAGATGAAGAGGTTTCCCCTGCTGAAAGGAACCTTTGAAAATGGCTGGGCTGGCTGTCCTCTAGGGCACCTCTGGCTCAAATCGCCCACTACTCTCTGCATCCTCGTTTCTGGAATTCCTGAGTACCATGCAGAGAGGCGGTGGGCTGCTCTTGCTGGTCTAAAATCCCCAGGTGGAACCATTTCAGCCTTTCCAGCCAAATACCGCAAAATGTTTGAGTGGCTTGAGCCTTGTGCAAAGGGATTGACCCTCGCTGAACTGAACTGCTCAGGTCAGGAACCCTAGGTTCTCCCCACCCACGAGAAGGAATCAAGCTGTCTAAAATTGTGAGATCCAGCCGCCCGCCAGGTTAGAGACGAAGGTGCCAGCACTCCTTGCTACCCTGCAGAGAAGACCTGGATCCCAGCATCCTCCATGGCCTTGGGAGCTGCTGTTTCGTGCAGCATCAGATTTTCCCCGCTGAAAGTGTCAAAGTTGGGGGTGGCAGCAAGAGGGTGTCGCAGGCAGCCGTCTGTCACAGCCAGAAGCTGGTGAGAGCTGAGCTGTGACAGTTTTTTTGTTTTTTTTTTTTTCACAAACCCCCAAGAGCGCTGCTGGCAGCATTTCAAGCCTTCTCTGATCGTCCTGGCTGCAGGGTTTCCTTACATCTGCCTCCCCACAGGAACTGGGGGCTGCTGGAGAAGCCTGGCATTCTCTTAGCAACTCCTGTTCCCACTCAGTGACAGAAAGAGGCTTCAGTATGGATAAGGGTGGAAAGAGAAAGCTCTTCGGCGCTGCGTCAGAACCCTATCAGACGTCATAGGCCCTACAGTAATGCTGGGCTCACAAGAGCCCTGAGGGTGGGCATGGTTATTCCTGCGTTACAGATGGGGAAACTGAGTCTTGAAATGAAGACTTAAATCATCAAGACCACATAGCTTCAAGGCAGGACAACTAGATTACTCACTGAGGTCTTTACTCATTGATTTGTGGATTATTCTTTGCTATCTAGTGCCCCAGGAGGGCAGATATTTTCATTTGTCCTGGCCCGACATGTTGTTAGATGCTGGATAAATATTTGATGCATGAAAGAATGAATGAAGACGGTGAATGGGTCTCACTGATGAGCAATGTAAAAGCCATAAGGAGGAGTTTCAATCTAAGGGACAGTAGCCACAGTCAGATTCTGGAAAAAGAGATAACTCCCTAGCTCTGATGTACATGGGCAGACACTGTGCTGGGTGCTTTCTATAGATACGTGTATCTCTGTGGATCCTCCCTACTGCCATTGTCGTCATGTTTTACAGACGAAGAAAGCGAGACATGAAGAAGTTAAGGGTTGTGTCCAAGTGCAGGGGCTTTGGATCGACACCTAGATCAGTCTGAGCCTTGGTGAGGACTCTTGATGTCTGTAGGATGTGTTGGGGAAGGAAATTAGAGACTGGAAGCTGGTGGAAAAGCAGAGAAGGGGTGTGTGAGATGAAGGAGATGACATGTGACGCTGTGGAACACTCTTACGCCATCCACTGTCACCCCACCACTGAGCCATCCCGTCTCCCTGTGATCAGGCCACAGATCTGGGGAGGACCATGTGGGCTTTTGCCAGTCACTGGAAAGGAGGTTGGGGCCAGTCTAGGAGTGGCTGGAGGACAGCTCTGCTGGGGGGAAAAAAAACGTGTTCAGGACTTTTTAAAAATGTGATTTTAATCAGATTAGCAGCATCATCTTTTGTAATCACAAACAAACCTGTACTTGTTTATGGTTCCAGCTTATTCTCAAGGTCCTTGCTGGCAGCCCTCAGATCTGAGGGATCCGTCTGGTCAATCTTAGGGAGCTCTTTGAGGGACAAGGGCGTTGTCGACTGGAAAGAGAGAACTCTTAGGAACCCAGAGAAACCTGGGCTGACATCCTGATTCTGCAGACGTCACCCTTCTGAGTCCGAATCTTGAGGGCTCTGATGATTAACCCCTTTCTCCCAGGGTGCTGTAAGGGTTAAAGGAGATGATTTATACAAAGCATCTAGTGTCTTACCTGGCACCAAGGAGGTACTACCTGGACGTTCGTGTCCTCGACTTTTTGTCTTTTTTTTTTTTTTTTTTGAGTTATTTGTAGACTGGTCAGCAGGAAGGTAGGAACATGTGGAGGACAAGAGCTGGAAGTAGATGGACACCTAGGAAACACTGAGAAATAGGGCTATAGGTGACCGTCACTCGTGCCACTTGGTTATACAAGCACACACTTAAAACCGGTACATGATGATAAAACAGTTTATAGGATGCTATTTCTCCAAGGAATTCAAAGCACCTTTACCCATGTGATCTCCACAGTCCCAGCAGACTCCCTCAGCAGGTGCTGTCATGTCTGTTTTCAAGAGGGGACAGGAATCCTGGAAGCACCAAAGACCCGTCTGGTCCTCGTATTTACTCCGCTCTGCACTCAGCCCTGTCTTGAGGGCCACCCACCCAGCAAGGGCTGGCAGGAAAGTGGTAATGCCTTCAGAGTGCCCTCGTGTACCCAAATCCTCATCATCTTAAGCACCTTAATAAAGCCATGCTTTCTTATGGGGAAAGTAGAGCTTTCCAGGAAAGTTTTCTTCAGGTTATTGGAAATTACTGGAACAGCAACTTCGTCTTATTAGCCTTCTCTGATAAAGCCTATGAGGGGATTTGTTTCATTCCAGAGATTTAGGGGGCAAGTTGAGACATGACCGGTCAGTGTTAGCAGTTTTTGACTAATCTGCAGAATCAAAATTATCTTGAACCATTGATTTTTTTCTCTTCCCACTTCTTTTTTTTTTCTTTCCATTTTCTGGGGGCAGATTGTTGATCCGGGACCATTAAAAAGGGACAGCTCTTGGGAGTGAGTTTGATTACGAAGAGGCACAGAGTTCAGAGCACAGACTTTTTCCAAACTGCAACTTTAGGTAGACTTCGTGTGCTAAGTGATAAAGATGACTATCGGTTTGTCTTAACATTGACCCTAACTGTAGACAAATCCATCAGGAGGCCTCAGTATATCTTCTACTCAGGCTGTTGGATGAGGATCAGCCCTATGTGCTGAGGTGTGTTTGGCTTGACTTCATCAGCCTATGTCCTAAAAACCAGAGGTGACAACCATAGGAAGTGGATACTGATATGTGATTCCTATTGCATTGGACCGGCCACACTTCCTGCAGCCATTCAAATCCTTCACCCTAAACTGAAATGTTCAGCAAGCAGTTAAATAATCAATCATATCATGGAGTTTTAAATTCATTCCCTCAAAAAGCATTCCAATATCAGGTGCTGAAGATTTCCCAGGTGACTCAGTGACAAAGAATCCGCCTGCCAATGCAGGAGACACGGGTTGGATCCCTGGGTCAGGAAGATCTCCTGGAGGAGGGCATGGCCACCCACTCCAGTATTCTTGCCTGGGAAATCCCATGGACAGAGTAGCCTGGTGGGCTACAGTCCACGGGGGTCACAAAAAAGTTGGACACGACTTAGCGACTAAAAGACAAGAACAACAACCAGGCACTGTAAGAGATGCACATGGTATAAGGATGAGGGCAGCACAGAGCAGATTCGCAGATTTTCTCTTAGTCCTCAGAGCAATCTTAATGTGGATAAACATACATTGCTCCCACTTTGTAGGCGAGGTGACTGAAGCTCTGGGAGATGACTAACATTCACTCAAAATCTCACATAGAGGCAACAGACAGAAACCAAACTCATTTCTTCTGAAAACCAATCATTCTAACAACTAATGTTATTTAACATTTGCTATGTGCAGAGTTGCTTTATATGTACGGTATTGCTTCTAACTCTTTAAAACAATCCTAGGAAGCAGGTGCTCTTTTATGATGCCCAATTCACAGAAAAAAATCCTATTTGCTCAAACAGAGGCACAGAAAGTTAAGTGACTTATCAGAGGAAGGAAGAGATGGAGCCAGGATCACACCCAGCCAGCCTGGCTGAGTCTTTGCTCACAGTCCACTCTGCTGCCAGTTACAGAGGGGACCCCGTAGCCCTCTGTGAGTGGGGGGTGCCTTTGAGTTTCCTCTTGGGAGGAATGAATTGGATGTTACGTTCCGAGTCTCTCCGTTCCAGCATTTAATGGGAATCTGACACGTTCCAGGGGCACTTTTGGCCTGTCCACAGAAGTGGTCCTTTTCAGGCTGTGATCAGTGCCCAGGCTGTGGGAGACAGCTGACCCCGAGAGGGAGGCTTGTGAACTGGTTTGGTCAGAACTGCCTGGCCCAACAGAAGCCTCATGCTGTAGACTCAGTTTTCTTATGAATATTCAGTCCCAAGGGCTCTCCCCACACTGGGACTGTCCGCTCTGCCCGGAGCCCCTGCCAGCTCCTGATGACCTTGAGCATAGGCTATTTAGGGGTTTGGAGAAGCCCTTTCTGGAAGAACAACTTTGGGGATTTCTCTTGTGTGTGATCCTGTAGGGAGGCCCCCAGGGGAGGTTGCTGCTGGCTAGGGGAGGACGAGAGAGGGCAGGTGGGCATATGGGTGAGGGATGTCTGTGTCCCTCTCTGAGTGAGTAACTCAGTTTACTTAATGATGCCACAATTAGGCCATTTTTTTTTCTGGTTTTATTCAAAGAAAGATATTATTCTGGGGGCTTGGGGAAAAGGCAGGAAGATGCAGAGGGCTTATTTATCTGAAGCTAAAGGAGAAGCCTTAATGTTTTGAATTTATTAGACCCAGGCTATAGGATTGATGGGGTTTCCCTGGTGGCTCAGGTGGTAAAGAATCCGCCTGCAATGTGGGAAACCTGGGTTCAATCCCTGGGTTGGGAAGATCCCCTGGAGGAGGGAAAGGCTACCCACTCCAGTATTCTGGCCTGGAGAATTCCATTGACTGTACAGTCCATGCAGTTGCAAAGGGTCGGACACGACTGAGGAACTGTTACCCCACATGTTGATTTGCCTTGGCCAAGATAATCAAGCACTGCAGACTGGGAGGCTTAGCCAGCAGAACCGTGGTTTCTCCTAATTCTGGAGGCTAGGATTCCAAGAGCAAGCTGTTGACGGGGTGGTTTCTCCTGAGACCTTTCTCCTTGATGTGCAGACAGCTGTCTTCTCCCTGCATTTTTAAACGGCCTTCCCTCTCTTTGTATTTATGTTCAATTTTTCTCTTTTTAAAAGGACATCAGTATTATTGGATTAAGACTTGCCCTTACAACCTCATTTTACCTTAATTTCTACTTTTTAGGCTTTAAAAAGAAAATGACATCTTACTGTGCTCTGATGTTAGTATTTTGGGTACAGTTTCTCTTCTGTTCACCCAACTTTCTATAATGTAGTTATATCTTTAACCACCCCCCCACCCCCCCACCAATTACTTCCTTAAAGGCCCTACCCGTCAATATAGGCACATTGTGAGGTCCTGGGGATTAGGAATTCAATAGGTGAATTTTGGGGGGATACGATTCAGCCCAGAGCTGTCCCTGGTGGTTCTGATGGTAAAGAACCCACCAGCCAATGCAGGAGATGTGGATTCGATCCCTGGGTTGGGAAGATCCCCTGGAGGAGGACATGGGAACCCACTCCAGTATTCTTGCCTGGGAAATCCCATGGACAGAGGAACCTGGAGGGCTACAGTCTGTGGGGTTGCACAGAGTTGGATGTGCGACTAAAGAACAACAATTCAGCCCAGAGCAATAGTGGAGCAGCGGGTTTCCCTGCCAAGGAGCAGCTTCAGTTTCTCTGAGTCCTAATGAAATGAGAGAATGACAGGCAGTGAGCATGGCTGACTGACAGGTGGGGAGGTCAGCTCAAACCCCTTCCCAGCTCTGGCCACCCGAACACAGGCTGCCCAGCTAAGACTTCAGAATCGATGGCCGGATCCAAATCGTCCTTGGCTTCTCTGATGTATACTGCTGGGTGCCACCTGCCTTCATCCTGCCCCAGAGCCAAGTGTGACAGTGGGCACGGGGCTGGCCCTGGGAGCTGGTGCTGAGACCATGGAGCCCCACTCCCGTCTCCACACTGAGCTGGTGCAGGGCTGGGCCAACGCAGCCTTTGTTTAGGCTCAAGGGGATTGTTGGTTCCCTGGGCAAAGATGGGGCAGAAACAGGGAAAGTTCCCTTTCCTCACTTGATGGGGCAAGAGCTGGCAGAACACACTGTCCCTGGGGAAGGAGTGGAGGATCCGGGGCAGAGGTGGATAGAGGTGCCAAGTCAGTGGGAGGGAAGCGTGAGCTGACCAGCCAGGGGAGAGGGGGAGAGGCAGGAGCCACTCCAGCCTTGGCCACCGACCATCAAGATGGGGATGGCTGTCAAGTGGCCTTTTCTAGCCTTTGTTCTGTAAAGAACTGGAGCGCTTGTCACATGGGGCACAGCACTGGCGCCTATGACACAACTTAGGAGACACCGGAGACGCTCGACAGGTTTGGTTTCCAAAATGAAGACAGGTTTGGTTTCCAAAATGAAGACAGCCTTGGTTTTGAGCAATGCTTTTAAGACTTGCTCATGAACTTGATGCTTCAGGCTGGACTTTTCTTATTACCTCATCCTTTATCTATTCCCAATTTATTTAAAACACACACACACACACACACATATATATCAGATCAGATCAGTCGCTCAGTCGTGTCCAACTCTTTGTGACTCCATGAATCGCAGCACACCAGGCCTCCCTGTCCATCACCAACTCCCGGAGTTCACTGAGACTCACGTCCATTGAGTCAGTGATGCCATCCAGCCATCTCATCCTCTGTCATCCCCTTCTCCTCCTGCCCCCAATCCCTCCCAGCATCAGAGTCTTTTCCAATGAGTCAACTCCATATATATATATATATATATATATATATATATGAGTCCATGTATATATAGGGACCAATATAGATAATGATAACAATAAGTAGATATTTGGATTGTTTTTTCTGATTATAAAAATACATATTGTAAAAAATGTGAAATGTATATATACTCAAAGTCTAGAGGAGAGAATTTAAAATCACTCATGAAGTCAGAGATAATAATTTTAAAGAGTTGGCATTTAGTTTGCTAGTGTTATCCTTTTGTGTTTACATAATACATATATGTACAAATACATATAAATAAATACATACCATATATAAGTATATAAGGTTGTTATATAATTATTTTTACAAAAGGAGACATTCAGTACATACTTTTCAGTTGATATATATTGAACATTGCTGACAAGTTTGTATATCATGGTCTTTAAATAGCTTTTTAGTCATCCATTGAATGGATTTACCACAATTTATTTAATTCTCTATTGTAGGAGAATTTGTTTCCTCTTTTATAAACAAGACAACATCTCTGTAGAAATCTTCTGCTTTGTAACAGATGCAAACCTCAGCTTGGACTCCTTTGATTTTCTGAATCGTGTCTGGGAAGGAATGTGATTGGGGGGCTTAGCTGGCTGATGGAAATCAGGGTGGGATCCTGGAGCTTATGGCTTCATGTGGCTATGTCCCAAATTGATTCAGGTTTATTCAGGATGAATCGACACAGTGTCCAGAGGATAAAGTGTCAGGCTGTACCTGGGGAATTGTGCAAAAGTCTAATGTTATGTATAACAATGGAAATGGCAAATGGGAACTTGTTTATAGAAGGCCTCAGAGTGTGGGGTTCTTTAAGAGATCCCTCCAGGCAGTTATAAGTTTATAGAGTGAGGCTGCTCCTTTGACCATAGAAAGTGTGGACTTGAATTTTTTTTGCTCTTAATGGGCCAAAACATGGGAGAAGGAATGCCATGGGGCTTAAGTTTAGTGACTTTCTGTAAAAGAAGTCCAGATGGCAGATTAGGTGGCTCCATCTCCATCAGATGCCTAGATTCTCCCTTGTCCATTAATTAGTGTCTGGCTGCCATCTTGAAGATTACATCATGGTCCTGAATGGCAATTGGAGCTCCAACCATTACATCTTTATTTTAGGCAGGGCTAATATTTACTAAGAAGTTATAGGGGTGACCAACTCGTTGTTAAAATATCCACGTATTTCTGAATGAATGGGCAAATACCTACTGCCTCTTGGTATCTCTGGACTGTCCCCCAAATCCAGCAACTAAAGAGTTAATACAAGTTGCAGGAGTATCCTGTAGGACTCTGCTCGGGCTAAGGTTGACGTCCATTGGAATGGTTGAACATGTTCAAAAGGACCCCCAATTCTAGGAGGGGAGAGGCAAGCAAAACGGCTCACTTCCCAGGTAAGCTGGCTTCCTTTACACAGTGTTTCTCACAAGCCCTGGGCATCAACTTCCACTTACAGCTCAGTGGCCACCTCTTCCTGCAGTGCAGGCTGGGAAATGTAGTTCTTCAGTTGTCAAGATGTCATCCTTCCAACAGTATAAAGTTCTCTTTCTAAGGAAGCACGAGAGTTGATTAGGAAACCCTACTCAGAACAACAAAGTCTCTGATGGGCACAGTGGAGAAGGCTCACTCTTTTTATACCTTAGCGTGAATCATGTCCCAAATCAAGTCAGCAACATTTTAGAGGCAGATAATTCTTCTCCACTATCATTACTGTCGCTTTGTGTGTTTGTCTGTGTGTGTATATGAATATGTGAGATGTGGGTAGGAAAGGGATGAAAGATAAGAGGAGGAGGGCTTATGCAGCTGGGATGTTGGATCTCCAGGAAGAAAAAAAAAGGAACAGCTTTTGTAGCTGTTTCCGTTTGTCAGGGAAAAACATGACTCTTTCCTCTGCCTAGACCAACTGTCTGAGAAAACCCCTCCTACAGTTTTTGAAAACAAAAACAAATAAATAAAACAAAACAAACCTCCCCCCAAGGCTGGTGGGAGTGTAAATTAGACGACAATTAGGCAGTGTTCAGCAAAACAAAAAATTCACACCCCATTTGACCCAGCAAATTCACTTCCTGGAATCTCATCTAAGAAATATTCATCTGTTTGTAAGAAGATGTCTGGACAAAGATGTTGATTGTTCTTGCACATCTATCAATAGGGGATTTGTTAAACCAAGTTAGGGTATATCTGTTCTGAAGGATTAAAAAAAGAAGTAGACATACCATCATAGAAAAATCTCCATAATATGTTTGGAGAGGAATAAACAAGCTGCATAACAATTTGAATGCAAGTCTAGCATGATAATACTTTTGGGAAAAAAATGTATACATACCTGTCTGTGTAAAAGGGAACGGAGGGAGGGATTCTAAGTTGACAGTTAAGAGGGGGTGAGGAGTGAGTGTTGAGGAACTTTTATGTTTTGTTCCATCGGTAGACAAACCTCAGAGATACTTTGGGTTGGGTTCCAAACCACCACAATAAAGCTAATAATTATATCACAATAGAGATAAAGCTAGTCACACAGCTTTTTGATTTCCCGGTGTGTATAAAAGTTATCATCACACTATACTGTAGTCTATTAAGTGTGCAATAGCATTATGTCTCCACAATGTGCCTACCTTAATTAAAAGTGTGCTTCATTGCTAAAAAATGCTGACCATCATCTGAGCCTTTTGGGAGTTGTACTCTTTTCGCAATAGTAACATCAAAGATTACCGATTGCAGATCATTGTAATAAATACAATAAGATTGAAAACGTTTGAAATATCGCAAGAAGTACCAAAATGTGACCCAGAGACATAAAATGAGCAAACACCAACAAAAAGTTGGTGCCGACAGACACAGTGTGGCTGAAACAGAATCACAGAGAGTCGGCTGGCTGCTTCCCTAACCTGTAGGTAGCCTGAGGGGAAGGCTCAGAGACCCAGGAAGAAGGGAGCCGGCTGGGAACTCTACTGCAGCCCCTCCAGCCACACTGGCCCTGGGGCCCTTTTTTTCTAAAGCATCAGGCTCTGTCTTTGGCTTGTTGTTTCCTCTGACTGAACATCTTTCTCTCAGCTCCTTAGGTCTTTACTCCATGGTTCCAGGGAAGCCTTCTGTGTCACCCTCTAAAATGACACCAGTTCCTTGTGCCCCTTAGCACTTGGCGCTGGTCAACATAGGAAATGCTTTACTTCTTTCTCTGGGCTCCGGAGCACTGAGGCACGGGCACTGGACCATTCACTGGGGCAGAAGCACTGGGTGATGCCCTGAGGCATGAGCTCCAGGGCTGAGGTGGCTCGTGTTCCCTGCTCTGTCCCTGGCACCACGTGAGTCTTGCCGCATGAGTAGGACTTCCGGTTGCCGCTGGTTGATGGACTGAGAGGGCAGGTGGGAAGGGTAGCCTGGGAAGGGTGGGGTACAGAGTGGAGAGCCTTGTTTTAGGGACCGCAGAGCAGAGCTGAAGAGGGTGGGAGGAACCCTCTACACACGTGTTCTAAATATGTTTTCACTGCAGGCCCGTGGCCCCTGGCCCTCCCCCAGGCCCTACCCTGCTGGGTGGATAGTGGGTGGCCCGGCTTCCCTCTCTGTGTGGGAAAGGGCCAGGCGAGTAGTGGGAGCCACAGAGCCCTCGAGAAGGGCGTGGGTGCCAGGCCAGCTCCCCACAGCCTGTCCCCCAGGGTCCATGAAAGGCCAGGCACACAGCGAGCTCTCTGTCACTCAGCGTGTGGGCTAAGCGTTGTCCCCTCTGGCCTCTGGTGGGAGAGGGTAACTGGCATTTCCTGCTCCCTCACAGCCCTTGGCTCTCCGGGGTCCTGCTCCGGTCTCTGACCCCCGAGACAGGGATATCCTTTCCCATCAGGGCTCCAGAGACCCTCTGGCTTCGGGTCACCACATGTTCCCTTGTCTTCTGTAACTGCTGCTGGGCTCCCTTTCCTGGCCCCAGGGTGTCTGGTCCCTTAGAAAATCCCCAAAAGCCACCCTTTGTCTGTCACTCAGCCAGGCCCTGAGCGTATTACCTCTCCCAACCCTCGGACGCCCTTGTGAGGCTGCTTTCCCCTTTTGACAGGTTGATAGGAACGGTTTTCATCATTTCTGGAGACTTCTTCCAGTGCAAGGCAATGTCCCAAGCACTTCATCTTTGGAACGGATTCTGTTCTTGTTCCTGAGTGCTCGCTGCTCCTCCCAAGGGGACAGTCATGTTCCCCACCCTGAGAATGACTTGCAGGCCCGGGTCAGTCAATGAGGCGGGATTGGAAGCAACAGACTTCAGCATCGGAGTTCCCTGAGCCATTGTCATCGCGTTCTGCTTCTCTTCCCTCTGAGCCAGCCCCGCCGGGCCCAGAAAGGGGTGGGTCCAGGTCGTGTCTGGTTCCCAGAATAAAGACACGCGGCCAAACCACAAAGAACATGTAACAGGAACAAGAAATCGACCTTTGTTGTTGTAAGCCGCTGAGATTTCGGGTTGTTTGCAGCATAATCTAGTGAAAGCTGGTGGTTACGCCATGCATCACCACATTTAATCCAAAGACTAGCCCTGGGGGATAGGTATTCATATACCCATTTTCATCATTAATACTCTAACCCCTCGAAATCCTACAGAAGTAGTCTGAACGGCTCCGACTCCAAACCGAGTCAACTTTAAAGAAACATTGGACGAGAGCCAAACTAATTAAAAGGGAATTTTTTTCTTGTTCCTTTAGGAAAAAACTGGAAAGGGGTCCACGTGAAACTCTTAATTGAATTCCTTCTCCTTCCTGCCCTCTATCCCCCCACTCCCAGCTGCTCCCCAGCCTGTCACGGGTTCCTCAGATTCTCTCCCACCTTTCTTCTCCTCTGCTCTCCTCTCTCCCTGCCAAAGCAGGCTAATTTTTTTCCCCCATTAGAAAAAGATATCGGAAACCCCGCTGTGTGAGGAACGCCAAATCTCTGCTTTTTCAGGATGGATCCTTTTTGCATACCCTGGAGATGATTGATCAAGAAGCCTTCCTTCCACCCCCATTGGCCCAACTCCATCATCCAGGAGAGATTGGATGACTCACTTAGCTTCAGCCTCAGAGAATGAGCCTCTTTTTCTTGCAAAAAGGAGAAAGAAAGTGGAAAACTAGCACAATTCTCTTGGATGGGCAGGGGGAGGGGCAAAAGCTGTGGTCATACGAAGCTAATAATATTCATTAATAATAATATTGCATTCTTAATAATAGTAGTAACAGCATTACATATTTATTAAGAGTTTACTACATCCCCAAACCTGTGCTAACCATTTTACGTACACTCATCTCATTCATTCTGTATTGTAACGCTGTGAAGGTCATGGAACCCTCGCTTTATGGAAGAAAACTGAAGCCTAGAGCAGTTGAGAAACTTGCTCAAGGACTTAAGCCAAAAAGTGAAAGAATGGAGGTTCAGAACCGGTTCTGAATCTATAGTCTTTTATCGATCCCGGTGCCATGCTGGGTGGATGTGGCTCATTGCTTACAGACCTCAGAGCTGCTGGATCCTGGACATGCGCCCAGCCCCGAGCACCCCGGAGGTCCTGCAGCCCTGTCCCTACCTCCTTCAGCAGCTTCATCTTCATCTTCCTCATCTTCATTTTCCCTGTCTCAGCCCTCACTGCATCTCTCCAGTTTCTCTGCCTCCCGGGGACACAGCCCAGGCCCTAGATGGAGTGCGTGCTCAGTAAATATTTGTTTAATGAATGGCTGATTGATGTTTATTTATTCAGTTTACATGAAGTGGATGGTTTGGTTGCTTTTACTGTTTGGTGAAGGTTCCAGGCCACATCTGGATTTGATAATCTGTCGTCTGTGGCCCAAGAGCCCCTTGATGAGCAACGTCTTCCTTCCTGCCCGGGACTCGACTTTTTCATATTTGCCACATGACATGTTTCACTTTTGCCACTTCCAGAGCAGACTAATTTTTTTTTTCCATTAAAAGAAAGTCTTGAAGATCCCTTGTCTGAAGGACTTGATCATTTTTTTGTTTGTTTGTTTTCAGGACGGACTCCGTCCACACATTCAGAAATGACTTGTCAAAGAGCTCTCTGCTCATAGCCCATGACCCAGAGTCCAGCCCCTGTCTTCTCACATGAATGATGGGAAGAGTTCATGGGCCAGGGAATGACTGACTGGCATCCCAGATTTGTCATGGAACATTTTTTCCAGACCTCAGACATCCATGGCAGCAACAGGGATATTGTTTTCATGAAGGGATAAAAGAAAATTCTTTCACAGCTTGCAGCCAAAGCAAAAGAGCCAAATTACCAAAAGAAATGGCACATTGGAGGCCTCACCTGAGGGCTTTTCAGATTTCCAATGCAAGGGAAAAAAAAGCAGGTAGGCATACAGTAAGCCCCCTACATGAGAACAACTTCCCTTCCGAGAGTGGGTTCATAAGTCCAATTTGTTTGAAAGTCCGACCAAGTTAGCGTAGGTACCCAACTAACACAATCGGCTATATAGTACTATGCTGGAATAGGTGTATAATACTTTTCACACAAATAATACATACATAAAAAATACAAATAATAAAGAAAACATTTTTAATCTTACAGTACAGTACCTTGAAAACTACAGTGAGTGCATGCTGCTCAGTCGCTTCAGTAGCGTCTGACTCTTTGCGACCCCATGAACTGTAGCCTGCCAGGCTCCTCTGTCCATAGGGTTCTCCAGGCAAGAATACTGGAGTGGGTTGCCATGCCCTCCTCCAGGGGACCTTCCCGACCCCAGGGATCGAACCTGTGTCTCCTGTACTGCAGGAGGATTCTTTACCACTGAGCCATCAAGGAAGCCAGAATCACCAAGACGGCTGGTTAAAACAGATTGCAGGACCCCATCCCTAGGGTTTCTGACTCAGTCATTCTGGGCAGGGGCCAAGGATGTACATGTGCAACAGGTTCCAGGTGAGGTTGATGCTCCAGGGAGCACACGTTGGAAATCACTGCCAAGTGTGTACTCTTATTCTATCCTTGCAAGACTTGAAGCCCATGAAGGTGAAGCATCTAATTCAAGGTGACATCACCAGTAACCTGCAGAGTGGGGAATCTAGCCCACTCCCAGCTCTTTCTAGAGCCAGTTCTCTTTTCCATGGCCCTTCCATCTTCCCATCACACTTATTTGCCCTGGGAACCTTGCCCCAAGACAAACCAACACACCACAAAAACAAAATTCCAAACACTTAAAGGGCCTGTTCCTTGGGGAGCCCACTGCTATTTTATTTCTGTGATAGTGAGAAGCTTGAGAGATTTAGAGGTACAACAAGCAAGTAACAATCCGTGACCACAAATCAAATGCATGACAGAGTCGGGGCTGGAGAGTGCGATTTCTGCCTGGTGGGAGGTCCCAAGGCCACAGCGTATTTTAATCCATGTGCAGAATGATCAGGATGTAGTTCTGAATCAGTCTTTGCAGGGTGGTGGCACGGCAGCCTTCCATATTGTTTCAGCACTCCAGTAACCATCCCTCAGCATGGCAGGAAATAGATGCACAGTTCTTGCTCTGAGTGGCCTCGAGTATGGCCTTATATGAAGCCTTGGCATCCTAGAAACTTGCTTACAAGCTGCTGAATTTGTAAATTTGCCAGACGACTGGGAATCTCCAGCTCTAACCCAATGGACCAACAGTGAGAGATGTGGAAAGTGGACTTTGGGGTAACTTCACAAGGCTGAGCGAACAGCATGCCCCAGTTGGCCTTGCACATGGTTTCTACACAGTGCAGACATCATACTGAGAAAGGTCTACGGGCACACAAGCATCTTTTGAGGTCACTGTGGAACCCATGGTCACCTACCCTGTCAGTCACATCACCTTCCACTTCTGGAGCAAAGGTTGTTACATTAGCACTCTGCTGCTTTTGACCCAGCATCCTGCATGAGGACCGGGGATGGGCGCCCCAACTCAAAGATGCTCTGACTACCTTTATTTACCAAAAAAGATGAAAATATTTCTAGTGCGCAAGAGATCTTCTTACCTAGAGACAACAACAAGCTATCAGAGGGGTTTGGTTCACTTTTTTAAGTGATCAAGGGAGTTTTATGATGTTTCTTGATTTCCTTTGTGAAGATGTTCTTCTCAAAAAATGACAATAAGAGTATAAATGATAATGACCAAAAAGACAAGCTAAACTCTAAGAAGGAACAAAACTAGCATCCTGGTTGGACATTAAAAATAATCCTGAAACATACTCAAATCTTTCAAAGCTTATAGACTGCATAAAATCTTGAAGAACTCTTGGGACAAACTTCTCCAAATAGGTTTAAGAGCTCTGCTGAGCTGAGTGATGGGAAGATGTAGACATAGATACATGTTTTTTTTCAATGGGAGGAGAAAAATGTACCACTATTCTGGGTTCCAGTAGAAACCCTTTTCCTTAGTTGGAAGTTACCATTTTCCCTGGGCCTCTGGGGCCTTCTTTTCCTTGAGCTTTCTCTGGGGTGAACCCTGACAATTCAGAAATACTGGCTTTTGCTTTTGAAAAGCCAGTAATGAGTAATAAATAAGGAGATGGACAAAGTCACATGTGTAGATTCAGCACATCTCTTTCATGCGGCATGTGAAAAGAACCAGGAGTTGCATCACTATCCACTTAGACAATCGTGAGTTCACAGCACGCCCCACTGTCGTTGCCCCAGACAAGCACTGTCCAGTTGCTAGTTTATTTTCTTGAGCATCGAAATTTTTCTCTTGGTCTTATTGGCTGGGTATCTTTCTAAGAGACCACGTTACTGGTCTGCCTTTTGTTTCTGTTCCTTGTGTGTGTGTATGCTAAGTTGCTTCAGTTGTGCCCACCAGGCTATTCTGTCCATGGGATTCTCCAGGCAAGAATACTGGAGTGGGTTGCCATGCCCTCCCTCCTCCAGGGATCAAACTAGCATCTCTTCAGTCTCGTGCATTGGCAGGTGGGTTCTTTACCACTAGCACCACTTGGGAAGCCCTTATGTTCCTTATGAGCAGAAATTATTTATAGTTCAGGGGTTATCCACAAAAGCCCTGGCTTGTTCATCTTTGCTGGTTGGTTTGACTTTTGCCTAGTCTACTGCTGTGAATTTTTCCTAAAGGAAGGAACCTCTTACCAGTCTTCCGTGTTCCTATGTGGGAGGGTATAAGGATGTGGAGGTGATAAGGTGATTTCAGGACTAGGATTTATTTGCCGACTCATTCGATGATTCGTCACCCATTACAATGTGAGTCAGGCAACACTTAACCGCTCTAGAAGAAAAAACTCAAGAGCCTCATTGTTGTTGAGGGCTAGCAATTCTAAAGATGATTTTACTTAGGAATTTGAGGGGGGAAAACTCTTTGATTTTCTGTCCTTAAATGTCTGTGGTCCATCAGATGGTTACAGAGTGGAGCAGAGCTGAGTGTCCGCCATCACTATTTATTCGCCTGGAGCCGGGACCCCTAGCAGTGGTCTTGGAGGTGGCTGGCCTTCATTTCTGAGCCAAGAATGAAGAGTAGGTGTGGCAGACCTGCCCTGAGGGCCAGGAGTTGAGAAGGCGGCCATCATGTCTTCCCGAGTCTTCCTGGTGAGTTGCTTTCCCTACGCTTCCTCGGAGGCCGTGGTTTCCTGACCCTCCCTCCACTTGTTTGCCAACTCAGGATTTTCAGCCTTCAGCGGCTCAAGCCTGAGTTTTAACAGCAGCTCTCTGAGATGCTTCTTCCCCAGCGTTGTTCTTCCTTCCTTGACAGTGATGGTCATGTGAAGCCGTTTTCTGACTTCATGTGTTCCCCGTAGACGCTTGTGCTGTGTGACAATCCTCTTCAGAGTGGTCTCTAAAGAGCGTGTGAGTTCATCTTTAGAATGGGAGTTATTCATACAGCAGGCGCCCAGGGACAGGGAAAGGGAGGATTCTCTCCAAGTCTTACAGTCCGTGGAAGATGAGCGATCTGAATTCAAATGACTCGACTGAGAATCGCATAATTTCTGACCATAAATAGCCTGTGGAAAGCCTTTATTTTACAGATAAGGGCACAGAAGTCTGGAGAGAGAAATTGATTTGCCTGGTACCATATAGCCTGTGGGTGACCAGCGCTGGGGGTGTAAACTGGCTTTTCTCATCCCAGGTGGCAGTTCTTCCTGCCCCCTCCCTATCTAATTTTCTTTTTTCTAATTTTCCTTTGGTCCCTGGGGTACTTTCAGTGGAATAATTTCTTAACTACTGTGGCCTACCAATTTGGGAGGAATGAAAAACACCAGCATGAACATCAGTGGTGGAAGGGTTTTCAAAAAATATAAAACATAATGACATGTCCTGAAATATTCTTAACTTTTCACTTCCCATCCCTCTGCTATGCAAAGCTTATTAAAGACTTAAACATTTCAAAAGAAGTACTTAGCTTTTTACCATGGAAACTATTTGGCAGATCCAAAACCGTGATTGTTTTTAACTTCAAAGCGTATTATAAATCAGACAAAAAGTGTTTTACCTGTTCTCAAGCTAGAGGGAATAAAAAGGATGAAAGAAAATGTGTGTTGAGGGTTGGTTACTCTAAACTAGGCAACAAGAAGTTCAGGGTCAGTCGTGTTTCTTCATTGTGAAAGAGCGAGTCTGAACCTTGAGCCCAGATTACAGATGAACCTTGGCCCCTGATCTTAATAACTAATTTCTCCTAAATTAACTTTCCCTCCATTTATTCCTCTAGTACTAGCAGAGCATTTTTTAACATACAGATTATGCAGGGATTTCTCTAGGTGGATAGGGACATTCTAGCTCAACATTCAGAGAAAAGCTCAGGTTTAATTTGATCCCTGGTTTCATTAATTTCCCATAATACTCACAATTTTATGAATTCACCTGACTAGTGATAAGTTTATTTCTGATCAGTTTTTCCTTTCTTAACATAAAACTTAGTAGGGATACTAAATTATAACAGTCATGCTTTGTAGTTAGGGTTGTCAAATAATGCATGAGATATATTTATACTTAAAAATTATTTATTGTTGACATGAAATTCAAACTTAACTGATTATCTTGTATTTTAATGTGCTAAATCTGGTAATCTTATTTGAACTATGTAATAGATACCCTCCTGAAATTTTGCATTTGGATAAAGTTTTTTTTTTTTTCTTCTAAATAAAATCAGACATTTAAGTATTTTAGGGAGCTAAATGTCTATTTTTTGATAAAGACATGCATAATAAATCTGGACTTTTATATATCTGGCTTGCTTTCAGTGTGATATATCCATATGTGTTTTATAAATTCAGTTTTTAAAATGTCCATTTTGTATATCAACCACTGCTCACTCTCCCTCCTCCAAGCACACATTATATACTATCTCGTCATTTATAGACTCCAGGCCACAGTTCAGAAGTATATCAGTTTCCACTCATTTAGATGCCTACACTTCATGGTTTTTGAGATCTATTTCAGGAAAAAGACTAGCCTGTTTTGAATGCTGTGAGGTTTTTTTTTTTTTTTTTTTTTTTTAGCTCTGAGCCATTAACCCAAAAGAGTTCCACCAAGGACTTTGGTATCCACAGTGAAAGTGAAAGTCACTCAGCCATGTCTGACTCCTTATGACCCCATGGACTATACAGTCCATGGAATTCTCCAGGCCAGAATACTGGCGTCGGTAGCGTTTCCCTTCTCCAGGGGATCTTCCCAACCCAAGGATTGAACTCAGATCTCCCGCATTGCAGGTGGATTCTTTACCAGCTGAGCCACAGGGGAAGCCCAAGAATACTGGAGTGGGTAGCCTATCCCTTCTCCAGCAGATCTTCTGACCCAGGAATTGAACTGGGGTCTCCTGCACTGCAGCTGGATTCTTTACCAACTGAACTATCAGGGAAGTCCTATCCACAGTAACAACATTTATTAAATGCTTACTGTATACTGTATATATGTGCTTTCTGTATGCATTGTTTCATTCAGTTTAAACGACCCTACGAACTAGGGACTATTAGCATTAATATCTCCATTTTACAGATGAGGAATCAAAAGTACCAATAATTTGCCTCTGGTTTGACAACCAATAAGCTAAAGTGCTAGGATTCAGACCCAGATCTCATGCTTTTAACTCTTACCCTAAACAGAACATTTCCCACTGGAGGACACAGTGGTTGCGAGGCCTGTTGTGGGCCTTGTGAAATATGGAAGTGCAGAGACTTACTGAGAAAAGGGCGGATCTAGGACAGTTTGTTGTGCTCCACTGGCCAAGTCTGGTTCTGTAGCAGCTGACGAAGAGTGGAGATGGTTGTCTCTGCTCTCTTAGGAGGTGGGTTTGCAATCCAAAGCCCAGAATTTGAAGGCTTATCACAAAGAAAATCACCAAGTATTTACAAATGCTTTGAAATTAGAGTGTCTGTTACTTTCAAGTATGTAGTCATAGAACCAGCAGAAGAACTTGTATCGAGTGCTGAGCCCACTCTCAGAGATTCCGATGAAGTTCTAATATGGTGGTTCTGCATATCTGAAAACTCAACTGCTGCTTGATATTTGCAGCAACCTCCTAGGAACCAGGCGTTCCAAGTGGGTGCCAGTGGGTACACACCTTGAGAAGCCCTGCTTGAGTTGGTGAGTTCCCAGAGGGCAGGACTGTGTCTCACCTATCTTTGCATCTTCAAACCTAAAATAGAGCCAGATTGGAATCCCCTATTGGCTGAGATAGTATCACAGGGAATGCCGAAAGGGAGCGGTTTCCGTTGACATTTCAGGCTGCTGAAAGCAACCAATTATAATTCTAATCATAATGAAAGAACTTTCTTCCAGCTTTTATAAGTGCAAAGTGTTGACTTTGATCTCCAGGGTCTACATTTCTAAGGGGTAGGTGGGGGGCAGATGGTGGGGGCGAGCATATATTTATGAACAGCAAAATCCTTATTATGCTTTATCAGTGAAGTCAGAGCACACGTGTCTTTGTATGTGAATATGCATCCATGTCTTCGTCCCTTCCACAGCTGACACTGGGGATTAGACTCAAGCTTTAAGCTTGTAAAAAGCCTTTGAGGGAAACCCTTAATGAGGAACTGATCCTTTTCAACTCGAGTCTAATTACTTTTACAGCAACGTTTCTATTTTGGATGCTTCCCATGAATAAAGTCTCTTTTATGCCACTGATGCCAGGCTTGCCCCTCAGTTTCAGCAGAAAGAACACCCAACACATGGCCTGACTGAGAGACCCCAATGAGAAAGCCAGTGACTCTTTTCTGCTTGAGCAGCTGGCTGGATTTCAAAGACCACCAGGAAAGAAAAACTTGGATTCCATGTTTATAAGCCCTTGAGAATGTTTCTATCTTTTCTTTGTTGTTTAGCCATGTGCCTCGTCTTCTCATGGCAGGTGACAGGCATCCTGGGTCATGAGGCTTTTAGAATGATCTCTTATGGGACCAAAGAAGATTGGAGGGGTTATTCTGGTCATTTCAGCCACATGGATACTTGCTTTTTCAGTGTTCAGTATTTAATGGAAGTCATATGGGGGCTTCCCTGGTGGCTCAGCAGTAAAGGATCTGCCCACAATGCAGGAGACTTGGGTTCGATCCCTGGGTGGGGAAGATCCCCTGGAGAACGAAATGGTAACCCACTCCAGTATTGTTGCCCATGGACAGAGGAACCTGGCAGGCTACAGTGTATGTAAAAAGAATAAAAAGCCTCCAGGTTGTTATAGGGGAAGTTAGATCTGACTTTGTCTCTACCAACACACCCTGGCAACACAGTTCCAACTAATTTATTTTTTCCCACAGAAAGTTCATTTTTGCCTAGAGATAGCAAGGTTAGGTGAGAAGTCTACTAGATTAGCAATTAGGAGGCTTTCACTAATTTACAGCTCACCTGAGCTTTGTAATGAACAAACCTCCATGACTTACAAAATTTCAATGAATGTGAGGTGTTGTAATCATGGCATGAGTGACAGAGTGTAGGCTGAGGTGTGGATAGATGTCACAGGGATGAATTCCTGTATCCTGGGAAAAACCTGCCCCCTGCAATCCCACCAAGCCCCTGGGGTAGACAGGAATGTTGCCTTGACCACACTTTGTTTGGGGTTCTGGAGAAAACATGGCCAGAACCCTTCAGCTAGTAAGGTGAGTGAGGGCAGGGAGCACAGGCTTGAGCTCAGATGGGGGCCCCAATAAAACAGACCCCAGATCTGCCGTGTGTGGCCATGTGACAGTGGGCGAGTCAGTGACTCTCTCTGAATTCCTATTTCCTCATCTGCAAGTGCCATGTTCCAGGGCACCTGGTGCTAGGAAGCACCTTGCCCATTGCAGGTGCTTACCAAGTCAGGTTGTTATGAATTACTAGCTGTGGTTCTTGAGGTTGGGCTTTGTCTTGGGGTTCCAGCTGCCACAGTCTTTGTCCAGGAATTCCAGCCATTGTTTAGTTAAATTCAGTCAAGCTCTTTTTAATGCCCTATCCCTTAGCTCTTCCAAACTGTAAAGGTGGTCCACTGGGACACTGAGATCTTTCTCCCATTCTTAGCATCAGGATTGTTCTCATCTGTATTGTTGAATAGTTATTAAGGTGGTTGAAGAAAAATGAGAGAAAGGCCAAAAAGAGCATTAAGACCTTAAAAGTTAATCAGTTAGTCTGGTGTCAGACTGCCCAAATGTTGATACCATCAGTTACTTACTGGATGACCCTAGGCAAGTTACACAACCTCTTTAAGATGTACTCATTCATAAAATGGACATAATAATGTTTATAGAGTGTGGGAGATGTTCACAGTGATAAGAATTAAATGAAAACATATGTACAAAGTGCTTAGCATAGTGCTTGATATATAGCTACTCTTTGATAAATGTGATCCTTCATGAGAAAAGGATTAAAAACCTAAAAGCTTCTCAAAGACTATCTTCAAGTATATTATACAGCATGTAGAGAATGATAGAAAATAAGGCACAATCATGACAAGGACGATTTAGGTCATCATTAAGAATAGCATGATGCTAAGGGTGATTAAACACTTGGGTATAATTTCTTTCCTTTGATTTTTAAGAAAACTTTTCATTTTGTATTAGAGTATCTTGATAAAAGTGAAAGTGGAGAGTGAAAAAGTTGGCTTAAAGCTCAACATTCAGAAAACGAAGATCATGGCATCCGGTCCCACCACTTCATGGGAAATAGATGGGGAAACAGTGGAAACAGTGGCAGACTTTATTTTTCTGGGCTCCAAAATCACTACAGATGGTGACTGCAGCCATGAAATTAAAAGACGCTTACTCCTTGGGAGGAAAGTTATGACCAACCTAGATAGCATATTCAAAAGCAGAGACATTACTTTGCCAACAAAGGTTCGTCTAGTCAAGGCTGTGGTTTTTCCTGTGGTCATGTATGGATGTGAGAGTTGGACTGTGAAGAAGGCTGAGCGCCAAAGATTTGATGCTTTTGAACTGTGGTGTTGGAGAAGACTCTTGAGAGTCCCTTGGACTGCAAGGAGATCCAACCAGTCCATTCTGAGGGAGATCAGCCCTGGGATTTCTTTGGAAGGAATGATGCTAAAGCTGAAACTCCAGTACTTTGGCCACCTCATGCGAAGAGTTGACTCAATGGAAAAGACTCTGATGCTGGGAGGGATTGGGGGCAGGAGGAGAAGGGGACAACAGAAGATGAGATGGATGGATGGCATCGCTGACTTGATGAACGTGAGTCAGAGTGAACTCCGGGAGTTGGTGATGGACAGGGAGGCCTGGCTTGCTGCGATTCATGGGGTCGCAAAGAGTTGGACACGGCTGAGCGACTGATCTGATCTGATCTGATAGCCAGTTAACAATGGGATAGTTTCAGGTGAACAGCAGAAGGACTCAGCCGCACATATGTATGTATCTGGTTTTCCCTCAAACTCCCCTCCCGACACTGGGATAGAATTTTATCCTTCTTAGAGTTCTCTCCTTCTGGTTCTTAACTCTCCCGGAGCTGCATATTAATAGAATAGCAACCAAAACAAAGGGTTTAAAAATATAGTTAGAAACATTTGCTTCAAATACAACTCCTAGCAAGTAAAATTACAGTCAATAATACTGTAATCATAGAATTTAAAAGTTCTCCTGTGGCTCAAACCAGCTTCTAAAGATCTCACAGGGAATGGCTGGAATGAGGCTGAGGATTTAGCATCAGCAGTTGGCATCCAAGACAAAGCATGCCTGCTGTAGGTGTACAGCAGTATAAGCCAAGAAGAACAGTCAGACTAGAGAGGGGATGTCAAGTAGGCAGGGAAGATGGGAACACTGGTTATCTATCTAGTGATTTGTGGAGAGTGTACTGGGCTCCTTATATTGATTGTTCTTTTATTGTTCATAATAAATATATTATTCCCAGGAAAATAGAGCTTAGAAACTAAGTTAAGTAACTTACCCCAGTTACAGAGTTACATAAAGGTGGAAGCAGTGTTCACATCCACATCCTTATGTCCTGGGTGTTTCCTGATGCCGTGTGGCCACGCACATATGGTGAGTGTCTATATTGCTATGAGGGCTTTCGCAGGTGGCATGGAAGTAAAGATTCCACCTACCAGTGCTGCAGTTGCAAGAGAATCGGCTTTGATCCCTGGGTTGGGAAGATCCTGCATGCCTCAGAGCAACTGAGCCCCTGTACCAAAACTACTGAGCCTGTGCCCTAGAGCCGGGGAACCACAACCACTGAAGCCCCACATGCTCTAGAGCCCATCTTCACAAGAAGAGAAGCCACAGCAGTGAGACTGCCCGAGCACATCAGCTAGAGAGTAGCCCCCGCTCACTGCAACTAGAGGAAAGCTGCAAGCAGCAACGAAGACCTAGAACAGCCATAAATAAAAAAAATTTACCCACAAAATCTCTGATAGCAGGATCATCCCAACATTTCTCTTATATTGTCTTAGGCCAGCTTTGTAACTCTTTTTGCGATCACCCGTGAGGTCGCCTGAGTTACCTACTGGCTAATTTTAAACACGGACTGTGAGGGACTTCCCTGGTAGTCCAGTGGTTAAGACTCTGTGTTTCCAATGCAGGGGGCTGTGGATTGATCCTTGGTCAGGGAATTAAGATCCCACTTGCTGTGGGGCGTGGCCAGATCCACCACCATCACCATTACTAACAGCAACAAAAACCTGATTGTGAGTTTCTCCTGACTGGAGAATAAGGTGAAGCAGTAGACGATGAGGTTGGGGGCAAAGGTGGGGTGGGGAGAGGTGAGAGGAGGCCGTTAGGAGTGGAGGCAGGAAGAAATGTGGGGCTACAGACAATTGAGTTCTTCAGATTTGGGGTGAAAAATTCACTCTCAGTCTGGGCAAGGAGCATTTTCTGTGGAGGAATGAGGGTGCTAGGGTGCAGTCTCTGGGTTACTGATTATAGCCAGCGTTCTGAGCTCCTGACCTCTCTCCTGCTTCCTGTTGATTGAGGAGAACTGTAGCTCAGCTGTCTGGTCAACCAGACTCACGGGGTCTGGGAGGACACAGCTTCAGCTGGGGAGAGTGGGTGACCTGTGTGGGAACTGACAGCACCTTTGATTTATCTGTTCCATTTAGTGCTGAATGAGAACAAGCCAGGTGCAAGTGGGAGGTGCTTCCCCGGTCTCAGGGTGATTGGAGTGCGGGAGGAGCAGATAATAAATCTTGCGTTTGAGCAAGAGCAAGAACACCTGTGTTGGGCTCACAGGCCCCTGTGTGCAGTTGTGCTGGTGTCGTCTAGACTAGAAAAGCAGGGAGAGATGCTAGCGAGGTTCGGGGTAGGGAGGATGCTTCTAGGTGAGGAGGTATGGTACCCCTCTTCCCTGGTGGGTGGGTATGCTTTAGGGGCAGCTGGCAGTGTGCCTCTAGAGGTTACAGTCTTTGATCTGCTGCCTTATTGCTGCAACTGCCTCCATGGATTCTGTTCAGAGAAAATTATCATGTTAATATCTCAACCAGTGGTTATCCAACTTGAGCCTGCAGCAGAAATGCCTGGAGGGGTTGCTCACACACAGATTCCTGGGCCTCACCCCCAGACTTCGTGATTTAGTGGGTCTAGGGTAGGGCCTCGGAGAGGGCAATGGCATCCCACTCCAGTACTCTTGCCTAGAAAATCCCATGGATGGAGGATCCTGGTGGGCTACACAGTCCATGGGGTCACACAGAGCCGGACAGACTGAGTGACTTCACTTTCACTTTTAACTTTCATGCACTGGAGAAGGAAATGGCAACCCACTCCAGTGTTCTTGCCTGGAGAATCCTGGGGACCGGGGAGCCTGGTGGGCTGCCATCTATGGGGTCGCACAGAGTCGGACACGACTGAAGCGACTTAGCAGCAGCAGCAGCAGCAGGGTAGGGCCTGAGAATTTGTACGTCTAACAAGGTCCCAGATGCTGTTGCTCCTGCAGGTCTATTGACCACATATTGAGGATGACTGTTTTAGACCTGGCTTTCTCAGTTGTCCAGGGAGAAGGCTGGGGTGTTCTTGGGGCAAAAAGACATTGAACCTGGTGGGAGAGCCAGAGGATAAATCCTATTAAAGGACCCAAAGTAAACTCACTGAGGGGTGCAGGGAAATTGGGGAAATGGTAAGATTTTAGGCCTGCAACTTGCATGGGGAAGAATATATGACCTTTGTTCCGTTCAGTTCAGTTGCTCAGTCATGTCCGAGCATCCCTATCCATCACCAACTGCTGGAGTCTACCCAAACCCATGTCCACTGAGTTGGTGATGCCATCCAACCGTCTCATGCTCTGTCATCCCCTTCTCCTCCTGCCCTCAATCTTTCCCAGCATCAGGGTCTTTTCAAATGAGTCAGCTCTTCGCATCAGGTGACCAAAGTATTGGAGTTTCAGCTTCAACATCAGTTCTTCCAATGAATATTCAGGACTGATCTCCTTTAGGATGGACTGGTTGGATCTCCTTGCAGTCCAAGGGACCCTCAAGAGTCTTCTCCAACACCACAGTTCAAAAGCATTCAATTCTTAGGCGCTGAGCTTTCTTCATAGTCCAGCTCTCACATCCATACATGACCACTGGAAAAACCATAGCCTTGACTAGATGGACCTTTGTTGACAAAGTAATATCTTTGCTTTTTAATATACTGTCTAGGTTGGTCATAACTTTCCTTCCAAGGAGTAAGCGTCTTTTAATTTCATGGCTTCAATCACCATCTGCAGTGATTTTGGAGCCCCCTAAAATAAAGTCAGCCACTGTTTCCACTGTTTCCCCATCTATTTGCCATGAAGTGATGGGACCGGATGCCATGATCTTAGTTTTCTGAATGTTGAGCTTTAAGCCAACTTTTTCACTCTCCTCTTTCACTTTCATCAAGAAGCTCTTTAGTTCCTCTTCACTTTCTGCCATAAGAGTGGTGTCATCTGCATATCTGAGGTTATTGATATTTCTCCCAGCAATCTTGATTCCAGCGTTTCTCATTATGTACTCTGCATATAAGTTAAATAAGCAGGGTGACAATATACAGCCTTGATGTACTCCTTTTCCTATTTGGAACCAGTCTGTTTTTCCATGTCCAGTTCTAACTGTTGCTTCCTGACCTGCATATAGGTTTCTCAAGAGGCAGGTCAGGTGGTCTGATATTCCCACCTACCTCAGAATTTTCCATCGTTTATTGTGATCCACACAGTCAAAGGCTTTGGCATAGTCAATAAAGCAGAAATAGATGTTTTTCTGAAACTCTCTTGTTTTTTTGATGATCCACATTTGTTAGCTTGTCTTACTATAGTGTCCTGCCCTCTTGTATGCTATCACACGGTGATTTCTTTGCTGCATGTTGTGTAGAGAGGTTTCTCCTGATTTCTGGGAGAGACCTGACTAAGAAAAGACAGGAAGGCAAAGAAATATGCGCCTACTGCACTGAGACAATACAAGTGTTTTTAGAAAAGGAGGGGTTGTTTGTAGAGCATTCACTAGACGCTGGGCCCTGGGGTATTAATACTTTACATACATCACCTCCTGCACTTTGTCTGTATTATTTTTCACTTTATAAACAAAGAGACTGAGGCTCAGTAGCCTTAAGAAAAGCTCCGCGAATCATGAAGCTAGTAATGGGCAGAGCAGGACTTAAAAATATGTATCATTCTTATTCCAATTCTGTGTTCTTTTGATTTATTGTTGTAAATTCAGAGATCTTTATAAAAATGTGCAGTTTTAATTTATACTTTTAAAATTAATTTTAATTGGAGGGTAATTGCTTTACAATGTTGTGTTAGTTTTTACTGTACAGCAAAGTGAACCAGCTATACATATACATGTATTCCCTCTTTTTAAAAAGTTTCCTTCCCATTTAGGTCACCATCGAACAATGAGCTATGCAGCAGGTCTCATTAGTTCCCTGTTCTACAGGTAGTATCGTTAGTGTATGTATGTCCATCCCAGTCTCCCAGTTCCTCCCACCTCATCCCTGCCTTCCCCTCTTGGTGTCCATACGTTTGTTCTCTAAGTCTGCATCTCTCTTTTTGTTTTGCAGTTAAGATCATCTATAGTGCAGTGTCTAAAATGAAATATTACTTCTTAGCTTAAAAACAAGATTAAATATTCAGGACGAAGAAGACTCAGACAGGAAGGAGTGCAGATTATAGATGAAGAGATAAAGAAAGCGAAACACGTAGAATCAGGACATCTAGAGTTATGTACATTGATCCAATCGGTTATTCTAAAGCTTCTTCCCCCCGCTGCTCACCTCCCTGGCTCTCCTCAGATAGGTAAGAGTTCAGAAAAACTGAAGTAAGATGCAGCGGGCAGATTCCCCAATCTTATATGCCAAGTGTTTAGAGCAGTGCCTGGCACGTAGGCAATGCTCAAAAACTGTTAGCTGTCTTTCTCCTCCTCCTCCTCTTCGGCTGCATCATCATTATGTGCCTGCAGGTGTGCAGGCATGCAGGTGTGCCCACCTGCAAGGACTGTGAGGTTGGGAATTAGGTGGGCACCACAGCAGTGGGTGGTATCAAAGAGGAAAAGATGTATCACAAAGAGTGGATTGCTTTAGTTACGGATGCTGCTACTCACTCCTGTATTCTTGGGCTTCCCTTGTGACCCAGCTGGTAAAGAATCCACCTGCAATGCAGACCTGGGTTCAATTCCTGGGTTGGGAAGATCCCCTGGAGAAGAGAATGGCTACCCACTGCAGTATTCTGGCCTGGAGAATTCCATGGACTGTATAGTCCATGGGGTCACAAAGAGTTGGATACGACTGAGTGACTTTCACTTTCACTTTCCTGAAAATTTTGGGCTCTGATTTAGAAGGCAAATATGATTTTGCTGAAGAATGGGAACTGAAGGAATTTGAGAGGGGGCGTGGAGACAAGGAGAGGAGGTCTCTAAGAGAAAAAAGTGGATCAGTCAGTGAGAATGACTGTCAGGAAGGTAATTTGAAATTTGGGTTCATCTTGCTGAAATATAAACTGCCTGATGAGAAAACTCTCCCTCTATCCAACAGAAACCCCATGTGGTATGTGCGTGTTGGGTACTTAGGTAGTTCTTGAAAAGGTAGGCTTGGCAGGAAAGCTAGATGAAGAGAAAGCTGCTAAGTGAGCAAGAACCCAGGTGAGGCATGCGGGTATAAACTGGGGAGAAAACACACCTGTGGATTTTTCAAAGCGTAAGTTTAGAAGGTAACAGAGACCGCAAGGGCATGCATACTCAGTTGCTGTCATGTCCGAGTCTTTGTGACCCCATGGACTGTAGCCCGCCAGACTCCTCTGTCCATGGGATTCTCCAGGCAAGAATACTGGAGTGGATTGCCATTTCTTCCTCCAGGGGATCTTCCCAACCCAAGGATCGAACCTATGTCTCCTACGTCTCCTGCATTGGCAGGTGGATTCTTGACCGCTGAGCCACCTCGGAAGCTCAAAGGAGACCGCAGGACCTTTGTGCAAAGAAAGGGAGCCCTGGGAGATCCCGGCATAGAAGAAGTGGCAGGCTGGGGAGATGGAAAGAATTAGGATAGAAACAGTTGTGGCTGCACATGTGGGGATACCCAGGAGAGGAGCAGCCTGGGCGGCAGGAGGGGGCCCATTCCACAGCCAAAACCAGGCTGTTTCTAATTGATTTCCACATGGCAGAAGGGAGAAATGCTGGGTGGGCAGCTGGACTCCTCTTTTTAAGAGGCCTGCAGGAGCCGAGGACAGAGAACTGAGCACCGGGAAGCTGCCGAGGACATAAACAACTGGCCAGATGTTTTGGAGACGACCCAGGTGGCAGCTGGAACACATGCCGGTTATCAAGACCCATGAGTCAGCCGGAGCCAGCCGGGGGCGTGGCGCTGCTGGTTATGACCTCCTGGGCCCTCCGTGCCCTGGGTGCCGATGTGCGTGGGACCGCGACACAGGCCAGGGATGCAAGTGAAAGCGATGCTCGATTCTGTAGAGCTAAGTGGGAGCCTGCTAACAAAAACAGGAGCCCAGCTGAGAGGTGAGAAAAGGAGGCTGCAGGAACCAGTCGGAGCCCCAGGCTCGATGTTCCGTGCTGTGATGGATGAATTGCGGGCGCAGGGGCGTAGCCATCCGAGGATGTCCTGTTCCTGTTGGCTCTGAGGGCAGGGAGGCATTAACAGCCTGGTGATGTGGCCTTGGTTTAACTCTTTTGTAAGATTGGCCTTTGCAGCCGGTTTCAGCATTCTGTGCCCACGGGGCATGCAGTTCTTGGCACTAGTCACAAGGTCCTCCCCACTGACAGACCCTCCTTGGGATTCTTGTACCCCAAGGGAATTCTCCATGGCAGTTTTTCGGCCTTGAGATCTGCCTATCTCTGAGGACAGTTGCTGGGAAAGAACTGAGCTGCATCCTGGAGCCAGGCTGGGAATTACACACCTTCTGTCCAGCGGAGGCAGGTTCGAGGCCCCCTTTGGCTATTGCTATGGCTGTAGCCAACCTCCACTGAAGGAACTTCCTTTCCCTGCTCCCAAGGTTGAGCTCAGGAACTGTCTTAATACGAATAAACATGGAGGGAAGGAAAAAAGAGCCCAGCAAGTTAACAGACAAAAATTCAGCTGACGAGACTCAAGACTAGCAGACACTTGGGTGGTGCGAGACTCCTGGGATCACCTGTCGGCTCAGTCATCATAGAGCGTGTTTCTAGAAGAGGCATTAGGAATGGAAGAAGAGGGAACGAGAGAGGGAAAAGTACAAGCCGGCAGAGGGGAGGGCTGCTGAGATGGAGAGAGAGACAAGAGGCGCAATCGGATGGCTGGAGGCCAGGAGAAGACGGCTCCTGACTCCAGCAAGCTCGGGACCGCATGGTGACAAGGAGCCCACTGTCCCAGGACCACGCTTTTCGGGGACGCGACACCAGGAGGCCAAGCAGACCATGGTTAGGGCCGAGCGTGGAGGGCGCTGTGTGGAAGCAGATTATTAATAGGAACCCAGAGCACTTGCTAGGGAGCTGAGGGAGAGGTGTTGGGAACTGGAAAAGAAGCAGGGGACAGAGGGCTTGGCACAGCCACTGGGACATTTCAGAAGAGCCTGCAGAGTGCTTGCTGAGATCAAACTTCCAGGTCCCCATCTAAACTTTCTCAGAGTGATTAGAAAATCTGGCTTGGGTGGCCTTTGCCTTAAGAGAAACTGCCTTGGCAATTTCTTGCTCTCCCTCTCTCTCTTTTTTTTCCTCCTCATTTTGTTTTCTCACCTGAGAAACTGCTTTGCCAGCCAGTCTGGTACCATCTGGGTCCTTCAGCTCTATAGTGTGTGTGTTGGTCATTCAGTCACGTCCGACTCTTTGCGACCCCATGGACATAGCCTGCCACCTCCTCTGTCCATGGGATTCTTAGGGCAAGAATACTGGAGAGGGTTGCTGCTCCCTTCTCCAGGGGATCTTCCTGACCCAGGGATTGAACCCATGTCTCCTGTATTGCGGGCAGATTCTTTACTGTCTGAGCCACTAGGGAAGCCCTCAGCTCTGTAGAAGGTTCCCTTTTGAGTGACTGCCAGTGTCTGGTGAACATGCTCCGTGACTGGGAATTGTGAGTGTCCTGCTGCCCTCCCCTGCCACCAATGGGCTCAGCAATGACCCCTCTCATCTGTATTGGGGATTTCTCCCAAATCCTTGAATAGCATTGAGATCAGGAAATTGTCAATGACTTTGGGTCAGTCTATCAGTTTAAGGCAAAGGTTTTGGGTTAGCTATTTTTGTGGGTTGGAGGGGGAGCCAAGGATGGGGATCTCGTAGACTCATTGGATGAACTCCATTTATGTTCCTTTTACTTTCTCCCCAACAACATGCTTGTCCTACAAATACACCCCGAGCAACAGCTCAGGCTTCTCAGGGCTACTGAGGTGAAAACAGCCTCAGAAGCTCCCTTCTTCTTTCTGCAGCAGGGCTTCCAGGAAGCGTTCAGGGAGCTTAACATCTAGTACTGGACCATAGGGCATTTTCCTGAATAATCATAGCATAAAATAGAATGTGATAAGTACACTAAGAGGCGTCTAGATTTAAAAGCCTCAGGAGTTCAAAGGAGGAGAGATTTACTACGCACGTAGTAAATTGTATTCAAGTACAGGTTGTACCGGGAGAAGATAAATAACCTATCCACATCATAGTAATATAATAAATAAAATATTATTGACATGGCTGGCAAGACAGCTAATACCTTTTGGGCATTGCGAAAAAGTCTGATGTTCATGAATAACCATGGGTTCGTAGAATCACAGAATCTAGAATGTGAGCCGCCCTGCAAGTGAGCTTGGAAGACATCCAGTTCAACCCCTTCATTTTGCAAATTTACAAACAGATGTCCACATAGGTTAGGTCAATTGGCCAAATCATAGAGATGGCTCGTGGCCAAGGCCGGGGCTGCTTGCTCACTGCTTACAACAGAGTGGTGGCTGCAGCCACTCTCCTGCCTCCGCTTGGCAGCAGGGGGCTTTCTGTTCCCACCCCAGCCTTCTTACCACCATAGCTTTTGTCTCCTTTTTTACAGAGGACTCAGGTGTCCTGGGAACAGCCCAGAGCAAGAAAAACAGAGATGGAGGTCTGGAATATGTGTTGATTTTATTTATTTTTATTTTCTTTATATTTTCTTGGCAGTGCCACATGGCATGTAGGATCCTAGTTCCCCAACCAGGGATCGAACCTACACCCCTTGCATTGGAAGTGTGGAGACTTAACCCACTGTACTGCCAGTGCTATTAGTCACTCAGTCATGTCTGACTCTGCGACCCCATGGATTGTAGCCCACCAGGCTCCTCTGTCTATGGTATTTCCCAGGCAAGAATATTGAAGTGGGTTGCCATTTCCTACTCCAGGGGGTCTTCCCTACCCAGGGTTCGAGTCTAGGTCTCCTGCATTGCAGGCGGATTCTTTACTGTCTGAGCCACCAGGAAGCCCTGGACTGCCAGTTCAGTTCAGTTCAGTTGCTCAGTTGTGTCCAACTCTTTGCGACCCAATGGACTGCAGCACACCAGGCCTCCCTGTCCATCACCAACTCCTGGAGTTTACCCAAACTCATGTCCATTGAGTCAGTGATGCCATCCAACCATCTCATCCTCTGTTATCCCCTTCTCCTCCTGCCCTCAATCTTTCCCAGCATCAGGGTCTTTTCAAATGAGTTGGGTCTTCACATCAGGTGGCCAAAGGATTGAAGTTTCAGCTTCAACATCAGTCCTTCCAATGAACACTCAGGACTGATCTCCTTTAGGATGGACTGGTTGGATCTCCTTGCAGTCCAAGGGACTCTCAAGAGTCTTCTCCAACACCACAATTCAAAAGCATCAGTTCTTCGGCACTCAGCTTTCTTTACAGTCCAACTCTCACATCCATACATGACCAGTGGAAAAACCATAGCCTTGACTAGATGGACCTTTGTTGGCAAAGTAATGTCTATGCTTTTGAATATGCTGTCTAGGTTGGTCATAACTTCCCTTTTACTGTACCTGGTGTGTCTCCCACCTTGTCAGGGATCCCATCCCCGACCAGCAGCCATGTATCCACCATGCACGTGACCCAAGAAGGGAGAGTTAGCCAATCAGGTTTGTCCATTCTCTGTCAGTCCTTACCTCTCTGTTGACCAATCTGACCATTAGTCCCTCTAGCTGCTGGTCAGTCTCTCCTTCCATCTGTCCTCCTCTCTGTCCTTCTCTTTCACTCTTTTGAAAATTACTTATTTATCATGTCCCATAGCACAGGGGATCTTTGCTCCCCGACAGAGGATGGAACCTTCACCCCGGGAGTGGAAGTTTGGAGTCTTAACCATTGGACTGCCAGGGAAGTTCCCCCTTCTCTCTCACGCTTAATGACTGTATAATTTCCCTCCCATCACATTTTTCCTCTTTTCTGAATTGAATTTCCAGTGTTTGCTGCCGCTGCTGCTAAGTCGCTTCAGTCATGTCCGACTCTGTGCGACCCCAGAGACGGCAGCCCACCAGGCTCCCCTGCCCCTGGGATTCTCCAGGCAAGAACACTGGAGTGGGTTTCCATTTCCTTCTCCAGTGCATCTGCTAACCAAAGTCAGCCATGGCCAAACACTGCATCCTGACTTCCTTATAGTCTGTCCAAGCTTCTGGCTCCGTCTTGCCGCAGACATGTGCTCCCATCCCCTCTGCACTGCGGCCAGTCCTTCTCGTCTTCCCTCTGCTGGATGGTGGATTGTTGCCTTGGTCATGTGTCTTCTCTGGATCAATTGTCACTGGCCATCCTCATTTGCTGTTGAAATCTGAGTTGTGAGGGTTGAGTGACTCCACTCAGTCACTGAATGTGAACCCTGTTTTGTAAACTTCTCCCTCTCCTCCGAGGCCAACAGTGAGGGATAAGCCCCTGAGTCCGTTGGGTGGGGAATATTTCGATCACTGGGTCAGGAAGATCCCCAGGAGAAGGAAATGGCAACCCACTCTAGTATTCTTGCCTGGAAAACCCCATGGACAGAGCAGCCAGGTGGGCTACAGTCCATGGGGTTGCAAAGAGTTGGACATGACTTAGCACTCACACACGCAATAAAGTAACACCATGGGTCGAAAAAGAGTCGGACACAACCGAGCGACTGAACAATAACAACAACAGAGTGACACCACTAGCATCCTCATCGTTTATAGAATTTTCTGCCAGGCATGCTCCAGGAGCACTTCGCGTGCTTGCCCTCATGTATTCCTAACAAGAGCTAGAGAACTGTAAGTACCATTAAGGTCCTTTTTACAGATAAGGAAACTGAGCCTCTGGGAGTTTGAGAAACTCATCCAGGCTCACAGAGCTAGAAAGTGAAAGAGCTTTCCAGTGCAAGCCTGTCTCATGCCAAATCTAGTGTGAATTGTGGCAGAAGGGTGGACTGATCTCCCTAATGTCTTATTTAATCAACATGGTGGTGGTGTAGTTGCTATGTCTGGCTCTTGTGTGATACCATGGGACTGTAGCCCGCCAGGCTCCTCTATCCATGGGCTTCTCCAGCCTAGAATACTGGACTGGGTTGCCATTTCCTTCTCCAGGGGATCTTCCCGACCCAGGGATCGAAGCTAGGTCTCCTGCATTGCAGGCCAATTCTTAACCGACTGAGCTATGCACAGTGTGTATATAAACTCCTGATATTCTGAAGGCGGAGATTTGGGACTGTACTTTGGAGTTTCACTTCTAAAATCCCTGCTCAGCTTATTGCCTCTGTCTCACTCCTGACTAGCTTCACTTTGGGTTGTGACACCCCAATCCTTGCTCACAGGTAACAAACTCCTCTAGCACATTTTTGTCCAAAAGGAGTAGCACGTGCTCTTTAGCTGGCCGCTATCGTGATGTCCGGGTAGCAGAGCATCGTGCTGCTTATCCCCGTCATGTTGCAGTGCTGTGTGAATACAGGATGTCACCCCCTGGTTCCGGAATCTGTGGGGGCACACTGTCAGCTCAGTCTCTGCTTGGATCCAGTGGCCTTATGAGGAAGCCCAGATGAAGCTGTTTTCAGTCTGAAGTGACTGGCCTGAGGGCTGAGAGCTGAGCGCTTGGCTGCCTTTGCAGGTGCCAAGCAGGAACTACTTTGTGGCTTATCAGTGTTGCTGCTGATCTGTTGATCCATCAGTAGTAGCTGGGCTGTAACTTCCCAACTTCTTTCCCTGGGTCATCCTTAAGCTTCTCTAACCTTTGAACCATGAATATGAGGAAGGGCCTTGGGTTTTGCAGGACAATCGTATGAGTGCTCAAGGTTTCTCTTGCAGCCATCTTGTTTCTAATATATATGCCCCCTGTCCTCTGTCCATCCCTTGGTCAACTCGATGGTATTACCCACAGCTGGTAGTACTCATTTTCTCTTCTTCCAGATTTGCCTTCCAAAAGATATTATTAATTGCCCTGCTTCTAAAGCCTATGTCCTACTTTTTGATTCCTGGCATCTAAATTGCCATTAAAACATCTCTTGTAATCATTCCCTGTGACAATAAAGACCGGGTTCCTGCAGCATAATTCCACTGCCTGAATTTTTCCCCCTTACATCTCATTCAGATGAGGAATAGTCCCCTCATGCTCCTAGAATCTGCCTTCCTGTTCTCAGGGGCTGACAGCATGGGTCCCCTCTGCCCTTCTATTGGCCCCGCTTGCCTTTTGGAATGGCCTGGGCTCACAAGTGCTTGCAAGGCATCTTTGGACATTCTAGTTTGCCTCTGTCTCATTCTCTTTCTGCTTTCTTCTTCTCCACTCTGGCACCTCCAGTCTTCACTCTGGCTTTTTCTTGCTCCCTCCAAACTCTACCTGTACAGAACTATCTTCATCTTTCAGCTTATCCTTGGGACTGGCGACATAGTGCTCTTCCTTTCTTTTGAGGCTGCCTCCAAAATTTTCATTAGGTGACCCCGTGTCCTCGCCTCCTCGTCCCCTCTGGTCATGGTGGGGGGCCTCACTCACATCTGTTTCTCAGCCTTACATGAAAGCAGCTGTCCTGCCCGTCACGCTTTCCTTCAGCATGCATCATGTAGCTTCTATATGCCATGCTGTGTGGTTGCAGAGATGGATCACGTAGTCTTAGGAATTTAAAAAATTTAAATAACCGTTTTTAGAGCAATTTTAGTCTTACTGCAAAATTGAGCGTGAAGTACACAGATTTCCAGTACCTCCCCCACACCCCCACACATGCAGAGCCTCCCCCGCTATCAACATCCCCCACCAGAGTGGTACTGTTGTTACAGCAGCTGAACCTACATGGCATGCAGGGCATGTGCATCCTCTGTCATGTCTGAATCTTTGTGACCCCATGGACTGCAGTCTTCCAGGCTCCTCTGCCCATTGGATTTTCTAGGCAAGAATACTGGAGTGGGTTGCATTTCCTGCTTTAGGGTGTCTTCCCAACCCAGAGGTTGAACCTACATCTCTGGTGTTTGCTGCATTGTAGGTAGATCCTGTACCACTGAGCCACTTGGGAAGCCGAACCTACTTGGACATACCATTATTACCAAAGTTCATATTTGACATTCGGGTTCACTCTTGGTGTTGTATGTTCTATGGGTTTCGACAAACAAACATATGATACGTGGGCTTCCCAGGTAAAGAACCTGCCTGCCAATGCAGGCGACTTCAGAGACTTGGGTTCTATTCCTGGGTAGGGAAGAGCCCCTGGAGGAGGGCAAGACAACCCACTCCAGTATTCTTGCCTGGAGAATCTCATAGACAGAAGAGCCTGGCAGGCTATGGTCTGTGGTGTCCCAAAGAATCGGACACGACTGAAGCGACTTGGCATGCACGCTCAATGACGTGTATCCACCATTGCTGTCATACAAAACAGTTTCACTGCCTTAAAAACCTTCTGTATCTTAGGAATTTTAAAGCCTAATAAGAGAGACTGGAACATAATAATTACCATACAATTTAAATAGTGGTGAAGTAGAGTTAAGAACAGAAGGCCATTGGAACGTGAACATGGGAGCAGCTAATACTCCTTAGTGAACCCATGGACATTTGGAGCCAGGAAAAACATTTGAATTCTATATATTTGCAAAGGATAAGGGTAGCGTGAGGCATGTGAGGCCAAGGGGCAACTTGAACAGGGCCACGCAGGCCTGAGTACCTGGGCACGTTTGAAGGAATGCATGAGGAGCCTGGTGTGCTGCCGCCCAAGGGGTCTCAAAGAGTCAGACACGACTTAGCAACTGAACAACGATGTGAGTATATTGACGGCGATCAAGAGCGAGACTGCTGCAATCTCATGAATGGAAATTCGAGTATGACGTCTGCATGGTCCTTGCTGTGTGATCTTAGCTAAGTTACTGAACCTCTGTAAGCCTCAGTCTCCTTATCTGCAAAATGGGGATGATGATAATACTTGCTTGCAGAGATGCTCTGAGGGTTAAATGGTGGTTTAGTCACTCAGTCGTGTCCAACTCTTTGTGACCCCATGGACAGTAGCCAGCCAGATTCCTCTGTCCATGGCATTTTCCAGGCAAGAATACTGGAGTGGGTTGCCATTTCCTTGTTAAATGGATGCACTTAATTAGCTCAGTGTCTGGCCTGTGGCTTGAGGACCCAAATGTCAGCAGGTGAGGTAGAAGCAGAGAGGACTCTGGGAACAGGACTCCAACGGCAGATTGAAAGGGCCCTGAAACCATATTAAGGACTTTGGACTCTTGTCCTCTCAGTCTGTGATGTTCAGTCTTGAGGGTACATATGAGTCACCTGAGGATTTGTTAAAGTGCAGGTTTCTTAGTTTTTCCCCTCAGAAATTCTGTTTCCATTGGTCTGGGTCATGCCCAGGAATTTGCATGCTTAGTGGCTCTGATGTGAGTGGTTCACATCACACGTTGGACTGGGTCACCGGGAGACCTTGTGTGTGCTAAGTCACTCAGTCGTGTCAGACTCTGTGCAACCTCATGGACTGTGGCCCACCAGGCTCCTCTGTCCATGGAACTCTCCAGGCAAGAACACTGGAGTGGGCTGCCATGCCCTCCACCAGTGGACCCTGCTGACCCGGGGGTGGAACTTGCGTCTCTTACATCTCCTGCGTTGGCAGGAGGGCTATCACTGGCGCCACCTGGGAAGCCCTCTTGTCATAGTTCTGCTAAAGGAAATCCAGAGTTCACAGATTCAGAGGCTGCAGAGAGAGGTCTGGGACTTTCAGCTGGGCGGCAGACCGCTCAGTGGAGCCAGAGCCAAACCCCGGGCAGGCTTCTGGATTCCAAGTCTGGGCTCCTTCTTCTTTCCTCAAACGCTGTCCACACAGGGCTAAACAGAAGCTCATCCAAAATCCTGGCTCCTCTGGTTCAGGGTCCTGCTTGAATAGCTTGTGTGCCCAGCAGGCTGGGATTCTGTGAGGGGACCATGCTGTCGACATCTGTGCCCTGGACACCTCTGGTCAGCACGGCCCTTCTGGGCACCACTTTCCTTCTGCCCAGTCCTCCCCTACCTCGAACACTTTATGGATTATAAGTAAAAATGCACCCTGGAGAAGGGAATGGCAACCCACTCCAGTATTCTTGCCTGGAGAATCCCATGGACAGAGGAGCCTGGCAGGCTACAGTCCATGGGGTTGCAAAAGAGATAGACATGATTTAACCTCTAAAACAACAATAGCAGATATTCCATCATATGTATATATTAATCATATATACATATCACATCTCTGTAGTAGAAAAATTTTGGTAGCATAAATTTCAAGTATATAAAAGGCTGTACCATAGCCTTTCAATATATTCTTTCTTTCTGCTTATAATAGAAATGTTAGTTTCAGGTACTGGACCGAGAACTTTGTCTGGAACAACAGAAGTAAAATGGATCTTGTTTTCTGTGGAATTGCTAAAAGACACATAACATCTTTAACAGTATTGCTACTGCATGAAACTGGATGTCAGGATTGGACTGATTAAAAAAAGAAAAGAGTAAAAATGTTTATGAGTCTCCAGGTCCTGGAATCTGACTTTTCGGAGCTGCCTGAGCACAGATTTTCAGAATGGGAGACAAGGCACCCCTTTTGGGGGAGCACACGGCAGCCCCAGGTGAGCCTTGCCAGACTCTCCCTTCTGGGTGTTAGGGACACCCTCCTCTGCTTGGCCTCTGGTGAAGATTATGTCTTATTTCCTTGTGTCCTTCCAGCCCTGTCTGGTTCCTGTGCCTGGGAGAAATTGTCCCCACCTCTAATATGAGGGGCTCCATGCTGTTCGTTAGCCAGGACTAGTTCTCTGAACTACCCAGCTTCATTAGCACTGGGTTTACGAAGATAACCCTCTCCCTTCCTCCCTTTTTCTGAAAGGATTTAGAGGGCTAATTGAGGTTCGTAGGCCCCTGGTTGTAGAGAACTGTTGGTAAATCCTGCCTTAGGAGTCCCTACTCTGATTTCCAGTTTATTTTTAAATCCCCTGGACCAAGCCAGCCCTTCCTCACTTTTAAATAGAAAGCTTTGAATGCTCGAGTAAGCAGGACCACTCTTTCTGACTTTTTGCTCCTCTCGGCTGAGATTATTTGTGAGCAGATTTGTTGATCTGGCTGTTGCTCCCTCTCCACCCCCACGCCCCAAAAGTGCCTTTAAAGGGGAGTGAAATCCCACGTTAAGTGGGCATCATGGAGCGGAGAAAGGACCAGCTGCATTGGCCCTGAGTCCGAAACAGAGCTTGTAAATAAAGTGCTGGAGCAACTGGGAAGGCCATGGCCTCAGGGAGCCCTTGACACTGACAGGGGCCCTTGCAGGGGCTGGTCACCCCGGCCAGGCTTTAAGCTTTCTGGATGCTCCGGGCTTTGGAGAAATGACACATCAGGTTTCCCAATGCCATCCGGGCAATGAAAGCCCAGGCCCAGCTGTGTGTGCAGCTTTTCAAAAGGTTGTGGGGCAGCCGGGGGCCCTAAGGGTTGTGGTCCTCTCCGTTAACTCTGGTTATGGCCGGACCCTCTTAGGAGCTGTGACTCTCCCACACTTCACTCCCTGCTGCCACCGCTTTCTGGTTCTTAGGCTGATGTTAAGTAAAAGCAGCCTGGTGCTTTATATACATTATCTCAAATCATGAGCGGCTAGGGAGCTGGCCTTCACCCCCATTTTACCTCCGAAAGCTAAATGATTGACACAGGGCAATTGCGCAGCTGGGGTTCACCCCCAGGCTGGCACGAGTCCCGCCCTGGTGACCCTTCACCCCGGGTCCCGCGTCGTGTTGCCGCCCCTGGAATGAGAGTCAGGTCATTACCCCCAGTGACAAGGAGGTTGCTTAGTTACCGAAACCAATTGAAAAGCGTGAACTGTGGCTTGACTCAGGATAAATCGGTCCCAGGCCTGGCCGTGGACAGTTCCGGACATTCTCAGAACTCAGGGAATTACTTGGAAAGGAGGCGGTGAGAGGGAATCAGAGCCAGCAGAGAGATAAAGTGCTGGGACTATATGTTGACAAGAGCTCGTCTTAGCTTAAATGTGTAGGTTTTAAATTACACTTGTCTGGTGATTTCCACTTGGGCGGCGGCTGCGGCCTGAGGTTTCAGCCCCAGCTTCCCCAGCTGTTCACAGGACAGGAGCAACAGCCCTCCAGGGTGCCCTCCCGGGGCCAGGCAGCTGGGACTCAGGTAAACTTGTCTTCCACGGCCAGCAAGCGGGATTTGTAGTCACTGTTATTCTTATCAGAGGTTAAGCGGTTCGGACTCACATCTTGATGGGCGACTTTAGCTGAGATTCCAAAACACCAGTGTGCCATCCGCCTCAGTTTTTTAGGACACGCTCCATGCCATCCACACACGGGAGTGATGAAGCCGTGGACAATGATTAGAGCTACAGTTTCCAAACCTGGGGTGCAGCAGGATGCCTGGGAGAATATGCAACAAACAGAAACAAACAGCCCCCGCCCTACCCCCGCCGGCGATCGACAGACAGTCTCAAGGCTTGCCAGGCCCAGAGATGGATTTGGTAGGGAAATTATATATTGAAAACCTCACCCAGGTACTCATTCTGGGTGATGACCCGGTTTGCCAGGTTTGCCAAATCTCGAATGAGCTGTCTTGGACAAAGAAATTCTAGCGTTTGATTTCCCAGCTTTTAAAAAATTTCCCAGTTTTAACCTACTGTATAGCACAGGGGACTCTGCTCAATGTTAAGTGGCAGCCTGGATGGGAAAGGAGTCTGGGGGAGAATGGATACAGGTATGTGTATGGCCGAGTCTCTTCACTGTTCACATGAGACTGTCACAATATATTGTTAACTGAGCATGCTGCTAAGTCTCTTCAGTCGTGTCCGACTCCGTGCGACCCCATAGACAGCAGCCCACCAGGCTTCCCCGTCCCTGGGATTCTCCAGGCAAGAACACTGGAGTGGGTTGCCACTGCCTTCTCCAATGCATGAAAGTGAAAAGTGAAAGTGAAGTTGCTCAGTCGTGTCCGACCCTCAGCGACCCCATGGACTGCAGCCTTCCAGGCTCCTCCGTCCATGGGATTTTCCAGGCAAGAGTACTGGAGTGGGGTGCCATTGCCTTCTCCGTTAACTGAGTATACACCAATATAAAATAAAAAAGTTAAAAAAAATCTGTTAATGATGCAAAAAAAAAGTTTCCCAACTTTGAAATGAAAAGGTCGTATTACCCAGTTTCTTAGGGTCAAGGTAATATAGCAAAACAGCATCATATTCTGGTTGGAACCTTGGAGAGAACCTTGGCGTAATCCTGTTATCTTGTGGGTTGGAGGTTCTCAGTGGCAACAATAAAGAGCCTGTGGTGGGACTTCCCTGGTGGTCCAGTGGTTAAGAATTCACCTTCCAATGCAGAGGATTCGAGTTCAGTCCCTGGCTGGGGAACTAAGATCCCGTATACTGCGGAGCAACTAAGGCCTGTGCTCCGCAACAAGAAGCCCACACACCGCAGTGAAGACCCACCGCGGTCAAATAAATAAATGAATAGCCCATGGGAACATGGGTGAATGACCTCAATTTTTGGTACTCTCCATCTACAAAATGCAGGGCTTGTTCTGTGCGAAGGGCCTAAAAGTCTTTGATGAGCATCGTCACTTTCTGGAATATCCTTCCATGGCCAGTGATTTAAATCATATTAGCAAATATTTACTGAACCCTTGCTATGCACCCAGGAAGTGGTATTCTTTGAAAAGTTAGTTCTGGAGTTTAAAAAAGAGTTGGGGGGTGGGGAGGGGACAGACGCTAGTGAAAAGAGAAAGACAGAGTTCAGTGACTAAGACTTTGTGACCCTAATAGTGCCCCTGCTTTCTCATTTTGAGCCATTTTGTGTGATTAAAGCGCAGGTTAGAGTGAGACCATTGACAGAGAGCCACAAACAAATATAACCTGCTGGATGGGAACTGTGCTACTCAGCCCTTTGGATAACAAATATTGCCAGGCGATAAAAAGCCCTAATGCATCTGGTGCTAAAATGCTGCTTCAGGAAAAATGTGCTCCCAGAAAGGAAATGCTGGCGATTTGACTGACGGCAACAGCTGGAGGCCCCTCTATTCATCCAGATAGGAAGCAGGAAAACATAAAAAAAAAAAAAAGAAGAAGTTATATGGAGGGAACTGGTGCAAGCCATGTCTCTCCAATGTTCTTGTTGCCCAGGGTTTGGGAAGGTGCTGATGACGTTGCCTGTCAGTGGCCTGAGGGGCTCAGGGTCTGGGGGCTCACGGTGCTGAAAGCCTTGGTCCACCCGGCGGTCCCCAGGGCCATACTTTCAGTGGAGGAGGCAGCAGTCCAGGGTGGGGGCTTTCAAATGGCTTTTAAAGGTAGAGGAGGGGAGAGGGAGAGAGGAGGAATGTGGTCACTGGCAGCATCTCCTTAAATCAGAGGTGTGCTGCTCTTACCTTTGGTATAATTGCGGCTCCACCTGGGATGCTGGGACAGTTTAGCCAGTTGGCAACCTCACCAGCTGCTTTGGGGGCATTAGTCACCCATTTGGCAAAGCCAAGTGGGGCAGAGACTGAGCGTGCAGTCTGCCTGGTTTGTTTGGGACAAGTAACTAACAAGTGTTTGGAATGAATTTGTGGGGTAATGTGATCAGATTTCCTGGACCAGAGAACTGGGCAGGTGGTACGTTTGTTATCGCACACCTTCCCCCACAACCCGTGGCTGTCCTGTCCCCTGGGGGTGGCGGGGTGAGAAATGAGGGTGGGGACCGCAGCGGGCAAACCTTTGATTTTCACTACAGCTCTCTGGGCCAGCTCCTATTAATACATCTTTTAGAGGAGGAAACAGAGGGTCCCAGAGTTCTAGGATCTTGTCTGAGACCAGGGACAAAGGAAAATGCTGGGGCGACATCGAGTGTTGTGCTCTTAAGTCATCTCCTGGAGCTGACTCCAAGCACACCCGGAAGTAGCCTAGTCCTGGAAGTAACTAGAACCTTCTCTGGGGACCATGCGAATTAGGAGTCTAGGCGGGGGAGCTGACCTGGCCAGGGCCTCTGAGAAGGAGGCAGGGGTGGGAGTTGGCCTTGGGTCTCAGGAGAACTGTGATACAATCCACAAGTCTTTACTAGCTTCAGCTCACAAGCACCAGGGCGCTGGGGATCAAGGTCGGAATGGGTTCTGTTTAAGCTCAGATCAGCTGCAGCCTCCTGCATCCTCACCACTCAACCGGGGTTAGAAATGCTGAGCAGTGTCCTAGGCAGTGGGGCTTCCCAGGTGGCACTACTGGTAAAGAACCCACCTGCCAATTCAGGAGAGGCAAGAGACACAGGTTCCCTCCCTGGGTCGGGAAGATCCCCTGGAGTAGAAAGTAACAATACTCTAGTATTCTTGCCTGGAAAATTCCATGGGCAGAGGAGCCTGGAGGGCTACAGTCCATGGGGTCACAAAGAGTCAGACACGACTGAGTCACTAACACACAAGCTACGTCTCAGAAGGGAGTCTTACTATGAACCCTAGACACATTCTTTACTTCTGTAGAGCTGCTGAAAACTTGAGGTGGTTTTCTTATGTTTAATACTATTTGTATGTTATTTGTCTAAGGTCTTAAAAAGTCGATAGACTACGTCTATCTGTTCCCATCTTCTCTGTTTTTGTGGCAGGATCTCAGGTGGCGTCTCCCTCTGGTCTCTCTCAGGACATAGCCCCCCAGTAAGACATGTGACTTGACACACCCACAGCCTCACCACAGACACATGTTTAGAATTCCTCCGTCCACTGGGAGTCAGGCAGAGAGAGCCTCAAGCAAGAAAGGCAGACACTGGGCACTTTTGAACTCATCTTGGTATTAGAGGAGCATTACATGGGGAAGGATTTGTGGAGACGGCAGCCAGCAATTGTAGCTGACTCAGGAGAGAGCCGTCCTGGGAGAGAGACCGTGGCTGCAGAGCGAGAGCGGCAGAACGCACGCTTAGGGAGATATCCAGCTGTCCAGTCCCGCGTGTATGCCAGGTGTCACCGTATGCAGAGTAAAACCATCTACAAAAGGGGGTGGATCAGAGCCATGGTTCTGCCTTCTTCCAGGTAGAGAGAGGCAGGGCAGGTTGGGTTTTTCTGCCCAGGGCTGGCATGTAGCCCTGGTACATAGGGGTGCATAGCCTGGTTGCCTATGGCTGGTGCCCATGATGACTGGCTGGTACTTTGAATGTCACCTCTCGTCATGTCCTCTGTGATACTGATTAGTGGAGGCTCAATAGATTCTATGGAATCCACAGACCTCCATCTTTCTTCCTGTCCTCATACTCAATCGCTCTGTCATGTCTGACTCTTTGCGACCCCATGGACTGTAGCCCACCAGGCTCCTCTGTCCATGGGATTCTCTAGGCAAGAATACTGGAGCCAGTTGCCATTTCCCTCTCCAGGGGATCTTCCTGACCCAGGGATCTAACCTGAATCTCCTGCATTGCAGGTGGATTCTTTATTTTTCCTTTTAATTGGAGGCTAATTACTTTACAATATTGTATTGTTTTTTGCCATACATTGACATGAATCAGCCATGGGTGTACATGTGTCCCCCATCCTGAACCTCCCTCCCACTTCCCTCCCCATTCCATCCCTCCAGGTCATCCCAGTGCACTGGCCCTGAGTGCCTTGCCTCATGCAGCGAACCTGGATGGGCGATCTATTTCACATATGGTAACATACATGTTTCAATGCTATTCTCTCAAATCATCCCACCCTCGCCTTCTCCCACAGAATCCAAAATTCTGTTATTTATATCTGTGTCTCTTTTGCTGTCTTGCACATAGGGTCATTGTTACCATCTTTCTAAATTCCATATATATGCATTAATATACTGTATTGGTGTTTTTCTTCCTGACTTACTTCATTCTGTATAATAGGCTCCAGTTTCATCCACCTCATTAGGACTGATTCAAATGTATTCTTTTTAATGGCTGAGTAATACTCCATTGTGTATATGTACCACAGCTTTCTTATCCATTCGTCTGCTGATGGACATCTAGGTTGCTTCCATGTCCTAGCTATTGTAAACAGTGCTGTGATGAACACTGGAGTACACGTGTCTCTTTCAGTTCTGGTTTCCTTGTTGTATATGCCCAGCAGTGGGATTGCTGATGGATTCTTTACCATCTGAGCCACCAGGGGAAGCCCTGTTCCTGTCCTCAGTAGTGGCTTTAAAGAAATGGTAGCAAGGGCCATTTGGAGATGAAGCAAGCTTGATAAATTAGTCTCAGTCTCATTCTTCACTTGGATAATTATTTCTTCTTGGCTTAAATGTGAGTTCTTTAGAGAGGCCCTCCATGACCCCTAGTCTAGGCTCCCTCCTGCATGTGCCCAGAGCTTGCAGTATTCCATGTGTTACATCATTCCTTGTACGCCATCATCCTCACTTGTTTTAGGGAATGTTTATCCTCTGTAAGGTGCATAAGGGCAGGACCTCATAGATCTTGTTCACTCCCTATGCCAGAGGCTAGCATCAGATGGGTTCAGGTGATATTTGTTGAATAAATGAAATGAATCAGTGTTGAATGTTTTCTAGATGGCAGGTATGATACCATCCTCCAGGGAGTCATTCTACAGATTAGACAGTAGGACCATCAGCTGGACACAGATGCTGTGGAATTAGAGTGTTTCTGGAAGTACAGTGAGAGGGGAGATGTGCTTACTGCCCTGAGTTTGTGAGGCTGGGTGGTGGTGTCTTTGGTGAGGATTTGGAGGAAGACTTCATTGGGAAAGCAAGTCTGAAAGTGGGAACCAAGAGTCTGTCGAGTTGGGGAAAAGCCTTCCCAAAAGAGAAACCTGCAGGTACAAGTTCAGGGGGTATTGGCCAGAGGTGGCGTATCGGGAAAGGATACACATTCAAAGTGACAAGATAGAGCACTGGGGGAGAAATAATAGAACATCAGAGCAGAGAGGTAAGCAGAGTTTTCTAAGGCATGCTACAGAGCCTGGGCCTCTATACAATGGGGCACTTTTACAGGATGTTAACAAGGGCCTTTAAATTTTTTTTTTCCCCCAAAACATAGTATTCATGGTTACGTATGGAGAATGGGTTGAAAACTGGAAGATTCTGGAAGTAGGGCTATTTTCTAGAGGGCAGGGCCTCCCTTCTAGTAACATTCAAGGTGAAAGGGAGAGAAATAGTTAACAGACGCCACCGTGTTTCCCTGGAGAGGAACGGTGTGTATGTCCTGACAGACCGGCAGGCAGTGAGTTGCGATTCAAGATTAATATTTGACCTCTTTGTACCTCAGTAACTGCATCTATAACGTATACAGGGACTGGACTCAAAGATCTATGTGTCTCTGACCATGAATATCCTGTAATTCTATGCAATCATAAACTGATAAGATAATGTAGGAAATAGTAGTATATTACTATTAGTAATAGTTCTGTGGGAACACAAATTAGAAAGAAATCAATACAAATACTAGCTTAGCAGTAACATTTGTGAAAAGGTGTAGGACTTTTATTGGACTGCAGGTCAGCATGGCCAGTGGCTTCCCCAGTGGCTCAGCAGTAAAGAATCCACCTGCGATGCAGGAGACCCAGTTTGATCCCTGGGTTGGGAAGATCCCCTGGAGGAAGGCATGGCAACCCACTCCAGTATTCTTTTCCGGACAATCCCACGGACAGAGGAGCCTGGCGGGGCTACAGCCCATGGGGTTGCAAAGAGTCAGACGTGACTGAGTGACTAAGCACAGCACGAAGGGACTTAGCACGGCACAGCACAATCTATGGTCCTTGTATAGAGCCTGGCACAGGCCCTTGATCAGCAAGTGTTCAGTAAATGAGTGAATGGAGAAGGTGGCATTGAATGAGCCATGAGCGCCTTTTCATCCTTGATATTCAAATTAATATCTCCACCCTCCAGCACTTTTGTTTATACAGCCCTCATGACATTAGATTTTAATTTGTTCTTTCAGGATCTCCTTTTCTAGCTAGACTATCAGCTTGACAAAGCCAGGGACTGTATTTAACTGTGTCTTCAGTGTTCAGTTCACTTCCTGGCATATAGCAGGCGCTCAGTGAATAGGGAGTCATGTAACTTATTATGCAAACCAGGACTCTTTGAGAGGAAGGGGGGCTGACAGATACGAGCTGATACCACAGCACCCACCGGCTCTGTGTGGGGCAAACCAGGATGTATGGGTCCCCAGAGCAGTTGGCGCTTGCTGAATGTTGCAGAGTGAATGAGTTCCTGGAACCAGCAGAGGCAGGTAGCGCAAATGCCTTCCTTCTATTGAGATTAAAAACTGCTCCCTGGGAATTCCACCCGCTGGGCTCAGTTCTGTTTGACTAGACACACAGAAAGCATCTAGGCTTTCGTGTGGCATTTAAATGTTTTGAATTCATCTCCTGCTTCCCTTGGGCTGAATTTTCTCTTTTTCAGCCCAAACAGTCTCATTTTTTCTTTAACCATTCCCTGATTTGCCTGGAGGTGAGCCATGCTACACTCCGGGTTCTTTGGTTCTGGAAGGGCTTCCGTTTGACAAGGTCAGTTTCAGTGTCGTAGGCCTTGACCCTCAGTCACCGCACGTCCCCATCCTCCTGTGTTCGTCCACTCGCACATGTCTTCTCATGTTTTTCCTTCACACCTCAAGTCCCTGGACTCCTACCTGTTCCTTGCCCATGCGACTTTGGCAGGGTCTCTGTGCATGCAGGCTTACTTGCTCAGTCGTGTCCGACCCTTTGTGAACCCATGGACTGTAGCCCGCCAGGCTTCTCTGTCCTGGGATTGTCCAGGCAAGAATACTGGAGTAGGTTGCTCTTTCCTTCTCCAGGGGATCTTCCCGACCCAGGAATGGAACCCATGTCTCCTGTGTCTCCTGCACTGCAGGTGAATTCTTTACCTGCTGAGCCACTTGGGAAGCCCCTGGCAGAGTCTCTAGAATCAGTATTCTGTTTTTAAGGACATTTATTCATTTATTTTTGGCCGTGGTGGGTCTTCTTTGCTGTGTCCGGGCTTCCTCCGGTTATGACAAGTGGGGGCTGCTCTTCCTTGTGGTGTGAGAGCTTCTCATTGCGGTGGTCTCTCTCATTGTGGAGCACAGTCTCTGGGCACACTGGCTCAGTCGTTGTGGTGTACGGGTTCGTCGTCCCACAGCACGTGGGATCTTCCCAGACCAGGTATCAAACCCATGTCTCCTGCATTGGCAGGTGGATTCTTAACCACTAGACCACCAGGGAAGTCCCAGGAACCAGTTTTGACCACGGGCAAAAGGGATTTAGTAAATTCTGAGCCAATGTACTGCATGCCATCCTCATATAAGCCTTGCTGCTGGTCCAGCCCTGCGCTGGTGACCTGATTCCCAACCATCCGTGCACTCTGGCTTCCCTCTAAAATGCAAGTCCCTGGGGCCCCAGTTCTGGTGACAGGCTTCAGTCCTAGTTGCTTGTCCTGAGTGCTCGTTGGTCAGCTACTGAGGGCTCTTCTTGTCCTTACTTGTCTGTCTCTCTCCCGGCCGAGGGGTAAGGACTTAGCCCGCAGGATCCAGCCAGGTAAATGTCCAAGCCCTGGGGCATTTGCTGTAACAGGCTATGGCTCCCAGTGCCTGACTGAAAGACCGGAGCTTGGCTCCTCACCATTGGGTCTGGGTTGGGGGTTCTGCCCCCAACTGGACTGGGAGGACCTCCCTGTCTGTATCTGTAAATAACCTTGCTCTACTAGAACATTCCCTGGAGGCGGCACTGATCACCTTCTTTCGTCTTTTCTTTTCCTCATTTGTTTTCCTATTTGCCTCCTTTTTGGGCTTCCCTTGTGGCTCAGCTGGTAAAGAATCTGCCTGCAATGAGGGAGACCTGGGTTTGATCCCTGGGTTGGGAAGATCCCCTGGAGAAGGAAAAGGCTACCACTTCAATATTCTGGCCTTAAGAATTCCATGGACTATCATGGGGTCGCAAACAGTCGGACACGACTGAGCAACTTTCACTTCGTTTCACTTCGCTTTGCCCCCTTTTCACTTTCTTTTTTCTCTAGATGTAATTAATTAGCTCAAAGAATGCAGATAGCTCTATTTTCCTGTGGCTGCTAGTTTTTGTAGAGAAAAGAAGGAGAAGGAAACTCTCAAAGATTCTAAATCCCTTGGAGCGAGGAGCTGGGCTGAGTCCTTTTACTTACTGCTTCTTCAGTTCAGTTCAGTTTAGTCAATCTTGTCCGACTCTTTGCTACCCCATGGACCGCAGCACGCCAGGCTTCCCTGTCCATCACCAGTTCCCGGAGCTTGTTCAAACTCATGTCCATCGAGTCAGTGATGCCATCCAACCACCTCGTCCTCTGTCGTCTCCTTCTCCTCCTGCCTTCAATCTTTCCCAGCATCAGGGTCTTTTCTAAGGAGTCAGTTCTTCACATCAGGTGGCCAAAGTATTGGAGTTTCAGCTTCAGCATCAGTCCTTCCAATGAATATTCAGGGTTGATTTCCTTTAGGATGGACTGGTTTGATCTCCTTGCAGTCCAAGGGACTCTCAAGAGTCTTCTCCAACACCACAGTTCAAAAGCATCAATTCTTTGGTGCTCAGCTTTCTTTATAAATTTCTTCAGCACTCGGCTTTCTTTCAGCTTTCTTTATTGCATCTTATTTCCCACATAATCTCCTGTGCTTGCAACTCAGGAATCTATTCAACTGACCCATCACTTCAAAATACAACTGGGAGATACTAAATCTTGATGCTCCCACCCACCTAGTGGAAAATGCTCCACAGAAATGTACAGCATTATTACAAATTTCTAGGAAGCCCTGAAGAGGGAACTGACCTTTTCAAGTGAAGTCACATTATACCCTTGAGTTACATGTTCCCTACATTCTGGAATAAAAGTCAAGCCTCTGAAAGGTTAATCATCTGAGCTGGAGAGGGAATTCTTTTCAGGATAGGATGATGTTCTTTCTTATCTCTTCCTAATACCAGGTTCCAGGTCCAGCTGCATTTTTTCAGGGAGAGAAATAGAAATGGCATCAGTAAAACAACATACTACTTTTAACTCCAAAACAGGACTCCTTGCTCTGCCTTCTAGGCAGGGAACCTTGGGAAAGCCATTTCACCTCTCTGGGTCCTGCGTTCTCATTTCTAAAATGAAGGTTGGAGGCCAGGCATCTTCAGAAGTCCCCTGTTGCTCTAGCATTTTATGATTTAACACGGACATTGAGAAGTAGCTGCTGTGTTGGGCTTGGAGTGGAAGCAGATGTAACTTTCTCTGGGACTGTGTGTGATTTGCTCTGATAGGGGATGGGAAGCTCCATTCTAAAGACAGTCAGGATCCCACTGGGATTCTGGAGTCCTGGAAGTTCACAGAGTCTCAGTGGCTGGAGAAGCTGCTGAGATACTGCAGTGTTTCAGAGCTCCTGGGACCAAGGCGGAGATCTGGGTGCGGCTACTTCCTCAAAGGGTGACACTGGACGTGTTACTTAGCCAGTCTGAAAGCCTCACGTATCAGATGTGGGTCATAAAGTACCCACTCTGATGGGCCGTTGGGGGATTAAAGGAGACGCTTCAGTAGTTCTTGGGAGATGGTCTAAGGTCGATAAATGACGTCACAGTTCTTCATCTGTGATGGATGGTCCCGCAAAGGGCGGCATGGATCATCTCAAAGGTGATGATCCATCCAGCTCCCCATGGCTGTGACTTTTATGGCTTTGTGGAAAACGTATGGGCAGTTGATCTCCAGGATGTTTGGTTAACTGGAGTTTGGGGAATGAGGCCAATGTTCACAAGCCCTCTCAGCCTATGATAACTGGCAAATGCTATTTTTAGATTTGCTGACATAACGGAGCCTTTTTCTTCTCCTTGTCTCTCGCAGGCATTCTCATTCTGCAATCACACTTATATCTTTCCGGGAGTTTGGAAAATGCAAGGGTGTATTTTGTGACATCCGCTGCTAGAGGCCAAAGAGATGGAGCTAATGACTTCTCAGAAACGTGCTGCCTGAGAAAAAATAGTTCCTTTAGTGAATCTGTGATGATCACAAAGGAAAACATAGGATCTGGGCATGGCCGGGAAGGAAGTGCTGGCTCTGGGCTGTGTCTGGCCTCGTTCACACCCCGGCTCTGGGTCCAAAGTCCACAAGCCCAAGGCTCTTTGCTGGATCGCTGGCAGAGATGGTCTTACAATTGTGCGCATGCACAATTCTTTTAGGTGCCCTGGCCTGGACTCTGACCGCCCTGGGACGTCACCAGAGACCTTTGTGGCTTTCTCTCCCGTCTGTGACGTGTCTCTGTGACTCGGCTTCACACGGCAGGGCTGGGGCGGGAAAGCTGGTGAAAGGTGGCTTGAGTGTGTGGATGGCGTGGCAGGGCTTGGGAGGTCTCTTAGCAGAAGAAATAAATGACTTTGATGACGCATACTGAAACTCAGCACACAGTAACTATTAAGGGGCTCTTCACATTTCCATGCGATTGCCGGTCTTCAACCTGTTGAATCAAAAAGTCTGACTTGTAGGGTAAAATCAAAGCTGAAGATTAAAAATTAATATGATTTTTAAAAATGAATGTAAGGCATAGTAAATTGTTGAGACAAAAGGCCCATTCAAAGGCCGTCTGCATTTAATAATAAATAACAGGATCTGTAAACCCAACTGGATGACCTGTTAACTGCACATAAAAGGAAACTGAAGTCAATGCAAATGTAAAATAAGCCCTGCACGTGGTATGCTTAATTCAGGACACTGCATTTTCAAAATGCCCACCACCACCTCCCACTGGCCCCTTGCATTTTTGTCTTGACCGGCAATGCCAACCATCTTGGAAAAATGGAAAAAAATGAAAAAAAATGGAAAAAAATGGAAAAACAATGAGTGGCTTCTTTTGTAGGTGTAGGGCCTTCTGTTGATTCTGGACTTATCACCATATCTGTAAGACAGCATCATCAGACACTGGGTTGAGACTGCTGATTAGTAAGATCAATGATATGATTAAAGGCATGCAGATGAGTAATACTAAAAAAATTCAGTTATTCATCTTGAGACCATGTAATCAAGGTACGATTAAAATAGAAGTTGAGAACCAAAATTAAAGAAGCCCAAATGAATCACATTTGACCCACAACTCCTGCAACTGACATTTTATGTCTTAAGTCTCCAAGAGCAATTGAATGTCACCTCCCTAGGGTGGCCTGCTTAGATCCATCCCACACCCTCCAATTCCTGCCCCACCTGGACCCCTGGAGTGTATTCAGTGGTCAAGCAGGGGTTCTTCCTGCTCATCTCTGCCACCTCCAGTGTACCAGGGCTTGTGCCTTGCACTGATTCTGTTCTGATCATGGTGATCTACTCATCTCTCCAATATGGCTCCAAAGCTCCTTTCTCTGTCACAGCTGTCCATCACAGGCAATGCTGAGTCTTTTCTCTTACGTGGATTACCTTCTTGGGGGTTGAACCCTAATTTGCATTGGCCTCTGGCACATGGGATCCTCTCTAGCTTGGTGACTGTTCACCTGTTTGGCAATATCCCAACCTCTTAGCCTCTGAGTCCTCCTTGGGTGCATCGAGTTTCAGTCCTGCTTTGCTCAGACATTCCTGTCCTAGCCTTCTCGCCTCTCTCCTTCACATGTTGCTGTCTCTGTGTGCTCCTGATGTGCGCTGATGCCCTCTCATCCCTGACTCTTCTCACAGGATGCTGCCCTGGAATTGCTGCAGGCTCCCTGGGATCCCTGGCTGTGTCGTGGAAAAGACACTTAGGCTGGAGACTAAGACTCTAGTCCAGACTTTCTGCTTCCTGATTATGTCATCTTAAGTCATGTGACCTCTCTGAGTTTCTGTTTCTTCATTGGTAAAACCAAGAAGATGATAGTGATGATGATATTACTTACCTGGCTTACCTTAAAAGTGCTTACTGGGACAATGATGTTGTGCCTATTTAGGGGGGTTTATTTGCTATCTATCTCTTCTTGGGTGAAGTGACCATTCAAATCTTTCACCCATTAAAAAAAAAAAAGTGAAAGTGAAAACACAACAGATTGTTGGGCTTCTCTGGTGGTCCACTGGTTAAGAATCTGCCTGCCAATGCAGGGGAGATGGAGTCAACCCCTGGTCCAGGAAGACTCCATATACTGAGGGGCAACTAAGCCTGTGTGTGGTAACTGCTGACGCCCGCACACTCCAGAGCCTGTGTTCTGCGACAAGAGAAGCCACTACAACGGGAGGCCTGCTGACCACAACTAGAGAGTAGCCCCCACTTGCTGGAAGCAGAGAAAGCCCTCAGGCAGCAACAAAGACCAGGCACAATCAAAAAATAAAACAAATACCTTTAAAAAATGGATTGTTTGTTTTCCTTGATTGAGTTTTGAAAGTTCTTTATATATACTCATGACACAAGACCTTTATCAGATACGTGCTTTACAAAACTCTCTGCCCAACTGTGCTTGCCTTTTCATTCTCTTAACAGTATCTTTAGAAGAGCAGAAGATTTTAGTTTTGCAAAACTTCAGTATATTATTTTATAAATATAATTATTTTTCTTTTTATGTCCCATCAAAGAAACCTTTACAATCGAAGATTGCAAATATGTTTTGCAACTATGTTTTCTTCCAGAAGCTTTATCATTTTTGTCTTTGTATTTAAGTTTGTAATTTATTTTGAATACATATTTGTGTGTCTATCTATCTATCTATCTCCTGTGAGGTCAGGGTTGACGTTCATCATTAGTCATTAAGGAAGTAACCACAATGAGATATCACTGCATACTTAAAAGAATAGATAAAATTAAAAAGACTGGCCATACGAACTGTTGAAGAGTTGGAGGAATTGGAAATTCGTACCCTCCTGGTGGGAATGTAAAATGGTGTGACCACTTTGGTAAACAGTTTGATAGTTTTTTAAGAAGTTTTTTATAAAAGTTCACTCACCATATGATATAGCTGTTCCAGTGCTAGGCATTCACCCCAAAGAACTGAAAGCATGTATCCCTATAATATCTGGAGGAGGGCACGGCAACCCACTCCAGTATTCTTGCCTGGAGAATCCCCACGGACAAAGGAACCTGGCGGGCTACAGTCCGTAGGGTCGCACAGATTCCGACATGACTGAAGCAAATAAGCACACACATATCTATGTATCCTTATAAGGACTTGCCTGTGAAGGGATCACTGCTCTATTTGTATAGCCCCAAACCAGAAACAACTGTAGGAGAATGAATAAGTTGTGGCATATCCATAAAATGGAATACTAGTAAACAACGATATGGATGAATCTCAAAGTAATTATGGTGACTGAAAAGAGACAGACTAGTACCGTGTATGTCCATTTATATACAATTCTAGAAAGTGCGGACTAATCAAGAGTAACAGAAAGGAGATCCATGGTTGCCTGTAGATGGAAGTGAGCTCGCATGGAGTGATTCTGAAGGGGCATGATGAAATTGTACGGGGTGACAGAGATATTCATAGCCTGCATGTGATGATTTTTCACAGGGTATCCATGTATCAAATGTACAAAGTCATGCACTTAAGCATGTTCAGTTTATTGTGTATCAGCTATACCTCCCTGAAGCTATTAAGTGAGGGGATGTGAAATAAATATCCACCAGTGTAAAAAAAAAAAACAGTGATTACAAGTCTCCAGTACGGTAATGCCCAGGACACTGCATTGGTAGCTGTAATCTGCTCTAGAAAGGTGTGTTGTCATTATTCTCTCTACCACATAGACTAGGAAATTTTCCTATAAAAGAATTAGACCAGTTTCTGGTGGGGGCCTCATACTCTAGTTTTCCCAACTCCACCCAGTGGAAAATGTCAAATTGAGATTATAACACCCATTACTGGAAAAAGACCTGACTGCATACTAAGACATTCAGACTTTTGAAGGATTTCTTTTAAGGCTTGACCATATCCCAGCCCGGGCTTCTCTGGTGGCAGGTAAAGAATCTGCCCGCCAAAGCAGTAGACACCGGTTCCTTCCCTAGTCTGGGAAGATCCCTTGGAGAAGGAAATGGCATTCCAGTGTTCTTGCCTGAAAATCCTCAGAGACAGAGGAGCCTGGTGGGCTACAATCCATGGGGTTGCAAAGAGATGGACACGACTTAGTGACTGAACAACAGCAACAACAATATCCCAGCCCACTTACCCTGTCCCTTTATCCCAATAAACAATAAAGCAGTAGCTTCCAAGGCTTTCCTGTATGTAGAAGGGAAGTTCTCAATCCCGCCATACACAGAATTTACTAAGAAGATTGTGGGAAATGCTGATGTCTGGCTCTGTACCTGGACATTCTGATTCCCTTGGTTTTTAGTTTTAACTTCTCTAGGTAATTCTAAAGTACTGCTCAGGTGGAGAAATTCCAAGATGGAGCCTCCATCATTACCTGCCCGACTCCTGTGACCATGTCACCTCCCAGTTCATTCTGTGCACTTCTTTCTGTTCAAACAGTGTTAGGAGCAATTATGACCATAATCATCAATGGACATGCAAATAGTTCTTGGCTTTTTCTCAAAGAGTGTCCATGAGCACTTTCTCATTGTGTCTCATAGATAACTTGAGAAATAGATAGGAAATGATGCTACTATTTATCTCTTTTGCTGTCATTTTCATAAGTGTAACAAATGGTCATTTGAGAATTTTTTTTTTTTTTTTGGATCATGCCACATGGCATGTGGGATCTTCCCTGACCAGGGGTCGAACCCATGCCCCCACAGTGAAAGTGTACTGTCTGAACCCCTGGATCACCAAGGAAGTCCTAAGAATATTTTAAAGAACAAATATGGAAAACTACAGAGAGAAAATAAATCATCTGTTATCTAATCTCTCAGAGAAAACCAGGGTTAATATTTGGGTTCTTTTAATGCAATTATAGTATATGCGTTTAACTTTTTTTCAAACAAGATCAGTACAAGCTGTATCCATGTTTTGTAACCTTCTCTTTTTACTTCATACATTTTAATTACCCATTGGGTAGTCTGGGCTTTCTACTAACTAGGCTACATTTCCCAGTCTGCCTTGAAGTTAGGTGTGGGTGTAATTGATACCATTTCCAGGCCTTACCTATATGAACCTGCCTATCCACTCTTTCCCTGATCCCTTCCTCTGTCTGCAAACTGCATATAAATATCAGGACAACTTGGCAATGAAAATCAAATACTGAAGATGGCAGAGCCTTCACCAGTCTTCTCCTTGAAAGACTGAGTGGCACAGAGCCTCTGTTTCATCATTTTGAACTTTCCATGTTAGAAAAAATTAGTATTGGGTCAAGCCACTCATATTCTGGGATTTGTCTGTTAGGGTAGCTAGTGTTGTGTGTGCATGCTCAGTTGCTCAGTCGTGTCAGACTCTTTGCAGCCCTGAGGACTATAGCTGGCCAGGCTCCTCTGTCCATGGGATTCTCCAGGCAAGAATACTGGAGTGGGTTGCCATTTCCTCTTTCAAGGGATCTTCCCGACCCAGGGATCAAACCCTCATCTCTTACATTTCCTGCATTGGCAGACAGATTCTTTAGCATTAGCGCCACCTGGGAAGTCCAAGGCAACTAATGTTACCTTAACAAATATATCCGTCCTTCAAGTCGGGCTCAAATCCCTACTTTTCTATCTTCCTTTATTGCTCCAGGCAGAAGTAATGCCTCCTTCCCTTTAGTTATTATAGCACAGAGATCTTAATTTCATTTTTATTTCATAGTGCCCATGCCAAGCTACCTCAACTTCCTGCCCACCGGCCTCCTAAAACGGTGCCTGTTCGGTCTTCCAGGCGCTTCCACGGAGACTAAAGGAAAGGAAATGCCTCTCCTCACACCTTAGGCCTGTCACCTCCCCGTGGAACCCATCTCTCTCTTGCTGCCTCGGGGTTTTTCTTCTCCTGTCTGTCCACCCCCTTGCCTTTGAGTTCAGATTTTCCCTCAACTGGCTGTGCAGGATTTGACAATGTATGTTGCTCGTTATTTCATGGAACTCTGATCTCTAGCTTCTGTAGCTGCAGCAGTTACGATGGGCCAGATTATGTGGCAGGAATCCAGTTTTCCCTGAATCTCAGTGGTTCACAGTGGCAGAGACTTCCTTCTCCCTCGAGCTCTGTGTCCATTGTAGGTTGGCTGCACTTCCGCTCTGTGTCCGGAAGCTGGGCTGATGAAGGGAACTCTGGGGACTTTGTGGCAGAAGGAAATAAAAGGATCATGGAGAAACACATCCGGGCTCTTCGAGTTTCCATCTGGAAGTGACATGGGTCATTTCTGCTCACATTTCACTGTCCAAAGCATGCAGCATGGCTCAGCACCTCCTGCTCTCAGAAGCCTTCCTTGAGGGCGCTTTACCTCACCCAGACTGGCCCAGGTGCTCTGTTGGATGTTTCAGAATCACCCCATACTTCCTTTACCAGGGTCCTTAATAGGCGTGCGCAGTCACTCAGTCGTGTCTGACTCTGACTCTGGACTATAGCTGATTAAGCTCCTCTGTCCGTGGAATTCTCCAGACAAGAATACTGGGGTGGGGAACCGTTTCCTCCTCCAGGGGATCTTCCCAACCCAGGGATTAAATCCATGCCTCTGGAGTCTCCTGTGTTTCAGGCATTTTTTTTTTTTTTTTTTTTACCACTGAGCTACCGAGAAGCCCTATAGTCCTGAAAATACTTAATTGGAATCAGTTTTAAACTTCTCTACTTCTCCAGTTAGGTGGTGGTGTTACGGGCATAATTGTGTCTTGCTCCCCAAATTCATACGCTGACGTCCAGCCCCTAGTACCTCAGAATGTAACGTGCTTGTACCATTGCCTTCTCCGGAGGTCTTCAAAGCGGTGGTTAAGTTAAAACAAAGTTGTTAGGGGGGAGCCCTGATTCAGTCTGACTGGCATCCTTATAAGAAGAGGAAGAGACACCGGGGATGTGGGTGAATGGAGGAAAGAACACATGAGCACAGGGTGAGGAGATGGCCATCTGCACGTTGAGCATCGAGGCCTTGGAAGAAATCAAATCTTCCAACCTCCTTGATCTTCAAGGTCCAGCCTCCGGAACTGTCAGAAAATAAATTTCTGTTCTTTAGGCTGCACAGCGTGTGGTATTTTGTTCCGGCGGCCCTAGCAAACAAGCTCGGTAAGTGGTTTGAGGACAAGTTCATGTGTTCTTCTTGGTGTCCTTATCATTTATTCCAAAGCCTATCCCATACTAGAGGCCAAAGACATGTTTATGAGCTCGGCCGGTTAATAATTTGATTAATAAGTGGATAAATAAGGTTGATAGTGAGAAATAAATCAGTTTTGAGAGTTATTTTGATATAGTAAATTTGAATCCAGCTAACTTGTAGCCAGGAGCCCTGTTATGAACAAACTTGCAAGTCACAGATGTGCAGGAAAAATTGGTTGGCTGGCAAATAATAGGGTCGTATCATAACAATGTTTTGTATTTATAGACACTTTTCTCTCAAGAAACTAAAAAAGGCTCCAGCTTCTGTTCAGACATCCCTCTGGGAGCAGTGGACAGAAGTACTAGGAACTGGGTCTTGCAGGGAAGGAACCTGGGGGGTGGCTGGTGGTCATGTAGTCTGTCCCGAGTGGCCAGGGTGGAGGGGAGGCCTGCGTTCCCACCGGGTAGCTGAGCGCCCAGTCCTGCAGCAGGTCCCCGGGGTGGTCTGTGCAAAGGTCTGAGGAGATGACTCAGCCATACTGGCTCCTAAATGGCTGTCACACCTGGAGTTCACCTCCTGGATGTCAATGAAGGGAAAGAAACAGCAGATTTGAAGGGAAAAGAGAGACGACCCCATCAGAGTTTTATATGACTGACAGCAAGCATCTGGGTAAAAAGTGGATGCGGGGTCAAGGAGACACCCAGATGTTTTCTAACCACAAACGTGACAATATCTGGAAACATCTGGACGGTAAGTGGAAAGGCTTGTGTTGTTCCACTCATGTGGCCCATTTGGGCAAGCCCCCAGCCAGGAATGGGCTGAGTCAGAAGCGAGCCTCCCCCGCAGGGTTACACTGGGTCGGAGGAAGCTGGATCTGGCTGGAGTTGAGGTTGAACAGGCATGTGTGTACACACACACACACACACACACACACACACAGAGGCACATGAACACACACATGGTCAGAAGCTGCCTGCATGGATCTGGGGTTAGTGCATGCCGGGGTTTCTCAAGGTGAAGGCTCCCCAAGGACTGAGAATGACAGCAGCCTGCCAAGACCCCCTGGCACTGGGGGCATGGAGCCAGCCCACGCCTGTGTGTGGAAATGCTAACCCGCTCCAGTGTTCTTGCCTGGGACATCCCCTGGACAGAGGAGCCTGGCGGGCTACAGTCCATGGGTTCACAAAGAGTCAGACGTGTCTGAGCGACCAAACAACAGACAACAGCTGGTCGCTAGCCAGAGGAGGCAGTCAGATAATGTGCTCAGAGAAAGCACACATCCTGGTGGTCAAAGTGCGTGGTGTTGGTGGGACTCCAAAGACAAGGTTAAGTGTCCCTTCTTACGAGCAGATGTTACCTATGCTGAGCGAAGAGGATTCCTTGGGAAACAGGGCTTGTGGGTCATAGCCGACTCGTCCCACTTCGAATCCCTGGGCCCCTCAGACTTGAGAGGGTCCTGAGATCAGATGAAATGGGGCCATCCATTCATTCATTTTTCATTCACTTGCCAGTAGGTATCGAATGCCCTTGATACACAGATCAACAACTATACTAGTTAGTAGGGACTAATCATCTGTAGCCCGCCAGGCTCCTCTGTCTGTGAGATTCTCCAGGCAAGAATACTGGAGTGGGTAACCATTCCCTTCTCCAGGGGATCTTCCCAATCCAAGGATCGAACCCGCAATCAAACCTGTGTCTCCTGCATTGCAGGCAGATTCTTTACCATCTGAGCCACCAGGGAAGCCCAAATAGCAAACATCTGGCCTAGGGGAGGATGCAGAGAAAAGAAACAGGCTGTTGTAATACAGCGGAATAGGTGTTCTGATGGGGCAGGCGTGCTGGACAGGGCGAGCTCCTCTGGGCCTGCTGCCTCCACGCTTCCTGAAGGAAGTGATTTCCACATTAAGATCTGAAGGCTGAGTGGAACTGAGCCAGGAGAAGGGAGGGCTGAGGAGGTTACCGGAAGAGGGAACAATGGTGGTGCCGAGGCTCAGAAGAGGAGGAGCCAGTGGTTTAGATAGGCTGAAAAATTTGGTGGGAGAAACCAGGCAGGAAAAGTCAGCATAGCCGGATCCTAAAGAGGCTTTTTTCCTCCTGGTGGTGAGGTGGGACCGCTGGGGCTGGATATATGGGCTCAAGCGCAGAACGCAGAGCAGGGTGGGAGGCAAGGATCTGGGAATCCCTGGTGTATGGACAGTGAAAGTGAAAGTCCCTCAGTCGTGTCCGACTCTGTGACCCCATGGGCTATGCAGTCCATGGAATTCTCCAGGCCACAATACTGGAGTGGGTAGCCTTTTCCTTCTCCAGGGGATCTTCCCAACCCAGGGATCGAACGCAGGCCTCCCTCATTGAAGGCAGATTTTTTACCAGCTGAGCCACCAGGAAAGCCCAGGAGTGGGTAGTCTATCCCTTCTCTAGTGGATCTTCCCAAAGCAAGGTCTCCTGCATTGCAGGCGGATTCTCTACCAACTGAGCTATCAGGGATATCAATATCAATCTAAAGCCTGAGAGAGTGAAACCCTTCCCAGAGAGTGTCGGGGCTGAGAGGGAGAGCCCAGGACAGAATCCTGAGAAACTTAACATTTAAGGGGTAGGCAGGGTTACAGGGGCCCTAAGGTAGCCAGAGAGCTGGGAGGAAAACCAAGAGCCATGGCAGTAAGGTTCCCAAAGGCAGAGCAGGTTAGAAGAACAAGGTCGTGGTTAACACTGTGAAAGGGGCTGACAAATCAAGTCAAAGAGTAACTTAAAAAAAAAAAAAAAAAGCCTACTTAGCAACAGGGGGAAGGTTAGTGAGCTCGGCGAGATCAGATGTGGGCAGTGAGTAGGAGGTGAGAAAAGAGTGTTGCACGCTTTTTGTAGAACCCTAGCCATGATGGCCGGAGAAGGCAATGGTACCCCACTCCAGTACTTTTGCCTGGAAAATCCCATGGACGGAGGAGCCTGGTAGGCTGCAGTCCATGGGGTCGCTAGAGTTGGACATGACTGAGCAAATTCACTTTCACTTTTCACTTTCATGCAATGGAGAAGGAAATGGCAGCCCACTCCAGTGTTCTTGCTTGGAGAATCCTAGGGATGGGGAAGCCTGGTGGGCTGCCGTCTATGGGGCCGCACAGAGTCGGACATGAGTGATGCGACTTAGCAGCAGCAGCAGCAGCAGCCATGATGGCAAGAGAGAGTGTGGTCTGAACCTGGAGGACTTTGGTGGGAGGGACTTTTAAAGGTGGAAGAGCCCAGAGGACATTTGAACGTTACTGAGTGCCTTGGAGAGGTGGAAAAACACTGTAGCCTGGATCGGGTACGGTCCAGCCTGTAAGGGGTGGAAGGGGTGTGTGACGACAGGGCAAGCCTGGGGCCAGACCACATGGATTTAGTCCTGCCTCTTGCATATCCAGGGCCTTCCCTGGTGGCTCAGCTGGTAAAGAATCTGCCTGCAATGTGGGAGACCCGGGTTTGATCCCTGGATTGGGAAGATCCCCTGAAGAAGGGAATGGCAACCCACTCCAGTATTCATGCCTTGAGAATTCCATGGACAGAGGAGCCTGATGGGCTGCAGTTCAGGGGGTCGAAAAGAGTCAGACATGACTGAGCAACAAATACTTCTTCTTCTTGGGTGTCCTGTCCTTGTGACCTTCAGGAACTCACTTAGGCTCTCTAAGTGTCAATTTCTTCATCTGCAAGAAGAGGACCTACCTCCTAAGGCTATTGGAAAACCGAATTCAATGATGTCCATAAGGGGGTTAGCACAGGGCCTGCCGAATCCTCATCATCATCTGGCTGCCAGCGTAGCTGCCTCAGAAGGATGGATGCTTGTCAGGACTTATCCATCCAGGTGGTAGGGGTCTCCTCCAGTGCCCACGTCTCCCTTGGATGGAGCGAGGGCTCCTCCTCTGCACTCTTGCTGGGCTCTTTCCCTGGGCCAGGAGCCATACACAGCTCACGTGGGTCTCTGTGGTCTCCAGATTGCACTTACTGCATGTGAACCTCTGACGGGGGAAGAGTACCTGGGGACACACCCACTGGAGGCAGCATTGACGTCTGGGTGACACCGGGGGAGACCACAGCTTCGTGCCTCTGTGCCGGGAAGCCCAGCTGCCTCTTTCTCTGCCTGCAGAAATATTGTTAAAGGGAATGCAGACTGAGCTCCTGGGACACTGTCAGGTACTTCTGACGTGGCTGCTCTGTTTTCTGAACATTACCACAAGGTACAGAGGGGGGCAGAAAGAAGGGAGTAGCCCGAGGGAAGCATCTTCTAAACCACGCTCTGAGCTTGCTGTCTCTTGCTCTCTGCCCCCGATTTCCTCCCAGCAAAGACTGTATCGGGCTTTTCCTCTCCCGTGAGGAGACTGAGAGCTTTATTCCCACTGGAATCAGATGGGGCCCCACAGATGGAGCCAGGAGCTGGGTGGATAATCTAGTGCCTGCAGAGGAAGATGAGGTTTGAGGTCACACAGTGAGTGACCTAGAGGCCAGGACACGACTTCAAGTTCAGGACTGCTGGTCCAGTGCTGTGCTCATAGATGGTGAGGATTTCAATAATCCATCTGTCTCCCTTCAACCTGCTTGATTGTTGCTGATTTATTCATCCAGCATGCATCACGGACTTCCTTTTTTTTTTTTTTTTTAGAGGATTTCCGAGGACTCATGGGCAGTCCTTTCTAGACCCTGGGAATTTATCAGCAAAACAGAAAAAGAATCCCTGCTCTTGTGGGGCTCACAGTCCAGCCCACCTTGGTGATAGTGTGGGTTCAGTTCCAGACCACAGCAAGAAAGCAAATATCATGTGAAAGCGAGTCACACAAATGTTTTGCTTTCCCAGTGCATATAAAAGTTATGCTTACCCTATACTGTAATCTATTAAGTGTACAGTAGCATTATGTCTAAAAAAAGCAATGTATATAACTTCATTCAAAAAGAGTGCTGTCAGAAAAGTGGTGTCAAAAGACTTGTTCAACACGGGGTTTCAATTTGTTAAAAAGAAAACGATAATATCTGCAAAGTGCAACAGAACAAGGTATGCTGATAAACAAACAAGTGTAAATACATCCTCCACAATGTCTTTCCAGGGAATCTTTTCTCAACAGAATGCCTTTTGAATTATTAAAATCCGTGTTCATCCAATGTATGTACCTCTCAATACAATGTTTTTCGGTCAATGTTTATATAGAAAGCGTGTCTCTTTACGACCCCCACACTCCACACAACATTTAAACAAAGCAATTAGCAGGAAGAGTCTTGCATTACATTCTAAATACAATTCATAGAATTGTTTTAAAGGCACATTAAATGTCAACTTGGGGTGTGGGCCTTGGTAGTTAGAGCTGAGAGAAACCACAAGACATCAATCAAGCAACTCTTTGTTACAAACCTATTAATTTTTTGGTGGTCAGGAATCAATGCTTGAAGCATTTCACATCCTAACATGATGTTGTATTACTTAGGCGTGCATACATAGGTGTTGTCTACTATACCAGTTACCTTTTAGGACATTGGTTAGAGTTTTGTTTTTTTTTTTAATGTGGATCATTTTTTAAAGTCTTTATTGAATTTGTTTCAGTATTTCTTCTGTTTTATGTTTTAGATTTTTGGTTGTGAGTCACGTGAGATCTTAGTTCCCCAACCAGGGATCGAACCCACACATTTTGCATTGGAAGGCGAAATCATACCCGCTGGACTGCCAGGGAAGTCACTTGGTTGGAGTTTTGGGTTGATGCATTTGAAAGTCATGGGAAGGAGCCTCCAGGTCAGCACTGGTTCTCTTGCTGATGTAGAGCGTGTGGTAGAAAGGTAAACGATGGTATACCAGGACCACATTTGTGTGCGTTCTCAGAGTGGTGTCTGGTTGGGACTCTGGTTGAGGTTTCAATATCCCCCGCGGTGACAGATCCCTTCCATGGGGAGCTAGAGCAGAGACTGGTCCTTGACTCCAGGACATCTCGGTGGGTGTCCTGGCTATGAATATGACTTCTACTAGGAAGCTTGACTCACTAACGATGACCATGGCTACTTGCAAAATAACTTCGATTGGAAGAACAGAATAACGCCCCCGTCAAGTTCCGTGCTGTTCTCGTGCCAGGAGAGGCGGCCCAATTTCATGAGCTTTTTTTTTTTTTTTTAATTTTCTTTGAATGGTAACTCTGGAATGGTAGGAAGTCTCCCACAAAGGATTTCCTTTGGTCATTGTTGTTTTTCCCTTAGGAAAAAAAAACGTGGTCGCGGAGGGCCAAGCATCTCTCTCCCTTTGTGACTTCTGTGATTCAGAGTTTAAAAGGCCAGTGACAGGATCTGGGTCACAGACTTGGTTTCCTTCTTGTGTGAGGCACGGTGTTTCACAGGCCTGGCCCTTTAAACACGGGGACTAGAGCCTCAGATTCTGTCCTAATTTTAGATTTGGTCACATGGGTGACGAGTGTTTTCCTTGAGGTTGGAATCTGTACTAAGGGAAGTACCAAGTATTGGAATAACCAAATCTTAAATTTTAGCTTTGCAAAGAGTGGAAGGGTCCCTTAGTCCCCCTTCCTCAATGAGAACCCCACCCCAACCCCACAGCCTTACTCCCTGTGACAGCTGGTTGAGACTGTGTGTGCTCTGAACACATCTCACTGTGGGTGAGTGTGTTTGGCTTTCCGAGAGAAATAGAACCAACAGAGTGTGTACACATGTAAAAGGAGGTTTACTTTTAGGAACTGGCTCCTGTGGTGATTTTGTTGTTCAGTTGCTAAATCTGACTCTTTGTGACCCCGTGGACTGAAGCAAGCTAGGCTTCCCTGTCCTTCACTATCTCACGGAGTTTGCTCAAAATCACATCCCTCGAGTTGGTGATGCCATCCAACCATCTCATCCTCTGTTGCCCCCTTCTCCTCCTGCCTTCAATCTTTCCCAGCATCAGGGTCTTTTCCAATGAGCCGGCTCTTCACATCAGGTGGCCAAAGTATTGTGATGCTGGAGGCTGACACGTCTCAAATCTGCAGGGTGGGCTGGCAAGTTTGGAAGATCCAGTGCTCTGGTCTGAATATTTGTTCCCCAGCTCCCCCACCAATTCATATGTTGAAATCCTAATGCCCACTGGGGTGGTGGTAGGAGGTGGAGCTTCCGGGAGTGATTAGGCCTTGAAGGCAGAGCCCTCGTGAATGAGATGGATGCCCTTAGGAAGAGGCTCTCGGTCCCTCCCTCACCCCGTCTGCCTGTGGGGATACAATGGGAAGTGTGCACCCCAAAAGAGAACCCTCACCTGACCGCTCTGGCACTCTGATCTTGGACTTCCAGCTCCAGAACTGTGATAAATAAATTTCTATTGTTTATAGGTCTGTGGTATTTTGTAATGGTGGCCTGAATGGACTAAGACACCCAGGAAGAGCCGAGGCTGCAGTTCAAGTCTCCTGGTAGAACTCCCACTTGCTCAGGGGGATGCTGGAGAAGGAAATGGCTACCTGCTCCGGTATTCTTGCCTGGGAGATCCCATGGACAGGGGAGCCTCTGGGGCTGCAGTCCATGGGGTCACAAGAGTTGGGCGTGACTTAGCGACTGAACAACAACAATGATGGGGGAGGTCAGACTTGTGGTCTGTTCAGGCCTTCAGCTGATTGGATGAGGCTCACTCAAATTATGAGGGACAATCTGCTTTACCCAAAGATCACCAATTTCAATTTATATCTCATCCCAAAACACCTTGCCAGAAACATCCAGATTAATGTTTGATTAAGTATCTGGGTACCAGCCCAGGCGGATCAACACATAAAATTAACCATTGCAGTGGGGTGCGGCATCTGGAATATTATATATACTTGTGAATGTGTAGCAATTAAATACACACACGCACACACAAATGAATTGAACCCCTCTTTTGAAGAAGGAAAGGAAGGAAGCTTCCCTGGTGGTCCAGTGGTTAAGAATCTGTCTTGCAGTGTAGGGGATGTGTGTTCCATCCCTGGTTGGGGAATTAAGATGCCACATGCCAGTCAAATGCCTCAACCAAGACCTGGTGCAGCCAAATAAAATAATCAAATTAATATTTAAAAAGAAAGGAATTGAATTTTTTAAAGGAAAGAAGAAGAAAAGAAAGAACCAGCATTGGGTGGAGAGAGTACCTCCTTGTTTCTTTCTGCCTAGGAAAAGCGGCTGGCAAAGGATATGACACCTGGTCTTCGATGACTAAGAGCGGCCTTGACTTCAGAGCTTTTAAACGTTGATGTTAGCCAGCGGCAGAACTTCCTGTCTGCCTGGATTTGCGTAGGACCTGAGAAAGGCAATTGGCTGATGTGTGTGTATGAGAAGTGGACACACACACATATGTGTGAGGCAGTGTAACAGAAAGGTTAGGAGGTGCAGGGACTATGGGGACCCACTGCAGAGTTAGCATCCCAGCTCTGCTGCTGACTGTGTAACTGCAGGCAAGCTACTTAAGCTCTCTGTGCTTCGTTCTCTCATCTACAAAACAGGGAAATAACAGATCCCATACTTCATAGGTTGTGGGGATTAAATGAGGTAGTAGCTGTGAAGTGCTTACAAAATTGCCTGGCACATAAGCACAGAAGTCCTAGAAATTATCTCTCTCTCTGTCATCATCATGAAGTATTCAATAAGTGTCACTTGTTCATATATCAATTTGGTTATTCGTAAGCAGGCAACCTACGCTACAGGAAAATAAACGGGAAATTTATTTCCAAACTCTACTATCACAGAGCCCGTGCCTGGACACTGCTTCATAAGAAGATGTGTGCTTTTTGGTACTTCATTAATAAGATTCCACTGGATAAGGTCCAGATTGTATCTGCTTTAAATTAATTTTATTTTTTAGTAAACAGTGTTACAGCAAGATGCTGACATGGTGGTGGAGGAAATTAGGCATTTCAGGTTTGCAAGGATCACCTGCAGCGACTTGGTCCCACTGAAGTGGGGGGGCTCTCCCCTGCTCCCCACACGCTCAGCGAGCAGGCAGGCCACCTGAGGCTCAGGTGTGCCTGAGGCTACAGGGAGGCGCGTGCAGATAATGACAGCTGGTGGGCTCCAGTGTGCTCCAGCTCCTTCTCCCTGACAAATGGCTTCACAGATGATGCCAGCTTCATGCTCAATTAATCTCAGTTGAATTGATCATCCAGTTATAAAGAAAACCATTAGCACTAAAGCAAAACTTCCCAAAGAGCTTTTATGGGGAGGAGGAAAGGAAGTGAATTGGTTTTTTAAAGAAATTAAGATGATGAACTGTGTTTGAAAAGAACAGAGCACCAGCCTTCTCTCTACCCAGCTGACTCAGCCCTAAGGGGGTGGGATAATAAGGTGATTATTTTTTTCACCTCTTCAGCTCAGGAATTGTTAAGAGGAAATATTTTTTAAATAAGCAAGTGCATATAAAGCTTATCACAGGACAGACTTAATTGGAAGCCGGGAAACTTTATACACCATGTATTAATTCTTTTAGCTCTTCAACAATATGGGGGGATTAGGTAGGATTATTTTTTACCCATTTTATAGATTAGGAAATGCAAAAAAGAGATGAAGTTATTGCCAAAAAAAGTTCATTCGGTTTTCCAACCTGAACAAACGTTTTGGCCACCCTAATTGCTTGGCCTCCATGACTAGTGGTTGACAGGGGATCCAAAGCCTGGCTCTTGGGCATTTGCTACACGTATTCTATTCCTCTCTTTCTATTAGAACCCAGATTCCACCTGGGCCAGTCCCCTGCCTCACGTTTAATTCTGGTGCTCATCGTCTTATTCCTGAAATCTTACTTTCATACTTTTAATGAAATGAAAAAAATGAAATCTTTTTACCACATGCACGTCTTCAAAAAGATAACTGTTCCTACACATGTGATACACATTCATTTCAGAAACAAAGCAACAATTAAAAATGCCAGGAAGCAAACAAGAAAATAAAAATTATTCATACTCCTCCACTTTTTATAACCCTCGTGACTGTATTGGTATACATCCCTCTAGATTTTTTTCCTGTGCATATTCTTGTGTTTTCAAGCAATAGTGAGCTCATATACTGCATGCTCTATTGTAATTTTATTTTTTTCACCCAACAACAGAAAATCCTTGCATTTAAATAAATACATTTCCAGGACATTATTTTTAATTCTTAAATAGCATTTCATCATATGGATACAGGATAACTTATTCAATTAATTCTTTTTGGACAATTAAATTGTTTCCAAATATTGAGATTAGTGACAAGGCCACTATGAACATGCTGTGCCTTAATGTATATGCACATTAAAACAATTTGAATTAAATTAATAATTTTAATTAGGTTTTATAGTATTATTATAAATTCCTATTCATTCAAAAGGTTTATTTACAAACTGCTACCATTTTTCATTTCAAGGTACTTACCTATTAAGGGAGGTGATCTGAAATTAGTAGCAAGTTCTATACTTTTCATTAACATGGATCTTGATTTCATTAAAATTGTATGAATTCCACATTAAAACCGTTGTGAATTGTGTTTTAATTTTTTAGAGGGTGACTGATGACATATGAATAAAACATAGAGAAAGCAGCATATTCTGCAACAAGCTCTCAGGAGGCCTCCGTCTAACTCCTGGTTCCCAAGAGTCTGCAGGGAGCGGGCACCAGCACTTAAGACCTGGGGTCTCTGCCTCCGTGCATACTGGCCATGCCCCCTGCCACCCTTTGGGTTCAGGTCCTCACTAGCCTCTTCCTGAGACCTTTCCCCACCTCCTACCTGATTTCCCACCTCCTGGAAACCTCCCTTCTCCAAAACATTTTGCACAGTGTTAGCAAATACAGCTCACACGCTAGCCTGATATTGCTTGGCTATCCAAAAATCTTCAGGATGGTTTCTTATTAAAGATTAAGGGGGACTTCCCTGGTGGTCCAGTGGCTAAGAATCTGCCTTCCCATGCAAGGGACTTGGGTTTGATCCCTGATCGGGGAACTAAGATCTCACATGCCATGGGACAACTAAGCCCGTGTACCACAGGTAGGGAAAAGCCCACACGCCACAAGGAAAGATTCTGCAAGCAAGATCCTGTGTGTTGCAACTAAAACCCAATGCAGTCAAATATATAACTAAAATAAAAAACATTAAGAGGAAGAGATTAAAGCACAACAGAAGGTCTAGCCTGAGTATCAAGTTGTTCCTCTCCCACTGCTTCCAATCACCCAGTGTCCAGGGGCAAGCCAGCACCCTGCCCCTCTGCTTTGATGATCGGTGGATTACAAAAACTTCTTGGTACAATCAGGAGGCTTCCTGCTTTCCAGTTCCCCTCTCTAGAACATGTGGTCTGGGTTCCCAGGCGACCCAGGGGCCCTGAAAGTGGCTATGAAGTGCCCACGTCCCCTCCTGTACTCACCTGCCCTGTGGCACCTGCCTGTCTGGGCTGAGGGCTAAGAGCTTGCTTCCTCATTAAGACTATTTTTCATCCATCCTCCTGCCTTTCCCCAATCAGGGTTGAGTCTGAGTCCACACGTGTATTTTCTGTGGCTCTGTAAGAACTGTGCTCTTCCTCTAGAAGTGTCTTTAATTAAGGGAAGCAGAGGCGGTTGGAATTTACAACAGGATCGAGGGACAGCGTGACACTTGTTTTCTCACAGAAAAGGTGCTTGCGAGGAATTTTCCCTTTATTAATGGGATGTCAATGGAACTGAGCTTGAAAACAGATTGATTGAGCTCGCAGGGTATCTCTTGTCGAGCTCTTGGGAGAGTGCCTGGCTTATCATAACTTTGCATATTTTAAATGGCTTTTATACACAAAAGTAATCATCCTCTTTCCTTCCCTCTTAAGGTCACATGTGCCTGTGTACCCAGAAGCTACAAACAGCATCACGTGCTCCTACGGTCCCAACACTACACCTACTATGTGGGAGCAATCACAGGGAAAGACAGAGACACTTGTTAAGCATTGAGTGTCTCATACAGTGAGATGAGACACTCATGCTGTGGAGAGATAGGTCTAATGATCTGGTTCTTTGTTTTCCCCTGAAAAAGAAATTTCAGAATATAGAGCATCACACAAAGAAGTGTTTCAAAATTGACTCAAAAAAAAAAAAAAAGAGAGAGAGAGAGAAATAATGACAGAAAGAAATAGTGGTAATTTGTTCAGTTCAGTTCAGTTCAGTCTCTAAGTCATATCCGACTCTTTGCAACCCCATGAATCATAGCACGCCAGGCCTCCCTGTCCATCACCAACTCCCGGAGTTCACTCAAACTCATGTCCATTGAGTCGGTGATGCCATCCAGCCATCACATCCTCTGTCGTCCCCTTCTCCTCCTGCCCCCAATCCCTCCCAGCATCAGAGTCTTTTCCAATGAGTCAACTCTTCGCATGAGGTGGCCAAAGTGTTGGAGTTTCAGCTTCAGCATCAGTCCTTCCAATGAACACCCTAGACTGATCTCCCTTAGAATGGACTGGTTGGATCTCCTTGCAGTCCAAGGGACTCTCAAGAGTCTTCTCCAACACCACAGTTCAAAAGCATCAATTCTTCAGCGCTCAGCTTTCTTCACAGTCCAACTCTCACATCCATACATGACCACAGGAAAAACCATAGCCTTGACTAGACGGACCTTTGTTGTCAAAGTAATGTCTCTGCTTTTGAATATGCTATCTAGGTTGGTCATAACTTTCCTTCTAAGGAGTAAGTGTCTTTTAATTTCATGGCTGCAGTCACCATCTTCAGTGATTTTGGAGCCCCCCAAAATAAAGTCTGATACTGTTTCCATTGTTTCCCCATCTATTTCCCATGAAGTGATGAGACCAGATGCCATGATCTTAGTTTTCTGAATGTTGAGCTTTAAGCTAACATTTTCACTCTCCTCTTTAACTTCCATCAAGAGGCTCTTTAGTTCCTCTTCACTTTCTGCCATAAGGGTGGTGTCATCTGCATATCTGAGGTTATTAATATTTCTCCCAGCAATCTTGATTCCAGCTTGTGCTTCTTCCAGCCCAGCGTTTCTCATGATGGACTCTTCATAGAAGTTAAATAAGCAGGGTGACAATATACAGCTTTGACGTACTCCTTTTCCTATTTGGAACCAGTCTGTTGTTCCATGTCCAGTTCTAACTGTTGCTTCCTGACCTGCATATAGGTTTCTCAAGAGGCAGGTCAGGTGGTCTGGTATTCCCATCTCTTGAAGAATTTTCCACAGTTTATTGTGATCCACACATATCTGAAAATTATGACCATAAGTAGTCAAAAATTATATACATATAATAAGAATAAAAGATAAGACATGTTAGTTATACTATTAGCCACTGTAAAATGAATTATTGTTTACATATATGGCATATCTATGGGCTTCCCAGGTGACACTAGCTGTAAAGAACCTGACTGCCAAAGCTGGAGATGTAAGAGATGCGGGTTCAATCCCTCCGTTGGAAAGATCCCCTGGAGGAGGGCATGGCAATCCACTCCAGTACTCTTGCCTGGAGAATCCCATGGACAGAGGAGCCTGTTGGGCTACAGTCCACAGAGTGTCGCAAAGAGTCAGATAGGACTGAGGCATCTTAGCACTTATCCATAAAACCTAAAACAATACACTGAAATACTACTTCTATCAATAAAAATTAATTGTTTTTAAAATATTTTGGCTGCTTCATGCAGCGTATTGGATCTTAGTTCCCCGACTGGGATCGAACCTTTGCCTTCTGTAGTGGAAACACAGTCTTAACTCCTGGACCCACCAGGCAAGTCCTATGACCAAGTTCTTTAATTGGCCTTTCTTTATATAAATCTCTTTTGCCTAGTGCTTATGTATACAGAAAACTGTCATTTCTGTAACCTCACTTTCTCAGGGAAGTGGATTCAAAGAATTAAGGTGACTCAAGGTCATATTTCTTAAAATGATCAGAGTCAGAGCCCCTGACTTTGAATTGAGGTTCTGCTGCTCAGACCCAAGTGTCTTTTGATAAGTGATATTTCTGTGCTGTGTTTTCATTGCCTTTATGTCCGGAGTGGTTGCATTTTATGGCATGACTCACTACAAGCATGAGCTTAAGTCTCCAGTGTGAGCCCCCAGACTTCACCTTGCCTCAGGGCAAGTATTCTCAAGGAGGAGCGGCTTATGAGTTTGGGTTCTGTGGGAGCCGGAAAGCTCGGCAAGGAACTGAGTCCAGACCAGTGGACAGGAAGCCTCCAGGTGTTCAGACCCCCTTTTCCTAGGAGCTTTCTGACTCAGCTCTGTGCCACACCTTCTTACTGTCTTTTCTTCCCTTGGCATAAAGCAAGGACTTAGGTTTGATGTTAATGAGAGTGCATGCGTGTTAAGTCGCTTCAGTCATGTCCGACTTAATGAGAGTGGAGCGATATAATTCCCTTCCCCTGCTCACCAATCGAGCAAGATCCTTTGGAGAAGAAATAAGCTTGATGTGCCTTGCTAAAAATGTGTCTCGTGTTTGATGGATATAAATTTGAATCGGAAATCTGCCTCACTGTCAGCGGACATCAGTCTTCTCCTTTTCCACTTTACGAGACTGTAAAAAGCTTCCAAAGTGTCACCTTCTAACACATGACCATGCAGACCAATGGGTGCTGCTAATAAAACCGTCTTTGAAAGCTTGGGCTATGGGCCTGGTGACTGCAGCAGAGCTGCCTGCTGAGCGGGTAGTCTCTGAGTATTCACTACTTGCTCTTTCCACTTTGATGAGGAGGAGGGGGGTGAGAGCGTGAATGACAGCGAACATAGGTGATCACAAGGAAGGATGTGGTCCAGAGATGGGGGTGGGAGATTATCTTTAAACTGATACTGCATTTAAAATTACAAAAGCCCCGAAATTTAAAAATATAGTTGCCTTTTGGGTGCTGATTATATTTACTAATTTTTGATAAATAGATAACTGTGCTCTTGTTGTTATTGTTGTTCAGTTCCTACGTTATGGCTAACTCTTTGCGACCCCATGGACTGCAGCCTGCCAGGCTCCCCTGTCCTTCACTATCTCCCAGAGTTGGCTCAAATTTGTGTCCATCGAGTCAATGATACTATATGACCATCTCATCCTCAGCTGCCCCCTTTTGCTTTTGCCTTCAATCTTTCTCAGCATCAGGGTGTTTTCCAGTGAGTCCGCTAAAATATCAGAGCTTCAGCTTCAGCATCAGTCCTTCCAATGAATATTCAGGACTGATTTCCTTTAGGATTGACTGGTTGATCTCCTTGCAGTCCAAGGGATTCTCAAGAGTCTTCTCCAGCACTACAGTTTCAAAGCATACATTCTTCTGCACTCAGCCTTCTTTATAGTCCAACTCTCACATCCATACATGACTACTGGAAAAACCACGGCTTTGACTAGACAGACCTTTGTTGGCAAAGTGATGTCTCTGCTTTTTGACATTCTCTCTAGGTTTGTCATACAGACCACTGTGTATCATTATGCATTTATCAAGTACCTGACAAGGGCCAGATGCTGTGTAGGGCACCAAAACTCCCCTTGGATTTTTTCTGGCTTTGGGTAGCAGGAAGGAACACATCTTATCATTTTCCACCTCTGTTAGATTGCTAGCAGAGTGGGTTGCTGCTAACAAAGTGGACTCATTTGAAATCTGTGACTGGTGCATACATACTAGCCAGATGCCAGAAGGTTCTGGAGTATGGAAGTCTGGAGCAGTGACCAGTGAGCCTGTATCATTAGAGCCTGACTCTTCAGTATCTTGAGTGTGTCAGGAGATTTTTGACACACTTAAAATTCAAATTAATTACACCTTGGTTCTTTGTTTTAAAAATTAAGGAAGCTTGCAAAAGAGAGCATTACAATAAGGTTGAATGAAATAGAGATGGATAATTAGAACCAAAGGAAATGAATCTATGGATATGCTAATTGGAAGTAATTTGCCTTGATTGGGACTTAAATTTGGCTCCAGGCTCCATGGAAGCCCAGACAAAAGAGAAATAGGACAAGTTGCATGTTCTTCACAGCTCCTTGGAGGAGACAAATCCGATCAAGCCCTAAATCCCAGGAAGGATCTTTAAAGGGTTGTACTGGAAAGATTTTTATGTTTGAGACATGCCTGAATTCCTCCCTAAAAGAAGGACTCATGGCGATTTACTAATCTTTTATAGAAAGTCCAGTTTTTACCACATTCTTAAATGGGGTTTAATGGTAACTGGTGCTTCCCGGTGGCTCAGATGGTAATCTGTCTGCCAATGCAGGAGACCCTGGTTCGATCCCTGCCTGGGTTGGGAAGATCCCCTGGAGAAGGGCATGGCTACCCACTCCAGTATTCTTGCCTGGAGAATTCTACGGACAGAGCCTGGTGGACTATAGCCCCTGGGGTTACAAAGAGTTGGACATGACTGAGTGACTAACCACACACACACACACACACACACTACTCTTCATGCTTGTCATAAGGATTAAATGACAAGCTTGGTAGAATGTGTTTTCATGACTATTTGTTGGAAGCAAACTAATTTTAATCAACAGGAGAATGGTTAAGTAAAGTAGGATACATTCTTATCAGAGCATCCTACATCCTTCCTCAGGTATTGAACCCTCCCTGTAATCACACCCTTTGTCAATAACTGAAGTTTCGCCCTGCAGAGAGGGAGAGAATATTTCTCTCCACACCAGATTCTCTCTGGTGTGTCAGAATCTCCTGACACACTCTAGATACTGAAGAGTCAGGCTGTAATGATACATGGTCACTGGTCACTGCTCCAGACTTCCATACTCCAGAGCCTTCTGGCACCTGGCCAGTATGTATGCACCAGTCACAGATTTCAGATGAGTTCATTTTGTTAGCAGCAACCCATTCTACAGAGAGGGAAGAGGCAAAGAATATTTCCCTACCCTAGGGATTGAACTTGACCATGTGGCTTGCTTTGGCTGATAAACGTCGACAAAGGTGATATGGAATGAAGCCTAGACCTTCAGAGGCATTGTGTGTTTCCACTTACCCTTTTGAGCTTCTGCCTTTTACGTTAGAAGAATATGATCCTCTGGTGGTTTGGTCCAAGGTGGATATTAGACACGTAGAGCAGACTGGATCCAACTTGAAGTTCAGAGTCTAGATGAGTCTAGGTGGCTGAGACACTCATTGTGAATGAAAAAAAAAGAAAAAAAAAACCCAGAAAGTTGTGGAAACTCACTGAACGTGGGGGTGATTTGTTATACGCCATTACCATGACAACAACTGACTGATGCCGGAGCCTTCTACGATCAAGCCTCAAGAGCTAACTGTGATGTACTGAGAGAGGATATAAGCTTAAAAAGGAGAACGTGTAAATTCTGATTTGTAGAATAATATAAATGTCTGATTTTGTTTAGTTAGAAACAGAATTTGCATACATACAATGGGTTGGAAAACCCAAATGAGCTTTTTGGCCAACCCAGTGCATCTAAATAATAAAAAGTGTTGAGGAATGCCGTTCACATCTTTAACAGCATGAATGTGAAAAATATACATATTTTAAAAACTGGTGGGTTTTTTCTTTTTTCTTTTTTTTCTGTGTGACATGGATGGACAATTTGTGAATTAAAAAAAGCTTAAAGATCAAACACAACAGCTTCGAAGCAGGCTGCTGCTACAGCACTGTGGTGGTCACCTCTGTCTAGGGGTATCGGGGAAGATCTATGGTCGGTAGGAACTTTTTGCTCAGACCTGCCGTTCATCCCTGCCTAAGAGACAGAGTCTATTGAAGACAACCATTCATCCTCTTAGCTGCTGTCAGAGTCTCAAAGCATTGCCCAGAGCTGCACAGCTAGAGGGGAGTGTAGTTAGAACAGGGCGCCACGCTTGCTTCCTTGCTTTCTCCCTCCAGAAACGTCTGTACTATAGGCATTACACTAAATGCTTGGGAGGCTGCTGTGGATCAGATATTCTCACAGAGCAACTGCAGCATCAAATCCTAGACGAGCACATGATCCATTTCTCATATACACACATAATTTAACGTAAGTACAAAAACTCCATCTTATAATTTGCTTCTTTTTTTCAATGCTATCATGTATATTCAGACAGCTATAATGAAATACTACAGACTGGGTGGCTTATAAACAACAGAAATTTATTTCTCCCAGTTCTTCAGGCTGGAAGTCTTAGATCAAGGTGCCAGCATGATTGGGTGAGGGCAATTCTTCCTAGTTCATAGAGGGCTGTCTTCTTCTCCTCAAAGGGTGGAAGAGGGTTGGTGAACTCTCTGGGGTCACTTTTATAAAGGCACTAATCCCATTTGTGAGGGCTCCACTCTCAGGAGCTAACCTCCTCCCCAAAGCCCCACCTTATGAAACCATCAGTTTGGGAGGTTAGGATTTCAACATATGAATATGGGGGTGACAAAAACATTTAGACCATAGCAAGTTCAGTCTTTAAAATTATTTTTTTCCTTTGCTCTTTGACTCCCCTCTTCCTCCTTTATGTGTCCCAATTTTCCATCCCTCTGCCCCATACCACACATAGCACAACACACTAATTTGTATCCTTTTCTACTTTTATGACCATATAACCATGTATAAACATATTTATGGTGTGAGGTAGGGAGACTAGTGTTCTTGTGTCTATAGAACCCTGTGGTCACTTTTTATTTTATATCAGAGTAGAGACACATATGAGAAATCAAGGCCAGGCATCCAGATAATGCCATCAGGATTCTCTTGCTCCAGAGTTTTTTGCCAGTCATGCTGCTAATCCCAGCGTAGTAGCAAGGCCGTTCATCTGCAGACTGTGTGCCCCCCCCACCCCCCCGCCATTAATACAGATGAAAGATTGTCCCAAGACACAGTGTCATGTTCCCCTTGGCCTATGGAGGTGGGGGAGGAGTAGTGGGTGGAACAGGAGGGTGACCGAAGAGCCACCCACACTCAGAGTGTCATTCGCACTGAGTCTTTGTGTTTGGGGTGGCCAACCAAAGACTTTTGAGGGAGAAAGGAGTGCTATTAGTAATTCTACCAGAAAGACAGACATAAATCGACACTCTCCCAGGCAAACCGAGCCATGTGGTCACAGTTCTTTTGGCATTACTGGGTAGACTTGACCTGACAATGCTTACAGCTTTGCATAGCTTGCTTTTACTTTTTTTTCCCCCACATGGAATGTTAGCTCCCCAACCAGGAATCAAACCTGTGCTCCCTGCATTGGCAGCACAGAGTCTTAACCCCTAGATCGCCAGTCTTTACTTTTTGAAAAATACATCAGGGCCTCCCATCATTCCTACCCTCACCTCCCACCCCCCCACCCCACCAATATAAGTAGTCCAGTCCTATCCATCTCTGGGAATCCCAGGTGTGTTTGTTTGTCTTCATTGAGTCTATACCTTAATTTTTTCCAGGAAGATACGCTTAAATACTCTGGAATATCAATCAATCAAACTTTACTGGCAGCTGCCACACGTTCATTGAACAGATGGTAGTCATAGTTCAGATGTTGGTTGAAAGGCTTAAACTGAGATAGTGCCTGTTGAACACTTAGCACAGAGTCTGGCACGTGGTAAACCCTTTTATTATTATTGCTCTTCTGTTGTTGTTTTCATTAGAATCATTACACAGCAATAAATATGAACAAGACAGACTTCTTGTTTTCAAAATCCTGGCAATGGTGATGGGGGCAGAAAGAAACCAACATTTCCAGCACCGTGGTGATAGAAGTATCTACAAAACCATAAAGCACAGAGCTCTAGAACGTGATGGGTGTGACTCATCGTGCCTGTGGGTGGAAGCACAGGGTGGGTGTGGGAGGTGATCTCTTAATGCCTTCCACTGCTGCAGGAGGCACAGAAGCTTCCTCGGAGGAAACTCCTTTTGTTAAGATAGTCAGTCTCATTTTATGCGGCGAGAAATCTTTTGTGTAAAAGGAAATCCATTATGTAGATATTTGTATTTTGCAACAGTAAAAAATGACTAGTAATGATGAGTATTTTATTTTTTATTTTTTTATTGGAGTTTTAGAATTGCTTTGCAATGTTGGGTTAGTTTCTGTATACAGTGAAGTGAATCAGCCATGGGTATACATATATCCTTTTCCTTTTGGACCTCCCTCTCACCCCAGTGATGAATATTTTAAAATTAATATGCAATAGCAGTTAAGAGCTTGCATTCTGAGCGGGGAGCCTGAGTTTGAATTCTAGCTCCATCCGTATGGGGTGTGATCTTAGGAAGTGACTGAGCCTTTTGGGGTCACAGTTTCCACATCTGGGAAATACAGATATTAGTAAAGTTTACCTAGAGAAGTTCACATGAGGGTTAAATGATTTAATCACTGGAAAGTACCCAGAGGAGAAAATGGCAGATGGTGAGAGTCTCACGAATGCCACCTCTAACTTGACACTTCAGTGTCCCCAGAGTTTGTCAAAGTGCTGTTGCACAAATTAAACTCCTTTAAGAAAGAGCTAAGTGAATATGAATTTAAAAGTTGGTTTTTGCATAGAAGAAATGTGAATCCATGGACCAAATTTAAAGGCTCAAAAACCCATCCTTCTGGTTCCATGGATCTAGACTGTAGCACCAAAGACTCCAGAGCTTTCCACCTATTTTTATCGAAGTGTAGTATTTATACCTAACATTGGATTGAAATATACAGTTGTCCCTTGAACAACACAGGTTTGAACTACACGGGCACACTGCGGGTATTTTTCCCAATATAAACACAATGGTGCTACATGGTGGGTTGAACCCACAGGTACAGATCCATAGATACTGGGGAACCATGGGCACGGTGGAACCACATATACAAATTTTTGACGGTGTGGAGGGTTGGTGCCCCAACTCGCACATGTTCAAGGGTCAACTGTTTCCTTTTAAAATAACAATTTGTCCCATAAGGAGGTGATTTTTCAATGTTTGCTAGAATGGGAATGGAATATGGGTCTTCCAAGGAAAGAACTGGAAGGCTTACTCTCCTAATAAAAAAGCTTCAAGCCAGAACTCACCTCACCCTCCCACCCCACTTCCACCTCCACCCCAGGCATAAAGTTGAAGAACTGTCAGCCTGAGCTGGATGAATGAGGAAGAAAAGAGGCCTGCATAGCCCAGATCCTTGGTAAGGAGGAAAAAGAGACAGCAAACAAAATAGATTAGAAAAAGTATTTAAATATTCTTTATTTATCATCTTTAAGCCATGATCTTAAACAGGGCTGTCACCCTGGGTCGGGGAACTGGACAGGGAATTGTAGTCTTGGCCCCGACCTGAGGGATCCCAAGCCCAGGTTGGTCATCTCTAAAATGCAGCAGTCACCTACCTTCTTCCCTCATCTGGTTCCTCTGGTTGTACCTGCTTCCCTTTAAACATCCAAGAAGATTCTTGGGTCACCATTACCTTTGACAGCTCTTGGCTATTTCATAATAGGCAGTGGGCCATTAGCACAAATGCCTGTGACCCCAAGTTCCTTGCTTGATTGAACAAACAAGCTCTTCTATTCCTTCTTTCTCCCCCTGGAACTGTAAATGTAACTTTATAAAGTGAGAATAGTAATGGTACATATTACATAAAATTATTGGGAGGATTAAGTTTTAATAGATAAAACAGAGCATAAAATTATTGGGAGGGTTAAGTTTTAATAGATAAAACAGAGCTTGACACAAAAAGATTGTCGGTATGTTTTTACCATTATCATGACTGTTTAGCATCATCTATATGCCAGGTTCTAGGCCAAGTGTTCTCCATGTGTTAGCTCAGTTTATCACCAGAAAAATGTATTCCTTTACTTTTCTATCTCAGTGATAGAACTTAGTGATCATTGGTGTTTTTCTTTGCAACTGTTTTTATTTTTAATGTTGTATTCTTGTACCTTGTTAATTGATAACAACTGCACACCAACCACGTGGATTGGAGTTTTGATTCTTCTTACCCTCTTTTCTCTCAATCTGCCCATTCCCCATCAGATTGGATGGATTTAAAACCTCTCCTGTGTCTTTCATTGATTTTTTTTTTCCTCCCCACTCTTTCCTGGCCCACGGGACACAGTCATAGCTTCCTAACAGGGTTCCTGTCTGGCCCACTTTTTATACTGCTCCCCAAAGCATCCACCCATTGCATAGTTCTCAATAAAATGCCAGCTGCTTGGCCTGGAACCGAAGATCCTTTACTTTCTGCTCTTAATCTACCCCTTGGAACCTTCTGGAAGGAGTTATTTTATGCCCTCTGTTTTATTGCCAAACTGTGCCCTCTACTTTCCCACTTAAAATTCAGGCTGCTCCATCTCCCAGGTAGGTTCTTCTTGTAAATCATATGAATTCACTTTCCTTGTCAAATATGAAAACATTATATAGAATTCCTCTTTAACCAGCCCCCTAGCCACACCCTGGAGAAGGCAATGGCAACCCACTCCAGTACTCTTGCCTGGGAAATCCCATGGACAGAGGAGCCTGGTGGGCTGCAGTCCATGGGGTCGCTAAGAGTCAGATACGACTGAGCAACTTCACTTTCACTTTTCACTTTCATGCATTGGAGAAGGAAATGGCAACCCACTCCAGTGTTCTTGCCTGGAGAATCCCAGGGACAGAGGAGCCTGGTGGGCTGCCGTCTCTGGGGTCACACAGAGTCAGACACAACTGAAGTGACTTAGCAGCAGCAGCAGCAGCAGCAGCAGCTAGCCACTCCCAAGCCCTTCTTCTTCCCAGAGACCACCACTGTTCTTGGTCCCAGGGCCCCATTTGGCTCTTTTTCTATGCATTGACATTCATATATATGCACATACAGAGAAGAGAGGGTGATGCTTGTTGTTTTGTGTGTGGGTGTGTCTATGATATAAATAGTATCCAACTGTGCTTATCGTTCTGCAACTTGCTTCTCTCCTCCAACAATATGCCCTGGCAATCTGTCCATCAGGATGCATCTTAAATGCCACCAAGAATTCCCCAAACTTCACAAGATTCCATCATACTGGAAGCATTTTTTCTGCTGACACTTCTTGGAATCTCTTAAGAAAATTTCTACTTTAGATATGTGTGTAGCGGGATTATGAGTGATTTTTATATTTATACATTTTTGTAATTTCAAAAATTTCAACTATTCCCTCAATAGTATATTTAATCAAATAGGTATTAGGTTAGACACACACACACATACATACACACCATCAAAAACATTTTTTTTTTTTTTGCTGTTGTTGTTCAGTTGCTCAGTTGTGTCTGACTCTTTGTGACCCCATGGACTGCAGCACACCAGGGTTCCTCGTCTTTCACTATCTCCCAGGGTTTGCTTAGACTAGTGTCCGTTGAGTCAATGATGCCATCAAACCATTAATTTTATGTTACCCAGACTCCTAACTATTAATATTAATTTGTCCTCCCAGTGTCAAGGTCACTGGAAATGCAGATGCCTTGGAGAGGGAGATGAACATACAAGTCACCCGGCAAATGTGCCATGGGCACATTCTCCAGTCATGCTCAATTCTTAGTCAGCAACTTCACTACCAGAACACAAGGAGAATGAGCCTCAGATGAAATTCTGCCAAATGGTGCTGTTGTGCTCAACCACACTGGAGCCGGTGTAGAAGGAAAGTGAATGCTTCTTCATCTCTTTATCAAAAGTTCCTCTTTATATGATTACTATTATATTATATAATCATATATGATCTGCACTCTAGATTAGATAGACATAGCCAATTAATTGTTATAAATGACTAATTATAAAATACTTCATATACAAGCAGATTTTATCTTATGTCACTATATTAAATTATATTAATATCAAGAGTTAATAAAAACTATCCAACTGAAAAAAATGACTGTACATCACACCCACCCATGTTGCCCAATCTTTATGGGAACCACGTCCACCCCCAAAAACCTGTGCAGTGAGGAGGGCCCCAGGTGCGGTCCTAGGATGCGTGTTGTTTAGTCACTAAGTCGTGTCTGACCATTTGCAATCCCATGAACTGTAACTGAAGAAAATGGCAATGCACTCCAGTATTCTTGCCTGGGAAAGCCCACGGACAGAGGCGCCTGGTGGGTACAGTCCATGTGGGTGCAAAAGAGCAGGACATGACTGTGTGACTAAACAACAACAAAGACATCAGCTTCCTTGGAGCCAAGCATCAGCCAGTGTGTTAATGATGGTTGTTAACATTACCTGAATACTTGCTGTGTGCGGTGGACCACTGTGTGCTTATATGCAACACCTTATCCCCATGTTTTAGACGAGATGACTGAGCAGTTAAGTCACAATGCGCAAGTTCAGAGCTGGGATTTGAACTGGGCTCTGAGCACCCTGTCCCCACCAACCTACACATCTATGCTCTCCCCAAACCTCCACATCTGTGCTCTCAGCCCCCATGGTATCGTATGTAGCCAACAGCACTGAAGGATTTCTCAGAGAGTGCATTTGTTTCTTTGTTTTTCATATAAAAGATGCTGTTGCTAGGCTGACACATGAATTTCTCTGCTTTTGCTGATAAAGGAAGGGTGATTCTGCTGAAGTATCTGACTTTAGAGGGACCAGTGATTACCTTAGAGAAGTGAAAACCACTGTGAGTCACACTGGAAAAGCTGTCCTTCCCACCAAAACAATCCGAGATTGAGCAAAGTGCAGAATTTTCAACCCAGTGCATAGCCATTTGTTCATTAAAAAAGAAAAGCTTAAATGAATGTATTGTTATGAACTGTCTCAAAATGCATTCACATCTTTGATATTAACCCAAATAAATACTAGGTTAATTTCTGGCTTACTTTGCTTGTTGGATGAACTTAGATCATTTAGTTTCTTTGATTCTCTCTATTCTTGTTACAGTTGACCCTCCTTATCTGTTCAGCATCTGTGGATTCAATCAACCATGTTGATTGAATAGAAAATGTTAAAAAAAATCAAGAAACTTCCAGTAAGCAAAACTTGAATTTGCCGTGTGCTGGGCAACTATTTACATAGCATTTACATTGTATCAGGTGTTACAAGTCATTTAGAGATGACTTAAAGTATATGGGAGGATGTGGGTAGGTTATATGCAAATACTACAGCATTTTATATAAAGGACTTGAGCATCCGTGGATTTTGGTATTCATGAGGGGTCCTGGAACAAACACCCCAAGAAAAGCAAGGGACAACTATATTAATAAAGCAGAGTTGTGACAAGATTATCATCCCATAAAGAATTATCTTATGTTATCTACCCTGCAAATTTGGCTTTTCCCTCTTTATCCAAGAAGGAACTCAAGTCCATCACATTGCAGTGATAAATGCTGCATTCATTGTTGGGTTTCATGGCAAGTACATTGCAGAATTCCAAAGTTCCACACAACACAATTTCTGGCCTTAAATACATATTCAGAATGTATTTTGAAGTGAGGAAAATTGTGAGGGCTAATGAAACATCAGTAAATCTTTCACTCAAAGAGTTCATCCATAAAAGAGCAAGTAATACTTTGAAAGTTAAGAAGGAAATATGCAATGATGTTTCATCACCATATCTGGCCATCAACATGTAGATTTCAGCCTTTTCCCTTTATGTTTCTTCTAATCCAAGGGCTTTTACGCATACTGCAGTTGAACTGTCCTTCCCTCCCCTTGCTATCATTCTCTGACCCAGGAGCTGGATGATGTGAGTTCTGTTTCCAGGTCTAGCTCTGACCATACATAGATCACAAAGTCTCAGAGCAATACCTTCCTACCCATCATACAAAATCATCAGGCTCTAACACAACAATGTATGTAGAAGAACTCATTTACTTACACAGGTTATTCACTACAAAAATGTGAGATGCTACAATTAAACACTGTATTTAGAAGTTCTAATAGCTACCGAATAAGAGTTAATGAGGGGACTTCCCTGGTGGTCTAGTGGTTAAGACTTTGCCTGTCTAATACAAAGAGAGCTGGTTTGCATCCCTGATCAGGGAACTAAGATCCTGCATGCCGCGTGGTGAGGCCAAAAAATAGATAAACTTTAAAAAAATAAAAATAAAGTTAATGAGTAAATGATTAAACAGGAGAAACATTTGAAGTATCATTTTATTTTCCCAAAGTTATCCATTTTATCCACATGATAAAAAGATTGACCATATACGAAGGTGGTACAGGCATAAATTTCCTGTTTTTTTCAAACAGCTTTTAAGAGGTAAGAAAACATTTACTGAAACATATGCACTGATGACAATTTTCCCCACACATTTTATGATGAAAACTTTCATACAGAAATACTGGAAGAATGTCCTAAGACTACCCATAAACCTAGATTCTACCATTAGCAGCCTCCTCTACCTGCTGTACTGTGACTCTCCCTGTCTAGCCAGCCTCCCATCCATTCCTGAATCCATCTTAATTCAGGTATATAGTTCATAGTAACTTGCAGACATTGGTAAACTTTCCCCTAACTGGCACACATATCTTCAACTAGCGCTGAGCATCTACTTCCAGGATTTTTTTCTCTAGATGTGAATAGAGTCTAATTTAATGTCATGAAAAGCAGGACATAGTATGATTTTTGTTGTTGTTGTTCTTGCTATGAGACCATGAAACCCTCTTTTCAAGCTAAATCTCACACAGAAGCTGATGTGTGAAACAGGTAGCTGCAGAGATTCTCTGGATAAAGCAGGAATGGGGACCTGAGCCCTCCTCACTCCCTAGGGTGCCACTGAAGAGCCTCAGAACGCCCCATTTGCCGTGTATCATGAAACATGGGCAAATTCCCGAACCCCATGAAGCTCAGCTGGATCGTCCACAAAACAGGGCTTTGGAAATAACTGTTTTTCCTCAGGTTCTTTTCAAATTTCTCTCCCCTGTCATTCAGTGATGCTGAAGCATCAAAAACCTCAAAGACATTCCCTTTCCCAAACCTTCAGCAAAAAGCCTTCTCTTGCTTTTAATTAGCTCAGTGCAAGAAGCCTCATTTAAGACTGTGGATCTGGATGTCTGAAGCAGAAACTGCAGTTGGAAAGGCTGCCTGTGGAATGGAAGAAAACTGGAAAAACAAGAACCCGATCTAGGTGGATGGCTAAATACATAGCCTGCACACATGGGGCGAGCGTGTGGGCAAGGTGTGCCGGGCACACTGTCCATCTCCCATGGCCTCTGCCAAGTCAGCGCTCAGGAATTCCAGCATCGTGCTGTGAAGTCAACCTGGCAGACTTACGTTCTCCTGGTCCCTCCTGAGACACAGTGCCCTTGTGTGCAGGCAGGAGCATTCTGGAGGCAGGGGGCGGGGGTAGCCGGGCCTGCAGCAGGTTGGACCAGAATCCCATCAGCCAGAGTATAAGTGTGTTTGAGGATTAGAACAAGCATCAGGGCCATGGAAAGACCACACCAGTTCTCCAGATCTGGGGCAAAAGAGTGAGTCTGAGAAATGGGGAGAAGCAAGGACTGGGCTGGGGACTGAGTTGCAAAGCAGAGCTACAGAGTGAGTTCAAGTCTGTGCCCTGAGAGGTCTTGGCCCCCCAGAGGTCATTCTTGAGTGAGTGAGTGAAAGTCACTCAGTTGTGTCCAACTCTTTGAGACCCCATGGACTATACACAGTCCATGGAATTCTCCAGGCCAGAATACTGGAGTGGGTAGCCTTTCCCTTCTCCAGGATATCTTCCCAACCCAGGGATCAAATCCAGGTCTCCCACATTGCAGGAGGATTCTTTACCAGCTGGGCCACAGAGTAAGCCAAAAGTCATTCTAACTGTTTATTAAACTCTGTGCTATAGTCTCTGTGAGGACAGGACTCTGTCTACATGGACTCTATGTCCAGGCTCTAGAAAAGTGAATGGTAGGTAGGAGATAAATACTCAGGAAACTTTTTTTTCATTTTACAATTAATTAGTGTATTTATTTTTGGCTATGCTGGGTCTTAGCTGCTGTATACAGGCTTTATCTAGTTGTGGTGGACACCAAAGGCTACTCTTCATTGTGGCATGCATAAAAAAATTTTCAAGTGGACCATTTTTAAAGTCTATTGAATTAGTTTGCAATACTGCTTCTGTTGTTTACAGTTTGAGGGGTTTTGGGCTGCAAGGCATGTGGGATTTTAGCTCCTCTACCAGGGATCGAGGAGAAAGCAATGGCACCCGACTCCAGTACTCTCGCCTGGAAAATCCCATGGATGGGGGAGCCTGGTGGGCTGCAGTCCATGGGGTTGCGAAGAATCGGACACAACTGAGTGACTTCCCTTTCACTTTTCACTTTCACGCATTGGAGAAGGAAATGGCAACCCACTCCAGTGTTCTTGCCTGGAGAATCCCAGGGACGGGGGAGCCTGGTGGGCTGCCGTCTATGGGGTCGCACAGAGTCGGACATGACTGAAGCGACTTAGCAGCAGCAGCGGCAACCAGGGATCGAACCAGCACCCCCTGCAATGGAAAGTGAAGTCTTCACCACTGAACTGCCAGGGAAGCTCCTCAGTAAATGTTTACTGAAGGAAAAAAAGAAAAAGGAAGACACAAAGAGAGGGATGGAGGAAAGAAAGAGAGAAGATGGGATGGTGGGTTTCCCTGAGTTCCGGGAGGGTTGGGACAGGCATCCACGCCATGATCACCAGCACCAGTAGATCGCCGTAGAGAACTTAAATCTAACCTCGCCGCCCATAATCACTGTTTTCAACATTTTGACAATGAATCACAGTTTAAAAATATGCTTTAACTTGTGACCCAGTACATACAAATACACACAAAGAAACAAAGTCTCTTAAAATGTGATATGTTCTAGTAATTTCCAACTGAACCCATCCCATTCCATTCCCAGAATACTGACTTGTAGCCTACAAGACTGAACAATCTTCATTCCAGTATCTTTGATCTTTTCTGGGACATTATTCTTGCAGTGATAACTTTGCTTCCAAAATTCTTAATCTCTCTCTTCTAGATGGAAGTTAATCCTCTTCCTGCAGACATATCAGGTTTATTCTGTTTTATAAGAAGCAGAAACAGTTCTTCACTTGACTTTTCTCCCTTACTTGTGACAGCTCTTATTTAAAAGGATTCCTTTTTAAAAAATGATTCATACTCACTGCTTCTTTCCTCGTCAGGCTTACCATCCTTAACCCCCTCAACAAGCCACTTCTTCTATCACTTCCTCTCAAAGGATCCTAAGGACCTTTGACCCTAGAGATTCACAGCTGCTTTTCTCTTTTGCCTTCTTATTTTTCTCCTTCTCTTTTTCTTCTCAGTCTCTGCTCTTCTTCTTGACTCTGAATACTTTTGAATCCTGTTCTCTTAACGAGGACTCCTTTCTTGATTTATTCATGAGTTTATTTATTCATTTGACTAGTCATTCAAAATAAGTGAAAGAACATTTTGATGAGTAAAACATGGGTCTGTGTGCTGAAGGGAGAACAAAGATTAAGAAGATGCATGGTTTCTACTCTTGAGCACCTTGGAGTGTAGAGAAGAACTTGGATTTACACAGCTAACTGCTTGCACTAGGGATTAGAGGGCTACTTGAATGGTGAAATATGGCTAAAATCTCAGGCATCGGAGCTCCATAGATCTGGATTCCATTTTGGCTCTGCCGGTTTCTGGCCCTCTGATCTGGAGAAAATCAACTCACGTGTCTAAACATCAGGTTCCTCTTATGTCAAATGGTGATCAATATTCATGGTACCTCCCCTGGAAGTGTTAGGAGGGTTATAGTATCTCATTGAATTCTTACGTGATTCCTCTGAGGTGGGTACTATCATATGTCCCATTCTACAGATGAGGAAACTAGCAAGGCCATACTGTCCCTAAGTGACAGACCTTTTGATTTGAGAATCTGTGATCCCAACACAAAGACACCTTACTTCTCTGGGTGTCCCAGAGTCTTTAGTGATTCAAGACTAGAACCTAATTTCATCTGTATTTGCAGAGGTCATCAGACTCTCAAGAGGCTGATTGATAAGTTAGGAGACCACTTTGTTAGTTTACTGCTCAAGAGATGAAACTGTGCCTCTGTACAGGATACTTCCTCCTGTACAGATAATGAGGACATCAAAACAGAATAATGATAACTACCATCGAGGTAGGGTATGCTGTGTGCTAGGCAATTTACACAGAGGACTTACTCTGAGTAACAACACTCTGGAGTGATGTTATTAGCTCAGTTTTACTGATGGCAAGACCAAGACATTATTATTATTATTTTGTTTAGAAATGAGTTATTTATTGCTGAGCAGGCTGACGAACACATTATTGAGTGGTAAAAACTCAATTCATTTTAGTAGCTACTGCTATTATTATTTGGAGAAGGTGATGGCAACCCCACTCCAGTACTCCTGCCTGGAAAATCCCATGGGCGGAGGAGCCTGGTGGGCTGCAGTCGTGGGGTCACTACTGAGCGACTTTCCTTTCACTTTTCACTTTCATGCATTGGAGAAGGAAACGGCAACCCACTCCAGTGTTCTTGCCTGGAGAATCCCAGGGACGGGGGAGCCTGGTGGGCTGCCGTCTATGGGGTCGCACAGAGTCAGACACGACTGAAGTGACTTAGCAGCAGCAGCAGCTGTTATTATTACTATTAATATTAATAACTATCAACAGTAGATGATATTAAGAAATTTGCCCAGTAGTTCCTACTGGTAAATATTAGAGATGAAAATAAGCTCAGGTCTATCTGATTTCAGAGATGATATTTCTCATTATTCAACCTTACAAATGAACAGCTTCAGACAAAGGGGATCAAGTGTCCCTAGAGAACCTTTCCATCCCATCTGAACTGCTTCTACCCCAGAGGACTGGGCCTAGCAAGGAACAAGGTTTGGTCACAGTCTGATTCTTTGGATGGTTGCAAGTAAAGATGGGTGGCATGGTCTTGACTGATACCTTTTTCAACCAACTACCCAAATCTCTACTCCCTGTTGCCTGTCAGGTCACACTCAGTTGAGTGGATTATAGCTTTCTTTACAATGGATGAATCTAAATATTTTCTTCCATGAACTAGCTCCACCTGGTCTTTGATCTATACTAGCTAAGACAAGATGCTTCAGGTTATATGGTACCTATGGGGTCTGGAAGGAGTTCTTTTGTGCAGAGAATCTTTCTGAGCCAGGATTCCCTCTTTGGGGGTGGTGGGATATTTGAGGAGCCCTTCCATGTGTTGAGAGGCTTTGTGGTGGAAAAGTGAAAAAAGCTTTCCAACTAATTTTGAGGAATTTGGGGTTTTGTGGTGAGTGGGAAGATGGGAAGGAGTGAGATAGGAAAATGCTGAAGTTGGAGGTTAGGTAACTGGGAAAATGGCGGCAAAATGGCAGAAACTGAAAATAAGGAAGAGAAACAGTTTCTAGTTCTTTCTTTTCATGGGGTGAACAGTTGGGATGGAGAACAGGGTGGGCTACAAAATCAAGAAGATGATTTCAACTTCAGACAATTTAAGATCTGTAGTGTGGCTATAATAAGTAAACTTGTTTTACCTGATGTGTTTTCACACCTTTCCATTTCTGTTCAAACAGGCAAGCTTGATTTTCATAGTTAGAAATATTTGGCTAAGTAAAGTCACTTTCATGCATTGGAGAAGGAAATGGCAACCCACTCCAGTGTTCTTGACTGGAGAATCCCAGGGATGGGGGAGTCTGGTGGGCTGCCGTCTATGGGGTCGCAGAGTCGGACACGACTGAAGCGACTTAGCAGCAGCAGCAGCAAAGTCATATGAAAGTGTTAGTCATTCAGTTGTGTCTGATTCTCTTAGACTACATGGACTGTAGCCTGTCAAGTTCTTCTGTCTATGGGATTTTCCAGGTAAGAATGCTAAATGGGTTGCTATTTCCTTCTCCAGGGGATCTTACAGATCCAGAGATAGAACCCAGGCCTCCTGCATTGCAGGCAGATCCTTTACTGTCTGAGCCATCAGGGAAGCCCATAAAGTGTATATGTATGTTCATACCCATATGATTTTATACTAAGGAACAAAGTTATATATTCATGCACAAATCTGTAAATATTTACCCAAAAGCCTTTAAAAGATGATGCAAGATTTACAGATATGAGAAGAGAAAACTGGGAAGCAGAGAAAAATGGACTTAAAAAATTTCAACGCACCTCAGATAATAAAGAAAAAATTGCTTCGAAAGTGTAAAAATATTATGAATGCACTTGACAATTATTTCTGGAGCAACAAAACAAACCATTTCAATATTTTTTAGTTCAGTAACGTGACTGAATTTTGGCATAGGTACATTTGGCAGGTGGGAGTGTAAATCTGTTTACAATGATTTTTTTTCTATAAGAAGTCAGTAATCCAATAGGATTCATGGCTGTAAGAAGTAAGTCTGATGGGTTTAACAGAAGTCATGAGCTAGTTGGGCATAAAATCAAGTCCATGAGTGAAAACAAAATGGAAAACTCTTTAATTATCAGAGTCTGTGTTTCAACCACTGTAACACACCACGACGAACACAACCAACAGCAAGAGACACAAAACAAATCCAACCAACCATTTTTTGAGCAGTGTTTGAATCACAAGGTTCTCAAAACTCCTGGGTGTGTGGAACTGTGGAGAATGAAATGGAGACTGATGCTTTCATTTGGAGTGATATGTATGTGCAGAGGGTAATCCAAGGATGGGTGTGAGGACAAGGAGAAGAAAGGAGAAGAGGGCTGAGGGTAGAGTCATGGGACATGTTCTCTTCTCAGAGATGGGAGAGGGAAAATGAAGAACTGGGCACTTAGAGAGGGGGAAGAAATGAGAAGGTGCAGTCCCGAAGAAGACAAGAATTCTCCAACTTCATCAGAAGAGGCGTTTGATAGTGTTGAAAAGTGGGCAGAATCACAGAGATGAGGTCTGAAAATACATGGGAGGGTGTGGCTACTGGGGGCCATCGGGGCACAGCTTCAGAGATCAGTGAGGATGGAGGAAGTCAGGTTGCCAGGGGTTAGGTGAGCAGAAGGTGAGGAGGAGGGATCCTAAGAAACTGATGTTGGGACTTCAGTGGTGGTCCAGTGGCTAAGACTGAGCTCCTGATACAGAGGGTAGGGTTCCGTCCTTGGTCAGGGGACTAGATCTCACACGTGGCAATGAAGAGCAAGGTTCCATGTGCTGCAATTAAGACTTGGTGCAGTCAAATAAATAAATATGAAAAAAAAAAGAAATTAATTGTGAAGGAGGAGAGGAGAAAGAGAGAGTCTATCCCTCATTTTGGATCTTGTACTAAGTTCTTTCCTAGAAGCTCTGGGAAGAGGTAGGAAGAGATATGCCAGGGATCGGCAAATTCCTGGTATCTGAGAGCCTAAGGCCAGCAATATGAAGCAAGAGTCAGAGAGAAAGTGGCAAAGATTACATGTTATAAAGTGTATTTTGCAAAACATTTGTCCACAGGATGTTCAACTGAGTCCCCTTCTCTCACAAAAGGATGATTTTATTCCTCTGTGTCCCACAAGAAAGTCATCAGCACCCCCTGCCTCCTTCCCGAACCAGCAGGCCTGTGGGGCCAGCCTGCTGCTGCTTTGTCTTCCCATTTCTGGCTCGCTGAGCTGCTGGTTTGGTCTGGGTGCTGGGCTGTGCCTTTCTATTTTCTTGACTTAGATTTAGTCTCTTAGGGCTATATATGTTGGTGTCCCAGGTTGCGCTAGCGGTAAAGAACCCTCCTGCCAATGCAGGAAACATAAGAGCCCTGGGTTCAATCCCTGGGTCAGGAAGATCCCCTGGAGGAGTGCATGGCAACCTACTTCAGTGTTCTTGCCTGGAGAATCCCCATGGACAGAGAAGCCTGGTGGGCTACAGTCCATGGGGTCACAAAGAGTGGGACACGACAGAAACAACTTAGCACAGTACAACTGTATGTGTATATGGTGCAGAAAGTGGAAAGTGAAAGTCGCTCAGTTGTGTCTGACTATGCAATGCCATGGACTATACAGTCCACGGAATACTCTAGGCCAGAATACTGGAGTGGATAGCCTTTCCCTTCTCCAGGGGATCTGCGGCCCAGGAATTGAACCGGGGTCTCCCTCATTGCAGGTGGATTCTTTACCAAAAGAGCTATCAGGGAAGCCCATGTGGTGCAGAGGGATGTGTCAAAGATTGAACCAGCCGTGCCATGTGGATTGCAAGTCCTAGGAAGAACTGTCTGCTATAGGATGTCTCAGAGCTTCATGGGCTGTGAATCTCCGAGATGGGAATAACTCATGTATCTTGTATGTGCTCAGTCACTTCCGTTGTGTCCGACTCTGCAACCCCATGGACTGTAGCTTACCAAGCTCCTCTGTCTATGGGATTCTCCAGGCAAGAATACTGGAGTGGGTTGCCATGCCCTCCTCCAGGGGATCTCCCTGACCCAAGGATCGAACCTGTGTCTCTTACGTCTCCTGCATTGGCAGGCAGGTTCTTTACCGCTAGCCCACCTCGGAAGCCTGATAACTCATGCAGTGTTTCCCAAATTTGTGTGACCATTGTGCCACTTCTTCCTCTTGTTCTGTGAGACACACTTTGGGCAGCTTGTAAATAAATGGTGAGAGGGACAGGAATGTACTTAAGAACAACTGTGTGAAGTATTTGAGTTGAGGGTCAGAGAAGCACTCTCCAGGTTGCTGCTCACGGCTGAGTGTGCAAGGAAAGATGGCCCTGCTGAAGACAGAGAGGAATTCCAGCTCAACGATGCCAGAAGGGCTGCCCAGGGAGGGATATCAGCCTAAGGAGGATCAGTGGTAAAGAATCCACCTGCTCGTGCAGGAGATACAGGAGACTCAGCTTCCATCCCTGGGTGGGAAAGATCCCCTGAAGGAGGAAATGGCAACCCACTCCAGTACTCTTGCCTGGAGAATCCCATGGACAGAGAAGCCTGGTGGGCTACAGGTCCATGGGGTCGCAAAGAGTCGGGCACAACTGAGTGACTTAGCAAGCACACACGCATGCATGTCCCCTGCATGGTACAGAGCCAGTGCCCAAGAGAAGCCCAGCGGCATCTGCTGAGAGAATGAATAATAAATGCCTACATATTTCCAGATGCCTGCACAACTTGTGTTAGAGTTCTCTAACCCACCATTCCCAGGCTCCAAACAACTGGCCTGCTTTCTCATTCTGAGTGTGCCTTTTCTATCTAGACTTTTGGTTTCCACTGACACAAGAAGGGCTGAGAATATGAAGCCGGCTCTGTGTGAACGCTTCGAAAGCAGGTGCATGTTCCCCTCCTCTACCTGGGTGAGGTCACATTGCGAACCTTAAATGCACTTTGCAAAAACGGTCAGCTGGGAAGGAAGGGGCCATCTACTCTGCTCTCTGCAAACCACACACACTGCCTGTTGCCTGGGATACTGACCAACAGCCGGTGCCCAGGTGGAGGTGATGCACATGGTCCAGGAGCCCTGTGTGACTCCACTGGTGAAAAGCGATCTCCTTCACGGGGCAGCAAAGCGTGTCAAGATGAATGCGGCATTCAGGCCGGTGCACGGAGCTGTTGATAGCGCTCTGTGAGAGCTCTTTGTTTCTCCCTGGCATGTGGATGCACAGGCTTTGATGTTAGAATTTTGGCTCATTAATAACTAATTTACATTTCCCAGACAGCAAATTGTGATCTGACACAAATTTATAAAAGAACTCCAAATGGTGAAACTCTCTTATACAATGAGTCCTTTGTGGGTCTTTTTTTTTTTTTCCTCTCTCTCTTCCTAACTTAAGGAGTTTGTGATTAAAATTTTAATGCGATCGTTGAAATCTCATGGGCTACTTAAAAATAAAACACCATCTTATTTCCTTCCTGTCAGAGATCATGACAACGGACTGCTCCTCCGGGGGTGTTTCAAGTTGCTACAATTGCTTTTTCATCTGCTCTGAGCCTCAGAGAGAGTGGGATGTCTGCAGTGAACTAGAAGAAAGGCACAGGGCGGGGACTGGAAGTGATGGCAGAAGGCAGTGGCGCCCTGTTCCTCGGCTTCCGAGTGCCCCGGGCAGGTTACCGGGAGGCAGGTTTTCATAGTATAGTCTCACTGGCCTCCAAGGAGCTCACAGGGGCGAATCTCACAGCTCCGGGTGCACCCAAGGCTGAACAGGTCATTTTCAGAAACCATGGATGAGCTGATCAGAGCTCTCAAGATAAGAAATTTATATTCAAAAACAAATACATACTTGTTTTCTCTTGCCTACATCATCTTGGAGGACCAGATGCCTCATGGAAAACCTGGTGGTTTGAGGATGTTTTCCTCCAGGTTTCTTTGGGGGAAACGTGGAGGTCAAAGGAAGCTGGAAAAGAGCTCTTGGGAGGCAAATTTGGGTGCATCGTGGCTCCTTCCTCCTCCTCCCCTAACTCATCCTTGCCAAAGCCTTTGCCATCCTATCTGTTGATGACTCATGGCTGAGTGGGGGAGGCAGGCAGGGTTTCTCTTCCGTGTTGGAAGGAGGAATTGCCATGTGCATCCAGTCGCCTGGAAACACACCTTCCCGGATCACAAAGGGAGGCCTGTGCCGAGGAAGGTGAAGAGACGGACCTGAGAATGGACCAGAGAGCCGGCCCTGGGCAGGGCAGCTGGGTGGGGCCAGGGGAACAGGACACTGAGGAGCTCGGTTGATTGCATCACTCCTGGCAAGAGGCTGGGTCTACTGAGTTACTCTTTGCTGGGAGAAAGAGTTTGGGGAACAGCTGTGGGCTTGTTGTGCGGAATGGAAACATACCCAGCATGAAAAGATTTGGAAACTGGCAACTCTTGAGGTCAGATTTTAAATGGTCGCCCAGCATGAGCCAAATTGACTCCATGCAGCGAAGCAACGGGCCACCCTGGTTCCCTATATTATTTTAATAACAGAAAGAATGTAGTAGGAATTCCAGGCAAGACCTCCCCACCTGGAGCCGGTCCCAGATTCTAAGGCCTCTGTTCAGGCCATTGCAAATGAGCTTTTGACAAAGAGGCTCTTTCTCTCTGCAGCCTCTTCTCCACCAGTGAAGGCATCTGAGACTCTCCCTCCCAGTTTTGGTTGGAGGAAGTGAGGAACTTGAGAACCCTGTGCTGCTAGAGTAGGGTGGCTCCGAGGAGTGTTGCTGAGAAAATGGTGGGGCAGCTTGATGGCAGGGTGGTGGGGGAGCTTTTGTTCAAATAACAAGGCCTGTCTTAGAAGGTGGCTCAAGGCCCACCGGCCTTTCTCCGGCTTGGACATCAGGGCGTGTGGAACAGAGAGGGGGCTGAAGCTGGTGATTGCTCCTGTTAGAATCTCAGAACCAGCTCCCTGGGAGCATCACCACGTCTGGAGGTCCACTTGCTCCTCCGAAGTGCTGGGAGGATTCCCGGAGAGCATTCTGAGATGCCCAGGGGAGGAAGGGAAGCGCGTGTGGGTCCTGACAGTGCTCAGGGTTGTTCTCAGCCCCTGGAACATCGCTGACCTTTATAGGAGAATGCTGCTGCCAGCCTTGCTAGTTTTGCCCTCTTGGATCACACAGAGTTCATGTAACTCTTTTTCTAAGTTACAGAGATCAGACTGGATTTTCTGAGAAAAGATTCATTTCTGTTCTGAGCCAGGCTTGCATGCATACTCTGTTGTTTCAGTCGTGTCTGGCTCCTTGTGACCCCCCTGGGCTGTAGTCCACCAGGCTCCTCTGTCCTTGGGATTGTCTAGGCAAGAATACTGGAGTGGGTTGTCATTTCCTTCTCCAGGGGAATCTTCCCGATCCAGAGATTGAACCCAAGTCTCCTGTGGCTCCTGCAGTGCAGGCAGATTCTTTATCACTGAGCCACCAGAGAAGCCCTTCTGAGTCATAGAGAGACCTCCCCCAACCCCCCCCCCCCCAAAAAAAAAAAACCCTCCTCATTGCTGTAAACAGATGGCTTCTCCTGGCTGTGCTGTACTCAGCTTCTCTAACCTTGGGAGATCCCTGGAGTCAGGTTAGGGTTGAAGCCTGGTTCTACCACTCGTCACCAGTGAGCTTGGATTTGATACTTAATCTTCCTGAGCAATGATTTCCTCATCTGTACAAAGCAGATGATAATAGTGGTTAAGCGGCTTCAAGCACGGTTTTTAGCTCTTGGCCTGGCACACAGTAAGTGCTTGAAGTGAGTGTTGGTGTGTTCCAGAAGACCTGGGAGTGGCCTCCTATGACGTGAGGAAACGGGGTCACCATAGGCTGCTCCCTCAATGGCCGTTTCCAGGGAGGTGTCATCAGTGCTGTGGTGTTCAGATTTTTTGAGCAATTAGGGATCCCTCCTGGGCTTAGACGGGCTTCCCTGGTGGTGCAGTGGTAAAGAGGCCACCTGCCAATGCAGGAGACACAAGTGATGTTGTTTCCTTCCCTGGGTCAGGAAGACTCCCTGGAGGAGGAAATGGCAACACACTCCAGTATTTATGCCTGGAGAATCGCATGGACAGAGGAGCCTGGTGAGCTACAGTCCTTGGGGTGGCAAAGAGTCGGACTTGACTGAGCAACTGAGCACTTGGGCTCAGACACCAAGCCTGAAGGGCTCTTTCTGCCCAAAGCATTTATAGCAAACCCCTTGGCCTTTGATCTCACAGGGCGAACCCATTCTCCTGAACAAATCTGACTGTGGAGGATAAACGCCTCCAAAGGAAGGGCATTGTGTGTGTTGTGCAGTATCTTCTCCTAAGCAGTGTTTGCCATATTGTGGCGCTGGGCAAATATTGATAGAAGGAAGAAGAAATGCAGAGACGGAGAGCTGAAGGCTGGGGGGCTGTTCCCAGGTCAGACTGCAGCTCATTTTCCGCCAATCACGTTGGAGGGAGGCAGATCAGTGGAGGCTGATTTGATTCTCAGCGACCTTGCTTTGGGCCATCACACAGACACAAGCCAAGATCACTCTGTAGTTACATAAGGAAGCAGATGCCTTGGCACAGAAATTTTTCAAGATGTAGAGAAATAAGAAATGGGTCGGAGAGAGAACTCTATCTTGGCTATGCCATGTGAGGGTTTTCACCAGTTTCTTAGGGAAAAGAAATTTAGGATTGAGTTCCATTACCTAAGAATATCTAATAAATAAAGAAAGAAAGAAAGTGAAGTTGCTCAGTTGTGTCTGACTATTTGCAACCCCATGGACTGTAGCCCACCAGGCTCCTCCCTCCATGGAATTTTTCAGGCAAGAATATTGGAGTGGATTGCCATTTCCTCCTCCAGGGGATCTTCCTGACCCAGGGATCGAACCCAGGTCTCCTGCATTGCAGGCAGACGCTTTACCATCTGAGCCACCAGGGAAGCACAAGAATATCTAATAAAATAATAAACAATTCTCATTACAGAGCACGAGCCACTTACTCCTTATTACATCTTATTGTCAATTTCATAAAGTCTTCAGTTTAAGGCTTCTTTCAGGTACTGATCATCGGAACCCAAAGTCTGAGGCTCAAAATAACCAAAAGCAGGCCTGTTACAAAATGTAATCCTGTTTGGGTGTGATGCACAGTAAAGAGGCATGGATCGGCCCTCAGTAATAATAACTGTGTGTTGTATTTTGGTAATCCATATTTACATTTTGGCTTTCTTTTTTTTTTATTTTTTAAAGATTTTTTTTGATGTGGACCATTTACAAAGTCTTTATTGAATCTGTTACAATACTGCTTCTGTTTTATGTCTTGGTTTTTTCTGGCCACGAGGCATGTGGGATCTTAGCTCGCCTGACTAGGGGGTCAAACCTTCACACCCCTGGCATTGGAAGGTGAAGTCTTAACCACTGGACCACCAGGGAAGTCCCTCTGCTTTCGTCTTATCCTGATGTCATTCACAAGAGGTTAGCACAACAGGTGGGGTGTCAAGTATGGTCCTGATCTTACAGCTGAGGAATTCAAGTTGAAGTTTGCCCCGTCTCTGTGAACAGGTAGATTCAGGGCTTAGCTGGAACAAACACAGCTTCCCCAAATGCAGGGCTCTTTGTCAGCATTCTACCAGATCATGGTTTCAGACTGCTGACCTTACCCCTTCAGTCATGTCAGGGGCCAACCTCTGTTTTCTAGAAGGGAGAGGGGTCTGGTGGGATGGGGGTTTGCTATTGTAAGGAATGATCCAGGGGTGTGCTGGTATTAATAACAACTGGTGTGCATCAGACGAGGACGGAAGGAAGAATTTTTAAACCAACCATGCATACTTGACTTTTGCTTAATCGTCTATCTTAGCTTCTAGAAGAACTTGGACCACAGGGGCAGGTTTTGGAATGGTGTCTGTGAATAGCAAGAGCAGCAGCCAGGCCTTGTCCAGTCTGTTTGAACAGCCAGATCCGAGGAATCGGGGAACATGATGACGGCAGACGCCCCGGGTGATGACTGCAGCCGTCACATTCCTTGACTTTCATCAAATGACGAGCCTGTCCAGACAGAGAGGTGACTCGCTGTCTTGGCCATTTCGTTGGTCCTGGAAGGGCTTGGCTATCTGAGAATCGGCACAAAGCTGTGGGTGACGGCTTCTTCCAGCAGCTCTGGCAGGTGTCGTGGGTCAGCTGAGAGTTCAGGATGCAGGTCTTGCGGCTTCCAAGATGCCTACGGTCGGTTTCAGCCTGGATCAGATGGAGCTGGGCGGGGAATTCCTGCATGAGCTCTTTGTGAACAGCGCATGAGTGGATTGGGGTGAGACGGGGCAAGCCAAGATCTTACCTCACCATACAGACTGCTGTCTCATGGTGACAGGAAGACATTTTAAATCACATGCAGATGCCTCCACTTTGGCGCACGATAGGCATTTGGATCTCCTGTTGCTATCAATCTTCTGCCGCCTTGGGGTGAGGGCTACATAAGGAGCCAGCCTGATTCTTTGCCCAGCACCTGGGGGAAGCTGAGGCCAGTGGTTTCCGTGTTGTCATCCAACCCATTTGTGACTTTGCCCAGGCTCCCTCACCACTGCCCACCTGCTTTTTGCCTCCTCCTTTCTTTCCCTGATGTGAAATGCAGATGATGAATGGTTACGTCACTCTTTGGTTTAGTAGCTTTGAAACAGATCTACTTAGATGTTAAATAAATATAGCTGTTTATTATCTGAAGTGGATTTGGCCTGTAAGATGAGCAAAAGTTTTGTATTTGTTTTTAATATTGAGGGTACTTAAGGACTTCCCTGGTGGCACAGTGGATAAGAAGCCACCTGCCAATGCAGGGAACACAGGTTTGATCCCTGGTCTGGGAAGATTCCACAGGCCATGGGCAACTAAAGCTCGGGTACCACAGCTGCTGAGCCTGCACTCCAGGGCCCATGAACCACAACAGGTGAGCCCACGTGCTGCGACTGCTGACGCCCGTGCTCTGCAACAAAGACCCAGGGCAACCAAAAAGCAAACAATTAAATTAAAAATTAAAAAAATAATGAGGCTACTTGCCTAAATCCTGGAGGCCTTCACCGTGGGCTCTGGGATCCCCCTTTTCACTTTCTGGCGAGTTGTAGCTTAGGAGTATAAACGGAGAGGATATAGTGAGGGGCTCCCCTGTGGGCTTGGGAAGGCTGCTCTCTTGGTGCACATATCAAGATATTTTGTTTTTGAAACCAGTTTCCTGGGAAATTTGGATTTTGCTTATAGTGATTTCTGGGAAGCCGTACTTCTCCATGCAATCATTCTGATTTTATTGAAGTCATTCTGATTTATTGATTTCTGGACAGTGAAGAGCAGATTGGAGTAATAGAAAAATGCTTAGCTAGGAGCCATGAGCCCCTTCAGCTGGAGGATGACATGATGTAGAAGAGAAAGCATGAGCTTTGGAGTCAGACATACCAAGGGACAAATCTTGGCCCTCCAACTATGAGACTGGGTAAACTTTGGTTTTCTTGTCTTTTAAATGAGCCTGTTAAGCGCTGCCTCCTAAGGTGGTTGCAAGGAGTAAATGAAGTAGTATCCATGCTGATGCTTCCCTGCCTGGATTCTCTAGCATCTCTAGTCCAGACCAGTCTACTGAATTTCACACCCGTAGTACCACCCGGATTCTCAGCAGTACTGTGTACCCGGCGCATCCTAGTCTGTGCTCATCCTCTTTCTTCCTCACCTTCCAGACCAAACTATCCACTTCTTCCTGAATTTTTCATTTCAGTGAAGGGTCTCATCATTCTTCATCATCCACTCCAGACACCTGGAGTGACCCTCAAGTCTTCTCTCTGCCTCCATCCAGAAAATTCCCTCCATCACCCAACCTTGATCCTGCTGCTTCTTTTATTGTGTTGTGTGTTCTCTCTACCCAAGGCCACTCTTATTCCAGCTCCTTGTCATGGTTCATCTGGGTTTCTGTGGCATCTACCACAAGAGTGAATGACCAGCTGTCACACAACTATTTAACAGCCTCCTCATTTCTTCGTGAAGTTCAAGGGTGAGTTCAGTTTGGGAAAACATGCCCTCTGTGAGCTGTGTGCCTCGTTCCGTAGCTCCACCACTCACCACTTCTGTATTCTCACCCTCAGTGGACGCTAAGCTGGAGTACTTTATGTCCTGCAGGAGCGCCAAGCTCTCGCTGACTGTCCTCCAGGATTATCTCTTCTCTCTGCCTGAAATGCTTTTGCACTCCCTGTGTGCCAGGCGAACCCTTAACCACCCTTCCAGGGTCAGTTCGTACATTGCCTTCCCTTGGACCAGGCTGAGTTAGAGTCCCCATTTCTGTACCGTGACCAGTTCATCTATTTATGTGTGTATGGTCCGTGGTTTTTCTGGTCTGCCTTCCCTTGAGAGCAGGGACTCTTCCTGCCCAGCTTGGCACCATCGGCTCCTGTATGAGGCTAAGCAGCGGTGGACTTAAGTGCTTATTTAGGAATTGAAGGACATTGAAAGTGACTAGTGCAGAGCCTGGCTTATGGGAGGAACTCAGTAAAAAGATCTTCCTGATTTTGCCACTAAATAGCTGGTCGACTTGGGTGAAGCCTATTACCTCTCTGGGTCTTAAGTTTTTCATGAGAAAAAATTCATAGATAATTTTATATATACATAAAATTTATACAAGCAGACCTTGGAGACATTGTGGGTTCAGTTTCAGACCACAGCAATGAAGTGAATATCAAAATAAAGTAAGTCACATGAATTTTGGTTTCCTGGTGAATATAAAAGTTCTGCTTATACAATGCTGAACTGTATTAAGTGCACAATGGCTTTATGTCTAAATGCCATGTGCATACTGTCATTAAAAAAATCCCCTGTTGCTCAAAAATGTTAATTGTCATCTGAGCCTTTAGTGAGTTGTGATCTTTTTACAAGTAACATCAGAGATCACTGATCACAGATCACCATAACAAATAGAATCATAATGAAAATATTTGCAGTATAGTGCGAAGTACTGAAATGTGACCCAGAGACATGAAGTGAGCAAATGATCTTGGAAACACGGTGCCAACAGACATGCTCAATGCGGGGTTGCCACAAACCTTCAATTTGTTAAAAAATAAAAAGCACAATATCTGCCAAGTGCAATAAAATGAGGTTTCCCTGTAATAGTAAGAAATAAATGGAAAGCAATTTATAACACAATTTCTCGTGTCCCATACAACTACAGTAAATAATGTAATGAAGGAGTCAGATGCTTGCACTTATAAAGAAGACTCTTGAGAGTCCTTGGACTGCAAGGAGATCAAATCAGTCAATCCTAAAGGAAATCAACCCTGAATATTCCTTAGAAGGACTGATGCTGAAGCTGAAGCTCCAATACTTTGGCCACCTGATGTGAAGAACTGACTCCTTGGAAAAGACCCTGATGCTGGGAAAGATTGAAGGCAGAAGGAGAAGGGGATGACAGAGGATGAGATGGTTGGATGGCATCACCAACTCAGTGGATGAGTTTGTGGAAACTCTGGGAAGTGTTGGACAGAGAAGCCTGGCGTGCTACAATCCATGGGGTTGCAAAGAGTCGGACACGACTGAGTGACTGAACAACAACAACAATAAATAATAAATCTGGTTTCCAGAGCAATAAGACTAAATTGTGTTTACACTTTTTCTTTAAATTCCTTATTTGGAATAAAGGCTAAATAAAAAGTATTTAAAAGTTAAAGTGGAATCCTTTCAAGGGGGTTAGCTGAAAACTCAGACTGATCAAGATACTTTGTCCTGGTGACTGACAATATCTAACACCACAAGAGGCAATGCTGTTGATGACACAGTCTTCTAAATAAACATCCAGAATGGTAGATGGCTCTTGGTAAAGTTCTAAGTAAACATCACAATGTCTGTTGAGTTTTCAATGTATTTACATTCTTGGAAAATTCAGTGTGTACCAAAATAGTGCAAAAAAAAAAAAAGTGTTTTTATGTACAGTGGAGTGAGACATTAGGCTCGGTTCCTTATAAATAGGCGTTTCACCTTTGGGAGCATCAAGTGGAGAGTTAGAAAGTCACGTAGGAGACAGCACACTCCTCCGTGGTGTGGGGTAACTGCCTCACTGCAGGTTGTTCAGTATTTCTGGCCCTCACACGTATAGGGTGGGAGCGCCCACTGCATCCTTGAGAAACAAAGAAGTACCCACACACCTAGATTTGTAAAATAGCTTCTAAGTGTCCAGCAGGGAAGCAGATAAGCCACAACGCGCTGGGCAGCAGTGGTGAAGCCCTCCGCACCTGCGTACCCCTTCTCAGTGTGTCTCGTTGGTCTAAAGCTCATTGTTGCAAAGTGAATTTAATTCCTATAATCAAGGATTTGCAGCTTTGGGAAAAAATGACTAACTTTCAGTTACAAAGGAACTAGAAAGGACTTTCTCGAGACTCCTGCATATCTTGAATTCCCCTATCCTGGTTCCCCTGCTGTCGCCTGTAGTATGTAATGGGACATTTTATAATTTGCCACAATTATTTGCTGGCTTCACACACTCCTCTTCTTGGGGACTAGTGTCCTATTATCTGTCAGTGATGCCAAGCTTACCATGATGCTGGGACTGTAAAAAGTGCTCCACAAAGAAGTTGGATTAAACAGATGAATATGGTTGTCATTTGGTTGCTCAGAGCAGAGCTCAGCCAACTTTCTCCATAAAGGGCCAGAGAGGAAATATTTTTGACTGTGGGCCTGGTGACAACAAATCAGCTCCACTGTAGTGGTGGAAAAGCAGCTATAGGCACTGCGTAGCTAAGTGAGGGCCGCTGTATACCAATAAAACTTTATTTACAAAAATTGGCTTGGCCAGCAGGATGTTTCCTGACCTCTGGCTTATACTATGGTGCTAATGAGGCCATTATCAAGACTCACTTTGGATCTTCATTGGTCAGTTTAATTGTAGTACTAAAATTTCTAACCCTGGCCAATAGTCTTAAAGGTGCATTGTCCCTGCGGGAGAACTGACCAAAGCAGAAGGATAGAACGTGCATCCATGCAGATTGTGGATCATATAATTCAGAACTGCCACTCACAATGCCTTCTTTAAGAGCTCAGTCTTTCTAGGGCAGCTGAGTCCTGTTGTCTTCCCATTAGTAGGGAAGAGCATGGCCATTTATTTGAGTATCTGCCATGTGCCCGGTATTTTATATGTTGTCCATTATTTCATTAAGGACAATTATCCTCAGAGGCATGAGTGTTATCATTTCTGCTTTTCAAACGAAGAGACTGAGTCACAGGAAGTTAAATAATTTACTCAAGGTCACAGATGGGACATAGTGAATTCTATGTTGGCCTTTCCAACACCAAAGTTTGTTTTCTTTGCACTCCACCATCACAGAGTTATTATCGTAATAACTCTGATGCTGGTGCATGAGAAACCAAACAGAATGTAATGTTCCTGGTGAGGCAGGCTGCTGCGGCAAGTTAGTATTTATGGTCTTTCAGTCTCAGCTGAATTTCTGCTGTCGACTTTGTTAATTATGACAGTTCTTCTTTTATAGTCATTAGAGCCTGTCACTGAATTATGATCTTACGTCGTCAAGTATATCTAAATCACAGAGATTTAACTTTGGAAAGAATCGCTCCTAGACGTACAAGTATTTTTACCCAGTAGTCATTGTAATACAACTGTAGTCTCACTTAAACTAAGGGGAAATTTAAATGGGGCGAACATAATAATGACTCTCATTTTCCCTATGCAGTTTGTCTCTGTTGTGGTAAACCAATGTGAGCCTCACAGGAGTTTTAAAAACTGGTCATCTCTTTTCTGTACTTGTGGCCATCCTCAGGGTAAAGATACGGTTATGAGAAGTTAAAGAAAATTCTATAATTCAAAATCCCCTTATACCTAGATTGTGTTCCTAAGACTGGAAGGAAGTGAAAATTGGGGCAAAGAAAACACATTTATCTTCAGAGTTTGAAGCTTGAGTTTCCTAAGGCTGGTTAATTGTACTTGCCATTTGTTCTGTCTTCTTGCCAAACCATGGTATAAATCTAGATTCATCTTTTCTATCTTGCTTCTTTTGCTACTTTCCTTTTTTCTTCCCTCCTCCACTCCCTCTCTTTATCTGGTTATGTATTTCTATGTCTGTTCATCCATCCATCTATTTCTAGATATCTATCTAGATATCAGTCTAACCTCCAGGTTTTAAAAAAATCTTATTTGTCTATGTTGTGTCGCGTGCAATCTTGTGTTGTGGCACATGGACTCTCTAGTTGTGGCGCATAGGATTCGTTGTTTAGTGGTATGTGTGGGATCTTAATTCCCAACCAGCGATTGAACCTGTGTCCCCTGCATTGCAAGGTGGATTCTTAACCACTGGACCACCGGGGAAGTCCCAAACCTTTAGTTTTTAATCGTAATCTATAGGCTGAGTTCTCCCATGGAGCCACCGACTCTATCATACTTGTATTGTGCTTTTCTCACCAATCTTCAGTTTATATCCGCCTGTCTAAATAGTCACGGTTATTGTCCGATGCAAAAGAACAAAAGTATGCAATGTCTTTCTAATGTAGTTGTGTCCACTGTTTGCTTGTTCCAGCATTTCCATCACAAAGATTCTGTGTTGTGAGATGGAAGAGCCCAGGAAGTGCAGGAAATGAATTCCACTGAACTTGGTGCCTTTTGTAGTGATTTTCCAAAAGACTGGGTTAAAAATCAACAACAACAACAACAAAAAGCACACCCCAGTGACCATCCAGAGAAGTTTGTAAATCCCAAAGATCATCATCTTTTGCTTGGGCGGAATACATACTAGTGCATCATGCTTTGAACATGTGAAAACCAAGACCTGCTGTGAGACACTTCAGTTTTGGACCAAAAGCCTTCAAAGGCTTCCCGGTCTCTAAATGAGGCTTTGAAGTAAAGCACTGGGGAGGGGGGAGCGGGGAGGGATGGGAGCAAGCTCACCCCTCTGCAAGGCCACTGTGTTATTTCAGGCTTTTGATTTCCAGCTGCAAAGCAAACAAGACCCCCCGGTGCTCTGACTTACCCCAGGTTATCTTTATGGACAGAAGGGGCTAAATTTCCAACTAGGCCAAAGATAGAGCTCATCAGCCCAGTTTATTTATGTATCCAGACATCTGCAAACTTGTCCTTATTTTGATTTTGTTATCATCACAATGCCCTTTGACATGGCATTTGGTGTTGTGAAAATGAAAGCTTAATGATATGCGTTGATTTGAAAATATGCTGTGGTGGAAACCAACGATAGGCAAAGCATTGACTGGCAAAGCCAAGTGCAAGCTTCTTTCTCCTTTCTGCCTCCCCGGGTAGAGAGGGAGCCACACATTCACTTTCCCAACTGCACTTGCAGCTAGGGTGGACATGGAACCCAGTTCTAGCCAATGAGATGTTCGTCCTACTGGCTTTTGGGAACACTTTCTGCTTTCCCTGGTAAACGGGACATCTGGGCTGGTGTCCTCTTTTCCCTTTTTTCTTTTTTTTCCTTTATTATATGCACATAAGCTGCCTGGAGCTTCTGCAACCATTTTGTGACCAGTGATCATTATGAAGATGAAAAGTCAGTGTGCTAAGTGTGCTAAAGATGGTGGGAGGAAAAGATTGAACAGTATTAGGTCCTTGATAGTTTCATTGAACAGCCAAACCAACATTAGCTGTAACCAGTTTTTGGACTCCTTTGTTCTGTGAGATAAATGAGTCCTTGTTTGTTTCAGCCACCGTTTGTTGGGGACTCTGTTATTTGAGGCTGAAGGCCTTCTTAACTGATACAGATAAAGTATAATAGTCAATCAATGGTAATATGGAAAAGCCTCGGCCTACCGCCATCCAAAAAAGGGTTAGGGTTAGGGTTAGAGTTATTTCTAACTCTCTCAGGAGAGTTATTTCTGACTTTCACTTTTAGCTATGAGACCCAGTTTCAGATGCACACTACCAGTCTTCTATTAATTAAGGAACATATCTATGGAATAGTGAATCTGGCTTCACAGATCTGACTTGGTGCTCCTTGTGGGCTGGTTAGTGCATTATCCAGTAATTAAGGATGCCACTAAGATGCACATGAACACAGCATTTTCATTGAATACCTTCTCACTCATTTCCTCAGGTTAATTTATTTGATAATAAAACGTGTTCTTTTCTTCTCAGGGCTCCCAAGAATACGTTTACTGTTGGAAAAACATCAAGTTATAAAAACCCTAAGTTATAAGAACTTTTAATGGGAAGTAATTTGTAACACTTATACCAACCACTGAATATACATAGTAATCCATACAGACAAGAAGAAATTCTGAATGATTAAAGTCCATAAACCTGCATACTTGACCCTCAGCGAACAATATGTTGCTTTTTTTCTGAACCAGACATGTGATTTCTGAGGTACAGGGCTTTATTGTGTTCAGCCTTCATGGTTTCCTGAGAATCTAGAGGAAATGCCAAGCTTAAAGGAGGCAAGAAGTCTTCTTCTCCTCCATGTTTTATTGGTCTGGGCAACAATCACTGCTTGTCTCGCTCCCTCTAAGGAAAGTAAGTCACCAAATCCATTTTCTATTTTGCCAGAGGGAAGAGGACTTTATTACTTTCGTTTGGTGTTCCCAGAAGAGTAATTAAATGTGACCTACAAGGCAAGCTTAGGAATTAGTCTGGGGTCTAACTCAAACTTCTCTTTTTATATAACTTACATTTTGAAGAACTGCAGACCCAATTTACAGATAAAGTAATTCCTTTTAATAAGAATGAAATACGTACCTGGAGAACTATGTACTGCTTAGATGTCATCCTAAAATGAGAATGTCTGAGTAGCTGGAATTTAGAAAGTGTTTCACTGGTATCATCATCTAGTTTCTAGAATGTGCCTCCTTCCATGATCCATAGTCTGTTAACACATCCATTATACAAATGGGAGTCAGTTTGTAGTGAGGTGGATGGACCTAGAGCCTGTTATACAGAGTGAAGTAAGAAAGAAAAAAAAAAAACAAATATCATATATTAATACATGTATATGGAATCTAGAAAATGGTACTGATGAAACTGTTTGCAGGACAGGGATAGAGACGCAGGTGTTGAGAACAGACTTGTGGACCCAGCAGGGGAAGGAAGGCGTGGACCGAATTGGGAGAGGAGCAGTGACGTATATACACCGCTATGTGTGAAATAGACAGCCGTTGGGAAGCCCCTATATACCACAGGAAGCTCTGCCAGGCGCTCTGTGATGACGTAGAGGGGTGGGATGGGATGACATAGAGAGGGAGGGAGGTTCAAGAGGGAGGGGACTTACGTTTACTTATGGTTGTATGGCAGAAATCATCACAACGTTGTAAGGCACTTATCTCCCAATTGAAAATGAAATTAAGAACCGCCCCCCCTCCCCCGCCGCCACCAAACATCCATTCTAGAACTTTTTACTGCACTAGGGATTTCTTTCTTCTTCTTCTATTTTTTTTTTTTTTTTGGCACCAAGGGTTTCTGCACGTGCCTGCTTCCTCTTCTAGATTGTGAATTCCTAAAGGGCATTGGCAGAGTTTGGTTTATCTCTGTGTTCCCCCACGTTTCCTAGTGTCAAGATTTCATAATCATATGACAGCTGATAAATGTTTGTTGAATTTTATCTGTGCGGTTGTAGCCTTGTAATCTCTTGATCACATGGGCGGCTGACCTCTGAGTCACCCACTCAGATGATTCTTAGCTAGGCTTCTGAGACTGTCCAAAAGATCAATTGGTTAGTATCACCAAGCTCTGATTCTTTGGTGTTATATAATTATGCTGCAATTAAGCTAAAAATAAGCAGCATATTTAAATAACCCAAACAGAATTAAGGCAAATGGGTGATTCACACAAATGGCCTCATTTCTCTTTACTTGGTAGATAAAATTGAGTGTATCATCAAACAGGTTGAATCTTTTCCAAGACTGACTGGCTTCACTTAAGGCAAGCACACTTACAGGAAACATGGACTGATGTGAAAATAAAATTCAGTTCAGTTCAATTCAGTCGCTCAGTCGTGTCTGACTCTTTGCGACCCCAGGAACCTCAGCACGCCAGGCCTCCCTGTCCACCACCAACTCCCGGAGTCCACCCACACCCATGTCCATTGAGTTGGTGATGCCATCCAACCATCTCATCTTCTGTCATCCCCTTCTCCTCCTGCCCTCAATCTTTCCCAGCAGCAGGGTCTTTTCAAATGAGTCAGCTCTTCACATCAGGTGGCCAAAGTATTAGAGTTTCAGCTTCAACATCAGTCCTTCCAATGAACACCCAGGACTGATCTCCTTTAGGATGGACTGGTTGGATCTCCTTGCAGCCCAAGGGACTCTCAAGAGTCTTCTCCAACACCACAGTTCAAAAGCATCAATTCTTCAGCACTAAGCTTTCTTCACCGTCCAACTCTCACATCCATACATGACCACTGGAAAAACCATAGCCTTGACTAGACGGACCTTTGTTGTCAAAGTAATGTCTCTGCTTATCAATATGCTATCTAGGTTGGTCATAACTTTCCTTCCAAAGAGGAAGTGTCTTTTAATTTCATGGTTTCAGTCACCATCTGCAATGATTTTGGAGCCCAGAAAAATAAAGTCTGACACTGTTTCCACTGTTTACCCATCTATTTCCCATGAAGTGATGGGACCAGATGCCATGATCTTAGTTTTCTGAGTGTTGAGCTTTAAGCCAACTTTTTCACTCTCCTCTTTCACTTTCATCAAGAGGCTTTTTAGTTCCTCTTCACTTTCTGCCATAAGGGTGGTGTCATCTGCGTATCTGAGGCTGTTGATATTTCTCCCGGCAATCTTGATTCCAGCTTGTGCTTCTTCCAGCCCAGCGTTTCTCATGATGTACCCTGCATATAAGTTAAATAAGCAGGGTGACAATATCCATCCTTGACGTACTCCTTTTCCTTTATGGAACCAGTCTGTTGTTCCATGTCCAGTTCTAACTGTTGCTTCCTGACCTGCATACAGATTTCTCAAGAGGCAGGTCAAGTGGTTTGATATTCCCATCTCTTTCAGAATTTTCCAGTTTATTGTGATCCACACAGTCAAAGGCTTTGGCATAGTCAATAAAGCAGAAATAGATGTTTTTATGGAACTCTCTTGCTTTTTCCATGATCCAGTGGCCATTGGCAATTTTATCTCTGGTTCTTCTGCCTTTTTAAAAACCCTTCAGGTATGACCTAAATCAAATCCCTTATGAGTATACAGTGGAAGTGAGAAATAGATTTAAGGGACTAGATCTGATAGAGTGCCTGATGAACTATGAATGGAGGTTCGTGACATTGTACAGGATACAGGAATCAAGACCATCCCCAAGAAAAAGAAATGCAAAAAAGCAAAATGGCTGTCTGAGGAGGCCTTACAAATAGCTGTGAAAAAAAGGGAAGTGAAAAGCAAAGGAGAAAAGGAAAAATATACCCATTTAAATGCAGAATTCCAAAGAATAGCAAGGAGAGATAAGAAAGCCTACATCAGCAATCAATGCAAAGAAATAGAGGAAAACAATAGAATGGCAAAGACTAAAGATCTCTTCAAGAAAATTAGAGATACCAAGGGAACATTTCATGGAAAGATGGGCTCAATAAAGAAAATAAAATTAGGGCATTCATTTTTTCCCCCCTTTTCAATTTGTCTGCAAATAACATTCTTTTAAATAGTAAATTTAAAGTCTAACTCTATTTTAATTTTATTCATCTAATTAAAAAATTTTAAAAATTTGTTTTGCCATGCTGCGCAGTGTTCGGGATCTTAGTTCAGACCAGGAATCAAACCTGTAAGGGAGCATGGAGTCTTAACCACTACACTACCAGGGAAGTCCCCTGACTCAATTTTTAAAAATCAGCTGAAAAGAAAAAAAATAAGAAAAGTCCCAAAGTGGCCTTTTCTGGGGGGGAGAAATGGGAGCCTAGGAGCTAAAGATAGGAGGGAGACATTCTCCCTGAAATCCCTTTGTTAACATCTATTGAAAGGTAAAGACAAATAAATTTCAATACAAACAAAATGGAAGGACTTGTGCAGCCTGATTCTAAGATTTGCTAAAATGACCTCATTGTAACTTGATTACATTTGTGAAGACCCTATTGTCAAAGAAAGTCACGTTCACAGGGATCAGGCATTTGGACTTTGACATCTCATATTAAGGGACATAATTCAACCCACAATGATTGTTCATAGCAGCTTTGCTGGAAATAACTGTTTATGGAAACAACCCAGATGCCCACCAACTGATGGATGGGTAACAAATTGTGGTACGTCCAAATAACACACTACTCACTGAGGAGTAAAATAGATTGAATTACACATGTATATAACACAGATGAATTTCAAAAATGTTTTGCTGAGTGGAAGAAGCAGACAGGCAAGAATACATCCTGTATGATTTCATATACATTAAACTCTTGAAATGACCTATCTAATCTATTTCAACAATAATACAAATCAGTGTTCGCCTCAGGCAAAGGATGTGGGATTGTTGGATTGACCGGCAGTACCCACTAGAGAACTTTCTAGAGAGGTGAAAGATTTCTATATTTTGGCTTTGGGGGCATCACAAAGGTGTACGCAAGTGTCAAAACTCACTGAATTACCAAACTGAACACATTTTATTTTATATAAATTACATCTCAGTGAAGGTTACTTAAAAGTTCAATTGCAAGCAACTATTCAGTAATCTATGGCATAAAGCAAGATCTGTCTTTGTGAATATGTTCACGTTCTTGTATTTATTTAATATTAAGTATGAGTGGAGCAGCTGTGGAAGGTGTTAGGATTTATCCTTCAGCCACTGGGCAGCAAGGGAATATCTATGTTTTTGTCTGTCCAGCATCCCTTTACCCTCCTCCCGGAAATAGCATTCACTCCTTTCCCTTCTCACATTTTAGTCGTAATTTTAGGGGGACCTCCACTCGTAATGGACTTCTTGCCTATTGTCACCTCCTCGTCTGTTCCCTCTTCGCTCCTTCCATCTCCTCTCTCCCACCCTGCTGACGGGAGCATTTCCGTGTTCCATGAAGTAGAAGGTAATAATGCCGAGCTAGGGTAAAGCTGTAGGGGAAGGAGGAAGAGAGAGAGGACACCTTGCAAGCATGCCCTCTCTGGCTTTGGAAATCTGCCAATTATCCCCTACTCCATTATTTCTAATTTCTCTAGCCAAGAAAACAATAAAATTTCCCTTTTTGCTAAGTAAGTTAAAATTCAGCTTCTTTCAACTCCAACCAAACATATCTTAGCATATTAGAATTTTGAAAAATCCTATTAGCTCTAATCAGGTTGCTTCATACAAAGGACTGTTTCTGCAAATACATTCACTAGTCTATACAACATTTTCAAACTGTCCATGTCCCTTCTAACTAGTATCACCCTGGACTCCTCCACCTCCCAGTACTCCAGAGGTCGTGTTGTCCAGCATACCAGGAATCTAACTTTTATTTTTTTCAACTTTAATTGGTGGTGGTGGTAGTTTCTTTACTGTCTGAGCCACCAGGGAAGCCCGAGGTGGTGCTAATGATAAAGAACCTGCCTGCCAATGCAGGAGACGTAAGAAACTCGGGTTCAATCCCTGGATCTGGAAGATCTCCTGGAGGAGGGCATGGCAACCCACTCCAGTATTCTTGCCTGGAGAATCCCATGGACAGAGGAGCCTGGAGGGTTATGGTCCATAGGGTCACAAAGAGTCAGACACGACTGAAGCAATTTAGCACAGTGATGATTTAGTCACTAAGTCGTCTATGACTTGTGACTCCATGGACTGTAGCTTCCAGGCTCCTCTGTCCATGGGATTTCCCAGGCAAGAATCCTGGATTGGGTTACCATTTCTTCCGCCAGGGGATCTTCCTGACCCACAGATTGAACCCAGGTCTCCTGTATTACAGGCAGATTCTTTACCACTGAGCCACCAGGGAATCCCTTCAGCTTTTGTTAAATAGCATAAAATAGGGTGAGACATTCTGATAGTTGCTTTACTTGTTGCGGTACTTTGAACAGGAAGGCAATGTGTTAAAACTAAGCCTAGATTTAAAGTGTAAATTAACAAAAATTTAAAAATGTAAATTGCTATCAAGTTGGGTCTTCTTCATCTAATACTTCTGGAAGTGGTCATTTCAACCCCCAAATGAGAGTTTACATTTACTGCTCTTCAGTTTAATTCTGATTTGTTTTCTCTTTCTACTATTTTAGAATCCCAGTGAATCCTTAGTCTGTCATCTCAATATTCTTCTCAGTTTTGTTTCATGCATTAAAGCAATAGAATTGGAGGGGAGGGATGAGTTTTTGATGAGTGTCTATGTTAATTCTGGTGTTTTCCTAAGCGCTCACCAAGGTCTGTTCAATAATCAGTTTGGGAATTTCCCTGGAAGTCAACAGGAAGCTGATGGATCGGCAGCTTTCTACGTCTCTGTGAGCAACCAATTCTCCCTTTTATGACCATCAGGAAACAGTTTTCTATCTTTAGCCTTTTGGCATTTCCTCTGTTCTCCAGGGGATTGTGATGACCATTAATGTAGCTCTCTGATCTCTTCTTCTGTTGATTTTGGTAGAAATTTGGGAGGCCAAAGGCTTGTACTCATTTCAGGCAACTTGGTATTCTCTAAATATCTCCTCATTTCTCTGGGTTTTTTGGTCTCTTCCAGTTTTAATCTCATTTTCCTTCATGGAGACAAATGAAACAAGATGAAAATGTAGTTATTTAACTGCCTACATTACTGACATCACCGAACCTCGCTGAGCATCCCTTTCCCATGGTATTCTTGTGGGGATAAAGCGGGTGGTGCAGAGCAAAGAGCAGGTGTGAGATAACTGGTAGTGAGGGGTTGGGCATGTAGCCTCAGAGCTGCTGCTCAGAGTGGGTGATGCCTGGGGTTGGACACCACTGATAGAGGGGGTTCTGCTGGGGAGGAAGGGCGTATAACAGTTGCTTTTTGGGGAAATGGTATCTCTGCACATGTTCTTATTGCCAAGTGTTCTGTTCCGTCTGGGTGAACAGCCAAAGGCAAGTCTTCTGTTCCTGAGAAAAACTGAGACAAATTAGCCTCTGTGGACTACATGGAAAGAATCCAGATGTGGGCACCTAGGTACCAAAGGGCAAGGGGGCTGAGATTCAGGGAGCCCAGTGGTCAGCAGTGCAGCTTGACATCCTCAGTCAGACAGATGCAGGAGGGGATTGGTGGGCATTTGAATGACTGAGGATGAGAACTGCAAACTGACAGCATGAACAGCTCCATCCAACCTCCACACCAAGAGACTTGGCTGAACTCTAACATGGCTCATATTAGCTTAAAGCCTTGTTCCTAGGATGATGACCTAGCCCCCTTGAAATGCCTGCCTCAGAAAGCTCAATGCTAGAGACTTCCCTGGTGGTCAGCTGTTAGGACTCAGTCCTAACAATGTTCCCAATGCAGGGGACCTGGGTTCCATCCCTGGTTAGGGAAGAGCCTGTATGCCGAAACTAAGAACGCGGAAGCCACAACAAAGAACCTGCTTGCTACAACAAAGACCTGGCACAGCCAAATAAGTAAAGACATATCAAAACAGAAAGCTCAATGCTAAAAGAATTTACTCTTTGTTCTAGCCCAAACCTAACTACAGACCCCTGACTTCCCTTTGTATCAAGGAGATCCAACCAGTCCATCCTAAAGGAAATCAGTCCTGAATATTCATTGGAAGGACTGATGCTGAAGCTGAAACTCCAATACTTTGGCCACTTGATGCAAAGACCTGACTCATTTGAAAAGACCCTGATGCTGGGAAAGATTGAGGGCAGGAGGAAAAGGGGACGACAGAGGATGAGATGGTTGGATGGTATCACTGACTCAATGGACATGACTCTGAGTAAACTCCAGGAGTTGGTGATGGACAGGGAGGCCTGGCGTGTTGCAGTCCATGGGGTCACAAAGAATTGGACACAACTGAGCGACTGAATTGAACTGACTTCTCTTTTCTTTGAGTATTAACTTTAATAAATTTACAGCTATAAGTCTTTTCTCTGTCAGTCTGTGCTCCATCTCCTATAACCCAGAAATGTTTTTCTCAAGGACCTGGAAGCCATCTCTTTGAAATGCAGTCATCAAGAAGGGTAGCCCTTGTCTCCCAGTCTCTGTGGGAAGAGAGGTGTTTACCTCTCATGCCCAGCAGTTGACAGACATAGTTGCTTGATCACAGTGACCGATCACCCCCCTTGACATTCTTTAAGACTTTTCTTTGAGCCCACACCAGCATTTAAAAAGCTTCTCACCTTTTATTTTAGCAGAGTTGAGCTTGGCTTACACTGGGGTCTCCCCTTCTGCAATAGCCTAAATAAAAGCTGTTTTACCATTTTAAAGTAAGCATGCAGTGAATAATTCCTCTTCAACAAAGAGTTCAGATCATGGTTGGTCTGAGATAGTAGGGTGCAGCCAAACTTTCAAGATGAGAGGTGTCAGTGGATCCAGTATGGTGTCCTGCAAGTGGCACGAGGAGGAAGCAGGAGGTGGGTTTGGTGACAGTCTTCTTTGGGGGCAAGGTGAACAGTTGCTGGCCTGGTGATAACACTATCAGAGTGTCAGATCATTGAGGTGATAACAGAGATAGTTCATAAACTATGAATCCAACCGGAGGCTTCTCATGGGTACTATAGGGCTCTGTCTTTAGCTCTGTTACCCTCTGTATCAGTTGTTTAGAGAAATGTTTGAAAGGGATGTGAATAGCACTTGTGATGGTCTGATTATGATTCCAAATAATCTCAAAGGTTTGACTAAAGAGCTAAAATTGTCAGGCAGAAATGGGACAGGAAGAAGTACAGAGATACCGATACTCAAAGCAGGGCAGGCCATGGAATTCACATGGCCCAGTGCAAAGTGGAAATGAAGGGTCTGGGATGGGGAAGTCAGTCTCCCTCACACAAGCCCACTGCCCCACTTGAAACATCCACTTCAGGATGCTCCCTCATCTGGATCAAGGGTGGGTGAGAGGATGAACGTGCTATGGTACCCATGAGGCCACTTCAGGATGCTCCCTCATCTGGATCAAGGGTGGGTGAGAGGGTGAACGTGCTATGGTACCCATGAGGCCAAGGCAAGAGGGCCTCCACTTTGCTGTGCCCCAAGACACCATGGGGTGCGTGCTTGACCCTAACGTTCCTCAGACCTCTGTCCAGGCCTCTGCTGAGGGTGAGGGCGACAGTGGCTATGCAATGAGGATGCAGAGGAGTGGTGAGCTGAGACTGAGACCCATCTCAGGCAGTGGGGGACACAGCGGGAGGTGGGCTACTTGGGGAGTATCATGTACTCTATTGTCCTGTGGACATAACACAAGTTCAAAGGCAAAATCATTAAGAATCTCAAGACAGTAGCTACAGAGCTTTAAATCCCAAGTCCGGGCCCTTCTGAAGGTAGGTCTTGTATGAATGTACTGGTCACAGGCCCACAAAGCTGACATTGATTCTAAGGCAGAAAACAGTGTTGAAAATGGAAAGAATATCTTTCTTGGGACAAACCAACTTGAGCAGATGGATGGACCTACAAAGAAGCATGAGAAAAGCTAAAGACAGATTAAAAACTAAGTGTTGAGAACTTTGAAAGGCAGACTGAGGATTCAGATATCAGCTTGAGGGGGAGAGGAGGAGGGAAAGTTGAGAGCAGGGAAGTGACAAGGTGAATGGGGCATTTTACGGCATTGATTTCCAGGGAGATATGTTTTAGAAGCTTGCGCCTTTCAACTATTCTTTTTTTGTTGTTTTCATACATAAAAACTGAAGAAACGCTCTTTTTGGATCAAAGAAGGGCAGTTGCCTGGAAGGCCTCTTGCGCTCACTTTTTCCTCCTTGTTCCATGCACGAAATCTGCTGGAACTTTTGACTTCCTGCTCTTCCTTGCTTCTGGATTTGAACGCCAGCAAATTAGTGTGTAAGATGTCAGCAAAAAATGACTTTCACAGGACAGAATGACCTTGCATTTTGGGTCAGCAGAAGAGCAAAGCAACAGACATACTAACTGCTGAATTACAATGAACCTGTCTAGGATCCTTTGAGTCTCTCAGGGGAATCACAACGAAAAAGAGAGCAGTCGCAGCAAGCAACCAGCTTTGCACGCAGGCAACAGGTGGAGATAAAAGCCAAACCCTCAACTTCCCTCAAAATATCAGGAAAAAAATGTGATCTTTCTGTTCCCCAGGGACCGGTAATAATTTTCATCTACAGTTCTTCTCATCTTAGTAGCAATTTATGAAAACGGGCATTTCCATGGCAAACGCGCGCGCACGCGCGCGCACACACACACACACACACACACACGCATGCACCCACAGGCACACCTGTAATCTTTTATCCCAGATACACATAGATTGAAGCTACCAGCGAATCAGTAATACAGTTTAAACAGTAGTTGTTGAGAATGTTATTGTTGTAAGAAGCAAACTCTATTAGGGTGGTGTGTACCCAGGATAAAGGCTTTTATAGTGCTGAAAGCTTTTGGTAGAAAAAAGCTCTGGGCTTCACCAGAGACAGAAAAATGAATACAAACTCCCAGCAGAGTTTTGTTTTCTCTCTGTAATCCTCTCACTTGCATGGCCTTGATCAGTCAACCCTGTTTCCTGGTTTGTCAGGTTCTAAGAGTCTTCTCCCAGCTGACCTGGGCTTTTTGAAGTAGTCTTGGCAAACGTGGAGCTCGCTTTGCCCTTCAGGGGATGTCCCCACCCCTCCTTCGTCCTGTGCTCTCTTTCCACTCTTTTGAGCAGGTCTTAGAAACATGTCGGCTGTTTGGACCGCTCCCTGTGGAGGTACGCTCATTTCTTCAGCGATGGCCACTGGACCGTCATCATGGGTGCTTCTTTTCTGTTGCTTAGACAGAATGGGCTTTCTGCGAAAGTGTGCTGGAAAAGGGGTCAATGTAGGAGTCAATCTGACCGGGGTCTGGACCCTGGCCCTGCCCTTTCAGTTCTGCGACTTCTGACGGGTGACGCGGCTTTTCGCCCTCCTCTGAGTGTGGGGGTGCTGATGGCCACTCCCCAATAGATGTGTCGTGAGCATGAACCAAAGACACATGCATCAGGCACAGGAACGCAGTGGCCCCTGGGGACTCCTACTCCCTCCATTCACTCGCCTTCCCGTCTCAGCTGCCTGTAGAGTCTTGGGTTAAAGCTTGTACCTGCCTAGGACTAGACGTGCCTTCCTGATTATCAGAAGTTCTGAGATGGCTTGTTTGCTTCTCCTCAAGATGTCAGCACTGTCAGCTCCCTCAGACCTCTTAGTTTGACTCAATTAGGTTGGAAGAGTTTATCCTGTTGTTGTTTCTTTATTGGCTCAGAGATAAAATTGTCATCAGGGCAAGTCTGGAACTTGTCTGATGATCTGTTTTTAAGAGAATGCCTCTTCTGGCAGATGCCCAAGCCCTTGGAGTATCTCAACCACCACCATGGGTCTCCCTGGACCCATTTTGTGATGTCCATTGGGAAAGGCTGTGTTCGTTCAACAATTTTTATTTTTATAAATCAAAGTATACATTGGGCAACTGGCCTGCCATCTAATAATTTCCCTAAATAGTGGTTTTATATTGACTATTTAAAAACTAGCTATTATTTTTATAAGATATTTCTCAGTGGCTTATGATAAATAATAACCCTATACCAAAAAAAAAAACCAAAACAAACCCTCATTCAGCTACCTTGACTTAAGACTGGTAACCTCATTTTACTCATTTTTAATGTAAGTTTGACTAGGAAGTTATATCATTCAAAGTGAATTGGGTGTTTATTATTATTTTATAGCCACAGTGGGTATTTTATAGCATGTGCTTAAAACATTAAGTTAAAATTATTCTGTCTGTGTTCTAAGCTGTATGGCTTCAATTATCCATTTATTGTCAAGGAAGGACAGACCTACAATGAAGAAAGTTAAGATCTTTCTCAGTTCAGCTGCCTGTGGAAATTAGGTGTTCATCTTTGGAGGGCTCCCCAATTTTCCTAGGAGGTCATCTGTTAAGACAGTGGTTGTGCTTCTGACTTTTAACATAGAAGAGCTCCATTGCAGAGATTTGTTTTCAAATATATCCTTAAACTCACATTTGGTCAATACTATGAAAAATGCAAATGAGAAAGATCATATTTATGAAGGATTGTTTGGATAATGGGCAAGGTATTCTGTTTCATACACTACAATCTCTCTGTGGTTTAAATTAGGAATTTAAAGAGCCTGTTCCTGAAGCTTTATACCATCAGCACTGTAAACAGTCATATGGAATTCACTGCTGTATTTATTGTTAGAATGTTGCTGAGACAGTGTTCACTCCATCACCCCTTGGCTTTGTAGAAGACAAAGAAGAGAACTTTTCTTAGTTCTTAGGACTAGACTTTCTAGTTGGGTTTCTCTGTTATTATTTTGTGGGCTCTGTGAGTCACTAGGTCCCTCTTCCACTTATACCAAGGAGATTATCCGAGTGCGTGGGTCATCGGGGAATTATTTTAGAGTTCTTTCTGCCATACCCTTAGTATTCTCAACTTCAGGAGTCTCAGTCTTAAACTATAGCCTCTTATTGACAGCTCACTTCCAGTTCTATGACATTTTTGGTCAAGTTTCTAAAACCTATTTTTATTAAACATGAATCTTATGGGAAAGAGACATTTTCCATATGGAGGCAAAATGGAAAATACTGAACTTTGGGATTTTACTTTTGAAATATTTGCAGGGAGAAGTAGACCTGCTAGGTGCTTTTTCTTACCGTAGTTGTCTTTTTTGTTTGTTTTTAATGCTTTTTTATTGTGGTAAAAGTCACATAATATAAAATAGACTCTTTTTGTCATATTTAACTACAGTTTAGCAGCACTAAGTACTGTCACATAGCTGTGCAACTCTCATCATCATCTGTCTCCTGAATTTTTCATCTTCCTAATCTGATACTCTGTCCCCCTTACACACTAACTCCCTGGGCATCTACCAATGTACTTTCTGACTCTATTAGTTTGACTTTTCTAGATGAGTCAAACGGGTGGAATCAAACACTATTTGTCTGCACCTAATGTATTTTTGGTTCCATGACTTTAATAATGTCTTGAACTTGCCAGAACCTATAGTTTATTGATCTGACCACATTTTTATGTCCCACATTCTCATCAGTTCTTTACTTCCCTCCTTTCTCAACTTATGGTCAATCACTATCATCACTCATGGAAAAATCCCATCAGTTCTTTTCTCTCTCTCTTTTGTTTTATTTGCTTAGCAAAACCCCTAACACCAGTTAAATCCTGCTCTCCTTTTCCCCTTGCCTACATCCAAGCAGATAAAAGTGGCTGGACAAAAGCATACTCCAATGCCGACCAATCTTCCTTAAATCTGTGAGTCCTAATTTAAGTAGGCTCTTAAAGCTGGCAGGCACTCAGAGAACACTTGCCTGCTTTTAAATACCGAAACTTTTAGACTTAGAACAAAGCTATCCAAACCTGTTCTGCTTGCAAATCTCCTAAAATAATTTTTCAAAACTATGTATCCTCTTGCATATTTTAAATGGTTATTTAAATTTTCATACAGAAATCTAAATAGTTGAGAATCTTAATTATAGTGTATTGCAAATATATATCTTTTTAATTGTAAAACTTTTATATTACTCTAAGGGAAACTTAATATTATAGTGATTTGATAGCCATCAGTATCCATTTTTAAAAATGGATAAATAAGTTCTTCTTTATCAATTAGAAATTTTACATCAGTCTAGTTTTTCCTTGAATTCATTTATGTTATAATTCAAAGTAGTTTATTGTTCATCCTATCATTGCTTTGCTGCCAAAAAGTGCATATATGGTTAAATTAAAATTGGCTTAAATATCCTGATTGTAAATCTCTTAAGTGTTCAATTTATTCATATTGAAATATTATTATAATCATGATTAGTACCAAAGTTACCAAAATTATGTATATATTTTGCATATTTTAGTAAATAATCATAAAGCATGAACAAATAAAAATGTTAAAATACATCTTACAGTAACCATAGGGCTGGTGTGTATTTTATAAAAATTTGTTCTGAAAAATTTGAAAAATTTTAAATTTGCAAAGTTGCAAGCATGGCACAATGAACAACCACATACCCTTCCCCTGGACACAACAACTGTTAACTTTTGCCTTATTTGCTCTGTTTCTCTCCATATGGTTTTCTTTGCTTGTTGACCCACTTGCGAGTGTTCAGCTAGGAGCCTTAATAACACACGGGAAAGCAGAGTGTGGGAAGCAGAGTGTGTGGAAGGCAGAGTGTGTGGAAAGCAGAGTGTGTGGACATGACACAGATCGTAGGGAAGGTGTGGTGGTGGGCATACCAAAGCTTCTGACTCCTTTATTTTCCTGGGAAAGAGGAATCAAGAGTCTGGGCGAGATGTTGCTGGAAATTTATGGAAAGAGATGAAAGTACAACTCAGGTCAGTCAGCGGACTTCAGTCCTGGGTCTAGACACCCTTCAGTTCAGTTCAATTCAGTTCAGTTGCTCAGTCATGTCCCACTCTTTGCGACCCCATGAATCACAGCACACCAGGCCTTCCTGTCCATCACAATCTCCAGGAGTTCACTCAAGCTAACGTCCAACAAGTTGGTAATGCCATCCAGCCATCTCATCCTCTGTTGTCCCCTTCTCCTCCTGCCCCCAATCCCTCCCAGCATCAGAGTCTTTTCCAATGAGTCAATTCTTCGCATGAGGTGGCCAAAGTACTGGAGTTTCAGCTTTAGCATCATTCCTTCCAAAGAACACCAAGGACTTATTTCTTTTAGAATGGACTGGTTGGATCTCCTTGCAGCCCAAGGGACTCTCAAGAGTCTTCTCCAACACCACAGTTCAAAAGTATCAATTCTTTGGCGCTCAGCTTTCTTCACAGTCCAAATCTCACATCCATACATGACCACTGGAAAAACCATAGCCTTGACTAGACGGACCTTTGTTGTCAAAGTAATGTCTCTGCTTTTTAATATGCTATCTAGGTTGGTCATAACTTTCCTTCCAAGGAGTAAGCGTCTTTTAATTTCATGGCTGCAGTCACCATCTTCAGATTTTGGAGCCCAGAAAAATAAAGTCTGACACTGTTTCCACTGTTTCCCCATCTATTTCCCATGAAGTGATGGGACTGGATGCCATGATCTTCATTTTCTGAATGTTGAGCTTTAAGCCAACTTTTTCACTCTCCACTCTCACTTTCATCAAGAGGCTTTTGAGTTCCTCTTCACTTTCTGCCATAAGGGTGGTGTCATCTGTGTATCTGAGGCTATTGATATATCTCCCGGCAATCTTGATTCCAGCTTGTGCTTCTTCCAGCCCAGCGTTTCTCATGATGTACCCTGCATATAAGTTAAATAAGCAGGGTGACAATATCCATCCTTGACATACTCCTTTTCCTATTTGGAACCAGTCTGTTGTTCCATGTCCAGTTCTAACTGTTGCTTCCTGACCTGCATATAGACACACCTGGGGGTATACAAAGCCCTTCAGGAAGTACAAGGACATATACAGCTTTTTTTTTTTTTTTAATGTGGGTCTTTCTTTTTTTAAGTCTTTATTGACTTTTTTACAATGTTGCTTATGTTTTACTTTTTGGGCCATGGGGCATGTGGACTCTTAGCTCCCCCACCAGGGATCGAACCTGCACCCCTGCATTGGAAGGTAAATTCCCAACCACTGGACCACCAGGGAAATGCACATGATGTGTTTCCATGTGCATTCTCTCCTTAGAACGCTGCCTGCTACATTCTCCATCTTCCCAACTTTAAGCATCCATTATTAGGCCCATATCCACTATCTATAGCTCACTTCTACTTCCATGACTTCAACAAAGTCTCAATGTCTTGGACCCACATTTTCCCACTTGATGAACTTTATTTACTAACCTTCTAGTACATCACATTGTTCCCACTTTCCTCCTAATTCATTGCTTACTCTTCCTAGGACTTCTTTGCTTGTTTATCTTTATTCCTGGCTGTTAAATGTTGGCACACCTAGGGCTGAGACCTCAGATCTCTTCTCTTCGCTATTGTTACCTAGGTTATCTCATCCAATTTCATGGCAATACAACCGTCGATATACTCCCAACTCCTGAATTTGCATCTCCAGCCTGGCCTCTTCTCTGAGATCCAAACTTGCATATCTAACCACCTAGATAAAATCTCCATTTAGGTGTATACTGAGCATGTCAAATTTAACATTGTCAGGACCAAACTCCTGCTGGTTTCCTCTTGAAACCTGTTACACCAGAGGTCTTTACACCCAGTAAATGCAATTCCATCCTTACCAATGTCCAGGTCAACATTTTTGCAGTTATTTTTTCACTTTTTCACTCTTTTCTCTCTCAAACCCCACCACTACCAATCCATTAGCAAAACCTGCTGGCTCTAGTCTCTTCTGATCACCTCACAGCTACCACCCAGGTCGTGGCCATAGCCGTGTCTCACCTGGATTTATGGCATTAGCCTTCTAACAGGTCACCTTGCTTCCTCTCTGTTGAGTCTGTTCTCAACACCGCAGCTGTTGCACTTCTCAGAACACTCCAGTGGCCAGAATCCTCCCGGTTCACCTGTGAAGCCCTTCCTAAGCTGCTCCCCAGGACTTGTCTGGCTTCTCCTCTGGCCGGCTCACCTGCTCTCTCCCTGGACCAGCCACACCAGTCCTTCTGTGCATCTCATTCCCACCATACCTGCTCTCTCCTCCTGCTTTTGTGCCTGCTCTTCCTCCAGCTCTTTCTACCAGGGCTCACCACTCCCCTAGTTCCTTCAGTCCTCTGCCCAGATGCCACCTTCTCAGGAAGGCTTCCGATAATCTGACTGAAATCCACAACCTCTGCCCTGCACTCCTTAAACCTGCGCCCTGCTTCACTTTTCCCCAGAGCACCCGTTTCCTATTGTGCTATGTTTTGCTTATTTGCTTAGTATCTGTCTCCACCCAGAAAGCAGGACACTTTTTCCATCTTGGCCACTGCTAAATCCCTCTTCTTTGTTTTTGCTTCACATGCAAATCTTCACCTCACATTTGGGACTATCCTCAGAATTCTATTTCTTCTTCTTCTTTTTTTTTTTAAAACCTATTTAAGCATTTATTTTGATTTGGCTCTACCTGGTCTTAGTTGCGGGACACAGGATATTTAGGGCAGCATGTGAATTGTTAGTTGTGGCATGTGGGATCTAGTTCCTGGACCAGGGATCAAACCCAGTACTCTGCACTGGGAACACAGAGTCTTAGCCACTGGGTCACCAGGGAAGTCCCTCTCTTTCTTCTTGATGTGGAATGAGACGTCACTTCCTCTCCCAACAAAGCCATTTCTTTTGGGTTGGCTATAGCTTCTGCAACTGAATCGCCACTGGAGATGCAGCCAACCAAGTTTTGGGGGCACAAGTGAAGTTGTATTTATCAATCAGGTTACGTCATTTATGACTCAGAAGCACACATGAAAATCAGAGACCGTCCGTATTGCTTCTGTCTCCCTGGCTGTTTGTTATTTTGAGTGAATTATTGGGTACATCCTGTCCCATGTCCTCCTTTTCATCGCAGGCTGACGCCCTCCACAGAAGCCAGTCTGCACGCCCTCTGCTCCTGTTTCTTCCACATCTGCTTCGGATTTCACTTGCTCTCCTGTCAAGAGCATTCTGCTGACATTTTGAAATCCTTTACCTTCGAAGCTGGAGGGAAAAAAAAAAATTGGAGTTTGAAGCATGGCACCGTAAGATTTTATGGGTGGGATAAATCAGTTTGTATTTTTATAGATTTGACAACCCTGCTTTGAAAGGCACAACTGTAAAACATCACAGATTGGAAAATGTCTTGGTGGAGCCCGTAACCTCTTCTATTGGCGACCTCACCTATTAATTATTTTTCCCCAGCACCTGAGGATTTGAAAGTGGCTGACAAAGGTGTTAAGAACTGATTCAGAACAGTTTGCATTTACACATAGTTTAAATGCACATTCAGAATGATTTCCACCTTTTCAATGTGTCAGTTATTATTCTAGGGTGTGTAACAGTGTGGCAAGAATGACATGGTTAACGCAATAATGTGATCTTCCATCACTTTTATGAGACATTTGCATGCTTCCATGTGACACCTAATTGACCGTTGCCCCACCGGTCCTCCCCAGTGGCATCGCCTATTATACGGAATTTATCGCCAGTACTTTCCAAGTTAGTTCAATGACATGAAATGAAAATCTCTTTTAAATGACATTCAGTGAAATCTTTTCTCTGCCTGGAAAAATTGCATTTTGAAAAATATTTACTTGTTGTTGTACTTGAGCAAGACACAGTGTCAGCGTGTGGTGTGTGTCAGGCAGGGCACACCTGCTGTGATTTGGAAGCACAAGTTCCAGCCCTTGTTGTGACCTTTCGTATGTATGGCAGGGCACTGCTAGTCAAGTGGCTGCTTCTGGGGAGCACACACACCCCTCTTCGCCTCCTGGGTCCAGATCTTCTTGTTCTGTGTATGTTTTTCTCTCTCTCTTTCATCTCATGTGAAAAGTGAAAATGTTGGTCACTCAGTCAAGTCCAACCTTTTGTGACCCCATGGACGGACGGTAGCCCGCCAGCTCCTCTGTCCATGGAATTTTCCAGGCAAGAATACTGGAGCCATGCCCTTCTCCAGGGGATCTTCCAGACCCAGGGATCGAACCTGGGTCTCCTGCATGTCAGGCAGATTCTTTACCATCTGAGCCACCGGGAAAGCACTCTTACTTACTGCCCCTCTGCTGGAGTGTCAGCTCCAAGAGGACAGTGATCCTGCTTTGTTCAAGGATGTGTCCTCTTGGGACTTCCCTGATGACCTAGTGGTTAGGACCTCACCTTCCAATACAGGTGGTGTAGCTTCAATCTCTGGTTAGAGAGTTTAGATTCCACATCCTTTGGGGTCAAAAACCAAAACATAAAACAGAAGCAATATGGTAACAAATTCAGTGAAGATTTTTAAAATGGTCCACGTCAACCCCCTCCTTTTTTTTTTTTTTTTTTTTAAGGATGTGCCCTCTAGCACATGGCAGGAACTCAATAAATCTTTGCTAAATGATGAATACTCTGACTGCCTTGACCTTGTTATTTTTGTGATTTTTGACACAATATTTCATCCGTTCCAACCCATTCAATCCTTATTCAACAAACCATTGAGTTTTTATGATGAAGCCCCAAAGAGATGCTATATTTATTTTTTTTTTAGAGAGGTGGATGAACCACCTCACCTAAGAACTGGCATCTCTTCCAGCTGACCAATGGGTGGGTCTCCTAAAGTGGCCAAAGACTGGGCTTCTCAGACTGCCTAATCCAGTTGGCCCAATTTTGGGTAGGGCTAGAGAGACGAGTGAGCACAAATACTGGCTTTGACTGGGGGAGGACAGCTGACTTTGTTTGGGTTTTTGGCTCATTTGAGGACCAGCATGGGGATCAATGTCTGCATCTTCTGTCACAAAATGAACATAATTAAAACGAAATGTTTAGATGTTCACCCAATGCCTTCCAGAGCTGAACTGAGAAATTTACCCTCAGCATCCTGCTTCTAAGAAGGCAATGTGGATCCCCACTAATGTCCTGACAGTCCTTCCAAGGTCTCAGCATGCAAGGGCCACACTGACATCTTCCTGTTTGCTCTCACAGCCCCAGTGTCCAGCATCCTTTCATTCATCAACGGTCACTGTGCTCTGTGACTACAAGTTGGTGTTCAGCAAACATTGTTGAATGAGTCAAGTCATTCACTCTTATTTCTGGCTAACTGGGGACTTCCCTCATAGCTCAGTTGGTAAAGAATCCGCCTGCAATGCAGGAGAACCTGGTTCGATTCCTGGGTCGGGAAGACCCGCTGGAGAAGGGATAGGCTATCCACTCCAGTATTCTTGGGCTTCCCTGGTGGCTCAGCTGGTAAATAACCTGCTTGCAATGTGGGAGACCTGGGTTTGATCCCTGGATTAGGAAGAAACCCCTGGAGAAGGGAAAGGCTACCCACTCCAGTATTCTGGCCTGGAGAATTCCATGGACTGTACAGTCCATGGGATCACAAAGAGTCCGACACAACTGAGGGACTTTCACTTCACTTCACTTCTGATCGGTACTGTTTTGGAAGCCTGAAGATACTATTTGTGGAGCCTAAAGCTTACATACTTTGTGTGTGTGTGGTGGGAGCAGGGTAGGGGGGTGGTCTTCTTTAATGTAAAAGAATACAGAATGATGAATTAGGTATGGATGTAATAATTTATTTGGAATGAGTAAAGAAATTGTAAGAAACTACTGGAGACTTAGAAGTTCAGGTCCCTTTTGCCAAGTTCTTTTTAGCCAGTTTGCCAGAAGGACTTTCTTAGAACTGTTTCCCTTTTCTCAACTGTCTTTCCTTCTCCATTTATTTATTTGTGGCTGCGTGGGGTCTTAGTTGCGGCATGCTGGATCTTTGGTTGCAGTGTGTGGGCTCCTCCCTAGTTGCAGGTGGGGGGGGCTTAGTTGCCCCAAGACATGTGAGATCTTAATTCCCTGACTAGGGATTGAACTCAGAGTCTCCTGCATTGAAAGCACAGAGTCTTAACCACTGAACCACCAGGGAAGTCCCTCCTTCTCCATTTAGAACTCCGTAAAAGTCCCAGCAATTTGCATGTAAAGGACCCCGAATCTTAATCTTCATCAGCTTCATAGTAATCCTACGTCCTCTTAGTGATTATTTCACTGTGGTCTTGAGAAGGCCCTAGAAAGAAAAGAGGTGGGAACGGGAGGAGAAAGATAAAGTTCTTGACTAAGTAAGCCATTGGCTCTCAAAGAAAATTCTAGACACAGTCTGAGGCCTCAACTCGACTGCAGCCCAGAAATGTCGTAACACCAGGACATTCTGCACCGTCTTCTTTTGGATCCCTGCCATGGTTCCTCTGACTTGCCTTGTCTCTTGTGACCAGGGTTTGGCAGCCACCAACATCCTGCCTTTGGGTTGCTACTGGATCAAGCCTTGGGCATATGTAGAGTTGAATAAATTCCCAGGCTCCAGCTCTACTCTTTGGTGATCACTGGGGGAAAGGTCAGGTCAATTGTTCTTACTTTCTTTCCTTCTCTTTCTCCTTCATTCTATTTTCTATCTTCTCATAGAGGGGAGCAGTGTTTGAGTAGCCAAGTCCTCTGTTCCTCTTCTGAAACCTAAAAACATGTTCTGTTTTATAGGAGCATGTGATAGTCATTTTTTTCTTTTGTGTCCTTGAGTCTTTTCAGTTTCTTTACAGATATTTAAGACCACACTTGCATCATGCATCAGACATTATTAGTTTTTTCCATAACATTTCTAAGATAAAAGATCTTTAAATGCAATCATGCGGACCGAGTAAATTCAGTAAATGTGTATGGCCTTGTGTAAGTGAAAGTGCTCGTCACTCAGTCATTTCTGACTCTTTGCAACCTCATGGACTGTAGCCTGCCAGGCTCTTCTATCCATGGAATTCTCCAGGCAAGAATACTGGAGTGGGTAATCATTCCCTTCTCCAGGGGTTTTTTTCTTACCCAGGGATTGAATCCAGGTCTGCTGCATCGCAGGTGGATTTTTTTTTTTTTTTTTTTTTACTGTTTGAGCCATCAGGGAAGTCCCCATGGCTTTGCGTAAAGGGTATGACAAAGAGTTAGGATAGACAAGAACCTTCCAGAGTGTATATGCTATTTTGGGGGCAGATGGAGAATGAAGGATGTACCATGTAGCCATAACAAAAATCAGGGTTATGATGTCGTCATAATCAAAATAACATCAGTTCAGTTCAATCACTCAGTCATGTCTGACTTTTTGCAACCCCATGGACTGCAGCATGCCAGGCTTTCCTGTCCATTACCAACTCCTGGAGTTTACTCAAACTCATGTCCATTGAGTTGGTGATGCCATCCAACCATCTCATCCTCTGTCGTCCCCTTCTCCTCCTGCCTTCAATCTTCAGAATAACATAAGGAAGGTAAAAAGGCAGGGTGAGGGTAAGAGCTTGCATCAGAGTCCAAGATGGGCAAAGAGCATGTTGGGTTATATACTCTTTGTGGAGAGGCTGGTGAATTTCATGGAACTTTGGAAAGAGGTACTATTTCAGCAGGCATGGATGGGCTGGGAGAGCAGGAGAAAGGGGAACGTCCTGTGAGCACAGCAGGGTGGGGGACATTCAGGGGAAACTGAGCATATAGCTTTGCTCTGACATGAGAGAATACATTGGAAAATATTTTTTGAAAGATGTGGAAGGGTAAATTAAGTACACATTATGGATATCCTTTTTTTCACTTTGCTTTAAAAAAAATTGTTTATTTTTGGCTGTGCTGGGTCTTCACTGCTGTGTGCAGGCTTTCTCTGGTTGCAGTGAGCGGAGGGCTACTCTTCACTGTGGTATGGGGGCTTCTCATTGTGGAGGCTTCTTTTGTTGGGGAGCACGGGCTTTTGGCTCCTGGGCTTCAATAGTCGCAGTGTGTGGGCTCTTGGGCACTAGGGCTTCAAAAGTTGCAGCAGGCTCAGCAGTCATGGCACCTGGGCTTAGTTACCATGTGGCATGTGGGATCTTCCCAGACCAGGGTTTGAACCCGTATCCCCTGCATTGGCAGATGGATTCCCATCCACTGTACCACCAGGGAAGTCCCTATGGGCCTCCTTGAATCTTGGGTTTAGTAGTTGATATGAAAGAGAGTGTGATATATTGGGGAAATCACAGATCTTGGAGCTGGAAGAGCTGAGTTAAATTATGACCTTGTAATTTGTCATCTGACAAACTCAGTGAATCATTAAACAGTTGGAGGCTCCCCAGCAGAATGGCAGATTAATGCCTGAACTAGTGGTCATTTGAGTATGGTGAGGTTAAGAATAAAGGAATGATGTTCACTCATTCATTCTTGCAAGAAACACTTACCCAATGCCTAGGTCTTAGGGATCCTGAGGGAACCAGGCATTCAGGGCTCTGTTCTCAGAGTTGACATGTTGGTGCACAGACCTAGGTAAGATAGGCAGGGACTAGCCAAAAGGAAATAAGATACTTTCAGATAGCGATAATTACTGTGAAGGGAGGAGAACAGACAACTGCGTGAAGAATAATGAGACAGAGTAGAAGAGCTGTATTTTTCATACTTCAGATGTTGTAGTTAGGGAAGGCTTCCTGGAAGAGTGGACAACTGATGAAAACGAGCCAGAAGTGTGAAGACCCGGGGTCTAGAGTTCCAGGCAGTGGCAATAGTAAAACCATACATGAGGATCAGAAGGAAAGCCAGTGTGGAGGAGGATAGGGTAACAGTGTGGATGGAGCATGGTGGTGGAGAGCAGAGAGACAAGTCCCTGTACTGTCAGGACAGATCATACAAGGCTGTGTGGTTAGAGGAAGAGTTTGTTTTTCATCCCAAGAAATACTCATTGGTGGTGTAAAGCAGGGGTGGGGCTGGGACCGAATTTATTCTGTGAGAAAAGAATTGTAGTGGGACAAGAATAGAAGGGGCAGACCAGCCCGGGGACCATTGTGGTAATGTAGACAAACAATGGCAGTGGCTGGGCAGGGTGGTTGTCGGCAGACAGAAACACACGGCTGGATCTGGGCTATTTGGAGCATTATGAAATTGCTGATGGATTAGCTGTGACCACAGATAAAATGTGAAGCGAAAATGCTTTGTAATCTGAGAGGCCTGTGTACACACGAAAGAGTAAAGAGTCTGTAGTCCATCAGAAAAAGTGAAGGTTTTGAGCTTGGGAGTGACTCGAAGCAGCACTTCAGCCAGGTAATGAAGCCTTCTTAACTCAAAGAGAACGCTCAGAGTCCAGAAGGGAGGGCGTCAGGCAGTCCAGCGCTTCTCAGCTTCCACAGGCACCCAGATCACCTGGAAGCTGAGTGTTAGTCGCTCAGTCTTGCTCGACTCTTTGTGACCCCAAGGACTGAAGCCTGCCAGGCTCATCTGTCCATGGAATTCTCCAGGCAAAAATTGGGTAGTCATTCCCTTCTCCATGAGATCTTCCCGACCCAAGGATCAAACCCGTGTCTCTTGCATTGCAGACAGGTTCTTTACCATCCGAGCCACCAGGGAAGCCCACCTGGTGTGTGTGTGTGGGGGTGTTGTTAAAACACAGATTTGGCTCTGTAGATTCAGAATAAGACCCGAGATTCTGCATTTGGAACCAGCTTCTGTGATGCTGAAACTGCTGGTCTACAGGTCATACTTGCAGCAGCAAAGAGTTCAGGAGAATATTTCAGATGAAGTTAATGAAAGCTTAAAGTGGGTGGGAATATAGATGCAGAGATATATATGGGTATAGAAGATAACTATTTCTTTTAGAGTCCAGGCTGAAGAACAAAAGGGAGTCATGAAAAAAATGAAGTTTTGAGTCATGAGGACCAAGAAATGATGGTGTTGATAATATTCATACTGAAAGCAGAAGGACATTTGTGGGAAGGGAGGAGAATGGATTCTTTTAAATTCCCACTATTTTTCTTGGGCTGAGGTGTGGGATCTGACTTGGGTACTGGGGTGGGAAACCCTCCTGACCTATCCAGCCTTGTCTGGAAGGATGACAAGTCCCAGTCTTAATTCTCTACGACTATGTTTGCTGAGAAGGAACACACAGAGTCTGGGTGTATTTAAAGAGCCCCAGAGGGATGGAGGAACAGGAGCCTCATTCCAAGTAATGTGGTTGGAATCTGAACCTATAAAGCATCTTAGAAGTCAAGGAAGGCTGTGTTTCCTTGGACTGTGTAGTGCCTTAGTCCCTGCCTGTTTACTGCAGAGCATCCTTAAGGCCAAACTCCACCCCGTCTCATGGCTGCACATGACATGCTGCTGACTTCAGATATTAATACCACAGAGCCTGAGGGCTAGAGCTGATACATCTGTGTGATATTAATATTATGAGCAATAGTCCACATTATTGGACACATTATGTGTCAAGAACTGTGCTAAAAGTTTTACAGCTATTTCATTAATCTCTTGCCATTCCAAGAGGAAAATTTAATTAATATTACCTCTTTTTACCCCAGACATCACCCATCCCCCATAGGATGTGAAGTTTTGCAAGGCTTGGTGCTTTGTCAAGGTCCCACAGTAAGGTGGCAGAACCAGAAATCAGATGAATCCATTAAGTAATTCTTCCAAACAGCAGGCCCAGGGAGACTGTTCTAAGAAGCCTCACCCTGAACCATCAGGTCAGACAGCTCCCCTGGCAGCACCTCTACAAAATCATCCTGGTTGTTTTTGTTTAGTCACTCAGTTGTGTCTGACTCTTTGAGACCCCATGGACCATAGCACATCAGGCTTCCCTGTCCTTCACTATCTCCCACAATTTGCTCAGACTCCTGTCCATTGAGTTGGTGATGCCATCCAGCCATGTCATCCTCTGTTGCCACCTTCTCCTCCTGTCCTCAATCCTTCCCAGCATCAGGATCTTTACTGATGAGTCAGCTCTTCACATCAGGTGGCCAAAGTATTGGAGCTTCAACTTCAGCATCAGTCCCTTCCAATAACTATTCAGGGCTGATTTCCTTTAGGATTGACTTGTTTAATCTCCTTGCTGTCCAAAGGACTCTCAAGAAACTTCTCCAGCACCAGTTCTAAAGCAACAATTTGTCGGCGCTCAATGGACCTTTTGTTGGCAAAGTGATGTCTACCTGGCGATAAAACAGAGTATCTGGCTTGACAATTGGTTTAAGTCATCTCTGGTCCTAGCTCTGTACCCGGTGATCTGTGTGACTTTAGGCAAAGCACTTGAATTCTCTGAGCTAAAGTATTATCCCCCCACCCCACCCCACCCCTAAAAAGGGGATTTGATTTCTCAGGCCAAGTTATCTATTAGAATCAATGAAAAAGGGACTTCCCTGGTTGTCCAGTGGTTGAGACTTTGCCTACCAATGCAGGGGGTTCAGGTTTGATTCCCAGGTGGGAAGCTGGAACCCCACATGCCTCAAGGTCAAAAAAACCACATCAAACAGAAGCAATATTATAGCAAATTAAATAAAGACTTAAAAAATAGTTCACATTAAAAAAAAAAAAAAGAAATTGAAGGAAAAAAAAGAATCAATGGAGAATGGTTAAACAAACCACTGATGCTGGGTCCCATCCTGGGATGGCAATTTACTTAGTTTGGCAGAGAACTCAGGTATTGGGACTTTTATGATGTTTCAAGGGGCTTCTATTGGACAGCCACGGGTGAGCCCCCAGAATGTCCGGTCACCCCTGCAAGGTGGTGAAGGAAAGCCCACCTCTATCACTGTCTTCCTAAAACTTTGTTATGTAAATCTGTGTGTGTGTGTATGTGTGTGTTGCTCAGTCGTGTCCCTCTCTTTGTGACTCTGTTGACTGTAGCTCTCCAGGCTCCTCTGTCCATGGGTTGCAAATTTTGAGAATTCATTTCACACAGGCTATTTTTTTTAAACACTTCTGAATACAGTATTTTTATTTCTCATATAGCTTCTATTTCTTTTGAAATTTATTTTTAATAGGAGGATAATTGCTTTATAATATTGTGTTGGTTTCTACCATATCATGGTGGCTTTTATTCTAAGCACAAAACCTCAGTAGGTGGGTCTGTGCAGTCTGAAACAGGAAGGAGGTCCGATCTGGTGATACAAATTCTGGGTTTTATAGGTGAAAAATAGGAATATGGGAAAGATGATTCTTTTGTTTTTAAATAAAAGACTCTGCTGCTCCAGAATGGCGCCTGGAGAGGCCTGGATACTTTGTGTGCTGAGCTAGAACCCAAAGCTGAGAAATGTGTTCAAGGCCAGTAGGACCCGCCTGGATTTGGCTGGGAAAACGTGGTCATGGATGCCTGAGATATTACAGCAGAGTGACATGGAGGCAAGGCCAGAGCTCTACTTAGAAATTATTTCATCCCTAAGGCCAGGGGTGTCAAATACCCTTCCGGGGCCTCTGGGGATGTGAGCTTCCAGGCCATGTGTGTGGCAGCACCTGGGGCCATAAAACCCCACTTCGTGGAGGTGACATCATGACCAGTGACCCTGGGCCCAGGGTTTTGCAGCCCAACCATCCCTCAACCCAGATGGTGCTGTTACGTTTCTATTTTAGGATTCCTCAGTTGTGGAAGAATCGGCGTATTTCTCCCTAAACTGTCCCCTCGGAGCCAAGCCTGGGCCGACTCCCATCGATCCCCCTCTTCTCTCAGTTCTGGTCCTGAATGGCCGAACCCAAAGATATTTGCCTCCCGGGGCAGGTTGACGTCAGTGAGGAGGCAGTTCCTCGGCCGAGGGAGCCAAGTCCTCAGACACGATCTCGGAAGTAGGACAAGTACATTTTGTTTCTGCGATGCAACCCAGAGAACTTCTTGGTCCCTGAAGCCTGTGCCAAATGTGTTTGCGCAACCTCAGTCAGCCGCTGCCAGGATGCGGCTGAAGGACTTGCCAGGGTTTCATTTCTGTGCAGAGTGAACGTGGGGGTCGGGACCTCAGAAAGGGCGAGGGTCCTGGGAGACAATCTCCCTGCCTGGGCTACAGACGAGACAAGGCTGCACCGCTCACTGCCCACCCCCACTACCGTCCCCCTCCCGGGACATGTGGCCGCAGGAACATTGAGACGAAGTTGGCCCAGCCATGGTTCCATTTTGTTTTGGCTAAGAGTGTGTTAATGCCCGTGGAAAGAAGCAACAAGAGCTACCAATTTGGCTGTTGCTTCTGAACATTTGCTCTGCATTCCTGTCCTCCTGGTTAAAGAGAACTGCCTTGCAATTCTTTTCCTCTAGGCAATGGACAAGAACACTCTCTCTCTCTCTCTCCACGCATGTGAACCACACATACCTGGAATTAAAACCTTTAGGAAATGACAATCCTTTATTGCATGTGTGCCCACCTTCACACGCTCCTGGTGGGAGAAATAAAGGACTATAAAAATGGGTGTGCACAGAAAAAAGACTAGTTTCAGGGCTGGCATCTAACAAAGGTCAGTCTTATAATAATAAACTCATACTTTGTAGTGGTTAGAGTTTATGGAACCATTTCTCATGTCTCAGTCTGATCAGCCCAATGACATTGTAAAGTCACATTAGTTTCCTCTCCATTTTAAGGAAATGAAAGATCAGAGAAGTTAAGTGACTTGTTCAAGATTACACAGCAATTAATTTCTAGACTCAGGATAAAAAACACAGGTCAATCCCATCCAACCTCTCTACCAAGCTCTTTAATCTTGACCCTTGAAAGACAGAGGTTAATTGGCATATGACATCTGTTTTTTTTTTTAATTTAATTATTTTTGGCTGTTCTGGGTCTTCGTTGCAGTACTGGCTTTTCTCTAGTGGTGAGTGGGGGCTGTTCTCTAGCTGTGGTGCTAAGGCTTCTCACTGTGATGCCTTTTCTTGGTGCTGAGTACAGGCTCGAGGGCACAGACTTAGTAGCTGTGGTGCATGGGCTTAGTTGTTTCGGGCATGTAGGATCTGCCTGGATCAGGGCTGAAACCTGTGTCTCCTACATTGGCAGGAGGATTCTTTACCACTGAGCCACAGGTAAGCCCTGACTTGTTTACTTGTATGGCTGGGTGCTAGGCCTCCTGTCACAGGGCGCCTCTGAGGACCAGTCTCTCCCAGAGCTTTTGGGAGCTGAGACCTACAGACCCGCTCCAGACCTTCAGGGTTCCCCAGGTGATTCCCTGGCACGGTCGAGTTTGGGGTGCAGGGGAGAAGGGGGCTAGGGTCTCCATTTCAACTCTGCCATGCTCAGGAGTCCCTGAATACCAGAATTGCATGACCTGGGGAACCATACCAGAATCCCACCCCTGAAGTCCTACCTTTGTTATAACCTAGTTGCTCAGTCGTGGCCAGCTCTTTCTGATCTCATGGACTATAGCCTGAGAGGCTTCTCTGGTCATGGGATTCTCCAGGCAAGAATACTGGAGTAGGTTGCCGTTTCCCTCTCCAGGAAATCTTCCTGACCCAGGGATCAAATCAAGTCTCTTGTATTGCAGGCAGATTCTTTACCATCTCAGCCACCAAGGAATCTCATTTTCATTTTCTGCCTCTGGGATGAGACCAAGGTGTTATTGTTCAGTTTCTCAGTCGTGTCTGATTCTTTATGACTCCACGGACTGCAGCATGCCAGGCTTCCCTGTCCTTCACCATCTCCCAGAGTTTGCTCAAACCCATATTTATTAAGATGGTGATGCCATCCAACCATCTTGTCCCCTGTTGTCCCCTTTTCCTCCTGCCTTCAGTCTTTGCCAGCATCAGGGTCTTTTCCAATGAGTCAGTTCTTTGCATCAGGTGGCCAAAGTATTGGAGCTTCAACTTCAGCATCAGTCCTTCCAATGAATATTCAGGACTGATTTCCTTTAGGATTGTCTGGTTTTATCTCCTTGTAGTCCAAGGGACTCTCAAGAGTCTTCTCCAACACCACATTCAAAAGCATCAATTCTTCGGCACTCAGCCTTTTTTATGGTCCAACTCTCACATCCATACGTGACTATTAGATCATGACTATTTGCTTTGAAAAACGCCCCAGGTGGTTCTCATGTGCTTCAGATTTGGGAATCATTGGAATTGATCATTTCTGAGGTTCCTTCCCACCTTGGGTGAGTCTGAGGGCCTTGATTATAAGGAACCGGCCTATAAATGCTTCACCCCTACCACGGCTTTATTTATATTGAGTTGGTCAAGACATTCGTTTGGATTTGTCCATAACATGGACAAACTTGAATGAAATTATTGGCCAACCCAATAGTTCAGGATTTGTACAACATTTTGCATTGAACCAGACCTTTCTTCTCCTGCCCAGAGACTGCCTCCTTGAGTCCGCCTTTAATAAGCACTTCTGAGGGCATCAGCCCCTCTCTGTGGTTACTAGACCAATGGGGTGGTATATTAATATTTTATTCTCTTCCTATGCCTGGGAAAAGCAGTTAAAATGTCCTTTTAACTTTAAAAAGGCCCCAGGCATCAGGGCCCACAGTGTCCTGCAGGGCTAAAGGCCCTGGGGTGAGAAGGACTGGCCTGCTCAGTGAAGATTTCCCCTGTCCCTTAGGACTAGCCCCAAAGTCAGCAGATTGCAAACACCACCAAGAGGGCCAAGGAGAAATTTCCAGACCAGATCTGGATCCTAGGAGAAGCCTGGCTGTTGCTGGTAAGGTGTGGAGAGTTCCCGACTTGATTGTGTTTAAAAAAAAAAAAAAAAGCGAATACCAAAACAAACCCCATGGTTCCTTGCATACAGAGTCATGCCGAAGGATGTGGGAATGTGTTCAGCCTCCCATGGCGCATCTGGTCAAGCCATCAGGAGGGAACAGTCGTTAGGGAGAGATTGCGCCCGGGTCAGCGGAGGACAGCTGTTCAGCTGGGGCCACAGAGCTGGCCCGTGTGCCAGGGAGCCCGTAACACGAGATGTCCCGTGTTTCACCGCTTCTTAGATATGCAGAGAGGGTGCCAGACGGCAGGACCCACGGTGATTTACTGGATTTTGCAAAAGCAGTCTAGAAACAGATGGATGGAGGTTTCTGGTGGCGCCCTGTGCTGCCGGGGCGAACGCGTGTGTTTTCATCTGACGTCTGAGCAAGTCAGGTGTCCCTCTGGCCACGGAAGACCACGTGCTTCAGCTGGGCACCACACACAGAAAGTACACAGCTGTCGCCACCCTTGGCTGACGGATATGTGCCTGTCACGTACTTCTGTGCTCCCTGCCCGTCCTCTCTCTTTTGAGCTCAGTTTTATGGCTCAGCAGCTGCATGGCTCATTATTTGATTTTCCTCCCCCTCGACTTCTTGGACTCCTCTCATCACCTCCTTCCTGTCTCTTCCCAGGGCACAACCCAGTTCCCATAGCTAAGCCTCCCACTCACTCTCCCAAGCTCAGGGTCCTAGGGAATCTGGAAATACCGGCGTAGACCTCTCTTGGATCTCGGGAGAGAGAGGCAGAGAGGCAGGAAAGCTCGGCTTTGGGTACCCGGCATCTTGGATGCTTACCTTCTCCACCTGTGTTGGCCGTCCTGTGACCATCACGGGACAGGGCAGTGTGCATTGGCCATCCTGTGACCATCACGGGACAGGGCAGTGTGGGACCAGTCATCAGTCAACAAAGAGGCCACGCAGGAAGTGTCCCAATCTCCCTGTGGATCCAAGAGCAGGAGGATGTGGGCAGTGTGGTCAAGTGGGCCCTCCTGATTACAAAAGTCAGTGGGTCTCAATCCCATTACATCTTAGAATCTTCTGGGAAGTTTTCAAAACATACCAGTTCCTGGGCCCCACTCCTGGAATTCTGGCTTAACTAGGCTGGGGAGATGCCCAGGTTAGGAATTCTCTTTTGTTTGCTTTTAAATGTTTTAAAAAATGTTATTCATTTATTTTTGACTGCACTGGGTCTTTGTTGCTGTGCTAAGGCTTTCGCTAGTTGCATAGAGTGGGGCTGCTCTCTGGCGTCAGCAGTTAATAAGCCACTGTGTGTGCCAGACAGAAGCTTCTCTTGTTGTGAGCACAGACTCTAGGGCACTCGGCCTTCAGTAGTTGTGGCACATGGGCTGAATAACTGTGGCTACCAGGTTGTTGCTCCTTGGAAGAAAAGCTATGAACAACCTAGACAGCATATTAAAAAGCGGAGACATTACTTTGCCAACAAAGGTCCATATAGTCAAAGCTGCGGTTTTTCCAGTGATCATGTATGGATGTGAGAGTTGGACCATAAAGAAAGCTGAGCACCGAAGAATTGATGCTTTTGTGGTGTTGGAAAAGACTCTTGAGAGTCTCTTGGACTGCAAGGAGATCAAACCAGTCCATCCTAAAGGAAATCAGTCCTGAATATTCATTGGAAGGACTGATGCTGAAGCTGAAGCTCCAATACTTTGGCCACCTGATGCAAAGAACTGACTCACTGAAAAAGACCCTGATACTGGGAAAGATTGAAGGCAGGAGGAGAAGGGGATGGTAGAGGATGAGATGGTTGGATGGCATCACCAACTCGATGGACATGAGTTTGAGCAAGCTCCCAGGCGTTGGTGAAGGACAGAGAAGCCTGGCATGCAGCAGTCCATGGGGTCACAAAGAGTTGGACACGACTGAGCTATTGAACTGACTGAACAGTCTCTAGAGTAGTTGTGGCACACGGGCTTATTTGCTCCGAGACAAGTGGGATCCTGCTGGCTCAGGGATCAAACCCACTTCTCCTGCATTGGCAGGTGGATCCTTTACCACTGAACCATCAGAGAAGCCCTCTGTTTATTTTATTTGCTCTTAAACAAGCTGTTGGCTGGGTTGAGAGCCACTGTCATTCCGCTGTCCTTGGGTAGGGTCTGAAATAGTGTCAAGTCACCAAATCCCCACTCCCAGGATGGCGGGTGGTGTGTTCCCCAAATCTGAATTCTAGAATCTCTGTAAAAATGAACAGGGACATGTCATGTTTGCTGACCCATAAGGTGAGGCCAATGTGAATGCCAGTGTTAGAAAAAAATGCAGTTGTGCCTCTGGCACACACAGTGGCTTATTAACTGCTAACTAAGTGTTCCCTGATAGTCCTCCAGAGGGGCTGGCTGGAATGTATAAGACAGATGTGTCCGACTCATTAGTAATTACACATTAATGCCTCTAAATGCAGCTCACACTTACTGCTTTTCTGACAGCCTCTTTGCCAGCAGGCAGACTTTTCCATTGCTTATTCAGTTATGCTGTGTCTATCACTTAATGGCTTTTAGATTTGCCCTCATTCCTTTTGCAGTTGCTCAATGGTAAAGAATGCACCCGCCAGTGCAGGAACCATAAGAGATGTGGGTCTGATTCCCAGGTCAGGAAGATCCCCTGGAGGAGGAAACGGCAACCCGCTCCAGTACTCTTGCCTGAATAATCCCATGGACAGAGGAGCCTGGTGGGCTACAGTCCGTGAGTTGCAAAGAATTGGACACAACTGAGCACGAATGCCCCTCTGGAATGGGTATCATTGGCATACCTGTCTTAATACCCTTTCCCAATGAAGAAAGTAGGAATGGCTACCAGTCCTGGGATGCAGCTAGGTTGACTGGGGTGATGGGGAGAGGAGGAACCACAGAAGAAATTACTTATCCCCTGCCTCGGTCTGCCCCCACCAAACCAGAACCCCCCAAACCAATCCACACACCTGTCCCTCCCTGCTCGCTCTCAGAGGAAGCCACTTGTGCTTCCTGATTCAAGGGTGTGCGTTTGGGGACTTCCTTGGTGGTCCAGTGGTTAAGACTCCACACTTCCAACGCAGGGGCACAGGTTTGATCTCTGGTCCAGGAAGTAGGATCCCACAGGCTATATTACACAGCCCCCCCCCCCCCCAAAAGATGTCTTTAGACATCATCTCCATGTATGGCAACAGATTGTGAAGGAAAGAGTCTTTTAAAGGGACATGTGTGCAATAGTTCCAATCCTGCTGGTGGAGTTTCCCCACAAAGAAGTTGAAAAATCATGTGTTGTGCTTAGTCACTCAGTCATGTCTGACTCTTTGAGACCCTGTGGACTGTAGCTTTCCAGGCTCCGCTATCCATGGAGATTCTCCAGGCAAGAACCCTGGAGTGGGTTGCCATGCCCTCCTCCAGGGGATTTTCACAACCCAGGGACTGAACCCAGGTCTCCCACATTGCAGGTGGATTCTTTGCCATCTGAGCCACCAGGAAAGCCCAAGAATACCGAAATGGGTAGCCTATTCCTTCTCCAGGCAATTGTCCTGACCCAGGAATTGAACTGGGGTCTCCTGCATTGCAGGTAGATTCTTTACAAGCTGAGCTAACAGAGAATCCAGAATGTTATTTAGCCTGAGGCCACACATTCAAACGTCTATGCAGCCCTGTTGGATGGAGGTTTCTGTGATGACAGAAATGTCCTTTAACTGCAATGTCCAATTCAATGACCACTAGCCACGAGTAGCTTTTGAACCCTCAGAATTGGCTAGAAACCGAACTTTGCTGCTGCTGCTAAGTCGCTTCAGTCGTGTCTGACTCTGTGCGACCCCATAGATGGCAGCCCACCAGGCTCCCCCGTCCCTGGGATTCTCCAGGCAAGAACACTGGAGTGGGTTGCCATTTCCTTCTCCAATGCATGAAAGTGAAAAGTGAAAAGTGAAAGTGAAGTCGCTCAGTCGTGTCCGACTCTTCGCGACCCCATGGACTGCAGCCCACCAGGCTCCTCCGCCCATGGGATTTTCTAGGCAAGAGTACTGGAGTGGGGTGCCATCGCCTTCTCTGAGGTTTATGTCTCATCTCTTGTTTAATCAGTGTATGTTCTCTTTCTGTATATTCTCGTTCTAGATGGCACCTATTTTGTCCTCCAGACATTTTCATTTTGCCAGACGGACCTGTGAGTTTATTGTTCCCTCTTATTCTTCCAGCCAGTGAGAATTTTCTCCGAGCATCTGAAATACCCTTGTGGCAGAAGAAAGAGAATTTTTGCCTCCCGGATTTAGGGGACTATAAGCCGTCTGTCTAGAGGTCTGAAATTCCTTTGAAGTCTCATATTTTGTCTTAAAAAATATCCATGTGAACTTGGCAGTCTACTCCTTAATATATTTGTGCTTATTTAATATTAAGACAAAATCCTCCTTTATATCTTCAAGTAAAACTGAAGTTCCAAACAGAAGCATGATTTAATCTTACGGTTTCAGGAATTGACTGGCCCCACAGCTTGTACCACTGGGTACCCCGTACTTTCAGCTGGAAAGTGCTGATGCATGGCAAATGATTCTGATGGTCAGCTGCAATTTCTCGGCCTTTCCAGCGCACCGTTATTTAATAGGTAGAGAGGAAACTTCTTGTTTGGCAGTATCAGGATTTCTAGTCTTTTGCAGGAAGATGTGAATAGTCTGAGGCATGAATTTGGATCCCAACATACAATCCTTGAATTTCACGTATTTCAAAGGTATAAACACTGAAACAGGGTAAAGCAGGGAATATAAGCAGGCACAAAGAGATCAATCCAATGTCACTGTCTATTCAAATGGCATTGTCTTCCAGGAGACTTTTGTCTCCAAAAAATGAGAACCATGGAAGTAATTAGGAGGGAACCCTGCTGTGGCGGAGACAGTAAACGACCTTAATCCAGCCTCCCATCGCATGTTCTTGAAATTAGTGTGCAGGCATTCCAGCTCATAGATACTCACTATATACACCTTGCAGAGAAGATGCAGATGAAAGAAGGGTGGCTCTTATGAAGAGAGGTCACACGCTTTCAGTTCTGGGTTGATTTTTTTGCTCTGTGATTTCCTGATGCATCAACTTCTTCTCTGTGTTTTTCTGCATTATCCCCTCCTTACTCCAAAGCCTCTAGTCGGTTAGGAGATATAAAGGAAAGTTTAAGAAGCCTAACATTAGGTGGAAGGGAGGTTTGAGAGGGATAGGACAAATGTATACATATAGTTAGTTCACTTCGTTGTACAGCAGAGAATAACACAATTTTGTAAAGCAATCAGACTCCAATAAAAAAGATGAAAATAAAATAAAGTTAAAAATTTTAAACAAAGAAAAAGAATCCAGACATTGAGTTTGTGGCTAGTCATGGCTTAATAAAGTTAGCAGCAGAAAAGTATCCTGAGCATTTTTTACTCAGATAAAAGACTAAGAAAATGTGGGCCCCTTAGTGAATGTACTGTGATTTGCTATCTGCTCTTGAATGCAGAATGCAGTGCATTATGGATTTTTGTGAATGCTTTTGGCTTTATAATGAGCTTTGGCTATTTGGGCAAATCCTAAGGTGTCCTTGATCCCACGTTCTGTTTCTGTTTTATTTTAATCTTGAAATTTCCAGAAGACATTCAGGATTTTAGCCATCACACTTCCAAGTTTTTACTCCCTAACACATCATCTGCATATTTTGAATTGCCTGCTGGATACATCCTTCATATTCAGAAGCCATGGCATAGCAAACTTAAAATTTACTGAAGAAAATTTATCATCTTTTTTCCAAAATTCTGCTCTGTATCCTATACTTTCTCTCTCAGATAGTAGTGAAATGGTTCACTTAGTTTTTCAAGTTAGATAATCCTCCATCATCTTTTGAGTTTTCTTTTTCCTGCCCTTCCACATTCAAGTAGTTGCCTATCATGTCAGATTTCTCCTAATATATCTGGCAGCGTTCCCAGTGCTGTGACTTTGCTTCATATCATCAAGTCTTGTTTAGAGGAGTTCTTTCCTGACTTCTGATCCCTCTCACCTCTGGAGTAACTTTAACACTGCCATCCTGAGATTTTTTTTTTTTTTTGTAAATGGATATCATGGTCTCCTGCTTTAAATTCCCAGTAGACTCTTAGACTCTTGTTGTTCCAGAATAAGGTTTAAATTCATTGTAAATGTTGCAAGATTGGTCCCAACTGATGCCAATTTAGCTCTTCAACCTAAGTTTTCTCCGGCTTTCCCCTATGTATTCGACAGTCAAGCCACAGAGAGCCTCATTCCTCTGAAAGGGATCTTTCACGACCCTGGGTTGTTGCCACATGATCCTCTCTGTCTGGGATGCTCTTTCCTTTGTTCTTATTTCTTATTCATCTTTCAAGATCAATTTCAAATGCCAGCTCCTTTAAAAATTGTCTACAGCTCCTCCAGTCACAATTACCTATTCCGACTCTTATTATTTCCCAGAGCCGTGTCCCTGGCTCTTTTATGGCTATGATGCTTTGTCTTTCACTGGTTCACTGTTTCTCTGTATTGTTCACTAGGTAGGAAGATTGGGAAGACACAGATTTGTTCATTTTTGTGTCCCCAGAGCCTGGTACAAGTGGATGCCCAGTCTTTATTCAAACACGAATCGAATCTTATTACAGAGAAGGCAATGGCACCCCACTCCAGTACTCTTGCTTGGAAAATCCCATGGACAGAGGAGCCTGGTAGGCTGCAGTCCAAGGGGTCGCTAGAGTCGGACACGACTGAGCGACTTCACTTTCACTTTTCACTTTCATGCATTGGAGAAGGAAATGGCAAGCCACTCCAGTGTTCTTGCCTGGAGAATCCCAGGGACGGAGGAGCCTGGTGGGCTGCCGTCTATGGGGTTGCACAGAGTCGGACACGACCGAAGCGACTTAGCAGCAGCAGCAGCAGCAGCAGCAGCAGCAGCAATCTTATTAACCACAGTGGCCAACTGTGAACTCCTAAAGAGGAAGGATCAAGTTTTATACATCTCTTCATTGTAAATGCCCATCAATTACTGAGTGCTCTTCATTGTCAATGCCCATCAATTACTGTGTTAATGGGCATAATAAATTATAAATTTTCAGAAATTAAATATGGTGATAAAGATCACACTGTCAGTTTTGTGCCCTTGGAAAGTTACAAATCATCACTGGGAGAGAACCAACCATCTAAAGACCAACAGTCCATCACGACGGCCTTGCTTTTTGCATTCATCTTATTTCTACCCAGAAATTATTCTAAGAATGATAACAGCTACTCTTTACTGAGGGACTCCAGTGTGTCAAGTTTCACACTAAAAATTACCTCATTCAATTAGCATTTCTTTAAAAGTAGCTTCGATTGAACTAAGGACTATCATCAGAAAAAAACCCTGGAATTTATTTAAAATTACCTTGTGCCCATCTGAAAGACTCAAAATTATTGTTTAAACCCTTCAGACATTACAACACTAATCCTTTTCTAATGATCTCATCTTAAGACATAACACTGGCAGGAGGACTGTTGAGCCTCCCCCCATAACAACATAATGAGCAGATTTGGGTATTTACATAATAACTCAGGATGATTTCAGGGCATTTTAGACAAAATACACAGCCACTTAGATTGCCGTCACTGCAGTTATCTCATCTCTCTTAGAAATTAAATGGAGATGGAAATGGAAAAAAGTGAAAATCAGGGGGATTTTGGATTCATGGTACTTGGGTTTAGCTATTTCAGTGCTCTGGGTCTGAAGCAAAAAGCCACCATTAGGAAATTTGGTTCACAGAAAATGCAACCATTAAAGCTTTGAGCAAGACATCAAAAATTGATCTAAAGTAGAAGCAATTAGATTCCAGAAATCCTTTTGAAAATGGGTACCATTTGACATTTGTAAATGAAGAAACTAATGATCCTAGGGGTGAGATAACGTACCAGATTCCCCATTTCTGACTCACATACCATTTTTATTTAATATTTTACTTCTAGCTCCATGTCTTTAACTTCACAAATGGGGTGGACACTATATTTATTATTTTGTACTTTATCATCTTGCATGTTTGGCGTTTTGTTTACTCCTCCTTTCTTCTTCAGAATCATTCTATTTCCTTCTGAAATAATCTTCTTTCTGAAATTCACCCTTTAGAGGTTCCTTAACTGAGTGTTGTTTTTTTTTTTTTTTGGTAATAATCTTTCTGGTTTTTTTCTTATTTGAAATTACATTAATTTCACCCTCATAGTTGAAAGATAGTTCTGCTGGATTGTCAATGATTTTTTTTCTCAGTTGTTGCTGCTTGTATATCAGCTGTTGGGTTAAAACTCTTTATAGGTTAACTGACTTCTCTGGGTGCTTCTTCTTTGTCTTCAGTGATTCTGTAGTCTTGCTCTGATGTGTCTGGGTGGGGCTTTCTTTGGAAATGCTGGTGTTCAGTGGGCTCCTAGAATCAGGGGATCATTGTGGTTAATTGACTGAAAAGGTCTCATCCCTTATCTCTTTTAATATCTCCCCTTATGCATCCCCTTCATTATCTCCTTGAAGATTGATATTAAAACTTTGCCCTTGACTTCTCTGTCCTTTGCTCTCTCCTTATTTTTCATCTCTTTGCCACTTAATGCTGCATTTTTGGTAACTTTTTCAACTTGATCTTGAAATTCATTAATTTTATCTTCAGTTCTGATTAGTTATTTTAGCTTTTGGTTTCTCAAATTTCTAATTGACTTTTTTTTTTTTTTTAAGTCAAAATCTCACTTCTTTATCTAGTTGTAGTACCTTCTCTCACTCTCTTTGTAAATAGTTGTTTCTTGGTACTTCAATGCAGGAGTTCTTTGAAACCTGGGCTGAAGTCTCTTTAACTCAATTTGTGACTTCTGCTTATAAAATGAATCCCAGCCCCAAACCATTTTAAGTGTGGGTTTATAGTTAGATATTCTCAGCAGAGAATTCACCTCCCCTACCACCACCATCCCCTTGCTTTTTCTTCTGTCAATAACCAAGGAAAAGACAGATATATCTGTTTCTTTCTCTTTTAGATTTTCTTTTTTTGGATTCACTCATAAGAGTATTTCCCTTCTGAGGTCATAGAGGTTTTTTTGCCATGGTTTTCTCTGACTTCTCATCCACTCTGTCCTGCAGTCTTGGAACCTGTTAAAACACAGATGTTAGGTCCCCAGTGGTGGGCAAATGACACAGGATGGGTCTGCTCCACCAGCAGCTTGCCTCCCTGGATTCATGTTGACTTACTGTTCTGAGCCTTTGAGAATTCACCTTACTTTCTTCCAGGTCTACCACCCATTTCAAAACACTTTAAAATCATTCTGCATTTCGGTTATCTCTGGATCGTATTTCTAGAAGCAGATATCTCCAGAATGAATTCATTCTCCAGTGTCTGATCAATACAAAAATGTATAGGAGGCTGTGCATAGATTACTTGCAGATACCTCACCATTTTATATAAGGGACTTGAGGATATTGAGATTGGGGGTGGGGTGGTGGGGTCCTGGAACCCACCTGAGGATACGGAGGGATGGCTGAACAAAAGCGGATATGTTAGTGGATTGGGGAGAGGAAGATAAGGATTTCCTGCCTAACTAATGCTGTGTTCTCTAAGACATATGCAGCAAGGTCATTGAATGGCCATTACACATCTTTCTAATGTGAAATGGGGCTTCCCAGGTGGCTCAGTGGTAATGAATCTGCCTGTCAATGCAGGATACCCAGCTTCAATCCTTAGGTTGGGAAGATCCCTTGGAGAAGGAAGTTCCCTTGGAGAAGGGAAATCCCATAGCAAGGAGGAGCCTGGTGGGCTACAGTCCATGGGGTCACAGAGAGTCGGACATGACTAAGCACGCATGCACACAAATAGAAAGACTGATATCTTGTCAACTAAGACAAAAATGAAGATACTGTTCTGGGTGTCTGGTGTAGACACTGATTATTTATCAAGAAAGTCCCTTCTCCTGTTGTTAAATGTGTTTCTAAACTTTCAAACTGGAACGACAACTATTGGATTGATCAGACATCAGAGAAATAATGGGAAAGAAAGTCACAGACCTTGGGGCAATAGACATCTGAACCCTGGGAAAGGAAATCCTTTTCAAATCCTAGGTTGCTTTTCTCAGAAGAGGGGGACTGTGTGTGTGTGTGTTGGGGCAGACGTGCTAACCTGGAGTGGGTGGGGGCCACTGACTATAACGTCCCTGGAGGAAAGGACAGAGAAGTTAATCTCTTTCACACACATAAACTTGTGCAGCATCACGTCTGGCAGGGAAGGTCCAAATTGGTTCAGGTGTATAGTCAGGTCTGGGAAATGCAGATAATGATTAATCACAGGTCTCCTTCAGCCCCTGGCTTCTCAGATGGAGTCCTGAGGAGTCTCCATTAGGTCTGGGCTTATTTGAATTCTGGCTAATGATCTGGAGGGAGGATGTTGCCAGTAGACTAATGACTCTGAATCACGTTCATGTTGAGGGCTTAAATCTCAGCATGGACTGAAAAGAATGCATATTGTATTAACTTCCTATTGCTGCTGTAACAAATTATCACCAGTTAATGATTTAAAACAATGTGAATTTATTACGTTAGGGTTGTGTGGGCCAGAAGTCTGACAAGGGTCTGGGGCAGCTGCAGTCAGGGTGTGGGTGCGGGCAGGGCCACACTCCTTCCAGGATGGTGGGAGACTGCTAGCTCCTTCCAGCTTTGATGGGTCCCTTCTGCTGCCGCCTCTAGTTCTCAGCAGCCAGGAAAGGGTCTTCTGTCTGAAGGACCCTTGTGATCCCACTGGGCCACCTGGACAATCCAGAATGTTCTCTCCCCAGCTCAAGGTCCTTGACCTCGGCGACATCTGCTAAGTCCCTTGCTGTGTATGGCAACATATACACAGAGTCTGGGGTTTTAGGATGTGGGCTTCCTTGTAGGGTGGGGTATTATCCTGCCCATCACACGTGTAAAGAGCTTATGGGGATTGGAGCTGTGTAAAATCAGTCTCAAAAGTGGAAATGAATGAAGGAGAGAAAATGGCTAATCTGAGTGACCCTGGTTCAGCGGGGATTAAAGACACACCTCCCTGTGAACAGCAGCCACTCTTCCTGGTTAGGCCCAGAGAACTCATTTTGCAGACAAGTGATGGGTGGGCCATTGCCTCAGAGTGGATATTCAAATGACTGTTGCTGTTTAGTTAAAAATCAAATATCAGACTGAAACCCTGTGGACTATAGCCCTCCAGGTTCCTCTGACCATGGGGATTCTCCAGGCAAGAATACTGGAGTGAGGTAGCCATTCTATTCTCCAAGGAATCTTCTCAAGCCAGGGATGGAGCCCAGGTCTCCCAGATTGCAGGCAGATTCCTTACTATCTCAGTTACCAGCTCTAAATATCAGACAAATGTGTCTTAAATAATAAAATCATTTCTTGGGATGAGATGTTTTAGAAATGGAGACTTCAAAGGAGATGAATGTGCAAGCTGATGATTAAGAGGACACCAGGGCCAGTCTGAGAACAACTGGCAAAAATTACGCCTGGGGAAACACATTCAAGCAAGCCAAGGAGGCTAATGAGGAACAACAGGCCACAATCAAGGTTAGTCAGTTTTAATCAGATGTCAAAAATGAACAGTGTTGGAACTGGGACTGTGTTAGGCAGAGTAAAGATGTTCAAGTCATAACCCTCAGAATATGTGAATGTATTGCCTTATATTTTGGTGATACATAGTATAGTACAGTATACCACATACATGACAAAAGGGACTTTGCTGATGGGATTAAATCAAAGATCTCGAGATGGGAGATTATTCTGGATTATCACAGTAATCACAAGCCTTCTTAAAAGTGGAAGAGGCAGGCAGAGGAAATCAGAGAAGTGGTGGATGAGGAAGATGCAGCCGAATGTACTGGCTTTTCGTTGCTGTTGTTAAATTGGGTATAATTGTTTTACAGTGTTGTGGGAGTTTCTACTGTCCAGTGCTAATCAGCTATATGTTTACATACATCGCCTGCCTTTCCATCCTCCCTCCCCCTCCCATCCCACCCCTCTAGGTCATCACAGGGTACTGAGCTGAGCTCCCTGTGCTATACAGCGGCTTCCTGCCAGGTATCTATTTTACATATGGCATTTTACACCTGGTAGTACATGTGCTTCCCAGGTGGCTCAGTGGTAAAGAATCTGCCTGCCAATGCAGGAGACATCGAGTTCGATCCCTGGGTTGGGAAGATTCCCTGGAGGACGCAATGGCAACCCACTCCAGTATTCTTGCCTGGGAAATTTCATGGATGGAGGAGCCTGGTGGGCTACGGTCCATGGGGTCATAAAACAGTCAGACACCACTCAAGTGACTGAACAACAACAACAAAAAGTGTGTATATGTCATTGCTCCTGTCTCACTTTGTCCCACCCTCTCCCTTCCCCCCGTGCCCACAAGTTCATTCTCTATGACTGCGTCTCTATTCCTGGTCATTTGTAGTGATGCGGATAGGCCTAGAATCTGTCACACAGAGCGAAGCAAGTCAGAAAGGGAAAAACAAATATTGTATATTCATGTATATATGGAATCTAGAAAAGTGGTACTGATGAACGTATTTTTAGGGCTATTTTTGAATAAAGAGGATGGAGCCACAGCAAAGGAGTGTCAATGGTCTCTAGAAGCTAAAAAGGTCAAGGAAATGGATTATTTCCTAGGGCTTCCAGAAGGAACACAGCCCTACCCACACCTGGATTTTTGCCCAGAGACCCATTTTGGACTTTGGACCTTTAGAAGTGTCAGCTAGTACTTTTGTGTTGTTTTAAGTCCGGGCTTGTGGTGATGTTCTTCCAAAGCAATAGGAGGCTGACAGAGGAAACCTGCGTTTTTGTGGGTCTGCTTTCTGTGTGTGCATGCTCAGTTCAGTTCAGTTCAGTTGCTCAGTCGTGTCCGACTCTTTGCGACCCCATGAATCGCAGCACGCCAGGCCTCCCTGTCCATCACCAACTCCTGGAGTTCACTCAGACTCACGTCCATCGAGTCAGTGACGCCATCCAGCCATCATGACCAATTCTTTGTGACCCCATGGACTGTAACCCGCCAGGCTCCTCTGTCCATGGGATTTTCTAGGCAAGAATACTGGAGTGGGTTGCCATTTCCCACTTCAGCAGATCTTCCTGACCCAGGGATCGAACCCGCGTCTCCTGCATTGGCAGGCAGATTTCTTACCACTGAGCCACCGGGGAAGACCCTGCTTTCTGTGATGGAATCCAATGCTACAGGGATGTGCCCTCAAAGTCTGGCTGGAAGACTGAACAACTGAGTCAATGAACACAGAAACTACGGCACAGTCTTCTCAGGACACTTCAAAATAATGTCATTACTTTGCCATTTAAACTTATTCCCCTCTTGCATCAACTTCCTTTGATCAGGAGCGTAGAACACCAAGAGGACACGCAGACACATACATGCAAATAAACAACTGTGAGTTCTAACGGACAGGACGAGGCTTCCCCCTCTCGGAGCGCCTCAGTTAAGCCCGGGTTGGAGGAAACTCAATGTTCTCTGGTTTGGGGCCCAGCAGTGCTGTGGTAGGGTGATCTTATCCTCTCTAATGTTCCAACCCAGACTGTGAAATGTTCTTAATCATATGACCTCAGACTCTTAGTTCAGGCTAATTAAGCCTCTTTTGACTGTACCTAATGTCCTGGTTTGCAACAGCAGTTGGGTAACCGTTAATATTGTATACCTTGGCCATGGTAGCTTGCTTGAATTCCTCTGTTTCTCTGGGCAGGATTCAGGCACTTCTGATAAGAATACAATCTATCTGTGGCTCTCGGGGGGTCTTTGGGCTTGCAGTCAACTAAGGGATTATTTTTAGAAGGAGGTAATGGCACCCCACTCCAGTACTCTTGCCTGGAAAATCCCATGGATGGAGGAGCCTGGTAGGCTGCAGTCCATGGGGTCGCTAAGAGTCAGATAAGACTGAGCGACTTCACTTTCACTTTTCACTTTCATGCATTGGAGAAGGAAATGGCAACCCACTCCAGTGTTCTTGCCTGGAGAACCCCAGGGACGGGAGCCTGGTGGGCTGCTGTCTATGGGGTCGCACAGAGTCGGACACAACTGAAGTAACTTAGCAGCAGCAGTGGGCTAGCACCAGCTGGCAAACCTCCCCCGAGTCTAAGGATCTTTCCTTTCCTTCTGGGAGCTGCGTATACAAGTTTTCAGGTGGGTTTAGAAGGGGAGTATGCCACCCACTGTGTCTGAAAAGGACAGTGAATGGAAAGGTCAAGGGGTGGGGGAGCGATCAGTGAGAGAAATGGTTCCTACAAATGAGTATATGTCTCCAGAATTAGTGTAGGAGGGAGAGGAGCTGATTAGACTTTAAAGTCTATTTTATTAGATGCTCTTAGCCATGAACTAGGCTTCATGGTGGGCTCCATGGCTTCTATGCTATGATGTTATCTTGGACTTTCTTGGTGGTTCGTAGGTAAAGAGTCTGCCTACAATGCAGGAGACCTGAGTTTGATTCCTGAGTCAGGAAAATCCCCTGGAGAAGGAATTGGTCTACCCACTCCAGAATTCTTGCCCTGGGAAATCCCATGGACAGAGGAGCCTGGTGGGCTACAGTCCAGATGGTCACAAGAGTTGGACATAACTTAGTGACTAAACCTGACTTGTGAATCCTCTCTAGGGCTAAATAAGTAAGAACTCTTAGATTTTGAGCGTGTGTATATCTACACTTAGTCCACTGTTTCACTGTCAGCAAAGCTGATAGCCCTCAGTTTTGTGATGATATTTGAAGTTTTCTCAATGTCAGACTGTTTCACCTACATCTGTCTGAGGCAGTAGAGATCCCAGGAAAGAAATAAAAAGCACCTTCGTTTTGGGCAAGTTGCTTAGCTTGCCTCAGTGTCTTCATCTATAAAGTGGGGATAATAACACCAGACTCAAGTGTGTGGTTCTTGTGGGGGTTAAATGAGACAGTGCGTGTAAAGCTCAGTGGAAAGTGTCAGCCACAGGGTGAGTTTCTCTGCAGAATTTAGCTGCTCTTCCTGGTAACAAGCAAGTGCTTAAGTAGGACCAGGTGTCAGCAACAAGGTCAAGTGCTGGGTGCAAAGATGATTAAGGTAGAGTCTTGCCTGAGAAACTGTTTGCAGTTTATTGGGGGAAGATATGCAAATATATGGGGCTTCCCAGGTGGCTCCGTGGCTAAGAATCCAATTGCCAATGAGGGAGACATGGATTCAATCCCTGGGTCAGGAAGATACGCTGGAGAAGGGAGAGGCTACCCACTCCAGTATTCTTATCTGGAGAATCCCATGGACAGAGGAGCCTGGTGGGCTACCGTCCATAGCGTCACACAGAGTCAGACACAACTTAGCAACTAAACAACAACAGCAATGTGAACATGTAAGATTAAATGAAGAATCATGGGTCCCCTTAAAATTATGACTAGAGGTAGAGTGAGTGACCTGCTGTATCTGGGATAGGGGTGGTGATCATGAGGAAGCCCTTTTAGAGCAGATGGTCTGGAGGTAAGATTGGACCCATGAGTAGGTGTTCACAAGGCAGATGGGAAGGAAGGTGGTCCCTCCCATTTAACAGTGTGCCCACCATAGAGAGTCCTGGAGGCACAGACCCGGAGCACTGCCTGCCTGTCCCCATTGTGGTCAGCTGTGTGCAGGCATAATCGGGAGGAAAGCAGGCATCCCAAAGGGTTCAACGTCTGCAATCAGATGGCCTTCAGGGCAGGCACAGGAGACCCTGCATCCCAGCACAACATCTTCCAGGGCTCCTGGCAATGGAGACTTTCCCTTTGCAAAGTGGCGGGGCTCCTGCCGCCTCCTGCCTTTTCTGGCAGCGATGGGGGAGGTGCCCTGAGGAGATAACCTGGGGAAAGTGCTGATGAAGGAGGAAGATGATGGAAGTGCAGATGAAGGAAGACTTGCTAAGATGAACTCTTTCTCCTGTTCTGACCCACCCTTTCCTTCTTTCAGCAAGTGCTACCAATTCCTACCAACTCCGAGTGGCACGGGGGTGGGGAGGGCAGGCATCAATGGTGTCTTCATCCTCCCCTTCTAGGGTTGGAAGGACCTGACTCAGTTTTGTACATAGTAGGTACTCACACAGTCAAAGCTGGTTTTTCCACTAGGCGTGTATGGATGTGAGGGTTGGACCATGGAGCAAGATGAGCACCGAAGAGTTGATGCTTCCAAATTATGGTGCTGAAAAAGACTCTTGAGTGTCCCTTAGGGAGCAAGGAGATCAAAGCAGTCAATCCTAAAGGAAATCAACCCTGAACATTCACTGGAAGGACTGGCACTGAAACTGAAGGCCCAATACTTTGGCAAACTGATGCCAAAACCAGACTTACTGGAAAAGACCCTGATGCTGGGAAAGATTGAAGGCAGGAGGAGAAGGGAGTGACAGAGGATGAGAGGGTTGGATGGCATCACCGACTCAATGGACATGAGTTTGAGGAAACTCCAGGAGATAGTGAGGACAGGGAAGCCTGGGGTGCTGCAGTTCACGGGGTTTCAAAGGACTGGACACGACCAAGTGACTGAACTGAACTGACTGAGAATATGGACAAACACACCAGCAGTGATGTATAGAGTGGCAAGTAGTCTAGACAGACATGTGATCATGACAACAAAATGTACTCAGCAAATGCTAGTTGGAAGAAATAGAGATTTCCCGTATGAATGGAGGCTCTTCTCAGTGTGTATTTGGACAGAAAGCTCTGTGTATTTGGAAGCCAGAGCCCACACCTGTCTTGCTCACCAGTCTGTCTGGAGCCAGCAGTAGGCTTGACATTTTGTCAGTTCTCAACAGATGTTGAGTATGCTTTTTCTGGTCGTTAATGCAAAGCTTCAAGATCATCTTTAACCACTTCCCCCCACTCTTAATGAGTTACTAGGCCTTGTCAATTGTGTGTATAAATATTATGACACTTTTCTCCTTATATTCCTTGAATTCAGACTCTGGTTATTATTTACTTGAACTTTTATGAAACCTTTTACTCCGTCACCTGGTCTTCCTGTTGTCAATGTCACCTCACCCTTTCTACCTCCCTGGCCTACTTTTAAAAGTATCAACTGATCACATGTTATCCATCAGCTCTGTGTATGTTCATTTCTTAGCTTGGTAATAAACTCCTTCACAATATAGTCTGGACCTAACTCTTGAGACATGATTTCTTTCTGCCAATTGCTTTAATCAACACATCATTCCATTTCTATTTCACGTCTTCTGTCTTCAGGAATGTGCTTGTGTTAGGTGGCTTTCTCTGTGCACTAAACATGAATAGATGGATGGGTGAGTGGATGGGTGGATAGGTGGATGGGTGGATGGATGAATGAGTGAATGAATGAATGAATGAAAGGATGAATGTGTAGATAAATGAATAGGTTGTTGGATAAGTGGATTAAAGCAGGATGAGTAGATAAATGGATAGATGGATGGAAGGATGGGTGGAGAGATGCATGGATGAGATGGACAGGTGGATGGATGGATGGCTGGATGGACATATGGAGGGATGGATGGGTAGATGAGTGGATGAACAGACAAGCAAACGGATGGATGCATGCATACATACATGAATGAATAATTGGATAATTATTGATGTAGCGATTCTCCAGGAATGTGCTCAGGTATCCTTAGAGCCCCACAGTGGACTTTATCTGCCGATGCGTGTATTATGTAGCACAGCTGCAGGTGTGGCTTACTCATTTTCTGATGTGATGAGGAAAAGATTATGGGAAGGGGGGCTGGATAAGGGATATATCCTTCCAGGTGTGCATAATAATGATAATATAATTCTTCATTTGTAACAGAGCCTATATTAAGTACTCTGTGCACATTATCATATTTAATCCTCACAGCAACTTTACGAAACAAGTTTCTTATTATCCACGATTTGCGGGCATTTAATGAGGTTGAATAACTTGTGAAGGAAATTTCAGAGCTAAGATCTGAGCCCACATTTTATCCACTTGGAAGCTCAGGCCCTTACCTACTACCCAGAGCCAGGAAATATTGGGGTAGCAATTGGGTGTGAGGCCTTAGAAATCAGAGCTGCCATGCTTGAACCCAGCCAGGCCACTCATTTCCTGAGCAGGTAAATCACTTAATTCAGCTTCTCAGTTTACTCTATGGTTTAATGGAAGTAATAGAATCTTCTTAGCAGGAGTGCTGTGAAAATTAATGACTGCATATAAAGTGGTTTAAGATAAAGATTTTCAGATAAAAGGAACTGGAGGGAGGGAGTTTGAAGGGCTATTAGGAAAGAGTGGGAACTGCAGCTTATTCTATTTCCACGGGTTGGGCTGCGAGTAGGCAATGCATTTGTAAAAAATTCAGCTTCAGATCGATTTGCATGGCTGAAGAGTTTGGGGGGAAGTAATAGAACCTGGTAAATAACTGTTAGATTCCATTTTTATACATTTATAAAACATTATTTTTAACACTGTATTATTTAAGAAAGAGAAACTCCTGTTTTGAATTAATTATAATGGGAATGGGAATTTCCTGGCAGTCCAGTGGTTAAGACTCCACACTGCTAATGCAGGGGATACTGGTTCAATCACTGGTTGGGGAACTAAGATCCCAGATGCCACATGGCCAGAGATTCAAAACATAAAACAGAAACAATAATGTAACAAATTCAATAAAGACTTTAAAAATGGTCCACATCAAAAAAAAAAAAATCCAAAAAAAGAAAAAATGATGATAGCTACCACAAGGGAACCAGGGACAAAAGCATTGTATGGCCTGATCTCGGAGTGAGCCTGGCTTCTTCAGTGGCAAGCTCAGAGTGCCACGCTCTTCCCGTCATCTGCTTGTGCTTGGCCATGGGCGTGGGTAGGAGATGGGAAAAGAGAAGCTGTTTATGTTAATGCATCCTCTCCTCGCCTGTTCCCCGAGATGGGAGTGTCTTGCGTGGTTGATTTTGTCACCCTCCATCATTTTGTACTCTACCACCACGCATGCCCTGTTGAATGGATGAACCAGCGTCCCCTGGCCTCTTCTACCCCAGCCAGGTATTACTGTGCATTTACGTACACTTTCTCATCCATTCGTGTGCTCATCAAATATTTATGGAACATCAGCTCTGTGCCAGACACTGTTCTAACACTGGGGATTCAATGGATGTAAACTCTACCTCGTGGAGAGATTTCCTGCCAAATCATCAAACCGTGAAATAATTACAGAAATGACAAGAGCATTGAGGAAAAGCAAAGGCAAGTAGCGAATCCTGTGACAAAAGAGTGTGACTTTGTGGGTAAGGTCAAGGGAGGCTCCTGGAGGAGGTGGTTTTAGCTGGGGCTGAAGGATGAGCAGAAGCTAGTAGGGCTTACAATGCTCAGTTCCCATACTAGGCGTGTGCAGAGATAAATAGGACCCAGTGGATAAACGGCACAGCCTTGAACTCAGGAGCTTTTGCTGTGGTCCAGGAGATGGGCCTCAAAAGAGCCTCTTGATGAAAGTGAAAGAGAAGAGTGAAAAAGTTGGCTTAAAACTCAACATTTAGAAAACTAAAATCATGGCATTGGGTCACATCACTTCATGGGAAATTGATGGGGAAACAATGGAAACAGTGACAGACTTTATTTTGGGGGGCTCCAAAATCACTGTAGATGGTGATTGCAGCCGTGAAACAAAAAGACTCGCTCCTTGGAAGAAAAGTTATGACCAACCTAGACAGCATATTAAAAAGCAGAGACATTACTTTGACAACAAAGGTCTGCCTAATCAAAGCTATGGTTTTTCCAGTAGTCATGTATGGATATGAGAGTTGGACCATAAAGAAAACTGAGCACTGAAGAACTGATGCTTTTGAACTGTGGTGTTGGAGAAGACTCTTGAGAATCCCTTGGACTGCAAGGAGATCCAACCAGTCAATCCTAAAGGAAATCAGTCCTGGATATTCATTGGAAGGACTGATGCTGAAGCTGAAACTCCAATACTTTGGCCACCTGATGTGAAGAACTGACTCATCGGAAAAGACCCTGATGCTGGGAAAGATTGAAGGTGGGAGAAGAAGGGGACGACAGAGGATGAGATGGTTGGATGGCATCACCAACTCAATGGACATGAGTTTGAGTAAACTCTGGGAGTTGGTGTGGCCTGGTGTGCTACAGTCCATGGGGTCACAAAGACTCGGACATGAATGAGCGACTGAACTGAACTGACTGATGAGATGGACAAACACGCCAGCAGTGATGTACAGAGTGGCAAGTGGTCTAGACAGATGTGTGTGAGGGGGTGGGTGAGGGGGCGGAGCTTCTACTTGGAGAGTTTTCAGGGGAAGTCCATCCCGTCTGGCGAGTCTGTGTTGCTCGGAAGCCTGAGTGGGATCAGTAGTAGATGATGAACGAGGGAGTGGGGGCAAGGGCATTTTATGGAAAGGGAACACCTCATGGAAAAGCTCAGATTGCTGAAGCATTTGTTGGTGAAAGCACAAGTAGCTTTTCAAATCTGGAGCTTCAGGACACACTCGTGAGATGTGATGGGAGAGAGAAAAAGAAGGAAGTCAGGTAAGGAAGGGCCTTGTAAGTTAAGATGCTGAGAAACTGGAACTCTATCCTCTTTTCTGTGAGAATTGTTGAGGGGTTTTGACTAGGGAAGTAAGAGATTCCCTTGGCACTGGAGCATCCTCCCTTCAGCAGTCACGCTTAGAGGCTGATAGAGAAAGCACCAAGGGTATGGACGGGGAGAAGGAGAATATGGCAATGACCTTTTGAGACTGGGTGACTGGATGTGATTGGGAGAGTACAGACGGCAGTCAAGGAAGATTCTTAACCATGTTTTCCAGGACATGACTCTCTGCAAAATTCTTTAAGCAACCAGTTCTTTGATGAACTGCTCATCTTCTCTCTCCTCTTAGAGTCCACCCACAAAGCATCATTGTGAGGAACCAGGTGGCAAAGATCCTTGATGGACTGGTTTAGGTTTTCCAAACACCTTTGACTTCAGGACCATTTCTTTTTATGAAACATATACTAACACCCAGAGTGATCTTGCTAAAAGTAAATGCCAAGCATATCAATCTTTGCTTAAAATCCTTTAGTGCTTTTTGGACAAAGTTCAAATTATTGGCCTTGTACCTCAAGGCCCTTCTAGAGCTAGGGTTTGGGAGTCCATCTTGGGAGAAATGTTTCCATTTGTAGGTATTCTTTAGAAAAATGTCTATTCAATGCTTTTGTCCATTTTGGTGGTGGTGGTTTAGTTACCAAGTCATGTCCAACTCTTGTGACCCCATGGACTGCAGCCTACCAGGCTCCTCTGTCCATGGGATTCTCCAGGCAAGAATACCGGAGTGGGTTGTCCTTTGTCCATTTTATTTGGTTGGTTTTCTGGTTAGTATTGAGTCGCAGAAGTTCTTTAGATATTTTGAATATAAATCTCTTGCCAAATATCTGTTGAAAGTACTTCTTTCAGTCTGTTTTGAGATCACAGTGTTATGTAAATATTGAGAAGGCAAATGGAATGAATGGAGTTTGGGGCAGGTTGCATTTAGAATGCCTGAAGAATATTCAGTCTATGCCTTGTCGACACTAGTCTCGAGGTGTCCTGGGGTCAGGCGTACACTTCCCTGCCTCCATTATCCTATATGTCAAATGGGAGAACAGTATCAGCTTGTCTTTTTCAAGGATTATCATGAAGTTAAAATAAAACATGTGAAAGCAGCTAGAAAGAGTGAAAAGCCATATGCAGATGGTTGTGCTACACTGGCATTACGTACATTTCAGACCACTCCCAGTAGGCAAGACATGGTGTCACTTTCAGCTCTAAGCCTGTCTTACCTCTTCTCTTAACTTCTCTCCAACTTGTCTTTTGTACCTGTACATGAACACACCTCTTCTCCACTTATCTCTTCTGGGTGTTTGTAACTGGGTATAATGCATTCGAATCCCAGACCTGAACAGATACAAACAACAAGTATTGTGGTCCTCTATTTGTTACATATTGGTCTTTATCTCCTTCTAGTCACTCACCCAGCACATATTGATTGCTTTTTAACTATATATTCCAGACACACGCTAATGACAAAACAGGACAGACGCAGTCTTTTGTCTTATGGCCTGAAGTCTTTTGTGAGAGTCAGACAGTTAGGTCATCATTATCACACAGGTCATGAAACGGGGTTACAGGAACATCAAAGAACAAAAGGTGGAATCTGGGGAGCAGCATGTAAGAAGTGAAGGAAAGCAGAAGAAAAGCTGGAGCCGTGATGCCATGAAGTTTCTGAAGGAGTCACTTAGGGGAAGTAACAGGAGGGCCTCCTACGTCTAGCAGAGGAAGTGTGTGTTCACGAAATCCACATCTTAGTTGGCCATTTTAATCTTCCCCATTCACATTTTTTCATTTTATTGACTATTTGTAGTTCTTCTCTACATAGTTTATTATTATTATTATTTATTTATTTGTGCAGAGTCTTTGTTGCGGCATGCAAGATCTGGCTCCCTGACCAGGGATTGAACCCGGGACCTCTGCTTTGGGAGCTCGGAATCTTAGCCCTGGGACCACCAGTAAAGCTCCACGTCTTTTTTCAGGATTAGTTGGTGGGGTCTCAATAGGATTCCTATTCTTGCTTCTTATAGCCATTTGTTGAAGGTGATAATGATGGTAAGTTGTTCAAAAAAGAGCTGATGGGAAGGAATAGAAGAGGAGAGCCAGGGTAATTCCCTAACTGGTGTGTCAAAGCTTGAAGAACTGACCATTGACGAAACTGCCCTTCTCAATGGCTGCTTTCCATCCTGGTCCAGACCCAGCACTCCAGAGTCAGCTGCATCCTTCTAGACAGCCACTTGTTTCGAGTTGCTGTCTGCTATCCCTGGGAGACGAGGCGGAACTCAGACCTTCGGGCCGTGACCCACCCCGTCTGCAGGGTGCTCGGTGCCTGGGAGCAGAAGCATCCCCAGGAAAGGCAGCGCTGATCTGTGCTCTGGCCATGCCGTAGGAGACTGCCTAGGGCCCTGGCAGCTCTGCTTTCAGTTAGGCTCATTGGGGCACAAAGCATAGGACCATCTGAGATTGGGGTACAAATTCATATTAAAGGTTTTGCACAGGCTTTTTGTCCATGGTCAGAAAGCATCTCCCAGATCTGAGGGGCCTGTCATCTGATGCTTTGCTGGACATCTGTCTGAGCTGGGTGGGCTCTTTATGCTGACTTTCCCCAGAGCCTGCCCCACACCCCCAAAGCCATGTGCTGTTTATCTCCCGCCATGGTTCTGCGGAGTAAGTGGCTCTCATTGATGCAACGCTGTGGGCCAAGATAATTTAGATAAAAATCAACCAAGAACTTAATGAGCACCTTGGCAGTTTACATGGTCCATTCTCCGAGCATCTCTGCTCACTGTTGCTGTGGTGATTCATCTGTGCGAAGCAGGAAGCTTTGGTAGCTTTAATGATGCATTTTACATGAATGCGGCCCCAGTTGACAGGTGTACATCTCCCTTGCTTTAATGGAAACATCAGCTGTAATGCAGCTATTAGCTGGTAAGTTTTCATTTTAACCTTCTGTGCTCTTCAGAAAAAATTTCCACCCTGAGGGAATATGGAGTTTATGCATGCGTGCTAAGTCACTTCAGTTGAATCCAACTCTCTGCTTCCCTGTGGATCATAGTCCACCAGGATCCTCTGTCCATGGGATTTTGCAGACAAGAATACTGGAGTGGGTTCCCATACCCTCCTCCAGGGGATCTTCCTGACCCAAGGACTGAACCAGTGTCTCTTAAATCTACTGTATTGGCAGGCAGGTTCTTCACCACTAGCACCGCCTGGGAGACCAAGACGAGCCGTGTCAGACTCTTTGTGACCCACAGACTGTAGCCCACCAGGCTCCTCTGTCCTCAGAATTTTCCAGGCAAGAGTAACTGGAGCAGTGTGTCATTTCCTATTCCAGGGGACTTTCCCAACCCAGGGATCAAACCTGTGTCTCCTGCGTTGCAGATGAGTTCTTTACCACTGAGCCACCTGGGAAGCCAAAATAGCATTTAGGTTTGACTAAATTCAACTGATGTTAACTTATCCATCTTGGGTGTGCTTCCCAGTACAGAGTCTGTCACCCAGGAGGACCACGGTAAATGGGTGCCTCCTCCTTCTGGAGCCTCTGGCTTGGCTCCTGGAGGTTTGGGGGCTTTGATAGAACCCATAGCATTTGAGGAAGGAAGCACTGTGTCCTCCTGTGGATGTTGCCAACCCCGTGATCCACGTCAGGGCCATCTTGGGAGATCAGGGGGTCGCACCCTTCGTCTTGCAGGTGTGAGAAATCACCGCCTTCTGCTTGTTGAAGTTGGAAAGGAAACTTTCTGTGTCAGAGGCTGCCCGTGGCCTGCTGACCCTGTTTGCTGCGTGGGCTTCAGAAGTGCCTGGGGTTTCTGTTAAACTACGGATTTCAGGGCACCGTCCTCATGGGTCTGGTTTGGAATGTCTGGGGCAGAGTACGCCTCAAGTAATTACTGGTTCATAAGACTGAGACTAAGAAAAAGAATAGGACTTCTCTGAGTGGTCCAGTGGTTAAGAATCTGCCAGTGCAGGGACACAGGTTCGATCCCTGGTCTGGGAAGATTCCACATGCCACCAGGCAACCAAGCTGGCGCAACGCAACTATTGAGCCTGTGCTCTCTAGAGCCTGGGAGTCGCAATTACTGAAGCCTGTGTGCCTAGAGCCTGTGCTCCGAAACAAAAAGAAGCCACCTCCATGACAAGTAGACCCTGCTTGCTGCAACTAGAGAAAGTCTTTGTGCAGCAAAGAAGACTCAGAACAGCCAAAAATCAAAGAAAGAAAGAAAAAGAATGGCCCAGATCTGTGAACAAAAAGAGTTGGTGACAGGCAGTGGGAAAAAGCCTGCTTCTTGTCACCGCTGTGCATCGGTTGCAGGCATGTGGCCCTGGATACCAAGCAGGCTAAGTGACGGTCATCTCTTCAGTGGATCTTGGTGCCAGTCCCTGTGCTACGCACCGGGAACACGGAAAAGAGGAAGCCATGGCTCCTGCTCCGTGAAATCCACAGGCCGGTGTGAGTGAGCAAACAGACAAATACAAACCAACGGCAATGTACGGAGACTGATGGTGTGTTAGTGCAGCACACATCCAGTCTGAAGAGTCACGGGATGAAAATAGTGGCTCCCGTTTATAGAGCATTTGCTGTGGATTGGGCTTTGTCTTATGCAAATCAAATAAATTCACGACAACAACCATTTAGGGAAGGTGAGGAAAGAGGTCTATGCTGTTAAAGCTTTGCACAAGGCTGCCCAGTTAATACACAGCAGAGCCAGATGGTACTTGCAAAAAGCCATGTTCTTAAGAGCTGAATTACAAAGTCTTTCTGAAGAGAGGGAACCTATTATTTGCTGAGCACCTACTTTGTGTGGGGCTCACTTAACTGAATATTGGTGATATTTCTGAGACCGGCCAGAGCTCTGCCAGCACTCAGGGGCCAGGCGCACTTTCAGATGCTTTGTTGCATCTTTTAGCCAGAGCCTGAAAGGATACAGGGATGCTAGAATGTTGATTCTGTAAGGATTCCTGGTGGCTGGGCAGGGCCTTGTCACCTCTAGCCAGACAGCTAGCAACTAGGTCGTGGCTTCCCAGTCCGTGTCCCCCAGTGTGCTCACCGTTCAGGACACAGACAGCCCTAGTCTCTATTTCCTAACCTCCATAAGAAACAAACAACAGAGGTTTCAGCCCAAGGCGATCAGCGATTGCATTTCCATCCTCTGATCACTTTCCAGCGTGGGCTTGGTCCCCCGCCTAGTCCTTTGCATCCCGTCAATCAGGCTGGTGCTGGGAGAAGTCCCACCTGCTGGAACAGGGGATAGAGCTCCTGAGTCACTCACAGTTCACTTGTCATCCCCCGGACTCACTCTGCACGCATTCTATCTGTTGAGGTTTCGGTTGAAGACACCCTTCTTCACTTCCTCTCCAAAAAACGGTCAGGTGCTGTGTTTCATGCGGCATGGCTGCTCCAGTGTTGGCCACGTGTCATGGGTTGTCCCTGGCCCCTCAGTGTGTATATAGGCTGCAGGGACTGGTCTTTAATCAACCAGCAGTTTGCATTTGCTTTTTAATAAGTTACTATTGGAGGCCAATGATATTTTTTAAAAACCCACTTCTTTTTCTTTTACATGGTTCATCAAAAGCAGGAAGTCAAAAGATACAAATACTCTTCCTGTGAATTAGCAGAGAGACCTTTCTCATCTGTGCTCGTGAACTTGCCTCCTGGGGCCACCAAATGAGCTTCTGAAAGAGAGGAGAGTTGCAAGCGGGACCCTGGGGTAGTCAGCTGGCAGGAATGGGGGTGGTGGTGGTGGTGGGACAGCGTGTTTGTTGATCTTGGGAGCTGAACTTGAGAGGTATTGAGGAGAGAGGCAGTCGGATGCTGTGAGCTGGCGTGGCAGGGGAAGGGGTAAGGGCAGGGCCAGGTAGCTCGCTCCAGGGATGTTATATATAAGATGATGGCCAGTGCTGGCTGATGAAGAGATGATGCTCTCAAGTAGCAGTCAAACTGGCATGATGATCCCAGGCCTTCTGGGAGCTGCTGAGAAGAGGGGCTGCATCAGGGGAAGTGGGAGGCCAGGGAGGAATGGGTGTCGGAGAAGGAGCTCATTTCAACACTTGTGTGGGTTCGTCGGTCAGTTATGTCCAACTCTTTGTGACCCCATGGACTGTAGCCCTTCAGGTTCTTCTGTTTTTCTGGGAGTTCCCAGGCAAGAATACTGGAGTGGGTTGCCATGCCCTTCTCCAGGGGATCTTCCCGACCTAAGGATGGAACCCGGGTCTCCTGCACTGCAGATTCTTTACCATCTGAGCCACCAGAAAAGCCCTTCAACATCTTATGCTGGATCAAATACACACACACCACCTTTGTACAAACTCACTCGGTCTCAGGGGTACTGCCCAGTGCCAAGTCACACAGGTCACTGATTTGTGATTGACAACTCGTGTTTTGACAATAAGCAGTGAGTCACGAGTATCAAGGAAAAGCGGTGTCACTGGGGCTGAAAGACCGTCCTTTCTTGACTCTTCAGGTGGCTGCCTGCCAGAGAGGAGGCATTGCGCAGACTCTTGTGCAAACAGGCTGGTTGGCGTGTGCCTGCGGAAGAGGCCACCTGCCGGCATCTTCCCGGGGAAGAGGTAGGATGACTGAGATCATGTATAGAGAGTATTTGAAGACCTGGAAACAAAAGACCTTCTATGCATAGGAGATTTTCGGCCACCACCCCCAGGCCAAAATAAGCAGCCTTTTCTGCCGCTGCAGATGTGTGTTGAGAAAGCTTGACAGCATCAGTGCCCAGACACGTCTAATCACCTGCATCCTCTACTAGCTTCCACCTGGAGTCTATGCTCATGACAGGCTTTGAGCACCTCTTTCTGCCAAGCCATGGCTTAGGTACCAGTTTCCCTCAGCATCACTGATTATCTGTGGTCAGACCTCCTCTGCCGATATTTTTTTGTGTCCATTGGCCTTTCTATTTTTCATTATTTCATCAAGATTGTATCGAGTGCCTACTATGTGGCAAGCACTGTGGAATGAGCTGGAGATACAGGAACAAAAGCATAGGATCTGTGTCCCCGAGTTGCTTCAAGGCCCGTGGGAGCAAAAGGCACACAGTCCAATCAGATACGGGTATGTGTATGTGCGTGCCAAGTTGCTTCAGTTGTGTCTGACTCTTTGTGACCCCATGGACTGTAGCCCACCAGACTCCTCTTATCCATGGAATTCTCCAGGCAAGAGTACTGGAGTGGGTTGCTGTGCCCTCCTCCAGGGGCTCTTCCCGACCCAGGGATTGAACCCCTGTCTCTTATGTCTCCTGCATTCAGGTGGGTTCTTTACCACTAGCATCACCTAGGAAGCCCCAGGTACAGGTGACCAAATGGTAAAAGTGATGAGAGGTGGCATGTCATTCCCTAGCAGACATCCAGGGAAGTAGCTTGTTTCATGTGCTGCCAGATCTAATGATAACTGAGCCTAAACTCCGATCTGTAACTTTGAGTCATTTGTCCAGGTTCCTCCGTCTGAAACCACAGAGCAAATGACACTCCTCTTCCGTAATGATGGAACTTTGGGTATGTAAGCTTCTCTTCCAAGGCTAATAATCTCTTGACACGGAGTCTAGACCTGTCCTTGTTTTAATTGCTATCTTCTGGGTATATTCTAGTTTCTTACTGAAGTGGTAAAGCCAGAACCCAATACAATATTATGGGTTTGGCTGGAGAGAAAAGTCAGAAAGACAAATAAATGAGGAATAATTTTAAAAAATAATATAGTAAAAAAGATTCTAGCAATGTGTATGTGTGTGTTTAACATATGGGATTGAGAGAGAGTATATTTTTATCTTTAATTTTCCATAATGCAAAGTCAATTCAAAGACATTTTAGCATAACATAATTGATTTTGATTTAGATAAAAACTTACATGTTCATTCTCAGGCCTGTTTATGTTAAAGTCAAGTTATGAAAGCTTGATGGAAATACCTGACCAGGCAGGTACTGTGGCTATAGCCTCCTCAAATCAGTCTTGACCTCTCTTTAACCTTTATCCATTAGCCAGAGCCACAGCACCCCGGGAGAGCCTTCACTTCCAAGTAATTCTTAACCTAGCCATACACATGGCTTTCTCTCTGTGTCAAAGCCATAACTAAGCCTTTCCTCCCTGCAGACAGCTGTGGAGAAGGCTCAGCAAAATGGCCAGGGACAGCCATTCTGCTTACAGTCTCTGTGAATTGTCTACAACACAAGGAGTCCCCCTTCCCTATTCTGAGGAGTACAACCTAGGTGACCACACATTGCACCTGGACACAGATTGCCTGTGACGTCTGCCTTTAAAGCACAACCCAAGAAACCTATTTCTAATCTATATTGGGAGACTGTCAGGGTCGGAATTCACCTGTCATAGGTAGATTGGTACTTGGCATCTCTTCCAACTCTATATCTCCAAGAATCCCTTGCAGCTAGGTTTATGGATGTAAATTGGGCTCCCCAGTGAGAGGCACTCATGGGAGATTTGAAATGGGGAACTCAGGTCAGATATATGAAGCTTTGGCCAATAGTGCTGGCAAACAGGGTCTTAAAGATGCTGCCACTTTTCTGTAGCAAAATTCTCTTGCATAATCAGCAGCTCATATGAGTAGAGAGGCAATCATAGTGGCAGGCTAATAGTTTCCAGAGTCCCATAGGGGCTGTGCTCTGAAACACAGCTATTCCCAGGGCCACCTCTCCAGCTTCTGTTTGGGGAGGAAAAAGCAGTTTTCCTTATGGATTGGGTCAGCGGTGTAATGCCAGGAGTCATTCCTGGAGACCCAACCTACAGCCTAATCCTTCCAGCCCCTCCAATGATTTTGTGAGCACCGAACCCCTTTCCACTTAAAATTGCTATGATACTTTGCCTTCTGAAACCGAGGAACATTGTTCAAAGGTTGTGTCTGAAAGGTGATTTACCCTTTTTTACCTTCAAAAGTGCCTTGTGATTACTGTTAAAGCATGCTGCACTAGAACTTGAGTTTTAGTCCCATGTCTGTTGCTTGTCACCTATGCCCATGACCTTCAAAGAGTCACTCAGCTCTCAAGTCCTTTTCCTTATCTATCAAATTAGGCAAATGACATCTGCTTTGCATATGTGAGCATCAGTGCAGAGAATGGGCTTCAAGCAGTGAAATGTGACTGCTTGAAGTGTTTTCTCCTCAATCTGCTGCTGCTGCTGCTAAGTCTCTTCAGTTGTGTCTGACTCCTAGCGACCCCGTGGACTGCAGCCTACCAGGCTCCTCTGTCCATGGGATTTTCCAGGCAAGAGTACTGGAGTGGGTTGCCATTGCCTTCTCCACCTCAATCTAATATCCCCATGCTGCTGCTGCTAAGTCGCTTCAGTCGTGTCCGGCTCTGAGCAACCCCATAGACGGCAGCCCACGAGGCTCCTGTCCCTGGGATTCTCCAGGCAAGAACACTGGAGTGGGTTGCCATTTCCTTCTCCAATGCATGAAAGTGAAAAGTGAAAGTGAAGTCGTTCAGTCGTGTCTGACTCTTAGTGACCCCATGGACTGCAGCCCACCAGGCTCCTCTGCCCATGGGATTTTTCAGGCAAGAGTACAGTGGGTCGCCAGTGCCTTCTCCGAATATCCCCCTAATGAAACCCAATCTCTGCCTTTCACAAAGTCTCAATTAGAAAATGTTGTCTATTCATCATGAAGTGAGAAGTATCAAATGTCCTGCCTCATAAAATTTTGTTTAGGATTCCCTATGGCTATTTGCAAACTGCAAAATGCTCTGACACTCTGGAGAGTTGATATTTATGCAACAATTTCTAAATGATTAAGTGAGAAGGTGGCCCTTTGTGATCCCCATGGACTTTATGGTCCATGGAATTTTCCAGGCCAGAATAATGGAGCGGGTAGCCATTTCCTTCTCCAGGGGATCTTCCCAACCCAGGGACCGAACCCAGGTCTCTTGTACTGCAGGCAGATTCTTTACCAGCTGAGCCACCAGGGAAGCCCTGGTGAAATCAAAGGACTTTTTAAAGTCAGGCCGCTGTCAAGATAGACATTAATACCATTTAGCCTATGAGCCCGATTGACGTGAGTCTGAGTGAACTCCGGGAGTTGGTGATGGACAGGGAGGCCTGGCGTGCTGCGATTCATGGGGTTGTAAAGAGTTGGACACGACTGAGCGACTGAACTGAACTGAACTGAACTGAGCCTGTGAGCTCAGGGTCGTACAAGAAAGCCTGTGGAAAAAGAAAAGTTTCTGAAATCATATCAAGCCAGACTGGTAGCTGCTGAAACTCTACCATGCACAAGGCTTGCTTTAGGGTTAGGGTTGGGCATTGGGCCTTAAGCGAGATGTGAAAATAAGTACACTTGGGAAAATGTTACTGTCTGTAAATTATATATCAGTGAGCCTGGCTAAATTAAAAGAAAGGCACACAGAACTAAATATAATGGTTATTCATTTTTCATTCCAAACAAAGCTTGCTTGCCATGTATAATAGACCCACTGCACAACACACTATAATTCCCTCCTCTGTACAGATAATTGCTGTTTGCCACACCCATGCCTACTCTCGTTCTGCTGTTCCTTCTCATGGGAATCTCTGCCCATCGTGCCTACCCGATTCTCAGCTCCTTATGGCTCTAGTCAAAGGCCGCCTACTCTGAGAAGGTTTTCTTAATTCTCTAAATCTAAATTAGTCCTTCTCTGCCATTCTAGTTATTCCTATATGTTAACTGTAGTATGCATCCTTTTTCTGCCTCCTGTTAATTTCTGTTTAAATTATTTTGTTAGGTTTTGGTGATTTCAATCAATGATCATCAAATCTTTGTATATTTCAGTTAGCTATTTTAACTGTGGAACCTAGCATAGTGTAGCACTGGTAGTGAGCAAAGTTTGCTGAGTTCAATTTGGGGTGGATCCTACATGCCTTAGGAAGCATCACTACGAACAAAGCTAGTGGAGGTGATGGAATTCCAGCTGAGCTATTTCAAATCCTGAAAGCGGATGCTCTTTAAGTGCTGCCCTCATTATGCCAGCAAATTTGGAAAACTCAGCAGTGGCCACAGGACTGAAAGAGGTCAGTTTTCATTCCAATTCCAAAGAAAGGCAATGCCAAAGAGTGCTCAATTTACTGTACAGTTGCACTCATTTCATATCCAGCAAGATTTTGCTCAAAATCCTTCAATCTATGCTTCAACAGTATGTGAACCGAGAACTTCCAGATGTGCAAGATGGGTTTAGAAAAGGCAGGAGAACCAGAGATCAAATTGCCAACATCTGCTGGATCATAGAAAAATCGAGGAAATTCCAAAAAAAATCTACTTCTGCTTCATTGACTATGCTAAAACCTTTGGCTGTGTGGATCACAACAAACTGTGGAATATTCTTCATGAGATGGGAATACCAGATCATATTATATGCCTCCTGAGAAACCTGTATGAAGGACAAGAAGCAACAGTTAGAACTGGACAAGGAACAACAGACTGGTTCAAAATTGGGACAGGAGTACCTCAAGGCTATATATAGTCACTCTGTGTATTTAACTTATATGCAGAGTACATCATTCGAAATGCTGGGCTGGATGACTCACAAGCTGAAATCAGTATTGCTGGGAGAGATGTCAGCCTCAGACATGCAGATGATACCACTTTAACCGTAGAAAGTGAAAAGGAACTAAAGAACCTCTTGATGAAGGTGAAAAAGGAGAGTGAAAAAGCTGGCTTAAAACAGCATTCAAAAAACAAGATTATGGCATCTGGTCCTATCACTTCATGGCAAATAGATGGGGAAATGCGGAAACAGTGTCAGATTTCATTTCCTAGGGCTCCAAAATCAGTGTGGACGGTGATTGCAGCCACAAAATTAAAAGACAATTGCTCCTTGGAAGAATACCTATGACAAACCTAGACAGTGTATTCAAAAGCAGAGACATCAATTTGCCGACAAAGGTCCATATAGTCAAAGCTATGGTTTTTCCAGTAGTCATGTAAGAATGTGAGAATTGGACCATGAAGAAGGCTGTGTGATGAAGAATTGATGCTTTTGAACTGTGGTGTTGGAGAAGACTCTTGAGAGTCCCTTGGACTGCAAGGAGATCCAACCAGTCAATCCTAAAGGAAATCAATCCTGAATATTCACTGGAAGGACTGATCCTGAAGCTGAAACTCCAATACTTTGGCCACCTGATGTGAAGAACGGACTTACTGGAAAAGACCCCGATGCTGGGAAAGATTGAGGGCAGGAGAAGGGAGTGACAGAGGATGAGATGGTTGGATGACATTACTGACTCAGTGGACATGAGTTTGAGCAAACTCAGGGAGATAGTGAAGAACAGGAAAATCTGGAGCGCTGTAGTTCATGGTGTTACAAACAGTCAGACACAACTTAGCAAGTGAGCAACAACAGCAACATACCTTTAACTGTAGCGAATGTTTGAAAAGAGACGTTGAAAGGCTATTGATGAGGCCTCAGTGAGTCTTTCCTATTATTTCCTGTTTTCTCCTTAGCTGCTGCCTGCCTGCTCTCCCCACATAAGCAAGTGTCCACCCATATTTTTAGGAGCCGATAATATATGGTAGCAGGCCGGGGGTATTAGAACAATAGAAGATAATGTCACCTTTTTAGCTTTCATTATAATTCTATGTAGGGCCAGATCCATGAAATTTCAGGGAGGAGAAAGATGTATAATTTATTCAAATCTTGATTAAACCAAATAAATGAAATGCACCAGTGGATTCTGTAAGCACTTGCCCTGTGTGCATTATATAATGACTGTATCTATTTTTTTTTAATTTTGTATCTTTATTTTTTATTTTTCATTGGAGGATAATTGCTTTACAATGTTGTGTTGGTTTTTACCATACAACAATGCAAATCAGCCATGAGTATACGTATGTCCCCTCACTCGACCCTCCCCTCACACTCCTCTAGGTTAATAAAGACTGTATTTTAAGGGATGTGCATCCCCTCTCAAATTCACAAAGAAGGTGAGAAAAAGAACAGACAGACAAGAAAAAGAAATATTGGAGAAGTGTAGAAGGCGTGTGACCAATCACCAGAAGAAGTGAAATCTGAGGAGTCATTAAAATTATGGTAATGCTATTAATGAGAATGATATGCATACATTTGTATAGAATTGTAACATGTCTAGTTTCTTTTTTTTTTTTTTACATTATTATCTCATTAGACCTTCAGGATAACCCTATAGGATAGACAGAACACAAGTTTCATGTGAAGAGATGGATTTAGTACAACAATATGTCTTTTTGACCTCTGTGAACATAGCAAATTTCATTGTAAATGATTTAAGGAAATATGCCCATCTGAAAAATTTATTAGTTGGCATTTTGCTTTAAGTTGTCAGACTGTACCACTAAGGAGCTTAATGCCCATTAGTGGCTTACCAGTTAGGGTCAGAATCAGCCAATGTTACTCTGGAGCAAATGGAAAAACAAAATGAGTTTCTGTGAACTGGGGGTTTTGCTCCATGTGGGCTTGAGCATGGTCTTGAAGCGTTTATTAAGCTCAAAATCTGGCCAAAGCAACAGGTGCTAAGCATTTGATTCTAAACATCTGTCTTTCTCTCTTCTTTATAGTATATCTACATGTTGAAACAGACACAGAGCTGGAAGATGGGAAGCGGATCAGAAATGCCCTAGGTTGGTTGCAGGTAAGTGAGGATCAAACCCTATCTGCTTTCACTTCTCTGTCCAGCTGGTGTGATGTCACCTAGAAATCAGCCAGAACCTGCAGCCTGAGGAAAAAGATAAAAAAGTAACTCTCTATGGTTTTGAAAAATTCGTTCTTTTGCCTCATTTATTCTGCTATGGATTCCTTCTAATATACTGATATATTTCATTTCTGTTATTGTAATTCTTCAACTCACTTTGGTTGTTCTTTATTTTTCCTGTTTGCTAAAAACCTCTTGCAATTTCTCACTCTATGCATCTGTTCTTTTCCCAAGTTCTTGAATCATCTTTACCATGATTACTTTGAACTCTTTTCTTCAGTGGATTGCCTGTCTCCACTTCACTTAGTTAATCTGTCTTCTGGGTCTTTGGTTTTGAATAGAGACATGAAAAACAGAAAAGTATTTGAGATTGGGCTGACTTTTTCAAGTTAGACATTCATTTGTTTAGCTAAGAAACTATCACTGTGCCATATAACCTGAGGACACATAGATAACACGATTCTCATACCTGAGGAGCCCACAAACTAATGGGAAAGATAAACACGGAAATGAACAATTCCATAAGCTTGTCTACAAGAGTGTGGTGATAGGAGCAATGGTCTGTTTAAAGGTGTGGGGAAGGCTTCTTGGAGGAGGTGATGCTGGAGGGTGCAGAAACGAGTTTCAGTCAGTGGAGAAGGAAGATTATTCCAGACAGAGGAAGTAGTATGTAAGCAAAAGCACAGGGGCATGAATGGTAGGAATGATTTGCTAAAATGGTGATTCATAAAAATATGTGTCAAAGTCTAAGTTAAGATGGAGGAGATTACACATAAAAATAATTTCTAGAAGATGTTTCCATACTCAAAAGCTCACTACTCTGGACAGCACAGTGCTAGAACAATGTGTCTCAAACTTTAATGTGCATAGAATTTGAACAGGAATCTCACTAAGATGCAGATTCTGATTAAGTGAGTTTGAGGAGGCATCAGAAATTCTGCATTGCTAACATGCTCCCACAGAGAAGGCAATGGCACCCTACTCCAGTACTCTTGCCTGGAAAATCCCATGGACCGCAGAGCCTGGTAGGCTGCAGTCCATGGGGTCGCTAAGAGTCGGACACGACTGAAGCGACTCAGCAGCAGCGACATGCTCCCAGGTGATGCAGATGGGGCTAGTTTGCAGACCATTCTGTGAATGTGAACAGCAAGGGGGAGAAGCACAGGTGATAAGCCTAGCTCCTAACTTGAGGCTAGGGGTGTGTGTGTACGTATGTGCACGCTTGTGCACGCACAGATGTGTCCACCATGGGCTAGGCAATGAACAGCAACAGATTTTTAAAAACTTTTTATTTGTATTGGGATATAGCCGATTAACAATGTTGCGATAGTTTCAGACGGACAGCAAAGGGACTCAGCCCTACATATACATGTATTCATTCTGCCCCAAACTCCCCTCCCATCCAGGCTGCCACAGAACACTGAGCAGAGTTCCATGTGCTACAGAGTAGGTCCTTGCTGGCTATCCATTTTAGATATAGCAATGTGTACCTGTGCATCCCAAATTCGCTATTTCTTCCCCTAGCTCGTCCCCCTGTCAACCATAAGTTTGTTCTCTAAGTCTGTGAATCTGTTTCTGCTTTGTAAATAAGTTATTTGTATCACGTCTTTTTAGAGTCCGCATATAAGGAATGTTATACAGTATTCCTTCTCTGTCTGACTTCACTCGGCATGCCAGTCTCTAGGTCCGTCCACGTTGCTGCAGATGGCATTATTTTATCCTTTTTAACAGCTGAGTAATATTTCATTGTATACAACGTACCCTGTCTTCTTTATCCATTCCTCTGTCAATGCACATTTAGGAGGAAACAATGCTTTTAGAGTAGTGACAAGATCACATCTATGTCTGAATGTGCAGAAAGTCTGGGAGTGAGTGGAACAGGATACAAGGATGAGAAGCTGCTAGATGAATTGAAGGATGGATATTGGGAGCTTGAACAGTACAGTGGGGCAGCAGGAAGAGAGAGGACAGGGCGGATACAAAAGATCCTCAGGAGGTGAGACAGACGGGGCATGAAGATTGACTGGGTGGAGGGGTGTGGGAAAGGGCCAGGAGGAGGAGGAGAGAATGGCTCCTAAGGACCAGTCACGGGGGGAGGAGGTTTGGTGCTGCCGTAGATAATACAGGAAGAGGAAATGGTCAGGTCTGGGTGAAAAGGAGCCTCCAATTGACCCAAGCAGAGCTGCTCAGAAAGCTGTTATGATTCAGAACTAAGGACTGGGAGAGCTGGATAGTCCTGGAGGTTAGGGGAAGCCACAGCATTCAGAGGAGGCAGAGAAATGGATGAAGGATTCAATACGGGATAGCCCGAGGGGTGAAAGAAGAGCAGACAGCATCATAGCAAGTGGAAGCCAAGTGTTCAAGAAACAGATCATGTCAATGTCAATGTCAAACACTGCAGAATGGTCACGTAAGAATGAGGTACACTTAGCATTTAAGTGCTGAAAGTGACTTTAAGGGAGGAAGTTCCAAAAGCACTGTGGTTGCAGGACCACATGGGCTTCCCTGATAGCTCAGTTGGTAAAGAATCCACCTGCAATGCAGGCGACCTGGGTTCGATCTCTGGGTTGGGAAGATCCCCTGGAGAAGGGAACGGCTACCCACTCCAGTATTCTGGCTGAGAGACTTACATGGACTGTATGGTCCACGGGATCGCAAAGAGTCAGACACGACTGAGTGACTTTCACACACACGCAAGGAAAGCGTGGCAGGTAGAGTAATGGTTCCCCAAAGACATATCTGCCCTGATCTCTGGAACCTATGAATATTACATGTTATATGGCTGAGAGATTTTGCAGCTGTGACCTAAAGTATGGACCTTGAGTTGGGGAGATTATCCAGATGAGGGCTCTGATCATACGCCAGCCTTATAAGTGAAAGAAGGGGCTTCCTTCATAGTTAAGTCAATAAAGAATCTGCCTGCAATGCAGGAGACCCGGGTTTGATCCCTGGATCAGGAAGATCCTCTGGAAAAGGAAATGGCAACCCATTCCAGTATTCTTGACTGGAGAATCCCATGGACAGAGGAGCCTGTCTGGCTACAGTCCATGGGGTAACAAGAGTTGGATAGGACTTAGCAACTAAACCACCACCAAGTGAAAGAAGAGGCAGGAAGTGTGGACCAGAGAGACAGGATGTGACCCGTCAACCCACTACTGTTGGCCTTGAAGATGGAGGAAGGGGCAGTGAGCCAGGGACCTTGATGACTCTGGAAGCTGGACAGCTGTGAAGAAAACAGAGCTCCTGGTCTCATAACTGCAAGGAATTCTGCTAACAACCTGAATGAGGAGGATAAAGGATTCTCTTCTAGAGCCCCCAGAACGGAATCCAGCCGACCGACACATTGCCTTTGGTCTGCAGAGACCTATCCCAGACTGCCGAGCTCCCAAACTGCAAGATGACACATGGGTGGTGTTTTAGCTGCTGTTGGTTGATATTTGTTACAGCAGGGATAGGAAACAAGGTTCTCGTCTAGAGTCATGGCAATAATAAAAAAATCAGCTACTCGTTCAAGATGCTTGAAGGTTAAAATACAAGATTATGAAGCTTGGAAATACATTCATAGGGCAAATTTTGGAGTCACTTTTTCTTTGGAGTAGGAAGTGGGATGGTTAGAGCCAGTCACCTGTTGACCTTTGACACTACATCCTTTGAGCTCTTCACTGGATGAGGTTGATTGATATGTAAGATCCCTACATTTGCTGGAAAGACCATGATTTATCCTTGCCCGTTTTTGGACTTTATTTACTTATGTGTGCATGCTAAGTTGCTTCAGTCGTGTCCAATTCTTTGCGACCCTATGGACTGTAGCCCCCCAGGCTCCTCTGTCTGTGGGATTCTCCAAGCAAGAACACTGGAGTGAGTTGCCATGCCCTCCTCCAGGGGATCGAACCTGCACCTCTTATGTCTCCTGCATTGGCTGGCAGGTTCTTTACCACAAGCGCCACCTGGGAAGTCCTTGTTTATTTATTTATGCCTGATCTTATTTTTAAGAGCAGTTTCAGGTTGACAGCCAGGCTGCGGAGAAGGCACAGAGGCTTCCCGTTGCCTCCCTCCCTTTGACTCGCACAGCCTCCCCTCCTGCCGACATACTGCTCCAGAGTGGCTCCATTTTACAATGTAGGACCCTACCTTGATGCTTTGTTATCACCCGAAGTCCGCTGTTTACATCAGGTTTCACTCTTGGTCTGGTCCGTCTTTCAACCTAAAAATAGAGATCCCACCAGCAACCTTTTGGTAAATTGCTTCCCTGTTGTCATCGCTTTGTGGCCCGATGGAACAAGCCCCGTGGCTTGATAGCAGTGGACACGTGCAGCCCAGGGTATCTTTAATTTCCCCTGCTCTGTCTCCTTCCACGTCTCCCGCTTAGCAGCCCAGCTATTACAGTAAGAGCTTAATGTGTGCCCTGGCATTGTTGTGGTATCATTTAGACGATTGCACGCTGGGCCGACACTAGTCAGAGGCGGCCTGTGCATTAAGGGCTCATCGTTATCAGCTTATTGGTTGCGGTCGATGGAACAGTGGTAAACCTCAGACCTTCCACTGAGACACGAGCCTATTTATGCTCTTCCCTCATCCTGTCCTATTCCCTCCTGTTCTGTCCCTTAGAAATGCTGCCTTTCTATGTTATTTGAAGCCAGTGGATAGCTGGGTGGCTTTTTCAGTCTTGCCCACCCCTTAGGAACATAGAAATATCAGTTGGTGAAGTCACTGTTATTACTCATTTAAATGAGAAAGTCCCAGGTACTGTAGTCATGGCCAGGGTATTTTAAAACATCTCTTTTATAATTCTATACGTTTCAATGTACTTTTTGATTTCTGTGTGTATTGCAGTTGTCTCAGTTATACTCCTTTGGTTTTGAAAGAAAGTTTCTAGAAGCCAGGTCTAGACTTATCTAAGGTTTATTTAGTGTGCTATAAATACAACATCTGATGCCACACCATCGATTTCTCATTAACACCGACGTGTGCTTAGTCGCTCAGTCATGTCCAACTCTTTGGAACCTCATGGACTGCAGCCGCCAGGCTCCTCTGTCCATGGGGATTCTCCAGGCAAGAATGTTGGAGTGGGTTGCCATGCCCTCCTTCCAGGGGATCTTCCCAACCCAGGGATCGAACCCAGGTCTCCTGCATTACAAGCTGATTCTTTACTGTCTGAGCCACAAGGAAAGCCCTTTAACACTGACAAAGGCTTACGAATCTAAACAAGCCCTTCCTTTACTTTTTCTGCATCTGTCTACATATTTCTTTCGCAGGTGTTCTACGGAACTATTTCTTTATGCTCATCATTCAGTTCAATTCCTAGACACGCTGCAGAGTGCACAGACTGATAATACTAGCAGCAATGCTTCTTATAATGATCATCAGTCCATTTCTCGCTCACAGGTGCTCCGGGGGGCAGGCAGGTCTCCAGTGACACATGCACGTTTTCAGGGGCCGCATGCATGCTCTCCTCCCCTCCAGAAATACCCAGACTCAGCCTACAACCTTGGCCCCAAAAGAATTCCTTTTATTCCGTGGGTGCCTGCTTAGTCACTTCAGTCGTGCCCAACTCTTTGTGACCCAGTGGCCTGTAGCCTGCCAGGCTCCTCTGTCCACGGGATTCTCCAGACAAGAAAACAGGAGTGGATTGCCATTTCCTCGTCCAGAGGATCTTCCCAACCCAGGGATTGAACCCATGTCTCTTGACATCTCTTGCATTGGCAAGCGGGTTCTTTACCCCTAGCGCCACCTGGGATGCTCCCCCCCACCTTTATTCCAGAGAGATATAATTATGAGGTGAAGGGTATGAGAGCAGATTGCATTCTGGGAGCTACGTACCCATCAAGTTATATGTTTTTCCTATTTTTGCTGTCCTGGGCCTCCTTATCCTAGGTACTGGCTGAGTCTATTTGTCTTCTGTTTTATGTTTTGTTTTTTGGCCATGAGGCACGTGGGATCTTATCTTCCCAACTAGGGATCAAATTCATACCCCCTGCATTGGAAGGTGAAATCTTAACCACTGGACCATCAGGGAGGTCCCTGGGTCAGTTTTTCTTATCATGCCCATCTGAGAGTACAGATACTGAATGATGCAGGTAAATTCACAACTAATCCATTGCCTGCATTCTCTCTGAATGTTTAGGACCAAATCCTATTTATCCATCCTCCTACAAAGTTACCTGCTTCTTACCTGCTTGGAATTCTCTGGTGGTTTTCTTAATCTTTTCTGGAAAAGATTAAGTTTCCCTGGTGGCTCAGACGGTAAAGCGTGTCTGCGATGCGGGAGATTTGGATTCATTCCCTGGGTTGGGAAGATCCCCTGGAGAAGGAAATGGCAACCCACTCAGTACCCTTGCCTGGAAAACCCCATGGACAGAAGAACTTGGTGGGCTATACCATGGGGTCACAAAGAGTCAGACACAACTTCACTTTCACTTTCTAAAGATGTATAGGTGCATGAATTTAGCAGCTAGTACTGCTAACTACTGTGAAACGGGAATTTTACCAGGCAATGAGAATACTTACAGGAGTGAGACACTGTTTCTATGCTCAAGAAACTCACCATCTGTGACTTATTTTTAATATGTGTTGCCCTGAGTTTGGGTCATTTGACTGGTAAGCATCAAATATCTCATTGGATTGTTCATCCTGGAGAGTAGTTAATGCAAGTCAGAAGCACGTTGGGTATCAGAGCTCACACTTACCTCCTTCTGAGCATCAGATGGCATCTTTGATGCACTTCAAATCTTCAGGGGGAGTGCATGAGAGTAAGCCAGGCATGCCTTTGTCATCCTCTCCCTTGACCTGTGGGTACCATATTGTCCTCTGTGAGGGCCTGTGGGAGGTGAGCAATCTGATGGACGTCTGTGTCTAAGAGAAGCAGTGATTCTGTGACTTTGTTGTGATGGCCAGAGGTAGGCACATCTTGAAACATGATCTTAAATGTTAAGTACAAATATTCTCCGAATTAAAGGCACATTTCTTTGCTTTGTATTCCATGTGTAGAGGAACCTAATTCAACACCACCAGTTACGAATTCAGATAATAGGATTAATTGAAATAATAATTCCTTCCTTTCTTATCCATGACCCTGTGTCAATGATACAAAAGCTCTGCAGACATATCATATGTATGAAAACAAATGTTTGCATTTATTGAAATAACTTTTCTCTTTGTAAACTTAGCAGATTGGTTGTAGAATGTTGCCCACAGGGAAAGGGGTATATGTGAGCACTTTTAGGTCAGTTGCTGTGCATCTGAGCAGTTGTAGATACACTGGTAGTGAAGTTGATGAGAAAGAAAGGAGGGGTGTTGGAGAGGGAGGAAGCTGGGAGATGTCTTGGATGGTTTGGTGCCCATGTTCAGTGGAATAGACTATGCCAGGGCTGGTTTGTGGGAGTCGGCGGGTGAATATCAAGAAAGCAGGGTGCTGGTCTTGGGCACAGATTCCTGACAGAACAGATATGAATGGGTGCTTTAGGCAATCCAAGGAGATCTGATTTGCCTTTCTTTTTTTAAAGATTTTTTGACACCCTTTAAAGTCTTTATTGAATGTGTCACAATATTGTTTCTGTTTTATGATTTGAATTTTTGGCCACGTGGCGTGTGGGATCTTAGCTCCCCAGCCAGGGATTGAACCCATACCTCCTGCATTGGAAGGCGAAGTCTTAACCACTGGACAGCCAGGGAAGTCTCAGATTTGCTTTCTTTCGATTCCACTTCAACGTAGGCAGAGCAATGGCAGGTGGCGTTTGTTCAGCTTGTGCCCCTAAAGTCTCAGGAGATGGGCAGCCATCTTCCACTGGCTTTGCTTTGAGGAAGTCGATCTCCTGGACTGGCTGCAGCCGGCGAGCAGCCTGTGGCCTCTGGGCAGCCACTCCTGAGGTCACATCCTCCCATGTCCTGAGGACACAGAGCGCTTTGGCCAGGGGATCCATGACCGCGTCCTCCTGGGTCAGAGGCCTTCTTGGCTTGGAAAGCTTCCTGGGTTTGCTGACATCAGCCTCGTGTGGAGGAGGATTGGCCTGGCTGCTGAGAATATACATGGAAGTGAATGAAGTCCGTGAAGAAAAAGGAAAAGAAAAACAGCTCAGCCAGACACGCCCTTGATGGCCATTGTTCCTCCCTTGGAATCTGTGAGCTGGAGAGGAAGAGGTGACCGGGGAGGCATTTCCTAAACACAGATGAGGAGAAAGAGGCTGGGGAGGCCGGAATCGGTCAGGAGGACTCGAAAGGCCGTGCTCTCCTGCCAAATAGGGTGATTCTAAGGAACAGCTGTGATGACAGGAGCCTAACAACTAGGAATTTCAAAACAAAACAGAACGCTGTTATCATGGCCTCCCCAGCCAGGGGGTCCCTGGAATCCAGGGCTCTGCCCCTCACCACACAGAACCGGGCAGACACATTCACTCTTCAGCAATGTCCCAACATCCTCTCAGTGACAGACACGCATTCCTCTGTCTGGAAAACTTTCCTCACGTCTAACACCGAGCCCTCCCGCTGCAGATGAACTCCGGCGTCTCGTCCCTCGGTTCCGGAGACGATGGGGTGGAAAAGGACCTGTCACCATTTCCTCCTGAAGAATTCTTCAAAACACCGCTGATTTTCCCTCGGCCCTTCAGAACTCATTTCTGAAATGGTCAGTTCTGGAGAGTCCCGGTCAGATGCTTCTGCTCAGGGGGAAACGAGCTTTCATTACTCAGCAGAGTAGAAGGGCAGAAATGGGTGCCCCTGTTCTGATTAGTCAAGGAAAACCCTTTGCCCCCAACTCTGGTTTCTTCCCCACCGAATGCAGCATGCTGGTTAAAGAGCGTTTTTGTTTCTCTTTTCTGGAACCCATTGTGTGTGGTGTCCAAGACACTTAGCAGCTCGTACAGCTGCAGTTGTATTAAACTTCCCAGGCGGTCCCCAGAACTCTCAGGAGGAGTGAAGCTGCCCCAGGGAGGGGTGTGTCCCCGTGTGTGTGTGTGTGTGTGTGTGTGTGTGTGTGTGTGTGCGTGTGTCTGTGTAGGAGGAGGGGGCCCTGGGGCTGGGCACCCCCCCCCCCCGCCAGGCCTTCTTTTCAGCTTGAAGCCCTCACTGCCTCTTTCAGGCTCAGGAAGCTGTCCCCACAGTGACACTCACACGCCAAGGAACCACATAATCGTTGGCAAGGCCTTGGCCCCCCCACCCCCCACCCCCGTCAGCCAGACGGGGCGGAGACAGCATTCCATTATTATAACACAATGCCATAAGAGGATGCAAAATTCTTTTCATATTCCTTCTTATACAATAGGGCTCTGAAAACTCGACTTTTCCACCGAAAAGGGAGGTAAAATCAGCTGTATGTGGTGGTTGTGTTTTTGCCAACAAAGGGCTCTTACTCATTGTAGGGGCTACTGTGTGAGCCTGGCTCACAGGGGTCGGCTCCAAACCTCCTCCCGGAGGCCCGCCCCTGGACTCTGAACCTTAGCAACTGATACTGCCCTCAGCAAACTGGCCCAGCTTAGAAGGCTGAGCTCATTTTTCTTGCTCCAGGACCACAAGGCCCTGGAGGGTGAAGCCAAAGCAAGCCCAGGCCTCCTAGGAAGACTCGGACTTGCATTGTCTGCAAAACTGCTGTGCACACACTGGTCTCAAGGGAAGGGCTCACCTCCTCACCTCACCCAGCCCCAGGATGTTGGTGCCATGCTCACCCAGGCCTGGTGGGGACAGGTTGTCCTCCGTCCTGGGTCACTCTGCCTGGGCCTAGCAAGGCTCGGTGCGCACCTTATCAGTGCTGTTGACAGGCTGACTCACAGATCCGGCATGGATGCTGGAACCCAGCAACCCAGATGCTATTTCTAGCTTGGCTGTGGTTCCTGGCCGTGCCTTCCCACCATGGAACCAGGAGGAGAAGTCATCTGCGCCGGTGTTGGACTAGGTGGTCCCTGTGGGGTGGACACCAGGAGACGTGGGACTTTTTCTTTATGAAAGGGTAGGAAATGATTTCTCTATAAAAGTGTAGGAAACGAGTTTAACAGCCCTGGTGATCCTGTCCCTCTCAAGAGTAATCTCTGACTTTGGCAGTGGTAGGAAATGAAATGGATTCAAGAGACCTCTGTGAACTTTTGTAGAGTTCCAATCCACCTTTCAGAGTAAATCTCCCCCTTAATTCATTGTTGTCCTTATTTGCTGAACGTGCATTTATTTAGAATATTGAATGAGAGCTCTTCCTAAAAATCACTACAGACCTTAAGTGCAAGTAAGCATTGTTCTCCAAGCCTTGAAACCCCCCACGAGACCAATTCCTTTACAAGCATCCTAGAAGGTAGGGATTGCCCGGGCAGTATTTCAGACTCTCTTAATAACACCTTATGGGGAAATTATGACACATTTTCTTATTTTCTGTGAGGGTTATACTTGTTCTTTGGATGAAAGGAACTCCATATGTAAATGCAATTATTACTCTGAATTTCTGTACAATCGGAGCGCCAGAGTCTCCTGGGCTGTTTGAACAGGATTCAGGCCTGGATTTTAACAGTGAATATGGGCAAAGAAAAGCCATAAAATCCACGAAACATTAACATTGCTAAAGAGGACCCAGGGGTTTACAGCGTCGAGGGTCAGCAGTAAGTGGTCATGTTTGAATGAAGTGCGCCCTCTGATTAGTGAGAAACGGGGCCTGGCATCTTCCACAGCACAAATACTCTGCTTCTAAGGCTGCCAAGCAAGTGCTTTCAGAAGCTGAATTTTCTCCCCACTCCAGGGAGCTGGCAGTGGACAGCAGAGGACATTCCACTGAAATCAGGCCATTGGGAGCTGAAGACAAAGGCAGCTGATTCAAGTGCACCAAATTGGAGTTTCTCTAATCAAATATATTAAATTCACCATCATTCTTGATTGTCTTAATGGGAAGGAAGGGCAGCTGTGCCCTTCGTTTTCTAAGCATTTTATTTAGTGCCTTGGGGGGCAGGGGGTGTTGCGGAGAGGGAGGGGAAGGAAAGCAGGATGGGAAGAGAAGAGAGGTAGAGATAGCCAAGAAAGCTATGGGAAGCTAATGTCTTTTGTCTTAAAAGTAAAATGATTTTGCATGCTGTTCAGATCCACACTGAGAGTTCCCAGAGCTGTCACTCACCGAGAAAAAAACCCCAAATAACCAGTTTATAAAGCACATTTACTTAGGAGTGGAAGAACAGCCAGCAAACAGATCAGGGCATGGCGGGTGGAGAAGCTTGGAATATTTCAGCAAAGAGAGACGTGGGCGACTAGTGTTAGACTTGCTCCACTGGTTTCATGAAAGCCTGCTCCACTGAGCATTGCTTACCCGTTGCATACTTTGTGCTTCGTACAACAGGATTTAAATGTCAAGACTCTTAGGGACTATATTTTAAATGAACAACCAACAAGGACCTACTGTATAGCACAAGGAACTCTGCTCAATGTTATGTGGCAGCCTGGATGGGCGGGGAGTTTGGGGGCAAATGGATACATATATTGTTGTTTTTTAGTCACTAAGTTGTGTCTGACTCTTTTGTGACTCCATGGACTGTAACGTGCCAGGCTCCACCATAGGATTTCTCAGGCAAGAATACTGGAGTGGGTTGCCATTTCCTCCTCCAGGAGCATCTTCCCAACCCAGGGATCAAACCCAGGTCTTCTACTTGGTAGGTAGATTCTTTACCACTGAGCCACCAGGGAAGTCCAGATACATGCATATGTACGACTGAATCCCTTTGCTGTCCACCTGAAACTATCGCAGCATGGTTAACTAGCTATAGGGAGTGAAAGTTGCTCAGACGTGTCCAACTCTTTGCGACCCCATGGACTACAGCCTGCCAGGCTCCTCTGTCCATGGAATTCTCCAGTGGGTTATAGTTCCCTTCTCCAGGGGATCTTCCCAACCCAGGGATCTCACCCAGGTGTCCCTCATTGCAATCAGATTCTTTACTGTCTCAGTCACCAGGGAAACCCCTCCAACACAAAATAAAAAGTTTGGGAAAACAAAAGAGAGAGAGAGACTTTCAGGGAAACAGATCTCCTCCGTCACCTTCCTGGCTAAGAGCAGAATCCACAGAAGGCCTTTTTCACCATTCGCACGATGGAATTCAAACTTCTGGTTCAGAATCTGATGGCCCGACCTATTGTTTTCTAAGACAGCTTAACAGAAAAGTCCGAGAGTAATGTTTCCTGCCTGGAGTGCCGCGCTACAGACAAGGTCTCGGTCTGCCCCTCCAGCTTCAAAGGAGAACTTGGGCGCGTGATGTCACTTCCTCCGTCTGCTGAGTTGATAACAGGATGAACCTAAACGTGATATGAGCCAGACATTCCACTCTGTGATTTTGTACTTCACCCCATGGGAAGGCAAAGTCCTTAAGCAGACATTGTTTTTGTACTAAGAGCTATGCACCCACGAATGCGCTTCATCAAGGAAAACAAAAGTCCAGGAATCGCCGGCTGGACTCACAGGCTTGCACAGGCTAACGTGAGTCATCCAGGGCTTTGAAAGCTGGTGCCTGTTACCGCCTGAAGCCAGCCTGTTTCTGAGCTGGAATGTGAAAGGCAGCTGGCTGTGTCAAAGGAGCAGAGAATAAAGCCGCAGTGTAAAACGAAGACACAATTCAGCAAAGAGAAGATGATATTAAAATGGAGTCTGCTCCTCTGTCAGCCACTTTCGGAGGGCCCCCTTTGGGAAACAAATGATTCTATTCTTCTTTTTAGAGAACAGAAAAAGGAGTTGGGGGGTTCCTTTCAGAAAAATGTTATCGGACTCTTTAAAAATGTCCGCATTTGAAGGGAAGGTGGCTCAGACGGTAAAGAATCCGCTTGCAATGCAGGAGATCTGGATTTGATCCCTGGGTGGGGAAGATCCCCTGGAGGAGGGCATGGCAACCCACTCCAGTATTCTTGCCTGGAGAATCCCCATGGACAGAGGAGCCTGGCGGGCTGCAGTCCATGGGGTTGCAAAGAGTTGGACACGACTGAGCGACTTACTGCTCAAAGGGCATGTGATAAGGCAGTGTCTATATACCTGGCGGCATTATATCAGAGGACACAATGCAGGCTAAATGGAACTGTTTATTGCTCGGAGGAAATCTAGCAACTAAATCAATCAGCTCGGCTCTCCTGTTATATATGGTGGGTGTCCAGCCCCCTTATGGTGGCTCCTTCCTTTCCCAGGAGCTGGGTGAGGCCGGCTCACAGAGAGGAAGAAACTGCCAGTGCCTTTCTCCCCATACTCCCTCCCTCTCTCTCACACAATGCCCCTTTGTCCCTGTGGTCCCTCATCCCTCAGGGCATGGCCTGAGCTGGGTAGAGGCCGTTGCCAGGGAGCCTCTTATTTCCAGCTTCTTCCTCCTGTGGGGAGTGAGCCTCCTGGGCCAGCTTGGAGTCACATCCAGAGCTACCAGGCTTTGGGGTGGCATCCCGGCTTCTCAGGCTTCATCTGGGTGGTGCCGCAGGGGCCTGTCTCCCCCCGCTACCCCACCCCACCCCCACCCAGTGGCTAGGACCTGGGATCAAGAGAGGGGCGTATGGGTTCTCATAAAGCCCACCCAGCTCATGAAGGCTGCAGAGAGAGCTCAGGGCCAGGAGTCAATCTCAGCATAGCTTGGTCTTCTCTGTGAAATTAGAGGCTTCAGGAGATGACATCAAGGTCTCTTGCAGGTACAATGATGTGTTTGTGTGTGTACTCAGTTGCTTAGTCATGTCTGACTGTATGTGACCCTGTAGACTGTAGCCCATCAGGCTCCTCTCTTCATGGGATTTTCCAGGCAAGAATACTGGAGTGGGTTGCCACTTCCTTCTCCAGGGGATCTTCCTGATCCAGGGATCGAACCTGCATCTCCTGCACTGGCAGGCGGGTTCTTTACCGCTGAGCCACCTGGGAATCCACAGTGGCGTGTACCTCTCAATAATAACTGAGGATGTGGGAGAGAAATACCATGGCCTTCTGAGTAGATGGGCCTCGATTCGAATACTGACTTCACCTTTGTGGTTTTGCTCAGGTTATAAAGCTTCTGTTTCTTTTTTGGGAAAAAAAAGTTTGGACCAAATCACATCTACCATACCAAGATGCTATGTGAGTTTGCTGCTGCTGCTGCTGCTGCTGCTGCATCGCTTTAGTCGTGTCCGACTCTGTGTGACCCCATAGACGGCAGCCCACCAGGCTCCCCCGTCCCTGGGATTCTCCAGGCCCAGACTAGTTTACATAAACCCATGACAGTACTCGAATAAGCTAAATTTATTCTCCAAGACAGTAGTTTCCCCAGACCAGCCCCATACTGGGGATAGAATGGGACAAATTCTTACTCATCTATAGTCAATAGAAGAAAACAGTAGTGATGCTCCTATACATCTCATGCATAATAAAAATATATGTGTGCCATATATATGTTAGTTTACTAAGGACAAGTGTCCTTTCCCAAAAAAGACTAATCAGCGTGGCCTTTACTTTTTGAAATGATAGTCAGAATAAATGAGAATTGGTTTTTAGCCAACTTATTTGGTCAAAAATTAAAAGCTGACAAGCCTACCTTGCAACCAATCTTAATTATTGTTTTCCCCAACTTTACTTGTCTCTGAAAATGAAATGCCTAGGAACTGGTAACCCAAGACATGAAAATGAAACATAATTCCATTGTAAATTTCAAACCTCCTGGACTAAGACAGATTTTCATCACTGAGTGGCTCTCTGAGCTCATTGCAGTCTAGAGGGACCCTGCCTTCACTGGCTTCCACAGCATTTCCAGGCCACCCAGTTGCCTCGCCTGCTCTGAGCAGAGTTCAGTGTACATGGAAAGCAGGCTGGCCCAGCCTCTCCCCCTCCAGTGGACCCACTTAGTATGGAGCTCTTAGGGCTTCCCACCCACTCTGGTCTCACCACAACGTCTCCTCTGCCTTTGCTCAGCTCCCAGTGAAGAAGGGCCTTTGAGCCCAGCTGTTTGTACCCTATCCCCTCTTGAAAGAAAGCAGGGAGACCTCTTCCCCTCAAAGCTTGGGCGTTTGGGCTGCTTCTCATCATCAGGGAATCTGAGCTGCCACCCCCAGCGTGGTGTCCCAGAAAGGGGTATTGATGGAGCCGGAGCTGGGTGGGAAATAGGGTGATGGCTCTTTGCCTCCTGGTGATTCAGGTTCTCCCAGAGTGGCCTCATGTGTTGTGAATTACAGAAATAACAAAAACACCCACGATTAAATACAAGTACCAAAATGTTCTTGAATGCCAAGTGTAAGGGGTTGAAACGCGCTCTTGATGCAAGCTGGTCGCACGCGGCGTGCTGCCATTCGCGCCTGCGCAGCTGGTCGAACGCGGCTTGCTGCCATTCGCGCCTGCGCAGCAGTGGAGCCCGCGGGGCCTGCTCTCCCCGGGCTGGGCTTGCTTTGTTTCTTCTGGTCCTTTCCTTCCACTCTCTGCAGCCAGAGACTGCAGTGCTGTTGGATCGCATTTTCCCTGCGAGGGGCCTGACCCCTCTGATAGACATATTTGGTCTTCCTGGGAGGTCTCTCCAGGGTCAGAAAGGAACACACAGAAAATCCATTAGGCCCCATATCACATCTCTTCAGGGGTAACAGATGTCAGTGGTGCTCGCTGAGATCTGAGTCAGAAAACTGCAGGGTCCTGGAGCCGAGCGTGGCAGAGTCGAGTGATCCAGCCGTCTGGCCTCCACAGCATCGAGCGCGGTGCCACCTCTGGGCTCACTATCTGAGTCCGAGTCTGCAAATGGTAGAGGTGCACGGAGGGCGGCGGGGGTCTTCCCTGCCTCGCTTCAGCTCCCTCCGCCCCAGCCTCTCCTTGCCCCCTGCTTAGTGGGGCCTGGTTCCTGCCATGCCGTGGAAGATGCTAGCAAGGAAGTGGGTGGGTGCACATCTAAGCTGAATTTTATCTTTTTGGGGCTCCTTAATCTCTTGTGAAGTGATTTAGACCATAGAGAACAACGGTGCTTGTTTTTTATTCTGGAGGCTTCAGTTCTACCAAGAGGCTTCTTAAGTGTTAAGAGGCTCCCCGAGGTTGGTGCTCTCTCCCTTCATGTGGTTCTTGTTCTCATGTTTTACTTATATTTGATGTGGTGGCTGTAGCCAATGAAAGCTAGTCCCCTTCTCCCCTCCCCCAGCCCCAGCTCAAAGTCATAAACCAAGGGTTTTTGGTTTCTGTCTCAACATTTCCTCTCTTCACTGTCTCTGCAGGGCCAAAAATGTCATTTTCTAAGTTACTCTCAGGAGCTTTAGCTTCCTTATGTCCTTTGTTCATTAAGGGGGCCAGTGGGATGTGTGGGAGGGAGCTGGGGTCTGGGGCGTGGGGCCACCTCCTGAGTGCAGCGCAGGTGCACCTTGCTAGAAACAGAGGATTCAAAGATAAGCCCTCAGCAGAGCCCCCCCGCCCCCTGCCACCATGGGGATAGAAGGAGGACACCCACCACACTCTGGTGAAGGCCACCAACACCTTTTTAATCACCAAATCCAAGGATCCATTTCCATTCCCACACTTCATTCCCTCCCTCCAGTTCTGGCCCTGTGGCTCACCCCTGCTTTTCTCATTGTGTTATTCAATAGACCTGGGTTCGAGCCCTGGGTTGGGAAGATCCCCTGGAGAAGGAAATGGCAACCCACTCCAGTATCCTTGCCTGGAAAATCTCATGGACACAGGAGCCTGGCAGGCTGCAGTCCATGGGGTCGCAAAGAGTTGGGCACGACTGAGCGACTAACACTAACACTTAAGGGGCTAGCCCATTCCTATGCCAGGGTAAGTGGTACACGTGATAGTTAAAAGCAGGTTCTGCGTCATAACGTGTGTATTCACTCCAGTCCTGACTTGTCTTAGATGTGTGGCCCAGGTAAGTTATGCAGCCTTACAGGGACTCAGTTTCCTCACCTGTTAAATGGGATTTATAATATTATCTACCCCACAAGATTTTGTGACGGTCAGATCAGATAATACCAAGGGTGTGCTTAGAATGAGGTGCTGGCACATTGTATAATTCTGGTGACTGGGCTTCCCTTGTGGTTCAGATAGTAAAGAATCCACCTGCAATGCGTGAGACCCGGTTTGATCTGTGTGGGTCAGGAAGATACCCTGGAGAAGGGGATCCCCTGGCAACCCATTCCAGTATTCTTGCCTGGAGAATCCCATGGACAGAGGAGCCTGGCAGGATACAGTCCATGGGGAAGCAAAGATTCGGACACAACAGACTATCACTTTCACTTTTTTCTGTTATAGTAATGATATTTAGGCTTCCCTGGTGGCTCAGATGGTAAAGCATAATTATTAGTATTATACTTTGTGCTAAGCACTAGTAATACATCTGGGAATTCAGTAGCCATGGTTTCTTCCCTCAAGAAGCTTACAGGCCAACAAAACAAAACAAAGCAAGAAAACAATTGTAGGAGTGAATAATAATTGAAAATTTAAAATACAGATACAACTATGCCACATTGGATACAATTAGAGACTTAAGTCTTAAGTCAGTCTGATAGTAATTGGCTTATTAACTTTGGCAAGCCATTCAAACTCTCTGAATTGCAGCTTCTTCATCAAAAAATCAATGATTCGGATTTTATTAAGTCTGTAATTTTATAAAATATATTTCTGAAAGATGTGACTATTTGTATAACCAATTAGGTGGGCTTTTTAATAAAGCAGGTATTGTGTTTCTCTCATTCACTCCTATATCAACCAATACCTAGAAATCCATCATCAAAAGTAGACTTCCAATAATTGTTCATGTAACAATAGAAAAAAAAAAAAAAGAAGCAGCTTACAGGCCAGTGTGGGAGACAGCCATTCAACCCGGGGATGCTGACGTGTTAAGATTGATACAGCAAGTACAGAGCTGTGCTCCCCATAGTCTGGGCTACTGTACTCTCCTGTTCCCAGATTCTCCAAACTTTCTTTCTCCAGCGCCATCCCTGACTTGTTTTTCCTTTATCTTTCACAAAGCTGTGACTCCTCCCAGACTCTACTGATTTCCTCCCCATGCCCCTTGGCCCACCCCAGCTCAGAGGCGGAAGGAAAGCCTCAAGATCAGTCGAGGGTTTTCATCAGCCCGGAATCATCCTGGGCCGGGGGCGGGGCCAGTGGCCGGAACCTCCTCAGTGTGGGCGTGGGCTTCCTTCTTGGAGGGAGATGCTCTTAGATGGCCTCTTTTGCTCGGCCGAGAAGTCTCCACGAGTTGCTCGCCCTCTTATGACTCAGTTTAACCATCCCCAAGAAGGAGATGATAATACTCTTTACATGGGGCTAGTTGACCATACATATATTATCCACTATATATACGCACAAGTAAACACATATAGCATTCATATACACATATACATGCATACATATGTGTCTGTATATTTTTGTATGTGTGTGCTAAGTCGCTTCAGTTGTGTCCAACTCTTTGCAACCCCATGGGTTGTAGCCCATCAGACTCCTCTGTCCATGAGATTCTCCAGGCAAGAATAATGGAGTGGGTTGCTGTGCCTCTCCTCCAAGGAATCTTCCCGACCCAGGGATCGAACCTATGTCTCTTGTGTCTCCTGCATTGCTAGGTGGGTTCTTTACATTAGCACCACCTAGGAAGCCCCGTTTGTATATACACACATAGACATATGTAAATGTGAAAAATCTCAACTCAGTGCCTGGTCCAGAGTCAGCACAGAGTGTAGCTGTCAGTGGTAGCTCTGACTCTAGCTGTTCCTAGGAGCTGCAGCATCCCTGTGGGTTGTGGTTTTGGGAGGACGGTGTCTGGAATGCAGAAATGCCTGAACCAGACAATTCAGTCTTGTGTAGTTGCTGAGCTAGGAATACAGGAAACAAAGTTGACAGAGTTGGGTTCCTGTCCTTGAAGGAGTTTGCAGTGCAGATCTGTGCACAGGTGACTCTGATGCAAGCCAAACTCTAGAAGACAATCGAACTGAGGGTGTGTGCCCGGACACTCAAAAGGAAATAGTTCTGTTCTGGTCATCAGTCACTTGCACTTAGAGATTCAGACCGTTGAGGCGGAGATGAGGCTAGAGGAAGGGCTTTCTTATCGGAAGGCAGAGGTAAGCATGTGAGCAAGTGCACAGATTCAGGCAGCCTCGTAGCAGGTGTGGGCTCTGATCATGGTGCCTGGAGCACAGTGGTCCTGCAGGGACTCATCTGGAAGGCAGACCGGGATTGTGGTGGAGGGTTTTTAGGCTGCTGAGGGTTTCATTTTCTTGGGCTCCAAAATCAATGTGGATGGTTACTGCAACCACAACATTAAGAGATGCTTGCTCCTTGAAAGAACAGCTATGACAAACCTAGACAGTGTATTAAAAAGCAGAGACATCACTTTGCTGACAAGATTTCGTATCGTCAAAGCTATGGTTTTTGCAGTAGTCATGTACAGATGTGAGAGTTGGACTATAAAGAAGGCTGAGTGCTGAAGTTGATGCTTTAAAACTGTGGTGTTGGAGAAGACTCTTAAGAGTTCCTTGGACAGCAAGGAGATCAAACTAGTCAATCTTAAGGGAAATCAACCCTGAATATTCATTGGAAGGACTGGTGCTGAAGCTGAAGCTCCAACACTTTGGTCACCTGATGTGAAGAGCTGACTTACTGGAAAAGACCCTGATGCTGGGAAAGATTGAGGGCAGGATAGGAGGAGAAGGGGGTGACAGAGGATGAGATGCTTGGATGGCATCACTGACTCAATGGACTTGAGTTTGAGCAAGGAGATAGTGAAGGACAGGGAAGCCTGGCATGCTGCAGTTCATGGGGTCGCAAAGAGTTGGACATGAATTAGTGACTGAAAAACAATGACAAGGGGTTTGCAGCGTATTACATATTTGAGCTAAAAACAAACTGTCCTCTAATGACTTGAAGACTCCATCAGGAAGATCCTGGCTTGTAAGGAGAAGACAAATTGAAAAGGAATAGGGTTTGTAAAATAAGGAACTAAAGCCAAGTTGAATCATACGAGCAACATCACCTTTGTTTCTGCTGGCAGAGGACTCTATCATTAAGTCACAGCACCGTGGCACCCGCCATCAGATTAAAATTCTCAACAGATTTCCGTGTGTAATAGAAACTTCAAACTTTTTATTACTTTAAAAAAGAGACATGCTGCCAAAGCCACACACATTATTAAGCTTTGGTATTTGAGCCTGGCTATGTGAGGAAATAATCTAAACATTTCCCACCTGACCCCTCATCTGTCCACATCTGAACCTCCCCATGGCTCCTCCTTACCCAGTGAATAATTTCGAAGACCTCAGCATGGTTTGCTCTGCTTTGCCCACCAGCCTCTCCCCTTATCACTCTTTCTCATGCCCCACCCTCTGCCCACATCTAATGCCTTGTGGATGCTTGAGCCATGCTTTGCATCTGCTCTCCTCTGCGCCTTCCCTCTCTACCTTCTTGCCCTGGTTAATCTCTTTTCTTCATATCCAAAGTCCTGCTCTGTTGTCACATGCTCAGATGGAGCCTCCTGAGCTCCTGTCTCAGGCAGGGCCCCTCTTTTGTTCTTGCATAACAACCTGTGCCTATCTTTGTCATCTTGAGTCTTCTGCCATATTGCAATTACTGGAGCATCTCCTCCATAAGCCTGTGAGGTCCCAAGGGATCTCTGCTTCTCTCAGCCTGATTTCTTGAGTGCCTGGCATATCCTATGGACAAGAAGAGATTCTGAATAGCAGATGAGAAATCTTAGGTTGAGATGGTTAGATAGCATCACCAACTGAATGGACGTGAATTTGAGCAAACCCCAGAATATAGTGAAGGACAGGGAATCCTGGGGTGCTGTTGTCCGTGGGGTTGCAGAGTCAGACATTACTTAGCGACTGAACAACAATCCTTGGGATCTAAGACATTGCATTGTTTGTCTCAAAAAGACCTTAACATATTTCAGGGGCCTGGAGACAGCATCTAATCTTGAGTGTTTGTGTGTGCTAAGTTGCTTCAGTTGTGTCCAACTCTTTGCAACCCTATGGACTATAGTCTGCAAGGCTCCTCTGTCTATGGGATTCTCTAGGCAAGAATACTGGAGTGAGTTGCCATGCCCTCCTCCTTGGGATCTTCCTGATCCAGAGATTGACCCTGTGTCTCTTACATCTCCTGCATTGGCAGGTGGATTTTTTTTTTTTTTTTACCACTAGTGCCATGTGGGAAGCCCCTAATCTTGAGTGCTTAATGTGGAAGAATCCAGGGTGGGAATGCTGAAAACAATGGGGTTTTCTGGAGAGTCTTCAAAGTGTTCATTTTGACCCAGGCTAGTAGGCAAATGTGTCTTGCACCTCCTGCTTCAGAGTCAATTGGTTTACTAGCGAAACATTCAGATTCTGAGTGCCTGCTTTATATCTTCTAAATCAAATTGCTGAAGAACACACCAGGGGATGGACATTTTTAACATGTGTCCCCTGGTGATTCTGATATACCCTCAAGCCTGAAAACCCCTGATGGGGACAAAGTCTCCAGTCAGTGAAATATTGGTAGGTGTTGGATGAAACAGGAGCTGGAGAAGGATTAATGCACACTGATGCAGTTTATGGTTCAAGAATTCTCAGCAAGACTCAAACCCCTCAAGTAAACTGTATATTATACAGGCTGTCACAGGACAGCATCTTGCCTTCAAAAATCAAACCTCTCTTCCACTTCATTCTATGATTTGAAAACATTTGTCAGATAAGGAACAGGACCAGGGTTTTCTGGATGTCATATTATCCTGCTTGGATATTAGAACAAAGGCCATAGATATGAGTGATCATAACAACTTGACAGGTGAAGGGATATAATTACAAACAACCCTGTCATGGAGAGAGTCGATTTAGTCTGTGTTCCTCATTGTGCAAACAGAAATAAATAGAATGCTTTGTAGGGCCTTGAGGTAACAGGTCTCCTGGCATTTGGCTACTTTCTGGCTCCAAAGAGTAAATTGTAAATTCACAGAAATGAGCTCTCAGTCTCCTAACCAGAGGACCTCCATCAAACTGTGGACTCCCCTTGAACTGGAGAAGATGACATGGAATTTGAGATGTGGTGGCTCTGATGGCCTGCAGGTGAGGGAGACCAATGCTTTCCATTGACAACAGGAGAAAAAGGGGACTAAGGCCATTCAGCTTGGCTTTTCCCACCATCTCTCATTGTATGAGATGGTTGACCTCTTCCCAGACTGCTATTTCCTTCCTGGAATGAACTGTGATTTGATTCTCATGGAGCAGGAATGCTCTATAGAACATGGGGCCTGAGATGAGAGGGAGATAGCTACCTCTTATTGGGGTGCTCCTCTGATGGGTGATTCTGGTACCTGAAGTAACCATCTGGGGATAGGAAGTCATGGTGGTGAAACCTGTCCAAAATAATGCTGTAACCACAAGACAAAAGCCATCAACAGATAATAGAAGCAGGCTCTGAAATTACCCCTTGCCATTAAAGCTAAAGGCAGAAAGAAAAATTGTATCTGTGTTGCCTGGTGACTGAAGAGAAGATGAAGTGATGGGTCTCTGATGACCCAGGAGCTATGATCCATTTCTTCACTGAATTTGCTTTTTGTATTTTGAGATTGAAAATGAGATAGAAAATCCTTGAGATTAAATTGACCCAGAAACAAAGAAATTATTGCAAGTGTTTTTCTATCCATTTCCTCCAACACTAAAAGTAAAGGAGGCAAATACTTTTTATTTTTTTTTCATATATATGTATGGGTATTTTGCTTTATATATATGTATACATGTATATGTGTGTATATCTTTAACTTTTGTCCTTGAACATAAAATGACTTTAGCAAATACCGGATTCTAATCACATTAGACTATCTTAATGAAATTATAACCATTGACAATCTGCAAGACCTGGCAAGATGGAATGATTCATATTTACTATGCAGGTACTTAAAGCCCATTTGGCCTGAAGAAATTGAAAGAAACTTCTGTATGACAGAACTGTATCTCAACTCTCACTTATGTTGTAACAGCTTTGAAAGTGAAAAGTGAAAGTGAAGTCACTCAGTCGTGTCCGACTCTAGTGACCCCATGGACTGCAGCCTCGCAGGCTCCTCCGTCCATGGGATTTTCCAGGCAAGAGTACTGGAGTGGGTTGCCATTTCCTTCTCCAGGGGATCCTTCCCAACTCAGGGATTGAACCCAGGTCTCCCGCATTGCAGGCGGACACTTTACCCTCTAAGCCACCAGGGAAGCCAAGTTCTGGCTAATATAATCCCAAACAGAAGTAATAGTCAGGCAAAAGCCTCTAGTGGAAAATAGAAACCCTGGCTTCAGAAAACCCCATGTGCCTCCAATATTATAACAATAATGGAAAAATCCCAGAAAGCAAAAATGAGGGTGATGATTTGTATTTAAGTAGATTTTTTAGGTTTGATGCAGGGTTGTTTTAATCAATCATTCATCTTGATTGACTCTCCTTTTTTTTTTCCTACTCCCAATTTTTAGGGGTAGATTTAATACTTAAAGCAAGCTAAGTATATCCTGAAAGTGAAAGTGGCTCATTCGTGTCCGACTCTTTGTGACCCCATGGACTATACAGTCCATGGAATTCTTCAGGCTAGAATACTGGAGTGGGAGGCCTATCCCTTCTGCAGCGGATCTTCCCGACCCAGGAATTGAACTGAGTTCTCCTGCATTGCAGGGGGATTCTTTACCAGCTGAGCTACCAGGAAAGCCCAAGTATATCCTATTACCCATGAATCAAATCATCACATCTTCTACAGCTCTGTTCCTTGAATAAGCAGGTGTTACTTTTTCAGCTGTGGTTTAAAAAAAATGGATGTTGATACTGGGCAGGTCTTCATGATCCTGAAAGATTGAAAGCCAAGGACTGTTGTTATTTACATTTCTCTGATAAGGTCAGCTTGTCTGCTTGACATGCTGTATCTGTGTGATTCTGCAACACAGTTTATGACAGTTCTGTTAAGAATGGGCTTCCCTGGTGTCTCAGACAGTAAAGAATCTGCCTGCAAGGCAGGAAACCCAGGTTGGATTCCCTGGGTTGGGAAGATTCCCTGGAGAAGAGAATGGCAACCCTGTCCAGTATTCTTGCCTGGTGAATTCCATGGACAGAGGGGCCTGGCGTGCTACCACCCATAGTGTTGGACAGAATCCAACGTGACTGAGTAACTAACTTATCCTGTGCCTATAGCCACTCAGACACACTATTGCTATACACAATAGCTTCCCACCTTGATCCCCCTTCTGCTGATGTCAGAAACATGCTTTGGGCTTCTCATGAGAATGGCATCTGGATGGCTGATGTATTTCTAGTTGGAGATTCTGGGTCACCAGGATTTACCCAAGTATCCCATTTCTACTATGACCTGAAACCTGGTACGATGGGATGCTGACAAGTCAGTGTCTTCTGACTAAATGTATCCTGTCCTTTTCTATTCTATCCTCAGAAATATTGTTCCCTCTTCCCTCATCTACAGTGTCACCCTACTCACACAGAGGTTAACAGTAATTCTCATATTCACGTAGAACTTGCCTCACTATGGGCCAAATACTGTGCTTAGTGGACAAAAAACACTTGTTGTATAAGTTGGATACTGGTCTAAATTATTTTAAAATGTTAATCTTCACTATGGTGGCCAGTTGCTCAGTTGTGTCCACTTCTTTGCAGCCCCATGGTCTGCATGGGGCTCCTCAAGTCCATGGAATTTTCCAGGCAAAAATTGCCATTTCTTACTCCAGAAGATCTTCCCAACCCAGGGATTGAACCTGAGTTTCTTGCATCACCTCCATTGGCAGGTGGATTCTTTACCACCAGCATCACCTGGGAAGCAAGCCCATTAACAACTAGGAAATGTTGTTACTATCCCATTTGACATCTTAGTTAACTTACCTAAAGCCAAAGGTTGGTTGATTTGCTAAGGCTGAGTAGTCAGCAAGTGGTAGAGCTCAGATCGAAACCCCAGGTAAGTCTATTTTCAGAGTCCACGCTCTGTAACCACTTTGCTGTGTTGCCCAGGAAAAATTTGAAATGCCATTATGGTCCAAGGTAGACACATTACTGTCCTCATTTTGCTGATGGGGAAATTGAAGCACAGATGGCCATATCATTTTCCTAGCATCATACATTCAAACCCAAGCCATCCAAGTTGAGAGGCTTCCAACTTTTTCTCCTCTGTGGGCTCCCTAGAAGTGACAGTAGGGAGGATTGAGTGTCTTCTGCAGCTTATGTTTAAGAACCTCCATTAAAGAGCTAAGGTGGTTAACAGCTTCTGAAGATTGGGATGTGTGCTTGAGAGAAGCTGAAGAGCTTTACGATGATTTCCAGGCCACATTCACATCCCATGTCTCATAGGGTTTCCTGGGGGAGATGACTTCAGGGCAGTGAGGGAATTCAAGTCTCTGGCCCTCAGATTCCATGTCTTTAGGAGTGGAAGCTTTCGTCTGGAGCTGAAACCACTTCTGAGGTTCAGTCTGCAGTGCACCTGCAGATTTCCCGTTAAACTGCCTGCCGAATCAGGAATAATGATCCTCAGGGGGAAGAGAGATTATTTGCATTTGAATTAATGTTCAGTTCAGAGTCACAGATTCCTCATCAAGAAGGATTTAGAGCAATTGCTGGTATCCTGGGGATCTGTGACCAGCTCATTATTTTCATCTCGCAGGGTAGTACTAGAATTTTTATTTTTATTTTTTCAAGTCTTCTTTTGAAAGTTTGGCTCTCTTTATCCCCATGATCATAATTATAATAATTTTGAAACATCAGTCTGCTCAGATATCAAGGTGTTGAACGGGTAATTTCACTTTAATGAATTTGTCTCATATGGGCTGATTTTCCACATCTGTCCTAACCTGAATAGCTAACTGGTTAATATGAGAACTGTTCCGTTTCATTAACTTCTCCCCGTTGATGTCCTTGAGGTGGAACTGATGCATTGCCAGTTGTGAGCCCTGTCAGCTCTTTCTTTTTAGGCAAAGCATGATGCCAGATTCTATTCTAAGGCACTGATGCCAACTAGGGAGAATAAAATGAAGTCATTTGGTCATCCAGGTAAACTTCAGGTTTCCATATATCAGACAGCTTCTGAGAGATTTGCAAGTCCTTGTCACTCACAGACATCATAAACACTTGGACCCGAGGCCATCTTGGGGAAAATGTACACGTAAGGTCACAAAGCCCCAGTGAGAATGGAGAAGGAACAAGCTTTGGTTGATGGACACAGGAAGATAAAGGAGAAAGGAAAAAAGAGGGCAATGCAGTGGAAAAGACACAGGAGGTTTTGTGGAGGTTCTTGACTTCTAACCTTTGAGGAAGCAGGTCTCTTGAGTGCCATGATGGGCTAGGAAGATGTTTTGAGAGTATTTAAGGTAAAAGAGAAGATGGCGGTGGATTACCGAGCCTTCTGATGCATCCTCTACAGATCCCTGCTGAGGTGTTCTGCTGAGCATAGTTCTGCTGAGCTGCAGAAACAATCTGTTATGATGCTCTGGGCTGTAAGAGAAAACCCAGGGCAAATAACCAGGAGGCGTGCTGTCACTCACAGCAAGAAGGTAGAGTGCACTTCAGGATTGATTGGTTCAATGGCTCTGTGTCAACAAGGACCCAGTTGTTTGTGCCTTTCTGCCTGATACTAGCATTGATTTCATTCTTAAGCTTGCTCTCCTTGAGGTTGAATGAGGACTACTAGGAAAAATGAGGGCTGCCTTATGCTTCCCTGCTCACCTCCCTGGGGTTGAGGGAGGAAAAGACATTCTTTATTTATGGAAGAAAAATCTTTCATTTCAGTCTGAATGGATCAACTTAGGTCTTGTCCTGCCCCAACACCAATAACTATTATCATGAGAATAATATCATGAGCTGGTGCTTGAAACATAAGCTCCAGGTTTCATAACTGTCAAGAGGTAAGGGGCAACCTGGATTATGCTAGACTAATCAGTGCCCACTCTTGGGACTGCTGATGGAATCAGCTTTCTGGAGACACACCAGCTATTTGGAGAAAGGATGGAGTCTCGAGGAATGAAGAAGAAAAGAGTAGAGTAACAGTACTCACTATGCTGATCTGAGAAACACAGCTGCCAACCCTACCATGAAGAAGGTAAGAATTTCAGCTGAAGTCTACTGACCCTGGAGGTGGATCGAGGCTAGATCACTGTCCCCTAATGATTTGAGACTGGGCACTTCTGCTCCGATGTTTATGAGCTCTGAAAACAAGATAAAAATGGAAATGAAACCAGAAAACAGAAAGCAGCACTGAGAACTCAGCTATTAAAAGGGCATGTGTGTGGGAGGCTGGGTGTGCTGGGTGTGTTGGGTTGTGCCCTCTGCCATGTTTTGTGCATTTTTGATGGAGACTTAACTGGAGCATGCTCTCTATATCACAGGACTAAAGGGACCATCAGTGTGCAATCAAAAGAACAGGTCCCAGTATCCATCGTCCATGTAAAGAGCCATCTCGTTTGATGAAACCCGCAAAACCAACTTTCTAGCAGTCATAGACTCCTTTGTGCATTGTGCTCTTTTTTACGCTTACCATTTCAAGTGTACTTTTATTCCTACCAATTAAACAGAAATGTTTCACAATCGTCCTATGTATTCTTCAGTTTATCCTTTGGGAATAATAGATTGGTGTCATCTTTTTTCGCTAAAAGTTAGGTTGCCGGGAGAAATATCAATAACCTCAGATATGCAGTTGACACCACCTTTATGGCAGAAAGTGAAGAGGAACTCAAAAGCCTCTTGATGAAAGTGAAAGTGGAGAGTGAAAAAGTTGGCTTAAAGCTCAACATTCAGAAAACGAAGATCATGGCATCCGGTCCCATCACTTCATGGGAAATAGATGGGGAAACAATGGAAACAGCGTCAGACTTTATTTTTTGGGCTCCAAATCACTGTAGATGGTGACTGCAGCCAAGAAATTAAAAGACGCTTACTCCTTGGAAGGAAAGTTATGACCAACCTAGATAGCGTATTCAAAAGCAGAGACATTACTTTGCCAACAAAGGTCCGTCTAGTCAAGGCTATGGTTTTTCCTGTGGTCATGTATGGATGTGAGAGTTGGACTGTGAAGAAGGCTGAGCGCCAAAGAATTGATGCTTTTGAACTGTGGTGCTGGAGAAGACTCTTGAGAGTCTCTTGGACTGCAAGGAGATCCAACCAGTCCATTCTGAAGGAGATCAGCCCTGGGATTTCTTTGGAAGGAATAATGCTGAAGCTGAAACTCCTGTACTTTGGCCACCTCATGCGAAGAGTTGACTCATTGGAAAAGACTCTGATGCTGGGAGGGATTGGGGGCAAGAGGAGAAGGGGACGACAGAGGATGAGATGGCTGGATGGCATCACTGACTCGATGGACGTGAGCCTGAGTGAACTCCGGGAGTTGGTGATGGACAGGGAGGCCTGGCGTGCTGCGATTCATGGGGTCGCAAAGAGTTGGACACGACTGAGCAACTGAACTGAACTGAACTAGGTGTACATGAGGAAAGTGCCACCTCCTCCCAGATTATTCAATATTTGTATCACTGTTGTGGTATACACTTACCACAACTTTTGTTTTGTTGTTGTTGGAGTATAATTGCTTTATAAGGCTTCCTCATACAGCAGAAACTAACACCATACAGCTTTCATCTAGAGCAGGATTTCTCAGCTTCAGTCCTATGAACATTTGAGACTGGGAGCTTCCCTGGTTGTCTAGAGGTTAAGAATCTGCCTTGCAATGCAAGGGACACAGGTTCAATCCCTGGTCCGGGAAGATCCCACATCCTGAAAAGTAAATAAGCCCAGGAGCTGCAACTGCTGAAGCCCAAGCACCCTAGAGCCTGTGCTCCACAACAAGAGAGGCCAACATAATGAGAAGTCTGTGCATGGCAACTAGAGAGCAGCCCCCACTCTTCGAAACTAAAGAAAGCCCAAGCACAGCAATGAAGACCCAGCATAGCCAATGAATGAATGAATGAATAAATAAATAAAAATTTTAAAAAGACATCGAGGCTGGGTAATGCTTCCTGGTGGCAGCCTCCCCTGTGCATTGTAGGAGGTTTAGCAACATCCTTGGCCTCTACCCACTGGATGCCAGTAGCATCTTCCCATTGCCAGCTGTGACAATCGAGCATTGCCACCATACCCTCTTGAGATCCTCTCTTCCCTCACCTCAAAAGAACCACTGCCCAAATGGGAAGTTGGAACTCTGAGGGTTGGGAATAATTTTAGATGGGTGAATGACTTCTTAAGATCCCGAGGCACTGATGAAAAAGATCAAAATGGGCACAGATTGATTTATAGCTGAAGAATAAACTTTGTACCCCAGGGTAGGAAAACTTGTAAAGGTGGTTTTAGGACCAAGAAGCCAACTTGATTAAAATGCTGGCTAGGACCAGTTTATACAAAAAGCAACGTAGCGGTCCATTGAGAACTGAATTGGATATAACTAAACATCTGAGAGTGAACATACCCCACAAATTACACTTACATGTGTATCCATCATGGCAATCACATTGACAACAGGCCTCCAAGTTACTCTGCACCTGGTACATGTCAGCAGCTGTGGAAAATACAGATTATACCAATTTGTGATCCCCACACTGGCCTACAAGACAGGGATTGTCCTCGTTTTGTACACAAGGAGTCTGAGGCTGAGACAGTTTTCCGTAGCTTGCCCGAAGTCTTGCCCAGAGTCTTGCCACTGTTCTTGGCAGGGCAGGCTAAAACTTTGTCTGACTCCACAGCTGGTGCTGTTGTCTCTACAGCACAGGATTAGAATGTGAGATGTGTGTACTACCATGAGATCATAGCATGTCTAACAGTGTCCTTGATATACACACATACCTTATACATGTATAGGCAGAGACCATCTTTACGTAGGAGATCAGGTGGTAGCTCATAAAACTCTACTGAACACGTAAGGCAGATGAAGCTTACTCTTGGGACCTCTGATACCCTCATTTTCTGGGAGTTCAGATTTCTGAGGCTCCTGAGATATTTTGAATCCAAGCAGAGAAGAGAGTGGGTGATAAAAGCCACCAGCCACTGTGTCAGGGGAGTGTCTGCTTGTGGGATGTGGGTAGGGGTGCTGAGAGGGAGACCTTGGGCCAGAGTTCTCGGAGCCTGAGATAGAGGTTCTCTAGGGTAGCTTCTTGTTTTAAAAAGTTATTTATTTTTAATTGAAGGATAATCGCTTTACAATAGTGCCTTGGTTTCTGCCATATGTCAACATGAAACAGTCATTCTGTTGTTCAGTCGCTCAGTCCTGTCTGACTCAGTGACCCCATGGACTGCAGCACTCCACGTTTCCCTGTCTTTCACCATCTCCCTGAGTTTGCTCAAGCTCATGTCCATTGAGTCCATGATGCCATCCAACCATCTCATCCTCTGTCGTCCCCTTCTCCTCCTGCCCTCAATCTTTCCCAGCATCAGGGTCTTTTCCAATGAGTCAGCTCTTTTGCATCAGGTGGCCAAAGTATTGGAGCTTCAGTTTCAGCATTGGTCCCTCCAATGAATATTCAGGGTTGATGTCCTTTAAGATGGAGTGGTTTGGTCTCCATGCTGTCCAAAGGACTCTCAGTCAAGGTACACATCGGTCTCCTCCCTCTAGAACCTCCCTCCCACCTCCCATCCCTTCCCACCCATCTACGTTGTTACAGAGCCCTGGTTTGAGTTCCCTGAGTCATACAGCAAATTCCCCTTGGCTGTCTATTTTATGTGTGGTAGTGTATATGTTTCCAGGCTACTCTCTCCATTCGTCCCACCCTCTCCTTCCTCCCCATTCTTTTGTCCATAAGTTTGTTCTCTATGTCTGCATCTCCATTGTGACTAGGGCAGTCTCTTAAACTTTAATGTGGGGAATTCCCTGGTGGTCCAGTGGTTAAAAAAAAAATACACCTGCTGATGCAGAGGACATGGGTTTGATGCCTGGTCTGGGAAGATTCCACATGCTGCAGAGCAACTGAGCCCAGGAACCACAGCTCCTAAAGCCCTCGTGCCCTAGAGCCTGTGCTCTGCAACAAGAAAAAAGCCACCACACTGAGAAGTCCATGCACCACACCTAGAGAGTAGCCCCTACTCGATGCAACTAGAGGAAGCTTGAATGTAGCAATGAAGACCCAGTGCAACCATAAATAAATTAATTAATAACATTTAAAAAACAAACCTTTAATGTGCAAAAAGGCACCTACATGTGTGCTAAGCCACTTCAGTCTTGTCCGACTCTTTGTGACCCCATGGATTGTAGCCCGCCAGGCTCTTCTGTCCATGGAATTCTCCAGGCAAGAACATTAGAGTGGGTTACCATGCCCTCCTCCAGGTGATCTTCCCGACCCAGGGATCGAACCCAGGTCTCTTTTGTCTTCCTCATTGGAAGGCAAGTTCTTTACCGCTAGAGCCACCTGGGAGCCCTAAAGTGGCACCTACTGTTCTTATTAAAATACAGATTATGGAGTATTTGGAGCCTGGAGGGGGGTGCCCAGAATTATGCATTTCAACAAGCCTTGAAGTGACGTTGTTGCTGCTGGTCCAGACAACCCACAGAGTAGTGGCGGTCTAGCAGTATGGCACCCCACTCCAGTACTCTTGCCTGGAAAATCCCATGGACAGAGGAGCCTGGTGGGCTGCAGTCCATGGGGTCGCTAGGAGTCGGACATGACTGAGTGACTTCACTTTCACTTTTCACTTTCATGCATTGGAGTAGGAAATGGCAACCCACTCCAGTGTTCTTGCCTGGAGAATCCCATGGACAGAGGAACCTTGTGGGATGCTGTCTATGGGGTCGCACAGAGTCGGACACGACTGAAGCGACTTAGCAGCAGCAGCAGCAGCAGCAGCAGCAGTATCAAAGAAGGCAACCTTATTCTTCGTGATATTTCTTTGTAAAGCAAGTCAGTTAAGAAACGAACCAGCCATAAAGAAGCTACAGAATGCAAGGGAGTCAAAGAAATAATGCTCAGATGATAAGTGGGGTAACAGGGATTAAAAAGACAAATAGGACCTTCTCCATATGATAAAGAGATTATCAGAGAGAGGCACAGAGTGGCTTGAAGCTTTAAAGAACAAGAGTTTTGGAGCAGTTTGTAAAATTACAACTTCATACAGCAGGTAGTTTAACGTATGGAACTCATTATCCCTCAACTTTAGTGAAGATGAAAATACAGTTACAGCAATGCTATAAATAAAACAGTAAATTACATACTTGCAGTAGGTTACTGAGGGAAGGAAGGGTATTTTGGAGCCCCTCCCTAACTTTTGAGGTTAACACACATGTTAGCTCTGTGCTCAAAGTTTCTAAACCAAAAATAGAGATTTATGATTCATAAAGGAGTCCTTTATTCCCCTCTGCATCTGGGTTTAAGACATACTGGAAGATACAGTATGGATGCCAGAACATGAGCACTTGCAGGACTTTTTGATGGTTTCTGAGAGCAAAGTGCTAAACGTTTGAAGTGAGTACCGTACTGGGAAATCCCGAGTCTATGGACTTCCTTTCAGAAACTCACATTGGGCCAAGTTCGCCAGTCTTTCTGGGAGTAGCAAAGTGTGTGGATCGAAGACTTCAGGAGCTTTTGTTCTATTCATCAGGGCTGGATGGTTGAGACCTCACCTGCAGTACACCTGCGCCTTTTTATTCCTTGGCCTGAGCTTCTCTCTACTGATATCCTAAGGTGGCTCTTAGTACATGTCTGTAAATACTCTAGTCATTGTGTCGACTGAACTCACTCATTTAGTCCACAACGGCTTATAAATGAGGACATGCCCAGCACTCAGTCAATCAAAAGAAACGGAACACTGACTCTCTCCTCTTGTGAGGCTTACAATGAAGTGGGGGGGAAATGGACAGCATGGTTTGGCATCTTTTAGTTATCTTTTCCATAACGTATTTAGGAAGAGTTTGCAATTTCACACCCCGGGGACAGGTTCAGAAGGGATGATTCACAGAGGGCTACAGAAGGAAATGACTTTCAGGTTGAAATGCTGAGGATGGAGAGGAGTTAGCTGGACCGAGAGGGAGGAGAAGAAAGTTCTGAGAGGTATGTGGAGATGCGAATGCAGGAGACAACTTGCAGGCTAGTGTCGGGGGGGGGATGTCCCGATGGAGTAAGAGGCCTGTCCGTTGACACTGGAGGGACGTTCATAGAGGGCATCCTGTTGTTGTTTAGTCACTAAGTTGTGTCTGACTCTTTTGTGACCCCATGGACTGTATGTAGCCTGCCAGGCTCCTCTGTCCATCTGGGCTGCAGTAAATTCGTATCTCCTCCGATAGACCCTGGAAATTTGTCCAAAGGTCTGGAGCAGAGGTGTGACCTTGCTCTAGAGCTCAGGGTGTTCCAACCTTCAACCCTGAGACTTGATACTGAGGCTTGAGCTTGGATCTGGCAACTCAGCTGCCCAGTAGGTGGAGGGTGAGGGCAGGGAGTGCTCCCATCATCCACCACATGGACACTAAAGGCTCTGTGTCACTGTCCACCCTGTAAGGCACAGGTTGGCACCATGGCAGAGAACGAGGGTGGCATGAATACATGCAACATGTGAAGGAAAAGAGCCACATGCCTCCATCCTTCACCCTCTGGCCTGGAGCAGGGGTGATGCCCACACAGGACATCCAGGGGCTTGGCATCACTTTTGTGTTGTGCTGACAAAGTCTTCTTCCAAGAGGAACAAGTAAAGCACTGTCAGGACCTCAAAAAACTATATTATTTTCCAGATTCTGTCACCTGCAGGTAGTATTTCCTCAGGTGTGGGGGATAGTTTAGACTATTATCTGCTAAGAGGATTAGCCTCTTAGGGATAGCTGGTAGATGAAGCTGAAAAAAACATTTTTTTTTAATGGCTTACCATGATGGAATAGAAAAATCACTTGCTTTGTCCTTTTTTTTAATCGTCTATGATAAATTTAGTTTGAAGGAAATACATTTACATTATTCTCATTTGCCTTAGTCTCCTTAGTTTCATCTACCTATAATTGATCTCTTAGCCTATAGAATGCGCAGATTTTTAGTTCATTATTTTGCCTTATGAATCAGACACCCCTAAGCAATGAAGGGACTCAGTCTCAAACCAGGAAAGGGAAAGCTTTCTTGTTAGCTTGTAGATCCCTAGATAAATTTTCTAGTGGTCTACTTGCAGTCTGGGAAACAGGGACAGATGAGGCTCAAAAGTGTCCTGTATCGTTTTTAGCCAAATAATTCACTTTGCTTGCACCAATTTAAACTTTATTTTATTTTTTGGTTGCACTGGGTAACTTGTGGGGTCTCAGTTCTGGACCAGGGATTGAACCTGGGACACAGCAGTGAAAGCCCAGAATCCTAACCACTAGGCAACCAGGAAAATCCTTCTTACATCAATCTTAGCAAAAAACGTTTTCAAAAAGAAATTCTCATGCTATTATGGTATCCCCTCTGCCTAACCACCTCACCTCCAAAATGTCTCAGAGTTGGAATCCAGCAAAGAAAAGATGAAATTCAGTATTTGCCTCCACGGGAGGGCATGTATCTGATTAGAGAGACTGAATTTCAGATTCTGAAGTCAGCATTCTGAAGACTTTGTTTTAATTCTACCCAAGAGTTATCTGCATTTACCTGTTTTCTGAGTATCTCAAAGCAGGTTGGGAAGAAGTTGGGGCACAGGCTCATTCTACCTATTTAAAAAAATAATTTTATTTATTTACTTTTGGCTGTGCTGGGTCTTCGGTGCTCCTCAGGCTTTCTGCAGTTGCAGCGAGTGGGGGATACTCTCCAGTTGCGATGCTCAGGCTTCTCATTGCTGCGGCTTCTCTCGTTGCAGAGTGTGGGCTCTAGGGTGCCCAGACTTCAGTAGCTGCACCATATGGACTCAGAAGTTGCGGTTCCTGGACTCTGGAGCACAGGCTCAATAACTGTGGCCCACGGGGCATGTGTGATCTTCCCGGACCGGGGATCAAACCTTTGTCACCTATACTGGTCGGCGAATTCTTTACCACTGAGCCACCAGGGAAGCCCTCATTCTACCTAATTTGATGTGAGGGTTCCCCATCCATCACTACAGACAAGGAGCATGTTCAGATTCTGTCTGCACTGTGAGATGGAGGAGAATGTAAATCCTTAGTAGATTTGCATGGAACAGGCTTAGGGGGACCAGAGTTCTATGTCTGGGGTTCTAATGCCTCCCTCTCCTTGTGAGACCTCAGCTCAAGAATGGAAACAAAACAAACTAATGGGTCCATCTGAATCGGTTACATCATGCTATTCCTATCCCCTTTTCCCATCAGTAACCTGTTCGGATGTCTGCTCTGTAAATGTTCAAGGCTATTTGCCTTACCTCCTTGGTAAGCTGAAATACAGTTCTGTTTGTTTTTCTAGCAAGGGATACTTTAAAATAGTTACCATATTTGAGTTGAGGGAGATGGTCGTCTTGAAAAATAACAATAAATGTTTTCTTGACACTCTGCAACTAAAAAAAAAAAGAATGGAAACATAATAAATCAATAGACACTGGCGAGCTCAAAAGAGGAGTCTGTGGGACACAGAAACAATGTTAGGGAATGATCTTTTACTTCATTATCAGTGACAACAGTAATTAGAGGGTTTGGGAACCTCAGTGGTCACCACAGCACTGTTTAATAGTAATTATTGGGTAATTACATATTATTATATGAGAGATATATAATTATATAATTGTTATTATTAAGTATGATGTTGACCAGTGTGGTTCCAAGCCCTTCTTCATTGGTGGGGCCTGTTTGGGGATGGTAATTGAGATAATGAGGGATGAAATAAAGAAGAGCGAAAGTAACTGAGTTAGTGCATGCTTGCCTGGCTTGGTTGGGACAAGGGACGGGCAGACAGACTGTCAGGGATCAGCAACAGCCGAACCGGAGCAGTCTTCCTGGCATCTCTGACCAACCTCGGAGATAATTATTCTCAAAGAATATCTGGCACAGAGTGTTCTGGCTTCGTTTTTTCCCCCACTGCCTTTGCAGAGTGTCTAATTGCAACATTGTATGAGAACACAGAACAAGCATGTGCGATGTCCTGTGTTGGTCTTCAGGCTGTCAGGGTGCCTGGGGACAGTGGAGGGAGTGAGATGGGATGTAGGCAAGGGAGACAGAAGCAGAAAAGAAGTGGATCACCAAGGCTCTGACCTGGAGGCCAGGGTCCTGAACACATGGCCCTGTATTATTTGATCAATTCTCCCAGCACCCTTCAGCCTTCTTTATGGTCCAACTCTCACATCCATACATGACTACTAGAAAACCACAGCTTTGACTGTATGAACCTTTGTTGGCAAAGTAACGTCTCTGCTTTTTAATACACTGTCTAGGTTTGTCATAACTTTTCTACCATAAAGAAGGCTGAGTGCCGAAGAATTGATGCTTTGGGGCTGTGGTATTAGAGAAGGCTCCTGAGAGTCCGCTGGACTGCAAGGAGATCAAACCAGTTAAACCTAAAGGAAATCAACCCAGAATATTCTTTGGAAGGACTGGTGCTGAAGCTGAAGCTCCAATACTTTGGCCACCTGATGTGAAGAGTCAACTCATTGGAAAAGACCCTGATGCTGGGAAAGATTGAAGGCAGGAGGAGAAGGGGATGACAGAGGATGAGATGGTTGGATGGCATCACTGCCTCAATGGACATGAGTCTGAGCAAAGTCTAGGAGATGGTGAAGTACAGGGAAGCCTGGCACGCTGCAGTCCATGGGGTCGCAAAGAGTTGGATGTGACTGAGTGACTGAACAACAATAGCCCAGCAACTCTCAGAGAGATGTCTATGTGTTCTTGTGGCTACAGATCCTGGACCTGAAGCCTGGAAGACCAGGGTCAAAGCCAAGTGTCAGGTCTTTTGTGCTGTGTGACTTTGGGTGGTGACAATGCCCTGGGTCTGTCTCCTTATGTGTCAAGCGGGGATAACACTGTTCTGACTGCAAGGTGGCTGGGAGGGCATAGCGTGTAGAGCAACTATAGGCCTGGGATGAGTGTGTTGTAAGCAAAAGTTGTCGGTGGAAATGGAAGTTGGCGTTTTCTGCCTTTGCTCACGGGGGCTTGCCTGCTGGCTAAGCTGGTAAAGAATCTGTCTGCCAGTAAAGGAGACACAGGAGACATGGGTTCGATCCCTGGGTTGGGAAGATCCCCTGGAAGAGGAAATGGCAACCCAATCCAGTGTTCTTGCCTGGAGAATTCCATGGACAGAGGAGCCTGGCGGGCTACATTCCATGGGATCACAAAGAGTCGGACACGACTGAGCACACACCCACCACCATGCACCAAGAGTTGGAAGACTGGGTTGTGACCTTGACTATGGTTAGGGAGATACCTTAGCATCCAAGCCAGGACACTTTTGATTGTTTAAGGAGTTCCGATATTAGTGGCTCTGGAACAACTTTCAGGAACACGACTGTCCTGGGCAAGCTAGTATATCCAACTCCCCATATTGGTCTTGGTTGAGTCACTCACCCTCTTTAAACCTCAGTTTTATCAATTTTAAAACATTAAAAAATACCCGTCCTAGCTCATGGGATGGGAGGCTCAAATGAGATCATAAATGTAGAAAGTGTTTTGAAAATAAGGGATCACTTTACAAATTCACAGGTTATTTCCAGATGAAAAAGGCCCCAAAGTGGGTGAAACAGTCAAAAGGTATAAATTTCCAGTTCTAAAGTCAGTCCTGGGGATGTCACATATGGCCTGGCATCTGTAGTTAACAGTGCTGTATTGTCTGTTTGAAATTTGCTAAGAGGGTAGATCTTTAAAATTCTCATCACAAGAAAAATATTGCTGTGAGTGAAGATTGTTAACTAAACATACTGTGATGAACATTTTACAATATACACAAATATAAAATTATTATGTTCTACACCAAAAATGAATCCAATGTTTCCATCTATTATATCTTAATAAAGCTGAAAAAGTTAAAACATACAAGAGAGGGAAATAGGTGTGCTGATTAACTTATATGCAGAGTACATCATGAGAAACGCTGGACTGGAAGAAACACAAGCCGGAATCAAGATTGCCTGGAGATATATCAATAACCTCAGATATGCAGTTGACACCACCCTTATGGCAGAAAGTGAAGAGGAACTAAAAAGCCTCTTGATGAAAGTGAAAAAGGAGAGTGAAAAAGTTGGCTTAAAGCTCAACATTCAGAAAACGAAGATCATGGCATCCGGTCCCATCACTTCATGGGAAATAGATGGGGAAACAGTGCAAACAGTGTCAGACTTTATTTTTCTGGGCTCCAAAATCACTACAGATGGTGACTGCAGCCATGAAATTAAAAGATGCTTACTCCTTGGAAGGAAAGTTATGACCAACCTAGATAGCATATTCGAAAGCAGAGACATTACTTTGCCAACAAAGGTCCATCTAGTCAAGGCTATGGTTTTTCCTGTGGTCATGTATGGATGTAAGAGTTGGACTGTGAAGAAGGCTGAGCACCGAGGAATTGATGCCTTTGAAGTGTGGTGTTGGAGAAGACTCTTGAGAGTCCCTTGGACTGCAAGGAGATCCAACCAGTCCATTGTGAAGGAGATCAGTCCTGGGATTTCTTTGGAGGGAATGATGCTAAGGCTGAAACTCCAGTACTTTGGCCACCTCATGCAAAAAGTTGACTCACTGGAAAAGACTCTGATGCTGGGAGGGACTGGGGGCAAGAGGAGAAGGGGACGACAGAGGATGAGATGGCTGGATGGCATCACTGACTCGATGGACGTGAGTCTGAGTGAACTCCGGGAGTTTGTGATGGACAGGGAGACCTGGCATGCTGTGATTCATGGGGTCGCAAAGAGTCGGCACGACTGAGCGACTGATCTGATCTGATCTGATCTGATAGTATAATTAGTGATCTGATCTGTATCATTTTTTTTACGAATTAAATGAATAATAATATTCATAATAACATTCAGAGGTTTAGCAACTTCTTAGTAGTGCAGTCGCAAAGAGTCGGACACGACTGAGCGACTGATCTGATCTGATAGTATAATTAGTGATCTGATCTGTATCATTTTTTTTACGAATTAAATGAATAATAATATTCATAATAACATTCAGAGGTTTAGCAACTTCTTAGTAGTGCAGTCGCAAAGAGTCGAACACGACTGAGCGACTGATCTGATCTGATCTGATCTGGTAGTATAATTAGTGATCTGATCTGTATCATTTTTTTTTACAAATTAAATGAATAATAATATTCATAATAACATTCAGAGGTTTAGCAACTTCTTAGTAGTGCTAGCCTGCAAACAAGCCCCATCATTTCCGATATGTGATTACCAATAAATAGCTTTATTGTGATTTTCCTGAACCTGTGCATCTGTGGAGCCAGTTTCATAACTGGATCTATCTTTTGGTGCAAAGAAGAGTGGCGTGTCCCAGTGGTACAGTTGACATCTCCGTTTTCTTCTCTTGGTCCGAGAGTAAACGCAGACTTTTTCCCAGTGTTTTAATTGGTTGCTTTTATTGGAGTATAATTGCTTTCCAATAGTGTATTGGTTTCTTCTCTAGAGCCATGTGAATCAGCCATACGTATACGTATGTCCCCTCCCTCTGGAGCCCCCCTCCCATCCCATCCCCCACCCCACCCCTCTAGGTCGTCCCAAGGCACTGAGCTGAGCTCCCCGTGCTGTACCTCAGCTTCGCACTAGCTATCTGTTTTACACGTGGCAGAGTGTGTGAACGCCGCTCTCTCATTTCGCCCCACCCTCCCCTTCCACCCGCGTCCACATGACCACTCTCTGCGTCTGCATCTCTCCTCCTGCCCTGCAGAGAGGTTCATCAGTAGCACTTCCCCAGATTCCATATATGTGTGTTCATATACGATACTTGTTTTTCTGACTCCTTCACTCCGTATGACAGACTCTAGGTTCATCCACATCACTACAAACGACCCAATTTCGTTCCTTTTTATGGCTCCAGTGTTTTAAGGCTCTCCCAGTCATGGTCACAAGAATTAGCATCAGAGAGCCAGGGAATGGCATCCAGTTTGAGGTCTTTAAAACGTTTAGAAAATGACTAGATAAGCTGTCTGTCTCTGCATACGACTGCTTTGGTGGTCTCTGAGTGGCAGTAAGTGAAATGTTATTGCTTCCATGCCACATAATTTCCCCATAACACAAAGGCTAAGTATATTCCCCTTGGCTCCATCATAAGAATGTTGCTGCAAGCATGGGCTCTGGCGTCCTCTGGATCTGTTGGGGGTGGGGGTGCTCTTTAAGCATCCTTGGGCCCCAGAGCCTGATGAGCTCACTGTTACAAATACTGATCTTTTTTTTTTTTTTCCAAATACTGATCTTGACTCAGAGAGAAGCTGGGGATTTAAGGTCAAACTTTAAAAAAAAATTAGGAGACGTGTTATAATTACTTGATGGAAGCATAGTGTGCTTGGAGCTAAATGTTGATTAATGTTAATTTTAGGGTAAATAGAGAGAAAGACAAGAAAAGCCAGTGGACTCCAGAGCTAAAAATATTCCCGAGTTGAGCACTCAGCATCTCTGGGGATGTAAGCTGATAATTACTTCTGAGAAGTGATTACCTGTGCTTATGTAATTAACCTTGGGTTCCTCTGGATGCTGGGGACTTCTCTCCTGGGAGGTACCAGTCACTGTGATTCATGGACCATTGAACTAAATCCAGAAATGCCCGCATGCTAAGGAACTCCATGCGGCTCGTTCAGAACATGTGTCTTCTCTTTTCTTGGTGGAATACAGGACGGACGTTGTTCGTTGGAGACTGAATCGGTTGGGAAGGGAATGAGACATTGGGTAGCACTGTAGTTACTTGCCTCAAAGAGAATGATGTGTTCTGGAAAGGAGATCACAGAGAAACTTGCAGCTTATTTTAATTAAAGCCCCTTGAAGAGCCTTTCCATCCTGGAGTCCTCTGTTTCACTTGGGAAAGCCCAGAAAAGAAAAGGCTAATCAGCCCTTCAGCATTCTGGCACTGACGTGCACAAGCTGTATCCAAAATAAAGAGAAAGGGAGAGACCCAGGGAGGTAGAAGGATCTTGTAGTCTATACATGAGGAATGAAATGGAATCCTTTAAACTAGAATTGGGTTGAAATTAAATGGGCATCGTGGGTAGGGACATGGAAGCCTGGCATGCTGCAGTCCATGGGATCGCACAGAGTAGGATGCGACTTAGCGATTGAACAACAGGGGATGGGAACGAGGGGACAGCATTGTTTTCCCTTCTCTCATAGAGAACCTCTGAGACTCGAAGGCACTAGAATCCACCATAGTGAATTGAGCTCATTCATTTTCTAGAGCAGATACTGTTGGTTGCTCACCGATAGCTAGTCTCCCTTTTATCCTTATTAACAGAACCCTGGTTTTATTTGGATGATCAGTTCTCCTTCCTAAGGCCATGTGTCCCAGTAAGACAGTCAAGGTCTTCCCACGGTGCTACCAGGCAGTGGTTTGGGCAAGAGCTGTGTGTGTGTGTGGTTAGTCACTCAGTCGTGTCCGACTCTTATGACCCCATAGACTGGAACCCACCAGACTCCTCTGTCCATGGGATTCTCCAGGCAAGAATGCTGGAGTGGGCTGCCATTTCCTTCTCCAGGGGATCTTCACAGTACCATTTTGCCCAGTGAGATATGAAGGAGTGTGTGCTTGGGGATGGGGGAACCTGGCAAAAAATTTTGTCTGTTTGTTTGCTTATAAAATGAGACCACCAGGAAGAGGCGGTCACCTTCAGCTTCTTTTGGATGCTGGTGTTTGCATGTGGTGCCAGAGCCCACCACTTTGCTTCCGTAAGATGAATGAGCCTGGATACCAGCCAACCCGTTGAGGAGGGCAGTGGGAAAGATGAAAGGAACTTTGCTCACGAATGACATTAAGGATCCCATGAATTAGCTAACCTTCGAGCTGCTCTTCCTTGGCACTTCTTACCATGTAAATAATCCCCCAGTTGTTTATGGCAGTTGATTCAGGGTTCTTTTGCCAGCAGTTGAAAACATCCTGATACAGTACTTTCTTTGAAGAATTATGTGGTTTATAACAAATCCATTTCTTAGACAGTACAAGGCGCCTCAAAATCTTAGGAGGGGATATTCTGACCCCCACCAACCCCCCCACCGCCGCCAAGACAATACTCAAGATTAGCAATAACTATAATGAGAAATTGTGCTTGTTTAGGATATAGATTGTTCATCCTTTCCTGCAAGGCATGTAAAACGAATATTATGATTCCTATTTTCACGATGAGAAAATAAACACAAGAAGGTAGAATGATTTACCTGACACATTTAGCCACATGTTGATGACAGAGCTAGGATTAAAAAACCTAAGTCTGGCAAAGAGAAATGTTTTGACAGTGAGAAAGTAAATGTAGGAAAAGATTCGAAAGCATGGACTTTGGAAGCTGCCAGAATTAGGTTTAAATTCCCAGTCTACTTCTTGTTAGACAAGTGATATAAATCTCTCTGATCTTTAGCTTCCTCGTCTGTAGTATGACAGTTGTAAAGCCCACATCAACAGGGCCTTTCAAGGCATTAAGGAGAAAAGATTTTTAAAGTAGTGAATCTGATGCTTGTTACATTACAGATTTCCTTCTCCTAAAAACTGTCTATAAACCCTTGTTGAAAGAGATTGTTGTCACTCTATCCTTACCCCCTTTTGAAAGATGAAATAGGCAACCGTGAAGCCCAACTAAGGGAAAGACTAGATAGAGCTAATTATTTCTAAAAATCCTTTAAGATATAAGGATCCTAAGGTATGAAAAAAGGAAACACATGAAACAAAGAATTACAATTGAGAGTGTTTCTGGCCCATTGACGAAAGCCGATGATATAAAACAGAATGCCACATAATGGAGATGGGGTTGGGAAATTTATGTGGGAAAGAAAATAAAACCGTGAAGACAGGCCAGGACGGAGCGGCAATGTACAAGTATGGAAGAGAAAGAGCCGGGGACCATAGAGGTACGCCAGCTAAACCTTCAGGCGGTTGTATTTTGCTCTTATTAAGAAAAAGGCATTCGTAGCCTTGGAATTCACAAGCAAGTGCCCAGCAGGAGGGAGCTTTGAGCTGATCCTCCCACCCAGACAAGACTCTGTCAGGCCTCAGGCCTCTCTTAGGATTCTTTCTGGCTTCACCTCTTCTTTCTGGAGAAGGAAATCTGTAATGTAACAAGCTTTGAAGTGATGAAGGGGGCTTTGAAGAAAATCCAGAGAAGGCAAATAACAATGATTAAAGGGCTGGAAGGCAGGACTAAAGGAGCAGCAGAGGTTTCTCCTGTAGAAATGAGGCAGGCGGGGAATCGAGTGGTCTCAGGGCCTGGATGGATATGTGCTGAGGCCTGGATCAGAGCCTTCCACCCTTCTGTACCTTCTGCACCTGGTCAGGGGTCTGCACTCTATAGATGCTCAGGAAACTGTATTTCGACATTGGTGATGTAAGTTTTAAATGCCTTCTGGAAGTGTAGGTGGAATAATTAAAAAAAGATTTGTGGCACTAAATATTATAGAACCTGGAATCTTCTCTTAGGAACTTTTTTAGTGACGATTGTAGAAAAACCATCAAGTTGGTTCCCTTGTAGTGAAGCCTTCAGAGAAGTGAGGCCAAAGAAAAGAAAACCTATGCTAGAGAGCGCACAGGTAGGGGCCCTGGGTTTACGTACGTGTTCCGTCATTTACTCACTGTAAATTTGGGCCAGGTCATTAGCCTCTCTGAGCCTCAGTTTCCTTGTCTGTAAATTCGGGGTGATAATAGCAGTCATATTAACCGTAAGGGTTGAATCCATAAGGGTTTAAACCGTAAGGGTTAAAGTAACATCTCTTGGTACTTAGTGCTTAGAACATAGGGATGGATATTGGTGCTTAGGAATAAGGCAGCCCACATTAGCTATTATTTCTGAGTAGGAAGAGAGGCTCAGTCTGCTCACATGAAGGTGTGCTTAGAAATGCCTTAGCCTTGAATGCTCGTGTTCATGGACTCAAGCTCCCGCATTGCGTTCGGCTTAGTCTCCTGCCCTGTCATGCCCAAACTCCCCTCCCAGCTTCACTTGGAGCCCCTCTCACCTGAAGCCCCATCTGAAGCTGGGGGTGGCAGGGTGGCTGCTGATGTAAGAGGTGCCCAACTCAATCCTCATCACTTGACCCTCGAGGTGGCCTGAACCGGTTCACCCCCTCCCCTTACTCTCTCTTTGGAAATTTCAACTAACAGATTCCGGTGACCAGGACTCACTTGGCGGCAGTCCCCATCATTGGAAGGTCATCAGGATTTGGTGGTTCAGCCCTCCCTTTCAGGACTGTCCATGTGGGCCCTGGTGAGTGGTCAGTGGGCACAGAAACTGGTGGTGAGAGGGGGCCATCAGTGGGAGAGGAGAGGCGACGTGGCCTCAGAGAGTCCTCTTCCTGACGGCCTCCCAGTTCATCGATGGTCTGGGTGTGCTTCATGGTGATTTGAGCCGCTTAGTTCCTTGAAACCAAGTGACCTTGCTCTGGACACCTGGCCCACTGTCCCCTCCGCCTGGTGTGAGAAGCCGCTCGGTAAACGCGGCTAATCATGACGACGATGGTGCTGACGAGGAGGAGGGCCGAGGGGCCGCACAGATGACGTGTTTTAGCATCTGAGTTCTCCATACCAGCTGTGTTCTCTTGCACTGTGCACCATCGCCCCAACCTAGCCTTTGACCAAGACCAGACGCACACAGAAGCCCCCTGTTTCCTTGGGTGACCAGTACAAATTCAGCTCCAGTTTCAGGCCACCTTTTCTCTCTTCTCCCTTTCTTTTTTGTTTAATATTGGAGACTCAGATCCTTGGGTCCCTGCATCCATTACTCAGCTGAACTCTGGCTGGAACCCTGAAGGAACTCTAGCTCCTTCAGTTTAATCACTTTGGAGTTAAGAGTTCTACCAATGAGCATGATGAATCTCCCTTTTCTATTTAAAAGTGTGGAATTGCATCTTTATGGGATATTAGATGCTAAAGTCAGCCTGTGAGGCAAAGACCAAGTACACTCTGGAGGGCCTTCCGAGTGGTGGTCCAGTGGTTAGGGCTCAGTGTTTCCACCGCAGGAGGCAAGACTTCGATCCCTGGCCAGGGAACTAAGACTTTGCATGCCACACGGCATGGCAAAAAAAAAAAAAATAAATAAATAAAGGAAAGGAAAGAAAGAATATGACTGTGGAAAGTGCTTTGAAAGTGAGAGCATTAGTTGCTCAGTCGTATCTAACTCTGCAACTCCGTGGACTGTAGCCCACCAGGCTCCTTTGTCCATGGGATTCTCCAGGCAAGAATGCTAGAGAGGGTTGCCATTCCTTTCTCCAGGGGATCTTCCTGACCCAGGGATCAAACCCCGGTCTCCTATATTGCAGGTGGGTTCTTTACCCTCTGAGCCACCAGGGGAGCCCATGGAAAGTACTTTATGTCATCCTAAAGCAAATGGTGGCATATGAGGTTTGCTGAACAGTAACAGCCATGCACACTGGGTATTGTAATACATTCAGTCATGTAGGCTGTATGATGAAGGGTTTTATACAAAATCAATTTCCTGCCTCCCCTTTCCCTGCCTCTGTCTCTCTTTGCTGAGCACAGGTGGCTTGATACGCACGAGTTAGGTGCGTGTAGAGGTGCCTGCATCCTGAACCAGCTGCCTGTCCCTCCTCAGAGCTTGCAGATGGGGAGAAGGGGGTGTCATCTCCCAGCTGTGCAGGGGAGGTCCTGTTGGGCCCCTCCTTCTTCCCACACTCCTGAAGCCCCTTCTTCAGCCCCACAGGCAAATATACTCATCTGAGACCTAATCAGGAGACTAAAAGGAAAAATGAAGAGCTGGGAAATAGTCCTTACCCACCTGGGATGCCTACTCTTGGCTTCCCTGGTAAAGACAGACTGTGATAGGGAGGAGAGGAAAGAAAGAGGATGGGCGATTTGGGACTCTCACCTCTGGGTTCATTCTACCCGCAGCCCTGAGCTCTGCAGGTCGAGTGTTAAACAGGCACCTGGAGCCTTGGTTTTGCCCATGCTCCTTTGAGTTTTGTATCAGAAATGGGCAGTTCAGTTCAGTCACTCAGTCATGTCCGACTCTTTGCAACCCCATGGACTGCAGCACGCCAGGCTTCCCTGTCCATCACCAACTGTCCAAAACAGGCAATCTCTCTGAAAACCTCACTCCTCTTCCAATATTTGTCCTGATATCCCCAGGAGTCAGGGTGCTCTTGTTCCCGTGGAGAGCAGGATGGCTGACAGTCTGAGAGTGTCTGTGAGTTTTGCATAGGCCACGGCTGACTTCTAAATGAAAATCACCTAGCATGGCTTCCCTGATGGCTTAGCAGGTAAAGAATGCAGGAGACGCAGGAGATGCAGGTTCAAGCCCAGGGTTGGGAAGATCCCCTGGAGAAGGAAATCTCAAACCACTCCAGTATTCTCACATGAAAAATCCCATGGACAGAGGAACCTGGAGGGCTCCAGTCCATGGGGGTTGCTTAGAGTTGGACATGACCGAGAGACTAAACATACCTTGTGGTTTCCCATATGTCTGATGAAATACTGTAAAAATGAAATGCAGATCTTTGCCATGCACTCTTGAGCAAATACATAGACTGTTATATCTCAGAGTTATTTATTTCTCTTTATTTCCAGGGTGCCCAGTGCCACCCATCTGGAGGCACTAGTAAAAAATGGCAAATAGTTTCTCAATTATCCGAACATTTATATTTTATTTGGAGCAGGCAGCATGTTTTGGTTAATAAAATAATAAAATGTATTTTATAATTTTATAAAACATAAATTCTGAATATATGTTATTCATAAATATTAAAAATATTTTAATGTAATAAAGTGTAATGCAGTTGAATCACAAAATGATAATGTGTGTGTGTATGTGTTCAGTCACTAAGTCGTGTTCAACTCTTTGGACCCCATGGACTGTAGCCTGCCAGGCTCCTCTGTCCATGGGATTCTCTAGGCAAGAATACTGGAGTGGGTTGCCATTTCCTTCTCCAGGGGATCTTCCCAACCCAGGGATCAAATTCACATCTCCCGAGTCTCCTGCATTGGCAAGCAGGTTCTTTACCACTAGTGCCACCTGGGAAGCTCCAAATGACAAATAATAAAAAAAAAAATAAAAAGACTCAGGAGAAAATAGGCCTCCTCCTGGAGGAGGGCATGGCAACCCACTCTGGAGTATTCCCGAGTGGGCGGGGCTCCAGGGACGGGGGTGTGGCCCACAGGAACTCACAGGAAGTCCTTTGGAGGGAATGATGCTCAAGAAAGAGCCAGTTTCTTTAGGTCCAGTGAGACGCGCCTCATTTGTCCCTCCCTGACAGGACCGCGGGTCTGTGTCTCCATGGGTTGGCTCTTGTTCTAGCTCTCGTTTCGGGGGAGAAGGCCCATTGACCTCTCCCGGGCTCCTGCTTTTCTTCTTCCTCACCCTTGCTCCTCTGCGTCATCATCTTTCTCTCACTCTTGAAGGGCTGGTCCAGTGCACACACCAGGCCATCTATCTGACATCTGCGTTCAGAGCAGCAAGTGAAGGATTGAGGTGGCTGACTGGACAAGTCCAAGCACATGGGCCTGTCAGCTGACAGTTACAGATACGTGAAATCACTTCTTTTTCTTTCTATTAATTATCAGCGCAATTCCATATTTCAACATTCCCTTTTATGCTGGGTGTCCAGAAATCGCACTGCACCAGGACTTGCATTAAAGGATAACATTTAGTATTTTGATGCATCAAAATGGTCTGGTCAAAGATCATTTCTTTTTATACGTGAGTAATGTGTATCCCACTCCTCCCCTTCTGGAACTTTCTCTATCCCTTGGAGTGGTGACTAGGGTCTGAATTTTAAGGATGAGGTATAGGATGGTGGAGATTTTGGAAGGGGTGAGATTATCTGCTTCTTCATTCTTTAAAAAAAGAACTAATAGCTGACTTTTTTTTTTTTAACATGACAAAAGAGTCTCTCATCAGAATAATTGTATCAAAATGGCAATGTCAAATATCATGCCCTCTACTTTGCTGATTGTAGCTTCTTGATCTCTACTTGTTATTATGGCTGTTAATTTAACCTGAAACTGAAATTTAGTAAGGCTTCCAGAGAGAAGGTAACCAAATGGCAGATATTTCTGGCACTATGGAAATGCATGCTGCTGCTGCTGCTAAGTCACTTCAGTCGTGTCCAACTCTGTGTGACCCCATAGACGGCAGCCCACCAGGCTCCCCCATCCCTGGGATTCTCCAGGCAAGAACACTGGAGTGGGTTGCCATTTCCTCCTCCGATGGATATGCATATATGTGAACTATTTCCTTCCTTCTCTCCCTCCCTCCCTCCTCTTTTTCCTCCTCCCTCCAGTTACAAATGTTGAATGTCACTTGGGATTGGCCTCTTAGCCCTTTACAGCGATGTATTATGCTCATCCTAATGAACCAGATAAAGCCTTGTATCCATTTTAAATAATGATAGATTTGGTTTAGCAATGATGATAGAAGGTTTTGCTTGGTCAGACTTGGCACAAAGAAGAATATCTTCTTCAAGTCGTCTCTAGGCCCTGGCCAATCTACTGCATCAAGAGAAAGCAGGTTGAGATAGAGTGCCATACGGTACAGGGCGCATCAGAACATCAGAGTTCCTCCTTCTGGAATATGTTTTGACTGAAGCTTGATTCACCCTTTAAAGAGATCCAAAATAGATTCCTTACCTATAACATTTATTTGGCAACACTTTGAATTTTCATGTAAACCTGAGTAACAGAGACACCACTAAATCTGGCAGCATATTAATGTCACTGATCACACATTTTATTTATAGAATTCACCCTCCCCTCAGTTCTCAGTGAGAAGCCCATAGACAGTAATTAAGCCTTATAAAAACACAATAGGATATAACATAGTAGAACCACCCTGCTGTCAAGACACACAGAGCAGGGAAGTCAGAGGAACACAAAGAACTCAATGTGTCCAATTGAGACCTGCTGCAGGAATGTCACAAACCAGGGCCCTCCAAGGTAAGTTAGGGGGAAAGTGATTCCACAGGCAACTGGGGATTCACGCTTAATTTTCAGAAAACAGCAAACCAACCAGCAGACTAATCAAGCCACCAAAAAATTAACCAATCAAGTGAAGGGCAATTGTCCACAGCAGAGTGAAGAGTGGAAGGCACCATCTTTGTACTCAAGGAGTCCACAATCCTTTGGGAAGGAAAGGCTTAAAATAAAAATACAGTGTGACAGTGGTTCAAAACCTATCACGAGGAAGATGAGATCAAGCAAATAATATAGAAAGCACATTATATGAATCTAAGGGAAGGCTAGGTGACTATGCCCAAGAAATGTTGGGCAAGACTTTACTTGAGGAGGTAGGGCTTGAACTGGGCCTAAAATGATGCAAAAAGTTTGAATAGAAAGAGGAGAAAGCAAATTGTATGAAAAAAGAAAAATACTGGAAAGTCAGACACTCAGAAAAACATTTATTCAAATATTGAGTGCAGTAGTTCACAAAACAAAATATCAGACAAGGCAATAGTGGGTATATTGTCTTCCTGTTAAAATGGAACAATGTCAAAATGATAATGTGTAGTAAAAAAAAATGTAGATATGCTACATGTGATCCAATCTGTAAAAGAAATTTATATGTAGCAGAGAAAAAAGACTAGAAGGGAATACATCAAATGGTAATACTACTTTTTTTTTTTAATGGGAGATAAAAATATGAGTGATTTTTATTTTTTCTTTGAGCTTTATGTTTTCCAAATCCTAAATGATAAAATCTCTATGATAAAGTAAAAACAAAAGGAGACAAAACATATCAAAATATATGTATATTTTTAAAAGAAACTATCTCTTTATTTATTATTTATTGATTTCTTTGTGGCTGCTCTGGGTCTTCATTGCTGTATATGGGCTTCCTCTGTTTGCAGCTAGTGGAGGCTACCCTTCCTTCGGGTGTGTGGGTTTCTCATTGCAGAGTCTTCCCCAGAGCATGGGCTCCAAGCGTGCAGACTTCAGTAGTTGTGGCGCACAAGATTTTGTTACTCTGAAGCATGTGGAATCCCAGACCAGGGATCAAACCGGAGTCCCCTGCATTGCAAAGCAGATTCTTATCCACTACACTAACAGAAAAGTCCAAAAAATATGTATATTTTTAATGGCCTCCATATACAGATTTTACACTCTATTGTTCATCCATCCAGAGACCACTGGGAAGAGTGTGTTAGAAAGATTATATTTATGGGCTGAATTGTGTTTCACCCCATATTTATTTGCTGAAGCACTTACCCCCCAATATGACTGTATTTGGAGATGACGCTTTTGAAGAGGTAATATTAAGGTTGCTGCTGCTAAGTCACTTCAGTCGTGTCCGACTCTGTGCGACCCCAGAGACGGCAGCCCACCGTCCCTGGGATTCTCCAGGCAAGGACACTGGAGTGGTCTGCCATTTCCCTCTCCAATGCATGAAAGTGAAAAGTGAAAGTGAAGTCGCTCAGTCATGTCTGACTCCTAGTGACCCCGTGGACTGCAGCCCACCAGGCTCCTCCGTCCATGGGATTCTCCAGGCAAGAGTACTGGAGTGAGGTGCCATTGCCTTCTCCGATATTAAGGTTAACTGAGGTCATAAGGGTGGGATCCTAATCCAATAGGACTGGTGTCCTTATCAGAACAGAAAGAGACATCAGAGATGTGTGTACACAGAGAAAAGCCGTGTGAGGACACAGTTAGAGGTGGCCATCTGCAAGCCAAGGAGAGAGAGCTCTGGTGGAACCAGCACTGCCAACACTTGGTCTTGGATTTCCAGCCTGCAGAACTGCGAGAATAAATTTCTGTTCTTTTACCACGCTGTCTGTGGTGTTTGTTTTGTCAGCCCTGGCAGACTAATGTAATGTCTTCATATAATGTATTACTTGGATACTATAATTTGTCCACCTCTGTTTTTTTTGCTGTGGGCTCAGTGGTTAAGAATCCACCTGCCAATGCAAGAGAGTCAGGTTCAATCCCAGGTTCAGGAAGATCCCCTGCAGTAGGAAATGGCAACCTACTTTAGTCTTCTTGCCTGGGAAATTCCATGGACAGAGGAGCCTGGTGGGGCTACAGTCCATGGGGTTGCAAGAGAGTCAGACATGAGTTAGCGACTAAACAACATTTTTGTTATAACATTAACAAAATAACTCAGGACATTTGTCCATCGGAATGAACCCTCCGTACCATCAATGTGTCCCATTCTTGCTAATTGATCTTGCTGGGCACCCTGGAACACTGGCCCTGGATCAACACCAGCAGAAGCTACAGACCGTATAAGGCACAGAGGACAGGACCCTGCAGTGCATTCCCTATAAGGGGTGGTGGTGGTGGAGTGATTTCCACATACAACTAGAGATTGACTCTTAATTTTCAGAAACGGGAAGCAAATGGAATTTTCCACCTGGATTATCTACTATAAGAAGTCATCCAGGTAGACAATCCAGGTGGGAAATTCCATTTGCTTCCCATGTGGCTCCACCCAGCTCTTCCTTCAGGACTGAAGGAACTATTTACCCCAACTTCTGCTCCTCTTTCTGTCCTCCCTGGGAGCTCTGGGCACTGTCTTCTATGAAGGCTTACAAAGGAAGCCTCTTCACCTAAGGATGGGCCCCTTCTTGGGGGCAGCCTCCCTCCAACAACTGCTCAAGGACGGCTCAAAAAGGTCTGACCCCCTTCTCCCAACAAGGGACATCTCTGGAAAGCCAACCAGCTCCTGGTCCCCCCGTACAATCAACGAAGACCTTGGCTGAGTTCACAGTCCAATTTTACCCTCCGGTCAGTTCTGATTCCTTCCCTTCCCGCTGAGGTATGAGCATGCCCTAATAATTTCCTGTTTGCACAGAGCTTTTAGGAAACTGACCTGTGACATTTCCCAATTTATCTGCTCCATCTCTTCCTGCCCCAAACCCAGATGGCTTATCCATGTCATCTCAAGACAATTATCTGCACATCAAGGATTATAGTTGTTGACCTTTTGTGTAACACTCAGGTGGCATTTCGTGACTTCTGGTGAGCAGGGAGATTTATTTTATCTCTGATTGGAATTTCTGCTCTTGGGCCCTGGGGTTAAGTCCTGAAGGCTGCTCCAGCTCACTCTGCCTTTCTTACCAGGTGGTTTTGTCCTCATCCAGCATGGAGAGGTTTAAAATCAGGGAGTCTAGGTCTCCTTTGGTGCTAAGCAGTTGTTCTTTATTAGAAGGTTAAATGTTAAAGCTGAAAAACACTTTAGAAATGATCTGACTCTAGGGCCTTCCCTGGTGGTCTAGTGGTTAAGAATCTGCAATTCAGGGGATGTGGGTTCGACCCCTGGTTGGGGAACTAAGATCTCACATGTCTCTGACCAACTAAGCCCACGTATCACAACTACTGAGCTTGTGTGCCAGCACCATTAGAGAGTAATGAAGACCCCATGTGCCACAACTAAGACTTGGAAACAGCCAAATAAACCTACTTTTCTTTTAATGTTTAAAAAAATAAGAAATCATCTGACTCTAGAATGACCAAGGGTTTTTAACGCATACTGCAGCTTGGATCAGCTTGTAGTGTCTGTTGGAGAGCTGCCTTAAGGCTTCAGAGGACAGCTGGGGTTCAACGTAAAGGAGTGGTGGATGGCTATGGGTGTGGGGGGTGGATGTGAGTTGTCACTTCATGGACACCCTTGGTAATCCTATTCTCTTTTTTTTACTGGAGATGAAACTGGTCCAAGATCAAATCTACCCAAGCTTGTGTGGCTGGTTACAGCCATTTGAACCATAGCCAGTTATGTCCCAACTAACAGTCCAGAGCCCTCCATCCCACGGATGCTGCAGCTTGCCTCTCTGGCTACCCACTGTTCCAGTTTCTGATCTACTCAAGCACATGAGCCTTGAGCCAGATCCCAGTCTCCGCTCCTGCTTGGCTCTCTTCTGCTGCCATATGTGAGCCTGAGTCTGCGGGCCAAATTCCTATGAGTAGTTTCTGTTTCCTGTGCTTCTCTTAGTTAAGGCCAGCAAAGTGGGATGGGTAAGCTCGGTAACAGATTAAGTCTCTGCCTCTGATCTGCCTTCCCTCTCATTCATTCATTTAGTCATTAAAAAATGTTTTTGGCACTTGACTGTTGGGACTGTTAAAATTCCTACCTGAAAAGCCTACCAACACCTTTGAGCAGTGGCTTTAAATGTGTAATAAGGCCCATCCTGCTTTGTAGTGGGCAGTTTTCTCTCCCCACCCCCCACCTCCACCCCACTGCCTGCTAACAGCATATTGTCCTTCTTTAGGGAACTTTCTCATCCTTCCTGTTCCACATAGTTCTCTTAGAGCTCTCAATCACACGACCAGCCCATACCCTGGCTATGAAGGTGGATATACAGCCAAAACCTGGCTGTGAGAGTCCAATAGTTGGTAATGCTCTACCCTCAGAACCTGTGAACGTATTTTACAAATCTGTTGCCATCTACATGAGAGTATGCTATCAAGTATACATTGCTGTTCATGGCAAAAGGATCTTTCCAGATGGAATTGGGGTTGTAAACTTTAGGATAAGGAGATTACCCTGGATTATCTAGGTGGACCCAATATAATCACATGGGCTCTTAAAAGTGGAAGAGAAAAACAGAAGTCTTAGAGAATGTGATAATAGAAAGAAAGGAAAAAAAGCAGGAGAGATTTGAAACTTGAGGAAGACTGGACCCACCAGTGCTGGTTTTGGAGATGGAAAAAGGGGCCATGGGCCAACGTATGTGGGTGGCCTCTAGAAGCTGGGAATGGCCCACAGATGGGGAAGGAAATAGAAAAGAAGGCCCTCAATCTTATAAATACAAAGAATGAAACTCACCAGCAAACTGAGTGAACAAGGAAGTGGATTATCCACCTCACCGCGCCCCCCCGACAGAACCTATAGAAAGGAACTTATCCCTTTTTCCCCCCATTCCAACTCATATTTTTTTTTATTACAACAGCTTTTTTTAAGTATCAAAGATTATGCTGCTGCTGCTGCTGCCGCCAAGTCGCTTCAGTCGTGTCCGACTCTGTGCAACCCCATAGATGGCAGCCCACCAGGCTCCCCCGTCCTTGGGATTCTTCAGGCAAGAACACTGGAGTGGGTTGCCATTTCCTTCTCCAATGCATGCAAGTGAAAAGTGAAAGTGAAGTCGTTCAGTCGTGTCCAACTCTTCTCGACCCCATGGACTGCAGCCTACCAGATCATAATCGTACACTATTGAGAGGTTCAGAACAAATTTCAATTCACTGGGACAGTCGCTGTACAACATTGTGCTGGCCTCTGCTACATACCAGCATGAATCAGCCACCGGTGTACACATGTCCCCTCCTTCCTGAACTCCCCTCCCATCCCCACCCCATCCCACCCTTCCAAGAGGAGACCTCCACTGGACTTCTGACCTCCAGATAATAAACAGTGGTCTGTTTTAAGCCACTGAGTGGGGCAATAAAAAATGAGAACAATAGCCAAGTCTCTAGCAACAGTGATTGGCTCAGAGGTAGGCATGTGGTTCAAGCTGAGCCAATCAGAGTTCTTCCCCTGAGACTCTAAGAGAAGCCTTTTCTCCTGGTGGGACCTATAACGGTATATGGCCCCAGGCCCCTGCCAGTTGGAGAAGCCAACAAGGACTGGGCCAACACATGGGCCAGAGCTGTGATGTGAGTCAGTGCAGGTCCTGACAAGGTTTCTCTCCAGATGTGCTTGACGCCAACTGCATGCCTGCCCTGCCCCGTCACATCATCCAATTAACTCCTTTTGTTTAGATTCATTTCAGCTGGCTTTCTGCTCCTTATCACTGAAGGACCTGTGATGAATTCATGCCCCGTCAAAATACCAATCCCTGGTCTTCCATACTTCAAGATCACTTTTTGGGCTCACAGAAATGGCAACCCACTCCAGTATTCTTGCCTGGGAGATTTCACGAGACAGAGGAGCCTGTCAGGCTACAGTCCATGGGATCGCAAAGAGTCAGACATGATTTGGTGACTAAACTACCAGTTTCTTCAGAAGGAAACTGATAAATGTATGTATTCCCTGGGAGGAATTCCCTGGCATGTTAGCAGGGAAGTCATATTATCAAATAACTCAGCTTCCATTGACTGATGACAGAGCCCAAAGGAAATGGTTCATACAACTAGGGAATTTTTAAAAAATATGTCTCTCTCTATATATATATTTAAATTTATATATGTATAACTTTTGGCTGGGCTGGGTCTTTGTTGCTGCACATGGGCTTTCTCTAGTTGTGGTGAGGGAAGGGCTGCTGTTTGCCGGGGTGCATGGGCTTTACAATGCCGTGGCTTCTCTTGTGGTATGTGGGCCCTAGAGTGTATGGACTCAGCACTTGTGGCACAAGGGCTTCATTGCCCCAAAGAATGTGGGATCTTCCAGGACAAGGGATGGTCCTGATCGTGTGTCCCAACCACAGTTAACCCACACAGTATGTGGGTTAGTAGTGGACTCATGCTTGAGGCAGGAGGCAACTGTTTGTATACATCCTCCATGGGCTGCCAGTGCGCCCCCACAGCCAGGACCACTGTAGTCCCTTGGGATAACCTTGACTGAACAGGGATGGACCCCACTAGGGTGGCCACTGAAGTCCTGGGAGTGGGCAGGAACATCACAAGATAGAAAAAGGAGCAAGAGAGAAGCCACACAAAAGAAGCTCCTCATGCAGTTGGCTTATTGTTGGAGCTTGAAATCCTGCCAAGTGTTCATACTTCTTAGTTGTCAGCAGTTTAGTTGGAAACAATAGTGAAAACAGCCCTGTTGGCCTCTACCTAAACTTCAGCAGAGGGGGGAAGAAAAACCAGCATCAGATGTTGAACTGGAATGGTCTCCTTACCTTATTTGCCCCGACCCTGAGTTGCACTGCACTAGCAAGGAATCTAGAACATGGGGCATGGAAAGGCGGTGTTTATGAGACAAGCCTGGGGCTTACACATTCTCTGAGTCAGAGCCCTTGGAGTCGGTAATTTAGCAGGGATGTGGGAGGGAGGCGCTTTGCCAACTCGAAAGCCCCCTTCTTCAGATGAGCATCATAAGCCAACTTGAAAACTCCAATCTTTTCAGCGTTGGGAGTTTACTTTCTCTTGTTAAAATGTCTGGATCTTTTTTCTCTGGAAGAAGGGAAAGAAAAGACTAAGAGTAAAGATGACAGGTTTACTTGGGCATGAAATCACTGTTGGACGACTCCTTTTTTTTCTGAGTTAAGTGTCAAAAAATCTGCAATTTACAGAGTGAGTTTCCCTGAAATTACACATGGGGTGGATAATTGAGAGCAAACTGCTTGGACTGTTAGTGGGTAGGGGTGGGGGTACCACACTGCCCTTTCTGGGAATCTTGGTCTCTCCTAGTGCTGGGTTCCTGTGGCAACTTGTTTATTTCCAGCATCATGACCCACACCTGCTCAAGCCCCCAGCTCTTGGCTTCACCCAAATGCCTCATTTCTTGAGCGGTCCTGAGGCCCGCTTCTAGTTTATTTGTAAGATCTGCAAGCATTTGCTTTTATAGTGTCACTTGGTCATTTTTTCATGTGAATCTCAGGAAAACTTGTAAAGAATTTTACAGTCTCGACACACGAGTTTTCCATTTCTGTCTCCATGGGTTCTGACCCCTGGCACTCTCATATGCCTGTCTTCTGGCTGGCTTGGCATCACCACAGACCACCATCCTATCACAAAGCCCATAAAAGGCTCCGCAATCGCAGGATGGTGTAGAAAACAGCTTCTTTCAAAACGTCTTTACATAACGTGGCTTTCTTAATTAATATGCTGTGGATAGAGTTTTCTTAACCTTTATTTGTTCAGTGGCTTTGTGTGTGTGTGTGCAGGTGTTAGGGCTTTGCACAGTCATTAATTGGCATTCATAATGTTACTTGACAGTCAGGTTGCACCAAATCCACCTGAAAAACCTGAGGGTGAATTCTAACTCATTACATAAGGAAAGGAGAGGGTCTGGAAGGAGGCAGCAGCGCACAGGATGAGACCACCCCGGAGATGTTAGCATAAGCTTTGCGTGTTTCAGCCTCTTGGTACCAGTATCCCAAACCAGGACATGACCCCAGGCATCTCCTCATGGCCCAGAGATGCACGCCATCCTCACCATTCAGATGCCACACGATGCCTTGCTGTAGCAAGCAAGAATTGAGTTCCTTCTGGGCCCCTGGGAAGGGCTTCCCACGTGGTGCTAGTGAAAAAGAACTTTCCTGCCAATACAGAGACGTAAGAGATGCAGGTTCCATCCCTGGGTAGGGAGGATCCCCTGGAGGTGCGCATGGCAACTCACTCCAGTATTCTTGCCTGGAGAATCTCCATGGACAGAGGAGCCTGGTAGGCTACAGTCCGTGGGGTTGCAAAGAGTCCGACATGACTGAAGCAACTTAGCACGCACTGGGTCCCTGGGAAGGGCTAGTCTTATGCTCAGTGCTCATACGTTCTGAAGCACAGACCAGAGGAAGTGTCTTTCCTCCGCTATCAGACAGTCTGCGAAGAGGCAAAAGCTCCCCCAGTGAACATCCTTTCTCCCAGCCTCTCCTGACTGAAGTGTAAATGACTTTTGAGAGCAGAGTAAACCAGTCGATGAATTCAGTCTTTGAACTTCTTGGACTGGGAAGTGGTTCTGAGACTTTGAAAATCTTCAAAGATCTCAGCCTGTGAAATCAATAGTTCATTTTTCAAGTTGCCAGAGTTAAGACAAGAATTCTGCTCAGCCACACTGTGTGAAGGACCTGATGTGAAGGATACTGAAAAGGCCCAGACACTGAGCCTTTGAGGCTGTGAGCTCAGAGAATCATGGGTCATGCCATCGCGGGGCTGCCCAGGGGAGAGTCAAAGGCCGGGGAGTATGTGTCAGTAGGATCCGTTTAGAGACTGGCAGGAATGCAGGGTGAGAACAGGCACGTGGGTTTGGGAGTCAGGGAGTGAAGTTGGGGAAGGGGTGGGGGCTCTTTTCGTGCAGGTATTTACAAAAACCAAAAGTTGGGAGGCCACCAAAATGGTCTGAAATCTGTCCCATCCTTGTGCATTTCTTGACTGAAAAGTTTTTTGGTTTCTTGTCTTCATTTTATTTCTAATTTATTTTTTATTGAAATATAGTTGCTTTATAATGTGTTCATTTCTGCTGTGCAGCAAAATGATTCAGCTATACGCATAGATACATTCTTTTTCATATTCTTCTCCATTATGGTTTATCACAGGATACTGTGTATCGTTCCCTATGCTGTATAATAGGACCTTGCTGTTTATCCATCTTCTATATAATGGTTTGCATCTGCTAATCCCAAATGCCCACTCCATCCTTCCCCTATCTCCCCTCTCCCTTGACAATCACAAGTCTGTTCTCTATGTCTGTGGATCTGTTTTGTAGATAAGTTCATTTGTTGATGGATAATTTTGAAACAAATGCTGAAGACATGTAATATTTACTAAGCACTGACTAAATGTCAGGTGTTATGTTATTAAGTTTACATGAATTATCATGCATTATCTCATTTAGTCTTTATCATAGACTCTATGAGATTTCTGCAATTCTTCAACTTTTTTTTGGATGAGGAAACAAAACCTCAGAGAGGTCAAGTGATTTATCCAGGACCCCTCGGCTATTTAAGGCAAGAACTGGACTGTAAATCCATGTCTATCCATTTATTATAATTCCAGTGCCTTCTCCAGTCATCATCATCTTTTTAACCTAGGTTTGCATGTTCATTGTTGAAATCCACAGAAGCATGTTATGGCCCTGGATTGTCCAGCAGAACTCAGGAAGATTTTCACACCTCTCATTTTCAGAGTCATGACTCCCAGTAGCTGAGGTCTGGGCTTTCCTGCAGGAGCCCAGGGGTCAGGTTCTTGAGCTGGGGTCACAGGTGCCCACAGCCTCCCACACTGTGCCTGGCCCCACCACAGGCTCTACAAAAGCTCGGTTCGGTTTGCTCCCCATGACAGGCTGCCTCTGCCTGCCTCGTTGGCTCTGAAACTGCAAGCGGGAAACCAAACTGCAAAAGAGAGGGAAAAGATGCTTTCAAAAAAAGTAAAGCATCTTCCTTTAGGCAGCGGGTCTGCAGGAAGGGGTGTGATGACTAAAAGATTTAGGGAGAAGCTGCTACCTGGTGACGAGCAGCTATGTATGAAAGCGGGCTCAGAACAGGTCGTACCCTGCGTGCCTGGGAAGAGCTGACACTGAGGGCCCTCTTGAGCGGGGCTTAGCATGAGCTGTCAGCTTCCAGCAGGAGGCCAACCAAGCCAGCAGCACCCCCAGGGCAGGCAGTTGAATAAAACACAAGCCTGATGAGAATGTTCAGCTTCCAGATATTGCTAAACTAAGCCAAAGCCACGGTTGCTAAGAGCGAGTAAATCACTGCCTGCAGCCTTGGACCCCACAAACCCGATGGCCTCTCTCCTCACCTGAGGGTGAGATGGGATACAGGATAAACCCGCTTCTTGGCCCCTGGTCCCAGGAAGGTCATTTTAGTCCTGGGACTAGCAGGAGTTTTGAAACTGCTGGAGGATCCCTGATTAGGCAGTCCACGATTTTGAATAAGCAGGTAGTAAACCCTGAGATGATGAGGTGGGGAGGCCAGAGCCCACAGTGGGACCTGCATCAGGAGTGAATTCCCTTTGGCTCAGGGAAGGGTAGGTGTGGACCAGGACAGGCGTGGTTTGTTTCCTTCTGACTTCAGAGGTCATTGTTCTTTCACATTGTCCACTCGGGCAGCACGTGATCTCTCAGACTTTGGGCACCTGCTCTTTCCCAGAAGAAATGCTTATCAAAAACAGCAACAGGCTTTGCAAACAGTGTTCATAGGATATTCTGCCGTGTTGAGTCTGGACAGCACTGCTACGCACCTGTGTGTCTTAACGAGACATTTTCAGGAATCACCATCGGAGAAAACATTTGTTCCTATACTTAGGAAATTGTGGAAAAAATACAGCTATAAGCCCACTCTCCTAATTTGCCATTTATTGTCCTGTGTGCATACTAATCCCTAGTCTTCTTTCCTGGGCACTTTTTTTACACCTGTGGTTCAAGTCCATGGCCATTTGCTGAGCCCCTGTCACGTTCTAATTACAGAGGCTGCCGGAGGAGCTCTGGGAAGTGTTGGGAAGGATAATTTAACCAAATGGTAAGCTATTTAAAGGGCTTCCCTTTAGCTCAGCTGGTAAAGAAACCACCTGCAGTGCAGGAAACCCTGTTTCAATTCCTGAGTCTGGAAGATCCCCTGGAGAAAGCATAAGCTACCCATTCTAGTATTCTTGGGCTTTCCTAGTGGCTCAGATGGTAGAATCTTCCATGAGACCTGGGTTTGATCCCTAGGTGGGGAAGATCCCCTCGAGGAGGTTATGGCAATCCACTCCAGTATTCTTGCCTGGAGAATCCAGGCTTCCCTTGTGGCCCAGCCTTTTCTTGAACCTTTTCTTGAAGCTCTAGCTATCAGGAACAACATCAATACTGTCATTCTGAGAAGTTCTTGTGGTGCCAAGGGAAATGGGGTTCTTTGGCTCCCAGGCAGCCCAGCTCTTATCCCAGAGCTGGCCTCTTTCTGCCCCTGCTGGCGGCCTGTCTCCTCACCCCAGGACCTCTGGTCCCTGCTTCCAGGTCAGCCATCCGCCAAAACCTTCCCTCCCGCTTCTCCACTGTTACCTTTCTGTCACCTTCTCCCATCAGCTCCCCAGCTTTTGCGAGGAGCTTGCAATCATTTAGTGATGGGCAGAGCAACTGTGTGCTGGATGTCCGACACCGTGAGGTCTGGACCTGAGCCTGTTGAGTCTCCGCCACATCCTGAGGGCACCTTAGTCTCTGTTTCCAGCAGGGAGCACAGGGGCTCAGCCCTTAGGCCGTGCCCGCTGCTCTCAAGTGTGGAGCTGGGATTTGAACCCGTCTGTCGAGTTTCCTGTTTCCTTAGGGGCAAGTGGTACCGTCTGTAATAACTGGGCCTAAGAAAAGAGGCTGCCCCTGGCCTTTCATCTCACAAATCAAGAGAGCTTCAGTGTGTGTTGCTTCTGCCTTCAGGCTGGTATTCACTGGAGCAGCACTAAGGTCAAGGGCTGTTTCTCAGGAGGCACAGAGTCCTGCATGAACACTGTAAGGAGCCTGGATTCTGGAGAGAGAGAGGGCTGAGGCCAGGGCCTTCATTTCCACCCACTGACTTCCTGCCCTGGGAATAATACCAGTGTGTAGCTGGTTGTGCTGGAAGGAGTCAATGCAGTCTTAGAAATCATGATGCTAATGATGGTGGTAATAATAACCCTGGGGGCAGCTGACAGCATCTTGGGGCTTATTCTGGACAAGTGTTAACATTGACTCTTGTCACCCTCATGTTGACACTCTGCAGTAGGGGCCGTGATTGTCACCTCTCATGGGTGGAGGAAGCCAAGGCACAAATGGTTTGGCAACTTGCCTGAGGTTACATGTCTAGGAAGTGGCATGCTGCGGTTCCAACTCTGGTGATCTGGGTTTAGTTGCCAGTCCTGTTACTTGCCAGACCCACCTTCTTCTTTCCCCTCTCCCTCCCCAACCCCTTTGCTCACTGTCTTTCCTCCAATCCCCTCTGGCCCCTGCCTCTAGAAGTCCAGCTTGTTGATTCCAGCTAACCCAGCTGTCATTGCTGGCCACAGCTTGTCCCTGGGTGTGTGGGCACCCCTCTAGGCAGCCGTGTCCTCCCTGAGATGTAGCTCACTGCGGGGTGCCCCTTTCTACCTTGCCACCAGTTACATCCATGCATCATAATTGTACGTTTTGTTTTTTTTTAATGAAAACCACAAGATGAAGCTAATAGGGCTCATGCTGGGAACAGATGTTCTTATTCTGCCCAGATGCTGTCCATGGCAAGGCTTCTCGGGCTCTTTCGTACTTTCATTTGGAGTGTTTCTGGTTGAAGTGTTCTCAGGAGGGGCTGAAAAAAATCATGCTGTCCTTCCAGCAAGGAACTGGGCATGGGTCTTTAGAGGGTGTGAAGTAGCCATCCTTGGCATTTTATAATCCATCTGCTTCCTGAGGACAGAATCCTGTTCCTCTTTGAAAACTGCCTTTGCCCACATTTTATAATTAAGCATTCAGATTTTCGCTTTTCTGTTTGCTTCAGTCTCAAGCTAATGTGGCAGTTAACAGTTCTTCCATTTTCTGCTTTATTTGCTCTTCTCTCTGCTTGGAATTCATGGAAGGCTTCTTTTTTTTTTTTTTTTTCTCTCTCTCCCTTAAGAATCTTAAAAGACTATGATAACATCATTCATTCCTTTAATATTTACTGAATAATGTGCAAGGCACGGGTTTATGAAACAGACAAGGTTTCTACTTTCATGGGGCTGATGTTGTGGTCAAGGAGGACAGACAATAAACCAAGAAATAAATATACAAGCTAACTTCAGATTGGAGGGATGAAACAAGAGGGTAGGATAGAGAGAGAGAGCCTGGGAAGTGAGGGTTATTTGTTTAACATGGCCAGGGAAATTCTTTCTGAAGAGGTTACACTTAAGCTGAGGTGAGGAAAGAATATTCTAGAAAGAGGGATTGACAAGTGCACATAAAGGCCCCAAGGCAGGGGAGAGCTGGGGAGTCAGAGGTCCAGGGCAAAGGCCAGTGTGGTTGGGTGTCCTGACTGTGGGCAGGTGAGGCAGGATCCAGTCAGTGAGGTGGGCGTGGGGACGCATCTCATAAGACCCTCAGGGTTCTTCCCCACTGCCCACCCCCAAATAATTTTTTTTAAGTCAGCAAAAGAGGACAAAAACTCCTTCCTTTGCATTTGAAGATGAGCTCTGCTCTCCTCTCTGGACTGCTGGGCACATGGTTTACCCCTCTTTCCCCTTCACCCGCGTGCCTTGGTAAACCTCATTGTGCTGGGCCCTGGGGGCCGTGGTAGGGATGGAGGGCAACCTCAACTCACCCAAATATGCCTAAAGTGGATTGCCTCGAAGCAGCCTTCCATTCTGGGTGAAACGTGACCACCGCCACAGTTGGCATTTCAGAGTCACGCAAAGGCACCCAGACTGTTCCAGTTACCAATACGTTCTGTTTCTTTTTACGGCTGAGTATTATCCCATTGTGTGAATATTACTCAGCCATAAAAAGGGATGGAGTTGGGTCGTTCGTACAGACATGGATGGACCTAGTGTCTGTCATATGGAGTGAAGTAAGTCAGAAAGAAAGAACCAGATGTCATACAGTAATGCATACATGTGGAATCCGGAAAAATGGTATAGATGAACCTATTTTCAGGGCAGGAATCGAGATGCAGACATAGAGAAGGAACATGTGCACACAGGCAGGGGGATGAACTGGGAGACTGGGATTGACATATATACGTTACTGTGTGTAAAATAGATAGCTAGTAGGAACCTGCTACATTGCACATGGAGCTCAGCTCGGTACTCTCTAATGACCTGGAGGGGTGGGAGGAAGACCCAAGAGGGAGGGGGCATATGTATACATGTAGCTGATTCACGTTGGTGTGCAGCAGAAACAAACACAACGTGGTAAAGCATCTATAACCCCAACAAATAAAACAAAACCCAGCACATTCGGTTGGGATGGAGACAAAGTCTTGCAGCTCTGCCTATATTGAAACTCGTATACATACAGAGATGTCTGTGTTATAAGGTGCTATTGAAGCCAGGGGAGGGGGCAACGCATAATGATATGTGATGACTCTAGACAGCTCCTCCACTCCTGCTAAACTGGTCCTCAGCCATCCCTCTCAGAACAGGCACAGACCAGACTTTGGTCATGGAGTGGTCCGAGGCTGCCTGTGGCTATGTGGTCAGCACTGTGCTGGAGGCCCGTGGGCCCCCTGGGTGGTCCCAGGTCAGGAGTCCGGGCTGGGGTCTTCTCACAGAGCCATGGCTTCTTCTCAAGGTATACCCAGCTTTCCTAGACACTGCTCAGACTCGGCCTGCCTACAAAGCCTGGACAGAGCCCATCTCCAAAGATGAGAGAGAAGGTCAGCTTGGGCATCTACCTGGTTTTGTTCAGGAGGGAACTATGCAAACTAGACCTCCATGCAATCTAGAGACATACCCTGAGGGACATTTGGACGAGACTCTGTGACAATGACCCCAACTCCCCGAATCACAGTCACTGACTGTGGAAGTGACTGAAGTCAGCGGGTTCATTGTAAATGGTCCCAAATGTGGGTGGGCAGAGCTGGAGCCCCACAGAGTCAGGGTCCCCACATCCTGCCTCCTTGTCCAGCTCCCTGACACCCAGCACTGTGTCACCTCACAGTGAGTGTTGATGGGAGGCCTGGCTGGCTGAGAGATGCCACAGGGCAGACAGATGCGTTTGGCCCCCAGGCCTTGGAGATTGCTGTTCTAGAGTTGGAGTGGTGGGACACCATGAAGCCAGAGGCAGGAAAGAGGATCAGTAGACTCGGAAACACTGGCAGCTCCCACAGACCTGCTGACCCTCGGTGTGAGCCCAGAATGGATAAGACCATCACATGTCGGGAGCCTGGCCCAGACCCGCAGGGGGCAGTGAGTATCGTCCAATGTGACCACGAAGGCCAGTGGCATCTGCATGGCAGGAGGCTGCCGGCTCTGGCTTCTCACTCTGCCTACCTGGGCAGATGCTCTCCTCTGCCCTTGCTCGTGAGGACTCATTTCAGGGGCAGGTGCCACAGTTGTTCAGGACAGAAGAAGGCATGCAAGGACTATGGGCCAGACCCAGATGTTGTGGGGAGACTAGATTTTAGGTATCCATGGGAAGCAGAGCCCTGTGGGCACACAGCAGAGCTTCTGAAGAGTGGCAAGCATTTGTTGGATAAAAAGTGTGTGCTAGGTTGCTTCTGTTGTGTCTGACTCTTGCGACCCCATGGACTGTAGCCCACCAGGCTCTTCTGTCTTTGGGATTCTCCAGGCAAGAATACTGGAGTGGGTTGCCATTGCTTCTTCATAGATAAAAAGCAGGAGAAGGTCTTCCAAGGAACCAGAAACAGCCTTATTCCTTTTATCCATTGACTTTAAACATTTTATATACTGGTGCTGCATTAATGTATCAATAGAAAAAAAGTGGAGGAAAAGTAACCACAATGAAAGGTGAGAGATCAGGGGTAAAGAGGTCACAGGAAGAGGGTGCCATATATGCCAGCATCCTTTGGTCTTAAAGTATCAGTACCTGTATTTCTGACTTGACAGTTGTCACAATTTCAGCAGCTATTACATATACATATCCATCAGCATATATATATATATATACACACCTATACATATGTATACATATGTATACCTATATGTTTATATACACATATATGTGTACACATAGGTATACATATGTATTAAACTGTTCATTCAGTTCAGTTTAGTCACTCAGTCGTGTCTGACTCTTTGCGACCCCATGAATCACAGCATGCCACACTTCCCTATCACCAACTCCTGGAGTCTACCCAAACTCATGTCCATCGAGACAGTGATGCCTTCCAGCCGTCTCAAAACTGTTCATTACAAAATATTTTATGAACATTCACTCATTCAGTCAAATGACAGATAGTTGAGTCTCTACAAGGTGCCAGATGCTATTTTAGGTAGGAGGAATACGGAAGTGAATGAGACATAAATTTCCTATGCTCTGGAAACCAAAAAATTTGTGTGACTTGCTTTATTACAATATTCACTTTATTGTAGTGGTAAACCCATGATATTGCCAAGATATGCCTATACTTAGTATATTACCTAATGGATTGCTTTTTTTTTTGGTTCAGCTTATTGTATTTGGCATCATTCAGTATGAACACAGTCCATTGGTTGTAATAGTTCTATAGATTCCCATGAGATGCATGTACCAAATCTGATTAGCCATTCTCTTATCTTTAGACCTTTCAATTGTTTCTCAGAATTATTAAAAAATGCTGCCCTAGACAGGCCTGAACATCTTTGTGTGTGTATAAGTGTGTATCTTCAGGATAGATTCTTCATCCAAAACTTTCACAGAAGGTTAAAGCTTTGAAATGAGTTTCATTATGAATTATGTGTTTTGATTAATGCTGTTTTGCCAAATGCAGAAAATCATTTTAATCAAAGGTTAGGGGAAAAACTCCTCTAGGATTCTTTTCCTATTTCCCTGCTTTTCACCATATGCCAAAAAAAATTTTTTTTTAATTATTTTCTTGCCAGTAACTGCTTTTGGCTTAGCCAGCAGCTGAACATCACAGTGGGGGCGGAAAGGAGCATTTTTGCTCCAAATTGCATAATTTGGCAAGCTTTCCTACTACGGTAGTCATGTTTTTGCAAGATTTGGTGAACTTCATAAAGGCTGTCTCTCCATCCGTAATTTATTGCAGGAAACCCTGACAGCATGGCTGTCTGTCTCCCCCTAGACTTCTTCCTCTCTTCCCTGAAGTTCTGTTGGAGATCATTATTTTGGGGATCCCAAGGTCAGGTCCTGGCCAGTGTTGTTGACCTTGCTCCTTCTTTGTTGCCTCTTGTATCTAAACCCTTCCCCTTATAACAAAATGTACTTCAGATATGATAATAGAAGGCCAATGGAGAGCTTAGCTCCCAAACTACACTGGTGTGTGTGTGTGTGTGTGTATGTGCTAGGCCATGAGTGTGGGCTTCCTGGATGTCTGAGGAAATGTCGTTCCATCTTTGTTTAAGGTGGTGATCATAATCAATAGTGGCAAATATTCTCCAGCATTTACTGTGTATTAGGCACCATGATAGGGCTTCCCGTGTGGCACAGTGGTAAAGAATCCACCTGCCAAGGCAGGAGAAGCAGGAGACGTGGGTTCGATCCCTGGGTTGGGAAGATTCCCCTGGAGAAGGGAATGGCAACCCCTTCCAGTATTCTTGCTTGGAGAATCCCATGGACAGAGGAGCCTGGTGGGGTCCATGGGGTCCATGGGGTCACAAAGAGTCAGACACAACTGAGTGACTGAGCACAGCATGCACATTTATATATAGTTAATCTATATTTATATATGAGATATAATATAAATATGCTATATAAAATGTAGGAATAATATACTGTATTTATATAGAATGCATTTCTTAAGAAAAACATGTGCTGCCTCTTTCTTAGCCAAGACACCTAGGGGAAAGTCTCAAAACCTAGGTATAAAGTTGAAAAAGAAAAGAAAACCTAAAGGCAAAACAAACCCAGGAAGAGAAGCAAGACGGAAAAATGTAGAAAGCTGGGAAGGAGATGGCCTCTGATTCTGCACTCAACCTGACTCATGCTCAGTGGGGCATGCGTTCGGAGCTGTTTGTTACAGGGCGATGGAGCTGCTGTGATTCATCCTCCTTCTCTTGCTGGGAATCCATGTGACCAAATGGCCTCTTTGAAAAAGCCGCATGACCTTGACCTTTCCCCACGGGCCACACAGATGCGCATGTGGCGAGGAGCCAAGGCAAGTCGGGGACAGTTGGGTGCTTGTGGAGTCAAGCCATGGTGTCCAAATCCAGTTAATCAAGCTGCCCAGGTCCAGCTCCCTGACTTTAGTCCACAGCAGGTATAACACCCGCCAACAGATGAGAAGTTGCAGAAGTAACTCAGTCATAAACGTCTTGTCTCTGAAAAGAGAAAATACCTATAAAAGTGCCTGGCTCATGTTAGGGCCTTAATGGATGTTTGTGGAAAGTATTGTTGTTGGAATGAACCCAGCCATGAAAGATCTTGTCTCCCTTCCTGACTCTTAGGTAGTTAGTCAATTCAGCTGGAGGAAAAAAAAAAGAGAGAGCTGAACTACTTTTTAGACATAATAATAATTTCTATTTTCGGTGGTGTTTTCCAGTTTGTAGAGTGCTCCTACATCAATAGCGCTTTTGATTTTTGAGCAGCACTGCAGAGGCAGAGAATGGTAGAGAGAGAACTCAGAGATGGCCGGTGCTTTTCAAGGTCACACGGTCAAGGCAGAGAATGAAATCCAAATTCAGGCTTCTTCTCAAGAAACTGGAGCTGAAGTTTCTTGGCCTCGTTGGTCAGTTTCATTTTTCAACATTTCAAAGGATTAGACTGATGTTCTAATTTAATCAAAAGAAGATTGGAGTTTGAAACATCACATATGGGGCTTGGCCAACCAAGCCACCATTCCTAAACCAAAACGAAGGGATAAACTAAGCCTAAGAGCAGAGAACCCAGTGTTTGAGGGAGAAGATGGTGAAGGGTGCAGTTTGGAACCACATTCTTGCTTCAGCAGTTTCATCCCCTGACACACAGGGGTGATGTTACTATTATAGGAGATTGTAGTAAGGACTTGAAGGGTTACTGCATTCTCAGTGTCTAGCACAGTGCTTGGCACAGAGTAGGTGATTATTAAAAGCAATTTTTCTATTGCTCATTTCCTTCTGTTTCTCTTTCTCTCATCCTCTTGGCATCATTGTCTTCATTCTCATTTGCTCAGGAAAGTACAGGGGTTCTCTCACAAGAACACAGGACTTAGACCACTCATGGGATCCAAACAGAGGCTCAGAGATTCAGAAGGTGGACTGCTGAGAACCAGCTGGGGACCCCGTAAGCTCCAGGGCTCAGGAAGTCTGAATGGAAAGGTGGGATTTTTCACATCCCCTCCCCTTACCAGACCAGATCAGAAAGATGACGGAGGAGACTCCTAAGAAAGCTGTGTGTGTGTTGATCACTCAGTTCTGTCCGACTCTATGTGACCCCATGGGCTTCAGCCCTCCAGGCTTTTCTGTCCATGGGATTCTCCAGGCAAGAATACTGGAGTAGGTTGCCATTCCCTTTCGCCAGGGGATCTTCCTGACCCAGGGATCGAACCCAGGTCTCCTGCACTGTAGGCAGATTCTTTACCATCTGAGCTACTAGGGAAATCAAGAAAACTATAAGTACAGATAAAATAATAAAGTTGTGTTTTTCAAATCAGAGTCAGCTGGAGGGTATCTTAAGATACAGCTTGCTGCCCCCTCCTTCTAATGTTTCTGATTCAGTGGGTCTGGGCGGGCCCTCCCCGGAGAATTTGCATGTCTCTCGGGTTCCCAGGTGCGGCTCCTCTCTGGGCTGGGGCAGGCTCTTACAGAACCAGCACGTGGTGGCAGTTGTTATGAATTCTTGACCCGTGAAAGAAAAGGTGAGGGGAGGAAGAGCGTCAGGTGCACTCTGGCTTCCTCCTCACCGCAGCAGGTGTTCTGACCTGGTTCCCCTGTGGGCTCGGACCCACCCAGGGGCGGACACAGGGCTTGGAGCCCTGGCGTGGGGAGGGGCGGAGGGGTCAGCTGCTGTCTCTTCTGTTAATCTCGGGTGTGGACAGACCCTTTGAAGAGCACCCGATCCCCGCTCCGCTTTACCGCCAAGAATTAGGGATGCGCAGGACGGGTTAGAATGACCACTTATAAACAGCAACAGTGTAGGGGTAGTTTTTCTTTTTTCTGGAATATGTGCCAATGGAAAAACACATGCTGATCATGTTAAATCTCTTGCCTGGTGCTTTGGCTTCTTTCTTCCAGGCTTGAGAGTGGTTGTTATCACCAGGTTACACCTTCTTACTTCCTAGGATCCTTCTGAACTAGGCATGCACCTTCAGCTGGGGTAAGTTGAGGTGGTGTCAGTTCACTTTCCACCCTGGATAAACTTCTTTGCAGTCTTAGCAATGGGATCGATAAAGCAGGAAGGTCTTTCCTCCCCACCGCCTTCCTTCCTCCCCTCCCCCGATTAAGCTACACTGTTCATTCATTGTTTTCTAAATGCTCTGGTGGTGGGGAGAGAGACTAAGTTGAATATAAGGAGAAGTAAAGTGTTACTCAAGCATACAGAGTGAAGTGGGGGTGAGCGTGGCTGGGGCGGGGAAGTTTCTCTTGTCTTGTTGTTCAGTTGCTCATTCGTGTCTGACTCTTTGCAACCCCATGGACTGCAGCACACTAGACCTCCCTGTCCTTCGCCATCTCCCGGAGCTTGCTCAAACTCATGTCCACTGAGTCAGTGATGTTATCTAAGCATCTTATCCCCTGTTATTCTCTTCTCCTCCTGCCTTCAATCTTTCCCAGCATCAGGGTCTTTTCCAAGGAGTTGGCTCTTTGCCTCAGGTGGCCAACATATTTGAATATCAGCATCAGTCCTTCCATTGAATATTCAGGGTTGATTTTCTTTAGGATTGACTGGTTTGATCTTCTCTTATCTGGTGCTTCCTAACTCTGGCCCCATCTAAGAATCACCTTGTAGCTTGTATAAACATTTATATTCAGGATGTGAGATTCTGATTTAAATTCACCTGGGATGGGACCCTTGCTGTTGGAAAATTTCAGTTTCTTCAGGTGATTTTAGTGTGTGGTCAAGCAAGAGATTTGCTTCTCTAAACCAATTTTCCTAAAAAACATCTGGGGTGCTGAGCACAGTTGCATTATCATGGGACTTCCTTTGAACAACCACAAGCCTCAATGAAGTGGCCTGGAGGCTGCCGTCTATGGGATGGCTTAGAAGTCAATGCCCCAGCCCAAGTTTAGACAGGTAAGTGTACATATCTTGAGACCAGGTGGGCAAGATCAAAAAGGCAAGTTCAGAGAGCAACCAAAAATCCCCAGGCTGAAGATGACAGAGTCTGGGCCCAATGCAGGAACGTGAGCTAAAGGTTCAATGCCAAGAGAAGAGACTGAGTCAGATTATCCCCAGCCCAGGGAGACAGTGCAGGGTTAAAGCTGGATTCTGTCCAAGTCAGAAACTGTGAACGTCCCGTGTCCTGGGCTGGAACCAAGTCAGTGGGTGCGAACTCACCTGGGCTGTTCATGTCCAGGTTAGGAATTCCAGGAAGCCAGGAAGCTCTTGAAAGGAGGGAGAGGAAAATAAAGTGTCCAGAGGAGATTGTCTGGTTTCCGTCATGCTCAATGCCAGTTCTGTTACTCTTTTCATAGAACTGACCAGTTTTTCTTTTTAAAAAAATATTTATTGATGTGACTGCATTTGGTCTTGGTTGCAGCATGCAGGATCTTCGTTGCGGTGCATGGGCTTGGTTCCCCCTCAGCTTGTGGAATCTTAGTTCTCCGACCAGGGATCAAACCCACATCCTTTGCATTGCAAGGTGGATTCCTAAGCACTGGACCAGCAGGGACATTTCTGACCAAGTTTTATTTTTTTAATTAGTTAATTAAATTTTGGGGTTGCACTGGGTCTCCATTGCTGCACTCGGGTTTTCTCTACTTGCAGAGTCAGGGCTACTCTCTAATTTTGGTGTGGGGGCTTCTCATTGCAGGGGCTTCTCTTGTTGCTGAGCACAGGCTCTAGGGCTTGTGGGCTTCAGTAGCTGCAGCACGTGGGTTTAGTTGCCCCGTGGCATATGAGATCTTCCCCCAACCAGGGATTGAACCTGTATCTCCCACATTGCAAGGCAGATTCTTAGCCACTGTACCACCAGGGAAGCCTGACCAGGTATTTCTGATGCATGAATACAGCTAAGATGATGGGATCCATCATAACACTCACTGAGAACACTACATTCCTCCCCTAGTATCCTTGGGGGATTCCTCCCAGGACGGCTGGGGATACCAAAATCCATGGATGCAAAAGTTCCTTATTTTTTTCTTTTTCTGTTTTTTTTTTTTTTTCTGCTTTTTAGTTCTTAAATTATAGTTGATCTACAATATTAGTTTCAGGTGCACCACATAGTGCTTCAATGTCTTTAAAGATTATACTCAATTTAAAGTTATTATAGGATAATGGCTATATTCCCTGTGGCTCAAGCCCCTTGTGCAAATAACATATGCACGTTCCCCCCACCCCCGTATACTTTAAATCATCTCTAGATTGCTTATGATACATAATACAATGTAAATGCTATGTAAAAAGCTGCTGGAACATGGAAATTGTGTGTGTGTTTTGGAACTTTCTGGAATTTCCTTTTCCAAATATTTGCCATCTGCAGTTGATAGAATTCATGAGTACAGAACCTGCAGATATGGAGGGCTAATGGTACTCTCTAAACTTTAATAGCACAAAAGAATTATCTGGGGAATCTTGTTAAAACAGTGACTCCAATTCAGTAGGTCTACTGAGGCTATGAAATGAAAAAGCTATGGTTTTTCCAGTAGTCATGTATGGATATGAGAGTTGGACCATAAAGAAAGCTGAGCACCAAAGAACTTATGTTTTGAACTGTGGGGTTGGAGAAGACTCTTGAGAGTCCCTTGGACTATAAGGAGATCAAACCAGTCAATCCTAAAGGAAATCAGTCCTAAATATTCATTGGAAGGACTGATGCTGAAGCTGAATCTCCAATCCTTTGGCCACCTGATGCAAAGAACTGACTCATTGGAAAAGACCCTGGTGCTGAGAAAGACTGAAGGCAGGAGAAAAAGGGGATGACAGAGGATGAGATGGTTGGATGGCATCACTGACTCAATGGACATGAGTTTGAACAAGCTCCGGGAATTGGTGATGGACAGGGAAGCCTGGCGTGCTGCAGTCCATGGGGTTGCAAAGAGTTGAACACAACTGAGCGACTGAACTGACTGAATTTAGTAGGTCTGGGGTGGTGGGGTGGGGGTGTGGGCTAAGACTCTACATTGCTAACAGTTTCCAAGTGATGCTGATCTGAAGACCACTCTTGGACAACACAAGCCTGGAGGACAGGGATGTCTGCTCAAATGCATTAAAGAACACCCGGCAGTGTGCAGTTTGGTTATCCTGCCTGTGGAGGCTGACATCGGATTTTCCCCTTCCTCAGATCTCTCAAGAGAGTCTGTGGTTTTCCCAGGATCCACTTTCTTAAGGAAAGTGACTTTCTGCTGATGTAAGTACGAGGAGAGCATCACATCACAAACAATGAAAGGATAGCATCATGCTGTAAACAAAGTCTGCTTGACATCACCCCCCTCCCTCCCCACACCTGTGCCTCACAGCAGACCAAGAGTCTACAGACTAAGGCAGACTTGCGTTGACCCAGTGAAGCAAGAACCATCAATAAGTAACCTGTTACCTGGGAATGGAGCAACAATTCTTTCATAAATGAATGTCAATGAGGTATAATTTTCTGCTGTAGCAGAATTTCACCACCTGACAGTATTCTTAATATACTTTAATTAAGAGGTTAATCTGTTGTAGAAATTGCTTTTCTCTGAAGCCACCTGAAATCAATTTAAACTCAATTACAAGTGGTTAGCTATTGTTTATGTGGTTAAAGATTAGAGAATACATTTTTGCTTGTCAGGAGCCATCCGAGCAAATTTTGAATGTCACGATCAGAAGAGAAGCTGAATAGCTGAGTGCTTATTAATGGCCATGGAGAAACCATTAGAAAACGTAATCAGTCATATTTGATGACTTGACCTTGGGACTCTTCTTGAAAAGGGTCTAATCATGTCTGTCCCATAAGTGCCACCATGATGGCTCTGCTGAAATTAATTGATCATTACGTGCTTTCTGAGAGCCTAATATACCCTATTTGATGGAATATAAATTGCAAGAATAATCTGTAAATTATATAACAAGCTTCAGAATACATTTGCCCTCTGTCTTTTTAGCATAGATTAAATCTGACAGCTAGTTTCAAAATGATCAAAATCGTTTAACTCCTCCAATAAGTTTGGAATGCTTAAATTTTACAAAGAAAAAAAAAAAAAACCTATCACGTGACATGTGCCCAGTCTAGAAATGTGAATCGCAATCCATTTTTCCGTTAATAAAACATAGAGATTAAAAGAGGTCTGAGAAGGTTTTCTGGGGCTTGAATGCATTATTTTATTCAGTTACTTAGTAAAGGGCTTAGCTGTTATTAAAAATTTGGATACGTGTCAGAGACAAGGAAACTGTTTTGAATCATCTTCACTTTCAAGCTAAGTATATGAAAGAATTACACGTCTCTAATTGGCCAGGCAGTTTGCTAACGTGATGATACCCCATAGTTTGGCTGAGCCATCTACAATGACAGCTCCCTCCGCTGATTATTGGTAGGTTAAAAGTTTCTTGTCATCCTTTCAGGTGTCAAAATGATTAATCCAATTACCTCCTCTGTTTCTGTGTATTCTCCTGGGATCAAGACATTCTGCTCTTATCGTGTACACAATCCACGACGTTTTGGTTAAAGTTGCAAGAAGGCTTCCTCTAGAACTCTTCCCCTACTCCAGAGAATTATTAAAAGAGTTTTCCTTTGAGCCGGCACTTTCATATTTGAGGTAAACATTCCAGGATTTTCTTTCATACATGGTGAATAGTTAACTATTGAGCAGAAGTCCATTGTTTCTGCCTAATTGGCATCATGAGAGACGATCACGTTTTTGGAGACTGAAAAAAAAAGTGGGATCAGGTGGGCACAGTAGTGTTTTGTATAAGAGACGGAGGCAGCTTCCTAGATGCCAGGATGGTGGAAGGTTTTCTGGGAACCGGGCCTTTGAAAGCTAACATCTCCTGGGAGTTGAGTCAGGGGTGAAGTTCAGCCATAGGACCATACTTATTACATTAGGGCTCTTTGCCAGATCCTGGCTCTGTCCTTTAATAGTTGTGAGCCTTTGGGCAGACTTCTTAGCTTCTTGAGGCCTCGGTTCTCCCAACTGTAAAATGGAGATAATCATGAAGGTGAACGGCAGTAGAGTGGATAAAATGCCTGGTAGACTGTCACACGTGTACACTTAGCAAGCTCTTCATCATAACTAAGCAAAGCATACAATGCCTTTGCTGTCTCTCTTTTCTAAGTCCTAATCAGGGGTGCAGGATTTGAGAAAGATGGTTTTTCCTGGCTGGTGAAATTTTTGATATGAAAAGTCTCACCAAGTTACGGAAAGGAAGCGGTCTTTGATTTTTCATTTCAGAGATATCCTTTACGATGACTCTTTCCAGAGTGAGGATGAGAGGTGGGGGAGAGGAAAGATTTTCAAGACAATCTGTTCGGGGAGTAGGGGTCTGAGCTGTCATCTCAGTTCAGCTGTGAACCAGCTGTGTGAGGCTGAGAGTTGGGGTCCCTCCTTCTTTGGGCTCAGTTTATTTGTATAAAATGACAGGGTTGACCAGATGTCTGTTAAGTTTGCTTAGCGCATTGAGACTCCATGGTCTTGTGTTGCTGGCTGTTTCTATAAGACCTTTCCTGCTTCCCACCCAGAAAATGGTTGGAGGGTGGGCATGGATAGTGCAGTCTGGAGAGTGTAGTGACTGCTAGGCTTTCAACCTCCTGACCCCACTGCTCCTGGCACAGAGGGTCCCACGTGGGTGGCCACATGTGGGTGGCCATTCACTAAGGAAAGGTCACACAGCCTTTAAACCTCATGTCTCCTTTTGAGAAACATAAAACAAAAATTCTCCACTTCCTCAATTCCAATAAGTTTCATACACTTTATGATTTTAGGGGGTGCCTGCTCTGCTTTCCCTGTCTCACCCTTCTTCAAATGAAAAGAGGTCTTAAAAGAGCAGCCTGAGGGCCACATTCAGCCCATGGATGATGTGATTCCACCCCCTCCCCCCAGAGAATTTCCACCACTGGAGTTAACTACTAGCATTTAAAAATTGGAAGATTTCATGTAAAACTCAGATTTCTGGCTTCCTTTGAAAAAATAACAAAGAAGAAACTATCACCAGAACGTCCCCCAGAAGGATGGCCTGGTTCTTACATCAGTGGGTGAAGAATCTGGCCAAGACATGAAAAGGGCAACACCCAGACTCTGTCCTCTTGAACTTCTTTGAACTGGCAGAAGATCATCATGTGGACCAGTCACCCCGAGGCCCTTGTTGCAAAGGAGCCTGTGGAGGTAACCTCACTCCTGCCCGCTGGCTGGCTTCACTCCTTCAAGCTGCCCACCAGACCTCCTAAGCACATGTGTGTGCCCCTCTTGTGGGTTCATACATGAAGTCTAACCTCTCAGAGTTCCAGTTCCTTAAGATTCAATACTCACAGGGCTTTCCTGGTGGCTCAGTGGTGAAGAATCCTTCCCAGCTGGGACTAGTGGTAAAGAATCCTCCTGCCAATACAGGATACACAGGTTTGATCCTGGGACTAGTGGTAAAGAATCCTCCTGCCAATGCAGGATACACAGGTTCGACCCCCGGGTGGGGACAATCCCCTGGAGAAGGAAATGGCAACCCGCTCCAGTATTCTTGCCTGGAAAATTCCATGGGATACATGTATGCATATGGCTGAGTCCCTTTGCTATTCACCTGAAACTTTCACAACATTGTAATCGGCTATACCCCAATACAAAATAAAAAGTTACCAAAAAAAAAAAAAGCGCACTGTCCCTGGGAATGATTTTCCTTAGAGGCTAAGTCATCTTCCAGCTCTGAATTTCTATGATTCTGTTTTCCTTTGCTGTCCCACAAGAGCTGTGCCTTTTGGCCACATGTGAGGACTCATCCTTAGTGTAAACCCACATGCGACTTCCCATGACACACCACGGTGTGTTTGCCAATCAGACCACAGGTGAGTCCTGTTGAAAACAATCCTGAAAAAATCTGACCCAAGAGCAGGTTTGTATTAGAACCTAAGCTTCACAAAATTCGAGCTAGTGAGGACCACACCAGCAGGGGCTCATGTCAACCCATGGCATTGAGCGCAATGTGTGGGTCAATGACTGACCTCAGATTGAGTCAAAGGCCATGAAATCAATATCTACAGAGTAACCTTTGTCCAGTATTCAGCATTACCTTGAATCGAGTCCTTCACTTGAGAACTCATTGACTGAAGTAAATGTAGGAGCAGGTGCTGGCGGAATACACGTGCAGACAAAAGGAAATTCCAACTGAGAAGATAATCGCCATTGATTTAGTCACACAATGAAGGGTTTCACTCCCGTGCAAAATACTTTAACAGGCGAAGGTTCTCTGCTCTGTACTCTAAAAATTCTAACTCCATTTCCCTAGAAATAGCATGCAGACTATGTCACATTCAGTTCCTTCTGTCAGCTGAACTGTCTGGCATGGAATTTGGGGGCTGATTCATTTTGTCTAAAAAGGAAAAAAAATAGGTCATTTGCTTTTTCTCTCCATAATTCTTTTGTTCATTCATTGGGTACTTCAGCCAAATCCTATTGAAGGAATGAAGTGTGCCTTACACAGCGTGCAGATATGGTGTGAGGTTAGCATTCTCCAGTAAAGCTGTCCGAATATTTTTATAAACTAGTTAAAAATACAAATTCTGCCATCCTCCGGCAACCATCATATCTGTATCTTGTCCTCTGACCTTTTGTATGTGTATTTCCCAGGTGGCTCCGTGGTAAAGAATCTGCCTGCCAATGCAGGAAATGCAGGTTCAATCCCTAGATGGGAAGATCGCCTGAAGAGGGAAATAGCAACCTACTCCAGTATTCTTGCCTGGAGAATCCCATGCACAGAGAAGCCTAGTGGGCTACAGTCCATGGGGTTGCAAATAGTCAGACACGACTTACCGACTAAACAACAATAAAAAAGTGAATACACAAATTTTTCATTTATCTTTTTAACTCTATGCATTTGCTACATAGACTTCATTTTTAACGAGTAGAGAGGAATCAATCAAATGATATATATGCCATTGTGGCAGATTGCAAAACCGTCTCTAATTCTTTTGGGGGTGGAATGGGGCAGGGAGAGAGTCACATGTTGGACAGCATGTGAAATCTTAGTTCCACGACCAGGGATTGAACCTATGCCCCCTGCCTTGGAAGCAAGGAGTCTTAGCCACTGGACCCCCAGCGAAGTCTGCATCCCTCTCTGTTTCTGTCTCCTTTGCAATGTGACTTTATAGCCTCTCCCATCAGGGGATACAGTTGCTTTTCTAACCCTTGGAATATGGGCTGGCCTTGTGACTTGCTCTGACCACCCAAATGTAGCAGTAGCAAGTGATGGCGTGCTGATTCCAAGCCGATGCCTCGAGAGGCCTTCAGTACTTCTGCTTGCCTTCTTGGAACACTGCTATAGACTATTATCATGAGAAAAAAACCTCTAGCTAGCCTACTAGAGTCTAAGAAACCACGTGGCATGGGGGCTGGTCACCCCAGCCATCACAGCGACCCCTATCCAGACCAATCAGCTCCTGGTTATATGTCATCTAAAATCATGGACAGATAATTCAAGTACTAATAAAAGCAATGGTAATTTTTGTTTGCTAACATTCATTGAAATCTTGTTATAGGTGATCAATTAATCTGCGTCCTTCCTTCTTTTTAGACTTAATTGTCTCTTCATTTACTAATACCCTTAACTAACATTTACCAAATGCCCTTAGATAGGTATTTGATTAGATTCACTCATTCACTGATACCTCTGTGAGCTGGGCATGATCCATATTTGAGGATACAACAGTGACTATAAAAAGATGCTGTTCTTGGGGGCTTCCCTGGCAGTTCAGTGGTTAGAACTCCATGCTTCCACTGCAGAGGGTCTGGGTTCCATCTCTGGTGAGGGAACTAAGATTCCCACAAGCTGTTTGGTGCAGGCAAAAAGAAGAACATTTCCTGTTCTTAAAAAATTTACATTCTAGTGGAATAGGGGACATGCAATAGACAAATTGATGGCATGTCAGTTGGTAATAAGTGTCATAAGAAAATAAAAAGCAGGGAAGAGAGATAGTGACAGAAGCAAAGTAGAACGAATAAAGAATGTTTTGTGAAGGTGATCCAATAAAGAATAAATCTAAATTTTTGTTTTGAAGTCTTGAAATTGTTCGCTGTTTTGTTTTTTCTTTAGGATAAATTCAGATAATCTCAATCTCTTTAGGGCAACAGTTGTAACTTGCTGAAAGGCCCTCTACATTGCGTTTGTACACCTTTAGAGAAGGTCCCTTGGAAAAGGAAAATTATCTTAACCAGCAGTAGCATCTGACCCTGGAGGTCACCTTGTCCTTAACTTGTCAAACACCGTTTGCAGCCAGTCTGACGTCAATCAGCAAGGGTTGACATATGATTCATCCGAGCTCGTACCATTGTTGGTTCCTGTTATTGTTTTTCCCCTCACATTGTAGTTAATCATTTGTTTGAGTTCGGTTAAACACTCACGTGCTTTATTCGGCCTTTTCCTACAGTTTCATCTGGGCCAAACCCTTGGTGAAAGTGTGCATGTGAGTCAGGTCTCTATTAATGATCTAAGGCCTTCTCTCCTGTTCCCGAGGGGCCAGCACACTAGGGATGAGAAGCTAGAAGAAATGAATCCGGTTTGTAAGCCAAAATCACAAATATCCTTAAGTTGGAGAACAGAATGCGTTTTTCTTGCTATGAGCCAACTTCAGAGAATCTCGAAGGTTCTCTTTTTGCCTCTGAAGTTACTGTCAAGTCTTAAAATACTTCAATCCTGAGCCACTGACCTGAATCCACTACAAATAACCAGAGAAGGAAGGATGATGGGGATTTAAGGATAAACACAGGAAGGACAGAGACCAGACTCCACCAGGATTTCAAAAACCCAGATCTGCTTACAAAGTACGTTCTAACCCAAAGTTGCTGAGTTGAAAAGTCACCCCCTAAGATATGCAGACACAAAGGGAAGTGTTTAATAAAACTCTCCTCTTCCTAGCCAGGGGGAGGGAACCGCAAACAGCAGGAGGCTTTTTAGCAAGTTTTTCTTTCCTTCTTTCCTTCCTTTCTTCTCCTCCCCACTGCTTTCCCTCCCTCCCTCCTTTCCCTTGCTCCATGCCTCTTTCTTTCTTTCCTTCCTTCCTTCTTTCTTCTCTTTCTGCCTAAAATATCCTTCTTCTTAGCTTGACAGCATACAGGACAGACCCTCTGGCCCTGACTTGCACCTTCTGGATTGAGAAGCCGCCTTCTTCCTACCCACTTGTCAGAAGGCTCTTTGCCCTCAAACCCAAAAAGAGGTAGATCTCCTTACCATCCACAATCTATTTCTGATCAGGCTCCAAATGAAACTTCAGACTAGCTTCGAGTCTTTCAAAGTCAGGCCACGCCACTAAGTCTGGGCCCTGCTTGCAGAAACGACTAATGATTTGTTGGTAATCTTCCCAAATTCAAGGAGCCTGCAAACTCTTGAAACGGGGCTTTGGAAATGAAAAAGAAGTTTCCCTTCTTAGTTCATCTCCTCACCATCTGGCTAAATGTTATCATCCTTATTGCACTATGATTAATTTTTTTATGCCATAGATTTCTGCTAATTAATTGTAATGACCAAGAACAGGAAATTTCAGCAGGACCAGATCATGTTTACCCGGAATGGCCAAGTTGGAGAACAGTTCTTTAAGAGGCGTTCCCTGGGATTGACAAATTTCAAAAGCCGAGTGGAGTCTCTGAGATCAACCAGCTCAAGTAGTTCACTGATAGATGAGGAAACCTGTGAGAGTTAGCCCAGCTCATTAGCAGCTGGTGCATTGGTGCACGCACGCTTAGTCATATCCAATTCTGCGACACAATGGACTGTAGCCCCCCAGGCTCCTCTGTCCATGAGATTTCCCAGGTAAGAATACTGGAGTAGGCTGCCATTTCCTCCTCTAAGGGAATCTTCCTGACCCAGAAATCAAAATCTGAGTCTCCTGCATTGGCAGGAAGATTCTTTACCACCGAGCTCCATTTACAGTGAGCCAGGAAGCCCCATCAGTAATACAGCAAGGACAAAAATCCTAATATCCACATCTCTGGTCCAGGGATGTTGGTACCAGGCTCTGCTGCCTCAAGAACTAGTTCTAACCAGAAGCAGCCACTCTTCTCTGTTTGGGTGGAATCATTAGCTCCAGGATGGAATTTGGTCAAATGTCTCATTGCATCATCACATGGCTTTGAAACTCCAAGTTCTCTGGACATAGAGTTCTTGTCTAAGTGATGTGAACCAGTAAGTTTTCTGGAAAAAAATCAGTCCAAATACTTGGCTGGTGTCTTGGAGAGGAAAAAAAAAAAAGAAGAAGAAAATTGAGTGATTAAGTTTTACAAACTGAATTTAAAACACCTATGTTTGCATCCTGTGGACACTCCTACTGGGTCTAGACCAAGTTGTTCAAAGCTGGGGTTGGGTCGTAGAATTGTATGGAAATTGTGTGGTAGCTCTTACATGGCAGCCAGTAACCTATCAGCCCTTGATTGTCGTCCAGGGTGACAGGGACGCTCCAGGTTTTAGTCTAGTGGTTATTAAACTGTCAGGCTATGTTTCGCTTCTGAACTGCAGAATTGCTTTTTTTTTTTCCCCAAATAAAATAGTTTTGTGTAATCTCTACACATAAAATAGATAAGGGTGACATTTTATGTTTAAAATTATAAATTTTCCCCCTCTAAAAATAATAAATGGGAAAAATAAAATTGTCTGATTGAATGAACATTTGAACTTGTGAGCTAGAAGAATCAGTTTTAGACTTAGTGCCTCATCAACATGTAATCTGTCTCTGTATGTGGGTTTACTGGCACTGTCACTTATTCACCTGGGATATCAACTATTCCACACAAGGTCCGGCTCATGGGAAATATGAATACATCAGTGACTCTTAGCTTGTGTTGCCTCAGAAAGGCAGGAGCTACATTTTAATTCATCATTTAACCACCCTTCCCTGAAATGACCGTGACTTCCACAAAGTACGGATCTGAGAAATGTTGGTTGGATTAGGAGGTAATGAGTTAGTATTTGAGGAGGTTGAGTAACACTGGCCCACAGGAGAGCTCAGCGCATGCAGCGGAGGGCTATGGCCAAGTCGGTGAGTTCAATGAGATGTTCTACCCACAAGGTAATGGATGAATTAGAAGCAAATGTGTTAACCTGCTTTGGCTTCCCAGGTAGCTCAGTGGTAAAGAATCTGCCTGCCCAAGCGGGAGACCCAGGTTTGATCCCTGGGTTGAGGAGATCCTCTGGAGGAGGAAATGGCAACCCACTGCAGTGTTCTTGCCTGGAGAATCCCACGGACAGAGAAGCCTGGTGGGCTCCAGTCTATGGAGTCATGAAAGAGTCAGACATGCCTAAGCACACATGCATGCACGTGTCAGCCTGCTTCATACAGATTCTTCCTCCTCATGGAAGATTTAATTTATGGCATTCTATGGTCCTTGTTGTCATTGGGGCAGGGACATTTTTCAGCTCCTCCTCTAGTCTTATAGATCTTATCTCCTCTGTGGCCCCATTGGTCTCTTCAGATCAGCACCTTGATTTGGGTCTTCATCATCTTTCACCTGGTCTATGGCTGTAACACTCCAACGAATACAAGTATACTTGTCTCAAGAATCTACCTCTGCCAGTTCATGCTGTGCTTTGTTAGAAAGTTTACTTTCTAAAGCCCAGATCTAGTCAACGAGCTCACCTAAGCAAAGCCTTCAGTGGCTCCCTAGTGTCTGTCGTTAGTTTCAAACTCCTTTGCAGGGAGGTGTTCAACATCAGGCGTTTCCTTTATTGTCACTGCCCCACCTTACGTGACCCTTAACTTACCTCCATGATGGAGATCGTGCTCTCTGGGGCTTCTGCTCCTTTGCTTGTGTTATTTTCATCCAAAATGATCTGTCCTGGGATACCGCTTAGCTTAGCGTCCATGTGTCTCAAAGTCTGCCCTCTCCTACTCCACAGCAAAGATTCGGGCATTCAGATATGTGAGAAACACCCTGGAACTTATTAAAATGCATGTTTCTGAGCCTTACCTTAGAGAACTCTGCATTTTTAGACCAGCATTCTGGCTGATTTTGATATAGCAGGTTCACTGCTTGCACTTTGAGAAGTATCTTAAATGTGTGCATCAACAATTCTGCACGTCTTCATTCATTCATGTATTCAGTCACAAACATGGGTATTTCTTCCACAGCAGAGCTTTTTAAAAAAAATTTATTTTATTGAAGTATAGTTGATTTACAATGTTGTGCTAATTTCTACTGTAAAGCAAAGTGATTCAGTTACACACACACACACACACACAGATTCTTTTATAAAATTTTTAACAATTTAATTGTTTTTGGCTGTGCTGGGTCTTCGTTGTTGCACGGGCTTTTCTCTAGTTGCAGCAAGTGGGGGCTACTCTCCAGCTGCAGTCAGCCGGCTTCTCGTTGCAGTGGCTTCTCTTGTTGCAGAGCACGGGCTCTAAAGTGTGCGGGCTTAGTGGTTGTGGATCCCAGGCTCTAGAGCACACGCTCAGTAGCCGTGCTGCACAGGCTTGGTTGCTGTGTGGCTTGTGGGATCTTCCCAGGCTAGGGATAGAACCCAAGTCTCCTGCACTGGCAGGTACATTCTTTACCACGGAGCCACCAGGAAAGCCCCATATATATACAGTCTTTTTCATGCTCTTTGCCATTATGGTTCGGAGAAGGCAATGGCAACCCACTCCAGTGCTCTTGCCTGGAGAATCCCAGGGATGGGGGAGCCTGGTGGGCTGCCGTCTATGGGGTCGCACAGAGTCGGACACGACTGAAGCGGCTTAGCAGCAGCAGCAGCCATTATGGTTTACCACAGGATATTGAGTATAGTTCCCTCTGCTCTCAGTAGGACTTTGTTGTTTATTTATTCTATATGTAGTCTTTTGCATCTGCTAATTCCGAACTTCCAATCCATCTTTCCCCCACACCTCTCCTCCTTGGCAACCACAACCCTGTTCTCTATGTTATAGCAGAGATTTTATATCAAGAATTGCATATGATAAGATCAATTAATTGAGAAGAATGAGTGACATTTCATGTTATTAGTTATAAACAACTGTCTTTAAAATCATCTAGGATTCATATATCTTTAAGGACAAAAAAATGCTCAAGTCTGTCCCATAGACTAACTGCTTGGAGAAGCTGTGTAATGTAATTGCACCTCCATGAATGATAAGAAAGTATAAGAAACCTGCCCTTACATGATAAGGGGAAAAGAAATGCCTCACTCAAGATAGATAGATGGATTTAGACAATCGTTTTTAATTTTTTAGGTTGCACTCTTATACATATATTTAAAATTCCAAAAGGAAAAAAAAATATAGCTTCAGAATTGCACATCTGAAAACTTGGCCTAAGGCTGTAATATGTTTTTTGATAACAAAATATTTATTAGGAACACAATGCTCAAAGAACAGAGAACAAATTGTATGGTTCATTGAGTCTACCATGTTCCAAATGGTAGACACAATGATGACATTATTTACAGATTTATAGGACTTACTTTGGAGAAGGCAATGGCACCCCACTCCAGTACTCTTGCCTGGAAAATCCCATGGATGGAGGAGCCTGGTGGGCTGCAGTCCATGGGGTCGCTAGGAGTCGGACACGACTGAGCAACTTCACTTTCACTTTTCACCTTCATGCATTGGGGAAGGAAATGGCAACCTACTCCAGTGTTCTTGCCTGGAGAATCCCAGGGACGGGGGAGCCTGGTGGGCTGCCATCTATGGGGTTGCACAGAGTCGGACACGACTGAAGCGACTTAGCAGCAGCAGCAGACTTACTTTCCTGGCTTCCAGGGGTTTATCAGGTTTAGTGACAAACCCTGATGTGAAAATCATATTTTCCCATATAAAATCATATATGGCCTTACAAATCTGAAAGTGAGATTATACAAAATCCCTGGATGCATGCTCCTCTTTGCACATGAATTTACAGTTTGATCCAGCCTGATCTGCCCATGGTCCCTAACGTTGCCCACACCTTCCTGCTGCCTCTCTTTAGCTCATGCAGTTTCCCATTCTTGGAATACCCTCCTTGCTATTGTTCTAACCACCTAAGCCTAACCTTTATCCAAGATCCAGTTAATGTTCTACTTCTTTGTGAAGTCAGCCTAAACCATCTCAGACCACAATGAACTTCAGAACACCTCTAGCCCTTATTGTTTAGCCACTAACCTGGCATTTAACAGATGCCAAGGCAGCATTACAAACCTTCTTACGTACAGACTCCATTTCCCCAATTACACTAGTGCACAGCCCACTGGAGGGCAGTGACCATACCATATGTGTCCTTATGTCCACTAGAGGATCAGACCAGTGGTGGGAACTCCTCTAAGTTAAGATGTGAATGCGAATGTGGACATTGTCTTTATTCTTTCTGTATGTGTGTGTCAAATATTCTCTGTAGTTGACCCATTCTATTGTGTAGGCTCTGAACTCCACTCACTTTCTATGACTTTTAAAATTTCAGTAACAGGTCTTGTTAAGTTCAAAGCTATCTCTTGGGATACTGCTGCTGCTGCTAAGTCGCTTCAGGCATGTCCGACTCTGTGCGACCCCATAGACGGCAGCCCACCAGGCTCCCCCGTCCCTGGGATTCTCCAGGCAAGAATACTGGAGTGGCTTGCCATTTCCTTCTCCAATGCATGAAAGTGAAAAGTAAAAGTGAAGTTGCTCAGTCGTGTCTGACTCTCAGCAACCCCATGGACTGCAGCCTACCAGGGTCCTCAATATGGTCCGTTTAAAATCAGGAGTCTCAAACTTATGACAGATTTTATTTTGTTGGGCTCCAAATTTATGGTGGACAGTGACCACAGCCACAAAATTAAAAGACTCTTACTCCTTGGAAGGAAAGCCATGACAAACCTAGACAGGATATTAAAAAGCAGAGATAGCACTTTGCCACAGAGGTCCATATAGTCAAAGTTATGGTTTTTCCAGTAGTCATGTATGGATGTAAGGGATGGACCATAAAGAACGTTGAGCGCTGAAAAATTGAAGCTTTCAAACTGTGGTGCTGGAAAACACTCAAGACTAGTCACTCCTAAAGGAAATCAACCAAATATTCATTGGAAGGACTGATGCTGAAACTGAAGCTCCAATACTTTGGCCACCTGATGCGAAGAGCCCACTCACTGGAAAAGACCCTGATGCTGGGAAAGACTGAGGGCAGGAGGAGAAGCAGACGACAAAGGATGAGATGGTTGGATGGCATCACTCATTCAATGGACATGAGTTTGAGCAAACTCTGGGAGATAGTGAAGGACAGGGAAGCCTGGTGTGTTACAATTCATGGAGTCACAAAGAGTCAGACATGACTTAGCAACTGAACAACAAACTTATATGCTTTCTGGGGCCAATCAAGTAACCTCATAGACTGTGCCCACCCAGGTCCATATTCTTGTCACAAGGGAATACAAGCTAAGCCTGTTCGTTAGAGCTGAGCATGTTCATGCCCCAAGGAGCTCCACTGGAGCTCTAAGGCCATCAGCAACCCATGGTCTTTGAACTCATTGCTAGGGCAGTTTGTTCTCTGGTTATGTGCCTCTTGCCACCCTCAACTAAACGCAAATGTCTGGACCCAAATGCAAAGACCCATCTCCAGGTCTACCCTAACCTCTGTTGACCTCTTTGCGCAGAGTCCCATTGATTCTCAATGATCAATAATGTCTCTCCCGGTAAGGCTTTTTGTTGGCCTGGAGTTTGGTGGCCAACAGTGCTCACCAACCTCTGACTCTCTGCTGCCCCCAACAGGCCTTTGAGCTCATTGCCTTTGCCATTTAGCATGGTTAACTTTGGCCTTCCTGGTGAGATAAAGAAGGTCTTACAGTCTGAGATGGATCATGTATTTTGTGTCAAGTGCTTCTGTGTGTTTGGTCATTACTTATTGTTCTGGTTGTGCATGGGAAGGTGCTTTCTTCTTAACTTACTTGCAGTTATTTTAGGTACATTCCGGTGGTTTTTTTCTTTCTATACCTAACATCTTTTTTTGTGTGTTTTTCTAACATCTTTTTTGTGTGTTTTTCTTCCATTTAAAATAACAGTACCATGAAGTAGAAACCCAGGTGGCGCTAGTGGTGAAGAATCCACAGGCCAAAGCAGGAGACATAAGAAACGTGGGTTCAATCCCTGGTTCAGGAAGATCCCCTGGAGGAGAGCATGGCAACTTACTGCAGTCTTCTTACCTGGAGAATCCCATGGACAGAGGAGCCTGGTGGGCACAGAAGTCAATTATCTGGATAAAGACAGTATGGTTTAACTGAAAGCATGTGACATTTGGAGTAAGACAGATCTGTATTTTAATCCGGACTCTACCAATGACTGGCTCTATAAACTTGGGCAATATTTTTTCTGTTTTGTTCCTTTCTGAAAAGGGCATTATGTAATCATATGCAAGCAAAACTGACTCACAGATGGTGCTTAATACTTGGGTTTTTTCCCCCTTCTTCTTCAGGTATTTTCACTTTGAGTAAGGCAGTCGGTCGTCAGCTTTCTTGCTATAGAAATTAGCCATCACTGTGTGGGAGACATTTATCATCCACTTTTCCCCTCCCCTCCCTCTCCTTTGTTGTCTTCTGTCTGTGGTCGCTCAGATTCAGGAGAGAGAATACGTCTCGGGCAGACGTTTAGTCAGCAAGCCCGGCACTTTCTCCCACTGACTGAAGGCTCTTACTTGACTTGCATGCTCAGGAACCATCCTTTGACTGTGAGCAACAGCCCTATGAAATGTTGTTTAGTCGCTAAGTCATGTCTGACTCTTTTGTGACCCCAGGGACTATAGCCCGCCAGGCTCCTCTGTTCATGGGATTTCCCAGGCAAGTATCCTGGAGTGGGTTGCCATTTCCTTCTCCAGGGGAATCTTCCTGACCTGCGTCTCCTGCATTGACAGGTGAAATTCTTTACAGCTGAGCGACCAGGGAAACCCCATGAGATGTTAGTCATATCAAAATTAGGCAGACTGCTCTGTCCTGTTAAAACAAAACTGGATCTGGAAGGCTTCATTGGAAGAGTAGGTGTTAGTTTCTAAGCATAACAGGCAAATGTGGTACAGCCAGCAACACCAGTCCAGGGCAAGACCACATCTTTGTGACCACATATTGAATTTTCACTGTCAGACATTTTACATGTTATACCTTTGACTCATCAGAAGAGCCTTGTGTGTTTGACTCTCATCCCCATTTCATAGATGAGGCAACTGAGGCTCCGAGAAGTGGAAGTAACTTTCGTAAGATCATATAACTAGTAAAGGCCAAAGCTGGCATTTGAACCAAAATCTGATTGGACACAAGACGCTGTGTTCCATGACAGTAAGTCCCCTGTATATGCACCTTCAGGCTGTGAACTTTCCAAGATGTGAGTGTGCCCCTGTGTGCCAGCTACCGTACCATTGCTGTTTAGTTGCTCAGTTGTGTCCACCTCTTTTGCAACCCCGTGGACTGCAGCCATGGGATTTCCCAGGCAAGAATACTGGAGTGGGTTGCCATTTCCTTCTCCAGGGGATCTTTCCTGACCCAGGGATTGAAGTCACATCTCCAGCATTGGCAGGCAGGTTCTTTACCACTGAACCACCAGGGAAGCCCTATTGTACTACACTACTGTACTTTTCAAGGTACTGTACTGTAAGATTAAGCATATTTATTTTTGTGTTTGTTTTTATATATTATTTGTGTGAAAAGTATTATAAACCTATTGCACTACAGTACTATATAGCCGATTGTGTTAATTCGGTACCTAGGCTCACTTAGTTGGACTTACAAACAAGTTAGACTTATAGATGAGCTCTCAGAACAGAACTTGTTTGTACGTGGAGAACTTACTGAATCTCTAAAAACAAGGGATTCTGAGAGTCAGCCAATGGGGAGCGCAGCTAGCAGGGATACAAGACTTCACTTGGCTCCACAGGGAGACGCAAGTTTCAGCACCTCATGGCTCTGTGGGGGCTCTTAAAGGCTGGGTTGAAGCCCAGTGTTAACTATATTACTGTACCATACTGATGCCAGATCATAGCCTTTTGTCGGTTGCTGATCCGGTGTTGAATGACAGGTTACATTTTTAAAGATTGCATCAGTAATTCATACATTATTACTCCTGAATTAGTGCAGTGCTTCAAATCATCTTGTTGTACTTCAGCATAATTATCTATAATTAAAAATAAATTCCTGTAGGGTGAGAATATTAATTTCTATCCAAATCTCTTTATTTCAGTTGTACCTATCAACCATTACCCAGCTCTTACTCAATGACTCTGAACACTTTTTGTGGAACAGACTTTGCTCTGTCCGGTGAGTTTATATTTCCTATACTACAGTATATTCATCTCTCTTTGGGGTCAGCATTTCCCCTGGTATTTTGTGTTAGTTGTTGCTCAGTCGCTAATTTGTGTCTGACTCTTTGCGACCCCATGTACTGCAGCAAGCCAGGCTCCTCTGTCCTTCACTATCTCCTAGAATTTGCTCAAATTTTGTGTTAGTAAATGTTCTTTTAAAAAAAAGGAAACCGTTCTTAAAGTCTTTATTGAATGTGTTGCCATATTGCTTCTGTTTCATGGTTTTTGGTTTTTTGACCATGAGGTATATGGGATCTCAGTTCCCTGACCAGGGATTGAATCCACACCCCCTGCATTGGAAGATGAAGTTCTAACCACTGGACCGCCAAGGAAGTCCCAGTAAATGTTCTTAAAGTTACTGGTTTTTCTTGGTTTGTGGTTTGATTCACTTGTATATTCTGAGGAAAGCTATGAAACACATTCAAGAACAAAAACACACAGGCACCTATGCACAGATTGTGCATGAAATTTTAGGAGAATCAAGGATCCCCTAGGACCTTCCTAAGCGGGGTCCCCAGGCCAGCAGCACCAGCATTGTTGAGAGCTTGTTGAAGAGGCAAATCCTTCGGCCCTCCTAATCAGAAACTCTGGGGCTGAGGACCAGTGATCTGGGCATTAATAAGCTTTCCAGATGATTCTGATGACCAAATGTTTAAGAACTGCAGCATGAGAGGATGCCATTCACATCCTGCAATAAATATCAGCTCTCCAAGAGCAGAAAGGGTAATGGATCCTTGCAAGCTCTGATCCAGTTACCTTTCCTGGGTGCTAACATCTGCTTCGTGTTTCAGCCCAAGGATGCATTTGCTTACTGGCAGTAAGCAGGGGGCTGGCAACACCATCGCTGATCCTGCTGAGACACCTGCATTGGCAGGCAGGTTCTTTACCACTGAGCCACCAGGGAAGCCCCAAGTGTGATTAGGGAGAATACAGTTTGGTGCTTGGATTTTCAAGAAGTCAGCTTTTGGAGTCAGTCTCTAAGTTTTTCCATGCAGAAAATTTTACCTTTCATCAAGGTAAGCCGGTCATTGTGTATGCTTGCTGCTAAGTCACTTCAGTCATGTCCGACTCTGTGCGACCCCATAGACAGCAGCCCACCAGGCTCTCCCGTCCCTGGGATTCTCCAGGCAAGAACACTGGAGTGGGTTGCCATTTCCTTCTCCAATGCGTGAAAGTGAAAAGTGAAAGGGAAGTAGCTCAGTCGTGTCCAACTCTTAGCGACCCCATGGACTGCAGCCCACCAGGCTCCTCCGTCCATGGGATTTCCCAGGCAAGAATGCTGGAGATACAGTACATTTCCTCCTCCAGGGGGTCTTTCCTGACCCAGGGATCAAACCCATGTCTCCTGCATTGGCAGGTGGGTTCTTTACCACTGAACCAACAGGACAGCCCACTGGGCAACTTACCAGATGCAGTTGAAGGCTAGAGTGACTTCTCTTAGCCCCACTCATGAACAGGAAACCAAGATCCTTTTCCACAGAGAGTGCACTGCCTCCCTACATTGCAGGACAGCTTACTCCCTGAAAAAGAAAGGAAAACAAAGCTAAACAAGAAAAGAAGTTATTTAACTGAATATTTGAATGGGTCCCCAAACTGCTAGGTGCTATTTTCAGGAATCTGAAGATATTAATACAAGTCCCATGACTCTGCTTCTCCCTCCAGCTGACACCCCATCTCTCTTCTCTGCTGAACAGCTGTTTCTCCTTCTTCAGCCCCATCGGTCCATTGAAATGGTTTTAGCCACGATGACCTGTGGTGGCCCTAGCTCTCTCTCTAGGAGTCTGTGATTCTCTCAGTGGTAGCTAACTTAACTTACTTCTCAGCGGTAGGTAGAGCTGTGGATCACTCCCCACCTTTTTAAGCTCTTCCTTTCTTTTATCAAAGCACCTCTTTTTTGTAACTATTTAAAAAGATGTTGCTGTTTCTTGGATGCTAGCCTGCCTTAAAGTCTTGTTAGTCACCATGTTTCCTTTGTGTGAATTTCCCAAATGGTTGTGGAGGAGAGAGGGGGCATTATTCTGTACCTGCATGACTGGCACATTCCCATCGTTCACGACTCCACCCAAATTGGTTCCTTGTGGTTCTTCCAGGTGCCCTTCTCTTGTCCACCTTGGCGTCTTTACACACTCCACTCCTCTACCTACAGGGCTCCCTTTCCGTCTTTGCCTTCAGATTTCAGCACAAATACCTCTCTTCTGGGAGCCTTTTCTGACCATCTGATCACTGATCACCTCCATGCTGGGTGAGTTGGTTTTATTATTGTTCTCCCAGGACCAGGTGCTTTTCCTTCAAAGCACTTATTCAAGTTTCTAAATGTATATCTACTTCTGGTGATCAGATGAATACTTACCTTCCCATAGATGGCAAGCTCCAGAAGAGCAGGGACCTGGTCTTCTCAAAAAGCTTTTGGCTAAATAAATCACTTTATCTCATTGAATTTGTAAAACAATGCATAGAGCTTTGACCTGACAATTCCTAGAGGGCTCCATGCCCCCTCCTTCTTCTGCATTCAACATCTGTCCTTTTGTTTCGCTCTTCCCCAAAGGGAGGAGTGCCTGAATTTGTCTGGCAAGTTTGAGAAAATCAACTCTGTTACATAGCCTACCTGGTCCCGGTCCCTGCCCTGCTCACAGCCTGCCAGTCAGCAAGTTCAGTGGAGCAAGTGGTCATGGGTGATTCCAATTAGCTTATGACGAGGTGGGTAGATCTGCCTATTTCCAGGGTGAAGCCCATTTGTCAACTGTCTGAGCCAACTTCTCCAGGGGAGCTTTATCAATCTGACATTTTGACTTCCATCTCTCTGACCTTTTAATTTTCTTAATGAGTCAGTAGGTTGGATGAAGTTAAGTGTTAAGTTTGTCCACTAACAAAAATGGCAGCCTTCTCAGATTTTCCCTTTCCCTGTTATAACGGATACTCTTGTTGTCTGAGCTGACTAGGTCTGAACACTTTTTCTCTTTTCTTCAAATCATGGCATAAGTTGTAGTAAGTTTCCTGTTTCCTCAGAAACTCCTTTCCTATTCAAGTACTAGTTGTACTGAAAGTTTCAATAACTCCTTTTTTTTTAACTTTGTTATTTTTCTTATTGAAGTATAATTACCTTACAATGTTGTGTTAGTTTCTGCTGCACAAGGAAGTGAATCAGCTATATGTATACATATATCCCCTCCCTCTTGAATCACTCCCACCCAAGTAGGTCGTCACAGAGCACTGAGCTGGGCTTCTTATGTGATACAGCAGTTTCCCTCCAGCTATCTATTTTACACATGGTAGTGTATTTATGTCGAACCTAAGCTCCCGATCCATCCCACCCTCCCCTTCCCACTCTGTCCATGCATCCATTATGTCTACGTCTCTATTCCCGCCCTGGAACTAGGTTCATCTGTAATGCCATCTCAGAGTCACCGATGAGATGAGTGTCTCACATATCAGCTGCCTGTCTCACCCTGACTTCTAGTAGGAGAGCCGTGTCTGGCAGATCACACTCTGAATTTACCAACATTTTCCCCTGCTCATGAAGCTGAGCTGACCTGCAGGTTAGGGGCACTTGACCTGAGAATGGAGACTCAAAGGAATCAAATTCTACCTGGCTTGCAGCCTATGAGGTAGCCTGGCACAAAAATCAATGTTCAAACAAGGTCAGAAAATGATTAACTAGGTCAAACAGAATTCTTCTCAGAGAGAATTGAATTGGAGATGTGGGCAAGTGTCCACTAGCTGGGAAGAAGGACCCCAGAAGGGAACTGCACAAGGAAGCTGGAATCCGATCATCATGGAGACTTGGTAAAGGAAGAACTCCAGAGAGAGATTGCTAAGATCCTGTTGTTGGTTGCCCAGTGGACAACCAGATTGTTAGATGGATAACCAGGTTTCTAGGTGGACAACCAGGTTGTTAGATAGATAACCTGGCTGCTAGGTGGACAACCGTGTTGGTAGATAGACAACCAGGTTGCTAGGTAGACAACCAGGCTGACAGGTGGACAATCAGGTTGCCAGGTAGACAACCAGGTTGCTAGGTGAACATCCAGGCTGATAGGTAGACAACCAGATTTCTAGGTAGGCAACCAATGTGCTAGGTGGATAACCAGGCTGCTAGATGGATAATCTGGTTGCTAGATGGATAACCAGATTGCCAAATGGACACCAGATTGCTAGAACTGCCTTGGACCCCAAGTTGCCCATGCTCTGCTTCCAATGCTATTGGAGGGCCAGATGCATCTTTGTCCTTTGCAGCCAACAAAGCTCAGTGAAGGCTCAGGATTCAGAATGCTTCCACTTGTCTCTCCTGAATTCCCTGTTTCTCCAGCAGCCTCGAGGAAACTTCTAGAGGGTATCCCTTAGCACAAAATAAGAGCGTGTCTCTTTTTCCCAACAAACAACACTGTGTGTGGTCTCGATTTACTCCCAACTTCACACATGACCTCATTGATCACAGGAGCCCATGTTCTCAATGTGGTGGAATACAGCAAGAAGTGTGGGGCCAAGGTGACAGTCACACAGCTTGCAGGCTGATCACAGTGGTCCATGTGCCTGGTCTGGCTTACATGTATTTGTATAAAATTTTAAAAAATTAATTTCTCACATTGAAGAAGGAGATTCCCCATAAAAATCTAGATTCCTAGATTTCCTGAAAAATTGTGAACAAAACCCCCAACAGCACTGGGCTTCTTTCCCTGAGTGTGGTCATTGGTCAATGCTGAGTAACGACCACCAGGCCTTCGGCTATATCCCCTGCTTCAGCTCCTCTCTGAAGTATCCAGATAACAGTATTTGATGCACACTTCCTGAGTTGTTTTGCAGATGTGAACCGCCCCCTGAAATGGAAAATATTAACTGCTTGATGATCATGAGCACATAGCCCCAGGCCTCCTGGAGCCTGTTGCCGTTCAGTCACTAAGTCATGTCTAACTCTCTGTGAGCCCATGGACTGCAGCGTGCTAGGCTTCCCTCTCCTTCCCTCTCTCCTGGAGTTTGCTCAGACATGTCCACTGAGTCGGTGATGCTATCTGATCATCTCATCCTCTGCCTCAGGATTGATATTAGCCCCTGTGACTTCACCATCAGCTCATCAGTGAACCGTGCACAAGCTGACCATACACCCTGCAAGCCTTCCTCACTTGCCCTTTAAAAATGCTTTGCTGAAACCACTTCAGGGAGTGCAGGGCTTCTTTAGGGCATTAGCTGCTTGTCTCCTTGCACGGCCTTGCCATAAACCTTTCTCAGCTCCAAACTCCGACGTTTCAGTTTTTTTTGGCCTCACTGTGCATCGAGACCACGAACTTTCGCTGGAAGCACTTTCTTTTAAAAAATGTCCCCATGGTAATGTTTTTGATGGAATATTATCCTTTGGCCTGTTTCATTTTTCTCAGGGCTGTTTGGAATATCTCATGTGAAATAAATGCTTCAGATTTACATGAGGAAATTTGATTTACAAAAAATAGTGTCATAGCCGTTAAATATTACTTGGTTTGTCTGTGTATAGTCACTGAGAATTATGACTTCTGTTTGCAAACCCATGTGCCTCAACCTGCAACAGCTGAGGTTATTTAAGATCTCAAAATGGACTTGGTTTGTGTTCTGCCTTACCTTGCTAGGAGTCTTGGTAATACGCCCATTTCTGTCTTCCTTAAGCTTCCAGATTAGAAATATCTGCTCTTGAGCAAATACTTAATTATTCACTAGGGCCAGTCCTTCTCATACAGCCCTGCCCTGCTCCTGATGGAGGCTAAGAAAATTCCCTTAGATTCACTCACATAAAATATCTCCTCTTCTTTCTCGTATGGCCTCTGGCTTCTTGCTTCCTGCTTTCTTGAAATCTGTAAGTTTTCAGGTGATTTTTGCTTCTCTGGCTTGATCTCTACCTGAATTCCCTTCTGGGTTCAGCCGGCTTTTCTTTCACTGGTGGCTGCCATCTTGCTTCTACTCCCAACCCTCATGTTTTCCCAGCCTTCTCTTGCTGGTCAGCTCCTCCTCCAGCACGGACTCCCTTCCCTATGGCAACTCTCACAGTGCAGGACTGGGTGTCTCTCTGTTTACAGTTTGCTGCAAGTCTTATTATAGTTATTTGATGGGGAAGGTTTCAATTACACCCCAGCTGGTTCATTCACTTTAATTTATACTCCCACTACCTGCTCTCTTCACTTATACTTCCTATACTTCTAACTATTAGTCACCTATGTGGAAGGAAGATATTGAAAATACCCTTCTGGGTTGACCTGATTGTGTGGTTCTCTTCAGATTACAACTACATATCTGAAAGGAAAGTGAAAATCTGAGGACAGTGGGCATTTGTAATATCGACAATATTGATGGTCTTTGGATCTGGAAGGATCTGGAGAGAATTTAATCTGAACTCTTTATTTTCTAGATGAGGCTTGGAGGAGAGATCTGATTTATTCAGGATCATTTTGCTAGCTAATGTCAGATACCTGTCTCCCTAGATAAGACCATTTTCATCCCAGAGTATTTATTGACAACATGGTTACTCCTGTATAGTCCTACCTACAAATAAACTATTTATGTGTGTGTGTGTGTGTGTGTGTATGTATACACTTGAAGAATGTTTCCCAAACCTGTCAGAATCATCTGGGATGCCTTTTTAAAAGCACAGTAATATAGGCTACTTTCAGACACCCTGAAACAGAATCTCTGAGGCTGGGCTCAGGAACTCAAGGTCTTTCCTGAGGATACTATTTTGTATAATTCTCTCACCCTCCCCCTCTCTTTTTTTCTTCCATCAAGTACTACATTTTCTAAGACTGGCTGATATCAGCATGAAGGGGACCCCAGGTAGGCTCACCACACTATGTTGTCAGGGTAGAAACCAGAAACCCAGGGCAGAGAGGTACACATGTAGCAGCTTGTATGTGGCCCTGAGCACGAGGTCCTGTATCTTTAAGCAGAGCTCTGCAAGCTTAGAGGCTGGCTTTGCTTGCTCATCTATGCGGAGGCGGCCACCATCCTGTGAGCAGTACCTGGGCTTGTGGGAGTTCTTTGGGGAAACTGCCCCGTGAGTCAGGCCTGCAGAGGGTTGTGGGGCAGAGTTCTCAGCATGCTCAGTGGTGATTCAGGGGCCCAGCTGAGACCTCGGCAGGAACCGAGCCTGCCCTGAGTAACCCATTCTCCCTGGTCCGGAACTGGCCCTGTCTGGCTGGTAGGGAGTGGTCCTGACTTAGCTAACCACATCATCACCAGCAGTGATCAATGCCCACAGGATCAGCCTCCTGGCATCAGCCGTGGCATGTGGGCACAAGGAGAACTGGGGAATAGTGGGTGCAAATGGTCTGAGGAGACTAGGTCTCCAATGAACAAGCATATTCACTATGGCATTAGGGCTAGAAAGACCACACATTCACTGGGTGTATCCACAGGAGTTACTCAGCAGCGTGATACATGGGGGGCTGGAGACGTAAATCCCTTCTTGTGTTTAGGGATTGAAAGTCCCCTCTGTGGTCAAGGATTTGGGGCAGTTTTATGTGAAAGTAGTGAAAGTGACCCAGTGGCTTCGGGGCTGCCTCCCAGCCCTGCCCTGGACCACAGATGCATCAGCCTACGGTAGTTCAGCAGCTCTTTAGTCTTGATCCTCAGAAGGTAAAATGTTGGCCTCCTTCTCCCTGCAGATGTTCAAGGTGGGCTCAAGAGCTTGTAACGATTCCTCTTCTCATTTCATGGTTCTGATGGCCCCCAAAGCCTTGCTGTCTTGCAGCCCAACCAGAGGTCAAAGAATAATGCAAGAAACCCCATTTCCCTCAGATTATCCTGGAATCACTTTCCCTTGGAGCTGGAAGAGGACCTAGGCCACCTCCCATCCCTGAATCACTGAGAACCCTGGAGTCCCAGAGCAAAGGGTAGATTCCAAGTGGAACAAAAAGGTCCCCTTGAGCAAATGCAGCCAGAACCATCACAGCTTTCCAGGGGCATGAGGAGATGCAGGGCATGTAATCTGTAAGTGTTTTTGTTTGTTTTAACCTGAAATCCTCCATACTTTCTTGTTGGAGAGCATGTCCTGGAAGAACAGCTTGCTAAGTTCTGGTCCATGTTGAAGGGGCATTGTGAGCATTTTGGTGGAACTGCAGTAGCCAGTAAGTGACATGACCTCTTGGCCATGCTCTCTGCTCCCCATCAGTTTCTCTACCACCCAGCACAGGTGGGACCAGTGGATGTGTAACCTTGAGTTGAGAGGAACCATGACCTGTGGTAGCCTGGTCACATATACAGAGACTGGGGTTATTGTAAGAAATGAGGAGTAATTCAGGAGAAGTTTTCTGTTAAGAAACCACAAAGGGATTTTTCTACCTGGATATTAGAGCTGGAGACAAGTTAACTCTTAGGACATTGACACTTAGAAGTCATGGACCTGGTGCTTTGCCATTGTAGGGACTTGGCCAGCTCTTGGATTTCTGCTTCTCTCTATACGTAAGCTTTATCTTTTTCTCCCCCTACTTTTGACCTAATGTAACCCCTCCATATTGTATCTTTGGGGCTTCCCTGGTGGCTCAGTGTTGAAGAATCCACCTGCCAAGCAGGAGTGTAAGTTCAATCCCTGGGTGGGGAAGATTCCCTGGAGAAGAAAATCACAACCACTCCAGTATTGTTGCCTTGCAAATCCCATGGACAGAGAAGACTGGTGGGCTACAGTCCATGGGGTCACAAAGAGTCAGACATGACTTAGCGACTGAACAACAACAACATTATTATCTTCTACTTAATCATGTTTCTACTTCCTCACAATTTGGCTTGCTCTTGACTTCAGCTGGCTCAAGGCTATTCATGGTCTTACCCACTGCATCTCAGCCCCTGTGGCAAACAGCCTGAGAATAGGCATTATTTTCCAATTCAACAACCTATGAGTGAGGATCTAATTTGCCCAGCAGATGCCTGTTTTGAGTGCAGATTTTTTTTTAAGAGAAACATTACTTTTTTAAAAAGATTATTTTTAATGTGGACTGTTTTAAAAATCTTTATTGAATTTTTTTTACAATATTGCTTTTGTTTTAAGTTTTGGCTTTTTGGCCTTCAGGAATGTGGGATTGTAGCTCCTCTGATCAGGGATTGAACCTGCACCCAATGTGTTGAAAGGCAAAGTCTTAACCACTGAGCCATCAAGGAAGTCCCCTGCAACTATCTCTTAATTTTGTGTCTCCCCCATCAAACTGTGTCTTATTCATCTTAGCATCCCCAGTGCCCAGCCCAGTGCTGGAACCAATGCCAAGTACTAAATTTGGGGGCAAAGCAAATTATCAGTTCAGTTCAGTCATTCAGTTGTGTCCAACTCTTTGTGACCCCATGGACTCCAGCACGCCAGGCTTCCCTATCCATCACCAATTCCCAGAGTTTGCTCAGACTCATGTCAATCGAGTCAGTAATGCCATCCAACCATCTCATCTTCTGTCATCCCCTTCTCCTCCTACCTTCAATCTTTCCCAGTAGCAGGGTCTTTTACAATGAGTCAGTTCTTCATAACAGGTGGCCAAAGTATTAGAGTTTCAGCTTCAGCATCAGTCTTTCCAATGAAAATTCAGGACTGATTTCCTTTAGGATGGACTGGTTGGATCTCCTTGCAGTCCAAGGGACTCTCAAGAGTCTTCTCCCCACAGTTCAGAAGCATCAATTCTTTGGCACTCAGCTTTCTTTATAGTCCAACTCTCACATCCATACATGACCACTGGAAAAACCATAGCTTTGATGAGTTGGACCTTTGTTGGCAAAGGAATGTCTCTGCTTTTGAATATGCTGTCTAGGTTGGTCATAGCATTTCTTCCAAGGAACAAGCACCTTTTAATTTCATGGCTGCAGTCACCATCTGCAGTGATTTTGGAGTCCCCCAAAATAAAGTCTGTCACTATTTCCACCATTTCCCCATCTATTTGCCATGAAGTGATGGGACCGGATGCCATGATCTTAGTTTTCTGAATGTTGAGTTTTAAACCAACTTTTTCACTCTCCTCTTTCACTTTCATAAGAGGCTCTTTAGTTCTTCTTCACTTTCTGCCATAAGGGTGGTGTCATCTGCGTATCTGAGGTTATTGATATTTCTCCTGGCCATCTATAATATATGAAGCAAATTATATACAAATGCAAAAATGGTGGAGAAAGGAAGAGGGAGGCTTGGAAACCTAAGCAGGCATGAAATATAAGATCCAGGGGTCATGGTGAAACATGAGCACTGCTGAATATCTCCATTAATGTTGATTTAGAATATGATGCATAGGATTCAATACAATTTCTTGTAGTGTTCTCAGCATTGGCTAAATCTTTATTTTACCTAGTCTGTTTCTACATTTTTTTAATCAAAGAAGAAGAAAGGAAAAGCAGAAGATGCTAGAGAAGATTGGAGTATGCAAGGTGAAAAGAAAGAACAGAAGGGATGTAAAATAATAGTTGGATTCTTTAGTTTGGGAATCAAAAAATCAGGCTAAGGATTGATTTTTTCAATGCAGCCTCAGAATCCAAGGCAACAGATGTGTGGACTCTCCTTTTATTCCAATGTCACAATTAAAATCAGAAAGAAAAATGGGGAAGCAAAAATTGTTGGCAGGTTGATTGCCAAGCAACTGATCGAATTGCAAGGGTCCAAGTCAATTCACTCTTCTTAACAACAAAATAATTGGACTGTGTCTGAACTATGTGAAATTATCTCCATTTTAAAGATACTAAATGGATTTGATTATTCAATAATCAGTGCACTGCTCAGCATTAGCAAGTTATAGCAGCCAAAATAGCTGATTTGACTCCAAAAATGTCAACTTGGCAGCACCCTGTAAACACTCTTAGGCTTTGTAGGAGAATGGGCTCCCGAGCCAGAACTTGAGCTACCACTTTACCCAGAGAGACAGTGGGTATGAAAGTCACTTGGCTTCCTCTGGGAAAATGGGAAGTTGCTTGCTCTTACCCCCCTCACTGGACTGTAGAAGACTCATCCAGTCATTCAAAAATATGCTTCAGTGCAGTTCTGACATCAACCATCCAAGGTTACCACAGACTCCATAGGGAGAGGACACTGTCCTCCTAAGACTCCTTTCCCTTCCAATACCAGCTCCATGTTCCAGGGTCCCCAGGCCACTTCTGAACAACTGGCTACTGATTTTGGGGTTCTCATGACCCTCTCAGATTTGATAATTTAGTAGAACAACTCACAGACCTCAGGAAAGCTCTCTCCTTATACATTTACTGAGTATGAAAATCTGGACCAGCCATAAGACACCTATAGGGTAAGACCTGGGAGGATCCCAAATGCTGAGCTCCTGAGTCTTCTCCATGTCTTCTCTGTATTGAATCAGGATGTATCCTGGTACATTGATACATTCACCAACCATTTGGGCCTCAGAGTCCATAGTTTTTATTGGGATTTCATTATGTAGCCACAATTGACCGTATCATCAGCCAGTTGTCTGAATTCTATCTTCAGCCTCCCTCCTCTCCTCGGAAGTCAGGAATTTGGGTTGATATCATGTGGCTCAAAGCTCCAACCTCAAGTTACATGGTTGACATTTCTGGCATGGCCAGCGTCCCCCTTGAGGTCACCTAGTGGCCCACCATGAGTCACCCCAGCAGCACCAACTCAGGTGTGGTCCCTCACTATCTTCTGGTGAGACAGGAGACTCCCAAACTTCTGTGACTGCTGCCACTGCCCGCAGAGAGAAGAATAAAGTTTGGGTGGTATTTCTGCTTCGTAACCTGTGTCCCAGTGTCTTGCCCTTTCACCTCCATCCTTTCGCTTCTCCTACCATACTCCCCTCAGCTCTCACATGGGGTACCCAGAGCTGCAACATGGGGAAGTATCTCTGTCCTCCTTTCTTGATCACTTCTTTTTGATTCAAATGATCTATGTCTCAGGAAAAATGGCAGTGGAATGTTCATTCCATTAATAGTCCCCCACATAAATTGTTCTTTGGTGTATTTCCCAAGATCTGTGTTGGGCTGCTTGGTCTGTGCTTACCTTCATTATCACCGTCACCACCACCACCATCATCATCAATTACCCTCCACCATCTACTTCTTGAAAGTCACCCAAGACAAGTGCCCTACAAGTACTGATAGGAAGCAGCCTTCTGTGTTTTCACCCAGAGAGGAAACCATGCTTTGGGAAGTGAAGTAGAAAACAGACCAGTAGGCATAGCAGGCAACATGCCTGAACCCCGTGGCGCTGGGAGGTTGAAGGAGGAGAGAGCAGGCAGGAAGGATGTGAAACATCGGTCTTCCTGCAGACAGTTGGTGAGGCCAGGCCAGCTGTCCACCAGAACAGGCCAGAACATGGTCTCCTGGGGGACAGGTCTGCTGGGGCAGTCAAAGCCAATTGTTTGAAAACGGAATTATAGAGGAAGTATGACAACGAGAGGGATGACGCTGGCCCCTGCCCTCTTGTCTTCCCAGACACAGGAAAATCATGGAGCCAGGACACGGGCTGCTCTGTAGCTTGCCAATCTCACAGGGCAGGTGGTCGCATGGGACATGCACAGCTCCTGTATTCTCTGGTGTTGGGTTGATCATCACAGAGACAGAGGGAGACCCCTTGTTCTCTTAGCTTCCAGGTCTGGGATAACATGGTACTTTGGGGCCAGTAGACTTGGGTTTGATTACTATCTCTGGCTCTCCTGATAGCTAGCTGTGTTATGGTGGGTGTGTGTGGCCTGGCTTACACTGAGCCTTGTTTACCATGTGTCAGGCTGTCTTCCTCCTATTGTGTAGCGAGGGTTAGATGAGATGATAGACAGGGAAGCTGTATGATACCCAGCACATTTAGCCTGTCCCTTCCTCTCTCTCTTGTCCGTAGGTCCCTGGTGCCACCATCCTCTGCACAGCATCCTGTACCTGTAGATTCTGCAGAAGCTCCTGCTTCATTTCCTGCTGGAATGGAATGATTCAGGATCCCCCACTGTCCACCAGAGTCAGCCCCTGAGGGGGAGCAGTACTGAAGAAGAGCTTCTCATGTTCCCCTTGACTCACCCCTATGGACTTTGCTGGACTAAAAGAAGGTTGGCATTCATGCACTGTAATTTCATTGACACCAAAAAAAGCCTTTCCTTCACTCCCCTCATTTCCCCCAAACCCCAAGAAAACAAAAACAAACCCTCCCCTTTGTGTTAACCTGCTGATATACAACTCTTGGGGTTTTGTTCTTTTAAATCATCTAAATGCAAATTTTCTTAGAAGTCATGATATTTAGAGCCTGAAATTTGTCTGTCTGAACAAATAAAAGAGTCTCAATCTCCCCTCTGAGGTCCCTGTGTGAGGGAGGGCCTTATATAATTGCTGAGGAGAAAAAGCAGCCCAGACTCTACTTAACCTACTTCTACAGTTTTGTTTTGAGCCCTTTTCGAGAGAGAGTGCAAGACCAGTTTCTCATCAAACCCACAAAACTCATATTCTCAGACTTGGAGTTTTTTCTGTCCCCACCCCTACCTCACCCCACTTCCTCCCCACCTCTGTACTCCACCGTGGCAGGAAGGAAAGATGGGACCTTTGCTGAGGGCTCAGGAGTGTGGTCTCAGAACCAGGGGGCCTGCCTTTCCATCTAAGCGCTGACCCTCTCCAGCCATGTGACCTTGGACAAGACACATAATCTGTCTGGGCCTCAGTTTCCTCATTTATATATTTTGGGAACAAAAATAGTTCTTATTTCATAGGATTCGTTAAAGGTTTAAGAATTAGTACATACAAAACGCTTAGAACTGTACTCAGAACCTAGAAAGCATCATCCATGTAGTCAGATAACAGAGAGGAAAGCCCTGGTGTTGGCATCAAGCCACCAGGGTCTGTACCCTGGTGCTGCTGCTTATGACTGTGACCTTCAGCTAGAAACCCAAACCTCTCTGTCTCAGTTTGCTCCTTTGTAAAAGCAGAATGTGTGCTAAGTCGCTACAGTTGTGTCTGACTCTGTGCAACTCTATGGCTTGTAGCCCACCAGACTCCTCCGTCCATGGGATTTTCCAGGCAAGAATACTGGAGTAGCTTGCCATTTCCTTCTCCAGGGGATCTTTCCAACCCAGTAGACGAACCTGTGTCTCTTATGCCTCCTGCATTGGCAGGCAGGTTCTTTACCACTAGCGCCATCTAGGAAGCCTGTAAAGGAGGATAATAGTAACCATATCAGGGGATTGTTGAGAAGTTTAAATGAGTTAATATTACAAAGCTTTTCAATCAAACACACCAGGCACCAGTGAGCACTCAGTGTAATTATTATTTTACTCTATAGCATGTTGACATTGTACAAGGTGGTCACCTGTCAAAGAGGCAATGGGGTGATGTGATACCTGTGATATTGTTTCATAATGAGATAATATGAAATGTGGTCCAGAAAATAGCCACTTCTATTTATCACTTCACACACAAATAGTTGTTTTCAAAAGCTATTAATACAGTTTCAGTCACTAGCTCCTGATCTAAGACCTCTCCCTAGAGATTCCTCCAACTTGAGTCCCATACCCCCGACTTCTCCACCCATGCGAAGTCCTTTTTACCCAGCTCACTGCCTCCCGCCTCCTGCCTGAGTCTGTGTGTTAGCCATAATTGCTTCACAAAGTTATATGACTCAAAAAACAGAACAGCATATTGAATGGGAAATTAAAAAAACACATAAGTTGGTTTCATCACATCTTGCAAGGGTCCTGGAGTTTTCCACATGATTTGATTCCAGCTCAAAAATTGCATTAGGGCTTTGGTAAAGGCTGCTAAAATTTGCCTGTCTTGTTGTTTGGAGGAGTGGTTTTCTGATGATCTCAGAGTCATGAGTTGTCTGTTAGCTCCTCCCCTAATAGTGCTACTAAAAGTGCACAAGGATCATGAGTCTTGGGAATTGGTTTATCCAGTGGCCACAGGGCATCACACAGATTTTGGAGAACTGGGGTATCTAGAGGAGGGAGGGTCTGGATGTTCCTGCTGGCATTCTCAGTGTAGCACTGGATGGTGTAGATGGGCTCCTTCAAAACTACAGAGCTGCAGAGAGAGAAGCAGACCAGTCATATGTCGTTGAGAAAGGATTGGATGGATATGGTGAGAGGCTATGGGCTTCCCAGGTGAAATTAAAAGATGTAGAAGTAAAGACCCCGTGCTGTAAGCAAAGGAGAGAAATAGGGAGAAGAAGGTAGGTTGCAGTATCACTCAGAGCTGGAGCTTTGCCATGCAGACCCAATGTCCAGAAATGCAAGGCAACTGCAGATGCTGGTGAAATGATAGTTTCAAGGAACAAGCCTGAAAACAGGCTCAGGAAGCTAACAATACTCCTTCTGTCTCCTTGTTTACCCCAAGGAAGCTCAAGGGAAAGAAATTACCATGGAAGAAATTATGCCTGTCTTGTAATCATTATTATTTAACAGATGAGATCCCCTTTCCATTTAAGCTCCAATTCATGATTATGAAAAACAATGTATTTAACTTCAGATGTCACCTTGTCCTTGTCTTGGTGTTATGCATAAGTTCAAATTTTTGGGAACTCCAGAATTTTTAGGTGACCACCTAGCCCCCACCATACCAATCAGGCATTCCCCCAGGGACCTGGGTGGGGGAGGGGCAGCATGGTATTTTATCAAAGGGAGGAGGGGACATTTACCCAGACCTGCTGAGGGGTGGTCACCCAGGTCTCCATAGACATGACAGAAGAAAGGCCAGGAAGTCCCTTAAGAAGCAAGCATTGTAACTTGTGGTGGAGAATATGACCCCACTTACCATCAACCTCCGCCCCCCTCAAAAAAAAATTAAGAGTAGGCAAGAGAAAGAGATTTTTTTTAGCCGTATCCCATGGTACTGGGGACCTCAGTTTCCTAACCAGAGATCAAATCCATGCCTCCTGCATTGGGAGCATAGATTCTTAACCATTGGACCTCCAGGGAAGTCCTCAAGAGATTATTTTTTTAAAGAAATAGGTTGGGCTGTGGTCTAATAGGAGTCAATTGATTGGATGAAAAATTAAGAACATAGCGAATGAGGTTGTGGTGCTACAACCTCACTGGATTTAATCTTCACCGAACCTTCACTGAATTGCAAAAATCATTTTTTCTGGCTGTTGGTGGTGGTGGCAACGCAAGTGGTAATTGTTCTCTTGCCCTGGTTTGGGGCACCCCTTCAGTATAACTGATGGAAGAAGAGCTCCAGCCTGGTGGTGACACTGCCATTTCTTGGGAGGCCAAGATGCTCCAAGAACTTGCCCTCTGATTCACCTCGAGAATGTTCTGGAAAGGCCTCTCCTATTTGTCTGCTACGAGATAGAAGCTCCTTGAGATGGTTTGTCCATTTATGAACCACAGAAACATGCATGTAGCTCAAGTGTCACCCTCACTTTGAACAGAAATGAATTAGAACTCATACAAATATATTGTGAAAAATAAAAATGGTATGTGGACAGTACATTATGGCTCATAAGGTAATTCCTCTCGTTACCATATTTAATCATCTCAAAAATTCTTTGTAGTCAGTTGGTATTCTGAGTTAAAAACAACTCCTTAGCTTGATAAGTTATTTAGCTTGAAAATATAATTTTTTATCATATTAATTTGATTGAACTTTTCTTTTGCTTTCCTCAGTATTTCTGAGACATTTTCATTTCACTCTCCTCCTCCTAAAACCTTCAATAGATTTCTAGAATTAAATAAAATCTCTCATACAATGCCTGCCATGCTTAGATTCAAATCATTCTTCCAACTGTATTTCCTCATCTCATGTCCTTTGAAGTACAATTCTGTGCTCTCTCTCTTCTTCCTCTTCCAGTCCCATTCTTGTCTTCCTCTTCTCCTGGCTTCTCTGCTTTTAACAAGGCTTGATTCTAAACTCTGACCACTTGTTAAAGGCTTTGCTTAGACACCACCTTCTTAAAAAGATCATTCTTGCCATCATATTCACATTTGGCTGTGATCCCTTCCATCTCAAGGTTCCCAACATAAGTAAAATCCTTGTTTCAAAAACTATGTCAGAATGGTGTCGAAAGTATTTAGTGAAATATCTTAGTAGGTTATAACTTCTTGAAAGCTGTGGCATTCTTCTTTTTAGTTCAAAACCTAGATCAAGTATTAGTTCCACCGTAAAATTCTTTTCTACAGGCACTTCATCATTCCCTTCTGTCTCCACCACATCCTTTTTAAACGTTAGTAACATCTTATGGAAAAACTCAGAGCTTACTTTTTGGCCAATCTAATACTCCAAGCAGATGTGCTTATCACATTATATCGAAATGGCTGGTTTTGATGTTTATCTTCCCTAATAAGTTGTAAGCAATGCAGAAGAGCAGCCACAGCGCCTGGGTCTAAATCCCCAATCTGGTATTTAACAGCAGTGTGACTCTGGGCAAGTCACTTAACCTCTCTGTGCTTTGGTTTTCTTATCTCTAAAATAAAGATAACAATAGTACCTACCTCACAGAGTTGCAAGGATTAAATGAATTAGCCCAGTTAAATGCTGATCAGGAGAGAGTAAGCAACTTAATGTACTTTATTGTTCTTTGTATTATTATTGACAAGGACAATGCTTAAATAGGCATAGGGCAGGTGTTTGTTGAATAAAAAAGTGACTACATGAGGGAAAGTGTATACAATGGTTCTTTCTCACAGATTCTAAAGTCATAGACTGCCTCACAGCAATTAATATGAGGCTTAAAATAGGTGATCAATAAATACTTGGGAGCATGCTTTATAATATTAATCCAGTAGCTGGCAGGTTGAGAAAGAAAGGAACTAAATTACACAATGCATTAGGCTCATATAAAATACATGGTCACACAGGATTTTACATTAAGGTTGTGAAATACATTGCCCTTTTGTTTTAAAGCTCCCAGCTGGGAAGATTATTTAATTTGCATGGTTGGTATTAACCAACTTTGGGCTTCCCTGGTGGCTCAGTGGTAAAGAATCCACCTGCCAATGCAGGAGGTGTGGATTAGATCCCTAGTCGGGAAGATCCCCTGGAGAAGGAAATGGCAACCCACTCCAATGTTCTTGCCTGGGAAATCCCACGGACAGAGGAGCCTGATGGGCTACAGTGCTTTGGTTTGCAAAAAAAGTTGGATATGAGTTAGGGACTAAACAACAACAACAACAAGCTCTCTCATAACATGGGGGAAATTCACAAGGTAGATATCAGCTTGGATCATGGGGGCAGCCAGAAACATGCAACAGGAGCTGAAGATGGACACTGAGATTCTGTGGTCCCTATGGGGTGGGTGCAGACTCCAGATTTGCCACTGCAGACAAGTGTAGGGAATCTTATTACTGATCTGGTCCATCTGTCCTCAGCAACCTGGAGGAAGTCTCCTGCCACACTGAGGATTTGGTAGAAAGACTGAATCAATGAATCCTTTCTTTTTTTTTTTTTTTTTTGAGGATTTCAAGAAAGCAGATTAGGGAAAAAAGCTCTTTCGGCCAATTAATCAGGCAGGTATGGGGCTATTTCACAGTCCAGCAAACACGCATGCGCAGGTCAATGACCACGCTGCAAAAAACCAGGGGACCTGTTTTTTCAGGTAGAAATGCTTACACTGGTTGCTTCCCCTCCCTCCCGGGTTTGTCACTCAACTTTCCTAATTCTGCACTGGAGGGTTTTTTTTTTTTTTTCCCCACCCTCCTCTCGGCTTTTTAAAGTAACATCGGTGGAGCAGCTAATGAGGCGGTGGAAACCAAGCTGGTCGGTTCTAGGTTGCTAATGACTCCATTCCCGGGAGCCTAATCAAAGATTTGTACATTTAATTGCTGTCAAGTCAGCTCCAACCACCTGCCATTTCTGCAGCACCTGAGCTCGTGGCTCGGTAGCCCCTGATTCTAAATGAATCCATTACCATTTCTAGAGGCCAGAAAGCCAGGCTGCCGGGCAACCCTGAAGGAAGTTTATCTGGGATGGCAGGGACTACAGACACTTCGGAGAGGTGTCACTGACCTAACTGGGTCCACAGTGGAGGAAATGGTGATTTACTAGAATCAATTTCTCCTGCTTCTAGCAGTGAGGGAAAGGGTGGGTGTGGTGAGGATGGGGATGTTGAGATGCTTTTATCCTTAAGGATGACTTAATTTTCATCCCCAACACAACATCCAGATTGTGTCCTGGATCAATATTCTCTTGGGATGCTTTTCAATTAAAATAACAACTGTTTTATTCTCTTTCCCAAATTCATGTTGTCATTCTGCTCTGGGCTTTTGTGGTGATTTGAGGAAAAAGAAAGCAGTTTACTCTGGACCTGAGTTTAACCTAATGATGAAACAGGTTACCTTATGGGGATAGAAATTAGTTAGAAAAGAAAATTTTGTTTAGCCATTGTTCTAATTGCAATAAGAATTCTTTAAACTCATGGCCTACATACACTCTGACTTTCACCAAGAACTTGATTGGCTGCGCCTACCAGTAGGCAGTGAGAAGGAGCCACTGAGCCTGAGAACTTATGTATGAAAAGAAGGGCTTATTTTCTTTACCTTCCCATCACAGGCAGACATATCATGTACAAAGGAAGAAGACATAACAGGCCGACCAGGGTTGGACAGGTACAGTGTTTTGACCTATAGACAAATAGTCCCTCCCATCTGAGAATTCCCTCAGTTGGAATATGGCTAATTGCATTTGAGATTTATTGTCACTTTGGGAGAACAACCATTCTAGCCTGTTTAGGGCTGAGGGCTTTCCCAGTGTTAAAACTTAGAATTCTACACAAAGCGGGACATGGTTCGTCCCCTCTCCCTTAAGCAGAATCTGCAGTAAGAAAGGCAAATTGTTCATTCAGATTTACAAATAAAATGAAGGTAAATACTGTCAGGCTGTAAGCGCTTTTTCCATACCCTTGCCAAAAAAAGAGGGAACTAAGGTATTTAGGTTGGTAAATATTCACTCATGAGCCCTAGCTTGTCTTCAACAAATACTTGCTCTGGGCAACTTTAGAACTGGACACACTTCTCATTATTGACTGAGAGGAAGGAGGTTTTCTTTTTTATTTCTTCAGGAAAGAAATTTGGTAAACTTGACCTGATTAAAAAAATAATAATAAATTAGGAGACCAAAATACCTCCATCATTTCACTGCAGCCTAGAGCTTCTCCTTGATCTTGACTTGAATTTCTAGCTTAGCCTTTGATGGGCAGCCAGTTGATGCGGTAAATATATTGTCATGACTAGCTCTGCCTTAAGGCTCTCTGTTAACTGTTATTTCCCATATTTATTTGTTTTCCTCCACTTTATACTCTTGTCACCACACTCCAGACAAATGCACACTTGTTTTGATTTCCTCCTTACTGCTTAGTCTACTTATATCAGGGGACCCTGGAAAGTGTGCAAGATAACCTGACCAGAAAGCTAAATTAATTCCAAGAGCAAACACCATAGAATCCGCCGATCAGATGGGAAAATATTCATTGTTATTCACTTACCACCCCAAATCTTTCCCCAGAGTGCTTGAAATCACAGACAGGAGGTACCTTTGCTCTTGATTCCTTTGAAATTTGAAGATAGAACCAAAAAAATAATTGCTATCAATCTGACAGGACTGAGGAGGGCAAATATGTATATATGCATGTGTATATACTTTCATGGAAAGATTAAATTGGCAGCCTTCTTGATGGAAAATTCCATGCCCTTTGGGTTGAGAATCTTGCAGGAGCAAACATAGCCTGAATACAGGACTCCTGGTTCTGTTACCTTCTGCTTATCTTGCAAGGCTATCTTGGAATATCCAGGAATATCTTTTCTCCAGGAATACCCTTCCTTCCCTGGCTAGAGCCTCTTCCACCCTGGGCTGCTCTGATCACCCCTTCCTCCATGGGGCAGTTATTTTGCATCTCTGCTTTAGCCCTTATTACATAGACTTAGGGTCATTTGTGTATGTGCTTGTCTCCCAGTTTGGCTGCAAACCTGTTGAGGTCAGGATCCAGCAGATATTCCTAGTGGGTGCCTTGTGATGGCCCCACCAGTGGGTGCTCAGTAAATGTTTGTTGATCAATTGCCTGGCTTTTATACTTGAAACAGTTTTGGTGATGCTAGGCACAGCACTTGGCTGATCATTTCTGCAGAATTTAGCAGTGTAAATAGGATTGGGGCCAAGTCAAGAGATTCTTAGCATTCTGCCCTTGTAACCTACAATCTGGGCCCCAATATCCTTAAAGGTTAAATTGGCCACGGCTTGAGAGATGGGATTAAAAACTAAGGTTGAGAAGCTTTATTTTCTTTATTTCACTTACAGTTAGTGCACTTGCTTTTCATTCCTGATGGTCCCATAAAGCCTCTGTGTGTCCGTTGCTCAGTCGTGTCTGATTCTTTGCGACCCCATGGCCTGTAGCCCGCCAGGCTCCTCTGTCCATGGGATTCTCCAGGCAAAAGTACTAGAGTGGGTGGCCATTTCCTTCTCCACCCATAAAGCCTAGAGCTATGGAAATTAAAATGATCAGGAAGCCTGTCGTTCTCACCACTTTCTTTCTCCCTCCCTCTTTTGCAAACAAGTGGGAAGGCTGCCTTCTGCTTTGCTATGAGAGAGACAGACAGATTCTGTCCTAGAGAAGCATTTATTATCACCCTGCAAGTCCTGCCAGGAATAATAATCAAGATGGTACCCTGTGCCCTGGGACAGAGAGGTCTCTGTTCAGCTCAGCCTAACTCTAATGTTTGCGCTTCTACATTCATCTCACCCAAGTATTACGGCACATGGTGGAAGAAATGGAGAATATTCTTCCCTGGAAACCTTGACCAAATTGCAAGTATATCTCACTTTACCCAAGAAATATGGTGCCAAAGAGCTACACTGAAAGTCACCTTTTTTTTAAAGAAATCCAGTGCTTGTTGAAAATGCATGAGAAAAAGCTTGCATTTAGTGGAGGTGTTTATGAATACTTCCGGAGTTACATCTCTGCTAATGGAATACCGATTCATAATTTCTCTTCTGTGAAAATCCTCATTTTTCACATGAGTTTGCTCCAAGTGGGATGTGTAGGAACGGTTGAAGGTTGGTGCTGTGTGATTATTAACAATGATTAATAGGTCAGCATCCTTTAAGGTTCTTGGGCTTTTGGGCTCGAGTTTCCCCTCTGTTCTGCTGCCTCTCCAGGGTCCTGTCCCCCAGCTCACCCTGATAACAAGGGAAAAAAACAAAAAAGAAGAGGCGAGAGCCTTTTCTCCATTTCCCTCTGAAAGCGTGGGCTTGTTGGCAGAGAGTAAGGGGAACAGTTGAGAGTGAAAAAAGAGAAATGGGAGAAAACATCACCCCCAGAATGTAGGGAAGCACCAGGGTGGAATTAAGCCCCCTGAACCTGAGGAGGGGATCCAGTGCAACTTGGAACAGAGAACACACTTCCCTAGCCCCATCCCATTCCTGGGTTCCCACTACATCACTAACCCCACGGTCAATGTTTCTGGGCCTCCATTTCCCACATGGGCACTGGGTGGAACCCTGGAAGGGCTTCAATCAAGAGCATGGTATGAGTGTGCCATATGTTTGGTATGACTATTGCAGAACCTCACGGGATTTGCTTGTTCAATTAGGCGAAGTGCCAGAAAGAGAGGAGAGAATCTAGTCAGGAGATTTAGCTTATCAGCTGCCACTGCAAGAATTTTCCCTGCTACAAATTTCCTAACATTCTGACCCTTCTGAAAATTTCCAAATCTGTTCGTAAGCCAACCCAAACCATGATATGGTCTATATCACTTGTGCAGTATAGACAGCAGCCGGATCTATGTTACCAGGAGGGTATATGGAAGCTGTGATGTATTTCCTGTTCTTTCCTGTGGGAGAGTCTAGTGCTTCCAGATATAGAAACAGAACTCCCGAGACCCAAATTCCTCTGTAGGTGCCCAACTGCCCTGCGCCTCCACTAGGTCACCCTTGGGAAGTTTGTAGTAATAAATCTCTAAAACATCCTTGGGAGATTTGTAAAGACTCCTGGACACCTGGCTGACAAAGGAAAGGCCAGAAAGTTCACCTCAAAACTGCAAATATCCAAGTGTTTTCAAACATGTAATCAAAATACCAGAATGCCATCCTGAATACCAAAATGCCATAATACCATCATGCCTACATAATTGTAAATTAGATGCTTGGTTTCATGGAGCCGTAGGTCAGTATTTTAGACAAAATCCTGACATTTGCTTTATGTCTCTTTTTTGGAAATTCACCCTCATCTTTAACTATACAGTGAGAAAAAAGCTTTGATCTGTCTCCACCAGTTTTGCTTTTTATTTTGATGATGGACTCACCTCAAAGATGTAAGAGCTTGAGTAGCATTTAAACCTCCATCATCACCACCGCCAACCCACCAGGCAACAAACAAATAAGCATGAAGTCAGAAGCTCTATGGCCCAGCTCTACCATTCACTGTCCTGCTGGGATCTGGCTCAGTCATATCCCCCCAGCCCTAGCTTATTCATCTGTACAACTGGAATGATGACCCCTGTCTCAGAAACTTAGAAGATTCAGTAAGATGCTGGGTTGGAAGCTCTTGGAAGTTGCATGTATATTGCCTCATCTTTTTGCCCATAGGTTGTCCAGGCACCTGCCCTTTGTCCTACAGGAGGACCAATGAAGGACGTGCACCCACACATACCAAGCTTGGCTCTTACCCTGGCCACCCCTTTGCCATCCCAAGCTATACTATCAACACTCCTAGGATCAACAAGTTTGAAATGCTGTTCCCACATGCACCCTCTGTGGTCTCTCAGAACAGCAATCAGTATGCTTTGCTGGGTCAATGCCGTCCAATCCTGACTTCATGTAGATATCAATTTATCATTCTCAATGGAACACATCTACCTGAACACTGGGATTAAGAGGAGAGTAATCTCACCTAGTCGCTTTCTTCTTTTTACAAAAAAACCTCATTTAAAATGATCTTTGGTCAAGTTTATTGAGTGTAATTTACATATACCAAAATTTACTCTTTTTAGTGTAAAGATCTATGAGTTTTTGGCAGACACATTTCTTGAATGACCACCATGATCGATCAATATGCAACAGTTCTATCACCTCCCGAAATGCCTTGTTCACCCTTTGATTGTCAATTTCTTCCCGCTTTCCAGCCCTGGCAACTATTGATTGGTTTTCTGTCCCTATAGTTTTGCCTTTTCCAGTACACGCATACTAAGTCGCTTCAGTCGTGTCCAACTCTTTGCAACCCTATGGACTGTAGCCCACCAGACTCCTCAGTCCATGGGATTCTCCAGGCAAGAATACTGGAGTAGGTTGCCATGCTCTCCTCCAGAGAATCTTCCTGACCCAGGGATCGAAGCTGTGTCTCTTATGTCTCCTGCAGTGGCAGGTAGGTTCTTTACCACTGGCACCACCTGGACCTTTTCCAGAGTGTCATGTAAATGCAGTCATTAATTATGTAGTTTGGGGGGATATGGCTTATTTCACTGAGCATGGTGCATTTGAGATTCATCATGTTGTTACACGTATCAGTAGCTTGTTCCTTTTTAAGGCTTCATAGTAAGCAGTCCAGGACATGGTGTACTTCAATTTCTGTATCCATTCACCAGTTGAAGGACATTGAAATGTTTCTACTTCTTGGTGATTATAAATAAAGCTACAAACACTTGTGAGGTATTTTGTAGGTACCATTTGGCTTTAAGAAATGTATTTGAGTTGAGTTCCAGATGAACATTCTGGGACTAAAAGACATGGGGGCCCCTTGGGGAGAGGTGAGACTATATTCCCTTCATTGGTCAGTCAGGCTCAGACCTGTAAGCTAAACATGGGTTAGTTGGAGCTGGAGGCTGTTATTGTGTCAAATAGACATGTGTCAAATAGAAATTAAAATTAACTCTATTTTCCTGAGCCCCTAGGGACAAGTACAAGTATATGGTGGCAACTATGAGTTTAGGGTGCCTAAGGTTATATAGGAGGTAAAAGAATATGTCCATGGTGCTGGCAATTCCCAGGATAGGTCATCTATGTGTACTGGATGAATTATTTTTCGAATCATGGGTAACACCTCTTTAATAGATAAAGAAGAATGTAGGGCCTGAGAGTAGGCGATTTATTAACAAACTTCTTAGGGTCATTCAGGTTGAATAAACTTTCTTTGCCTAAATTAGGGGACTTGTCTATTTCATAATGATAGACCAGATTGGTAGAGATAATCCTAACTTCCTCCAGTTTGAGAAAGAAACAGCTCTAACACATGAAGAGGGGGGTGATCTCACACCTGGGCTTGTTAGGGAGAATGTTACACCAAACAAAATAAAATTTTCTATTTCTATGTGAATTTCACTTTTTTCCTAATCACGACAAAAAATGTGATTTGTTCATGAGGTCAGGAAGCATTGGTGGAACTTCCTCAGGTAGATCAAGGGCACAGGGTTTCAGGCAAAGTAACGACGTTCTTGAAAACGTGTTGGTGTGAATTATGATGGCGTGTTCAGGGAACTCCCCGGAAGTGGCTCCTTAGGGCTGGGACTTGCAGTGGGAAGAGTGACAGGCTGAGCATGAGACACAAGGGTGGGGGTGGGGGAAGGGCGTGAAGCTGCAGCCTCAGATATCACAGGGCTTTAGTGTAGGGCTTACAGAGTGAAGTCTTGCTTCCATTTGGGTGGTGAGCCGTACAGGTTGAGATTAGAGACAGTGATTCATTACTAGTTATTGCAATAATTCAAGAAAGAAGTGATACAATCTGGGGGACAGAGAGAAGGTACCAGACTCAAGAGGCTATTTTATCAAGACAAACCCATTTGGGTTTGGTTACCAACCAAGGGGAAATGGAGAGACGTGTGGGGCCTGGTTTCTAAGTGGCTGATCAGTGGTTCTATTAGTTAGAATTGGAGACATAAAAGAAGGAGCTAGTTTGAAGAGGAAGAAAGACAAGACTGGCTTTAGATCGGCCATGGAAATGACTAGGAACCTACTCTGGCTTGATATAAGGAAGATCTTCCTAACCTTTTGATGTGTACAGAAACGAGTTCCCCATCACTAGGAGTATTCAAGTAGAGGCCTGCACAACCCTCTGTCAAGGTTGTAAAGAAGGTGATTCCTGCATTGGGCTAGAAGCCAGGGTAAACAACCTTTCAAAGATCCTCCAGCTTTAAGAGTCTATGATACTATAGGAGTAGGAAAGAAAGGCTGTTTATTTCAGACACTGTGATATCTTCTGACAGATTTGAAATTCCACTGTGATGTATACCATGAAGCAAAAACAAGCAGGAAAAAGAGAGTGATAAGTGCACGCTTTTTATATATGTATCAATAGCTGTACATTAACTTCATGCACATTTTTTATGGGAGGCTGTTTATATCCAGAACTTTAGTGGCTGTTTTAACAAGTCAACGTTCAGCATTTGACGTACTTGTCAATGTCGGGTGCTGTGATATAGCCAGTTCTATGTACTATATAGAATAGCCAGTGATATAGCCTGTGTTCAGAGGTGAACCATGGAGGAGATGAGAGAAGAAGGCTCTCAGTAAATATGTGGTTGTATATGTGTAAATAAAAAGAAAGGACCATGATTCCTAACTAAATGATTACTATTTTCCTTTTAGTGCAGTATCTGTTCTATTACCACCTAGCAGTCATTTATAAATCTTTTGCAAGGCACTGATGCTGAGGAGAGTTAAATATCAATCTAAGTATAACATCAGTATGTAAACAGATTGATGAATTGCTAGATTGCTAGGATATAAACCATATGGAACAGCAGGAACGCTCCGAGGAGCTGAGGATAATTTTAGCATTTCATAAAATCTGCGGATGAGACCAGTTGATTAAACTTGCCCATGCTATTCTGCTTTTACTCTCAAGGCTACATAGGACAATCAGCATCTTGAACAGCAAAATAAAACTTGCTAGCTTGTTTCCCCTCTAAGGATTAATGGACCCTGTGGGTGTTGGTGCTAGAACACACTGTAGGGAGAGACTGGGAGGGGTTGTCACCCTGGGGGCAGACTGCGTTATCTGTTCCCTTGAATGCTGTGCACAGACGGCTAAGGTTCCAAAGCATTTCGAGGATCTTCAGTGCAAGAAAAATGAAGAATCCATTGCTTTTCATGTGGTGGGAACAAGACTAGAAACCAGGTTTCTCCTCTCTCCATTCTGAGCCCTTTTGGGGCAATTATGCTAGCTTCACAGACTGCATTCAGCGATGGCATTGTATATTTCACAGCTTGTTGTGATCAGGAGAGATTGTCTCTCTTTCCTGTACTCTATAAGTAGATCTCTCTTCCCTTCCGATTGTGGATGTAGTCAGCCTAGGCGCGCTGGGGTGGATGGAATTAAGTTGATAGGTCCTGCGGATCCTTTAAGGAGTTAAGGAATTTCAGGGCAATTCCATGCAGTCCGAGAAAAGCTGAGAATTAAGCAATCGGGACTGAATTTAAGCCCAAGAGGCAGCCAAGGTGGAAAATGAATTGAGTCTTCACTGAACTGGAGTTTGGCAAATCTGACCGGAGCTACCCAAGAAGAGAAAGTGGAGTGTTAAGAGGTGAACCATGGAGGAGATGAGAGAAGAAGGCTCTCAGTTCAGGCTCAGAAGACTGTAGCCACTGAGCTGAGGAGGCTGTGGGTGAAGCAGATAAGGCTGCCTGCCAGGCTTTCCTGGCATGCTCACCCCGGGAGTCAGGGCAAGTGGTCTCCAAGCACATAGGCAATCGGGCTAAGCTGCAGCTCCAACCTTGCACCTTCACTTCCAGGGAGCTGCTGGCAGAACGGTGGAGTGAACAGCGTCTGGATGAGGAGGGACCCCTCCTTTCCAGGAGGAGGACAGGACAGCTCAGGGGAAGGCTGGCCCTACCACTTCCTGGGGGCAGGAGAGGGCCCAGGAGGAGCTGGGCTTGGCACAGCCCCTGCACATCTGACTCCAAACCGGCCTTCTATCTCCCAAGAGAGAATGTAGGAGGAACCCTGGAACGTGCCTGGAGCCAGAGTCATCATTTTGCTGCCCTTCTAGTCCATTTTGCAGAAGTGTGCATTCTTTCCACGATGTTTAAAAAAAAAAAAGAATGGGCATGCTCTACTTTAAAGTGTTACTGTAGTTTTCCTTCGGGGACAATCATAAATGCCTCATGTATTAGATGTGACCATTTATTCTAACTTCACTGGGTAGTGATTCCACACAGTCTTTCCAGAAGTTTCTACAAAGTTCCCTTGCCAATCTTCCAACGCATTTAACTACCTAGGGCTCAGGGAGGGATCCTCCTTGCAGCATCCTGAACTCAAAGGAACTATCATTTCTAAGAAATCTTTCCAGAAGTCTCTAGAAAGTTCCCTTGCCAATCTTCCAACGCATTTAACTACCTGGGGCTCAGGGAGGGATCCTCCTCGAAGCATCCTGAACTGGACTCAAAGGAACTATCATTTCTAAGAATGAGTATATCAAACAGGGGTAGAAAAATGTACGCACATCACCTTGAGTGGGATGTGGTAGGGCTTGGTGTGAGAACTACCATATGAGGTTTTAGTGAAATAAAAAAATTATGAATGTATAGGACAGAATAGGCTTTGAGTTCAATGGACTGATTCTCGTTCTCTAAATGGATGGGAAAGGGAGGAAGAAGAGGGAAGGAAGGGAGGGGAGGGTGAGGAGAGAGAGAAGAAACTGCAGCAACATAAGACACTATCCTGAACTTTGAGCTCTAAAACTGACTGCACTTCCCAGAGGAAGTTTGTCAGTTTCACTGACTGCCGGATATTGGTAAATTGCACGTACCATAGTTAGAAGCCATCCTGGTTTTGTCAGCTGCCCCGATAGATGCGTGACCTTTGGCAGAGGCAGTGTGTATTTGCTCCCGCTTGACTCCCGGTGGCAAGTCCACTTAGATAAAGACCTCTCAAGGCCATCTCTCCACTGATGACCTCTAGGGCACCCATGCTCTGCTTTCCTGCTTTGAGATCTTCCTTGTCAAGTCCCCCTTATCACTGGGAAAACTTGACCTCCAGCACACAAAGCGTGCCCTACACACAAAACTGGGGGCAACAGAACCTTCTGACTTTAAAGTCAATCTGGCTTTGCTTAGCTTTGAACAGAGCATTTGTATTTTGAAACTGTTTATGAGAAGTCCTCTGAGCTCTGACCTGCAAACACAGATATCAAGAAATGCTGGGGCCAGAGTGTCCACATGGCTGGGATAAGGACAACTGAGTTGAAGAATAATAAAACTTGTCACTGATTGCTTAGGGTTTTGAATTCTCCAAAGGCAGTCCTTTCTGGTCTTTGGCCTTTGGTCCAGGGGAAAAAAAAAAAAACAGAGGCTTCTGAAATAAAGTATATTAGAGTCTTCACCTGGCTGTTCGCCAACTGTGAGAACTTAAGCATTCTGCTTTGCTCAGGAAGCTAAGTTTTATCAGATGTAGTAGGGAACAACATCTATTTCACAGAATTGTTGAGAGGACTAAATGAGTAATAAATGCTTTCTAAGAGCTTCCCAAATATTTTATGTCCTCCCCCATTTTACAGATAAGAATACCAAGGTCCAAAAAGGTTAAATAACTTATCCAAGCTGGGAACACATATTTAAGAATTAAGGCCAGAGGAGGTGGTCAAGAAATTCCCGTTAAAATCAGATTCAACATCATGTTACTATGATTCTATCTATCTCCCTCAGAAATTTGCCTTTGGGGCTAAAAGAACCATGGTGTTTTTTAATATTTTCACAAATTATTTTAGGTTTGATTTTCTTCTCTGAGGCATTCTTGGAAATAAAAGGGACAAAGAACCCTGTTGCATTTGTTCTGTGGTCCTTGTAATATAAAAATTATAACAGAGCTAACCCCCAGTGATGGACACAAAGTCAGGAAAGCATGAACAAATACAGTCCAATAGTGTTTTGCAAATAGTATGTGTCCAATAAGTATACGTCGATTGGGTGTTTAGAAAGATCAGTTCACTGATATTCTGGGAGAAGGCCAACAGGTCCTGGAAAAGAAAACAGACATTTCGTGTTGCTGTACGTGTCCCACCCTGGAGGAAGATAAACAAGCACAGTTATGTCCGCAGGGCTGGGGTCAGTGTGACACTAAGAACTACAAAATCGAAGCGGTTATTTTGGCAACCAGAGTCCTAGACACTCACCATGGCACCAGATGATGTTTATTCCAAGGAGAAGATTATTATAATGTATCTCTTGGATTAAGCTTTTCCTATTACAGGAACTCTGTGTCAGATTCAGCTAAAATAAACTAATGCGAATACCACCTTACCAATGGAGTTGCCTTTTCACTTTCAAAAGCCCACCTCCATCTTTACACATTGCCTTTCTGGACTTGATCCCCAGAACAACCACGCGGAATAAATAGAGCAAGTATTTTTATTTGTGATCTTTACTGGGGTGGGGCTGGGGAGCTTGTGTATCATGGGTTCATCTAGCAAGGTGACTGGTACGTGTGTGTGTTAGTCTCTCAGTTGTGCCCGGCTCTCTGTGACCCCATGGACTGTAGCCTGCCAGCCTCCTCTGCACATAGCTGGCATATAATGGGTCTTTGATGAACAATAATTAATAGCCATCACTGAGTGTTTACCATGTGGCAGACACTACTCTGAGCTTTTAACGTACGTCTTTACGCGGAGTTAGGCGTCATCGTGATGAACATGTGAGACGGCAACCCACTCGTAGAGTGACTTTGGGCAGGTTACTGAAGCACTTTGGTCTTAGTTTCATTGCCTGGAATATGAGAATAATAACTGGGCTGACCTCATAAGGTTATTGTGAAGATCACCTGAGCTGATGCAGATGAAGCCTTCGGAGCAGGGCTGGCGTATCTGAATGCTCACTAAATACTGACTACTGTTTGTCCTTATCCCAGTCACCTCTCCAGTCATTGGTGGAACCAGCATTGGAACCCAGGTTGCCTGGCTCAACAGCCTGGGTCTCTGATCCTTATTTATTCGGAATGAGTAACCAGGGTAGTGAAGAAAGAGTCATGCAGCAAGACAGTGGCCCAAAGCCACGTTTCCCATCACTCGGGCTACAGTTCCAGCGCCAGACGGAGGCGGAGAGGTGGAGAGTGCGCAGGCGCGCTGCCAAGGAGGAGGCGGGGAGGTCCAGGCACCCTCTGGGTCCTCAGATAACCCCTCTCTCCAGGCTGCTGATGTGCTTAGGACCGCAGGTATCAGCCTTCTGCTCTTTGGTGGTAAAAGGCTGGATGCCGTAGCACGCTGAGGTGGGGAAAAGAACTGAGTGAGCTCAGAAGTGCTCGTAAGTGGCAACAGGTAACTCTCTAGTTTACAAAGCACTTTCACGTTCATTGTCTCACTGGATCATTGGCCAACCGTGTAACATAGACTATTATCTCCAGTTTTGAAGCAGCTCAAGTGCACAGACGTTTTGTGAACTTGTCCGAGTGTTAAGGCTGGCAAAGCCCAGAGCCCAGCCTTCCAAGCAGGGTCTTCTCACTCCAGATCTCATGCTCCCATCTGGACAAAATATTTGACCCATTCCACTGAAGGATCTTTGTCCTTAGCCTCATTAAAAAAAAAAAAAAAAAAAAAATTTCATGATCTTTCCACAGTGTTGATTTTGATCTTCTTGGGAAAGTTTCGGTTTGAACCTTTTGGAAGACAGAGAGTATGGAACAAGATGAATTCCCAGATCACATCCACAGCCATGGTCTCTGTGATTCTTTTCCAGAATTTTATGAAATAAATAAAATTATTTACTTGGAATGCCTGGTGCAGGAACTGTCACAGAAGCTGTAAAGAACCATTTATTGGGGACTGTCTAATCATGTGCTGTGATTCAAAAAAAAAAAAAAATTATGGGAGAAGGAAAGGGGGCATAGGGAAGTTTATTTCATTAACTTTATATGTTATTGTCTTATTCTGATGATCTTTTATTTCAAAACTTCAGTCCACAGCAGTTGTCCACATAAAACAATGCTCTCTGGATCCTCTGCGATTCATCATGCTTCTTTTTCTCCTGTATCTAGAGATTGTTTTTCATTTTGAACCCAATTGCTGCTTCCTTGATTCTGTGGCAAATCGCCCTCCTCAGCCGTGTGGTATAATTACTTCCATGGCAATGGGCTGAAGTTAGAGACAGGCCATTATGTGAGGCTGCTGGCTGAGCGGAGAGACCAGAGCTAAGAGTTCCTTTTAACCTGGCTATCCTTAATAATGGCAGGACAGAGGTAGAAAATTACTGGCATGATAAATTGCTCTTTTCAGTAAAGTCTTTGTTCCTATCTTTTAAAAAGCTGTGCCACACTGAGAAAATTTCTCCACATTTTTAATTGTGGATCCTTTTGTGTAAGAAAAACCTCCCAGTGAAAATGGTCTAATGCAATGTGCTGAGTTCGGCTTTGGTAAGGCTCCACAGGTCATCCTAAAGGAGTGCATGAAAGCACACACAAGCGATATTTGCTTTTACCTAAAAGTGTAAATGATCGTTTGCATCAAAAGCAATGTAGGAGATGGAGGAGTGGAGACTGGCCCCTAAACAGAACGCCTACTTTCTTACACACTTACAGGAAAGAATAGGGGTAAAGGAAGTGGGGTGTGCTGCCACCAAGCGGTGAGCCAGGTAAGACAGGTGACTACCAGGCTCCTTCACTTATCCAGAAGCCAGCCTCATCTATCCGGAAGAGAAGCACCAGTTAGGAAAAAAGCAAAGCCTCCCCCAGTGCCACAATTAGGTAACTGCTAGGAGAAGACACATTCTGAAGCTTGTGTGCTTTAATCAAAGAATGCAGACTCAGAACCTTGTCTGTGCTTATTTTAGGCGTGATTCTAACAAGCTTGCTTTCAAATCCCATAGCATATTTGAATCAAGGGACTAGAGTGGGAAGAAGAAATGAAAGTGAATAGACTGGGTATTTCTGTCGTATTTATTCTAATAGCAACCGATCTCAACCGGCGTTACACTGGTGTGTGATGGACTCATTTTAAAGATGACGAAACAGATTCAGAGAAGGTCAGAGAGCCGGTAAATGGTAGACTTGTGCTCCATGTGTGGGATTCTGTGACCCCAGGGCTCATGTTCCTTCCTTTTCTGCCCCTGACCTTTCTAAAGACAGGCCCTCTAAGAATCCCTGATGATCAGGGCAATGGCAGGAGGCAAAAGAGAATCATACTTAAAATTTACCACACCCTGAGACTGTCAAGGGCTTCCCAGGTGGAGCTAGTGGCAAAGAACCCCCTGCCAACGTAGGAGACATAAGAGACATGGGTTTGACCCTTGGAAGGTCCCCTGGAAGAGGGCATGGCAACCCACTCCAGGATTCTTGCCTGGAAAATCTCCTTGGTCAGAGAAGCCTGGCAGGCTACAGCCCATTGGGTCACATAGAGTTGGACCCAACTGAAGTGACTTAGCCTGCACACACGGGGCTGTCAAGTTCAGACAGAAAGCGTCTCATCCATTCCCAAAGGCATCTGTCTTAGAGGATAGTCATCATGACTTCACATCTTCAAGAAGATGTTCAACCACTTGCAGCCCTCTGAGCATAATTAGTAGGGAGCTCCCTGAACAGGATGTTCTCAGGGTGATCGAGCTGGGGCTTCGAGTGCAGCCCTGCCTTTCTCTAGCAGTGGGAGCTTGGTGGTATTACATCTCTTCCTTGTGCTCAGTTTCCTCATCTGAAAAGTTAACATGATGATTATACCACCTACTTTGTGGAGCTAGTTTGGAGAATTCAGTGAGGCAATTTACACAAATAATTAAAGCAGGACCTGATGCTTGGTAGACATTACATACCCAGCATGGACATTCCAGCAATTTGAAAGCTCACATCTTTTAAGGACTAAATTTGGGTTCTTATTGAAATTGCTTATTATTCATTCATTCATTCAACCCACAGTTATTAACTATGGATACATACTATAAAGGACTTCCCAAGTAGCTCAGTTGGTAAAGAACCCACCTGCCAGTGCAGAAGACACAACAGATTCAGGTTCAATTCCTGAGCTAGGAAGATCCCCTGGAGGAGGGAATAGCAACCCATTCTGGTATTCTTGCCTGGAAAATTCCATGGACAGAGGAGCCTGGCAGGCTACAATCCATGGGGTCGCAATGAGTTGGACATGCCTGAGCTCGGACATACACACATACACAAACACACATACTATAAGCCAGTAGTGGGTAGCCACTAATTAAATAAATATAAATAAGCTATCAGATCAGATCAGATCAGATCAGTCGCTCAGTTGTGTCCGACTCTTTGCGACCCCATGAATCGCAGCACACCAGGCCTCCCTGTCCATCACCAACTCTGGGAGTTCAGTCACGTCCATCAAGTCAGTGATGCCATCCAGCCATCTCATCCTCTGTCGTCCCCTTCTCCTCTTGCCCCCAATCTCTCCCAGCATCAGAGTCTTTTCCAATGAGTCAACTCTTCGCATGAGGTGACCAAAGTACTGGAGTTTCAGCTTTAGCATTATTCCTTCCAAAGAAATCCCAGGGCTGATCTCCTTTAGAATGGACTGGTTGGATCTCCTTGCAGTCCAAGGGACTCTCAAGAGTCTTCTCCAACACCACAGTTCAAAAGCATCAATTCTTTAGCACTCAGCCTTCTTCACAGTCCAACTCTCACATCCATACATGACCACAGGAAAAACCATAGCCTTGACTAGACGGAACTTTGTTGGCAAAGTAATGTCTCTGCTTTTGAATATGCTATCTAGGTTGGTCATAACTTTCCTTCCAAGGAGTAAGCGTCTTTTAATTTCATGGCTGCAGTCACCATCTGCAGTGATTTTGGAGCCCAGAAAAATAAAGTCTGACACTGTTTCCACTGTTTCCCCATCTATTTCCCATGAAGTGGTGGGACTGGATGCCACGATCTTCATTTTCTGAACGTTGAGCTTTAAGCCAACTTTTTCACTCTCCTCTTTCACTTTTATCACGAGGCTTTTGAGTTCCTCTTCACTTTCTGCCATAAGGGTGGTGTCATCTGCATATCTGAGGTTATTGATATTTCTCCTGGCAATCTTGATTCCAGCTTGTGTTTCTTCCAGTCCAGCGTTTCTCATGATGTACTCTGCATAGAAGTTAAATAAACAGGGTGACAATATACAGCCTTGATGAACTCCTTTTCCTATTTGGAACCAGTCTGCTATAGATCTTTCCAACTAGGATCCCAGACATGTCAACAGAAACTACAGTGATTCAGAAAGGCCAGGGAAGCATTTCTGTGGGGACACAGATATGGGAACTCACATCCTACCTCCACTCAGAGAAGTCAGAGTGGCTTCCTGGAGGTGACGGTCATGGAAGGTGAGGAGGAAAGGAGATTCCAGTGGAGGACACAGCCGTATAAGCAAAGACTCAGACAGAAAAAGAGCAGGTGATTTTGCATGTTGGGGTACAGGGTGTGGGTGAGGGGGTGCAAGCATGTGAGGCTGAGGAGGGTAGCAGGGCACCCAGGAGGGGCCTTGCACTGTGGGCTAGATCCTAAGGTGTGTCCTGTAGTTTGCAAACTTCTTTTGTTTTTTTTCCCAAACAAAATCTCCTGGCAAACACCAGCATGTGAAGCAGATAAAAAGCAGCATTTTACCAGGGAATGTTTCCCCTGGTGGTCCAGTGGTTAGGACTTGGTGCTTTCACTGTGGGGGTGTGGGTTCCATCCCTGGTCGGGGAACTAAGATTCCACATACATGCATGCTTAGTCACTTCAGTTGAGTCTGACTCTTTGTGACCCCATGGACTGTAACCTGCCATGATTCTCTGTCCTGGCAAGAATACTGGAGTGGGTTGCCATGCCCTCCTCCAGGGGATTTTCCCAACCCAGGGATCAAACACACGTGTCTTATGTCTCCTGAATTGGCAGGGAGGCTCTTTACCACTAGCACCACCCGAGCCCCCTAAGATTCTACAGCGTGCAAAAAAAAAGAGTGAATGAATAAATAAACAAATAAATACAAAAAAAAATTAGAGAATGCTTAGTTTGTAAGTTCAAATTTACAACAGTCACCGAATCAACCAATGAGAACAATAAGAAGATATTGATTCAGAAACTTAGGGTGCTTTTGATATGCTCTTCTGATCCTCCTGCTCAGTTAGGTTTTCATCTTAGACTTTAGGCTGGTTGCATAGAGTGCAGCCAGACTAACTCCCTTTGCTATAACAGTACTGTAAGGGTGACGCATCGTATCTCTGGGGAGGACCTCTCCCCGGGAAACGGGGGGTTGACTGTAGAGGATTGGTGGATTGGAAACCAAGTTGGCACCTACTGAGGGCTCTGGGCTTGCTTATGGAGCTGAATCATATATCCTGATGGAAACTTTCCCCATCCTGGGAACCATTAATGTGTCATAACCCATCATTTAAAAATTATGGGGTGTTTGGGACTTCCTTTCTCGCTCAGCCCACAGATCCTTATCCTGACACACAAACTGAATCTTCTGAATATAAATGAAGGGGAAAATCCTTCCATCACCTCCTCCTGGAGCAATCCTATGAGAACAAGCTCAAGAAGAAACCATCTACTCTGGGTTCCTTGTGGGGACAATAATTGTCACCCTCCTTAGTCCTTGGGGCTGACTGCTGCTTTTTATTCTCAGAGTCCAGGCACATTTTGTTTTCCTCCTGGCAGACCATGGGTGACCAGTGAAAATGAAGGACTCCTCCCAGCCTGGCAACTCGATTACTGGGTTCACCAACCAACAAAGGCAATGGCCACAGCGAAGTGACAGAGGTCCTGCCGCTGAGGATGAAAAGCAGCCTTGCCAGTGTTTTACAAGCAGGGCCAAACTTCCAGGCTGCCTCACTCAACATATAGGCATCTTTTTGTTTCCCTGTTCACCGTAAGGAACTATGAAATGGAGGGTGAGAGAGAGAGGGTCAAACGTTTACAAACGTCACTCAGTTTTACATCTGAACAATGAACAGCAATGCCAGGACCAGGTGGACAGTGAGGACGAGGGAAAGGATGACAGAGAAAGAGGTGTTTCAAGGCCTACCCCCTGAGACTTCCTCCCGTATCCCCTTCCTGGTGTTCCGGTGCATTCTGCTGATGAATTTAGATGGTGATGTCTACTTTTAATTTTATCTGCAGAAACAAGGGAAAACAGAGCTAGTGAGACATTTAAAGGCAGTCATCTGGGCCTCTTACTTTTAGATAAGTGACATACCCACATCATTTACTCTTGATAAAGACTCGCAAGGCTGCTCATTTGCCAAAGACATGTGGCTTTTAAACCATGGAAAGTTTGAGAGGTTGCCAGAGCAAAACTCTTCATTCCTACTTGTGGAACTCCCTTCAACACACACATACACACACACAGTAATTTTTGCACCCATTTTTATAGATGTCACCCATCGCCTGTGCTTCCATCCATTGCTGTTGCAACATCTGCACGTCCATATGTTGTGACATCAGTCTAATTGGCTCCTGCCAGCTCTTCTGTGTTCCCCACACACCCAGGGGACTCTCTTGGTTCACCCCCAGGCCCACTGAACCTCCAGAGGATTCCCCCTGGGGGAGGAAGGTCACTGGGATGTGCATGGAAATTAGAGCACTACGACCCAGCCCATGGGATGAGGACATCTGTCTGGCTGCGCTGTTCACTCCTGCCCACGACCTCACAGAGGCCTCACTGGGATCGGGCAATTAATATGGTCAGGACCAAATGCCGCCCAATTTAATTCAATTACTCTTCACCTCGAGAGAAAATATGGTTATTATAGTGACAGGACCTGGGTGAGGAAGACGGGCTTCTGGCCAACAGTCTGCCCACACATTGCCAGGCTGCAAGCGGGGTGCAGAACAGGGAGTATGAGGAGACAGGGCGGAGTGCGGTCTGCTGTGGATTGAATGTCGGGGCCCGACTACCCAGAGGCAGCTTTGCTGACGCTGTGGGCGTAGCTGTTACCGAGGAGAAGCCAGGCTTAGCTGTTACATGATAACTGCCTCATTCACCAAATCCCACCGAGGAAGGGGTGAAGTAGAGTGAATGACAGCGGCCAGCAGAGAAAAAGGGACCAATTCCCAAAGCTGAGCTTCCCAGGTGGCTCAGTGGTAGAGAATCTGCTTGTCAATTCAGGAGATGCAAGAGATGTGGGCTCGATCCCTGGGTTGGGAAGATCCCTGGAGGAGGACACAGCAACCCACTGCAGTACTCTTGCCTGGAGAATCCCATGGACAGAGGAGCCTGGTGGGCTACAGTCCATAAGGTCACAAAGAGTCGGACATGACTGAGCACAAGCAAAACTTCTTCCCAAAGCTACTATTTTAAGGGAAATTCCTTATTTATGGGTCACAAGTCTCTATAACAAATTTGACCACCAAGAAGACCATGTAGACCTTAAATCTCTTTTTTAAAATAAAGCTTTATCTTGGGGACTCCCCTGGTGGTTCAGTGGTTAGGACATTGTCTTCCAATGCAGGAAGTGCAAGTTTGATCCCTGGTCTGGGAGGTAAGATCCATCTGTCTCTTGGCCAGAAAAACCCCCAAAACATAAACATCATAAATCACAGAAGCAATATTGTAACAAATTCAATAAAGACTTTAAAAATGGTCCACATTAAAACAAAAATCTTAAAAAAAAAAAAAGAATAAAAAACTTTATCTTGCCCTAATTTGTCCTTAGCTTGCAGTATTTGATGATAATTCACATCACCACGTATACCACATGAACTGCTAACCAGCCACTGTTCAGTGCTGTTTGTAGGGACAGCTCTATTTAACTTCCCCTACTCCCCGGCCCCAGGAACACTGTGAGATAAAGCCGTCCTTCAGTTCAGTTCAGTTCAGTCGCTCAGTTGTGTCCGACTCTTTGAGACTCTGTGAATCGCAGAATGCCAGGCCTCCCTGTCCATCACCAACTCCCGGAGCTCACTCAGACTCACGTCCATCAAGTTGGTGATGCCATCCAGCCATCTCATCCTCTGTTGTCCCCTTCTCCTCCTGCCCCCAATCCCTCCCAGCATCAGAGTCTTTCCCAATGCGTCAACTCTTCGCATGAGATGGCCAAAGTACTGGAGTTTCAGCTTTAGCATCAGCCCTTCCAATGAACACCCAGGACTGATCTTTTAAATGGACTGGTTGGATCTCCTTGCAGTCCAAGGGACTCTCAAGAGTCTTCTCCAACACCACAGTTCAAAAGCGTCAATTCTTCGGTGCTCATCTTTCTTCATAGTCCAACTTTCACATCCATACATGAGCACTGGAAAAACCATAGCCTTTACTAGACGGACCTTTGTTGGAAAAGTAATGTATCTGCTTTCTTATCCTCATTTTATGATGGGAAAAATAGGCTTGGAGAGGCTGAGTCACCTGCCCAAGATCACCTGGCTGGGAAGGGACAGAGTGGACTCCAGTCACACCTGTTGATCACGAAGCCCCTGTTCATGACCATTATTCCAAATTTCCCCTTGGTTTGAATCTTTCACATGTTCTTTTTTTTAAAGAATTTTTTTTTTTTTTTTTATGTAGACCATCTTTAAAGTTTTTATCGAATTTGTTACAATATTGTTTCTGTTTTATGATTTAGGTTTTTGGCCCCAAGGGTGTGGAATCTTAGCTCCCCCACCAGGGACTGAATCTGTGCCCCTCACCTGGAAGATGAGGTCTTACCACTGGACCACTAGGGACGTCTCTGACTCTCCCACATCCTCTTTGCCTCTTTTGAATGTACGCACGGCACTGGCGAGAGGTCCTCCCTAACGCTTAGGGGCACATTGGATACCCGAGACCCTGTGTCCCCACAGAACCATGTCATCATTTCTTAAACCAGCATCGTGGGTTCAAATCCCAGCTCTGCCACTTGCTAGCTGTGTAACCGGGAATTCTCGGTGTATGGGCTTTCACCTGTAAATGAGAAAAGATATTTCCTCCTAAGGTCGTGAGGGAAGCTGACAGAGTCAACACACTGAAAATGGTGCCTGGGAAAGGTGTTCAGAAATTGCCAGCTATTATTATTATGTCCCTTGTGAAAGCAACTCATGTAAAAATTGGAAGCAAAGGAGGTTTTCCTTGGTGTTCATGGATTTGCAATACATGAGGTAGTCAGGCTTTAGCTGGCACTGTGGTCATGAATAGGCATACTGGCCAAGAAGCCCTGCCCTGATCAGGGTGGGGGATGGGGTGGGGAGTTGTCCCAGGAGACTCCTTAGCACATTCATTTTGGGATCAAGTGAGCTCTTCTTTTAGCTTGATCTCCTGTCTTAAGCACTAATTATTTTGACTCAGAAACATAGCAGGAGGGAGAGATTGGACAACTGGCCCCCTCTCTACCCCCTACCCCATCTCCAGGCCACACCAGGTAACAGGCATGGGCTCTGCCTTTCACATTCCCTCTGGGAGGAGGAGGACTGCCTGGGGCTGCGTATCCATCCTGGTAACTGCCCTGCACACATTATCTCTGAGTTTGCCAACGTGCTTCCTTTAGATGAAGCATCGTCTAGCAGCTTTGCAGGGAGTTTTGAAAACTTGAGAAATTCATAGGAATTTCCCCAAGGTCTTACCACACTCGCCCAGGTCATCAAGGAGACAGAGGTCTCCCCGAAGCCAGGGTGCAGGCGTCTCCAGCCTGAAGAGATGGAGGGCGAGTGCTTTGAGTCATACTTGAGTTGTTAAGGATGGTTCTTAATCACCACTTGGATTCCTTTCAGGGCCAGGGTCACTTTTTGTAGTTACCATAAATCTAAGCTAATATGCATATCAGTGCATATCAGATAACGTAAGCCCTGGAATCAGGCTCTATAGTGATTCTGGCAGGAGCGATGGCAGATCTCCACTGAGCTGGGTGATAAGAGTTACTTCTCCCCACTGAGCCCCTCGTGCGTGGCTCCACTCGCGCTGAGGAATGGGTGATGATCTGCTGCGTTCAGTGCCTCTGGTGGTCACTTACAATGTTCTGGCCCAGCCCCTTCTGCTTCCAGATTCCCGGTGGAGAGTCCGGAGCACACAAACTGCAGCCAGATCATTTGGGTCGGTTTTGTTTGAACATTGTGGAGTTAGGATTCTGAGACGGATGTTTTCATAAAGGGAAGAACACTTTAGTGTCCTGCCTAAAAATATCATCTTCTACTATGGGGTTGCAGCTCGAAAAATGGAGTGAAAATGAACAGAAAAGCAGGAACCTGGCTTTTCCTCTTCTTCAAGTATTTATTTAGTTGATGGCACTGGGTTTTAGTTGTGGCACGCAGGCTCAGGAGTTGTGGCCTGTGGGCTTAGTTCCTTCACAGCATGTGGGATCTTAGTTCCCTGACCAGGGATTGAACCCACGTCCCCTGCATTGCAAGGCGGATTCTTAACCACTGGACCACCAGAGATGTTTCCTGGCTTGTTTTTTTTTTTTTTGCTTTACATTTCCAAGCAAGTTCTCCAGCCTCTCAGCCTTAGTTTGCCCATTGCCATGGGTACTGAAATGGAACATTTCCACTGCCCACCCTTGTCTTCTGCAAACGAGTTGGATTCATCTTCAGCGGCCTAAGCCCTTCACTGGTCTGCAATGTACATTTAAGTTATACTTGCTGGTATCACTCAGACAAGGAAAAGAACTATTTCCAGTTCTGGATTAGCAGGGCTCACTGCTGGAGCCAGATGCGAGAGGAGCAAGGCTGGTAAACCACGTACGTGCCCACCTCTTGGGGCCTCCAAAGGGACCCTGGGGGAAAAGACGTGACCCCATTCAGGTAACCATTTCAGGGGGATAGGAAGAAATGCTATCTGGGTTTCCACACCAGCTGAACTCAGGGATAATTATACGCGTCGCAACACAGAGCATAAAACAGATTCACTTAGCATCTGCAAGAGTTGACTGCACCAGGCCTGCCCAAACTGGCCTTTCTCACTGCAGGGTGTGGGAGAGCAGGGCTGTGCAGGCCCCCTGGGGCTGCTGGTGCTCAGCCGTGGGAGACACGCCAGTTCTCAGGTCTGTTAATGAGTGCTGTGGTGTCTGGCAAGGCCCCGGCCTGAGAGTGAGTGTGACTAATCAGGAACCTTTTCAATAACGCTGACGGTTCATTCTCCTTTTTTTTTTTTTTTCTCCCTTCCCTGTTCTCTGGGCAGGAGCCGGTTGAAATAAGAGCAAATTAACCTTCCTCTGGAAAAGGCAGGGCCTGATAAAGGACCCCTAAAAGGTTTCCCGTGCCCCGTGCCTGCATGGTTTGCAGTCGGGCTAATTATCGGACTTGGGTGGGCTGGCAGGGGATTCTTCTGTGGTTGTTCCCTCCACTCCATAAGAGGCAGCATCTAAAGACCGTGCCCTGGCATCATTCCACAGGCTGCTTGACAAATAGGCTTCTGACACCAGCGAAGGCAGTGTCATTGCGATTATTCTACATGTGTTCCAGCCCAAACTGACGACCCTCCCATTTCCTGTTCAAAGGCTACATTTCATCAAGTACTGTTTCCCTCTGGCATGGAAATGTGAGACCTTAAATGCCCTGGACTCCTTAACTGGGAGTGAGAGCCAAAGAGGGGGGTGACCCTTTTTCAGACTCCTCTCTCTCCCCGCCACCCACTTTGTTGCTTGGTAAGTTCATTGTGCTACTAACACCAGAGCCCAACTGTGTGTTCACTCTTGGGGAAAGTGTGTATGTGTGTGTGTGCGTGTGTGTGTGTGTGTGTGTGTGTGTATCTCAGAGGCGTCAGTAATGCCATCTGTTGGTTAGCGGGTTGGAAGAATTTCAAGCTGGAAGGCAGGTTTTGCTGATGTTGGACCGAAACTTTTAGAAAGGGGTAGTTAATTGTTTAATTGATGTGGTACCCTCATCACAGACTAGACCTCTGAGAATGACTCAAACACAATTTCTTAATGATAGAACCAAAGGATTTCATGTTGAGAGGCAAGAGCAAGTGAAAGAAATGAAGGAGCTGGAAAACAATGAGGTGGCTTTTAACATTCCTTGTTCCCTAAAATAAACACATGGCCTAACTCAACCTTCTTTCTACCTTTTTAATTTAAGCCAGTTTGTTCTCTCTTCTCAGCCTTGCGGGACTACCAATAACTGGCTGGGAGGTCCAAGATGCTAACCAGAGTTATCAAACCTTTTAAGTTAAAACTTGAGACACGTGTTCCAACAGGGGTCAGAATATTCGCAGGAACAATAAGTGAGAGTATTTAAAATGGGAGAGTTCCTTGAACATTCTGACCACTGAGCTCTTTTCAGTCTCTGAGCGCCTCGTATGCGTAAGGAGTCATGGTTACGGTTTCAGGCCGGAGTTGCGACTGGTGACGGGAGGCTAGATCTGGCCTTCAGCCACGTTTTATGTTGTAGGCCAGGAGATTCAAAGATACCACTGCACTGGTGGACAAGAACCCAAAAAGGTAGATAAGGAGACATCACCCTTACTTAGTGGCAGAGGAAGCTCCTGTAGAGATTCATAGACTATTCAACACGGACGAGCCTTAGGAGGTCTTTTGTGATGAACATAGTAACCTCCTCAGTAGACAACACAATCTTTTTCTAATTGCCGTCAGTATTAGCTCATGTCAGTTGAGGGTTGCTGTTATAGCACTGTGCTAAGGATTTTTTTTTAATTATTTATTTTTAATCGGAGGATAATTGCTTTAAAATATTGTGCTGGCTTCTGCCATATGACCCAGCAATCCTACTGCTGGGCATACACACTGAGGAAACCAGAAGTGAAAGAGACACGTGTACCCCAATGTTCATCGCAGCACTGTTTATAATAGCCAGGACATGGAAGCAATCTAGATGTCCGTCAGCAGATGAATGGATAAGAAAGCTGTGGTACATATACACAATGGAGTATTACTCAGCCATTAAAAAGAATACATTTGAATCAGTTCTAATGAGGTGGATGAAACTGGAGCCTATTATACAGAGTGAAGTAAGCCAGAAAGAAAAACACCAGTACAGTATACTAACACATATATATGGAATTTAGAAAGATGGTAACAATAACCCTGTATACGAGACAGCAAAAGAGACACTGATGTATAGAACAGTCTTTTGGACTCTGTGGGAGAGGGAGAGGGTGGGATGATTTGGGAGAATGGCATTGAAATATGTATAATATCATATATGAAACGAGTTGCCAGTCCAGGTTCGATGCACGATACTGGATGCTTGCGGCTGGTGCACTGGGATGACCCAGAGGGATGGTATGGGGAGGGAGGAGGGAGGAGGGTTCAGGATGGGGAACACATGTATACCTGTGGTGGATTCATTTCGATATATGGCAAAACCAATACAATATTGTAAAGTTAAAAAATAAAATAAAATTTTTTTAAAAAAGGAAGAAAAAATAAATAAATAAAATATCGTGCTGGCTTCTGCCATAGACATCAACATAAATTAGCTATAGGTATACACATGTCCCTTCCCTCTTGAATCCCCCTCCTACCTCCCACCCATCCCACCCCTCTAGGTTGTCACAGAGCATCAGATTCGGGTTCCCTGCATCATAGATTCAGGTTCCCTGCATCATGCAGCAAATTTCCACCTGCTATCTAATTTTACACATGGTAATGCTTATGTTTAAATACTACTCTTTCAATTCATCCCTCCCTCTTCTTCCCGCTCTGTGTCCACAAGTTTGTTCTCTATGTCTGCGGCTCCATTGCTGCCCTGCAAGTAGGTTCATCAGGACCATCATTCTAGATTCCATATATATGCGTTAATATACGACATCTGTCTCTCTCTTTCTGACTTAGTTCACTCCGTATAGTAGGCTCTAGGTTCATCCACCTCATTAGAATGGACTCAAATCCTGTTATCCTCTCACAACCCTCTGAAGCAGGTGTCATCACAATTCCCATAACTCAAAAGAGGCAACAGAAGAACAGAGAGGTTAAACACTCTGCCCAAAGTTTCACAGCTGGTAGTGTTGGAGCTGGGATAGACACAGTGTAGACACAGCATCACCCTAGTTGTGAAATCATACGACAAGAATGAGGTCCTGACTCTTAACGTCATATACACAGAATCCACAACCAACTCGGTTTCAGTCCCCAGTTTCCAGGTTCTAGTTGTGATCACTGGTCCAGAAACACCTAGGACCACACTCAACCTCACACTCACACACATGTACATGTGCACTCACGTACACACTTGGGAATAGACTTGCCCTGTTCTACCTCCCTAACTTGTACATACTCAGAGACACAACAAAAAAGGCAATAAAATGTGGTGCTGTTTCTCCGGCAAGCTTCCTATTCATAAAATGGAACTCGAACATTGCCATGACCTAAATTCCAGGGATATTACATAAAGGAGCCTGCTACCGTTTTTGTACTGTAATTGATTCTCCTTGGGAGAACGGAAATGGGTAATTATGCATTGGCAGAGCCTCAGGGAACATCAGGTGAATTTAGAAAAAGAAAATAAAGAAAATTGCACATCAGACCCCTTGAGGCCCTTGTCAGTTACCACCTGATCCTGAGCACAAGGGGATTTGCTTTCCCGGGTACTCTTAGGGCTCCTCTGCAGCAAGCCCCTGGCTCTGTCCTTTGCAGAAAGACTCCAGAAGTTATTCTTGAAAAGAGGCCTCCCTCCTGACCTCAGCAGAACATTGACATCCAGGCCCTGGAGGGTGACTCAGATGGTCCTGGGGTGGAAAAGAAGAGCAGACTCACTGGAAAAGACTCTGATGCTGGGAAAGATTGAGGGCAGGAGGAGAAGGGGGTGACAGAGGATGGACGAGATGGTTGGATTACATCCGACTCAATGAACATGAGTTTGAGCAAACTCTGGGAGATAGTGAAGGACAAGGAAGCCTAGCGTGCTGCAGTCCATGGGGTCACAGAGTCAGACACAGCTGAGCGACTGAATAACAACACCAATCACCGGAGAAGTGTAGTTGTTGAAGAAGACCCATGCCCACAGGGGACCCCACCTCTTCCCGATCCCACTTCCTGCACTCCTGAAGTCAGCCCCTGGCAGCAGCATCCTCTGTAAGGAGAAAACCAAGACTCAGTCGCTAATGGATTGACAAGTGGTTCGAAAGAGATGTTAAAGGGAAAATGTCAAAGAGAAAATGTGAAGAAAAGGGAAAAGGAGGGGAGTCATGCAAAGGGCCTTCTTGTCAATTTGTTGTTGTTTAGTCACTGAGATCTGTCTGACTCTTTGTGACCTCATGAACTGTAACCCACCACACTCCTGTCCATGGGTTTCTTCAGGCCAGAATACTGGAGTGGATTGTCATTTCCTCCTCCAGGGAATCTTTCTGACCCAGGGATGGAACCTGGGTCTCCTACGTTGCAGGCAGATTCTTTACCATCTGAGCCACCAGGGAAGCTCTCTTGTCAATTACTCTTAGTGAAAGGACAGCATCGCCCTGAGAGGACCAGAAGGGCCTCAGCCAGCGTGTTAATTAAGCCAGAGCTGACTGTGATGACAGGCAAATCCCCGCTTGTCATTGATTTAGCACAAAGTTCATTCTGTAAGAGATTGGTTTAAGGTGATTCCTCTGTGTTTCAGAGAGTGTTTCAGGGACCCAGGCTCTTTCTTTGGCTTCCCCCTCCACCGGTGCCTCAATTGTTCACTTCCAGCCAGACAATGGAAGATGAAAGAGCTTGAAAGATGACAGGCAGGTTTCCATGGGCTAGGCCTGAGTGACTCAAGGTTCTCCATCTACATTCCTATACGCAGAACTGAGCCAGGGTGGACCATGTAGACACAAGGGCTGCCACGTCTTGACCATAACTCTACTGTGTAGAGAGAAGCCTGAATCTTTGATAGGTAGCTTGTGTCTTATACCCGCTCACATATTACAATATAGCTAATAAGCTTGAAAATATTGTTTCAGAGGGTTCCAGTCTCCAATTATTCATCCATTTCACGTCATCACCAACATGCAGTGCAATTTACAGCAGAATTCTAGTTTATTCCACAGGTCAAACAACTGAGAAGGAAAGTTGGGATTGTATCATTATATATGCGATTATATTTATTGTACTGCTACTGCTACATCGCTTCAGTTGTGTCCGACTCTATGCGACCCCATAGACGGCAGCCCACCAGGCTCCCCCGTCCCTGGGATTCTCCAGGCAAGAACACTGGAGTGGGTTGCCATTGCCTTCTCCAATGGATGAAAGAGAAAAGTTAAAGTGAAGTCGCTCAGTTGTACCCGACTCTTAGCGACCGCAGCCCACCAGGCTCCTCCGTCCATAGGATTTTCCAGGCAAGAGTACTGGAGTGGGGTGCCATTGCCTTCTCCATATTTATTGTGAATACTATTCTTTTTATGCTGCTGCGATTTTGAAATATTTTCTGTTAGATTCCAGGTCCGTGGAAAAGTTACTGTATTAACTACCTTCAGGACCAGCATTTTTATGGTAAATTGAAGTTGGTCTATATACTTTATGACATCTCAGAGACTATCTTTGGTTTACATGTGTTATAGAAACAATGGCTTCCCATGTGGCGCTGATAGTAAAGAATCCACTTGCCAATGCAGGAGTCATAAGAGGGTTTGATTCCTGGGTTGGGAAGATCCTCTGGAGGAAGAAATGGCAACCCACTTCAGAGTTCTTACCTGGAAAAATTCCGTAGACAGAGGAGGCTGGTGAGCTATAGTCCATGGGGCTGCAAAGAGTAAGAATGAAGCAATACAGATACAGTAAGCAAGTCATCTGAGAGCGCCTACATTTTAGGCAGGAGGCTGAAGTGAGGTGAGGAGTAAAGGATGTACCTGAAGCTGAGTTATCTTACAGGAAAGGGCTAATCTAGAGGTCACACGCAGTACTTTAACTTGCCTCCTACTTTTCATACTATAGTTACGGGTTCGTACCTACTGCAAGGAGAGCTGGGAGGCAGACATTGTGGTTGGGTGTTTTATGAATGGGATAAAACTGGAGTGCTTTGAGTAGGAAAGAATGGGAGAATGGACTTTAGGTGGGCCATTCAGTCCTTAGCCAAGCGAAGTTATACTTTGGGGGCCATCCTTGGGAATAGGGTCTTTGGGCTTCCCTTGTGGCTCAGCTGGTTGAGAATCCACTGATAATGCAGGATGCCTGGGTTTGACCCCTGGGTTGGGGAGATCCCCTGGAGAAGGGAAAAACTACCCACTCCAGTATTCTGGCCTGGAGAATTCCATGGACTGTATAGTCATGGGGTTGCAAAGAGTCGGACACAACTGAGCCACTTTCACTTGGGAATAAAGTCCTAGAACTAAATAAAATTAGTTATAGACAGCAAGGCTAAACTAGGTTTTCCCCAACCAGAGCTGTATTAAATAAGATAAAAGTTCAACTCTGCTATGCGTTTTGGTTTCCACAGAGTCTCCACACTGCTGTGAAGGTGGCCAGGTGGGACACGTCCTATCAGCAAGCAGAGAGAAGAAGCATAGGGTCCAGGGAACATGGAACTGAGAGGACAATCTTCTGTTTAATGAAGGTGCCACTGCGTGATCAAGGGGTGAGAGCAGGGCTGCAGAAACGTCTACACCGGCAACCAGGGTTCACAGGTACCACCAGACACTCCAGTTCTTGAAAGGGACACATGAGGGTTAGGAACCACTTGAAGTGGCAGAAAATCCACCTCGACCCCACTTCACCAGAGAGGGTCCTCTGCAGAACGGAGGAGGAGGAGGAGGAGGAGTGAGATCGAGTTAAACTCAATCGTGGGGCCTCGGGGACTAAGCAGACATTTCAAACTGTCCTTGGAATGTGATCAAAGCCCCTAAATGTATTAGGCTGATGCCCTAATGCAGCCCGCCACAAGGAAGGCTTGGTATCTCTCCTGTCTCCTCCCTCACTCTTTTTGACCAGCTGTGGGGAGTAACTGAGTTCATTGCCTGAGAGAATTAGGTCAGACCAGAGCTGAATATCAAGCTGACAGAGGGGAGTTTGGTGCCAATGTTGATTAAACGAGAAGTGAAAAGAGAGTCTCACTCTGAATCCAAATATGGGAATTTAAAAGGGAGAAAGCTAATATTAGACTGCTTAAGAGTCAGGACGGGAAGATACGTTTATTATCAGAGAATCAGGGAGCCTCCATCCAAGTCAATACTTTACTGTAAAGAAGCTACCTTTTATGTTAATAGGTATTTAAAATACTCAAACTTTAGCCATTAGGATAAAAATGATTCATTTGCTATCTGGAAATTCTTGAAAAACTCTATTACTGCTCTTCAAATACGTATCATGACATACATTATTACTGCAGGGCTATTTCTTAAGTTTTATAACTCCTATCATTCCAGCCCAGAACTGAAAGAGCGACTCCCTGTCATAAAGAGGACAGCCTCTGACCCCGTCCATCCTGCATAGAAATGACAATCTCATTAACGATGCTAAGTTTATATTGTAAATATATTATCACCACTCTCACACCAACTGCTTATGGTAAAAAATAATTACCAATTAGTTTCAGCAAATGCATTATAAAAAGGTAGCTAATTTTAACCATCTTCCTCCTCCCTGTTTTAGGGGGGAAAAAAAAGAATTGAGTGACTCACGGAAAGCAATCTGTTACCTGGAGGAATTTATAATCATTTAATCATCTTTAATCAGAATGTTAAAGAATCTCCTAAGAATGGTGGTTCAGGTAACAAGAAGAAGTGAGTTGCAGTCTCCAGCTTTTCTCTTTCTCTTTGAAATTTAATGGTACAAATAAGTCTACTTAATTGACTTAACCGTTTCTAATTTATCTCTAAGATTCCTTACATGATGTTGTCTGGACATCTATTCTACTCTCTGTCAGCAGGTGTCAATCCTTTTTATACCTTCCCTTTCTTCCTTTCTCCCAGGAAACCTGCTTTTCAGTCTCATACAGATATCTTGTCCCTGTAGCTCTCCCCTTATTCTCTTTATTTATTTTTAAAATATTTTTATTCATTTATTTAATTTGGATGCACCAGGTCTTAGTTGCAGCATGTGGGGTCTAGTTCCCTGACCAGGGATTGAACCCAGGCCCCCTGCATTGGAAGCACAGACTCTTAGACGCTCAACCACCGGAGAAGTCCCTCCTAGCTCTCTTTAGGTCCACCCTCCCTCTGACTTTGCTGCCTCCCTCTTGAGCCCAGACCCTAAGACAGAAGCCTCTCCCCCAGACCCTAGTCTCCCTGGTCCATCTTGTCCTTTGTCGTTTTCCAGCAAATCAAGAGAAATCAACCATCTGTGTTTTCTACTTTTAAGCAGGAGAGCCAGATACTGCTGGAGAAAATGATACATTCTTGTATATTGATTCCACTGGTTTCTAATGTCAGTTGTTTCCTTAACACTGTCCAGAAATCTTATCCCTTCCCAAAGAGCTTTTACTTCTTTATGGAGAAGTTAAACATTACCATTCACCACGCCAGCTGCAGTCCGGCTCTGACCCTGAAATCGCATGGACACAGCTCTTGCCAAGCTTGACAGGACCTTCTCTTTGCTGAGTTGTACTAAATACCACAAGGAAGGATGTTGGGTTGGACAACTGGGGCTCTTATCTTGACTTTGCTGTTTTTCAGCTGTGTCATTTTGGCAAGTTTCTTTACTCCCTGAAGTCTCCATTTTTTCACTCATAAAATAGATATAAATAGAGAATTGTGAGAATTAAGTGAATAATAGAAATAAAATTTTAAAATTGCAGTCTAACAATATTTATCTTTTACTTGGAGTATTTGGTTTGCATGCATGCTCAGTAGTTCAGTCATGTCCTATTCTTTGTGACCCCATGGACTGTAGCCCACCAGGCTCCTCCGTCCATGGGGTTTCCAAGTCAAGAATACTGGAGTGGGTTGCCATTTCCTCCTCCAGGAGATCTCACAGACCCAGGGATCAAGTTCACATCTCCTGAGTCTCCCACACTGCCAGGCAGATTCTTTACAACTGAGCCACCTGGAAAGCCCTGGAGTAGTTGCTTTACTAAATATTAATTTAATCACTAGTAAATAAGTTTAAAATTCCCACCTAATTTTTTTCTATTTGTCCCCTGTTTCCTTTTTTTGACCTGTTCTTGCCCTCTTTGGGGTTATACATTTTTTATTATTACATTTGTTACCTATCATCATGATTAATATTATTTTTGTTTGGGTCAGGATATTATAAACTGTGAAGTTGAAGATTTGCTTCCAGGAAATCGACAAGGATGACATTCTTGATCTGGGCAGCATGCTATTATTCTTTTATTTACTGAGCACCTACTTTATACCACATGCTGTTCAAGACTCTGAGAATCAAACCAGGAATAAAAACAGATACATGCTCTGCTCTCATGCAGTTTACCATCTAAAAGAAAAAGAGTATGAACTCTAAGCTTAGACAGTCCTGAGTTCAGAAACTAGCATTTTTACTAACTAGTTGTGTAACCTTAGACAACTGGCTACACATGGGGTATTCAAGTGTAAACCCTGGAATGACACTCGTGGAGGGTAATTTTGAAATACAGAGATAATGTATAGAAAACTCTTGCACAGCTGGGGCAAGTAAATGGTAATAAATGTGCTATAATTATTTATCATTATTATATTCACCAAACTCTAATCACCTGAATGCTTTGCCACATATTAGTATTATTAAATAATGCCAAATGGGGACCATTTCACTCTCACTCTCTCTTTGCCTACACAATCAAACTGTTATATGTTTGTATTTTTCTGCACTTTGATTTTCAATTTTGTGAACATGATTTCACTAACCGTCCATGAGTCTGTAACAATAATAGGAGTTGGAATAATAAGAACCATATTATTACTACATGGGGTGACGTTCGCCATCTTCCTTGTGAAGACAGATGTCTAAAGTCAGTGTCATATTACTTCTGGTGGTTATTATTAACTACCAAGTTTAATGTTCATGTAAAAAGGATATGCTAGGAAAGCAGGATCCCAACTTTAAAATATAGTAAGTCTCCTACATATGAAGGAGTTCCGTTCCAAGAGCATGTTTGTAAACCCAACTTGGTTGGTAAGTCCCACAAAGTTAGCCTAGGTACCCAACTAACACAATTGGTTATATAGTACTGTACTGTAATAGGCATATAATATTTTTCATACTAATAATACATAAAAAACACAAAAAATAAAGTATTTTTAATATTACAATACAGTGCCTTGAAAAATATAGTAGTACAATACAGCGGCTAGCACGCAGTGGCTGACATTGAGTGAACAGGCAAGAAGAATTACTGACAGGAGAAGGGAGTGGTGGAGGGAGACGGCAGAGCTGAAAGGTAGTCAGCCATAGGAGACGGAGGGCAAGCTGCAGTTCCAGTCACACCTGATGCTGACCGCACAGGTTCTGATTCCCTCTTGGAACCAGATGCACGTTCGCATCTCTGAAAGTTTGCAACTTGAGGGTTCATATGTAGGGAACTTACTGTAGTCCTATCTCCAAATATATCTATTTGGAATCGCATAATTAATTAGCATAAAATACCTTTTCAAATTCTCTGGCACCTGACTACAATTTTCACATGGGATGGACTAGAAATTCAAACTCTAATTGTCACTATGTCAGAGTTATTAGTTATTAGAGTTATTAGGCACTTCTATGTATGTATCCATTATGTGATTTCACCTAATGTCATTCAATAATATGTGCTTTTGACTATCTCCTAAGAATGTGCCCATTAATGGGAAAAATATTGACTGACTATATTGCCGGGGCAAGGCGCAGTTATTAGTAATGGTTCTGGAAATTTACTTTGCATAAGCATCACCTGGAACTCTGCTCAGTGTTATGTGGCTGCCTGGATGGGAAGGGAGTTTGAGGGAGAATGGATATATGGATATATATGGCTGAGTCCCTTTGTTGTTCACCTGAAGGTATCACAACACAGTTTATAGGCTCTACCCCAATATAAAATAGAAAGTTAAAAAAATTAATCACCTGGGAAGAAGCAGGAAGTGAGTGGGGGCTTGTTTAGGGGATTGTTATAAATACAGATTCCTGGGTTCCACTCCCTAAGACTTCAGTTGGCAAGCTGACCATGAATAATCTCTTAACGTAAAATGAGAAACTTTCCACAGTCTTGGGAATTCCAGACCACCTGACCTGCCTCTTGAGAAATCTGTATGCAGGTCAGGAAGCAACAGTTAGAACTGGACATGGAACAAGACACTGGTTCCAAATAGGGAAAGGAGCACCTCAAGGCTATATATTGTCACCCTGCTTATTTAACTTATATGTAGAGTACATCATGCAAAACGCTGGTTTGGAGGAAGCATGAGCTGGAATCAAGATTGCTAGGAGAAATATCAATAACCTCAGATATGCAGACGACACCACCCTTTTGGCAGAAATTGAAGAAGAACTAAAGAGCCTCTTGATGAAAGTGAAAAAGGAGAGTGAAAAAATTGGCTTAAAACTCAACATGCAGAAAACTAAGATCATGGCATCTGGTCCCATCACTTCATGGCAAATAGATGGGGAAGCAGTGGAAACAGTGGCTGACTTTATTTTTCTGGGCTCCAAAATCACTGCAGGTGGTGATTGAAGCCATGAAATTAAAAGATGCTTACTCCTTGGAAGGAAAGTTATGACCAACCTAGACAGCATATTAAAAAGCAGAGACATTACTTTGCCAACAAAGGTCCATCTAGTCAAGGCTATGGTTTTTCCAGTGGTCATGTGTGGATGTGAGAGTTGGACTGTAAAGAAAGCTGAGCGCCAAAGAATTGATGCTTTTGAACTGTGATGTTGGATAAGACTCTTGAGAGTCCCTTGGACTGCAAGGAAATCCAACCAGTCCATCTTAAAGGAGATCAGTCCTGGGTGTTCATTGGAAGGACTGATGCTAAAGCTGAAACTCCAATACTTTGGCCACCTGATGCAAAGAACTGACTCCTTAGAAAAGACCCTGATGCTGGGAAAGACTAGGGGCAGGAGGAGAAGGGGACGACAGAGGATGAGATGGCTGGATGGCATCACTGACTCAATGGACATGAGTTTGGGTAAACTCCGGGAGTTGGTGATGGACAGGGAGGCCTGGCATGCTGGAATCCATGGGGTTGCAAAGAGTCAGACATGACTGCGCTACTGAACTGAACTGAACTGAAAGTGAGAAATTCAGTAGGCATCTTTTACTTCTTGTGTCCGTCCCCAGGAACAGAACTGTGGCTGTGATTTCTACTCAGTGGTTATGTTTCAAAACTCATCTCATCATTTCTCCTGAGGGTATTTCAACTTAACCTTGACCCTACTTAACCTTTTTTGTAAACAATTATTTTTAAAGAGGTTAAATGGGCCAGATTTCTTGGACAGAAAATGGAGTCATGCAAACTGATAATTTTAACTATAATTTACATGAAAAAATGTGAAATAATAAATATTGAATCAATGCTTGGCAAAAGTAGAATTCAAATCAATTCAACTACAGAAGTATTTGTTGGAGACCTGTTGAGGTTCTTTTTTTTTTTTTACATGGTGTCTGCCACCTGCCTTGTCTGGCTCATAGTGGACACTCTGTGTCTTCTTTGAGTTGATTCATTTGAAAATGAGTTCTTTTGGTGCATTCAATGAAAATGCATGGTACACAGTTAGAAGCTTAGACGTGAGTCAGACTCTGGGCTCTAATCCTGTTTTGCTATTCACCACCCACCACTGTGTGATTTGGAGTGAAATTGACCTTCTCTGTGCTTCTCGTTTTCTTCTTTTCCAAATGGGGCTAACAATAGTACCTAATTCATGTGATGGTTGTAGGCAGTCAATGGAATAGCATGAGGAATTGGTTTGTTTCAACGTCTGGCACTTCTTAAATGCTCAAGAAAAGCCTGCAGGACACACATGGGCAGAGCCTGGATGGACTGATGGAAAAAGAAGCTTCAGATCCACTGACAAACAGTATCTAAGGATCGGGTCTGGGAATCTTTTATTTATTTTTTTAAATACGTCTTCCTTTATTTTTTTCTTTCATAAATTAGTCTTGCTTACTTTATAATACCTAAATGATACAGACATAATTAGAATATAAAAATAAAAATTCTAGACCTCTTAACTCCATAATTCAATTCTACTTGGAGATAAAAAGTTTTCTACCGTGTACATACCTTTTTCAAGTATAGATATAGATTGTATAGATGTAGGTGTAGATTAATGGGTTAATAGATGGACAAACAAGTGATAAAGCAAATTTAGTAAAATGTTGGTGGCAGAATCTAGGTAATGCATATATAAGCCATTCTATAGAGTTCTTTTAACTTTGCTGTTCAGCTGAGATTTTTCACAATAAAATATTGAAAAAATAACATGACATTCTTAGGTAGAGATTTCTATTGTTGTTATTTAGTCGCTAAGTCATTTTCAACTCTTTTGTGACCCTATGGACTAGTCTGCCAGGCTCCTCTGTCCATGGGATTCTCCAGGCAAGAATACTGGAGTGGGTTGCCATTTCCTTCTCCAGGAGATCTTCCCAACTCAGGGATTCAACTCATGCCTCCTGCTTGGCAGGCAGATTCTTACCACTAAGCCACCTGGGCATCCCATAGAGATTTCTATAATATTTATTAAATAGGAAAGACCAGGTTACAGAATATAATGTATGTTGTGACACTAGTTTGTAAAGTAGATGTTTATATTTATAAATAATATTATTGATATAATAATGGCATGTAGACATAGATAAGGTTGTAGAGATCTTTTAAGTCTGTATATTACCCATATCTATATCCTTATAAAAATCTATATCTGGGACAAGATATAGCTTTTACATATGGATTTAGAAAAGCTAAAAATGAAAAAATGCATCTTTATATTCTTACAAATGTTAACCAAAAGAAAATTGGTATAGTTATAATTATATCAAAAGAGTAGAGTTTGAGGAAAAAAGTATTACTAGAAGAAAAGCACATTTCATAAAGGTGAAGTAGCCAATTCGTCAGGAATAGAATAATTCTAGATTGATATGCTTTTAATAAAGTAGCCTTGAAATATACAAGGAAAAATCAACAGAATTAAAAGGAGAAATGGACACAGCAACAATAACAAATGGAGATTTTAACAAACAGACAAAAGTCAATAAAACCTAGTAGATCTGTGCATCATAACTAGCAAACTTAACCCAGTGTCTGAGGAAAATACTTACCAAAATAGTATGCTAGGCCATAAAGCTCTTGAAAAACTATGAATGATTGAAATAATTCAGAGACTTCATGTTCTTTGAAAGATCTTTTACTGAAATTATGGATAGAAATATACAAAAGAAAGCAAATGATATAAATGGAACTAGAAAATGGAACTTAGAAAATATTTGGAACTGAATGAGAATGAGAATACTGTATATAAAAACTTGCAGCTTATAGCATGCAGCTGAAGCCATGGTTAGAGAGACATTTGTACTTTTAAATGCACAGAGTTGGAGAGAAAGGCTGAAATTTCAATGATCTAAGTATCCAGCAGGGACTTCCCTGGTGGCTCAGAAGTAAAGAATCTGCCTGCTATGCAGGAGACCCAGGTTCAATCCCTGGATCGGGAAGATCCCCTGAGGAAGGGAATGGCTAAGCACTCCAGTACTCTTGCTTGGAGAATCCCATGAACAGAGGAGTTTGATGAGCTATAGTCCACAGGTTCAAACCCGACTTAGTGATTAAACAACAACAACAAGTATCCAACTCAGAAAGTTAGATCATTTGAAGCCAAATAAAGTAGAAGGAAGGAAATAATAAACAAAAGAACCAAGACCAGTGAATTGGAAGGCAAATATACACTGTATATTAGATTCAACAAAGCTAATATCTTAAAAGTGAATTTCAAAAAGATCAAGAAAATGTAGAATTCCCTAGCAAGACTGATCAAGAGAAGTTAAGAGAGGGCGTAAGTGATTCTTATCAGGAAGTAAATAAGGGCTTTTTGTTATGATTTGACAGACATTAAAAAGATAATGAGGTTATATAAACATCTTTATGTCAACCAAGTTGAAAACGTATGTATCAACTGCTAGAAAAACACAACTTGTCCAAATAGACAAAAATAGAAAATCTACAAACACTGAGGAGTCCATTATCTATAAAAGAAATTGAATCTTACTAAATACCATCATGATGATGGTGATGCCATCTGGAGAGGCTCTTAGACCCTAGCTCCCATTTTTAATGTTGTGGGATTTTTATTAGCCTAGTCCCTGGATTCTCTTACTTATTCCTCCTGACAGGAGAAGCAATTACCTAACACAGGATTTGAGGGAAGAAACAAAGAATGCTCAGGTCAGTTTTAGTGATTAGAACCTTGCCTGACAATTAATATCTGGGCCTGGAGAATTCCATGGACTGAAGTCCATGGGGTTGCAAAGGGTTGGACACGACTGAGCGACTTTCACATTCAATAAATGTTAGTTGTTACTTTCTTTAGAAAAATTGAATCCTTATTTGGTGCCAGAAGTGGGTTAAATGCTTTACATTGCTTTATGTTGTATAATATGTAAAAGAAATCTTTGAGGTAAACTCTATGATTTGGGACTTCCTGGTGGTCCAGTGGTTAAAACTCTGTGCTTCCAATGCAAGGGATGCAAGTTCAATCCCTGGTTGGGGAAATATGATCCCGCATGCCATGTGGTATGGCCAAAATAATGATAATAATAATTAAAAAATAAAGAAATATTCTAAAAAAATTACCCTTATGTTACAGATGAGGAAGTCAAAATTTGGGAAAGTTAAGTGGCTGTCTAAGGTCATACGCCTTGTAGGGTCTGATCTCAGAGTACACAATTCCTTCTTGCAAATATAAGACATTGGTGATAAGTGGGTCAAACAAAAGAGAGCAAAGGATTGATGTGCATTTGTCATTATTCCTAGAGAGGAAATTTAGGGTGAGGGTCCTACTGACGGTCAACCAATAGCATCTAATCCCAAGAAAATGACAGTGTTTGTATGATGTTTAAAAGGACTCAGTTTAACAGAAGTAATATTCAAAACATTACACATTCATGGAACTCCAAGCATGTCCAAGAGTCTTCATGAACCATATAAACATCACATCATTAAATGTGAAAAGAGGTGGGTCTTTTCAAATATCACTGTCTAACCTTCAGGTCTCCCTCCAACTCCAGTTCTCTTTGGAGTTTTACCTCCTTCATAAGAAGGTTTAATGGGACCTGATCAGGTTAAGTTAGATCAGTCCATGCTTATAAATGGTTCTGAAATCGTTTTTGCTTTCTCTTCCCTCCCACTAAGCTGAGCTAGCCAATGCCTTCTTTTCAGCCTTCACAGCCTTGCAATCATGCTAATCATATAAGCTTTTCCTAATCATTCCTGAAAAGGAAAAGGCAAGGTCTTTGGGGGAAGAATATATGATATCTGAAGCACTTCTTGGATCGGTGTTCACTGGAAAAAACATGATTTTTATAAAAGACAAAAACATAGCAACCTCTTTAGCAAATTTGGATCTTACTGATATTTATCCAGGTGTTTGGAAATGTTTACAATCTGAATCTGAGCTGGGAATTAGAAAGCTATACTTCTTACACTTTAGTGGGAGAGTATATGTGATGGGGAATTTTCAAGACAACATTTATTTCTGGAACCAAAATTGAATAATACTGAAAAGGAGCATTCATGCCTGCTAAGTCACGTCTGGCTCTTTGCTACCCCATGGACTGTAGCCCACTAGGCTCCTCTGTCCATAGGATTCTCCAGGCAAGAATACTAGAGTGGGTTACCATGCCTTCCTCCAGGGGATCTTCCCAACCCAGGGATCAAACCTGTGTCTCTTAGGTCTCTTGTATTGGCAGGCAGATTCTTTACCACTAGCAGCACCAGGGAAGCCCACTGAAAAGGGGTCTAGGCATTAAATTTCAAAGTGCTGTTCAAATAAAGTTAAGTTGCCCCAGTATCTGGAATTAAGGAATTAACATACATTTGGAAGATGTGAACAAAATTGGAAATACTTTAAAGTTTTTTTTAATGTATTGTATTTGCATGAAGTATTTTTAATTGAATAAATCTGACTATAGCATGTAAGTTTATCAAAGTGTTACTTTGATGTATTTATATATCGTAATGATTGCTGAAATAGTGATATTTGTCACATTACATAATTATAGCACAGTATTATCGTCTATTGGGCTTCCCTGATGGCTCAGGTGATATAGAATTGGCCTGCAATGCAGGAGACTCAGGTTCAATCCCAGGATCAGGAACATCCCCTGGAGAAGGGAATGGCTCACTCCAGTATCCTTGCCTGGAGAATTCAACGGACAGAGGAAACTGGTGGGCTACAGTCCATGAGGTTGCAAAGAGCTGGACACAACTGTAAGAGAAAAAAAAAATCATCTACTACTATATTCATTATGCTGTGCATTAGATCTCTAGGGTTTATCTCCTACTTGTTACAAACTTGTACCTTTAACCATTATCCTTGTCCCTCCCACCCCATCCCCTGGTAATCACCATTTTACTCTCCGGGTTTTTTTTTTTTTTTTAACATATTTAACATTTTGTTTTTAATTATTTATTGGCTGCACCGCACGACTTGCAGGATCTTGGTTTCCCTGACCAGGGACTGAATCCGGACCCTCAGCAGTAAAAAGCTTGGAGTCCTAACCACTACACTGCCAGGGGATTCTCTATATTTAACTTTTTTAGATCCCACGTAGGATCTTTGTCTGACTTAGAAGTTGTCCAAGTCTTGTCTTTGTCTGGCTTAGACGTTTTCTTTTTAATGACTGATGTGCTGTGTCTTTGGGCAAGTTCAAATCTATGCTTAGAGACCTCAGCTCCCCTATTTGCAATTTGGACTCCATAAAGCACATAGACATGGAAAGAGGATTTTTATAGAATGCCTATATTTCACTTTGGCTTTCTTGCATACGGCAGCTATAAAACCACAAATAGCCCAGCCAGATTTTCCTTATGTCTGGACTTCCCACCCAGGAGCAAGTAAAACACTTTTCAAAAGTACTATTAGCTCCACTGAATTGCTACTTCCTCGTATTATATGGAGCCCAGGTGGTTTTTAAGTGTTAACACCACTTCCTCAAAACTGCCTCTCTGGCTCCCAGGGATTAACTCAGATGCTTGGAAGGTAAGCTTTGCTCATTATTTTAACATTTTCTGTAGCTTCTCTGCAGGGTAGATTCATTCGGGCCACCCTAGAGTTTCCATTTTATAAGAATGCCCCTTCCCAAAGAGAAAGAATATTTATGGAGCTTGCTCTGACAGCTCTGAAACGAAAGTGATAAAAAATGGTTTAAATTGCCAATCTGAAATTAATGTTCCCTTTCCAGTAAGAAAGAATGTTTTTTGAAGCTTGTTCTGACGCTTCTAATATTAGAACATTTTAAGCCTGACCTTCTGAAATGAAGGGAAAATAGTTCGAATCTCTGTGGTCTAGGTATGACATCTCGATGTGAGGTGTTAGAAGAACATACTCTCGCGGTCCTTCCATTGTCTCTGCTGTTTCTTTTCCCTTGTTTTCTTCCTTACGTAGAAACAGTACCCAAAATTTAGGCCTTGTGCCTTTTCCCTCTTTCTCCCCAAACTCTCTTTTAGGTTTATACATTCATACAGGGATTTTCATAGAGTGAGAGTCTATGAAAATCATAGCAATTTGCAATCCTGAATTACTCCAAAATATTAAATAAAAGCCTATGTGCTTCACTGGCAAACATCATCAGAGGGAAAAAGAAAAAGGAAGCCTACGTAGGAGGTATGGAAGAAGAAGAGAAGAAAAGAACAAAGGGTAGATTTGAAAAGTTGGTGAAAACATGAGATACATTCCCCTTGTTTCCAGAGAAACCATTAGTCACCTAGAATTCTTCGGCAAATCACTCACCAGAAATGCGAGTAAGACTCTCCATCGAAAACCAAAGGAGAAGCACTCATTGCAAAACTGAGAAAAACATTATTTTGCTCAGGCTTATAAAAGTAAATACATTTATAAAAGAAAATAAATTCTTTATAGAATTTCTATAAAGGCCCTTTCCAACTCCATTTATATAAATTATATGCCATATTGCTGATCCACAATGAAATCAAATATATTTTCAGAATGGTAAGCCTAACAAAACTACTACACTTGTGTATGCATGGCGGGGGGGTGGGGGGGGGCGAGGGGAGTGCCAGTGACCATAAGTGATAAACAGTGGGTAATAATGGTATGGGAGGTAAAAGCCTGCCTTTTAATATCCTATTTGTAACTATTAAATCCCAGACTTGAGAAAGAAAAAACAATTTGTTAAATTACACGTTCAGTGACAAAAACTTTGGTATCTGAACAAACTTGCATAAATAAAATCTGTGTCAAGGGCTTTTGATAGATGAAACATTTCAAATTTTACTCCTGGGGCTTTACCAGGTCTCCAGGACCACAGTTGAAATTATAGCTTGGGATTGTTCACAAATGTACAGTTGATCCCTTAGGTAGATTATATATGAAGCTATGCTTTAAGCATTTGCAAAATTTATAGCACCTTAAATTGGTATTGAACCTCAAGATAGAGAAAACAATACTGTTGATTTAAAAAATAACATTCCTTTATATTAAAACGTATACATGCATTACAGAAAATTTAGGAGATGTACATAAGGCAAAAGAAGAAGATAGCATGCATAATTCTAGCCATTAAGAAATCAAGACCATTGTACATCTCATTATATATGTTCTTTTCTCCATTGTTTGTAATGGCCACACGGTATAGCACTGCATGGATATACCATAGTTGATTTAACCAATTTCTTATTGCTAGGAATTTAGGGTTGTTTTCCTTTTTTTTTTTTTTTTTTACCAAAATTCATCAAGTGACAATGAATACCCCTGTAACATAAATCTTTGTACAGATCTGTTTGCTTTTCTACAGTTAAATTTGGGCAGAAAGAGAACTTACATGAAGAGAATATTTAAAGCATGTAATCATTTTAAAGCTACCCTCCAAACATTTGAGTTTTATTTTGATGGTCAGAATTTGATATAAGGAGAGTTTATCTTCGATACTACTCTAAGAAGGGAGATGAATTTAATACTACAAGTTCTTGGTGGTATAAGGTGAGTTTACCTGCAAAGTATGTGATGGCACAGAATTAAAGAACAGAGTCAGAGGGCACTCCAAAATAAAGCAAGGTTTTCTTACCCCTTTGGGGGTAGCTGCATCTTCCTGTGGGTTTCCTTGGTGGCTCAGTGGTAAAGAATCCACCTGCCAATGCATGAGATGTGGGTTTGATCCCTGGGTCAGGAAGACCTCCTGGAGGAGGAAATGGCAACCCATTTCAGTATTGTTGCCTGGGAAATCCCACGGACAGAGGAGCCTGGTGGGTTACAGTCCATGGGCTCGCAAAGAGTCAGACATGGCTGAGCAACTGAGCATGCTCACATCTCCCTGTGAGTGTAAATAATCTGGGGATGAGGAAGGTATGCACCTGGTAAGAAGGAGAGTGAGGTCCCTGGACAAAGGTGCCAAGGGGAAGGCCATTTCTGAAGAGTTTTCCCAGCGAATATCATCCTGAAGGATTACACAAAAGAAGAAACAACCTGTGCAACCTACGGCGTTTTCAGGCTTATTCATTCACATTTTCTTTAAATGCAGAAGTTGTTAGCATTTTGGAACTTTCTTCCACTTGAAAGTCATTTAAATAATAGCCTAGATAATGCAGTATCTGGGAGCATAGGTAAGAGGCACCCAGGATTCTTTGGCTGCTGGGGAAGATTCTAGAAAATTGGAGGTTAATGTAACAGAGGAGCACATGCTAAGAAAAAATAAATCACTGTGCTTGAGATGAATAGAGGCATCTCATATAAAATAGGGCTTCTTCCCAGATGGCACTGATAGTAAAGAACCCGCCTGCCAATGCAGGAGACACGGGTTCCATCTCTGAGTCGGGAAGATCTTCTGGAGAAGGAAATGGCAACCCACTCCAGTATTCTTGCCTGGAGAACCCCATGGACAGAGGAGCCTGGCGGGCTACAGTCCGTGGGATCTTAAAGACAGTCGGACAAGACTGAAACGAATTAGCGTGCACACATATCAAGGATCAATCAAGTCAGCTCTAGGGGAAATAAATTCTGAAACTGTTAACACCCCGTGATTCTGAGTAATGGAGATGGAGGGAGACAAACTTTTTATTTGGGGTTCTACTGTCTGGATCTTTTACAAATTACTACTATGTGCATGCCTTGCATTTATAAAGAAAAAGAAACTTAAAATAACTATAATGGATATATGCTTTAAAAATAACTGGCTTAGATTTCAGGTCTTCAGGCTGTGACTCAACAAGCGTAATCTTTTAAAGAGGCTGACTTCGTAGACCATGTAGCAATAATTGTTGCTGTTGTTTCAAATTAACATCTATTAGCAATAACAAAAAGGTTTGTAAAATAAAAAATAGATATCATTTATAGCAATTTCTTCAAAATCCAAACATCAATGGGAAATAGAGAAAACAATATAAGCTTAAAACGGATCCTTTTTATCTTCCCCACATAAACCACATTGTTTTCTTCATTCTCAAATAATTTAATATAAAAATAGTTTAGAATAATAATACCAAATACTAGTACTATTAAAGCAATGTCTCATAAAAATCACTTATGTTTGATTCTATTTCATGGAGATATAATTTTCTTCCTCATTCTCTAGCCCAGGTGAAATGAGAATGAATCTTAAAAAGCATTTTGTTTAGTGTTCCTTGTTTATTAATAGGGGACCAAGAAGACCTTTTAAAATAAAATGTAATTCAATAGAACTGGTTTGAAAATAAATAGAACACATGTGGTTAAACTTTGCTTTTGAAATTAACCTATCAGGCACAGATCTCTGTAATTAAAGATTCCTAATTCACAATTCTCTGAATCACTGCATTTGGCAGGCAAATGCCAGTAATTTTCATTTCACAACACAGTGCCTCAGACAGTAATAAGCCAGAACGAAACACATGCAGGTTTAATCAGGTAACAAAGCATGTCAAATACTTACCCTGAAACAAGGGAGTCTGGCACATGAAGTGTGAGCCGGGAGAAGTCCCTTAGGGGATGTTATATGCTCTGATCTGTACCTTTTCACAGCTTCTATTGACACCTTTAAGAGGAAAGAAAAAGTCTCCGCCAGAACAGGCATTGGTATTCAAAACAAACCACTCTGGATGGGACTTCTGGGAGCCAAAGATACAAACACACACACACAGACATGTGCGTGGACACAGATGCATAAGCACACACGTGCACATTTACATACAAATAATATATCAGTGCAAACATAGAGGCAGGTAAATAAATGAAGAGCATTTAAAGAATGATCTTTGTTTAAGCAATTTTGGTTCAAGTGCCATAATAAGAAATAAATGCTATATTTAGCTCTTAGGAAAGTATGTAAAAGTTTGATTTTGGTCTATAGGTCTCTATACATATGGGTTTCCCTGGTGGCTCAGTGGAAAGAATCTGCCTGCTAATACAAGAGATACAGTTTCTATCCCTGTGTTGGGAAGATTCCCTGGAGAAGGAAATGGCAACCCACTCCAGTATTCTTACCTGGAGAATCCCATGGACAGAGGAGCCTGGTGATCTACAGTCCATGAGGTCTCACAGAGTCAGACATGACTGATGTGACTTAGCATGCATATATATTATATGTATACTAGCTGTTTCAGAGCCCAGAGATAAGCCAGCAAGGTACTGCTCTTAGAAGGAGAACCAAGGAGCAGGAAGACTTTCCAAGGCTCTCATATGGCAAGTCCACAGATCTTAAGTAAGGGACCCGATATCTAAAGTCCATGATCTATGGGGCAACCAAAGAGCTAGTGAGGAGAAAATTTTGCAACATACATTGTTGCAAATAGCATTGTAAATAGCCCACATGGACAGGGTTGCCCACGATGGCGCCTCCTTTAGACCTGGACAGCTAGTTGAACAGTGTGTTGCCTCCTTTGACTTTGCCTCTTCTCAAAGAGTGAAAGGTCCACAGGACAGGGGAAGTGCCCATCTGAAGCCCTGTCACCAAATTCTGGATGTGGGGTCCCCAGCACATGCCCCTCTACCCCAAACAGCCCAAACCTAGGTCCTTGCTGGATGGTGAGGGCCTGCTGGGAAATTGGGTTCCCTCCATTCTCTTCCATGTAAAATACCATGTTTATTAGAGAATATATAATCAAGGCATGCTCATTTGAAGATTACAAAGATTTTTCATATGTAAAATCAACAATAACTTCAGCGATTTTTCTAAAGAGTATAGCTAGCAACAGATTTTTTTCAGGAAAAAGCGTTTCATCACTGTCATAGTTTAGAAAAGCTAGCACATGGAGATAATAAAGAACAGACAGACTTTTCGTTGATTTTATCGTTGCTTTTAAATTCTCGGCAAACCATGTACCTGCTTATTACTTGTACTTGGCAAGAGTTGGGGATGGGAACCACTGCCCTGCCTTTGATATTCCACTCATGTTTGTAATCATTCATGTCTGACTCTTTGTACCTCACGGACTGTAGCGCACCAGGCTCCTCTGTCCAGGGGATTTTCCCAGCAAGAATACTGGAATGGATTGCCATTTCCTCCTCCAGAGGATCATCCTCACCCAGTGACTGAACCTGTGTCTCCTGCATCTCCTGCATTGGCAGGCAGATTCTTTACCACTGAGCCACCGGGGAAGCCCCTTGATATTCCACTTCTCCTCCATTATTCCAGGTCTTCTGAGACGGTATCCTGGTGCCTAAAAGAAGGGCAATAACCATCTGCCACTGTCAGCTCAGGGGAGAAGAAAGAACAGAACCTCCTAGCACATTTAAGAAGAATCTCCTTCAGATTACATGGCCCTAGTTCATGTGGGAGGAGGAAACGAGAGTGGTACAATATATGTGAATATCTTTCCTGCTATTATACATGGAACTCTGCTCATGCTCAATGTTACGTGGCAGCCTGAATGCGAGGGGAGTTTGGGGGAGAATGGATATGTATAAATGCACGGCTGAGCCTTTTTGCTGTCTACCTGAAACTATCACAATGTTTTTAATCAGCTATACTTTACAGTAAAATAAAAAGCATACCTTAGACTTCTTTGTCAGCCACGATAAGGGAGTCTTTTAGAGTTTGTTTCCGGGTGAATCCTTGAATCATACTATTGTAGCAGGTAATACTGATCATTAGGGGACCTGAGTTCTACTGATGAACATTGACTCTGGTACAAACATGCCATCTGATTTACTGTCTCTGAGTGTTGATGTCTCCAATGTTACTTACAGCTGGAAAGAAACGTTTATATATAACTAGTCACCGATAAGCTATGAAGCAGAAAGGAACTTAAGTTGGTTTTAGGAGCTGGAGGAGAAATCTGGATGCTAACTGGAAGGGAAGATAAGAAATTCAAGCTCTTCTTTCTGGAGGAGCTGCAAACACTGTGTTGCTGAAAGCCCTACCATTCATCTCTGCTCTACTAGTTTTATCTTCTGAGTGTTCCCCTGGTCTATGGTATCGTTTATTAGTTGAATGTCAACTATCTCCTTGGTGTAGAACAGAGCCCTACTCCTCCATCTCTTGGAGCAGAAAATGCAAGAAGGATTGTGACAGACAGAAAGAAGCACAGTAGCCACCAAAGCACCTTATTAAAGTGGTTTTAAAAGATCTGTCAGTTTCAGAGTCAATTCCAAAATATGTATTTCAAAGCAATGTCTTCTAAGGGGAAACAACTCTGGCATATAATGAGAGCTTGGTAATTGTTATTGAATGAAAGGTTCTCAGCTCCTTAGAAGGTAATGGTTCACTTCATTCAATTCTTCAGAAGAATGCACGAATATGTCCATATCTTGCTGTCATACTGGCAATTTTATGGGTAGTGCTGTCTGTGAATTGCAATGACAAAATTAGCTTCAGGATGGGATATCAAGAAGTCTGAATCTTTGGCCAGAAGTGAACTGCTGAGATATCTGATGGGATAAGCAATCCCTCAGGAAAGATAGGGGCATAAATCAGAGCATATAGCAGCCTGTTCTTTGGGTGGTTAGGTGTGGTCACACACAGCAAAAGGAAAGAAACCTTTAAACAGGGTCTGCAGAAGTGCTGGCCACCGTGTTAAAAGACTACCAGATCATTTGGGTTTTCTTACACCAGTATTCTTGCCTGGAGAATCCCATGGACAGAGGAGAGCCTGTTGGGCTACAGTCCATGGGGTCACAAAGAGTCATACACAATTGAGCGACTTGCACTCACTCACACCTTATCTTGAGCTCTCTTTGTAAAATAAACAAATAAGGCTTCCCAGGCTCAGATGGTAGAGAATTTGCCTGCAATGCAGGAGACCTGAGTTCTATCCCTGTAGGAGGGAGTGGCTACCCACTCCAGTATTCTTGCCTGGAGAATCCCACGGACAGAGGAGCCTGGAAGACTATAGTCCATAGGGTCGCAAAGAGTCAGACCCAACTGAGACAGTTTCACTTTCAGTCATGAGACCTACCAATGGAAGGTGTGACCCTGCATCCTGACCAAGGACCTAACCAGGTCAGCACAAAATGCCTGAGGTCAGAAAAGTCACATCTGTGCTCAAAGCATCTAGATCACTCCATCATCACTCCAAGAAGTGACAGCTTCCTCCTGAGAACATTGCACCCTTCTGAGGACACTGATAGTCACGCTGGGAGCATATTGTCTAATTCACTATGTATTATAACCAGACACCCAGTAACAGCTGGGCAGAGATGTTGTAATTTCAACTGCAGACTATTGAGTAGAATAGAAATGCTTTAAAGCCCTTTCCTAGGCTGAGATTCTGTTGTGTGACTGTCTTGCATTCCCATTTGACTTTCTCACATCCTACTTCCATGAACTGATACTGGGATCAAGGAGGTAGGTATACATGGGTGATGTTCAAGTCAAATATGGAAGGAAGAATCGTCCATCCATTCCCCTCCCCCGTGTATTCCCCTTTTCCGGTGGAAAATAAAATTCAAGATAAGGATTCAATACAATGGTCCTTACTAGTGCTTTGCTTCTGGTGAGCTGTGCTCCAATGAAGTATGGTCCAGAGCTAAACAGACAACTCTTCCTTGAAGCTCCTCTCTAGACACGAGATGTTATTAAACTGCCATTTTTAGTCTAGCTGTGCCTCTCCAGAATCTCCAGATTCTTTCCCAGCCCAGAGACCTTAGAGCAGAGGACCGAAATGTGGTCGTCTGAATCCTGTGACTGCGGGAAGCCCAGCGCCTGCAGCCCGCTATGCTGACTGTTCCTAAGAAGCTCCTTAAATGGTGTGTTAAGTTCATTCTCTTAGCAAGATTTTGAAAAAGAAAAACAATCTTCGATATGTTCCATAAAGCAAAGTTTTAAAACCTGGAAATGAAGACCAACTTGTTTCCTCTGACCCTGACCAAAGCCAACATGCTCCAATGGAATAAACCTGGGACTAGTGGCTGCCAAAAAGGAAGGGGTTAGGGGAGGGACGGAGTGGGAGATTGATGTTAGCGAATGCAAGCTTTTATATAGAGAGAATTTATAGACAATAAGGTCTTGTTATATAACACAGAAAACTATGTTCAATACCCTATGGTAACATAATGGGGAAAAGTGAGAGTGAAGTCGCTTAGTCGTGTCCAACTCTTTGGGACCCCATGGACTGTAGCCTACCAGGCTCTTCCATCCGTAGGATTTTCCAGGCAGGAGTATTGGAGTGGGTTGTCATTTCCTTCTCCAATATGTATTAAAAAAGAAAAAAATATATATGGATATGTATAGGGCTTCCCAGGTGGCGCAGTGGTAACGAATCTTCATGTCAATGCAGGTTGAGACCCAAGAGATGCAGGTTCGATCCCTGGGTTGGGAAGATCCCCTGGAGGAGGGCATTCAACCTACTCCAATATTCTTGCCTGGAGAATCCCATGGACAGAGGAGCCTGGAAGGCTACAGTCTAAAGGGTCATAAAGAATTGGACACAGCTGAAGGGACTTAGCACACACACATAACTGAATCACTTTGCTCTTTAGCAGTAATTAACACAGCACTGTGAATCAACCATACTTCAATTAAATTAAATAAACCTCAGGTTACTGGGCATAGATGCATGGTCATGGAGAGAAATAGCAGAAAGAAATGGATACTTGGTAAAAAACTAATAAGAGCAAAATGAAAAAAATAATGAACTGCATCAAAATGAAATGTTCCATTCATAGAGAAAAAAAAAACCTTTGTGGACTGAAATGGCAATCCACTCCAGCACTCTTGCCTGGAAAATCCCATGGATGGAGGAGCCTGATAGGCTACAGTCCATTGGGTCGCAAAGAGTCGGACACGACTGAGTGACTTCACTTTCTAGATCTGATCTTTTGGACTTTCAAAAATGGTGAGGGCTACATGTTCTAAAGTACTTGGACTCCTCAAGCAGACTGGGTCATTTCATCTTTTTTTTTAATCAATTTTTATTGGAGTATCTTTGGTTTACAATGTTGTGTTAATTTCTGCTGTACAGTGAAGTGAACTGGCTATATGTATATATATATGTATATGCCCTTTTTTGGATTTCCTTCCCATTCATGTCACCACAGAGCACTGAGTAGAAGTCCCTGTGCTATTCAGTATCTTCTCATTAGTTACCTATTTTATGTGTGTGTGTCTTCAGTTGCTCAGTCATGTCTGAATCTTTTTCGACCACATGGACTGCAGCTCACCAGGCTCCTCTGTCCATGGAATTCTCCAGGCAAGAATACTGGAGTGGGTTGCTGTTTCCTCCTCCAGGGGATCTTCCTGACTAAGGGGTTGAACCTGAGGCTCCTGTGTCTCCTGCATTGGCAGGCAGATTGTTTACAATCTGGAAAGCCTCTTATCTATTTTGTACATAGTATCAATAGTGTATTTGAGTCAGTCCCAATCTCCCAATTCTTCCCACTCCCGACCCCCTTTCCCCTTTGGTATCTGTATATTATGTCATTTCATCTTTTTTTATTTTAATTTTGTATTGGAGTATAGCTGATTAACAATGTTGTGACAGTTTCAGGTCAATAGCAAAGGGATTCAGCCATACGTGTGCATGTATCCATTCTCTCCCAAACTCCCCTCCCACCCAGGCTGTCACATAACATTGAGCAGAGTTCCCTGTGCTATACAGTAGGTCCTTTTGGATAATCCATTTTAAATATAGGTCTCTGTCCATCTTGACAGAGATCTCCTCGAGAAAAGATTCCCTGAATTATACTGCAGGGAATTAAATTCCTCTTATTGAATCTCAGTTTATAAATATTTGAGAGAAAACTTAAGTTGACCAAGAATGTATTTTTACTGGGGCAGTGTTCCTTCTGTTATGATGCGTTGTTATCAATGTGGGTTTAACTTTTTTACCTTTCACTTATCAATGGCTTATTGGAGAAAAAAATGACATTAGATAGAAAGGAAAGGTATAAATTGTTTTTTTTTTTTCTCATTTTTGTTTTGGCCCATTAGACTTTAGACTTCATTTTTCTATCCTGTTTTTTTTTTTTCTTTTTGTATTATGTAACATAGTTCTATAATGGTCAGTTCACTTCTTTATGTAATGATTCTTTTTATGTATCTCATATGTACCTATTGCTAAGTATTTTAAGCCTAAGGGAAGGATGTTCCTTTATTTCAAGGACTCCATGGTCTGCTGAAGGAGATGTACTTATAGTCAGTGATGACAATGCAGAGTGATCATTGACTCCGTGAAAGATGGATCACAGTGGGAGATGAGTGTGTGTAAGTTATGCAGGGAATAGAAACATCAGGGATGGCCATGAAAATGTTACTTCCCTGTAAAAAACTCACTGTTATGAAAATTGTAAAAGAAATGATCCAAAGGTACATAGTAAAATTAATTATGAAGTTACACTCTTCCATACGTTTTTCTATGGGCATGGTTATAGATAAGTTTTTCTCTCTTTTTTTTATCTTTTAAATTATGAAAATGTGATAACTCATTGACAGGAGACTTGGAAAATACAGACAAGGTTACATACACATGCTGCTCCTGCTGCTGCTGCTAAGTCGCTCAGTCATGTCCAACTCTGTGCGACCCCATAGACAACAGCCCACCAGGCTCCCCCGTCCCTGGGATTCTCCAGGCAAGAACACTGGAGTGGGTTGCCATTTCCTTCTCCAATGCATGAAAGTAAAAAGTGAAAGTGAAGTTACTCAGTCGTGTCCAACTCTTAGCGACCCCATGGACTGCAGCCTACCAGGCTCCTCCGTCCATGGATTTTCCAGGCAAGAGTACTGGAGTGGGGTGCCATTGCCTTCTCCAACATATACATGCTAAATCACTTCAATTCTATCTGACTATTTATGAGCCTATGGACTATAGCCTGCCAGACTCCTCTGTCCAAGGGATTCTTCAGGCAAGAATAGAGGAATGGGTTGCCATGCCTTCCTCCAGGGGATCTTCCTGACCCAGGGATTGAACCCACATCTCCTGCATTACTGGTGGATTCTTTACCGCTGAGCCATGGGTGAAGTCCAAGGTTACATATAATTCCACTATATATTACAGTTATTTTTAAGTGGATAAATTAAGATTTTTAGTTGGAGTTTCAATAGCACAGTCTCAAAAGTTAATAGAAAGAATATACAGAGTAGAAGGATATAGTAGACCTGACAAGAACTATGAACCAGTTCAACATAATTAAGACTTATAGAATTTTCACACAACAGTTAAGATACAAATTCTATTCCCATACAGTATAAACTAGAATGGAGAATGCAATGGCACCCCACTCTAGTACTCTTGTCTGGAAAATCCCATGGACGGAGGAGCCTGGTGGGCTACAGTCCATGGGTCGCTAAGAGTCGGGCACGACTGAGCGACTTCACTTTCACTTTTCACTTTCATGCATTGGAGAAGGAAATGGCAACCCACTCCAGTATTCTTGCCTGGAGAATCCCAGGGACGGAGGAGCCTGGTGGGCTGCTGTCCATGGGGTTGCACAGAGTCGGACACGACTGAAGTGACTTAGCAACAGCAGCATAAACTAGAAGACACTGGAACATATCTAGAGACAATAGGCCAGGTGCAAAAACTTGATGGTCTAAAGTTACTGAAGTCATGCAGAGTCTGTTCTCTTATCACTGTGGAATTATGTTAGAAATCAATATCAAAAGGTATTTGAAAATAACCCACATATTTTCAAGTGCAATGTGACATTTACCAAGAGAGACCTTCAACTTAGCCTAGATAATTTTTAAAAATTGATAACATGCTCATTCTTTTGCTGTTACTGGGTTGAATTTATTTCCTTCCTTCTTAAAAATAGAGAAGAAAAAAGAGAAAATACTCATGCTATACAAAATTATGTCAGTTCAAAATAACACTCATCAACTCACAGAATGAGCAGACATGGAGTGACCAACCATCACTGGCGTTTATGTCACATCTGACCATCTGACACACTCATTTTCCAAGAGCTCTCACTCTGATTTTAAATAATGGGTTTTCTTATCTTAAAAGTTTCATGGATCCTCCAAGGTGGATGCATTTTTGGTCTAATGTTTTCACATCAAAGAAGAAGTCATGTTCCTGATGCACCATTGATAATAGTTCAGTCTCACGAGCTGCAAAGGTCAACAATAGGCTGGCAGCATGGAGCAAGCAAACATCACACATGCCAGCCGGTGAAATCAGAACGCCTGCAAGTTAAGGGAATGTCTCACTCCTGGTGACTTCTAGAGGAGGCACAGTTCTTGGCACTTTTGTCCCAAGAGTGCCCTCTGCTAGCGTTCCTCTCTGACCCACAAAGCAGGAGTCAGCAGGCGAACAGAGCAAGAGATCAGGGAGGTGAACTGCTCTCTCGGTGGGTGCTTCATGGAGGTGGGGTGTGCCCAGATATCAGGATATCCTCCGCTGGAGCCAGGGGGAAATTAGCAAGGTGAACCCCTTCAATTATTGTTGTTCAGTTACTAAGTCGTGTCTAACTCTTTGCAACGCCATGGACTGCAGCACACCAGCCTTCCCTATCCTTCATAATTTCCCAGATTTTGTTCAAATTCATGCCCACTGAATTGGTGATACCATCCAACCATCTCATCCTCTGTCACCCCCTTCTCTTCTTGCCCTCAATCTTTCCCAGCATCAAGGTCTTTTCCAATGAGTCAGCTCTTCCCATCAGGTGGCCAAAGTATTGGAGCTTCAGCTTCAGCATCAGTCCTTCCAATGAATATTCAGGGTTGATTTTCTTTAGGAAGGACTTATTTGATCTTCTTGAAGTCCAAAGGACTCTCAGAGACTTTTCTCCAGCACCACAATTCGAAAGCATCAGTTCTTCAGCAGTCAGCCTTCCTTATGGTCCAACTCTCACATCTGTACATGACTACTGGAAAAATCATAGCTGTGAGTATACAGACCTTTGTCGGCAAATGTTTACCCATAAATTCCACTGGAAAGGAGTTGAAATATACTTTCCTTTTCCTGTTAACCCCACTTCTCCTGAGGGGAAATATGAGTAGCTATCAGTATCTATACAATGACAGAGCTCATAGATATCAATTTGGAAGCCTCATCTCTCATGAGAACTTGCAGGATGAAACATCCTTTTTGATAGTAATCTTTTGTTGTGATGAATCACCTGGTGGAAAGGGGGCCTTTATCGTTTGTTGCCTAAGGGCTGAGGTTTGTGACGCCTCAAGTGTGTGCATTCAGAGGAAGACTGATTGACCTGTCGATTTTCATGGTGCATTCACCCCGTTTAGGAAAGACAGTCACTATGGAGGGGGCTATGGGGAGAGTCCACAGGAGTTGAAAATACACCAAAATATACCACTCCAAAGAGTTTCCACTATAAGGAAGACAGCCACTCATCTTTAGACCTTGAAGGAAACTTGGAGTTGATGTCGTCTAAAGCCCACTAAAAAATAAGAAATGGTAATTATGTGACATGACAATAGTTCACACTAGGGTGACCATCGTAATGCAATATAACACTTTCAACTTACTCAACATTATGTGTAAATAATCTCTTAATAAATCTTGGAAGAAAAGTGAAAAAATAAAGCTAAGGAAATTGAGATTCACAGATTGTTTCTAACTCAGCTTGGGTTAGAAACAGTATTTCAGCTTTTCATCTAGTGATCTGTTGAAAACAGTGTGCTTGTCCTTCTTCTTTGAAGGAGAGAGAGAGAGAGAGAAGCTCTTTGATGATGTGATGAACCAGGGACTAGAAAGGAAAGCTCTCCACCTACAGGTCTGGGACTACTTATGAGTAAACGCTCTGCTTTGCTTCCCATCAGAACCAGCTTCCCGTTGAGAGCAAACTGTGATAGTTGAATAGGGTTTCACTTTCAACCTCAGGCTGACAGACATGATCATGATTCACTGGGATTCTCTGTGAACAGAAATAACTTGGCTTCTCACACCTCCAGGGACCGCTGGACGGTGGTGGTGGACCTGTCTCAGTTCCAGATTCTTCTGGCCCATCTGGTGCACCTGAGCGCATGTGTGGGATGGCCATCTGTGCCATGAATGACATGTGCATTTTACCCGCTGACATGGGGCAGCCGCAGGTGATGAGTGGGGCCAGAGCCACCCCTGTATGGACAGGAGTGAAAACCCAGCGTGGCTGCAGAATGCTTTGAGGTGCATCCTTTTTCAATGCACTGATGAAAAACTCTTAATGGCTGAGTTCTGGGCTCAGGTTTCCAAGTTCTGCTCAGTCTCATGTTGAACAAAGGGACTTAAACCTAAGAGACAAGGATGCCAAGGAATAAACAGGAAGCTTGTGTGTGTTTGGGGCTTCCTAGGTGGCGCAGTGGTAAAGAATTCTCCTGCCGTTGCAGAGACGTGGGTTCGATCCTTGGGTCAGAAAGATTCTCCTGGAGAAGGAAACGGCAAGTGGCTCCAGTCTTCTTGCCTGGAAAAGGTGTGTTTTGTTTTCTGAACGGATTTTTAAGAAATCTGCTTGTCTTACAAAAAGTCTTGTTGAGAATCCTTGTGTGTCCATGACCCTGCTAGCTTGCCTGCAACAAGCAACTCAGATAGTACAATTTCAAGCTTAGGAATCATTTGGTTCCAAGTAACAGAGACAGACTCCAGCTAGCAGATGCTAAAAAGTGCAATTTGTTGGGAGGACATGAGGTTATCGCTTGGCGACTATGGGCAGGAAGAGGAGCCAGGGTGCATGGAGTCCTGGAATGAGAGGCTGGAGCCGAGGCAATGAACAGCATCCTCTGGGGACCGGCCAGGGGCTCATTTCTGCTTCTCTGCTTTTTGGCATCAGTTTTCTTGCTGCAGATGGTTTTTGCTGCTTCACTGGGACCTTGGCTCTATGACACTTCCCGCTCTTAGGCTGAGCCAGGTTCTAGGTTCACCTTCCAAATTTCTAAGAGAGAGGCACCAACAGGCTTAGCTTACTAGAGACCAGCTCTCCTTGTCCACCCTCAGTTCCGCTAACTCTGGCTGGGAGCTGAGTGGCGTGTGGAGTGAGCTGGCTGTTGGAGCCCTGGGCTGCGGGTAGGAGAGACAGTTCTCAGAGGAGTGTGGTTTGTGGAGACAACCAGCCCGATGGCAGCCCCCAGCAGTTGTCATTCTTGGAAGGAGCTCAGATGGATCCAGAGACATTGCAGAACTCCCTCAACATCTTAAATTTAGCGGGGTAAGCAAAACTGTCTCACAGATGGGAAAATGAGGGCTGAGGTGTCAGTAAATTGTCTAAGTCAGTTTGAAACCTGAGTTGCTGGCTCCCTGGCTCAGTCTTTGCCTTGTGAAATATTTCTCATTTGCACCGTGAGGGCTGGCTGGCCGCAGATGCTCCATGTCTTTTAGAGAGGAATCGTGAAGTTTGTCCAGATAAACAGCAGTGAAGGCAGGCTGAAATCAAGTCGATCCATGGCTGATGCACCAAAATGGTACATAAAACAGCTCTTCCCCAACATGCAAGCTGGCTCACGAGGGAGAGTCTTGGTCCCTTGGGAAAGCATTCGCCCCAGATTGAACAGTGGTGGCTCGGCTCAGTCTGGTTGAGTCTGGCATTTTGTCGTCAATAAAAATGACTTATTAAATATCATGTTGAAATATTCTTCCATCATTCTGAAAGTATGCACTTTGCTCATCTGAAAAATACAACCAACTTGCCAGTTTCTAAGTTGAGATTTGTGTGTACTGCCTAGAATAACATTGACTCAGTATTCCTTTGAACATCCAACTTTGGTCATGTTTCCCCCTTCAGTGTTCCTTTTCTATACCTTTATTACAGTGTTCCATGCATGGGTACATACACACATGTACACACACACGCATGTACACATATACATGCATGTACCTGCACACACGCAGATGTATGCATGCTTTTTCTCTGTGTGTCAAAAATGACCAGGAATCAATGGACAGAGTCTTTTGAACTAAACAAGCTCTAGAGATGAACCTCTACGTCAGAGGTTAAGTCAAGTTTCAGACCAGTCCATCTCTTTCTATGTGAGGCACTGCATTTGTCCTCTGCAGAACTTGGGGACCAATTTTTACATCATAGTTTGTTGCAGAAAGTGTTTAGCAGCACGTTCAAATTAAATTTCAACCAGAAAAGGTACACGGCACTTTTCTAAGAAGAGAAACTTTCTGTTCTAATAGAATGAATGCTCCGATTCCCTTTTTAAGACACTGTTTATGAAAGACCCTTGGACGGACTATGGGGGATATTTTTAAAATTTGTGGTCTTTATTTTATTTTTTCATATTTTCTTGGCTGTGCCACATGGCATGTGGGATCTTAGTTCTCTGACCAGGGATCAAACCCGTGCCCCTTGCATTGGAAGCCCAGAGTGTTAACCACTGGAGTGCCAGGGAAGTCTCAGCTATAGGGGATTCTTAAGAAAAGCACCCGGGTCCTGTTCTTCATTATTTTCTGATTCTAAACACCTGCGGAGTGATGAATCTTTATGAGAACTATTGTCTCCCAAGCACATGTGACGAAAACAAAAATCCCAGGACGTTTGGGTGCAGAGACACTGCCTTAGCAAGAACCTTCTCTAACAGATCTATGCACAGCTGTTATTTCTTTTTCCGCCCCAGTTCCTCACTGGACCCCACCTTCCACTCCACCCCCACCCTACCCAATCCCCCCCAAGAGGGCAAATGCATTTCCCCCTGGCCTGCCTACCTAGCATACAAATAAGAAGTGAAATAGCAGTTGCTGTAAAGATTTATGAACCCTCCTCCACAGGGCAGTCACAGCCCAGGGGCCGCAACAGGCATGATTCATCCTCACTCAGCCCTGAGAGGAGGGTTTCATTACCAGGCCGGATAGGAACTCTGCCTGACTCTAAGCCCCACACTTTTAACCATCAAACCGAATTTTTCATTCACAGCAGTATTTTGAATAGTCCTTTAGAGTGAAGTAATCCTTAAGTGCTCTGTTCCAAGGATGCTAGAGGGAACTTTCTAAGGAGCGTTCCCAATCTTCAGCTCCAGCTTTGAATACCATCCCAGTACCAGACCCAAAGAGCAACTGTTCCACCTGGGCTCAGCTAAACTGTCTGGAAAGGACTGTGAGAGCGAATCTAGCTTCAGACGCACAAACAACCATATCAAGATTGGCCCGCCTTCTTGTGGGCCATTATTATTTTATCTCATAATTATTATTATCTCGTGGGCCTCATGGTGGATCATTTTTTTGTTTACATTTTTTCATCCCCAGCAAATACAGGTGTGCCTGCCTAAAGGGAGAAAATGAATCCCAGAAAAATGTGAGTTACAAAGAGAATGATTTTGAAGTGAACATTCTTTAGATTTGTGGGAGAAAAGTGGGAGATGAGTACCAGAGGACCACAGAGGCTGATATGTGGGAAAAAAAAATCATCATATAATTTAATTTTCAAGCTCATTTGGTCCAATTGGTTTTATTTCAGAGGCAGGGAAACTGAAGAGAGAAGTAAAATAACTTGTCAATGCTGTTCTAATCCATGAGGTTGGATTTGGTCAAAACATATTAGGAAATGCAGTATAATTTGATAATCAGCATGTAAAGAAAAACTAGTTTCCGATAAAATGATAGTAAACTGAAAAATTTTATAATTTAATGCTCAAAATATTAGCAACACAACTTTCCAAGACTAAAACCTATCATTTGATAGTAACTATCAAATGAAGTCATTAAAAGGGACTGTGCAATAAAAAGACTTTATAGAAACATGCTTTATTTAACTTCAGTTCCACAAATATTTATTGAACGAACATCTCCTGTGTGTCAGGTCAGAAGTAAGGAGCTATGACTTCACAAATGAAGTCATAGTTTTTTCCTGTTAAGAATCTATAATCTAGTGGATGATCACTTTAGGAGACAGTCTTTCGAAAAAATTTAGTTATTTTGCTGGTTTATCAGAAGTTCTAAACCACCTCATTTATATGAAAGATCACACCCACATCCCCCCCCCCCCCGCCACACACAATACCTTTCCAATGCATAGTAATATGACTATCAAAACTGTGTCCAGTCTGAGACCTTATTCCACTTGCAAGCTAAGAAGATAGCCTGCCACAGTCTCATGGATGCTGTTAGAAGACACAAGATGCCTAAATCAGAGACACAGGGCTTTATCGCTCACAGTGGTAGCAGTAGGAAGAATGTCAGCATTTCTCTGTGTTGCTTCCCCAAGACTGTGCTCCCATGGAGACATGAAGAGGGACAGGGGATCCCTGCACACACAGAGGTTTACATTACAGGGAAGGGACAGAAACCAGATTTTTTATAATGCGTGGTAATCATGGCTTTCCTTTGCTCCTAAGGAAGTACTGCTTTAGTAGTAGTGAGCAATAAGCACACTCATGCTTACTCTGGAAATAGACACTATCTCCATCCTCCAGTTTATAAACAAACCCGCCCTTTGCTCTGAAAGAGAATTGTCTCTATCTTCCAAGGCTATTGGTAAAAAGCATCCTTGAAAAAAGATAGTCCAGAACAATGACAGCTTCTCTACTCACAAGACCTGCGGAAACCCAAGAGATCCGAGGAAAATTGTCTCCCAATAGTTTTCCTGTTATTTTAGTACCAATATTATAGATGTTTTCATGACTAAAGTTTACATAAACTGTTAGAACATCAGGTAAGGCTCTTGATATCTGATGAATTATATAGATTCTCGTTCATATAACCACCAGGTGCATTCATATTGACACTCCTCTTTCCAAACTCATGACTCGTTTACTTGTAAAAGGAAATGAACACACTAGAAATTTGAAAGTGAAAACTGCTTATCATTCCCATGAAATGTGCTTCAAACTAAATCGAGGATCCTCCATGGCTAATATAACAGGAAGATAGTTGCTTTATAAGCTCTCAGTTGTAAGGGACTCAGAGAAAGGCCACTAATTCTTAGATGAAATTAGTTAATCTGTTAAATCCCCAAGTTTCAAATTATCTTAAGTAAACATCTATCTAAAACTAGAATCCATGAATATGCCCCTCATCCTATAAAAGTTGATGTTGATTATTGGTGTGATATATAGACTTTTTTGAGGTATCTTAAAGGAAAAGAAAATCATCAAAGTTAAAGAGGTGAGAAAAATTACTTTGCTTAAGAATCCAACCTTGACTGCTATTGTGATTGTGCCTTTTTTCTCTGGAGTCATGTCTTAAAAAGAAAATTGTCTCTGATGGTCTGTGGTTAAAAATCCACCTGCCATTGCTGAGGATGCTGGTTTGATCCCCGGTCGGGGAACTAAGATCCCACTTGACATGAAGCAATTAAGTCCCCACATAACTAGAGAGAAGCCGGTGAACCACAACTAAGACTCAATGTAGCCAAATAAATAAATATATTTTTTAAATAGTTGATTATGTTCCTAGAGTGGTTTCATTGTGGATGAGCTGTCTGATGTTCAGTGTTCAGCCCGACATTGATTCTTATGACATAATGTTAGAGAAGGACCCCATCCTTGTGGTTCAGAGAGATATTTCCTGCTTTCACTCATCCCCTCCTCCTCGGAATGTGTTATTGCCCTTCCTATAATTGAGCTATACCTGCACTGGCCTCCCAGAACACTGAAATCCATTCTTTTGCTCAGCCAACAAATCTATTGATTGGAACTTACAAGAAGCAAGTGTCCCCTAGAGCAGGGGAAGTGGGGAACCAGTTCCTCCATGGCAAAAATCACTAATAGTAAATACCTCAATAGCACAGACTGATACTGGCCCTCTTATTAAACAGACAGTTTTGTTTCACAAAGGCAACACTGTCTTATGGCCCATGAAGAGGCCGATCTGCTTATTTTATCATACTGGGAGTATGCTTGCTTATTGCATAGCTACAATGCTTGGATCACCAAGATTTTGCCCCATTTTTCAAAGACATGATGAAGAGTAAGGCTTCTTTAAAGTATGGCTACTTTAAATTTTTCTTACGTATATATAGGTTCAGTAAAGCACCTTTGGAAAACATTGACTGATACCTTTAAACCTTAAAGACTGATACTTAAACCTTTAAGATGAATAGACTCATGTGGGTGGGACTTGCCTTCTGGAAGACTTCCTTCTTACTAAGGAAAAGTATCCTGAAGGTCAAGTACATGTTAGAACTTTGATATAAACCTTTTCACTTCCTTTTATTAATCTCTTCCTCTAAGGTAGAGATTTTAACATTCATTTTATAGGTCAGGAGTCTGAGTCTTGGACAGGTTAAATGGCATGCCCCAGGACAACTAGCCAGCAAGCCTATGATCTTTTTTTCTTTTTGCCACAGTTGCTTCTTTTCCACTGATGGACCTACAAAAATGCACCATTATCTCAACTTCAGCAGAACCACAGGATGTTTTCCTTCCAGATTGTTCCACGGATTACTCCCTAATTCTCTTGGTCCCTTCTCAGATGCTACTTTTAGTTGTTTTATTCCTTTGAGTACTTAGAACAAGCTAACTTACTCAATATTTTTCCCCATTTATTTTGTTTATTATCTGTTCTGCCCTGGCTAAAACGCCAGCCACATGAGGTCAGGAATTTTTGCCTGTTTACTGTTGAGTTTAAAAAAGCTTCTGGCAGGTAGTAGAGATCAAAAATATTAATCAAGTGAATGGGTAAATCATAAACCTAAGCCTAAGCTCTACACTCCATCTAAATGCACCCTGTATGGGAGGCTCAGTGTGCCTCTTGAAAAGTAGGGGGAGGGAGACTCTATTCTATGATGACAATAGCGAAGAAAATGCTTCCACTTCCACCAAAAGAAGCAAAGAATATGGTTTCTGTCCTTGACAGACTGCAAACTAATCAAGGAGACTAAACACAGAAAAAAATAGACTGGATATCAACAGGAACAGTTAAATCTAGCAAGGACTGATTTCTAGAAATGGAGAGTCAAGGAGCTTTCTCAGAAAATATCAGTTATGTAGAAATAAATGAATTCACACCTGAACACTAGAAAGCATTTTTAAGGATATGCTCGTTTACACCTTATAGAATAAGTATTAACATTTGAAGTGGTTCAGTGGTGAAGAATCCATCAGCCAAGCAGGGGACACAGGTTCAATTTTAGGGTTGGGAAGATCCCCTGGAGAAGGAAATGGCAACCCTTTCCAGTATTCTTGCCTGGGCAATCCCACTGGACAAAGGAGCCTGGCAGGCCACAGTCCATCGGGTCACAGAAGAGTGGGACACAGCTTAGTGACTAAACAGTAGCACGTGAGAAGGGTCTCAAGCACATGTATTGAGAATGCTGAGTCTATCATGAGGGCACATGAAAACGATTTCTCAGCAAAGACTTCATCCCTCGAAGAAGCACAATTCCACCAAGTAACAGCATCAGCAACTTAAAAGAGAGAGAACTTTGAAATTGCTAGGAACACTCTGAACAAGCAGGAGATAAACACCTGACTGGGATCTGGCCACCACCTGATGAAAACCAATTAAATTTGGTAGAGGTGGCGAGTGACGGAAGGAAATAAAGTTAACTGGAAAATAACCCGTAACGTTTGCTTTCCATCTTTCTGCTGTTCTATGTCTCTCTCATTTGTTCCTCTTCCAATCAAAATGTCCCTCTCATTTCTTAGAAGAGCAGCTATACCCCAACTGCAGATATGAGTCCCACAGGCAGTTCTCAATAAAAAGTAGACAGGAGGTAACTTCGTACTAGTTTGGTTGTGATCTTGAGCTATCTATAAAGTGTTTCACATCCTTTGCAAGAAAAAAACTATACAAAGTTGGCAGGTACTATGGTGGCAGATACTACTTTCAGTTGCCCCAAAATAATCTCAGTTTCACTTCAGATATTTAGAAGCTTATATTTTCCTTTATTTTCTATTTTTCCCTCTTCCTACTCATTAAACATTCCAGTAAAACAAATAAGCAATTTGTTCATGGGCGTAGAATAAATTCAAGATTCAAAATAACAAAACATAGTTGGGGGAACCTACATGGTGGTAGACATCAAAGAGCCTTGTATTAAGTGTTCAACACATTGAGAGAGTAAGGGAATATGCAAATTTCTGGAAGAATAGTCCAAAAGAAGTGTTTGCATTACTCTGGTGGTGGTGGTTTAGTTGCAAAGTCGTGTCTTACTCTTGCAACCCCATGGACTGTAGCCTGCCAGGCTCCCCTCTCCATGGGATTTCCCAGGCAAGAATACCGGAGTGGGTTGCCATTTCCTTCTCCAGTGGATCTTCCTGATCCAGAAATCGAACCTGCATTTCCTGCATTGCAGGTAGATTCTTTACCACCAAGCCACCAGGGAAGACCTTGCATTACACTGGAAGGCACTGTATTCATTTAGCGTAACATACATCTAACCACATTCTAGAAGCACAGCTACAAGGTGAAGCAGCTTCTCAAGACCAAATCACACATGTCATTTAGAAAGTAGTGAACTTGATCTCATGCTTTTCTAACTTCAACACACTTCACTTTGTAACTCAGATATAATATATACTTCAAGTGGAGAATACACACAGAAGTAGCTGCATGTTGCATTACACTAGATCATTGAGTTCTCATATTGAATACCTCCAATATATGTCTATTTATTTATTTGGAAATTACTTAACATACAAAATAGCATATAAACTAAAGCATGTACAAATTAGAACCAAAATGTTCTAAAAAGAGAACACTTTAAAGGATGAAGTTAAGATGAAATCAGCGGTGCCTTTAAATGCCTTGCTAACCATGATGGCTTCATTTTATTGTGAGTTAACAGAAGGCACAACATAAACTCAGCCAAGGTTCACCTTTAATGATAATGGAATTGAGTCTTCTTGATGATTTCAAACATTTTCTGCCTAGTTCTTCACAGATGTAATGAGATTATCACTGTCTTAAGCTCACAAAAGTCAAAGTCAAAGTGTTAGTCACACAGTCACATCTGACTCTTTGCAATCACATGGACTGTAGCCTGCCAGGCTCCTCTGCCCTTGGAATTTCCCAGGCAAGAATATTGGAGTGGGTTGCCATTTCCTTTCTCCAAGGGATCTTCCTGACCCAGGGATCGAACCCAGGTCTCCTATATTTTAGATTGATTCTTTACCACCTGAGCCACCAGGGAAGTCTTTAAGCTCACAATGCAGTTGACAAAGAGCTTTCCCAGGAAAAGAAGGGTCAACTCTGCCATCTTTGCTGGAGTTAATTTCACTGTGTTATCTTTCATCGTGATCTCTTTGCAGGATTAATTTTAAGCTTGTATTTTGTGATGGTTGATTCAGTTAAAACTAGATGATATCATCTTTAAATCCTTTCCACAAGCGCTCACATAAATGCCTTTCACAGTAATGAACCAAGAGAACAGGAAGGATCCTAGTGAACCATCTCTTCCTCCTTCTCCTGACCTCCGCTCACCATCTCAAGGGGCCATGGCAATCTACCGCATACATGTTAATAAAGCTCAAGAACTTTCTTATTTTTATATAAATACAGAAGATCTAATATATTCCTTTCCAATTGTGCCTGTGGGGCCTTGAACATTGGACATTTCTGCTTTTCAAATGTGATGCTTCCTAATTCTGAGAACACACGGGAGGCATTTTGTGACCCTGATAATACGCAATTTTAATTTTCAGATATCTCCGTGAAAATGTGTGTGCTCAGTCGTGTCCAACTCTTCGCCACCCCATGGACTGTAGTTTGCTAGGCTTCTCTGTCCATGGGACTTTTAAGGCAAGAATATGGGAGTGGGTTACTGTTTCCTCCTTCAGGGGATCTTTCCCACCCAGGGATCAAACCCGAGTCTCTTGTGTCTCCTGCATCGACAGGTGGATTCTTTACTACTGAGCCACCTGGGAAGCCCCCTGGTCTCAATACCCTTTATAAAAATGTGGAAAGGCCCATCTTTCGGAGAATGAACTTGGAGCATCTGTAGTCTTCCCATGGACTTCCACTATTTGTATTTTATACTCTCCAAGGAAGAGGTTTTGTTTTTTAATTATTGTTGTTTGTTTTGTTTTCTGATATTTGTTGGTGTTAAGTTGCTCAGCCATGTCCGATTCATTGCAACCCTATGGACTGTGGCATGCCAGGCTTCCCTGTCCTTCACTATCTCCTGGAGTTTGCTCAGAATCAGGTCCATTGAGTCGATGATACTATCCAACCATCTCATCCTGTCGTCCCCTTCTCCTCCTGCCTTCAATCTTTCCCAGCATCAGGGTCTTTTCCAATAAGGTGGCCAAAGTATTGGAGCTTCAGCTTTAGCATCAGTCCTTTCAATGAATATTCAGGGTTGGTTTCCTTTAGGATGGACTGGTTGGATCTCCTTGCAAAACTGTTATACTACTACAAATAGGACAGCCTAGGAACAAAAAGAACACCAACAACCCCTTTGATGATTTTATTTCAGAAGGAAGCACTGCACAGAGCAATCAATTAGGGTTTCATGGACTCTTCCTTTGTGCAGTCAGGAACAACTAGATTCCCCATAGTCACAGTTAATTGAAACAAAGAGAATAACACGTTTCTCTTCAATTAGAACACTACGTGCAAGTTCTCAAGAACACACAGTTCAAATACAAATCTAAGTTTAAAACAATGCTTACAAAAATATGCACCCTAAGGTCTCAAAACACTGGCTTTTTCCTGAAACTCAATCTAAATACAATAAAGCTCACCAGTTTTTAGAGTTTAAGTCTCACAAATGCATATATCGTCGGCACCCACCAGCACAATCATGATATATAATATTTCTAGCACCTAAAAACTGTCCTCACGTCCCTTTCCGATCAGTCTTCTCCACCCACACGCTGGTCCTCGGCAGCCACTAATCTCCTTTCTGAAACTATTGTTTTGCCTTTTCTAAAATCACGTGCAAATGGCGTCATGCAGTATGTGGTCTTTTGCATCTGGCTTCTTTCGCTTAGCATGCATCTTCTGAGGTCTCTTCATGCTGTTGTTTAAAATATTTTTAGGATTGTTTACAGCTTTGGTTCTGGTATTCAAGGGTAATGTGACTCAACATTATTTGTAAGTTCTGTTTGATGATGTAGATTTTTTTTTTCTATCAACACAGTTTGAAATGACTCCAACGTATTTCTGTTTTTCCTCTCCATTCTCCTGTCTTCATTCACTTGCTTTTCCTCCTAACAAGGAGTAAGAGCTAGAGAGTATGAACAAGAGTCATTGACCTGGGTACCGATTCTTGTCTCCTACTGGGCAACGTTCTGCTGGCTTTGAAGTTTGGCGTGGCCACATGACCTTTTTGGCTAATGAAATGTGACCAGAAGTGATGTCTGCTCCTTCCAGCAAGAAACCTTAAGAGCTTCTATTCTCTTTCTCTGCTCTCATGATTTTAGGAGCGTGTGTAGAGATAGACCCTGGGTCCATGAGTGATGATGATCACCAGAGAACTCTGCCAGTTGTGTTGGACATGAAGCATGAGCAGGAAATAACAAACCTTAGCCATTGAGAATTTTAAGGTTTGCTGAAGCAACTAGCACACTAGTCAGCCCTAGTTACAAGAGGAAGCAAGGCTACAGGATTGACGCACACAAGCATTGATTTTCATCTTTCAATCAGAAGATTCTTCTCTTTTTTTTTTTCCTATTTTATTCATCAGCTCCAGAATAAACTTCTTTCTTTATGCTCCATTGCCTAAAATTTGCTTTGGAAGATTAAATGTATTTATAAAACTTTCAAAGCGGCTTGTTCAACTTGATTTCTGATGGTGATCGTCAAAGAGAGCATGTCTTTTCCAATGACAGTTGAGTTGAAACAGTGTAACAAGCATAACATAATATCTCCATGGAGGAATAAAATCATTAGCAATGTCAGGCTGTAGCAGAGACTTCTAGTGCTCAGCAACATCTACGCTGTCCTCCTCTTCATTGGCACAGCCAGAATGCAGCTTCCAACCCCTTGACCTGTGAGTCAGTTTCAAGCCAAAGCAGTTAAGAGCAGGTATGTGTCCCCATATTCTCTTTCTTTCATTGGTTGAGGACAAGACATCAGATGAAAGAAAAGCAACATGAAGGAAGGAGCCTGAGTTGTTAAATGACCCTCTCACCTACTTCCCATCCCACCAACCTGCACTGGGCATAGAATAAGAAGGAGATCTTTACGTTCTTAAATCCCTGAGGAGTGAAGTTAGTTTGTTACATCAGCTAACACCAGTTATCCTGATTAATATGGGACTTTACATGCACCACCGTTTGAAAGCAACACAAATACTTCTATCCAATTTAATCCACACAACCGTCTGAGCTCCACTACACTTGTGAAGAAACAGAATTTATGTGGCTTGTCAAATCCATGTACATGGAACTTCCCAGGGATTAAGAACCCACCTGCCAATGCATCCCCGGTCCCGGAAGACCCCACGTGCCTTGGGGCAACTAAGCCCATGGGCCACGACTACTGGGCTTACTCTCTATACCCCACAAGCCTCAACTATTGAAGCCCATGCACCCTACAGCCCACGCTCTGAAACGAGAGAAACCACCACAACGAGAAGCCCAATTAGAGAGCAGCCTCCTCTCACTGCAACTACAGAAAGCCCACACCTGATGCAGCAGTGAAGACCCGGCACAGCCAAGAGTAAAAATAAACAAATAATTTTAAAAGCCACGTATCTGATAAATGGTAAATATAAGAGTTCATTTTCCATCCCATATCTCGTGCTCCTACCATGCTGTGCAACCACAATCAAAGGCTCCAGTCTCTTGGCAATTTACTGCCTCAGAGTCAACAAAATTAGATACATAACAGAATTGTCTTAAGCAAATGTGGCAAATCCATCTCTTTAAGGCGCTGGCTCTGTGTCTGATAGGGAACTCGAGGCACACACGGCAGGCAGACAGGAGATGACGATCAGGAGCAAGCAAGAAACTACAAGCAAAGCTGGGACCACCCCCAAGAGCAGACTGACACCGTGGCTGTTCTTCTGAACCCTAACTTCGGTGATGAGGATTTTCTACAGAAGTCAGCCCTTCATCACTGATTGTGCCACGTGCTTTGGTTTGTCCTGAACCAATCAGAGGGCTGCCCAGACACCAGCTCAAGGACAGCCCATTCATTGGAACAGCCACACCTGGATAGTTCTAAAGGCCTCGGAATCAGTGACTACACGGTGTCTTCCAAGAAACCAGAGACTAAAAGTGGAATACGGCCGCACACTTGGTCCCCACCCTTCTTCCCATTTCTTGTGCATGCAAAGCTCAAGAGGAATCCTCCTTCTGTAAAATTCCCAGCCAGCTCTTGAAAAATGAACCATCTCTGTTCCAAGGCTGTGGATGCCAGAGTCTTAAATGCCAAAGGAAGCCTGCCAAACAGAGAGTGTTCTTCTCAAGATCCATCTTTCTGCTCATGTACCCGAAGGGCAACCTTTGCTGGTTGGCTTTAAGGGAGATTCTTATAATTCAGTCATGCTGGGTCACTGTTCCTGGGTTTGTGTTCCTCTGTCTCTGTGGTCCTATCTTTAGAGGGGTTTGGAGGTCCAGGGTGTCTGGTGCCCCAGGGACCTCTGCAGTTGGTTGTACTAGCCTCGTCAGTCTCATTTCTGAAGCAGCCAGCTCTGCCTCCCTCCAAACCTGATGAAGAACTTTCTGGAAGAATCAACACAGTTCTTGTGACTCTTGATGCCAACACAGCCATCCTCAGAGTGTGGCCTCCTTGAGGAATGACAGGAGAAGATGGCGGACATATAGAACCAAGCCTTGTCTCACTTCCAAAACAGATCACACGGTAGCCAAAAAAGAAGACTATAGAAAGTAGACAAGAAGGCGACTAGTCAAGATGGTCCAGATTGTGTTTCTTAAGTGTGTTCTGGTGTGTGTGCGTGCATGCATGCGTGTGTGTAAGACAGAGTAAGTATAAAGGAGAGCAGGTGAGGGTACGGGGGTGATATACCTGCACACAGAATTTATGGTGGATCTGGAAAGGGAAGTGCTAAAGAAGAGATGGTTCATGGCATCACTGACTCGATGGACATGAGTTTGAGCAAGCTCCGGGAGTTGGTGATGGACTGGGATACGTGGCGTGCTGCTGTTCATAGCATCGAAAGAGTCAGACACGACTGAGTGACTGAACTGAACTGAAAGAAGAGAAAATTAGTCTCCCCAAATTTATTGTGGATCCCAAACTTGTTGACTGTTTCAATCTTCCCTAAAATTTAAAGATTTCAGAGGTCTAATAGTTACTAGCGTCAAAAACTTGCTGCTGGGGCTTCCCTGGTGGTCCAGTGGTTAAGACTTCAGGCTTCCAATGTAGGGGATGTGGGTTTGAACCCTGGTCAGGGAGCCAAGATCCCACATGCCTCATGACCAAAAAAACAAAACATAAAATGAAGCAATATTGCAACAAAGTCAATGAAGACTTTAAAAATGGCCCACATTAAACAAACAAACAAACAAAAATCTTAAAAAAAAAACCCTGCTGCCACAGGAGTGCAACTTGCTGAGTAAAATGACCCAGTTTCAGGTTGCTTTTTTTTTTTTTTTTCCAGCCCCTGGAGCATCTAGAAACCTGCTGCCATTACCCCCCATAGCTTTGCCCCCATTTCACCCCCACTGAGTCCCCTCCAAACAAGATAAGAAGACAGACAGTAACTTGTGCCTAAATAAACCTGGTCCAGGTTCATCTGCCTGCCCAGTTGCAAGTTCCTGCCGATAAGCTACTTGGCAACCACGAATCATGACGGTCATTAAATGGAGTACTGGGAAATATTTAGTGCCAGATATCTGCATTTCAGCCTTCAACTTTTAAAGAGGATTTACCTTACAGTTCACATTTTATTGAACTTCCACTTCCCTGGTGGCTCAGACGGTAAAGCGTCTGCCTACAATGGTGGGAGACCTGGGTTCAATCCCTGGGTCAGGAAGGAAATGGCACCCCACTCTAGTACTCTTGCCTGGAAAATCCCATGGATGGAGGAGCCTGGTAGGCTACAGTTCGTGGAGTCTCAAAGAGTCGGACACGACTGGGTGACTTCACTTTCATTTTCACTTTTCATTGAAATGATTAAATGATGGTCAGAACCAGGGATACACACACTTCCAGCATACAACTCTTAGAACAGGCTTAGACATCAATTCCAAGACTTCTAATCCAACTCTCTGCTGCTGCTGCTGCTGCTAAGTCGCTTCAGTCGTGTCCGACTCTGTGCGACCCCAACTCTCTACTAAATTTATATTTAGATCATTTGAAATAATTAGTACATGTTTGATAAAAATTCCTAATTTTTATGACTAACAAGTCTCCCCATTCATGATAAAATCATACTTAGAAGGATTGATCTTGGGGAAAGGTCTACAAGATTCATTATCAGAGCAGTATATAAAATTATTGGCAATGCACTTATAAAACAAGCCCTCATTCCCATTGTGCATTGTTGAAGAGCTGCCAAAGGTTGGACCAAATACCCATGTGCTTTATAATTGAAAGCATTTAAGCTTTATATGATTATGCTAATAATATTTTGAATCAAGTGAATTTATTAAAATATTTAATTCCCACAGACCATTTAAAAAAGAAAACCGCAAGATCAAACATGATTTTTTGGAGAGCAGAGCATCCAGAAAACACTGCTGTTGAAAGGAGCTACTTGAGGAACCTCCATACTGTTCTCCACAGTTGTTCCATCAATTTACACTTCCACCAACAGCATAGGAGCACTTCCTTTTCTCCACATCCTCTCCAGCATTTATTGTTTGTAGATTTTTTTGATGATGGCCATTCTGACTGCTGTGAGATGATACCGCATTGTAGTTTTGATTGGCGTTTCTCTAATAATGAGTGATGTTGAGCATCTTTTCATGGGCTTCTTGGCCATGTGTTTATCTTCTTTGGAGAAATGTCTATTTAGGTCTTGTACCCATTTTTTCCATTGTGTTGTTTGTTGTTTTGATATTGAGCTCCATGAGCTGTTTGTATACTTTGGAACCCATTGTCTGAAATAGATAGCTAGTGGGAAGCTGCTACAAAGCACAGGGAATTCAGCAGGGTGCTCAGAGATGACCTAGAGGGGTGGAGTGGGAGGTCCAAGAGGGAAATACAGTGTTATGTATATGTGTGTATATATATATATATATATATATATAACTCCTTTATATATATAAATAAAGAAGTTACTTGATTCACACAAACAATCCTGGCTTCACAAACCCCACAGCCTACATACCCTAGAAGTTACTTATTTGCAGAGGAAAATATCTATATTTTGTGAGATTCTGATTTACTACTCAGTTAGCCAAGATTATTTAATTGATTGGAGATTTCCATTTTTTCTTTGAATCATTATAATTGCAGCAACATAATGCTTGGGTAAAAATTAGGTAAGAAATTAGAAAATAGTTTTGATCAATCATAGTTAATGGAGATGGTATCACCCTCTCCTGCTCAAGATTATAAAGCACATTTTGCAATGTGCTTCTCCACCTGATGCTTTGGTATCTATTTTCCCCAACTTTCCTGATCAATTTTACTTTGAAAGCTATTAAATCTGTAGTTATTTTTCATTTTAGGAGGTGTAGATTTGGATTCACACATAACTCAATTTTTTTAATGCAATAGATTTACAGTATCTTTTTGAAACCCTGTTAGAAAAAGAATCATTTCTTGTTATCCCTCTCAGTTCTTTACCCTAGGTGCCCTGAGGCCACTGCTTTCCAAAGTATAAGAGCCCTGGATCTGCTCTCTTCATCTTCCCTAATAAACTATTTGCCAAATAACTGAGTCCAAATAAGGAGTCTTAGCTTTGGGTTTTTCATTGCCAAACTAGTGTTCAGTGCACCACAAAATAAAGGCAGAGGAAGGAGGAATTGATGAGCCAGGGGATGTTTGAGTGATGAGTTCATCTTTACCTTTTTTTAATTCCATGTTATAATTGTAGAGTCCCTTGTACTTCAAGGAGACAGTCAATACTAAAGGAAATCAACCTTGAATATTCATTGGAAGGACTGATGCTAAAGCTGAAGCTATCCAATACTTTGGCCACCTATTGTGAAGAGCGACACATTGGAAAAGACCCTGATGCTGGGAAATACTGAAGGCAAATGGTGAAGAGGGCAGCAGAGGGTGAGACTGTTGGATAGCAGCACCAACTTAATGGACATGAGTTTGAGCAAACTCCTGTTTGTAGATTTTTTTTGATGATGGCCATTCTGACTGCTGTGAGATGGTACTTCAGGAGATCGTGAAGGACAGGGAGGCCTGGCATTCTGCAGTCCATGGGGTTGCAAAGAATCGAACATGACTTGGTGACTGAAAAACAACAACAAATAATTATCCATCTATATAAATTTCCCTCAGAAGGAACACTGTATGCTGCAGTCACATCTCTTTAATCTTTTACCTCCACATAGAAGCGCAGAGCCTGATCCAGTTCATGGCTCTGAACTGGATACAAAATTTATTTGTATCAAGGTAATTTAAAAGTGATTTCCCTTTTCATATTTCTAAGACTTTCTCTCAAATCAGCCTAAAATATTATCTACAGGGCTATTGAGATGGAAATGCAAAGAGAAAGAAAAAAATCAGTGTTCATTTATTTTTTCAATGACCAGAATATGATCTTTCAGTAAGTCCTGGGAATTAGGCTTTGTTAACAGTGAAAAGGATTTTCTAGGGAGTTTCTCTATGCCGCGGGTGGGGTAGCTAAGAATGCTGGCCTGCAAGATAGCCACTGGGTTCACTGTAGTGGCCATAGAGGGTCCCAGGAATCATCTGCAGCCACATTCCAGGCTGATTGTCAGCAGTTAAGGTGAAACCAACCAAGACAAAAGGGAAGGTCATATAAGGGGCATCATGTAAGAAAATAAATACCTGTGTCTGTACACCTCTATACTTATGATAACCATATAGATATTATATATAACAATTATATTTCATTTCCTGATCTTCATTGGTTACGATTTGAATATGGTAAAACATTCTGTGAGCTAAGTAATGGAAGTTATAAACTAAGAACATTTCCTCTTTTTCATTGATGATATTGATATAATATGGGTCAAGTATCGACTCGGATGTCACTACAGATGCTGTTGTAGTTACAGATGGGTTTCCCAGGTGGCACTTGGTGAAAAATCTGCCTGCCAATGCAGGAGACCTAAGAGACATGGTTCGATCCCTGGGTTGGGAAGATCCTCTGGAGGAGGGCATGGCAACCCACTCCAGTATTCTGGTCTGGAGAATGCCCATGGCCAGAGGAGTCTGACGGGCTGCAAACCATAGGGTCACAAAGAGTCAGACACAACTGAAGGCAACTTAGCAGGCATGCATACACACATAGATATAGATACAGATCTAGAGATTTTTGGGGGGAAATGATAGGTGGAGCCAGAAGAACAGGAGATGGTCAATTTGTGGTCTACTTAATATTCTCAAAATATGTTTAATAACAAAAGCAAAACACCTGCCTTCTCAATCTCTTTATTTTTTTGTAATTCAGAAATATGTGAGTAGGAGTAGCCTTATTTTTCTTTCTAATATGGACAAGCTCATTCATTTATTAAAAAAAAACATTTATGTTTATTAGGTGCCAAAAGTTATGTTTGGAAGTCACTGAGGAGTTTTAAGCAGAGGAGTGACATGTTATTTTTGACTTTGGAACATGAGATATGACTTTGTTTTTCTCCCAGCTCTGCTTTCAAATTTGCCAGATCTTTTGTCCTTAAACTTTGAAGACATCTCTAGAAGATCCTGTAGGGCTTCCCTGATAGCTCAGATAGTAAAAGAATCTGCCTGCAATGCAGGAGACCCTGATTCGATCCCTGGGTTGGGAAGATCCCCTGGAGGAAGAAATGGCAACTCACTCCAGTATTCCTGCCTGGAGAATTCTATGGACAGAGGAGCCTAGTGGGCTACAGTTCATGGGGTCACAAAGAGTCAGACACGACTGAGTGACTAACACTTTCACTTTCACTAGAAGATCCTGTAGCTTTCAGGATATAAGAACAGTTATAAGTCAGCTGTAAAAACAGTCTTACTTTGACAATGAACAATGAGATATTGAAAAGTTGAGTAGAGTCTAAATATAAACACCCGTCTCACATTCAACCCCAACTTCTTCTTTTCCCTCAACTCAGTCCTGAGCTGGCCCATGGAGCCTGCAGTTGGAGTCCATTCTATCATTCCTGTTTATGGCTCCTCCGGAACAAGATATGAAGGAAGAAGGGATTCAAGGAAAAGAGAAAAAGGTTCTTTTGTGCATTCATTTTGAGATTTGGAGGCTCTGTGAACTCTCTGTACTGTGTATTTCTCTGGCATGGGTAATGTATTCCAGAGGTAGGTATTTGCAAACAATATGATCACTTGCCCAATACTCAACCTCAATGAATATCTTGAGGTATCTTATGATACCTCCCAGCTCCTGCCTCCAAGTGTATCCCCCAGTCCCTTTCCACTGATGGGTCAGGATACCTTAAAGATGCCAGTAACTCCCCTCTCTGGCATGACTTTTCCATGAAATGTGTGTATGCTTGCTGGGAATTCAGGCTGATCCACTGGTTTCCCTTTTCCCCCCAGGTGATTTGTCTTCAGGCTGGTCCAGGAGAAAGACACACACTTGCCTCTGTTTTCACAAGTGTTCGAAAACTCCAGAGGATGCAAGTCAAGTTTTCCCAAGAACCCTCTGCTCTGGGTTGCTGGCTCCAAGTTAATATCATTCAGTGAGCATCAAGCTGGGCAGTGAGTTTCCTGGGTTCTTCCTTGCAGGCACTTCCACTCTTCATGAAAAATTTATGTCTCATTCCTTCACTCAGGGACAGTTGACTCTCTTCTTTCTATGAAACAGAGAGGAGGAAAGCTAAAACATTCTTTTCCTTTACCCCAGGAAGTGACCTGCCTCTTCCCTAATAACTTAATGAGCTCCAATCTTCTGTATACATATGTTGGAAGCAGTGTTGGAAGTGAGACCTGAGTCTCATTTGGTCACTTTTCAGTCACCCCTGGGAGGGAGTGCCTGCTGGTTCTATAGCTCTTCACGGTGGCCTATGGTTCTTAGTGATGGGAGTCTGGATGAAGAACAAGACAAGAGCAAAACCCCATTCTGCAACATGTTTCATCTTGTATAAATAGTACCATGACAACATTGTGAAGAACTGAGTCAAAGGAGATGAGATGGCAGATGGGGATTTCAGGAAGGAATCCAGATGAGAAATAAAAGGAGTCTGAACTCCTGGTCATGGGAGTGGAAAGGAGGAGATGGATCTGTGAGATATCCACTGAGGCTGAGTGAGTAATCGTGCAGTTGGCACATATGTAACAGAGAGAGAGCAGAGCAGACTTTGAGGACATGCGTTGATGTCTCTGGGGCGATTGAGGCAGAGAAGCTCAGGGGGGCAGTTAGAGGTATAATATGAGGTTCAAGAGAAGGGTCTGACTTGAGGCTATGGCTGGAGGAATTGGCAGAGTACAGGTGGTTATTGACACCTGGGTTTTTGGGGTTATCCAGGGCCAGTGCCTAATATGACAATGAAAGGACCCAGTAGAGCCCCAGGAAGCCCCTGCATTGAAGGACTGGGTTGATTTGCCTGGGAGACTGAGGAGGGACCAGAAAGGTGGGAGGAAAAAGTTCTCCGAAGGATACTGAGAAAAGCCTGTGCCCTTTTCCTTAAACCATTTAGTATAAATGTCACCTCTCCCCCTGCACTGTACCACTGGCACTTCTTTCCCTGGCCCTGCTTTCTTCATCTGCTCTAAAAAGCTGCTCCTTCCTTGATGAGCTGTTCCACAGGTCCGCAAAATCACTTGGTGAGGCTTCAACTGCTTCCTCAAACCAGAGGCTCCCTCACAAAGGCTCCTAAGATGAGAGATAACTAACTGGAGGAACATGCTTTGCATTTCTCGGGTGAGCTGCCAGCGGCTCCTGATGATGGGCAGGGTGCCACCATTCTGCTGTGGCTCCCACCTCTCTTCGCCTCACAGCTTGCCGCTGTCCCCTCCTGGGGGGAGCTTGTGCATTCTTTTCCTCAGCATCCAAAATGCTCAGAGATTCCCAAAGGCTGTGCTTTAAGTGCCCTTCTGGTTTGACGAGGAATTGGAACTGAGTGGACCTCATCAAGTCTTCGCATTTCTAGAAAAGACCTCGATGTCACTGGTGGAAGAGGAAGATGATCATCAGATATTACAAGTGATATTAATACTTTGTCATGGGATTTCTATTGCTCCTCTTTTAGAGAGGATTATTATAAGGCCCTTGTGCTGTGCTGGGCTAATCGCTTTAGTTGTGTCCGACTCTTTGCAACCCTATGGACCTGCCAGGCTTCTCTGCCCATGGGATTCTCCAGGCAAGAATACTGGAGTGGGTTGCCATGCCCTCCTCCAGGGGATCTTCCCAACCCAGGGATCAAACTCGAGTCTCATGTCTCCTGCATTGGCAGGCAGGTTTTGTACCACCAGCACCACCTGGGAAAGCCTACAAGGCCCTTATAAATCTCCAAATAGAGATTTCTATTCCCACCAATGGATTCCTTTTTAGTTGGACAGAAGGACAGAGAGGAGAATCCTAAGAATGACAAAGAGAAAAAAAAAAGTTTTTTTTTTCTAGACACCCCCAAAGCAAATCAAAATATTTGGGGTCAGAGAATCCAACAGATAAAGTCTGGCTCACTTCTAGAAGCATCCATTAAGCAAACCACCTACTTCAATAGTTGGATCCTTTGCTGCCTTCAGTCAAAACAAGTATTTCTCCTTCTGTGTGCTTGCCTTCCCCAGCTCCCTCCCAGAGTATATGTCAAGACTCACATCTGCTTTTGTTTTCCAGTTCTTTTGAAGTAGTTTGCCAATTTGCAATGCCCGCTTTCATGCCAGGATAATCCATTGCTATAGTATGGGCAAGCTCTTGATCCCATGCCCTGTGTAGTTTTGCCAAAGTCATGGAGGAGGCCAGTGGGAAGCCAGGAACAGCACACACAGCTTCAGGCTTTCAGGGCCCTCCTCGAGCTGCAGACACACGACTCTTTTTTCTTTTTTCCTCTACAAGCGTTCCTTGGCTCTCATAGGGAGCAAATTTACTCTTTGAAATGAAATACATCCTCTATTCCCTTAAACAATACCTTGCAATATCATATGATACTTGTCTTTCTCTCTCTGACTTACTTCAATCAGTATGACGATTTCTTGGTCCATCCATGTTGCGTAATAATGGCATTATTTCACTCTTTTTGTGACTGAGTAATATACCATCATTGGAGAAGGTAATGGCAACCCACTCCACTGTTCTTGCCTGGAGAATCCCAGGGACGGGGGAGCCTGGTGGGCAGCCATCTATGGGGTTGCACAGAGTTGGACACGACTGAAGCGACTTGGCAGCAGCAGCAGCAGCAGCAATATACCATCATACATATGTACCACATCTTCCTTATCCATTCATCTGTTGATGGACATTTAAGTTTCTTCCATGTCCTGGCTATTGTGAATAGTGCTACTATGGACATAGGGGAGAACCTTTAAAAAGCTTTTCAAATTATGGTTTTTTTCTGGATATATGCCCAGAAGTGGGATTGTTGAGTTATATGGTAGCCCTATTTTTAGTTTTTTTAAGGAACCTTCGTACTGTTAACCACAGTGGCTGTACCAATTTACATTCCTTCCAACAGTGTGGGAGGGTTCCCTTTTCTCCACACCCTATTCAACATTTATTGTTTAAAGATTTTTTTGATGATGGCCAGTCTGATCAATAACCTCAGATATGCAGATAACACACACTTACGGCAGAAAGCAAAGAAGAACTAAAGAGCTTCTTGATGAAAGTGAAAGAGGAGAGTGAAAAAGTTGACTTGAGGCTCAACATTCAGAAAACTAAGATCAGGGCATCTGGTCCCATCACTTCATGGCAAATAGACGGGGAGACAGTGGAAGCAGTGACAGACTTTATTTTGGGGGGCTCCAAAATCACTGTGGGTGGTGACCACAGCCATGAAATTAAAAGACGCTTGCTACTTGGAAGAAAAGTTATGACCAACTTAGACAGCATATTAAAAAGCAGAGACATTACTTGGCCAACAAAGGTCTGCCTAGTCAAAGCTATGGTTTTTCCAGTAGTCATGTATGGTTGTGAGAGTTGAACTATAAAGAAAGCTGAGAGCTGAAGAATAGATGATTTTGAGCTATAGTGTTGGAGAAGACTCTTGAGGGTCCCTTGGACAGCAAGGAAATCCAACCAGTCCATCCTAAAGAAAATCAGTCCTGAATATCCATTGGAAGGACTGATGTTGAAGCTGAAACTCCAATACTTTGGCCACCTGATGCAAAGAACTGACTAGTTTGAAAAGACCCCGATGCTGGGAAAGATTGAAGGTGGGAAGAGAAGGGGACAACAGAGGATGAGATGGTTGGATGGCATCACTGACTCAATGGACATGAGTTTGAGTAAGTTCTTGGAGTTGCTGATGGACAGGGAAGCCTGGCGTGCTGCAGTTCATGGGGTCACAAAGAGTTGGACACAACTGAGCAACTGAACTGACTGAATCTGATCGGTGTGAGGTGATATCTCATTGTAGCTTTGATTAACATTTCTCTATTAATTAGTGATGTTGAGTATCTTTTCATGTGCATTTTAGCCACCTGTATGCCTTCTTTGGAGAAATGTCTATAAGAGCTTCCACCCATGTTTTGATAGACCTGTTTGTTTTATTAAGGCTTCCCTGGTGGCTTAGATGGTAAAGCGTCTGCCTACAATGTGGGACACCCGGGTTCGATCCCTAGGTCGGGAAGATCCTCTGGAGAAGGAAAAGGTTAACCCACTGCGGTACTCTTGCCTGGAAAATCCCATGGATGGAGGAGCCTGGTAGGCTACAGTCTATGGGGTCGAGAAGAGTCTGACACAACTGAGCAACTTCACTTTTTATTTATATTGAACTGCATGAGCTGTTTATATATTTTAGAGGTTAAACATTTGTTGGTTGCTTCATTTGCAAACATTTTCTCCCATTCTGAGATTTGTCTTTTCATTTTGCTTATGGTTTCCTTTACTGTGCTAAAACGCTTAAGTTTAATTAGGTCCCATTGTGTGGAATCCAAACAATAAGGTATGAATGAACTTATCTACAAAACAGAAATAGAGTTGAAGATGTAGAAAACAAATTTATGGTTACCAGAGGATAACAGGTGGAAGGATAAATTGGGAGATTGAGATTGACATATACACCCTACCATATATAAAATAGATAGCTATTAAGGACCTACTGTATAGCACAGGGAACTCTACTCAGTACTCTGTAATGGCCTATAAAGAGCCTTCTGATGAAAGTAAAAGAGGAGAGTGAAAAAGTTGGCTTAAAACTCAACATTCAGAAAACTAAGATCATGGCATCCAATCCCATCACTTCATGGCAAATAGATGGGGAAACAATGGAAACAGTAAGAGACATTATTTTGGGGGGCTCCAAAATCACTGCAGCCATGAAATTAAAAGATGCTTGGTCCTTGGAAGAAAAGCTATGACCAACTTATAAAGCATATTAAAAAACAGAGCCATTACTTTCCCAACAAAGGTCTGTCTAGTCAAAGCTATGGTTTTTCCAGTAGTCATGTATGGATGTGAAAGTTGGACTATAAAGAAAGCTGAGCGCCGAAGAATTGATGCTTTTGAACTGTGGTATTGAGGAAGACTCTTGAGAGTCCCTTGGACTACAAGGAGATCCAACCAGTCCATCCTAAAGGAAATCAGTCCTGAATGTTCATTGGAAGGACTGATGCTGAAGCTGAAACTCCAATACTTTGGCCACCTGATGTGAAGAACTGATGTGAAGAATCTTGGAAAAGACCTTGATGCTGGGAAAGATTGAAGGTGGGAGGAGAAGGGGACAACAGAGGATGAGATGATTGGATGACATCACCGACTCAATGGACATGAGTTTGAGTAAGTTCCAGGAGTTGTTGATGGACAGGGAAGCTTGGTGTGCTGCAGTCCATGGGGTCACAAAGAGTCGGACATGATTGAGCGACTGAATTGAACTGAAAAAAGAGTGGATATATGTATAACTGATTCACTTTGCCGTACACCAGAAAGTAACACAACATTGTAAATCAAGTACAATAAACTTTTTTTAATGTCTTGCAAATATGTGTCTGTGTGAGCATGTGCTCAGTAGTTCAGTCGTGTCTGACTCTTTATGACCCCATGGACTTTAACCCGCCAGGCTCCTCTGTCCATGGAATTTTCCATGCAAGAATACAGGACCGGGTAGCCATTCCCTTCTCCAGGGAATTTTCCCAATCCAGGGATCGAACCCAGGTCCCCTGCATTGCCAGGGGATTCTTTACCATCCGAGCCACCAGGGAAGCCCATAATAATATTGGGTAAAGTGAATTGTATATAATATTTTAAAGAGAACTAATACCATTACCTTCCCCAGACATTTATTGTAAGAAATAAATAACACAAAGTGCTTTCTACTACAAAATGGTTTATAAATGTGAGTCATAATTATCTTCTATAATAAGAAACTGTGGGTTTATTCAAGTTCACTCTTTGAAGTACTCAACTGCTGTGTCTATCAAAGCATTATGAAATTCTACTCTCTATCATGATTTTCAGGCTGTTACTTATATTTCCACTGTGTTCTGTCTACTGAGTTTTGTAGGCGTTCAAGATGGAAACCTACTGACCTAACACTTAGTGCTGCTGGCAGGAGCTGTCTTTTGTCCCCAGGTACAAAGTTTTATGATACCCGCAGATTATCTCTACAACGTCTTGATTCTACAATGATCTTGTTGTTTTTGAAACCTTCCTCTGAGACTATACCGTATCTAGCACTCACATCCACACTTGCTTTGAAAGTGTATCATTGACCAAAATATTTGCGGGAACAGTTGAGAAGTAAGGATAATTTCTAAGTCAGCATGGTGTCCGAGTTTGTGTCCTGGCCCCTGATCTGAGACTTAAACCGAAGCTTTGCTTATAAGAATGCCGTCTACACAATCGTCTCAGTGTTATTGTACACAATGAATAAGATGACTCTGAAAATTCACTCTTCCCAGAGTTGTCTTTTTAGACCACCGCCTTATTTTTCCAATGGAAACATCTGAGATTTCTGCCTTTCTTCTTATGAAGCGTGAGAATTCCAAAAGGTCACTCCCTGAGGTTTTCTTCCATTTATTTTCACATTCTGTGAATCTTTGTAAAACACTCTGTGGGGTTCTCTGAGGGGCATGTGAGATATGGTTTCTGCTTTTAGAGTTTCATCTAGTTACTGGGATCCAACAGACTCAAAAGAGGAAACCTTACAGGTGCTTCCAAGGTGAGCCTGGCCACACATGTAACCTAACTTCAGTGGGACAGTAAGCATGGCTCTAGAGAGGGTGTTAACGCTGGACTGCACTAGCAAATAAGCCTCAAGACGTCAGGAGCAAAGGCCACGCCTCCGTTGAGTCATGGCCACAGCCTATTGGCTGGCCTCCTCCGTATAGTATTTAGTGATCCAACTTTCTTCATCTTGGGATGCTGCTTGAGCCACACAATGTGGCTCCCAGGGTTGCTGTGGACAAAGAAGAGAAGACTGAATGAAGGCAGCACCCTGGTTCCCCAGTGTCTCATCATGGAAGGGACACAGGCATTTATGGTCACTTCAGTTCAGTTCAGTTCAGTCGCTCAGTCATGTCTGACTCTTTGCGACCCCATGGACTGCAGCTCGCCAGGCCTCCCTGTCCAGCACCAACTCCTGGAGTTCACCCAAACTCATGTCCATTGAGTCGGTGATGCCATTCAACCATCTCATCCTCTGTCATCCCCTTTTCCTCCCACCTTCAATCTTTCCCAGCATCAGGGTCTTTTCCAAGGAGTCAGTTCTTCACATCAGGTGGCCAAAGTATTGGAGTTTCAGCTTCAGCATCAGTCCTTCCAATGAATATTCAGGACTGATCTCCTTTAGGATGGACTGGTTGGATCTTCTTGCAGTCCAAGGGACTCTCAAGAGTTCTCCAACACCACAGTTCAAAAGCATCAATTCTTCGGCACTCAGCTTTCTTTGTAGTCCAACTCTCACATCCATACATGACCACTGGAAAAACCATAGCTTTGACTAGATGGACCTTTGTTGGCAAAGTAATGTCTCTGCTTTTTAATATGCTGTCTAGGTTGGTCATAACATTTCTTCCAAGGAGCAAGCGTCTTTTAATTTCATGGCTATGGTCATCATCCACAGTGATTTTGGAGCCCCCCAAAATAAAGTCTGTTACTGTTTCCACTGTTTCCCCATCTATTTGCCATGAAGTGTGGGGACCATCATGGGGCCATGATCTTAGTTTTCTGAATGTTGAACCTCAAGCCAACTTTTTCACTCTCCTCTTTCACTTTCATCAAGAGGCTCTTTTGTTCTTCGCTTTCTGCCATAAGAGTGGTGTCATCTGCATATCTAAGTTTATTGGTATTTCTCCCAGCAATCTTGATTCCAGCTTGTGCTTCCTTCAGCCCAGTATTTCTCATGATGTATTTTGCATATAAGTTAAATAAGCAGAGTGACAATATACAGCCTTAATGTACTTCTTTTCCTATTTGGAACCAGTCTGTTGTTCCATGCCCAGTTCTAACTGTTGCTTCCTGACCTGCATACAAATTTCTCAAGAGGCAAGTCAGGTGGTCTGGTATTCCCATCTCTTTCAGAATTTTCCACAGTTTGCTGTGGTCCACACAGTCAAAGGCTTTGGCATAGTTAATAAAGCAGAAGTAGATGTTTTTCTGGAACTCTCTTGCTTTTTCCATGATCCAACGGATGTTGGCAATTTGATCTCTGGTTCCTCTGCCTTTTCTAAAACCAGCTTGAACATCTAGAAATTCATTGCTGAAGCCTGCCTTGGAGAATTTTGAGCATTACTTTACTAGCGTGTGAGATGAGTACAGTTGTGCGGTAGTGTGAGCATTCTTTGGCATTGCCTTTCTTTGGGATTAGAATGAAAACTGACCTTTTCCAGCCCTGTGGCCACTGCTGAGTTTTCCAAAATTTGTTGGCATATTGAGTGCAGCACTTTCAGATCATCATCTTTTAGGATTTGAAATAGCTCAACTGGAATTCCATCACCTCCACTAGCTTTGTTCATAGTGATGCTCCCTAAGTCTCACTTGACTTTGCATTCCAGGATGTCTGGCTTTAGGTTGGTGATCACACCAACCTATCTGGGTCATGAAGATCTTACTTGTATAGTTCTATACAGAAGAACTTGCCACCTCTTCTTAATATCTTCTGCTTCTGTTAGGTCCATACCATTTCTGTCCTTTATTGTGCCCATCTTTGCATGAAATGTTCCCTTGGTATCTCTAATTTTCTTGAAGAGATCTCTAGTCATGGTCACATACCATGGGCCTAAAGTAGCCACAATGTCTTACATCATTGCTAGTTGGCTGGAAACTATAGGGAAGAGCCTCAAGAGTGAATAGAACACCTCTGCTGTCACCATCACTGGCTAATTCCTTTGCTCCCAATTCAATTCAAGTCCCATGGTCCACAGGTAATCCTGCTTCCCTTTCACTGAGAAAAACCGAGTTGTTATGACAATCACTGCCTTCTTTCCCTTGACACCTGCATCATGGAGAAGCTGAAGCTGCGGCTCTCCTCAATTCTCAGGTTTGCTCTGTCACTGGGCTCTTTTGTTCTTTGACATTTCTGCTGCCTCCAAGCCCAAACGTAATTCTATAATTATGTAGTCTCACGCCAACATCTTCAAATACTCACAGCAGGTGTGTATCTCAAGCTCAGAACTAGAATTCTCTCCATTTTTAAATGGTGATTTAATTTTTTTCAGAGTCCCCATTCTGTCAGGGTCAGAGAAAACTTTCTTTAGGTTCTGTTTTATCAAAAATCAGGCTGAAGTTGCTTCTAATATTTGGTCCACTAGGGTGGATCCGTTTTCTTTTAGGGACAAATGACTTCCTTCTGGGATGCCCCTGCCCTGCGTGTGTATCTGAAGAAGAAAGTGGTGTGTGTGGGGGGCGGGGAAGCAGGGGCACAGTGCACCGCGGGCTGGGAGCTGTGGCCGGTCTCCCTCACCCTTCACCCTACTGCGAGTGTAACTCTGGTCATCAGTTGTGGCCCGACTGGGATGCAGTGTCTGTTACAAGGTTCCTCTTAACCCTCCCAGCTGAAGTTCTCCTCGCCTACTTTGAGACCCCACAGCATGCTTTCTAGGCCTTGATCACAGCATTTACCCCTTTCTATTGTGCATTGGGGGATATTACGGTTATGTCTTCGTTTTCGTATTAAACTAAGCTCCTCCTTTCCAGCAAGATCCGTCTGTCACTCATCTCTATGTTCACCTCCTAAATTAGTTGCCTCAAAAGTAGGGGTTTCAGACTTAGAAAACAATTTTGTAGTTACCAGTAGGGAAAGGTGGGGAGAAGGGATAGATCAGGGAGTTTGGAATTGACAAGTACACAATGCTATATTCAAAATAAGTAACCAACAAGGACCTACTACATAGTACAGGGAACTCTGCTCGATACTCTGCAATAAATAAGAAAAGAACTTGGGAAAGAATGAAAGTGTTAGTCACTCAACCATGTCTAGCTCTTTGTGACATCACGGGCTACAGCCCACAGCTCCTCTGTCCGTGGAACTCCAGCCTACGATAATATGAAACCACTCTCAGATAGCAGAGTCATTTGCTTTTTCAATACACCAATATTTTAGGTGTTATTTTGTAAACATTTATGGAGAACCTACTTTACAAAAATTTTATTTTATATTGAAGTATAAGAGTTGGACACAACTGAGCAACTGCACTTTCACTTTTCACTTTCATGCATTGGAGAAGGAAATGGCAACCCACTCCAGTGTTCTTGCCTGGAGAATCCCAGCGACGGGGGAGCCTGGTGGGCTGCCATCTATGGGGTCGCACGGAGTCGGACATGACTGAAGCGACTTAGCAGCAGCAGCATAGTTGATTAACAATGTTGTATTAGTTACATATATATGTATAACTGAATCACTTACTATACACTTGAAACTAATAAAACATTGTTAATCGACTATACTCCAATATAAAATTCAAAAATTTTAAAAAGGGCTTCATAAATGTTTATAGAAGAATACCTAAAATGTCAGTGTATTGAAAAAGCAAATGACTCTGTTATCTGAGAGTTGCTTTATATCATTCTAGGGAAAAAATGAGAGGGGAGAGGAAGAGTTGAAACAAGTTTAGTGAGTCTCTACCACTGATTAAACTGGGTAATGGGCACATAGGGGGTTATTATTCTGTTCTATATACTTTTGTGTGTGTTTGACACTTTTAGAAAATAAAAAAACAGTAAAAAAAAAACACAGAAAAACAAATGTTTCATTTCAAAAAACCTCAAATAAAATGGTTGCTTTTAGAGTTAGATTTCCAGTTCCAAACAGCTGAGTATATCATTCCAATAGGTTAATTTTAGGATACTGAAAGAATAGAGTCCAAGAATATATTTTGGCTCCCTGCCCATAGCTCTTTAAAAACTAGGAATTATATACATCTTCATTCACAGAAAGTTTCTCAGGGTTATTTGTACGTGAGCAAGAACTTGGTGATGCTGGGCTCTGCAGCATTGTTTTCTTCACTTGAAATGCTTCATTCTGCTATTGTTATTTCTAGATAAAAATGGTTTGCTGACATCATTTCTGCAAATCTGCATGGAATATTAATGTTTCTATTTTGTTTTATAACTTGAGTCATAAATGTAACCTTTTATTGTCTCACCTCCCTTTGCTTTTCAACACCTTCTTTCTATATGAAATCATTTTTTAAAATAAACTTTATATTTCAGAATAATTTTAGATCTACCGAAAAGTTGTGAAGACACTGCAGAAGGTTCCCACAAACACTGTATCCAGTTTTCCCTGTTATTAATATCTTACCTTATTGTTGTTAGTTGCTCAGTTGTGTCCAGCTCTTTGCGACCCCATGGACTGCAGCATGCCAGGCTTCCCTGTCCTTCACATCTCCTGGAGTTTCATGTCCATCGAGTCAGTGATGCTGTACATTAGGATGATGCATTTGTTAAACTAATGAACTGAAATTGATATGTTATTATTAACTAAAATCAATTTTTTATTCAGATTGCCTTTGTTTTACCTGCTGGGTTTTTTTCCCCCATTTCAAGTTTCCAAGTATCTCAGGATACTTCATTACATTTAGTTCTCACACATAAAATAATTTTTAAAAGGACACTTATATTTCTCTAATCCATGAGAGCAACTTAGTGTTTCCTCAGAATATTCATCTTGCCTAGAAAATGTATGATCTCTTTGCTCCCTTCTAAAATATATTATTCATTAGAAATTTGACTTGCTTTGAGCATTCCATTATGAATAGGTAATGACACTTTGAAATTTCAGGAGAGGAGAAAAGAAGGTAAAAAAAGCAGAAATCCTCTCTACTAGGTTGTTCAAGTTGGTGAATACATCAAGCTTTGAGCTCAGAGCTTTTCTTCTTCTTTTCTTTATAATTTTATTTCTTTATATATATATATATATATATATTTGGTTGTGCTGGGTCTTCCTCACTACACAGGCTTCTCTCTAGTTGCAGCTGCTCTTCTTTGCCGCGCATGGGCGTCTCAGGGCCATGTCGTCTCTTGTTGCAGGGCACGGGTTCTAGGCACTTGAGTTCAGTAGTAGCGGCTCATGGGCTCCAGAGCACAGGAATACTTGTGGCACAGGGGCTTAGTTGCTCCACGGCAGCTGGGATCTTCCCGGATCAGGGATCAAGCCCATGTCTCCTGCAGGTGGATTCTTTACCACTGAGCCACCTGGGAAGCCCGGGTTGATAAGTAGTTTGCAGCTACACAGTAACTCTTTTAAAAAAATCTATTTATTTTAATTGGAAAATGATTGCAATATTGTGATGGTTTTTGCCATACATCAATGTGAATCAGCCGCAGGTGTACATGTGTCCACCCCCATCTTGAGCCGCCTCCCACCTCCCTCCCCACACTATCCCTCTGGGTTGTCCCAGAGCACCGGCTTCGTGCATCGAACCTGCACTGATCACCTATTTCATATATCACCTGAGAGCTGCCGAAACAGAGCTAAGAGTGTCAAGATTCTGGAAAAGAGGTCATTGGAAAATGAACTCAGAGTTGTTGTCTACTTTCGCCCTGGGAACAGTTGCTGATTCTGGGTATAAGAAGAGAACCTGAGCTTTCCCCAGGCAGCGGCCACCACAGAAAAAGAGAAACCAGCAGAGGCTGTGGCAATCACATGAGGATGAAAAATCAAAATTAGAGACTTGATAGATTAAGATCCTGGTGAGAAGAGTGAGTCAGAGAACTAAGCTTAGCATATGGATAGTTTTCCCTTGAAGATAATTACCTAAATCTGGGAGTTTAAGAAGCTAAGCAAGAAGCTTCTGAAAAGCATTATTCAAGTTTACTGGAGTCATGTTAAATGGATCTAGTAGCCAACTTGTAGGCAGTTCTACTACCAAAGTTGAGATCATTTAAATGTTAAAAAAGAGACTAACCATAATGCATTGAAACATGTTAAATATGTCAAAATCTACACATTCATTATTACACTAAAAAATAGAAACCACAACAGCATCATAGGCCACCAAGAATGCTTGGGAATCACTTCATCATTCTGAAGACTGGTGAAGTAAAAAGCAAATATTTATATTGTCTTTCCTGCTTGTGTTATGTCTGAGGGTAATCAAATGCTTGATGAGTGTTGTTTCTACTTATAAAAGCATCCCAACCAATACAGTAAAAAGTGATGGAATTGGAATATTAGCAAAGCCTCTTGAAATAACGAGTCTCACAAGCACTTACCAGTGACAGTGAAAGCTTTAGATGAACTTTTATAAAGAATAAATAATTTATTCTTTATAAGAATAAATCAGGCTGACCATGCTCCAACCCACTGATCAATCTCGTTGTGACCAAAAAGAGAAAGAACCATAGAATACATGACTCTTGAAAAGGCAGTGGAAAACCCACCACAGCATCTCTAAGATATTCTCAACCAAACATCCAACCTGAATCCAATAAGCCTCTGGGTATAGCTTCCACTTTACAGAAAGTAGAATAGATAGAGGAAAAGATTGGAAACATAGGGACACGAGGTGCAAATCCAGAATGTAGGAGGCTCTACAGAACAAATCACCCGATTTCTTTCATAAATATACAGCAATAGGAGAGGAAGAAGAATCAAGAGGGAGAGAACCTATAGATGTGATTTGAGCTGTAGCAACCAAATGCAAACAGCGACAAATCTTGGGACAAGACACACATCAACTGAGTTACAAAGATACTGATAATTGAGGTCATGTCATCTGTAAGTAACTCTCGTGGAAGGTCATTGCCAATGGAGGGCGAGTGGGAGACCTCAGAGAGGAAAGCACTCGAAGAAAGAGATGAATGAAGGCCATTATGCCAAGTCTTTTCTCCTTTCACTCACGCTCAAGTGGACCTGGCTTAAGAAATGTGCAGGTCCAGTTGGGGCATATGGGGGGGTATGTATGGCTCAGTGCACGTTACTTCAGCTAGAGATCAGTTCTCACCCTAATGGTGCCCAACATTAAGTTTTCATTATCATAGACTTTACACTGGGTCTTTATTTCAAATATCATTATTTACCCATGTAAACATGGGTAAATATGCCAGAAGTATTTTCATATATATCACCTCATTTAAATATTCACACTACCCTAATTTAGGTATTATTTCTTTACAAAGAAGAAATCAGGCTCCAAGACATGAAAGAGATGTGAAAGGTCACACAGTTAATACGGCACAGAGCCTGAAGCCAAACTCCTCACTACAAATTCTAAGTTCTTTCTTCTTATAAGTCCTTGTAAGTGGGCAGAAATCAGCCACTGTTGGGCTGGCCTGACTAATCCTTTCCTAAAGAGTGATGACAAATGTCACACCCTCACTTCTATCCCCAAAGTATCTCCATCCTCAGGGTCATCCTAGACACCAAAAGTAGATCTCATCGGGAAACTTTTTTGTTCTCCTTCCCAGATTATTTTATTTTGGAGTTGAAGGCAAAAAAAAAAAAAGGAGAATTTTTTTCCTCCCCTATCATTTTGAGACATTCAGATTAAAATGACACCCTTGTCAAAATTCTTAATGCTGCTCTTAGAACTACACAAAGGCAGACAGATGATGGAGAGGAGAGGGGGGTGGAGAGGAGGTGTCCCTGAATTGATTAGAGATTGTTCGAAATGGATCCTATACAACTGAGTGATCTTCATTCCCTCCATTGTTTTCCACTCTGATGGACAGCATCTGACTGGTAGGTGGAGACTATTTCATATCTTTTTTGTGTAGTTGCCAATTCTCCCCACTTGTGTCTTGTCATTAGCAAGCACAAACTGCCTCTGAGGCCGTTGCATGAGACTTTGTAGGAATAGGGCTTTTCAGAGGCATGGACCCCCCAACTTGGGATAGAAACTTGCTAAGATAAGAAGAAAAGTTTCAAAATAGGAATCTGGGCGAAAACTACCTGTTGCTCCTCCTAATAATGATTAAAGAGGAGAGTAAGAAAGTACTTTAATAAAGATGCACCAAACTAGATATCAGACAAGGTGTCCTGTGTCCCAGAATTCCAGCTGCATCTTGCTGGAGAGTAGATCATTGACTTGGATTGAAATGGACAAATATGGACTCCACTTAATGCTCATTAAGTCCACAAAAATGGGCTCCACTTAATGCTCATTCCCTTTTCATGTTCAGATACTAAATGCATTGGGAAGGGCAGTTAAACTGTTATTTTATCTATCAAACTCCCCATCTTACATGTTCTTCACAGGAAAGAAATAACTGCAAAAAGCTAAGTAGCACTGAATTCATCCAGGTTTGAGACACTCATTCTCATTGTTCAGTTTTTCTTTACCATGTTGCTGCTCAAGGTTACAGAATAGATTATGAAGAGAATATTTTGTTCCCATCACTTGTGACCAGATCAGTTGATATATTGAAAAATGAGACACACTTTGAAACAATATTTAAAGAACAAAAGAGGAACTAAATTACTAATGTATTCACTTATCTATTATCTAGTCAAAGCTATGGTTTTTACAGTAATCATGTATGGATATGAGAGTTCGACTATAAAGAAAGCTGAGTGCCAAAGAATGGATGCTTTTGAACTGTAGTGTTGGAGAAGACTCTTCAGAGTCCCTTGGACTGCGAGGAGATCAAACCAGTCCATCCTAAAGGAAATCAGTCCTGAATATGCATTGGAAGGACTGATGCTGAAGCTGAAACTCCAATTTTTTGGCCACCTGATGTGAAAAATCAACTCATTGGAAAAGATCCTGATGCTGGGAAAGATTGAAGGTAGGAGGAGAAGGGGATGACAGAGGATGAGATGGTTGGATGGCATCACCAACACAATGGACATGAGTTTCAGTAGGCTCTGGGAGTTGGTGATGGACAGGGAAGCCTGGCATGCTGTGGTCCATGGGCTCACAAAGAATTGAACTTGACTGAATGACTGAACTGACTGATTCACTTATCCATAATCATAATTGCAACAACACATGCACAAAGCCATTCTTATTAATGAATTCAAAAGAATGGCTCAAAGCTCAAGAGGTCTGTTGCTTTCAATCCTTTATGTCTCGTAGGTTATTGCTTTCCTTGTCTTCACCATGAAAGCAATGAACATATGAGCCTGAATACAGAAGGAATTATATGCTTTCAGTGGAGAACCCTTTCATGGTTATGCTGTGCTTAGTCACTCACTCGTGTCTGACTCTTTGTGACCCCACGGATTGTAGCCCACTAGGCTCCTCTGTCCATGCGGATACTCCAGGCAAGAACACTGGAGTGGTTTGCCATGCCCTCTTCCAGGAATCTTCCCAACTCAGGGATAAAACCCAGGTCTCCCACATTGCAGGCAGATTCTTTACCATCTGAGCCACCATTTTGTCAGGAATTAGTTGAAGTTTCTTTGGGCTAGGAACACTGGTTAGGACCTATTTAATAACATGAAGGCAATGCTCATTGGCTGTCTGAGTGAGCATCCTTTCATCTCTTGTAATTGGTAAGTTATCTAAATCTTAGTTGGTAAACACCCTTGTTCAGGTAAGTCCTTAACCATTCAGAAGTATGATGAACATGAACAAGTATGCGTGGCACTCAGAATTGTACTTTCAATTTCAGACTCACTGTATGGGCCAATTGACATTGGCAACACCCTTTGTAATATTTGATTTAAGGAGTTTAGCTCTTATTTAAGAAACTATCATAAATGAAGGCAGTAGTTGAAAAAAAAGTTCTTGTAACTCATCCTCCAACTTGTTGGTTATGCTAACTCAATTTAGACATCGTACCAACAACAGGCAAGCTTACCTAGGATCTTTTGGCACAAAGGACATCCATTCTTAGATTTTGGCTTAAGATCTTCCAAGTCTTTTATTTGGCAGAATACTTAAAACTCTTCTTTGATTGAATGTGTCTACTCAGGCACTTTATGAAGACTTGTTACTTTAGGAAAAAGGAGGTACCAGTTGCAATGATCTTGGAAAGGAAATGGGGTGGAGGAGGAAGAGGAGATAAATAGGAAAGGCATTTGCTCTTTATTAGGTTGTAACTAGCCAGGCCATTTTTAAACACTTCATAAACAGACCTGTCATCCAATCTCAATTAAAAATCATCTCTTACTGCAGAAAAACCTAAATCAGGACGTCCACACTATAATAAGACATTGTATATGGGTAGAATGCTGTCTTCATATCACATTTCTCAGCATAAATCCAAGTATGTTGTAGGTGCCTGGTGACTCGTGGCTGTATCAATTAATTAACTAATTAACATATGAACTAATTGTAGAATTTCACACCAGATGCTCTAATTTTAAAAATGAATCATAGGAAAGTTAATATAACAAACACCCATGTAACTTACACACTGAATTTAAAATATACTAACATTTTGTAGTATTTGCCTCAATTTTTTTTGTGCAATAAAACTCTGCAAAGAGAAGTTGACATTCTTTGTGTGTGTTAGTCGCTCCATCGTGTCCAACTCTTTGTGACTCCAAGGACTGTAACCTGCCAGGCTCCACTGTGAATGGAATTCATCAGGCAAGAATATTGGAGTGGGTTGCCATTCCCTTGTCCAGGGGATCTTCCCAACCAGGGATCAAACCCCAGTCTCCTGCATTGCAGGCAGATTCTTTACCACTGAGCCACCAGGGAAGCCGACATTCTTTACCCACCACCTTCCCCACCCTGCACTGCCTTTTAATTTCAACCCTCTTCCTCACTCCACAGAGGCAATACACTAGATATTCATTTTCCAAGAACCAGCGTTGGTTGATACTTAGAGAAATTCAAAGAGCAGAATAAATAATTTTGTGAAGGAAAGAGAGAAAGAAGGAAAGCAGGGAGGAAAGAAGTAAGAGAGAAAGATAAAGAGAAAAGGGGAGGGAGTAAAGATTATTGAAGATTTGCAGTGGGATAGTGCAAATGTCAGGATATTTAATGAAGATGATCAGTTGGCAAACACAATATTCTTTTTATATCATCTAGATGGACGTGAGTTTGAGTGAACTCCGGGAGTTGGTGATGGACAGGGAGGCCTGGTGTGCTGCAACTTGTGGGGTCGCAAAGAGTTGGAGACAACTGAGCAACTGAACTGACTGACTGACTGAAGCCCACCAGGCTGGGTACCATTGTTGTCAGTTCTCAGTACCATTGTTCTATGACTTCAGGTCTCTATCCTTGGAGATTCAGCTCAATTTGTTAACTTAATGCTTCTTAATATTTTATGTTGATACCCTCTGCTACCCCTATTCTCAAAGACTCATGGAAATAATTCTCTATTAAATCTTGTACCAATTTTAAAGAAGTGTATGAGGAAAACTGAGGAATGGAAAAACCAGGATTAACGAAGCAAAGGGAACCCGACAACCCAGGTAGCTGGTGTAAAATTCATGACTGAATAAGAGGAGTTCTTCAACATCTGCCCTTCAGCCTCCTTGTTCTTTTTGTCTTCTCGAGGGGCCTTAATTGACATATAACATTAAGACGTCCACATGCTTATTTGATCCGTGGTGCTAGTGGTAAAGAACCTGTTTGCCAGTGCAGGAGACATAAGAGACATAGGTTCGATCCCTGGGTCAGGAAGATCCCCTGGATGAGGGCATGGCAACTCACTCTAGTATTCTTGCCCAGAAAATCTCATGGACAAAGGAGCCTGGTAGGCTACAGTCCACAGGGTCACCAAGAGTTGGACACAACTGAAGTGACTTAGCAAGCATGCATATTTTGCAGTATGATTACCATGACAGAGTTAGCCAACACATCCATCACATCGCATAATGATCATTTCATTTCATCGTGAGAACGTTTAAGTTCTATTCTCTTAGCAGCTTTGAAGTATAGAATACAGTATTGTCCATAATAATAGTCGTGCATTAGCTCTCCAGAACTTATCTTCTAGCTGCAAGTTCCTATCCTTGACCAAGAGTTCCCTTATCCTCCCCCACACACCCCCACACCTAGCCCCTAGCAAGCATCATTCTACTCTCTGTTTCTAACAGTTTGGCTTTTTAGATTCCACACATAAGTGATACAGTATTTGTTTTCCTCCGTCTGAGTTATCTTACTAGCATAATGCCCTCCAGGCCCATCCATGCTGTCACAAATGGCAGATTATCCTTCTTTCTCATGACTGAATAATACTCCATTGTGTAAATACTGACACTGAGGTTGTGTCCATATCTTGGTTATTGTGGATAATGCTTCCATAAACATGGCCGTACGTGTATCTTTTCAATATCCTGTTTTCGTTTCCTTTGGATATATATACCCGGAAGTGAAATTTCTGGATCACATTGTAGTTCTGGCTTTCCCAGTGGCTCAGCGGTAAAGAATCTGCCTGCAATGCAGGAGACATGGGTTCGATCCCTGGGTCGGGAAGATCCCCTGGAGAAGGAAATGACAACCTACTCCAATATTCTTGCCTGGAGAATCCTCATGGACAGAGGAGCCTGGCAGGCTACAGTCCACGGGGTCGCAGAGAGTCGGACACGACTGAAACAACTTAGCGTGCGTGCATGGTAGTTCTATTTTAATTTTTTGTAGAAACTCCATGCTGTTTCCCAAAGTAGCTGTCCTGACTTACCTTCCTACCAACAGTGCACTGGGGTTCCCTTTTCTCCACACTCTTGCCAAAACTTATTATCTCTTGTCTTCTTGATGATAGCTGCTCTAACGTTAGTGAGAGGTGATAACTCATTGAGGTTATGATTTGCATTTCCCTGATCGTTAGTGATGTCGAGTATCTTTTCATGTACCTGTTGGCCATTTGAAAATCTTCCTTGAAGAAATGTCTATTTTGTTTCCCTTCTCACTTTTTTAACTGCATAGTTTGATTTTTCATTGAGTTCTTTATATATTTATATTAATTCTCTATCAGGTATATTATTCACAACTATTTTCTCCTATTCTGTGGTTTGCTTTTTCATTCTGATGATTTTTTCTTCTTTTCTATGGAGGCTTTCCATTTGATACAGTTCCGTTTGTTGAATTTTGCTTTTATTGCTTGTGCTTTGGGTGTCATATTCAAAAAAGGCTGAGGCTGGTTCTCTCAGGCAGTCTTGTTCTTTCTTCAAGAGTCTGATGGAACACTTCAAAGGGTGTGTTAAACAGCTGAGTTAATGAAAATGCCACTCGCCAGCAGAAACTATCTGTTCTTGCATGGGTTCAAAAACAAATACAGGCATTTCTGATACATGAACTTACGTACAAAATAGAAACAGATTCACAGACTAATAGAATTAACTTACGCTTACCAGGGTCCAGCAAGGACCTATCTCATAGCATACGAAACTCCACTCAGTGTTATGCGACAGGCTGGATGGGAGGGGAGTTTAGGGGAGAATGGATACATGTATGGATATATGTATGTCTGAGTCCCTCTGCTATGCATCTGAAACTATCACGACACTGTTAATTGGCTATCTTCCGATATTAAATAAAAAGCTTTTGAAAAACCAAATACAAACATTTCCTATGGAAAAGAAGTGTTATTGATCATTTTCAAATTCATAAATATGAGTTTTGCAGGGGGAAGAAGTTCTTCAAGGTCCTGTTTGAAGAACTGTAGTGACATGAATTTATGAGAAAAGAGCTGGTTTGTGGGTGAGGAAGGCATAAGATCTCTGAGACACATTTTTGCGATAAGGAGCTTGGTAGACTCATTCCTTCCAAGGAGAACACATTCCTGGCCCAAAAGCACAGACGCCTCCATGGCCAACAAGCTCCCCAGGTGGGCTTTCAGACAACTGGAATTGAGTCTCCCCTCGATCCTTCCATCTTTTCAACTAAAACTTTTAATAACCTTTTCCAAGCACAAGGAAACAGTGAGTCAAGCAGGTGATTAGAGGAGACAGAAAAGATAATTTTCCTGAAGCTGGTTTTTATCATCTGCCTAAGAATTCATTTCCAGAATGAAACGTTATATTAGAGTACCAGATAGGGGGGCTTAAACATTTTTCTTCTCATTTTAAGATGTTTCTAAGTGAATCCCTATTATTTCAGTTGTTTTGAATCATTAATTTTGAGCATGTGGGGTTTTTTTCCAATGACCACTTTTGATATGATCATTTAACATATAAACACCAAAGATCACCTTGGGCTTCCTTGGTGGCTCAGATGGTAAAGAAACTGCCTGTAATGCAGGAGACCTTGGTTTGATCCCTGGGTCTGGTCCCTGGGTCAGGAATATGCCCTAGAGAAGGTAATGGCAACCTACTCCAGTATTCTTGCCTAGAGAATCCCATGGACAGAGGAGTCTGGCAGGCTACAGTGCATGGGGTCTCAAAGAGCTGGACATGACTGAGTAGCTAACACACATGGGGTAACTTCTATGAGATGCAATCAGATCAAGATATTTCACACTGTCCTATACCATATGACACAGATATGAGAACCTTGAGAAGGGGACTCAGAATTGCTCTGAGGTTTGTCCAAAAGTGGTATCTGAAAGTTCACAGAACATCAAACCCATCACTAAGTTTTCTCATGAAGCAAAAGCCTCAAACAACACATTGCTGTCTTTTGAAACCAGGGCTCTTAGGATATTCTTTAAATGAAAATAAATTGCCATCATTACTTGGGTTTTGAAACCTGTTCCACATGATTTCTATACTGTCCAAAAAACACATGGCTTGGTCCCATAAATCTAATGAACACTTAGAACTTAATGCCTCTGATAGAGGCTTATCTCTCGTAGCTTGTCTGCATAGCCTACTTCATGATAATCCCAATTAGATTAGAACCCTAATTATGTTTCTGCTCAGGGTATTTTTAGATAGCCTTAACATTTGATCTGTTTAGTCTAGTTTTACAGGTGGCAAAAGATTAAAAACAGGTTTTAAAATAAGATATGACTATTACGTTTCTAATAATAGGCGATTGTGGTCCCTGAGCTACTTTTTATTTAGTGACGCATGGAACAACCCTTTGATGATGGTAATTGTCCCCACACACCCTATCCCTACACTGGGAAAAATAAGCCACCCTTTGTAGTCAAGCCTTCAGTCCTACCATATAAACTTTAGCCCTTTCGTTGCAGGATCTTGAGTTTCTTTCACTCCTTCCGTCTAAAATAACCTACCTTTTCAATTCTGCCCAAACCTTCTGGTTATATATTCCCAGGGACACTTGTCCTGATATTACCTCCATGACCTCGCTACCCCTGAATGAAAAAAATCACGTGTTCCCCAAGGTGGCCTCTCAAACTTGCGTGTGTGTAAGGCTCGCCAGGGAGCTCTTTAAAAAAAAGGAGATTCCCAGGCTGCACCCAGAGGGTTTCCACCTCTGGATATGTCTTTCAGGGGTCTGGGAACTTCTATATTCAACAACCAAAAATCCTGGGTTATTTTTTGGAAGGATTTTGAGAAACATTGCTTTCCAAAACATTTTCACTTCCAAATACACAGTTTCAAATTTTCCATCATGCTGACAGTTATTTTCCATAAATGAGAACATCCTACAGTTATAAAACATTAGACAAGTAGACAAATTTAAGGTGCAATGTTTATTATTTTTAATATTTTTCTAGGATAAGCTTGGGGCTTCCCTGGTGGCTCAGTGGTAAGGAATCAGCCTGCAATGCAGGAGATGCAGGTTCAATCCCTGGATTGGGAAGATCCCCTGGAGGAGAAAATGCAACCCACTGCAGTATTCTTGCCTGGGAAATGCCATGGACAGAGGAGCCTGGCGGGCTACAGTCCACGGGGTCACAAAAGAGACACAATTGAGTGACCAAACCACCAACAGATTAAACTTGGCTCTGCTGCAAATCGCCTTGATTCTGCCCTCACTTTCCAAGGTAGAAGAAAAGGAACACCAAGAATTGTACAAAGGCAGAGAGAGATTGCCGGTGGGCTCACTCTGGCTGGACTTGAGGTAACTGTAGCTCCACCGTCCCTACTCAAGAGGCAAGCTTTGTCCTCCAGAGACCTCTAAGGCCCTGAGGAGTCTTTTTTTTTTTTTCTTTTTTAATTAAGGAATTTATATTTCTGACCAGGGTGTGTCTTCGTTGCTACACGCAGGCTTTTCTCTAGTTGCGCGGCAAATGGCTGCTCTAGTTGGGGTGCAGAGGCCTCTCACTGCGGCGGCTTCTCTTGTCGTGGAGCACGGGCTCTAGGAGTGCAGCTCAGTAGTTGAGGCGCATGGGCTTAGCTGCCCTGTGGCATGTGACAGCCTCCCAGACCAGGCACTGAACCCATGGCCCTGCACTGGCAGGCAGATTCCTAACCACTGGACCACCTACAAGTCAGCCCCTAGCCACACTGACAAATCAGGCACGCAGAACCCTTCATCTATTCTTCATTTACCTGAAATGTTTAAAGTTTCAAGACTTGACATGATGGTCAGACTTCAGCTTGAATGTGCCGTGCACTTATGCCATCTCAGTGCCCAATTCCATTGTCAAAAGCAGACAGCTCTCTATGCAAGTCACAGTTTCCATTTTTATTGCAAGGACAAAATGCATAGCCTGATGGTTGCCCGAGGTATATGCAACCTTTCTGGAGAGGATGACCTTGAGTGATACTGGTTTGCAAAGTCAAAAGCTTTGGCAACTTGAAAGATGAATTTAAGCCAGGGTTTCGGGACGTTTTATTTTTTTTCCAGTTTTTTTTTTAAATTTTATTTTATTTTTAAACTTTACAATATTGTATTGGTTTTGCCAAATATCGAAATGAATCTGCCACAGGTATACATGTGTGCCCCATCTGAAATGGTACTTGACTTACTACTACCTGGTCATGAATGGGTTAAGTAGGATCTGCCCTTAGTAATGATACCTCGTATGCTCCTATACATGGAGGAGGAATGTCAGCCATTCACAAATATTTATTCACAAGCTCTTATTGAATATCTACTATGTACAGGGGCAACAAAGAGCCAAGAGTAGTAAGAAACAGTCCTGGCCCTCAAGACACATCCCCCCAAAGGGGGAAAATACCCTGTTTGAGTGTGATATGTGCCACAAGAGAAGGAAGCTCGGATTACTAGCAGGTTCAGGGAAGGAGAGACAGGAGAAAACAATCCAAGAGGGCTTCCCAGAGGAAGGGATGCTTAAACTGAATTTTAAAAACAAACACAAACAACCAGGAAGATTATGTACAGGAGAGGTAATGGCTGACATTCCAGACAAACATGTCCAGAAAAACCGACGCTAAAAAGAATATGGCTTTAATTGGAAATGCAAGTAATGTTAAAACTCTAGATAGGAGAGGAGGAGCCACATCAAGATGACATCTCTAGATGTGGTAAATGGAATATTACTCAGCCATAAAAATGAAGGAAATAATGCCATTTGCAGCATCTCTAGGATGGACCTAGAGATTATCATGCTAAGTGAAGTAGACAGAGAAAGGTAAATATATGATGCTCTTTATATGTGGAATCTAAAAATAATGATACAAATAAACTTATGCATGAAAGAGAAATAGACCCACAGACATAGAAAACAAACTCATGGTTACCAAAGGAGAAAGGCAGGGGAGGGATAAATTAGGAGATTGGGATGAACATGCTCACACTACTATTTATAAAATAGGTAACAAACAAGTACCTACTGTGTAGCACAAGGTGCTATACTCAGTATTTTGCAATAACCTATATGGGAAAAGAATGTCAAAAACAATATTCAGTTATTTATATATATAACTGAATCACTGAAGCTAACACAACATCATAAATCAACTGCATTCCACTTTTTAAAAAATGACATCTCCATATCATGCACAGTTTAGCATTTCCCTGACAGGCTATGGACAGCCTTGAAAGGACTTTAGGTAAGGGATAAATATAGTAGAATTTGCATTCATTCATCTGTTCATTTGATGCAATGAATGTTTATTACAGACGCATTAGGTGCTAGGTATTGTGTCACGGTGAGCACAGAAAATATAATACTGAAAAGGTAGAAATGGCCCCTGCCCTCAGGGCGCTTAAATTCTGATGGAAAAGATACACGGTAAGCACACAAGAATAAAAGAAACAATGTATCACCATTGCCCTGAGTGGTGGAAAGAAAATAAAGAGGGATGTGAGAGAACAATGAGAAAGAGCTGTTCCTCTAGTTCAAATGACTGGGGGAAAATTTTTCTCTTAAGACTTGATATTTAAATTGAAGGATGATAAGCAATGAATTGGAGAAGACTCTTGGGAGTCCCTTGGACTGCAAGGAAATCCAACCAGTCCATTTTAAAGATCAGTCCTGGGTGTTCATTGGAAGGACTGATGCTAAAGCTGAAACTCCACTACTTTGGCCACCTGATGCCAAGAGTTGACTCATTGGAAAAGACTCTGATGCTGAGAGTGATTGGGGGCAGGAGGAGAAGGGGATGACAGAGGATGAAATGGCTGGATGGCATCACCGACTCCATGGACGTGAGTTTGAGTGAACTCTGTGAGTTGGTGATGGACAGGGAGGCCTGGCGTGCTGCGATTCATGGGGTCGCAAAGGGTCAGACACGACTGAGTGACTGAACTGAACTGAAGGAATGAATTAGGAATTGGGTTCATTTATTCCTCATAGTTCAGTTGGTAAGGAATCCACCTGCAATGCAGAAGACCCCAGTTTGATTCCTGAGTCAGGAAGATCCACTGGAGAAGAGATAAGCTACCCACTCTAGCATTCTTGGGCTTCCCTGTGGCTCAGCTGGTAGAGAATCTGCCAGCAATGTGGGAGACCTGGGTTCAATCCCTGGGTTGGGAAGATCCCCTGGAGAAGGGAAAGGCTACCCACTCCAGTATTCTGGCCTGGAGAATTCCATTGACTTAGTTGAAATGTATTTGACTGTATGAATTCCGTACAGTCCATGGGGTCGCAAAGAGTCAGACACGCCTGAGAGACTTGCACTTTCACTTCATTCATTTACTTCAATAATATTTATGGCATACCAACTTTAAAGTGATTTGGGAGAAGAACTGGGTGAAGCACATCCTAGGTAGACATGAGAAGAAATGAAGATGCTGGGAAGAAGGAAAGGACTTGGCTTAAGAAGTGACAAAAGACCAGGTGTGTGGCAGACAGACAGGGGACCAGCCAGAGAAGAGACAGGCAGGTGAGCAGTGGGAGTGTAAGTAGAGAGTGACATACCTTGATTCACCTCTGTAAGTACGTTCCAACAGCTGCGGGTAAGGAACGGACTGGAGAGGGTAAGGGTGAAGCCCACAGACTGGCTGGGAGGCTATTTTAGCTGGTGCAGGGGAGAGGGGAACATGACTCAGACAAGATAATAACCAATGACATGAGAGAGGTTTTCGTGTTTGTCCTGGACAGAGTAGGAAAGAGAGAGCCTTTCAGAAACCACACTGCTGCTTACGACCCAGCTGGTTAGTTACTGCCAGAGCCCAGACTAGAAACATGGTCTCCTCACTCCGTGGCCATGGTTTTTCCACTATGTGATGCAGAAGAGTGGAAAGAGTTATAAAGTTTGGGCAAATACTTTTATTTTGCTCTCATTCAAATCCCTTTGATTTGAAAGGCTGTCAAAAAGCATAACACACTGGTGACCTGGATGTTCGAAGTAAAATGAAAGGAGGGAACGTGAGCAAGAGATGATACACAGTTTTCTATCTCCCTTTTTATCATCCATGTGTTCATAAATGGATTTTGCTTGGAACATATTTACGCAGATGTTTTTGTTTTATAAGAATGTGCAATAAGTTATTAGTTAAGTCAAAGTTTTTCTTTTTAGTGTCCAAGAGGATGTTAGCTATATGCTGAATGAAGGATAAAAGCTTGGATGGGAGCCCTGGAGTTCTCTGCACCAGTCTTTATAGGATGAGCAGCAGAAAAAGCATAGCAGGGTCCTGTGCTAATTCGAGCCCTCCATGAGGTTTAAAGGATGACTTTTTTGTCTGTGTGTCTTTTTTTTTTTTTTTTAATCCTGTGTAGCACCACACTCAGACCTGAGCCCTGGGGGAAGGACCTACCCTCTTAAGCAGTCTGGGTGCTCTTCCTTCCTCCAAATACACCAATCACCAGGCTCCTCTTTTTCTACATCCTTTCCTCTTCCTCGCTTTCTCATCTTCCCTCTCTCTTTCTCTCTTGCTCTGGTCATTGCATATGTGCTCTGTTGTGTCTGACTCTTTGCAACTCTTTGTAGCCCCCCAGGCTCCTCTGTCCATGGAATTTTTCAGGCAAGCATACTTGAGCAGAGTTGCCATTTCCTACTCCAACACTACACAAAGGGAGGAAAAGATGAGATAAAATGTTTCAGGGAGAAAAACAGTAGAAGATGTTTGCCGTTAGAATCACCACATGTAAGTGCCATTCATCATGTATTGTTCCTTCAAATTAGTAGCTTCATCTAACTGAGCGATGCTGCTCTCTTGAAAGCTTCTCTATCAATGTCAAAGTCAAAGATAGAGGGTGGAGGAAAGACTGTGTTTAGGAAGACGGTATTTTAAATGTGGATTAGCCAAAGGAAACGCCACGCTTCTTCCATCTATCGCTGTAAGCCTTTGTTCTCAGTGTCTTACAGACTCTCCTAGAGTTACCAGCTTAAGCAGGAGTCCCTAGGAGAATTCTTCTTGAAAGTTAGAGGTGGTGGGTTGGGGCTCCCTGTGTGTTCTGGAAGAAGCCAGAGACCTGGATTCAGAGTTCAAAATCTGCCACTGAATAGCCTGGTAATTTGCGGTATATCAAATTTGAGGTGAGTCCTAGATCCCGTTCTCACTGGGTACGTCAAGTCACCTCACCTATTTCAGTGCCACAAGGGAAGCTAAAGAGCATCATTTGACCAGGCATTGGATTGAGCACCATTTAAGATCCATGTGCTAGGGATTACTAGTCCAATTTCACAATGAGGAAACCCAGCCTCCACAAGTTGGTTTTCTTTTTAGACTCACTTTCTTTCCATTACATGTGTCCTCTTCCATGATTTTCACAAACATTTCATATAAAATTCACTTTTTAAAAGTCTGTGTTGACAGTTTACACTGTAACAAACCTGAGAAGTACACTCAAATGTGTTTTATTACACAGGCTACAACACTAGAGACATTACTTTCTGCTGTCAATTTTGATTAAATTTATGGGGGACATGGACTAATGCTTGCTCTGTCTGTCTTCTCTGTTGAATTCAAGAGTACCCAGAGATGGCAAGGAGAGATGGTAAAAGTCAATTACCTTTTGCAACTGCTTGCCTGGTGTATTAGTTATTGCTGCATAACAAGTTATCTCAAAATTCAGTGGGTTAAACTAACACTGGTTATCTCATAGTTTCTTTAGGTCAGGAATCTGGGCACAGCTTAACCGGCTCTCTGAGTTTATCCCAGGCTACAATCAAGGTGTTGACCAGAGCTTTAGTCATCTAAAGGCCCCACTGGGGAAGGATCTGATTCTAAGTTCATTCACCTGGTTGTTGGCAGGATTAAGTCCCTTGTAGGCGATTGACTAGAGGACTCTCTTGTTCCTTGCCATGTGGGTCTCCACTGTGGGGAAACTAACAACACGGCAGATGGCTTCAACCAGAGCAAGTAGGGCAGAAGGGGCAGAGAACATGAATGCTAACAAGATGGAAGACATGGTCTTTTTTATAACCTTATCTCAGGAGTGACATCTTATCATCTTTACTGTATTCTAGTCATTAGAAATAAGTCACCAGGCCCAGACTATGTTCAAAGGAGAAAATTACCAAAGGCTTGGACACCAGGAAGCAAAGATCATTGGGGACCATCTTAGAAGTCAAGTTACCACACCTGGTGGACTGTTATATTCCAAATATTATGAAACCAAAACGAAGTTGAGGAATGACTTGATGCCGAGCGCAAGAGAACTACTGTCATCTCTAACTTCAAATTTCAACGTTTTGCATTCAGTAGGCTAACATGATTTTTTCATTGATTCAGCTACTAATGTGTTTCAATTCATACTAGTAAGTTCAGATTTATAAAGTATATCTTGATATCTATGTACATATTATGCTTCCCTGGAAGAACTGGTTGGGTGGGAATGAGGAGGTGAAATGTCTCTGTTTAAAAAAAAAAGTACAGCATTGTCTGGACTGCCTTATACACCATGGAAAAATGAGGAAATTGGACTTTTATGCTGAAGTTTCCTTTCAGATCTAAAACTTGTTTTACTCATCTCGAAAATGGTCAAACTGATTCTTTTTGGACTACCTCACAGGTATGTTGGCAGAATTAAACAATTAATGATGGATGTGAATGTGGTTTTTTTAAATTATAAAATGCTATTTTGTCATATGTATTTAAAATTTTTTTAAATTATAAAATGCTATTCAACCTGGAGATTTTCCCTCCTGACCCTAGTATGCACCTGGATTAAACTGCCACGTTCTCTGAGTTGTCTTGACAGAGGAGCCTGGGGAGTTCAGAAGAGCTTCCAGAAAGAAGAGGCAACAGCCTCTGAAAGGCTGCAGTGATTGGTCGGTGCCTCTTGGTGGGCGGGGCTGCAGACTGAGTTAAGGACAGGTTTCCTTGAAATGCTCTGAAAATGACCAGGACCCAAGAAGTGACCTTCAGAAGGTGAGTGATAGAAAGTGACACAGAACTTGGAGAAGGATGTTTCCTCCAATTAATTTGCTAAAAATAATTTGATCATAAGCAATTTAATTTGAAACAAAATGGCAGTGGTGAAAATCAACAACTTGTCTTAGAATGAGTATTTGGATGGTTTTTGGTTTTTGGTTTTTGGTTTTTTTTTAATTCTTCAATGCTATATTCTTCCCGTGTTGATAATTTGGATTCATCACTAGCCAGTTTTACAACTATTTACTCGAACATCAATTATTTTTGTTTTTTTTAAAGAATTTATTAGTAGATGGATATATTTCTTTTTCCCTGGTTTTCTTTCTTCCAATATGTTTTCTGCCAATGAAATCATTGTACTCTGTGGAGTTTATAATCACGAAAATGTGGCAGCAGTTTAAAGGTTGTTTCCAACTCTGCAATATTACAGCTTGTACAGGCAGGAACATTTGGATGAAATCATTTTGAAAGTAAAAATTGTAAAAGTAGAAAAAATCCTTGAGGAACATAAATATCAATTGGGGGTATTTCACTTACATCATATTATCATTTCAATGAAATTATTATCTTAAGTCACTTGTTTTCCTCCAAAACACATTTCAGATGTTGGCATCTTTTTTAAAAATTTAAAAAAAAATTTTTTTTGGCTTTGCCATGTGGCATGTGGGATCTTAGTTCCCCTATCAGGGGCTGACTCCATGTCCCCTGGATTGGAAGTATGGAGTCTTAACCACCGGACCACCAGGAACATCCCTCAAATGTTGGCATCTTGAGGGAGTCCCAGGATGCAGGGCTCTGGGCAAATTATCCTTCACCAAGGACAATAGTCTGGTGACAGTGGCAAAGCACCCCCCTTTGGGTGACTGTCTAGACAGCGGACACCAACGTGGAAGGCATGGAGGAGAACTTGAAGAGATGATTTATAAATATGGGTTGGAGAAGGAAATGGCAACCCACTCCAGTGTTCTTGCCTGGAGAATACCAGGGACGGCAGAGCCTGGTAGGCTGCCGTCTCTGGGGTCGCACAGAGTCGGACACGACTGAGGCGACTTAGCAGCAGCAGCAGCAAGGAAGACCTAGAAATTATTTATTGGGACTTTAGGAGAAATTCAATGTTTTACAATAGGCAAGTAAGTTCAAGATGACTGTAAAATTTAAAATATCACTGTTAATAATTTTTCTTGTGAATTTTAGGGAGATTCTGATGATAATACAGCTGTAAGAAGTCATCGTTAAACTTTGGCTAAACCTGACCATTCATTTAAGATAGTGATTGTCAGGGATGGATACACAGCTTCCCTGGTGGCTCAGTGGCAAAGAATCCGCCTGCCAATGCAGGAGATGTGTGTTCAATCCCTGGTCCAGGAAGATCCCACATGCCTTGGATCACCTAAGCCCGTGTGCCACAACTATGGAGTCTGTGCTCTAGAGCCCTAGAGCCACAACTACTGAAGCCTGCGTGCCCAAGAGACCATGCTCAGCAATGAGAGAGGCCACCAGAATTCAAAGACTGCACACTGCAGCTAGAAAGGGGTCCCCGCTCACTGCAGCTAGAGAAAAGTCCATGCAGCAACGAAGACCCAGCACAGCCAATAAATGAATACATAAATAAATAAAATTATAGACTTAAGAGTAAAGGATGGATACAAAAATGATCCAATGAACCTGAAACTGCTCTAAAAAAATAAAGTCTATTTAAAAACAATGGTCCTGTGGGGTATGGGAAAATATTTGCAGTCTTACTTTTATTATCACATATAAGATAAATGAAATGTACTAATATGTAATATAAGGACTTACACTGACTTCCTTAGTCAACACATCCCGTGGTCTCAGGCCACCAAAGGCAGGTGCAGGGGTGAAGTCAGTTACCTCCCTGAGTCCTGTGAACTATGATTTGAAGTTAATGTGTGCCATAATTAATTGGATTGTACCATTTAATTCTAACTAAACTAATATTCCCCCAACTATACAAGTGGCTCATAAAGGTTTCTACAAATTAAATGTAGATAACATTTAATACAATTCTAACCAAAAAAGAGTAAGATATCAGTAGGAAGAATGTAAAGCTTCTCCTTCCAGTACAAACTTTGATTAGATGTAAATGCAAACTTTTCCTTCAATGTAAAGGTGACATTACAACAATGAATAAAAACCACCCACTTTTTGAAAGAAACTCTGGTTATTGAGAGAACACACACTGTGGAAGCAAATGTCTGGAAAACTTTCCAATGTTTTATTATTTTAGTGCCAGAAGCAATGTGTTTTGCCTTAAAAACTCATCATTTATACATTTAGGAAACTTGCAAACCTTTTTTTACCATGTTTAAAAATCTTCCCCCAAAAAAGGGTTTCAGTGGTTTTTAAACCCATTTGTAAAACATATTAAAATGTAACGAGTTCTGATTAGTTGAAAGAACATTTGATTGACATCAAGGAGGATGGAAAATTACTAGCCACATTTCAACTGCAACTTTTACATAATTATTGAGAGGATGGATAAAAGCACCATTTAGGAGAAGCAGCCTGAGTTGTACGTTCCCCACCTGGAACTGCTCATGCTTTGTGGTATCTTTGCCAGCTCTGACAGGTTTAAACCAAGTATGTAAATAAGCCCAATTTATATCCAATTATGGATATACCAAGATGTCAAAAATTATAAACCATATTTATACATATTATTCTCCCTAAGACTTTTAACATAAGAAGATGCATCATTTTAAAATAAGTATACCAATATTGAGGAGTACAAAATGAAAAAGTTTTAGTACCATATATTTAAGACAATGTTTTTCATTTTGCACTGACCATGGGGCTCAGTCACTCAGTTATGTACGACTCTTGGTGTCCCCACGGACTGTAGCCCACCAGGCTCCTCTGTCCATGGGATTTCCCAGGCAAGAATATCTCAGTGGGGTGCCATTTCTTTCTCCAGGGGATCTTCCCAATCCCAGGAGATTTGATCTTCCCAGGGATCAAATTCTTGTCTTCTGCATTGGCAGATGGATTCTTTACCGCTGAGCCACCTGGGAAGCTCCTGAACTGACAATAGGGATATCAAATAAATTTGTAATTCATATGAATAAATAGCTTCTTCTGTCTGGGCACTGGGTCTTCATGGATGTACAGGATCCTGAATGAGAGAGATTTAGACTCCGAGACAGATTTGAGGGAGGGGCAGAGGCCTCTGGCCATAGTCATCATCAACCTGCAATGGATTGTGTTCAGGCTACAGTGGAGAAATTTCTTCCAAAGTGGATTTAATTCAGCAGAGGATCAGGTAGTCAGTATTCAATGGTGGATTTGAGGTGGGAAAAAGAAGACTCTTACAAGATCATTTATAAGAGCCTTTCTGCCTACAGTACAGGAGACAAGGGTTCGATCCCTGGGTTGGGACGATCTCCTGGAGAAGGAAATGGCAACACATTCCAGTATTCTTGCCTGGAGAATCCCATGGACAGAGAACCCTGGCAGGCTATGGTCCATGGGGTGGCAAAGAGTTGGATACGACTGAGCGACTAACACACACAACACAGGCACCAGTAGGTCTGGGGGCTGCAAGCTCATGGTCCTGGTGATTCTAGACTAAGTCTGCCAGAACACTTATGCATTCACCCTCTGACCTGAATTAGCAAATCGTTCCACCAAATGGCCAACTCCCGTCCACTCTGGCCCAGCCTCTATCATGGTGCATGTGGATCCCTGCAACAGTGTGTTCCTGGTTTCTTTGATGGCAGCTGCTCCAACCACTTCCCATCCAGTCCTGAAAGCCTGAGAGCCGTTCATTCATCCTGGGGCCCGTCGCCAGACAGCTCTTCCCTAAATGTTGTTGTTTAGTCACTAAGTTGTGTTTGATTCTTTGTGACCCCATAGACTGCAGCCTACCAGTCTCCTCTCTGTCCATGAGATTGCCCAGGCAATAATACTGGAGTGGGTTGCCATTTCCTTCTCCAGGGGATCTTCCTAACCCAGGGATTGAACCCATGTCTCTTGCATTGGAAGGCAGATTCTTTACCACTGAGCCACCTGGAAAGTCTCTTCCCTAAATGATATTCCCCTAGTCTGTACACAGATCAGATTGTATCAAATGTGACTGCCAGGCCCTCTGCCCTGTGGCTCCATTCTGTTTGCTGACTTCTCAGTACCAACCTGGTCATCAAATCAGACTAGCCACTTCAATCCTCCAAAGACACATGTTCCTCACTGCTTTCTTTTCAGGAGGTGGTTCCTTAGCAAACAAAACCCACCATTTCTTCTCTTTTTGTTGGAATCTTGAAATATGCCCACTTCAGTTTCCATTCTTCTGTGAATCCCTCCCCTGTCTATTCAGGCCTTCATGAACCATTGTCTCTTTGGACTTCTATAAGGCCTATGTGTAAGACATAATCTAAGATTCACTTGAATTTTTTGCTGTTATTTACCCCCAATTATATTTTGTGAGTAAGTAATCCGTTTCTTAACCTTTACTTTAAAATCTCCTTAGCACCTATATAGAATAGATGACCAGCAAATACTACTATTTATTGATTTCCATTCTTCTGTGAATCCCTCCCCTGTCTATTCAGGCCTTCATGAACCATTGTCTCTTTGGACTTCTATAAGGCCTATGTGTAAGACATAATCTAAGATTCACTTGAATTTTTTGCTGTTATTTACCCCCAATTATATTTTGTGAGTAAGTAATCCGTTTCTTAACCTTTACTTTAAAATCTCCTTAGCACCTATATAGAATAGATGACCAGCAAATACTACTATTTATTGATTTCTCTGCTTCAGAAAAATTTCTTTTTTCTCTATCTTCGTTTATCTTGTTGACTTGCTTCCTTTATCTGACACATTCTTAAGATAATTGAAATATCCTGCTTTCAGCAAAGGTTAAAGGGCCAGCTTCAGTTCCATCCAGACTTTGCTATTTCTGACAGTGACTTTTTCCCAGACAGAGAGCTCTGATTCTGTGAATGAGACCATTTTCAAATACTCTCTGGGAGCTTTATTATTCTGGAAAGAAGAAACCTAAAGCATAAAAGATAAATGCCATATAAACCCTTAAGTAAACATGAATTTTTATTAAACTAGTCTTAGAAGTAATAATCTTCAGATTTCAAATTCTGACATTATAACAGAATATGTTTATGTGTCTGAAGTGAAAAGTGAAATTGTTAGTTGCGTCGTGTACAACTCTCTGTGACCCCATGGACTGGGGTCTGCCAACCTCCTCTGTCCATGGGATTTTCCAGACAAGAATACTAGAGTGGGTTGCCATTCCCTTCTCCAGGGATCTTCCCAACTCAGGGATCAAACCTGGGTCTCCTGCATTGCAGGCAGATTCTTTACCATCTGAGTTACCAGGAAAGCCTGTTTAACCATGCTAATTAAGAGTTGAAATCTTCTGATCATCTTTTCATTCAAAAGGTTAGTTTAAAAAATTAAGATCTTGTGGATTTACCTAAGGTATTGCTGAACTGACCTTTCTGCTGTGAAATGCAAGACACACGAAACTCAACTGTGTGAAAGAAAAGCAGTTTTAGTTTCCAAGGGATGAATCAAAACAGAATCTGTTTCAGCAAATTTCTTCATCATTTTTAAACAGAAACAAAAAAATCACATATCTACTGAATTTTCCTTTCATTTTATGGGCATATCTACTGAATTTTCCTTTCATTTTATGGGCATTGGTATTTAGTTGTTTGCTAGTTAAAACATGTTTACAGCCTAAATGAGAATAGGGCTCATGAAAAGCCCAGGAAAACAAATTCCACATTTTTAATGCTAGCACAATTGCACTTTTTGCCTTTGCTACTTTTCTTGACTTTTATTTTCATTCTGTGCCGAGCAACTAGTTAATTAACATTTCAGATGAGACCGTCAAAAGCAGGGAGATGACAGACTGCTACTATTCTTGGTCTTGCTGACACCTTCCTCATGGCAGGATGACAGCCACAGCTGCAAGTCATTGCAAGGAATCTGCTTGAAATTGGTATTAATATTGGGTCAAGAAAGCTTCCATTTTTCAAAGCAATTTTCATCGTTCTGAGTGGTACCCAGCCAAAACCCATTCTAAGGAGTGTGTTTGTGTGTGAGCCTCTTTTGAGAACCACCGCCAGAATTCAACAGGAAGACCATGAACCAAACCGTGCATTTCTCAACATTTATCGAGCCTGTATCCATGGCATTGAGAAGAATACAAATAAGTGTACAAAACAGTCTCTGCTTACAAGTGGTTTGCCATCTTATTGGGTTACTTGAGACTGTCTATAACTCCAGACTTTCATGAAGACTCGGCATTCTTCATGTTCACATCCAGCTTCACAAAATGGCGTCACTTGAGTTGTTTTATGAGGGAAAATAATGGATTATTAGGCAGTTATTTATATCAAGAACTGAGATAATAAAATCAGCCTATTTAGTGAATGTGACTAAGGAGGGTGAGGTAGAATAAGAGAAGACTCATTCATTGAAAGCAGGGTTGGGGGGGTTGGTTTCCGACCTCTTCACTTCCCTTCACCTGTGTAGACAGTGATGTCAGGTCATACAGTAGTCATGATCCTGGGCTCTGAGATCCTGAAGACATCCAGGGCTCAAGGGATGTTCCTGACTCTGTTGATGTATAAGTTTGGGGTTAATGGTACACAAAGGGGATGCTGTATGAAGAGGCAGACTGGCGTGGTTCATCTTGGCTCTTATCCTTCAAACTGTATTCTTTTCTGTTGAGAAACACACACATTGGCTCTTACTTTATTCTTCTGTCCATACTACACAAAGTGCATGAAATAAGTGAGACTTTCAACAGGAATCTTGTAATCTGTTTTTTTTTTAAAAAAAAAAAAAAACCTTTTTAAAATTTAAGTATGGTTGATTTGCAATGTTGTGTTTGTTTCCAGTGTACAGCAAAGAAGGATGGAGCTGGAGGAATCAGGCTCCCTGACTTTAGACTATATGACAAAGTTACAAATCAAAACATCATGCTACTCACACACACGCACGCACACACACACACACACAAACACCTGAAATAGATACCAATGGAACAGGAAGAAAGCCCAGAAATAAACCCATGCTTTTATCATTAATTAATCTACAACAAAGGAGGCAAAGATACAATGGAGAAAAGACATTCTCTTTAATAAGTGCTGGGAAAACTGGCCAGCTACATACAAAAGAATGAAATCAGAACATTTTCTAACGTCATATACAAAAGAAAAAAGTGAAAAAGCTAAACTAACCTACTTTAAATACACATTTACTGTTAGCGACAGGATCTGTTGTTTTCCCCCTGATAAAGTGATCAGAAAATAATTTTTTGTCATAAGCAAAGAGATTTCTTGGGTTTTTTTTCCCTCTGTCCATGAATCTTGCCTGACTGATTACCAAGACAAAACCCACGTGATGCTGGTGGAACTGAAAGTAATGAGATAGCATCTAGACTTTTTTGAAATCACCTGTCTCTCTCAAAGATCTTTAATACATTTTGAGATGACAGCTGATTCTCTCACTCTCTCTGAGGGTAAGCTTTGATTAGAAAGAGGGTTCTACTATCCAAGAGATGTTGTCAGGTTAGTTGATATTTTTGAGCAGCCCAGTGGGCACACTCCTGACTGCCATAGTCAGAGGAAGTCTATCCAAGTGTTGAGACATGTTAGATACAGGGAAGTCATTCACCAATACCAGCACGAGCTTAAGTCTATAAACAAGAGTCTTCCTTTTACAAAGCCCATATAACCCATTCAGAAGTTCTAACCTCGTACACGTTCTTGTGTATCGGGGAGGGAAGGAGATGGAGGAGATGGTCCACTTCAGCTCAAGCTACCGCTTAATCCTGTTCCTCCATTTGTAACCCCCCACAAAGGTCCGTCTAGTCAAGGCTGTGGTTTTTCCTGTGGTCATGTATGGCTGTGAGAGTTGGACTGTGAAGAAAGCTGAGCACCGAAGAATCGATGCTTTTGAACTGTGGTGTTGGAGAAGACTCTTGAGAGTCCCTTGGACTGCAAGGAGATCCAACCAGTCCATTCTAAAGGAGATCAGCCCTGGGATTTCTTTGGAAGGAATGATGCTAAAGCTGAAACTCCAGTACTTTGGCCACCTCATGTGAAGAGTTGACTCATTGGAAAAGACTGTGATGTTGGGAGGGATTGGTGGCAGGAGGAGAAGGGGACGACAGAGGATGAGATGGCTGGATGGCATCACTGACTGGATGGACATGAGTCTGAGTGAACTCCGGGAGTTGGTGATGGACAGGGAGGCCTGGTGTGCTGCAATTCATGGGGTCACAAAGAGTCAGACACAACTGAGCGACTGAACTGAACTGACACAGTTACTTCCTGGCCTCCGTAATTGTATCCCTCCCCCCATCAAAGTGTTCCTCTTTACAGAGAGCCGAAAGTAGCAACATGAGGCTCCAAGCTAAGTAGGAGTCACCTCCTCAAACCACAGAAGCAGTTTTTGAGCTTGTTGCTTATTCCATGACTACTTCCTCTTTGCAAAATTCAGCCATCAATCCCCATCATCTCTGCCACCAGAATCCATCATCACCTCTTGTGTGGACTGAGCCTCAGCTTTCTAACTGGTTTCCAGTTTGAAAACTTTTACCTGACTCCATTCCACAGTGGAGAGAGCTTTCCCACACAGGTGTGGTCATGACACTCCAAAGTTTAAAACCTGATAAGAACGTCCTGCTGTCCTAGGTTAGGCAATGCCCAGACTTCTCAGCACCTCTTATCAGGTCCTCCAGCACCTGACCCTTGCATAGATCTATAGTCTCATCTTCACTAGTTTTCATCTTTATTCATCCTTCCGGCCATGCCAAATGTTTCCCACACTCTCTCTCATGCCTGGGCATTTGTTCATACTTGTCCGTCTCCTTGGAATATTCTCTGCTCCTCCAGCTTCCCAATACCGCACCAACCAGGTTAACTTATTAATGAGCATTTGGATTTCAGCTTGAACATCACATCCTCAGTTCCAGAAGGCTCAACAATTTCGGATCCCTTAATCTCTGCTCTCTTATCACTCTTCCCCTTTCAGAACAGTCAGTGTGCTCACTGTAATTGCATGCCGAGGGACTTCCCTTCCAGACCAGGGGTCAGCAAGCAATGACCCACAAGCCAAATCTGGACCTCCACCTGTTTTTGTAAATAAAGTTCCACTGGAACACAGCCATGCTCATTCATCTATGTACTGTCTATGGTTTCTTTCACGCTAAGATGGCAGAGCTGAATAGTTGCAAAAGGAACCATAAAATGTTGGCTACCTGCCCTGTTACAAAAAATTTTGCCAACACCTGTGCTAGACTATAAGCTCCATGACTGCAGACACTGGGTCTGTCTCGAATATCAGCATGTCCTAGTACCTAGTGTAGCGCCTAGTGGTGAGAAGGTATTCAGTAAATATTTGCCAGATGAGAGAGAAAGAATAAGTAAAGTGGGTGTGGAATCAAGCAAGGGTTCTATTGCCTGCAGTGCAGAAAGGCAAAATCTGACAGCCAGTATTCGCAGCAGAGTCAGGGTTTATTTACAGGACCACAAGCAAATGAGTATGAGACAAGCCTCTGGCTCACTCCAACTCCATCTTTGAATTAGGATTTTTTTTTTTTTAAGGGAAAGAACTAAGAGGCTGGGATTAATCATTATCTTGTGACTTTTCTGTGGCATTTCTTAATCCTGGTTTCTGGAGTCAGAATATCTCTGGTTTACAGGCTATCTCAGTCCAGGTGTTCCACAGACTTGAGGGTCTATTAGCTCAACTTACCCTGGAGAAGCAACCTGAATTTGTACATTAATGATGATTTCTATCATAGCAAAGTTAGTACATTACCAATGTTATCGACAACGATAGTTTTAACCCTCTGACTCTGGCAGATTGGTGTTTGTTAGCAAAGGATTGAGGTCAGAAGGGATGAGAAAGGGAATGGAGTTGTGAATAGAGAGGTGAACAGTAAAGAAACTTGGTTTTCAGAGGGACTGGGCTTTAAGTATGTTCAGGACTTGGTGAAAACCACAAGGACTCTTGCTCTGCCTTATCCCAAGAAGAACATTCATTAAACAGAGCAGAGAAGTACAGGGTTGTGGAGACCCTGATTCCTGCTGTTGTTCTAAACTATTTCAGATTGATTGGAGCCTGAGGGAGATGGTGGCTTTCTCTCTCCCAAAATCAACTCCTGTACCCACCTCCCACCCACTCCTTCCTGCAGCCTACCGATCAGTTCAACATCTTTAATCGCGTCTTCTGAGCCTTTTTCCGTTCAGGGCTTGGCTCACTGTAGGTATTGGATAAATCTGTGTTGCATGAATGGAAAAATTTATGGTGGCTTTCCAGTGGTCCTCACATCCAGTCCCAGATCCTCTTCTTGATTCCGCACCTTCTCCATGAAGATTTCTCCATCTAAACCAAACCACTTCTGGGAGCACGTGGTGTCTACTTCTTAGGAAACTGAGTGGATTTAGTGACAGAAAATGGAAAATGAGCTTCCAAGCTAGGTAGAGAGGAAATTCATCCATAGCAATTGGCCTCAAACCAAAAACACAGTTTTGGGTTTGCTTGTTGCTTTGTTGCTGTTCATTTGCTAAGTCGTGTCAGACTCTTTGTGACCCGATGGACTGCTTGTTGCTTACTCTAGTGATGTTTCAGAGCTGTGGAAGGCAAACAGGACACAAGAAAAGGGAACAGGGAAGTCTGTTACTAGAGTGATCATTTCTTGAGCGTGCATGCATGCTAAGTCTCGCAGTCATGTCCGACTCTTTGTGACCCTATGGGCTGTAGCCCCCAGGCTTCTCTGTCCATGGGATTCTCCAAGCAAGAATACTGGAGTGGGTTGCCATGCCCTCCTCCAGGGGATCTTCCCCACCCAGGGATCGAACCTGCACCTCTTACATCTCCTGCATTGGCAGGTGAGTTCTTTACCAACTAGCACACCTGGGAAGCCCTCTGTGTGCTGAAAATGGTCCATATCAGAAATATATATATATATATATATAAAGTTAAATGAATTTGTTTGGTTTTTTAAAAATAAAACTTGAAAGTAATCTTATCTCAAACCATGCATTCATCAGAAAACCAGCATTTATCAAGGAACTGCAAATTCTCCAGGCACCTCCGGGATCCAGGGAAGCCAGGTGGAGCCTTGTGGGTCTCCTTTTTCTGTAGGATTTTCCTCTCTTCTCTGGCATCAGCCTTCCCTCTCTTCCCGTGGGTAGCACCTCTTCGTTTTGAGACCCTAGTGGGGTTTGAGTTCTGGATTGGGAGGCATTTGGTGGGTGGCCAGGCCTGGCTCCCCTCTATCTGCCATGAGTCCTCTTTCCCCTTTGCCTCTCTGGGGCCCAGCAGCAATGGGCTGGCTTCCTAGGGCTCTGGTGGCAGAGGCTATGGCTGCCAGAGATTTGCCTCCTGTCTCTTCTTTTTTCACATCGATGCTGCCACCCTGATGGTTAATCTGATTCTGCTCTGAGCAGGTGCTTCCAGGTAGCACAGTGGTAGAGAATCCGCCTGCCAGGGCAGGAAACATAAGTTCAGTCCCTGGGTCAGAAAGACCCCCTGGAATAGGAAATGGCAACCGACTTCAGTATTCTTGCCTGGAGAATCCCATGGACAGAGGAGCCTGGTGGGCTACAGTCCACAGGGTCACAAAGAGTTGGACACAACCGAGGTGATAAACAGCAGCAACAATGCTGTTAGGAGCAAGACAGCAGGAGAGGATTGCTATAACTTTCTCTTGTGTCCTTTCCTTCTTCCCTTCAGAGACCAGAAGCTGGTAGAGAAGTCTTTAAAGAGTCTTTAAAGCTGCATTCAAATTTGCCCAAAGTCTGCTGGGGAGGGATGCACTTCTGTGTCTGGGTCCTGCCTCTCCCACAGACAGTGGCTGTTGGGGCATTCGAGGTACCTAGGGTGATGCTCTGGTACCTAAAACAATGGCTTTGTCCAAGCCTCACCTTTGTTCCTAAGACAACTCATGATTGTGGTCTGCCTTACAGTGTTGTTTTTTTTCGGCTGTGCTGGGTCTTCGTTGCTGTGCACAGTCTTTCTCTAGTTGCAGTGAGCGGGGGCTACTCTTCCTTGCAGTGCCTGGGCTTCTCATCGTTGGTTCTCTTCTTGAGGCGCACAGGCTCTAGGCGAGCAGGTTTCAGTGTTGCAGTAGGCAGGCTCAGTAGGTGCTCCATGGGCTTAGTTTCTCCAAGGCATGTGGGATCTTCCTGGACCGGGGATTGAACCCATGTCCCTTGCCTTGGCAGGTGGATTCTTAATCCACTGTGCCACCAGGGAAGTCCCTGCCTTATGATTTTTTGATGCATAGATCACAGAGATTTCTAATAGGGAAGAAAATTTTCCTAGGTGAGCAAAGGCCAGGGAAATGGTCTTCACAGTGAGTTCAGAAAGAAGCACTGACTCATGATTGCCTCCACCAGAACATTCCCTGGTCTCCAAGGCTGTGCATCCTGGTGTAGTGAGTTCTGCCCTGGGCAGAACCTCCGTCTCATCTTCACTTTCAGTACCCAGGAGTCATCTTCCAACCAGCCATCCAGAAGGACTCCCCGTGGCTTTTCCATCTCAAGCCCCCCTACCCCACCCTCCACCACCCCACCAATGATGATCAGTCTCCTCCCTGATGTTATCATCTGCAGGAAATCAAAACACCATGTGTGTGAACATAAAATCCTGTCATTTATTTATGCTACAGACTTCAGGAAGGAAAAAAGAAAATCATAGCTCTCTTTTCATTTAAAAAAAAAAAAATTGGCACAGTGCTCAAGCCTTGGTGGCCTGAAATCAGCCTGTTATTAACAGCCAGGAAATGCCTGACCCCAGAGGTCTTCACTGCTATTATAAACTGTGAATATTGTAAAAATGGAAATAAAAAATAAAGTAATTACCTCTTCACGGGTTAAAAAAGTTAAGTTGAATGGCCCGTTGCCATAGAAATGACTTCCTGTTTACCGGGCTGGTCTTCCCTCATAGTTAAAGACCAGTCATCAGCCAATGAGAAAACAGCATTTAACAACCCATATTCCATTAACATTTGTCATAGTAACTCAATTCAGTCTATAATTTACCAGTCAGTAAAATTTGGTAAGTTGTATTTTCAGATGTATTCATGGTTTTTAATTTTTATTCTTTGTATGAAATTATTACCATGGCCAAATGCACTACTTTTTATCATCTGAGAGGGGGAGAAGTCTATATTTGAAATATCCTAATTCCCCCTTTTAAAAGCCTGATACTGTCTTAATACTTCAGCACAAGAATTCTAATGATAAGAGAGCTTTTCGTCTTCCTGTTTTTTTAAGGATGGCTGTTTGGTATCAGTAGTAATATTCCTCATAGTATTCACTCTAACAAAGAACCAAAACGACCATTCTTATTAACTATCAGTTCTTTGGGCTTTTTACTTCAAGGATCCCAGGATTCTGAAATAAACTACTTGGAGCGTGATAACAAATACAGTTGTTTGAAAATCAAGGAATTATTTGCCGAAACGTAAAAATAAAACCCAGTACAAAGGTATCAAGTAACTCTTAGGAGACAGAACCACAGATTTGAGCAACAGAGTCTTGATAAGAATGATGTCTTGACTTGTTGGAAGTTCCTGGCCCCATGGAAATAAAAAGGAAAGAAACTGTATACTTTCTCTTGAATTTGGGGTTGATAGGAAGGCAGCTTGAAGCGGTTTGCCCAGAAGATTCAGTGCTCGTGTTATATAGCTGGCCCCAAACCACAGCTCTGGGAACACCGCCCTCCATGTCTCTTCTTGATGGCCCCGCCTATGCCTTTGACAAAACCTAGAGATTTTCCATCATTCTTCTCCATGTCCAGCTGGTCCCAGCCCTCTCCTGACCTGTCCTTCCTGCCCCTCCTTTGCCATCCACCTGGCCTTTGCAGCTGCCCCTCTGAAACACCTGTGGCTCCCAGACCCACCCCGCCTGCAGACACAAAATATTGGCCACAGAATGAAACAGAAACAGCTCATGGAAGGATCTGCAGTGTGCCTAAACTTTGTCTCAAGTAATCACAGTCTTTTTTTTTTTTTTTTTCACTTTTAAAAGAGACTTCATTTAGCAATAGATATGTGTTCAACATGGTACAGATGAACCTATAGCAGGGCAGCAAGGCAGGAATAGAGATGCAGGTAGGGGACATATGTTTACATATGGTTGATTCAGATTGCCGAATAGCAGAAACCACATTGTAAAGCAATTATCCTTCAATTAAAAAAAATTGAAGTTGTGGAGTTTTAAGGGACCACTGGCAGTGGCACCCCCCTCCAGTACTCTTGCCTGGAAAATCCATGGACGGAGGGGCCTGGTGGGCTGCAGTCCATGGGGTCGCTAAGAGTCAGACACGACTGAGCGACTTCACTTTCACTTTTCACTTTCATGCACTGGAGAAGGAAATGGCAACCCACTCCAGTGTTCTTGCCTGGAGAATCCCAAGGACGGGGAAGCTTGGTGGGCTGCTGTCTATGAGGTTGCACAGAGTCGGACACGACTGAAGTGACTTAGCAGCAGCAGCAGCAGCCTTGTGTCCTCCCCAGGCTCTCACACAATATGGGGGGTCCTATAGTTATCTGTGTATTTGTTTAGTTCTTCCTCCCTTGATAACTACACCTTGAAGGTAGCAATCCTGTTTTCTTGACAATCCTATCACTCAGCGTCTTGGGCAGAGAAGAATTACTCATTGATGAAAGGAATACTTAGCATCTAAACAAGGTCAAGGAGCATATTTTGCATGCTAACCTTCACTGCATCCTATTCTCTTTGTACTAAGCCTCCTTAGTACTGTGTGTTTGTCAAAATGCTTGAAGTACGTTTTGTGGGTTGTACTAGACCTGAAAGATGAGTACAGAAGGAGATGTGCTATCTCATCAGGAAGTCTGACAAACTGTCTGAAAAACCCGAAACAAAAGGCAAAATGAGCTTTGCTTTTGTTTTGAAAGATGAAATGGAGTTTGGGCAAAATAGCAATGCAATGCTGTTGAACTGAGTTGCACCAGCAACAGTCGGGGGCTGACCTTTGTTAAATTCATTGGAACTTGTATATTAAATGAGGGGCATCCTCTTTAGAGTTGTAGGATTTGGGGACTATGCATGTTTGAGGTATAGGTGGGTATTTTTAAAAGTCAACCTCTGACATTATGGCTATAACATACACACAGTTTTATTGTATGATTTGTAGAATGAAACTCAATCCATTGTTAAATGCTAATCCTACCTTAATGTGAAATAAATATTGACATTTTTATCAGTATTGCCAGTTATGTAATAAAAGGATTCCTCATCTTTGATTGGCAGGTGCAGGGAGGGATCTTGGTTTCTTCACTTTGGGAAGGTTGGAGGGGAAAGAATGAAGTGCCTTATGGGATGGCCGTGGTGGTGACTTTTGGGTCAAAAGTGGACACTCTGCTCTGGAGGTCAGGGGCTGAGACGGTGAGCAGAAAGATCAGATGGCACGAGAAGTGAAAATGTTATCTACTCAATCATGTCCAACTCTTTGTGACCCCATAGGCTGTCACCCCCAGGCTCCTCTTGTCCATGGGATTCTCCAGGCAAGAATACTGAAGTGGGTTTCCATGCCCTTCTCCAGGGGATCTTCCCAACCCAGAGATCGAACCTGTGTCTCTTATGTCTCATGCACTGGCAGGCAGGTTCTTTACCACTAGCGCCACCTGGGCAAGGACTTATTCTGGAAACAGAAACTTGGCTATAGATACCATCAGCTCCTGCTACTCTGAGAGTCTAGGGATGGTCCACATTGATGCCCCAGAATTTATAATTAGGAAAGTAATGCTCAAAATTCTCCAAGCCAGGCTTCAGCAATATGTGAACCGTGAACTTCCTGATGTTCAAGCTGGTTTTAGAAAAGGCAGAGGAACCAGAGATCAAATTGCCAACATCCGCTGGATCATAGAAAAAGCAAGAGAGTTCCAGAAAAACATCTATTTCTGCTTTATTGACTATGCCAAAGCCTTTGACTGTGTGGATCACAATAAACTGTGGAAAATTCTTCAAGAGATGGGAATACCAGACCATCTGATCTGCCTCTTGAGAAATTTGTATGCAAGTCAGGAAGCAACAGTTAGAACTGGACATGGAACAACAGGCTGGTTCCAAATAGGAAAAGGAGTTCATCAAGGCTGTACATTGTCACCCTGTTTATTTAACTTATATGCAGAGTACATCATGAGAAACGCTGGACTGGAAGAAACAGAAGCTGGAATCAAGATTGCCGGGAGAACTAACAATAACCTCAGATATGCAGATGACACCACCCTTATGGCAGAAAGTGAAGAGGAACTCAAAAGCCTCTTGATGAAAGTGAAAGAGGAGAGTGAAAAAGTTGACTTAAAGCTCAACATTCTGAAAACGAAGATCATGGCATCCAGTCCCATCACTTCATGAAAAATAGATGGGGAAACAGTGGAAACAGTGTCAGACTTTATTTTTCTGGGCTCCAAAATCACTGCAGGTGGTGATTGAAGCCATGAAATTAAAAGACGCTTACTCCTTGGAAGGAAAGTTATGACCAACCTAGATAGCATATTCAAAAGCAGAGATATTACTTTGCCAACAAAGGTCCGTCTAGTCAAGGCTATGGTTTTTCCAGTGGTCATGTATGGATGTGAGAGTTGGACTGTGAAGAAAGCTGAGTGCCGAAGAATTGATGCTTTTGAACTGTGGTGTTGGAGAAGACTCTTGAGAGTCCCTTGGACTTCAAGGAGATCCAACCAGTCCATTCTGAAGATCAGCCCTGGGATTTCTTTGGAAGGAATGATGCTAAAGCTGAAACTCCAGTACTTTGGCCACCTGATGTGAAGAGTTGACTCATTGGAAAAGACTCTGATGCTGGGAGGGATTGGGGGCAGGAGGAGAAGGGGACGACAGAGGATGAGATGGCTGGATGGCATCACTGATTCGATGGACATGAGTCTGAGTGAACTCCGGGAGTTGGTGATGGACAGGGAGGCCTGGCGTGCTGCGATTCATGGGGTCGCAAAGAGTCGGACACGACTGAGCGACTGATCTGATCTGATTTTATTCATCACTTCACATGATCATTTCCATTTCCATCTGATTTGATTCTTTGCCTTAGCCTTGGCCAAGCCTTTTGGGAAGCTTTTGCCTTAACAGCTTATATTATTCATCTGTCTTCTGCAAGTTACGTAAAGAGTATTGAAAAGTAATGAACTTCTGCCTTTTGAGAGAGGAGGGAGCTGGAAGATTTCCATTGTATTCTCCGAAAAAGGAGGTGAGGCACAACGTACTTATCTGTCTGACACGTGCCGAGCTCGCAGTGATAGGTGATGTTAACAAAAAGTTCAGAGGCCTCTGTCTCTGAAGAGACAGATCACACAGGCAACGGTGTTTCATGAAAGCTCAGTTTCCCAGTATCTAGATGCTAAATGGTCAAACACTGCAAAAAGAAAAATGATAAAGGCATGCATAAGGTGTGTTTTCTTCCTGTATCCAGGTTTGACACTAGTCATCTCTTCTGATTCACACAGAAACTCTGAGGCAACCGTGGGATGCATTTAATACACTGGGTGTTGAGCTTAATCTGACACACAGAATTAAGGGCAAGTCACCATTGTCATCACTGTCATTATCGCCAAAGTCTCAAGGAGTGCCTCTGACCCCAGGCCAGACACATGGTGGAAGGGTCTCTTCAACTACCTCAAACCTCCCCAAGGGTTTCTCAGGGTATCCACCCTTCCACTCCACCCCACCAGGTTACTCTTTCTCCTTCGCAATGGCTCAGCATAGCACCATCCAGCAGAAATATAATGTGAACCACAAACATAGACAGTTGTTTTTATTAAACTTTTTTTTTGTGAAAGCAGAATGTGGGATCGTAGTTCCCCGACCTGGGATTGAACCTGTGTCCCATGTATTAGAAGCAAGGAATCTTAACCACTGGATGACCAGAGAAGTCCCCAAACATAGGAAATTTTAAATTTCTTTTATAAATGTTGAATCACCATGCTATATAACTAAAATGAATATAATGTTGCAGGTCAACTATACTTCAGTTAAACACACACACACACACACACACAAAATTATATGGGAAAATGACTACACCAGGTCCTAAGCCCATTCATATTACCTAAAAAAATAAATTAATTAATTTTAAACAACAAAAGCAAAAGAAGTGATTTTAATTTTACTAATAGATTTTATTTAACCCAATTATTCAAATATTATAATGTTAACATATAATCAATATACAAAATTGAGACTTTGCATTCCTTTTCTTTCACACAAAGCCTTCACGATCTGGTGGGTAATTTGCACTTTGAGCACATCTCCAGTTGCAGGAGTCACATTTCAAGAGTTCAGTAACCACACATGGCTCGTGGCTCCATATTGGACCACACAGATATAACTATTCTCTCATTTTCATGAGAGACTAACACATGGTTTTTAAGAGTTTAAACCAGCTTGTTCATCCCTGAGGTTTCTCTTGCAAGGTCTCCTGTGATTGCCTTCCTTCCAATCAGCTCCCAGGGCTCTGAACCCCAGGACAGTTTCGCATCAGCTTTCAGGACTCTACCTCTAGAGGGCAAGTTGTCCCATGAGCCCTCTAGTGACTGCTGTCAGAATGCACAAGACCGTGCAAAAACAATTCTGCAAGTTTCTGAAAGGAAACCACTAAAGTAACATCACAGAACCTCCACAGCCATCACATTTCCAAGCCACTCTTTTTGACCATTGCTGGAGCAGGACCCAGCCCTGTAGCCATGATCCTTGGAACCAGGCAGCTGTCTCCATGGAGAGCCCTTCAGAGGGGTCTGCATATACAATTCATCACCCCTGGGTACCACTGGCAGAGTTCTGTCTAGGAAGCTGCTAAGCTTTGTGCTCCTCTTCATTTGCCCTACCCGGCCCCCATCCCCAACCATGTCCTTCAGGGCCCTGCCCCAAACCTCTTTTATCCTTTTCTTCTGCTGAAGGGAACCCCACGTCTAGGCTGTTATCCATCACTCTTCTCAGCACTCATGGGATTCAGGGACGCTGCCCAACCTCAGGACCAAGAGCAGACTTGATTGGTCTCGGGACAACCCCTTCTCCTTTGCCATTGGATGATGGAGATTCCAAGACTAAGCCAATCAATGCGTGGCATTTCCTGCACCAAGAGAACGTGTATCAGTTAGATGCTAGAATTGTGATGAGAGCTTCTGGGTAAGAAATTTCCTCCCTTTTGAAATTGCCCACTGGAATCAGTAGCTATTTTCTCCTCCTCTAGACATTGTGGTACATGGATGTGAAGTCTGAAACTACAGTACCAATTTCTTATGCCACAGAGGAAGCTGCACACAGATAAGGGAGCAGCCTGGGGAACTGTGGGGAGATGGAGTTGGAGCCACTGGGTTAAACTGACTCTGACACTCCCTTTCTCAATTCCCAGTTACACATTTAATACATTTCCTATCCTTTAAGGCGTCTGTTTAGGATGCCTGTGATTTGTAGTGGGAATCTCTCCACCTGAAACAGGCACCAATGCTGATGGGACTGTAGAAACTTCTCTGCATAATCTCAGCTGCTGAGAGCAGGTAAGCAAACAAAACTTCTTGGAATTATTTGTGAACACACACATAGGCACAGAAGCTAATATCCTATGCCCCTGAAGTTAGGAGGGATGCACTAGATTTATGCCAAACTGGGCAACTTAAGGCAAATTAAACAGAGTATCTGCTTACCTCTCCTAGAATGGAGACCCTGATTCAATTTGACATTTAATTAGAAGCATTCCGAAAAAGTTAGACTCCTATCCACTCTATAGACTGAGGCTTCTTTAGAGATTATCAAATCACTGTGTTGTACACCTGAAACTAATATAATGTTTTAACTCAACTATACTTCAATCAGAGAAGGCAATGGCACCCCACTCCAGTACTTTTGCCTAGAAAATCCCATGGGTGGAGGAGCCGGGTAGGCTGCAGTCCATGGGGTCGCTAGGCTCGGACACGACTGAGCGACTTCCCTTTCACTTTTCACTTTCATGCATTGGAGAAGGAAATGGCAACCCACTCCAGTGTTCTTGCCTGGAGAATCCCAGGGACGGGGGAGCCTGGTGGGCTGCCATCTATGGGGTCATCCAGAGTTGGACATGACTGAAGCGACTTAGCAGCAGCAGCATACTTCAATAAAAATTCATCATACCTAGATGTCCATCAGCAGATGAATGGATAAGAAAGCTGTGGTACATATACACAATGGAGTATTACTCAGCCATTAAAAAGAATACATTTGAATCAGTTCTAATGAGGTGGATGAAACTGGAGACTATTATACAGAGTGAAGTAAGCCAGAAGGAAAAACATAAATACAGTATACTAACGCATGTATATGGAATTTAGAAAGATGGTAACGATAACCCTGTGTACGAGACAGCAAAAGAGACACTGATGTATAGAACAGTCTTATGGACTCTGTGGGAGAGGGTGGGAAGATTTGGGAGAATGTCATTGAAACATGTGAAATGTCATGTATGAAACGAGATGCCAGTCCAGGTTCAGTGCACGATGCTGGATGCTTGGGGCTGGTGCGCTGGGAAGGCCCAGGGGGATGGTATGGGGAGGTTGGGAGGGAGGAGGGTTCAGGATGGGGAGCATGTGATTTTTTTTTAAATAAAATTTTTGGAAAAAAAAAAAAATTCATCATAAAGTTGTACTAAGTTGCTTCAGTTGTGTCTGACTCTTTGCAACCCTATGAAGCTGCCAGGCTCCTCTGTCCATGGGATTCTCCAGGCAAGAACTGGAATGGGTTTCCATGCCCTCCTTCAGGGGGTCCTCCCAACCCAGGGGTCAAACCCAAGTCTCCTGCATTGCAGGCAGATTCTTTACCACCTGAGCCACCAGGGAAGCCCATCTCATAATAACAATCCTATCTCAATAACTGTTAGCTATTACTTTGCTGTTACTACCAGTGTCTTAGTTTTGCTGCCCCTCCTAACCACCTTATAACCAAAGGGCTAATGAGGGACTTGGGGGGAACACAATGGATTTGTGGTCACCCAGATCCGGATTCAAATACTGTCTCTGTTACGTTCAAGTGTGTAACCTTTGTTCAGTCACTTATACACTCTGATTCTCAGTTTTCTCAAGTAGGCAATGGCGTTAAGAACATCCAAGCTGAAGAGTTTGGGGGAAGATAAGTAATACTTGAGATAAAACACATAGTACCTAATAATTGTTCAAAATGATCACCATCCTTATGACCTTCTAGATGAGTACTTCTGATAAAACGATTCAGTAAGGGAGAGTGCGATATTATTGACTAACAGATAGCTTCAGTTATCAACTGATTTTATCTATCTGTGGCAATGTTGACTGCATCAATATGTCAACACAGAAGAATTCATTTTGAAGAATTTCCATTGTTATAAATGTATCCTTTTTTATTTTTAGTTTGTATTCCAAATTGAAGCACTGGCACACTCTTGTTGTCGTTGTTCAGTAACTCAGTCATGTCCAACTCTTTTCAACCCCATAGACTGCAGCACGCCAGGCCTCCCTGTCCCTCACCACCTCCTGGAGTTTGCTCAAACTCATGTCCACTGAGTCGGTGATGCCATCCAACCATCTCATCCTCTGTCATCCCCTTCTCATCCTGCCTTCAATTTTTCCCAGTATCAGGGTCTTTTCCAATGAATAGGCTCTTTGCATTAGGTGGCCAAAGTATTGGAGCTTTGCATTAATAAAAAGAAAAAAATTATTTGTTCCAGCTTGTGAAGAATACCGTTGGTAGCTTGATAGGGATTGCATTGAATCTATAAATTGCTCTGGGTAATATACTCATTTTCACTATATTGATTCTTCCAATCCATGAACATGGTATATTTCTCCATCTATTAGTGTCCTCTTTGATTTCTTTCACCAGTGTTTTATAGTTTTCTATATATAGGTCTTTAGTTTCTTTAGGTAAATATGTTCCTAAGTATTTTATTCTTTTCGTTGAAATAGTGAATGGAATTGTTTCCTTAATTTCTCTTTCTATTTTCTCATTATTAGTGTATAGGAATGCAAGGGATTTCTGTGTTGATTTTATATCCTGCAACTTTACTGTATTCATTGATTAGTTCTAGTAATTTTCTGGTGGAGTCTTTAGGGTTTTCTATGTAGAGGATCATGTCATCTGCAAACAGTGAGAGTTTTACTTCTTCTTTTCCAATTTGGATTCCTTTTATCACTCATTATCAGAGAAATACAAATCAAAACCACTATGAGGTACCATTTCACGCCAGTCAGAATGGCTGTGATCCAAAAGTCTACAAGCAATAAATGCTGGAGAGGGTGTGGAGAAAAGGGAACCCTCTTACATTGTTGGTGGGAATGCAAACTAGTACAGCCACTATGGAGAACAGTGTGGAGATTCCTTAAAAAACGGGAAATAGAACTGCCTTATGATCCAGCAATCCCACTGCTGGGCATACACACTGAGGAAACCAGAAGGGAAAGAGACATGTGTACCCCAATGTTCATCGCAGCACTGTTTATAATAGCCAGGACATGGAAGCAACCTAGATGCCCATCAGCAGATGAATGGATAAAAAAGCTGTGGAACATATACACAATGGAGTATTACTCAGCCATTAAAAAGAATACATTTGAATCAGTTCTAATGAGGTGGATGAAACTGGAGCCTATTATACAGAGAGAAGTAAGCCAGAAAGAAAAACACCAATACAGTATACTAACGCATATATACGGAATTTAGAAAGATGGTACCAATAACTCTGTATACGAGACAGCAAAAGAGACACTGATGTATAGAACGGTTTTTTGGACTCTGTGGGAGAGGGAGAGGGTGGGATGATTTGGGAGAATGGCATTGAAACACGTATAATATCATATATGAAATGAGTGGCCAGTCCAGGTTTGATGCATGATACTGGATGCTTGGGGCTGGTGCACTGGGACGACCCAGAGGGATGGTACAGGGAGGGAGGAGGGAGGAGGGTTCAGGATGGGGAACATGTGTATACCTGTGGCGGATTCATGTTGATATATGGCAAAACCAATACAATATTGTAAAGTTAAAAAATAAAATAAAACAAGGAAATTATTAAAAAAAAAGAAAAAGAAAAAAAACCAAACCTCAAAACACAAGTAGATGTAAATATTTCTAACAGTCAGAATGCACAATGCCCAGTATAAGTGGTTATAATGGGCTGAAGACAGAGTCCATCAACAACAATTTGACTTGATTTACTGATGAGTCACATTTTCCCACTTAGAGCTGTTACTTTGTTATTTTGGGAATTAGGGACAAGTCACCAGCAAACACACACACATGCACACACACTGTACTGGGTATAATGAATCACCTCTCTGGTTGGTGGGCAAGTCTTAAACACCCACTGTCTTCACTGGCTACACATTCACTGCCTTTCTTACCCATCACCTTAAAAAGACAGGGTGATCCATTGCACTCCCCCTCTTGGAACATAAACTCAGGAGGCACTGCAGAAAAATGGGGTGAGCTTACAGGCCTAGTAGGTTTAGAGAAGCTCGAACAATTTTATTCTGTGGTTCAAAGTACTTTTTATTTTCAGAGATAGTTGAGTCTTTGAAAAGCTACAAATATATATTTAAACAATTGATTATCGCTGTTAAGAAAAGAGTTTTCCCCCAGGTGCTACAAATACTCATCAATAATCCAAAGTAAGCAAATGTGAAGACCCAAAGATGGAACCACACAAAGAGAAAAGACATCAGAGATGCATTAGATAGAGCAAATGATACCCTACCTTTGGGAGGCTTGATAAGTTTTTCTTAAAGAAAAAAACATTAAAATAAAGAAAAATCTTAAAATAAGAAGATATCTTCTTTTAAGAGCACATCATCACATAAGACAAGAATAGTTGGGGCATGCTCTGCTTTCCTGGAACAAGCTGTAAATTGGCGGTAAGGAATAAGCTGACCCCATGGTATTTGGGGCTAGACAAACGTTCCAGTTTTATTTTCCAATGTTTGGGTTTTTATAAACCAAAACACGTTTTGCCCTAAGCTCTGGATTTTACCAAGTCATGTGTATTTGAAGGGAAATTGAATCCATATGTGTCTAATCTATTTACACTTAAGTCATTAAAATGTTGTTTTGTAAGATTATTTAGGCGACCAGGAAACCTTCTGAGCATCGTCAGAACTCTTCTTCTCACACCACGGAAGTCCTCCTTCTACAAAGAGGTCACATTTGCCCACAGGCCCTAGAACCTGACCTTATTATACACCCATAAACCAGATCCCTGAAACAATTCCAATTTAATGAGTTGATACCACATGACTTCCCAATTCCAAGAAAAGAAATAAGCTTGTATGTGTGCTACCAAAAAAACAAATGACTCCAGAGGCCCTTAGATAGCAACAACTGTGACTTGCCCAATATTGGAATAAGATAACAGGAGATGAATGAGGAAGAAAGATACACTCAACAGACATACAATAGGAGGATAACTGAAGGCTTGAAATAGATACAAAATAGTGCTTGGGATTATCAGAAATATTAAAGGACGGGAGGATAAAGAAGTCCTACCCAGTAAGCCACATAGTAAGTCATATACCTAAAGTGAAGGGCTTGTACCCACATGTTCCTACAATGAGAGTTCTAAAAAAATCCCAATTGTAGGGGGAGAGAAACCTAGGCAGGTTAGTCCATCACACTTTGCAAAGATGGTATTTTTTGCAGGGCTGATGCGGGAGTAAATAACAGTCATTAATGTCAAGGTACACTGCAAAGACTTGCACAACTTCCTGTTAGAACCTCTGTTGGACATACATGATAGGAATCCATCACCTTGACCATGTCAGGGCAAAAGAAGGGGTCAGCTCATGTTTTGCATATTTCAGTGAAACTATCGCTTCAAGGAAGACTCAGTCCAATTCCAAGTCAACATAACACATTATAAAAATTAAAAACAAATGTAATGTTTGCGGACTTCCAACAAAGAGAATTTTATTAAAGCTCTTGGTAATGAGAATAATCACAAAGGGAGTTTTTGTCTTCTAATTGTTGTGGCAACTGGTAGGATTGGCCAGGGCCTCTCTGAACGCATGCTAGAGCCAGATGAGACATATACAGAGAGAGTTTGGCTCATGATCAGACTCAGAAATAGAGGCTGGGTTCTAGAGTGAACTCTAGTTTTCATGCAGCTGCCCTTTTTTAATTATCAGCAAGACATTCAGTGCTAAACACGTGTTTAGAGAGAGCAGAAGTTGAAGGGTTAACACACACGTGTTCTCACATTGTCATTTCCTCAGCACATCAGACTCATTGCATCCTAGGACAAAAATGCCTGTGTGTGCTAGAGTTAAGCCTTAACTCTCCTCAATACGGACAATAGTCTACATGATGGATAATAACCACATGCCAGGCTCGGAGCAGCTACATTATACACAACTAGCTCTCAAAATAATCTTGCGTGGGAGAGAAAACTAACACATGTTAAATGTCTTTTCCATTGATGGCATGACATAAATGAATGAAATCATTTAATCCACCCCCAAAGCCTGGACTGATGTTTTGAAGCTTGTCTTTTTCACTTTACCAAGTGAAATAAATGCGTGAAATATTCTACAACTTTTTAATGGTTACATGGCATTGCACTGAATAAATGTACCATATCTTATTTAATATGGTTGAACATTTATGAAATTTCTCATGTTTTGTTCTTTTGAAAAGTAAAAGTGAAGTCGTTCAGTTTTCTCCGACTCTTTGCGACCCCATGGACTATAGCCCACCAAGCTCCTCCAACCATGGGATTCTCCAGGCAAGAGTACTTGGAGTGGGTTGCTATTTCCTTTTCCATGGGATCTTCCTGACCCAGGGATCAAACCCAGGTCTCCACACTGTGGGCAGACGTTTTACCATCTGAGACACCGGGGAAGTCCTTTTGGGATAATGCAAAAAAGAATCTCTATTTTAAATAAGTTCTGGTTCACCTCTATAGTAATTTTATCAAACTTATGACTGGAAACAAATTTCTGGGTCCAAAAGTAAGCATATTTTAAAGAATTTTGATTCATATATCAAATTTTTGTCCTAATAGGGGATCGATTCATGTGGCAGGGATCAATTCCCTGACCAGAGTATACAAATTCTCTAATAAAATTATGATCTCTTTTGGGCCTGGGATTATAACCCTCATTACTACACATTATTACTCATTATTACCTCATTACTACTCATTATTAAAGGGCTTCCCTGGTAGCTCAGTTGGTGAAGAATCCACCTGCAATGCAGGAGACCCTGGTTTGATTCCTGGGTCAGGAAGCTCCTCTGGAGAAAGGATAGGCTACCCACTCCAATGTTCTTGGGCTTCCCTGGTGGCTCAGATGGTGAAGAATCCACCTACATTGTGGGACACCTGGGTTCAATCCCTGGGTTGAAAAGATCCCCTGGAGGAGGACATGGAAAACCACTCCAGTAGTCTTGCCTGGAGAATCCCCATGGACAGAGGAACCTGGTGGGCTACAGTCCATGGAGTCAAAAAGAGTTGTACATGACTGAGTGACTAAGCATGACAATGTACTCATTATTATATGAATTTTTTTCCTCCTTTTAAAAATTATAATTACCAGAGATTTCTCTAATTCATTGTCTGTTTTTGTTTGTTTATTTTAACTCACAAAGATTCAGCTCTTAGATGTATTGATTATAATATCTGTTATTCTTGTTTTCATTTATTTTTTACTTTTATCTCTAAAATTCCCTTTTTCTTTGAGCTAATTTTTCAAAATTTCCAAATAGGAGAATGAAGTGCTTATTTTTTTTAATTTTCATTTTATAATGGAACTATGAGGTTGTGATTATGCCCTGATTATTGTTTTCATCACATCTTATAGGTTGCACTATGTCACAGTTTCATACAGGTTATAATCATAGCTCTATTACCTCTTTGAGTCATAATGGGCTTCCCTTGTGGCTCAGCTGGTAAAGAATCCACCTGCATTTGGGTTCAATCCCTGGGTTGGGAAGATCCCCTGGAGAAGAGAAAGGCTACCCACTCCAGTATTTTGGCCTGGAGAATCCCATGGACTCTATAGTCCATAGGGTTGCAAAGAGTCGGACATGACTGAGTGACTTTCCCTTTCCCTTTCCTTGAGTCAATAATGAATTAGAATAGTAATTTTAAGGTCCAACCAACCAGGATGGTTTGTTTTGCTTTGTTTTTGACTTTTGTTATTAATTTCTGGTGTCACTTTTCTGATAGTTTGAGAATTGGGTTTATATACCCTATTTCAAGTCCTAGAAATTTATTAAACTTTAAGGGCAGCAATTTTCAACCTTTTGTTATTTTTTAACCAGTGCAACAATTAAAAAATAAAACCTTCATTGAAGCCTCAACATGTAAAAAAATGAAAAGCAGAACAGTTTTAGCTGAATGGAGAACTGAGGGCCTCGAAACCTACTTATAATTAGGGACCCTTGGTTTTGACCAAGGTAACCCAAAGAATCTCTTGAAAACCTATGGCTTTGCATAACACAATGTGTCTTAGTATGTATTTCATGGATCCTTGAAAAGAAGGCAAACCATCTTTTCATACAGATTTATATATTGTGAATCCAAGGTTATCGACAGTAATTCAAAAGTTTCTATCCTTATTTTAAATGTCAGAATGCTTGTATTAAATGTCAGAATGTTTTTCTATGTCCTCTATGCTTATTTTATTTTATATCATTATTTTTAAATCTCTTTTGATTCTATTAGAAACTTCGGGAGAACTTCTCAAGTTTATCTTCTATGTTATTCATCAGATTTTCTGTTACTGATTTTTTTCTTTTTACCATTTCTAATGAATATTTGACTTCCATCATTGCATTTTAGTTTGATCTATGCTAGACACTGTGATAACTAATAGTCCAGGTAATTCAATGAAATAGGTACTATTTTAATCCCCATTTTTTGGATGAGGAAACTAAGACTCGACAAGGTTGAGTGACTTGCACAAGGTCACACAGCTAAGAAGATGCGGAGCTGGGTTTAGAAGGATTTGGTGACTTTATGAGCTATAGTTTCTTAGACACAGTTCAAAAGAACTTTATAGTAAGTCATCTTCATATTGCTCTATTATTTGCATTTCTTCAAGAGTTTATTCTCTAGTTGTTTTTATGGTTCATATTTCTTGGTCATTTGATCTCACTCCCTCTCTCTCTCACACACATACACATCACATACACACATCTAGCAGCATAACCAGAACCAGGTTCTGGACTGATGTTTGGGTTCCTTCCATCATGAGATTGGGGTGCATCGCAGATGGAGCCCCAGAGCCTGTAGCAGTGGCTGGCCCAGGTCCTGGTTACTCAGTTATCTTTGCTCCCTCTGTATAGTCTGTGTAAGCAGATTTATGCAAGTCAAGGTTCTTGGCAGCAATGGTAAGTTTTTCCACTTCCTTTTAGCATTGAGGTGCCCCACGTTAAGCCCTGGTTTCAGCAGTGGGCTGGCTTTGGGCTGCTGACACATATTCTATGGGAATCAATGCCCCAGTTGCCTCTGTTGGTTCTAGTATGAGAGTTTAAGCAGTCCCCACCTGTTTTCTAATTTCTACCTCACCTCTGGTCCACAGGGATGTGCAGTTTTTGGTGTGGCAACAACTGTGTGTTTTCCATTTTATATATATACTGTTTTTTCTTTCTTACTGGTATGGTAACAACGTGTGTAAAACCTGAAATCATGATACCAAGTTTACCAAACACCCAGGATATCATTTTGTGATATTTCAGAAGACATTCTCTAAGTTTCTACTTTATTGCTCTATAGTATTTTTCTCACATGCTCCTTGTACTATTGCAGTTTTTCCCATTTGCTTGTCTTAGGGGTTAGTTTTCTCCAGCAGACAAGGACCATGACTTGCCCTTAAACTCCTGTGTTGTTCATTTACAATTGGAAATGATTTACAACTGGAGGGCAAGTTCAGGTGCACAATTTCTTGCCTAACTTTCAGTGACTGGCCCACATTCTCCCAGCATCATTGTTGTGGACCAAGGCATTCTCTTACACCCAATGCCTGGTTCCTTACGCTAAAAATGAATCCCAGCATGCCCTTCCAGTGTCTGGTCTCATCGCTAACTCTTTATTTGTTTTAAACTACCAGAATGCAACACACTTCTGCTAGGCCTTCTCCAGACTTTTCTCTTCTCATCTCTCTCCAGACACACTTCCTGCTATGTATTTTCTAAGGGGTTAAAATCTCCAAGTAAATCTCCAAGGAAAGAAAATTACTAATGGGGTCAGGTGCGTCAATCTAGTAAACTCAAAAGAGCTATCCATGCAATTGCATGGGTAGTTTGGGCTTTTATATGGACCTTGGATCACCCCACAGTTTGGGGCTTTTATATGCACCACTATTTGGGCTTCATAGTAAATAGATGGGGAAACAATGGAAACAGTGACAGACTTTATTTTGGGGGGGCTCCAAAATCATAGCAGATGGTGACTGCAGCCATGAAATTAAAAGATGCTTGCTCCTTGGATAAAAAGTTATGACCAACCTAGACAGCATATTAAAAAGCAGAGATATTACTTTGCCAACAAAGGTCTGTCTAGTCAAAGCTTTGGTTTTTCCAGTGATCATGTATGGAGGTGAGAGTTGGACTATAAAGAAAGCTGAGCACCAAAGAATTGATGCTTTTGAACTGTGTTGTTGGAGAAGACTCTTGAGAGTCCCTTGGACTGTAAGGAGATACAACCAGTCCATCCTAAAGGAGATCAGTCCTGAATATTCATTGGAAGGACTGATGCTGAAGCTGAAACTCCAATACTTTGGCCACCTGATGTGAAGAACTGACTCATTTGAAACTGACTCCCTGATGCTGGGAAAGATTGAGGGCAGGAGGAGAAGGGGATGACAGAGGATGAGATGGTTGGATGGCATCACTGACTCAATGGACAGAAGTTTGAGCAAGCTCCAGGAGTTGTTGATGGACAGGGAGGCTTGGAGTACGGCAGTCCGTAGGGTCACAAAGAGTTGGACACGACTGAGCCACTGAACTGAACTGAACTTGGGCTTTTATATGCACCCTGGATCTCTGAGCCAAGCCCCATAGTTCTCCCTCCCTCTTCTGAAGCAGTCGGCTGAGTTCCATTTCAGCTGGCAATGCACACCTAGGGCATTGATTTTGATGTCTAGGTCCACCCCAGAGACTTCGTTATTGGGAAACTTTCTTCCAAGATTCTGGCAATAGGTTGGCTGTGAGTTTGGGTTTTGCACAAATGTTCACTCTTTTTGCTGTCTTTATAGTTATTTGAGTAGGAAGTTAGGAGAGGTCCTGTCAGGATCTCTAAGCCAACTGACTTTCAACCAGAAATCTGCTGCTGATTTTATTTTTAAATACAAATTTGTCTACAACTATTACCAATTAGGAAGATTTTATTTCACCACGTTGGCTAGAAAATTTCGGTTATTTCCCTCACAGAAGACGTTTTAAAAATCCTGATCAGACTACCATGAGGCCACCTGTTGAAACTCCCTGTTTGCTTGGCACTCTCAGACTCTGCTCAGCCCATTTTTGGAAGGCAGTCTGGGCCAACGTAAACCAGAAGACTCAGAAACATCTTTAAATTCAGAAGTCTCAGCTCAGATCCCTTGCTCAGAACAGTCATTAGCACATGTCTCTTTTGCATGAATTTAGAAAAAGTAATCCCTTCCTGATTATTTATTAGAATGAATTCATTATTAATTATTAGACTAAATCCCATTATTTCTATCTATTAAACAATTGCTATGTTATACTTATTTTTACAGAACAAGACACTTTAGTGTGATTTGCTAGACATTTGTCAAAACATATGACAGAAATAGTCTCCCTTAGAGTTGTGCACTATAGAAACTGAGCAACTGTACATGACAACCCTGCTCTTGTGCTTTTGCTCCTGGGAAAACTACGTTTAGAGATCACAAGAGGACTTGTGGTTATATATAGTAGGTTGAATAACTGCTCACCCTCCTGCAACCTCACTAAAATGAAAGTAAAAGAAAAAAATTAAGGCACGCATCAACAAGGTCAAAGAGCAAGAGAGAAAGAAATGGCAAGAGAATTGTGAAAGCTAGAAAGCAAAGGGATGAAAGATAAGTGACATTGCGAGAATTAAAATGAATACTAAACTCACCAGTGGTAAAAGCTGAACATGATTTGCACTGTGGAACCCCTCTAATAATTAGAAATTGGCAACACTAGGTAATTATACATTGGGAATGACAGCAGAGCTGAAAACAAGAGTGGTTATTTGAAAGTCTGTATGAGAAACACTCAGACTGTCAAATCGCCCGCGCTGTTCTCACTTAGCACAGCTTGGCCTCGGTATTTTCACACCTTGGTGGAAACCCAGAGATTTGTTCTCAGGACAGGTTGAATGATCTCTGGGATAAGGGAGAACAGACGGTGGGAGATGGGGATGCCTATTGGAAATAGATGGTCAAGTCAAAATCCACTTGGCCATTGAATATTAAGACCAGAGATTCTGTGTAAGCACTCAGTGTATAGGATATTGGCAGCCAGGCTCGTACCCTGCACAGGACAAAATCTTCTTCACTTGAAATCTGACCATCCCAAGAGAAAATGTGCAAAGAGACTGACATCAGGGGTTCCGAGATCACCTTCCTGTATGTCCCAAAGATGGGACGGCACAGAAGGCCGCATTTCAGCTTTGGGGGGCCTCTTTCTTAAATATTAGCAGACAGTAGAGTGGAGGTGGTAGTGGTTTAGTTGCTAAGTCATCTCTGACTCTTTGCGACCGCATGTTGGGGAAGTTGGGGAGGGAGAAGAGGTACCCACCATTGGAAAGAGCCTGCATTCTAAGACTCAGGAAGGGAGGTGGCATGTCCACCTGTGTCTGTTTGAGTCCATCCTGGCTTTCTGCTTCCTTTCTCCCATCGCTGCCACCCACGCCCTCCCCACTGGTTCTCCTGACTCCCCTCCTTTTCAGGGCTGGCTGTGTTGATGCTACCTACCCCTCATCTGACAGTCTACCCTATAACTATTCTCAACAGAGTGTGGGCAAATTACATTTCTCCTAGTTTCAATACACTCAAAGTTAGCTTTTCAAGAGTCTATACTGAGAAAACACATGTGGGCTGTGTGTGCTTAGTTATTCAGTTGTGTCCAACTCTTTGTGACCTCTTGGACTGTAGCCCACCAGGCTCCTTTGTCAACAGCATTCTCCAGACAAAAATACTGGAATAGGCAACCAGTCCCTTCTCCAGGGGATCATCTCAAACCAGGGATCAAACCTGGGTCTCCTGCTTTGCAGGCAGATTCTTTACTGACTGAGCCACCAGGGAAGGCCAAAACAAACTTACAAAAATATAGAGATGTTTTCTTTCCAAGCCCCACATACCGTCCTCCACTATCTGGCCACAGATGGACATGGTTTGACTGACACTCATTAGAAAGCACCAGCCTTCCTTCTCTTCTCCAGCTTTGAGCTCCATCTCACCATCTTTGCCTAGACCACACATTTCCTGAGATAAGAAGAATGAATGTTACAGGATTATACAGTAGCAAGGGAGTTGGTGGAAGCAGACTAAAAATGAAAATGAGAAGGAAAATATAGGAAGGAATGATTATTTAAAGAGTTCAGAATTGTTCAAGGAAAAATATGAAAATAAATGATCACTTTCAAACGTCTGAATTATTTAGTCTTAAACTACAAGAAGAGTACTTTTCCATCTACTTCTTCCTTGAATTCCAGAAGACTGGCTCATGTGAAAAAGCAGACATTTAACAGATTACCTCTTATTGACAAAAGACATGGTCATGAGCAGACAGGTACATTTCCACAGCACTTTCTCAAGCAGAAAACCCAGCTCCTCCAATGTTATCTCTCTGATTCCTTCTGATGCATCCAGGATTATTCTGCCCCAATAGAACCTGCTGATTCTCATCCCAGCAGACAAGACTGAGGTCACTGCAACAAGGAAAAAAATTAGTAATTCTCAACCATGACTGAGCCAACACTATCCATTATGCAGATTCTTCATAAGGGTGCAAGGCCTACCTGACAGGATAGACTTTCAACGAAATGTTCACGACAAGATGGAATGTGCTTGACTCAATAAGACACAATATGCATTTATGATGTCTTGTTGAATGTGAACTTCCAATGGGATTCCACAGGCAATTTCACCTTTTCAGTCAGCATTCTTTGCGTTACTTACACCTCTTCTCTGCATTACTTATACCTCTTCTTCGCATCAGCATGGGAAATTTTTACATGAGTCATATTTATCTAAAAAAAATCAGATATAAGTAGACATAAAGACTGGGCCGACTCTCCCATTCTGGTCCATTTGTCAACTAATATACAGTATATCAGCACTGGCTAAAAAGAACCCAAAAATGCAAAATCAAGCAGGTCGGCAATAACATTTGGGTCCTAGACTTAAAAAAAAATAACTCTTAAAAGCAATGGACATCTGTCTCAGAAAAAAAGTAGAGAGGAAGCTAAGCTTAACACTTCCAAGGTTCTAGACCCTAGAAGCCATACTTGGCCCTTGACTATTGAATAAAAATTCTCTATTTCTTATTGCCAATAAGGAATTGGCTACTCTGAGCTCATGCGAAGGCAATTTGCAAACTCCTGTTTGACTTGGAACAGTTTCTAATGGCACAAACTCTCTGCTCTTTAGTACGTTCTGGTCAAGGAGGACAATGTGGCATTTGGCTTGAGGTCTGGCCCATTTGCTGGGGAAAACCCTCATGGTTCAAACAGTTGTTTTCAAATATTGTAAAACCAGGACAATAGGCAGAAAAATCTATCTGTTTGGTTTTTTTAAAGGAGGATGTCCTTTAAATAGAAGAGTATGGCTGTCACCTGCTTTACAATTTATAGCTGTTTGTGACAACAAACAGGATGTCAGGTTCTGTCCCTCTGGAAGGGTGCATAAATCAAGGGAAGTGTCAAACCAGCTTCTATCGCCATTTATCGAACAGGACAAGATGGTCTTTACCCTTGAAGTTTAAAACAGGCAGGATAATGCTCTGCAGGGTGGAGAGGATTCACGTTCTTTATCCAATGACCAAACACCAGGCTGGAATTGATGCATCTCTGACAATTTGCAAACCTTCACCCTTTCACTCAATCTCTTCTCACTTCTCTCACATCGGTTGGCTAGCTCTTTCTGCAGTATAATTGGACTGAAGCCATTTCCAACTCAATGGACATAAATTTGAGCAAACTCCAGGAGATACTGAAGGACGGGTAAGTCTGGTGTGCTGCAGTCCATGCGAATGCAAAGAATCAGACACGACTTAGCAACTGAACAACAGTTCCTATACTTTGAGTTCGAATTATTTGGTTCCTCTTAAGGAATTCCCTGATTTATGTTCTCTTCTTTCTCATATTAGTTGGGATTCTTGTAGCTCCATTCTCTGATATGGACTCTCTGGAGTCCACTTTATGATCACTTAAAAGTGTTAAAGTGTAGAGTCTTGGAGATAAGATGTCAGACACAAATGGCTGATGTTTATGAAAGAATCCTGGATGCTACAGCATCACTGCTCTTGCCCCAATTTGCAAAAGCATACTAAAGAGGCAAAAAGCTTTTTGTGTATGAAGGACATCATCTGATAATAACTTTTTAAAAATGATCAAATGAGTAATTAGCATTCAATGTTTGGGGCTCCACTCCCTAAGGGAATAGTCCCAGAAAAGGGCAAGCACTAGAAGCTTTATACTTGCTGATAAAGCCAATCTTATGTCTCTCAGAAGAAAATTATTTCTTAAAAAATCATGTTAGATCAATTAAACCTTTAGTTGTTATCTAGCCAGAGGCAATACATTTGAAATTTAAAGTCTCTGTCTCCTAATCACTAGGCAGCCAGTCATTTGTTTTGTGACCTTAGGCAATCACTTAACCTCTCAGTGGTTCATATTTCCTCATCTGCAAAATGTGCACATTAGTGTCAGCAATCATGAAAATTATCACGAAACGCTTGCAAAATACCGAGGTAAAATAATGGCCTTCTTCTATAAGATGTGGCTTCCTATCTGAACTTTGGCATACAGTGGGCAACTCAATACATATTCATTGTCTATAATAATGAAAGCATGGATGCTCCAAATGTATTTAGCCATAGCTTTCATGTGGGCCGCCTTCCAGCTCCTTACAGCCAATATATTAATAGCTATTCCTCCAGTATGGCACCATCACCCCAGCTGGGTGGCCTTTGGACTAATCTCCCCTCCCGACTCCTCTCCTGCATTTTTCCTTCCTCTCTCTTTCCCATGTCCTTCTTCAGGGCACTTCTGCCTTTTCTCCTCCCCTACCCCCCACCCCCTGGAGCCATTTGACTTGCAGGATCTTAGTTTCCTGATCAGGGATAGAACCTGGGCCCCCAGCAGTGAAAGCGCAGAGTCCTAACCACTGGACCGCCAGGGAATTTCTGCTTCTTCAATCTGTTGTTCCCCAAACAAATCCCATGTACCACTCCTCTCTCACCCCACTGCTAATCCAAGCTAGCTCAGAGCATGTCTACAAGGACAACAATCAAAAGGGACAGTCACTTACCCAAAGAGCCCAGGAAAAGCATATTGGTGTCAAGACATGGCATTCCGTGGACTGTGTGTGCATGCTGAGTTGTGTCCAACTCTGTTACCCTGTGGACTGTAGCCTAACAGCCTCCTCTGCCTGTGGAATTTCCCAGGCAAGAATACTGGAGTGGGTAGCCATTTCCTCCTCCAGGGGATCTTCCTGACCCAGGGATCAAACCCATCTCTCTTTCAATAATAACCCAGTTACCAAAAACTGACTCAGTGAAGGGAGCACATTTCTCAAGCATGCATGACTTCCAGGGATGCCTCTGAAATAGGTGATCACGTGGATAATATAAAAGAAAAAAGTTCTTCTGGCTCCAGGGGACCCATAATTTGTCGTTTCATAAGGCTTAACGACTATCCCAGGAGTCTGGCATTTACAGAGCCGGTTAGCCTCCGGCGGCGGCAGTGTGAGGATACATTCTCAGAGTCCTATTTAGACTCTGGAAGCTTTCTTCAAACCTCATGTTTCCAAATCAAAACAATAGGATTATTGTCATCTTAAAACAATGGAAACATTTCCTCTCTTTTTGTGGCTAGCTGATTAATTCTTCGCTGAAAGTTCAAATAGCCATTGAGCCTCTTGGATACATTTATAGCATCTATGTCCCATTTCAGCTTCAATTTCAAACTTGCCCACACTCGGAAGAAAGGATAAAAATAGCAGAACAGCATAAGCCAAACAGAGATGGCTTTGTTGGCAAAATAATGGGATTAAGTTTTTAAACATAGGCCTGACCATTTCACTCTTTGGCTCCAACACAAAGTATAGGCTGAAATGTCTCTTAGTGAGTGATGGGCAGGTGGTTACAAGAGCTCCAGTAAAGCAAGGCGGATGATGGAATTGGGGCTGCAGGGATGGAAGGAAGCGATGATCTATATGATGAAACTGAGGGCTTGAGAAGTGACCAAAACCAAATGCTTTGGCAGTGAGCGAGGGAGCTTCCAGACCAGGAGAGTAACATTTTGGTGCTTGGTATTCAGGTCAGAGGGACATGGTTTGGAGGGTCATTTAACTGTCATCACTATTAACCAGATTAGATTATTTCTGTTAATTCAAAAAGAGCACAAGCATTTCAGCACTGAAGATGTTTTTAAATGCCTCTTTCTTGCTAGTTCAGTCTTAAATTCCTTTGCATTTTTTAAAGATTAATTTTCAGGAATCTACTCCCTTATCTATTGATCTTAAATAAAAATGCTCTGGAACCCACGAAAGAGGGCAAGAGAGGGGAGAGAAGGCAAACCCAAGTCTGAACTGTCTTGGCTCTAAATGGACACACTTCACATTTACACAATGTTCTGTGTCAAGCACATCTCAGTATAGTTGTGTGGCTTCGTTTTATAACATTAACAGGATGATTTACATGGAATATCAAAAAGATTTAATAGTCTAGTCATAGAAAATAAAGGGACACACTTGATTCTCATCCTCATTCCTTTGCAAAAACAAGTCACATGTCCTTATCTAGGAAATGTAGTACTTAATGGACAGGCACTGCCCAGAGACAGCTCTACAACATAGAACTGGAAGCAGTAGGAAGTTCTTTGGTTTGTTTAAAATTTTATTTATGTATTCTTTGGCCCACATGTAGGATCTTAATTTCCCAAGCAGGGATTGAACCTGCACCTTCTGCCTTGAAAGTGCAGAGTCTTAACCACTGGACCACCAGGGAAGTCCCTGGAAGAATTCATTTTTTAAGAACATCTAGCCATCTCTGTGGGCTTTCCCTCATGTTTCAGATGGTAAAGAATCTGCCAACAGTGCAGGAGACCCGGGTTCAGTCCCTGGGTCAGGAAGATTCCCTGGAGGAGGAAATGGCAACCCACTGCCATATTCTTGCCTGGAGAGTTCTATGGAGGGAGGAGCCTGACAGGCTACAGTCCACAGGGTCACAAAAAGTCAGACACAACTGAGCAACTAACACTAACAAACTAAGACATGTTGGTCACATTCCTCTTCATCTCTCCTCTCCCTATCTCATCACCCAGACCCCTTCATAGCTTATATCACTATCTAAAGATAGGAATAATTGAAGGGTAAACCAAGTCCTGGGCTTCCCTGGTGAAACAGTGGTAAAGAATTAGCCTGCCAAAACAGGAGACACAGGAGACTCAGGTTAAATCCCTGGGTTGGGAAGATCCCCTGGATGAAGGAAATGGCAACCCACTCCAGTATGCTTGCCTGAGAAGTCCCATGGACAGAGCCTGGCAGGCTACAGTCCATGGGGTCGCAAGAGTCAGACACGACTTAGTGACAAAACAGCAACAAAACAGTTCCAGGCACTCATGGGTCCCAGGTTTGAAAAACTCCATCAAGAGTCTGTCTCTCTCTTCCCATTTTTTGCCTTTGCTTTCATGTGAGTTGGCTTCCTTTTCAGACAGGCGGTCACCACACACTAGCTTAGGATGGCCATGAGAAGCTTCGATTGCGCTGTCCCTAGAATCAGCCATCTCAGAAGAAAAAGAAAATAATAAAAATCACCTTTCTCATGCAATTCACAGCAATCCCTGAAAATCAGTCTGACAGATCTAACTTGAAATGCATGCTCACCGTTGAACAAATTTCATGCTTAGGAATAAGAAGTACTCTCGTCAGCCCCTCCAAAGGCAGAAGAGATGGAGTCATGGGATTTATTGCTCACCAGGAATTTGCGAAGGAGCCGTCTCTGAAAGGAAAAGCAGTTGGACGTTCAAGGAAGTACCACCGGTTATGACGTCGAGCTCAAAGAATGGGATGTAAACAGACATGGAACTTGTGAATTTGCTTATTATTATTCCTTCCTGTCATTGTTAGTTTTCTTTTAGTCTTTAGTAATATGTATCTTCTCATGTATTTCTGATTTTTTGCATATAAGAAGAAACCGGAATTCTTTTCTCCAGTTACACTATGGAATTTTCTAGGTTAAGAATGAGGTCACTCCTTCAAACACAGTTTTAAATAACTAATGTGGCATAACACAAAAATGACATTTCAACAAATATTTTGATAAGACGATCCCTTAAAATATTTGTAAAATCAAATCAGAGTGTATTTATTTTCATTTTGGAGGAAATGATGTTACTTGGGCAGGGGGTGGTTCTAAAGTATCCTGCCAGATGTGAGCATTTTGTCTTCTAGGGAGACTGCAGATTCCTTAAGATACTTGGAAGGTCAGATCTACAGAGTGTTCACAGGTGCCAGACCTCTGATTTTTTCTAAATCTGTATGTAGTGCTTGGATAGCACCTAGATTGAAATATGGATGGAGTCATTCATGTATTTATTCAAGAAAAGGGTTTTTTTTTTTTTTTAGAGTTTTCTTATGTGGATCATTTTTAAAGTCTTTATTGAACTTGTTACAATATTGCTTCTGTTTGATGTTTTAATTTTTTGCCTGAGAGATTTGTGCGATCTTAGCTCCTCGACCAGGGATGAAACCCACCCCCTGCACTGGAAGGTGAAATCTTAACCACTGGACCACCAGGGAAGTTCCCAAGAAACGTAATTATTGTGAACATTGTTCATATTGAATATTAGCACCTATGATGTACCACAGGCACTGGGCTACCTGTTGGGGATACAGCCGTGAACTTTAACTTAGTTACATCTACAAAGACCTTTGTTCCAAACAAGATTACAGTGACAGGTTCCAGGGAGGAAGGCATGAACATGTCTGTTTGAGGGCCACCATCCAGCCTATTACAGTGATCCAGCCTTCCTGAAACTAGTCGACATTAAAGTCAAGGTTTAAAGCATGAGTCAGTGTCTGGGGAGTAGGGTTGAGCGGTGTTTCAGACTGGGAACAGCGTGTCCAAAGCCTAGAGGCAAGAGCATGGTGCAATCAAGGAACTGAAAGAAGTTCCTATTTGGCCCAAGCTCAGAGCACTGGGAGAAAAGTTGGAGAGACAGGGCTGGAGCCAATTGAGTGCAGGCCACATGAAGGAGTTCTACGTTTATCTCTAGGCAGTGGGAAGCTGTGGAATGTTGTAAGAATAGGAGAGATATAATCAAATATGCTCTTTTGGACGATCTCTGGCTAATACAGGGGGGAAATGGATTAGGAGAAACTAGAGTGGGAGCGGATCAGTGAAGAAATTACTATCATGGTCCAAGAGAAAGAATGATAATGTTGGGGTAGGATGGAAAGAAATAGCTGGGCCCCAAGTGTATTCAAGGTAGAACAGGTTGAACATGATGGATTCAGCTATGGATTGGATGCACAGAGGAAAGAGAGTGAGGTGTCAGGAATGTCATCCAGGATCCTAAGTGTCACAGGTTGAATTGTGAAAAGTGAAAGTGTTAGTCACTCAGTTTGCATTCAACTCTTTGCAACCCCACGGACTGTAGCCTGCCAGGCTCCTCTGTTCATGGACTCAGACAAGAATACTGGAGTGGGTAGCCATTCCATCTCTGGGGCATCTTCCCGACCAGGGGATCAAACCCAGGTATCCTTCACTGCAGGCAGATTTTTTATCATCCGAGCCACCAGGGAAGCCCTATACATATGTGTATATATACATATATATATGGATGTATATACAATTGAATCACTTTGCTGTATATCTGAAATTAACACAACATAGTAAATCAACTATATTTCAATAAAAATAAAAAATAATGAAAAACAAAAATTGTCTTTTTCATCCAAAATTGAAATAATATATAACTTAAAGCAAAATCAGTTTCCAAACGATCCAGAGGCTGATCATTTTAACTGGAAAAACTAAACCAATTTGTCTTACATGAATAAAAATTAGAGGCAAAGTTTTAAAGAGAAAAAAAACATACTCTTCTCATTACCTTCCACCCATAAGTAATAACATAGTTCTGGTCCCAGTTTTGGAACCAGAAGATGAAGAAGCAGGTTTGAATAAGCAGGTTTATCAAATATGTTGATTTCTGCTCTTCAAATGGGATAACAATCATTCTGAATCACTTGAATTTGCTTTTGGGCTTCCCTGGTGGTAAAAAATCTGCCTGCAATGCAGGAGACCCAGGTTCAATCCCTGGGTTGAGAAGATCCCCTGGAGATGGGAATGACTACCCACTCCAGTATTCGTGTCCAGAGAATTCCATGGGCAGATGAGCCTGAATTTGTTTTAATCCATGTCATGATTCTAATAGGTGAGATGTGTGGTTCCACAGAATATGTATTAATACAAAGCAGCATTATTAAATCTGTTTATATCAAGTAGGAGGAAATCAGTGCCTATCTTGGTGCCCAGTATAGAACAGAAGCACAATACCTGTTTATTGAATGAATAAGTGAATCATTTAGTCCCCAAATATGAACATCAGAAATTTGCATTAAAGATTATCTACACTTGCAATTTCCAAAGAATTTTTACTCACAGAACTTTTTGTTCAAAGACACCTTGCCTGGAACTCAGGGTATAAAACTGATTAACCAGCACTAAGCTGGTTGAATATCACCAGAGATTCATCACCTTGCCACCTTCCCCCTCTCTCCAGCCAGCAGGACTGAGTTTCCAAGAGGCAACATTTTGAAAAGTACTGATTGGAGTTCCATTTAAGCACGGCAGATCGTCTCTTAATTTGAATTCTCTTCTGAACCCCACTAACAGGATAGTGAAAACATTTTTTAAGTTTTATTTCACAAGGTCAAAGAAAATGGTAGAGCACATGAAAGATCTCAGTAAATTTTTGGAACACAGAGAACCATGATGGAGTGGTACCTGACCTAGCAAAAGGGAGGAAGCTTCGAAACTTTGAGCTTCTAGCTAAATACTTAGATATATCAATTTGCAGGCAGAGCTCAGAAAGGCTCAGGATCACCAGTGAAGGTAGAGATGAAGTATAGACCCCAAAATAGGGCTTACTGAAGTCAATAGACTGCCACTGAGACTCAGGTGTGCTGTCCCACCCACAGCCAAGTGATTACCTACCTCTACAGGAGATCAGAGTGTTCCTCCTGGAAAACATTAATAAGGTAAGATCAGGATTCCAGGACTGCAGGTATGGCTAGAGAGAAAACAAAAGAGAAAATTGAAGTCTGCAGTTTGAATGATGATACCCCTAATCTCTGTCCATCTCTGGGCTCAGACCAGAAAATCAATAGCCCAGTCCGAGTAGTCCAGCCTATGAGTAAAAAATGAAGATTCATCTCTTGAGACACTGAATGATCCAGAACAAAGATTTAGGCTACATGCTGACATTTTGGGAGTTACTCAGCTAAAAGCTTTAATCTCTGCCCAGTCACTTTATGGTAAATTTCATTAAAAATTATGCAAGAAAAATTTCTCAAACTGAAGGATTCAGGACTCTAGCTTTGAAAGGGCTCTTCAAATGTGTTGCCAAAAGAGCTTTGTTTTGAAAAGACTCATTGATTAGGAATTCCAGCCCACTAAAGATGAAACAAATGATCTAAAAGCTTCTAGAGATTTAAAAGAAAAGGATTTCCAGGGCCATCCAGTGGTTAAGTCTCTGCACTTTACCATAGGGAACATAGGTTCGATCCCTGGTTGGAGAACTAAGATTCTGCATGCCCCAAGCAATGGCCAAAAAAAAAAAAAAAAAAAGAGAGAGAGAGAGAGAGAGAAAAGAAAGAAAAGGAAAACAGGTCAAATACAGGGATAGAAAACAAAAAATGACTTCAAAATCAGGAGAAAAAAAATTTTTTAACTTCTAATGACCAAACAATAAATCAAGTGTAAAGGTAGAAGACATATCTCAAATGACTAAACTTCTTTTTAAAATTTATAATGAGATTAGCCTAGAAAACAATAGTGCAGTCATATCATGTTTCCCTGAGGCCCTGCTTTCCTCACCATCAGGGGCCCAGCCAAGTCACATTCTTCCTAATTCCCCTTCAATAGACAAGGCCAAACGGCTGCAAGAAATCAGGTTGCCCCAGAGGATCTCCACTGGAGGCCAAAAGCCAGCAGAATAGTATAAGTTGGCAAGAAGAAAAGAAGAGAGATCTTGAAAAGATATTTTTAATTAGGTGATTCAAAACAGCTAGAGATCATTTATTGACTCAGTTCCAGAGTCGTGGTTTCCAGTTATGACCTTCAGAACAGTACAGTTTTACTGTATTTGGTTAAGAAATTGAAAATACTGTAATATCAAACTTCATGGGATGTGGTGATGGTGAGAGGGATGGTGATGATGAGGATGGTGTTGATAAGGATGATGCTGATGAGGTGGTGGTGATGCTGATGAGGTGGTGGTGATGCTGATGCTGGTGATGGTGATGATGCTGATGATGGTGGTGATGGTGATGACACTGATGCTGGTGATGATGGTGGTGATGATGCTGATGCTGGTGATGGTGACAATGCTGGTGATGGTGATGATGCTGGTCATGGTGGTGACGCTGATGACGGTGATGCTGGTGATGGTGATGACATTGATGCTGGTGATGATGGTGGTGATGATGCTGATGCTGGTGATGGTGATGATGCTGGTGATGGTGATGACGCTGGTCCTGGTGATGACACTGATGCTGGTGAAGATGGTGATGATGCTGATGCTGGTGATGGTGACGACGCTGGTGATGGTGATGGTGATGATGCTGGTGATGGTGATGATGCTGGTGATGGTGATGACGCTGGTCCTGGTGATGACACTGATGCTGGTGATGATGGTGGTGATGATGCTGATGCTGGTGATGGTGACGATGCTGGTGATGGTGATGATGCTGGTCCTGGTGATGACGCTGATGCTGGTGATGATGGTGGTGATGATGCTGATGCTGGTCATGGTGATGATGTGATGGTGATGATGCTGGTGATGGTGATGACACTGATGACAGTGATGATGGTGATGGTGATGTTGATGATGCTGATGCTGGTGATGATGGTGGTGATGATGCTGATGCTGGTGATGGTGATGATGCTGGTGATGGTGATGACGCTGGTCATGGTGATGATGCTAATGATGGTGATGATGTGATGGTGACGATGCTGGCAATAGTGATGACGCTGGTCCTGGTGATGATGCTGATGATGGTGATGATGGTGATGGTGATGACACTGATGCTGGTGATGATGGTGGTGATGATTTATAGATTTCTTTTTCAAAAAGTAAAACTAAAGCAATTCACATTAAGATGGTGAAGCCAGGTCTTCCACAGTGGGTGAAAATACCAAGCATCTTGTGATTAGACTGTTATTTATACTCATTTTGTTTTCTACATAGCATATAGTTTTCAGTAAAATCTTGAAAAAGAGGACACAACTCTCTATTCACAACAAATGCATAAATTAGAAATTCTATGTAATGATCCAAGGGATTGAGTCTTTTCCTCTTCAAACCAAAGTTACCCCTGATAAACTACATAAGCCACACACATTAAAAAGATGTGGTGAAAATTTTGTGATTAAAATTGTATTCCTACAGCACCAAATGCTGGTGAAGATGTGGGCAACTGGGATTCTCACACATCACTGGTGGGAATGCAAAATGGTACAGCCATTTTGGAGGCCACATTGGTGGTTTCCTAGAAAACTAAATATACTCTTACCGTATGATCCAGCAGTTGTGCTCCTTGGTATTTGCCCAAAGAAGTTGAAAACGTATGTCCACACAGAAGCTGCACATGGATGTTTATAGCAGTTTTATTCATAGCCGCCAAAACTCAGAAGCAATTGAGATGTCCTTCAGTAGGTAAATGAATAAATAAACTGTGGTACATCCAGACAATGAAATATTATTCAGCACTAAAAAGAAATGAGCTATCAAGGCATGAAAAGACATGGAAAAACCTTAAATGCATATTACTAAGTAAAGAAGCTGATCTGAAAAGGCTACACAGTGTATGATTCCAATTATTTGATATACTGGGAAAGGCAAAACCACAGATACAGGAAAAAGATCAGTAATTGCTGGAGGTTGTGGAGGGTGAGGAGTGGTCAGATAGAGCACAGAGCATTTTTAGGACAGTGAAACTCTTCCATATGATACTATAATGATGGATGCATGTCATTATACATTTGTCCAAACCCATAAAACTGACACCACCAAGAGCGAACCCTAATGTAGTCTGTGAGCTTTAGGTGATAATGAAGTAACAGTGAAGCTTCATTAATTATAACAAATGTACCATTCTGGTGAAGGATGCTGACAATGAGTGGCATTATCCATGTGTGAGCAGAGAAGGCATATGAGAAATCTCTGTACTTTCCTCTCATTTTTTGCTGTGAACTCAAAACTGCTCTGAAAAAAAGAAAAAGTCTCAAGAAAAAATTGTATCTCTTTGATTTGATAACTATGATCCTTCTTAAAATGCAATTACTGCAGGAAATAGGAGTGCTCTAAACTGTGAGGAGTCTTTGAAATCTTGCTATGAGTGAGTTTTCAATCCTTTGGAAAAGCTCATTTTTAAGGGGGAAGGACTATAGATATGGAGTTGGGCATAATGAGGAGACACATCAGATGCACAAGCCTCAGGCATGACAGCTAGACTCAATGCCATGTAGACACTGTTCATTCATTCAACAGATGTTAATTACATGCCTAGAATATGCCCATTTACTGTATGGAACTCTAAGACATAGATGAATCAAACAGATAAAGTCTCCTGTCCTCACAGAGCTTACTCTTTAACAGAAAAAGCTAGAAAATAAGCAATAAACAACATAAAGTTGCTTCATCTAGTATTTTAGAAGGCTATAAGTTGCTATAGAAAAGAAAGAAAAACAGAGCTGGGTTAGTGGTTTAGGGATGCCTAGGTTGTAGAGGCAGGTTCTAATTTTAAATATGATGGGTGGTTTGCTTTTCCAAATAGGAAATTCAGTGAAAAGCCCAGGAGTATATAATCAGATCCCAAGTTTTAAAACCATGAAAAGTGCATCAAGGATAACTGCTAGACACTGAAAATTCAACATAACACATGGGCTTAGAGGTAGTGAAGGCATTTATTATCCTCTGTGGATATTTATAGATGTTCAAATAACATCATGTTATCTCCGTCATTGTTTCATAAATGCAGGGGACATTCTGAGTCTCATCTCACAATCAAAAGCAAAGGAAAATATGTCCCTTTTTAAAATTTCAATTTGATTATATTTAGGAGAAGCACATGTTTATACTCTATATAGCATAAACATGTATCAACAGCCCATATTTGATGACATTGTGAAAACCAAGCCTGTAATTGTGATTTTTAAATCAGGAGTTTTTTGGAAATTTTCAGGTCTTATATCTCAGTCGTACTGACTGTCTTCAACTTCCCTGTCTTGAAAAAACTATACTTTGCATGAAATTACCAGGAATTGATTCAACAAATATTTTTTATTGTAAACAATGCATGTGCATGCTCAGTCACAAAGTTGTGTCCAATTCTTTGCAACCCCATGAACTGTAGCCCGCCAGGCTCCTTTGTCCACACAAGATTTTCCACACAAGAATACTGGAGTGGGTTGCCATTTCCTTCTCCAAAACTAACTACACTTAAATTTTTTTTTAATGTTTTAAAAATTAAAAAAGCAAAGGAAAATATGTTTCTTAGAACAATGACACAGCTTCACTTCCTCTTCATCTGTAGATTTCCATAGGTACAAATCAGGCTTAATTGATTGTGATGTTTCCCTCATCAGCTCACAGTTTCTAGTGGCTCAGATGGTAAAGCATTTGCCTGCAATGCAGGAGACCCAGGTTCAATCCCTGGGTTGGGAAGGTCCCCAGAAGAAAGGAATGGCAACCCACTCCGGTATTCTTGCCTGGAGAATTCCATGGACAGAGGAGCCTTGGTGGCTACAGTCCATGGGGTCGAAAAGAGTTAGACATGACTGAAGCAACTAACAATACACTACTACTTCTGTCATCAACATATGAAAATGTTAAAATGTTTGAATGAAATATATTTTCAAAAGATGATGATTACTCTAAGTGTTGAGAATGTGGTGATCTGCTTCACAATAAAAGAAGAAAAAAACAGAAGAAGCATTGCCTCCATACGCTCTCCTTTTCTAAAAGAAGGCAAGCCCTGCGTCACCAGGTTCTGCTGTCTGTCATTCATGTTCCGGAAGTTGAGAAAGCATTACTTGGTAATTGAAGCTCATTGAAAATCACAGGGGAGAAACAGTCAAGAAAAACCACATTAAAGGGCAAGAATTCAAGTCAAGATTGTTTTGGCCTGGATCAATAAACCTCTGCCTTGAGATTTGCTTTGTTTTGCTTTGAGTCCCTAAATCATTCCTTCATTAATGACTTCCTAACAAAATCTATGTGCCAGAGCTGGAAAAGAAAAGAAAGAGGTGATTAAAATGTAGCAATCTGACCAGCAACAACTGAACAAGATCAAACAATGATGAAAATAATGCCTTGTGAAGCAAGATTCCTTATCCTGAGGATGTGAGGTAGATGTTTCAGGCACAAGTTGCCTGGGTAACAGAGAGTGGCCTGCTTTCAATGTTTCATGTTTGAGGTAGCTGGGAGAAATCTAGGGTAAACATTTCTTATTGGGAGAGGGGTTTGTTGTCCCACATCCAATCCCCATTCTGCTGGGGTGGAAATCTTTGTGTCCTGGGTCAGCTAGATCTTTCCTCTGCCTGCTCCCAGGGCACAGGCAATGTGACCCAGGATCAGTTAACAGGATGTGGCAACTGGAGACTGAATACTGTGTGTGAGACCAAGATGGTCACCAGGTAGAGTTGGTTCATCTCACGTGGGGCACAGTCATGGTGATGGAAGTCGCAGTGTCCGAGGTCACGATTGCAATGTCTGGAGGCTTTTCTTTTAGTGTGACTGATCTGTGATTCCAGCCTCGTAAACTCCTGCTGCTCCTGCTGCTGCTAAGTCGCTTCAGTTGGTTCCAACTCTATGTGACCCCATAGATGGCAGCCCACCAGGCTCCTCTGTCCCTGGGATTCTCCAGGCAAGAATAATGGAGTGGGCTGCCATTTCCTTCTCCAATGCATGCATGCATGCTAAGTCACTTCTGTTGTGTCCAACTCTGTGCGACCCTACGGACAGCAGCCCACCAGGCTGGCTCCTCTGTCCATGGGATTCTCCAGGCAAGAATACCGGAGTGGGCTGCCATTTCCTTCTCTGCATGTAAACTCCTAGAGGCGTCCTATTCCAGTCCTCAAGTCTGTCTCCCCGGCCTTACTACCAATTCTAAAGCTCACTAATAGCCTGTAACAATCTACTCTCTGCTCAAATTTCCTTTTCCAGCCAAGAACCTTGACTGACAACATACATGTGAAACCAGAAAGATAAACTTTTTCATCTCACAAACGAGAGATTGTGTCAGAGGTGTGATTTTCTCTGGGTTACTCAGCAATGTGGTGCTTATTACATCATAGCTCAAATATTGAAAAGATTACAGTATTGAAAATTACGTATGGAACCGAGGAATCAATTAAGGGATAGATTTGAAGTTTAAGTATTGAAAATCAATAAAGCCACCATTTGAGAGCATGCAATGCAAACCTGGGACAGAGCTGAAAACAGATATTTAGGATTACTTACATTAGGAAGTGAGTTAAAAAAGAGTCCACATGAAGGCAAAGAAGAGATTGATAAAATTGTAAGCAAAGCACCACAAGTGGAGGATTGTTGAAACCAGAGTTTGAGAACGTGATTCCAAATAGAATAACTGATCAGCAGTTGACAGCACCATCAACAGACGAAATTCAAATCACTGATTGCAAGGTGTGGAGGGTGTTCCACACCATCAAGCAATTCTCTGACACCAGCTGGTTGTCCTAATAGTAAGCCCCTACACACAAATGAGTTCTGTTCCAAGAGCATGTTCATAAGTCCAATATATTTATTAGGTTCAACAAAGTTAGCCTAGGTACCCAACTAATACAGCTATATAGCACTGTATATAATAGGTTTATAACACTTTTCACACAGATAATACATAAAAAACAAACACAAAAAATGGCGGTGGTGCACAATAAAAACAAATAATAGCAGATTGAGACAAGGACAGTTCTATGAGCCACTCTAGCAAACTAATCAAACCCAACGAGGGTGTCATTCATGGAAACCTCTGACCTGCAGCCAATGGATCAGAAGCACAGGTGACATTGAATTTGCGATTGACATCTGAAGTGGGCATGGTGGAGCAGGGGTCAGGCAGCCTTATATTTGGACTGAGCCTTAGACCTGTGCAATCTGACATTATCTCCAGGTTAGAGAATGTCAGAATGGAGTTGTGTTACAGTAAGTCCCCTCCATACGAACCTTCAAGCTGCAAACTTTCAAAGATGCAAACATGCATTTCATCAGTGTCAGGCATGAGTGAAATTGCAGCGTAACCTCCATCTCCCACTGCTAATGACCCTTCAGCTCTACCATCTCCCACCTCCTCTCCTTTCTCCCATCAGTAACTCTTCTTGCCTGTTCCCTTGATGCCAGTCCCTGGGTGCCAGCTATTGCATTGACTACTGTACTTTTCAAGGTCCTGTACTGTAAGATTAAATATGTTTCCTTTATTTTTTGTGTGCTTGTGTGCTTCATAAGTTTCATGAAGGTATGATCTTTCTCCTCTTTTGTTCACTTCTGCTTCCCCAGGGCTTCAAATAGTAGCTGAAACTTGGTAGTCACCCCATAAATATTTGTTGATAAAGGACCAAAGAGCCACTAGGCTTTCCTTGTGGCTCAGCTGGTAAAGAATCTGCCTGCAATGTAGGAAACCTGGGTTCAATCCCTGGGTTGGGAAGATCCCCTGGAGAAGGGAACAGCTAGCCACTCCAGTATTCTGGCCTGGAGAATTCCATGGACTCTATAGTCCATGGGGTTGCAAAGAGTGGGACACAAGTGAGCAACTTTCACTTTCACTTACAAAGAGCTAAAATGTGAAAACACAAAACAAGCTAAAAGGTAGAAAAATGCATTCAAAAGATCATTTAAAAATCCAAAGTCTTTCATCAACTAAACATTTCTACGAAAATCCCTATGAGATGAGCCTTTGACTAGGAATCTAATCATTTCATCTTTAATTTTTCCTGAATAATACTTGGCTCTTGTATTTTTGATATCTACTATTTCAAGGAATTTTTAATTTCCAGAATAACTCACAATCATTTATACTCAGATTTAATTGAACAAACATTGATGGAGGGCCTTCTATTTACCAGGCAACATTTATCCAATTTGATTTGGCATCATTACTGTTACAGCTTTGTAATCAGCCAGTAAATATTTTTGAAATATGTACTCTTTCAAATTTGAATAGAGGCGAATTTTATCAGCTGGGATGGTAAAGTGCAGGTTCACATTGTTTTCCTCCCATAACCAGGATTCCTTCTCTTTATGGCCCCTGAATTTTATCTACTCAAAACGAGTGGGAGTACCCAACCTGGGGCAATCATAGGATTACAAAACCACAGCGAGGCAAGCACCAGGGGGCTGCAGGAGCCACAAGTAACAAGGGTTCGATCCCTGGGTTGGGATGATCCCCTAGAGGAGGGCATGGCAACCCACTCCAGTATTCTTGCCTGGAGAATGCAATGGACAGAGGAGCCTTGTGGACAATAGTCCATAGGGTAGCAGAGTCAGACAGGACTGAATCAATTTAGTATGGCGTGTACACACATACACCAGGACAATCCATTTCATCCACCTTTGTGCTCCTGGTCAGAAGTGGCTTTACATCATTATGCTAAGAAAGAGTGTACCTTCAGTTCAGTTCAGTCGCTCAGTCGTGTCTGACTCTTTGCGACCCCATGGACTGCAGTACTCCAGGCTTCCCTGTCCATCACCAACTCCCGGAGCTTGTTCAAACTCATGTCCATTGAGTCGGTAATGACATCCAACCATCTTATCCTCTGTCGTCCCCTTCTCCTCCTGCCTTCAATCTTTCCCAGCATCAGGGTGCTTTCCTATATCTTATCTTGGAGTAATTCTACAGGACTGTATATGTCTACCACAATTTCATAAACTATTACTCTTGTATCAAATCATTATTCTTATTTTCTAAATGAAAAAACTAAGGTAGATGATTGTTTCTTATGCTATAACATCAAGTTTATTATAGAGTCTGGATTAAAATTCACTCAAAGCTCAAAGTATCAACTTCTGAATAGTTTCCTGAAGCTTCCTGATTTTTTATTAATACACAATTTCTTTTCTAAGGTAAATGACATTTTCCACAAACCAATGTCTTGTGGAGTTAAAGTATATACCTCTTGACTCCATAAATGACTCCAATTTGACCAACCACCTTTCAAAGTTGATTTTTAATTTCTAAATGTAATAGTACAATTTTCAGAGATGCCATTAAAATTTCATTATAACTAATTCTATGGGATGTGTTAATTAATTACTTGTAGAAGAATTTCACTATTGTGAATATTAAATTTAGGCATCAAATTCCAAAGCAGCAAGAGGCAGAGAGAAAACAAGACTGGTGTGTGATAGCTCTGAAATAAATTAACAAAAAGACAAATGGCAAAGTCAAGATGTTAATAAGTTACCATTTTTACTGAGCATCTAAAATGTATCAGACCCTGTACTAAGCTCTTTCTGTTTATTTATTCCCAGTCCATTCTCTCTTTCAAGGTCCTGCAGCTTTAGTTTACTGGAATTCTTACTTTTGATTAGTTTGGGTAAATAATAAGGGGATTAAACATTTTGGGTTGATGTATTGCTTTTAATTTGTGATGAGAATAATAATAATGCGGGCAGGAGTAAGAAAAGATGGTAAGTTCTAGTTAATATCTACTTCCTGAAGATTGATCACAATTTCCTATTTTGTCACATGGTTCCCAGATGTCTCAAAAAACATTTTTTATCAGTTTTGTAAGTCAAGATCTTTGATAAGTCAAGACCCCATGGCTGCTGCTTACCATTTTAACCAGATTCTAATTTGGCTGCCAGAGTTCACATCACGGCATACAATTTTGAGCGTTTTAAAGTTCTCACTGCCTAACAAACAAAGGCTGAAAATCAGCTGAATGGGAGGAAAATTCTCTTATCTGGCACAGAATGATAATGAGAAACTCGAGTTGTTATGCTGCCAGCCCCAAGGTCAGTGGAAGTCAATTATTTCACAAGGTCTTGCCAATGGTATGTGTTTATACTTAAGTGCAAATCCAGCTATGTCAAGGTTACAATATTCAGTTGAAGAGAATGTTTCCAACACAGGAGAACTAAGGATTTTTAACCACAGGATCGAAAGGAGGTGCCTCTTGCTCCTCATTGTGTACAAGTCAAGACCTGAAATACTGGGGGCAGAAGAACCTGACGGAGGACAAAATTCCATTTAATGGACAGTGCTGTTCTCTCGGCCAAGGGTGAGGTAACAGGATTTCAGGATAGGAAGGGACTTTTGTAATAGAAGATACTCAAGTGTGGAGACAATTAGACACTTTCACAAGGTCATAGTAGGACTGGAATCCAGGTCTCCTGACTTCCCACTGCTTCTCTGCTGGAAAGATTCCTTCACCTGTAGAGAGTGCAAGGTCTTCTTCCTGGTGGGATCCAGCCCAAGGCTAGTCTAGTACCGTATCACGTACGAACCACAAGCAAATCATGTAGACCATGGTTGTCAAGACAGGTTGTCACCCTTGCCTGGATGCAGCGAATTCTAACACACTTAAGAAGTGATAAGCTTAGAAGAGTTGAATAAAGCTTACATTTGGTAAGCATTTGTTTTTGCATCAGTCCCACGTGTAACTCAAGAACTTCTTGTCTCCACATTAAACTGCTCCTCTCCTTAGGGTCATCCTTACGATAAAGATTTGATCAGACAACAAATATATATTGAGCCTTCCTCTTGAAGCACTAAGTTTTCTCTTTTAATGTATTAACTTCTTATCATTCCACTTAAGTTTTTAGAAGGGTTGACAAATGTCCTTCTTATGCCAGTATTTTCACGGCTGCTGTTGTTCAGTCGCTAAGTTGCGTCTGATTCTTTTGTGACACCATGGACTGTAGCCCACCAGGCTTCTCTGTCCATGACATTTCCCAGGCAAGAATACTGGAGTGGGTTTCCATTTCCTTCTCCAGGGGATCTTCCCGACCCAGGGATTGAATCTGCATCTCCTGCAGTGGCAGGCATATTCTTTACCACTGAGCCACCTGGGAAGCCCATTAGGTGTACTGTAACAATCTTTCTTTAGCCAGATGACTAGTTCTTTTTTTCCTGGAGTTTGGGCACCACTCTGCATGCATTCTGAAAGTGGATCATAGCCTTGATAGACATGAATTTCAGGGATCCAGTTCAAGGTGTGAGTTCCTATAACAATTCAGAGCTGGTAATACCAAGGGCTCCATCATGGGTTTAAAATTCAAGCTCAGAGCTTCTAAAGCCACAGATGCGATAGAACAAAAACACAAGAAAATGGCATGAGAAATACTCTAAAAGAAGACCTTGATTTTCTGCGAACTACCTGTCACTCTGCAAATGCTATGCTCCAATCCAGTGCCCAACATGAGAGACATCTTGGAGAAAACCAGGTCTAAATAGACTGATTTAGATGGGGAAACAGTGGAAACAGTGTCAGACTTTATTTTTCTGGGCTCCAAAATCACTACAGATGGTGACTGCAGCCATGAAATTAAAAGACGCTTACTCCTTGGAAGGAAAGTTGTGACCAACGTAGATAGCATATTCAAAAGCAGGGACATTACTTTGCCAACAAAGGTTCGTCTAGTCAAGGCTATGGTTTTTCCTGTGGTCATGTATGGATGTGAGAGTTGGACTGTAAAGAAGGCTGAGTGCCGAAGAATTGATGCTTTTGAAGTGTGGTGTTAGAGAAGACTCTTGAGAGTCCCTTGGACTGCAAGGAGATCCAACCAGTCCATTCTCAAGGAGATCAGCCCTGGGATTTCTTTGGAAGGAATGATGCTAAAAGATGGTAACAATAACCCTGTATACGAGACAGCAAAAGAGACACTGATGTATAGAACGGTCTTTTGGACTCTGTGGGAGAGGGAGAGGGTGGGATGATTTGGGAGAATGGCATTGAAATATGTATAATATCATATATGAAATGAGTCGCCAGTCCAGGTTCGATGCACGATACTGGATGCTTGGGGCTGGTGCACTGGGACGACCCAGAGGGATGGTATGGGGAGGGAGGAGGGAGGAGGGTTCAGGATGGGGAACACATGTATACCTGTGGCGGATTCATTTCGATATATGGCAAAACCAATACAATATTGTAAAGTTAAAAAATAAAAAAAAATTTAAAAAAAAGAGTCAGACACGACTAAGCAGCTTTCAATTTCAATGGGAGCTCATGTTTATTAAAATAATTATTTTTAAAATATAAATTCAACTTTAAAATAAAATTAAAATTGAAAATTAAAATAAATAAATAAAGCTGAAACTCCAGTACTTTGGCCACCTCATGCGAAGAGTTGACTCATTGGAAAAGACTCTGATGGAGGAGAAGGGGACGACAGAGGATGACATGGCTAGATGGCGTCACTGACTCGATGGACGTGAGTCTGAGTGAACTCCAGGAGTTGGTGATGGACAGCGAGGCCTGGCGTGCTACGATTCATGGGGTCACAAAGAGTCGGACACGACTGAGCGACTGATCTGATGTGATCTGATCTTCCTCTATGTTATTAGTTTCCTATTGCTGCCATAAAATATTACTACAAACGTAGTGGTACAAAATGGGCTTCCTAGGTGTCTTAGTGGTAGAAGAATCCAGCTGCCAATGCAGGAGCTGCAGGAAACTTGATCCTTGAGACGGAAAGATCCTCTGGAGGAGGAAATGGCAACCCACTCCAGTATTCTTGCCTGGGCAATCCCATGGACAGAGGAGCCTGGCGGGTCCTTTCATCTCCTTGTATTAAAAACCTTATGTTAATTACATCTGCAAAGTTTCTTTTGCCCTAAAAGGCAAGAGACAGAGGCTCTTGGGATTAGGACAGAGATATTTTTGTGGGGACCTTGTTCAGCCTATTGCACTCAGCCAGAAGTCAACTCAACTGAGGGAAAATTCTGATTCATTCACAGATGTGGTTGGAAACAAGGTTGAACCGTGGACGTTCAGACAAGCTATTATTGCTCATCCTTTGAGACTATGCTTTTCCTGCTCCGCATGGGAGTTTCTGCTACTGTGTAGAGAGAAACCTAGACTCTGGTTATTTGTTTTGCCATTTCCTGTGAGGTCATCGTCCCAAACCTAGTGTAGTTTGGTGTGTCCTCTGACCTCAACATTGCTTTCAGCACTTGGACCTGACCCGTTTCTTCCTACATATCACATTGGTAACTGATTTCCAGTGGTACTGCCATTCAACTTGAGGGATCTCTCTGCTTCCTCTCTTCCCTCCTTTTTAAACATTCTAGGCCTTTCAGAAAATGTTATGGATTGGTAACAACTGCATGTTTTACAATTCTTTACTGTTGTAAAGAATTTCTTAGAAAATTTTAATGATTCTGTTTAATAAAATGACATTTAATTTGATCTCCATCAGATAATTCTTATAAAATGAGTCTTCAGTTTATAGTCTATACTAACTTCAGTTGGTATAGTAGTTCTAATTTCAATACTTTTTTATAAAAGGAGAGAGTCAAAATCATACTCTAAGATAATACATGTCAGGGACTTCCCTGGTGGTCCAATGGTTAAGACTTCACCTTCCACTGCAGGGGTACAGGTTTGAACCCTGACTGGGGAACTGCAGCCATGAAATTAAAAGACACTTACTCCTTGGAAGGAAAGTTATGACCAACCTAGAATAGCATATTTAAAAGCAGAGACATTACTTTGCCAACAAAGGTCCGTCTAGTAAAGGCTATGGTTTTTCCAGTGGTCATGTATGGATGTGAGAGTTGGACTGTGAAGAAGGCTGAGCACCGAAGAATTGATGCTTTTGAACTGTGGTGTTGGAGAAGACTCTTGAGAGTCCCTTGGACTTCAAGGAGATCCAACCAGTCCATTCTGAAGAAGATCAGCCCTGGGATTTCTTTGGAAGGAATGATGCTAAAACTGAAACTCCAGTACTTTGGCCACCTCATGCGAAGAGTTGACTCATTGGAAAGGTCTCTGATGCTGGGAGGGATTGGGGGCAGGAGGAGAAGGGAACGACAGAGGATGAGATGGCTGGATGGCATCACTGACTCGATGGACGTGAGTCTGAGTGAACTCCGGGAGTTGGTGATGGACAGGGTGGCCTGGCGTGCTGTGATTCATGGGGTCGCAAAGAGTCGGACACAACTGAGCGACTGAACTGAACCGAACTGGGAAACTTAGATCCCACATGCCTTGCAGCCAAAAATCCAAAACATAAAATAGAAGCAATGTCATAACAAATTCAATGAAGACTTTAAAAATGAAAAGTGCAAGTGAAAGTAAAGTCGCTCAGTCGTGTCTGACTCTTTGCGACCCCATGGACTGTAGCCCACCAGGCTCCTTCATCCATTGAATTTTCTAGGCAAGAGTACTGGAGTGGGTTGCCATTTCCTTCTCCAGAGGATCTTCCCGGCCCAGGGATCAAACCCAGGTCTCCCACATTGTGGGCAAACGCTTTACCATCTGAGCCACCAGGGAATCCACATCAAAAAAACTTTTTAAAAATAGCATGCGGTCATACTATTACTTTTCTATCACCACTTAGAGCTTTGAATGAATGATGTAGCATTTCTGGGCCACTCATATTTATTCGTCTTCTCTCTCCAACTAGATTACTAGTTCTTAACAGAAACAAAATCTTTTACTTCTCTTGTATCCTCAGTGAGTAACTAGTATTGGATTGGTCGCACAATTAGCAATCAAATTATTTTTGGTTGATCGACTAGTCTTTTTCTTAAAAGTCACATATGGCTATATGATTTCATTCCTTTCTGCCAATTTGAATACATTTCAATTTAAACAAATTGTATATATGGAAATTTGGATTTGCTTTTTAAAAAGAAAGAGAGCAGTGATTTAATTTCAAATAGGATATAAGATTCCTATTAATGAGCACTATCCATCACAGAATTTAAATGCATAAATGCATATACCTATAATGGTACAGGAATATATTGATTGCAAAGTCAAATGTGGTTGTACCCTGATAGATTGCTATTCCATTAAGTTTCAGCACTCTAATGATTTTTGAAAATATCTATGTGCTGCTTGGTAATTCTATTACCTTATCACCCATCTTGGATTCAGATATCACATCACTATAATTTTAATAATTACCTTTTTAAAAGCTCTCATTTTATTTTATTTTTACCTTTTATTACTGTATAATACATACATAAAAGTACATGGGTCACAGTGTCCAGTCCAGTGAATTTTCGTAAAGAGCATACCCTCACCCCTGGAATCCCACCCAGGTATGGAAATAGAACGTGGCCAGTATCCCTGAAGCCTCCCACCTCTCCTCTCCAGGCTTATCCATCTCTCAACTTCTCAAGTCATAGATTAGTTTTGCTTGCTTTTGAATTCATTTGGTTTTAAAATTTGCTTGTTTACTGGTAGCCATTTAAAAAAAAAGAAAGATTCAGATTTCTATCTTCCCTGCTCCACCCCCATCATACAAAAAGATACCTGGGGATATATTTTCTTTTTTCTTTTTAAAAGATGAATTTAATGATGCAGTTCATGATCTCAATCATGTCGTGGGCATCATTAAATCTGCCTTTCTTCTGACTTCCTAATGGGCCTCCGATGCTTTTTTTTTCTCCCACCCTTTCATAAAAGCCTTGAAAGTTTCTTAATCTTTCTGCCCACACATTCCTTCCAGGGACTGCTGTCCTTTCCTGTCCCTAGCAGTGCTCAGGCGTGCTCCAGCATGCACCCACCTTCTTTCATATTCTTAGAGAGAGATCACTTTCTCTCTTTCAAGATGAACTCCTCTGTCTTCCTTTGTGAGTGTCCTGTATGGCTGTACTTTTTCCTTTCTTAAAAAAAAAAAAAATCCCATATGTATTAATTATAGAGTGTTGCTTAAATTTCTAAAGATTCCTGAGGCACTTCCAAGCATTTAATAATTCTCATTTCACTTGGCTGATTAGTTTTCTTCTTAAAATGTTAAGTCTAGGAATGACGGCTTGTACTGCTCTGGGACGAGTGTTCATCAGTTTTTATGATGTCAAGTTCAAGTGGACGTGGGTGCCTTCTTTCCTTTTCTTCTGCTTCACTCCCCCATCCCTTTGTTCAGAGGCACACTGAGATTTCTTTGGCTGGGGCTCTGTTCTCTGCTGCTAACATTTCTTTCTCTGACTAAAGAACCATTTGGATAGACCATGTGCTTGTTTCCCAGAAGAGGCCTAGAATAACTCTCCCCAAGGAAATATTTTGAGCACTTTAAAGAATTTGAAGAATTGAAAACTCTAAGTACGTCTCACATTCCTGATTCGCTTGAACTCTTAGGGACGCAGGACATTATATAAAGTTCTTGCCTGGAAGACAGGAAACGTGTTCTTATCTTGGGCAGGCAGCTAACCAGCTATAGGATCTCAAGCAGGTCATCTCTTGGCATTTTCTTCATCTGTGGGATTAGGCGATGGGGATTGTCAGTGGATGTGGGGAGAGGAACTACTTAGTCGCCCTGGGGACACTGATGAATCTATAAGCGTGTGTATTTTCATGATCCTAAATATAACAAGTGAAATTCCTCAAAAATCTTGGGTTTTAGAGATTCATGGAGGCTTCATTGAAAAAGCACTGTGTGAGAACATGGGCTTAAAAATGTGGCAAAGACTGAGCAAGAGTGTCTTTAGAATATCCAAGAACCTTAATTAATCATCACCAAGAGGCAAGAATGTAAAATGGGAAAGACAGTCTCTTTAGCAAGTGACACTGGGCAAGCTGAACAGCTGCATGTAAGTCAATGGAGTTAGAACACATCCTCACAACACTCAAAAATAAACTCAAAGTGGCTTCAAGACTTAATCATAAGATATAACACCATAAAACTCCTAGAGGAGAGCATGAGCAAAACATTCTCTAACATAAATTGTACCAATGTTTTCTTAGGTCAGTCTCCCAAGGGAACAGAAATACAAACAGAAATAAGCAAATTGAACCTAATCAAACTTACAAGCTTTTGCACAGAAAAGGAAACCATTTAAAAAAAAAAAAAAGAAAGAAAACAAAAAGACAACCTACAGAACGGGGGAAAATACTTGCAAATGATACAATAGAGAAAGGCTTAATCTCCAGAATATACAAACAGCTCATACAACTCAACAACAATAAAAAACCAACAGCCCAATCAATAAACGGGCAGGAGACTTTAATAGACATCTCTCCAAAGAAGACATTCAGTTGCCAGTAGACACATGAAAAATCGCTCAACAGTGCTAATTATTGGGCTTCCCTGACAGCTCAGTTGGTAAAAAAAAAATGCAAATCAAAACTACAGTGAGGCACCATTTCACTTGGTCAGAATGGTCATCATTAAAAAGTCTGCATATAATAAATACTGGAGAGGGTGTGGAGAAAAGGGAATCCTCTTACACTATTGGTGGGAATGTAAGTTGGTATAGCTACCATGGAATACAGTATGGAGGTTCCCAGAAAAATAAAAATAGAATTACCATATGATCCAACAATCCCACTCCTGGGAATATACCTTGACAAAACTATAATTCAAAAGGATACATGGACACTATGTTCATAACAGCGCTATTCTCAACAGCCACAACACAGAAATAACCTGAATGTCTATCACAAATGAATGGGTAAAGAAGATGTGGTGTGTGTATGTATATGCATATATAATGGAATACTCCTCAGTCATTTGGAGAAGGAAATGGCAACCCAATCCAGTATTCTTGCCTGGAAAATCCCATGGACAAAGGAGCCTGGTGGGCTACAGTCCATGGGGTCGCAAAGAGTTGGACATGCCTGAGTAACTAACACACACTCAGTTATCAGTTCAGATCAGTCGCTCAGTTGTGTCCGACTCTTTGCAACCCCATGAATCGCAGCACGCCAGGCCTCCCTGTCCATCACCAACTCCCGGAGTTCACTCAGACTCAACGTCCATCGAGTCAGTGATGCCATCCAGCCATCTCATCCTCTGTCGTCCCCTTCTCCCCCTGCCCCGCATCCCTCCCAGCATCAGAGTCTTTTCCAATGAGTCAACTCTTCACATGAGGTGGCCAAAGTATTGGAGTTTCAGCTTTAGCATCAGTCCTTCCATTGAACACCCAGAACTGATCTCCTTTAGGATGGACTGGTTGTAGAAAGGAACAAAATAATGTCATTTGCATCAACATGGATGCAAGTACAGATTATCATACTAAATGAAATAAGTCAGAAAGAAAAAGACAAATACCATAAGATATCACTTATATGTGGAATCTAAAATATGGCACAAATGAATCTATCTACAAAGTAGAAACAGACTCACCGACACAGAGAACAGACTTGCGGTTGCCAAGAAGGAGGCGGGGAGAAAGACAGATGGCCTGGGAGTTTGGGGTTGCCAGATGAAAACTATTACCTTTAGAATGGATAAACAAGTCCTAATGTGTAGCACAGGGAACTAAATTCAATACCCTGTGATAAAACCAAAATGGAAAAGAATACAAAAAGGAATATGTAAAAAAAAAAAAAAATTTCATATCCAAAATAGGTGCTTAATTAAGATAGTATGTGAAAATGTCTTCTTATGTACTTTAAAGCACTATCAAATGTAAGAAATAAAATCACTAGTCTAGTAAGTTAATAAATTAAAAAAAAAAGAATATCTGAGAATCTGACATTTATGAAGAGCTTTATTAGCTTCCTTTCATTTCTTGAACTTTTGGGCATATCAGTCATTCTCTGTTCTTGTGTCCTGCCCTTCATGGAGTTCTCTATAAATTATACAATCCCCACCCAGGGTTATTGGGTCTTCAACTCCTTCAGATTTCCTAGCAAAAATAAACAGTTCCTTCTACTCAGTAAGAAATATAATCAGAAACCAAAGGACCAAGTTCTCTGAGCAGAAAGTTTTCCCACCTGACCCTCTGCCAATGGTCCCCAAAGCTCGGGTCTGTCATCACTGGGATGCTGGAAAAGAACACTGAGTGAAAACTCAGATCCAAGTCTTTTCAGTCCTGCATTTTCCACCTACTGTGTGGATAGTGAGCATGTCATTTCATCTCACTTGGCTCAATCCCTGAATGAGAAGTTACCATTTATTTCCCACATTCACAGTGCCAGCCTAGATTCTAGATTCAGCTCCAGGGTGAATGCTCGTAGTGCAAGGAGACCAGAGACTCTTAGGGTTCTCGTTTGACTTAAAGAGGCTTCCAGCTGGAGCAGTGTTTTTCACAGGAGTAGGTTTGGCCTGGAGCGAAGGGCAGGAGTGCATAGGAAAATCCTCAAGTAGGAAGCTGTTGTATGGCACAGGGGACTCAGCCCAGTGCTCTGTGATGACCTAGAGGGATGGGATGGGGAGAGGGGTTGGGGGGGACGTCCAAGAAGGAGGGGATATATGTATACATTTAGCTGATTCAGGTTGCTGTACAGCAGAAACTAACACAACATTGCAAAGCAATTATCCTCTGTCCGTGGGATTCTGCAGGCAAAAATACTGGAGTCGGTTTTCATTGCCTTCTCCGGGGGATCTTCCCAATGAATCTGGGTCTCCTGCATTGAAGGCAGATTCTTTACCTGTCTAAGCCACCAGGGAAACCCAAAAATAAAATTAAATTTAAAAAAGAGGAGAAGCAGGATCAAAAAAGCAGTGCCCTGGGGACAGGGGGTTTGAACAACGTCAACCAGCTGTACTCTCTTCCCTGTTGCCATGTCACACCTGCTGGGACACACCAAGAGGGAAGCAAGAATGACATGATTTCTTACCAGTTGCTGGAGGAAGGTGCCATAGGAGTACTGTAATGCGGGGTGGGCAGAAAGAGAGAAGAGGAGGGAAAAGGACCACTGGGGAGAAGTTTGCAGCTGATCATGGACAAGCATGTTCCAGCACTGTTGTCAAACCAATTATATGAGCCCATATTATTGATCCCCCTGGTGGCTCAGACGGTAAAGAATCTGCTTGCAGTGCAGAAGACCTGGGTTCCAATCCCCGGGTTGGGAAGAGAAGATCCCCTGGAGAAGGAAATGGCAGCCCACTCCAGTATTCTTGCCTGGAGAATTCCATGGGCAGAGGAGACTGACAGGCTATAGTCCATGGGGTCACAAAGAGTCTGGCATGACTGAGTGACTAACACGCTTTCATATTTTTGATGGGGTTTTGCCATTTGGTCTCAGGAGAAGTTGATCTAAGAATGAAAATCCAAACTGGGAGTCTCAACAGGCAGCCTTGCAGGGAAATTTTTCTTTCCTATGGGGGGTATTATATAGAAACAGTACATGTCTCTCTTCTCCCTGTGGCCCAAAGTTCAGGAGCCTTACTGAAGAGGGACTGTGGTAACAGAGAGGTAGAATGATTGATTCAAAAGCCCTTTCCTGTTTTGAAGGTTGCTGGGGTTGTCATGGAAAAAGGAAACTTACAACTGCAAAGAATTCATTTGCATAAATGGTGGTTAATTGGAGTGCTGTGAGCCAGAAGAACACACACACACATACACACAAATATACACACATGCACACACACACACAAGAAAGGGAAAGGAACACCTGAGAAATGGACAATCGTTTCCTGACGACTGTCCGGGAGTTGACCCTCCTAAGGGCAGGATGAGGTGCGAGGTGCTTCTTTGGACTTGGAAGTGTGTCCGTCAGAGGAATGGCAGGCCTGAACCTGCTCCTCTGGCCCCCACAGGAAGCGGCGGGCTGAGCTCAGCTACAGGCTTTCCTGTGCAGCGTGAAGTGGCCCAAAGTGAGAAAAACATTCTTATCTGATGAAGAGCTGGAAGCGGGACCCTGTGCCGAGATCTCTGCTCCACTCTTCCCTCGGTTTTCTTTCTCTGCTGTCCTTTCTTCGTCTTTGGCAAGCACGCCAGGCTCTTGGTTCTTTTCTAGTTTCTCACATGGTTTTGATTACGAAGGACAAATAGAAATGAGAACTGATATGCTCCTTGTTTTTCCTCATCTTTTTTTCAAATTAATGTGCTTAATTAAAGCTAGTCCTCCTGTGTGCTTGTATCAGGGGTATATATTATATATATATATAACCTGAAAGTGTCCCTGTTTATACCACCGCTTTGTAAAAGCTGCTTTGGAAAAAGAAGTATTAATATGAAACAGTCAAGCTACACTTGGCTAAAAAGAATTCAGTTTCTAGGAGAAATAAACTAAAATTTATTTTCTGGGGGAAATAAACTAAAATGCATTTTCGAGGAGAAATAAATCAAGCATTTTGGTTTTCAGTCCTGGCTCAGCATCTAGCTAACTGTGTGGCCTTGGAAAACTTGCTTAAAGTTTCTGGTGTTAGCTTTCTCATCTCCAAACATGACAAAGTTGGATTAGGTACTTCCCCAGGAGATGCTATGATTATCTTTGTTAGGTATGTTGGAACCACTTTCATGAAGGGAGCCAAAATGAGATTCCTTACCTTCACAGGAAAGTAATAATCAAAAAAAGAAAGAAAGAAAAGAAAAAGTCCTTGTATTTATTTCTCTAATGGAATAAAAATGACCAAGAGATAAAGTTTATTCCAATTATGTAGCATCATCTTATTAATGGTTCAGATGCAGCAGGAACATAGATTACAGAGCTGTGTGTGACACCCAGCTCCTAGAAAACACACGGTAAGTGTCGACTGGACGGTGTGCACTCTAGCTGCAGACAGTGTGGCATAATCGAGTGACAAAAACCCAGAATGTGTAAAACTGAGCCCTGTCTCAGCCCCACTACTTACCGTGTCATGATTTGGAACTAACCACTTAACATTTCTAAGCTTCCATTTCCTCAACTGCAAAATGGGTGCTTATCTGGACTTCAGATTTGAAGGGACAAGCATAACATGATGCATGTGGAAATGATTCACAAAGCACAGCGTCCTCGCGAATACTCTTGGACACAACTACAGTTAAGTTATGCAGGCCTCAGACTGCGAAATAGGGAAATTAGCTCTGTGACCTAGAACCAGCTTCGAGCATCCTTGATTCCATGACACAGTTGAGCTTCCTCCCCGAGATGTACCCGGTTCCAGACAACTGGCAGCAATACCGGCCGTGTCTGGAAGGTTAGAGAGAGAAATTGGGAGGTTCAGAGATCTCATCCTTGGCCTAATGGTTCTTGCTTTTATTTTCCTGTTTTTTGCAAATGAGCAAACTGTTGACAAGAGTATCCTACATGTGCAAAGGAGAAATGGCTGCCTAAAGTCACCTGAGACTCTAAATCCCATGGTGCAGGAGTGGATTTATCATTGTAAACCGTAGGGGAAGTGTCTTTACCAGATGGATGTGGGCTCACCAGTCTTCCACCTTCGGAGGCCTGGGCATACTGATGCTGAGACTGTGTTCATCTCCTCGCCTGGCAGTCAGACCCCTTAAAGAGAGTTCCAGACAGTGTGACTGTCCCCCGCACAGCAGCCTGTTCAATAGAAGATGTGAATGGGGGCAAACTCAGGCTTTAGAAATAAAGGAGAAAAGAGCAGAAGAATTGATCAAGTAATGAAAACCCCAGTGTACAATGAAAACATCCTTTGAGGTGCGTGATACTCACTTTTCTATTTTGGGATCAGCTTTTACTCACTGTTCTCTATTGCTTACCCCCGCAAATGACTGCCAATAAGATTATTCATTCCTCACAAGTCTGTGTGTCACCAGGACGGTAAGGGGTGTCTCTGCTGTTTTTAGACCCAACGATTATACAAGCCAAAGGCCACATTCCATGTCTATTCTAATGAATGCAAGCTTCAGCCTGATGGCTCTGATATCACGCTTTGTGTCTGATAACTCTACAAAGGCTTTCTTTGACAGGGGAGCGTTGCAGTGGGTTAAGGAAGGGAAAATGGAGAATAAAGGGGCGATATTTCCGGATTTTCACTTGAACAAAAGCTAGTCCTGACAGCAGAGTTGACTAATAGTCAGAATTCAGAAGTGTAGACAGGCAGAGGGCAAGGACCCCATCTCCTAAGCCCCAAGAGGATGGGACTGATTTTGGCAAACCCCAGTGGGTGGAGTTGATCTTTGGGGATTTGCCAGGCTTTGATTTCAGTGTTTAATAAATATTTTGGTGGGAAGGGGATGGTACCATGGGCTCTAATTACCCTGGGTGGGTTTTCTCCTCCTAATTCTTTCTCATGATCAGGGTTCCTTGGCCTCCAGATATCCCGTACCTGCTAACTTGCCTCCGAGCCTCCATTCTAGAGGTTTTCTTAAAAACCCAAACTGGAAAGGCTATACTGAAAGGAAGCCACCAATTCCTTGCTCTGTGACCTACTTGTATCCCCTGCCTTCAGGAATGAGAGCCCAATAAGCCGCCCACACCCACTGGCATGGGATTCGCCAGTCTGTCATTTTGGCTGGAAGGTAGGCAGCTTCTGGCAAACTTAATAAGCAGATTTTCTCAGTGATAGGAAAATTCTTGCTTAATGCCACTCTATTTCCCGTGGTTAAAGGCTTCAACCTAGAGAAGATAACAAAAGTCACCTGACCTGGTGTGAAGTGGAAATTAAAGGGTTTTTTTCTTCTTTTTTTTTTTAACTTCCATTTTCTTAAAGGAGGAAGGTTTCCCCTTTAACAGACCAGGTTCATCTAAGACAACTTGTGTTGGAAGGATGAAACCGGCATTGCTGTTGTTCAGTCCCTAAATCGTATCCTCCTCTTTGCGACCCTGTGGACTGCAGCATACCAGGTTTTCCTGTCCCTTACCAGCTCCGGGAATTGGCTCAAACTCATGTCTACTGATTCAGTGATGCCATCCAACCATCTCATTCTCTGTTGCCTGCTTCTCCTCCTGTCTTCAACCGGCATAACATATCATATTATAGCATCATATAACTTTTTAGAGCAGCCATCATGCACATCACCCACTGCATTAAGTGCTTTCATTGCCTGATAAACATTAAGTGCTTTTCCTGTCATTGCCACTCCACACGCGCAACCGGTGGTAGACAAGGGAGCTTATAAAAACTACCAAATAGCAGAACGCAATCAATGGAAACAGAACACAACGTGGAGTTAACTTCTGTGGATAACTCCAGGAAAAGGAGTCCACGTAGCTGCAACTCCTCCCAGAAATTTCCAGTCTCTAAGTCTGAGAAAAACCCAGGCTTTCGGGTGAGGCAAATACGCAAAATACTCATCCACAAAAACCGGATCCTCAAATGCTCTTCTACTTTCTAGTCTTCCCAGGGAGTGCTAGTAGTGAAGAACCCACCTGCCAATGCAGGAGACATAGGAGATGAGGGTTCAATCCCCAGGAGGGGAAGATCCCTTGGAGGAGGGCATGGCAACCCACTCCAGTATTCTCGCCCACCTGCCAATGCAGGAGACATAGGAGATGAGGGTTCAATCCCCGGGAGGGGAAGATCCCTTGGAGGAGGGCATGGCAACCCACTCCAGTATTCTCGCCCACCTGCCAATGCAGGAGACATAGGAGATGAGGGTTCAATCCCCAGGAGGGGAAGATCCCTTGGAGGAGGGCATGGCAACCCACTCCAGTATTCTCGCCTGGAGAATCCCACGGACAGACGAGCCTGACAGGCTACAGTTCATGGGGTTGCAAAGAGTCAGACACGACTGAAGTGACTTAGCATGCACACACTGGAAATGTCATCTATAGAGCGAGATAACTTGACCTGACATGTACACCACCTCCTTAGCTGTGGTGCTAAAGCAAGGTAATAGTTAGAAAGCGATTTTTAAAGTTGAAAATGTACAAATTCAGGAGTCAGCAGAAGCAGACATTGGGGTTTCACTATAAAAAAGATATAATCTCTTTTCTTGTAATAGTTCAAGTAAACAAATGTCACAGGCATTTTTTTTGCAGTGTAGCAGGTCTGCATTTCATCACTTTGTCAGGAAACTAAACAATATACCTATTAAAACTCATTAGAAATTGGAAGCTCTAATTCTGACTTTTATTTATAACTCAAGCACAGTGAGCTGGCACCAAACTTTTACAGAGAATTTTATTTTTTTTCAAGGGAGACAGAGTACGACTCTGAGTCCAAATCAAATCGATTCCAGCTTTCTCAATACGTTAACTTCCTTCTTGTTTCCTGCTGTTCCTGCTGCCACTGTGGGGCTGCTCCATTATTGGGCTTCTGGTCCACACGAACCCTTCTTCCCCCGGGGAGAGTGCGGAGAGTGAAAACATCATTCAGGAGTCCAAAGTCAGTTGCGGAGTGAGATGGGCCAGACCCCCATTTCAGCAATGAAAGTTAATGTGCGATCAGACTCAGCCCTTTGTTATCAGTAGGGATGAAGACAGGGGTCAAGACACCAAAAGGCCATTTTATTAAATCCATCAGTTGGGTGGTGGTTGTTGTTGTTCAGTCGCTAAGTTGTGTTTGACTCTTTTGCAACCCCATGGACTGTAGCCGGCCAAGCTCCTCTGTTCATGGGATTTCCCAGACAAGAATACTGGAGTGGGTAGCCATTCCTTTCTCCAGGGCATCTTCCCACACAGGGATAAGACCTACGTCTCCTACACTGGTAGGCAGGTTCTTTATCACTGAGCCACCTGGAAGGGACTCTGTTATATGGGTTAATTTTTGTATCTATCAGTTGGATAGTGACTCTCAAATCAGCTCTTGGTCCCTTCATTTTTATTCTCCTTCATACAACAGCAGCTTTTGACAACTAGGAAGCTGGGGAGATCCCACCTGGGCCAAGGGCATTTGATCTCATCATCCTCCCAGGCTGCATCCCAACCCCGAAGTCCCTTGTTAATATGATTTGATAAAAACAAACAAAAGAGAGAAGCAAAAGCCACAATACACAGTAGAAATCTCCTGGGCTTTGTAATGTGAAAATCTAGAACATACATACTGATACTAGTCCTCACTACATATGACTTATATACAAATTAAATTGTATTAAAACACAACACTTCAGTTTCTGAAGACTGAGCCTCAGTTGCTTCATATGTAAGAAGGATGTGGTAGTATAATATTACATATTTTAAGGTGTTGCCTTGAGGATTCAAAACATTCTCTGTCAAATGCCCAATTGAACTGCTTGGCACAAAGCACATCATAAAGAGAAATCATAATTGTTATTTTCTCAAATACTTTTTTCTGCATCAATTGAGATGATCATCGGGGGTTTCTCCTTCATTCTGTTAATGTGGTGTGTTACATGGGTTAATTTTGTATACGGAATTATCTTTGCCTTTGAAGACTCAGTCCCAGTTGGCCATGGTGTATGATCTTTTTAATATGCTATTGAATTCAGCTTGCTAGCATTTTGCTATGGCATCTTTGCTGGGTTTGCTCTCAGGATAATTCTGGCTTCATAGCATGAATTAGGAAATGTTCTCACTTCTTCAGTTTTTTGGAAGAGTTGAACTGTATTAATTTTCCTTTAAATATTTGGTAAAATTTTCCAGTGAAGCCTTGTGGCCCATGACTTTTCTCTGTTGGGAGGTTTTGATTACTGATTAGTCTTCATACTAGCTGTAAATCTACTCATATTTTCTATTTATTCATGTTCAGTTTTCAGTTTTGATAGATGTTCATTTCATTTAGGTTATCCAATTTGTTGGCATACAAATGTTCATAACATTCTTTTACAGCTTTTATTTCTGTTTAATCAGCCATAATGCCCCACTTGATTTCTAATTTTAGTTATTTGAATCTTTTTTCTTTGTCAGCCTATGTATAGATTTGTAAATCTTGTTGATCTTTTCAAAGAATCAAATTTTGGTTTCATTGGTTTTTCTCTATTATTTTTCTATTCTCTACTTTGCTTATCTCTGCTCTAATTTTTATTATTTCTTTCCTTTTGCTAGTTTTAGTTGGCTTTTCTTTTTCTAATTCCTTAAAGAGTAAGCTAGGCTATTGATTTGAGATTTCTTCTTTTAAATGTAAACGTTTATTGCTATAAATTTCCCTCTGAGCACCACTTTTCAGCATCTCATAAATTTTGGTATGCTTTTTGTTTTCTATTTGTCTCAAGATATTTTCTAATCTCCTTTGTGATGTTTTCTTTGATCCGTTGCTTATTTAAGCATATGTTGTTTAGTTTGCACATATTTGTGGATTTTCCAGTTTTCCTTCTGTTATTGATTTCTAGCTTCATTCTATTATGACCTGAAAAGAAACTTCATATGATTTTAATCTGATGCTGAGATTAAAGAACTGATGCTGAGGCTGAAACTCCAATACTTTGGCCAACTGATGTGAAGAACTAACTCATTGGAAAAGACCCTGATGCTGGGAAATATTGAGGGCAGGGACAGAAGAGGACGACAGAGGATGAGATGGTTGGATGGCATCACCGACTCGATGGACATGAGTTTGAGCAAGCTCTGGGAGTTGACGATAGACAGGGAAGCCTGGCGTGCTGCAGTCCATGGGGTCGCAAAGAGTCGGGCACGTCTGAGCAACTGAACTGAACTGATGATTTTAATCTTTTAAAATTTAAAAAGTTTTATTTTGTGGTCTAACGTATAGTCTATCCTAAAGAATGTTCCATGTTCAATTGAGAAAAATTTGTTTTCTGCTGTTGTTGGGTGGAGTGTCTTGTATATGCCTGAGAGCTTTAACTAGTCTAAAGTTTTATTCAAGTACACTGCAACCTTATTGATCTTTTGTCTGGTTGTTCTACTCCTTATCGGCAGGTGGAGTATTGAAGTCTCCCACTATTGTCTTAGAGGTGTCTATTTCTCCCTTCAATTCTTTCAATGTGTGCTTGACATATTTTGGAGCTCTGATGTTTTGTGCATATATGTGTATAACTATTACATCTTAATGAACTGATATTTTTGTGCTGTGCTTAGTCACTCAGTCATGTCCAACTCTTTGAGACCCCATGGACAGTAGCACTCCAGTCTCCTCTGTCCATGGGGATTCTCCAGGCAACAATACTAGAGTGGGTTGCCATGCTCTCCTCCAGGGGATCTTCCCGACTCAAGGATCGAACCCAGATCTCACACATGGCAGGTGAATTCTTTACCATCTGAGCCACCAGGGAAGCCCTATTGATATTTTTACCTATATATCTTTATTTTTCTCTTTTAATAATTTTTGACTAATAGTCTATTATCTAATATTAGTATAGTATAGCTACCGCAATTCTCTTTTAGTTATTATTTGCAGTAAATATCTTTTTCATCCTTTCCCTTCCAACCAAATTCTGTCTTTAGAGATAAAGTAAAATTTGGCATTTGATTATTATAATGTAGTAAGTCTGGGAGTCAGATTTCCCCCTTTCCTCAGAATACACTTTTTGCTGTTTGCTTGACTGTTGAAGACTGTGATAGTCCATTTGTTTTGAGACTTTTCCAAACCATTTTTGCAAAGTCTATTTCTTGCCGTGTGTGTTCATTGATGTCTCTTTCACTTTAGTTTGTGTTCAACTCATGTTTTGATAGAAATTTTCTTGAACAAAGGAAAAACACAGAGGAAGAAAGAGGGAGGGCGTTTACCAGTTTCAGTCTTGTTAGATGAGCCTGTGCTAGGGTATTCCTTTCACTTAGTTAAGTTTGCTCTGGGACTAGGAATCAGCTTTAGGTGAAAGTTTTAAGATTTACTTGTTGCAGTTGCTGTTGTTTTCCTGAGTATATGTACTTAGTTAAACACATGGCTTTCTAGATTCCTCTGTATAAATGGCGTGCTTTTGAATCTCCTCATTTCCCAAAGAGCCTCATCCCACTTTCTCCTCTGAGCCTTAGGTGGTTTATCGTATGTCTTCAGTGAGCATCTATTGCCCCAGGTTCGTGTGGGTGTGTAAGTTGTGTAACCTCCTTGTAGCTTTTATGAGCACAGCCTACAGCTTTACTGCCCTGTGTTCTGAGTTAGGAGAGAGTCAGAGAGATGTTCAGGTGGCCCCAGCCAGATCAAATCAGATGTATACAATAATTTGTAAATAAGGTCTGCCCTCTCCCTCTAGTTTAGAGACAGAGCTGGGAATGGAGTTGCCACACTCAAGACCACACTGTTTCCACTCAGGCAAGGGTAGGTTTGGGCTTGTTTGTTTCTTTCGCCCTTTGTTGATGATTTTATGGAGGACTGTGGACCCTGGGGCTTCCTAGCCCATCATTTTGCGGATGCCCTATCATTTTTCCTTTTTTTATTGGAGTCTAATTGCTTTACAAGGCCGTGTTAGTTTCTGCTAACAGCAAAGTGGCTCGGCTCTATGTATACATATGACCCTCCCTCCCACCCCACCCCTCCAGGTCATCACAGAGCATCCAGCTGAGCCCCCTGTGCTACACAGTAGCCTCCCGCTAGCTGTTTCACACATGGCGGTGTACGCATGTCGATGCCACTCTCCCACATCGCCCCCTTCCTTCCCCCCTCCCCCACCATGTCCCACAGGTCCGTTCTCAAATTTGCATTTCTATCCCTGCCCTGCAAATAGGTTCCTCTGTACCATTTTTCCAGCTTCCATATATATATATATATGAAGTAAAAATTGCTCAGTCGTGTCCGACTCTTTGCAACCCCATGGGCTATACAGTCCATGGAATTCTCCAGGTCAGAATACCGGAGTGGGTACCCTTCCCCTTCTCCAGGGGATCTTCCCAACCCAGGGATTGAACCCAGGTCTTCCGCATTGCAGGCAGATTCTTTACCAGCTGAGCCATCAGGGAAGCCCATATACTCACATAAAATAATAATGATATACATAGATATCATTATTATTTTATGTGAATTTATCACATACCACAAACTGCACTGAGCTGGTTCTTCTCTCTCTGCCTTCCAGACCCACACCCCTCCCTTCTCCATCCTAGCCTGTGGCCTGCAGGTTGGTCTGTACAGGTCACATCAGTGGATTCTCATCCCCGGCGGGAGGAGAGGGAGGCTGTACATTTGATTCTTTTCCTGCTGTGTCGGCCACATCTTTCCATCAAATGTCACGGCTCTTCTCCAGTGACCTACTCCCTAGAGCTACCTGCCGTGAGATCTGCAACTGGCACGGTTTCCTGCAGACCCGGCGGTAACAAAGAGCTCACCAATCACCATCACCTTCTGCTGTTTTAGCCCCAAGGTCCTTCAGCATCCCCTGTTCAAGTCCCTAAATCTTTCCACATCCTTGTAAATCACTCTTTTATTAACACTCCTCACTTCGTTTGAGAGTGCCATCTGTTTCCTGCTGGAACTCTAACACACTGCACTGTTGGCTGCTATTTCTCTTTCTGAGAAATGCTTCTCGTTTTGGTGAAATGGGCTCAGATACCAGCAGATTCTGAGCGGCTTCTTTGGGTCAAAAGATAGGAACTCACTTTCCTGGATGAATGTGTCATAGTTTATCAGGAGGCTGCTCAGCTCAGAGTTCAGAGGTCATCTCTTATGAAACATACAGCCTTGGTCATATAATCTGAGAGGTGAACAGATGCGTGTCTCAATGCCTCAAGACAAGTGAATGGAGATCGCCTTCCATTCACAGGTGAGCAGAGAGGAGCAGCACTCCCCCAACACAGTGACTTGTCCCACAGTAACCTGTCTTCCCCCAAATTGAGAAGACGAGTACCCAGGGAGACAGTTAAGGCCTCCTGTGTCCAGAAAAGTGTTACCTATGGAGTGAGATCCAATATGTTAATACTCCTTCTCTGATTCATCTCCCTCACTGTTGAATCTTCTTGAGCAGATTCCTGACGAGACCCATTTCCTTTGCCAAACACCTCCAGTGGCTGCCTTTGGCCACAAGACAGAGAATGCCAAGTACTCAGCACAGTCACCCTCACTCCCACCTCCCGTGGCATGATTTGCCACGAAAGTGGCTTTCAGTCACAGACACATTTTCATCACAGCTCTCCAGGTAACCCGTCCTTACGCTGCTTTTCATTCAAGGTGGGCGAGTATATTTTCCAACCTTGTCCTGGAGGATAAAATACGTTCCAAATTCAAAAGCAGGGCATTACGCAGTGTGGCCGCAATCTTCCATTCTAGCACCTTGGCGTCTTCCTCCTGCTCCTTCGTGCCATGCCTTTAGTCTTCTACACTGTTCATAGCACACAGTGGGTGTTGGAAATACTTGTTAGATGAACATTGATACAATCGTAGAAAATAAAATTCTCTTTGAAGACACACACACCTAACACTTAAATCTGAGCCAAATATGTTTCGAATATTGCAGTAGCACGAAAAATATTTGTAAATTCAATTAGAGCATTGGCCCTAATTGGAGGATACTTACAGAGTAGAAAAATCTATTAGAAGAAAAGTTGGGAAATATATTCCTTACAGAGTAAAAGCTATATGTTCAAGCTCAGTGTGTTTTGAATTGCTTCCTGCACACAATGGCCCTGGTGACATTGGTCTTCTCACAGTAGAGTGTCCAGTGCATTTATATGTGAGGTCAAATTTTTCCTTAGTTGTAGGTCAGCACTCCAGACTGTAGCTGATTGTTTCTGAGACAAGCCCCTAAAGCAAATAACAAATTCCTGCTATTCTCCCAAGTTGTCTCCGTTTTACCTCTCCTTGGAAAAGCCAATTACATCATTTGTCTGCTGACGCTTTTTAGATGGAAGCCTCTTAACAGCATTTTACTGAATTTGCATTAGAATTTCAGAATATCCATTTCTTAAAGAGAAGAGTGAAACAAAAACAGTATCTTTAAGATCAGAGATTAAAATTTTTTAATGTATTTAAAAAATAAATCAATTCTGAATATAGACAACCATAGACATCTAATTATCAGTGCAATGGAGACCATGGCAAGTAGGTATATAGGTGAATTTCATTCCATCAATACCCACTGAGAGACGGCTCTGTGTCAGAACTAGGCAGAAAGCTGGGGAGGTTGAAGGTCAAAGAAGAGCACTGTCTCCCTAAGCACGCAGCCTTGTGGGGAGAGAAGATGAGCACAAATTTTATATCCCAATTATTTATATCATTTCTTTTTTTTTGGCTGTGCAGTGAGGGCTGTGGAATCATAGTTCCCTCACCAGGATTGAACCCGTACCCCCTATATGGAAGCACAGAGTCTGAATCACTGGACCGCCAGGAAAGTCCTTCAATTATTAATTTTAAACTTCACTCTTTAGATGCTATTTTACTGAGCATTTACTGTGATGGGAAATCATTATTTTGCCTGGATTATGTCATTGAAGTCTCATGATACTTCTATAAAGTGCATATTAATCTTTATAGAGATGAGGAAATCAAAGCTCAGAAAGTATGGGTAACATACAGCTCAATTAGCTCATAAACCCATGCTCTTAATGAGCCAGAAATTAATAACTGGAGTTATATTTTTAGACAGAAAAACTTTGAAACATTAAAACCCAGTAGCCAAGGGTGCAAATGATCCTAAAACTGAATTTTCTGTTTCTGGATAATAATTCAAGATGTTCCAACTATGTGGTAGCTGGTAGTAGACAACCCAAGAGCCACATTTTGTTCAGAGTAATTTCTTTACCAAAATCTTTTGAAAACAAATAAACCCACTGGAAAATATTTTCAAAATCATTTCTAAGCAGCAAAAATAAATTTAGACACAGCAAAAAGAATGATTGTCGATTTTGATCTCAGCACAGGATTTATCTTCATAAATAACCCGGGATGGTGTGTGGATGTGTGGTCAACAGTGAACCAGGATGGTATGTGGATGTGTGGGCAACAGTGATAAGATTATAGGCTATCAACCAGAAACAGTCACAATAGTGGAGTCTGGGAGTGCAGATTCTTTAGATTTGGCATATTTGAAATAGCTTTATTGTGATTACTGTTTCAACATATTTTGAAAGTGGGAGCAGTGGGCTAGGACAGATTAATACTGTTGCTATGGGGGACGCTGGTTTCTCGGTAACTTCAACGTAGGAACAAACTATGCATTCCAATTACTTCCATTAAGACATGGCAATTGCTAGAATTTAGGAAATACACCTCTCTTTCCATAAGACTTTTCTAGAAGCCTTAGAAGGGGTGTGATTGAGCTCCTGAGAATAGCCTTCACATATTGAAGGACCATGGTTAGTTAGCTACAGTGTGATCCACGGCTAGAGTTTTAAATGCACTCTTGTCTGCACCGAGGCCAGAAATGAGCAGAGCACGTCAAGAAAAACTGCTGAACAAAACCTAAACTTCCTTTCAAGAGCTCCCTGCACAAATGCAAAAAAAGCAGTTGTTTTTTAGTTGATAAGTCGTGTTCAATTCTTTTGAGGCTCCATGGATTGTAGCCCACCAGGCTCCTCTGTCCATGAGATTTTCCAGGCAAGGATATTTGAGTGGGTTGCCAATTCTTTCTCCATGGGATCTTCCCAACCCAGGGATCAAACCTAAGTCTCCTTCACTGGCAGGCAGATTCTTTATCACTGAGCCATCTGGGAAGCCACAAAAAAGCAGAGTGGACCCCAGTTGGAAGATAGCTCAAGAATTCCACACCAGGGAAGCCCTTCCATTATCAAGATTTACTCTATCAGAGAAACAGGGCTTAGGTTGGAAGCAGTGGGACAGAAGACACTGTAGCATCTGTGGGAGGAAAGAGAAAACCAAGAAACTTGAGTTGCGCTATAAAGTCGGTCAAGAGGAACAGGCATATTTGGTCCAGGGTTCCAGACCGGCCAGAAAGAGTAGACCCCATGAGGATGCATGCGCCTGCACCATGGGCTCTGGGGTGGACCCAGAATGTGGGGACAGAGGTCCTGCCAGTTTACCAGGTGGAACAATTTAGCAAACTTGCCCCAGAGGTTGGCAACAGTAGGTTCAAGTAGTGAAAATGCTTTTGAACCTGGGGAAGAAGGCAACTGTCAGTTTTAATCTTGGAACTGGATTTATTCCACAGGATTTGCTCAGTTTGTGTATGTATACATGGTGGAAAATTCCATGGAGAGAGGAGGCTGGCAGGCTAGAGTCCATGGGGTCACAAAGAGTCGGGCACAACTTAGCGATTAAACAGCAACGTGTGGCCCAAGTGCAGGTATCAACTAGAAACACAAATTTAGCAATTCAGGTTCTACCATCTGCCAGCCATGCACCTTAAGCACTTTGCTTCCCTTTGGCCAGCCTCAGTTTGCTCATCTGTAAAATGGAGACATAAAAGAAACTTAATTTTTAGGCTGCCTATAAGCAGTAAGTGAGATGAGAGTTTAACACTGCCTGGCACTTAGTATTTCATTTCATTTCATTCAATATTACTGTAATCATCAAAGATCTACATTGCATATTTAGACAGTAAATCCTGCCTTTAATCTGCCATGATTTGCCAAGTCTTTAAAAAATTACTGTCTGTTTTCCCCTCCCTTCCCTCCCTAGCTATTTTCTGACCTTGAAGAATTTACCTGGGATGTAAATAAAGTCTCATTTCCTGGAACTGAAAAAAGTATCTCCTCACACATTTTCAGAAGATCCTTTTCTGAAATCCCACCAGACCTTCTTCTCCAAGGATGACCTAAACCCAGATTGTCAGTTAGTACTACAGGTTCCAATCAGAGAAAAGAAAAAAGGACAACCTTCTAGGGTAGCTTCTAGAAGGCCAAGAATCTCCTTCTGTGATTCTTTTTTAATTTATTTTTTAATTGGAGCACATTCACAATTGCTTTACAATGTGCTGATGTCTATAATGCAGCAATGCAAATGAGTCATAATAATATATACATCTCCTCCCTTTTGAGCCTCCGTCTCTCCTTCCGTCCCACCTCTCCAGGTTGTCACAAGATGCCAGGCTGGGTTCCCTGTGTTATATAGCAGCTTTCTACTAGTTATCTATTTCACACATGATAGTGTATATACGTCAATGATATTTTCTCATTCTTCCTACCCTCTCCTTCCGCCAATGAAAAAATGTTCATCAGTACCATTTTTCTAGATTCTATATATATGTGTGTGTGTGTGTGTGTTAATATATAATATTTTTCTCTTTCTGACTTACTTCACTCTGTATGATAGGCTCTAGGTTCATCCATCTCTTTATAACTGACTCAAATTCATTCCTGTTTATGGCTGAGTAATATTCCATTGTTTGCCAGCTCTCATGGTGGGGTGAAGTCGGCCAGCAGAGGTGGGAAGGCAGGTGGGGCTGTGAGAGCATCTTTCAGCCATGCAGGCAGAGACTGGCTCCAGTACCATGCTCTGTCTTTCTGAAGTTCCAGAGATAGGCCAGGTAGGCAAGCAGGAAATAGAGGGTACCATCATACCTGGTGTTCATTGGAAGGACTGATGCTGAAGCTCCAATACTTTGGCCACTTGATGTGAAGAGCTGACTCTTCACGGGAAAAGACCCTGATGCTGGGAGAGACTGAGCACAAGAGAAGAGGGCACAGAGGATGAGATGACTGGATGGCGTGACTGATTCAATGGACTTGAACTTGAGCAAACTCTGGGAGATGGTGGAGAACAGAGGAGACTGGCGTGCTGTAGTCCATGGGGTGCCAAAGAGTTGGACATGACTTAGCATCTGAACAACAGCAATCATACCTGGGCTCCAGAAAGGTTTTCTTTCCATTTGGATCCACTCAAGAGTGAGTGATTGAAGTCGCTCAGTCGTGTCTGACTCTTTGCGACCCCGTGGACTATAGCCTATCAGGCTCCTCTGTCCATGGGATTCTCCAGGCAAAAATACTGGAGTGGGTTGCCATTTCCTTCTCCACTCAAAGGGATGCCTTAATCTGACTCCCATATTTCTCAAACAGGGTTTGTGGAGGATGCTGAGGACCACAGAGACTGATGCTGGGGGGACATGACAGGAGCTTGCTGGACCTGGGTCTGCGTGCTAGCACCGTCCTCCTGGCTGCTCAGCCCTGTTCATACTCTATCTGACCTTCCAGCACATTCCTTTGCACCATGCCCTTGCTGTCATCTTATCTCCAGTGCACCAGAGGAGGATGCTTACCTAGGCTGGACCGGGTCCACCCTTCAATCAGGATGCTCACCAGGTGTTTCAGAATCACCCTGAAGGAATGCGGGCTGTGGGCCAGAGCGATTCCTCCCTCTCTTCGTCCTTCCCTCGGTCCCTCCCTCTCTTCTTTTCCTCCTTCCTGCCAATATATTTATTGACTGTCGGCTCCATGCCTGACACTAAGACTTTCTTAATTATCTGGGTTTAAGCTAAGCTCTTAAATTTGGAGATGACAGTAAATAGTGTTGAAAGCACCTTGAAAGGGAAGAAAATTTATGGGTGTGTTGAATAAATGCACTGGAGCTAATTAGAAAAATTGTGAAATGATTTGGACTCATATAAGTTTAGACTCAAGGGAGCATGGGGCAAATAGCAAACCACTGGGAGAGTAGGTGAAGTGAGCCTAAGAGAGCAAAAAGAGATCAACAAAGCAAATCAAATGTATCTGTTGAGCACCCACCGGCCCCACATGCATTCTGACCCTCATTCATTCTTTTTTTCCACTACACTTTTTATTTCATGCTGAAGTATCACCAGTTGACAATGTTGTGATAGTTTCAGGTGAACAGCAAAGGGACTCAGCCATACATATACATGTATCTATTCTCTACCAAACTCTCTTCCCGTCCAGGCTGCCACATAACATTGAGCAGAGCTCCTTGTGCTATACAGTAGGTCCTTACTGGTTATCCATTTTCAATACAGCAGTGTGAGCACGTCCATCCCAAACTCTCTAACTATCCCTTCCCCCTCCCCATTCCTTCCCCCTGGGAACCATAAGTTTGTTTTCTAAGTCTGTAAGTCTCTTTCTGTTTTGCAAATAAGTTCATTTGTATCATGTCTTTTCAGATTCTGCACATAAGGGACGTCATGCGCTATTTCTCCTTCTCTGTCTGACTTACTTACTCAGTGTGACAATCTCAAGGCCCATCCATATTGCTGCAAATGGCATGATTTCACTCTTTTTAGTGGCTGAGTAATATTCCATTGTATATATGTACTACATCTTCTATATTTGTTCATCTTGTGATTGACCCCCATTCATTCTGACCTGTGCCAAGGATTATGAGAGCTGAGAGAAAAGTGAAAAAGATGCTTTAGGGGTCTTGAGGCGTATGTCACTTTGGAACTGCTGACCAATTCACTCGGCATGGATTCTCCTGGATTTCCAGCCACGGCTGAAGTTTAGTGGTTTCCCAGGAAGAAGTAAGTTTCCTATGCAGTGAATCACCCCGTGTTATGGAGGATTTTCCTGACCTCAGCTTCTGAGTAGCTCACTGAGACTTCATTACTCAGAAGGGCGGTGGAGACTGACATCACTGTAGCCCACAGTTGATTTACTTTGAGGGGTATCTTTCAAAGGCACATTTGGACCGAAAGTGGCATCATGACTCCTGGAAACCCTGAGTAGTGACTTTGCGTCTTAAGAATCTGTCTGCCATGCTCCGTGGAAGAGTCTGGAGAACAAAAGTGATGGTTATTAACGTGAAAGTGTAACCCTACTTACTCTCCTTCTAATAAATGCCCCACAGTCCAAGTAAAAGCACTTAAACTCCTTGGATATCTCGACATATTGCTTCAAATCAATTTGCTTTTATTGGTCTAATTCTATCAGCTTTGGAAGTTGGAGGCACTGTGTGCAGAGTTGCAATGCTTTGACAAGTATTTTCGAGTCCTTGATGTTTTACTTTTTCTATTCCCACTTTTTTTTTCCTCCCAGTGGAGCCTAATATCTTCCAGCCCCAGGCTTGCGGGTCCACGTTCATCTCTGTGACTGACCCCATAATATTTACTTATAACATTCGTAAAAATACCTTGCGTGCCAAAAGCGGCTAGCTGCAGGAAAGTGATAAAATATAAAAATATTTAATCAGCCAGTGGGAATTCCCTTACATGTAAAATCAAAGGCTCCCTCAGAGAACCCACCGTGACCTTGGAAGGCCGGCAGATTCAAGCCACATTGAGGGGCGACAGCGGGAGGGGACGCCTGCCGAGAAGCCTCTGGGGTCATGGCCCTCCCAGGGCTTCCAGGAAACACAGCCCAAAGGAGGTTTCGGCTGTATTGTCAAGCGGCTCGGGGGCAGGTGTGTGGAAACACCACGAGGCTTTTCCATGGAGATTTTGTAGCTTGTCACGTTTCCCCTGGGACCATCCTACCTACTCTGTTCCTCTCCATTTCTACCTGCAGGACTTAGCCTGTTTTTCTAAAAGCGGTGCCATGAACATTCTTTCTTTCTTTTTTTCTGTTCTGATTTTCCCCCCAGCTTTATTGAGATGTAATTGATATATAACATTATGTAAGTTTAAGGTGTGCTGTGTGATGTTTGATATGCGTTGTTGTCGTTCAGCCGCTCAGTTGTATCCAACTCTTTGCAACCCCATGAACTGCAGCACGCCAGGCTTCCCTGTCCTTCACCATCTCCCAGAGCTTGCTCAAACTCATGTCCGTTGAGTTGGTGATGCCATCCAACCATCTCATCCTCTGCTGCCCCCTTCTCCTCCAGCCCTCAATCTTTCCCAGCATCAGGGTCTTTTCCCATGAGCTGGCTCTTTGCATCATGTGGCCAAAGTGTTGGAGCTTCAGCTTCAGCATCAGTCCTTCCAGTGAATGTTCAGGGTTGATATGCGTAGATACTGCAAAACATTGACCACAATAAGGTTAGGTAACACATCTTTCACCTGGTGTTTGTGGAGGGTTTTGAGGAAAGAGGTGCTGCAGGAGTGGTATAGACAGTGATGTGATGGGAAAAACACCCCAGGGTAAGCATTGACAGCTCTGGATTCCAGCCTTCACTCTGCTGCTATGTATCTTGGCTAAGTCATGGCACATCTCTGGAAGTTGGATATATCTGTGGTTTTCAGCCTTAGTGGTTCCAGGAAGTACCTCTAACTTAGAGAGGGGCTGATAGGAAGCAGCTGGGTTTCTAGCCCCTCCTCATTCCCATGCCAATCAGTTCTGCATTATCTATATTACATTTTGGATTGCATACAATATTTAATTCACAAAAAAATGTGTCTTACTGTTGAAAAGTTTAAAAACCACTGAATTAAAAAGAGATTCCTGTTCCATATTAACATAATCTGGGGCTCAGTAATATTGTTGTTGTTGTTCAGTCGCTCAGTCATTTTCAACTCTTTACAACCCCATGGACTGCAGCACGCCAGGCTTCCCTGTCCTTCACCATCTCCCAGAGTTTGCTCAAATTCATGTCCATTGAGTCGGTGATGCCATCAAACCATCTCATCCTCTGTCATCACCTTCTCCTCCCACCTTCAATCTTTCCCAGCATCAGGGCCTTTTCCAAATTCCCATTTCCCTCTCCTTAGCACTGCCCAGTAAAAGTTGGTCACAACTGGCTTGGAACTGTCAGGACATCAGCACCAGGACAGGGTCCACTTGAGGGGTGAGGTTGGATGCCACCCTGCTTCTGCAGAGCATGGTGTAATCCTGCCAGGTGCAAGCTGAGTCAGTTGGCAGAATGCCTTTCTCTCCTTTGCAGTTACTTTCTACAAGAATGGTACCAAGGCAGAGTGCTGAGTCCTGGTAGTCTGCCAAAGTGGTTTTCATTTTTTAACTGAAACAGGTCCTACTCAGGACTCAGGAAATTCTGGAAGATTGTGGACCCACGTGAGTGACAAGCACTATGATAAGAGAATCAGAATCAGAATCAGGATTGCTCTGATGCTTTGCTATGGACTTGTCCTGAGATGCTGTTTCCCAGTTGGCTGCTCAAGACTTTGGGCAAACAGATTCCTGAGAAATCTACTGAAGGAGCTGATCCAAATCCCAGCGTGAATGCCACCAGCCCAGCTACATTTGTTATACTTTCCTCTTTGCTTCAAAGTCCTCATTTTAAGCCGCACAGAATGGTTGCAAATCATTCCATTAACAAATCATTTTGTCATTTACTTTCCATCTATCACGCTAAATATCCCGCCTAAGTTTTGTCCTTGATTCAATATCTGTCAACAAGATAACACTGACTCAAAATTCTATTACCAATTCAAATTAAAAGTGACAGAAGCAGGTTTTGCTGGGCCAGGCATCAGGAACTTTGCAATCCAACTGCTTAATATTACTTTAATCCTCACATCAGAGCACAGTTTTTATTAACACGCTATTGTTTGTTCTTCCATATCTTCTCTATATGTATATAATATTTTTATAGCAATAAGATCATACAATGTAGTTTTAAAATCTGCTGTTTTGACTTTAAACACCATAGCCTGAACATTTGCTCATGTTAATTAATATTCTTTTACAATATAATTTTAATGGCTACATAAAGTAGATAATTAATTTAACTCAATTCTACTAAAGTTGGAAAACTATTCAGATTGTAACTATCCAGATGTTATCATTTTTGATCATAAAAATCCCCAGATTAATATACTTATACCTTCATTCTCACTCTTGTAGTCAGAAATCCAGTGGCAGAGGGAGTATTTTAATAAATATTAAATATTTGTAATAAACATTGCCAAATTTCTCTCTAGAAAAATGAATCTTGCCTTAATTTTAAGTTCTTTCTGCTGTAGGAAGAGTGAACATTGTGTCAAATCTAAGCTAACCATCTATATTTCTTCTTTGAGCAATGCCCACTCATGTCTTTTGCCATTTTCCTTTTGGTGCATTTATTTATTAACCATTGATTTCTGAGAACTCATCATATATTAGGGATCTCAACCTTCTATTTGATATGTATGCAACAAATATTTTTTCCCAGTGCTCAAAGCCTAAAAATGTTGCTTAGGCTATTAAGGCTAAAAATGATAAAAACTATTGATGGTTTTTAAACTGCATTTGCTTTTGGTATGCTTTAAAAGGTACTTCTGCACTCCTAAGATTATATATTGATTTTATAATTCAAATATTTGGGTTGTTTCCATTTCACACTGAAATCATTAATTAATCTAGAAAAATCTAATATTTTTCTAAGTAATTCTCTCTTCTTAATACACACTGGCATTTTATTCAAAGAACAAACAATTTATGAATACCTTTTACACAGATAGATTTATTTATTCATATGTCTGCTATGATGCCTAAATCTGTCCCCAAGTTTGAAAGCAATTCAGAAACAATCACTGTGTTTTGGTAGCCTTAATTATTTATTCCAAGAGGCATAGTTTGAAAATTCTCAGATGTATGTTAAAGTTGGTTTTGCATCCAGTACTGATTTTCCTTATTTTTTTAGGTGTTTCTCAGAATTTTAATTTGCTCTTCTAGGTTCCATTTTAAACTTAAAGTGAATAGAAGCTGTTTCACTAGTTCCCCAGTCTCATAGCTTGCTAGGTTAGTTAGAAAATGAGCATTGTCAAGAGTGGCCAAAAAACAGCAGAGCATGATACAGAAGTAACGCTCTTTTCCTTTAATGAACTTTTTATTGTTATTGTTATTGTTATTGTAAAAGTGTGATTAAACAAGCAAGAAAAGGTCTTCTAGCACTGTGAATACACATGAAACTGAGGCATTTGAGAAGAGTACTTCCTTCCAGAATAAGATGTGACCCAAAGAATTAAGATGTGACTTCCCTGGTGGCTCAGATGGTAAAACGTCTGCCTGACAATGTGGGAGACCCAGGTTCAGTCCCTGAGTCAGGAAGGTCCTCTGGAGAAGGAGATGGCACCCCACTCCAGTACTCTTACCTGCAAAATCCCATGGATGGAGGAGCCTGGTAGGCTACAGTCCATGTGGTTGCAAAGAGTCGGACACGACTGAGCGGCTTCACAAAGAACCCATGAAAGTAAGGGAATGAATAACCTAGGTTAGGCAGCTTTGATTCATCATCAAAACCAACAACTTCTCTGTCAACCTCATTCTGCAAAGATGTAAGAATTGGAGGAAGGCTTCTTACAGAAAATAGTAATTCAGTGCATCCCAAAATTGATCCACTCACTTGGAAATATGAATCTAAAATGAATCTGTTGCTGGGCATCGAATGAACTGATGTAATGTGGCCAGGTTCCAGAGAACATTAGCACCTGTCTACAAAGACACAAGACTAGACACTGACTTAGTGTTTTAAATAAAGAAATCCAGCTTGAGTTACTCAGGGTGAGTCCCATGAGATTAGAGTCACCTGAACTCAGGTGTCAAGCACACGTCTGCTTGTTCACTGCCGTCTCCTCATTCACTCATTCAATCAACCAACATTCATTGAGCACCTACTGTAAGGAACTGTTCTAGGTGCAGGGTACAGCAGTAAATGGTGAAAGTTGGCTAGATAATGAACCTCATTCAAACAGAAAATATTCACTGCAGGAAAACCAAAAAGATGGAATAAAATAATAGGAACTAGCACTTTGAGAGTCACAGACAGCATCAGAACAGGGAGAGAACATCTGCATTGAGCATCCATAAATAAAATTCTTTGAGCTAGGTGGAAAATATGTCCTTACTCTTGGAGGCCAGGAAATTTTTGTCTATTTATCTGAATACATGTATTTTGATGGGCTTCTCAGGTAGCTCAGTGGTAAAAAGGTCTGCCTGCCAATGCAGGAGACTAAGGAAACATGGGTTCGATCCCTGGGACTGCAAGATCCCCTGGAGAAGGGAATGGCAACCCTCTCCAGCATATACTTTCCTGGTGAATCCCATGGACAGGGGAGCCTGACAGGCACAAAGGGTTAGACACAAGTGAGCATGCACACACACACATATATATTTTGATAGGCTAAATAATGCCTACCACGCATTATGGCAACCAAAGGGTTGCCATTCCCTTCTCCAGGGAATCTTGCAGTCCCAGGGATCAAACCCATGTTTCCTTAGTCTCCTGCATTGGCAGACAGATTCTTTATCACTGAGACACTTTGGAAGCCTATCAATATATATATATATATATTCAGATAAATAGACAAAAATTTTCTGGCCTCCATAAAAGATATCTACATTCTAATCCTTACAACCTGTGAATATAACCTAATATGGCAAAAAAAAAAAAGAACTTGGTAAATATGACTTAAGGATTTTGAGATGGGGCGATTAATCTGGGTTTTCTGAGTGGCCCTTGCGCAACCATAAGTCTCCTTGTAGGAGAGAGGCAGAGGCATATCAGACCATAGAAGAGGAGAAGGCAATGTGACCACAGACGTAGGGATTAGAGTGATGTGGCCACAAGACAAGGCAAGCTGGCCATCAGAAGCTGGAAGAGGCAAGGAACAGACTCCTGGAAGCAGCATAACCCTGATGACAGTTCGAGCCCAACCTAGTGAAATTGATTTTGGACTTCTGGCCTCTAGAACTGTGAGACAATAGATATTTTAAGCCCCCAAGGTTGTGGTAATTAATTACAGCAGACACAAGAAGCTAACACATGCTTGTTAACCCAAATGTGTGTGTCTAATATATCCATTTATCTACTAGATGTCTCTATGTAAAGAGCTACAAGTTTCTTTCTTCATCTTTCTCATCTTTTGTTCTTTAAAATTTTTTGGATGTGGATCATTTTAAAGTCCTTATTGAATCTGTTACAATATTGCTTCTGTCTTATATTTTGGTTTATTGGCCACAAGTCACATGGCATCTTAGTTCCCCAACAAGGGACTGAACCCACACCCCCTGCATTGGAAGGTGAAGTCTTAACCACTGGACCACCAGGGAAGTCCCTTTTGCTCATCTTTGGAAATGGCACAACCATCTTCTACTTACTCAGGTTGAAAACCGAGAAGGAATCATCTCTCAAATTTATTTCCTTCATCCCAACCTCATGCACAATTCCAATCATCAATATCTTCTGGTTCTACCTCCAAAACATATCCTGAATCTGGCCACTTCTCTATCACCATTACCATCACCTTAAGCCAGCATCACCTCTTGCCTGAAGCACTAAAGCAGCTTCCAAACGAATCTCCCATTTCCTGTCTTGTCCCCAGTAATCTGTTTCCCCCAGAGTAGTCAAGAGAAACTTTAAAAAATATGTCAGTTTGACTCACACTCTTAGTAAACCTTCCGATGGTTCCTATGGCTCTGCTTTGTTAAGTCATATGATGTCCTGTGGTCACAAACTGCTCACGATCTGTCCCACATATTTCCTAGGCTCTTCCCTGTGTCCCAGCTCCATTGGTTTTCTTTCTACTCCTTCAACAGGCCCTGCTCATTTTGACTTCAGAGCGTTTACAGTAAGCTTTCCTCTGCTTGGATCAACTGGCTTTGCATAGCTGGGTCCTCTCATCCTTTGTATCTAAGTTCCAAAGAATCCCGATCTGACCACCCAACTAGAGCAGTCCCTCACCCTTCCCCCACCCCACTATCCTTTATTATGTCACCTTGTCCAATTCCTTTGGAAATTATTTGATAGTTCTTTTGCCCATCTATGGGCTTCTCTGGTGGCTCAGACGGTAAAGCATTTGTCTGCAATGCAGGAGACCCGGGTTTGATCCCTAAGTTGGGAAGATCCCCTGGAGAAGGAAATGGCAGCCCACTCCAGTATTCTTGCCTGGAAAATCCCATGGACGGAGGAGCCTGGTAGGCTACTGTCCATGGGGTCGCAAAGAGTTGGACACGACTGAGCAAAGGGAAGAATATCAAAGTCTTGCCCATCTATTGGCTGTATTCTTCCCTACTCCACTCCCCACTAGAGTATAAGCTCCTTGAAAGCAAGGGCTCTGTCTGACATGTAAAACACTCTTTCACCTTCATCTCAAACAATGGCTTGCTTCTAGTAAAAGCCCAATGAATATTTGTTGAACAAATGAATAAAATGACTCAAGAACATGAAGTCTTAAAACAAGATGGTTATTCAGATCAAGTCTGAAATAAACGGTTGATTCACTATGCTTTTACTGTCACCGGTCTAAAGCTATTTTTTTTAAGATTTTTTTTTTATGTGCACCATTTTTACAGTCTTTATTGAACTTGTTACAATACTGCTTCTGTCACATTTTGGTTTCTTAGCTGAGAGGCATGTTGGATCTTAGTTCTACAACCAGGAATCTTACTCACACCCACTGCCTATTAAAGCGAAATCTTAACCACTGGATCGCTACAGATGTCCCCAGTCTAAAGCTATTCTTGTTTAGAAGTTGCTTAGCATATCTTTTCCATTCAGTGGAGAGTTTAAGTAGGAAAGGGGGCTAAATATGGGTGTCTAGAAGCTGCATCAGTCTCATTTGTGCTCTGAAATTAAAAAGAAAAAAAAGAGGAAAAAGTGGCAGGAAGAGAAGGATAAGGAGGAGGAAGAAGGAAGCGAGAGAAGGAGAAATACATACTCTTTTTCTGCATTCTTAGTTTTCTATAAAGTTTACTTTGAAAAATTCCAGTCTCGCCTCTCAGCTGAATGATGAGAATGAGGCTGTTCAACACAACTGATAATCAAGTAAGAAAATTGGCAAGTAATCTAATGATCAATTGTTGGTGGCTTCTGAGAGAGGAAGAAAAGTATTTAGGATGATGTCAACACATAATAAGTGTTCATAAATATTACCTGCTTTTATGATCATTGGTTGTTGTTCAAGAACCAAGGATAGCAGTGCAAACCTGATGTCAAGCCACTCGCTGACAAATTCAGTCATTCATCTCTGATCAAGAGTCTCCTGTCTTCTGCCCACATCTTGAAACTGTGGCAGGCTAATTTGCTAGTTTGCAAGAAGGGTAAAAATCTCAGACTCTTCAGAGTTGATGATAACCCCTAGAGTCCCCGTTCCATGTAAGTGTGGTTACACCCCCTTTATTCCTTGGGGATTCACGATGCTCTGATGATGGCAACTTGCTTCATTTACCGCTTCTCTATAGCCATGCTGCATCCACACCACTGCACAGGGCTTTCTCCCATAATCTAGTCACAAACTTCCAACACCTGCTTAAGATTTTTAGGCAGGTCAAGTTCCAGACCAGTTCTACCCAAGCTCCCCCACAGTATCATCATATTAACCAAATGCATTATAACCTAATCATTAAACCACATTAATAATGAGGATTACCTGGTGTCAGATATCAGTGGCTTCCTAGGTGGCGCTAATAATGATAAAGAATCCACCTGCCAATGCAGGAGACTCAGGAGACAAAGGTTCGATCCCTGGCTCAGGAAGATCCCCTGGAGAAGGGAATGTCACCCCACTCCAGTATTCTTGTCTGGAAAACTCCATGGAGGGAGGAGTCTCACACGCTACAGTCCATAGGGTCACAAAAAAATCAGACACGACTTGAGCATGCCCATACAATCACAGAGAGATATCAGTATTTGGCTGACAAGTGTCCACATTTGACACTTCAGTGCCGCAGGTGGTTTTGTTAAGGAAGGGCAGGAAACCAAGCTCCCTCTCTGACCATAGCATTCGGATTTGTCAACCAGTCATGAAACGTGGCAGAACTCAAAAATAGACATCAAGCCAGGGCCAGCCTCTGGGGCCACCCAGAGAGCATGGAAAATGCAATCCAGTGATGGTGATTGGATCAAGAAGAGGGAACACTGCCTTCATGATTTTGCCAGACATATTCCAGACTCTGCACAGAGTCTCCCAGGCTGCAGGATGGACGTCATACGAGCAGCCCTGTCATCATCATGTGAGTGTGTGCCTGCTGCAAGCTCAGTCATGTTCGGCTCTGACTCTGTGACCCCCAAGACTGTAGCCCGCCAGGTTCTTCTGTCCGTGGAATTCTCCAGGCAAGAATACCGGAGCGGGTTGCCATGCTCTCCTCCAGCGGAATCTTCCAGACCCAGGGATTGGACCTGGGTCTCCCGCATTGCAGGCAGAGTCTTTATCACTTGAGCCACCTGAGAAGTACTTGTGTGCAAATTGCTTAACCATTAATGTTGGGACAATGATAGCTTTTATATTAATACTCATGAAGCTTACGTGTCCAAATGAAATTGCCACTCTCTCAGAGTTGGCTTAACATCTAGTAACCATGCTTATCAAAAAGATAAGGATTAAATTAATTACAATTATAAAAAATAGTGCCACATTCTGATGCCTCACCTTATAAGTTACACAGGACTTTTCATATTAGCTCATGTCATCCTCACAACTCTTTGAGACAAGTACTCTCTGCTCCATTTTACAACTTTTTTAAAAAGGTTTATAGATTAAGATGTATGCATTTTAATATATCTGTGTGTGCTTAGTCACTCAGTCTTGTCCGACTCTTTGTGAGCCCATGGACTGTAGCCCACCAGGGTCCTCTGTCCATGGGATTTTCCAGTCAAGAATACTGGAGTAGGTTGCCATTCCCTTCTCCAGAGTATTTTCCTGGCCCAGGGATTGAACCTGGGTCTCCTGTATTGTAAGCAGATTCTTTATCATATGAGCTACAGGGGAGTTCCTTAATATATGTGCATTTAATATCAAAAATAAAAATTGTCAGCCAATATCCAATCTAGTTAACAATATGTACGCTGAACTATTTAGGGAAAAGGATACTAATCTTTGTAAATGAACCCTGAAATCCATCAAAAAATGGAACAGATTAATGGATGGATGGAGGGTTATATACATGAATAGGTATGTGATGAGAAAGTATGGTAAAGGTTCATGGCAAAGTCTAGATAATTGGATTATGGGTATTCACAGCAAATGTTTTTCAGCTTTGCCTTTGGGTTGAAATTTTTTTTATAATAGGTGTTTTAGGATTGCTGGATTCAGAGTCCAGAGTGCTGCAGACACAGCAGGGGAAGGAGAGGGTGGGATGACTTGAAAGCAGAGCACTGACATATATTAATACACTACCATGTGTAAAATAGATAGCTACTGGGAAGCATCTGTAATAGCAAGGGGAGCTCAGCTCGGTGCTCTGTGATGACCTAGAGGAGTGGGATCCGGGAAGGCATGGGAGGGAGGCTCAAGAGAAAGGGGATATACATATACATATAGCTGCTTCACTTTGTTGTATGGCATAAACCAACAAACATTGTAAAGCAATTATCTTCTAATTGAAAAACCCAAAAGAAAATGTTTTGGGGAAAAATGGAGGCTTAGAGAGATGAAACCTGCCCTTAGGCTGGGCTCAGAGCTAAATCCAGTTGATCTGATCCTAGTTCCCATGGGTAACAGGAATACTTAAGAAAATCATTATTATTCAGCGTTTAAAGGAAGACTACAGTACAGGTAAGTACTGAATTTGCGTTCAGTAAGAGCTATGCAAAACCAGGACAAGCTCCACCATAGAAGGGACGCTATTTCAGTACGGAGATTGCCTTTTAAACCTGTGTTGATCCAGCTCAGGGAGGCTTGCCCGCTTCCTGGCAGTCCCTTTGGGGTATTTGACATTTCTGGTAAAGATGCTGCCTCATGCGGTACTGCCTCCCCTCTGAAGGGAGTGCGTTCAGAGCGGAAGACACTTCTTCACCTGCTCTCAACGAGGAGAAAACTTTGCCCTTTTAAAAAATCCAAATGTCGCCTGAAGCCCAGTTAGGCAGGTGACATTCAATGTTGACAGTATTATCTCTTTGTAAAGCTACCCAGTGAATACAAAGCATAAAAGGAGAGTTTTTGTTTGGCTGGTTTTGTTTTTGTTTGATTAAACAGAGCTAGACCTCTAAACCAACAATACGGTTTTTCTTGTATGCCACAAAAGGTGTCTCTGAGAACCAACTCATGGCTGCCCGTGGGGAAGGGATAGTTCGGGAGTTTGGGATGGACATGTCCACAAGGCTGTATTTAAAACAAATAACCAACAAGGACCTACTGTATAGCACAGGGAATTCTATTCAGTGCTATGTGGCAGTCTGGATGGAAGGAGAGGTGAGGGGAGAATGGATACATATATATGTATGGCTGAATCCCTTTGCTGTCCACCTGAAACTATCACATTGTTAATCGGCTATACTCCAACATAAAACATTTTTTTTAAAAATTGAAAATAAAAATTACCAAAAAAAAAAAAAAATCTCTGAAACCTACACTGTGCTGGTAGCTGGGGCTATGGCAGCATCTCATCCGTGACAGAACTTCCCAACTTTATAATAACAACAAATTTAACATCCATCTCCTCCAGTAGCCTGGAAACTTCCAGGGGACCCCAGAAGCTGTCTCACTCCCTAACACGGGGTCTGTGGTTAAATTTACAAGAAGAACTAACAGAAGAATGAGTTAAAGAATGACTAAGTAAATGAATGGGTTGATTAGGTTAACTAAGTTGAAAAACTGTGATCTTTTGACTGTCTCTGGCCCAGTATTTCTATTGGAATTTAATTTTTTCAGCATCATATCCCATGTGTCATGCTGTGCAACCATTAAAAAGTAGCAAAACCACATAAAAAGGGAAAAGGTTTTCTATGAATTTGTTTTTAAATAACCATGACTAATCTTGGGTTGCCATCCCTGAATTTTCAGTGTGCAATTATACCTTTTATGAACAGAATTCTTGTTCGTTTGTTTTTTCCTTAGTCTTCACCACTAGTTACTAACAGGGTATCTCACATACAGAGACAAGCACCCCTGGCAAGCGGAGCCCTTTAGGTCTTTCAGCTTTTTCACTAAACACAATGGTAACTCTTGGGCTAAGTACACAAGATTTACTGTGTCCACAAATAAACATTTTATTAATATAAAGTTAGTTTTATTAGTAAATGGATGTGCACATGAATGGACTTCTTCTGACTGTCTTCTAAGCTAGTAAAGTACTGGATTATGTTCTTGACGGCTGGGATGAAGCCAAACAGTAGGGATAGTAATACCTACCGTCCAGGTTGTGTGGGGATTACAGAAAACGCAGAACGTCTGGCAGTACAGGTTATACGTGGCCTACGACCCCAGCACCTTCCCTGGATCTGTCCTGCTCTAGACTGCTGAACATGGCTCCTTCCGCTCACAGTCCCTGCCCCTGCTCACGTGTAGCATGTGGATCTCATTTCCTAGTTCAGCATGTCCGGTTCCTCATCTTCCTTCATCCCCGACTCCCAGTGGGCTTTTCCCTGACCCTGACTACTGCTCTGGCCATTCTGAGATGCAGCTTCTCTACATCCTTGCACAGCCACCCTTCCCTCCAGTGGGTCTCCCAGACCTCTCCCCACCAAGACCCCTCTGTGCTGCTATCACTTGACACCAGGGGCCAGGAACCCTTAGGATCAACCGTAAAAAACAGAAAGTAATAGTTACATCAACAGATCAAAGAGCTTTTAAAGAATATGAATAACTCCTTGACAGCAATTATCAGGCAATCCCCAAAGTACACAGGGCTTCCCTGGTGGCTCAGATGATAAAGAATCTGCCTGCAATGTGGGAGACCCAGGTTCGATCCCTGGGTTAGGAAAATCCCTGGAGAAGGGAATGGCTACCCACTCCAGTATTCTCGCCTGGAGAATTCCATGGACAGGGGCGCCTGGTGGGATACAGTCCATGGGGGTCACAAAGAGTTGGACATGACTAGCACATACTCATGCAAGTACACAGCCTAACTGGACCAACCCAGACCTGAGGTGCCTGAAAGCTTAATTCTACTTGTAATTCTCGGTGGCATTTTAGCAAATTTCTCCAGAGTCCCGTGTTTCACTAAAGCATATAATGAAGACACCTCACTAGCAAATGTAGTTTATCAATAAATGTTCACCCACTATTTCTAGGCAAGAGCTTGGTAGTCTACTGTTTCCTTCATCACCATAGCTGCCGAAATGTTCAGGTAAAAGTTTGTGCAATGTGGGAGAAGAACCAGTCTTCACTTACTGAGGTTTCTAATGTAGCCATTTTACATCCTTTACAGTTTATTTTATTTTTGTGCTATCACATAAAAGGAGTCACTTGTGGGTCTTGATTATATTTGTACTGTAGATACAGTTTAAAAAAAGAAAAAGTAATTTCCTTTTTTTTTTTCTTTCTCTGTAGAAAGCACAGCAAGGTCTTTGGGGTCTGAGTTCTGAAATTTTGCCTTTGGGGCACTTGGCAGTTATTTTGTGTTTCAAGGACTAGAGCTCTAAATAATTCCTTCCCCTAGTCTCCATTTGGAAATGCTTAGCACTTTGGGAGAAGGAAACAAGGAGATGAGCATGAAACAGGAGGGTGACTGGAGATTTGAGTTTTAATGAGAGGATGAGGACAAAGACAGGGGATGCCATGTTTCCAGGACCTCGGGACTGGGGGACAAGACAGGGGACGATGAGAGGTGGACACATGTAAACGCTTGAAGACGCCAGTGATCCCTCCTGCAGCCCAAAGATCGTAGGACCTTGGATAAGGGGTAATTGTGTGTACACCAAGGGTCTTCGTGCTAAAAACAACAGGAAGCGTTTCCATGGTTGTTATTGCTGTTTAGTTGCTAAGTTGTGTCCAACTTTGAGACCCCACAGATTGCAGCATGACAGGCTTCCCTGTGCTTCACTATCTCTTGGAGTTTGCTCCAATTTATGTACATTGAGTCAGTAAAGCTATCTAACCATCTCATCCTCTGTCTTCTCCTTCTCCTCCTGCCTTCAATCTTTCCCAGCATCAGGGGCTTTTCCAATGAGTTGGCTCTTGGCATCAGGTGGCCAAAGTGCTAGAGCTTCAGCTTCAGCATTAGTCCTTCCCATGAATATTCAGGGTTGACTTCCTTTAGGGTTGACTGGTTGGATCTCCTTGCAGTCCAAGGGACTCTCAAGAGACTTCTCCAACACCACAATTCGAAAGTCTTGTTCAAGACTGAAATAAAAGAACAAGCCACTGTAAGGGGTGATCTTTGAGATCCTCCTTAAACATCTGGGCTGTGCAGACAGCCGCACAGGCAGACCACTTCTGAAGCTGATTGCAACATTCACCAACTCCATCAACTAAGAACAAGTATCTTCCCTGTATTGCTGGGGCAATGACGGTGGGGAAGATACCCACATTAATATTTGATTTTGTATGTCTTACAAAATCTTGCTCAAAGATTTTGTTTGATATTGGGGTGGGGGAAGGGAATTAAGATCCCTTTTTTTCAATTGACTAAGTGGTTCACACTTACATAACTGGATTTGATCTTTAATTATATCCATACTATATGGCATAAACTACCATGCAATCCTTTAAGGAAATACACAAGTTAAAAATAATTAAAGGAGAAATGTGTTCAAATGCTTTGCCTTTATTTCAGCTTATGAGGCTTAGTTTATATATATATATATATATAATCTATAGTCCAATCTATTGATCTAGGACAAAATTCCACAAAATTCTACTCAGCCTTGAAGTTTATTTTGTCAGCTGAGGGATAATAAAATTTTGTATTTCCATTCTGATCTGGGTCATTTTACTTCTAATTTTTTTTCCAATTATCTCTGTGACTTTTTTTTAGCTCACTGTAAATAGTTTTAACTCTCTAGCTTAATACCCCAGCTTCAGAGTTTACATCTGAGTTAAGACATATGTCATTTCTTTCACTCTGTAGTAGCTCTCCCCCAAGAAGAAAAAACAGAAGAAAACTTTATTCATCTGTATTTGTTCTCTGTTGTTTCTTCTAGACTTGTTCCTTGTTCTTCCAGTTAATTGATTTGTATGAGGATTTGGTATTGAGCAATATCCAAACCAGGCAAATTTCTAGAATTCATGTTGAATCAAGGCTCAGGTAAGCAAAATTAAGTTTAGCAAGTGCTGCAATTCAAATTATTGGGATCATTATGGGGTTTACAAAAGTCAGTCTTATCAGACCTCCTGGTATGGTTTGAATGGAAAAGCCAACTTAGCAAAGATTTCCCAGTGAGGTCCCCAAGGATGCCATAACCTTAGCAAATTAAGTGAATTCATTGGTTTTCAGGGTCTGGTCCTGAGCCCTGTAGGTTTAGAAACCCAGTGAATCAGAATATCGAGAGTAGATTCTGCTCTCTGGAAAGACTCACATTAAGTGGATCCCCAGTTATTGATGTATGACAACTAGAATGGCAATTTAGTAGCTTACACTGAAACATAAATTAAAGAACTAAATAAGGTTTTCTTGCTTGTTCATTTGCTCCCCTGTAGACAAATCCACAAGGAAAGCCAGATTATTATCAGCAAAAGATGAAAGTCAAACACAGGGAGTAAGTTGAAGGATACCCACTGATGCTGCCAAAAAGCCATTCACCTCTGCTGGAGCCTGTCCCTGACACTGGACTGAGCACTTCTCTCTAGTCCCCAGGCTTATGTTGGAAACCTTAGCCAGCGTGCAAGTGACATCCTTTTCTCTGAACTGATAGCTAAAATCAGCATCTTTCTTTGTTTTTTAAATTCTGATTTTTATATACTGTTTACTTTAAGCATGGCATTCAGAGGGAAAATAAATTTTAGCGGACATACACTTAAAGTCATTGCAAATACCTAACAAGCTAAAATTTGGTTTCTAAAAAGCACTGAGCCATGATACATGCTTGGGCATCCCAGCACAATGGGATCCAAGTACCATGGTGGGACCAGAAGTCTAGGACCCACTAGAGCCTAGAGGAGACACAGAATTAACACTGCAGTTTAATAACTGGCTGTCCCTCATGTCTGAGGCATACCCTGTTCTTCTGACTTTTGATATACTTGTCATCTTGGGCTAAATTTCTTCCCACCCTTGCTTCCACAGGTCTGTGTTGTACAGCTTCCCAATGAGCCTGCTGTCTGAGCAATATCCATTCAACTGTCCCTTTCGCATTTCTTCTGACCAATTTTGTCCCTGGTTTACTGTTTGTACCTCCTGAGCTTTATTTCCATAGCACCTGACCTCTGGATGCCAACACCTTTATCCTGCATTGTCCACCTGCCATTTTAGAATTTTACAAAACGTATTGATGGCAATAGTTTTTATTGAATTCCTTCATGCTCTACCGTTATTAAAGCAGTAACATTTGTACTCAACCAATAATTACAATTTTCAACTGCTAAAGGAATAGTTTTTGCTCAATTTAAAGCCTTAGCAATTTCTATTACAATTTTTCACAGGTTTAACATAATAAATGATAAACCTAATAACAGGCTATTTATGAAATCTGACCTTCCCTGAAAGTGACAACTTTTAACTTTCTAATAAATAAGCAAATTAATTAATCTAATAAATCTAAAACATTAGTGTTGAGACCTATTGAAGACAATTGTTGGTGGAACATAAAAGAGGCCGAGAATTACTGCACAAAGCATACAATTGTAGAATAATATTTCTTCGTTTCATTACTTTGTCAATTTTACTACAGAGACAAAAATAAAAGCAGAATCTATACAATCCCATGAGAAAACCACTAGATGCTGTCCACGTGCATCTGTGTGACATATTTTAAAGTGTTCATTATCAAAGAACCAATATATCCACTAGCTTCCCAGGTGGCACAGTCATAGAGAATTCACCTGCCAATGCAAGAGATGCAAGAGACTTGGGTTCAATCCCTGGAGGAGGAAATGACAACCCAGTCCAGTATTCTGGCCAGGGAAATCCCATGGACAGACGAGCCTGGTGGCCTATGGTCCGTGGGTCACAAAGAATCTTGGGCATGACTGAGAGACTGAGCTCACACAGGGATCCACTAGCTTATATTTTTGAATAAACTGAAGTTTTCACAAGTATGAGAGGCCCGAATGATTTTAATCATAAAATTATTAAAAGTCTTGAAACTCTTAAGTGAAAGTAAGCATACCCCAATTCACCAATGTCAGATGGAACAGGTCATTTTTCCGATCTTTTTTGTGATGTTAAGTGAAGTAGAGTTGAGATTCAAGCAGAATTTAGAAAGAAAATTGCTCACCCAGTTAGAAGACAGCAGCTATGGCAGGCTCCCATCTGGGGCACACATACTTCTTTGGATGTGCGAATATCTCAAATACAGTTTCCTTCAGATTTTAACCCGAGAGCCATACACATCTCTAAAGCTGACATGTTAGATGGATTTGTTGCTTGGATAATTTATAAACGTCAGAGGAGCCATCTTAGTTATGTTCAGCTTCATGGGGTAAGAAGACGGGAGAAAGAGAACTTTATCATTGATCCTGTGTTTATCTCCAGCACATCTGTACTGGATTCTTTCCTTTGGTCCCACGGACACACTCTCCACCCGTTCTCACTGGTTCTGTATCAGGAAATTGAAAGGACTGAACCGACATCAGTAGGCCCCCACTGTCTCTGGCTTCCAGTTGGGTCTGGCCCTTGGGAAGCAAGCTGCTGCTGCTGCTGCTAAGTCGCTTCAGTCGTGTCCGACTCTGTGCGACCCCAGAGACGGCAGCCACCAGGCTCCCTCGTCCCTGGGATTCTCCAGGCAAGAGTACTGGAGTGGGTTGCCATTTCCCTCTCCAATGCATGAAAGTGAAAAGTGAAAGTGAAGTCTCTCAGTCGTGTCCGACTCCTAGCGACCCCATGGACTGCAGCCCACCAGGCTCCTCTGTCCATGGGATTTTCCAGGCAAGAGCACTGGAGTGGGTTACCATTGCCTTCTCCGAATGGGAGGCAAGCTAGGAGGTCAGAAAGGACAGTGGAGTTTCTGCTGGTCCCCGGCTCCCTCCCTCCCGTCCTATCGGACCGCTTGCTCCACAGACCCTCTGGGTCTCCAGGGTCTGTAACCGCTCCCTCCTGGCGCCCCCTTCAGGCCAGGGCGGTAAAAGCTCAGTTCAGTTGCTCAGTCGTGTCCGACTCTTTGCGACCCCATGAATCGCAGCACTCCAGGCCTCCCTGTCCACCACCAACTCCCGGAGTTCACTCAGACTCACGTCCATCGAGTCAGTGATGCCATCCAGCCATCTCATCCTCTGTCGTCCCCTTCTCCTCCTGCCCCCAATCCCTCCCAGCATCAGAGTCTTTTCCAATGAGTCAACTCTGAGCATGAGGTGACCAAAGTACTGGAGTTTCAGCTTTAGCATCAATCCTTCCAAAGAACACCTAGGACCAATCTCCTTTAGAATGGACTGGTTGGATCTCCTTGCAGTCCAAGGGACTCTCAAGAGTCTTCTCCAACACCACAGTTCAAAAGCATCAATTCTTCAGCACTCAGCCTTCTTCACAGTCCAACTCTCACATCCATACATGACCACAGGAAAAACCATAGCCTTGACTAGACGAACCTTTGTTGGCAAAGTAATGTCTCTACTTTAGAATATGCTATCTAGGTTGGTCATAACTTTCCTTCCAAGGAGTAAGCGTCTTTTAATTTCATGGCTGCAGTCACCATCTGTAGTGATTTTGGAGCCCCCAAAAATAGAGTCTGACACTGTTTCCACTGTTTCCCCATCTATTTCCCATGAAGTGATGGGACCGGATGCCATGATCTTCGTTTTCTGAATGCTGAGCTTTAAGCCAACTTTTTCACTCTCCACTTTCACTTTCATCAAGAGGCTTTTTAGTTCCTCTTCACTTTCTGCCATAAGGGTGGTGTCATCTGCATATCTGAGGTTATTGATATTTCTCCCGGCAATCTTGATTCCAGCTTGTGCTTCTTCCGGCCCAGCGTTTCTCATGATGTACTCTGCATATAAGTTAAATAAGCAGAGTGACAATATACAGCCTTGATGTACTCCTTTTCCTATTTGGAACCAGTCTGTTGTTCCATGTCCAGTTCTAACTGTTGCTTCCTGACCTGCATACAAATTTCTCAAGAGGCAGATTAGGTGGTCTGGTATTCCCATCTCTTTCAGAATTTTCCACAGTTTGTTGTGGTCCACACAGTCAAAGGCTTTGGCATAGTCAATAAAGCAGAAATAGATGTTTTTAGGAACTCTCTTGCTTTTGCCATGATCCGGCGGATGTTGGCAATTTGATCTCTGGTTCCTCTGCCTTTTCTAAAACCAGCTTGAACATCTGGAAGTTCACGGTTTGCATATTGCTGAAGCCTGGCTTGGAGAATTTTGAGCATTATTTTACTAGCGTGTGAGATGAGTGCAATTGTGCGGTAGTTTGAGCATTCTTTGGCATTGCCTTTCTTTGGGATTGGAATGAAAACTGACCTTTTCCAGTCCTGTGGCCACTGCTGAGTTTTCCAAATTTGCTGGCATATTGAGTGCAGCACTTTCACAGCATCATCTTTCAGGATTTGGAATAGCTCAACTGGAATTCCATCACCTCCACTAGCTTTGTTCGTAGTGATGCTTTCTAAGGCCCACTTGACTTCACATTCCAGGATGTCTGTCTCTGGGTCAGTGATCACACCATCGTGATTATCTGGGTCGTGAAGCTCTTTTTTTGTACAGTTCTTCTGTGTATTCTTGCCATCTCTTCTTAATATCTTCTGCTTCTGTTAGGTCCATACCATTTCTGTCCTTTATTGAGTCCATCTTTGCATGAAATGTTCCCTTGGTATCTCGAATTTTCTTGAAGAGATCTCTAGTCTTTCCCATTCTGTTGTTTTCCTCTATTTCTTTGCATTGATTGCTGAAGAAGGCTTTCTTATCTCTTCTTGCTAGTCTTTGGAACTCTGCATTCAGATATTTATATCTTTCCTTTTCTCCTTTGCTTTTCGCTTCTCTTCTTTTCACAGCTATTTGTAAGGGCTTCCCAGACAGCCATTTTGCTTTTTTGCATTTCTTTTCCATGGGGATGGTCTTGATCCCTGTCTCTTATACAATGTCATGAACCTCATTCCATAGTTCATCAGGCACTCTATCTATCAGATCTAGGCCCTTAAATCTATTTTTCACTTCCACTGTATAATCATAAGGGATTTGATTTAGGTCATACCTGAATGGTCTATTGGGTTTCCCTACTTTCTTCAATTTAAGTCTGAATTTGGCAATAAGGAGTTCATGATCTGAGCTACAGTCAGCTCCTGATCTTGTTTTTACTGACTGTATAGAGCTTCTCCATCTTTGGCTGCAAAGAATATAATCAATCTGATTTCGGTGTTGACCATCTGGTGATGTCCATGTGTACAGTTTTCTCTTGTGTCGTTGGAAGAGGGTGTTTGTTATGACCAGTGCATTTTCTTGGCAAAACTCTATTAGTCTTTGCCCTGCTTCATTCCGTATTCAAGGCCAAATTTGCCTGTTACTGCAGGTGTTTCTTGACTTCCTACTTTTGCATTCCAGTTCCCTATAATGAAAGGGACATCTTTTTTGGGTGTTAGTTCTAAAAGGTCTTGTAGGTCTTCATGGAACTGTTCAACTTCAGCTTCTTCAGCGTTACTGGTTGGGGTATAGACTTGGATTACTGTGATATTGAATGGTTTGCCCTGGAAACGAACAAAGAACATTCTGTCGTTTTTGAGATTGCATCCAAGTACTGCATTTCGGACTCTTTTGTTGACCATGATGGCTACTACATTTCTTCTGAGGGATTCCGGCCCGCAGTAGTAGATATAATGGTCATCTGAGTTAAATTCACCCATTCCAATCCATTTTAGTTTGCTGATTCCTAGAATGTCGGCATTCACTCTTGCCATCTCTTGTTTGACCACTTCCAATTTGCCTTGATTCATGGACCTGACATTCCAGGTTCCTATGCAATATTGCTCTTTATAGCATCGGACCTTGCTTCTATCACCAGTCACATCCACAGTTGGGTATTGTTTTTGCTTTGGCTCCATCCCTTCATTCTTTCTGGAGTTATTTCTCCACTGATCTCCAGTAGCATATTGGGCACCTACTGACCTGGGGAGTTCCTCTTTCAGTATCCTATCATTTTGCCTTTTCATACTGTTCATGGGGTTCTCAAGGCAAGAATACTGAAGTGGTTTGCCATTCCCTTCTCCAGTGGACCACATTCTGTCAGATCTCTCCACCATGACCTGCCCATCTTGGGTTGCCCCACGGGCATGGCTTAGTTTCATTGAGTTAGACAAGGCTGTGGTTCTAGTGTGATTAGATTGACTAGTTTTCTGTGAGTATGGTTTCAGTGTGTTTGCCCTCTGATGCCCTCTTGCAACACCTACTGTCTTACTTGGGTTTCTCTTACCTTGGGCATGGGATATCTCTTCATGGCTGCTCCAGCAAAGTGCAGCCGCTGCTCCTTACCTTGGACGAGGGGTATCTCCTCACCGCTGCCCTTCCTGACCTTCAATGTGGGATAGCTCCTCTCAGCCCTCCTGCGCCCGCGCAGCCACGGCTCCTTGGACGTGGGGTTGCTCCTCCCAGCCGCCGGGAAGTCGCTAATCTTGTGGTTAAGTCGCTACTCCCTGACAACTTTGTATTCAGCCCTCTCTCTCTCTCCTGATTGACCCTTCTGAATGTCTCGTCCATTTCTTCTGTAACCCTGACTGATGAAACTTTTATCTACATTGTGTCATACAAACCATCTTCATGGAGTCTCTTCCAAATTGTTTAAACTACAATTTCATTATTAAGATTAGACTGAAACTGTGGATTCTACTGTAAAGAGTTAACACTCCTTTTTCTAAAGTGCAGGCAGGAATTTAGAGAGAAATGCCAATTGCCTAAAGACATCAGTTCTTCTTCATCCAAACTGTAATTAGACTTTGAATAATCTTCTTTGACATATAAAATCACATCTTTTTAACGAAAAGAATTCTTAGATTGAGTGCTTTAGACGTCAATAGGAGTAAAGAAGGGTTCTAAATTAAGACTTGAAACCTTTAAAACAGACAGGGGGAAGAGACCAAAGTGTCTTTGTGTTAACCGATTTTTTTTTTTTTTTGCATTACTTCTCTTAATGGTGTTATTATTATTAATAATAATAGATAACAATTATTGAATGCTTAGCTTATATCAGTGACCTGTTTTGGGTGCTTAGCATATATTAGCTCATTAAACACCCTCAACAAATCTGTGAGGTAAGAATTGGTATTATCATCCTCACTTTAAAAAGAGGAAATGAGATATGGAGAATTACATAACTTACTCAACATAGCACTATATGTTGCTACTTTCAGTGGGTTTTGCTACCCACTGGTTTAGCTACCCACATGGTTTACCAACCATGGTTGCTAAACCATGGTTCTTGCCCAGAAGAATCACATATACTGATACTTTTAAAAATTAAAAACCGTTTTTATTACTACTCCTATATTGCTAACTGACTTCCAAATGTCCGTAGACCCAGACGAAATAATCATTGAGTCTTGCAATTCTTTTTTTTAACATGGAAGTTTGTTCCAAATCATAAATTTCTTACCCTGAGAATTTCAGCAAAAGATGCTTACATTTCTGAACATTTCTTTCAAGAAATGCGTCCACATGTATTTGTTGTGTTGGGGCTGTTGCCGGCACAATGGGAAAAAGCAGACGCTTAAACATCATTTCAAAGTTAAATTAATGGGAATAACTTAATGTGAAAAAATCATCTTGCTTAAAATTAATTTGGGCAATCTGTATGCGTGTGCTTAACAGTGGCAGCTTGTGAACCTTTTAATCATGAAGCACGATATATTATAAAAGCACTAAAAAAGAATATATTGAGAGTATAAATCCTTAGAAAATCTAAACTGTGAACACATGTCTCCTTAACATGCGTCTATGTTCTAACCTAGTTACTCGAGTTATAGTCCATGGTCCAAAATCCCTGATACTTGTGTGTAACCGTGGAAACATAATTAACTTTCCCTTTCAACCTATTTCGGGCAAATCATAAGCCAAAGATTTAACTTGAAAGCCAGATGGTTACCAGCAGCTCAACTGCCTGGTGGTGAGATTAAAACTACACAATCAGAACTTACGTTTCCAGGTACTGGTGGTGACTAAGACAAATTTTTCTGCCAAAAGAGTTCTTGCTGCTAAAAACAAGTTAAAGGTATGAAACACACACACATACACATGTTAGTTTAAACATTCATTTTTAAATCCTTGTTATATCATCGAACTACTAAATATTATTGACAGATTTTTTTTCATCCCAACATTTTGGTCACAGTGTAACTCTGAAGACACTCACATACAAATGCACTTATCATGATTATAGATGGAATAATGTGCTTAAAGAGACTAGGCCAGAGTATTCGAGAGGATCTTGAGTATTATGTACTTCAGAAAGTGAAGTCAATAAAGATGAAATGATTAGCAAATTTATTAATGGAGTGCCATTTTCTCCCATATTGATAACTACAATTATTTCCTGTTTTTGCTCAACCTTTTTAAATTTTCTGGTCTTTGGGGCTTTTCACTACATGGAGATATTACTTGTGCTTGAAAATCCAAATCTGAATCAATATGCCATGGGTGCAGGTAAGACATAAACTAATCGTGTGCTCAGTTGCTCAGTCATGTCCGACTCTTTGCAACCCCATGGGCTATAGCCCACCAGGCTCCTCTGTGCATGGGATTCTCCAAGCAAGAACACTGGAGTGGGTTATCATTTCCTTCTCCAGGGGATCTTCCCAACCCAGGGATTGAACTCTTGTCTCCTGCATTGGCAGGTGGATTCTATAGCACTAGCACCACCTGAGAAGACAAGCTAATCATGTAAACTAACAAATGATCATTCTCACCAGCTTTCATCAGGCAAGTTCCCCAGTTAATGATGTGTTCATTGTTCTTCTCTATTAAACAAGATTAGTTTCTTTTCCAACTTTACACTAGAATATAATTAACGTTTATTCAGAGGTTCAAATGTATGAACTCATTTATCCTAATAACGCCTCGGTGGGAAGAAAATGTTTCATTTCAACCAAATTTCAACAATGATAGCCCCAGAGACAGAGCTAATGACTACCCAAGGTCAAGTCAAGGTCAACTGGCCAAATCTAGAGTCAGAATTTGTGGTCTCAGTTCCCAATTAATCTATGGGAACAGTACTAAGATTTTGACAATAGTACCAAGAATGTGTCAGGATTAGATGATCAGAGTTGCCAATCTTTAACCCATGTCCTTTAATATTCATTATTGAGAAAAAAATGTGAACTGGAACTCTGCATGGACTTGGGAAATCTTTATTGGATGCATGATTTAACTACTGAATCTTTAACTTAATTCATCAATCACTAATCTCTGAATATCCATTGGAATCCCTGAATATTCACTGGAAGGACTGATGCTGAAGCTGAAACTCCAATACTTCGGCCACCTGATGTGAAGAACCAGCTCATTGGGAAAAACCCTGATGCTGGACGGACTGAAGGCTAAAGGAGAAGGGGGCAGCAGAGGATGAGATGGTTAAATAGCAACACCAACTTAATGGATGTGAGTTTGAGCAAACTCCAGAAGACAGTGAAGGGCAGGAAAGCCTGGTGTGCTGCAGTCCATGGGGTTGAGAAGAGTTGGACATGACTTAGCAAATGAACAGCAACAACAAAAACAAATCTCTTTTCAGTGCTTTTGTTCTGTATCTTCATATTTTTTTCCAAAATAGATGGGTAAACACTAAGTGCTAAATCCATTTTTATTTTTTTGGAGGAAAAAAAATTAATGCTTGGCACAATTTAATGAAAAGCAAGTATAGAAAACATCCATAAAAATCACAAAGTAAGTTAAACAGTGTTCCCACTAACATCAAGTTATGGTTAACTGAAAGAGAGGAAGCTTGCAGAGGGGGGTTAAATGTATATGCACAATGTCTTATTCCTTTTAAAAAAATTGGAGATCAGAAACAAAAGATCAAATCTACTCAGTCTGATTGATGGGCTCTCTTGGTGTTTGTTGTATTATTTTGACATGGGCAATATTTCATGTTTTAAAACTTTAGTAAAACAAAGTTTCTAAATTTCAGTAATGGGAAGATCACTTCTAAAGGACAAAAATTGACAAAGTTCTAAAACATGTCTGCAGACCCAGTTAGAGAAAACAATGAAATAGAGTACTTTCAGAAAGAATAAAGTTAAAAACACAATTTGTTTTACCTGTCTGTTTCAGTGACATCTCTGCCTCTGGAGTTCAGGATGCCAGAAGTGTGTCCTCATCTAATAATTGTAACTTGGGGATTTGATTGCTACCTTATTTATACTTATTCCATTCTTGGGTAATTCTTAGGCCTTCAAGTCTTTCGGGGGCTCCCAATTAACTTGAATCTGTTCAGTATCCCTTAAAAATTAGGTACAAATAAGAAAAGGATATTTAGGAACCATGAGCCTAGCTTTCTGCTATTGTCAGCATTTTGATGTGATATTTGGGAATTTTTAATACACAGCTTAAAGAAGAAGGAAGAAAAAAAGGTACAAAAAGGAGATGTAGGAAGGACAGGAGGTAGAGAAGAATGAAAAGAATGAAAAAGAAAATTAAAGAAGCAGATGGAAAAGGAGAAGGAAGAAAATAGGAAGAGGAGAGAAAGTCAGGGAATAGAGAGGGTGGCAAAAAGAAAAATCATTTAAAAAAATAGTTATTTTTGGAGGCCAGATTATTTTATGGTAGAAAAAAGAGGAGTGAGAAAACTTCCCACTCTTCTTTGTATATATGCCAGTGTATAAAGGACTATTCTATACACAATTGCCTACAGTCTTATAAACAAATTTTTTTAAATGTATACCTATGTCCATCCGGTAGTTAAGACTCCACACTTCCACTTCAGGAGGTGTGAGTTCGATCCCTGGTTGGTGAAGTAAGGCCGAAAAAAATTTTTTTAACGTACGTGCCCTGACATTTTCACTACTTGGACTCTACTTCCTAGTGTTAGTCACTCTTTGTGACCCCACGGACTGTAGCCCACCAGACTCCTATGTCCATGGAATTCTCCAGGCAAGAATACTGGAGTGGGTTGCCATTTCCTTCTCCAGGGGATCTTCCCAAGCCAGGGATCGAACACGGCTCTCCCGCACTCTTTGCCCACTGAGCCACTCTACTTCCTAGAGGAATGTAATACATGAAATCAGAATCCATCACATTCTTTATTCCCTTAGATAAGTGTGTAAAGAACTATTTCCTCAATTCCAACAGGATTAGGAAATTAGCCAAAATTACTGACTGCTGAGAACACCATGCTGACAAATTTAACATTTCAGAGCTGATAAAGGTCGGCTATGAGTCCCTTCTAAAACCCTGGCAGAGGACTCAGTAATGTGTTTACATGTCTTCTGTTTATGTAAAATTTGTAAAAGAGATTTTTGTATCCATTTTCTCTAAAAGGAACCCCGAAATTTGTCTGAGCTCCAGGCCCCACAAAATTTGGATCTGTCATGGATTAGGTTATTCAAGGAGACTGTCAAATCTGCTTTAGGAATTCTAAAAGAAGAAAATTGTGCAAAATAGTTCTGGAAGCTCTTTATATGTGGTCCTGTCTAAATACAAGGGGTGCTTAGAAACTTAGGGGACTTCTCAAAGTCTTTTCCAGACCCTTGAGACTAGGGATATTTTTTTCAAGTCGTGCAATCAAAAAGCGTATTTGTTATGAAGCAGTTCAAAATATAGGCTTATATTATTACTTACCTCTGTTGCTCTATTTCCCACACTTTGAAGATGGATGGCTAAGGAGAGATGGACAGACAGACATAGATCCCCAGGACACTTTCAAGTGCCTTCTCCTTTTCTGTAACAAATTGTGCAGTGTTTCAGTCTTTGACATTTCACTGTAAAAGCCCATCCAGAGAAAGCTTGTAATCCATAAAGCTGTATCAGGTACCACAGCATCATGGTAGCACACAATACCAGGACTACTATAATCCCAGATACCTGTGCTCAGTGAGTGGGTGGTGATGAATAAAGTGAAAGGTTCAATGCTTTCATTTACTTGAATGCTAAAAATGGCGTTCTAAGCAAGTGAACTTACTATAACCACAGCAATCCTCAAACAATACTCTCCTTAGCTACACCTTCAGGCTTAAAATAATTCACACGACTCTGGTGGGCACGGTTTTCAAGGGGAGGAACGCAAAACCTAAAGGAAGCTGAGTTCTAGACCAGGCATGGCCAGAAAAAGGCACTAATCCAACTATTCCTCTTTCCTATCCTGGGGCAGACATCAATAATCAATCATCAGATTCTTCTCCTATGTTCCAGGGAGCCATTACCAATTGATCCACATGGACACGTGAAATAAAACTTAAGTGAATAAACCAGGTTTAGACCAAGCACACAGAGTGAGTCAGGAGACAACAAGGAAATAGAACTACTGTCCCTTCCCTACTCCCACCCACTCAACTGCTTCTTATTATGATACCTCTTTTCATATGACTTCATTCTCACAAAGACTCTTCTTCCAGAAAAATAAGGCATTTATCCAGTTTATGAGTAAAACCCCTCTCTTTCCTGGTGACACGTTGAGAGTGGTGATGACTGAGAATCCTGTCTTCATGCTTGACTCTTCACTCATGACCTCAGCAAACGTCTCCACTCACTCCCCTGGGGCCCGTACTCCAGGCGTGGACTCCAGCTTTCTCTGGCTCAACACACGGCTGGACACCATCTGTCTAAACACGGAATCCCTCAGCCCACATCCCCACATTGCTCATGCTCTGCCTCTTCAACTGTCTGCGGCTTGGGCCTTGGCAAACACCAGAGGAAAACTATCCAGGACTCTACCTGTGTTTTGAAGAGAGTTTAACTGTGGAAAAGGCAATGTTTCATAATAAGCGGGCTTTTCATCTTCTTGGAGGAGGCGTCCCTTTCATCACATTCTGTTCTCAGAGCAACAGGTGAAGACAGAGAAGGAAATGGATGACTTTGAAGGGGGAACTAATCAAATAATAGTGATGGATGCATAAGTCTGTCTTTTAGCTTAGAAAGTGCTTATGGGAAGTACTTGGCACCGCAAAGTGGTGAGCAAGGAGCAGAGTTCCATGTTTCCCTCATGTTCTTAAAGCTTGCCACAGCACGGGACCCAGGGGTCACCACCCATGGGCTATCTGGGGACACATTTTGTGACACTGTAAGCTTTTTTTTTTTCACACCTGGCAGCAAGAATTTTGATAAATACCTATTTGTTTCCATTTTAGTGACTTTAGGCTGACCAACATAACAGTGGTCTCTAACCAACTCAACTAACTCAATCACTCAAAAGTAGGCAGTGAATGATCAGAGCCCTTGCCCTCCCCTTCTGGCCGCACCTCCATGCTAACAGTACACAAACCCTGGACACAAGGAGGAAGCTGGGTGAGGCTGAGGATGAGGCATGCTGACCAGGGGAAATGACTCCCTTCTCAACAATCTTGCTGACTCTTTCATTTCTTCATCAATTTATGTAGTTAACGTATATTTATTGCATCCCTGACTTAGGGCTTGCCAGGTGGCTCAATGGTAAGGAATCTGCTTGCCAATGCAGGAGCCCCAGGAGATGCAGTTTCGATCCCTGGGTTGGGAGGAACTCCTGGAAGAAAGCATGGCAACCCACTCCAGTATTCTTCCCTGGAGAATCCCATGGACAGAGGAACCTGGTGGGCTACAGTCCCTGGGATCGCAAAGAGTTGCACACGACTGAAGCGACTGATCACTCAACTCAACTCACTAGTCTTGACTAGGGCCAGGGCTACGTTCCAATTACTAAAATAAAAATAAGTCTGAAAATTAGGTGTAGACATTCTTGCTTCTTGATCATGTAATGTAAATAGCAGGTGAGTACATACATATTCTTCACTCAACCCTGTGATACAAGTGTTAGTCTCATCTTTTGCCAAGTGACAAAACAGAGACTCCAAGAGGTTATACAGCTCAATCTATGTCTCAAGATTAAAATGTGCCCCAATGGATCTGAACCCAAGCCTGTCCTACCATACTGCCTCAACCATCACAACTGAGTGAAAGAAACGAACATATATATGCACGTCTGCCTGCTTAGTCGCTCAGTTATATCTGACTCTTTGCGACCCCATGGATGCAAAGGCTCCTCTGTCCATGGGATTCTCCAGGCAAGAATACTAAAGTGGGTTACCATTTCTTTCTCCAGGGGATCTTCCTGACCCAGGGATCGAACCTACATCTCCTGAACTGCAGGCAGATTCCTTACCATCTGAGCCACCAGGGAAGCCCAAATATGTATGTATGCATGTATATACATATATATATGTCAAGGCTATGGTTTTTCCAGTAGTCATGTATGGATGTGATAGTTGGACTATAAAGAAAGCTGAGCACTGAAGAACTGATGCTTTTAAACTGTGGTGTTGGAGAAGACTCTTGAGAGTTCCTTGGACTGCAAGGAGATCCAACCAGTCCATCCTAAAGGAAATCAGTCCTGAGTGTTCACTGGAAGGACTGATGCTGAAGCTGAAGCTCCAATACTTTGGCCACCTGATGTGAAGAACTGACTCATTAGAAAAGACCCTGATGCTGGGAAAGACTGAAGGCAGGAGGAGAAGGGGATGACAAAGGATGCGATGGTTGGATGGCATCACTGACTCAACGGACATGACTTCGGGTAAACTCTGGGAGCTGGTGATGGACAGGGAGGTGGCGTGCTGCAGTCCATGGGGTCGCAAAGAATTGGACATGACTGAGTGACTGAACTGAACTGAATATATATTGCCTTCAAAGGGATTAATGCTATCACGCAGGTGTGGGTTATCATGCTGTGGGAGAGTGTGGTTGAGAGTCACTTTCTGTTCAGGGACTTCTGACCCTCATTTGGTCCTTGTGAGGAGTAAAATATGGACAATTCCTAACATAGGAATCAGAACCCTGTTTTCTTATTTTAGAAGAGCACACAGTTGTCAAAGCAGCCACACCTGCCCAGGTTAATGATCTGCACTATGGTTTCAGTTTAGACCCCTTCAGCTCAAATGTCACCTCCATTAGATGGCTGCTGTAAGAAACTTAAAAGGACTGTCAATCCAGGAAGCTCAACTGCATCAAAAAGCAAGTCACTCAAACAGAAATCTGGACTGAGTAACCATCACGATATCACTTTTACAAAGGCCATGGGAGAAGCAAAAGTATTGAAACTTACAAGAATATAGCTGATCAATATTTTATTAAGTCTGCCAGGACAAACATATAAATAATTTTTAAAGAACTGAATTACAGTAATGAGTTTTCTTGGCCATGTTCATTTTTAAAAATGCATCAACATAATAAGAAAAGGGACTCGGGAATTACCCCGGGGGGTCCAAGGGCTAAGTCTCTAGGCTGTCAGTGCACTGGACCCAGGCTTCAATCCCTGGTCAGGGAAACAGATCCCACATGCTGCAACTCAAGATTCCACATGCTGCAAGAAAGAGCAAAGATTCCAAGTGCCACAACTAAGACTCAGCACAGCCAAAATAAATACATTTTTTTTTAAAAAATAGAAAAGGGACTCATACAAATAAATGGGCAACTAAATCCTTTTACTCTCGTGTTATCATTATAAAACTCCTAACTCTGGAAGGTCTCCTCATCACTTTGTTTTTTTTTTCCCATACATGGAGGAAAATGATAGCCAAGTAGGTGTTTCTCTGGGCACTAAGGTGGGACCTGTATACTGAGCACAGACCTCAGAAAGAAAAAAAAGAAAAAAAAAGCACTGTATTTCTGTGAAAGGGCAAGCACAATACAGCCATTCAGTTCAGTTCAGTTCAGTACAGTTCAGTCGCTCAGTCGTGTCCGACTCTTCACAACCCCATGGACTGCAGCACACCAGGCCTCCCTGTCTATCACCAGCTCCCGGAGTTTACTCAAACTTGTGTCCACTGAGTCGGTGATGCCATCCTACCATCTCATCCTCTGTCGTCCCCTTCTCCTCCCGCTTTCAGTCTTTCCCAGCAACAGGGTTTTTTCAAATGAGTCAGCTCTTCACATCAGGTGGCCAAAGTATTGGAGTTCAAGCTTCAACATCAGTCCTTCCAATGAATATTCAGGACCGATCTCCTTTAGAATAGACTGGTTGAATCTCCTTGCAGTCCAAGGGACTCTCAAGAGTTTTCTCCAACACCACAGTTCAAAAGCATCAATTCTTCAGTGCTCAGCTTTCTTTACAGTCCAACTCTCACATCCATATGTGACCACTGGAAAAACCATAGCCTTGACTAGACGGACCTTTGTTGGCAAACTAATGTCTCTGCTTTTTAAAATGCTGTCTAGGTTGGTCATAACTTTTCTTCCAAGGAGTAAGTGTCTTTTAATTTCAATATAGCCATACCACTGCAAAATGAAAGTACCTGATTCCGAAAGGTTTGCTTTTCTATGCTGTCATCATGAGGCAAGGGATTCCTTGCTTATTCTCCATTCCACATTCTCAGTTGGTACTTTTTGACTGGCAATATTTATTTTCCTTTTAGTCCTGGGAAAAAAAACAATAAAATAAAGGATCAGATGTTAGTCCCGTGGGTGAATTGAATAAGGGCGTCAAAAAGCACTCGCTGTAATTGGTTGCGCATCCGTCCCCGCTAGACAAGGGCGAGGCCAGGACGGAAGTTCCAGCCTGTGGCTCACTTGCTGTCGAGCTGTGTAGCTAAATTGGCTTCACCCGCCTTCTCAATCCGTTGACTCAGCTGCAGCTGTTTAGACACTGTCTGTCCCCACAGCAGGCGCCAGCCCGGGGCTCCTGCTAAATGGCTGGAATGGCCAGCAGCAAAGCCACTCTCAGCCCCCTCCTCTAGTAAGGAAAGAGCCCGTGATCACAGGCTGAAACGGAGGGTTGAACTGAAGCAGTGTTTCTTTTTCCCAAGTGGAAAAACTGAATAACCCGTGTTTGTTTCTTGGCTATTTTAGGTAGGACAGAATGCTTATTATGAAGTTGATTTCACAACTTTTTGGACACGTTTATACAATAGAAGCATTTCTATGGAATCTGGTTTTTTTTTTTTTTCTTAACAAAAGATTTTCCCCCTCCCTCTAAATATTGATGGCTGACATCTGGGGTTTTCCCATATTTCCTCAGCCAAGCATCTCATTCATCCCAGCCCCACCAGTGGGTTACACGTGGTTGTTCCAAACCTTCCTGCTCAAAACTTTCCAGGCCCAGGACTTATCCTTGAGGGACCTCACTCAGAACATTCTCTAGCTGAGCCATCCACAGGTCCACCTGACATATTTTGGCTCTCAGACCACCCCTGGTGTTGCAGGAAACCACAGCTAAGCACCCCGACTCACAGATTATGGGGACCAGTTTGCACTGAGCTTCCTTCTTTGGTAGCTTGTCTACCTTTCCCTCATCCCCCACCTCCAACAGGCAAGCCTCTGCTCCTGCTGTGCAAAGGAGCCTGGCATGACAGTATTTGCTTGACCCCCTTGCAAAGTGGCCATCTGTCCTAGACTCGGCTTGACCTCAGAATTTCCTGCCAATGCGATTCTGTCATTTACTTTCTGGTTTACAATCAAGAGTAAGGGTCATGCCTGAAATACACCTTGGTCCTCTGCAAAAGAACCTGAAAGTAATGTTATCCTAGAACCTACGTACATAATTAATCAAGAATAGAATATTGGATAAAATTAAAATGGTAAAAAGAAGCTATAGTCAATGCTTATTTTTCATTAGCAGGGCCTTGCTATCACAGAAAGAGATTATTTCATCAAAGAGTCTTGTGGGCTGTGTCCTAGGATGGTAAATTGCACATTTTTTAGTGTTTATCTGATGGTATGTTCTAGAATCTTTGATTAAAAGATGGTAGAAGAGTTGTTACAGGTTATTAGCTAAGGTACTGAAAAACAAGGCATGTAAGGAATTGCTAAGTGAGTCTTTAGAGAAAGTTGACAAGCAACATGTTTTGATTTTTCTCTGGGTGCCTGGCTCTAGTCTGAAAGAGTAAGTAGGGGCTTAAATCAGTTGGGAATGATCCATTCCTGACTCCTGTCCATCCATCATACCTTATATCTAATCCAATATGGTCCATGGAATTTTCTAGGCAAGAATATTGGAGTGGGTTTCTTTCTGACCCAGGGACTGAACCTGCATATCATGCGTCTCCTGCTTTGATAGGCAGATACTTTACCACTGTGCCACCAGAGAAGCCCTGTCCTTGACTCCTCTGTGTCCACCATACCATATATCTAATCCAATATACTCCATTTCCACTGCCACCATCTCATCCATCATTTTTCCTGTAGACTAAGTCTACAGCTACCTACAGGTCTCCCTACTTTAACTCCTCTCTTCATTCCATCTGTTGTCCACCTGCAGCTTTTTATCTGGTGCAGCAAACATCAGATCACATGACATGCTCTTCAAATGCCTGTTTCCACTGTCACTCCCACAGGACACCTAACTTCTTCTGATTTTTCAGTTCTTAGCTTAAACATCATCACCTTCTCTAAGTAGAGGCTCCTTATTATTCTGTCTCATTGATCACTCTTTATTGCTTATTTGGTGGCTTTCCAATTCCCTCTATAGCATGTAGCATCCACAGGGCAGAGAGCATACTTGCTTGTTCACCAGTGGGTACCCCAAACCTAATAGGTCAATTAGTCTGTATTAGGTACCCAATAAATATGTTGGATGAATGACAAAGAAGAACTTGAATTGCGTGTTGATGGTAAAAAGGATCTGGCATTCAGAGATAGAGGTAATTCATGGTGGCAAACAGAAAGGTGAAGATGAAAAAATGGAAGAGAAAAAGAGAAGTGAGAATTATGAGGGCTTTGGGAGCAGCCCAGAACGCAGAAGAAATGGTTAAGGGGCAGTGGGTTGTAGTCCAAGTAAAGTCCACAGATGCGGTGGGTCTTTTTGTTGCCTGGAGTTCATCCTCTGGTCTGGTGCTGTGTATCCTACACGGGTGCCATCAACCTGGACCTCATATAAGCTAGAGTGACCATTCCTGGAGAGAATGCCATGATTGGTGTTCGAAAACACGTGCACACTATTCTACATTTTGAGACATTTCACATCCAAAGGATGATATTCTACATTTAAGAGAAATGTTCCTTACATACCTCACAGGGTTGCTCTATAAGGGATTTACAAAGAAGGTCTGAAATAAACATTTCAAAAGCCCTTCAGAATGCAAATCCCTACACTCAGGAAATGACATGAAAAGAGTGGTTTCTGGCTACGGTAGTGATATATAACCCAGCCGTTTACTAGAAGTATGGGGTTGGAGGTGAGAACTAGCTGGGGACTTGAAGTGTCACTGAGAATCCATTTAATTCTCTACCTCTGTTGCTGACATGGAATTAAAACACCAGAGCAACAGAATACCCCATTTCTTAAAAGTCTCTGGGGAGGAATAAATTACGGTGTTTATGGTAAATCTGATCTTTGTCACAGGATCTCCAGCCTTATTTCAACACATTAATTCTATAGTGAAAAAGGCCAGGTGGATGCGAAACAATCCTCGCATTCACGAGTGTTTCAGATCTCAGCCAAGTCTGCACTGATTTGATTAAACGTTATCTCACACCCAAGGGACTGGGTGCAGATGTTGGTCAGGAAAGTGAGACGGGCCTGATGGTGTTGGGTTGGGTTTCTTAGGACAAAGGAAAGTCCTTGACCCAGGAAAAGAAAAGCTAATGACAAAACCGTAGAGGAACAATCTTGGCCTTTATCCCTGTGGTTTGAAAGGGCAGGAATGGGAGAGTAATGTTGGCTTAGTTCCTAAAGTGTTCATTAAGCTCCAGAGAATGGCACTGGAATTTTAAGTACAGTATTGTGTGAGTTGTTCACCTGTAGGAAATTGTAGACATGTCTAACAATACCTAAATTGCTTATTCTTTTCAGCTCGCTGACTAATGGTTCACCATTCCACTCCAGTATGTTCTTTTTTTTTTTTTTTCCAGTATGTTCTGACGTGGGTGTGCCAGCAATCAGAGAACAGCAAAGAACACATCCCAAGATCAGGAGGGTCTAATCCAGAGAGCTATGTGAAGGAATACTAAAAAACTAAGAGGCTTTAATGATCAGGCTTTAAGGCTTGAGATGCTGCATTCTTGCAGTGTTTCAGGGCTAGACAAGTGATCTGGTGTCAATAAGCATGTTAAGAATGTATAGGGAAGGGCTTGGAATAATATAAGGGCAGAGAGTGAGACAATCCTGGCCAAATAAGTCACATCTCTGTTTTGGAAGTGTGGATTAAATATCAAGGACCAGCACCCAGAGCATCATATTTTGACCCCAGAGACAATCAGTCTCAAAAATGCCCTGTTTCCAAGTCCAAGTCCAGCATCTGCTGGGAGAAGATTGCTTCCTCTTTTACCTCTGAGGGAGAGGAAGTAGAATGGAGACACTGCCCTGGTCATCCATTAGCTGTAACAGGGTCTGCTCATGGGCTGCAGATTATCACCTCCATTCATGCATCTCCTGTTTCATTAGTAGACTTAACTATCTTTCCAGAAGCACACAGATCCCCTGGCTCCCACTTGAACACCTCCACAATTTCCCCCCCAAACCCAATAAACTAGCAGCTCAAGAACTCCAGCTCCAGAGTGTGTGTGTGTGTGTGTTAGTCGTTCAGTCATGTCCGACTCTTTGTGACCCCATGGACTGTAGCCAGCCAGGCTCCTCCCTCAGTCCATGGAATTTTTCAGGCAAGAACACTGGAGTTGGTTGCCATTCCCTTCTCCAGGATCTTCCCGACCCAGGGATCGAACTTGGGTCTCCTGCATTGCAGGCAGATTCTTTACCATCTGAGCCACCTGGGAAGCATGTCAAAAGAAAATTTTATTAATAAAAAATCATTAACAAATATTTCATACCCTGGAGGCTGGCACATTACAGTAGATTAAGGTCCCAGCCCATTAAGTTCTCACAGCAAGTATTATCTAATGTCACTTCATCTCTTAGCAAATATTCCTGGCAAAGTCTTCATTTCTGTCCGTATATGCCAGTGATTACTTCTACTTGCAGGGACTACAGCTCTAGGAAAATGGTATCAAAGCAGGGAGTCCCTTCACCAAATGATGAGCCTCTGGTGGGCATAGGAGAGCATGTCCTCTATATACAGAGGCTGCCTTTGCCTATTGAGAGTCTTAGGCAGAACAGAGTCACTATCTTTTATGACCTATTCCCTCCACCTTTGGGAACATGGGGCAAATGTTGCCCAAGATGGGTTACAGGATAGGTGACTTTATCACATAGGCTTTTCTGATGAAGTTCTAAACATTGGCTGTCTTGGTCTTGGATCCATGCCCTCCTCGAGGGGATCTTCCCAACCCAGGGATTGAACCCGCATCTCTAATGTCTCCCGCATTGGCAGGCAGGTTCTTTACCATTAGTACCACTTGGGAAGCCCTAGACCTCTCTAGTGCTGAGAAAAATGAGGCGTGAGCAGCAATCAGGAAAGTAACAATTAGCTTAGGACTGGTTATCAGCTAATACCCAAGCTGTGTAGGAACCTGGTATACACTGTTTCCTTCCTTGACATCTAATTTTAATTGCCTTATATGTCTTAATTTACCCCATCAATATGTTTTTAATTTTGTAAACTGTTATAAATAGTATTGTTCTTTTTCCCTTTATTGCTAAACTGCTTTATTTCCCATTTTTATTTATTTGACTGTGCCAGGTCTTAGCTTTGGCATGTGGGAGCTCGTTCCCTGCCCAGGGGTCAACCCAGGCCCCCTGCATTGGGAGCGTGGAGTCTTAACCGCTGGAGTACCAGGGAAGTCCTCCCATCAGGCTTCTTACTCACTTTGTGGAATGGAACCCAGGTCCTGTTTTTTAGGGAAAGTGTCCAAATTAAGTTTCTCAGTTAGTGGAATTGGGTTTGTGTCAGCTCCGATTGCAGGCTTCTCACTTTTATTCATACAACATGTATTTAGGTAAAACAAGCACAAGAGATACACATTACCTTTTAAGAGACATTCCTATTGGCTCCCACCCACATGCACTCAATTTTTCTCCACTCACAAACCTTTAGGTTACCTTTACCCTTTGAACTGCCATCTAATCTCTTCTCTTCTCCAGTCTCTGTATCTGGCCATTTTGGTTTTCCTCCAATTTGGCAACTTAAATTGAAGGTTGTCTTCATATCCTGACTCTCAAAGCCACAATTAGGACCTTCGAATGACCATGCACAGTAACATCAGGGTTATTTCCATTTTAAAAGTAAATTGCAAAAAAATAAAATAAAAGTAAATCGCACAATCAAAGCAGCACCCGGAGTATCTCCAGTCAACGCGTCTTCTTTTTACGTCACACCTGTCACCTCTGTCTTACTAGGGGTCTTCTCCAAACAATAGTCTCCTCCCTTGTTGGAGAGAACCTGAAAACCATTATCTTCCTAGTAGGTTAATTCAGATACGAACTGTCTACCTGATTATTGTTAAAACTCAACGCTCCAAGCTTCTCCCATTCTTGCTCAGTTTCCCCTAATCTTACTCGGAACTCTTCCTGTACTATCATCTCTGTAAGATGAACCTATGTGCTTCTTGAATGTTTGTGGAAACAAAAAGTACTACATGCAAAACCATTTGAAGAAAAGCAGGATATCATATAATACAATGGCTCCTAAACCTTGTTGACAAGAAATCACTTCACAAGTTTTTAAAGATGGAGATTCTGGGCTTTTTATCCCACAAAATACTAATCAAGTAGGTCTGAGATGGGATCAGGGAATCTGTATTCTAACAACAATCCCCCTACCTCAGGCCAAATAATTCTGACTACCAGCTGGGTTTGGGATCCAGCTTAAGCTGTTATTACATTTCCAGAATAATAACTATGCCTTTCTGGGGGTTGTTGCTTTGCTTTTTTAACCTTTCTATTTTGAGGTAATCATAGATTGACTTGCAATTGTAAGAAATACAAAGGTATTCCACATACCCTTTACCTGGTTTCCTTCAATAATAACATCTTGCACAACTATAGGAGAGTATCACAAGCAGGATAGTCACATTGATACAGTGCACCTATCTTGTTCAAATTGGCCAGTTTTATTTATACTCATTTGTGTTTGTGTGTGTGTATTTAGTTCCATGCAGTTTTATCAATTTATAGATTGTCTGTACCACCACAGTCAAGGCACAGATCAGTCAAGATTTGTGCTTTATTTGTGATAGCCCCAAGGTGAAAACAACCCAAGTGTTGTGCTTTTATGGCCACACCTACCATCTCCCCTTCCCCCAGTAACCTCTAATCTATTCTCCAGTTCTATGAGTTTTTAAATTTAAATAATGTTACATAAGTCAAATGAAGCAGTATATGTGATAGGCTGAACAATGGTCTCCCAAAGATGTTCACATCCTAATTTCATGAACCTGTGAATACATTAGCCTACATAATAAGTATATACTTTGCAGATGGGATCATGTTAGGGATCTTGATTTTTCCTGGATTATGTGGATGAGTTCATAACCACAAAAGTTCTGTTAAGAGGGAAGCAAGAGATCAGAGATAGTTAAATAAGAGACGTAATGATGGAGATAAATAGGTAAAGATAGGTAAATAGATAAGAGATGGAATGATGGAGGTAAATTAGTAAAGATAATAGAGATAGATGATAGATAAATAGAAGTTGTAATGATGGAAGTAAATAGGTAGAGATAGGTGATAGGGATAGATATATAGATAGATAGAAGATATAATGATGGAGGTAAATGGGTAGAGATAGAAGATAGATAGAGATAGATAGATAGATAGATAGAAGTTGTAATGACAGGGGTAAATAGGTAGATAGATGGATAATAGAGATAGATGATAATAGATAGATAGATAGATAGATAGGAGATGTAATGATGGAGGCAGAGGGGCCACAAGTCAAAGGATGTAGATATCCTCCAGAAGTTGAAAAAGTCAAGGAAATGGATTTTCCCTTAGAGTTTCCAGAAGGAATGAATCCTGTCAACACCTTGACTTTTTAAAGCTTTAGAGATTGATTTCTGTAAGCTGTAAAATTAAAATTTTGTGTTGTTTAAGTCACTAAGCTTGTGACAATTTGTTGCAGCAGCAACTTAAAACAAATACAGTCTGTAATATCTGGAGATAGTCACTTCTCCTCTGTGTAATTCCCTTGAGATTTGTCCAAGCTGTCGTGTGAGTAGAGCCTATTCCCTTTCATTGCTGGGTAGTGGTCCATGGCGCTGATGTCCCACCGTTTGTTTATGCATTCACCTACTGAAGAACACTTGGGTTGTTCCCACTTTGGGTGGGGCTGTTACAAATAATGCTGCCATTAACATTTATGTGGGCTTCCCAGGTGGCTCAGTGGTAAAGAATCTGCCTGCCAAGCAGGAGACACCGTTTGGAGAGAGCCTCTGGAGAAAGAAACGGCAGCCTACTCCAGTATTCTTGCCTAGGAAATCCCATGGACAAAGGAGCCTGGAGGGCTACAGTCCATGGGGTCACAAAAGAGCTGGACACAACTTAGTGACTAAACAACAACAACAAACATTCAAGTATGGGTTTTAGTATGAAAAGAAATTTCATTTCTCTGGGATAAATGCCAAAGAGTGCAATTACTGGGTCACGTGGTAATTAAATGTTTCATTTTATAAGAAACTGCCAAACTATTTTCCAGAGTGGCTGTACCCTTTTAAATTCCCACCAGTAATGTGTAAATGATCCATCATCCTTTGGTGGTGTCACTGTGCTTTTTCTTTTTAAAATTTTAGTCATTCTGAAAGGTTTGTAGTAACATCTTATTTGGGTTTTAATTTTCATTCCCTAATAGGGACTGATGCGGAGCATCTTTGCATGCATGTACCTGCCTGTAAATACCCCCTGGTGAAATGTCTGTTCTTGTGTTTTGCATATTCTCTAATTAAATTATTTGTTTTTTTCACCATCAATTGTTAAGAGTAGTTGATATGGTTTAGATGTTAGCCCTTCATCAACATGTGGTTTGCCAATATACTTTCTTAGTCTGTACCTTGTATTTTCACCCTAATAGGATATTTAGCAGAGTAAAACTTTTAGATTTTGATGAAGTCCATTTTATCAGTTCATCCTCTTAGCACCAAGTCTAAGAACTTTTTGCCTAGCTTTATATTCCGAAAATTTTTCTAAGTTTTTTTCTAAAAGTTTTATAAGTTTACAGTGTATTTTTAAATTAGTGATCTATTTGGAATTGATTTGTGTATAATAAATTTCAACTGTATGTTGAAGTTCAAATTTTTTAATCTATCCAATCACTCTGGCAACATTTGTTGAAAAGGCTTTTTTGCAATTTCCTCAAAAATAAATTAATAAATAAATGAAAAACAAAGGAGCACATTTGTGTGGGTCTATATCGCATTCTCTACTCTGTTCCATTGATGAATATGTCTATCCATCTGTCAATACCACATTGTCTCGATCCCTATGGCTCCATGGTGACCTTTTTTTTTTTTTTTTGGCCACCACAGACAGCACGTGGGATCTTAGTTCCCTGACCAGGACTCAAATCCACACTCCTTGCAGTGGAAGCATGGAATCTTATCCATTGGACCGCCAGGTGAGTCCCTTTGGAGTGGGGTGATTTTCTACATAGGCAATCATGTCATATGTAAGAAAGAATGTGCATTGATTATTTTGAGCCAAACAGAAAATGCTTACAGAAAACATGTAGGATTTGGGGCTAAAGAGTGCTGCCACGCCGTGGTTTTGAAAGACAAGTGATTGTTCTATGGAAGCAGAAGAGCAGAATTTTCTTTTTAAATAAAAGCACTTGTCTCTATTCAAACACACAGAAAAAAAAAAAAAAAAAAACTGTCAGTCCCATCTCACAGATTTCCTGTGTTGAGCTGGTAACTATGTCATAAGATAAAAAGTAGGTTGACTTTGATTCCTATAGTTTGAAACTGGCCCCATCAAGTATGACTTAATGCTGTCCTCTGCTTTGTAGACAAGGAAGTATGGGCCAGCTGTGAAACTGGCCTTTCACTCTGCGTGGGCTTGTGATTTCTCCACTTTCAGTGGCATCTTTTACCATCAGAAGGGTCCCCAAGTATCAGAAGCTATGCTCATCTAACTAGTCTCTTAGGCTCTGGGGGGTGGGGATGACAGCAGAGAGCCTAATACTGAGTGTGTCTCCAGAGTCATGTCAAGAACAGAAACAAAACTCCTGACATTTAGGTTGCCCATCTAACCACCAGCCTGCGTTTCCTCCTTTTAATTTCCACTCTGTCCTTCACATAATTACATCAATGCTTCACTGTGTTTATGACGCATGGTGTGGATTAGAGAGCTGAGTGTAAAATGTTCTGCCTGAGAAAGCAATTACTTTGAACAATTGTTTCAGTTGGATTGAAAGGTGATCTTCAGCACATTAAATCCAGGTTCATATATTAGCTTCAGGGCTGTCTCCGAGAACTCAAGGGCAGGGAAACCACAAGTCCCCAGGAAGGGATTGGAACTAGGTCTTGGAAATCTGTCAGGACTCCCTCTGAGTCTCATTGCTTCTCACAAAGCCTTGCTCAAATATCGCCCCTCTCTCTTTCTCTTAACCTCTGTGTTTTTCCACTCTGGAATCCATGTGATGAGAACCATGGCCCCAGAAACATCCCCGTTACAGGCCTATCCACTGGAGATGACTGGCTCTCCCTCTGCCCCTGATTCCCAGGGAAGAGATACTGACTGGCTGTTTGGTTATCGGGTCTACACTGAGACCAAAAGTTGAGGCCAGGAGAGTGGGAACTTCCTGTACAAAAAGACTCTAAGGAATTATTAAAGGGTAAGTTGTAGGAGGCGGGGCCGGGGGGGGGGGGCGCGGTGCGGAGAGGAGGAATTCAATAAAGTTTGCACAGAAAAAAAGAGATACTAATACTTCTTTCCATCATAAACTTGGAAATCAAACTTCCCTAACTCTTTATGATGGAGAAGGCAATGGCAACCCACTCCAGTACTCTTGCCTGGAAAATCCCATGGACGGAGGGGCCTGGTGGGCTGCAGTCCATGGGGTCGCTAGGAGTCAGACACGACTGAGCGACTTCACTTTCACTTTTCACTTTCATGCATTAGAGAAGGAAATGGCAACCCACTCCAGTACTCTTGCCTGGAGAATCCCAGGGACGGGGGAGCCTGGTGGGCTGCCGTCTATGGGGTCACACAGAGTCGGACACGACTGAAGTGACTTAGCAGCAGCAGCAGCAACTCTCTGTAAAGTCAGTTTATTTATGAGGCATCGCAGTTGAGTTGTACCATGCTGTCAAATCTTTAAACCTAGACTCACAACCCAACAGACTGGTCACAGTTTTACTTCTACACTAAAATGGCAATATGTGAAAAATCAGAATATTAAGATTTGAAGTGGCTTAAAAAGTAAAGACAGATTTAGTGATCTGATAAAACCCTCACACCAAAGAGGAGTGCCTGGAGAATTCCATGGACAGAGGAGCCTGGTGGGCTACAGCTCGTGGGATCCTAAGAGTCGGACACAACTTAGCGCTATCTTTCTTTCTTTGTTTCTAAAACCCTCACACCAAAGAGGAGTGAAAGTCATTGAAAATTAGCATCAACCGGGGTTTTACATCTTCTTTTCCAGACTGTGTGACCTAATATAAATCCTTTAAACTTTCTGCTTCTTGATTTCTTAACTTATGAAATGAAAAAAATAACACCTATCTGATTTGTCTTCTGGTATATTTGTAAAGATCAAATCAGTTAGCATATGCTAAAAAATGCTTTATAAACTGCATGTGTGTGTGTGTATGTGTGTGTATTAGTCTCTCAGTCATGTCCAGCTCTTTGAGACCCCATGGACTGCCCACCAGTCTCCTCTGTCCATGGAATTCTCCAAGCAAGAACACTGGAGTGGGTTGCCATGCCCTCCTCCAGGGGATCTTCCCAACCCAGAGATCAAACCCAGGTTTCCCGCATTGCAGACAGATTCTCATGGGCCATTATAAAACCATAATACTGTAATCACGTTTGTCTTGAAATTTATGTTACTGAAAATAAAAACAGTAATCCTTTAAAGCATCTTGTGTTTATTTTAACACAAGGAGAGATAATTTATATAAATGTTCATATTTATTTTTAAGAGACCCTTTTCAGGTTATTTGGGACAGAAAATATTGTCATCACTTTGTTGGAGGCAAAAATGAGGGCCAAATAAAATTACTTGCCAAGTGCCACATAAATAGTCATGGAACAAGACTTTTTGGCTAGAATATGATATTTTTAAAAAAAACAGTGTCAAAACCTGGATCCAAGTCATCATCTTATTTACATTACAGGAGAAAGGTGTTTCTTAGTATCAAAAATTCCCAGGAAATGACCTCTGAGCCAGTGTAACTGGAAGATGGAAATGTGGAATTGAAGAGTTTCTCCGTGAATTTCATGGCTGACCTTGCTCTGTTTTCTCATAGCTAATGGAAAGCACCACTGTCCTTGGTAGCTTGAGCCCTCCGTACACTGATACCAGGATCCCTCCTGCTCTCCAAGTTCTGGGAGCTATGCTAAGGACCACCTCTCCTAGGATGTAATTTCATACTCCGAAGTCAAAACGCTCCCTTGGGTATATTCAAGCTTCTCCCAACTGATGCACAGATTCCAGAGATGCAAGAAGCAACAGGTACCCCCCTGATGCCTACATGTTATAGAGCGAGGAATTTGATTTCTGCAGAGAAGGCACCCATTAGAGAGCATGTTTCTGCCCATATTCTCTCAAAAGATGAGCAGAATCATATGGCACTTTTACAAATACCCCTGCAAAGAGACCCCCAAAATATGCTATTCTAGCACACCCTCAGAAGTGAGTTTACCTTCAGCTTCCTGTCTCGGGTAGTAAGGCTGAAACTGACAAAGGATTCTCCTTCCTCTGCACAGACTTCACCATGGTTGCCCTCAATCCTGGCAAGCGACCTTTGTTTATTTTTCTTCTCTTTAATAACTGAAATAGCTCTGAGAAGGCCTGAAACTGGAAAAACCAAAAGCCGCTTCATTAAAAGCATCTGTTCTTCTTTATTAGGACACATCCCACAATGAAAATGCCCGAAGAATCAGCCTATGTCCATCTATTATCAACACAGGTATCCCAGATTTGTTCTGCTGGGTTACACTAATTGGAACATTATTGAGAAATACAAGTTTTCAATGAGAAGGGACTGAGAGTCTAGATAAATCACTCCACATAACATATAGTTTTTTCCTAGGATGATCATGAACAATTTATGTGTCATTTGATTTCCAAGGACAGAGGGTTTTTTGTATTACACTGAAATCTACAAAGTAAGGTACATTGATTTACAGGAAATTGTCCCTTTATACACAAATTCATCATTTACAAATACAATTTCAGGGAGCAGGTTGAAGGCAAGCTTACATTTTTTTTTAAGCCAACTATGTCATCAACTGTGTCAGTATCTGTTTATAAATAGTTCTTCCCAATTTGGGGATCCAAGGTTCACAAAAATATTTGTCTTAAATCATTTCAAATAAGCTGCATAAAATTCAGTCTTAGGGCTCACTTTCAGCGAAAGCTGTATTCACTTGCATTTCATAGAAAAAGAGAAGGGTGGGTGGGGGTGGTCAGGACATAAAAGAAGTAGCCAGTTGGGAGGTTAGTGCCATTTTCCCAGGAAATGGTACTGGCTCAAACTAAAAACGAATGATGTGTGTCCCCATCTCCTTTAATATGAGAACTTTGAAAATCCCCCAGAACTTTCCATTTGCCACTCTGAGCTCACAGACAGACATTTTATTACCTAGGATATTTATTTGCAGATCTTAAAAATGTCCATATGTCATGGAAGATATGAGCCCTTGATGACAGGTACTAAGACGTGTCCAAAACCTATTTTTCCAGGGCCCAGTGCCTGCGGTCCTGATTTGAGGCGAATAAACAGTGAGCACGGCCAGTGGCTTGGACAGGGCTCTTTTCTTTCAGTTTCATCTGAGATACGATTGCAGTCGAGCCAGGACATTCTCCATTGCTAATATTCCTAGCCCCAAACCTTCTACCTTTTGGTTCAGAAAGTTTTCCTTTTTAGAAGAGGACTCAAAGAAGGTAAATGTGTTGAGAACACCAAGAAGTGGGAGCTATGTCCACCTGCTTTGACTTAGGAATGCGAAGTTATCAGAATAGAAGACACACAGTGGCAGGAAGTGGGGATGGGGGGCTATTTTATTTCTCTTCTGTGTCTTTCCTCTTGAGTTTCAAAGAAAAATATTCACTCTCCAAAGCATGTGTAGTTCTAACAAGCTTGATGCCTTCCTGGAAGCCACAAATGATTCGAGTGTGATGGAGGAACACCGCAGTTCTGGAATTCCATGGAAGACGGCTGTGGTAGGAAAGGCATTTCCTGATACTTAACCAGGACGCTGGTGACTTAGATTTCATTTGCCTTTGCCTTGGCTAGCTGATTGTATGCTGAGATGCAGAGTGAGGGTGTCAGTCATCAGCTTTGCTTCTGAAAGCTTATTTTTCATTCACATTGACTTGAAAATAAGGTTCGATCTGGGTTGGTTTCCAAATCAGAACTTTATTATGGTTTGCTCCCCTGTGCCCTCTCTCAGCGTTTTGGAATTCAGGGTCCATCAGGCAGAGGAAGGCAGTACTGGTCCCTTTGTTTAGAATACCCAGAAAGCTCCCTCTAAGCCCACTCTGCACAGCGCACAGAGGATTCTACCAGAGAGAAGGAAAGAACCAGGGAGGCGTGTGCCCTTCCCCCACCCTGCCCGCTCTCCCCAGATACAACCATCCAGCCTGGATGCCAATGGCTTCAGCAGCAGACAGGAGGCAGAGGAGGCAGCTGCCTTGTTCTGCTTTCCGCTGCAGACAAATTGGATGGTTTGGATTCGTGACTCACTGTTTTACTTGGTCCTCCCCACAATCTCCTCCTGTGTATTCTAGGACCAAGTTTAAAACTGCTCATTAGGACTGTGTGTGCAAGAAGCCACCAGATAACCATTTTGGCTTAACTGTCTGTGTAATTCCAACAATCTATTTGGTCGGGGAGGAAAGAGAGGAGGCTTTTTTGTTTTAGTTTAGTTTTCTTTTTTTCTTTTTTCACTCTAGGGTTTGTTTTGGAGGGGGTAGCAGGGGGGAGGATGTGGGTTATTTTTTAACTGAATTCCATATATTCCACTTCCTTTACCCTTTTTGCTTCTCTTCTTTCTTTCTGATCCTGTCTCGCTCCTTCTGTTTACGAACTAACATAAATTTCTCTGTTGTGTTTCTTCCACCACCACCCACGATTATAGACGTTTCCTGATCTTGCAAATACTGACATTCCCGAAGATTCTCAGTGCACACCGGACATTGACTTATAGAGACGTATCACACCTCTGAGGCTTAGCATGCCCCTTGGGCTCTTCTTTCAGTTTTCAGTTTTCTTTCTTATATATATCCTTTTCATCCTTTCTTTTGGGGTGGGACATTGGAGGTTTAGGTTTTGCATTCTTTCATTTCAAGCCTCATGTACTTTAATTCTCAACCTAACTGATGTTAACCCTGGCCCAGAATATCCTCAGATTGTTCCATTTGTTCCATGCAAACCATTTTTTTTTTTAAATGCATTACACTGTGTAGACACCCTAGGAGGTAAATTAGTTTCTATTTCCTTCATTTCACAGATGGGGAGCCTGGAAGCAGAGAGAGATTGAGTCTAGAGCACAAACTGGAGGTAAACAGTGATTCCAACTGCCAGCCCTTGCTTCTGGTTGCTTTCACCCAAGGGAGTCCCCTCTCTTTGGCCCATGACCCCCCAAGTTCTCCACTGAGTCCCAGCCCTAACCTTCCCTTTGTAGACCAGATTCTTCCAATTTTCACATCAGAAAATGTTTCACTCTTCCAGCCCTGAGTCCCCACTCCTTCAATGTACTGTAATACTGGGACCCCTTTTGGGTCCAGATAAAACTGTCCTTTCATTGGCTTGGGTTGGTTACTGTTTTCTGATCCCTGACCTCCTTCCTCCTATTCCAGATCCCCAAGAGCCAAAGAAGAACATGATCACTTCTGCCTGTTGATGCTTTATTTAACTTTCCTGCCAATCAAATGCTCACCATCCCTTTGAGGTCAGGACAGAAAATCTTAACTGTGGCGATTAGCCACAGCTCATCACCAGCTACAAGAACCCGCTGGAATTTTTCTCAGAAATCAAGGCACTCAACTGTGACGTGCTGATTGAGATAATGAGCTGCAAGATGAAAATTAAGGAATAACAGGATGGATATCACTTTTCCCCTCCAAGAAGCCAAAGAAAAGCAAAGGGTAAAGGAGATCAGGGAGGAAGCTAGGAACTAGAGTTTATTTTCTAAGACATTCCTCATTTACTTTTTCCTCCCTAAATCTGATTAAGTCCACCTCTGTCTGAAGCTTTTGCGTATCTCCACCAGTTGCGGCTTTTAGGCTGAAGAGGAATACCTTTGGAAGAATGTAACTTGAGTTTGTCTTTGGCTGCGTGAGTCTTAAGAGCTATGGTGCCAACAGTTTTTACTCCAAATCCCTTTTCCTTTCACTCCTCCTCTTCCAAGGGATCAGCTTCAATATTGGCTTTTGTTTGACTCGGGTCCCCTGTATCAGATGTCTGAGCTTTAGCTGTTGGCACGCGGACACAGCCCACAGTGCCCATTTGTCATTGTCCCTTGGAATTCCAGAGGCATCAGGCCCACCTGGCCCACTGTGCCCCTTGAGGGCCCTGGACTTTCCACCAGGGGACTCAGTGTATTGAAGCAAATTCTCACTGAGCCACATCCTGACCCAGCCCCCACCCTCCTACACCCAAAGCAGGATGGAGTGGGGGTGAGAGACAAAGGCTGTCTTGGAGATTTTGGTCTCTGAAGGCACAGCCTGTCTCTTAGGGAGAGCAAGAGAAGTGAAAATCTTCTTTTTTTTTTTTTTGCTTTTTATGTCACACAAGGAACTACAATTATGAGACTGTAAGGTTGCAGGGGAGGCTTAGGGAGAAAGTGCGTGAGCCTGTTGTGGACAAGTGTGTGTGCATGCATGTGTATGGGTTGTGCATGCATGCTCAGTTGCTCAGTCATGTCTGACTCTTTGAGACCCTACGAACCATAGCCTGCCAGTCTCCTCTGTCCGCGGGGTTTCCAGGCAAGAGTACTGGAGTGGGTTGCCATTTCTTCCTCCAAGAGATCTTCACCACCCAGGGATCATACCCACGTCTCCTTCACTGGCAGATGGATTCTTTACCACTGAGCCACCTGGGCTTCCCTCTGTGTATGGTTAAGTGGATGCTGGTGAGGAAGAAAGAATTTCTGCTGAATATCTCAAAAAGTTTCTTTGGCAATTTCAAATTGTTAACATTGAAGACACTTTACACATAGATGACTACACTTTCCCTAATCTTCATGGACCTTTCAGTTTATTTTCTAAATTCTCTTTCATCTTCATGGGTAACTTTATGTACAGGTTTACACTAAACTTTTATGGTGTTTATTGCACACATAACTATAGCACTCACCCCCCAAAATAAAATGCATGTGCTTATGCATGCATACAACAGCTTGAAATGATATATATATATATATATGTAATCATCAACAGCTTGAAACTAAATGAAAAGAGACATAAATTGATTAAATTTCACATAAAAATATTGCTTCCCAAATGCCATTTTAAAAATATGTATATATAGTAAAATACATATGTATGTGTGTGAAGAGAGAGAGAGAGAAAAAAACATTAATATTTGCTTGCATGTTTGTCCTTTACTCATCTAGTCTTCTGTCATTTTATTCCTTCTTTACCACTGATCTTCTCTGTCCCAGGGAAAGACCCTGCCAAGGAGTCAAGGCAGCTGAGCTAAAGCAGGGAAGGAGGGAGAACCATCTTGGTCCCAGGGACCTACTGCTCTGCCCCCAACAAGTCATGTGACCTGAGCACATCTCCTTGAGTCCCTGTGCCTCTCTTCTGTTAACCAAAGAGCCTTATGCAACTAGCTAGTAGGGAGGAGATGGCAGATCGCCCAAGGTGTTGCAAACCCTCTGTACTGAGACCCACAGTTTCATCATCCCTAGAGTCTTTAACATTTTAATGTCTCTGAATTTACAGTTCATTTTACAATGATGGTGCATCATCTTGAAGGCTCCCAGGTGGCACAGTGGTAAAGAACCCACCTGCCAATGCAGCAGACATAAGAGACACAGCTTCAATCCCTAGGTCAGGAAGATCCTCTGGAGGAGGGCATGACAACCCAACTTCAGTATTCTTGCCTGGAAAATCCTATGGACGGAGAAGCCTGGCAGCCTACGGTACATAGTGTCACAAAAAGTCGGACATGACTGAAAGTGACTTAGCACGCACGCACGCATCATATTGAACAGCATCTTTTCTTTCTTAATGTACATCAAACAGCGGTGTTTCTTACAATGGAGGATTGGTTAAATTTAATGCAATACAGTTTGGGTTAAAAGTATTCTGCAGGTATATGTTATTATTCAAAATTCACACATTTTCTTATAAATACAGATGAACCATGGAATTAATCTCCCTGGCCCATTCCGAACAACTAAAGGCTGAGTGACCAAGCGCTCTGCTGAAGAAAAGGGAGGGACTAGTTAAGTAGAAGGAAAACAGTGTCCCTCAAACAGTGTCATGCTTAAGAGAGGACATCACTAGGTTTCCTGATCTGCTGTCACTGTCCTGAAATTCTTAATAAGTTTTGAGCCTGGGGGCCTGCATGCTCCTTTGACACTTATCTAGAAAAATTACATAGCCTGTCCTGATGGGAAATGTATGTGGTTAAAACAATGGAAGGCTGTTTGATTCTTCTCACATTCACCTTCTGGCTGGTGGCACAGGAGATTCTCAAAGAGTCAGGAACTCTGTGAGAACTTGAATTAGAGCATCTTCAAGCACACAGGTTCTGTTTTCAGCCTGTACCATTTCGAGCTCACTTGGAGAGCAGTGACATACTCACGTCAGGGTTTTGAAAGTTAGAAAAGGACAAAAATTTCAAAACCTTTATCTTTTAAAATAAAAATCCTTAAGAAAAGCACTCCATTGTTTCAATTTGAGGGTGAAATCTCCCTTAAACGTCAGGATATCTTTTCATATATCCATCTTATATAAGGCATCTCATAAAGTTTCTTTTTAAAAAAGAATAGTATTAGGTAGTATGGGATTTCCCTCGTGGTCCTGTGGCTAAGACTCTGAGCTCCCTAGATCCTGCATGCCACAATTAAAATTTCACATGTGACAACCAGAAAGATTCTATGTGTTGCAACTAAGACCCGGAATGGCCAAATAATTAAAGAAGCTATTTTTAAAAACAAAAAAATATAGTAATAAAATCAAGGTTTGGGGATTCTAGTTCTTTAGTAATTTCACACTGGTTCCTGGGGTGGTTCATCTTTTATCCTCATTAGGAGTTATCGTGTGATACCCAAGACTCTTCCTTCATCCAGAGCCACATTTCTTACTGGGGCCCCTGTCTGAAACTACATCTATTTCTAAGATTATAGAGGTCTGCTTCAGGCGTCCAAAGTCTAGCATACATATCTAAGTCCTTCAGTGTTTTCTTCTCTAGGACAAATATAAAGAGGACCTAGTCACCTTCTTCCAAAATGTCTACTATTACGTGTTGCCAGTCTTCGTTTTTCTGAGTTAGAATTTAGTCTAGCACCATCATTCCTCATATTGCTGTCTCTGTTTTCTCTTAGACCTATCAATCTCCCCCAAATCTAGCATCATATCTTCAACCTTACAGAAGCCACAGCCACCTCCATTCCTTTCACCTGCTAAAAAGGTTCTGCAAGAATTGGGGTGCAAGGAAGGACAGGAGAAAAGTAAAGGAAACAAGAATCCTGCAATAATTTTCAAAAAAATATTTTAAAAAATGAGGGTTTTTTAGGATTTTTTTTTTTTTTTTTTGTGGACCATTTTTTAAGTCTTTACTGAATTTGTTACAGTGCTGCTTCTGTTTTTTGTTTTGGTATTTGGGCCTTGAGGCATGTGGGATCTTTGACCAGGGATCGAACCTACACCCCCTGCATTGGAAGGCAAAGTCTTAACCTCTGGCCACCAAGGAAATCCTTGACTCATCTTATAAAGTGGTCACTACTGCTGTATACAAAATTCAGCATTTAAAAAGTGTAATGCATACTAGGGGCCATATAACTATCAAGTTTTAACACCTTCCTTTTTAAGAGAAGAGGAAAAAAATGTTTGGGAGCCAGTAATTTAGAGAAACTGATCCTAATGAGAAAGTGGATCGAACAACGCTCTGTTTCAGGGGTTCTCTCTCTCTCTCTGTGTCTCTCTCTAAGGCACTTCAGTCGTGTCCAACTCTTTTCAACCCTATGGACTGTAACCCACCAGGCTCCTCCGTCCATGGGATTCTCCAGGCAAGAATACTGGAGTGGGTTGCCATTTTCTTCTCCAGGGGATCTTCTGGACCCAGGGATTCTCTACAAGGAGCAATTGTGCCTTGCACACTTACCCCAGTGGATGTTTGGCAATACCTGGAGATGTTTTCAGTTGTCACAACATCTTTGATGGGCACCACTGACATCTAGTGGGTACTAGCTAGGGACACTGCTGAAAACTGTTTCAGGCATAGGACCACTCCCCGCCCCTCCCCATGACAAAGAATGATCTGGTCTGAAATGTCAACAGTGCCAATGCTGAGAAACCCTACTCTATTTTCTTATAAACAAACAACAAAAAGAGGAAGAACTGACTCATTAGGAATTGCCTTCACAATCCTTAAAATGGGTCATTTCAAATGCAGAGGAGTCACCTGCTCAGCGTGGGTCTTACGGAGACAGAGTCCTGTTTCTTTTTCACTCTGTCTTCTCAGCTACACCAGTTTCTAGACCCTCCCTCTTCCCTAGTAATGGGACCAGCTCTGCCCCCTGTCTACAATTTAAACAGCTGGAAGCTTGACTTTGATACACGGAAATCAGGAGTCCTGAAGCTCAAGGAAGAAAAATATCTGTGCAGATGCTTAAAAACAGCTTGGCTCAAAGAGTGTCAAGAAGTAGACACTCTAATCACAAGCATCAGGGAGCAGATTCTAAAAATGTTCCAAGTAGAATCTGAAAATCTAACACAGAGTCCTTTGACAGTTTGATTTTACACGAAAATCAGAGTTTGAGGCATAAACTCAACAGTATATACCACTGATTTGTAAAATCTTTCAACAAGAATGCTGTCTTCCTCATTGTAACTTTTAACCACCATCCCCACAATGTTTGGGTTCTTCTTCTTTTTTTTAACCAATTTACTATTATCACACTTCTATGTCTATTTTTTTTTAATCTAGGATAACATGGGGGAAGAATTCCTGTGAACATTCCTACTGGAAATATTTGCATTTTTGAACATTATCTGAACAGCACTGTGCTCCTCACACTACTGAAATCACAGAGTCTTGCAGGGAGCAATCAGGATAATTTCATACAGATAGAAATTACTATGCTGAGCAGGAAACCATAGCAATAGCACTCTAAACTAGAAAAGAGATCAGTCACAAAAGAGCAATAAGAAGAAAACATTTGTCTAAAACAATAAAAAATTAATTTAGAGTACTACTATTCTATTGGAGCCATTTGTATTTTTCTTGCATACAAATGTATGTTTGCTTATACATGTGTGGATATATATGCATGGGCTTCCCAAGTGGCTCAGCAATAAAGAATCCACCTGCCAAGCAGGAGACACAAGTTTGGTCCCTGGGTTGGGAGGATCCCCTGGAGAAGGAAATGGTAACGCACTCCGATATTCTTGCCTGGGAAATCCCAAAAACAGAGAAAAGTCTGGCCGTCTACAGTTCATGCGGTTGCAAAAGAGTTGGACACGACTGAGCAACTCACACACACACACATATATCTAAAGTGTGGTGGAGGGACAGCACACACCCTGTTGAAAGAGCCCTGCTCATAGCGCTGTATCCTCCTGGGGAAAATTCAGGTTGTCTGACCCTACACCCATGTCTATTTACATGCTCTCCAGGACTTTCTTCCACTTCCTCCTTCTTCCTTTGCTTACCCATGTAGCCTCTCTGTGCTGGTAAAGGATAGGTTAGAAAAAATTAACATATGGTGAGGCTCCATCCAATCAACTAGTCCAATGACTAGCTGCTCAGTTAAAAAGATTTATTGAGTCACAAATATCAAACAGTGGCCATTTTTAAAGAAGTTATTTATAGATATTCTTCATCAATGTTTTTTCTCTCTTTGCATCAAAAAACAAAGGCTGGTTTTATTCCTTTCAACACAAAACATCTGTTAAAAAAAAAAAAGCAAAAGTAGGATTTCAAATGACAGGGTCACTCTGACGGGGGTAAGGGGGTCTTTCGAGAACATTTAGTTTTGTTTTTGTTTTTTTTTTAAATTGGGGAATAATTGCTTTACAATGTTGTGTTAGTTTCTACTGTACAACGAATTGCATCAGCCTTATGTATACATATACCCCCTACCTGGTGAGCCTCCTCCACATCTCCTTGGCGTCCTTCTAGGTCATCACAGAGCACCAGCTGAGCTCTCTGTGCGATACAGCATCTTCTCATGAGCGATCTATTTTACACATCGTAGTATGTATATGTCAAGGCTACTCTCTCATTTCATCCCCCCTTCCTACCCCTGTGTCCACAAGTCCCAGAACATTTAGTTTTTATGGACAAAACCCACTGAAGGGAAAACACACAAGGGCTTAGATACATAAAAATTTCCAGCATCGAGAAACAGGCACAGGCTCATATTATCTGTGCTTATTTATGGTCTTACATAATTTATTGTACTTTTCATAAATATGCTGGCCTTGTGAATTATCTTCCTTTCACTATAGAAGCTGTACTGAGTCATTTGCTGTCTTAGTGCAGGATTTTCTTTTCTGTTTTCATATTTATAAATTTGTCCTCCTGGAAAATATCAAGGTCAATTCCTGCCATTTGTTGCAAAATGTAGATGATTTAACTGAAGGTAATGTTGATTATGCATGCATCCAAATATAGACCTGGGTCTTAAATATTTATTTAAACATTGAAAACACTTAGATGGGAACACATACAAAGGCACACAGTAAACAAAACAAAAAAGCAGAAAATGAAATCTGAAATATGTTTTCTTAACCCTCCGTGTCATGCTGTCTCAAACGGAAGGATCCAGTCTCTGAAAACACTGATTTTTGGTTAATAACAATTTGAAATGAAAATTATGAAGGTAGCACAATAGCTAACAAGTTTTCCAACAAATAGAGGTTTTTATTTAGTTGCTGTTTTGTTCTTCTGGGGATATACTTTAAAAAAAAAAAATCTCAAAGACCAGAAACAGCAAATTCAACTCCAAAACTATTTTGAAATGAGAAAGTCAGAGAACATTTAAGACTATGGACAATTTACAAAGCTGTTCTTTATACAGTTGGGTTGTAGCTCTGGAGCTTCAACAATTTCCTGGGCATAGCAGGGAGCAAAGGATTGAACCCAGTAGGTAAACATAGGAAGAAAACATCAGTGGATGGTATTCATCCATTCTCTTGTTCATTTTACAAAAACATGTGTCGGGAGACAGACTTCAAATTAAAGATCAGATTCAATAAAAACTAGAAGACAGAGATCGTGTACAGAGGTTGAGGCACAATAAGAAAGGGGTCATGGAACAACTTAGAAAGCATTGACTTGGAGGCTAGAAGTAACTGGAGAAGTTGTGAGGAAATCTGAACTGCGATTTGGCTAAGGGCAAAAATAAAGACATCCTGAAACATACAAGGACTCAGAAGATATAGTATCCTTTCATATAGAATAGTATCCACCTGACAAAGGGAATAAATCAGGAAATAGATGAAGGAAGCAGTGGCTCCAACACAAGTTGGACAGGGAACTCCCTGGATTACCATTAAGCGCCTGGAGATAATCAATGTATACACAAGAGAGAAGAGAAAGGAGGCCCCTGGGAGCAAGATTTCTAGGGAAAAAAAAAAAGGGAATTTGATGGGTCATCTGACTTAAAAAAGCTTTTTTGTTTAGGTTTGGCTTTTTTTATATTTTTAATTTTTGTGACAAAATATATTTAAGATAGGGCTTCCCAGGTGGTCTACTGGTAAAGAACATGCCTGCCAATGCAGGAGACATAAGACATGATGGGTTTGATCCCTGGCTCTGGAAGATCCCCTAGAGGAGGCATGGCAACCCACTCCAGTATTCTTGCCTGGAGAATCCCATGGACAGAGGAGCCTGACGGGCTACAGTCCATAGGGTCACTAGGTTGAACTTAGCACACATGCAAATACATAAGATAAATGCACCATTTTAGCAATTTTTAAGTTTTGTTGCAATAAATACATTCTGTTGTGATAAGTTCCTGAAGGTATTAAAGTTATTTTATTGATTTGAGGCTTTTCTTTGCTTCATGGATTTATAGAAAGATTCCCTCTTAGCACTGTTCTTGCTGCATCCATTAAGTTGGTATGTTGTTTTTTTCATTTTCATTTGTCTCAAGTTATTTTCTTATTTCCTTTGTAATTTCTTCTTTGATCCATGGTTGCTTAAGAGAGTGGTATTTTATTTCCACATGTTTGTCAACTTTCCAGTTTTCCTTCTGCTACTGATTTCTTGTTTCATCCTACTGTTATAGGAAAAGACACTTTGTATGATTTCAATCTTTTAAAATTTATTAAGACTTGTGACCTAAAATGTTGTCTATCTTGATTAATGATCCATGTGCAACTGAGAAAAATATCTATCCTTTTGTCGTTGGATAAAGTATTCTGTACATTTTCATTAGGTCCAGTTGATCTCTATGTGTTTTAAGCCCCATATTTCCTTTAAAGATCTTCTGTCTGGCTGTTGTATACGTTACTGAAAGTCTGGTATTTAAGATTCTTAGTATTATTGTAGTTTATTTCTCTCTTCAATGCTATCACTTTGGCTTCATAAATTTCAGAACTCTAATGTTTGGTATGTAAATATTTATAACTGTTAATATCTTGGTGAATTGACCCTTTTTTCATTATAGAATGTCCATCTTTGTCTTATAGATTTTTTACTTAGTGTGTTTTATCTAATATTTGTATCGCCACCCTGATTTCTTTTCATTACTATTTGCATGGAATATCTTTCTCATGCTTTCGCTTTAAACTTATGCGTGTCCTTACCTCTAAAGTGTAGATTGCATACACTTGAATCTCATTTTTTGAATTTATTCTACTAATCTATGTCTTTTGGGAAGTTTAAATCATTTATATTTAAAGTAATTACTGATAACGAAGGACTTACTTCTGTATTTTGTTATTTGTTTTCTGTGCGTACTGTAGCATTTTCCCCATATTTCCTTCATCTTCAATTTCCTTCAACCAGACATTTAATATCCATAAGTTGGGTTGGTAATGATTCCATCTTTAAGAGGTGTTCTGAGGATCAAATGAGGTAAGGCATGAAAAGCACAGATCCTAACACATGATAAATGCTCACTAAATGTTAGCATTAGTAATTGCACTGCAGAATTTTACCAGATAAGATGTGAATTAAGCCAGTCTTGCAAGTTGGAAACATTTCGTATGGACATTGAAGGGAGATATAATTAATTTGAAGACAATCACAACTCTCATTATCACCCCAACAGAAATGGGCTTTATTATTTTTTTTTCAGAAATGGGCTTTAATACAGTTCAGGGGTATGATTCAATAGGTGTGATTCAATTTGTTTTTGTGTTTATTTCTTTAATCCTTGATGGAGGAAAGGAGCCAAGCTAGTAGATGTGACTGGATGGGAAGGGTTTTTGGCTACTGTTGATGGGTTCTGAAAGGGTTTATTGATCTTTAACACTAGAGCTTTCATGTCCTGAGAAAAGGGTTCCCCTGAAACCATGACAAGCCAGGGTGGCTATACTGCATAAATAGTCCAGTTTACTGTTAGTATATAAACAGTGTTTTGGCATTAACATAGGAAATCTGAATCAGAGGGTCCTATTCATAAATAAATTATTTGGATAAGAAGCAAAGCCACCACAGAGTTAATTTGTTTGTAAAGTCAAAAAGAAACAAGAGGAATAAACAGAAAAGCTGGTGTCAGCATCAGGTAATACTCTGGATATATGGCAGTTACCTGGTTAATGTAGTCAGTGTGGGAAAATTCAAGAATTTCTCCAAATTGGCTACCCACATTGACTGAAGTATTTAAACAATGACAAATCTCTACTCTGTCTTGGGTAGATGAGTTATTATTGTTCAGTTGTTAAGTCGTGTCTGACTGTTTGTGACCCCATGAACTGCAGCACACAAGGCTTCCCTGTCCACTATCTTCCGGGGCTTGCTCAAACTCATGTCCATTGAGTCAGTAATGCCATCCAACCATCTCATCCCCTGACACCCCCTTCTCCTCCTGCCTTCAATCTTTCCCAGCCTCAGGGTCTTTTCCAATAAGTCAGCTCTTCATATCAGGTGGCCAAAGTATTAGAGCTGCAGCATCAGTCCTGGGTAATGTTCAAAATATGTGACAAAATAGTATAGTACAGAAACTAAAAATCAGAATAGAAACTTGCTCAATCTGATCCAGTGTTATCTGTAAACATGTTGTCCATCTGTACTTATGTGTACCCACAGACTATTAGCTTTGGGGTAGATACCATCTCTTGTCTTTTTCTTACCACTCCTCCATGAAAATTGACTCTTCAAGATGTTTTTAACCTAAAATGCTGATGATCCCAGCTGGCTCTCTGCATCCATCAATTTAACCACTTCACAACAAAAATTTCTCCATTTTTTTGTTGCAGAGATATTTGAGAAAGGAAGGGAGGAATTTTTAAATTATTAATGTGAATTCTCTGGGTCCTTTCAAAATTGGCCATTTAGAATACCACTGGAATTATAGAAAAACTGCGAGGAAAACAACAAGGAGGAGAAATAGAAATGCAAGCTCTGTCTATGGCAAGTTAGGAGATATAGCAATCCTGAAATGTAGTACGTAAGAAGAGTTGACAGGCCGTCGCTGGTGGTCCAGTGGTTAGAAGTTCACCTGCCAGTGCAGAGGCCATGGGTTTGATCCCTGGTCCAGGGAGAGTCCGCATGTGGCTGAGCCACTAAGCCCGTGTGCCACAACTTCTGAGCCTGTGCTCTAGGGCCCAAGAACCACAACTATGGAGCCCACATGCCCTGGAGCCCACGTTCCACTAGAGAAGGCACTGCGGTGAGAAGCCCGCACGCCATAACTACAGAGTGGCCCCCATTCGTCGCAACTAAAGTCCGTACAGCAATGAAGACCGAGCACAGCCAAAAATAATTATGTTTTTGTAAATAAGGAAAAGCTGACAAAAGCAGTAGAGATCAAGTACCAAGTTGGAATGTTCACAGCTGCAGTTCTCATAAAATCAACAGAGAATAATTCCAGGAGGCTTGTCCCTTAGAAGTACAAAACCAACCATCTCTTGTTGGAAACAAGAAGCAGAGGCACTCTTGGTAGCTTCAGGAAGCATGGAACGTAAGATTAAAAGAGAAATCGCAGAGATGCCATGATCTTAGTTTTCTGATTGAGCTTTAAGCCAACTTTTTCACTCTCCTTCTTCACTTTCATCAAGAGACTCTTTAGTTCTTCTTCACTTTCTGCCATAAGGGTGGTGTCATCTGCATATCTGAGGTTATTGATATTTCTCCCGGCAATCTTGATTCCAGCTTGTGCTTCTTCCAGCCCAGCGTTTCTCATGATGTACTCTGTATATAAGTTAAATAAGCAGGGTGACAATATATAGCCTTGATGTACTCCTTTTCCTATTTGGAACCAGTCTATTGTTCCATGTCCAGTTCTAACTGTTGCTTCCTGACCTGCATACAGATTTCTCAAGAGGCAGGTACAAATAGCTGTGAAAAGAAGAGAAGCAAAAAGAGCAAAGGAGAAAAGGAAAGATTAACCCATTTGAATGCAGAGTTCCAAAGAATACCAGGAGAGATAAGCAAGCCTTCCTCAGTGATCAGTGCAAAGAAATAGAGGAAAACAACAGAATGGGAAAGACTAGAGATCTCTTCAAGAAAATTAGAGATACCAAGGGAACATTTTCTGCAAAGATGGGCTCAATAAAGGACAGAAATGGTATGGACCTAACAATAAACTGCAAGGATTATAGAAAGGGGAAAAACTGACATAGCAGAACCAAGGTTGAGACAGCTAGTTAACTCTGATTTCAGAGATAAAATAGCACATCACCTATAAGTGGAGGAAAAAGACTCATACTGTCCTCAAACTATTTTATTTCTATATCACAGCTAAAGGTCAGCGTGGCCTACAAAGTCTTCAATGAATGAGAGTGACCTAAGAATTTTATTCTTCAATAAAGTGACCAATCTGCCCTAGTTTATTCAGTTCCAGCTTTTGCACTGTAAGTCTTCCATCCTGGGCGGGAACCCTTTCAGTCACAGGCAAACCTTGGTTTCAAGTGTCCAGGCAAGAGTCACTATCTGTGGTGTATTAAACCACAGTGAGAAAATCCATCCAATCCAGCAGGTAGAAACAATACGAATAACATTCTCTGATTATATGAAGTAAATCTAGAAATTACCATAAAAACTAAAAAGAGAAAAAAACTTCTACCACCTGCCAATGTAAAAAAGAGAAAATTAAAATGTGAATTGCAGAATATTTAGAACATAAGGATATAAAACCACTCTATAAGGAACTCCTTACAGGTAAAGTAATGCTTGGTAAAAAGGGTTTGTGATCTTAAATACAGAAAAAAAAAAGGAGATTAAAAATAGTCATTTAACATCCCTCATAAACACATATGAAAAATTTTACTAAAATATTAGCAAAAAGAGTTCTGTAATATATACAATAATAATACACCAAAACCAAGTAGTGTTTATCTCAGGATTATTAAATTGGTTTAAGATTTAAATCCCATATCTGCATCTAATGTCTATTTAGATATAGACATATCAGGGCTTCCCAAGGGGTACAGTGGTAAAAAGTCCACCTGCCAATGTAGGAGACGCAAGAGATGCAGGTTTGACCTTTGGGTTGGAAAGATCCCCTGGAGAAGGAAATGGCAACCCACTCCAGTATTCTTGCCTGGAGAATCCCACGGGCAGAGTCTGCCGGGCTACAGTCCATGGGGTCACAAACAGTCAGATACAGCTGAGCACACACGTGCTGTATATATCTAGACACAGAGAGAGAGCAAGAGAGAGGGAGGATTATGTATGAATGCACGTACGTATGTATACCAGTCTCTCGCCAAAGCATTCTTTAAACTCTAGAACAAGAAAACACGTCCTTTGTCTGCAATATGGTTTCTTTTGTCCCATCGCTAATAGTCACACAATTAGACAATAGGAAAAAACAGAGGTATAAAATTTAAGGAGGCACAATTATTTTTGCAGCTGATGGGATTGCGTTCGGAAACTGCTTTCTCTGGAAAACCTAAGAGAATCTACGAAAAAAATATATCATAAATAATAAAAGAATTCTTCTCGGGGAGAGACTTTGATGACTAAGGTCCTGGATGTAGGGAGACTACGATTTCACTGTATATCCTTGTGTGCCTTTTGAATTTTTTGCCATCTACATGTTATTACATACAATAAATAATAAAATTAAAACTAGCAACTACATGTGAGGATATTTTAATCATCCCCTGCATAACTATCTCTGCCAACCGAAGCATTTAATAAGTAACTTTTGTGACAAAACAAGAGGGAATTGTGAAGTTTAAGAGAAAAGGAAAGAGTGACCCAAAAAAGTTGTTCAAGAGATGCATCTCTAGGGCTTAATTTTCTCACGTTATTCTATCTTTTTGTTATTGTTCAGTCGCTAAGTCACATCCAACTCTGCAACCCCATGGACGGCAGGGCGCACCAGGCTTCCCTGTCCTTTCCTGTCTCCTGGAGTTTGCTCAAACTCCCTGAGTTTGAACAATTGTCCACTGAGTCAGTGATGCTGTCCAGCCATCTCAACCTTTGTCGCCCCCTCCTACAGCCCTCAATCTTTCCCAGCATCAGGGCCTTTTCCCAGTGAGTTGGCTCTTCACATTAGATGGCCAAAATATTGGAGCTTCAGCTTTAAACAATCTACAAAAACTAGTCATCTGGAGAACAACATACATCTAAGACAAGAATATCAATAACAGTAATAACCAACATCTAATTAGTATTACAGTTTGTCAGACACTATTTTCAGTGCTTTTGGTCTATTCATTTGTTTAATGCTCACAGCAATCCTACGTGCCATAAGAGCATATTATTACCCCTCTCAGTAAATATGAGTTTCCATTTGGTTCATTTTCACCAAATAGAGTACAGTGTAGACAAAGGCTGATGACAAAGCCATCTGGCCATGTTTCTATTAGCCAGGGCGCCGGGCAGAGTTTTCCAAGACCTCATCGCCTCCCACACCTGGAAGGGTTCCAGAAGCCCAAGGTCTGCACAGGTCACAGAGACGATGATGACGGTCCCAGGGGTGGCCTGACCTTGACCAAGAGTCAACATTCAAAGACAATGTTGCTGATGCTGCAATTTCCTGCTTGGAATGCTCCACATTCCTGAGCTCTTGTGGTGAGGGCTAACGGAAAGACTCATCCAGGACTGTGTCCTGAGTGCCTGCGGGGGTGGACCTGTACAGATGAAGCCGGCAACTGGGCAGTTTATTGTGAGTGGTAACAGCGCTCACACAGGACAGACTGTAAGCATGGCGCTTTGAGAAAATCCCACTACAGAATATCTTTGCTCCACACCTCTGTCCTGAGTGCCTGAAATTTCATAAGCATTGCTGTCTGCCAACTCTACTATTTCAATAAAAGTAAGATTATCTATCTATGGATTCCCTAGTTGGTGCCAGTGGTAAAGAACCTGCCTGCCAATGCAGGAGATGTAAGAGATGCAGGTTCAATCTCTGGGTCAGGAAGATCCCCTGGAGGAGGGCATGGCAAGCTACTCTAGTATTCTTGCCTGGAGAATCCCATGGACAGAGGAGCCTGGCGGGCTACAGTCCATAGCATCACAAAGAGCTGGACATGACTGAAGTGACTTAATATATATACATATATATATATATGTATATATATATAATTATGGCTAACACTGATAAAAAGTGAATTGTTTTAAAACTGCAAAAGCATAGAAGTCATTGTCAGATATTTGTTTTAAACTTTACTATGTCTTTTAATAACTCTGTGCCACCAGGCAAGTTTACTTAATTTGAGTTGGTTTCCTCATCTGTAAAACAAGGCTACTAATTCTCATTTCATAGGGTTGTTGTGACAATTCAATACAGACACACACACTCCATCTGATACAGAATCCAGCTGAATGTTATAGCATCCAGTTAAATGTTCCACTAACATCAGTTTCCTCCTACGCTTTCCTACCTAATTAACCCCATCTTCTTGGAAGGCAACACAAAGGCATTTTGCTGGAATCAAGCTTGACGCGCTTGCCTGGACCTGGCCCTTTGTGCAGGAACCACCACGCCCTCTTGTTCACTGCACTCCCCTGACCCTTGACCCATCCACTCGCTACAGTTCAGAGCGTGGTGAGCCAATCTTACAGTGAAAAGAGACATTTCCTACCCTTGAAAAAAAAACTGGGCAGAGAACCAGCAGACGTGTGGTGCCTTCCATTTCCCATCTGTAAATTTCTCAAAATACTTTCCAGTAAGCAATCTCCAAGGGCTCATAACCTGATTAATAATATTGTCTCTCAGTTGCTTTTAGTATTTCAGATGAAATAGCGTCTTGAGAAGGTACAGTCGCTGAATTGTGAATGGGAGGCTGTGTGATCTGTGCTCTTTCTATTCACATGTATGCTAGACTCTCAGAGGGGTGACGGGAATCAACTGGTCATTCAACAAGTTAAAGTTTTGCTTGAGTCTCGCCATGAACCCACAGCGCTACTGCAGATAAAATCCAGGGTCACTTCCAGAAACTGGAGACCTCAACTCAGAAGGGCCAAAGAGAAGGGACATCACCGAGTGGCTCTTCCTGGGGGCTCTTGAAAACATGAGTCTCAGGTTCCTTTTGTCTGAAATGCCATTGCTATAAAGTTGCCTCTCTCAACGGCAAGTATGAGAACAGTTTTCTCTGTGCAGAACCTTTCAATATCACTTACAGGCTGGGGGTGGTCAGTTTCCTAGCGATAGGATGCCTAGATTATTCAGACCTCACAACTGCGCCTCACGCCACCACTCCCTGCCGACAGTCATCAGAGCCACCTGCCCTTTTCCGGGCTTGCGCTATCCTTCATTCCCTGTCAGATGAATTTGCACAGGCAAAGCCAGCATGGCAGCCGCCTCTTTATCTGCCTGCACACTTCTTCCTCTGCCCATTCAGGCTGCCTGCAGAGGTCCAGATCAGCTTCCTGTAATCTGGGAGGGGAAAAACGTCTCCTTTCAGCCCAGCTTGTGAGCCTAGTTGCTGTGGGTAACTGATTTCCTCCTCTCTTCTCCCTTGAGTTCACACAGCTTCCTTTGCCTAGCCTGCTAACCCTCCTCCAATGGTGAGGAGTCTTCTCTACACCCTGGGATCTCAGCGCGTTCCTCCCCTTTCTGCGTCAGAGCACAGGATTTCCTGAACCCGGGGTGTATACACAGAGCAGGCACTGCTGGTGTCTGTCCTGACCCCAGGCACCTCCTAGGGATCATCCCTTTCCCTATACATCACGTCGTATTTATATCCACAGCACTGAGGCCGCTCCCAGCTTTGATATATCATTTCCTTCATCCCTAGAAGTTGAGCAAAGCGGAAAATCCTTCATCCTCCAAGTCCACTAGCCCCCTAACTCTCTTTCCTGCTTTGACTTGAGGGCATTCTTGCAGCTTCAATCCCTAAACTGGAAGAAATAGTTAGCATGAAGGATGAGTTAACAGAAAAGTGAAATGTTGCAGGAGTTACCATCTTCCAGCTGAAATCCCTTCTAAGAACCCTAAATGTTTAACACATCAAATAATTTTAAAATGGTCAAAGGGCTTCTGGATATACTTAGAGTATATCTCAGATCGTTTTTGATTCTGATGGAGAAGTTTAAGTAGACATTCGTCGATTGGAAATATGGATTGCATCTGTGGAAAAAACTCTGGAATGGTGACCAGAAAATGATCATAGAGATCAGTTCACTTTCAACCTGGAAAGGTACATTTACCTATGGAGATCCATAATAAAATATTACACTTCTCATGCGGTCCTAAAGCAGGAAACCCGGTCCCATTACTTCCTGCCATTATACCTCCAGTCCCTGGTCTCCCTACAACATATGCTGTTACAGCCCAGAATTCCCAGGTGTTACTACTAGAATCTGAAGGCAGTTCCTAGCTTTCCCTGCACTACTAGAGCAGGGACTCAGATGCATCTGTCAAGGTCATCTTCAGTGCCACTGCAAGACAACCACAGTGCCGCCAGCCAGTGCCAAGAGGTCCTCTCTGAGCCAGGCAGTGCTTATGAGCCTAAAAACATATTGCAGTTGGTCCCAACTAAAACTGTGGATGCCATTCAGATATCCCTTCTCAGAACTTCTTATAATTGCAGGGTGAAACAAACCTACCCCTTGGAGTGTAGGGACACTCACTTCTTAGGAATCTCCTTCCCTGTTCTCCTTTAGAATGGCACCTTGTAGACAGTAAGTGCTCAATATACACCGATCATGCTTTAGTTAGATTGTGTAAATGGGAAGACTGTTTTCATCTGGAAACATTTTCTTAGTTTAATTCCCCTCAAAAATTGGACATTGGTTTCCACGTTGATGATGTTACATTGGCATTGATTGGTTGTAACTTCATACTTCCATCCACGCATGTTCAGTCACTCAGTCATGTCTGACTCTTGGCAACCCCATGGACTTAGCCTGGCAGGCTCCTCTGTCCATGAAATTTTCCAGGCAAGAATACTGGAGTGGGTTGCCATTTCTTACTCCAGGTGATCTTCCTGACCCAGGAACTGAATCTCTTGCATCTCCTGCGTTGGCAGGTGGATTCTTTACCACTGTGCCACTCGGGAAGCCTCTTCGACAATATGGGCATGAAAAAGTTCCCTCTTTAAACTTAGAAGTTGAACTTGTGTGTGAAAATTGTATTACTATTGTGTTGGCTATGCCTAAATCGGGGGAGACCCAGGTCAACAGTTAAACAATGTCCAGATGTTGTGGGATTAAACTGAGACAGACTCTGGGTCATTTGCTGATGTGGAATCAGAATCCAAATCGGGGACCCTTATTTCATAATATGGACAATCTGGTCACTCAGGATTAGTTTGAATTGGTCTGTACTTTAAGAAAGCCCCTGGGAAGTGCTGTCCTGTTCAATCCCAGAAGCACATGAGTGACACTGCCAACGTGAGTAAAGTTTACATGAGTAAACTGCCATCATTTTAAAACAGAAAAGACTCCGTTCTTGACTCTAAGAATTTAACATAAAACACAGAAGAGAATAAAACAACTTTAAAATAAGATACTGTGTTCACACATAACATTAGGAATGACAAAAAAGAAAACTAAAGGAAGAAACCCAAACAAATAAATATTAATCGTGCAGCAACTGAAAAAGCCAGGCTTTTATGTTGCTGACCATCAGTAAATTTCTAAATAATCCCACCCTGCTAGCCTGATGGCCACCATGCTCTTGTGAGTGAGAATGTTTATTTCTGTTTGAGAAGTATAAGTTTCCTAACAAAGAGCACAGGATTGAATGATATAGCTTTGTCTCCACCTGCAGGAATGAAAAGACTGAATTTTTTGTTATTTGAAAATATGTAAGGCCTCTAGGATCACGTAAAAATATGAGATTGAATCAATGTGTGTATGTGTGTGCTCAGTTGTGTCTGACTCCGCGATCCCACGGACTGTAGCCCGCCAGGCTCCTCTGTCTGTGGAATTTTCCAGGCAAGAATACTGGAGTGGGTTGCCATTTCACTCAAGTTTACTACACATTCTTCTAGAATAAACTAATAATTGGATCAAAACAGGGTCAGTTAAAAGAATCACATAATTAATGTGAACCACTATGCTTATTTCTATAATGTCTTAATGAACCTATACATAGAGAAAAATTCACCATGACCCTTGTACAGCTTGTCGAACTATATCGAAATGAACACACTGGTAACCATCATTCATAACAAGAAACAGGACATCAGTAGCACCCCTTACGAACTGCACTTTATTTTTAAAGCCAGAACTGAAAACCTTAGTCTTTTTTTTTCCTTTTGAACTTTTTATTTTTGTATTGGGGTATGGGTGATTAACAATGCTGTGATCGTTTCAGGTGAACAGTGAAGGGATTCAGTCATACACATGCATGTATTCATTCTCCCCAAACTCCCCTCCCATCCAGGCTGCCACATCACACTGAACAGAGTTCCATGTGCTGTACAATAGGTCCTTGTTGGTTATCCATTTTAAATATAGCACTGTGTACATATCCCCCCAAACTCCTTAACTATCCCTTCCCCATGGCAACTCTATGTTCGTTCTCCAAGGAAAACCGAAGTCTTTAGCCATCCATTCTAAGAAACAGAGGAAGCCACTAGCCACCAACAGACTCTTGTTTCCTAAGCAGCCTGGTCCGGGTGCTGCCCCCAAAAGGGCCATCATCAGCCTGGCTATGAAGGGGAGAAGGCAGCAGCTACCGTTTCTCACTGGGGCTGCAAACATTATGAGCTTAGGAACTTTGCTGGTGGTCCAGCGTCTAGCTTAGGGGCTTCCCAGGTGGCGGCAGTGGTAAAGAACCCACCTGCCGATGCAGGAGACAGAAGAGACGTGGGTTCGATCCCTGGGTCAGGAAGATCCCCTGGAGGAGGGCATAGAAACCCACTCCAGTATTCTTGCCTGGAGAATCCCATGGACAGAGGAGCCTGGCGGGGTACAGTCCATAGGGTCACTGAGAGTCGGACATGACTGAAGCGACTTAGCACACACTCCAGCAGCTAAGACTCTACAGTCCCGATGCAGGGGGCCAGGGTTCAATCCTTGATCAGGGAACTAGATCCCGCATGCTGCAACTGAAGATCCTGCATGTCCAAAGTAAGACCCGGCGCAGCCAAATAAATAAATCAAAATACGTATTGAAAAAGAATGATCTGTAGGGATTTTTATACTGGTTGCTATAAAATGAGCAAGCATTCTGCTTCTAAGTCACAGTAAGAACTCCCCCCACCCCACCAAAAGAGAAACAAACACGATCAGCTCATGGTCATGTTCAAGGATACGTCTGTCCTTGTCTACATGAAGCTAAGTCTTGATGAAAGTTAATCAGATTGTGGTTTGTCCTCAGAAAACCCCTCTCTTGTGTACTTCTTCCAGAATCTGGGCATGCAGTATGTGGTGAGGTCTCCTCTCTGCTGTGGACGAGTAGAGGTCCCCCAGGTCCCGCTGGTCACAGTAGAGGTCAGCGTGGCCAGTATTCTACACCCATACCAAGGCAGAAATGAAACTCCTGTGTTTATGACCCAAACTACAACTTCCACATAAAATAAATCTCCATCTGATTTAAATTATTGTAAGCTGCCTCTGGTCCGGTGTCTCAAAACTCTTAGTCCATATGGTGTTTTTGGACTTGGGATCATTTAAGACAGGAGGGTACACCCAGTCCCTGTTATTCCTTCTTGGCTGGAAGTAAAAATCTGAAAAATTACTCTCCGACAGTCCTCCAGCCTCTTGAGAAGAATAGGTTTTGAGAAACACAAAGCATTTGATTATTCTTATGCTTTGCTCTGTAATGGGTCCTGTTTTTTTTTTCCCCCTTGACCACATATGTGTGGCTGCTTGTTTTGTGACCACAAAGTCTGTAGATACTGTCGAGCTCAGACTTAAAAACAATTAACCATCCCCCTGATTCAGCTGGGAAAGAAGGAATTCACAGCTTAATGTTAAGAACCCAAGGGGAAAGGAGACACGAGCCAGGAAGAGTGGAAGGGAAATTATAAAACTGAACAAAACGTGCCAGGATCTGTTTTCTTTTTAGGCTTTAATGTATTTGTTAAAATCGTTTGTTAGTCTGTTTCTAATATTTGTGTAAAAATCATTGTAAATTATATATTTGGACATCTGTCACTCAAAGAGTTAAGCCAGAGTGTAGGGGGCGGGGCGGTTCTGGAGGCTAGTGACCTGCCAGGTGCTTTTGGTAAAAGTGAGGTAACAATGTGTCTAGTGCGCACACATTGTGGGCACACTTCAGCCATTCAAACCCAGACAGAGGAAACGAGGAATGGAGGCTGGGGGAGGGGTGGGGCTTAGAAAAGGAATACAAAGAGAAAATGGCCCAAAACTCTCTGCTGTGGCTCTTCATGTGATGAAAGCCTGCATTGTGTGAAGCTGTGAGTCAAAAGAAGAAGGTTATTCAGCTATTGCAGACTGCATCTCAAATATGAAACAGTTCTCTTCCAGCCTCTTTGCTTCTCCTGCTACAAAAAAAGTCCTCATTAGCTACCACTTTTCTTCTGTGGCACAAAGTCATTTCACATTTTCAGCGGAAAGAATTTAATTTTTTCAAACCTCTCTTCTCTAACCCATCAACCGAATTTGCGCATTCTGGTGAATGGGGGTGAATGCTTGGTCCTAATTTGATGTTTGCCAAAAGCATCCACTGGCCCCATAATAAGCATCCGTGGATTCTGCAGGGAGCAAGCCCTCATCGACCCTTCTCTGAAACAGCTCCCTCAGAGCCCCCAGCCCCCAGGTCCTTCATCGCCATCTATTTTCCTTGGATGAGAGCCTCACAGTGAATAGGAAACATTTTTAAGAGAGGGGAGGAGGGGTTGTGAAAGAGATTTAGAGGCCAAATGGGGCCTTCGCAGGAAAAAGAATTCAGCATGGCTGCTAGAACTCAATGGCATTCACTGTTGCAGAAAGTAACGGACTTTTTACTTACTTAGCAGAGGTTCACCTTCTGTCCTCCTCTAATTGGAGAACATTTTCCAAGAAGAAAAGAGGGGTCGTGGTTCACAGCCACACATCTGTGCGTGGGGCTGGGAACCACCCGCCTTTTCTTGTGTAGACTTTTGTGCCAGGAAAAGACTCCTTTTGTGTCTCTGCCTGGTTCCTTGTGTGGCATTCTTCTGTGGGAATAAACACCAGGGGAAATTATGTAGTTCATCATCCATTTTAAAAACGTAAATTTTTCTAGAACCTACATATATGCATTAATATATGATATTTGTTTTGTCTTTTTGACAGACTTCACTCTATATGACAGTCTCTAGGTCCTCAGACGATCTTATTTGCAAAATAGATATGGAGAGAGAGACATAGAGAACACACGCATAGACACCAAGGGGGAAAGCAGGTGGGGGGATGAACTGGGAGATTGGCACTGACATACGTAATAATTTTTATAGGAGGTTAACTGCTTTACAACACTGCTGGTTTCTGCCACACATCACCATGAATCAGTCACAGGTTATGTGTACACTATTGATAAGATGGATAAAACAGACAACCAATGAGAAACTACTGTAGAGCAGAGGGGACTCTCCTCATTGCTCTGTGGTGACCTAAATAGGAAGGAAATCCAAAACAGAGGGGATATATGTATATGTGTAGCTGATCCACTTTACTATACAGTAGAAACTAACACAACATTATTATAAAGCAGCTATACGCCAATAAAAATTTTTAAAAATGAAAAAACCAAAAGGTAAATTTTGCTTGAAAATTCTGTGCTTGAACTTGATCATAATATTCTATGTCCAAATAGCTTCAGATCTCCTTAAGTAATAGCATATATAAAATATCCAAATATTGACCCTGAAGCTGAGTGTTCTATTAAATTAGCTGAAAGTGAAATACTTTGAAAAACTATATTACTAGAATACCTGACCAGAAATAATAATTTTCATTTGTGGCATTAAAATCTGTAAGTTACTTCACCCCACATACTGCCTTTGAATGGAAGGCACATTTCTTTCAGGGGAGGGTCAGCCACCAGGCCTGCATGCCTGAGGGTGACTTTTCTGCTTCTTGGTGGTCTCGTCTTACCTGGAACAAGTCATTATGCTGCCTTATATATTGAAAGAAAAGTTCTTAGCTTTTCACTTTAATTTGGTTAGTTATCAGAACTTGGGCTACCTGTGGGCTAAGTCTCTTCAGTCATGTCTGACTGTTTGTGACCCCATGGACTGTAGCCCGCCGGGCTCTTCTGTCCATGGGATTCTCCAGGCAAGAACACTGGAATGGGTTACCATGCCCTCCTCCAGGGGATCTTCCCATCCTAGGGATAGAACTCGCATCTCTTAGATTTCCTGAATTGGGAAGTGGGTTTTTTTTTTTTTTTTCTTTTCTTTTTTTTTTTTACCACTAGCACCACCTGGGAAATCAAATGGTAAAGAATCCACCTATAAAGCAGGAGACCCGGGTTTGATCCCTGGGTCAGTAAGATCCCCAGGTCAGTAAGATCCCCGGGAGAAGTATTCTTGCCTGGAAAATTCCATGGACAGAGGAAACTGGGGGGCTACCCTGGGGTCTCAGAGTTGGACCTGACTGAGCAACTAACACTTGAACTATTTGCACACGCTATCAAATTTCTTCTCTCCTTTTGAAGGCAGCCTTTATGGTCTGAGGGCTATCCCTGGGATGAGTAGGGAGCGATCTGGGTGTCTAGTGTGAACAGTGCGTTTGTAAGTAAAAAGCTCAAAACTTTTTCCTTATTAAACTTCCTGACACATGTTCTTGGAATATCACTGTGAATTTTGACTGTCACAAATGGCAGTTAATCTCAGTAAGATCATACACGAAAGTTGCCTCCAGTTTAGAAAATATCATGTCTTGCTCATACTAGATACCCAGTAAATGTTTACTAATTTGATTTGATCTAGGATATCTCTAAGGACTATTGGGAAGCCAGGTTCTCAAACATTCCCACATTACTTTTTTCCTGGTAGCTCAGTTCTCAGGAACTGAGGTGGGTGAAACTGCAGGGATTTCCCACCCTGGGTCCCTTTCTTATGATGTCAGAGACACAGCTTTCTGAGGTGACTTAAGGACAGAGCTGTGGAGGAGTCCTTCTTCAATGAAGCCACCCTAAGAATCTGAAAGGATCTATTCAAGGGTTCTTGGGTGGCTCCTTGCGGCTCAGCTGAGATTTATACCTCTGATTTCAGCAGGACTGCTAGGTGCCTTTGAACCTGAGAAGTCACATAATCTGGCTGGCACCTTTCTAGACCCACTTCCTCTGGTGAGAAAAGAATGAGTCTTTATAACAAAGAAGAAAGCATACGGCCTATCCTGGTCCCCAGCCTAGGTAAGAACAGCATCTACATTTGTCAAAGCCCAGCTGAAGGGTGTGGAGATAACTCTGGTTAGGAAGAAGGACCAGTCTAAGGGGAACCCATCACTGGTGGCAGCGTACATTGCTCTTGCCTCCAGATTAGCTCCATCACAGGCTAGAGGTCTGGAATAGAGTTAGTAATCAGCGTACAAGCTGCTAATACTTACTGAGCACTTATCATGTATCCTGGACTGTTTCCAGGCCTTCCCATTAATTCATTTTATTCTTACAGCTCTACAGGGCAGATACTAATATCATTCTTATTTTACTGATGAAGAAACTGGAGCACAGAGATTTTAAATAAATTGCCTGGGCATTTCCCTGGCTGTCTGGTGGTTAGACTTTGCCTTCTAACACAGGGGGTGCAGGTTCCATCCTTGATCAGGGATCCCACATGCCTCGGGGCCAAAAAAACCCAAAACATAAAACAGAAGCCATGTGTAAAAAATTCAATAAAGACTTTTTTAAATGGTCCACATCAGAAAATCGTAAAAATAAATAAATAAATTGCTCAAGGTTACACAGTGTGATGGTGTAAAAATAGGGCACAATTCTTTGAAAGTCTCTTTTCAAAAAGTGTTAGTCACTCAGTCGTGTCTGACTCTTTGCAGCTCCATGGACTGTAGTCTGCCAGGTTCCTCTGACCTTGGGATTCTCCAGGCAAGAATACCAGAGTGGGTAGCCATTCCCTTCTCCAGGGAATCTTCCCAACCCAGGGATTGAAACTGGGTCTCCTGAATTGCAGTTGGATTCTTTACCATCTGAGCCACCAGGGAAGTGGTGTATAATTTTCCTCTTCCTTTGATTTGAATCAGACTTAGAGACTCCATTCTAATGAGTAGAATGTGGTGTAAGTGAGGAAATATGCTTCCTAAGTGAGGATAAACGACATTGCCTCTTCCCCCAGCTCTCTTTTGGGTCGCTCACCCTGGGGAAAGCCAGTCATCACTGGCTTCGGGACTCTCAGGCAGCCTCTCTAGAGGCCCATGTATGGGGACCAGAGACAGAATGAAAAGGCAAAAGGAACAGCGAACCTGGCCCCAGAATCCCAACACTCACTACGTCTCACCAGGGCAGATTGCCACAGGCACAGTAGCTCTGCCTCTGTAGAGGTTTTTCCACGCAGCAGCCATGACACCCCTCTGCTTAAAATCTAGAACAAATTCCAAGTTTTCTGCCAGGTAATACAGAGTTTTCTATAATCTGACCCTGGCCTAGCTTACCTCCCAACAATCCTCCTGATTTTCAACTTAATATCGTTGAACTCTATGCAATTTCTGACTCCACACACCACTTCTGACTCTTTGAGGACAGGGCCTGGGGTTTGTCTCATCTGGGATATCATCCCTCACTCCACCTGACCCCTTCCCTCAGGCATTTCTCTTCACTGCTGGAGTGAACACTCATCCTCCACTCTCCAACAGTCCCCTGAAGACAGCCCCATGTATGGGGTATGCTATGCGGACAGTACCTGCCTGAATGTCTGTCCCCTCCAGGACATTATAAGCTCTTTGTCAAAAACTGCAGGATCATATTTAACGTTGCATTCCTGGTATCTGGCAAATAGTAGGTGCTCAACAAATGGGACAATGCATTCAAAGTATTTAGGATAACACCTGACATAGTAAGTGATCAATTCATGTTGTCATTGCTGTTGTTGTTAATTTGTTAATGAAACCAATGGCTACTGCTCATCTATCCACAAGCAAAAAAAAAATTGTTTGCTTTCTTCCAGGCAAAAAGTGAAGAGAAAAAGGCTAAATGAAAAGAAAAGAAAATGGAATATTACTCAATCATAAGAAGGAACATTTGAGTCAGTTCTAATGAGGTGGATGAACATAGAGCCTATTATACAGAGTGAAGTGAGTCAGAAAGAGAAAAACAAATATCGTGTATAAATGCATATATATAGTATCTAGAAGTTGGTACTGATGAATTTATTTGCAGGGCAGCAGTGGAGATGCATAGAGAACTGACTTGTGGACACAGTGGGGGAAGGAGAGGAAGTGACAAATTGAAAAAATAACACTGAAACATGGACCTTACCATAAATAAAATAAATGGCCCAGTGGAGTTTGCTCTGTGATGCTGGGAGCTCAAATCGGGTGCTCTGCAACAACCTAGAGGGATGGGATGGGGTGAGAGGTGAGAGGGAGGTTCAAGAGGAAGGGGATATAGGTATACTACGGCTGATTCATGTTGATGTATGGCAGAAACTAACACCATATTGTCATTATCTTCCAATGAAATCTAAATTTTTTATAAAGGAAAGAAACAGAAAACACATTGAAAACAATGGAGAATCTAAAGACACTAAAGATATGCAGTTAAATAGCCTAAATCAAATGAGATTAATGAGAAAATCAAACAAAGCAAGGGGAATTTGTCAAACTTTCCTAGCAGGCGAGATAGTCTCCACTTGGAAAGTGGCTTTAAGGGAAGTGGCAAATTCCCTATAACCTGAGTCACTGAAAATGAGATCAGACAAACCACTTAAAAGTATACAGCAGTACACATCAGGGTACTGGCAAGAGTTCGTGGGCTGTTTCATCTACTTTCTCTGATTCATTCATAAAATATTTATAATAAAGCTGCAAAACATTTGTGACATCTTTTCCCATTGTTGGCCTTCATTTTTCCAAGGGGAAAATGCATAGTATTAATATTTACTCAGCTAAGATTACCAGGCAAGGGGACTGTGCAACTCCACCATGGCTAATAACTGAACAATAACATTGGAAATGCTAGAGACCGTCATTTCACTGGAAATGTTCTTTGACACTACTTGATTATTTTGATTAGGTCTATATTGGGGGAAAACATCTTGGGGCAGATTGCTACTGGGTGTGTGCTGATTTATTCTTTGAATAAAATTGGTCAGAAATACATTTTCTTAAAATAACAACCGCACATGACACACACATTGTACTTTCTCTCTCTTGCTCCCTTACTGCCTCCTCCTTCCTCTGCTTCTTTGTTTCATTTAATGGTTCCTAGAAACAAAGACAGATGCTAGAATAAAAGAGCTGATATTACTATTCTCCTGCAGTTGTTTTCTTTAGCTTTCCAAATACAGTCATATTTTCCCAACTCTTTGTTCATCAAAATTTTGCCTTAAAAAATATCTTTCAGAAATATCTCTGAAAAGATGGTTTTAGAATATTTCCATGTCTCACTTTAACTGGCACCTGGATGCTTTATTTTCTTCTGATGAATTAAGATGTACCACTACATTAAAAAAATAACTTCCTAGGGTTTTTTTGATTCACACGAGCACTCTTTGATGTTAGAGGTGAAGGGTTCAGGGTCTCCAGGACAGCCCTCTCATTTTAGTGCTAAGGAAACCAAGTCCCTGGAGGTACAAAGCCAGAGTGAGTCAAAGCCAGGAATCCAGATATCTTCACTCTTTATTTTTAATTAGTTAATTTTTTATTGAAGGACAATTGCTTTACAGAATTTTGTTGTTTTCTGTCAAACCTCAACATGAATCAGCCATAGGTATACATACATCCCCTCCCTTTGGAACCTCCCTCCCACCTCCCTCCCCATCCCACCCCTCTAAGTTGATACAGAACCCCTGTTAGAGTTTCCTGAGCCATACAGCAAATTCCCGTTGGCTATCTATTTTACATATGGTAATGTAAGTTTCCATGTTACTCTTTCCACACATCTCACCCTCTCCTCCCCTCTCCCGTGTCTGTAAGTCTATTCTCTACATCTGTTTCTCCATTGTTGCCCTGTAAATAAATTCTTCAGTACCATTTTTCTAGATTCCATATATATGTGTTAGAATACAATATTTATTTTTCTCTTTCTGACTTTCTTCACTTTGCATAATAAGTTCTAGGTTCATCCACCTCATGTCTTCACTCTTTGTCTAGAACTTTGCCTGCTATACCAAGGATGAAATGAGTAGAGATCACTGAGGATGCACTTTTTTTTTCTTTTCCTTCAATTCAAATTTCAGCAATATAACTGTAATGAAAATAAGAACAACTAAAATTTCATGATCAAACCAATCAGTCCTAAAGGAAATCAACCCTGAATATTCATTGGAAGGACTGCTGCTGAAGCTGAAGCTCCAATACTTTGGCCACCTGATGCAAAGAGTTGAGTCATTGGAAAAGACCCTGATGCTGGGAAAGACTGAGGGTGAGAAAAGAAGGGGTTGACAAGGGCTGAGATGATTGGGTGGCATCACTGACTCAACGGACATGACTTTGAGCAAGATCCGGGAGATGGTGAAGGCCATGGAAGCCTGGCGTGCAGTTCATGGGGTCACAGAGAGACAGATACTTAGCGACTGAACATCATCATCCTGTGAATGCTTATTTTGTGCACTGTGTTATCCTACACTTTTTATGTGTTTTAGTTTGAGTCACAAAACTATTATCCCCATCTCACCAGTGAGGAATACGAGGCACTGGAAGGCGGCGTGACTCCCCAGGGTAACCTGCCTTAGGCAACAGGAGACAGAGGGAGGAGGGACCCTGAGGCCCGCGTCCTGGGGACGCTGCCCCATCCTTACACTTGAGACCTCTCAGTAAAAGCAGATCTTCCTTGGGGGCTGGGAAAGCAATGGAGGTGCCTATTCCCCAGTCTAAGTGCTGATATTTGCTTTATTTTTTAAAAAAATATTTATTTGATAAGTGTTGATATTTCATTGCTATTCCAGTGTTATCACTGTGGCTTTGTGTTTTCATAATTCCTATTTTATGTCACCATTACCAATAAATTTGGTACCAATCTCATTCCTTGGAATTTCCTGAATATAACAATGAGGATTTCTCAATAACGTGAAAATGCAAATTTTGCCTCTTCGTAAACTTTCTAGATGTGAAAATATTTTTAAAAAGTTGGCCCCAAACCACTGATAAAAAATAATTATAAAGAAGCAGATTGACAGGACCAGTATAAAAATTTATAGGAAAGAAATTCTTTGCCACCTAAATCCACAGATGAAATAGAAGAGCTTTTGAGAATAATGAAAGTTGTACAAAACACTAAATATAGTTCTCAGATTTTTTTCAAAACCGTATAGGAGAAAGGAGTCTTAAAATGTGCATTACATTTATAAAGCTTTAAAATTATACGAAGTTTGGGGAAAAGTAGAGAATACAGAGGAGAAGGCAATGGCACCCCACTCCAGTACTCTTGCCTGGAAAATCCCATGGACGGAGGAGCCTGGTAGGCTGAAGTCCATGGGGTTGCTAAGAGTCGGACATGACTGAGCATCTTCACTTTCACTTTTCACTTTCATGCACTGGAGAAGGAAATGGCAACCCACTCCAGTGTTCTTGCTTGGAGAATCCCAGGGATGGCAGAGCCTGTTGGGCTGCCATCTATGGGGTCGCACAGTCAGACATGACTAAAGCAACTTAGCAGCAGTAGCAGCAGAGAATACAGAAGACATTGAAAGCTGAGACTAAGGTTTCCTTTAGCAGGTATGAACTTGGGGCGTATTGGTGAGCACCCTATGGATAGCCTGCCTGGGCTTGTTAACACAAGCCTGCCTCCTGTTAGCACACTGAGGGAAGCAGTCGGCTGGGCCCAGCTGGTTGCTGGTCTGAGACTAGGACCTCTGGCTAGAAGATGGATGCTCTGGAAAACCCTTCAGTTCCTCAGCAGGGACAAGGGAGCCCATGGTAATTGCCAGAGGGATGTTTTTCGGTTTTCAAAACAGAGTGTAAATAGGGTCAAGGGTTTGCCTACTGGAACCATCCATAAGAGGTCAAGAACTGAGCTCTCAGGCCAGGAAGGGGAGTCTGGGAAGGGTCCCTGAGCCAGGAAATAGATGGTAAATGATGCGAACCCACAGGGCCAGGGAGTAACTTTAGGAAAGTCTATTTCAGGTGTTTATTGGAACGCCTCTGATGTTCAGCGACTAACGCAGTTCAGGGGCAGGTGTCCCTGCAAAGAACACAAACCAAAGCCCAGCTCTTGCCCTCAAACAGGGGAGAGCTGAGGAAGTAAAGACGACAAGCTCCCTGAGGGCAGGAACCTTGTCTGGAAGGAAGGTAAGGGTCAGTGAAATTACAGTGATTCCCCCAAAGGAGCACCCCAAGTCAGGACTTAAGTCAGGACTGTCCTGCAGAAACCAAGGGCACTGGACCAATGCTATTCCTCCACTCCTTGCTCCAGGGTCCAGTCACGGTTCTCAGTGACAACCCTGTGCCAGGACTGACAGCAGGACTGGGTCTCGGTGGGGAGACCTGGGGGAAGGCTGAGCCTCCCCGCTCATTCTACCTCCATCTGGATGCCTCCGGGACAAACACACCTGGCTGATCTTGCACACCACTGAGACGGCGCACAAAGGACGTGCTTGGAAAGCTTGCAGTGAGACCTGAGTGAGGCAAGTGCCTTTCGGCATCCCTGGAAAGTAAGACAGAAAGACTGCTGGGTCTGTGATCTGCTGAGTGAGACTCCAAAGGGCAGGACAGGCCCTGAGTCACTGGGGATTGAGGCGGTTCTCATCTCTCAGCCTTGAGTGAAATGACCCAGCCGGTGGCACCGTTTCCCCTTCTGGGCTGTACCACAGCTGAGGCCGCGCCATCTGAGCTGCAGGGACACAAACACGAAACGCAGTCACCAAGGAGCAGCTAATGCCTGAGCCCGGAGAACGACAGGGGGTGAGAGTGAACGTTAAAAAGATGATCAACATTACCAAGTGAGGTCCCGTAGAAAGGAGGAGAAGACAGTGAGGCAGTGGAAACTGGTGAAAAAACCTCCCAGCAATACATATGCAGGAACTACACGCTTCAGTTGTTATCAAACTTTTCAGTCATTAAAACTTCAGTGGGAGTTAATAAAGGGAATGATCTTAAGCCGTTTTTATTATGAATACGCCTTTTATAGTTTAATTCTTGAACTGTTCTTAAAGCAAATTTGATAGCAAACTTTCTTCAGTATTCTGGTTACTGGCTACTGGCTACAGATACCTCCGAAGACACAAATAGATTTCCTTTTGTTTTTAAATAATCAAGTGGATTATATTGAACATATATGTTCATATATATTGAATATATGTTATATATTCATATAACATAGAAAGGAGACATGAATAAACACATGTACTAGAGAGCATGACACATCGAGACATGGCAAGAAAGTGGGGAAACTCAAGGTCTAGTGACAGAACACTTGACCTCAGTCAAGCTTCTGCAATTTACATAACACAAGCCACTTAGTCGCCTCTTACTCTCAGTTTCTCTATCCGTAAAAATGGGAATAGAAGTAATATTTAACTCTGAGGACGTTGGTGGGGAGACAACATAGATCTTATGGAAATGTGCTTTGTAAAAAGCCCCGACCTAGTGTTACGGCTTGTAGCATCATCAGCTGACTCTGAGGGCAGCTCCAGTGAGAGGAAGCCTTGGTGTAGCTCGTGCTTCTTACTGGGCTTGGAGGGCACAGGCATTCACTGGCAGCCCAAAGAGAAAACCCAACTAACGTGTAAAAGACACCAGCGGTAGCGGTAGGTGTTAATTAAGTAAATCACCAAATAACCACCTTTGATACAAACCAGAAAATGTTTATACCTTCTGATAGCTTACTGATCTCTCATTCTTTTTGCAGGACAGATTTAAATTGTGAATGGTACTGAATAGCTAATATAGTAAGCCCCCTACATATGAACCTTTAAGTTGAGAACTTCCAAAGATGTGAACGTGCATTCCATCGAGGTCAGATGTGAGTGAAATTGCAGCTTGCCGTCTGTGTTAGCTGGTCACCTAGACGAGCTTTGCTGGCTGAAGCTCCAATATTTTGGCCACCTGATACGAACAGACGACTCGTTGGAAACAACCCTGATGCTGGGAAAGATTGAGGGCAGGAGAAGGGGGCGAAAGAGGATGAGATGGTTGGATGGCAGCACCAACTCAATGGACATGAGTTTGAGCAAACTCTGGGAGATAGCGAAGGACAGGGAAGCCCGCCGTGCTGCAGTCCATGGGGTAACAAAGACATGACTGAGCGACTGAACAACAATGACAATGGGCTCTCAGAGCAGAACTTGTTCGTACATAGGGGGCTTCGTGTATCCTCAACAATAGCACAAGGGATTTTGGTTAGCTTCACTTGGCAACGTTAAGGTGCTGGTTTGCTGGAGGATGCTGCATTTTCATAAGGCAAGGAGTTTGCCAAAGTGACCACTAGACAGAAGGTACTGTACTCAAGTTTCCCCTCACTTTACAGATGAGAAAACTGAGCTTAGGGAGAACAGCTAATTTTTGAAAGGTCCCAGAGCCAACATCTGGAATTCATGTTATGAATCCAAAATGAGCATCCAAAAATGCTCGTAACTGTTGTGTCACATTGGGCATAGAACACTTAGGAATCTGGAAAATTGTAAAAAAAAAAAAAAAAAAAATACTGCCTAGATGGAGGGGCTATGAATTGGTTCAATTACTTTAGATAACCATTTGGCACTCTCTTATAATCTTGAACATTTTCATGCTCTACAATCCAGAAATTTCACTCCAAGATAGAGGAATTCTCATGCGTTACATATGTACATAAGAATGGCATGGAAGCATTGTTCGTAATGCAAAACACAACAAAATAAAATATCTGGAAAAGCCAAAAGTTCTTTTGACAGGAGGATGGGCAGATAACTTGGGACATTCCATAGCAGTGAATATAAATGAACTGCAACTCAACACAATTGCAAAGATGAATCTTGAACATCACACTATGCAAAGTAAGTTACAGAGGGTTACCTATAGAATGACACTGTTTCAATTAAACTCAAAGCAAGTAAAACTAACAAATAATGAATGTGGATACATACATCCTTGATAAAACTGCTAAAAAATCAGGGGAAAGGTAGGGACCAAGTTCAAGCAAACGATTCCCTCTAAATGCAGTCAAGGGTGGAATAAATGGCTATGTGCGTGTGCTGTCGCCTCAGGCGTGTCCGACTCTTTGTGACCCCATGGACCATAGCCTGCCAGGCTCCTCTGTCCATGGGATTCTCCAGGCAAGAATACTGGAGTGGGTTGCCATTCCCTTCTCCAGGGGATCATCCCAACCCAAGGATTGAACCCACATCTCTGCAACTCCTGCATCTCAGGCGGATTCTTTACCACTGAACCATACCGTGCAAGTCCCAGTGGCCACAGGTAGATGCAAAAGTGTTGGAAACATTCTAGTTATTAAATTGGGGGTTAAGTCCATGGGTCACCACTTTGTTATGTATCACACTACCATATAAATTAGATATATTACTTTAAATGAAGTAGATATAATGAGGGCTTCCCTGGTGGCTGAGACAGTAAAGAATCCGCCTGCAGTGCAGGAGACCCAGATTTGATCCCTGGGTTGGGAAGACCCCCTGGAGAAGGGAATGGCAACCCACTTCAGTATTCTTGCCTGGAAAATCTCATAGAGAAGCCTGGCGGGCTACAGTCCACGGGGTCCCAAAGAGCCGGACATGACTGAGCGACTAGGACTTTCACTTTCACAGGTATAATGAAAATCTTATTTTTTTTTAAGGTACCCCTGGGACTTATCTGCAAAGGTAAGATGGGCATACAGAAGACTCCACCTTCTACACCCTCCCCTAGGTACCTGAAGCCTAGACGACTCCAGGAAAAGACACCAGACCGAGGGGACATGGCTCTGATTATCCAAGTCTGTTTTCTGGGCCCTCCAAACTTGATGGCTACCTGGGGCTCCGGGGCCTCAGTAAACAACCCTGTCAGCCCAGCAGAGCAGATGAGAAAGTGCTGGGCCACCCAGGTGGCAATCAAGAGCTCTGCTGGGTGGGCCAGAAACTGCAGTTATCCCTGACCTGTGGCCACAGGAGCCACCTGCAGAGAGCACGGGGAGGGGTGGGGGGCAGGGGGAGTGTCCATGCTCCAGCGCTCAGGGGCCTGGCCACCCCGCCGCACCCAGGGGCCAGCAAGCCAGTGCCAGTGGGACCTCAGCACGGGGCTCTCCAGCTGAAGCAATTGAAGTGAGTGGATAATTGCACATGATAGAGTTGAAATATAATTGCCTCATTAAAATGGGTTACTAAATCTCATTGTGCCTGGGTGTGAAAGAGAGAGACAGAGATGTGTGTGTTAAACTGCAGTTAGAACAAAACAGCATAAATGAATGTGAGCGGAAGCCATCTGAGTGTGCCTGACTGTACCACCAGGTTCCACAGGAGACCCCGGTGTCCGCGGGGTCGTCCAAAGGACTGGTGAAGCCCGTCGTTAGTGGCTGCTTCGGGCAGAGATGGCTCAGAGTGGGGCTGACTCAGACCAGGTCTCATCTCCTGCTGACGCGTCTCCATCTTGGAAGATGAAGCTCTGGTCTTGTAGCAAGGCATCTTTGTCCTTCCACTATATCTTCAGAGCTCATCCCTGCATGGCTACCCAAGCAAGGTGGACAATGGGCACTTCTCATGCCTTCCTGGCAGAATTCTGAGCAGGCATGGGAGCTGTCTGTGGCAAGGATGCCGAAGAATCAGAGAATAACACTCCCAGCACAGTCCTTGCCAACCTGTAAGGAAGCCCTTACAAGTGCCATCTTCCCCTCCTGCCCCAGAAGTGTGGACACAACTCTGATGAGATCATCAAACACTCCCGCCATCAACACACAGAGAAATAACACTCTTCTTCCCTCACAGGGGGGCCACCAACTGCAACGCTTCCTGCCGCTGCCCCCTCCAAAGCCACCCCTCCAAATCGCCAAAGCCCCATTTGAGAGCTCCCCAAAGGATTCTTGTCTGGTCAATCCCATGGACATAGGAGCCTGGCAGGGTACTGTCCATAGGGTCGCAAAGAGTCAAACACAACTGAAGCGACTTAGCATGCACACAATGGAGCACAAGGGAGAAGACCCAGCTCCTCACCTGCTTTGGAATATTTGAAAAAAAAAAAACAGGTATTTCTGAAAACAACTCTGAGTTCTTATTGCCTCAACAGCTGCAAAAGGTCATACCTCACTTTGTTCTTAAGTTTCTAACACACATTCAATCTGACAACGAGCACAACTTAGTCCAAAAGAGCAAGTTTTTTTTTTTTTTTTTTCCTCAGAATGCTCACACATTAAGATGTCGAGACTAATGAGTTATTTTCTTTTCAGTATTAGAAAGCAGATAAACACGGACAATCTGGTGTTCGTTAAGTGTCACTAACAAGACCCAAAACCCTCTTTAGAATCCCAAAGTCCACAGGTGTCTGGTGTAGGCACAGCCTAGGTGAGGACTTTCCAGGGGACTTTCCAATGGTAAATAATCCATCTGCCAATGCAGGAGACACAGGTTCGATCCCTGGGTTGGGAAGATTCCCGGGAGAAGGAAATGGCAACCCACTCCAGTATTCTTGCTGGGAAATCCCATGAACAGAGGAACCTGGTGGGCTACAGTCCATGGAGTTGGAAATAATCAACGTGACTTAGCAACTGAGCTCACATGCATAGCTTTAGTTGAGGGACTGGAGATGCAAAAAGACAGGAAGGGGAAAGGGGCTGCAGGCCCCAGCCCTGACTGCAGAGAACACTGAAGGCGCCCCCTCGCTCTTACCAGCCTGCATGAGTCACCGCTGCTGGTAAGCCCTTGCCTTCAAATGCAGATTTTCACTTCGACAGACAGATTTGTCTCTACGCATGATTAAATACTCTCTTGATGCCTCAGATAAGTTCAGAAGTGCAAAAAAGGAGGAGGATAAGCTTTTTAATTACAAGCAAGTCAGCCTGGCAAACAGAACTCTCAACCTGTCCAAGTTGAGACGGACTTCCGGACCTCGCCAAGATCCCCATCTGCTTCTTCTGTGGGGGCTTGGGGAAGGGGGTGCTAATTCAAGTTCCCACAGAAAGAATTAGAGAATCTTGGACCAAATGCTTAGCTCAAACAAATAAAGAGCCTCAGTTCTGGATAAAAGTCAAATTGTTAAGAAATTGCACTACTCTCTTTTGGGGTTTTTGTGTGTGTGTGTGGAGGGGGTAGATGGATAGGGGGTTGTGGGACACAGGAGAATGAGAAAGTGACAGAACCAGATTTCGGCTCATCTTGATAAAATGTTGGAGTTACAAAAGCAACTCTTGTTCACGGTTTCCCCAGGCTTTGCTGGGTGCAGGCAGGGGTGCCTGGATGCCATAATCCCCCATGTGGCTCTCTCTCTCCCACCCCCGTGCTCAGCTTCCTTGAGTGCCAGGATACTCCAGAGCCTCAGAATGGAGCCCTTGAAATGTTATGAAACAGGAATTGGCAATCCTTTCCTTTCAAGCTGCCAAGCTGGAGAAGGGGCTTGAGCAGGGGGGAGGGAGGAGACGGGAGGAGGCACAGGAAAGGTGAATGCAACGTGTCAGCTGGTGTCAGGACTCAACTACTAAGGTGCCCCCAACTGTGCGCCCACCACTCGAGGGGCAGCCAGATGGAGGGCCGATGGGCAAGACGACGGGGACAGAGGCAGCACTGGGGAGAGTGTGGAGATGCCAGCAGCGGCCGGGCTGGCAGCTGATGCGGCTCTGCCAGGCGGGCACGGTGATCAGGGAACCTGGAGCGCCCCCTGCTGGTAGGTGAGCCAGGGCTTGGTTGCTAAATCTCCCTACAGGCAACTTGGCATTTGAGCCTTCACGGTTTTGGCCCATGGCCTAATTGCTCAGAATACGGGCTCAGTTGGAGAGTGGCTCCTTCATCACACTCAGTAACTATCTGCACACAGCACAGAAGCTGTGATATTTCTACTCCAGCAAGTCCTCTTTGCCGACCACCAAAATTCCATGGAAAATTCTCAGAAGCTGCTGGATATAAACCAAACTGAATTTTACATTAAATTTATGCTTCAGATTACGGATGATTCTATAGCTGGCAGATTGGCCACCAAGCAAGAAAACTGCCTCCTTATTTTGTTCAAGAAACCATCTACAATGCATATTGCAAAGTTCAGTGATATAAAGGATTCATGTTTTTATTCTCAAACAAATCTGGGAGCTGGAAAACAATGTGGCATGCTAGCTTATGCTTGTGACTGTGATTGTGTGCCCTAAATCACTTTGGGACGAGGTCATTCGAGGTTAGATCAGATTCTGTCTAGTATATACAGGATCGCAGAGATTACAGTCATAGGATAGTATTTGAAAACCAGTAAGAGCCAACAGAATCCAAGTCACCCAACCCAGAGTTTGAAAGAGAAGGAAAGAACTGAGCAATACGAATGTGAAGATTTAGCTTAACTTATCATGGGATCAAAGTGACTGGCGCTGCCAATAGCTTATAATCAGCTTAACTGGTGAGTCCACAGTTAATAACTTGGAAGTGGGAGACAGCCAACAGGATTCTAAAGCACGGGATGGCAGAAAAAGATCCACTTCGTTATCAATTATTCTTTGTAAAACTAGATTTTTTTTGATGTGGACCATTTTTAAAGTCTTTATTGGACTTGGTACATTATTGCTTCTGTTTTGTGTCTTGGTTCTCAAGCCGTGAGGCATGTGGGATCTTAGCCCCACAACCAGGGATCAACCTGCACCCCCTGAACCCCCAGGGAAGTCCCTCAATTGTTCTTTTTAAGAAATAAATTTTACTGCCTTTGCTAAAAACTTTAACAGCAAAAAATCCAAATAACGTACTTCTAAGTAACTAATGGTTCAAAAAATATAATGAATAAAACTTAAATATTAAGAAATAACTTCAAAGCATATAAGGTATAAACCGACAAAACTAAAAAGAAACAGAAGCCAATCCACAATCACAGTTAACATTTTTCAAAAAGAGCCTCTCAGGAGCCGGTACAACATGCAGATCGAAAATCAGGACTACAGATAATCTCAACAAGATTAACAGTATTTATCCTCGTAATGTGTGGAACATTGTACCCAATAACTACAGAACACATCATTTTCCAGTATAAGGAGGATACCATTCACTGACATAGCTCATACGCTGGACCCTAAAGCAAGTATGAACAAATATGAAAGGACTGATACACAACACATATTTTATGGCTCCAGCAGAATTAAGCTCTAAATCAGTAATAAAAGATAACTAGGAAATCTTCATATATTTGGAAATACATTTCTAATTAATCCATGAGTCAAAGAAAAAAAAATCACACTGGAAATGAGAGAATACTTTGAAGTGAAATATTATAAAAATATGACATAAAAGCTATGGATATATAGGTGGACATATTTATTAATAAATATATTACAAAAGAAAATTTGAAATTTGATGATATAAATTTCCACTGCAAGAAGGCAGGAAAAGAAGAGCAAATAAAATACCAAGAAAGCAGGAAGAAGGAAATAATACAGATAGAGAAAAAAATCAACAAAATAGAAAATAATCAACCATATCAAAAACAGATTTCTTTGACAAGACTAGCAAGACCATAACTCTTAACAAGACCAAAAAAAAAAAAAAAGGAAAGAAAGCACAAATTACTAATACCAGGTTCACAGACATTAAAAAATATCAAGAGATAACCTAACAACAAATTAGATGAAATGGACATACACCTTGAAAAAAAGAACTCATCAAAACTAATATAAGAATGAATGGACCATACAAATAGCCCTATATTTATTTTTAAACTGATTCTGTCATTTAAAACCTTCCCACAAAGACATCACCAGATAAGTTGGCTTCACTTGGAATTCTAAACATTTAAGGAAGAAGTAATAACAATCTTATACAAACTATTCCAGATTAGAGAAAAAAGAATATGTCCCACTTAGTTTTATGAGGTCAGTATAACTTTGTGACAAAAACCCAACAAGGACACAGAAAAACAAAGGAAAATAACAGAGCAATCTCTCTCATGAGCATATATGCAAAAATTCTAATATGAATAAATCAAGTCAAGAGATATAGAAAAAGAGATTGTAATTATGATCACTGCAGTTTATTCCAGGAAGGCAACGTTTGATGTTTGAAATTCGCCACACTGAGCAAATAATCACATGGTTATCTAAATAAATAGAGAAAAAAAATTGTATAATATTTAATAATCATGCATTACTTAAAGTAATTAGAACAGAAGGGAACTTCAGTCAGTTCAGTTCAGTTCAGTCGCTCAGTCATGTCTGACTCTCTGCGACCCCATGAATCTCAGTACGCCAGGCCTCCCTGTCCATCACCAACTGCCGGAGTTCAGCCAAACTCATGTACATCAAGTTAGTGATGCCATCCAGCCATCTCATCCTCTGTCGTCCCCTTCTCCTCCTGCCCCCAATCTCTCCCAGCATCAGGGTCTTTTCCAATGAGTCAACTCTTTGCATGAGGTGGCCAAAGTACTGGAGTTTCAACCTCAGCATCAGTCTTTCCAATGAACACCCAGGACTGGTCTCCTTTAGGATGGACTGGTTGGATCTCCTTGCAGTCCAAGGGACTCTCAAGAGTCTTCTCCAACACCACAGTTCAAAAGCATCAATTCTTTGGCGCTCAGCTTTCTTTATAGTTCAACTCTCACATCCATACATGAACACTGGAAAAAGCATAGCCTACACTAGACGGACCTTTGTTGACAATATCTCTGCTTTTTAATATGCTATCTAGGTTGGTCCTAACCTTCCTTCCAAGGAGTAAGCGTCTTCTAATTTCATGGCTGCAGTCACCATCTGCAGTGATTTTGGAGCCCAGAAAAATAAAGTCTGACACTGTTTCCACTGTTTCCCCATCTATTTCCCATGAAATGATGGGACCAGATGCCATGATCTTGGTTTTCTGAATGTTGAGCTTTAAGCCAACTTTTTCATCTCCTCTTTCACTTTCATCAAGAGGCTTTTTAGTTCCTCTTCACTTTCTGCCATAAGGGTGGTGTCATCTGCGTATCTGAGGTTACTGATATTTCTCCCGGCAATCTTGATTCCAGCTTGTGCTTCTTCCAGCCCAGCATTTCTCATGATGTACTCTGCATAGAAGTTAAATAAGCAGGGTGACAATATATAGCCTTGACGTACTTCTTTTCCTATTTGGAACCAGTCTGTTGTTCCATGTCCAGTTCTAACTGTTGCTTCCTGACCGGCATATAGGTTTCTCAAGAGGCAGGTCAGGTGGTCTCGTATTCCTATCTCTTTCAGAATTTTCCAAGTTTATTGTGATCCACACAGTCAAAGGCTTTGGCATAGGCAATAAAGCAGAAATAGATGCTTTTCTGGAACTCTCTTGCTTTTTCCATGATCCAGTGGATGTTGGCAATTTGATCTCTGGTTCCTCTGCCTTTTCTGAAATAGCTTGAACATCTGGAAGTTCACGGGTCACATATTGCTGAAGCCTGGCTTGGAGAATTTTGAGCATTACTTTACTAGCATGAGATGAGTGCAATTGTGCAGTAGTTTGAGCATTCTTTGGCATTGCCTTTCTTTGGGATTGGAATGAAAACTGACCTTTTCCAGTCCTGTGGCCACTGCTGAGTTTTCCAAATTTGCTGGCATATTGAGTGTAGCACTTTCACAGCATCATCTTTCAGGATTTGGAATAGCTCAACTGGAATTCCATCACCTAAACTAGCTTTGTTTGTAGTGATGCTTTCTAAGGCCCACTTGACTTCACATTCCAGGATGTCTGGCTCTAGGTCAGTGATCACACCATCATGATTATCTGGGTCGTGAAGCTCTTTTTTGTACAGTTCTTCTGTGTATTCTTGCCATCTCTTCTTAATATCTTCTGCTTCTGTTAGATCCATAGCATTTCTGTCCTTTATCAAGCCCATCTTTGCATGAAATGTTCCCTTGGTATCTCTAATTTTCTTGAAGAGATCTCTAGTCTTTCCCATTCTGTTGTTTTCCTCTATTTCTTTGCATTGTTCGTTGAGGAATTCTTTCTTATCTCTTCTTGCTATTCTTTGGAACCCTGCATTCAGATGCTTATATCTTTCCTTTTCTCCTTTGCTTTATGCTTCTCTTCTTTTCACAGCTATTTGTAAGGCCTTCCCAGACAGCCATTTTGCTTTTTTGCATTTCTTTTCCATGGGGATGGTCTTGATCCCTGTTTCCTGTACAATGTCATAAACCTCCATCCATAGTTCATCAGGCACTCTGTCTATCAGATCTAGGCCCTTAAATCTATTTCTCACTTCCACTGTATAATCATAAGGGATTTGATTTAGGTCATCCCTGAATGGTCTAATGGTTTTCCCCACTTTCTTCAATTTAAGTCTGAATTTGGCAATAAGGAGTTCATGATCTGAGCCACAGTCAGCTCCCAGTCTTCTTTTTGTTGACTGTATAGAGCTTCTCCATCTTTGGCTGCAAAGAATATAATCAATCTGATTTCGGTGTTGACCATCTGGTGATGTCCATGTGTAGAGTCTTCTCTTGTGTTGTTGGAAGAGGGTGTTTGCTATGACCAGTGCGTTCTCCTGGCAAAACTCTATTAGCCTTTGCCCTGCTTCGTTCCATATTACAAGGCCAAATTTTCCTGTTACTGCAGGTGTTTCTTGACTTCCTACTTTTGCATTCCAGTCCCCTATAATGAAAAGGACATCTTCTTTGGGTGTTAGTTCTAAAAGGTCTTGTAGGTCTTCATAGAACCGTTCAACTTCAGCTTCTTCAGCATTACTGGTTGGGGCATAGGCTTGGATCACTGTGATATTGAATGGTTTGCCTTGGAAACGAACAGAGATCATTCTGTCGTTTTTGAGATTGCATCCAAGTACTGCATTTCGGACTCTTTTGTTGACCATGATGGCTACTACATTTCTTCTGAGGGATTCCGGCCCGCAATAGTAGATATAATGGTCATCTGAGTTAAATTCACCCATTCCAGTCCATTTTAGTTCGCTGATTCCTGGAATGTCGACGTTCACTGTTGCCATCTCCTGTTTGACCACTTCCAATTTGCCTTGATTCATGGACCTAACATTCCAGGTTCCTATGCAATATTGCTCTTTACAGCATCGGACCTTGCTTCTATCACCAGTCACAACCACAGCTGGGTATTGTTTTTGCTTTGGCTCCATCCCTTCATTCTTTCTGGAGTTATTTCTCCACTGATCTCCAGTAGCATATTGGGCACCTACTGACCTGGGGAGTTTCTCTTTCAGTATCCTATCATTTTGCCTTTTCATACTGTTCATGGGGTTCTCAAGGCAAGAATACTGAAGTGGTTTGCCATTCCCTTCTCCAGTGGACCACACTCTGTCAGACCTCTCCACCATGACCTGTCAGTCTTGGGTGGCCCCACACGGCATGACTTAGTTTCACTGAGTTAGACAACGCTGTGGTCCGTGTGATCAGATTGGCTACTTTTTTGTGATTATGGTTTCAGTGTGTCTGCCCTCTGATGACCTCTCACAACACCTACCGTCTTACTTGGGTTTCTCTTACCTTAGACGTGTGGTATCTCTTCACGGCTGCTCCAGCAAAGCTCAGCCACTGCTCCTTACTTTGGACAAGGTTGCCCCTCCTAACCTTGAACGTGGAGTAGCTCCTCTCGGCCCTCCTGCGCCCGTGCAGCCACCGCTCCTTGGATATGGGGTTGCTCCTCGTGGGCGCCGCCCGTGACCTCGGACATGGGGTAGCTCCAGGTTCATCTACAAAATATCTACCCAGTGAAAGCTTTCCCTCCTTTCCCATATTTTAGAAAAAGAGAAGAGTGACCACTCTCACCACTTCTATTTAACACTATAGTACTGTATTGGTTAAACATCATACAGTACCAGTGAGCTGGAAAACATAAGAAGAATCAAAACTCCCATTAATTACAGACTATGTGATAGAATATATACATAAAAGTTTACAAAAGAATCTACAGAGAAAATTTGGAATTGGTAAATTTAGTAAGGTCACTAGTCAACATACAAAAATATATAAAAACCCAGTGTTTTATACAAAAAAGAGAAAATAAAATGATCCATTTAGGATTATCCCAGGAATGCAAGAATAGTTTATCATCAGAAAAAAATATAAATGTCATTTACCACAAGTAAAAGAAAAAAGCCACATGCTCAGCTCATCTCAATGGATTGTGAAAGTCCTTTAATAAAATTCAACACATTCATAATTAATAACGAAGAGTATAGAAGATCAAAAGAACTTTCTCTCTTGTCAGTGGTGAGATACTGTGAGCATCACCTTTAAAGTCAGAATTACGTGTCCCATATCATTGCTGTTAGCTACACTGTGTTGGAGGTCCAAGTCAGCATATTAAGATGAGAAAGAGATAAAGGGCACACAGACTGCAAGGAAACAAACACAACTGTTATCTAGTCTCACATAATACAAACGTTTATACAGAAAATCCAAAGCAAAATCATCATAAATGAGTTAATGCTTGGATCTAATATAAACAACAGACAAAAACCAATTCCATTTCTATATACAGCAACCAATGATTTAAAAATGCACCTTAAGAATAGCATTTACACCATAAATAAGAATTGTAAGTGTCTTCGGAAAAAAGTGCAACAAAATTTTCTAAGATTTAGAGAAAATGATAAAATTTTTCTAAGGGACACTAAAACTACCTTAACTAGATAAGGAAAATTCAACATCTTCATAACTTGGATTATTAATATCATAAAAATATTAATTCTATCCAAGTTGATACATAGATTCAAAGTAATCACAACCATACTCCCAACTGTTGTTTGAAAAATATAAAGTTGATTCTAAAACCTAAGTGAAATAGCAAAAAGCCAAGAATGCCCAAAGCACTCTAGGTGAAGAAAATAAAATGGAACACCCTACCAGATACCAAGATTTTTCCCTGGTGGCTCAGACGGTAAAGAATCTGCCTGCAACGCAGGAGGCCTGGGTTTGATCCCTGGCTTGGGAAGACCCCGAGGAGAAGGGAATGGCAACCCACTCCAGTATTCTTGCCTGGAGAATCCCATGGACAGAGGAGCCTGGTGTGCTGCAATCCATGGAGTCGCAGAGTTGGACATGACTGAACGACTTACACACATTATAAAACTTAAACAATTCAAAAATCAGTTATAGGTGTAAGAAATAAATGAACCCATGAAAAGAATGCAAAGAAAGAGCCAGAAATGTGTCCACATATAAGGAAATTTGAGATATATGACAGAATGGCACAGCCTCACCCCACCGTGATGACACACAGAAAGTAGGAAGCAATACTAATTCTGAACCACCCCCTAAGATTTGCGGTTACCAACAGCAACACCACAGTTAACGATTTACCACTTACAAAGAGTCTTTTGATAAATCATAAGAGTGAATTTGCACATTTTTGGTTTCTGCAAATGCCATTATGGTTTATTATTGCATGATTCACTTTTAACCTGTTAATACTCAGTGGATAAGTGGTTTTCTTTTGTGCAAGATTCAGAATAAGGCAGGGTACCTTGATGTTTTTCTTTTTGTTGTTTACCTTTTTTAAAATTTTTAAGTGGAGGATAATTGCTTTACGATATTGTTGGTCTCTGCCATACATCAACATGAATGCCATAGTTATACATGTGTCCCTTCCCTCTTGAACCCCCTCCCACCTCCCACCCCATCCCACCCCTCTAAGGCTGGGATGAATTGAGAGAGGAGCATTGAAACACATAAATTACCATATGTAAAACAGCCAGCCAGTAGGACTATGCTGTACGATGCAGGGAGCTCAAACTTGGTGTTCTGTTGTTTACCTTTGTTTTTAACGATGGCCTTTTGGCCTTTGAATGCTTGCTTTACTTACATCTTTGTTTATGAAACGGAACTAACATGGGTTTTAAGCAAGGAAGATTCCTGATCTCCCATTAAATACATACTGCAAGTCTGTGAAATATGAATCACATCTTTGGTCTCCTTTTTAAGACTTGGCTTCTACGGCAAATGCGCTTATCTACCTCAGTTTCATCTCCATTACCATTTTACATTGCATCTGAGGCCTGGCTAGCAACAGTGGCCAGTTCTTGTCTGAATCCTGCAAACTAGGCTCATAACGGACGACACCCCTAGAAAGGCTGGGCTCAACCCAGGAGACCCAACTTCTGATGATGGCTTTGCATGAGAAAAATCACTCTTGTCTCTTGTCATTTTGTGGTTAGTGGGCAAAAAATTAATGCTTCCTCCAAGGGAAATTCAGATCTTGACATTAGTGGAAATGAAGAGCATACTCAAGTAAATTAATTTCGTGGTGGCAAAGTAATAAACCTCGAAAACCCCAGATTGGCTTGGACCTTCCCTGTTTAAAATACACAGTGACAGAATACTTTGTCAAAAAATGATATATCCCCTCAGAGCAAGCAAATATTTCATATGGATATTTCTGGCTGCATCAAAAATTTTCCCCAATTCAACTCATTTTCATAAACTTAGACCATTCATTTTTACTTATTAAATTATCAGTGCTAGGAAAGTTTTTAACATTCACTGGCATTAATGTGAGTTGAATTTGATAGACTAGCATGCTATTATTAGTATGATTACTATATTCATTTCATAGCCAACTTATGATTGTTTTACGTCATCTGTCTCCAAAAGCATATTAAAGAGGAATAAATATGTATTTTCAAGACAGTTGTGCTTAAACACAACTATAGTCCAAAAGTAATCATATGTAAGGCCTATCTATTTACAATTGTTAACAGCATATTATTAACTATTAATAATTAGGAAAAATAAATTGACCTCCTGCAAGTATTCAACAGTATTATGTGACTGCACTTTTACTTATACTGAAAAATCCATTATATTGCATGGAAGATGAAAATTTGTTGCTTAATACAAGGCCACAAAGATTTATACCTACAAATGGCTCAGACTGTAAAAAATCTGACTGCAATGCAGGAGACCTGGTTCAAACCCTGGGTTAGGAAGATTCTCTGAAGAAGAGAATAGCAACTCACTCCAGTATTCTTGCCTGGAGAATTCCATGGACAGAGGAGCCTGGCGGGCTACAGCCCATGAGGTCGCAAAGAGTCTGACATGACTAAGTGACTAACACTTTCACTTTTTTCTCCTCAGAGTTTTTTAGCTTTTACATTTAAATCTTTGAGTTGATTTTCAGATATGAGATATAGTTCAGTTTCAATCTTTTACATGTGGTTTTCCAGTGGTTCCAATGCCATTTATTAAAAAGACTATTTTTTCATCATTGAACAGTCTTGGCAGCCTTGTTAAAAAAAATCAACAGATGATGGATGTATGGGTCTATTTCTGAACTCTAAATTCTGTCCCACTGAACTATATGTCTATCCTTATGCCAATCAATACTACACTGTTTTGCTTACTGTGGCATTGTAATAAAATTTGAAATTGGGAAAATTCAAGATAGCTCAGTTGGTAAAGAATCCGCCTGCAGTGCAGGAGATCCTGGTTCGATTCCTGGGTTGGGAAGATCCCCTGGAGAAGGCAAAGGCTACCCACTCCAGTATTCTGGCCTGGAGAATTCCATGGACTGTATAGTCCCTGGGGTCGCAAAGAATCAGACACGACTGAGTGACTTTCACTTCACTTTGACTGTTTTGGCTATTCATAAAGTCTGCTGTATGCCCATATGAATTTTAGGATTAGCTTGTCTATTTCTGGGACACAAAAAGGTAGGTGGAATTTGACAGAGGTTGCACTGAATCTATAGATCAATTTTGGGACTACTGCCATCTTGACAATATTGTCTTCCAATCCATGAATATGAAATGTCTTTCCATTTATTTAGGCATCTTTAACATCTTTCAACAGGGTTTTGTGGTTTTCCACAGAGAATCATTCCCTTGGTTAGATCTACTCCTAAGAATTTTATTATTTGCAGTGTTACTATAAATGGAATTATTTTAATTTTCAGATTGCTCATTGCTAATGTTTAGAAACACAACAGACTTTTGCATACGGATCTTGTATACTGCAACATTGCTACACTATTGATTCTAATATTTTTATTCTTCAGTATTTATATATATATATATATATATACACACACATTACATATATATATATATAACCATGTGCTGTGCTAAGTCACTTCAGTCGTGTCTCTTTGCAACCCTATGGAACATAGCCTGCCAAGCTTCTCTGTCCATGGGATTCTCCAGGCAAGAATGCTGGAGTGGGTTGCCATGCCCTCCTCCAGGGAAATCTTCCCGACCCAGGGACTGAACCCACGTCTCTTGTGTCTCCTGCACTGTCAGGTGAGTTCTGTATCACTAGCGCCATCTGGGAAACTCATATGTAACTGTGTGCCGTGCAGTACTTAGTCACTCAGTCCTGTCCAACTCTTTGCGACTGCATGGACTGTAATCCGTCAGGGACCTCTGTCCATGGGAATTCTCCAGGCAAGAATACTGGAGTGGGTTGCCATGCTCTCTTCTAGGGGATCTTCCCAACCCAGGGATCGAACCCAGGTCTCCTGCATTGCAGGCAGATTTTTTTTTACCATCTGAGCCACCAGGGAAGCCCAAGAATACTGGAGTGGGTAGACCATCCCTTCTCCAGGGGATCTTCTTGAATCAGGAATCAAACCGGAGTCTCCTGCACTGCAGGCAGATTCTTCACCAGCTGAACTATCAGAAGCTTATATATGGCCATAATCAATTCGCAAATAGACAGTGTTGCTTCTTCCTTTCTAGTTGGTGTGCCTTTTAATTTTTTCTTGCCTAACTGCTCTGCTAGAATTTCTGGTATGCTGTGGAAAAGAAGTGGCAAGAGTCCATCCTTAACCTTGTTCATAATTTTAATGATGGTAGCCTTCAATTTTTCAGCATTAAGTAACGCTAGCTTGTTTTTCATGTTTGTTCAGTTGAAGAAATTCTCTTCTATTCCCATTTTCTTTTTTTTTAGCATGAAAGGATGTTTGTTGGACTCTCCTACATCTATTGAAGTGACCATGCATTTTTCTTCCTTTACTTATACTGATAATACTGCATAGTGCATTGACTTCCATGTCTCACTGACCTTGCACCCGGAACTAATCCCCTTAATCGTAGTATATAATTGTTTAATGTGTTGCTAGATTCCATTTGCTAGTCTTTTGTTAAGGACTTGTGTCAGTATTCACAAAGGATATTGGTCTGTAGTTTTCTTGTGGTGCCTTTTCTGGCTTTGCTTATACTAAAAACAAATGCTGGCCTCACAGAATATGTTAGGGTGTGCTCCCTCCTCTTCTATTTTTTGGGAAGAATTTGATTAACAATTACTGTTACTCCTTCAAACACTTGATACAATTCATCAGTGAAGATATCTGGCCCTAGACTTTTTTAAAACTAGAAGTGTTGTACTGCTAAGTCTCTTTGCTAAAGGTCTATTCAGATTTTCTTTTTCCCCTTGAATCAGTTTTTCTAGATATTTTTCCACTTCATCTATATTATCTGTTGACATATTTATTTGTAGTTTATCATTTTTATTTCTGTAAAGCAGTAATGTCCCTTTTTTTGTACCTGGTTTTAGTAACCTGTATCTTTTTTTTCTCCTTGATCCAGCTAAAGGGTAGTCAATTTTTTTGTCTTTTCAAAGAACCAACTTTTCGCACTTGCATTTTGTATTTTTACATACATAAACACCTCTCTCCACATGATGCTGAATGGTCAGCACACCCAATAACTGAAATAACATTCTTCTTCTTAACATAATGAGCAGGGAGCACTCTTGGAAACCTCTTCTTACATGTCTTTAAACACCTGTCTGCATCATTACACAAGTCAGCCAGTCTCAGATATAGTTTCAACACACCGTGTTAAGAAATAACTTTTGAAACGTCCCTTTTACATATGTGCTCAAACACATCTATACACGCACTCATGTATTAGATTCCCTCTTGGTCCTAGGCTTTTTTTTTTTTGATAATTTGATTGCATGATGTACTTTTGTGTGTATTTCTTTGAATTTACCCTACATAGAATCTGGTGAATTTCTTGAGTGTGTATATTAAACTTTTCATCAAATGTGTGAAGTCTCCTGCTTATATTTATTCAAATATTCTTTCGGCCTCCCCCCGCCTTTTTTCCTGAGATTCCCATTGTCTGAATATTGTTGACAATATTCAAAATCTCTGAGTTTCTTTCATTTCATTCTTTTCTGTCTGTTCCTCAGACTAAATAATTTCAGTTGACCTATCTTCTATCTGGTCAAATTTGATGAACTCTTATAGTGAAATTTTAATTTCAGTTATTATACTTTTCAACTCCAGAATTTTTAAATAATTTTTATCAAATTATAACTTTATCATTTTTATAATTATAAACATATCCATAAAAACCTCCTTTTGGAAATTTCTTCCTCTTTCTGGATATTCTCTATTTGGTAAGATATAAATTCTACTGAATTCTAACTTTACTCTAGGCCCTGTGCTAAACAATTTCTTTTAACCTTTTTTTAAAAAATTGTGAAATATATAAAGAGTTCATATTTTAGAAAATAAAAAAATGAACACACATATACTAACAATCAAGCATAAGAACAGAACATTAGTAACTTCTAAGGATCCTATGAGGTAATCTTGAAGTCTGCATTAACCCTTTCCCATATTTCCTTACAGCTTTACCACATACATATCCATGAATAATGTGCAAATTTGCCTTATCTTTTATTTAAAAATTCTATAAATGGACTCATACTATTCTGTGATTGTTCTGTTCAACATTATGTATTTGGAAATTGTTTCATTTTTCACTACTGTAGAGTATTCCACTGAATGGATGGATCTAAGAATGTGAGCTAATAGTAGTCAGAGAAAGTTGAGCTGTGCTGAGATAATAAAAAATACTCCTGAGGGGGGGGAAAAACTGAAGATCAAGCCCTAGAGTATGCCAACTCTTAAAGGTCACAAAGAAGAGAATCAGGGAAGGTTTGGTGAGTGAAGTGAATGGAAAACTAGCAGAAAGTTGTGCTGTGAAAGCCTGGAAAGTACAGTATTTCAGATAGAAATGTGTGGAATGCTATTGAAAGTTTAATAAAGGAAGGAATGAGAAGAATCCACTGGATCTGACAACACACAATGCTATGGGGATCTCATCACGACTGGCTGTGTTGCAGTGGTGTGGGGATGCTGAAGCCAGCCATACAGGGGTAATTTAGGACACAATGGCAGCAGAAATGTTAAGACTACATGCATAAACAACCATAAAACGCAGCAGAGAAATGGAGGTATTAGGATCCGGGAGGTGGCAAGTTTTTAAAAATGTTATCAACAGTAGAGCACTGTGTATGCTGTCAAGAATAATCCTACAGAGAAGTCACAAGTTGCTGAAGCAAAATAAAGGATTAACTCGAGACAAAAGTCTCTGAGAAGGGGAGAATGGAACCTGGAGTCCAGAGGAAGGGAACTGCCTGTCACAGGAGGAGGACGCCGTCTCCAACACAAAAGGAGGAAAGACGAAGACGATGAATAAACTAGGAGGGTAGAAGAAAAACGAGGGAGATAAATCTGACAGCTTCCATCTCGATGAATCATGAAGGTCATTAACCAAGTGAGGGTGAAGGTCGTCCTGAAAAGTAGGGAGCTGAGTTCACCTGAGACAGAAAAGCAACACCAAGCAACACCGAGTATCATTTGAAACTGTGCTCATGAATTTAAAAAGTCAGTCAGTCTACTGGGCGTGGTTTTTCTCAGGTAACATTCACTGGTCTGAGTACAAGCACAGAAAAAGAATTGGAAACATTCCACCAGAGAAGGCTTTGGTCAGGCAAGTAACGTCTCTCTCTAAAGGGAAGGCTTACCTGCATCACCTAAGGTTATACTTAACAGCTCAAGATGTAAACTATGAAGTAAACAGCAAATACAGTGTTAAGCTACTCAACTAACGCTTGCAGTCTTTTATTTTAACTAAGTTCTCAAGGTCACACTGACACCACATTGTGCTCGCCCACCTTCCATTGGTTTTATCAATTTGGCCCTGTATTGTATTTTCCTTCCCATTAGCCTGTTTTCTAAAAACACACTGATAAGATGTACAAAAATACTGCAATGATCGCTGTTCTAAAAACACTTTAGTATTTTATTTGAAAAACTTAGGTAAAAAGATAAATATATTTTTATTTCCCCTAGAAAACAAAGGAATTCACTAATGATAAGCAAGCAATCTTTTCTCACAATAGATATAAATTATATAAAATTTAAGCTCTTGCCTTACATCATACTTTATTTTCTTTAATATACCACATTTATTGAAGGAAAAAGATTAAAATACATATCAAACACCAAAAGAGATGATATGTAACCAATTATTCTTGATCCGAAAAATCATATTAATACAATTGTAAATTTCAGATAGAACAGCCCCATTCTGATAATACTAATTTGTTATATATTCTGTATTTGCCAAATAAATATTATCTTACTACTTTTCAAAACATTTTAACCTAACCAAGGTTTTCCTTATATCTCATTCTCTCATTTGTAATTTGGGGACATAGCTCTTTTTATAGATCTACCAGAAATTAAGATTTTGCTAATAAGAACTGTCCTCAACATCTTACCAACAAAGTCAAGTCACATCAAATACATTTAGATTTGTTTAAAAAAAAAAAAACAACTGATTTTGAATCTCATTTTTGGTCAAGTTTCAAAGTCAGAGCCCAAACAATTCTTTGCAAGGGGCATCATATGAAGAGATATGTCATCAATTAGAAGTTTGCTACTTTGGCATTTTCCCTCCAGTGATAGAATACATCAGTTTTTCGTTGATTTAAACACCAGACAAAATGAACAGACAGTTGAATTTAGAGTCCACATGGTACAACAAACACATTCCTTTAAACACCAGACTGACATGCAGCACAGGATGTCTACACACCTCACACCTACATCCTAGCTGACGCTGAATTTCACCTTGAATTCAGTCCAGGGCAGACCCAGAGTGAAAGCCACCTTTAAATGACTGCTCTCTGTTTTTGCTGAATGTATATTTCTGCTCCTCCGTTTAAGCATACCTACTCACAATATCTAATAAGGAAGCAAATGAATCTTTAAGTAAAGAGATGTTTATTAATATTAGGTCATATCTTCAAACTAACTCTTAAGTTTAGATAATTTTTAATGTACAGTTAAATTTAGAACTAATCTTGTTTAAAAATAAAAATCCCTGAAACCTCTCATTCTACTTTTTCCACATATGTGTATTCCAGAATTGAGGCAAAATGGCAGAGCTAGAGACAGGGTTAGCAAAGAAGAGAGTCCTGTGTGGAGAGCAGATACAGAGCAATTGCTAATAACCCAGGTCAACATGCTACTTACACATTACTGTGACCAGAGCAATTACTGGGATTCAAATTCTTATGATACAAAGAAAACTGCAACCATCAGATTTCAAAGTAAAGATGAACAGACTAAAAACCAAGAAAACCTTCAGGGTTTTAGGAACGCAGTATTCTGCTACCACACTCAAAGATGATGATCAGGAGAGAAGTGTCTGCACTTGCTGTGGCGATCGGTGTAGAATGCTCCCAGGATCTTTGTACTCATTGACCGGATTCATCACAGCTGCATACACTTCCCCATAGGCTCTGCAGACTAATTCTGTAGACTGTTTTATGATCTGCTCTCTATTGACAGACAAACAGATTTGTGTTAACATATAATCTGAAAACGAAAGACTAAGCATTCCAAGAAAGCTCCATACTTGAACCAAAGTATTTCATAATTATCACATCTTATTAAAAATCATTGTACAACTACACAAGTTATCTTAGTTTGGGGATAAAAAGTTTTTTTATATTTATTATTTCTTTATGAAATCTTCTCCATTAGTATGTAGGTTGCAGAAGGGCAGGGGCAGTGTTTTGCTCACTCTGTAGAACTGTGATGTTTAGGATGGAACATTGCCTAATACCATTGTGAATTACTAAACAAGAAATAGAAACTGCAACCCACTATCAATGCACTGATTTTGCAAATGCAACTGACAACACATTAACTGTAAAGAGGCTTATAACCATTCAAATGTATCAGTCCTTCAAATCTCAGAATAACTTACAATATACAGTCGTTTCACCTACAGCTCCTATACTAATAATCACATCTCCTCAATTTTTCATCTCTCCCACAAAGGTGACACTTGTCTACAACAAATCACAGCATTTTTACAAACACACATTCCTATATAAGCACATAAAAGAAGATAAATAATTTTAAATAAACTGAAGTAAATGTCTTTAGAAAAAAATAGCATTGGGTTCTTCAAATCTGCATTAATTGTTGAATAGTTTTCATGACATTTAGTTCATCAACTCCAACTATTTCTACTCCTATATCACTATACCTATTGATGAACACAGGCTTCCCAGGGGGCTCAGTGGTAAATAAACCACCTGCCAATGCCAGAGATGTGGGAGACACAGGACATCCCAGATCCCTGGGATGGGCAGGTTCCCTGGAGGAGGAAATGGCAACCCACTCCAGTATTCTTGCCTAGAGAATTCCATGGACAGAGGAGCCAGGCAGGCTACAGTCCATGAGGCAAAAAAGAGAGTCAGACACAACTGAGCACACAAGCACTGATGAAAACACTTTTCTGATGTTCACAGTAACTAAATTAAAAACGTGTCTTTAAAGCTTTACTCCCAAACCTACTTCTGTTTCCTGTCTCTGTCAGTGTCATATTTATGTGCCATCACTTCAGTTCAGACCGTAACTAACTCCTGCTGGGAGGAGAAAGTGAAATCCCATTGGTCTTTCTCCAGCCAGTCTCCTCCACATTTAGTGTAGCTTAAGCAGATGACACCACCCTTATGGCAGAGAGTGAAGAGAAACTAAAAAGCCTCTTGATGAAAGTGAAAAAGGAGAGTGAAAAAGTTGGCTTAAAGCTCAACATTCAGAAAACGAAGATCATGGCATCTGGTCCCATCACTTCATGGGAAATAGATGGGGAAACAGTGTCAGACTTTATTTTTTGGGCTCCAAAATCACTGCAGATGGTGACTGCATTAAAAGACGCTTACTTCTTGGAAGGAAAGTTATGAACAACCTAGATAGCATATTAAAAAGCAGAGATATTACTTTGCCAACAAAGGTATGTCTAGTCAAGGCTATGATTTTTCCTGTGGTCATGTATGGATGTGAGGGTTGGACTGTGAAGAAAGCTGAGTGGAAGAATTGATGCTTTTGAACTGTGGTGCTGGAGAAGACTCTTTCGAGTCCCTTGGACTGCAAGGAGATCCAACCAGTCCATCCTAAAGGAGACCAGTCCTGGGTGTTCATTGGAAGGACTGATGCTAAAGCTGAAACTCCAGTACTTTGGCCACCTCACCCAAAGAATTGACTCATTGGAAAAGACCCTGATGCTGGGAGGGATTGGGGGCAGGAGAAGGGGATGACAGTGGATGAGATGGCTGGATGGCATCACCGACTCGATGGACATGAGTTTGGGTGAACTCCAGGAGTTGGTGATGGACAAGGAGGCCTGGTATGCTGCGATTCATGGGGTCGCAAAGAGTCAGACATGACTGAGCAACTGAAGCATTGTTAGATTAATCTTTCTAAGGCGTAACTTTTATCATGTCTCCCCCTTACCCAGGACCCTTCAAGGCGATTCAATGTCTTCTTCCAATTTCAGAGAAGTCAGAACTTCTTACCCTTTCACTCAAAATATTCTATAATACCATCTGCATCATTACTCTAATTCTGTAGTCCAGCTCAACCCCTGACTGGCCTATCTGCCCTGCTCTTCCTGACCTCAGGCCCTTTGCTCCCCCACATACCTTCATTAGCCTGCAATGTCTCTCATCCACCTTTCAATGCTCTTAATTCTCAGGAAAAATGGACTCCCTCATCCACGAAGACTTCCCTGTCCTTCAGTGCTAGAAATAACCAGTTCTTAGAACATCCATGACCAAAATTATACCTCTGTAAGATTATCTGTGGAAATATGGGGATCACTGGTCTAAAGAAGAATAAAACTGGTTGAATGGAATGAGGAAGGGAGTCCACTTATGGTCTTGGGTCATCGCACACTGTTCCGATGGGGTGTCCAAACTCTCGATTTGAGCAACCGTGATTTGTTAAAACAACCGGACATTTCCCTAAAGCTTCCAGAATGAGACTGGGTAGAAGGCAGATACGTTGAGCAACTTTTCTGATCAGAGTGGAGTAAGGCTATTGGCTGTACTACCTTTTTGTTGGAAGGGAGGATGGTAGAAACTGATTTGGTAATCTACTTTACCAGATGAGGCTTGGAGACTTTTTTTTTAATCTGCTGATTAGTGATCGCTCCTATAATTAACTGAGCATAACAATAGATGCATCAAAATGATACAACAATCATTTTCGATAAGTGACATAGCTGAAAAATATTATAATTAGCATTTAAAAAATCTGTTAATTGTAATATTTGATACTCATTTGCAACAAGTAATGAATTTTAGATATAGCACTTCTAGTTCTGTACTAAAATCAGTAAAATTTTTTATTTGAATTGTTTTAATACTTTATTGGAGTACAGTTGACTTACAATGTTGTACAAATCTCTGCTGTACAGCAGAGTGACTCAGTTTTACACATACATACATTCTTTTTTAATATTCTTTTCCAGCATGGTCTATCCCAGGGGACTGGAGAGAGTTCCCTGTGCTATACAGTAGGACCTTGTTTATCCATTCTAAATGAAACAGCTTGCATCAATTAACTCCGAATTCCCAATGCATCCCTCTCCCTCCCCTACTGAAAGCAGTAAGATATTTGGAGGTTTATAAAACATTACTCACACCTCATACTCTAAAATCTGTACTCAGTCTGAACACAGTGTGTACTTAAGCTACATGTGAAACATACAAACAAGGCTATTCCTTCTTACAATAAGTTTAAAATCAGAATAAGGTACAAAAATGAATATTAAACACATTTTTTAAAAATCCAGAGTTAATAACTGGTAAATGTAGAATAAATTACTGAAAATTCTGAAATAATCAATTTAAAATTTTAATTTCAAATCCATGCAGTGAAAACTTTTAACATTACTAAAGCTTAGTTGTAACTCAGGGCACATTTCCACTTATAAGCCACAACTCACAAGACAGCTGAAAATCATTATAAATCTGCAACACAGAAAACCAGAATAAAGCAATACTGCTAAGATAAATAATTAAATAAAACCAAGCCAATAAGACCAAGTAAGAGTTTGTAATTCACTTTAAATGTTTGTATTTGATGGTATAGGGCTTCCTCATTCCACTCCCCAGTTTAAGAAGCCACCAAGACAAGGGAGGGATCAAAAAATGAACATGGCTGCACTGAACAAGATGAGAGATACAAAAGCCTGTGGACAAAAAAGGCTTTCACAGAGTGGAAAGGAAAAAGGGAAGGGAACAGAAGTGGTCCTCTAAAGTCAATAGGACAGAAATGCAACGGAAATGGAGATTCTCCAAGTGAATCCGAGTCAAATCCAAACTGTAAAGAGCAAGAACTGAGACTGATAGTGATTCCATATTTCTGGACAAACGTTAGAAGTTCACTTATTACTACCCAAGCCAGGTACAGGTCCATATGCTCATACTCATTAATGTTCTCCTAATGAGTGATACATGGCAGAGGTAAAACGGTACAGGGAAGGCCATTACTGTCAGAAGATCTTGACTCTAGCTCAAGTCCTGCTACTTACTGCTGCCTTGAACAAGTAATTTAACCTTTCCAAGGCTAATTCCAATGTCATAAAACAAAATACTGACCTTGACAACCTTTACTAGATACTTTCAGCTTTAAAACTGCATCATTTCATTGAGCTAAGAGTTTTTAATGAACTGCTGTTAAAAAACCTATATATGCTTATTCATACACTTACACACATATATGCATCCACATACATCACTTTGTGGAACTGGGTTCCCTGAGTAATGAAACGTATCAGTGACTTCTACATAAATGGGTAGTGTTTCTAAAGTAATAAAGCAATTTTCTTGCCATTTTACTATCTCCTCCTTTTTATTTTTAATGCTAATTACTATGTAAGTTCACCCCTTATGTTAAAAAGTTATCATATATATCTTATCTGTCTGCCTTCTGCCTGCCTGGTGTCTTGGTCCAAATTATTCACTAATATTATGTGTGAAATATGAAGGTCAAATAATGATGAATCATTATAGTGAAAAATAAAATCAGTGTCCAAAGTAGAAAAATTCAAGAACTGTATAAATACAAAATGACCAGCAAATCATCTCAGTCTAGTCATTTGCTTCTGAAAACGTGGAATATCCTTTATCTACTGATCTTTTCAAGTACATGTAAAGAAAACCAGTACTTTTTTTTTTTTTTTTCCAGTCCTGTATGCTATTTTCTAGTATGGGTACCCACCTCAGATTTTAATTTCTGTATTTTGATCAATCACAGCCAATCACACACCTGATGGATGTAATACTTTTAGAACTGTTTCTCTATGTTAAAATTCCAAAGATAAATCCCGCTTTTCACAGATATGCTTTTTGCAGATATGCAAAAGGCCAGTTAAAAGGGAAAAGCTTTTGAATGTAAGCCAAGATTCATCTATAAAGTTAGATCATTAACTTTCTTGGTCTCTTTACATGTCTTTACATGACATTCTCACTGTAATTTCAAAAAATTTAAAACATGACTCATACAAGTAATTCATTAATATAGGAAATTATTAAGATGGTAAAGTTGATTCACAAAACATTTTGAGGAATTGGTCATTTACAGGCATTTGAAAAGGAAGATTAGAATAAATCAGGTTACATATAAAATGAACTAACATCTCATAGAGCAGGGAAGTTTCATCTTGGAACCTTTTAATCAACAGTAAACAGAAAATCAAACAAGGGTACACTCCCCTAAGTAATTTTTGATGGGTCTGTTAACAATGTTTCAATATGACATGAAAAAGACATGCTGGTCTCCCAGACCCTACACACCTTATTTCCATGGTCTGGAAAGTCTTCTTACTTTTGCAAAGTATAGTTGCTGTTTCCCCCCTCTCCCCCCACCGTATAGTTTGCTATTCTAGTATATCAATATCAAAGATAATAATCATGTAGCTAATGTGCTATGAGAAAAAATAAAGATGAGCTTGTTACACAATTTTACAGAAGTGCAAAGAATTTTAGTTATCTATCCGTGAGAATACCAGACATTAAGAAATTATTTTTGTCCAGTTATAAATGTCAACAGTAGCATAAAACTACAGTTATAAATTCTGAAAATGCTAATAAACATTATTATATAACTAAATAGAGATACCATTCTCGTTTTAAAACATGTTCACTGAAATTACCTTACGTACAATTTAAATAATTATTTAAAGTACTGAGCCATGATAAGAAATGAATTGCTACTTCCAGAATCAGTGAGCTTGTCATTAATCAGTACTTTAAGATTTTGGTTGCCATAACAACATGATAAAACTTTCAACATTACCATAAACCCAGCACTTCTAAAAATAACTTATTTCAACATTCAGGTTCTGTGATCACTAAAATTGAGCTTTATTACAGCACCACAGTTAAGAAGCAATCAAACATGCCATAGGAGAAAAGGTGTTAACAGTTTAACTATTCCCGAAAAACTAAGGGGAAAAAATATACTTATGTATAATAGATTGGTTTAAAAATGAACATTAAAAAAAAAGAACATTTTGATTTCTCTTTATCACAATATAAATACCAAAGATGCCACAGCGGGTCAGCTTTCTGTCATTCACAGTAAAAATTAAAGCATATCTGAGGTGAGACCAAGGCACAGATCTCACATATGTCTCATACAGCCTATCACATACGCCTAACATTTTCAAGTTTCCTTTTAAAACAGTAAAACAATATAATCTCAGCAGAGAAAGAGTTAATAAAAATATAGTACGAGCTAAAGAGAACAGGCTCTGGAATACTGGATTTGAAAATCTTGACTCTGCTTCTTGCTAACTGTTTGACCTTGTTTCAATTATTTAACCTTTCCAAAAAAAATGTCCTTTTCTGTAAAATGGAGATACTAATGTACAGACTTACCGAGAGGGTTAAGTAAAGCAATTCATTCAAGGATCACTCTAGCTGAGATGCTAAACTTAGATTGTAGAGGCTGGTGTGGGAATGGTAGAGAGGGCAAGGGTCAAAGCAGAATAGTTTCAAGGCTAATGTGATAATCCAGGCACAGATGATATTACCTTGGACCAGAGGGGTAACTGTGGAGATAGTCAAAAGTGACTGGAGTCTGCTCTCATACATTTCTTTCTAGGTAAATATTTAATAAATTGGTTCCATGGCATTTTGATTGGAACTACATTGAGAATTTACAGACTACTACATTACATACCCAGTTAGAGAAGAATATCGTGTGCCCACATTGGAACACTGGAAATCTACAGCAAACATCACACTTCAGTGATGAAATATCAGAAACATTCTCAGTAAAGTTCAAAATAAAATATGTACACTCACCATTACATCTACTATTTACTTGGAGCACCTAGTCAATATAGTAAGTTTAATCATAAATACTGAAAATAATTAATGATTCATTAACTTCAGATGTCTGTACCAAAAACAAACAAACAAAACAAATCAAGGCAAACAATTGATAAACTAATAGAACTAAGAGTTTAATTACCTGGTCAGATTCAAAATTAATGTACAAAATTTAGTATTTTTCCCTATTTACCAGCAACATCTAATGAGAATATGCAATGGAAAATAAAAGACCTTATCAAAGGAGTCACAAAACTGTTTCCTAGGAATAAACCCAACAATATACATGGAAAACTATATGAAGAAACTAAGTCTTTACTGAAAATTGTAAAAAATGATCTGGATAAACAGGTAGGTATACCATGCTCATAGACAGGAATACTCACTAGTGGCTTTCTTACATCTATTTGCTCTTATGTTAGCTGAGTGAATGTTTCATATGCACTTTAAAAGAATGTTATTTTCTGTAGTTGTGTGTGATATTTTCTATTAGGTTGAGCTGATTAGTGACACTGTTCAGTTCCTTTACACCAAACAAGTAGTTTTCTACTTTTTCTATTAATTATTGAGAGAGGAGGGTTGAAATATCAAAATGAATGCCAATTTATCTATTCTTCTTATGTAAGAATAAGCTTATATGTCATGTTTATAAGCTTATATGTCATGTTTTTTGAAGCTCTATTAGTTGTACATATTTACTATTATATCTTCTTCATGAATTGATCCTATTATTGTGAAATATCCCTCTTTATCTTTGGTAGCATCATTTTCCCATCAGCCTAATTTTCCTGATGTTAACATCAGAATATAGTTACTTCAGCTTTATTATAATTTTTATTTGCATGGTACAATATGATCTTTTAAACGTGCCCTAAAGTGGATTTCTTATAGACTGCAGACAGTTGGGCCAGGTTTTTACACCCAATCTAATACTTTCGGCCTTTTAACTGGAGTGTGTAGCCCTTTTACATTTAATATATTTACATTTGGGGCTGAGTTTAGGTTTATCATTCTATTATTCATTTTATATTTACACCACCTGTTCTTTTTTTCTCTTTTCCTTTTAATCTAATTGTCCTTTTAACATTCTGTTTTATCCACTGGCATATTATTGATTCTAGTGCTCGCTGTAGGGTTTACAATTTATCTTCACACAATATTAAGCACTTCATGAGCAACCTTCAGCATCTCCACAGTGTACTTCTACTCCCTTCCCACTTCATCCTTTATGCTTTTTGTAGCCATAAACTCTATTTCTCAGTGTTAAGAATCCCACATTCACTGTCAGTATTTTTATTTTAAAGGTCCACTATCTTTTATATTTAGCATTTCCTGCGCTTGTCATTCCCTGGTGTAGACATGAGTTTTCCTGTAGTATCATTTTTCTTCAGCCTGAAGAACTTTCCTTATCATTTCTTGCAGTGAAGTATACTGGTGATAAATGCTCTCTACTTTTGTTTATCTTATCTCAAAATGTATTTTTTTGCTTTCAGTTTGAAAGATACTTTTGACGAATACACAAAGTTGAAACTGTTTTATCATTCAGCTTTTTAAAAGATGTGATTTACTGTCTTCTGGTTTGAACTGTTCTAACAAGAAGTCAGTAGTAGCCTTATCATTGCTCCCACAAATAATATCATTGTTCCCCTTAAAATCTTGCTTTTTAAGATTTTTTTTCTCTATCACTGGTTTGCAATAATCTGATTATGGTGTACCTTAGTATAATTTTCCTTGTGATTTATTTAGCTTCCTGAATCTGTGGGTTCATGTTTTCCATCACATTTGAAAAAAATTCTTTTATGCCTTCAATTTTTTTTGCCTTAATCTCACTATGACACTTCACTTATATTCCAATGCTTGTTATCGTCTCACAATTCACCACCTAAGATTCTTCATCTTTCTACAGCTTTTAATTTTTTCCTACCTGAGCTTCAGTCTGGGCAATTACTACTGTTCTCTCTGCAAGCTGATTGATCCTTCCCTCTAGAATGTCCAACTGGTGATTATTTCTACCCAGTGAGTTTTCCTCTTAGTCCCTGAACACATCTGAAATAGCTGTTTTAAAGATCTTACCTGCTAATTCTGTAACCTGTGTCGGTGAGTCTGTTTCTGTTGACAGATTTGGTTCTAGTTTTGGTTCATACTTTCCTAGTACTATACCCAAGTAGTTTTTATTGCATGTCCAGCACCATAAATGTTACACTGTTGATTGTATTTTGCCATATTTAGGAGTGTTAAGTTTTGTTCTGGAAGGCAGTTAATTCAGTAAAGATCCACATGATCTTTTAGAGGTTTGTCTTTTCTTTATGAGTCTTAAGTAGCCTATACTGTAGGACACATTAGCCTCACTTTTAAGGCTTAGACTTTCCCAGGTCTCTAAAGCACAGTTTGAGTCCCAGCCATTTATCAGTTTGCACATTTCCAGTAGCCACTATTTCTTTGGTAGGCCCACCCTTGCCCCTATTACCAAATCTGCTTTGTGTTTATACTGGTATTCCTGATAGTTAAAGATAGTGGCTTAAAAAGGAGGGCTTCCTGAGGGGCACTAGTATAAAGAATCTGCCTATAATGCAGGAGACCCAGGTATGATCTCTGGGTTGGAAAGATCCCCTGGGGAAGGGAATGGCAACCCACTCGGGTATTCTTGCCTGGAGAATCCCCTAGATGCTTAAAAGGAGGCAGTGAAAGAGAAGAAAAGTATTCCATTTACCTCAAAAAACAAACAAACAAAAAAACCCAAAGTCATTACTTTTAAAGAAATTTGCTTTGTTTATACCATATGCAACAGATGAAGATTCCTGAATCAAAGAATTCTCAAATCATATCCACTTTTCTACTCACTCACTTTAAGAAGCATCTATAGTCTCTATTTCTTAAATTATTCATACAAAGAACTCTAAATCAATAAGAGAAGACACAGAATATTTTATAAATATGCATGACTGTGGTTTCTATAGTCCAACCTCTATTTTTATGCTATTAAAAGATAAATGCTGGAGTCTGGCACTGAAAAAAGATCAAGGCCCTTCCAATTCATCACAAGGAAGGAAGGATTCTTTAAAAATGCTTTAATTTTCTACTTAATTTTTAATACAAGCTCATTTCCTGGATACTTAAATTCATTCCATAGTTTATTCCAAGGCTGAAGTATTCAATCAAAACCCACTTTGAGAGGCAGTCAACACAAGACAAGAAAAAAGAAGAGAAGAGTGACAGGGGTCCCCAAGGTACTACAACCACAGAGACAAGCAAAGTTATAGAGAACAGAACATTAACAAAACAAGACAGGAATAAAGAGAGTTTTACACTGAAAAAAACAGAACATTAACAGAACAAGACAGGAATAAAGAAAGTTTTACACTGCAAAGCTCTATTTCAAAGAAACAACTGATATTTTAAATAGACTATGAATAGAAATTGATATGGATATGAAATTATTTTAGACAGAAATTATTTTAAATTATTTAAAAACAGATTACCATTTTGAAAAGGTTCAAAATTTAAGTGAATAAAAGTTACCTCCTAATATTTCAAATGCCTTATAAGTAAGATCAAATGCATATCATGCCTATATAGTACTAAGTACTAAAACAAGTGGTTAAATATAAAAAAGTTACAGGTATTTGATTAAACAAAGTAAATAACTTAAGAAAAACAAACAATCTGAATTATGGCATAAAGGAATTTGTTTTATAGTCTCCCAGTTCTTTAGAATTTTGGTTATGTTGATAGTATGAGATCTTTTAAGATAAAAAAAAATAAAAGTAAAAAAAATAAAATAAAATCAATTACACTGACCACAACTAATGTGGGAACTCCCTAAGAAGGTAACAGAGTAGAGGTTGGTGAGTGTCACACTCAAAAGTAATATATTAAGACTGGAATCCATTTCAGAAGTCAAGAACTATAAGCCAAGGATGATTGACATATGGGAAGTCTCTAATGATACATAATCTAACCTCTTCATTGTCATTCCAATTTCTTCATTAGGTTAGTTATAGTTAGAACCCTAACTCTATGTCTGAGAGAATCCATTTCCAGCCAATTCTAATTGACACCAAATTCTTCGTCATGCTGAGCCCAAAGCTGCCTCCTTGCTCTACATATTGCTCCTCAGAACAACAGAAGGCAAGTGGACCACCTCTGTACCATGACATCCTTTCAGATATTTAAAGCATTTTTTTTCAAGTTGCATAGTTCTTTCTTTATTGTACTTTGTCTAGTCAAGGCTATGATTTTTCCAGTGGTCATGTATGGATGTGAGAGTTGGTCTGTGAAGAAGGCTGAGCACCGAAGAATTGATGCTTTTGAACTGTGGTGTTGGAGAAGACTCTTGAGAGTCCCTTGGACTGCAAGCAGATCCAACCAGTCCATTCTGAAGGAGATCAGCCCTGGGATTTCTTTGGAAGGAATGATGCTAAAGCTGAAACTCCAGTACTTTGGCCACCTCCTGCGAAGAGTTGACTCATTGTAAAAGACTCTGATGCTGGGAGGGACTGGGGGCAGGAGGAGAAGGGGACGACAGAGGATAAGATGGCTGGATGGCATCACCAACTCGATGGACGTGAGTCTGAGTGAACTCTGGGAGTTGGTGATGGACAGGGAGGCCTGGCGTGCTGTGATTCATGGGGTCGCAAAGAGTCGGACACGACTGAGCGACTGAACTGAACTGAACGTAAATATTTGTTCAAGTGTGTAATTGACATGTCAGACTATAATCTCTATTAAGATAGTGAAACTGGCTTTTAAATCTTACTCTGCAGTGCCCGGTACACAGGGCACTTAATACACTAGCTGAATGGAAAGAAAAAAAAGTACAGATGTCTGATTTCCTACTTGTACAAAATTTTGTCAATATTTTTGCTAAAATCAAGAAAAGTCACCCAGTATAATTTCTCTTTCTTCTAATTGTAATATCCTTATATTTTAATGTATAGTCCTTCGTCTTGAACACATTTCTAATACATGATATCGAACAATTTTATAATATATTTATAGAAACTTCCAGAGTCCAAAATGATCTAAACAGCAGGACATCTATGTTGCATAATGAACATATTACTAATTTTTCATCACATATTCAGTGCAATTTTGACATTATATTAATACAATGGAACTTCATATTATCACATTGTAGCTTCAATTATATAAGTCCCATTATTTTTAAAAAAAGCATTCACTAAACAGACACTTTCAAACTACAAACATGTAAGGAACAAGTATGAACAGGGTAAGGTCAGATCTCTTAGGGGTGCTGAGAGGTTGAGAACTATAAATCCTCAATGATTAAATCTCCTTTTTTAAAAAAACAATTTTTTTCTAAGAAATGTCTGTGAATCTTTACCAACTATTAATAATTGGGACCAATAAATACTTACTTCACTGTGGCACTTAGAAGAAAGTTCAGCTGTGGCATTAACAGGTTGTCAGGAGCTGACAGATAGCGATCAAACTGAACCTAAATGAAACAGAGAAATTCAAAACACAAAGTGCACATATCTGCTAACAGACCTCCCTAGTAATCATTCCTTTTTAAGGATTAAATCCTTGGAAAAACCCCATATTCCAAATAACGAGGTCTTTGTGATCAAAATGAGTTATTTCTTATATATTCCAACTAAATTGACTGCAAGTGTCAACTCTTTAAGGTACTCAGTATCAGCAATATCTACTTTTAAAATTTTAAATCCAAGCCATTCATTTTGATCTCCCTCACCAAACTTCTGGGTAATAATATTAATAAGATGTTAAGTCATCAGATTTCAAGTCTGCCTTACTTTTTAAAATCCAGAGTATCTGTTAATCATTCGCTCATCTATTCATTATTAATATTCATCGAGTACCTGTTATTGGTAAGGTACCTTATAACGTAATGTAAATATAATGGTGAGCAAAAAAAGACAATCCCTAGCTTCACAGAGCTCATGGTCTAGTGAGAGAGGTAGTAAACAAATGTAAATAAAGGAAAAACCAAGGTACCAATACTACAAAAACATCCATCAGGATGACACAGATCTAATCTTTGTGTTTGGCAAAAGCATCTCTGAGCAAAGGACATTTTAAGTGAAATCGTGAAGATGAACTGACATTAGGTTAAGTGTGTGCGTAGTGGGGACAGTGGATGAAGGCTTAGGTGAGAAAGAATGGCTACTAGAGCTCAGTCCATGTAGGACTTGAAAGATTTTCTAACAGATTCTAATTTCTACTGTAAAAGCATCATGAAAACCATTAAAGGAGGGAAATAATGAAAGGGGGGAAATCATCTGATTTGAATTTAAGATGCTAACTCTGGCCACAGCAAAAAGAATCAAAGGGGAGGTCGTACATAGCAGATGCAAGGGCAACAAACGGGTAGCTCCTGCAGCATCTCAGACAAGGGCAACAGGAGTGGAAAGAAGAGAAGATATCTGAGAAAATTAGAGAGCAAAATCATCACGATTTGGTTAATAGTAAATGGGATGAAGGGGTTGACTCTGAGATTTTGGACCTGCATAATTTAATTCACAGCATTATCACAATTCACAACTGTATTCTTTATACATTTATTTAGTTGCATGATAAATGCAGCTCTTATTGGTGGTTTTCTCTAATGATATATAGCCTAACTTCTTCATGTTGTCATTCCTGTTTCTTCATTAGGTTAGGAGTAAAATTCTGAAACTGAAGAAAACTTAAACAGGAATAATACGACTATTAGGGCACAGTGAGATATTACTACCAATGTCTGTCTTGATCAGACCTCTTTAAAGGAATACATGTGCAATCATTATGCCCAGAACCAGTTGTGAATACAGCAAATTATCACATGAGAAGGAGTAAGAATAACATTCCGTAAGGAAACGTATACTGACATGCTTTACTGTGTACTTACCATTGCAGCCTTCAGTGCCACAGAATCTAGGTTGGGCAAATTAGCTAAAGGGCCCTTAGGGAACAAAAGGCCAAAAACAAGATGAAAACAGGTGCTATATGTTACAGTTCACTTATGAAATACAGTCCATTAGCAGACTTCCAAAATTTGAAAATTTAGTTTATTTCCAAAGAAGGTCCCATCTTCAACCTCAATTAAAAGAGGGACTATGACCTGTTAATTTTTGTACAACTAGCATGAAGGTCCTCAATAATAGGTGTTGGAGTGAGGAGCACATACGTTTACGAACAATGAAACGGCAGGATACTTCAGATTAAATCATAAGCAAGAAAAAAGGGCAGTTAAGTACTGAGAAACGGCAGTGAGAAACAGGGACTCTAAGAGTCTCATTTTGACAATTTTAGATAGTATAAAAAAGGTAGCAGAATCAGCTCCTTCTGGTGGAAACGTATTACCTTATCAAAAGAAAAAATTCAAAACCTGTGATCTTTGAGAGTGTCACTTAAGAGTTCCTGGGCTATAAAATATTCTTCATCTTAATGTTATTTAAAAGAGTTTTTTGCTTTTTAAAGAAAAATGCTTACATGGTTTCCTAGGCTTCTCTCCCACTCCGTGTTCTAATTCTACTGGAGTTCCGTAACTGAACAAGATCATATGCCCCAGAAGTATTTACCTTTCCAAATAATAGACCATGATCTGCTAAATTAAAGTGGGGAATGACTGATATTTATATATAGTAATCTAAGCATTCAATTAGTTGATGGTGATGAAGGACTCTGAAAAATTTACCACTGTATTAATTTATACATTTTTCTACACTAATTTTTGTATATTTTCATTACTTTTAACCCAAACTATCTATGGTAAAAAGGACAGTTAACATTTGGGGACACTACCATATTTCAGGTAGTCATCTGAGCACTACACAGGCATTATCTCACTTAATCTTCAGAATAACCCTATGTTACAGATATTAGTACCCTCAATTTACAAATGAGGAAACAGAGACAGGTCACTTTCCCAGTGAAAAACTGCTTTTAAGTGGCAAAGCCAAGATTCTAATGAGTCTAGCTCTAGAAGACACAGTCTAAATCGGTATTTCTCTCTAGTTAGAAACAGCCACGTACTTACCTGTTCAACTTTATGTTGCTGTACCGTGTTGTAAATATAACTCAAGCCTGCTCTGGTTAAAACATAAGAAGCTTGCTCATTTATAAGTGTGTCCAAATGTGCTTCAATCTAAAATAAAATACAATTAAAAGAAAACATTTTAAAAGAAGAATAGGACTGATGAGAGTAGAAGTAGACTAGCCTGGACTCTTAGCTCTTCATCGTGTTCCTTGCTGAGGCACAGGGACTGCTCTTATATAAAGATTTTTCCTTCCTCAAAGAGGAAGTCCTCTCACAAATGGAAAGAAAGTCTTCTTTGAGGATTCCGGGACTAGTCAAAAAAAACTGAGTTGCTTCTTAGCTCTTTTAAAAGCTAGTATGAAGCAAACAAACAAAAACTACTCATCAACAACAACAATGTAAAATAAAATACTTAGGAAGAATTCTGGGAGAATGAGGACTCGCTGTTCCTCACATCCACACGGCCTCATGCTCCCAACTTACTGGACTGACTCAGCCAATCAGATATGCCATCTGGAGAGCCCCGGAGGAAATCCCACAGGGGCTGAAGCTGTAAGTTCTCCTGAAGAAAGCAGATCTGGGACAACTAGGGGATGGCGAGGACCCAGCAGAAGACTAGTCAGAGGCGTCAGAGTCAGGGGCTGCCTACAGAGACTATGCTGGCAGGTGGGAGTTGTATGCGCTTACCTGCTTTTGCTGTTCTTGGGGAAGCTACCTACGGCTAATGGGGGCAGAAGTCACAGGCGGAGACTGCCTTTGTGGGATGACAAATTCCCAGGAAGGGAATTCCCTCCTCTTTACCAGTACAGGCCTGAAAGCCTGGAGCTCTTCCTGCTGTTCCTCCCTCACTGTTATCAACCTGTTTACCAATGACACAGTTCACTATTAACAGATGATGTTCCCACCTGAATGCTTGCCATTGTCCAAGCCTCTACAGAAGCTGAGGCCCTCCCTTTAAAAAACTTAAAACTGGTTTAAAAAAGGTGATACGTTCTAAGAGGAAAGCCACCAGAGTAACGAAAACAAGTGTCTTTTCTTGAGGTAACACAGGTAGCTAAGACAGCAAACAATCTGCCTGCAATGTGGGAGACCCAGCTTCGATCCCTGGGTTGGGAAGATCTGGAGAAGGGCATGGCAACCCACTCCAGTATTCTTGCCTGGAAAATTCCATGGACAGAGGGGCCTGGTGGGATACAGCCCATGGAGTTGCAAAGTCACATGACTGAGCGACTAACACATGTAGATTGAAAGACACAGGGCACTTTAATTTTTTTCAAGTGAATGCCCAAGAAAGTACAATTAGAACCTTTACTTACTAGTCTCTTTGAAAATCCATGAAAAATAAGATTGCAAATATAAATATTTAATGAAAGAGTTACCACTAAGAACCAAATTAGTGTCTGAAAGAAAAATGAAGAATAATAAGTAATACAGAATAAATATCAAAGAAATATATTAAAGTGAAGAGGTTTAAACACAAATTAAAAGACAAGTTCAGGAGATAAAGCCAACTAAGGACAGAAGCTTTTTATATTCAGAATATAAAAAGTAACAGATGGAGAAGTGATAATTAATTAAAGATAAGAGAAAACTTCCTTGAGCAAAAAAAAAAAAAAAAGGTTGAATCTTCAGACTGAAATGGCTCTGCAAAGTCCAAAATGGAAGTAACAAAAAAAGAGACATACTAAAAAATATCCCGAGGAAATATCTGAACTCAAAGGAAAATCCTTATAAGCTTCCACATGAATAAAACAGGTTTATTGCAAAACTAAAGAGAATCAGACTAGCCTGGATTTCTCAGAACACTGGAAGAAGCGTTTAAGAATGGAAGAAAATTACCAGGCTATTGATAGAAAAGATCTGAAAATCAAGACTCTTTTACTAAACAGGGAAAACCATTACTGCAGGGGCGTGCCTCCCAGCAAGCAGCCACACCACTGCCCAGTCCTTCCACACTGATTCTGGTCTGGCCCATGAGACCAGCACTGGCCACCGCCTAACAGCAAGCATGATACAGACCTAATAAGCACTCACATGGTAGGGTGTGTCCTCTTGGGATGCAAAAAATAACTTTGGGATATTTAAGAAACAAGGATAACTAATGATAAAACAGATTGTTGGACAACTGATATATATCTGCACATTTCAGGAACAGATTTAGACAAATGGCAGTTTGGGGTTGAATTAGTGATAAATACATTAAAAACCAATGAATTTTTTTTAAAGATTTTTACTAGTTATACATAAACAATTATGGAAGAAAGAAAAATTAATCATACCTCATATTTTGTAAAAAAAAAAGAAAAGAAAGAAAGAGCAGGAAATATCATGAATTTAGAGGTCTCAAAACTCATTCCTTGGAAAAACCAAAAACAATATATTTTTACTGCAGCCACTGCCAACTGTTTATATTCTTGTGATAATAAAGAAGATTCAGAGTTTTGTGTTTTTCTAAAACATTTTATCTACCAAATCACTATTTCAAACTCAGAAGTCAAGTGTCTGGTAAATTTTATAAATGGCTTTGTTGTGACTCTTAAGTGAGACCATTTGGCTTAAGGACCAGCATGGTTGATTTAACAAATTGTAATGTTGTGCCTAACACTGATTTACACATAGATAAAAATGTATCTGTCCTTTGCAACACCTTCCGCACAAGTTCCGCAGTTCGAAAAATATAGCACGTTATTCACAGTTCGGAAACTGAAATCTGCATACAGGGTAATGGTTCAAATTAGTCAGAAAAGCTCCAGTCTACCACCACATACTATGGTTTGAATAAAATATCCTACTCATTACATACCCTGGCTTCTCCCAAACTAAACTAAAATACTGAATATGCCTGGGGGGAAGGGAGGTATTATCAGACTATAACAAGGGATTCATAGAAATCAGGTCACTGAAGTTAGCTTATAGCCAGTAACTGAGATCATGTATGGAAAAAGAAGATTTTATCACAGTGAGCAGTCATGTTATGGCAAAATTAACCTGGAACTGCAGCATTTCCAGACGTCTGTCAGTGAATTCAAACAGAGCTAATGTCGTCTTCATCATATATAGTGAATTGACCATGAAAGTGGCCATATCAGCTGTGCCCAAATGGCTGGCTGATACAGTACACATCTGGAGGAGAGGATCCAAGACACACGATAAAACCTACAATGAGAAATAGAATTAAACAGACCCTTCATCTCTGTACCAGTGACACAGGTCTGTGTTAACGGCACTTCACAGTGAATGCCAAACTAAAGAGGAAGGGACCAACTTACAGAAGCACATATGAAAGAGATTAAATGGCATAAAAACTATAACTCTTAAGCATCATTGAATATATATTACTTTTTAAATTAATGGGAAATGGTTTACTATTTGAAGGAAAAAACATTGAGAAGGGGTGTCAAGATACATGGGTTATGAAATGCCAGAATTCCAACAGAATCTACATTAAAGGAGCAATGGTCATTAAGAGTGAATTTACAACACACCTGCACAAAATCAGCTTGACGGGCATCTAACGGCACAACTGAAGAATCATGAGACGCTAGAACTTCACGCAGCAACACGAGCGTCTGATTTAAGGCAGAACTTGGTCCAAGATCAGGTGGTGGGAGTTCAACCTAAAATAAAGGATGACCTATACACTGCTTATATTTTTCTACTAAATTTTAGTGTCTAAATAAATGCCAGTTCACAGTAAAATCATTCATATGAAAGACATAAAGCACTGGCTGACACATTACAAAATCTATCATCTATCGTTTATTCTCTATTGTACTAATGAAAATCACAGAAAGTAACACAAAAGTTTTTGTTAGATTATCTCAGAATTAATATATCAGAAGTGTAGAAATTGTACTTTTAAAATACAAAAAAAAAATTATGAGGAAAAACTTAGTAGTCTTTGAATTTAGGATTATATTTTCATATGGATTTGAAATGGCCTATTCTGTTCAGCCCTAGTCTTAAGAAAAAAGTAATTCAGAGAGAGACCAGCACTTCCCAACTATAATTGAGAATCACCACTCCCTGTCATGCCCCAGTCTCAGATATTGTGGCCCAATATGTACAGGTTCAGGGTCTATATACTTGAAACTAAGTCCCCCTACAACTGAGTTCCCTCACTGAGTTTATGAGTGATCTCTTATCCAAAACCAGACTCCCTTTCTTGTCCTGCCCTTGTTCCCCTAAGGACTGATGAGTATCAAAGAAAAGGGGAGACTGAAACCAAGCAGGACCCTACAGGACATTCCGAGGTACAAAAGCCCCTCCGTGTCCCCCATTTCCTGTTTGTGGAACAAAAGGCTTTAGTCTCCTACGCCTTTCCTGAGTTTCGAAGAGCAGAAGCAAATGGTTAATGATTACAACAGACTCACAGGACTCCTAGTTCCTCCTGAAAAGATATAGATAACAATCCAATGCATACTCTGAGTTGTTCTGGAGAAAGTAAGACCCCCATCCGGGCAGAGAATGGTGACTACATGCTGATCACAAACACACAGACTCCTGCTGGAACCAGCAGGTTAAGATTCCCAGAACATCACCCTGTTACCTTATCACCAATAAAGTAATCAATAACCAATAACCAATCAGAAGGTCCACAAGCTGGTCATGCATCCTAAGATCCTTTCCCCTAACACTGTCTTTAAAAACCCTGCCTGAAAGCCATCGAGGAATTCCCATCTTTTGAGCATTAGCTGCCTGTTCTCCTTGCTTGGCACTCTGCAAATAAACCCTTCAGATCAAATCAGATCAGTCGCTCAGTCGTGTCCGACTCTTTGCGACCCCATGAATCACAGCACTCCAGGCCTCCCTGTCCATCACCAACTCCCGGAGTTCACTCAGACTCACATCCATTGAGTCAGTGATGCCATCCAGCCATCTCATCCTCTGTCGTCCCCTTCTCCTCCTGCCCCCAGTCCCTCCCAGCATCAGAGTCTTTTACAATGAGTCAACTCTTCGCAGGAGGTGGCCAAAGTACTGGAGTTTCAGCTTTAGCATCATTCCTTCCAAAGAAATCCCAGGGCTGATCTCCTTCAGAATGGACTGGTTGGATCTCCTTGCAGTCCAAGGGACTCTCAAGAGTCTTTTCCAACACCACAGTTCAAAAGCATCAAGTCTTTGGCGCTCAGCCTTTTCACAGTCCAACTCTCACATCCATACATGACCACAGGAAAAACCATAGCCTTGACTAGACAACATAAACCCTTACTTCGGTCCAAACACCCACGGTCAGAGTTTGGCTTTCCAGCCCTGTGGGCACATGAGGCCCCTCTCGGTAACACACACTGGAACTATCACCACATTCTATACCACAACCATTTCCTCTGAAAGCTTCCTCTTACCTTACTTATTTATGGAATTACAATTTTAAGTCAATAAAATTATTCAAAAGAAATTTAAGAGTACAAGTTAATGTTTGAAATGTCAAAAAAATTACAACTTTTTCACATAGTTTTATTTAAAATTTCAAAAGCATTTTGGCTGAAAAGATTGTTTTTGTCTGTTTTTCCTGGCAGAATAATCTGTAAGGAATAATGTAAATCTCGAAGTATTCCTCTTAAAAAGCATTTTTCAAACTTTAAGATGCAAACGAATGACCAGGGAATCTGGTTAAATGCACATTCTGATTCAGCAGGTCTGAATCTTAATCTCAGGTGCCTGAGGTTCTTCTTCTCAGCTAAACTAATAAACTCCGACATGATGCCCAAGCTACTCCTCCAAGAACTACAATTTGAACAGTAATAAGACATTCTAAACAGGAGTGATATCCAAGAATTTAAATCAAAATTTAAAGGACCATTTAGATTTTCTTTTCAGAGTGCTAGGCAAATCAACCCTGCTTACTATTAATTTGATATGGGTTTCATTTATGATAAAATATACCCTTTAAATTAGTATTGAATTACTATAGTGAAAAGAACTTTTCAGAAAATGCCTCTCTAGCTAAAACTGATATGACACTGTATCTCTTAGGGGATCCTTTAGATTTTGCTAGATGCACAGCTATGAATGTTTCAGGAGAGCCTGATAAACAAGGGAGTACACACACTTGACTACTGAAGGGCTTCAAACACTTTGTTAGGGAAAAGGTACATCTTTCAATTAAATAATGTCCTTGAATTTTCCTTTAGCATACCAGATAAAGAATTAGCTCCCAAATGTGTCTTTTTAAAAGCAAAAAAGGAATCATAAAAGAGTTCGTTTCTGGCTATATCTTTATATAAAAGCTATTCTTCCTAACAATTTTATAATCCACTTTAAAATTCTATTAACAAAAACTGGGTGCTTTGGTAGTGAAGACCATTCTGCAATACATGTTTTCCTCATAAGGCTATATCTTCTTGGAAGAGATGAATGGTTTATAAGAGGCAGAATAAGATGATAGTATACTTAACATAAAATATGGAACATTAAAATTTGGAGAAAGTAAGATTTTCTGAAAGAAACCTGCAATGGTTGTGTACATATAAGTAACACATGAGCTATAAACAGTATCATATTCCAATCTCAATGTAATGTTAAAATATGCCTATTACCCAATTCATATCTAAGAAAAACATTTCAGGGCATAATTATTGATAACAATAAATAATAATTTCATTCACCTAATCTCACATAGGCTGCAGTATTAATTGGTACTTAATTGATGCTTTTGAACTGTGGTGTTGGAGAAGACTCTTGAGAGTCCCTTGGACTACAAGGAGATCCAACCAGTCCATTCTGAAGGAGATCAGCCCTGGGATTTCTTTGGAAGGAATGATGCTAAAGCTGAAACTCCAGTACTTTGGCCACCTCATGCAAAGAGTTGAGTCATGGGAAAAGACTCTGATGCTGGGAGGGACTGGAGGCAGGAGGAGAAGGGGACGACAGAGGATGAGATGGCTGGATGGCATCACTGACTCGATGGACGTGAGTCTGAGTGAACTCCGGGAGTTGGTGATGGACAGGGAGGCCTGGCGTGCTGTGATTCATGGGGTCGCAAAGAGTCGGACACGACTGAGCGACTGATCTGATCTGATGTTCAAATTACAATTCTTTCTTTCCCTGTTTTTATCCTATTCTGTTCTAGAATTTAGCTGCAAGACACCACACTTAAAATTTTCCTTGTATTAACCATTGTATTTTCCTGCAACTTTCATTTTAACTTTATAAGAGAAATACAGAACTTAGTGGGTTTTTTGAATGAAAATAAAACAAAATAAATGTATAACCATTTGAGAAAAATAAATGTGATCCTTCTTTCCCCACATGGACAAAAATAAACTTTATGTAGATTAAAAATTCAATATAAAAGTGAAATTACAGAAAAACCTAAGAACATGCTTATTAAATACTCTAACACTTTCCCACTAATAGATATTAGCTTTAGCATATAATAAATTCTATATATATTTTATTGATGTGGGAAAGTTTTTGAAGTACGTTTTATAGCAAGTTCCCAAAGGAGAAACAATAGAGAAAAAAAAATGTTAGATTTTATGGTATAAACATTAAAAGGGATGTATCAGAATATACTACAGGCAAAATCAAAAGGTAAATGATGACATGGAGAAAAGATTTGTAATATATATGACACTTAATATTCATAATGTATAACAATATCAGAAAATAACAAGAATAAGATACAACTTAGTAGGAAAATGGCAAAGGACTTGAAAAAACAATCCATGTGGTAATTATGACTGACTGACTTTCACTTGCTGAACTATCCCTCCAATCCAGGAATAAATCCCAGTTGGTCAGGATGTATAATCTTTTCTGAGGACTTCATTTGGTTTGCTAGCTATACTTTTCAACTCCAGAATTTCTTTTTGAGATTCTCTAACTCTTGGCAGGTATTTCCATTTTGTTCACACACTGTTCTCCTGACTCGTGTTTAACATAACTGTTCTCAAGTCTGGCTGGTAGATGTGCCAGCAAGTCTTTTGCAGGAAGGTATTTGCTTTGAATGGGCCACATTTCCCTGTTTGTGTGCCCTGTGATTTTTTGCTGAAAACACTATTTGTTAACCCTGGAAATAAATTCTCTCCCTTCTCCAGGGGGTGCCATTTCTTTTTACTATTTTTTTTTTTAAACTAGTAGGCTATCTCTGTGCCAAGGATCAGGCTGAGGTGTAAACTAAAGTTCTCAGGTCTTTCTGAGCCTGCTCCTTTCCCTGAACATGTGGTTACTTTTTAATTTTCCTTGTATATACAGTTGTTTTTAAATGTTTTTAATGTCTGACTCCCATTATGGGAAAAAGAAAAAACATTAAGCGGGTAGAAAAAATGCGCTAACCTTTGAAATCACCAGGAAGTCAATTTAGCCAACTGACCAATTTAGGAGGAGGAGTCTGTCACAACGCGGAGGTGCAGAAACAATGGCCACCCTCCTCTTCACAGCTCTGGGATGAGAGCAGATCCCAGAGGTACAGAAGACAGGGTCCTTTTTATCCACCCTGGCTCTACAAGCTGTGTGCAAGGCACTCAAGGAACAAGTGCACAGCTGCCCCACAGCCCTGCGGGTGGGAGATGGGTAGCTGCAAGTGTGCTGAGAGTTGAAGTTGACCAAAACTGACTGCAATTTATAATTCAAGCCTTCTCCTAGAATTTGCAATTCTTCAGTAGACTCCAGAGTTCCAAAATAGTTACAGTGGACAAATTCTGCTAATGCAGTTGTCTAAGGTGTAAAGACAGATTCCTAGTTGCCAAATTCCCCAAATTCCCTGGTTGCCAGATTTCTACATTGCCAAATTCCCCGAAAATTATTTATCCTTGTATATTGATCTTGTCACCAATTGTATTCCTTGAGTTTTTGAAGTACAATCAGAGCATCACAAATAATCCCCTATTTCTTCCTTTAAAATGTTTGTATCTCTCATTACTTTATCTGGACTGTTATTTAAATAAGCAGTTCTTGGCAAGTATTCTTGTTGTGTCCTTTCTTGACTTAAACAGAAACATAGTAATAGTGCTTCTATGTTAATCATGATATTGGCTGTTAGTTTTATTAATCTTTATATGGTAAAGGAAGTACTTCTACTTTCTCATTTACTAATATTTTCCCTCAATAATTTGATTAAATATCTAATAAGTTTTAGTCCTCCTCTCTGGTTATTATTTCCAATTCTGATATTATAATTTTAAATTTTGTCACTGCTTAAAGAATTGCTAGAAGGCTGTCAATTTTGTTGATCTTTTCAACAAATAAGCAATTTTGTTTTTGTTTTCTAATTGACTGTAGAAATGTATGTCCATTTTTCCTTTTACCATTCTGCTTTATTATTCTCTTTTCAGATTTCACGATAAGAATGCCTCCTACATTTTGCTTTTAGTTTTTTTTAGTTCCTATGTTTTCCAATTAGTAAAGCTTTGGGTAATACTCTCCTGTGCTTTTCCCATATTGCAATCTGGCTCTTGCCCCCACCACATGAATAAAACTGTCCTCAGTAAGTCATGGATCACCTAATATTGACAAAGATAACACACCTGCTGCCTCTTTTTTAACAGAACTCTTCCTACAGTATGTGCCACCAACCATGCTTTCCCCTCTATTCTCCTGGCTTTTCTGATAAAATCCTCTTCTCATTTCTCTCCTGCCTCTCCAACCTTCTTCAGAATCCCACCATTGTTGGGCTTACCTTCTTCTCTTAAATGCTACTGTTTCTCAAGACTGTGTCCTAGAAGCCCTACTCTCATTAAACGTGATTCCTAGTGACCTCATACAAACCCATGGATTCAACTCTTTACACACAAAACCCTGTAAATCCAAATGCACGGCTCCCTGCTGGATGAGACTGACTATATAGGAGGATATCCCACGTGTGTCTTGTCTAATTTAGACCATATCGTCATCTTATCCCCTACATTTTGCACTTTCTCTTTATTCCAGATACTTGCAATTAGTATCAATATTCCCAGGTTGGGAACTTAGGAATTATTTTTGAACTCTTTCCTCTGATTTAACCACATTCTATCAGTCACCAACTTTTGAAGACTTACCTTTACCCTTCAAGAATCTGTCCCCTTATGGCTCTTCCCTTAGAGTATGTATTTTCATAAAACTACTTCAATGATAATCCCTTCACTACCCTGTCTGCAACCTGACCTCTCTGTCTACATTCCATCCTGTCTCATTAAACAAAGAGTTACATATTCTTTTTGTTTCCTCTACTTAGGATGACCTCTACTCACCCACCTTTTCACCTATCTAATCCCCTATGTTCTTCAAAGTTCAATTCTTGTAACTCCCTCTCTGGAAAGCTACCCCTCTGTATATGTATATTATTATGGACACATATACTCCTCCTCTAAAGGCAAAGGAGAAAAGGAAAGATATACCCATTTGAATGCAGAGTTCCAAAGACTAGCAAGGAGAGGTAAGAAAGCCTTCTTCAGCGATCAGTGCAAAGAAATAGAGGAAAACAACAGAATGGTAAAGACTAGAGATCTCTTCAAGAAAATGAGAGATACCAAGGGAACATTTCAAGCAAAGATGGGCACAATAAAGGACAGAAGTGGCATGGACATAACAGAAGCAGAAGATATTAAAAAGAGATGGCAAGAATACATAGAACCACCATACAAAAAAGATCTTCATGACCCAGATAACCATGATGGTGTGATCACTCACCTAGACCCAGACATCTGGAATGCGAAGTCACATGGGCCTTAGCAAGCACCACTATGAACAAAAATAGTGGAAATGATGGAATTCCAGTTGAGCTCTTTCAAATCCTAAAAGATGATGCTGTGAAAGTGCTGCACTCAATATGTCAATAAATTTGGAAAACTCAGCAGTGGCCACAGGACTGAAGAAAGTCAGTTTTCATTCCAATCTCAAAGAAAGACGAAGCTAAAGAATGTTCAAACAAATGTACAACTGTACTTATCTCACATGCTGGCAAAGTGACGCTCAAAATTCTCCAAGCCAGGCTTCAACAGTACATAACCTGTGAAATTCCAGATGTTCAAGCCGGATTTAGAAATGGCAGAGGAATCAGAGATCAAATTGCCAACATCCGTTGATCATCAAAAAAGCAAGAGAATTTCAGAAAAACATCTACATCTGCTTTACTGACTAGGCCAAAGCCTTTGACTGTGTGGACCACAACAAACTGAAAAATTCTGAAAGAGATGGGCATACCAGACCACCTTACAATGCCTCCTGAGAAATCTATATGCAGGTCAAGAAGCAATAGTTAGAACTGGACATGGAACAACAGACTGGTTCCAAATTCAGAAAAGAGTACATTAAGGCTGTATATTGTCACCCTGCTTATTTAACTTACATGCAGAGTACATCATGAGAAATGCTGGGCTGGATGAAGCACAAGCTGGAATAAAAACTGCAGGGAGAAATATCAATAAACTCAGGTACGCAGATGACACCACCCTTATGTCAGAAAGCAAAGAGGAACTAAAGAGTCTCTTGATAAAAGTGAAAGAGGAGAGTGAAAATGTTGGCTTAAAACTCAGCATTCAAAAAACCAAGATCATGGCATCCAGTCCCATCACTTCACAGTAAATAGATGGGGAAACAATGGAAACAGCGAGAGACTAATTTTTTGGAGGCTCCAAAAATCACTGCAGATGGTGACTGTAGTCATGAAATTAAAAGATCTTGCTCCTTTTAATTAAAAGCTATCATAGAAAAGCTATGATAAACCTAGACAGTATATTAAAAAGCAGAGACATTACTTTGCCAACAAAGGTCCATCTAGTCAAAGCTTTGGTTTTTCCAGTAGTCATGTATGGATGTGAGAGTTGGAGTGTAAAGAAAGCTGAGTGCCGGAGAACTGATGCTTTTAAACTGTGCTGTTGCAAAAGACTCTTCAGAGTCCCTTGGACCTCAAAGAGATCAAACCAGTCAATCTCGAAAGAAATCAGTCCTGAATATTCATTGAAAGCACTGATGCTGAAGCTGAAACTCCAATACTTTGGCCACCTGATGCAAAGAACTGACTCATTGGAAAAGACCCTGATGCTGGGAAAGATTGAGGGCAGGAGGAGAAGGGGACGACAGAGGATGAGATAGTTGGATGGCATCCAGACCCAACGGAAGTGAGTTTGAGCAAGTTCTGGGAGTTGGTGATGGACAGGGAGGCCTGGCGTGCTGTAGTCCATACAGTCCAAGAGTCGGACATGACTGAGCGACTGAGCTAAACTAGTATCCTTCCCTCACGTGCCAGCATAACACATTGGGGATGTCTGCCATAAAGCACGGGATGCTACAGTAAGCACTGATTTATCAGACTGTTTTCCACGAATGGAAGAGCAAGCTGAGACCAACAGACCTTCACTGTTTGCCCTTGTGCTCTCATTAGCAAGCAACATTTTGTGTCATGGATGGATGATTTTAGAAAAATTGTGTCTAAATAATAACTTATATAACTGTATCTAAAACAAGAACAGACTACCTGTTAGTAAACTTCTGGTGGTACAGGAAAACACATAAGTGAAATACTTCATCTCCACAAATTCATGCTGCTTTTCCAGAAAATTTGAATCCTATGTTAGGGTCAGACAGTAGACTCTTAAAAGTTTCCCTCAGCTTAGGAATGTAAAATCCAGGGCCTCTAAACTGGATTGCTACTGACTGCTCAACACCATACTACAAACCTGCGTCTAATATAACCAGGCAATTGGATAGAGCAGCATAATTTAAAACAAAAATGGTGACTGTGATACATCCCTGAAAAACCTGAGTCGTTAATAATGAAACAAAAACAAAGAAGGATTTGATTGTTATAAACCCATTCCCTAAGGTCTCACCAATTTACTTTTGCACAACGCAATGCTCAGTGTAAAATACTAGCTCTTACAGAACTCTTTCAGGTTTTTGTTTGTTGTTTCATTTTTTTTTCTTTGCTTTTATGGAATTCTTTATTATCCTACTTGTTTCATAATTGTAGTATATAACTCAAAGGAACATAAATTCCATAAGGAAAAAGCTAGACCACCAGTGTAAAAATATATGCCAGCTGTTTAGAAAAAGTATTTATTAAAAGTCCCAGTTTTTCAATCTGTATGTCATTTTAGTTCTGACCTATTAAACACAGAAAGTCTGCTTTAATTACAAATTGTGGGTTATTGAAAAATGGTAGTAAAACTAGGGCTTTGAGATTCTACTTCCAACTATGACTCGATGTTATACTGTTCCAAAAACAGACTATAAGCCTACATCCAGTAAGCCATCCCGAAATGAACTTTCTTGTTCATAGGAAGAACTCAAGAGAACACTAAATGAAATGGGAAAAAAACTGTCACCAATGTAAAAACAGTAAAACAGCATTTTTAAATGTGAAAGACTCACACAGTATAAGAATTGCATTTTTCAAACATACCTTGTCCATTAACTTACTGGCATGAAGACTTAAGCTGTTGAAGAATATTTTTTTGCTCAGCAAATGCATTTCTTCAATGGTAGTCAACAATGTAGTTGCGCTATTTCCAATAATGCCACTAAAAGCAAAGAATATTTCTGGTTGCAAAGCAGGTCTAAACAATTTAGCTCTATAACTGGGTAGAATTCTTTTAAAAGATCTAGATTTAAATAAAAGTTTTTATATAGAATATAACCTGTGAACTAAAACAATTACTCTAGTTTCATACAGAAATGAGTTTTTTTTCTTTTAGGTTAGGTGACGAACAAATGAAAGCAAACTACAGTGTTTTCAATATCTCATGATCTCTTAGAAAAGCAGTGGGTTAGACTAAACCCTTATAGCATGCAAAAATCCACGTGGCTATTTTTCCGCTATTACAGTAAATGCATGTTTTGATTATCTGAAGATTAAAAGAAGATCTGCTTTTAATTTAAAGGAAGCCATTCCATCAGTAGCTCTATAGAGAAAATATTATTAATACTGAGCTTTTTTAAATAAAACTTATGCCATATCAGTAACACATCTTCAAATTATAAAGTATGATTATACAGCTGCCAAAAAAGTATATTTAAAATAATCATGAAAAATTTGGTAACATTTTTAAATAACTACTGTACATCCTATAATTCTCAATTTTCTCCTACAAGGATATTTCTTAGACTTGTCCAGTGGGGTTTCTCATTTTTTGCAGACTGTAACACAACCATGTATATAAAACAATTTGCAATTTTATTCTATTCATGTACTGAAAGTGATTCTTCTGTTCCTGATACTGGCATGCTTATAAAAAGTCATCTAAAATGATTTTTTAATAGACTATCAAAAATATAGCTTGGAACACCATTGTTTTACCACAACTCACATATAACATGGTCTTACATTTACAACAGGGCTCAAGTGTACATATGCTGTCAAAAGATATATGCATCGTGAAATGAATGCAAATTTTGGAGTCAAAGATTGTATTTTAGATAAGTAAGTGGTTTCTAATCAGATAAAATCACTTTAATTTAGAGAAGATAAGATAGCTATTAATATTACTGAGAGAAGATAAAGCTATGATTCTGTTTTACCACTAATGGAGAACTAAATGTTAAAGAAGAATTTATGTTATTTACATCCAGAATAGGACATTTTACTAATTATGCCCTGTTCTGAGTATAATATAGAGTTGCTTTAAGTGCCATGGATCTCGAATACAGAAGGACTCAAAAAATACTTCTATTATAGACTTATACTGCTACATAAGCTGTGCGAGTGCAAATGTGTGTTTGTGAGTGTGTGTGTACAGTTACACCTGGAAAAGAAAGGAAAAAGGAAATAACGGACTCAAACTACAACATGTATAATATGCAAATACTGACTCACATGGTGTGGAGGTTCTACTAGTTTACACTTAGTCAGCAAATAGAACACACACACACACAACTACTACACTGTGTTCCAACGGAAATGAAGTACGACATGGGATTTAATGAGCACATTTAACCATTCCACTTACCTGATTGTGTGGTGGTAAAATTTGAGGAGGTTAGAAATTTTATATAATAAAACTGCCCCAGGTTCAGCAACTATTACTTGTTCAATTCGAACCTATTAAAACATGTGACAAAAAATTAAACATTTCTTAAAAGTGTAACTTTTTCTTCATTAATCACATGTGGTGTGAACAGCATTAAAGAGATTAAATTTCATGATTATAGAAATCACAAACTTCTTTAAGTAACAACACAAAAAATTTAACACAGGTATACTCTATGAACAAATGATCCATTACCTACAGAATTTGGCTCAAGGCAACGCTATCAGAAATAATCCATACAATGAGATCATTTTGAGGTTTTTCTAACCAGCATATAATGGAATTTAGTTCAGCAATAAACTGAACTAAAATTACATGCCTAAAATTATCAGTAAAAAGGTACTGCTCTATGAACCAACAGTAGGGGGAAAAAAATGAAAAAAGTTTTACCTTTAAACAACTAAACCAAGTTTCTTTTAATATTAATTAGAGAACAGGAAAGTGGATGGATCTTGAGTTGGCTCCAACATATTTGTCTAATTATACTACTACCAGGGCAGTATCTCAGCTATAGTTCAAAATTAACTTGAAATGCTCAAGATTAACTACCGGGAATCTTTCTAATTAAAATCCATCCTTCACTAATCTTTCCCTTACTTCACATTCCCTAACTAACAAATACAATTTAAACTACACTGAATGTGCTTACTTACATATTACACTACATCTATGCTTAAGCTGCAGAAAACATTATATCTTCTTATTTTCTAATTAGATTCTAAACACAGATATTGTATTTTCTAGTCCCTTTACATCTCTGCAGCACTCAGAAGAATAATACATATGTAGGAGATGTTCAATAAACACTTTTGAAAGCATTTAGATTTTAGAGTATGTCGTAATACCAATGAACATGATCTGCTAAAATATTTTACATTATAAATACATGTAATAGTATACAAAAACCTTGCATAGAAAATTGGCAATGATTATTTTAAAGTAAGTTTTATTATCTGACATTAATGTGTTAATTTGACAAAATTACAGCTCAAGTGGCTATTTATTTAAACTCCAAATAAGGCAATAATTTAACCATATAACATATATAAAATATTTTATATAATATATCAAAGTATTTTACCTTTAGAGGTCTGCACACACCCTCAGTGATATGGCCAACAACTTCTTGAATATTTTCTTCAACACCTACGGTTAATTATAACATAACTGAAATTTTTTTCATATAGCACTGTTTCACAGAAGTACAAAAAAAAACAACAAACACTAATATCTGCGATTAATGATAAACATTTAAAATAATCATTAGTGGTATTTTATTAAGTTCAATATCTTTTAGGATATTACTAACTATATTAATATCTGAACCTAAAGCTTTATCAATTCATTTGACTGCTGATTAATGAAAAAAGATTGTGAAATTAATTAACTGAAGGAGGTGATGAGTAGATGTATTAGGATCTGTTCCACAAACTCCTTATTCTAGGCAGATGTACTAAGCACACAAACTGCAGGTATAAGATGGAAAACACACCTTACAATTTAATGGAAAAACTGACATTTACTAACTACTGACCACTTCCCAAGGTCTGTACCGTGTACTTGGACATGTACAGCTTGTAACCACCTTCATTTTCACAGATGGAGAAACTGAAGTTTAGAAGAATTCATGCCATTCCCACGGAAGAACCTATTTCTAACTCCAATTATTTTCTTCCTGCCTCTTAAGGCAGCCTCTCATGTATACTTTACTAACAGCTTTTAAGAAATACATTCTTTTAAATTGGGTTATGAGGATAACAGAAAACAACTTTAAACAGTGCAGACTGTGTGCGAGTCTATCACAGATGCTGAATCTAGTCTCAGCATCAATGAGGAGCTTGAGTCCTGCACCCCTTTGCACACTGGCCTCTCCTGGAAGATGACCTGATGAACCAGCATGGTGTGGGGCCACGCCATGCAAGACAGGCAAGTGACACCCCTCCCAACACGTCCCTTCCCTTCCTATCAAAACCAGAACATCTTAATTATCCACTAACCCCGTCTATCACAGGCATCTCAAGATAGTCACAACTAAAAAGACTGGAAATTCTGCAAACAGATGTTAGCAACTCAAAAATAATCATTTTTCTTCTTTGAAATTACGACAAAAATTTTAAGTACATTCAGTACATAGGCAATTATTCAAAAAGTTGTGAAACAGTCGCATGAGAATGAAAAAAGGGGCTGAGTAGTATTAATAGAAAAGAAAGAAGTAGGAGCTTCATGACCTTAAGAAAAGTCACTGAGTCTGTGTGCTTGCAGACAACACGGAGACAACATCCCCTTTTGCCTTTAGAGGATAGTGCTGTACAAGATCTGAGACAACGTACACCAGGCACTCCAGAGGCACCTTGAAAGCGGAGCAGAGGGGTCCTGGCTCACTAGGGAAGGCCCCAAAGGTCCAGTATAAAAATGTTATCAGTTAAAGTGATGGAGAGGAATTCACCGGAAAAGGGAAACTAGAGAAAGTAAGACTAATTAGGCCGCTTACTGAACCACCTCGGGTAAAGAGTTTATCTCCACGAAAAACAGCAGCGAGAACAGAAACAGAGACATCCTGTGTGATGTGCTACCTCTCAGACGAGCAGGAGCCGCCGGCTGACCCACCTTGTGCAGTTACATGCTTCAGAAGAGCTTCGAGGTGTTCTTTCTCAGAAGCAGTAGCTTGATGGAGCCAAGCCAACATATCTCCTACGTATCTAATGGAAAAACTAAATGTTGGTGAAAATTTCCTTTAGAAAAACACTGAATACCCCAATACTGTCTGCTCTTATACCTCAAAGGGTCATGGGAGTGCATTTCAATGGGTCTAGGGGTACCTCCTGGGCCCCCTCTTGTAAGAGCATCAATGAATCCACGAACCACTGTACTTCTTCTGGCTGTTCCAAACTCATCTAAGGTATACCTAGAAGAGACAGGTTATTAACAAACAATTGTTTTTCTTCCTAATGGCTATATCAAACTATTCATGCACTTTCTCAGATAAGCTATCTAACACCTTTTTTTACACAATTCTCTCAAGCAATACTGCTTTAAACAAAAAATATTTAATAAAGAAATTTATCATAGTGATAATCCAATCCTAAGGTGCATCTTTTTATGTCTAAGAAGGAATGCAGGGATTTACAATCAGTAACAGAGGTTGTGGCAATAAAGGATAGAGCAGGGGATTTGGTAAAAGTAAAATTCGAGACAAGCTGGAAACCCTGAACTCTACAGGTTGTCCTGTCCCACCCCTCGTCCAAAACATGACACTCCACTGCACACAGGCGGACTAGTATGTGGTTCTCAGAGGCTGGTTACAGTTAGAACTCTGTAATCCAAAATATAAGACTTTTCCTGCTACACTAAAAAAACTCTCATGTATATTACTACAATACCAACAAAATTTGTCCAAATTATACCAAATACCACCAAAATATACTATTCGTATTTAAAAGCTTATTTTGACTCCAATGTTAAACATATTACATGCTACTTGAATTTACTGACCAGCTATGCCTTAAGAGCAAATACTTTCTTTTACATATATTTACAAGTTATCAATTACAGTTGGTGGGGCAGGAGAGAAGACTTTCAAGGCTAAGGAAATTTTTAGGGAAAAAAGATTTTGAACTGGACGATCAGACCATTTGGGGTCAAATGATAGGATGGCTTAAAGGTACCAAGAGTCCCTGTTTCCTTGACTAGAATCTGCCTTTGTTTCTCTCTGTCGCCACTGTCGCCCAACTCAAAGTTCTGTTTTAAAGGTACACAGGAAGACAAACTATTTTTTCGTAGTCCTATGTCAGCAGATTCTAGATCCATGAATTTTTACATCTCTGAACAGTACTCTACTAAATGTTGAGAATTATTTCATTACCCTACTATAAAGAAAAACTACAAAAATTTCACCAAAGTTTTCAAAAGAATTTCTCAGGCTACACTGCTTTCTTTAATATGCTATAGATTTCATGAAAAACCCACTTTTTTTTTAACAGAAGAAAGCTAGAAAGGGGGCATATTTTTAAATAAAAGTGTAGTAAAGCAATCAATAGCAATAAATTGTTAGGACTCTGAGCATTCATATGTACCAGTAACCAGATCATGGTTGTGTGTGGTTTTTGGTTTTAGTTAAAAGGAAATGGTTTTGAAATTCCATGCAGTGACATACCAGCAATACGTCAAGATGAAAATGCAGTTATCAAGCTAAGTTTTGCAAAAGTGCACAGTTGCTTTACATTCACTCTGTTTTTTTTTTAACAAATTAGAACCAAGGTGCTTATTTCTATTTCTTCCCTCATGCTCTTAAAAATATAAATGCTTAGGGTACAGAATGCCTTCCTTTAAAGACCATCAGTTCTATGAAGTGACTTGTGATCAGATTTATGACAGCACAAAATTCACAAACTTTTTAAATATGTAAACCTAATCTTCCCCTGGGGACCCAAATGACTGCATAATAAACAGAAACAATGTAACTTCTGTTTCTAGGACTACTCACTGTGGCCACAGGTTATATCAGAAACCACTGAATCCACTGGCATTTTAAATGCGGGGAGGGGCAATTTTAAAAGTCTGACAAACACCAGAATCTAACCTTTTTACTATAAAATATAAATAAACATTAACATTAATGTTAAATTTTCCTGCAATAGATATAATTTGAAGCAAGAAGAGCATGAGCTAAAATGAACCTTCAGTGATATCTGAAGACATGAAATCTCTTTTCCCAGAGACAAAAGAAAATTTCCTTGACCAAAAAGAGATTCTTTTCCAACAAAGGTCAAAAACTGAAAATGTAGCTTTATAAAAGTGAATGTCAAAATTATGTAAATATTCTAAAATGCCTCTAGTTAAAATAAAAAAATCAAAATCCCCAGTTTTTATGTTTATCCATAGTAGAAAAGGAAAAATTCTGGTCAAAAAGCAAATAAAATGAAAAAAATTTGTCCAAAAAAATTAAAAGATAGAAGAATAACGTAAAAGCCTTTCTAAGAAATACAACAAATAAAGAATAAAAAAAAATCAGCATTGTAGATATTATTATATCCTTTAATAACTGACATGGTTTACCAGTAAAGAAGACAACATCAATTTGTCCATTTCTACTTGGAATAAATTTCTTTTTGAAAACACTTCTGTAATTGATGTATTAAAAGTTAATAATGCATTAGCATTCCAGTTATATAAGACCTAACAAAATCTGAGTACGGCAATTTTCCCCAAAGACTTCAATAACTGACATTTTCTTAAATGTGATACCTATACATTTGAGACCCAATAATGTTTGGGTAGCTTCTCTACTTTATTTAAATCAAGTTCATATAGTGCCATCTGGTGGTTAACATAATACATTATAAAGTTTTTCCCTAAATTTTAAGAAACCACCACTTTGAAAGAGGTGATTACTTAAGATGAAAGGCCAAATTTCTCTTTTTCAGTGTTCATCTTATGGTACTTAACTGGCACTAAAAGCTTCCTTCTTCTGCACTCAACATCCAAGTGTTTAACCATCCACACTGCACTATGGCCCCCATCCCCTGTGTTTCCTGTGAAGATACATCTTCTTTGCCTATTTCAGTTCTATTGTCTCTCAAGCATTTTGCCTTGCTGTCAGGTAGGCCTTAAATACACTTCTCTTTAGCTGAAAATTTTCCACTTTATCTGCTTTCAAAATAAAAATAATAGCCAGTACTTTGTGATGAGTGAAGCATGATGCTCAACACCTTATGGGAACATTCCAATTTTAATCTTCACAGCAACCCAGCACGACAAGCACTATTTTCATCCTCATTTCACAGCTCAAGAAAACCGAAGCCTATAAAGGTATGTGGGTTCATCAAAAAATCTAAAAAAAAAAAAAACACCCAGTCTAACTCAGAGCCCACCATTTAAACCATTATGCAATACTGCTCCTTTCCAAGTGTCAATCAAGAATCAAAACTTAGAAAAAATACATTTATATGGTAGAAGTCAGTTGACCTTTTCAGAGGCCCAAAATACCTGAAGGCCTTTTTAAAAAACAATTAACCTTGTGAACAAATATGAATCTGTGGACACTGTTACACATTATTAAACAAGCACCAAATGTTTCAGGTACTATAATCATAACCAAACACCAATACCTTACAGTGAAAAAACTGGGAAAGAAATTTCAAAGACGCTAAGATCCACTGAGCCGATGGTCAATAATGAGCATCAGCTTATCCCAGGAACCCGAACAACATGCAGATCTATTGTGATCCAGCTCCTGCTACTAACCCAGCAACCAGCTTCTGCGAGTCCCTAGAGGTACATGTTCCTCCTCAACCCATGCACTAGCACCTGCTGTTCCCTAAATCTGGGATGTTCTCTCCTCCCTTTTCATCTTGGAAAATGCTTATCAACCTTCAGAACTCATTTTATACCTACTTCCCGGAAGAAACTTTCACTAATGTACACCCCTTTGCCCACCACAGACTACTTGAGCCACAAAGCATTTGAGACTTGACTTTTAGAAAAGCACTTAATGTATACGCTAAAGTGGATTTGTTTACGTCTGGTTCCATAAAGTAAAGCAAGTTGAAGGTGATGTTTTATTGATGGTAAGCCTTTCACACTTAGAACTGTGCTTAACATATAGTGAGTACTCAGTAAGTAACACTGGGGTATGATTATTTTATGTATCTGTCAAGTCCCAGCATTTGTGTTCTAAAATCTTATCACAGGACAAGTAATGTTCTAATCAGAAAACAGAGTAAGAAGGAAATCTTCTAAAAATATAGAAGCAGATAAAAGACATGACTCAGAGCAGGACTGAATGCATGAGTTCTCTGGCTTTCTGTTTCCCAAATTTTAACTCCCTACTTGGTCTTCCCATTTTCATACTATTCCAGACATTAAAAATGAAAAAGGATTTGAAGGAACGGATAAAAAAGATGTGGTACATATCTACAATGGACTATTACTCAGCCATTAAAAGAAAGAAATCACGCCATTTGCAGCAACACGGCTGGACCTAGAGAGTGCCACATGAGTGACATAATCAGACAGAGAAGGGGAAATAGCGTGTGACAACCTTTATATGTGGAATCTAAAAAGAAATGATAACAGATGAACTCACTTACAAAACAGAAAGAGGCACAGACTTAGAAAATGAACTTATGGTTGATGAGGGGGAAGGGGTAGTTAGGGAGTTTGAGAAGGTCATATACTCATTGCTATATTCAAAATGGATAACCAACAAGGACCTACTGTACAGCACATGGAACTCTACTCAATTTTACATGCAAACCTGGATGAGAGGGAGGCCTAGGGGAGAATGCATACATGTGTATGTATGGCTGAGTCCCTTCCCTGTTCACCTGAAACTAACACAGTATTGTTAATTGGCTATACCCCAACACAAACTAAAAAGTTTAAAGACTGAAGACAAAAAAAGGACTTGAAAAGTAAAAGAAAACTAAAACACAGAAAAATAAAAAATATATAAGTAAATAATGCATGAAGTTCTTATCCAAAGCATTATCACATAGCACCTGGCTGCCATAACTTACAGGATTAAAAACCTGAACTCTTTCTTTTCTGGAATCCTACTAATGGAATTCTAATTTTAAATCTTCTTTTCTCATCTCTGGGTAATTATTATTTATTAGTCCATGTGACCTCCACCCTTTCAGGGCAGTGTTAATACAGGAGTTTTAGTTACATACAATTCCAAGGTAATTAATGAGATGGCAGAATGCAGGAAAGACCTTAACCTCTGCATAAATAAGAGGCAGTCTAGATATTGGGACATCTTGGTTTTCATATCTGTGTTGCATTCTATAGCATGGAATATGCAATTAGGCAGATGCTCCAGTGGTACCCAGGTGAGATAAAAATATCACTGTAAATTATTATACTGCTCAAACTATTGTATATAAATTTGATTAACACTGAAAGTCAACATAAATTACCAAAGAAAAAGTAGATTTGCTTTTTTATTAATTAGGAAAAAGTCACTCACTTATATAAAACAGGTCTGTCCTGCAGGGCTTCCATTGCCTGAGTTAGCACTGGAGATATGTCACATGATTCTTGTGTCAGTGTTCTGCATTCACCTGAAAAAGGGTTAACATTGTAACACTGGTTAAAATACAATTAGGCCCTTATTATGTCCATTGTACAACCAGAGTCTAAATACCACATTTAAAAAATGCTTGGAAAAGCCTAGAGAACATACCAATAAAAAACTAGTTAATGCTGCTAAACTAAACATTCAAGCTTAAATATCTATTTAACTTCAATATACCACATCTGCTATGAGGTATACAACATATTTTATTATTATAAGAAACCAGAATTCTGAAGAAACCAATCAATGAACAAATATGCACTAAATAACAGCTATGTTGCTGCTGCTGCTGCTGCTGCTAAGTCGCTTCAGTCGTGTCCAACTCTGTGCGACCCCCACAGACGGCAGCCACCAAGCTCTGCCGTCCCTGGGATTCTCCAGGCAAGAACACTGGAGTGGGTTGCCATTGCCTTCTCCAATGCATGAAAGTGAAAAGTGAAAGTGAAGTCGCTCAGTCATGTCCTACTCTTAGCGACTCCATGGACTGCAGCCCACCAGGCTCCTCCATTCATGGGATTTTCCAGGCAAGAGTACTGGAGTGGGGTGTCATTGACTTCTCCGAATAACTGCTATACACACAGCAATGTCAAGAAGGGAAGGGAATACTAACTGTTCATCACCAGTTCTTTACCCCAGGGGCAATCTTCAAGCAGTTTGCTAGAATGTTTATATGGGTAACTAATACATACTAGTAAAATTATATTGATTATTCTGTCTACAAAATACTGATTAAATGTCTACTCTGTTCAAAAAACAGGACATGTTCAGAAATTCCCAACCTTTGCTAGGTGAAGACCTCATGTTCCTTTGTTTTTAACAGGTAATTCTACTAACACACTATTGAAACATTTTAAAACTAAATACATAAACCACTTGTGGTAGGCGAAATAATGGTCTTCCCAAGAGCCCTAATCACTGAAACCTGTGAATATGTTATTTTATGAAGCAAAAGGGACTTTGAAGATGGAATTAAGGGGATGGACCTTCAGTTCAGTTCAGTCGCTCAGTTATGTCTCTTTGTGACCCCATAAACCGCAGCACGCCAGGCCTCCCTGTCCATCACCAACTCCCGGAGTCCATCCAAACCCATGTCCATTGAGTCGGTGATGCCATCCAACCATCTCATCCTCTGTCATCCCCTTCTCATCCTGCCCTCAATCTTTCCCAGCATCGGGGTCTTTTCAAATGAGTCAGCTCTTCACATCAGGTGGGCAAAGTATTGGAGTTTCAGCTTCAACATCAGTCCCTCCAATGAACACCCAGGACTGATCTCCTTTAGGATGGACTGATTGGATTTCCTTGCAGTCCAAGGGACTCTCAAGTCTTCTCTAACACCACAGTTCAAAAGCATCAATTCTTAGGTGCTCAGCTTTCTTTATAGTCCAACTCTCACATCCATACATGACCACTGGAAAAACCATAGTCTTGACTAGACGGACCTTTGTTGGCAAAGTAATGTCTCTGCTTTTCAATATGGAATCTAGGTTGGTCATAACTTTCCTTCCAAGAAGTAAGTGTCTTAATTTCATGGCTGCAATCACCATCTGTAGTGATTCTGGAGCCCAGAAAAATAAAGTCAGCCACTGTGTCTACTGTTTCCCCATCTATTTCCCATGAAGTGATGGGACTGGATGCCATGATCTTCATTTTCTGAATGTTGAGCTTTAAGCCTACTTTTTCATCTCCTCTTTCACTTTCATCAAGAGGCTCTTTTGTTCTTCTTCACTTTCTGCCATAAGGGTGGTGTCATCTGCATATCTGAGGTTATTGATATTTCTCCCAGCAATCTTGATTCCAGCTTGTGCTTCCTCCAGCCCAGCGTTTCTCATGATGTACTCTGCATAGAAGTTAAATAAGCAGGCTGACAATATACAGCCTTGACGTACTCCTTTTCCTATTTGGAACCAGTTTGTTGTTCCATGTCCAGTTCTAACTGTTGCTTCCTGACCTGCATACAGGTTTCTCAAGAGGCAGGTCAGGTGGTCTGGTATGCCCATCTCTTTCAGAATTTTCCACAGTTTATTGTGATCCACATAGACAAAGGCTTTGGCATAGTCAATAAAGCAGAAATAGATATTTTTCTGGAACTCTCTTACTTTTTCGATGATCCAGCAGATGTTGGCAATTTGATCTCTGGTTCCTCGGCCTTTTCTAAAACCAGCTTGAACATCTGGAAGTTCACGGTTCACGTATTGCTGAAGCCTGGCTTGGAGAATTTTAAGTATTACTTTACTAGCGTGTGAGATGACCTTAAATAGGGACATTTTCCCAGATCATTAAGTGGGTCCAAGGTAATCATCTATGTCTTAAAAGTGGAAGAGGCTAGCAGAAAAGTCAGAGATATGAGATGGAAGAAGAGGCAGGAGAGATTCAAAGTGAGAAAGCGACTCCATCTACCCATTGCTGGCTTCAAAGACGGAGCAAGGGGCCACAAGCCAATGCAGGCGGCCTCTAGAAGCAGGAAAACCCTGTGATAGTAGCCAAGGAAACTCACAGCTCAGTCCTCCGACTCAAAGAACTAAGTCATGCCAAAAAAGTGAATGAGCAAGGCAACAGATTATTCCCTAGAGCCTCCAGAAATGAATGCACATCTTCTCATTTTAGCATGGTGACTTCTGACTACAGAACTATAAAATGATAAACTTTTGTTTTAAGCCATTAAGATTGAAATAAATTTGTTACAGAGGCAACAGAAAATTAATTCACCCTAATGATTACATTAACAACAAGGGATGTCTAATCAACTTTAAGATAATCTGGGGCACAGATACTGACCTTATTATTTTTTCATTTCCATCCTTAATTATATATAGTACTGAATTATAGTAGATACTTATGAGGCAAACACAAAGACAGTATGTTCAAATTTTTTTATTACTAAAATCAAAATATGCTATCAAATAAATACTAAGTGAAATAAAATCAAGCATTCATGAATCTAGACTGCATCAAAGAGACCACTTACTTTGAGCCCACCGGTAAAGTCTTTCGTAAGATGTTTCTTGAAGCAAGGCCATTTGCTCCATAATTTCTAAACTAAAAAAATTAACGATTATAATTTATTTAAAAGTTTTAGCCAATAGCTAAATCTAAGAATCTAATTATTTTAATTACAGAATGATTTGGTTATAGCTTATTAACTTTTTATCATTTTGTGGAATAATTTTTTTAGTAATTTTTTAATAATTAAATAAACTTTGCCAAGTTTTAATACCATCACTTAGATACTCAACTGCTGTTTTATGCTAAACACCAGGGTATAACTTCCTGTTTATCCAAAGACACATAAAGATTAAACTTCTATTTCACATAATGCCATACACTTTAAGAATCTAGAAAATCTTTAAAATTTTGAATTGAAAAGGCTACTCACCCCGCTGTTTGTTGGTTTGTACGCAAGAGAACTTTAACATCATTATGAATCTGTTTTACTCTTCCCAGTGCCTTGAAAAAATCCTTTAAAATTAAGAATGTAACTTTAAAGTTTCCATGTTTTCAGGTAAAACTATATTGCTCTAAATCGAAATATCATAACAAAGGAAAAAGAAATTATTCTACCTACTCTAATGAAGCCTTCTTATACTGATCTCAACTTTCTCTAAATTTTTGTAAAATGTATAATAGATATTTAGTGAAGTGAAAGTTGCTCAGTTGCATCCCCCAGAATCTTTGCGACATCATGGACTACAGAGTCCATGAAATTCTCCAGGCCAGAATACTGGAGTGGGTAGCCTTTCCTTTCTCCAGGGGATCTTCTCAACCCAGGGATCGAACCCAGGTCTCCCACATTGCAGGTGAATTCTTTATGAGCTAAGCCACCAGGGAAGCCCATTATTCACATTTTAAAACGTATGTGCCAAACAGTGTACTAAGATGTGGAGATTAAAAGTTTATAAAGACAAAATCTCTGTCTTCAAGACGTATACAGTTTTGTGAAAGAGTAATGTAAACCTGAAGATTATAACATAAAGGAAAACATGCTATGTATTACGTATCTAAGACACAGAAAGCCCAGCATGGCTTCATCACCACAGGAGATGATGGTTTATGTGTCTACCATATAACCCTTTCTTGCCCCTCATCCAGGAGCAGAATGCAAAGCTGAATGTATAAACATACACAAGCTGATTGACGCTGAACTCCCAGCTTTTCTTCCCTCTCGAAAAAGGTACTGGAGCCTTAGTTTCCAGATAGCCACCAATAGTGTTCCAACCATGAAAAGCAGTTGATGAGTTATTTTTCTTTGATGAATAAAAAACTTTTTTAATGTTTTAAAATCCCTAATACTGTTGATTATTTCTGCTGAGGCGGGGTGAGGGAAGGTGCAATGTCACATATTTAAAATGCGCCAAGTTCCTCAAACTATAAGGGCAATAAATACCAATAGGTAAGGCACCTACAATTCTCTCACCTACTTAACACCCTACACTCAAGGGATGGGTTCCATCCCAGCCCAGGCAGTAAGATAACGGTGACATCTATCAAGAGTCACTCAGTAAGCCCCCCTCCCTGGGCCCCCTCAGGAACTCTTCCTGCCCTCAGACCCCAGGCACAGGTTTGCAGGTCCTCCCAGTTAGGACACTGAAGGATTCTTCTCAAGAAAAACTGAGTATTTTCAAGAGGGAAAAAAGAGAAATGATACTTTTCCTTGTTGTTTAGCATTTTGAAGTTTTAGAAAGAATGGCATGGGTTCAGAAAAGAATCAGATGACAAGGTAAGAAGTTTCTAATCTCAGGAAAGACCAAAAGTTGTGAGAGAAAGAACATGTAATCACTGCAACATCACTGCAGTGTAAACAGAACATGCCATATAACTGCACTGTGAGGCAGAAGAAAAGAGAACATGTATGTGTGGAGGGAAAGGAGCCGTGGAGAGAGAGGCTAATTACTTAGTCCATGGTAGCTCATCCATAGCAAATAGTTAACATGGATATCCAAAGCATACTCCTTTTCACCAAAGGTCCAGAATATAGAATCTACAAAAGAAGCAATTAACAAGATTGAAAATGGTTGCCAAAGGACTTAGAGATGGAAAGGAGTGGAATACGTGATGAGGTGATGTAGGCTTTCCTTATAAGCCCTATTGTACTCTGACTCCTAAAAAACAAAAAAGAAGTACACGTACTGTTTTAAAAAAAATAAGATAATTTAAAATCTGTACCTTAAATTGCTAAGCTTAAAAACATTTTTAAATAAAAAAAAAATTTAGGTGGTAAAATAAAGCCTTAGAAAAGAGTGATTTCTCTATAACATCTGTAACTGCTATGCTTTAAGTGATTTCAACAGAAAGCAAAGTACCTCAGTGATGGGTCCTTCTCTTGTACCTCGGAGAAGACTCATTTCGTCAGAAGTCAGCTGGAACTTGGATAAGAAGGCATCTGCCACTTGTGCTCTTATTTCTAACCTTTGACTGTAATATTTTTAAAAAGGGAACAGAAAATCAAGCACATTATGCATTTTACATAGCTTTAAAACAAGTTACCTCTCTCATAACTTTTAAGACAAAGACGTGAAACTGTCTCAGTATCTTCAGAAGCCTCATTTCTGCCTCAAATACTAGCAGCTCATCAAGCACGTAGGTGATCAATTAGCTGATATTGTCCTACCTCTGCAGAGGGCACAGTAAGAGGCCACAGACTAACCTTTATGCAAAAGGGGAAATAAGTTCATGAATGGTACAGGCAATACAAATCCTTAGCCACTTATATGTATGTGAATAGTTCACCTTATGGTAACAAAGTTGTGAGAGAGACATAAGCCAATTAATTTCTTCTCAGTCACTAAAAAGTTCTAAGCCTTTGAAGCTGGTCCATGAAGTACACAACAAATCAAAAATCAAGCCTACTATTTACTTTAGGTTAAAAATTGAAGCCAAGAACTCATCTTGTAATTCTTCATTAATCCAAAAAAAAAAAAAAAATCACTCCTCTCTTTTGTCTTAGCCACTTTTTCTGCACACTATCATAACAAACAAAAAACATCTTTTCAAATTATATTACCTGAGTGCAGCCAACTTAGACTAGCTGACCATTAGGAAAAAGCACACTTGAGTCTGCAATTCAACCTGCAGGGACCTGCAGGACTGAGCTGCGTCACAATCAAAAGGCAAGTCAGGAATACAAACCACACGAGCAGAAATTCAACATTCCTGCCTTCTAGATTTTAGATTTGAAGATATACAAATAAAATTAAAGTGTTTCATTAATAGTATTCACAGGGAAGTAATATTCTCCAATTTCAAAATATTCAAATGAAACTGAACAAACAGTATCTGAACAGACAGAACAACGCATGTCATCTTTGTTTTGTTTGGACTCTTGGGTTTCCAGGTTTAAGTTCACAATGTCAACTGCTCCTGCCGAATGACAAGAGCTAAAAAGAAAAAGTCCTCCAGGTGGCAGTAATGCTCTATTTTTCTCAAATGACAATGTAAATCACCTACTTAAATCTATACAGATTTAAAAAACCTATGTCCTTAATTATCTTATTAAGTACTGATATCTACAAGTTACCTTAACATGTTTTGTTTTATACTTTTAGAAGCTCAAATCATTATCATACCGGATTTAAATTAATGATAACACCTCATAAAATTCCTTGAGACTATACAAATTAACCATTTCAATGAAAATCTTTTGGGAGTTTCTTTTGGATCTATCTTCACAGTCAATTTACCAGGCACAAAGGAAAATTAATCTCTTTAGTTTACTTTTTCATTATGTTTTAACTGAATCTAGCACAGTTGACCCTTGAATAATGTGTGGGTTGGGGACTCCTACCCTACCCTGTACAGAGGAAAATCTGCATATATTACATCCAGCCCTCTGGAGTAGAAGCTCCAACCCACTGTGGACTGTGTAGGACTACAAAAAAAAAAAAAAACACATATATAAGTGGACCTGTGCAGTTCAAACCTGTGTTGTTCAAGGGTCAGCTGTTAATTCAGTATGCACACATACTAACTGAGAGAAAATACACCACATTGTTAACAACAGCTGTATCTAGGTGTTCAAGTTAATCTAACTGTAATTTTCTTCAAGTTTCACACATGTAAATGAAAGGAGAAGCAGAAAAAAGTGACTTTTTCTTGCCTTCTCCTAACCTTTTACAGGGCAATAAAAGAATATGTATCACATATGTTCTGACAAAATAAATTGCTTTTATATTTTTATGTAAGCTGTAATATCAAAACCTAAGATATAGGTTTATAGCAAAGAACACAATCAAAATAAAACCTATTAAAAAATAAGAAAGAATGAGAACATAAACAACACAGCTGAGGAAAACTATCTAATTAAGTACAGAATAGCTTCTGTTTCTAGTTGCCAAAGCCAATGAAGAAACAAGATGGACTACACATCTCTGTTTAAAAAGCGGAGAGGGATATGGAGGGTAGTACTCCTTGAGGTAAGTCAGGCAGTGTGTTCAGCACTCAATATAAATCACTTATTCATCACAACAACCCTGCAATGTAGCTTATTATTCCTTTTTTTCACATGTGATAACTGAGCCTGAGGGAGTTAACAAAGAACTCATGTAAGATTAAAAATCTAACGAGCTCTTACCTAAGATTTAGATTAGAATTCAGCTCTTCAAGGTCTACATCCTTTCCACTATAACATACTACACCTCAAAGATAAACATTAACATTCACCAGAGAGAAATCTGGCTGATGGGCCTTTCCAAGAGACCAAAAAAATACATAATAAATAGTGATTTCACCAATATTAAAAAACAAAGTTCATATTTATTCACTCAAAATCACTTACTGAATCTACAATGTGTTTTGCACTGAGACATAAAAAGAGAATAAGAGGCTGTCACTTCTCAAGGAGCTCAGCTTTGTAGAAAAGAGACTCAATCAAACCAACAATTAGTTACAGGAGATTGTACTACATACTAAAGATGGCAAGACAAAGATTTAACTCAGGCCAGGAGAAGGCAATGGCACCCCACTTCAGTACTCTTGCCTGGAAAATCCCATGGACGGAGGAGCCTGGTGGGCTGCAGTCCATGGGGTCGCAAAGAGTCGGACGCGACTGAGCGACTTCACTTTCACTTTTCACTTTCATGCATTGGAAAAGGAAATGGCAACCCACTCCAGTGTTCTTGCCTGGAGAATCCCAGGGATGGGGAGCCTGGTGGGCTGCCATGTATGGGGTTGCACAGAGTGGGACACGACTGAAGCGACTTAGCAGCAGCAGCAGAAAGGGTTTGAATAAACTTTGTATACAGGATTGGTGATGTTTCTCTCTTGGTTTTAGACATAATTTTCAATTGAATCCACACTTGTTCTCACGTCAGCCAACAAAAACATAAGAGAAAAATTCACAGGTGGGTCTCTAACTGCAAGGAAACTTACAAAAGATGTGTTGTGATACTAAAAACATTCTAATCTGATGCTCAAGGCACATGCTTAGTTCTGAATACAGAAATTCAACACCTGCTTTTCCTTAGAGTTGACTGCTCTGTGAACCCAACCATCTCTTCAGCATAGTGTGCAATTTTCCTCATCATGGTCCATGCACCAATGGGAAAGAGACGTGTGGTGGCAGAACAGTTCTGTACCTTGACAGCAGCAGCGTACATAATCATTAAGTTAAAAATGAAAGGCAATTGTGAAAAAACATAATACAATTACTAAAAAATTTAAAAATCTACTGCTTGTTTTGAATTATACAGCAAACGAACAATACATCATCACTTCCAAAAAGGTATAATCTCAGTCCCAGCTATCAATGTTCCTAAACACTGTTTGTATTTGTTTTACTCTTGGATAATAGCTTAAAACCTCATATTTTGTATCATTTTTGAATCACTTTTTTGATTATTTTATCTCTGCTTTGAAGTTATTTATAGTTTTTGAATTATCTCCAAATTAATGAAGAATTGATTATATAAAGAAAAGCTTACCTTTCAGCTTGAAGCTTAGTGGTTTTTACTATTAAATCCTGAGTCTGTTCCTTTGCTGCCTAAAATTATAAACATATCTAATATTAGCACATTTCAATTCTATTATACTTCAGAAAACTAACATTGCCAATTACTGGAGTTCAACAGCAAATGAGATTACACTCCAGAACACAAAGATATAAAAAAGGCCCAAAAAATTGAAACAGATGTTTTAAGGCTCACATACTACATTTAAGAACTGACTCAGGCAGAAAACAACACAATATTGTAATTATCCTCTAAAGAAAAATAAATAAATGTTAAAAAAGAAGAACTCAGAATTCTCAATACACACATAATACTACATACATAAGGCTTACAAGAAAGAAAAAGGTGTCACCATGATGGAATTTAACAGTTCCTGATGCTTTTTAGTGAAACAGAGGCACTGGCAGGGCCAGTTGAAGGATGGAAAACATGGCTTCAGTTATGGCTGTGCTGAGCTACCAGGGAATCTCTGAATGAAGTTGTAAGCTAAGTCAATGATAACTCAATATACAAAAAATACCCCTCATAGAGGGTTCTAGTGAAGATTAGAGATAGCCCCATCTACAAGACAGAGTGCTATTCCTGACCAAGTCATACTAAGTCATACTAAGCAATCCTCTCTCCCCTGAACCAGAGCTGAAAGGATCAGGAATGAAAACTTGATGAAAAGGTATTTCAAAGACTAGGAAAACATTTATAAGGTGAACTGAAACAAACAACAAGTGTAGCCAATGAGATTCTCTCTCAGTGGCCTGAACTGGGCAATCCTATAAAATAAGGCAGTCAGTAACGAGAGGAGAAACAAGTCAGTGGTTGGAAACAGGTAGAGACATAAAGGCATAAAGTGAATCAGAAGTATGTAGATCAATGCTAACTCTGCAGCCAAACTAGGGGTTTAGACTGCTTTAATAAACGGCCCTACACTTAGAGACATTTTCCTGAGATATTTTTTAGAGTGAGTATAAATCATAATTAAGCTGGGTCTTCACTGGGCATAGCTTTAGTCTGAAAGTATTCCTAAGGCTTTCTACTAAGGAATTTATTTGTGCTGCATTTGTGGAATATTATGGAATTCAAAAGTTTATCAAAACTTCACACAGTTATCTCTATACTGGCAAGATCAAAATACAAAGGTTTCTGGAGTTAACTACACAATATTAGCAAACCATCACTGAAGAAACACGAAGAGAGTTATAATTTTTAAAAATTTACATTCAAACTTACTACAGGGCATGATGTATCAGATATCCACACATTCTGTGGACTTAACTAGCAATTTCTGAAAGTTTACTGTCTTATCAGGAACTAGGCTACAATGCAGTCATTATACCGGACCTGTAGGCGACTTGTCATATCTTGACAACAGCTGCTCATTGCTTGAACATCTTCATGTATGCTTTCAAGTTCCTGAAAAGGAAAAAAGTAACATTAGATATAGTTAAAGTATTAGGTATAGTTAAAGCAATTTCTCTTATCTTAGCCAAATCTTTATTTTTGTTCCATGATATTCTTTTGCCAAAGCATGACAAAAGATTCTGTATTTAAGACTGAAAATGATTAAAAGAATAACGTCTAGAATATGAAAAGATATTTTAAAAAACTAGCATATTTCTTTTTAGAAAGGGTCTGACAATAGGAAAATGGAAAATTTTTAAGAATATGAATACGTGTTTATTCACATTCTCATACTAAGAATTTATCCTAAGAAATTAATCAAATAAATGTGCAACAATATATGTAAGAGATGATCAACACAGAGTTGCCTAAAACAAATGGCAAGTGTGAACCATTTCCAACCACACAAAGGAAATCTGTGCATCCATTAACAATGATAGTATCTATGTGTGTGTGTGTTATTATGGAAAAATGTCTATATAAGGCTAAAAAAGGGCTCATAAAACACATACAACACCTCCCCATGTTTGTTTGTTTGTTTTTTTCAGAAAAAATACACATATATGTGTGCAGAAGAACACAGGAAAAGTCCTGAAGGGCCACACAATAAAATACTGACAGGTTATTTTTGTGTAATAGAATCATAAGTAATAGTTCTATTTCTGACCTTTACTGTTTATCCTAAACAGCTTTGAAGTGAATAAAAGAATGATTTCAAAATAGCAATTAATATCAGCAACAGCAAACAGGTACAAATAGGCAAACTAATCTATTTCCTTAAATCTCACTGTATAATCTAATGAGACTAGCACTATATTATTAGCCAACTAGGTCAAGAAAAACTTATTTCTAATATTTACTTTAACAAATGGCAACCCATTCCAGTATTCTTGCTTGGAAAATCCCATGGACAGAGGAGCCTGGCGGGCTACAGTCCATGGGCTGCAAAGAGTTGGACACGACTGAGGGACGAAGCATGCACTCCAGTACACTGAATGAATCTGACTTGTAAATAATGTAGTATCCCTCATGGACATAAATATGCTTGACGAGCTTCAGTCCACTGCAGTCATTTTTACTGATCCTCAAATCATCCTATCTTTGACCAGTGGAAACCCCTTAACTTAGCTCCATAGTCCTTTTCACACTTCCCAGTGGTCTTTTATGGCTTCCTCGCTTTGGTACTTCTTTTCAGTGGGAAATGGTGTTTAAAAGAGTACACTTTAGATGTGCTCATCACTACTATCCCTCCCTAGTTTTATGAACACTACCAAACTTTCCTTTTAACCTTTCAGATTATTAGACTTCAGCCAATGAAACACTACTGCACAGTTAAAAACAGTCTACACTGGACTTGCCTGGTGGTCTATGGTTAAGAATCTGCCTGCCAGTGCAGGGGAAACGGGGTTCAATCCCTGGTCTGGGAAGATCCCACATGCAGCAGAACAACTAATCTCATGCACCACGACTACTGAAGCCTGAGCACCTAGAACCTGTACACTGATGCAGAGTAGCTCCTACTCATCGCAGCTAGAGAAAGCCCACGTGAAGCATGAAGACCCAGCGCAGCCACGAAGACCCAGGGCAGCCACAAACAAACAAACAATAAATCTTAAAAAAAAAATAGCCTTGTGTTTATTAAGCACTCACTGGTACCATGTATGACACTTCCATACAACTCCCATAGAAATATTAACTATGTAATATTACTCTAATTTAATGTAATTTATAACATAATAAACAAAATTCATTTTCACCCTATGGTGAGTAGACTGCTCACCCAAATATAATGAATAATTATTTATTAGCTGAAGTAACTGATTGCAATTAATCTGAAAATTTCATAATTTAAGATGCAATAAGGTTACTCGGTCCCTATTAATCTCCAGGGGAAAAATAGTTATCCAAGGGAGATGTATTCAACAAGAGACTATTTCTACTGGAAAATCACTCAGAGAAATGGTTTTTTGTTTCTGTTTAAAATGCTAAAATTTGTAAAAGAATTTCCCAAATATTTCAACATTCTAAGACGCAGCATTTGTGGAGGTTATGGATTTAGAAATCACACCAATCCAAAGAATGATGCTGCTGAAGGAATTGTTAATAGTTAAATTTTTTATTTGAACATGGTACACAAATAGCAAGCGTATCAACTCTATTCATAAAAAAACTTAGCACAAAGCCAAGCATACAGTAAGCGCTCAATAAATGCTAAATGAAAAGAGTTTACATACTTCTTTCACTTCCTTGAAAATGCTTACAAACTCTTCATTGATGGCTAAACTTCTGCGTTCGATATCTCCACGTAAATTTCTTCGAGTCCGCAAACTGTTTTCAACAAAAAAGGTTGACAGTGCCTTAAGAGCTTCCAACATGTCCTACATAATTGATAATAAAAGAATATTATTGGGACCAATTTTCAAATGTTTTTCTAATCTTAAGCAAAAACTTACTGAAATCATTTCCCAAGAATTTATTTCCATTACACAATCCAAAAAATACCGGAAGACCTTCACAGTACTGAACAGCAAACTTATTTCTGAAACACAGTAAGGACATATTTACTTGTGAATCGTGACATATATACAAGGTTATTCATTGCAGGATTGTTTGAAATTGCAAAGATTAGAAAGAACCTTAATGTTCATCTAAAAAGGCTTGGTTAAAGAGACTGTGATGCAGCCATTGAAAAGAAGTGGAAATTCTGTATGTACTTACATAGCGTGAGCTTCAAGATATAAGTAAGTGAAAACAAGTGTTAAAAAAAAAAAGGACTATGTACAGTACATGCATATTTACTGGCACCTGCATAAACCAACTCTGGAAGGCTTATCTAAAAAATAAGTACTAACGGTAGCTTCTAGGCTGGGAACTGAATAACTGGGAGCCGAACTTAGACTTAAGAGAGGAAGGCCTCTCTGACATGACTTCTGAACCAAAATAATTCAAGCAAGATTTGACAGTGGCCAGTGGCTTAGCCCAAGATGGTTTAAGCAGATAAAAAAAGAGATACTCCAAAAAAAATTAGAATATATTTTTCAAGATTGAGCCTATAGGATTTGTAATGAATTGGATGTGAGATGTGCGGGAAAAGAAAACAACAGGAATAAAAAAAACACTTATATGCTTCTTGCATGAAGGGTAAATGGTGATGTTCTTTACTAACAGGGGAAGAGAACCAGTTTGGAGGAAAATCAAGAATTCTGGCCATGCTATCTGTGTGATATGGATCAGGTAGCCAACTGGAGGTGTCACGTAGACAACTGGAGCTTGGTAGAGATGTCAGGAACAGGGTTAGAAATTACAGCATCATCATGCTTTTTACTATTTAAAAAGCTATGAGACTAAAAGAGGTCTTTAACAGAGAGAACATGGGTAGAGAGGGCAGAGGACCAAGCCCATTGTGTCCAATAACACCCTAAATCCTACAGACAGAAATTCCTACACCTGAACTAATACATGTTCAAACAGGCTGGACTTTCCATGTTTTGATTACGTTATCATAAAAACACTGGACACATTTGGTTGCTCACCTAAAACTAACACTATATTGCAAATCAACTATACTTCAATTTTTAAAAAGGCTGGAATGAAAAAAACTGTAAGGCTATTTAAATTCAGTTTAATATTTAAGAGACAGAAAAAATAGCTATAAATATTTATGGCAAAAAATAGATAAAATAAAGCTATTTCTTTTTTTGGAACACAGCCTTGATACGTCCTGGAGTCGAGGCTAAATGAGTGGTCAGTAAACGCTAAATGAACAAAATAGCACAGACTAGGGGGCAAAGGACAGCTCGCCAGTTACTAGATATATGTCTTAACCCAGAGACCCTCTCTCCATACCTTATTTTTCTCATGAGTAAAAAAGAAATAATGTTAATTTACCAGAGCAGCTGTATTAAAAGAGAAGATTCATGTCAATAACAGACACTTTAAACCCTTAATAAACTGTATAAAATGAACATTTATTGAGAATTAACAAGAAACAACTCCTGCAGCGCTGTGCTGACCATTTCACCTGGTTTCTCTCATTGAACCCTCGCAACAACCCTGAGAAAGTAACTTGCGGTATTCCCAATTAAGAGATTTAACATCAGCTTAGAGAAGTTAAGGGACTTAAACCAAAATGCACCAGTTTGCTGGTTATATCTAATAAGTGGTGGTCCTAAAGACCACCTTTCTTAGTCATAGTATAATGTGGACCATCTTTCTAACTCATCATAGTATAATGTTATCTTTTACACACAAATTCTTATCGATACCTTACTGTCAGGTGTCTACACATTTACCTATAAAACTCTCACTTCTACATTTTTTTTCTTTATGCCGTTAAGGCACGATCAACACCTGTCGGGGTCAGGGAGAACCCCTCTTCCACCGTTTGCCGTCCAGACCCAGAATCTTCGAGGAACCGTTTTAAATAAATAGAGGTACACCCTGGAAACTTCGTTTTTCCAGGGTCTCCTCGGCTTCCCCCTTCTCACCTGCCCCACGTCGGCAACGCAGCCTGAGGGGTCCCGCGGGCCTTGGGTGCCCACCTCGAGGCGAAGACAAGGGACAAGCGCGAGGTCGCCGCACAGACGACCACCCCCCGACTCCGGCTCCCAGGGATGCGCGACCCTCGGCCCCTCCAGCCCCGCTCACCTTGTCGTTGTCCAGCCGGGTGTCCAGGATCTTACGCAGTTTCCGCGACAGCGGGTTGCTGGTCTGCGCCGAGGTCCCGCCGGCCCCATTATTGAGGCCGTTGGCAGCCCCAGTCGCGGGCACTACGACTACTTCCCCGCTGCCCTCGGCCATAGCGCCTGGCGTCCCGTCCCTGGACAGGCGCCGGCCACCTCAGCCCAGGAAAGGGACGCGCCAGTAGCCACGTAGCACGCATGCGCTGCCTAGGCCGCGCATGCGCCCTCGGACGGCTGTGCCCCGTCCCCTCCTGTTCAGCCTGGCTCCTAGGAAGCTGGTCGGGGCGGGTGGAGAAATCGAGGGAGGCGGAGCAAGACTTCAGGCTGGGAGGAGGAGACTCACGTGAGACTGCGTTTGCAAAGTGGACTGAAATTCAAATCAGGTGTAGAGCTGGGGTATTACGATTTATGGGATTAAAGAGATTTCGTAATCCTCAATCTGTGAAAGTCTGAGCTAGACTTACATATACTGAGACCTGTGCCTGGGCAAATATGTTCAGTTAAAGCTAATTCTAGTTAAGTTCACTTAATACTGTGCAGCCATTTTTCCGCTATGAAGGAGATTTAAATGTGGATGCGCAAAGAATTCCTAAATACAGTATGTGAAAAAAGCAAGATGCGTTACAGTGTGTGTAGTGTGATCACCGTGTGTGTGAAATACCCGTACGTGTAAATTTGGGCTTTTTTTTTTCTTTTTTAGGATGGCATTCCTTTGGCAGACAGATTTGCACGTTTCATTTTGTACCTTTCCAAACAGACTGACATTTTCTAATCTCCCTCATGTGTTACTGAATATATTAACTGAGTACATTAAGGTAGGGGGCCCACTTTTCTGTGTTTATTTGTACTTCTCTGAATTTGCCATTGTAATAAAAGTTCAGTTCAGTTCAGTCGCTCAGTCGTGTCCAACCCATGAATCGCAGCACGCCGGGCCTCCCTGTCCATCACCAACTCCCGGAGTTCACTCAGACTCACGTCCATAGAGTCAGTGATGCCATCCAGCCATCTCATCCTCTGTCGTCCCTTCTCCTCCTGCCCCCAATCCCTCCCAGCATCAGAGTCTTTTCCAATGAGTCAACTCTTCGCATGAGGTGCCCAAAGTACTGGAGTTTCAGCTTCAGCATCATTCCTTCCAAAGAAATCCCAGGGCTAATCTCCTTCAGAATGGACTGGTTGGATTTCCTTGCAGTCTAAGGGACTCTCAAGAGTCTTCTCCAACAGCACAGTTCAAAAGCATCTTCGGCGCTCAGCTTTCTTCACAGTCCAACTCTCACATCCATACATGACCACTGGAAAAACCATAGCCTTGACTAGACGGACCTTTGTTGGCAAAGTAATGTCTCTGCTTTTCAATCTGCTACCTAGGTTGGTCATAACTAATTTGGAAATTAGAAATATAGTAGGATGAAGACAGGAAAATTACTGTAAAATTTAAAGATGTTTAAAGCAATTTATATGCTTTTTAATATTCACCTATTATTCTTTTATAAGGCTAACTATAAATTTTAAGTTAAGGGCTAGAAATCAATACTTTTAAACAGTTCAATATTTTCCAGCAGTTAAAAACGAATATTCAGGTAAGCGTCATCAGAGATGTAGGTTTTATATATGTATTTATTTTAATATGTGTATGTATAATATTTATATGTAACAATTTTATTGAAGATAAAGATAAAATTTTATTGAAGATAAAATAAAGGTTTTATTTTAGTGAAAATGTAAAGGTATTTATGTATACTAAACGCCTTATGATAATAGACACTGAAAGAATTAGAGACAGGCTCTGACCTAAATATTTTAATTTAGTGAGAGAACAAAGACTTATATATAAAAGAGTAAAGCATTTTTACATAACCACAGAAGAACCATGCTGAAGTGTAAAATGTGGACATTCTTACCTTCCAAGTAGCAGTTGAAAGAAAAGCCTCATCAATTTCCCTGTCTCCCGCTTTGGTTTTTTTTTTAAAGCTTTCTGGCTCTTTAGTTTCTGAAATAGGTGGAAGTCACACCATATTGTTCACTGTGACTTTATCAAAATATAATATGGCATTTATTAAAGCCATATCTGGTGTATCATAGAATAAAATAGAATATTCAATCCTCTACATTCTTCCTTCTGTTAAAAGCAACGAGTGCGTTTTCAGCTGTGTCCAACTCTCTGCAACCCTAAGGACTGTAGCCCTCCAGGTTCCTCTGTCCATGGGATTTCCCAACCAAGAATACTAGAGGGGGTTGCCATTTTCTTCTCCAGGGGATCTTCCTGACCTAGGGTTAAAACCCATGTCTGCTGCGGCTCCTGCATTGGCAGATGGGTCCTTTACCCCTGAGCCACCTGGAAAGTCCATAAAAAAACCACAGCTTCTATTATTTAGCATCCAAATGTATTGAGAATCAGGCTCAGTGCTAGATCCTTTCAATGCACTGTTCTTTGTGCGTATTCTGCAACATCAGAATCATTACCATGTTATCATGTCGTTAGTATTTTATGATGAGTAAATGAGTAAGTAATCCAAGGCCATGGAATCCTTCCCAAGGATATAAGGCTAACCTCACACCACGTACTTACTTACCAAGTTAGCAATAGTTTTCAAATTCTATTTCTGCTTCCTCGGTTTTTGTTTTGAGTTATGTACACCTCTCACTTGGAATATAGGCAAAAACTTTAGCAGCTAAACTTTTAAGTGTGTTCTGTGTTTGCGTTGCCTGTTCTTACTACTCTTGCACTGACACCAGGATTATTTTTCTAGAGTAAATTTGGTCCTATCACTTTGTGGCTTTAAAAACCATAGTGGCAATTATTGAATAAAGTAACTTTTTAGTATGGTGTACATAAGTAAGTAAGTAAGTTAGTGAAGTCCCTCAGTCGTGTCCGACTCTTTGTGACCCCAGATTCTCCAGGCAAGAATACTGGAGTGGGTTACCATTTCCTTCTCCAGGGGATCTTCCCGACCCAGGGATTGAACCTGGGTCTCCCACATTGGAGGCAGACGCTTTAACTTCTGAGCCACCAGAGAAGATGGTGTACATGCACCTTCATAATGAGATTTCAGAGTATCCCTCTTATTTTATTTCTAGGCACTTGCTTATGGTTACCATGCTCAAAACACCTGTGTTTTCTGACCCACAAACACATTGCAAATTTCTAAGTCTCCATACCTTGGCACATACAAGTCACTCTCCCAGAAATGTCTGCCCCTGTGAAACTGGTGAAATCCTCTTTGTCCTTCCGACTCCACTCAAATATCACTTCTCTGTACCTTCACATAGCTCCCCATCTGTCCTTGGGCAGAGTTAATTGATGTGTCATGCAAATTCCATAGTAGATAATATACGGCATCTCTAACTTCTGTCATTCGATTATTTTTAAATTTAAGTGTTTGTTGTTCCTCCACTAGACTCTTAAGTACTTGGATGATGGGAATCTTTGCCTTCCTAGATCTTCAGCATAGTATCTTACACAGTATATGTGCTTATTAGAGGCTTATTGAGTGAAAAGTATTGAAGTTTTATGGTTTTATAAGTGATAGAGTTCTTTTTTTTTTTTTTTAGTGAAATCCCAGGTGGTGCTGGTGGTAAAGAACCCACCTGCCAAAGCAGGAGACATAGAACCAAGCATTCAGTCCCTGGATTGGGAAGATCCCCTGGAGGAGGACGTGGCTACTTCAGTATTCTTGCCTGGAGAATCCCATGGACAGAGGAGCCTGGAGGGCTACAGTGCACAGGGTCGCAAAGAGTCAGACACGACTGAAGAACACAGCATGCATGCACATGGTTGATTTACAGTGCTGTGTTAGTTTCTGCTGTACAGCAGAGTGTGTGTGTGTGTGTGTATAATATAAATTTTTCTCACATTCTGTTCCATTATAGGTTATTGCAAGATATTGAATATAGTTCCTTGTGTTATACAATGGTGGTTTAGTCATTAAATCATATCCGACTCTTGCAACCCCATGAACTGTAGCCCACTAGGCTCTTCTGACCATGAGATTTACCAAGCAAGAATACTGAAGTGGGCTGCCATTTCCTTCTCCAGGGGTGCTATACAGTAGGACCTTGTTGTTTATCTATTTTGAATATAGCAGTATGTACCTGTTAATCCCAGATACTAATTTATTCCTCCCCCTTCCCCCTTGGATAACATGGATTTTATCATGTTTTCTATGTCTGCAAGTCTGTTTCTGTTTTATAAATAAGTTAGTTTGTATCCTTTTTAAGTTTCCATATGTAAGTGATATTATATGATATTTGTCTTTCTCTGGCTGACTTACTTCGCTTAGTATGATATTCTCTAGGTCCATCCATGTTGCTGCAAATGGCATTATTTCAATATTTTTTATGGCTGAGTAATGCTTTTGAACTGTGGTGTTGGAGAAGACTCTTGAGAGTCCCTTGGACTGCAAGGAGATCCAACCAGTCCATCCTAAAGGAGATCAGTCCTGGGTGTTCATTGGAAGGACTGATGCTGAAGCTGAAACTCCAATACTCTGGCCACCTCATGCGAAGAGTTGACTCACCGGAAAAGACCCTGATGGTGGGAGGGATTGGGGGCAGGAGGAGAAGGGGACAACAGAGGATGAGATGACTGGATGGCATCACCGACTCGATGGACATGAGTTTGGGTGAACTCCCGAGAGTTGGTGACGGACAGGGAGGCCTGGTGTGCTGCGATCCACGGGGTCGCAAAGAGTCAAACACGACTGAGCGACTGAACTGAACTGAATATTCCATTGTATAAATAGACCACGTCTTTCTCTATTCATCTGTTGATGGACATTTAGGTTGCTTCTATGTTTTGTCTATTGCAAATAGTGCTGCTGTGAATGTTGGGATACATGCATCTTTTCAAATTAGAGTTTTCATCTTATCTAGATATATGCCCAGGAGTGGGATTGTTGGATCATACGAAAATAAACTCACAATGACTGAAAATATAGGACATGAAACTGTAAAACTCATAGAAGAGAATATAGGCAAAAATGCTCTAACATAAATCATAGCAATGTTTTCTTAGATTAGTCTCCCAAGACAAATAAAAGCAAAAATAAACAAATGAGGCTTAGTCAGATTTATAAACTCTGGCACAGCAAAGGAAACCATGAACAAAATGAAAAGACAACCTACAGAATGGGAGAAAATATTTGCAAACGGTGCAATCTACAAGGGCTTAATACCCAAAGTATACCAACAACTCATACAGCCTAGTATAAAAAACGAAAACATGACACCCCAAGCAGAAAATGGGCAGAAGACCTAAAGAGACATTTCTCCAAAGAAGACATACAGATGGACAACAGGCACTTGAAAAGGTGATCAGCACTAATTATTTTAAAAATGTAAATCAAAACTACCAGGAGGTATTACCTCACATAGGTCAGAATGGCCATCTTTGAAAATTCTACAGTCATTAAATGCTGGAGAGGATGTGGAAAAAAGGGAACCCTCAGACATTAGCAGTGGGACCACATGGGTATTACTACTGAAGCCTGGATTGACGGGTCACTTGACCAACTGACCCTCGACTGCAGGTGCCTCCACAGCACAGCTCTGTCTCTGGAGACTTGTTTAAACTGCTGTCACCTCCTGAAGAGTTCTCCCTGTGTATGCTTTTTGTGTCACTTTCTCTTGATTCCCTGAAGTGCCAGTTTCTTTGTATCCACAGATGGTGTTTCTACATTTATATGTCCAGTTAATTGAACCTAAAATACATGTCCACGCTCTAGTTTCTAGAAAAGCTGAGAAATGGAATACGAATTTTAGCTTTCATTTTCAGTTATTTCAGTTTCTCTGCAAAAGTCCTTGTAACGTGCTGTCTCTCCTGTGTATTTCTCTCAAGGACTTTGAAGCATGGATCCCACGTTTCTTACCTGTCTGTAATCACAGCTCCCTGAGCCTTTTCTTTGGATGTTCTGTTCTTTGCTGTACTACCTAGAACTCAGTTTTTAGGCATTGAGGGTCTTCACATGAAAATAATTCCTGTTATCTCTCTTTCCTCTGAAACCTTATGAATTTTGAAGCTGTTTCCAATTTTTCATTTTCTTTTTTTTTTTATTTCAGACATTTTCTGCCATAGTCCTCATCCTTCAGTTTGTCCTTAAAATTATCCAATTTAAAGGTTTCATGACTGAAACCTTCACAGTCATGAATGTGATGATTTCAGACCTTTTTAGTGATAAAACGATTTCATATTTTCTTCAAATGAAATCTGCAGAACGAATAACAGTATGGCTGGTCTGACTGGAGCCTGGATAAGGCCTAAAGCCTTTTCTTTGATAAAGAAAGAAAGAAAGTGAATTCACTCAAGTTGCATCCGACTCTATGTGACCCCATGGACCGTAGCCTGTCAAGCTCTTCTGTCCGTGGAATTTTCCAGGCAAGAATACTGGAGTGGTTGCCATTTCCTTCTCTAGTTTCTTTGCGAGGTGCACTTCTGTGTGTGTGTGTGTCTGTCATATGTGTAGCCTCCCTTGGCTGCCTGTACCAGTTGGAGTTTGGGTTTGCAAAGAAACAGTAATTTACTGGAAGGGTGGGAAAGGGAAAGTGAAAGTTGCTCAGTGGTGTCCGACTCTTTGCGACCCCTTGGACTATACAGTCCATGGAATTCTTTAGGTCAGAATACTGGAGTGGGTAGCCGGTTCCTTCTCCAGGGGATCCTCCCAACCCAGGAATCAAACCCAGGTCTCCCACACTGCAGGCGGATTCTTTACCAGCTGAGCAGGCAGCTCAGAGAACTGACGGGAAGACTGAAGACCCAACTGGGAACCAGCAACAACTCGGGATCCCAGTAGTTGGAAACACTGGCCAGTTTGTAGGGCACTGCCACTAATCCTTTTTTCTGCCTTTGCTCAACATTCAAAGTCCTAAAGTGAGTCCACCTTGACTATATGCCCATCCATTGGTCAGGACACCATGATTTATGATTCTGATGTGTTACTGATCCAGACTTGGTCTGCTTGACCAAAGAGCAGCAAAGCCAATTTACCAACCCCAGGTCGCAGTGAACAAAAGTGCTGCATTTATTACTGCAAGGGGCCAAATGTGGGGTGAAGCATGGAAAACATGCAGTGCATGCTCAAAAGACCCGAACTCCCCATGGCTTTCAAGGAAAGGTTTTTAAAGCCTAAGGGAGAGAGTCCCAGGACGTGTGTTCAGCTTGTACAGAATTCTCTGATTGGTTGATGGTGAGGTAACAGAGTGATGTTTCAGGAATCTTAGTCATCAACCTTCCAACTGGTCTGGGGTCTATGTGCTGGTGGTCAGCACGCGATTAACATCTTCTACCTGGTGGGGGTGTTAGTATTAATATCTGTAAAACAACTCAAGGTCATGGCTCAGGATATTATCTATAGCCCTTGAGAAAGAACCGAAGGTTCTTGAGTTTGTTTATGGCTAGACTGTTATGATTTTGTCTTGTTTAACTGTTTTCCTTGGTTTTTGCCCTTTTTTTTTTTCACTTCTCTGATTAAATTTGCTCTTTGGAACTCTGGGAAGGCCTAGGAGGCTAAAGCTTTTTACAAAGAAGAGGCAGGGGACTTGAGGGTGTCTGTCTCCTGGACCCAACAGGATCTTGCTTGGTTTCAAACCCAGGAGCGCACAGTATTGGAGAGGTAATTCTGGTCAATACAATAACTGTAAATTTGTGGTCTGTGGGATACATTAGGAAATAATCTATATTAAAAAGGTACAAATTTCAACAAGATAGTAAAAAGTTTAATTTCAACCCCAGCACATGGGGTAGAAGGGGCTGTCATACAAATTTTAATTCGCTTTGAGCAGACAGATTAGTTGTGACTTGGTGAGGTGGGTATGAGATGTTGTACACTCAAATGAGACAATTATATTTATGATGGGGTTATAATACAAGTTCTGTCAGAAATTATAGTAAAAATAAAATGGCTAATAAGTAGCCAGATGAAACTTTCTGAACAGGATTGACATATTAACAGGCAGCTTAGGTAGAATTATTTTGGAAATTGCCACTAGGTTCAAGGTCTCTGTCTAGAATCTCTAACCACAGCCTGAAATTCTTTGAGTCAAAAGATGATAAATGACTTAGCAACTGCAGGAAGATATAAAAATAAGTATAGGGAAAATAATGATAAAATCAAATCCTTGGAATCATTATTTTTGTACCAATTTGGGATGTTAAGGGCAAATCTAGGTGACCCCAACTGCAGAGAATAAATGAAAAAGAAAATAGAAAATTTGAACAGTGTATAATTATCTGAAAAATACAGGCTATCTTGGTTTTAAATCTGACATCTTAAACTTGTACTTTCAACCTGAAGATTGTGTCTGTGTGATTTTAATTTTAAAAGATATAATAGTATTTAATAAGTTTGAATAGCATTTACAAGTTTAAATAAATCCAAATCATCAGATCTTTAATATTAGGCTTTTAAGTATCATTTAAGTACTTAAGAATATTTTGTGTTTTAGATTTGTAATTTTACCTGCTTGTCTATTTGAAGTACACTAGAAAAACAGATATATAAACCATTTTAAGTTGAAAAGTTTTAAATAATTAAATCAATCACAAAAATTTAAATATTTAGGAGAATATAACTAGCATGACTTTAATACAAAATATTTGAAATAATACATGAATAAAACTTATGAGTTGTACTTAAATGCTTGGGGAAATTAAATATCCTAAATTTAAAGTTGACTATTAATTAACAACCACTAGATTTGTAAGTTCAGTTCAGTTTAGTTGCTCAGTCATGTCCAACTCTCTGTGACCCCATGAACTGCAGCATGCCAGGCCTTCCTGTCCATCACCAACTCCCAGAGCTTACTCAAACTCATGTCCATTGGGTTGGTGATGCTATCCAACCATCTCATCCTCTATCATCCCCTTCTCCCACCTTCAACCTTTCCCAGCATCAGGGTCTTTTCAAATGAGTCAATTCTTCACATCAGGTGGCAAAAGTATTGGAGTTTCAGCTTCAACATCAGTCCTTCCAATGAATATTCAGAACTGATTTCCTTTAAGATTGGACTGGTTGGATCTCCTTGCAGTCCAAGGGATGCTCAAGAGTTTTCTCCAACACCACAGTTCAAAAGTATCCATTCTTTGGCGCTCAGCTTTCTTTATAGTCCAACTCTGACATCCATACGTGACTACTGGAAAAACCATAGCTTTGACTAGATGGACCTTTGTTGGCAAAGTAATGTCTCTGCTTTTTAATACGCTGTCTAGGTTGGTCATAACTTTTCTTCCAAAGAGCAAGCGTCTTTTAATTTCATGGCTGCAGTCACCATCTGCAGTGATTTTGGAGCCCCAAAAAATGAAGTCTGCCACTGTTTCCCCATCTATTTGCCATGAAGTGATGGGACTGGATGCTATGATCTTAGTTTTCTGAATGTTGAGTTTTAAGCCAACTTTTTCACTCTCCTCTTTCATTTTCATCAAGAGGCTCTTTAGTTCTTAGCTTTCTGCCATAAGGGTGGTGTCATCTGCATATCTGAGGTTATTGATGTTTCTCCCAACAGTCTTGGTTCCAGCTTGTGCTTCCTCCAGCCCAGTGTTTCTCATGATGTACTCTGCATAGAAGTTAAATAAGCAGGCTGACAATATACAGCCTTGACGTACTCCTTTTCCTATTTGGAACCTGTCTGTTGTTCCATGTCCAGTTCTAACTGTTGCTTCCTGACCTGCATACAGATTTCTCAAGAGGCATGTCAGGTGGTCTGGTATTCCCATCTCTTTCAGAATTTTCCACAGTTTATTGTGATCCACACAGTCAAAGACTTTGGCATAGTAGATTTACTTAATATTTAAGTTGTATCTTACAATCAAAATTGTAATGTATACACTACTGGTGAAAATGAATATGCATGGAAAAACTCCTTTCTATACATAAAAGCCGTCTATACATTTGTAAAGAACCCTCAGTCATCAAATGATAATTCTCCAAAAAGCTACTGATATGTTGAAACCACTGGTAAAGTGGTTGGTGCCCTGGTTTTGAAGTCAGAAAGCCTGATTTAAATCTCAACTCTACCACCATAAGTCCTTGGACAACTCACATTTTGCCTGTAGTTCTTGGTCTCCTCATCTGCAAAATGCTGTAACACTAGTGGAGTTATTGAATAATGAGGACTAGATGAAATAAGGTGGATGCAAGATGTACTAAGTAATCAATCCATAATACATACTTGTCACATTTACCCAGGCTACTTCACACACCATCAGTGGAACTATACAGTAATCCTCCATTCCTGCCAAGTCTCATGTAACAGTTCTACATTCTCAGATAAATAAAGTATACATATTTTTCACACATTTCCTATCCCCTTTCAGCTTCAAGTTTCATCTAGCACACACATGTACGCATACAGCAACTCTGTGACCCCTTGGACTGTAGCCCACCAGGCTCTTCTGTCCATGGGATTCTCCAGGCAAGAATACTGGAGTGGGTTGCCATTGCCTCCTCCAGAGGATCTTCCTGACCCAGGGATAGAACCTGTGTCTCCTGCATTGGCAGGCATATGCTTTACCACTGAGCCACCTAGGAAGCTCCACGTGGTTTAAATACCAAGGTGTAAACATCTCTGTACTTTCCATAGCTCTGACCCTTCCCTCTTTCCTTGTGTGGGTGCATATAATCTCCTGAAACAAACTTCCAATTGTGTCTACTTTTTCATTCTTGGGGTCCCTGTCTACAAGGTTGCCCGCTGGCCTCTCTTATTTAACACATGCCACATTTACTCACCAGATAGTAATGTCTCTAATTTAAATAGCCACAGTTAATGTTTTCATTGCTCAGTTTCCATACTGCAGCTTTAACATATGAAGGATCTATTTCCGCTTCTTTTTTATTTGGCCTCCAGTTGTCACTGTTCTGCATAAATCTGGCAGCTTTTGGCTTTTCATTGATTGGTATTGATTTTGTTTTCAGAATAGTTGAGACCATGGCCTCTTAGCAGATAAGCAGTCCTCCTGTCACGCGGAATCTGATGCCTGTTGAACTCTTTCCTGCTTCAGTTTCCCCCACACTATGCTTTGCCTTGGCCATCATATCCCTCCTCCTGGGACTCAATTTTCTTTCTTCTTCCCTTCAAGCACTTTTTTTAGACTCTCAGAAGACGTCTTTTCCAAAACTGTCCTGAGACAGGCCAGCTGTCCCTTCCCTGTGCTACCAAATCACTCTCCAGGTGGTTCTCTTGTGGCCCCTCTCACACCTCAAGTCATCATCGACATGTTTTTATAATTCCCGCAAACCTGTGAGCTCAGAGAAGGCAATGGCACCCCACTCCAGTACTCTTGCCTGGAGAATCCCATGGATGGAGGATCCTGGTAGGCTGCAGTCCATGAGGTCGCTAAGAGTTGGACATGACTGAGCGACTTCACTTTGACTTTTCACTTTCATGCATTGGAGAAGGAAATGGCAACCCACTCTAGTATTCTGGCCTGGAGAATCCCAGGGATGGGGGAGCCTGGTGGGCTGCCATCTGTGGGGTCGCACAGAGTCGGACATGACTGAAGTGACTTAGCAGCAGCAACCTGTGAGCTTCCTGAGTCTAGAGACCATCTCATACAGCTCTGACTACTTGATATATCATGCAGTTTCTGAAATGTAGTTGGAATTTGTATTTGTTGAATAAATTGAAAAATTTTATGAGTAAATGAATAGGCTGATTTATTTGAGTTAACAATGACCCAAATTATAGAAAATATATTCTATTCCAAGCCAAACTAAAAACACGGCATGCTGTTATTAGTAATATCTTCACCGTTCATTCTTTGCCCAGAAGAGAAAGTCATGGTTACTGCTGCTTTTTGTCCTCTACTCCCCTTATTCTGCCTAAAGTCCTGTTGTTCCTGCCTTCACTGAAATCCCGTGTCTACCGCTTCCATCTTCCCCTTCTTAGTCCCAACCCTTCTTCCCTTATTCGAGACGTGAATTATCTCAACAATGTATTAGCCCTCCCTTCCCTTCTTTCCCTTTTACAGTTCATTATAAAATAGTCTCTTATAGTCCATAAAATAGTCTCTTAAGGTACCTTGGCATCAGATTTTTTTCTTAAATACAGCTCTTGATATATCTTGAAATATCGATATATAACTTCCTGGCCCCAAACCTTTGATGCATCTTTATTCCAAAATGTGAAACTTCAAAATTATCACTTCCTCACAGCTAAAATATTTTGAGAATATGTGGAGTACAGATACACACATATTTATAGTTATATATTTAAGTTATGACTGTAATAATGTTAGCGATATGAACAGGCATATGCTTCATTCTTAAATAGGCACAAAAGGTAAAAGGTTGAGATAAAGAGAAAATTAAGTATTTTGAATAATTTTTATTAATATTCAGAGAACTTTTAAAATCCCTACATTTTTATTATTCATAGATCATACATGTTGACTTACAAAGGCATAAAATTTAGAAGTATTTTATCTGCTTAGTTGTTTTATATTGAAATGTTCTATATGTATTCATATTTATGTATACATATATTTACTTCATATTTTGGTAGCTTCTCTGGTGGCTCAGATGGTAAAGAATTCACCTGCAATACAAGAGACTTGGGTTCAGTCCCTGGATTAGGAAGATCCCCTGGAGAAGGGAATAGCAACCCACTCCAATATTCTTGCTGAGAGAATTCTATGGACAGAGGAGCCTGGCAGGCTACAGTCCATAGGGTGGCAAAGAGTCAGACATGACTCAGCTACTAAGACTTTCACTTTTCATATTTTTAAAAACTGTGGTTAATACTTTGTGATACAGCAAGCAAAGTTGCTGCTCTCATTCTAAGTTTAGTTTGTTTTAATACCTCATTCAAGGGCTATCATGCAAAAAAAACCTCAAGATGTCACGAAGACACAATACTATTATGCCATTGATGAGAACGTTCACCATGAATAGTGCTGGATCTTTATCTATATTTCTTTTTTTTTCTTTTTTTTAAGAATTATTTTCTACTAGAGGGAGAGACTGATAGACATTTGTGCGAACAGTTGTGGAAGTGAAGGAAGTATTATCTATATTATCTATATATATATATATATAATATCTATATTATCTATATCTATATCTATTTATCTATATTTCACATGTCACATTTTCAGATACTATTTATCAGGTCTCATCAGATGATCCCTGTTTTGGTTCTGTAAGGTGACCAATGCCATCTTATACTTGGAGGATAAGGAATATCAGCTATGCAACTTTCAACTTGTCTGTAATTGTATTATTAGTATTATCTTCAATCTGTGAGTTCTCTGAAGGCATCTTTTTAAGCTATTTGCCATTTTGTGATGATGTTTAGTTAAAGTTAGATGATATAATCTATAAATCCACCTACCTGGGCCACCACATTTGCAGACCCACTGGAAAGTAACCATTTGCCATGTGCTAAGCACTGAAAAATAGCAAAGAAAACAATGACACGCTCCCAATCCTGGCATTCTGGAGCATGCACCCTTCATTTAGGATGCTTCCTGGACTATACAGGACATGAGACCTACAGCCTTGCAATATGGACAGTAAGAGAAGCAGGCTCAATCAATAGAAAGTTCAGTTCAGTTCAGTAGCTCAGTCATGTCCAACTCTTTGTGACCCCATGGACTGCAGAATGCCAGGCCTCCCTGTCCATGACCAACTCCTGGACTCAAACTCATGTCCATAGAGTCAGTGATGCCAACCAACCATCTCATCCTCTGTCCTCCCCTTGTCCTCCTGCCTTCAATCTTTCCCAGCATCAGGGTCTTTCCAAATGGGTCAGTTCTTCCCATCAGGTGGCCAAAGTATTGGAGTTTCAGCTTCAGCATCAGTCCTTCCAATGAATATTCAGGACTGATTTCCTTTAGGATGGACCAGTTGGATCTCCTTGTGGTCCAAGGGATTCTCAAGAGTCTTCCCCAACACCACAGTTCAAAAGTATCCATTCTTCGGCACTCGGCGTTCTTTATAGTCCAACTCTCACATCCATACATGACTACTGGAAAAAACCATAGCTTTGACCAAATGGACCTTTGTTGGCCAAGTAATGTCTCTGCTTTTTAATATGCTGTCTAGATTGGTCATAACTTTTCTTCCAAGGAGCAAGTGTCTCTTAATTTCATGGCTGCAGTTATCATCTGCAGTGAATTTGGAGCCCCCCAAAATAAAGTCTGTCACTGTTTCCACTGTTTCCCCATCTATTTGCCATTAAGTGATGGGACCAGATGCCATAATCTTAGTTTTCTGAATGTTGAGCTTTAAGCCAACTTTTTCACTCTCCTCTTTCACTTTCATCAGGAGGCTCTTTAGTTCCTCTTCACTTTCTGCCATAAGGGGGGTGTCATCTGCATATCTGAGGTTATTGATATTTCTCCCGATAGTCTTGGTTCCAGCTTGTGCTTCATCCCGCCCAGCGTTTCTCATGATGTACTCTGCATAGAAGTTAAATAAGCAGGGTGACAATATAGTCTTGACGTACTCCTTTTCCTATTTGGAACCAGTCTGTTGTTCCATGTCCAGTTCTAACTGTTGCTTCCTGACCTGCATACAGATTTCTCAAGAGGCAGGTCAGGTGGTCTGGTATTCCCATCTCTTTCAGAATTTTCCACAGTTTATTGTGATCCACACAGTCAAAGGCTTTGGCATAATCAATAAAGCAGAAATAGATGTTTTTCTGGAACTATCCTGCTTTTTCAATAATCCAACAGATGTTGGCAATTTGATCTCTGATTCCTCTGCCTTGTCTAAATCCAGCTTGAACATCTGAAGTTCACAGTTCATGTACTGTTGAAGCATGGCTTGGAGAATTTTGAGCATTACTTTACTAGTGTGTGAGATGAGTGCAATTTGTAGTAGTTTGAGCATTCTTTGACATTGCCTTTCTTTGGGATTGGAATGAAAACTGACCTTCTCTAGTCCTGTGGCCACTGCTGAGTTTTCCAAACTTGCTGACATATTGAGTGCAGCACTTTCACAGCATCATCTTTTAGGATTTGAAATAGCTCCACTGGAATTCCATCACCTGTATTAGCTTTGTTCGTAGTGATGCTTCCTAAGGCCCACTTGACTTCACATTCCAGGATGTCTGGCTCTAGGTGAGTGATCATACCATCGTGATTATCTGGGTTGTGAAGATCTTTTTTGTACAGTTCTGTGTATTCTTGCCACCTCTTTTTAATATCTTCTGCTTCTGTTAGGTCCATAACACTTCTGCTCTTTATTGAGCCCATCTTTGCATGAAAAGTTCCCTTGGTATCTCAAATTTTCTTGAACAGACCTCTAGTCTTTCCCATTCTATTGTTTTCCTCTATTTCTTTGCATTAATCACTGAGGAAGGCTTTCTTATCTCTCCTTGCTATTCTTTGAAACTCTGCGTTCAGATGGACCAAGGCCATCATTATATTTTATTCTCATTGCTTCCCTATACTTGTGCTGCAGTGCAAGCACTTAATCCCTTGTTTCCTAACACGTCCAGTGCTTTTCATTCCCACTGTGCACATGCCCTCTCTTCTGCCTTCAGTGCTCTCCCCTCTTTACCTCTGTGTCCCTGCTACCTTCTAGGTTTCTAGAATACCTTCTAGAATATCTTCATGAAACCTGGTTCCATTTGGGCATTGTTCTTTTTACCTCACTGGAACAAAGGTTCATAGAACTTAAAGATTCTCTTTGACATTTCAGTTAGAAATAATTATGTGTGTTTATTATCTCTTCTATGTGCAGGTTTTAAACACCTTATGAGGAGGTGCTGAGTTTCATTAATTTTTCTATTCTTAATAATTATCTTGCAATCATTTTGGCATATAATAGACATTCATTCAAAGACAATGTGGTACCATAAAACAATGTGGGCTTTTGAGTCAAAGTGACCTGATTCTGGGAAGAAGGATTAGCATTCTGGTGAAAACATCTGTCTATTGTTTCAAACTATCCAACAAGGAAATTGTCACACATTTACTCTCCGTAGATGGGGTGAAGCAGGCACCAGCTGAGAATCTTCCCCTGGAAGGTGCAGAAGAGACTTCTCAGTTTGGTGGGGCATCAGATTGAAGTTCCTTTCAGTAGCATGAATCTGTGGTTTGGAGCAGAAACACCAAATCTCTGAAGGCCACTTCCAAGGAGAATGCTGTTATATTTGAAAGTCATCTGCCATATCTCAGTTATTTTGACCATCTCTGATCTTATTTATTGACTGATAGGTGAATAACACATACCCTGTTAAGAACAAGAAGTGATTTCAGATTCTGATAGGTTTCCTTCTCCTTTTACAGATTAACTAGCTCAGTAATTGATGATGTCCGAGCTTCCTCTGGAGGACTAGCTGTCCGGCTGTTACAAAGAGTTATGAAATCTATTAATTCAGTGTGATATCATCCAGCCGTATTCCGTAGGCACAGATATTGAAGACAATTTAGGTGATGGAAGCTACATAATTGATTGCAAAGCGAGTATTGCTGTCTTCCACACCCTCTTTTGACCATTTAGCCATCAGAAGAAATAGTTGCCAGCGTTGTTTATGATTAGCAGAACTGTTAATATCCTACCAGCACAAAAGTATAAAACACACACATGCACGCACACACATGCATTCACACACACAATTGGGTGGTGCTTGGAATAGCATTAGAGTCTCTTCTGGGAGATAATGTGGCAGTTGCACTTTTTCACTGAAATTGATGCTCCTGGGTTTGGGATGACATGTCCACACTGCTATATTTAAACTGAATAACCAACAAGAGCCTTCTGGATAGTACAGGGAACTCTGTTCCATGTTATGTGGCAGCCTGGAGGGGAGGGAAGTTTGCAGGAGAATGGGTACATATGTATGACTGAGTCCCTTCGCTGCTCACCTGAATCTGTCACAACATTGTTAATCGGCTAGACTCCAGTATAAAATAAAAAGTAAAAACAGAAAAAGATACTGATGCTCCTGGAAGGTGCCTCATACCTATCTGTGGGGTTCTCATCATCCAGTTTGAGAAACAGAAAGGTGTGTTACTAGATTAAAGACAGCGAGGGTGAAAAATGACATGGGACCTTGAAGTTACTTAAAAATATTAATAAGAAAACATTAATGATGTGGAGCAGGTGGAGGACATTTGGAGTAACTCCAAATCATGGCTCATGACTGCCCCTCTGTGCACTACCCTGGGCTCCTAATGAGCCCCGGGCCTGGGAGTGCACAGCCTACCAGCAATCAGAACCCACCTTTTAGAATATTCTAAATTCTGCCCCCTTTGGATTTCTGAGGATGCCCACTGTGTGTTTGTATGAAAGAAGTTTTAGTGTCTGTCAGTGAATCAACTCAAAGAGTGAAAATTCTCCACTTCATGTAACTTTGTTTTTTCTCTTTTGAACTTTTTATTTTGTGTTGGAGTCTAGCCTATAAACAGTGCTGGGATAGTTTCAGGTGAACCGCAAAGGGACTCAGCCATACACATACAGGTATCCATTCTCCCCTAAACTCTTCTCCCAATCAGGCTGCCACATCACATTGAGCAGGGTTCCATGTGCTATATAGTAGGTCCTTGTTGGTTATCCATTTTAGTTACAGCAGTGTGTACATGTCCCGCCCAAACTCCCTAAGTATCCCTTCCCCTGGGGAACCGTAAGTTCATTTTCTAAGTCTGTGAGTCTCTTTCTGCTTTGTACGTCGGTTCATTTGTATCATTTCTTTTTAGATTCCACATATCAGATCAGATCAGATCAGTTGCTCAGTCGTGTCCGACTCTTGATGTCATATGATATTTCTCCTTCTCTGTCTGAATTACTTCACTTGGTATGACACTCTCTATTACATTGAGTTCGCTTTCCTTGTTCACTCTTTCCTCTCCCCTATTTAATTTTCCTCAGAAGAGTAGAAAGGAAAACTAACTCATTTGGAATTCAGCAAATTATAGTGTAAGCTTTTAAAAGGTGTTGACTTTTGATCCACGGCACAGACTCAGTGGATCTCTTAGGAGGGAGGTGGAGGAAGATCTATGTTAAAGAAGGAAGGAAGGGAAAGATGGGGAAGGGAAGAAAGAAAAGGAAACATTTAAAAAGGAAGACTGGAAGAAAGAAAATGTGCTGTGTTCAACTGCTGTGTGCTTTTCAGTAAAAGTGCATCCAAATATTACAAAGAGAAGCTTTATCTCTATGATAATTTTGTTCCTCTCTCTGGTTCTCACAAACCCAGGGAGGTTGTAATGAAATGGATAAAAGTGGAATTTGTATTATGATTATCGTATCCATGCCTCATTAATTTTCTAGCTTGTGGTAAAATTGTGGTTGTTTCATTGCTAAGTCATGTCCGACTCTTTCAATCCTGTGGACTAAAGCCTTCTAGGCTCCTCTGTCCATGGGATTCTCCAGGCAAGAATACTGGAGTAGGTTGCCATTTCCTTCTCCAGGACATCTCCTCAACCCAGCCACTGAACCCGCGGGATCTCCAGCATTGGCAAGCGGGTTCTTTACACTGAGACACCAGGGAAGCCCTATGGTAAAATACTTTGAGGCTAATACATGTAGCCATGTATGTATACATGTATATGTATGTATATGCTGCTGCTGCTAAGTCACTTCAGTCATGTCCGCCTCTGTGCAACTTCACAAACGGCAGCCCACCAGGCTCCGCCATCCCTGGGATTCTCCAGGCAAAAACACTGGAGTGGGTTGCCATTTCCTTCTCCATATGTACCTATATACCACACAGTAAGAATTAGTATAATGTCTTAAAGTGAAAAATGAAAGAAAGTGAAGTGAAGTCGTGTCTGACTCTTTGAAACCCCATGGACTGTAGCCTACCAGGCTCCTCCATCCATGGGATTTTCCAGGCAAGAGTACTGGAGTGGGTTGCCATTTCCTTTTCCAGGGGATCTTCCCAACGCAGGGATCAAACCCAGGTCTCCTGCATTGCTGGCAGAGGCTTTACCCTCTGAACCACCAGGGAAGCCTGTTAATAAATATTTGCTAATAAACAAATAAACTGTTCTCTTATAAAAAAGCAAATTCTCTGTTTGGAATTTACAAACAGATCCAGTTACGATGGTGGATCTTTAATTATTATTCTATGGGCATATGTTTATCTAATGTTGCAGACATGATGTATGTGCTTATAGCTAAATGGAAGTTAATTGCCACAATCAAGAAAAACCATTCAAAATAAGCATTCTATTAATTTCAGATCAACAGCATCCTTTTTTCAGACTAAAGAAAATCAGAGTCTTAGTTCAGTCCCTGGTTCTTAAAATATACTCAGTAAATCATGATTAATGTAGATAATATTAAATATAAATATCAGGGTTATTGTGCCTTCAGATACAGATCTCATTGGGAAACTTTATATCATTCCTGGCAACCAAACAAATTGATGCCAGTCAGAAATTGGAAAATATTTGTTAATAACCAACCTACTAGAGAAAGTACATGTTATTACTGAAATATGATAAATTTTAAAAGTGTTAAGAAAGACCATAAAATCAAACACAGACGGTCATGAGCAATTTCTTTCATGGTTATAGACTTATGGTTCAGTTCATCAATATTTGAATTACATGTGTGTAGCTCAATGATTGTTAAACCATTTCTCTACAAACTACAAATTAATATTAATGAGAAACTCAACAGCATTCAGCAGCAGCATTCTGTCACTCTGCTACAGAGTCATCACTGATTTTCATTTTAAATATTAATGCAGTGCAATTTTCATCAGATTAAAGCAATAATCACACGGAAACAGTGAGGCCGAAGTCAGGCGACATTTTATCATAGGAGGTGCAAAAGCAGAGCTGTCAACAGTGACTGTGCAGTAAAATTGGAATTGCTCTCCACTGGCATAGAATTATGAATGAGTCCATCCATCCTGATGAATAGCTGACCCCTGGGTTACTTGGTTTGCAATTTGGGGCCAATCCTTTTCAAGAGCTGCCTAGTGTCAGAGACAGAGTGGTTTATTCCGAACAAGAAATTCAGTTCAGAATAAACTGAATAAAAGAAATTCAGCAAGGCCATGGAACACCAAAGCCAACTGGCACTTTGCAGCAGAGGAAGGAAGAGCCCAGAGAAGAGCCTGGGGAGGCGCAACAATAGGTCAGTAGCAACGTTTGTGAGATCCAGCGTCTTGGTGTGAGAGGCCTGATAGAATGTGGACTATGTGTTATTGAGCCAGCCCTGCTCTTTACATCTGAAGGAGCAAAAACAGTGTGCTCCCAGAGGAAAGAAAGCAATTTTTTTTTTTCTTTTCCAGATTTTTCTTAAGGGGAGTCTCTTTAATCAAGATGTGATTACAAAGCTTAAATAGCAGAAACCAGACCCAATCTCTCTTTGGACCTCAGACCAAAAATCATATCAGATGAATAATGATTTACAAAGAAAAATCCTCTCTTTTTCTTGCATAACTCCAGGCTATTCCTTGAAGTCCTGTTTCTAGAGCCTACTTTCTATTTTTTAGAGTAAAGGATGGACACTGCTATTAATTTTGTTATTAACACTCAAAAGCTTATCAATCACCTGCCTCTGATAGGAAACTGACATCAAAATAAAAATTACTAATAAGCATTTGTTTATATACTTTGCTAGGCTTGACAAATATATGATCATGGATTTTTAATTGAAAAAAATTTTTAAGTCGTTGAAATGATGTTCTTCAGTCCCATGGAACTGTATATAAAGCAGTGTAAAATTTTTATAAAATACTTATTTTTTTGTAAAAAAATTCTTTTTTTTCTTAAAGAAAAAAATGAAAGTGCCATAACATGTCACTGAGTTTGTTTTAATTCCACATGTTAATTAACCTTGATCTCTGAAGCAATAAATGTCCACATACAGGATGATTTTCTTAAAAAATGGAAAGCAAACAATTATTTATTGGAATTATGGTAAACTTCAAAATGTAAGGGATAATTTAAATTAAGTATAACAAAAGAACAACTAGTCAGCTGACTATAAATCCTTATAAGCAATACGTTAATGATTTAGTAATGAAATTTTTCCTCAGCAGAGTCAAGAGAATAAAATGCAGATATTGGATGGAAAATCTAATGCATGTTATTGACCCTGGTTTTTCCTTTGTTTCCAGTAGGTGCAAACGAAATATCCTGATAAAGCATTATGTTAAATGCAAAGAAAGTACCATTTGCCCAAATACATACATTGTGATGGAAAGTAAAGCCGTTCACACTCTTTCTACATTAAAAATATGGTATTTACAATAGTTATGTGTATTTCTATAACATTTTAAGTGTCTGAGGAGGTTTGATTAATTACACAGATGAAAGTGCTACATTAAATATATCTGGGGAACAAGATAGAGCAGAAACCTTGAATAAAATTAATAAGTATGAGAATGTTGATATGAGCCTATTTTATACATATGTACATAAATTTTCATTTTATATGCGGAATGAGTAAATATACAAATTATTCACTTATAAATGGTTATTTAAGTAGGGAGAAAAATACCAGATTTGTCAAGTGAGACAGATTGTGTACCGGTGGCAAAACGCATAGAAAAAAAAAAAGGCGTCACTAAAAACAGACAACAGTATACATACCTATTTGTATAAAATTATAAATGCGTGGGTAGAAACATTAGACATAACGGTTCTAACTATAGCTACTGACTTACAGAAAGTCCATTTACAAATTGTCGAATAAAAATATTAGAGTTTAAAGTCTATAAAGTGTATTATGCAATGGATAAAAGCAAAAAAAGAGAAAGCAGAGATATTTATATAGATGTGATTGTATTTGCTTGTTTAACTAGGAGATGATATATAAGGATGCGTACTGGTCTAGTAAAAAATGAATACCCCAGGAGACTAGGAGGCAGGGAAAGTTATTAGCATTTCTTTTACGCATCTTCGTATTATTTCACTTATGGAAGCACGCACTAGCGTTCTTTCCACATTTAAAACTTCTGTTGAAGTAAAACCTGGGGAACTGCACATATCTTGGATGTTCGGCTCAATAAAACACACCGCATAGCATCTGAGACATCTCCCTGAAGCCCTTTCTAGTTACTGTTTTCCGGACCCCGTCTCTTTTGACCTCTATCTCCATAGACTAGTTTCATTCATTTTTCAACTCTATATGAATGGAACAATACACTGTATATTTTCTGTGTCTGGATGCAATCATTTAACCTCAGGTTTGTAAGATTCATTCATATTTTTTAATGGAACATTAGTTCATTCCTTTTCATTCAGTTAGGGATACAACCTAATTTACTTATATACTATTGATGGACACTTAAGTTGGTCACGGTCTTGCAGTAGTAAGAATACTATGAATGCTGCCACAAATATCCTTATGGCGCACACTATTCCTTTGGGTATAGATCAGGGTTCTGTTTGCAGTGAACAACTTTACGGGATGAGGCAATGTTCTGGGCAAAGATTAGGCTTGCTGTTTGCTATAAAGGGGTTCCCTGGTGACTCAGATGGTAAAGAATCTGCCAGCAATGCAGGAGACCTGGGTTTGATCCCTGGGTCGGGGATATCCCCTGGAGAAGGGAATGGCCACCCACTCCATAAAAGAACAGGTTCCCCTAGTTCATTGTTTCTCCCTGTATTGCAACCCACTGCGTGTGAGGGTGGCATCTGGGCTTTCTGTGTCACCCCTGTGGGACTTTGGGGGAAAGGTTCAGTTCAGTTCAGTCGCTCAGTCGTGTCCAACTCTTCGCGACCCCATGGACTGCAGCACGCTAGGCCTCCATGTCCATCACCAACTCCCAGAGTTTACTCAAACTCATGTCCATTGAATCAGTGGGGGAAAGGGGACAGATGCAAATGATGGTGTTCATACTGCTTCCTGTACCATGAGTAACAAAACACTTTGTCCCTGATCCAGGCCTCTTATATCTACTGCCAGCATCCTCACAATAGTAACAGGTTAATTGATCAGCTTGTAATATAAGGTAAAATCAAATCGCAAGCGGACCCCCATCACGTGAGATCAAAGTGAAAGTGTTGGTCTCTCAGTTATGTCTGACTCTTTGCGACCCCATGGTCTGTCCATAGAATTCTCCAGGCAAGAATGCTAGAGTGAGTTGCCATTCCCTTCTCCAGGGGATCTTCCTGACCCAGGGACTGAACCAGGGTCTCCTGCATTGCAGGCAGATTTTTTACCATCTGAGCTATCAGGGAAGATAGTACATATTTCCCACCAGCACAACCCCAATAAAGACAGCAGAATCAGGAAAATAACTTTGAAAATCTACTGGCTGGGTAAATTTCCTGGCTCTGTGTGTTCACCATCAGTATCACCAAGACCTTTGAGGACACCCACTGTCCCTTGGACTGCAAGGAGATCAAACCAATCAATCCTAAAGAAAATCAATCCTGAATATTCATTGGAAGGACTGATGCTGAAGCTGAAGTTCCAATACTTTGGCCACCTGATGTGAAGAGCCAGCTCATTAGAGAAGACCCGGATGCTGGGAAAGTTTGAAGGCAGGAGGAAAAGGGGACGACAGAGGATGAGATGATTGGATGGCATCACCGACTCAATGGATATGAGTTTGAGCAAACTCCAGGAGATGGGCTTCCCTGATAGTTCAGTTGGTAAAGAATCCACCTGCAATGCAGGAGACCCGGTTCAATTCCTGGATTGGGAAGATACCCTGGAGAAGGGAACAGCTGGCCTGAAGAATTCCAGGACTGAATAGTCCACGGGGTCACAAAGAGTTGGACACGACTGAGCGACTTTCACACACACACCGGGAGATGGTGAAGGACAGGGAAGTCTGGCGTGCTGAGTTCATGGGGTCGCAGAGACAGACACGACTGAGCCACTGAACAACAACCGGTACAGGGAGTAGAGGTGAGAATTCTCAAGTGCGTGAGAATTTAGACTTGTTCTCGGTACTGGTGGGGACAAGTGCGACCCGGACGGGTGCCCCGCGACCACGGCATCCCTTACATTCGAGGTTGAGACCAGGAGGCGCCAGGACCGCCGCTGGGACTCTGGCCCCAGGTTCTCAATCCTCTGGGATCCTTGGAAGACCCTGGAGCCCCGCAGCCCGCGGGGTGGTGTGGAGGGCGCCCCCTACAGGCTGGCGCGCCAGCCAGGACAGCACAAGGTGCGCAATGAGCCCTCTGGACCAGGCTGCTGTCCCGGCTGCCCCATCCACTGTGAAGTCCCTGCTGGTCCCCGGTGCCCGCCTGGGCACACACGCGGGGCCTGGAGCAGCGGGATGCGGGGAGGAGGCGCAGACACAGGAGGGAGGCGGGGAAGGAAGGAAGGCTCGCAGGAGCCCAGCCAGCCAGAAAGGGTGCAGTCTAGGTGACCTCAGACTCTCCCACGGAGGCGGACTATCATGAGGTGTCCCAGACGTTTAGTGATAACGCGTGTGTGCTCACTTGTGTACGCGTGTGTGCTCACTTGTGTGGGACTCTTTGGGACTCCACGGACAACGACAAAGACTGTACTTTCTCACTTTCCCGATTCTTTGTTTCCAGTGCAGGGCTTCCCTCTCTTCATAAAAAGTTAAATACCTGGAAGTAAGGCTGCTTCTGCCATACTCAAGACTTCTCAGGGAAGTCCGGTTCCTTCCGTCCCCCAAATAGGAATTCTTTGTGACCGTTTCCCCTTCATCCAAGTTCTCTCAGCTGAACTACTCATGAGCTGTAGCCCACCAGGCTCCTTTGTCCATGGGATTCTCCAGGTAAGAATGCTGGAGTGGGCTGCCATGCCCTTTGTCCAGGGGATCTTCCCCACCCAGGGACTGAACCCAGGTTTCCTGTGTCTCCTGCATTGGCAGGTGGATTCTTTAGCACTGAGCCACCTGGGCCCAGATGTTTACTGTCTTCCTAAACTTCTTCTGGTCCTTCCCAGCGCAGGCTGAAGAACAAATTCTTTTTGGTCTTAAAAAGAATCCGTAGATCCCATTCAAGTTTCACCAAAGACAGTTCAGAATCACATGAGTTTGTCACCTCTCTTTATTTTCCTTCAGTCTGGGACAGTTTCTCAACCTCTCTTCACATTTATGACTCTGACACTTTTGAAGATCACTGACCAGTCATTTCACAGAATGCCCCTCTATTTCACTTTCTCTGATTTTCCTCCTAATGAGATTCAGGATGTGTTACAGGTAGGAACATCACAGTTCTTGATGCTGTGCTGTAATTGCATCTTATCAGCTGGTACAGAATTTTAATTTGTCCAATTACTGGTGATATTCACTTTGATTGTTTTAGGTGGTTCATCATATTACAGAACTCTTCACTGTAATATTAGGACTTTCTCCTTTCTATTTAATAAGTGTTTCATGGGAGTAATTTGAAACTATGTAAATATCCCATTTTTTATCAAACAAGTTTAAAACTTGGTTTGTTTGTTTAGGACTCATTGTTTCCTATTTCATTCAATGAGTCACATCTGTGGTTATTATTATTTATCTTTCTGCTCAGATTGTCTCAGACTTGGCCAGAGGGAGGCTGTTCAAACTGGCTTCTGTGCCCTTTTGATACAATTCCATCATTGAGTATTTGCTTTCTTTCTGTCATAATAATATATTCTGGGCTTATCTCATACCTTCCCCTGCCTACGTGGATATCTACATATTCATCTACATATACAGAAAACCATAGCTTCACATCAATCCTTCTATTTCCAATCAACAATACAGGATTCATTTTCATTTTCTTCCTTTGATTGTAGCTCCCTTCCAAACAGTAAGAAACTTGGTTTCCAAAATCCCTAATATATTTATGTATTTGTTCAATCCCCTCTAGGTAACCTAATAGAAACTAGGCAAAATATTTAGACAGAAAATTCACAGCAGAGACTATTTCATTGTCAAGAAGCACAGAAAACGGCACTCAACGTCACAGACATAGAGTCCTACTTAAAATGTATCCAATGACAGAGAGATAAGGTTCATTGGTTAGTATTTCAGCTGAGAGAACTTGGGAGAATGTTAAATGGCCACAAAGAATGAAGAGGTGGAAGGGGCCAGATTTCACTGAGAAGCCTTGAACTTGGCATGAGCAGCCTTACCTCGGGGTATTTAACATTCTACGAAAAGAAAGAAACCCCAGACGGGAAATGAAGAACCGAGGAGGTTAGAAGGTACAGCCTCTGTCGCCCTTTTGCCCAGAGTTAGCCTTGTGAGTCAATATGACTGTCGTATCTTTCCCTGGGAATTTGTCCTCTATTCTCCCACCTCCCCTTACCTTGCTACTCTTCTGCTGGACCTTTAAGTGCTAGACTGAATCGTTAATTTCTTCTATATGGTGGACTTGAGGAATAATCAAGCCAACATCTGAGTCTTTCAAAGGACCTTTCATAATTTTCAGAGCCTCTCAAGTTAATCAAGCATTGACTTTTCTGTCTGCCACAATTCCAATCACTCTCTTGTTCCCTACAAATCCTGAGGTCAAATGTCAGTTACCATTTATCATCAAGTACCATTTTTATTATAGCAGAAAAATATCCATTTTTGTTGGTTTTATAAACATGGGGAAATAAAAGAGAAAGTCAGTTGATTTTTCCTTATACTTGGATCCACTTTACTCATTTATATTTCTTTGCTGGTCCCTGAGTTTGAGATTTTTAACTTAAAGAATTTAACATGCCCATTCCTAATGAGCCATCTGGCTAGAAAAAATTATGTTTGAGGATTACTTTTGGATAGCAAAGGATGTAAAAAGAGGAGAGATGGGAGAGTCATTTTATATACAGCAAAAATATGAATGCATATTTCTAATATTTATCTCAAACAAGAAAAGAAGCAGTGAAAAAATGCTACAGAAGTATGGAGTTTGGAGAGTTCAGATGCAGCAGGGAGCCTGGAAAAAGGACATGAAAAATATCTAATAATTCTTGAGCCAAGACTTAAAGGATGAAAAGGATTTTTCTTGGCAGAGCGAACTTTATTACTTCATGATGAAGTCTGGGAGTAAATATTGGAACTTTGACTTAGTCTTTCCCACTTCAATTTTTTTTTATCATAGCAGTCATTACTATTTTCCACACACAAATCCTCCCACAGAAGGGTCAGGGTAACATGGGTACATTAAAATCTAGCGGTCTCATGTCAATCACTCCCAGTGTGATTGTGGCAGTCACTCCCAATAGAATCACTGCAATTAGAATTTAAAAGTGAGAAACTTGTAAGGTACAAAAGGAGTCTTGGAGGTGGAGCCACCACTTGGCTCTGCTTAATCCTAGGGTGACTTTGAGGAGGACAGAACTTCTTAGTTTCTGCTTTCCAAACACTGTCAATGGAAATAATCCCAATCTTGACTGCCTTGCAGGCTGCCATGGAAGTTTAAATGAAAGTATATGAAAACACATTTTAATCCGTGACATGTTGTTCAAATATGAAGTGTCCTCAAGAACATCCAGCATACACAGCAAATACTTCATACTTTTTCAAAGATAAACTTTTCACTTTGGGATACTCGGAAATGTACAAAAAATTTGCAAAAATAAGAGCGAGTATTCCCTTACACCTTTTCACCGGTTTCAGTTTCCTCTAAGATGTTTTCATCTTACACACTGTGGTACATTGGTCAAAACTAAGGCCACATTGGAATCTTTGAGTTCGAGTTCAGTCACTCAGTTGCGTCCGACTCTTTGCAACCCCATGAATCGCAGGACTTACTTTGGCATCTTACTATTGGCATCTTATTTGGCATCTTACATTGGCATCTTGCTGCTAAGTCGCTTCAGTCGTGTCCAACTCTGTGCGACCACATAGACGGCAGCCCACCAGGCGCCCCCGTCCCTGGGATTCTCCAGGCAAGAACACTGGAGTGGGTTGCCATTTCCTTCTCCAATGCAGGAAAGTGAAAAGTGAAAGTGAAGTCGCTCAGTCGTGTCCGACCCTCAGCGACGTCATGGACTGCAGCCTACCGGGCTCCTCCGCCCATGGGATTTTCCAGGCAAGAGTACTGGAGTGGGGTGCCATCGCCTATTGACTAAACTCCAGATTTCATCTGGGTTTCACCAGTTTTCCTATGGGTGTCCTTTTTCTGTTTCAAAATCCCGGCCAGGAGCCCACATTGCACTTAGCCGTCCTGTCTCCTTAGGGTCCTCTGATATGTGATGGTGTCTCAGCCTCTCCCCTTGTTATTCATGACCTTGACAGTTGTGAGGAGTGTTGATCTGGTATTTTGTAGAATGTCCCCCAGCATGGTTTAGTCGAATGTGAGTCAACTGGAGTAATGGATTTTGGGCAAGAATGCCATGGAAGTGAAGTGTGTTCTGGTCATCTCATATCAGGGCTCCACACATGGCCAGTGATGTTCATCGTTTAATAGGTCACCTGGTTAAGATGTTGGTCTGTCAGACTTCCCCACTGGAAAGTTACTAGTTTTTCCTTTCCGTGGTTTATTCTTTGAGAGGCATTGAGTCCACGTATTCTCCAGGGAGTGGAAGAGGGGATAAGTTCCAGCTTCTGGGTGGGGGTGGGTGGTGTCTACATGCATTATCTAGAATTCTTTTGTAAGGAAACTTCATATTTTTTAAACCTTCAAATTAACGGAAACGATACCTATTGATGTGAGTTTCCTTGTTTATGCCCAGCTTACTTAACCTCTGTAAGAGTGTTAAGATTAGCCTTTCAGCCAACAGCAGAGAATTGGTGTGAGAATGACGGGTCTCTAAAAACCTGGAAATCCTCAAACCAGGGAATAGTTGCATGTTAAGAGTTTATGTTTGATTTCAGGCAGTTCCGCATCAGGGAGTAATTTCCTGAAGTGCAAACCATATTCCTAGGTCACCACAAGATGGCGCTAGTGAGTAACAACGCCGTTCTGGCTAAGGGTCTTTACTAAAAAAAATCGCTGTACACTGAAGCATCCTACTCTACCCATTACTGCAATTCTGCCCTGGAAGGATATTTTTAATTAGCAACCAAAATAACATTTATTTGGTTTCCTAAAACTGATCAAGATAAAGCAGTGTCTGGGGGTTTCTACATCAATTCTGAAGTCTGAAGTGGGTTCCAGCGGGAATAACTTTTTCTTGGGTTTATACTCAGGTATCTATCTTTATTTTCACAAAGGTCAGTAAGGTGAAGCATTAGAAGATTATTGATATTATTGCAAACTAGTATCCTTTGTTTTGTCCACAAAGGCCATTAATTTTTATTAGCTAGAATTGATGTAAATCAGTGAGGGCCATACCACTTAGGAGTTGGTGTTATTTAATAAGGACTTTGGGACTGTATGGGGCTTCCCTCATAGCTCAGCTGGTAAAGAATCCACCTGCAATGCAGGAGACCCCAGTTTGATTCCTGGGTTGGGAAGATCCACTGGAGAAGGGATAGGCTACCCACTCCAGTATTCTTGGGCTTCCCTTGTGACTCAGCTGGTAAAGAATCCACCTGCAGTGCGGGAGACCTGGGTTCAATCCCTGGGTTGGGAAAATCCCCTGGAGAACAGAACAGCTATCTGCTCCAGTATTCTGGCCTGGAGAATTCCGTGGACTGTATAGTCCAGTTCAGTTCAGTTCAGCCGCTCAGTCATGTCTGACTCTTTGTGACCCCATGAACTGCAGCATGCCAGGCCTCCCTGTCCGATGACAGGGGCTCCCAAAGTTCACCCAAACCTATGTCCATTGAGTTGGTGATGCCATCCAACCATCTCCTCCTCTGTCGTCCCCTTTTCCTCCTGCCTTCGATCTTGCCCAGCATCAGGGTCTTTTCAAATGAGTCAGCTCTTTGCAGTAGGTAGCCAAAGTATTGGAGTTTCAGCTTCAGCATCAGTCCTTCCAATGAATATTCAGGACCGATTTCCTTTAGGATGGACTGGTATAGTCCATGGGGTCGCAAAGAGTAGGACTGAGTGACTTTGACCTCACTTCACTCACTGGGACTATTGAGGTGCCTGACCTACAGACCGCAACTTTCATGTATATGCCCCTGCTAACTGCATTATGGAGATAGATTCAGAGGTGCTGTGCTTAGTCGCTCAGTCGTGTCAGACTCTTTGTGATCCCAGGGACTGTAGCCTGCTAGGCTCCTCTGTCCATGGAGGTTCTTCAGGTAAGAATACTGGAGAGGGTTGCCATGACCTCCTCCAGGGAGATTCAGAGATAGGAAAGGGAAACAAAGAAAGGATGAGTTATGGTGTAGACAGAGTCGGACTTAATTAAAGAAAATAAAATAGACCCACAGAATTTAGCTTTGGGGGGCTTCACCCTTGGCTTTCTTGAGCTCAGAATAAACATAAGTTTCTATTTCTTCCTCAAAGTTCAATGTTCATTAATTTGATGTATAGAAGTGTCAAAGAATATTTCCACTGGAAAACTTTTCTTGGTTACCATTTTGTATAACACAGCATACTGTATATTTTGATTGTTTTATTTGTATGAAAAAACTGGTCAAAATTTGTCTTCTCTCTTAAAAAGAAATCATGGGAAACACCAGATCACATATTGATTTTTTTTTGAAGATCTCTTTGATTTTATCATCTTAAGAGAATAAGTCAGAACTTTTTATGGATTTGAATGTGTGGGAATATTTGCTGCTAAATAAATTCTAAGTTAGTAGAAGAGTGATCTTCCTAAAACAATAGCTATCATTTGTTGAGCAGTTTACTCTGTGCCTGGCAGTGTGATAAGTATATGTGTATTTCCATTTAGTCTGTAGAATAACGCTATGCAAAGATACATGCTCCATTTTACAGATGAGCAAATGGAGTTTTAGAGAGGCTAAATGACTGATTTATCCACGTTGAGAAAAACCAGTAAGTGGTTGAGCCCATTTTCTGCTGCTCTCAACCCAAACAGGCTTTCTTTCCATTGGAGGTATTTCTATGGCTAAATCCAATTCAGATCAGTCCTGTCATGGTAGCAGCAAGTCATTATGCTTCATCTTGTCCTTGTATTTACCTTTATTGTACATCAACACTTAATCCAAGAAATTGGAAAATACCAAGATCAAAAGAAAAAAAAAAAGATAACTTTTCTCTTCGGTATTAAATAAGAGAAGTGGGACTTCCCCGGTGTCCAGTGGTTAAGAATCTGTGCTTCCACTACCAGGGACCCCAGTTCAATCCCTGACTGGGGAACTAAGATCCCACATGCTGCATGGTGTGGCATGCATAATAAATAAATAAATCAAGAAAAGCCCTTGAATTTAGACTCATTACACTGTTATGACCCCTAACAGGGTCTTGGTCTTTGCATGCTCTTGGCAAACTAATTGCACCCTCAAATTCATCTGAGAAGGGTAGGTCAAACTTTTACTGTAGGTTTGAACATGATGGATTTTCTTATTGTTGTAACTGAATGAATCTTGGATGGCAGAGGAAAAATTCTGCAGAACCTGGCTAGGGAAAAACAAGCGATTCAACATAGATGGTTTGGATTAATTTATTACATTGGGACGCTTGATGGCAGATTGGCCTATCACTCTCCAGCACTAATTAGTATAAGAGACTTGTCATTAAGCCTGTAGGGGGTTCTTTTTGTCTAAAAAGTACAAGAATAAAACATTGGGAAAAAGTTAAGTGCGTGCTCAGTCATTAAGTCGTGTCCAACTCTCTTGTGACTCCATGGATGCAGCTCACCCAGGCTTTTCTGTCCATGGGATTTCCCAGGCAAGAATACTCGAGTGGACTGCCATCTCCTACTCCAGGAGACCTTCCTGACCCAGGGATCAAACCCACGTCTGCGGCATTAGGAGGCAGATTCTTTACCATTGTGACACCTGGGAAGCCCTGATAAAAAGTTGTTGTTGTTCAGGAGCTAAGTCATGTCTGACTCTTTGCAACCCCACAGATTGCACTGCGCCCAGCTCCCCTGTCCTTCATTATTTCCTGGAGTTTACTCAAACTCATGTCCATTGAGTTGGTGACGCCATCCAACTATCTCATCCTCTTTCACCCCTTCTCCTCCTCCTAAAAAGTTAATCCACTGCAAAATGGTGCATCTTTCCATCCCTGTTGCTGCTGGGGTCAGCTGAACCCTCAAAAAATTGATATCTTGTAGTTTTAGCATTCACAGAACAGCAGGGAATTGCCTGATCATGGCCTGATTGGTTATTGGTAATCGAACCATCTGTCTCTTTAAAGAACCGATTAGTTTTTGGAGGAGAGAACAATCAGAGTAGGTCTATCACTGTTCACTGTTACTTGGCCAAGGTCAAACAACAATTTAGCAGTTAAGCCCAGCCCAGGGCTGGGTGTTCTGACTACTTTCCTGTATTTAGATCTCCTTTTTTGTGCATCTCCTGTTTCTGTCTCTTTACAGACAAAAACGAAGGTTAAGAAGCATCCAACAAAAACCGGATGTTTATTCTTTTCTGCTCTGTTTAACAGACTTGGACGCTCTTTTGAAACAAGGAAACCCGGTCTTTCCTCTCTCACTACACCATAATTATTTGTTTTCCAAGCAATAGCCAAGTTCAAATAAGACTCGCAATACTTTTGGATCAAAAGCAAGTCGTAAATAAAACCTTAACTTTTTGAAGTAAACACATTACACATAATTTTTGACTGAGTATCATGACCATGGAAGAAATAATAGGCATATATGTAAAAACAAAAGTAGAAGAAACAGAATGTAACTGACAGGGAGTTTAGAGCAAGGACAGAACGTGGGTTTCTCTTGGCTAATGACATTTTTAGTATAACTGCACTAAATCAAGTTTTTCTCCCATGTTTACCTGTTAGGAGAAGAGACCCCGGGTATGAATCAGTTATTAACAGAAAAGTCACACAGTTAGGCTGAAATTTTATATTTACCCTTACACCTAGGAAAAAAAATTATTGAAGGTCCTTTTTGCTGCCTTTCTGCCACTAGGAGGCTTCTGGTATAAAGAAACAAACATATAACATAAAAAAAAAAAAAAATGCTCGTGTTAATCCAAGCACTACCATTAATTCAAGCTCTACCACTAACTAATACGAATAAATTAACTGATTCATTTCATCTCAGGCAAGTGGTCGCACACGATGGTGACTGGCCTTATTAGGTAAAGGCACGGCCTTATGCAGATGGGTTGTAATAGAACTGATACCTGAGTCATAGTATGGTCAAGACCCTGACTCTGAATTTAAACTCAGGTCCTTGATGCCCCACATAGTGTTCTTTCGACCACTAAACCCTGTGGGTTTTGATTACGATGATCAGAAGCTCGCTCTAACTCCTTTTGGAAAACATACATTTTTTTGATGGCAGTGTATTGGTGTATTCTATTTATTCTTTCTCAAACCAGTAATAATGTGGGCTTTTTCTTTTATACTTTGGCTCAAAGGGTTTCTAAGAGGTCATGGAACTTTATGTTTTTAAAGAAGTGCCTTTTGAAACATCATCTAATAATATATTTTAAATAAGTTTATTTTATCATTTTAAATAGTAGGCTGAGGTTTGAGCCAATGAACAGCTGAAGAAGGTGCAATTTCCAATCCCCTTAGCAAGAGAATATTTTTTTTAAATTGGGTCAGGGGGAGAGTGTTGTTTAGTGCCTGTGTCTGTGGTCATCCCCAGAGGATGGGCAGCAATGGCACAAAGAGGCAGAAAGGAGTGCTCAAACAATACAGAGCACACAGACTTGAGCTTCCAAAGCAAGACAGGTGCTAAGCAGGTCAGAAAACGTAGAGGCGTGGGAAGGAGCAACTGAAGGATGGTACAGAAAGAGGGGCCCACCTGGCCTTGAAGACGGCCGTAGGCAGAATTCTCCAAGGAGAAGCAGCTCCTGTGAGACGTCCCATGGCAGGGGGCTCTGGTGTTCCGTTCTAGGTGGACTGTGATACGGCTCTAACACTCCACCCTGATCTTTCTCTAAGCCTTTAAAAAATCTGCCACCTGGTGTAGTCTTACTTGGGAGATAAAGAAAAAAGACGTCTTTTGCCACTGGGGGTCTGAAGCGAGAATCCCAGGGTAAGGCAGGGATGAGACCCACAACTTAGTGAGAAGAGACTAGAGTTTCTCCAGGCAGTTTGCAAAAATGTAGGAGACTCACTGGAAATGAATACGAGCTATTACAGAAGTGCTAAAGAATGTTGACTCCAGGAGAATGGAAGAGGAAAAATCTCTAGAATAGGGGTCCCCAACCTCCAGGATCTAATGCCTGACGATCTGCGGAGGCGCTGATGTGATAATGATGTGATAACGATAGAAAGAAAGCGCACAACAAATGTAATGCTGCGGAATCATCTCCAGCCATCCCCCTCCCCAGCCCCCACCACGATCTGGGGAAAAGTTGTCTTCCACTAAACTGGTCTCTGGTGCCAAAAGTGTTAGGGATCGCCCGTTGCTCAAGAACTTCAGACCAAACCTGGGTTGCCTTTTACAACACTCCTGACACAGGTCTGCAACTTGGGTGGACACTGATGGTGTTGGAGTTCACAGGTTTTTGAAGTGCGTGTTCCACTGGGGACAACTCTTATCCTTCCTTACTCTGACTTGAAATTCTCTTCCGCATTGGTAGTTCTATCCAGTGCGTTAGGCTTAGTGATTCTGTTTCCGAAAGCTCCTTCAATTGATAATTGGCTTCCACTTTTAATTAAACATTTTAATTATATAAGTAATCCAGTTATTTGAAGAAAGATTAGGGAATACAGAAAAGCCAAAAGAAAAATATATCCTTCAATCTTCCCACATTTTACTTTTAAAAACTGGTGAGTAATGGCTTATTTCAATTACATGGTAAAATTTTTACATGCACCAATCAAGGAGTGGCTGATTTGGTTAAGAGAGTTCTAGATAGCTAAAGACTGCACATCCTAAATTTAAACTTTTTACTACATGACATATTTCCAAAGCAGAAGATATAATTTAATGCCTTTAAGAAACACATAGAAATGTATAATATAAAATTGCTTTTTGCAATATATATATATATTTAAATACAGAGCACTGAGGGAGGAACTGTTGTCATTGCTTAGGTTTCAGAGGAATGATGCAGATAAAAGATGAATTTTTAAAAAATATTTATTTCTGACAATAGCCCACCAGGCTCCTCTGTCCATGGGATTCTCCAGGTAAGAATGCTAGAGTGGATAGCCATTCCCTCCTCCAGGGAATCTTCTTGACCCAGGGATCAAACCTGGGTCTCCCGCCTCACAGGGATATTTTTATTTTTTACTGCCTGAGCCACCAGAGAAGCCCTTAAAATATATAATGTAGACTTTTTTGATGATACGATATCAGTTTTACCAGTTGACCTAGTGAATGTCTCTTTGACTTTCTGTGGATGTGGCCTCCCTATGACACACTTACATCCTTGTGATAGCAACTAAGTCACAGGATCCCTCACCAGACGTGGCAGGTATCCTATATCTGTGCCTTCAAGGTAAAAGACACAGCTCTTTACCTTCTCTCCCTGGAAACAAAGCAAATCAGAACCAAAACCCAGAAACACAACACCTGTCTCCTCTGTTTGCTGGTCTCCCTCTCTCTGTATCTCCTTCCCCTCCTTCCTCTTTCTCTCTCCTCTCCCCAACTCTGCCATCACCACTTTGAATGTCTATACTTGCTGACATGGTTGACGTTGTCCACAGCTCGAAATTCTATTTCTGTTCTTATATCTTCTGCTTCTCATCACTTTGCCCATACTCTTTTGCTTTTAAGAGAGACATTGATCTTTCAGAGACATAATTAGCAAAAAAGCATTCTCTTTTCATCCACCCTTTCACTTTAATTGGTGACTCAATCCAGCACAGCATTTAAGATACATTCGTTGGCCTTCTGATGCAGTGGAAACTGCTGAAAACTCATTTCTCTCTTTTCTCCTTGACCCCTATTAGTAAAGACCTGGTGTTGCTGGCATGTGTATGTGTGTGTGCTAAGTTGCTTCAGTCGTGTCCAACTCTGTGTGACCCTATGGACTGTAGCCCGCCAGGCTCCTCTGTCCATGGGAGTCTCCAGGCAAGAATACTGGAGCAAGTTGCCATGCCCTCCTCCAGGGGATCTTCCCAACCCAGAGATGGAAACCATGTCTCTTACATCTCTTGCATTGGCAGGTAGGTTTTTTAACCACTAGCACGCCCCTGGCGGAGAAGGCAATGGCAATGCACTCTGGTACTCTTGCCTGGAGTGGAGGTGCCTGGTAGGTTGCAGTCCATGGAGTCTCGAAGAGTCAGACACGACTGAGGGACTTCACTTTGACTTTTCACTTTCGTGCACTGGAGAAGGAAATGGCAACCCACTCCAGTGTTCTTGCCTGGAGAATCCCAGGGATGGCGGAGCCTGGTGGGCTGCCATCTATGGGGTTGCACAGAGTCAGACACGACTGAAGCAACTTAGCAGCAGCAGCACCCACTGAGAAGCCCAACAAAATAGTAATATTTAACTAATATTGAAACGTGCATGCATTCAGTTTTAATTCTTTCTTTAATAATTCTTTTTTAACTTCTTTCTTGGAGTCTAATTGCTTTACAATGTTGGGTTAGTTTCTGCTGTACAACAAAGTGAATCAGCTATACATACACATATAACCCCTCCCTCTCGAGCCTGCCTCCCACCTGCCCCCACCCCAACCCATCCCACCCCTCTAGGTCATCACAGAGCACTGAACTAAGCTCCCTGTGCTTTACATTCAGTTTGTGATTTTTTTCATGGGATCAGTAAATAACACTTCTTCCCCAACTACAACAACAAACTGAGGGAACAAAAAAGAAGTAGATGGAGACCAAAATATCATTATTACTGGTAATGGCTAAAATGGAGGATGTGGTTTAGTGAGTGGCAGGAGGCCTGCTAACGGAGCCCAGAGTTGGCAGACTCACCCATTCTCTGCATCTTGGCCACAGGGACCAGAGAGGGCAGGCCTCCCTTATGGGAGATTCACCCATGAGAGAGGAGCAGCCCTGACCACACCCACTGGAGGGTGGGTTCCCTTCTGAGACTCTAGTTGCCCCAAGAGCTCCAATGAGTGGAGAGAGGTAGGGTGAAATTAAATTTCTCCTGGGGAAAACCAGGAAACTGGTGAAGAAGCATTTTCACACTCCCATTTCACCTGGCTGTAATATGAAATTATTTAACTTTAGAAAAATCAGTGCTTGTTAACTTCTCTTAGTATTATAATACCAAATTCAGCATTTCGGTTTGGCTTTCCTCTGTTGTTTAGTCGCTAAGTCTTGTCTGACTCTTTGCGGCATCATGCACTGTAGCCTGCCAGGCTCCTCTGTTGGCGGGAATTTTCCTGGTAAGAATACAGGAGCAGGCTGCAAATTTGGTTCTCTAGGGGATCCTCCGGTCCCAGGGATCAAACCTGCGTCTCCTGCATTGACAGGCAGGTTCTTTGCCACGGAGCAACCTGGGAAGCCCATTGTTCTCTTAGACCATTGTATTAGTATAGTCAGTGTATTAGTATGCAGTGCATCTTACTTTGGCGAAGGAAGGTGGGATTTAAGATCTTTAAATACAATAGAACAGATCTTTGTGAATTCTCTTAAAAATTATGACTGACTGATAGATATTATTATCTACACATACACAAAAATTTTTATCTCTTTCTATGAAGCTCATTATATTCCTCTTTCTACATATTCTGGGAAAATTTTTTTAAAATCAGAAAACATGGTTGTAACACTGAAAAAACCTAAGATGATTTTTTGATACTGGAAGAAAAAAGAAGCATGATTTAAAAGTAGCAAAAGTGTAACACGATTCAGTATTAAGCATAATTATGCACTGCTTTCAAATGCATATTGGGTCATGTAGCAAAAATATATATATAATGTATTATGGACATTTCCCATTTTGATGGTTTAATGTGAAGTGTCTGCTATGTTAAATGTGATTTAACACTTCACATTTTTTTCTTCTTATGAATAAGTTATTGATTTAAAATTTGTATGCTCCTTTAATTCATAAAAGAATAATCTAGAGAAATTATATGGCACTTTATATCTCCAAAGTAATTCACAAACTTTAAATGAATAATGCAGACAGCACCCCAGGGATCAGGCCACAGACTGTATGCATCTTATTTCCATGAGAGCTCCTGGGGAATATGGTCAGACAAATCACTATGTTTAGAAATTGTACATAATGAGACATGTGCAGCTTCTACAGGGAAGAGGGGTCTTGAGTCTATCAAATGCATGAAGAAAAGTTCCTGGAAAATGAAATAGGTAACCTTACTTTAATAGGATGTTGGGCCAGCTATGGTAAATGTATGGATACAAACAGGAGACTAAGCATCCTACAAGCAATCCATAATCTCATCCAGAGGTGATCTGAAATGGAGACCAGGAAACCCGAAAGGTCACTTGTCCCATGAGATTTTTTTATTCCTTATCAATAAGATGGACAGCATAGCAATACCTGCTTAAACCTGTTTTAAGAAGGCATTTATGAAGGGTAGAGACGCAGATGAAAGGAACAGGCTGTGGACATGGGGCCAGGGTCTGTGGGGAGGGGAAGGGGAGATTGGGACGAACGGAGAGGATTGACGTATATACACCTCCATGCGTAAAACAGATAGCTAGTGGGAGTGTGCTGTATAGCACAGGGAGCCCAGCTCAGTGCTCTGGGATGACCTAGAGGGGTGGGATGGTCTGTGTGGGAGGGAGGGGATATGTGTATACATATAGCTGATTCACTTCATTGTACAGCAGAAACTAACACAACATTGTAAAGCAATTATACTCCAATTAAAAAATTAAAAAAAAAATGAATCAGAGATACAGCCTCCGAAGGAAATAAAAAAAAGCACTTTCCATTCAGGCTTGGATATGTTTTATTGGAACAAAATTTCAATAAAAGGTGGGCTTAATTACAGAAAAAAAAAAAAAGATGGCATTCATGAAGGGAATGGGTAGCTTAGGAAGGAAGTGGCAAAAAGGAAGAATTCACCGTGGTCTCTACTTATTTTCGGCTTCCCAGGTAGCTCAGTGGTAAAGAACCTGTCTGCCAATGCTGGAAAAACCAGAGACATAGGCTTGATCCCTGGGTTGGGAAGATGCCCTGGAGAAGGAAATTACAACCCACTCCAGTATTCTTGCCTGGAGAATCCCATGAACAGAGGAGCCTGGCGGGATACAGTCCATCAGGTCGCAAAGAGTTGGGTGTGACTGAGCACATTTTGTCAACTATCTTCAAAGCTCTTCCCATTTCTATCGCCAAGTTTTAAGGCAGGTCTATGTCTCTAATCCATGCTATAGATGACGAATGCACACTGCAGCCACCAACTGCTGGAGAACGAACTCCCCCTCGACACTGTTCTGCCCTCTCTCTGCTCTGCTTAGTGTCAGGCTCTAATCGACTTTTCTGTGATTTTGGCTCTTGCGTGGCAAAAGAACAGTTAGTTTGAATACTCCAGCAGGTACGTACTTATTGCTACTCCCAGATTTAAACAGCGAAGGGTTGCTGGTCTCACCCAAGAGAAGTCTGAGGATAATGCAGAAGCCTAAAAGTGATAATATGGATCCAGACTCACTATTTTACTCCACCATTCTTAGTGCGTGGGCTTGTCACGCTTGTCACCTCATGGTTGAAAGACGCCTGTTGCAAAGGTGTACCACATCCATTTTCTAGGGCTGAGGAAAGAGGATGTGGCTGTGATGGGCCCAGCATCCCTCCCCTTGCCTGTCCTTGGGTAGCACTGTCAAATGACCCTCAAACTTGAAGAGAGGCTGGGAGATGGAGATTTTAGCTTTCATTGCTTTGATGGGAGAGAAAGATATGGAAGAAGAGGGTTGGGAATAGAAACCATATCAGCCAAAATATAGTGACTGCCACAAATGTGAACCAAAGAAGTCCCTTTACCTTGATGGTCAGAAATCCCTTTTCCTTGATGGTCAGAAATGATTGATTTCATGGTGTTTCCTATATTTCACCATCACATTTCTTCCCTAATTTCACATAGCACACTTTCTCTGTTTAAAAGTAAAACACCCACTCTGTAGGCTGCACTAGGAAACAAAAATCATCACAATAATATTGATTTATGAATTCCCTCAATTAATGTTCAAAGTACTGAGTATCTATTTTCTATTGCCAAACACTGGGATACAATGTTGACTAATGTGTGCTTTTTTTTTTTATCACTGAACATATGTTTTCTCTGTACAGTGCTTTATCAATTAGAAATGCTTTCAGACACTAAAAAGCAGAAAATTCAAATAACTGTAACTTAAAACTATTAATAATCTATGACTCACTTCTAAAACATTCAAAAGGAGGTGTGTGGCTCCACAACTTTAGGGTGCTAGGACTGGATCTCTGTGATTCCCCTCATGGTTACAAGAAGGCTGCCATAGCTCTAAACATCTTATTCTTTAATAATGGTAACCAAGATGGTTGATGAACTGTTTTCTCATGTCTCCTTCTTTTAGCAGAAAATACAGTCTTTTCTAGGGGACACCTCAGCTGATTCATTGTCTAGAATAGGGTCAGGTGTTGACCAAAAGTATTGAGTGAATAAGGGAGAAAGTAAGTGAAAGTGAAAGTCGCTTAGTCATGTCCAACTTTTTGCGACCCCATGGACTATACAGTCCACGGAATTCTCCAGGCCAGAGTACTGGAGTGGGTAGCCTTTTCCTTCTTCAGGGGATCTTCCCAACCCAATGCAGGTCTCCTGCATTGCAGGAAGATTCTTTACCAGCTGAGCTACCAGGGAAGCCCAAATAAGGGAGAGGGGACTGGGAATTAATACTGGGCACCCAACCAAGAGTGTTGTCACGGATGCTTTATAGTTTTCCACATACTTTTACATTCATGATCTCATGACTCAACAGGACTACCATCTAAATATACTAGAAACTCAAGCCTGAAATAAGAGGTTTGAGCTGCATCTGCTTTGTGAGAACTGGCTGGAATGTAATTTAAAGATCCTTTGAAGGTGCAAATTTAATGAAAGGGTTTTAAAGATAATGCAGTCTGCCTATAAAGTAAGTATACAAGCTCTCAAGGAATAATTCAGATGATTTTGTAGTGTGGGATGATCATTACATGGTGGAATGAAATGAGAAATCAAAATACATGGATTCAAGGTTCAACTTTGGGTAAGACACTGGAAGAATTCAGAGGCTCTGCTTCCTCATTTGTAAAATTATATAGTTGAACAAAACTGCTGCTAAGTCACTTCAGTCGTGTCCGACTCTGTGCGACCCCATAGAGGGCAGTCCACCAGGCTCCCCTGTCCCTGGGATTCTCCAGGCAAGAACACTGGAGTGGGTTGCCATTTCCTTCTCCAATGCATGAAAGGGAAAAGTGAAAGTGAAGTTGCTCAGTTGTGTCCGAACTCTTAGCGACCCCATGGACTGCAGCCTACCAGGCTCCTCCGCCCATGGGGTTTTCCAGGCAAGAGTACTGGAGTGGGGTGCCATTGCCTTCTCGGTGAACAAAACTAGATAACCCTTAAACTTTTTCTCAAATTGTGAAGGAGATCAGCCCTGGGATTTCTTTGGAAGGAATGATGCTAAAGCTGAAATTCCAGTACTTTGGCCACCTCATGCAAAGAGTTGACTCATTGGAAAAGACTCTGATGCTGGGAAGGATTGGGGGCAGGAGGAGAAGGGGACGACAGAGGATGAGATGGCTGGATGGCATCACTGATTCGATGGATGTGAGTCTCAGTGAACTCCAGGAGTTAGTGATGGACAGGGAGGCCTGGCGTGCTGGGATTCATGGGGTCGCAAAGAGTCGGACACAACTGAGCAACTGATCTGATCTGATCTGATCTGATATAATCATGATGCTAGAAGTCATGAAGCAGAATCATCTATTTCTGACCTCTTTTTACAAATAAGAGAACTTAGGCTCAGAAAGGTGACCACATGTTCAAATTGGTGGCTCAGATGGTAAGAATCTGCTTGCAATGGAGGAGACCGGGCTTTGATCCTTTGGCTGGGAAGACCCCCTGGAGAAGGGAATGACAACCCACTCTAGTATTCTTGCCTGGAGAATTCCATGGACAGAGGAGCCTGGTGGGTTCCAGTCCATGGGGTTCCCAAAGAGTTGGACACAACTGAGCTAGTAACACAATCATTTCTAAGATAGAAATTTTTGAGTCCTAGTAGGTAATACACTATGCTTTCACAAGTAATTGATGCTGTATCCTGACAGACTTTTTTTAAAAAGCCTCCTCCTCTATCATTATTTTCATGTTAGGCAGAATCTCTTCAACAGCATTTACTCTGTTTAATAGTTCAGATAATGAGATTTTTTTGAAGTCCACCTTTTAGCGTAAGGTCTCAGGCAAATTACTTAACCTCTCTGTAAAATAATAATTGCACCTCCTTCATATTTTTTTTTCCTTTTTATTTTGAGGACTAGATAAAATAATCTATCAAGGAGACTTAGGGGTATTTCCTTGGTGATCCAGTGGTTAAGACTCCTATCTTCCACTGCAGGGGGCCCAGGTTTGATCCTTGGTGGGGAAACTAAGATCTCACGTGGCAAGGCCAAAAAAAAAAAAAAAGACAGTGTAGGGACTGAGACACAGCAAGGACTTAATCTCAATAGGCCATCTCAGAGCTTCAAACTCCAAATCGAGATGAGCATCCTGGACTAATATCCACAGCGGGAATGTGGAGAGTGAGTCCAAATATCATTCTCATTATTTTGTCTTTATGGAGTCATACCTTTTACCTGCACATTATACAGATCTAAAGGCTCTGTGTTAAAAACTAGGTTAGGATACAGAACTGAAAGTCAGAGCAACCATTATCACACAGTCACTGAGCTCATTAATCAGCAACTTGTACAAAACAAACAAAAATAACTTAAATCAAGGCATTTCATCAGGGACTTCAATCATGAATGGGCTGAGGGGGGGGGGGAACAGGGAGCAGTCTGACATTTTATTGAAACCGGTATTCTCAACCTCAGAATGTCGATATTTTGGGATGGATAATTCTGGGAGGCTGTCCTGTACCTGGTAGGGTATTTAGCTGCATCCCTGGCCTTTCCGCCCACCAGATATTAGCTGTATCGCCCTGGTCATGATGATCAGAAATATCTCCACATCTTGCAGACTATTCCCTGGGAGGGATTATAAACTGCCTTCTTCTCTTGCTTGAGAACCACTGTGGTGAAGCTTGATACGGAAGTGCATTTTTGTCTTTTTTTTGGCAGGGGGGTGAGAAGGTTCTCATCAGTTTCATCATATTCTTAAAAAGGTCTATGACCTCATAAAGAGTGGGAACTAATTACACAAAGCCTCTCAAATTAATAGTGTAAGCATGACATCTCCATCTGTAGTAGTAAAACAAAAATGTGCACCACCATGGCTAATTAAAATGGTGTAATTTGAAAATTTACTATGAAATCTATATCTATCCAGCGATTACTTTCAACTTTTGAAAAAGCACAAAAACTGTATGTGGGGAAGTAGCTACTTCACAAACTGCTATTCCCAGATGGCAGGGTTCTTAAAATACCGCCTTCAGCAAGGACTCCCACAGTCTGCTGAATGTGGCTTTCAACTTCCAAAGGGGTTAGCGCTAAGGACAAGCAAAAAAGAACTGACGTCCAGAGAGGGAATTAAAACCAGTGTTTTCTAGGTAAAGAAATTGAATGGAGGTATTGATTGCAAGAGTGATTGGACCGAAAGGTGGAAGGGAAGAGAGGGAGGGGAAGAGAGAGAGGAGAGACAGAGAGACAGAAACAGAAGGGGGAGAGAGGGGACAGACAGGGAGAAACGCTTTGAAAGAGGTTCCCAAAGAGGAGGTCTCTTGGGAGAGGTTTGCTGGAATCTTCCCCTGCTTTTTTCCCTCTGGCTTGGCTGGAAAGGCGGCTGCCAGACGGAACCCCAGAGGGGGCTCTCCGCTCTCTGCCTCCCATTCCCACGCCCACACTGGCCTTGCTCACCCCCTTCCAAAGTGACCACATCCCAGGAAAGCTCGAAAGGAATCACTGCACCAGTCTCTAGAGCCCTGCTCTCCATCTCCATCTCCTAAAGGCGGTCGGAAGCCGGAGCTTACACCCCAAACACCAGACTCAGGAGAGCAGCCAGGGAGCGTGTCTCAGCTCCCAGACCCCCTCCTGTCCCCCCGCCCCCCCGCCGGGGAGCACCCCAGAGGACCAGCAACTTTCTCCCCTACTTCTCGGTCTGTCTGCCTCCATCCCACTCTCGGGTTGGAAGCAGTGACGGTGCGAGGAGGGCGGGAGGGGGCTCGGGGCCGGAGGGGCCGAGAAAGCCGCCCAGGTTTAGGGGAGTGAGGTGGGAGGGGACCCCGGCTCCAAGGGGCCGCGCCCCCTCCCCGCCCCGCGCGCCGGGAGTGTCCCCGCCGGCCGCGCCCGGGCCGCGTCCGCTCCGGGTCCCGGCGGGCGCGAGGGGAGGGGACAGGCGAGAGGAGGGCCAGGCGGCGGAGGGGAGGAGGCGCTGCGTGCCTCGCCTGCCAAAGGCAGATCAGATCGGCTCCTCCGCCCGTGAGCTCCGGCGCCCCGCGCGCCGCCCCAGCGCTCCGCCCGAGCCGCCGCCGGAGAGCCCGAGCAGCGCGGGCTGCCCGGGCGCGGCGCCGCGCGTCCTCCCGAAGACCTCCGCCCCCTGCCGGCCCCTACGCGCCCCTCCCGCGGCCAGCCCCGGAGGCTCCGCGGCTGTCGCGGACCGCGGCGAAGAAGGAAGGACGGTCCGGCGCGCCGTGGATGCTCCGCCGGAGAGAGACAGCAAGTTGTGAGTGCGCCCCGGCCCCGGGAAGGAGGGCGGCCGCCGCCCGCCAGCCATGTGAGTCCAGCGCGCGGCTGCCCCGGGGCGCGGGCTCCGCGCCTTTCTCTCTCGCCCCTCGTCCCCGGACGCCGGAGTTGGGCTGCCCCCGAGGCTCCGGACTTCCTGAGCTGGGCTCCCCGCCGGCTCGCCCGGCCCGCCGCGTCCGTCTGCCTCCGCGGGGGGGTGGGGGACCCCATCCTCACCTCCTCCCTCCGCGCAGGGCCGGCTGGAAAATGTCCCTCTTCCCCTTTGGGGAGTTAAAGGATCGTTGTGTGTCTTCGGGGTGGGGGTGGTTGCGGCCGTTGCGGGGCGCTGGCTGGCTAAGGGCTTGTCTGGTCTTACCCCCCGGGGTGCCTGGCCCCAGCTCGAGGTGAGGGCCCCCTCCCCACCCACTCAGTGCCCCCCTACCCCGCGTCTGCCCCAGCCTCAGGGCCTAGACAGACCAACTTCAGCGACTAATGCTGATGCTGACATCAGTTGACAAGATTAAAAAAAAAAGTAGCCGGAGCTCCCCTGGAGTGAGTGACATACTGGAGTGGAAAAGGGGCGGTGGGTGGAAAGCAAAGGGCAGGGGTGGGAGTTGGAAAGGAGAGGGGGAGGATTTGAGATGGACTCTGAGAGCTGGAGTCCTGGGAATGGAACCGTGGGGTGCATGGGCTCTGGGCTTCTGTGTTCTTTATGAAAAGTAGGGAAAGTGGTTCTAAGGAACTCTGTTTGAAAAGGGAGGGCAGGATGCAAGTGGAACCCCTGGAATGACTGGAAGGTATGGACTCTTTTTCAGATGAGACATATTCATTCAATGAGGAAGATGGTTCCAATAATTTAATTAGAAGCAATTAATCAGAATTGCAGATATGAAAATGAGTCGTACACAGGCTTTCTTTTGTTGACACTAGAGAAGATAGTTGAGACTGAAGGCATTCCCAAACACTACTGAATAAGCATGGCAAGACGCCTAAGCGTCCCATCCACTCTGTATGCCTAGACAGTCTGTAATTGTGAAAATGAGTCTAATTATTTTGTTCGGGCTCATGCAGAGAGTTAATGCACCTAAAGGAACACAGAAAAGTTGCTGCAAATTATGAGCGTGAACTTGTAAGCCAACTGAATAAACCACATTATGGTTATTTTAGTATAACATTCAGAATTCTGTTTACCGCCAGTAAAAATGCTGCGTTCTTTTTAACGTGAGGATAGGAAATGAATTCACTGGCTTGGCAAGTAGGAATAAGTTATGCATTTCTTTAAGTAAGTAGCTGTCCGAGTTAATTAGGGAACATGTGTACATGAAAAAGCTTTAAGCCAGTCTGACAAAATTTGAATTACCGAGAAGTTGATAGAATGGGTTCTTCTCACTTTTGAACTATGGAGGTGTCTCTGAATGGGTGTTAATTGAAAGTTGCAGACCAACTGAGTTGGTCGTATCTTTTCTGTAAAGACATTTAATCTTTAATGTTGTGGTTTTTCCAGGGATCAGCATCCTTACTGCAGAGAATGGGAAGATGATGTCCAGTAAGACTGAAGATCCGTTCTGTTAGTAGCCACTCTCCCATCACAGAACTGTGGATTACCTGCGGGGAGCCGGTAGTTTGACGGCCTTTACTTCTTCCTGCAGACCCCGAACAGTTACTTTGGGTCCTCCTTGCCCTGTCAGGTGAAAGATGGCATCCAGTCTGACTTGCACCGGGGTCATCTGGGCGCTGCTCTCGTTTCTCTGTGCAGCCACCTCCTGCGTGGGGTTCTTCATGCCTTACTGGCTCTGGGGATCACAGCTGGGCAAGCCCGTGTCCTTCGGCACTTTCCGGAGGTGCTCGTATCCTGTGCACGATGAGAGTCGGCAGATGATGGTGATGGTTGAGGAGTGTGGGCGCTATGCCTCTTTCCAGGGCATTCCCAGCGCGGAATGGAGAATCTGTACCATCGTGACCGGCCTGGGCTGTGGCCTGCTCCTCCTGGTGGCGCTCACTGCCCTCATGGGCTGCTGCGTGTCGGAGCTCATCTCCCGGACTGTAGGAAGAGTGGCCGGAGGAATTCAGTTTCTGGGGGGTAAGTGACTTCACTCAACTTCACTTGTTTACTGGAATCCTGGAGCAATATTGAAAATTGTGTTCCAGCTGTCTACTGAGATTATGGTAATTGACACTTGGAACGATAGGGAGATGTGGATATAGAGTGGCTTTGGGGACAGATTGCCAAAGTCAGAGATTCTTTACTGGAATTGCTTTATAAACATCAAGAGCTCTTAATTTCTGTATATCCCCAAACATGTACATCATTGGTCTGCTAAGCACCACCTCTGTGGGGCAGTAACGTCTAGGTTGTTTATAATGTTGGAGAGGAGACAGTTTGGATTTTATAGCTACTGGCTCTTTACAATCAACAACCAGCAATTGCAGTGTCTGTGTCTTTCTGGAGTCCTGAGATCTTAAGAGATGAAAACTTCACGAAAAGTAGAAAAGGTTTTTGAGTCAACATTGTCATCATAAGCCTTTAATACTCTTTGTTGGATATAAAATTGAGCCTTGCCCCATCTTAAATTATGTTTCTAAATAAGTGATTACAGTTTTAAATGAGAGATCAGTTTTACATGAACAATTATGAATTTCACTATGCCACAAAGATAGGCTTAATTACTTTGTTAGGACTGCTTTTGCTGTGAAGGAAAAAAAAAAAGGAATTTTTAACAAGTGATGTGTGCTTATTTCAAATGGACTGGCTAGTCTCACTAACACCAGAAAAGGTTTGATTTTTACTTGGGTTTCCTCCAGCAAGTATTGCTTCAATATTTCTGGTCATATGGTTTTAATTATACTTTATTTATTTTCCGCTGTGCCTTTCACCTCCATTTTTCAACCTGACGGGCTGAACTTGTCTGATTTATAATCCGCCTTGGTGAAATATGACAACCTCTGCAGATAGTACAGAACACGGGGAAACAGGAAGCCAGGAAAATATATAAAATATATTTGTAACTTCATCGCAAAGTAAGAGTCTGCAACCCGGCTCTTTCTTTGGGTGCTCTCTTGCAGTCTTTTGTGAAAAATCCAGAAGAGGAGAAAACACTACAGAGTCCTCAGATAGAGTCTACATATTGGAGACATCCCAACAGATGATTTCAGATTATCTAATATTAAACTTTCAAGTAACGTTTTGAGTATGAAAATTCTTGTGCTGAAAATGCAAGGGGCCCAGAGTGTTGTGTTTTGGAGTAAGAGATCCAGTTGTTTGCAGTTCTTTATTTCCTTACCAGATGTAACTCTGTTCTCATCTACTTGTTCCCTGGGGTTTTGTGGCTCACTCTGCCCTAGGAGGTAATTGGGGGGCTTAACTGTCCTTCCTTTACTGTTCAGCATTGAGCACAAGTCTTGCGTGTGATGTACAGATTCCTACAGAAGGACAGTACTGGAAAGCCATTAGGAAACGGAATGAGGTTTTTGCAGAGAGTGGAAATACAAATCCGGAGTTAAAAACTTGTTGATACCTCAGATTTGAAAAACAGGACTAATGCCAGGAATATTTAAAAGTTTTTTTTTTTTTTTTTTCCTTTAAGAATAAACTTTTGACTTGCAGTTTGTGTTTCACTTGGCTCAGGAAAAATACTTGGATAATTTCTTTTTCTCCTGGTAAACATTACTTTTCATTTTTTCCTCTTCACTTTGGGGCAGAGGCTACTATTGTTTCTGGTAGAACAGGAAAGTGCTTACGAAGAGGAATCAGTTTTTATTGATTACCTTTAAATGTCTCATGCAAGAAGGCAACAGGAAGTAAATCTGAGACTTGTGAGATTTATGCTTCTCTCTCTAAACTATCTATAGATTTGGGGGAATTATAAAGAGCTTAATGTTCTACTTTACAGAAAACTCAAGGGAAAAGACCATAGTAGAAGTTATGTATACTTTTAAAAGGTCTGTTTTTTCCCTCATATATGCTCTTCATGAACTCTCACTTGTTAAGAGTTACTGACATTGAGCTGAGGCTATGGGTTCTTATTAGCATGTCTCAAATAGATTACTCATATCCTGCAGAAAAAAATTCTGAATGTGAAGCCTAAGAGGGATTTTCTGATTCAAACCTTTTGAGGACCCGAGTAAGTAAATATATCCCCACTACCCAAGACAATCGTCATTTTAGAATTAAAAAATAACTTGAGCTAAAGAAAAGATTTTGAAAAGTTTGCCATTAATCACTACCGCTTTAGTGATAGACCAGTTGACCAAAAAATGCTTCAGAAAGAATTCCTCCTGTTCATTTCATACTTGTTCAAGCTTTTACGCATAAAAACTTGAGTGATAAATAATTTTATGAAAGTTTTCATAAAATAGGTTTCATAAAGACAGCACAGCACCAAATCACTGAGTTCTGTGAATTTACTCAATGTCTGTGCTTTCAAAATACAGTCAACATTACAGGGCACTCTGCTATAAGGTGGATTCTCCTTCTAAAAAATGATCCACCCAGAAAGGTTATGTTTAGCTAAACTTAGGATTGCTCCAACAACAACAGGAAGCAGGAGAATGGCTGAGTGCAGAAGCATCCTGCTTAACCCTGCCTGCTGTGTCCAGAGTGTGCGCATATGGTGTAACATCAGGCAGTAAAACCCCTGCAGTACTTTGGAACTCGTTAAAGGACACAGTGTCAACTTCATTTTGAATCGTCTTGCTGTGGCTGCTTCGAGGTTAAAATGTCACCTGCAAATGAATGGGACAACACAGAGGGGGCACTGTGGTCCACGGACATTTACCACCTATAAGAGAAGTCCTCCAAGGAGTCAGTGGCTTCTGCCTTTCTCGCAGTAACTTGCTCATAAACTTTAATTGCCACCATCTCCATCTTGTATTTTAAGTCATGTCTTTGTCATAATTTTTAAAAACCAGCTTGGGTTGAGTTTTATCCTCAATTCAATTTTTAACAGGCACGTAGAAAGCCTTTGAAAAGTATCATGTCTAGTAAAAATGTTGACACGCTGAAAGTGTAGTAATGGTGTTATGAGAAGATAGAGGTTGTAACGTTTCTGTTTGTGGAACGCAAAATTATGTTCTTTCCGATACATCATTAAGTACTTTAATAGACTTTTTTAAAGCTTAATACCAAACTTTTGACGTATGCATTAGAAAAATATCTTATTTACGGGCTCTGTAAATGAAGCATGTAAGAACACTGTAAGGACATATTAAGGCTATCTTAAGTTCAAATGAGCTGACTCATTTGAAAAGGCCCTGATGCTGGTAAAGATTAAAGGCAGCAGAAGAAGGGGATGACAGAGGATGAGATGGTTGGATGGCATCACCGACTCGATGGACATGAGTTTGAGCTGGTGATGGACAGGGAGGCCTGGCGCGCTGCAGTCCATGGGGTCGCAAAGAGTCAACACAACTGAGCGACTGAACTGAACTGAAGTTCTGCCCACGGGTGCTTGTAATTGTCAGCGTCCGAATCTGTAGATTTCATCTTTGGAAATTGCTGGTGCTATAATGAGAGGGCTCGGAGGAGTCCCAAATGGGCATTATTCCATATTTCGTTTGGATGCGAGTCGCATATGTGTTTAAAATGAGTGTAGAATGCAAATCAGTAGTAAACAACTACCTTTCCAGTTGAGACACTGTTCTGTTCAGAGAAGCCAGGCGAGACCATCTCTTCAACTAATTGATGGTTAAGTGCCACTCACGACGGTAATGACGACAGAGTGCTTCTTGCCACAAACCCATCTCTGTGCTGAAAGCATCATGGCCCCTCCGGAGCCCCTCACTGTAGGGCTCCACCTGGACTTGTCTTTCATCCTTTGGGATGAGGGCTTGCAACGTCTCCTCCCCCTGCTCCACTTTAAACCTGATCAGCCATGACGATTTGTCGCGTTCTGCTTTCCTTCACATCCAGGTTATCTGTCACATGACAGCTGAGAAATAAGGCAAATAAGTGTTGATGTGTTAATGGGCAGCATGGCCCTTTAGTGACAGTGTCCTCACCGTAAGAAGTTGCTCTAATTTTTAAGAAATCCAGGCATTTCCTGGGCTAGTTGGGGCAACAGGCAGAGCTCTTCTTGCTCCTCTTTAAATTACACCTTAGAGATCACGAACTACTGTTTCCTCCTTCCTCTAACCTTACCGTGTAAAGCACAGGTGAGTTGCTTTGAACTCTGAGCCACTTAAAAGCCACTATACCCATAATGTCCAAATCTTCATTTCCTTCTTGTGGAGTAGAGTCTTTCTAAGAGAATCATCTGATTTTTGACTTACTTCCCTTTGTTGCCACCAGCTAACACAGGGAGAGTTGACACTTCTGAGGTCAGGGTCTGTCTGGACTGGTTAGTTTCACTAACACATTTGTTGTTGCTTAGTCGCTAAGCTGTGTCCGACTCTTTGCAAACCCATGGACTCAGCACGCCAGCCTTCCCTGCCTTTCACTATCTCTCGAGGTTTGTTCAAATTCATGTCCATTGAGTCGGTGATGCCATCCAACCATCTCGTCCTCTGTTGCCCCCTTCTCCTGCTTCAATCTCTCCCAGCATCAGTCTTTTCTAATGAGTCACTTCTTCGCCTCAGGTGGCCAAAGTATTGGAGCTTCAGCATCAGTCCTTCCAATGACTGTTCAGGGTTGATTTCCTTTAGGATTGACTGGTTTGATCTCCTTGTGTCCAAGAGACTGAAGAGTCTTCTCCAGCACCACAGTTTGAAAGCATCAATTATTTGATGTTCAGCTTTCTTTATGGTTCAACTCTTACATCCATACATGACTACTTGAAAAACCACATAAACTAAACTAAATCAAGTCTCACTGACACACTAACTAAATCTCACTAGATTTACATCTGCATAGATTTATGAATTGTCCCATTGCCTTGTAAAACATGTATTTTCAGTTATAGGAAAAACCAGCTGAGGCATGTAAATTCATAATCATTTCAAAAGAAAAAAAACACACACTCAAGACAGCTTTATCTCACTCTACAATACATAGGCAGCATCTCAAGATGCATCCAATTTGCACCTCATACAGAGTCATCACTGTTACGTTATTGGTTCTTGAACTTTGCAGCTAACTCTAGCTTGCCAAGGGTGTCCTCGTGTGTGTGTTGCTTATAATCAGAAAGCATAACAGCCTCAAGTTTAAAACGTTTATTCCTGGCTATCATTAAAATTCATATTTTTGTTTTCATAAGGCATCACATTCATGTTCGAGGGATCACAGATTCCTGGGGGATACCAGTAGCTGTAAACAGGAAAAGCAGAACCATTTGGGAAACAAGTAGATTGGAGAAACAGTTGGTTATCAAAAGTTAATAAATTTCATTACAGCACAGAATCTAGAGTATTTTGATCCCTGTACCAACCTCCTGGGGGGCATGGGGAAAGTGTAGTATTATGTGTTTTCCTAAGTAATTTGCAGTGGGGTCCCTGCAGGGACTGGTGATCCTTAGAACATATTCAGTTCTTATTTCACCCCAGTGAGGCAGGTTATTTGTTGTCTCTCTCTCTCTCTTTTTTTTTAAACAGTTATGAACACTGAATTTTAGAGTGACACCCAAAGTTATCCCATTAATTATTGGCTGAGTTGTGAATGCTATCACCATACTATTTCAGCAATAATTGAAATTCCATTTTGTATTATATGTAGAATTCAGAATTTCTGGCCATTAGGAATAATAAGTCTCTTAACATAGGTGAATATTTACATTTTCCTTCTAGCTCTATAATATTTAGAATAGTAAATAACATCTTATATATTCAATTAATACTTGATGTATTAGTTTTAGTTATTTATTAGCAACATTTTTATCTGTAAGTGACCTTGTTCTTCTCTACCTCATGGGAATATTTCAAAGAAATAAAATTTCACAAATGTGAAGATAATTAAAGCAGTGACTCCTTAATTGATGTCCCTGTGTAGTGTTAGTCTTTTGGAAAACATGTATGTTCTGTAGTCATATATGTTGCATGATGCTGCATAATTCTACATCTCTCTCTTCAAGCACATTTTGAAAGCTCTGAATGAACTGTATTATCTGCAATGAAGAAACAAGCTGCTCTGTCTGAATATTTGTGTCCTCCCACAAAATTCATTTGTTGAAATCCTCATGCTCATGGGATGGTATTAGAAGGTGGGGACTTTGGGAGATGATTAGGTCATGAGGGTGAACCCCTCACAGATGAGATTAGTGCCCTTATAAAGAAGTTGAAGAGAGCACCTCGCCCCTTCTGCCCATGTGAAGATACAAGGAGAAGAGAGCCCCCACCCAACTGTGCTGGCCCTCTGATCTTAAACTTCTAGCTTCCAGAAATGGGAGAAATAAATTTCTGTTGTTTCTAAGCCATGTAGTCCACAGTATTGTTTTTTTTAACTGCAGCTTGAATGTACGATGAGACCAGCTAAACTTTTTTTTTTTTCCAGGTTAACTTTAACACTGTTTCACAAACTTGTTTGGAAATTGCAGAGTCCTACTTACCTATGATAGGCAGTAGCATCTTTTTGAATTAGTGGCCAGCACAACAAACTTTAGGAAGTGCTGAGTTATAACATGTAATAAATCCAGGGCATGAGTGTTTATGGGTGGTTGGATGGCATCACTGACTCAATGGACATGAGTTTGAATAAACTCTGGGAGTTGGTGATCAACAGGGAAGACTGGCGTACTGCAGTCCATGGCGTCGCAAAGAGCCGGACACGACTGAGTGACTCAATTGAACTGAGCAGTATTTATTGAGTGCCTGCTGCTGCTGCTGCTAAATTGCTTCAGTCATATCCGACTCTGTGCGACCCCATAGACGGCAGCCCACCAGGCTCCCCGTCCCTGGGATTCTCCAGGCAAGAACACTGGAGTGGGTTGCCATTTCCTTCTCTAATGCATGAAAGTGAAAAGTGAAAGTGAAGTCGCTCAGTCGTGTCTGACTCCTATCGACCCTGCAGGAGTCGGACTGCAGCCTACCAGGCCCCTCCGTCCATGGGATTTTCCAGGCAAGAGTACTGGAGTGGGTTGCCATTGCCTTCTCCGTATTGAGTGCCTACCAAATGTCAAATACCACACCAGGATATAAGTTGAGATAAGGTCACTACTGTGGAGGCGCTCATGGTCTTATGGAGGAAACCAATGTGTGAGGTATAATTACAGTCCAAAGGACTCAGGACACAGATGTCCATTCCATTGCATATAGTTGTTGAGAGGCTGGTGAGGCTCATTCAGCTGCCAAGTGAGGGGCTCACCAGCCTCACATGGTGCCAGTCATTTCCTGCTTCACAGGAGACTACATTTCCCAGAAGCCTTGACTCCTGGCCTCTGGATAGATTAGGCCAATGGGAGGCCCTTGGAAAACGGGAGGGAAGGAGAAGCCAGGGTATGTCTCTCTCTCTAGCTCTCCCTTTGGCAGCATCTTTGGCAGCAATTGTCTCTCCTTTTGGAAAGCCCTGACCTTCACTGTCACAGCTCCCCTTGGAAGCCACTGTCAACAATCCTTCACCAGGTACACAGCCCGGTTCTTCCAGTCATTGGTGATGCCCTCTTCTTCCAACACCATTCCAGTCTCATGGATGGTAGTAGTTTTTGGTTGATGCCAGTTTCCGGGTCACCTCTTTAACATCTATGTGGCTTTTTAGCTCCTCCATCATCTGTGTAACCCGTTTCCTGTATTATATTGCATTTTCTGTGTTTGAAATACTTAGGCTGGTTTCAGCTTTCCTGGATCCTGGCTAAAATACAATACTTAATTCCAGTTCCCGCCTTAGCCAAGTTGCAGATTATATCATACTATGAACTTTTGGGGGTTTTGGTGAATGGGCAAAAATCACCAATGTTTAAAAATGTTCAGGGTCCACTGAAGTGTGAACAAAATGTTGTAGGAGCACAGGAGAGGAAGGGACCTCGTGTCTGGAGGGGTCTGCAAAGGCTTCATAACAGAGGCACTAGATGAACTAGGTTTGAAAGATGAGCAGAAGACTCCTTGGAATTTCGAGCAGTGGAAATGTCAAATTCTCAAAGCCAAGGAGTTATAAAAAGATCTGATGGGCGTTCAGGAAATGGCAATATCCTGTAAAGTATGGAGTGGGGGTAATGGAACAAAATCAGGTCTGAAAGTCTGTATTTTTGTTTAATGGTAAGAATTCTACACTTACCTAAGGTCAACTTTAGATTGAAGTCTTTGAGTGGTTATGGGAGAAACTGACTTAGGAACTATATAATCTAGTAGCAATGAGGAATAAAGGCTGATCTGGGGAAACAACAAAACCAGGAAAGGCAGCAAGAGGCTATTGTTATAGCAGGTTCGGCCAGAGATGGAGAAGACCTCAGCGAAGCTGTGGGAATCAGAAAACGATTTTGAACACATTTCTAAGATCGAGGCAAAAGGGTTTTATGGCTCCTATTTTTAGACGAGTAAATGAGTGTAGTTTGAAGACCTAATAGATTCCTTTCATAGCTTATATGTAATAGCTTATGTTAGTCATGTTACAGATGTGTAATATGGTAGAGCAAGACAGGAAACTAGTTATGCCTTAATGAGTTAATATTATCAATGATTATTATCTCTATGCCATAAGTCAGTTGCACTGAAGGCCGTGAACGATGAAATGTCCTTGTGTTATTCCAGTGTAAGTTATAGTTCCCATATGTTTGTCGAATCAAATTTTTGAAAAAATGAAATGTGCCTTTAAGTTCTAAATTGGTATGATTCTGTGATGACATCTAATTCTCATGTGATTTAGTGCTCCTTGGTGAGAGTTGCTGCATATGAGACCTGACTTTCTTAGCGTTTATCTCCACCTTTAAGCTCCAGAGTTTTTCTAAAACTCTGACCCCAATGTTATCTTATGATGAGGTTACCCAAATGGTCCCCTCTTGCAGTCTATGAAGGTACCTTCTGTATGGGTAGCAGATTGTACCTGATGATGTTGGGAGGGGTTTGGGCACACCTGGGAAGACCTGGATTCCCTACGGGATTGTGGCATTCCAGCACATGTGTAGCTGGAAAAGGGGACATAGGTTCATGGTCAAAGTCAATATAGCCTTTCCTCACTCCTGACCACATTTGGCTCCCTGTTAATATCCAAGCTCCCTATACTGTTTCTATCCCACAACTATATGCGCATCATTGTCTTGGATACAGATATAAGATTTTCCACGTTCTCTGCCTGTCTAGGTGGGACCTACAGTAGAGTCACTATATTCTGCAATTTAGTGAGTGGCGAGACATCGTTTCTGCTGCTGTTCATGTGTTTTGTAGGTTTGTTTTGTTTTCAGGGGTTGCGTTGGCTAATTTAAATAGAAAATTATAATCTTGACAATCTCTGTAGTCACCTTGCCTCGTAAACCACGCCTCCTGCGGGAGTCCCACACCTCAAAACCACAGTCTTCTTCTAGGAGGTACAGAGACGGGACTTGCCAGGCCACACTGCTTGTATTTCCATCCTAGCTTTTGTGTCTATATTTGTCTCTTATGTTTCCCAGAGTCCAGAGCCTTGCTGTGCTGATCCGTAAGGAGGGGGCAGCAAGGCCCAAGCAGTTGAAGTGCAGTTCAGTGAGACTTAATCTTATTGGGGAACTTGGAGGAGAGGGAAAATAAGAACATCAAGGCAGAACCAATTCAATTGCAAGTCAGTGATCCTGTGGCTGCACTGACATAAGTCATGTGACTCCCACAAATGCAAAAGCATGTTGCAAAGGAATTTAATCAATAGCAATATGTCCAGAGCTCCCGTTGTCCTGTACCAGCCCCTTTTTGGCTTTTTCTTTTTTTTAAATGAATTTTTATTTATTTATTTATTTTTGGTGCCCTGGGTCTTCGTTACTGCATGCGGAGCTTTCTGTAGTTGCGGTGCTTCTGTTTGCAGTGGCTTCTTTGGTTGCCGAGCACGGGCTCCAGGGCACGTGGGCTTCAGTAGTTGTGGCACACGGGCTTAGTTGTCCTGTGGCAGGTGAGATCTTCCCGGACCAAGGATGGAACCCACATCCCCTGCACAGATTCTTAACCACTGGATCACCAGTAAGTCCCTTTTTGGCTTTTTCAATGGGCAGTGCTGAGGAGAAAAGACTCAAGGTCGGCAGCCCAATTGGCTAAGGCTGGCAGAAGCTGCCCTGCTTGGGAGCCTATTCAGTTTGTGCATCTCATAGGATCTGGAGGATAATGACCAAAGAACAACTCCTCAATCCACAGTTTGTGTCTCAAGGACTTCAGGTGGAAGGTTACGTGGGTAGTTGGCAACATTGGCAAAGAGCTCATGAGAGAGATAAGATATATAGATCCATAGTGTCTTTGAGAACCTCCTATGAGAAGTGTAACTATGTGCGTTTGTGCTCAGTTGCCCAGTCGAGTCTGACTCTTTGTGACTCCATGGACTGTAGCCTGCCTGACTCCTCTGTCCATGGGATTCTCCAGGCAAGAATACTGGAGTATTGGGTTGCCATTATTACTGGAAATGGGTTGCCATTTCCTCCTCCAGAGGATCTTCCTGACCCAGGGATTGAACTTGTGTCTCCTGCACTGGCAAGCGGATTTTTTTTTTTTTTTCACCACTGAGCCACCTGGGAAGCCCCAGTATTACTTCACTCACTCTTAAAAAGACATGGTTTTTCATCCTGACACTTTCTTTTACCATTTGACTGTCCTGATTGGAAGGCAGGTTCTTGGCTGTGTCTGACTCCATCATCAGTTCTAAGCTTGCCCTTGGATAGTACCAGCCACTCAACATCTGCTATGCTGGTGGACCAGGGTTATGGAGAAGTTTGTGCTGTGTAGGAATAGATTTTATTTTTCTGGAGTAGGTTGCAGGAAAACTCAAGGTAGGAACAGAAATCACACTGCATGCTGTTCACTCACGTAAATGTGCCTGGAAGAAAGAAGAGTCTAGAAATGTGGTGAAAAGACAGAGATGTGAAGGATGAATATTTTAACTTAAAAAAACATTTGTTTTTTTTTTGTTTGTTTCATGCATAAAGATGGCATTCCTATTTTGATCGCCTGGTGGAAGAAAGTCAATTGGTTCATTTATCTCACCCGCCCACTGGTGGCTGTCCTGATTATAGCCTCCTGGTTGGCACCAGTTAAAATTCACTTTGGCTGCCCATGACCTCGGTGCCCAGCAGGTTTCATGAAATTACACAGCAGCCAGCTCTTCTTCTCTGTGTGGCACCATTTTATGTACATTTGACTTCAGAGTAATTTCAGACAATCGTGCTTTGTGTGGTGTGGTTTTTACCATAATCTCCTTGCAGTCTACTTAGAGCAGATCTGGAAATCTGACTCTGATGAGTTTTTAAGATGGTGGAAAATATTGGAGGAGGGACATGTTTTCATTTCTCTATACTTTCCCTGTTTAGCTTGTTAAGCTTGTAAGTTGTGGCAGATTGTTTTTGTAGCATTACTTGCAGCCTGGGATTAGAATAACAACAGTTTTCCCCACGTGGGATGCTTCAGGATTTTGCATGTGGTCGGATCTCAGAAGAAACTGTTTCTGTAAGACTGTAAGTAAAATAAAATGTTAATGCCTTTTCCCCCCTTCTATTAACAAAGCTTCAAGTGCTGCCTTCTGTTCTTGTGTTTACATGATTCTGTGGTTGTGCGTTGTCTTGTAAAGCAGGATCTGGGCAGACAGGGATGAATTCTGCCCCTCAACAGCTTCATGGCCATGGGCAAGCAACTGACTCAGCCTGAGTTCTTTCATCTTTTGTTGCTGCTGTTGTTCAGTCACTAAGTTGTGTCTGACTCTTGGCGACTTCTTCGTGGACTGCAGCACACTAGGCTTCCCTGTCCTTCACTACCTCCTAAAGTTTGCTCGAACTCATGTTCATTGAGTCGGTGATGCCATCCAACCAATTCATCCTCTGTCGCCCCCTTCTCCTCCTGCCCTCAATCTTTCCCAGCATCAGGGTCTTTTCTGAGTCACTTCTTCGCATCAGGTGGCCAAAGTATTGGAGCTTCAGTGTCAGTCCTTCCAGTGAATATTCAGGGTTGATTTCCTTTAGGATGGACTGGTTTGATCTCCTTGCTGTTCCAGGGACTCTTAAGAGTCTTTCCAGCACCACAGTTCAAAAGCATCAATTCTTCGGCACTCAGCCTTCTTTATGGTCCAACTCTCACATCTGTTCATGACCACTGGAAAAACCACAGCTTTGACTAGATGGACCTTTGTTGGCAAAGTGATGTCTCTGCTTTTTAGTAACACTCATTGGGTTTCTTCGAGGTGTACATGTAAGTCAGGTAATATCAGGCCTGAAAAGGTAGCATCCCCATAAATGGCGGCCATTACCAATGGTATATTTGACTCAAAATTTTACAGTTTAACTTAAACACTTAATTAGCTTGCTTCATTACACAGATATTTACTGAGTCCTGCTCTCTGGTTAGGCAGAATTCTAGCTATGAAGATAACATAATGAATAGAAGCAGACTGAGAAAGAACTAAAAGAAAGAACTTTGTTTCCACTTACAGTTTGCTATTGCACTCTGCTGTATTTCCCAAAGTAATTTTTGAACTAATAATATTTTTATTGGCAGGTGACTTATTACTTAGGAACCTAGTAAATACACCTTGTTACTAGCTGTATTTGACCCCCGTAGATCATCATTTGAGGTGCGATCTGAATAGGTGTTCTCAGCATCTGTATGCTGCTGCTGCTGCTAAGTCGCTTCAGTCATGTCTGACTCTGTGCGACCCCATAGACGGCAGCCTACCAGGCTCCCCCGTCCCTGGGATTCTCCAGGCAAGAACACTGGAGTGGGTTGCCATTTCCTTCTCCAATGCATGAAAGGGAAAAGTGAAAGTGAAGTCGCTCAGTCGTGTCCGACTCTTAGCGACCCCATGGACTGCAGCCCACCATCTGTATAGGTGTGTTTGTTTCTTTGAGCTCCTACTTCCATGTTGTGGGTTTTCTCCATCTTGGTGGTTATTTATTTTTTTCCTGAGATCATTATTTTATTTTATTTTTTAAATTTATTTATTTTAATTGGAGGGTAATTACTTTACAATATTGTATTGGTTTTGCCATACATCAACATGAATCTGCACGGGTGTACACGTGTTCCCCATCCTGAACCCTGCTCCCACCTCCCTCCCCGTACCATCCCTCTGGGTCATCCCAGTGCACCATCCCCAAGCATCCTGTATCCTGCATCGAGCCTGGACTGGCGATTTGTTTCTTATATGATATTATGCATGTTTCAATGCCATTCTCCCAAATCATCCCACCCTCGCCCTCTCCCACAGAGTCCAAAAGACTGTTCTATACATCTGTGTCTCTTTTGCTGTCTTGCATACAGGGTTATCATTACCATCTTTCTAAATTACATATATGCGTTAGTATATTGTATTGGTGTTTTTCTTTCTGGCTTACCTTGGTGGTTATTTTTTAAAATATTATCCTTAGGTTCCACAAAGTATCTTCCTTTAAACCTCATCTTTCCTCTGATACATAGCTTGATTACTACCTATCCATGTTTTTATCCTTTTTGAATAACCACAGAAACTAACTGAAAGGAAAATCAGTTCTTTAGAGTTCCAAGTCAACTAACGTTTTAGAGTTCCATTCACCTAATACTAGCTACATTAAAAAATATTTTTTAACTTTTTTAATTGGAGTATAATTGCTTTATAATGTTGTGTTAGTTTCTGCCATACAGCAGAGTGAATCAGTTATGAAAAGTGAAAGTGTTAGTTGCTCAGTCATGTCCAACTCTGCGATTCCATGGACTGTAGCCCATCAGGCTCCTCTGTCCATAGAATTCTCCAGGCAAGAATACTGGAGTGGGTAGCCATTCCCTTCTCCAGGGGATCTTCCTGACCCAGGATCGAACCTGAATCTCCCACATTGCAGGCAGGTTCTTTACCGTCTGAGCCACCAGGGAAACCCCAAATCAGCTATATGTGTACTTATTTCCCTCCCTTTTGAACCTCTCTCCCCTAACAACAACAACAACAAAAAATAGGATTTTTGTGAGGGTTTTTTTTGGCCATACTGCATGGCATACAGGATCTTAGTTTCCTGACCAGGCATTGAACCCTTGCCCTCTGCAATGGAAGCTCCAAGTCTTAACTACTGGACCACCACTGAAGTCCCTGATATTAGCTCCTTTGAATATATCATTTTTTAATATACAAAACACTCTGGTACAGATTTTCTCATTTAATCTTAAAATCTTGCTGCAGCCTTATGCTGTGGGTGCCGTGGGAAACAAAAGAAGTAAATATAATATAGGGTTGTGACCTCAGGGAGTTTATAAATTCAGGGCTTTGGTCACTGGACTCTCCCTCAGAAAGATGTCATTGATATTCCAACAACAGCCAGCTTCAGTATTGTGTTCTACAGCTAGATCTTTTTTTTTTTTTTATCTTCACAAAATGAACCTTGCCAGTGATATTTGCGGTTGTATGTTGCAGTGATGTTCTCTAAGATTAAAGCTCAGTTCAGGGCTTGTAGGGCTTTTGTTTCGGATCCTGGGGGGGATTGAGCAAAATAAAAATAAAATATCTTTGATGCTTGTATATAATTCTTTAAAAACTGTACCAAGTGCATTCTTAGAGAAAGATAAAATGTGTTTTGAAATTGAGGCTAGAGATGGGGCAGAAGAACATGCTGTAAAACAGTCATCTGTTTTGGCATCAGAGGCTGAATCCTGTAGAAGGCTGAGACATCTTACTGCCTTGAATGTTCTATGAGCAAGTTTATATAATATGTAACTGTACTGAGACATGTTATTGAGACATGTTACTGCGATAGTCATGATCTCTGAGTGACCATTTAAAAAGCCATTAATTGTGAAAAAGCCATTAATTAAAAAGGCATTAAATTACATTTCATTGCAGTGTCATGGTGCCCTGTCACATTGATTTCAAATGGCTCAGAGGACCCGTACTGAGTGGCCAATGTCTGTCTTTTGCCCGGGCTACGTTCCTGTTCACCGGCCTCCCTCTTGTCCATCCTTGTGGTGACCAAGAGTCATCTTCTTGGCTGGGATCATGGCCCCTCATGCTTCCCGTGGATAAAGGCTGTTTACAAGGTGCCTCACGTGCCCCCGGAGAAGGCAATGGCACCCCCACTCCAGTACTTTTGCCTGGGAAATGCCATGGATGGAGGAGCCTGGTAGGCTGCAGTCCATGTGGTCGCAGAGCACGACTGAGTGACTTCACTTTCACTTTTCAGTTTCATGCATTGGAGAAGGAAATGGCAACCCACTCCAGTGTTCTTGCCTGGGGAATCCCAGGGATGGCGGAGCCTGGTGGGCTGCCTTCTATGGGGTCGCACAGAGTCGGACATGACTGACGTGACTTAGCAGCAGCAGCACCTGCCCCATTTATCATGTCACCATCTACTGGCATCCTTATGTTGGACTGTGCTTTGCCCAGCCTAAATGTCATAGTGTTTCCTGTATATTTTTTACCCAGGTCTCATGTCTGTGCCTTGTCTGGCCACGTCCCTCCTCCCCTTGATGCAAGCCCGAAGTCCACTTGTTTTTGAAGGTGTGTTTTGAATGCTGACTTCCCTATAAAGCCTTCTCTGATGGCACAGTTGAAGGAATCCTGCCTTTTGTGTGTTTCCTTGGAACCTGACCAACGTTGGTTATTTCTGGGGGAGGCCTGTGGGAGCTGCCTCCCATGTGTGACTGCCAGTCCCTCTGCTGCAGTCTCTCAGCACACCCCTGCCTTAGCACAACATTTACATCCACTTGATGGATGATTTGCTCAAAATCATTGTGGAAAATTTTGAATCCAGGTATTCACGTGAGCCCAATTCTGACTTGGGGCCCATGACATGCTTGGACTGCACTCTGTGTTACACTGTTAATTACCACTCCTCTACTTCCCAATTTGGGCTAGGTCACTTCTTGTGTCCAGTACTGTCATACATGATAGCAAAATTTCCTTCCTCTGGAGAAGGAAATGGCAACCCACTCCAGTATTCTTGCCTGGAGAATTCTAAGGACAGAGGAGCCTGGTGGGCTACAGTCCATAAGGTCGCAAAGAGTCAGACAGGACTAAAGTGACTATCATTCACTTCCCAATTTTGGCTAGGTCACTTCTTGTGTCCAGTACTATCATCAGTTCAGTTCAGTTCAGTCGCTGAGTCATGTCCGACTCTTTGCGACCCCATGAACCGAAGCACGCCAGGCCTCCCTGTCCATCACCAACTCCCTGAGTTTACCCAAACTCATGTCCATTGAGTTGGTAATGCCATCCAACCATCTCATCCTCTGTTGTTCCCGTCGCCTCCTGCCTTCAATCTTTCCCAGCATCAGGGTCTTTTCAAATGAGTCAGCTCTGCACATCATGTGGCCAAAGTATTGGAGTTTCAGCTTCAACATCAGTCCTTCCAATGAACACTCAGGACTGATCTTTAGGATGGACTGGTTGGATCTCCTTGCAGTCCAAGGGACTCTCAAGAGTCTTCTCCAACACCACAGTTCAAAAGCATCAATTCTTTGGCGCTCAGCTTTCTTTATAGTCCAACTCTCACATTGATACGTGACCACTGGAAAAACCATAGCCTTGACTAGACAGAACTTTGATGGCAAAGTAATGCCTCTGCTTTTGAATATGTGATTTTTGAGCCCACAAAAATAAAATTAGCCACTATTTCCACTGTTTCCCCATCTATTTGCCATGAAGTGATGGAACCAGATGCCATGATCTTAGTTTTCTGAATGTTGAGCTTTAAGCCAACTTTTTCACTCTCTTCTTTCACTTTTATCAAGAGGCTCTTTAGTTCTTCTTCACTTTCCGCCATAAGGGTGGTGTCATCTGCATATCCGAGGTTATTAATATTTATCCCGGCAATCTTGATTCCAGCTTGTGCTTCCTCCAGCCCAGCGTTTCTCATGATGTACTCTGCATATAAGTTAAATAAGCAGGGTGACAATATACAGCCTTGACATACTTCTTTTCCTATTTGGAACCAGTCTGTTGTTCCATGTCCAGTTTTAACTGTTGCTTCCTGACCTGCATACAGGTTTCTCAAGAGGCAGATCAGGTGGTCTGGTATTCCCATCTCTTTCAGAATTTTCCACAGTTTGTTGTGATCCACACAGTCAAAGGCTTTGGCATAGTCAATAAAGCAGAAATAGATGTTTTTCTGGAACTCTCTTGCTTTTTCCATGATCCAGTGGACGTTGGCAATTTGATCTCTGGTTCCTCTGCCTTTTCTAAAACCAGCTTGAACAACTGGAAGTTCACGGTTCACGTATTGCTGAAGCCTGGCTTGGAGAATTTTGAGCATTACTTTACTAGCGTATGAGATGAGTGTAGTTTTGTGGTAGTTTGAGCATTCTTTGGCATTGCCTTTCTTTGGGATTGGAATGAAAACTGACCTTTTCCAGTCCTGTGGCCACTGCTGAGTTTTCCAGTTTTCCACTGTGAGTTTTCTGGCATACTGAGTGCAGCACGTTCACAGCATCATCTTTTAGGATTTGAAATAGCTCAACTGGAATTCCATCACCTCTACTAGCTTTGTTCGTAGTGATGCTTTCTAAGGCCCACTTGACTTCACATTCCAGGATGTCTGGCTCTAGGTGAATGATCACACCATCGTGATTATCTGGGTCGTGAAGATCTTTTTTGTATAGTTCTTCTGTGTATTCTTGCCGCCTCTTCTTAATATCTTCTGCTTCTGTTAGGTCCATATCATTTCTGTCCTTTATTGAGCCCATCTTCACATGAAATATTCCCTTCGTATCTCTAATTTTCTTGAAGAGATCTCTAGTCTTTCCCATTCTATTGTTTTCCTCTATTTCTTTGCATTGATTGCAGAGGAAGGCTTTCTTATCTCTCCTTGCTGTCATACATGATAGCAAAATACAGATATGTTGGAATTTTCGGTAGGGCTTCCCTGGTGGGTCCGTGGTAAAGAATCCGCCTGCCAATGCAGGAGATGTGGATTTGATCTTTGGGTTAGGAAGATACCCCGCAGAAGGAAATGACAACCCTCTCCAGTATTCTTGCCTGGGAAATCCCATGAACAGAGGAGCCTGGCAGGCTATAGCCCATTGGGTCACAAAAACATCAGACTTGACTAAACAACAAGCCCTGTGCTTTAACGGAGGTCTGTTTAAGTGCAGATATTTCTGATGAAATTCATTTCCAAAGATTATCTTCCTTTACCTGTTCCCATTTTAGTAACGTTTGAACCAGCAGACAGTTACTGACATAGCCAAGAATCATAAATGTTACTGTGAGATAGTTCACGTCATATTGATTTAGTCATTTTTATAAGGAGTCTTATGGTAATTCTACTCTCAAGGTTTTAAGGAACCTCTCCATACTATTCTCCATAGTGGTTGCAGCCAGTTTCCATTCCTACCAACAGTGCCTGAAGGTTCCTTTTTCTCCATACCCTCTGGCATTTATTATTTGTAGATTTTTTTTTAGGGAGGGATAAGCAAAATTTCACTGCAGTTACTTTGTTCGGCATATCTAAGTTTGCAGCCCTGTAAATGTTCTAATATATACTTGTATGAGGTTTGAATTTCTATCCCTCCTGGTTTTGCTTGTGAGTTAAACCTATATTCTAAGCTTCCATTTCTAGTTAATAGTATGAAAGCTTTGCTTCTTTGATTCCTAATGAAATAGCGAGAACAAGTACTTAATACTAGTACCTGTCACACCGCAGATTTGAACTAATGGTTAATTTACCGTCTTTGAAGTCAGCCTGCACCAATTTTCTTAGCATAAAATTTAAAGCAGTAAATGCCACAAACCTGAGCAATCTGTTCTCTTCCGCAAGCGCTAGTATGTTACAGACTGCAGCTTGTGTTGCACCAGTAAATCACGTTGACCCAAATTTAGTCAGTATGAACTCTGGGTAAATGATCTTAAAATTAGAGAAATGACAAATGAGCTTATTTCCTCTTCGGTTTTGGAGACATAGGAACACGTTCAGAATGGAATTGCCAAAGAGTCCCTTGTCCCAAGAAGAGGTAAGAGAAACCTTTATATTTTAAGAAATCCCCAGGGGGAGGTTTAGTTTACAAGCGAAATTGAATTGTAATAAAGCAGAAGGAAGAGATACGTCCTCCAGGGCCGCTCGCTCAGTACATAAACCTGAGTGGAAAGTAAATGTTGGCCCCTTTCTGGTCTCTGCAGATATAAAAGTAAATTGATGATTTCTAATCAGACTTGTCAGCGCGGATGAGCCTTCAGTTGCTGAAAGTAAATCTGATGATGGAGAGGCTTCGGCAGCCTCCACCCCAGCTGTCCCATGGCTGGAGGTGAGAGCCACAGGAAGAAACCAGGCACAGGAGACCCGCAGGGAAGACCTTCCCCGCATCCTCCCTGCCCCGGGGCTTTTGAACTTTGTGAAGGTCACACTGCTACCAGCATCTTTTGCAGCTTCTTACCTTATCCTTTAGTTGATACCTTCGTGGCATATCACTTATTACCAAACAGTAGACCTTTTGGAGTTAAAATGATGCAAATGATAAATCTGGCCACTTGTCCCTCTCGATCCTTGGACATAAAGATTCTGTAGTGCAGGGGGAGACGTTATAACTAAAGTGATACTACTGTCTGTGGGTTTTCATGATCATGGTTTTAAATCGCATATCGACAGAGAATGAAATGCTAGTAGCCTGGGGGAAATGTATTTTAAAAAGTCATCACTTAACTGTGTGCTAAAGTGTGAAAATGCAAGCAAGTGTATTTGCAGCTTCAGAAATGAAGCTGTGGGCATTAGCTGGACCACACACCAGAGCTTCTGTTATCTTTCTGCCTCCATATCTCTGCCCTGTGCCTATCTCTACCCTCAGAAGGGGGCCGTAGCTTTGGTCACCCATGTATGTGGTCATGATGGTGTTTCCATTTGATGAGGCAGAGCATGGAGGAAGAAATAGAATGGAAATGTGTTAGACCACTTCCTTTGCAGGTAAAGGAAGGAACCATATCCTGCCAGTACCCTTTCTCCATGCTTCCAGCCTCTTTTGAGAGTCTCAACTCGCAGGAACCTCGGCGTGTCATCATCCAGCTAAATCCTGATGCCAAGGCCTGCTCTGCATTGGAGCTGGGAGTACAAGATTAAACACACAAAAATGGATGAAAAATCTAAATAACAGGAATTGTGATCTAGTATATACTCACCATCAGGTGGACACTTTCATTTGTAATTTTTGCTGCATTTTTGTTAGGGAGGGTTGGCCCCATTTCACAGATGAGAAAGCTGAGGTTTAGAGAGGCCAAGAGCATGGAGCAAGCTAGCATGGAGCAAGCTAGCATGGAGTCTGGCCAGCTGGGGTTCAAACATGAATCAGGCGAGTCCCCACCTGTCCCTCTCTCCTCTGTAACACGGTCCTTCCCTTGCTGTGACACAGAGGGAGATGTAAAGCTGTACATCTTCTCAAGGTAACAAACCTCAGTTTTCTCTGCAACGATCAGAGCAGATGCCATGGACCCATGTGTAGGTTTTGAACTAAGCTTGGAAATATCTATGATTTGAATAGTTAGGAAAGAGAGGAAAAATTGTTCAGGTTACCTTTTTAATTTTTTTTGGTTAATCATTGACTTTTTTGATTGAAGGATAATTGATATACTAATGTGTTCACTTCTGTATATAGCAAACTGATTCAGTTATATTTATATACATCATTTTTAAGATTCTTTTCCATTATAAGTTATTACAAGATATGGAATATAGTTCCCCATGTTATACTATAGGGCCTTGTTGTTTATCTGTTTAACATGTAGTAGTGTGTATCTGTTAATTTCAAACTCCCAATTTATCTTTCTCCCATTCCCTTTCCTTTTTCTTAACCAGAAGTTTGTTTTCTGTGTCTGTGAGTCTGTTTGTTTTGTAAATAAGTTCATTTGTAACATGTTTCAGATTCCACATACAAGGGATATCAAATGATATTTGTGTTTTTCTGGCTTGGTATGATCACCTATAGGTGTATCCATGTTGCTGCAGATGGCATTTCTTGATTCTTTTTTATGGGCGAGTAATATTCCATTGTGAAATGGAATCTTCTCTATCTGCTCATCTGTTGATGGGCCTTTAGGGTGTTTCCGTGTCTTGGCTATTGTAAATAGAGCTGCAGTGAACATTGGAGCACATGAGTCTTTTCCAGTTAGAGGTTTTGTCATTTCTGGATATATGCCTGTGAGTTGGATTGCTGGATCATGTGATGACTCTATAGTTATCTTTTTGAGGAACCTCTTTACTGTTTTCCATAGTGGCTGCACTAATGTACATTCCCACTCACAGTGTAGGAGGCTTCCCTTTTCTCCACACCCTCTCCAGCATGTGTTATTCGTAGCTTTTTTGATGATGGCCATTCTGACTGGTATGAGGTGATACCTCACTGTAGTTTTGACTTATGTTTCTCTAATAATTAGTGATGTTGAGCATCTTTTCATGTGCCCTTTGGCCATCTGGAAGCTTTTGTTCTTTAATGAGAGGTATTTGAATAATAGGCAATACATGTCATGTGTAGTGGTTTATTGAGCATAGGACTTGAGCCTCTAATTCAGGACTTCTAATTTCATCATTCATAGAAGATATACATCTGACCCAGTGTTTGTGCATATTGTACCCATTTCTGGAAAAAGGTATCAGATTTTCATCTGATTCCCAGTGGGCAGCGTGGCAAACACACACAAAGTTTATAAAACCAACAATCCACTACAATTCTGAGCCTTGGATGAGTAACTCTTAAATTTTTCTGTGTCTTAAATGTTTTATTTAATATTTGATTGTATTAGCTTTAGGATGACTTCCAGGTATTTCTGTGAAAACTTGCTATTTTGCTATCTGATTATTACTTATGCAGGATAGAAATACTACTTAGGAATTCCTTGTCCTGTGGTGAAATATCATTGTCCAGTTCATATGTTTTCCCTTTAATTATTACATTTATAACCTTTTGTGTATATGGTCATGAACATTCATTTTCAGCCTGATGTATAGGATGAGGCATCCATCTGTTGAAATTTCCTAGGACTGGCTAAAATTTAGACTATATGAAATGGTTAGTTTTTTCTTGTTAATACTTTCTATCAAATAGTTGTATGGTTGCCCTAATGTGGATTAGGGATTCATGTTTACTGAATCGGATTGGATAAGAAGATGAAGAGTGTAAACCGTGGGTAAAAGAAATTATAGGCTTTTCCCTACTTTAAACATTCCTCTTCAAGAGACAGCCTCATTTATTTTAGGCTTTTGCTTTAAACACTTAAAAGCAACACACACACACAGTTGTTACCAGATTGACAGTTGATATTACTTAAAGTGAAACCATCTTCAACCAACCATAGCTTTAATCATGATTAAATTGTTATTGCACATAAATGCTAATTATCTGAATATTTTCTTGCTTAGCTCTTTGATTATCATTCTATCATCTAAGGTTCTGGCATCATCTCCTCTTTTCCTGCCATGACTTTGATGAATCCTGCTGGATCTTTTAAAAGTATATAAATCTTCTCAGAGGTGAAGTTAGATTTCAATTATCTAGATTTTGTGAGTTTGTGGTTGGAATGCAAAGAAATATGTTTCCTTTGCTTCCAGCCTCCAAAGCTTTCCAGGATCCTAGGAGGGAATGGGCTAGGCAAAGCAGAGAGAGATTTGCTTGTGTTTATGGCTGTTAGATCCAGATTCAGCTCCACTCCCTGCGTTCCATTGCTAAAGAAGAGCTGGCAAGCCCTGTATAGACAGCAGGGGATTTTGGTTTAGGAAAGCGAGGAGCCACAGTGCTGTGAGGTTTTCACCCTTATTCTATGCTATTGAACTCTGTGAGCTTAACTCACAGACCAGCTCTTTCTTAGACTGTTTTGGGGGATTTGGGCTTTAACTTGATATGAAGGGGAGTCAGTAAAGGGTTTAAAACAGTGCAATGTGTGCTTTAGGAAGACTGCCTTCTGTAGAGAGTAGGTTTATAAAGAGGTATGATCATTAAGGGGCTTCCCAGGTGGCGCTGGTAAAGAATCCCCCTGCCAATGTAGAAGGTGCAAGAGACTCAGGTTTGATCCCTGGGTCAAGAAGATCCCCTGGAGGAGGGCATGGCAACCCACTCCAGTATTCTTGACTGGGAAATCCCAGGGGCAGAGGAACCTGGTGAGCTACAGTCTGTGGGGTCTCAAAGAGTCAGACGCAACTGAATGGACTTAGCATGCATGCACACACGATCATTAGGAAATGAATGTCCCATCTTGAGAGAGTCAATTCCTAGGCAGGTTGATAAGAAATCCTGAGGAGGGGGTTCCTAAGGAGGAGAAAGGGATCTAGAATTCTCAAGGAGGAGGAAAGGACAAACATCTTTTTTTTTTTCCTCTACATTCCTTAGTCACATAAAATGTTTTTTTTCTTTAAGCCTTCCTTTAAAAACTGATGATTACACAACAAACAGCTCAGTTTAAACTCTGTACTAAGGATATGTAACAACGATGTATCCTGCCTGAGAACAGTTTCTCCTTCCTGAAAACCTTCTGGCTAATCCTGTTATCTTAAAATGTAAATTATGGGAGTGGGTCTAGTAAGATCTTTACAACCTTGAGACAGTCTTTTGACTTACTGTAATAGCTAATTAAAAAAGCATATAACTCCTTGCTAACATTAGCGAGGGGGGCACTCTCCACCCCCTTCTGATGTCTGTGTCAGAAGCGTTCTCTGTCCCTTTTTCACTTTAATAAAACTCTGCTACACAAAAGATCAAGCCTGGTCCCTGGTCCCAAAGCTAAATCTTCTTCGGAGATCACAGATCTGACATCGTTCACTGTAAACTATCAATCTGCCTAAGGAGAGGTCAAAACTAAAATGACAGTTGAAGTGGAGAAGAAGACTGGGATTTGAATCTCTTTAGGAAGTGAAATTATCAGGACCTGGTATTAGGAGTGGATTGTGTCACTAACTCAAAAATGAGTTCAGAGGGTCAAGGTGTGTTGAGTGTTATGTTGTTGTTTAGTCGCTAAGTCGTGTCTTGACTCTTTTATCATCCCATGGACTATAACCCGCCAGGCTCTCCATCCATGGGATTCTCCAGGCAAGAATACTGGAGTGGGTTGCCATTTCCCTCTCCAGGGGAACTTCCTGACCCAGTGATTGAACCTGCATCTCCTGCACTGCAGGTGGATTCTTTACCACTGAGCCTCCAGGGAAGCCCATTGAGTTAATAGATGCTTTCAACTTTGAACATTGTTGACTTGGCATGGGAGTGGTCTTGCAAGCAGTTGGATATGTGATGGCCACATTTGAGGAGATGTCCTGGCAAGACATAAATTTTGCACTTGCCATTATATGGTGATGGTAAAGCTATGAGTCAGTGAGATAATTAAGAGAACACGTAGAAACCAGTAGACCACTAAGTGTAACATAGGCCGAATACAGTATGCCTGGTGAGAGTTACAAACATGGCATTAACAAAAGCCCAGCAAAGGTCAAGATAAAAAATGTTTTCTTGAGGGTAAATGGGATAAAGAAGAGTTTAAAGGTAGGCCTATATGATAGACCTTTGAGGGTGAGAATTTTAATAATGGAATAAAGAACTATAAAAAATAGCCTTAGTTACTTGGTTCCGAGTTTGTTTTTTGGTTCATTTGGCTATTGTTAAACACGATAAAAGTTGACAAATTTATTCATGAAACCAGAGTTGGGATGAGAAGACCTTTGGGCATCCATTTGTTTAAGTGGATGGTGCATATTTTCATAGTTTTTGTACACCAGAGAATGGGAAATACTGCCTCTCGCGAAATGTTGAAAGAAAACAATATGAAGCTGAAAGATGCTGTCTAAAAGTTCAGAATAAGATATGCAACATAAACTTAGGCAAGAAAAACACCCCTTTTTGGTATATGAACATTGAGTGAGGTGTCCTAGTACTTTAGAAAACAGTTGATCAGTTACTCAGGACAGTGACCTGCTCAGTTCTGAGAATGTTGCTTCTACCTATCAATTTCAGTTCAGCCTAGAAAAATGCGTGCTTGTGTGTGTGCTCAGCCACTTCAGTCATGTCCAACTCTTTGTGACCCCATGGACTGTAGCCCACCAGTCTCCTCTGTCCGAGGGGTTTTCCAGGCAAGAATACTGGAGCAGGTTGCAATTTCCTGCTCCAGGGATTCTTCCCAACCCAAAGACTGAACCCATGTCTCTTGCATCTCCTGCATTGGCAGGCGGATACATCACCATTAGTGCCCTTGGTTCGTGGTAAATTGTTTCCTTAAACAATTAAAGTAGCAACATCAATGATCATTGATCACAGCACCATAACAAATATAATAACGCTGAAAAAGTTTGAAAGATTGCAAGAAATACCAAAATGTGACACAGAGACGTGAAGTGAGCAGATGCTGTTGGAAGTGTGGAGCCAAGAGGCTTGTTTGACACAGTTGCCACAAACCTTCAATTTGGAGACTACGCAGTATCTGTGAAACACAATGAAGGCAAGGTATGTGTGGATTGGGAGTCATGGAGATACCATTTCTGTTTTCTGAGGGATGCTTCTGTTCTCAGAGGGTTGCTTGAAGTATAGCATGGACAAAAATCAGTTGCCTTCTTATAGTCCAAAAGAAGGTACTAGAATAGCAGTGGTCAAATGTTCCTTTGTCCCTCTCTCCAGCTACCTACAATTTCGACATTCCTAAAAGAGGTGGTGAGCAGTTCCCTTTGAAGACTTCCTCCTTTTTGCTTTCTTGTCTTTCCAATAGGATAAAACCATTCATTGACTCTTGAACGTGAGAGACATACTCTTTCTATAAAAGATATTTACAGTTTCTCATGTTTCCAGAAAGCCCTGTCTGCATTTGTTTGAGTGTGGCTTTCAGATATATGTTGGGGCATAATAGTTTGAAATTGAGTTAAAATATAAATGAAATGGCCTTGTGGCATCTCTATTGATTGGGCTCTTTTTTATTTGGCAGTAAGCTTTCTCATCATGTTCGTTATTTTCCACAGGACTCCATGAGCTGGTTTGGCTCTGGAATCCCCACAGAGATGGGCTGGGAGCCCCAGTTGGGTGGCCAGGACAGTGTGTCCATAGGACCCGGACTTGCACACTTCAGACTGATAATTCTTACGCAACGAGTAATAAGAATTTCAAAAGACAGGTTTGTCAGCCCCCTACTTTCGAATCAACTCTGCCAAGAACTTACAGAGTTCATACAACTTACAGAACATACAGAATGTTCTTTTATAATGATCAGTTTTCATTCGGAAATAACTTAATTAATCCAGACTCAAAAAACCCCACCATTCCCATCAAAATCCTTTTCAAAGCCCCCATCACTTTCCAGCTCTGTTTCTTTGGTCATTTCCTCCTCATTGTCTTCTGCTGCTTCTGCCAGCATTCCAGCTTATTTTAACTACATAAATATAAAAACCACGACGCCAAAATTATAGTTGGAGTGTCATTTTGCACTATTTAAGAACTGCATTGTCATATGTAATTTGCAGTAAACTTGAACTCAAAATGAAATTAAAAAAAAAAACCACACAGCTTTCTTTTTGACTGTAGCGTTTAGAAATGAGACTCTTTGACACAAACTGGATTGAAATTGCTTTCTTAAAAGAATACTTTATGGCCCTATGATGGGATGTATTATAATTTGATTTGATTGCTCCCCTTTCTGTTTTTTCTCCCTAGGTTTATCTCCCCCCTAGATATGGGATGGGCTTGATGGCAAGCTTATTTCAGGACAGTTTGGTTTTTTACTTTAGGCAAATGGTGTCTTGAAACAGTATCTATCATTCTGGTCTTCAGAGTGTTCTTGGGACTTTGGAATGTAGAAGAATGTTTATACCTTGAGATTGCTAGTCACCCAGTGTGGTTCCTCTATCAGGAAACAATCTTTAATTGATTGCCCTTTGCTTATTATTGGGAGAAGGCAATGGCACCCCCACTCCAGTACTCTTGCCTGGAAAATCGCACGGACCCAGGAGCCTGGTGGCCTGCAGTCCATGGGGTCACTAAGAGTCGGACATGACTGAGCAACTTCACTTTCACTTTTCACTTTCATGCACTGGAGAAGGAAATGGCAACCCACTCCAGTGTTCTTGCCTGGAGAATCCCAGGGACGGGGGAGCCTGGTGGGCTGCCGTCCATGGGGTCGCACAGAGTTGGACATGACTGAAGCGACTTAGCAGCAGCAGCTCTACAATATCAAGATATAGTAAGATATGGAGACGACTTTACAGAACCTTCCCCCATAGGCATTTTTCTCATTTTGTCACCTGTGAGTTAATACCATTCCAGTTTCCAGATGAGAATTGTTCCCTGGCAAAATATAGAAGTGATATTTTTAACTCTTTGTGCACAAAACCTTTATATTCAAATAAGCAAAGAATCCTTCATCAGTGTTTCTATTTCCTAGGTCCAAACTCAGTTTACTTCCCCATGGTTGGATGCCTTTGACTTGTATATTTCCCAAAGACAACCAAAATAATGTGATTTCACAGTGCAGTTTTATGGGAGCCTCATTTGGTGCCACAGTAATTCTTTTTGAAATAGGGTTCTCCTCTGGGTGGGGAGGTTGCAGGTGATGTAGTACAAGTGGGATGGAGGATCATGATTTACTGTTCTTGAGTTTATACTCAAGAATGGGCCACTTACTGCAGTTTATAAATAGGAAGATGCATAGATATGTGTTGCTCTGATTCAGTCTGGATGATACAGTCTGGATGGATTAAGGACAGACAAACATACAGATAGATATTTAATGTTCACTTTTTCCTTTGCTGCCTCCATTTGGAGGGAATCCAAAGAGGTCACCTCATTTAATCCTGGCAGTAGACTTTACCATTTTTATCAAATACTCCTCATTAAGCAGTATATATTTATAATGGTGTGCTAGGTACTATATTCAGAGTATGCTAAACAGGGTTTATTCGTGGCCTTGGCAATTCATCTGCTGAATTGGCTAAATTTGTACTGTACTTTCTTTGAAAAACAAGCTCTCCGGAGGGAAGCTGCTCAGAATTTCCTGGATTTAATGACTGTCAATGGCAGGAGGCCTTCCAAGGCAGTGATCATACAAGCCCATGTTTACTGAGACCTCACCGTGGCCCCGCATAGTATTATGAGACATACATACTTATAACACAGTTCTGGTTGCCTCTGGGGAATACACCACACGTGTCGTTTCTCTTCCTCAACATTCCTGGGGAGAGTGTCTGTTAACCTCATTTTACAGGGAAAGAAGCAGGGGCTTTGACGAGCAAAGGAACATGCCATTCTTGAGTCTTCATTTCGTCTCCAATCCCCTGAGTTAGCTGTTATATTTTATGATCTGCAATCGTGACTATAATCTGTTACCCTGGTAGGAATAATAAAATACAGAGACATGACAATGGCTTAATCAAGAACTGATGAGGAGCCAAAGCCTCCAATCACCTTAAGAAATGCTGCTCCCAGGAAAGTAAAAGTGCTATTCCAAGTCCCGGTCCTCCACTGGCTTGTCTGTTTGATTGTTATTAGCCAAGAAGGCATTAAAATATGCAACCATGCTGCTCTTCAGAATGCCTCTGCACTGCTGACTTGGACACTTTTACCCTCGACGAACGCTTGTGGTCCCTTGTCTCATTAGATTAACACCTATATTGAACTGTAGGAGTCACTTAGCAACCCACCGGTCTCATTTATCCTAGTCACTTAGGAGTGTGTCTGCTGTTTGCTTCTGCACAAAATACCTCTCTGTATTTTGTTTCTGTCAGCAGCAGATTTAGTGACTTCAGGAAAAAATGGACTACCACAGGATGGGTTTTCTTATTTGATCCATCCTTCTACTTTTTTTTTTCCTTTCGTTTTTGCTTTTTCTATGACCTTTGTGATGTAAATTTATTAGAAGTATACCTTCTTTGTATTGTCATTTCATCCTGATTTTTATTTTTAATTTACTTTGCCTGCATTTAGAAACGCCATTTTTATTATCGCTGCTCTGTTGGATAATTCAGAGATGCTGTGTGTGTTCTAATATTGCCCTATGACCTTTATGGCTCATTTAATGAGGATTTAAAAAAATTATTATTACTCTTACTGCATTCATTACCAGCTAGCAGTCATCAGCTTTCTGCATACAATATTTTTTCTTTGAATACCCTCTATTTCCCCTCTGTGAGGAATTTATTCTCCCCCTGGTGCGTGGAGACAAATTATGTTCATAACAGCCATTAATGGTAATGGGGAGAGTGTGTAAATCTTTGATGCATTGAAAACCAGATGGTACCCCGGTGGGTCTTTTTCTCCATCCTACCTTGCCAGAGTTTGTTTGGCTGCATGTGCCATAGGTTGTTTCAAGTGCCTGACCTCCTATTTTCCGCTTTGTTGTATGTACACAGTATATACGCAATGTGCACACTCACAGGTGTGCTCTTGGAAAATTGAGATGAATGAGATGAACTAAGTTCTCATGTTTGATTTTCATTTTTGTAGATAACCCGACTCTAAATCTGAGTCCTGAGTCTCTCTTCTTTGTCTCCACGGCACCCTGGAGTCCCTACATGGCACATCTCATGCTGGGTGAGGGCTGCTCTCTATTTGGCGGGTGTCCCCCAGGAGAGCAGGAATGGCTTTGGCAAGACTCTATGTCTTTGATAGAGGCATGAGTGGTGGGTGCTCAATAAGATTTTACTCCATAAAGAAGTGGATGAATGAGAGACTGACTGAGATAGAGGAGCTGCAAGACCCTGAGCTCACCTCCTGTCGTGGGCACATCAAAATTGCAACTATTTCTAGAACAGCCATAGAAGAAAAAGACCAGAGGGACTTCCCTGGTGGTCCAGTCATTAAGACTCCGCACTTCTAAATACAGAAGGCGCTGGCTCAATCCCTGGTCTGGTGGTGCAGCCACAGAAGACACACAAAAAACAAAGAAAAAGATGAGAACCTACTAGGAAGATCTTCTACAATTAAAGCTATAAGGAAGGAGTGAATGAGTTCATGAATATGAAAGCAAGGGTTCTACTAACCCTACCTGGGCGATATTCTAATACTATTGATAAAATAAGTATCTTGTAAATTGGACTTCCCAGGGGCAGCAGTGGTAAAGAATCCGCCCGCCAGTGCAGGAGACACAAGAGATGTGGCTTTGATCCCTGGGTCAGGAAGATGCCCTGGAGTAGAAAATGGCAACCCACTCCAGTATTTTTGCCTGAAAATTCCATGGACAGAGGAGCCTGGTGGGCTACAGCCCATGGGTCACAGAGAGTTGGACACGACTGAGCTCACATGCACACATCTTGTGAATTACTGGATAAATATTTTTCTTATTTATAATGCATGTGTTATAGAATAGAGAAATGAAAAGAATATAGTACTAGACGTTAAATGATTTGGACTTCATCTTGGTAGTCAATTGGCTATGTGTTTTAGGAAACTTAGAGTCCCTACTCAGTTTTCTCATCTGGAACATGAGTGCTGTGCTGTGCTTAGTTGCTCAGTCATGTTCAACTCACTGGGACCCCATGGACTGTAGCCCGCCAGGCTCCTATGTCCATGGGATAGTTTAGGCAAGAATACTGGAGTGGTTGCCTTGCCCTCTTCCAGGGGAGCTTCCCAACCCAGGGATTGACCCAGGTCTCTCGCATTACAGGCAGTTCTTTACCATCTGAGCCACCAGGGAAGCCCAGGAATACTGGAGTGGGTAGCCTTTCCCTTCTCCTTGGGATCTTCCTAATCAGGAATTGAACCGGGGGTCTCCTGCATTGCAGGTGGATTCTTTACCAGCTGACTTATCAGGGAAGTCTGGAACATTGAATAGTTGCTCTCTTAGAAGGTTGTTGTAAGAATCAAATGAGATCACAGACACACTTTGATTCAACAAACATTTACAGAATTTACTCAGTGCCGGACCCTGTGCTAAGTTCTAAGGATAATAAAACTCCACCACCGTTGTCTTAAAATTCACCGACTGTGAGAGACATTCTTCTCAAAGGCTAAAGTGCACCCAAGTCAAGGAACTGTTTGTTAGCAATGCTGATTCTGGTGCTATTGGTTTGGGGAGCATCCAAGATCCCCCAGAGATGTCAGTGCTGCAGGTTCATAGACCACATCTTGATTAATTAAGGCTTTAGGGAGAGGTTGGCAAACAGGTCTTAATGCAAGGTGGTAAGGACTGTAGTCCTGGCATCCCAAAGTATGGCGGGAGCATAAAGAGGGAGCAGTCACATAGTGCTTGGGACATGGTAGGAGGAAGGCAGAACTTCCAGGGTGAGTCATCTGGATCCTGAGCTGCTGAGTGGGAAAGGCCTTTGGTCAGAGGCTGCATCAAGGATATGGACGCAGGCTGGCTCCAGTGTAGAGAGTAGGAAAGCAGAGGAAGGAGAAGGCAAGAGAGGAATATGGAACGCTTAACTGGGGCCGGGAGGTGAAGGGTTAGTCTCGTTTGCCAGGCTAAGATCTCAGGCTCAATGTTGGAGCCAATGTGCAGTCAAGAGGTTTAGCAGAGCTGTTATGTGATTTGTGTAACACTGCTCTGGAAATAGTCAATTGCTGTATAATTTTAGGTAATTTGCATAACTTAAAGTAGTGCCCTGGAGTATTCCCAGGTAGTAATGAAAAGATTAAGACTGGAGGTGAGAGTTGGATTTTTTAGATTCTACAGTCTTTGGAGACAGCAGGAATTGAATTTTTGCCCCACTACAAGGATTTTGTTTTTCCTGTGGTCATGTATGGATGTGAGAGTTGGACTGTGAAGAAGGCTGAGCACCAAAGAATTGATGCTTTTGAACTGTGGTGTTGGAGAAGACTCTTGAGAGTCCCTTGGACTGCAAGGAGATCCAACCACTCCATTCTAAAGATCAGCCCTAGGATTTCTTTGGAAGGAATGATGCTAAAGCTGAAACTCCAGTACTTTGGCCACCTCATGTGAAGAGCTGACTCATTGGAAAAGATTCTGCTGGGAGGGATTGGGGGCAGGAGGAGAAGGGGACAACAGAGGATAAGATGGCTGGATGGCATCACTGACTTGATGGACGTGAGTCTGAGTGAACTCTGGGAGTTGGTGATGGACAGGGAGGCCTGGCATGCTGCGATTCATGGGGTTGCAAAGAGTCGGACACGACTGAGCCACTGAACTGAACTGAACTGAACAAGGATTTTACTTTCTAGGTAAAGTACGTTGAGAAATATTTATTTGCTTTCTGAATCTTAATTTGCTCATCTGTAGAGTAACCCCACTCCAGTACTCTTGCCTGGAGAATTCCAGGGACGGGGAAGCCTGGTGGGCTGCCGTCTATGGAGTCGCACAGAGTCAGATACAACTGAGGTGACTTAGCAGCAGCAGCAGCAGAGTAAAGATAATAAAGACTATCTCATGGAATAACTGTGATGATGACATATATTTCATTCATCGAACCACCATTTGGGAGGCAAAGTATGCAGTTTGGTGTTGATAGGAGGTGTCTGCTAACTTCTAATTATTAATGATGTCAATTTTGAGCTCACATAAACTCCTGCCTAGGAAATAACCTAGTGGATTTGGACAGCAGCCCTATTGATGGATTGTCAAGTGCCCTTTCTCCTGTGTGGTGTTCTGATGACTTCCTAAACCATCTTAGAAGCTCAGTTGGTCTTGGAGGTGGCAAGAATCATCGGTGGTGTGATTCCACAATGCTCTGAGAGAATTTGGAAGACATTCAGTAAAAGAGTGAGAAGGATTTTCTTAAATGTTGAAAAATAAGAAAGTCAAAGAAACCTTTCTAAGGAAGAGAAGATAGGAGACTGCTCCTGTACCGGCCCAAGGATTTAGTTCAACAAAACATATTTCAGTCTGTTTGAGAAGGTTTTCGTGCCAGAAGCAGATCTCCGTTAGCCGGCTTGGCCTGTGTTCTACAGCATGTAGTGACCATCTCCAGCATTACAACGGTCACGTTCTGCCTCCTCCACTGGACTGGGGCTTCTGGAGGTGGAGATGGAGTTCTTTTTCCTTGATCTCCCACTACCTGGATCAGGAACGCTTTCAGTGACTGTTTTCGTCTTTCACAATTCTTCTGTGGAATGTACTATGCTCTCTAGGAAGGAATGACACTGGAGGAGGTGGGGTGAAGGCTCCTTAGAGCTTAAGGAACTCTGAAGACCTGCAGTGTCTTCTTCAGTTAGTTCAGTTCTGGCTTTCTGCCCTAGTTTGGATATTGCTTTTGAGATCCAAGTGCCCCTCTTGAACCTTGTCTGCATCCACATCTTATTTCCTGTTCATTTAGGCCAATCACATTAGAATAAAGACCTCCTCTCCTTCAAGACTCCCCTTCCCAGAAACCTGACACTGTCCCTGAATCCCGGCCTGGGGGATGGGGCCAGCAGGCTTCCACTGTGCGTGTCAGATATCACTTTCCTAGCGGGACATCTCCCCTGTTCCTGGAGGAGAGGCCCATGGTCTTCAACCTCATCTCTCCCTTGCTGCTAAGTGTTGCTGAGACTTCCAGCACCTGCCTGTTACCATCTCCTTAGATGCTGTGTTTGTCTGATAAAAGTGTATAAGTGTTGCTCAGTTGTGTCTTGACTCTTTGCGACACCATGGACTGTAGCCCTCCAGGCGCCACTGTCCCTGGAACTCTCCTTGGAGTGGGTAGCCATTCCCTTCTTCAGAGGATCTTCTTGACCCAGGGATCAAACCCGGATCTCCCACGTTGCAGGCAAATTCTTTACTCCCTGAGCCACCAGGGAAGGCTGGCCCTTGTCTCGGCACCCAGAGCAGCATCTCTCCAGTGGGGAGCTCTAGTTCTGGGTTCTGGCTCTTCCTAGTCTGTTTTTTTCCACTTAACCTTGAGTGGACCAAGATCTAAGAACAACTGCCTTCAATTAATAGAGACTTTATAGAATGGAATGTTTTATAGAATGTTCCTCATTTTCATTAAGGATTTTTAAAAGGTCAACTTTGCTTTCATACATGCAAAAAGGGTGGCATTTAGAGATCAGAAAACATCATTTAAGAAAATAACAGGTTCTTCCCATCCTAAAATAGGATATCCTGCCTAGTATTGGGGTGAAGGTTAGATCAGGGGTTTCTCTTCTCAGTGGTATTTCTACTAACCAAAGTTATGGTTGGTGGTGGTGGTTTAGTCAATAAGTTATGTCCGACTCTTGTGACCCCATGGACTATAGCCTGCCAGGCTCCTCTGTCCATGGGATTCTTCAGGCAAGAATACTGGAGTGGGTCGCCATTTCCTTCTCCAGGAAGTTATGGTTAGGTAGACCTTGACTTTATTTCATATGCCAGCTTTGTTGTTGTTTGATTGCAAAGTCATGTCCAACTCTTTGACCCCATGAACTGCAGCACACCAGGCTTCCCTGTCCTTCACTGTCTCCTGGAGTTTGCTCAGATTCATGCAACTTTAGCAAAACTTGTGTCAGACTTGTTTTGATGAATAAATTTCTAGTGGGTCTTTTTATGGGGTCATCATCCCATCATCTCATAAACAGAACTTTGAAGCAAGTATTATTGTTGAGAATAAAATATTTCAGCATCATAAAAGAATGTTGAATGATGGGGAAAAAAAGTGTTACATAGCTGAGAGGTAACTTCCAATCATGCATTTTAATGTGGTCTTAAACTTTCTTGGGGATGGTAGAGAAAGGGAAATTAACATTCACTTAGTGTCTCCTGTATTCTAGGCACTGCATGGACAATATCTCGTTCAATCTTTACAATCTTCAGTGAGGCAGGAATTAACTATCTTTGCTTTTCAGTTAGACATAGAGGTTACTTGTTTAAGGCCCCATACATGCATGTGTGTATGCTCAGTCCAGTCTCTTTGTGACCCCATGGACTGTAGCCTGCCAGGCTCTCTGTCCATGGCATTTCCCAAGCATACTGGAGTGGGTTGCCATTTCTTCCTCCAGGGGATCTTCCTGACCCAGGGATCGAACTGATGTTTCCTGTGTCTCCTGCATTACAGGCAGATTCTTTACCACAGAGCCACTGGGGAAATCCCCCTTCACCCACCATAGCTCATCTACAAAGCCTGTGGTTGTTCCACTCTCTGTAAGACCAGTATTTTAATATTTCTTTACAATGGTACCTTGATTAGATCATCTATGTAGGAGAGATTGTTCTTATTAACTGAAATTTCTAACTAATGGAAGGTCATGAAAATACTCTATTTTTCACCTTTGTTAAAAATCTTTCAAAATTATATTGGTGTCTTTTGCTCTTTGTATAATAGGTATATCCTGCATAATTTAGCACAACAATTTTGTATCTCGCCTTGCATTTCCTCACGTTCATTATTGTGAATATCAGTTTCAAAAACTGATATTTAATAAGATCCTTGAAGTTAAGTGTGAAGTTAGTCTCAACCACTCATGTTACATAAGAAGTGGGGACTCAGAGGAATTGAGAAACTTTTCTCAGGGTCACTGTGTTTCTTTTTAGAGGCAAAATGTGCATGTGATTACAGAACTCTCTTCTGAATATAATATATGCCAGAAATAGCCATGGCTTAAGTTCTGATATCAACTTTTTTTCCCCTCTCTTTATAGCAGAATGGAAAAAAAAAGTTTGCATAACAGAGAGCTTTGTTTTTCAAAGTTTTACTGTATTCAGAAATTGTCCTTCACTTATCTTATTCTGCTAAGTATACCAGACAGGCAAGGGTGAGAACAGACAGGTGTGACAGCACCTCTGGGTCCTGACTCTGGTTGAATTTAACATAATCATAGTTGTCAGTTTCCTGAATGGGGTGAAGTAACTAATGCTGTATTGTGATATTTAAATGTAAAATTTTTAAGGAAAGTCAAAAGCTGACTTTCTGCTGTACGTAACTTTTCATGTCTTATGTGGAGCAAAGGTGTTTATTTTACTCACATCTGGATTTGATTCTTGGGCACAAAATTACGTTCTCTCTGGAGAGTTCCTCTCTCCTCTGGTACCCCAGGATCTGTAGAATATTGCATTTAACATAGTAAGCACTGTGCTGGGCATGTGACGGATGCCATGCTGCCAAAGAATGTACAGCCTTCCAGCATTCAACCAAGTATAGATTCACCTGTATGAAAAAATTACCGTAATAGAGGCTCATGAGAGTTGCTCAGGGTAATGAATAGATTACCCAACACACTCATAAGGAGGTGTGAGTGGATGGGAGCGGGTGCATGCCTGTTGCAGAAGAGTGGTCATAGAGTTGTCAGGCATTGAGTCAATTGGTTGGGAGCACAATGGGTAGAGAAGAGGGGAAGAAGATAACACGTGAAAGGCATAGAGATATGGAAAAGCGTAGTCTGCTTGGGCGATCATTCTAGCTTGATGTGACTGAAGAAGTATGGAGAGGTGCTGTAGGGAATGAGTAAAAGGAAAGATTGAATCGAATGACAGAGCATCTTGAATCCCATGCTGAAGAATTTGGAACATTCTATAGGTAACTGAGGGCCATTCAGCCATCTGGGATGGGGAATGATATATCTAGACATGCATTTTAGTAAAATGATGATTTTTAAAATAGTTAATTAACCGATTTGGCTGTGTTGGGTCTAAGTTATGGCACACGGGACCGTCTTTACATCACGTGGGATCTTTCGTTCTAGCACACGGACTCTAGTCGTGGCTCAAGGGCTTAGTTACTCCATGGTATGTGGGATCTTAATTACCTGACCAGGGATCAAACCCACATCTCCTGCATCACAAGGCAGATTCTTAACCACTGGACCACCAGGGAAGTCACCTGTAAGATAATGATTTTGATTTAGTAAGAAAATGTCTCTACTTTAGTGACTAAAGAATGTGTTAAAGAAACAAGAGTGAGGAAAGGAGAGCTTTTAGAAGACTAATGTTTCTACCTTTAGCAGATAGATATGAGACTCACTTCTGTATTGACGTTGCTAGACTAAGGGACTGGAGAAGGCAATGGCACCCCACTCCAGTACTCTTGCCTGGAAAATCCCATGGACAGAGGAGCCTGGTAGGCTGCAGCCCATGGGGTCACTAAGAGTCGGACACAACTGAGCGCCTTCACTTTCACTTTTCACTTTCATGAATTGGAGAAGGAAATGGCAACCCACTCCAGTGTTCTTGCCTGGAGAATCCCAGGGACAGCGGAGCCTGGTGGGCTGCCATCTATGGGGTCGCACAGAGTCAGATACAACTGGGGCGACTTAGCAGCAGTAAACTAAGGGACTAGTGGGAAATTACAGGAGAGGCAGAGGTCAAAGTGGACTGAGTAATCAGGAGTCATAGGACTAGTAGTGGTGATATTGGTAACTTTGAAAACACAAGGACAGGAAAAGAGAATGGTATAGAATGAAATCCAAGGAACAACTTGAAAAGGTAGGCAATTATATCAGTTAGCTTGTACTGTGTAACAAACGGTCCTCGAATTTCATGGCAAAACAACCATATATTAATTATTCTTATGAATTTATGTGTCAGCAGGGTGGTTCATCGGGCTTGGGATGGCCTAGGATAATCTCACCTGCTCTCACACATGTGTCTGCAGCTTCAGAGGGATTGGCTGGTGACTGGTAGAGGGTGGTCTCAGCTGAGATTGCTCTCTCTGTTTCTCATGATCCAGCAGGGTAGCTCAGTCTTGTTCCCATGACAGCAGGGCAGAATTCCAAGGCAATCCTGGCCTCTTGAGATATAGCCTCAGTACCAGCACACTATCAGTTCCACTGCATCTTTTGGTCAAAGCAAGTCATGAGATCAGTCTAACTTCAGTGGATCAAACTGTGAGTTTTCATTTCAAGGAGTATAGTTACAAGGAGGGTTGAAGAATGGGACAGTTATCTTAATCAGCTTTACCATGATTCATGGTTATTAGTGATTATTGAAATAATTTAAAAATTATATTTCATTAATTGTATTCATTTGCTTCCCAGTGAAGATTGTTGTTGTTCCAGTTGCTAAGTCGTGTCTGACTCTTTACGACCCCATGGACTGTAGCCTGCCAGACTCCTCTGTCCATGGGAGTTTCCAGGCAAGAATGCTGGAGTGTGTTGCCATTTCCTTCCCCAGGGAATTTTGCGTCTCATACAAGTCTCCTGTGTTGCAGGCGTATTCTTTACCGCTGAGCCATCGGGGAAGCCCCAATGAAGATTAAAATGAATGATTTTCTAATGTGAGCATAAGAGTGCTGGTGTCTATTTAAATTTCTCACTTTGTTGGAGTCACAGGAATGATTCTGGTTTCCCTTTATTTGGTTGTTGCTGCTTTACATTTCTGCCTTTAACTCCATTCAACAGCATTAATTTTTTTCCCTCTTTTGTTTAAAATTACCCATAGGAAAATAAAATAAAATTACCCATAGGAAAATAATAGTTATACATACAACCAAGCTGGCAAGTGTCAAACCCATTCTCAGTCACCACCTCCCCAAAGAGCCCCCATAAATAATAAGACTTGACTAAACAAGCGATTGTATCCTCATTGTCTCAGGGAATCCTTCATTTCACAGGCCTCACAAACTGCATGGGTTGCCCTGTAAGATGTCACCAGTTGACGAGGTGTGCTTTGTCTCATAATTCTTCTGTATCCTTCTTACTAATGATGTTTTGCTAGCCCCATGCAGAGCCTTTGAATAACTTTCCCAGAAAGGACCACCCACAGGGAAAATATTAAGCCTATCTGGTGGACTTGAATGCATCCCTTATGAAGTGGAATCTTTATGTAAAATAGACACTCGGGGAGCAATTATTATTAATTGCAGGCCCTTTCAACACAGCTTTTGATCCTTCCATGCACCAGTGCGCACCACTGTTGTTCAAGTTGGTGACGGTGGAATAGCCCAAGGATGGTTTCAAAGCCATTAAGAACAAAGGGACTTTTTGCAGAATATTCAGTTTACCAATTACTGTCACAATCATAGCCTTTGAATGTGGCTGTGTGTGTTCCTCTCAGTTAATGGATTCTACTTATAGTAATGCTGGCCCCTGCCTCTGGACAGTCTTCAAGGGTACATGTTTAAGCTGGCCTGGTGACACGGGTTAGATTCCCATGTGTACAACTTATTTTGATCAAAAAACCTTGTGAATGAGAGAATCACATTACTGTTTCAGATTCATGAAGGGAATGCTACGTGGTGCAGAGGGTACTGATTTTCAAAATTTTATGTTCTTGTGAATTTTTTTCTGATGTTTGAATAATTACGCTGTCCAATAAAAAGACCAGGTCAACTGTATTTAGGATATTCACATATAATTAAGGAAGTTAGCCAAGATATTCTGAGTTACTAAGTAGAAGCTTTTAGGTGCAAAGGGCTATCATTATGTCAGTAACTGAAAATTTTAAAATATAGAAGTTTTATGTTTTATCTGTGTCTCAAGCACATTCTTTAATGTGTCGAAACTTGACTTTGGTGAATGGAATGAGGGATCCGCAGGGATTAAAAAGATGCTAGAAGTAGTGTTCAGTTTCTTGAGGTATTATTACTTGCAGTTACATTCATCTTGCTTGTGTGAATTTTCTTGCTGAGTAGTATACCACTGAAGGGATGGATCACACCATGGTATTATATATACTAGTTACAGGATGTAAGAGCCTCTTGATGAAAGTAAAAGAGGGGAGTGAAAAAGCTGGCTTAAAACTCAACATTCAAAAAACTAAAATCATGGTATCCGGTCCCATGACTTCATGGCAAATACTGGGGAAAAAGTGGAAACAGTGACAGATTATATTTTCCTGGGCTCCAAAATCACTGTGGACAGTGACTGCAGCCATGAAATCTTTTAACGCTTCCCCTGGAAGCAAAACTGTAACAAACCTAGACAGCATATTAAACAGCAGAGACATCACTTTGACAACAAAGGTCTGTCTGGTCAAAGCTGTGGTTTTTTCAATAGTCATGTATGGATGTGAGAGTTAAGAAGACTGAGAGCCCATGAATTGATGCTTTTTAATTGTGGTGCTGGAGAAGACTCATGAGAGTCCCTTGGACAGCAAGGAGATCAAACCAATCAACCCTCTAGGAAATCAACCCTGAAAATTCTCTGAAAGGAATGCTAAAGCTGAAGCTACAATACTTTGGTCTCCTGATGCAAAGAGCTGACTCATTTGGGAAAGACCCTGATGCTGGGAAAGATTAAGGGCAAGAGGAGAAGGGCACAACAGAGGATGAGATGGTTGGATGGCATTGCTAACTCAATGGACATGAGTTTGAGCAAACTCTGGGAGACAGTGAAGGACAGGGAAGCCTGGTGTGCTGCAGTCCATGGGATCACAAAGAGTCAGACATGACTTAGTGACTGAAAAACAACAGTATGCTTTTTTTTTTTCCCCTTTTCAGTTTTTAGTGATTGTAAATATAGCTACCCTAAGCATTTGCCTAAAAGTTTTGTGTCAACATTGAGTTTCCATTTCTCTTGAGTAAATGACTAGGAATCAGATTGCAGGGTTGTGTGGAGTATGTGTGCTTAACTTGACAAGCTGAACTGTTTTCCTAAGTAGTCCACGGGGTCGCAAAGAGTCAGACACGACTGAGAGACTTTCACTTTTCGCCAGCAGTATATGAGCATTCCAGTTCGCTCTGCATCCTTGCCGACATTTGGTGTGATCTGTATTTCTAACTCTAGCCTATTCTCTGATATGGTGGTATCTCATTGTGGCTTGCACTTTGTATCTATTAATAAGGAATATTTGCCCAACATAAAGTCACAAAGATCATTTCTATGTTTTCTTCTAGAAGTTCAAGTGTTTTAGATTTTGTACTTTGGTCTATAGGGCTTCCCTTGTGGCTCAGTGGTAAAGCGTCTGCCTGCCAATGCAAGAGACACAGGTTCAATCCCTGGGTAGGGAAGATACCCCAAAGGAGGAAATGGCAACCCACTCTAGTATTCTTGCCTGAGAAATCTCATAGACAGAGTAACCTGGCAAGCTATAGTCCATGGGGTCACAGAGAGTTGGACATGACTTAACCACTGAAAAACAACAACAATGAATTTGGTCTATTGTGGAAATTAAAGGATTTTTTTTTTTTTGGCCACGCCTCGTGCATGTGGGATTTTAGTTCTCCAACCGTGGATCAAACTCATGCCCCCTGCATTGGAAGCAGAGTCTTAACCACGAGATTGTCAGGGAAGTCTGTGTTTGTTTTTCATATGGACATATAATTACTCTAATATCATTTGTTGTAAATCTTTTCCCCATCAAATTGCCTTTGCACTTTGGTTGAAAAATCAATTGACCAAATGCAATTTCAAGTTGTATTTTCTTATAGATCAGTGAGCATTATTTCGTATGCCTGTGCATGTTAAATCACTTCAGTTGTGTCCTACTCTTTGTGACCCCATGGACTGTAGCCCGCCAGGCTCCTCTGTCCTTTTCCCAGGCAAGAATACTGGAGTGGGTTGCCATTTCCTCCTCCAAGGGATCTTCCTGACCCAGGAATGAAACCTACTTCTCCTGCATTGGCAGGTGGGTTCTTTACCACTGAGCCACCTATGGAGCCCTGAGTGGGGTGAGAGTGGGTATATGTAGACTTGTTTTTTTCCCAAAACAAAAGTGGGCTAAGTTTGCATCAAAGGTAGAAAATCGAATACTGTTCCCTATTTGGGCATTTTGACTTCACTTAACCTATTGATTCTGACAAATGAAATTAGTAATTTATATCAGAATGACACTTCATTCTCAACAATGTTAGAAAACAAAAGAAGGAATAAGCATTGACAAAAAAGGGCTTGGAAAAGTTCAGTATGTTCTTTGATTCATAAAAAATTTATGATTTCAAAACTGGCTGAACCTTTTGTCCAAAGATTTATTCCCGGTTTGGCAGCATCCAGCAGAGAAGTGTCATTTCTGACTAGCTGGTACAGGTCAAGAAGCAAGTAATCCCCAACCAGCTATACAGGGGTTTGACAATTTCAAATTCTTTGAAAGGAGGGTAATTTTATTATTTTCTATTAAAATAGGTTTTTCAACTTAGTTTTCAAGAAGGATGCAACTGTTTTCATAATTATGATATTAATTGCTAACCCCCCAAACTCAAACAATGTGTTGAAAACTTATTGTATTATGTAGATTACATATATCCCTAAGGACCTTATTTCCCATCAAAAAATCCTGTGTGTTGGGTTAGGGCAGAGATAAATCTCCCCTCCTTTTGACATAAGTTTACATAAGTGTCAGGGTGCAAATTACTGTAGAAATACAACAGTATTTCTGGTAATGTATGTATTATGTCCTGGGTGGATATAATACTTAAAAGCAGAAATTTTAAAGTAAGTAACATGTTTCTACAAACAACTTTCTAATAAGGCTTAACAATATTAATTTTTTTCTTACGACATTTCTAGTTAATTTTAATGAAGAATTTCCAAATAATACATAGAATTAATTTGAAGACTCTAATGTGTTTTTCACAAGCGTGCTACTTAACTGACCAGTTTGAACCATAAAGTATATTACTATGAAAAATATGGTTCTATATATAGCTTTGTATTTTATTTCAACTCCTTTTATGACCTTGAAACTTGGCAAGGGTTTCACTCCTCCACCCCGACCTCACTTCTCATTTCCAAAGAATTTATAGGCTATCTTATCTTAACTCTGTGGATTTTTTCCCCTCAAAATTTAAATCATGATTTAGATTTCTTTTTATTAATAAAGAATCTATATAACATGAATTTTCTCTCCATTTTTACTCATCTCTATGAAACTCTTTTAGGTACTAGGTCTATTCAAGTTTCATGACATGCTATAAATTTCATGACATGCTATATATATATAAAAGTTTATGACATGCAGTTTTAATGGCAGAGCACAAAACTGAATAGACTAAAGCATTCCATTATAGGTAAACTCTTAACCAATGGTGCAACTTAATTAACCCTCTAAATATTTGATCTTGACTTCTGTATGTCTAGAGTCATCTTGATGGCAGTCTGAGTTTGTGGGGATCATTCTGGAAGTATCGTTCATTTATGAGCATCCAGACAGACAGACACCTCTATTCCAGTGGAAGCTATAACCGCTTTGTAAGAGGTGCTGACCTCATCTATGCAGTGTTCAGGATAATTGAGTCCAGTTTTCCCAGTGGTTTATCCACCGACAGTAGTTGTCCCAGACCCGTTGGGAACCTGTGTTTACTCTTTCAGACCACTGGGCACGTGTAGCCTTTGTGTATGAAAACATTGATTTGCTGAGTTGCACCAGTGTCCTGAAGACCTAAAAGAGTAAACTGGGTCCCAGTGGTGAAAGGCCCAAAGACTTTCCCACTTATTTTTAAAAGCTGGTCCCACGCTAATCAGTTCCAAAGCCAGAGGTTCCTGGTGCATTTGGGACGTAAGAGTCTTCTGAGAGTTAAATTTTCTTCTGACATTGTTATTTCACTTTATTGGCTAATTGCTTTTGTTTTGTTTTCAAATGAAGTTTCTGAGTCATATGCTGGGGAAAAGACTAGCTGAGTGGGAAAACAACTTGCCGGTTATCATGGATCTCAAAATGAACAGGAACCGTATGTTGGGCTGTGTTTTATACTATAGCCAACCATCTGTTTGCAATGAGCCCAGCATCCATTTTTAAATGGAGTAGATCAGAGGTCAGCAAATGATGACCCATAGACCCCTTGTTTTTGTAAATAAAGGTTTACTGAAACATAGCCATGCACAATCATTTATGCATTGGACAGAGGAGCCTGGCAGGCTATATAGTCCACTGGGTCGCAAAAAGTCAGACGCGACTGAACTAACTTAGCACACATGTGGCTGTTTTTGTGCTAGGACAGTAAAATTGAGTAAATGCAACAGAGTCACAATAGTCCATGAAGCCTGAAATATTTACTGTCTTGCTTTTCACAGAAAATGTTTGCCTCTCCCAGGGGTGGATGTATCACCCTATGGTAGATGAATAAATCACATTTTATGTAGAGAGATTTTAATGTAAATTACAAATATCCTTACTTTCTACATCTAATTTCTTCAGTGGATAGCTCAAAGAATAATATTTTTTATGTAGCCAGATTAAAATTATTATGTATAACAAAATGGATAGTAATTCCTTAATGTAATTCGATACCAGCTCATATACAAACTTCAGAATTGTTTCCAAAGTATGATTTACAACTGATTTGTCCTCGCCAAGAGCCAGTCAGGACTGTGTCTTACATCTGATGTCTCTAAGGTCTCCTTACTCAAGGTATGCCCCTTTTCTCATGACACTGGCTTCCTGGAAAGGCTATATATCACTTGTCCTGTAGAACCGCCCACCTTCTGCCATGTTTCTGACTGCTTTCGACAGGTGTCAACTTGTATGTTCCTGTCTATCCTGAGTTTACCCAAAGCTATGTCTCCACTGAATCCAGGTTAAACATGGTAGTCCAGAATCATGAGAAGTGACCCTCAAATCTGCATCAAATCTGAAGAATGGTGCCACCACTGGGGACACTAACATTGACCATCAGCTTAGTCTACAAATTATTCTAAAAATTGGGAAAATGGCATGGCATCCAAGAAGTAAAATCACAGTTCAAGAAATAAAGAGTTAGAAATGGAACCCACATTGATTTCCTCCTTTCTGTACTGTTCTAGGCTGCTGCTCAGCATGGTAACTCAACCTTGACTCTTGTTACTTTTTTAAGTGATTTTGGGTCTGGGAGATCCCCTGGGGAAGGAAGTGGCAATCCACTCCAGTATTCTTGCCTGGAAAATCCCACGGATGGAGGAACCTGAGGGGCTACAGTTCATGGGTCACAAAGAGTTGGACACGAATGAGCGACTTCACTTCATGTTCTGACTCAATCATGTCCTGTAATAATGGTCTAGTAGAATGGGCCCAGACCTGTTTTCTTGGTAACTGTGTCTTGTTTGGGTTCTGAGTTATTGAGGGTTTTGCTTATTTGTATTTCTTTCCTTGTCTTTACGACATGTGGGAGAAACCCAACGAATTGATTAAAAATTATAAAGATGGATAATGAGACGTGGAGAAAATCAAAAGGAGTTGTGATTCAGACTTGAGATAAAAAAACCCAAGCTGTAAGTTAATAACTGCGTTTAGGTGATTACACCCATTGTAACATTTGAATGCAGTTTTATAGCAGTGAAATCTCTTCACGTGGAAGTTGTAGAGGCTCCTTCTCTGGCACGGAATAAATGGAAAGTGTATTTGCCTCCAAATAAACTGAAAGACTGGAACCTGCACACTTAGAAGGTGGACTTTCACTGTGTTAGTCTTAGCTTTCTGTTTTGCCTTGTAACTGTGATTTCCTTGGTTCATAAGCTTGTGTTTCACAGCCTATATCTAGCATTTTACCTGTCTTAGCTGAAGCCACGTGGAATTGTTTAGTGTGTATGTTTAGGACTGTGAATATAGAGCTGCCAGTGACCTCACCTGTCCCTTATTTTGAGACAGCAGTGCATTCGTGTACCTTGCAGGAGGAGGGATGGAGTGAGAGGTGGGAAGACACTGCCTATAGAGAACAGTGAATGAGCTTGAAAAATTCCCGCAAGGCTTCAAGGGCTCCTGTCAGTAGGAATCCAGTTAATCAAAATGACAGGTGCGGAGGTACAAGCCTGTCGGAGGGGACGTGCTGCACAGCCTTGTAATGACCTCAGGGCAATGTCGGAGCTGCTTCTGGAGAGCGGATGCATTAGAATAGAGACGCGGAGAGGATGGCGAAAGCTCCGGAGTTGGAAAATAAAGAATCATGCTTCATGGTTTGAGGAAGAGTGACTGCCTCCAAAGAAACCACCCATCACCCGCCCATGAAGTCTCAAGTAGACACAAGATAAATCTGAACTGGATTTGCTAGTGACTGATTCATTATGATACCAGTTTAAGTGGAATTTTAACTGCATTCAACGGGTCAGACATACAGGAGATCGGAGCTGGGGGTTTCACTAGTGAGTAATAAGAGGGCAACATGGACAGGGTGACCGAACTGGGCTGGAGAGCTGACACCTGTGAAATGAGAGAGGCAGGAAGAGGGTTAGGTGAAAAGAGCATCAGACTTCAGTGCACTTCTGAGGGAATCTCTGAGGACAGTAAGAGTCCGTAATTGGGCAAGAATGGCTAGACTCAGTGTTATGCTCACCCTGCTCAGTCATTGGCTGGGACAACCTTGGGGAGGCGTGGCCTCAGCATCCATGCTGAGGGACCAAAGATGCAGTGACTGGCCTCCACTCTGCTGACCCTGCTCCCCTCCGAGTGGTGCAAGCCCATGGCTGCCACAGACAAGACTGTCCACGAAAGCCACTGCCTCCCTCCTGTCCCTCTTCATTCTTGGTTTCCTTGCCCTTGTAAGCAATCACTTGGTTGTATAATTCAAAGATAATGATACTTTGCAGTGCATTTTAATATTTTAGAGATTGCTTTTTTTTTTTTGATAAGGCAAGTTTACTACTTGCTGCTTGCAAACTTAGGTCTGTGACCTAAGTAGGTAGATCTGTTACCTAATAAGTAGATCTCTTGTTAAGGTGAGCATGGAAAAGGCAATATATAAAAGCAGCAAAGAGAATGGTGAGATGACCATGTCTCATTTTTTCCTTTCCTATGGATTGTCAAGTAGAAGGCTGAAGTAGGTAATCAGTTAATATTAATGAATGCTTTGTGAATGGTTGGGTTAGTTTATTCTCATCTTGATTTCCTTGAGTCATTTATTTAGAATGCTGATGATCTCTTCTTAACCCCTTACCCCTTCTTTCTTATGACCTGAGCATAATTGTTTATTACCTGTAATACCTAAAAACAAATGATTATGACTCTCAAAGGAAAAGGTAAAAATCACAGCAGAAGAAAGGCATATTTTTTTCCTTAACACATTTTTGTTTCTAACCAAGCTTAAATTTCTTATTGCTTCAATTTAGCTATAAAATTTAGCAGCACATATGTCTATGAGAGTCAGTTTCAACCAGCTAAAAACTACTAGAAAAACAGCGTGTGTTCACTACCTCTGAATTCACAGAGCAACCTCATCAAGTGCCTGAAATTCCCCTTTAGTGGTGTATAATGACCTTGTTTCCCTATCGTGTGTTAGTCGCTCAGTTGTGTCTGACTCTTTGTGATCCCCGTGGACTATAGCCGGTCAAGCTCCTCTGTCCGTGGGATTCTTCAGGCAAGAATACTGGAATGGGTAGCCGTTCCCTTCTCCAGGGGATCTTCCCGACCCAGGGATCAAACCTGGCTCTCCTGCATTGCAAGTAGATTCTATACCGTCTGAACCACAGGAAAGCCCTGTTTCCCTATTAACATAGGTAAAATACATCTGCTCTTCTGTTCTTTTGAACTTTTATTTTGATTTCTGTCACAAAGGGATGCATTTTCATTTTTACAGTGCCAACCAAATCTTTAAAAGGAAGACAAGTGATGCTCAGGATCATCCAGGCACTCTACTGTATTGAATTCCCACCAGAAAGAAGCAACAGAGAAATGAAGCCTACAAAATGTAGTGAATGACCTAGTGTTAGGAGCTGAATTGTGTCCTCCAGAAACACGTGTTGAAATCTGAACCCCAGGTACCTGTGAGCGTGATCTTGTTTGGAAAAATAGTGTCTTTACAGATGTAATCAAGTTAGTGTTGTTCAGTCGTTCAGTCATGTCTGACTCTTTGGGACCCCATAGACTCTGTCTAGTCCACCAGGCTCCTCCATCCCTCTGAATTTCCAGGCAAGAATACTGGAGTAGGCTTCCATTTCCTTCTCCAGGGGATCTTCCCGCTTCAGGGATCGAACCCAGGTCTCCTGCATTGGCAGGCGATTCTTTACTGTCTGAACAACCAGGGAAGCCATAATCAAGTTAAGATGAGGTTGTACTGGACCAAGGTGGACCCTAATCCGATATGACTGATGTCCTGTAAGAAGAGGGAAATTCGGACGGCGATAAACCCAGAAAACATCATGTGGCATGGAGACAGAGATTACAGTTATGCTGCCACAAATCAAGGAATTCCTGGGGTCACTGTAGCTGTGTGAGGCAAGGGAAAATCCTCCCCCCGAGGCTTGGCAGAGAGCATGGCCCTGCTGACACCTTGATTTTGGATTTCTAGGCTTCAGAAGTGAGAGGCAAATATTTGTGGTTTTACAGCACCCAGTTTGCAGTACTTTATGACAGCCCTAGGAAAATAATAGAGGTAGTATTTTAAATGGTAAGAGAGTGAAGGTTGCACTCTCTTTTTTCAATTGTAAAATATGTAATTATTAATTTTATTTGAATGAGTGATGCATGGATACCGCCTACAGTTATAAAGGTATGAAACCATATGTAGTAAAAGCATCTCTTGTTACATTTTCCCACACCTACTTAGGTCTCCTCCAGCGGACATCCATTGTTAATACTTTCTTGGATATCATTTGAAAAGTATGTAATACATGTACAAACATGTATGAATACCTGCTTTCCTTTCATCTCCTCTCAACAAATGACAACATGCAATTTATGTTGTCATTATTAACGACAATATTTTGGCCTCTGAGTTTTTCATTTACAATATCTTTTTGAGATCTTTACATATTGACACTTGTAGAGCTACTTTGTAGTAGTGAAAAGTGTTAGTTGCTCAGTTGTGCCCGACTCTTTGAGACCCCATGGACTGTCCATGGGATTTTCCAGGCAAGGATACTGGAGTGGGTTGTCGTTTCCTTCTCCAGAGGATTTTCTCAACCCAGGATCAAGACCAGGTCTCTTGCACTGCAGGCAGATTCTTTACTGACTGAGCTACCAGGGAAGCCCCACTTTGAAATAAGGAATATTTAAAATTGACATTGGACTTCCCAGGTAATGTGGTGGTAAAAGAATCCACCTGCCAGTGCAGGAGACACAAGAGACGTGAGTTCGATTCCTGGGTCAGGAAGATCCTCTGGAGTAGGAAATGGCAACCCACTGGATTATTCTTGCCTGGAGAATCCCATGGACAGAAAAGCCTGGCGGGCTGCAGTCCAGGGGGTCACTCACAGTTGGACACGACTGAGCACACACACAAAATTGACATATAGAATTCTGTTGAAGAAATCCAGTTGTTTCCTCTGCTATTACTGTGTGCGTGAACCACACAGCCATAAATGCAATGCGCATTACTGTCATCTTTGGAAACCCACATGCGCTAGGCACTGTGCAGACTGGTTCTGAGATTTCATTTAACCTATTCTTGGCTGGGAACAGAAGGGTTAATAAGACAGCTTCAATTTCCTGGACCTAAAGAATATTTTTTAAATGTTTACTATTGAAATAGGATCAAGTCCCATTTGTATTATATGCTCCTGAAAAGAATAAAAAATGGAAATTTTTATAGGTAGTTCTGATTACCGCCAACTACCTCAAGATTAGTTTTATGTTAAAAACCTTATCTCTTGTCTTTTACTTGTCATTACTGAAAAACATGATTTCTTTGATGCTGTAAATGTAATTTTTTTTGGCATAGAATTTATTCAAAGCAAAGCAGAGCCTGGTTTTGATTTTTCTGAATGTTCTTAACTAGAATCAAAACAAGGGTACATATGTATTTTATATGGAGGACAAGAGTCGATTACAGGTACTGTCTGATGTGCCTCCCTGAAGCTATTGTGACTGTCACTACTGATGTTCAAACATGGATTCTTCATTGGAAATTTAACAGCTGGGAGTTTGAAGAATGAGGGGTGTTGCTTGTGGCCACAAAGAAGTAGGTAAGTATCTGTGGCGTTATTATCCTCTTTCAGACTTGGAAGTGTAGAAGTCTTCTGATCTGCTATAGAAATAAGGTAAATAGACTGGTATTCTCTCTTTTTTTTTTTTTTTAAGCCTGGTATTTTTGAAAGCATGGTGGTGCCCCTTATCCATGGGGGATGTGTTCCAAGACCCCCAGTGGATGCCTTGAGACCATGAATATTATTGAACCCTATGTATACTGTGTTTTGTCCCATATATGCACACCTATGATGAAGTTTAATTTATGAATTAGGCACAGTAAGAGAATGTTCAAACTGCCAACAGCACTATTTTTGTGCTTTGGGGCCATTATTTAGTACTATACAGGTTACTTGAACACAAGCACTGTTCTACAGGACAGGCAATCTGATAACCAAGACAGCTATTAATGCCTAGCGTGTGGGATGAGCTGGACAAAGTGATGCTTCATGCCCTGGGTGGGATGGAACTGGAGGGCATGAGATTTCATCACACTACTGGGAACAGCATGAAATTTAAAATATATGAATTGTTTATTTCTGTAATGTTACATTGAGTATTTTCTGACTGGTTGACTGCAGGCAACTGAAACAGCAGGAAGTGAAACTTCTGATAAGGAAGGACTGATGTACACCAAAGTATCTCCATTCTTGCCATGGACTTGAATGATAAGAGAGGATGCCCTTATTTTTATTAGTTTATATTATATCTTTGCCACTGGCTCCATGGTGGCAGAAGTTGATAGTTTTCCATCAGCACCCCGACTAGGGGATTCACATCAGCTTCCTTTGTGGCTAGTAGGGCAGGTAACCAAATTCTGGTCAGTGGGATGCAGATGGAAGTGGTGTGGGGTACCCCAGGGCCCTGAAAGGAGTGGGTGTCCTTTCCTGCTGTTCAGATATCCATGTGCTGGTGGTGGAGCTGCTCAAGAGGGAATTCACCCCGCCCCCATAGGGTATTCCTCAAAGGCGGAAATAAGCCTTTGTCTTGTTTAAACTTCTGTATTGAAGGGGTGCTCTTTGTTTCATACCCCATAGGGTATTCCTCAAAGCCGGAAATAAGCCTTTGTCTTGTTTAAACTTCTGTATTGAAGGGGTGCTCTTTGTTTCAGCAGCTTAAAATTGTGCCCTAACCAATAACATCCATATGTCCAGATATGATTAAGAAGGAACTAGACCACCTGCTTCTTTTAAGTGCCTTCTAGAATCAAATGTGAATGTTCAAATTACTAGTCTCCGAGTAGCCTAAATCCCTAGAACGGTGATTCTCTTGTTTCTTTGATTTAATTTTGTGTTTTACAAACGTTCATAGCATGAGATGAAACTGGTTAGTATCAAATTGGTTATAGCAGTATTTTCCAAGCTACTTTTCAGAAATCTCATATGAATGGGTTATCGATTCAGTACCAGTTCCAACATGAGGGAGGCTTCCCACACATCAAGAAGTGACTCTCCAATACTGGTTGGGTATCCTGGAATTCAACTGGATTCTGACACTATCTGTCCGGAGATAGCATCAGATTCCACAGGTTAAGGGCTCAGTCCCCCAAGATTGCCCTCAACTTCAGATGTAAATCACAAGCCCAGGTTGTTACCTGTGCTTCTGACCTACTGGCCATAAGTCAGATGTTCCTGTGACCCCTAGCCTCCACTCTTGGATTTGACTAATTTACTAGAATGGCCCACAGAACTCAAAAAACCTGCTTACTTACTAGGTTACCAGTTTTTTGTTTTTTTTTTTTTTAAACAAAGGATATTAAAGAATATGAATCAGCCAGATGAAGAGAGACATAGAGTGAAGTCCTGAACAAAGGAGGTTCTGTCCTAGTGGAATTTGGTGTCAGCACCATGGCACATGGAAGCATTTTGGTTTCCCAGACTGGAAGCTCTTCAAACCCCCTCCTTTTGGTCTTTCCTAGAGGCTTCTTACGCAGGGTGACTGGTTAAATCACTGGATGTTGGTGGTTGATTCAACCTCCAGTCCTTCTCCCCTCCCTGAAAATCAGGGGTGGGGCTGACTGTTCCATCCCTCTATTCAAGGTTGGGTTTCCCCGGCAACCAGCCCCATCCTTAGGTGCTTCCCACAAGTCATCTCATTAACATAAAGTCAGGGTCTTGTTATGAATAATAAAACAGTTTCACCTTTATGGCTCTAAAGTGATTTCAGGGACTGAGGACAAAAGACCAAATATAACAGAAGATGCCCTCGTGTCTCTTACTGCTCAGGACATTCCAACGGTTTGGGGAGCTGTGAGCTAGGAATTGTGAAAGAAGATCATATATGTCTTTATTATAAATCACATGAGTGTTTTTCTAAAAAAGGTGTAGGGAAGGATTTGAAGACAGCAAGAGTGGAAAGCTACGGGGCAAATAATAACCAGTTTCTTCAGGGCTATAATGAGAAAGTACCACCACCTGCAGGCTGGTGGGAGATAAGAGGTTACTGTTTCCAGTGTTATTTGACCATGCATCTCTTTCTTTGCAACGTATTAACATTTTGTGAAACTAGTGTTTTTTTGAAACATAGTTTGGAATTACAGTGTTACAGGGTTACAGTTGTTTGTATTTTGCTGGTCTGTAAACAAATGTCTCTATTACAGAGGACTATGTATCTCATCCATCTTGCGTTGATTCACACTTTGCAGCTCATAGAAGGGAACCACATTTACTTTATGTTCCAGGTCTGGAGGAGTTCTTCCCATTTGCTCCCATGAGCTATAGACATAGTACAATTAAAATGCATTAGTTTATGTCTTCATAAAAAAGGAAATGATAGAAATTTGAAATGCATGAATATATGAAATACTTATGTTCTAATAAGAACCCATTTTATCTGCTTTGTATCATTTGGATTGTGTGTAAGATTTTATTAGCCAAAAATGGTGACGCTACAACAAAAATAGATTGAAAAACTGTTGTTGGTGTTAGTAAAGTTAGTAAACTCATACAGTTGGGGTTGTATGGTGGAAGGTGTGATTTCACACTTCCTTTGGTAGTCCTGTTTCTGAACAGGACAGTAGGATTAGTGTTGTTTTTTAAGAGAGCAAACTGACATCAGAACAAAAATTAAGTGGTTTGGGGAGGGCAAACCCTGCGGGGAAGCCAGGTTATCAGGCAGGAGGTGGCATTACTCTGCGTTGCAGCCATCCAGGGCAGAGGGATGAATGGAGGAGGCTTCAGGCAACGTTTTCCAGAGTTTCTATGTTTCATGCTCCTCCATGGAGTTATATTTTGTATAGAGCTGATGTGTGGGCTTTTAGAAACATAAATCAATAATAAAAGATCAAAAAGCAGAGGCACATGACTATACTGGAAAATATAAAAGCCACATCTGTTTCCATAGTTGCCTTTTGACAGCGATTGGTAAAGAACCATTGAATGTATTCTCACAGTCTTTGCTTATGTCATGGAACCTTTGTCCCTAACTCTCCTTTCCTGAGTGTATCATGGCAGAAGGGTTGAATTATGAAATTGTGTTCTGTAAAGTATTTGTTCAGCTCGAGTTGTTTGCTCTTTAGTTGGATTTCCTGTGCTTTTCATGGGACGGTTGAGCTTCTGTTAGGAGGTTTTCAAAGCCTCTAGACCACCCATATCTATTGTTTGGCAGCTGATGGAGCGTCATGGTGCTTGCTGCAGATCTACAAGAGGTCTCGCTAGCTTTGGTTGCTTAACACTCTGGGTTCATAAATCCCTAATTTAAATTTGGTACTTCTATGGGGTACAGTTTTATTTCTAAATTTACATGTCTGCTCCAACCCCACAACATGGTTTTCACTTGAGTTGTCTGGAATCTTACTAGAGCCTCAGAGTCCATTTTGTACATTTCAACCAACTTTTTCCATTTTGTTTGTTGTTGTTTAGTCACTAAGTCGTGTCTGACTCTTTGAGACCCCAGGGACTGCAGCACGCCAGGCTTCCCTGTCCTTCACCATCTCCCAGAGTTGGCTCAAACTCATGTCCATTGAGTCGGTGATGCCATCCAACCACCTGCTCCTCTGCCGCCCCCTTCTCCTTTTGCCATCAGTTTTTCCCGGCATCAGGGCCTTTTCCAGTGAGTTGGCTCTTCCCATCACGTGGCCAAAGTATTGGAGCTTCAGGTGGCTTTAATTTTTTCTTTGTTTTTAAAAGTTTGATGTGTCCAAAGGGGAACAAAATCTAAGCATGGCTGTCAACACAGAGACAATGAGGTTGATTAATTCACATTGGCATAAAAGCTGTTTCTACCAGTACAGCTTCTTTTTCTATTATAAACTGGAGACAATGTATCCAGAAAACAAGGGATGTTTCCTAATAGTGTGTCACGAGGGGATGGTGACATAGACAAGGTGGTGACATGTCTAGATTGCTTTTAATACATGTTTTTAAGTTAGACCAGTAACCTTTCCTCATACAGACCATTGGGAAAAAAGCTGCAATCTGTCCATTAGTTGTAATACATGATCCTGGCGTGAGGTAACTTGCAAATAGTTACTGTGTGAAATCAATCTGATGATAAAAGGACATAAATTTCGGGATGTTTCTGTGTGACTTATACAAGTTTATGAATTTTATTATTTTTCAAATTAATCGTAAACAGTTTGTCTGAATAAGACCGATAGTGAAAAGTAATAAAGATAATATGTTCCATTAGAAAAAACGCTGAGGCATTAGGTGTATATTGTGTGTAATACTGTAGATACCACATGAATGCCGCCCTTGTTACCGTTTGTAATTTAACTGAATATCTTCCTGTCTTTAGTGAGCAAGAAACAGTGGTTTCAGATGGAGTCTCTTCTTCATTCTATAATTGGCACTGTGGCTTCCCTGATGGATCAGCGGGTAAAAAATCCACCGGCAGTGCAGGAGACTCAGGGGACGTGGGTTCAATCCCTGGGTCAGGAAGATCCCCTGGAGGAAAGGACAACCCACTCCAGTATTCTTGCCTGGAGAATACTATGGACAGAGGAGCCTGGTGGGGTACAGTCCATGGGGTCACAAAGACTCAGGCATAACTAGGTGACTAAGCACACACGTGGCTTTGATAGGGAAGGTCCTTTGAGGAACCTCTTTGATGTCATATGGTTGGAAGTTTGGACTCTGGCTGTGATTTTTAGGCTGTTGTCTATGTGGTCCTTCTCCAGATTCAGTCACAGGTCTGCAGTGTCATTTACCTCCTTCCATATGCCCAGTTCTGGTGGGGGGCGCTATTCCTATAAATTATTAAGTGGATGGTGCCCTTTGAATGTATGGGATGTGAGAATACTGATCTTGAGTACCCACGTTGTACACATCCCAGTGGGAGATGTCCTGTCATCCCCAGGGGGATTCAGTTCAGGTTCTTAAACACAGGCAGGTACGATGCTCCACGGCACTCCGACTCTCCTCTTCACCCTCTTCCAGCTCCCAGCTCTCCCCACTTGATGTTCACCTAAGGAAACCCTACTAACTCATTCAGTAATTCAACAGTTATTTACTGAGCACCTGCTATGCATCCTGCTTTATGTTAAGCACCTAGGAAGCACTCAGGGATCATGCTAATTTGGATAAGTTAATCCTTGGAGAAGCCTCAGTGTATGCTTCTCTTGTTTATAACACTTTCCCTGTCTTGGCTCTTCGTGCAAAACTTAAAAAAAAAAAATCACTTTGTTTTCATTCACATTGCATGGTGCCTGCTTATTGTATCTCTGTATTTTCTCCCTCTGGACCATAAGTACTTTGAGCACAGGATTGCATTTTTTTTCCCTTTGTTTCCCAACCAATAGCTCAGTAAATTGGAGAAAAGCAAAAATTACAGTAGAATAGATTGAATTTCAATTCCACCTCTTTCTTGCTGGGCAAATTAACTTTCCTAAATCTTAGATTTCCCCCTCTGTGCTTTGGAGATAAGAACATCAAGTTAGACCAACTCAAGAAGATTTATTTGTTTTCACCGTCCTCAGACTTTAGATGAGAATGTGTTCATACGTTTCCGGGACAGAGCCCATCACCTTAGTATGAAGATACTAAGGTATCCACCCATTAGTCCTCTCCATCCTTCTTGTCTGTGACTTTGAGTATAGCAGGGATTCATGAAAGTCTATTGAATAAAAAACAAAGCACCCAAGGTTTGTATCATTAAATATGTTTACATAAAAATAGGGAAATTAGCATGAATAGTATATATTATTCCTTGGCAGTGGCATCTCTGCTAATCAGGTACTGGGAAATAGTGACCTTGGCCTCCAGCTGTCTTCAATAGAAGCTAACTGGCACTACCTTAGGCATCCTTCTCTCTTAACAAGAGAGTCATTATTTGGAAAATCTAGTCATATACACTTTTTTCTTCCAAAGAGTCTAAACAACACAATAAATACCTGTATTACTCATTCTGTGTTAATTCTTCTTGCCAGAGGACAGAAATGCATTTAAAGGAAATTCCTGGAAGAATATCTAGAGACCTAAAAATAAACCTCATGGTTTTATTTTAAGCTTGTCAACAGGGGTGACAAGTGCAAGAATTGTAGCCCAGATGTACGGGAAGCAGCTCATAAATTCTCTTTCTTGCTGTGTTTTATCTTGCCTGCCACTTTCTCCTAAAATGGAAATAATTTTTAATATCAGAGAGAGAGGGATGGGAAAATCCCACTTTTGTTTGTAAAGGTGACGCTGTGGTGAATGAACAGTCACGGGGACACTTGTCTGTGTTAGTGGCTGGCTGCTGGGAAAGAGGGCTGCCCTGAGGCTGGCACTCAGGCGCTTCAAGATGCTGCTGGCTTGTCACTACTGTTCCTCTCTGGGGTCTCCGTGCTCCTATTAAGGAAACTAGGAGGTGACCGAGGGGCTGATTAGAAGTCCTTAAATTTCCCTTTCTGGGTCTTCCCTGGTGGATCAGTGGTAAAGAATCTGCCTGCAACACAGGAGATGCGGGGTTGATCCCGGGGTCAGGAAGATCCCCTGGAGAAGGAAATGGCCACCCACTCCAGGATTCTTGCCTGGGAATCCCATGGGCAGGGGAGCCTGGTGGGCTACAGTCCATGGGGTTGCAGAGAGTCAGACGTGACTGGTCGACTAAACAACAACCACCAATTCCTTTTCTAAGTCCGCTTGCACAGTATTCAGAGGCCTAGTTCTTTTCATTCAGAGAGGGAGAGGAGAGCAGCACGTATCCCCTACTGAGAAGCAGGTGAGAAGCAGGTTCAGCTGGGTTTCCTGGGACAAATCAGCACAGAACTGGAGAATGTCAATGAGTGTAGAGCCGACTGGCCTCCGAGCCCCAGGATGGGAAGTAAGCCAAGTAATGCTTCTGTCTGAGTTCTGGCTTAACTCATAGTGTGGACCTTGGATCCTTTTCCTTACTCTCAACCAAAGCTATAATGGTGACTTTACTTTTGTAGGGTCATCTCAGATGGAAGGAGATTCTGGATGATTTAGATGTTGTATTTTAATGCATATATGTATATATATGGAATCTAGAAAGATGGTACTGATGACAACCTATTTGCAGGGCAGCAAGGGAGACACAGTGGAGACAGCAGTGGGCTTCCCTGGTGGCTCAGAGGGTAAAGCGTCTACTTGCAATGCAGGAAACCTGGGTTTGATCCTGGGTCAGGAAGATCCCTTGGAGAAGGCAGTGGCAACCCACTCCAGTACCCTTGTCTGGAAAATCCCATGGATGGAGAAGTCTGGTAGGCTATAGTCCATGGGGTTGCAAAGAGTCAGACATGACTGAGCGACTTCACTAATGGAGAATGGACTTGTGGGCACAGTGAGGGAAGGAGAGGGTGGACGAATTGAGAGGGTGGCTTTGAAACATCTATATTACCGTGTGTAAAATAGATAGCCAATGTGTGGCAGCTTGCTGGATGACACAGGGAGTTCAAACCAGTGTTCTGTGACAACCTAGAGGGGTGGGATGGAGTGGGAGGTGGGAGGGAGGTTCAAAAAGAAGGGGACATGTATATACCTATGGCTGATTCATGTTGATGAATGGCAGAAACCAACACAATGTTGTAAAGCAATTATCCTCCAATTAAAAGTAAATAAAAAAATGAAAACCACGGATAACTGCAAAATATTCCAGAGGGTTAAATCAAGGTCTTGTTCTTTTTTTTTTAAGTGAACTACTGAGTCAGGCAATGGTTCCAGCTCTAGATGTGTTCAGTTCCCGCAAATTCTGTGATAGGAAATTGTAATGGTTTTTGAAAGGTGTCTTAATAAATGTGGTTTTTATGGGACCACTTAGAATCTCCCTCACCCCCTTAATTTTTTTCCAAGCCCTGCCTGTGAATTGCATCTTTCTTTTAACAACTGCTCATCACACCCTAGTTATTTGAATGGAAATCCAGTCTATACAAAATCAGTATACACTGGATTTTCCTTCATGTGTGTACTAAGGGGATATTTGTTTAATATTTAATTATTGAGGCTACAGAGGTATTCCTATATCCTTTGACTTTCTTCCCTTTAAGTATCTGTTTCATATTTCATACCATTAGTACATTCTTTACATCGGTCAAGGATGGCCTGTTTGTATTTCAGCCGCCCTGAAATACTTGCTTTTTTATTATCCTTTATTTGTAGATGTGCCATCTTCCCCTGTCCTTTCTAATATGATTATTCAAACAATCCTTTCTTTTCCATGTTAAGATAGTGCTAACTCTCCTTTGAAGTTCACCCCCTGTATTTATTTTTCTTTATTCTTAAACCTCTGCTCCATTAAGCTTCTCTCTGTTCCTTTTCTCTCATGGATTTTAATACCAGCTTTAATTCTGGAACTTGTACTTACTTTTTCATCTTTTGTAAAATAAATGGGCCCTGTATGGATAGACGCACTTAGAGAGTGGATCTGCTGTGATAGAAAATACTAGGAAAGTAAATTCCATACCTAGGATTTCTCTCTTGGGCTTTTTACAGTTTTTTACATCACTCCAGAATATTCTGTAGAATCCAGGGCTATTGCCAAGTTCTCCGGCCAGTTATCTGGATCTTCATGTCTATTAATGCAGCTTAAGCCTGTGTTAATTAACTCCATTGTAATATGTCACCTGGTTGGCTGGTTTTGAGTTTCTAGAAACCTAAACCCATCATAATAATAATGACAACAATAGTAACAAGAAACTGCATACTTTCTGTAAAATGGGCACTTTACACATATCAGTTCTAAAATATAGTGAAGTGAAAGTCACTCAGTCATGTTAGACTCTTTGTGACCCCATGGACTCTTCAGTCCATGGAATTCTCCAGGCCAGAATACTGGAGTGGATAGTCTTTCACTTCTCCAGGGGATCTTTCCAACCCAGGGATCGAATCCGGGTCTCCTGCATTGCAAGAGGATTCTTTATGAGCTGAGCCACCAGGGAAGCCCAAGAATACTGGCGTGGGTAGCCTATCCCTTCTCCACTGGATCTTCCTGACCCAGGAATCAAACCAGGATCTGCTACATTGCAGGCGGATTCTTTACCAGCTGGCTACCAGGGAAGCTCAAAATGTAAGATTTATTTATTTATTGGCTGCTCTGGGTCTTCATTGCTCTGCTGGCTTTTCTCTAGTTGCGGTTTGCGGGCTTCTCGTTGCGACTTCTCTTGTTGCAGAGCATGGACTCTAGGGCACGTGGCCTTCAGTAGTTGCAGCACGTGGGCTCAGAAGTTGCCACTCCTGGGGTCTAGAGCACAGGTTCCGTAGTTGTGGTGCACGAGCTTAGATGCTCCGTGGCATGTGGGATCTTCCCAGATCAGGGATCAAACCTGTGTCTCCTGCATTGGCAGGTGGACTCTTCACCACTGAGCCACAAGGGAAGCCCATAAAGTATAAGATTATATAGAGGATTAAATAAAGACTAAAGGTGAGTGTGTACATTGTCCAAACTGGCATGGATCAAGGCAGGTTTGGTTGTTTTTCTTCTCTGCAAAAGTTCCTGAGCTTGTATTTCTCTCATCCTACATTCTAATGTTGCTGGCTTCATTCAGGTCTTTATACTTATTCAGATGATATTCTGATTATGTTAGTTTCAATCCTTTTTTGGAACTGATTTTGTCTTATCATCGATTTTCTATTCCTGTTACATTTTTTTGTATCTTTCAATGACTTGATAAATATTCCTTCTGTGTCTGCCTGGAAATTGTTCACAGGACCGAGAACATAGGAGAGTTGCCCACCACCAGGAGCTTCCTATCTCAATGTCCATTTCTAAACACATTTTGGAGAGAGTCAAGTAACAACCTGTGACTCCATTTAACCATACTGTCATTCAGCCCCTGTTTCTCTGTTGTTCATTAGGATTTAGGGCAACTGAAATCAACAAGAGTGAGACACTATAGGAGGTCCTGTGGAAATGACACACAAACAAAACAGTCTTGTTGTGGTTTGCAAGAAGAGGGAATAGACTAGTGCACAGGTAATTATAAGCAAAACAGGGTGAATCTCCTCTCAGATGTAGAGAGACCAGGGAGATTTGACTTGGATGAGCGCAAATTTTACAGATCCACTTGTAGGTCTTATGCTGTGGTCCATGGAGTCGCAAAGAGTCGGATTGAGTGAGCGACTGAATTGAACTGTAGGTCTTGTAGAGAGAAGGCTATATCTCGAGAGTCAGATGCCAGCTGAATCTTGAAGGGGATGCAGAGGTCTGTGCAGGATGAGAGGATATTGCCTGTACATGTGCAGATGGACAGCGCAGGCCATGTGTGTGACACAGTTAAGCCATCTGCTTTGACTTGTGGGGTGTGGGGTGCATAGGACGTGTACTGTGCAATTGTGTTGAAGGCTTTGGTTATGGACTTCTACCACGCTGAAGAGCTTAGACTTGGCCATGCCAACCACAGTGTACTGATTACGAACACAGACTCCAGAGTCAGACTTCTTGGGCATGAATTCTGTCGTGCTCCCTACTAGCTGTGTGCATGCTCAGTCCCTAAGTCGTTTAGTCTGACTCTTTGTGACACCATGGACTGCAGGCCGCCAAGCTCTCTGTCCATGGGATTTCCCAGGCATGAATACTAGAGTAGGTGGCCCTTTCCCCCTCCAGGGGATCTTCCCAACCCAGGGATCAAACCCATGTCTCTTGCATCTCCTGCACTGGTGGGTGGATTTTTTACCACTGCACCACCTGGGAAACCCTACTAGCTGTGTAATCTTAGGTAATTTACTAAAACCTTCTGTGCCTCAGTTTCCCTGTCTGCAAAATGAAGTTAAAACATCAACCTCTTTGTAAGTTTTTTTGTGTGAGGATTAACTGAGGTAACATTTATTAAGTCCTTACCCAATGCCTGCCAAACAGTAAATGCTAAGTGCTTGTTAAAGAGGAGAGATTTTTTTTGTTTGGAGGAGGAAAACCACGTAACAGAAGTTGGATGGTAAAATGCTTACGCTGGTAGCTGTGAGAATTATGGGCTAGGTAGAGGCTGTGTATGGTGGCGGTGAGTAAAAAACAATGAGAAAGTCAATGGGATGGGTAAGACATAATGAGGGAGGGTCTAAAAGGGAGTGTCAAGAGGACCACTTCATTCAGTATTCCATTAATTTTCCCTTCCCTAATTGACCTGTCCTTGTTGGTTGGTCAGATTTAAATCTCAGTGCACGAGCTCCCTTTTTATTCTTTTCCATCTTCTGAGAAGTCATCAGCAAAGCAAGTCCACAGTCGAGAATCTTTTAGCTGCTCTGCAGTGAGTACCATTAGACATGTTGTCAATACTCGGATAGATGATGCCTCTTTATCATGACTACATTTTACCTCCGTAATGTGAGGAAAGCATCTGCTTCATAGCGCTCTGTGTCAGTGTGGTTAATAAACAACATACATAACAACCCCGAGCACATAGTATATCTTATCAGCAGTCCGGTTGCTACATAAAATCCTGCGTCTTTGCCTCTGACCAAATGATAGAAACCTGATAATCAAGCCCGACATTCTTCATGTACAGTAGAGGAAATGTGATTCTCACTTTTTAACTTCTTATCTCCTTTTCATCACTTGAAATGTACATGAAACACACATCCAGCAAGTGATAGTTAGCAGTAGAACCTGACTATATGTAATAAGGGATATTTTTGGACACTCTGAAGTTCGGCCTTCTAAGATTCAATTCAAGATAAAAGGACCACAAAAATAAAAAAAGGTCATATAAGTATTGTAGCAAGCCGCCATGGTTATGGAGGTCGTTTAAAAATAGGAAATCTTTACTTCCCACTTGGAGGAAATATTGATTGAAGCCTGAACTGGGGTCTTTGTTTCTGCCTCTCATTTGTCAAAATGATCTTTCTAAAAGGCTGCTGATATCTTATGCTACCTGAGACCTGTGAAGGTAAGGACATTGTTAAAAGAAAGGAACAAAATCAGTGTCTGTGTAGGTACAGGTTTAGGATTATATAGAATTTGATTATGGATTATGTGTTTTCAGATCCTGCCTGGATTTCAGCAAGCTCTTGCTTTTGAGTCCGGTGCCTTTTGCCCACAGCTCAGGCTACATATGACCCAGTAGTCACCCTTTCCCAGTCCTGCGGTCATTCTCCATCCTGGCTACACAGTGAAATCACCCTAAGCAGTGAAAAAAAACAGTGCCCAGCCCCATGCCCAGAGTTTGATGTGATTAGATTGACCGCAGCGATTCTCATAGACATCAGGGTTGGGAATCCCCACTTTAGAGACCACTTACCCCTCAGGCAGGGGGATCTAAAGCATTTACGGTGAACACTCTTCCACTCAGCATCACCGTGATATTTGCTGCTGTCTGGCCTTGATATGGCTACTCTTTTGGAAGCTGGTTTCTCTATGAGCCTCAAAGACCCCAGTCTTCCCTTTGACCCCAGTTCTGATGACTGGAGTTCAGCTTTCTTTCCCTGTGGCTGAGTTCATGACTCATTAATTGCTTGCTTCCTCACAGTCTTTGGAAGCCTGGAACTCTTCATTTTTTAATTTTATTTTTTTGCTCTTGGGAAATTGCCCCTAGAATCTGTTAGTGCTGACTAGCTATTCTTACAGAGCACCACTCCTGAATGCCCCGCTTCAGTATTCTCTCTCCCAGGTCACACTCTTGCTCTCGTTGGGTGTCCCTGACATGACAGCTGGTCCCCACATCTGTGGGGTGGGGGGCACCATGGTCTCAGAGAGCCTCGTGCTGGACTGATTTGACCTGATGCACCTGAAGCTGTGTCTGGTCTTGCTTCCCGCAGAGTTTGTTCTGGTTGAGAAGCTGGGTCTCATTCTTGATTCTTGCCCCTTTCTGTCCTAACTGTCGGTCCCTGTATGTTATCTCACCCTTTACGTGGTGAAAGGCACTGGTTCAGATGAACCCCTTATGAAGACCAGGCTGCTGGGTGATGTGCTCCCAGACAGAGAGGGTGGGCAGAAACTTTGGGAGATACTCATGCATCCCGATTTCCACTGAGATCAGTGATTCACCAAGCTCGGAAGCCTGTCTAGCACGGACCGTTCCTCTGAATCTCTCCAGTGGTTGGTGCATCACCTCATGATATTGCTTTGGGCAGGTTTCCCCTCATTTCAGTTTTTGTCTTTGTTAATATCCAGGGTGCTTCATTTGTTACTTTATCTATCGTGCAGAATGGAGGTATGAAGGTTTGTAGATGCCTGGTGTCTGATTGACAGGAAGGATGGGGCTCTCACACACTTGTGTGCACTACTGTGTACACAGTGGAGTGCTTACTCCGCTGCAGTCTTAGTGTGAGTAGACATAGCTTTAGGATTATGGAAAATCTGACTAATTTGGATAGTGTGAAGCAATATTACCAGAAATAAACCCCAGTTGTAAAATATTTACATATTTTTCATAGTTTCTCACATATCTGGGCTCTGATTTTCCCAGCAGCTACTCTACTTACCACCTGGTTTATTAATTTGCTTTCACACTGAAGCCAAGTAGGCTTTGGCTCTGTTGGTTTGTCGGTTCCCTGGGTGTTCCATCCGGGACTGGATATTAGTCGTCATTGCCAGTCTTCAGGGAGCATCAGTGGACATACCTGTTTGGGCCTCATCTCTGGAAATTCTGCGTTATTAAGTCAGGTGGGGTTCCTGAGCATCTGTATTTTTTTAAATTTGTTTTTAATTGGAGGATAATCACTTTACAATATTGTGTTAGTTTCTGCTGTACAACAACATGGATCAGCTGTATGGATACATATATCCCCTCCCTCTTGAGCCTCCCTCCTATGACCCCTACCCCCATCCCACACCTCCAGGTCATTACAATGAGCATGGAGCTGAGCTGAGTCATGGTACATGGTAGTATATACACATGGTAGAGTATATATGTTAATGCTATTTCTCTCTTAATTCATCCCACCCTTTCTCTCCTCACTCTCCCCATGAGCATCTATATTTTTGCAAAGCCCCCCAGGTAATTCTGATGTATCCTAAAGCTGAGAAATACAATCGTAGAAGGACTGAAATAAATACCAGACAGGCATGGCCTTTAGAGATTTTCCCAGGCCTGAGATTTCACGTAGTTCAGTGTGAGGTGTCAGAAAGTTTTAGAAAAATTTAGAAAAACTATGAAAATGAGAAGCTAATGAACAGTCCATGAGGTCACAGAGAGTCAGATATGACTTAGTGACTGAACTGCAACAACAGTGTAGTGATGAAAGTTGACACCTGGATTATTTGATGTTACTTCAGATTTTGAATAAAGAAAAGGGAGCTAAGATCTCTCTGTAAAATCAGAGCAAAGAAGCATTTTTGTCATCTGATCCTCTTGAAAATCTTGACTGCTTGGAGCAAGCAAATAGGGTTGTAGTTTTCTTTTTTTTTTTTCCCCTCCCATACCATGAACATTCACTGGCTTCACAAGTGGTCTCTTCATTTATCCTCTTTGAACTTCATTATCGTTTTTCCTTTCCAGTCAGCAAAGTGCATGCTAAATAGTCTTGGGTACTCAGGAGCTAATTATATAATTTAGAAGTGTAAAAGTTCTCATTACCCCCCTACAGTCTGCAGTCTTTTTCTTCTGAATCCATAGAGCAATTGGCAAGACTTTCTCTTTAACACTATGGAAGGGTTTCTTTAAAGCAGTTTCTAGGAAAAGGTATTATTTGGGGATCACGTAGGGAGATCAGAATTAAAAAAAAAACAAAACCCTCTTCTTAAAATGACACAATGCACTCTGTTTCCAATGTGAAAGATTTAAATTGCTGTCAGTCAGGTCATGTGCTTTCCATTAAGACAACACCCACAGGCTGATTTAAGAGACTTAGTGTAATCGGTTGAACAGTTGAAGTGATACAACTCCCTTCTGTGTTGGTACTTTTGAAGTTGGTTTCCTGTTTTGACTGTTGCCTTTGGGATCATAAATTACTCCAGAAAGTTCATCTGAGTAAATTAAATTCCTCATCTGATTTTCTTCAAGATTTTGATTTTATTTGGTTTTACTGTTCGGCTCATTGGGGCTTACAGAGGTCAAGTGCCTTGGCCAAGGTCATCTAGTGTGTCGATGTCTTAGCACAGGTCAGTTTTCTTTTAAGTCCCTCTTGATGTCTGCATTCTACGTTCATCAATCTGTTCATTGACCGCCAGCGCATCCTTGTTGGTTCATCTCCTTATGAACTGGCCGTGTTTAAGGACCTTCCACACCAGTGGGACTTGATGGGAAGCCTGTGTGTTCAAGGGCTATCTTTTATATGCAAATGAGAAACATACAGAGATCAATTAGAATCATCTTTTGCATGCAGCTCTCTAGGGATTTGTTCCCCCACGCCAGCAAAATCAGGCTCAGGTTCACCAGTTGGATGCTTGTGTGGGGCGGGATGCTAGTCATGTGCTGTCTGGTATTTGAGGCTGGCATGACGGAAGGCAGGATGGCCTGCAAATAGATGACTTCATTTCAGGGGCATGGAGCCTTTGCCAGGAGAGAAATGTTTTGCATTCATTTCCTAGAGGCTGCTGCAAGTGTGGCAGAGCTGCTAGATTTTTGTGGCTGCCCCTGTAGGGTTTTGTCTGCTCCAATCTCAAAAGTGAAGCTTGCAGGAATGCAGCTAGGAGACTATACCAAAAGCATTAGAAAAAAAAGAACCCATAATTAGCCTGCACGGTCTCGAGCCTCTAGCCTAGGATAGGCTAGAATGCAAAACACTTTGAAAAAAATGCCTAGGTTGAAATTTAGTTTAAACTTATTAAGTGAGTAGCATGAATAGAGAGCCAAGGCATACTGTAATTACATGTAACTTTTGAGGTCTGAATTCATTGAAAACTGTATTCAAGCTCCCATTTTGTCTCTCCTGTGGAATACCCAGAGTAATTTATTTATTTTTTTTAAATTTATTTTTTTTATTTATTTTAAATTTATTTTTTTTAAATGAAAGCAGACGTTTTTGATTATTGGTTTCCCCGCTCAGTTAATAATGCTTTTTATTTTAGCAGTTTCTTCAGTTTGGGTCTCTCCCCACTTTCCCTCACCAGCACGCACATTTCGGGGTGGTTGGGAAGGCATGGTTGATGCTAATATAGGGCTAATCAGTGAGCCACTCAATCGCCTACCTTGGCACACACAGCTTTGCTGTCGGCCAGAGATAAATTGGTACAGGAGAAAGATGATTTAAAGCAATGCCTGAAAATGATTATCGCACAAAGGCCAGCATTTAGGAAGCTGTTCAGCCACAGAGAAATTCCCAGGGAGGCTGAGGCGACAGCCTTTGTCTTGCAGTAAGGGCAAATGGTGAAAATCAAGTGTCGGCCCAGGCGCGGTTTATGTCCATTTGAGTGACTAAAGGCCAATTTGGCTCAGCACGTGTTTGGATCATGTGCTGTAAATCCTGTGACCTTGTTTCTATTGCTGATTTATCGCTTTTGTGTGCTTCAGGCTTTCTGGGGGAAGAAAAAAAATCCTCGACCCCTGATGGGAAAGTCGGCAAAGCCGGAAGTGGGCGCAGGAGTTGTGTGGAGCCTCACTTCACTTCTTGAAGGCAGCCAGCAGAATCACCCCTGGCTTGGACTGCTTCGGGACTGGGGCTCATGGGCAGGGACAGGGTTTTGTCAGAGAAGCCACCAGGTGTAAAACAGAATAAGAGTCTTTGCGAGCCAAGTGGGCAGAGCTGTTAGAAGTGCAGCCACTCCACTTAAAGGGGATTCAGGTCTTATCAGGATCAAATGAATGCAGTTCAGCAGCAGTGGCTCAGAAGGCTTTCCAAAGAATGACTAGGACCCATTTGCTAGTTATTGATTGACCCGCTGTATTCCTGCCAATGCCCTGAAAACTCAACATGTTGCTCGTACGCAGTCTTTGAGCTTGTTTCTAAGATGTGGCTGGAGAAGGAAATGGCAGCCCACTCCAGTTTACTTGCCTGGAGAATCCTGTGGATGGAGGAGCCTGGTGGGCTGCTGTCCATAGGGTCGCATAGAGTCGGACATGACTGAGGTGACTTAGCATGCATGCATGCATTGGAGAAGGAATTGGCAACCCACTCCAGTATTCTTGCCTGGAGAATCCCAGGGACAGAGGAGCCTGGTGGGCTGCCGTCTGTGGGGTCGCACGGAGTCGGACACGACTGAAGTGACTTAGCAGCAGCAGCAGCTAAGATGTGGCATTATTATATGGGAATTAGGAGTCTTTGACCATGTCACAATTTTTCTTTTGGTTTTTGGCTGGCTGGAGTTAAATTTTTTACATCAGTCAGTTGTGTCTTGGGTTGGCTTCTTCAGCCTTGGGGATATTAAATTCTTTCCTTTCTGTAAGTGCAAACACACATCTTACATTTTGAGTCCTGCACTTTGCTGCTGGTTTGGGGGCCCTGCTGAGTTAATAAGGGGTATGCCTTCCATCCACCCATCCCTTGGCACTCGCTTAACCCCGGCTGAATAATAATGAGCTGCACAGGTGGGTTTTGTGGCTCACATTTCTTTGGTAAATTTTATTTTCGCATGTAGCATGCTTTTCCCGCTTTGATTATTGTGGTCCCCATTTGTAACAGAATCACCACCATAACCTGCTTTTCAGAGCGGGTACAAACATAGTACCAAGGGGCCAGTGTTGATGCCAAACCCCTCTTCCTCTGTGGGCTGTAAACTGGGAGCAGACTGATCAGACTTCAGGAGGACTGACTAGTCACTGCCCCTCTGAGCCACAGGTGCAGAGAGAGGTTGAGTCTCTCTGTGCTTTCGGAAGAGACCCTTGCTTGCGAGAGCTTTGTCTCTTGTGGCTCCAGCCCTCCTTTTATCCATTTTTTTTAGTTCATTCCTAACCAGGGGAGTCAGAGCAAATTGCAGAGTGCTTGCTGGAGCTTGATGGGACGTTAGAAGTCATCTTTCCATTATTCAATTCACAGATGAAAGAAGTGAACCCAGTTACATTAATTCAACCAGTTTAAATACTCAGTGCCTGAGACCGGGCCAGAATGTGGGTCTCCTGACCTTCAGCCTAAAACATTCTTCATTCATCACTCAACTTCCCGCCAAGATGGATGTCATGACCGGGAGTAGGGATTACAAAGATTAATCATTGGATTTTGAGAATCGAGTTGGAAAGAGTAGGGTCAGGATGGGCTCATCAGTTTTCTTGACTGGTCCTCAGAGTTGGAAAGAGGGCAGAATTCCTTGAATACTTTGTAAGGATCTAGCTATTAGTCTCTGTAAAACCTGTTCAGTTTCACTCAGAGAAATCTGACCTCTTGCATTCATGATGAGTCAGGAGACACATAGCTATTCCTGGACAAGCCATTGATTTTTCACTGGCCTCAGCTTCCTCATGTGTAAAATTAGAGTAATAGTCCTCATCACCACGGATGAGAGATGATGCAAGTCATCCCCTGTGTCCTAAGTTTCTTATGAAGGAGGCTGGTCATCCTGGGGTAATCTAAACCAGTGACTGTCACAGTGTGGACCCCACACCAGCACCAGCATCGCTGGGAAACTGGTTAGAAAGGTAAATCCTTGGGCCCCATCTCTGAACTACTCTGTATCACCAATTGTAGGGTAGAGCCTAGCAATCTGTGTTTCTAATGCACAAGTGATTCTAATGCACAACAAAGTTTGAGACCCAATGATCTAAACAATTCTCTCTGGCTTTCTTGTACCCTAGACTGTAGCCATGGAACTGAGGAAGTTTAAAAGGAAACATTTATATGAGAATAGACTGATGTTCATAGATAACTGAGTGGCGCTTAAACTTCAGGAGGGAGAAACAAATGTTCTGTAGCTCTGTTCTGTGCCTTTATTATTAACCGTTTTGGAGGATGGGGGAATGTGAGAGTCCGTATCCAGCTATAAACTCTGCAGGGCTGGGGCCACACCCAGAATATCCCCTGTTCCTTTCCCCAGCATCTGTCACAGTCTGTGGAACACACTTGGAACTTAATATTTCTTGAAGAATGAACAGATGAATGCTGAGAATGCTTTGGATGGACCCCAGAGGTCATCACACTAAGTGAAGAAAGTCACAGAAGGACAAATGTCTTATGATGTTGCTTATATGTGGAATCTAAAAAAATTATACAAACAAATTTATTTTACAAAACAAAAGCAGCCTCAGAGACATAAAAAAACATACTTATGGCTTCCAAAGGGGAAAGATTGGAGGGGAGGGATAAATTAGGAGTTTGGGATGAACAGATTCACACTACTATACATAAAATAGATAAGCAACTACATATATATAGATAGTTAATGTGTTAATGTATATATATGCATGTATATATATATATCACAGGCAACGGTATTCAGTGTCTTTCTTGTTGTTGTTATTAGTTTGTTTTTAATTGGAGGAGAATCGCTTTACAATATTGTGTTGGTTTCTGCCATACATCAGCATGGTAACCCTCCCTTCCGCCTCCAGCCCCATCCCACCTCTCCAAGTAGTCACAGGGCACCGAGCTGAGTTCCCTGAGTCATACAGCAAATTCCCATCAGCTGTCTGTTTTACTTATGGAAACGTGTGTGTTTCAGTGCTACTCTCTCAGTTCGTCCCACCCTCTCTTCCCTCACTGTGTCCACGAGTCGGTTCTCTACATCTGCGTCTCCATTGCTGCCCTGCAGAAAGGTTCATCTGTACCATCTTTCTAGATTCCCTGTATAAATACATTAGTATGATATTTGTTTTTCTCTTTCAGACTTATTTCACTCATCCCACTTTAGGACTGAGAGACTATAGGTCTTCCTAGGTGATCTAGGGGGAAGGTTTGTGAACCACTTGTCTGGAGAAGGAAACTTTTCAGAGAACCCACAGGCAATGGCTGGGCTGGGAGAGAATTCTTACAGGTAGGTGCTCCAAAAAGTGCTGGGGAACACAGAGGGAAAGACAGGAAGTTACAAGGGGAAGTGCAGGAAGGGACCCTGCGTGGATGTTATTATGAAGCATTTCTCAAGGACAGCTCTGCGTGTGTTTTTGTTCCATAAGGCAGATACCCGACAGCCCACAAAATCTGACTATGGAGCACCAGAAAACAGACAGCAAATAACCTTTTCACTGTAACTTTGCTCCAGAGAAGAATAGACTTCAAATTGGTGATTGAGTCCAAGCTACTACTAAAATGCAGAGGAAAAAAAGTTTTCCGTTGTCCTCCCAGCCTTTGCCTTTTCTTTAAACGCTGTGGATATTTCACACACACAAAAAAAGATAGTGTGGTTTGACGGTGTTCATTTTTCATAAAGCAAAATTTCTCTACTCATTTATAAAGTCAAGTTAATTGATCTAGAAAGTTCAGTTTTCCCCGTCTCTGTGTTAAACCCTCTGCTTTGCTCCTCCCATGCATTTGTCAGGGATGGTGATTATATGTCCTTTCTTTTTGAACTAGTTTTAATCAATCAATAAAGGTTGGGGGCAAAGAGGGCCGTGATTGATTACTGAAGACTATGGAAAACTGCCTGTGGGAGGAAGTACATTAAATATAGTTTGCAGTTTATTCTCATTTGTAAATTTTTAGTCAAGAGCAACTTTATTATAATATTGTGTTATTTTAAGAAGCAGACAAGTTTGATGAAATGTTATAATTTGGTAAATCAAGACGGGGATACAGAAATGTTCACTATACTAATCTATGACTTTCTGTATATTTGAAATACTTCATGAGAAAATATTTTTAAAATATTAATAATAATCACAGATGCTAGTTACAGTGATTTAATTGCAGGTTTAAACTTCATTATTTCAAATTGCCATTTTTCTCTTTGACTGTTTGTTTTGCTTTGTTTTACTTAGCTTTTCTATTCAGGAAGCAAAGTGATCCATTTCTGTAAAGAATACTTACTTGCAACTAATTTCTATTTTGATACTTTCTTCCATTCTTTCCCCTTTCCCGTTTTTCGTTCTGGACAGTTGCGTGAGGGACTCTTGATTAACATAGGGTTTAGTGAAGAATTTTAGATCTAATGATTTCAGACCTATATAAAAAATAGTTTCCCATGTACCCACCGTTCAGTTCAGTTCAGTTCAGTTCAGTCGCTCAGTCGTGTCTGACTCTTTGCGACCCCATGAATCACAGCACGCCAGGCCTCCCTGTCCATCACCAACTCCCGGAGTTCACTCAGACTCACGTCCATCGAGTCAGTGATGCCATCCAGCCATCTCATCCTCTGTCATCCCCTTCTCCTCCTGCCCCCAATCCCTCCCAGCATCAGAGTCTTTTCCAATGAGTCAACTCTTCGCATGAGGTGGCCAAAGTACTGGAGTTTCAGCTTTAGCATCATTCCTTCCAAAGAAATCCCAGGGCTGATCTCCTTCAGAATGGACAGGTTGGATCTCCTTGCAGTCCAAGGGACTCTCAAGAGTCTTCTCCAACACCACAGTTCAAAAGCATCAATTCTTTGGTGCTCAGCTTTCTTCACAGTCCAACTCTCACATCCATACATGACAACTGGAAAAACCATAGCCTTGACTAGACGGACTTTTATTGGCAAAGTAATGTCTCTGCTTTTCAATAGCTATCTAGCTTGTTCATAACTTTTCTTCCAAGGAGTAAGCGTACCCACTGTTACCAGGTTTCAATGCTAAAAATAAAATCCTGGGGCAGCAGAAGAAACAATTGTTTCTGGATTTTCGGTTTCTAGTGACCTACTCTCTTGTGGCTGAGTTGGTAAAGAATCCGCCTGCAAGGTGGAAGACCTCGGTTCGATCCCCGGCTTGGAAAGATCCTCTGGAGAAGGGAAAGGCTACCCACTCCAGTATTCTGGCCTGGAGAATTCCATGGACTGTATAGTCCATGGGGTCGCAAAGAGTTGGACCCAACTGAGCGACTTTCACTTTCACTCCTGGGAAAGATTGAAGGCAAAAAGAGAAGGAGGCGACAGAGGATGAGATGGTTAGATATCATTACTGACTCAGTGGTCATGAATTGGGACAAACTCCAGAAGATAGTGGAGGACAGAGGAGCCTGGCATGCTGTAGTCCTTGGGGTTGCAAAGAATCAGACTTGACTTAGCGACTGAACAAGACTGAACAACTCCAGGAAAGGGACAAAGCAGCCCTCTTTATAGTTACTACAGACATCTCCACCCCTTTGCCTCAGGGCAAAAGTAGCTCTTCTGAAAAACACTGTAACTGGGGGGAGGAAGATAAAGGAAATTTGAGGAATGTTACTTATAAACCAACCCTGCTCAGGATTTATGACTTGATAGGCTGAACCCTGTCTTTAATGGGTGATGCCATTTTTACCTAGTTTTTCGATCTCCAATGTGATTATGGTTGAAAAGACTAACTGTACTTAGTGTTAGCAACTAAACAACACCTGCATGTTAGTAAGGATGTGGATGAACTAAAACATTCACACTGCTGACAGCCAGATGAAATGGTACAACTGCTTCAGAAAACAACTTGGCAGCTTCTTCTTTTAAAAAAATTTATTTATTTATTATTATTATTATTATTTTTGGCTGTGCTGGGTCTTCATTGCACTTCTGGGACTTCTCACTGTGGTGGCTCCTATACTTGCAGAGTGTGGGCTTTGGGCATGCATGCCCAGTGGTTGAGGTGCCCAGGCTTAGTTGCCCCCAGCATGTGGGATCTTCCCGGACCAGGGATCAAACTCATGTCCCCTGCATTGGCAGGCGGGTTCTTAACCATTTGACCACCAGGGAAGTCCTGGCAGCTTCTTAAAGAAGTAAAATAGATACATACCATGTTACCTGGCCATTCCATTCCTAGGAACTTACCAAAGAGAAATGAAGCATATATTCGTACAAAGACTTGTGTACAAATGTTCATGGCATCTGTAGTTATAATCACCCCAACCTGGACATAGTCCAGATGTTCATCAACAGGTGAATGGATGAGCAAACAGTGATCTACCTATTCACTAGAATATTGTTCTGCAATAAGAAGGAATGACTTTTTGATACATGTGACAACCTGGATGAATCTAAAAATAATTATGCTGAGTGAAAGAAGCCAGACAAAAAAAGAGTATGATTCCACTTATATAAAATTCTCAAAAATTCAAACTATTCCGTAGTGAAAGAAAGCAGGTTAAGGGTTATCTGGGATGGCAGAGTGGGAAATGGAGGGGGAGAGGAATTACGGAAAATCAGGAGGAAACTTGATGGAATAATGGATACCTGTGTTAATTATGGTCATGTTTTTTACTTTTGTATACACATCAAAATTTATCAAATTGTACACTTCAAGTAAGTTCAGCTTATTATGTCAGTTATACCTCAAGAAAGCTGTTAATAGGCCTCCCTGGCGGCTCAGGCGGTAAAGAATCCTCCTGCAATGTGGGAAACCTGGGTTTGATCCTTGGAGAAGGGAATGGCAACCCACTCCAGTACTCTTGCCTGGAGAATCCCATGGACAGAGGAGCCTGGGGGGCTAGAGGCCATGGGATCACAAAGAGTCGGACATGACTGGATGATAAACACTTTGACTTTGAAAGCTGTTTAAAAGAAGGGGAAGGAAAAATAAATAAATAAATAAAAGAAGGGGAAGGAAAAGAGGAGAGAAAGGAAAGGGAAGGAAGGACAAAGGGATAGAAAAGGGTGAAGGGAGAAAAGGGTCTGGAGACCTGAGTTGGGGTCTTGGAACTGTCATTTATTTGCTCTGTTTCTGTGGGTGAATTGCATTTTCTATTAATCAAATATTATAGAGATAATATTGAAATATTATATATTTGAATTGCATTCTGTGAGGTTCGGTTTTCTTTTCTATAAAATGAGGCTAATAACATCCACCTCATATGTAGATCGGAGAAGGCAATGGCATTCCACTCCAGTATTCTTGCCTGGAAAATCCCATGGACGGAGGAGCCTGGTAGGCTGCAGTCCATGGGATCGCTGAGTCGGACACGACTGAGCGACTTCACTTTCACTTTTCACTTTCATGCATTGGAGAAGGAAATGGCAACCCACTCCAGTGTTCTTGCCTGGAGGGTCCCAGGGATGGGAAGCCTGGTGGGCTGCCGTCTATGGGGTTGCACAGAGTCGGACACGACTGAAGCGACTTAGCAGCATATGTAGATAATGTGTAACAATATTTTGCCAAATGCAAAATGTCCTTATAAGTATTGGGCATTATTATGAATGTTATTTACAGTATTTATCAAGCGGATGCAAACTGTAGCCACTGGAGCATTTTCCTCTAACTTTGGGAGAAATGTGAAAGTCCTTTGAGCTGGAGGGTATGTTTAAGTGGGTATGTTACCGGAAGTGGGGTCTGGCTGCTCACTGCTCTAAAGCCAACAAAGAGGCCAGGTTGGTGGAAAGGAAAGTTTGCTTTATTTTGGAAGCTGGCAACCAGTGGGACAGAGAGCTGGACTCTTGTCTAAAGGCCAGCTGCCTACCACCGACAACCAACCAACCAGTGGGACAAGAGCTTTTATCAGAGAGGAGGGGCTCCATGCAGAAACAGTACAGTCAGCTCTGACAGTCATCTTAAAATTGGTCATCAGTGCTCTAACCAGCGTCGTCTTAATTGTTCTAAGTATCTTCAGTTCCAGGGTCAGTTTGTTCCCATTCCTTGAGGCCAGTTCTTAGAATTGCGGCAGCATATATCATGGCTTCAGTCTGGTCATCATGCAGTTAACTTCTTCTACTTGGTGGAGGTTTCAGTATCTACCAGACAGCTCACAGGATGTGGCTCAGAATATTATCTATAGCCCTTGAGGAGGAAGTAAAGGTCCTTGACTTTGCTTAATGACCGAACTTGATTATCTGGTCTTGTTGGACTGCTTTCCTTTGCTTCTGCATTTTCTCACTTTTCTGATTAAACTTATTCTTTGGCTAAAGTTTTTCTGCAGACAAAAGGCAGGTGGAGAACGTAGAGGGGGAGGGGAGGGAGGACCATGGGGTCCTGCCTCATTTCCGATATGGGGAGGAAAGAAGTAGCAGTGGTGTTCATCTTTTGCTATGAGATGGAAAATAAAATCTGAAGCGTATTGAACCTCTCACCACGTGGAAAATGTACTATAGCTGCCATCCTGTCGGCCGTCTGCAGGTCCCAGCATGCAGTGCTCCAGTGCAACGCGGGCCACCGAGCTCTGCTTGTAAGGATGCATGGTTTCTGTGGGCTGTCCCCTGTAAAGAGGAATTGAAGCAGAAACGGGCAATAAATTCTTAATGCATTGCACACGTTATGCATCATGCTATTTTTAAACAAAAGCCTACCATGCATTTTCCCTGTAAGTCAGAATACATTTATACACACCAAATAGTGCCCAACTACTGCTTGGATAACATTTAAAGCTTTTATCAACCTAAAAGGGTTGATAAAAAAGACTGTGTGTTTAGAAACATGCATATGCTGTCCTCAAATATTGCAGTTTCTTTCTTTTTTTTTTTTTTTTAAACATCGACTCCTTGAGTGGGGAAGTAAAGATGCAAAGCTCTAAGCCATTTAAAATCGAAATCAGACTTTAATAAGGGAATGTCATGTTTCATTTAAAAGCTTCTCTTCACCTCCTTTTCTTCTGCTGTCAAGTGAAAGAAAAGCTAGCTTTATAATTACGTGGCTGCCTCAGCTTTAGATTGTATGTGAGATCTCACATTATTTTTTCACACCTTCCTCTCTCTTTCAATCCTTAGCCACCTCCTGCCTTCCTTCTCTGCCCACCCCTCCCCGACCCCAGCTTTCTCCACCAGCCCCCCCAACCCCTGCCCCACCCCGACTTCCTTCTTCTTAAGGAGCTGACAAGATGATGGAGTTCTGTTGATTAGGCTGCTGAACGGTGGTGGTCCTGATTAATTTAGGGGTGACAAGCAAAAAATAAAGTAAATAAGGAGCATGAAATGTTTCTCACTGTGGATGATCGTCCCAGCCTGGCTGGGTAGAAATTAAGTGATTTTGGTTTCTACTGCTCAGCAAAGTGTGAAGTCTGTTCCGTGTTCCTCCCCTTGTTCCTATGCCTCTGGGGTCCTTTCTCACAGTTGATCAAATTGATCACTGTATTTGCCACTGAACATTCAGATCCTCATTTCTTGTTAAATGCCTTGCAAATATATTAGCAGTAGTAACAACAGGTCTGTTTTCATACATATTTTGTTTTTGTCCAGAATCACGATTAATTGCCCTATTGGTCATGGAATAGGAGTATTGGAAACCTTTACAATGTTCCCTAGAAAGTTATATTGTAATGAAGATGACTAAGAATATCGTGGTGTAGAATGAAGCTCTATTTTTGTTTGTTTTGCCACTTGAACGTTAAACTGACACCCAAGACAATCAAAATCTCCCATATTCAGTATCCCACTATTTTCTGGTTGCACCAAAAAATAACAACCAGCAAATGATATCATCTCTTAAAAAAAAAAAGACATTTAGAGTAGCAACATGGATGAACCTAGAGATTGTTATACTGAGTGATGTCAGACAGAGAAAGATAAATATCATATGGTATCACTTACATGTGGCAAGAAATTATGGAGTAATTCCTTTCTGATAGTAAGGCAATGCAACCTTGAATGGATTATACTGTCTTTACTTATGCTGTAGACAAAATATTATTATTTAGACAGTGCATGAAGGTAGATAGATATTGTCATTCACTGGAAACCTTTAGAGGGAATGAACATGATGGAAGAGTCTCAGATTTGGAAGGAACTGAGAAAGTATATTCTCCACTGCTGCTGCTAAGTCGCTTCAGTCATCCTGACGCGAGTCCCTCCAGGGCACGCGTGACCCTTAGTCTTAATTGTTAGGGAGAGGGACTCACTGACCCCATGACTTCTGTTGGACAGTTCTTCTCTCTTTTAGCCAAAGTCAGCCTCTCAGGGTTTGAACCAATTGATCAGACTGTATTTGGGTGCCTCTGAGAATAAGTGGACTTCTTCTTCTGCCTGAGAGCCCTCACGTCCTTTGACGGTTCTCATAGCGCCACTAAATCTTTCATCCACCAAGTTAAAAAAACCACTCACTTCTTTCCGTAGGGATCTGGCGCAATCCTCTACCCATAGGGGCCTTCTGACAAGGTTTGACTTGACAAAATGCTGACACCCGTTCTCTTCTGAATTCCACTGACAACGGTATTCTGTTCAGATTCCACCCTGTGCAATGTGGAAATAGCCGTGATTCCTAGGATGCTTCGAGGCTGATCACATCTCTATGTGGTTGATTCTAAACCATTCAGTTAACCTCACATTTCCTCCTGAGTTGGTTGCTTCATCCTGCCAGAGATAGATGTTCCTTTTAAATTGGCACCTAGGATTTTAGGAGAAATAGACCTGTCTGTGTAGACCAATCTGAAATGAAATATCTAGGAAGAAAGCCTCAGTTTTGAGGAAAGCAAGTTCTTTTATTCTCCTGAGTTGACAAGATCAGCTTGAGATCTTAACTGCAGTTAAATCAGTTTTAATTCATTCATTGACATTATTATCCAGTCTGTTTCTGTTCATGTTACAGAGGCTAGATGCACTGAATGTGAAATTGTATATTTTTATCTTAGCTTTTGGCTGCATATATGGAAGCAGGTAAAAGTGTAAATTAATATGCTCATTCCTGCGTATGTCTTAGGCATTAGACTTAAGAATGTGGATATTATGGGCTTAATTGTGTCTCCTCCAAATTCGTATATTGAAGCCCTACCCTCAATACTTCAGCATGTGACTGTGTTTGGAGATGGGTTTTTTAAAGAAATAATTAAGTGGAAATGAGGTCATTAGAGTGGGTCTTAACTCAGTACGACTGTGTCCTTTAAAGAAGAGGCAGTTAGGACACAGAGCCACACAGGAAAGGTGCGATGAAGACACAGAAAGAAAACAGCTTTCTACAAGCCAACAAGGGAGTCTGCTAAAGAAAGCAAGCCTGCCAACTCCTTGACCTTGGGCTTTTAGCTTCTGGAGTCACAAGAAAATAAATTTCTCTTGTTTGAGCTACCCAGTCTGTGATACTTTGTATGGTTGTCCTGGCAAACTAATGGGGCATGCTTATAGCATAAATTGTGAAACCTGAAGCCAAACTAAGATTAAAGAATACTCCGGGAGTTGGTGATGGACAGGGAGGCCTGGCGTGCTGTGATTCATGGGGTCACAAAGAGTCGGACACGACTGAGTGACTGAACTGAACTGAAAATATTTTTGGGGGCTCCAAAATCACTGCAGATGGTGACTGCAGCCATGAAATTAAGACGCTTACTCCTTGGAAGAAAAGTTATGACCAACCTAGATAGCATATTCAAAAGCAGAGACATTACTTTGCCAACAAAGGTCCGTCTAGTCAAGGCTATGGTTTTTCCAGTGGTCGTGTATGGATGTGAGAGTTGGACTGTGAAGAAGGCTGAGCGCCGAAGAATTGATGCTTTTGAACTGTGGTGTTGGAGAAGACTCTTGAGAGTCCCTCGGACTGCAAGGAGATCCAACCAGTCCATTCTAAAGGAGATCAGTCCTGAGTGTTCTTTGGAAAGAATGATGCTAAAGCTGAAACTCCAGTACTTTGGCCACCTCATGCGAAGAATTGACTCATTGGAAAAGACTCTGATGCTGGGAGGGGTTGGGGGCAGGAGGAGAAGGAGACGACAGAGGATGAGATGGCTGGATGGCATCACCGACTCGATGGACGTGAGTCTCGGTGAGCTCTGGGAGTTGGTGATGGACAGGGAGGCCTGGCGTGCTGTGATTCATGGGGTCACAAAGAGTCAGACATGACTGAGCGACTGAACTGAACTGAAAATATTAATATAACTACAAATAATTGGTCATTGGTGATAACACAGGACCTACTGATCATGTTCTCTGAAATGATTCATCTGACGTAAAACCAGTTCTTTCCTCTTAACAGTTTTGAACGGAAAATTCACCAAAAATGATGATTAAACTGAATATTTTAAAACCTTACTTTGCTGTAACTGAATTAGTACAATTTGAAACAGGTTACTCTCCTTCCGGATGACTCACTGATGCGTTGCTTACTATAGTCATGTTTATTACATGAATATTCGTATTTATTACAACTTTACACCTTCAAAGCTGAGTTAGCATTTTGCTGCAGACATGATTATATGCCAAAACTTCTAATCTGATTATTTTATCATTTTTCTCATTTGCACATGTTCTATCACCACTTACAGTTGTTATCCTTTGTAGGGAGCTCTTTGTATGTGACTGGTTAAGTGGCACCTTGTGAGAAATTGGTCTGATGACTTAAATAGGCAGCCAGCAAGTTGTTGGCAAAGAAGCAACAGGAGTTTAATTATGTCAGTGTTTTTCAAACTGTTGGGTGACCAACTAATGAGTTGCAGCCAACACTTTAATAAGATGAATTAGAAGAGAATTGGATGGACTGTATCTGAGTCCATTGACATAGTTAGGTGTAGTATTGTTGTATGAAATCTTGGTTCACTTATATTCATTAGCCTAACATATATTTATTAAGCACCTACTGCATACCAGGCACTGTTCTAGGTACTTCGCCTATATCAGTAGACAAAGATCTTTGATATCGCTTATTCTGTAGCAAGTAAACAGTAAGCATATCTTATTACATGGTATGTTGCTGCTACTGCTAAGTCGCTTCAGTCGTGTCCAACTCTGTGTGACCCCATAGACGGCAGCCCACCAGGCTCCCCCGTCCCTGGGATTCTCCAGGCAAGAATACTGGAGTGGGTTGCCATTTCCTTCTACAATGCATGAAAGTGAAAAGTGAAAGTGAAGTCGCTCAGTCGTGTCCGACTCTTAACAACCCCATGGTCTGCAGCCCACCAGGCTCCTCTGTCCATGGGATTCTCCATGCAATAACACTGGAGTGGGGTGCCATTGCCTTCTCTGAAGGTATATATATATACATTTGCCTTAGTGCGGCAGTCCTCAACCTTTTTGACACCAGGGGACCTACTTCACGGAAGATAATTTTTCCATGGATAGTTTTTGGGATGATTCAAGTGCATTATATTTATTGTGCACTTTATTTCTATTATTGTTACATCAGCTCCACTTCAAATCACCAAACATTAGATCCCAGAGGCTGGGGACCCCTGCCTTAGAGTAAGTATATAAGGTATGTATATACTATTGTCTTTTAGTCGCTCAGTTGTGTCTAACTCTTTAGCGACCCCATAGACTGTAGCCTGCCAGACTTCTCTTCCATGGGGTTTCCCAGGCGAGAATACTGGAGTGAGTTGCCATTTCCATCTCCAGGAGATCTTCCTGACAAGTGGTGGTTAGTACAGGGGATTAGGAATTACGGGAGTCGAGAATGGTTGAACGTTATATGGGATATCAGGGCAGACTTTATGGAGCTGGAGTTTGAGTGGAGACTTAACAGGAAGTGAGGGAGTTGACCACGTGCATCTCTCAGGGAAGGATGTCCTAGGGAGAGGCAAAGGCTCGAATGGAGGTCCAGGTTGGGAACTGGAGTGCTTCTGGGACAGCAAGGGGCTATGTGTCTAGAAATGAGTCAGTGAAAGAGCGAGGGTTTCCCAGAGGTAAGAGTGAGATCGTGGAGCCCTGGCAGGCCATTGTAAGGATTCTGGCTGTGATGCTGAGCGAAATTGGAAACCACCCAAGGTTCTGGGCAGAGGATTGACATGGATGTGGATTATGATAGAAATGAGTTTATTACTCTGAGTCTCTAAAGAAATGACTGGAAGAGACTGACAAGTCATGAAATCCATAAGACTCCTGCAAAATGGAGTTTCTGTTTTCAATTTCTTGGGCATAAATAGAAAGTCCCATAGATGCAGCTGGCTTACCAACTTGAGGAAAAATAAGAATCACTTGGAGCTTTTTAAAGATCCTATTTCTCAGCCTCACTCCAGATCTCCTGACTTAAAAAGTGTATTTTTAATAAGCAGCACAGGGGATTCTTTAATGATCAGAGACCTTGGCAAATCACAGACTTTTTGAAAGATCTGAGTTCAGTTCCTGCCACAGACTAACAATGAGGCATCGATCAAGTCACAGAACTTGGAACCCCAGTGCCTACCTTGCAGAGTGGGTTTGGGGTGTTCACGGGCCACCTGCAACACACAAGAAATAGGACACGGGAACCATATGTGTCCTGCAACTGTTCTCCAGTACAGCACTCCAGCATGTGAGTAACTGGCCAAGGATTCACAAAGGAGTGATTTACAAGAAAACAAAGTCTGCCTGTGGACAATTAGCCATACTGAAAGCTTACAGGACTATTTGCTAACTGTCCTCAGAGAGTCACAGGGCTGATGAATTCTTTAAGCCCAGGTCCCCTTTGATCTGGCTAATTACAGTGAAGCATGAAAAAAAAAAAAGTTAATTGCTTGACTCCTGGCTCCTATTTTCCTTAGCATCCTGCTTCTCTGCCCTGGCTCTCTCTGGGCCAGCCCCTTGTCAAGTTTTTTGAATACGTGGTGGATGCCTCTTCTAAAACTCCATGACCATGTGAAGAGGAAGCTCCTGGCCTACACACTTCATGGGGTAAATGAAAGAGAGCAGGGAACAATGGATCTTATATTCCTCTTGTTTTTGTGAAATGTCACCAATAGTCATCTTCCATGGTGGTGATACGGTTGAGAATTCCATTCAATTGAAATGGACCCTATGGGAAACCTCAATATATTTTGGAGAAAAATCGTTACTAGTTGTCAGGGGGAAAGGAAGTGGGGCTATTTCTGACCAAGTATTTTCCTGGTTCTAATGCACAGACTTTGTGAAAATTGAGTTTTAACTAAATTAGGCTAAAGGAGAAAAACACATTCTGTCACAGAAGGAAAATATTCTGGGCTGATCAAAGATAATTTCGAACCTTATAGTAAAAGAGAATAATAGAATGAGATATGAGACAGGATAATAGTATAGGCTGGCATTATAATGAAAGATATATTCACATAAGAGATATAGTGGCTGAATTAAAAGAATCCTGGTCAGGAAATTGGAAGACCACTGACTTCCTGTTGCTGACAGCGATAACAGTACCACTAGGAATAACAGCACTTATTGTGCACTTACTGTATGCACTAATATGGTGAGACGCACTCCACTTTTAACCCTTATCTGTGAGATAAACACCTTTGTTTTTGCTCATGCTGCACAGGAGGAAGAGGAAAGATTCCTAATTCATCCCCTCCCTGCTTCCCTGGTGGCTCAGATGGTAAAGAATCTGCCTGCAATGCGGGAGACCTTGGTTTGATCCCTGGGTCAGGAAGATCCCTGGGAGAAGGAAATGGCACCCCACTCCAGTATTCTTGCCTGGAAAATTCCATGGACAGAGGAGCCTGGCAGGCTACAGTCCATGGGGTCACAAAGAGTCGGACGTGACTGAGTGACTAACACTTTCACTTTCCCCTTTGGTAACCATGAGTTTGTTTACTGTCTGTGAATCTATTTCTGTCTTGTAAATATGTTCATTTATATCATTATTTTTAGACTCCACATACAAGTGATATCATATGATATTTGTCTTTCTGTCTGACTTGCTTCACTGAGTATGATCATCTCTAGGCCCATCCATGTTGCTGCAATTGACATTATTTTATTATTTTTTACAGCCAAGTAATATTCCAGTGTGTATATATATACCACATCTTTATTCACTCATTTCAGATTGTAGAGGCAGAGGTGGGGTTTGATGGACGCAATCAATTCTTGATTGGACATTGTAGAACTCTGCTCTTGGGAAAGTCACTTGTCCTCTAGGTCTTCCCAGGAACCAAATCACTTACCTTTTGTGGAATGGTTTAGGGAGAATCCCCTAAAACAGAGTGAAACATTTGGAAATGAAAGTGATGATTTAATGTTGAATACATCATGGAGCAATCCAGGTTTAGAGAGAAATAGAAATGTTTAGTGGTTTTTAATCTTACAACTGATAGGTACTGTCACTGGGGCTGATTTATCGTGATTCACTGCAGAAGCTTTGTAGCTGAGAAGAGTGAAGCTCTTTAAGTGTGTACTAGCGCTAAAATCAGACAGTGTCTTCATTAGAGTGTTAATCGTGGCAGAAGTGGGAATTAAACTTGGCAACATGACAGGGAAGCTGACATCAGAGTTATTAATTTTAAAAGATTGCTACTCAAATCAAATCAGATAAGGCCATTAACGTCATCTCTGGTATGCTTAACACTTTAAACGAAGTGGAGAAAATAAACCCTAAGTTAAACAGCTATGCGTGTCTCCCCCCATCTTTGGGATTGCTGTCATAATACCAGAAGATTAAATACGAAATCAAAGCAGGAAGACTTATCACTGATGGACTCCTATACAAGTAGTAAAAATCCATTAGTTCCAAACTGATTTTTCCTACAACTGTAAAAAATAAGAAAACAACTTCTTGTTGTGAAAGAGGAATAGATTACAGTGGTAAAATTGAACCACATATTTTAAAAATGCACACTTTGCTCTTCTAGGTCCCACATGCCTCTGTCGCATGACAGCATCTCAAGGGATGACATGAGATTCCTATTGGGAATTGGGTAGAGATCCTATAAATAAGAGAGTTCATCTTTCATTTCTCTCCCTCCATCATGTGATGTTAATGACATAGAGCCCATGAATCAAGAATAAAATCAGCTCCTTGAGACCTCTTTCATTTTGACCTCCCCCTACAGTGTTCGCAGTCAGTGCCAGTAACTAGACCCCATGGTTTAGTGATCACCCAATTTCCTATCTTACTTTTGCTTAGCATTACCATAAAACCTGACATCATGCCCCGGTCTGCCTCTTGCGGAGACTGCAATAAGTGGGGGTTTGGCCGAAAGCCCGTTGGTAGCTTTGGAAAGCAGTTTACTTGCCCAGGATGATGAATGAAATGATCTATCACTAAGTCCAGATTCCCTACTGAAGTCTAATTGCTCAATTTTCTTTTTCTGGCTCCACAGTTTTTTTAGCCAGGAATTAGATTTGAGATGGGCTTCTGCATTTTGGATTCAGGTGGGTTAGGATTTCGGGTAGTACAGAGGTTTCAGGCAGCCACCTGCAACCTGCGCTGCGGTGATGCTGCCAGTTCTGTGGTCCTGGCCTCTGGGCATCACGCTGTACGTGGGGTTTCCTGGAAAGTAATGACTAGTGTCTCATGCCCAGCCAGACACTGGAAACACTGAGGGCAGGAGTGACCTCTGGATCTCCGAAGTGGCCAGCTGGGCAAATGTTTTCTAAAATGGGATGTCATTAGGCTTTTCACTGATGACAGATTGCTTGCCTTCCTGCGGTGACTGTATCCAGTCTGCTGTACACTTCTCTGTAGCTCTGTGCTGTTCATGGCAACCCACTCCAGGACTTGCCTGGAGAATCCCATGGACAGAGGAGCCTGTCAGGCTACAGTCCATGGGGCTGGAAAGAGTCAGACACGACTGAAGCTACTTAGCACGCAGACTGCTGAATTACTAGTCTTGTGTGGAGGAGGGGTATCTTTCTTTGGCACTCAAACATTTGGTCCTTCTCTGCATTTGGGAGGTATAAACGCGACTGCATGTGTGCAGTTTTGAAGTGCTGGGCTTTGAGCGAGTCTTCTTTAGGATCTGTTGTGCCCCATTTCGTAACACTGGACTCATCAAGGTATCAAGAGATGGAGTTGGCTGAGCTCTGCATGTTTTTCTTCCTCTTCCTCTCATCTCCCCTTTCCATAGGGTTACTTTTATTTTATTTTTTAAATTTTATTTTATTTTTAAACTTTACATAATTGTATTAGTTTTGCCAAATATCAAAATGAATCTGCTTGAATACCTATCTTGTGCCAGACACTTTAAATCAATTAATCTCATTTTCCCTATATGTTTGCTCTGAGAGATTGTTTTCATTGGTTTTAGATGAAGAAACTGAAGCTCAGAAAAGTAAAATAACTCCCAAGTTCACGTGATTGGTAAGCAGTTGAGCCAGAATTTCAACTCCAGGTCATGTGGGTTCCTGAAGGCTGAACTCTTTTCCTTCACACTACTGGTGCCAGCCTTGTCTGGACAATAGCACAAACTGGGGGTTATTTATACAACAAATCCTCGAGTTACATCCCAAGTTCTTTATCTCCCCAGCCCCAAGCTCAGTGTCTGGCACTTCATAGGCACATAATCAATATTGAGTTGATGCCCAGCAGGTTTTGACAGGTAGTAAGACCCAGATGAGGAATCTGCCTGCCAGTGCAGGAGATGCGAAGACAAGGGTTTGATCCCTGGGTCAGGAAGATCCCCCAGGGAGGAAATGGCAACCCACTCTAGTATTCTTGCCTGGGAAATACCATGGACAGAGGAGCCTGGCAGGCTGCACAGTCCATGGGGTCACAAAGAGTCAGACGTGACTGAGCATGCAGAAGGCAGTCTGTAAGGTTTGAGTCATGGAATGACCATATACTTATAAACAAATCCCAGTATGGTTGTTGGAGGGAAATGTGTTCATTCTCAATATGGGGCCACAACTCTTGTCTCTTCGCTCTAAAATGGGCATCCTTTCTTTCTATGCATGTCACTGCAATGTTATGAGCCCTCAATGAATGCTTTAAGAACTGTGGTTACAGTACACATGAAAGGTATTATTATCATAAAGCGAATGATAAGAGGAATTCCATACCTGATTGACCAGATTCACTGAATCCTGTGAAGTGAAAGTAGAGGTCAGAGTAGGAGAGGCGTTAAACTGGGGATTGATAGTAAAAGTCCTGGGACCCCGACAGCCGGAAATCTGAACAAATCCGTTGACTCCAGCTGTATTTTCCTGTTAATAAAATGTATTACACGGTCCTGAGCCCATGTACAGGGAATGGACTTGGAAACTGGACTTGTCCCTGTTTGATCTACAGTGTCTGTTTCTGAATGTCTATTTTATTCTTTGGCTCGGAAGGTGATTGAGTTCAGCTGTTTTCCATCCTTCCCCTCCGCCAACAGATATGAGTGTGGAGAGCACAGACAATTTAGGGTAGGAGAACAGGGTACCATCCTTTCATGTTCAAACTAAATGCCTGACACCTGGAATATAGTTACCTAAAGGTACAACAGTTCATAGCCACACAGTCACTTTCTTGCTTCCAGCTCTTGAAATCAGTGATACAATTGGTTAATAAACATGGAAAATTCTGAACTAACTCATTAGAAAAGTAAGATACAGAATCTCAGTCAGAGAAAAATGTCTTTTGGCATGGGGCACTTCTATTCTTCTGTGAGTACTACAGTCTAGTAAGTTTGGCAAATTTTATTCCAATTAAATCTTAAATGACGATGGAACCCATTTCAAATGGAGTACTCCAGAAAATCTATAATTTAATGAGCTCTAACTATGGAAAGGGGTTTTGTTGAATTATTTTCTCTTTCAGTTTGATGCTGTTGGGATAATTGTTCACATTAGCTAGAAATGTTTTGCATATTAATATAGGTAAGTATAAAACCTTCATGCTAATATGCAAATAAGGTTCAGAGCAGAGGTTAAAAGCATGGTAAAGCTGATGGGGAAGAGAGAGGACTTGGAAGAGTCAGGCTCTGGAGCCAGACTGACTGGGATGAAAGTCCAGTTTGGAGGCTTCTTAAAATAATAGATCTCTGAGGGCATTTCTTATTCTGTCTGTCCTTCAGTTTTCCCATATATAGAATGAGAGAAATTAACAAGCTATTAATTAATGTTTTCTCATCTGCCACTGGACTTCCCCAGTGGTAAAGAGTCCGCCTGCAATGCAGGAGACCCCAGTTTGATTCCTGGGTCAGAAAGATCCACTGGAGAAGAGATAGGCTACCCACTTTCGTGTTCTTGGGCTTTCCTTGTGGTTCAGCTGGTAAAGAATCTGCCTACAATGCAGGAGACCTGGGTTCAATCTCTGGGTTGGGAACATCCCCTGGGGAAGGGAATGGTTACCCACTCCAGTATTCTGGCCTGGAGAATTCCATGGACTGTATAGCCCATGGCGTCGCAAAGAGTCGGACACAACTGAGCGACTTTCACTCATTCAGTCATCTGCCAAAGGAGGAAATGAATGGTTGAAAAATAATGTGAACTGCTTAGCCTAGTGGCTCAATTGCTTTGGTCATGTCCAACTCTTTTAGACCCCCGTGGACTATAGCCTGCCAGGCTCCTCTGTCCATGGGATTATCCAAGCAAGAATACTGGAGTGGGTTGCCATTTCCTCCTCTAGGGGATCTTCCCAACCCAGGAATTGAACCCGTGTCTCCTGCATTGGCAGGCAGATCCTTTATACCGCTGAGCTACCTGGGAAGCCCCAGCAGCTTTCTGAAAGGCAGCCCCTACAAGTGATAACAACAGCATTTGAGGCCAGCATGCTTTAGCTGTGCTTTTGTGGATGGTTGTTTCAGCATGGTGGTGTCTAGCTGCCTGATGTATCTGGGGCACCATTAGCAGAATCCCCTGAGGGGGCCGCAGGACTCTGACATGGTCACATAATGATTTTCCTTTATAATGGGAAGTGGATGAAATTAACATTCAATGACTGTTGTCTCAGGTTTTAAGTAAGGTCACCACATCCATGTGCCCCTCTCCAAAGAGGGATGAAAACACTCACCCTATTCAGACTCCCTGTTAAGTCTATGCTTGCTTAGAAATCCTGCTCACCTGCTTTTCTGTATAGGAAAATGGAGAAACTCGTCTCACGGCGTCCTTAAGACGTGGGCCGTGATGTCTTCCCGAACGACATTAATGACAGCATCAGTGCACCCTGTGGTCTTGACCACAGCGCTCTGTGGACTCCTTAAGAGAAAATTGTTTCTATCATAGAACTTTTACTATGTGGAAACATTGGGAGTGGAACCACATATAGTTGCTTTCTAGTCTTTCTGTCAAGGACAAGCATTGCTAATACAGGCACGCCTCATTTTACCGTGCTTTGTTTTACTGAGCTTCATAGATACTGTGGGGGTTTTTTGTTTGTTTTTTTACAAACTGAATGTTCACGGCAACCCCGAGTCAAGCAAGTCTACTATTCCTATTTTTCAACATTTGTCATTTCGTGTCTCTCCATCATGTTTTGGTAATTCTCACAATATCGTGAATTTTCATCTGTATTATATTTGTTATGGTGATCTGTGGTCAGTGATCTTTGCTGATACGACCACAACTCACTGAAGGCTTAGATGCCACTTAGCACTTGTAGCAATAAAGTATTTTTTAATTAAGATATGGGGCTTCCCAGGTGGCTCCAGTGGTAAAGAACTCGCCTGCCAATGCAGGAAAAATAAGAGACTCAGGTTTGATCCCTGGGTTGGGAAGATCCCCTGAAGCAGGGCATATGGAAACCCACTCCAGTATTCTTGCCTGGAGAATCCAATGGACAGAAGAGCCTGGCAGGCTACAGTCCAGGGGGTCGAAAAGAGTTAGACATGACTGAGGGACTGCTGCTGCTGCTGCTGCTAAGTCGTTTCAGTCGTGTCCGACTCTGTGCGACCTCATAGATGGCAGCCCACCAGGCTCCGCCATCCCTGGGATTCTCTAGGCAAGAAGACTGGAGTGGGTTGCCATTTCCTTCTCCAACGCATGAAAGTGAAAAGTGAAAGTGAAGTCGCTCAGTTGTGTCCAACTCTTTGCGACCCCATGGACTGCAGCCTACCAGGCTCCTCTGTCCATGGGATTTTCCAGGCAAGGGGGGGTAAGAATAACATACATATCTTAATTGTGTGTGAGGGACTAATACACACACACAATTAAGATATGTACGTTATTCTTACCCCCTTTTATGTATACATTTTGGTGTAAAAACTGGTACTTACATTACCTATGTAATTTGATATTACATGGGTTTTTTGTTTACTCTTATCTTTTCTACCTTGCAATTTTTTTAAACAACTCTTACAAGTTTTATAGTATTCATTTTAACATAACTTATTACCTTCTATTATTTGATGTTGAAATCTTTTTGCGATCGTACATTATTTTTGTATTTATTTAGCTGGCTGTGTTGGTGTTAGTTGAGGCACGCAGGATCTTGGTTGTGTCATGTGGAACAGTTTCCTTGTGGCTCCTGGACTCCCTGGTTGAGGCATGTGGGCTTAGTTGCTGTGGGATTTGAGTTCCCTGACCAGGGATCAAACCTGCGTCCCCTGAAATGCAACGCAGACTCTTTAACCATTGGATCACCTGAGAAGTCCCAGTCTTACACTATTATAAATAATTTTTTGATGCCCATTTTTTCTTTTCCTTAAGATATTTTCCTAGAAGTGGAATAACAAGTCAAGGCTATAGATATTTTAAGTCTCAATATAAATTTCCAAATGGCATTCTGGAAGACTGGAAACAATGTGTGTGATCAACAGTAAAGGTGGACCATGGCATTTTCATGTGATGGAATGTTATGTGGCTATGGAAATTATTTAGAAGAATGTTGACATAATTCATGATATGAAGATTTACTTTTTGTGGAGAAAAGGTTTATGTATATGTATAAACACACATACATATACAGAAAAAAAAACAAATATAATAATAAAAATGTGTCCCCCTAAAACCAAGTTCCTATGCCAAGTTTATGATTAACTTCTCTATCCAAAACTTTATTTCCTTTCTTGTTCTGTACCTGTTCCTCCTCAAGATTGAAGAGTATCAGATAAAAGGGGGGATTGTAATGAGCAGAACTGAGTGATGTCTCCTTGGAACAGACTGCCCCATGTCCTACACCTGCTTCTTGTCCGTAGAGAAACTAGCCTTCTAGGAGTTCCAAAGAACAGATTTAATCATAGAAGCAAGAAAATGCAGAAGCAAAAGAAAACAGTCAAGCAAGACAAAATAATAATAGTTTAGTTATCAAACCAAGTCAAGAATCTTTAGTTCCTCCTCAAAGGCTATAGATAACCTGAGCTATATGCTTGAGCTATTATGCAGATATTGAAACCCACCAGCTGGAAAAACGTAATTGTATGCTGACCACCAGCATGTAGACCCCAGGCTGGTTGGAACCAGAAGGTTGATGATGTTGAATTCCAATTACCTCACAACCAGTCAATCAGAGGCATGTCCACAAGCTGATCACGCACTTTAAAACTCTCTCCCTCACCCCGTCTTAATGAGATTTATGAGATTTATTTATATTGGTTTTGTTTTGACCAGGTGCGTGCATGCATGCATGCAAAGTTGCTTCAGTCATGTGTGACTCTTTGCAACCCTATGGACTATAGCCTGCCAGGCTTCCCTATCCATGGGATTCTCCAGGCAAGAATACTGGAGTGGGTTGCTGTGGCCTCCTCCGGGGGATCTTCTGAACCCGGGGATCGAACCTGTGTCTCTTATATCCCCGATATTGGTAGGCGGGTTCTTTACCACTAGTACCACCTGGGAAGCCCCAGTGGCTCGCACTAAAGAATCTGCCTGCAATGCATAAGACGAGGGTCAGGAAAATCCCCTGGAGAAGGAAGTGGCAACTCACTCCAGTATTCTTGCCTGGAGAATCCCATGGACAGGGAAGCCTTGCAGGCTCCTGTCCATGGGATCACAAGAGTCAGACAGGACTTAGTGACTGAGCCCAAAAGGCATGGCTGATCAGGAATTGAACTGGTTCCCCCTTCAGTAGAAGCTCAGAGTCTTAACCACTGGACCACCAGAAAGTCCTGCCCCTCATCCTGTCTTTAAAAACCTGTCCCTGAAAGTCATCAAGGAGTTGGGATCTTTTGAGCACAAGCTGGCCAGACTCTTGCTTGGTGCCCTGCAGTAAATGTTGCACTTTCCTTCACCACCATCCTGTGTCAGTATATTAGGTTTGCTGAGAGCAGGTGGGCAAATCTATGTTTGGTTTGCTAACAGTGATACCTCAACAGTGAGTGCCTCTGGTTTTAGAATTGTAGATAATTTTATTTTCTCCTTTATTATGTGAATATATTCGAGTTTCTATAAGAAATACATGTTGCTTTAAGAAGCAGAAAGTAACTTTCTAAAAGCATTATGCATGACGGTGTTCTAAATACATGATGGTGTTCAGTTTCCATCGTTCATATGAATTCTTTTGGCTTTGCTAAAACTCTTGAGAAAAGTAACAATAGCAATTTTGCTAAAAAAAAAAAAAAAAAGAAATCTCAGTTCTCCAGATGTTTCTGTCCATATACTCTAGAATCTTGAGTTTTAGAGCAATCAAGGAATGAAGCTATAGAAATAGCCCATACTTGGTGTCCTGCACACATTAAGCATTTGCCTAAGGTCTTAATGCTCTCAGCTCTTTGAATGGTGAGCTCTAACCTGCATGCACATAGTGTGTTCACTCATGAACTCATTCATGTATTCATTCAGACTTGTTTATTGAGTCCTTACAGTGCTCAGGTCTGTACTAAGGACTAAGAGACAGAAAGATGAAAAGAAAGCTATTCTTGCTTTCAAAAAGGTCACAGCTCAATGTATTTTAACAAGCACTTGACTCAGATCAACATTTGGGGGAACTTACAAAAAGTGTGTAAATTTCTGCCTTCTGTTACCTAAACATTTTTAATACTATTTCTCTTTGTTTTTGATATCTTACTGTGCAGCATTTATTGCTTGAGAACTGTGCTACTGAATACAGTAGTCACGAGATGCATGTGGAAAGTGGAAGTTGCTCAGTTGCATCTGACTCTTTGCGACCCCATGGATTGTACATTCGTGGAATTCTCCAGGCCAGAATACTGGAGTGGGTAGCCTTTCCCTTCTTCAGGGGATCATCCCAACCCAAATACAATTTAAAATTCAGTTTCTGTCACACCGAAGCGTGAAGTGTTAGTCTCTCAGTCGTGTCCGACTCTTTGTGACCCCATATACTATGGCCTGCCAGTCAGGAGTATTGGAGTGGGTTGCCATTTCCTTCTCCAGGGGATCTTCCCGACCCAGAGATAGAGTCCAGGTATCCTGCATTGTAGGTGGATTCTTTACCATCTGAGCCATCAGGGAAACCCACACTAACACACTCTCACACTAATCACAATGTAAGTCCTGATTGGGCATGTGTGACTGTGGCGACCACAGTGGAGAGGGCGGGTGCAGAGTGTTTACGTCATCACGGAAAGTTGTATTGGACCGACCCGCGCTGGGAGGAAGCGTCTTGCTCTTCTTTCCCATCATCTCCATGTCATGTTCTCACCAAGTTCTTCTTAGACTGTTTATTATTGTGGTTGGAAAGGTCTTCAGGAGAAGAGAATGGCTACCCACTCCAGTATTCTTGCCTGGAGACTCCCATGGACAGAGGAACCTGGCAGGCTATAGTCCATGGGGTTGCAAAGAGACGGATACGACTGAGCGACTAACACTTTCCTTCCCACCTCCACCGGGTGAACACCAGAGATTTCCTTCAAAGTTGACCCTGCCCATCATTATGGGACAGATAATCCTTAAAGAATCATGATTAACTGCGGCTCCCCAATTTTAAAATGTTTGCGACTTACTTCTTGACTTCCAAGTAAAATCCAGACTCTTTAAACCAGCCCCCAATGTAACCCATCCTCCACCTCCCTTTCTGGTTTATATCTATGACTTTGCTGTTTGCAGCCATTCCCCATATCTCCCAAGCTCCCTCTGCTCTTCTTGTCCCTCTGAGTTACCCTTCATGTTCACCCAGCTGTCAGAAATGTCACTATCCCTCTTTGCCCAGGCTAAGAATGACTTCAAATGCCACCTCTGCCCTAAGCCTTTCTTTGATCTCCAATCAGAAGTCACCCCTTCGCCCTCCTTGCTTAGGGCTCAAAATTTGTAACACCTCCACGGCATTATTGCAGAGCAGACTGTATTGTGTCTGTTGCTCATTCCTTTACCTCTTCTTGACTGTAAAGTTTAAGGGTAGTTTAGATGTGCATGGGAAGATTCACAAATGTTTGTCGACTACATTTAGAAGCACACAGCAGTCACTGTCTTTATTTTAATTGCACTGTTTAAGTGCATTAAATACCAAAGTGGTCCTTATTCTAGTGAAGTTGGAGTTGATTGTCTGTTTTAGAGAGCTAGCAACTTGCCCACATGCCTGATGTAATTGGAAATACAGGGAACACAATTTTTTTGGGGGGGTAAGACTTCCATAAAATCAGGGCTCATTAAATACAGTAGAGGATCATATGAACAAAGAAAAATTTCAAGAATCAAAGAAGTAGGAACAAGTATAAAAAGCTGGATCTTTAGCGGCTGTCCTCTCCAGCTTTACTTTCCAAATTAAATGAATAATTAAAGCTTCTTGGAGGCTTTGTGGTGTTATTGTTTTAATTGTTAGTGTTATCAGTTCACAGATTGTCATTGCAATTTTGTGACAGATGCTGAGCTTTCCAGCTAATTACATGGCCACAGATGTAGCTGTAATTCCGATATGAGTGACTGCTTATTTGCTGAAGTCCTTTTCTTTTCCTAAACACTCTAGCACATCAGTATTCATTGCATCTAGCATCATTTTTTTTTTTCTAGAGTGGAGATGGAATTACCATGGAAACTGATACACCTGAGGAATACCCTACCACTGGCAAAACTAGAATAGTCTCTCTTTGGGGTATTTTATAAGGCTGATTCATCCATCCAACCCTTTAGATTCTCTGATTTTGTCTACCTAGTATGTTCCCCTCTCAAGCTTATATGGACTTATTTCCCTCTTGGTTTGTACTTGTATTGCAGCTCTATTCAGGACATAAAAAATGCCTAAACAGTTCCTATGTCTTTGAGGATCAATGAATAGGAAGAAGAGAGGTGGTAAGAGAGGCCGAGTTCCCCCACAGGATCCTCTGTATTCCATTACATTATCTATTATGTTAGCTATTATTCCTTACTTGTTCTTTCCAACTTCTGTATAGGAATAGTAGTTTGAATTTTATTTCAGTTGTTGGTTTGCTTTCAATTTCATGTCTGTTACCTTTTCTTTTTTATGTGAACTGTTTTTTGGATTTTTTTTTTTTTTTGGTGGATTCTAAACAGAAAGTGAAGAGGAACTAAAAAGCCTCTTGATGAAAGTGAAAGAGGAGAGTGAAAAAGTTGACTTAAAGCTCAACATTCAGAAAACTAGTATCATGGCATCTGGTCCCATCACTTCATGGGAAATAGATGGGAAAACAGTGTCAGACTTTATTTTTTGGGGCTCCAAAATCACTGCAGATGGTGATTGCAGCCATGAAATTAAAAGACGCTTACTTCTTGGAAGGAAAGTTATGACCAACCTAGACAGCATATTAAAAAGCAGAGACATTACTTTGCGAACAAAGGTCCGTCTAGTCAAGGCTATGGTTTTTCCAGTGGTCATGTGTGGACGTGAGAGTTGGACTGTGAAGAAAGCTGAGCGCCGAAGAATTGATGCTTTTGAAGTATGTTGGAGAAGACTCTTGAGAGTCCCTTGGACTGCAAGGAGATCCAACCAGTCCATTCTGAAGGAAATCAGTCCTGGGTGTTCATTAGAAGGAATGATGCTAAAGCTGAAACTCCAATACTTTGGCCACCTCATGTGAAGAGTTGACTTATTGGAAAAGACCCTGATGCTGGGAGAGATTGAGGGCAGGAGGAGAAGGGGACGACAGAGGATGAGATGGCTGAATGGCATCACCGACTCGATGGACATGAGTCTGAGTTAACTCCGGGAGTTGATGATGGACAGGGAGGCCTGGCATGCTGCGGTTCATGGGGTCGCAAAGAGTCAGACGCGACAGAGCGACTGAACTGAACTGAAACAGAAGTTTATACCTTAGCTCTTTAAAGGTTGCATAGAAAATCAGGATCAGTCATAAAAAAAAAAAAAGTGATTTTCTCCATTCCTTTAGCATATCTTAAAAAACCGTGTTTATGAGAAGTCATGGGATCATATTGTATATATATATATATATATATATATATGCGCACACATACACACATATTCTGAAATAATATGGAGCTGAAAGATCATCAAGTTTAACTTTTTTAAAGACAGTTTCATTTTACATTGGAGTATAGTTGATAGCAATATCGTGTTAGTTTCAGATGACATATACACACCACTATATATAAAATAGATAACCAACAAGGACCTACTATATAGCACAAGTCCAAATTGTGGTGGTAAGAATGTTGGTGGCCTAGGGAACTGAAGTACCTTGTCCAAGGTCCTGCATCTGCTCAGGGTTAACCCTGGGACTAGAACCCAGGTTCCTGTCTTTTAAGTCAGTGGCCCATCAAGGAGATTCTTTAACACTAGAGACAGAAGAAGCTGTGGGCTTTACAAAGCAGTTCCTCAGGGTGCACAGCAGTGCCCTAGGCCTCCCAATGGTTAGTGTTTAGGTTTGATGCTGTTAGGCTCAGTCACTGTCATGCAATGACTCTTGCAAACCGGTTGCAATGTGAGCATCAATCACAACCACTTGAAGAGGTGCCACAGAACCCTCCAAGCCAAAAAAACACAAACCCTAGGATTGAACAGTTTGTTGGCAGATCTGTCTTTATCAGAGGATGAGATAGTTGGATAACATCATCAATTCAATGAACATGAACTTGGGCAAACTCCAGGAGATGGTGAGCGACAGGGTAGCCTGGCATGCTGCAGTCCATGGGGTCTCAGAGTCAAACACGACTTGGTGATTGAACAACAAAAGAACAACTGTCTTTATAGGAAAGGAGAGATGGGAGTGTTTAAATGTATCAGTCATGAGAGAAGGGGGAAAGAAAAGTAACCCAAGAGATAAAAAGAAGGCACAGGAGCCACATAAGTGGAATACATTTCCATCAAGGAAGCTGTTATTCATATCTTCCACGTTCATGATGAAGAACGTAGAATCTAAAGTGATATCTGTAGTCACATGTGTTGAGACCAAGTAGTGTGTCTTGATAACGTATTTTTGAAACCTTACATTATAAAAAATATCTAGGCACTGTTTTTAAATTAATAAGCACCATTCATGGCCACAGAACACAGGAGCACTGTACTTGATCAGTGTTACTCTTTTTGGGAGGCAAGAGCCCAAGGCTTAGCACCTACACTGGCAATCTAATAGGGATCATATATCGGCTTAAAGTTCATTACGATTAATATGTATTATATCACCTAACAAAATAATTATGACTTCATTTGATAGTTAAGATTTTCCCCACGTGGCCAGGCTGATAGAAGCAGGGTTTATCTCACCTGAGAAATCTGCATCAGAGACTTCATCTTTGATGGGAGAGAAGGACAGGTTATGGTGGAGCGTGAGAGAAGAGGTCATTGTGATTATATTAAGGGCAGGATTGGAAAGGGGAGTAAATTGCTGGCATAAAATGGAGCATCACCACACAGCTATCCATTATTTCTTTTCAGAGCTTGATTTAAAACTGTCAGTCTCATGGTTTACTCAGACAGTCATAATTCTCACTGAACTGGATCCGATGTTTTAAAATTGCTTTTCTTCCTGGTCCTCCCTGGGATAAACAGCAAAAGCAGTTAAAGAACATATCTTTGTTAGTATTATTAATTTATTTATTTTATTATTTATTGTTGACTGTGCTGGGTCTCTGTTGCTGCCAGGGCTACTCTCCAGTTGCAGTGCTCAGGCTTCTCATTGCGATGGCTTTTCTTGTTGCAGAGCTGGGGCTCTAGAGTGCGTGGGCTTCAGTAGTTGTGGCTCTGTGGGTTCAATAGTTGCAGCTCCGGGCTCTAGAGCACAGGCTCAGTAGTCGTGGCAAATGGGCCTAGTTGCTCCTCAGCATGTGGAATCTTCCCAGACCAGGGATCCAGTAGGCATCTCCTGCATTGGCAGGCAGATTCTTTACCACTGAGCCACCAGGGAAGCCCAAGAACATATCTCTTTTAATGTTACCTAAAGCCTTACTTATCTACTAAGTAACCTGCAAAGCTGTTCACCACACAGAGCCTCTGATGAAATCCTGTGGACCATGTATATTACATTAACATGGGAATTTGCTAAGTGTTAGGTGCTTTTACAGCATAAAAGCACTTTTCAAGCCCAGTATGTTTAATTCATAGAACCCTTCAGTGAGGTATGTAGGTCCTGAGCTTTATTATTGTTGTTGTCATTATCTTTCTTATTTCACAGTTGGACACACTAAAATGCAAAAAGGTTAAGTGCTTTTCACCCAAAGTCTCTGAGGAAGCCGGTGGTACTGGAGCAAGACAGGAGAGCTCCCGTCCAAAGCACGTCCTTTGTCTACTGAAAATGAAGAGAGTGCTCTTTTGCCTACTAAAAATCAAGTCCCAAAGGCACTGAAGAGTTTTTTGAGAATTGAGGAGTGTCTATTCCATCTCCATTTGTTTCTTGAATAATGTAGGAAATGCATATAGTTTGGCCCAAATTGACCAATGGTCCATTTATCATTTTTAGCAATTTTTGGAAGAAAGACTTTTTGGTGACTGGTTTTATCTATATGATAGTTCCCCAAAGCTTCCAAGATTATATGCTTAGCTTCTCAGAAAGACTTCCAATTTCATCATTGCCCTTTGGATGAAAGGACACATACCCATCTATAGAGTTGAGTGGTGACTGCTGTGGGAGCAGTCACTGCCTCAGAAGGTGGCTTTGTTTGTATTGCAGTCTTCCCTGGTATCACAGATGGTAAAGAATCTACCTGCAATGCAACAGACCTGGGTTCGATCCCTGGGTCAAGAGGATGCCCCAGAGAAGGGAATGGCACCCCACTCCCATATTCTTGCCTGGAGAATCCCATGGTCAGAGGAGCCTGGTGGGCTACAGTCCATAGAGTTGCAGAGTCAGACACAACTGAGTGACTAACACTTTCACTTTGCTGGTTAAGTACTATTGAATAAGCTAACGAGAATATTCAAACAACTTTTAGTGATTTTTCCAAAGCAGAGACACAATTTCAGTCTTTTATTTAGGGCTACCCAGTTGTTTAAAATCACCGAAGCAGAGCCGTCCATCGAGGAGCTCTGCTGTTTTTTTCTCTTTTGAAATGAGACACCCTGATATGGCAGCATTTCTTTCTATTCTATAAAAGGGGCTCAGAATGACCCCTGCTTTTCAGGAGATTACACGCCCATGAATAGTGACAGGTTGCGGTGTCTCTCTTCCTGACAAATCTATCTTTAGAGTGGAGCGAGGCACGGTGACCGCCCTCATCACACTGGCAGTGATACTTAGTGACTGCTGGGATGATGCAGTCTGTCCCCTGCTTCTGCTCCTGGTGGGCGCTGGGATGGATTGGTATGTGTATTACTTGTCTATTACTGATAGCAGCACAGGGTTGTGTACATGTTTCAAATTATTATATTAGCTGACACAATCTGTACCATTGGTAGCAAAATCACTGCTCTCCCCACACAGAGCAGCTGCGTTGCTGCATCTGACTTTTCTGTAGAAACAAAAATGACACCAAATCAAACTTTCCCTACCACAATGGAGCCACAATCAGTAGCGCTTACTGAGCACTGCCCAGGTGAGAATGAGTGATGCAAAGATATGTATCCTCTAGTTCCGTGTCCTACTAGGGATTCCAACTCCACCCTCCATCAGATGCTTACAGTCTCGTTGTTGTTGTTCAGTCACTAAGTTGTGTCCAGCCCTTTGCCCTTGTTAGGAAGGAGATTTAAGACCTGTTTCCCTGCCATGTATGGAGAGGGTTTGTGGGTCAACCATTCTCTGGTCAAGCCCGTATGCCACCACTGACCCAAGGGACTTTGATAGCCTTGAGCAGGTTACTTAGCCCTGAACTTTTGCTTTCTTACCAGTAAAGTTGAAACAATAATACTTGTCTTCCAGGATTTTTGTCAGCATTGGAAACATTGTTTGAAAGGTGCCTGACATAGCCTAGAACTTTGTAGAAAGTGAAGTCGCTCAGTCGTGTCCGACTCTGTGTGACCCCATAGACGGCAGCCCACCAGGCTTCCCCGTCCCTGGGATTCTCCAGGCAAGAACATTGGAGTGGGTTGCCATTTCCTTCTCCAATGCAGGAAAGTGAAAAGTGAAAGTGAAGTTGCTCAGTTGTGTCTGACTCTTCGAGACCCCATGGACTGCAGCCCACCAGGCTCCTCTGCCCATGGGATTTTCCAGGCAAGAGTACTGGAGTGGGGTGCCATTGCCTTCTCTGTCATATTACCTAGTTCTTGATTATTCATAGGGGCAGAAGCCAAGGAATACATAAAAATAATTGAAATTCCAAGGTAGAACATGGGGAAATCCTATTTTAGTCTACCTTCTAGTCTGGACTTGAATTTATCAGCATTCTTCCAGAAATCTATTAAGTAGCAAACTGAACTGCTTTTTAGCTTTCTTTCCTTATTTCCTTCCCAACACCTCATGATGCAACGGATAAAAGATGACTATCAGGTGACAGAAGAACAGATTTTTCTTTGAATCACTTATACATTAGATAATTAATTGTAAAACACTTGAAAAATAGCCAAATCCATTTCTCTGAATCTGATATGTAAAGAAAATTTTCAGAGTTTTCAAATGCCTGTAAGGCATTGTTCATTTAGAAAGTGGTGTTGATAATACAAAAGATGATATATTCCAAAAACATTCCTGTTTGTGCTTTGTATGCACTGTGGTTTTTCCTGCCAATTTATCTTCCTTCATAGTTTGCTTAACCTGATATTAAATGTCATTGGTATTCCCTGAGCAATAACTGACTAATGAAGGGAAAATAACCCTCAAGGATAGAAGGTATCAGGAGAAACCTTTTGGAATTGAAAATTGGCCGTGGAAAATCCACAGGCTTACAAGTGGATAATTGTGAGTTGACTCTAGATGAAAACTGCCAGGTTTGGTCATTTGTTTTCATCACTGTAAATATCAGTAAGTTCTCTCTTGCGATCCAGGGAAGGGAAGAAAAAACATCCCATCAGTCATTCTGAAGGTTAGAGTGATGGTAGGCAGTCACAAATACAAATCTCTAGGGAACTTGCCTACCACACACAGATCTGCACCTCCTCATGTTGATATTCACCCCTTCTGCATATAATGAAAGATATTCCCTAAAATAGTTTATTGTAAAGTGGGTGAGATGAAGGCTGGTATTTAAAACACTCATAACTGGCCTCAACTTCCTTCTGTGGTGCTTGGATCTTCTGGGAGAAATTCAGGTTAATTGAAAACAATCCAAAAAGGAAAATAAGTCATTTCAGTACAGGAAGGGAGGGAGGAAAAGAATAGGAAGAAGTGGAAGACAAGAGGGAGAAGGGGTCTGAATTTTCCATCAGTGGCTGATTTTCCCCAAGAGAATCCACCCGGTTTATACTTCAAGATCTTGGGTTCACTGAAGACATGATTTTTCTGACCAGCCACAGTTTTCTCTCATTAAATTTCCTTACAACTGCAGCAAAGTAAAGCAAAATTTAGAAAACTACTTTTGGAGAGTAGAACTGAAAAGAACCTGTGTAAGTGTACTCCATCTAGTGAATCTTTTTAAACTGAGAAAAATAATTTATTACTTGACTAAGGAGGTAACCGATAATTCTTGTGGCTATGATCAGTGATTTCCTTCTAAGCATTAGTCGCTCAGCTGTGTCCAGTTCTTTTGCGACCCCATGGACTGTAGCCTGCCAGGCTCCTCTATCCATGGAATTCCCCAAGTAAAAATACTAAAGTGGATAACCCTTCCCTTCTCCAGGGGATCTTCCCAATCCCAAACCTGGGTCTCCCGCATTGCAGGTAGATTCTTTACCATCTGAGCCACCTGGGAGATTTTAAATTACCTTAAACATCATCTCACAGATGTGAAAGGCCAACTGGGCTCCGTGTCTGAAGCCCTTCTCTTCCGTGGTGGGAACAGGGTGACAGGTACCTGCAAGTCATGGCCGGGTATCTTCAGCTACATCCTGTTTCTCGGTCAGTAAGCTTTCTCCCTTAATAGTTCCACTTCTTCCTCGCTGCATTGATTTTTGGTGCTTTTGTAAAACCCAAATGGGATCTACATGGACTCTGAAGCCAACAAAGAGAACTGCATCAATATTTCATGTAAAAAAAATTAAAAGGAAATAGAATCCATACCAATAAGCTGTGTATTTCATGACATCATAAAATGCTTTTGCCAGAGGCAGAATTAGATGGAAAGCAGCAGGATGTAGTTTTGTTAAAAACCTGTGACCAGACAGACAGGCATTTGGGATAATCTAGACTTATTGTTTTTGTGTTTGTGACATTTTTATGTTAGACTTGAGTTAGGGGCAAAGTTCCATTTTCTGGTTGAGTTCCAAAATCACATTATTGGTACAGCTGCGGGAGCCATGGCCCCAAACACAACCCCTGGAAGCAAACAGACAAGATGGAGAAGTATTTTTGACAGCGGGAGAGCTGGAACGGGGCACATTACGCCACAAAAATTTGCTCTCCTTTTAATGCATGTTCCAATAAACCTCCTGTGTAACATTACAGTTTTAAAGTTTTTGAATGTTTCCAGTGTGTTTTTAAATTTCATTCAATATTTGGTTTATTATGATCATTTTATAATGTATGAAATTATCAAATCACTGTTATGTACCTGACATGAATGTAATATTGTATGTCAATTATATCTCAATTTAAAAATTAATCAAGTCAAACTAAAAAATCATTTCTCAGTTTATAAATAATATGTGTTTCTGTTGTGAGTGTAGTATATGTTCATTATAGAAACTTTGGAAAATTCAAAAAAAGTGTTATAACACTAAAGTAAAATTCACCAATAATCTTACCCATTAGAGATATTACCATTAAAATTGGAAAGATAAATTTGGAAGCGCCCCCCCATCCTCCCTAGCGTTTACCAGGCTATCTGCACGTCTCCTGTGTTGTCTGCCCCTTGTTTGTTAGGGTGATGGAGGATGATCTTCTGCTTGAGTCCTGTGTCTAACCTTACATCCTCTCTCACTTAGCCTTTGTGCCACCCTTCTTAAATGAAACTCTCCATTACCTTCCATGTACTACTGCTTTGCCGGCTTTCACACAGTTCAGTTTTCTATATTTGCTGCTTTACAATACTCATTAATAATTTGCACATAATTATCTGCATCAGATCAGGTCAGATCAGTCGCTCAGTCGTGTTCGACTCTTTGGGACCCCATGAATCGCAGCACGCCAGGCCTCCCTGTCCATCACCATCTCCCGGAGTTCACTGACACTCACGTCCATCGAGTCAGTGATGCCATCCAGCCATCTCATCTTCTGTCATCCCCTTCTCCTCCTGCCCCCAATCCCTCCCAGCATCAGAGTCTTTTCCAATGAGTCAACTCTTCGCATGAGGTGGCCAAAGTACTGGAGTTTCAGCTTTATAAAGCATCATTCCTTCCAAAGAAATCCCAGGGCTGATCTCCTTCAGAATGGACTGGTTGGATCTCCTTGCAGTCCAAGGGACTCTCAAGAGTCTTCTCCAACACCACAGTTCAAAAGCATCAATTCTTTGGCGCTCAGCCTTCTTCACAGTCCAACTCTCACATCCATACATGACCACAGGAAAAACCATAGCCTTGACTAGACGAAACTTTGTTGGCAAAGTAATGTCTCTGCTTTTGAATCTGCATATGGACAACATTCGATTAAAATATTCATGCTAGGGAATATAATTTTTAATAGCTAAAGAATGCTTTGTCCCTATGGCTATGTCATAATTCATTCATTACTTGTGAATATTCAGTTAATTCCACTTTTTCCATACTAAAATAACATTGCAACATGTACTTTTTTCAGACCTTTAGAAATGATTTCAAATTCTATGATTCCAAAATTTGTTCTTTTAGTAATATTGGTAAGAAGTAAGCTTATATTGTTTTTGTGTTTGCATAGTCACCGCATTCTGCTTTGACTTGCCAGCTCCAGATCTAATCTTACTACAGGGATTTTTGCCTAATGAAAAAAACTGGGCCCTTAAACTAAGGAGTCCATGTGAGAGGAAAAGTCTCGAGTGGTCCACACACAGATGTTTTTGTTGTGGTAGTTTGTCTAAGACCTATTCACAAGCTACTAATTAAGACAAATCCCTTTGGGGGTCATAGTAAATGGCCTTCCCCTCAGGAGGTTCGCCTTGATATCATTACTTCTTAATAGTTCCACAAGGGACTCTTTACCTTGGACAACAGAGAACAAATGATAGAGCCAGTTGCAAGAATTATAGTAAATGGATATTCTGTTTGAAACAGACATTTTTATATTAATATAAATAGATAGATATAGAAGTTTCTATATCAGGATGCTGGGCTTCCCAGGTGGCTCAGTGGTAAAGAATCCGGCTGCCAGAGCAGAAGATGTGGGTTCGGTCCCTGGGTCAGGGACATCCCCTGGAGGAGGAAATGGCAACACACTCCAGTATTCTTGCCTGGAGAATCCCATGGACAGAGAGGAGCCTGGGAGGCTATAGTTCATGGGGTCACAAAGAGTTGTGTACGACTTAGTGACTACACCACCACCACCACCACATCACGATGCTAGTATAAAATTTGGATGAGGTTATCATATTTTGGGTGATGAGCACTTTCACCTAAATATGCCTAAAAATCTTTATCCTAAGGGTTAACGTTACATATCTCATAGTCCAAATCCAGCTTCAGAGTTTCTCCCTCTTGTTCTTGACTAACACTCTTGACTTTCTCAAGAAAAAAAAAAACAAAAAAAACAACAACTTATGATTGACACCTTTGGAAGAATCATTGCCAAAATATTAATGGGAATTTCCTGTGCCTGTGGAGTTTCTTCTTATTTTTAATCTGTATTTTCTAGTTTGTCAAATCAACTCATTTTCAGAGTTTGTGATAACATGGGAAACAGATTAATTTCATAGTGTAAGTAAATCAGACCATGAAATAGGACATAAATGTGCTTGGATCCATGGTGATGGGTCTTTGGCTCTGTCTCACCCTGGCACTTGCATCTCAAGTGTGTTCATGTCAGTCATGGGGGATTTTCAGTGTCAACATGCCCTGATTACTGTTGATGATGTCTCTGTTATTTATTCCTACTTTGTCCTTCCTTTTAATTTGTCTTTGTTTTTCTATTTCAAATTGTGATCACACAATATTGTCATCACACAGTAGCTTTGCAGTGACCCTGAGACAGCCCTGGAAACTGCAGTCCCTGCCTGGCTTCGTGGCTGATTAAACTCCTCTTAGGAGGGGATCAGAGACTTCCTCTGTGAATTGAGATGAAGTACTTCTGCCAAGACTTTCCCCAGTACTCATAAGATGTTTTCTGAATTGTTATGCCCTGTCTCTCAATCCAAAAAGGCATTGGTGTCATCTTTCCCTTCCTCTGTTCATGCTCACTCTAGTGGATTCATCTGAAAATCTAGATAATGGAGCTAGATTCAAAAGACCAAATATCCCTACAAGGTACACATAGTATGTCCTTAGTACATGAGTAAGGCTTATGTGTTCATAGATCTAGTTCCTTTCTAGTCCTGAGTTCTTTTCAGTTGGTACTTATTCATTAATAGATTTCCAGCATTTGCCATGGTGTCTGGAACCCCACAGAGACTCAGAAAAACGTTTACAGTTTTGTTCTGGTTTCCTAAAGAAAAATCCAATAAATACCCAGGGACTCCACAAAGTGTTCTGTGGGTATTCTATACTCCATTCAGATATCCCTTCTCAGAACTTCTTTTAATCACAGGGTGAAGCGAACCCACACCTGGTGGGTGAAGACACTCACTCACTTCTTAGAAGCCTTCTTTCCTGTTCCCCCTTAGAATGGTACTTGGTAGACAGTAAGTGCTCAATAAATGCCGACCGTGCTTTAGTTTGATTGTGTAAATGGGATGACTGTCCTCATTTGAAAACATTTTCTTAGTTTAATTCCCCTCAAAATTGGACATTGGTTTCCAGCTCTGTGCTGTTGATTGATTGATTGGCATTGATTCGTTGTAACTTCATGCTTCCATCCACTTCCTTTTTGAGTAAGTTTATCCATGACTGACTTTTTAAGGGAAATCAGTAGACAGATGATTCATGCTCAGTGAGACTATCATTATTTGTTAGCTATTTGTTGACCATGACACCCTTCTAAGAGACTTCTCGTCATTGTTGTTGTTCAGCCGCTGTCACATCTGACTCTTTGCAACCCCATGGACTGCAGCACGCCAGGCATCCTTGTCCTTCACGGTCTCCTGGAGTTTGCTCAAATTCATGTCCATTGAGTCAGTGACGCCATTCAACTGTCTCATCCTCTGCCACCCCCTTCTCCTGCCCTTCCCAGCATCAGGATCTTTTCCAATGAGTCAGCTCATCAGGTGGCCAAAGTATTGGAACTTCTCATAAATCATGAGAAAAGCTAGAACTAGAACCAGGAAACCCTTGGGTCTTTTTTTCCCCCTTTCGAAAGTCGTGCTTTCTTTCCACTTAACTGAAGAGTAGATGTATCAGCAAACAAGAGACAACATGTTTCATCTAGGGATGGACTCCCACATGCTATGAATGACCGTGTCCTTGGTTTGTATGCAGGAGACTCTTTCCCTTCTTGACAGCATCCTACAGTATGGAACTGGGGGATTTAGTAACAGAAGCATGTTCCTCTTCACAAATCCTCCAGAGACAAGGAGCTCACTTGCAGATCAAGTTTTATTGCTAAACGTGGTATTCTATAGTTCCCATGGTAGAGATGCTAAAGAAAGAAAGAAAGAAAGAAGTGAAGTCTCTCAGTTGTGTTCAACTCTTTGAGATCCCATGGACTGTAGCCTACCAGGCTCCTCCATACAAGGAATTTTCCAGGCAAGAATACTGGAGTGGGTTGCCATTTCCTTCTCTAGGGCATCTTCCTGACCCAGGGATTGAACCCAGGTCTCCTGCGTTGTAGGCAGACGTTTTATCGTCTGAGCCACCAGGGAAATCTTAGAGATGCTAACAGAATTCTAAAAATACTTGGGAGTAAGTTCCTTTTTGTGAAACCTACTCAGGGAGGCAGAAGCACATGAAGTGCTAAACTCAGTGAGGTGGTGCTGACTGTGTATACAGCAGCGCTTTAGGGAAAGGAGAGGGTCTGACTGAGATGGAGCAGAAAAGCTTCAGAGTCATGGAGGAGGAATCTGGGCATAATGAGGGTCTGAAACTGAGATGCCGGTGCTGGGCCAGTGGGTACCTGGTGATGGTGACGTCAGGGGAGGTGGGGGAGAGTTGGGTGGGCTGCCCAGGAGAAGACCAGGTCTGAAAGCATAAAGCAGATGCTCGGGAGCAAAAGGAAATGAGAGTGAAGTTTTAGGTGTCAAAGCTTCTCTTTTACTACCCTCGTTTGGTCGGTGACTGTTTGCAGATATTGTCAGCAGCTTATCAGACATTCAGTGTATGTAACCGCAGAGACCATATGGAACACCCTCCTTTGCACTGGAGCAGGGGTCTCAAATTTTATGAGGTTCAGAGATTGTGTATTTCATTAAATATGAAAGACACCACTTCTAAGCTTGGGAGTATTTGTTGGCCATCATCTTGGAGGGAAGAGGCTCCTCACAGGTTCTGGAATATTGAGTACATCCATTATTAAATATTATTGTTGGTGCCGCTGTAAATGTGGTTTGCAGATTCTTTACACTTGAAATATATTAAATATTTTTAACCAGACATTTTTATAGTGATGCTATAGTTGATGCAAATTATATTGGAAACTTGAAAAAACACAATAAGAATTCACTTTGCCTTCAGTTCGGTTTTCATTAAAATGTTTACCTACTTTCGGCAGAATCTCGTTAGGCTCAGCTTTTTTGCCAAATCTTACTAGATCTTTAGTAAGAATTTAGAAGTTTTGCCAAGGACCAAATACCTCTTTGGAATATGGTATCTTATTTTGGTTGCAAGCTTTTATTCAAATGGTATCTTTCTAATTGAACTTATTTTACACTTTAAACATTTATTTATCTGTCTGCACCAGATCTTAGGTGTTCCGCTTATAGGATCTTTAGTTGCAGCACGTGAACTCTTTGTTGCAAAATGTACAATCTAGTTCCCTGATGAGGGATCGAACCCAGGCTTCCTGCATTAGGAGTGTGGAGTCTTAGCCACTGGATCACCAGGCTGTTGCTGCTGCTGCTGCTGCTAAGTCGCTTCAGTCGTGTCCGACTCTGTGCAGCCCCATAGAGAGCAGCCCACCAGGCTCCCCCATCCCTGGGATTCTCCAGGCAAGAAGACTGGAGTGGGTTGCCATTTCCTTCTCCAATGCATGAAAGTGAAAAGTGAAAGTGAAGTCGCTCAGTCATGTCCGACCCTCAGCGACCCCATGGACTGCAGCCTACCAGGCCCTTCCGTCCATGGGATTTTCCAGGCAAGAATACTGGAGTGGGGTGCCATTGCCTTCTCCATGGATCACCAGGCTAGTCCCCCTAACTGACTTTGAAATAGAGTTTATTTTATTTTGTAGTTCAGATTTTTGTTTTTCATTAATATAAGTTTAATATTCTTATACAGGAAGAAGCCAGGATATATTCTCCATTAGGTTAAATACATTATTGATCATGTGTTTTTGTCATATTTCATTAATAGAAATAGTAAATGATCAGTTTATGGGAAAGGGTAATTTTTTTTTTAGTTTGGATGAAATAGTTTTAAAAATCACTGGTGATATATAGTCAGAACACAGATATAAGCACATTATGTCACCCACATGCTTTTTCATTTCCTGCTTTGTGGGATGCTTTTTTATGAGGTAGCTGTTTTATTCGAGGGTGCCGTGAACTCAGCCCTTTATTCCGGGCATCACTGTCACTTGTCATTGCCTGTGCTCTGCCTGAGTGGTGTAAGAATGGGTCCTCTGAGTTTTTTATTGGACCAGTGACTGGTGCTGCTTCGTTTATACTCTGATCAAGGTAGCCTGTTGCTTGCTCTTTCATGGGTGAGGGCTCCCCTGTGATGTTGATTGATACATCCCAGCCACCGTGGTCCCCTCTGGGATGCAGGGCCATCTCAGAACATGTCATGGTGCCAACCGGAAGATGCGCATGGTCCCGGAAGCCCCCTTGTGTGTGGCCGTGGATGGTATCTGCAGTAGCATGAGCCACCTGGCATCATCAGTTAGGAGATGTGCTGCCAGCCCCCCAAAATCTCATGGGCACATGAAACCACTGTATTCTGACATTAATGTCTGCGTGAAAAATGAAGGCAGAAAAGGCATTTCTCATTTTTTTCACAGCTTTAAAAAATGGATCAACTAATCAAATTGAAAAATATTGATCCTCGGCTCTGTGACTATCATTAAATTTATTGAGCATATCTGTTCTTAGTTCTCATTTTATTAACACTGAAATGGATCCTCCTCCAGCACATTCAGGATCAAGTTCAGGTAATTCCACTTGGCAAGCAAGTCCTCCGTGATGTCTCAGTCGCTCAGTGGCCACCACATTGCCTCACTTGTAGTCTCACAGACGGGTCCTCCCGCCTGGTCTGCCACCCCACCCACACTGCCCACTCCCCACCCCATCTGTCTACTTGGTGGTTTTCCAAGGGTGGTCCTGGGAACCACATGCATCAAGATCAGATGGGAAGCTTATCACAAGCCCAGATTTCTGGGTCAGAGCTGAGAGGTTTTGTGTAGGATTCTCTGGGAGAGCAGAGTTGGAGTCTTCTGTTTTTAGTATTTATGTACTTTTCTGTTTGGCTGTGTTGAGTCTTAGTCGAAACATGCAGGGTCTTTCGTTGTGGCGTGCAGCCTCAGTAGTTGTGGCTCACGGATCTGGTTGCCCCACGGCATGTGGGATCTTAGTTCTCCGACCAGGGATCGAACCCGTGTCCCCTGCATTGGGACGCAGACTTCCTGAAGCACCAAGAAAGTCCCTGAAGTCTGTTTTCAACAAGTTCAGCCTAAAATATGAGCGCCATTGATCTATGAAACAAATTCCTTCTTGGAAGACTGCGTTTCACTATCATCTAACTAGGAGGACCAGACCCTTTACTTGTCGGGGTCTCTCCTGCTTGAGTTTTCTCCCCTCCACCTGCTCCCGTAGGGCTGCACTTTGTGTGATGCGCAGCACTTGCCAGGCCCTGCCCCTGGTCTGTCCTCATGGACTGGGACATCGTCTGACAGCTCCCTTTGTCGGGTACTTAGCACCAGCAAAGTTTAACAAGTGCTATTTATTTATTCCCTGCCAGGTCAGGATTAGCCTGCGGTGGCATTAAATTAACCCTAAGAGTATCCTTTAAATTTACTTCACACTGACTTGTTAATTTGACTCCAGAAGAGTAAAAAAGTAGGTGGAGAAACATTCTTCTCTTCTTTTTTTGAGAGATCCCATTTGAACAAATGAGGGAGAAAATAATAATATTTTAAATTATGAGGTGAAGACCAAGTATAAATAAAAAGTCATTACCAATGTGTCTTGCCTGGTTGAACATCAAAAATTGAAACACTGACTCAGACCAAGAAAAATGGAAAAAGAAAGACAAGGGAACTTCTGTCCATGAAACTGAAAAATAATTTGTATTGTTATTTCAAACAAACCCATAAAACAGAAAAGCTGTATTGTTACAAGGAGACAATTTGTTCCTTTTCTTTCTAAAGTGATATTACTTAAACCTTTTTTATTACATTTTCTCAGACCACAAGATGCAGAATGTTTAATACAGGTCATAAAGAAGGCATGCCCATAAAATATCTGTAAGCAGAGGCTTGTGGCAGATAACCTCTGATGTTGCAATTGCAGTTTTATTCAGGAATATAAACTATCCACTCTTACTCTGGAATCAATGATGGTGAATTGAATACTTACCCTTCCTCCAAACTCTGTCTTAACATATTGAGGACATTTTGTGTAATTGGAAATCTACTCTGTGGTCATCAAGTTCTGGAAAGTTGTTTTTCTCCCCATTTCTCTTTTTTTTTTCTACCAAAGAAATTGGATTTAACTACTCCTTAGTCGTACAGAAAGGACTCCAAAGAGATTCTGAAGGAGCCCTGATGTTTTATTAAGCTTTAAAGTTGATCTTTGGGACTTCCCTGGTGGTCCAGTGGCTAAGACTTTGCTCTCCCAATACAGGGGCCCTGGGTTCAACCCCTGGTCAGGGAACTAGATCCCACATGTGGAAACTAAAGATCCAGCGTGCTGCGACGAAAATCAAAGATCCCATGTGCAGCAACTGACCCATCGCAGACAAAGAAATATTCTTTAAAAATAAATAAAGTCTCTCTTTGTCAGGGTGCCCAGTTGGGCTTCCCAGGTGGCGCTAGTGGTAAAGAACCCACCTCAATGCAGGAGATGGGAGTTTGATCCTTGCATCTGGAAGATCCCCTGGAGGAAGGCATAGCAACCCACTCCAGTATTATTGCCTGGAGAATCCCATGGACAGAGAAGCTTGACAGGCTACAATCCATAAGGTCGCAAAGAGTTGAACACAACTGAAGCAACTTAGTACACAAGTTGGATGTCTAATTATAAATTTGTGACAATATGTATCAGCAAACTGGCCAAGGAGTTGCCTGTTGATATTTACCTCCTCATGTAAATACCACCTCCATGTGGTATTTACAATCAATCACCCTATTGATTCAATGTGAACGCTTGTACTTGGAGTTTTTAATCATTCAGTGTTTTATTGGAGCCCACCAGAACTTGTGAACAGATTCCAGTTTTGATACGATGTCAATGGCGTTTACTCTGTAAATACTACATTAGTATTTGGCTCTCATAAACTGTAGGTAATATAACTGTTTTGTGTCTTACTTTCTACTCCCATCCACCGAGAGGTCGTTTCCTACTGAATATCTGCATGTGACAGGTTCACGAAAAGTGACCCAAGAAGGACTTCTGTGGTTGACATTGCAGGGGAGATTGCTGACAATGCCCTTGAAAGAAAGAAGACTGCAGGGAGCTCAACTCTGTAAAATCTTGTAGAATAACCTAGTAGACAAAGTGAAATTGGACACATTTATACTGGAAGAAATTAAAAAGTTTCGAATAGCATTGTAGGGGGATCAAAAATGCCTCATGTTTCACCTGAATTCACATTGACTTTCATTCTCTCACTCTGAGTTTCTAAGGATCTCAGTTACTACCTGCAAGGTTAGTAATATACATCTCAGTATGGCATTTTGTGCTCAATTTGTGTGTATGTGTGTATGTGAGTCTGTGTATATTTGATCTTGTCCTGTTATTATTCTGGAAGAGTTGGGCATTTTCCCAGAGACCTTTAGTTCTTAAAGCACACCAGTTTGAAGGAGACAGGTGAGGTGGTGTCAAAAACCTTGCTGGTGTGGATACAGAGAGGACGTTGGAGAGGAGAACTCCGTGAAAACCTTTGTTGCTCACTCACACGCATCTCTTTGGCTGTCCCCTTCACTCTGTAATTACCACTCGCATAATGAGAAGTTATCGTTGGAGTGCCAGTACCTTCAAGGGACTTTAGCGGCAGTTGCCGGAAAGAGCTGCACGGGAGTGGGGACTACAGTTAATAATGAAGAGAAGAAACCATTCAAGTTCATTAAGAGAAGGAATAAAAGTTCCTGCTCTCACTGCTGAGCCTAGGCATATTCCCTGGGAAATAAATACAACAAGTGGAGCCGTGTGGTATTTATCTGACTTTAAAGCTGGAGTCCTGAAACAATGAAGATGCCAGGAGAGTGAGAACGAGAGGTTTGTTTCTGCCTGGGGGACTCTCACAGTCTATCTTACACACATCTGGGGTGAGCAGGGGAGGGTGAGTCCTGCATTTAGCAAAGAGAGGTGGAAGCTGTAAGGATGCTGCTAACTGAAGAGGGGATGGTGTTTTAAATTAGATAAAACTAACTAGTGATTTTAGGGCTTCCCAGGTGGCACTAGTGGTAAAGAACCCGCCTGCCAATGTAGGAGACACAAGAGACATGAGTTCGATCCCTGGGTCAGGAAGATCCCCTGGAGAAGGGAATGGCTACCTACTCTAGTGTTCTTGCCTAGAGAATTCCATGGACAGCGGAGCCTGGCGGGATACAGTTCTTAGGGTCGCAAAGAGTCAGACATGACTGAGTGACTTTGCATGCATGCAATCAACGATTTTAGTTTCTGTAGTCTGGTTCTTTTTTCCAATGAGTGATTATAGTATATTTGAAAAAGGATGTACTCCACCACAGAGAGAAGACATGCTTATAAACTACTAAAAGTCCAGGGCCAGTGAGATAAGTTGAAAGAAAAATGGATTGAAAACTAGAAGACCTGAGAGTCAGGTTTTGGTCCTGCCCTGGCACCAGTTTGCTGAGTGGTTTGTGAGTACCACCTCACCTGTCTGGAATATTTATTCTCTTCCTGTGAGACCAGATGGAAAAGAATAAATGCCTTCCATGTGTCTCCTCATGCCATACGGATGAGGATCATTTAATGATGCATTGCTGAAAAAGTTTTTAGATTAGTCCCTTTTACTGGAAAAGCTTTGTATTTTTCTAGGATAACCATGAGTGGGAATGATAATCATGTTTAGATTACAGTTTTGTGCTATAAGACTTTTTCTAATGCCTTAATAATGAATTATAGTGGCTTGTTGATTTCTCTCTAAGGTTGAGCATCCTGGTCCCCCTGTGACATATATAATACACATGGTACAACACATGTGTAAGTAACAATATGTAACATAAAGCCAACTAAAATCCAACTTAACAGCAGATCAATATGTGTTCTTGATAAATTTGTTTGCAGGAATAAGGGAAGGCAGTCAGAGCTGAGGCTGTGAGGCAAAGAGGCTTGAGAGAATTTCCAAGACACCAGAACTATCTCATGACCATTTTTTAAGAAACTCCTGGTTGTTCTGTGTATGGATAATGGGCTGTACAGCAGCGTTGTCGTCTGCCATGGTCAAGTGACAGCCCTCTCCTTTCTGCCCAACTTAATCATGGTACCAAAAGCCTCTAGGAAACGTGTGTATTAATGTCCTTCAGGAGAAAATGTTGAGGATTTGTAACAAAGCAATGACAGTCAGAATGGAGAGAAAGGAACAGATTTCAGTAATGTTTTTAAGGTGGAAAAGTGGAAATGATAGAAATTCCTGCATCCTTTGCCTGGAGTAGCCTTCTCTCTCCCTTGTGGCTAACACTTCTCCATCCCCCAGTCTTTCAAAATTCAGCACGGAGATGAATACCCCCAGAAGACTTTCTTTCTCACTAGAAGAAGGCCAGCATCTAGCCTCTACTTGTACCAAACCTGTACTATGGTTGTGGTTTGTGCATGTGTGTGTGTATGTGTGTGTGTGTGTGTATGTGTGTGTCTCCCTGGCTGGTCTCTAAGTCCTTCTCGGAGAAAGTGAAATTGAAAGTCGCTCAGTCCTCTCTGATTCTTTGCGACCCTATGGACTATACAATCCACGGAATTCTCTAGGCCAGAATACTGGAGTGGGTAGCCTTTCCCTTCTCCAGGGGATCTTCCCAACCCAGGGATTGAACCCAGGTCTCCCGCATTACAGGTGGATTCTCTACCGGCTGAGCCACAAAGGAAGCCCAAGAATACTGGAGTGGGTAGCCTATCCCTTCTCCAGGGGATTGTCCCGACCCAGTAATCAAACTGGGGTCTCCTACGTTGCAAGCGGATTCTTTAGCAGCTGAGCTGCCAGGGAGGACTCTCTTCTTTCATTGATAGATCATCATCAAAGCCTGGAATAGAGCTTTGCTCACTGTAGACACATAATGGGTATTTATTGAGCAGATGTCTGAAAGTCTGAAGTAGAGAGTTAGAGAGAAGCTAAAATGATGATCAGACTCCTGTTTTGGACCCGAGCTGAAATGTTTACTGTTATTATGTAATAACATTTTATACATTGAAAAGCATTATCTAAAACCTGAGCAATTATTACACTTGTTTTTAAAACAGCCTTTTTTCACTGAGGTGCTTTTAGAAGTTAGACTTCATGTTTGGAAAATTGTTGAACTAAGTATCAAAATTTTTTTTTGGTATCATTTATCATGTCTATCTTTTAAACTATTTATTGTAAAATCCATATCATGGAGACTGAATTTGTGGGTGCACCCGTTCCTCCACTTAGTGAGTTGGAAATGTGTGTAGCTGAAATGCAATCTGTTAAAAACCAAAAGCAAAGAAATTTTTGTTTTGATTTATTGGCATTTCTAAAGTCTGTGTTTGTAATTAAAAGAAGTTTCCTTTTCAGCTTAGTCCTTAGCAGCCAATGTTTAATTTTCATAGAAAAGAACTGACACATAATGGTGATTAAAAAGTTGACAGTGTGAGAAAATAAAATTTAAACAGAATAAATTGCAAAACATTAAATTGAATTGAAATTGACACTTGTTAGTCTCCAAATTTGACAGGAGCTTTCTTAATAAATTAAACATAGTAGATGGTTTTCCTTTGCATTTTTTCTAATGGGCCTGGCAGATAACGTATTTGATATGTGATATTGAAGAGGAGTTTATCTTGCCCGTTTAGTTTCATCACATTTTACAAAAGGAGTATTTCATTTTAGCGAGCCTATTTTGACTTGGATCATATATTTTAAAAGTGAGTCAGGAGATGAAATGGTTAGCTTGATTCTTCAACCCAAAATGCCATTTTTACTCCAAGCCTGGGAGATAAATATTGCCTCTTGCAATATTTTCCTAATCTTCCCGTGACTTTTTCTGGAGGCATGATTAATTGTTGGCTCTCATAGTGCTTTGCATGTGTTTCTGTTGTAGTAACGAGGCCATCGCCATGTGATTGTGAGTCTCTGTGTCTGAGACCACAGCTGGTTATAAGAACCTTGCAAAAAGAGATGTTGTGTGGCATTTTCAACTTTGGTTTCCGTAGAGCCTAGCACACCCCAGATACCCAGCACATGCTTTGTAGAGATAACTTTAATCATACTTTGATTCTGTTTCACTTTGGTGAGGAGGTAGATGGAGTTCCCTGGACCCATCAGAAACCACAGATGTCTAGTTCAAGTTCACTCTGTTAATCCATGTGGTCTTACAAAGACAGAGCTTCTTAGATTCCTTTTTTTGAAATTAATTTTTATTGGAGTATTGTTGCTTTACAGTGTTGTGTTAGTTTCCTGCTGCACACAGAGTGAATCAGTCATATGTGTACGTTAGATTCTTTTGACAACTTTCTCCTGATTTATTTTTCGTCCTAAGTACTTACCCATTGGCTGGCTCCCAAGGCTAACAAAGCAACAAGGGCATTGTAGGGGCCCTTGGGATTATTCTCAACTGTAGACGAGCATCCTGAGAACCTCCTATGTCCCACATCTCGTATGAGTGAAACACAGTGAAGACAGTCATCAGTTGCATTGAAGAAGGAAAGAGCCAGAGGACCACGAGCTGTGTTATAAAGAGGAGAGAGTGGTGGGCTGTGGTTTGCATCTGTTAGAGAAGTGGGCAGGCTGGGACTGATAGGGACCCAGTGACCCTGAGAATCTGATTCCCAGGAGTATTTTGAACACTTAGTGACTTCCTGGCTGCTGGTAGCACTAGGAAGGAGGGAGTTGAGAGCCTGGTGGGGAGAAGCGGGGAGGGAGCTGTCCTAAGGCCAGGAGACAAAAGACAGCATCCAATTTGAAGTGCTTTGAGGATGACTCTCTTGGCAAGAGAGCTAAGAAATGTCTGTGGCAGTGACCAGTACCCTAGCGTTAAATCTTTATAAATATGACTTTTCTCTTAGAATAGCTCCTGCTGCCCTAGGCTTTACACGGGGATGCTAGCCCAAGGCAGACAAAAGTAGTTAAAGCATGTCTAGCATAGTAAGCAATGCTTGGGCATTTACTTGACGAGAATGTTGAATTTTGACCCTGTTACTGGCACATCTTGGCATTTCCCCATGGTACGAAAAGTGAAAAGATGTGAATCGTAACATGAATTCCCTTATGAAATCAGGATTGAGTTTTTGATGGAAGAAACCAGGATTTAACACTCGGCTTCCTCTGAGAATTTTTTATCATGCGTAAAGAAGTCCTACGTAGTGAGTAATGGGAATGTAAAAGGGTAATGTTGGATATTTTTGATCGGGAAGCTGTATTTGGATAATTTCCTGCAGACTATGAATAATCCTGATGAACTTCAGAATGCAAACCATGACTTTATATTTAGGACATAGCAAAGGATGAAGAGATACACCATAGAAGAATTATGCTGGTGACAGAAATGTCAAGATATTGCATGAATCTTGGCCCAGTTCAAGAAACCAACCAGTATTTTTTTTTTTCAAGAACCACTCGATACTAGGTAGCCCATCTGATGACAAGAGCAAAGCCCCAGCCAATGATTAAGGCCATTTCTGCCTGGCCTTAATCATTTGATGCCAGTGAGCTGGCGAGGCTCACTGGCATCGAATGATTAAGGCCAGGCAGAAATGCATGATTACCCCACAACAGCTATAAAGGAAACTTTTCATGTTCTATTTCTATTACAAAAAAATGAAAGGATAAGTAAGAGGAATGAATCAAGGAGTAAAGAATTTTCAGAAAGGCAGTAGGAGAAAAATGATAAAGGAATTTAAGACACACAGCGGCTCACACAGATCTGCAGATATTAAGTTTGCCTTATTGAAGGTAGTTATGATGATTTGGGTTTATGTATTAGATTGGTGGAAAAGATAGCAGTTGGATGCTATTTCAAGAATAGGAGCTCTTGCTGCTGCTGCTGCTAAAAGACCTTAATGACATCGAAAGGAAGGAATATGGAACCAAGGGGAAGGAGTATTGTATTCACATGATAGACAAGAGGACTCTTTAGCCCTGTTGACCTGGAGACCCCTTTCAGAAAAGAAAAGTGATGAAGGTTGAAGATAGCTGGGAGGAGATTCACTTACTCTTGAAGATTTCACTCTACTTGGAGAAAGGTACAGGGCTGAGGAATGGAGCCCCCCCCCTTTTTTTTGAGCCTCTTTTCCACAAAAGAGCGCCCCCTTTGATCAGAAGCCTGCATTTAAGAGGAAAAAACTTTTTCAAGGAGCACAGAGGGCAGTGCCGCAGGGGAGGGATGTACTTCTTGCCCCCATCACGGTCATGGTCACGGGACCTTAGAGGAAGCCACCACTGAGCTCTGTGAGTCCTGTTTCCCTTCAAGATGAGAGGCCCTCTTCTCAGTGGGTTGTTACTGGGCTCTGCTGGACCATTTTTCAGTGAAAGGAACTCTCCCCATACAGGTGACTCCTTTCCTTTTCTTCTTCATATTGATTCAAAATGAGGATTGATTCAAATGAGGGTTATGAAGTAAGGATTTCCCTGTGGCAATCCAGTGGTTAAGACCCCCTATTTCCACTGCAGGGGCCTCAGGACTCAATCCTTGGTCAGGGAACTAAGATCCTGCTTGTCCCCAAGTGTCACCAAAATAATAATGATAATAAGGATTATGAAGTGACTCCCCAGTTGATCTTTTCTAGGCGAGCATCTTTACACGTGATATATGCAGCTCCTATCTGTTCCTTCTGGAATTGGATGCAGAGGGTGGGGGACATGGTCTGTGATCAATGGAACTCTCATTTTCTTTAACCCAAATTGCAGTAATCTCATAAAGGCCATTTGAAGTCTTTGAATGTATTGGATAAGTAGTTCCTAAATTAGGAGAGTGAGTTCTTCAGTGGTTCCAGAGACAGGAAGACCCTAAAATTTTTGCGTTCTCATGTAATGTCCAGGAACCCCCTCACTGAACATATTGTTAATGAGAGATTGGGGATGCCACTAGCTGTCTCAGGTCACCTTAAAATTAGCATTGGTAAAGCCCCCTCTTCTGGGGGCCTCCCTGGTGGCTAACATAGTCAAGAATCTGCCTGCAATGCTAAATGCTTCAAAGGGGAATTGATCTCAAAATATTATCTTATGGCCATAGTCAATAACCTGGTGGGCATTTTCTCTTTGTAGCTTCTGATTTCTATGAAATCTCATGAGAATAAGGAATCTCTCAGTTGATCAGATCTTCAACAACACTTCCTTTATTGCCATAGCAACCAAATCTGTCCTAACTACTCAAATCAGCTAATCAGTTGTGGTCCCTGGTTTATGTGGTTTGACAGCAGCCATTCCTGAAGATTACTGGCTCTTTGTTCTTCTTTAGGTAATAAGTGTCTGGAAGACAGTTGGGACTTCCCTCGTGGTCCAGAGGTTAAGACTCCATGCCTCCAACTGCAGGAGGTGTGGGTTTGATCCCTGATCAGGGAACTAAGATCCCACATGCCTCTCGATATGGACAAAAAGAAAAAGAAAAATCTTCTCAAATATAATATGAAGGACTCATTGAGTATGTAAGTCTGATATCTCATCTCAGGATAATTAGCTTGAATAATAGTTACAGCCATGTTTCCCCCTTTGTATATTATTAATTAAGGAAACAAGTTCATTATTTCCAGTTTTCTGGAAATAGGTCATATTCTTTATTTCCGTAGTGATCACGTATTTAAAATCCAAATCAAGACATTAGATCTGACAGAAGACTGTGTTTTCTTGATGTTTGAATTTATTACATTCAGTCTTTCAAATGTTACAGAAATAAAATCACACTTAGCTATACCTTTAGCTAACACATTTCACTGCATAGAATTAAAGAACTGCAGGTTTGGGCTTCTTTACATTTTTTTTGTAGCAGTTTGGGGTTAAAACTTTTTTTTTTTTTTTGCATTCATTCTTTGACATGGAGTCAACTATCACAGTTCGTCCAAAATTCAATATGAATAGTCTTTAGCAACTACTAGGGTTGAGTTTTTCTTCAATTTCATTTGACTTTCATCTTTATTTTCACTTTATTGGTCTGGGTCAAGTGTGAAATGATGCCTATCTTTTGCTGTCTAGAATCTGTCCCTCAATTCACTTATTTTTATACAGTCTACTCCTGGAAAGACTTAAGTAAGTTCAGTAAGTTTAGTCACTCGGTCGTGTCGGACTCTTTGCAACCCCATGAATCACAGCACGCCAGGCCTCCCTGTCCATCACCAACTCCCAGAGTTCACTCAGACTCACGTCCATCAAGTCAGTGATGCCATCCAGCCATCTCATCCTCTGTTGTCCCCTTCTCCTCCTGCCCCCAATCCCTCCCAGCATCAGAGTCTTTTCCAATGAGTCAACTCTTCACATGAGGTGGCCAAAGTGCTGGAGTTTCAGCTTTAGCATCATTCCTTCCAAAGAAATCCCAGGGCTGATCTCCTTCAGAATGGACTGGTTGGATCTCCTTGCAGTCCAAGGGACTCTCAAGAGTCTTCTCCAACACCACAGTTCAAAACCATTAATTCTTCACTGGCCCCCAAATATCACTTTTAGTTTGATATAACCCACCTGTTCTCACTGGTGTTTCCATGCTGTACTGGAGATTGTTTTTAATGCCGCACTCTTTTGAGTTCTAATTCATGAACTACTTCATCACTGAGCTTATCAGAAAGAAATGTAAATCACTGACCTACTTGAAAACTCCCCTTTTTTAAACATCTCCCTAGTTCATAATTCCCTTTGTGACTGGCATATTTTACCAGGGTAGATTTTGTAATCATGATTATGAACACTGCAATTCTGGAGGTCCTTTAGTCAGCTGGAGGCTACCACATCACAGTGAGGGCCTCCGAGTCCAGTCAGCACCCACATATTAGGGGTATTCAGTCTGCATAGCTAGAAAACCTATCGCCCAATGAGTGGGACTAGCAGAGTGCTTGCAGTGTTATATCTGGGATCCATGAATCAGGATTTGTTCATTTGCTTAAGGCCATGGGTGTGCAAAAACAGAACCCCTCAGGAAACCAGTGCCTGCAAGGGAATTCCCACTTCAAAGAATAAGAGCTATGAGGTGCCACACCTTCCTGCCAATGATCCTCCTAATTTTTCTCTGATTGAAAGAAGTCATCAGCTCTTCCTCATCCAACTGTAGTCTCTATACCTACATGGCAACTCATGGACTGTCACAGGTACCCACCTAGAGATTAAAATACTATTATTTTACCCCCACTGAACTGAACTGAATGTATTAATAGGAAAATTTGGGTCAATTAGATTATTTTATATCAGACACTTTCGGTTATGTTGAATAGTGTAACCCGCCAAGGTGATCATTGCTGTTTCCACTAATTACATGAATGCCAATGGAGTAAACGTAGTTCAGTTCAGTTCAGTCGCTCATTCTGTGAAGTCGCACAAAGTAAACACAGTGAAGTCACACCAAGAAGCATACCCTGTGGATTGTGCACCTACCTTCCCAGTTTTGACAACACGGAAGTTGTTAATGAACCAAACATTAGTTATCAATGAACAAAACATTCTGTGGTTGGGGGAAAGTTGTATGGATGAGAGTAGGGGGGATTGAAGTCATATGAGATAGAAATCATTTGGCCAAATCATACCAGATGCAGAAATGGCAGGAGGTCAGTGAGGCTTACCCGATTGACTCTGTACTCTTGTCATAGCCTTCTCAACCCATCTCGCTTGATAGCGTCTCTCAGTCTGAGTTGACAGTAGTGTTGCCACTCATTTCCTGCCACTGCCTTGGATGGCTCTGTGGGTGGGACAGAGGGAGAGTGCTTTTGGGGAGCCTGAGAAGCTGCCCCAGGGAGCCACTTTCTCTTCCTGAACTCGCTCATGGACACTACTTGGAGCCAGAGAGCATTAGCTACAAATAGCCCCCATGACTACAGCGTGGTTTGGCTTAGCTCACTTTTTCCTTAAGGATAAATAACCATGATAACATCCCCAGTCCTAACCTGAAGAATGATTCCAAACCCTTCAAAGGCGACTCTCGTTCGGTCCTCATAAGACTTCAATTCCTGAGGCTTTCTGAGCATCACAAGAAGCAGAGAAAAGTACACCACCAGGAGTCGGAATCACACAAACTCAGGTTTGATTCTTGGCTCCACAACTTACCACTGGTGAGACTCTCCTGAATTTGTTTCCTTACCTGTACAACTGGTGAGAGTTGCATCCACACCCCACTTCGTAGAAGGGGACAGAAAGGAAAGTGCATGGCCCAGTGTATGGCATTTATTTGTTGCTTAATTCAAGTTTATTCCCTTTCTCTAAAAGTCCTTGAATGATGTGCAGCTGTATGGAGATAGGACGGTAGCATTTGGAAATATTTGTAGAGAGCAATGACTTTAAATACACTGACAGTTATGTGAATGGGAGGAAAAGATGGGTATTTTCAATTTACTGAGCTTTCCCAAAGACACAATGTGTGAGTCAGAGTAGAACATATGTTAAGAAAGAAAAAGAAAAGAGAGACAAACAAAGGCAGTCAAAGCTAAGAGATTTTCAGTAGAGTCCAAAAGAAGTTCAACCCAGGGGGCGGTTTTGCTGTGACATTTTGATAATAAATGAATTCTTAGGGGAGTGTGTCTGAGCCTTGAGTCATCTCTTCTCCTTCCTTTTGGTATCGCAGCTTCATCTCCAGGCTTACTGGGTGAAAGTTGCTCAGTCGTTTCTGACTCTTTGTGACCCCATGGTCTATACAGTCCATGGAATTCCCCAGGCCAGAATACTGGAGTGGGTAGCCATTCCCATCTCAACCGGAGCTTCCTGACCCAGGGATCGAACCAGGGTCTCCTACATTGCAGGTGGATTCTTTAGGATCACAAAGAGTCGGACATGACTGAGCGACTTCACTTTCACTTTCTTTACCAACTGAGCTATCAGGAAACCCAGAGCTCCACCTTTGCTGATCACCGACCTGAGATGGGGGACTGACTTGGCAATAATCCCCAGATGACAGACGCAACCCTAGTCTGTTTGTTACTTTCTACAAATCCTGGTCTGCTCTTCTGTCTGTTGTGAGAGGTTTCTAACTTAAAAAAAAAAAAAATCGGGGGTTGAAAAAAACTAATAGTTCATAATGTGACAAATGCCCGTAGGAGTAGAAATTCCAGCTGGATGTATCATTATCTGGTAGTTTGAGATTTTTATTTTTTTCAGTACACATCCTTCAACAGCAAGTCTCCAGGTCAATTTTTGTCTTGGCTTTTGCTACTATTCCTCCACCTCTGCTCTTCTCTAGTCCTTTCCCTGGGTATTACTAGCTAAGGATCAGTTGTTTTTATCCTTCCGGGCAGAGACGAGCCTGAGCATCTCTGAGTACAGACCTCGTCTGTAAGGAAGAACTCGCCCCAGGGACACTGACTTGTGTTCAAGTTCTCCAGATGGTTCTGCTTGCCCCTCCTCCCACTTGCCCTCGTACATGTAGCTGTAAACAGATGTGGTCGAGGACATTAGGATTTAAAGCATTGGCACGATCACAAAGAGAGTCTTTTCTCCCCATTAGTATTTCCAAAGAGCAAACTGCATGTCTACTCTAAGGCAGATAACTCCCACGAAGAGCATCTGTTAGGAGTTTAAATCACTTAAGAGCACGACTCTCAAAATAACCCACACTGTTTGCATTTGTTGTACCATCAAATACTGTTCAGAGCCCGCAAATGTTGTCCTGGGTTCTGTACCAAGGAGCTTAAAAGAACCAGCTATTGCTCTTCGAGAAGTCATCGTGCCACACTGCTGAAAGACGCCGGGACTCTTGGGCTTGCTGCTGTCTGTGTTTTCTCTTCCGCAGGTTGAAACCAGCATGCATGATGCTTTGCAAGCCTATGCTTTTATTTATTTAATTTTTTTACATTTTATTTTATTTATTTATTTTTTAAACTTTTTATTTTATATTGGAGGATAGCCAGTTAAGAATGTTGTGATGGTTTCAGGTAGACTGCAGAGGGCCTCTGCTGTACATGTACATGCATCCATTCTCCCACAAACTCCGCTCCCATCCAGGCTGCCACATGACGTTGAGCAGAGTTCCCTGTGCCATAGAGCAGGTCCTTGTTGGCTGTCCACTTTAAATACACTAGGGTGCACCTGACGAGTCCCAAACTCCCTGTCTCTTTCCCACACTCTTGCTTCCTGAACAAGCCCATGCTTTAAAAATCTGTACCAGGGCGCTTGCTCAAATGTCTCCTTTTCAGGCATCACTGGAAAGCACTGGGAGAAGCTAGAGCAACTCTGAGGCAGGCCGAGATGTGATCACTTTCCCAAAGAAAAGGATGGGAGTTGCTTGTCAGTTTGTTCAGAATCAGTCCTTGGGTTCTTGAGCCTTGATTTGTGTGAAGGTAGCTGTGAGCCTTGTTCTTTCCTGAGACTGCTGTGTTGTCCAGGATTGTGTCATGTAGGTGACCGAGCATCCTGTCGAAGTTTGGGTTCAAATGCCTGCTAGTTTGCAGAACTCAGTTAGACACAGCATGAAAAGAGAAATTTCAGTAGCTTCTCAAGGGATTCATTGAATAGTGTAAAATAAGAAGAACTCACTAAGTCATGTCTGACTCTTTTGCAACCCCATGGGACTGTAGCCCACCAGTCTCCTCTGTCCATGGGATTTCCCAGGCAAGAATATTGGAGTGGATTGCCATTTCCTTCTCCAGAGGATCTTACTGACCCAGGAACCGAAACCACGTCTCTTGCATAGGCAGGTGGATTCTTTACCACTGAGTCACCTGGGGACATTAAAAAAAAAAAAAAAAATTCCTCTTATACAGCATTCTTTCTGATAATTGTGGTAATCTAAAAGAGTTGAAAGGTATGCTGATGTGCCAACTACAGTTAGGATATTTCCAAACCTCCTTTGAATGATTCCTTGCACATCAAAATATTTGATGAAATGAGACACATTTTTCTAAAAGTATGAATGTTTGGGGATGTTGGAGCTTTTGTAGTTGCCACAAATGATTTTCCTTAAATTCACAGGATCAATGTGTGCAGCCTCAGGCTGTGTTGTCAGGCTCAGTATTTACATTCCAAATTGAATGGTGAAGACATGACATTTAGGAAATGGGAAGAGAAATAATCACACATAACAGGAAAAATGCTATATCCCAAAAGTCTTACTATTTCCAATGGAAAGAGACTCTTGCTTTCATCCTTTAAAAGATTTCATATTGAAGGATAGAACAGTCAGTAGGTGCTTCTTAAAAATGATGAAAGTGACCGATGAATTAGCTGTCTCCAAGCCAGTCCAACCCTGAGTAGAATGGAACCCCTCAAGGCACTCGTGTCCTAAGTAGCTGGCATAACATATGCTCTCAATATTTGTTGGAAGGGAACACAAGAAGGGAAGGAAAAGAGAAAGAAAAAAGCCACCAGGCAAGGATTGAGGGAAGGAAGGATTAAAGAAAGAAGGCTTCCCTGGCGGCTCAGTGGTAAAGAACCTACCTGCCAATGCAGGGGACGCAGGTTGGGCAGATCCCCTGGAGAAGGAAGGCAAGCCATTCAAATATTCTTGTCTGGAAAATCTCAGGGACAGAGAAGCCTGGCAAGCTACAGTGCATGGGGTCACCCAGAGCTGGATACAAGCAACTGAACAAAGGAACAACGAAGAAGAGTCAAATAAGCGAAACTGCAAGAGAGGTTGCTTTGTTAAAATACAGCCACACGGGGGACTTCCCTGGCAGTCCAGTGGTTAAGACTCCACGGTCCCAGTGAGTGGGCCATGGGTTCGATCCCTGGTCAGGGGGCTAATAAGATCCCACATGCCACATGGTATGGCCAAAAATTTTTTTTAAATAAAAATTTAAGAATAAAAAAGCTGTGTGTTAAAAAATACGTATACTCTACACACAGAAAAATTAAGCGACATGTTGGGCTTCCCTTATGGCACAGCTGGTAAAGAATCTGCCTGCAATGTGGGAGATCTGGGTTCAGTCTCTGGGTTGGGAAGATCCCCTGGAGAAGGGAAAGGCTACCCACTCTAGTAGTCTGGCCTGGAGAATTCCATGGACTGTAGAGTCCGTGAGATTGCAAAGAGTCGGACACGACTGAGAGACTTTCAGTCACTTCACTTCCAACTCACACAACTGCTGAGAATCCTGGATCCAGAATACATGTCTGTCTTTATACTATACCTTCCTCTTGTCCTTCTGCTTCAGAGTGGGAAATCACCTCCTAAACACATTGAAATCTTTGAAAAGAATTATTAAAAAATAATGTGTAAATTAAAATGTCCTTGGAAGAGAAACCTTGCCTGACCTGATTTAAGTTTAAGGGAGCCAAATAAGATTTTGAAAGGCCCTAGGAAGGTTCCATTTCATAAAAGAGGGGGGAAAATTATGTGAGAAGCATCTGGAAAGCAATTCTTTCAGTTATTTCCATAATATGCCTCCTGTCTCCCATTCCTGTCCAAAGCTGCTCTGCTTAATGCTCCTTCACTCTATGTTTCTCCTTCCTTGTGGGTGTTTCCATATTTTTCTTCTCTCTTGACTCATTCTAGGTGGTTCCCAACTCTGCTTGCTTTCATTTGCTTTGACGCCTGTTCTTATTTTTCTCTGTCTGTTTCCTTTGACATTCTCCAGCTCTTCCTCTGCTTCTTCCCTTCCCCTCTTTCGCCTGGTGCTTTTTCCTGGGTTGTTTCCCAGCTGTTCTTTCTCCAGGTTGGCACTGAGCTCTCCTCTCCATCCTCTCCCCAGCTCACTCTTTCCTCCTCAGTTCTCCAGGGTGTGCTGCTGCAGACCGTCTTTGGACATCTGTCACAGGACTGAGCTGTCTCTCCATTATGTAATTTAATGTACCCAGAAACAGCAGTTATTTCTTGTTTTTTCCCCCCACTGAACATTTTTTTTCCTATAAAATAAAATGCTCCTGGGTTGTATTCATAGTGTTGGAAAGTAGTTTGCTTGTGCTGGACTTATTTTACGATCTGGATTCTCGATCAGCTGAAAATCTTAACCTCGCTGTGTTCTCCTGTGGTAGTTTCCCCTGGGACTTGGTCAGTTTCTTTACCAAAAGGCAGTGGATAAACAAAACCATTTATATCATTTTCAATTTTATTTTTTTTAAGTCTTTATTGAGTTTGTTACAATATTGCTTCTGTTTTATGTTTTGGTTTTCTGGCCACCAGTCATGTGGGGTGTTAGCTCGTCAACCAGGGATTGAATTTGCAACCCCTGCACTGGAAGGTGGTCTTAACCCCTGGACCGCCAGGGAGGTCCCCAGTTTATATGTCAATGTGTTTCGTACGATCAAATCCACCCATTTTGAGGGTCATGGCTTGTTGAATTTTGGTAATGCACACAAATGTTTACCACCACCACTGTCAAAATACAAAGCCCCTCACCCTAAAAAAGTTCCTTTATGTCCCTTTATAGTTGGCTTTCACCCTTGACTCCTGATTAAATTGTTGCTGTGGTTTTGCCTTTGTACAGACTGAAGTTTCACTTGTCTTGGATCAGTTCCTGGGGATGGACTTTCTAGATCATATGGCAAGCATATCTTCAGTTTTATAAGATATTGCCATACTGTTTTTCAAAGCGTTGGTACCATTTTTCATTCTCACCAGCAATGTGTATGAATTCCACCTGCTCTGCGTCCTTTCCAGCATTTGATATTATTCATCTTTTTAATTACACGCTAGTAGGTGGGTAATCATATCTCATTGTGGCTTCATTTACATTTCCCAAGGAGATCCAACCAGTCCATTCTGAAGGAGATCAGCCCTGGGATTTCTTTGGAAGGAATGATGCTAAAGCTGAAACTCCAGTACTTTGGCCACCTCATGCGAAGAGTTGACTCATTGGAAAAGAATCTGATGCTGGGAGGGATTGGGGGCAGGAGGAGAAGGGACGACAGAGGATGAGATGGCTGGATGGCATCACTGACTCTATGGACGTGAGTCTGAGTGAACTCCGGGAGTTGGTGATGGACAGGGAGGCCTGGCGTGCTGCGATTCATGGGGTTGCAAAGAGTCGGACATGACTGAGCAACTGATCTGATCTGATCTGAATGACTAGTGATGTGAAAAATATTTTCATGTACTTATTGCCCACTTATGTATCTTTTTTTGTGATGTGTCTACTCAAATATTTTGCTCATTTTTAGTTGGATTGGTCATCTTCTTGAATTGTAAGATTTCTTTATATATTCTGGATAGAAGCTTTTTTCTAGGATATTTGTTTGCAAACATGTTCCCCCAGTCTGTTGCTAGTATTTTTTCTTAACTGTATCTTTCAAATAATATAGTTTCAGCCTTGCTTAAGTTCATTTTTGCAGTTTTTCCTTCAATTATTTGTGCATAATAAATCTTTGCTTTAGAAATCTGTACCTAACCCGGTGATACAATTTTTTTTTGTTATTTTTTTTTCCTAAAATTTTGGTTCTTATAGTTAAGTCCATGTACAATTTTAACTTTTCCAAAGACTAGAGAAAACAAAGACCCTGATGGTGGGAATAACTGAAGGCAAAAGGAGAAGGCTGCCTTCAGAGATTAAGACAGTTAGATAGCATCACCAACTCAATCAACACGAATTTGAGTGAACTTCAGGAGATAGTATTGAAGAAGGAAATGGCAACCCACTCCAGTGTTCTTGCCTGGAGAATCCCAGGGACGGGGGAGCCTGGTGGGCTGTCGTCTCTAGGGTCTCACAGAGTCAGACACAGCTGAAGCGACTTAGCAGCAGCAGGAGATAGTGAAGGACAGGGAAGCCTGGTGTGCTGCAGTCCATAGGTTCCCAGAGAGTCAGACATGACTTAGTGACTGAAAAACAACAACAATTTTGAATTAATTTTTGAGTGTTATATGAGGTTAAGAATCAAGGTTCTTTTGTTTCTTTTCCAACAGATACCCAGTTGATACAGCTCCATAGTTGAAAAGTCTCTTTTCCCCCTCCAAATTACCTTTGTGAATTATATTAACTGCCTTGCATTCATGGGTCATGATATGCTGTCCTAATTATGTATTTTTAGATTAAATTTTTAAATATTTTGTTACGAAACTTTTTGCCATTGGTCTTTGAGTCTGTTGGTCTATAATTTTCTTGTAATTTTTTTTTTGGCATCAGGATATGTTACTACTTCTTATAAGATGAGTTGGGATATGTTTGCTCTTCCTCTTTTTCTGGGGGTGTTGGTGGGGTTGGCATTATTTTATTTGTTTTCAAAATGCAGAGGTAAACCTAGAGAGAATGATATGTTAGATATCCCTCCCTCAGCTCTTTACATCTCTGGGCTCGTTCTGGAATCTTAGGTCAAATAGTATCATGTAGGGGAATATGCTGATCCTTTGGTCTTCCCAATTTATCAAAAATCGAAATGTGTATTTTTGCACTCCAAGTTCAACTTTTTACAGATATGGGAGTGAAGCCAAATCCTCGAGTGGTAGTTTTCTAAATAGCCCTCTGAAGTTTGAAAGGGTTAATTTACCTCCAAAAGGGCTCACTTTTCTGCCACTCCAAAAGTTTCCCACAGGAAGACTGGGCTCAGGCTGGATAATACAAACTTTAAAAGAAAGTGACACTTGTCTAGCTGTGAGTCCAAATCTGTTAGCAATGGCTTTTGCCTGCAAGAAACTTGTGTCCTCCTTGTGTTCTCTAATAGATTGTTCGTTTTAACTTGTTAACCATGCTGAGTAATGCAGTCCAGTTTTTACCACATGCAGCCTCGGCAATCAAAGCTCTAAAAATCAACAACCAATTACCACGAGTGTGTCTGTGTCTTTCCTAGTGTCTAGAAGATGATGCTTTTACCCTGTCACTGTTTTTTAGGGGTGTGAAGGTGTGCACACATAATGCCGTGGTTCCTCATAAATACAGTCAAATGTCTATGATTATTTTGTTCTTCGTATGTGTTTTGTTCATTTAAGCAGCCACATTGGTCGTGTGATTTTAATGTGGTTAGGGAGAAAAAAAAAACCACTTCTTTCTTTCTGCTCTCTCACATGGTAACCTTATTTGCCGCTGATGACTAGAGCAGACGAAGTAAACGCTTCGTAACATTTGATAAATGCATTACATCTTCCATAAGCGGTACGAGAGACTTGAAGGCCTTGTTCCCCAGTGAAATAAAGTCGGGTTATTGTTCTCATAAACCATTTCTCTTCCTTAGGCTTCTAAGCAGGAGTCACTGCTGCTGTGACTAGCCTGTCTGCTCTGTCTGGAACTAATGGAACTCTTGGAAGTTTTTAAAATAATGGTTATTATTTTTAACAAAATGGAAAATGGGCTTTGTCATCCAAATGATTTAATTAATTCCACAGTGAAAATACCAATGGTACGTGTCAACAAAGGGACGCTTTTTCTTCTTCGATGAGAGCAGAGGATGCATTTATATACAGTTATTTGAGAACGTGCTGTGCAAATTTCAACTGCTCCATTTCCTGTGTTTTTCAATGAGTAACCCAAGCAGCTGCTGACCACCAGTTTGTAGTAGTTACAGGTGGAGAACTGGGTGTCTTCTTCCCTGGTGGCTCAGCGGTAAAGAGCCCGCCTGCAATGCTGGAGTAGGGGGGTTTGATCCCTGGGCTGGGAAGATCTCCTGGAGAAGGAAATCACAACCCCCTCCAGTATTCTTGCCTGGGAAAGCCCATGGACAGAGGAGCCTTGCGGGCTACAGTCCACGGAGTCCCAAAGTGTTGGATAGGACTGAGCATGCACCCACTTCCTGCTTAGTGAGTTTTTGTAAATGATTTAGATATTAAAAAAGCTGCAAACTGCTTGACTTTTACTAACAGGATTTCCAAAATGACAACGTAAAGAAAAAACAGTGAAGGACACTCTCCAGTGAAACAATGATAACGTTTATTTTTCCAAATGAGTTAAAATGCCAGCGACTATATGCATCGTGACCTTTTGGATGTAAACAGTGCCTCTCCACGCTTTAAACAGTATCACTAGGAAGCCAAAGGGATGAATATGTATAATGATGAATTCACTCTATCAACAGAAAGCAGCTCTTGAAAGCATCAGTGTTAATCAGGTGCTAAAATGGAATTACAGAAAGAAGAATTTCAGTCTTAAACTTAAAGTGAACCCAACTCTTACCCAAGAACCCTGGGATTACAACTCTTAAGAACAGATTATAGGGAGTAGAAATAAGAGAGTCAGCAATCTAGAAGACCAAGTGGTGGTGGATTATATTTTAAAGTAAAACTATAGGTTTCAGGAACCTGGTTTCATTTTTCTGGGTTCTTACCTCGTCTTGCAAAGGTATAATTTACAAGAGTGGCTGATTCAAAGTTTATAGTTGTTTGAGATCCACTGTTGATTCAAGTTCTCAATTTTTTTTAAATTATTTTTGGCTGTGCTGGGTCTTCGTTGCTGTGTGCAGGCTTTCTCCAGTTGAGGTTCAAGGGCAACTTATTGCAGTGGCTTCTCTTGTTATAGGACATGGGCTGTAGGGCGTGTGGGCTTCAGTAATTGCAGCTCCTGGGCTCTAGAGCACAGGCTCAGTGGTTGTGGCACACAGGCCTAGTTGCTCCATGGCATGTGGGATCTTCCAGACTAGGATTGAACCCGTCCCCTGCATTGGCACGCAGACTCCTAACCACTGGACTATCTGGGAAGCCCCATGTCAGTTCTTAATTGTCCACAGTCCCTGTGGGAAAACTGGGAAGGCCATTCAAAGCAGTGGAAACTGAGATGGACCATTCAAAGCAGTGGGTAATTCTAAAGTCCATTGCATTTGCCTGGTGGTGGTGGTTTAATCACTAAGTGTGTCCAGCTCTTCGACTGCATGGATTATAGCCCACCAGGATCCTCTGTCCATGAGATTCTCCAGGCAGGAATACTGGAGTGGGTTGCCATGAGGCTGTAGTAAAAGAGCTCAGACCTGCACATGTAGACTCAAAACCTCTGGGTCTGGTCTTGGCTTTGGTCTTCCCCTGATTCTCTCTGGTGGTTGATGGTCTAGTGTATTAAGGAGAAGGTTTGATTCTTATTTCCTTTAAATATGTCACACACATGTCTTGCTTGCTGAGGTCTTTCTCCAGTTATTGTGAAGATTTTCCATTAGTCCATCTGCCTTGCCTATCTATTGAGTTAACTTTGTGTGTCTATTTAAAATGTAAGCTCCTTAATACGGAAAGACTGGGTCTTTCCCTGGCATTTGTTTAGCGGAATACACAAGGTTGTATCTTTAAAATGTACTTGAATGTCTGTATCTGACTTGATTATTGTGTCAACATGGACTGTTGTTATAAAAGATTGTCTTGTCAGAGAAGCTGAGTGAAGTGTACATGGGAATTCTCTGTAGTATTTTGCAACTGTTTATGATTCAATGTAGTTCAAAATAGAAGTATATATTAAATATTTAAAAAAGAAATAATGAGTGAATCAGCGGCCTCCTTGGAGAAAGCAAAGAACTCACTTCAGATCAAATAGGTAGTATGAGGCTGAAGGAGAAACACTCCCTGACCAATGGTGGGCCTCGATTTTCATTTAGCTTCTTTGTGCATCAGGTTCGGAGAAGGCAGTGGCACCCCACTCCAGTACTCTAGCCTGGAAAATCCCATGGATGGAGGAGCCTGGAAGGCTGCAGTCCATGGGGTCGCTGAGGGTCAGACACGACTAAGCAACTTCACTTTCACTTTTCACTTTCATGCATTGGAGAAGGGAAATGGCAACCCACTCCAGTGTTCTTGCCTGGAGAATCCCAGGGACCGGGGAGCCTGGTGGGCTGTCATCTCTGGGGTTGCACAGACACGACTGAAGTGACTTAGCAGCAGCAGCAGCAGCAGCAGTGCATCAGGTTGTACTTGCTTTGCCTTGCCAATGCCATGTCTTTTCATGAAAATTAAAATCATTATCATAAAGAATTTTTTAATTCAGCACTATAAAAAAATAATAAATAAAAGTTTTTATGTGCTTTTCAAGATAAAGGGTTCTATATTTTTAAATGAAAGGGCCTGCATGAGTTTAAATGCACAATCATGATATACTTCCAGACTTACAGTAAAAATACCGCAGAAGTCTGAAATTGATGTAGCTCAATCAATCTTACTTAATTAGCCCGATTCTACTTTTTTACTGCACTCATAGGATAGGTTGCTTAGATATTTTATTTGAAGAAACCAGCTTTGTCTTAAGCTATAACTTCAGTGTTAGCACTTAAATGTAGTTCTTCAAGTAGAGCTAGTGGAAAGGTATTATATTAGGAAGAAAGAATGACTTGACTCCCAGGGTAAAGCCAAAAAAAAAAAAAAAATGAATGGCCTTCTGTGTTCCCGTTCCCAGTGTATGTAGGTGAGTTAAGACAGCAGGCTTCTCTTTTTCTGAAGAGCACATCTCGAAAAAAAAGCCCTTGAAAGGTCAGGATTCCAGGGAGACGCTTTGTTGCTGGCCTCTTTGCTTTCCCCAGGTGCCTTTGGCACGTGTACTTATTGCCCGTCTGCAGAGGAGCAGCAAGGTTAGTTTCTCTGGGCGGAGGAAACTGGCGCAGATGGACAGAGCCAGAGGGTGGATTGGAACGACAGAGGAGAGGGCCAGCTGGACAGGGGTGGGCGTTATATAAGGTGAAAAAGAGTAGGAGGTCCTCTATTTTAACTGAATTGCTTTCCGTTTAGTAAAATCAATGGATATCTCTGTTCTGTTTTGTTTTTTAACTTATCCTATAACTATTGTTCACTTGCCAAGTCACGTCTGACTCTTTGCAACCCCATGGACTGCAGCACACTAGGCTTCTCTCCATCTCCCAGAGTTTGCACAAGTTCATGGCCACTGCATCGGGGATGCCGTTCAACCATCTCATCCTCTGTCTCCCTCTTCTCCTTCTGCCTTCAGTCTTTCCCAGCATCATTGTTCCTGCTGCTCTTCCATTCGCTGAATTACAGTCTTCAGCATCTTAACTCCATATTTGAAAGGAAGAGTTAAAGAGACTGCAGAGGATGGTCATGTATGGGTAGCATCCTGGTGGACCATTTCAAACCTCCGTGCAAAGTCTTCCTGCTGCCCCGCGCTCCAGCAGATGAGAGAGACAACTCTGGTGTTTATAAAGAAATGGAGGAGCATCTGCCTCATGCTTGGTTTTTGACTATTTTTAAGATTTTTGTTTTTTGCTCTGGATGTGAACCATTTTTTAAGTCTTTATTGAGTTTGTTACAACAGTATTGCTTCTGTCTTATGTTGTGGTTTTTTGGCCCCTCAGCATGTTCTTAGCTCCCCAACCAGGGATCAAACCCACACCTCCTGCTTTGGAAGGTGAAGTCTTAACCACTGGACTGTCAGGGAAGTCCTTCGGCTTTAGATTTGAAGACATTGTTCTTCTGTTTGCAGTTGCAATGGCAACCCTCTCCCGTATTCTTGCCTGGAGAATCACATAGACAGAGGAGCCTGGCGAGCTACAGTCCATGGAATCAAAAAGAGTTGAATACGAGTTAGCACACACTAGAGCCCCCTTGCTTTTTTCTAAAAGGAAGCTTCTGTTTCTGAGTTTGACACTGCATATCAAAACCTGGGCTCACTGGCTTAGTATGTAAGAGTTTTTCTCGGAAGGACAAACATTTAAACTATCAGTTCGATTAGTACTCGATGATCTGGGTGACTGAAGATTGTTTTTCAGCGCAGCTCACTGTTTTGATTTTTTTCTGTGAAGCTCTGTCCGGATTAAACCTCAGGGATTCCTTGGATTGCTTCACTTCCTTCTGCAGCCTGGTGGGCAGTGGGACACACTGGTATAATTCATTGACCTCTTTTACACTCTGTTTTATAATCCTTTTTTTTTTTTCACTTGATGTAGCCATACATAATGTATTTTCTATAGAAAGCTTTTGTTCCTTTATGATGCAGGGGTCCTCTTGGGGCTATATGGAGTCTACGTTCATTCAGTTCATGGCCCTGATCCAAAAATATTTCTTAAGCCCATGTATTCTCAAGAGAGCAAAACACACACATACACACACACACACATACACACACACACACACACACACACACACACACATTTCCTGTAGTGTTGTACTTCCGCTGTCTGTAGTTTTATTGCTGTGCTTTTGTAAGATTTTTTTTCCCCCCAAAATGTAACAGGAATGTGTGAACATACTTGAATCTTTAGAAATGTTAGTGAAGGGTGTCACTTGATAAAGCTAAAAACAAACAGGGAAATTAAACCTGTTTCAGTTAACTCTATTTTATGAGACTAATCAGAAAGAGAATTTTAGCAGTAGAGACATGTGCTATTAATAATAGAACATGTAAAGAATCAAGCCACCATTATAGTAATATGCTTGATTGTAAAGAACTTTATGTACTTGTAAAATGTACTACTTTAATCTTCTGAATAATACACATTTAAGTACAGAACAATCTCATTTAATCCTCTACAAATAGTACCAGTGTTGGGTATAGTACCTTCTTTTCTGTCTCTGACTACATTATATAATAGATTGAATGCAGGTTGTTTCTCAGAAACGATTATCAGTTGTTATAAATCGTGCTCTTCATAAATCAAAAAGCATCCACCCAACTTGCTGTGCTGCTGTGCTGTACTCAGTTACTTCTGACTCTTGGCGACCCCACGGACTGTAGCCCACCATGTGCCTCCGTCCATGGGATTTTTCCAGGCCAGAATATTGGAGTGGATTGCCGTTTCCTACTCGTGGGGATCTTCTCAACTCAGGGATCGAACCCGTGTCTCTTGAGTTTTCTGCATTGGCAAGCAGATTCTTTACCACTGTGCCGCCTGGGAAGCCCATGCACCCAGCTTGGAAAGGTGTTTATTCATAATAAAATCAGAATGCCATTTGATGTTTTTCTTCTTTCCATTGTTGGTCACCCAATATCTTAGTTGCTATACTTTTCTTAGTTTTCTCTTTTTTTCCAGAAAGAATAATTTCTTCCATTGGCTCTGCAAACTATTTGTAACTACTCCTTTGACCCTTGATAAATAATAAGCAAATAAACAAAATGAAACTCATGACTGGGAGAAAAACCTTGCATTTTCCACTTCAGCCTTGGTGCAGATTTCCTGGGTGATCATAAGGCAACAACCGGTTACGTTCTGGGTGATAGAAATAAAATACTATCAGATATTAAATTAAACTCTTCATGGTGAAACTGTGGTAGCTGAGGGTTCTAATATCTTGTCTTTCAATATTAACTTTCTTTTTTCATCATCCTGATTTCCATTAGACCATTAACCATATTTTCCATTCCAGGGGTCCCACTGTCCAATTACTGTGTGCTTATGGTGTTGCTTGTTTAGTCGCTAAGCCTGAAAGTCCGACTCTTTCGTTGTGTCTCTTTTGCTACCCCGTGGACTGTAGCCCTCCGGGCTCCTCTGTCCATGGGATTTCCCGGGCAAGAATACTGGAGTGGTTTGCCACTTCCTTTTCCAGGGGATGGATCTCCCTGACTCAGGGATCGAACCCCCCTCTCCTGTGTTGCAAGCGGAGTCTTTACTGCTAAGCCACCAGGGACTGTGTGCTTATAATCTAATTTTATAATTGTCCTAAGTAAGCTATAACACGGAGAAGGTAAACACATCACAAAGTGGTCCATAGTGCCTTGAAGTGTATACTGTTTGCTACGGCCACGTGAAATTGCCAATGTTTGACTACTTTTCACCTACAAAAATGGCATTGACTTAGATCAGACTTACTTACCACTGTTCAGTCGTTCAAATCAAGAAAAAATCCACTTAGTGCTTCTGGGGCGAAGGTAACGGTCCTAATCCCCTGCATTAGCAAGGGGATTGTTAACCACTGGCCACCAGGCAGGTCCTAGTATGAACTTTTCTGAATGAATCATATATAAGAACGATCATAATTCTTCTGCTGTTGATATGATACAGTGATGCCAGCAGGACCTGTTGAGTTCTATTAGGTCTTGCTGCTGTCTCCTCAGAATATTGTGCTTTTTGTCAGTTTCATAGATTGTCTGTATTCTCTACTAGTCTGGCCATTATTTATCTGTGTTCTCATAAAACCCATACCAAGTCATAACCCCACTTACTTATGACTTCTAAGGTTCTTTGAACTTAGAAAACAAGTCACCAAGATTGTCATATTTTTAGGTCAGGTGTAAGAGCAAATAATCTGTAACATTGATGGGATAAGAGAGTCTCTCCTCTGACACACAGTTGAGAGTTTTATCACCTGAATTTTGTGATTTGATTAATTGCTTTTCAGTTATGTTCCAAATATGTGAGATTTCCAGCTAAATATTTGTGAATAAGAGAGATACCACAGTAAGGAAACAGGGATGATAAATCTGATAGTAAAATTATTCCATTTTAATTTGAAATTTCTCTTGTTTCTTTCAGCCCATTATCATTGGACTGTTACCATTTGTCTTGGGTCGACTTGGCAATTAAATCACAGATACAGTTACCATCACCTCGTTGACATAATCCCATTTAGATTTCAGTGTCATTTCTGATGGGCTCTGCAGGAATGAAAGCTTAGCTGCTTGGATACTTGGATCATTATTTATATAGTTATATTCTCTTTTGAAAATAGACTCTACCGTGTAAATGAAAGGTAGGACAATGTGCATTCATTTAGTCTCCTTTTAATCCTGAACCTTGGGTGAGTGAGTGACAACAGCTCAATAGTGTCTGACTCTTTTTGACCCCATGGACTTTAAGTAGCCTGCCAGGTTCCTCGGTCAAGTGCATATTAAATTGTTCACATTCATGATAGTTTTTAAGTGGCAAAACTGTAAATTAACTTTCGTAAATAATGTTGTAGGAAAATCATAGTGCTTCTGACCTTAAAAAGATGCTTTTCCTAGCAGCATTAATTTTCCATAATTCCTAATGCCATTTCCATTCATAGTCTTGACTGTGATAGATGGGGAAATATTGATTATAGCTCTAACCCTTTACCTAAGTAAAAAATTATTAACTTGTCTGATTTAGAATTAGGTGTTAGTTTCTTGGGTTTGCCATTAAAGTACATTTCAAACATATATAGGGTAATACATATTTAAATGTGACTGTCATGAAATATACTAAGGAATATCAGTGGTCATTTGGTGCAATTTCCAGTTGGGCCGGACTTCTGTTTCTGTGAGAAGTAGAGGTATCAAATGCCACTGAAAAGCTTCTCCCTCTGACTGTGAGATAAGTGGCACCTCTCTTGGCTCTATGATAGCTACAAACTTAGAAATAAGATTGCATTTTCGCATCCACATGGTTGAGACATTTTGGGGTAAAACAGCTTTGGGATCAATGTCTCCCAGATCAGATGGTTCCTAACGCATCTGCTTATGTGGTTTTGCCAACTTCAGCTGGCCATGTTCCCCTCAAGCTCCTTTCATTGCAAATCTAATCCTATTAGTTCTCTTCCCTTAAAAAGAAATAGAATATTACTCTTCTTTTTTGTCCTGAAATAAACTCATTAAGGAATTTATGATAGCCTTCCAGTAAAGGATTTCTGTTCCAGGCAGTTTAAATATTTTCAAATGATCTTGTCGGATTAACACTAGGAAATTAGAATCCATTACCTTTCCGAATTTGGAGTTCTCTCATGAGTGATGGTTTGAAACAACAAAAATTCCATTAAAAAGAATTACAGCCATGTGATTTCTCTTAGTAGCGCTTCTTCATATCTAAATCTAGAGCAGCCACCAGACATTGACGTTTTTTTTTTGTAACAGAAAGTTGTATGTCATTTACAGAAAATAAAAGTAGAGATGCTGGAACAAATGATGACTTTTTAGTGTCTGTAATGCCTGGTGTTCCTTTTCATAATTACAGAACTTATCCCATGTGCCAGATTCTTTAGCTAACACTGTTCCTGCCTCTTCTATTTCTCTGTACGTGTGTGCTAAATTGCCTCAGTGGTGTCCTATTCTTTGCGACCCCATGGACTGTAGCCTGCCAGGTTCCTCTGTCCATGGGATTTTCCACGCAAGAATACTGGAGTGGGTTGCCATTTCCTCCTCCAGGGGATCTTCCCAACCCAGGGATTGAACCCTCGTCTCTCACATCTCCTGCATTGGCAGGTGGGTTCGTTAACTCTAGGGCCACCTGGGAAGCCCAAACACTTCTCTGTTTTACACCTTTCCTCATTTATCTATGCAGTGACCAAATGTGCACTCATAATGCAATACAGGCAAAGCTCCCACGTGGAAGCACTGGAGCTCAGAATATTGTAGTATGATGGTTTAAGATCTAAAGCCAGCCCCTGAAAGCCTATTTAACTCAAAATATGCGCTGAATAACAGTTTTATCAAACTTAGTCTTCTTGGAGAACGTTGTTCCTATGAAAAGACAGACTTCTAAATTAAAGGCAGCCAACAAGTCTGTTCTCACTGAAATTCTGTAGCTTTGAGATCTGTGCCTTCCTACCACTCCTGAGATGTGGGAAAGACACCCAGACGTCTGGATGTGTGATTGCTGGGGCCCGGGACATGGCTGCAGTGGAGGAGATTAGGAGCTGGGAAGAAGGTGGTATGAGGAACTGCAGTGAAGATAAAGGGAAGGTGTCAAGGGGAGGGAGGAGGAATAGAAGAGCAGCCCAGATGAGTTCCCTTCTCCTCGTTTCTTCCTTCACCTTATCCTTTCTGTTCCTCCCTTTCCAGCCCTTTCAAAATTATCAAGAGTTCACAGGGCTTCCCTGGTGGCTCAGTGGTAAGGTATCTGCCTGCCAGTGCAGGAGACACAGGTTCGATCCCTAATTTGGAAGATACCACGTGCCGAGGAGCAGCTAAGCCCGTGTGCCACACCTCCTGAGCCTGTGCTCTGAAGCCCGAGAGCTGCAACTACTGAGCCCAGGTATCACAGCTACTAAAGCTCGCGCACCCTAGAGCCCGTGCTCTGCAACAAGAGAAGTCACGCAGTGAGAAGCCAGTGCACCGCAACCATCGAGTAGTGCCTGCTCACTGCAACTAGAGAAAAGCCCTGCAGCAGTGAAGACCCAGCACAGCCAAAAATAAATAAGCAAAAAAACAGACATTTAAAAAAATGTTTTTAATAAAACATAAAAGACTTTACAGAAGGAGGAGACGGCAGTGGCTCCCATACTGTATCAGGTAGAGGCCACTCATACAAACCCTCTTCTTGTTTCCTTCTCTTTCCTTCTGCTTTGCAGTAACCTAGCCCTTAAGTGACTTTAGCTCAAGTGAGAAGTGGTGGAGGCACCGAGTCTCCTGTGCACAGGCTCTGTGTGCTGGTGAAGAGGCCTGAAGCCCAGAATCAACAGGGTGGGGAAGGGGAGGCCTTCTCAGGCTGCCTGCGTTTCCAGATCTTAGCAGTTGTGTGCCAAGTGTGATGCTGTTGCTTTTCATTTAGGACACACTGTCTTCCTTGGGCAGAGAAGGCAGTGGCAGCCCACTCCAGTACTCTTGCCTGGAAAATCCCATGGATGGAGGAGCCTGGAAGGCTGCAGTCCATGGGGTTCCTAAGAGTCGGATACGACTGAGCGCCTTCACTTTCACTTTTCACTTTCATGCATTGGAGAAGGAAATGGCAACCCACTCCAGTGTTCTTGCCTGGAGAATCCCAGGGACATGGGAGCCTGGTGGGCTGCCGTCTCTGGGGTCGCACAGAGTCAGACACGACTGAAGCAACTTAGCAGCAGCAGCAGCAGCAGTCTTCCTTGGTATACTCCCAACTCAAGAATTTAAGGTCTGATTTTGCCTCTGGGCCAGAGTAGGGGATTAATGAATTTGATGAAAACACTGATTTTTTAAAAAACTAGTTGTTAGGTGTATCATCTTCAAAACAAAACAACAGCAACAACAACAAAAACGTTAAAAATACGGTTATAATTTCCATTATAGTTTCATGTGTTTGGGCCACTCAGAAGGCCTATAGTGTCCTCAGTGAGGGGACACAAAAAATCAGTGCATATTAACTCTGTATGCCTGGAAGGGTCAGCTCAGATTTGTGTTTTGAGAGGATTTGGGCCCTAATTTGTTCACTGAATAGCCTGTGGCTAATTAACTGAATTGCTTAGAAGTCAGCCCTCAGGAGCTTAGGGTCAAGTTTCCCTGTGGACCAGTTTCTCGTCTCTGTTTCATGGTCATTGATTACACTCTTAATCCCTATTCAGGTGACTTGCAAAGTCATGCTATTGATTACAGAGGATTGGGTATGAATGAATCAAAGCCAAGCCATTACCAGAGCAAAATTACTGAATAGAGTTGGCAGGTCAAAATGGTCCATGATCGATGTTTTTTGGCAGCCTGGATGGGAGAAGAGTTTGCAGAACAGATACATGCATGTGTGTATGGCTGAGTCCCTTCACTGTTCACCTGCAACCATCACAACATTGTTAATCTGCTATACCCCAATACAAATTAAAAAGTTAAAAAAACATGGTGCATGCGTTATGATAATGAAGTTGCTGTTGGACAAGACCTAGATGAAAATCCCGGCTTTGCCACTTTACTAGAGGACTTCGGGCAACATGTTCTCTCCCTTTAGTTACTTTGTCTGCAAAATGAGAATGAAGTCAGCTTCACAGGAAAGTTATGAGGATTATCAAGGTGCTACCTGTTATATATGGGATGGGATGTGGTCTTCGTTTACACTGGCCTTGCTCCCCGGGGGTACCCTTTCTTCCATATTCAGTGTCCCAGAGTCTCTTCCCACTCCTGCATGCTCTGCTGTTGAAGGTGATGTCTGTTCAGCCTCCATGCCCCACACTAGTCCATGCCACTTGCTGTCTGGAGCTATAGACCCAGGAGAGCTTGCTTGGGAGGGCAGTTTGCCCAATGATTGCATTTATTTAATAGTACCTTTAAACGAAATGCTTCTGAGTGATGGCAATTATTCGGCACAGAGAGGACGGGAGTCTCCTAGAAATATACACAAAGATAAATAGGCTGTTCTGTTGTAGGAAATCATGTTGATGGGCTTAGCGTTGTATCTGAATCTTAATATTTCTTCCACTTTATCAGGGCCTTCCAGTTAGTTCTCATTCTCAAGTCATTTCAGAGTTTGTGTCCTGACCTGCTCATTTCCTGGTTTGCACATTTGTTCATCTCCTAGGAGAGGGTTGGAAATAATAGGGACCATAAAGAGGACTCAGCATACAAATTACAAGTAAGATCAATAAAACTATGATCGAATGATGCTTTTTCATTCTCCTTCTAAGATTATTAGCTCTTTTTTTTTTTTTGAGGAGAGAAAAATGCAAATGTGATGCTAATTATGAAGATCCATCTGTTATACTTACAGGACCAGAGAGTAAAGCCTAAATTTAAAGCTGTTCCGCAGTACTTTGCCATCTTTGAAGACCCATTTTGGAGAAGCTGTTTCCATCTCAAATGAGCTTTGATGTCCTCCAAAGTAGCAGGTCTTCTGGAAGGACTCTGAGCTGCCATTTGAAGAGGCCAGGTTGTTCTAACTGCACTGCTTTTTGTTTGTTTTATTCTGCAGCAAATATGTGGATTGTACCAAATATGTGCTTACGGGGACGATTGAATAACTCTTTGGAAAGTTATGTAAGTTATGAAAAGCAAGTGTTAGGTAACTGCCAACCCCTGAGTACTTAGTCAGATTATTTGTCTCTTTTTATATCCCACCTGGAAGTGATTCCAAAGAGTACTTTAATGAAGGTTTGTTGAAATCTGCCCTGCCCACTAGGACTGGGCATTGTCCTGGTCATTTTGATATCTGGGTGGGTAGTTAATCTGACCTCTTTCATCGTCTGTTTTTGTAATTTTTGAAATTGGAAATGTTACTTTCAATATATAATGTTATTTTACAAAGCCCTGAGTTACAGAACACCTTTGCTGCTGCTGCTGCTGCTGCTGCTAAGTCGCGTCAGTCGTGTCCGACTCTGTGCGACCCCAGAGATGGCAGCCCACCAGGCTCCCCCGTCCCTGGGATTCTCCAGGCAAGAACACTGGAGTGGGTTGCCATTTCCTTCTCCAATGCATGAAAGTGAAAAGTGAAAGTGAAGGCGCTCAGTCGTCTCTGACTCTTCGTGACCCCATGGACTGCAGTTTACCAGGCTCCTCCATCCATGGGATTTTCCAGGCAAGACTACTGGAGTGGGTTTCACAGAACACCTCTGCTGCTGCTGCTAAGTCGCTTCATTTGTGTCTGACTCTGTGCGACCCCATAGACGGCAGCCCACCAGGCTCCCCCGTCCCTGGGATTCTCCAGGCAAGAACACTGGAGTGGGTTGCCATTTCCTTCTCCAATGCATGAAAGTGAAAAGTGGAAGTGAAGTCGCTCAGTCGTGTCTGACTTCGCAACCCCATGAACTGCAGCCTACCAGGCTCCTCCGCCCATGGAATTTTCCAGGCAAGAGTACTGGAGTGGTGTGCCATTGCCTTCTCCGACAGGACACCTCTAAATATTGTTAAACACCCAAATCCATTCCCTCAATTCATTTTCATTGCACAATATGAGATCATTAGGCCTGGAGATGGAGACTTGTCAGTTACTGAAGAAGTACTGGTGGAAGACAGTGGCAGTGCTCAGCTATTCAGACAAGGAGAGAAAGAGAGACCTAAAGGTCATGACTGAGGACAGAATTCCCTGGAATGACACCCCAAGCTGTCTTCCCAATAAAAGTCAAGTAAGGACTTTTCAGAAAGAGATTGTTGTTGGTCTTAGCAGTGATGCAGCAAAGTCTAGGAGGGTGATGAGGCAAAAATTCACAATGCAAGAGAATAAATTACAAATAGAATTTCAGAACTTGAAGAAACTTCTGAGATTTTTAAGCCTAACCTTCCAATCGTTCAGATGGTAATGAATCCACCTGCAATGCAGAAGACCCAGGTTCAATCCCTGGGCCGGGAAGATCCCCAGGAGAAGGAAATGGCAACCCATTCCAGTATTCTTGCCTGGAGAATTCCATGGACAGAGGAGCCTGGCTACAGTCCACAGGGTCGCAAAGAGTCAGACACAACTGAGAGACTAACGCTGTTCTTCCCAGCAATGTTACACTTGCACCAAGAAGCTGAGATCAGGAAAGATAAAGGCACTGGGCAAAGACACCCGACTCGTGAGTGGTGGATCCCAGATCAGTTCTGTCTCCTGAGTCCCAGGCCGGGGCTTTTTCTAATTTATTGCCTTTGTAGCCAGTCAATGCCCACACAGACCTTGTAGCATTTCCAAAGTTTCATTAAAGTGGTATATTATAGTCATGACTGACTCGCAGTGTTGTGTGGCAGACACCAGCCCAACATTGTAAGGCAATTATCCTCCAATTGAAAATTAAAAAAAAAAAAATCCCATCAAACTTAAACAGCTGTCATACTTAAAAGGAATGCCTATGTACATTAATTGGACCTTTACAGGTATCTCCCAAAGTTTGCTTTTATTCCCAATGCATTAAAATATACCAAAAGATTTTTTTAAAGTAGTATTTTAAAACCATAAATGTGAACCTTTCCAGAAAGTTTCTCTCCACCTGGAGACTTTATGGGTTTTTTTTCTCATAAAATTATCCCAGGAGCTTCATATACTGTAGATAGAACTTATCATTTCTTAATATCCAGACATGTGTTTTCTGATAAGAAATAGAGAATTTGTGATATAAAATTTTGAATAATTTAACCGTATGCTTTTTGAAATACTTGAACTTTTCTGTATTGCTATTATTTTTTTCAAAGACTCAGTTTTCTCCCATAACCATGGAAGACTTTACTGGAAAAAGTCTTTATTTTTTTTCAGGAATCCTGAATTTGATAAATGAGAAAATTTAAGCAATCTGGTAAGAAGAGGATAATTTTTTCTACTATGTTAAAAACTTCAACTGGGAAAAAAATGCATAAAACAAAGTATCCTGGGTCTCCAAATTGCTATTTTATACATATTTTATATCCTTATGGCTGTGGTGGTCTCAGGTCATTTTTTTAGGCTCTTTTAACCTCCTGATTGAGAGCCTGATAACCAATAAATTTAATTAAGCAGCTATCAAGCACCAAGAAGGAGTGTAACTGAAGATTGTAAATAAAATGAAAGAGAGGGTCCGGGTATTTGCCCTCTCTTTTTGAAACCAAGAGTATATAATGTACTCAGCAAAGCTCTGTTTTCAGTCAACTTGAGAGAAACTATGAAGTTGGCAAAATTTGCCTTCAGGCCTGTCCCCCTCCCTACCCATTACATCCACCTCTTCTTTATGAGATATGATACATCATTGCATAATCGGTCCAGATTGCTCTTTCTTAAATACTTCTTGACCATCTCAGCTACAGATTAAATGGTCTCTGTCCCTTTTAAGCCATCCTGCGACTTCAGTCTTGCAGGCTCTGTGTTTTAACTGATTTAATGTACATCTGTTTAAAGAGGTTGGACTAGAAAAGAAGGTCACTGTTACCCATTACGATGATGTCTAAGGAAAGCATGATAGTTAAATATAATAAAAACACAACAGCTAGCATTTTATGAGCACTTACCATCTACCAGAATTTGTCAGACTTTTTATATTATAATAGGAATGTCTCTGGTGGCTCAGATGGTAAAGAATTTGCCTGCCATGCAGGAGACCCAGGCTGGATCCCTGGGTCGAGAAGATCCCCTGGAGAAACAAATGGCAACCCACTCCAGTATCATTGCCTGGAGAATTCCATGGAAAGAGGAGCCTGGCAGGCTACAGTCCATGGGGTTACAAAGAGTCGGGCATGGCTGAGTGAATAACATACACACAACACATTATGATGACTCTGGAAAGCTCCTCACTTTTGGATGAAGAAACTGAGATTTAGACACATGGAGGGATTCAGGACTGTGGGTTTCCTCCCAGTTCTGTTGGATCCCAGTGGCTGAACCACAGAGCCGTCAAGGGACCGAGTGTACCCAAAGCTTGGGTCGCTTTTCTCACCCCCTCCACCTCTGTTTGGATTGCAGCTCTGTTTCAAGGCTCTTGTTAGGTGTGCAATGGGATGCTAAAGAGAGAGTGAATGAGGGGGTGGCGTGTTCAATATCATTTGATGTGCCACCTGCGACAGGTATGATTGCATAAAGCATAGCGTCATCACTGGGCTTTATAACATTTATTTTTTTCCAAATTTTAAGCCCAATACATGTTAACATAAATAATTATACTTTCCCAAATAAAAAAATAGTTAAGCATGACATTGGTTTACATTTCTGTAAATTTCTTAAACATGTGGTTTAAAAGAAGACAAGTAAATTTCATATCTGTGCAGTCAATCTGTTGCAATATTTTGATTTGAATAAGTTTATAAAGAAAATCTATGCTCACACAGATATGTGTTGTAAAAGGAAATTGTATTTTCAGATAATTATGGATATTCTCCTTTGAAGATACATCAAAACTTGACAAAGTTGGCTGAACTGAGGAATCCATCAACAACACTGTCAACCAACTTGACCTAATTGACATTTTCAGAACACTCAGCCCGACAGCAGCAGAATACACAAGTTTTTCAAGTGTAAAAGGAATGCTATCAAGATAGATCATCTTCCAAATTATAAAATGTGTCAATAAATTTTTAAAAGTTCAAGTCATATGATATATGTTGTTTGACCAGAATGGAATTAACTTAGAAATACATAATATAAACATATCTGAAAGTTAGCAATAATTTAGAAAGTAAAAAAGATGTTTCTAAATAACCCATGATTTGAGGAGAAATAAAGAGAGAAATTAGGAAGTATTTCAAACTGAATGAAAATAAAGACAAATATATAATAATTTGTGGAATGCTGCTAGCACATATTTAGAGGGAAACTTTCTCTAATAGAGTATTATTTTGTTAGAGTAGAAATGTCTCAAATCAATGACCCGTACTTCCATTTTAAAAGTAAAAAAAAAAAAAAGTAAATGAAATCAAAAGTAAAGAGAGGAGATAATAAATACAGAGTGGAAATCAATGAAATATAAAACAGACAAAACAATGACAAAATTGCAGAAATCTGAAGCTATTTCTTTGAGGAGATCAATAAAATTAATAAAGCTCTAGTCAGACTGATCAGAGGGAAAAAAGGAGAGAGGGCACTAATTACAAATATTAGGAATGAGAGAGGTGATATCTCTAAAGATTCTATGGGTATTGAAAGAATAATAAGGGAATATTATGAATTATTGCATGCCAATAAATTTGACAACTAAGATGAAATGGAAAATTCCTTCAAAAAACACAAACCAAAGGAGAAATAGTAAAGATGCTAGCCCTGTATCTATTTTTTAAATGAATTTGTAGACAAATACCTTCTCTGTAAGAAAACTCCTGGCCTAGTTGACATCTCTGGTGTATTCTACCAACTATTTAGAAATAATATTACTTCTACAAATCTCTTTCAGAAAATTGGAGACAATACTTCCCAGGAAGGAGTCTTACTATTAATAAAAGCTGGACTCCACTTAGCATGCATATTTTAAATATTTGGAATTTATTGTACATCGTTTGTACTTACTAAATCTATCTAAAACAATTTAAGGGTACAAATTAAAACCGTAGAATTAGTAGTGAAAAAATGCTAAGATGGACTGCCCTGTTACTATTGAGAGTTCTGGGAAATATTCTAAACATGTTTGGTGCCCTCTCTCTAAACTTCATACTAATTTGTTGTAGACAAAAATGAGAGATGATAGCCACAAAGATTCCAGATTTCTGGAATTTACATTTCATACAGGATGTTTTCATCATTTTGAAAAATTATAATAATATTCTTTTAATTTTGTAAAAAAAATCCCTATACATTTTCAATTTATTTTTAAAAAGCTTTATTTACTTATTGGCTGTGGTGTGTCGTCATTATTGCACATGGGCTTTCTCTATTTGCAACAAGCAGGGCTGATTTTTCGTTGACATGCACGGGCTTCTCATTGCAGCGGCTTTTCCTGTTGTGGAGCATGGATTCTAGGTGCGCAGAGTTCAGTCAGTGCAGCATGTGAGCTCAGTAGTTGCGGCTGGAGGTCTCTAGAGCACTGGCTCTGTATTTGTGGTGCATGGACTTAGTTGCTCTGTTAGCATGTGCGATCTTCCCAGATCAGGGATTGAACCGGTATCCCTTGCATTGCAAGGTGGATTCTTAACCACTGGAGCACCAGGGAACCCCTCCTCCCATAATTTTAAATTGGATTTCATCTCACTGCCTGGCACATAAATTAATTTTTCTGGAGCTCCACTTTGCACTTTCCCTGACTCATGTGCCTTGCACTTTTCATTCCCACAATATGAATGTTTCCTACACAGCCCACATTATTATCATCAGAGTGAGGAGGCTGAGCTCATGGGGCAGTTGTTGACAGCTTTAGTTGGCAGTCTCTCTTTAACTACTTGGAGTTTCTCATTTTCACAACTTTCATTTATTTAAAAACTTTATTTCTCCGAATTGTGGGATTGAGTCTCTAAGACTGAAATCTGTTTCTAATTTTTACTGAATTTCCAAATCTAAGATCCAACTGTTTTTAAAAACCCTTTCATTTTATTATCTAATTTCACATAATTTTCATATATATTTTCACTTTAATGCTAGAGCCCCTTTAGGAACAACCATGATTTTATCTAGCTATTTTGTATATGTTCTTTAAAATACATGTGTATGTGTGAGTGTTTGTGTGAGTGTGTATAATATGTATTGGGTTGACCACAAAGTTCCTCAACATCTTACGGAAAAACCCAAAGGAACTTTATATATATTTGTATTTATACTGGCTTATGAGAACATACGAGAGAGTCAACATAAAGAAGATTTCGCTTAATCCCTCCGTTGCCTTTACTATAGCTCATGCCGCTGTCATCTTTGGATTTCTACCATAATTTCCTGGTTTGTTTTACCTGGTCCAGTTTCTCCCACTTCTAATTTGGTTCTCGTCAGAGTGAGCGTTCTGAAATATTATCATGTCACAATACTGCACAGACTCCTACAACTCTCCGTTGCTTTGGAAACAGTGCAAACGAATCAGCGTGACGTACAGAAGGTCCACTGTGCTGTGTTCCCACTTTATCTCATCTTTCTCTGGTCCCTTTCTCTTGCTTGACTCTTTCTCCATTGAAATTCTTTCCGGTCCTTTTTCACAGATACTCTTTCCTGTTTCTGGAATCACTCTTTCCCACCTCCTAATTCTCACTTATCTTTCGTGTCTCAGCTTAGACATTTCTTTTCCCCAGAAACTTTCTTTTCCCCAAGCTGAGTTTGATGCTTCTGCTTTGTGTATCTGGAAGCACCCTGCATTTTTCCTGTCAGAACCTTTGCTAGAGCCTTTCCAATTCTTTGTTAACTGTTTTTCCCACTACACCATAAGGTATGTGAGGATGGGGACTGTTGTCTGTCTTGATCGCCATTTTATCATCCAGGTCTGCCTAACATAGTATCTGGTTTATGATAGGAGCTGAATGACAAATGAGTTTCTTGAAAAAGGAAAAGCATACAAAGTAAGCTAAATGGATTTGTAATAATTTTAGAGCAAAAATTGAGGATTTTTTTTTCTATTCAGAATTAAAGATACTCAAGCCAAAACCAAAAAACAAAAGAGGGTGACACATACCTAAATAACAAGCAACTTAATTAGCTTGATGTATTTCTTTCTTTCTTCTTTTTTGGCCATACCACTCAGCTTGTGGGATCTAGTTCCCGAACCAGGGATCAAACCCACGCCCTCAGCAGTGAAAACCAATCACTGGACCACCAGGGAAATCCCATGCTTGTTCATTTCTTGAGATAAGTAAATATTATTCTACTTGAGCCTTTGAAAATTAAGCCAACCTAATTTCACTTATATGAGATATCTAGATTAGTCAAATTCACAGGGCCAGATAGCAGAATACTGGTTACCAGGGGTGAGGAGACTAGGAGAATAGGGAGTTGTTTTTTAATGGGGATTTCAGTTTGGGATGAAGAAAAAGTCCTAGAGATGAATTCTGGCAATGATTGCACAATAATGTAGAAGTCCTTAATGCTGTACAGTCCGTATAACTTTGAATATTTCATTGCACTATGCTTCACATATTCCTGAAGCAAGACTTAAAGTCATTTGGCATATCGAAGCATTGTTAATATTCCACCCAGGTACATTCGTGTGTAATGTCTGAGATAATCTTGGTACTGTAAGAGACCTGTGGAGAATTATACACATGAAGCATCCTTTGACTAGTTCTTGGCTCCAGTAAAAGCCACACAAATGAGACTCCCAACCTAAAATAAACTATGGAGGGAAAGGAACTGGAATGAGAGCTTTGGGCTTAAATAGTTTGTTTTTATAGGGAACTTGAGGCTGTCACCCACTGTATTTTCTTGAAATGAAATACACCAGCATCATTTTTTAAAAATTAAAAATAGTTTTTCCTGTGGTCATGTATGGATGTGAGAGTTGGACTGTGAAGAAAGCTGAGCGCCGAAGAATTGATGCTTTTGAACTGTGGTGTTGGAGAAGACTCTTGAGAGTCCCTTGGACTGCAAGGAGATCCAACCAGTCCATTCTGAAGGAGATCAGCCCTGGGATTTCTTTGGAAGGAATGATGCTAAAGCTGAAACTCCAGTACTTTGGCCACCTCATGCAAAGAGTTGACTCATTGGAAAAGACTGATGCTGGGAGGGATTGGGGACAGGAGGAGAAGGGGACAACAGAGGATGAGATGGCTGGATGGCATCACTGACTTGATGGACATGAGTCTGAGTGAACTCTGGGAGTTGGTGATGGACAGGAAGGCCTGGTGTGCTGCGATTCATGAGGTGGCAAAGAGTCGGACATGACTGAGCGATTGAACTGAACTGAATTGAGTATTAACACATACCACATAGTCTGCTGATGTTTTTATGTAGATCGTGATAACAGTGTAACCTCTTTTATAACTTGCCTTTTCTTAGTACTTGCTCAGAAGTTATTGACTCTGACTCTGACATAATCTGCCAAATGGAACATGAGACAAAATTATCTCCTGAAGATTTCAGCAAAAGTAAATAAACCGCAAAACATCCAAACCAACTGTCTGTGTTTACTTCTTTCTTTCCATTACGTGCCGGTCAAGTTTTAAGATAGCCAGTCTGCTTGGTTGTCATTCATGAGTAATCATAGTCCTCAGTTTGGTTTTTGTATATGTGTATTTTGCCAGGGAGGGGAACAGAATCCAAATATGTTACATAAATAGCCTTGTTCATGTAGCTTGCCTTCAATTTCTAGCATTCTGAAGTCACTTTTCAACTCTTCTTCATCCTCCCAGCTCCAAGGTCCGCGTATTGCACTGCTTTGCATAAGCAGAAACAGATGATAGCTGTGAGTTTCCAAAATGGCCCCATTAATATCCCCATTGTTTCACAGTGGGAACGAACTTTGAACCTGGAACTTGTCTGTCCATGAACATGGGATGCTGCCAAGTAGATGTTCATTTGGAAATGATGATAATTATTGGTGCGAAACATCTGATTTCATACCTTGTAAAACAAAGCTTGGAACAGTGGACTGTCATTCACCCAGTGAAATCATCTAAATGACATTGAGAATGGTTTTTAAATTCTTTCAATATGTAGGATCAGTCTTAAAGCTGAAATCTATTTCATCACAGTATGTGTGTGATTAGTAGGTTATGAACCTAAGGCTTAAAGGTTTATGAATTCAACATTCAGCAGAATCTATAAAGAGTAATTTTAAATTATTAGCTGTATTTTGCAAAATCCTTTAAAAGCATCTTTTTAATTGAATTTTAAACCAATAGCAAATGTGATATCCAAGCATCACTTCGGTGCATTTTGAAATTTTACTTTCAGTGTTTCACCTTTTCACCATGATTGACAACCTGGTGGTTGGGGACATAATAGGAAAATATCACTTGACTTTCTATACTTTCTATGCTATGGGCATCTACACTTGTAATTTAGAATTTCTTCATGATCTGATAGACAGATATTAGATATTGCTACCACCAGCAATAAGAATGTCCTCCTGGCAAAACAGAAATGATCAAGCACAACCGCTTTTCAATTCTACGTCCAAACTGTTTCTTAGTTTTGAGAATTTAAAGACAAGGTATTGCTGTTTCTAAGAACAGCACTGTAGGAAAGAGGAAAGTTCTTTCCAGGACAAAGTCAACACTACCGAGCAAAAACAGACTGTAGAATTCATAGGAGTTTTTATCTTACCTCTAGCTGTTATTTGCAGCCACATGCCAGGAAAAGCCTCCTTTTCCACCTCTCACCATATTTATGTCCCTCTTTTTATTGAAGTATAGTTGAATTACAATGCTGTGTTAATTGCAGGTGTACAGCAAAGTGGTTAAATATATACATGTATGTGTGTATATATATATATATATATATATATATACTTTTTCAGATTCTTTTCCATTACAGATTATTACATGATATTGAGTATAGTTCTCTGTACTAAGTACATCCCCTAAGTATCTCTTACAATGAAAGTAAAGATGCAATTCTTTCAAGACTTTCAAATAACCTTTTGAAAGTTTTCTAACTTTAGACTAAGTCCCCTTCCCCTGACTTTTGCTAAGAGTCCTAAGGCATTTTATTCCCTCCCCAGATATCACAAAGCTGGCGTCTCCTGTGAAAGTGAAAGTGTTAGTCGCCTGGTCATGTCCGATTCTGTGACCCCGTGCACTGTAGCCCACCAGGCTCCTCAGTCCATGGAGTTTTTATCTTCTCCAGGCAAGAATACTGGAGGGGGTTGCCATTTCCTCCTCCAAGGGATCTTCCCGATCTAGGGATTGAACCCAGGTCTCCTGCATTCCAGCAGATTCTTTACCATCTGAGCCACCACCTAAGTAAAAAAAAAATCCTGTAATTTTGATGTGTTAAGAAAACTGATGGGATGGATCCCAGTTTCTGAATGGGAACATTTTCCTCTGTGCTTCCTTTAGAGCAGTTCTTTTAAATAACAATGTCTTTAGTTCAGTTCAGTTCAGTCGCTTAGTCATGTCCGACTCTTTGCGACCCCATGAATCGCAGCACGCCAGGCCTCCCTGTCCATCACCAACTCCCGGAGTTCACTCAGACTCACATCCATCGAGTCAGTGATGCCATTCAGCCATCTCATCCTCTGTCGTCCCCTTCTCCTCCTGCCCCCAATCCCTCCCAGCATCAGTCTTTTCCAATGAGTCAACTCTTCGCATGAGGTGGCCAAAGTACTGGAGTTTCGGCTTTAGCATCATTCCTTCCAAAGAAATCCCAGGGCTGATCTCCTTCAGAATGGACTGGTTGGATCTCCTTGCAGTCCAAGGGACTCTCAAGAGTCTTCTCCAACACCACAGTCCAAAAGCATCAATTCTTTGGCGCTCCGCTTACTTTTCCCCTAATAATGCTAACAACATTAATTACTACCTATAGAAATAACACACAAAGGGTGAATGGTCCATTCATCAAATCCACCTAATGGGGTTCAAGTTGAGGTACAGATTATACTTTGATGAACTCAGGCATACTCTCTATGTTGACTGCATAGTGACCCAGACCATAGTCTTCAGGAACTGCAATCTTTGGGAAATAAGCCTTATTTCCAACGGTGTGGTTTACATGAGTTAGGAAGGGAGCTGCATGGAAACAGTGGGTACAGATTCTAGAGAGTCCAGTTTGAAGGAGGCTTGCCTGATAATATAAAGAAAGGTCCGGGCAGCTGAGCAGGTGCGAATGCAGCTGCTGATCCAGGTTTTCTAGAAACACATAAGCTATTAAGCTGTGTGTTTTGTCTGTAAAACCTCTTTGTGCCTTTGGTCACTTTGCTGCGAATCATTGCTCCATTTTTGCTTCTGTGAAAGAAATATTAACAGCTATTAACAGTTAGAAAATGTACTTGGGTTTTAAATATATCTTTTTTTTCCTTTTCCTTTTTTTTCTTTCCATGTGTCCAGGGAATGAACCAGGCATGGGCACAGAGCAAAAGCCAAACTGGGATAAACAAGGGGTTGTTTTGTCCCTTACTGTTATGAGACAGGTGCCACCAACCAGGTGCCACTCTACCCAGGTCAGGGACATTAAATATATCTTTAGAAAACCTTTTAGTTAATCCTAATCTGTCTTGGCAAGCCTCAAATTGGGAAAAGATCCCCAAGAAACAAAGAAAAATCATTTCTAAATTCCTTGTTGGCAAGGGAATGTTTTTTTTTTTTTTTAATTTGAGGCTGCTATGTGCAGAACTCATAATGATTAAAAATTTCAATAAAAATTAGGATTTAGGAGGAATTATCAACTTAAACCAGTTTGCCCAAGGGATTAAGAATACAGTAGCTTTAGTGGAAGTTAAAAGATTTTAATTAATTTGAGAATACAAACTCAACTCTTACTTCACACACAGTGAATGCAGAATTTATTGGCTATAAAGTTTTTTACTGAGAATTTTTTTAGTGCATTTCATTAAATAAGAATTATAATACTTTTCTTCACTTCTGTTTTTAGAGAAGAGGGTGGGAATACCAAATTGGTTTTGAAACCATTTCATCCAAAGCTGCCTGAAAATGCTCCTCTCTTTCTTTGTTCAGTGATATAAAAGACTTTGATCTCAGATCACTGTGGTCCCAACCAATGACATCAGTCTCAACTCACTGAAGAGAGGCAGTGAAATTATGCTTGTGCTTTGCAAGAAGCAAGATGTCCCAGAGTAGAGAAACAAGCCCTTATTCTGTATAATTTATTCCACATTTAAAAATGTTTGTTCTCTTTTGTAAGCAAGATTGAAGTCCGTATACATAGGAGAATACAAATTGTCCTGGGTTTTATGGGACTGGCTTTTTTTGTTTTAATGGACCATTTTTAAAGTCTTTATTGAATTTGTTACAATATTCCTTCTGTTTTAACGTTTTGGTCTTTTTTGCCACAAGGCACATGGGATCTTAGCTCCCTGACCCGGGATGAAACCTGCACTGCATGCCTTGGAAGGTGAAGTCTTGACCACTAGGCCACCAGGCAAGTCCCCCATGGGACTATTTCAATAAACTAAGTAGATAGATTAGCACACTCAAGACTTAAAATCTATACCTGTTGACAAACTGGACTTAATCCATCTCTTATTTCTAGGGTGGTGGGGGAAGTGGGGGCAGAGTAGCATTGCTGAAACATTTCAGAAATAGCAGATCTGGAATTCTTGGTTTGGTCATCGGCAGCATCTTACATATCATTAATTATTGGAATCCCTTTTCCACCTTTACCTTCCCAGGCATCTTATGATGAATATGACTGTTCATATGCCATACAGTCTTCAGGGCTAGTTGATCACAGTGGATAGTTTATGTTAATGCCAGAGATAACTGAGAGTATAAATAAGAAAGGCAAAGCTGTTTAAGTTCCCAAAGATGAGACAATTATTGTGAGATTTCTGTGACTAAATCAGATATTTTATTTGGATAACTGAAGAAAATGCATAGCTGCTATCTGGAGCTTTGAGGCATTCTGTCTTAATGAGGGTCTTGAGACATCTATCGTTTAAAATGTAGGATAAGCATCAGCTTATTCAAAGTGATATTAGCTCCTACCATTTTTAATATTCAGCCATGTATATTATAAGGAGATTGCTGGATAAAATGTAAATGCGTTTTATTAAAATTTATTTAATAAATTTATTAAAAATCAGGGGGTAATAAAAAAATAGGCACATAGCCAGTGCCTTTTAACTCCAGTATTAGTTTTGTTGCATCCTTTAAAAAAATCTTTAATCTTTTCCTTAAAACTTTTAGGAATCAGAGTATGTCTAGCCAATCGATTATTTAGCTTTGAATCTATTACACTCCATGTGGATAAATGAGAACCCTTAAATTAATTCGTTCTCTAAGTTCACTGTTTAAATATCCTTGCAGCAGTTTTCCCCAAATCTCATAAAAAGCATAAGCAGCTAATTCATCTTTTGCCCCTACATTATCCAAAAGGAAACAAAATCATAGACAAAACCAGCTATAGTTGAAAAGGACTTGTTCATTTCATTCATTCATTCATTTACTCATTCATTTATTTTGCCATGAGAGGGTAGAAGTGGGCTGCTGGGGTGGGAAGACTAGTCGTGGGCTTTGTTTTGTTTTGTTTTGTTTTAACTTGAGCTTATTTGGAAAGCTGCTGTATAAAGTCACTGGCCTTCTTTTGAAGCAGATCTGCCAGTGGATTGAGTGCTGCCAGGACTCAAGAATAAATCCTCTTTTTCTTACCCCCATAATGCTCTAAATCTTCGCACAATACTGACTCTATAACTCCAAATCCCATGCCTTCTTCCTCCTTTCTGTCCCTTTCTAAACATGTTCGGGTTATGAATCATATGCAGACACAGGATCTATTTGACGACTGGGCTGGGTTCCTTGTCACCACCTCACTGAATTGGAATGCAGCCCACAGATTCGCCCCTGCGCTGGCCCCCGAGGTCCCCCCAGGCTGGGCGAGAGTTCATTGATGTGCTGAATATCACAAAGACTTAATTCTGCACTGAAAGGTTAAAAAGAAAGGAAGGGGGAGGGGAAAGTAGAGAGGAATAGAGATGAGGTCTGCAGAGAATGGTTTATTCAGCTAATGAACTTTTGCAGAATGGCTAACAAGGAAGAATTTTTGCTGAAAGAAACTTGGTCATTGATACGACTCCTTTCTTCCTTCTGTTTGCCCTTTCGAGGGAGAGGAACGTTAAGAGATGCTAGGGATTAAAAGATAGAAGGGTACAGAAAGATGTGTTTTATAAAAGCAAAGCAAGATCTCTCACTTTGGCTTCAGTTTATGCTTGTAGGAAGGGAAGCCTCTTGTGGATTCCCCCTTGCAGCCCTTGTCTCATCTAATATTATGCAGCGAGCAACTCGGACCCAATTTAGCCTTGTCAATCCACACACAAGTCAAAGTCAAGGGATTCCCGCAGATTCTCTTGCAACAGACACTGCCTTTGGGGAGAATGACTGAGTAGTCAGTCTTTATGGTAAAACAGTCTCATTCTCCAAAGGGTATGAATAAGCCAGAGTGATTTCATTGCAAAGAAAAGAAACTGATAAGAAGCATAATGAAAAACAACATTGTCTGTTCCAGCTTTGTTTCTTCCTTAAGTTGAGAGGAGTTTCCATATACCCTTGGGCTTTTCTAAATTTGTTAATAACCTGAGTTCTAGGCAAGGTGAGAAGAAATCTGTAAATGACACTTTAAAACAAAAATGTTTTCACCTTTATGAAAATAACCTCATGTGCTTGTGCAAAACATATTCATCGTTTCAATGCCTGCCTGTGACAAATGTTTATATACCTATTATAGGCAATGAGATTAAAAAAAAAACTGGTACTGGGACTAGCAGAACTGAGGTTTTAACAACTTGAGGAAGTAAATTTGATTTGCATGCCATTTACAAATGATTTCTAACACCCCTGACACCAGAGTTATAAAAGTTTAAAAATTGCACGATGGCTTTACAACTTTCCTGTATTTGATTTATGTTCGCACACACTGTAAAAGAGAGAAAGCTGGCACTTCCTCTTCCTTCTTATAACTAAATAATGCATCACACATTAAGTAGGTGAATCTGGTTCTGCTGTTCTTCAGACTTCTGACTTTATTACCCAAGTATTGAGGTTGTAGGGAAAAGGAGAAAAGGCTGTAGATGGGAGAAGAGAGAAAACCTTTTATTCTCCATCTTTTTGTCCTTTAAACTGTACAGGCACAGGTACCATTATGTAACATCCCAGCTGGACCGTGTTGATGACCTCTGCCTTCAGTTGAGAAGATGGAGAGTAAGTGAACCGGCCAACTAACGTGATTAACACAATATTCTTTAAGGCCTTCTCCCCCTATTTTTTTCATTTTAGCGTTTTAAGGTTTATTTGTCCATTCAACAAATAAGTGCCGACCGTCTATAATGTGTCAGGCATTGTCCTAGACCTTTGGGTAGATGAATAGAAAAAACAGATAAAGATACCAGCCCCTCGGGGTTGATATTCAAACATAGAATCTTTGTCTGAGTCATAGAGCCTGGTTGTGGTTGTTCAGATTTCCCCCCCCACCCCAGATCTTTTCAATAGTCATAATCCTAGCAAAGACTTTAGCTAATACTAATTTTTATTTACCGTCTGCACTGTGGTTTATATTTACTCAATGCTGTACTCTCAGAGGTTGGCACACATATGTAAATGAAAGTGAAAGCATTCATCGCTCAGTTGTGTCCAACTCGTTGCAACCCCATGGACCCTAGGCTCCTCTGTCCATGGAATTCTCCAAGCGAGAATACTGGAGTGGGTAGCCATTCCCTTCTCCAGGGGATCTTCCTGACCCAGGGATCAAACCTGGGTCTCCTGCATTGTAGGCAGATTCTTTACTGCCTGAGCCACCGTGTATGCATAATTTCATCCACTGAACATTTCTTCAACCTACATCCATTCCTTTCCCGTTAAACACTTCCCATGGGCAGTGGAATAGAGAAGTGATATTTGAAAGGTGTTTCTAGTCCTTATTCTGTTAACTACCTAACATCAAATAGGGCTTCCCTTGTGGCTCAGCTGGTAAAGAATCCGCCTGCAATGTGGGAGACCTGGGTTCAATCCCTGGGTTGGGAAGATCCCCTGGAGAAGGGAAAGGCTACCCACTCCAGTATTCTGGCCTGTAGAATTCCATGTACTATACAGTCCATGGGGTTGTGAAGAGTCGGACACGACTGAGTGGCTTTCACTTCAAAATCAAATATCCACTCAAGCTAGGTAATACTGTTTTCTTTTCTCCCCTATTTCTTTAGTGTTTTTAGTAAAGGTCAGGGAGATAAATTGACTGCCAATGGTATACAGTTGACAAGAGTCAAATTCAGCCCTTAGACTGTAGCGCTTGGCTGCTTGTTTTATTTATTGTCCCATTCACTTATAAATTCATTTAGTCTTCACCCAATAGATTTTTGGATATTGCAAACTATGTACCAGACCCTGACCATTCACTATGGAGAGCAAGGATAAACCGAGAGCCATGGCCTCTGGAATTCAGTCTGGTGGGGAACCAAGATGCTTCTTTGCAAACACAGTTCAGGACTTAAGTGTTCTTTCAGCTGGTCTTTGTATTCTTTCGAGACTTTTATGGCAAGTTGTCCCTGCCATCAGAGGAATCCACCAGGAACATATTGATAACAGATTTGAGTTGTCTGGCACGTGTGTGCACACACTGCATGCACACATATACACACTTACACACACGCACCAAGATTTCTTTTCCCCCAACTTTGCTGAGCTATTTTTCCTTCTACTGTCTAGCGAGACAATACAGTGATATGCAAGCCTTTCAGAAATCTGACAAGATTCCTGCCCAACTGAATTATTTCATTCTACACTCTGTGTCAGTTCCTGGAAATTAACAATAGACCATTTCACATTGGTCTTTGGTCCCACCAGCTCAGTCATGGTATTTTTCCAGATGTTTCCTCCTTGGGTTGCTATTACAAAAAGCACAGGCCAAGTTGGCCTGAAGCAGGGCTGAGGTATTTGCTTTTTTGCAAAATGACCTGATCATGTGCTACCCAAGGGTTAGCAGAGGGAGACACCCAGACTTTAACATCTGAATGGTCCCTTGAATTATAAGTGTTTTTTAAGAAAAATACCATGCCCAGTGTAGAGACAAAAACATTCATTTGTCTTGATTCTAGCAACTTGGTTATATTTTGAAAAAAGTTAACATGCTGTTTTCTTTCAGTTTACTGTACCCCAAACAGTCTAACATTGCCAAGAATCTAAATGCCAATAAGCATGGAAAAAACCCTCAACTGCCAAGAGATTATGCCCTTTAGGTGTTTGGGCAGAGATGAGACAAATAATTGGCATTATTATGCCCTTTGTTATGATTTCATAAACAGAAATTTCATAGCACGATATAGCGCAAATGACAAGAAATGAGCCCACAGCAAAAGGGGCTTGAAGCCTTCAACGTGAAGTTTACTTCATTGCACTAGAAGAACCAGTGACACGAGTGTCCCCAGAGAGTCCATAACAGCAAGAGCAGGGGACCTTGGGCTCCCTGCACTCCAGTCAAAACTGACCTTGAAGACATTTTTTTTTGCCCCCTTGTGTGGCATATGGGATTTTAGTTTCCCCACCAGGGATCGAACATAGTCCCCTGCATTGGAAGCAAGAGCTTTAACCAATGGACCACCAGGAATCCCTAGGACATTTTTAGATGTACTGAAGCACATGCCCTAAAGTTTAGTATGAAAGAGTGAAAGCAATTTCTTGAAAAATGACAAGAACCAGTCCCTTGATAAGTTCCCACTGAATTAAGTGGCCTAAATTTGACTCTAGAAAGAGTAATGACGATGAATATGTTGTATGAATGTTGACACTTCCATTCTCACAACTGATGCTTATTTCGTTAAGGCTTTCTGATGTGACTTGGGCTAATACGCACACAAAACATTGTTTACTGAGCTTAATTTCTAGGTAGGAAGTACCTTTTTAGGTGCCTATATACCCTATGATCTATCATTCCAGTCCTAGGTATATTTCAGACAGCAATATTTAGCAATATATAGTTATGTGCATGAAAATACATGTATTAGAATGTTCATAGAAGCATCTTTTGTACCAAAGAAAAAAATGGAAACTATCAAAAGACTTATCAACAGTAAAGTGGATAACTTGTAGTATATTCACAATGGTATGCTATGCAGCAATTACAATAAACAAATTACTGTGATGGTCAACCATATGGATGACACAAACGTCTTACAAACAACGTTGAAGGAAAGAAACCATAACAAAAGAGTCCAAATGTATGATTCCATTCATATCAGTACAAAGTCAGGCAAACCAATCTATTCTGTTTAAAGTTAGGATAATGGTTACCCTTGGGATAGGGTGGTGATTAAAAAGGAGCAGAAGAATGCTTATGAGGTGCCAGTCATATTTTATTTTTTAATCTGAGTAAAGATTGTTGTTTTGTCACTAAGTCAAGGCCAACTCTTTTGCAATCCCATGGAGTATAACCTATGCCAGGGATACTCCAAGGATATCTGTCCATGGGATACCCCAGGCAAGCATACTGCAATGGGTTGCCATTTCCTACTCCAAGGGATCTTCCCAACTCCGGCATTGAAACCACCTCTCCTACATTGGCAGGCAGATTCTTTACCACTGAGCCACCTGGGAAGCCCAAGTAAAGGTTTATGAGGTTATATTGACTTTCTGAAAATTCTTTGATCCATGCCCTTGTGTGTATACTTTTTGATAGGCATGTTAGATTCAATATACTTGTGAAAATGCAAATACTTTTTCACCTAGTAAAGAAAGTAGCAACAGAAAGACTCAGTTCGGACATATTGGTTGGCTAAAAAGTTTCTTGGGGTTTTAACATAGCAGCTTATGGAAAAATCCAAACAAACTTTTGGCCAAGCCAATACTTAAAAAGAAACATAAATTAGCTCAGAATATGAAGATGGTTGGATGGCCTCACCAATTCGATGGACATGAGTTTGAGCAAGTCCTGAGAGTTGGTGACGGACAGGGAAGCCCGGCATGCTGCAGTCCATGGGGTCACAAAGAGTCAGACATGACTGAGCGACTGAACTGAACTGATGAAGTTTAAATAAAAACTAATTTTGTGACTATTCAAGTCTCATTTTCCTACTTTAAATGGTAGAATATTTTCCTGAGTACACATTAGTGTGGCTATATTTTGTACTTATTACTTGGCTAGCAACTCTTTGAAGAGTTGGCATTAAACACTGTGGAAAATTTTGTGGAATTAAAATGAATAGAAAAAAACATTTTTCCTCCCTAAAATATTCCAAATCTCTTTGATTAGATATTCTCTCTCCCTTCTTTGAAACTCTACAATATTTTGTATTCCTCTTAGTGCTACGTGGACTACCTTGGATGCTCAGTCACTCAGTCGTGTCTGACTCTTTGTGATCCCTATGAACTGTAGCCCACCAGGCTCTTCTGTCCATGGGATTTTCCAGGCAAGAATAGTGGAGTGGGTTGCCATTTCCTTGTATAATACTTAATTTTATAAACCCAAATGTCATTCATCTTTGAATTTCCTATGATATTCTGGAGACAGGCAGTGTGGGAATAAGATTAAACAAATGTGCACCAGTGGCCAACTGCATGGGTTCAAGACCCCTCTCTGTCCCTTATCAATGGTATACATTTGGGTCAACACGGTCTCTCTGTGCTCCTCTCCTTATTTATAAAATGGTGGGGGATATTGTAGCATCTGTTTCCTAGGGTTGTTATAAACATTAAAAGAATTTAGTGCATAAAATTCTGAGAACAGTTCCAGACACACAGTTCAGTCATTCTTAGCTGCTATTTCTGTCAGGGTATTATGATTCCTGTCACGATTCCTAAATGAGAAAAAGGAAAGAACAAAATTCAAAAGATCTAGGAGTAGACCAAGATTCTGTCTGCTAATTCCCAAACACAACTTTCTTTCTCAGCTATTCTGCAAATACAGCGTGTTGATCACTTGTAGCTAAATGTATGCAAGCTGTTCTCAGTTAGTCTGGTCATGTACAATTATTAGGTTCTTTTGAGAAATATTGACAGTCTCCTGATTCAGTTACATAGGCTTTTGTTGTTTAGTCGCTAAGTTGTGTCCATTTCTTTTCGATCCCATAAACCGCAGCAGGCCAGGCATCCCTGTCCTTCGCTATCTCCCTGAGTTTGCTCAAACTCCTGTCCATGGTGTCAGTGATGATCCAACTATTTTGTCCTCTGTCATCCCCTTCTCCTCTTGCCCTGAATCTTTCCCAGCATCAGGGTCTTTTCCAGTGAGTCAGCTCTTCTTATCAAGTGGCCAAAGTGTTGGAGCTTCAGCCTCGGCCTTCCAATAAATATTCAGGGTTGATTTCCTTTAGGTTTGACTAGTTTGATCCTTTTGCTGTCCAAGGGACTCTCAAGAGTCTTCTCCAACTCCTCAGTTCAAAAGCATCAATTCTTTGGTGCTCAGCCTTCTTTATGGTCCAACTCTCACATCCGTACATGACTTCTGGAAAAACCATAGCTTTGACTATATAGGTCTAACCCTAACCCTAACGCTTCCTGGAGCCAGATGTAGGGTAGGTAAATCAAGAGAGCATGGTAAATCAACTATACGTCAATAAAATAAATAAAATGTTAAAAATTGAATTAGGGTTAGGGTTAGGGTTTGCACTGTCTGGGTTTGTCATGGCTTTTCTGAATAAGTATTAGGTTCTTTTATAGAAATATTGACAGTGTCTCCTGATTCAGTTACGTAGGCTAAACTGTATTAATAGTCCCAAGAATGCATAATGGTTGAAACGCAATTAAAATTTATTCCTCACTCCCATTATGGTCCAACTAAATGTTACTTGACAGCTTCCCTAGGATGACTCAAAGACCCAGGCCCCTTTAATGCGGGTACCATTCCCTGAGCCTCAGCTACCCCTATATCCACCTGACAGAAGGAGGAAAAGAGCCCAGAGGTGCTGCACTGATTTTTTAAAGGCCATGATATGCCTTTAATGGCCCACATTATTACTCTCATATTCCTCTGACTAGACTTCAGCTGATGCCTAGTCAGCTGATGCCCACATCCAACTGAAGGTGGGCTGGCAAACCTTATTGAAGTGTGTGCCCCAGAAGGGGAAACTGAATTTTGCAAACAACTGGCTATGTTTGCTAGGATTTAGAGGTAGGTAAGGGTTTTAGCGGAGAAGGCGATGGCAACCCACTCCAGTACTCTTGCCTGGAGAATCCCAGGGATGGCGGAGCCTGGTGGGCTACCATCTATGGGGTCGCACAGAGTCGGACACAACTGAAGCGACTTAGCAGCAGCAGCAAAGGTTTTAGCTGTCCACCTGATGGCCCCCCTACAGACATAGCAGCATAATTAGCACAGTTTTTTTTTACTAGCACATATATTTACTAGCCATCAGGCCCTTCCATGACAGTGCCTTTTCTGTAGTTCATCTGAATCCTAGCTCTCCATCCTTTTAGGTGTTTCTATCACGGCTGATGTGAAGGAATGAATCCCCTTGAAATAAACACAACATTATTCTAGGTGTTAAGTCTAGCCAAGACTTCAGCTAACCTGAGAGATGGATTTGGGCACCCGAAGTGCTGTGAATCCTGCCTGGGTATAGCACTCTTCTGGAATCAAGTCACAGGAGCCAGTTCAGAGAGTATAACCCACCATAGCTAAGTAGATTCTTCTAGATTCTTCTACCATGCATACCTAAGAATGAAGACTGTCTCTCTCTTCTAGCCAATCTGAATACCTTGAAGCACCAGTCATTTCACTAACAGAACCCCCACCTCTTACATCCATTTTGTCAATTATAAAACATCCTAAGGTTAGTAGACCATAAAAAAGGCTGAGCACCGAAGAATTGATGCTTTTGAATTGTGGTACTGGAGAGGACTCTCCTTGGACAGCAAGGAGATCAATCAGTCAATTCTAAAGAAAATCAGCCCTGAATACTGATTGGAAGGACTGCAGCTGAAGCTCCAAAACTTTGGCCACCTGATGTGAAGAGCCAACTCATTGTGAAAGACCCTGATGCTGGGGAAGATAGAAGGCAGGAGGCGAAGGGGACGACAGAGGATGAGATGGCTGGATGGCATCACCGACTTGATGGACATGAGTTTGAGTGAACTCCGGGAGTTGGTGATGGACAGGGAGGCCTGGCGTGCTGTGATTCATGGGGTCGCAAAGAGTCGGACTTGACTGAGCGACTGAACTGACTGAACTGAAACATGTACAGCCCATGCAAAAATGTTTATTATAGGCAAGAAAACATTATGAAAAATAAATTTAGCCTTTTATTCAAATATCTCTAAGACATTCACCTGGAAAGGTTTCCCTATAATATACAACTTATTTGTAATTCTTTGATTTAATGTGGAATAAGTGAAATACTGCATGCTGATTGGAAGCCGCGTAGCTGTGCTATGCTGTGGGAAAGTTATTGTCGATTCCTGCCATTGTTTTTTTTTTTTTTCCTTCAAAGTTTAGTAGGTGCGTCTCACTTCTCTCAGGGCTTCCCTGGTTAGTCAGATGGTAAAGAATCTGCCTGCAAAGCAAGAGACCTGGCTTTGATCCCTGGGTCCAGAAGATCTCCTGGAAAAGGGAATGGCAACCCACTCCAGTATTCTTGCCTGGAGAATTCCATGGACAAAAGAACATGGTTGGCTACACTTAACAACGAACACTTTGACTTTTCACTCTCTAAAACTTTTAACTATTTCTTCCCAGAAGAGAAATGCAAGGCATTAAGGCAAATTTATTGGGTTCAAGATCCATTTGCTTTTCAAAACCCAGAATCAGTAACTGAGTTAAACTTGGTGCCCAAAGAAGAGAATGAGTGATCGCAGCTCAGTTCTTCATATACATTGAAGCATGATTATGAAACATGAAGTTAATCAGCATTGTGGATTAAGATAAAGGAAGACTTTCCTTTGCTGAGTCAAAAGAGTGTCATGCTATTATTACTATTCACAGCAACTGGTTTGTGTGAACTAGGGTTTTCAGTCTTAACCCAGTTAAAAACCAAGGAGAGGAATGGATTTAATGGTGCAGCAGATTTGCAGGTAGCATCATCTTCCTGTGTTCCAGACTGGAATGAACTTACAAACAGGCAGGCACACTCATCACGTTAAATCTTACCTGGTGTTTGTTCTTGCCTTTTGTATTTTGTGATGGGCTTCTCAGTTGGCTCAGCAGTAAAGAATCTAACTGCCAAATCAGGAGCCGCAGGAGATGCAGGTTCGATTCCTGGGTCAGGAAGATCCTCTAGAGGAGGAAATGGCCACCCATTCCACTGTTCTTGCTTGGGAAATCTCGTGCACAGAGGAGCCTGGTGTGCCACAGTCCATGGGGTCACAAAGAATTGGACACAACTGAGAGACTGAGCATGCATGCATGCACATTTTGTGATACTTTTCTGTGTTAAGTATTAATGTAGCATTGTATGTGATAAGTTTATGTTTTTATTTTTGTTATATTTACATACTAATAGAATCATAATGTCATCTAAAAATAGATTCATGGGGCAACAATGATTTCCTGATTCAATAACCTTCAGAAAAGAAGGAAGTGAAGAAAATGTTAACATTCTCCTGAGACTTTGCTCTCAGAAAACATCCCAAAGCCACTATGTGCTGATTGATCATCCCAGCGGGGTGTCCTCTGAGTGGTTTTGTACAAAATACTGGAGTTTAGGTTATGCTACATGGAGCCACACCTCCTTGAGATGTGGGAAGTGTCTGTTTGTGAATGTTATTCATCCTTTTTTTTTTCCCCAGATATAGGAGAATTCTTATCTTTCAGGATGATTTTTTTGTTAGTTTTGTGTTCTTGTTGCTGATGAGAGGTGGGAAAGTTCAGTGTCTCTGAAATGACATTTGAAGTGATATTTTCTAGCTCCTTAACAGAGGGTTCATTTCTAAGTTGTAATGTTTGTTTTTAAGTGCCGTGGTGGGGTTCCCAGGGAATACTGGAGACCACCCTACTGTGCTGGGGGCAGTTATCTTCATAGTCTGTGGTTTTCACCATGGCGATGGGAATAGAATTTTCAGCTCTTGGAGCTCTTCTGCATTCTTAAGTAAGCTTGCATAATACTGCTGGGGACAAAGCAATTGCCTGCTTGAAAGCCACGTGAATGAATAAATTTGGTCTCGGGATTTTTGAACTGTTGTGAAAGACTTTTTGTTTCTTGACTTCTTTCTTTTTCAAAATCACAGAAAATGTTTTATTCAGATGATATCCTTGTTAACCAAAATGTGATGTGTTATTCAGGTAGGTAGACAATTTTAGCACATAAACCCATAGATGAAATTCTTGGGTATCTGAGCAATGATTTCCAGTCTGTAAAAATCTTTTAAGAATTTTAATCTTAAGTAGAAGTTCCCATTCTAGACATTTTTTTGACACTTGGTACTGAGTAAGCTTCAGGACAGGATTCTTTTGTTGGGAACAAAAATGATAAATTGTCTAGAACCTGGCTTAGGGATTCTGCCGTACTATTAAATAACATTGAGGAATGTTGAGTTATTCTTTTTTCTAGAAGATGACTAATGCCAAAAAGAAACCTATTGTTATAGAACAAATTATTTTGGATTGTTTTTCGACTTTTTTTTGTTGTTGTTCACATTATTTCTTTTCTAACCAAGTACCAGTTTTAAAGACCATTAGCCAAAGATCCTTCCGATGTTTTATCCAAATGACTTAATGGTTCCTTTAGGAAATGTGTGGAGCTATTGTGTACGTTGAACCTGTCATGTTGTAAACAAAAGTGGGATCTGGCTGCCCAATAAAGAGGCCAGGTTGGTGGAAAGGAAAAAATGCTTTACTTTGGATGCTGGCAACCAGGGGATGGGGGAGCTGGGTGGACATCTGTCCAAAGCCCGACTCTCCCCACATCCTGACAATCAGGGAACAAGAACTTTTATAGACGGAGGGAGCAGCACAGTCAGCTCTGGCAGTCATCTTGAAATTCATCTTCAGTGTTCTGACCAGTGTCATCTTGATTGTTCTAAATACAGTTAATCTTCAGTTCCAGGGTTGGTTTGTTCCCATTTCCTTGAGGCCAGTTCTCAGAATTGTGGTAGCTCAGGTCTATAGTCCAGAAAAGGCAATGGCACCCCACTCCAGTACTCTTGCCTGGAAAATCCCATGGACGGAGGAGCCTGGAAGGCTGCAGTCCATGGAGTCGCTGAGGGTCAGACACGACTGAGCGACTTCACTTTCACTTTTCACTTTCATGCATCGGAGAAGGAAACAGCAACCCACTCCAGTGTTCTTGCCTGGAGAATCCCAGGGACGGGGGAGCCTGGTGGGCTGCCGTCTCTGGGGTTGCACAGAGTCAGACACGACTGAAGCAACTTAGCAGCAGCAGCAGCAGCAGCAGGGCTACAGTCTGGTCATAATGTAGTTAATTTCTTCCATGTGGTGAGGGTTTCAGTATAAGGCAGCTCACAGGATGAGGCTCAGAATATTATCTGTAGCTCTTGAGAAGGAACTAAAGGTCCTTGACTTTGCTCAGTGAGTACATTATTACTATTTGGTCTCCTTTGACTTTTCCTTTGTTTCTGTATTTTCTCACTTCTCTGGTTAAATTTATTCTTTGGCTAAATTGTTTCCATAGACAGAAGGCAGGCTCGGGGACATGGAGTACAAGGACCATAAGATCCTGCTCCATTTCAATGTTAGATTGTGTATGGTGGAAGGTACTTAGTAAGGACCACTTGGTCCAAAAACATATATGAGTCTCCAAAGTGCATCAGGGCTTAGAAGAGTATGATAACAAAAAATGCCCATTGATGCCAGTCATGTATAATATCTCAGTGGTTCTCAATTTGGAATAGAAAGTATTTAGATATCAGGTGAAATAAACTCAGAAGATACGTCTTGCAGAGAAAACCTACTTTGAATTATAAATCAAAAACCATTTTGGCTTATAGATCTAAGTGATGTTGTGAAAGTCACCTGCTTCAGACTACAAATTCCTCATATTTTAGGGTGCATTAGGTCACTTTCCAACTATGGAACACCCTAACTTTCATTGTTGTGATGGGCTTTTTATAAAACAATAAGGCTATTTGAGGTGGAATAAGACAAATGAGAAGTCCTTATCTTCTTAAAGTCAACCAGTTTAGCCAATTCAAAAAAATCGTGACACAAACTTCTCCTCCTTTCCATTACTATTAAAAATAGTCTCTAAATTTTGTTTCTGGTCATGTCCCTGGAAGCGCCAAACGAACTGACTTGCCGGTTTTGCAGTTGACAGGCAGAGTGTCTTTGCGACAAGGCATCAGCTTGTCTGTCATGGTCTGGTTGTATTTGAACTTGATTTTTATTTTTCAATGAGTATTACCTTTCAACTTTTTATAAAAGTTCAATCTGCACCTCAGTTTAAAGGCAAAGGACAATTTTTTTTTCAATGTGTTTTGGAGCATTATTGTTGGAGCATTTCAGTTTCCTATAATGAGAACTGAAAATTCGCTGGGTGTTTATAATTGGCTATAGGCAAGCACTAATTCTGAAAGATCTGTAAAAGGGACCGAATAAATACTTAATTAAAATGGTTATACCAGGAACTCTGTAACATTGTTTTTAATTTGAGTATGAAAAGATATCTGCATTACTACAGCATAATTCCCTTGCCTTAGGGTCTGCTAGTCTGGGGTGAGATTTCTGCCTGAATCGGGTAGTTTATTTTAGTCTACTGATTAGGCCATCAAGATGTGGTTATAAATAAAAAGCAATTTCAATTTCTGTAACTGACTTGTAAATAAGTTTACCTAAAACTCAGCTATTTCTCAGCATAATTGAATAGCTTATTCAATAGTTTTTTGACATACTTAAGATTGCATGTACATTGTGTTTGCTTTCTTAATTTCCAGTTGTATTTCAAGAGGGTTTTGAGATAGCTAAATACAAACATCCTGATTTATCCTGTGGCAAGTACAAAGATAAATAAGTAGTCTCTGCCATCCACTTCCACACTTGGTTATTATGCAGAAGGAAAGGACAATACCAGACACTGTGTCCCAGACGGGAATCTGCCACCTTCCATGAGTTCTCAGAAAGGAAATGCCTCTGTTTCTTTCCAAGAGCATCCAGTACTGTTTATCTGACTCTAATAATTGGGTTGTTACATAGTCATTGATGACTAATTAAACTACAACTTTTGTGAAGTGGTTCTTGAAATTAAAAAAAAAAAGGATGGGTCAAAAATCAGTTGTTATTAATATTAATCTCATGCAAAGGTGTATGTTCTGCGTATTTCTGTATATAGATGGGTCAGCGAATATGAAGGTGAAACCCCTTTTCAGACAAGTATTCACTATGTAGAAAAGCATCACCTTTGCACCTCATATTTATTTGTATTTGCAGCTCAACTCTTTTTTTTTTTTCCTCCAGTGACAAGCTGATATTTGCTAAAGCTTTTCTGGGTCGTTTTCCTTAGCAGACACTACGTTTTGGTGACAGGCTTAATTCTTCCAGCATCAGTTTCTGAGTTGTTTCACCTATGCCCCACTTGGCACTTCCCTGAGAAGGATCAAAAGGTAGTGAACATGTTTTGTAGGTGAAGATCTGGAAAACGAAAAGTTTGCATGCTGTGTAGAAATGCCTTAGCCTGATTCAAGGTAAACTTCGTGATGAACTCCAGAATATGGAGTACTCAGGGGCTGGGTCTGGAAGAAGTAGATTCTATCCTAGAAATTGTAGGCAGAAGATCTACAACCGTATTGGAGAGACTAGGAAAGTCATTAATTCCTTGATTGGCTGTTGGTGTTCAGTCGATAAGCCGTGTCTGCCTCTTTGTGACCCCGTGGACGGCAGCACGCCTGGCCTCCCTGTCCCTCACCATTTCCCAAAGTTTCCCCAAGTTCATGTCCATTGAATATAAACAGGCAAAAAGATATGACACTGAAAGATGAGTCCCCAGGTCGGAAGGTGTCCTCTATCCATACAGGATTTTTAAAGGAAAGGGATATGTGGAATCCAGTGAAAGAAACAAAATGTCTGTGGAACCCAAATAAATACATTTGAAACAGCAAAGGATATAAACTCTAAGCTTAATGTAGACAGCAGAATTCTGTTATGAGAAGAAAAGTAAATAAATAGATGATTTTAGTCTAGAGATCTGGGCTATAAGACTGTCTATTTGGAGAGCATGGTTTTGAGATCCATGTTGCCTATTGACTGTCAAAACAGAATTTCCTCCACATGTTGATGATGATAATGAGAAAAACTACCCTGATCTGCTGCAGTCCCGGAGTTTATGTCTAGGCTAAAATCTGAGGTTGATATTCAGTCACTCCCAGTGGAGAAATATAATCTCAACCATCACATGTCAGCATGACCACAAAATTGTTTGAGGTGATTTGGTTGTTTTCATTAGAAGACTTAAAATTACATGTGCAATGTTTTTTAAAATGTTATGTTTTACTCCAGAACAGTAAATGTTTTTGTATTAAGAAATCTGAATGTATATGGCATCGTAAGTGTTTATCATCACTGAGCCCTGTGATTAAATTAAAATGGGCAATTGACTATTCAGACTGGTGGTTTTAAGTTGAAATATTAATAAGTTCATAAATAATATTGAACCACTTGAGATAACTTAAGATCCACCATATTTAAGGTTTAATTTGTTATGTTTGTAAGAACTGCTGATGTGTATCGTAGAATTTGAATTCTAATAATTGAGGCAATGAAGGAAATCAAAGGTAGTAAGTTTGTAAATGTAGTTTAAAATGTTTACAGAGTTTAAGTTAATCAACAGATCATAGATCACTTAAAAGACATTATCATTTGCTAAATTTCAAGAGAATAAAGATATTTTACAAAGTGAATTTGGAAATTTCAGGAATATTTATTTGTAAGAAAATAACTTCTAGGGACTGTTAAGACTTCACCTTCCAATGCAGGTGTGCAGCTTTGTTCTCTGATCGGGGAGAAGATCACACATACCGCATGGCCAAAAAACCAAAGCATAAAACAGAAACAACATTTTAACCAATGCAATAAAGACTTTAAAAATGGTCCACACCGAAAAAAAATTTTTTTAAAAAGAAAGAAAAGAATTTCTAAATAATCTTAACTGAGCAAAAACTAACCTTGGAGATATTAAAAGTCACACCCTGATAATATACTGATGGGATTCTTCCTCAAATGGTATATTGTTTACTGAAAAGAAAAGGCACTGAACTGGATAATATTTTACACCATCTCAAGCCCCGATTGAAAAAAAGTATATGTTGCCTTTTCAGACACAAGACCAAACTGGACCACAAAGGGAAATTGAGCTGAACGCTCTATCGTCATTTCCCATTCATCCTGAACTCTGGGGAGCTCACTTACAATACAGAATAATAAATTAACGTCAGTCACACCCATGAGGCCTCTTTAATGTTACCCATTGCAAAAATAGTTTGGACAGATTCCATCCTTTGCTTTAATAGGATGAGTCTTGCCATTAACTCAGATTTAGATTAGGGAAAAAAGGGCTGGAGCTGCCCCCAAGCAGCTTGGACTAATCTTGCATATCCTTTAACACTTTACCACATGCCTTCCTTCACCCTGGAGCTCCCTAAAATGTATTCATCCTCACTCTCCACTGTGGCCTATGAACATTACCTTAATCTGTGGCACCTGTTTAGGTTATGAGGCAGAAGGGCCCACAAGCTTCTTTTGGTGTGTTTATGTGTTGGTTTCTTGAAATTGGCAAGAACATTTATGCCTCTCTCCCCATAATCTGAGATCTTACTTAGAAGTTATCAAGACTTTCCTGGTGTCCAGTAGTTAAGAATCCACCTTGCAATTGCAGGGGACACAGGTTCGATCCCTGGCTGAGGAACTAAGATCCCATATGCTGCCGAACAGCTAAGCCCCCACACTGCAGCTACTGAGCCTACACATCACGACTAGAGAGACCATTCACTGCATCAAAAGATTCCTCATGATGCAATGAAAATCCCGAGTGCTGCAATTGAGACCCAACACAGGCAAATAAATACATCATAAATACATTTTTTTAAAAGTTACGCATCCATGCCAGATGTAGGAATTGTGGTTTGTAGAGACAGCCTAGAAAATGTTTACATCGTCAAGAATTTGAGTGGAAGATATTAATAGAATGTGAGGAGAATGAGTATTTTAGAGCAGAAATAATATTTTGGAGAGCGCAGACAAATCTGTTTCTTCTAGCACAGTCCTGTGAGTCATCAGGCTAATCATTTAAATATTAGCCCAATGCTTGATCAAAATTAGGTAAAAATGACCATCAGTTTTCAAGATGTGATTTTTTTTTTTTTGCATTTTGTGGGTGAATCTAGTTTTCTGATTCAGATAAAACGAACGGCTACTGAATTAGGCAAATGCTGCTTGAAGATGGGGAGGACTTGCTGAGGGGTATAATTCAAAAATTTGACAGACAGGTGCAGATTAGAAATGACAGGAGACAGTCTGCACTATATGATTTGTATTTTGACTGTCTATGCCAAGTTCATTCACGTAAGTCTAGGAGGACAATGCCCATAAATATATGCTACTCGTCACCTTGCATTGGCTTCCCAGGTGGCTCAGTGGTAAGTAAAGAAGTCACCTGCCAATGCAGGAGTCTCGGGTTCGATCCCTGAATTGGGAATATCCCCTGGAAAAGGAAATGGCAACCCAGTCCAGTATTCTTGCCTGGAAAACCCCATGGACAGAGGAGCCTAGCAGGCTACAGTCCATGGGGTCCCAAAGAGTTGGACATGAATGAGCAACTGAGCACGCACACACATCTCCTTGCCCTCACTGTCTCTTTAAGTTCTTGCTTTTTATATCTTCAGCTTTATCTAGCTCTCTTATGATCACATATGCACTAATCCTGCCTACAAATAGCTTACAAATGCCCTCCTGTCATTCCAATGTGCTAGGTTGCTCAGTCGTGTCCTACTCTTTGTGACACCATGGACTGTAGTGGGCTCCTCTGTCCATGGGGATTCTCCAGGCAAGAATGGGAGTGGGTTGCCATGCCCTCCTCCAGGGGTCTTCCCAACCCAGGGATCGAACCCAGGTCTCTCTCATTGCAGGCAGATTCTTTACCGTCTGAGCCACCAGGGAAGCTCTCTGTCATTCCAAAGGACCTGTTAAATAACTGATCACACAGTTAGCACTCAAACATTTGGTGAGTTGGCTAGTTTTAACTGGGGGAGAAAGTATCAATGAAATGATAAATATTGAATTCCCTGACATTTATTTTGCACAGATATATCCTGAGCACCTTCTAGGTAGCAGGCACTGTACAAAAACAGAGATGAGAAAACAACCAAGTACTTGGCCCTCATAGAGCATACAGTCTAGGAAGCAGGTGGTGTCAGAACAGAAATGGCCCAGCTATATGGGCTAATTCTAATCCATGCATGGCATGGCTATGTTGACTATACAGAAATGGACTGATTACAAAATAGGAAAATGTACAGAGAGCTCTGAGACAGAGAAAACTAAATTACAGAGGAACCTAAATTAGGTGGGGGAGAGTTTAGCAATGTTTTTACTGAAAAAATAATTTTGAAGTTGATGGTTCCCAAATGGCTAACCAACAGAATCAGCCAGAGAATAGTGGGTACAGACAAATACTGTTTGATTCCACTTACACCGAGTACCTAGAGTAGTCAGATTCATAGAGTTAGAAAGTACATTCGTGGATGCCAGGGCCAAGGTGATGGAGTGGAAGCGGATTGGAGAGGAAGCGGATTGGAGAGTTAGTGTTTAATGGGAACAGTTTCAGTTTAGGAAGGTGAAAAATTCAGGAGATGGATAATGGTGAAATTTGCACAACAATGTGAATGTCCTCAGTGCCGCGGAACTGTACAGTAAAATATGGTTAAAATATTGGTTTATATTATGTGACTTTTACCACAATAAACATTAAAAATGTTGATGCCTGGCCCTCAGCTTCAGATGTTCTGATTTGATCTGTATGGGATATGACCTGGGCTATGGAATTTTTTAGAAGCTAATTCTGATGTGTAGCCAAGTGTGAGAACCAGGGATTTATGTGGAGACCTGAATGCTCAAACTACCACACAATTGCACTCATCTCACACACTAGTAAAGTAATGCTTAAAATTCTCCAACCCAGGCTTCAGCAATACCGTGAACCGTGAACTTCCAGATATTCAAGCTGGTTTTAGAAAAGGCAGAGGAACCAGAGATCAAATTGCCAGCATCCACTGGATCATCGAAAAAGCAGGAGAGTTCCAGAAAAACATCTGTTTCTGCTTTATTGACTATGCTAAAGCCTTTGACTGTGTAGATTGCAATAAACTGTGGGAAATTCTGAACGAGATGGGAATACCAGACCACCTGACCTGCCTCTTGAGAAACCTGTATGCTGGTCAGGAAGCAACAGTTAGAACTGGACATGGAACAACAGACTGCTTCCAAATAGGAAAAGGAGTACGTCAAGGTTGTATATTGTCACCCTGCTTATTTAACTTCTATGCAGAGTACATCATGAGAAACGCTGGGCTGGATGAAGCACAAGCTGAAATCAAGATTGCCGGGGGAAACATCAATAACCTCAGATATGCAGATGACACCACCCTTATGGCAGAAAGTGAAGAAGAACTAAAGAGCCTCTTGATGAAAGTGAAAGAGGAGAGTGAAAAAGTTGGCTTAAAGCTCAACATTCAGAAAACGAAGATCATGGCATCTGGTCCCATCACTTCATGGGAAATAAATGGGGAAACAGCGGAAACAGTGTCAGACTTTATTTTTTGGGGCTCCAAAATCACTGCAGATGGTGATTGCAGCCATGAAATTAAAAGACACTTACTCCTTGGAAGGAAAGTTATGACCAACCTAGATAGCATATTCAAAAGCAGAGACATTGCCAACAAAGGTCCGTCTAGTCAAGGCTATGGTTTTTCCAGTGGTCATGTATGGATGTGAGGGTTGGACTATAAAGAAGGCCGAGCGCCTAAGAATTGATGCTTTTGAACTGTGGTGTTGAAGACTCTTGAGAGTCCCTTGGACTTCAAGGAGATCCAACCAGTCCATCCTTAAGGAGATCAGTCCTGGGTGTTCATTGGAGGGACTGATGTTGACACTGAAACTCTAGTACTTTGGCCATCTGATGCGAAGAGCTGACTCATTTGAAAAGACCCTGATGCTGGGAAAGATTGAGGGCAGGAGGAGAAGGGGACAACAGTGGATGAGATGGTTGGATGGCATCACCGACTCAATGGATATGGGTTTGGGTGAACTCCGGGAGTTGGTGATGGACAGGGAGGCCTGGCCTGCTGTGGTTCATGGGGTCGCAAAGAGTTGGACACAACTGAGTGACTGAGCTGAACTGAACTAAGGGGTGAGTCAGAACAAACCAGGTAAAGAATTCAGAGGGGGCTTCTTAGCCCCTGGAGGTAGAAAGGCTTGTACACTCGGGCTGAAAGAAGCCTCGTTTGCTGGGTCAGGATGAAGAATGGGCTGCTGACTGCTGACCAAGCCATCTGGGCCATGCACAACTCTGAGGTTCATTTTGTTAGATAATAGTAAGCAACTCGATGAGAGAAAGCCACTCCCTTATGATCTGGCTTCTAGGTTTCAATGGGGTTGCAAAGAGCTGGACACCACTGAGGGATTGAACTGAACTAAACTAGGTTACAAACATGTAAATTACAAACAAAACTGTGGCCCACGTACTTAATAGCCTTTAGGAAGCAGACACGGGACAGATCACAGATCACACTTTGTCCTTTAAGCTGCATAAAGTCTCAGCTTTCTCTATTTCTAGGTGCACTGACCTTCCATTGTATGAAAGGTTTACCTGGGACAAAAACAACATTAACATGGCAGGATTCCAGGCCTTCTGCTTGGCATCGTGAATCAGAAATCCTTCTAAACCCTATGGCTGGGCACAGATCCAAGGGATCAAGCCACAGGCACCACCCCTCCAAGAGGTGCGAGAGTCACGTCTAATGGGATGCTGGCCAGGCTAGATTCTTATAACCTCACATAACAGAGAGGGTATGCCTAACTTACTTTCTGCTCATGCACATATTTCAAAAATCCAAAGTGTCGTCTAATGAGATCCTATTATTATACCCATCATGCTAATTAACAAAACAGTATTTTCACCAGTAAAAACCTATTGCTAGTATTTACTTGCAGTTGGCATGGTTGGTTTCTGCTCTTGATTGATTTGCAGATAATAGCAAGGCTTGTCTTAGCTGCCTCTAGACTGTGGAAGCTTTCTCATCCAATGTCACTTGCCACTGTGGCTTGGGCATTTCTTCATAACATGTTAGCTGATGACTCCTGGACACAAAAGTTTAAACCAACAGGTATATGCACAATATCACACTTATTTCATATTTGTTAATGAAACAACAAAGAAAATTATACACTTGTGACAGGGAAATAATGGTCACCTCTAAGCCTGGAAAGATTTGAGAGGAGGCTAGGAAAAAATTCTTTTTAAATGAGAACTCTAACACTGATGAACTTCCTTTCCTGACTATTTATAGAACACAAGTTTAGAGAGTGCAGAGGCGTAAACTTGGAAATAAAGGAGAGCTGCTTGGATGTTCCCTTGTCTAGACTGGCAAAGCTTTCATTGTCCAATTCTGTGAATGACTTGAATTGCCCCTTGATCAAAGCGTGGCTTCTCCCAGGTCTCCTACCCTAGTGATCCCTATTTTGGCTTGTTTCTCAGTATCTAGGGATTTAGAGATTATTAAGGAAACTCTGGGATGTAATTATCAAATTATCTTGCTGTCTCCCTGGGTCATTGTGTACCCTCCTGGGGGAATTCTTCCCAGGAGCCTTTGACTCTGTTTCGATAATGAGGTGCCATCTTTGATCAAGAGAAAATCAAAGTGAAGATTTGAGTTGCTCGGGAGTCACAGCCCCAGCCTCTCAGACTGCGAGAGCCGCTTTCCCACAGTCAGTTCAAAAGACCAGGCGGGGTTCTGAAGTCTCTGTTGGATTTCTTTCTGATACTACTAGATTGTAATAGCTTCAGCCGCTGGCAAAGCCTTCATGTTGCTCTCAATAGTGGAGGTGTTTATGATGGCTTCTTCAGTTCCAGCATGTCTTCTGCTCTTGTTGCTGGAGGATTCTTTTGCTTTCATTGCAGATAACTTTTAGAAATTGCTTTCATGAGTCAGCATTTTCTAAGCTCTTTTGTATTACAAATGGAGCCTGTGATTATGGGCTGTGTCTGTGTCATGCATGCTCAGTCGCTTCAGTTGTGTCCAACTCTTTGCCACCCTGTGGACTATAGCTCTCCAGGCTCCTCTGTCCATGGAATTCTTCAGGCAAGAACACTGGAGTGGGTTGCCATGCCCTCCTCCAGAGGATCTCCCTGACCCAGGGATCAAACCTGTGTCTCTGATGTCTCCTGCATTGGCAAGGGGGTTCTTTACCACTAGCGGCTCCTGGGAAGCCCCAGTCTGTATCATCAACAGAACTATAACGTGACTGCACGGGTCATTTAATGCTTTCAAACAGCTCTGTGTTAAAAAGCAAAGAGAAACATGAAATTAGCTTTAATAATATATTTTAAGTAACCCAATATATCAAAATATTATTTCAACATGTAATCAATATAAAATGTACTGATGAGGTATTTTCCTCTTCTTTTTTCATACTAAGGCTTTGAAATTAGTGTGTCTTTTTACACTTCCAGCATATTTCAGTTTGGACCAGCCACCTTTCAAGTGCTAGTGGCTGGCTACCGTGTTGGAGAGCAGAGGTCTCTATAGTATTACTAAGAAATCTATTATCTGAATAATCTATTTTCCATTCAGCTTCTCATTTGGGTTGATTTTTTTGAAAGCATATGCCCAGATTCTTCTGTATTTTCCAAGTGGCTCTCCTGATTGATGGCCCCTAATTTTGAGATGGCAGGGGTTGTTGTTGGAAGAGAGCTAATTGGCCTTGTGGAATTCAAACTTGTCTTTTAGTTCCACGCCCTAAACGAGCCATGTTGGTTAATTGTTCCTAGCAATGTAGAAGTGACAGAAGCCAGACTGATGGCTTATGGGGGCAGAGTATTGGCAAATCAGGAAAGGGTGAAAATGATTAAACAATAGAGTACGTGATTCTTTTGTGAAACCTGAGTTTTAAACAATCAGAAGGAAAAGGCTTAGTGTTTTCTCTGAAAAGCTCAGAGAGGTTCAAACTGCTCGTCTTTCTGCTTTAGCACCAGTGTGACAGTGACCCCTGGAAAGAACAGGCACAGATGGAGAGCACCTCCGTCTCCAAACCTTACTCAGCCTGACAGCATGGGATGGTGAGGTCATTTCCCCCGCTGACTCCACGTGTACCTAATGTGTATCTTCACAAGGCTGATGAATTTCTCCTCTTCAGTGAGAACAACGATGTTCTCATTTTAAAGGCGAGAAACAGAGAAAGAGGAACAAACTGTACTTTGTTTTCTTCGTTTGTAGTTTCCACTCTCATTGTTATTTATGTAAGAGGGCTCATGCAAGGGACTTTGGCACTTGAGTGCACTTTTCTCAAAGTCCAGATAAATGTAGAAGTACCCACATTTGAAAGACGTGGGGGAGGCTCTATAATTGTTGGGCTTAGAATGCTCAGTTTGCTATGAATACTTTCAGTTATACTCAACATAGTTGTGAGAGCAGAATTTAATACTATGTATTAACAGCTCTATAAAGGAATAATCCAAATTTGTTTTCTGTATGTTAATTATAGGATGGCTTGATTTATGTTGAAATGATTTTTTACTATAATATTTCTCATTCATTGATTTCATTGGTGGTTAAGCTTGAAAATAGGTGAAACTGAGACATAATCATAAGAAATCAAGAAAGTGGAGAGTAGATACAATGATTGATGCTTACTGGCCTTTTGGTGCTGGAAAGATACAGAATTATCTTACTATTGTCAGCCATCCTAATAATAGTCTGAAAGGTCTAAAAGGTATTTCCTCTAATGCAGCATTGTCCAACAGAAATGTCTACAAATGATGCAAATGTTTTATATCTATGACGCCCAATGCAGTAGCCTGGCTACTGAAGATGTGAAACGTCGCTAGTACTAAAGAGAAACTGAATATTTACTTCACATTTTGATTAAACTCAGGTCGGTTTTTTTTTTTTCACGAGTGAACATTAACAGAAAATATCAAGCGAAGCAAAAGCAGTCACGCTAAAGTATACATTATCGCCATCCGTCTTTTTAAATGTACAATTATTAATTTCTACTTCACATTGGATTTGCTTTCCTGGATCATATTTTATGTGTTTTTTCAACCCTGACAGTCAGAGTCCTCTGATCTCCAGAGCCCTTCCAACCCCTTATGGATGCTGATAACAGTGGAATTCATCTCACCCAAGATACAAGAGTCAGCATTAGGTATATGCCATGGCGTTTTGACCTCTGGATGAATTTCTTCCTTTCGTGCAGCTTGATCTTTATAGAACACTGTCCTTTCCAGGCACCATGCTTCTCCCACTTCCACAAACAAAAGTTGCTTTCCCAACTTTGCTACCGTAAACTTGCAATTAAGATATACCTACTTAGGGACTTTCCTGGGGGTCGGTGGTTGCGACTTCACTTTCCAATTCAGGGGGTACAGGTTTGCTTCCTGATCAGGGAGGTAAGATCCCACATGCCTTGGCAGCCAAAACGTCAAAACCTAAAGCAGAAACAATATTATAACAAATTCAATAAAAACTTTAAAAATGGTCCACATTAACAAAAAAAATCCTTAAAAAAAGTTATACCTACGTAAATGTTTTTGATTACAGTTTAAAAATAACTTGTGCTTCCCCTCTTCCAGTTATCTTCTTCCCAGCATTACTTTCCTCTTCTAATAAATGCTAATTAGTATGTTTTTTGTGCGGGGCTTCCCTGGTAGCTCAGCTGATGAAGAATCCACCTGCAATGTGGGAGACCTGGGTTTGATCCCTGGGTTGGGAAGCTCCCCTGGAGAAGGGCATGGCAACCCACTCCAGTATTCTTGCCTGGAGAATCCCATGGACAGAGGAGCCTGGCGGGACAGTCTATGGGGTTCCATAGAGTCAGACACAACTGAATGAGCACAGCACAGCACAGGCTTTTTGTGCTGCCTTAGAAACTTCTGTATTAACGTCTTTCTGCTCAAAGAGGCTGCTCTTAGTTTTCATCTGAATCCTTCAGATTATTTTGAGCAGAAATGAGTATATCAAAACCACTTTAGACTGTGATCCTGTACTCTTTCTCAACAAGATGGCAGCAAGTACTATAAAAGTGTGGTTCGTTACAGATTTTAATATAAGCAGCAGATTAAACCAGATTGAGTGTTAAGCTCTTTTGGCTTGCAAACACTTTTGTTGCAAGTTTGAAAGCCCTGGGTTGGAATTTTTATAGCATCTGACAAACCATAGGTTTTTAAAAACTTGAATTCTTGTACTAATTATTGGCTTGAGGAAAGATTTCGAGTTGTAAGGTAGGTTGGCTGCACACATGTCAAATGATTGTAAAAAGTGCTGTGCTGTATTAGAGGCTGGTGGCGCTTGGCTGAATCCTATCAATCCACAATATCCAAGAAGGAAAACTGGTACCAGCAAAACTTCCAGGCTGGGTAACTGCAGCCCTTCACTGAGTCATCTCAGATATGGAGAAGTAAAGATTGAAATGGCATATGGCTCATGGGTGTTCTACCCTATGCAGAAGAACCTTAACCCTTAGCACGTAACCTTAACCATCGAGGAATATGGATATTAATGTTTCTCAAGATGGTAAATTAAAGGCAGAATCTCACAGGTCAGGTCCAGCGAACCCAATGTTTTTTTAATGTTTATTTATGTCTATTAATTTGACTGTCCCAGGTCTTAGTTGGGGCCTGTGGGATCCAGTTTTCCACCCAGGGATCAAACCCGTGCCCCCTGCGTTGGGAGCATGGAGTCCCAGTCACTGGAAGTCCCAAGAGAACCCAATGCTTCACAGCACTTTTTTTTTTTTCCTTTTTAATAGTTTCTTTTTCCAAAGAGCTCAAAGAAATTTACAAATATATCTATAATCTTTGCTTAACATTCAGGAAAATACTCAGGAGTTGCATTGCTTAGTCAGAGGATCAATAGGAAAACAGGCAAAGGAAAAGCAGCCCTGTGTAGAATAGGGTCTGGGACTAAAATCCTTCCTTCTTTCATTCCCTTGATTATTTCTCCCCCACATTTCCCAGCCATGGCAACTCTGGGAAGAGTTCCAGCGGAGCTCAATCTGAAAACGGACCAAAAGAGGTATGAAAGATGTGTGTAATGATGAGGTGTCTGCTGAGATACTGCCCCCACCCCTAAAATACTTTTTATGCCTTCTTAATGCCATTTGGCAGGACTATTGCATCTCTCTCTCTCTCTCTCTCTCTCCCCCTACATGCACACGCACACATTTGTGAACACTTAGTCTCCCAGACCTCAAGATAGTTCAGGAGTTAAAGCTTTAAATAAATGGTAATTTCTAAGTTGATGGGACCTTTCAAAGCACCCCCCCCAAAAAGGCTGGGGGGCACTAATTTTCTCTAACCAGGAGCTCCTAGAAATAGGGTTATATGGAAATAGGAGAATCAGCTTCAAAATAAAAATCTGCATTTGGGAGAAGGGAAGCTCAGCCATTCTGAAAACAAGAATAAAGAGGAGGAAAAGTGGCCAAACCTTGAGATGCCAGAGGAAGGGGGGATATACGACCTTCCTTTACCTTCTTCATGGATGGCTTGCAAGGATTAATTAAGTAAAAGTCTGTAAATTTCTTTAAGCCCTTTGTTGAAAGAAGCTATTTAAATATAAATTATGACCACGCAGCTTGCATCTCACATGTCAGGCACGCATGGTTAACTGTGTCCCGTCTATAAATTATGCTTCCTCCAGGTTATAAAGATGAGGATCCCTGATCGACCTTCGTTCCCTGACCCAGTAGTAAGGCAGAGATTTATGGTGTTACCTGTGGCATCTGAGTACAGGCTGCCTCTTGAACTCCAAGTTATGCTTGAAGAAATCAGATCATGTGTCTGCCTCTTCTTGGATGAATTTTCTTAAGAGACATAAGGGATGGGGGTGGGATGAGGGGCAGGAGTTGGTTGATAAACTAAGACAATAGCATTCTACTGTTTCCTTTTAATACACTATCCTTTATCCAAGTATTGCCTAAGAGGGTAAAAAATTAAGGTGAGAGAAGAGAATGTTTTTGACCAGGCAGCAGTGGAGCCCCGGACCTTCCTGCTCTCCACCCCACCCCGCAGGTCTCATTGCCACTTCCCACTGGGTACACGCTCTTTAGACACCATGGAGAGCCCCCCAGGGTTTCGAGGGGCTCAGATGAAAATCTCTGCAATCAGATATGCACTGGGTTCCTTTCTCAAGTCAAACCCCATTCCTTGATAGCAGACAGCTTTAAGAAGCATACATTCTGGAAAGGACCTATGTTTGAAGGCAGTTGCATTTTCTTCGTTTGTTGGTTTTGGGCTTCCCTGGTGGCTCAGATGGTAAAGAATCTGCCTGCAGTGTACAAGACCTGGGTTCAATCCCTGGGTTGGAAAGATCCCCTGGAGAAGGGAATGGCTGCCCACTCCAGAACTGTTGGTTTTAATAGAAATGCAATGGGATGTAGACTAATAGCAAAGTCCTCCAGAGTCCCCTTAAGGATTGTCACCAGCAGCTCTTCAAACAGAGTTGAGTAAAAAGCTAATAGAGGTGAGGAGTTGATTTTCTTTCCCTCTAAATTTGAACATCCATGCAATATCATATCTTCCTGGTGGCTCTGACGGTGAAGAGTCCACCTGCAATGCAGGAGAGCTGGGTTCAATCCCTGGGTTGGGAAGATCCCCTGGAGAAGAAAATGGCAACCCACTCCAGTATTTTTGCCTGGGAAATCCCATGGACAGAGGAGCCTAGCAGGCTACAGTCCATGGAGTCACAAAGAGTCAGACACAATTGAGCGACTAACACTTTCACTTCATTTTTCACAATATCACAGTATTTGGTTCACCCTCTAGAATCGAACTCTATCCTTTCTGTCAGTCTTCTGGAGGCTGGGATCCCCTAGCAAGGAGAAAGAATCGTATATTTTAGAAGGCTCAATGCTGTTGGGGGAATAGGCTCTGGGAGGGAATACACTGAACAGCCCGAGGGGAAACTCCTTGAACATTAACGCCATAAAAGGAGGTTTTCAGTGGTCTCAGCTGATCCATATTTTTAGAAAATTGTTTTGACTCAGCCTGCCTGACTGTAATACTATTGCCAGAACCAGCGATGAGAGGGAGATAAACATGATGTTATGATCTTTTCTTTTGGTGCTTCCCATGAAGCCCTGGGTGGCGCAAATCTTGCTTGACATTCTTTCATGAGTAGCTGCTCAGTTCCGCTTGGGAAGGGAGGCATTTATCAGAGGCTTCCTTCGTAAATAAGCTAGGAATTTCAATGTTGGGAATAGTTCCCATGGAGGAAGACTGGTCTAAGCCTTCTCTTTCACATCAGCGGAGATGGTTCTGTTTGCAGCCCTGGGGAGCAGTGGCTGGCGTGGTGGGGCATGATGAAGTCCATGGGACCAACTGGGGAAGCCTCCGTCCCACTCACTGGGTAGCACTAAGTGACCTCTGAGCTTTTGTAATGTGATGTGCCCTGTGCCCTTCAGCCTAGCTACTTCCTTTTCTGTGTGACAATGTGATGTTGCAGAAAAAGCTTTGGACCAAGGGTCAAGAGATACCATTCCATTTCTGGTTCCTTTACTAACTGTGACTTTAATCATTTCATTTCTGATTCCTTTATTAATTGTCACTCTATCTTTTTGAGCTGCAGCCTGTATTCATAGATTCATTCTTCAAAAACTGAGCTCTGCCTACTATACTCTAAAAAGGAAAGGAGTCTCTGAGGTTGACATGTACACATTGCTATATTTAAAATAGATAGTCAATAAGGACCTGCTGTACAGAACAGATAATTCTGCTCAGTATTCTGTAACAGCCTAAATGGAAAAAGAATAGATACATGTGTATGAATAGCTGAATCACTTTGCTGTTTACGTGAAACTAACACAACATCATGAGAAACGCTGGGCTGGAAGAAACACAAGCTGGAATCAAGATTGCCGGGAGAAATATCAATAACCTCAGATATGCAGATGACACCACCCTTATGGCAGAAAGTGAAGAGGAACTCAAAAGCCTCTTGATGAAAGTGAAAGAGGAGAGTGAAAAAGTAGGCTTAAAGCTCAACATTTAGAAAACGAAGATCATGGCATCTGGTCCCATCACTTCATGGGAAATAGATGGGGAAACAGTGGAAACAGTGTCAGACTTTATTTTTTGGGGCTCCAAAATCACTGCAGATGGTGACTGCAGCCATGAAATTAAAAGACACTTACTCCTTGGAAGCAAAGTTATGACCAACCTATATAGCATAGTGAAAAGCAGAGACCTTACTTTGCCAACAAAGGTCCATCTAGTCAAGGCTATGGTTTTTCTGGTGGTCATGTATGGATGTGAGAGTTGGACTGTGAAGAAGGCTGAGCGCCAAAGAATTGATGCTTTTGAACTGTGGTATTGGAGAAGACTCTTGAGAGTCCCTTGGACTGCAAGGAGATCCAACCAGTCCATTCTGAAGGAGATCAGCCCTGGGATTTCTTTGGAAGGAATGATGCTAAAACTGAAACTCCAGTAATTTGGCCACCTCCTGAGAAGAGTTGACTCATTGGAAAAGACTCTGATGCTGGGAGGGATTCGGGGCAGGAGGAGAAGGGGATGACAGAGGATGAGATGGCCAGATGGCATCACTGACTCGATGGACGTGAGTCTGAGTGAACTCCGGGAGTTGGTGATGGACAGGGAGGCCTGGCGTGCTGCGATTCATGGGGTTGCAAAGAGTCGGACACAACTGAGCGACTGAACTGAACTGAACACAACATTAAATTAGCCACTCACCAATAAAAACAATTTTTTTAAAAAACAGAGAAAAGAGTGGTTTGCTATACATAGGTAAAGCCACGGGATGAACCCCAAATATTCCATGGGAGCATCCGTTTGACTCCAACTCCATTTTGGAGTCAAAAAATGGATTCCATTTATATTTTTTTAAAAAAATAAGGCTATCTGTGGAGTAGAATGGAAAATCCTATGGTAATTTCTCAACTCAAATAAAGAAGACCTATTTGAGAGGAGGACTGATACAGGTAGGACCTCTGACTCTGCAAGGTCTGAAATTCACTCCTCTTAGTTTTTAGGAATATTTCAATGGCGGATTTTGAGAAGTACCTAGATGAAATCTTTTTGAGGGTCCTTTTCAGCCCTACATTTGAAAAGCCAGATCACAAACATGAAGGTCCCTTTGCTTGCTGAATAAAGACTAACTTCTTTGGCCCAGAATTACCAACCTCCTTAAGAGTCACTGACCCCATCTCAACTGCTTGGCTCCTCCTCTATTCCTTTGGTTCCCACTCAGTCTCCTTGCATTTTCCTCAAACCTGCCCTTGCACCTGTCCATCTCCAGGCCCCCTTTCTTCACCTGGCATCTATTAACTTATCAAACTCCATTCATGTTATCAAACACCACCTTTTCTTGCTCCTACCAGAAATTTCTATGGTGACTGTTGGTTTTGCTGCTAGCATCACACCAGTACAAGCTTGAAATATGATTTCTGTGTCACTTTCTCTCAGATGTCAGAATGAGTGGACCCTCTTCAGTTTTTTTAATTTTTCCACTGTGTAACCAACCAAGCTTTGCACGGACCCAAATGCTCACCAGCTCAATTAATGAAGCATAGATCAATTAGTATTGTTTTCTCTACCAACTAGATAGAAATATATTTCTAAATATATCTCATTAGACCCTGGGGATATATCTGGTGTTCAATTGTAAGGCTTGTGCAAAATTCATTTTCAGGTAGTTAGATCAACAGGGTAAGAATGAGAATTCCTGACTCTATCTTCTGCTAGCTCTGATAGCAGAAGCAACATTTATCCTTTTGGAGTTGTTTTTTTTTTTCCTTTATTTTAATAAGTTTCTTAGGATAACTTACTTGAAAAAGATCCCAGTGATTTCTTTGTGATTGCTTATGATAGTATTTTAAATACTTATTTCTCATGAGTATTCTTTTCTCATTGTGAAAGTCTTTGTGATCACATTGCAAAGTACATTTTAAAATATTTTATATTTTTAAATATCAGTGACAAAATATGGTACTTTAAAAATTGAATTAAAAATTTAAAGCCAGCATTAGACTGATTGGAAACAAATTCTCTAATGCTTTCAAAATTTGTTTGGGACTGATTACTAAATCACAGATGGAAAAGTAAAAAGTTTTGGTTATCCTTGACATTTCAAGAGGGAAAGAAAACAGAAAAGGAAAATCATTATAGCTGTCTCGAAAGAAATTGCTTCCAAATTGTTGTCTCTCAGCTATTCCAGATGGCTTTACTGTTTTTTAGTAGAACTGATGGTATTTTTAAAAGACCTGAAGAAAATAGATGAGGTTTTTCTTTCCTGATGTCCCAGAAGGAGAATATAGGAAAAGAATATCTTTCAAGAATTGTCTGTTTTAAGTATGTTGGCCTCTTGTACCACCTCATTGATGGCATCTGTGACATGGTATCTTCATGCTCTCTAATTTTTCAGTGGTGAGAAACATGCCTCATGAGTATATTAGTGAAAATAGTATATATCCTAGGCAAGAAAGTTAGCTGAAACATGTTCAGTTCAGTTCAGTTCAGTCGCTCAGTCGTGTCCAACTCTTTGCGGCCCCATGAATCGCAGCACGCCAGGCCTCCCTGTCCATTGCCAACTCCCGGAGTTCACTCAGACTCATGTCCATCGAGTCAGTGATGCCATCCAGCCATCTCGTCCTCTGTCATCCCCTTCTCCTCCTGCCCCGAATCCCTCCCAGCATCAAAGTCTTTTCCAATGAGTCAACTCTTCGCATGAGGTGGCCAAAGTACTGGAGTTTCAGCTTTAGCATCATTCCTTCCAAAGAAATCCCAGGGCTGATCTCCTTCAGAATGGACTGGTTGGATCTCCTTGCAGTCCAAGGGACTCTCAAGAGTCTTCTCCAACACTACAGTTCAAAAGCATCAATTCTTCGGCACTCAGCTTTCTTCACAGTCCAACTCTCACATCCATACATGACCACTGGAAAAACCATAGCCTTGACTAGATGGACCTTTGTTGGCAAAGTAATGTCTCTGCTTTTCACTATGCTATCTAGGTTGGTCATAACTTTGCTTCCAAGGAGTAAGCGTCTTTTAATTTCATGGCTGCAGTCACCATCTGCAGTGATTTTGGAGCCCCCAAAAATAAAGTCTGACACTGTTTCCACTGTTTCCCCATCTATTTCCCATGAAGTGATGGGACCAGATGCCATGATCTTCATTTTCTGAACGTTGAGCTTCAGGCCAACTTTTTCACTCTCCTCTTTCACTTTCATCAAGAGGCTTTTGAGTTCCTCTTCACTTTCTGCCATAAGGGTGGTGTCATCTGCATATCTGAGGTTATTGATATTTCTCCCGGCAATCTTGATTCCAGCTTGTGTTTCTTCCAGCCCAGCATTTCTCATGATGTACTCTGCATATCAGTTAAATAAGCAGGGTGACAATATACAGCCTTGACATACTCCTTTTCCTATTTGGAACCTGTTATAAAAGTCTTATGTTCTAGTCAAAAATACATATATATGCATATATAATTTGTGTACATTATATGCAAATAATAATACAGCTATACCTATAATTACATATAGGATTTTTGTATATGGTTGCATACGCATATGCATACATGTATACATGTGTGTGTGTTTAAAATAGTCCTTAGAGCAGCTCTATGAAATGAATTTTATTCCTATTTTACTGATGAGGAAACATGTCCAAGAGAAAGGCAAGATACTCAGGATCTGGAAGTCAGAAGAGAACATGATCAGACTTCGAGACTGTGCTCTGAATCACCCCACAACCCTGTAGCATGTTTGTGAAATATGCCGTATTCTATTTTCACCGTGTCTTCGACATCAGTTGTATAGCCTTAGATTTAAGGCTTAGATTTAAGCCACTGTTGCAGTGGCTTGTCAAGACAAAAATGTAGGCAAACTCAGGCTTTTTTTGTGGTGGTTGTTCACAAACTGGGTATACGGAATATCTGCCGTCAGAATAGCTAGAACTTAAAGAAAAAAGTGTTCTCTCAAGGCATGATAGGCTTGTCTTCGTTACTATATAGGATTTTCATTTGACAGCCTCCGCATCACATTTTCATAAGAATTTTGAAAACTATTTCCATTTGTCGAGGCTTCAAATGGCTCATAGCGGCAGACTGCATGTAGGCCTCCTCTATGTCAACCTGTAAAAAGCCTTTCACTCGCCATTCATCTCATCACATGTAGCTGTGCTATGTTGTGCTTAGTCTCTCGGTCGAGTCTGACTGTTTGTGGCCCCGTGGACTGCATCCTGCCAGGCTCCTCTGACCATGGGATTCTCTAGGCCAGAATACTGGAGTGGGTTGCCATGCCCTCCTTCAGGGGATTTTCCCAACCCAGGGACCAAACCCACATCTCTGATGTCTCCTGCATAGGTAGGTGGGTTCTTGACCACTAACGCCACTTGAGAAGCCCAATGCTTTTGCAGCCTTAATAAAGATTCATTCATTCTCTGGTCCCCTTCTCCCCAGCCCACAGTCATGCCCCTTACTTCTTCCAAGGGAATTTTGTTAATGACACTCAAGTTCCCGACTCAGCTATCCCTCAGCCCCAGACCCATAGCCTCATTGTATATTAATGTGGTAAACAGCATAGTTCCTCATATCCTCCACACACAGCTGGGGCAGATGGTTTCACTGTTGTCTCATTCAAACAGGACACAACCCCCAACTTTTGCTGGTTCTTGCAAGAGATGGTGTACTGCAGGAGCCTCTTTTCCAGCCAACACTGTCTATGTGTTACTGGGCCCCCATCCCATCACCAGTGTCCCACCCAGGGATTACACAGTCAGATGGACAGTGATGTTTCCCACGCCCAGGGCAATCACTCTACAGGCCTGAGGGGAAGGACACTGGGAGTCAGTGCTTCAGCAGGAATCAAAGCAGAGATCTATAAGTATGTCCAGGGAAGGCTTGGAGGTGGCTGGGGACGGCATTCTGGCTTAGAATGCCATATGGTATGATGTGTTCCCGTGAGACTTTAGACACATGGTATCATCTGCTCTCCACTCCCAACAGAAGTTCTGCAAACCTGTGCCATTCCAAAGCATCACGGTCTGGTGTATACTTTGTTCTCATAAGCCACTCTTGGACGAATAAAATTTTAAGAAGTGTTTATTGCTTTTCCCTTCTCTTTCCTCATTATCTCATAAGAGCAAAACTACTTCCACATGCTGTGCACTCTGCAGGGACGTTTTCTCTAATCCCCTCAGCACCTCTGTAAAGAGAACCTGGTGTGGCCGTTTTCTGGATGGAACTCTTGGGGCTCAAATTTAGGAGACTTTTTCCATCAATATCTAGTAAGTAGCATACCCAGTATTCAAACACAGGACTCGGGAACTCCAAAGCCTTTGTTCCTAACAGTCCTCCTCTTGAATATCTGGCTGAGTGAGTGTAACCATAGTTAGTCAACACGCACCGACCAGACCAGAGCCTGCTTTGGAGATGACGTTGCAGGTTCCAAGGCAGGGGTGGGATGTGTTGATGGTTGCAGGCTACATTTACTTACACGTGGCTGTTTTGTTTGGTTGGTTTTCGTTTTCATGATTAGGTCAGACTTTTCTAACAGGATCTTGTTGGAGCCTTGTTCCCGGAAAGCTTTCATGTTGCAGGGTGATGATTCTGTTCACATTTTTTTTTCCCTTTATTTAAGGCCTATTGGGAGTGATTCATTTTGGTGGTGCTAGTGATAAAGAATCCACTTGCCAATGCAGGAGATGCGGGTTTGATCCCTGAGTCAGGAAGATCCCCTGGAGGAGGAAATGGCAACCCACTCCAGTATTCTTGCCAGGAGAATCCTGTGGACAAAGGAGCTTGCTGGGCTACAGCCAATAGGGTTGCAAAGAGTCGGACACAACTATGTCTGAGCAGCAGCATTTTGTTAAAAACAGCAGTCATCCTTGAAAGAAAACATGTCTACACAGAAAATTGAGCTGCGTGGCTGGACTGGGCTGGAGATCTATAGGTTGTCTTTCTGGGTTTGGTGAAATGGATTAAGAAATTCTTATTGGTATTTCTGGGTCAGACAACAGAAGCATGCCGATCCTATTTTAGGTCATAGAGTGGCTGTTTGAGAAATGTGGAAAGCTTAGAGGTATTTCTTGCTCCTGACTTGTATATAAGTTACTTCCAAATTGATGGGTTCTTACTTAGTACCATCAGCCCTTAGGGATGCAGTGTTGTCTCAGTTGTGGCATTGGGTCTAACTTTGTATCCACCTCGTAGTCTGTTCAGACCACTGAGCCAAGGGAAAAAAGAGGGCGGGGCACAAATAATTGAAAAAAAATTCATTCATATGTCCTGATGCTGGAAATCTGTGACAAACATCTCCCTCATCCCCTCCTTCCCCCCAGAAAAGATGGCTTGGTGGATCAACAGAGGAATGGAAAAGATAGGCGATAGAGCAAATTTTAAAAACCTGTTAATCATAAAACCTAGACAGTGGGTATCTGGGTGTTCACCATACAATTCTTCCAACTTTGCTGTAAGTTTGCAATTTTTCATAGCAGAATATTGGAGAGAACAGAGAGGAAATGTGATAATTCTTCACTGTAGAGCTGTGATCTTAGTTTCAGAAAATACATCGATTCAGAAGATGTAAGCAAGCAATAAGGCTTTCCTTAAGCAGTTTTTTGGTTTGTTTAAACTGGCAGTTACCTGGAGCTGCTACTGAAGAATCCGAAATCGGAAGGTATAGTAGGGTGAAATGTTTGCAACGCCCGTGATACAATATTAGTATTAATACTGATGACCAAGCCCTTGTCTTATGCCAAGCCCCAACTGGGCATCTTTATTAAGTCTTTTATTTATTTCTAATAACAATACTGAAGATGTGGGTACCATTGTGTCTATTTGATAGATGAAAATCTGGGCTTAGGGAAGTCAAAAGCATGCTGTTCAAGGTCACACGTCTGGTGAGGTGGTGTCAGGATTCAGACCTGACGAGGTCAACTTCAAGGCCGGTACTGTTCCCCCTGGATCCTCGCTGCTCAAAGTGTGATGCACTCAGCAGCCCCTCATCTCACCGGGAGCCCCTTCAAAATGCAGGCGATTCAGCCCTGCCCCCAACCTGCAGAGCTAGAATCTGCATTTGAACAAGCCCTCCAGCTCTTTTGTATGCGTGTCAGGCTGAGAAGCATTGTCCCCAGCCACCCTCCTCTGGAAATGTGGGACTGTGTCTTTATTTTCCCTCTGCTGTTAACACAGGACACCTTTGAAAAATAGTGAAAGTGTTCGTTGCTCAGTCGTGTCCGACTCTTTGCAATCCCATGGACTGTAACCCACCAGGCTCCTCTGTCCATGGGATTCTCCAGGCAAGAATACTGGAGTGGGTAGCCATTCCCTTCTCCAAGGGATCTTCCTGACCCAGGGATCAAACCCCAGTCTCCTCCATTGCAGGCAGATTCGTCACCATCTGAGCCACGGGAGAAGTCCACAGGACACCTTAGGGTCAGTGAAAATTAGAATTTCTTTTGCTTCAGAACTGAAGCTGCAGCACTGAGCCTGGCCAGCTCTGTTCTCAGGAGCCTCAGAGAGAAGGCAGTGAACCAAAGCATAGAATAGGCATCTAGAAATCTGAGTTTATCCCAGCTCCGCCCCTCATTATCCCCTGGGTGACGCTCAGATCTCCACTCTTGTCTGATTCCATCCTGACCAAAGCGGGGACAACCAGTTCTGGATACACCTGCCTCGCAGAAAGGTCACGGTGCCTTTAGAAGTAAAAAGAAATAGAACGAGAACAGATGAAAGTGTTTTTATCGTTATTGTCGTGTATGGGTCCTTTGACTGAGGGCCATCAGGCTTGTGGCTGTTTCATTCTTGCTAACTGAGGTTTGCATGGCTGATACGACTGTCGGGTCAAGTGTTTACGAGTCATGGTGAACCTCTCTGTGTTCCATCTAAGAAGAGGAACCTTCTTCTTACTGGAACTTCTTACTGGAACCTCTCTGTGTTCCATCTAAGAAGAGGGCCTTCTCTGAGAGAAGTACAAACACACATTGGCTCGAACAGAGTCCACCTCCCTCCCCTACATCAGCGCAAAGTTCAAAGCTTAGCAGTAGAGACCAGTCACTGAACACTTACTGGGAGTATCGTACCCATCTCTGCACATACACTATTTCACCCCGAGAAGGAGGCATCCCCATTTTACAGATTGGCCTGAAAGTGAGTCCCTGGTTGGTTGTTGTTGCTCAGTTACTAAGTCGTGTCTGACTCTTTTGCTACCCCATGGACTGTAACCCTCGGGGCTCCTCTGTCCATGAAATTCTCCAGGCAAGAATACTGGCGTGGGTTGCCATTTGCTTTTCCAGGGGATCTTCCCAACCCAGAGATCAAACCCTCATCTCCTGCATTTCAGGCATATTCTTTACCTCTGAGCCACCAGGGAAGCCAGCTCTTAAATAGGAGGGTTAGAAAAATGTTGCTTTCAATCAGATGTAATTTTCCAGAAAGCAGTCACATAGAAATTACAAAATCTCTAAGTTGCACTGTTTGAAACAACTTTAATTTTTCTACCAGTGATTGCCTAGGACTCTAGAAAAAGCAAAGATGCCAGGTCACTAGTGGCTGAGAGTAGCTTCTGATTTTTCACCCTAGGCTACAGAGCAGGTACTCTGGTGCTCCTCATGGTGTATGTCTTTGGTGTTTTCTGCCCCATGAACTGGAAAAGAAGATGAAATGAGAATCAAGGAGCCATTTTGGAAAATATTTTAAGAGAATCTAAAGTTTGTTCTCTTCTGCAGGGTGTTTTCAGTGGGAAAATAGTCTTATTGTGATTTGTGAAAGTATCTTTGATAGCGCAGAAGTGGTCTTGTTTCTATATTATGCTTTAGTGTCAGGAGATGTGCTTTTCTTGGCTAAACCTCTGATGATGAAGAATCCATTTCTTATCTCTGTGTTTCGATGTCCTCTTTATGGATGGAGTTCTTGGTGTGCTGGAACTCACATCCTGGTTCTCCCTCACTGGCACTCAGGGAAGGGGGGATCTATCTGTAGGGTTCCCAGGAGCCCATTCCTTCTCTTTGGTAACAGGCAACAACAGAGTTGTTCCCTGTAGAGAGTCAATCACAGAGAAATGGTGACTTGAAATCTCTCTTCCACCCCATCCCTACTTCTCCATTTATATACAAGGTTCCTCAATACACATGTGAATATGAGAGGTCAGGTCAGAGTTGGGACCATGAACACTTTGGGATTTGGGCATCAATAGAAGGTAGAGGTTAGGAGAACTGGCTCAGATTGGCCTGAAAGCAAGTCCCTGGAATACCAGTAAATACATCTACCAGTGTTTACTGGTAGATGAGCAGAAACCTACTTCTCTAAGCTTCAATTTCCTCTTCTGCTAACTAAAGGCTGCTGCTGCTGCTGCTGCTAAGTCGCTTCAGTCGTGTCCGTCTCTGTGTGACCCCATAGACGGCAACCCACTAGGCTCCCCCGTCCCTGGGATTCTCCAGGCAAGAATACTGGAGTGGGTTGCCATTTCCTTCTCCAATGCGTGAAAGTGAAAAGTGAAAGTGAAGTCGTTCAGTCGTGTCCGACTCTTAGTGACCCCATGGACTGCAGCCTACCAGGCTCCTCCATGCATGGGATTTTCCAGGCAAGAGTACTGGAGTGGGGTGCCATTGCCTTCTGCAAACTAAAGGCTATTATCTATTGGATAACTATTACATGGGCTTCCCTGGCTTAGTGGTAAAGAATCTGCCTGCAACGCAGGAAACACAGGTTCAGCCCTTGGGTCAGAAAGATCCCCTGAAGAAGAACCCACTCCGGTATCCTTGCCTAGGAAATCCCATGGACAGAGGAGCCTGGCAGGCTACAAGTCCATGGAGACGCGGAAGAGTCGGACACGACTTAGCAACTGAACAACAATAACAACAAAATGGCTTGCAAAAGCCTAACTGAGTCTGTTTCTTCTAGAATACTTCAGTATTTTTCTCCTCATTGTCTGTTGAGAGTCCAAAGAGGTTTAATACTGACCTTTGCCCTCGTTCTCTCGCCACTGCTGGATTTATTTTGTTGTTACACTGTGTAAGGGCTGGTTATCGAGGACTGAAAATGGACGGATATGATGGACATAAATAGCACATGAAGACTTAGGGACGGAAAGTGCCAACCTTTTCCAAAGAAAAGTCTAGATAACAGGCTACAGGACTGTGCAGCTTTCATGAGAAAAGTAGAGAAAACAATTTCCCTCGGTGCTTGCCACAGAAAGGAAGAAAAAGGACCTGGAGGACGAACAAAAGTATCTAAAAAACACAAAAGATGAATTGATGGGAAGGACTTGTGTGACCACTGCAGGGGCAATAGGTGGAAAAAGTCAGGCTGTTTAAAAAAAAATAATAAACCATGGAAAAGAATGGAGCAAATAGTCATGAAAAAAAAGTGAGATCACATAAAAACTCTCAAAATTGGCCTGGAAAAAAAATAAGACTTTATGTGTTGAACATGAAGACTATTCGTACCACCTGTGGAGAGTAATTGGCATTGGCTGACTGGAGGGGTTTGTTTTGCCTTCTTGGCAAGAGCCGAATTGTTATGTTAATATTCCGTTGGCTAAGTGTGAAGTATTGACTTTGAATAGAAAAGGGTTTGCAGAAGGGAAAATTCCCAGCCTGGGGTTTTCACTTTGACCAAAGAACTCTTAAGGAGCTTCAGACTCCCCACTCAGATTCTGAAAAATAATTAGTATCATGACAGGCATCGCCAGCATGGTGCAAAAATGAATACCGTTTCCACTAGGACCTTCTCCCCAAGGTGGTTTACAGGCAGAGTGTCTCCTAAGATTTAGACCCAGGAACGTACCTGGGGCCAAGGACAGATCCCTTGGATCATACAGCATCACAGCACAGCTCCCAGCATCCACCTTTCTGCATTTACCTGGACTCTCCCTTCTCCATTAATACTGGCTTCTCTTTAGAGGTCTCTGTGCTGACTTGACTCTTCATATATTTTAATTATCTTGAACAGAGTGAGGCCAGAAACCCAGGGTTGTTGTTCAGTCACTAAGTCATGGCCAACTCTTTGTGACCCTATGAATTGCATGCAGCATGCCAGACTTCCTTGTCCTTCACTATCTCTTGGAGTTTGCTCAAATTCATGTCCATTGAGTCAGTGATGCTATCTAACCATCTCATCCTCTGTTGCCCCCTTCTCTTCCTGCCTTCTGTCTTTCTCAGCGTCAGGGTCTTTTCCAATGAGTTGGCTCTTCCCATCAGGTTGCCAAAGTATTGGAGTTTCAGCTTCAGCATCAGTCCTTCCAATGATTAATCAGGGTTAATTTCCTTTAGGATTGACTGGTTTGATATTCTTGTTGTCCAAGGGACTCTCAAGAGTCTTCTCTAACACCACAGTTTGAAAGCATCAGTTCTTTGGAGCTCAGCCTCCTTTATGGGTACTCAAGTTAAAATGGCCTAATAGTTAATGCATGATTCAAATGTGTCTGTGTGTGTTTTTAATTTAAGAACTATTGAGTCATTTGTTTGGATTCTTTTTTTTTTTCCTTTTTAGGAAGCCGTCTCTCTCTGAATTCCCAGGACCACCTACAGAATGACTTTTGTCAAGGTCTATGATGTCCTGATGTCTAATTCCAGCTAGGTGCTGGTGAAATCTAAAAGTTTGAACTAATTTACACTAATTTGTGATTGACTCATGACCCCTTAAAAGTTGCAGTCTTTAGGACTGCAAAAACAGATTTCTTCTTTAATTGCAAATGAGTCTATAGCAGCAAATGACCTCACACCTCCTCCACCCACCCACCTCTGTTACCACCTTCCTCAGGTTGATGCCTCAGTTCACAGCATCTTTCCTCACTTCCACTCCTCCTTGCACAGATTTTTCAAAAAGTGTGACTTTTTTTTCTTTCATGGCAGTGAAACAAGAATTCGGTTGAAATACCACATAATTAAGCCCCATGAGGTAACCACAAGGTTTATAAATCTAATAAAGAAAATCCATGTAAATAATATAAAAGTTTGTGAGCCAGAGATTTTAATTGAACCATTTACTCCCCAGGAGCAAATTAGTCAGCCGGAGCTATAAAAACTCATTAGATCACTAAAATTTCATTCGGGCAACCACTTTACATTCCAGAATATTTTCTGGGCCTATTTTCAGCATACAGTATCATATCTAAGTAGTATCTAATTCAAGAATTTTCAAACTATGTTTCCAGCAAACGTTGATATCCACAACATGGTCTAAGATTTAACACTGCTAAAAACTGAACGATGGCAGATTTCTTCTGTAAAAAAGATGTTCTTACTTTTATGTAATTGTCTCCAACTTTACCACGTCAATACTTCAGTATAGATGATAAATTCTAGTTGACTCCAATGTAAGGGCCCTTAGTTAACATTTAAAGTGTCCTCTTTGGAAATCCACACTCAAGAAGTTCATTAGCAGAAGTTCCCTAAGAGAGACCACACCACAGAGGTAATTAATACAAAGCCTTTTAATATCACTGTACTTACCGCAAGGAAATGACAACCCACTCCAGTATTCTTGCCTTGGAAATTCCGTAAACAGAGGAGCCTGGCAGGCTATAGTCCATGGGGTTCCAAGGAGTTGGACACAACTGAGCGTGCACACACCATACTTACCCCAAGGTCTAATAATTAGCATAGGTTGTATTATAGATCATTCTTAATTGAGAAAAAGGATGATGTTTAAGTAATGGACAGATAGAAAGTACATGTGAGCCCCTCCGCACTCCCACAAGTAGAACGTCAAAGTGAAGTCGTTCAGTCGTGTCCGACTCTTTCCAACCCCATGGATGGTAGCCTACCACACTCCTCCATCCATGGGATTTTCCAGGCAAGACCACTGAAGTGGGTTGCCATTTCCTTCTCCAGAGGATCTTCCCGACCCAGGGATTGAACCTGGTGTCCCGTGTTGTAGGCAGGTGCTTTACTGTCAGGGCCACCAGGGAAGTCCCCACAAGTAGGGTATGTATCAATACCAGCCAGGGAATGGCCAGTGAAAGAAACCACTCTAGGTATTTCAAGAAGGAGGGGATGTAACCCAGGGATTTGAAGTTTCACAGACCTGTTAGATCTGGGGAAGTGAAAATCAGAGAAGCTCCTTTGTAGAATTCAGGAGCTGAGAAAGTGCATGGATCAAATATCAGGGCAGCTTATGATCTACCATTAGTGAGTGAGGTTGAGAGGAATGCCAGGAAGCCAGTCCCCATATCTCACATATAGACTGCAGAAAGGCACATCCCTGGCTGCAGCTGCCAATGGGAAATATGGTTTCAGTCAGTCAGTCAGTTCAGTCACTCAGTCGTGTCCGACTCTTTGCGACCCCATGAATCGCAGCACACCAGGCCTCCCTGTCCATCACCATCTCCGGGAATTTGCCCAAACTCATGTCCATCGAGTCAGTGATGCCATCCAGCCATCTCATCCTCTGTCGTCCCCTTTTCCTCCTGCCCCCAACCCCTCCCAGCATCAGAGTCTTTTCCAATGAGTCAACTCTTCGCATGAGGTGGCCAAAGTACTGGAGTTTCAGCCTCAGCATCATTCCTCCCAAACAACACCCAGGGCTGATCTCCTTTAGAATGGACTGGTTGTATCTCCTTGCAGACCAAGGGACTCTCAAGAGTCTTCTCCAACACCACAGTTCAAAAGCATCAATTCTTCAGCACTCAGCTTTCTTCACAGTCCAACTCTCACATCCATACATGACCACCGGAAAAACCATAGCCTTGACTAGACGGACCTCTGTTGGCAAAGTAAAGTCTCTGCTTTTCACTATGCTATCTAGGTTGGACATAACTTTTCTTCCAAGGAGTAAGCGTCTTTTAATTCCATGGCTGCAGTCACCATCTGCAGTGATTTTGGAGCCCCAAAAAATAAAGTCTGACACTGTTTCCACTGTTTCCCCATCTATTTCCCATGAAGTGATGGGACCAGATGCCATGATCTTTGTTTTCGGAATGTTGAGCTTCAAGCCAACTTTTTCACTCTCTACTTTCACTTTCATTAAGAGGCTTTTTAGTTCCTCTTCACTTTCTGCCATAAGGGTGGTGTCATTTGCATATCTGAGGTTATTGATATTTCTCCCAGCAATCTTGATTCCAGTTTGTGTTTCTTCCAGCCCAGCGTTTCTCATGATGTACTCTGCATAGAGTTAAATAAGTTAACTTCATAGAGTTAACTTCTGCATAGAAGTTAAATAAGCAGGGTGACAATATACAGCCTTGATGTACTCTTTTTCCTATTTGGAACCAGTTATCTCTCCCTTTTACCTTCTCACTAACTATAAACCAGAGCTTCTGCTAGCAGGACAGTTTTTTGATTTGTTTGTTTGTTTGGTTGGTTGGTTGGTTGCACTGGGTCTTCTTTGCTGTGTGGACTTTCTCTACTGGCGGTGAGCAGGGGCTATTCTTTGCTGTGGTGCATGACCTTCTCATTGCGGCAACTTCTCTTGTTGCAGAGCACACGCCCTAGAGCTCAGGCTTAGTAGTTATGCCATCCAGGCTTAGTTGCTCCATGCTTTGTGGAATCTTCCTGGATCAAAAATTGATCCTGTGTCTCCTGCATTGACAAGTGGATTCTTTACCACTAGATTGCCAGGGAAGTCTGCAGGTGAGTTTTTGAAATATAGTTTCCTGGCTTCTAGCCCCAACTAGAAAAGGAGAATCTTAAAGAGTAAAGATGATTTTGCTTATTCACTAGCATTATCAGGCACAGAGTGTAAGAATCTGGCCAGCCCAGTGATGGAGAGGAAGGAATTTTCCTTTACCCTTCTAGATACTTTTCGCTGGTCTAAGAATTAAATTGGCTTGACATGAGACAGATTAAGAGAAGAAAAACAAATGTTTAACAACATGTGTACATGAGAGGGACTCAGGAAAAATTGAGTAATTCCCTGAAATGGCAAAAGCATCATTCACTTTAAATATCATTCTCAGCTAAGACAAAGAGAAAGCTGGGGGTTAGTCATTTGGGACTTCAGAGAGGAGGAAAGCAATTGACATGGAGATAGAAAAGCAAAGATTTGGTAAATGTTTACTGGGCCAGGCAGAAACAGTGGGACATAGAGTGGACTCTGATCTTTAGGCCCTGTCTAGAGTTTCCCCACCACACCTGCCCATATTACTTGCAGGTATCTCTGGTAATATCTCTGCTCCTAAAAAGGCCCTCTATCTGTATTTGTTTAGGCACTTACTCTGTGCAACCCCATAGATGGCAGCCCACCAGGCTCTGCCATCCCTGGGATTCTCCAGGCGAGAACACTGGAGTGGGGTGCCATTACCTTCTCCGTTAGGCACTTAGAGAGAAGGTCAAACTTTAGTCCTGCGTCTTTGGGGCCTTGATTGTTTTCAGCTCAAAATAAATCTGTGATTATGAAAATGGTCTGTATTTTACACTGTCCAATATGGTAGCCACTAGCACCAAGTGGCTAGGGCAATTGAAGAATTGAATTTTATTTTTATTTAATTTAATTTTTTTATTTTAAATTTTATTTATTTTTGGCTGTGCTGGATATTTCTTGCTGCATGGGCTTTTCTCTAGTTAACAAGAGTGGGGGCTACTCTTGTGGTGAATGGGCTTCTCATTGCAATGGCTTCTCTTGTTTCAGAGCACGGGCTTTAGGACATGCAGGCTTCAGTGGTTTCGGCATGTGGACTCAGTGGCTGTGGGCTTGGTTGCCTGCCGCCCCCTGGCGTGCGGAATTTTCCTGGACCAGGGATGGAACCTGTGTCCCCTGTACTGGCAGGCAGATTCTTAACCACTGGACCATCAGGGAAGTCCAATTTATATTTACTTTTAATTAACTTAAATCTAAACTTAACTAGCTATAAGTAGCTCAGGGCTATAGGATGGGGTGTACAGGTCTAGCACTCTTGACCCCAGTGCCCTCTCCCATTCCATTTAGTGGAAGAGACTGTCTGATTTGATGAGAGATGTCCCTGATCCTGCTGTCTGAATATTTGTTGTATTTACTATGTGTTGAAGGTACTTGTTAGAGTGATTCTCTGATGGAATTGGAGGGAGGGTTTCACTGCGTTGAGAGAATTGGTCATCTGATTGTTCTTTGTCCCAGCCTGCTAATAAACAACCGTTGTAGAGTTCGCTGAATTTGGTCTGAGACTTGCTTCTATCTTAATGGACTATGGTAGTAAGGTGTCTGGAGGCCAGATATCCCCCTACAGAACCTAGTCATTGCAAGGATTACTTAGCCTAGTGAGTTTGCAGCTTGCACTTTTTTTTCCAGAAATGTTTCCCAAATCTTCAGACTCTGCAGTATCTTTACTGTCAGCAAACATTAGCAGATAACAAAACAAAGGCTCCATAAATATTAAGAGTAAAATCCAGATAAGCTAGTTGCCCTCCACAGAATACTTTTTTAATGTGAACATATGCTCATGGTATTTTATTTTTAAAAAATTCTTACACCTAACACAGATTTCTTATGTATAAAATTGTTTCTAATTTATATGGTTGAATCTACATTTTGTAGTTTTACAAAGACAGCCCAATATTCTACAAAAGAACTCTGACTGCCATGTGTTGTACTATTTAGGGAATGATAGTCCTTCCATATATAGGCACTGAAAAGTTTGCCTCAATTTAGTCTCCCAAATTATGGGATCATTATATTGTATGAAAGCGGCTTGTTTCATGAACACCTGACACACATTTTTCTGCCATACTGAAAGAACATTAGCAAATGAGACTGTTTATTTGTTTGCCTATCAGATTAAGGGACCACTCATCATTTAAATGTTATTGTCCTTTGCTTTTCTTGCTCTTGAACATTTTCTATCTAACTGCATTTCTGCATGTGTCATCATTTAAAAATTGCTCACCAGATCTCAGAAAGTGACGGTACTTACTAAGAACTGACTCTCATGGAAATGATGCCACATTATTTATTCAACACTCAGGGAATTCAGTGTACACAAACTTTGGCATCCTCATTAATTCTGTCTTTACCTGATGGCAGATAACGCTAGCTTGGAGTTGTCTTCAGAATACTGTAAAATTTATCCTAAGGCAAAAAGCCTAAGGAAACCGGTCACTGAGGCATTTGCTTAGTCAGCAAACCTTGTATTATTGCTTGCTGTATTATTCTTCAGCCTCAGCACCATTCATATCTATACCGTTGCATACAGGTCCTGGAGTGTGTGATTTGCAGCTGCAGTGATTCTTTGCAGGCATTCCCTAGGATCAGTTCAGTCCAGTTCAGTCGCTCAGTCGTGTCCGACTCTTTGCGACCCTATGAATCGCAGCACGCCAGGCCTCCCTGTCCATCACCAACTCCCGGATTCACTCAGACTCACATCCATCAAGTCAGTGATGCCATCCAGCCATCTCATCCTCTGTCGTCCCCTTCTCCTCCTGCCCCCAATCCCTCCCAGCATCAGAGTCTTTTCCAATGAGTCAACTCTTCACATGAGGTGGCCAAAGTACTGGAGTTTCAGCTTTAGCATCATTCCCTCCAAAGAAATCCCAGGGCTGATCTCCTTTAGAATGGACTGGTTGGATCTCCTTGCAGTCCAAGGGACGCTCTTCACAGTCCAACTCTCACATCCATACACGACCACAGGAAAAACCATAGCCTTGACTAGCCAGACGTTTGTCGACAAAGTAATGTCTCTGCTTTTGAATATGCTATCTAGGTTGGACATAACTTTCCTTCCAAGGAGTAAGCGTCTTTTAATTTCATGGCTGCAGTCACCATCTGCAGTGATTTTGGAGCCCCAAAAAATAAAGTCTGACACTGTTTCCACTGTTTCCCCATCTATTTCCCATGAAGTGATGGGACCGGATGCCATGATCTTCGTTTTCTGAATGTTGAGCTTTAAGCCAACTTTTTCACTCTCCACTTTCACTTTCATCAAGAGGCTTTTGAGTTCCTCTTCACTTTCTGCCATAAGGATGGTGTCATCTGCATATCTGAGGCTATTGATATTTCTCCCAGCAATCTTGATTCCAGCTTGTGCTTCTTCCAGTCCAGCGTTTCTCATGATGTACTCTGCATATAAGTTAAATAAGCAGGGTGACAATATACAGCCTTGCCGTACTCCTTTTCCTATTTGGAACCAGTCCGTTGTTCCATGTCCAGTTCTAACTGTTTCTTCCTGACCTGCATGCAAATTTCTCAAGAGGCAGGTCAGGTGGTCTGGTATTCCTATCTCTTTCAGAATTTCCCACAGTTTATTGTGATCCACACAGTCAAAAGCTTTGGCATAGTCAATAAAGCAGAAATAGATGTTTTTTCTGGAACTCTCTTGCTTTTTCCATGATCCAGCAGATGTTGGCAACTTGGTCTCTGGTTCCTCTGCCTTTTCTAAAACCAGCTTGAACGTCAGGAAGTTGACGGTTCGCATATTGCTGAAGCCTGGCTTGGAGAATTTTTAGCATTACTTTACTAGCGTGTGAGATGAGTGCAATTGTGCGGTAGTTTGAGCATTCTTTGGCATTGCCTTTCTTTGGGATTGGAATGAAAACTGACCTTTTCCAGTCCTATGGCCACTGCTGAGTTTTCCAAATTTGCTGGCATATTGAGTGCAGCACTTTCACAGCATCATCTTTCAGGATTTGGAATAGCTCAATTGGAATTCCATCACCTCCACTAGCTTTGTTCATAGTGATGCTTTCTAAGGCCCACTTGACTTCACATTCCAGGATGTCTGGCTCTAGGTCAGTGATCACACCATCGTGATTATCTGGGACATGAAGATCTTTTTTATACAGTTCTGTGTATTCTTGCCACCTCTTCTTGATATCTTCTGCTTCTGTTAGGTCCATACCATTTCTGTCCTTTATTGAGCCCATCTTTGCATGAAATGTTCCCTTGGTATCTCTAATTTTCTTGAAGAGACCTCTAGTCTTTCCCATTCTGTTGTTTTCCTCTATTTCTTTGCATTGATTGCTGAGGAAGGCTTTCTTATCTCTTCTTGCTATTCTTTGGAACTCTGCATTCAGATGCTTATATCTTTCCTTTTCTCCTTTGCTTTTTGCTTCTCTTCTTTTCACAGCTATTTGTAAGGCCTCCCCAGACAGCCATTTTGCTTTTTTGCATTTCTTTTCCATGGGGATGGTCTTGATCCCTGTCTCCTGTACAATGTCACGAACCTCATTCCATAGTTCATCAGGCACTCTGTCTATCAGATCTAGGCCCTGTTTCTCACTTCCACTGTATAATCATAAGGGATTTGATTTAGGTCATACCTGAATGGTCTAGTGGTTTTTCCTACTTTCTTCAATTTAAGTCTGAATTTGGTAATAAGGAGTTCATGGTCTGAGCCACAGTCAGCTCCCGGTCTTGTTTTTGTTGACTGTATAGAGCTTCTCCATCTTTGGCTGCAAAGAATATAATCAGTCTGATTTCGGTGTTGACCATCTGGTGATGTCCATGTGTAGAGTCTTCTGTTGTGTTGTTGGAAGGGTGTGTTTGCTATGACCAGTGGATTTTCTTGGCAAAACTCTTATTAGTCTTTGCCCTGCCTCATTTCGTATTCCAAGGCCAAATTTGCCTGTTACTCCAGGTGTTTCTTGACTTCCTACTTTTGCATTCCAGTCCCCTATAATGAAAAGGACATCTTTTTTGGGTGTTAGTTCTTTAAAAGGTCTTGTAGGTCTTCATAGAACCGTTCAACTTCAGTTTCTTCAGTGTTATACTGGTTGGGGCATAGACTTGGATTACTGTGATATTGAATGGTTTGCCTTGGAAACAAACAGAGATCATTCTGTCATTTTAAGATTGCATCCAAGCACTGCATTTTGGACTCTTTTGTTGACCATGATGGCTACTCCATTTCTTCTGAGGGATTCCTGCCCGCAGTAGTAGATATAATGGTCATCTGAGTTAAATTGGAGAAGGCAATGGCACCCCACTCCAGTACTCTTGCCTGGAAAATCCCATGGATGGAGGAGCCTGGTAGGCTGCAGTCCATGGGGTCGCTAAGAGTCAGACATGACTGAGTGACTTCACTTTGACTTTTCACTTTCATGCATTGGAGAAGGAAATGGCAACCCACTCCAGTGTTCTTGCCTAGAGAATCCCAAGGATGGGGGAGCCTGGTGGGCTGCAGTCTATGGGGTCACACAGAGTTGGACATGACTGAAGCGACTTAGCAGCAGCAGCAGCAGAGTTTAATTCACCCATTCCAGTCCATTTTAGTTTGCTGATTCCTAGAATGTTGACATTCACTCTTGCCGTCTCTTGTTTGACCACTTCCAATTTGCCTTGATTCATGGACCTGACATTCCAGGTTCCTATGCAATATTGCTCTTTACAGCACTGGACCTTGCTTCTATCACCGGTCACATCCACAGCTGGGTATCCTTTTTGCTTTGGCTCCATCCCTTCATTCTTTCTGGAGTTATTTCTCCACTGATCTCCAGTAGCATATTGGGCACCTACTGACCTGAGGAGTTCCTCTTTCAGTATCCTATCATTTTGCCTTTTCATACTGTTCATGGGGTTCTCAAGGCAAGAGTACTAAAGTGGTTTGCCATTCGCTTCTCCTGTGGACCACATTCTGTCAGATTCCCTAGGATCACAGCCCTTCTATTAGATGCTCGTCTGACTGTGGTCCAAGGGCTGAGTCAGAGGGAGGGGCAGCAGGGCGGGAAATGTGTATCTATTTCTGTGGGGTATCTCTCCAGAGAGCTTGGCATGGAGTTTGGGGAAGAGGGGTAGAAAGCAGCTTCTCCTTACATGTCTGTGAGGAAACAGATGGTTTGTCTGGTTACAACTAACCAAGTCACCTACCAAGGGTAGAGGAGAAGCAGAAGGGGGACAGGAAGAGACTCAGTCCACAAATACTGAAGGTCTCCTTGAGATGCCTTGGGGGACCCCGGCATTCTGGCTATGCATTAGCACATTAACTGTTTTCTTATTTAGGAGCCTCCCTCATTTAGTGCCTTTTTACCCACAGTCCTGCAGACAGTCAGACTGTGTGTACCGATGATGTTTATTTATTTATTTGGCTGCATTAGGTCTTAGTTGTAGCACGGGGAGATGTTCGTTGTGGCACACAGACTCTCTAGTTGCAGCGCACAAGCTTAGTTTCTCCATGTCATATGAGATTTTAGTTCCCCAACCAGGGATCAAACCCGCCTCCCCTGCGTTGCAAGGCAGATTCTTAACCACTGGACCACCAAGGAAGGCCCACGAGTGATGTTTATACTCGTTGACTGACATGACAAAATGATACTTTCAGCTTAGCCCCCTGTTTCAATTGGTCAGTGCTTCCCTGGTAGCTCAGATTGTAACGTGTCTGCCTACAATGTGGGAGACCCGGGTTCAATCCCTGGGTCAGGAAGGTCTCCTGGAGAAGGAAATGGCAACCCACTCCAGTATTCTGGCCTGGAAAATCCCATGGACAGGGGAGCCTGGTAGGCCACAGTCCATGGGTTGCAAAGAGTCAGACATGACTAAGCAACTTCACTTTCACTTTCTTTCACTCGGTCTCATTCAGTTTCTTGTAAGACCATATTAGGCTTTGATGCAACACCAAAGACTCACTAATCAGTGGCTCTGAATGAGTCACTAAAGACTGGCTCAGAGTAAGCTGCCATGATAACCTGACTTACATGAAAATAAATCCATCACTGGCTTCAGTTTAATTAGCAAACCTGCTGCAAGAAGCACTGAGATCCCAATCAGCGGCCGTCTTCTTGAGTATTTCCAGGACACATGAACACGATGATTCTCACCGTCTCAAGAGAACACGAGAGCCGTAGCCCAGTTCACTAGTTCAGTCAATGTGCCTAAGTGGTGCATGAAAATCTTTGTACTGTCTCTGCCCTGGGTAAAATTTGATGATGCTGAAACATTCTGTTTTGATACTTAAATTGGAAAAAAGATCTGATGAATGATGAAGCATAACTGATGAGGTCTTTTGCTGGCACTCGAATTACTTGTTTACATGGATTGATGGTGGAATTGGGCTGGCTTTTCACAAGAGTGGTTAAAAAGGGCTTCTGGATTGTAGTTCCTAAACAGGATTTGCAAGGCTTTTAATGTTTTAAAAGGCAAAGTTGGAACCAGACTGAGATGTCTATCAGGGTTGTTCTTTTTCTTCTCTCTCCTTTTAAGCAGACTTGAAGTTGTTCTTGGGGTTAAATTGACCTTAGATCGCTAAAGGGAGCTTGGTTGGTGCTTTCCCAAAAGCAGACCCTATGTTCCTTTGTCATATTGCTGATATTGATCTTTTGTCCCTGGTACCTTTATCTTGGGCTCCAGAAGGGCATTGCTAAAGCCTTCTTGTCTTTTGTCTTTGCAGGCTTGTTGATCGGTGCTGGCTGCGCCCTCTACCCTCTGGGCTGGGACAGTGAGGAAGTCCGGCAGACTTGTGGCTACATTTCTGGCCAATTCGATCTGGGTAAGTTCTCTTCATGGGTAATACTCCTTTAGAAGAGAACGTCTCTGATCTTCCACAGAAACAAAAGGTGGAAAAAGGACGGGAAAGAAAAACACATCCCAGGATTGGAGCCAGCAAACATGTGTATAACGCAATACACATATATTCATTCCTCCAGTTGTTTAGTGAAGAGCTATTTTTCATATGGGCTTCCCTGGTGGCTTAGATGGTAAAGAATCTGGCTGCAATGCAGGAGACCCAGGTTTGATCCCTGGGTCGGAAAGACCCCCTGAAGAAGGGAATGGCAACCCACTCCAGTATTCTTGCCTGGAGAATTCCATGGACAGAGGAGCCTGGCAGGCTACAGTCCATGGGATTGCAAAGAGTTAGACATGACTGAGCGACTAACAGTTACTTATAATGTACTATGGGAAGGTCTGCACTATGTGAAGACCTGTAGATACAAAGAAAAGAAATGAAAAAAAAAAAGAAAGAAAAGAAATGGTCCATGCTCTGCTGAGTTTATATTCATTGATTAATTTCTTCAAAATCACATATTTATGAGTCATTGCATGCACTAAAAATAACTCTGCCTGTGGAATTCACTGTCTGAGAAGACAAAACAAACACAATGATCAAGAAAATGACAGTCAGGGTTGAGGAATCGAATAGAGCAATTTCACTCCAGGGTAAACATAACTTTGTGAAAGAGATGGGAAGGGAGCTGAGTCTTGAACAAAGTGATGCACGTGGATTATCTGGTGATGGACGGAAGCGTGATGCAGGCAAGGAGTCAAGCTAAGCACAGCACAGGGAGGGGGAGAGGAGAGGGGTGAGGAAAACCCATCCAGGGACCACAGAGAACCAAGGAGCATCGAGAGGTCTGGTTAAGTAGGTCCCCATTCACACCTTGCTGAAGGACTCATGAACTTTTCTGTGTGCTAATCAGAACATTTCAGGTACGCCTCACTTGTAGAGACATTCTACTTCCTTCAGTTCAGTTCAGTTCAGTCGCTCAGTCATGTCCCACTCTTTGCAACCCCATGAATCGCAGCGCGCCAGGCCTCCCTGTCCATCACCATCTCCCGGAGTTCACTCAAATTCGTGTCCATCGAGTCGATGATGCCATCCAGCCGTCTCATCCTCTGTCGTCCCCTTCTCCTCCTGCCCCCAATCCCTCCCGGCATCAGGGTCTTTTCCAATAAGTCAACTCTTCGCTTGAGGTGGCCAAAGTATTGGAGTTGCAGCCTCAGCATCAGTCCTTCCAATGAACACCCAGGACTGATCTCCTTTAGAATGGACTGGTTGTATCTCCTTGCAGTCCAAAGGACTCTCAAGAGTCTTCTCCAACACCACAGTTCAAAAGCATCAATTCTTCGGTGCTCAGCTTTCTTCACAGTCCAACTCTCACATCCATACATGACCACTGGAAAAACCATAGCCTTGACTAGACGGACCTTTGTTGGCAAAGTAATGTCTCTGCTTTTTAATATGCTATCTAGGTTGGTCATAGCAACCTATAAAAATGTTGTCCATAATACAACGTGATTTGCACCATTGTAACTTGTGATGCTTAACAAATACTTGATTGAGAAACCTACATTTACTTAACCACGTGTTGACTTCTTTCTAAGTGGATATTTTGTCTGTTTCAGTTTATGTTATTTTGAAACATCTTGGAAGGAGTAGTTTAATGAAGAGAAGTCTTCTCTTGACTGAATTATTTTCTTAGGATGTTTTTCTAGAATTGGTGATAACTAGATTGACAATTATGAGTCCATAAAACACTTATTGCCAAACGATAGCCAACTTATTTTTCCCTAATATATGGATCGACAGATTTTTTTGGACAATGAATGCATAGTGAGTCACAAACTTAAACATACATCTGCTTTTCACATTAATTTTTTCTAATAAGAAAAATCTCAATGGAATTGGTCTTACAACAGTATTACTATAATCCAAGTGATTGAAAAATTTTTTATGTTAGAACTTTTTTTTTCCCTTAAAAAAAAGGGGACTTCTCTGGCAGTCATGGAGTTAAGACTCCTTGCTCCCACTACAAAGGGTAGGGGTTCAATCCCTGGTCAGGGAACTAATATCCCGTGTGCTGCTTGATAAAAGAATTTATAGGAAAAAAATCTGTTGGATACTGAGAAAAATGGGCAGATGTGATATCATGTAAAATGTCTGTGAATTTGAAAATGAAGCAGTTTTTGTTTGATTCAATGGACGACAAACACCTGCTTCCCTCTGGGGATTACTACTGGCTCTTTGGGTAGAGGAGATAGTGCTTGAAATACCACCCAATTTGCATGGGTAAAAAATAAGAGATTTCTGTCTGTGCATGCTTCCCTCGTTGGAGGCGACACTGTCCTGAGTCTAGATGAGTCTGTGATTGCCATGAATGCAGGGAAGTGAAAAATGCAGACACAAAGTTAACTGCTGCTGCTGCTGCTGCTGCTGCTAAGTCGCTTCAGTCGTGTCCAACTCTTTGTGACCCCATAGATGGCAGCCCACCAGGCTCCCCCGTCCATGGGATTCTCCAGGCAAGAACACTAGAGTGGGTTGCCATTTCCTTCTCCAATGCATGAAACTAGCCTTTCCTTTTTTCTTTTCCCCAAACGCAAACCGTATCCAAGGGAGATATTTCAGTACAGTGTTTAGCATCTTTCTTTCTCTAGTATTTGAGGAATTCTTCGCTGTTTCATCTGGGCCTCAGCTTGGTGAGAACCCTGTTCTTGCTGGTGTCTAGCTGGTGTGTATTGTGTTATTGATTAGCAGATTGTAATGAAATGCAGATCCTGTTTTGCAATTTTCGCTACCATGCCCCAGGATCTTACATCTTTACAACCTTGAGGATTAAAACTCTGAATGTCGAACTTAAAGAGAAAAACAAAACACTTAACTCTTTACTAGTGATAATAACTTCTTATGTTATAAACTCACTAAAGCCATTTTAGCAATCTCAAAATTACAGAATGTATATGACTCAGGGAACTCAAACTGGGGCTCTGTAACAACCTAGAGGGGTGGGAGAGAGTGGGAGATGGGAGGGAGGTTTAAGAGGAAAGGGACATATGTACACCTATGGCTGATTCGTGTTGATTATGGCAAAGATGAAACCAATATCATAAAGCAATTATCCTTCAATTAAATATAAATAAAATTTTAAAAATTACAGCATGGTTTTAACTTTGGTCTTTTTATTTTTAAATTTCTATTAGATTGGATGATGAGAAAAAAAATTCAAAACTGGCATTAGCTACAGAGAAAATGAGTTATGGGTCCCTGGAAGAAGTATTTCGGGTTTATCGAGTTTCATTTCTTCAGGTTACTATTATTTTTGCAGACTCTGTGATCTTTTCTTCCAAAAGGAAACCTAAAGACATACTATGGCATAGAGGGGCCATCATGCTTTTTCCACCTAACTCGATCCGTTTTCTGCCTTTATGAAAGTATTCCTGTTTCCCGGAAGACTGATGAGGGCTAAACTTCGGTGCATGAGGTCACAGATTCTGGAGCACCCGTGGAGGGACCCTAGAGCTGGGTTAGGAGCCACCCCCTGCATGGGGAGCATGAACATACTCCGTAAGGATGGCTCTGATGCCCAGTTTTAGTGGCTTACATACTGCTTGCCAGGGCCACACCCTGTCTCTGCTGCTTCTGCGAATCGGAGCTTGTTTCTGCTCCACTCCATAGATAGCATGTGGATGCATCTTTCCTCCCAAGGGTTGGCAAGTATTGGTGTTTTTAAGGCTCACAGCCTCCTTATTGTGGAATATGGGTCAGTTTCTTGGCATGCCATGACTGAATTGCTATTACTCTCTTTCGAGCATGTCCTGAAAGAAATCATCATCACTTTTCTTCCCACTTTGACAGGTTATTTAAGGAGAGCATTCACTCAGTCATTCAGCCAAAGAATATTTATTGGGTGCTTCCAATGTGCTAGGCCCTGGGCTGGGTGCTGGGGACATGGCATCAAGAAGGAATTTAGAAAGACAGTATTTACTCCCCTCGTGGGTTTCCCCAGTGACTCAGCAGTGAAGAATCGGCCTGCAATGCCGGAAACGTGGGTTCAGTCCCTGGGTCGAGAAGATCCCCTGGAGAAGGAAATGGCAACCCACTCCAGTATTCTTGCCTGGAAAATCCCATAGACAGAGGAGCCTGGCAGATAACAGTTCATTGGGTCACAGAGAGTCAGACACGACTGAGCACAATGGCATTTGTAAGTGGAAGATGAGGCTAAGAAGAGAAAAGGCATCTCAGCTGCTGGTTTTTGTCAGGTTTTGGTGCCCTGTGCTCCTTCCATCATGGAGTCTATGGTTATGGATGTGCATGCATGCTCAGTTGCTGAGCCATATCCAACTCTTTGTGACCCCATGGACTGTAGCCTGCCAGTCTCCTCTGTCCATGGGATTTCCCAGGCAAGAATACTGGAGCAGGTTGCCATTTCCTCCTCTTGGGAATCTTCTCAACCCAAGGATTGAACCTGCATCCCCTGCATTGGCAGGCAGATTCTTTACCACTGAACCACATGAGAAGCCCATGGGCAGAGGGTCAGTAATGGTGTATATCTCTTGCACTGTTTCATTTCTCTTGAAAATTGATAAAGACAATCATCAAGTTTGCCACTTGCACAGAACAAACATTTTACGACCGTCTGTCCACAACCATGGGCTCAGCAATGGTTTAAGCTGTGCAGTTGATAACCATGATGAGTCTCTTTATTAATTTTTAAAAGAAACGAAACAGGACAAGTGATAAGAATAATGCACCGTGTTGCACGGCATCGTCATGTAATAAAAGCCCAGTAGTTGTTAGCTATTATTATTCACATTATTTGTACAGGACCATTTTTATTGAATACTTGCTGATAATCTCTATTCTTCCGTTATATTCCATAACAGCAAGTTGGGATTTATACACTAAGCATAAGGGCTTTATCATCAGGTTGTCCAATTGATTTAATTCATGCCTCAGAGATATTTTCATCCACCAAAGACTTTTCTAATTATATCCTTATGATCAAAAGGAGTGTTTCAATTAATTTGTCTTGCTAATTTGCCAAGTAAATTTGAGTAATTATTGCTTTCATTTTGCTATTTAATTTGATTAAGAAGACATCATGTTTCCTGTTCTTGAAATTATGCTCTCGGCTTCTCAAGAGTAGTACCGTCAACTCGGAAAACCTGGAGCCTCGTGATTTCAGAAAAGATGGCAGTGTTTTCCAAATTTTCACTCCAGTGAAGAGATCTCTTCTTCTGCAGTCTGAGCAATGACCATCCCACATCTCTTTGAACTCTTTGACTCCTGACTGGTGTTTTCTCTCCTCTCAGATCGAACTGCACTTAAAAAAAAAAAAAAAAAAAAGATTGGCATGTGTGGGGAGGTCAGCAGGCCAAAATGGGAACGAAAATAGAAAATTTCTTTTTTGAGCTGTCTCAAGCTCAGTGTTAGTGGGTACTTGTGAAGCTGAGTGACCCAGTTTTTCTGATGTGGACTAGAAGCCTCTACTTTTGCACTCAATAACAGGAGAAGCTGCTATCGGCTTCTGTGACATTGAATAAAACAAACATCCCTTTGGCCAGAAGTGAGACGACTCTTTGATTTATGTGGACTTTTTGAGGCTGCAGACAAGGCTGAGCCTCTGCCCAGGGACTGCAGGCGTCTGAGTTGTGCGTGAGCCATGCTGGCCTGCTGGGTCATCCCAGATAGTGGCAGGCAGCATCTGTCGCTCTGTTCAGGAAGAGACCCCTAACACTTGATGTGTTTCTGTTCATTCAGTTCAGTCCAGTTCAGTTCAGTCGCTCATTCACTTCCAACTCTTTGCAACCCCATGGGCTGCAGCACACCACGCTTCCCTGTCCATCACCAACTCCCGGAGCTTGCTCAAATTCATATCCATCAAGTCAGTGATACCTTCCAACCATCTCATCCTCTGTCGTCCCCTTCTCCTCCTACCTTCGATCTTTCCCAGCATCAGAGTCTTTTCCAATGAGTCAGTTCTTCGCATCAGGTGGCCAAAGTATTGGAGCTTCAGCATCAGTCCTTCCAATGAATATTCAGGACTGATTCCCTTTAGGATTGACTGGTTTGATCTCCTTGTGGTCCAAGGGACTCTCAAGAATTTTCTCTTCTCAAGAGTTTTGAACACCATAGTTCAAAAGCATCAGTTCTTCGGCGCTCAGCTTTCTTTATTGTCCAATTCTCACGTCCATACTTGATGACTGGAAAAACCATAGCTTTGACTAGAAGGACCTTTGTCAGCAAAATAATGTCTCTGCTTTTTAATATGCTGTCTAGGTTTGTCATAGCCAAGGAGCAAGCATCTTTTAATTTCATGGCTGCAATCACCATCTGCAGTGATTTTGGAGCCCAAGAAAATAAAGTCTGTCACTGTTTCCATTGTTTCCCCATCTATTTGCCATGAAGAAATGGGACTGGATGCCATGATCTTCATTTTTTGAATGTTGAGTTTTAAGCCAGCTTTTTCACTCTTCTCTTTCACTTCATCAAGAGGCTCTTTAGTTCCTCTTCACTTTCTGCCATAAGAGTGGTGTCGTCTGCATATGTGAGGTTATTTGTATTTTTCCCTACTTGGTCATTGCTTAAAGGTAATCAGTGCTCCCAGTATGAGACTGCTTTTGAGGGGACTGGTTAGCAGTAAGGTGTTGCATGTGCCTTGAGATTTAGCCAGAGTTCAAGTCTTTAAAGCAGCAATAATTTCTACCTCCTCCAAGGCTATTATCTGGAACTGCTCCAAACTCTTGACACTCAAGTTCTAATCACTGGAAGTCACTTAGAACAAGGGTCCCCAACTTCCAGGATCTCATGCCTGATGATTTTAGGTGAAAGTGATGTAATAATAATAAGGTGCAGAATAAATGTAGTGCTCTTGAAACATCCTGAAACCCTCCCCCTCCAACCTAGTCCCTGGAAAACTTGTATTTCATGAAACCAACCCCTGATGTCAAAAACATTGGGGACCACTGACTTAGAAGGTCCAGCATGAGCCTATATTCCTTCACTCAGCTCTAGTGCCAGAGGGTGACAGAGAGAAGCCATGAAGCTTCTGTGAGTTAAGCTGAGACCCAAACTGAGTAGGCCCAGAGTGACCCATGGGAACATTCTGGAAGGTGATGCTGCAAAGGATAGTTGGAAACTTCCACAGACAGAAGTCCAACTTGGCTGGTGCTGAAGTGATGGAGCAAAATGTCCTGGCACCTCCAAGGGAAGAACAATCAGCTTTGTGGGTCCCTCTGCCTTCTTAGGGGCCTTTTTTCCAGAGATGAAGGATTTTTCACTTTCTTCTCAGCCAGTGGGGAGAACCTATTCATTTCAGGGGCATGAATTCAACCCGTCCATTTCTGGGCCCTAGCAACAACATTAGAGCATTAACATTTCCACTTTGGGCTTCCCTGGTGGCTCAGATGGTAAAGAATCTGCCTGCAATGCAGGAGACCCGGGTTCAATCCCTGGGTCGGAGAGATCACCTGGAGAAGGGAAAGGCTACTCACTCCAGTATTCTTGCCTGGAGAATTCCATGGACAGAGGAGTCTGGCGGGCTACAGTCCATGGGATCACAAAGAGTCAGAGACAGCTGAGCAACTAACACATACACATACACATTTCCACTTTTAAGTATAGCTTTAGTAAATGCCTCTAGACCTGCTTTAGGAAAAAGTACCCCCATTCTGTATAATCCTAGATCCAATTCTATCTGCTTTCCTAAACCATCTTTGTTCGTTCCTCTGGGACAGGATTTTTGCAACACTGCTGCCTATGTCAGTTTGATGGTTCATAGCAGTATTCAATAGATGTATTTATTCAACGAGTATGTATTAAGCACATTCTAGGTACCCAAAGTTGTGCCATATACTTAGAATAAAATTATGAATTAGATAGATAGGATCCTTACCTGCTTGTCACATATCTACTGTCTGCTAAATGGTTCAAAGAAGAGAGGGAGGCTGAGAGAGAAGGAAGGGAGAGAAGATAGAAAGGAAGAAACCTTATAGCTCATTTTTGACTAACAAGGCAGTTGCCATCAGAAGCTGAGTGTGATATCCTGGAGAGAATCATGACCATACTCTCTGAGGGACTAATGGCTTAACCACCTCCTAGAAAGTAATCAAGTTCAGGGTCATAGTTTAAAGAACCAAATACCCTGGTAGATGAAAAAGGAAATTGCTCTAAATCTTTCCTTCCTGAAGTCTTTTTTGGTTTCATTGTGTTAGAGCAGGATCTTACCTGTTGTTGTATCAATGCCTTTTAAAAATGTATACCTGTGGCGGATTCATTTTGATATTTGGCAAAACTAATACAATTATGTAAAGTTTAAAAATAAGATAAAATTAGAAAAAAAAAAAAAAAACCTAATTCAGTGACTTGCTGTGATTTGTAGCAGTGGAATTCAGTGCTAACGGAAAAAAAGGAAATGTGCTTAGAAAACCTGTGGGAAATGAGAAATATTCTTCCCAATAGTTTGGTGGCCACAAGATATTAAGAACTAATAAGATATGGCCACCAAACTATTGGAAAGAATATGTTAGTCTCTCTTTTAAAGATCTTTCTTCATTTTTTTTCAATGGTTACCTTTTATAACACCAAAGAGTAGATATACCTGAACTGTGTGCCTTTAAGACAAATAGGCTATATGAACATCATCTGGAATAAATATGTAGATTTATTAAAATTTTCCCATAATTAAGGATTTGGTGATAGTCTATTAAGAAGATTCTACGCCCCTCCCCCGACCCCCACCATCCCAAGCAGATAATTCCTTCTGATAATGTAATACACATTTTTAATATAAATTTATTTATTTTAATTGGAGGCTAATTACATGAATCTGCCATGGGTGTACACGTGTTCCCTATCCTGAACCCCCCTCCCACCTCCCTCCCCATACCATCCCTCTGGGTCATCCCAGTGCACCAGCCCCAAGCATCCTGTATCATGCATCAAACCTGGACTGGTGATTTATTTCACATATGATATTATACATGTTTCAATGCCATTCTCCCAAATCATCCCACCCTCGCCCTCTCCCACAGAATCCAAAAGACTGTTCCTTACATCTGTGCCTCTTTTGCTGTCTCGCATACAGGGTTATCATTACCATCTTTCTAAATTCCATATATATGCATTAGTATACTGTATTGGTATTTTTCTTTCTGGCTTACTTTACTCTGTATAATAGGCTCCAGTTTCATCCACCTCATTAGAACTGATTCAAATGTATTCTTTTTAATGGCTGAGTAATACTCCATTGTGTATATGTACCACAGCTTTCTTATCCATTCATCTGCTGATGGGCATCTAGGTTGCTTCCATGTCCTGGCTATCATAAACAGTGCTGCAATGAACACTGGGGTACACGTGTCTCTTTCCCTTCTGGTTTCCTCTGTGTGTATGCCCAGCAGTGGGATTGCTGGATTATATGGCACTTCTATTTCCGGTTTTTTAAGGAATCTCCACACTGTTCTCCATAGTGGCTGTACTAGTTTGCATTCCCACCAACAGTGTAAGAGAGTTCCCTTTTCTCCACACCCTCTCCAGCATTTATTGCTAGTAGACTTTTGGATCGCAGCCATTTTGACTGGCATGAAATGGTACCTCATTGTGGTTTTGATTTGCATTTCTCTGATAATGAGTGGTGTTGAGCATTTTTTCATGTGTTTGTTAGCCATCTGTATGTCTTCTTTGGAGAAATGTCTGTTTAGTTCTTTGGCCCATTTTTTGATTGGGTCATTTATTTTTCTGGAATTGAGCTGCAGGAGTTGCTTGTATATTTCTGAGATTAATTCTTTGTCAGTTGCTTCATTTGCTATTATTTTCTCCCATTCTGAAGGCTGTCTTTTCACTTGGCTTATAGTTTTCTTTGTTGTGCAGAAGATTTTAATTTTAACTAGGTCCCATTTGTTTATTTTTGCTTTTATTTCCAGTATTCTGGGAGGTGGGTCATAGAGGATCCTGCTGTGATTTACATCGGAGAGTGTTTTGCCTATGTTCTCCTCTAGGAGTTTTATAGTTTCTGGTCTTATGTTTAGATCTTTAATCCATTTTGAGTTTATTTTTGTGTATGGTGTTAGAAAGTGTTCTAGTTTCATTCTTTTACAAATGGTTGACCAGTTTTCCCAGTACCACTTGTTAAAGAGATTGTCTTTTCTCCATTGTGTATTCTTGCCTCCTTTGTCAAAGATAAGATGTCCATAGGTGTGTGGATTTATCTCTGGGCTTTCTATTTTGTTCCATTGATCTATATTTCTGTCTTTGTGCCAGTACCATACTGTCTTGATGACTGTGGCTTTGTAGTAGAGCCTGAAGTCAGGCAGGTTGATTCCTCCGGTTCCATTCTTCTTTCTCAAGATTGCTTTGGCTATTTGAGGTTTTTTGTATTTCCATACAAATTGTGAAATTATTTGTTCTAGCTCTGTGAAAAATACCATTGGTAGCTTGATAGGGATTGCGTTGAATCTATAGATTGCTTTGGATAGTATACTCATTTTCACTATATTGATTCTTCCGATTCATGAACACGGTATATTTCTCCATCTATTAATGTCCTCTTTGATTTCTTTCACCAGTGTTTTATAGTTTTATATATATAGATCTTTTGTTTCTTTAAGCAGATATACTCCTAAGTATTTTATTCTTTTCGTTGCAATGGTGAATGGAATTGTTTCCTTAATTTCTCTTTCTATTTTCTCATTATTAGTGTATAGGAATGCAAGGGATTTCTGTATGTCTATTTTATATCCTGCAACTTTACTATATTCATTGATTAGCTCTAGTAATTTTCTGGTGGAGTCTTTATGGTTTTCTATGTAGAGGATCATGTCATCTGCAAACAGTGAGAGTTTTACTTCTTCTTTTCCAATCTGGATTCCTTTTATTTCTTTTTCTGCTCTGATTGCTATGGCCAAAACTTCCAAAACTATGTTGAATAGTAGTGGTGAAAGTGGGCACCCTTGTCTTGTTCCTGACTTTAGGGGAAATGCTTTCAATTTTTCACCATTGAGGATAATGTTTGCTGTGGGTTTGTCATATATAGCTTTTATTATGTTGAGGTACGTCCCTTCTATTCCTGCTTTCTGGAGAGTTTTTTATCATAAATGGATGTTGAATTTTGTCAAAGGCTTTCTCTGCATCTATTGAGATAATCATATGGCTTTTATTTTTCAATTTGTTAATGTGGTGTATGTAATACACATTAGAAGACAGTTCTTTCAAATCTTTATGCTATGGCTCTTAATCTCAGGAGAAATATTTCTGCCTCAGAACTGAGAATTCACAAACTTATGTGTTAGTGACCTTCCTGTGCATTTTTACCTTTGTTTCATAATAAAAGATAAAATAGAAATAGAAGATAAATGGCTTAACATGTCTCCTCTTAAGAAAGGGCCATTGGTGAGCATTTTTAATAAACCCCTCAAAAATGTTTTTAGGATAAAACCCAAAATATAACAAAGTAAACAAAGGGCTTATCTTTTCTGACTCTTCATCTGATTTTTATCCTGGTAGAATGTTGACAAGAACTAATTAACATAGAGAATTTATGGGATAAAACTCATTTATTGGATCTTTTTGGAAAATTCCATATGAATGAATTATTCCAGATAAATTAATTTTCCCCTTAAGGGGAAAAACTTGGACTGGATTTAAATCTTGGTTTCACTTCTCAAGAGTTGTTTGATTCTGGGCGAGTTCTGGAAGAGTTCTAAGCTCTCAGAACTTGAGTTCTTTGGTCTCTAAAAGAAGATAATACTACTTCACCTGCCTGTTAAAGTAATTGAAATGATAGTGAAAGATGCTTCATACATAAAGATGCACAAATAAATATCAGTTCTTCCTTTTTGCTTTAAACACAAACATATTTCCTCTTTTAATCATGTTGAAAAAGTTTGAGGATATATCATATGCTTTTACATCAATTTAATATGTAAAAGATATAAAAAACATAAACAAGATTTTTTTAAAAAATCATTAACCACTATGCTGTCATATGGAATCATCCCCAAGACATCCCCAACAGGACATGTGTAGAATGATTTGCCTTTTCACTAAATAACCAAGACTGAAAAAAACTTTTGAGTTCTCTGTACTTTTTTCTAGTTGTTTTGCAACAGTTTTATGTCACCCTGTCAGTGATAATTCATTGCAGTTATTAATTACCCCTTTCTCTCCTTATTCCCTCACTTCTAATTTGTGTCCTTTTCTGTTGAGTCATCATAAATCATTTTAGAACCATGCTTTAAAACACACACACACACACACACACACAGAGTTCAGCGCTGTTTCTGTGCACTGTGTGTCTTTGAATCACTGATTTTTGCCTATTCTGGACAGCTTTTTTTTGGACCCCTTGATCTGGGGTCATGTTTTGGATAGCTGAGGATGTCAGCTCCACGATATCTGGAGACATACGGTACTTGGGTTAGCAACTGGATGTCTTGATGACATTGGTAACTGAGTTCAGTGTTATATTAACCCTTGTTCTAGGGGTGAGTTTTAACTTGAGGTCTCCAGACCATTCAGGATGCCCACAGTCCATCAATAGGCTTCGGGAAATTTGTGACGTCACTGAAATTGTGTGCAAATGTCATAGGCTTGTGCATATGTGCATTCTCCTGGAGAGAGTATTCATAACTTTTATTCATTATTCAAATGGATTCCTGACACAAGAGAACTCAGAACCGCTGGTAAGCAGCATTTGGAAGCCTGACATTGGAAAGCCTAGAAACCTGAATTCTAGACCTAGTCTCCCAACAATCTTCCCATGCCCCTAGGAAGCTGGGAAGCCATTTGACTTGATTTCATTCTCTACAAAAGTGTTTGCCAGAGAGAGGGTATAAGAAGAGAGCAGTGAAACATCTCTACTTGCAATGGGACATGTGTGCATGCTGAGTTGTGTCCGACTCCTTGCAACTTCACAGGTGATAGCCCACCAGGCTCCTCTGTCCATAGGATTTTCCAGGCGAGATTGCTGGAGTAGGTTGCCATTTCCTTTTCCAACTTGCAGTAGACATTATTGCAAATAAGTACTCCCATACTTCGATTCTAATTTGAAATTGTATCTGTGAAAATGAGCATTCTACCTTCCTAAGAATGGAATACGCTTCCACTTAGAGTCCTCACCAGATTCTTTAGTGCTGCTCTTGAGAAGCAATCTTTCATCATGTCTGGGGAACATGCTGTTCTGACCTGTTCTCAAAGATGTCTGTAGTGAGCAGTTTTGGAAGATAATGACTCTTGCTGGAGCAAAAGACAAGTTTTATTTATTGTTCCCTGTAATAATCTCTGCCTCCGGGGCAAAGTTTGGGTGGATTTACTTGCAGTCTATTATAAAAAATTGGGGATCCCTAAGCTTGGGGTCCATTCTAAAGATCAGTCCTGGGTGTTCTTTGGAAGGAATGATGCTAAAGCTGAAACTCCAGTACTTTGGCTACCTCACGCAAAGAGTTGACTCATTGGAAAAGACTCTGATGCTGGGAGGGATTGGGGGCAGGAGGAGAAGGGGATGACAGAGGATGAGATGGCTGGATGGCATCGCTGACTCGATGGACGTGAGTTTGAGTGAACTCTGGGAGTTGGTGATGGACAGGGAGGCCTGGCATGCTGCAATTCATGGGGTCACAAAGAGTTGGACACGACTGAGTGACTGAACTAAACTGAAGCTTGGGGTTCCTCAGTGGTGACACAGAAGTATTGAGTTTACCGCCTCAGTCCCTGTGGAATGTAGGAGGCCAAAAGATGGATTCAGATGTGAAGCTCGTGCTGGTTGCTGTGTTGAGTAATAATAGAGCCCTCCATCTCTGATCCAGGAGTCTCCTAGCTTTTCCCAGCATCCGTGAAAGTGTGGCAGGCTAACTCGTTAGCTTGTGAGTAAAATCTCGATTCTTCAAAGTTCTTAACACCACTATTATAATGCCTGTCCTTCGTTTTAAAATACTTCAGGAATGAGATGTGTGTGTGAGTCACAGGAAGTCATAGCTCAGGTACAGGCTCCAGAGTGGAAACTCAGGGATACTAGTACACGTGTTGTTGTTGTTGTTGTTGTTTTAATTTAAATGTCTTATTTTAAGTGAAAATCATAGTTGCTCAGTTGCATCCAACTCTTTGTGACCCCATGAACTGTAGCCCGCCAGGCTTCTCTGTCCATAGAATTCTCCAGGCAAGAATACCGGAGTGGGCGGCCATGCCTTCCTCCAGGGGATCTTCCCAATCCAGGGACTGAACCTGGGTCTCCTGCATTGCAGGCAGATTCTTTACAGTCTGAGCCACCAGGAAAGCCCTGGAGTATACTGGAGTATAACCTGCTGATTAACAACGTAAGGGTTTCAGGTGCACAACAAAGCGAACCCAGACATACATACACATGTATCCATTCTCTCCCAAACTCCTTTCCCATCCTGGCTGCCACACAACATTGAACAGAGTTCTCTGTGCTCTACAGTAGGTCCTTGTTGGTTATGCGTTTTAAATACAGCAGTGTAGTACACATTTTGTTATCCATATCTTGACCAACACAAGAAGCTTCACCCATGGTCAGAAATGAATTTTTAAAGGTGAAATAGGTGTCTTATTAATGAGCATGATAAATTTTAAAAATGGACTCTTGTCAGTGAAATTAAAGGTATTCAAGATTGTGTTTTGGCTAAAAGAGATACTCTCTGTCTTTATATAAAAGGATTTAAACAGCCATCTAGACACATAGTCCTTATTGTAAGTCTGAAAGATATCTAAAATATTTAACAACCAAAATGTCATAGGCCTGACTAATCCTAACTAAAATAAATGCTGGAGTAGGCTCCCGAGGGGCCTTGACCGGCCAAGCACCAGCCTTTTCATTCCTGGGAATGAGGCTAGGATTCCCTAGGGTTCTCAGGGGAGGGAGGGGACATTGGGGCACTTGGAGAACTTGGGGACAGTGGCTGTTTATGCATTAGTACCTGGATACATATTTTAGTATTTTTAACAATGAAAATAGAGCTTTCCTGGTGGTCTGGTGGTTAAGAAGCCAACTGCCAATGTAGGGAACATGGGTTCAGTTTCTGATCCAGGAAGATCCCACCTGCCTCGGAACAACTAAGCCCGTGAGCCACGATTACTATGCCCACATGCCTAGGGCCCATACTCCACATCAAGAGAAACCACCGCAGTGAGAAGCCCACGCACCACAGTGAAGACCCAATGCAGCCAAATATAAATAAAAGTTTAAAAAACAAAACATTGAGAACAGCTTTACTAAAACACTCTGCCACATCCACTCTGCCATAAGAAAGTCAGCCGAAGTCTGATCACCCGTAAGGACTCTGTTTCTTGTCTCTGGTTCAGAGGATTTTTAGTTACTTGTTGCCAGAAGGAACAAAATCCCTCCCTGAACCTTGCCTTTGCTTCCAGTGGTTCTTTGGTGCAAGATGGTAGCCCAGTCGCTTAAAACGATAGGGAGCTAGGATTTAACTAGCTCTCGGAACAGGTTGGTGAGCTGGTTTGTGCCTGCTTTTTGATAACTGTTTAATAAACATCTGTATGCGTCACAGGATGCGGTCTGAGACTTGCTTTCATTATAACTTGGAAATGAAGTTGTCGGACGGTAGCTATGCCTCACCGTCTCTCTCGCATTTTCGTTGGGGGTGGGTTGTAATTTACCAGGGTCTCAAGGTTGTGCTTGACCAAATTGGATTAAGCCCGTTCCCAAGGGCTACCTTACAAGCAAGGAGCAATCATCAAGGAAACCTTTTGGACCGAGGGCAGCTCCCCGAGATCAAAGGAGCCCTGGTTGCCACACATTTCCATTTCAGTGGATACAGAGACTATATGCAGAGGCTGCTCAGTGGCCGATGAAAGCGTGACAGGTGCGAACAGGGGAAGGGTAGATAAAAATGCTGTCAGGATGGAAACCAGCACCTCTTCTCCTGGGACTGTTGGAAAATTGGCCGCAGCCACAGGCCAAGCTGGGAAGCAGCAATTAGAGAGAGCCTGGGTCCTTTCATACTCTTTGGGGCCGGCCATGAGACAGAGGGGCTGAATTTCAGGTAGTTTCAGCCTTTATAAATAGCAGCTACAGACAGAAACCAAAGGATCATCTTTATCGCCTACACTGAATAAGGCCCCGCTGGTTATCTCCGCCACCCCCATGTGGAGATGGGATTCTGTGTCAGTTCACAGCGTGAACACAAAGACCAGCAGGTATACACACTCTGTGTATGGAGCCAGTGTGTGCGCCTTAGCGTCTTAACAGGGGCATTATCTCTAGTGGAACTTTTGAGGATGGATTCGGGGCAAAGGGGCAAGAATTAACAACAACTGTGCCAGCAGAGACTCTGCTAGCCAGACTGGACAACATGTCCACCATTTTTATGGGTAAATCATGCAACTATATAGCAACAAAACTATCCACCAACAGTTGGATACCGGGCCATGGAACAGAGGTCCATCTGATGGGTGTGATCTTAAGGATTCAGATGCCGCTCCACTCTCCCTACTTTTCTGCCGCTTAAAGTGAAATTTAATCACATTTCCGAAGGCACCAGGATATTTTTATTTCTCTTGCTCTGCCTCTGTATTGCAGGGACGCTGTGAAGGCAAGGCGTCTCTGCCTCTGCTTTCGTGGTTATGTGATTCTGGCAGGGATTTCAGGATAAGATGATGCAAGGCACTGATTTAGCGTAGAGTTTAGGAGGAAGGACCCTGGGTGGATCTGATGAGCACATGTGGTGTGGTACACAAGGGAAATCCCCTGAAACTCAGGTGTGAGTGGAAGTGAAGAAACATTGGTTCCCAGGTAGCCACACCCAGTAGTCACCTGCGTGTCTCATTCTCAGATCTTCCAGTTTCTCTGATGGACCCATAATGTAGTATTTAAGATCTCCAGGGCTTCCCTCGTGGTCCAGTGGTTAAGAATCTGCCTGCCAATGCAGGGACACAGGTTCAGTCCCTTATCTGGCAGGATCCCACGGGCCATGGAGCAACTAAGCCCGTGAGCTGCAACTGCTGAAGCCCAAGAGCTCTAGAGCGCAAGAGAAGCCACCACAGTGAGAAGCCTGTGAACTGCAGCCTAGAATAGACCCTGCCCGCCACAACTAGAGAAAGCCTGCACGCAGCAACGAAGACCCAGGAGACAAATAAAATTTTTAAAAAGTAAAATGAAAAATAAAATCTCCAGATGCTCAACAATTTTTTTAAAAAAGCTTACTGTCCAAATACACACTCTGATATTATAACTTACTAAGATTGCAGGAGGTATTAACAATAAAAATAATAGTAATAATCAGTTCAGTTCAGTCATTCAGTCATGTCCGACTCTTTGCGACCCCATGAACCACAGCATGCCAGGCCTCCCTGTCCATCACCAACCCCCGGAGTCCACTCAAACTTATGTCCCTCGAGTCAGTGATGCCATCCAACCGTCTCATCCTCTGTCATCCCCTTCTCCTCCTGCCCTCAATCTTTCCAAGCATCAGGGTCTTTTCCAGTGAGTCAGCTCTTCACATCAGGTGGACAGAGTATTGGAGCTTCAGCTTCAACATCAGTCCTTCCAACGAACACCCAGGGCTGATCTCCTTTAGAATGGACTGGTTAAATTTCCTTGCTGTCCAAGGTACTCTCAATAGTCTTCTCCAACACCACAGTTCAAAAGCATCAATTCTTCTGCACTCAGCTTTATTTATAGTCCAACTCTCACATCCATACATGACTACTGGAAAAACCATAGCCTTGACTAGACAGACCTTTGTTGGCAAAGTAATGACTCTGCTTTTTAATATGCTGTCTAGGTTGGTCATAACTTTCCTTCCAAGGAGTAAGCGTCTTTTAATTTCATGGCTGCAGTCACCATCTGCAGTGATTTTGGAGCCCAGAAAAATAAAGTCAGCCACTGTTTCCCCATCTATTTCCCATGAAGTGATTGGACCAGATGCCATGATCTTCGTTTTCTGAATGTTGAGCTTCAAGCCAACTTTTTCACTCTCCTCTTTCACTTTCATCAAGAGGCTCTTTAGTTCTTCACTTTCTGCCATAAGGGTTAGTAATAATAATAGCTAGTAATAGCTAGCTTTTCTCCCTGGGTGTGTAGTTTGGGCTGCTGTTCTGGGTGTGCTGCTTTTTCATGAGTTTGAGCATCTGTGCAAGTGTGGGACCTCCGAAAGGTACTTTCTGGTAAATCCCTGAGTTGATGATGACTAGCACTGTTTCCTTGGAGGAGGGAATGGGAACCCACTCCAGTATTCTTGCCTGAAGAAGCCCCATGGACAGAGGAACCTGGTGGGCTACAGTCCATGAGGTTGCAAAGAGTCAGACACGACTGAGCCACTAAGCACAGCACAGCACTGTTTCTATAGGAGGCAGTAAATGGTACCTGCGAGAACTCTTTTTTTCTTTGTTCCCCAGCTCCTCACCCTAAAGGTGAAGCTAAAAATGTTTCTATGGGAACAAGAGAGATAGAACAGAGCAAATTAAAATTATGGCTCTTTAATGAAATCTTTGCGGGAATCCAGAAGATAAATGCATGCCATTGGATAGAATAGAATCAATGTGTAACTCAGGAAGGGTTTTCCCCCTAAAATCTGAGACTCATAAAACATGAACTCATGTTTGAGTAGAGAGCTTACACAGCAGTCAATTACCCATCACATGCTTGTCTAGACAGCCCTTGCCTTCCTCCCACTCTGGCTACAGAATGAATGAATACGTGCTGTAATTTACAAGGCTGGTATTTTCCTATCAAAATTGACTATAACATATCTCCTTAGACATGGTGCAATTTTGAGCGCTTTGCAGATACATATCTTTTCCAGAAAGTAAATCCCTGCTCCCTTGGACATGCAGGTTATGAAGAATACTTTAATGCTTAGCTTGAGTGTATCAGCTCTTACCAATGGACACATATACATTGCATTCTCTCTACATTCCTGGTTGCCTCCTTGGAGAAGACAGGGCAAACAAAGAAGGTGTGGAGTCTTTTAAGGATTTCTTGCCTCCTCTAATACGCTGAAGTGGCTCCAGTGTTCCACACTAGACCCTTGTACACTTAGGTATCCTATGTGTTTGGGCGGAAAGGGTATCATTCAACTCTCCAGAGAGTTCTAATCCAACTGTCCAGTCTCCTAAACCTAGAAATTAAGGGGCAGGAGAGGTAGAAAGATACAGTCAGCCTGGTTCATTAAGGTCCAGAGCAGCAGTTCTTGAGGAGAGAGACTGGGTCGGTTCACTGAGCTGCAGTTCTGGAGACCGAAGGCATCAAGGTGGGTGCTGCTGCCTGGGACGCTCTGTGTGCAGACTCCGTGCCCAGCCTTTGGGCTGGACTGGATTCCACCATTGCACGTGCCTCCATACTATCTACTCTTTGGGGAATTACCCATGGGGAACCCTGTTCCTGAGATCTGCTTGTGAACAGCGCCCCCTGGAGCACATCTCAGGAAGTAGAGTATAAGTGGGGCTCTGAAGTCGTGTCTAGGATGGGCTGTATCCTCAACATGGGTTATTGCCTCTGGTCACAAACAGAAACAAGCCAAGAGCTTTCAGAAGAACCCCACCTCACAAACTGTCTTCCCTCAGCCTTTTTACTTTTACATTTTTTGCCCAGCAATCAAGTTTGAGTTCTGCTTTCTCTTTTCAGACACACGTGTTATTTTAACTACTTGGGGATTGGGGGCAGGAGGAGAAGGGGATGACAGAGGATGAGATGGCTGGATGGCTTCACTGACTCTATTGACATGAGTCTGAGTGAACTCCGGGAGTTGGTGATGGACAGGGAGGCCTGTTGTGCTGCAATTCATGGGGTCACAAAGAGTCAGACACGACTGAGAGACTGAACTGAACTGAACTGTTCCATTAAAAGTTTGAATCAAAGCTTTTGTATGTTTTAGGTCAAATGTTTAAACTCTATTTTTAAGGGGGGGGCAACACTTCTGTTTGGTAACTTCACAAAAGAACACATGGATACAGTACCATGACAGGTTCCTTTTGTTCTTGGTTTTCATGCGTAGGTAGACTAGATGGTCTGAATAGGAAGAGGTAGGAAAGAATTTATTCAAGAGGAAAAAGACTTCTCAAACTTCTGCACATGGTATTTAAGAACACAAAAGTTTTTTTCTCTGTCTACTGACCCTCCCACCTTCCTACCTTCGTTATTTGTACAGCAAAAGGGTTGAAATCTAATATGCCTGCTTCTTCTCTACACAAACTTTGCATTGACACCTTAACTTGATGAAAAGTTTAAAATATCACAGTGAAAGATGTCCTGCCTTGATAAATGAAGGCAGCTAGCTTATATACAAGGCTGGGAACTCAGCAGTGATCTGGTGAGGAGAGAAATAAGCTGGAAACCAGCAAGGCTCAAGTTCAAAGGCAGAGCACAGGCAGGCCGAGTACACAAGGGAGTTTAGTCAGCCTGCAGGACCAGCTGAAGGGTCCTGGTTTATGTTCAAATGAGCAGTACTGCGCACAGTAGGAGGTGCTGTGGCAAAGTTTCTGGGTGTTGAATGAGGATGGCCCAGTGGGCTCCCACCAGACTGCTAGCGGTTTGCAAGCAGAGAGGAACTGAAATGTGACCCATACGTGGAGCCCTTACTCAGCTACCCTAAGGCCAGGGCGGGTCAAAAACATCCACTTTGGGAGCATGTTTATGGTAAGTGATTGCTCAGGAAAAATCAATTATCTGAATTGATCAAGTAAATGTATTGGATCTCACTCCCCCTCATTGTCCAGGGGGATGAGGTCGCCAAGAGAGTGACAGATTGGTTCCGCTGGCTCCAAAATTGAGAATGCTAGATCTGTAAAATGCAAGCCTTTAATAACTAAAATAGTGCCAGGTAGACATAGGCATACGGAGTCTTCTAAGAATACTGGTAAATTCAAAGATGCACCATATAGCTTATTTCTGCACAACATGTAAGTTCTGGCAAAGACAAGGACTATCTGACAACTGGGGAAATTTTTAATATGGATATTCTTCCTAAAACATATCTGCGGAGAAGGCAATGGCACCCCACTCCAGTACTCTTGCCTGGAAAATCCCATGGATGGAGGAGCCTGGTAGGCTGCAGTCCATGGGGTCGCTAAGAGTCGGACACGACTAAGCGACTTCACTTTCACTTTTCACTTTCACGCATTGGAGAAGGAAATGGCAACCCACTCCAGTGTTCTTGCCTGGAGAATCCCGGGAAGGGGGAGCCTGGTGGGCTGCCGTCTAAGGGGTCGCACAGAGTCGAACACGACTGAAGCGACTTAGCAGCAGCAGCAGCAGCAGCAAAAGATATCTGAGCACAGGAAAAAGTTTTGGAGTTCAATTCAAGCTCCATCACTGATTTGAGATACTGGGCCATTGACTTATCTTGCATGCAGCACAGGGTCCTCATCTTCAAAATGGGAATGACAGATTTGTTTCTCTAATTTCCTGAAGGCATCATAGGCAAAAATGGTTACATGAGATGCTGCTTCTAAACTGTTTAGCACCTGCTTCACAGGCTGTCCACAACTGCTATTATATAATTGTTAATTTCAGATCTCTATTCTCAGCACTAATATTGTGTCTGATATCCACAAATGGGTATTTATTGTCTGTTGGGCTCCAGACATCATCACACTGAGCACTGGGATAAAGGGGCAGACAGGCAGTCACATGGTAGACACTAAAACAGTAATCAAACAACTGAATGAATAAATACAGCTCCTCGAAAGATGAACTGATCGTTGAAATTTCATTTTTATTTGTAGTAAGCAGGGTTAATTTTTTTACATTTATATATTTATTTCTATGTCCTGTGCTCAGTCTCTTAGTCCTGTCTGACTCTTTGTGACCCTATGGACAGACTGTAGCCCACCAGGCTCTTCTGTCCATGGAATTTTCCAGGCAAGAATATTGAAGTGGGTTGCCATTTTCTTCTCCAGGGGATTTTGCCGACCCAGGGATCAAACCCTTGTCTCCGGAGTCTCCTGCATTGCAGAAGGATTCTTTACCACTGAGTCACCGGGGAAGACTCCTTATTTATATATATTAGGCCGCAGTAGGTCTTCATTGTAGCATGCAGGATCTTTTTATTTATTTATTTTTTTTTCAGTTGTGACATATGGGATCTAGTTCCCTGACCAGGAATTGAATCTAGATTCCCTACGTTGGGAGCACAGAGTCTTAGTCACTGAACCACCAGGGAAGTCCCAAGGCTGGGTTCTTTGTACCTGTTCTGTCCCTTACTAACAGAAGATGCACTAAAAACTAATTTGAAAGTGAAAAGTCGTTCAGTTGTGTCCGACTCTTTGCGACCCCATGGACTGTAGAGTCCATGGAATTCCTAGGCCAGAATACTGGAGTGGGTAGCCTTTCCCTTCTCAGGTGATCTTCCCAACCCAGGGACTGAACCCAGGTCTCCCACACTGAGGGCAGATTCTTTACCAGCTGAGCCACCAGGGAAACCCAAGAATACCGGAGTGGGTAGCCTATCCCTTCTCCAGCGCATCTTCCAGACCCACAAATTGTCTCCTGCATTGGAGGTAGATTCTTTACCAACTGAGCTGCCAATTTGAGACACCCTAAAAAAATCAGCCACACCACTCCCACCCACCTTCTCCCTGGGGCTGCCCTGGAACACAGCCAGGATACCTTTTCCCATTGAATGTGCAGGTGGCTGTGGTTTGCTGCTTTCTGTCCCATTAACCTCTATTTTATCTGTCAAGAATAGCATCCCCCATTGCTGAAAGCAGTGGTTTGCCAACCCGGTGGGCTTGGAGTCCTATTTGATGGAGCATTACAGAGAGCAAAAGGGAAAGTTTAAAGGGATTTGCTCCTCTAATTTCCTGAAAGGATCACAGACAAAGCTTGCCCTCTAGTAAAATGCTTTGTGTTTGCACTATAATAACAAGAATTTATTGCCACCACAGGGGAAAGGAGAGGCCAAGGAAAAATAGTCCCCCATTTCCTGGTTTTCCTTTGTTTCCATTACTACTCACAGACTACCGTGCTGTTTAAAGCATATAAACTTAAACAGCTGCTCTTTCCTAATAGCCTAATGTACTCAGAAAGACTTTTTCTATTACTGTAAAACACGTGCTAATTTCTTATTATTGAGCATGTGGGTTTTACTATGGAAGGACTCATGCTCAGGAAAAAGAAAAATCTTTCTTCTTTGAAGAAGTTCAAGATACATTTACATTGTTAGTTTCATGAAAAAAAAAATACACAGCAGACATATGTGTAGAATATACAAGGAATGGCTTCAAGAGAGTGCAATTGATGTGAGCGATACTTAAGAATCGGTCTTGCTAGAATATAAGTATTTTAAACCAAAGATGCTATCTATTTTGTTCCCCCTGGGGTCTCCTGTAACATTGTAACACACGGAGTGGGTGCTCAAGATTTACCTATGGATGAAGGCCATGGCACCCCACTCCAGTACTCTTGCCTGGAAAATCCCATGGACAGCGGAGCCTGGTAGGCTGCAATCCATGGGGTCGCTAAGAGTCGGACACGACTGAGTGACTTCCCTTTCACTTTTCATTTTCATTCATTGGAGAAGGAAATAGCAGCGCACTCCAGTGTTCTTGCCTGGAGAATCCCAGGGACGGGGGAGCCTGGTGGGCTTCTTTCTATGGGGTCGTACAGAGTCGGACACGACTGAAGCGACTTAGCAGCAGCAGTTAACTATCTCAGCAACTGGCGTGCTGCAGTCCATGGGGTCGCAAAGAGTCAGACACGACTGAGCAACTGAACTGATTGTTGAATATCTCACATGTCTATATGCCAGCCTAGACAAACATTTGAAGAGGAAGTCTTCAGGCTTCTAGCTCTCAAACTCTGGAGGTGCTCACACCCAACCCCATCTCTTGCTTGCTTACACGAACAGTTGGCATCCCCATCTCTTACTTGAACACTTTGAAAAGTGTTGCTGAGTCGTGTCCGACTCTTTGCAACCTCATGGACTGTAGCCCACCAGGCTCCTCTGTCCATGATATTCTCCAGGCAAGAATACTGGAGTGGGTTGCCATTTCCTTCTCCAGGGGATCTTCCCAACCCAGGGATTGAACCCGCATATCCTGCATTGGCAGGTGGATTCTTTACCACTGAGTTACCTGGGAAACCCAAACAATACTTTAACAAGACCCAGATTTGCCTACGTTTCCCCATTACATTCCCATCCCCATGATGCAAATACACTCTTCCCTGGCCTCTAGCATTCATCTTTGGCTAACCCCTGCTCATCTGCCAGGTCTCACCTTAAATTTCACTTCTGCTTTAAGGCTCTCCATCACACAACCTCACTGTATAAAATTCCTTATGATTTGCTGTCTTAGCATCCTGCATGTTTTTTATTCAAAGCACATATCACAGTTATCATATAAATATCTGAGTTCATGTGTGCTAAGCCGTTTCAGTCGTGTCCAACTCTTTGTAACCCCATGGACTGTATGTAGCCCACCAAGCTCCCCTGTCCATGGGATTTTCCAGGCAAGAATACTGGAGTTGGTTGCTGTACCCTCCTCCAGGGGATCATCCCAACCCAGTGATCAAACCCACACCTCTTATGTCTCCTGCATTAGCAATAATACTCCCTTGATGAGATGATGGCTCCTTGATACTGGGAACTGTATTTATCATTTTCCAAAGTAGATTCCCAGCACCCAATGAGTCCTAGTTAGAGTGGTCACTTAAAAATATTTGTTGAATTAATGGATGAATGAGAGAAAGAAAGAAAGTGTGAAGAAGGGAATAAAGAATCAGGGGATGGATGACTTAGTGTTTCTTTAGATTTGTCTAAATTTTATTGACACATCTAGACCTTAGCATACTGATCTTGACCATTGTTTTGCTTCTCAAAAGATGAGTGTGTGTGTGTGTGTGTGTGTGTGGTGTATGTATTTTTATGTTTTTTAAGTTAGATTAAGGGTTGGCCATATTTCTATATAATCCAGAATACCAGAATAAATCCATATTGATTTAATAATGATTTACCTTATGAATTACCTAGCAAATGAAAGTCTGTATATCTGAAATAGAGGAATAATTTTCTTTTAAATCACACTGAATGTTAGTTGCTCATTTTGGATCTTAGCCAGTTACTAAATTTAAACCACAAAATGTGTAAACCATGCACATAAACTAGGATCTGCGTGTGGTTAGTAACAGTACTGTGTAACATCCACAAACACTTTCAACAGTGGCACACTTCTTAAGTACCTTTTGTTTTTTTTTTTTTGGCCTCACCCCACCGCGTGTGGGATCTTAGTTCCGTGAGCAGGCATGACCTGCAGTGGAGCTGTGAGTCTTCACCACTGCACTGCCAGGGAAGTCCCTTCTTAAGTACCTTTATCTGCTGCCCTACTTCTCCATTTTCATCTGATGGACAGTTGGTCTGATGAGTTGACTACGTTTTATAACACAAATAAGGAAGACTCCGTAAACATAGCAATTATTAGGAATGACACACACACCCTTATCAAGACAAGGAGTTAATTGGCCTCGGGAAGATGGTGGCTCAAGGAGGATGTGCTGAAGGCTCCATCCTGATTCTTGAGTCTTTCAGGGAAGGGCAGGACTTGGGTGGGTAGGTAGATAGGTGGGTGAGTTAAGCCTCCGACAGCCAAAGAAACTTCACAGAATCTTATCATGATAAAGGAAAATAAGAAGGACTATGTTCCTTTGCTCTTGTCTGAAATCAGTGGTATATCTACTTTTCTATCCTACAGCATTGCTGTTATCGCCTCTTAGTTACAGGAGGTTTTTTTTTTTTTTTGGTAGATTCTTTCACTCTAGCATTATCTTTCAAATGGATCACCTCCTTAGAGTAGCCCCTTCGCAAAAGCTGTGTCTATATTTAGGACTGTATCTCTATTTTGAAGTTTTTTTCTAAGGTACCTCATTATGCATATGAGTTTGGGTGATTTAAATCAGAACTAATACCTTCATCTCTCCTATCCTGATGGCTGTTATTCCTCCTTTTCTTCAGCCGTGGGTATGAGCAGCGCAGCTGGGGAGAATTGGTTTCTGTTCCTTAGCCAGCAGGAGACATAGGCCTTGAGGTCCTTCTGAAATGCAGACAACCACACTGGCTTTCTTCCATCTTGAGATAACTTTCAACCCATATTATCATTCGAGTGAGACTATTTCTAAGGAGGATTTCAGTTTCATTTTGGTACACCAGGAGCCCACACCTGGGGAGCAATAACAGAGCCTCCTGTAGAATCAGCCTGACCTGTGCCTGCTTTCTCTCCTTCTCTTGTGTCCCTAGGTAAGTGTGAAATCGGCTGGGCCTACTACTGCACAGGAGGAGGGGCCGCCGCCGCCATGCTGCTCTGCACATGGCTGGCTTGCTTCTCAGGCAAGAAACAGAAGCAGTACCCATACTGAGATGGAGCCGCCAAGCGCAGACAGAGGAGAACAAGGGCCACAGGGACCCCGAGGGACCGAAGCATCCAGCTACTCTCAGAAGGCGGAGGAGTGCTTCTAAACCATACGATGCAGATGAAATGAAACCCAAAGGAATCAGAAACATCTTACCACACGGAAGGGTTGTGCAGGACTTGCAAAAGCAATGTAGAGCATGGAATGATACAGAAAAATGGACCAAAGGCTAAAAATATTGCAGGGTGTTGGGTGTTTCTATTCCAGAGTATTGTTGATGTAGAACACATACACACACAAAATGAATCTATATATGCAAACAAAGTTTTTGGTTTTTTTTTAGGATGATGACTCAGAGATCAAAAGGGCTAGTAGAAACAGTATTATGTTAGGAAGCAGGGTAACCCAAAAAGGTTCCCTGTAAGTCATGGCACTTTTGAAAGCACACGAGCATATACAGACATACCCATGCAATCACATGCCCAAATGCAGACATTTCCGTGGTTGCACAGACTGTACGAGATGTTTAGTGATGCATTACTCCTCTGTTTTCTTTTTAATACACATTTAAAATACAGTATTATCACTTTGTAAAGCATACATTAAACCTAATCAATGGACCAATAAGCCACTTTATCAGTATTTTGTATACCCTGCATAAACTCTTTACGCCCTCAACCTGTTTTCAGTGTTTATGCAGACCTTTAGAATTAAGCCTTTGTATTTCAATATTATTCAAAAAATATGCAATATTTCTCTGAGTAGTTTCTGCTGTGATATTCTTACGAAGTAAAGGGGCGACTTTGTGTCCACCACAGGAGAGAATTCGACGTGAGAGTAAGGAGAGACATTCTCCAGTCGTTAGATCTGGTTTTCTTTCGTCCATTATTGTACTGTGCTGTACCACATTTATTCCAATATTCATTTTGTAAAAAGTAAAAAGTGCTATTTTGTTTGTATTTGAAAAGCTCTGTGAATAAATTTTCTCTTTGATCAATAGCTCAGTGTGTCATAGAGTGTCATAATTCAGTTATGGGGTTTGCTTCTTAATTTCCTAAAGGTAGCCTTTCAACTCCAACACTTTTGTAAGTTTTTCATTTTATTTTTAGGCCTCCTATTCATTCACTCACTAGTCATCCAACCAGGCATTCTTCTTGGCACACAAGGTACTAATGGTAAAGTGAAAGTTGCTCAGTCATGTCCAGCTCTCTGTGACCGCATAGACTGTAGCCCACCAGGCTCCTTTGTCCATGAAATTCTCCAGGCAATTCTACTGGAGTGGATAGCCATTCCCCTCTCCAGGGGATCTTCCCAACCCAGGGGTTGAACCCAGGTCTCCTGCATTGCAGGTGGATCCTTTACCGTCTGAGCCACCAGGGAAACCCAAGATTACTAGGGTGGGTAGCCTATGCCTTCTCCAGGGGATCTTCCCAACCCAAGAATCAAACCAGAGTCTCCTGCATTGCAGGTGGATTCTCTACCAGCCGAGCTACCATTAAAGGTGAGTATGACATAATTCCTGCTTTCAACCTAAATTCTTAGCTACCAGAATTCTAACTGAAGTACACTGCACTTCAATCATGATCAAATCCTTATGAGAGAAGAATTTCAAGTCTGTTTTAGATGAAGTTTGAGAATCTGGGCAATATTTAGAAGTGGTTGAAGGCAACAAAAACCAAGTCAAGCATGGTTCAGTCTCTGGATGACGACAGGGTGGTCTCAAGCTGACCGCGACGTGCTGCCCCTCCACTTTTATAAGGGGCTACCTTTCTTCGGTGCTTCTGTGCCAGGAGCAATGTCTTTCAGGCGTCTTGGCAATTTAGATCCTCTTAACCTCCTATTCCCAGCCTAAATCCTTGACTAGAGTGAAAGATCTGCACCCTTTGACTACCCCTTAAGAGAACCAACTCTTTCAAAAGCAAAGATTGGATGATGGGTATTCTTCTATTAGGCAACGCTGAGTAAGCATGAAATCCTTAAAACTCCTGGTTCAATTGGTTTCCAAATTATATATTGTTCATATTTGGAAACTGAACATTCTGTTTACACATATAAGTATATTTTTATTCTTTCAACGCATATTGAGGAATTTAACTTGAATATCCAAATATCACCCTTGCTTCTGGCACTTCTAATCATCCACGGTGAGGACTGATGCCACCCGGGAAGAGCAATACAAGATTCTGGCCAGTAACATTCTGGACTTTCTGAGGCTTTGTTGCTATGGAAAAAGTCACTCTGCTCTCAGATGCTTATTTCATCCTGTGCTGAATGCCGTTTGATTGTGTCTCATTGTCCACTGAACAGGGGCTTCTCCACTCTGTGGCTTCCTGCTGGGAGGAGACAATTGCACTTTGCTTCCTCAATTAGCCCATCATTTTCACGTATTGCTAGTGTCTTTCAAATTTCTTTAACTGCACCTTCTTGTCAGAATAGTATTATGACTTCCTAAGCTCACATCATCAAATTGGGAGTTCTCAATGGAATTCATTAAGGTCTAATTTCTTGGGCAGATTTAATGATAACATTGTCATTTTTATGTAATCTGCAGGGTTTTAGACATTAGCGAGCCTCACTGGAATAAAAAGCTGATCACTCTGACATGATGAAGTCAATTGGTACACGCTTATACCTCCAGTTCTGACTAGTTGTAATTTTTTTGTTATTGTTGTTCAAGATGTCCCAGGGCTTGGTGAGCAGCATCTGATGTATTAGAATTGTATAAAAAATCTAAAGAATTTTTATATTTTGGTACTTCTTTTCAAATGAATATCAGCTTTCATGAAATAATAATATTAATAATAGCAATAATGATAAAATCTCTGAGAATTATCTATCAGGGACTTCTTGCTGATATAAGGGGCTGCGTTCAGAATCTCACAGATTCCTTGTACATGCTTGTGAGGTAAGTGGTGGGGGGAGGGTTTCCTTGTTTTTAAGGAAGAGAAAACAATGCTTAAAGAAGTTAACTCATTAAACTGAATTGACCCTTCCAATTTTCAACATATTCATTTGTGTAACAATTAATTTTTGAGCTCCTACTGCTTACTAGGCATTCTGCAGGCATGCTAAGTCTCGTCATGTCCAACTCTGGGAGACCTTATGGAGAGTAGCCCACCAGGCTCCTCTGTCCATGGGATTCTCCAGGAAAGCATACTGGAGTGGGTTGCCATGCCCTCCTCTGGGGGATCTTCCTGACCCAGGAATGGAACCCCTGTCTCTTAACGTCTCCTGCATTGGCAGGCAGGTTCTTTACCACTAGCGCCACCTGGGAAGCCTGCTAGCCATTCTACTACTATGTATAAAGCACTCCATAAAGTGCAACCCTTGCTCTATGGGGAAAAACGAACAAGAACGTCAGTGGTTACATGTCCCGGGATGTCAGTTGACTCTCAAACACAGGGAGGAAGTTCCTCCCAGGTAAAGAATTGTTTACCCTAATTTATTTATTAAAGATACATTTAAAAGATATAAGGAAAAAAAATAAATAAAAGATATAAGGAAAAGAAAGATGATAAGTGATGATTTTCTGCTCTTCAGAGACATTGTTAAGAAAATGGAAAGGTAAGCTGAAGGCTGGAAGAGTCAGCTATCTGGCAAAGAACTTACATTCAGAATATATGAGGAGTAATAAAAAGACAAACAACTCAAGTTTTTGAATGGTCGAAATAAATGGAATATTTTACGAAAGAAGATATACACAAATGCCAGTAATCATGTTGAAAAGGTGTTCACCATCTGAAGAATATACATACATGTATAACTGAATCCCTGTGCTGTACACCTGAAACTAACCCAATATTGTAAATCAACTATACTTCAACAAAAAATTAATTAAAAAAAGAAAACCTTTTTGCAGTCCTTCATAATGGAATGAGTTTGTCATAATGTTACCGAAAAAAGTTTGTGGGTCTAGCTGCTCACTGCTCAAAAGCCAGTAACAGGCCAGGTTGATGGAAAGGAAAGTTAAGTTTGCCTTGTTTCAGATGGGGGCACAGCTGGGGAGTGGGGTGGGGGAATAGGGGTTGGGGGGAGGGTGGCAGACATCTATCCAAAGGCTGACTCCCGCCCTGACGAGGGGTGGGAGCAGTTACAGACAGAGTTGTGGGGGAGGGACCACTTGCAGAAACAGCATAGTCGTCTCTGACAGCTTGAAATTGGTCATCAGTGGTGTGACTAGCCGGAGAAGGCAATGGCACCCCACTCCAGTACTCTTGCCTGGAAAATCCCATGGACGGAGGAGCCTGGTAGGCTGCAGTCCATGGGGTCGCTAGGAGTCGGACACGACTGAGTGACTTCACTTTCACTTTTCACTTTCACACATTGGAGAAGGAAATGGCAACCCACTCCAGTGTTCTTGCCTGGAGAATCCCAGGGACAGGGGAGCCTAGTGGGCTGCCGTCTATGGGGTCGCACAGAGTCGGACACGACTGAAGCGACTTAGCGGCGGCAGCAGTGTGACTAGCATCATCCTGAATGTTTTAGGTAAAGTCCACCTTTAGTTCCACAGTCCACTTGTTCCCATTTCTTTGCAGTCCGTTCTCAGAATTGGGGCAGCTCATGTCGTGGGTGCAGTCTGGTCATCGTGTAGTTAAGGTCTCCACCTGGGGAGTCTCTATCATACAGCTCACAGGATGTGGCTCAGAATGTTATCTACGTCCTTGAGAAAGAACGAACGGTCCTTGACTATGCTTAATGACTACATTATTATGTAATCTCTTTTGACTGTTTTCCGTCGCTTCTGCATTTCTCTGATTAAACTTATCCTTTGATAAAGTTTTCCACAGGCAAAAGGCAGGCAGAGAACATGGTCGGGTGGTGGGGACGAGGACCGTAGGGCCCTGCTCCACCTCAAGAAGACCAAGTGTGCAGGCAACCCTCTTGGATACAGGGTTTCCCTCATGTGGAGTGCATCCCTCCAGAGAGCCTTCTTAGAAATGCTACCAATAGATCGTGATGACAGCTTTCAGCAAGCTTACTGGATTGATAAGAAACTGCCTGTCATCTGAAGAGTAGTTTTTGAGGGGACAAAATTGTACTAATTCCTCAGAGCAGAGCAAGAGGTTGCCATGATCTGGCTCACTGCCCTAATACCTACCAATGGGGTCAATGAGAAAATAATTGATTTTTCCCTGGAAGAGTTCGCCTGGTGTGGAAAAAGGACAATATTCTCATGATTCAGATCTTCTTTACTTTGGTATCCTGAGTGCCTGTGTCAATTTTTGTACACACAAGTGATCATTAAAGAAAGCATTTGGATCTGAAAATAAACGGCAGTGATGAAAAATGAGAAGGTTTTTAATGTGAATGAGAGCAGGGAAAAAACATCATTCTATCAGGCCATCTGTGGCCACGCTGAAGCTAAATTACTTCCATGAGCAGTTGGATCTGGAAACTTCCTCTTCTATTTTTTTTTTTTTTTCCTTAACAATTTTCACAATTCCACTTCTCTAGGATTTGGGGAGGAACTGTTGCTTGTCCTGTTTTTGAAAATTATGCTGTGTCTTCTACACAGGATTGTCTGCTCAGCCACGGTGTTTTCTTAGGGCCTCTGATATCCTGGTAGTTTTCTTTTAATTACTTATTCATTTAAAAAGTGTTTACTGATCACTTAGTATGTATCATATGCTCTAATAGCTTCACTGTTAACATATTTTATATTTTACCATGGCTCTTAAGTTTCTCTGGGCTTCCCCAGTGTCTCAGATGGTAAAGAATTCGCCTGCAATGTGGGAGACCTGGGTTTGATCTCTTGGTTGGGAAGATCCCCTGGAGAAGAAAATGGCAACTCACTCCAGTATTCTTGCCTAGGAAATCCCATGGAGAGGAGAAGCCTAGTGGGCCACAGTTCATGGGGTCTTAAAAGAGTGAGACATGACTGTACAACTAACTCTTTCACTTTAAGTTCCTCTATGCATTTAAATTGTTAAAATGAGTATTCTTTGTCACAATCCTGTTAGCATATATTAGCCTATAATACCAATCATAGTATTTTTTGTAATGAGTGTTTAACTTGTAACTCACATAGAAATAAGCTTCAATAGGAAACATTTTTTATATGGGCTGTCTGTTTTAATGCACTCGTCTAGGATGAATTATTATTTGCCTGAGGGGAATTTTTAGTCATTAGTTTTCAAGCCACTTTACTGACAAACTCCAGGTCTTTAAGGAAGCCTTGGGGTTTAAGCTAATAGAAAGAGCTGGGTGGATTAAGGCTAGTTATAACACGGGATTTATGTGCCCTTGTTTGGCTAAAGCTTCACGCAAATGTCAGAGATTAAGACCTTCTAGCTCAGAGTGCCCAAGAGTTTGAATGTTGATTCCACCATGTATCTGTTGGGTGACCTTGATCAAGTTTCCTTACCCTATTTTCCGCATTTATGGAACCTGAATAATAGTCTTACCCTCTTAATGGAGTATTATGAAGATAACACAAGATAATCCATGGAAGAACTGTTGGTCCCTGTTTTCCATTGGAAGCTCAAAGGGAAGGTTCTTGCCAGTTTAGTTTGTCTTCTCTGTGATCCATTTACTTTGTCCTCTGAGGTCAGATAAGTTCAAGAATGCCTTCTTCCAAAACTCAGCTCTCTAGTCCTAAGTCTTCACGAGTTTATTTCTCTACATCGTTTTGTTTTCCTCCAGCTACCTTGAAATATGTTGGCTTTGATATTGCTGGCCCAGCTCTCTGAGAGTCTAAGCTGAGCTTTCTGAACCTTTATCTGTGTTCTCTATGACACCTGCCTCCTCTGGGCTTTGCCCTTTGTCATGATGAGCAAGGGACTTTAAAGTCTTTGGGCAACAGGAATGAAGTAAATTGCACAAAAATGACATATGGACAAATTTCAATTTGTGCAAAATGACGTACAGAAAAGCTTTTTCACTGAGGCATTTTCAGAAAGAGCAGAAGTCTTGAAACAACTTAGATGCACATCGGTAGGGAACTCAAATAAATGATGGTACATTCGTAGGTGGAAAGCTATACAGCCATTTAAAAGCAGCATCTCTGTACTGATACAGAAACAGCTTTAAGATCTAAGAGAAAAGAGCGAGATGCAGAAACTTTATACAGTATGCTAAAATTTCTGCAAACATTTTTAAAGGATAAATGTGTATTTGCTTTATACCAGTGGAATATTTCTAGAAAGATAAATAAGAAACAGATGATAATAGTTATCTCTGGATAAGAGTCATGGGTGGGAGGAAAACTTGCTTTAAGTGCCCTTCATATTGTTAAACTTATGGCTATATTATCTGTTGAAAAATAGCTAGATTACCTATTTTATTTTTTAAAGATAAAATGTGGACTTTAGAAAAAGTCTTTGTTGAATTTGTTACAATGTTGCTTCTGTTTTATATTTTGGTTGTTTGGCCCAGAAGCATGTGGGATCTTAGCTTCCTGACCAGGGATGGAACTCACACCCCCTGCATTGGAAGGTGAAGACTCAACCACTGGACCACCAGAGAAGTTCCCCCAGTTTTCCTTTTTTTGGTTGCACTGCTCAGCATGTGCAACTGCCAGCCAGGGACTGAATCCATGCTCCCTGCAGTGGAAGCACAGAGTCTTAACACCTGGATCACCAGGGAAGTCCCACAAATAATTTTAAAATAACACAAATGGTTTATTTAAAAATGTATAACCCAGCTATGAAAGGATGGATATGCCTATTGTCAAAATCTATAGGAAATAACCTTTTCAATTCCATAGCCTATTAGAATTCACAGCCAGCCCCCAAATTTCTGCAAATCCCCAGTGTGGGGGAGGGCATGTTTTTTGAGGCTACCTCTTACACACCCAGATTCTGTTTTTGTCCTTAATTTCTTTGCCCCTAATATAAAACTCGGTGCTCTTTCTTGTTTTCTATAAAAGAAAATTACTCGCAGTAAGCATTTATGAGTTTTTGTAGGTTTTACTGAAGATTTAGCAGGTGAAGCTGGAGGAGAGATTTACAACCCAGCATTGCAAACAACTATAAAGGGAACAGCACACTACCTTCCTTTCGTTGCTTTCTGTTGTGACGTTCCACTAAGTCCAGCAACCTGGTCTCCTCGTTGAACTGCTTCCTCTGGCCTCTTCTTTTCTCTAAAAGAGCAAACCAAATTCTTTTTCTCTCCTGCATAGTCATTCTGTGTTCCTATTTCATGGTACCATTGAAGCATACTCTAGGGCTCTCTTCTTCACTTGATTCAAAAAAAGCATTATTTTCAAATTAAGGCAATTCTTACTTGGAAAGAAATTTTGCCATCAGCTCCAAAATTATGTAAAAATGCACAAAATTGCTAAAGTGACAAAATCGTTATTGACCTACATGCTCCAGTCAGACTTTCAGTGTTCAGTTCTTCAGGGCCTTCTTCCCTTCTCCACCATCACCTCCCTGGGAAATCTTGTGTATTCTCCTGCCTTCAATTACATCCATATTCTGAAGGCTCCCAGAGGTATTGGGTGGGCCAAAAAGATCATTCGGGTTTTTCTGTAACATCTTATGGGACAAACACTTTTTGGTCAACCCAGTACATAGCTGGCCCCAGACCTCTTATAGCTAACTGCATACACAACACCTCCATTTAGCAAACTCAGAGATTTATCAAGCCCACTGTCCAAAACTGGATTAATCTTCCTTCTAACCCAGCTCTGTCCCCAGTGTTCTTTGTGCATCACACATCTGTAAACAAAGTTGCTCGTGTTTGGAACCTTAGTCATCTTGGATATATCCTTCTCCCTCTTCCACATTAGTTCTGCCCCTTAGATAGTTCCACTTTCTTCATCTCCACTGATTCTTAATCTGTTAACAAACAGATCTGAGCTAAGTTAGCCAACCCCACGTTCAAGTTCTTGTTGCAAACATTGAGAGTTTAGGATGTTTGGAGATTACAAGAGCTGTAAGTATCTCCACAAGTTTACCACCAGATGGGATGTTATGATTAAAGCAAGACTCCCACGAGATTCTGCCACATAGACAAACATTTGTTTGCAAGTTAGCACAAAAACGGTCATCCAATCTGTTCTACTGATTTGTACTTAAGGCACTTAGAAAAGTACTCAGCAGGAAAGGTTCACTTGAGCAGACGTGTCGATATTCAAGCAGCAGGATTCAACTCACCTTTTGGAGCAGAGCCCTCTGCTAAGCAGTGGGACAAAGAACCCAGTATCTGGTTACCAAGACTGAGGTTGAAAGTGAAAGTGATGTGGCCATTCCCTTCTCCAGGGCACCTTCCCAACCCAGGGATCAAACCTGGGTCTCCTGCATTGCAGGCAGATTCTTTACCATCTGAGCCACCAGGGAAGCCCAATCGAGAGCTAGGTTACCAGTTCTAAAGGTGACAGAGCCCCCTGGGTTCCTGAGACTCTCAAAAAGCACTGTTCGTGCCAAGATAGAAGTGATTGTATAATTGACCAAAGTCAATTCATAAATTTTGACTGCCACTCCAGTCAATGAAATACTCCTAGCATTCCTCTGACAATGACCCAACACTCTAGTGAAGGTTGAATAGTGAGGTTTGAAGGTATTTGTTGCTGTTGCCTCTGGTGAATGGATGTCTAACAAGGGTAGATTGAATGTTACGTAGCCACCTCTCAATAGAGATTTAGAAAAATCACAGACATTTGCATGTCATTACATATTATAGCATAACATACACATATATACATATATATGTATATTTATACATCACATTTTTTAAATACATTGCAGCAACTAACCAACACTGTAAAGCATTTATACTTTAATAATAAAATTTAAAAGATGCTTTTTAAGGAAAAACATACATTGCGGACAAATATGTCCTTCTTAACTGCACACTCCAAAGGCATCTTCGTACTTCCCCACTTGCTCTCCTCTAAATCCTACATAAAACCATAGATCCAATCATTTCCTTACCTGTGACTTCTTGCTTCTCTTGTTTTACCCGGTGTGTGCATCTCTAACCACCCTGTCTCTTGTCACTCTCCTCCTTTTATCTATTGTGCTTGGCTACATTGTCTTCCTTTTGGTTCCCTCAATTAGCCAAGATATCAGGTGCCTTGTAGCATTTGTCCTTCTGCCCTGCCTGCCTAGAACATCCTTCTATACCTCTCTCAGCCTAACTAAACCCTACGCATAATTGAGGTCAGACATAAAGGAAACCGTTGCTGACTCTTCCTGCCTCAGCTAAAGGGAGAGTAGACCCTCCAATAATCAAAGATGGAATGAAGTAATCATCTATGTCTATCATTTGACTATTGTAACAGGGACAGTGTTTGTGTTCTTACTGAGCACTGCCACTGTCTCAGTGTTCAGCAAATGCTGGCTGCATGAGTGAATGAATTTAATAGAGCTATGTTGTATCTGAAGACCTTTGGCCATGGGCTCTTTTCTTTGTTTGTTTTCTTGTTTTATATAAACTTGAAGAGTTCATTGGCTTTATTAAATGATTCATTTAATAAACCATTTAATTAGCTGGCAGCATCCCAACTAGCGAGTGGAAAGTTGCTCTCGAGTTTATTTGTAGTTGTGTCTGAGAATATCAATCGGTGTAGACTTTTTAGTCAGAGTCTTTGGAAATTGATATGACACATTGATTACTCAAACTAGATATACAGATAAGGTATACATCTGGTGTCTTTTGAAATCTAAACTCCAAATCCTCCTTATCTGATGGTTCCTAATAGTCTTTAAGAAGAAAAACAGTTAAGACAAGAATAAACACAAATAATTGCAAAGTACATCTGGAAGGAGTTTTCCCCATCACTTTTCCTTAGGGTCAAAGGTAGGGTGCAAAAGGCCTTAAAGTAAGAGTCAAAGGAAGTTTCTCAGAGAGCTAGTTTGGAAACTGTGCTGTGAATTAACTCCATATGGAGACATTCTACCAAGTTCAAAATGCACTGGTCTGCTCTGCTCAAGTAAACACAGATTAGAAATCTATTTGTTTATATTGCAAGGATTGGCTTTCTTTTATGGCATTCTGTAGTGTCTTGGAGGCAATGCAAGAAGATAATTTTGGCATTAAAAGATTGCCAATAAACTCCAAGGCATTAAAATGATCACTCAACTTTTCCCCTATTGTAGTTCTTACTAAGAGTACAGATGCTGGGACTTCTCTGGTGGTCCAGTGGTTAAGAATCCGCCTGCTAATGCAGGGGACACAGGTTCAATCCCTGGTCCAGGAAGATTCCACACGCTGAGGAGCAGCTCTTGTTCATGAATAGCACCCATCTCGATGAGAAGCCCTTGCACTGCAGCGAAGCATAGTCCCGCTCACTGCAACTAGAGAAGGCCCACAGCAACAAACACTCAGAGCCATCAAAAATAAATACAAAAAAAAAAAAAACTATTGAAAAGAATACAGATGCTTGAGCCTACTGTCAGAGTTTATTGTTCAAGAGATGTGGTCTAGGGGCCATAATCTGCATTCAAAAAATAAGTTAAAACACAAAAAGATACAGAAAGCTGTAAGGAAGAGCAAGCATCCATATTAACCCTATTTTTACACATAGATCTGGTTCACTACTTTCAGCTGTTGTGAAGAGTTCCATCCTGGTACGATCCTCATCACTGTCAAGGGGATCAGGTATGTCCTACTGGGGAAATAAAGCACCTTGAGTTTGAAACAGAAGCGAATATTATTACAAATGAGGGACTAAAAACAGGTATTTTCTTTTTCTTCTTCAAGGAGTAGTCTGTATTGTCTTCTCAGCAATATTTACTAATGCAGGTGTGGCTTCCTCATGTCTTTTTATCAGAAAGCAATCTAGGGTCTTTCCTGGTGGTCCAGTGGTTAAGACTTCACCTTTCAATGCAAGGGGTGCAAGTTCGATCCCTGGTCTGGGAGCTAAGATCCCACACGTGTCATGACCCCCCACCCCCTCAAAAAACACTATAAAACAGGAGCAATATTGTAGCAAATCCAATAAAGACGTTAATGATGGTCCACATTAAAAAGAAAAACTTTTAAAAAAGAAGTATTTGAGAATAAAATTCGGATTTCATTAGGATAGTTTTGGTCACAAGGTAAAAATGACAGTATAGAATTCTGCATGTCTGCTACAGGGTTATTGATCTTCTTTTCTGAGCATATGCCAGCTGTTGTCAGTTTTGTCTTTTCCTCCGTGGATCTGAATGGACCCCAGGCCAGAACAGGCTGGTCTGTTTTCTTCAGACCATTCATCTTTGGTTTGGCTCAATCTCAGGATTCTGGGGAAAAAAAGGCTCTGATCTTTCCTGTTTTGTGGTTTTGCTTCTTTGGTTCTTTTTTGGATAAAATCATTCTGTTTTTTTGTTTAAAGTCATGAACTAGTAACAGTGTGAAAGTGAAAATGAAAGTATTAGTCACTCAGTCATGTCTGATGCTATGTGATCCCATGGACTGTAGCCCACCAGGCTCCTCTGTCCATGGAATTCTCCAGGCAAGAGTACTAGAGTGCATAGCCATTCACTTCTCCAGGGGATCTTCCCAACCCAGGGATCCAACTTGTGTCTCTTGCATTGCATGCAGACTCTTTACCATCTGAGCCACCATGGAAGCCCAATAACAGTATATGGCACTGTAAAACAGGCCTGGCTTGAAGATCCATTTTTGCCATGTATTTGCTGGACAGGAGTGATAATCTCTAAACCTCTGTTTCCTCATCTGTTAACCAGAGGTGATAATAGTATTTACCTAATGAGAAACTCACAATGTAATGCCAAATAGCAAGTGCTCAGTAAATATTATTTCTACTTAATATTTTTACATTTTGAAGTCTGGTGCTCAGTCATGTCTTAAGAAATCAAGAAGAACCTCTTCTACATGAAGTTAAAAGTCTGCATCTGACTCTCAATTGGAAATTTTCTGTCCACAATGGCTCTTGATTTCTTGGGCCATTAGCTTCGTGGATGATATTTATAAAGCCTAAGAAGCTGAGCTCTCATAGGTGAGAAGATCTATCTGATCAGACCATTACCTAATCCAGAAGGACTCCATATAGCTCTTTCATGGACTGCTATTGTCAATAACAGCTCACAACACTCATGTGATCTGATGTGGTGTTTACATCCAAGTGGAGATGCAACAGTTCAGACCCAAGTGTTGTCCAATCAGGTGCTTGAGTAAGATATCTGCCAATAAGAGGGGCGGTGAAAAAATGCAATGCAAGGAAATACACAGAAACACCTGAGTGTTAGTTACACCACGTGAAACGTTCACGAATACTGATGAGAAACATTCAGCACAAATTGCAGGACCCCTGAGCCACGATGAATACTTCCTGTCTCCTGAGCTCAGAATCTTGGGAATTTCTCTCGGCGCCCTGCCTGTCTCTGCTGCTGGAGGTTGTCAGCAGGCTTTCCCACGGGTTGGGGGCTGCTTCTGGACATGATTAGGCTCTCAAGGAGCGATTCCCACGAGCTTCGCTGAGTGTCAGGTCGCTGTTGCAGACATTTTCACTCACTTGATTTTTTTTTTTTTTTGCCTCTGGCAAATGGTTTTGAGCTATTGAATTAGTAAAGAAATGGGTTGGGCACTTCACGAGACTGAAGGAAGAATTGTTTTGACCTAGTTAAGCAACTGAATAAAATATTGTCTTTTAATGATCTCACTTATAGCTAGGTGCATATATTTTTTTTAAAAAATTGGGGCTGTCAAGTTTTCTGTCAAAGAAAACAGAAAATGTAAATTATGAAGGTTTATTAAATAAAATATTAAAATAACGTGTCAAGAACTGTACTGGTTTTGAAACACACTGTGGAGAATTTCCTCCCTTCCTCCCTCCCTTCCGAGCTATCATTTGTAAGTGACAAGAGCTGTGTGTATACACGAGAGAATAAAGCACAAACAAAGGTCCCACCATCAAGAAGCAATCAAATGAGGCGACAGACATGTTTATACATGGAGCCACAATTACAGGAGATCCAACCAGTCCATTCTAAAGGAGATCAGTCCTGGGCGTTCATTGGAAGGACTGATGCTGAGGCTGAAACTCCAATACTTTGGCCACCTCATCTGAAAAGTTGACTTATTGGAAAAGACCCTGATGCTGGGAGAGATTGGGGGCAGGAGGAGAAGGGGACGACGGAGGATGAGATGGCTGGATGGCATCACCGTCTTGATGGACGTGAGTTTGCGTGAACTCCGAGAGATGGTGATGGACAGGGAGGCCTGGTGTGCTGCGATTCATGGGATTGCAAAGAGTCGGACACGACTGAGCGGCTGAACTGACCTGAACTGTACAGGATCCAGTCAGGAGTAGAGCAGGAAGTGGTTATATTATCTCACCATTGAGGGGAAGCTACATAGAGGCGTCGTCATTTGAATTTTGTTCTTGTTAAAGAAAAATCAGCTGCTGAATGGAGCACTTGTCAGATCTTATTATAGTCATATGTACACACATATATACACACACGTGCACACACACTTGGGAGTCATTAAAGAAATAGACTCCTCAAGAATCGTAGGATAGAATTTTTAGACAGAATAAGTTTTTTAGCAAAATCTAGGATTGAATGCTTAACAACAATGCTTAACTGGTTGTGTGTGCTAAGTCGCTTCAGTCATGTTCTATTCTTTGCGACCCTATGGACAGTAGCCCACCAGGCTCCTCTGTCCATGGGATTTTCCAGGCAAGAATACTGGAGGAGGTTGCCATTTCCTCCTCCAGGGGATCCTCCCAACTCAGAGATTGAACCTGTGTCTCTTAAGTCTCCTTCATTGGCAGGTGGGTTCTTTACCAGTAGTGCCGCCTGGGAAGCCTGCTTAACCGACTGGCCTGGTTTTGTTTCTTTTTTGATTGAAGTGTAGTTGATTTACAATGTTGTGTTCATTTCTGCTGCACAGCAAAGTGATTCAGTTACACATATACATACATCCTTTTTGGTTTCGGTTTTGAGTTCAGAGCTTTAGGACCCAACTTTGGTCCAGTTTATTACATACCTGTTTAATTTCTATGAGCTTTGTTTGTTGTTTTCTGAGAATTTTTAGGTAAGCAAAGATTAGGTGGAGAGTGGGATTATAGCTTGCAGCATTATTAGTAACATACATAGTGGATATTATTTGCAAATTCTTTCTCAGTAATAGAAAATCAATAGGGATTCACCGGTTGGATGTGATGAGAGAGGACTTACAGGAAGCAAGGCTGATAGGCAAAGGTAGAGAGTCAAAGACTAGCTGGGTGCGGTGGGGAAAGGCAGGTGGCACTTCCTATCAGGAGAGGTGGGCCAGAGTAGAACGAGGCTAGTGAGTGGGACGAGGACTCCATCTGTCACTTAATGCTGATGACAACCGCGGTTACGTCTCCATCCTCACAGTTCCCCTCTCACCAAGCCCCAGAGCCAAACAGCCAATAGCTGCCTACCTGCTTCCATGAAGGTATCTGACACCATTCAAGTTAAGTGTCCAAAACAAAACCCTGATATTCCCTTTTCTATTTATTTTCTCCTCCAGTCTTATTCATCTCTGTCAACAGTAACCATACCCACAGTCACGGAAGCCAAAAATTGAAAAGTCATCTTTCATCCTTCATTTTCACATCTGAGCCCACATCCAGAACAAATCCTATATCTGCTTGTTTTTCTCCAGGGCCACTATGAATATTACTCTAATCCTCCCTCCCCACCCCATCCCCTAAACAGCCACTATATTTTTACGGTCTTTATAGCTTTGCCTTTTCCAGAATATCATATAAATGGAATCATGCAGTATGTAGCCTTTGCAGAAGGGCTTATTTTACTTTGAAGTAGGTATCTGAGATTTATTCCTGTCTCTGTACGACTTGATGCTCATTCCTTTTTATTACTGAATAGTATCCCCTTATATGGCTGCAGCATACTTTATTTATTCATTCACCTATTGAAGGACATAGTAACTGTTTCCAGTTCTGCTGCTGCTGCTGCTGCTAAGTCGCTTCAGTCGTGTCCAACTCTGTGTGACCCCATAGACGGCAGCCCACCAGGCTCCCCCGTCCTTGGGATTCTCCAGGCAAGAACACTGGAGTAGGTTGTCATTTCTTTCTCCAATGTGTAAAAGTGAAGCTGCTCTGTCATGTCCGACTCTTAGCGACCCCTTGGACTGTAGCCCACCAGGCTCCTCTGTCCCTGGGATGTTCCAGGCAAGAGTACTGGAGTGGGGTGTCATTGCCTTCTCTGGTTTCCAGTTCTAGGCAGTTGTAAATCAATGAAGAATTGCTTCTTGGTTTTTTGTGCACATAAGTTTACAAATGAGTTAAGTACCCAGGAGCATGATTGCTGGAGCATAGGGTAAGACTAGTAAGACCATGCTTACCTATATAAGGACTTTCCAGCTGTCTTCCACAGTGAATGGACCGCACAATTGAACAATCCCTGCACCACTGATTGTGTTCCTTCAGTCAATGAATGAGCATTCCTGTTGCTCTGTACCCTTGTCAGCAATTGGTATTGTCAGATTTTTGTATTGTAGCCGTTCCAGTAGGTGTGTAGTGGCATCTCATTGTTGTTCCTTTATTGATTTTTAGTGATATATATTTTAGTTATTTTCTTCATGATTGCTGGAGGGCTTACATTATATACCTTATTTTATCATAACCTACTTCAGATTTATACTAAACAAATTATAGTAAGACATAGACTAGATGTGAAGGGGAGCAGCTCACCCCATCTTTTTTCTGGCACCACAAGGAGAAATTCTGCCTTCACACAGAGTGTGGGTGGGGTGAGGAGACTCAAAGGCTAAAAACTTTCTCTATTTTTAACAAGATTAACATAATTTGATTAAATATCTCTCCAATTGCTGTTATATCCTTAGGGCAATTTCCAGAGATTTTAAATGTTTGCTTCCCCTGCTTCTATTTTTATAACTCCCACCAGTTAAATGGTGTTTTGCTGGGGAGAAAATTCACCAAGGTCCTCATCTGAATATTCACACCATCATTCCAGGAGCCCCATCTCCTATCAGGACTATTTTTAAACTTTGAGGCTCAGTTAACAGACATCCAGGAAACAGGCTGTCAACTTTTCATAAACGTAAAATAAATGTTATTGCTTTTGTTAATGAAAATGATTTTTAAAATAGTAAATCCATAGTAGTTAAATGGATAATATTTCCCAAGTTCCTGTACCAGCTTGATGGTAGGTAATATCAGCCATCAGTGAGGTTTAGCACTCAATATGTTTCTTTACTTATTCTTTTATTTTTTTACTGAATTAGAACTACTAAATCAAAAAGAGAGCAAGTGATCTGTGACTTTGCTAACTATTTTTCAGGGCAAGGCAAGAACTCAGAATTCCAAAGGTGGTTTGTCACTGAAGACGACCTCTGGCATTCTGTCACGTGCAAAGGTTTATGAATGTCTCATCCTGGGATGCTTATGGTTTTCTAATCTATGCCTTGATTATATTCCAATCTGGAAAGTAATATTTTCCTTTTTCATTGCATCATGTGAAGAAGTGAAGTTGCTCAGTCGTGTGCGACTCTTTACAATCCCATGGACTGTAGCTTCCCAGGCTCCTCCGTCCATGGAATTTTTCAGGCAAGAGTACTGGAATGGCTTGCCATTTCCTTCTTCAGGGGATCTTCCTGACCTAGGATTTGAACCCAGGTCTCCCACATAGCAGGCAGATGCTTTACCCTCTGAGCCACCAGGGAAGCCCATGTGAAGATGGTTTTAAAATATAGCCAGCTAGTATGAAGTTCACTATCTTCTGTCAAATTAAGTAGTTTACATACTTTTTGGAGTATAGTACTGATAGACGATCAGTCTATCCTATCCTATAAAACCCTGAAATCGTGTCTTCAGCAATAACATCTTGAAATATCACCTCTGAAGTGAGAAGCTTAGGCTTTTCGGGATTCTTGATGTATTGTTGAGCTGTGACACTTGAATAAGCTTCATGAAATTGTAGAGATGGTTTTTAGTGGCCTTATAAGTGTCATGATGATCTGACTTTATCATAACTTTAACTTCAAAGGCTGACATAAGCATCTTCTCCTTTGAGAGTCAGGGAATTTCAGAGTGAAAAAAACAGGCTTACACTGCCAATTTATTTTTACAGTAGCCTGACAATACATTTATTCCCTAGGCTTAACTTGATTGCATCCCAACTGTCCTTCTTACCACAACCATAGAATTAAGAGAAGGAGTCATTTGTTGACTGACAACTACTATCTCTATGTGAAGTGCTCAGTGGATGGTGGCAGAAACCCTTCTTGGCTGAGCCATTAGCTCACACTTTGTCAGTGTTCATGTCAACACATTTTTTTCCAGTCTATACCATGACTCATAAAAGAATCCTTAACTTAAAAAAAAAAGTTCCATATATGGAATCTAGAAAAAAGGTAGAGATGAACCTACTTGCCAGAAGGCAGGAGCAGAGAGCCCGCTGTGGAGAATGGACTTGTGGGCCCGGGGGTTGTGGGGAGAGGGGAGGGTGGGGCGAACTGAGAGAGCAGCACTGACACATGTGCACTGTCATTTTTGCTCAGTCTCTAAACTGTTTCCGACTCTCTGTGACACCACGGACTGCAGTGTGGCCCACTGGGCTCCTCTGTCCATGGAATTTTCCAGACAAGAATACTGGAGTGGGTTGCCATTTCCTCCTCCAAAGGATCTTCCCGGACCAGGGAGGGACGCTCTCCATCCTGACACTATCTAGGGACCCATCATGGGATCCATCATGAAAAACAAAAACACTCTTATCACTGAGGAAATTTCAAGGGTTCAGAAGCTCCAGCCCAGGAACCTGGCACATAGACCAATCAAATTCTCTATTATGCAACTTACATCCTCAGCCAGTTGTGAAGTCTATGCCAGCAGCACATGAATTAGTCATTGCCCTTCCTCCTGGTACACTGTTTATCCTATGCAGTATTCAGAGCTCTGTTTGATAAAAGCTCTGCCAATCTCTTATCGGACTGTTTCTCTGAGTTTGAGATTACTATCGTTTGTACCTGCATCTGCATGAAGAGTGAAACCCCGAGATGGCCCTCTCCAGTTGCAAGCTTTCTTTGTCTCTAATATTGCTCGTGCTTATTGTTTGCTATGTCCCAGGCGTGGTTCTCAGCTCCGCACATGCCATTTTATCTTCACAATAAATCTATAAGAGTATTAACACCACTTTACACATGAGGAAAGAGGATCAGAAAGACATTTTGTCCAAAGTAACTTACCCGAAGTCACAAAACAAGCAGCAGAGCTATGATTCACAGCCAGGTTGCCTAGTTTTCAAAGTCTGTGCCCTTACCAATTAGATTGTGCTTCTTGTAGCAGTAACAACATCTTTGCACTGGAAAGTTCCGGAGAAATTCAGTTGGTTTATCATAAAAGCAATTTTTCTTTATTTGGAAAATGATGGAAAAGAATCTGGGGCTAATGTCATAATACAACAAGGCTTCTCAAAAGAAAACATATTTAAGACTAAGGTTAAACAAAAAGACAATTCAATACAATTCAATTCTCAAATGTTTGTCATTCTTTGGATGCTTGCAAAAAATATTTATAGATTCCCCATTACAACACTCACAGTCAAATTCTATATTTACACTGGGGAGCCTTTTCATTATTCTTTATTAGGAAGTTATTCGAAGTTGGCGTGTTAGTGTTTTTACTTTCATCCCTAGTTTTATACCTTGCTGATCCACTTTTGACTCAATGCAAGTTTAAGAAAGTTAAGGAAAAGTTTAAGTGAGATAAAAATTCATTAACCGATGTTCTCATGTCCTTAACTGTACAAGGAGGGTGGTAATCCAAGTGAAGTGCTGTGAGCTAACACATATTAAGTGCCTCTAGTGAGCAGAACAGTGTTCCAAAAGACAGATCTAGAATCTTATCATTAGTGGGGCAAGCACCAGCAGGCCTGCTGGAAGGCGCAGTTCATGTTCCTTCATTCCTGCTGCATTCATTTCTTATTCTGAAAAATATAATTCTTTTTCTCTTGCAGAAATGGAGTGTTACTTTTGTTTTAGGCAACCATGAGGAGGGAAAATATCAGACTGTGCAGTCAGAGAAGGAAGTTTTTATTTTTAATTTTTTAAAATTAGAGTATAATTGCTTTAAAATGTTGCATTAGTTTCTGCTGTTCAACTAAACGAATCACCTATAAGTATGCAACTATCCCCTCCCTCTTGAGCCTTCCTCCCACCCCTCCATTCCACCCGTCTTGGTCATCACAGACCAAGGAACTGAGCCCCCTGTACAGCAACTTCCCATCAACTATTTTTCACATGGTCGTGTTTATATGTCAGTGTTTCTCTCCCCATTCATACCACCTTCCCCTTCCCCCTTATGTCCACATGTCCATTTTCTTCGTCTCTATTTGTGCCCTGCAAATAGGTTCATCAGTATCATTTTTCTAGATTCCCATACATATGCGGTAATATTTGGTATTTATTTTTCTCTTCCTAGAGAAGGAAAGGCTTTTGACAGAGATCTCCTTCACAGCAAGCTCCGGGAGTTGGTGATGGACAGGGAAGCCTGGCATGCTGCAGTCCGTGGGGTCGCAAAGAGATGGACACAGAGGGACTGAACGGAACTCACAGCGAACAGGCATGGCCATGGCACCAAGAACAAAACTTCAACGTATTGAGAGAGTGTGATGCAGTATACTCTGTGCTTCCCTTTTATTATCATGGCATTGATACTACTTATTTTTCTCCTGTCACTTCACTGTCCTAAAATGTATATATTTGGAAAATGAGGAAGTGCTCTTTCTAAGGGCTCACCTATATACAGATATTTCATAAACCTCTCCTGTGGTTATGAAAGAAGAGGTAGGAGACATATGGAAACTATTTGGGTCACTTTTCTTTATTACTTTTCATTTCTCCCCAAATGCAACAAGCTGACTTTCAATGGACCTTCACGATAAGTATTTTTTTATTATTAAATAATTCACATCTAGGACTTATATGCCTAGTTGCTTTGATTCTAACTGATCTGGTTGCTGTGAATTCTCTCTCAGAAATTCAGCCCTCCAGATCCTCCCAGGCTTCTAGACAAGCAAAAACAACTTTAGATGTTGGAACTGTGTGAAGGGGCCCACGAGGGCCTTTCATAGATTTTCCAGTTACATTTTTTTTTTTTTTTAAGGCAAGTCATCCTTTGAATGGCAAACATGGAGAACCAGCTGTTTACTTATGTCTAAAATGTAAATCTTCCCAGAATTGAATTTGGTTTGGGTCCAGTGGGGTTGCAAGGTTCCTGGATGATTTCTTTAAGACAATTCTTGGGTGGAGCTGGGCTGTCTTCAGAGGAGGAGCTAGAATTTTCCTTCAGTCCCCACAAGCCCTCAAGGTCTTGGCAGCACATTGTCCTTGGCCTCCAACTTGCTTCTCCGCTTTCTAAGGCCGTTCCATTTTCTGGGAGTCTTTCTGCTCCTTTCCAGCCCCCTTCCTATGTGTTTCCAGGCTCTCTCTCCATCTCAGGAAACAAACTCACACCTGCCTGGAGTCAGCCTTTTCTGCTACCTCCTCAGGTTGGACACCTCATTCTGGTATTTAAGCCCCTGCCCACTACTTATGACCCATGTTAACCTGGACAAATGACTTAACTCCTCTCAGCCTCAATTTCTTCATCTGTAAAATGGGAATGATAATATGTCTCTCTGGCATGGTTAATGAAGTGAGGTCCACGCATGTAGACTTCTTAGCACAGAGTCTGGTACCCAGTAAGGGCCAGTAACTTTTATAAAGATGATTATTTACTGTACCCAGTGAAGCAAGGGATCTTTCTCCGTGCCCCTCCCCCGCCCCCCGCCCCCCGTACCGTGTATGGCAATGTCTCCTGGCCAGTGTCCTAATAGGATGGATTCAGCGGGTTCAGTTCCATCATCTGCAAGGCCTAGGGGCAAGAATACTAATTCCGCCCACTCCCACTTTGTTCCCACCCTCAGCTCTGCCCTTTGCTATGAGGTGCTCATTCAGGCACGTGTGGGATCCCCCAGCCTTCAAGTCTCAGCTTGGCCAAACCCACTTCCCTCCTGTCCTGCAAACAGCCACTCCTCAGCCACCTCGCCAGCCTAAGAATATGCTCCCTACAGGCTGGTCAAGGCTGGAGCCCTTGGGTGGGCAATGCCATGATCCTGGGAACCTGGAGTGCAATGGAGGGGAGGAAGGTGGCATGGGCTTGGTGCCTCGAATTGTCCTCCATCGGATGGCTGGATGATGCCTGGAGCAGGGCATTCCAGCTGGAGGGACTCAGGGTGGGGCCCTGGCTGTCTGGAAGGAAGCAGGTGGTGGTAAAAAAACAACTAAGTTATTTATTCCATTTTATTTTTATTTTTAAAAATTTTTATTGGAGTGTAGCTGCTTTACAATCTTGTGTGAGTTTCTACTGTACAGCAAAATGAATCAGCTAATGAAAACGTATATCCCCTCTTTTTTAGATTATTCAGGTCACCACAGAGCATTGACTGGAGCTCCCTGTGCTCTACAGTAGGCTCTCATTAGTTAGCTCTCTTATACGTAGTATCAATAGTGTAGGTACCACAATTTCAGTCTCCAAATCTATGCCCCATTTCACCGTTGATATCCATACACTTGCTGTCTCTGTCTGTGCCTCTATTTCTGCTTTGTAAATAGGATTGTCTATACCAACTTACAAGGACCACGCTTTAGAGAGGGCTGTTTCTCTACATTCCGTCTCTCTAGCCAGCTGGGGGCCCTTGTGTCCATACAGTTACAGGGTGACATGCCAACAGTGTGGGTGGGGGCCCACCCTTACCACTGACAACTCCCCAAGGGCTCCCTTTTCAGGACCACCAGATCTCCTTTGGACCAGCCCCAAGGAATGTGAATTTCTGTCAATGCCCACTTCTTGCTATTGTGACGTCTGCCCTCCCCTTTCCCAGAGCTCTGTGCCAAGCAGTAACACGTGTTTCTATGCCTCCCCTCCCCTAAGTTTCTTTTGCTTGGCATTTGATGGGTTGACACAGAAGAGGCACTGTGTGAAGCTCATCTTAAATGCCAGGGAACTTGGGAGAATCTCAGGATACAGAGGGAGTGAAGGAGATCTGTTTGCTGGTTGTAAGTAACATCTGACTCTAGAAATGCTAATGATAAGCCATGAAGGTCAGCACACCCCACTTCCTGCAGAAGCAAGGTGATGGTTCACCTGCTCCTTTAGAATATATGGATACATCTACTTCAGCAGCCTTCCTTTTATTACTGAGAGTCTCAGCATCCACATGTTGTGCATATTACTGGAAGGGATTTGGGGTGAAGTGTTAACTCCCTGAAAATTAATTTTTTTAGAAATAATTTGGCAAGAAAAAGTTATGAAGTATAATTCAGTAGCAAATGCACAATCAAGAGAGAGCCCATGTGTTGGATAGTAAAACCTCCCCAGAAAAGAAAATCAATGGCTTTAATTATGAATTGTCAGAGTGACATTTGGAACCTGAGCAGAAGTACCATCCCTGGAGTGCTAACTATTGAGTTCTAGAAGTGGAAGCTTGGCTTCCTTCCCTCCTGAGCAGGAGTGCTTTGTTCTGGGATCTCAAGGATCCAGTTCTCCATCTGTGGCCCAGCTCTCAAGAAGCAGTTGATTAGTTCACAAGTGGGCTGGTCTGATGAAATACCTTTGTGTATAAAGCTCTATACAAGGGAAGGAGTTTCTTTCAGGGTTTGTTTTCTTTCTTTTTTTTTTTCCTGAACAAAATGCCTTCTCTGAATGATATTCCAAATAGTGGGCTACAGAACATGGATTTCTTGTACTGTTAATAGAGGTTCAATACATACAGGGGTTTATCATTTAAAAGCTTGGGAAACGTTGCATTAAAAATAAATCTAGGTACATCCCTAGAGATCCAGTGGTTAAGATTCTGTGCTTTCACTGTAAGGGGCAAGGGTTCGATTCCTGGTCAGGAAACTAAGATCCCAAGTGCCATGTGGCAAGGCCAAAGAGAAACAAGCAAAAAAAAACTTGCTTCTGGATGTAGCTCTAGAATGACTGAAAGCAAAGTCTTAAAGAGATATTTGCACAACCATGTTCATAGCAGCATTATTTATAACCACTAAAGCATAGAAGTAACCCAAGTGTCCTTTGACTGATGAGTGGATAAACGAAATGTGGGCTATACATACAAAGAAATATTATTGAGTCATTAAAAAGGAAGGAAGTTTTTACACATGCTACAAATATAGGTGCAATTCAAAGACATTATGCTTAGTGAAATAATCCAGTCCACTTACATGAGGTGGGCAACCCACTCCAGTAACGTGGCAGACTACAATCCATGGTCGCAAAGAATTGAACAAGACTAAGTGATTATCACTTTCACTCTCAGGGTGTTCAAAACCCTAAAGACAGAAAGTAGAATGGTGATCGCAAAGGGCTGATGGAGGGGGAAATGGGGAGTTATTGTTTAATAAGTGTAGAGTTTCGGTTTTCCAAGATGAAAAGAGTTTTGGGGATGGATGGTGGCGATGGTTGCACAACAGTGTGAAGGTATTCAAAGCCACTGAACTGTACATTTAGAAATGGTTAAATGGTAACGTTTATGCTATGTGTATTTTAACACAATTTAAATTTAATACAATTTAAATTTAACACACTAAAAAGAAGAAAGACAGATCTAAGAATGTTTGGTTTAACTGCAGGATATCTCAGATCTTTTTTCATGTCCGGTTGCAATATGATTTCAAGTGAGAGGGTGTAAAACACATTTTACCCAAACAGAATATACTTTAGAAGTTGCTCACAGAAACCACCTTTTCTTCCTTGATCTTTTCCTACCCCCTTTCCAGATACAGAAACCACCTTTTCTTCCTTGATCTTTTCCTACCCCCTTTCCAGATACATCTTTTGAATGTCTGAGGAATGTTATTTCTTATAAAACACGACAATTCAAAATCTTCCATGGCGGGTGGACAAGGTTGACTCTTGAATTTTGGTTGTTGCTCTTCAGTCACTAAATCATGCCCAACTCTTTGCAACTGGCAGACGTTGCCATTTCCTTCTCCAGTGGATCTTCCAGACCCAGGGATTAAACCTGCGTCTCCTGCATTGGCAGGCGGATTCTTTACCACTGAGCCATCAGGGAAGCCCCTGATTCATGAATATGGGGCCTAATATTATCCACAAGTTGGACATCTGAGGAGAAGAGGGAAACATTCATTGTGCAGCATTTCTCAGGGAAAAGTGGATGTAGGGGAGTAATTTCTGCTTGGAATAGTCCCTGGCACCTGTGAATTTAGGTACCACGTAGCTGCACGGTTTAGGCAGAACCACCCAGAGTTCAGCCCCCAGGCCTCACAAGACACTTGCTCTGGGATGCGTTTCCTCAGTTCCCACATCCCCTCGCCTCAGAGACACGGCCGTACAGTGAATCACTCTCATTAAAGAGGAACAAATTTGGGGGAAATGGCATGAGTTAAGCATTGAGGAAAACACACCAACTCTCCCGCAATGATTTTATCATTCACCTCTGCCTTTTCTTTTTTTTTCTATTTTGTTCTATAGGTCCACCTATAGCAAAAGAAGCATCAGTCATCATCCCTTGTGATACGTGAGGCTGCTGGCCTTTAATTCAACAGACTTCCAGTCTTAGGAGAAGTAGAGTGTCTGACTCAGGGAAGGGCAGGGGCTGAGAGACAAGCCTTGTAATTAAACTAAGATGTTGGAGTATTTCTGTGTGTGCCCTTAGTCTTAAAACACAGTGTACTTTTGGACATATATCTAGTTATAAGGAACCTGTCTATCATGAATTCTATAAACATGGTGATAAATTCTCTAAATTTCAGACTGGAACACATCATCCAGCTAAAAGTGTTTTGTTTTGTTTTGTTATCAGCCATGCCACGCAGCATGCAGATCTTCGTTCCCCAACCAGAGACTGAAGGTTTGGGAATGCAGAGTCTTAACCACGGGACCAAGAGGGAAGTCCCAAAGATTTTGTAAGTGTGTGTGTGTGTGTGTGAAGTCAATTAATCTTTATGAGCTATATATCCCAGTTAGTTAGTCAATAACAGAAATCTTTTACTGGAGAAAATAGAATTTTCTAAAATCACGACTGTACCAGGAGAGCTGGCATGGAGGTAAACATCCATGACTCCATGTGGCACTTAGATTGCAGATCCATCCTGAAGAATGTTTTTGATTCACTTATTATTCTTACAGATCTGATCTTTCATAATTCTCTAGTGAATCTGGACATGGTCCACTCTGCCAGTTATTTTTTTTTTAAAAGCTGTTATCACTCAATGAACATTAGTGAATGAAGTTGCAAGATAGGTTTTTTGTTTGTTTGTTTGTTTTTTTAATCTCTTTCAAAACTGTAGTTTTCCCACCTGGAGACACTGTCCACAACCCTCTAGGGCGTGAATATGTTTCAGAGTCATGGGACTCCTTGTTGACCCAAGCATTCCAAACTTGTGTGTCATACAGCAGTGGAGAACGAATCCAAGTCTGAAAGCCACATCTCTGAGTTTCCTGTGTTGTTTAATAAAATATTGAATTAGCGTCGACTCTGTCTGTTTCTGTTGGATTTTAGACAATCATGTGAGCATAAACGCCAGTCCAGGAGGGATGGGAGAGTGGACGCTGTGGAACCCTCCCTACCAGGTCCCAATATGAGTCAGAGTTGGCTTGCAGTTGGAAAACAACAGGGCAGTTGGACCTGATTAAATATGAGAAAGTCTGCAAAGCAGTGTTGGTGACCCACCCTACATCTCCCCTGTCACCTTATATAGGGGAAAACTTGGGCCATAATTCTTAAAAAACAAATTCAGCGTCTCAAGAAATTTTAGCTTTTCTTGCTTATAAAATGAGTGTTAACTCATTTCCTGGAGCTTTAAAATTTTCACTTTGTTAAGGGAAAATGAAACATCCCTCATGGCTCATTGGTGCAGAATCCACTTGCCAATACAGGACACGTGGGTTTGACCCTTGGGTCAGGAAGATCCCCGGGAGAAGGAAATGGCAACCCACTCCAGTACTATTGTCTGGGAAATCCTATGGACAGAGGAGCCTGGCAGGCTACAGTTCATGGGGTCGCAAAAGAACTGGACGTGACTTAGCAACTAAACAACACAAGGGAAAATAGCAAATGAATCTCTACCATACCCCTTCCTAAATCCGTAACAAAATGTTTATCAGTAAGTTTCTGCAGGACCAAAGTTTATCCCAAAAATTCTCTTGTAGAGACCAAGACTTTGATTTCTTATTCAGTGGAGGTCTGGTAAATGTTTAATGGCATAGCAGTTGCAGACTTTCAGATACCGCCCCCATTGACTACCTTAGTGATGTGTTATAACTCAGTGTGGAGTTGAGTTGTTGTTTAGTCACTTAGTCGTGTCCAACTCTTTGCAGCCCCATGGACTGTAGCCTGCCAGTCTCCTCTGTCCATGGGATTTCCCAGGCAAGAGTACTGGAGTGGGTTTCCATTCCCTTCTCCAGGGGATCTTTCAACTCAGGGATTGAACCCAGGTCTCCTGAATTGCAGGAGGATTCTTTACTGCTGAGCCACCAGGGAAGCCTGCAGAGTTGGGGAGAGATGGGCAAATTCAGCTCTTGCAAGCCAGTAGGAGCTGGTTTCAGGACACTCCTGGACCATGGTTCTATTTTGTTGGTTTTTGAAACTGAGACCATAATTAAGAAGGAGGGCCGGGGGCATTTGGCTTCCCCAGTGGCTCAGATGGTAAAGAATCAGCCTTCAATGCAGGAGACCTGGGTTCAATCCCTGGGTTGGGAAGATTCCCTGGAGGAGGGAATGGCAACCCACTCCGGTATTTCTGCCTGGAGAATTCCATGGACATGGAAGCCTGGTGGGCTACAGTTCATGGGATCATAAAAAGTTGGACATGACTGAGAAGCTAACATACACACGCAATCCACTGGTTTCCAAATTTTGGTGTGAAACATTATCACTTAAAGTATAGAGGTTGATGCAGATTTCTGGGGCTGAGACCAGAGCATCTGTATATTTAGCAAGTTTCCCAGGTCATCCTGATACTGTGGTCTGAGCTCTGGTTCCTATATTCATTCCTACATAAGGACAGTCTTATATATGTAGTACTGCCATTCCTGATGAAGAACTCTACATTTTCATGAAATATGTTTTCATACCATGAAATTCACTAAGATATTATTAAAATAGACTAAATTCACTAAGATGTAATGAAAATAGATTCTAATGTTCGGAATGAATAACGATCCTCCTATTCACTTTGATATAATAAACTATATTCAGCTCATTACTTTTCATTATCCAGAATGTTAAATATGTTATGGAAAGCCAAATTCCATATATTTTAGAAATTAGATGAAATCTTTATGGAGCACATAAATATGGTCATCCTCGAGTTGTGAAAAATCTTTGCATCAGACGTTTTCTTCGTAAAAGTGATTTGCACAGCAGGTATCTTCTCTCCCTATCAATTTTCTTCCAACAGGATCTTGTCAAGTTTGCAGTGAATATAATGATTTGTTTATGACAAAAAAATCATATAAACACTCCAACTTCCTCTGGAAAATGTTTGGGTGAATTTCCAGAAGGCTATGTAAGGTTATTTTATTCCTTGTCAGGAACGTATGAATGCATTTCATTGGAGATGACTTCACTGCTTCAAAGGTTATCTTTCTCCAAAGACTGCATTCACTCCACAAACGTCTTCCAAGCTATTTTCTTTACTCTAAAGGCATCTACAATCTAACTGGGGTCAAGAATTCCTTCTATTAACAATTAGAGAAGAGCACGGAAGGCATTTGAAACCATGGCTGGTATCGATTGCTGTGTGTACGTTGCAGGTTATTTGTGGGGAGCAATAGATATGCACATAATCACTGCTGAGTGTGACAAATTCTGGCAGACAGTGACTAACGTTTCCCTGATGATTCAGGACAGCTTTACAAAGGGAGTGACACATGATCTGGGTCTTCAGGATAATTTGGAGAAGGGATGGTGGAAGCAGGGAGGACATTTCAGGCTTCAGAGGAGCGAAACTCAGGCACCAGGCTCAACAGCAGATACTTTCAAACACAGAGCTGTGCTGCGCACTTGGGGGAAGGAGAGTAACTAAGTGATGAAGAAAGTGATTTAAAGCAATTGTGCTAATAGGACTGAAGCCTGCCAAACTCCTCTATTCATGGAAGTCTCCAGGCTAGAATACCGGAATGGATAGCCATTCCCTTCTCCAGGAGAACTTACCCACCCAGGGATCGAACCCTGGTCTCCTGCATTGCAAGTGGATTCTTTACCGTCTGAGCCACCAGGGAACTCAAAGTGTTCATGTGCCATTTGGATGCCTAAGATTTGTAAATATTAGAGAAGGAAGGGGAAGGGACACAATTAAATGCCTTGGGATGCATTGCAGATATTAAGTAGTAGTGGGAGGCGCTGGAAATAAGTGACAGAGATGTGGGCTGTTGTATTGAGGGAAGTCTTTCTAGATTAAGGGTATTCTGCCAAGAGGAAGTGCATTTACACAACCAACACACAACAAGCCAACAGAGGTGGGAGAACAGACTTTATGAGTGTGTTCAGTCGTGTCCAACTCTTTGCGATCCCATGGACGGTAGCCCGCCAGTCTCCCCTGTCTGTGGGATTTCCCAGGTAAGAATGCTGGAGCGGGTTGCCATTTCCCCCTCCAGGGGATCTTTCTGACCCAAGGGTCAAACCTGCATCTCCTGCGTCTCCTGCATTGTAGGCAGATTCTTTACCCCTGAGCCACCAGAGAAGCCCCACTGGTGGGCCAGGTGGAGGCTAGGAGGACGGAGTAGTGGGAAACATGTAATTCAGAGTCCTGACTTGGCTCAGGACTAGGCAAGGATTTGGGGGGACAGGGAAAAAATCTTTATCTTTTCAGATCCTCAGTTTCTTTAACTGTAGAATGGGTTGAGTAAAACCTACCTCACAGGCATGTGAGGCTCAAATGGGGCAATTTATGTGGAAAAGTTCTATAAATTGATGTGTACTATTAATATAAATGTGGGAGTATCAATGGATGGGATTCTTGAACACTGGTTCCTTTCTTCAAAGCCACAGCCTATACCTGGATATTTAGGCTTTCATAAATGGCATTTTTCGGCATGAGGATATACGTTGTGTGCCAAATTTAGATCTTCCCACCAAAAGCCGACCTCAGAACCGAAACATTTCTAGTTAAAGAGCCTATATATGTTTAAAAAAGCAAAATGTGTCTTTCAGTTTATTTTATTATATCTTAAATGATAAACTCAACAACTTTTATGGTTTAAATTCTTAAATAACAATATTAAAATAATTAATGGTTAGCATTTTAGTGATTTTAGCTTGCCTGAGTTTTCTTAAGTGGGTCACGGTTCCTAAAGACAAAGAAAATAGAACTTGCTTTATTTAAACTGAAAAGTATTCATTGCTGATCTGATTAATGGCTGTTCTTTTGGGAAGCATTGTTTGGAAATGAAAACAAGGTTTCTGACCTTAAAGTGTCCATGGATGATCTGATTTTCTCATCAAGTGAAACACTAGAGGTTAAAATAACTGAGCATGATTTTAAGTGTAACATACCCTCAAAATTCAACTGGCCATTCTCCCATCTGGTCACCCAGCTACGCCTGCTAAAGTGATATACATAAAATAAACAGTATTTTAAACATTCTTTTATTTAGCAAAGAGTGATATTTTAAAAAGAAAATTACATTTTACAAATACAGTTTCCTCTAAACTTGCACAAAAGGAGAATTTTCAAAATATGTTTCAGTTTTTTTTTTTTATCATTTGGAGAATGACATACTTTGTCATATATATAACTTCAGATCATCCCTCCAGTCACACATCTTGACGTTTTCACTATTTGTGAGAAGGACACCAAAACTGAAGTTGTTATCTTGTTCTGTAGAGCTTCTGTCTCAGCTAAGCTCTGGGGCCCCTGTGTCTATTTTTGGGTCTAACATCTGTTCAGCTCATGCACTGATCTTCACTTTTCCAATTTCGCTTCACTGCATTTCTTGGTAGAACCACCCATTTGGATGTGCTCAATGACATATTACTGAATTCCTCACCATCACGGGTCTTCCCCCACCCCGACACATCTGGAATAAAAATGAACTCGAAAATGTAAGAGCAAATTACGTTTCCACATCTAATGAAGGAAAAGAAATAGTAGATGGCTACCACTTTTCATTCCAAACTGCTCAAAATACTTCTCACATATGGCTCAAACCCTTCATATTTTCAGGTAGACTGTACTTATTTCCCTAAGAACAGGAAAACACCTTTCTTTTGCTCACGTTAAAGGTGTAACAAGAACAGGGTGGCTAGATAAATTCTAGGTAAATTCTAGAGAATAAAAATGGGGGTAGAGGGGCATTCCAACCTCTTTGGTTGTTAGAATGAGCAAGTTGAGTTTAAATGCTGCCAAAATCATTTGAAGAAAAGTGATGAATTAATATAAACCAGCATCATGCATGGAGAAGGCAATGGCACCTCACTCCAGTACTCTTGCCTGGAAAATCCCATGGATGGAGGAGCCTGGTAGGCTGCAGTCCATGGGGTCGCTGGGAGTTGAACACGACTGAGTGACTTCACTTTCACTTTTCACTTTCCTGCATTGGAGAAGGAAACGGCAACCCACTCCAGTGTTCTTGCCTGGAGAATCCCAGGGACGGGAGAGCCTGGTGGGCTGCCGTCTATGGGGTCGCACAGAGTTGGACACGACTGAAGCGACTTAGCAGCAGCAGCAGCAGCAGCACCATGCAATTGTAAATTCCCCAATTCTTTGGTTGAATCTGATTATTGTTGCTCTGGTGGGAGATTGTAATGATATTTTTTTTTGGATATAAAACAGCACATGGCAGATTAAAGATAGTGTTGCGGAAACTCCGCCCCTGATCACTGGTGCGGAATAGAAACATGGAGACAGTTTTGGCTGCAGTAGAAAAGAGTAGCTTTTACTGCTGTGCCAGTCAAAGGGCGCCACATGGGCTAATGCTCTCAAGACTGTGTGAACCCATCCTGGATGGGGTAGTAAGGAATTTTAATAGTGTTCAGGGAGGAGGGTGTGATCAACTCATGGACAATTCTTGGATTGGTTGTCACCAAGGCGAAGTTTCAAGCATCATCAATTTTCTGGTTTCAAACAGTTTCGTATCTATGTTCTTGTAGTCAGCAGTTTTCAGCTGGAGGGGGATCTGCTTCCTATAAAAACAACTCAGGAATGTGTGTCGGGTCTTTATCTGTATCTTTCAGGGAACTGGGAGTTCAGTGATTCAGCTATCTGGTAGAATTATAGTCTAAATTATTACCAGTTCCCTAGTCCAACAGCTCTTTTTTTCTACACCTTCATATTTCCCAATCTTTAACTCTTGAGTCAGCATTTTATTTCAAAATAAAGGACATGGGAGCTTGTGCACAGTTTCAATGGCCACAGGTACTCTGTGACTCCTCCCACTGAGAAGTAAAGGCTGGTCTCAGAGACTGGTGGCATGTGGTGGAAGTGACACTCTGGATCCCCAAGCTGTGTCATAAGAAATCTTGCTGCTTCCGCTTTTGTCTCAGGAATACTCTTTGCAGCCTTGGGCTGCCCTCTAAGTCCACTGGGACTGCTGGGTGTGTCCCAGCAGTGGGTTCTCCAGTTGGGAGTCCAAGGTAAGCGGAGCCTTTCTAGCTACTTTACCAAGTCCTGTAGACCAGATCAGCTCACCCAGTCAATGCCAGGTGGAACCTCCAGACCAGCCCACCCAGTCAATGTCATGTGAACACTCAGCTAAGGCCTGTCTGACTCCCTTAACCACAAAACTGTAATATAATAAAATGCTTGTTGTCTTTAGCCTAATAAATTATTGAACACACATAAAGGTACATCCTTTGAGACAGCTGTAGGATTTCCAGGTAACTCAGCAGTTAAGAATCCTCCTGCCAGTGCAGGAGACTCAGGAGACATGGGTTCAATCCCCGTGTCAGGAAGATCCCCTGGGGAAGGAAATAGTAACCCACTCCAGTATTCTTGCCTGGGAAATCCCATGGACAGAGGAGCCTGGTGGGCTACAGTCCATGGCCCCCTGCAGTAGGAGTGTGGAGTCTTAGCCACTGGACCACCAGGGAAGTCCAAAACTTCATTTAAAAGCCCAAAACTTTTAAATGAAGTGCAGATGGCACTTTCTTACAACCCAACTTTAAATTTAAGTTGACATTTTTATTAAGTTTTTACAGTTTCTGTCAACTTTAAACAGAATGTATACAAGTCAGTGGAATGTGTAAGTCAATGCAGAAGGTACCATAAAAACTGTATATTTGGAAAAATTATTTTAGAGTTTTTTTTCTCTACAAAGTTAAAAATCCTGGAAAATGGTGGATTATACATAAACGAGAATGTGCGAAACTTTCTCCATATTTGTATTACATGTCAGTTCAGTTCAGTTCAGTTGCTCAGTTATGTCTGACTCTTTGCGACCCTATGAACTACAGCATGTCAGGCTTCCCTGTCCTTTACCAACTCCTGGAGCTTGCTCAAACTCATGTCCATTAAGTCAGTGATGCCATCCAACCATCTCATCCTCTGTCGTCCCCTTCTCTTCCTGCCTTCAATCTTTCCCAGCCTCAGGGTCTTTTCCAATGAATCAGTTCTTTGCATCAGGTGGCCAAAGGATTGGAGCTTTAGCTTCAGCATCAGTCCTTCCAATGAATATTCAGGACTGATTTCCTTTAGCATGTACTGATGTTACATATCTTTAATCAACTGTTGCTTTCTTTAATCCTTTGAAACCACAAAGAGATGTTCCTGATAACGATTACAAAGTAGCTCTTGACTCATTTTATTCACTATTTATAGAACCCATCATCAGGAGGTCTGACAAGGCTGAGGCTGAGTTGCTGGCTGTTGGACAGCTGCACATCCATGTTAGGTACTGGGTCAGCGGAGTATTCACAGCTAATGGAAACTACAGAAACCACGTGGGTGATCTAGAGTAGCAGAGAGTCACTGGTGGCAGCTGAGAACTTCACTTGGAACTGGAGGAATCGGTTTTTATCAGAGAGATGTTAAGGTCTTGAAAGTCAGAGAGGGTCCAGATTTTTAATTTCTGTAAGACTTCTCTACAGTGACCTTTTGGTGTTAGCTGAGCCCCTCAAATCATTTTTAATCTGTGCCTCGCATTAATTTTTTGGTCTTTCTTGTTATCTTGGGACCATTGGTCTATTAAGTTTTAAGCAAGCCACTTGAGTGCAGGAAATAAGGAGCGGGGGTGGGGGGAGGGGAGTGGTTTCCTTCTATATTCGTATTGCTTGACATATAATTATGTTCAGGTCGTTGTTGAAAAAGGATTCATAAATCATTCCCACACTTCTTGGTCCAGAAATTGCAATGTCTGCCTTGACCCTTTATATTCAAGTTACGTTTTTTAGTATGAAAAATATATACACATATATGGATATGAAGGCTTCTTACATGCAGTCTTTAGCTACCCAAGAATGCTATGAACAGAACAGACATTCTTATCATTAGTGACTCCTATTGCCAAAATAACATTTCTTTTATGATTTGATTTTGTAAAATTTCTGTCTGTAAGGTTTTCAATCTCTTTGAGTTTATTTATTCCTTTAGAAGAGATGGTATGTACGCATAGTGCACAGGTTTGAAATACAACTGAGAGACTGAACTGAACTGAATACACAGCTCAGAGAAGTTGTTTTCCTCCCGTTTTGTCCCATAGTTCTTGGTGTCTCATTTCTTTAGCCAGATTTTGAGCATTCTTCTCTAAACCTAGACCATATATTTTATGTGTGTTGGTCACTTAGTCATATCCAACTCTTTGCAACTCCATGGGCCGTATCCCACCAGGCTCCTCTGTCCATGGGATTCTCCAGGCAAGAATACTGGAGTAGGTTGCCATTCCCTTCTCCAGGCATTCTTCCCCACCCAGGGACTGAACCCGGATCTCCCGCATTGCAGGCAGATTCTTTACTGTCTGACCACCAGGAAAGCCCAGACCAAAAGATCCTGCATCCTGTAACTAAGACCTGGCACAGCGTCCCCCCAAAAGAAGTTGAGGTTCTTCTCCAAAAACTCAAAAAAGATTCAAATACTGTCATCTCACATGTGTAGATAAAGGATCAGTTCAGTTCAGTCGCTCAGTCATGTCCAACTCTTTCCAGCGCCATGGACTGCAGCACGCCACGCTTCCCTGTCCTTTACCAACTAGCGGAGCCTGCTCAAACTCATGTCCATCAGGTCGGTGATGTCTTCCAACCATCTCATTCTCTGTCGTCCCCTTCTCCTCCTGCCTTCAATCGTTCCCAGCATAAAGGATCAGCAATCTTTTTCTCCCTTTAATTTATATACATAGAAGCATTCTGTACATACTCCTCTGTATCTAGCTTTTCTTACTCATTATTGTATTCTAGAAATGATCCCATCTTTGTACATATAGAGATGACTTTTTAAAAGACCTGCTAGTATTTTATTGTGTAGGTGGACCATAGCTGACTTAACAAATGTTTATTAATGTGCATTATGTTGTTTCAAACATTTTTCTCTTGCAAGCAGTTGCTGTAATAAATACGCTTCTGCATAAGTCTTTGTGCTCATGTGAGAGATTATGTATAGGATAACTTCCAAACAATAGAAATACTGAGTCAAAGCAACTAGTGTTTTGCATTTTATTCTATATTCTCAAGTTGACCTCGTAAAGCTGTAATAATACATACTCAGAGCAGCAGTTGCATTCATTTCACATTTCCTCCACACGCAATGTCTCATCAAGCTTTGATTTCTGTTAATTTGATATGTGAAAAAATACTCTCTTCTTAGAATTTTAAAGCACAGATTTCTTAGTTTGCTGAAGACTGGTCAAGATTTTTGTCTGATTTTCTATATAATTATTGACTTTTTCTTCCTGGTTTATTGTGTTTTGGATATTAAGGAAATTAGACTTTTTTTTAGACAACTTTTTCAACTTTTGTTGAAAGCTTTTTCTCAATTTTTATATTTTCTTTTTTAATATAGAGTTCCCAGTCTTTAGAGGCTTAGGAAATATTATGTAATACTGTTTAAAAATTCACCCATGTTTTCTTATAATATTTTATAATTATTTCTTCTTTTTAAAAAATGTTAATGCTAGATTCACCTGGAAATTTTAGAGTGGAAAATAGACTTCTGTTTTTCCAGAATGCTATCAAAAAGTTTGAGTATCATGAGCTCCCCTCCTTCACCATCAAAAAAAGATAAAAAACATAAATATGCTAGGACCCTTGAAGTGGATGAAATACGAATAGTTGATAACTTGCCTGAGATGGTAAAAGTATTATGTGTAGACTTGGCTGGACTACAGTACCCAAATACTTGGTCAGACATTATCCTGAGTGTTTCTGTGAGGATGTTGTCAAAAGAACTTTAAATTTAAATAATTTACACTTTTAAACTTTTGTTTATTTATTTCTGGCTACACTGTATCTTCATTGCTGTGCATGGGTACCTTGTGCCATCAGTTGCTCAACTGCAAAGTAGGGATCAGAAATCAAAGCAGCGTATGCCCACCCCCCAAAAAAATGGTGGGTTGAGGCCTCTTTGATTAAAAAGCAGCAGTACACATGCAGCCTTACGGTACTTCACTAACAATGACTCCTCGATGCAGTGCAGGTGGGAGGTCTTTTCTCATCCTTCTGGGCATGACTTCACTCTCTGTTCAGTCATTTGTGTGTTTGTGTGTGTGTGTGTGTGTGTGTGTGTGTGCACACACTCGGTCACTCAGTCATGTCTGACTCTTTGCAACTCCATAGACTGTAGCCCACCAGGCTCCTCTATCCATAGAATTTTCCAGGCAAGAATACTGGCGTGGGTTGCCATTTCCTATTCCAGAGGATCTTCCTGACCCTGGAATTGAAACAGCATCCCTTGTGTCTCCTGAGACCCCTGCGTTGGCAGGTGGACTCTTTGCCACGGTGCCATCTGGGAAGTCATTCAGCAAATACATATTGAGAGCTGACAAAAATTGTCACATGGACATTGTGCTGTATCTATTTATAAATAAATACTGTATAAAAGTATTTATTTTCATGCCCATTGCCAACTCCAGTTTCCATCACATTGCTGGGCACATAGTAGGCCTTTGAGCAAATGAACTCCCATAATTAATTCATCCTACTTAATAATTTGGAGTGAATGTAACTATTGTGACCCAAAGTAAAGTAGTCTCATGTTCCTCTTCCCTGAAGTACTTTACCACAATAGACTTTTTCATTTCTATGTCCCCTGTGACCTAGAGTAAAACGGCTAATCACAGGCCTCTTAGTGAGAGAAATATGGTCAGATTATTAGACTTGTATAATCACTACTTTGAATGTCCTTTGATTTTCATTCATTTTATCTTTCTATTTTTATAACCTCAGTTCTTTAATCCTGTTTGGGCAGCTCAGTATAAAATATAGAGAGAAACCCGTCACTTTTCTGGCTGACTAGTATCATAGGCCTAAGAAAGAAATTTAAAACTCTTGTGTTCATATTCCAGCTGTTCTGTTCCAACAGCAGATTTCATTTTAATTGTACATTCCTGGAGGAAACAGTCAGCTACATTTGCCTGTCTCACATGCTGTACATGTGTTGCTGTTTGAAATCTAACAACTCTGTCTCTTCTGGACAATGCCCAGTTATCTTGACCTGATTTAATCAGGCTTGCTAGTAAAAAGCAAATCATTTGCAAAGCATTGCTAGTTCTTTAGTTATTACATTATATTAGCTCCAAATATATGATAATTACTGCAATAGAACACTTTGATATTCCCCGGACTTTCTCATTCTTACCCCACTCAGTAGACCCAGGCATCCTGACCAAGTTGTCATACTCCTCTTAGAAGTTAGAAGTGTGGAAATAAATGAAGATCAACCAAATGAGAAAAGCAAAGGCTATTTATTCAGAGCTTGCTACAGCCAAGAAACCTCAGCCACCATTACTGGCATTTGGCAGACAATCAAAAGCAGGCAGAGGAGTGGAAAACCTTTACAGTGGAATAGAAGGATGGTACAGGTATTTCTTGAATAGAGGCTGTTGGCATGGAGATGCTGTAGGCAGCTTAACAGAAGCAGGACTTCCTATGTAATTCATTAGAGGTACCTATCCCTTTCTCTTCCCTGATGGCTCAGAGGTTAAAGCGTCTGCCTCCAATATAGGAGACCTGGGTTTGATCCTTGGGTTGGGAAGATCCCCTGGAGAAGGAAATGGTAACCCACTCCAGTATTCTTGCCTGGAGAATCCCATGGACAGAGAAGCCTGGTAGGCTACAGTCCACGGGGTCGCAGAGTCGGACACGACTGAGCGACTTCACTTACTTACTTATCCCTTTCTCTAGTTTGCCTGAAGTTGGAAGTGGGAACAAAAGTTAGAAAAACTCAATTATTAATTAAGCCCTGGCCATTTGGGGTTGAATGCTATTGTTCAGCTTTCTGGATTGTTATTAGTGAAGGCAATCTGGCTTCCTGTAAGTTTTAGGCCCAGCAGGCTGGCTTCCTGGGCTATTTATTTATAAGGGGCTTGTGTCTACTGTCCAGGAAATGTTTACACAGTCCCTACCTACCCTCGCCCCTGCTTGCCGTTAGGTCAGCAACTTTCTGTGGATTTCACGGGGGAGTAAGGAGGTCTTTGTAAAATTTGATCTCACCCTGGCATATCAACAACTGGCCTTTGATGATAGCATTCCTAATAGTTAAACCATCACCATTCATCAGGGAACTTATCAAGTTACATTCCTTCACTTTGGAATTTCTATTCCCTTTGAGCTTTCCATTGCTTTGTGAAGACTCCTGTTCCTAAAATTTCTGAAGAGAGGGTGTTATGAAATTACTGGGGAAGGGGGTGAGATAAACTTGATATTCAAAATATACCTGACCAATGCCATGATCTCTTTGATAAACAATACTTTCGTGATAATAGACAAATAGACTTTCTTGGAAGTTTAATGGCATTTTAATTTTTTTTTTTTGCATTGCACTCCTCATTTTGAACTTATTCTCAACTTTGACCCAAAGGATTTTAAAACCCTTTTCACAGGTACTACTGTTAAGCCCAGACTCATCCATTTTGTATTTGGATTCGAGTTCCTGACCTTACATTTATCCACCCTAAGGGTAAAGTGTGGCTTAAGGGACCTTTTTTGGACCATATTCTACCATGCAACATATACTTCCCCTCTCACAGCCTCATGTTACCACCAATTTTCTAAGCATTCCATTGCTTGAGATTATGAGCCAGATGATGCCAAGGAAATCAATCAGTACATTCAGCAACCATTGATGAATCAGTTGTGAATATCTGCAGTTATAAACTTACCTAACCCCAATCTCCCCAGCATGCCTGCTGGATGTTATGTCGAATGGCTTGCTGAATTCCAGAATCATTATATCGTATCACTTACCATTGTGCTGGTCTAGTAATCCTTGCAGAAAGAGAAATGCAATAATTTTATATGACATTTTAAATGAACACATCCTGGTTTGGTAATCACCATTTCTTCTGAAGATGGCCTCACAGACCATTCTTTCTAAGACATTAATTTTTACAATTTTCCTCAAGATTGCTATTAGGAGCAACATAATCTAATTTCTTTTTGAGGAAAATCAAAACCATATGTGATCATGTGCTTTGAGCATTTCTTCTCGTCCCTATAGTTCTTCAAAAGAAAAAAACACTGACGCTGTTTCATGTGTCTTTTTAAAAGGACTCTCAGTATTTTATGCATTTGTTTAGGGGCACCAGATCTTAGTTACAGCGTGCAGGATGGTTAGTGGTGGCATTTGGGGTCTAGTTCACTGACCAGGGACCAAACCCTGCACTGGGAGTATAGAGTCGTAGCCACTGGACCATCAGGGAAGTCCCAATCTCAGTATTTTGAGACATAATTTACCCCAGGAATCCCATTCACAGGCTGCAGTGTGTGTTGCTGCTCACCCAGACTGCAGCTGGCTCTGGAAGATTCCTTGGGTGTTCAGGGCATCCTTGCTAGGAGGTGTTGGATGGTATGCCCTCCACACGCTTTCATCCCAGGGTGACCCAGAGCCAATGACTGTCCCTGGGAGGGATACAAAAGACCCAGTCTCACCTTTAGGGGGACATCAGGTTTAATTTAAACTCCAGTGTTCCCTGCTAGATGCAGGAAAGCATAGATTTCATCTGAAACCCATTCAGCTTCCCTCATTCCCTTACAGGTTCCTCCGGAGATCACTGTAAAGAACTCTGAAGGTTTGGACACTTGTTCTTAACCTGCCACAGTTTCATGGATGCTGGAAGGACAGACGAGACACCTGTTATCAGAAGCAAAAGATAACGTACTACACATTACAAAGCAGTGGGCAGTGTCTTCACCGTGGCGTTGATTCCCCAACCCCCTGTTCTCAGAGGGTCAGATGCTAGCTGCAAGACAACCATGATACAAGAGAAGCACCCCAAGCTCAGGGATCCTGAAACTTTCTTAGCAGGAAGTGAGCGAACCTGTCCTTTGTTCTGAAGGATTTACTGTCTCTGCCTTCCAAGGTTGTTCACAAAACAAACACCCTTGAAAAGACAGTCCGGAGAAGAGGCAGCTAGTCGCTCTTCTCACAGAACATGCAAAAAAGTGAAACACCTAAGGAGACAGTCACCTAATAACATTTATTCTCGTTTCTGCATCTTCTTGGTGTCTGAAAAAAGTTCCCATGATTACACCACATTGTCACTCACTTGGATTAACATGACTTGCAAAGGTGAGAACCGAACTGTTCGATTTCCTTTATAGGGAACTAATGAAGACTATTATCAATAATATTCCAGGTGTAATATTGATCCCAACTATGTACCCCAGGGTCTCAGACTCGGTCAGCCAAATAAATGTCATGAACCATGAGCATCTTCCTTAGAAATCAGGAGATTTCTCCTTTGGGAGGGTCCTTCTACATTGACCCTTCTACTTTGCCTAAGGGTTTAACACAAATATGCAGGGTACGTTACCAACTGCACAGACTCTGCCTCAGATGGTAAAGAATTTGCCTGCAATGCAGGAGACACTGGTTTGATCCCTGGGTCGGAAAGATCCCCTGGAGAAGGGAATGCCAACCCACTCCAATATTCTTGTCTGGAGAATTCCGTGGACAGAGGAGCCTGGCGGGCTACAGTCCATGGGGTTGCAAAGAGTCAGGCACAACTGAGCCACAGACACTTTGACTTTCACTTTCTGCCTCATCCCACAGGAGGAAATCTAGGGCAATTCTATCATCTATGAAGCCCCTGGCCAGTTTGTTGAGACCGATCTGAATGCCTCCAAGGACCAAAGTGATGCCTTTAATCCTGTCCCTTTAGCTACAGTCAGGGACAATTTTCATCCTGCCTTTTCTAACCGAATGATTCCTGTTGTAGGAATAAGACTTTCAGGTATGCATAAGTAATGATTCAGCATTCCCCCTGAAAAGTTCCCCTGAGTAACAAGGGGTAATCTTATTTTAGAAAGATCTCTTTAGTTTTCTGAGGGCTATGCAATCAATTCATGATGTCTCCTAAACACTTAGAGATCTCTTATGACTCAACTTAAATCACCATATTTTCTGGGAAGGAAGAATGCTAATATCTGCTTTCCATGTAAATACAATCTTAAGGGCATCCATGGCCCTCCTGGAAAGAAAGTGTTGTTTAATTTGTTGTTGGCAGTGCCTCTGAAAGTGGCCTCCTGGCAGCCTGGCAGGCCTCAGAGTTCCCAGTTCTTTGGAATAATTGAGCCCAGTCCTTGCTTTGAAGGGACTGCCTGGCATCAGGCTGGCTGCATCCTGCGTTCTCATCTGAAAATGAGACTTGATTAATCCTTACTACCTTGTCAGTCATTGAGTTCTGTGTCATCTATAATAAGACGAGTAGGCTGAGAATCACAAGACTTCCGTGGGTTGGGCACTTAGTTCTGATGAGATCCCAGTAGCAAGTGGATAGCTATTCGAAGGGGTGGACCTGGAGTTCTATCAGAGAGGCAACAAGTCAAAAACACTAAAGGGCATCTCCAAGTGGAGGCTGCCATTTTTTTTTTTTTTTTTTTGCCAGTGGCTCAAATCATCAAGCTCACTAATTGCAAAGATTTGTAGCTCAAAGGAATCACTAAAGCTGTGAGGTCCCCAATGCACCAGAATGTCTCCACGTGCAACTATTTTTGCTATTAAAAGAATCTGCTCTGGCACTTGCATTCATAATACAAGCATGCAAAGCATCCATACCAAGTATTCATTCAGCTACCACAATAGGATTATACATGGGATCAGTTTTTTTGTCCAGGAAGAAAATGTTAATCTTTAATATATTACACAATGAACAAACTGACTTTCGCTGTCCAGGGAGACACTATCTCTAGCTTCCAAAGCTCTTTGTTATATAAATAACCTTGAAAAAAATAGCTCAGAACAAAGGCAGCTTGTACCTGGGCTCATAAAACATACAGAAAATATGAGAGACCTGTGAAGAAGTACCTCTCAGTGGCATCCTCTTAGTAAATCAATTTATATAAATCTTTGTTTCTAGCTATGTTTCTTTGGAACTCGAGATGGTGAAAGTAAAAAATGTAGAGCTGGAGGTCAAGTTAAAAGCCACAGGGACTTCCCTAGCAGTGCAGTGGTTAAGATTCCATTCTTCCAATGCAAGGGGTGCAGGTTCAATCCCTATTTGGGGAACTAAGAACCCACATGCTTCATGGCATTGAAACATAGACATTACCATATGTTAAACTAGATAGCCAGTGGGAATTTGCTGTATGAAGCAGGGAGCTCAAATCCAGTGTTGTGTGACAACCTAGAGGTGGGAAGGGGTGGGAAGTGGGAGGGAGTTCCAGAGGGAGGGGACATATGAACACTTATGACTGATTCGTGTTGATATATGGCATCAACATAATATTGTAAAGCCATTATCCTCCAATTAAAAATAAATTTGAAAAAGGGAAAAAATAGATATAAAAATAAAAACCAGAGTCTTCCCTGGTGGCTCAAATGGTAAAGAATCTGCCTGCAGTGCAGGAGACCCAGGTTCAATCCCTGGGTCGGGAAGATCCCCTGGAGAAGGACATGGCAACCCACTCCAGTATTCTTGCTTGGAGGATTCCATGAACAGAGGAGCCTGGTGGGCTACAGTCCATGGGGTCACAAAGAGTTGGACATGACTGAGTGACTAACACTTTGAAAAATAAAAACCACAGTAATAATGACTCTGACTATTACTGTTTTAGTCCATTCTGGCCACTGTAACAAAATACTATAGACTAGGAAGCTTATAAACAATAAAAATTTCTCTCACTGTTCTGAAGGCTGGAAGTCTGTGGGGAGGGTGCCTGTGCGGTCAGGTCTATGTCTTGTGAAGGACTGCTCCCCAGTTCATAAGTGGTCATCCTCTCTCTGTGTCTTCACAAAAAGGGAAGGGGCTTGGGAGCTCTGGGGGTCTCTTTTATAAGGGCATTAATCCCGTTCATGAAAACTCCACCCTCATGAACTTCCAAAGCCCCCACCTCCCAACACTCTCACATTGGACATTAAAGTTTCAACATATGAATTTGTGGGGTGGGGAACAAGCATTCAGCCCATAGTAATTACTGAGTATATCTTAAGATTTTGTAGATTATTATTTATAGTTGAATAACAATGAGAAGGCATTTTTGGTAGCCACATGTGTTTGGCTCTTTTTCCTGGTGCTGTAGTTGATAAATCCTACCTGTTGAGAGAAAATGGGTGTTTGCCAAGGGAGCAATGTCAATAGCAATATTTCCAAATGGGAACATGCAGATTAAATGTTTAATTAGCACAAATTATTTAAAGGCCTCAGATTTTTCTCTCTAGTTCAATTCATTGAGGTTTTTTTTTTCTTTTTTAATCACAGTGCCTCACAGAATCTATTTCTTGCTTTCGACAGTATTACCCTCTCACCAAAAGAGTCTACATAACTTGGAAGATGAAGAATTCCATGATGTATAAAAGAAAATAAAGATTTGTTAAGAAATGAAGGATGTATGAGTCTTCATAGATGTAGATGAAGGCCACAGGGATTTGTATGTGTCTTCATGTTTAATACAGGTATATATTATACCTGCACATTTAAAAGTAAGCTAGCTCCACGTGCATCAGGATTTTTATGCATATTTTCCAATTGTGTGCAAGCAATTATTTTCCACCTTTAAACATTTAATTTACTTTAATTACTTGCATGGTTATTACTGAAATGAAGCTAATTCTCTTCTTAGAAACTCCAGCTCATTCTCCTCACCATCTCAGCTTCTGCAGCCATCCACTATAGCTTTTTCGTGTGAAGGAGAAGCAATCTTTCTCTTTTCAAAAGGAGAACAGAAAAGGACACATGGCCATCGTATTCTATCTCTTAAGTTTTCATGACTGACATTAATTTACTTTGGAGTATTTTTTTTCCTCTTCTTAACATTTTAATGGCTTTCTAGCAAATACTCTTTGACTTGACCTTGATGTTAACATAATCCAAAATTAAGCTGAACACTGCATAGGCCTGAAAATGAAGCAACCTCACATATAAGGTAATTTTCCCAATGATAATTTTTTGACCCATTTGAATAGATACCTTTATAGAGATGTAGATGAAATTGTCAAATTTCAACTAACAATTTTGGTGTGTTCATTTAGTTACATATTAATTACATATTAAGTAATGTTTAATATGTTTTATAAACACAGGACAATTTTATAATATATATCATGGAAATACTGCTTTTTCATTCTTTTTCCTGAAAAAATTCATTCAAACGCTTTTTCTATACTTTTTATATCAACCTCAATCGTTACTAGAACAATCTTATAGGCATCCAACACAGAGTTCTAGAGTGTACCATCATCTTTTTCCTTTTGGACACACCGGGCAGCATACGAGATCTTAATTCCCTAACCAGGGATGGAACCCACATCCCCTGCATTGGAAGCACGAGTCTTAACCGCTGGTCCACCAGGGAATTTCCATAGAGTATATCATCTTTCTGTCCATGTAATTTTTGGTGATACAGAATCTACATACAATGTTGTCCCTGAATATTATATTCCAAGGTGTATGTACCTCTTTACATCATATTTATGCATTTATTCAGCAAATATTTGTTGAGCATGACCTGTGGGTTGGGAACAGATCTAAGTCCTTCCACATGCTAGGGATTCAGTAGTTAAGTAACCTATGGCACATAAGTTCTGATGGAGTTTATGTTCTGGTGGAGGAAGACATACAACAATTATCTGTCAGGTATATTCTGTGAGGTGCTGTGAAGACAAAGGAGATGAGGATGGAGACTGATAACGGAGCATGAGATGTTTCTGTAGGATGTCAGAGAAGGCCTCTTTGAGGATTCTATTAACTATTTATTTTGTTTTCTTATTTTGAAGCTTTGACATCTTGGTTTTCCTGACCCTGTAGGGACTATTTCTCTTGGTTAGCCAACTCCTAGAGACATGAACAGCTTTCTCATTACTGTGTGTTTCAAATTTCAACCAACTCATGCAGAATCCACACTCTGATCACTTCCTGTGTTGGGCTCACTGGCCCACTATCCACTTCCCTAATCACTCCAGGTCCAGGAACCAGGCAACTGGGGACAGCCTCCTCCATCAGACAGTTTACTGAAATTAGTCACACTGACCATCCTAACCTTGCTTATCCTGCCTTTTCCAGGGAAACCACAGTCTAGGCTCTTGCCCATAGCACCCTGCTTCCATCCTGACTGACCCTGGTGTTTCCACGGGTGGTCCAGCCTGGTACAATGTACCCGCTTCTCTGGACAACTACATGCAGCAAACTGTCCTTCCATGGCAGTGTTTCCTGGTCTTCTGGCCTTACCATACCTCAAACTATCTATGAATAAATTGCATTTTAAGACAGAGGGTGTGACATCTGAGCAGAGAGCTGGATGAAGTAGGGAGTGAGACGTGAGTCTGTCTGGGGAAAGAACATTCCACAGAGAGAACTCATGTGTTCTTGGCCATCTTTGAGGAGTAGGCAATTTGCTGTGTGGCCAGAGCTGGTTGAGCAGAAGAGGGAAAGCCAGGAGATAAATCAGAAAGAATGTCCTAATGCATGCAATTAAATGAAAGCAGTGCTATAGTCTGAATGCCTGTTGTCGTTCGGTCACTAAGTCCTGTCCAACTCTTTATGACCCCATGGATTGCAGCATAGCAGTGTTGTAGTCTGAATGTCCCTGTCTCCCCTAAATTCACAGAAAGAGGCCCTAATCTCAGTGTGAGTGTATCTGGAGTTGGGGCCTCCAGGAGGTCAAGAGTGGGGGCCTCATGATGAGATTGGTGTTCTTAAAAGAGTACAAAAGAGAGATGATCTCTCTTTATTATATGAAAATACAATAAGAAGGTATCTGTAAACAAGAAAAAGGGCCCTCACCACAAAACAAATCTGGCACCTTATTGGTGCCTCTAGAGGCTTGGACTCCCTAGCCTCTAGAGCTGGGAGAAATAAATTTCTGTTGTAAGCCGCCTGGTCTGTGGTATTTCTGTTACAGTGTGCATGCTAAGTCCCTTCAGCCATATCTGACTCTCTGTGACCCTATGGTCTGTAGCCCACCAGGCTCCTCTGTCCATGGGATTTTCCCAGCAAGAATACTGGAGTGGGTTGCATTTCCTTTTTCAGGGGATCTTCCTGACCCAGGGATCAAACCTGCATCTCTTAAGTCTCCTTCATTAGCAGGCAGTTTCTTTTACTGCTTGCGCCACCTGGAAAGTCCTGTAACAGCAGCACAAACTGAGACAGGTAGGCACCTGAGGTTCACCTGAGACCATCTGTAACTGGACCGTAAGTGAGGAGAAGCCAAGAAAAGTCCAGGTACTGAATCACTTCTGTAGAGAATTATCAAAGGCAGAGACTGGAACGGGCAGATAGTTCAAGTCTCCCATGAGGTAGCTCTCAGTACAAAAGGGACCAAAGAATGAGTTCCATGCATAACTACAGAGTCTTTCCTTATCGTGTTCGCTGACTATAATGGATTATAGTGTTGACTCATAAAAAAAAAAAGCTTTATGTTTCCTCAAACCATGGCACTTGAAATTACCTGCTGGATCATTCTTATGCCCCAGCTATTATTTTGCATGTTGACTAAAGAAAGCTTTCTTTCCTGTTCGTTTTCTTCAAGTAGGGAAAATTTTAGGTCACTGGGAAGGGAGTAGGTCAAAACAGCATCATCTTTGGCCAGGATGGATGCATACATGTTGAAATGCAATATTTATTGTGCATGTGGTGGGTGCAATTAATATGCATGTGCTGGTTACAAATTAATTAGAAAGTCTTTCTTGCATATCTTATCACTGCTCCAGCCCTGAGGGAGGCTCAGAAGTGGGAGGCGATATTCACCTCAAAGAGGAGTCGTCAAGATAAGCACAGATGAAACAACTGACACATAATAAGAAGCACAATTTTGTGGTATTGATTCCAAGATTTTTATGGTGTAGGCAGAATGAGTGAGAAGCTGGATTTTTCATTTTGATTTTGACCTCAAAGAGAGCAGGATAGTAGAAGAAGCTGCAAGAAGGGAGAATGAAAGCAGAAGAGGACATAGAGTGTGTCTGGACACACAACCCCAAAAAAGAGAAAAATATGGAGAATATATACGTGGTGGTGGTGGTTTATTCGCTAAGTTGTGTCCGACTCTTTGCAACCCTCTGGACTGTAGCCTGCCAGGCTCATCTGTCCATGGGATTCTCCAGGCAAGAATATTGGAGTGGGTAGCCATTTCCTTCTCCAGGGGATCTTCCCAACCCAGGGATCGAACCTGGGTCTCCTGCATTGCAGGCAGAGTTTTTACCAACTGAGCTACAAGGGAAGCCCAAATATATACATATATTTTATATATATATATATATATATATATATATATATGTAGTTTGGCTCTTGAAAACAAGTTAAATGAGAATTTCTCATAGAGTCAAGAAGAACATGGAGATGGGGACTTAGTGTTTAAAGGGGACAGAGTTGCAGTTTAAGAAAGTGAAAAATTCGACAGACGGATGATGATAAGAGTTCCACAACAATGTGAATATTCTTAGTGCCACTGAGTGGTACAGTTAAATATGGCTAAAATAATATGTTTCATATCATGTGACTTTTACCACAGTTTAAAAAAAAATTAAAAAAAGATAAGAGGTTAGTGATAACTAGAGAAAATGGAGTCACATTGGGGTCATTTTTTAAACAAAGTGACACGAGGTAACATTTGATGAGAGTTTTTCTGTTGGAATTAAACTGAATGGTTCAAGGGTAAAATAGCCAAGGTGACGGATGATAGAGTAAGGCAGATTAATTTCCATAATAAAGTACCACAAAGGGTGTGATTTAAAATAACACTAGCGTATTGTCTAAGGGTTCTGGAGCAAGAAGTTCAAAATTATGGTGGTGGTAGAGATTTGCCTCCTTCAAGGTGTTGGAGACCCTGAGGGAGAATCTTTTTCTAGGACCCGCTCCTGGTTCTGGCAGCTACCGGCAATCTTGGGCACTTCTTGGCTTAAGTCATGTCTCTCCAATCCCTGCCTCCTTAGAAACATGGTATTCTCTTCCTGTCTGTTTGTACCCAAATTTCCCTTTTCTTATAATGTCCACTGTCATGGGGAGTTAGAGACCACCTTGATCTACTATGATCTCATTTTAACTTGATTACATCTGTATAGATAGATCCTATTTCCAAATACGGTCATGTTCACAGGTACCAGGAATTAGAAGCAGAATATATCTATTTGGAGGCTAAGTTGCTTCAGTTGTGTCTGACCCTTTGCAATCCCATGGACTGTAAACCACCAGGTTTCTCTGTCCATGGAATTTTCCAGGCAAGAATACTGGAATAGGTTGCCATTTCCTTCTCCAATCTATTTGGGGGACAAAATTAAACCCACAAGATGAGTATTTGGTACTAACCCTAACCCAAAAAAGATGTCCTTTTCATTATAAGGGACTGGAATGCAAAAGTAGGAAGTCAAGAAACACCTGGCTACTGCTAAGTCACTTCAGTCGTGTCCGACTCTGTGCGACCCCATAGACGGCAGCCCACCAGGCTCCATCATCCCTGGGATTCTCCAGGCAAGAACACTGGAGTGGGTTGCCATTTCCTTCTCCAGTGCATGAAAGTGAAAAGTGAAAGTAAAAGTGAAGTCGTGTCCAATTCTTAGCGACCTCATGGACTGCAGCCCACCAGGCTCCTCTGTCCATGGGATTCTCCAGGCAAAAGTACCGGAGTGGGGTGCCATGACCTGGAGTAACAGGCAAATTTGGCTTTGGGAGTACAGAATGAAGCAGGGTAAAGGCTAATAGAGTTTTGCCAAGAGAATGCACTGGGCATAGCAAACACCCTCTTCCAACAACACAAGAGAAGACTCTACACATGGACATCACCAGATGGTCAATACTGAAATCAGATTGATTATATTCTTTCAGCCAAAGATGGAGAAGCTCTATACACTCAGCAAAAACAAGACTGGGAGCTGACTGTGGCTTACTTAGATCATGAACTCCTTATTGTGAAAATCAGAATTAAATTGAAGAAAGTGAAGAAAACCACTAGACCATTCAGCATAACCTAAATCAAATCCCTTATGATTATACAGTGGAAGTGAGAAATAGATTTAAGGGCCTAGATCTGATAGATAGAGTGCCTGATAAACTATGGAATGAGGTTCGTGACATTGTACAGGAGACAGGGATCAAGACCATCCCCAAGAAAAAGAAATGCAAAAAAGCAAAATGGCTGTCTGGGGAGGCCTTACAAATAGCTGTGAAAAGAAGAGAAGTGAAAAGCAAAGGAGAAAAGGAAAGATATAAGTATCTGAATGCAGAGGTCCAAAGAATAGCAAGGAGACATAAGAAAGCCTTCCTCAGCGATCAGTGCAAAGAAATAGAGGAAAACAACAGAATGGGAAAGACTAGAGCTCTCTTCAAGAAAATTAGAGATACCAAGGGAATATTTCATGCAAAGATGGGCTCAGTAAAGAACAGAAATGGTAGGGACCTAACAGAAGCAGAAGATATTAAGAAGAGGTGGCAAGAATACACAGAAGAACTGTACAAAAAAGATCTTCATGACCCAGATAATCACAATGGTGTGATCACTCACCTAGAGCCAGACATCCTGGAATGCGAAGTCAAGTGAGCCTTAGAAAGCATCACTATGAACAAAGCTAGTGGAGGTGATGGAATCCCAGTTGAGCTATTTCAAATCCTAAAAGATGATGCTGTGAAAGTGCTGCACTTACCAGGCCAGCAAATTTGGAAAACTCAGCAGTGGCCACAGGACTGGAAAAGGTCAGTTTTCATTCCAATCACAAAGAAAGGCAATGCCAAAGAATGCTCAAACTACTGCACAATTGTGCTCATCTCACACGCTAGTAAAGTAATGCTCAAAATTCTCCAAGCAAGGCTTCAGCAATATGTGACCCGTGAACTTCCAGATGTTCAAGCTGGTTTTAGAAAAGGCAGAGGAACCAGAGACCAAATTGCCAACATCCCCTGGATCATCGAAAAAGCAAGAGAGTTTCAGAAAAATATCTATTTCTGTTTTATTGACTATGCCAAAGCCTTTGACGGTGTGGATCACAATAAACTGTGGAAAATTCTGAAAGAGATGGGAATACCAGACCACCTGATCTGCCTGTTGAGAAACCTGTATGCAGGTCAGGAAGCAACAGTTAGAACTGGACATGGAACAACAGACTGGTTCCAAATAGGAAAAGGAGTACATCAAGGCTGTATATTGTCACCCTGTTTATTTAACTTCTATGCAGAGTACATCATGAGAAACGCTGGGCTGGAAGAAGCCCAAGCTGGAATCAAGATTGCCGGGAGAAACATCAATAACCTCAGATATGCAGATGATACCACCCTTATGGCAGAAAGTGAAGAGGAACTAAAAAACCTCTTGATGAAAGCGAAAGAGGAGAGTGAAAGAGTTGGCTTGAAGCTCAACATTCAGAAAACGAAGATCATGGCATCCGGTCCCATCACTTCATGGGAAATAAATGGGGAAACAGTGGAAACAGTGTCAGACTTTATTTTTGGGGGCTCCAAAATCACTGCAGATGGTGACTGCAGCCATGAAATTAAAAGACGCTTACTCCTTGGAAGGAAAGTTATGACCAACCTAGATAGCATATTCAAAAGCAGAGACATTACTTTGCCAACAAGGGTCCATCTAGTCAAGGCTATGGTTTTTCCAGCGGTCATGTATGGATGTGAGAGTTGGACTGTGAAGAAGGCTGAGCGCCAAAGAATTGATGCTTTTGAACTGTGGTATTGGAGAAGACTCTTGAGAGTCCCTTGGACTGCAAGGAGATCCAACCAGTCCATTCTGAAGGAGATCAGCCCTGGGATTTCTTTGGAAGGAATGATGCTAAAGCTGAAACTCCAGTACTTTGGCCACCTCATGCAAAGAGTTGAGTCATGGGAAAAGACTCTGATGCTGGGAGGGACTGGAGGCAGGAGGAGAAGGGGACGGCAGAGGATGAGATGGCTGGATGGCATCACTGACTCGATGGACGTGAGTCTCGGTGTACTCCAGGAGTTGGTGATGGACAGGGAGACCTGGCGTGCTGCAATTCATGGAGTCGCAAAGAGTCAGACAGGACTGAGCGACTGAACTGAGCAGGTGATGTGGCCTGAATTGTATCCCCTCCAAATTCAACTGCTGGAGACCTAATCCCCAGGGTAATGGCATTCGGAAATGAGGCCTTTGGACAGTAATCAGGTTTAGGTGAGGTCGTGAGAATGGGGCCATTGTTATGGAATTTGGGCCCTTGTGGCTCCGTGGTGAAGAGCCCACCTGCTAGTGCAGGAGCTCAGGTTTCATCTCTGGATCAGGAAGCTCCCCTAGGTAAGGAAATGGCAGTCTACTCCAGTATCCTTCCTGGAAAATCCTATGGACAGAGGAGCCTGGTGGGCTACCGTCTATGGGGTCACAAAGAGTCGGAAACAATTTAGCGACTGAGCATGCAAAGAAGAGATACCAAAGAGCTGGCTCAGTGTCTCTCTCTCTCTCCGTCAAGGGAGGACACAGTAAGAAGGCAGTCACTGGCCAGCCAGAAAGGGAGGCCTCATCAGGAGACCAAATTGGCCAGCACCTTAATCTTGGACTCACCAGCCTCCAGAACTGTAAGGACGAAATTGCTTTTAAAGGCACCCAGTCTCTGGTATTTTTGTTATGGCATCCTGAGCTCACTAATAAGTGAGCAGGTGATTCATTCATTGGTAATTACCAGTGCCCCCTTCAGTGCTAGCTTTGGATGGCCTGGACCAGGGTATTGCAGTTGATTCATTAATGCATTTAAATACCTATGTATATGTATGAATATTTATCCTCTATCTTATTCGTGGAAGGACTTCAGTATCTATTCTGATTGTAACAAGAAGAGTGGAAAAGCAAGTAAGAATGTGATAATTTAATTTGTGATGATGATAATAATAATGTGAAAATAAGAATTGCAAAACAATACTTTCAACTCCAGGACAAGAATGTGGAAGAAATGGGAGATTTCCTGACAAAATAAAAAATACCCAAATTAAATTAAAACATAAAAAACATGATTAGACCAATTAGCATAGATGAGATTGAAAAGGTGATTAAAAGACGTTCATTAATAAAACTCCAGAACCAGATGGTCTCACAGCTGAATTTTATCTAATCATTAAAAAAGCAGATGATTCTATCATTTATGAAACTATTTTCCACCCCCAAAAGATGGAAAACTCAGTAGTTCTTTTCATAAATCCAGCTCAAGTTTCATATCAAAATTTTATAGCAATAGTACATAACAGAAAGCTATAAACAATCATCAATATTAAATATAGGTGAAAAAATTATAACTAAAATACTGGCAAATAAAATCCAAAGGCCTAATGTACTATGACTAAGTAGAAATATATTCTAAGAATGCAAGGCTTATTTTTATTATCAGGCAATCTGTCAACGCAATTCAATCCATTAAAGTGAAAAGAAAAGGCATTTAATTAGATTAATAGATGCTAAAAAATATTTAATAAGGTAGAGAAGATATTCTTAATTAAAAAAGTCTAGGTTATACGAGAATGAATAAATACCATTTAGGAAAGGAAATTACAAATATTACTCCAAGTGACCCAAGAGTAAAATCCGGGCCCAGGCAAGAATGCCTGCTTTATTACCACCGGAGAAAACAACAGTATTGTAGAGATGGGAGTTTCCCAGGTGGTGCTTTTGGTAAAGAACCCGCTTGCCAATGCAGAAAACTTAAGAGACTCGGGTTCAATCCCTGGGTTGAGAAGATCCCCTGGAGGAAGGCATGGCAATCCACTCCAGTGTGCTTGCCTGGGAAGTCCCATGGACAAAGGAGCCTGGCAGGCTACAGTCCATGGGGTTGAAAGAGTTGGACATGACTGAGGTGACTTAGCATTATGCATAAAGCAACAGTATTTTAGAGATGGGTATAGAGAGACTTCTGAAATGGCCTCCAGGGTTCCTTGCCTCCCAGAGTTCATGGCATTTTACAATCAATCTCCTCCTCTTGAGTGATGGCTGTCCCTACAGACTTTTGAATGAGTAGAATATGGCAAAGATGGTGGGCTATTACTGTCCAGATTAGGTTACAAAAATGGTGGCTTCTGTCTTGCTAGCTCTCTCCTACTCTCTCTGGCTCTTGCTTCTTCTGATGAAGCAAGCTGCCACATGGGAAGCTGCCCTGTGAAGAGCCTCAAGCAACAAGGATATGCATTTGGGGAAGTTTTGGTGGGGCCAGTACTGTGACTTTGGACTTTTTGGACTATAGTATGAGGGCAGAGTGTTGGGGTATGTAGTAATTTATAAGGGGCTGGCATTTAATTTCTTCACACCCAAGAGGCTTAAGTTTAGGTTGCACAGTATTTTGGCATTTGACTTTTCATTGCAGTTTCTGGTGATATCATCCCTAGGCAAGGAGAAATGTCTAACCAGATACTTGTGCATGCATGTCTAACTCTTCGAGATCCCATGGGCTGTAGCCCTCCAGGCTCCTCTATCCACTGAATTTCCCAGGCAAGAATACTGGAGTGGGTTGCCATGCCCTCCTCCAGGGGATCCTCCCCATTGAAGGATCAAACCTGTGTCTCCTGCATTGCAGGAGCTCTTTACTGCTGGGCCATCAGGGAAGCCCCTATCCAGATACTCACTGGGTCTTAATCAAAGGCTCCAAGCCTCCGGAGAGGCATGTAGGCATAAGCCTGAAGGTAAACTGAGCCAAGGACACTGGAGGCTGTATTCATAAGGCCAATTTCAACCTTTTGTTGGATGAATTTCCCCAGTGTATTTGCTTTACAGGTTGTAGATTTTGCAAAACAGGCATCAACTGGTATCTTGTTAAAGCTGAAACCAAGGATATACTGGTTTTTCCTCTACTTCTCGGGTACCCTTGAGTATCTAATATAGCCTTCTACCAAATTAAGTTCTAGGCCTGGGAAACACAATTGTTTCCTGCTCTAGGGACTGTGGTTTGACATGTTTTCTAAATTTGGTGGGTGTAAGATCCTATCAAACTGTGCTGTTGTTGAGTTGCTCAGTCATCTACAACTCTTTATGACCCTGTGGACTGTAGCCCACCAGGCTCCTCTGTCCATGGAATTTCCCACAGGAGTAGGTTGCCATTTCCTCCTCCAGGGGATCTTCCTGACCCAGGAATCGAACCTGCGTCTTCTGCATTGCAGGTAAATTCTTACCGCTGAGCCACCAGGGATGCTCCCTATATCAGGCTTCCTACTGTATTTCCTATTAATTATTTGGAGTCTATTTTTAAAAACAAAGGATATAAGACCCTTGATGTTGTCATTTCTGAGGCCCTGAAGAAACCACACACGGTCCAGTTGGAGAAAGCCCAGGCTACAGCTGCCAAGTCTCAACTCAACTGAGACATGCAGAATTTTATATGCTGGACTAAGCAAAATAAAGCATTAGAGAGGACAGTGCTTGGTTGAATTTAACAAGCACTTTGGACTTTAAAATTCTAAGTCCACGGGGTAAGATAATTTAATTTTGGTCTCTAAAGCACAGTAAATTCTTTCAACATCAAACTGCAATGAGATTTGTCATTAAATTCTCCTTGGAAATTTGAAATTGAAAGAGGGGTTTATATTAAAATCTGGAGTACCTAAATGGCTATGTGCTGAATCGTGTCCCCTCCCAGATTCACATGCTGACTCCTAACTACCAGAACCTCAGAATGGCTATATTTGAACAGCCATATACAGTGGCTGTATTTGAACACAGGGTCTTTAAAGAGGTAACATAGTTCATGAGGTCATTAGGGTGGGCCCTAGTCCAATCTGACAGGTGTCCTTATAGAAAGAAGAGATTACAACATAGTCAAGTGCAGAGGGAAAACCATGTGAAGACCCGGAGAAGGTAACCATCTGTAACTTACGGAGACAGAACTCAGAAGAAACCAATCTTGCTATTGACTGAAAGGAAATGCACGGCCTAAGAGTTGAGAAATAAGTTTTATTTGGCAGAATTCCTAAAGACTTCAAGCCCAGAAGACAGCTTCTCAGATAGCTCTGAGGGACTGCTCCAAAGAGGTAAAGGAGAAGATAGGACATAAGGGTTTTTGCAACAAAGACCAGGTAGTCAGAACATCAAAAGATGGCTTGTAATTAAAGAAAACCAGATGTTTCATGGTAATATATTTAGCACTTTTCCTTGTATGGCAAAGGACTTCCCTGGTGGCTCAGTGGTAAAGAATCTGCTTGCCAGTGCAGAAGATCCCTGGATCAGGAAGACCCTCTGGAGAAGGAAACAGCAACCCACTACAGTATTCTTGCCTGGAGAATTCCATGCACAGAGGAGCCTGGCAGACTACAGCCCATGGGGTCTCAACAGAGTCGGACACAACTTAGTGGCTAAACAACAACAAAGTTTGAAGACTTGAACTGGGCATATATATAAAAGGACTATTCCAGTGAACTACTCTTTTGACTGGGTGGGAAGTGTTTCAAAATTCCAGGATTTGGCTAGCTGGCATAATTCAGTTCTCCAACCAAACTGTGTTCTCCCAACTTCATTTCAGTTATAAAGCTGGTATTTTTATTTCCCACCTGCCTGATCTTTTATTACTGAGTTTCTTCAGAATAGGATGTGGAGTACAAATGCCTTCTCAAAGACACCAACAAATGATTCTACGTGTTGAAATGTTCCATCCTAAAAAGTGCATTTTTTGAAAGTAGAGGATTGCTATTATTCTTGCAAACTGGATGAGTTTAACAATGTTTCCTGTGTCATCTGACTGTAAGAGTGTCAAAAGATTAAAGACAGAATCGGTGACAGACTTCCTCTTTCTGTTGTAGGCTACATCCTAACTAGGGAGAGCCCAATTTTTGCAACATATATTTAATGTTAAGTGCTCAGTTCAATGGCAGGTCCAGTTTGATGTTAATGCCAGTGCACAAGGGTTCCTTGTTCTGCACATCCTCGCCGACACCTGTTGGCAGTGTGGGCTCTTACTGCTGGAATATGCAACCTCACTTTGGCTGGTTCTAAGGCAAATGAGCATCATTTTCGCAGCAGTATCTTAGAGTGAGCAGGTGCTACATTATTTTTGAATGAGAAGACTCTGGTCTTTCCTAAGCTGTTCTTCTCCTCCCTTCTAAAATCAGAGGGGATACTCTGACTCAGAAGGTCCCCACACAATTTCTGTTTGCAGCATCTTGAAGGTTCAGGATTCATGATTTGCCTGAGTATCTCCCCACTTCTTGTTTTCCCTTCTCTTCCCTACCTCTGCCTTCTGTCTACTGTAGCTGAGGATGGATCTGGGTCAGAAGAGAAAATTTTAAAACCCAGTTTCTTGCCTACAGGTCTAACTCTCACAAATATTAATGGAAAGCTTTGAGGTTTTTCTTCATCAAGGGGCCAATTATTGCCTCCTGTTGGCCTTTATTTTCTTCCTATTCCCATACCACCATCAAGAAACCAGCATCTTGGGACTTACCTGGTGGTTCAATGCTTAAGAATCTGCTTTCCAATGCGAGGGACACGGGTTCAAGCCCTAGTTGGGGGAACTAAGATTCCATGAGCTGTGGAGCAACAAAGAGCCTGCATGCCCCAACCAAGACCTGACACAGCTGAAAATAAATAAGGAAAAGAAAAGAAGAAAGAAACCAGCACCTTACCTCCAGAAGATGTGTTCTCCTAAGATGCCACTGAGGGAGAGCCCCACTATTTTCACATTTTAAACTAGAGCTTTCTTCTTTAGCCACAGTTATTGTCAGGATACAGGTGGCTGCCCAATAAAACTTGGTAAATGGAACTGTTTTCCCAGGCGGGGCTGGTCTCAGTTTTCATAGCATAGCATAGAGGCAACTTTAATATTTTTCCATATAGAACCAAGCATGCTCCCAGGAAACAGATCAAATAGGCAAAATAAAAATGAAACACATATCTCAGAGACCTCAAATAAATGGCAATTTAACTTTAGCACATTGTAGCTGAAATTGCACTGTGTTGTAACACTTAGAGCCCTTACCATCCAAAGCCCTAAATGTAGAGGGTGATAAAAGCCTTGTGTCTTCTGTTTCTATAGCTTTTTATTTTTAAAACCTTGAATCACCCAAAGGTGAATACAGAAACCTCTGGGTCTGCAATTGATTTCTTTATTTGAAATGACAAATTCATCCGTTTTCATAAGTTATTATGAATAAAACATACAGCAATGATATATTACTATCCCAGTGCAGTTTAATCATGTTTCTCAACTATTTTATGAATAATTAAAAAGATTTTCAATAGATTCTCTTTTTTACTTAAATATCACTAAATATATTATCTGTGATAATCATCATTCATTAACAGAGGAGGCTAGACATTTTGGTGGCTCTAAATTCTCTTTTTAATTTCACCTTCTTATTATTGTCAAGAAGCTTCCAACTGAACCTTCTTCTATTTGACCCTCCTCATTCCACCGCCCTATGAGTCCCTGGGCTCATGTAGACCTAGGTGATATTTTTTTCTTTTTTTTTTTTTAAAAAAAAAAACATTTTTTCTTGATTATAATTAATGCACAATGTTGAGTTAGTTTCAGGTGTACAAGAAAGCAATTTGATTATATAAATATATATTTGATTTTATATGGAGAGATAAATGCAGATAATTCTTTTTCAGGTTCTTTTCCATTATAGGTTTTTACAAGGTATTAAGTTCCCTGTGCTATACTGTAAGTCCTTGCTGTTTGTTTTTTGTTGTTTGTTTGCTTGTTTGTTTTTAATAAGTATTTTTGAAGTTTTTACAGTAGATTCTTGTTGGTTACCCATTTTAACAAACCTAGATGATTCACTTTAGATTAGGTACTCCCATCAAAGCATGGAAGGTGAGTTACCCATTCCAGGCACCTCTCCAAGTATAAGGATGTGCCTTTAGACTGTCAAAGTCACTGAAACAACCTGTTTAAAAGAGCGAATGTGGGTTATGTTGCATCTGTACATTTAGGTTTTTTTTCCTGCTGGTTAGCTGAAATAAGTCTCTTTGAGGAAAAAAAAAAAAAGAGGAAGTACCACCCTATTTATCAATTCAGTATATGATGTGAAGAACCAGCCCAGACTACTCTACTTTATTAAATGTCCATGGCAGGGAAGAAATGAAAAAGTGCATTGTCAGCCAGAGTTCAATTGACATAACGGTACAGGATTTATATTTGTCCTACTGAAAGAATCTAACTTCCACACGGAAAAAAGCAGTCAAGGGATTCTGGGTATTCATTCTCGGCATTCTCATTAAAGAAGAGTTCTCTCACACATGTATCTCTCTGTACAGCAAAATTGAACTTGGAAATGTGCAGGGCAACCATGGCTTCTGGTAAGACCTTGACCCAATCCTGTAAAGTAGAAAGAAGTTCTTTCCCCAGGAAGCTATCTGGAATCCTTGGATGAAAATAGAAGTGCAAAGTGCTACTTTTAAAGAAGTAAGGATTTTTACTGCTAAAAACAGCATGGGTAAATGGAGGGTTTTGCCTCTTGAAACTGCTGATTCTGCAGACATGGATGAGGTGTGAAATGCGGGAGGCATGTGACCCGTGCTCAGGACTCCCTTCCTGTGGGCTCAGCTCAGTCCCCTGCAGTTGATAATCTTTCGTGAATGCTGCTGCTGCAGCTGTTAAGTCGCTTTCAGTCGTGTCCGACTCTTTGTGACCCCGTAGACGGCAGCCCACCAGGCGCCCCCGTCCTTGGGATTCTCCAGGCAAGAACACTGGAGTGGGTTGCCATTTCCTTCTCCAATGCATGAAAGTGAAAAGCGAAAATGAAGTCACTCAGTCGTGTCTGACTCTTAGTGACCTCATGGACTGTAGCCTACCAGGCTCCTCCGCCCATGGGATTTTCCAGGCAAGAGTACTGGTGTGGGGTGCCATTGCCTTCTCCATGAATACTAGGGCCCAATCAATGCCAATCTTCCCTAACTCCACAGCAATGAGCTTCCTTTGTATTTTTAAAAGAAGCTTTATTATTTATTTTATTTAATTTACTTATTGACTGCACCATGTGACACAGAGGATCCTACTTTCCCAGCCAGGGATTGAGCCTGTGCCCCCCACATTGGGAGGTGAGAGTCTTGACCACTGGACTGCCAGAGAAGTTCCTCCTTCGTATTTTATATCCATCTTTGGCCAGTCAACATTGAATTGACTCTTGGTTTCATATTACAACACTCACTCTCAATTAAACATCCTTTTATCTAATTCCTCTACATTTTTAACTTATATGCAGAGTACATCATGAGAAACGCTGGGCTGGAAGAAGCACAAGCTGGAATCAAGATTGCCAGGAGAAATATCAATAACCTCAGATATGCTGATGACACCACCCTTATGGCAGAAAGTGAAGAGGAACTAAAAAGCCTCTTGATGAAAGTGAAAGAGGAGAGTGAAAAACTTGGCTTAAAGCTCAACATTCAGAAAACTAAGATCATGGCATCACTTCATGGAAAATAAATGGGGAAACAGTGGAAACAGTGGCAAATTTTATTTTCTTAGGCTCCAAAATGACTGCAGATGGTGATTGCAGCCATGAGATTAAAAGACGCTTACTCCTTGGAAGGAAAGTTATGACCAACCTAGACAGCTTATTAAAAAGCAGAGACATTACTTTGCCAACAAAGGTCCATCTAATCAAGGCTATGGTTTTTCCAGCGGTCATGTATGGATGTGAGAGTTGGACTGTGAAGAAAGCTGAGCACCAAAGAATTGATGCTTTTGAACTGTGGTGTTGGAGAAGACTCTTGAGAGTCCCTTGGACTGCAAGGAGATCCAACCAGTCCATTCTAAGGGAGATCAGTCCTGGGTGTTCTTTGGAAGGACTGATGCTAAAGCTGAAATTCCAATACTTTGGCCACCTCATGTGAAGAGTTGACTCACTGGAAAAGGCTCTGATGCTGGGAGGGATTGGGGGCAGGAGGAGAAGGGGACGACAGAGGATGAGATGGCTGGATGGCATCACCAACTCGATGGACATGAGTTTGAGTGGACTCCGGGAGTTGGTGATGGACAGGGAGGCCTGGTGTGCTGTGATTCATAGGGTCACAAAGAATCAGACATGACTGAGCGACTGAACTGAACTGCATTTTTTCTCAAGGGGGTGTAGTTTCAGTGGGAAAGAGGCACAAAGGCATGACAAATTTGGCATCAGTGGTATAGGAGGCAGGAAGCTATGTCATGAAACAGTCTCCCCACAGAGAGACCACTCATTATCATGCCTTTGCCTCTTTTTATTTTCATCTACCTCTCCTGAGGAGAGGTTTTCATCTCAAACAAATCTGCCAAAGTTATAAATTTAAGAACTTTGAAAGTTTTGTTACCCGTGGATCCAAAAAGAAAAAAAAAAAAAACAGACTTAATGAGATTTCACTGCCTCTGAAAATTATCACATGTTCACACTTTATTTATGAAGTGTTATTTATACGTGTTTGTCTCACACATAATCATGAGCGGCACGTCACTGAAATAAGTTTCAATTAATATTAACAATACTAAGGGAAACAGATACTTTTTCAAAGTCTTTCCCAGAAATCTTAATAAACAATAACATTTTGTAGAAATCAGGTGATTCGCCTGTTCTAAAAAGTTCAAAATGTACCTCAAAGAGAATATAGTTTCAGAATCTCAGGAAACTACTTCATCTATATTAGTGTTTTCCTAAAAGTTATAGAGTTTTAGAATTTTCTCTCTGATCCTGGCTGAGAATGGTTTTACATCCTGGAATCAAGGTGCTTTTTTTTCGTAATTGGAAATTCCAAACAAATAAAAAGAATTGCTAGCTTGAAGCAGAGCTATCAAAATTACTAAGTTGGATACAAAAGTTAGGTTCGACAGTTTTGAAACCTCTTTACAATTTCCAAGAGGTGACCTCTTTTGGCGTACATATATATATATATTTGTTTTGTTTTGTTTTGTTTTGCAAGGTGCCCAGTTTTCAGAAATGATTTCCTTTTAACATTTACATAACTCGTTTTATTTGCAAAGGAGAAACTGTTAGTGATCTGTAAATTCAGCATCCTACTGTAGGGGTTTTTAAAGGTCAAAAGAAAACAGGAATGTTTCTAGCTGATACCCTCTGTAAGGATTTAAAGACGTTTATCAAAGGGTGCTTTAAATTTAGTTTAAGGCAAAATTAAGCTGGTTCTCAATAGGTGTAAAGCACTCAAACATCATATTTCTTCCATGTAACTCACCTTTAAAGACAAGTGACAGAGACTGCAGTTGGGATTAATACCTCAAGTCTTCTTGATTAGTGAGCCTTAACTTTCAAAGAGAAAGAATCTGCCTGCAGTGCAGGAGACCTTAGTTTGATCCCTGGGTTAGGAAGATGCCCTGGAGAAGGGAATGGCTACCCACTGCAGTTTTATTGCCTGGAGAATTCCATAGACAGAGGAGCCTAGTGGGCTATAGTCCATGGGGTCGAAAAGAGTCAAGACTCAACTGAGCGACTAACACTTTAACTTTCACTTCCAAGGCCCTACCAATAATGAGTCAATTCTGAAATGCCTTTCTAGTCATCACGGCAAGCTGATTGGTGGAAGGCCCTGGGTTACTATGTAATCCAGGCTCTTAGGCTGGGTTCAAGCCAGAACTTTCTGGTTGCAATGTATCCTAATAGTCTACTTATGGGACTTTGCTAGGAGAAGTCACTTTCACTAGGAGATACATTCTGCGAAGGGCAAGGATTGACTTACTAACCGTTAAGCATTTTGGTAATACCTGGCAAAGAGGAGACGTCAAATAAACTTGTTGAATAAATGAATGACTAATCAAAAACCTCTTGGGAGACCAGTGTCCTCATTTATAAAACCGAGAAGTATAATTAGGTGGTCTACAGGCTCCCTTTGAGTTCTGTACCTCTTCCCAAAAATAATAATTCTGGTGTTTTTGTTTTTTTTTTTTTAAGAAACCAATGAGTTGCTCTGCCAATTTATAATTTGGTTGGATCGTTCTTTAAAGAATATTTGACTTACAGGGAAGACAAGAACTTACATAGTCAGAAAGGAGGCCTTAGAAGAACTCTCCCTGTGTGGGCAGAGCCACCCAGAGACTCTCAGCCCATCCAGCAGCCCATCCCAGACCACTGGGCTCTGTTGGCATCTTTGCCTACTGTGATAGTATCACAGATACTACTGTACCTGTGGTATAGAGAGGATGTCCCTGGGGGTTCTGCCTACTTTAGGAGACACGGAGGCATCATAGTGTAGAGATCTGGACGTGAAAGGCAGAATAAGACTGGCTGCTCTCAATTCTTCCCAGGTGGTGCTAGTGGTAAAGAAACCACTCTGCCAATGCAGGAGACATAAGAGACGTAAGAGATCAAACCCAGGGCTCAATCCCTGGGTTGGGAAGATACCCTGGAGGAGGGCATGGCGATCCACTCCAGTATTATTGCCTGGAGAAACCCATGGACAGAGGAGCCTGGTGAGCTACAGTGCACAGGGTCGCACAGAGTCAGAAACATAAAGAAAATGGTTTCAAGAACCCTTCCTTCAACTCTTGATGGCCCCAGATAGAGGACCGTTCTAAGTAGATTTTGAGAAATGAAGTGAAGTGAAAACAAGTTGCTCAGTTGTGTCCGACTCTTTGCGACACTGGACTTTAGCCTACCAGGCTCCTCCATTCATGGGATTTTCTGAGCAAGAGTACTGGAGTGGGTTGCTATTTCCTTCTCCAGGGGATCTGCCCGACCCAGGGATCGAACCCAGGTCTCCCGCATTGTAGGCAGATGCTTTACCATCTGAGCCACTAGGGAAGTCCTAGATTTTGAGAAGAGACTTCTCTGGAGAAAACTGAGGCTGGCTCTTCTGCATACCAGGTACTTCGTCTAGTCCCAAGCCTAGTGATGAAAGCTTTAAGGAAACCATTTGGATAGTTTGTTTTTTTCATTTTCAAAGCCTTTATTGAATTTGTTACAATACTGCTTATGTTCTATGTTTTGGTTTTTTGGCCTCAAGGCACGTGGGATCTTAGATCCCCAAGCAGGGATTGAACCCACACCCTGCATTGGAAGGTGAAGTCTTAATGACTAGACAGCCAAGGAAGTCCTCCATTTGGAGAGTTTTGACCTGTGCTCTTGGTAGTGACTTCAGAGCACTGAGGGCTGATTCTTATCTGAGAAAACTAAAGCTGACAAAACTAAATCTAGACCACAGTTCACTCTTTGTCACCTGGGGTCTCTAGAGGGTGAAGAAGCACTGGCTGCCAAAGAGGCATTTTGAAGTGTCAAGTTTTGCTCCCCTACACGGCTTAGGGGGTAGGTCGCAGAGCCCATTCCCTCTGGAGAAGGCTGCCCTCCGAGCCTGTGAGCCACGCAGGGGCAGAGACACTGTGGGGTGGATTAGACACAGTTCCTGGGACTATGGGCTTCCCTAATGGCTTGGTTGCTGGAGAATCTGCCTGCAGTGAGGGAGACCCAGTTTCTATCCCTGAGTGGGAAAAGATCCCCTGGAGAAGGAAATGGCAACCCACTCCAATATCCTTGCCTGGGAAATCCCATGGTCAGAGGAGCCTGGCAGGATATAGTCCACGGGGTTGCAAAAGAGTTGAACTTAACTTAGCCACTAAACCACCATGTGGAACTAAGAGAGAACTCAGAAACAAGGACACAAAAGCCCACAAACAAAAGTAACAAGCAAAAGTCCCCTGAAAATAGCCAGAAATGGACAGACACAGGAAATTTCAAGCGAAATTTAACTATTGTAAAGCAACTCCACCCAGTTTTAAAAGATGAGAAGATAAAGGCTTGGCCATTTCAACCTAACTCAAAATAGCTCTGATGGGCTATTTAACCCGCAGAGCTCTACATGGTGTCGTCTGAGGCCAATTTTGGACTGCACTGCAGCTCAGCATCTCTTTGTCCAACCTGCCTTCTTCTCTTCGCTTGCCCAAGTGTGGACACCAACATTCTGGCTCCCCAAACCCTCTGCTTCCCAGAAAGATCACCCTGCAACAGTTTTGTCTTAATTTGTATCTTTTTTTTTTTTTTTTGCTATGCAGAAGTACAGAGCTTTTTAATGAAGTCTTCTATAGGTAGTAATTAAATTGTAAAAGCCAAGCAATCTAATATCAAATATAATTTCCTCTGAGATATACTTTATCCATCAGTATCCTTGAAATTCCCATTCATTTTGAATTTTCAGATATATGAATGCACAGTGCCATCTCCATAGAGGTAGGATTTTAGAACTACTAAACTAGTATGTGTATGTTTGAGTAAAAATATGTACAATTTAATTTATATAACCAGACTTTGTGAAATATATACTTGAAATTTTTTAAAAATCAGAAGTGTAGTAGTCTCATCTGGCTCCTATCCTAAGTGTGGAACCTGGGATGGCCTTACCCTAGAGACAGCCAGCTATGCCCTGGCACAAACCAGTCTCTGGAGCATTTCCATGTATCATTCCATCTCATGTCCAAGTTTCTGTTTGATTAAAAACTATGAAAAATTAGTAGCTTTTTCATTCTCTGAAGAGAAGGACTGATGTCAAAGATGAAACTCCAATACTGTGGCCACCTGATACAAAGAGCCGACTCATTAGAAAAGACCCTGATGCTGGGAAAGACTGAAGGCAGAAGTAGAAGGGGACGACAGAGGATCAGATGGTTGGATGGCATCATCAACTCAATGGACTCAAGTTTAAGCAAACTCCAGGAGATAGTGGAGGACAGGGAAGCCTGGCATGCTGCAGTCCATGGGGTCACAAAGAGTCAGGACTGAACAACAACAAAAGGGAAAAGCAGTAAAGGAACACAGGTATTACAAACTTCGTATGCCTTTCCCAAGAAGGGCAGATCAAACCATGGACTCACAGCTTTCATCTCCGTTTCATTTTACAGGAGTGTATGCACGTGCTAAACTCAGACACACAGGTCAAATCTTCCATTTAATGAGTCTGAAAAACTAGCTGTGCCTTTGCTTAGTCCATACACATTCATCATTAGTTCATTATTAAATTGCATTTTCCATTATGTCACAAGGGCTACATAAGGCAATCCCTTTCGATCTGGCCTCATTAAAAATTTGATAAACACGTTTATTAAGACACACTGGCAGGGGTGAATTTTTCTTTACAGTAATTTGCTCTGCTGCCAGTTCTGTTTCAAATCATTGCTCCTTAAGGACTGACTATATTATAAATTTCTGCATTTGCTCACAGAGTATAAAACAGGGTCTTACATACAACACATGACTCAATATAACTTAATTGAATTCAAAATTGGTTCAATGGCAAGACTTTGAGCCAGTGTAATTTTTGTTGGTTTGTCTGTTTTGCCCTTTTTAAAATGGAGGTATAATTAACATATAACATTATATTAGTCTCAGATGTACAACATAGTGGTTTGGTATTTGTATACATTATGAAATGATCACAATATGTCTAATTAACATTAGTCATCATACTTGGTTATAAAACAATTTTTTTCTTGTGATGAGAGCTTTTAAGATTAGCAAATTTCAAATAGGTGATACAGTATTAGTAACTATAGTCACCATACTCTGCGTTACATACATGCGTGCATGCTAAGTCGCTTCAGTCATGTCCGACTCTGTGCTACCCTATGGACTGCAGCCTTCCAGGCTCCTCTGTCTGTGGGATTCTCCAGGCAAGAATACTGAAGTGGGTTGCCATTTCCTCCTCTAGGGGATCTTCCCGACCCAGGGATGGAACCCACGGCTCTTACGTCTACCTGCATTGGCAGGTGGGTTCTTTACTACTAGGAAGCCCCAAACATTATATACCCATGACTTATAAATGTACCCGTTTTGAGAAATAATTTCATTATGCACTTCCTCTTCAATGACTTTACAATTGCCTATACACTGGGAAGCCTATATTGACGGGAGTACAAAAATATTCCTGTGTCTTCTAATCCTGAATTCACAATTATTCCCAGACCGTGCCAGCCCTAAACAAAGACAGGCTTGCTTTTAGCCAGGGTCCCAAGGAAAACTCATTCAGAAACTTCCAACCACACAGAAACACAGAACGTTTCTCTATTAACTTCACAACTATAAAACATTCATTGTAACATTAATCACAAAATGAAAATTTTGAAACAAGTTTAATACTTTACCACAATGGAAATAGTAAAACAAATTATGGAGGAGAAATTAAAAATCTATGCATGCAGCATCAGAAAATATCAGATGCCTAGAGTAAATCTAAAGATTGATCTCTACGTGGAAAACTACCAAACATAACTGAGAGAAATTCAAGAAATTCAACTGGACTGAATTCATAATCATGGATGGGTTAGTTCTTACTATTGCCTAACAGATCTTTAATAATGCGCTTCTGGTGTTAAATAGAGTTCTCCCACACTTACTTCAGTTTAGCACAAATGCCCGGCTTGGAATTCCAGTTTTGAGAAGCCATGTGCCTTAGGGTGAGATGTGGTGAGCACTGCAGGAACATGATGTTATTTGCAATGATAACCCACCGATATCTTGGCCTTAAGGTAGCACTAAAGAGGTGGGCATTAATAACATAACATCCATTTGCGCAGTAAGACACAGTGCTGCTCTAATTAAGGTTGTAATTCTTAGAGCAATCTCAGGCTGTGTTGTTCTTTTTCCTCTTAAAGTGACGGAAATGGGGAAAGTACAGATTCATCAAATTTCTGCTAATCAGAATTAACCATTCTGTCTAATTCTTAAGAGAGCATTCACATTATCTGCGTTCTATTAAAAATGGTGGCTGCCTTGTCCTCCTGAAATGGACTTTAAAACTTCTCTGACCTTACAGAACATTTACATGAATATTTTGTGTCTGCTTTGCTAATGAGTGTCTTGTTTTTCTATAAAATTAACGAGAAGAAATTGACTGGATAAACTTAATTTTAAAAATTGCAATTCTGGGGATTTCCCTGGTGGTCTAGTGGTTAAGGGGCTTCCTTGGTGGCTCAGGCAGTAAAGAATCTGCCTGCAGTGCAGGAGACCTGGGTTCGATCCCTGGGTTGGGAAGATCGCCTGGCAGAGGGCGTGGCAACCCACTCCAGTATTCTTGCCTGGAGAATCCCATGGACAGAGGAGCCTGGCAGGCTGGAGTCCATAGGGTCACAGAGTCAGATATGACTGAAGTGACTTAGCATGCACACACACAATGAGTTGTAATTTCCTATCTTTCCTGCCTTTGTGAAACATGTTGACTAAACAGTAGATGTGTGTATACTGAATAGAATTACAACAGAAAAAAGTGCCAATAAATTATATTTTGGATACATAATGTCAATAGCAGCCCCTCTCCCTGAATAACAAGAATATCAGAAATGAACAATTCCACTTCATAAAATACCTCTATTGCAACCACAGTAATTGGACACTATGTATGCTCTAGAAACTTGACCTCAATTCTTCCATTTTGAGAACATCATATTTAGGGATTAGAAGTGGCTTAAGGTCTTCTAAAGTCTTTTCAAACAACTGATGCACTTTATTAGAAAAGCCATATCAATAGGATGTGTTTTATTTTTTTTCTAAATATTTTTATTTATTTGTTTAGCCACACTGAGTCTTAGCTGAGGCATGCAGGATCTTCTAGTGACGGCATGTGGGATCCAGTTCCCCAACCAGGGATCATACCCAGGGCGCTTGCACTGGGAGCGTGGAGTCTTAGCCACTGGACCACCAGGGAAGTCAATTTCTCATGTATTTCTAACCCCAGTCCGTCAGGGAAAAGGTGGTCAGTAATTCCGACCAGAAATGTCAGAACACTTGGATTTGCAGATTTCCTGACCAGCATCCTATGCATTATCTGGCTGCTGTTTCTACTTACCTGTCCAAATCATGCCCAAACTATTAGTATGATTACAGAGCAAATGACAGCTTGATCATTGATCCAAGTGGCTGATCAGACCCTGTGGGGCTGTGAGCAGTACTTTATTCTGGTGAAGGGCAGACTCAAAAGGTTAAGCTCCATTTTGAAACTGAAATGGGAAATGGGAATGCTGGCTTGGGATCTGGTGAGCTGGAGCCTCATTCCAGCACTCTGCTGTGCTGTTCTTGCTGCCTGGGGATCGCTGATGTGTTTTCTAGAAAGATGGGAATAGTGCTATTTAACCTTCACACACAGATCCACATATGAGAGCTCCACTTCCGCACAGGACTTGCTCTTAACTTCATGCATTTTATCTACACTCTTTTGATCATGTCTCGAATGAGAAAATATACGGACATTTGCTTTTCTACTGCCACACAGTCAGACAATCACGTTGAGAATTTCTCTGGAAACGTGAAATTTTACATTCACAATGTACAGGGCGGGAGGAAGAGATAAGAATGAGATGAAAAGACTCAGAAGATGAAAGCTAGAAGTGAAGACAGGTGTAAGTGGCTGAATTCATCTTTTATCCTGCAGCACACTAGGTGAACACAAAACTTCATTTCAAAGCTCTGTCACACGTGCTGTTCAGCATGTATATAGAAAATTGACAATCACCTACTTGAATATCTCTATAATTAATTACTCCTGGGGAAGAAACCATAAGTGACAGCGTTGCCCCAGAATCTCTGAGTGATTTTCTAAATTTTATCAATGCCATAATTAAGATCATAACCAGATGAGTATCCACAGATTTAAATCTCCATGCTATTTTATTCAGGGCTGTTGTGTCAGGAACTGGAGCTGCCTGTGTGCTGGGAAGTCAAATATGTGCCAAGTTTCTGGAAGGTTGACAGGGACTCCACCTCCATGAGGACAGATGAGTCTCATGGGAGAGGCAGCGGTTGGATTCATTGATGGATTGTCCAAGGGGCTAAGGTTCTTAACCATGAAGAACACAGGGTGACCACTGAACTTCTCAGACATCAAACTTTTATGGAAAAGAAATTTGCTCTGAGGGGAGGTAAAAGTAGGTCCAGGGAACCAGACAGTGAGTGGGCACGTGGATTTTTCAAGAAGTAATGCATCAGGTCCAGCACCCGGGGAATGTTCGCCAGGTTCCCAGAGGTGGAATATAAGCTGAGAAACTGAGCTGAGAGAAAGCCCAATGAAGGAGCTGTTCCTTGGTGGCAGCTCCATTAATGAGATACGAGAAAAGATCTGACCTTTCCCAGTCTGTGCAGTACAATCTGGTAGAAAGCTTGGTTAAAACCAAATCAACGCCAGTGATCTCATGAAAATTGTTGGGAGCAGGACCAGGGCCAGAAGATGCACATGACAAGGCGCTCGGCCACGGGGCATGTCTGGGCAGAGGAGAGTGAGTGATGTGAGGAGAAGAACAGAAGTGTTTACTCACATACACTGTGCATACGTCCCTGCTCTAGGCATACATCTAGCATAGCATTCAGGACGCTGTGACGTCACTACTGATTTATCTCACTCTGGGCTGAGTGAGAGAAAGAAACTGCTATATTTCACTCACATTTGTCTCTCCAGCAGCTACAGACCACTTGTCAAGTAGAGGACTTATCCTGGGAAAATATTGGGGGACCGAGGAGACTGACGTTTCATCAGTTTCACTGGTAGAAGGTTACCAACCAGAGACCACTTACTGGGACTCCTCTTCCTTTCACAACCTGAATGCAGAAGGCTGCCTGCAGGAGTTTTGTATTCGATGGGTCATCTGTAGATGCTGGAGAGACAAATGTGAATGAGATACAGTCATTGCCCTCAAGGCAGTCACAGTCAGAGTGAAATAAATCAGCAGTGACGTCATAGGATCCTAAGTGCTATGTTATATGTACGCATAGAGCAGAGTGTCTGATTGGACCAGAGAGAGATTTGAGAAAGTCGTATTTAAGGAGCTGGTGTCCTAGCTGAGACCTGAAGGACCAGGTGAGAAAGGATATTCTTAGCAAATATTCAACAAACATTTGCTGAGCCCCTGTTATGCAAGGATTAGGATGTTATGGTAAGCCAGACTAACATCATATTTACCATCAGGAACACACAGAAGGGAAATCGCAGGGAACATAGCCCATTGAAGACATCATGAATGATTCGGCAGTACTAGAAGACAGGTTTTTACCATGAGCAGAAGGAGATTAGGTTATGTAGATCAGCAGAAGCCTTTGTTATAGGCTGGAAATATCACACCAAGGATTGATTATCACCTTCCTACTCCTGTCCCATTGCTGGTCATGTTGATTAACTGAAAATGACTAAATGAGAAAGCATGAAAGCACTTAGACTTTAAAGCACTACACACATTTAAAGGAGGATTGTTATGTGGTCCTGCTAACCCCGCCATCACAGTTCAGAAGAAGTACATGGCTCTAGGTACCTAATGCAACCTTTTTAACATAAATAATTAAACATTTTTCATAGACTCAACAGGCCAACTGGGCTTAATCCCCAAAGTCAATACAAATCATTAAAAATTCAGGTCACCTATCCTAAATTGACTTCTTCAAACATCTTCATCCCTGGGCTCTGGGAAGGGAAATTCAAATATCTCCTCATGGTAGAGGAGCTCTCAGTGCAGTCTAAGAGTTTAGGTCCACCCAGGGAGGTCCTAGGGTTTCCTAAGTGGTGCAGTGGTAAAGAATCCACCTGCCAATGCGGGAGACGCAAAAGACTCGGATTTGATCTCTAGGTCAGGAAGACTCCCTGGAGGAGGAAATGGCAACCCGCTCCAGTATTCTTGCCTGGAGAATCCCATGGACAGAGGAGCCTGGTGGGCTAGTCCATGGGGTCGCAAAGAGTCGGACACGACTGAGCACACACAACACAGCAGCGGGGAAGTACTGGTTTGTTCAGGCCAGTGGTCAGAGCAGTTCCAACTGCAGTCAACTTGTGTGTTTTTAAAAACTACCCAATTAAACTGCGTTGTTGTTTGTTGGATTTCAGGAGTGTTAAGAATGTTCTCTGAACTCTTGTACTTTTATGTGTGCGTATGGTTTTTCCAGTAGTCATGTATGGATGTGAGAGTTGGACTATAAAAGAGCTGAGCACTGAAGAAGTGATGCTTTTGAACTGTGGTGTTGGAGAAGACTCTTGAGAGTCCCTTGGACTGCAAGGAGATCCAACCAGCCCATCCTAAAGGAAATCAGTCCTGAATATTCATTGGAAGGACTGATGCTGAAGCTGAAACTCTGATACTTTGGCCACTTGATGCAAATAACTGACTCATTGGAAAAGACCCTGATGCTGGGAAAGATTGAAGGTAGGAGGAGAAGGGGATGACAGAGGATGAGATGGTTGGATGGCATCACCTACTCGATGAACATGAGTTTGAGTAAACTCCGGGAGTTGGTGATGGACAGGGAGGCCTGGCATGCTGCAGTCCATGGATTTGCAGAGTCGGACATAACTGAGCGACTGAACTGAACTGAACTGATCCTTCCATTTACGGTAGAGACTAAGTTTAGTTCTAAGTTGCTTCAGTCATGTCTGACTCTGTGCGACCCTATGGACTATAGCCCGCCAGGCCCTCCAGCCATGGGGTTTTCAGGCAAGAATACTGGAGTGGGTTGCCATTCCCTTTTCAAGGGGTCTTCCCAACCCAGGGATCGAACCTGTGTCTCTTACGTCTACCTGCATTGGCAGGCAGCCTTTTTACCGCTAGCGCCACCTGGGAAGCCCAGAGATGGTTATGTCCTTTCACTGTTCTATAAGGACCTGAAGGTGATATGAAAGATAAGCCATTTTCTGGCTTGTGGCTTCAGCACCTATCTTCTCATACACTTCTCGAAAGGACAGGGGAAATTTTCTCTCATTTTCACAAATGGTGTTGCTACATTTTTGAAGAAGAAGCCTTAACTAACTTTCCATCAGAGGATTTCCTCCCATACACAGCTGTAACATTACAAACAAAAGCAAGCTAGAGATCACCCAACTCAACTCCTATGTCTAATTTTAGATATTTTTTGTGCAAACACCTGTTATTTTTTATTATTGGGCCAAGTATCAATGACACAGGGACAAGATGATTTGCTAACCCGGTGCTCCTGAAATTCTACTGGAAAAAGTCCTCTGTTAAATCACTGCATCAAATTAAAACCCAAAATGATTTCACTTCTAAAAATAACATAAATTATGTTAATGTCAGGCCATTAGAATCGAGGTCACTTAGTAAAGAATTCAGATTCATTAACTGATTAATGCCTCAAATTCACTAGGATTTCCAAATTCTGTTCGTTTCACACTTAAATTCTGATCACCACTTTGTTACTAATTCTATTTAAACTTTATGATCTTAATCCTTGAATGAAGGTCTGCAGTGCTAATTGTTGAAATATGGTATCTGTTCTTCTGGTAAAGGTAATATCAGAGTCTTGGATTCTTCAAAGAATTGAATCAGCAGAAGCTAAATTTTCAACAAGCCATTTAGATTCACTAAGACCCAATAAATCTCCTGATAAATATTATTTTTTAAAAAATTTAGCTATTGTAAAGAGACATCAGATAATGTGAACAAAACTATTGTACCTATCTGAGTTAGGATTCATTACTGGCTCGAGAAAGTTCTGACTAATAATTAATAGAAGCACTATATGAGGATCTTCAAGCCCTAAAGAGGATATATCCTGAGAAGTTGGAGACAGTGAATGAATAATAATCAGCTAACTAAATAAAAGTCATCCTGTGTAATGACTCCTAAGTGTAATGGTGATGAAAGTGGGTGTCTCTTCAACCTCAAATTGCTACAACAGGAGGTATGGGTGAAATGAGGCTGCTGACTATCTCGGTAGAATCTAGAAAAATACAATGTGTGAGGAAGGTATTTTTAATATTTTCCCTGGACTTCCCTGGTAGTACTTTGAATAACAATCCACCTGTCAATGCAAGGGACATGGGTTTGACCCTGGTCTGGGAAGGTTCCTCATGCCACAGAGTAACGAAGCCCCTTTGTCACAACTACTGAAGCCCATGCCTCCTCCAGTCCACACGCCTGGAGCCTTGCCCTGCAGCAAGAGAAGCCACCGCGGTGAGAAGCCTGCGCACCACAACGAAGAGCAGCCCCCACTTACTACAACCAGAGAGAAAGCCCGCACACAACAGCAAAGACCCAATGCAGCCAAAATTTTAAACAAAAATCAAAGCATTGTGACTGTTCCAACTAAGAGACAGGTGCCGATAGCATAAGGAAGATTTGAACGTTTGGGTCATTAGAAAGGTAGATAAGGGATATTTTCTTGGGTTCTACAATGTTTCATAAAACATGTCTCATAAAAATAAGATTCTCCTTACTCTCTCCTCCCCAGATGTTAAATTATTTTGAGTTGTTCCTTGATGGCAGAGTTGCAAAAGGGCTGAATGGGGGCAGGTAGCAGAGTGTGGGGGCAGAAGGGAAGAGGTGGAGGCAAAAGAGAGGAAACCTGAATAGAGGCTTCAGTACAAATATGTTTATCAAAACTCATCAGACAGATCACTGAAGATCTGTGTATTTCACTCAAAATTTTTTACCTTAATAATAGGAAAAAACACCTCTTGTCTTTAAAAGCAAGAGCCCTAATTATGAATGAATGAATTCAGATGTAGATTTTTGTACTCCAAGGCTTATGAAATTGGACCAGTCCCTCAGAACTTACTACACCTAGAGAAATTAACAAAATTCACCTTTCTGAGCATGCACAGTTGGAGATCTGACCAAAGTCCAGCCTAACTCCATCTACTCCATTAGCCTAAACCCTACATAGCTCCAGTTTCCTAAATGATAAACCTGTATAGTGCTCAGAGGGCTGACATATTTTTAACCCCAGATTTACTCCACGCTTATCAGCTGCATAAAAATGAGGGCATCACAGATGAATCAAATACTAGTTGGTAGCCTTGTGCTCTCCATTCTGCTTTCAAATTTTATAAACTACTTCATGCTCACCCATAGCTTGATTTCCTTTACAGTGGGTCACTGACTTCAAAGACTCCTGGGTAATTTGCATGCACTTCAGATTTATCATGTAATCATGTAAACCACTTTGGAGCTAATTTACTGATCTCATATGCCTTCCAAGAGGAATAAAGCAAAATCACCTCCACAGGGTGCCTTCAAAAGCAGATGTTTTCAAAAGAATATCTGAAATGAATAGGAATAGAGCTATACCCTATGCAGCTGCATTTCTGTGGGTGTACACTGCTAGTGTTGTGGTTGTTAATAGTTGTTAATAACCAAATGGTGCCATGGTCAAATAAGTCTGGTTATGCTGAGTCAAAGTTAAACCAATTTTTTTAATGTAGGACATATCAGTCTTTAATATGTTAATGAATTATGAAGGAGCTACAGCATGCAGCCTTTTCCAGACCCAACTGACCTTGAATGTGGGTGCATGGCCAAAGTGTTCTCTTGAATATATTTGAAATATTGCTATAAAAAGTGAAAGTGAAGTGAAAGATGCTCAATCGTGTCTGACGCTTTGTGACCCCATGGACTATACAGTCCATGGAATTCTCCAGGATAGAACACTGCAGTGGGTAGCTTTTCCCTTCTCCAGGGGATTTTCCCAACCCCGGGATCGAACCCAGGTTTCCCGCATTGCAGGTGGATTCTTTACCACCTGAGCCACAAGGGAAGCCCAGGAATACTGGAGTGGGTAGCCTTTCCCATTTCCAGAGGATCTTCCCAACATCAAACTGGGGTCTTCGGCATTGCAGGTGGATTCTATAAAGAGATGATATAAAGGGAGGCAGATGCTATAAAGAGAGAGCAACAGAAATCTAGCTGAAATCCTAGTAGGTATCTGGGTATAAGCTAGCACTTGAGACTGACTGGGTAACCATAGGAGGTGCTGGTATAATCTAGCCCTAAAGATAAAAGCAGGAAGTGATTAAACAGCACTCTCTCTGAAGTGTTGTCGCTAGAGCAAATTCACGTGTTATCAGAAGATGTCATGGATCTCTGCAAGCGGACTCGATTTTAGCTATTGCTCTACTCTTAAAATCTCTTTCTTCCAAAGCAGATTTGGACACTTGTTTGCATTTCCACCTTGTATCAGATGCTGATCTTAGCAGGGACAGCAGCTGTGTCCATCTACAAGAGCGTGGAGAGCCAGCACTCCAAGGAGCAAGCAGGAAGGTAGAAAGGCCCTCCAGAGATGGCAAGTCATGAAGAGTCAGTGATCACTGTCTAACTCCAACATCTGCAAAGAATCTGGTCTTTCTGGAATGACTAATAATAGCTCTGAAGCAGGAAGCAGATCTCCCAAAACAGACAGCTCAGGGGAAAGGGGATATAGGTCACCCAAGGGACCATACTGGAGACCACTGTCTCTTGGTCCCTTTACTTACCGGTTATCTAGTTTTTTAGTAATGAGGAGCTGGATGTTGTTTCCATAATCCATTATACATCTTTTTTTTTCTTCAGTGCTGGGTCTTCTTTGTTGAGCATGGGCTTTCTCTAGTTGTGACGAACAGGGGCTACTCTGTAGTTGGGACGTGCGGATGGCTCATTGCGGTGGCTTCTCTTGTTGCAGAGCATGGGCTCTAGGGCACGAAGATTTCAGTAACATGGCACAGGGGCTCGTAGCTGTGGCTGGTTTACTGCATATAGACACCTTTGTTGAGTGATTACAATACGTCACGTATTATTTCATCAGATTCTCACGAGCCTCGACGTGCTGAAGAGGAAACTGGGGCGCAGGCTGGTAAGACGATGTGTCCAAGGTGCATACTGAGCACACGGGTGTATCCACACCAGAGCCTGTACCCCTCCCCACATGCCACAGCCCCCTCCTTTTTGAGACACATACGATTTTCCACAGAGTCACTCTTTATTCTTCCAGTCATCAGCATCCAATCTTTTGTCAGCTTTTGTAATTCTTGGGAATCATGCCCAGGATCCTGCACAGATTATCATCTCCCTAAGTATACAGGGAAGAAGAACCACATTTTGTCTTAATAGGCCTAGTCCTACTTGGATATACTTAGGGCGAGTTGATGTCCAGTTTTCCCAGGACAGCCTTGGTTTATACGTTATTCTTAATTTCACTCTAAAATTATCCTGAGTTGGATCATAAAGTATATGATCATACTAAACACATTTTACATTATGAAAAATATCCTCTGCTAAGAATTTTTAAGGAAATGGCACCCTGCTCCAGCATGCTTGCCTGGGAAATCCCATGGACAGAGAAGCCTGGAGGGCTACAGCCCATGGGGTCGTAAAGAGTCAGACAAGACTGAGTGACTAAATCACCACAACCACCATCTATTGGGTAGACATTAGAATATTTCATAAGGAGAAGATAAGGTGAGAGAAGGCTTAATCCAAGGCCTTTGATTTTAGTCCACTTGGTAAATTTGGATAATTGAAATACAGACACCCAAAGGAAGAGTATCCATAGTTACTAGGTATGCTCTCAGGAAAAACCTTTACTTTTTGAGCAAAATGCACAAATATCCTATGTTAATATAATGAGTGATGCAATTTTAGATACAACTGCATGACCATTTTAAAGGGACCATCTTATAACATCAATTTTTTGGTTAAAATTAATCATATGTATTATCTTACGTCTATAAAGAAGAATAAAATAGAATGAACAATCCAAGATGGAGAAAATGTCTAAAGGAGTTCCTGCATTTTATTATTTTTGAAAAGGTTATTACATCATCCCTTGTTATAATACCTAAATATGGGCTTCCCTGATGGCTCACGGTAGGGAAACTGCCTGAGATGCAGGAAACCAGGGTTCGATCCCTGGGTTAGGAAGATCCCCTGGAGAAGGAAATGGCAACCCACTCCAGTATTCTTGCCTGGAGAATTCCACGGATGGAGGAAGCTGGCGTGCTGCAGTCCATGGGGTCGCAAAGAATCAGACGCAAGTGTAACTGAGCAAGTAACACTTGGTATCGGTGGGGAACTATTTCCAGCATCCACTCCATTCTCTCACCAGACACCAAAAGCTGTGGATACTCAAGTCGCTTACATGCAATGGTGCATAAAAGTCCACCCTCCATAACCCGTGGTTCTGCATCTTCTGATTCGATCAGGGTTGGTTGAATCTTGAAAGCAGAACCTGGGGTTACGAAGAACTGACTGTATTGAAAACCACATCCATGTTATTTTATTTAATAATAATCATAGGATTTCTGTTCTATTCCAAATTCATAAGGAAGAAAAGAGAGGTTGGAAAGAGAATAAGCATGATGAACAATACCTTTCTAAGACTGAATACTGAATCTTCAGGATAAAAATTCAAAGTCCTTAATACAGCCCGCAGGTCACTCTGGTTTGCCCCCACCCCTCCAGGCTCAGCTTGCCTCCCGCATTGCTGCTCACTTTCTGAGTTCTAACCTCGTTGACCTTCTGTCGGTGTCTCAAAGTGACCCTCCTCCATCCCATCACAGAGCTTTTAGTCAAGTTGTTCCTTTTCCGTCTCACTTAGTTCATTCCTAATGGAATCATCCACAATGTCCTCTCCCCGAACCACTGCACTGGGCTTGACTATTTGTTCGGAAGTATGCCCCTCCCCCATTTCCAAGAGAAGACTATGCATTGATGCTGAGCTTGGTATTGATTTTCTTTGGCCAACGGCGTGCAAGTAGATGACACAGTTTTCTGAAAAGCACCTCCACACTTGTTTTGTCTTCTTGTGCCTCTGCTTTTGCCGTGGAAAGAACACTCCTGGGCTGTCTGCTGCCTCCAAGGGGAGGACGAAAGCCTTGTGAGCAGAACCTTGCAGTAAAGCCCATCTTAGATCAGCCAACCCCAACTGGGCTATAGAACTAAAGACATGGTTATTGTTCATTGATGCTGAGATGAACACCAATGTTATTTGCATTCAGAAACTGCTGACTGACAGAGCTATGTATTTCTCTTTTGTAATATTTGCAACAACTCTAATTTAAGGAGTTATTATCTTACATTTATGGGGTTATTATGTGATTAAAACATATATTCACCATGACACCACTTTTTCATGCAGGAACCAAGATGCCACATCTCTACCCAGCACAGGATTTCTGATATACAGCAGACACTCAACAAAAACTCTTTTAAAACATAAAGGAATTAAAGGCTTCTTCATGAGCAGATGGGGCTTCCCTGACAGCTCAGTTGGTAAAGAATCCGCCTGCAATGCAGAAGACCCTGGTTCAATTCTTGGATCAGGGAAGTCTGCTGGAGAAGGGATAGGTTATCCACTCAGTATTCTTGGGCTTCCCTTGTGGCTCAGCTGGTAAAGAATCCTCCTGTAATGCAGGAGACCTGGGTTCAATCCCTGGGTTGGGAAGAGCCCCTGGAGAAGGAAATGGCTCTTCACTCCAGTATTCTGGCCTGGAGAATTCCATGGACTATATAGTCCATGGGGTTGCAAAGAGTAGGACATGACTGAGTGACTTTCACAACCTCATGAGCAGATACACAAATAATGGCAGTAATACAACAGAAACACTAAGTTTTCTAATTTTATTGGTCAAATAATAACCAAGGAGACTTTTGTAATCTTTAAAAAGCCAGTTCCCTCTCTGGGATTTGTTATTTGGAGTCTCCTGCCACCTGCGTGCCAAAGTCAAGAACCAAAGTTGTAAACAATTTGTGCATTTACAACAGGCGTTGGGGATTACTGATGAAAAAGTCAACTATCAAATTAGGGGAAGGAGAAATTGATTTTTCTCTCACATTCATCACTAAAACACATCTATTTCATCTTCCTCCATTTCCCTCTCTTTTCCCCCAAGAGGGAAGGATGAAAACAAGGGGAAGGAAGAATGTCTTTCACAAGAGCCTGGCCAGACACACCACCAGGCAGCGGGGGAATTATAATTGATTGGTGGGGAAAACGGCCAAGGACCAGCATGGTTTTGGAGACTGTTTTCAGGACAACGCTATTCAACATCACGAGTCTACGTCAGGTAATGGCAATTCTTGCCAATAATTTGTTTCAATAAGAAATTCCGGAGATACTATAGGATGTTGCTTCAGTAAAAAAAAAAAAAAAAAAATCCCAGTTTGGATTTTTCTGCTCTGTTATCTAAGCTTATGAAGAAGCATGATGTAAATTGATTTCACACCGGACACTGCAGGTGATGATGATTCCAGCCCGTGCTTTACCTGCTGCCCAGGCTGCTATTACTAAGACCTCCACGTGTCATGGAATCTAACTCCACATCGTATTAGCATCTCTCATGAGTTACAGTTAATAGTGAAAGTTCCAAAGCCAAGTCACCTGCTAACTACAGGTGCACATGAATTCCAGGCTCTGGAAGCACTGGTCTTGAATATTGGACAACCACACGATGCCCCGGCATTTTTCAGCAAGAGAAGAGAGGTGGGTGGAGGTGTGACCTCTTAGTAGACACGGCATCCAGGGCCTGGGTGAGTGATGGCCACATGGTTCCTTCTCTCATTTCCTCATTCATTCATTTATTCCACAACATGTACTGAGGGCCTCCTATGAGCTAGGCATGGTATTGGACACTGGGGATAGAAACATAGACAATCTTCCTGAAGAAGGCAGAGACAAAAATAAGACATGCATGCATTGTGGTCGGGGCTGAATGAGGATGAGCAGAGCCGGAGGTTCTGCCCCACTGGAGATAAAGCTGACCCAGTTTGAGAGAGGTCGGGGAAGTCTTCCTGGATGAGGAGACATTTAGGCCAATACTTGAAAGACAGGTGGCAATTATCTAAAGTGATCACTTTATGGATGCTATACTAGGCATCCATATCTGAGGTGCAAAGGTCAAGAAGCAGGACAGAATGAGGTTTGACCATGGGCCTGCAATGCAGGAGACCCGGGTTCAACCCCTGGATCATGAAGATTCCCGGAGAAGAGAATGGCTACCTACTGTAATATTCTTGCCTGGAGAACCCCATGGACAGAGGAGCCTGGCGGGCTACAGTCCAGTTCAGTTCAGTCGCTCCGTCATGTCCGACTCTTTGTGACCCCATGGACTGCAGCACTCCAGGCCTCCCTGTCCATCACCAAGTCCTGGAGTTTATTCAAACTCATGTCCATTGAGTTGGTGATCTAGTATTCTTTCCTGGAGAATCCCATGGACAGAGGAGCCTGGCGGGCTACAGTCCATGGGGTCACAGAGTCAGACATGAGTGACTAATATTTTCATGTTTTTCACTAGGAAGTTTGAGATTTTTTGTTTGTTTGTTTTTGGTGAAAATTTTCTTCTAATTATATTCATTATCAATAACATGTCATACACCTTAATATGGAGAAGGCAATGGCATATGACATCATTCATAAACAAATGATACAATTTTTAAAACAATACACATTTTCCTTATGTATGTATGTGTATTAGTTCAGTTCAGTCACTCAGTCGTGTCCAGCTCTTTGCGACCCCATGAATCGCAGGACACCAGGCCTCCCTGTCCATCACCAACTTCCAGAGTTCACTCAGACTCACGTCCATAGAGTCAGTGATGCCATCTAGCCATCTCATCCTCTGTCGTCCCCTTCTCCTCCTGTCCCCAATCCCTCTCAGTATCAGAGTCTTTTCCAATGAGTCAACTCTTCACATGAGGTGGCCAAAGTACTGGAGTTTCAGCTTTAGCATCATTCCTTCCAAAGAAATCCCAGGGCTGATCTCCTTCAGAATGGACTGGTTGGATCTCCTTGCAGTCCAAGGGACTCTCAAGAGTCTTCTCCAACACCACACTTCAAAAGCATCAATTCTTCGGCGCTCAGCTTTCTTCACAGTCCAACTCTCACATCCATACATGACCACAGGAAAAACCATAGCCTTGACTAGACAGACCTTTGTTGGCAAAGTAATGTCTCTGATCTTGAATATGCTATCTAGGTTGGACATAACTTTCCTTCCAAGGAGTAAGCGTCTTTTAATTTCATGGCTGCAGTCACCATCTGCAGTGATTTTGGAGCCTAAGAAAATAAAGTCTGACACTCTTTCCACTGTTTCCCCATCTATTTCCCATGAAGTGATGGGACTGGATGCCATGATCTTCGTTTTCTGAATGTTGAGCTTTAAGCCAACTTTTTCACTCTCCACTTTCACTTTCATCAAGAGGCTTTTTAGTTCCTCTTCACTTTGTGCCATAAGGGTGGTATCATCTGCATATCTGAGGTTTTGATATTTCTCCTGGCAATCTTGATTCCAGCTTGTGTTTCTTCCAGTCCAGCATTTCTCATGATGTACTCTGCATAGAAGTTAAATAAACAGGGTGACAATATACAGCCTTGACATACTCCTTTTCCTATTTGGAACCAGCCTGTTGTTCCATGTCCAGTTCTAACTGTTGCTTCCTGACCTGCATACAGATTTCTCAAGAGGCAGGTCAGGTGGTCTGGTAGTCCCATCTCTTTCAGAATTTCCCACAGTTTATCGTGATCCACACAGTCAAAGGCTTTGGCATAGTCAATATAATTTTTATTGGAGTATAGTTGATTTACAACATTGTGTTAGTTTCGGGCTTACAGCAAAGTGAATCTGTTATACATATATATTTATCCAGTCTTTTTTAGATTCTTTTCCCATATAGGCCATTACAGAGTACTGAGTAGAGTTCCCTGTGCTATACAGTGGGTTCTTATTGTTAATATATTTTGGACATGACTCCATATCTGTATTTTAAAGATTCTTCATTCTCTTTTACTTCAACTTAGAGTTCTATTGTATCCATATACTCAATAAATACATATTGAAAACATATTATGTGTGAAGTACCTTTTTAAATACTAACATATCAGTGAACAAAACAAACACAAATCTTTTCCTTCATACAGCTTACCTTCTAACGAGATTGATCATAGTTTATTTAGCCAGTCTCCTAAGAATGGACATTTTTATTTTTTGTTTTGCAATTTTTACAATGTTGTATTGGCTTCTACAATACAACAATGCTGATCAGCTGCAATCATAAATACATCTCCTCCCTCCAGAGCCTCCCTTCTCTCCCCCATCCCAACCCTCCAGTACACAAATTATGTAATTTATACATATATATACACATACTTGGGTTTCTCTTGTGGCTCAGCTGGTAAAGAATCTGCCTGCAGATTTGGGTTTGATTCCTGGGTTGGGAACATCCCCTGGAGATGGGAAAGGCTTCCCACTCCAGTATTCTGGCCTGGAGAATTCTATGGACTGTATAGTCCTTGGGGTCGAAAAGAATCGGACACGACTGAGTGACTTTCACTTTCACTTCACCAGTTCAGTTCAGTCTTTAGTTGTATCTGACTCTTTGCAACCCCATGGACTGCAGCATGCCAGGCCTCCCTGTCCATCACCAATTCCTGGAGCCTACTCAAACTCACATCCATTGAGTCGGTGATGTCATCCAACTATCTCATCCTCTGTCGTCCCCTTCTCCTCCTGTCTTCAATCTTTCCTAGCATCAGGGTCATTTCCAAGGAGTCAGTTCTTCACATCAGGTGGCCAAAGAATTGGAGTTTCAGCTTCAGCATCAGTCCTTCCAATGAATACTCAGGGCTGATTTCCTTTAGGATGGACTGGTTGGATGTCCTTGCAGTCCAAGGGACTCTCAAGAGTCTTCTCCAACACCACAGTTCAAAAGCATCAATTCTTTGGTACTCAGCTTTCTTTATGGTACAACTCTCACATTCATACATGACTACTGGAAAAACCATAGCTTTGACTAGATGGACCTTTGTTGGCAAAGTAATGTCTCCACTTTTTAATATGCTGTCTAGGTTGGTCATAGCTTTTCTTCCAAGGAGGAAGCGTCTTTTAATTTCATGGCTACAGTGATTTTGGAGCCCCCCAAAATAAAGTCTCTCACTGTTTCCATTGTTTCCCGATCTATTTGCCATGAAGTGATGGCATCAGATGCCATGATCTTAGTTTTCTGAGTGCTGAGCTTTAAGCCAACTTTTTCACTCTCCTCTCACTTTCATCAAGAGGCTCTTTAGTTCTTCTTCACTTTCTGCCATAAAGGTGGTATCATCTGCATATCTGAGGTTACTGATTATTTCTCCTCTCAATCTTGATTCCAGCTTGTGCTTCATCCAGCCCAGTGTTTCTCATGATGTACTCTGCATATAAGACAATATATAGCCTTGATGTACTCCTTTCCCGATTTGGAACCAATCTGTTGTTCCATGTCCAGTTCTAACTGTTGCTTCTTAACTTGCATACAGATTCCTCAGAAGGCAGGTAAGGAGGTCTGGTATTCCCATCTCTAAGAATTTTCCACAGTTTGCTGTGAACCACACAGTCCAAGGCTTAAGTGTAGTCAATAAAGTAGAAGTAGATGTTTTTCAGGAACTCTCTTGCTTTTTTGATGATCCAATGGATGTTGCTAATTTGAACTCTGGTTCCTCTGCCTTTTCTAAATTCGGCTTGAACATCTGGAAGTTCACGGTTCATGTACTGTTGAAGCCTGGCTTGGAGAATTTTAAGCATTACTTTACTAGTGTGTGAGATGAGTGCAATTCTGTGGTAGTTTGAACATTCTTTGTCATTGCCTTTCTTTGTGATTGGAATGAAAACTGACCTTTTCCAGTCCTGTGGCCACTGCTGAGTTTTCCAAATTTCCTGGCATATTGAGTGTAGCACTTTCACAGCATCATCTTTCAGGACTTTAAATAGCTCAACTGGAATTCTGTCACCTCCACTAGCTTTGTTCATAGTGATGCTTCCTAAGGCCCACTTGACTTCACATTCCAGGACAGGCTCTAGGTGAGTGATCACACCATCATGATTATCTGGGTCATTAAGATCTTTTTTACATAGTTCTTCTGTGTATTGTTTCCACCTCTTCTTAATATCTTCTGCTTCTGTTAGGTCCATACCATTTCTGTCCTTTATCGTGCCCATCTTTGCATGACATGTTCCCTTGGTATCTCTAATTTTCTTGAAGAGATCTCTAGTCTTTCCCATTCTATTGTTTTCCTCTATTTCTTTGCACTGATCATTGAAAAAGGCTTTCTTATCTCTCCTAGCTATTCTTTGGACCTCTGAATTCAAATGGATATACTTTCCTTTTCTACTTTGCCTTTGGCTTCTCTTCTTTTCTCAGCCTCCTCAGACAACCATTTTGCCTTTTTGCATTTCTTTTTCTTGGGGATGGTCTTGATCACTGCCTCCTATACAATGTCAAGAACCTCATTCCATAGTTCATCAGGCACTCTATCAGATCTAATCCCTTAAATCTACTTGTCACTTCCTCTATATAATCATAAGGGATTTGATTTAGGTCATACCTGAATGGTCTAGTGGTTTCTCCCACTTTCTTCAATTTAAGTCTGAATTTGGCAATCAGGAATTCATTATCTGAGCCCCAGCCAGCTCCTGGTCTTGTTTTTACTGACTGTATAGAGTTTCTCCATCTTTGGTTGCAAAGAATATAATCAATCTGATTTCGGTGTTGACCATCTGGTGATATCCATGTGTAGAGTCATCTCTTGTGTTGTTGGAAGAGTGTGTTTGCTATGCCCAATGCATTCTCTTAGCAAAACTCTATTAGCCTTTGCCCTGCTTCATTCTGTACTCCAAGGTCAAATTTGCCTGCTACTTCAGGTATCTCTTGACTTCCAACTTTTGCATTCCAGTCCCCTTTAATGAAAAGGACTTTTTTTGGGTGTTAGTTCTAGAAGGTCTTGTAGGTCTTTATAGAACTGTTCAACTTCAGCTTCTTCAGCATTACTGTTTGGGGCATAGACTTGGATTACTGTGATATCGAGTGGTTTGCCTTGGAAACAAACAGAGATCATTCTGTCACTTTTGAGATTGCATCCAAGTACTGCATTTCCAACTCTTTTGTTGACTATGAGGACTACTCCATTTCTTCTTTCACTTCATATGTATATTTATATGGGATTTTAACTTGAGATAAAAGAGAGTCACTAAGGATTTTAAATAGAGAATGGCATGATCAAGTATGAAAGCTAAGAAGAAGCAGTATGTTGTTTTTCCTGGATTTTTCTAATGTGTCTGACAGTTCTGGACATGAAGAGTTAGTTAAATAAAGAAGGAGAGAGTGGTTTACTGCCTTGAAATGGGTGCCTCCACCCACAAATGGGACAACCATGGCTATGGACTGCTCAGCAAAAATAGCCAAGGTCATTGGAAGTTCAGTTCAGTTCAGTTCAGTCGCTCAGTCATGTCCGACCCCATGAATTGCAGCATGCCAGGCCTCCCTGTCCATCACCAACTCCCGGAGTTCATTCAGACTCACATCCATCGAGTCAGTGATGCCATCCAGCTGTCTCATCCTCTGTCGTCCCCTTCTCCTCCTGCCCCCAATCCCTCCCAGCATCAGAGTCTTTTCCAATGAGTCACTGGAAGGTCACTTCCAAATACACAACTCATTGTTGAAGGGTCAGAAAAATAATAGGAGCAATAACAAATAACTTAAAGGAAATGGTGGTACACATAAAAAAAAAAACTCTGAATCAGAATATGGGAAAGCCATATTTACACCCCAAATCTGCCCTAAACTAAAATCTTTCTTTAAACAGAAATAGAGACACAAACATAGAGAAAAAATATATGGATACCCAGAAGGAAAGGGGGGCCTGGGAGGAACTTGGAGTTTAGGATTGACACATATACACTACTAACGGTATGTATAAGATAGATAACTAAACTGTATAGCAGGGAACTCTACTTAATGCACTAGGGTGACCTGAATGGGAAGTTCCGAAAGGGAGGTGATATATGTATATATGGAGCTGATTCACTTTGCTGTACAGTAAAACTAAGAACATTGTAAAGCAACTATACTCCAATAAAAATTAATTTAAAAAGAAAAAATAATCTCTCTTTGCCCTGCTTTCCTTATCTGTAATATATGGAGGGTTGGCTAAGAGATAAAAATTCCAAGAAGATTAAAGGGCAATTTTTAAAATATGTGCAATGCTTACTTTGTTTTTTTTTTTCCCTAGTCTTTGAAAATGGAAAGTCATTTTCATTAGTCTAGAAATTCAAAGATGAATTATATATAAGTTGTTTTGACCTTAAAATAAGATTGGTATCTTAAGATATGAAGCTTTAGAAAAAAAAAATCCAAACCTCTGGAGAAAACTTTCCTCTTAACTACCAGAAAATGCATTTAAAAAAGTATTGAAGAGGAAAAAAACACACAAATCCATCTTCTCTTTAATTAAACAAGATAATCATTAGTCATTTTTAAGTTCCAGCATTCTATTCTTTTTTTATGGAGTAGTTATAGTATTCTCATCTTTTCAAAGTGTTTTATAATTTAATCATTATCCTTGGCAAAATTTTATTTTGAGGCTTGAGTGGAAAGCTCTACAACCAACACTATCCAAATAAACCAATATCAATAATATAATATCTTCCCACCTTAACATAGAATCCTCCACCCTGTACCAATCCTGCTGATGCTGCTGCTAAGTCGCTTCAGTCGTGTCCAGCTCTGTGCAACCCCATAGATGGCAGCCCACAAGGCTCCCCCGTCCCTGGGATTCTCCAGGCAAGAACACTGGAGTGGGTTGCCAATTCCTTCTCCAGTACCAGTCCTAGACAGCATATTAAAAAGCAGAGACATTACTTTGGCAACAAAGGTCCATCTAGTCAATGCTATGGTTTTTCCAGTGGTCATGTATAGATGCAAGAGTTGGACTATAAAGAAAACTGAGCGCTGAAGAATTGATGCTTTTGAACTGTGGTGTTGGAGAAGACTCTTGAGAGTCTCTTGGACTGCAAGGACATCCAACCAGTCCATCCTAAAGATCAGTCCTGGGTATTCATTGGAAGGACTGATGCTGAAGCTGAAACTCCAATTCTTTGGCCATCTGATGTGAAGAACTGACTCATTGGAAAAGACCCTGATGCTGGGAAAGATTGAAGGCAGGAGAAGGGGACAACAGAGGATGAGATGGCTGGATGGCATCAATGACTCAATGGACACGAGTTTGAGTAAACTCCGGGAGTTGGGGATGGCCTGGTGTGCTGCAGTCCATGGGGTCGCAAACAGGTGGACATGACTGAGCGACTGAACTGAACATTACCATACAATACCCAGTCAATTTTTCTTAAATGTTATCTTCTTTCAAAATTGAATAGCAATTCAGAATACTTCCTTGGGAGGTTAGAAATAACTTATATGTGTTATGTGTGGGTGAAGAAAATTCAGACAAAGTTCTTCACAGTCAAGTTGCCAGCTCAAGGAGTGCAGTTAGGTCCCTGTGAGACCCACAGCAAGGGTCTTGAGAACAGAACATGTTCAGATACTTTGAGGGGACCATTTGAGGGATTGTGTTTGGGGAAGAAGATCGTATTTCTTGACCTAGGTTCTCTCAAAAATAAATATTACTAGAAAGATGTGATGGATTTCACTGATGGCTCAGACAGTAAAAAATACACCTGAAATGTGGGAGACCTGGGTTTGATCCTTGGTTTGGGAACATCCCTGGGAAGAAGGCCTGGCAAACCACTCCAGTATTCTTCCTGGAGAATCCCCATGGACAGAAGAGCTTGGTGGGCTACTGTCCATGGGGTCACAAAGAGTCAGACACGACTGAGCGACTAAGCACAGAGAGATGTGATAGGTGGAAAAATAGCCCGCAAGATGTCCACAATGTACCAGTATGCTTTATTGGATGGCAAGGGAGAATGACATTTGCTTGATTCAGGTGACTTTAAAATAGGGAGATGATGCTAAGTAATCTGATTCCAGGTCTGATTCCATCAGTTGAAAGAACTTAAGAGCAAACCTGAGACTCCCCAGAAGAAGAAGAAATCCTGCCTGTGGACCACAGCTTCAGCAGTGCCCCCATGCCTGAACTCTACAGCCCACCGGGACAGTCAGCCCCGGGTTTCAGCCCTACCCAGCTCCACCCACCCATCCCCCCACCCACATCCGCTCAAGTCAATTCCTTGCAATAAATCTCTTAACATACACCTCCTAAATTTCCTGCTTCCCTGGTTGAACTCCAACAGATATCAAGACTTAGTTATTTGGTGACAATCTGTTGACTGTTTTGCAGAACAGTAACCCTGTTTTATGAACCAAATTAATAAAAACTCAATTTTAGACCCTGTGTAACGAATGACCTTAATATTGTTCGAGGCACATAAGCTGCCTGGTTTCTCCGCAGCGTAATTGCTAAGATCTCCAGTCCATTATAGTTCCCCTGCTATGAAGCATAAGCAACACACCTAATCAACAGTCATAAATAAATAATGACTTATGTCAAAAGAAAATGTTTGTGCAGATTTTTTAAAAAATTAACTGTAAAAAAAAAAAGAACAGCATAAATCTGAAATAAAATCTTCTGCCATCAGTGTCAGAATTTGGCCCTTAGAGGGGAAAAATTGTTTATGTCCAAACCTGCACCCTGGTACCTGAGCACCTGCGAGTGAATGCAGGCAGGTTCAAGGGTAGAAGTGTGCACAGGAGACAGAAACTATGGCCCACCCTGAATGGTGAGCCTCTACTTCCTTCTCATCTTCGCACTGAAGGAGGGGTTGGTGGGGGAGGAAGCCTTCTCTCACGGGTGAAGTGTGAGTTATCACGCTGAGAATCTTTGTGAACCGTGGCAGGTCTGTAGATCACAGCAGAAGTTTGATTGAGGAAAGAGACTGCTCTCTGGAGGTAAACCTTAACATCCAGACGGCCAGCTACTTCGAGATTTGAGGTAAATTAACTTGCTGAGGAAAATCCCATGGACGGAGGAGCCTGGTGGGCTGCAGTCCATGGGATCGCTGGGAGTTGGACACGACTGAGCGACTTCGCTTTCACTTTTCACTTTCATGCATTGGAGAAGGAAATGGCAACCCACTCCAGTGTTCTTGCCTGGAGAATCCCAGGGATGGCGGAGCCTGGTGGGCTGCCGTCTGTGGGGTCATGCGGAGTTGGACACAACTGAAGCGACTTAGCAGCAGCAGCTATCAGTCACGTTGCCATCCTTGTAGTAATGAGAGAAAGCCACCTCTGGTGGGGAAATCACTTTGCAGTTATTCTCCTATTTCACGTCTAGCCCAAGCCCAAGTTTTTACCGGTGGTCTCCTGTGAGAGGGAAGCTGATTGGAGAATTCGTCACTTGACGAATGATAATGGACTTGCTTCCAGGGTGTGTAACAGGTAGTCTTTGAAATGAGCAACAGTCTGAGGCTGAATCAAATCTCAGGCTTGGGCAAAGTTACTGTTGCTGAAGAAGACTCTTAAGAGCCCTTTGGGCTGCAAGGAGATCAAACTAGTCAGTCCTAAAGGAAATCAACCCTGAATATTCATTGGAAGGACTGATGCTGAAGCTGGAACTCCAATATTTTGGCCACCTGATGCAAAGAGCTGACATTGGTAAAAGCTCTGATTCTGGGAAAGACTGAGGGCAGGAGGAGAAGAGGCTGATAGAGGATGAGGTGGTTGGATGGCATCACCAACTTGGGGGACAGGAGTTTGAGCAAGCTCCAGGAGATGGTGATGGACAGAGAGGCCTGGTGTGCTGCAGTCCATGGGGTTGCAAAGAGTTGGATGCACCTTAGCGACTGAACGACAACAACAACTGTTGCTGGGGAGTTGGCAGAACACAAGAAACCAACTGAATGGGGAAAATATATTTTGTGCCAATGGGTTCATTTTCAGTAGTTTCTCCTCGAGTTGAGATGTTGCTATAATATAATAATGAGGAATTTGGGGGAAAATCCCTCACTCTTCAAACCCTCTCTTTTGCACTACTTGCATTATGTAATATTTTTGCCTCTGTTTTCAAGTACTATAAAAACAGTTCATGTGTATGGATTGTTGCTCATGAAAATCTTTAAAGAGAAATTTATTTGTATGAATCCAAATAAATATATATCATTTAATTTCAACTGTGTAAAGTGCCTAATATAAGGATAGGGAGAGATTTCAGTGAAAAAAATATAGGTACAATTTTGAGCTGAGTGTTTCCTTTAAAAATTATAGACAATTTTCTATAAATAAAGAGGGATCCCCAAGTCCCAAGAAGATGGCTGAAGGTCTATTGAGAGATGAGGGTTACAGGACCCCCAACAAGGACAGATAGTCTGAAAGCTAGGCTGCCTGTCCAGGCAACTGGGTGGATTGCCTTATTCTTCAGTATGACATAAGAGTGTGTTAGTCACTCATTCGTGTCTGACTCTCTGCGATCCCTCAGGCTGTACCTCGCCAGGCTCCTCTGTCCATGGGATTCTCCAGGCAAGAATACTGGAGCGGGTTGCCATTTCCTTCTCCAGGGGGGTTTTCCCGACCCAGGGATTAACCCAGATCTCCTGCCTTGGCAGGTGGATTTTTTACCACTGAGCTACCTATCACATCTAAAAAACACCATCACAGCAACATTCAGACTGATTTTTACCAGACAAGTGAGCACCATAACCTAGCCAATTTGACACATAAAATTAACCAGCACGGGAGCAAAATGTCTCTAGGGGAAATATTAGAGTTTGAAAATTCACTTGTGGAGGTGTTTTATTTATTTATTTATTTTTTAAATAATCTCTTTTCTAATCTGAGTTGCTTCAAGGAGATTTCACAACTTGCCAACACCAAAGCTGATGACCGCTCCTTGTGAACAAACAGAAGTGGCACCTCAGCGCGTTCCCCCTCCTCCGCGCCGAGGAAACGCCAGCCGTGCGCCGGAGGTGTTTTAAATTCAAGTTCAAAGTGCTTGTAGGATGGAGGAAACTATTTTGGTTTTAGTAAGTGGATAACAGGTTCTAGTACTGTTTTAGTCACTCCGTGGCTGTGTGACTTTGGGCCGACAATTGACATCTCGAGCCTCATCTCTGTTATCTATAAAATGAGTAGACTGGACTCTGTGTATTGGTTTATTCATTTTCTTTCATCGAATCAACAAAAAACGAATCTCTAAGATAGACTGGGTCTGTGTTCAATATTAGTTTCCTAGAGATCCACATTTTAGAGGCAGCTTAGTGAATTTTTAATCAAGTTCAAGATTGTGACAAGTAGCAACAACAGCTTCACAGATGGCCTGTCCGCACTTTCTTTCATTTTTCCTTCCAGTGTGAGGCAACTTCCAACCCGAGACCTTTCTGCCTGAAGAGCTGAAGGCTAGGATTTAAAATATTGATTTTTTTGCTAACTATAGTTCTTGCTTGAATGTGATAGGTTCTTTGGTTAATGGCTAATTAATGACAAGGCACAGCCATATGGTTTAATGAAAAATATGATTAAAATAATAAAAATGCAAGTGACTTCCTGGCCTTCGGATATTACTCTCAGAAAAGAAATAGCTTTTATAACAATTTAAAGCCACAAAAAGGGACTAAATAGGCAGTTTAAAATATACTGCATTTACCAATGTACTATATTTCATTTAAGTCTATTAAATACAACAATGAACTAAATCTGAAATATTACAGAATCAAACTTGGTTAAAACGAGTGTGGTGATTCTCTTCCATGAGTTGGCTGAAGAGGGCGCCAGAGAGAAGGGGAGCATCAGTTGGGAAGGAGACATGGCAAGCAACCCCATTTCAAGAAAGGAGGAGGAAAAGGGCGGGTCCCCGATTCCCCAGTGCTATCCGTGCCCAGTATCTTCAGCGCCAATGAAATGAGTGCCAACTAATGGACAGTTACGAAAATTGTGGCTGCTCTCCTGGAATCCCCAACCACTGAAGGACCTAGAAAGTCCTAGTCTGTATTGAAGCCTGAGTGAAAAACCACTGCCTGGAGCCCCAGCTACAGCCAGTCTGATGTGGAACCTGCATCTGGACTCCTGAGAATTCTGCACTGAGGTGGTCATTGCCCTAGCCTCTTAAAAGACACATCTCGGTGTTTTTCATAATTGAGTTTCTAGAGCCCACCTATGTGGTTCCAGTGGCGGGGTTTACAGAGTTCCATGGTAAGAACCCATTAAATAGTACATCTAAGGTTTGAATTGATCTCACAAGTCACACCCTTCTCCCACATACTGATACATCCCTAAATTTATCTTAGCATCCCTACGCAGTTATCTTTAATAGGAAATGCCAAACGCCTTTCCAGTCATTGTGCCAACTTACATTCCCACCACTTGCACCAGCGTGTATGAGAATTCCAATTCCTACACATACATTTATGACATCTTCCATCTTTTTCTTAAAAAAAGTTTTTTTTTTAGTGTGTATGTACCTTTTCTAAAATCTTTATTGATTTCTTTACAATATTGCTTCTGTTTTATGTTTTGGTTTTTGGGCCAGAAAGCAGGGATCTTAGCTCCCTGGCCAGGGATCAAACCCGTACCCTCTGCATTGAAAGGTGACGTCCTGACCCTGGATCCCCAGGAAAGTCACCATTTTTTCTTTTATACTGTTCCAGTAGGTTTATTTTGGCATCCTGGGGTGTTTGATTTATGTATGTCTGAAGCCAAAGATTATGAGCATTCTTGGATATTTTTATTGATCATTTGAATATTCTCTTTTATGAGGTGACTGCTCAAGTTTCTTACCCATTTTAAGATTTTACTTTTTGACTTAAAATCTGTCTCTCTCAATCCCCTTCTTGCTCTATATGGTTTGGGATACATTCTCTATATATCCCTTTGCTGAGTATACGTATTACAAAATCTTTACCCACTTCATAGATTCCACTTTCTCTTCACTGTAACACTTTTTATAAACAAAATTCTTAGTTTTAATGTTTTCCACTGTATCAATATTTTTAATGTGCTTTGTGTTTATTTTGTATTATAAAAGTAAAAACCATCACTGTATAAAATGTGCAAAATTTAGAAAAAGTATTAATACAAAGAGGAGAATAAAAGTCAATAGCAATCTCACAACCAGGAGCATTGTTACTATTGTCATTTTATATCATTTTAGTTTTAGATTTGGGTGTGTGTATATTTCACACAATGTGGACATTAGTATGCATACACTTGTCTCATGCCTTTTTTTTTTTACCCATTTGCTCATGTTGCTTAAAATTCTTCAAAAGACTCTTTTTTTTCAGGATTATATGTCCTCTAAACATCACATAAGTCATATTAAGACTGAGCGCCGAAGAATTGATGCTTTTGAACTGTGGTGTTGGAGAAGACTCTTGAGAGTCCCTTGGACTGCAAGGAGATCCAACCAGTCCATTCTGAAGGAGATCAGCCCTGGGATTTCTTTGGAAGGAATGATGCTAAAGCTGAGACTCCAGTACTTTGGCCACCTCATGCAAAGAGTTGACTCACTGGAAAAGACCCTGATGCTGGGAGGGATTGGGGGCAGGAGGAGAAGGGAACGACAGAGGATGAGATGGCTGGATGGCATCACTGACTCGATGGACGTGAGTCTGAGTGAACTCCAGGAGTTGGTGATGGACAGGGAGGCCTGGCGTGCTGTGATTCATGGGGTTGCAAAGAGTCAGACACGACTGAGCGACTGATCTGATCTGATCTGATCTGATAAATACTGTGTATATCAAGTATAATTCTTATTGTAATGATATAAATGCTTATATACACGTGTTTTAAACATCATAATAAATATTTATAGCAAAATTACTAAGTCTGAAGTCTAAATATTTGTTCAGTTCCTTGATACCTATTTTAAAAAGGTTTTATCAATTTGCTATTCCATCACTATACTCTTGGCCATATTGGTGTAATAGACCTGTGACAATTTGATACCCAAAATGGTAACTTATTTTAATTTACATTTTAAAAAATTTTAAACAGTTTGGATATTTTTCGTATGTTTATTGGTGATTTGTACTTCTTATTCTATGGATTACATCCATACATTTTTTTCATTAACCTTTCAGAGCTACAATTTGTTTTTTTAGGGCTGCAATTGATGTATGATAATGACGTACATTTCCTTGTGTATAAAGGAAATAGACACATAGAAAAAGTCCCGGAAAAATAAGAAGCTGCTGAGATTACAGTGGTGGCTAAAGAGATTTTTAACCTCATGGGAAATATTTTAATTACTTATGTCTTTAACAAATTAAAAATTGATTTTTAAATGAATAATCTAGTTCCTTATCTGACCTCAGCTGCTAACTTTGCTTTCATAAGATTTGAGTGACTCTGTTTTTTTTTTTTTTTTTTTTTAATATTATGACTGCACTGTGCAGCATGTGGATCTTAATTCCCCAACCAGGGATCAAATCCTAAGCCCCCTGCTTTGGAAGCACAGTCTTAACCCATAGACCTCCAGGGAAGTCCCCTCTTTGTTCTTTGAAGGCAGTTAACTGCCAGGTTCAGCAACCTCCCCTACAAATAAGTGAAGTGCTGTAGCTTAGGGAGGTCTGCTCTGATGAAACCTGTGGGTCATCCACAAGATGGGAAGTGCCTACCTCTGAAGCAGAATTGGCAGAGATTTTGCAGCTGATCATCAGTTAAGCCCATCACAGGGGAAGGGAAGGCAAGGGGTAGATGGATGGTGAGCATTCCAACCAGTGATCACTCCTGCTTTAGATACTTAGACTGTATCCTTGTGCTACGATATTTTAGATGAGTCCAGAATGCAGGGAGAGTAGGGTGAGACACAGCAAGTTAATTAGTATACAGGCCAATTTTAAAATAAGACACTCAGGACTTCCCTGGCAGTCTAGGGGTTAAGACTTCACCTTCTAACTTAACAGTTGCCAGTTTGATCCCTGGTCGAAGAATTAAGATCCCACATGCCTGTGGCCAGTAAACAAAACATTAAAAAAAAGAAGAAGAAGAAGAAGCAAATATGGTTCCAGGAACTCAAACTGGGGCTCTGTGACAACCTAGAGGGGTTGGGATGGGGTGGGAGGTGAGAGGAAGGTTCAAGAGGGAGGGGACATATGTATACCTATGGCTGATTCATGTTGATTTATGGAAGAAACCAACACAATAATGTAAAGCAGTTATCCTCCAGTTTAAAATAAATTTTTGAAAAGAAGCAATATTATAACAAATTCAATAGAGACTTTAACAATGGTCCACATCAGAAAAATATCTTTAAAAAATATAAATAAGATAAGAAGCCCATTTAATGTTATCAAAAACAAAATGGGAAATAAATACATACTTGAGTCCGTAGTCATTTAATGATATTCATATTTAATTGTCACTTGATTTAAACAAGCAGTTGTCTACTTTGTCTAAGTTGTTTTGAGATCTCTCCCAGGAAGTCGGTGTCTCTCTGAAACCCAAAATGACATTATTTTATTATATGATGACAGTTGCTAAATTGTTTCTGTCAGTTAATGTGCCGTGACCTGCACTACTTCACGAGGGTGTACTTTCCAAGATGAAGAGGGCGTGTTTTACATGGGGATAGTCTTCTAAATCACTTCAAGGCTAACGCCTCTACCCAACCATGTAGGTGACAAGGATACAACTGGAGGCCCAGGTCCTAAGCACTGGTGATTTGGATTAGCTTTCGAGCTTCTTTATACATCCTGAGAGGCTGCCAGGGGACAATGACCTTGAAGAACCAGGTAAGATGCTAACAGTGGTCTTAAAGTTCTAAGGGGTAGAGAGGGTAGGGTGAGATATAGCAAATTTAGCAGCCAGGCAAATTTTCTTCTCCAGGCTTGAACTGGAGCAGATGCCCTATGGTCAGTTTGAAATGATTGTTATTACGATCACCACAGCGTTTCCCTTGTAGCTCAGTCGGTAAAGAATCTGCCTGCGATGCAGGAGACCTGGGTTTGATTCCTGGCTGGGGGAGATCCCTGGAGAAGGAAATGGCTAACAACTAAACCACCACCAAGATCACCACTGGCTCTTTGCTATCTTAATCGTTTGGGTTCATTCCCACTTGTTAGACTGCTGATGCACCAGACTTCGGCTCAAACTGATTTCATCATCATCATCATCAAAATAATAGTTGCAATTTTATTGAGCACTTAGTGGTGGTGATTTAGTCACTATGTTGTGTCTGACTCTTGTGACCCCATGGACTGTAGCTTGCCAGGCTCCTCTGTCCATGGGGATTCTCCAAGTAAGAATACTGGAGCAGGTTGCCATTTCCTTCTCCAGGGGATCTTCCTGACCCAGGAATTGAACCCAGGTCTCCTGCATTGCAGGCAGATTCTTTACCGACTGAGCTACAAGGGAAGCCCTGAGCACTCAGCAAGAGATCAAAAATAGTAGGTACGGGATTTCCCTGGTGGTCCAGTGGCTAAGGCTCCACCCTCCAATGCAAAGGACTGGGGTCCAATCCTTGGTCAGGAATTGACTCCACATGCCACGTGTAAAAAGATTCCATGTGTCTCAGTGAAGATCCTGAGTGTTGGAACTAAGACCTGGCACAGCCTGGATGCTGAACCTGGCATTAAAAAAAAAGTGGTAAAATGATTTTTATTCTGATGTTTCAGACTTGTGTTAGGATACCTTTACTAAGATACTTTATAGAGGATAGGACTGAGCTCATGGATGTGAGTTGACCTGCTGAATGTCATGTGGCTGCAAGTGCTGAGGCTGAGATCTGAGCTCAGTTCTGCTAGAATGCAGAGGCCACAGGCTTGAGATGCTACACTCTCCACTCTTGCCCTGTTACCCACTCTTGATGACTCTATCCATGTATAGGACCATGTTCATACTCTGCTATGGCAGGCAGGGGACGTCCCTGGTGGCTCAGATAGTAAAGAATCTGCCTGCAGTGCAGGAAATCTGGGTTCGATCCCTAGGTTGGGAACCTGGGTTCCCTGGAGAAGGGACTGGCAACCCACTCTACTATTTTTTTTTTTTTTTTGTAAATTAATTAATTTATTTCAATTGGAGGCTAATTACTTTACAATATTGTAGTGGTTTTTGCCATGCATTGACACGAATCAGCCATGGGTGTACATGTGTCCCCCATCCTAAAGTCCCCTCCCATCTCGCCCACTATTCTTACCTAAAGAATTCCATGGGCAGAGGACCCTGGTGGGCTACAGTCCATGGAGTCTCAAAGAGTCAGACACAACTGAGAGACTAACACTTTCACTTCATGGTAGGCAGAATAGTGGATGCCCCAAAATGTCCATATCCAACCCCCCAAAATCTGTGAATATAACAAGTTACCTGGCAAAAGGGAAGTAAGGTTGCAGATGAAAATAATGTTACTGATCAACTGACCCTAAAATATTGAGATTATCCTGGATTATCAGGGTGGGTCTGATGTAATCACAAGTGAAAGGGAGAAAGAAGAGGTGATGAAGAAGTAGCTTAGAATGACTCAGTGTGAGAAAAGAAGTAGTTCCAGGTCCATCAGGAAACCTATACCTGCTCTGGCTACACTGAAGGGGTGCACATGCCCTCTAGAGGTGGGAGATGGAGGAGAAGAATATGTATAAAAAGCCAAAGGAATGCTAGGCGTTCCCTGGTGGCTCAGATGGTAAAGAATCTCCCTGCAGCGCAGGAGACTTGGATTTGATCCCTGGAAGATCCCCTGGAGGAGGGCATGGCAACCCACTCCAGTATTCTTGCCTGGAGAATCCCATGGATAGAGGGTCCTGGCAGGCTACAGTCCATGTGGTCACCAAGAGTCAGACATGACGAAATGACTGAACAACAGCAACAACTAATTAAAGGGCTAACTAACGATTGAAAGGGAATGCGAATGGCTTTTGAGAGAGGTTTGTGAGGTAGAAGTCATAGAATTTGGTGACATTGAGAAGAGAGAAGTTGAAGAACCCCCAGCATGGCTGGAGATGCTGTTATCTGTCAATAGGGAATTCTGGGAGAGGCAGCAGATTCCCAGGGTGGGGGGGTCTGGTCTCCCCAGAGATGGTGAGCTATGAGCAGGCAGGGTCAGGCCAGAATCCCATCACATTTAAGGAGACACCTGGCTCAGGCACCAAGCCCGCACTGTCCTTTGTCTTAGCGGCTTCAGGCCACAGTGTATGCAAGCATTTGGTGCATCTTTCGCTATAGGATCTTGAGAGATTCTCTTAATAACTTTGTGTCTTAGTTCTTCCGCCTTTGGTAGCATAATGATGTTCTTGGACAAAGATTTATGAGCTAAGACTTACAAAGGTCTCTGAAAACATCAGCTGAAGGCTCAGCATAAATTACTTTATTAAGTATTAATGAATACTTCCAGTTTGCAGGTTAGCCTGAAGACAAAGAAAACAATGAAAGTGTTAGTCATTTCAGTCATGTCCGACTCTTTGAGATCCCATGGACTGTAGCCCACCAGGGTCCTCTGTCCATAGAATTCTCCAGGCAAGAATACTGAGTGGGTGGCCATTCCCTTCTCCAGGGGATCTTCCCTACCCAAGGATCAAACCCAGGTCTCCTACATTGCAGGCAGATTCTTTACTGTCTGAACCATCAGGAAAGCTCAGCCTGAACAGAAAGAGGTTTAAAACAAAAAATGTTCTTTTTGAAAAGCGGTCTTCCTCATGTAGTTTTTTTTTTTTTGGACTGATTGGTGGGTAAGGAGATTGTGAGAGGAAGGGAGAAAAGAAATTTAAGAGGAAATGAACTTTGGTGGAAATGCTACAGGAGTGGGTGTCTCTTTGGGTGTGGGTTGTAGACAGCCAGCGTTAATGTGATGCAAAGACATCATCTGGGCTTATTCTAAGGAAGCAGGGTTTAATTCATCACCATTAAAATGATGGATGGTTTCTGCAGGATCTTGTCTATGTACTTCAAAGGGTTAAGGCAGGAACTTAGGACGATAAGCTAGTCAAGCCCAGGTTTTCAGCGCATCTCAGCGGGGGGCTCCGTCTGCTCTGCCAGGGCTGGGGTGCTGAGTAGTCACCAGAACACACTGCTCACTGTTTCAGGAAACAGAAATACGTAAGTTCAGGCTGCTGGAAGTGGCAACCAATGGAGCTTCTTTTGAAAATGATGTCAGAAGTGGATCAGTGAATCGTCAAAGAATGGTACACACAAGCGTTGCAAATGGAGAGCCTGTAAGCCAAGGACTGGGACATTTTCACTCGAGTTGTTTAAACCTGCATGCCATTGGGGCTTCATTTCTCTGTCATCAGTAACTCTAACAATGACTAGATCTGGTTCCCAGGCTTTTCAGTTTTTTCCTTCATCTATCGATAGCTTTTTGTGTTTTACAGGTAAGAACGACCTTCCAATACTACCAACAAGTGTTTTGAAGGATTGTTGTCTAGTCACTATGTCCTGTCCGACTCTTTCGCGACCCCATGGACTGTAGCCCACCAGGCTCCTCTGTCCATGGGATTTTCCAAACAAGAATACTGGAGTGGGTTGCCATTTCCTTCTCCAAGGAATCCTCCCAACCTAAGGATTGAACTGAGGTCTCCTGCACAACAAGTGGATTTTTACCACTGAGCCAGCAGGGAAGCCGTTTTGAAAGATACACAATATCAAATGTATACCGACCTGGATTTAGCAGCCCTGTAAGAAAGTTCATTCTGTGAGATCACGCCAGGCCTAGTGAGTCCCCACAGAGATCAGTTCAAAAGGACTGTTCACGCTGTCGTGAGGATAAAAGGCTCAGCCCTCAGGGTACAGGGAAAGTGGCAATTGAAGGACACAGCAGGCTGTCGAGATTGCTCCAAATACAGGTCAGTCTATGTAGGGCACCAGGACAGTGAGGTTTTTTTGCCTTGCCCACCATATAATTCTTTCCAAACAGCAGTGCTGATGTTAAAACAGGTGAGACAATGTAGATCAGAGTCTTTGATTTATTGCAGTACTAACGGCCAGAGTCAGTAGAAAATGTAATGTCAGCAACACCCAGAAGCCCTCTCCACAAGGTCTAACTGACCCACACAGTTCTCCCGGAACATACTAACCCGATTCTTCTTCTTTCTACAGACAACCCTTAATTTCCTTCTATCTAGTGAGCTTCCAGGATGAGACTCCGAATTTCAGGGGTACAGACAAAAATTTTTAGCACTTGTATTTATTTTTTAGCTGATTTTTTTAAAATTTTCTTTTACAGAACCTTTACAAGGCACTGAATTATATAGCATAGCAGTACACACATATTGCTTATTAATAAATATCCATTAACTGGGATGTGTGAGCTAATTTCTTTTAACTGATAGTGATGCATGATCAAAACTTGAAAACTGGCTTTCAGCAATCAACTCAACATGTAGTCATAGTTGCTAATTTTTCAGAGCAGCATAATTTGTTTTTCAAACTTTAAGCTTTTGATTTGTATTGGAGTATGTCCAATGGATTAACATTGTTATCCATTGGATTAACAATGCTGTGGTTGTTTCAGGTGAACAGCAAAGGGACTCAGCCATACATACACGTGGTGGATCCATTCTTTCCCAAACCCCCCCTCCCATCCAGGCTGGCACATAACATTGAATAGAGTTCCATGTGTTATACAACAGGTCTTTGCTGATTATCCATTTTGAATATAGCAGTGTGTACAGCATAATTAATTTTTAATTTGAAAAAAAAGGTAATACGATCACTTTTTTCCTACCTAATGACTGAAAAAATATAATGAATAAAAAGTTATGAATTTAGCAATGCTTTAAACTTACAACTTTTTAAATCACAGTTCAGTTCAGTTGTTTAGTCGTGTCCAACTCTTTGTGACCCCATGAACCGCAGCACGCCAGGCCTCCCTATCCATCACCAACTCCCAGAGTTTACCCAAACTCGTGTCAATTGAGTCGGTGATGCCATCCAACCATCTCATCCTCTGTCGTCCCCTTCTCCTCCTGCCTTCAATTTTTCCCAATATCAGGGTCTTTTCAAAGGAGTCAGCTCTTCGCATCAGGTGGCCAAAATATTGGAGTTTCAGCTTCAACATCAGTCCTTCCAATGAACACCCAGGACTGATCTCCTTTAGAATGGACTGGTTGGATCTCCTTGTAGTCCAAGGGACTCTCAAGAGTCTTCTCCAACACCACACTTCAAAAGCATCAATTCTTCTGCTCTCAGCTTTCTTCACAGTCCAATTCTCACATCCATACATGACTACTGGAAAAACCATAGCCTTGACTAGATGAACCTTTGTTGACAAAGTAATGTCTCTGTTTTTTAATATGCTGTCTAGGTTGGTCATAACTTTCCTTCCAAGGAGTAAGCATCTTTTAATTTCATGGCTGCCATCACCATCTGCAGTGATTTTGGAGCCCAGAAAAATAAAGTCAGCCACTGTTTCCACTGTTTCCCCATCTATTTGCCATGAAGTGATGAGACTGGATGCCATGATCTTCATTTTCTGAATGTTGAGCTTTAAGCCAACTTTTTCACTCTCCTCTTTCACTTTCGTTAAGAGGCTCTTTACTTTGTCTTCACTTTCTGCCATAAGGGTGGTGTCATCTGCATATCTGACCATATACATTTGGAAAATAATTGTATCTGTGTGTAAAGTGTATATTTTGTATGTATCTTATTTTTAGATCCTTTGCAATTACCTTATGAACTCCCTAGCGGCCATGTAGCAATGGTTGAGAAGGACCCTAGTGGGTTTTTTTGTATGTCTTATAATGTCTTAGGTTCTCAGCTTTAACTATACCTGGCAACTTACTTGCCTAAAAACAGGTAGAATAACTGTCTAAAATGAAGTGGTGAGAACTGATTAAGACCGAATCCCATTAGAGAGCAAATATACGTTCAGAAGTTTGTCTTTAGTAGACCAGTCATTAACCAAAAGATTTCTCTGTGACTTCAGAAGGTGAACAGTGCATTATAACTGGCTGAAGCCCAGGGCAATCATGTCTGTTGTGTCTTCTGGAATAGGAAAGCGCCTTTTAAGTTCCATTCACTGAAGACACATGCATTAACTTTGTGCTGCTTTTCTCTTGCAAATAATAGCACTGATCTCGCTAAGTTAACCTTTAGATTGATGACCTGTGACATTTATAATTAGAATCATGTCCTTCCTCCGGATTAAGTGATGCTGAGAAAGCCATGTCATCACCAGTGCCCCGCCTGGACAATGAGTAAATAGAATGAACTTGACAACCAGCGGTTTTCATTTCATTTCCTAAGTCAAGGTGAGGAATTCGGATGAATACATGAATGAATCGCCAGCTCTTTCTGGTTGTGAAGATTTGAAAGTGATCATGTGTGTGATTCACTGGGAGTAGGTAGAGAGGATAGTAATATTTCTATTTTAATTTTTGCATCCCTGTGGTTGCGTTCCTCAGTTTTTCCTGAAATTGATGGATGATACTTTTGTAACACTGTATAGACTAAGGAATATTCAAACCAGTCACTCCTAAAGGAGATCAACCCTGAATATTTACTGCATGGACTGATGCTGAAGCTAAAGCTCCAGTACTTTGGTCACCTGATGCAAAGAGCCTGATGCAAAGACTCATTGGAAAAGACCCTGATGCTGGTAAGGAGAAGGAGGCAGCAGAGGATGAGATTATTAGATAGCATCACGGATTCTATGGACATGAATTCGAGCAAACTCTGGGAGATAGTGAAGGACAGGCGAGCCTGACATGACTGAGTGACTAAATAACAAACAAATATACTAGGGATTGGGAGTATTCAATGTGGTCAGAGAAGGTCACTTAGTCTTTCTTGTCATCTCCTTCTTCAGAATTTAATTTAAGATACTGTCAAAGGGAAAATGTTTATGGTAAATGAGTCAGTCACCCTTTGCTGAAATCATTTTGGCAAGTGAACCAACAGTCCAAAACTACAACTGTTACCAGAAATGTATTCTTTCCAATTCTTTCATATCCCCTGAGCGCCCATAAGCATCCATCTGACTCTTATGCTCTAGTGGTTTCTACCACACAGCATTCAAAGGTCCTATTTATTCTGCTTGGAGATTCGTCCCAGCCTTCAGTCTCCAGCTAAACCTACTCACATTGAAAGGATTAAATGGAACTTCCTTGGAGAAGCCTTTCAATCCCCATTTAAATTAGGCTGTCCTGTTTTAATACCTCATTGCACACTATATTTTTCCTTCGTGTTTCAATTTGTTGTACTTTTCTTACATATTTCGGCAATTTATAATACTGCAGTTATTTTTATTATCGTTTCTCTCATGGAAGATACACAAGGATAGTGTTTACAACTATTATATCCACATCTGTATTCCAGAATGTTTTGTGGCCCAGAAGAGGGAGCTGAAGATATACTGTTGATTGATAGATACTTTCCTGCATAACCTTCATAACATATTTTAAAACACCGGAACTGAAATAGACAAAACCATCCTTAATGGCTTTATTATAAAGTTGCTACTCACTGTTTTTCTCAAAGACAAACTAAAAACTTTCCATTATTTCAAAGTATTTGGGTTATTGAAATAGCTTTCTCAAGACTGAAGTAGTTTTGTACACGATGGTCTGGTTTGCTGATGAGGTATCTATTTACTTCCAAGCTGATGCTTTTAAAAGGTCCACTAAAGGGTTAATAAGCATAGAGGCCAACTGGAGTTCACATCCTTGGTTCAGGAAAGAAAACACTTTAAAATTGGATACCTTAAGATTAGAGGTTAAACCATAATAAAAACCAAGGCTGAGGTGGTTACAGTATATCAATAGCCTTTCCCCTAAGATTCTATTAAAAAAAAAAATTAGAGTCCTAAAGTTCTTTTTAATATTAAAAAAAAAACCCAAAAGCATCAAATGTGTATCCTCAGTAAGACTGCACAGGATGACTGAAATGTCATATTCTTTCCATCTTGATTAGAATTAGATTAATCGAACATGATTACTCATGCTGATCAGTTACTTTTTTTGACTGAGAGCAGATGTTACATCAAATCAACAAAAAGTAGAAATTTATTTATTACCTTATAAGTGCAGTTTGTTTGCTAGACAGTATCTCTCAAATATGTAAGGACTAGTGGGAAAATAGTATGAAAGGAATCCCTGATGGTAAAGAATTTAGGAATCTTATAACCAACAGTTGTGAGGAGAGGGACGGACGTCCAGCTGTGCCAAATAATATGGCAATTTTCTTGCTGGAGAGCAGCATAAATTAGGAAATAAATGATGAAAATCAGCACTTACAGTTGGCCTGTTAAAAAGTCTTAATTACTAACAGTTCCTGGGGAGGTCCTAAGGGTATGACATATGTCCCATAGAAATACAAATTAAGAACTTCCAGGCAGCCTCGGAAATTAATTATTTTCCCTAATTCCCAGCAAATACTCTTGCTCTCTGCTTTACAGAAAAATTAGGTATCATTAAGGAGGAACTTCCTTAGCTTCCCTGCACCATGTCTGCAAGCTGACTTGCTTCTAGCTGGAGGGGAAGAGGTTCCCCTCCATTGTCTGAGGCTGATCCACTGTCTAATCTCTGGATCCCATTCCCCTGACCATCTCAGAATTATCCTTCTTTTTTCTCTGTCTTGAGCCTTCACTCTCTAGCTGTCTGGGATTCTGAGCTCACCAACTTTTTCCATCAGCATTTAAACATAGTCAAATTGCCCAGATTTTAAAAAAATAACCATACAGAAAAATGCTTTGATCTCATAATATCTTCCAGATACTGTTCTTTCTTTTCTCCAACTGAAAGATTTCTCTACACTTTTCATCTTTACCACAGCACTATTTACTACTCCTCCACACATCTGCTGTCTGGACTCAAATACCTGCCCTTCTATAGGAACGGGGCTTCCCTGGTGGATCAGTGGTAAAGAATCTGCCTGCTAATGCAGGAGATGCAGGTTTGATCCCTGGCAGAGCCCCTGGAGAAAGACATGGCAACCCACTTCAGTATTCCTGCCTGGAGAATTCCATGGACAGAGGAGCCTGGCAGGCTATAGTCCATGGGGTCACGAAGAATCGAACACTACTGAGCGACAAAGCACAGCATAGCACAGCTATAGGAACGAGTCTTGCCTAAGTCACCAGAGAATTTAATGTACATTTCTTAGTTCTTATCTTACTTGGTGGAGAGCAAGGTTATCATTTTCAATGACAGGAGACATATTAGTATACTTACGGCCACAGAAGGAGTCGTGGAAAAGAAGAAAAGGAAAATGCAATAAATATTTCATGAATAGAGTAGTATCCTGGAATAAGCAGCAGTGTGTGAGATCAAGAAGCTGCTAAGATGTTGGGTGTGTTAATGAGAAAAACAATGCTGTCTTCAGAAATAAGAACAAAGCAAGAAAAGGCAAGTGAAGATGCCCATAAATTTTGAGTTGTAGGTGCATAGATGCTAAGGTCCTGATTTATGTTCTCAATTATTCGAAATGAGGACAGATCATCTACTGAGAATGAGGAATGTGGAGGTGGGGCCATAGTCTCAGAGGAGGGTGGGAAAAGTGTAACATATTGGTTGGGGCAAACCCTAGGCAGACAGAGTTCTACGTGGTTGCTGACATTTCTCCTGGAGCTGAGATCCAAATGTGGAAAAAGAGAGGACACAGAACTCTCTCAACTGAAATCTCACTCACTTCAATTATTTAGGAATGAAAAGCCCAAGTTGCTCTGTGAGTGTTGATCTCCCAAGAAAAGTTGGATTCCAAAAAGGCATTTATCCAAGGAAATATTTACTCATCCAAGAAATACTAGTATGTTAAAAGAATTCTAGTAATTTAGGCTAACATCCACCAATGCTAATAACAAAAAAGAATGCTGAGTGCTGAGTGCTTGCAAAGTAATTAATGAGCCCAACAGAGTTCCTTTTTAAGATCGCAAGGATGCCAGGATGGAAAAGACTAAAGACACTGATGAAAATGTGGTTTCTGTTAAATAGGTTATGGAAGAAGCCCAAAAATATTGAAGTGGTAAACATTTCAAAGAGAAACAGTGGAGGCAGTCCAAATTCCCAGTGATTCCACTGGAGTAAGTCCAGTAAGACCTGTGTGAGGTTTAACCCCCTCATGTCCTAAAGTAAGTCACCAGGATACAACAACAGCAACAACAAAAGTCGTCATGTTTTAATTAAGTTAGAAAAAGAACTCCTTAAAACTAGATTAAATGAGTGTCAATTTCCTGAAGCTAAATCACTCGCAACGAAATCAGGGATTGTTCAACCTATTGCCAGTGGGCGAATTTCAGCTTTCTGCTTTCCATCTTCCTTCCTCCCTCCCTCTTTCTTTCTCTCTCTCTTTTTAATGGGACACAGATTAAAAATGTCTTCTAATGGTTTCATTTAGAATGGTTACATAATTACCTTCATAAAAACCTTTGATTTTGCCTCTTGCCCAGCAAAGCCTAAAATATTTACTACTTTGCCAACCCCTGAACTAAATCTGGGAAAAGTAAGAAAGGAAAGGAGCCTCAAGAGGGAAGATATAATTGGAATATGATGACCATGCTGTTAATCTGCTCATACTAGTCTATTTGCACTGGTTTTCCTACAGTTGTAAGGAACTTGCCCTGCATTTTATCACTTATCACTTGATTTTTAAAAATCAAACCTATGCATTTATTAAGTGACAAGGTTGATTTTATGATATTTAAGGACTTTTCCAGCTTCCCTGGTGGCTCAGTGGTAAAGAATCTGCCTGCAATGCAGAAGATGCAAGTTTGATTCCTGAGTCAGAAAGATCCCCTGGAGAAGGAAATGGCAACCCACTCCAGTACTCTTGCCTGGAGAATCCCATGGACAGAGGAGCCTGGCAGGTTACAGTCCGTGGGGTTGCAAAAGAGTCGGACACAGCTTAGCAACTAAACTATAGCAAGCAGCTCCATTACACAATGATCCCAGGAAATTCATACCATGTGGCAGCTCTGAATATATCAGATTTTTTTTTCTTTTAAAGAACCAAATTTAGCTTTTCTACAAAAGAGAATCGAAACAAAATGGAGACAATTTCTATTTTGTCTACTGGTTTGAGGGTTCTCTTCCTTTGGGAAACTTCCTTTGATGAACATCAGGCATATTCTGAGTACTCTGATGCTCACAACTCTAGTGGGAAGGTATTATTATTATGTCCATTTATAGATGAGAAAACTGAGAGGTTGATGGTTCAGAAATTCACCTAAAGCGATAGTAAGCTAGGAAGTAATAGGACTGGGATTGAGCCCAAGAAGTCTGACTCAGGAGCCTATGTTCTTTCTTCCGTGTTTTATTGCATTTTTATTTAATTCGATGCTTTTTAAATAGATATTATATTTACATAAAGAAGCAAAACAAAATTTACTCTCAGTAAAAGTTATCTACTGAGAATATGGTTCTTACCCTCTTCTCTCCTCCCTATTAAAACACCTTATTAGATTTTAAAATTTACCCTTTCAAAGTTTCTTTATGTAAATATGAATATTTTCATTCCTCTTAGTCTCTGCCATGGAGGTAACATCGCAAATACGCTGTTCTACTTACTTAAAAAAAAAGTCATGATTTTAAACATGTATTGTTCAGTCTTTACTCTGAAGAATTTCAAAACAATGGTGAAAAAACCCCAAAAAGTGTATTAGTACAAGGAACACTAACATGTACTTCACTTAAAGTTTCTGATTTTTAACATTTTGCCACCTTTACATTTTTCTCTCTATTCACCTTTATTTGTTCTACTGAACACTTTCAGAGTGAGGTGCAAATATAATCCTTAAATACTTCAGTGTGTAACTTCGACATAACCAAAATGTCATGTTTACACTTTGCAAAGTTAACACTGTTTCAATCACATCTAATATACGATTCATAGACAAATCTCCCCAGTTCTGCCAACAATGTCCTCTGTAACTGTGTACTTTTTTTCTAATTCAGAAAATTACAAATTGAGTTTAATTTTCATGTCTCTTAAATGTACTTTTGTCTAGAAAAGCTTCCCACAACTTTTCTTACAGGTCACAATATTAACATTTTTGCAGCCTCCATGCAGTGGTTTGGCAGACGGTCTCACACTCTGGGTTTGTCTGATCGTGTTCTACTTGTATTTACATTGAAGACACTCTTCTGGCAAGACTTCTGCATGGGTGGTGATATGCTCTTTCTATTGTATTGCATCAGGAAGCACTGAGTTTTCAGCCTTTTCCTTTATTGATGGCACTACATTTGATTACTTGGTTGAGATTTGTCCACCAAATCTCCCAACTGTTTAGGAAACTTTTCCCTGTGTAACATTTATCTTAAGGTTCTTGTGACATTATCTTAAGGTTCTTGTGACTATCCTGTTTTTCACAAGCTTTCATCCAACAATTCTTACTATTGATGGATGATCCTTGTCTGAATCAATTATTGCATTGGAGTCACAAAAGTATTAATACGTTTGCAATTCCACCATTCCTTCTACATTTATTAGCTGAAATTCTCAGTAAGAGGAACTTCCTCTTGCATACACACTTTTTAATGTAGTATTATTTTTGTATCCTGGATGAAATTTACCTTTAGCCCTCTCTAGTATAGTCCTTATCCTTTTTGATGCTCAAAACTTTGATGTTTCCAGTTTGGCCTGGTCCTATATCCTTTCACCTGTTCTGATCATCTTCAATTACTGTCCTGCTTTAAGGTAAAACTCCATGTTCCAGACTCACTTTAACTTTGCCTAAATATCATGCTTTTTTCTTTTAAAATATATCTTGGCAATTTCTCAAATCAGTGAATGTATTGAGAACATCCTCGTGGTTTTTTTTTTTTTTTAAACTGGTACCTAATATTTCACTCTATGGACTTTTTATTAAACCATTAAGTCTCCTTGCCGGACATTCAGTTATTTCAAAAAAATATCACAGTGCAAAATTTGGTACATATGTCTTTCCATACTTGTGCATTTGTAGAATGCGTTCCTGGAAGCAAGATTGCTGAGTCAATGAAATGCATACTTACTTGCTGTTAAAGGTGCCAGATTCCTCCTGTGTCATCTGTATCATTCTGCACTTCCACTAATAGCTGATCCTTGGATTGCTGGTTAGCAATGTATATTCCTTTTTTTTAAATTAAATAAACTTTATGTTACGTTGGAGTATTCTTGATTAATAATGCTATATTAGTTTCAGGTGTACAGCAAAGTAATTCAGTTACACATTTACAAGTATCTATTCTTTTTTCTAATTCTTTTCCCCTTTGGGTTACTACAGAATGAAGAACAGACTTTTGGACTCAGTTGTAGAAGGAGAGGGTAGGATGGTTGGAGAGAATAGCACTGAAACATGTACATTCCCATACGTAAAATAGAGAGCCAGGAGGAGTTCGACGTAGGAAGCAAGGCACCCCAAGGTCAGTGCTCTGTGACCGCCTGGAGGGGTGGGGAGGGGAGGAAGATGGGAGGAAGGTTCAGGAGGGAAGGGTCACATGTATGCCTGTGGTCAATTCATGCTCATGCATGGCAGAGGCCATCACAGTTCAGTTCAGTTCAGTTGCTCAGTCGCGTCTGACTCTTTGCAGCCCCATGGACTGCAGCACACCAGGCTTCCCTGTTCATCACCAACTGCCAGAGCTTGCTCAGACTCATGTCCATCGAGTCAGTGATGCCATCCAACCATCTCATCCTCTGTCATCCCCTTCTCCTCCTGCCTTCAATCTTTCCCAGCATCAGGGTCTTTTCCAATGAATCAGTTCTTCGCATCAGGTAGCCAAAGTACTGGAGTTCCAGCTTCACCATCAGTCCCTCCAATGAACACCCAGGACTGATTTCCTTTAGGATGGACTGGTTGTATCTCCTTGCAGTCCAAGGGACTCACAAGAGTCTTTTTCAACACCACAGTTCAAAAGCATCAATTCTTCAGTGCTCAGCTTTCTCTAATGTCCTACTCTCACATCCATACATGACTATTGGAAAAAACATAGCTTTGTCTAGATGGACCTTTGTTGGCAAAGTAATGTCTCTGCTTTTTAATATGCTGTCTAGGTTGGTCATAACTTTTCTTCCAAGGATTAAGCATCTTTTAATTTCATGTCTGCAGTTACCATCTGCAGTGATTTGGGAGTCCCAAAAAATAAAGTCTGCCACTGTTTCCACTGTTTCCCCATCTATTTGCCATGAAGTGATGGGACCAGATGCCATGATCTTCATTTTCTGAATGTTGAGCTTTAAGCCAATTTTTTCACTCTCCTCTTTCACTTTCATCAAGAGGCTGTAGTTCTTCTTCACTTTCTGCCATAAGGGTGGTGTCCTCTGAGAATCTGAGGTTATTGAAAATAAATAAATAACAATGAAAAAGGTAACCAAGAAAGACCTAAGGTACAGCATGTGTCCCCTCCCACCACTTGAGACCACCAAGCTTCAAGAAAAAGATCTCACCTAGCCATCAACTTCTTACAATTGTCTTTAACTGAGCTCTAAAAACTTGCCCAGCATCCCATTTGACTCACTCCCGTGTGGACCATCCCTGTCAGACACACCAGGATGCTTGTAAACCGCACCTTCCCTAATGAGGATGGGTGATCAGGACACCTCAATGGATTCTGTTGGTGTGAGGGTAAACCTTACTTTTGAGTGAGCTGTAACTGTATAACACTATCTCAATTTTTCCTACTAAGCTAGGAAAAATATTTCCCCTATTACACCCTGATTGCTTTTACTACAGTAACTGCTGATTTTTTACAGGCTATGCTCTAGGCTCGCTATTTCATCTCAGAGCCACCCTTTGATGCAGATATATTTTCTTTCACGTGATTGATGAAGAAACGGAGCTGCAGAAAGGGTAAGTCATACAAGGATTGTACTGCTTATGAATGCAGAATTGGACTTGTGACACCAGTGCCTGATGAGCTATTAACAGCTCCAGGATACCCAGCATAGTTCTCACTACGGCTTCATTGTGAAGACAAGCAATGGAAGAGACACGTTCAAAACTGAGCCAGAGCAGGTTAGGAATGGTTCTCACGTTGTAGGATTAAGAATGATTAATCACTTGTAATAATTAATACAAGTTGTCCACTAAAATATGACATTATTAATCATCCTGGTGTTATTTTTACTTGCTTTGATATGTGGCTGGAGTCTTGGGTTTCAGAGCAGGAGTATCAGATGCCCATTTCAATGTCGTAAGACCAATGGGCATTGTTTGTGCCTTTCCTTGCTCACCAGAGCTATTAGGGCGGATTCATGTGCTGTCATTCCTTGTTCCCATTACAACCTTTATCTCAATAATATGGCACGGTGTTGGAATTTTAATGGCTCATATATTCCGTGAAACATGATGGTAATAAACTGTAACGCTTTGACCTCAGCTTCTTACTCTTTGATGCATTGTCCATTCCCAACTCATCTAGCTCCCTCCTTTCCTGATACTATTTAAATGGGGATGAGGTGGCACGGACCGTATGTCACTCAAAGCAGAAAGCATTTACCAACTGAAATGTGTGTGTGCTCAGTCGTGTCTGACTCTTTGAGACCTGGTGGATTGTAGCCCCACCAGGCTCCTCTGTCCTTAGGATTTTCCAGGCAAGAATACTGGAGGGGGTTGCCATTTCCTTCTCCAGGGAATCTTCCGGATCCAAGGATTGAACTTGAGTCTCTTGCATTGGCAAGCGGATTCTTTACCACTGAACCACCTGAGAATACACTGTGTATAAGCCTCCTAAAAGTGTACAGCCCGTCGTGTTCTATTTTGAAAAGAACAAATCACCACCTCTCCTCATGACAGAGGATGAAGCCATAAAACATGAATCAGCTCTTCTTTGAAAGATTATGGCAAGCACATAAAATGACATGTTCAGCATCTATTCTGGGGATAATGGTTAAACCGAGAGCTTGGGGACACTGTAGATGTGACTTCCTTTTTCCTGAGGTTGGCTGCATATACCTGTAGAAAAGGTAGAAAATATTAGAAGGTAAACCAAAGATAAATTCAACATTAAAGAACAGCCTCATTAGTTATTTAGAACCTACATCATGATTCAGGTATGACCCAGGAACTTCATGGAACTAGCCAAGAAGCACCTTTGCTGAAAATAATCATTGAATTGTATACATCACCATTTGGTCTATCACTTGAGATCTCTCTATCTCTTTATCAGAGGACTCAGAAAGCAAAGACTACAATTATTCTTGCAGCTTTCCATGAAAAATGAGTGCAATGTTATTCTGATACCAATTATGTGCCTGTTACTTATCTACAAAGTGGTGATGTCAAAATGAAAAAGTTTTCCCCCCAAGAAGATATTGAAGTTTAAAGGAAAGTCAGTGGGGAAGTAGAGAGGGCTAGCAGAGGGCAGCGTGTTGAGTTATCTTGGAATATTGGCTATGCTTTGTGGTTTAACCCTCAGTTTACATATATCCAGAAACTCAATTTTCAACCCTCCAGAGTTTATCAGGCTCGAGTTGACTTAATCATGCAAGACGCTGTGTGCTGCAGTATAAGCAGAATGGGAATTTATTCATTTATAAAGAGAGATACTGCTACATGCTGACTCCAAAGTTTAATTAATGGGATAACTTAAAGATGCATCCATCCGCACACCAGGGAATTCCTTCCAGAGATTAGCCAGGGCCCTTCTCTGCCCCAAGAGAATTATTAACCATTCTTCTTTAACTATGTCCCTATGCTTTACTGTTGACCACTGTACTTTTCTTGACAGAAATCATTTTTACATTTGTTACTGCCTTGTACACTGGGTGCGCTTCCCTGATGGCTTAGCAGTAAAGAATCCACCTGCCAATGCAGGAGATGCAGGTTTTGATCCCTGGGTCAGGGAAGATGCCCTGGAGAAGGAAATGGCCACCCACTCCAGTGTTCTTGCCTGGGAAATTCTATGGAGAGAGGAGCCTAGCAGGCTACAGTCCACGGGGCTGCAAGAGTTGGTCACAGCTTAGCAACTAAACAACAAAAACAACATGAAGAAAACCATGGTTGGTGTTTTCTTTTGTGAATTGTTACCCACCTTCGGTGGAGAAGGTGATGGCACCCCACTCCAGTACTCTCGCCTGGAATATCCCATGGACGGAGGAGCCTGGTAGGCTGCAGTCCAGGGGGTCGCTAGGAGTCTGACACGACTGAGCGACTTCACTTTCACTTTTCACTTTCATGCATTGGAGAAGGAAATGGCAACCCACTCCCATGTTCTTGCCTGGAGAATCCCAGGGACGGGGGAGCCTGGTGGGCTGCGGTCTATGGGGTCGCACAGAGTCAGACATGACTGAAGCGACTTAGCAGCAGCAGCAGCAACCCACCTTTGGAATGTTAGTGGTGTTCTTAAATGATTTCAAGAGCTAATACTAAGACTACTAAAACCATGTTTTATTTGTTATAAATATTACTCTTGAGTTTTTACTTGCTTATCCAATATTTTTATCTCTTCCTTTAGTTAAATAAAAGGACTTTCCTGGTGGCTCAGTTGGTAAAGAATTCAACTGCAATATGGGAGACCTGGGTTTGATCCCTGGGTTGGGAAGATCCCCTGGAGATGGGCATGGCTACCCACTCCAGTATTCTTGCCTAGAGAATGCCATGGAGAGAGGAGCCTGGCAAGCTACAGTCCATGGGTTTGCAAAGAGTCAGACATGACTGACCAACTAAGCACATTAGGTAAATGATTATTATTGTATTTTATATTTAACTCTTTCATAGTAAAATAATATGCAAATGTGATCATGTCCCTCCCATAGGGATAAATCTTCACTGGCTTCCCCAGTGACTGAGTAAGGATCTGTCTTTCCTTCCAAACCCTCTTGACAGCCCTCCCTCTATCTCTGTGGCTCATCAGCTTTTCTTTCGTTGTTTAAACAACAAACAAACCCAGGGATTGAACTTGCATCTCTTGCATTGGCAAACAAATTCTTTACTACTAAGCCACCTGGGAAGCCCATTAACTTTTCTCATTCCTGTTTTTCAGTCACTAAGGCATGTCTGACTCTTTGCAACCCAATGGATGGCAGCACACCAGGCTTCTCTGTCCTTCATTATCTGCAGGAGATTGTTCAAATTTATGTCCATTGAGTCGGTGATGCCATCCAACCATCTCATCTGTCATCCCCTTCTCCTTCTGTCTTCCCAGAAGGGATGCTGGGAATTTCTGCCAGCATCAGGGTCTTTTCCAGTGAGTCGGTGCTTCCCATCAGGTGGCCAAAGTATTGGGGCTTCAGATTCAGCATCAGTCCTTCCAATGAATATTCAGGGCTGATTTCATTTAAGATTGACTGGTTTGATCTTCTTGCAGTCCAAGGGACTCTCAAGAGTTTTCTCCAGAACCACAGTTTGAAAGCATCAATTCTTTGGTGCTTAGCATTTGTATGGCCCAACTCTTATATCTGTTCATGACTATTGGAAAACCATAGTTTTAACTATATAGACCTTTGCCAGCGAAGTGATGTGTCTGTTTTTTAACATGCTATCTGGGTTTGTCATAGCTTTTCCTCCAAGGAGCAAGCATCTTTTAATTTCATGGCTGTAGTCAATAAGCTTTTGTTAGTTACATGTAATCTCTTTAAAAAAAGGAAAAAAAAAAAAAAAGGTCTGCCTCTCTTCTGACTGATTCATCCCTACCAAAAAATGTCCCACTCACCTCCCAACTGGGAAACTCTCTTTCATCACTTAAGATTCAGTCCAAGTGGAATGTCTGCATTCTCTTTGTATAGCATCCTTCGCTGCCTCTGTTGAAAGTTCTGGCACTATGGTATAGTCACCGTTTATTTCTCTCTCTCTTCCACTGGTCAAAAAAGCTGGGCTTTTCCTATATCTATTTTCTGAATTCAGTACAATTCCTGGCACATAGACGACTTCGATAAGCACCTGCAGAATGAATAGATGAACTAGTGTGAGTGAGTGTCCAGAAGAAAATATGACTAACTCTGCCTAGAAAGATAAAGAAGAGTTTTATAAGAGAAGGTGATATTTGCAATTCAAAAATATTGAAGCATGAGTTGAGAATTGCTAAAAAGATAAAGAAAAGGTATTTAAAATATAGCCAGAAGTCAGAATCTACTAGTTACTTTTCTGCTAAATTGGAAGGAATGTGGAAGTAAACTTTATTAAGGCAAGTGTTTCTGGGTTTCCCAGATGGTTCAGTGGTGAAGGATCCACCTGCCAATGCAGGAGACACAGGTTCAATCCCTGATCCGAGAAGATTCCACATGCTGCGGAGCAACTGGATCCATGCGCCACAGTTACTGAGCCTGTGCCCTTAGAGCCCAGGAGCTGCAACTACCGAAGCCCAGGCGCCCTGGAGTCATGCTGCGTAACAAGAGAAGCCACCGCAATGAGAAACCCGTGCGCCACAATGACAGAGTAGCCCCCACTCACCGCAACTAAAGAAAAGCCCAAGCAGCAATGAAGACCCAGCACAGCCAAAAATAAATACATAAATAAATTTTGTTTAAGATAAATATTTTTAAAGCAGATTTTAGGTCCATGCTGCCATTCCACGATGAGAACAATTTTTTTTTAAAAGAAGCAGAAAAATAAAAAATTCCATTCCCTCTAAAATGGAAAACATACCCACACAGGTCAGAGGGTCTACAGGAACTCAGTGGAGATAAGTTTAAAAGAATGAAAGACTTGACAGGCTGACAGAGTGATCTGATCAAGATCCCTTCTCATCGTTTTCAATGACCATATGTAGCATTTCAAGAAAGCAGTTTACTATTAACATCAAAGGAAATTTTGCCTTGAAGCGAGATGAGATGAATCAAGTAAGACTGGAAACTGGTCCAGGATAAATATTTTAACATGATATGAAAATATTTGGGACATTTGGGGTAGGATGAAAAGGAATTAATGACTTGCTGCTGAACTAAGGGCAAGTCAGTAAAGATATTAAAGAAAATGTCCTCAACGAGTTGATTCTAAAAGGGATGTGATAAATGATTCTTGAGCATGATCGGAGAGCAGTGATGCAATACCAAGGTACAACATTGAGTAGTTTGGAGCAATGATTATGTATTTGTGTACGAGTACTCACTGGCTCATATGTATATACGTATGAGTACTCACTGGGAATTGGCAATGGACAGAGAAGCCTGGTGTGCTGCAGTCCATAGAATCACAAAGAGTCAGACACGACTGAGCAATTGAACTGACTGACTCATTGGCTGGCAGAAAATAAAGCATGTTTCTGGTCTCTGTTTGATTTGGTTACATGGGGTGCCACGATCTGGGATAACCTGCCGGGAGCCGGCATATTGCATATTGAGTGCATATTGCATATTGAGTGCAGCACTTTCCACAGCATCATCTTTCAGGATCTGGAATAGCTCAACTAGAATTCTATCACTGCCGGGAGCCAGCATGAGGAGCTCCACCCATGACAAAGGTCATGAGGAAGGAGGCTCGGCATACGCAAAGGCGCGATCGAGCCTCAGGAGTCCCCCTGGAAATTCTCGAGCATCTACCCCCCAAACCAGAGTCTGCCTACTTTCTGCTTTGTGCTCTCACCTACACCTCTGACTTTACAGGGGGCTGTCCCCCACTACGTCTCTCTGAAAAAAGAGTTAGCTTACAGCTCCAGTTAATAATTCCTGGGTGTGACAGTGTTTCAACCTACAAACTCCTTTGGAAATCCTCTAGCCTGCCTGAATAGGTTTTTCCGGCCACATGTGATTGTTCAGAGCCTCCCAACTGTGAGAGGCAGGAGATGTTCTAAACTGTCTAAACACAGATTCCTTTGAGTAGTTAAAAGATTGATTAGAAATTGTATTGGTGAAGGGTTTTTCACTTGTTGGGCCAATGTTTGCTGCTAAGTCTCCATACCCCTTACCTACTGTGTCCTTGGCAGTGTATTGATTGATATAATGGGTGTATAGAAATGTAAGTAGAGCCTCAATGTTTGTAACCTTGGACCCTTGAGTTAATTCTTTTCTTGATTGAGCCCACCTCACCTTTGTCCTATAGGAATGCAGCTTTGTCCAATGCTTTTTTGGAGGCTGGTGCCTGACTTTGGAATAATCACCTTTAGAGAAAGATAAGTTTCTTAAAATGTTAACAGGCCTCCTGGCCAGAAGATGATGTAATTCACCTGAACTTTTGCATATGATAAGTTTGAAAGCCTGGCTTCGATTAGGACCAGGAACTGCTCCACCCCTTCCCCCATTATCCTCTATGCTAACTTAAGGTATAAAAACTACTTTGGAAAATAAAGTGCAGGCCTTGTTCACCGAAACTTGGTCTCCCCATGTCGCTCTCTCTCTCTCTCAAATTCTGGCTGAGTCTCCATCTGGAGCGCGGAACCCACCATGCTTGCTAATTATGCCTGGGCTTCTAAGATCTGACCGGGGAGGCCTTAGTGTCTCCTCTCCTTCAGGAGAACGGAAGGACGCCTGCGGCCTACGTAAGCGGTGCAAATTTCTTGAAGTTTTATTGGTCTCCCGCGTAAACCAAGCTACTCAGCCTCTTTTCTCCACTGAATTTTCCTACTGAGCTATCCTCATCCTATTACTCTTTATATCTTTGATAAAATATTTAAATAAATAGGTCGCCGATGCCGTCCCTGCTTCGAATACCCTGGATCAGCCGGGGCTGGTCCCCGGCAATAACCTGATGCAAAGAATGCATGACCTCATATGCTTTTTCTCCCCCTGTCCTGAAAATCCCTTACTTCTTGTTTTCATGCTTTCAGCCCCCACCAGCTTTCCCAACCCAGAGCCATCTGGACTCTGATAGAAATCGCAGTGCATCACCCAGATCTTTGCACCAGAAGTCATTCTGGGATTCATTTGCCAAAACTTTTGACAGTGTTAGCTTTTACCATCTTTTCTGGGGTTGCCCTCTGGGAGATGCTTCACTCAAGGTTATGCCCTGCACTTGTGTTAATGTGAGTCAAACACCTAGCATACTATTTGAATTTGGGACAATTAGAAATGGCCAGCCCAGCTGCAGACTACCTCATGTTCTTTGCCAAGGTCTAATCTGAGTCTGTATCACAGTCCCATTTCTGCTTTTACCCAATTTTGGCTCCATTATTTTCTTATGTATGTTATTTCTGAATATAATCCCCCATATATACCCTATACACAAATTTTCTTCTCAGACAATGCCCATCTTCAGAGGTCTGTGACAAGATCTGTGTGGAGAGGCCCTAGAAAGCAGAACTTAAAATAAGATTTTTTTTATGACAGTGTGAACCCGTTCACCCTTGGTGTGTGATGTCCTCATAGCTTTTGCTATATGCTATTAGCTACAGTTGCCATATAGCCATATGCTATAGTTGTATAATTTGTTAAGACTTTCATCAGAGGAGAACCAGAAGAGATACTGGTAGAAAAAGAAGATGCCAGCTGGTATAATACTTCATGTGCTTGAAAGATATAAGGGAAATAGTCATCGTATAGACTATGAACCAGGGTGGCACTTACCAAGCGCTGCCCACGTATTGCAGAAAGGCGATGGAAGGTTGCGAGTGAGTGTCATGGTATCTATTGCTCTGTAACCAGTCAACGTAAAACTTAGTGACAACAATGACTATATTTATTTTGTTCACAAATCTGCAGTTGGGCAGGACCCAGAAAAGGGAGCACATCTCTCTTCCTCTCAGCAGCAAATGAAGTGGCTGAAACGTTAGAGACTGGAGTCATCCAAGGGCTTGTCGAGTCGTAGGTCTGGTAGTTGATGCCAGCTGTCAGTGGAGCAGCTATGTGTGGTCCTCCTGCCATGTAGCTGCTTGGCTTTCTCACAGCGTGGTAGCTGAGCTCCCAGGACAAAGATTCCAAGAGGGGAAATAGCTGAAGGAAGCTGTGTTGATTTTTTTTTAATTGTATTTATTTATTTACTTACTTGCTTCCCTGGTGGCTCAGATGGTAACAAATCTGCCTGCAGTGTGGGAGACCCAGGTCGATCTCTGGGTTGGGAAGATCCCCTGGAGAAGGAACTGGCAACCCACTCCAGTATTCTTGCCTGGAGAATCCCGTGGACAGAGGAGCCCGGTGGGATGGGATTCATGGGGTCGTAACATGGACACGCACACACACTTACTTACCGATTTATTTGGTTGCATTTGAGCCTTGGCTGTGAATGGCAACCTGCTCCAGTATTTTTGCCAGGATAATTCCAGGGGCAGAGGAGCCTGGCAGGCTACAGCTCATGTGATCACAGAGAGTCGGACACGACTGAGCGACTGAGCATGTGGCACACAGGACCTTCGTTGCATCATGCAGGATCTTTCACTATGATGCAAAGACTCTCAAATTGTGGCACGAAGGCTCAATAGTTGCAGCACAGGCTTAGTCGCCCCCCAGCGTGTGGGATCTTAGTTTCCCGACCAGAGACCGAACCTGTGTCCCCCGCGTTGCAGGGCAAAGTATTCTTAACCACTGAACCACCAGGGAAGTCCCTGTATTGCTTTTTATGGCTGGGCTTCACAGGTCAGGCAGCGTCAATCTGACCACATTTGATTTGTTAGAAGGGAATCACGAAGGCTGGCTGATAAGTCAAAATTTGCTGATATGTTTAAAACCACCAGAGTGATTAATCACTGATATAAGGTGAATTGTAAAAGTCAGATGGCCTCATTTATGGCACACAAAAAAGACTCTCATCTCCTCTACTGCTAGAGTATAGGAAAAAAAAAAAAGGAACAATCTTGGGGCTACAGAGATTATTAGATTCTCAACTCCAATAAGTCTGCTATGTCTTGATTAGAAAGAGGAGGCTGAGATTTGGGGTAGAGACACCTGGGTCAATACACTCGAGAACCTTGAAACCTCTGGTCATCTTGAACTCCCTGGGCCTGCAGAAGTGGTCCATTCCTTCCTTTCAGAGGGTTGCACCCCTCCTCACCCTGCAAAGATGATGCAGAGGCATCTGCCCTGCAGCACTGACCCAGCTGGGAAAGCACTGATCCTCATAGGACAGAAAACAGACCAGCCCTGAAGAAGCTCTAGGAACAAGAACACAGGATCTGTGAGAGCACTGGGGACCAGATCCAGGAGAGGCAGAGTATCAGTCATATAAGAGAATTTATCAGTGTGGGTATACTCTCCAGAGACACAGAAAGTAGCACTCTAGCAAAGAGCTCATGAGACAATGAAATTATGCTAGTAAGATAGCTCTCGAAAGCTTTGGAGAAATGATGGCTTACACTAAATGAAGTAGAAATGCCAGAATGGTTTTGGCAAACAGTGGTAGAAGGAATCAAAAGACTCAGAGAAGTGGGTTTACTAGAGAGAATATACCATATAAAAGTGGAAACCCACAACTGCCTATAGGCAAGGGGAGAGCCAGGAGGAAACCAGCCTCACTGAGAAGCTCAGTGGTGTTTTTTATCTTTAGACTTGGCTGATGGTAGGAGATGCTGTTACAGAATTCTGTCCCAGACAGCAACGAGGAGGTTAAGATACTGAAATAATGGAGGCCAGTTGATAGTGCTTAACATCCAAAAGCAAGTGAATAAATTTATCATAATAAGTGCTCAGGTCATGTGGCAACTACGGAGGTGTGACCCAGAGAAAGCTCTGGAGATGATCAATAGGAAATGGAATCCCTAAGGACAAGATGGATGGGCAACCAACAAGTTTACTGCTCAAGCTATAAAACCGAAAGAAATTGAGGAGAAAGATCAAGAGACTGAAGCAGCTGCCCCCTTAAAAGTTATGATCCATTGCCCAGTGTCTGGACTTGAGCCAGAGCCAGAGTGTATAAGTCAGGGGGTCCTGACCCCCATGTCATTCCTTACTATTATATCACTGCCAGTGTTTCAGCTCACATCTACTGCTGCATATGGGGGTCCCCAGCTGACAGAGGAAGAAAAAGGGCCAGATTTGGTTTAAGAATGGATAATCTCATTACATGGGCTTCCCAGGTGGCTCAGTTGGTAAAGAATCTGCCTGCAATGCAGGAGACCTGGGTTCGATTCCTGTGTCAGGAAGATCCCCTAGAGAAGGAAATGGCAACCCACTCCAGTATTTTTGCCTGGAGAATCCCACAGACAGAGGAGTCTGGCAGGCTACAGTACATGGGGTTGCAAGAGTCAGATAGGATTTAGCGACTAAACCACCACCTCCAGTCTCATTACATAGGTGAAAGCGAAACATAAACCTTTGTTTTTATATAACTCCATCCCCAAGTGGTGCTAAAAGACACAGGTGATGGAAAATCCTCTCAATTACCAGAGATATGTGGGAAGGATCCCGGATCACCTGCTTTATGAAGAGAAAGGTTCTGCCATAAATACATACAAGTATTAATAAATATATTCAGTGGTGAATGGCTCAGTTTATAAGCTAGGGATCTAGGAGTGGAAAGACAGAAAGAGGTCTGGGAAGAGGCATGTGGATGCCACCTAGATGTGGGCACAAAATATGAAGACCTATATAGGCATCACAGGTTGGCACCCACCTGAGAGTGTTCATCATAGTCAGTTAAGTCGTTCAGTTGTGTCTGACTCTTTGCGACCCCATGGACTGCAGCACACCAGGCTTCCCATCTGTCATCAACTCACAAAGCTAGCTCAAACTCATGTCCATTGAGTCCTTGATGCCATCCAACCATCTTATCCTCTGTCGTCCCCTTCTCCTGTCTTCAGTTTTTCCCAGCATCAGGGTATTTTCCAATGAGTCAGTTCTTCCCATCAAGTGGCCAAAGTATTGAAGTTTCACCATAGAAGAGGCACTAGACAACCAGGTAGACAGAATGCTCAGTCGGTTGATGGCTTCCTCCCCAGTGCTGGCACAATACAGCCATGAAGTCAGAGAAGAAGGCTATACATGGTTCCAGTAGCATGAGCTCCCACCGTAAGCTTGATGTGTGCTCTCTGAATGTCCAAAGTGCCAGCAACATATTAGTAGATCAGTGCTCAGTCCTTGATAGCCTATGCCTGGAGGAAACTACCCCTAGGTAGCACCATCCCTAGAAGGAACAAATCAGCCATTTGGCAAATTGGCTACATTGAACCTCTTTCATCAGGGGACAGTGGTTGAATCATTTGGACTGGAAATAGTAACATACTCGAGGTATGAGTCTGCCTTTCCTTTTCTGGGAGCTCCAGTGAGCACCAGTCCCTGAAAGCTTACAGAATTTTGATCCACTCGTGTGAGAGAAATAAACTAAGCCACTGTACTGTCTGCAGACTCTAGAGTGGTTCTAGTCGAGTTCAATGTCATATTTCCAGTCCCCAGTTCCTTGTGTGTTCTAGATCCAAAGCACACAACGTCCCCTCTTCATTTCTATTTCTAACCTGCTCCTCCTGCTCCACACTTCATGTCTTTTTTGTTTGATGGCTTTACTCACTGTTCTTTATTTTTTATTGAGAGATAAGCAGTGCATAAGGTGAACTAATAATAATAACACAGTTTGACGATTTTCACGCATGCATATATTGCTGTAATCAGCATGCAGATGAAGATATAGAACATCTCCAACACCCCACCAGTTCCTCTCGTGTTCCTCCCAACTCTACATCTGTCTCCCACCCCCAAAGAGAACCACAATTCTGAATTTTATCATCATTGGTTAGTTTTGACACTTCTTGGACTTCGAATGAATGAAAGCCTCATAGGAGGTGACTTTTGGTGTCTGGCTTTTTTCAGTGAACCTAATTTCTGTGAGATACATTCATACTGAAGTATATTTCAGTATTTTGTCCTCTTCATCACTATGTAGTTTTCCACTGTATGAACATGCTACTATTAATTCATTTGCTGGGCACTTGAGTTATTTCTAATTTGAGTTTATGTATAAAACTTCTCTGAACATTCTCTTGCACGTATTTTGGTGGACAAACATATTTCTTTCTCTCGGTGTGAATCGCTGGATCATAAGATGGACCTGTGTTAGCTTTAGTAGGAACTGTCAAGCAGCTTTCCATGGTGCTTGTGTTATTTGACATTCTACCCACCAATCTAAGAGAGTTCCTTTTGCTTCACTTCCCTGCTCATGCTTGGACTTGTTAGACTTTAAAAATTTTTGCCATTCTGATATTTGTGCAGACATAATTTACTCTGGTTTGCATTTGCAGTCCTCTGATGGCTAAAGAGGGTGTGCTTCTTTTCCTATGCTTAATGGCATTTGCATCATCCCTCTTCTTAAAAAAATGTATTTATTGTCAAAGGTTGACTTTCCATAGATTGCAGTGATGCATAGTCCTTTCAGGGAGTTATCTTTGCCCATGTATGATTGTTCCATATTCTGGCTGAAAGGGAATGGATTTAAATAATAATGAAAAGAATCTAGAAAGGGCAGACTTTATCTCAACTAGAGGAGGAATTTTATAATGATTAGAGCCACCAGCTATGGATGGGTGATCTTGGGAAGCTATGGAAGTGGCCCAGGTATCAGATGGATGGAAAGACAAATACAGGCTTTGTAGCATTGTAATCCTGTGACTTGAAAAGATCCAATAAATAGTGGGACCCCCATATTGTATAGTTTGACTTAAAGTTACTCTATGAGTATTTTTGTGTAAGTTTCTCAGGAGTAGTATATATTTCCATTTTCTCTCTATTGCTTGGCAATGCCTTAAATGCTTATTAGTTCACTAGCTTTCCTCTCTCAAAGTGTTAGTTGCTCAGTTGTGTCCAACTCTTTTACAACCCCTATGGACTTGTGGCCCACCAGGCTCCCCTGTCCATGGCATTCTCTTGGCAAGAATATTGGAGTGGGTAGCCATTCCCTTCTCCAGGGGATCTTCTCGACCCAGGGATTGAACCTGGGTCTCCTGTATTGGCAGGAGGATTCTTTACCCTCTGAGCCAACAGGGAAGCCCTGCTTCCATCTCTACCCCTCTTTATCTACACCCTCTTGGAAGAGAAAAAGTATTATATTTGGTTACTGCAATCCTGCTCATCCTGAAATGGAGAAACTGAATCATAGTTTAAGCCTTCCAATTTATTACTGAGACCCACACAACTAGAATCCATACTTCCTGCCTCCCAACCTAAGTGAAAAGTGAAAGTGTTAGTTGCTCAGTAGTGCCTGACTCTTGCAAGCCCAGGGACTGGGCCCACCAAGCTCCTCTCTCCATGGGATTTCCCAGGCAAGAATACTGGTGTAGTTTGCCATTTCCTTCTCCAGGACATCTTCCTGACCCAGGGATCGAACCTGTGACTCCTTCACTGGCCGGCAGATTCTTTACCACTAAGCCACCTGGAAAGCCCAGGAAAGAAGTTAGAAAGCTAAATAAAATAGACTTAAAATCACCCCCGCAATTTTCAAAACTACTAGCTACAGGTAAAATCACTAAGGAGATCTCAGATACAAGCACCGGCTTGAGACGTGTTTTTCTAACAATGTATTAAAATACATTTTGAAGATTTGGAGTTCTAGAAGAATCCAACGTGGAAAGCCTGCTAATTCCAGGATGGAGCCTTATAGTCCCTGGTGACCCCATTACACACACAGGTTTTGCCTTCCTTAAGCTTCCTGTCAGCTTCTATTGTTTATTTCTGTTTAAAAGAGCAGCCAGCTCCTTTCCCCAAAATGTTGGCAGGACAGAGGGAAATTAAATCTGCAACTGTTGGCAGCCCTGGCATGCCGCTCCCCCATCCATCTAATTCATATTTGCCTCCCGGTGTTCTCTTAAACTTTTGAGAGCTGACTTTTCTTCCAAAATCTATGTTCCAAATCCAATTTGAAATTTAGCAAGTCAGCCTTGTCTTTTGGCAGGAAAAAAAAAAAAAACAGAACAAGCAACCCTTAACTGTTAACATTCATTTGCCGTATCTATCCTCCTCAGAGGAAAATTTAGAATGGAGACAGGTTCGTAAACCTCTTTCTAAAAGCAAACATGCCCAAATGTCTTTCTGGCATAATTCTTTTTTAAGGAAATCAAGTAAAAGATTTGATTACTTTGTAAAAGTGATCTATTTAGGGTTAAGAAATATTCTTACTTTTAAATTGATCATCCTCCTGGGCTGTTTTTACATCTACCAGCTTATCCCACCAGAGAAATGAATGTCACGTTCCCAAAGAACATACCACTCGGGATAAAAACATCCAGTGTGAACGTGTTCATCTCTCCCTTGCCTTGCACTGCACCTCCCAATGCACACACACACACACACCATCATTCACAAGGGAAAACCCTATAATTAGACAGATGTGGCTTGTGCATGACATAATAATAACTAACATTGAACCTTGGCCATGTGCCAGGAACTTTACATAGACTCTTTCACTTAATTGATGGGGTAGGACCATGGCTATTTCCATGTGATGGAGGCAGTTGTTCCAGGGTGGTTGAGTCACTCGTCTGAGGTTAGCCAGCTGTGAAGGGGTGAAGCCGACATTCAAATTCAAACAACCCATTTCTAAAAGCAGCACAAACATTCCCTTAGCTGTCCTGCTTCTTAGCAGCCAGGGTCAGTTAACAGAGAGTTTTTTAATGCAACTCAAAAATGGGGTAAACATATTTATTTATTTTGCTTAAAACTTTTGTTAATGGAGTTGATTTACAATGTTGTGTTACTTTCTGCTAAAGAGCAAAGTGAATCAGTTGCATATATACATATCTCCACTCTTTTTTAGAGTCCAAACTCACATAGGTCATTACAGAATATTGAGACGAGTTCCAGAATATTGAGTAGGTCCTTATTAGTGTAAATATTTTTTAGCTATTTTAGTATAATGAGTCCTAAGTATTTAGTATTGGTTGTCAAAAGAAAAAGAAAGGTCAAAATTATATAATGGGGGACTTGTCTGGTGGTCCAGTGGTTCAGATGCTAGGCTTCCATTGCAAAGGGTGCAGGTTCAAATCCTGGTCAGGGAACTGAGATCCCACATGTCACACAGCCAGAAAAAATTACATGATAGGCAGAATATGGATTTTTCTGCACACTAGATGTTTTTGGCAGGAAATCAGTGTGCACTGTGGTGTGATTTGACTGGGTACCATAGGAGAGGCGTGACTGCAGCCCAGAGTGGACGCCTTCCCCATGCAACCCCATATGCCTCCCACCCTCCCATATGCCTCCCACCCTCCTCAGGGCTGAAACTTACTTTACTATTTATCCCCAGGGCTATAAAGTCACGTCAACCAGAAACCACTCACACGTCTTTGTGACACGGCAGTAACTGGCTGGAGCAGAAACATGGCCGGAATTCAACATCCTAGGTGGCAAAGCGTATTAAATAGGAAGAGACGGTTGAGTCAGGGGGACCCAAGTAAAACAGAGTGGGGATGCAGAGGCGGACAAAATAGGAACACAGGAGGGAGAAGGGGTTGAAGGAGAGGGCTTTGCAAGATGCAAGAAAAGAATGAGAGAGACAGGGATCAGGGAGGTCTCTACGTGGGACTCTTGGTAAAAAGCCTAGACAGCAAACACTGCAGTTGTGCTACAAGAAGGCTACACCAAGGGCACTAAACCCACATCCTCTCTCCTGGGACCTAGCACTCATTTCCCCCTCCCCCAATGCTTTCAATAAACAGCTATCGATACACTATTGATACCATGGATGAAATAGGTAAATAATGAGAACCTACTGCACAGCACAGGGAACTCTACTCAACGCTCTGTGGTGATCTAAATGGGAAGGAAGTCCAAAAACAGAGGGGATACATGTGTAAGTTGCTTCCCTGGTGGGTCAGTGGTAAAGAAACTTCTTGCAATGCAGGAGACGCAGGAGATAAGGGTTCTATCCCTGGGTCAGGAAGATCCCCTGGAGGAGGGCATGGCAGCACACTCCAGTATTCTTGCCTGGAGAATCCCGTGGACAGAGGAGCCTGGCGGGCTACAGTCCATGGGGTCACAAAGAGTCACATATGATTTAGCAACTATACCACCAACACCACCATATGTATATGTATAGCTGATTCATTTTGCTGTGTAGCAGAAATGAACACAACATTGTGAAGCGACTATACTCCAATAAAATTAATTTAAAAAAAGAAAATCCTAAAAACAATCAACAGCTGCTAAACCCTCATGAGGTGCACAGGTACTCGCGTAAGAACAGGTTTGTGAAGAAGCTGTCCCCAACACTAAACTCCAGGTAGGCTTCTAAAAATACACCCCGTGGACCAAAATGTAGGTGCCACACAGGGCTCAAAAATATGGTCATTTCTTCCAATACCACCACCATCACCATTCCTATAGCCTAACACTTCAGCCTTTTCAATCGTGAAATTTAGGACACATTTCAAAGAGTGAATAAGCTGATACATATATATTAAAGGGTTAAATTCACAGCAGATATTGACTGCAGCCATGAAATTAAAAGATGCTTGCTCCTTGGAAGAAAAGCTATGACCAACGTAGAAAGCATATTAAAAATCAGAGACATTACTTTGCCAGCAAAGGTCCATCTAGTCAAAGCTATGGTTTTTCCAATAGTCATGTATGGATGTGAGAGTCGGACTATAAAGAAAGCTGAACACCGAAGAACTGATGCTTTTGAACTGTGGTGTTGGAGAAGATTCTTGAGAATCCCTTGGACTGCAAGGAGATCAAACCAGTCAATCTTAAAGGAAATCAGTCCTGAATATTCATTGGAAGGACTGATGTTGAAGCTGAAACTCCAATATTTTGGCCACCTGATGTGAAGAACTGACTCCTTGGAAAAGACCCTGATGCTGGGAAAGATTGAAGGCGGGACGACAAGGGGATGACAGAGGATGAGATGGTTGGATGGCATCACCAACTTGATGGACATGGGTTTGAGCAAGCTCCGGGAATTGGTGATGGACAGGGAGGCCTGGCATGCTGCAGTCCACGGGGTTGCAAAGAGTTGGACACGACTGAGTGACTGAACTGAACTGAATTGATTAAAGGGTAGCAGTAAGTTGAATAGCCATAAAATCTCCAGACAACTCTTTTTTTAATTTTTAATCAAAGAATATTACTTTATAATATTGTACTGGTCTCTGTCATACATCAACATGAATCAGCCTGAGGTATACAGATGTCCCTTCCCTCTTGAACCTCCCTCCCTCCTCCCAACCCATCGCATCTCTCTAGGTTGTCACAGCGCCCCAGATTTGAGCTCCCTGTGTCATATGGTAAATTTCCATTTGCTATATGGCTATCTACTATACATATGGTAATGTATATGCTTCCATGCTACTCTCACAATTCATCCCACCAGACAAGTCTTAAAAAATAAAAGACAACTAGTACTTTGGATGCTGTGTTTGTGGCTGCCATGAATTCCTTCCCTCCCTTTCCTCATTCAAGCACATTCTGAATTTTAAATAATCACTATGTTACTTTTTTTTGTTGTTTAATCACTCGGATTATCCCTAACAATATATTGTTGAGTTTTTAATCTTTGTATAAACAGAATGCATTATAAGTTTTCTTCTAGAATTGCTTCTTTTATGCAGTAATATCTTTAAGGGCCATAAATGATGATCTGCGTAGTTGCAGGTCACTGATTTTTTTCACTAAAAAAGAAAAAAATCTTGATTCAGTTTGCTTTTATTTCACTCTACTTGGATATTTCCAATTTATATCACAAACATGTTGCTATATACTTACCCATAAGCAACACTTTCATTGTGTTATAGTCCTAGCAATAAATGTTTAACCCAAAACCTACATACTTGTTGAACTTTACCAACCCAAACTAAACTGTTTTCCAAAAGACTTACTTTCAGTGAGGCTGATACCAGCAGTATATGAGAAATAGTCCTTATAAATATTCTTTCCTGTCAGACTTTCATTTTCACTAATTGGATGAATACAAAATTGTATCTTAATTGTTTTTTGTAAATTTCCATTTTGCTGGTTATATATAACATTAAAGATGTCATGTTTATAGGCTTTTTAGGTTTCTGTAAAATTTTTGCTATGGTTGCTCATTTATTTTTTCTTATGGATTCAGAGGAATTTATTATATATTCCAAATAACAAGTCTCTGTTGGGTACACTTGAAGCAAGTATCTTCTTTTGGTTTAGAAATCTCTTGATGAAGTTTTTTGATGAACAGAACCCCTACTTTTAATGTAGTTGAACGTATGCAATATAGTCTATCGATTTGTGTGTTTGGTTATGGAAGATGTTTGGCATTTTTTTTTCACTGTAGACCATCTAACTTACCTGCCCTTGAGTTTAACTGGGAAGCAGAGACTCAGAAAGGCAAAGGGTTTTCTCACACAGTGATGAGAATTGAAGTAAATGAAGTTTGCAAGGGAGCACAAATACTCGTGACGGTGTCCTCTGGACGCTGGCCAAGCTCCAGGGCCAAAAACAGCAGCAGCACAAGCTGTGTAAGTTAGTAACAAGCTTAGATGTGTGCTTTGGGGACTTTTTGTGCATTGCTTACACTTTTTTGGGTATTGTGTATTGTGGCTTTGTGTAAAGCCACAGTCTGTGGCCTTGTTGCTATTCTGTGAACTGCCCAGTGTCTTTTTAATACATTTCATTTGTGCTTGAATCAATCAGAGCAGCTCTCTTTTGCGTGTGAAAAAGAACTGGGGCTAACATGGTCAATATGAGACTGTTTTGCATTATAAGCCCATCTTTCTGTTTGGTATTTCCTTGCTCTGTTCTCTGCAAAGGTTTAAGTATAAGTTCAGTGGAGGAGATAAAATAACTGGGAAAGTGATCAATAAAAAAATGTCATTCTCATTCTTGCTGTCTAGGCCAGCCATTTTATGCAGAAGCTTGGTTTCCTTCTTTGATTCTAATATTTTCCTTCTCTTGCTTGTCTCCTTCTTCTGCCACATCCCCTGTCTGTCTTGTGTTCTCAACAGGTCCCAGTTTGGAGGGTCATAATGAGACCCACTCATTTTCATGGTGATGTTTTCAGTTTACTTCTCCTCAATGGATCATCTGACAAGCATCATCATCATATGCTTATCAACATTCATTCACTCAACAAAATCACTGTGTGAGTTCCATGGCAATAACACTGGTAAATGTGGGAACGGCTAGTGAAAATATTTTAAGGTGACAGATTGATGGCAGCTCTGCAAATAGATTCAGAAATTCTCTCTCAGACAGATTACTTGTGAAATGATATTTTTAAAGCCCTTCAGCACAGCTTTATTTCAGTTCAAGCCTTATAGAGAACTGGCACATGTGGAATGAAAAGATTTTCACGGAGAGCCTTTTACGATCAGTTTAATGGATACAACAAATACATTCGAAAACGAGACAATCTTGAGATAAATCGAATCACTTTAGGTCATGATTTAAAGCAGTTGTCAGCAAGCTTGAGTTAATCAATTTTACTATTCAGAATATTGCTTAATGCAATCAACTCTCCATTGAACAAACACTGTGATAAGTACTGAGAGGGGCTAGGTATAGGATGCAAGACAGCGCATGGAAGGGCTTGAAGTCTTCCCAGAAGTGTAAGTAAAGACAGGTAAGAAGATAAGGAAGGTTGAGGGCATGGGGAGAGTTTTCTCATGTAGAGGAAAAAGCGCTGAAAGGAGACCAGCCTTTGGGCTGGTCAGTATAGCTGGAGAGTGAAGTGGATTTAAGGGGAAACATGCAGATGACAAGATACTTAAATATAGTACATTAATGCACATATATGGGATCTAGAAAAATGGTACTGATGAATCTATTTGCAGGGCAGGGATAGAGATGCAGACATAGAGAATGAACTTGTGGACACAGTTGGGGAAGGAGAGTCTGGGACAAACCGAGAGAGTAGCCTTGACATATATACACAACCATGTGTAAACTAGACAGCTAGTGGGAAGGTGCTGTATAGCACAGGGAGCTCAACTGGGTGCTCTGTGAAGACCTAGAGGGGTGGGATGGGGGTTAGGGGTGGAAGGGAAGCTCAAGAGGGCGGGGATATATGTATACATATAGCTGATTCGTGGTGTACAGCAGAAACTAACATAACAACGTAAAGCAACTATATTCCAATTTAAAAAAGAAAAAGAACTTAAATGTCATTTTGTGATGAGTGTCATTTACCTCCTGGGTTAGGGTTAGTGTTTAGACATCGTTAGGGTCAGATCTACAGGAGACTGTCCCGCTGAGTCAAAATCCAGAGTCTCTGATCAAGTCTACTTGATGATTCTACTGAAGTCCCAGTGTATCTTGAGGTCCAGCCCACGGTCATTCTGCAGCAATATGGTGCCTTAAATTTTAATTTCTAGGAGTTTAGAGCAAGTAATTATATTATTACTGTGTGGAATTAGAGTGATCAGAATCACACATTTCCTGACTAGGTAATCGGATTCAATAGCTAGATCTACAGTGGCCCTGTGGAATCTGTAATTTTTTAAGTGCTGTAGGGACTTCCCTGGTGGTTCAGTAGTTAAGAATCTGCCTGCCGATGCAGGGGACACAGGTTGGATCCCTGGTCTGGGAAAATCACAAATGCCAGAGAGTCACTAAGCCTGTGTGCCATGACTTCTGAGCTCACACACCCTGGAGCCTGTGCTCCACAACAGGGAAAGAAGCTCACCCACAGCAGCTAGAGAACAGCTCCCACTTGCTGTAATTAGAGAAAGCCCACACGCAGCAACCAAGACCCAAAACAGCCAAAACTAGAAATCAATAAAAATTTAAAAATAAAATACTGTAGATCAGCTTTCTGATGCATACCCCAGCTTACACGTCATTGTTTTGGGTGTGAGTTCTATGGATTAGCAATTACAGAAGTAAAGGTGGTTTAGGGAAAGAAGTTGGGGACCCAGGTTTCAGATCAGCTAACCATTTGAAGAAAACAATGGCTTTTTAAAAGAATATTTTATTTATTTTTAAATTGAAGCATAATTGCTTTACAAGGTTGTGTTAGTTTCTGCTGTACCATGAAGTGAATCAGCTGTAAGGATACATATAGCCCCTCTCTCTTGAGCCTCCCTCCCACCCGCCATCCCACCCCTCTAGGTCATCACAGAACACTGAGTTGAGTTCTCTGTGCTGTACAGAAGCTTCCCACTAGTGCAAGAGTTTTTATAAAATAAAAGCGATGAACTTGGGATCGTCAAGGTCCTCTCCAACTTAGAAATTCTCAGATGCAAGACAGAAAGCAGAGTTTTTCAATAACATCGGGATTCATGGTGAGGCAGGGAAATACAGAACCACAACTTTGGGGCCAGATAGATATCAGTTTGAATTCTGCCTTAGTCATTTATTACCTGTGGGACCATGGCCAAATTAGAAACTTCTCTGAAATACAGTGTCTTGTTTGCAATACAAGGATAATGTTGACTCTCCCTTACGTTTGTTGTAAGGTTGAGTGCAATAAAATAGGGATAAAACTGGTGCATACTTACTCTTTGGGGTTGATGGGACTTGTAAAGCAGTTTGCATTGTGTATACACAAGTGTTTCTTCTTATTATTTTATGAGTATTTTAAAGATGCTGCACAATGTCAGGCAAATATTAGATGCCCATAAACGTTAGCTCCTTTCTCTTTGCCAAGTCCTTGGATATTTAATCTACTGAAGGACTTTAGGCAGAAAGGTCCTAAACTCAATGAAGGTATTAAATTGGTTTTAACGGGCTGAGTGATTTTGAACTCTTCTTTTTATCTCTTCCAGTTGATTTAAATGACTGATTTCTTCTCTCTGTTGCAAATCCTCTTGACTGTGATAGGAGCATGATGAACCTCATGCACCATTTAGTACATAAAACTCATCCACTGAGCGTTGTTCATCTGCTACCTTACAAGCTGGGTGCTTGCTTCTGTTTTTGTGGGTGGCATAATCAGCTTGCTTGTGAGAGATGACAGTTGTGAAACACTGATGAGTTATAACGTATGAATTAATATCAGCTACGGCCAAATTAGGGCTTCCCTTGTGGCTCAGTGGTAAAGAATCTGCCTGCAGGAAACAGGTTTGATCCCTGGCCTGGGAAGACCCCCTAGAGAAGGAAATGGCAACCCACTGCAGTATTTTTGCCTAGGAAATCCCATGGACAGAGGAGCCTGGTGGGCTGGAGTCCCTTGGATCACACAAGAGTTGGACATGACTGAGCGACTGAACAACAATGACCAAATTGAGAGCGAAACCACAAAAAATATTTCTCGAAGCACAGACAAAACAGGTAAGAACCTTGACAATGGTGTTGGTAATCAACGCATGGAGAGTTACAGATGGCCAATGACTCATCTATTTGAATTGACTCGAGGAATGTGACCATAGAGAGTATGAATGGGTTTTCACCATTGTTTCCTAGAGGACTGATTGCTTGCCATGTCAACAAAACGGAGGCTTACCCGGATGCAACTGACAGATATAAAATAGAAAGTCTTGACACTGGAAGAGCATCTGTTCCAACACTCATTTTAAAGATAAGGAGACTGAGGTCCACAGAAGTTGGATGTTCTCACGCCAATGAGTTATGGGTGCAAAACATTTTCTTTGCACAAAGGTAGATATTGAAACTGGTGGTGGTTTAGTTGCTAAGTCATGTCTGACTCTTGTGACCCCAAACTGTAGCCTACCAGGCTCCTCTATCCATGGGATTTTCCAGGCAAGAATATTGGAGTGGGTTGCCATTTCCTTCTCCAGGGGATCTTCCTGACCCAGGAACTGAACCCACATCTGCTGCGTTTCCTGCATTTTCAGGTGGATTCTTTACCACTGAGCCACCTGGGGATCTTTAAGTACAGTTAATTTGCAATATTGTGTTAGTTTCAAGTGTATAGCAAAGTGATCCAGTTATATGCAGACACACACGTATATTCTTTTCAGATTTTTTTCCACTATAGATTATTACAAGATATTGACTATAATTGCCTGTGCTATACAGTAGGTCCTTGCTGTTTACCTATTTTATATATAGTAGGATGTATTTATTAATCCCAAACTCCAAATTTATCCCTCCCCGATCCCTTCTCCTTTGATAAACATAAGTTCGTTTTCTATGTCTGTGAGTCTATTTCTGTTTGGTCAGTAAGTTCATTTGTGTCAATTTTCTTTTAGATTCCATATACGTGATACCATATGATATTTGCCTTTGCCTGATTTATTTCACTAAACACGGTCATCTTTAGGTCCATCCATGTTGCTGATAGTGATATTCTTTTTCTCTCAGGCAGATTTCTTGATCTCTCTTCTCTATTCCCCCAAACACCTTGAGCAGTGATCACACTGCTGCAAGTGGTAAATTACATTCCTTTTTTGTAAGACCCTGAGCAGAAAGGATTTCACTCATCCTTCAGGGCTGAGCAAAGAGTAAATAGGTAGCAATATCTAGGGTAGGAAATAAAGGCCAACAAAGTCAACTAGTAATGTGATAACTTACTTGAAAAAGTTAACTGTACTCTAATGGCAGGCAAGTGATTAAGACTTTGCCTTCAAATGCAGGGGCTGCAGGTTTGATCCCTGGTCTGGGAGCCAAGATCCCACATGACTAACGACCAAAAAACCAAAACATTTAAAAAATAAAGAAGAAGCAATATTTTAACAAATTTAGCAAAAACTTTTAAAACGGTCCACCTCAAAAAAAAAAAAAAAAAAAAAGACAACTCATTCTTTATTACAAAATATCTGCTCACAGTAAATCCAAGAAATAGATTTGACCATTTTAATTTTTAAAAAATCTTTATTAGAAAGCATTTTTCCCAAACTCTTACAAATAGTATTTCTCCTTATTTTTTAAAAGTTATTTTTTGCCATTTCATGTAAATGTAAGTCAATCTATACATCTATTGGATTAAATTGTTACTATTGTTCTGTGCAGCCAATTCAATTAAAACCACTGAACGTGGCAAGAAAAGGCTGTTCTTGTTTCTTTCTCTTCTAAAGAAGCATGCTGGTGATCAGGTAGCCATAATCTGTTTAAATAACATCTTTATATGAGATTTTAGAAAATGCTTATATTCATTTGCTAGGGCTTTCACAACAAAATACCATGGACTAGGAGGCTTAAACAACAGAAATTTATTTTTTCATATTTCTGGAGGCTTGAAGTCCAAGATCAAGTTCTAGATTCCAAGCCCTGGGTGAGAGCAGGGTTGTTTTTTTCCGAGGCCTCTCCCTTGGCTTGTAGGTGACTGTCTTCTCCTAGCCTCAATACGGTTTTCCCTATGAGTCTTAATTAAGTCTGTGTCCTAATTTCTTCTGATAAGGACACCAGTCATATTGGTCTGGGGCTCACCCTACTGACCTTATTTGAAATTAATCACCTCTTAAAAAAACCCTATCTCCAAACACATCACCTTCTGAGTAAGAGGCTGTGAACTAAAAATACTGCCTGCCATGTTAGCAAACAAAGATTGCTACTACCAAGCCACCAGTCGCTACCACTACCCACTCCTTATGGGGGTGGAGACAAACCAGTTGCCCATTTTGAAGCCCTCAACCACTGCAGCCACCTCCAGTGGTGTACCCTGAGGGGACTCAGGACGGGAGAGCCCCAGATACTGGCCCCAGATAGCTGAGATGTGGAGCAAAGGAATGATTTCAGTGAGCCCAGACTCTTGCATCTTCCCCTTCAGGGAGAGGCGCTAAATCCAGTGATTTGAGATGTGTGGTTTTCTTTGTGTGTGTGTGCGTGTGTGTGTGTGTGTGTGTGCTCAGTTGCGTCCAACTCTTTGTGACCCCATGGACTATAGCCTGCCAGACTCCTCTGTCTGTGGGATTTTCCAGGGTAAAATACTGGAGTGGGTTGCCATTTCCTCCTCCAGAGGATCTTCCTGACCCAGGGATCAAACATGCATCTCCTGCATTGGCAGGAGGATTCTTTACCATTGCACCACCTGGGAAGCCCTTGGTTTTCATTAGTTAACAGTAATCCTTTGATGTTAGACTACCTGGTTTTTGTTGCAAAACTCCTATATATCCTGGTTCCTCCCTTACCACTTCAAAGCAGTCCACTAGAATTATCTGAGAGGCTGTATCCCAGGCTTGGAACCCTCAACAAGTTCTACCAAATAAAATATAATTCTCAGATTTTAGGTTGTGCATTTTTTTTTTCATTTGAGGGGATTAAAAGCTTCAACATACGGGATCTAGGGAAGGGTGAGGTGGAGGAGTATTGGGCCCATAGTAGAGCATAATGCCATGTCCGCTGCTGACATTTCTTTTGAGAGATGACTCCTAAAAGTAGACGCTATTAACTGGGCTGATTGTCTCTGCTCAGCACAGAAGACCCCCACATCCCACAATGCACCCCATATTAGGTTGGCTGAAGCCTGGCTACCCCAAATCTAGCTCTGTATTCTTAGGATGAACTCAGGGATTTGGTGCTATAAGGGATCCTGTTCTTTTGTGAGTTGTTCTCCAAACTTATCCCAGTCTCTAGAGCACTGATGAATGTAATTAGCAAAAGGGTACCTAATAAACTACTTTATCTTCTCAGAACTATGACCAAAAAATAGATATCTGCTGAGTCAGGAGCCCTGTCCAGGAACTATTGGGCAGTGGTAATTGCTGTGGGGTTTGGTCTCTGCTTACAGATGCCAAGCCTCCCTCTGTACAGAGGAGCATGGTTCCCGAATGACAACTGATTTACCGCATCCGTGTAGGAGCGTCTCTAATTAGTGACCAGAGGTAGCTTGCTGTACTCTGAATGCCCCAGAAGAGGCCTGCTGTGTAAAACTGTCCCCTGAAATGATGGCATTGTCCTCTGTCTGTCTATTGGTGGTGTCATTAACTAGTCAGAATAAGACTCTTTTGACAGGTGTTTTTGTTTCATGACTGAGCTGATAGCTCTGTGAATTGCACTGTGTTTTATGAGCACACATAACTCATCGGAAGATGTGCTGCTTCTCCAATGAGGCACAGGCTGTGGAGGTCAGGCTGAGATGTACACACACTTGCTTGTGTTTGCCTAAAGCCCTTGTGTCACTAAGACACTCCAACTGAAGAGAGAAAAGACAAACTTAATCTTCCCGGCTGCCAACTGCTGTTAGAGGAGGAAGAGCGGGATGAGAAAACACACACTGGGAGTTACACAGTCTATGACAACCTCTTGTTCCAGCTTTTGAAAGGGTGAAATTGCTAATAAAATGATCAAAGTTGCTTTGATTCATGCCATTCTGGCTTCCACGGCTGACTCCTTTTACAGTTGCCGAGATGGTTGGAAGCCTGATAACTCTTAGATTCTATGGATAGAGGCTCTCCAGAGGGAAATCGAATCTGAGAACTCTCTCAAATGTATTCCAAGTTTCAGAAACAAACAAGGTTTAGAAAACACATTGACTGAGAAAAACATTGACTGGGGAAAAAAATAAAATAAATTACCCTGAACACTGATTTTTCTCCCCAAATTCATTTGCACATGGCTCAAATTTTTCATGGGATGATGACAGAATTAGACTAATTTTCAAAAAATGCATACACTGAAGCCTATTTCTCACTCCTGCTAATGTTGGTTAAAAAGGGTATCAGGCTTCCGTGATGGCTCAATGGTAAAGGTAAAAATCCGCCTGCCGATGCAAGAGACGGGGGTTCAATCCCTGATCCGGGAAGATCCCACATGCCTCGAAGCAACTAAGCCTGTTCGCCACAAATATTGGGCCTGTGCTCGGGAGCCTAGGAGCTGCAACTGCTAAGCCCGAGCGCCACAACGACTGAAGCCTGCGTGCCTCAGAGCTTGTGCTCCTCAACAAGAGAAGCCACTGCAACGAGAAGCCTGAGCGCCGTAACTAGAGAGCAGCCCCTGCTGCCACGACTAGAGGAAGCCCAGGTGCGGCGACGAAGACTTAGCACCACCAAAAGTAAATAAATACACATTTAAAAAATAAATTATAAATACAAATAAATAAAAAGTGTGTCACAGATGAACTAGCTTCACTTCCGGGGGAATAGTTTTATCTCTCATATGCAAAAACAGAAAGAACATTTTTATTTCTAAATCAATAATAAATAAGATGCGTTTAGAATACAAAGCAAGCTTACATGCGGATTGGCTTATCAACAATTCTAAGTGCTGCTTTAAAATTAAGAATTAAATTGAACTGACCTTGCAAACATTCAGTGCTTCAGGCTTTCCTGGTGGCTCAGTGGTAAAATCGGCTTAAAAGACAGAAGAGGCAGGTGGGTCCGTGGGTTCAATCCTTGGGTCAGGGAGATCCTCTGGAGAAGGAAATGGCAACCCACTCCAGTATTCCTGCCTGGGAAATCCCATGGACAGAGGAGCCTGGTAGGCTGCAGTCCATGGGGTCACAAGAGTCAGACATGACTAAACCACCACCACCACCACATTCAGCACCGCGGTTGAAAATTGTAAAAATCACTAAACCACCATATGCTGGAGTAGGGAGTGGCAAGTGCTATACTCACAGTGGTTCCTGAATGACGCTCGAGAGGGCAGTGCCGGGAGCAGGCCAGAACACCTGGTGTGAACGATTCCCAGAGAATGACGGGAGTCAGCCACGCCAGGTTTTTCTCTGCCCTTGTGACCGTAGAGAAGGGAACTGAACTGTTCTGCCTCTCTCCCTCACTGATAATATTTTTTCCCACTTTTTGTGATTCCCTCTATAGCCAGAACAATGAAGTAACCTGAGGGGTAGACAATATCTCCAACAGTTATATCTGGTGTAAACTTTCCCCTGCCTTACACACTTTTTTTTTTTCTAGAGCCTATGAGGCAAGTCTATAAAAGAACCACAGGCATTCCCAAACCTGCATCTTCAGAACCAAACCAAATTCTCTTCTCTCCCCTTATAATTCACTCTCCTTTTGTCTTAACCTAATAGCTCAATTGGGCTTCCAGTGGTAAAGAATCCACCTGGCAATGCAGGAGATGAAGTTTCAATCCCTGGGTTGGGAAGATCCACTGGCGAAAGAAATGGCAACACACTCCGGTATTCTTGCCTGGGAAATCCCATGGACAGAGGAGCTTGGTAGGCTACAGTCCATGGGGTCGCAAAAGAGTTGAAAGCTACTTAGCGACTAAACAACAATAGGTCAGTTAGACACTCCCAACGCATCCTGTTTCTTTCTTTCCTCAAACCCTTTACTCTCTCTCATACATTGTGCTGCTGACTTGGTAAAGTCCTTGGTCCTTTATTTTGCTTGTCTGTTTATTTGTTGAAATTTTGTGAGGGTCAGGCACTACTATTAATAGATTTGCACCTTCATTAAAACCCTTCGTTGCCAGGTATTGCCACAAGTATGGCAGGAGCTGTGCTAAGCAATGATGACTCAGAGATTATAGATGCCAGGCTTGCCTTACAGATATAGAGAAATAGTTAAACCAAAGGAGGGTAAGGCAAAACAATGTACGGTATTGAGTCTAATTCATAGAAGGCAACTGGAGGGGATGCAGAACCAGGGAGGAGACTTTGGTGATGTCGGTGTCTGAGTAAGGTTTTGAGGGATAAATAGCTACCAGTGGTGTAAAGAAGAAGGGTATTACAAGCACAGGGAGTGGCCTGGACAAAGGTGCAGCCAAACCCAAATTACAGTGAGTCTGTATGGCTATGAGTAGTTCAGACTTGAAGGATAAGGATATGAAGAAAATGGTATGAGTATTGCAAAGGGCATGGAAAGATTTTAAAAGGTATGATGGTTTTACAATGTGTCTTTGAGTTTCTTCATAGCCTTCCCCCAAGTGAGCGAGTGAACGAATGTTGCATGCTTGGTTGTGTCCAACTCTTTGCATCCCCATGGACTATAACCCACCGGGCTTCTCTGTCCATGGGATTTTCCAGACAAGAACACTGGAGTGGGTTGCCATTTCCTTCTCCAGGGGCTCTTCCTGACTCAGAGATCAAACCAGGATCTCCTGTATTGGCAGGCAATTTTTTTTTTTTTTTTTTTTTTACTGCTGAACCACCTAGGAAGGCCAGTCCTCTCCCCAAACAATGGCACAATTATCCTCCTTTCCCTTCTAACAAACAGAATGTGGCACAAAGTGATGTTAATAACTCCTGAGTTTAGGTCACAAAATGGGTCTCCTGTGTGGCTGTTTCTCTCCTGGATCACTTGTTGTAGGGGGAGGCAAGAGCCATGCTGTGAGAAGCTCAAGCAACCTGTGGAGAGGACCACGTGTGGAGGAACTGGAGCCTCCTGCCAACAGCCAGCATCATCTGGCCAGCCACAGGAGACAGCCACCGTGGAGACGGATCTGCCAGCCTCAGTCAAGCCTACATTTTGATAGTCATCTCTTGAAAGATCTTGAAACAGAAATACCCAGCTAAGCTATGTGTGATTTCCTAACCCACAGACACAGTGAGATTAATAAATTCTCATTGTTTTAAGCCAATATGTTTTAAGATGATTTGTTAGGCAGCAAGAGATAACTAATAAAAAAGGAGGAGAGATGCGATCAGACTAACAAAAAATGTAATGGCATTATGAATTATGGAGAAATGATTGGCGAGGAGACAGAAGCAGACAGTCAAATAAATTAGGTGGCTGTTGCAGTAATTAAGTAGAGATGTGATAAAGACCTGTATTAAGGTTTGGGCTTTAGGGTTTAAGAGGAGGAAAAAACGTTGAGAGATTTAGGGAGGAAACAGCAACAAAATTTAGCGGCTGATTAGCAATGGGGCATGAAGGAAAGAAAAGCATTAAGGGTTTAATTCAGGTCCTTTGGTCAGCAGCCAAGGAGGTGATGGCATCATTCATGAAAATGGGGGAAGAAGGAGGGGACACCGATTAGTTGAGGAAGCAGGCTTTCATTCTGAACATGCTGAGTTTGAAGTGCCCATGGAAAATCCAAACGAAGGTGATATGTTAGTTATATGGACACAAGAGTCTGGACTTCAGGAAAGGGAAAGAGACTGACATTAAATTTGAAATCAAAGGATAGTGAAGAATGTAACAGAAGATGGCCGATGATAGAACATTGGATCGTGTCAACATTTAATGACAGACACAAAGGAGATGGGGCAGGGATGTGAAAGATGAAACAACAGCAGCTGGAAGAACCTGGAGAGAAAGCAGAGCAACCAAAAGAGGAGAGATGTTTTTTAATGCAATTAATTTATTTTTGGCTGTGCTGGGTCTTTGTTGCTGCCTTTTTTTCTCTAGTTGCAGCAAGCAGGGGCTGCTCTGAAGTGGCTTCTCTTGTCGCACAGCATGGGCTCTAGGCGCACAGGCTTCAGTACTTGAGGCTCCCAGGCTCTAGGTCACAGGCTCAATAGTTGAGGCGCACGGGCTTAGCTGCTCTGCAGTATGTGGGATATTTCCGGACCAAGGATTGAACCCATGTCTCTTGCATTGGCAGAAAGAGTCTTTACCACTGAGCCATCAGAGAAGCCCAAAGAGAAAATTAAAAAAAAATTTTTTTCTAAAAAGAAGTATAGTTAATTTCCAATATTGAGTTAGCTTCAGGTGTACAACCAAGTGATAAAAAATATATACATATATATTCTTTTTCAGATGCTTTTCCCTTATAAGTTGTTACAAGGCATTGAATATAGTTCCCTGGGCTATACAGTGGATTTTTGTTGTTTATTTTATACACAGTAGTGTGCGTATGTTCATCCCAAATTCCTAATTTATCACCCTCTGCTGCCCCTTCATCCCCTCTGGTGACCATAAGTTTGTTTTCTATGTTTGTGAGTCTATTCTTGTTTTGTAAATAAATTCATTTAGATCATTCTTTTTTTTAGATTCCACATACAAGTGATATTATATGACATTTCTCTTTCTCTGTCTAACTTACTTCACTTAGTGTGACTGTCTCTAAGTCCATCCACGTTGCTGTGCTATGCTAAGTCACTTCAGTCATGTCTGACTCTTTGCGATCCTGTGGACTGTAGCTCGCCAGGCTCCCCTGGGATTCTCCAGGCAAAAATACTGGAGTGGGTTTCCATGCCCTCCTTCAGGGGATCGTTCTGACCCACAGATCAAATCCACAGCTCCTGCGGCTCTTGCATTGCAGGTAGATTCTTTATGGCTGGGCCATCGGGAAAGCCCCCCCGTTGCTGTAAATAGCACTATTTCATTCCTATTTATGGCTGAGTAATATTCCATTGTATATATGTACCACTTCTTCTTTGCTCATTCCTCTGTCAAGGGATGCTTAGGTTGCTTCCATGTCTTGATTATTGTAAATAACGATGCTGTGAACACTGGTACCTGTATTTTTTCAAATGGCAGTTTTCTCTAGATATATGCCCAGGAGTGGCATTGCTAGATCATACGGTAACTCCTTTTAAGTTTTTAAGGACCTCCATACTGTTTTCCGTAGCAGTTACACCAATTTACATTCCTACCAACAGTGCAGGAGGGTTCCCTTCTCTCCACACTGTGTCCAGCACTTATTTATAGACTTTTTACTGATGACCATTCTAACTGGTGTGAGGTGATACTTTATTGTAGTTTTGATTTGCATTTCTCTAGTAATTAGCAATATTGAGCATCTTTGCATGTGCCTCTTGGCCATCTCTATGTCAGAAGAGGAGAGACTTTAAAGAAAAGCTTGCAATGAATCAACTGAGAGAAAGACTACTGGGTGTCTACTAAATTTGGTAACCAATTCTTGGTACACTTGGCAAAAGCAGATTCACTTGGAGTGATGGTGACAGAAGCCAGACCAAGTGGATTAAAGAACGTCCACAGGGAAAAATGTAGAGGCAGTAAATGCAGACTGCTCTCTAGCAGCTCACTGTGAGTTAGAGAGGGACAGCCTCCCAGCCACTTTTCCTGCCTTGGCTCTGCCTATTTCCACTTTCCTGGATACAAGGGGGATCCTGTCAACATCTAAATCTGCACAGGCTATTGATTCAACATGGTAGACGCGCCTCACGTCATGTTCTGGAAGCCTTCACAGGAGTTCATTTAAATAAGGGTGAAGGAAAGAATGTAAAATAATTAGAGCTGTCAGTGATGAAAAATGCCAGTGCATCTTTGGAAGAAAGAAAGACAAGAAAGAAGTGACCATGACTTGGAGACTGGAAAGTTCAAGGTCTAGAAGAATCTGATGGGTCCCTCATGGGACCTCAGAAATTCTCAGGACTTGCATACATAAGCTGAGACAGAAGAGGCAGTGAAGTCCTTGGCTGAAAAATCAAGAATTAATTAAAAGCTTGCTTATGCACTGGCTGGGCATCCAGGTATGTTGAAGTTTATTTCCTATATAGACAGATCGCTGAGGTTCCAAAAGAGAATCCTTTCTATCCCAGAAGATTAAGAAAGTTCTTGAAAAAATGGGTAAGCCCTCGAGTGTTTTTGCAAGCTGACCCACCAACTGTCTGAGTGGAGATGGTCAAACACAAAGTAAAGGACAGGTAGGCTCATCATATAATTCAGAGGAGAATTTTCCCACCCCTCTCTCCATGAACCCTTGTATTATCACTGTTCATTATGTGGACTAGTATACAGAAGCAGTTCTTACTAAATTTTGGTTCTTGGAGATACAAATGTATTTTCCATTTTTTGTGGATCATTTTTCAGGATAAAGTCTTAGTTCAAGCTTTTTTCCATGATTTAACCTGAAATGTTGGTTGCCTTTTAAGTCTTCTTCAGGTGATCTTTTCCTGATACCCCTGATTATGCAGAAAAAAGACCCCCTGGCTGTCTATTAGCTTAAATCTCTCCATAATACAGTTACTTCTTTACATGTTCATGGTTTCTGACAGACAAAGTATCTGTTTGCTGGAAATGTGTCTTTATCAGTCTTCCATTTCCAGAATCTAGTACAACACTTGGCATTTTAAATGTTTATTCAAAAAAAAAGAAAGGCGAGAAGGATGGATGAATGTGTCTTCTTTGGCTATAAAAATAAACATCATGATAACTTGGCTTCTGAACAATGAGCTTGCCCTTTGGCTGGCCTGCAGTGTGTGACCACAGGATTAGAACAGTGGCCAGAAGTGAGTTTCTGTCATGCAGGGGCCCCCAACTTTCTGTTGTAAAGAGCTCATCTCTAGGAGACCTTGCGCTCAGAAGCGCGACCCCATCCAGTTTAAATATGTGCCTTGCAATCTCTTTTCTCCCTTGTCCCAGGGTCTTCACTTGGAACAGTCCCTGGAGAAGTCAGTGTTCCACCTTTTCCTTGTATCAGGATGACCCCTATATGTATGGGTGAGACAGTGAGACAGAGATGGAGGCAAAGATGGGGCTCGTACAGGAAAGGGAAGAAACTGATAGACCGGGATCACAGGAAAATTTTGTTTCTTATCTCCGCAGTCAGAATTCTTTTACCTTTTAAATGAGGCTTAGTTTATAGTTTGTTTCCAGGGTATTATCAGTACAAAGTTCAGCCCTCACATTTTGGCAATTACAATCAGAGGGTAAGCTTGTTTTCCAGGAATTATTAAGCAATTATCACCCTATTCTACTGATAGCCCATTCTGGATCTAAGTTCAGACAACATCCCATTGAAATAGGACTTCACTTTTAACTGTTTGGAAAACACTTATTGATTCCCTCCATCTTGACTCCTGGTCCTATTTTAAATATCTTCAAATTCCTGATAACACACACTGGCATTTGCTCAAGGCTAATTTTAGCACGTTCTTTGTACAGAGGCTGCTAAACCCAGATATCAGACACACCAAATCATTTGAGGATTTTATTTTTCCACACACTAAAAAAAGTCCACGTGTTTATGTTTGCATGATCCCCAAGTGGTCTTTAAGAAGAGAGTAGGCAAGTCAGTTCTCTAAATCTATCACCGCTAGAGCCCCTGGGGCAGGCTGCAGTACTTGAGAACTCCGCTGTCAGGGCAATCTTCTCCGGGCGGACAAAACTACGCTGCAAGATTGCTAACTCAGCAGGTGCGGGGAGAACCATAGACGCTGGCAGGTGCTAATAAAAAAAAAACCTGGAGGAGAACAAAGGGAGCCTTCTCTGCACTCCTCCGAAAATGTCACCCACAGGAAGTCAGGCTTTGTCTGGGAGGCACGTGGGCTTCATCACGGCCCACTGGACAGAACGAGATCAATGCTAGCCAGTGTCCACAATGGGCTCAATGCAGGCTATTGTGGCGGCTGGAACGACTTGAGGGATGACTGCAGGATAAACTCCACCTGTTCCTACATCCTGAAGTGCCCGTGTCATTGAGTGGGCTGCCGGCTGCCTTTCTCCTTCCCATGTCTAAGTCAGCTTCAACCTAAAAATCTCCGAGGGTTGCGCTGTCCTGTCTTAAGGATCGCCCGGCTTCTCCATTTCTTATATGTTCTCTGATATTCTGAAGTTAGATCTGCACACAAACATGTGTGAGGGGCTGGGAGTGCAAAACAGAGCAGGCTGATTTCCAAGAGACTTACTGATTTAATTCCGTTCCCTCCTACACCCCTGCCTGCCCTGATCATGGTTGTGCTTATAAATTAGACCAGGTCTGTTTTGGGGTTTCCCCATCTCCTCAGGCACACAGGTTTTGCATGATATGTAGTTTTCTTAGATTAAAAAGAATATAAGTCAGATCAATAAAGGCACATTAAGGGGAGAGGAAAAAATCTGATTTTTTTTCCCCCTACATATAATACATGATGAAAGAAAAGCCTGGTGATTGGAGCAGAACAATTTGTCCTTATATAAGACAGCCTCACCTCTGCAGGAAATATAGTCACCCTGCCTGAGTCAATTCTGCCTTTCCTAGCCCTATCTTCTGGCACTGTGATAACCAAAAAGTGCTCCTATACATCTTCAAATACTCTCAGTTAAGATTCACCATGTACGAGGAGCACGCTTATGGTAGAACAATGGCGGTGGATGCAGTGAACGCCTGTCAGATGTTGTTTGGTTGCTAAGTCATGTCCGACTCTTTTTTGACCCCATGGACTGTAGTCTTCCAGGCTCCTCTGTCCATGGGATTCTCTAGGCAAGAATACTGGAGTGGGTTGCTATTTCCTTCTCCAGGGAATCTTCCCCACCCAGGGATCAAATCTGCATTTCCTGCACTGGCAAGTGGATTCTTTATCACTGAGCTACCTGGGAAGTCCACCTGCCAGATACTAAACCACACATTATTGCCTCATACTTAACCCTGGATACACTAATCTCTAGTGAAAGAATTTCAGGCACTTGCTTGGGTGAATATTTGCAAGCAGATGAAACTTCCTGTGCTACTCAAATCACAGGAAGACAAACTGTTCATGGTTAGGTCAACCCTGACTGAGCCTCACTGCGGACATCTCCATGAACTTCAACACCAAGCAGTTTTGCTCCATCCTGCCAATTTCTTCAGCAGGGATGGCTTATCCATAGACTATGTAGGATTTCTTAGGGTTTGCTTGAGGACACAGCTCTACAGAACACAGTATAACTATCTTATCTGCCACTGCCAAAATTTATTTATTACTACACTATCTCATGTAGTTATAAATTTATGTAGAGGAAATGTTTAAGCAACTGTATTATAAATGCGGGAGAGCAACAAACTGTGGTGCTGGAGAGGACTCTTGAGAGTCCCTTGGACAGCAAGGAGATCACATCAGTCAATCCTAAAGGAAATCAACCCTAACTATTCATTGGAAGGACTGATGCTGAAGCTGAAGCTCCAATACTTAGGCCACCTGATACAAAGAATCAATTCACTGGAAAAGATGTGATGCTGGGAAAGACTGAGGGCAGGAAGAGAAGGGGGAAACACAGTCTGAGATGGTTGGATGGCATCACTGACTCAATGGACACAAGTCTGAGCAACTCCAGGAGATAGTGAAGGACAGGGAAACCTGGTGTGCTGCAGTTCATGGGGTTGCAAAGAATAGGACATGACTTAGCAACTAAGCAAAAACAAAGGGATATGGGGCTTCCCAGGTGATGCAGTGGTAAAAAACTCACCTGCCAATTAAGAAGACATGGGTTCGATCACTGGGTCAGGAAGATCCATTGGAAAAGGAAATGGCATTCTCGCCTGGGAAATCCCATGGACAGGGAGGGGAGCCTGGTGGGCTACAGTGCATGGGGTCACAAAGAGTCAGACACGACTGAGAGACTGAGTATATGCATGCACACACACAAAGGGACATAAAGGGAAATAAAGGAGGTCCTACACTACATTCAAACAGTTAAATGACAATACCAGTGATCACTTAACCAGTGATAAGACACACAAACACACATGCACACTCAAAGTATATTCAAAGACACTATAGATAAACCAAAATAAAATACTTAAATGAAATAAAAAGGCTCTTAGCATTTTCATGCTATCATGAGGAATAAATGAAGGGAGAAGGGATTTTGTATTGATTGAAACTTGAAATGATGGTATTTGCTTACAATTAACTGGATTGTTTTCTCTACATAGAGAACGTGGGCTTGAAATAAATATATATTAATGTTTATTTGATACTTTTGAGTTAGATTCTGAAAACCCATACCAGTTAGATGTTGAGTAGCCAAACAGTAAGATGACTGAGGTTTATTTTCTCCTGTGAATTTACAACGTTCTTGTAAGTGGCATCAGGCAGATAGTATTTAGAATCATCTTATAGGAGAAAAAATTATGTCTTCAAGAAGTTCAGTGATTCAGAAAATTGTAGATCTAAGATTAAAACCCAACTCATCTTATTTCAAGTACGGTAATCATGAAAAGGCATTAGTTGCATGAAAGAATGGATGGTGGTAATTTAACTTTCCACTTACATTTCAATAGCTTTCAGTTTGATTATCTTTCTTATCACTGAGTCAGTGTAACTCAATTGTTTCACTTTTCCTCACCATTACTAGAAGTATTCATTCATTAGAAGGACTGATGCTGAAGCTGAAACTCCAATACTTTGGCCACCTGATGTGAAGAACTGACTCACTGGAAAAGACCCTGATGCTGGGAGAGACTGAAGGCAGGAGGAGAAGGGGATGACAGAGGATGAGATGGTTGGATGGTATCACCAACACAATGAGTTTGAGTAAGCAGAGTACATCATGCAAAATGCCAGGCTGGATGAAGCACCAGCTGGAATCAAGATTTCTGGGAGAAATACCAATAACCTCAGATATGCAGATGACACTGCCCTTATGACAGAAAGCGAAGAAGAACTAAAGAGCCTCTTGATGAAAGTGAAAGAGGAGAATGAAAAAGTTGGCTTAAAACTCAACATTCAGAAAACTAAGATCATGGCATCCGGTCTCATCACTTCATGGCAAATAGATGGGGAAACAATAGAAACAGTGAGAAACTTTATTTTGGGGGGCTCCAAAATCACTGTAGATGGTGACTGCAGCCATGAAACTAAAAGACGCTTGCTCCTTGGAAGAAAAGCTATGACCAACATAGACAGCATATTAAAAAGCAGAGACATTACTCTGCCGACAAAGGTCTGTCTGGTTTTTCCTGTAGTCATGTATGGATGTGAGAGTTGGACTATAAAGAAAGCTGAGTGTGGAAGAATTGATGCTTTTGAACTGTGGTGTTGGAGAAGACTCTTGAGAGTCCCTTGGACTGCAAGGAGATCCAACCAGACCATCCTAAAGGAAATCAGTCCTGAATATTCATTAAAAGGACTGATGCTGAAGCTGAAATTCCAGTACTTTGGCCACCTGATGTGAAGAACCAACTCATTGGAAAAGACCCTGATGCTGGGAAGATTGAAGGCAGGAGAAGGGAACAACAGAGGATGAGATGGTTGGATGGCATCACCTAGTCGATGGACATGAGTTTGAGTAAACTCTGGGAGTTGGTGATGGATGGGGAAGGCTGGCATGCTCCAGTCCATGGGGTCGTGAAGAGTTGGACATGAATGAGTGACTGAACTGAACTGAACTAGAAGTATCACTTCTAGCTCTTCTATTGTCTAGAGTTCAGTTGCTTCATTTTGACTCTAATACCATGAACATTTGTCCTAAAATATTTTTAGACATTTCTTCAGAGGTATTTCAAGAAAGAAACTATTTTATTACATGATACTGAATGATATTTTTATCTAGAGCAGAATTCATCTACTAAATAATTTTCAAAATGATACAAATATTTTGTTTTTAACTAACATTAATTTTTGGTTTATTGCCTTGGTGACTTGGTCATACAGGTGAATATGGCAAAACCCCACTCAGAGCTCAAAAGAACAGCACACAATGAACCAAATGTGAGGAAAGGAAAGCCGACACTCCAGGTGGAGGGAAACACAGGGCAATTTGGTGCAATGCTGCTAGATACTGTTGGTTTAAAGTTAACCTTTTCATTCCCATGCTGACACAAACTCTCCATCTTTTGCTACACGTCTGCCTGTTCCATGCTGAAGGAGACCTCCGGGCTCTTGTAGCTGAGTAGTGTGTCTGTGATACACATGGATGTTTTGAATCAAGAAGTTCATCAGAACCATGGGCCTCACCTGCCCAACATAGGCCAACTCTGAGACTGACTGACACGGTTCCTTCTTCCTATGTAGTGTATTAAAAATAGCAATAAACTTGGAGTCAGAAAGCCTGAGCTTGATATAGTGGACATCTATTGGTTGCTCTAATGTTGTCCATGTGGGAATTTAAAATATTTCAATACAAAAACCAAGAGATGACTGGGTACAAATTAACCCTAATCTTTAGCACAATTAATTAGCATTTTGAGACTCTCTAATCAAGCCTCTACATGCCACTTGCAGAAGTGGTTACTCGCTTCACCTGTGCTTGTGTGAAAAGTGCACTAGAGGATCTACTGAGTAGCATAAAATACATCAGTAATAATTTGTTGCTGGTGAAACGTGTGATGCTCAAATCGGGTGAGGCCGATTAGGAGTGCTGTACAGTCATTTCCAGAAGCGAAGTGATAAAAATCTAGCAGGTCAGGTAGTTCTGCCATGTGCCAACTGGAAGACAAGAACATAAAAAACAATCAAATGCTTAGGAATACATTTAATGAAGGAGGTGAAAGGTCTGTACAATAAGAATGACAAAACACTGATCAAAGTAATTGAAAAGGATGCAAATAAATGAAAAGATATTCCACTCATGTGCTGGAAGAATCAATATTGTTAAAATGCCCATACTACCCAAAGTGAGCTACAAGGTCAGTGCAATCTCTATAAAAATTCCAATGGAATTTTTCACAGAAATATTTTTAAAAATCCCCAAATTCATATGAAATCACAAAGGATCTTGAATAATAAAAACCATTGTGAGCAGGAAGAACAATTAGAGGCATCACACTTCCTGATTTCAAAATAAATTACAAAGCTACAGTAATCAAAACAGTATAATACCAGAATTTTTTAAAAAGATGCATGAAAATGTGTTCAACATCACTAATCAAAACCTCAATGAGTCATCATCTTATACCTGTGAGATGGCTATCATCAAAAAGACAAAAGACAAGCATTGGTGAAGATGTGGAGAAAAGGGAATGTAAATTAGTACAGACATGGAAAATGGTATAGCAGTTCCTCAAAAAAAAAAACTACCACATGGCTCAGTAACCCCATTTCTGGGTATATCCAAAAGAAATAAAATCAGAACCTTGAAGAAATCCCCGCACTCCTATGTCCAGTTCAGCATTATTCACAATAGCTCAGATATAGGAACAACCCAAGTGTCTATTGATGGATGAATGATTAAGAATATGTGGTATAAATATATACAGTGGAACATTTTGTTTTAAAAAAGGAAATCCTGTTATTTGTGACAACACGGATGAAGCTGGGGGACATTAAGTGAAATAAATCACTCAGAGAACAACAAATACTGCATAATGTGGTGTACATGGAATCTCCAAAAATTGGGTTCATAGATTCAGAGAGTAGAATGGTGGTTTCCAGGGACTGGGGATGGGGTAAACGGGGAGATGATGGGCAAAGGGGACAGAGTTAATCATGGAGGATGAGTAAGCTCTGTCAATCGAATGTACACCATGGTGACTCCAGTTAATAACACTGTATTGTGGGACTCACCCAGAGGTCCACTGGTTAAGAATTTACCTTGCAATGCACGGGATGCAGGTTCAATTCCTGGTCAGGGAACTAAGATCTCATGTGCCGTGGAGCAACTAAACCTATGTGCCACAACCAGAGAGCCTGTGCACCACAACAAAAGATCCCGCATGAGACAACAAAGATCCCACGTGCTGCAACTAAGACCTGGTGCGGCCAGATACACGAATACTAATAATAATACTGTATTGTGTACTTGTAATTTGCTAAGAGAGTAGATCTTAAGTATTCTACCATTCACCCACACGCCCCCTCAGTGAGGTGATTGAAATGTTAATTAACTTGATTGTGGTAATCATTTCACAAATTATACTTGTATCAAAACATCACGTTTACACCATAAATATACACAATTTTTATTTGTCAATTATACCTCAATCAAGCTGGGGTGAAGAAAAAGAGAGAGAGACCAAATTTAAAGTCAATTTGCACATGATACCTGGAAAAATCTTCTGTTTCTGCCTCTAGGCTCACAAAGTAGTTGCCTGTGTCTTAACTGTATTTCTCACCACTTTACTATGCTTATGACTCTACATCTCTCTACCCCTTTGAGAGAAGATTTCAGCAAGGGCAAGGGCAAGGGACTCCTGATCCCCAGCACCTGTTTGGCACATGGTTAGGCGTGATACATGTGTCTCCAGGCATGAGCAATGGATGGTCTCTAAGCAGTATAACAGGCATTCCTGGTAGCTCAGTGGTAAAGAAGCTGCCTGCAACTGAAGGAGATGCAGGTTTAATCCCTGGGTTGGGAAGATCCCCTGGAGAAGGAAATGGCAACCCGCTCCGGTATTCTTGCCTGGGAAATCCCATGGACAGAGGAGCCTGGCGGCCTACAATCCATGGGGTTGCAAAGAGTCGGACACAACTTAGCAACTGAGCATGCACGCAAGCGGTATAGCACCTGGAAGAGAGTGTTTCTGCTGTCTGATGGTCCTACATCCAAAACCAGCCCAGCCACTCTTATAACCTCTTTAGTCCACCTATTCATTTGTAATAATGGGTTACAGGCTTATGGGTTTATTATAATAACTTAAGTATCAATACTTTAACATTACACCTGGCAGTAATTGGCATGCACATTGCATATGACTGATTAGGACTAGTTTGTCTGCAATTCATACCTGAAAACCTGAGAATAAATGGAAAAATAATATTCTTAATCCAGATAGATATATTGTCCATTTTTGACCCAGTCAATCTTAACCACATAGTGAACTAAACTCGTTGTTTAAAATTTCCTAGGGGCAGCAGCACAGCTGTCTCACGAGTGTGCACATAGTAACCAGAGACCCATACGATGAGCATTTACATACAAAAAAAGTTCCTAAAAATTGACCCATAGGAACCAAAGCACACCAACACTTATGAACATTCTCATTTTTCTTATTCCTTAGGATTTTCTTACCTTTTTCTTTCATTTCAAAAGCAAAATCTATGGGGACTTCCCTGGGGATCCAGTGGTTAAGAGTTCACGCTTCCAATGCAGAGGATGTGCAGGTTCGATCCCTGGTCGGGTAACTAACTTCACTTATGCCTTATGGCATGGCAGGAAAAAGAAAGAAAGGGAGGAAGGAAGAAAGAGCAAGAAAAAAAGAAAGAAAAGAAATAAGCAAAAGAAAAGACACTTTCTTCCCTTCTTCTCTCAAGCCAATTGCCATCTAGGAGTGAATGTGGTTCATGCTTCTTAAGCTTTAAAACTCTGATAATGATTATTTCAGAGATTGTATTGGGTCCAACAGACTGTTTTATCTACCTTGGAGAAACTGAAAATTCATATGAAGCTCAACAACTGAAAGGCTAGTAGTGTCATAAAATATGAAAATGAAGACAGAGAGACAAAGGAAAACCATCTCTGGAAGCTGGAAAGTCGGACGTCTTCAACTGAAGAAGATTTGAAAGTGGTTGCTTTCAGAAGATATTAAACCTGACCCCTGATTTCATCAGGACTGTGCTCCAAATGGATCCTTCCACTAGAAAGCCACAGACCAAGTAAACATGACAGAGATTGCCATTCCCCTTGTCACTCAGAAGAGCCATCTGCTCCTGAGTTAAAGTCATTTTCTATTAAATTCACCAGCATGCTAATTAAAGAATGGCTGGAGGATGCTGGAGCTGCCAGATGCTATGAAGATATATCACTGTCTTTTTATACGGTTAGGCAAACGTTTAATTAAACCTGCAGCTGCTGTGTGTCTGCTCAACCCACCAACACAGCTAAACCTCATTTACCTGAGAAAATCATTTTGTATTAGTGTCTTCCAAGAGTAAAACAACTTAAAACAGACTTTGCTGAAATATTTAATGCCTTTGTACATGATTTAATTAAACGCATCAGTAATTACATCAGGGCAACTTGAACCTGACTTTCCCTGGGGTTCCTGTTGTGTCTTCTGATAGCTAATCAGATGTCTCCTCAATGGTACCCTTCTTTGGAGGAATAGAATTACAGGAAGTCTAAGTATAGGCGTGGATGCTCAGCCTGTCTCTATTACATTTTACTTGGGCATATGAGTTTTAATGCATTTAAAAGGCCTCTTTGGAAAGAAAGTTAGAGAAATCCAAGAGGAGATGGCAACGAAACACAGAGCCAGAATTTTCTTGCTCTAGAATTCCTGCTTATGACTAACAGAGTCATTAACCACTCTCTTTAAGAAAATTTGCAGTTATTTTCTTTGACCAACAAAATAAAGTTTTGTTTGCATTTTCAATTTATGCACATTCTTCTTTTTCATTGAATACCATATTGTGATCATCAGTGGATTTTAGCTGGAAATCATGCTGCATATGACAAAATTCAAAACCAAATCTTAATTCATAATGGATCCTGACTTCAGGTCAAGAAGAAGATCATGTCTGAACTGAGAGCCTTGTAGACTGGATATCGTCTCTCTCTCTTTTTTTCAAATTAATTTATTTAGTTGGCTGTGTCAAGTCTTAGTTCAGTTGTTCAGTCGTGTAGGACTCTTTGCAACCCCATGGACTGTAGCACACCAGGCGGACTGCAGCACGCCAGGCCTCCCTGTCCATCACCAAACCCCAGAGCTCACTCAAACTTATGTCCATCACGTCGGTGATGCCATCCAACCATCTCATCCTCTGTCGTCCCCTTCTCCTCCTGCCTTCAATCTTTCCCATCATCAGGGTCTTTTCCAATGAGTCAGTTCTTTGCATCAAGTGGCCAAAGTATTGGAGTTTCAGCTTCAGCATCAGTCCTCCCAAGGAATATTGAGGATTGATCTCCTTTAGGATGAACTGGTTGGATCTCCTTGCAGTCCAAGGGACTCTCGAGAGTCTTCTCCAACACCAATTCTCCAGCATCAATTCTTCAGTGCTCAGCCTTCTTTAGAGTCTCAGTTGCAGCATCCCAGATCTTCCACTGTGGAGCACGGACTCTAGTTGTGGCGCAAGGGCTTAGTTGCTCTGAAGCCTGTGGGATCTTAGTTCCCTGAGCAGGGATTGAACCCACGTATGCTGCATTGCAAGGCAGGTTCTTGACCACTGGACCACTGGGAAGTCCCTGGATGTAGGCTCTTTCATTGATCGGTTTTTAAGGATCACACAGTGCAAAGTGAGGAAGAAAGGGGTTAGAGGTCTGCTGAGAGTCAAGCTTCAGCTGCAGCCAGCTTTGCCTCCTTGCTTGGCCAGTCCTACAGTGCCAGAACAGCAAAGCTGGTGAGCTGGTTTGCCCAAAAGAAGCAGGGGCAGAATACAACAGCCAAAGAGGACCTTCATCCGCCTGGATTCGTGCTGCAAATCTAAGCCAACGAGTTTTGGATTCTATTGGCTCTCTCTTGCCAGTATGCTTGGTCTCCTACAAAGGCCTAGCCAAGCACAACTGAACCATCAGTTTCCTTCAGACCTTCCAACAGAGGCCATTTCCCTCCTGGAGGAGCTGGGGAGAAACATCCAGGTACCATTTCGATGGGTCAGATTCTGGATGTTCCATTGATGGGGTGGCACATTGAACTTTGTGGTTTTCTTTCTTGCTAAAACTGTGGAAAATTCTGAAAGAGATGGGAATACCAGACCACCTGATCTGCCTCTTGAGAAATTTGTATGCAGGTCAGGAAGCAACAGTTAGAACTGGACATGGAACAACAGACTGGTTCCAAATAGGAAAAGGAGTTCGTCAAGGCTGTATATTGTCACCCTGCTTGTTTAACTTCTATGCAGAGTACATCATGAGAAACGCTGGGCTGGAAGAAACACAAGCTGGAATCAAGATTGCTGGGAGAAATATCAATAACTTCAAATATGCAGATGACACCACCCTTATGGCAGAAAGTGAAGAGGAACTCAAAAGCCTCTTGATGAAAGTGAAAGTGGAGAGTGAAAAAGTTGGCTTAAAGCTCAACATTCAGAAAACGAAGATCATGGCATCCAGTCCCACCACTTCATGGGAAATAGATGGGGAAACAGTGGAAACAGTGTCAGACTTTATTTTTTGGGGCTCCAAAATCACTGCAGATGGTGACTGCAGCCATGAAATTAAAAGACGCTTACTCCTTGGAAGGAAAGTTATGACCAACCTAGATAGCATATTCAAAAGCAGAGACATTACTTTGCCAACAAAGGTCCGTCTAGTCAAGGCTATGGTTTTTCCTGTGGTCATGTATGGATGTGAGAGTTGGACTGTGAAGAAGGCTGAGCGCCGAAGAATTGATGCTTTTGAAGTGTGGTGTTGGAGAAGACTCTTGAGAGTCCCTTGGACTACAAGGAGATCCAACCAGTCCATTCTGAAAGAGATCAGCCCTGGGATTTCTTTGGAAGGAATGATGCTAAAGCTGAAACTCCAGTACTTTGGCCACCTCATGTGAAGAGCTGACTCATTGGAAAAGACTCTGATGCTGGGAGGGATTGGGGGCAAGAGGAGAAGGGGACGACAGAGGATGAGATGGCTGGATGGCATCACTGACTCGATGGATGTGAGTCTCAGTGTACTCCGGGAGTTGGTGATGGACAGGGAGGCCTGGCATGCTGTGATTCATGGGGTTGCAAAGAGTTGGACACGACTGAGCGACTGATCTGATCTGATCTGAAGGAGTCTGAGGGAGTTTGTTTAGAGAAAATGTGTGACATCAGAAGTTTGATGAAGTAAATATTTTATCACTCAAGTAATGAGATGCCCGGTGCCTCACTAACTGCCCTGGACTGATACTTGTTGTTTAGTCACTCAGCGGTGTCCAGCTGTTTGCGACCCAATGGACCATAAGCCCGCCAGGCTCCTCTGTCCATGGGATTCGCCAGGCAAGAATACTGGAGTGGGTTGCCATGCCTTCCTCCAGGGGCTCTTCCCAACCCAGGGATCCCCCAAATAAAAAGGAGCTCCTAAGGGTAAGAGCTGAGGATCCAGTACAGGAGACACATAGGGGTGGCATGAGACAGTGGAGTAAGAACCTAAAGGCAGAGCACTGACTTGTGAGCCTGCAGCACCCTGGCACGGGTTTTGTTTCACTGTAATAGTGTTGAACTGCATGAGTCTGAAATTAGTGGAACTCGCCTTTTCTATTTTGAGTCTGTTGTTGCTGTTGCTTGCATTTATTTTTAAGAGGAACATTCACCATCCTATAACCAGGCTGGCTACGTACTGACAGCATGGACCACGACCATTAACCTATTGTTCTCCTCCTTATTCTTTATTTAGGAATAAATGAGTGCAATTGTGTATTAACACATATATGTGGAATGTAGAAAAATGGTACAGACGAACCTATTAGCAAAGCAGAAATAGAGACATAGATGCACAGCACAAACATATGAACACCAAGTGGGGAAAGAATGGTGGGATGAATTTGGGAGATTGGGATTGATGTATATACATCACTGATACAATGGATAAAATAGGTAACTGATGAGAAACATACTGTATGACACAGGGAGCTCTACTCAGTGCTCTGTGGTGACCTAAATGGGAAGGAAATCCCAAAAGGGGGATACATGTTTACATATGGCTGACTCACTTTGCTGAACAGCAGAAACTAACACAATGCTGTAAACCAACTATGCCCCAATACAAATTTTAGAATAAATAAATAAATGTAACTTTGTACTGCAAAAAGAAAAAAAAGGAATAAACTAGTGCCCAAACTGAGAAGGCAAGACACACAGAATTAATGTGGGGTTTCCTTTAAGCAAGTTGATGGGGAAATGTTACAGAATCATTGCCTACTTGGTCCGTTTTAAATTAGTCTTCAAAGTGTCCTCCCTTCTGAATATTCAATTGATTCTCCAAATTAAAAGAATCAGACAACCAGTTAGGAGGTTACAGCTTGACTTGGGCCTTTCTGGTTTCAAATTTACAGTTTACGGCAACCTTCCCGTTGGCAACAGTCCAAGAAAATGGTGCTGTGAACGCAGCTGCCTGGGGTATCTGCCATGGACATATGCTGGACTTAACGATATTAAATCCAAGGCTCTAAACACAGATAGGTTTGCCACCTGTTCTCCTTCCATGGGGATCAACTGAGCCAGGTAAATTCTCTCTGGAGAGAAATTGAAAAGTGGAGAAAGGAAATATTCCTTCTAAAAACACACTAAGTAAACTGGTTTTTCAGATTCGTGAAAACCTAATTCATTACAAAAATTAAGTTATTTGTGGTGACATAAATAAAGAGCTATTTACTATCCTATGAGTCAACCAAAGAGGAAAAAAATTAGTTACCAACGTTAACAGTCAATTACAGGAAAGTAATTACAAGTATATCGTAACAATATTTTGCTCTTAATTTATAAACATGGCACTTATAGATGTCTACTTAGGAGGAAATGGCCTTTGATTGATTTCACAGCAGTGGGGTTATTCATTTTCACTTTTGTCAGATGACTGGTTGTGGCTAAGAATGAAATTTGTGACTTTGTACTACGACAGACTGATTGAGCTTGGCCTTATTGTGCCAAACACTAAGAATTTGAAACGTAGCGTCCAGAAAAGTCAGTTTGTAGACAAACTGTTATGTGTGTTTTCAGGGAGGCTCCCAGTCCCTGTTCTCAACTATATCCAGAAGTATTAATTAATTAGCTACTAGCTAGCAGGAGTTGTATAAGACAGGGGTTAGATCTCTGGGTTGGGAAGATCCCCCAGAGAAGGGTGTGGCAACCCACTCCAGTATTCCTGCCAGGAGAGTCCCAGGGACAGAGGAGCCCGGTGGGCTACAGTCCATAGGGTCCCAAAGAGTCAGACACACCTCAAGTGATTTAGCATACACGTTAATTAATTAGCTACTAATTAACTAGAAGTAGCTAGATTAGATGGGATGTGTATTAATTTGGTGACGCTGCCATAACAAAATACCACAGACTGCTTGATTTCAACAACAGAAATTCGTTTTCTCACAGCTCTGGAGGCTGGGAATCCAAGACAAGGATCCCAGTATGATCGACGTGTGGTGAGAGCTCTTTTGCTAGTATTCAGACAGCTGATTCTGTGTTCTAACACAGGAGAGAGAGAATCTTGTGTCTTTTTTATAAGGACACAAGTGCTTATAAAGGGGTGCTTTTGATCCCCATCATAAGCACCTCCCCTTACGACCTCATCTAAACCTGATTAACTCCCAAAGACCTCATCTCCTAATAGCATCACATTGAAGGTTAGAGCTTCAACATATGGATATTAGGGCAACACAGTTCAGCCCATAGCAGTGAGAATGAGAGATTTATCAATGGACTCTCAACTCATTTGTGTTCTTACCTTTCAGTAATCATTCTTGAACACTATTATGAGCATACAGAGAATGTATAAATGATTAAAGCACACGTTTCCTAACCTTGAATAGCACATAACCTGGTGAGGAAGTTAGACATGAAAATGAAAAATCACAATAGGATGTGACACTTATTATAAGAAATGTAAGAGGGAATATGCAGGGCTCTATTCCAGTGCAGTAGATTTGCTCATCATTAGCCCCTCTGAATTGAACTGAGAACCAGCTACATGGCAGGCAATGTCCTCAGCACTCAGAATATATTTTTTTTTTTTCTTTTTTTTTTTTATTTTTTATTTTCTTTAATTGAATTTTACTTTCCCTTTCATCAGAATATATTAATAAAGATAAATAGACTATTAGCTCAGCCTGAAAGGTCCAGGGAAGATTTCTTGGAGAGACCGTGGTGTCTGTGCACCTTACTCTATGAGAAAGAATTATTCAACTTGCAAAGTGAGTGATGGGCATTCCCGGCATGAGAAGAGAGTACACATGCAATGGTGTGGCACTGGGGCGCAGCTCATTGGACAAGGTGGGTGGATCTCAAGGTACAGGCATGAGAACGGCTAGTGTGGATCATACGAGGGAAGCGAGGTGGTAAGAAATGGTCAGATTCCGGATCTATTTTGAGATAGACTTATCCACTTGGATATGTAAGAGATGCGTCAAAGACAAACCAAAGATTTTTGTTCTGAGAAACTAGAAGAATAGACTTATTATCTTCATAAATAGAGGCTTGTAGAAGGAAAAGGTGTGTAGGAAGGGGCTGGCTGAAAATCTGGAGGAGGGTCATTTAGGCTTTCTTGAGTGGACTTGGGACTGAAAAAGAATCAAGATTGAGGCACTCTTGAGGGAGCAGAAGTGCCAGAAGCTGTGGACTAATTAGATGAGGAAGAAGGGAGAGAGCGGAGTCTAGGATGACAGTCTGACTGAAGTGGACAGTGTGGTCTTCCCCCAGGACAGAGAGTACAGGGCAGGGAGCTTGTTGTGAGAGACACCAAACTCCACCTGGTACGGGTGACATTTAAAGGGCCTGTGAGACATCTGGGTGAAGATGCCCGTAAGGCCTCTGGACCAAAGGAGAAAGAGCGCCAGAAATGTGGGTCTTTCGTATCAGTGGTGGAAACTGAAGCAATGAGGTGGATGACAGATCACGTAGAGATGGAAGAGAAAGCAAAAAGAGGCAATATAAGGACAGAACTGTATACAACAACATTTAAAGAGAAGAAGAACCTAAAGAGCGTCAATTCTTAGTCCCAACTGAAGAAAACTACATACTGTCTGTTTAGAAGAGTCATCAGAGACTTAGAAATTGAGTCAGATTTTTATAATAATAAGACAAAGAATTAGATTTCAAAGATCAAGAGGAAGTTCTACTAAAGCCTACTATGCTTTATAATTGAGAAATCTAGGTTATCTTGATTTAAGAAAATATTTTAAGGCTTTTAATTAAATATATTATAGAAAAGTGTATGATGTCTCATAAAAATAAAGTTTGATATTTTTTCATAAACTGAACACACTCATTTAACCAGAACCTAGAAAAAGAAATTGCAAATTTACTGACACTTCAGAAGCCCCTCCTGTGCTTCCATCCACTTACTATTCCTCAAGGTGACAATTACTCTGACTTCTAACAGCTCAGATTACTTTAGACAGTTTATGTAGGGCAACACAATTCAGTCCATAGCAGTTAGCACAAAAGACTTATAAAAGGAATCATACATTATCTATTCTCTTGTATGTTCAACTTTATGCCTGAGAGATTCATCTCTGTGTACACACACACACACGCACATAAATATATATATCATCCATTTATCTCCATATGATATTCCATTGAGTGAATATTCCATGATACAGTCTTCACTTTTTAAAGTCAATGGGCATTTGGGTAGCTTCCAGTTTGGGGCTACATAATGCTATTAATATTCTAGATTATGCCTTTTGATGACTATTTTATAGGAATGGACTTACTGGATCCTAAGACATGCCTACATTCAGCTTTACTTTTTCCAAGTGGTAGTACCAGTTTACATTCAAGCAGCAATGTATGAGTTCCAGTTAAACTGAAAGCTTTCAAACAGAGAACATGTTGCAGTTGACTGTCTTCACTGAGAATAAAATGTCCAAATCTCCAAACTAGATAATACAATGTTTTTTCGTTTTAATTTTCCATTGGCTAAACAACTAGTGATGGCAATAGATCTGGGACTATGTGTATAATTTGTATTAATTTATTAGTAAACTATAACCCTTGTCTTATACCTAAACTCTGACTTTCTCAAAGCCTAACTCAAAGTTACTGTTTCCATAAGGTTTATCCTGAAATCAACAACAATGTCATTCATGTAAACTCTTTTTCACTTTATACTGTTTATATTCCAACTCATATTTTGGTTATATTGTGTATCTTATCATCTCTGATTGATCACTGGTTTGAGGGCAGGAATTGTACTTAAAAAAAAAATTGTCTGCTCCATATGGGCTTTTGCTCATAAAGGGAGATTTTCACTTACTTGTTCAGTGAATAAATAATGTTCACGTTTATGATGATGAGTCCCACTCGTTTATTTCTAACATCGCTGTGTGTCAGTGTTGCTTTACCTTAGAGAACAAATGACTAAAGACTCGATTTCATAACATTTTAGTTTGAAGCTCCTCTCCAACTAGCCTCAGGGAGCAGGGTGTGGGAAGGAATGTAGAGGAAAGGCAGAAAGTCAAGTAATTTTTATTGTTCAGAGGAATGCAGTGCAATATGCTCTCTCGGAGCTCTGGGAATTTAAGTATCAGAGGGATTGCTGGCAGCTTGGGTTTGCATATGCAGCACTGTTGGGGAATGCTCATATGGTGTGCGATTGTGCGGTGCCTGGAACTGACAGCACCATCTGTTCCTTGCTTTATTGCGCACTGAGACTTAGCCTCACTCTCCAAATGAGCACACTTGCCTGTACACACATACACGCACATACACACACAGAACCCAACCTCTACTCCAGCCTAAACAGAAAACACTTGACTGACTTTCCATTGCAGGTTTCCATCTCAGCAGGAAATTCAGATGAGTCAGGTATCTGAATACTGCCAGAGTGGGGTCCTCTGGTTTTTCATGGGGAACTGTGAGGTCCAAGTGGCTAGGGAACCAGCAATCGCCTCATGCAAAGCCACTCAGCATGGAAGATGAGTTATAATGACAGATGGCACTAGTCAAAAAAAAAATCAGCTCTAGAGAAAGAAACATGCAGGAAGGGTATCGGTAGTATGAGTATAGAAGTCAGACATGGGAGACGTAATAAAATTGTAGTAGGAGATTGTCAAAACAATTTTTAAGAATTGTTAAGAACAATTTTGTTGAGTATACTGTATATCTATCCATTGTTTAGAAACAGTAGTTATTCGCTCATATCATCATCATCAACTACAGAAAAACAGTAGAGCTCGATGTTCCACAGATGCAACTGTGTTGTAAGAGATCACGTGCCCAAAACAGAAACGCAGAAGGTGAGCAATGTGATTAATGAGCCGGAGGTGTAGAGAACATATGTCCAGTATTTTCTGTGATTGTCTCAATTTTAGGTAATCTTATTTTTAAAAAATGACTGAAAGTGACAATATTTAATCACACAGTTTAATGTATATACAATGGTAATTCTTTTTGTTTTTATTAATTTTTATTAGACTACAATTGCTTTATAATGTTGTTAGTCTCTGTTGTACAGCAGAGTGAATCAGCTACATGTACATATATATCCCCCCTCTTTTTTGGATTTCCTTCCCAGTTAGGTCACCACAGAGCATTGAGTAGAGTTCCCATGATGCATGGAACGTTTTATATGAAAAGTGTTACACAATTGTTAAGTCTTTTCCCATAAAAATTTTTCACAAATCAAAAGGAGTCCTTTTTTTTTTTTTCAGAAGAGGAATCTTGGTTTTAGATTCAGAAAGTACAGCCGTCATAATGATGGCCTTGAGAATATGGAGATGGATATCAGTGTCAGTGTATGCGTGTGGGCAGAGCAAGGATCGCTTTCAGCAGGATATTTGAATTATCCAAAAAAAAAAATCTTCCATTACAAAACACAGAGAAATAATGGACAAGACACAAATACTCTTTCCAGTGTGTTCACCGAGCTTGTAAGATAGTAAGAAGCAATTCCTCTGTGACCAAAATGAAAAGGAAACTGAAAACCTTCGAGGGAAGCTTGTAAGCTAAACCAGTGGGAGATTCCTTTTTTGGAGGAAGGAGGAACTTTCAGAGCCTCTCAGCTTCTATTTTATGTTCCCAAAAGACTAGACCCTGGGTAGCCTGGAGAAATGTTTAAGTCCGAACAGGGTATCTGCATAGTTTCAAAGTGTCTCCCTGCAAATATGTAGCGATTTACAAAGGGAAAAGTAGTAAGTTTACAGAAGAGCTTCCTGGCAGGTGTCACCTTAGCCAAGTGATCATGGTTGATACGATGATCACTCCATACTGACGTCAGGTACCCCTGATAACAGTGCATTGGGGAAGGAACGTCGCTTCTGTCCAGTCCTTCCCAACAAGGCAGGACTTCAGCATGAGAAAACATCGAACAAATCCAAAGTGAGGGACATTCCACAAAATAACTGTGCATGAAAAGTATCAAAGTCATAAAAGACAAGAGAAGAAGGAGGCACCGTCAGATTGGAGGTGACGGGGCAGATGCGACCACTACATCTAATGTGAGATCCTGGGTCACAGCCTAGAGCAGAAAAAATGACATTAATGGAAACCCTGGTGAATCTGGTTGTATCTTATTTATTTTATTAACTTCAGTTAATAATATTATAGCAGGGTTAATTTCTATTCTTTTGATAAATGTACTGTGCTCATGAAAGATGCTCAGGTAAGGCAAAGGTGTATACGGTTAGGAAAGACGGTCATCTGAAGACAAAGAGAGTGTAAAAACACTGTACAGTTTTTGTAATTCTTGAGAGCTAAAATTATCTCCAAAAAATTAACTGTTACAAAAGGGAAAAAAAAAACCCACAGGTATCAATGACCCAGTGTATCTCCTTGAGTTTATAAAGGGGATCAGGAGAAAAAACTGAAACAAGGAAGATGAGATGGGGAATAGAAGGCCATTAAATTATGACTAGAAGAATTTATTAAATTCAACTCATCTGATGGGCTGGCAGGGCCTTTTTTGCTACCTCTTTGACTATGTCAGATTGTGTAAGAAGGTGTGTGGACACAGAGCCCATTCACCCCTTCCACTTGCTGGGGTCCCCCGTTAAGTGACAAATCCTGCTAATGAAAAGGCAGACCTCCACAGAAAGCTGTCAGAAAGCAGGTACCGTCCAGATCCGGGTGGCTGGAGATCTCCTGGAAACAGCTCCTGCCTCCTTTCACACTCTGCCCTGGGCATGGTGACTTTAATGGAACCATAAAAGTAACAAGGCATTAAACGAGCCTCAGGCTAAAAAGCCTGGAAAAGTGAAAGCGGGAGGAAATATTCAAATTAATCTAATCCAACTAATGATACATTCAATCAATGGAAATCAATTACTCCAGGGTTTATGTTCTTTAATACTCCTGAGGCTCTTTTATAGTTTAGAGAGAATATAAGAAAATATAAAGCAAAATCTGATTGAAATCTACAGAAAATAAACAAATTCATATTTCTCCCACTAAATAATAGCTCAAGGAGATGAAAAAAATTAAATAAAATTCAAATAATGCAATTAGTAAGCTTTATCTAATGACAACAGAGAATTCTCACTCTTCAGAAGCATAAATGGAGCTTAACAACATTGACCATATACATGGTTAAAAACCCTGTCTAAATATACCAGATAGTCTGTATCAAACATAATACTTTCTCCGTCCATTACACAATTAAGTTAGAAATCAGAAATGCAAAGATAAAGTCCTTCATAATTATAAATTTAAGAACAGACTTCAAAGAAGAGTCATTATGGAAATAAAGTATTTGGAACCAAATTATAATTAAGATACTACCTATGAAAATTTGGATGGAGATTCATACCATTATGCAATACAAGCAGAATATTAAAAGAATGAGCTAAGCATACACTTAAGAAGTTATAAAAAGAAGAAAATAAATCCAAAGAGAATGGGAAGAAAGAATAAGAGCCAAAATAGAAAAACCAAGGTATTACAAAAACAATGAACTAAGGCAAACATTGGTTCTTTGGAAAGAGAAATATAGCTCTGGACGTATTGATTTTTTTTGAGAAGGAAATTGCAAATAAGCAAGATAAGGAATGAAAAGAGAACATTACAGAAAGAATCATAGAACACTTGTTGGGGGTGGCCAGAGTATTGTTGCCGTTGTTTAATCACTGAGTCGTGTCTGACTCTTTGCGACCCCATGAACTGTAGCCGCCTAGCTCCTCTGTCCATGGGATTTCCCAGGCAAGAATACTGGTGTGGGTTGCCATTTCCTTCTCCAGGGGATCTTCCTGACCTCAGGATTGAACCTGTGTCTCCTGCATTGCAGGCGGATTCTTTACCACTAAGCCACCTGGGAAGCCCTTGCAAGAGTATTAGGAAGCTCCTATTTTAGCCTCTTTGGGCTTTGGTTTTTTCTTTACCAGCTGCTGCTTTTTGTTTTACTTCATTTGATATTTCGCTCTTCGATGCTGAATATGAATATTCCATTCTTCAGGTATAAGCTCACCTTGCAATCTACAGAGGCTCGTGTTTGTGCAATCTGTACACCTCATCAGACAACAGAAATGCGGACAGAGAAAGACTGAAGTATTCAACCACAGAAGCTCAGAGGGAAGAAAACTTACCCAACCATGGTGCTCATGCATAACCAGACAGGTTATCTGCTCCCAAGCCTCCTCAGACTCATAGCCAGAAAGAGGTTACTTTTCCCCAAGTCAATCTCTGTACTCATCTCCAGGGTACAAATAACAGATCTTAATTTGGGCAGTTTGGGAAAATCTGGGGAAAATTTTTTTATTTTCACTGTGAGGTTCTCATAAGTGCCCAGGAGCTATAGCTATAAAACTCTAAAAATGACTTGAAACAGTGTCTGCAGAAATTCCTGTCCCACTGAAGAGGCATCCCACCTTTGCCAGGAGGGTTTAGAAGATAAGGGACACAGTAGATACCACAGATGCATTCTCAACATAGGTGTGTTGGGTTCAAATACTGCCTCTTCTGTTACATGCTTTGAGGTTAAAATCTTGATTTCCTGAGGTACATTGTGTCTATCTTTATGTGCTGTTTCTATTTCCCACGCTTTGTGTGACAACTTCCAAAATGATACCAACAGAGGTGTGTCTGAATAATTTTACACTTAGGAAGGGTGTGATTCTTTAATATATAAAATCCATAATGCACAGTGCCCTCATTAGGCTCTGCAGACACCTAAAACTTCCACAATGAGAAGACATTTTCTCCATAGTGATCTGTCTCTTCACTTTGAAAAATGAGAAAAAGATGGTGAACTGGATGAAATATTAACTCGGCTCACTTGACTATAGGGCAGCATAGCACAGAGACAGACTTTAATTCCCTTCAGAAGTACCTCAATTAACACTCTCAAGGAGGACTTCCCTGGTGGCACAATGGGTAAGAATCTGCCGGCCAATGCAGGGACACGTGTTTAATCCCTGCTCGGGGAAGATTCCATACGCCACAGGGCAACTAAAGCCGGTGCACCACGACCACGGAGCCCATGCTCCAGAGCCCAGGAGCTGCACTACTGAGCCCCTACACCGAAGCTACCGAAGCCCCCGTGCCCCAGAGCTCATGCTTTGCCACAGAGACCACTGGAATGAGAAGCCCTTACACCACAACGAAGACCCAGTGCAGCCAATAAATACATAATTTTTCAAAAATACTCCCAAGGGTAACAGGAAAAAGTATGTTTGGGAAGGATGACTGCCAACTTCTGTGATGCAGCAAAAAATTAAAAGTGCACTTTCAGTTCAGTTCAGTTCAGTCTCTCAGTCCTGTCCGACTCTTTGCGACCCCATGAATTGCAGCACGCCAGGCCTCCCTGTCCATCACCAACTCCCGGAGTTCACTCAGACTCACATCCATCGAGTCAGTGATGCCATCCAGCCATCTCATCCTCTGCCGTCCCCTTCTCCTCCTGCCCCCAATCCCTCCCAGCATCAGAGTCTTTTCCAATGAGTCAACTCTTTGCATGAGGTAGCCAAAGTACTGGAGTTTCAGCTTTAGCATCATTCCTTCCAAAGAAATCCCAGGACTGATCTCCTTTAGAATGGACTAGTTGGCTCTCCTTGCAGTCCAAGGGACTCTCAAGAGTCTTCTCCAACACCACACTTCAAAAGCATCAGTTCTTTGGCACTCAGCTTTCTTCACAGTCCAACTCTCACATCCATACATGACTACTGGAAAAACCATAGCCTTGACTAGACGAACCTTTGTTGGCAAAGTAATATCTCTGCTTTTGAATATGCTATCTAGGTTGGTCATAACTTTCCTTCCAAGGAGTAAGCGTCTTTTAATTTCATGGCTGCAGTGACCATCTGCAGTGATTTGGGAGCCCAAAAAATAAAGTCTGACACTGTTTCCACTGTTTCCCCACCTATTTCCCATGAAGTGATGGGACCAGATGCCATGATCTTCGTAAGGTCATTGAATGAACAGTAACTTCAATTCTACCTTGTTTTTGAGGTTAAGTCAATGGTTTTGTGTGTTTTGAATGAGGAATTTATACTAATCACTACCATACTTTTATTGACAATACTTTTATCATGCTACCACATAAAATGCCACAAAATCTCTGTGCCTATGAAAGGTATGTCTTCAAAGTGTAAAGCGAGTGCAAGTGGGATGGAGTCACTTTAGAGAAGAAAGTGGGAAGATACAGGTGGGGAGATAAGAAAAAAGAAAATTTCCCTTCTTCTATGGTACAGTCTTTTGTTTTCCCCAAATGACTGGAAGATGAAACCATAAGGAAAACTAGGGTAAACCCCACTCTGCATTCCAGACTCCCTTCTCTTCCTCTATCAATTATCCTTTCACTGAAAATTTCAAACTCTGTCTTCCTCTCAGCAAATTTTTACTAGTCTCTCATGTGAAAACCAGACACATATGTGCATTCAATTCTGTATCTTTTCTAGCTAGCTACCACTCTATGTCTCTTTTTAGGCAAACTTCTTAAAAAAGTAACTGCTCCTTCCTTATCTCTTCTTCATTTCCAGTTGATTTCTCAACCCACAGCAAATTGGCTCATTTTTCCTAATTGTTAAACTGAAATTGCTGTCACCAAAGTTGCTAACAACCTTCTCTTTGCTCACCAAATGGTCATTTCATCTGATGTGTCTTAAGCATGTTTTTAAGTGCTGACCACATCCTCTTCTTGAAGTTATTCTTTTGGCTCCTGTGACTTTGGTCATGTTGCTCTCTCTTGGATTTCTTCCCATCATTCTAGCTGATCCTTTTCCGTGTCCTTTGCTAACTCTTCTCTCTTAAGCTCCTCTTAAAATTTGACTCTTAGACTTTGGTTCTCAGTCTTCTGTTACTCTTTCCACTCTGAGTGACATCACCTACTGGTTTCACTTCCACTTATACGTAAGCAAAGATGTCCCCCAAATTCCTATCCTCAGCCCACACCTCTCTCCAAAACTCTAGGCTGGGATGTACAACTGTCTGTAAGAAATGTGATGATAAATATACCACAAACATCTCAAATTGAAACAATGTCCCAAATGAAGGTCATTGCCATTTTCTCCAAAGTTGTTAAGAATCTTCCATTTCCTTTTCCATAAAACTCAAGTTGGACATCTGGAGTCACTCTTAATCCCTTACTATCTCTCTCTCCATACAGTTCTATGGAATCCAAGTGCCATAGATTCTAAAGTCATTAAGATCACTCACTTTTACTTCCTTCCTTATATCCAATTGCTTTAGTTCAGACCCTCTTTATAGTTGGCCTAAACTATGACAATGATTTAGAGAATCCCTGCCATTGGTCATTTGTGCCTTTTATCTTCCTTCTCAAATATCCTACTTGCAGTGACAATGTTGCCGTTTAGTCACTAAGTCGTGTCTGATTCCTCTGCAACCCCATGGACTATAGCCCATCAGGCTCCTTTGTCCATGGGATTCTCCAGGCAAGAATACTGGAGTGGGTAGCCATTTCCTCCTCCAGGGAATCTTCCCAATCCAGGGACCGAACCCAGGTCTCCTGCATTGAACACAGATTCTTTACCACTGAGCCACTGGAAAAGCCCACAGTGACAATGTGACCTTCCCCAAGTAGTAAATTTTACCTTGACACTAAACCTTTGTTTCACATTTGTCAATGTCTCTCCACTTAAGAAGCCCCTAAACATGAGTTCAGGGATGGCTGGTTGGGACTGTTCAGTACGTTGATTTGATGGAAGACGTGGAAGAGAAAGAGAAATGTGTATTTTTTAAAAGTTACGACTAGAAGATTCTAATGCACAGCCAGGTTTGAAATTCTTAGAGGAAGAGGCCAAACCAAATTCCATGGATGAAAGGAAATGAAGCACTCTGCAGGATCCACTCATACTATGGGAACATGACCCCCACCATACCTTGTATCTTTCAGGACTATGGAGAGCTTCCGATTAGGAGAATCCAGTCAACACTCAGCAAGCAGTCACAGAGTTCCCTGGTGTCAGGGACTATTACCTGGTCCCTGACTTAATTCTCTGTGCAATCTCCCACCATCTCAAAAAATCTTTTGTTCCAGCCGTACTAAGCTATTTATAACCCCCTAAATTTGTTACGGCCCCCAGGTGTTGCAGTAGTATCTGCCTGCCAATGAACAAGAGACCCAGGTTCCATCCCTGGGTCGGGAAGAGTTCCTTGAGAAGGAAATGGCAATCCACTCCAGTATTCTTGCCTTGAAAATCCCATGGACAGAGGAGCTGGTGGGCTACAGTCCATGGGGTCACAAAGAGTCGGACACGACTAAGCACCCATGCAGGTTCATTATGCGATTTTGTCCCTATATATTTTTGCAGATTCTTTCCCTGGTTCTGGAATGTCTTTCTCTTCTTTTTCTACATGGAGAACTCCTACTCATCCTTTAGACCAATTTCAAGCTTCTTTACTAAATTCTCCTAGACTCAGGAAATCAGAGTTAAACATTGCCAATGTATGCCCATATTCTGCTTGAATATATTCCTATAATTGCATTTAACTGCATTTAACTCTTTCCTTACACGTTTCTATTATCCATTAGCCTGTGATATCCTTAAAGAGAGTGTCTTCAACATTTTTAAGACCCTGTATATCCGAAATAATATATTTGTTGAATGAATGAAAATCCAAAGAAAATCCTCCTAAAAGATTAAATACTTAAATGTTAGAAAATGGAGCTAAATGGCAAGGATTAGCCTTTGATCTAAATAAGCTCCAATAAGGCAAAACTTGATTAACATCAATCACCAGTTTTTCTGGGTCCAACTCTTTCCTCTTCAAGGTGAACGCTCTGTTTCATGCCCTATTTGCCAAAGGGCATACAGATATTTATCTGGGTAACAGGCTTGTGAGCCTAAATGTTTGGAGTGTTTATTTTTCTTAAGCATAGAATAAACAAGCAAAAACAATTATGTTTTGTCTTCGGAGGAACCCACTATCAGCCAGGCACTGTTCCTGGCTTTGGGTATACAAAAGTGAAAGAAATACAACCAAACTGTGCCTCAGCTCTTAAGGTGCAAAGAGCTATTTGATTAATTCTGCTTGAAAGACTATGTCCAGTCTGATTCTTAAAACGTTAGTTTTTGGAAGTCAAATGATTTCTTAGGCAATGGTTATGGTCCACAAAAGAACTTGTACAAACAAGACGAACAACAATGCATTTATTCGTAGTAATCCTCTATTTATGACAGGACAATCCTGATAGATGTCCCAGTGATCACCACAAAAAGCGGTAATGAAGTCATTAGTGGAGCTAGCCCTATGCAGTCATTTATTGATAGGTTTGATCAAGATAGGCTGCATGCCTTATTTACATTTAGCAATTGGTAGAAGTATTGACTGAGCCCAGGTTCCCCATGTGAATGTTGAAATCACAATGTACTTTCTTCATCAATGGATCAGATCAGATCAGATCAGTTGCTCAGTCGTGTCCAACTCTTTGCGACCCCATGAACTGCAGCACGCCAGGCCTCCCTGTCCATCACCAACTCCTGAAGTTCACTCAGACTCACCTCCATTGGGTCAGTGATGCCATCCAGCCATCTCATCCTCTGTCGTCCCCTTCTCCTCTTGCCCCCAATCCCTCCCAGCATCAGAGTCTTTTCCAATGAGTGAACTCTTCGCATGAGGTGACCAAAGTACTGGAGTTTCAGCTTTAGCATCATTCCTTCCAAAGAAATCCCAGGGCTGATTTCCTTTAGGATGGACTGGTTGGATCTCCTTGCAGTCCAAGGGACTCTCAAGAGTCTTCTCCAACACCACACTTCAAAAGCATCAATTCTTCGGCGCTCAGCCTTCTTCAAAGTCCAACTCTCACATCCATACATGACCACAGGAAAAACCATAGCCTTGACTAGACGGACCTTTGTTGGCAAAGTAATGTCTCTGCTTTTGAATATGCTATCTAGGTTGGTCATAACTTTCCTTCCAAGGAGTAAGCGTCTTTTAATTTCATGGCTGCAGTCACCATCTGCAGTGATTTTGGAGCCCAGAAAAATAAAGTCTGACACTGTTTCCACTGTTTCCCCATCTATTTCTCATGAAGTGATGGGACCGGATGCCATGATCTTCGTTTTCTGAATGTTGAGCTTTAAGCCAACTTTTTCACTCTCCACTTTCACTTTCATCAAGAGGCTTTTGAGTTCCTCTTCACTTTCTGCCATAAGGGTGGTGTCATCTGCATATCTGAGGTTATTGATATTTCTCCCGGCAATCTTGATTCCAGCTTGTGTTTCTTCCAGTCCAGTGTTTCTCATGATGTACTCTGCATATAAGTTAAATAAACAGGGTGACAATATACAGCCTTGAGGAACCCCATTTCCTATTTGGAACCAGTCTGTTGTTCCATGTCCACTTCTAACTGTTGCTTCCTGACCTGCATACAAATTTCTCAAGAGGCAGATCAGGTGGTCTGGTATTCCCATCTCTTTCAGAATTTTCCACCGTTTATTGTGATGCACATAGTCAAAGGCTTTGGCATAGTCAATAAAGCAGAAATAGATGTTTTTCTGGAACTCTCTTGCTTTTTCCATGATCCAGCAGATGTTGGCAATTTGATCTCTGGTTCCTCTGCCTTTTCTAAAACCAGCTTGAACATCAGGAATTTGATGGCAAGAGTGAATGTCGACATTCTAGGAATCAGCGAACTGAAATGGACTGGAATGGGTGAATTTAACTCAGATGACCATTATATCTACTACTGCGGGCAGGAATCCCTCAGAAGAAATGGAGTGGCCATCATGGTCAACAAAAGAGTCCAAAATGCAGTACTAGGATGCAATCTCAAAAATGACAGAATGATCTCTGTTCGTTTCCAAGGCAAACCATTCAATATTACAGTAATCCAAGTCTATGCCCCAACGAGTAATGCTGAAGAAGCTGAACGGTTCTATGAAGACCTACAAGACCTTTTAGAACTAACACCCAAAAAAGATGTCCTTTTCATTATAGGGGACTGGAATGCAAAAGTAGGAAGCCAAGAAACACCTGCAGTAACAGGCAAATTTGGCCTTGGAATACGGAATGAAGCAGGGCAAAGACTAATAGAGTTTTGCCAAGAGAACGCACTGGTCATAACAAACACCCTCGTCCAAAAACACAAGAGAAGACTCTATACATGGACATCACCAGATGGTCAACACTGAAATCAATGGATCAGGTGGGCTTAAAAGAAGGCAGGATTTTATACAATCATATTTTCATGGAAAAAATCCCATACAAAAGGAATCTGAAACCCTAGAGAAATGAATAAATGATTCAAAATCACGTATTGGCAGTCAACTTCACTTCAGACTCCAAACACAGTTCTCTTCTCACCACACTCAATATGAATTACCGTTAACTGGCTAGATTTATAACACAAGTGTACACGGCCACTGGATTCACTTAACTGACCGCCCTTTCTGTCTCAGCAATGCTGTGGCCCAGCACGTGGCAGACCAATACAGAGAAGGGCGCATCCCACCACCACTCTGTCAGAAGCTTCTTCCTTGAACATACAAGCAACTCAGGAAGAAGAGTTATTTTTTAGAGAGCGTCAGGGGGAGAAAAGCTAGGGTTTAAAATCTCAGGCAGCTTCAAGTGAAATTTCTCATTGTGGTTTTTGTCTTCACACGGTAGAGCTTCTGACCTGAAAGGTGGAGCAAATGTCAAGAATTCTGCTGAGCACGAGGAGGCACCTGTTATCAACAGTGGGAACACCAAGGCTCTTGGGGCCCGTAGATCTTGGGTGAAACCACGTCCGGTTGCTTTCTACTCTTCTACATTGACACTCGGTTCCTTAGATAAACCATTATGCTAATAGCTGCCTTGGGGAGTAATTGTAGATGAAATAATGCATGAAAAGGAGTCTGATCTGGGACGTTCTTAGTGAGGCTTCCTTTGTCTTTCTTTTGTCAGTCCCCAGGACTATTCCTCAGGCTCCGATCGGTTTTCCAGTCTCTTTTCTTCCAAAAATTCAGATGAGGGTGAGGCAAGTGAGGCCCTCTGCTTGCGCACAAAATTTAACGGGGTGCCCAAAATATGGTAATCAAGGTAAGTAATAGTTTAATACAACATTCTAAAATTCAAAGCTACAAGAAATGAAGACAATATCAACATTTTAAATTAAAGTAGGATCCAGGGACTTCCTTGGAGGTCTGGGCTTTCACTGCTGGGGTATCAGGTCCAACACAAAGTAAATAAACTAGCTACAACAGAAAAGTAAACTAGGGACTTCCCTGGTGGTCCAGTGGTTAAGGCTATGCTTTCACTGCTGAGGGAACAGACTCCATCCTTGGTAGGGGAACTGGGACCCACAGGCTTCATGGCATGGCCAAAAACTTAAAAAAAAAAAAGAAAGTAGGATCTAACCCTCCACTTGTATAACGTGGCCTCCATTGCCTCAACCTCATACATATCTTGCCGAATCCTGTATTTATTTAAAAGTCTGATACTTTCTTCATCAGAGGTTTTCTGCATTAAAAAAAAAAAAATACTGCCTTAAAATATCATTTATCTTGATGAGTGTTTTGGTGAGCCTTAAATTTCACACCCAAGCCCAGGAGCTCACTCATCCCCTGGCGAGTCTTCCGGGTTCTGGAAGTCTACTGATGGGGGAGGAGGGAACACAGGTGACCTGGGTAGCTCGTGTCTTTATCACACCTCTGTGTCCCTTTTCAGTCTTCTCATGAGGAGAAAAGTTGGGGGAAAAGTTTTTGTTTCTTAAAAACAGATCTACTTCCTTGTATCAGATGAAAATTTCATATTCATGTTTCCTTCTTTACTATGGCTACAAGAGAGTTTAGAATTAACTTACTGCTTAGTTGCTGTACCTATTATTAACCTAGGTTTTGAATAAATGTACTTTCCTCATCTCACACAATTTTTGACATTATATTAACATACTTAAAACATTTTATTGTGAAGAAACTCAAATTCCTTTTGAAAATGGGTGGAAGTGTATATAATGAAGTGTATATAAATGGAACTCTACTGCCCTCTTTCTTTCAAGAATAAAATCCCAAGCAAGAAATTATGAGCAAGTAAATTTTTTTCCAACAATAAATGTGGAAAATACTATAACTTTAATTAACATATTGCAAACATCAATCCCCAAAACCATTTTATAAAACCAAGTATTTTTAATAAAATTCGAAGACAGGAATTCCCTGGTGGTCCGGTGGTTAAGACTCAGTGCTTTCACTGCAGCAGCCTAGGTTCAACCCTTGGTGGGGAAACTAAGATCCTATGCCCTCCCCCTCAAAAGAAAAATCCAAGACATTGAAAAACCTTATTAAAATTATCAAAATTTAATAGCAAATACTGTATAAACTGGTGAAGTACCATTTCCATTAAAATCAGAAATAAGGATGTTCCATACCATGACTATCATTCAACATTGTTTTGAATAGTGTACCTAATGCAATAAAAGTTTAAAAATCAAACAAGCAATAAAAATATTGAAAGATGTATACTCACCCTTACTTTCAGAGTGGTATACCTAGAATATCTGAATATCTCCAATAACTAATTAAGATGAGTAAGACTTATAAAGGTGAGTAGATATATGTAAAAATAATTGATACTTTTTCTCTGTATCACCAAAAACTAATTGGAAATGGGGGGAAAAATCCTACTATAGTAACTACTATAAATAAACATACAGGATAAATTTGACACAAGAATCAAAATGTGTCTCAAAAGAAAGGTCTGGGATGTGTATTTTTTTTTAAAAAAAAAACACCAATACAATCTTATGAAAGGACATAAGACACAAAAGCAGAGTGACTTATTTTCTTAGATACAGACCCTTAAAACCATAAAAAACATCCATCCTTCCCAAATTAATACAGGTTAATTCAACACTGCATTTCTTAGGAATAATTTAATCTGCAAGAAAATATTCAACTAACAGAGGCTTAAGTAACTAAAATATTTAATTATCTCACATCATAAGTCTGGAGAAAGGAACTAGAAGACCAGTTCGGTAATTTCCCAATCATAAAAATCCAGGCTCCTCCCAGCGTTCTGCCTTCCTTAAGAGTATTGGTCTGCTGCTCTATAGTTCCAAAAGGGCTGCTATCACTCCAGGCATCACATTTAAGTTCAAGAGAGAAGATGGTGCTAAAGATACATTTTTCTAAGTCAAAGAAACCAGATGATCTTCCACAAGTCCCAGGGCCACAATGGCCAGACCATAACACATCACCTCTAGATGCCGCAAAGCTGAGGAAGCAAGCACCTAGCTCTTCCAGTATCTAAGGTGGTAAAAGGTAAAGCAGACTGGGGATGGGTGTTTATTTAGCCAATCAAGCGTTAACATGCACCACAAATTCTAATCAGTGTCTTACTGTTCCACTCAAACTGTTCTGTTCCCCCCAAGCAGAATGTAAATTCCAGAAAATTTACCCTGCCTATCACTGGATCATGGAAAAAGCAAGAGAATTCCAGAAAAACATCTATTTCTGCTTTATTGACTATGCCAAAGCCTTTGACTGTGTGGATCACAATAAACTGTGGAAAATTCTGAAAGAGATGGGAATACCAGAACACCTGATCTGCCTCTTGAGAAATTTGTATGCAGGTCAGGAAGTAACAGTTAGAACTGGACATGGAACAATAGACTGGTTCCAAATAGGAAAAGGAGTTCGTCAAGGCTGTATATTGTCACCCTGTTTATTTAACTTATCTGCAGAGTACATCATGAAAAGCGCTGGACTGGAAGAAACACAAGCTGGAATCAAGATTGCCGGGAGAAATATCAATAACCTCAGATATGCAGATGACACCACCCTTATGGCAGAAAGTGAAGAGGAACTCAAAAGCCTCTTGATGAAAGTGAAAGTGGAGAGTGAAAAAGTTGGCTTAAAGCTCAACATTCAGAAAACGAAGATCGTGGCATCCGGACCCACCATTTCATGGGAAATAGATGGGGAAACAGTGGAAACAGTGTCAGACTTTATTTTTTGGGGCTCCAAAATCACTGCAGATGGTGACTGCAGCCATGAAATTAAAAGACGCTTACTCCTTGGAAGGAAAGTTATGACCAACCTAGATAGCATATTCAAAAGCAGAGACGTTACTTTGCCAACAAACGTTCGTCTAGTCAAGGCTATGGTTTTTCCTGTGGTCATGTATGGATGTGAGAGTTGGACTGTGAAGAAAGCTGAGCGCCAAAGAATTGATGCTTTTGAAGTGTGGTGTTGGAGAAGACTCTTGAGAGTCCCTTGGACTGCAAGGAGATCCAACCAGTCCATTCTGAAGGAGATCAGCCCTGGGATTTCTTTGGAAGGAATGATGCTAAAGCTGAGACTCCAGTACTTTGGCCACCTCATGCGAAGAGTTGACTCACTGGAAAAGACTCTGATGCTGGGAGGGATCGGGGGCAGGAGGAGAAGGGGACGACAGAGGATGAGATGGCTGGATGGCATCACTGACTCGATGGACATGAGTCTGAGTGAACTCCGGGAGTTGGTAATGGACAGGGAGGCCTGGCGTGCTGCGATTCATGGGGTCGCAAAGAGTCGGACAAGACTGAGCGACGGATCTGATCTGATCACTGGATTCCTGGTAACTGGCTGATGGTTTGATAAATAGCTTTAATGCAAACCGAACAGTCTGTTTTTTAAAAAAATAGCATTTCTATGTGATAGGTACCTTAGTCTATCACAACTATACGTTTAGTTTTCAATACTGTGACTAAACACAGGAGTTATAAATAGGGAGGATCCAAGGTGGCATGGCTGCCCATCTCTGGCTTAAATACTGCAGGAGACTCTCTCCAGGCTTGGTAAGTACTTCCTGTGTGTTGGGGACTGAGTATAATGCTCTCCAAGCATGATCTTATTTGTATTCACGAGAATCCTATGAGGAAAATACTATTATTTCCATTTCACAAATCAGAAAAATGAAGCAGAGCCTCAAAATGATACAGTAAGTGGCAGGGCCTGGATCAGAACTCAGGTCAAACCAACTCCAGGTTTCAAGTTCTGTACCAATAAGCTTTACCACTTGCAGTATTAACACAGTCCACTGCAATGCTAAGGGCTTCCCTCATAGCTCAGTTGGTAAAGAATCTGCCTGCAATGCAGGAAACCCGTTTGATTCCTAGGTCAGGAAGATCTACTGGAAAGGGTATAGGCTACCCAGTTCAGTATTCTTGGGCTAACCTTGTGGCTCAGCTGGTAAAGAATCTGCCTGCAATGTGGGTAGACCTGGGTTTGATCCCTGGGTTGGGTAGATCCCCTGGAGAAGGGAAAGACTACTGACTCCAGCATTCTGGCCTGGAGAATTCCATGGACTGTATATAGTCTATGGGGTCGCAAAGTCTGACACAACAGAGGGACTTTCACTTCACTTTCTTTCACTGGGCTGGGCCAATGGCTACTGTGCTATTTCTGTTCATTGGCTTAGTTCTAGAGGAAAGCTCACTGAGTCGTTTACTACTACAGGATCACCTTACAAGGTCTCAGAAGTATTTCCTAACTGTGTTATCTTGGTCACCTGCTTTGGGACTGGAGTCTATTTGTTGAGGTTTTCCCTTAAAATGTGGCATTCCAAAGGAAACTTCAAGACCTCAGATCTGTTTACCAGGGTCACAGACTATCCTGTCTTATAAACTTGCCATTATATTTATACCTACTGTTATCTGAGATTGCAACAAGATTGTTGCAATCTTGTTTCCTAACAAGGCTTGTAATACTTTTGGCCAACAAAGCTTTCAAATCTTTTTTAGACAATTTGTTGCCAAATAAGGCTTTCCTCCATGAGTCTTTAAATGTATATAACTTGCATTCAGCCATGGTAATTTACAGTTAATTTTTTTGATACAGTTGTTTTGACCTATTTGGGCATAATGCTCTTTATAAATTTATTTAAACACACATACACACACACAGAAAACACAAAGAAAAAAACTGGATAAAATTTTAAAATTAGTGATCAAAACCAAATGTATACATAGTTCCTATATCCCTTTAGTTAATTAAAAATTAGTATTTAAATACAGTAAACATCAAATCATTAAAATACTCTTGTACATTTAAAGTAAAATGTTACATAAACTTCGGTGATTGTGGCCATTTGTATGTAAAAGTCTTATGGGGAAAAAATTTAACACATTATAGTACTTTAACACATCGATTTTATCATTGACTCTGGTAAAGAATAAATCTGAGATCTGGACCATGCTACTACCATTCTCTTTCTTGAGAATGAAGTGGCCGAAAACTGAGGAGCAAATTTAGGATATGACACTGTTGTAAGACGTTACAAAGGTAATTTAATCTACCTTTTAAAAGATTTAATCCAAAAGATTCCACTTAACAAGATGCTCATTTCAAAACATGCTTGTTTCACGTGTTACACCATGTCTTTTCTTCACAAATATCACAGAAGCAGAAGTGAATCATAACAGTATCATTTCTTGCTTACAACGGAAGAAACAAAAGTTCCGAAGAGTGCTATTTTCCATTGTTCAAATTCCATTCAGTTCTTACATACTAAGAGAGTATCTATATTAAATGTCATTAAATGTTCAGAGGATTGATTTACTTAATACACTCAGGAATTCTATGGGTAAGCGCACAGTGGATAAATCCCTGGGCCTCTCTATAAAATAATCCATCTTTCTTATCGGTAAGAGTCAGCAACCACATGGCAAAATTGTTAAACACAACAACAAAGCTAGTAGGAAGAAAAAGAATAACTTTCTGGTAACAGATACATTTTCTATTGTACTAAGTACGCCTTCAGGTTACAATTTTAAATATTTAAAATGAGTTATTCACTTCTGGATATTAGTTTGAATTACTGAAAAGATTTAACCCTTTTTTTCTTAAGCATGGAAACGTTCAATAAAGCAGTAAATATTTCCAACAACCCTTGGAAGATGTCACCTATAAACCAATTTCCTCAAGATGCAAAAAAGCTGAAGGAAAATTAAAAGTATGGTTAACACTACAGCCTTGGATTTTAAAAAATCAGAAATATAAAGAAGGTCACGTATAGGTCAAGTATAAAGATGCCCACTTTGATTGTAAGAAGTGCTTATCATAAGCAGGACTCTGCTGCCCTCTTGCGTATCAAGAAGGTAACACAAGCGTCAAATGGCCCCTTCCAGAAAAGCTGAAAAGCAAGCATGCTTTGTTTTACAAACTAGGTAGTTCGAAGAGCTGGGGCAGATGATACTCACCCAAGTGTCTTCATTTATACATTGTTTCAAACATTTCTGTTGAATAAATAAACTTGATTTATTCTGACTCTCTACAAAAGACTGATTTGGATTTACTCTCCTGAGGCTGAGGAGCAAAAACCTGAGTTTCCTGTTTTAATGTTGGCTTTCCAATCGATCCTATTTTAAAATCCAGTAATGTTTAAAATCAACAAAGGCAAAATGGAAGTAGAGCCTTGACTACTTTTGACCTAGCAGCCTCATTGCTTGAAGTTGTTCTTTAATATGGCCTGAGCTTTACAAAGTATATAGGTCTCCTTAGCTTCTCATCAGACTGCATGTATGCTTTGCTGGACAAACATTCCAATCTAAAGGCTCAATGCTTTAATGGAGGTTAAGAAAGATTACCTGTAGCCTTGGTTTTCTTTTTTTTTTTTAATTTTTCATTCTTTTTTATTTTTTAAATTATGAAAATATGGTAATACATTTACGGGAGACTTGGAAAATACAGAACAAAGTTACATATAGTTCCACTATATATTACAATCATTTTTTAGTAGATAAATTAAGAGTTTTATCTTAATTTCAATATCAAACTCTCAAAAATTAATAGAATGAATAGACAGAAAAGTAGAAGGATACAGTAGACCTGAAAAGCACTATGAACCAACTCAACATAATTAAGATTTATAGGACTTTAACACAATAGCAGGATTACCCTTGGTTTTCTAACTTAGAACACCCTACCCCTCTCTCCCAGAACAGATCTAGATGGTAGAGGCATAAAGAGATTCCATTTCTAAAGCAAAAATAGACGTAGTTACCACTATCATCTGTACCACCCACCATCTTAAAGCCACAACCTCTCCCAATATTTACCCACTTCAGCCCTCACTTCACGTGTAAATGAAGAGGAGGATATACTCTCAGTATCAACCAGTGATTTCATGATCGCTGAAATTATTCAATGGCATAATTATAGACTGCTTTTATAACAACAGAATCAAACGTTAATTGGAAAACCAGACAATACTGCATTTTCTTTGCAAAATTTTTATTTAACAGAAAATACAACGCATTTCTCAATTAATTTAACCATTAATCCAGAGAAAAAAGGTGAAATACCAGGATTACAAGCATGCTAATAAACACATTTAGCAGGGTCCACGCAAATATTACTTTCGGCAAGTTGTGTAAGAATCTGGCGTAAAACGAAGTTAAATACAACATTTTTGAAATGACAAAAATCAAACCTATATTCCTTCAAAGAGACATTTGCACTTCTTGAGCTGACTTGAAAGCAAAACAAACAAAACCTCAAATTATTTATTTTCCTCCAAGTAGATTTATTATTTGGCTAACTGCATAAATTTATGGCATTTTAATAAATGCAAAATTAAGGCAAAACTGATAGCTGGTATCAGGTAAACAGCACATTTAGAAGGACCTTTTCTAACAAGACGCCTTCAATGTACTTGGAACTACAGAATTCAAAGGGCACATCTGTACCTATTGCACACGTGAACCTCACTATTGCACATCTGAACCTCACAGCCTTCCTGAAGGAGGAAACACAATGACAGTCCAATTTCACTGACGAGAAAATGAAGGTGACTGGTTCAGGTCACACAGCTTAATCGATGGCACAAGCACACTTATTAACGGCCTTGGAGCACAGGACAGAGTCCCGTTGGTAGATTACTGTAAACACTGGGATAAAGAGGCTTTCCTGGCAGCTCAGACAGTGAAGAATCTGCCTGCAATGCAGGAGACCTGGGTTCAACCCCTGGGTCGGGAAGATCCCCTGGAGAAGGGAATGGCAACTTGCCTGGAGAATCCCATGGACAGAGGAACCTGGTGGGCTACAGTCCATGGGGTCACAAAGAGTCGGACACGACTGAGTGACTAACACACATGACACATGATTAGGATAAAGAGGGAGGCTGATATGAGCAAAGGCAAAGAATGATGTGAAAGAGACTATAATATGGCAAGTTTCCTGCCAACCCAAGAATAAACTAGAACAAACTGAAAAAATGGTCTTAATTGGGAGGCTAATATTCAGAACAAACGGGTTAAAAAAAAGATGCAGAAAGAAAAAAGCAGGAAAGTATTCATCTGCTCCAAGTGTTTGGCACACACTCTTATACAAATAAATCTAAAACTTCTTTGAGGTAGACAAAAGTTAGGAATGGACAGAGGTCATGTAAAAAAAGGAAAAAAAGAAAAGAGGCACCGAGAAGAGGACCTATTTTTCTTGCTACCTTTAAAAACATTCTAGTTATTTTTAAGATCCCTTTTGGTAAAGGGCTTAGACACCAGCCACTTTATTCCTGTTTAAGGATTGAGATTAAGCATCTTACAGCTAAAGCAGCGGTCCCCAACCTTTTTGGCACCAGGGACCAGTTTCGTGGAAGACAATTTTTCCACAGACCGGGCGGTGGGGAGGATGGTTTCAGGGTGATTCTAGTGCATCACATTCATTTGTGCACTTTATTTCTAACCTAATGCTGCTGCTGACCGGACAGGCAGTACCAACCTGTCCCCAGCCCAAAGGCTGGGGACCCCTGAGCTAAACAACCAAAGCCAAGTTGGGCCTTTAAAAGAAAGCCTACCGAGGTTCACAGCAAGGGCGCAATTTTCCATAACTTCTCTACCCAAAACTCATGGTTTTCCTGTCCTCAGTTTTTCAAGTTGAAGCTGAAACTGATTCCCCTGCAAAGACTCTTCAACTCAGACCTGTCGCTCCTCCTTCCAGAAGTCCAATCGCACGTGTCACTGTCACATCGTGTGGACTGTGAGCTACTCAAAGGCACGCAGACATCCCTGACTCTTCACCTCTGCATCTTCAGGGCGTGGCGCCCTGTGGGTTCTCGTTAATCAAGATCCCATCTCTCAAGCAGTTCATTGTTTATGAAGCAAATAAAGAGAAAGTTTGTGCTGCTTATATGAAATTCAATAAATTATGCTGCAAACCCATGTTAATTTCTCTGCTTCCCCTCCAGGGCAAACGAGTCTAGAGGGCAAATTACTGGGTTATTACCCTAGTCCCTCTTTCCCATCCTATTCTTCATTAGTTATTTCTTTAAAACATCCTTATGCATGTTCTGCTAAGTCGCTTCAGTCGTGTCCAACTCTGTGCGACCCCATAGATGGCGGCCCACCAGGCTCCCCCGTCCCTGGGATTCTCCAGGCAAGAACACTGGAGTGGGTGGCCATTTCCTTCTCCAATGCATGAAAGAGAAAAGTGAAAGTGAAGTCGCTCAGTTGTGTCCGACTCTTCACAACCCCATGGTCTGCAGCCTACCAGGCTCCTCCATCCATGGGATTTTCCAGGCAAGAGTACTGGAGTGGGGTGCCATTGCCTTCTCCATATGCGTGTTCAAGTGGAACTAAATCACAAGAATGCCCCACAACCTGGTTCATGATGATATAAAAACATGTGTCTCTCTGACAACGGGGTCAGGCAAAAATAAGGAAACAAATCCTTGTGCCTCAACATCAGTTGAGAGTATCTAACAGCAAATTCGAGAATCTGAGGATCTGAACTTCCAACTAAAAAAACCTCCAGGAAAAAAAAAAACAAACTAACAGTTATGAACTGAATAAAGAGAAATACCTATTCATGGGGATGTATTTTTGCACTTGCTTTGCTCCAATTTCAGCTACGTAGACTGCTCCGGTCTCCCTGCTGACTTCTAAGAGATGCGGGGAGACTTGATCGGCCAGCTGGATCGTGCTGACCACAGAGCAGTCACCGATATTTCCTACTGGGGGCGCCGCCAGGATTAAGAGCCGGCTCAGATTCAGCTGGGCCACGACCACGTATTTACCATCAGGAGTAAACCTGAGGAGGAGATGTCACACCATCAGCCGTGCAAAACTAACATAAATTTTCATTTTTCCAATACACGTACGTATCCCTACGATATTATATCTTAAAAAGACCCACCTGCTGAAGGGTTCTTTTAAAGGACATTTAAAAATTGATCTGACTCTGCCCCTGAGGGAACAAGAGATTTGTGATGATAGACTTAGCCAAAAATGACTAGCTTACTACTTTTTTTTAACTTTTTATTTTGCACTGAAGTATAGCCGATTAACAATGTTGTGGTAGTTTCAGGTGGGCAGAGAACGGATTCAGCCATTCATATCCATGTCTCCATTCTCTCCCAAACTCCCCTTCCATCCAGGTTGCCACACAACATTGAGCAGAGTATTAAAAATAACACACAAACAAACTAATGGAGAATTGGTGTCAAGCTGGGTCTGAAACTATATAGACTCCAGGTTTTACTTTTTATTCTATGTTTAAAAATACACTGCACCTCAATGGCAGCGGCTGCAAGGGCCAGCCTTTATTATCTCAAACACATGGGAGTTTAACCACTTGCACTCTGCCTGGGGGAGGCGAGGGGGCGGGGTGCGGTTCCTAGATGGTGCTAGTGGTAAAGAACCTGCCTGCCAATGCAGAACTGCCAGAGACAAGGGTTCTATCCCTGGGTCAGGAAGATCCCCTGCAGGAGGGCATGGCAACCCGCTCCTATATTCTTGCCTGCATGGACAGAGGAGCCTGGTGGCTACAATCCATAGGGTCACAAAGAGTCTGACACGACTGAAGTGACTGAGCACTCTGCCTGAATCTGAAACGTGATTACATGTTCTCTGAGTACTTCTTTCCTTCCCCCTTTTCCCTACTTAAAATTCACAACAAATATTTTAAACTTTCAGCTAGCCCTTCAGAGAAACTAACAAAAATCAAATCAAACAAGCATTTAAAGACAAAAAGAAATGATTACCTGACTGCAGAAGGCCCCTCTTCTGAGAAACAGTTCTTCCACTCTCCCAACCAATCCCCTGTGTCTTTATCAAACACTTGAAGTCTTTTATTGCCTCGGTCAGCCACCCACACCTGCAAACGCAGAAAGACAGTGACCGGAGAATGTCCACATCATAATGAAAAGGAAGGAAAAAGAAGAGGGGGAGAAAATGACTTTATTTTCAGCAGTTTCATAAGCACTCCCATCGAGGACTTAGAGGACCCCAAAGAAGAGCATGTTAAAGCCCCATTTTCAGATAAGAAATTCAACTGCAGAAAGGTTAAATACTTTGGAGTCAGCTTACAACAGATGGGAAAGCCACACGTGGCCTTGACCCAAAGCCTAGCATGTTCTGGCTGTTATGCTAAGCATCTGGCTAGCTAAACAGCTGGAACACTCCACTGTCATGCAGAGGATCAGGAGACACTGAGAAGCAGTCATTCACTCACTCCTCTAACAAGTGTCTGCTATCACCAAGTCTCACCAGCCTCCTAGTTCCTGGGTCAGCCAACGAGACCAAGATGTGGAAAACCAGGCCGCATCCTTAGGGGCTGAGGCCAGTGGGAAGCCAGCTGTTCACTCGTACCGCATCCTTAAACTTCCACCCGATTTACGAGAGTTTGTTCAAAGTGCCAAAGCACTTAAAGAGGAAGCTTGAGAGATTTTAGTGACATATAAAGCATGATAACAGTAGGTTTCACTTAGGTTTGCGACAGGCTGTCTTGAGTTCTTCAGGGAACTGTTACTGTAATACAGAAAGGTAGACTGGCTCTAAGTGACATTCAGTGTACTGGGTTTGATGTATACAACCCATGGCATACATACAGTGAAATAGATTTTGTTTTTTGGTTTTGTTTTCTTCTTCATCTTTTGGCTGCCCCAAATAGCATGTGGGTTCCCAGTTCCCCAACCAGGGATCAAACCTGCACCCCCTGTATTTGCGGCATGGAGGGCTAACGACTGGATGGCCAGGGAAGTCTCAGTGAAATGGTTTCTAGTGACATGTGCCCAGGGCTGCAGAGCTATGTAGGAGAGTACGTGGGTATACCCAGTCCTGGAGGAACAGCCCAGATGCCCTGAGATACACACATTCACTAACACACACACACACATCCAGGTGTGCAGACAGGCATATGTACACCAAGATCCATATATATTGATACATGCCCCACCCCCATATAATCAGACAGTCCAAACACAGAGATCAGACCATATATTTACCCGACCAGTGGAATCCACTGTAACACTGTGGGGTATGTTGAACTTAGCAGGTCCTGTTCCATTTTCTCCACGCAGCCAAAGGATCATAAAATCTACAAATGGTAAACACATCTGGTCGGTACAATATGTAGAATGCCTTATGCATTAGCATGTTATATTGTATGTCATGAGTTACAAACTATTCAAGTACACCCTGAGCTGATTATGCCTTCTTGGCTTTCTGTTTATGTAAATCTGTCTAATGTATATGCTTAAAAAAAAAATTCCTTCTCTGTTTCAAGCAATCTGCTTCTTCAACTGGCTTTCTCCACTTAAATTTTTCACAACCCAAATATCATTGTTTAGGGTTCATGCCAACCTCTCCTTCAAATTGGTTCCCCCTCATAATCAATGTTATTTAGTATTACCTTGTCTCTGAGTTTACAAATTACAATTTCACAGGTGGCCATTTTTAATGCCCCTGTATCATATTGAAGATGTCCCTCTCGCCCCCCACCCCCCCCAAAAAAGAGACATGCCCAAGTCTCAAATCTCCAAAGGTGTGAATGTGACCTTATTGGAAACCGGGCCTTTGCAGATACAGTTAAGGATACTGAGGTGGAGATGATGGGTTTAGAGTGGACCCAGTGACCAGTGCCCTTCTAAGAGAAAAGGGAGGTGTGAAGACACAGGGCACACACAGAAGGCAATGTGAAGACAGAGGCGCTGACCGAAGCTCTGCGCAGTGTCAGACAAATGAGACCCAACCAACTGAGCCATACTCTTAGAGCAGCACACAAAACTAAGCCACGTACCTTGGGACAATTTGATCAACCTGTTATTCAAGCCTCCATCTCCATCCACAATGTAAATATCTCCTGTGTCGTCTACATGTAATTCCGCAGGGTTATCAAACTGCAGGGGGTTCAAACCAGTGCCTTTTTTGCCTGGGGTCCCCAAAACTTGAACAAGATCACCAAAGGAATTGTATTTTTTAATAGTATGACCATAGAATCCTATAAAGACAAATATGCATATTTCACAAATATAACCACTGCACAAACATTTACATTTTTCAAGTAAGCTGAGGGCAAAAAAATTGACAAAATTAAACAGCAATAAAAAGTTTAAATGCTAATAATTAAATATATTATATTTGACAAGCAACAAAGCTTCATTGGTTCTATTCACAGATTAGAATCTCATGTACTCCAAAATTAAGTAGATTCTAAATAAAATAAATACAACGAAAGTGAACTGACTCCTAAAACAGAAGGCTCATGATGTAAAAGTACTGGTACATGACTTTTTTAATCTTATGACTTTCAATAAACATGATTTGGACAACACAATCAAGCTACATCTATGCATATAACCGAATCACTTTGCTGCACACCTGAAACGAACAGAACATTGTTCATCAACTATACTCAGGTGTAAAATTTAAAAAGAAAAAGGAATCATAAGAAAAGAAAATCAAGAAGAACTTGAACAACTTATATCTGAAAACTGTTATTTCAGTTACTCATGGGCACATCTCCAGTTTCAGTAGCTCAATGAAAAAGTTCTTTATAATACAGACACACATATCTATTTTCATGCTAATTTTTAAAGCTTCTTTTTAAATTGAAGTAACATTGGCTTATAACAATACTGACTTTTTTTAAGCCACATTTTCTCCAAGTGGAAACAAATACAACATTTAATCCATTAGCTTTTCTTTCCTAAATAAGGAATAAATCTTTCCATAGAGTTAAAATTATCTTACAAGCAAAGCATAAGCTGGAATATTAATAAACAAGGAAAAACCATAAAGCGGTTAACAGAAACCAACTTGAAGGCATATCAAGACCAACTAAATTGGTACGCATTCAAATGATAAACTGGAAACAATGTGAATCAGCTTGCATTACATCCTATCTTGACTTATTATTATACTTCTTTTGGAGACTTGAGCTAAACTTTGTAGCAGTAATTGAGAGCAAAACAGTAAAGAAAACAAACTTCAAAGTCTCTAAGGAATTGGAAAAAGGATACCCGTAAATAGTGTTTTTTTTTTTTAAATGGCTAACATGCAGCCATGTTTTAACTAAAGAGCATTTATTCTTTGAAATATAGGAAGAAATAGAAAAACTGTCTTCAGATCTGTGCATGGAAAAACAAGCTATAATGGAAAGAATGAAAGCAAACTGTGTGTTCTTTTTATTTCTGGGAACCAGTGAAGTATTTTATAAAAAAAGGATCACATGAATGGAAGGAAGTAAAAAGTAAAGGCCTCCTTTTAACTGTGAATCCCAAAAAGGGGAAAAAAAAAGAAGCAAAAATAGTCAAACTTCAGTAAGGTCTAACAATGAGCTCAGAAGTAACCAAGATTTTCTGATTTAATCAAAATCTTACCATCCAAAATATAGCTTGAAATAAAGGACTCACGGACTAAGGCTCAGAAATCTGGGTACTGAGAACAGATATGGTTAGTGCACTGTTCTCAAAACCTGAGACCTCTTTAATTCCAGAATGGTATCTGAATTAACCCAAAGTGGGGAAACAGAATGACCTTCAAGCCATGAACTTATCTGGCACAAGACTAGAAATATTTTCTTTAAGATCTCTTTCTTTCCTGAAATAATAATACCAGCTTATCTCTTGAATCATCTTATCTTAAATCACAAGCACAGGCAACAGCTATCTCTGAACACTTATCTCACAGCTGTAACTTCAACTGTGCTTACTTTGGCAGCATGCGTGTGTCCTAGGTCACTTCAGTCATGTCTGACTCTCTGCAACTTTATGGACTATAGCTCGCCAGGCTCCCTGGTCCATGGGATTCTCCAGACAAGAATACTGGAGTGGGTTGCCATGCCCTCCCCCAGGGGATCTTCCTACCTTACGGATCAAACCTGAGTCTCTTATGTTTCCTGCATCGACAGGTGGGTTCTTTACCACTAGCACCGCCTGCACACTCTACTAAAATTATTTAATGGAAAGGTTTCAGACATGCTGAAGTCAGCAGGACTTCAGAAGCATTCACACCACCAGCAGTTTCTGCAAATCTTGCACTCTGGGCAAGAAAGCAGTTCTGGTTTCTCAGCAGAATCTCTCAGACAAGTGGTAAAGGAAAAAAACAGGCAAAGACCCCATTTATTAGCTTTTAGAGACTACCATTTTATTTGGCTTCACAGAAGTAGTCTAAGAAGAGCAACTGATATTTTAACATGCCAAAGTCCCATGACAAATTAAAGGAAAGGTCACAATAATGATAGCCTCCTTGTTAAATGTCTCAATTATACATAACAACGATATAAAAATTTCGAAAGGCGATTTCACAAATCACTGAATAAATTACAAATAGATTCGGCCACTCTGATTTTAAAATGGACAAGTAAGAAGATGGGTAAAGAGGAGGTTTCTAGCAAGATAATTTAAGAGATATTACTACACATACCACTTCCTACATCTGTGATCCAGACGGATTTTTCCTGTGGTGTACTGGCCGCAAATATACCATGAGGTGTGTCAACTGTATAATTCCAGGATCGTAGGAAATATCCATCCTCTGTGAACACTAATACCTTTGGGATGTTATCCCCTCTCTGAAGGTATACAAAAATAACTGCTTAGATAGGATCAGTTTTAAGGAAGCAATCATTATTTTCACAACGAGAAACAGAAGTCAAAGATTAACCAAGAAATGACGTAATGTTTACAAAACCAAACAATATTAACCTCTATCAAGCTCAAAACCAAAACACTAACTTTAACTTAAAAAAACAAACTCCACAATTGGAGTAACATAAACGTACATAGATACTTAGTACAGTAACATAGGAAAGCTGTTCTCTTTGCGTTCATAACTTCAAAAACAAAAATCCCAGTTTTACTTACCTGGCCTACATAAACCAATCCGTTGAGGGAGTCAACTGCAACACAAAATGTTGCTCCAGTGAAGTATTCTGAATACTTCGGCCAATCCACATCCAGCCGGTAAAGAATCTCCTCAGCTCTCCAGGAAATTTTAAAAGCAAAGTGCAGATGTGGTGGGAGCTGGGGAGGAAAAGAAAATAAGGAAACTGAGAGTGTACTTACCTGGTGGCTCAGACGGTAAAGAATCTGTCTGCAATGCAGAAGACCAAGGTTCTCTCCCTGGATGGGGCCTGGAGAATCCCATGGACGGAGGAGCCCAGCTGGCTACAGTCCACGAGGTCGCAAAGAGTCAGACACGACCGAACACACACACCACATTACAAACTTTTTAACGCTAAGGGGCAACACGTCGGCGGTTCGGCCGCAGATGCAGTTTTGAGACGAGCCAGTGAGAGAACCAGCTCCATCTCCATCCCAAGACCACCTCCCAAGAATGCTGCTACCCGAGAAGCCATTTCCTAACCATCCAGCTCACCCGAGAGGCACAGAACCGCGAATGCAAAACCAGAAGCGCTAGGAAGAAGCCAGCGCCGGCTATGCAGACCCAGAATCTCGTCATGACCGGACGGGAAGACTGGCGAGGGAGAAGGACTGGCAAGCTGCTGGGGGCCGAAGGACAGCCTCAGGCAGTTCGTCGCCGCAGTGAGCTCTTAGCTCCAAAGCGCCTACCCTGGATGCCCGAGGTTTCAGAACCAAAAAGCACCGGACACCAGAGCGAAACACAGTCCCCACTGGGACTCCGCATTCCCGGCGCGTTCCCTCCCCGCTTACGCGTCACAAGCCCCGGGCTTACCACGTGACCGCCCTTCCGCCCATCCTAGCTGTGGACCTTTCCAAGCCACCAAGTCAGGGTGCTGGTGGATATGCCTTAACCACTAGACGTACATTCTTTTACATTCGGACTTACCAATCAAAACCGAGCACAATCAAACTCTAGAATTAAGGGCGTGACCCTCCAAAAATAAGTTTCAGGCTTTGGGAAGGACTTCTACGGCATCCAATTCCGAGATGTACAGGCATCTGACAGGGACACCTGCTTTCCCACACCAGGACCCCTTCTTGGGCTCTCAGGATAGAGGGGCCTAATCTGGCGGCGCAGAGTTGAGTTGACTCGGGCGCGACGGTCTCCATCGAAGGTCCCCTACGAGGCGGGGGAAGCCGTGGGGGTAACCAGGAAGCGCTCCCGGCGCTGTTGGCGCTGCGGTGTTCGGGAGCCCCCCTACCCGAGACCGTGACCCCCATCGCTCGGCTCCCGGTGCTCGCCGGCCGCCGGCCCGCTCCCGGAAGCGGTGGCAGCTGGTAACAAAGAGCCGGCCAGGCCGCCACTGCCCTGGCTGCGGGACCCAGGAGTCCGGCGGTAGCTACGGGGAATGAGCGAGAGCTGGGCCATGAGGCCAGCTTCGCCGCGGTGAGGGGCAGCCGAGGCGCTGGTGCGGGCCGAGAAGCTGGTGCCTCCCTCCTCGCCGGCCGCAGGATTCGGGGCGCGGGTGCCTCTGCTTCTCGGGCCGCTACCCCCGGGAAGGCTGCTTCCCCGATCTTCTTCCGGCGGCGCCTGGCCTTGCGCTGCGGGGACAGACGCTCTGCCTCGGGCCGCCGAACGCCGGGTTTTCTCCGCGGGACTCAGAGCACCCGGCTCCTCCCCGAGCGGTCCTGAAGCTTTGTGTAAAGAAGCCGGGGAAGCCTGACGGGTTTTGTTTTGTTTTGTTTTTAATAAAAAGTTTTTATAAGTCCCCATTTTTAGAAATTTTTGCAGACTTTGAAGTCCTCTACCTCTTGCGCATCCTTCCTCCTGCTCCTCGAGTCTTTTTCCTTAGCTGGAAACATTTTTTACTCTCGGAGCGGACCGGGGATGATCGTTTTGTAATTGAAACTGTAACTGTTAAAACCTCGTCGAGATAGTAGTCAAGATGGACAAAAAGTCCTTTGAAATGGTGCTGGATGAAATTAGAAAGGTAATTACACTTAATTCCTTCAATCTCTGAGTTACGAATTCTCATGATTTGTCCTTTTTGGGGAACTGCGAGCAGATTGTGTAAAATACGGATATAAGGGTTGCAAAACTGGTTGGAATTTTAACGTCTAGTGGTAGGAGTTTATATCTTGATACGTTTCACGATACGAAACGGAGATTTTTGCTAACTCCAAACTGCTCGAGAATCAGACCGGTATTGCGGAGCTTATATTTAGAGCCCTCGGTTCCCAAGCCCGCCCTACAAATCTTGAATCACTGTATTTTTGGATAAGTGATTTCGTATTTCTGAACCGATTTCCTCATCTTTCAGTAAGATTGACTGAAAACTAAAAATACGTAGAAAGTTTATTTAACGGTGGTTATGATGACAGGATTTTTAAGTTTGAGTGTAAGCAGACTGTTGCCTCGGCAGGACAAAATTAGTATCCTAATAAAAAGTGTGGCATTAAGCTTAAAGGCAGATTCTTAGGAATGGACTTAAATAACTCGCATTTCAAAACTTTTTTCCTTCTGCTTGCCAGGTTTTTGCTTCGTTTTGAGACTATTGTAGCCTACATCCCACCAGACAGCAAAAAATTAAAAAAAATTGGAATGTAGCCTTGAGGCTTTAACAGTATTTTAAGCGCAAAAAGTTAAGCCTTTACAAAATTAAACCTGAAAATACTGACAGACCATTCGTATGTTAATACAGGGTCCTTTGCTTAGAATGTCAGTGCTGTTTCCTCGCCATTTTCCTATTTTCAAGACCCTTGATTGAGGCGGAAAGACTTGTTACCTTGTGCACTGGTGATTATTATTTATTTCAGCATATGAAATTATTAATAAAATTGCCTGTTTTTCTTCATTCTGTATAAGGCAAAATGCTGTTTTCCTTCATCCTTTGTTAATGTTTTTTTTTCAAATTTGCATGTTAGGCTACATTTGTAATGCTATTGAGTATTCTTTTTTTGAGTCAAAATAAAATTTCTGCTTTTGCAAATCCAATTTGCCCAATAAAAATCTGCAATAAAAGGTCAGCCTGCTGAGTACATACTTAGAATTTGCCACAATTTGTTAATGAGCTGATGTTAAACTACTGTCTATAAGAAAACAATTTGTTCAGGGAGAGGAGTCGATTTCTTTTGGATGCTCTAGGGTGTCGGTTTGTATATTCTCTCCCTGCTAAATTGTGGAAAGATGACATGGTAAATACTAATGAAAGGAATAGGAACTTTTCTAGAGATTAAAGTCAAATTCATAACATAAGTCCCTTATTTCTGGTCTGAAATCAAGATGTATCTTTTTCTGCCTGTGCCAAATAATTAGATACATCAACATAGTACTAGGTTATTAAAATAGGATAAAAATATAGTGTATCTAAGTATGAGATTTACTGTTAGCTTTTCAAAATTGCTCTCAGACTTTGTAAGTCAGTTTAAACCAGGTAATCTCTTCCTGAGTGTTAGCATTATGTCTGTAGGTAATACTAGCTGTCACTATTGTCATTTAAAAACAAAGGCATGTAAGAAGACACTAGAAAAAGAAATAGGAAGAAGAAAGGAGGGGGGAAAGCAATATGTAATCTGCTTTCTAAGAAGAGGCTAATAATAATATTCATTATTGAGCACTTAGAGGGTACTTGTTCCAAGTACTTCCTCCATGCGTTATTTGATTTAATCTGCCGAATAGCTCTGGAGATGTGAGTTCTATACCCCTCATTTTACAGATGGCACTTCTAGTCTCTGGAGGTTAACTAGCCAGCTCAAAGTTACCCAACTGATAAGGGAGGGGGTTCAGTGTTCAAGGTCAGGGGTTCTGACTCCAGCTATGGTGTGCTTGGGGATACAGCTGGGCCTCTCCAGTGCTGATAAAAGAATTAAGACATGACTTGGCATCAACACAGTCCAGGATTTGGGCCAGAAACTTGCTCTTGATTGTGTCCAGTAATGGCAATAATAAACTCCCAAGAGTACATTATCCAGAATCCTATTCCTTTCCCTTTTTCATGAAAATTCAACTACTGAGCTCCCTGCATGTTTCTTTGTTGACTGGTCATGGTGTTCTAGCAGCATGATGCATGTAGAAAGTACAATTATGATTGCTCTGGAATGAATGCAAAGGGATTAGTTCATTTGGGGGGTGGGGTATGATTGACCATATTTTTATATGCTAGAAAGTACTATATACTAGTACTGTCCATATTTCTATATACTAGAAAGTGACCCCTACAGTAAATCTAGTTATGATCTGGCACCATACAAAGGGGATTAGTGGATTTTTAATGAGTGGTTGTTACCAGATTGTGACAGTCTGCTATTTCCATCTCTAAGCTTAGCATGTAGTTGCCAGGAGAATCATACATGATTTCCTGTGGCTCTAGATGGTGCTGCGTCAAGGCCACAAACTTCTCTCTGAACTTGTGTCACATTTACTCTTGACTCTTTTAATCCTGAGGTGGGTAGTGATTGGTGTTCCCTTCTGTGGGTGAAGAGGCTCTCAGGGCAATTAAAATACCTCCCAGAGACCACACTGCCAGTTGGTGGCAGGCACACGGGTTGGCGTCTAGGTTCCTATCTCAGTAGAAACACTGAGAGCCTGGACTAGACCTTGTTTTACGCATGTGTTTCTATCAGTTAGTGCATATAGGTGTGCAGTAAATAATTATCTGCTGAATGAATAATGGCTAGTACATTTAACTTTAAAAATGATGGTTTGGTTGAGTTTGGGGTGATTTAAAACTGCAATCACTTTTACAGGAATACTTAATTTCTATTAATGTAGAATCTTATCTGTTAAAATTCTACTCCTTTCCTTTGTAGGAGTGAGTAGGGAGGCCAGGGGTTTTCCTGGTGTCTAATTGTATCCCTAACAGCATGGAACCCCAAAGGTAGAATGTCACATCACCATGGTGACTTTATCAGCCTCCTTGTCTCAGGGCTACAGAAGGTCTGCCGCTGTTTGAGTTGCATAGGCAACTTTCATGTATGCATATTGCTGTTCTGCTTACATATATTTATTCTGTTTTTCTGTGTTTTTAGGCTGTTTTGACAGAGTACAAATTAAAAGCGATTGAATATGTACACGGATATTTCTCTAGTGAACAGGTATTCTTTTGTTTATTTAAGCAAAAGCTTTTTTTTTTTAATATATTTTTTTAACAGTGATGTTCTGATTAGTGCCTTTACTTATTTACCTACTGATCAAGTTCAGAATTGCTTTTACTTTGTTGCTCTGTTTATTCAGGAACTTTAGAAGCTTTTGGTTTTAACAGAAAACTTTACATAATTTATAGTTGGCATATTTTATAAGCATACCCACTTTCATCACGGTATCATATGCTAAAATGATTTTAAAATGCAGTGTCTGAAAAACACAGTTCAAAGTGTTTATATTCTGAGCACAGTATCATGTCTGTAAACTTCTAACAGTTAACATACCCAAATTTGTACAGTGTTTATGAGTCAGTAATTGCAGAATTCACTGCAATTTATACAACTTGGAACAAATGGTAATATATGTTCTTATGTGAAGCCACGAATAAGAAAAAGAAATAGTGTCTAATAAGTAGTTTCTGTATCTTCCAGAAGACTGATATTATCAAGTGGGATTGTTTAGTGGAAACTTTCACCCAACTTTAGGAGTTTGCTGATTTTGAAAAATAAGTTTGCGTGTATGTACACACATGCGGAGACAGCTGGATTTCCAAGGAATACTTGGAAAATACTTGGTAGAGATACGAAGCAGAAATAGAAATGTACATCTGGAGAACAGTTCTGGGAAATGGTGGGAACATGAGTAAGGTAGACAGTGGATGAAACTGTAGATTGAGTTAGTAAGTAAATGCCCCAACTTTTCATCTCTTTCTCAAGACTTTCAAAACTGGAATAACATTAAGACTAGTTCTGCCTCCTAAATTCCTGAGAGCTACTCTGTGATTTGCACATGTTGCTACCTGTTTAATGAGTGGTTTCCAGATGTCCCATAACTTTTCACAGTGCTTTTTTTTTAAACGTAAATGTTTCAGGAAGATTTGTAATTTTACATAGCTGATAGCTTTTCTTTCCTTCTCTTGTATGTGTTTCTGTGTATATGTGTGAAATTTTGTAGAAAACTTCCCATAGTAGAAATTTAATGACTTTGCTACAGTCATTAAAAATTTTATCAAGCTATTTCCCAAGTGTGGTCTTATAAGCCTACTTACTATAAAGCATATCTCCCATCCTGTATCAGACATGATAGTTTATAAAGTTCTATGGTTGGTGTAGTCCCGGGTGCATTCACTGTGTGTAGTAAAAACATTATTCCCATAAAAGGAAGGACATGCTCTCTTATCAAGTTGTATAGAAAGTACAATAACTGTTGGCTACTTATGTATCTCTCAGTGAAGAGTGAGAAGTGTTTTTACTCTTCTTTACATACCACCCCATTTTCTAGTGTTAACTTTGCTTTGTGGAATAATTGAACCCGTAACATTTTGAGGAACTCAGAGTAAAAGAATTCATTAACCCAGATTTCATTATCCTCTCATCCTGAGTCTTTGTTGTTGTTCCTTTTGGGGTGTCCTTGGAGGCGGTGAACCCGGAGACTGCAGTGCTGTGGTTTCTGCGCACCTCTCCCTGGCCATGGCACAGTGTCTCCCTCGTTCACTTGAACTTGGCTGGTGGTAGTACGAGAGAGCCTGGCTGGCTGTGCTCTCAAAGTGACTTACTATTTAGAAGCTGCTGGCGTGATTCAGGGTAATTCTCACCTTTTTAGAGAATAGATCTGTGGTCTAAATCAGAATAGTATGCTCTCCACATCTGAGTTAGAGAGTAGAAGTTAGTGGGCCACCACTAACCCACACTACTGAAGACCTTTTTCTATGATTAAAACTGTCCTTCTCCACTAAATGTTTTAAAGCTTTCCATTCATACTGTATCTTTATATTCCTAAGCGAACATTTTATGTCCATCTAGTACTTTTCCAACTTTCTTTTTCTCCAGGTACTTTCTTCTTTCCCTGCCTTATACATTCCTTTATTTCTAGTCCAAGACTGTGTGCGGCAGTGGGAATGCTCTCTCTCTGCACTAACCACGATGGTAGCTACCAGCTTCACACGGCTGTTGAGCCCTCCCTTACCATGTGGCTTATGCCAGTAAGGAACTGAGTTTTCTCTTTGATTTGGTTTCACTTGATTTAAATGTAAGTAGCTGCACGTGGCTACTGCGTCTCACAGTCTAAACTCTGGTGTCATGCTTATGCCTCGTCATCTGGGCCCAGCAGCACACTTTGAATAACGATTCAGAGTACAGAAATAAATCTTGTAGAAATGTTTGCAAACACGTTGTCGGTAGAGCTAAATTAGTTCTTTGCTTTTCAGGTGGTTGATTTACTGAGATATTTCTCCTGGGCGGAGCCTCAGTTGAAGGCAATGAAAGCATTACAGCATGTAAGTAATTTATTTTTCCTTAGAATGTAGGATTTTAAGTATTTTGAATTCTCTCCTCGTATTCTGTAATTCATCTCAAGTTGCAGTTTGTTTGCTTTAGTTGCAGGCACTAAATTCCATTATACTTTATTCAAAAATAACTATGTTAAAAACATTAAAGCTTCCCAAATTGTAAAATTCAATCACATGTACTATACTGTTAAATTGTAGAGTTCTAATTGGCAGATTGGAGTAGAAAATATTTCTAGGCAAGCAAAACATAAGATTCAAATTCATAAGTATTTTTATTTTGGAGAAGGCAATGGCACCCCACTCCAGTGCTCTTGCCTGGAAAATCCCATGGATGGAGGAACCTGGAAGGCTGCAGTCCATGGGGTCTCGAAGAGTCTGACACGACTGAGTGACTTCACTTTCACTTTTCACTTTCATCCATTGGAGAAGGAAATGGCAACCCACTCCAGTGTTCTTGCCTGGAGAATCCCAGGGATGGGGGAGCCCAGTGGGCTGCCGTCTATGGGGTCACACAGAGTCGGACACGACTGAAGCGACTTAGCAGCAGCAGCAGCAGCAGCATTTTTATTTACTTCCGTTTTTGTGTGTCTTCACCTTCCTGTATTTAGTCTTAGAAGAATAGTCAGACTGATCTATGCCTGCATTTTTTTAGACCAATGCTGTCCAAATGACCTTTCAGTGACAATACAAATGTTTTGTATCTGCTCTATCCAATATGGTAACTGGCCACATATGTTTTTTGTGCACTTAAAATGTGTCATCTGTCTGAGGAATGGTATTTTTAAGGTCTTTGATTTTCATGTAAGCAAGCAACATGTCTAGTGGCTACCATATGGATGGCACAGTGCTAAAGCCTAGATTTTCAGAGGCTCTGAAGTCAAATGGGGTCTGGATGGATAGAGGATTTCCCTGGGAGTATCAGGCACTGCTAGCTTTAAAGAAATCTGCTGATCTTGAGGGCTTCCCAGTGGCTTAGTGGTAAAGAATCCACGTGCCAATGCAGGAGAAGCTGGTTTGATTCCTGGGTTGAAAAATCCCCTGGAGGAGGGCATGGCAACCCACTCCAGTATTTTTGCCTGGAAAATCCCATGGACAGGAGGGCCTGGAGGGCTACAGTCCATGAGGTTGCAAAGAGTTGGTACAACTGAGCGAGCACACAGGCACATACAGATCCTTATCTTCCTAAACTAATTTGCTTAAGGAAGTGTCTGGGTCTGTTAGTGCTTCTTCTCTTTAACAATTGCTTTTTTTCTGCTTTATTTAAAAAAAGAAAAGATTGTCTCACTCATTCACCTATCAGCAAGGGTTGAAAAATGTTTCTCTAAGGACCAAAGAAAAGGAGAGCAAAGCAGAGAGCTTCTGTAAAAAATACTGTTGGGGACCTTGGCTTATTTTATCAGAACAGCAAACTCATGACAAAGCTCTGAAGCCACCTTGCCTATCCACCCACCTTAGAATTAAAACTCAGAAGTGGGAATGCTGCACAGGCACACCTTCATGCACTTAGAGACAAAATCAGTCTGATTTCACTGTGTTCATACTGAAGACTGACTTTGACAATTAGGTTACGTTCTGGACATTTTCATAAATGAGCTACAGCAGTAGATCCAAGGTCTTCAGAAATATATAATAAACTTACATATAAGGAAATCAATCTTTTGCAGATATGTAACCGTCCGATAAAACTTTTAGATGTCTGTTTACAAACACGTAAGGGAGCATGCAGTTTTACTAATTCTTTTGGTGATAACAGGTTCAGTTCAGTTCAGTTCAGTCGCTCAGTAGTGTCCGACTCTTCGAGACCCCATGAATCGCAGCACGCCAGGCCTCCCTGTCCATCACCAACTCCCGGAGTTCACTCAGACTCATGTCCATCGAGTCAGTGATGCCATCTAGCCATCTCATCCTCTGTCGTCCCCTTCTCCTCTTGCCCCCAATCCCTCCCAGCATCAGAGTCTTTTCCAATGAGTCAACTCTTCAAATGAGGTGGCCAAAGTACTGGAATTTCAGCTTCAGCATCATTCCCTCCAAAGAAATCCCAGGGCTGATCTCCTTCAGAATGGACTGGTTGGATCTCCTTGCAGTCCAAGGGACTCTCAAGAGTCTTCAATAGTGTTTAAAAACAACTTCAGTTGATTCGATGACACCACCCTTATGGCAGAAAGTGAAGAGGAACTCAAAAGCCTCTTGATGAAAGTGAAAGAGGAGAGTGAAAAAGTTGGCTTAAAGCTCGAAAACTAAGATCATGGCGTCTGGTCCCATTACTTCATGGGAAATAGATGGGGAAACAGTGTCAGACTTTATTTTTGGGGGCTCCAAAATCACTGCAGATGGTGATTGCAGCCATGAAATTAAAAGACGCTTCCTCCTTGGAAGGAAAGTTATGACCAACCTAGATAGCATATTGAAAAGCAGAGATATTACTTTGCCAACAAAGGTCCGTCTAGTCTAGGCTATGGTTTTTCCAGTCGTCATGTATGGATGTGAGAGTTGGACTGTGAAGAAAGCTGAGCGCCAAAGAATTGATGCTTTTGAACTTTGAACATCAATAAGAATTGATGCTTATGTAAGTGGTGTTGGAGAAGACTCTTGAGAGTCCCTTGGACTGCAAAGAGGTCCAACCAGTCCATCCTAAAGGAGACCAGTCCTGGGCGTTCATTGCAAGGACTGATGCTGAGGCTGAAACTCCAGTACTTTGGCCACCTCATGCAAAGAGTTGACTCATTGGAAAAGACCCTAACACTGGGAGGGATTGGGGGCAGGAGGAGAAGGGGATGACAGAGGATGAGATGGCTGGATGGCATCACTGACTTGATGCACATGAGTCTGGGTCAACTCCGGGAGTTGGTGATGAACAGGGAGGCCTGGCGTGCTATGATTCACGGGGTCGCAAAGAGTTGGACACGACTGAGCCACTGAACTGAACTGAATCTCCTTATGTTGACTTTGATTTTGAATTTCCTCCACTGCTAACATCAATATATAAATTGACCTGCTTTTCAAAAACATAGGTATCCTAGACAAATATTAAATTACGTAACAGTCCATATAATCCTCAAGTGTCACAATGCACATTAACTTTCTTAGAAGTCCTGCAGTAAAAGAACCTGTTAATATTTAACCCATGCCAACATCCGCTGGATCATAGAAAAAGCAAGAGAGTTCCAGAAAAACATCTATTTCTGCTTTATTGACTATGCCAAAGCCTTTGACTGTGTGGATCAAAATAAACTGTGGAAAATTCTGAAAGAGATGGGAATACCAGACCACCTGATTTGCCTCTTGAGAAATTTGTATGCAGGTCAGGAAGCAACAGTTAGAACTGGACATGGAACAACAGACTGGTTCCAAATAGGAAAAGGAGTTCGTCAAGGCTGTATATTGTCACCCTGTTTATTTAACTTATATGCAGAGTACATCATGAGAAACGCTGGACTGGAAGAAACACAAACTGGAATCAAGATTGCTGGGAGAAATATCAATAATCTCAGATATGCAGATGACACCACCCTTATGGCAGAAAGTGAAGAGGAACTAAAAAGCCTCTTGATGAAAGTGAAAGTGGAGAGTGAAAAAGTTGGCTTAAAGCTCAACATTCAGAAAACGAAGATCATGGCATCTGGACCCACCATTTCATGGAAAATAGATGGGGAAACAGTGGAAACAGTGTCAGACTTTATTTTTTGGGGCTCCAAAATCACTGCAGATGGTGACTGCAGCCATGAAATTAAAAGACGCTTACTCCTTGGAAGGAAAGTTATGACCAACCTAGATAGCATATTCAAAAGCAGAGACATTACTTTGCCAACAAAGGTCCGTCTAGTCAAGGCTATGGTTTTTCCTGTGGTCATGTATGGATGTGAGAGTTGGACCGTGAAGAAGGCTGAGCACCAAAGAATTGATGCTTTTGAACTGTGGTGTTGGAGAAGACTCTTGAGAGTCCCTTGGACTGCAAGGAGATCCAACCAGTCCATTCTGAAGGAGATCAGCCCTGGGATTTCTTTGGAAGGAATGACGCTAAAGCTGAAACTCCAGTACTTTGGCCACCTCATGCGAAGAGTTGACTCATTGGAAAAGACTCTGATGCTGGGAGGGATTGGGGGCAGGAGGAGAAGGGGACGACAGAGGATGAGATGGCTAGATGGCATCACTGACTTGATGGACATGAGTCTGAGTGAACTCCGGGAGTTGGTGATGGACAGGGAGGCCTGGCGTGCTGCGATTCATGGGGTCGCGAAGAGTTGGACACTACTGAGCGACTGATCTGATCTGATCCCCTAATCGTGTGATTGGAGTACCTTTTTTTAATAACCCTATTTAGTACCATGGACTTCACTAGAAGTGCTGATTGTGACATAACCTAGCACTCCAACTGAGAAATTACGATTGTTTTCTAACTTTTCAAGCAGTGTGTCTCCCTTATTTGTAAATAGCCTCTTTTTATACAGCCTTTCTGAGGAAAGTAGAATATATATTTTTTTTTAATAGATGAACATATTGATAGATGTGGATAAGAAAGAGCACATAGGAGAACTTAGTTCTTCAATTAAAGTAATTACATTGAAAAAGCCTAGTTTTAATCCACATAGTTGTTAGGACTTACTTTTGATTAAGCAGCTTTCATCTCATATTTATATTAAGAACATTTAATTACAGTACCCCCCACCCCCAAAAGACAGATTCTGGCATGAAAATTTCTCATGTTGAAAGTAGAATTATTTTTTTTTTATTAATAGAAAATGGTGGCTGTTCACCCAGGAGAAGTGGTCAATATACTCAACTGTTTCACCTTCAGTAAAGACAAACTAGTTGCTCTTGAACTGTTAGCTTCGTAAGTATTTCTTCTTCTTTTTACTCAGAAAAATTTGGAAAACTTTTCAAACATCTTTTAACTCATTAGTGTATGTTAATGTGTCAGAATTATATTGGTAAATGGAACTAATGAAATGTATGAAAGCATAGAGCTGAATTCTTATATCTAAGTAGTGTGCTCATTACACATGATTATAAACTTGTAAAATTAGTGGGGCTTATTGAGTTTAGTTATTTTGATTTGGCTGCGTATCGGTGACTTGCTTTGCCTTCCCACTGGGAATAACTTGAGAGGCTTGTTGGTAAATCCAGAGGACATATGGCTAGATGGGTTTTCCACGTTCTGACAGTGTATGTATTTTTTTGCTTCCTATACACTTATTCTCTCTGGATCTTGTTTTCCTCAATTGTGAAAATAAGGATCTTATCTACGTGGTAGGGATGCAGATTTTTAGTACTATAAAATTTAAAACACCCAGCACAGCATTTGAGAAATGATTGTGAAATAAATTTGAGAAATGAATGTTAGAGAAAAGGAACCTACTCTCCTATAATGTATTTATGAGAGTCTACAAATTGCTATGTATTTCCAGCACATGCAGTTTTTAAGTCCCTAATATATTTATAAATGACCACAAAAACACAAATTTAAAATAAAACATAAGATAAAACTTCATTTTTAGATCAACCTTGATTTTTATGCATTTACCACAAGGGTTTGTTTTATTGCCATTAGCTCTCCTGACACAGACAGGGTAGATTTGCAAGAATCTCAAAATAGTGATTTTTTTTTTTTTTAAATTTGAAATATTGCTTTGTTACTTTCAAGTAGCCAGATAAACATTATTCAGTTACTATATGTACCATATTTATATAAACATGTTAATTACACTCATCAATCAAAACTGAATAACCATACTCTTCTTGTTACATCATGGAAAAAAGCTTACTCACATATATCTGTGTATAAATGTGTGTGTCCAGGTTCTTAAATGAAAAGCTAAATTGTATTTCCTTGGTAGAAACATTGTTGATGCACAGAATTCTCGTCCCATTGAAGATTTGTTCAGGATAAATATGTCTGAGAAGAAACGGTGTAAGAGGGTGCTTGAACAGGTAATTTCCTCAAGATTGCTATGTAAGTGGCACGTGGTTTTCCTGAATGCTGATGAAAAAAACAGTACCGATCTTATTACCGTGCTAACTTTTGATGAATAACCTGACTGCTGTTCTGTGATGGGTTAATAATGACAGCCCTGCAGTCTGTGGTGGGGAACTAGAGCCTTTAGGGGTGAGAGGGGAACACTGGGGTGTGAAGAGATGGTTTGAGAGTGAGAAGCCAGTGGCGACTCAGTATGAGCCTCATGGGGTGTTTTTCTCAATCCCTTGGTAGCTCTGCCATGTCTCCAAGCTTTTGTCTTTAACTTTATGTGTTTAGGAGGAACTGACTCAGATGATAAAGAATCTGCCTGCAGTGCAGGAGACCTGGGTTTGATCCCTGGGTCGGGAAGATCCCCTGGAGAAGGAAATGGCAAACCCATTCCAGTATTCTTGCCTGGAAAAATCCAATGGACAGAGGAGCCTGGCGGGCTACCTTCCATGGGGTCACATGAGTCAGACACCACTTAGCAACTAAACCACCACCAGGAACTTGACTTATTTGTCATCGGGCTTATTTTCATCAAACTTAGAAAAGATGAATAATTATAAGGCTAAATTCCAGTTTGTTCATTTAAAGTCTCTATTAGTGGGAGAAGTTGTACTTGTCCAAGTCTAGAAAACTTGATTCGTCATTCAAGGTAGTTATTTCTTAGGATTTTGACAGGTGGAAACTGGATTAGAGGTTAGAAACCTGCTCGAGGAGGGCATGGACTGTTCCCCCAGGAGCTGCAGCCCAGTCGTATTTAGTCCTTGCACACAATTTATAGAATCCATCGTCAAGAGGTCTTTGGGTAGGAGTCTACTAGTTGCAACGATAAAAACATTCGGTTACCATTTAAATAATTCCATTTAAGTGAAGTGATTTTACTTACTAATTTTAGTCATGTTCACCAGTGGAAGTGCTGACTGATGTATGAACAGATTGAATGTGATGCTCTTCCTTAATCCATCCTATTTAGCAGGGCTTCCCAATATCCAGAATGCTAAATTTTGTGAGTTTATTTTATGTTTTTTAACAATCCTCCTCTTTGTTATGTTACAGGCTTTCAAAGGGGGCTGCAAAGCTCCTCATGCGATGATATCTTCTTGTGGAACAATCCCAGGAAATCCGTATCCCAAAGGAAAACCTAGTCGCATCAATGGAATTTTCCCAGTAAGCATACTTGTGTGGCTCCATGTGCAACTTCTTTGTATAAAATTGAACACAGTTATGGTATTTACAGAAAATGCCAGTTGTTGATGCTTCTACGAAGTAAAGGAATTTTACTATGTCAGCAACATAATTCATAGATTTACCACTGAAAGAAAGCTCATACATAAGCTATATTAAAATATTTCTGTAAAATATACAGAACAACAAGCTAGACAGAAAAGAGAGTGATTTGGTTTTGACTTGTTTTGGCAAGTATTTTAGAAGCACTGATTTACATGTAATAAAGGACTATTTCTCAGATTCTCAGTATTCTTCAAACAGTTTCACACTTGTGTGTTTGGGAAATCCTGCATGCAGTGTCTCCTTTTTGGAGAATCACATTGCATAATAAAGTCTCTGAGAAGTCCCACAAGAAAGACACTTATTTTTATGTCACCCAGTGTTCCTCAGATTTCTTTATGAAATAATTTTTTCAAAGAATGGTGTATTTTTAATGGCAATGTGACAAATAGCCTTAAAACTTAGTGGATTGAAACAATAAACGTTTAGTGTCTCATGCAGTTTCTCTGGACCAGGAATCTAGGAATAGTTTAGTTTGTTTGGTTCTGGCTCAGGGTTTCTCATGAGGCTGCAGTCATCTGATCGCTTGATTGGAGCGTGAGCCTGAGCTTCCAAGGTGAGTCACGAACCTAGCAAATTAGTGTTGAGGTTAGCAGGCAGGGGGGGGTCTTTGTTCCTCAGCATAAGGACATTTCCATAGTGCTGCTCGAATACCTCTAGACACGGCAGCTGACTTCCATCAGAGCAGGTAGTCCTGGAGACGGCCGGCAGAGGCCATGTTGTCTGTTATGGCTCAGTCTTGGGAGTCAAATGCCCTCAGTTCTGGAACATCCTGTTTGTTACATGGGTCAGTCCTGTTCATGTAGGGGGCTGCACAGGGACACGTAGGAGCTGAGGATCACTGGGAGCCGCCTTGGAAACTAGCTCCAAACTAGTATGTACCACTTAGAACACAAACTGTTGGGGGACACATTGTAATAGGGTGTCAGCTTATTTTCGTCTGTTAATTAGAGCAGTCTCGTGTGAGGTCAGTATAAGCGATCACACTTAATAGGTACAGAGAACACCATTTCTTATTACTTATTTTCAACTGTAATATAAGTACTGTTTTTGATTCTTTGAGCATCAGACACTGTAGCACTGGAGCTGTCTCTGGCTGCTCCTACTGTGCAGTGAAAAAATTAGAACATACTTCTCCTCCTCTGTCTCCCCATGTGTATTGTGTATTTCCTTGAACCTCTGTACGTGTTGTGAGGGCTGCATCAGGATCATGAGCCAGAGCAAGACTGGGGCTGTGCTCCATCCTTACACTCCTGCCAAGTTATGTTCTTTCTTCAGGGTAGCACAGCAAGGGTCTGGATTTGTTTTATTTTTGCTTTGGGGTTTGTATGGGTTTGTTTTGTTTTTAATCTCAATTATCTTTCCTTCTTTTTCTTTTTTTTGAAATAGGGAACCCCTTTGAAGAAAGATGGTGAGGACTGTTCCAATGAAGGCAAAGGAATAGCCGCACGGATTCTTGGACCATCCAAACCAGTATGTTTAGAAAAGAAGTGACAGAACAAGTCTTGATGCTTATATCTGGTTTTCTGTCTATTCAAAGCATAAATTTCATTTTTTGTTGGGCAGTCTAAAGTGCAATAGAAACTCTAGGAAAGTAAATGGTTCCTAGGGAAATACACTACAATTGGTTAGCCGTGTTAAAGGCCCCTTTGAGGATTAATGGCATATTGTAAAGGTAGACCAGTTGAACTGCTATTAGTGTTTTTTTTTCTGCAGCCATATTCAGCAGTTCACTTGGAGACGTGGAGAGTAGAGAGTTCACTTTAACTAAGGTTGACCTACAAGACCTTTTAGAACACCCAAATGAGATGTCCTTTTCATTATAGGGGACTGGAATGCAAAAGTAGGAAGTCAAGAAACACCTGGAGTAACAGGCAAATTTGGCCTTGAAATACAGATTGAAGCAGGACAAAGGCTAATAGAGTTTTGCCAAGAGAACGCACTGGTCATAGCAAACACCCTCTTCCAACAACACAAGAGAAGACTCTACACATGGACATCACCAGATGGTCAACACCAAAATCAGATTGATTATATTCTTTACAGCCAAAGATGGAGAAGCTCTATACAGTCAGCAAAAACAAGACCGGGAACTGACTGTGGCTCAGATCATGAACTCCTTATTGCCAAATTCAGACTTAAATTGAAGTAAGTAGGGAAAACCCTAGACCATTCAGGTATGACCTAAATCAAATCCCTTACGATTATACAGTGGAAGTGAGAAATAGATTTAAGGGACTAGATCTGATAGACAGAGTGCCTGATGAACTATGGACGGAGGTTTGTGACATTGTACAGGAGACAGGGATCAAGACCATCCCCATGGAAAAGAAATGCAAAAAAGCAAAATGGCTGTCTGAGGAGGCCTTACAAATAGCTGTGAAAAGAAGAGAAGCGAAAAGCAAAGGAGAAAAGGAACGATATAAGCATCTGAATGCAGAGTTCCAAAGAATAGCAAAGAGAGATAAGAAAGCCTTCCTCAGCGATCAATGCAAAGAAATAGAGGAAAACAACAGAATGGGAAAGACTGGAGATCTCTTCAAGAAAATTAGAGATACCAAGGGAAAATTTCATGCAAAGATGGGCTCGATAAAGGACAGAAATGGTAGGGACCTAACAGAAGCAGAAGATATTAAGAAGAGGTGGCAAGAGTACATAGAAGAACTGTACAAAAAAGATCTTCATGACCCAGATAATCACTATGGTGTGATCACTGACCTAGAGCCAGACATCCTGGAATGTGAAGTCAAGTGGGCCTTAGAAAGCATCACTAGGAAGAAAGCTAGTGGAGGTGAAAAAGATGGGAATACCAGACCACCTGACCTGCCTCTTGAGAAATCTATATGCAGGTTAGGAAGCAACAGAACTGGACATGGAACAACAGACTGGTTCCAAATAGGAAAAGGAGTACGTCAAGGCTGTATATTGTCACCCTGCTTATTTAACTTATATGCAGAGTACATCATGAGAAACGCTGGGCTGGAAGAAGCACAAGCTAGAATCAAAATTGCTGGGAGAAATATCAATAACCTCAGATATGCAGATGACACCACCCTTATGGCAGAAAGTGAACTCAAAAGCCTCTTGATGAAAGTGAAAGAGGAGACTGAAAAAGTTGGCTTAAAGTTCAACATTCAGAAAACGAAGATCAAAAAAAAAAAAAGAAAACGAAGATCATGGCATCTGGTCCCACCACTTCATGGCAAATAGATGGGGAAACAGTGTCAGACTTTATTTTTTTGGGCTCCAAAATCACTGCAGATGGTGATTGCAGCCATGAAATTAAAAGACGCTTACTCCTTGGAAGGAAAGTTATGACCAACCTAGATAGCATATTCAAAAGCAGAGACATTACTTTGCCAACAAAGGTCCGTCTAGTCAAGGCTATGGTTTTTCCAGTGGTCATGTATGGATGTGAGAGTTGGACTGTGAAGAAAGCTGAGCACCGAAGAATTGATGCTTTTGAACTATGGTATTAGAGAAGACTCTTGAGAGTCCCTTGGACTGCAAGGAGGTCCAACCAGTCCATCCTAAAGGAGACCAGTCCTGGGTAATCAATGGAAGGGCTGATGCTAAAGCTGAAACTCCAGTACTTTGGCCACCTCATGTGAAGAGTTGACTCATTGGAAAAGACCTTGATGCCGGGAGGGATTGAGGGCAGGAGGAGAAGGGGACGACAGAGGATGAGATGGCTGGATGGCATCACCGACTTGATAGACATGAATTTGAGTAAACTCCAGGAGTTGGTGATGGATAGGATGGCCTGGTGTGCTGCAATTCATGGGGTCGCAAAGAGTCAGACACGACTGAGCAACTGAACTGAACTGAACTGAGCTGAAGGTTGAGGTATGATGGCTGGATTAGTGTTAGTGAAGTGAGAATGGAGCCAGGAGGTAGAGCGTATTTTCAAGGGAGTGATTGGAATATAAACTGAGCAGGAGAAGACAACCTCGTGAGTTGAAGGATTGTACTATGAGAGGCCAACACACAGCCGCCTTGCAGTCCTGGCTGCCCACCTGACAAGAACTTGGGTGGCTGTTGTTTACAGTAAAATAGTCACAGATCATAGTCCTTGCACGGAACCAGCACATTATCCAGGGCTGCCATTAAGAGTGCTGGAGAGAGTCTAGGTTCCTCACTCCAGGGCATCCCGTCTGCTCCAAGATGTAGGTGCCAGCCCCCTCGAGGGGGTGTGTGTGCTCTCTCATCCTCTGCATCTCTGTAGTTACAGTTGCAGCATGCGGCCTAGCTTTGCTTACCTCTGGTCCTCTGGAGACCAGCTCTTTGAATGTTCTTTCATACCTAAGTCCTGTACACTCTAAAATGGAAGATTTGTGGATTCAAACGTAAAAAGACTAAGCTACTGAATTCATAATTCCAGTCTGCATTCTACCAGAGTTGTCAGAATGCCAAATGCCAAAGGAAACAGTGCTTGTTTCTTTCAAAAAGAGAAAAGCGGTTACGATCAAGATGACTTTCCAGGAGGATGTGGGAAGTCCTTGAGTAGCTGAGACTCCAAAACTTGGTGGGTTTTTTGTGTTCCATGGGAGGAGACAGGAATCCTTGGATTAACCTAAACTGGGTCAGAGAAGAATTTGCTGTTCAGGCTGAGGTTGGCCTTTTGTTGGAGATGATCTGCAACTGAAATAAAAAATTAACACCTCTACACCAGACCAAATGGAGTTGAGTTTGAGCAAACTCCAGGAGATGGTGAAGGACAGGGAAGCCTAGCGGGTCGCAGTCCATGGGGTCGCAATGAGTCGCACGTGACTGAGCGACTGAACGACAGCAACAGCAGCAGCAGTCTTTGGCAGGATCTCTCTTTGGACTTTAATAGGAGCCACATTTATTAAGCAAAGAAATTTCCCTCCTTTGTGCTATTTGTTAGTGCAATGGCATTTGATATGCTGGAGCAGTTTTGTCGTCTTAGACCTAAATGTTTTGAAAGACAAGTTGTATTTTGTTTTGGCAGGAGACGGCTTCCTTGATGTTCTGCTAACTGCTGTACTTTCCCCTCTCATTCTAGCCTCCTTCAACATACAATCCACATAAACCTGTTCCTTACCCGATACCTCCATGCCGACCACACGCAACTATTGCACCAAGTAAGGAGCTCTTTCAGAGTTCACTTTTTTTCCTTTTTGCTCTGTATTTATTAAGTTGAAAGTAAAGGTTGGTATATGTACTCTGGAAATCTGGAGCACTCATGAAATATGCTATGCTGAGCTTTCCTTTGCCCATAGTTGGTTACTCTAGGGTATTGGTCTACAACAGTGCAGAGGACTAAGAGGATTAATATCTCATTTAGGATATTTTCCTTTTGATAAATTAATTGTAGATTTTTTTTTCATTGTTACTTATTTATATAAGCTTTTGCTTATGGGTAAATCATCTTGAATCCCTTTTTTGATAGTTGGTATTCAAAGACATCATTAGTGCATTTAACTTGAAAGGGCCAAGTGTGTGTGCTTGACATAAAAGGCAAATCATACACATCTGGCAGGTTCTGCCCACTGTGCCCTTCAGTGAGTTGAGCCTGGAGCGAGCCTGCACTGGAAATAGAAGTCTCTGCTTGTCTAATTCGAGCTCACTCTTCACCCAAGCCTCCATGTAAAACGCAACTGTACTAGATGACACAGTTTTAGAAATAAAGTCGGTGGCTGTGTCAATACAGCTTGAACTCGGAATGATGCTAAATTGTACTTTTTTTTTCTATTATATTTTTATTTTAGGTGCTTATAACAATGCAGGTCTGGTACCGTTAGCCAACGTCATAGCTCCAGGAGTGCCCCCGCCACCTCCATATACTCCTAATCCAGTAGCAGCAGGTAAAATCAGGTTGTTATGGGGTGTTAAAAGGCAATAACTTTCTCACCTTACATTCGGGGGGACAGATGTGTGGTGTGTTATTGTCCTAACAGGGAGCACAGCCCCCAAGCCTGCTGATGGAGCCGAGTGTGTGACATCCAGGCTCCACTAGAGTGGTCTCGGTCCACATGCAACAGATTTCTGTGTGTTAATTTTGTAGCCTGCAGCTTTACCAAATCCACTGATGAGTTCTGGTCATCTTCTGGTAGCATCTTTAGGATCAGCATCTATGTAGGGTCTTCTGTGTATAGTAAGTATCATGTCATCTGCAATCAGTGACAGTTTAACAACTTCTTTTCCAACTGGGATTCCCTTTACTTCTTTTTCTTCTCTGATTGCCATGGCTAGGACTTCCGAAACTATATTGAATAAAAATGGAGAGAGTGGACATCCTTGTCTTGTTCCCGATCTTAGAGGAAATGGTTTCAACTTTTCACCATGGAGTATGAGGTTAGCTGTAGGTTTGTAGCATATGGCCTTTATTATGTTGAGGTAAGTGTGAACATGACCAGGCCGTAGAAACAGAACCATTTCTCCTGAGTCGGACGCTGACAGGCAGTGGAAGAGCATCACTGACCTGGCGAGCGTCGCTCTTAGGGCACCTTGTGTCTGCCGTGGGGAGGAAAGGCTTGTTAGAAGGTGCTCAGAAGCGCTGAGCCTGCCCACACGCTTTCCAGGCCAGCCTTTCCTTTGGGCCCATTGGGAACTCAGGATATGAAGTGTAAATGTTTTTTTCTATCTTGTCAAATTGTTCCCCCAAAAGACTGCACCTGTTTATACCAGCCAGTGAGGGTATATGAGCATACCATTTCTCACACCCTTTTGAAATGGAATGATAACAGGTTTTTTGTTTTACTTTTGCCAATCTGATAGACTGATTCAGCTGATGCCTTCTTTTGTCTGTCTTTTACAAAAGTTTATTTCATTCAGCTATTTGATTTGACTCTCCTGAATTTTGTCTTGTTTAGGAAACCCTTCCCCAACCCAGAAGTGCAGCAACATCTATATTCTCTAATTACTGTTGTAATGATTGTTTTTAAGTGTATAGCTTTTCATTTACTTGCCATTTATTTCTGTATGTGTATAGGGTAGGGCTAGAACTGAAATTAAGTTCTGTCTTAATTTACTTTTGCCCTTCCCCAGGATTCAGAGTTACTTACTAAAGTTTAATAAATTCTTTTTTTCTAGTCAGAATGGTTTTGGTGTTTGCCAAGAGTACTCTGATTAAAGTTGCAAAATCTTTTTTCTAAAATCTGTCATTTTATTTCTTGCCCTTATTCACAGTATGTTTTAACCTTAGGGTTTTACATTTTTGTGTAGACAGACAGACAGACAGAGGTTGTGGAAGAAGAGCTGGAACCATGTTACCTTAGTCAGGTATTTTTAACCCTAAGTAGGTAGGCCAGGTAGTCTGGGTCTTCTAAGATTCCTACTCCATCTGGAATTCATTTTCATGTCGGGTGAAGTAGAGGGTTATCTTAATTTTTTTTTCCAGACAGTAGTCGGTCCGTCCATGCCAGCACTGTTTATTAACTAATCTGTTTTCCCTGCTGCTTTGAAATAATACATTTATCTTAAGTTTTCATTTACACACATGGCTCTAATTCTGGGCTCTTTATTCTGTTCCAATCTAGTTACTTTATGTTGCGATGATACTATATTGATTTAATTAGCAGATTTACAGTGTATTCTGACATCTAATAAAGCTAGCTTTCTCTCACTGTATTTTCGTATCTTTCTTACCCAGTTTTGGAAATTGATTCTTCCATGTGAACTTTTAAGATCACCTTATGCAATTAGAAAAGAGTTGAATTTATGTATTTATAGTTATATAGTAATTTGGAGAGATGACTTTTTTATGATATTAAATTTTACCATTTAATTATATATATATGTACGTGTGTGTCTTTAAATCATGGCAAGTGGTAGTGTTTTTCCAGGTCTTATGTTATTGCTTGCAGTAAGTGTTTTTTGGGGTGGGGGAGGTTTATTTGAGTTATAGGTGATTTACAATGTGTTAATTTCTGCTGCTTTCAAGAAGATTTTGTAGTTTTCTTCATATAGGTTTTTTGCCTTAGGTTTGTATCTAGGAATTTTAGAGGAATTTTTTTGTTACAATTATAAATGGATATTTTATTTGTAGCTGCTTGTTACTGATTTCCTATTTTAGTTTTTTCTTTGAAAGTCTCTTCTGGGTATAAAATGTCAGCTGACTTATACTTTACTGAGTATAAGTAAGCTGCCTGCCCTCCCCGCCCCACCCACCCCAGCCTTATTGGGAATTGACCCTTATTGGGTCCACACTTCTTTTTTGTTTTCATTTTTCAGAAGTCTTTTGCCTGTATCTTTATTTTTAATATTATGATATATACTAGAATCTGATTTTTGTAAACCAGTGGGGAAGAGACTTAATAGGGGTTTCAGATATTCATAAAAATTGCATATTTGTTCTTAGTCCTTCCATTTTATTTTTATGCTCATTATTATTCTTTTATCCAAGTTTTTCATTTTTCTGATTTTTGTTTACTTGAATTCATTCACATTGCTTTAAAATTTTTTAAAAACTTTTCTTTCCTTGCTCCTACTCAAACTTAGAATTTCTATCTTTAAATATCACTAGTGACCATCTTCATATTCTTAGTGGTTGTCAGTGTACAGAAAGTAAAAACAGCTGTCCTGCATCCCACCGTTGACTTCCATACAGCCTCTCCTTGATCATCAATTTGTGTCTCTTGATGGAATACGTTTTTCCTTCTGTGCCTCTGAACTCATGGCTTCTTAACTTTGTGACTTCTCTTTGATGCCCTGTCCTCATATACTCACTCTGATTTTCTTTTAGTAGAAAATTTCTCTAATTAGCTTTTTCAAAAAGGGTAGAGCTGTAGGATTATAGATGAGAAACCCAATTCTCACTAATTTTCTTTATGAGACCCTTAGTCTCTTTCTATAAACTTACAAAGAAGACATTCCTTATCTTTAGAGTTCACAAATGTCTTTAGTCTTGGAGTTCAGATATTTCACCAGGATATTTAGGTGTGGATCTTATGGTTAATCCTTTCTAGAACTCTGTAAGCCCTTTAGATGTGAAAACTCAAGTCTTTAAAGCTTTGGAAAATTTTGTCTTTATATTCCTTTAATTAATGATATTTTATCTCTTTTTTCTCCTTCTAGTACTCTTATTTTTCAGTGTATTTGTTCTAAGTCTCTTAGCTAGTCATTCAGTACTTAAAAAAATTTTTTTTTGTCATCTTAAATGGAACTTTTAATTTCAACTATGTAATTTAGCTTTCAGTAGTGTTATTTCTGATCTTCACCATTCTTTGCATTTATTAACTTGGAGTAGATTTTTATATCTAAAATCTTCAGCTTCTCTGCTTGTTTTCTTACAATATTATGTGTGTATATATTCTTCATTTGCATTACAGGATTTTAAAGTTCTTTTTCTTCCATTAAATCTCTGGATAGACACTGTCTAAGTTTATTTGTACTCAAGTCCCTTAAACAAGCTTGATCTTTTTTACTCTCTGTGTCAGGGCTTGTGGGTTCCCTTTTTGCACTTTACGCCTGTCACACTGATGCTTTCTTGGGCAGTTACTGACAAGCCACGAGAGGTCATTTGTTTGCCACTGTATCTCTGAATAATGGCTTGGTAAGATGGGTCCTTTCCCATGGGGCTGGAGAGGGTGTGCTTTAGGCTGTTGGTCTCATGGCTTCAGCTCGGGCAGTTCCCCCTGACATCTCCTAGCGTGGGGCCTTTTCTAGAACTGAGTACAGCAGTGGACAGAGCCACTTTCTCTCTGTTTGCTTGGTGACGCACCCACCTTGTGAGATTGGCCCCTCGGGCGGCAGTGGATCCTGCCCTCAGCGCCCACCTCCCCTTCCAGGCCTCCCCTGCACTGTAGGCATGCTGCCCAGCAGTGCTTGTCAGCTTAGCCGGTGACAGTGGCTCCTGTCTGCACTCCTACTGCACTCCCTCCTAGACGCACACCAGGCCTTCCACCGTCTTTCCGAAAAGCCTTCTTAAATGAATCTATAAAACAACAGTGTTTGCTTAAAGCCCGATATGGAGAAGTGGTGGGAACAATTGCTCATAATCCTTGCAGTCTTCCTATAGTTACTACTATGATTTTTGTTTATTTCCTTTTTTTTTAATAGGCATATATTGTTTTTCCTAACACAGTATACATAACATATTCTGGATTTTTTTTCTTTTACCCCAGTCTCTGATTATTATGATGGTGAATAATTTGATTAAAGCTGGAAATCAACTTTTATTTATTTATTTATTTTCTCATAGAGAATGAAGACCTCTCCAGTCAGTCAAAACCTACACAGAATCAAGGTAAGCACCAAATTTGATGTCTGTCCTGGCTGCCTGCTCTGTTTTCCACTGAGATCAATTTGAGTTTGAGTGTATTTGAAATCTTTATGCTTTAGGGAAAGTTCCTGGTTAAAAAATTTAATTAATCAATGCTTGCTAAAAGTGACTTTAAGAGTGATACATTTTATTAGAAAATGAAATTTTGATGGTGGTACATTTTAAAGACATTGCATGCAATATATAAAATATAATCTATAAAATGTCTATCTTACAGAATCATCTAAGAAAGCTTTGAAATCCATATTAACTGGATTTAAAAATAATTATATGTCTCTGTTGCAGTTTGTAAAACTTTGAAGCCGTCTCAGTGCTATGTGGCATTATATCTGCATTCACTTCACATTGTATGATATTCGAAGCCTCATATTCTTAAATATATAAACAACATTTCTTTTTGATAAAAACCCTTTTTTGACAAATGCTGTGTGAAATAGATCTTTTAGACTTAGTTATTTCAATAAGTATTCAGAGTAGTGTAATTTAACGTAAGGAAAGAAGAAAGAGTTGACGAAGGGGCAGCAGAGCAGGAAGCGCAACCAGCAGGTGAAGGTGAGGCAAGGCCTCCACGTGGCAGCGGCTCTGTGACGTTTTCCCCTCCCCACAGTGGAGGATATGTGTGCTCAGGAAAGAGATGCTGTCTGCTGTGAGACAAAACCTGGGACCAGTTCTCACGTAGCAGAGTAGCACATGAATCTGAGCATCGCAGTGCACAGGTAGGAATCTTGGGAGAATTCCATTCCCCGAGAATGTGTGGCAACAGTGCTTTTTAGCTGGTAATTTCTAAGGCAGTAGCATAGCAGGGAGGAAAAGACCCTAAGTGAGACGTCAGGACATAATAGTATTTGATCCTGGCTCTGGTACCACCTGGTTTTGTAACCTTGAGCAGCTGATTTAGCTTCTAGCAAAGGGAGATTAAGGAAACTTCAGCCTTTATGCTCAGCTTTGTTAATAGATCTGTTTTTAAAGAGAATAAACAGATTAAGTATCATCAGCACCTTTATTGGAAGAGCACACTTTGCTTTTCCTTTGCTGTGTTATGTTAGCATACTTAAGATTGTTTTTCCTTTTTGAACCATATTACAAAATAAGTATAGTGCTTAAGAACACAAGTATGACAGACCTTGCTGAAGTCTTAGTTCTGTCACTTCATAGCTGCATGACCTTTTTATCATCATCATTATTGATATCACTGTGGTAAGATCTCTTATTGAGATCTACCCTTGTAACCAATTTTTAAGTACACAGTATAGTATTGTTAACTGGAGGCATGGTGTTGTACAGCTAATTTCTAGAACTCACTCATCTTTCATAACTGAAACTTTATGTCCTTTGAACACCACTCAATAGCTGCATGATCTTTTAACAAATGACTTAATCACAACTAAGCCTGGGATTTCCCATCTCTAAAATGGGGATATCAGTGCCTGTCAGGGTTATATGAGGACAAATGAAATGATGGGTGTAAAGTACTTAGCACAGGATCTAACACGTCGTGTTTTGTGGTATTTCCCACAAAAGGAAAGTGTTATTTCCCATGGTGTGGTTTTGAGGGGTGGGGGGGTTCATTTTTGTTTTGTTCCACTTTGACTGCAGGCTCTGTGATTAATAGTGCGTGGCTTTTGTGTCATTATACGTAAAGCTCTCCAGCAGAGGTTGCTATAAAGAACACTGTGGGAAGCTTGGCTTTCCCTTGCCATCTGTCATTAACTACATGGTCCTCAGCATGAAGTTAAATAAGACAGGGAATTCTCAAATGTTTTCCCCACCAGGTGTTTCCCACCCAATGTTAACCTAAATCATTTTTTGGTACATTATTTACAAACATGAAACTAGGCATATATTCCTTGTGCTTCTAGTTCTTATAAAACAAATGGAATACAGAGCTACAAACCTATTTTCATATGTACTCTCAATTTAAAATGATAGTGATTTTCTTGAAACTAGATTACGGCTCATGATATGAATATGGTATGAACTACAGATCTTTTGTGGAGAAGGAAATGGCACCCCACTCCAGTACCCTTGCCTGGAAAATCCCATGGACGGAGAAGCCTGGTAGGCTACAGTCCATGGGGTCCCAAAGAGTCGGACACAACTGAGCGACTTCACTTACTCACAGATCTTTTGAGTTTAATGTTTATATATTTATGTTTTACTATTTGTCAATTCTCCTCCCATATTGATTGTCTAAAACAGCTGTAAAATTTGTTCAGCCCAGTGCAGCACCCTTTGGCCATCACTTAGTACAAATGCATTACGTGGATGTGGGCTTCCTCCATTCTTGTCCTGTGGTCCTTTCTCCATCTGTAATTAACACAGTGCATCACTTTATGGACCATGTCAGCTTCCTTATGTCCAGAGTCTTTATTATGCGTAGATTTAAAAAGTGAAGTCTTAGTCCATGAAAAGGTCTTTCAGTTGATTATCACTGCAAAGGGAACATTCTCTATTTACAACTGAAACAGACTTCAGTGTGAATATAGCATGGACGGTAGGTGTCATTATGACATTAACTACCTAAGTCTTGCATTCCATTTGGCACCAACAAGATCAGAAGCTAAGGTTTTCATTTATTGATTCAGGAGGGAATCCCAGGCATTCCCAAAATGCTTGTATTATTTGTAGAGTTTATCAGAATAGAAGTACTATAGAAGTTTTGAGAATAAGTCTTTGGGTGGGTTTGAGAACTGTAGCTGAAGTAATCGTGAGGTATCCAGCGCAGCAAACACTTAACTAAACACGTAAATGCCAGGCCCTGGGCTAGGTGTGAAGACTAAAGATGAACTTGATATGGCTTTTGCCCCTAAAGCCTAGGACAAACCAAGTAAAGTTAGAGGTTAAGAGGAGTCAGTATGAGAAAGTGCTTGGGGGAAAATCTGTAGAGATTTTGGTAATCAACTCCCACAGTGGCAACCAAGAATACTGCAGAGATGGCCTGAGTATACTCGATCACCTTGTGTGCCTCTAGAGGGGATGATGTCCTGACAGCTCTTCAGAGAGGAAATGACTTGTAATACTGCTCTAGACAAGTAGCCTGAGAGAATGAGTACACCAACACTAATCACAAAATAAATTCTTTGAATTTTTTTAAAATTGGGAAGCTAGGAAAGGAAAGTTTTATTTGCTCACTTGTCAAGGCTTCCTCACTGTGAACGGGAAGGCTGTGCTGATCAGAGTCCAGAACTCTGCAGGATCTAACCGAGGCTGCCTGGTGAAAATGGAATCCAGCAATGTGTACACTGCAGTAGCCTCTTAAACCTGTCATTGGTTTTTCTTTGACATCTGTTAAATATTACATAAACTTTTATCCATTTTCTTTTGAGTTAACATTTGAACTCTCAGCCGTGATGATAACCTCTTGCCTCTCCTCCTCTTCCAACGCAGCATTCTCCACCCCAGCCAGTCAACTCTTTCCCCCGCATGGCTCCAATCCCTCGACACCCGCTGCAACTCCGGTTCCTACGGCTTCCCCCGTCAAAGCAGGAACTCATCCATCAGCGTCGGCCACCGCCAGCCTCCCAGGGATGAACTTGGCGAATACCGTCCTTCCTGTGTTCCCGGGGCAGGTCTCCGCCATTCACCCGCCTCAGCCCATGACGCCGAATCCCACGGTGATCAGGACGCCTTCGCTGCCGGCCACCGCAGTGACCTCTGTCCACAGCACCACGGCCACGCCCGTTCCTTCCGTGTTTTCTGGCCTCGTTCCCCTGCCGGGTCCTCCCACCCTCCCAGCCCCGGCCCCTCAGGCCACGGCTGCGCCTCGGGCCACTCCGGCTTCCAGTGAAACGTTCACCAGCCTCCCCTTCCCCGTCGCCTCTACCGCTGCCGCCACCAACAACCTCAACTCCGCTTCACTGTCGTCGGTTTTCGCAGGGCTCCCCTTGACCCTGACGCCGGCGTCCCAAGGCGTGTCCAACCCGACACCCTCCGTCATCGCCGGGGGCTCGGCTCCCGGTGTCGCCTGTCCCCTGGCTGTGAACAGCCCCCTCCTGTCCGCCCTGAAAGGCCTCCTGACGTCCAGCGATACCAGTCTCATCAGCTCCTCCGCCCTGCCCTCCGCGGTGACCAGTGGGCTGGCCTCGCTCTCCTCCCTGGCCAACCAGGGTGCCGACCTCCCGGGCTCAGCCCCTAACAAGGGCTACGGGCCACCGCAGGTGCCCACGCCGGGCCTGGCGCTGTTCCCCGGGCTGCCCTCGCCCGTGGCCAGCGCGGCGGCCTCCACGCCACCCGCCCTGCCCACACCCGCCGCCCCCTCCTCGGCCTCCTCGGGGCTGGCCGCAGCGGGCTGCGGCTCCTCCGCCGCCCACCCGCACGGCCCCGCGACTCCCGCCGTCACCACCCTGCCCGTGGTGGTCAAGACGGAGCCCACCAGCCCCAGCCCCACGCCCTCAGCCTTCAAGGGCCCGGCCCCCGCCGCCGCCGTGGGCGCGCTGGGCCTTTCCGGGGCCCTGGGCCGGGCATACCCCGCGGCCTCGGTGCCCATCAGCCTGCCATCCTGCCTTAACCCCGCGCTGCCGGGCCTCCCGGGGCTGAGCGCGCCCCTGACGGGCTCGAGTGCCCTGCCCGCCCTGCCCCTGGCCCCGCACGGCTCCTCCACACCCATCACCCCAGTCTTCACCGCCCTGCCTCCATTCACGTCTCTGACCAGCAACTTCCCCCTGGCCGCCACCCCAGCCCTCAACCCCCCGGTCTCCGCGCCCGCCGCCCCCGCCTCCACCTCGGCGGCGCCTCCGCACCCTGGCCCCGGCTCCGCAGCGCCTGCGCTCCCCGGACTCTCGGCCCCGACACCTGCTTCGGCGGCCGCGGCCTTCCCCCTCAGCCTGCCAGCCGCCGTGCCCTCACTCTTCTCCGTGGCACAGGGCCCACTGCCGGCCTCGGCACCCTCCTACCCCGGCTTCTCCGTCTCCAGCGCCCCTGGGGCCCCCGCACTGCCTGCCTTCCCGGGGCTGCAGCCGCCCGCCACCGGTGCCGCCACTGCTCCGTCTCCAGCGCCCGTCCTCCCGGGCTTCGCCTCTGCCTTTAGTTCCAATTTCAACTCGGCTCTGGTTGCGCAGGCCGGGTACGTGCATGGTCTGGAGAGAGGGGAGATGGTTTTTCGCACGACTGATCGTGCGTGATCTCGAAGTTAAAATGAGTCAGAAGCGAATTGTTGGCCCAAAATTATCTTTTTCTGGGCCGACACTTAAAAGGGCTTAAAATGTTTATCTTAACCTGTTTCTTTTTGAGATAAATGTATAAACTATCAATGCCTGCTCAGATAATCAGCAGGGATTCCCTGGTGGCTCAGATGGTAAAGAGTGTAATGCGGGAGACCCAGGTTCGATCCCTGGGTCAGGCAGATACCCTGGAGAAGGAAATGGCAACCCCCTCCAGTATTCTTGCCTAGAGAATCCCATGGACAGAGGAGCCTGGCCCAGTACAGTACATGGGTCACAAAGAGTCGGACACGACTGACTTCACTTTCACTTTCAGATAACTTTTAAGATTTGCATTTGGTGATTTATGTTGACAAAACAGCAAAACATAAACTCACTGAATTCAGAATAATAGACTTGATAATGGAAAGTAAGTTTTACGTCAGTGCGTAAGACTTATGTGAAACATTTTAAATTCCTTACAATAGAGAATTTCTAGGATGTTTTTTAACATCTTAAGATAGTATTTGACAGATGTAGAAACAATAGCTTTTATGTCTGTCTTGCATGTTGACCCGTTCTCTCTGTTTCAGCTTATCATCTGGACTTCAAGCTGCAGGCAGTTCAGTTTTTCCAGGCCTCTTGTCCCTCCCAGGCATCCCGGGATTTTCCCAGAATCCCTCACAGTCATCCCTGCAGGAATTGCAGCATAATGCAGCTGCACAGTCAGCATTGTTACAGCAGGTGAGCAGCCCTGCCTGGAGCAAATAAGGATGGTAATAGGTATAACATAGCTTCTGTAGTGATAACCTTGCCATACAGATAGTGGTATTCCAGCACTGACCCAAAATGGCTCTTAGCAGAATGTCTGGAGATTTGATGATTAATTCCCTCTCCCAAATCTACAAATTATCCTTGTTTTCCTTCAGGAGAGTAACAGAGGTGGTAGAATATATTCATCTGTGTGTTTTTTCTGCTTAGAGACTTTTAAATCTCAGTCTGGAGATTTTTACATACAGAATCTTTAGATGTAACAGTTAAATTTTAGCTTGTCTTCTTTAGTTAAAGCTAAAGTAGTGGACCATTGAGGCAAATTTTCTCCAGAAAACCTGTTCTTTTTTTAAAGAATGTTAAACACTTTAAAGGCATTTCTATGCACCTCTACCATCTGAAGAAGTCTGAATGTTTCTTAAAAATTTCAGGAGACTGAACAGACTTACCTTGCCCCAGCATTTTTTTTTTTTTTTCTTTTAAAGAAAGAAAAAAGTGGGACTGGCCAAAGCAAGCACAGGCCTGATGGAATTTGGCACTCTGCTCACCTGTGTGTTCTTTCTGTCAGGTCCACTCAGCGTCAGCTCTGGAAAGCTACCCAGCTCAGCCGGATGGGTTTCCTAGTTACCCTTCAGCACCAGGAACACCATTTTCTCTGCAGCCAGGCCTGTCCCAGAGTGGGTGGCAGTGAATACATTTTAACGCATATCCTCCTGCAGAGCAACGTCAGAATTGCCCGAGGACCGCAGTGAACCATCTGACAAATGTGAAGTTGGCCAGAAGTCAGGAAATGGGGCTAAGGATGATCCTGGGGAAACTGTGATAAGAGTTAAAAAAAAAAAACACAGTTGCGTTCTTTAAAAATGTTTTTAAGTGTGAACACTCCCCTATGTAAATATACTGATGACAAATTGTACAGAGAATAGTATTTTAAAAAGTGTTTGGGGACTTTTCACCTGCACCCTATGACATTTCGAACGGTGTACGTGAGCGGTGTAGGGGACTACTAGAGAGGATGTTGAACTCTTTCTAGCCGAATACAGCCTTAACTCTGCCTGTACAGCATCCACTGACAGACGTAATGGTCGTGCCTCAGACTTACAGGTTGCATGTGGCCCTGGGGGAGTTACCACCCTTGATACGCTTAAGTGGTTCCTATTAGCATCGCTGGAACTCAGTATCCATATTCCAGATATATCCACAAAAGGGAACTTGAGACCCACCATTATTTTTAACCCCTGACATTAACAAACATACATGTACTGCTGAATTTAACCCAGTGTATTTCAGGTAAGTGAAAATGGTGCTTCATATAGTCCTTAGAATGACTTTCAGGTGTTTTCAACTAAAAACATATATATATATATATCCAGAACTACTTTCTTACAGAAATACAAGTAAGGCCTGTGATAATTTGCCTTCAAAACATATTTCTTAATCTCAGCAGTATCCAAATGTGAGTGAGGAACATTGGACTGACCCTTGGGCCACCTCTATTACTCATTGTACTCTGGAAGCTCTTGGTGAATGTTTACAATCATGGGATGTAGTATTTCTATTTGTACTTAGAATCAAATGCTTATCTAAAATAATGAAGTGACAACAGATAGAGAAGACTTTGCTCTGTTAGTAAATATGCAGTGTGTACTCTACTTAAGGACCTGTGGTAGTATAACATGATTGAATGTCATTAATTTAAGTAAAATAACTGCCACATTCAGGGGGATCGGGGGAGTAGCAAGAATGATTTCCAATCCTGTGATTAAAAGTATGAACTATAGAATCTACTGTGGTACATTTCAGCATCTAGAAGTTTTACTTTTATAAAGACGGTGTCTAGAAGATGTTGCTAATGTATTTTCCTTCAACATGGGGAACAAACTTTTTAAGTATATTAATAAATATTCCTGTATGGTCAGTTTTTAACAGTTTTTTAAAATAAACTTTATGGATACAACAGATTTTATGTGTTTTATTCAGCGCTTGGATAAGTATTTTAAGTTTTTGTCTTGGAGCTAACATACAGGCATTTTTGTCTGAATTTAGTTGGAAGTCAGCGTCTACTACTGATGCTCACTTAACACCTCACGTGAATGTTGAAACACAACTAACACTTGACACGGACTATTTATGGCTGTAATTATCTTCCAGCACAGACTAGAAGTTGTTATTTGTTCTTTTTGAGTCTACACTGTGTGTGTGTGTGTGCGTGTGTGCGCGCGCGCGCGCGCGCGCGCGCTCAGTCACTCAGTAGTGTCTGACTCTTGGTAACCCCATGGACTGTAGCCCACCAGGCTCCTCTGTCCATGGATATTTCCAGACAAGAGTACTGGAGTAGATTGCCATTTCTTCCTCCAGGGGGTCTTCCCAACCCAAGGATCAAACTTGGGTTGGGAAGTTTGATCATAATGTGTGTCCTGCATTGGCAAGCAGATTCGTTACCACAGTACCACTGGGAAACCCTCATAAGTTTAATCTTAAGCTTTACACTTGGCTTGCTAGATGGGTCTCATCTGCCTTTATAAAGTAGTGTCCCAGAATTTTAGAGAAGACTTAACATCAAATCAAGTTTAATGAGCCTTTTTTGTTTTTAAAGGTAACACAATAGTAGTAAACAATGTCAAATTTGGTTCAATTAACATATGAAATAATAGACAATATAAAGTAAGTTGAGAAAAATGATCAAAGTTAACATATCCCCAGGGTCCTTGTACTCAGGAGGGACTTTATGATAAATGTTTAACTTTTAAACATTAGGCCCAATAAAATTTTATGCTAAGGGTTAAAAGTTGTGTTTTTAACTCCTAATTGGTGAGGAGGAGAAAATAGAATAAGAAAAAATCATCCAGAAAGAAAGCACAGCAAAGTGGAAGAAATAAGCACACAGCAAGGTGTTAGTTAGCTCTGACTGCCTGTCTGTTGGTTTCACAACAGTGAAGACAGAAAGAAGCAGGCTCAGATGATTTTTCAGGCAGGTTCAACTGAACAGACTCTTCCAAGAAAATAGAAAAGCACCCCTCAACACATTCTTATAGACATTATAACCTTGAAACAAAAACTGAGGCTGGAATAGTGTGAAAGAAAAATGTAAGTCAACCTTTTTCAAGAAGAGAGTAAAACATCAAAACGAAATACGTGCTACATAATGAAGAAGAAAGTGAAGTCGCTCAGTCGTGTACGACTCTGATCCCGTGGACTGCCTGCCAGGCTCCTCCGTCCATGGGATTTCCCAGGCAAGAATCTGGAGTGGGTTGCCATTTCCTTCTCCAGGGGATCTTCTGGACCCAGGAATTGAACCCAAGTCTCCCACATTGCAGGCAGACTCTTTACCGTCTGAACCAGCAGGGAAGCCCCATGAGCTACATATACAGAGCATTATTCTTAAACAATATGATACACCACGATCAAGTTGCATTTACATGAGGAGAGCAAGGATAAAGTAACATAGAGCTAAAAGTGTGAGACTTCCTGGTGGTTCGTGGCTCCCACACTCCCAATGCAGGAGCAGGTTTGATCCCTGGTCAGGGAACTAGATCCCAGATGCCACAACTAAAGATCTGGCGTGTCTCAGTGAAGACTGACAACCCCAAGGGCTACAACTAAGACCTGGGGCAGCCAAATAAATATTTTTAAAAAGAAATCTAAAAGTGCAATTCAACACATTAGCAAGTAGAGAAAAAATTTTTCTCAGTCTCTGTAAAAAAAAAAATCTGATAAAACTTAATCACCGTAATGTTTCACATACACACAGCAAACTAGGAAAAGGAGGAGACTATCAGGTAAAGGAATTATAAAAGCATAACACACAGTTTTTAATTATACAATTTAGAAATGTCCTTTTACAATCAGAGACTGATCAAGTAAAATGCATTTCCTCATTTTACTAGCATCCTAGCTTGCATAGAAAGGTACAGAAAAAGAAGTAAAAGGTATAATTATTGGAAAGAAATATATGCTTCGTGAGATTTACAGATTGTTATATTCAAAAGTCAATCCCAGTTTCAAATATGAGCAACAGCAGAAAATCACTGGATCTCCAAAGAAGTCCTATATGTATATTATTTTAAAAACTGTAAAAGCGAGAGAACACAATTATGGATTGTGGTTATAGGGAGATGGGGTGAGACTTAGGAAAGAATATTCAAATAGCTTGTGGTGTTGGTAATGTTCTCGTTCTAAGGTTGGATAGTATATTCATTGTTCATTTTATTCAATAAATATACACATACATGCATGATATATGGAGAAGGCAATGGCACCCCATTCCAGCACTCTTGCCTGGAAAATCCCATGGACGGAGGAGCCTGGTGGGCCGCAGTCCATGGGGTCGCTAAGAATCGGACAAGACTCAGCAACTTCACTTTCACTTTTCACTTTCATGCATTGGAGAAGGAAATGGCAACCCACTCCAGTGTTCTTGCCTGGAGAATCCCAGGGACGGGGGAGCCTCGTGGGCTCATGGGCTGCCGTCTATGGGGTTGCACAGAGTCGGACACGACTGAAGCAACTTAGCAGCAGCATGATATATAATTGCATATATTATTGTAATAATATTGTATGTATTATTTCACATGCATCATAAAATTTGCATAATTAAAATGTCTATCCAATAGAATAGTTTCTAAGGGGTAGACTAATCTGTGGGCTGGGTGTTCAGGTAGATCCCTTTTGTGCTCCAAGATGAATGTTCAAGGAAAATAAAATTTAGTGCTTCAGGGTACATCATCCTGTCTGTCAAGAGTAGGAATAGAAATAAGATTTATAAAAACTTAGCTGTCCTACGTGGGGAATATTGCCAATATTTTGAAATAACTGTAAATGAGAAAGTAGCCTTTAAAGATTGTATAAAAATAAAAAATTTTTAATTAAAAAAGTGAAGTATATGGCTGTGCTACATGTAAAATAGTGCCAATTTTTATAATAATTATAAATGGGAAGTAACTTTAAAAAATTGTATTAGCAATCAAAATTTCTTTAATTAAAAAAAAAAAAATAGCTGTTCTCATTTCAGGACTTTCCCTAGCCAAGGAATTGACAGAATGAAAGTTTAGAACCACAGAAAAATCTTCATCAGAAGCATGTTACTGCAATTCTCAATCTGAAGGGGAGAAAATTCCATGAACTGGCGCACAATGGTTTCTATTTTAAGCAAAGGGAGAGGAAACATTGCAAATGGGCTGTTTCTTTCGTTTCCTGAGACTCTTGGTTAGGGACTCAGCTTGTCCTAAATGTTTCTTAGTTGTTAAAATCATTCTTGCTTTCGAGGCCGAGATATTGGAAACATTTTGCAGGAAGAAGAAAAACAGTTGCTTAGTCATCTTCCAAGGGCAATGTGTTTGCCCTAAATACTCGGGAGGCTCTCTACAGCTCCCACCAGGGAATAATTATTGTTACAGTTGTTTGGAACCTTGCCCCTCAGTGACTGGCGGTGCTGGCGTAAGTGCTATTTGGCCAATATTAAGGGAAAATCTAAAAAGTTGAAAAAGTTGGCTTAAAGCTCAACATTCAGAAAACGAAGATCATGGCATCTGGTCCCATCACTTCATGGCAAGTAGATGGGAAACAGTGGAAACAGTGTCAGACTTTATTTTGGGGGGCTCCAAAATCACTGCAGATGGTGACTGCAGCCATGAAATTAAAAGATGCTTACTCCTTGGAAGGAAAGTTATGACCAACCTAGATAGCATATTCAAAAGCAGAGACATTACTTTGCCAACAAAGGTCCGTCTAGTCAAGGCTATGGTTTTTCCTGTGGTCATGTATGGATGTGAGAGTTGGACTGTGAAGAAAGCTGAGTGCCGAAGAATTGATGTTTTTGAACTGTGGTGTTGGAGAATACTCTTAAGGAGATCCAACCAGTCCATTCTGAAGGAGATCAGCCCTGGGATTTCTTTGGAAGGAATGATGCTAAAGCTGAAACTCCAGTACTTTGGCCACCTCATGAGAAGAGTCGACTCATTGGAACTGAGTTGACTCTGATGCTGGGAGGGATTGCGGGCAGGAGGAAAAGGGGACGACAGAGGATGAGATGGCTGGATGGGATCACTGACTCGATGGACGTGAGTCTGAGTGAACTCCGGGAGTTGGTGATGGACAGGGAGGCCTGGCGTGCTGCGATTCATGGGGCCGCAAAGAGTCGGACGTGACTGAGAGACTGAGCTGAACTGAACTGAAGGGAAAATCAATTTAGAAATAGCTAACCCGGCACTTGCAAAACACATTGTTTTCATGACTGTGATGGGGCATCCCATTTGGAGGGAAAGTGGCTTCCTATTGGAGACAAAGACTGTCTATGACCTAGTCCCAAGAAATGATGGAAACAGGAAGTTTTCCTGTTGCTCTTAACATCAGAGGTTAGTCCCAAAGTGGAAGTGACATAGTGATCAAGTAGAGGCCAGGAGGAAACAGTGGAATCTACAGATGGATGGTATAGGAGGAATGGACTTTGAGTTTTCAAATGTGCAGCAAACTGGAAAAGCATTAGACAAAGGCAAGAAGAGAGGTGATAAATGTTTGGACACACCTATCAGTCAAAGGCTTCCCAGGTGGCGCTAGTGGTAAAGAATCCACTAGGCAATGCAGGAGAAGCAAAGCGGTTCTGTCCCTGGGTGAGGAAGGAAGTAGGAAATGGCAACCCGCTCCAGAATTCTTGCCTGGGAAATCCCATGGACAGAGGAGCCTGGAGGGCTACAGTCCATGGGGCCGCAGAAAGGTGAACACACAGCATAGCAATCAATGACTCAGCAATCTTCTATCCAGATGATGCTGTGAAAATTAACCCCAAATTCTCATTTTAGAATGAAGACAGCTGAGTCCTGAGAAATACAGCTCAGTTCCCACTCATGGGAATAATGGTTATCATGTATTAATGCCAGTTACTATTCTGAAATTTTTTTTTTTTTTGGTCTGTGAATCATGTGGGATCTTAGTTCCCCAACCAGTTTCCCCACCAGGGATCGAACCCATGTCCCTGCAGTGGAAGCATGGAATCCTAACCAGTGGACTGCCAGGGAAATCCCTATTGTGAGTATTCTCCGTGTACTATTTCATATATTTCTCACACAGATGACCCTGGTAAAGACAATCCACATGCCCATTTTACAGATGGGGGAGAAAAACACAAAGGGGTTAAGTTACCCAGTGTCACACAGTTAGTTCATGGTAGAACCAGGATTTCTTTAAATCCAGGCAACATGAGCGCAGAGCCTGTTTCTTAACCTACTATGACTGTAACATCATTTCCACACCAAGTCATAACCCAGGATGTATGAGGAGCATGCAGAGGACAGGAGTCTAAAGCAGAATGTCTCTGACTGTGCGTGTGCTTGTGTGTCTGTTTTAATCTGTTTCTGGTCCCCAGCCACCTTTTCTTAAGTTCTAATATTCCATATTAATTCTTATAATTACAATCTGTGGATGACAGTCCTGCATGGTTATTACTGTAATTTGAGTTTGTGGAGAAGGCAATTATGATTATCAAGCAGTTGGCAAAATTAACCCACAATCTGGGAGGTTTTTTCAGATGAAGTTGCTAAGAAGAAAATAACTACATGTTTGGGAAGAAAAAAGACCAGGAAAGTTGAGATGAGCTGGGAAATCTCAGAAGTTGTTTTGTATTGTTTTGTTTCCACAAACAAAATATCATTTGGAATATTGGTATGAGAAAGATGAACATCAGAAAATTAGAAGATTAGTGTTTTTGGTATTGGAATGAGTGCACAATTGCCCTTGTTTCCAAGTCATATGATGAAAGAAGGACTCCTGGGGTAGGAGCCTGGGAATCTGGATTCAAGAAAGAGCTTTACAATTTGGGAGCTGTTATCTTTGATAAGGGCTCCCTGATGGCTCAGTGGTAGAGAATCCACCTGCAATGCAGGAGAGATGGGTTCAATCCCTGGTTAAGGAAGATCCCCTGGAGAAGGAAATGGCAACCAACTCTAGTATTCTTGCCTGGGAAATCCCACAGACAGAGGAACGTGGCAGGCTACAGTCCATAGGGTTGCAAGAGTCGGACATGTCTTAGCAACTAAACTACCACCACCACCGTCTTTAATAAATTACTTATTCATTCATACAACAAGTGTCTGTTGGATGATAGCTATGTGTCTGCATTGTTCTAAATGCTAGAGGAGCCATGGCAGAAAAAAAAAAAAATAGACTCAGTTATTCCCTCATAGAAGTTACAGTGTACAGGTCAGGAGTCACCATTTTCTGTAAAGGGATAAACAGTAAATATGTTAGATTGTGCAGGCTATAAAGTCTCTAAAAAGCAACCACTCAACTATGTTATGGCTGTTTAGTCGCTAAGTCATGTCCAACTCTTTTGCAACCCCATGGATTGTAGCCCACCAGGCTCCTCTGTCCATGGAATTTCCCAGGCTAGAATTCTAGAGTAGGTTATGGTTCCTTCTCCAGGGTATCTTCCTGACGTGGGGCTTGAACCCATGTCTCCTGCATTGATAGGTGGATTCTTTACCACTGAGCCACCAGGGAAGCCCAGAAGTGACCAAAAGCAACATAGAAACAAAAAGACATGGCCATGTTCCAGTAACAGTTTATTTACAAAAACTCAGTGGTAGGGCAAATTTGCCCAGCTGAATGCAATTAGCCAACCCCTGATCTAGAGGAAGAAACAAACATTAACCAAATAATAATATGTATGGTAACATGTGCAAAGGCCCTGTGGCACAGAGGACACACGGGTTTAGTAGTTTAGTAGGGGTTTAGTAGGGTTTAGTTTAGTAGGGTTGATTGAGGCCAATGGGGCTATTGCTAAATGACAGATCATGTGAGAGCGGCTAGAAAAGGAGGGAGAAACAGACCAGCAGTTCTTTTAGGGCACATACGATTTTCATCTTTACGTATTAACCATTGGCAATCATTGGATTATTTTAAGCAGGATGGAGATATCAGATTCGAGTGTCAGAAGATCACTACTGCAGTGTGTACAAGGCATTGGATGAAATTTCCTCATCGGAAACTTAAGGGTGGAGATGCGTGCCCTGTGGATTGGACAGTTCATTATGATAAGCAAATTACATGTGGTATAGATGTGTTTTATATCAATGATACAGACAACTACATGGGGATAATCTACAAGAAGCAGCACAATCAGAAGGTCCTACACATACCTTTGAATTTTCTCTATGAACAGTGGCAGTCTGAACTCAGGAAGGAAATTGTTTTGTTTATGTGAACAGACTTCCTTCACCAGGGTAACTAATCCTTAGGGTGCTCACGAAAGAAGAGGAACTTCTTTCACTCTCTCACTCTGCCTCTCTGCTCTTTCTTCTCTCAAGCACATCTGGGTGCTTCCTGGAGCCTAGGTCTGGCTCCAAACCCATGAAAATTTGCCAAGAATAAAAGCTTCTCAAGAATGAGATGGATCCCAGGGCGTCCTCTCCAGAGAAGCTGGATAAAGAGAACTTAGTGGGTAAGTTCATTTTTCCTGCCTTAAGTTTATTTTATGTATATTACACAAAATGGGAGTTGTATCATTGCAGAGAGTGAGCACGAGGTGGATTAATGCATATTGAAATTGGCTTCAATTTCATTTAGAGCCCAGAATTTTGAAGTCATGGCATATTGTGGTTTTTATTTGCTTCTTGAAGACCAGTCTATGACTTGCCCTTTTTCTTAAGTGTTAGAGAGAATTTGTGTTTATCTTTATATTCATTTTTTGGCATTAGCTAGCAAAGTTATGTTGAGCAGGCTAAAATTTATTCATTCTTAAATATCATTTGATGATGGTTTGATTAAATAGAAAAGTTGGTTTGAGCTGCACCATGTCTGATATACTGATCTCTCAAATTGAGGAAAATAGAACAGCCTGTAAATATGAAGTGTAGCTTGAATACTAATGTTCTTCTGTATTGCAGAGCATATTGCTTGCATTATTTTAAATCTTAGGATATTTCTAAAGTAGATTCTTTTATAACTTCATTTTATGGTGGAGAAAACTGAGCCTTCGAGAGTTTGAAAACTTGGAGGTTCAGAAAATGGTGATGGTGATGATGGTGATGATGTTGGTATATGTGTGTGTATGTGTGTGTGTGTGTGTGTGTGTGTAAGTCCTAACCTGTGCTCTATACAAGTAACCTGTGCTTCATGACACCAGTTAGAAATGCAGGACACATTCGGTGTGATCATTTTGTAAAAAAGAAAATATACATTTAGAGATGCCTACCTAAATTGGAAAAGAGACTTTTCTCTTGAAGTAGATCTAACAACACAGATAGATTGAAGACCACGGACATCATTTGGAAGGTGCATGTGGGACCACTCTTCCAGTGAACCTGGATTATGTTTTTAAGAAGTTTCATGAGACTTTTTAGCTTCCACTTAACAGGTTAAGACATCAACTGGATAAAGGGCACGGCTGAAGCTGTATCACCAGTGAAATATTTTAAAGCGTTCGTGGGTCTACTTGGTTTTGATTTTTGACTACAAGGAACAACCTGCCCTATCACAGAACAAACAGAAGTAGGGCTTATACACAACTTCTGACTTCACGTGCTCTAGGCAGTTTATGAGATGCAATGTCGGTCTTTCTCTGAGACGTGTGGCATGTGTTTGCCCTTGCCCTCCTCCATCTTGGACACACTGAGAAAACAACACCATTTGGTCTTTCAAGCTGTATAGGAAATTCCACACACAATGTTAGGAGAATTAAATGAATAACTGAGTCCTAGTTATCACCCCCAGTAGGAGCCCTCTGCAGAATGTGCCTCAGGCTTGGACCAAATTTCGAAAGTCCCAAGGGTACATTTCTTCCTGACTCCAAGTTCCGTGACGTCACAAGGATAAATCAGAATGTACAGAATGCTATAAACTAGGGCTTTCCCTCCCCACCCAGGGACCTCATTAGCACTTCTCATTAGCCTTGGACAGAAAACCCTACCCCTTCCTTTTTTTCTTTCTTGTTTTTCTTTAAGAGGTAAAGTGAAGTTAATTGGCATCTCGGTCATCTCCATCTTAGAAATTCTTCTCAACGTCAACATGCAAAAGAATCTTCCTGGGGACTGTTTTTAAAACACAGATCTGGTCCTCACCTCTAGAAGTTTTCATCCTTCTCAGACCTTCTGAGTCTGAGATGGAATTAGAAGTTTGCCTCCAAGTAAATTCCTAAACTAGTGAGGTTGCCAGATTAAGATCACATTTTGAGTGATTTAATTTAAATTTGGTTTCTTAAATTTAGCAATTCTGCATTTTTCCTTAAGGAAAAAAAGCTCTTGATACAACAATCTGTGTGGATATTTGAGAGAAAAAGGGAGGAGGACAGACAAATTGCAGGTGATGAAAAGATAGTGTTTACCTGTTGGGTTTCACTTTAGATTTTATGTTCGGTACTTAAAATCCTTGTTTCACTAGAGAAAGGACCAGGAAGTTGCTGAGACTCTGTTTTACTGGCTATATCTCCCCAGGATCAGAAGCAAACAGAAAAGGGGAAAGAATTTGTAACACTCTTTGCCAGGCCCAGAGAAAGTGATTGTTTTTATTCCACATACATTTTATTCCCCACCCAGCAAGAAGCATCTGGTCTTTCCTGTTCTAAAAATACACAAGACTTTTTTTCACTTGACTTGAGTAGTTTTTTTGCATAGAGAGTCCCATGGACAGAGGAGCCTGGCAGGCTACAGTCCATAGGGTTGCACATAGTCAGACATGACTGAAGAGACTTACCATGCAGATGGGTAGATTTTTATTTTTAAAGTGCTTTTTAAAATTATAATGGTAGCAAAAAATAAGAAAATTCTGAGCAGTATAAACCAGTCATACTTTCAACACTCAGAATTAACCACTGTTAATATTTTGGTTAATTTTCATCCAATATAGTTATTGTTGTTTTTTTAATGTGGACCATTTTTAAAGCTTTTATTGATTTTGTTACAATACTGCTTCTGTTTTATGTTTTGGTTTTTTTGCCCACAAGGCATGTGGGATTTTAGCTCTCCCTGCTCCCAGCATTGGAAGGTGAAGTCTTAACCACTGGACCACCAGGAAGTCCCCATCCAATATTTTTTCTAATCATACTATTTTACTAACAAGGATTATACTGTCCATATAATTTTACATCTTACGATTTTTTTCTTTTAACAATATACCACAGCAATTTTCAGCTTCCCTGGTGGCTCAGATGGTAAAGAATCCACCTGCAATGCCGGAGACCCAGGTTCGATCCCTGGGTTGTGAAGATCCCCTGGAGAAGGGAATGGCAACCCACTCCAGTATTCTTGCCTGGAGAATTCCATGGACAGAGGAGTCTGGCAGACTAAGTCCATGGGGTCGCAGAGTCGGACATGACTGAGTGACTTACACACATAGCAATTTTTTCATGTTTTTGTAACTTAAAAATTTTTTATGGTTTTTTGGCGAGATGTCATGGTTCACTTAATTATCCCTCCATTGTACTTTCAGGGTGTTTTTCTTTTTTTTTCAGGGTGTTTTGATTTACTGCTCTTATAAATAACACTATCATGAGAATGTTTGGGCATAAATCTTAAGGACAAAGTAATTGTATTTATTATGGGTAGTTATTTCAGACAGAAAAGGAAAGGGAGAGATGAGAATGATTTTAAGGAAAATGTTTTCTCTTTATTTTCTTCCTATAATGGTGGGAGTTGAGAGATAACACCTATGAAGGCGAAAACTTGAGGACCTGTTGTTCTCAGGTTAATTGACTCTCTTGAGAGCAAACAGAATCTTCTCTGATGGATCATTATTTCCAAACAAGAAACTTCAAACATATCAATACATCTATCCATCCTGTTGCTGAACATCATTTTTGATAGTCCAAAGTGTTGAGAGCACTGCCAACTTCATTCATTCAATGAACGAATCCAGAAACCACTGTGTTTCAGGAGATGGAGATGTCAAAATAAAATGCCTGCTCTCAGAGCAGTAAAAATTCACAGGAAAGTTAACTAAAAATTACAATGTACTATGAAAAGTGATGGTAGGCGGTGTTGTAGAAACTCAGAAGAGGAGCCCCTGGAGGTGAAGGTACGATTGGAAAGTCTTCCTAGAAAAGAAAGTGAGAGAAAGGAGAAGGTAGGGTGTGCAGGGGGTCTAGGGAACACAGAAGCCCACATAAAGCACAAGAACAAGTGAGGACTTGGGTGTTTTCTCTACCAAAGGGGATGTTTATGTGCTGTTAGCGTGTGATCTAGTCACCTAGATCCAGAAGTAAGAGAGACTGGGAGCTCCCTGGAGATCCAGTGGTTAAGACTCTGCACTTCTAATGCAGGGGGTGTGGGTTCAATCCCTCATCCAGGAACTGAAAGCCCACATGTTGTGCAGCAAGGTCACAAAACTAAAACAAACAAAAACCGATAAACAACCAACTCCATCCCCCAAAAGAAAAAAAACAGAAGTGAGAAGAGAAGGCACTGCTACTTGAAAAACTAGATCGAAGATGCTCTAAGAGCCCATGTGTCAAGCCTGGTCTCTGAATGCCAGGCGTGGGAGTGGCTACTGCGTTTGACCGATGGCGATGGATGGAGTCCCGTAGGAGGCTGTGGGCCAGGCTGCCTGGGGTGGGAGAAGGTTATATAAAGAGGGGCACGCGAGTGGGGCTTTGTGTTGGCAACGCTTACGTTCTTGGGCTGAAAGGGAGTGTGCACAGTACTAAAAACATTATTTTTACACCTTTTTGAATATTCCATTTCAAAATACATCTTAACTCTTTCTTTAAAAGACCAAATGGTTAAAAAGAAACTTAGTATTAATATAAATGTGTCATGAAGTTCATGTCTGTAGTTGAGATGTAAATCTCAGTTTAGAAAACTCTTGGGGTTATGGAATTTTATAGCCCTAAGGACTAGCGATGATGATTAAATCATCACCTACACTGATTTGGCAGTTTTACAGCAAAGATCTGGTTGTCTTTCTCAGTGTCTCTCTGTCTCTCTCTCTCCTTCTCTTTCTTAAGGTTCTAAAAGTGGTCTGAAAGAACTTACAGAGTCAGTGACCAAGCCACTTTTTAGGAGGTAGAAACCTGTAGGAGTTAGGGTTTTATTGTATGTCCTCTTTTAAAATGTAGTTTTTGCACATGGAGAGGAGCCATCCACTGGATGGGCCAGAATATCCACAGCTGATATTTAGAATTGTATGGTAAAAATAAATAAATTAAGAAAAATATGGATACACGTATATGGATGGCTGAGTCCCTTCACTGTTTGCCTGAAACTACCACAACATTGTTAGATGACCATACCCCAATACAAAATAAGAAGTTTAAAATTTGGGGGAAGAAAAAGAAAACAAATGTCAGTTGTCAAAGCACACACTGACCTGGACAAAATTAAATAGGCAAAAAAGGAAAACCTTGCTCAAGCCTATTGCCATTGAGGAGAGAGGAGGTCAAAACTCAATCTGAACCAGCACCACCGAAACAAAGAGGTGTAGGGTGTTTCTTGTTTGTTTTTATAAAATTTTGGTTGTTGTTGTTTGGCTTGCGGGATCTTAGGTCCCCAACCACAGATGGAACTCAGGTCCGGGAAGTGAAATTGCCCAGTCTTATCCATTAGACCACTGAGAAATTCCCCAGGGTGTGGGGTTTTTAAAGGCTGCAGTGCTCTAGTGGAAAAGTATGAAGGACTTTGCAGGGTGGTCATAGACATCTCATCTGGGTTTGGTTTGCTAATAGACTTCCCACATCTTTATGACAGGCAGTATATTTTACAACTTGCAGCACCGTGTCTACTGAAGTCAGTCTCCAACCGCCCACAGAGACTGGGAGCGAGGGGTGCTGTCTTCTTAGTGATTGCATTTCAAGACAAGGTCTCCCAGGTCCTTGAGAAAGATAGTCCCAGATTGCAAAAACTGGCAAGAGGTTTTGAAAAAGGCTTACATCTCAAAGGGGCAGAGAAAGAATTTACAAGGATAAATGTTCTAAAGGAAGTGCTCATGGAAAAGGGAAATCAGGGGCCTTGAGTCAAGAAGAATGTCTTTAAAGGTTCATCAAGCTGAAGGAAATGTTCAAAACTTGAGGAAATTCCTAGGCAGTGGCCTAGCTCACTAGGGGGCTTCCTAATGAGATTAATAATTTCTTTGTGTGTGTTGTGTGCTCAGTCACTTCAGTGGTGTCCGACTCTGCAACCCCGTGGACTGGAGCCTGCCAGGCTCCTCTGTCCATGGGATTTTTCAGGCAAGAATACCAGAGTGGGTTGCCAGGTCCTCCTCCAAGGCATCTTCCCAACCCAGGGATCGAACCCACATCTCCTGTGTCTCTTTCACTCCAGGCAGATCATTTACCACTAAGCCACTGGGGAAGTCCTATTAATTCCTTTACATGTAATTTATTTATAGCTAGCCACATGCATAGGCTAGCTATAATTGTGCTAACAGAGAAGGAAACTAAGACCCCCAACAGGCTGATTAACTTGGAAGGCATCATCTAGCTTTCATGTGCAGTGTCTCATTTAGAACGCAGGGTCACGGGACCTGGGACCTACAGTTTCCATCCCTGTAAGCACTGCCCACAGGCTGGTTGTGCTAAAGCTCTTCCATTCTCTCCATCCTCTTTTTTTTCTGAGTTTGCAGAGCAAGCAGTGAGCTTTCCATCCTCAGTACTATCCTGCCCATGGGTAGAGTGCATAAGTCTTAAACCCTTGGCTTGCGAGACTGAATACACAAACAGACAAAAGGCTGGAGCGTATCTAAAAATAGGACTCTGACCATCAACCTGCAGCAACCAGCCCAGAAAACCAACCCTTTATCTATAATAACCAGCCCAGGAAGCCAGCCTGCTAGATGGCAGATTTGCAGGGAGTCAGATTGTTATCTCTGACAACAGTTCAGGAAGCTGAACAATTACTTCTGTAACAATCAACCCCCAGTGGCCAGGGCTTGATTAATAACTGACAGCTCTCCTACTTTCTGTCTCTGACTGCAACTTAGGATCAACAGAAGAAAACCACACGGCACTCCTCTGTAATGGTTCTCCTAGACCATCACATAGGATGCTCTGCCTCTAGTTCGTCCACACACAACTTCACCAGGGTGACAGCCTCCAATCAAGGCACACCTGGAGCCTTCCATTTTTCCCCACTATAAAGCTTTCCCACTCCTCTGCCTACCTTTGAGTCTCTGCCAAAATGCTAATGATAGAAATTGACTCTTTTGTGATAGCAAATCCTGAATAAATAGCCTTTGCTTTTCTCTTTGCTGGCTGGTTTTCATTCCCACAGGCTCAATATGTGTAAGTCTATGTAATCACCACCCAGATCAAGATACGGAACATTTCCAGCACCCTGAAAAGCTCTCTCATCTCTTCCCAGATAATACTCAACTGCCCAAACTCCACTACCCAGAGACAGTCTACTCTGACTTCAAACATAATAGATTAGTTTTGCCTTTTCTTGAATTAAATGATACAATATGAGATCATGCAATATGTATTCTTATGTTGTTGTTTAGTTGCTAAGTCGAGTCTGACTCTTTTGAGACCCCATGGACTGTAGCCCGCCAGGCTCCTCTGTCCATGAGATTTCCCAGGCAAGAATACTTGAGTGGGTTGCCATTTCCTTTTCCAGGAGATCTTCCTGACCCAGGGATCAAACCTGCACATCCTGCCCTGGCAAGTAGATTCTTTACTGCCAAACCACCAGGGAAGCTCATGTATTCTTATACATGGGATCAGAAAGTATGTACTCTTATGTCTAGTTTATTTTGCCCAATGTTTTGTCTATGAGATTCATTCATATTTTGAATATTTTGAATTCATATTTTGAATGCTATAGGAGTATAGCTTTTGTCTTTTTTCCTGAGTAATCTTTTATATGAACATAAAACAACTTTATTCATTCTACTGTTGATGGGTCTGGATGGTTCTTTGTTTCTTGGATTTTATGAATAAAATTGCAATCAACATTCATGAATATGCTTTTCTCCAAATAATCAGCCTTCATTTCTCTGAGATATTACTTAAAAGTTGAATACTAAGTCATAAAGTAAGTGTGTGTTTGGCTTTAATAGATACTTTCAAATAGTTTTTCAAGGTGATTTTATCAATTTGCATCTATGAAACCTCCAATTGCCCCACAACCTTGATAAAATGTGGCGTTGCTGCTGCTGCTGCTGCTAAGTCGCTTCAGTCGTGTCTGACTCTGTGTGACCCCATAGACAGCAGCCCACCAGGCTTCCCTGTCCCTGGGATTCTCCAGGCAAGAACACTGGAGTGGGTTGCCATTTCCTTCTCCAATGCAGGAAAGTGAAAAGCGAAAGTGAAGTCGCTCAGTCGTGTCTGACTCTTCTCGACCCCATGGACTAAAGCCCACCAGGCTCCTCCATCCATGGGATTTTCCAGGCAAGAGTACTGGAGTGGGGTGCCATCGCCTTCTCTGAAAATGTGGCATTATCAGTCTTTAATTGTTTGCCATTCTGGAAACTGTGTATTATTATCTAATTGTGGTTTTCATTTCCCTGATGTATACTGTACATCATTGTTTTGGTGTTTTTAAACAATGTCATTACCTAAATGGCTATTTCTGCTTAGAGAGGAATTGTCTATGTATAGTAACACATATCTGTGGGCTTGAATTGTATATAGTACTGCTCTCGACTGAAGTGATTTAGCAGCAGCAGCAGCAGATCAAGACAAAATTGGGAAATAAGCAAGCAAGTCATCTAAACTATTTGATTTCCTAAAATTTGTTTCTACTTATAATGCCATCTAAGTGGGGTTAGTGATCTAGAATATTCCTTCCCTACTTCCTAGCCTCATAGGAGTTAACATCTTGCCTTGAGTGTTTACACTTAGTCCTGGAGGGTATTTAAGTCTCCTCTGGTGCTATGGGCTGCATCTAAGCTCCAGGAACAAAGCCCCAGAGGCATGCACCTACAACTTGAAGCTTGGTTTTGCCTCACTGCCAAAGATTGTGGAACTTGCGGGTACCATTTTACTTAAACAGAGATTAAGGGGATGGTGACAGTGCTAACCAGGATGCTTTCTGGCTGCAAAATGAAGAGTTGGCCTCAGTTATCCCTAAATCCCTTCCAACTAAAATCCCAGAGTCCTTCTCCCCAGAGTCAGCAGTGCTGGGACTCCGGTTTCTGTGCCGTATGGCTCATCTTTTGTTTCGCCAATCGAGGGGAAGATGCTCACTAGACACTGTGCTGTTCTTCATCCCCACTCACTTCACCAGCTGTGCGTATCTGAGAGGGAAGTGCAGCAGAGCCAGGACCCTGTTATCACACTGTCCTGTTGTCGATTTCCCTGTTAGATGTGAACTCTTATTGGAAAGTTCCCCGTTTTATTCTCTTGCATCTGCAGCTCTAGCACCGCGTACCTGACATATAACTGCTAAAAAGCGAAAAAAGTGAAGAGTTAGTCAGTCATGTCCGATTCTTTGCAACCCCATGGACTGTAGCCAGGCTCGTCTGTCCAAGGAATTTCCCAGGCAAGAACACTGGAGTGGGTTGCCATTCCCTTCTCCAGGGGATCTTTCTGACCCAGGGATTGAACCCAGGTCTCCTGCCTTGCAGGCAACTTCTTTACCGTCTGAGCCATCATGGAAACCCCAAGCTGGTAAAATATCTGTTAGACGGATGAAGGAGAAATCCGGGTCAATTTGCTGCCCCCAGCAAAGTCCAGTTCTCCACCAGGGAGTAATATGATGACAACTTCATGGTATGGTGACAATTACGCAGTTGGATGGCATCACTGACTCAATGGACATAAGTTTGGGTAAACTCTGGGAGTTTGTGACGGACAGGGAGGCCTGGCATGCTGCGGTTCATGGGGTCGCAAAGAGTAGGACATGGCTGAGTGACTGAACTGAACTGAACTGACAATTACCCAGAGGAAACACCCCTCCACATATTAGGATAAAGCAGGAGATGAACAGATGGCTAAAGCAGGAGATGATCAGAGAGGATATGGCCCCTTTTCTTTCCACCACCCCCTCAAGGGAATGGCTCAGGGAAGGCTCTGGAAGGATCCTTGTGTAGGATAAGGTAAAGGGTGGGTATGGGAGATGTATGAAGAGCCTTTGTAATACAATCTCAGTATTTCCTTTGAATTGGAATTGTAATCCTCAAATCCACTTCTCAGCACAGCATCCTGGTTTTAGCTGTGGGGGAGGTGGGGAGGAAGAAGGCTGATTCTGCAGGAGGCTGCAAAAGCAGTTTGGTGCTCCCCCAGAGTTGCTGTGCTCACAACGCTGAGCTGCACAGCCTTGAGGGGACGGCGACAGCCCCACTTTAACCACAGCTAATGACACCCCAGGCTCCATCGATCCTCCCGGGGCAGCGGCCTGGGTAATTCTAATGCTCAGGTGTAAATCTTGGAAGATTAATCATGTCCTAATCATGTCCTCATCTCTGGCCTCTCTCTCGGCACATTTAGTACTTAACAGAGCCACGCTCGCAGGTAATGATGCTAGGGACTGCGGCGGAGCTCATGGAGGTCAGGGCATTTTCTCCGTGACCAGCAGTTTCTATTGCAGCTTGGTGTTAAGGCTGTAGAGAGTCTGGACGTGTCTAGGGCTTGCTTGGGCTCCCCTGGTGGCTCAGACAGTAAAGAATTAGCCTGCAATGTGGGAGACCTGGGTTTGATCCCTGGGTTAGGAAAATCCCCTGGAGGAGGGCATGGCAACCCACTCCAGTATTCTTGCCTGGAGAATCCCATGGACAGAGGGGCCTGGCGGGCTACAACCCATGGGATCGCAAAGAGTTGGATACAACTGAACGACTAAGCACAGCAAAGGGCTTGCTCACAGCATAAAGTGTAGCTGAGGTCCTTGTTGGAGTCCCAGCTCCCTGTGCGTGTGGTAGTGTAAAGTCACAGCCCCCAACACCCCTAGGTTTCTGAGCACCAACTGTGACAGTGTCAGCAGGGCGAAAACACACCAAAGGGGCAAGGACTGTGCTGCGTTCTCAAAGCTTTCCTCAAGATGCCAGCAAAGTGCGAATCATCTGGGAGAGTCGTGTCCAAGCACGGTTATTGCAGCCTTGTTTGTAAAAGCAAAATTGCCAGTAACCATAATATCCATCAATAGGAGAACAGCTAAATAAAACTTTTTTTTTTTTGAGTCACACATTTAATATATGAGGCAACAATGAAGAAGTATAAGGTAGATCCAGATGTAGTGCCATGGAAATATCTCCAAAATGTATTCAGTGAATATATTTTGAAGGCAAACGGAGAAGAGGAGGGCAGAGGATGAGATGGTTAGATAGCTTCACCAACCAACGGACATGAATTTGAGCAAACTCCGGGATATAGTGAAGGACAGGGAAGCCTGGCATGCTACAGTCCATGGGGTCGCAAAGAGTCAGACATGACTTAAAAATTGAACAACAATATTCATTAAAAAAAAAAAAGTAGAAACAGTGTGATGCCATTTCTCACAAAATCTACAAATCAAAACCAGGGTTTTCTAACTGTAGATACAAGTATGTAAATACACAGCAATCGGTCTCTAAGGACATATACCAAACTAAGTGGACTGAGGAGAGGATGGTTGGGGGACTCCAGTTTTATTCATATTTCTTGGATTTTTTATTAATGAGAATGTACATATACAAGGTCTGTCATTAGTAATAACTTTAAAATGCTAATAAATAAAACAACAAAGATTCTATGAGAAGGCACAAAATGGCATTTTATCCTGCATAATAATAGTCTGATCTACTATTGTATGATCAGATACATAATAGTATGATCTACCATACATAATAGTAGATCATACATAATAGTATGATCTACCATACATAATAGTATGTATGTAGATCAGATACATAATAGTATGATCTACCATACATAATAGTAGATCATACATAATAGTATGATCTACCCGATGTGGTCCAAAGTTTCGGAAGGTGATATATTGGAAATTTAAACTTTGATGTACGCAGGTAAACCCTTATTGTTATGGAGTAGATCTTTATGTGCATTTAAAGCCTATTAAAGAATATTTGCACTCAGAAGTTTTTCACATGAAATATGTATCTGAAACTTAGATGCTTTTCATTTATTAGAATGCAGCAACTGAAAAGACTGAAAATAAATGGTGAGGACAGGGAGTGTGGGAATAGGCACAGGGTACGAACTCTTTCAAGGGCACTTACCATCCATCAAAATTGTAAATACTAATCCCCTTGACCTAACACTTCCACTGCTGGGAATTCTCCTACACAAGTCCACAAAGATACACATTAGGACTCCTCACAGCATTATCTCTAAGAGCAAAATCCTAGGATCTTGTCTCAGTTCAGTTGCTCAGTCATGTCCGACTCTTTGTGACCCCATGGACTGCAGCACACCAGGCCTCCCTGTCCACCACCAACTCCTGAAGCTAGCTCAAACTCATGTCCATCGAGTCAGTGATGCCATCCAACCATCTCATCCTCTGTTGTCCTCTTCTCCTCCCGCCTTCAATCTTTCCCAGCATCAGGGTTTTTTCCAGTGAGTCAGTTCTTCCCATCAGGTAGCCAAAGCATTGGAGCTTCAGCTTCAGCATCAGTCCTTCCAATGAATATTTAGGACTGATTTCCTTTAGGATGGACTGGTTTGACCTTCTTGAAGTCCAAGGTACACTCAAGAGTTTTCTCCAACACCACAGTTCAAAAGCATCAATTCTTCAGTCCTTAGCTTTGTTTGTAGTTCAACTCTCACATGCATGTATGACTACTGGGAAAAACCATAGCTCTGACTAGACGGACCTTTGTTGGTAACGTCTCTGTTTTTTAATGTGTTGTCCAGGTTGGTTATAGCTTTTCTTCCAAGGAGCAAGCATCTTTTAATTTCATGGCTGCAGTTATCATCTGCAGTGATTATGGAGCCCAAGAAAATAAAGTCTCTCACTGTTTCCATTGTTTCGCCGTCTATTTGCCGTGAGGTAACGGGATTGAATGCCATGATCTTCGTTTTTTGAATGTTGAGTTTTAAGCCAGCTTTTAAGGATCCTTGTAAATATTCATAAATGCATGTTTGTCAAAGCACAGGTAGTAGTAAAATGGATAAGTGAGGATGAATTTAAGATGGTATTAGTGAGGCTTAGTGACTTCTGTGGTTGGCCTGGACAACAGTGTGGATGGTTAAGGCAGTCATTGAGACAAAGGTAGCATAAGGTGTATGTGGATCATCTGAGTGGAGATACCAGCAAGTATTATTAGTTCCAGTGCTTGTGTGGAATGTGGAATTAATCAGAGGAAGTTAGGGGTGAGGGTGTGGTTGGTTGTCAAGGAGAAGAGAACAAGAAGCAGTAAGGATTTAAAACAAGGTGAAATAGTGAATATAAATAATTCTAAAGTACAGGGATCTACCAGACCTGGATGCTTTACAGACAAGAATCATAGTACTTGAGAAATTATGTAATTGATGTGATTAAAGCTATAAAGCTTTAAGTGGCTGAAATATGGTTTGAATTTAGTTCTATCTCTTCCTAGGTGATATTAAGCTAAAATGCCCCTGCTGTGGTAGTATGTGATTAGCAAAAAGACACTGAATGTAGTGAGCTGATGTAACAAAATTCTATGAAAAAACAAAATTATCAAATATCAATGCCTGACAAGTCTCTGTAATATTCATCAATCTGTAACATAGGGACAATGGTAGTAATAGACATTTACTAAGACAGATATAGGGCCTTTCCTGATGGCTCAGCAGGTAAATCAGCTTGAAATACAGGAGACCCAGGTTCAGTCCCTGGGTCGGAAAGATCCCCTGGAGGAGAAAAATGGCAACCTACTCCAGTGTTCTTGCCTGAAAAATCCCACGGACAGAGGAGCCTGGTGGGCTATAGTTCAAAAGGTCATGAAGAGTTGGACATGACTGAGCGACTATGCACAAACACGAAGGTAGATACTAATGTATGGGTTAGGTGCCTTATGTAAACAATCCCATTTAGTCCTCATCAAGTTCTTCAAGGTAGGTAATATCTGCCCCCACCCTACAGATGAAGAAATTGAGGCTCAGAAAGATTGAGTGGTTTTTCTGAGATCACTAGGGAGTTAAAGACTCTCATAGAAACTCAAACGTAAGCACTCTTGAAAATGTTTTTCCTTGTGCTACAAGGTCTCCTTTGGGATAATAGTACCTGCCTATCTGCCTCAGAGGTTGTCTTGATTTCACCTGGGGAATTCTGAGGCCCTGGGAATCTGTCTTTTATTTATTTATTCCATTTTTATTACTTTTGACTGCACCATGAGACATGCAGGCTGGACCTGTACCCCTCGACCACCGGGGAAGTCCTCAGGAATCTGTCTTTTAAGATGGCACCCTGGTGATTTTCATGTGGGTGGTTTTATGTGTTTTGAGAGTAATAAACCATGGCAGCCCTATGTAAATGCTATGGTTATTATTATTATTGATTGCTATGAGATGTGTCTTGGAAGGGACAGGTCCATCTTCATCTAAAAACCTGAAGGAATATTTTCTCTGTGTGTGTGTGTGTGTGTGTGTGTGTGGTATTACTGCCATCAAGAGTGTGTGTGGATTCAGGTTGCTTCCTCAGCCCCATTCCAGCTTGGCCAGCTCCCTGGATGGTTTCTTCATGCATGCCACTGAATCGCTTTCCTAAGAACCATGTCATTTACAGGCTTGCCTCCTTCCCGTTACCTAGGCATCAAGAATAAAGGGCTTGGTGTATGTGGCTGGATCCTGCTTTTCCTTTCTTTCCTGCTGATGGTCATTACCTTCCCGATCTCCATATGGATGTGCTTGAAGGTAATACCCTGGGAAACAGATTGGTCTCTCTGTGTGAGTTGATGAACCATTAACACTAAATGCTCTCCCTTCATCTCTTAGATCATTAAGGAGTATGAACGTGCTGTTGTATTCCGACTGGGACGCATCCAAGCTGACAAAGCCAAGGGGCCAGGTATAACACTGGTTTCGTTGAACTATCATCAGGTTTACTTGAACTCTGTGACGTTGCTAATGTTTGTTTTCAACTCACTGAAATGGCAATTTCATAGGACAGATTCTAATATTCTTGAAAGAAGAGTCTATTCAAACAGTAACTTAAAAGGCACATGGAGGAGAATGGTTATTTGCTACACCTCTCTAGTAACATCTGTTGTCTGCCCCCTAATAAGATGTATTTAACTAAAACCATTCTCTGTTCAACTGTACTGTGGAGTCTCTGGGGAACTTCCTTATTCACTCTGTGTGCTCTGCACTTGGCCATGTACTAAAGCAGGCACTCAGGTGTCTGTTACATTTTTAAACATATGAGAAACTTCAAAAGGAGAAGCTTGTTACAGAGACTTGGCCATTTCAAGTAGTATGATCCTACTTTAATATAGACTTCCCTTGTGGTCTAGTGAAGTGAAAGTCACACAGTCGTGTCTGACTCTGTGACCCCCATGGACTATACAGTCCATGGAATTCTCTAGGCCAGAATACTAGGGCTTCCCTGGTAGCTCAGTCTGTAAAGGATCTGCCTGCAGTGCAGGAGGCTCAGGTTTGATCCCTGGGTCGGGACGATCCCCTGGAGAAGGAAATGGCAAACCACTCCAGTAACCTTGCCCGGAAAATCCCATGGACAGAGGAGCCTGGTGGGCTGCATCTATGGGGTCGCAAAGAGTCAGGCATGACTGAGTGACTAACACTTTCACACTGGTGGTCCAGTGGCTAAGTCTCTGAGCTCCCAATGCAGAGGACCTGGGTTCAATCCCTGGTCAGGGAGCTAGATCTCACATGCTTAAATTACATGCTTCAGTGAAGACCCTGTGCATTGTCTAATAAGGAACCTAAGGGAAAGAAAGCAAGAAATGCTTGTTAATGGGTATTTTTATGAGTTCATCCAAATAGTGGTGATGGGATTATCCAACTGAGGAATTACAGAGCAAAGGTAAACCCTTTCTAGTCATGTTTCACCTGGTGGAGCCAAGGTTATAACTTAGGAAAAAAAATGGATTTGAAATAGGTGGAATAACCACAGCTTGAAGGACTCTGGAGAAAAGTCTCTTCTAAATGAATTTTCCCAGAAGAGTTCACCACTAAATGTCCCAGGGTAACAAATCTCGTCATACACGTCTCTGGGGCTGAGGAGTTACCTCAGAATGTCACAAGAGCCAGAGGGAAACAGGCCAAATTGCTAACAGAGAACCTCTCCACTTCTGTAAATCGTAAACTATTCTTTAATAATAAAAGTATTCATAACAGGAGTTACTACTTCTTGAGAACTTAATACATGCCTGGCACTATGATTTTTTTTTAATAATTTTATTTATTTATTTTTATTTGTGTTTCTTCTGCATCCTCCTTGCTGTGTGGGCTTTTCTTTAGCTGTGGTGAGCGGGGGCTACTCTTTAATTGCGGTGTGCGGATTTCTCATTTCAGTGGCTTCTCATGGTGGAGCAGGGCTCTAGGGCATGCAGGCTGCAGGAGTTGCAGCTCCCGGGCTCCAGAGCACAGGCTCAAGAGTTGTGGTGCATGGGCTTAGTTGCCCCGTGGCCTGTGGGATCTTCCTGGACCAGGGATCACATCTGTGTCTCCTTCATTGACAGGTGGATTCTTTACCACTGAGCTACCAGGGCACTATGTTTAGCATTTTATTGCGTTATCATGTTGTGTGTGTACTGGTCGCTCATTTGTATCTGACTCTTTTCCATCCCATGGACGGTAGCCGGCAAGGCTCCTCGGTCCATGGGATTTCTCAGGCATGAATACTGGAAAGGGTTGCCATTCCCTTCTCTGGGGGATCTTCCTGACCCAAGGGTTGAACCCAGGTCTCCCATATTGCAGGCAGATTCTTTTGCCATCTGAGCCACCAGGGAAGCCCTGATCATGCTTAATCTTCACTATCATCTTATAGGAATTGGGTGACTGAAGCTCAGAAAAATCAGATGAATGTTTCTAGGTCACAAGCTGGTAACCAATAGGGCTGGGACTTACCTCTGACTAGTTCTAAGGGCCATGATTTTAACCGGTGACTTAGCACCCAAAAAAGGAGTAAATTAGGAAGTAATCCTTACCTCAGAAAGGCTTAGAGACCAAAAGAAAGAAAGCACCTTAGCAGTGTTTTCTGTTGATGCTACTAGCCCTTTGCAAGGTACCCAATGCAAAAACTTGTTTCTTCTTTGAAAACAAAAACAGAATCTTTTCGGTAAATGGAAAAGGATGGGTGTCCCCATCGTGCTGACATGCTTGTGATTCTAGTCTTGGTCACTCTTGCTGTAGAGAAGCTTCACCAGAGCAAAGTTAAGGCATCATGAAATCCTCAAAGCAGTGTCCTCAGCCCTCCCTGCTCCCCAGTCTAATACTTGACAGCTCAGAGAGAAGTAAGAGTATTCACAATTGAGGAAAGTCGTTGTATATGAGCTAGAACACAGTTACAGAGAAACTGTAAATGTTGTAACACATTAGTTTTAGGGACACAGAAATTCTGGGAAGATTTTAATGCTAACATTCCTTCAGTCCTGAAGAATATAAATGAGAATGTGGACAGACATTGATATTCAAGGCCTAAAGTCTATGCTTGAATCTTTGTACAGATACCTTTAACCCAGGGAAAAACCAATTTCCAAAATATTCTTATAAATAAATGTCTAACTCAATACTTGAATAGAAGTAGGTCCAATGTTTTTTAATTTTTAATTTCAATTGGAGGATAATTGGTTTATAATATTGTATTGCTTTCTGCCATCAGCATGAATCAGCCACAGGTATACATAAGTCCCGTCCCTCTTGAAGAATATCTAATAATTAAATGTTAGGGCTTCCCTGGTGGTCCAGTGGTTAAGATGCTGTACTTTCACTGCAGGGGTGTGGGTTTGATCCCCGGTTGGGGAGTTAAGATCCCACAGGCCTCTCAGCCAAGAAAAACCAAAATATAAAACAGAAGCTATATTGTAACAAATTCAAGAAGGACTTTAAAAAATGGTCCATAGAAAAAATATTGAAATAAATCAAAATTATATGCCAAGAATTTTTAGCTTCTTAACAAAAGATTTTAATTTCTAGGGAATCACTTTCCTTTAGTCCTTAACTCATCAGGTCAGTTCAATTCAGTCGCTCAGTCATGTCTGACTCTTTGTGACCCCATGAATCCCAGCACGCCAGGCCTCCCTATCCATCACCAACTCCCGGAGTTCACTCAAACTCATGTCCATCGAGTCGGTGATGCCATCCAGCCATCTCATCCTCTGTCGTCCCCTTCTCCTCCTGCCCCCAATCCCTCCCAGCATCAGAGTCTTTTCCAATGAGTCAACTCTTTGCATGAGGTGGCCAAAGTACTGGAGTTTCAGCTTTAGCATCAGTCCTTCCAATGAACACCCAGGACTGATCTCCTTTAGAATGGACTGGTTGGATCTCCTTGCAGTCCAAGGGACTCTCAAGAGTCTTCTCCAATACCACAGTTCAAAAGCATCAATTCTTCTGCACTCAGCTTTCTTCACAGTCCAACTCTCACATCCATACATGACCACAGGAAAAACTATAGCCTTGACTAGATGAACCTGTGCTGGCAAAATAACATCTCTGTTTTTTAATATGCTATCTAGGTTGGTCATAACTTTCCTTCCAAGGAGTAAGTGTCTTTTAATTTCACGGCTGCAATCACCATCTGCAGTGATTTTGGAGCCCCCAAAAATAAAGTCTGACACTGTTTCCACTCTTTCCCCATCTATTTGCCATGAAGTGGCGGGACCGGATGCCATGATCTTCGTTTTCTGAATGTTGAGCTTTAAGCCAACTTTTTCGCTCTCCTCTTTCACTTTCATCAAGAGGCTTTTTAGTTCCTCTTCACTTTCTGCCATAAGGGTGGTGTCATCTGCATATCTGAGGCTATTGATATTTCTGCCAGCAATCTTGATTCCAGCTTGTGCTTCTTCCAGCCCAGCATTTGTCATGGTGTACTCTGCATAGAAGTTAAACAAGCAGAGTGACAATATACAACCTTGACGTACTCCTTTTCCTATTTGGAACCAGTCTGTTGTTCCATGTCCAGTTCTAAAACTGTTGCTTCCTGACCTGCATATAGGTTTCTCAAGAGGCAGGTCAGATGGTCTGGTATTCCCATCTCTTTCAGAATTTTCCACAGTTTATTGTGATCCACACAGTCAAAGGCTTTGGCATAGTCAATAAAGCAGAAATAGATGTTTTTCTGGATCTCTCTTGCTTTTTCCATGATCCAGCGGATGTTGGCAATTTGATCTCTGGTTCCTCTGCCTTTTCTAAAACCAGCTTGAACATCTGGAAGTTCACGGTTCACGTATTGCTGAAGCCTGGCTTGGAGAATTTTGAGCATTACTTAACTAGCGTGTGAGATGAGTGCAATTGTGTGGTAGTTTGAGCATTCAGTGTCAGACTTTATTTTTTTGGGCTCCAAAATCACTGCAGATGGTGACTGCATTAAAAGACGCTTACTCCTTGGAAGGAAAGTTATGACCAACCTAGATAGCATATTGAAAAGCAGAGACATTACTTTGCCAACAGAGGTCTGTCTAGTCAAGGCTATGATTTTTCCAGTGGTCACATTTGGATGTGAGAGTTGGACTGTGAAGAAAACTGAGCACTGAAGAATTGATGCTTTTGAACTGTGGTATTGGAGAAGACTTTTGAGAATCCCTTGGACTGCAAGGAGATCCAACCAGTCCATTCTGGAAAGAATGATACTAAAGCTGAAACTCCAGTACTTTGGCCACCTCATGTGAAGAGTTGACTCATTGGAAAAGACCCTGATGCTGGGAGGGATTGAGGGCAGGAGGAAAAGGGGACGACAGAGGATAAGATGGCTGGATGGCATCACCGACTCGATGGACATGAGTTTGAGTGAACTCCGGGAGTTGGTGATGGACAGGGAGGCCTGGCATGCTGCGATCCATGGGGTCGCAAAGAGTTGGACACGACTGAGCGACTGAACTGAACTGAACTTGAGCATTCTTTGGCATTGCCTTTCTTTGGGATAGGGGGAGATAATTACCCCAAAGTTAAAGATGTACTTATTGAAGATCATCTGATATACTCCCACAAAAATAATGTACTGTATATCTAGGAGACAATCTATTGCAGTTATTTTCAGTTGGTCAAATTTTAAACTGTATTTACTTTTGCACAGGTCTGATTCTGATCTTGCCCTGCATAGATGTGTTTGTCAAAGTTGATCTCCGGACCGTTACTTGCAACATTCCTCCCCAGGAGGTAATGCTGACTAAAGATATGTTTCTGGAAATAAAGCCAATCTCTTCCCTGTTACATGGACAGTTGAGAATTCATAATATATTTTCAAACGATAAAGGGAAAGATGAACTGAATTCTTAGAGACCTGCTGGAGGAGTCCTAGGTGGCTCCTGAAACTTTGGGGCCTTGTTTTGCCAGATGAGAATGGAGCCAAGAGCAAGGGCTGCAAAGGTAGAAAACGTGGAATGATTGGGTGGGAGAAAGTCTGGAAGGAGAGAGAGAATGGATACAGAAGGTAGAGAAGCTGAGATGCAGAATGACAAGCAGATGCTTGGGAGAGTCTGATAAATGATTTTAAGAAGGAGCTGAAAGTAATTTGGTAGATGGCACTCACTGGTTATGATATTATCCTTTTCATCACCTTTTCAGGAAATGCTTTAGTGTCATCTATATCTCTCACCTCTGCTCTAAATTGTTTATCTGTTTGGATCCAGCAATGTGAGATGGGCATGGAGAAAGAACACCCAGGGCACAGGGCTCACCTGCAGTTGGATTTCAAATAATGCTTTTCAGTTCTTGAAGTACTGAAACTGAATGAACCAAGCCAGTGACTGGGGGACAGGGGAGAGAAACAGAGTTATTAATCGTCATGCAACTTTCTAATAAACAAAAACAATCCAGGGAGAGAAAAGAAAGTGTGTGGAAGAGCAAAGGGGATTAGAAGAGAGAACAATCAACATCTTTGGGTAAATGATAATTTTCCTCTCTCTGGTCCAGAAAACTGAATCAAGACCCAGCCATGATGTCTTCATAGCACTGGCGGGAGTTACAGAGTCCTTACCTTAGAATTCAGCCCTAATCATAAGAGACCTTGGGATGCCTAGGGACCTGTCACAGGCTTTTTATGGCTCCGTGGTAAATAGTTCTAGGTGGGAGAATGGAGTTCTAGGGTCTAATTCCGTGGTATGCCCAGAAATCTGATTTTTTCCGAAGTCCCTTGTCATGTTAGTTCAGAATAACTAATGCAGAGCCTCTATAAAGTTAAATTGGTTTTTCTTTATCTGAATATAGAACACAGATCTCTGGTGCCATCTATGTTTTCTAAGAAGCATTGCTATTCATCAAACTGATGAAACTGAGAACCGAAAAGATTTCAAGTATCAGGGAAATGACTTTTCTACCTCTATTTAGAAGGTAGAATTTCAGCAGGGGTCTACATTTTAAAGTGGAAACACCTGCTTCAGCTCTGAGTAGGGGATGTGAGACTTCCATAAGATGCAGTTACAGGGATAGGTACATATCACACCTATGTAGGAATTTGGTTACTAATTAGGATGATAGTAGATTCAAGTCAGGGCAGATTTTTGGTGATGCTGGCATGAGTTGTGATGAGCGCTCTTCTTCTGTGGAGTGGACTCTGAGGCAGTCTGCCGCTGTTTTGGTCATTGTGAAAGTCATGTGTCTCTGTGCTCAGTTGCTCAGTCGTGTCTGACTCTTTGTGTGAAAGTCACATGCATGTGATTTTCCGTGTTCTTGCTCTCCAGATCCTCACCAGAGACTCTGTGACCACTCAGGTGGATGGAGTGGTCTATTACAGGATCTATAGCGCCGTCTCGGCGGTGGCTAATGTCAACGATGTCCATCAAGCCACGTTTCTGCTGGCTCAGACCACTCTGAGGAATGTCTTAGGGACACGGACCTTGTCCCAGATCCTAGCTGGCCGAGAAGAGATCGCCCATAGCATCCAGGTAAAGCCTGCATTGTTAATCCACTCATTTTAATTATCGGTGATAATCAAATATCAGCAGTTCAAAGCACCTCCTCCATGTGTGCACACACACATGTGCACACACACATGTGCACTACTGTTCTTAACACATGGGCTTCAGTTTAGCATTTCTTTTTTTTTTAAACAATCATGAGGTCCAGATTTAAATATGTAGGTGGGAAGAGGGAGCCACTGGAATTGCTTTTGGAACTCAAAATGTTGAATTGACATCATACACTTCAGCTTTTTCCTCCTAGGAAAGCTGACTTCATGCTCCCAATGTCAATAAAGATATGAATAGTAATCGTAGTTATACTATTGATGAGGATGTAACAGGTAGCCCTCTCACCTCTTGTTCACCCTAGATTATGTATATGTGTGTATGTGTGCTAAGTCTTGTCCAACTCCATGGACTGTAGCCTACCAGGCTCCTCTGTGGAATTTTCCAGACAAGAATACTGGAATGGGTTGCTATTTCCTACTCCTACTTCCTGACCCAGGGATTGAACCTGCATCTCTTGTGTCTCCTGCATTGGCAGGCAGATTCTTTACCACTGTGCCACCTGGGAAGCCCTAGATTATAGACAATCACATTTCTGTGTTTTTGGAATCAATTATGTTTTTATTCTGAGCCTGCCTTCTCTAAGAGGGAAATTCATCTTTGGTCCTTCTTGGCTTCTCCTCCAGTCTCTAAGGTAGCACAAAGTCCCTGAGGCTTTATAAGATAATATCAATTCTGCATGATAATGCTCCATGCCATTTTAAGAGCTTCACAAGTTCAATGACTCAGATGTTTCCCCATCACAGTCAGGTCAGTGGCTTCTTGGGAGTTCTCCCCATCTCCCGGCTCTCTGCAGGGATCACAGGAAAGCAAGGGCTCACTTGCTATTTGGTAGCACGGAGATCTCTGCCCTTTACGCTTTAGGAGAACTATTCATCTAATCTTGCTATTTCTTGAGGCATTCTTTCTCATCCCTACCCCTCCAGGATAACCAGCAAGTTATCTTCAGTTGTCTGAAGCTCTAACGAAGGATGAGGATGTCTTTGGTTTTAGGCTTCTTCTGCCCTAAAAAAACATGTATGTCTTGCTACCTGTTTAAAACTGAGCCACAGGTCAGAGGTTAAACAGAGCAAGAAAAAGCGTATCTCAATAAGTACCCAGTGATAATGTTAAGATATATTGAATTATTGCTGGGCCATGATAGATATCTTATGTGTATTCTATCCAAACCTCATGGCAATCCTGAAAGAAAACCTGTCATAGGTATGAAGACTGAGAATCAGAAAGGTTAAGGAGTGAACCCGATGATTCACAGCTGTAAATGGCAGAACCAGGACAAATGCCATTGCTGCCTGCTTAGTGTCAGTGACAAGAAAATGTGGGGTATCTGCTCAAATCTAGATGAACAGTGTTTGTTCTTTAGGAATGGTTTGGGTGCATCTGCTGAGTAACCACCTCTTAAAAGAAATACCAACTTATGTTTCTGAATCCTTCCTGGGATTTACTTCAATTCCAGGAAGGCAGCGATAAGAACTCCTATTTTCTTCCCAAATGGTCTCACTCCAAATGCTGTAAATTCAAAAGGAGAAAAGGAAGAGTGTTTCTCTTGCATATGTAAAATATAGCAGACTCTTTTGTCGCATTGCCTGTATTCTGATTGATGTCCTTTCTTTTGACTTGGAAACAGACCTTACTTGATGATGCCACTGAGCTGTGGGGGATCCGCGTGGCCCGGGTGGAAATCAAAGACGTCCGGATTCCCGTGCAGTTGCAGAGGTCCATGGCCGCTGAGGCCGAGGCCACCCGGGAAGCCAGGGCCAAGGTAAGGGCGACTCCAGTCGGTACTGGAGGGTGAGCCCCCCACCCTGGAGCCCATGAGGATGGAGCTTGAATGGAAGCTCAGGCTTCCTCAATGATTTTAATAAGAAGGCTGCTTCTTTTCCTTCCTTTGTTGTTGTTGTTTTTTTTTTAGAAGTTTTACCGAGAATTTCTTCCTGAATTAAAAGGTCATGGGCAACTTTGAGGGGAAGGATGGAGGAAGGCATATTAAGGGAGTTTGAAATGAACATGTACATCTGCTATATTGAAAATGGGTAACCAACAAGGACCTACTGTAGAGCACAGGCAACTCTGCTCAATGTTATGTGGCAGCCTGGATGGAAGGGGAAGTTGGGGGAGAACGGATACATGTATATGTGTGGCTGAGTTCTTCTGCTGTCCATCTGAAACTGTCACAGCATTGTTAATCAGCAATGTTGTTGTCGTTCAGTTAGTCAGTCAGTTGTGCTGGACTCTGCGACGCCAGACTTCCCTGTCCTTCACTATCTCACGGAGTTTGTTCAAACTCACGTTAATCATCTCTACCCCAATGCAAAATATTATAATATAAATATAGATTTATATTATACACAGTGACTTAGCAAGGTGGGTCCCCTTGAGAGACATGAGCAAGGCAAACACCAATCCCCAGGTCTCACCTCAGACTCAGTGAAGCAGAGGCTCCAGTGGGCCCAGGAACCTACATTCTCATGTAGCTGGTGATTCTGATGTAGCAACCTGGTGCCTGTCTTTCGAGCGTTAACCCTCTAGTATGTTAAATGAACACACTAGATTAAGAGGACCAGGTGCCTACAATCCAGGTTAGAGTTACAAAATATGAGCACAACTTGGTCTCAAGTGTTCTTGAATCTATTGGATTCATAGCCTTCTTGTCTGTGTGGAGGAATTTCCTGAAGTATCAGAAACCCGTTGAGATTAGAAGCCTCCAACTATCCTCTTGGGAATCTTACTTGGGAGTCCAGGAAGATTCCCTCTGCTTATCTCTGACTTCTCTGTTGAGCTCCAGCAGCTTCTAAGCTGTGGACTTGGGAGGCACTTTTGCACATGGGCAGCGAGTGCCCACGACGGGGGAGTTGAGTTCCAAGTCATTCCTGGGCAGCTTGAGAACCAGAGGAGGTGCAGGGTACTTAGGAGGGTTCCAAAGAGGGTTTGCAGACTGCACTAGCTGCTGCTTGTAATCAAGAGCAGGTGGAACTGGAAACAATTCTTACACTGTAAGAAGGAAACAAAATTGGAAATTTTTTTGTTCTAATTCTGTGAAAAGTGCCATTGGTAGTTTATTAGGGGCTGCATTGAAACTGCAGATTGCTTTAAGTAGTATAGTCATTTTCACAGTGTTGATTCTACCACTCCAAGAACATGGTATAGCTCTCCATCTGTTTGTATTATCTTTGATTTCTTTCATGAGTGTTTTTTAAAGTTTTCTGAGTACAGGTCTTTTGCCCTCTGTAGGTAGGCATTTTATTCTTTTTGTTGCAATGGTAAATGGGATTGTTTCCTTAATTTCTCTTTCTGACCTTTCATTGTTCGTGCATAGCACAGGGAGCTCAGCTCGGTGCTCTGTGATGACCTAGATGGTGGGATGGGGGGTCTGGTGGGAGGGAGGTCCAAAAGGAGGGGATATATGTATACATATCGCTGGTTCACTTCCTTGTACACAGAAACTAACACAATGTAAAGCAATTATACTCCAATTAAAAAATGAAACAAAATTGGCAACAGAATGAAAATTTTTTAAAAATCTGTGATAAATGAAACTCACAGAAGAAAAAGCCAGTTGGAAGCCTTGAATTTCAGACTTCTCAGCAAATGAAAGCAGCAGATGGGGAGCACAGATTCAAGAGCATCACTATGGTGGCTGGACCTGTATTTGTTTGGGTTAAAGGCAGGGCTTTTATTTTGTTTGGAATGAAAAGTAGGGACTCATAATTTGTAAGTTATCTCCCTGTTTCCTGCAACCTCCTCAAATTTCTCTAATCACATAAGGATATGAAACTCTAATCCTTGCTGAAACATGGGTGAAACATGGGTGGCCAAGTGGGGGCTAGGATAGAAACATCATTGCAGACCCAGAAAAAGAAAGCAAGCACTAGTCACAATCGGGAACCTTATTTCTAAAGTCTTTTCTTTCTGTTGGTGTAGGTCCTTGCAGCGGAAGGAGAAATGAATGCTTCTAAAGCTCTGAAGTCCGCCTCCATGGTGCTGGCCGAGTCCCCGGCAGCCCTCCAGCTGCGTTACCTGCAGACCTTAGCCACCGTGGCCACAGAGAAGAATTCCACCATTGTGTTTCCTCTGCCCATAAATATGCTAGAGGGCATTGATGGCATCACCTACGACAACCACAAGAAGGTCCCCAACAGAGCTTGAGGTCCTCCTGCTGCCTCTGGCCATCACTTAGACATATCTGTTCCTATGGCAACCCCAGCACTTAGAAGTGTTGAGAATGTCAACACTATTCAAGCAGAGTAACTTTACAGCTGGATCAGCATTAGCAGGAAAAGGCATAGAGGCTACAAAAAAAAAAAAAAAGAAAGAAAGAAAGAAAGAAAAAAAGAAAAAAAAAGAAGGGCTGTATGCTACTTTTATTTTTAAGAAAGGAAAGAAAACTTTGCATTAGTCTTAGGATAATCAGTAAGTAGGCATCGCTGACTTAGAACAGGAACTTTCTTGCTGTAGCTGGGGTGATCTTTGGGTGACCGTGATTACGATTTCAGAATTGTTTTTTAATGAGGTTAAGCAGGGCTTCCCCGGTGGCTTAGATGGTAAAGAATCTGCCTGCAATGTAAGAGACTTGGATTCAATCCCTGGGTTGGGAAAATTCCCCTGGCACTCTAGATAATCGACAAAGTAACACATTTATACTAGGTATTTGCCTTATCAATCGAAAGTGATTATTTGCTCACTTTCTAGTTCTAGCTATCTGCTTTGTAATTCCAAAGTAGTTATTAGCTAAATTTCTAATTGTGACAAAAAATCCCCAGAATGCTTAAAATTATGATTGATTTTGATGTTCAGGACTAAAGAGGCACTGAGGCTTCTGGCTGCAAATTTATCACCACCTCCCTCTTCCAGGCAGATTGCCCTCAGCTCCCTGGCTGCGTGTCCTCCTCCTGGAACTGTGGCCAATCCCGGCCTCCCAGCACCTTTATCAGAGGGTGAGATAAGACACTGCGATCCTGCAGGCTCCAGTCTGCTTATTTGTTCACAAGTGAGAAGCTGGCAAAAGGCTGTGTTATTTGAAATCACTGGGGAACAGTAGCCTGCGAACTTCATGTTTTCAATCTATCCTTAGTCCCAAGAGTCACAAGTCATCAAGGATTGCTTGTAATGATTCTTCCTCTCTAACCCATGCCCCCAAACCTCTCAAAAATAAAGACGCCAATAGAATGTGACTGTATTTTAAAAATTGCTTTTTTGGAGATTATTTTGTTGCCATGGTGCAGTTTTCTTTTGGGAGCCATTTTGAGCAACAAGATAGAATTTTTTAAAGTTACCCTTTATTGAATGTCTGCTGTGTGTGACACTGTGTTCCATCCCGCATGGATGCTAAGAAGTATTCTTACATTATAAAGGAGAAAGTGGTGTCAAAAAGTTGAATGACTTATGCAGAGTGCCTTAGCCTGTGAGTGATAGATTGGGACTGGAAATCAGATCTGCCTCCAAAGTTCTTGCTCTTAAATATCATTGAGTTTTCCTGGGGAGAGGTGAGTGGGGGAGGCGATGGAGCCCTTCCATTGCTTTTTTGCCTTCAATTCCAATCTTTTAGGTTCTAGAAGTCTGGGTGCTCACTATAGTTTTCCACTGTGTCTAGGACTCTTCAGACTTGCACACACATGAGCACACAAATCCTCATACACTCAAACTCCTTTTCACACTCTACCCATACTCCCCGTGTAACACCCACACTTACTTTCTCCCCCTCCACCTACCCCCATCTCCACTCACATCTCCTCCCCATGCTCCCCTCAACACACAGGGACTCAGTTCAGTTCAGTTCAGTCACTCAGTCGTGTCCGACTCTTTGCGACCTCATGAATCGCAGCACACCAGGCCTCTCTGTCCATCACCAACTCCCAGAGTTCACTCGGACTCACATCCATCGAGTCAGTGATGCCATCCAGCCATCTCATCCTCTGTCATCCCCTTCTCCTCCTGCCCTCAATCCCTCCCAGCATCAGAGTCTTTTCCAGTGAGTCAACTCTTCACATGAGATGGCCAAAGTACTAGAGTTTCAGCTTTAGAATCAGTCCTTCTAAAGAAATCCCAGGGCTGATCTCCTTCAGAATGGACTGGTTGGATCTCCTTACAGTCCAAGGGACTCTCAAGAGTCTTCTCCAACACCACAGTTCAAAAGCATCAATTCTTTGGCGCTCAGCCTTCTTCACAATCCAACTCTCACATCCATACATGACCACTGGAAAAACCATAGCCTTGACTAGATGGACCTTTGTTGGCAAAGTAATGTCTCTGCTTTTCAATATAGTATCTAGATTGGTCATAACTTTCCTCCCAAGGAGTAAGCATCTTTTAATTTCATGGCTGCAGTCACCATCTGCAGTGATTTTGGAGCCCGAAAAAATAAAATCTGACACTGTTTCCACTGTTTCCCCATCTATTTCCCATGAAGTGATGGGACCGGATGCCATGATCTTCGCCTTCTGAATGTTAAGCTTTAAGCCAACTTTTCCACTTTCACTTTCATCAAGAGGCTTTTTAGTTCCTCTTCACTTTCTGCCATAATGGTGGTGTCATCTGCATATTTGAGGTTATTGAGATTTCTGCCGGCAATCTTGATTCCAGCTTGTGCTTCTTCCAGCCCAGCGTTTCTCATGATGTACTCTGCATAGAAGTTAAATAAGCAGGGTAACAATATACAGCCTTGATGTACTCCTTTTCCTATTTGGAACCAGTCTGTTGTTCCATGTCCAATTCTAACTGTTGCTTCCTGACCTGCATACAGATTTCTCAAGAGCCAGGTCAGGTGGTCTGGTATTCCCATCTCTTTCAGAATTTTCCACAGTTTATTGTGATCCACACAGTCAAAGGCTTTTGCATAATCAATAAAGCAGAAATAGATGTTTTTCTGGAACTCTCTTGCTTTTTCCACGATCCAATGGATGTTGGCGATTTGATCTCTGGTTCCTCTGCCTTTTCTCAAACCAGCTTGAACATCAGGAAATTCACAGTTCATGTATTGCTGAAGCCTGGCTTGGAGAATTTTGAGCATTACTTTACTAGCATGTGAGATGAGTGCAATTGTGCGGTAGTTTGAGCATTCTTTGGCATTGCCTTTCTTTGGGATTGGAATGAAAACTGACCTTTTCCAGGTCTGTGGCCACTGCTGAGTTTTCCAAATTTGCTGGCATATTGAGTGCAGCACTTTCACAGCATCATCTGTCAGGATTTGAGATAGCTGAACTGGAATTTCATCACCTCCATTAGCTTTGTTCGTAGTGATGCTTTCTAAGGCCCACTTGACTTCACATTCCAGGATGTCTGGCTCTAGGTCAATGATCACACCATCGTAATTATCTGGGTCGTGAAGATCTTTTTTGTACAATTCTTCTGTGTATTCTTGCCACCTCTTTTTCATATCTTCTGCTTCTGTTAGGTCCATACCATTTCTGTCCTTTATCGAGCCCATCTTTGCATGAAATGTTCCTTTGGTATCTCTAATTTTCTTGAAGAGATCTCTAGTTTTTCCCATTCTGTTGTTTTCCTCTATTTCTTTGCATTGATCACTGAGGAAGGCTTTCTTATCTCTTCTTGCTATTCTTCGGAACTCTGCACTCAGATGTTTATATCTTTCCTTTTCTCCTTTGCTTTTTGCTTCTCTTCTTTTCACAGCTATTTGTAAGGGACTATCTGCATACAAATGCGAAACGGAGATCCCACTCTACTTTTGATTTTCTAACCTGTTTTTTCCCCATTAAGCCATATCATGCTTTATATGATTTTTGGACAATTCACAACTTACAAATTTTTCAGTAGATTCAACTGACTCTATAACTCGAGTGAAAGTGTTGCATCTGACTCTCTGCAACCCCGTGGACTGGAACCCACTAGGGTCTTCTGTTCATGGAATTCTCCAAGAGAGGATACTGGAGTGGGTTGCCATTTCTTCCTTCAGGTATCTTTCCTGTCTCAGGGATCAAGCCACATGTCTCTTGCACTGTAGGCAGCAGATTCCTTACATTCTGAGCCACTAAGGAAGCCATAGAGTCCAAGAAGGCTAACCAATTCCTAGACCTGTGTGTCTTTCATATGCAAACCAAGCAATTCAGAGCTCCTACCCCACCCGCCTCCTTTCTCTGGCTCTAACACTCTGGTCCAGATCTATGTGCTCCAATCACCCCAGCGCCAGGCACTAGGTAAGCAGAGACAACTCTGTCTAGAGCCCAGTGAAATGATTCAAACCTAATAATTTCAGCTCAGTGTTCAGCTCATCCTACACAAGTTCACCTGCCTTATCCATCCCTTCCCATGGAAACCACAGTAGTGGCTCTTGCCTACACTTCACCTTCACTCCTTTTGCCTCCTGATGGACACTGTGGCTCCCCTGGCGCTCATTTTGGGAGCTGAGTATAATAAGTATCTTTTCAATGGCAATTATCTCTTAATCTGTTGGCCTTGTCATACCTGAATTATAATAAAACTTACATTTAAGAGTTTTATTGGGCTTCCCTGGTGGCTCAGAGAGTAAAGAATCTGCCTGCAATGCAGGAGATCCAGGTTTGATCCCTGGGTGGGGAAGATCCCCTGGAGAAGGAATGGCAACCCACTTCGGTATTCTTGCCTGGAGAGTCCCATGGACAGAGGAGTGGGGTGGGCTACAGTCCATGGGGTCGCAAAGAGTTGGACACAACTGAAAGAGATGAGCGATGGCAACCCACTCCAGTACTCTTGCCTGGAAAATCCCATGGACGGAGGAGCCTGGTAGGCTGCAGTCCATGGGGTCGCGAAGAGTCGGACACAACTGAGCAACTTCACTTTCACATTTCACTTTCCTGCAGTGGAGAAGGAAATGGCAACCCACTCCAGTGTTCTTGCCTGGAGAATCCCAGGGACCGGGGCGCCTGGTGGGCTGCCGTCTGTGGGGTCGCACAGAGTCGGACGTGACTGAAGTGACTCAGCAGCAGCAGCAGCAGAGAGACTAGCACTTTCACTTTCTATTTAAGATATGGCAGCTGGTGGTTAGGCAGGAATCTGTATAGGGTCAGCTCAAATGGGCCTGACTCATCTCCTGATGGCTTTTTTCTCTAGTCAGGTCCACTTTGACTAATTCTGGCTTGGGGACGTTTCCTTTAAATTGAGCACCTCTTGGGGTGGTTGTGACTTTCTGGCAGGGAGATCTTAGTTCTAACTGTCAGTATCCTCGTGGAGCTGGATGGTCAGTCTTCCCTTTCTTGGTTCCATTCCCCAAGCTCCTGAAGGCCAGGCTTTCTCCCTCACAGCTTGGAAATTTCCAGCACACTGACCTTCTTTTTCTTCTGTGGCGGGGACTGACCAATCCATCCACATATCTCTGTTGCTGATCACAACCTTTCTGCTAAAACACAACTTTTTCTCCCCTGACTCTTGGAAGTGTTGGGAGAACTTTGACACAGGAGTTTCCCGTCCCCCCAGCTCCAATAATTCTGTGTATTTTGCCCATTTTAGGGGGTAATTCTTCAATAGCAGGGCTTCCCTGATAGCTCAGTTGGTAAAGAATCCACCTGCAATGCAAGAGACCCTGGTTCAATCCCTGGGTTGGGAAGATCCGCTGGAGAAGGGATAGGCTACCCACTCCAGTATTCTTGGGCTTCCCTTGTGGCTCAGCTGGTAAAGAATTCGCCTGCAATGCAGGAGACCTGGGTTCAATCCCTGGATTGGAAAGATCCCCTGGAGAAGGGAAAGGCTACCTACTCCAGTATTCTGGCCTGGAGAATTCTGTGGACTGTATAGTCACGGGGTCACAAAATAGTCCGACATGGCTGAGTGACTTTCACTTTCACTACTTCAGTACCAATAAAGGGCTGTCTTTTTGTTTCCTTTTGGCATTAAAATATTAGGGAATTCCCTGGTGGTCCAGTGGTTAAGATTCTGTGCTTTCACTGCCAAGGGTGCGGGTTCAATCCCTGGTCAAGGAAACTAAGATCCTGCAGTGTGGTCAACAACAACAAAAATAAAATAAATACAAACTAATGTAAAATTAATAAATGACTGATTTAAAATAATCAAATGATATTAAAATAAACCAAACGAGATTACTGACTTAGGTTTGTTGCTGTTGTTTAGTTGCTAAGTCTTGTCTGACTCTGCAACCCTGTGGAGTGTAGCCCACCATTCTCCTCTGTTCCTGGGATTTTCCCAGCCAGAATTCTGGAGTGGGTAGCCATTTCTTACTCCAGGGGAGCTTGCCAACCCAAGGATAGAACCTGAGTCTCCTGCATTGGCAGATGGATTCTTTGCACCAAGGCACCATGGAAGCCCATTAACTTAGGTTAACTTTGCAAAGAAGTGACTAATCTCCTTGGCAGTAAAGACCCTTGGCAACAGATCAGATGAGTTGGTTCATCTTCACCAGTGCAGCTTAGCCAGGTCTAGTCAACCTTCCCTCTCCTCTGCCATGGCCCCACCCCGTGAAATGTTAGTCACTTAAGTATGTTGTTGTCTCTAAATATCCATTGCCCTGGCAGCTCTCTGGCCGTGTCTGCACCTGTTACAATGGGTAGGCAGGTGCTAAGACCCTGAGGAGCAGCAGTATTTCACCACCAGCATTAAGGAAGTCATGGGGTAGACAGACCTGTAGGTCCCAGGGTGAAAACCTACAGATGCTCAAGGCTGTAGAATCAGAATGGAAAACAACTGCCAGTCATTGCCGACTACAGGGATCCCGTGATTTTTGTGTGGCTAAAAGGTATAGAATACACCCCAATAACTTAGCCGTTTGAACACTTTATGTTTATACGGGTTTTATTTATATTCAACATGTGATATGTTGTAAAGGAAAACAGGTGCAGTTATAAAACACAAGGGGAGCAAGAATTCATTTAGACATGGACTTAAGACTGCATAACTCCAAATTGTTTGCATAATTGAATTCCCAGGGATAAACTTCAATATCCAGCAAATATGCAGTGCCTTAGTAAATAGAAAAAAAAAACCTAGACTCTGTGTGAAGAATTCCCATGGGAAAAATCACAAAGGCTATTAAGTTCTCAAATAATTCTATTACACACCGTTATGTCACTCGGGGGCTAGATAAATATAAATTTGTCGAGTGTTTTGGAGGGCACTTGATACACAAGCAGGCACTTAAAATGATTATAAAGCACACAATTCTTTGTCCAGGATAAAGTTTTTTGTATAGACAAATGGACTTAAAAAATATCTTGCCAAAAGCTTGAATTCCTAAAGCCACAGACAAAGACTCTGCTTTGTACTTCTTTTTGTAATGTGCTTAATGTGGGCCCTTACAGAAATTTTCTTTTAGTCTTACTAATAATTATCTTCTTATATTTTAAGTGATTTTTATTATAATGGTCTTTGTTTTTAATATTAGTTTTTAAAGTTTACGTTTCTCTTTTCTTTCTTCTTCTTTTTAGCTACGGTACTGAGATTTCCTGTTACAGGATCACTCAAACATCAGAAAAAATAAATGTCTGTAGCAGAAATTCACTGAGAGTGTCTAAACAATCATGTACTCAGTGGAAGCCACATCTGGGCAGCAGTAAAGGAGTTTTGTGCATTTGATGACTGTAATTTTAAATACTTCAACAGTGTTAACATTTCAACAAAGTTTCTGGCCATTCATTTCATTCCAAGGTATTCCATCATCCAAAACAACCTCATCTTGTGATCTTTGACCTTTTATTCTTGCTCAATTAAATTCTTAAAGGGATGTTTTTTACATTTTAAATGTCAATGTTGAATCTCCACTGAGAGAAAAATCAAGACACAGATTGTCATCACATTATTCAATATGATGCCTTTGATCTTTTGCAGGAAGTTCTTTTCTCCTCCTTCATCCAAAAGCCTTAACGTTTTCTAAAGAAGGGACACTATACAAGCCCTGTGCTCACTTGCCAGCTTTCAGATGACTGAGAACACTAACGATTTAGTGAAAACAGTAACGGTTTCAAAACTAAAAGGGAAGCACTACTGAAAAAACGACAGATCTCAGAGAGGGTAAAAAACAAGCCCACAAGAGAAACAAGGACATAAAGGAGGGAAAACGGAAAGAAAACAAAGTGAAAGTAGATGTCGTTGCTAGAGCAGTAGTTTTTGATGTTGTCGAATTTGTTCTTTAGCAAAACACAATATTGAAAACAATATAAACAAATATTAAGGAACAGAAAGCAAATGCACTTGAAAGACAGGAAAGGGAAAAAAAACACCTTTCTTGTTTAAAAGTTTGTAAGTTCAACATTCTCATTTTTCTTCCATGAAAACAAAGAGTCTCACATTAGTCTGTATTGTTTATCAACTTTAGTTCTAAAAGAATCAGCTTTCTTTCCCTATTTTAAAGGTTTCTTTGTAATCTTTTTAGTAAAAACTGTAGGAAAATATCATGCATTTCTGTTTTAGAATCTCTTATCAAAATAACTACCAAAATCTCAAAGTACTATGTTCTTAATATCGAAGGATATGGAAACAGAGAGAATTAAACACGGTTACCTTGAACATATGGATAGTTTCTAAGAAGAAACTAGAAACCTATGTCATTCAGTTCAGTTCAGTTCAGTCGCTCAGTCGTGTCCGACTCTGCGATCCCATGAATCGCAGCACGCCAGGCCTCCCTGTCCATCACCAACTCCTGGAGTTCATTCAGACTCATGTCCATCGAGTCGGTGATGCCATCCAGCCATCTCATCCTCTATTGTTCCGTTCTCCTCCTGCCCCCAATCCCTCCCAGCATCAGAGTCTTTTCCAATGAGTCAACTCTTTGCATGAGGTGGCCAAAGTACTGGAGTTTCAGCTTTAGCACCATTCCTTCCAAAGAAATCCCAGGGCTGATCTCCTTCAGAATGGACTGGTTGGATCTGCTTGCAGTCCAAGGGACTCTCAAGAGTCTTCTCCAACACCACAGTTCAAAAGCATCAATTCTTCGGCACTCAGCTTTCTTCACAGTCCAACTATGTATTAATAATACTTGAATCAGTTCTAGGGAAACGATCTCTTAAGGAAACATATTAACCTTTGAATTAGTATCAAAGAAACTCCCACTATGGTCTGTTTTTACAAATGAGCATTGTGTTGATCTTGAAAATCTTCATAATGGGCAATTCCAGTTAAAACTATGGTTTTCGGGTCATTATTTCCTAGAAGTGTGATTTTTTTTTTTTAATGCATGTGAGCCTCCGTGTGTGTGTTAAGAGTAGTATTTATAGTTTCTGGCCAAATTATACTTTTTAAAGCCTTGACAAGTTGGGCTGTTGAGCATGTGTGTTCTATTCATTTGTCATATGGTCAGTGAAGACACCTGTTTCCATCCTTTTATTATTGCTATCATGGCTAGAAAAAAAATGAAAGTTTCAAAGATCCATAATATTCTGGCTTTCAAATTAGTACAATTATGTAAATTCTAATTTGTAAATTATTTGCATCTTTAAAAATATTTCTTTTCTTTTTCCTATTAAAGTACAACATTGATTTCTAAGTTAATCCTAAATAGATATTTTCAAAGCAGTAGCTGAAATCAAATTTCCAACTCTTAAAATCTAGATGTCATTCCATTTCACTGTTATTGTTACCCTAACATTTCTCAGGCTGGGGCTATTTTAACCCCTAGCACCAATTTGTCTGAGGAAGGGCTCTCTGTGGTTTTTACTCAGTTCTGTTTTCATTTTGAAAATTGACTTTGGAGTTGGTGAGTAGGCTGGTGGCTCAGATGGTTAAAAATCTGCCTGCAATGCAAGAGACACAGGAGACACCGGTTCAATCCCTGGGTTGGGAAGATCCCCTGGAGAAGGAAGTGGCAATCCACTCCAGTATTCTTGTCTGGAGAATTCCATGGACACCAGGCAGGATACAGTCCGTGGGGTTGCAAAGGGCTGGACATGACTGAATGACTAACACTTTGGAGTTGGTAACTTGGAAAATAATAAGAGGTAAGACGACTTGATAAAGAGGCTCTTGGTTGCTTCCAGAACTGAATCCCTTGGCATTGAGCCCAGAGTCAATCCTCCTGTCACAAACACTCTGCAATAGAATGGCAGCGGATTACTAGTGGCCTTTCTTCATATCATTCGCAAATCGTGATGCTTGTGTGAATCACAGCGTGCGACTTTAGGACATGCGGTTGATGTTAAAGAACCAGAAGAGCTTAGCTGTTACACCACATCCTTGGAATAAAGTAGGCCTATCTTCCATGAAGAAGAAAAAATACGCCGGGCCTCCCACATCACTGGGGCTTCCCTGGTGCCTCAGTGGTAAAGAATTTGCCTGCCAATGCAGGAGATGGGGGTTCAGTCTCTGGGTCAGGAAGATCCCCTGGAGAAGGAAATGGCAACCCACTCCAGTATTCTGGCCTGGGAAATTCCATGGATAGAGGAGCCTGGCGGGCTACAGTCCATGGGGTCACAAAGAGTGGGCCTCAACTCAGCGACCCAACTCTCTGCAACATGCTTTCTCTGCACAGTTGTGTAAAGGATGATTCCATCAAATTTCTTATTTGAAATATTTGGTGTTAGATCTGTGTTCAGAATGATCCATAACATGTGGGGTTCTTTAGATGGAGAGGAGCTGACTCCTCTGCTCCTGTGGAGAGAGGTTGTTAAACTATAGTTCACAGATAGGCTTAGTGTCTTCTTCATCCAAGAGGGAAACAAATGCAAATCTTGATCCCTTCAGTCCAAAGAAACAGCCTCATTTGACGGTAACCTGCCCCAGGGTACGAACAGTAGCTTGGGCTAATCCTAGAGGAACATTGAGTAAACATTAACTGAGGGAACGAACTGAAATAAATAAAACCATATGCATTTTAATGCTTCATGGTTCATATGTCAGGTGAGCAGTTAATGCTTAATATTGAGTTTTGTGTTTCCTATGCAATGTCAACTTGTTTTGTTGGAGTCAGAAGCTACTGAGATCTAAGGAGTGATTACTGCTTACACCCTGTCCTCTATGGGAATTTATTTTAGGTATTTATTTTATGTATATATGGGAATTTATTTTACTAGAATGATTCTCTAAAACTAGAATATTGAAACTATTCTATAAGGGTCTGTCTTACTGTACAGAAAAGCATATGTCTGATGCCTTTTTTTTCCACTAAAGAGTTTTTAATGATTAGACATCTATTAAATCACATATTAAGTATACATATATTAACAAATGATGCAGAAGTCCAAGTAGTTCATACTTAAGAAAGCTATACCTGCCTATTTCCCATAGGCTCTTTTCCCTCCACCCCCATGGGGAAGGAAGAAGAGAAAGGGAAATAGAGAAGGAGATGGGCAGAGAGGAAGAGATTTTTCTAGAAAGGGCATTTTCTATATTACGTGAGCTCTCCAATTTATCCAGTCATCTCACCAGAACAACTCATTGTAGAGAGAAATTTGGTATAAAACCAGCCTGGCCCAAAGGTTTACAATAGCCTTCTTGTAATGACGCTTGCTTGATAACATAGTCAGTGATAGAAACCCCCAAGGCTGTTTGACAATCAGGCTCAGAGCATCTTAATAAAACATAATATAAAGTCAATTGAGAGTACTTGCTCTAAGTTTCCATAAAACTGAATCCAATGCTAAGTTGTAAAAAAAGTCCACACACTATTTAAAGTTGCTAAAGAAATGCCCATTCTTATGCAAGTCACGAGGTAGCCAAAGAAGTCGCTAAGCATCTACCAGAAAGCAAAATAAAAGGGAAAGTGATCATTAAGAAAGTATTAATGTTTATTTGATAAGTGATCTCCTGGGTCATACAGTACTTTCTGTGTATAGAAGTCCTCCCGTGGACCACCTACACTGGAGTTGTAGGTGACATATATGTATTCCCCAATGCAAGAAGACTACAGTCTACCCTATTCTTTAAAAGACTTTGAATGTCAAGTTCAGGGCTGCCCCCAAAGAAGAGAGGGACGCACCGGTTACTTCTGGCCTCTCTCCCAGCACCAATGTCACTTCTTTTCTCCAGTGAAGTGAAATGACTGGGGCTCACAGACACCAGCTTGAAAGTGCCTGAATGACCCGAGGAGGCCGCTGTGACTGTATTAGTCAGCCGTGTCTGACTCTTTGCCACCCACGGACTGCAGCCCACCAGCCTCCTCTGTCCATGGGACTTCCCAGGCAAGTGGATTGCCATGCCCTGCTCCAGAGGATCTACCCAACCCAGGGATTGAACCTGCATCTCCTGCATTGCAGGCGGTTTCTTTACTGACTGAGTCATTGACCTTCTAAAAATCTCCAGTCCACCAGAATGTCCAGCTTGGCCAGATTATACCTAGGCATGAGAGGGAATCCCAGACAGCACTTGAGAGGGAGTCTTTAGGTCAGGTTCTTTTCCTGCTGACCTATTTCTGCTTGAAATACCTGTACTAACTTTTGGAAGATTGGTCACTAAACTACTGACTTATCAACTGAAAATTCCGCTATTTGGTGAAACCACATTTCTCAGAAAGACAATAGGAGGCTTTTCAAATAAGCTCACTCAAGTTCCTTGGTTTTTAACCCTGGAAACAGTATTTTTAGATACTGAGATGGACTGCAATGCAGTTCATTTCACAGAACTGAAGATGTCAGAGAGCTGAAGCTTTTTTCTTTGATCAAAGAAGAATATGATTGGTGATTCCCTGGTGGTCCAGTGGTTAGAACTCTGAGCTTCCACTGCAGGGGGCACAGGTTCGATCCTTGGTTGGGGAAGTAAGATCTTGCATGCCTTGTGGCATGGCCAAAAAAAGAAGAAGAAGAATATGATCAGTGATGCTGGCCATCTCTAAGATCATCTCTGGAATGACGGTTGAAGGGATTCCCATTGTTTGGACCAGGTGCTGCTTAGGAAGCTAATAAAATGCCTTCTGGACAATTTACATTTAGGACCTCATTGTGCAATGCTATTGCGAGGGTTAACCTCATGTGTCATTGTCAAAATGTTCTTTTATTCTATAAAGTATATGTAAGAGGCACTTTGGTTAAACATATTATATTAATAAATACCACTTTCTCCCTTCACCATCATAATGACATTTCTCCTTATCATTTATGGGTTAAATACTGCAAACATCTAGGCTCAGTTCTTCGAGAACATTGTCTTGTAAATGGGGATCTAACTCTATGGCATTTCTTCATCATCAAACTGTCACCATCCTTCTCATGTCCCACAAATGAGCACCAATAAGGTATATTATCACACAAGAACTCTACTATTTCTTACTATGTACCCAAACAGAGCAGTCTCTCTTCAACCATCTTCTCCAGACTCAACATATTCTTTGGTTTAATTTAAAATTAAATAAGCAAATGAAACAAGCAGGATCCGAAGAAGATGAGGAACAAAGCAAATGCAAGTGGCTGAGCTACTTGCCCTCTATCTTTCCTTCCACTCCCTCTCAAGTAGGAAAAAAAGGTGATTTGTGGGTTGAGCTACCCTTGGTCATAATTCTATGCTGTCTTCGCCTATTAGAAAACTTGTCACCATAAACAATGTGTTTATCATTCTTCAAGACTACTGATGAAAACCTTTCGAGTACTAAAATGTTATGTAATGAATAAACAGTGTGATAATTGCACCTTCAAGATTCACACCAACATAGCAACAAGAGACTCCTGTTAAGTTTCTGAAGGAGTCTGTGAGCACCAGGTTCATCTCCACTGCGTAGAGAAAATGCCTAAGGTGAGTACATTCGTCACCGCCTACCATGGCTCTGTGTACACCTGGATATGCACTTGATGCCTTCTGGGCAAGAGGAAAGATGTGGTCTACGGTCTGAAGGTGTCCTCTGATGCCTGAATGAGTAGACAGAATGCCAGTCAATGTTCACTAGTACAGGCAGGTCCTCTGAGCAGCTTTGTCACAGAAGTCCCCAATTCTCTGCTGTCAACAGAAGCACTGGGTTGGTTTTGATTGTCTTTTCTTGGGCACTGGAGGAAAAGGCTGGGTTTCCCCTGCAGCCATCAAACCTCTGAGCTGTCGCTGTGGTGGCTCACCGAGGGCATCATGGGCTCACGGCTGCTGGGGTCCTTGGGTGTGTCCTTCCTCCTGGCACCCTTCTTGCCCTGGTGCATCCTCACCGCGACGGCAGTGAGGATGACGGCCAGGAGTCCCACCACGACGCCCCCCACCACCGTAAGCAGGCTGACCTCAGAGCTGGGACTGTTGAGCTCCCGGGGGAGGACGCCGTCAGGGGAAACCCTCCCATGAAGGATCTGCTTCCTGCTGCTGCGGTCCAGGGCGACGTGCTGGATGTTCGTTCCCCGGTTGTTCTCAGCCCCGATTTCCCACGCCAGCGGAGGGCTGCTTCTGATCTCCCTCTTCTTCCGGCTCTTGGTAGCTGCCTGGGGCTTCCCTTGACCCACCAAAGAGTGGTACCGGTACTCCACGCTGCGTTTGCCAATGCCTCGGTTGGCACTGTCTTTCGATCTTACCGTGTAGATGGTGTGTACATACCATTCTCGACCCAGAGCAACCTAGAAACACAATTCTACTCATTAGATAATTTAATCCTAGGGCAATCTAAAAATTCACAACTCTCTGCAAGAGAAATTCATAACAGAGATCATGAATAATCATTTAATTTAGTCTGCAGAATTAATATATTTAATATCGCTGTATGTGTAGTCTGTGCAAGGCTTTGTGTAAAGCACTCTGTAAAATACTCTGTGCAACTCTTAAGGGAACATGTGCAGGTAAATATCTGTCAGGGCTGCAGAGAACTCCAGACCACACAGTCTAACGTATTCACTTAAAAAATGAGTGGATGACACAGACACAGAGAATAAATGAGTGGTTACCAGCAGAGGGGAGGGTCAACATAAGGATTGGAAAGTGGGAGATGAAAAAACTATTGGATGCAAGATAGGCAATAAGGATGTACTGTATGACATGGAGATAGAGCCAATATCTTGTAATATTAATACCGGTAAATGAGACAGTAACCTTTAAAAACATATAAAAATTTAACAATTAAAAAAAGTTTAAAAATGAGCAAATGAGAATACATAGCAGTTAAGTGACTTGCCCAATATCATTGAACTAGTTAGAATCAGAGGCAGGGCTAGAGGTAAGACTTTCTGAAGCTCAGAACTCTTTTTCTAGTGTGTCTTGCTGTGTATTTACATATAAGGCCATAGAAAACTTTTTCTGCTTTTTTCAGGGTCTGTGAAAAGAAGGTTCTTCAAAGACTTCAGGATTTGACTTCAGGTCAAATGCTTTGAGGGCTAACAATAAAAACAAACAAACAAAAAGTCAGGATTTCCCTGGTGGTCCTGGTCCTGGTGGCTCAGTTTATGTGCTCCCAATGCAGGGGCCTGAGTTGAGTCCCTGGTCCGGGAGCTAGATCCTGCATGCCGCAACTCAGAGTTCACATGCTGGAACTAAAGATCCTGCTTGCTACAGTTAAGACCTGGCACAGTCAAATACATAAATTAACAAGTAAATATTTTTAAAAAATCATACTTTGACTTCCTATTTGAAAAGATTCAGGATAACAGACATGCTTCCTTAAATTCCCTCTTTAGCAAAATAGTGAAGTGAGAGTTGCTCAGTCGTGTCCAACTCTTTGCGACCCCATGAACTATAGAGTTCATTCAATTCTCCAGGCCAGAACACTGGAGTGGGTAGTCTTTCCCTTCTCCGGGGGATCTTCCTAACCCATGGACTGAAGCCAGGTCTTTAGCATTGCAGGTGAATTCTTTACCAGCTGAGCCTCAAGAGAAACCCTTAGTGGAATAAGGGTAATATATTTCTCCAGCCCATCCTATTTAGTCAATTTTCAGTAAACATCCTGAAAGATGCACTTGCTACCCCAAGGATTCACAATATGAACACATCTCTGAATTTGTCTCATTTGTCTGCTCAATGTTATGGTCTCCTGGGTATCTTTCTACCTTCTGTCTCTAGGTTAGCTCTTCTTATTTTGGTCTATGAAGAATGGAGATTTCTGTGCTGTGCACAATTGTTTTTCTGAGTCCAGCTGTTCATTTAAGATCACTCTAATAAAGATAGTCATAAAAAGTCAAATGAAAGGAGATTTTGAAGAAGACCACCAGAGTTCCTAACCAACAGGTTTAGATTTATACTCTGGGCTGAATAAGGGTCTTCATTACATATAGACATAAAACATGATGAATATATTGATAAACATAATAATAGCTAACGTTTATGGAATGTTCATGATGCACTCGGAGAAGGCAATGGCACCTCACTCTAGTACTCTTGCCTGGAAAATCCCATGGGGGGAGGAGCCTGGTAGGCTGCAGTCCATGGGGTCGCTAAGAGTTGGGCACGACTGAGCGACTTCACTTTCACTTTTCACTTTCATGCATTAGAGAAGGAAATGGCAACCCACTCCAGTGTTCTTGCCTGGAGAATCCCAGGGACAGAGGAGCCTGGTGGGCTGCCATCTATGGGGTCCACAGAGTCGGACAAGACTGAAGTGACTTAGCAGCAGCAGCAGCAGCAGCAGTATGATGCACTCAGGACGGTCCGGAGCGGTTTACATGCATTATCTTACTCAAAGTTCACATGAACTCTACATAATACGGCAATTACTGCCTCTTATCTGGGAAATGTCTGAGGCATTCCAGTGTTAAGTGGCTTGCATGTGATTGCACAGCTATTGTAAGGAACCTTGTTTCTGGCTCACCTGAAAGAGTGGTGTTGAGTCGACTTTAAATCCATCAGATCCAGGCTGATTCACTAAGAGGATAGCTTCAGGGTCATCCACTGCCAGTTTGGCATTAAACAGGACATTTCCAAAGCTGGTGGCTTGTGTCTCTGGTTGAGCTTTGTCCTTTAGGCAATAAGGAAAATGAGGATTGCTGTGGATAATGTCAACATTTGCAAACACAGGAGGTTTTCCTATTAGTTTTGTGCAAGTACCCTTTACCATAAAAGATCACCATTTGGTTTCATTTTTAAAAGATGCTTTTGTTTTAAAATAGAAGACAGAAACAATTAACTTTGACTGTCTAATCTGGTGCATTGTTTGGGTCAGAGCACTTACCACAATTTTAAATCTATATAAGAGTGAAGGTGAATCAGCCAAGCAGCCGTATTCTGCGTTCGTTGGATTGTACTTGGGAACATAGCCGTCAGCCCCGGTGCACAGAAACACCTTCTCAATGCTGCAGTAAAAGGAATCACCTAGATTCTGGACTGGATCCACCATGACCCGACCATAAATGATATCACCTGCAACAGACATGTGGAAATGTCCTTTCTATTAAGGGATATGGTGTGTCTCTGTGACGCAGCAAACAGTTTATGACAATAATGACACTAACAATAATATTCCCTTCTCTTTCTAATCTGGTATCAAATGTTGAAGGACTGTCTGCATGAGCTTCAGGGTCTCATACACTCCCAGGCCTCAGATAGGACCACTTGGCAGATGACCACAAGTACTGAAGATTTATTGACCTTTACATGCCAGTGGGAATAACCTCGAGGCATGGCTCATAACTTAACATTCATAACATCCCGTTGTAGTTTAAGTCCAGTTTACACAATACATTATTAGTTGGCAAGATGTAGGAAAATCATTATAGGATAACACAAAAATGAAAACACCAAACAAAGCCAAATTAGCTTTGTTTGCTTTTAAAGGAGGGTTTAATGAAACTCCCTGGTATTTCCTCATCTATTTCACGGCCACTACTGAACACCTACTGTGTGTACTAGGCATTTTGCTAGGTTCTGGGAATATATCACTAAACAAGACAGATACAATCCTAACCCATGAGCTACATTCTCATGTACTTGGGTGTATGAAATATTGAGTGTGTGCAACACACAGTAAACTGTGGAAAATTCTGAAAGAGATGGGCATACCAGACCACCTGACCTGCCTCTTGAGAAACCTACATGCAGGTCAGGAAGCAACAGTTAGAACTGGACATGGAACAACAGACTGGTTCCAAATAGGAAAAGGAGTACGTTGAGGCTGTATATTGTCACCCTGCTTATTTAACTTCTATGCAGAGTACATCATGAGAAACGCTGGGCTGGATGAAGCACAAGCTGGAATCAAGATTGCTGGCAGAAATATCAATAGCCTCAGATATGCAGATGATACTACCTTTATGGCAGAAAGTGAAGAGGAACTAAAAAGCCTCTTGATGAAAGTGAAAGAGGAGAGTGAAAAAGTTGGCTTTAAGATCAACATTCAGAAAATGAAGATCATGGCATCCAGTCCCGTCACTTCATGGCAAATAGATGGGGAAACAGTGGAAACAGTGTCAGACTTTTTTTGGGGGGCTCCAAAATCACTGCAGATGGTGATTGCAGCCATGAAATTAAAAGACGCTTACTCCTTGGAAGGAAAGTTATGACCAACCTAGATAGCATATTTAAAAGCAGAGACATTACTTTGCCAACAAAGGTCTGTTTAGTCAAGGCTATGGTTTTTCTAGTGGTCATGTATGGATGTGAGAGTTGGACTGTGAAGAAAGCTGAGCACCGAGGAATTGATGCTTTTGAACTGTGGTGTTGGAGAAGACTCTTGAGAGTCCCTTGGACTGCAAGGAGATCCAACCAGTCCATTCTAAAGGAGATCAGTCCTGGATGTTCTTTGGAAGGAATGATGCTAAAGCTGAAACTCTAGTACTTTGGCCACCTCATGTGAAGAGTTGACTCATTGGAAAAGACTCTGACGCTGGGAGGGATTGGGGGCAGAAGGAGAAGGGGACGACAGAGGATGAGATGGCTGGATGGCATCACTGACTCTGTGGATGTGAGTTTGAGTGAACTCTGGGAGTTGGTGATGGACAGGGAGGCCTGGTGTGCTGCAATTCATGGGGTCGCAAAGAGTCAGACACGACTGAGCGACTGAACTGAACTGAACTTGCAAAACAAAAAACATCCAAGGAAAAAATTCCAGACTTGTTTCAAAAATCACTTCAGTTCAGTTCAGTCGCTCAGTCATGTCTGACACTTTGAGACCCCATGAATTGCAGCATGCCAGGCTTCCCTGTCCATCATCAACTCCCGGAGTTCACCCAAACCCACATCCATTGAGTCAGTGATGCCACCCAGCCATCTCATCCTCTGTCGTCCCCTTCTCCTCCTGCCCCAATCCCTCCCAGCGTCAGAGTCTTTTCCAATGAATTAACTCCTCATGAGGTGGCCAAAGTACTGGAGTTTCAGCTTTAGCAGCATTCCTTCCAAAGAACACCCAGGACTGATCTCCTTTAGAATGGACTGGTTAGATCTCCTTGCAGTCCAAGGGACTCTCAAGAGTCTTCTCCAACACCACAGTTCAAAAGCATCAATTCTTTGGCATTCAACTTAGTTAAGGGAAATCTCAGTTGGTAAAGAATATGCCTGCAATGCAGGAGACCCCGATTTGATTCTTGGGTTGGGAAGATCCCCTGAAGACATGATAGGCTACCCACTCCAGTATTTGTGGGCTTCCCTGGTGGCTCAGGTGGTAAAGAATCCATCTGCAATGCGGGAGATCTGGGTTCGATCCCTGGGTTGTGAAGATCCCCTGGGGAAGGAAAAGGCTACCCTCTCCAGTATTCTGGCCTGGAGAATTCCATAGACTGTATAGTCCATGAGGTTGCAAAGAGTAAGACATGACTGAGAGACTTTCACTTCACTAAGTGAAATAAAGGTTGATTTTCTGAGAATAAAATTCATCCTGTAACATATATCTGGATCCCTAGGTGGCTCAGTGGTAAAGAATCCACCTGCCAATGCAGGAGATGTAGGTTCGATCCTTGGGTCAGGAAGATCCCATGGAGAAGGAAATGCCAACCTACTCCAGTATTCTTGCCTGGAGAATCCCATGGACAAAGAAGCCTGGAAGGCTATAGTCTATGGGGTCGCAAAGCACATTAAATACATATCCAGTTTCAATGACCCCTCCCCCATCCCTGCCAAAATGATAAAGACCCAGTTACATTCTCAAAACCATAAAATAATTTGTAATTGTCCCCCTCAATCACAATCCCAATAAAGCAAAGGACAACAGACACAATGGCAAACAGACAGAGCAGGCCTCTCGTTTGTAAAGTGATACCTTCTGCAAAGGCAACGTCGCTCTCCTGCCCAAATCCCATGGATCCGTCAGACAGCCAGAGGCTCTTCTTGGAGAGGAGGTACATCTGGGTGTTCAAGCTAAACTCAGCCGCCACTGGGTCACTGACCTAAAACCAAGTGTAAAAGCCCTCTTATGTGTTGTTGATGGTTTTGGTGGTGCACAAACACATTATGTGCAGAAACACACATGCGCTGTACCCTGGCATAAAAAACACTAAACTCTGCACTGTGATCAGTGTTCATGTCCAACCAAACCGACTTAAGGAATTATGACACTGGCTTTGTCCTTCTTAAGAAGGCAAAATGGTCAACATTAAACCATTTTTTAAAACACTTTTTTGATGTGGGTCATTTTTAAAGTCTTCATTGAATTCGTTACAATATTGCCTCTGTTTTTTATGTTCTGGTTTTTTTGGCTGCTAGGCATGTGGGATCTTAGCTTCCTGTACAGGGATCAAACCTGCGTCCCCTGCATTGGAAGCTGAAGCCTTAACCACTGGACCACCAGGGAGGTTCCAGGGTTAAATCATTTTTTAAAATGGGACTAACTAGCATTGCTTGAGCTTATTTCCACTGATTTATTGGGATATATAAAGGATGTATATACATATCCTTTATATATATAAAGGATATACAAATATCACAGTCAGTGGAAGGCCAACATTTAGTGTAAGTTCTTGGGCAAAAGATTTTCTCATATTTCTTTTAATGCATATTGACGATTTGGTACTTTGAGGCGGCGTAAATGACAGGATATTCATTCTCCTCAATGATCAAGAGCAAGACAAAGAAGTGTAGAACTCTGGGGAAAAGTCTCAAATCTCCAAGGTAGCAGACTCCAGAGGAGACCAGATCACATAAGAAACAGTAACCCTTACAGACTCTTAAACTGTGGATTTGATATACTGAACCAGTAAGGAATAAAGGGCAATTCTTTCCTCTTTCTTTCCCCTCTTGCTCCCTTCCTGCCTGACTTCCTTTTTTCTCAGCATGCAAGAATTGAAGTCACTGGGTGAGAATTTTTTTTTTAACTGATAAAAGTAAACTATGCCTTTAACAAAGGGCTTCTACATGGGAAAAGGGACTTCCCTATAACTCAAACTGTAAAGAGTCTGCCCACAATGAAGGAGACCAGGGTTTGATCCCTGGGTCTGGAAGATCCTCTGGAGAAGGGAATGGCAATTCACTCCAGTATTCTTGCCTGGAGAATCCCATGGACAGAGGAGCCTGGCAGGCTACAGTCCATGGGGTCGCAGAGTCAGACATGACTGAGCAACTAACACACACACGTACACACGGGAAAAAGCATTCTATGAGACACACCTGTTGGAAGCGGATGTCAAGGTCAAAAGTGATAGGCTCTCTGGGGTTGCAGGTGACAGGCAGGCGGAATTCCTGATGGGATGGGGTGGTGCATGGCAGCAGTTTTACTGTGTAGGTCCCCGAGTAGTCACGGACCTTTAAGGAGCAGAGAGTTTGTGCTTTTCACTTAAAAATCTGAGGCGCAATCAAAGGAAGTAACAAAGACAAATGAAGAGTCTTAGTCACTTACTGCAAAGTCAGATACGAAGCTCCACTGCTGGACTGGCTGGTTATAGGTTGGTTCACTTCTTATGAGACGCAGGGAAAACGTTAGACCTGGATGATCGACTGACATGATCATTGAGCTTGTGAAGGATGCTAGAAAATTGCCAACAACAATAATGGTCTAGTGGTTAAAAGGATCATAACAGTTTAGAGTGTTCAAAGTGCCTTATGATACCTTATTTGCATGTATTCTTATAATAAGCCTACAAAGTTGGTATAATTATCCTCATTTCTCAGATAAAGAAACTGGACTAAGAGTGACTGTGTGACTCTCTCCGGATCTCTGGCATATGTGCCTTCTCATTCCTAATGCAGTGCTTTTTCCACTCTATCATTCTGCCAAAAAATAATTGTACAGAAATGCTCAGATGGGTCAAGGCTACTTTCCAGGGAGGCACAGCAGTTCAATAAAGGCTGATGTGAATGTACTCATTGTGCACTGAAGCTATGAAGTGAACCTCAGTCTACTCGCATCTGGGTAGACAGATCCGGGAAAACCCAATTTATAAATGGAGTCTAATTTTAATTAGATTGCCTCAATCGTGTCTAAACAAAGACTCAGTTTATTAGAAAGGTAGACATGCAGAAGGACACTGTAAAGACCAGGAAATCCCATTTTGCAAAACAGTCAGCTGCAATAAAACTAAATGATTCTTTTTGGTTCTGTATTTTGGAACTCAGACTCACAAAATTACAGCAAACCATCTTTCTCTTCCTGTGTCTTCAGCCATAGCCTCTCTTTTGTTTAGAGCTTGGATCCAGAAAAAGGAAGGACACAGAAGGCAGCACATGAACTATTTCCCCCTTCCAATCTGACATGAGTTGGCACACCAGTAAAATGTGCAAGCCAGTTTAGTAATGTGAAGTCGAATAAGAAGTTATTTCTGATGAAATGGAATTTTTAGAAAAGCTTAAACATGGGACATTAGTGACTGCCACATTATTGATATACATAGCACAATCTGCCAAATTAGTAAAATTACGTAGCTAATTCTTTAGAAAGTTAACATGTCTGAAACTAGGTATCATAGAGAAATGTTACTTCTGACACCATTATAACGGTCTCTTACAATACCTGGAAAAGAGCTGTGCTTGCTGAATAAATGATCAAATTTCTGAACAACGCATTTAAAGTAGAGAATGGGAATGTTATAGCTATGCTCTCTATCTAAAGGAAAATTCCTCTTAATTAACTTGGTAGATTTTTCTTTTATTTCTTTTGTTTAATTAATTTACTTTTTTGGCCGTACCACGTGGCTTGTGATCTCTATTCCTTGACTAGGGATTGAACCTGGGCCACGGAAGTGAAAATGTTGGATCTTGACCACTAGGGAACTCCTGATAGAATTTTCGTTTAAATTAACTTTAATCTTTTGGTATTTCCTCTAGAAGTCTACAGTGATGATTTTGTAGTTTATGAGACATATAGCTGAACAGTGATCAAGCCCTCATGTAGATACTCGCACATACACAATTCATTTGAAATTAAGGGCTTCAAAGCTCATAGGTAAGCATGTGGAAACACATGCAAATATGGAAAACCTATCTTCTTTTTTTGTCTGCAGAGTGGCTGTTTGTGGGTAATGGGGCTTACCAGGATGTGACAGCACAAACAAGCCATGGAACTGAGCCTCCGTCTTGAAGTTCACGACCAAACGCCCCTCTTCACTGATGCGCATGCTGGTTGGGTAGAGAGAACCTAGGATGGGACGATTCACAAGAGTGGAAATATTGGTGACCAGCAGCTCCAAATGTATGGAGTTTCTTCCAAAACCAAATTCAGATTCATCTCATGTTTAAGCATTCTAGCCAAAGGGTATTATCAGAAAAATTCTAAGTGATCAGAGAGACAGAAGTATTCTTATTTTGTTCTGTTTTTCTAACAAGAAGAATTGTCTGGAAGGCAGGCAAAATAGAATTAGGTCATACGAGTGAGGTCCATATGAAATATATGGATTGACGACAATAGGCCAAAGTATTTTTGAAACTTTGGTCTACATAAATTAAACTGTAAATGAGAGACAGAATGAACTGGTCAGACTTTGAAGATCTGCACATGTAGGTGGAAACAGGTTTTTGTTCTCCAGAATAATTCCAAATGTTATAGGCTTAATGAAAACTCCAAAGGCTTCCTAAGAAATTTAGCAAGTTGATCAAAGTTGGCTCCAGGTATAAGAAGGAAACCTGAGATTCTTATGTGGAAGCTGAGAACTGAGCGATGAATCTGCAGTAAGATTCACTTAAATATACATTTCTAAGGCAAGATATGGGATTAAAACGTTTGCAGGGATCTAAAAGGTTTATTCAGGGTGATCATATTACCTTTCACATAACCTTAAGGTAATCTTAAAGCCAGTCAATTCTGAAGGAAATCAGCCCTGGGATTTCTTTGGAAGGAATGATGCTAAAGCTGAAACTCCAGTACTTTGGCCACCTCATGCGAAGAGTTGACTCATTGGAAAAGACTCTGATGCTGGGAGGGATTGGGGGCAAGAGGAGAAGGGGACGACAGAGGATGAGATGGCTGGATGGCATCACTGACTCGATGGACGTGAGTCTCAGTGAACTCCGGGAGTTGGTGATGGACAGGGAGGCCTGGCGTGCTGTGATTCATGGGGTTGCAGAGTCGGACATGACTGAGCGACTGAACTGAACTGAACTGAATCTCTTTAAGATAATAGATTTTGAGATTTTTGAGAAAATATCAACAGTATTTTCTCTCTGGCTCATAAAAGGTCATGATGGTCAGACATGCAAGGAACCAGAACAGCAGTATGTGCTTGAAAAGAAACAGCATTAATTCTACCAATGGACTAATTTACCTTATGCTTATGGACTCTGAATTATGGTTCTGACACTGAGATTGAAACTAAGTTATTATTTGGGGCAAATGATTTTGGGGCCCAACAGTTAGTGGCTCACACCACCACTCTTCCAAGGCATTCAGCTTAAGTATTACAAAATAATAGAATTTTTAAACTGAAAGAATATTAGAAGTCTAGTCTATCTTTCATAAGAAGTTGAGTGCCAGAGATTAAGCAATATGTTTGAGATCACACAGCTAGTTAGCTGTAAACCCAGAAATAGAATCTGGGACACAATTTATACTAGGCTTTAAAACGCCTCTCCCACTTTCAGAAACAAAAATGTGGAAGTTTTTCTCTGAATTCTTTCTTTTCTTTCAATTGGAACTTCCTCCATCCATTATCTAAAATCTAGAGGGAGAGACAGATTGTGTTGAGTACCGCATGAGCGATTAATTAGCTTAAATGGACATTATATTTAATAGTCACAAATGCAAAAATTTAAGGCATTGATATAATTTAGTTAAAATAGATTTTTCCGTGACAAAATGAAATTATTTTAAAGTATGAACAATAACAGTAAAATTATTGAAAGTTGCTTCTCTTATTTTTAGCTGCGGTAAAAATGTCACTTAAGTCATTCATACAGGTAAGAAAAATGTTAATTTTCCAAGTTTCTGTTAACTCACCTTGGAGTTCAGCTTCTGGGGGGCTGCCAATTCCATCGGTCCACAAGATGGCAGTGTCATACACGAATGTCAGACGGAGTTCGGACTTCAAGTCAAAATGCTGCCAGCCTCCGACCCCAGCCGGGGAGTGGAACACATAGGAGACATACAGAGGGACTCGAAGAGTCACATAGGACTGCACGAGGTTTAGGACCTAAAACAATACAATTATATCTATCAGCACCATCTGGGGTTAATTAAACACACTTAATTTTGTATGAGCCATTTTCTCCTTTCACTTATCTGAAGATTTTGAGTTAATCATCGAGGAAAAGAAATGAGAGCATGGACAACACTACTGCCCCCTCACTTAATTTTGGATTGGGGTCATGGAGGATAAATAATTATGTACTGAGCGCCTACCACTGACATTGTGTTGGGTTCCCAAATAAAGCTACTCAATATTTTCATTCTCTCCCATAATTGTATTTATAGGTATGTGTGAATGACTGAATGAATGGATAGAGGGGTGAAGGATAGAGACAGGAGAGTTAAGACTGAAAGAAATAAAGCAAATTTCCCAACAGAAATTTCCCACGTCCTCCTGGAGTAGCCCTGCCAGTAACAGATACCAGTCTTTGGCCCATGCTTGTTCTACTCTTTCACACTTGATTATATTCCAAAGCTGAGCGTTGTCTTATGATCACCTACCAAAGGTTATCATCCTTAATTCTCAGAATAGCCCTGAAGAATAGCAGGGCAAAGACAACTATCTTCTTCTTATACATGAGGAAATGGGCTTAGGTCAGATCATACTGCTCACAAGTTTGAGTCAGGTTTTCTGATATATCTATTTCTCCTTCTAGGTTGAGCTGGCAACAGGAATCACACGTGTGAGTTATTGAATAATTAAAAACATGATAAACTCTCATTTATCATGTTTTCATGGAGCTAAAAGTAAACTCCTCAAATCACAAAATGACCACCTGAATCACGAACAAAAATATATCAAATGAAAACCATCTGGGGCTTCCCTCATGGTAAAGAATCCACCTGCCAATGCAGGGGACACAGGTTCGATCCCTGATCCAGAAAGAAAAGATCCCACGTGCTGTGGAGTAACTAAGCCCGTGCACCAAAACTATGGAGCCTGTGCCCTACAGTCTGTGCTTCACAACAAGAAAAGCCACCTCAATGAGAAGCCCTTGCATTGTAACTAAAGAAAGCCTGACCAGGAACCAAGACCAAGCACAACCAAAAATAAATAAATAAAAGAAAACCATCCACCAAGCTGTGGATTATTTGATTCTCAGCTGTGTAGTAGCTAATACTCCCCATTATCTTCTAATGTAGCCAGCAGAAGAGGGGCTTTACGTCGGGGTCTTTTAAGATAGCATTTTCTAGGACTTGCTATTCTTGCAGGCATTGAAAAATTGATCTTGAAGTGCAGTTTTAACACCCTGACAGTGTAATGGAGAGTGATTGCTAATCCATATGCCACGAGTAATTAAGATGACTCTTTTATCCTGTGATTTTAATAAACACTCATTAAAAAATAGGCTGCAGACATGGATTCCCAATTAAACTAAAAGAATAATTTTGCCTACATTACACACTATCCATCAAATGTTACCAAGTGTGCTATTTTGGAGAAAACTAACATTGATGTCCTAGGGACAAGTTACTTGGTGTACAGCTCTCTTACTATTTCTTCTTGATTTCATTTGATTTCACTGGTAAACTAGAGTTTAATTGTTCCTGGATGTGGAATCAGCATCTTATTGCATCTTCTTCTCAGCTTAGAATCTCTGTCTAAAAGAATTGGAACCTAAATGGAACTAGGTAGATCATTCAGGTCATTTACCTGTTCATTCCTATAAAAATGAAGAATGCAATGCATTCATTTAACTTCTAAATATCATGTGAATGAGCAGTTAATTTTCTTAATCCAGTACATCAAACATACATTTTAATATGCCACCAATAAACATAATTTTAATGTAATATTTTAAATTATTATTATTATTTTTGCGCCAAGTCTTTGAAACCTGGTATGAATTTTACATGCACAGCACATCCCATTTTGGACTAACCCCATTCTGAATGCTCAATGGCTACACATGGCTAATGACTGCCATATTGGACAGCACAGATTAGACTCTTCTACCTGAGGTCTTTTAATTAGAGCACACATTGAAAACAACAATCATTTAAAAATGTTTGACAGTCATGTATCAATAGTCATGATACTCTATGTGGGATACGTGATAGCCATGATATTCTGTGTGGGATATGTGACTTGTGCTTATGTCAAAGGAAACTGAGCCAGAGTTGTTAGAATCTTACTTGAGGATTTCCCACTGGTTGAGATTTTTTTTCTGTTGCTGCTTTTGTTGACAGACACATGTCTATACCATCAAGATGGTGGTGTGTGTGAATGTGTAAGAACAGCTCATAGATCTCAATAGCTTGAAGTCTCAATAAAGTGTGTACTTAGCTACTCAGTGGAGGACATTGTTTGAACAAGTCAGAACTCTTAGCCAAGGTCTCTTGAGTAATAGCAGTCTACACATCCAGGAACACCTGGACGGAGATCTTGGCATCTGTCCCATTAGACGCCTTTCTGAACAACTGTGGTATCAGAGATGAATGAGGGACCTTGAAACAAGGAGGAGTCAATACTAGTCCACAAATTCTTTAGGACAACTCTGTAGGACATTACAATAGTAGAATCAGAAATAATCTAAATGACCAATAATAGAAGAATGGTTAAATAATTATGATGGCATGCCAACAAGGTGAAAGATCAAGTTCAGTTCAGTTCAGTCGCTCAGTCGTGTCTGACTCTTTGTGACCCCATGAACCGCAGCACGCCAGGCCTCCCTGTCCATCACCAACTCCCAGAGTCCACCCAAACTCATGTCCATTGAGTCGGTGATGCCATCCAACCATCTCATCCTCTGTCATCTCTTCTCCTCCCGCCCTCAATCTTTTCCAGCATCAGGGTCTTTTCCAATGAGTCAGCGCTTCACATCAGGTGGCCAAAGTATTGGAGTTTCAACTTCAACTTCAGTCCTTCCAATGAACACCCAGGACTGATCTCCTTTAGGATGGACTGGTTGGATCTTCTTGCAGTCCAAGGGACTCTCAAGAGTCTTCTCCAACACCACAGTTCAAAAGCATCAATTCTTTGGTGCTCAGCTTTCTTTATAGTCCAAGTCTCACATCCATACGTGACCACTGGAAAAACTGTGGCCTTGACTAGACGGACCTTTGTTGACAAAGTAATGTCTCTGCTTTTTAATATGAAAGATCAAGTAGTAACCAAAAATCATGTTTATGAAGGACTCCCTTGGTGATCTGGTAGTTAAGAATCGGCCTGCCAATGCAGGTGACACAGGTTCGATTTCTGGTTCAGGAAGATTCCACATGCCACAGGGCAGCTAAGCCCACACACCACAACTACTGAGCCTGTGCACCCTAGAGCCTGTGCTCTGCAACAACAGAAGCCACTGCAGTGAGAAGCCCACACACTGCAACTAGAGAGTCGCCCCCATTCGCTGCAACAAGAGAAAGCCTGTGCGCCGCAACGAAGACCCAGTGCAGCTGAAAATACACAAATAAACATAAGGCTTCCCTGGGGACTCAGTGGTAAAGAATCTGCCTGCCAATGCAGGAGACAGGAGTTCGATCCCTGGTCCAGAAAGACCCCACATGCTGCGGAGCAACTAAGCCAGCGTGCCACAACTACTGCAGCCTGCACACTCCGGAGCCTGTGCTCCGCAGCGAGGGAGGAGCCCTGCTCGCTGCAACTAGAGAAAAGCCTGCACAGCGACAACAACCCGGAACAGCCAATAAGTAAGTAAAATCTAAAACCATAGAAAAAATCATGTCTGGGATGAATTTTCCTTGTCAAGGAGGAAAAGGGTTATAATATGTTAAATTAAAAAGCCATAACCAAAGAGTATAAATAATATGCTGTTACTATTAAAAATGCATATACATATTGAAAAGAGACTAGAAAATATGCCTGTGTACAGTGATTGTGGATAAGGAGTGAGTTCTTTTGTAAACTTTTGGTTTCCCAGCTTTCCATAGAACTATCATTACTTTCACTAACAAAAAAACCTACATCACTAAACATATTGACAAGCTTGACAACATAGGAAGCAATGTACTTCATGGAAGTTATACATTTTGGATTCTTCTTGCTATTTCTCACAAAATGATTTAGAGTGGCTTACAATTTTTTTTTTAAGAGTAAATTGGTGTGCTAAGTGGAAAATAATGGGATGGAAAGAGATGACTTCTAAAGTAGATTCTAGCCTCAGGGGTGTATGTTTCTAAATCAAACAGTTTTTTGTTTTTTTTTTTAAAGGAAAATTATTCCACTGATCAAAACAACTAAGAAAAAACATGCATACTTTTCCAGAATTATATTATGTCTTTTCATGAGTAAACTGCCATTTCATGTGATTGAAGTTGAATTTCTGCAACTTGTTCATTCTCCTTGAATAATGTTATCTGTTGCTAATAAGGTGAGAGTTAAACCTCTGACCTTTCAATGCTGCTGACCAGGCTGTGAAAGGTGGAATGAACTGAGATCTTTTAGTCTTAAGAGAAGTCGTTTACAAGAGAAAGTCTCCAAAAGAATCCAACAGTTTAAAAATTTAGTTCAACTTTAATGACTATTTTGCATCACTAGTGTTTTTCATTGTTTCATTGTTTCACCCAAACAATTTAAAAGTTTATTCATAAGCGAGGTCACACAAAACGATGGAGCAGAATAATTTTCAATTTATCTCTATTTCTCTCTTCCTGCTGAATCTGCTTTTACATTTTAGAAACTAACTATTAAGAGGGATTTTAGCGTTGACTATCATTAGAGAAATTCCAAATTTCTTTTTGTTGGAAAGTAAATTGTTAACTTTTATAAGAGTGAGTATTTAACTCCTGTAACTCGACTTGGAGGGAGTTTAACGTCTGTGTTTGATGTCCTCACCGGGTACCCATACAGACCCTGGCACAGAGTAGGTGCTTATTCAATATTTCTTTAATGAATAAGTGGGCAATAAATTAGATAGAAAAAGCAGAACCAGTCTTGTGTGCGTGTGTGCTCAGCTGTGTCTGACTTTTTGCAACCCTTTATATTGTAGCCTGCTAGGCTCCTCTGTCCATTGGATTTTTCAGGCAAGAATACTGGTGTGGGTTGCCATAACTTACTCCAGTTGATCTTCCTGACCCAGCGACCGAACCCACATCTCCTGCATTGCAGGCGGATTTTTTTTACTGTTGAGCCACAATGAATAAGACAGAAAAAGCAGAACAAGTCTTAATATTAGCTAAAACTAGTTGTAATCAAACTGAATAAAACTTAATAAAACTTCATTTGCTGTTAACAGAGAACTATCTTGGATATTTCATGTGATTCTTTCAGTTTGGCAACTCTGTCTTGTAAGTTAAATAACTTGAAGCTGGGAGGTTAGACAAGCCAGAAACCTTTAAAAATGTGCTACAAAACAGCTTTTTAGTCACAGAGAAAAATGCAGAGACCTGGCAATATTTCCAGGCAGTAGCTCTTGCTACTAAGAACATGAAAGATAAAAATCGGTCCTTCATCATGTTGTTCTTGGCAGAAGCAATTACCACTTAGTAAAATTGGTTTGCATAGTGATTACCTTGATCTAAGTTGGCAAGTCTAGAAGAGGACTAGAAGGAGCAAGGTACATCTATTTGCTGCTTGGCCAGGGAGATGCGGTATTGGCAGAAGACAAACAGACCCGGGCTTATTTCTGTTCTTGTATAAGGAACAGAGAACAAAGTTTATTTGTCTTTCTTGCAATTTCATCTGTGACCATAACCATTCCTCATGTTCACCCAACTAAATGACACTGAACTTACTCAAATAAATGTCCAGATAAGTATCATGATGTGGTTAAGAGCAGAGGCTTACAAACAAATTGAATTGGGATGAGTTATTTGAATTCTCTTTGCTTCAGCATCTCCAAAAAGGGAAAAAAAATCATATTTGTCTCATAGTGTTTTTGTGAGGGCAGATTTAGTGGAAAAACGTAAGGTACTTAGACATGATGACAGGTATATAGTAAGCATTAAACAGATGTTAGCTATACTATTATTGTCTTCCCTGATGGCTCAGTTGGTAAAGAATCCGCCTACAATGCAGGAGATGCAGGGTCGATCCATGGCTTAGGAAGATCCTGGAGTACGAAATGACAACCCACTCCGGTATTCTTGCTGGGAAAATCCCATGAACAGAGGAGCCTGGCAGGCTACACTCCATGGCGTCCCAAAGAGTCGGACACAACTGACGTGACTGAGCCAGGGTAACTGCAGGCTTTTCAGGAGGGAAGCCTGTCTGGATTGCATGCATAAAAGATAGAAAAGTACTGCCATTTTGCAGAGAAGATAGAAAACATTCTTGAGACTAAAAAGTGACCATAGACTCGATAAGATCTACAGAGAAGCTCCATGGTACGAAAAGCTTTTTAAAAAACAAGAACCAGAACAACAATGGAATCCTATTACTATGTCCCACTGTGTTTATGCCAGTAGAGCCCGTGACTCTGGCAAGATCCTGAGAGAAGAGCATCCAGACAGAACACAGGAATGATTTAATAATGCATCGAAAACAGGCTCTGTAAGGAACAATCAAAAGACTGGAGATACTTGCCCTCTAAAGAAAAAGGCTGATGTAGATGTGTCAACGTGAGTCTTTATTCTGGGGATAGGACTTTGTTTCTTTCATGTTTCTTCCAGGTGGCAAAGAGCGACTTGAAGAGGTAACACTTATGAGGGTTTAAGTAACCTGCCCAAGAAGACGGAGCTAGAAAATGTCAGAGCCAACTTTAGGTCTGCATTTGCTAAATATCAATATGCAGGCTCTTTACACCCTTCTATACTGTCTTCCTGTTGGTGTTCTTACTTGGGATTTTTAGTAATTCAAGCAAGTTTCTGGGCATTTGTTGCTTTTAGAGGATGTAGAGATAAAGTCTCACATCCTTGGAGTCCAATAGATCCCAGACATAAAATACATGGCCATTCGACATCAACGCCAGCAGAACTGCTCCAGGTTTACAGCTTTGCTCTGGGGGTAAACCCACAGTTATGATCTACGTTCCCCTTACTACTAGTTTTCTTATATTTTAACATCACAGGAATATAGCACAGAAAGAAATATAGACTCATGGTTAAATTTTGAAAGACAAGATTATTCTGGATACCATTTGACACTTTAATGTATGCATGTGTGCTAAGCCTGCTAGGCTCCTTTGTCCATGGGATTCTTCAGTCAAGAATACTGGAGTGGGTTGCTGTGCCTCTTCCAGGGGATCTTCCCGACCCAGGGATCGAACCCACATTTCTTACATCTACTGCATTAGCAGGCAGGGTCTTTACCACTAGCGCCACCTGGGAAGCCCTAGTTTAATGTATAAGCCTACTTATATAAACTTTTGTTCAGCCCGGTAGGACGGAGCAAGAGTTTTAATTAAAATACTCATTTCAAATCTAAGCTACACCCTATATATTTTAGATTCTCTGTTATAACTGCTAATGAAGACCTTGCTTCACCACCATTTTAATAACAACTTTGCTGCTGATGGTGGTGGTGATGGGGGGTGGAGTGTGTGTATGTGTGTCTATTTTTATGTATAAATGTCTGCCTGTGTAGTATGAAGAGGAATAAGTAATTGTAGAGTAGAAATAACAGTAAGCTTTAAATGAAAATACTTTTGACTATGTTAGTGATGGACTATGTTAGTGATGAACCAGATAAGGAAGAAAAGGGGAGAAAACTAGAAAGATAAAGAAGGCACAATGGAGGTAGAAGGAGAGAAAGATAGACGGTAGGTAAAGAAGAAAGTAAGGAGGGAGAAAAACTGGACTGACTCTGAGGACTAAATCCTTACTTTAGATGGTTCATGATACATCCCAGGCATCTGGAACACAACACAAAAAATGCAAATGTATACTTTGAAGAGAAATTAGTATTTGCAGTTTTATAATATCAGAGTAGATTTGGAGCTTACAGCATAGTTATATGGTGTCCTTTCAATCCAAAGATAATGCTACTGACCCATTGCTTAAAAAAAGACATAGATTTCTAGAAATAGACATGGATTTTTATAGCACTCGTGCCAATCACCTACTCTTTCTTGTGCCCAGTAACCCCTATCACCAAGATGGAAAACAGGACTTCTGTCCAACCGGTTTGTCCAGTGACCAAAGCTCAGATGTTAAATGTCCATACCTGTCCATCGGTTCCAATGGTCCCTCCACAGTCAGTGAGCAGCTCGGACATGTCGTAGTAGCTAACAAACTCCCATAAGCAGGCCTCTAGGTTCAGGTTTCGGTAGAAGCGTAAGGTATTGGAGCCTCTGATAGATGAGCTGTACTGGTAAGGATAAGTCTCTCCAATTATTTCTGGATTTTTGGTAGCATCAGTCAAGAAACCGTGGTGGGTCTTTACTTCGGTGTAATCCAAGAGGTTGGAGCACTTGTGGTTTCCAACACGGGTACCATCAGGGCTGAGTGTGAGCTCAAAGTTGGAAAGCTCTTTGGTAGAGATTACAGGGAGCATGCCTACAAGGAATTGTGATAATCACTGTTACCATTTTCACCAACAGCAAAGGGCTTTGAACACTCGCTTTATAATCTCTTTATCTCTTGAAAAGCTAAGTGAGCAGTGACAGTTCAGATGGTAAAGAATTGCCTGCAATGCAGGAACCAGGGTTCAGTCCCTGGGTTGGGAAGATCCCCTGGAGAAGGCAGTGGCACCCCACTCCAGTATTCTTGCCTGGAAAATCCCATGGACAGAGGAGCCTGGTGGGCTGCAGTCCATGGGGTCGCTAAGAGTCGGACATGACTGAGCGACTTCACTTTCACTTTTCACTTTCATGTATTGGAGAAGGAAATGGCAACCCACTCCAGTGTTCTTGCCTGGAGAATCCCGGGGATGGAGGAGCCTGGTGGGCTGCCATCTATGGGGTCGCACAGAGTTGGACATGACTGAAGTGACTTAGCAGCAGCAGATATATATAATATTGCCTAATATTGCCTAAAGCTTCCTGTCCATTAGCTACTTAAACTATAACTAATGTACCAACTAATAGAATTAATGTTTATATACTTTAGATATAAAGTGAATTAAGAGGAATAGAATATGAAACTGTCTTCTGTACATTGGGAAATGTTCCTAAAGTGTGGATAAAGTTACTGACTCAGAAATTCTGGCTGCACTTCGCTATCCAGAGAAAATGAACACAGAATTTAACATTGTTAGGGGTATTTTTTATCTTATTTTAATGCCTAAGAAATGTCTTAGTTGTTGCAATAAATATTGGCAGAGATTTATGAGATTCTTGCTATGAAAAAGCAAATAGATGTTGAAGGCAGGGACTGAGATATCATGTGCTTTAATGTAAGTCTAAGTTCAAGAGTTTTGAAGGCACACTATGCCATTTTGTAAAACCACATCAACCAAAGCTTTGTTTCATTGTGTTGTGACATGTATGACACTTACCTAATTTTAAACACTGAAATTGTCAGAAAAAATAAAACTGGGCAGACAGATAGCAAAATACACTCAAAAGAAGCAAGACTTGAAACTTAATGTAAACTGAGCATTTATTGTACACTTGGTTATTCAGAAAACAGGCAGACCTCAGAGATACCACAGGTTTGGTTCTAGACCACCGCAATAAAGTGAATATAAAAATGAAGTGAGTTCCATGAATTTTTTTGTTTCCCAGTGCAACTATACTGTAAAGTGTGTAATAGCGTCACGTCTAAAACACAATGGACCCACCTTCACTGAAAAATATTTTATTGTTGAAAAATGCTAACCATCACCCGAGCTTTCAGTGAATCAAAATCTTTATGCTGGCAGAGGGTTTGAAATATCGAGAGAATTACCAAAATGTGGCACAGAGATGTGAAGCAAGCAGAATGCTGTTGGGAAAACAGTGCCAACATTGCTGGAAGCAGGGTTGCCACCCACCTTCAACTTGTAAAAACCGGAGTATCTGTGAAGTGCAATGAAATGAGCTCTGCCTGTATTTAGTAAAATAAACCAGGGAAAGAGAAACCCAAGCCATCTCCACGCTTTGCTTACGCAGTCACCTACCGTCTGTGTGGGGCATCGTGACGGTGAGCTTGATGAGGTTCGTGTACTCTGAGTCCTCGGGGCCCGTGTAGCGCAGTTTAGCTGAGAAGGGCTCTGCTCCCACTATCCCTGGCACTCGGGGCTGGCAAAGACCTAAGGCACAGTGAAGACACTTATGCTAAAAGAAGATAACGGTTGACACCTAAAGTATATACGTTTTTAATAGGCACTATTATTTTTCTCTACTTTAAAATTCTCTGTGGACCACGGCATTGCTGAGAGTAGATACTATGAGGAATCAAAAGACCATTGTGTGACAAGTAATTCCAGCAGACAGTCCAATGGCTACTTCTTAAGACTTGGAGTATCTTCTAAAGTTTGAGAAAAAATAGTTATTGTTCAATGTGATTTAATATATGCTGTACATCATCGGTTATGGTCATATTCACAAGATCATTTTATTATAAACAGATACAGTAAAAATGACTGAGAAACAATAGGAGAAAAGTGTCAGTTCAGTTACTCAGTTGTGTCCGACTCTGTGACCCCATGAACTGTGGCACGCCAGGCTTCCCTGTCCATCACCAACTCCCGGAGCTTGCTCAAACTCATATCTATCGAGTTGATGATACCATCCAACCATCTCATCCTCTGTCATCCCCTTCTCCTGCCCTCAATCTTTCCCAGCATCAGGGTCTTTTCCAACGAGTCAGTTCTTCGCATCAGGTGGCCAAAGTATTGGCGTTTCAGCTTCAGCGTCAGTCCTTCCAATGAATATTCAGGACTGATTTCCTTTAGGATGGACTGGTTGGATCTCCTTGCAGTCCAGGGGATTCTCAAGAGTCTTCTCCAACACCACAGTTCAAAAGGTATTTATGAGAATGTCAACAAAATCAGAATCAGGCCCTAGCATCAGGCATGTCTGTTTTATTAATAAAGGGTGATTAAAGTCATTGTTTAATTTTTTTGGCATCAACACAATACTTTGGCTTTAAAAGAAACTTAAAAATCATACATTTTAATCCTGATAAAAGAACATGTTTACTACACTGTTTATTAATATATATTGACCCTGAATATATAAGGGTGGGAGATGGTCCATATAACCTTTCTTGCTGCAACAAACATACTTCTGAAGAATTGTATACAAATGGAATTTTTAGAAATAGAATCTTATAAAAAGAATGATTTTTAAACTCTAGGTTAAAAATTGTGCAGAGTAGAGGGTTAGTTTATGAAGTGGATTTCCTGTCTTTTCAATGTTGTCTCCAGCCACATCTATTTCCCACCTCCACTGTGTCTGGGCTCCAGTCCTGCCTCATCATCAGTTACAGTCAAATTCACAAGATCATTTTAATATAAACAGACATAGTAAAAATTATTGAGAAACAACAGGGAAAAAGTAACTGTGGTTTAACTAAATGAATGAGATTGTTATCCTAGAATTAAATACTTGACTAGTCATAAAATATACATTATTTGTAATAAAATAAAGTTAAAAATGTACTCATTTTAGAAATGAAAACTAGAATCAGAGAATCTTAAAGAGACCAAAATACATAGTTTTCTCTCTATATATGGTTTCTTACAGTATGTACTTCCCTTATTAACTCCCTTGTAATATAAAGTATAGACACTCTTGCATACCTCTGTTCTTGGACTGTCCTTCCCCTCCTGCCCCAGCAAGCTCCTGCTCATCCAACACCCAGCTGGGAGTGCCCTGGCTTCGCACCTTCACATGAGCCACACTGCCCAGATCCGACCCGCCTGTACCATCTGCTTCATCTGATCACCCCTCCTCTCCCCTACATGCTGCCTTATTTCTCTGCTTGCAGTTCCCAGAATACTCTAGGTTTCCTCATGCATCTATGAGTCATTGCTTATGACTTTCCCCCACTCCTGTTTTCAAAATTCAGCTTAAGCATCTCCTCTTTGATGAAACCTCTCATGATCCATTCAGATTAGAACTCATCATGATGACTTCTGCATTTCTGAGCCCTGGCCAGACTAAAATGTGTCTGTCTTCAACTTGAGTGTGAAGGAAGGGCAGGAATATGGGAGGGCAGGAATCCTGCCTTATTTTTCATATTCCAGCAAAATTGTAACATTTGTGTGGTGATTGAAAAATGAACAATGAGTATATATTTGTTTTCTAATGTCTATTTTTGTGAAAATAGATTATCATTTTAAAATACCTATCATTTTAAGAGCAGCAATGGCTCAGATGGTAAAGAATCCTCCTGCAATGCAGGAAACCAGGGTTTGATTCCTGGGTTGGGAAGATCCCCTGGAGAAGGGAATGGTAACCTGCTCCAATATTCTTGCTTGGAAAATCCCATGGACAGAGGAACCTGGTGGGCTACGGTCCAGGGTTGCAAAGAGTCAGACACAACTGAGTGACTAACACTTTCACTTTATCATTTGAAATTATCAACGTATCACAGAATACATGGGGCATTTGGAGGAATGAAAATAACTAGAAATTAGACATATATAACATTCCTCGGTATTCCAGCAAACATGATGTGAAAACTACCTTCTTCTCTGCCGATGGTCACAATAGGACTCATCAGCTCCAAGCCTTCACTGCCGTCAGCATTCACAGCTCGAGCTGCACACTGCACTCTGGAGCCAGGCTGGAAGTATATGGAGTCTAAAGTGATCATCTTGGACGAAGTGAAAAAGGTGTCAAAGTCCACTTCTCTCATGGGGCTGGTCACGCCGTCGGGGCCCGAGGGGGCGCTGATCAGCCATCGGTACCGGGTCAAAGTGTCATTGATGTTCTCACTTGCACAAATAGAGCCTGTTTTTTCATAGTCTGGATATTTAGGGTTGCAAGCCTATGGGAAACAAATAACTATGTTAGGGCCACAGGATAGAACAAGGTGGAAATTATTCCTCTTAAATTCTCTCTACTTTAGTATCTTTGGTGCTATTTTTTTTTCCCCCCGAAGTCAACAATGCTATTCATGCAACTTTCAAATTCCTATTCCTAGCCATGCTAGCTTTCAGGAACTCTGATCTTGCATTTCAAACAGCTTATGGGGCTTTTCCACCTTTAACTTGGTAACTTGAGTAAAAGTGACACTCATTTCATCATCTCTCGCATCCTTAGAGTTGTCGGATCATCCCTGTTCTTTCTCGCTCCCTCACTTTCCTCTTTTTATTTTGTCCCCCATGTCCAGTGGGTGAGTGAACTTGGTTGATTCTTTTTGTGCACTGTCTCGTAAGTTGGTCCCTTCTTCCCATTCCCAGCATCACCTTTCTATCTAATTCAGAGCCTTTCTAGTCAGGGGACCATTGCTGCCATGGTAACACTTCAATACAACCCCTCTGCTCATGTCATTCTTCTGGGCAAGAGCTCCCTGCTGCTGCTGCTGCTGCTAAGTCCCTTCAGTCGTGTTTGACTCTGTGCGACCCCATGGACTGCAGCCTACCAGGCTCCTCTGTCTATGGGATTCTCCAGGCAAGAATACTGGAATGGGTTGCCACTTCCTTCTCCAGGGCATCTTCCCAACCCAGGGATCAAACCCTTATCTCCTGCATTGCAGGCAAATTCTTTACTGTCTCAGCCACCAGGGAAGCCTGATACATACACTGCTGCTGCTGCTGCTAAGTCGCTTGAGTCGTGTCCAACTCTGTGCGACCCCATAGATGGCAGCTCACCAGGCTCCCCCGTCCCTGGGATTCTCCAGGCAAGAACACTGGAGCGGGTTGCTATTTCCTTCTCCAATGCATGAAAGTGAAAAATGAAAGTGACGTCGCTTAGTCGTGTCCAACCCTCAGTGACCCCATGGACTGCAGCCTTCCAGGCTCCTCCGTCCGTGGGATTTTCCAGGCAGGAGTACTGAAGTGGGGTGCCAGTGCCTTCTCCGATACATACACTACCATGTATAAAATAGCTAGCTAGTGGGAAGCTGCTGTAGAGTGCAGGGAGCTCAGCTCAGGGCCCTGTGATGACTTACAGAGATGGGAGGGAGGCACTAGAGAGAGGAGATATATGTATACGGACATATAGCTGATTCACTTTGTTGTACAGCAGAAACTAGCAGAACATTGTAAAGCAATATAAAATAAGTAAATGTGTCCTGATTTTTGCTCACAAGGTGCTTATAATTTATAGCAAAGAGAGGGTAACTAAAAAAAGCAATGATAATATGCCATTTGTAATGCAACCATCATTTTGGAATAATATTTCCTTATGTGACTCAAACTAGTGACCCTCCATCAGACCGTCCCAAACCTTCCCTCACAGGTGGAGCTGCGGTTCTATTTCCTAGTTTGTATCATGATAATGCTCATCTTGCCTTATAGTAGAGTGACAGAGTCTTACATATTTTCCTCTTCCTTATTTTTAAATTCCTCGAGCACAAAGTTTATATCTTACTAATTTTTCTCCCAGTGACAGATTCTGAGATAATATGAGATACATACCATGGGCACATCAGTTAGTAAACCTCTGTCAGATGAAAGGGAGAAAAACGGGAGCTTCACTTGAGTAATATTTTCCTCTCCAAAGACCAAAGAGTAAATACTGCAGTATTTTCCCACTTTTATCTCATCATGGCAAAGCCCATGCGACCTTGGTTAATGTTCATAACTATTTTTACTATTTCACAATTTTCCTCCATTTCCTACTCACTGTGATACAGATGACAGGATAACCAGACACAGGCCCAGCACTCTCTTTGGCCCTGGAAGAGTCATCGTACATCAGCAAGGACACAACTTGAGGGACAGAAGGAAAAGTGACATCGGCCATGCTGTTCATTTCTTCTATATACACAATGGCTTTGGTCGCCTTGAAGGAAAAGATAAGTTACCCATGATTATTGAAATATCAGACTCTGGATGCTTCTACTGTGCAGAACAATACCGACAAGTAGGCAAGTACATAGTTTCAATATAATAGCAACTGTCACACCCAGAGACCCTGCGGTGTGACAGGCCCTATGTGGCTTGTTTCTAATGACCCTAGCATGTACAAGGGAGGGGACCTGCGCCCAGGGCAGTCTGTTGGCCAGTGGTCCACAAAGTATGTGGTGGTAATTTTTTCTCCAAATGGTAATGATACTGGCTAAATGTAACTGGGTTTGAAGTGTTGGGGTCGTAAAGTGGAAGACGATGACAAAGTCAGTTAATGAATAGTGGGAGGAAAGCTGAAGGAGCCATGGGAGAAGGTGGATTCTAGGGGTCACGTGAGATTGTGGATCCTGCTGAAGGGGATGGCCGTGCAAAGTGAAGCTTTAGACGGGCAGAAGCACAGCGTGAAGCAAAGGCAGAGGGAGAAGCTGAGTCGCAGACAGAAGAGGGTCCTGTGAATATCTACTGCTCGTAGGGTGATAAGAACACCTTGCTGATACATTTGCCTTAGCTCCTGAACCATCTTCCAATATCTGATGATACCTCACAGTTCCTAAGCCTATACTTACCAATGTCCTCTTAAAAAAGGCTTTGATCACTTAAAGTCATTTGAGTGAATCTCTGTTCCTCTTACTCGGGAGAGGTTAATACAATGCTCCATAAAAATTAAAGACTCATTTCTTAGGTGATCAAGACTTACATTTGAAAAAGATTTGCTGTTCCTACTTCTTGAATTTTAACTATGACTTGAAAAAAAAGCCAAGTAGCAAAAATTATAAAATATTAAAAATATTTGTACTTAAGGGAAAAATATCTTATACTAATAGTGAAGTCACTGATATATAAAAGAAATAGAATAATATAAACATTGGTCAGTTTCTTAAATCTTACGATATCACTTATATGCAAAAATCTTAAAACAATGATACAAATGAACCTATTTACAAAACAGAAACAGATTCACAGATTTAGAGAATGAATTTATGGTTACTAGCGGGGAAGGGTGGTGGGGAGTGATAGAATGGGAGTTTGGGGCTGACATGTACAAACTGCTCTATTTAAAATAGATAAACAACAAAGACCTACTGTATAGCACAGGGAACTTTGCTCAACATTCTGTAATAACTTAAATGGGCAAAGAGCTTGAAAAAGAACAGATACACCTATATGCATAACTGAATCACTTTCCTGTAAACCTGGAACTCACACAACATTGTTAATCAACTACTCTCCAATACAAAATAAAGATTTAAAAATCCTTTAGTTTTAAAAATTAGGTTTAAAGGTCAAAATTCTATGGAGATTATGGTTATCTTGAAGAAAATCTGGTCGATGATACAATATAAAATAAAATGAAAACAGAAAAGAATTGTTAGGACCGTAACATTTGAGTCTTTGAGCCTCTGGACATCAGTGTAATAGTTATGATGAACAGGTGGGGATTTTGAGGGTTAGAAAATAGTTTCATGGGTTAAAAATGTGTGTTTTAATGAGTTATGGCACTAAACTAATAGCCTCATCCTTGTGCTGAGACTACAAAGCACAAAGGTTAATCCCAGATTCAATCATTATTAGATTCAATCATTATTGACTGAAATGGGAAGGGTAAACTGGGCTGCTGTGGGACTCAGAGACTCTAGTCCTTGACTTCCTACAGACATGATTTTTCAAGAAAGAGACAGGAATCTTTTTTTTTTTTTGGCCGTGTCACTTGTCTTGTGGGATCTTGGTTCTCTGACCAGGGATGGAACGCAGGTCCTTGGCAGTAAAGGCGTACAGCCCTAACCATTGAACCACCAGGGAATTTAGGAATTTCTTCATTCTTGTTTTCCAATGGAAGTAACATTTATTTAGGAGGTGAAGAGAGATTATGTGCATATTCTTTATACAAGTCTAAAGTCCATGACTTAGCTGTATACTGGGGATGGTTACATGCATTTTCCCTGATAAAATGTTGGCCATGACTTTATATCCATATCTGATTACTTACCTGTGTCTCTGCTATCATATTTTCATCAGGTTTTAGGTGGACAGTGAAGGCCTCTCTCATTTCTCTTACGCCATCGAATATTACTTCAATTTCAACAATGTGCTGGGTTTCTCCCTCCTTAAACTCAATTTCTACAAATGCAAAATCACAGGTTTAAATCCTTTACATAGGAATATGAGAAGCTTCTGGTAACCTTTGACAATGACCCACAATGAGAAATACATTTTATATTGTGGCCCAGTATACTTAGACTATGTAAAGATACTCACATATCTTGCACGTTTATGTGCACATGTGGGTGTGAATAAAATGAATAAAGTTTTTAAAACATCATCTATTCTCACTATATGCATTGCATGCTAATATTTTTCCATTCCATTTTATCCAGAAGAAAACTCTAATCATAAGCTACTAAATTGATTTTTTTGATTCACAGTTTGAAAAAATGCAGAGTGATGGAATAGGCAATTCATAATTCTAATACTGGAACAACCAGACAAACTCACCTCTCATTTCCCAGAATTTCCAGACCAATAGGACGTGTGTCAAATATATGATCACACAGGTATTACTGAGTGTGAATAGTATTTTCATTATGTATGTATCTAGAAAAGCTGGACATAAAATGGTTGCAATTTTTAACATCATGTCAAATTATATTTTAAAAAGACTTCTTTTGGTTGTTGATGTTAATCTTAGAAATGCAGAACATTTTATTAACAAAAGCGTTAATGGTGTTTTTGCTCTCACCCTGTTCCTCCTCACTAAAAATAATTCCTTCATTGTTATGAAAATTAAACCCATCATGATAATCCCTTTTTAATCATTTATTCTAAAATTCTCAAGATATTAAAAAATTAATTGATTTTATTGAACTCATGAATAAGCAGCTGACCAAAGTTGGATAAACAACTTTGTGGGCTTTACAATGCCTTTTAAGAAACTGGTTCAGGAGAGAAAATAAAGAATATAATGCATAATCATTCCAATCTGAGAAGATAACAGATGCTGCAGTATTTGATCATTATAATTCTAAATTAAGAAGTCCTTTAAAATGTAACAGAAGAAAATGTGTCTTTAATGTATCTTTCTTTGCCTACTTCCATCAATTATGAAAAAGATTTTTTCTTTAAAATTGTGTTAGTAAGCCAGACTCATCTTTCAAATCAGTTCTGTTTCTCAGTACAGCCATTTCTCACATTGGCCTTAGCCTATAATTTGAGTCCATCAGTCTTATATTTCTCCCACGCCAGGAGGGCTTATGCTTCTTGTTTCAGAGGGTGAAAATAGCTGATCACTTTCGGGTCATCAATTTGTTTGGCTTGACCTGTGGTGATGTTGCAATGGAAAGTTAGTTTCTAATCCTTCAATATCCGGGGATTTCACAGGAAAATACAGATTTTTCATATCTTTTGCACTTTTCTGACTGCACACTGTCATCTGTCTATGACCATACAAGTTTTGCTCAGCAGGGAATGAACTTTCTTGTTGAAGATTTCCATTATTCCATCTTTCCCTCATACCCTCCTTGATCTACTCATTTTCATTGCTTATCTTAGCCTTATAAGCATCTGAGTTCGGCAGTGCTGTGAATTATACAGACCCAGTTTCTAAGAAGTCGAAAACTTCAGTATTTATTTTAAATGCTTAGATTACTGTCTTCTTACATATATGTGCTAAATGACAGTTCTTCCTTCAATCAATATATAGTCTTTATCTGCCACTTTAGTCATTTTTTTAGGGTTTCTTTTTTTTTGATGTGGAACATTTAAAAAATCTTTATTGACTTTGTTATAATACTGCATCTGTGATGTACTGTGATGCCTTTTTGGCAAAAAGGCATGTGGAATCTTAGCTCCCTGATCAGGGATTGAACTTGCAGTCCTTGAAATAGAAGGCAAAGTCTTAATCATTGGACTGCCAGAAAAGTCCCCAGACATTTATAACACAAAACTATTTCAACTTTTATTCTATGTTTAATTTTTTGTTTATTGCAAAGGACTGACCACAATTTGGTCCATAAGAAGATGTTATGTTTCAGGAAAGATTAAATTTTTATTATAAACATTTATAAATAGCATGCTCATATTTATAGGACAAAAGAGACACAGGTTGATTTAACATTTTATGTTTTCTCTGACTTCATTTGTCAATTTACTATATACATATGATTTTGTTTTTGTTTTAGCAAAAAGAATGGTTTTATTTCTAAGAAAAATATTTTCTGTTAAAGGTCATATTGTACATATTTAGAAGATGCTTCCTTCATGTAAAACATGCTTATGTTAGAGATACTTATTTCAGATTTTATAATTTCATAGCTGATCAGTTTTTTCCTCTCCTTTTCAGTTTTATGTGATTTATTTCAAATAGATTATCATTCTTTACATAGGAAATAATATGAAGATAACTTTGAAGCTCTATAGCAGTTCATCAGACTTTTACCATATATGCAAAGAAAATACATGGTTCTTTGTAGAAGATGCTGTTTTTTCCTATTGTCTCATTAACTCAGTCAGTGACTGATAGTAACTATTAGTCACTTTCTAAACTGTTCTGAAGTTAGCAGACCAAGATGAATGCCTGTAGTCTATGATCACCAAAAACTGTTGGCTGTGGCAGGTAGAAAACTAGAAACGAAGTGGGTAAGGACAATTACTACTACTAAGTTGCTTCAGTCGTGTCTGACTCTGTGAGACCCCACAGACGGTGGCCCACCAGGCTCCCCCGTCCCTGGGATTCTCCAGGCAAGAACACTGGAGTGGGTTGCCATTTCCTTCTCCAATGCATGAAAGTGAAAAGTGAAAGTGAAGTCTCTCAGTCATGTCCGACTCTTAGCGACCCCATGGACTGCAGCCTACCAGGCTCCTCCATCCATGGGATTTTCCAGGCAAGAGTACTGGAGTGGGTTGCCATTGCCTTCTCTGGATAAGGACAACTAACTACAAATAATCCATAAACTTAATTTTGGACATCATTTTATGTCTATTTTGCCAGTAAATAATCCAGAGAGAGAGAGAGAGAGACTAATTGATTTGTTTTATACTTCTAAAAATAAATGGTGAAATGATCCAAAAGTTTGAAGAAGAAAAGGGATGGATGAAATGTGTTTATGACAAGCTCGTGAAGCCCAGAGAATTCATGGTCTCTATAGTTGGTCATCTGTTCCACTTTTCACTGCCTTACATTAACACAAAATTTTCAAGCTTGACGTTTTGGATTGTTGGTATTCTATAAACTAAAAAAGACTATCTTCTTGGCTATGACATACATTTTCCATGTAATAGAATATTCAGGAAAGTTATTATTTAATATCGAATGACCATAATGAAGGTAAAGATTGTTGAAAATGAAAGTAGACTCAAAACATCTAGCAACTTTACTCAAAATTTCCTTAAATCCTAAGACATATAGTCTGTAAATCAAAAAGGAAACGCCTGGAAATAAATTCCATTGACTTTGTTTTTCTGAAGGAAGTTAACTTAAAGGAGTATGTGCATCTGTATTTCAGGTAAATGGATATTTCTCTTCTTTTTCTTAAGGACACCAGCACCAACGCAGTGCGAGTACAACTCATCCGGACATCCCGAGAGCCCCCATACCTTCGGACACAGGGTGATAGTCCTCTCCAGAAGTGGCCGAGCCATCCTTGGTGTGAACTCTCACGATGGAAACTTTTGAAGTGTCTCCTTGGCGAATCACTGGAATTTTTATAACCACTGACTGTCCTGGTTCTTTGGGTTCACTGACGCTGAATTTGGTCTCTCCAAATTTAATAATTGTCTCTGAAACAATAGGAAACATGGGCAAATTAGTTTGTAAAGGGAATGCTTTTTCCTTCATTTCTGACAGTTTTTTTTTTCCACGTGTGTGCATGTTAAGTTGTTTCAGTCATATCCAACTCTTTGGGACCCTATGGACTGCAGCCCGCCAGGCTCCTCTGTCTATGGGATTCTCCAGGCAAGAATACTGGAGTGGGTTGCTATGCCCTTCTTCAGGGGATCTTCCTGACCCAGGAATTGAACCCCTGTCTCCTGCATTGGCAGATGGGTTCTTTACCACTAGTGCCTCCTGGGAAGCCCCTTTTTCATGTGGGAGGAGCTTAATTATATCATATGCTGGGCTTCTCTCTGTTCCCTCAGTATAACTGGTGAGTGTGTCAGGAGAAACTGGGCATGCGTGGCCCAGCTCCTTACTTGGAAATTAACCAGCCCCCAGAAATCGCGTGCTCTGGGCTGTCTCTGTGTGCCAAAAATTTTTACATGAGTGGGCCACTGACTGCGGGAGGGGAGGGAAGAAACTGTTGCTCCAGAATTACCTGCACTGAAGGCAGGAGGAGGAACAAGCAGGTATGAGTGCTCTGGACTCAGCATTTACGTATAAACAATGTTCTTCAACATCAACTTACGGTTTAAATGGTTTACTGCATTCTCCATTTATCTTAGTCTTTTTCCTATTTCTTTTTAACAATCTTTTTTTTTTAAGTTCTTTTTATTTATTTAGCTGCACCACACGGAATGTGGGAGTTCGAGTCTCCAAATAGGGTTTGAACCTGCACCATCTGCATTGAAAGGTGGAGACTTAACCACTGGACCGCCTAGGAAGTCCCCTTTTTCCTATTTCTCAACCACTTAAAAAGCCTAGTCAGGAAGAGGGGCTTATTTTCTGAGCTACCTAAAACTTGAACACAGATGGATTTCAGTTCCCAATTTACAGCTGAGCACAAGACACGGCTTCTTACTATCAGCATCGTCTCGGATCCTTATCAGAGTTTCATTTTGTTCCCCAACTGCAGCTCCAAAAGGAGAGTTGCTTTGTGGGGTGCCAAGAACCAGTCGGAGCTCCTCTACCTCCTCGTACAATACGTCATCCATCAGCTCCAGGATGCAAGGCTTTTCGATCTCCCCTGGAACGATAATCATGAAAGCAGGTCAGTCATATCCCTTAAGCCATAACGGATACCTCTGCAGTAGAAGGTAAACACCACGAGGGTGGGGATGTTGTTTTGTCCCTTGCTGCATCAGTAGTGCAAAGAGCTATGTCTAGCATGTAATAAGCCTTCAGTTACTATTTGCTGAATGAACAACGAGGTTTGAATGTACGCAATGACAGGTTCCTATTAGTACAGGGAATTTCTTCTGTCTTTAAGTTTTGTTACTCATGTCTGAAAACAAGGGGAAAAGAGCAAATGTTAATGTCATTTACAAATTTCTAACATTATGATCAGGATGCAAATTTAGCAAATTTGTACCAGTTGGTCATTGTCAAATGGATCACAGTACATGTTTCTTGGACTGTATAGTCCATGGGGTCGCAAAGAGTCAGACATGACTGAGTGACTTTCACTTTCACTTTTCACATGTTTCTTACACAATTATTGGATCAAAGTAGTCAAGTATTTTAAGACATTGAATCCATATTGAAAACGTGACACCTATTTCTTTTCATTTCTATCATTTGAACACTAAGTCTTTCCCACTATTGTAAAATCTGTACATGCCATTTTCTGCTGAATAAGTTTTGAATAAACCATATAGCATGTGTGCTCAGTCGTGTCTGACTCTTTGCGAGCCCATGGACTGTAGCCCGCCAGGCTTCTCTGTCCATGGGATTCTCCCAGCAAGAATACTGGAGTGGGTTGCCATTTCCTCCTCCAGGGGGATCTTCCTGACCCAGGGATCAAACTTGTACCTCTGCATTGGCAGGTGGGTTCTTAACCGCTGATCCACGAGGGAAGCCCAAACAATATAGCACATCACTAGAAACTAATCAACACACTGACGCAGAAACCAAAGGGAAATGCATTCAACCTGCTAAAATCAACCTCACTTCATTGTCATCTAGTGCACATTAAGCCATGTCAGAAGCTTGAGGGAATCAAGAACTTGTAGAATCAAGTATCCTTGATAGATACTTCACACCCAAAACTTGGCTTCTGCAAACTCCAAACAAAAACTTCAAGCTGACACGTACCAGGGAGGAATGTGATGATGGAGATGTCAGTATTGGGGCGTTCTTCGAAGTCCATCATCACCTGTGCAGAGCCCTGTCGCGTGTAGCATCTCACTGAAGACCTGTACCGGGTATCCCCACTCCGGTGGATCGTGGCGACTATCTGCCCATCATTTTCATTGCCAGTGTATACTCGTTCTTTGAATTGCATCTTAGGTACTGCAGAAAACACAAGAACATAAATACCTGAATCAAAGTGAACAGAAATTTGAGGAAAATGGAATTTCAGAAAACATGGCTCAGTGGGAAGAATACCAAAACAACAACAACAAGAACTGGATCCCAGTCTCTGCTCGGTTACTGGCCGGTGTTTTGGGCTTGAGCTAACCACTTAACCCAGAGTTGCGATTTCCTTATCCTTGACATTTCGCTCTGCCTCTTTTGTGGAGTAGGGAGACACAACGAAATGGGAAAAAGTAGATAAAACCAGAGACTTTAAGATATCTGTATCTATATACATTGGGTTTCCCTCATAGCTCAGTCGGTAAAGAATCTGCCTGCAATGCAGGAGACCTGGGTTCAATTCTTGGGTCAGGAAGATCCCCTGGAGAAGGAAATGGCAACCCACTCCACTATTCTTGCCTGGAGAATCCCATAGACAGAGAAGCCTGGTGGGCTATAGTCCATGGGTTTGCAAGAGTTGGACATGACTTAGCCACTAAACCACCACCATCTATATATATTGCTTAATCAAGAGCCTTTCAAAATTTCTTCATATGAAAAACATTAAAGATTGTGTACATAATTACAAGCATAGTTACCCAGACCATAATGGAAAAGATGACAATGACTATAATATATATATTACATAATACATGTGGAATTGCATCAAGAAGTGTTAGTTGCTCAGTCATGTCTGACTCTTTGTGACCCCATGGACTATAGTCCACCAGGCTTCTCTGTCCAAGGGATTCTCTAGGCAAGAATACTGGAGTGGGTTGCCATTCCCTTCTCCAGGGGATCTTCCTGACCCAGGGATTGAACCCTGGTCTCCTGCACTGCAGGCAGATTCTTTACTGTCTGAGCCACCAGGGAAGCCTTTATAGAAAACACAGGTGACACCTATACTGGGTCAATTAACTATAGATCTCATTGACGAGTTAGACTCCTCCAAGTAATGCCAAGATCATCATGGTAGAAGGTTATTTAGAATTTCCTTTCGACGATGAATCAGAGAGCCTCGCTTTTGGCATATCATTAGGAGTAATTTCAGGACTGTCTCTGTGTAAGGAGATAACAGGAAGTGTCTGCTGTTGAGAAGTGGGAAAAGACCATTAATACTCGAGGGTTTGTGCAATCTCACGCAGTTGCACCAATCTGTGGGAGGGAGTTCTTGACACACAAGCAAGGTAATGATAACAATCTCACTTTTATTTTAATTTGAAAGGAAGACTAAAAGTTTTTCTTCTGAGACTGTCTAATTCTATCAAAACAATAAGAAAACAATCAGGAGAAGAAAGAAAGACTTTGTCAGCTAAGGTATTATTATGGGATGAACTGTCCTCCACACCTCCCTCCCTGCCCCCTGTTCATAGAGTGAAGTCCTAACAACCAATACCTGAGAATATGACTTTATGTGGAGAAAGGGTCTTTACAGAACTAATGAAGGAAAAATGAGGGCATCAGCGTGGGCCTTAATTCAATATGACCGGCGCCTTTATACAAAAGGGGAAATTTAAACACATAAATACACATAGAAGGTGATGTAAAGACACATACAGAAAAGATGGCTATCTACAAACTGAGAGCTGGAACCGTTCTTTCCCTCACATCCCTTTGAAAAGGCTGTTGCTGTTATTCAGTCGCTCAGTCAGGTCTGACTCTTTGTGACCCCGTGGACTGCCACACGCCAGGCTCCCCTGTTCTCCACTATCTCCTGGGGTTTGCTCAAATTCACATCCATATAAAGCCTAGTTTATCATTTTACTTAACATTTATGTAAACACTAGCCATCTTTTTACTTATGGTCATCAGTTAATAAACACTCACAATCTGAGACAGAATCATTTATGGTCACCGTGGCTTTGCTGGGGTCCCCAAGGGCTGCATTCATAGGCATTCGGAGCACCAATTCAAATTGCTCAATACCCTCCAGCATTGGTTGTCCGAGATCATCCAAAATGATAACACGAATGGTTTGCATGTTGACTCCAGGTGCAAAATCTAAATTACGGCTGATTCCCACGTAGTCTGTTCCAGCTGTGACAGGAACAAAAGAATGTTTCAGCTGGGGACTGGCTAAATGCACACAAAATTACGAGATGAAAACTATGTTTTCAACAGACTTGTTTATAATTCTTTAAAAAATATATTGACTAGCATAACATTACAGAGAAGTGTATTTAATGAAATGTAAAAGATTAGCATTTACATTGGATATGAGATGGTAGCTCAAAGACCAGGTTCCTAACTCTGTCGTATCTATGTCTAAGGTTATTTTACTTTTCTGTTATTTTAGCTTTCTGTCTTGTAGTTTATCTATTTTGGAATTCTCAATTAGAGCTAATAAAAATCAGGTCTAAAAATAATCTGCATATCAATCAAGTATTTGATCATAACAAGTTATGAAATATAAACATAGAAATAGTTAACCATAGTTAAAAAACCATTTTTTATTTTCAGAAGTTACTACAGAACATCTTATTTAGGTGTGTGATTGCCTGCTGGTTAAAGCAACATATTTTAGATATAAGCTTTTGTCCAACACACTTCACCCATTCCTATCCCTGGCAAAGAAAGCAATCTTTAATTCTCAAAGACATATTTCGCTTTTAGTGTATTATTTTTCAGACTGTGGGGTGCATACTAATGTTGACACCTCCATATATGTCTAAAGTATTTAAGAAACAAAACTTTCTCTTAATCTTTAGGCATGACATCCATGAAGACTGGGAACAGGGGAGACGGTTCAGTATTATCTCTTTGTTTTCATATCTAATGCTCTTCTAACTCTCATTTTGTATCTATTTACCTCTGAATATGCAACTATAATTAAGTACATGTCTTTATTTTTAAAAATCTCTATCTCGTTGTGTTTCCTTTTGTATTTTTCTTGTCCTCTGCTTCTACATCTTAATTCTCATCTCTTTGATTGGAATGTTCTCTAAAGAAATGACTAATTTGGCTAAACAAAGGTTTATTGGACACGGACCACATTCAAAGCACTCTACTGGTTCTATGACATTTAAAAAGTGAAAACTTAAGGGTGACTTTTAAAATGGAACGGCCACTACTTGCTTTGTGTGTGAGCATGTGATGAGTGTCTTATGTGTGCATGTGTGTATGAATGAGAAAGAGGTAAATTGTACTATTGTTCATTTAATTTTTTTGAAGTATTTTCATTTACTTATTTATTGGGCTGCACTGGGTCTTAGTTGCAGATGTCACGGTTTCAGCACGTGGGATCTAGTTCCCTGACCAGTTCGATAACTGGATCTCTTGCATTGGGATCATGGAGTCTTAGCCACTGGGCCACCAGGGAAGTCCTTTATTGGTCATTTACATGAGACAAAGAGAAGGCAATTTCATATCTTATGCTTGTCCTAAGTTTCATGATCAACTTTTTGCACATGTAGATTCCAGAATCAAAGGCAACCATGTGTCAGCTAGGACAGATTGTATAGTGAAAGGTAGAAAAAGTCTTTGGGGCTCAAGTACTTATGGGGATGTTTGTTTAAAATGAAGAGGGAGCTAAGCCAGAGATCCACACCTGCATGACACTTAAATGTCACTAGATTCTGTAAGGGTGGCCAGCAAGATTATTCCTGTTGTGCAAATGACGCCATAGGATTCAGCCATGGTAGATTTGCCAGGTATAGATAGAACCCGTTCAGGCAAAAAAAGGCATTCAAAGTTAGAGTTCTTGACTTACATGTTCATAACTTAGCTTTCGATTTGTGGCCCTGGGGTGCATTTTCTCACAATAGTAAACAGAGTGTAAATTTACTTACTATATAGCAATAACGTCAGGAAAAAAGTACAATCAGACTGCTTCAACAGAAGTGAAGTATTTGGGCTTTAAGGTATTTTGTCATAAGAAGTTGAAAATTGTAGAATCATCAAAAAGAATCATTGTAGGAAACTGCTCACCATCGGCTGAGGGAGGGTCTGTTTTCTGCGATGTCACGGTTACACTAGAAGCCTGGGACAGGTCAGTGCCGCTCCTCCACACCTGCACCTCCACCGAGCCCGCACTCTCATCCACGGAGTACTCGACGTCACCAAAGTAGAAGACAGGATCTGTGAAGAAGGAAACAGAAACCACTTCTGTTACATTTGCTTTTCCACATCAAACTCTACATACGTAATTACCAAGAATAGTTAGCCTCACCTCATAGACATCCTTAGAAGGTCATATTATTTCCTTTTAGCAAGATAACACCTCTGTATTTAATTTATTTTGGCCATGCCATGCGGAGCCAGAGTCCTAGAACCCTGACCAGGGACCAAACCAGTGCCCTCTGCTTTGGGAGCACTGCGTCTTAGCCAGTGGACCACCAGGGAGGTCCTGATGACATCTCTTTAATGCCTAGACTTCTACAAGGCTTCAGATTAAAATGTCTCTGTTGAAAAACAGAAATACACACAGTAAAGTGTCTAATGGAACTTTTTTTATGGCTTGTTTTGGTTTTGTTTTGGCCTTGTCTTGCTGGAACTTAATTCCCAGACCAGGGGTCGAATCAGTGCCCCCTGCAGTGGAAGCTCGGAGTCTTAACCAATGGACTGCCAGGGACGTCCCTCTAACGGAACATTCTTCTTTTTTTTTATTTTATTTTATTTTTTTTTCTAATTTTATTTTATTTTTAAATTTTACATAATTGTATTAGTTTTGCCAAATATCAAAATGAATCCGCCACAGGTATACATGTGTTCCCCATCCTGAACCCTCCTCCCTCCTCCCTCCCCATACCATCCCTCTGGGTCGTCCCAGTGCACTAGCCCCAAGCATCCAGTATCGTGCATCGAACCTGGACTGGCAACTCGTTTCTTACATGATATTTTACATGTTTCAATGCCATTCTCCCAAATCTTCCCACCCTCTCCCTCTCCCACAGAGTCCATAAGACTGTTCTATACATCAGTGTCTCTTTTGCTGTCTCGTACACTGGGTTATTGTTACCATCTTTCTAAATTCCATATATATGCGTTAGTATACTGTATTTATGTTTTTCCTTCTGGCTTACTTCACTCTGTATAATAGGCTCCAGTTTCATCCACCTCATTAGAACTGATTCAAATGTATTCTTTTTAATGGCTGAGTAATACTCCATTGTGTATATGTACCACAGCTTTCTTATCCATTCATCTGCTGATGGACATCTAGGTTGCTTCCATGTCCCGGCTATTATAAACAGTGCTGCGATGAACATTGGGGTACACGTGTCTCTTTCCCTTCTGGTTTCCTCAGTGTGTATGCCCAGCAGTGGGATTGCTGGATCATAAGGCAGTTCTATTTCCAGTTTTTTGAGGAATCTCCACACTGTTCTCCATAGTGGCTGTACTAGTTTGCATTCCCACCAACAGTGTAAGAGGGTTCCCTTTTCTCCACACCCTCTCCAGCATTTATTATTTGTAGACTTTTGGATCGCAGCCATTCTGACTGGTGTGAAATGGTACCTCATAGTGGTTTTGATTTGCATTTCTCTGATAATGAGTGATGTTGAGCATCTTTTCATGTGTTTGCTAGCCATCTGTATGTCTTCTTTGGAGAAATGTCTATTTAGTTCTTTGGCCCATTTTTTGATTGGGTCGTTTATTTTTCTGGAGTTGAGCTGTAGGAGTTGCTTGTATATTTTTGAGATTAGTTGTTTGTCGGTTGCTTCATTTGCTATTATTTTCTCCCATTCTGAAGGCTGTCTTTTCACCTTGCTAATAGTTTCCTTTGATGTGCAGAAGCTTTTAAGGTTAATTAGGTCCCACTTGTTTATTTTTGCTTTTATTTCCAATATTCTGGGAGGTGGGTCATAGAGGATCCTGCTGTGATATATGTCGGAGAGTGTTTTGCCTATGTTCTCCTCTAGGAGTTTTATAGTTTCTGGTCTTACGTTTAGATCTTTAATCCATTTTGAGTTTATTTTTGTGTATGGTGTTAGAAAGTGGTCTAGTTTCATTCTTTTCCAAGTGGTTGACCAGTTTTCCCAGCACCACTTGTTAAAGAGATTGTCTTTAATCCATTGTGTATTCTTGCCTCCTTTGTCAAAGATAAGGTCAATGTAATACACCACATTAACAAATTGAAAAATAAAAACCATATGATTATCTCAATAGATGCAGAGGAAGCCTTTGACAAAATTCAACATCCATTTATGATAAAAACTCTCCAGAAAGCAGGAATAGAAGGAACATACCTCAACATAATAAAAGCTATATATGACAAACCCACAGCAAACATTATCCTCAATGGTGAAAAATTGAAAGCATTTCCTCTAAAGTCAGGAACAAGACAAGGGTGCCCACTTTCACCATTACTATTCAACATAGTTTTGGAAGTTTTGGCCACAGCAATCAGAGCAGAAAAAGAAATAAAAGGAATCCAAATTGGAAAAGAAGTAAAACTCTCACTATTTGCAGATGACATGATCCTCTACATAGAAAACCCTAAAGATTCCACCAGAAAATTACTAGAAATAATCAATGACTATAGTAAAGTTGCAGGATATAAAATCAACACACAGAAATCCCTTGCATTCCTATACACTAATAATGAGAAAACAGAAAGAGAAATTAAGGAAACAATTCCATTCACCATTGCAACGGAAAGAATAAAATACTTAGGAATATATCTACCTAAAGAAACTAAAGACCTATATATAGAAAACTATAAAACACTGGTGAAAGAAATCAAAGAGGACACTAATAGATGGAGAAATATACCATGTTCATGGATTGGAAGAATCAATATAGTGAAAATGAGTATACTACCCAAAGCAATTTATAGATTCAACGCAATCCCTATCAAGCTACCAACAGTATTCTTCACAGAGCTAGAACAAATAATTTCACAATTTGTATGGAAATACAAAAAACCTCAAATAGCCAAAGCGATCTTGAGAAAGAAGAATGGAACTGGAGGAATCAACCTACCTGACTTCAGGCTCTACTACAAAGCCACAGTTATCAAGACAGTATGGTACTGGCACAAAGACAGAAATATTGATCAATGGAATAAAATAGAAAGCCCAGAGATAAATCCAGGAACATTCTTCTTTTGAGGCATATGAGTTACTTTGTCCCCTGTACGTGGAATTATGAATGGTTCCTAAATGCATTTCCTAAACATTTAGCTGGTAAAATAGCAACAAAATGAAACAAAATAAATAAGACTGAAATTTTATAAATTTGGCCTGACTGGTCAAAATGTCTCCTACTAAGTTATCACTTTGGAGACTATTTGTATAATGACATCTTCTAGTCCACTGAAAGTGAAAGTTGCTCAGCCCTGTTTCTTTGTGAATCCATGGACTATATAGTCCATGAAATTCTCCAGGCCAGAATACTGGAGTGGGTAACTGTTCCCTTCTCCAGGGGATCTTCCCAACCCAGGGATCAAACTCAGATCTCCCGCATTGCAGGCAGATTCTTTACCTGCTGAGCCACCAGGGAAGCCCAAGAATACTGGAGTGGGTAGCCTGTCCCTTCTCCAGAGGATCTTCCTGACCCAAGAATTGAATCGGGGTCTCAGCAATACATGAACCATGAACTTCCAGATGTTCAAGCTGGTTTTAGAAAAGGCAGAGGAACCAGAAATCAAATTGCCAACATTCGCTGGATCATCGAAAAAGCAAGAGTTCCAGAAAAACATCTATTTCTGCTTTATTGACTATGCCAAAGCCTTTGACTGTGTGGATCACAATCAACTGTGGAAAATTCTGAAAGAGTTGGGAATACCAGACCACCGTGCCTCTTAAGAAACTTGTATGCAGATCAGGAAGCAACAGTTAGAACTGGACATGGAACAACAGACTGGTTCCAAATAGGAAAAGGAGTACGTCAAGGCTGTATATTGTCATCCTGCTCATTTAACTTATATGCAGAGTACATCATGAGAAATGCTGGGCTGGATGAAGCACAAGCTGGAATCAAGATTGCTGGGAGAAATATCAATAACCTCAAATATGCAGATGACACCACCCTCACAGCAGAAAGTGAAGAAGAACTAAAGAGCCTCTTGATGAAAGTGAAAGAGGAGAGTGAAAAAGTTGGCTTAAAGCTCAACATTCAGAAAACTAAGATCATGGCTTCCAGTCCCATCACTTCATGGTAAATAGATGGGGAAACAGTGGAAACAGTGGCTGACTTTATTTTTTGGGGCTCCAAAATCACTGCAGATGGTGATTGCAGCCATGAAATTAAGAGACACTTACTCCTTGGAAGGAAAGTTATGACCAACCTAGACAGCATATTAAAAGCAGAGACATTACTTTGTCAACAAAGGTCCGTCTAGTCAAGGCTAGTCAAAGGTCCGTCTAGTCAAGGTTTTTCCAGTGGTCATGTATGGATGTGAGAGTTGGACTATAAAGAAAGCTGAGCACTGAAGAATTTATGTTTTGAACTGTGGTGTTGGAGAAGACTCTTGAGAGTCCCTTGGACTGCAAGGAGATCCAACCAGTCAATCTTAAAGGAAATCAGTCCTGAATATTCATTGGAAGGACTGACGCTGAAGCTGAAACTCCAATCCTTTGGCTACCTGATGTGAAGAACTGACTCATTGGAAAAGACCCTGATGCTGGGAAAGATTGAAGGCAGGAGGAGAAGGGGATGACAGAGGATGACATGGTTGGATGGCATCACCGACTCAATGGACATGAGTTTGAGTAAACTCTGGGAGTTGGTGATGGACAGGGAGGCCTGGTGTGCTGCAGTTCATGGGGTCGCAAAGAGTTGGACACGACTGAGTGTCTGAACTGAACTGATAAGGTTTTGAGGGTACTCTATACCAATGGAGGTTCCACTAGAGAAATAATCTCATACCAAGGAGTTTACATTTATCTTAAACATGTATGAAAATTGTGTGACTCAGGTCATTAAAATAGACACATACATTGGAGACTTTATATTTGTTTCCAGTACTGATGATGAATTCCCCTTGTGACCAGGAGTTTACCTTGCAAAACAGCCGGGAGTCTGAGGGACTGCAGTTAGCTGACTAATGAAGAAAGTAGAGAGATGATTTGTAAGTTTGCTTTAAAAATTCCCCAGACTTATTCTGAAATATTTATAGGCTCATGAGAAAAGGCAAAAATAGCATATAAAGCATATACTTTACCCACTGTGAGCTTATTTTATAAGCAACCATTAACAAAGATAAATTAATTGCATATATTCACTTAATAAGGCAAACAGCCTTTGGCTCGAGACATTTTAGTCATCTGTGTTTGGTTTTACAAGACTCCAAAGGACTAAGTCTAAAAGGTCACACAACTCACATCAGTGTTTCCTAAAAGGCAGGGCCGTTCAGGAGATGACTATCCCATTTCAGAGCGTCTAATTGAATTATCAAACACAAAAATCAGACAAAACTCTGCAATTGTGGCTCACAGCCACACAGGAAAGCCAGTTTGGGGTACTGCTCAAGTGGAGTAAAGATTCTTTATTTTCCTGTCTGCAAGATAAATCATCTTCATTGAAACTGGTGTTTTCTTTGTTTCTTCCTAAGGCATGTATAATAAAAAGCATAGACCTCCGTGGACTCTTGAATAATACACAACCAACCTTGGACATTTTGCCTGCATGCTTTGGTTCATGAAACGATAAACCTGCCCATAGCATACTTTCACCGGCCTCTCATCCTTTAGACTTGGAGGGTGCCTGGGCATGTCAGTGGATGTGTGCGGATGAAGGTTATCTTATTCACCTCAGCCAAGGTGGACCTCAACTACAAGCCAATAAATTCCTTACATTTCTCACACCTGAGGAGGGGGCAAAGGTGAAGACAGAACTCTGAAAATGCTTACTTGGACCAGACAGCTGCATCAAGCACATCTGTATGTCTTTTAAAAGGCTTTTATTAACATAATTATGGCAGAGGCCTGATCATTGGCATCCAGCGAGTAATCTAAGGCTCTTGACATTTCTGACAAACCACATCATTGTGCAGATTAGATATGGGTTATGGGGGAGATCTGGGAAGTGCAGTAAGGAAGACCCCCTATTTAATCATGATCCCTCCTGTCCTCCTGTCTCTCTACGCCTCCCAGACACATACTAGAGGTGGAACAGAATAAAATCATGTGAGGGAAGGTGATCATCAATCACCACATGGGCTCCGCAGAGCCAAAGCTCTGTTCTGCCTGTGTGTGTTCAGACTCACTCCGTCAACTGTAGGTCACGTGTTTTTATGGTATCGCTCAATGTGCATTTCAGTAAGAAAAAATGTTTTACATAGTACTCTGAAAAATTTTAATCCTAATTGTTGTTAAGAATGAAGAGTAATGATAACAGTTACCATATGTAGGACATTTATTATGGGTCTGACCTATGTTCTGTGTGTGTGAGAGAGAGAAAAAACAAGAGAGAAGAAGAGAGACAAGTGGGAGGTAACGGTGCATGTAACAATACATAATAAGATTTATGGGAATAATGCAAACAACATTTTCATATCACCATTGTGTAGTATGTAGTACCTCCAGCAGAAAGAAAGAGGGAAGATGGAAGAAGGATTTTAATCCTAAATCTCTCAATTTTATTATCACAGGTAATAGAAGGCATTAAGAAAGATTTCTTTCCTTAAGATGGACTTTTGCCTATCTATGGATTTGAGTTATTTATGTAATTTCCCTTCCTCTCTGTGCTCTATTCATGATGACTGGCAAATTGGTCTACTATTCAATTTGAAATCTTTGTGATTAAAGTATAAAGTGACTATAATGAAATTAAAACACAATTGAATATTTTTAGAAGAGAAACAGCTCTTGTTAACTGCCTAGTTTCAATTTCTCAATACCTCATCATCCGTCTCTAAAACTTAAATACTATTTATAATTGTCATCATTTGGACAGAATCTCATGTAATATGAAGGACTTAAACATTCTCAAGCAATGAGTTGAGTTATAAATAATCACTCAAAATAACTGGCAAGAGGTTACTGGACATTTTAATGCATAGATAATAATCAAGTAAAAGGAAGAAAGAATAGATGCATGAAAACTGTCAAAAGCTGAAAGACATTTGGGCAAAATCCAAAAAAATTGCTTGTTCTTGCAAAACTATTATAATTTATAAGTAAGATTTTAACTCAACTTTCTTTGGTACAATGCTTGTTTGTTTTTATATGGGCACTTGGTTTCTCCAAAAGTTAAGTAAACTGTAAACCTTTGTCTATTAGTTTTATAAATGTCCACATTACAACTTCAAGCAAATCAGAAAAAAAAGACCCATTTAATTTTGTGAACAAAAAAAATTTTTTTTGTCATGCCTTATGGCATGGATCTTAGTTCCCCAAGCAGGGATTGAATCCGTGCCCCCTGCATTGGAAGCAAAGAGTCTTAACCACTGGACCACTAGGAGAGTCCCTAGAGTCAGATCTTAAATACACGCTATGTCTTGTAAGTTCACAGTCTTAATAAAGAAAAGTCAGCGGCTGATATTACTACCTGGAATAAGAGAACGATCAATTAAAGTCGTGTATGCCACAGCCCACATCCACAAAATGCCATAAAACAGTCATTCTTCCCCACTCCATCATCCACAGAAAACATGCAGAATGCATGTTAATTCCCTCTGGAGACAAAAGATAAGTTATATCCAAATAGTGTGTGAGCACCACAAGGAAAGTTATAGCTTGGCCACATGACATAGTGTGAAATTAAGGGAAGCCAAGCTTTACTCTCTGTATCCTTTGTGGTCTTAACACTTTTAAATAAAGGGCACAGATCAAGGCAATGACTACAGAAAAGTCTGTTTTAGTTCATTAAACATTAATATGCCTTTCAAGGTTGGAGAGACTTTCAACACAAATAACACAGATAGGATCATGTCTATTTCTTACAAACAATGCTGATGAGGACGGCTCGACAAGTAGCACAACACACACACCTGCAGTGAAGACAAAGGGAAAATAACTCGTTTTTCCCCACAGGGAAAAAGTGAACTTTTTTCCCTTGCTGAGTCTGTGGTGTCTAGATTGATGTTTACAATTACTTTGTGTCTCAGGAGATGAAAGGAAGAGGTGCCTGAAGTAATTGCTATCTGGAGCCAAATCTTATTTACTCACGTGTACCTGGACTATCAGTCAAGTAGGCGTTGTAGCTCTAAGATGTTTGCTTAGAACTGAATGAAAAGAAAAATACACAAAAACTTTTATGCCGTCTTTTGGTTCAGTGCTGTAAACAATAGAAAGGAACCTCCCTAAATTATCTCCAACTCAGATCTCTCTTCTGAGCTTTGGACCTTGATAACCAGCTGCCTATACAGTCCCATGCCACAGGCACCTCCAGGCAAACTCGCAGTAGACTCACCACCACTGCCCCGCCCCTGGCTTCTCTCTCTGTCACAGCCACTACCCTAGATACAGCCAGCATCACCCACCATTGAACCCCTCTAGCAGCCACTCAGCCAGGTTCCTAACCAGAAGCCATCCACCAAAGAAAATCCCATCACGGTAATGCCTTTGCGGAAAGCCTGTCAAGTGTTTCAGTGCTCTTAGGATTGAAAACAGGCTTTTTTATTTTAAATATTTTATTTTATATTGGCATATAGCTGGAAGAAATACCAACAACCTCAGATATGCAGGTGATATCACTCTGATGGCAGAAACTGAAGAGGAACCAAAGAGCCTCCTGATGAGGGTGAAAGAGGAGAGAGCTAGCTTAAAACTCAACACTCAAAAATCTAAGATCATGGCATCCAGTCCCATCATTTCATGTTAATAGATGGGGGAAGAAATGGAAGCAGTGACAAATTTTCTTTTCTTGCGTTCCAAAATCACTGTGGACCATGACTGTGGAGTCATGAAATTAAAAGATGCTTGCTCCTTGTAAGGAAAGCTATGACAAACCTAGACAGAGCATTAAAAAACAGAGACGTTACTTTGCCAACAAAGATCCATCTAGTCAAAGCGATGGTTTTTCGAATGATTGTGTATGGATGTGAGAGTTGGGCCATAAAGAAGGTTGAATGTTGAAGAATTGATACTTTCGCATAGTGGTGCTGGAGAAGACTCTTGAGAGCCCTTTGGACAGCAAGGAGATCAAACCAGTTAATATCAAAGGAAATCAACCTTGAATATTCATTGGAAGGATTGATGCTGAAGCTGAAGCTCCAGTACTCTGGCCACCTGATGTGAAGAACTGACTCACTGGAAAGACCCTGATGCAGGGAAAGGAGAAGGGGCGGCAGAGGATGAAATGATTAGAGAGCATCATCGACTCAATGGGCATGAATTGAGCAAACTCTGGAAGACAGTGAAGGACAGGAAAGCTGGGCGTGCTGCAGTCCACAGGGTCGCAGAGTCGGACACGACTTAGTGACTGATCAATAGCCAGTTAACAATGCTGTGATAGTTTCAGGTGGACAGCAGAGAGACTCAGCCATGCATATACACGTGTCCGTTCTCCACCAAACTCCTCTCGCATCCAGGCTGCCACACAACACTGAGCAGAGTTCCCTGTGCTATATAATAGGATCTTGCTGGTTATTCATTTTACATATAGCAGTGTATACATGTCCATCCCAAACTCCCTAACCATCATTTCATTAATTAAAAACGCTGGTTTGTAAAACACTAAACATTTGGTTTTAAAAACATTTGCCTTTTAAACTGCATTTTGGCCTCCTTTCTATCCAACAATCCAGTGTCTTGAATGTCAAATGTGGCATGCTCAGTCTTCACTATGCCATTGCCATTGTCTTGAACACTCTTCACTCCTCCTCATTGGGATAACTCTTGATCCTCTCAGGTTTTTGTTTAGAAGTCACTTGTGCCAGGGAGTCTCCTGTCTTCTCCATCAGAGCCCTCCCTCCCTCCAGCCTCGGCAGGCTTGCATCTCCCATAGGCTCTGAGCTCTCTAAGGGGGGGAATTCAACCTCCTTTATTCACTGATATTTTCCTAACAATGCCTGGCCATAGGGTGCTCCATTAACATTTGTGGAATGAATGAACATCCTGTAAAATAGGACCTTTAATTCGCCAGAGCAAATGAACAAATACGGGAAGTCCCCCTACACATGAACCTTCAAGTTGCGAACTTTCAAAGGTGCGAACGTGCTTTCCTGTGTCCAGACACAAAAGTTAGTTCACACGTCTGAACTGTCATGTGTGTGCAGCCTCTACAAGTGGTTGTGCTTTTGTGTACTTTATTATACAGTGCTATGTACAGCGGGCTTTCCAGGTGGCTCAGTGGTAATGAATCAGCCTGCCAGTGCAGGAGATACAGGTTTGATCCCTGGGCAGGGGAAGATTCCTTGGATGACGAAATGATAACCCACTCCAGTATTCTTGCCTGGGAAATCCCATGGACAGAGGAGCCTGGCGGGCTACAGTCCATGGGGTCACAAAAGAGTCAGACATGACCGAGCAACTAAGCATGCACACACGCACTGTACAGAGTGCAGTAACACAATATTTTTATTTTGAACCCAGAGTGTCCTGAAGCAGGTATAAAGGTAGCAGTAATGTAGCTGATATTACTGTGCTGCTGCTGCTGCTAAGTCGCTTCAGTCATGTCCGATTCTGTGCAACCCCAGAGACGGCAGCCCACCAGACTCCCCCGTCCCTGGGATTCTCCAGGCAAGAACACTGGAGTGGGTTGCCATTTCCTTTTCTAATGCATGAAAGTGAAGTCGCTCAGTTGTGTCCAACTCTTAGTGACCCCACGGACTGCAGCCTACCAGGCTCCTCCATCCATGGGATTTTCCAGGCAAGAGTACTGGAGTGGGGTGCCATATTACTGTACTATAAGATTAAATATGTTTTCTTCTGGAAATAGAACTGCCTTATGACCCAGAAATCCCACTGCTGGGCATATACACTGAGGAAACCAGAATTGAAAGAGACATGTGTACCCCAATGTTCATCGCAGCACTGTTTATAATAGCCAGGACATGGAAGCAACCTAGATGTCCATCAGCAGACGAATGGATAAGAAAGCTGTGGTACATATACACAATGGAGTATTACTCAGCCATTAAAAAGAATACATTTGAGTCAGTTCTAATGAGGTGGATGAAACTGGAGCCTATTATACAGGGTGAAGTAAGCCGGAAAGAAAAACACCAATACAGAATACTAATGCATATATATGGAATTTAGAAAGATGGTAATGACAACCCTATATGTGAGACAGCAAAAGAGACACAGATGTATAGAACAGTCTTTTGGACTCTGTGGGAGAAGGCAGGGTGGGAAAATAAATACATAAAAATGTTTTCTTAATTTTTTGTTTTTGTGTTTTGTATATATTATTAACTTAATATAGCACAGTTACAATTACAAACCTATTATAGTACTATATGGCAAATTGTGTAAGTTGGGTGAAAAGTGTTAGTTGCTCAGTCATGTCTGACTCTTTGGGACACCATGGATTGTAGCCCACCAGGCTCCTCTGTCCACAGAATTTTCCAGGCGAGAAAAATTTTCAGGGTTGCCATTTCCTTCTCTACAGGATCTTCCTAATCCAGGGGTTGAACCCAGGTTTCCTGCATTGTAGGTGAATTCTTTACCATCTGAGCCATCACTGCTTACCAAGGTTGACTTTGTTGGACTTAGGAACAAACTGGACTCACCAGTGTGCCGTCAGAATGGAATCATTTGTATGTAGGGAACTGACTGTGTGTCTTTGTGGTGGGTGAGTTAGAAGACCACAGTCCTTAGCAGCAGGGAGTAGGGGTTACAAAGCCTCAGGAGGATGAAGAAGATGTCTTTGCACTAAAATGACTGTGGAGGGCAGCCATTTGAATCTGGAGCAAGCCCACAGGGGCGAGGGAAAGCCACCACCATGAACTCCAAGAGATTTTTTTACTTTCACTTTTAAAATACTTTGCCTGCAGGCTTTTCCAGGTTAGATGCGCATCAGATTTATCCAAGGAAATTTAAAGATACCGAGGCTCGGTCTCACCTCCCATTTATCGAATCAGAATTTCCGGTGGGTGACCCCTAGGCACCAGCACTGTCTCTTTTTCTTTCTCATTTTTCAGTTGACTATATTTTTTAGAGTAGTTTTCAGTTCCCAGCAAAATTGTGCAGAAGGTACAGAGGTTTACATATACCCCCCGCTCCACTCACGCATCGCACCAGTGTTTTTGAAAACCTCTACAGGTCTCAGCAATCTGCAGGTTGTTTTTTGCTTATGTCAGTGTTTTAGCAAACGGTGATTCGTGGTTAGATACAACACTATCTTACTTCATCCTTACAGCCACCCTGTGAGGTATGTGAGTCCTGTTTTCACAGACAAAGAAACTAAGGATTAGGGAAATTAAGAGATCTGCCTAAAACCACGCATCAGGGAAATAGTGGATTGTGATCCAGACCAAGAAAAAGTGTGTGTCCTTGTGTGTACGCTGAGCTGATTCAGTCGTGTCTGACTCTTTGCGACCCCATGGACTGTAGCCCGACAGGCTCCTCCATTCACAGACTCCTTCAGGCAAGAATACTGCAGTGGGTTGCCATGCCCTCCTCCAGGGGATCTTCCCAACCCAGGGGTCAACCCCACGTCTTTGTCTCTTGCATTGACAGGTGGGTTCTTTACCACGGAGCCACCTGGGAAGCCCTGTGTGCCCTTGAGCTAATTAACTTTAAGGCAAGAGAGAGGTCATAATACAAAAGGTGGTCACAAGATTTTAACGAACATAACGTTCACCCCACAGTTCAATAAATGGGAGTTTATCATACAGAAATGTTAACATAAATGTACAAAGACACATACACAGGTATATGTTGTACTTCATTTATACTAGGGCAAAAGTGAAAACAAGCGCAAATTCTCCCAGAAGGAGACTGATTGTATTAAGTTCATTCATAAACTGAAACACCAGGCTAGGAAGTTGATTTTTTTCCTTTCCCTTTTTAAAGGTATATATGTATACATAAAAGCTAGTAAGACATTGATGTCTGGTTAAAGACAGTTTTGTGATTTTACACCCTCTACTTGGCTTCATCAGCAGTAATGAGAGATTAAAAATGAAAGACAGCATGACATTTCTTTTTGGTAGCTTTGAAGATTTTCACTTATCATTATTATACTTGATAAGGAATGGGATAGCTGTGCTCAAAAACAGGTAAGCATTTCTGTGAACTAAAAGTGTAACAGAACAACAGGACTTCATAGTGGTGAGTGGAGCCAGAAGTGAATTCTTCTGCTGGTATTTTAAGGCTGTGAACCAATACTGGAATCGAAGAAACCAAATGAAAACAGAATTCAAGGGCAAAATATAGATATTTTCAGCAATCAAAAACAAAGGTTTTACTCACTTATAGATACACATTGAGTAAAATCAAAGAGAAGAACTGAATGAAAGAGATCTGGCTAAGCAACGGATAAAATATACTGGTAAATCCAACTACTTACTGCAAGCATAAATGATCATCATAAATGATATTTTCAACTTAATGCTGAAACTGAAACTTGAAACAACAGAGAGGAAGTTATAAATGGAGGAGTTCAGTGGGTCTCTAAACTCTTCCATGTCCTTGTCTTTTTCAAGAGAGTAAACTTTGTTAGGCAGATAGTAAATTATCTTCATTAATATTATGCTTTGCCACCAATAGGACAGAAACCAGCAGAAAATAAAAGTTTCACAAAGGATACAGAAAACTTTCTGGACAAAAGAAGAAGCTGTAAAGGAAAAATCCATACAGACAGATGCCAAATAAAAAGCACAAATATATTACTTAATTAGAATAAGGTACACTGTTTAACTTTTCTTATTTAAAACTGATAGACTGGATTAAAGAACAAAAAGACTTATAAACATAGCTGTAAACAAAACTGGAGGAAAACAGGTAAAATACAAGGATGCAAGAAGGCTATATGAAGCCAATAAGGAAGAAGGAAGGTGGTGTAGAATGGATATAGACTGTATATCAAACTGCTGACTCGTTACGTCCTAGAGATGGGATTAGGAGGAAATTTTACCTCCTTTGCTACGCGTTTCTTCCACATACTAATTTGCTATAGTTTACTGTTTTTTTTTTTCCAAGTAGCATGTATTACTTTTGTAAATAGGAAGAAAAACAAAATCAGGTTAACTTCCTTCTATAAATGACATCTTAAAAAAAACTAGTGTTAAATAATTTTGACTGGGCCTTTCTGTACTTTTCTTTCAAAAAATACATAAACATTCTTAAGAACGACTCCATAGTTAGTCTTTAACAAGCATTTTCAAAATTTCTGTTGGAAAAATAAAGTTCAAATATAGATTTAGTATATATCAGTTTAAAGGCATGTTTTGACATTTTTTCCCCTTGCCAACTATAATTGCCTCAGAAAGAAGAAAGAAAAGACAGGACATGTCTAAAAATGCTTATAACTTAAGGACTGAACCTTTCCAAGATTTCAGCTGAGAATATGTGGGGAGCTTTTCTCCAGAAAAGACAATGTTATCAGAGATTCTACTGTCAATCTGGTTTTACTCCCAAACTCTGATTTTGTCATTTTCAGGGTTGCTATAAGTTTAAAATAAAATTTAAATGTCAAGATCATTAGAGTTTTCTACCATCCAGTAGCCTCTGAAGAAGGCTTCCTGAATATTATTTATTCAACAAACACTGTTGAGAACCCACCTCTAGAAGAGTGTTTTTAAGACTTTTAATATTTGTTTCATATAAACAAGGGACAGGAAGGAAAGCTGATCATAACTCACTAATTGATTTCTCAACTCAATGGATTCAATGTACAATTCTCTAACCACTATCCTTTATGGCATCTAAAACCTAATATAATGATAAACACTAGAGAAATAAAAGATATTTTGTACATGTGAAGAAGATATTTACTATCTCATATGTGTAACAGAAAAAAGATCTGAAAACAACTTAAATGCTCATCAGTAGGGAATTTTTAAAATACGTTACAGCCACATTGTGAAATATTGTGTAGCCACTGAAAAGAATTAGTCAGGTTTATGGGTACCATCATAAAGTTTTTCATGATACACTGTTCCGTGAAGTAAGCATAACATAAAATAATATTCATAACACGGTCATTCAGTCATGTCTGACTCTTTGTGATCCCATGAACTGTAGCCTGCCAGGCTCCTCTGTCCATTGAATTCTCCAGGCAAGGATACTGGAGTGGGTTGCTATCCCCCTTCTCCAGGGGATCTTCCCAACCCAGGGATCAAACCTGGGTCTCCCGCATTGCAAGCAGATTCTTTTACCATCTGAACCAGCAAGGGAAGGACAAGTAAAATAGTAAACATTAATTGAGTATTTTTAGTGTGCCTGAATTGTTTTAAGGACTAATAACCCTTTGAGGTAGGTTTGTTATCATCTCTACTATACAGATAAAGAAACTAAAGTCCAGGAATTCAAGATCAATAGCCAGTAAGTGGGAAGGAAGACAGACTGTCTCCCATATTCTAGGAAATATGTGCTTGTTGCTTCTTTGCTATAACAACAATTAATTCTAGTCAAAGTCAAAAGAAATGTGTGCATGTGACTGTGTATACAGAAAAGCCACACACGGTACTCAAGTGACCTCAAGGGAGACGGGTGGGTTTGACGAGGGAGCTAAGGCTACTGCCATTTAGGTGATGTTCTTCTATTTGGTTCTCATGCAATAATTTTGTAATAAAAATGTTAATACTAAGCAAGAGTTAATCTGCACACCATACCTCCATGAACCACAGCCTCAAAATACTAAATCTAATATTTCTTAAAATATTAGATTTAAGAAAAGTATTTATGACAAAGCAGAGAGTCTTTTCTCTCTTGTTAAGATCGGAAACATTTTAAACTCGTTAAAGATTCTGGCCTCTTTACCACCTTGCTGCAGTATTTTGCAGTGCTGTGGAGGAGTGTGCTTTCCAGGGAACTGAGTAGTTACTGTGCTTTTCAAAAAATCATTATCTAAGAGTTTGCAAGGCCCTACAGAGTTGGTCTCTTTCCATATTCACATATGGAAGTTGTGAATCCAGTTGACATATATCCATGTGGATATCCATATATCCACATATCCAGTTGACAGTCAAGCATGTCCAGCCAGCTCACACTTCCCACGTCACACTTTTCACACTCTGTTCACTCACTCACTCCTCTCCCTCATTAGGCAGAGACACCCCCAAAGGCAGAAATCAAGTACTGTTCATCCGTTATCATCTGTAAACTCCAATGAGAAGCATAGAGCCTGACACATGAGATAAAAAAAAAAAAAGTATGCAGACTGCTTCCAGTGTTACCAATACAAATCATCACATTTAGGGCTTCCCTGGTGGTCCAGTGGCTAAGACAAATAAATAATAACACACCAATAAATAATACAGTTAGTGTAAGAGTAATATTATGACGTAATCGCTACTTTTGCTGAGTGTCTGCCTCTTTAGGTCACATCAGAATCTCTAGAATCTTGTTATATTAACCTATGGTGCTCCCAACAGCCTATAGGTTAATAGGCTTCTAAGGTCATTGTTTTTATCTGCTGTTTACAAACCAAATGAAATGTAGACTTAGATTAAATAATTATCTTAAGGTTACATAGTGTGGATGTAGTAGATGCAGGATTCAAGCCTAAGTCTCTAAGGCTGCAAAAGCTGTGTTTCTTTTCATGATGTAGTGCTGTCTCTGAAAATAATTAAATAATGGAAAAGTTTGCACTTTAAGAATATTTTTTTAAAAAGAAGCTTAATGAGCATCTGTAAAGGCAGAGCCCGAATATTCCATGTAAGAGAAAAATTAGAATATGTTATAGATCAATATTTTTCAGTTATGAAGAAAAATGTCTTTATTAAAAATAATAACAAGATCAGACCTTTATAGAAAGAAAAGAAAAATAAGGTGTCACGTTATGCTTAATTTCTCCATTCCTTTAAAATTGTTACTGCTCCCCAAATCACCCATCAGAAGGCAGGCATGTACATTTTTGTTCCTGCTGACTAAAGAGAATTTCATAAGTAAGATTTCAGAATCCATAGAGACTTTGACATCAGGATGATTTATGTGGGAATCCCAGAAGAGTACGGCCAACATGGTGTCAAACACAGTCTGTGTGAGGTCTCAGGAATAAAGGCATGTGGTTGACACTGGAAAAACAAATAACCTTGACCACAGACTGTTCAATAATTGACACTTGAAACACGCCTGCAGGCAGCAAAGAAAGGGATTCTAGAATAAAGAGCTAAAGCCATTCCATTTCCAGCTGAGACAATGGGCTCCCTTTGTGTAAGAATCCTCCTTCCTCGTTTTCCCCTGTATTACTCAGTAGCAGCGGGTGATTCTGCTTTATTGCTTTTTAGTGTAGACCCTCAAAAGTGGTCCAGGGCTCTTCCGTCCTCTTGTAGTGTGATTAGGAAACACAAAACAAAACAAAACAAAAGAAGCTCTCCTACAAGCCATGAGTGAAGGCCCCTTTCAGTCATTTCAGAAATGCCTGACACTGGGAAAGTCAACCTCTTTGGTTCTTAGGTTTCTGGTCTGCAGTATGGAGAATCCAGCCCAGCTGTGCAAAGTCAGGTCACTAAGCTCTCAGGTCTCTGCACATCCCCTTCCTGGCCTTCTCAGGTTGGTGCTTTTCTTGTTGATAATGATACTAGTTGGCAGCTATTTCTCTCATTTAACATCCATGTGACCTGTTTATGCTGACTATCCCCATTCTTTATTGCAAGGAAAATAGTTGCTTCCTCTCAAGGAAAAATAGGAGTCAGAAAATCATTCTTTCTTATAAATGGTTTGCACAGTAAGGAGAAACCATAAGCACAGAAGATAAAAATATAGACATTACGATTTTCAAACGATTTCTCATATTCAGATAAAATTTACTCAGTAATATATCTGGGTCCCAAGATAACATCGTATTTCACCCTTTCAACTTGTGCTTTGTCTTAATTTATAGAGAAGAGCTGTCTGATATTTTTAAAAAGCAAGATTAAAAAAAATAAAGCCATATAACCTCCTGGGATAAAAGGGACAGCTTCAAGTGTCTGGGGGCTCAGGAAGCATTTGGCATGGCTGGTATGCTACTTGGGGTGAGGAGATGGGGGAAAAGGGAAAACAGAAGGCATCAGCCAGGGACTTCCCTGGTGGTCCAGTGGCGAAAATTCTGAGCACCCAATGCAGGGTACCCAGGTTCAATCCCTGGTCAGGGAACTAGATCCCACATGCCACAACTAAGACCCAGTGCAGTCAAATAAATACAAATAAAAAAGAAGGCAACGGCAGGGCACGTGTGCTGTGCCAAGGGGTTGGAAGCTTACCCCAGAAGTTATCCCATAACAAGTGGGTTCAGTTTCAAGAAGGGGAGGGATGTGATGAAACATGCATGTACAGGGTCTAGAGGATGGATGCCCATGGCAGGTGGCAAACTGGAAGCAGAGAGACTAGTTAGCAATCTCAGGAATTTAGCCCAGATAATGAAGCTGGCTGGGTGCTTCTCCAGTGGCTCAGCAGTAAAGAATCTGCCTGCAATGCAGGAGCCTCAGGTTTGATCCCTGAGTCAGGAAGATCCCCTGGAGGAGGGCATGGGAAGCCACTCCAGTATTCCTGCCTGGAGAATTCCACGGACAGGGGAGCTTGACGGGCTACAGTCCATGGGGTCACAAAGAGTCGGACATGGCTGAAGCGACTTGGCACGCATGCATGGGCGTGAAGCTGGCTAGCACAAGATGGGAGCGGTTCTGATGGGTGTAAAAGACAGCAAACACATCACATTTGGAGGTATAAGGGAGACAGAATCAAGGATTTGGGGTGGAGAGTGGAAGAAGAAAGTCTAGTCATGGTAGAACTAGTCACCAAGATTAAGGAATCAGGAGGAAGGACATCCCTGGTGGTCCAGTGGCTAAGACTCCACATTCCCCATGCAGGGTCCTAGTTTCAATCCCTGGTCAGGGAACTAGATCCCACATGCCAGCAACTAAAGAACCCACATGCCATGACTTGGTGCAGCCAAATAAATAAATAGCAAATAAAGTAATTAAAAAAAAATACAGGACGAAAACCAGGTTAGAGCAAGGACCACTGTTCTCTATTTTTTCCCTTGATTTGCATTGATTTCTTTCAGAAGCTAAGGCCTTAGGGCCACGGTGACTCATATGTCTATAGTACTTTCCTTGTTTCAAAAGAAAAATAAGAAACAGACCCCTCACATAACTCAATTATCGGGTCCCCCACAATGATAACACAAGAGTTTAATGGAGTTTCCCTCTTCACAGAAATGTCGAGGGATATCATGTTTTGAACACGGTAATGAAATTGTCCTCAGAGAATTAATCAAACCTCTCCTGCTAATAGTTTATTTGTCCTCTTGGTATATTGAAGTAAGTCTGGTATACAGAGCTGTTAAGATGTGCTGACATTTTAAAGAACTTTATATATTCTGGACCAATATCAGTTAAGGCAAGCAAGCTAGATGCGTTGGGAGGATAATGACCCCTTGGAAAGTGGGTAAACTCTCAGTACATCCCTGTTGTGCAGAGTGCCTGCTCGCACGGTAAGTCACTTCAGTCATGTCCGACTCTGGACACGACTGTAGCCCACAAGGACTGTAGCACACAAGGCTCCTCTGTCTGTGGGATTCTCCAGGCAAGAATACTGGGGTGGGTGGTCATTTCCTTCTCCAGGGGATTTTCCCGACCCAAGGATCAAACACGCATCTCCTGCAGCTCCTTGCATTGGCAGGTGGATTCTTGACCACTGAGCCACTGGGAAAGCCCATTGTGTAGTGTAGATAGTATTTTACCAGTTTACTGAGCTCGGGACCACACACCACAGATCCACAAAGTGTAGAAGTGGCATCTATACCCTCTACAATTTTCTTCTGTACTTCGAGGATCACCTTGCAGCACTGAGAATGCAAAGCTTTTTAAAGCTTTCCCTGGTGGTGGGTGCAATCCTGAAAAATCACCCTTCTGAATAAGCGTGATTCTCAAACAATGACAACAAAAGAAGAACGGGTTTCTTGTTGGCATTTTGACCGCAGAGTTCCAGCTTTGTGGCATCCTTCCTGAGATTGTAAAGCAGGTTGTTTGTGAAACACCATCAGGGAAATGGAAGCTGAGATATATTTCAGCCCTATGAAGTGTAAAGAGAAAGCTATTTTTCTCTCGCTGGGTCAATATACTGACTCTTCTGAGTTTTAAGTACTGACTAGTAAAGCTCTACCAGTCGTTTGATTTCTTTCCCCAGGACTGTGTTTAACTACATGATTGCTGACCTGTCCTGTGATTTGGCTCATCTGGACACTGTAGTGGTCTTCATGGTGATGAGCCTGTCACAGCCCGAGGGGATATGTGACAATGCACATCAGTTTCTGGGCTGCCAACTCCCATGACTCAGTCTTCCTGACTCTTGGTGTGGCTTTTCTGGAACCTCAGGCCGCACTCGATGTTGTTTTGAAAACACCCATTGCATGTGGCTTCCCTGGTGGCTCAGAGGTTAAAGAGTCTGCCTGCAATGTGGGAGACCCGGGTTCGATCCCTGGGTCGGGAAGATCCCCCGGAGAAGGAAATGGCAACCCACTCGAGTATTCTTGCCTGGAGAATCCCATGGAGGGAGGAGCCTGGTAGTCTACAGTCAACGGGGTTGCAAAGAGTCAGACACGACTGAGCTATTTCACTTCACTTCATTGCATGTGGAGCCTGGTTTTATCAGTGGCTAACTTGTATCCCTTTGCCTATTTTCTTGCGGAAATCCTCTATAGATTGGGCCTGTCTTGTTCATCACGGTGTCCTTGGTGCCTTCAGGGGTGCATGCTACTCAGGAAAGGTACTACTAAGTGTTATGTGGTGTTGATGTATATATATATACACACACATATACATATCTATATACAAATATATATATATATATATAGAGAGAGAGAGAGAGAGGGTGAGTGAGTGAGGGCAGGAGAAATCCTTTCTCTCTTTCACCCTAGCACAGCATTTGGGGCATTAGAGATGCTCAGAAAATGTTTTAAATAAGCAAATGTCTGAATATATATTATTTCAGTCGTCTGTCTCACTACATCAGAATGAAGACCTGTTTCTTAGGAAAAGGATGAAGCGATGCTTTACGTCTCTAGAAGTGTGAAGGGGAAAGTTTTACCCATAATTTTAAGTGCTTCAAACTGCTACAAATGGCCCAAAGAAAAGAGGTTTGTTTAGTTTTAGCTACACTTTATAATCCTAACATACATTATCATTGTGATCTTTGTAGCACAATGTAGCTCGCTGGTTTTATCAAATGATATTACCTGTATTCTTTATTGGGTAATTTTGTATCTCTCGAGGTCAGTAGCAAGTTTCTTGACGTCATTTAAAGGCAGATTCAAAAGGCCAATGACAAAAAAAAAGGTATGTATATGACTGATAAACTGGGAATAAAGGGAGAGAAGAGATGCAAACATCTGCTTCAGTAAGGCAGAATGAAGACCTGCTTCTTAGGGAAATCATAAAATTCATGAGCCTCCTGTGAAAGGTAACAGCTACCTGTGCAGAGCAAGGAAGACATCCCGAGAACACGGTGACCCTTCAGGACTTCTAATCTGAGATCTACCTTCATTTGGTGACAAGTGTCGTAGAAAACCAAACTAACAAGTGTCACATTTCTACGGTGACCAGTTGCTCAACCAAATGTCTCAGAAAATAGTACATAAATTCCAAAACGCTTTCTTAACTTTTCATTCTAAAACAATTAAAGAAGATGCTGTTGTCTAATTAGTAATCGATTTTATGAAGCATATATTTTCAACAGACCACAGGTACATATATGTGCACTGTCTGGACTTATTAAATAAACACTCAGACCTCTGTGATTTCACTGTAGTGTTTCAAAGATTCTGACCTCTGTTTACATCATGGAGCATGCAGATCAAGGCTTTAAAAGTCCTGTTTTCAGCTAAGCTGTAGCCTCAGATTATCGGCATTTTCTTTGTGTTTTATGATTTAGACAAAAGGATACGTTAAATCTCTGTTGCTGGTGAATAATTTGGAGTTTCTGATGCTGACACTAAGATTTACTAAGATATCTTTTCTAATGGTTTGATCTCTAATGAAGTTTGTTGTTTTTTAAATTGTAATATCTCTTTTAATAATAATTTCAAGCTTATTGAAATTGGGCTTATTAAAATCTGAAGTCTAGGATCTGAGAAGTTGCTTCTCACATTTATGTGATTTTTAGCACTAACGTGGAGTTCACCTGTGACTGAGATCTTGAGGTTTCTAATGTTTTTAGTGACTTGCTTCCAGGGATTTAGTGATATAAATCAGCAATATTTATCCTTCGACATCTACAAGACGGTATTACATAGCCAGCATTCTCTCTCCCGTGTGGAAAAGATGGGAGTGAGGCAGATAGCATTACCGTGCAAAAGACAAAACAAACACAAGATGCCATTTATCCATAAGGGCTTGACAGGACAGTTCCAGCCCAGTCCTTCAGACGGGAAAACCTTCCACTAGGCACTTTGCTAAATGGTGTGGAAAAGCAATGCTTTACTTTGTACAACTGAACTGCCAGACTCCACTCATATGTTCTCCTAGTGATCCTGGAGGAATTTTAACTGATAAAGGTGAGCCAAAATAATTCATGCACTAGTTAGCCGAATATCTGTAACTGCTAACATTTGAAGTATTCTAGGATCATCAAGTGCAACATGCATAGAAAAGTATACAGCGTGTTTCATCTCTACTAGGATGCCTCATGCTATTTTTGAATATTACAGTATAAAATATACACTCTATAATAACTGTTCAATATACATGCTGCCAGTACACTATGATGTGGGCAACATACCGATTGTGCCATGGACTCTGTGTTGTCAGCCTGGCAAATTCTTCTCAGCTATTTGACCTTGAGCAGGTTACCTGGCCACTCAAAGATAATAAAACTGAGTATAACAGAACCATGCTCATAGTCTGTGTGTCTCTGTATTAAATGAAATCATTTAAGTAAAAGGCTTAGCACAGCTAAGCTACTGTTACCATATACAATAGTTATATATAACTATGCATGCATGCTAAGTCGCTTCAGTCATGTCTGACTCTCTGCTCCTCCATGGACTATAGCCCAGGCTCCTCTGTCCATGCGGATTCTCCAGACAAGAATTCTGGAGTGGGTTGCCATGCCCTCCTCCAGGGGATCTTCCTGACCCAGGGATTGAACCTGCATCTCTTATGTCTCCTGCATTGGCAGGTGGCTTCTTTACCACTAGGGCCACCTGGGAAGCCCCTATTAATGACTATAGATTATAGTTATTGGGCTTCCCAGGTGGCTCCTGTAATGTCAATGCAGGAGACATGGGTTTGATCCCTGGGTTGGGAAGATGTCCTAGAGGAGGAAATGGCAACCCACTTCAGTTTCCTTGTTATAGTTATTATTATATGACATATATGCTGTCTATAGAGACCTGAAAAACAAAGATATGAGTTGACTTAATACTGCAAACAGTACGATCTGTTCAATACTGCAGCCTTAATATCTTAGAATCACTCTAGAAGACAACACAGCTGTTAGCTTACACTCCATGAGTTTGAGAGCTTACTTCTGGGTGAACCGTTCCCAAGCCCTGGCACGGTTCCCTGTGCTCACTTTCTTGGGAGCCATAAGGTCATTCTTCAATGCAAATTATATAAAATGGTGAGCTGTTCTCATAGAGAACTCTGGAGCTCTTCTTGCCTTTTCTGGTAATGGTGGTGAATGTTTTCATGCGACTGGCAGAAGAGATTCAAGTGGCTGCTTGCCAAGTTCGTGTGTGTACAAAGGAACAAAGCTCTGAATGCCTTTCCTGCTGTGAGCAGTACACTGTATCAACAGTTTCAAAAAAACTAGTTCACAGCAGCATTGTGGCAAAGTCCTTTAGAGCCGATGACCATACCAGCTTGAGTCAAAGGTACCCCATTGCTAATGAACCCATCCCAGCAGCCTCAGACCCTTGCTCACTTGCCTTTATTTTAATGCATGCCCCTGTACCCCCAGCTCCATGTGGAGCTGTTCCCAATAAATAGCTGGCCTTCTAGGCTCTGTGTCCAGCCAGGTCCAGAATTAAGAGAGGACTGGGGTTGGGGACCCTGTGGGTCCTCCCATGGTCAAGCCTGGAAAGTCTCCCTTCTCTGGACCCTCCTAATCATATTTAGGGAATGACTCACTCATTCACATTCACAAACACTCTTTTTCTTCCTGCCCTCTCCCACTCATGAGTTTATCAAAAATAAATTGATCCTGTAATTGCACAACTCCTCTCCTGAAACGATTACAATTTGAAAAATGATATGAAGTGGCCCTTTATCATAATATGGTTTATGTTTAACCCAAAGGATGTACAAAATGAGGGAAGTAGACCACACCATTTTAGTTTTTAGTCATTTTAACAAGAGGCAACATTTAAAACCAGTTTGTTTTAAAGGTCTAAAGTCCCTTCTCCAGTACTTTGGCCACCTGATGCAAAGAGCTGACTCATTAGAAAAGACCCCGATGCTGGGAACGATTGAAGGCAGGAGGAGAAGGGGATGACAGAGGATCAGACGGTTGGATGGCATCACCGACATGAGCTTGAGCAAGCTCTGGGCGATGGTGAAGGACAAGGAAGCCTGGCGTGCTGCAGTCCATGGGGTCGCAAAGAGTCGGACACGACTGAGCGACTGAACTGAACTGAACTGCCATCTTCTGTCTCCATTTTACTGTCCCAAATGATCATTTATAAATTATTCTCCTTTAACCTTTTATGTACTTAGGTTTTTTTCCCCGAAATAGATTTTAAGCTTCGTGAGATCTTGGCCTCCACATTAAATGTCTCTATAGTTCCCACATGTTACACTTAGTAAGTACAGAATAAATACTCACTGTGTGTGTGGTACGTGAGGTTAACTATTTTTTTAAAAGGCAAGACATTTCCTATATGTTTTCCTTTATCTTATTTTTGTTTTCAAAGAGTGTAATATCTACATCATTAAACTAGTAGTCTTCCCATGTGGAAAAACTGGTATAATCTTTACTATTCAGCGCATTCTTGCAATGCCTCCCACAGACTAGAAACTCATTAAACATCCATTAGCTTTCACTGAATCCTTAGCATTATCAACTATATTAAACAGTCTGTTAATGGCTTCAATGCATTAATATTCTGAGCAGTTAGAAACTCATTTTTCCATTTCTTGATTTTTAATATTGTTCTAACTCAAGCATACTACATACAGAATGTAACTTTGTCATCATTTCTTGGCCTTTTGGCTAAGATGAGGAATGTCATTCTTGGCAGAATGTCACTTCATCAAGCTGTTAATTTAACTGAGTTTGGCCATTCCTTACATATTGACCTGGCATTACTTAACTGGTGAGGTGAAGGTGAAAGTTGCTCAGTCGGGTCCAACTCTTTGCAACCCCATGGACTATACAGTCCACGGAATTCTCCAGGCCAGAATACTGGAGGGGCTAGCCTTTCCATTCTCTAGGGGATCTTCCCAACCCAGGGATTGAACCCAGGTCTCCTGCATTGCAGGCGGATTCTTTACCAGCTGAGCCACCAGGGAAGCCCTTACTTAACTGGAGTTTACCCAAATGCAAATAAAAGTATTCAAGAATAAAAAGGATGGTGATCAGGCCTGTCAGTTCAGTTCAAACGAATAAACCATATTTCACCCACACACCATACCATGATGTATTTTTCTAGCACTAGAAATATTTTCTTCTCTATAGTACTCCTGCTGTTGAGAAAGCTTTTTTAACGTCAGTAAGCTTTTGAATGGCACTGACTTGACTTACATTTACCACAGGGTGCATCATTCTACCTTTTACATGTCTCTGGTTTATATCTACCAGCGTGATAATTTCTCCAGGGTGGCTGAGGAAGCCAGCCCCTGTAGCTAAAACCTCAGCCACCATAGCTAAAACCCCAACCCCTGGGTTGGCACACAAAAGCTGAAACTGGAATCAGCTGAAATGTTCCTTAATTAACTGCCAAAGATTGACAGCAAAGATTAGTGAAATATCGCTAGCACTGACTTAACACACTCTTCCTAATGAACAAATCTGTGTGTGTGTGTGTGTGTATGTGTGTACTAGTCGCTCAGTCACATCTAAATCTTTGTGACTCCATGGACTGTAGCCTGCCAGATTCCTGTATACATGGGATTCTCCAGGCAAGAATACTGGAATGGGTTGCCATTCCCTTCTCCAGGGGGTCTTCCCATCCCAAGGACTGAACCCAGGTCTCCTGCATTGCAGGTGGATTCTTTATCATCTGAGCCACCAGGGAAGCCTGGGAGGATTATTTTATGGTAATTAGGTTTCCCTCATGAAGAAGAGTCAGGATAAACTCTCCTCCTTTTTGGAAGCCTGTTGGACTTAATTTCCCGTATACTTATCACGTTCCTAGTTCTTCGTTTAATAGAATTGTCTGCTAGTTTCTTGGTTAAACAAATTCAAACACAGAGATTCGAGTTACAAAAAATAAGCTTTTACAATTGAAGCAAAACAAATAAAATAACAAATCATTTATTAAAACTGCTTCGATTCTTCGCCATGAAATTTTTAAATTTATTCACTTAACGGGACATGGCATTGTCAAAGAAACTGTACACAGGAGAAAACACGCATAGGTGTGGCTTTACCCTTCCAAAGCACTAAAGCGAGAAAGACAGTGGACTCATGCAGCCAGCCTAGAAACCTAATCACACTATAAAGTCAAACATAAGATAAATGCACACATGAAAATTCTTTCACACTCTCATTCTTTCTGTTTAGAGGGCTTTGCCTCTAGAAGGTTTAGAGGGCTGGTCTGCCTGGTAGGAGGAATAATTTTTAGGTAAATTAGTACTTACCGTCGTCTTTGTCGGGTTTGATTGTAACCTGAGCCCCTGGGAACTCTGATCCAATTCGCCCACCCATCGGCATGCTCAGGAGAACGTGGAATGTTTCCTCCTCTTCAAACAAGGAGTCATCAATTATAACGACCCTGCACATCTTCTCCCGCTCATCTTTGTCAAAGCGGATAACACTGGTGTGGTCCTCGGGCCGGGATATGTAATCAGAATAGGAGAGCACAGACGTTGGCACGGTTCCTCTTGCCGTTCCTGGAGGCAGGGAGGATCCAAAAGGGGCTTATAAAACATACTATAAGAGTATTTCCAGAAACGATTATTTTCATCTGTAGCATTTTCATGGTCCATCGTATCTATGAATACTCCTGGAAATCACAATAGCGCCTACATACTGTTCTGGCATTATGAGTCATCTTCATAATGGTCTCCAACATATGACAAATGTTACATTTCAAGTGTTTTCTCCTCTACTTCCTGCCAGTGGTCTTTTTAAAGCAACACAATAATATAATATAATAGCTCCTACTCTTCAAATGCTTGCGGTGTACAGGCAAAGTGCCAAGCGATTTCCATGCATTGGCTCCTTAATCCTCTTAACCAGTCTATTGGGTTTTACACGTTTGGTAACTGAGGTTTATAGAAGTCAAACCACTTGCTCTGGGACCCAGAGCTCAAGGTTGATCCTGAAATTTGCATTTTGACCACCATACTTTATTGACTTTCAACTCATATACATTAATGAAAATTTTAATGAAAGTCTGCTAAGGTGTTAACTGTACCTAAGACCTTTTCTTTTATATGCTTAGAAAAAATTTACCTGTTTCCTAGAAAGGTGTTTAGAATATTAATTATATTATGTTTTGATCTAAATTTTGTGTTACATAAAATCACCTTTCAGAGCATGCTGACTCAATGAGCAAGACAAGCGTTTTTAAATTTGGTTGCAATGAGTCTCAAACTAGTTTAAAATTAGTTCTTTTCCTTGGGTATGCATTTCCTTGCCTCTTCTTTTGGTTGTTGTTTTTAATAGTAATCTCCTTCTACTTGAGCAGGCTTGAGTAGAGGAGGGGAACTTCAATTTCCTGCAATCCCAAAGGCCTTGAGTATTAGAGTAAACCAAGTATATCAGAAATGTTTTCAATAAGCAGCAAAGTCCTTCCAGACCCTCAAAGGTGCCATAGTGAAGGAGGATGTCTGCATGCACTTTTTTTTTTCTTTTTGAAAATTGTACTAAAAAAGTATAATCTTCATGGCTTAATGTTATAGCTCTGACATGTTAAGAGGCTTATTTATATCTTTGTGGGGACATTTTATTTCATTTGCAAATCAAGCTACCTTGCCGCGTATAACAGATCACCATCAACTCCTGGCTCACGTCTCCACTTCTCCTGATGGGAATGAACAGTTCGCCAACATCCTCTTCAATGGAGTACTCAGACTGGGGGATGAACACAGTTGATTCTAAGGAGAAAATACAATTGTTTTTGTCTGAGCTTCTTATATGTGAAACGATCTTGTGCAAATCAAAACTGCTCTCGTGACTGATCATTTCCCCTTGCATATTCTTTTATTTTAAAATTTTTCCTCATGTACGATCTCAATTTTATTTACTTATTTGTTATACATCTCAGTTTTATTCTTCTTCTTAATATCATTATTATTTTGGTTCATTGTTACCCTCCTGCTCTCTTCCTCCTCTTTATCATCATTATCATTATTTGCATAATTGTTAGCGTGGTGCTCTGTGATGACCTAGATGGGTGGGACAGGGGAGGTGGGAACAAGGTTCAAGACGGAGGGGATATTTGTACACTTATGGCTTATTTAGTTTTGTTTTTAATTGGAGTACAGTTACTCTGTGCTGCTGTGTCAACTTCAGCTGCACAGTAAAGCGAATCAGCCATATGTATATAACATCTCATCTTTTATTTTTGGATTTCCTTCCCATTTTGGTCAACACAGAGCACTGTGCTATACTGTCGGTTCTCATTGGTTACCTATTTTATACACAGTAGTGTACATATGTCAAGCCAAACCTCCCAATTCATCATTGACCTTCCCTGCCCCGCCCTCCCTCCATGCCCCCACATATCTACATTTCTGTCTCTATTTCTGCTTTGCAAATAGATCATCTTTACCATTTTCTAGATTCCACATATATTCATTAATATACAGTATTTGCTTGTCTATTTCTTACTCTGTATGACAGTCTCCATGTCTCTGCAAATGACCCAATTTCATTCCTTTTTATGGCTGAGTAATATTCCATTGCTAAAGCTGAAACTCCAATACTTTGGCCACCTCATGCAAAGAGCTGACTCATTGAAAAAGACCCTGATGCTGGGAAGGATTAGGGGCAAGAGGAGAAGGGGACGGCAGAGGATGAGATGGCTGGATGGCATCACTGACTCGATGGACATGAGTTTGAGTAAACTCTGGGAGTTGGTGATGAACAGGGAGGCCTGGTATGCTGTGATTCATGGGGTTGCAAAGAGTCAGACACGACTGAGTGACTGAACTGAACTGAACTGAATATTCCATTGTATATAGGCACCCCGCCCCTCCCCCTCCCCACATACTCTTTCAGAAGAGCTCAGCATGAGGGGAAGGAGGAAAGAGAGGGGAGAAGAAACAGCTATAATGCAGGTAGGCTCCAGACCAATGAATTCTTAACCCAGAAATAGAACACAGCATTGCATTCAACTCCAGTAATTGCTTTTTTCTCAATTAGTAAGTGCTGCTGACACACTTCCTTTAAATCCAACCTCATTCTCTTGGTGAAGATCACCATCTTCCAATGGAGCAGTTTGGCTTTTAGATGTAGAAGAGACCATAGAAGTACTCTTGTCTCACCCCTCACTTTGATGAGGGAACTTGGACCCACGGAGTTGAAATTACTTGTCAAGAACTCTTACTGATCAAGTTCAGATTAAAATTCAGATCTTGTAATGGCCATTCTATTATTTTTTTAAGCCCATGTGTCCCTTCTAAATGATTAATGATTAAAAGTATAATTATGCATTGTTTAACACCTGGTGATTTTGTTTGTAGTCCCTATAGAATTGATACATCTATATATTGACCGTAATGAACACATCTATCATTTCTTGAGTATACAACATTATACAATACTGTAAGTCTCAATGATTCATTTTGTAAAGTAGAGGAGAGGTACAGTAAATAGTAAAAATGGCATAATGAAGTTGTTGAAAATTATGGTTCAATGTAAAACTGTCTATCAATCATGTGCTCAGTCAGGCCCAATTCTCTGTGACCCCATGGACTATAGTTGCCAGGCTCCTCTGTCCAGGGGATTTCCCAGATAAGAATACTGGAGTAGGTTGCCATTTCCTCCTCCAAGGGATCTTCCTGGCTCAGGGATTGAACTGGCATCTCCTGCATTGCAAGCAGATTCTTTATTGCTTGAGCCATCTACCAATAAAACATTCAATAAAACGTTTAGGTCAATAGCTAGGCATGATAAACCCCAAAGAGATGCTTTGATATTTGTCTGGGAGTCTGTTTCACTGAAAGTCCCACATATACACAGAAAATGTTCTGGTTACTTTGAAAACAGTAAGCCACACTGCTCTGGATAATTATAAAAGATGCTGGAATAATGGACACTGGTCATCAAGGTCCATGTTCCACCCCTCTCCACCCTGCCCTGTACCCCAAGGCTGACTAATGTGAACCACATCAAAGGTTTCCCTTGTTCTCTGGCTTCCGGCTGGGCCAGCCAAAGAGCAGCACAGACAGGACCTTCCCCCGCCTGCCCTCAAGGTCCCAGAGCTGGCAGCACCCCAACAAATAATGGTCATTGTGCCCACTGGTTGCCCCAGCTCACACACTGACTCAGCTAGCTCCTCCTTCTCTGTTCCCCCAGGCTAGAGGTGGTGATGGTACCTGCTCTTACCAGCCTTAAGGCACTTAACTATACCTGTGTTGTGCTCATTTACTCAGTCACGTCCAACTCTTTGGGACCCTGGACTATTGCCCACCAGGCTCTGCTGTCCATGGGATTCTCCAGGCAGAATACTGGAGTGGGCTGCCATTTCCTTCTCCAGGGCATCTTCCTGACCCAGGGATTGAACCCACGTCTCTTACATCTCCTGCATTGGCAGAGATTCTTCACCACCAGTGCCACCTGAGAAGCCCTGGTGGTTTCCCAATCCTCGCCCTCACCTTTGCAAATAGTCTTGTTATTCAAGTATTTTAAAACTGCTAATTTTGAATGTGTCTTTTGTTTTCTCCTGGGACTCTGATATACAAGTTTAAAAAATGTCACCATTAAAAAAGCTGTGGATATAAGCTTTCACAACTAATTATTCATTTATCAAACGTTGATGGGTGACTTCAACTTGCCAGACACTGAACTAAGCAGAGGAGATATGGAAGTAAAAAAATCCCTGGTCTCATGGAGTTTTCATTCTAGTTGGGACTGAAGAAGAAGAAAATACACAAATATTCAAGAAAATACATAGTATGTGAGGAGGTGACAAATTATATGGAGAAGATGGAGGGTCCTGAGGGTGTAGAGAGGGCTGGGGCATGTGTATGCTGTGGCAGGTCTGTATTAAACAGGAAAGTCTCTTTGATGGAGTCACATTTTAGCTGAGATTGAAAAGTGATAATGAAATACCCCATGTGAGTAACTCGAGAACAGAACTCCAGGCAAAGGTATGAACAAGTGAAAAGGGCCCCGGGCCAGGTATATACAAGGAATGGTGGTGGTGGTTTAGTCCCTAAGTGGTGTCCGACTCTGTGACACCAAGGACTGTGGGCTACCAGACTCCTCTGGCCATGGAATTTCCCAGGTAAGAATACTGTGGGGTGTTGCCATTTCCTTCTCCAGGGGATCTTCCTGACCCAGGGATCGAACCCGTGTCTCCTACAGCATTGCAGGCAGATTCTTAACCACTGAGCCACCAGGGAAGCCCATACAAGGAATGGCCAGGGTGCTAACACGGTTCGAGTAAACTGGGCAAGGAGGACAGGACAGAACACGGGGCCAGTGAAGTGGTGATGAGGTGGATGGTAGGTGGATCCATGGAGCTTTCAGGACTAAAGTCCACTGGAAGCACCTTGGTATTACTCAGAGCAAGATACTGTGGAAACAAAGACCACCCTACGGGATGAAACAAGCAAAGGCGATTTATTCAGAGCTTTGGAGGGAATGATGGTGAAGCTGAAATTTCAGTACTTTGGCCACCTTATGTGAAGAGCTGACTCATTGGAAAGGACTCTGATGCTGGGAGGGATTGGGGGCAGGAGGAGAAGGGGACGACAGAGGATGAGATGGCTGGATGGCTTCACCGACTCAATGGACCTGAGTTTGAGTGAACTCCGGGAGTTGGTGATGGACAGGGAGGCCTGGCGTGCTGGGATTCATGGGGTCGCAAAGAGTCGGACACGACTGAGCGACTGAACTGAACTGAACTGATAGCAGGGGAGTCAGCCACCATTACTTGTATTTGGCTGAGACCCAAAGCAGTCAGAGGAGGGGAAAAGTTTTATTGTGGAATAAAACTTATGGTTACCAATGGGAAAAGCTTGAGGGAGCAATACATTAGGAGTCTGTGATTAATAGATACACACTACTGTGTACACCGAGAGACAAGGCAAGGGTGATACTGGAGAAACAGTTGAACTCTCTACTAAGTAAATGTGTGAGCTGGGCTCAGTTGTGTCCAACTCTTTGCAGCCCCTTGGACTGTAGACTGCCAGGCTCCTGTGTACATGGGATTTTTCATGCAAGAATACTGGAGTGGGCTGCTATTTCCTACTCTAGGGGATCTTCCTGACCCAGGGATCGAACCTGCGTCTCTTGCATCTCCTGTCTCCTGCATGGGCAGGAGGATTCTTTATCACTGTGCCACCTGGGAAGCCCTGACTAAGTAAACAGAGACACAGAAAAGAGTGGCCGCAGGGTCATCCCCTGAGAGGTAAACACTGGTTATTTTCACACGGTAGGACCACAGGTGACTTTCATTTCTTTAAATCTCTGAATTCCTGACAAGGAACGTGTGCTACCTTTATGTCTTCAGATTGGTCTCACTAGTCTTTGTTTTGAAAGATGAAGTCGAATACAATGAATGTACTCTTTATTAGCCTGTGTGGCTAAGTTGAAAGGAGTACTTTGATTCATTTAACAGCAATTTTATTTTTAGGTTTTGACTGCACTGTAACTCAGGCAAAAAATGACTTCTGTTCTCAGAAATAAAACAGTTGTAACTACATCTGAAAGATGTCCTTTTCTCAACTATATTGAGCAGATTGAAAAAGAGAGACTGCTAAAAACAGGATAGAAAAAATATCTCCTAAAACTCTTTGCTATAATAGAACAAAGAAGGGAAAGAAAAATACAGTGCCTGGATGAAGGTAGTGAGTGTCCATCATCTTTAAGAAGTTTGGCATATTCAAAAATGACCCAGAAGATATTCTGGGACATCTTCAGGCTGCCCGTATGCCCTCAGACTAACCAACAAATGGCACTGAATGTGGAGTCTGCCAATGATTGGCGAACATGGATGGAAAGCTTTCTTACATTTCAACGTGTTTCTTTTTTTTTAAACTCCAAAACAGATAAATAGGCTAATTTAATAGGAACTTTAAAAATAAGACTAATAAAAACATATATAAGTCACATAGTAAGTATGGTAAGTTCACATTAGGATACCATGAGGTCCAAAAATTATTCTAAAGCACTATGCAAATAGTTTGATTAGAGTGAATCTTTGGGTAATCTTCCTTCATATCATTAAATGTTTTTATTTTGGAAAGTTTTCCATCACATGAAATAGTTTTATTTTGTACCATTTTTTTTTTCTTATTGACCTTTTGGTACCAGAAACGTATAAATGTGTGTGGACCTTTGAACAAGTGTTTAGTAATTTTTTCTTTCTCTTAAGACAATGACCCATGCTTCACAGCAATCGAATTCAAATAGAAGAACTGTATCAAGTAAAACGCCTACACTGGTACAGAAGCCTGAGACGTAGTGAGGTAAAGGAGTGAATGAAAGGATGTGTAAAATGTGTTGAGGATACTGGCTGCCACACGGCAAGTGCTCCATGAATTTCAGTTATTATCACTATCAGTGCCAGTTATGGGTAAGTAAAGAACCGGCAAAAGCGTACTTGTGTGTGTTTATATAATATTAAATGGCTCATAAGTAAAAGCAGTCCCCAGCCTAAGACAAAGCAGAGTTGCTGTTCTCCCCTTCTTGTTCCCATAAGGCACTTTCTTTGTTGTTTTACATTATTCTTTGTCCTACTACATCACACTCTGTTGCCATCACTTATGTATAGAGCTCTATTTCCCATTACTCCATACACTCTTTGATAGAGGGGATTTATTCTATTATCTTTGCATCCCCAATACAGAGTGCTGTACTCAGCACCAGTGTGAGTTGGATACATTTTTAATGCATGCAAAAACAGTCTCATAACATGTTCTAGAATTAATATGCAGCAAGAGAGCTTATAGACACAATGGTTCCTAGAGCTAGTGAATTTATAGGTGAAGAGTTATAAGAGAGAGTAGAAAGAAACGACTGAACTTTTGAAATGGTTAGGAAAGCAATCCTTTGTGGAAAGAAAAAAGATTGTTTAATCTGTGAATATGAAATCTAACAAACATTATATTTATGGTAAGAGAAATAACAACCGTATTTGTATTGTGCTTCTTGTTTTTATGGAACTCTTTCATAAGAATTTCTTTTTTGTTCATTGGGAAGCAAAATATTAATAAAATATAATTAATTAATAATTGATAAATTAAATAATATTAATAGTAATAAAAGCTATTTGACTTGATTAAGGTCAGACAACTAGAGATGGTAGAGTTGGGAATCAAAGCCAGGTCTTGTAATTTCAAGACCACTGGTCTTCAACAAGACAAGGAACATACCAGGCATTTGCTGTATCAGAACATTTGTCAGTCATCACAGGGATGATCATGGCCTGGAATGAATGGGGTTGAACTTCATCCAGAAAATGCCAAGACAGCTTAGATGACCATTACATAAGATGAAATTATGGCAAGTTTTTATTTGGTAGCCTTTAAGGTTATATAAAGAGTATGTGTGTGTGTGTGTGTGTGTACCTGTGTGTATTTGTTATTAAAACCCCACTTCTCAGATTTAATATGAGTAGAGAGTATTCTGTGTTATGCTGGGCTTATAAATAGGAGAGCACATGAATTTAAGTGTCTTATTCCTTAAGGTCAGTATGGCAATTATACCAATGGGCAAATACCAAGCAATGGCTTCAAATAAGCTCTAACTAACGGGCCAGTTTATATGTAGTAAAGCTGTCATAGGCTTCTTCCAAAGAGAGAAGCTTTATTATGCTAGCTTACCCAAAACTTACCCCAAACTCAGGACTAAAAGAAAATTTAATTGTTTATTCCCAGATAATGCAGATAAAATTGAATGTAATTAAATTGTTAACTGTTCTTTAATGGAAATGATAAACATAACTGAGCTTCATTTTCAACTAAGGATAAAGATGTTAAACAAGCAGAGCCGGAGCTCCGGTTCTCCCATCCTCTTTCTTTAATTATGCTCTGTTGTTAAACCCAGAGATTTCCACATACGTCTCCATTTCATGTACTCAGTAGATTGTATCTTCACAGACCATTTAAGAGTTTTCTGGCTGATGAAATAAAGTAGGCTGGCAGTATGAAAGAAAGTCATGTCTGTCTTCTGACAGGATTTCAGCTTTAGCGGAGTCTCTCCAAATTTTGTATAAATGCCAGCCCTCAAAAAGCCAATTCAACCTTTTTTTCCTTCTTGGCTGCAGTGAGACAAGTCAGGACTGTAGGAGTGTGGCAGGGGAAGGGAAGGTCAAATTACACTCAAAAGCAGTGAGGTTCATTTTAACCAACATCAGCCAAGGCTGTGCAATGACAAGAGAACATGATCTCATAGAAGTTAGGAGCAATGATTCAAGAGATTTTTCACCAAAAAGCCGGGGTGGGTTGGCGGTCATGTAAAAAATATGGAAACGTACGGCAGGATGAAAAGTTTTGACTGATGAAGATATGAATAAATTTGAATAATTAAGTGTTATATGGAGAACAAATTAATCCCCAAACCGTCTAATCCTTAAAGTATTTGTTTAAACGACATTTAAAAGACTTTAAAAAGTCCCTAATGCTGGGAAAGATTGAGGGCAGAAGGTGAAGAGGGCGTCAGAGGATGAGATGGCTGGATGGCATCACCAATGCAACGGACATGAACTTGGGCAAACTCTGGGACATAGTGAAGGACACAGAGGCCTGGTGTGCTGCAGTTCACGGGTCGCAAAAAGTCAGAGACGACTGAGCGACTAAACAACAACAAAGTCATGAAATAATTCTAGAAAAATGAGATCAGTGATGTACATGTCGATAATCCTATGCATACTCGTAGTTCACTGACTTAAAAAAAGTACAGCTTCTCTTCTTTCATTTTTGAGTTCCCCAATCCAGCAGCATATCTAAGAATGCTGACCCATTCATCTAGAAAAGTCTGCGCTATGGAAATCCAAACATTACATGTAAAAACCTCCTCCGCAAAGTGCTTTGTTATAAAAAGCCGACAGCGACAACACGAGCGAGGTGCCGGTCGCTCTTACCATCTCCTGGGTCCACGATCTCCACTGTGGTCACCGCGGGGAACTCCAGGGCAGCCAGCACGGGCTCTGCGAGAACCACCTGGAAGGTCTCGGACTGCTCGTGCGCCCCGTCGCTCAGAATCCGCACTCGCCACGTGGCCCGGGTCTGGCCTGGGTTGAACTGCACTTGCCTCTGTGCTTTGCCCTTGAAGTCCTTGTCTTTTTTTGCAGTCCCGTCTCTTGTGCCAATACCTTCACAAAAACACAACATCATAGCCCTAGTGTCATTTTCAGTTGGGTTATTAAGGTTTTCCTTGCTGTTAACATTCTGTGTTACGATATCCTGCAGTGCAAAGTAAATCCTGCTTCGATTCCATGAAATGGATAATTTTAAGTGTCTTGTTGTAGGTATTAACAGTCCATGATTTCTGTTCTACTGTGGCCCCAGTATGGTTATTTCACATATTCTTTTTTAAAAAATATATTTATTTGGCTGCTCCAGGTCTTAGTGTGGCAAGCAGGAATTTTAGTTGAGGGATATGGGCTCTAGTTCCCTGACTAGGGATTGAACCCAGGCCCCCTGCAGGGGGAGCACAGAGTCTTAGCCACTGGACCAGTGGGGAAGTCCTTCCGTCATATATTTTTGAGTTAAGTTTGTATTAGAACTGCTTGTAAAGTGAGATAGAGGAAACTGATGCTCACACTCTGAAACAGTCGTACACCCACAAATTCATGTAATCTAAAAACTCTTCACACTTACTTTTTTGCATGGGTTGTATTGTATGTGTCATATTTTTAAAACTTGAGAAAAATTCTCTAACTAGAAAATATAAGCCAGCAAGAGACTCCGTGAGTCAGTGAATTCTTTGATAATCTGAGCTGTAAATGACCAAGAATAATAATAAAAATTTACTATATTCACTCAACATTAGAACCCTTAAAAAATCGAATTTACTGTTTGTCAACATGACCACTGCCAGGTTTTTCTTTGTGGAGCGCTCCAGAATTCCATGACGCCAAGTGAACAGAACTGGAGAGCTAAATATATACGACTTTTGTGAGCAGTATGTTTGGCCTACTCTGTGGGTTCACGCAAGGTCAATTTCCACTAGCTGGGAAGGTTGAAGGATCTCTGAGTCTCTAAGAACATTATGAGAAGATCTTTGTTTGCCTACTATGCCACATACTCAAATAATAAAATATATTATCTATAAAGCGATGAATAAGAGTCAACAAATTCAACATCACATAAAAGTTACAAAATTGCAGTTAGTACTTGTTCTATCTTTGGGTACTAAATCAGAACCTCTTAATGATTCAAGTTAATAGGATAATTTTCAAATATATTCCTTTAAACATTGGTCATTTTCAGAGAAGTTGGTAGAAAGATTTAAAAGGAGAAAAATAAACTTTTGAGCCTATTGGAATGAAAAAATCTGAAAATGAATTCTTTGCATCACTTCTCACTTCTCACATCATTTTTCAATTAAGAAAAAATTATCTTGTTTCCAGAAAAAAAAAGTCCCTTTGTTCTTCAAACTAGAAACTGGACCAAGTAAGATTTATTCAACCACCAATATACATAGAGCACCTACTATGCACTAGACGAAACAGATAAAACCTCTGTCCTTGTGTGCTTATGCAAGAACAATTTGAACTTTATTTCTTCATCTGAATATATCACTTGTTATAGATCTCAGAAATATTGCCTATCGTTCAATAAGAGGTAAAGCATAATTTACTGAATGGCAACAAAAAAGGGGCACAGAACCAGGAATTTCAGCACTACATATCTTGTTGAGCATTTCAGACTTCCTGTTAGCTCTCTGGTTCCTAGAACACACAGAGTGGCTGTCAACACTTCTTAGATCCACTACAATTTACTGCCAAGGTGATGATGAAAGGAATCATTCTCTTTGAGGTTCCAGCACACACGCGGCTCGTTGACCCATTTATTCCCAGTGGAACGACCAGCAAAAGAATCTATTATTTTGCCTCTGATAGCTACTGCCCACTTTTCTGTTTTGTTTTGTTTCATCAACAATGCATTATTTTCCCAGAGATTCAAAAGGCAGTGAAAAACCAGAAGGATTCCGTACAACATAAGGAATGTCCGCTAGTTCCAACTAGTCATCCTTCTAATTGATAATTAAGTCATCCAACCTAATAAAAAATAAACTGCAAAAGCAAATCTCAGTTGTTGCTGCCAAAAAAACACCCAGAAATTTTCTGGTGGATTTTATAAGAGATTTTCAGTTGGATGTGAAGTATAAACAGACAGTATCTTTGATTTATCAAATGAAGAGAAATAGATTTCTATTTCGTGGGAAAGATTGTCATCTTAAACTGTTTGACATGTTTCTCAAACATGAGAAAACAATGAAAGGCATGTCATCTTTTTTAAAAGGTTGAATAAGAGCCAGATGGAATATTAAACTTGCTTGGAGTAAAAATAAAGATTCCCTTTTCATAACTAACACATAAGACCTACTCTAAACACAGGGCTAGTCTACCTTGTTACTTAAAGTGTGGTCCATGGGTCAGCAGCTTGAACAAGACCTGGGCACTCGTTAGAAATTCAGAATTTAAATCCATACCCCAAACTTACTTAATCAGAATCATTTTAACAAGATCCTCATGTAACATGCGTAAGACTCACACGGGTGGGTAGACACATACGAAATACGTCATACCTCCACGAAGCCCTAGACAGAGGTGCCTAACTTTAATAAAGGATGAAGAAATGGTGTACAGATTGTGGAGGAGATGGTCCACACTTGAATGCAATAGGCAAGACAGTCACATAGTCAATGTTCAAAAATTTTGCTCCTACTTGGAGATACAAATACTCATCTGGTAAAACCATACCTGTTATAGAAATATTATTATACGGGGCAAAAAGAATTCTGGAAAGTAAAAGCTTACAAATTAGGCTTAAATTGATGTTTTTTTTTCAAAGATAACTATTAAAGAAAACATATTACTCTGATTTACTGAATTTACAATTTACAATTGCATCTCTTCCTGGGGTATGGAAAAATGGCATGGAGGTTAAGTAAGGTCCTTCCCAGGTGGTGCTAGTGGTAAAGAACCTGCCTGTCAATGCAGGAGATGTAAGAGACACAGGTTCGATCCCTGGGGCAAGAAGATCCCCTGGAGAAGGGAATGGCAACCCACTCCGGTATTCTTGCCTGGGAAATCCCACGGACAGAGAAGCCTAGTGGGCTATAGTCCATGGGGTTGCAAAAGAATTAAACGTGACTTAGCAGCTAAACAACAACATCATAATGACAGTCACTACCTTATAGTCCATTTTCTAACACAGTGTCTGGCACTTACCAAGCACTCATAAAATACTAGTTGAGTTAGTGAATAAAGGATTGTAAAGTGTAAAAAGCGATGGATAAAGTACTTAATGTGCTTAGCTGAATAGCTTGTATTTAGTAAATGTTTGATAACTGGAAGCAATTATATGTTTGAAATTGAATTTCTTCTGTGAAATGCAAATACAGATTTAATTTATCAATGGGTTATTGTGGTTATAAAATGAACGATTATTTCTGGGAAAATACATATATAAAACTCATGGTTTATTATCTGTGTGCCTGTAGGTAAGCAACTCCTGTCTTTAGCTATAATGCACGCATGCTCAGTTTCTCAGTCATGTCTGACTCTTTGTGACCCTACGGACTGTAGCCCACCAGGCTCCTCTGTCCATGAGATTCTCTAGGCAAGAATACTGGAGTTGGTGTCCATTTCTTCCTCCAGGGGGATCTTCCCTATCCAGAGATCAAACTCGAGTCTCCTGCATTGGCAAGTGGATTCTTTATCACTGAGTCACCTGGGAAGCCCCATTAGCTATAATAAAACTATCCAATTCTAAATGTCCATACATAAAATTGGAGGTTGTAGGGGAACAGTAATATGAAAAAATATCCATTGTAGAACTTCCATGGGATCACCCTTTACATTAACCTGACTTTCCCATTCCAGTCCTAATGTAAATTCTATTACCATCTTCAATGATTGATGAGTGAGGGCCATGCACAGAAGTCTTTCCAACTTTCCATCACCCCAGGTTACTAAGTAACCTGGTGAGGTTAACCTAGTAGAGCTATAGAGCCTTTATAGGATTGTGAGTGGTTTCCATACTAGAAGGAAATACTGGTTCATTGAAAAAAATGAACTGCAGGAGAAAAAAAAGAGCACTCATTCAGTATTTTAGCATCCAGCTTAAAAGTGCAACAGAGAAAAATCTGAAAAGAGTTTAAAAAAAATATTTTGTTTGATGTGGGCCATTTTTAAAGTCTTTATTGAATTTGTAATAACATTGCTTCTGCTTTACGTTTGGTATTTTGAAAATATTTTTCAACTATTAACTTTCCCATTCCTATCAAGTGACTAAGTGAGTGAATAATTAAATTCACATACTAGGAGTGGGAATTTAGGTAACACGCAAATAGATGAAACCTTGCTGAAGAGTCGCTAAGATGCTCTATTTTTTAGTTATTATTTTCCCTGCAACTTATCTGCTATATTTTCAAGCACAAAGCACAGTTAAGGCACATCTCTCACTGACCATGTAAGACAGAATTAATCAGATTTCTGATCTGAAGGTCACATTGTGTGTGCAGAGAAAGAGCACAGGTCTTTAAGGGCAATAAGAGCATTCACTGTGCTCTGGAAGGTTAAACACAGACTGTAAATGACTGTCTACAATGAGGCATGTGCTAAAAGCAAAGCTGGGGGATGGGTCTAAGGGTCAACCAGTACTTCTGAAGCTAGAACAATCTTGAGGAGCTGGCAAAGCACGGTGTGGAAAACCCTCCTCTAAAATTAAAACAACAAAAAGCATTTTTGAAATCAGGGGCAATTAATATACTGCATGCAGGCATCAGGAGGAATCCTGGCAGGTGGGTGGGGACAGTGGTCCTGGCAAAAGCTTGGTGTGTGGAATGTGTATGTGTGGGCTTGTGTGTGTGTGTGTGTGTGTGTGTGTGTGTGTGTGTGTCTGTGTGTGTCTGTGTGTGTGTACGTGCATTGATATGGATCTACTGTTAAAAGTTTTTTAATTTTGTGGACCAGTAAAATTTCAAATAATCATTTTGGAAACAAACACAGGGTTATCCGCTTTTTTATTTTGCCAACATTTCCCTAGATTCTTACCTTAGTTGATACTCTCAATGAAAGCTATTTCACCCCATGAAAACTCTATGAGCCTAGATGTCTGTATAACATTGCTGTTCTTGTTTAGTCACTAAATCATGTCTGACTCTTTTGTGACCCCATGGACTGTAGCCCGCCAGGCTCCTCTGTCCATGGGATTCTCCAGGCAAGAATACTGGAGTGGGTTGCCATTTCCTTTTCCAAGGGATCTTTCCCACCCAGGGATTGAACCTGCATCTCTTGCTTTGGCAGGTGGATTCTTTACCACTGAGACCAGAGAAGCCCCTATATAACATAGGCTACTAAAAAATAATATAATTGCCTGGGAGGCAATCACTTTTCACTAACATGCCAAATATTTTGTGCTGATAAAATGGCTGCTTAAAAGTACAAATATACCTACTTTTCTCTATTTTACACTTACATGAAATTGAATGTGAGATTAGAGCTGATAAAGGTTTTACTCATGTGTTTCTGACTCTCAGTTTTACATAAAGGGGTAAAGCAGCAAAAAATGATTAATGTTTATTAACACCTTTCTGTTAATGCTGGAAAAAAGTAGCAACGTATACCTTTTATGTAGTGTTAGGATTCTTGAAACTTTTAGTGACCTACTAGAACATTTGAAAGCAACAGATAGTAAATTATACTTCAATGCCTAATAGGTCACTAAGTAGGTTTCTTGTTTACTTATTATCAAACTAGCTTTCATAATTTGATATTTCAGCAGACTTTTATCTTATAAATTACAGAGTTGCTTGAGCCTATTCTAAGATTTTGGAGAAGGAAATGGCAACCCACTCCAGTATTCTTGCCTGGGAAATCCTGTGGACAGAGGAGCCTGGCAGGCTACAGTCCATGGGGTTGCAAAGAGTCAGACATGACTGAGCAGCTAAACAATCTTCTAAGATCTAGTGACATTTAAATTATTTTCACATATGAGCGATTATTGCCCTTTTGTTATTAATTTATACCAGGGCAACATCATATGTAGGTAGAAATTTTGAAGAGATATATATTCTGATTACATATTCCTTATTTTTCAAGCTTTGTTTCTTTGATTTAGCCTCAACACAAAACTTTTGGTATGTTTTGTTAGCAGTTTAAAGAGCCTTTAAGTGTCAATCTCTCCCTAAGCTTTAAACCTAGACCAGAAAAAATGAAACATTTTTTAATTATTATAAAATCATGAAATTTTGATAGAAAAAGGGATATGGGGACAGAAGTGCAAATTAAACTTACTTATAAAGGAAGTCTCTCCCAAATAACCTCTACGCTTAAGCATGACATCTAGAAATTTGGAGTCCTCATTGATCAAGTAATATTCCTTTTCAAAGGAGATCCATGCCCAATTCAGACGAAAATGCTGCTTGGTTAATTTGTTTCCACCTGGAAAACAAAAGTGTAAAGCCTCAGATTAGTGCTCTCTTTAATGAATGACCTTAGACATTCCAAAGATGACTCAAATGATGTAGCATTAAGAATCCCTCTAGTTACTTGGCTTGATTCACAATCTAGAATATATCCAAGGAAAACCAGCTTACTGTCCACCCATTGTTACGAAGACACACAATAGCTGACATAAATCTTCGCAAAATGCCTTAGTCTTTAGCAAGGGAAATGGATTACTAGGAAGGAGCACAGGACTACCAAAAGCGATTCTGTTTCTTCACAAAATCAAATATTCCAGCTGAAGGATGAGTCACTCCCCACAAGGTGCCGCTAGAGAGCAAGTTTTGCCAAAAAGAATGCTGCAAGTCGTTTTCGTGGTGTTAAACATACACACACACACAGCTTCACAAATACCTTTTTCTGGTTCACTGAGCAATTGGGTGGAAGGCTTTAATTATAACCACTTAAGGAAAAACAAATATCCCTTCTCCGCCTCCCTTCCCCGCTAGAGTCCACTCCATTCCTTAGAGCAAACAGACAGCTCCTTTCATTGATTTCATTCTACTCTGAAGATAAGGCTTTCTCCTCCCCCCATCCCCTCAAAATGGAGCTGGCTTCCTATGCGGGGGAAAATAAACCTTGTGTGTGATCTCTATAATGTGAAAGCTGCTCTGCTAGGTAAAAGAAAAGAGAAGTGGTTATCAGCTGATCACTGTGCATGTATCCTTCTATTTCCTTTGATCTACACCAATTATTTCAGAGTAAGGTGAGGTTTATAAACAAAGGCATCAATAATTGCTTTTAAGCCTTTCTGTAAAAGGGTGGGAAAAAGCCCAAATACTAAACACAGCTAGAGGCACAATTTTAATTTCAGTTTCTTCCCTTCTGAGTTCACACAAGGCTATGCTAGAGAGAGAAATGAGACAGGAAAACATCAAGGCTTTAATAAAAAATCTGCACATGGAGAAACATAGTGAGTGAACAAACACGTGAAAAAAAATGTTCATCTTTGCTGGAAAAAAATTTTTTTTAATTGCAGCATCTTTGAGCTTTGAAATGACATGTGCTAAAGATGAAAGAGGACACCCAGTACAGCTGAGATTACGTAAGGAAATTGTTTTTCTTGTTTATTGCTGTTTAAATCGTAAATTAGCACAAGCCATTTAGACAGCTACATGGCAATGCATGTAAAAACAAAAAGATGTTCATACCATGTGCTCTCCTAAGTCCTTCTATGGGAGAAGCAAAAATATATTTGTAAGGGACTGTGCATTGCGATACATTCTGTACTAGCCTCCAAATAGAAAATCTTAGAATTTATTATTTTTATGGTATATAAAAATAAACAAAAGAGAATTCAGCCATTAAACAAAAAAATATGAAATTTTTATTGAAATACTTAAAACACTTAAAATACAGAAACAATATTGATGCTTGTCAATGCAGGAATATAACATGAGACGTTACAAGTAGGGAGCTGCTTGGTGTTTAGATGGGTGGGGTTGAAGATGTTTCAACTTTTCATTTAAGTTTTAATATATAAGATAAATAGATTGGAGAACAGGAGTTCCTTCCACATTCTGTTCTTAATTGTGCCTGCCATGTCCTAGATAATGGGTACTGTTCTGGAGGGGGTGGGCGGCACAGGCTGAGTGCTCCCCAACCTGGAGTCCACAGCCTACTTCACTTCTATCTGCTGTTTGATTTTGAGCAAGTTTCTTTCCTAGACCTCTGTTTCCTCATCTGGAGAGTAAAATGAAGGTAATGTTAATTAAGGCTTGGGTCAAGTGAGATAAGCCTTGCATGCATCCATTACTACTGCTGTTGCTAAGTCGCTTCAGTCGTGTCTGACTCTGTGCGACCCCAGAGACGGCAGCCCAGCAGGCTCCCCCGTCCCTGGGATTCTCCAGGCAAGAACACTGAAGTGGGTTGCCATTTCCTTCTCCAATGCATGAAAAGTGAAAGTGAAGTCGCTCAGTCGTGTCCGACTCTTCTCGACCCCGTGGACTGCAGCCTACCAGGCTCCTCCGTCCATGGGATTTTCCAGGCAAGAGTACTGGAGTGGGGTGCCATTGCGTTCTCCGATGCATGCATTACAGTGTGATACAAATGTAGCCTCCTTCGACAAAAGTTCGCCGGTTCCTCGCGATGCACCAAGCATTCTCAAATCTACCCAGCTCACCAACTGCCTGACTCTTAATCTGCCTTAAATCCTCAGTCCTCCTTTGCCCCATCTCCCTACAGCTGCAGCGCACATCAAGCCATGAGGCAATCTTTGCAGATTTCTGGTTTCACCTGCCCTGTCTTATTCCATTTGCCTCTAACCTGCTTACTCTGAGGTTTAGCCAAGAGTCTTGCTGCTCCGTGAATTTGTCACCCTGGCTCTTCTTGCCACTTCTACTCTCCTGCCTACAGTGATGATGTCCCCATCACTCTTCTGCTTGAACTTTCTACTCAAAGTCTCCCTTTACCATCTCCTCCATGAAGCCTCCTGTCATCATTCCAGCCCTCTCATCTCAGTAATTCTGCATCTGTTCATCTGTCGATTGTTTTGGGCAGTTTTGCAATTTACTGGATATCCTCTCCTACTGTTTAATTATACACATTTCCTAATTGTAGTCATTTTCATCAGAGACTGAGAGTGGCCATTCATTCTTTTACCATCACCAAGACCTGGTCTTGCTGTCTTTAAAAATACTTTTTTACATTATTGCCTTTATGTTCTATTATTGAGAACATTTCTTCTAAAAAGTCATAGATAGCCAACAAAAATAGAATAACATTTAATTACCTAAATTAATACCTAACAGCTTTCTGATTTCTCATTATTACTTGAAAACAACTTTATGCTGCACTTCCCTGTCATTCAGATTGTGGCTCCATCAAGTCCTAGACTTTCTTCCGAACTTCTGGTCCAGCTGTACCAAGCCAGTCAGTCCATCTGAATACCTACAGCTTCATGTCCCATCGCTTCTCCATGGGGAGGAACAGCCACTCATACCCAACTTCTCATTGTTTTCTGAACTTGAGTGATTTTTGCATGTGGGAAGTCTTCTGCTCAGAATACCTGTAGCTTCCTGCTCCTCCTTTATTTGTTTAAGGCCAAATCACCAGCTCAGGAAGCCTGGCTTAGCATGCTGTGGGTAGTTCTTCTGTATCTTCAATCAGGGTAATTGTAATTCTTTATCTTCATGCTTATTCTACCCGAGCACCCCCCCGACTCCCCCACCCCAGGACAGGCCCTGGTCAAATTCATCCTGCTAGTCCAAAGCCAGTGTAATGGCAGGGACACTGTGAGGTCTACCGACTTCTTCCTTGACTGTCGATAAAAGGCCTATGGAGTAAATATGATTTTCAGTTATAAAATGGATACTTTGCAACTCCTGTTTTATTCCTTATTTCTTAACGGTTCTCAGCTTACAAAAAATTAAAATAAAACACATACTACAGTTTGACTTGACTGTGATTAATCACATCTGACCTATTCAGTAACTCTTGTGTTTAATGTGTTCAACAAATGAATTTTATTATAGTTCTGTATACTTTCTTCCTGACTGTCTCTTCCCCCTATGTCTAAGAATGAGATCATTAAGCATACCATTTCTCTTTAATCATTTTTAGCTAATTTTAAGATCTGATTCTCTTTCCTGAAATACTCTGGAAAATATTACCCTTTTCCTAAATATTGTATGTTTTAAGAATCTCAAGTTAATGAGGCCTTTTGACATTCAATATGAAATGGCAAACACCAATAAAAAACCCAGCCTTTTCGAGCACCTTTATTCTGGTAATTTTTCCTTACAGTGCTTTCCACAACCTCGTATCCCATTTACGCTTTCGTTTTTGTTTGTTCACTCTGCTTCCTCCCATTGTAACCCATGACCTAGGAGAGCAGGGAGTTCATTTTGCTTACGGTTAGAAAAATGCTGATTTAATGAATTAGACACTCTAACATCTTGGTTGAAAGAAGTTCAGAAATGCTTCATTTATCGGGCAATATAAATATCCTATATAAATGTAACATATCCCTTTTAGCGCTGTATCTTTTTAAAACAACAACAAAAATTTTAATTAAAAAAATCTTTTTTTGACTGTGCCATGCTGCTTACAGGATCTTAGTTCCCCAACCAGGAATAGAAACTGGGGCCCTGGCAATGAAAGTCCCAAGTCCTAACCACAGGACCACCAGAGAATTTCCGAAATAAAATTATTTTTCATAGCACTCTTTCTGAAGTGTCTTGCATACGTCTATGAACACTATGTAAAGATTTTAAATGATTGCCTATGAATGTGAATTACTGGAATTTGGATTTGTCTAGATTAGACCTCCAGAGGTTATTGATGACAAAAGCCCTGTTTAACCCTTCTGTTGCATTATAAAGTAGCAGAGATGGTCTTAGGGATGGCCAATTTCACCTCTACTTACAGATTTATAAAGCTTATTTTCCGGTTGGTGTTTATGTCCTGGAAGGATCAGAGTGCCAGGTTACTGGTTAATCAAGGGTTTCAAGTGACAGACAGCTGAATAAGTCCACCAAGGACTTCATATGTCCACCACTTTCAGCTTTTATTTGAAATAAAATTCCAAAGAAACACTGAGAAACTTTGCTTCACAAGACCAAGACTCAGTCCAGGTAATTGTTTTAAATGCTCAGTGTTCAGTCTACATTGAGGATTTTTAAGTAGATATCTTACTAGAGGCTAGAATGTTAGTGTATAAAGCTTCACTCTAAATAGAATTAAATAGTACAGGACTCTTCTGATTTCGACATACGGGAATCATATTGCATCTCAGAATCTGCAAAATTTTAGGCACTACTTATTGTGCAGGAGTACTATAAGGACCTGAAGAGCTAAGCTGAACTTTATTGTAACTCTGATTATTAAAACTGACCTTGCACATAAGTTCATTTTGATGCAGCTCCTATTTTTAGTTCAAAGGAATGAAATTCTGCAACATTAAAAGATTTAAGGATAAAAAAAATAAAATAAAATCAGTCTTGCACATGGAACTCTGTACTCCATCTAAAGAATGTAAAGGGACTTCCCTGGAGGTCCAGTGGTTAAGACCTCACCTTCCAATGCAGGGGGTGCAGGTTCGATCCCTGGTTGGGGAGCGAAGATCCCACATGCCTTGTGGCCAAAAAAAAAAAAGCCCCAAACATAGAACAGGAGCAATACTGTAGCAAATTCAATAAAGTCTCAAAAACTAGTCCACAGAAAAATAATGTAAAGACACGTTATTTATTACATGTTACAGGTTACCTACCATGTAGATTCCCATAAAACCTCAAAGTATAGGAATAATCAGTGTTGACCCTTTTAATAATAATAGCCACAGCTTACTGAATATGAAATTTTAGATGAATTTAGAGAAGGAAATGGCACCCCACTCCAGTACTCTTGCCTGGAAAATCCCATGGATGGAGGAGCCTGGTAGGCTGCAGTCCATGGGGTCTCGAAGAGTCAGACACGACTGAGCAACTTCACTTTCACTTTTCACTTTCATGCATTGGAGAAGGAAACAGCAACCCACTCCAGTGTTCTTGCCTGGAGAATCCCAGGGACGGGGGAGCCTGGTGGGCTGCCGTCTATGGGGTCGCACAGAGTCGGACACAACTGAAGTGACTTAGCAGCAGCAGCAGCAGCAAGCAACCTAAAAAACTGACAAAATTTCACTTCCACATCATTCTTTGGTTTTCTAAGAGATTCTGCCATCAAGAAGCTATTCCCATTGGAAACAAATTAAAGTCGTAACCGGTGTCATAAATCCATACAACAGGTGTCTGACAGCTGATAACCACACTCCCAAATGCTTTGTCCCCAAACCCTGACAGCACAGCCATTAAGGCTGTGATGAAAAGACCTCTTTTGAACTTTTCCAGCTGGTCTTCAGTCATCTTCAGCTTCTTTCTCAATGGGAACACAACAGATTTTTTTAGAATAACAAAGAGTCACAACCTTCAATTAGCCCTCCCTAGGAACTTAGGGCTGCCTAATTTCTGTAAAGACAAAGCACACTGCTTTCAATACAAAACTGGTGGTGTATCGACTTTGACTTGTGCTTAAATAAACGGTCATTTCTGGGTGCCTGTTTAAGCTCTGACAACTTTTTTTTTTTTCATGAAGAAAGTTAGCTTCCAATAGAACATAATTCCAGTGGTAATATTTTTCCAACCTGCTAAGATTTTCTTATCGAACCTGGGTCTCTTGCATTGCAGGCAGATTCTTTACCATCTTAACCACCAGGGAAGCCCTAAGATTTTCTAGCTTGCTCAGTTCTCAGTTCATTTGCTCGTCATGTTTGACTCTAGCTTGCTACAGTTCCATTTGTTTAGAATAAAGTTCAGCCTGGGAGTGAATTGGAAATCAAATATATGGCTGTTTGAAAAAGCTGGATATCAAGCTTTAAATCAGCAGTAAAGATAGATATTAATATAGAAAAGATTAAGATAACAATACTACCTAATTTATAGGGAAAATTTGATAATTTGATTCTTAAGCAGTCTTGTTCTCTTAGAAAGTAAGGGCAGTGGCCATGCAACTACCATCAGCATCAATGTTATTAATTATTGTGAAAATCAAAAATTAAAATTAAAATAAGGGATTTATTTCATTGCCCTTTTGGTGTTAGGATGAACTTTGAAACTTTGCTTGAGATTGTCATACTGAATGAAGTAAGTCAGACAGAAAAAAATATCATGTGATATCACTTATACATCAAATCTTATAAAATGGTATATATGAACCCACTTATAAAACAAAAACTGAGTCACAGATGGGGAAAACAAACTTATGGTTACCAGGAATGAAGTGGGGTGAGGGATAGATTGGGATTGACATATACACACTATTATATATAAAAGAGATAACTAATAAGAACCTATCATATAGCACAGGGAACTCTACTCAATACTTATAATGACCATGATGCTGGGAAAGATTGAAGGCAAGAGGAGAAGTGGACAACAGAGGATGAGATGGTTGGATAGCATCATTAACTCAATGGACATGAGTTTGAGCAAACTGTGGGAGATAGATAATGAAAGACATTGAAAAAGAGAGTTCCAGAAAAACATCAACTTTTGCTTTATTGACTACGCCAAAGCCTTTGACTGTGTGGATCACAGTAAACTGTGGAAAATTCTGAAAGAGATGGGAATACCAGACCACCTGACCTGCCTCTTGAGAAATCTGTATGCAGGTCAAGAAGCAGTTAGAACTGGACATGGAACAACAGACTGGTTCCAAATCAGGAAAGGAGTATGTCAAGGCTGTATATTGTCACCCTGCTTATTTATCTTATATGCAAAGTACATCATGAGAAATGCTGGGCTAAATGAAGCACAAGCTGGAATCAAGATTGCCGGGAGAAATATCAATAACCTCAGATACACAGATGACACCAATCTTATGGCAGAAAGCGAAGAAGAACTAAAGAGCCTCTTGATGAAAATAAAAGAGGAGAGTGAGAAAGTTGACTTAAAACTCAACATTCAGAAAACTAAGATCATGGCATCCAGTCCCATCACTTCATGGCAAATAGATAGGGAAACAGTGGAAATGGTGAGAGACTTTATTTTTGGGGGGCTCCCAAATCACTGCAGATGGTGACTACAGCCATGAAATTAAAAGGTGCTTGCTCCTTGGAAGAAAAGTTACTACCAACCTAGCCAGCATATTAAAAAGTAGAGACATTACCAACAAAGGTCCATCTAGTCAAAGCTATGGTTTTTCCAGTAGTCATGTATGGATATGAAAGTTGGACTATAAAGAAAGCTGAGAGCCAAAGAATTGATGCTTTTGAACTGTGATGTTGGAGAAGACTCTTGAGAGTCCCTTGGATTGCAAGGAGATCAAACCAGTCCATCCTAAAGGAGATCAGTCCTGGGTGTTCATTGGAAGGACTGATGCTGAAGCTGAAACTCCAATACTTTGGCCACCTGATACGAAGAACTGACTCCTTGGAAAAGACCCTGATGCTGGGAAAGATTGAAGGCAGGAGGACAAGGGGATGACAGAAGATGAGATGGTTGGATGGCATCACCGATGCAATGGACATGAGTTTGAGTAGGTTCCAGAAGTTGGTGATGGACAGGAAGCCTGATGTGCCGCAGTCCATGGGGTCGCAAAGCGTCAAACAAGATTGAGCAACTTAACTGAACTGAAGGAAAGGGAATCCTGGTGTGCTGCAGTCCATGGGCTTGCAAACAGTTGGGCATGACTTAGCGACTGAACAACAACATGGGAATAGAATCTAAAAGCGAGTGGATATAAGTGACTCATTTTGCTGTACAAAGAGAAACTAACACAACATTGTAAATCAACTATAATCCAACAAGAAAAATTAATTAGTAAAAAAAAAAGAACAAAAATTTGCTTGACCTTAGAATCTTCCATAACAGAACCTCTGAGAGCTCCTGGAATTCTGTTTTCTGGCCCTTATAGTCAGGTGGATTCTACTGTTTATGGAAAAGCACCAGGTGCGAAGCTGGAGCCAACTAGCTCTTAACATCCACCCTCCACCCCCAGGAGTTGACACTCAACCATGGAAGATGGCTTGAGTACATAGATAATGTGCATAAGCTAGAGGCTGACAACTGCTAGGAGAGCGGCACTGATAAAGAGCTGGGGGAGCTCACAAGAGGGAGAGATTATGCTGACCTGAGGGGATCAAAGACAAATTCACGGCAGAGATAGCGTTTAAATGCAGTCTTAAGCACAGGTATTTGGATACTCAGCGAGATGGTGGGGAGGGGAGGTGAAGTGTTCCTGGAAGATTAAGTATAAGAACAGAGATAAGAAATTCAGTAAAGGGGGAACTTCAAAGAATTTGATAGGAGCTCAGGACATTTACTCAATATTTATTTCCCTCTCCTTTTTCTATTGAAGTAACTGGATATTAAAGACAAAGAGGGAGTAAGTAAGTAAGTGTTAGTCACTTAGTCGTATCCGAATCTTTGCGACCCCATAGACTGTAGCCCACCAGGCTCTTCGGTTCATGGAATTCTCTAGGCAAGAATACTGGAGTGGGTTGCCATGCCCTCCTCCAGCGGATCTTCCAGACCGAGGGATTGAACCTGCATCTCCTGCATTCAGAAGCAGACTCCTTATTGCTGAGCCACAGGGGAAGCCCTCCCACTATCAAACACGTTCTAAAAACTAGGGTGCACAGCACAAGGGGTCAGATCCACAGAGACATGTAGAGAATATATGTAGAAATGTATAGAAAAACAAGCACCATGACCAAGACCCGGAGGGGGAGAGAAATAAGCATAGCACATGTTGACTTCTATGGATACATGTGCTTGTGCAGAGGTCTTCTAGGCTATTCTTAGGAAAGGCACTTACACACACACCCTTCCTAAGAAAAAAGCACACACGCACTGTGATATCTGGGTAACTATCACATAAGCCGCGTGGAATTGAGCTTTAGTGTGCATTAGTTCAGTCATGTCCAACTCTTTTGTGACCCCATGGACTGTAGCCCACTAGGCTCCTCTCTCCATGGGATTTTCCAGGCAAGAATACTGAAGTGGGTTGCTCTTTCCTTCTCCAGGGGATCTTCCAGACTTGGGGACCAAACCTGCATCTCTTGCATCTCCTGCATTGTCAGGTGGATTCTTTACCACTGGGACATGGGCTTCCCAGATGGCACAATGGTAAAGAACCCACCCACCTGCAATGCAGGAGACACAGGAGATGTGGGTTCGATTCCTGTGTTGGGAAGATCCCCTGGAGAAGGAAATGGCAACCCACTCCAGTATTCTTGGCTGGGAAAACCCATGAACAGAGGAGCCTGGAGGGCTACAGTCCATGGGGTTGCAAAGAGTCAGACACAGCTGAGCGACTAAGCAACAACAGCATCAATAGTATGTGATAGACCTAGGATTCAGATACAGCCTGCTAGTACTGCTTTTACACTTCTTCTGAGTAATCACATCACTTCCCTTAGGTCACCATTCTATGTATAGGTGACTCCAGCTGAATTTTAATTTGCTTTAACCTAATTTCTAAATGACTGCCTGTGGACTGAAGCAAAACTGATGGTCTGAGTGTGCTTCCCTGGACCATCAGGAAGCCCTCTTGTGTTATGCAGAGTGAGGCTGACAAATAATAAGAATTAGGTAGGGAAACAAGGGTATGAAGGTCAGTTTTCAAATATCTGAGACTGAATCACAGAAAAGTTAAGAAGGATATGACCCTTTGGTTTTATGAACGAACTGGGAGCCATAGCCCAAAGCAAGGGATGCTGGGAGGAGAACCCTTCTTCCAGGTTAACGGATGTGCTCCATCAGGGCCACAGCTGGGTCAGTCAGCAAGCCCCAACCTGCAGGAGTCCTCCAGAGTTCTCCAAGCATGTCCCTTCCCCCAACTCCATCTCTAGAGAAAAAACGAATGTGCTTATTTTCAGCGCCTGTAACAAAATGAAAAAAGTAAGGGGAGAACTATGAGCTTATATCTCCTAACCTAGGGCTTAAAAATACTTCCTTAATCAAACCTAATCGTGCAATACTTTGCTTTCTTCGTTAGGAGTTTAAACCTGGTGGAATGAATGTCTTCCCTCTTGGTATGTATGCCTAGGATACGGAATTCAGAGGTAGCTCTAGAGAGGACAAAGGACAAGGCAAATGTATAATTTCAAGGTGAACTCTCATTTACAACAGGCGGGTTCCAAGCTGATCACGTGCAGTCAAAATTAAAAACTAGCGCCATCATTTTCCAGTGGTAACATGAGTAACTGGGGAGACTATTTTCTGAAAATGAAAGTGGGATTCTGTATTCGAATCAAGAACATCAACTAATTCAAGAAATAATTATGTTGTTGAACAAGGCATGTACACACTCCAAGCACTTTAGAGCAAGAATGAACTCTTGATTGCATCTTTTCTCTTGGCCCTGTTTTTGCAAGATCCGGAAAGGCTGTGATTTGAATAAGATTACAAAGCAGCTATTTGCAGAAGAGGAATAAATCCCGGAGGTTTTCACTCCTAGTCTACTGGTCTTTCCATTTAAGAGACTGTGATCTCAAACACTGTGGTTAAGCAGAAAATCATAAAAGTCATGTGTTTAAAATGATCAAATATTATATACATATTTAAATGTGGGGAGACTTACTCATTTCTTTTAAAAGCAACCAGGAATAATTAATTTTCTATCATTTCCTCTCCCCCTCCCCATTTACAAATAGGAGTAAAATTGAAAAACCACCATACTTTCATAGAAACAATAACTACTTCATCAAAAATGTGTCAGTTAAGTCTGTCAAGAAGATTCACACCCTCTCCTGCTTTTGGGGAAAGGAAAAAAAAAAAAAAAAAAACCAAACACCTGGTGCAGCAAGATTTCACGCATGCACTGCCTGCGGCAATGGAGAAATTTATTAGATCTCTGGCAACACATTCTTAAAATAAACTTAATAGCCTTCAGGTTTCTGTTCAAACTGGAGCCTAATTCCTTTTGTGGCGCCAGACACCTCCCCCCAACCCCAAGGAGACTCTGCAGGGAAATGAAAGCCACGGTTCTTTCTCCTGTACCTCTTGGAGTAACCGGTTTAGCACCATTTAGTTAATTCCCTGTGAAGTGAGGTGGCTCCCTAATTCCTATTTGTATGAGAGGACCATGCACATTACTACAAGACACAGCCACAACAATTAACAAGGATTATACACTGAGTTCTATTTTGGACTGTCTTTTGAAAATGTGTTATATCTACTTTGAGATAAAATTATAAAAGAGGGGGGGAAAATGCCAGAAGTGTTTTAATCTGGTCGTTAAAAAAGAAACCTTCTTTAACCTAACTTGTTTATATTATCACCACAATTTAAATTTGATGGCTAGGATGGAGGGATTAGTGTGGTATGGCAACACAAAAGGCATTCTATCCATAAAACAAGATTTTTAACTTAGTGTCCTAGGATGTTAGTGCTACATGAGAATTCCCTGAAAATTCAAGCTTTAGGTTAACCTATTGCCATTGTTTTTAAATATGAGTCATTAACACGTTTTTAGATATATTTGTTGTCAGAAGTAAAAGCGAGATTCAGAAATTTTAGATTTTTAGATTGAAAATTAAAAAGAAGTGTATGGAATTGTATCACAACTGGTTACCTAGTATGGCTCCTGTGACAAACTAAAAAAGCCTTGTCATTGATGTCTATCCAGGATGAAAGGAGAGAGGGAAGAAAGGAAGGAGGGAGAGGGTGGGGGGAAGCCAGGAGAGAGTGGAGTAGAATACCATCAATGTCATATGTCTGTTTTCACTTTTCTGTTCATTTATTTCAGATTAGTTTTTCAAAGCTGGCTCTTGTGCTCAACTTGTGCATTATTTAATTAATCAAACTTTTTGGTGGTTGCTCTGATCCCTTTAAAATTATGCCGGAGCTACCCCTGGTGATTTTACTGTCATATATAGCTGCCAAAAGACAATAGACACAGTAAGTATAAAGACAGGTTTGTGTAGTTTAAAGCACCAGACCTTGGAAGGAAATAAGACAACATCCAGCGAATGTGTTTGCTTAATCAGAGCCCTGTACAAACACACGTGTTGTACAGTATAAGGATGGTTCATGTATAGTACCTTCTGTTAAGACTTAGACTCTAGCAAGGAGCGCAAAGCAAAACCCATATGTAAATTATAATGCAAAAATGTAAGGTGAAACGCTGAACATACAGCATCTGGGCTCAGAGGAGGGGAGGGAGGACATTCAACTGGAACCACAAAGATCTTGGCACGAGAGACACCTTGGAGGGGCGGAAGGATGGTGCCACTCCAAGAGGAAGAAATCCCAGGAAAACAGGTGCAGAAGGAGGAGAGCCTGTTATGTGCATCAGTAAAACAGTCCAGCTTTGTAGGGTTTGCCAAAGTGCAGTCGGGAAGGAGGAGATAAGTTGGGGATGGTGGGGCGGAAGAAGGAAATTTGGGGTAGAGAAGGGTAGAATCTGAATTCTGCTTTAACAAATGTTAATTTGGTAGAATTATCCAAGGACTTGTTACAATTGGGATTGGGAATCAAAGGTATCATTAGCAATGTTATTAATAATGTTATTTATTTGTTTACTTATCTTTGGCTACCCTGGCTTGTGGGGATCTTAGTTCCCCCACCCAGAATTGAACCCCCAAACTCACAATGAGCCAGCAGAGCTCTAACGACTGAACCACCAGGGAATTCCCCATATTAGGTTTCTGCCAGTGGACGATATGATACAACTGAGCATATGAATATTGCCATACGAAAAAAAAGTTTTGCTTACAATAAAAAAGGAGTCCTTAAAATATTAAAATTTACCCAAGAATAAATAACATGGCTAACCAAAACACCCACCATGAACAGTCAGTCAATGTCATATACTTTGTAGAACTGGTCGATTTAACATAGATTTTTGCCAAAGTGCCCCAGGTAAAAGTTTCTCTCTGACTCCTCTCTCTCTACTTAAAATGACAATCAATGTGACAAGATTCTCTTTCAGGCCAAGATAAGCCACATATTCTTCACTTGGGTAATATGCAATGTTGGTGGCATGATTTGAATATTCTGAGGATGTGAGACAACGCTGACTGCAGAGAATTCATGGGTTGCAGAAAACTCTTTGAAGACAGAAAGCCAATGGACTTCCCTTGTGGCTCATCTGATAAACAATCTGCCTGCAGTGCGGGAGATCTGGGTTCGATCCCTGGGCTGGGAAGATCCTCTGGAGAAGGGAAAGGCTACCTACTCCAGTATTCTGGACTGGAGAATTCCATGGAGAATTTCATGGGGTCGCAAAGAGTCAGATGCGACTGAGCGACTTTCACTTTCAGTAGAAAGCCAATATATTGACTTTGCAACTCTGAACCTAGTCTAAACTGATAGTTCTCAGTGAGGGAGAGAAGGTTAATGATTTTGCCCTCGTGGAGACATTTGTCAACACTGGGAGACATTTTCGGTTGTCACAATGGGGGAGAGAAAGAGGGGAGGTTACTGGTATCTAGTGGGTAGAGGCCAGGAAGGTAGGGACCCTATAGTCAGAATTAGACTGTGAATTAAGGATTAATGTCAATCTTCTAAAACTTCCTATATTCAGACATATCAACATAACCTCTCATAAACATATTTACTTTTCTCCGTAAATTCCATGCTTTCTTATGAATTGATGGTACATGTGGTCGAATGATAAACGTGCTTCTCTTTTCACATGAATATGCAGACATTCTTAAAACCATTGTTTCAGGAAGTAGTTGAGCCAGTAGTTTTCCTACTCAGTCAAAATTTATGGCTGATCAGCGAAGTTAGGAGCGACTATCTCAAGAAATGCACAAACTATGTCAAAGTGACAGTGTATGCATGATGGATTTTAGTATGAAATCAAGTGGGCAGTGATTTCCCATGAGGAGCTTCTCAGCAGATGCGGCTTCATCAGAAACAGCTGAGAGTTGAGAGCCTAAAGTTGAAGGGCTTTCAAAGGTCATTTTAGGAGGGTGAAGCTGGGCACAGGTCACCCTGTTTTCCATTTTTCTTTTTTTTTGTAGTTGAAAAGAGAAATACTACCTATTCAAATGCACCTGTGTGCTGGCACACACTTGTGTGCACACACACACATATCCTTTTTTTGGCTTATACAAAGAATGAAAATACTGTCCAAAACGTCCTCCAAAAGTACAGAAAACACCGCCCTTTGACAGGTCTTCCGCTGAACGAGTTAGAGAGGCATTTCCCAGGACACATTTTTTCAAATCGTGTGTTTCCTGTCTGTTCATAAGCATTTTGTTTTGAAAAAAAATCATCCTGAGTCAATGAGGAGAGAAATGTCCTGGGATTAAACTGTCTAAACAGAACTCTTCACTGCTGCAAGTCTTAGGGTTTAATATGTGAACATCGCTGAGCAGGCACAAGAAGCGTGCTAGAGGGTGATGAATTTCCCAATCTCATTTCACCAGGGAACCCAGTCCTGAAGCTAGCCTGTGAGATTCTGGTCTGCAGACTATACTTTTGGATAGGTTGACTTCAGGTACGCTAAGTCACTTCAGTCGTGTCCGGCTCTTTGTGATTCCATGGACTGCAGCTTGCCAGGCTCCTCTGTCTATGGGATTCTCCAGGCAAAAAATACTGGAGTGGTTGCCATAAAGCATTTAAAATCCAGATATGAGCAGAGAGTCCTGTGGAATGTCAATCACATCCAAGTCACATTGCTTTCAGTTGTTCGCATTTGACACCAAACATTGGAATTGAAATTCACAATCTTGAGCAAAAACCAATAAAGTTAAGGGATTTCCTACTATCAACATACAAATTCTGGCTCAAGGTGCTTCCATTTCCTAATCTGAGTGGAAAAATAAGTATGTTAGCTTGCAGAACGCCAAGAAAAATAAACTAAGCTCAGGTAAATACAACTGATTACTGGTAAACTTGTTCCTAGAGACCACATTTACTGTTCAAGCACACATGCCCTGCCATTTTTATGGCTTCACACTATAATGCCTCAGCTCTGTTTTTTAATTAGTCAAATGTGGGATCAGATGTCAGAAGAGACAAAGACTATAATTTTCATCAGTTCCAAAAAAACACACCGAAAATCACCAGCAATGTACAACGAGCCATGTCAGCCTCCCATTCGCAGTTGGATCTCACTCACTGTGGATATTTGAACCCGATGATCTGCCCAACTCTGATAAGGGATTTAAAGGCTTACTAAGGAGAATGTTTCTGAAGCTATTAAAACAACAGGCACGGGAAGAACAGACTTAGCTGGGTTTTGGAAAGAGGATAAGGCTGCAACAAAGACTTTTAGGTTGATAAACAGATTTTTAAAAAAACGTGAGAGCATATTGTTTCCTAGTCTGTACTTCTTCCTCACCCTGATCAGTAATTATTTCACATGAGAATATCAATCAATATGACAGCTCTGTACTCATCAGTTTCAGGAGGAAGCAGAAAAGCATCCTTGGGTCATCGATTCACATCTCAACTGACTGTTGTAATGATACTAGCCAGCTCTCCTGGAAAACATTGTTTACTCACTGAAGGACGAAATGCAAATAGTTAATTAACTCCACTATTGGGGTATATATTTATAGAAGAGTATATATGTCAAAGTGTATATATACTTAGATACACATTCAAGAAACTGAAAAATCTTTACAAGAGAAAATTCACACAAACAGAAAACCAGACCATGTGTATCTTTTAAAGAATAATAATAGGAAAACTATTAGAAATATAGAAGATTATCAGGATGCTTTTTTTTTTTTGTCTGCTCTGTGACAATGCTGGAGACTTAAGAGACGTGGTCCGATCCCTGGGTCGGGAAGATTCCCTGGAGGAGGGCATGACAACCCACTCCAGTATTCTCGCCTGGAGAATCCCATGGATGGAGGAGCCTGGCAGGCTATGGTCCATAGGGTCGCAAAGAGTCGGATACAACTGAAGCGACGTAGCATCCACGCACATGGTGCATGTGGGATCTTAGCTCTCTGACCAGGACAGAACCCATGCCCCCTGTATTGAGAATGCAGTTTGTTTGTATCTTTAATTGGAGGATAATTTCTTTACAATGTTGTGTTGGTTTCTGCTGTATAACAACATGAATCAGTCATATGTATACATGTATCCTCTTCCTCTTGACCCTCCAGCCCATCCCCCATCCCACCCCTCTAGGTCATCACAGAGCACCAGACTGAGCTCCTTGTGTTGTACAGCAACTTCCCACTAGCTCTGTTTTAAACATGGTAATGTATATATTTCAATGCTACTCTCTCAGTTCATCCCACCTTCTCCTCCCTGAGCTGTGTCCACAAGTCCATCTTCTACATCTGGGGAGTTCAGAATCTTAACCACCAGATCACCAAAGAAGTCCCAGGATGCTTTCTTAAGAGATGAAAATCTTATAAATATCTTTTAGTCTCTTCAGTTCAGTTCAGTTGCTCAGTTGTGTCGGACTCTTCGTGACCCCATGAATAGCAGCACGTGCCAGGCCTCCCTGTCCATCACCAATACCTGGAGTTCATTCAGACTCATGTCCATCGAGTCAGTGATGCCATCCAGCCATCTCATCCTCTGTCGTCCCCTTCTCCTCCTGCCCCCAATCCCTCCCAGCATCAGTGTCTTTTCCAGTGAGTCAACTCTTCGCATGAGGTGGCCAAAGTACTGGAGTTTCAGCTTCAGCATCATTCCCTCCAAAGAAATCCCAGGGCTGATCTCCTTTAGAATGGACTGGTTGGATCTCCTTGCAGTCCAAGGGACTCACAAGAGTCTTCTCCAACACCACACTTCAAAAGCATCAATTCTTCGGCGCTCAGCTTTCTTCACAGTCCAACTCTCACATCCATACATGACCACAGGAAAAACCATAGCCTTGACTAGACAGACCTTTGTTGGCAAAGTAATGTCTCTGCTTTTAAATATGCTATCTAGGTTGGTCATAACTTTCCTTCCAAGGAGTAAGCGTCTTTTAATTTCATGGCTGCAGTCACCATCTGCAGTGATTTTGAAGCCCCCCAAAATAAAGTCTGACACTGTTTCCACTGTTTCCCCATCTATTTGCCATGAAGTGATGGGACTGGATGCCATGATTTTTGTTTTCTGAATGTTGAGCTTTAAGCCAACTTTTTCACTCTCCACTTTCACTTTCATTGAGAGGCTTTTTAGTTCCTCTTCACTTTCTGCCATAAGGGTGGTGTCATCTGCATATTTAAGGTTCTTGATATTTCTCCCGGCAATCTTGATTCCAGCTTGTGTTTCTTCCAGTCCAGCGTTTCTCATGATGTACTCTGCATAGAAGTTAAATAAGCAGGGTGACAATATGCAGTCTTGACGTACTCCTTTTCCTATTTGGAACCAGTCTGTTGTTCCATGTCCACTTCTAACTGTTGCTTCCTGACCTGCATACAGATTTCTCAAGAGGCAGGTCAGGTGTTCTGGTATTCCCATCTCTTTCAGAATTTTCCAGTTTATTGTGATCCACACAGTCAAAGGCTTTGGCATAGTCAATAAAGCAGAAATAGATGTTTTTCTGGAACTCTCTTCCTTTTTCCATGATCCAGCAGATATTGGCAATTTGATCTCTGGTTCCTCTGCCTTTTCTAAAACCAGCTTGAACATCTGGAAGTTCATGGTTCACGTATTGCTGAAGCCTGGCTTGGAGAATTTTGAGCATTACTTTACTGGCATGTGAGATAAGTGCAATTGTGTGGTAGTTTGAGCATTCTTTGGCATTGCCTTTCTTTGGGATTGGAATGAAAACTGACCTTTTCCAGTCCTGTGGCCACTGCTGAGTTTTCCAAATTTGCTGGCATATTGAGTGCAGCACTTTCACAGCATCATCTTTCAGGATTTGGAATAGCTCAACTGGAATTCTATCACCTCCACTAGCTTTGTTCGTAGTGATGCTTTCTAAGGCCCACTTGACTTCACATTCCAGGATGTCTGGCTCTAGGTCAGTGATCACACCATTATGATTATCTGGGTCATGAAGATCTTTTTTGTACAGTTCTTCTGTGTATTCTTGCCACCTCTTCTTAATATCTTCTGCTTTTGTTAGGTCCATACCATTTCTGTCCTTTATCGAGTCTTTTACCGATCATAAAATGAGTAAAATGGTTATTAACACTCCTGTTTCTTCTCTTTTGGGCTCTTGTTTCTTTTTTCTCAATATGGGAGGGTCAGGAGAGATGAGGGATGAGACTCAAGCAAGGGAATATCTGATAGAAATTATAGGCACTGGACTAAATGAATTTAAACAAGGGGGAACTGGACTGAATTGCCCTAGCTTGTGATCAAGTTCTGAGTTAAGATGTCTGCATTGGTTTGGAATGCTACACCTGCCTAGTGTTTGGAACTCTGCTCTGGTTTTCATCAAGGGCCCAGCTATCACTGCCAGGTAGGCAACATCTATCTGCCTCTATGTATCTCTTCTACGCCTTTGTTCTCTGGAGGAATCAATCACCTGCAGTCATTTAAAGCTCTTACTCCTTCATGCCAGCCCTCCAGCTCTGCAATTTCCCTTCTTTCTTCCTAACCTCCATTTTAGTCCCCTTTACCTGAAAACAGTCAGGTGCTAAACAACTTCTCTTAAGTAAGTCAGCCTAAAATACATAGACCTTTATTTTTTCATGTTTTTTTTTTTAATAAGTGAGGAGCTTCTTAACATCAAATATTTTTCCTATAGTGAGATATTTTAAAGCATGTATTTCAATAATTGTTTCCTACCGTAGACCATTATTCTTACTTAATCTCCCAGGGAGAAAATTCATAAAATTACATGGTTGCTGCACTTTATCTTTCTTATACCAACCTCTGGCCAGCCAGCATCCCTTACCCCTATCATTTCTAGGGAGAGATTTTTGGTTAGAAAAGTGATCTGCGTGTTCTGAATGAATGTGGACATTCTTATGTGTTTTGGCAAAGTCAGGATCAGGACCTTATCACTCCTCATGATCAACACATTTAGACAGTATTACAGATCTTTCAGTAGGAACAGTCTAAAGACATATGGAAGCTTCTAAATGCATACATTTCTCTACTTATGAATTCTGTTTGCAGCCTTACCAAAAAGTTAAATAGGCTTGGAGATGCTGTCATGAAGAAAAACAAAGTACATGGTTACTAAACCTATGTTTAGAGCTTCTTGTTGGCATAGAAGTGGTACAAAGATCAAGAAGATCCCCTGGAGAACAGCATGGCAGCCCACTCCAGTATTGTTGCCTGGAGAATTCCATGGACAGAGGAGCCTGGCGGGCTACAGTCCGTAGGGTCACAAAGAGTCAGACACGACTGAGCAACGAACGCACCACACACACAAAAGCCAAGTTAGGACAGATGAGTAGAGATGACTGCAATTCTAAGAGCTCTATAAAAAGTACACTTGTTCATCTAATAATTATTTCAACTCGATTCAGTGAGGCAAGATTTCCTGATTTGTACAGGGATCATGAAAGTGAGAAATGGGATCCGAGTCTTCGTATAAAGAAATGCTGAGATCTAGAAAGTATACATTACTAGAATGTGAACTGGGCACAGAGGGTAGCTGTGGGGAGCCAGGAAAGGAAGATGAAGAAATGAGATAGGCAAACACATGCAGGCAGAAAATTCCTGTGTTTGCCCCCAGATCTCTGCTAAGAATATGGATAATCCCCAACAGTGACCTAGTCAACTTCCTGGTTTTGTTGTGCTCCCATAATAGAGAAAGAAAGAAAAAAAAAAAAGTAACTGGGTTAGCATGACAACCTAGACTTCTTAGGTCAATAGAGGACAAGAAGGGAGAAAAATATAAATATTTTTAAAGTTTACATTCTATTTCTTCATAAACATTTTTAAGAAGAGACAAAATATGTGAAAACCACACAGGAAAGACAGAAGCAAGCCTGGTGTCTCCAGGGAGGTGATTAAGTACCACCTCTCAACTTTTATAAGCACTCATACCCCAGAATGAAACACACAGAATGCTATTATGAAATGTCAGGGACTATATCCAGAACAAGTATGGGATGGAAGGTCAAATAACTGTATTTAAATGAGGTATGTTTCAGGAAAGTTCCTAAAGTTAATTTATTTATTTGGCCATGCCAGGTCTTAGTTGTATCAGGTGGAATCTAGTTCCCTGACCGGGGACTGAATCCAGCCCCCTTCACTGGGAGCACAGCGTCTCAGCCGGTGGGCTACCAGGGAAGTCCCTCAGGATAGTTTTATAGCCCCGATTGGAGCTTTTTTTATAAAGATGTATCACAAAATATGAAAAGCACGCTCAACAAAACTTTCATTTTATTACTTCATGATTAAAAACATACTTCAACAAAATCTAAAATAATTGAATCAGATTAAAGCCTGCTTAATTTATGAATATTTAGCCCCAATCATGGGATTCCATGTACTACTTATGTGTGCCTTAATTTCTATTTTCTATGTTTTCTACAATAGTTCTCTTTACCATGCAGGCATCACCTTCATATTTGAGGATTATTGGGTCATTCGTACTAGCTAATATTTTAATGGCCATGAAGTCGTTTGCCTAAGCGAAAAACAAGATATAATCCAAATGTATACAGTTTGACTTCTAGTGAAAAACAGATGATTCAGTGAACTCCACAGTGTCATGCTTGTTTATATAAAGCTAAATGAATAATGACTGTGATTATTTGTTATCACATGGCCTCTATGAGTAAAAGTCCTGTTGAAATCTGCTTAATTACTTGGATAAGGAAGGTGGCATCCTTTGTCACTGAAGAGTTGGCTTCTTTTTTTATAGAATTATTTGGGATTATCTTAAGTTCAGAAACAAGTTGGAGTCATTCAAAGAAAAACTAAGGTTTGCCACTAATCTGTAAACTAGAGCTGTAACAACAAAATATTTTAGATGCTTTTCTTCTGACTTCACAGATGTTGGTAGTTTATGGTCTTAGCTGACACTCTTCAAACCCAAAACCTCTTCATGTTTATTCTGTTCACTTTGTCTTTTTTCCACCTCTCCCATTTCTGTGGGAATTAGGAGAATTTGTCTTTATATATTTTTGTAAGTATTTCTCTGGTCTTAGGTAACCTTTACATGTAATTGTTTCTGTCTACCTACCTACCTACCTAGCTTTCTACATGGCTAGCCATTTTGTTAAGCCATTTACTGTACAAGTAATTACACGTGGCTGCCATGAACCAGGCATTGTGCTAGGTGACCATGGATGGAAAAAGCCACCTCATGATGTAATAAGGGAAAGCGCATAGAGAGCTATCTTTATTGTTCTGCTTGTTAAGGACTGAGATAATCAGAGAGTAAAGGGTGCTACGGTGCTTGGCTTAGAGACTCCGGAACACAGTTATGAACAGCTGTTATTACACTACTCTGTAATAAAGCAATGCCTCTTGGCTTATTGAGAAGCACAAGGCTTTCTGTACTTAACACTAAATAGACTCCATTGTGCCCTCTGAGTTTCTGGCTTGTTTTTAAATAGATTTTTCTCTTTCTTCTATTATTGTAAATTGTTTGCTGTCAATTTATGTTATAAAAGCTTTCCTCTTTTAAGTAGATGCTCTGCACCCATCCTAATGTGCTCAGTCGCTCGGTCGTGTCCGACACTTTGTGACCCCGTGAACTGTAGCCCACCAGGCTCCTCTGTCCATGCGATTTTCCAGGCAAGAATACTGGAGTGAGTTGCCATTTCCTTCTGCAAGCCATCCTGATATCATCTTTGAACTCTGCTGGGGGCCTGGAATAAATGACTAACTGAACTCCATAGACCGAGCGAAGCAAAGAGGAGCAACCTTGGTGCACCATGTTTTTTTTTGGGAAATAGCATAAAGATAAAGAACATACTATTCAGACAGAAAAGAAAACTGACCCAGGTATGCCAAAAATTAACTTAGCTGAAGCCTCCCTGGATTGTATGAGTGTAGATTTGGACAAAAGGAGATCTTCCCTCTCCCCAGCATAAGGGATGTCTGGAAGGAAGGCAGATGAGATGGGGTATCAATTTTGTTCCTCAGAACTTGTTTTGCTTTACTTGCTCCTTTTTTTTTAAAAATCAATGCTCCATATAGATAAGTTTGCCAAGTATGCTGTGTATCACACATGTGAAATGTTACAATATTTTCGGTCCTAGTTCAATGCCTAAGTTAGTCTAGCAAACCTAATTCAGACCTTGTGATTGGGCCATTTCCACCAGTAATACGGTTGCTATTGCCCTGATGGTCATTTAACAGTTGCAGTAATTCACAAGTGTTGGTTCTTGCCAACATAGAAGATGTGTGCGTGTGTGCATGCTAAGTCACTTCAGTTGTGTCTGACTCTTTGCAACTCTATGGACTGTAGCCCACCAGGCTCCTCTGTCCATGGGATTCTCCAGGCAAGAATACTGGAGTGGGTTTCCATGCCCTCGTCCTGGGGATCTTCCCAACCCAGGGATGGAACCCATGTCTCTTATGTCTTCTGCATTGGCAGGCTGGTTCTTTACCACTAGTGCCACCTGGGAAGCCCAATTTGTATCTGAAGACACTAAAAATTGAGCTCAGAAATTGATGGTCCCAAGTAGATCCTCACAGTTAGCCTCTGTTTTATCCCCTCTGAAAAATTCACATTATGATAACTTTTCTAGTCCATAAAATTTCTCTGTATGAGGAATTAGATCTCACTTCTCACTTTCATGATCCCCATGCTGTATAAATTAGGGAATCCTGCCTCATGGAACGTAGCAGAAATAAACACTCATTATTAGATGTGCATGTATATGTTTTTTTGTAGAACTCTTATAGTATATCCATCTCTACCCATCTGTCCTAAATGGGTCTTTAAAACACTTCTACAGAGTAGTAACTTTAAACGTGAGCTTCATCTCTGGTAGAGATCCTTAAAACCCGAACAGTTGAGAGCACTGCGTGGAAGAAATGTTGACAGATAGGAAAATAATTACCTAGATGTTATTGTAAATAAGGTGCTAGTTTGCCTTATTTTAGGTTCATAACTCAAAACTATATTTTTAGCAGTTTATTTCTAGTGTATGTCCAGCCTCTAAACAACATGCATTTTTTTTTAACTTTCAGTATTTATTAGGTGAACAAGAGAAAAAAAAAAAAATCAAAGGATCCTCAGGGCCTCCTCTATCCTGACAAGCATATCAAGACTTCAGCCCTAGATTTACACACTTTGGCTTTGGCAACATTTACACTGGTATTTTGATGAAGTGATTCCCATTTGCACATCCTCAGAAAAATATGTGCCAGGAGCAGTGGCTGCATAACCATCCGTGTGGATAATTACCCTCCATGATGGATGAAGACAGCTGCATCAACTCAAGTAAGGGAATGAAAACAATGCTTCCTAAAGGTTAAGAGTCAGGGAGCCCATTAACTGAAGTGCTATTAAGGTAATAACTACCTCAGATTTGTGCCGTTTCCTAGGAAAAACTAAAAGCACAGAACCTTAACATCTCGATGCACTTCTGACAATGATTTGCTTGCCATACAGAGGTCCATGTTTATAAATGTTTGCCACAGACTGCATTTCACATCCTCAAGAATGGATTTCAATGGTTAGTGTATATTGATTATTCATAAAGATGTGTTGAACTCCATACTGGTGGTAATTCAGTGAGTAATTTCAGGGCATTAAAGTCCTCATTAGGCTACCCACTCCAATATTCTTGGGTTTCCCTTGTGGCTTAGCTGGTAAAGAATCTGCCTGAAATGTGGGAGACCTGGGTTCAATCCCTGGGTTGAGAAGATCCCCTGGAGAAGGGAAAGGCTACCCACTCCAGTATTCTGTCCTAGAGAATTCCATGGACTGTAGAGTCCATGAGGTCCCAAAGAGTTGGACACAATTGAGCGAGTTTCACTTTCACTTCAGGGGGAAACTCTGCTTGTTTGTCACTTGTTTGTCCATAATACTTCTTCCATGTTTTCAGTTCAGTTGCTCATGTCTGACTTCTTGTGACCCATGGATGGCAGTACCCCAGGCTTCCCTGTCCTTCACTACCTCCTGGAGCTTGCTCGAACTCATGTCCATTAAGTCGGTGATGCCATCCAACCATCTCATCCTCTGTCGTCCCCTTCTCCTCCCGCCTTCAATCTTTCCCAGCATCAGGGTCTTTTCCAATGAGTCAGTTCTTTGCATCATGTGGCCAAAGTATTAGAGTTTCAGCTTCAGTATCAGTCCTTGCAATGAATATTCAGGACTGATCTCCTTTAGGATGGACTGGTTGGATCTCCTTGCAGTCCAAGGGACTCTCAAGAGTCTTCTCCAACACCACAGTTCAAAAGCTTCAATTCTTTGGTGCTCAGCCTCCTTTGTGGTCCAGCTCTCACATCCATACATGACTACTGGAAAAACCATAGCTTTAACTAGACGAACCTTTGTCAGCAGAGTAATGTCTCTGCTTTTTAATATGCTGTCTAGGTTGGTAATAGCTTTTCTTCCAAGGAGCAGGGAAGTGTCTTTTAATTTCATGGCTGCACTCACTGTCTGCTGTGATTCTATGTTTTAAAATGTGTTAAAAGAGCATAACATGCTTCTGTAACTTGTTCATCTTTCTATTTCATAATGTCTAGCACTGTTTCACCCTCTTGTACCCTACTGGTGCTGTGTTGGACATAAGTCTTGTTTGTCTTGCTTGTGGCCAGACTACTCTCTTAGCAAGGGTCTGAATCCCAGCTTTTCCAACTATTCCTTGGTACTTGAGGTCTCTTATTCTCCCTCTGTGCCTCAGTTTCCTACCTTGCAACTTTGAGCTAAACACCTTGCAGGATAGAGATTTGAAGTCAATAAGAATAAAGCAAAATCATATATTCTTTATATTATTACATAAGTTTTTGTGTGTGTGTGTGTGTGGATGACCTGCATGTACATACGAGCATTGCATTGTTGAAGGGTAAAGCTTAATTTCACCCGCTAATTTCACTCTTAAGGCAGGAAAGAGCCAAGAGTTGCAAGTCCAGTCTCATTTCTATCTTTTAACACTCACCATTAATAATGGGGCAAGCTTCCAAAGGCATGCCTTGCATAAAAGTTTCCTAAAACCTTAACATACAAGAAGTCATTTTAAAAAATTGATCACATGCAACTGTGCTTCTATTTCCAATTAAAATTTCAATTATCATCAGCACTTACTGATACCTACAGGGCCAATAACACTACTAAATTTTTCATCATGACAGATGCTGTAACAAAACCAGAGAACCAAATACAGAATGATCTGTTTGTTTCCTCAGGAAGAATAAGGCTTGCAAATGGGATACTGTAATTTTCTTTGCTTCTTTTGTAAAGAATGAAGCACACAGAGCAACATGATCATTAGACTCACCCACGGACTCCAATTAATGAAATCAACAGTTCACTATTTTCATCTGAGAAGTCCTAGTTCCTAATAGTGCATGTTTTGGTAAAGGCCTGTTTCAGTTTGTGCGTGTGTAAGATCTCAACTTACTCTCATGCTTGTTTTCTATTTTGCTATGATTCTTTACTGTTTCTAAGTCAAAATACTACATTTCTATAGCATGAAACTATAGTATGTAATGAAAATGTTATTTTTAAATCATTTTTTTCTCTATGGCTTGTTAAGTATTTGAGCAAACAGCCTACTACTTATGTTTCAATGAATGACTTATTTACTTACACAAAAACATTAATTGAGGACATATTAAAATAGATTATTATAACTCACTACTGAAAGTTTTCTTAGAGTTTATAAAAACACAGTTACAACTTTTGGTAAAAGGATGGATGTGGTTTGGCTTTGAACTGCCGAAAAGAATCAGTTAAATTATAGGTGGAAGGAATAGCTGAACACTGTGATCCATCTTGTTATTTTTCACAGGCTTAAATGTAGCCACTCTAAACCGAAGGACAAAATTATGCTGGTATTAGCAGGCAATAATACCTTTCTCTGAATGCTCTCAGACTTTGTGTATATCAATTTGAGGTTTTGATACCAATCACATGGCTAATTTTTAAAAAGCAACTTTAAATTACATTACAATATATTCCAGTTACGTTATCATGATCAATAAAACAAGTTCCAGCTAAGCACTGCATAACCAAGTAAGACTCCAAATCTGTGTCTTCAGAGGCAGGGGCTAGAATCTCTTTGGGAAACAGTGGCACTAAAGTGATCTGTGGTAGGTGTTTTTGTTTTGTTTTTATTTTTTGGCCACACCACGGGGCATGTGAGATCTTAGTTTTCCAACCAGGGATTGGGCCTGAGTTCCCTGCAGTGGAAAAGTGGACTCTTAGCCCCTGGCCCACCAGGGAAGTCCTCATGTTAGCTGTTGTAGGGATGGTGCAGAGGTTCTATTTGAAAGGAGGGAACACGGGAGAGCCAGTGAGAGGGGCGATGAGAGGAGACTTCTTGGAGCGCTTGGGTGTTTGGCTGAGTTTTAGAGAGAAGGATAATCAGGGTGGGGCTTTCCTGGTGGCTCAGAGGGTAAAGAATCCACCTGAGATGCAGGAAACCCAGGTTCAATCCTTGGGTCAGGAAGATCCCCTGGAGAAGAAAATGGCAACCCACTCCAGTATTCTTGCCTGGAGAATCCCATGGACAGAGGAGCTTGGCAGGCTATTATAGTCCATGGGGTCACAAAGAGTTGGACACGATTGAGTGACCAACACAACACTTAGAGGCATGTGTTTAGAAAAAACACACTGAAACCACGTTCTGGTTTCTAGGAAGGAAACAGTATAAGGAAAGGAAGGCAAATACAGGCGGAACCATTCAGTATTATGAAGGGCCAGGCTGAACAGACCAGGCGTTGTCAGTCTCAGAGGGCTACACCTAAAAGGTACCCCATTTTTCTCCTTCCCATAAAAGTCAAGGAGGACTCAACCTAATAAATACCAGTTTCTTCATTAATACCTGATCTCTATTGCAGCAGGTGCTCTGGTCCCTGGAAACCTGTGTTCACCAAGATCACCAATCAAATCTCAGTAGTCAATTCCATTGGGCAGCCTTGACGCTTGCACTTTGCCATAGATATTTGAAAGAAAAGTGAACACTGTGTATTCCTTCCTTCAGACTGGTCTTGGATACTGTTCTTAATTTAAAGAAATCTAAAAAGTAAAAACATGAGCATTCCACACACCTCACAATGAAATAACAACTGTACAGGGGAGCTTCTGGGATTTCTAATCATTCAAAAGTGAAATTTAACTCATTGGTTTATTAATTCAACAAACTATAAAAATGTGCAATGTGCAAGGGGCTGTTTTAGGGGTAAATAGTACCAAGATGAAGGAGACATAGCCCCCAAAGGGAGATGGACAAGAGAACCAGCTGCTGAAACGCCCACACAGGTGTACACACACACTCAGGACTTTCATGGGTGGGGAGCACAAAGCAGTGACACCATCTTTGTCACTAACAGTTTACAAAAGGAGACCCTGCAGAAGCTGACTCTTTAAAGACAAAGAGGATTTAGTTTAGATAGAGACGGGAGTAAGGACATTTGAGACAGAGAGACTGTCAAATGCAAAGGGAACTAAAAGTAAACTGTAAGAGAGGAAACAAATAAAAAGAATTATGGAAGCAGTAACGAAAATAAACAGTTTATTTAATTGTGTGTCTTCTGCTAAAAGTTAACATTACCTATTGGTGAATGGAATTTTCATCACAGGGAAATGTGTTGGTTTTGAGCATCAGTACACATTTCTTTCCATGGTGGTTTTCCACTGTTTATTTAAACTAGGAATATCCACTTATTATCTTCTTTGTTTTCCTAATGCTTGAGGTTGAATCCATATATCTATGGATCTGCATCTCTTACAAGCCCCATGATCAAAAGAGTCTTGCTATATATTATGGATGGAGAGAATATAGTCTAATATATAAATAAACATTTGGGAGGAAAGTGTATAAATGGAACCATTTCAATGCAAACCACCAAAAGGTTTCACATGTTGAAAGAGCATAAAATACTACAATCAATTATAAGTACCTTTTGTTTTTTGAAAAACAATGCCTGGTCCCTGGTTAGAGAGAGCAGTTTTGAGGATGTACTCATTAATAAAATCATAAAACTTCTAAACAAGTTGCCTTCACAGATCAGTCTCTCCATCCTCTATTTCCCTCATCTGCTTTTAGATGTTTTCTTTTGAAACAATTTTGCAGCACCCCAAGGCCAGAAAACACAAGCCAGTTAGAACCACTTGCTACAAACCATTCTTCCAAATAGGTTACTTTCTAGTTAAAAATTATCTTTCAAGGTTTGAGATATCTTGTATCATTAAGTGAACCTCTGAGGCAAAGAAAAGCTTGATTGAGTAAACAGTGCAAACTAGTCTGGTTCAGAGTGCTTGCGGCTGGATGTGTGTGTGTGTGTTTGGGGGTGGGGGTGTTAGAATATACAGAAGTGGATTCATGAGTCAAACAGAACCACTCTGCATCACCCCCACCCCCCGGCCCCCATTCTGCCACTGACTGCTAACCCTCTGCTCCTTGGATAAATGGGGATTCCAGTTTTCACAGCAACAGCATCTCCGTGACTTTGAGGGGATCTGGTAAACTAAATCCCATTTTCCTAGCTTCATCACCTGGAAAGAGGGGTGGAGACAGTAGTTGGGATGGGGACGCAAGGGGAAGCCTTCAGTGTTACCCACCTGGGCAGGTGCTCACGGGTCCCCCATGCGCTCACTCACCTGGAACAAGGTTCCCAACAACGGAAAAGCCAACTTCTGGGTCTACTCTAAAAGCCACTCCGTTCGTTCTCTCACTAACCAAAACATTTTTGGACTCTTCACTAATGTGTATTAAGCTGTCCAGCAACAACTATTTAAGTTGTCCTAAGTTGTTCCCGAGTAAGCATTTTTCAAAAGCTCTTGCTATGATGTTCTGCTACAGTGATAAGTAATTTCTATTTTGATAATTTTTTTTTTTTTACCAAGAGTAAAAACTGAAAATAGGATGACAAAGGAGCAGTTTTCTTTTTCAGAGATATAATTAAGAAAGAACCATCTTACTGACATAGAAATATATCCATAATGATACAATCATAATGAATGTATATAAAAATATAACTGCTTTCCATTGTAGTAAGTTCAGGAATGATTTTTTTTCTTTTACTTATTTGTAATTATTCTATTATGTATCACTTATATCAAAGAATTTTTAAAATGCTAAAAAAGAAAAAAAGCCATCAAAGTGAGCAGATCATTCCTGCCTTAAATGAACTTCAGTTGCAAATATAGCCATTATTGGATATATATACATTGTGGTCAGAGGTCTCTGCTTATCAAAATGTGACCATATAATTTCTAAACTAAGGGACACATTTATAAATTGGATTATGATACATGTTATAAGTTGAGATGATTTAAACATCTTACGGTGGCGCAGCGGTAAAGAATCAGCATGCTGAGGCAGGAGATGCAAGAGATGTGGGTTCAATCCCTGGATCAGGAATATCCCCCAGAGTAGGAAATGGCAACCCATTCCAAAATTCTTGCCTGGAAAATTCCATGGACAGAGGAGCCTGGCAGGCTATAGTCCAAGGGGTTGCAAAGAATCAGACACGTGACTGAGCACAATACAAACATCTTAAACATAAGAGTTAGCCTCAGTTTCTAATAATTATATATAGTATGAAGATATTAAAATTCTCCATAAGGAAAAATAGTGAGGCTGAATAATCTTAATATACTTTGATCCAAATGACATATCACTGCAGATTGAATGCAGAATCAGATATGAAAATCAGATTGTCTTTTAATTAAACCTAATGTTAAAGAGATTTTTAGAAATGCACAGCAGTGCCACTTTTCTCACTAAGATTTTTATTTAGCAATATATACACATTATCAATAAAAATATTAACTAATAAAAATGCCAAATAATAATGGGTTCATTATTATTATGTTTAAATGAATTAATAAATGAATACTTTAACATTTTCTTAGTTTAAATTATGGCATATATCCATAGATATGTCTTCCCAAAGGTTCTTTGCAATCCTCGAGAATTATGCAAGAATAAAAAGAAGTTCCAAATCCAGAATAATCTGAGAACTGCTGCTATACAATATGCATAAACAATAATTTAATCACAAGGGTTCAAGGGTCAAGGAAAATCTTTTAACCGTTTATATAAATAAAATACTTCATAGCTGCAAAAGCGAGAAATACATTTTGTCCCTTGAATCTGTCTGAGGTTCTTTTTTCTCATGTTGTTCTATGCCTCCTGCTAGGCTCAAAAATGTATATTGAACATGTGAAGTTCAGAAAACATTTGATTACTGAAAAAATAGGGCAATACAGGCTATTTTTTTTACAAAGTGAAAATTTAAAAAAATATATAAGCTGAGTTTTTAATTTTTTTTAACTGTTTCCCCCCCCACCCAGTATTTTAAAGTCTTTATTGAATTTGTTACAACATTTTTTCTGTTTTTTGTGTTGGTTTTTTGGCCATGGGGCATGTGGGATCTTAGCTCTCCAACCCGGGATTGAACCCACACTTCCCACACTGGAAGGCAAAGTCTCAACCACTGGACTGCCAGGGAAGTCCTGAAACTCCTTAAGAATGAGCTCATTTTACTTGGTTTGTTCACTTGAAAATATGTTTTAAATAAGAACGTAAATAGGCATAAAGTCCAGTTTTTAGTATCAGTGTTGCTTTCCTTGCATTACTTACATAACCTGTTCAGTAGGCTTCCTAAACACTTGTTTAGGTGAAGTTTTTTTTTTCCTGACTTGAAACTAGAAGATTTATTTTTATCATTAACTGGGTGGTAAATACAGTTCTATGTAAGCTAATTATTTATCAAATGCAGACAGCTTACGTTTCCCTAAGATAAATATGAGAGGTATTTTGTCCAAAAATTTTTTACAACAGTAAAACAAAGGAAAGGGATTTGAACTGAAGAATGACATTATGTCTCCATTTTAATCATTATACCACTTGCTGCAGATACATGTAGATTAAAGATTTTTAAAACTTTTTTTTTTGGACCACTCTGCGTGGCTTGTGGGATCTTAGTTCTCTCACCAGGGATTGAATCTGGGCTCCTGGCAGTGGGAGCATGGAGCCCTAACCACTGGACCACCAGGGAATTCCCTAAAAAGACTTTTAAAAAAAAAATTATGAGAAAAACCTTCTACTGTAATTCATGTTATCAGTGGTTAGTGAAATTATTTTAGTGGTGGGTTGCAACCAATGTCTTAGTAAGAGTGGTAGACCAGAAAATATCCATTTCCCGTAGATAGCAGGGATGAGTATGGTCTCTGGAAAAGAGCTGTGCCCTTTGTATCCCTGCTCTGTTAGAGGCAGACATTCCTGTGCATTCGAGGTTATCTTTTTCCCTCCATGGTTTTGTCTTCATCACACCTGCACATCCCCAGGAGAAACCATTGCCCCCAGATCGTCTCCACTAGAGGCTGCTCTGTTCTGACCACTCATTCACTAGTGAAGAGGAGGCACTGATCCATTCCCTCCTCCGCAGCGCCTCTTAGAAACTGGCAGTTCTACTCCCCATTCCCGTCTTCAGAGTCCATAGTACTGTCTAGACCTTCAGGACACCCTTTCTTGTTACTTGACGACTCTAGCAACGGCCTGACGGTTTTCCCTCTTTCCACCATCTGTTGCCATCCTCTGTGCAGGTAACCAAACACTCCATAATGAAGGCTCTTTCGTATTGTCCTTGTCAAAGAGCCTCTTGTGACATTGCTTTCACCCCTGATAGTTCTTGAACCATTGTAAAATCACTGAGACAATATCACAACAATGCAGTAATATTTCTCACCATTAGTGTGATTTCTTTCCTCATTGTCACACCTCTTCCTGTCAGGGACTACATCTTGGCAGTCTCTGTTTGTCTATTTTAATGTGTTATTTGTGTGAAAAGTATTATAAACCTATTGCAATATAGTACCATGTGGCCGACTGTGTTCGCTGGGTACCTAAGCTAACTTTGTTGGACTTAACGAAGAAACTGGACTTACAAATGTGCCTTCAGAGCAGAACTTATTCACATGTAGGGAACTTACTGTAATGACATAAAGGATCCATTTGACAAGCTAATACATACAACAGGGGACTTGCTGAAGGCTACTTCTCACTGACATCTTATAATTTCTGTCTACTCCCTCTCCCCCCAGGAACACCCATATGATGTTTTTTAAGCCAACTTATCTGAGAATAACTTTCATCATTTAATGTTTATGCTTAAGTCATTACAATTTTCTTGATTTAATATCTAAATTAGTTACCAAGTAAAATAAAGTCAGTGAAGCAAAAATTATTTCCTCAGAGGCTACGATTTCTGGTAGTTAACATAGAGCTCTCAGTCTTATTTAAGTTATTTTCTTTTTCTTGCCACTCTTATGAAAAGTTCTGTGATATAAAATTTTGAATGGAGTCCTGTTATTTAAAAGGTGGTAGGCAGAAATGGAATACTAAGCATTAAGCTTTGCATTTGGATTTAAATTCAAAAACAAAATGAATGCATCCTTTAGTTTAAACAACATTCACAGCAGCATTAGTATTTCTCAGCAAAGACATAGATGAATACTTTGAAGAAGAGAAACTTATGGAAAATTAAGTTGCATAAAAGATACTTTTATAGTCATTTGGGTATATTTGCCTAGAATTTACACTTCTGAAACTTGAAGAAAAATAGCGTCTTTGATCTTTCCCTCCTTTAATATACAAACAATAATATTTTTGACTATTTTCCTCATCTTATCTGCACCTATAAAACGAAGGCAAGGAGCCTTATCTAGATGACAAATCATGGTTCAATAAAAGCGCTTTAAACTTGTAGGAATAAGCCATGAGCACATCTCAAATCACATAGGTGCAAATAATAGGTTTCGGGAGGTGGGGAGTGAGGGTGAGTTGCCTGAGGAATAGGTCAAATATAATTCTTTTACTTTCTTCTTACAACTCTTTCCAAGAAAGTGCCAAGTCTTAATGAGAATCTCCAGGAAGGCAGCATTCCTTTCTCCCAGAACGGGATACTGATTCACACTGATAGCAAAGCGAAAGCTCACAGAAATGCCTGTAGCAAGCACCTAAGTGCCTTTACTAATTGCCAAGCTGCCAAGTTCACCTTCCCTGTTCATGTTCCATGTATGAAGTTCTTAGATGCCACTTGCATTTTTACCACTGAATAATGGTGGAGAGAATCCCTTTATAAACAAAAAGAGTAACCATTTATAAAGAAGCTAAATGTGTAATAATCCACTCCTCCCCTACACTTTTTCTTTAAACAAATGCACCGGCAGCATACCGGAACAGTCCAACCGAAAATAAGAGAATCCTAACGGTACAACAGATGATAAGACATCTTCATGCCTCAACCCAGGGGTACCAGGGGATGTGCACGACAATGGATTCTCGGTTTATTTAGCATTAACCGAAAGCAGCATTCTACACTGTTTCTAAATTCTTGGCCATCAGGGTTCACTCCCCTCATTGCATTGTTTACAACTACGCTATATTTGTACAAAAAAAAGGAATCTTTCCTAGTGTTTTTGATCTCTTCATTTATCTACCTCATAGATTTGTAGCTTTATTCTCACAGCCATCTCTGTTTTATCATTGAACAAATTTGGATAAAACTATGGTTAGCCAACATAAGATAACTTAACGTTTACTGCCAGATCATAAATAAGGCTATCATTTCTCCTGATGTTACTAATTCAGTATATGAAACAATTTTAAATACTCTATAATTATGTACTTTTTTGAAAGAAACATATTGAGCCCAGCTTTGACCACAAACATTACACCACTAGGTATGATAGAGCCCACATTTAATAGTGGTGCAAACATCTAGAAAGCTTCAGTTCACCGATCACAATTCTGTACTCATCAAATGCATCACTTATAAACAGGTATAGTGTCCTTAAAGAAGTATTCATGGGTAAATAAAGTCGAGTGAGGATTAAACCCAAGTCCTTTAGAAACACTGAAGATGACAGAAGTAAAAGTAGTCTAAATTCCTAGTTTGGTCTAAAATTCAGTGATAATGATTAAAATAAAATTTAAGAAAATCACAATCTTGCTGATGTTGCAATAATGGAAATTATATGCTAACATGTTCCTGAGGCCATGACAGAATTACATTACCTTTTTGGACAGCTATGTAGCAACACATTTCAAGAGTGACATACAAGTTCTTATCTTGCTATTATCTCATATATAATTCAGGGGGGAAATTTCACATGCACCAAAACTCATCATTCTCTCCATAGTGTCTATAAGCCATGTTTTGGAAAGAAAAATTCTACGGTATCCTAACTGATGCTACTTGAAAAACAAAATGTCTGTGATCAAATGAGTATGGGAAATAATGAGTTAAAGGTTTCTTTTCTTCAGAACTCTCAAACTTTTAGGGCACTTTATGAGGAAGATAAAGTAGGCAGTAGTTCTGAAACATAGAGCTTACTGTATTCTTTCTTTCATGGACTATCTCATGAGCTTAGTGACTTGTGGAAATGATAGGGTTGGGAGCTTTAGTGAATGTTCCATCTCAAACACAAAGCCATTGATATGTGACCTTCTCAATCACTCAAATGGAGAATACCTAAGCTCACACTCATTGTATATTCAGTCCTGTAGTATTAATCCTGCTTGGTGAAAAATGGTAACACTGGCCTACCAATAATAGCATTGGTGCCCTGGTCCTTATCAAAGAGTCAGAAAACCACCAGGCAGAAAAAAAAAAAAGGAAAAAAGTATACAATGTTCTGTATTATTTATGATATCATGGGCTCACCAGAAGTTTATCTGAGGATTCTAGTCTTGAATGCAACATGAACTCTCTGTGTGAATCTAAGTACATCCTAAACCTCTACTTGCCTAATTTCCTTCATCCAAGAAATGGGCCGACCTCACATCCAATATGCATTTATAAGGTTAATGTGATTTGGCTGAACCGCTCGGTGCTGTTGCTGCTATGCAACCAGCTGCACACAAGCCATGCTCATCTAAAAACTTGGATTCACTTGCAATCATAATTAAAGATAAATAGAGTTAATTTTATAGTTCTGAATTGTTCCACTTCCATCACTAAAATTACATAATGAAATTATGAAATGTTATTGGCAGAAGCCAAACAGGGCTGAAGAAAGAAATTGAGAGGTTATGCAAAAAAGCATGAGTACATGGCAACACTTATTACATATCAATAGATAATAATTAGAAAAGGGAACGGCTACCCGCTCCAGTATTCTGGCCTGGAGAATTCCATGAGCTATACAGTCCATGGGGTCGCAGAGAGTCGGACACGACTGAGTGACTTTCACTTTCACTACTCTGTGCCTAGGACTGTGCTGCATGCACGCTCAGTCATTCAGTCCTGTCTGACTCTTTGCAATTCCATGGACTGTACCCTCCAGGCTCCTCCATCCATGGGATTCTCCAGGCAAGAATACTGGAGTGGGTTGTCATTTCCTTCTCCAGGGCATCTTCCCGACCCAGGGACCAAACCTGAGTCTCCTGCGTTGCAGGCAGATTCTTTACCACTGAGTCCCCTGGGAAGCCCAGGGGCTATCTATGTTAAGTGCTAGATAAAATGATGACCAAACGTGGTTCCCACCTTCAGGCAGCCGGCAATATTTTATCAATAAAAGAAACATTTTCAAATGCATTTGAAAAGCAGAAGGTAGATCTGTATCTTATATAGCATTTAAAATAAACGAATCAAATAGTACACTATGCAGAGGAATTCTTTTAAAATTACTTGTATCAGTGATATGGTACAGGTTTCTATCCTTTAGAAGCTAAAACCTAAATACCTACAATTTAGAGGTGTTTTGGTGCAATAGAGGAAAATTTCTGGTTCAGTACAGCTGAAATTGTACCTAAAGCATAAAAACTACCTCCGACAATCTTTGGGGAATTAAAACAATACTTTCTTTGCACCTTAATTAAAGTCAGGAAAGAATCTTACTTTGTCAGACCTGACAATCACCACCTTTCATTTCAACTATTTTAATTAAAATACCTAGCAACTTGGCAGTAGTCTTACCGATTAGCTGAACCACCACTTAACTCTTTTAGAAACAGCTATCAGATTCCAAATGAAGGTGCAGCAACAGCTGTTAAGTTCATTATATGCATACTGGGTAAATATTTTATTTTTTTCTACCCACAATCACACATCTAGGCTAAAACATCAGTAAGAATAGTTTGGGCAACAAGAAAGCAGTTGCAATTTCTTTGTCTAAGCTCCCTACAGCCAGACTCTTTTCTAGTGGAGGGGGGAAAAAGGCAACCAAAAGTATTTTTCCACCACTCTTTCGGATATCATTTTTAGCACTTACCAAAGGTATCTGGGAAGGGGCTTCTCGGGTGGTGCTAGTGGTAAAGAATCTGCCTGCCAATGCAGGAGACAAAAGAGACGCCTGTTTGATTCCTGGGTCAGGAAGATCCCCTGGAGGAGGGCATGGCAACCCACTCCAGTATTCTTGCCTGGAGAATCCTATGGATGGATGAGCCTGGTGGGCTACAGTCCATAGGGTCACAAAGAGTAGGACAGAACTGAAGTGACTTAGCACAACGGTATCTGGGATAGTGAATAATTCTCAACCTTTACTTAGCACCCCTGCCCTCATAAACACATAATAGATGCCACTTACAAATTCATACCTCCAGTCTTAGATGAACAATCTATATTTTCTGGTTTTCTGTAGTTTGTTTTGGCCACATCCTGTCGCATAAGGGATCTTAGTTCCCCAACCAGGAATTGAACCTGCACCCCCTGCATTGGAAGCAAGTACTGAGTCCTAACCTCTGGAGCGCCAGGGGAGTCCCTGATTTTCTGTATTCTTGATGTTCTGGAATCTGGGGTCTTGCTCCCAGTCAAAGGCTTTTCATATGCAAAGCAACTTATCCAGAGCTTGTACTCTTTACCAACTCCTCCATCAGGTTCTTACACTCTAGGAAGCATACTCCTCTGCTTAATCATCCCAGGGCCAGGTACCAGACTGCTAGAGACAGCCGTGTTCTCCAGAGACTGCTGAAAAATTTCAAACTGGCCTCTCCTAAGCCTGCCTACCCCACCTTGCCTGTGCAAAAGAAACAGTAAAGGCTCCTACCCATGCTTTCCCCTTTCCCCAACCCTGGTGCTTCTCCACATGGCCCCACATGACATGATGTACTCCTGCCTCTTGGGGACTGTGAGTAACAAACTTTTTTTTTTTTTTTTAATGTTTTGGTTTTTTGGCCCAGAGGCAGGTGAGATCTTAGCTCTCCAACCAGAGATCAAACTTGTACCCTCTGCATTAAAAGGTGAAGTCTTAACTCCTGGACCACCAGGACCACCCAAACTACCTTTTTAATAGCAGTCATAGACTAATCTGTTGGCCTCACCATATATAAATAATAATAAAACCCACATTTCAAAATGGGCCCAGACCTCAGTAAGTCCTAGATCCCATATGAAACTGCACACCTGCCACCTCATTTGGAGACATCTCAGTCTTGCTGTGTTTAAAGTAGAACTTTCCATTTTCCCCAAACTTCATCCCCACACCACCAAAAAGCCTTGCCGTTTATCCAATTACTTGAGCTTGAAAGATGCCCAGATCAGTTCTCTATAGATTTCCAAAAGTAAATTAGATGAATGTTTTCAGTTGCTCAGAAACTCTCCATGACATCCAATGTATTTTAGATGGAATCCATGGTTATTAAGAGGGTTGTGTGCATGCTTAGTCGTGACTGACTCTTTGCAGTCCCATGGACTACAGCCGACCAGGCTCCTCTGTCCATGGGATCTCCCAGGCAAGAATACTGGAGTGGGTTGCCATTTGTTTCTCCAGGGGATCTTCCTGACCCAGGGAAGATCCAATGTCTCTAGCATTGCAGGCAGATTCTTTAGCACTGAGCCACCTGGGAAGCCTGTTAAGAGGGTTAATGTCTCTGAATGATCTGGCTTCCACTCACTTTCCCTCTACTTCACTTTCCTTCAGCTACTCTGGTCTTCTTTCAGTTCTGAAGAGGTGAGACTTTTCTACCTCAGGCCTTGGCAGAAATGACCCACACTGTTCATTCTGAGTGTCTCATTTTCTCCCAAGTCTTCCTTGGTCTAAATCCTTCTCACCTATTAGGGCTCAGCTTAAATGCAGGTTGGGGCTTCCTTAGTGGTTCAGATGGGAAAAGAATCTGCCTGCAATACAGGAGACCTGGCTTTGATCTCTGGGTTGGGAAGACCCCTGGAAAAGGGAATGGCAACCCACTCCAGTATTCTTATCTGGAGAATTCCATGGACAGAGAAGCCTGGCAGGCTACAGTCCATGGGGTTACAAAGAGTCAGACATGACTGAGAAGCTAACACTTTAAATGCAGCTTAATGAGGGTCTTTACTGGTCTTGCCTAGGAAAATTTTAATACCTCCTAATCTCCTCTATTTCCCCATCATTCCCCCACAATTTGTTTCCTTTTATTTTTAGACTACTTACTATGATCTATAACCATTTGAAAATGTTTTTACCTGTCCACTGGTTTTTTTTCCCACCCTTAGAAAAACTATAAAGGCATGGATTCCTTGTTTTCTTCATTGTCTAAAACCTGTACCTAGTATTGTACCTGACACAAAATTGCTAACTAATGAACAGCTAATGAATGAGTAAATTCTTAAATGAATGTGTGTGTCTGCACATCCATTTACACACCCAAATCACTGCCTGTGGCTGACAGAATGTATGCTGGGGTTACGTACAATTCCCCGAAAGTCCTAGGTATAACTTCATCTTCTTCTTTTCTTCCCTAAAAAGTATACTTCAAAACAAGTGTAATTTACATTTAAACACTGTCCATTTCAGGACGTATTTCTTTCTCCCCCAGCGACATGGATAAGCAATCAGTGCACAGGCAGATACAAAGGAAACTTTCTCTACGTAAGCGGTATCATCAAAAATTTCTTCTTATATCTGACAAAGTGAAAAACTGATGCCTGTGTTAACAAGCTCTACTTGCTTACTGTGTGCCAGACACAGATATTAACAGATTCAAGATGAGTAAACATACTGACTGCCGCACACCTCTTCAGCTGGCCTTTAAATACTTCAAAGCTCAAATTTTCAACATTCAGCAAGACTGTCTGCAAGCCTCTTCAACAGATTGTCAGAAATGAGTAATAAACAGGACGTATTTGAAATCTCATGTTTGATATTAACTCTGGGTCATAGACTGAATCTCTGAGGTCAAGTAGTCAGGCAGTAGGATGAAAAAAATATTACCAGATATAAACTCTGCTTGATTCTATCTTTACATCATCTTGTTAGAACAGAGGTTCTCAAAATGTGCTTCTGAATCAGATACTCTAGGGGTGGGGCCTTTTAATCGGTGTTTTAACAAGCCCTACGGGTTATTTTGATGCATGCTAAAATTTGAGAACCGCTTCTCAAGCAATGTAGACTTAGCTGAGTCAGTCAAATCAGTGTTAAAAAAAAAAAAAAAAAAAAGAGGTCAGAATTCCAGGCAGGATTTAGAATTTAGAATCTAAGTCAGTGTTTCTCAATCTTTGGCTGCATATTAAAATTACTGGAGGAGTTAAAAAAAATAGCAAATGCTTGGGTCTCAGCTCCAGAGATTCAAATTCCTGGGACTGGCTTGGGCTTTGGGATTTTTAAAAACTGTCCGTGCACTTTTGATACCTGACTGGGACTAAGAAATTACTCTCTCTAAGCTATAGGTAGTATTCAGGAAGGACGGTCACTGTTTTCATTTTCAGAGTTTGATTTTCTGGCACTAGTAGCTTTGCGCACCATAAGGAGATAATGAGTGTGTATTTATTCCACTAAAATGTAAGAGTAAACATTACTTAATTTGCTGTTACTTGGAATAAAATTTGGCAGATTTCATTCAAATGACTGGATTCAGCAGTGCTAAAATGTTATTAAGAGTTAAACTAGTCTCAGAAATAAGAGTTATGAAAAAAGTCAATATTTTTTCCCTTGCAGCTTCACAGTGTGTTGAAATTGTGTTGGGTGAATATGCATACTCTTTCTCATAAAATGTGCCATTAACCTGGCTTTTGGATCAGCATCAGTCGATGTCATCTTTGACACATCCACCATTGTTCTGGTACAAGTGATGAGACTACACTTTTTTTTTTTTCCCTAAGATTTTTTCTGATGCGGACCATTTTTTAAACATTTATTGAATCTGTTACAATATTACTTCTGTTTTTTGTTCTGGATTTTTGCCCACAAGGCATGTGGGATCTCAGCTCCCTGACCAGGGGCTAAACCGCACCCTCTGCACTGGAAGGTAAAGTCTTAACCACTGGCCCACCAGAGAAGTCCCAGTGGAACTGTTCTTAAAGATCAGTTTACCACTGTTGCACAGCAAAGGGGCTTCCCAGGTAGCTCAAATGGTAAAGAATCTGCCTGCAATGTGGGAGACCTGGGTTGGGAAGAGCCCCTGGAGAAGGGCATGGCAACCCACTCCAGTATTCTTGCCTGGAGAATCCCATGGACAGAGGAGCCTGGAGGGCTACAGTCATTGGGTTTGCAAAGAGTCGGACATGATGGAATGACTGTCACAGCAGAAGCACCCAGTGGCTATAAAGCTGTGTGGCTGGCATGCCTTTCTGTCCCCGGTGGCTCCCTCTGCCTCCCTCATCTCCCTCTGGTCTGCTGTCTTGACCCAAGGCTGATCCTCTCTTCAGGGTTGCTCTCTCTTGCCTTCCTGGTCCCTACCTATGCGCCCCATTACTCTCTTCCCTCTGATGTCTTATCAGTTAATCTCAGTTTCCTCAAGTTCTAGAGACATCTGGAGTCAATTTCCATGCACTGTCAGCCTACTAAACATTTTTTTTTCCTTCCTGATCTACCAAACACACAGTTACTTCAATAGTCACAGCACCTCTTTTCATCAGTCACGATCAGAAAGATCCGTGTGCTTCCACACTGAGGATACCCGTAGTAGTATGGGATCCATAGTGAGGCGAGCAGTAATACATCTTAGAAAAAGGTCTCCTTCTTTTGGACCCCAACCCTCTGGGTACCCAAACCTCTGCCCCCTCACTCCAGGGGCCCCATGACATTTAGATTCAGTCTTTCTCCCTCCCTTTTGAAGTGGGTTGCTTGATCCTGATTTCTTAGTGTCTGTTTGTCCCATAAAGTATTTGCAAAATGCTCTGCAGCATCTTCACTTCAGTTCAATTCATTTGGACTGAGGACTTTAGCTTTCTGCCCATTGGGCTGTGGGCTGGGAGCCTACCCTTACCCTGGTCCAGCTCAGGCTCAGTACCTCTGTTCATGGGACACTCCAGATACTTAATTTTATAGAATGTGATTCAGACAGCTTTCTTTAATTCACATAGATCATTCCTACCTGAATTTATAAACCCAGGTTTTCATATGTCGGTATCCACTCAGCATTGAGACAAAATTCATATCTGCGAGAGCATATGTGGTCTTCCCAGGTGATGCTAGTATAAAGAATCCGCCTGCCAATGCAGGAGATGCAGGAGACTCAGGTTCAATCCCCGTGTTGGGAAGATCCCCTAGAGGAGGGCATGGCAACCCACTCCAGTATGCTTGCCTGGAGAATCCCATGGACAGAGGAGCCTGGTGGGTTGCAGTCCATAGGGCCACAAAGAGTCGGACACAGCTGAAGCGATTTGGCACGCACGCATGTAGAGCACATGTAAGCCCATGTTTTTAAGCAATGTGGCTTGCACATATCAAGAAATCAATGAAATTTTGTCCAATTGAATTGACTACATTTAGTGTCAAAGTCTGTAGACAAACCTACATCTCCATTCTAGTTGATAGTGAGCCAACTGATTGGCTTTAATCTGTCAAGTATCAACAAGAGAGTAGTAAATAAGGATTAAGAATACAGAAAATATATCAAGGAAAAGTTCCAATGCTGTTTGTACATGCCTCATATTCCTGAGTAAGGGGGACATTTTACCAGTAAGACAAGCTCTGGGCCAAATGATGTAATAGACTAGGAAGAAAATTAGCATCATTATGCTTTCTCTTTCAATGACTTTCTTTGCTACCCTTTTCCCTACTTCTTCTCCTGAAATATTCCTTGTATTCAATAAGTTATCAACAAATCTCCTGAATTTTACTTGGGGGAGTCTTAGTGACTTTTGCATATGAACCTCAAAGACAGTAATTCTGATGGTGGATTTTCAGGTATCATGGCAGGCAGTGGGTGAGATATGTTTGCATAGGATGATCTATCTTGTGCCTCTTGAGTTCTAATAACTTGTGGACCAACTTGGGACTTGACTTGTCACTTGGTTTATTTCCTACAAGCAGGATTACTTTAGTAGGAAGAATAATGGCTCCCCAAAGATAGCCTCATCCTAATCCTTGGGGAATCTGTGGATGTGTTAGCTTATGTGGCAGAGAGGAGAGGGAAGCCTGGCGCACTGCAGTCCATGGGGTTGCAGAGTCGGACACGACTGAACAGCAACAACAAAATGGTGATAATAGAAATCACTGACTGCTCTTTTGCTAATCCAGTAAATTGACTAGGGTGGATTGCTGGTTACCTAGGAAGTATTCAATACATACTATTTCCTATCTCTTCTATCTGCTGGCCCATACCAACCTGCCACCATAAATCTTGCAATGATGGCTCTATTCAAAACTGAGGGGATGTAATTAACAGATAATCATCTAATAGACTTAATAGAATTATCTCTTAAATGTATTAGTGTAATTTTTTAAGAGAGAGAAACTGGTAGAACAAGAGCTATTAGCAAATACTAAAAAAACTCTGGTATAGCTTATCACTAGGGGATATAAAATGACTTCGGAGCTAGTAGATGCTCTGAATAAGCATGCCAGGAATTCAAAGTTCAAAAGATTATTATAAACCATACTTTCTTTCCATTAATCCTAAAAAGGGAAAAGGAATGCCGAGGGGGCCTTGGTCTCATCAACTCTTAAAAGTAACAAGAATATAGCTTGATTCCACCTGTTAATATGGAAGAGCAATATAGATGGGTCTAAAAATATTTTATAAAAATGTTTAGAACACTGAGAGAACAGACATACCATTAATAGAAATGGGGACGACAGAAGCATCGAGTGTGATAATAGCCACCTAACTACTGTAAGAATTAAATGTCAAATCAAATTACCATCCAGGAATAACTCAGAATGTGAAAAAAATTTTCAGCCTTTTTTCATATTATCACTTAAGATGGCAATTTTGAAATTGATATCAGGAAATGTTATTTTAACTCACTAAAGTGTAAAGCTGGTTGACAAAAAAGTGATACACTAGGATCCCGCAGGAGAAGTCTCTGTGTGTGTGAGTGTGTAAGTGAATGTGTGTGTACTGCCTTGTTTCAAAGTAACTGATCGGGTAAAAATAGAAACATATATAAAATGCTTCCTGAATTCTACTTAATAAAGATACTGAAGGATCATTAAAATATGAGAATGGGTCTATATTGATATATTATCCCTAGTGTTAGTCACTCAGCTGTGTCTGACTCTGCGATCCTGTGGATTTTGGTCTGCCAAGCTTCTCTGTCCATGGAATTCTCCAGGCAAGAATACTGGAGTGGGTAACCATTCCCTTCTCCAGGAAATCTTCCTGACTCAAGGATTGAACCTGAGTTTCCTACACTGCAGGCAGATTCTTTACCATCAGAGCCACCAGGGAAGCCCCAGTATATAATTCCTAAGGAAGTAATAAGAATATGGCAGAACCTGTATTAAGGGATCTTGCTAGATTCAAAGGCGCCTTAATCATGAACTTAGTTGCATATATTATTTACAATAAAAAAAACCTTGGGCCAAGTAACTCAATCACCATGGATTAGGCAACTACCTAATAAGGCAAAATCATGTTTTTCTAGAGAATTACAGAAGAACCCTTACTCAAAATCAGTCTATACATCTGTGTTTCCAGTCTGCCCTATTTTCATCTAATTCCTTAATTCTTAGCTTCAGGAATCTATAAGTTAAACCATTTAATTTAAAACTGTTTGTGGTCACTGTGGATATTTGTAGATAGTAATAATGAAGTGTCAAATGCTCTTTTTAATTCATGTTTTTATAATTGCATGGACTCAGTTTACTTCATTTTTTCATGGAAAAAATTGTTTTAGAATTCTAAAATTATTTTCAATTTTTAAATTAAGTAGTAAGACTTTTAAAAACTATCTCTACGTGAATATATTAAGCTACTGACTTGGTCAACATATTAAAAGTTTTTAGGAATCTTCTATTTAAAAGGAAACTTTTTCTCTGAAATCTCAAAATCAAATGCTATATTGTGTCTAAAATTCTGAAGATTGTGTAAATACAGTCTTCACCACATACACTATATAAATTCATACAGGGAATGTTTAATCAAGCAGGTAAAAGTAGATACTAGTTTATTTCTAGACACCTTTACTTATCACATCACTTAGCAACATCATTTATTCAGAAGAATCTCTGGCATAAAATGCTCTGCTAATCCACTTTATCTCTTACAGTGTTACTTTTCTCCCTAATTAAATGAAACAGATATCAGGTAACATTTAATTGACTTTGTATCTTTTCTTATCAATGCTGACTTTCACCACACACATACTTGAGGTGGTAGAGGGAATAGGGAGGGGAAGGGGTGAGTAGTTTTCTCATCTTCGTCAAAATGATGCTGGAAAAGGGGAGTGAAGCGAGTCTATTAAGAATATAAACTCATTCCAGTCTCAGTGGTGTCTAGAACATAAATCAGTAAGATTCAGTAAGCTTATTATTATAACTAAGCCAGAGAAATCACAGCATCTACAAAAGCTGAAATGTCTAAAAGCTAAATCTTTAAACTAGAATCATATCCAGGCATTACAGGCAAGAAGAGGATCTCAGTTATAATAAAACCAAGACAGAGTCTGATGTCACCATGAAAGTCTATGCGAAGAATATTGGGAAAGCACATGTTCACACATAAGAATGTTCAAAGTGTTAGTCTCTCAGTCGTGTCTGACTCTTTTCGACCTCATGGACTCATGGACTGTAGCCCGCCAGAGTCTTCTGTCCATGGAATTCTCCAGGAAAGTACACTGGAGTGGGTAGCCATCGCCTTCTCCAGGGGATCTTCCCCACCCAGGGATTGAACTAGGGTCTCCTGCATTGCAAGCAGAGTCTTCACCCTGTGAGCCACCAGGGAAGCCCAAGAATGCTCAAACCACATACACTTGTGCTCATTTCACAAGCTAGCGAGGTAATGCTCAAAATCCCTCAAGCCATGCTTCAACAGTACATGAACCAAGAACTTCTAGATGTACAAGCTGGGTTTAGAAACAGCAGAGGAACCAGAGATCAAATTGCCAATATCCATTGGATCATAGAAAAAGAGGGAATTCCAGAAAAAACATCTGCTTCACTGACTACACTAAAGCTTTTGAGTTGTGTGGATCACAGTACACTTGGAAGATTCTTAAAGAGATGGGAATACCAGACCACCTTAGCTGCCTCCTGAGAAATCTGTATGCAGGTCAAGAAGCAATAGTTAGAACCAGTCATGGAACAACAGACTGGTTCAAAATTTGGAAAGGAGTACATCAAGACTGTATATGGTCACCCTGCTTATTTAACTTATATGCAGAGTACATCATGAGAAATGCCGGGCTGGAGGAATCACAAGCTAGAATCAAGATTGTCTGGAGAAATATCAGTAACCTCTGATATGCAGATGATACCATCCTAATGGCAGAAGCAAAGAGGAGCTGAAGAGCCTCTTGATAATGGTGAAAGAGGAGAGTGAAAAAGCTGGCTTAAAATTCAACGTTCAAAAAATGAAGATCATGACATACAGTCCCATGGCAATGGGATAAAATGTGGAAACAGAGGCAGATTTTATTTTCTTGGGTTCCAAAATCACTGCAGATGGTGACTGCAGCCATGAAATTAAAAGATGATTGCTCCTTGGAAGAAAAGCTATAACAACCCTAGACAGCATATTAAAAAGCAGAGACATCACTTTACCAACAAAAGTCCATATAGTCAAAGTTATGGTTTTTCCAGTAGTCATGTTTGGATGTGAGAGCAGACCATAAAGGAGGCTGAGTGCTGAAGAATTGATGCTTTCAAATTGTGGTGCTGTTAAAGATTCTTGAGAGTCCCTTAGACTGCAAGGAGATCCAACCAGTCCACCCTAAAGGAAATCAGTCCTGAATATTCATTGGCAGGACTGATGATGAAGCTGGAGTTCCAATACTTTGGCCACCTGATGTGAAGAGCCTACTCACTGGAAAGGACTCTGATGTTGGGAAAGATTGAAGGCAGGAGGAGAACGGGGACAACAGAGGATGAAATGATGGATGGCATCACTGACTCAATGGACTTGAGTTTGAGTAAATTCTGGGAGACAGTGGAGGACAGGGAAGCCTGGCGTGCTGCAGTCCATGGGGTCGCAAAGAGTTAGACACGACTGAATAACTAAATAACAATGAACAACAATAATTACAGAAGTGAGGGAAGAGTTTGATCTTGTGTCAAATCATTGCCCAGGGAAGGTATCTTCCAGCTTGTAAAAGCTTCTTGAAATAAAAGATGACATGGAAACAAAAATTTTAAATTATCGTATAAATGGCAGCACAAATAATTAAAAATAGCATAAGAAGACTTCCCTGCTGGTCCGGTGGTAAAGAATCGCCTGCCAATGCGGTGAACACAGGTTCGTTCCCTGGTCCAGAAAGATTCCACATGTCATGGGGCTACTGAGCCCGTGTGCCTCAACTACTGAGCCTGTGTGCCCTAGAGCCTGCGCTCACACAAGAGAAGCCACCCAATGAGAAGCCTGTGCACCACAGCTAGAGAGTAGCCGCCGCTGGCTGCAGCTAGAGAAAAGCCTGCGCAGCATCGAAGACCCAGTGCAGCCAAAATTAAATAATAATAGCATACTATAAGGTTGTTAATATACTAAGCAGTACGATATATTATGTATACATATATGTGCTTTATAAAAGTGTTTCAAGCGTAAGATTATAGTACAACTCACTCATCAAATCTTTTTTTTCAATGCCAACAATTTCTTAAATGGTTAAGCATAGCTTACCTTCTTTTTAAATTCTAGAGCAATGATGCAGTGCATTTAATTTGGGGCTATTTCTACATAAACATGTAAAGCAAGAGAAAGACTATGGGAACACAAAACAGTTCTTTTCTGGCTCTTGGATTTCTGAAGTCTACTGACCAGTTTTACTACTTTATTTTCAATTCCTGAAGTGGCTGTCTTGAGCTACGGTTGAAAACACTGTTTTCAGTGTTCTCCAATCATGCCTCTAACAGCTACACAAATGCAGTTAAAGGTAACAGGCAGGGCATTACCAGGATGAAATGATCAGGCCTTTCTGCACCAAGGAAACCAGCAAAGAAATGGAAAACAGGCAGGTCTGCTGTCTCAGTTTGGAGGAAAGTCATCAGAGCTGTCTTGAAACAAAACAAGGAGAATTGTGTCCTGGCTTCCTTCATCAAAAGACACTCTAAATGTGCTATTTTCTAAGCTTTCTTTACAATTAATAAGAAGGATAAAAAGTAGTTCTAAACTGAAAACTAAATATAGCAAGATAATTGTTTCCTTAATCTTTTCTTTTGAATTTTTTAGTACCAAGAATATTAGTAGCATTGGCAAACACTGAATCTTACCCGAGACAGTACTAGGAATAACTGAATAATTTATTCTGGAATCTTCTACCATAACAACACTATAACCATCTAAAGATACATTGTTTTCTTAACCTAATATTTATATTATTTATTCCCTAAGTGAAAAATCACTTATGCAACACGGCTTGGCAATTGATTTTTTATTCTTAGGGGCAGAAACAGGTCAATAAATTAATGATTTTAGTTAATTTACACTATTTTAAAACTAAATATTCAGGAAAACTTTTCCCCTTCATTTACACAAACATTATTGCTCCCAAGAAACGTACATTATGAAATTGATCCACATTTGTCAAACAAGAACCAAAACATCTATATTTTTGTGTGTACGTGTGTGTGGTTCATACATTCCTCACTTTATCACAATGTTAAGCTTCAATAAACCATATTTTCCCTGATTTGCAGTCAGGATTAAGTATGACATTTGTCCCTTTGACTTCACTGGAATATTGCAGAAAGATCCATTGCTTTAATACTTACAAGGTAGAAACAAATAAATGAGGCTGCTAAATAAAATGTACGAAAGTTGCTCAGTTGTGTCTGACTCTTTGTAACCCCATGGACTATACGGTCCATGGAATTCTCCAGGCCAGAATACTGGAGTGGGTAGCCTTTCCCTTCTCCAGGGAATCTTCCCAACCCAGGTCTCCCACATTGCAGGCAGATTCTGTATCAGCTGAGCCACAAGGGTAGCCCAAATAAAATCTATAAAGTAATAACTCAAACACTATTTATAAGAACATTAGAGGGACAAAGTTTTAAAAAGCAACTAGTTTTCTTGTGATATCATAGGAAAATAAGATTTCACATTTTTATTACACAGAATCAAGAAGTATCTGTCTACTACAAATCATTTGCATAAGCAATATCAAATTTTTAAGGAACATGTTAGGAACAAAAATTAAATATCCACAGCCCTTATTTTCCAATGACCTCAATGAAGAATTTAAAAATATATGCTTCCTTATTACTTAAATTTACTAATTTTCTCAAAGACGCATTTATTGAACTGTTTTCTTCTTTATAAGTCTGTCAGCTGCATGACTACAGCATTCTGTACTAAATATATTTAGTTGATTCTAAGACCTGGACAAACATGGTATGTTATCCCTATCTTCAGCTGGTTGCAGCCCAGCGTATTAGACTTGCAATCAAAACTATCCTTCGAACCTCCCACAACTGCTAAATCGAGGTGTTTTGGAGTACTATGTTTTGGTAAAAGTGAGTTACTATATGTAATGTTCAAGTCTATAAAATGTACACTTCCAAGCACCAAAAAAGAGAAATAAAACATGTACAGTGAGCTCAAGAAGTACAGTGCTTTGCATTTCCATGATTTGGCCAAAGTGGAAACTCATTATTATTAGAGTAATGGAAATCTTAGCTTAGCTACTTACTAGTGGTCCAATAACTTTGGAAGCATTCTTAGCCTTTAAAGTGGGCACTGAACAAATGTTAATTATCTTTCCACTTTCATCCCTCCTATCCCATCTTTCCACCAAAAACAGACAGTTAAACTTTACACACAGTTACTGTGAGAAAGCCAAGAGAAAGGAGGAAAGAAAAGGACAGAAGAAGGAAGGGAGAGAGGGAAAATAAAAGCAAGGGGAAAAAAAAAGAAAAAGAAAAAGGAAAAGCTCTGGAGACTCTCACTGTAGTAGCTACCTGCACAGTCGCTACCATGCCACAGAAACTATACTGCATGAATGATCCTATTTCCATGAATAATTTTACTGAAATCTTCAAAAGAACCCTAATAGCCAGGTGCTATTATTGTCCCACTTTTCAAATGAAACCGAGGCTGAGAAAGGCTCAGTCTCCTGGCCCAGGGTCATATCACCAATTCTTGTCGGAGGCAGAACCTCTATTTATTCCAGTTCCAACTCCCCTCACTCTGATGGAAAGGAAGATACGCAGGGTCAAGAGACTGGCCTTCCTGTGTACACATTTCAAAGAAGTAAGACATCTTATAATTAAGACGTTCGAAGTGACCTCTTCATTTCCCCCTTAGACCGTTTCCACGCCCCTCTAGTCTTTCCCATCTCAGTGAATGCAGCACCACTCTCCTCTGGCCAAGAAACCCAGCATCATGCTCACATTCTCTTTTTTCCAATTCATCAGTAAGTCCCGTAGATTGAGGTGTGAAATTATGCAAGCCCATCCTCTTCTCCATGTCACATCTGTCTTCCTGCATCAGCCCTACATCGATCTCCCTTCTTCCTCCTTGAAATGCCCCCTTGACTCTCTACTGCTACAAGAGCCATCATCTGAAAACATAAATTAGAACTTGTGAACTTCCTTGTTTTAAAAAGATGTGGGGGCTTCTCTATCCCTTAGAACAAAATCTGAATTGCTACCCTGGGTTTGTAAGGCTCTGTACCATCTGGCCCCCATCTAGCTCTCTGGCATCCACTGCCTAGTGCTACTCTCTCATTTGTTACCTCAGCTCCAGGTGTGTTGATGCTCTTCTGGTCCCTTGAACACACAAAGCTCAGGGCCTTTGCACATGCTTTTCCTCCCATCTGGAACATTTCTTCCTCCCTTCTTCCTGTGACAGCTTCATCTCATCCTAAGTCTAAGCTTAAACATCACCTTTCTGAAGCCTTTCCTGACAGGTGCATCTTTATCTTGGATTTACTGACAACCTCTGCAATAGTTTAAACAATGAATACATGTTGTACTTGTCTACTGTTCTATTATCCATACCTATCATAACCTCAGATCAGATCATAATTGCCATGACTGTCACTGTTTTTCAAGATCCCAATAGACACCTGAAACATAGTGGCTGCTCCAAAAGTACTTGCTGAATAATTCAATAAACAAATGAATAAGGAAATAATTTTCACCCGGTAACTTTCACCATAGAAACTCTTTCATTGCATTCTGGTTTTATTGTATTCTTAAGTGTGTGTGTGTGTGTGTGTGCTAAGTCACTTTATTTGTGTCTGACTCCGTGCCACCCTGTGGGCTGTAGCCTGCCAGGCTCCTCTGTTCAAGGAATTCTCCAGGCAAGATTACTGGAGTGGGTTGCCATACCCTCCTCCAGGGGATCTTCCGGACCCAGGAATGGAACCCGCATCTCTTTATGTCTCCTGCATTGGCTGGTAGGTTCTTTATCACTAGTACTAGCTCAAGTCATGTCCGACTCTTTGCAACCCCATGGACATAGCCCACCAGGCTCCTCTGTCCATGGAATTCTCAAGGCAAGAATACTGGAGTGGGTAGCCATTTCCTTCTCCATGGGCTCTTCCCCACCCAGCAATTGAACCTGGGTCTCCTGCATTGCAGGCACATTCTTTACCATCTGAGCCACTAGGGAAACCCCATTGTATTCTTACAGGTTCTAACAAATATGCAATTATACTAGCTACAACTGTGTACTAGACCATTGAACACCACATTCTATTTCTCCTGACTGCCCAGAGCAAACTTAAAGAGACAGACTGGAATATTTTTGAGTTATGTAATATATACCATGAATAAATATTTGATTTGAAACTGTGGTATTTTAATCACTTATGAAACATTTGCTTAGTTTTTAAAAGGTGATTATCATTTGTTGTGAGAGTAACATAGAACCATGCTAAACTTCAAAGATGTGTCTAATACTTATCTTGGTTGCTTCCAATTGCTGACAGTTAAAATAAAGCTGCTATAAACAACAACAAAAAAATGATATATCTAATACAGATTCACATTCATGGGAAGATTTAACGATTTAGAAAAAGCTTCCTCTGAACTAAAGCTAATAAAAATGGTACATCCATAAAATTTTGGAATGAACTTAAAGAATAATTAATAAAATGTAGTTTATACTTTTCTATTTAAAAAGTACAACTTCTTTCATGGATACAGCACAGATATTTTATAGATTCATACTTTTATTTTTTTTTTCTTTTTGGCCATGTGATTTTAGCGGCTTGTGGAATCTTAGTTCCCTGACCAGGGATTGAACCAGTACCCTTGCAATGGAAGCATGGCATCCTAATGACTGGACTGCAGGAGAATTCCTGATTCCTGCTTTTAAAGGCAGGGGTCTGGCATTGAAAGAGCTTGATGACTTGAACTGTTCTGAACTGCTCAATGAAAAAAGAAAGGCTTACAAACATTATGCCATAGTCACCAACACCTCCTCCCAGGATCAGTTTTCTAGTGGATCTGTGCTCTCTTACAGATTAAAAAATACTTGCATCAGTGCCTGACATTACTTCACTTTCTTATTATAACTCCCTGAGACACTAGTATCTTTCCTCTGGTTCTCATGTCACTAGCAATTAACTTTATTGCCAAGAATGCTTGCTTTTTTCCCCTCTCAGCTGAATATTTGTATAATCTTTTAATGCTTGTACTCAGACCTCGTTTTCTGACTTACTGTGCTTATCTATATTTTTCCAGCCTTGCTTTAAATTCAAGCTAATTATCATTAATGACTTTGCCTTCAACCGTGAAGTTACTGGTCACCTTCCAGCAGAAAGTTGTGCTCCTTCTCGCCAGAATGAGAAGCGTCCAGTCTCCTTGTGTCTTGACTATTCAATCGTCAAGTATGGACTAAAAATCTGCAAGACTCGCCCTCCACTGACATTTCACATACAGAAATGACTTGGCAGCTTTTTTTTTAACTATGTCAAGAAGCTATTTATATCTTTCAATAGCATATGAATTAGGGATCTTGGCGGATGAAAAACTAGGCACCACAAAGCACAATCAAAGACAGTGGCAACACACATCTGGCTACGGACCAGATGCTTTACAATGGCCAACACACATATTATGTCTGACACCCCAGTTTCAGGGCTGAAACCGGAGACAGACTCACTTAGTCGGCGTGCCCGTGTCATATGAGAGCTGAAATGAGGAAATGGCCAACCAATTTTCATAATGGAGAAAAAGGAGAGCCCCTCCTACTTAGTATAACTAGCCAGATGATCACATATCCTAGTTCTTTCTTCTGCCCATCAAAAAGTACTTTGATTTATGTCAGAGTTTGGGGTTGACATGTACACACTGCTATATTTACAACAGACAACCAACAAGGACCTACTGTATAGCAGAGGGAACTTTGCTTAATATTCTGTAATAACCGAAGGGGAAAAGAACTTGAAAAAGAATGGATGTATGTATATGTATAACTGAATCCCTTTCAGTTACCTGAAACCATCACAACATTGTTAATCAAGAGAGATCGCAGAAAAAGCAAAGTATCTTGAATCTGATGAATCTGATGCTGACACTTTGAGACTTGAAACAAGAAACAGAAAAAATGTACATAATGACTTTTTAATAAGAGTTGAGGATATTTTATGCTAATATACTTTCTACTTCTCTTCTTGTCGTAAAGTTGTCTCACATGAGGCAAAAAAATTGGGGTGACTAAAAACACTTTAGGCAGTGGTTCTGACTTACATATTTCAATGATTTATAAAAAATGTCTATCTCTTTAAATTTTTAAAATTGCATTATATGATACAATTGTTTATAGTATACCGTCAACTATTTTATTTTCTGAAAAGAATTCTTTAAGAGTAACATGAGCTCTAAACTGGTGTTTACTATGAATCTCTTCAGTCTTAAGTATATTTCACTGAAGATTTCAAAGGCATTTTTATAGGAGTTAGTTCCATGTGTTTAAAAATGTGAAAGCTTTACTAAAAATCTTTTTTGGTGCCACAGGGATTTAAATTAATGCTAGGATAAGAGAATGTTCCAAAAGAATGCACAGGTCCCCCGGGGAATTGTTTATAGGAGCTTTTCATAGAATACTATTTAATTGATCCTTATATAAAATAGAGCTTCTTTTTGCCATTTATCTATTCATTTATATTAATATTTGTGAAATATTTACTCTGTGTTCACCCAAGTGTAGGCACTGTGGTTAAAGATTAATGACATCTTTTTGATTTGAAAAAGTTTCTTCTCTACTAATGAAGATCTTCACAGTAGCAAATAATCAGGATACAACATTTTTGTTATAAATAAAGACAGGGACAGAAGCACACACACACACACAAAAGGCATGACAAATTTTGTTATCAACACGTTGGGAACAGCCCTAGAGAGGGAATGACATTTGAGTTGAAAGTTGAAGAGTGATTAGCAGTCATTAGGGCTGAGGGTGGGGCATGCCTGAACAGTTACCTGAGACTGGGTTTCACATAATAAAGAGCTACAGGAGTTTATTGGAGAGAAAACTAAAAAGGGACAGGAGCGCTTCCATGTTAACATACACAGAATGTGAGAATAGGAAAATTACAGAGTTAAATGCTGAGAAGAAATCAGGCAAGAAATGCTCTGTTAAAAGGGGAGAAAAGAATGTGTGCTTTTCTCAGAAATAGAGGCACAGACATATAGAACAAACTTGGATAACAAGGGGGGAAAGGTGGGGTGGGATGGATTGGGACATTGGGATTGACACATAAAACTACTATGTATAAAATAAATCACTAATGGGAACCACTGTGTAGCACGGGAAATTCTACTCGATGCTCTGAGATGACCTAAGTGGGAAGGAAACCCAAGGAAGAGAGGATATAGGTAAAACGTGGCTGATTCACTTTGCCGTGCAGCAGAAACTAATACAACACTGTAAAGCCACTATACTCCAATAAAAAAATAAAAGAAAAATAAAAGAATACATGCTTTTTTCTTCCCACAAAATTCCAGAGTACTAGATCTGGAATTTCATTCAAAGAGGCAATTATCAAAAGAGGATATATTTTCCAAGTCTGTATTATTATTATTATACAGAGTTACCCTTGAGAAGGCGTGTGTGTGTGTGTTAGTCGCTCAGTCGTGTCCGACCCTTTGTGACCCCAGGGACTGCAGCCTACCAGGCTTCTCTGTCCATGGAATTCTCCAGGCAAGGATATTGGAGTGGATTGCCATTCCCTTCTCCAGAGGAACTTCCCAACCCAGGAATTGAACCCTGGTCTCCTGCATGGCAGGCAGATTCTTTACCGTTTGAGCTACAGGGAAGTCTTGAGAAGGCATAAAGAATAAAAACAAAAGACATGGAAGACAGTTTAGCTAAATCCAGGTGGTACAGTGGTAAAGAATCCACCTGCCATGCAGGAGACACAGGCTTCCATCCCCGAGCTGGGAAGATCCCCTAGAGGAGGAAATGGCAACACACTCCAGTATTCTCGCCTGGAAAATTCCATGGACAGAGGGGTCTGGTGGGCTACAGTCCATGGGGGTACAAAGAGTCAGACAAGAGCAAGCATGCACTCACATAGGTGATTGTAACGCACACTCACGTAAGACATCTCCTCAGCAGAAGCCACAGATGACAGAAGCACATTTCGTAACTCCAGAATCTGACCTTTTAGCTTGTAACTATGCATATGCATGTGTTGTTTGGCCCCAGAAAATCTGGATGGATGACCTATTTTGATATAATATTTCTTTTTTTTTGGCTGCACCATGCTGTTTGCTGGACTTTAGTACTCTAACAGTGAAAGTGTTAGTTGCTCAGTCATGTCTGACTCTTTGTGACCCCATGGACTGTAGCTTGCCGGGCTCCTCTGTCCATGGGATTCTTCTCTTCAGTCAAGAATACATTTCCTTCTCCAGGGCATCTTCCCAACCCAGGGATCAAACTCGGGTCTCCTGCATTCCAGGTGGATTCTTTACCATCTGAGGCAACAAGGAAGCCCACCAGGGATTGAACGCGGGCCCTTAGCAATGAGAGTGCAGAGTCTTAACCACTGGATCACCAGGGAATTGCTGCATGTTCTTTATTAATATTCCAATACACATATTTCATTACTAAATGAGCATTATGACAGACTTTATAATTACAAATTTTCAGGGCTGTATACCGTTTTCTGGTGTTGATACCATTACTAAAAAGCTCTTCTTATTTTTATTGGCATTTAGAGCAATTTCCAGATTGCTGTTGTTCACATGGTGACATATCTGTGCCTACAAGTCTTTACCTCTGTTAAGCTATGTCTCAAGTGGAGTCTTACAGCCTTCCTGACTCCATCTACAACTCAGAGATGTTTCTTCAACTTCATTTTCTTAGTTTTCAACTTCACAAATAGTTTGGAAGTGTAACTGTTTCATCATAATCCCTGAGGTGATTTTTTAAAAAGTTTCTTTGTAATTGATAAAACTAGTATAAAATGGTATCTTAAGATTGATTTGATTTGTGTTTAACTTTAGAAAGAATACATTCTTCTCCACATGTAGTTAGAAAAATTACAGTATGGTACCAGGAAAGAATACTATAAATGTTAGGATACAGTGACCTTTAAGATATTCTAAAATAAAAGACTATATTCCAAAGGATGAAGAACTTGTACCTATCAGCAGATCCAATCTTCTCATAGGTAAAAGGAGGAGAGTGAAAAAGCTGACTTAAAGCTCAACTTTCAAAAAATGAAGATCATGGCATCTGGTCCCATCATTTCATGGCAAATAGATGGGGAAACAATGGAAACAGTGAGAGACTTTATCTTTTGGGGCTCCAGAATCACTGCAGATGGTGACTGCAGCCATGAAATTAAAAGACACTTGTTCCTTGGAAGAAAACTATGACCAACCTAGACAGCATATTAAAAAGCGGAGACATTACTCTGTCAACAAAGGTCTGTCTAGTCAAAGCTGTGGTTTTTCCAGTAGTCATGTATGGACATGAGAGTTGGACTATAAAGAAAGCTGAGCACTGAAGAATTGATGCTTTTGACTGTGCTGTTGGAGAAGACGCTTGGACAGCAAGGAGATCCAACCTGTCCATCCTAAAGGAAATTAGTCCTGAATACTCATTGTAAGGACTGATGCTGAAGCTGAAACTCCAATACTTTGGCCACCTGATGAGAACTGACTCATTGGAAAAGACCCTGATGCTAGGAAAGATTGAAGGTGGGAGGAGAAGGGGATGACAGAGGATGAGATGGTTAGATGGCATCACTGACTCAATGGACATGAGTTTCAGCAAGCTCCAGGAGTTGGTGATGGACAGGATAGCCTGATGTGCTGCCGTCCATGGGGTTGCAAAGAGTTGGACATGACTGAGTCACTGAACTGAACCAAACTGAGCTCTTCAGTCTCATCTATTGAACATGCAAGACTCAGTCTGGAGAAACCAGAGGATTTGAGCATTCTGCCCTCTTAAGTCTCTCCTGAATGTGTTGAAGTTACTATTTGGGGAAAGAATCCGAGATTCAAACTGGCCTCTAGCTGCCTCATTATGCAACTTGCAAGAGGTCAGTTACCTATATCTGTGATTCAGTTTCCTCATCTGTCATATATATATTTTACCATGCTGGGAGCTATGATGGCAAAATTGCATAAATGATAGTTCTGATAAAAGATCTAATTGAAAGAATAATGACATATTGAGTATGTGCGCATGTGGTATGAATACATATGTGTGTGTATAATATATACCTGCTATATTAAGCAACAATCATTACTTCCAAACAGGGTAGAACTCCCTGAGGTGAAAATTCTGACATTATCTATTCTTTGAATAGATAACTCTATGGTCCGGTCATTTGGTAATTGCCCCCAAGCCCTCCAAAAACTGAAAAGCAGAAACTCTGTCCTAAGCACCACCCATTAGTAGGGGATGGTCCCAGTCCATTACTAAATGTTAACAGAAAAATTCTGTGGCTAGCCAGGTTCTTGTGATAAATCTGAAACAGAAGATTTTAGTTTTCTGTTCTCCTCCCTCTCTTCTCCCATTCTTGATTCCTGAAATTAAAAGCTATATTTTATTTTTAAGATTATTTGAAGATTCTATTTGCTCTAGTAAATTTATTTAGACAGTTGCTATCCTAAAATAAATATGGTAGATTTGAAGAAAGTGAATTTAGTAGGTTGAAGAGAGAATTGGTGGTAGAGAGTTCTTGGTTTTATGACATGAGACTTTGACTTGCTTCCCAGTGTGAAATGCTAAAAGCATTTCATATATTTCATGAGAATGGTTTATAGACATGCTTACAAAATTATATAAAGTATTGATTGCTGTTGTTTAGTAGCTAAGTCGTGTCCAGCTCTTTGTGACCCCATGGACTGTAGCCTGCTAGGCTCCTCTGTCCATGGGATTTCCCAAGCAAGAATACTGGAGTGGGTTGCCATTTCCTTCTCCAGGGGATATTCTCAACCCAAGAATTGAACCCACATCTCCTGCACTGATAAGCAGATTCTTTACTACTGAGCCACCAGGATAGTTAATAAAATATTGATAACTGACAATAAGTCACAACAGCTGAATTCAATAACCAAACCCTCTGGTCTAAAAAGTCTGTCATCAAATGGATGGGAAGATAAATACCCTTGTTACTTTCTGGAAGGATGGTTGTGTTTGGGGAAGTTATCTGGTTGTTCCAAGACCTAGATCCTTCCAACTGAGAAGCAAGGCTAATCCTTGTTCATAAGATTCAAGTACCTGCCATAATTCCTGAGACATACATATCTTTGAGAAGTGTTAAATGATATCATAAATGTGTCTTCATAAACATGTCATCTAGTTCATGAAATTTACATTGTTACATTTGACCATATTGAAAATATGTGTTTCTATTACACTCTATAAAATAGGTCTTTTCTAGAGTATATTTTGGTGAAATTATTGGCTGTACAACTAGAAGATACATAGCTAGTTCAGAAAAAATTTAAAATTCTTAGTATAATATTTTTGTAGAAAGGAAAGACAATTATTTTTTTTTCTCACAAATATTGCAAAAATATTTTTTTGTTTTACTTCTGTTTGTCAAAATACCTCACACTTTCCAGACAGAAGAATTTCACTCAATATTCTCTGTAAGTTTAAATAGCATTGCACTTCTCATTCAAATATTAGGATATGTTATAGACAATGCAAAAAATAAGTATCAGACTAAAAATATTTTGAAATACATATGTGACTTTTCAGTTTTTAACCTTGCAGGTCTCTATGATTATTCTGTCAAAGAGAAGTTTTCTCGTATTGGGGAAATTAAAAATAAATTCTGTTCCACCAAAAGTTGCCAGAATCTGCCTGAACCCTATAAGTAACACATTATCAGTGAGGAAGAAAAGAGTAAAGGACAATATCTCTGGAAGTTTTCGCTCTCTAATGAAACTCTAGCTCTGAAAAAGCTCCCGAAATGATTTAGTTCCTATTTCCATAAACACAGTCTTTAGAGGCTCATCCATTTTTCCAGCAAATCCAAAAATAAACCCAGTCTCTTCAGCTAGTCATTCCTCACTTAATATTTTGAAATATGATACAGCATAATGTTTTCTAATATTTGAATACAGACCAAAATTTCAGAGTAAATACTAAAAGTCCATCCAGCTAAGGAAAGAAATGTGCAAAATAACAGAGCATATATGTGAATAAAAAGAAAGAAAAAGTAAAATACATAGAAAAGCAAAAGCTATGATGTCTTAGAATTGTAGTCATCAGATTTCAAACTTTTTTGGCAATTTTAAAGAAAATGATACTTTTGTTATTGAGGTTTATTCAGTCATTCTGAGATATATACATGGTGCTTTGAGCCAACAATTTAGTCCTTAAGTTTATATTATTTATATATATATATATATATATGAAAAGTGAAAGTTTCTCTGTCATATCTGACTCTTTGCAACCCCATGGACTATACAGTCCATGGAATTCTCTAGGCCAGAATACTGGAGTGGGTAGCCTTTCCCTTCTCCAGGGCATCTTCCCAACCCAGGGATCGAACCCAGGTCTCCCACATTGCAGGCTTCCCTGGTAGCTTGGACGGTAAAGCGTCTGCCTACAATGCGGGAAACCTGGGTTCGATCCCTGGGTCGGGAAGATCTCCTGGAGAAGGAAATGGCAGCCCACTCCAGTATTCATGCCTGGAAAATCCCATGGACTGAGGAGCCTGGTGGGCTACAGTCCATGGGGTCACAAAGAGTCGGACACGACTGAGCGACTTCTCTTCACTTTCTTCACTTCTTTACCAGCTGAGTCACAATGGAAGCCCAAGAATACTGGAGTGGGTAGCATATCCCCTCTCCAGTGGATCTTCCCGACCCAGGAAACTGAACCAGTCTCCTGCATTGCAGGCGGATTCTTTACCAACTGAGCATGAGGGAAGACATATATATATATATGTGTGTGTGTGTATGTGTGTGTGTGTGTGTGTGTGCTCAGATGCTCAGTCGTGTCTGACTTTTTGTGACTCTATGGACTGTAGCCTCCTACACCCCTCTGTCTGTGGGATTCTCCAGGCAAGAATACTGCAGTGGGTTGTCATTTCCTCCCCCAGGAGATCTTCTTGACCCAGGGATAAAACCTGGATCTCTTACATCTCCTGTGTCTCCTACATAGCAGGCAGATTCTTTACCACTATGCCACCTGGGAAGCCAATAAATATATGTGTGTGTATATATACACACACACAAATATATGTATATAAAATACAAATTTGAATTACTTCAGAGTCTAATTCTAAAGTTTACTCACAGTGAAACTTCCCATTTGAGCAGCAAAATTCAACAAGCAGATTAGTTTTCTATAAGTTGATTTCCTTCTCAGAACTTGGTTTCCTACTAAGATTCACTTATCAATATGTCGAATAGTAAAGTATAATTTGGTTGCTAAAAAATAAAGTTATTAAACTTAACTAAATTTAGTTGAACCCAAATTGACACTTTTTTTTTTTGCCTCTCTGGCACACACTCAGCAGATGTCATTTTTCAGAGCTTGCAATCCTGTTACATCCAATGATATTTTAAACAAGCGCTATATAATACTTCAAAAAATAGGAAGGGTGAGCACGGAATCTTTTTGAGATAGATGACAGAACAGTGTGCATTTTTGTAAAGTGTCATAAAGAAACAGATGACTGAACTGGAATTATTTCTCTCTCTCTCTTCCCTTGCACACATGTCCCCCCATTTCCTGTGTCCTATTCACATATTCTTTCTGAGGTTCTTTTGCTTCTTCTGAGAGCAAACGAGAACACAAACATCTTTATGATCAATCTAGAAGCGGCCAGTTTTCCTCCTAGGGTGAGGAAGAGAACTGAACAATGTGAGTGGCTGTCAGGGCACTGAGGGAGTGATGACAAAAAAATTACTGAGGTGACTTAGATCTCAGATCATAGTCTATTCTCTGCAGTATTCAGACTCCACTAAGGAAAAGTTTAGCTAGACTAAGTCACTAAACTTCCCAAACTAAGACAATCATTAGACATACTGAACTTGATGAGATGAAACATACATTTACTTAACATTGATCTCTTGGTGAATGCTATGTATCATCCACCAGCCTTAGTCCACACAGCACCCAAGCAAATTAGAAATAGGCACCCACTTTGGGCAAACACAGCTAGATAGGACATGCTTTGCAAGTGGGGCTGGCTGGTTCAACATCTTCCTGTTGCCTCCAGTAGGAAGCTTTATGCAGAGCAAAATCTGAACAATTGGACATGAGGATCCTATTTATATAGATCTTTCTCTTTAGTGCTCTATAAATCACAAGACAAAAATAATATAACTAGAACATGTATTCACAATCATTGCAGAGTAGGACTGTGTCAGATTGAGAATGCAAGATTTTCTAGAGAAAATACCAAATTCACTCCATATAAATTTAGGTGAGCCTAAACTGATACTTGATACAGATTCCTTGTATGAAGGTTGTCAAAGAGCAATGAATAAAAGCCACTCTCCTTGTTTACACTAACAGGAGAGTGAATACTTACCCCCATCTTCAACTGTAAACTGGAATATGTCACTTACGGCATTAGCCCCTTCTCTTAAGACATAGCATATTTTCATATCATCAATGTCAGCTAGAAAACAACCAAATAACAAGATGATTAATTACTAGGGCAAAACCAGTGACTCATTATGTATCGTAAGTCCTATTGGCTGTTACTCTTCTGAACCACGTTTAGGTCCTCTTCTCCTAAGGGAATAGAAGCTATCTTATTTCTCCTATCTCCAAGCCCCCTTGATTTCAGCTGTCCCTTGGAAATCTGATCCCTTACACAGATAAATAGAGTGTAAGAGTTAGGCTATAATAATAGCAAGGTGTTGCCCCTCCCAGTGGTATTTGCATGTTCGTGCACCAAAGGAGTGACTATCTAAATACGGAATGTCAGACTCCATGACAGGTGGAAAGGGAGATATTTTGAGGCATGGCAGATTTCCTGGCACTACAGAAATCACACCCTTTGCCTCCCTGGCCCTGAGAGGACAGAGGTTCCTCTGCTTTCCCTTTAGGCTAATTTTTCTTTTCTCTTGTGTTACAGCAGGCTGTTTTTAAGCTCTCCAAATTTTTGAGAGAAAAAAAATGAAAATTAAAAAAAAAAATCCCACAGATTGAAGTTACTATCATGACCCAGTACCAAAGAGAACTCAGAAAACATCTAGTAAAAGCTGAAACCTTTATTCAGAGTGAAAAATTATTCTGCCTCAGAAGTGTTTTTTCCTGCTATTTTCTATTCTAGCTATCAAGTTCACTGGTATGGTTTGTTTTCAGTATTGACTAATACGCAATTTTAAAATTTATTCATCCATTGTGTGTTTGTCTCTGAAACAATGCCACTCTTCTTAGGTGCTTAGCAGAAAGACAACACCATCTGGTCACGTGGAAAGAGCTTGGTCCAGTGTTCCCATTCGATCTTTAATTCTGTAAGAAAATCTAAAGGCTGTACTATAAGAAAAAGAAAAAAACACCCAGTCCTTGTATTAATGTTTTCTACACAAAAACTATAGTACTTGGGAGACAGTTTCATTAAAACAAATTACCACTTCAAGGGTGATTTTTCAGAAGTTTTCTTTTTTAAACTAATGAGAACATGAATTCAGTTATAAGATACACAAGAGTTAGATTTTCCCTCCAAGTTAGACCTAAACTATTGATTAGATGAAACAAACAAAAACTCATTTTATAATTTTCTTAATAATGCACTGTTCAAAATCTCAAGTAAAGACTTTGATTATAACAGTTATTCTACAGGTGCCTCTTTATATGAGTATATACTTTTATATATACGTATTTATATATGTGTATATATATACACTTCTCTCTATATAAAATGTGTTTATATTGTATATAAGGCTTCTTTGGTGGCTCAGTTGGTAAAGAATCCACCTGCAATGCAGGAGACTTAGGTTCAATCCCTGGGTGGGGAAGATCCCCTGGAGAAGGAAATGGCAACCCACTCCAGTATTCTTGCCTGGGAAATCCATGGACAGAGGAGCCTGGTGGGCTACTGTCCATGGGGTCACAAAGAGTCAGACACGACTGAGTGCCTGAGCATATATTATGTTTATATATATATAAACACTTGCCTCTTAAGGTACAGAAGTATTAAAAAGATAAAAACCTGATAGCCAAAATACTTTTTTAAGTAAACTTAGGATAATTAACTAGATTTTCTTCTTGCTCTTAAACTTGCATCAGATTTATTTCAGTTTATCTACACAATCATTTCATGTTTTTTTTTAATTCTAAATTAATTGACATTCCTGGTAACCACACCCTAGTTACCTTTAGGGAAATTTCTGAAAGTAATAAATTATCCCCCATAAGATATTACTATGTATTTGTCATAGAGAAGAAAATCCTGGTACTTGAGACCTGAGGTGGACAGAGCAAAGAAGCATACCTCGACAAAACATGAAGTTTGAAAAGAACAAAAAAAATTCCCTAATTTGTCTAATTCTACCTTGGTTACTTTTCCTAATAGTGAAAGTTAATAAGTTTTTTTTTTTTTCGTCTTAGGGACCATTTAGTCAATCTATTTGGCAATAACCTTCCCAAGCCATATATGCTAAGCTGACTTAATTTAGTGTATTGAAAATCCATCAAAATATTGTTCAGCTTGTCCCTTCATGAAAAAACGAAGAAAAAGACAGCACAGTTGTCACTTCAGACACTGCTTCCACTTCCTCTGGCAGAGGATGAAATGGTTAGATAGCATCACCGACTCAATAGACATGAATTTGAGCAAACTCTGGGAGATAGTGGAGGACAGAGGAGCCTGGTGTGCTGTAGTTCATGGGGTCGCAAAGAGTAGGACACGACTGAGCGACTGAACAACAACAACATTACTTCCTCTACTGCAAGAGCAGCCATGGTAACCACTATAACGGAGCTTTCTCCGTTTTTACTCACTCATCTAATTTCCATTAAACTCCTCTGAATCAAACACCAGCCTCAACTTGTTGAAATGAGTCCTGTGTAATTAAATAAAAACAATTTTCCTATGTTCAAATTCGCATTCTCATTGGAACATGATGCTTTCTCTTAAAATGTAATCTTAAAAACTTATATTCACTTTTTATAATAAACTCACAGCTACTCTATATTTACAAATGACTATAAAAAGCAATCACGGTGATTCCAAGTCAGTGACAGAGCAATGGTCTGTACTGAAATAGAATGATTTAATGGCTCAGTATTCAGGAAATAATATTCCAATATTTTGAGCTGTTGCACTTGGCCCATGGAATTTAAATTAAATATCCTTGCCCTATTTTCATTCAGAAATTCTTTTTTTTTTAATCACTAAAATCAGATTCTTTTTTCTGATCACAGGATTCGTTTGAAGTAACATTTTCGATTCTCTGAAGAATATCCTTTCACTATTCCTTGCATCCTCTTTCCTTTCCAAGAAAAGAAACCAGTGCAAGAGTGCATGCATCTCTATCCTCAGAAAGCCTTCACACACAAGTTTCCTGCTGGTCTGGCATGACACTTGGCACCCAGTTTTCCTGTCCCTGCAGGCCCTGGGATATATATTCAGGCTTTCAGCCAAGAATCAGGAGGTTGAAGGGTAGGGCTATTTGCCAGAATCTAAAACAGAGAAGCAGTTTACTTTACACTCTGCGACATCCATGTTTATTAAAGCATTTGTTATCTAAGAGTCTAACACTGTTACAGAACAATAACACTCCCCCTTGGGAAGCCCTGGGGTTTAACTCCATCTCGAACCCACAGAGCTCACACAGGAGAGATCTGGTTTCCATTCTGACAAGGGTGAGATTTTCATGAAAGCAACCCAAAGCTCTTTGTAATGAAAGTTGCACATTCTAGAAAACAGAGGTCTAACTCCCAAGCCAGCAGATTGAATGGGCTTCTCCTTTTAGTCACTGAGTTAACTCTGCACAGGTCACCTGCCCTTCCTGTCTCAGACTCTGTGGACACACAAAGAAAATTGAGGTTACAAAAATGCATTCATCTCCGAGAATGCAGATGCTTGAGGCGATGCAGTTTGTTACTGTGTTTGACACAGGGCAGAGAGGAGGTCTGAAATGAGAAAATAATTTCCTCCTACTATGAATTTTGTTAAAATATCTTTAGGCTCTTAACAATGAACTGGATATATATTTTGGTGATGGGCTTCCTGTCTTCTTGCTTGTGCTAAGTCACTTCAGTCGTGTCTGACTCTTCGTGACCCCAGACTCCTCTGTCCGTTATGTTCTCCAGGCAAGAATACTGGAGTGAGTCGCCATGCCCTCCTCCAGGGGTCTTCCCAACCCAGGGATCAAACCCGTGTCTCTTAGGTCTCCTGCATAAGCAGGCAGGCTCTTTAACCACTAGTGCTACTTGTACTGACATAATCATTCTAAATGTAGATATGTGTTTACCCGTTATATCTTTGGACAGGTGTTAGTCTCATAAAATCTTATAAGAATTCTAAAATCTACAAAGTAAATATAAATGCATCTTTCTATTTTCATTACAAGGTTGTTAACAACAATAATAGTCTTAGAACAACCCTCCAAACAGCAATCAAATTAATACAAATTGGAAGGGTCTGTTTGAATGGTAACACACTGATTTGCTCAGTCATGTCCGACTCTGCAATTCCACAGACTATAACTCGCCAGGCTCCTCTATCCGTGGAATTTCCCAGGCAAGAGTACTAAAGTGGGTTGCCATATCCTACTCCAAGGGATCTTCCTGACCCAAGGATGGAACCTGTGTCTCTTGTGTCTCCCGCATTGGCAGAAGGATTCTTTACCACCGTGCCACCTGGGAGGCCCCTATTTGAATGGTGGCTGGTAATAATAATAATGTGGATTCAGAAAATTTAGAAAGCACATCCTTCTCTAAGATGCTAACATGCTTCATGAACTGTCTTCCGCATACAAAACAGGTTGCTCAGAGGGAAAGTGGGGCTGATGGAACAGAGTTGAAAAGCCTGTTTCAAATTTAATTCACCAAAGTTCAGCTCTTTCTTTGGCATCTTAGCTTATATTTTCAAAATACAATACTCCTACTAATGAAGGTCACTACAGTGGGACATGTGGCAAGAAGGGAGCTGTTCTCTGACGAAACAGAGTCCCTGTATTTTCGCCTTTCCTTTATTTCCCTTTCCTTCTCTTTCCTTGGACTCTATTTTTTAATTTAATTATTTTTTGGCAGCACTATGTGGCACGTGGGATCTTAGTTCCTGGACCAGGGATCAAACCCACACCCCCTGCATTGCAAGCATGGAGTCTTAACCACTAGACCACCAGGGAAGTCCTCCCTGGCCTCTAATTTGATGCTCTACTTACAAAGTTATCAATGACAGCCGTATCTCAAGAAGTAAGACTTGGAGTGCCCTTTGATTATAAAGAAAGCAGAGTGAACCGTACCTTGTGTAAACTCAGTCACACTGTGGTTGCCCTGGCCCAGGTTGAGGAGATATCCATGTCGAGGGGCCTCCGTCACAATAAACCGGAGAGAAACGTGTAAGCTGTCTCTGTCCTCTGCTTTCAATACTTTACTTGTGATCATGAACCCCAAGTGGCCTGTGGCCAGAGTGCGAAGTGTAGAGGCCCCTTTGTTCACGACAATTTGGGGGACTCTGTTGTCAACAGCTAAGATCCGGATCTTCATTACTTGGGGTCTTCTTGTTTCAAATACTGTATCAGGAAAAACATAGAAATCTGTATGGGAACCATCAGTCACTGTGAAGGAGAAGCTGTCTTCACTTGACTCGGTACCGTCATGTCTGTAGCTGATTAAGTTTTCATTCAAGTCCTGCTTGGTAAAAATCATGGCGGGTCTGGTATTGTTGAATAGGAGTTGACCATGAACAGGCACTTGGGTGACAGTGAATTTCAAGAGTTTGTCTGGAGTATCCCTGTCTTCCACAGTGAGTTCAAAGGGAGTAATCAGCTTCTTTTCACCTTCGCTGACAACCAGGTTATGGATGGTGACCACTGGCTTTTTGTTGTCCACATCGCTGATGGAGATACGGAATGTCCGGAAGACAGGGTTACGTCCATCAGTGACCTGAAACTCAAAACTGTCCATCTTTACCTCGTCATCAGCTGTGTGGATATAGTAGATTTTATTGCCAGCCAGTTGGAGCTGAGTGAAAGATGTGATAGACACTCGAGGCTGGTCTGTGCTTTCTAAGTGGCCTCTCATGGGAGCCCTGGTGATGGTAAAAACTAAGTTTTCATCAGGACTGTTCAAGTCACTAGTGCTCAGTAGATCTGTTGTGAGGGTGACCTTACCACCTTCTTTCAAGGACACTCCTTTACTTATCACATCAGGGAAGACAATGTCAGGGCTTCCAATAGACACATAAAAGTAGCGATCTATGAGGGCATTGATTCCATCAGTCACGTCAAATTTAATTAGATCCCGAATGCCCTCTTGCCCAAAATGGACATACTGAATCAAATTGCTGTCTACTTCATCCTGGGTAAAATTCATGCCCAATGTGATATTTTCAAAGACACCTGTAGGTGTTTGTCTCTGTAATAAGCCATGTCCTGGCCCATAACGAATAATGTAAACCAAGAATTTGTCTTCAGAATCTAAATCAGTTGCCATTAATATTCTGTTGTTGATAATTTTGGTTTCCCCAATTTCTATTTCCAGTCCATTATTGATGGCCATCCTAGGGGTCTCGTCATCAACAGGAATAACCATGATGAGGACCATCTTTTCCACAGAGTGCTTACCATCTGTGAGTTGAATCACGAAACTGTCTTCCTGAGTCTCAGAGTCATCGTGCTCATAAATGATGCTGGAACTCTCTATGATCTGGTCCAAGGTGAAGCTTTCCACCAAAACGGTGCCATTTATCAGCTGGTTCATGATGTGACCGTGGGTGGGAAACTTGGTGATAGTGAAAGTTAAGTCATCCGGGGGAACATCAGCATCAGCGGCATTGAGGATGGGTGTATCAACCACCAAACTCATGCCTTCCATCACCAAAAATTCCCTGATGAATATTTCTGGCTGTTCATCGTTGGTGGGAATGATTACAATGGGGAAAAAATGTCTCTCTGAAAAGTTAATGCCATCAGAACAGCGAAATATAAATCTGTCTTCCACCGGTTCTACTCCTTTATGGACACTCTGGACGTAGTTTATATGACCTTGCCTGAGATCTTTCAGAGTGAAAGCACTTACAGCAATTCCTGCTCTCGATTTTTCAGAGCCAGGGGCTGGAGAGATGTTCTCCACGTAACCCGAGGTGGGCTGAATGACGATGGTGCACAAGATGTCATCATTGAGAGAATCCATGTCTTCAGCACTTATGTGCATTGAGGTTATAGCACTTTTATCGCCTTCCAGAACAATAAACTGCTCACCTACAGAGATTTCTGGGGCCTGGCTGTCAACAGGGAGGATGGTCACCCACACGGTCACTCCTTGGATAGTGTTACCACCTATTCTCCATTCTTGAGACATATCCGACAGACTCAGGTTGAAAGAGTCTTCTTTGGGCAAGAGACCTATCTCCCCGCTTGTGTGAGCGTAGACGACGGAGCCCTCCAAGATGTCTCTTTGGGTAAACTGCTCTGCTGGAACTCCATTGACCAGGATTTCTCCATATAGGGGTGGATCTTCCAAGAGGAAAGTCAACATCAAATCATCAGCGTCCCCATTGGTCCCCCTGATAACATTGGCCGTGATTTCAGTAGCCCCATTTTCTAAAACGTCTAGATAGGACCCCAGAGTGCCTGCAGGAAGGCTCAGCATGGGCAGCTCACCGTCCATTGGCCGGACATTCACTCTGAGAGTGATGGGTACCACGTGGTGTCTGTCACTGACCTCCAAGGAACAGCTATCGGTCAGAGACTCAGCCCCATTATGGGCATAGGAAATCCGACCCTGTTTTATGTCCTCCAAGTGGAAAATCCCACCGACATGCAAGACCTGTCCAGACAGCTTCATGTGGCCATGTTTGGGCACCTGTATGAGAGTGAAGGTGATGTGGGCCACATCAGTGTCCACATCATTCACACCCAACTCAGTCTCACTCAGGATGTGATGGCCCTTCTCCTGAACGGTGAAGCCAGTGTTGAGGATTTCGGGTGGCTGGTTGTCCACTGGCTGCAAGTAAAAGGTGAAGGTGCCTGGAGCCACGTTCCCAGCTCGGTCCTCCACCTGGAATTGAAACTGGGCCACTCGGGCAGCCACTCCCAGCTCCTGATCTGGAGGCCTGTAAGCAATTTTATGGTGGTTGACCTGCGCTTGTGTAAAATGGGCCACAACCACCGAAGGATCATCGGTCAGGACCAAGGTGCCCAACGGGGCTGGTGAGTGGTTTTCATCTGTGTCCATTGGGGGCTGGGTCACCGTGTAACGGAGTTCTCGGTCATCCGTGTCCAGGTCCGTGTAGCGTAGCCACTTCTTCCTTAGTGGTGTGAGCTGGGATTCCTGTACCACCATCCGAAGGGGACAGCCGCTGCCCAGCTCGGGAGGGAGGCGGTCCACAGGATGAATGCGTATCATGAACCTCTGTAGCCCAGACTTATTAGGGGGGTCATGGTTATCCTGGACACGAAATGTGAACTGGTCAATCACTGGCCCAGGACTGTGGGGCCCAGAGTGCCTGTAGAAAAGTCTCCCCTCTGTTATGTCTCGCTGCCGCCACTGTGTCACTGTTTTCTCATAGAATATTCCCTGTTTTCTCCAAGGGCTCCCAAGGAGCATCTCCTCCCCTTGGGGAGGATGGGTCTGGCGGAGAAGCAGATGCCCTGCTGTGGAGGAAGGTGACTCGAGCACAAAAAGCAGCAAAGAGTCCTCTGAGTCCATGTCAGTTGCACTCAGAGCTTGGGGCAGGATGGGCACGGTTTCACCCTCTGCCAGCGTCAGCCCTGTGTTGGCATTGAGGACTGGTGGCTGGTCATCCACAGGCACTAAGGTGATGGGGAACAGAAACTGCACCTGGTGCCTGCGTCCTCCGTCCACCATTCGGAGCACGAGGTTGTCACTTAGTGAGCCATCTTTGTCATCGTGATGGTAGACCACTCGGCCAGCTGCTAGCTCAGCTACAGTAAAGGTCTTAGGGGCAGAGTTGCCATTGGAGGCACCCAGAAGGACGAGGTGACCGTGCCGGAGCCCGGCCACCACCTCCAGCTGTACGGCCTCTAAGTCGTCTTCATCACTGATGACCAAATTTTGTGGTCCACTGCCTGCAGGGCCAGTGAGGGGCCGAGACTGGCCCTCGTAGAGAATGAGACCAGTGTTCCGGGTGACCACTGGAGCCAGTGTGTTCATGGGCTTCACCACTACCATGAAGGAAAAAGGATCAGAGGCAGCGCCTTCTGGGTCCACTACTTCCAGCTCGAGTTCAAAGAGACGCTCCTGGTCAGAGTCTTCAGAGGGGGGCTGATAGGCAATTTTCAGGAGGTGCAAATCCCTCTGAGTGAAGGAGGAGAGGGGCAAACTGCGGTCGTCAGTGCTCACCAGGAAGCCCTGGCCGGGCTGGAATGGAGAGGTGAGATTGAAGATCAGCAAGTCTGGGGCACACTCCGCATCCTCCGCTGCCAGCATGTCTGGGGTCAGGGCGGTCAGGACAAACTGGTCCACCTCCATCATCATCATGGCCACAAAGCTGGGCTTGGGGGCGGTGTTCTCAGCCCCTCCTCGGATTCTCACCAGCACTTGGAAGTGCTCGCGTTTCAAAGCCGGGCTGCCCACAGGAGACCCTCGCGATCGCAGCTCCACTACCATGGGCACCCAGTCCCTGTTCGGAGAACGACTTGGGGCGGTGTGGCGGTAGCGCACGCCCAGTTCCTGGAATGCTGTGCAGTCCACCAGGAGGGGCTCCTGGCTGTCCCCCTCGCTGGCCGAGCCCGGGACCTGCGGGTAGTGAAGGAGTTCCCCGTAGCGAGGCAGCGCGCCCAAACCAGGCAGGATGCCCACGCGACACTCCTGGGTCTCAGGCTGGTAGGCGAATTCCAGGCTCCGCGCGTCCAGGGCATTGCTGGTCCCCAGCAGCTCCTCCACGACCAAGGGCAGGTTTCGCGTCACAACCTCCAGCTGGGTGAAGACCACCTCCACCTCCAGCACCAGGGGGAGCACGGCCGCCCCACCCGGCGCGTCGTAGCGCAGCTGCAGCCGGACTCGATCCCGCGACGGGCTGCGCGCGCCCAGGTGCGAGTAGCGCACCTCTCCCGCGCCGAAGTCGCAGGGGAAGCGCTTGGGACTCAGGCGGCCGGGCCGCTGGGCCAGCGCGTCATTGTCTAGCACGGTCACTGCGCACCGATCCCCCGGTTGCACCTGCAGCACTAGGTCCTGCAACGGATCCAGCCAGACCTCACGGCCGAAGGGCACCCGGAGCCCGCGGTTCGCCAGCACTATGGCTTCTTCGGCGGGGACCCCTGCAACCCCCGCGAGATCCGGGGACAGCAAGGCCCGGCCGGGGTCAGGTGGCTGTGCCCGGACGCGGCTTACCAGTGACAGGAGAAGCAGCAGCACCAGCCCGGACGGCGTCGGAGGCGTCGGTGGAGATTTGGTGGGGTTTCCTGCGGGGCGCGTGCGCGCGGTGACCCCGGGGGTCCCGGTGACTTGCATGGTCCGGTTGTGACGGCTCAGCCCGGTCCCCTGGAGAGCGCACTCAGTCCCAGTCCCGGGCAGGAGGTGAGAGCGTCCTCCGGAAAGTGCCAGGAACTCCGCACGGCGCCCGCGGGGTCTCGCTGTAGCCGAGGCTGGACCAGAAGGATGGGAAAGTGGCCTGGCGCGGTCCAGGCTGGAGCTGCGCTGGGAGGCTACACCATCTCGGCCGGCCTAGCTCCACGGCTCGCGGCTCAGACGCGCGGAGAACTGAGTCTCCTCCACTCCTCCTTTCCAGGTCCCGGGACCCTGAGCTTTGAGGGAAATCCCACCCCTCGCACCCCCTTACTCCAGTCCTCCAAGGAGGCCAATCGTGAGTCCGGGGAGGAGGCCCCGAGACCAGGGTTGGGTAGCGACTCCTGCCAATCAGGTCCTGGGGGCCGAGGCGGGGAAACCGCGCGCAGGGGAGGAGATAGAAGGCGCAACAGGTTGTCCTGAAAGTGAGGGGGCTCCCTTCTTTCTGGGCTGCTAGGGTTGGGACTTCAGCCTCCTGCGATCCACGAGAACCCCCAGTTTACCTCCCACTCCCCAAATCCAATGGGAACCCGTTCAAGGAATGTTTATTTCTCTCTGCAATTTGCAAACCCAAGAGGCAAGTTAGAAGCAACGTGGCTGGAGTTTGAATCAAAACCCAGGGCAGTAAAGGGAGAAACGCGGGCGCAACTTTGCATAAGAAGGAGAGCTGGAATTAAAAGCAAAACCAGAGGAGACGGAGCCTCCCCTCGCCCCCTGCTGTCTCCTTGTAAATTATGACGGGTGCAGTTCTCGGGACTGGTGAGATTTCAACAAGTCCCCGGTTTGCAACCAAATTTCATAGCGAAAAGAGAAAGAGGCTTTTGGAAAGGGTGAGAAATGCAGTCAGATCGAAATCGCGAGGGTCGCCCCAAAGAGTAAGTTCTGGGGAGTGTAGCCCCAGGCTCTTCCAAAGCCCGCTGTTGGGGCAGCTGTCATTAAAGACGTTCCTGTTCCCTTCGCAGTAATTAGACCAAGTACGAACTAAACCCGCCTGTCAGCATCACAGTTCTTGGCATGCCGAGAGAACTGATAAATATCCGGAGGGCGAGCTAAAATAGGTTAGCTCCCTTCAGGCAGCCGGTTTTGAAGCCTGACTCGAGCCTTGCCTGCCCCCTTGTGTTTGTCAGGTTTCAGAAGTGCGGAGATTCCCGTCCGGAAAGGTTTTCTAATTGCTCCTCTCCTCCTTGAACCCTCACAATTAAGACGCTACCGTTTTCACATTTGTTCTTTAAGCAGTCTTGCTTTTCCTGAGCAAAATGTTTTATTTTAAGTCACATTCTTTTCTCTCCAATAATACAAATCGGATAATTGGAATATCAAATTGAAATAATGGTCATTCTGCCCTTTTTCTGCTCAAGGGTATTTTAGATTTGGGGGTGGGGGTGGGGAGGGAGTGTAAGACAGTGTTAAGTCCTTTTACATTTTGGTCCAAATTGAAGATGTAAGATACGTTGTTGTTTAGTCGCTAAGTCGTGTCCGACTCTTTGCGACCCCATGGATTGTAGCCCCACCAGGCTCCTCTGCCCATGGAATTTTCCAGGCAAGAATACTGGAGTGGGTTGCCATTTCCTTCTCCAGGGGATCTTTCTGACCCAGAGATCAAACCAGCGTCTCCTGTTTGGCAGGTGGATTCTTTACCCCTGAGCCACCAGGGAAGCCTTTAAGATGCATATGGGGTTACATTTCGGTGAGAAGCATTTATCCGTTTAACCGTTTGGTGCTTTTATCCGGAGCTCCTCCAGCTTAGGTTTTTGATCCCTACCTGCAGCATTGAGAGCTATTTTCCAGGACCCAGCACCACTTCTACATAAGTATTGTTGAGTGATGTCAGAGTCGCTCCAGGAAGCCCACTGGGCAGCCTCTGCGCCTGGGAGTGGAGAGGGAGAGAGTTTAAGTGAGCCTCTTATCCAAACAAATAACATTTTGTTAGCCTAATATGTTTCAGCCTATTGTACTTTGAACTCCTGTGTACAACTCATACATGCATTTTACAATTTAGTACAAAATGGACATCCAGGAACACAGAAGGGATGTGACTAATCTTTTAAACATGAGAAAATCCTCACCCAACTCTTCATCAATTTCTGATCTGTTTTGGTATTATTATTTTATAATTTAATATCCTTGTTTATTATTATGTACAGAATTCAAAAGAAAAATTCTATGATGTTCTGTTCACAAAACGAAATGGAAGATGCCAAATGAAAAGGGACATGATTTTCAGAATATGGTTCTTTATGTGTTGTATTTCAAATCCTGGTTATGGATCTTAATTGAAAAATGTCAGGCATCGTGACTGTGGGTTCGTTCTGAGAAGTGAGACCACCAGCCTGACCCCTGGTGCTTCCCAATGTCTGGAGGGCTTTCCTTTCTTCCTTTTAAAGTCCAACTCTGTTTGACTTGCAAGTAATGATAAGATCAGCATTTGAGGTATGGCAGTATGCCTGAAGGGCAGAGTTCAATATTTTGTTTCATGGTAAGAAGAATAGAGGTCCACATTTATTTTCAAGTAGCCTAAGGAAATCAGTAAATTATAATTTTTTTGACTTTTTAATTTAGCTTGCCTTGATTGAGGTGAAAGAGTGACTCTTAGAAATTATTTTTGGTAAATATCTTGGGTACTTGGGTTTTTTTAATTACATAGAAAGTGACACATACGTTTATTTACTTAAATGTATTTTGCATTGATGATCATTGACAAAATAGTAAAATACTAAATTCTCATCTGAAAGCAAAGATTATTGATAGTAATGATCCCTCATTAGGATAAATACCTCAGTATTAAAATATTTCTATACTTAAATTGGCAAAGAAATATTTTATGACCAACACTTGCAAATCTTAAGAGATAAAATAAGTTGACAAACATGTAGTTTTTTAAAAATACCAAGCTTAAGTCTTCAGTTCTTGCCTTTTAAAGCTTTTGAACACCTGCTGTATATATTCTGGGGAAAATATCCTTTACAATAAATTTTTAAATTTATTTACTCTATGGAACACACACCAGAATGTCTCTTCAAACCAACTTAAAGCTAAGTTTATTGATTGTTAAAACTCAAAGGATCTCTGACCTAAGGTTAAACACCCAAGAACTTCTTGTGTTGTAAAATAAAAGATGCAGGCAAGATATTCAGGTAGAAATGGGATAGAAGGTTTGGGGCTCTTAAGTCAGATGCACTAAAGACACACGTGGTCACATTTTGATTGTTCAGAGTGGTTTCTCGGTTTATTTCACCTCTCTTATGTTCCGCTACTGGCTCAAGAGACTACTAGAAGAGATTGCCTGATAGGCATCTTAAAAGTACTTACAGACGAGTGATTAAAGTTTTAGGTAAAACATCTGTAATAGTTCTCAATAGAATTTTATTCTTTGATAGTTTCAGAACCACAGCTTACTATAAATCCAAACCTAACTAATTTCAGAGTGGTGCTAAAAGGGTAAACAGCCTTGTGCCCGTTGACCAAAAGCTGGATTTCAGCCTTGGCTCTGACATCCACTAAGTGACTTGCAGCAGCTCCCCTTTGTTTAGCAACCAGTCTCCTCAACTATAAACCAAGGCCCTCAGTCTTTGTGGACAAATTCCTCTTTGGTAATATTTTGATTTTTGGTGTTTGGTGCCTTAAACCAAATTTATGGGTGACCTTCCAGTTCCTTCTTTATGTTCTATGCTCAGAAGCAATAGTTATCATTCTTGCTGGAAAGACTGACTCGGCTAATAAAAAAATATGACTACTATCTAGTTAGAAAATTAGAAGTCAAAGCTCATGCCCTTTGACAATGAATCAACTGTTTCTTTTTAGATAATATGAAACAATTTTTACATTCATTGACATGGGTAGCTTACATACATCATTAAGTAACTATATTTTTTAATCAAAGAGAAATTAAAACCTAGCAATACAAAACTAAATTAAAATTCATTAGGAGGATAGATAAATTTTCAAGATGAATCTATTATAAGGTGATACACATAGTGTCATATATACCCAATCTTTTAGATAAAGCTATGCTCAAATAGGGGTCTACTCTGTGGAAAAAAGAAAGAACACTGGACTAGAAGCCAGAAACCCTTGTTTTTTTGAAGCTGGCTTTTCCACTTACTTGCTTTGAGCTCTGGACAAGTCACTGTCTGCATCTCTAAAAAAAAGTGATTGGAGAGGAGAGAAGGAAGATGAAAATATTGCCTAGACTTTCCTCATGATGCTATTGGAAAGGTGAAATATTAATAATAAAATATGCATGTGTTTATGTGTATGTATATATGCAAAGTTGAAATAAAGAAAAATGATCATTGCTTTCAAATACCTTTCTATATCTAGAAATATGTAGATATAGATTGATCAATAGAGATAATATTCCAAATTTTTACTAAGTAAAGATGGCAAACTCTTAGTTTCTCTTTGGTTCTCCTTATCTCATTTGCTCAACTAACTTCTTAGTATCTTATATCCTGACCCAGGAATCGAACTGGGGTCTCCTGCATTGCAGGCGGATTCATTACCAACTGAGCTATCAGGGAAGCCCCCCAAAATATTTGGGTCATTGTGAAAGTGAAAGTCACTCTGTCATGTCTGACTCTTTGCAACCCCATGGACTATACAGTCCATGGAATTCTCCAGGCCAGAATACTGGAGTGGGTAGCCGTTCCCTTCTCCAGGAGATCTTCTCAACCCAGGGATCAAACTCAGGTCTCCTACGTTGCAGGTGGATTCTTTACCAGCTGAGCCACCAGGGAAGCCCTATTAGTGAAAGTGAAGCATTTGATTGTGATCATAACAAATAATAAATCCTAACCATGTCTATTAATTGTTCTATTAGTTTTCCTCTCTTGCTTGGATTTCCAGTCTTTATAATTGCTTCCTCTTTGATTAAAATCTTGCTTAATTTTTCCTATTTTATAGAAAAATAATGTCCCTCGGAAACAGCAGCCCCTCTCATTTCTCAGCCCCACACATTTCTCTCTTCCTGAATTTTTTGAATCATTTGTATCTACTGTTTCAACTTTATCACCTAACAGATTTATAAACCTGCTACAAAGTGACCTTCACCCCTCAAGTCATCCAGACCATGACTCACCTCATTCTCTACAGCTGTGAATTGTAGAGACTCTATGTCCACAATGCTGTTCACATCTGTCCTCTGTTCCCACTCTTATCTGTCATCATCCTAGTTCAGTTCATCATTTATTTTTCTTTTTTTTTTAACTTTCTTCAAATCCCAGTTTCCTGGCTGTTGTATCTGCCGTTCTATACATTGCTCCAGAAAAAAAATGAAAGTTCTTCTTTGATCATAAGCATTTTGCTAAAATTTCTTCTAGGCTTCCCATTGCCTGTCAAGTAAGACACACTATCTTCATCTCTATATTTTACGCCAAACTCCATATTGTTTGGGTTTCCCTGATGGCTCAGGTGGTAAAGAATCTGCCTGCCATGCGGGAGATCCAGGTTTGATCCCTGGGTTGGGAAGATGCCCTGGAGAAGGGAATGGCAATCCAATCCAGGATTCTTGCCTGGAGAATTCCATGGACAGAGGAGCCTGGTGAGCTACAGTCCATGGAGTCACAAAGAGTCAGACACATTGAGCAAGTAACACTGAGCCACTCTGTTTAGGGACTGGACTTTCCAATACTGGGTGTGAGACAGCAGCTCTGCAAACACCACCTCTGCTTCTTTAAGATTCCAGATGTCACGGCAGCAACTGACCAAATGAATTCTCTCTCTCTATCACTGTAAATTCACACATCCAGACAGGAGGGGATTATCCCAGCTTAAGTCACAGGCCCACATTCTAGCTGCCAACGGTACAGGGAACCTGTGCGTCTGGTGTTTTTGTCCTCCTGGTGTTGAGTGGCTCTCTTTACACTAAGATTCACACTGCAGGAATTTCTCACTCAAGAGAAAGAAGCCAAAGAAGCTCCAGGGAGCCAAATACAACCACAGCACATCATAGTAGTTAAGTATCAATATTACCATTTTATATTTGAGAAAACTCTTCCCTGGTGGCTCAGATGGAGACACAGCTGGGTTCATCCCCCCTCCCAAGTTCATGCCATTAATCACCAAATTAGAATTAAATAAATTTGATGAGATTAAAAATGAATGAATTACAATTCAAGTCATCTGACTACTGCTAATTTGTTTTTTCTTTTACATTCTGAAATATGCCATTAAAAAAAACACACAAAAATCCTTGAAGCACATTTGGCAAAGGCTTCCTATGTTTCTATTATTCAGGCAAAGGCTTACTGAGCACTGCAGAGAGGAGAAAGTGGTGCATAATAGCATCACATTTTTTGTTTTTTAATTTGGAAGATAATTGCTTTACAATGTTGTGTTGGTTTCTGCTATACAACAACATGAATCAGCTATAAGTATATATATATCCCCTTCCTCTTGAGCCTCCCTCCCACCCAACCATCCCACTCCCAGCATCATCTTCTGATGGGCTTCACTAATAGGGATAACTAGATCCACACACTTGGAAACCTACTCAATCCATACAATTGTGAAAATTCTTCCTGTTGAAGAAAGCAATCAAAGAAGGAAGGAGAAGAGAGCGGCCAGGTCATTGTGCTTTGCAGGGACCCGAGCTGAACTAGCAATAAAAACTCAGCGTGGCTCGAGGTTCAGCATAAATGCCTTAACTTGTCACCCTTTATCATAGTTGTCCCCAATATCTGGCTGTGTCACGCTATGATCTTTTCTTTTTTTAAGTCAGTGATCCTAGGATACGAATAGCTGTGGATTTTTCACCCATAAATTTTAAGCAAAACTCCGAACAAAGTGGAATTTGAGTTGAAACAAGAGACCACCACTCAGCTTAACCCAGAACTAAACAAAGAACAAATAAGGGCAAAAACTCTTACTGGGATTTAAATTTTTAAAAAAATGTATAGGATGACTTCTGTAGGTTTCTTACAGCAATACTATTCTTGACCCCTATTAACAGGCCTTCACTGAGGTATGCATAGTGTCCTAGGAATAAACCACATGAGTTTTACAAAAGCCCCTCTGAAGCAGAGAACTTTGTCTCATTTACATCTCACGCAAATTAAGTTCTATAAGACAGAGTAATTTAAGGGACAAATTTTAAAAAGTTTTTAAAAATCTATCTAATTTTAATATGAGATGAATAGTGCATATACTTCTAGAGAGGGAAAAGACCCTTTAACGGCTTCAAAACAGAATTATAAGCTCAGAACACAGAAACCATTACAGATTTATTTTCAGAAGCTATTTTTTAAGATGACTTAGTTCTTGAGAACAATTTCATTGGTAGGTCACTTAAAGGTTTCCAAAAATGTTTTCTTTCATTTATTTATGAATCCATCTCTAGACCCCATTTTCCAGGAATTTTCTAGCCCCCACCTAAAAGATGCCAGCCTTGCTTCTGCTTGTGCCCTCCTAGGATCTCCAGCCATATTCCTAATTTGCTCTCTCCAGGCTCAGCCCTGTTATCTTTTGCCAGGTCCCCCAAATTCCATCCCCATCTCCTGCCTTCCTGGCCAGACTTCAGTATTTAAATTTCACCAGTTGGATAAATGGTCATTTGGCTGCAGCTAGAGCCCCTCCAATGACAGAAAGCTTGTTACTCCAGATGGTAGTCGGGTTTATCCCTGAAAAGCTGTAATTACTAGAAAGTTCATCCTTCCATAAAGCTGAACACTGCCTCCTTGCGATTCCATCTATTCTCTTCGCTGGCATGAAATGGATTCTATCTACTCCTTCTTCCACATGACAGCTCCCTAGGTATTTGAGGTCAGCCATCGTGTCCCTACCAGTTATCTTTTCTCCAGACTAAATATCGCTGCTTCGCTCAACTGTTTTTTGGGGATACCTTTTCCAGATCCCTTGCCATTTTATTTGCTCTGTTTATCAGTGCCTCTTTGAAAAGGTGGCACCAAGATCTAAGCACAATAGCTTTCTTGGGATGGCATGACTGATTAGTGAGTGAGCTGGGCTTTGAACCCAGGTTATATAGATCTGATGACTGGGTTTTTCTATTCTACACAATCTTGTCTGCCAACACAGTGCTTCCATTCTTTGTGTTTCAAGGGTATTTCAAAGTAAAATAAGCCACATTACCCTGCTAAGCACAATTTAAAACAGCAGAAAGAAATTAACTGGAAAGTTCCCTAGCTCCATTTTAACCTCTTCAATTTTTAGAGAAACAAACACAACATCAGAAATTTAAAAGGAAAAGAAAAAAACAAAAGGGATGTTAAGTTATAGAAAACGTGTACACTGTTACCACACTTTCTGGAAAGAAATTAGCTTATTAGTGTATTGGTTGGTTCACAATGAAGAGATGATATTTTTATTCCTTTGAAGAAGTTATTGTCATTTTAAGAACTTATCCTAGGAAGTAATGCAACGTTAAAATGAGTTCTATACAAATAGAGATGTTTATGATAATATTATAGATTTTAAAAAGTCACAAAAAACTGTCTAAAAGAAAATAGAAAGATAAATTAAAATTTAGTAAACTAACAGAGAAATCACTTGAGGAGTCGCTTTAAACAATAGGGTAGGCATATGCCACCTTTTTATATCTGCTGCTGCTCAGTCATGTTCGACTCTGCAATTCCATGGTCTGTAGCCCACCAGACTCCTCTGTACTTGGGATTCTCCAGGCAAAAATATTGCAGTGAGCTTCCATTTCCTCTTTCAGGAGATCTCCATCCCACCAGAAAATCATGTTAGATCAATGTTTATTTAACAAGTGCTTGTTATAATTATTTATAATATTTTAAATATGGTTCCTAGAACCAGATGACTCAGGTGGCTGTAGGAACAAGGAGAAAAAAACAACACTTGGAAGTAAGAATATATCATCACTGCTGCTGCTGCTAAGTCACTTCAGTTGTGTCCAACTCTGTATGACCCCATAGACGGCAGCCACCAGGCTCCCCCGTCCCTGGGATTCTCCAGGCAAGAACACTGGAGTGGGTTGCCATTTCCTTCTTCAATGCATGAAAGTGAAAAGTGAAAGTGAAGTCGCTCAGTCGTGTCTGACTCTTAGCGACCCCACGGACTGCAGCCCACCAGGCTCCTCCATCCATGGGATTTTCCAGGCAAAGTACATATCATCACAGGTCATTTGAAAAAATAATTTTTGAGTGCTTATTATGTGCAAGGCTAAGCTGCAGGGATTTGGATGGATGAAGGAAGGAGATCCGGTCTCATTAATGGAAATTATCAATTATAGAAAACAAAATGTGTTCACCTCACTGTCAATGAATGGATATATTTTAACTTAAATACTAAATCCAATAACATCTAAGAAACTAACTTAGTTGAAACAAACTTTCTAATTGTTAGCTTATTGTGTAAAATGTAATTACATTCTTTTCTACTACTTTTAAGAATACTCAGGTTTCTCACCTTCCTTGGTTTGCATCTTAAGAAAGCTAACTAGAACAGCGACTGGAAGAACAAGAAAAGTAAAATCTGCTGAAGCAATTTTCTGAAAGAGTTTTCAAAATCATATTAATGACTTTGAACTTGATGTAACCTGCTATTTCCCATAACTTACATATGATGCTTATCATATTAAAGACATCGATTTCTTAGAAGGAAAAAGTGATTTTTTTTTCATTTCTTTCAATTATTTTATTCAAGACATTTTCTGACTTAGTGCATCAAGATCAGTTATAACATTGATAAAATAAGTAACTTTATCTTCTAAGCCTAGTACTCATGACTTTTGAGCTTAAAGGTGGTGATTAAAACCTGTCTTACCTTTTAAAAAAACTGAACCATCAAATTGGATAGACCAGAAGGAAATTAAGGGAAAATTAGAAAGGAATTCAGAATAATATGTAAATAAATATTGAAATTTGCAACATAGACTAAAGACTGTAATTGTTTAGGAAAACAGAAGTACTTGAAGTCAAAGATGCTGCTGCTGCTGTTGCTAAGTCGCTTCAGTCGTGTCCAACACTCTCCCCTGTCCAACTCTGTGCAACTCTCTCCCGTCCAACTCTGTCCAACTCTCCCCCATCCTTGGGATTCTCAAGGCAAGAACACTGGAGTGGGTTGCTATTTCCTTCTCCAATGCATGAAAGTGAAAAGTGAAAGTGAAGTTGCTCAGTTATGTCCGACTCCAAGCAACCCCATGGACTGCCCACCAGGCTCCTCCGTCCATGGGATTTTCCAGGCAAGAGTACTGGAATCGGGTGACATTGCCTTCTTTGGAAGTCAAAGATAGGAAGGTTTAATGAAGGGAGTAGGTTTGGGTTAGAAACTGAAGGATGCACTTGGATAACTGAATAAAGAAAGGAGAGCTTGCAGGTCAAGGAGGACAGCAGAAGTTAAGGGTGTGGGTACACTGTACCTTAGGGAATTCCCTGGCTGTCCAGTAGTTAGGATTTCATGCTCTCATGGCCAGGTTCAATCCCTGGTCAGGGAACTAAGATCCCACAAGCCACACAGCACAGCCAAAACAAAAACAAAAACCCTACATCTTAGTAGCAGACAGTACTGATAAAAATAGACCATTTAGTGATATAATAAAGTACTGATGAGTTTGCTGTAGTCATTCATGTTAGAAAGTCACTTTAAAAAAAGGAAATGGACCAGGGTTGGAGGGGAAGGTGGGACAAATTGAGAGAGTAGCATTAACATATAGACACTACCACGTGTAAAATAGCCAGCTAGCCAGAAGCTGCTGTATAACACAGGGAGCTCAGCTCCGCGCCTGTGATGACTCTAGAGGGGTGGGATGGGGGATGGGAGGGAGGCTCACGAGGGAGGGGGCATAAATGCACATTTATGGCTGATTCATGTTGTTGTACAGCAGAAACTAACACAACCTTGTAAAACAATTATACTGTAGTTAAAAGATTTAAAAAGATGATATTAAGACTTGAAAACCAAACTAGCAGTGATTGTTGGGGATTTTCAAGGTGATCAATAATTAGTGTTGTCCTAAGAAGAGTAATCTGGCAGCTAACTTCCAGCTGTGGTAAATGAGAATATAGTGCTTAGGATGTCATTTCATTGGAATGACGGGGGTAAGGTGAGTAGGGTTGCTGCAGAAATAAGGAGCGAAAGGTAAGGCTAGAAAGTTTGGAAGTGAAAATATGTCCGTAGCAAGTACTTTGAGGAAATACTTGTTGAATGCTTCCTACATGCAAAGGAGTATGCTAAGAATGGACAGGATTGTTATAGTGTCAAGACGACGGAAAAATGAAAGACAGCTTTATGGTTTCTAACTAGAAGAGTGGAAAAATAGATTTCATAAGGCATAGGAATGGAAGTGTGAGACCTCTAACATGTGGGAAGACTTCATAGACCCAAAGAACTGGAACTAAATGGGACCTGAACAAGGGAGTCTTGTTCCAAAAGAGCACATGTTTACATACATGTCCATGTACACACCCACATCCACTGTGCTGTCATCAAAGGAAGGAAGGCTGTGATTATATACACAAGGCTGTTCACATCTCTTTGATCTATTCCTGGTGTAAAACTGTTATGCTCCAAGATATTCATCATGGGCTCTGGTTACAGAGAGTTGTAATGTCTCAAACTCCACTGAGTGTTTTCCTTCCAGCTCTTTGCGCTATTATTTTAGACTTTAAAATAATATAATTACGATATTTTAAACAGTGTAACTTGCCATTTAAATTCTAGAAGAAATCTTCTTCTTTTAATTATGTAGTCAAACTAATATTTTTCAGCACATTCCTACTTACTCCTCCTAAAGCCTCCAGATTCCTGCATGTTGATATCTGTCTGACTAGTGTCTATGAGTATAGCTTTCCAGTGTAGGTAGGACGGTTTTTGTAAAAATATGCTGTTAAGCTACATGAGTCTTAACTCAGAAAAACATATATGTATATCTTTGGGTTCCATGTTTTATCTAGAAACATGTTGCTTTTATAGGCATGCTGATACGGGTATAAGATACTGCAGCATAATATCTTTTTCTATGTTATGATGAAATATTTGACTCTCCTTACTATCTCTTTTCCCTGGAGTATGTAACTCACCATACTCATATTATGTTTCCAATAGGCTACTGTGTGTGCTTAAAAACAATACCTTAGGTACTGATTTTGCTGTGCTGGTGCCTGACTATAGGAGAGCTATTAAAAGAATAATAGAAATATGTACATGTCTAAGATTATATATATATATACACACAGAGAGAAATAGAAAAAGTTGGTAAAACATTTTTATGAGATAGTACTACTATGATATCTTCTGGGAGTTTATGTGATGGAAAGTACTGGTGCATTACAATTATAAAAACCGAAATATTTCACAAGTGTTCTGGATAATATTAGATAGAGGAAAATAGCCCATTAAAAGAACTAATTAATGCCTTCAAATGAAAGTAGATGCTAAGTATGGCTTCTTTTGGGGTTATGTTGCATGTCCTCAATGCAGGCGATGTGAATAAAGGAAGACAACTATAGGAATATCAGAATCCATCTGACTTCTCCGATACTGCACGATTGATTATTTTCCCAATGTCACTGAAATGACATATTCAATTTTAATACTGTTAGAAAAATCTCAGCAATTTTGTAAGATGTGATGGCTCTGATTTATAGAAGTTCTTAAAAGGTAGCAATAAGAAAAATAAAAAATGTAGCAATAAAAAACAGGCAATCCATGAGAAGAATATCAAATATAACATTCCTCTTCGCTGAGGGCATTCATCATCAACACTCATACGTTACTTGTATAATGCCAATCAGCTGGGGCAAAGACTCTGAGTTCTCTGCTGGTCTTTTCATAGGACAGCTGCTTTGAGTGTTGACTCATGACAGCTCATGTCCTCTCCCTTCTGTCCTCGGCCAAATGAGAACCACCTCAATAGATCAACCAATACTCCCTTCTACTCATTCACCGTTAGACCAAGGCCAATGATGTAAACAGCAAGCCTCTTTACCTCAAGGTGGGACAGACTCTGTGGAGTAATTCATACTTCAGAGCTTTCTGGAGGAATCACACTAAAGCTAGGTTTTAGTTAAGATTACATTCTTGCTTAGTTTTTTTTTTTTTTGTCCCCTGCATTGTCCTGCTTCTGTCACTTCCAATCTCATGAGAGTTCTTCCTCAATAAATCACGTGAACAAGAATCTTGATCTCAGGCTCTGTTCCCACTGAACCCAACCTAAGGCAATGTGATGTGGATAAAATCAAATGCTATAACGTGGGTTCCAATCTTTCAACTCTCTCAGTGGCTTGGTGATGACTTAGTAACCTGAGTTTCTTCTGATTCCACCTGATGATGAGCAAATAATAGATCACATATTCATTGAGACACTATTGTTTTTGGATCATTTCTTTTCTTAAGGACCCCTTTTTCTGCTCTACAAAACCAAAAAAGACCCCATTAATATTTGTTTTTGTTGTTCAGCTGCTAAGTTGTGTCCAACTCTTTGAAATCCCATGGACTGCAGGGATCCCACACCAGGCTCCTCTGTCCTCCACTCTCTCCCGGAGTTAGCTCAGACTCATGTCTGCTGAGTTGGTGACGCTATAACCATCTTGTCCTCTATTACTCCCTTGTCTTTTTGCCTTCAATCTTTCCCAGCTTCAGGGGTTTTTCCATTAGTATTAATATTTACCCCTACCTATTTTGAAAATTTCTGCCAATATCTCACATATAATCACAATCTCTTTAGGAAGGATCCTTTCATTACTTTTGCTACTGATGTTCCCTGTGAGACCTCTGATTTTTTTCCCCCCAGAGGGCCATCTCCCAGAACCTTCCAGGTAACCATATGATTGTGTCTTTCTCCTGCCATCTGGAGAAGAGAATGGCTACCCACTCCAGTATTCTTGCCTGGAGAATTCCATGGACAAGGAACCCTGATGGGTAACAGTCCATGGGGTCACAAAGAGTTGGACACAACTGAGCGACTAACGCTTTCAATACCACCTTCCATCTACCCATGCAGCCATCAGTTGACCCATCTATTCATCCATCCCCACATGCATCCTCATATTTAATCAACAAATGCCAACAAACACAGATTCTGTCTTTGCCCTAATGAGAATGTCCAGTGGTGGATACTGATAAGAAAACAGACTAGTGCAATATAGATTGTCAAAGAGTTATGAGGTGTGATTCAATGATGAAAGCTCAAAGATGAGTGGGCTGCTTACTGTGCTAAGGGGGAACTACATTGTTCAGGCACAGTCTCTCTGAGCAGAGCAGACTGTTGATCTCATACATGGTTCAGAAAAAGAACGCAGTTCAGAGTCTGGCAGAATTTCAAGCATGTCAATGAATTGAACATCATCTGTAGAAATAGATTTTGAGGAGCTTGCTGTCAATTGGTTGGCACTTAAAGGAGAGTTGAGAGGACTGAGTCTGAGTCTATTTCTGACTGGCCAATTTCTGATCCACGAGGAGCTGTTACTGCTTGGCTGGCTTACAAAAGTATGTTCCCTGAGGCAAGCTGTCAGAGATTAAATTGATTTTACAATGCTGGTGGCTACTTATTAACATGGCTATATAACCATTAGTCTTTTCCTAGGAAAATGGGTTTTGTTTATAATTCACAAATGAAATTCCCCCCAAGATGGAATCTAAAAGCATCCTGTGGAATCACCTACTTGGGATTTGTAGGGATTCAAGAAAGCTTTCAAGAGGAGGCCACTTAGAACTGAAGGAGAAATAAGAACATTTGCATATTATGGAAGGCAATAAATTCCCCTCTCTAATTTTTTTCCTTGGGCTATTTTGAGCTGACTTTCTATTAATTACATCTAAAATGTCTTGCTAATCAAGATAAAATTAACCTTTTTATTATTAACCTATTTTATTATAACTTAGTCCCATTGAATGAAGAAGCGTTTATTACCTAATTCTGTTAAGGATGTTCTTTCATTGGGATGGGGCTTCGCTGGTGGCTCCGATGGTAAAGAATCTGCCTGCAGTGCAGGAGACCTAAGTTTGATCCCTGGGTTGGGAAGATCTCCTGGAGAAGGAAATGACAACCCACTCCAGTATTCTTGCCTGGGAAATCCCATGGACAGAGGAGCCTGGCAGGTTAGTCCATGGCGTTGCAGAGAACTGAACATGACTGAGTGACTAACACTTTTACTTTTTCACTTTTTTTCATCAGAATATTTTCTGACTTAGCTTGGACACATGCTGTGCTTCTATTTTGTATTTATATTTTAAAATTTTTAGTAAATTGCTTCAGTCTTTAGACTCTTTGTGAGTTCAGTATTCAGAAAAAAAAAATGAGGACTGAGTCCTTTGTTTTTCTGTTTCTTATACCTTGGTTACTATATAAAGTTGAATTACTGTAAAAAGTTGAGAACAGGATCTCTTTTTGATTGCTTAGTTCTAAAATCTCTTTTCTGAGATCAGCCTGAGAAGTCAATTGTTAGAATCATCTATTTTTAGCACAAGGGCGTAGTAATCTGAAAATGCTACATTTTAGATGTAGTGTAGGTGAATACCTTTTCTAAAACTCGGCATTTTTAAAGTATTAAACCTGTCATTGAATACCAACTATCACTGTTCAGGATGGAAGGTGAGATGTATCATAGAAACTCTATGATTTCAGTGATGTCATAGCAAACAGAAATATACTTTTAGATGTACTAGCAGAAGAAAGAGAAACAAATAAACACAGACATGTGTATGTATGTATGCGTCAGTCGCTCAGTCGCGTCCGACTCTGAGACCCCATGGACTGTAGCTTGCCAGGCTCTTCTGTCCATGGAATTTTCCAGGTGAGAATAGTGGAGTGGGTTGCCATTTCTGTTTATTTACTTACTTGTTTCTCTTCTATACATACATACATTTTCTGAGAGAAAGGACTCCAGAAAATATTTGAAGGAAAGCCTTAACTTCAGTAAAGCCAGAGAGCTGGCACTTACAGGGAAAGAAGACACAGCAGCAGTCAGTGAGTGTCAGTAGAGCCATTGCTGTTGGGAGAGAAGCCTCACTCTGAGTCATGACAAGCAGAGCTGGAGTGAAGGGGTCCTGCAGGCTTGGGAGGGTGACCTTTAACGTGGTGGGAGGGGAGCTGGGGAGTTCCTGTTAGTGTAATTCTAATTTACCCTCATCAGCTAGCATAACAGTAGTGCAATTTACAATTCTGTTTCTTATCAACACTTTTTCAGCTAATACTTCCCTTGTGTTTCTAAATGAAACATTTTTTAAAAAAATTTCTGAATAGGATTTGATGTGTGACTCTTCTTTACTTTTTATGGCAGTAATTGACCCACATTTGCCTGTGCCTGGGAGATGTACAGCTGCAAGTTTGCCAGCAGGAACTTCCCCGGTGGTCCAGTGGCTAAGACTCCTCACTCCCAATGCAGGGGACCCCCCTCCACCAGCAATTCGATACCTGGTGAGGGAACTAGATCCCACATCCCACAGTGAAGACCTGGTCCAACCAAGATAAATAAATGACTAAAAGTAAAATTATATATATAAAAAGTTTGCCTGCAGTTTCAAGGAGTTCACAAAGAGGAGCTTTCCACCCCTCCAGTTTATCCGTGGTATCCAGGAGTTCATGGATCTTAGATTTAAAACACCTGCTCTATAGAAACTAACAGAAGAAGCAAACAGCAGGCTGAAGACTGAAATTTCAACAGAAGGATTAAAATGGAACAGAGCCTGGAAACAGGAGAGGGAATGATCGAGAGGCGGCCAGTAACAGGATCTTTTCAGATTTAACCCTTTGGCTGAATCATAAAGTTCATCCCACATTGTCTTGGTTTCTTCTGATTCTCTCTCCTTTCTTTCCTTTCCAGAAGTTTTGAATTCCAAACTAAGGCTGACCGGTTGCAGAACCTCCTACTCAATAACCTTTGATTCTTTACACATGTCCGGAACCCAGCGTCTGTTTGCCTTGTCACTCAGCTTCAGGGTGACTGATGTGGACATTCAAATGGAAATGACAAATAGAGAAACACTGTATGGATATAACACGAGCTTTTCTCAACAGGGAATATGTTGCCTTTTGTTGCTCACCTTGTGTGAACCTTGGTGTTTTCTTTGATTTACTTCATGACTGTGGGCAAATGACTTAACTTGAAATCCGTCAACTTTCCCACAAAACCTTTTCTTTACATCACCTGGTGGCTGACGCCGTGTGTCTGTCTTTGATTCGCAGAGGTCTGAAGGCTCTAAGATTTTTGGTGCTACTGCAGGCAAAATACCATGCGTACATAATTGACATAATTCCCTCTCAGGCAGATTTTTATTATGCAAACACCAGAAAAACGACACCCTGTCAAGTTTGAACATGTAAAGCAGAGTTATTTTTCTCTCCACCACGGCATGCCTCTTTCTACCTTAGTTAGGCTGATGAAAAGCAATGCTGACAGTTTGAAAAGCAGGCATATGTTTCAAGAGGTAGATAAGATGCAGAATGCTGCATGCATGCAGTGTAGGAAGCAGGAAATGCTTGTTGATTAAGTTTGTAGCCAATTAGCTGGGTTGCTAAGCCACTCCTTGGTTCTGCGCACCAATCTAGACTTTGCGTTATTCACTCACTCAGGCGTGCCAGGCTCTGAGCTTACACTGTTGAATTAAAACCAAACCTATTTGGAGGGCAGGAATAGAGACAAAGACATAAGAGTACGGACTCGTGGACATGATGGGGGATGGAGAGCATGGAACGAATTGAGAGAGTTAGCATTGACATATATACGCTACCATATGTGAAATAGATAGCTATTGGGACGCTGCTGTATAGCACAGGGAGCCCAGCCTGGTGCTCTGTGATGACCTAAAGGGGTGGGATACAGCGGGTGGGAGGGAGGATTCCGAGGGAGGGCGTATATGTATACTTATGGCCGATTCACATTGCTGTACAGCAGAAACCAACACAGCATTGTAAAGCAATCGCTCCCCCAATTTAAAACAACAACAACAGCAACAACAAATCAAACGAAATGAAGCAAAACAAATGTATAACTTAGCACAAATGGTAAACAAGCAAATCGCAAGTTTTATCACCATTAAGGAAAAATGCAAGATACTCCCAGTGGCATGATGTTTATGACTTTACAAAAAGTTTTCCCAATTATACTGTGGAAATGCAATGACATGTAGAGGTTTAATGACACATTCCATAGTTCAAGCACAGAGAAGAAAACTTTTTTGTTTTTGCATATTGGCTTCTTTATCTGATTGATAAAGACAGAGGTTTTTTTTTTTGCTGCTGATTTGGGTCCTAACATTGTAGAGGGTGTGGAGTTGCCATGTAGAGCAGCCACTCTGACACTGACAGGGGCGAGAGGGAGGCAGTGAGATTTGCATATTTCAAGTGGGAAATTGCAAGTGAAACAAGCATGGGTAAAACGGATTGAGAGATTACAGGAAAAGGCAGTTGTGTGAAAAGGCTGGACAGTAATAGGGCAACTGAATTATTGTGTAGTTTAAAGAGCTGGGAAAAGTGAGCAGTTATTCTAAGTTCCACATTGGGTTTGGGGGGACATGGCAGTATAATTTTCATTGACAAGTAAACAGGAACAGACAGCAAAGAGTGACAGGAAAGAGAAGGTCCTTCCATTCACTGAGCACCATTCGTTTAATTTTCCTTTGATGATCCTGCTGCTGACTCCTGCCCTTACTTTGTACATGCATTTAGGATTGGAACACCCCTGTTGTCCACAATGTTGATTTTGTCTCAATGCCCCGTGAGAAAATGCACATTCTGGGTTTCTTTGGAAGAAGAAAGACATCTTTAGAGCCGGGACGTACCCCTTAAGGCTCAAAGCTCACAGCCTGGGAACTAAGCTTTTAAATAGAGAGAGATGACCCGAATGTCCTACAGATCCTAAGGGAAGCATGGTTTCTCTTGACCCTCTTGTTCATCTTTCTGTTCCTAGAACCTAAAATAAGTCAGACACAGGGTTAGTGCCCTGCACTTTTGTGAATGAACACAGCTCACCCTGTATTTCCCATCCCTTTGGGTGAGGATGGGGGTGGGGATTAGTGCATCCCTTTTAATGTTCTCAGATAAAATCACAAAAAAAGGATGAAGAACACTTATGCACTGGGGAGCCCTCCAGAAAGGCGAGTTACATCTGATGTGAGAATTTAAACCTAGAGTTAATACTTGCAATGAAAAATAATTATATTTTCTCCTTTGTTTAATTTGGGAAAAAAGCTTCCCACCCAGGGTTCATGTGAAGACAGAATTGGTTCAGTTATTACTTTCAGAGAGGAAAAGGTTAAAAGTGCTTCTAAGTTTTTTCTGTGTCAGTTTTCTTTTTATCTCAACTGTAAGAGTTACTGATTGTAAGCAGCTGGGGTCTTGCCCAGGTCTTCAGTTCAATGATTCATACAGCTTCTCATCGTAAGAAGACAATTTGGAACTGAGTTTGTGAGCAGCCCCCTTTCTTTAAAAGAATGTGCTTAGAAGAAAGGACAGTGGAAACTTCTGCCCCCTGCTCTCCTCTTCCAGGGAGAAGAGAAAGAAAAATACTCCATGCCTGTTTATTTAAAGTATATTTTCAGAGTCCTTGCAGAGTAGATCAGAACACATGTGGCTGTTTTACTTTTTAATTTTCCTTCTCTAATCTATAGATTGATAAATAGCAAAGCTCAGGGTAAGATATCAAGAGTTTCCAGTTTGGAAAGTCTGGATGAATCAAGAGTTAAAAGAGAGTAATTAATGAGCAATTCTTTTTCTTTCTCTACCCTCATCCTTACCTGTATTTCAGGAAGATAATAAAACATGATAAAATTTCAATCTTATCATTATCATTAAAGTTCAAGGTAGCTTTGCAGGCAGATTTTTGGGAGAGGGAGCATCTGAATCTTTGGATAATCCCTTTCTTCTTTAGGGTATATGCCAATCAGCCACAGAATTGACTTTTTATCTCAAATTTTAATTTAAATTGTAGATTATGAGTGAGCCCTGTTTAGCTTGGATAATACATTTTTTTCCCCCCTCCTTTCTGGGTTCCCAGGAACTCAAGAATAAGCATATAAAGAGAATGATTTAAGATGTTTTGTATTAATATATATTGCCTTTCTGGTTTCCAACAGAATCATTTTTTTTTCATATTTAGATCTATTTTTTGTAGTCTTCATTTCATTGTAGTAATCCATATATGTGAAAATATAATATTATGGTGATTTCTTTAATATCTTACAAATGCCAAAAATTGCTTAGAACACTGTTTTCAAAAATAAATATTCAGTCCTTTTAAGCTTCTCTTTCTCTCTAGCTCACTTACTCTTCAAAAGGTCCTTGGATAAAACCAATTGCAGCATAATGTCATAATTGTGGAAGCTTGGCCTTCATCCATGCTGAAACTTCATCAGAAGCTGCTGGTACAGGGAGAAATTTAGTAGTGAGCATGTCCAGAGACACTAGAAATATTATATTATGGGTGTCCCTCTAGTATTTTAGTCTAAATTAAATATCTAAAAGGGATATGGAGATTTCAGATTCATATTTAACAAGAAACAAAGTGGATATTAAGACTTAAATGTTGTAGTTTACATTTCAGCCCAGTGCTTTAATTCTAGCGTGGGAAATGGACATACAATTAAGAAAAACCCCAAGCATATGGTCAGGGCACCCATGACAGGTATGTGTATATGGCAGGGCAGGAGGAACTGAGGCAGGGGCGTGGCTAGAAGAGGGAAGCAGGAGAGGGATCTGATACGCATGTACTCAGGGCAGCAGGATTCATTATACTCTGCTGCTTCATGTTGGTGAGTCTAAGCCCACAGGAATGAAGACTCTCATGATGAGGACTGGCTGAGGGTCTGAGCTGAGCAAAACTTAAAAGTTCAGTAAAGATAATGCCTGCAGATTAGAGAAGTTGGAGAAATTAGGCACTAACTCGTCCATCTTGGAAGCAACCCAGGTCAGAACAAATGACCTGGGTGAGTGTGTCTCTGGGTTTATATGAGATGCCCTTCCCTCACTCATTGTCGCCTTTAGTGTCCTTCAACCCAATCCTCACAATCAGGTCACATAGAAATGTACAGATATTGCAACTGTCTCAAGTGTGATAGAACAAAAAAATATAATTGTAGATGAAATAAAGAAACCCACATTTCATATTATTTGTTTTGTGACAGTGTGAATAAATAGCATAACATTTTCACCAAAACAGAAACTAGTAAGTCATGATAAAAGTGCCACCTCCTAGAGATATTTACTGATACTGTACTAATCCATCTTCTGTCAATTGTGAAGATTGCATTATTTGGGGTAGAGGATGTTGTTGTTTATATCTTTTGATGTTACTGACCAGACCAAATGTACCCCAAAGAAAGTATATCTCTATAGGAAAGACTCCTGGTGGTCATAAATTCCATTTTTTCTTCTTGACCAGATATAAAAAGCACATTTTGCAGCTTTCTTCAAAGCTGGGATGGTGCTGTGTGACTGAGTTTGGTCACAGGATGTGGCAGGAGTAAGGTACATAGTTTTGAATCCTGGTGATAAGAGCCCCGTGTGCTACCCTCCTCACCTTTTCCCATGTACAGATGTGAAAAAATGAAACACATTGTTGATCCTTGGCTTAGACCACCTCGCAGCCATGAAATTAAAAGATGCTTACTCCTTGGAAGGAAAGTTATGACTAACCTAGATAGCATATTGAAAACAGAGACATTACTTTGCCAACAAAGGTCCGTCTAGTCAAGGCTATGGTTTTTCCAGTGGTCATGTATGGATGTGAGAGTTGGACTGTGAAGAAAGCTGAGCGCCGAAGAATTGATGCTTTTGAACTGTGGTGTTGGAGAAGACTCTTGAGAGTCCCTTGGACTGCAAGGAGATCCAACCAGTTCATTCTAAGGGAGATCAGCCCTGGGTGTTCTTTGGAAGGAATGATGCTAAAGCTGAAACTCCAGTACTTTGGCCACCTCACTCGAAGAGTTGATTCATTGGAAAAGACTCTGATGCTGAGAGGGATTGGGGGAAGGAGGAAAAGGGGACGACAGAGGATGAGATGGCTGGATGGCATCACCAACTCAATAGACGTGAGTTTGAGTGAACTCTGGGAGACGGTCATGGACAGGGAGGCCTGGCGTGCTGAGATTCATGGAGTTGCATAGAGTCGGACACGACTGAGCGACTGAACTGAACTGAACTACAATGTGATCATGAAATATACTTTTGGTATGATAAGCGACTGAGTTTTGGGGTTGGTTTAGCCTGTCTTAAAGTCTAGAGAGACAGTCTTACTGGTTAAGGGACGTATAAGCAAACTGACTGAGATTTATTCCAAAGAAAAATTAATCGATGACAGAGGTGGGGAAGTTACAAGGTATTCTTGTATCTGGAGATGCACTGGAAAACAAGAGATTAGAATCTTCAAACCAAACAGAAGTAACTTTATCCTCCCTTTTGAGTTATTTATTGTAGTATTACAAATTACCCTAAGCTTAGTGGTTAAAAACAATTAAACATCGGCTTTCTCCAGTTACTGTGGTTCAGGGATCTAGGACTGGTGCTATCTCGGATCTCAAGTGAAATTATAACAAAAGTGTCAGTCAGGACTACTGCTGCTGCTAAGTCACTTCAGTCATGTCTGACTCTGTGCGACCCCATAGATGGCAGCCCACAGGCTCCCCCGTCCCTGGGATTCTCCAGGCAAGAACACTGGAGTGGGTTGCCATTTCCTTCTCCAATGCATGAAAGTGAAAAGTGAAAGTGAAGTCACTCAGTAGTGTCCAACTCCTAGCGACCCCATGGACTGCAGCCTACCAGGTTCCTCCATCCATGGGATTTGCCAGGCAAGAGTACTGGAGTGGAGTGCCATTGCCTTCTCTCATCTAAAGTCTTCACTAAGGGTGGAGGATTCAATTCCAAAAGTCTCCCTCACATAACTGTTGGCTGGAGGTCTCAGTTTCTCACCATGGAACTTTTTCTGGGACTGTTCACAACATGGCAACTAATTTCCACAGAGCAAGGGATCCCAGAGAAAAAGAGAGAGAAGCAGAAGCCACTACATCTTGGAAGTAACATACTGTGCACACTACAATTCTTACTCCAACTTGCCTGAGTTTGGTTAAATTTCACAAGTTCAGGGTACAGTCTTGTACAAGGCTGCCCTCAACTTCAGACACCAGATCACCTGCACTTCTGTTCTGATGGCTACAAATTTGAGGCTTCCTATTATCCTCTCAAGTACAATAATTCACTACAGTGTTTCACAGAACCTTGCAAAGCACTATATTTATAATTTTATAATATTACAATTATATTTATATTTACATAAATATATGTGATTATCAGAGAAGGCAATGGCACCCCACTCCAGTACTCTTGCCTGGAAAATCCCATGGATGGAGGAGCCTGGTGGGCTACAGTCCATGGGGTCGCTGAGAGTCGGACACAACTGAGTGACTTCACTTTCACTTTTCACTCTTATGCATTGGAGAAGGAAATGGCAACCCACTCCAGTGTTCTTGCCTTGAGAATCCCAGGGACAGGGGAGCCTGGTGGGCTGCCGTCTATGGGGTCGCACAGAGTCGGACACGACTGAAGCGACTTAGCAGCAGCAGCAGCAGTAGCAGCAGCAGCATGTGATTATAATAAATAGCTATAATTACATTTATAAATTTATAATAGTACAATAAGGCTTCCCAGATGGCTCAGTGGTAAAGAATCCGCCTGCCAATGCAGGAGATGCAGGAAACTTGGGTTTGATCCCTGGATCAAAAAGATCCCATGGAGAAGGGAATGGCAATCCACTCCAGTATTCTTGCCTATGAAGAAAAGAAATGTATCTATATATTTTGCTTGCATTTCTTATAAAGTATTATTGGGATTATTAAAGTACTCTCACATAGTAGACATTTAATAAATATTTTGGGGTTTGAATTGGAAGGTAGTAAATAGAAATACAAATTTTTTCTTCTGGAGAAGTAAATTATGATGCTTAATTTAAAATTACATTAATTACACTTAGTTTGCAGATGGCAGCACTTAAGAAAAAACTAGGAGACATATGCATTTCTGTGAGAGGGTAAATTTTTTTCTAATAATATTACATTGAATATAAACCAAGAAATGAAATGTTTTGTAAGAAAGCTTTGTAATCCATTCCAAGACAAATAAAGGAAGAAGGAAGGCTAATTAAAAAAAAAAAAAAGAAACAAGATCTTTTCTTGTTTGGTCCTCATTTTAAAATCAATACGTCTGAGTTAAGGGAGATTTTTCTGCTTGGTGCAATCAATTTTACTTCCTAATATGACATAGAAATTAACTTTAGGTATAAACTTTCCACTGAATTACAAAGTAAAAGGATTTAAGGAAAGTTTAAGAACAGCCAGAGTTAATCTTTAACGGAGGTAAAATAGCAATCCAGTCATGTGGTTCAATAATTAATGAATACAGGACATTTAAATAAATGTGGTATCTTGTTTGCTTTAATCATGAATTTAAACCAAATGACTTTGTATGCTATGATATCAGATACTTAGAAATTTAACTAAGTATGTCCCATCCAAAGAGTAAATTTAATTTATTTTATTCCCTATTCATTACCTTTTTTTGTGGTCCTCTGAAATGAATCTTTTCCTCATTGGAGCTTAATGGTATAAATCTTTGGAGTAAATCTAATTTATTTTATTCCCTATTCATTATCTTTTTTTGTGGTCCTCTGAAATGAATCTTTTCCTCATTGGAGCTTAATGGTATAAATCTTTGTTTAAGCCTGTTGACTCTTTTTTTGTAAGTAGTCTTTGAAAAGGGTGTAAAGAATCAGAAGACAGTATGCTGTTATGAAGTTATTTCTTATCTTTACCTTTATTAGTGAAGGACAGAATTATTTTCAAGTCAAAATGATTCATTCTTAGCCTTTTTTATTCTTTGTGCAATAAAGTGGACCATGTAATAGAAATTTCTGAAGAAATACAACTTTCAGATTTAGAGTTACCTTTTTAGGGAGTTATCTAAACACAAAGACAAGACTATTTTTAAATCATCTTGGATTGAGCTCAGCAATTGTCCGGCAGCACAAATGAAACATGGATAGAAAATGTTAGGGGCCCAGCAGGGCTTTTCAAAATTATTTTATTTAGATCCACGAGAAGACTAAGATTAGGGTATTTAAAAATAAATCAAGCAGGTGGTGGAAGAACCAAACAATTATGACTTGATGACAAAAGAGGCATGTTCTTATCTGGATATCCAGATAACAGATTATGAGGTCCCATGAAGACAGGATTCATGTATCAAAGCTCTCAATTTAACTCTAGTAATCGAGCTCTTTGGATTTCATAGATTCTGAGCTGTATCACCGCCCATCTCTACAAGGCTTCATTGCTAGCAATTTAAAGAAATTCAAGTCTAGTGCAAGATTCTAAAAACCTGTGAAAGGAGTCTATCTTTCATCAGTTTTTATTCTGATGAAACCTAGGAGTCTGCCTAGGAGATAGATCAGTCTACAAGTGCATGATAGCATAAATTGCAGAAGCATTGATAGGAGAGTTTCATCTAAAAATTGCTTTAAAAGACATCCCATCTCTGGGCCTAGAGAACTATTTTCAGATGAGAAGATTAAGTGACGGTATTTAGGAGATAGGTATCTCAGACCTTTTAAAAAAGCGCTAAGAGCAACTATCTTTTGATCGCTTACTATATACAAAGTTCTCTAGTCTGCTTAATGAAGAAATAAAGAGACATAAAAGATACCATTTATACTTTGAAGGCATTTAAACAGTGTGTAGAAAAAGACACGTTATGAAAACAGTAATTGGAAGTGAAGTGAATGATACTGGAAATGTATATATTATATGTTATATATTATATAACCTTAATATATGTAAGAATAACGTTTAAGTCTATTCATAGAGGAATTTCTGAAGTATATATATCTGAGTTCAGTTCAATTGCTCAGTCATGTCTGACTCTTTGCCACCCCATGGACTTCAGCACACCAGGCTTCCCTGTCCATCACCAACTCCTGGAGCTTGCTCAAATATCTGAGAGAGATGCTATTTATATCAGTTCAATTGTAACAGAGGGAATCTGAAGATGAGTAAGGCCAAAAGCCTGCAAAGACAGGTTTGGGGCAAATTGTAAGGTGATCAATGAAAAGTGGAAACTACTTAGACTATTTGAGATTAAAAGCACTTGAACTTGTATGATGGTAAAGTGAATCCTGTGAAATTACTGATATTTGGCCATGTTGGACCTACATTAATAGAAACTTCATATGGCTAAATATAATAAGGTGAAGATTCAGTAAAGTTTAGTATTTGAACAAAATATGTTTGTGTTAGTCTATCGGTTGTGTCCACTCTTTGCGACTCCATGGACTGTAGCCTGCCGGGCTCCTCTGTACATGGGTTTCAGGTGACTTGGGAAAAGATGCTTGTTCACAAACAGAGGCTTCCCAGTTGGCGCGAGTGGTAAAGAACCTGCCTGCCAATGCAGGAGATATAGGAGAAGTGGGTTCAATCCCTAGGTTGGGAAGATTTCCTGGAGGAGGGAATGGCAACTCACTCCAGTATTGTTCCCTGGAGAATGCCATGAGCCAAGGAGCCTGGTGGGCTACAGTCCGTCTACAGGGTCACAGAATCGAACACAACTGAAGCGATTTAGCATGCATGCACCACAAACAGAAAATTAAGAAAGGAAAGCCAAGTGGTATGTTTTTTAGATGAAGGCTGGGAGAGTGAATAGGATCTCAAAGGAAAATGACGACAGGGTTGAGAAAAGAATACGATCAAAGAGCCACTTTTTAAGGTGGGGCGGGGGGCAGGTGGAGAAGGCACGGTCAGAAGTAGAAGGGGATATGGACTGGTTCAGTAGGATCTTGTCTGATGAGAAATAAACGTCAGTCATTGAATCTGATGATCAGAAGATGATGCACAATCTTTGGGGAAGTTAATTTAGTAGTGGAATGAGGATGAAGCCAGACTCTTTAGGAAAAAGAAAGCCCTGGATGAACATGGTCAGAGCCTTCTATGAACAAGGTGGGCAGTACTGGCAGAGCTGTCAGTCTGGCTGGTCAATAGAAGAAAATCCACCACACTCCATGACTTCTGCCCCTAAAGAAGACCAAGCAGTGATCTCTTGTAGTTTCGCGCATGTTTGGGCTTCCCTTAGGAGCACTCCAGAATATAAACAGAAGAAACGGTTTTCAAGAAGTTCCAATTTACAATTAAGAATGAGAGCCATGTTTACTATGATACATTTGCTTGTGAATTTCCACCCTGACCTCAGCTATCAGGCCTGAAGCATTCACACCCAGGTGCAGAGGCTGTGGAGGCAGCTGGCGCCTTGTGCTCCTGTAAGGCTGCCAGGGTCCTTGGATCAGGAGTGGAGATAACCTAATAGAAGCTGGCACAAGCAACCATAGCCTGGAAGGAACTTCTTTTCCTTCTTGGTTTTTGTTTAGCCCAAACAGCAAAGCTTTAAGTCAAATGCCATCTAGGCAACAATCATGACTCAGTAAATAAACTTATTAGTTCCAATTTACATTATTCCTTCATAAGGCATTCTCATATTTTTGGTTATGTGGTTATGATTTTCATTTCTATCTCATGTATTTTTTTTATTGTTTGGGTTATTGAAAACTCTTTGGAGAAGATTTTATTATAGGAGGAATCACATCAACACCACGTGGAAATCACAGATAAAATTAATCACACTCTGGAGACTATGAAGATAACAAGAAAATTAACTAGATCATATTCACATTGCCATGGTCAACTGAACACTGAATCCTGATGTCAATTACTGAATTATTTTAGGGATTACTATGTCAAGACAATTTTCATAAATTACTTTTTCCCTAACTTTGGTATGATTACATTTGCAATTTTAGTATTAAAACTAAATTTTTCATTAGACTTAAACTTTAATTCTTTTTTCTCCTACTAGCCATCACACCGAAGTAGGATTCTATAAATTTTCACTTTTTTATGCATAATGCAGGAGACCTGGGTTTGATCCCTGGGTTGGGAAGATCCCCTGGTGAAGGGAGTGGCTACCCACTCCAGTATTCTTGCCTGGAGAATTCCACGGGCAGAGGAGCCTGGCAGGCTATAGTGCATGGAGTCACAAAGAGTTGGACATGACTGAGCAACCAACACACACACACACACACACACACACACTCTCACACCCTCCCATTATGAGGCCCAAGAACTAGAAGACTCCACTGTCTGTGCTGTGTGCCACACCCTGATCCTGTCTGTCAAGGAGATGTCTTAGGACAAGCCTGGACCAGAGCTAACAGGAGCAGATAGAAGACAGAGGGCATTCTAAGTGCTTATACTAATTGCCTTTTTCTAAAATACCCTTATTTGATTTTCTTAACTTTTTGATGGATGTACAACTGAGACATGAAGAAGATAGATTTAACATTTTCTTAATATAAAATGAAAAGAGTTGAGAATAGGATATGACATTTTACCATGAATAACATCATTAGAGTTTACTGTTGCAAAGAAAAATGTTCAGAGTTCAGATATGGGTAAAACAATTGCCTCTGGCTTTTGAAGAATTGAGAATCTAAGGGCCTACCCAGGGCAAATCAGTAAAAAAAAAGAGCCATAGAAATCTATGTCATGATTAGGAAAAATTCAGCTTTAAATAAGCTAAAAGAAAAGGAACACAGTTTCTTCTTTCAGTGGGAGAGATATGTGGCTGGTAATCATAACCGTGGACTTCCCCAGTGGCCCAGAGGTTAAAGAATCTGCCTACAATGCAGGCGTTGCAGGTTCGATCCCTGAGTTGGGAAGATCTCCTGGAGGAGGGCAGGGCTACCCACTCCAGTATTCTTGCCCGGGAAATCCCATGGATGGAGGAGCCTGGCATGGCACTACAGCCACGGTGTCACAAAGAGTCGGACACGACTGAGCAACGGAGCACATGTGCAGTCATAGCTGTGCCGCTCAGTCAACCAAGTGTACTGAGCGCCTACTGGGTGCTAGTGGTCTAGGCACTGGGAATGCAGTAGTGGAGGATCTCTGCCCTCGCAGAGTGCAACATGCATTCCTCTGTTATTCCTTCTGGGTGCCAGGCTCTGGGAACCCAGAGGAGGATGTTTCTCAGCCTTAATATCACAGTTTCAGAGGTGGAGGAACTTATAAACACTCAAGTAAGTGCAATAATATAATGTACTAAAGACAGAAACCATTAGTCATTGGAGGGAGACATTTATTTAACAGTGTATTTTCTGGATGCTCAGAAAATACATCTGATACAGGACTTTAATGTAACTCTTGTTTTTTTTTTCCAGTTTTTGAGATTGGCCAGTAGCCCTATGGCCTAAGGAAGTTGTTAGAACATCTCTGCTGGACTTCTGTTTATGCTTCCCATTGGCTCCTGTTGTTTCCGCCATTCTGAATCAATTCATTCTTTTTTTTGTTCTGTGTTTAAAGGTACCTTCTGGGAACAACAAACAGAGAACTCAGTTTTATTGACCCCTCTTGATTAGTGCAAGATTTTCCTGTCCTTTGGTGTGGGCATACCAAATAAAAAGCATCTTTTAATAACAATGCTGGAACAAAGATTGGTTTGGTGGGTTGTTTTGTATGCAGTCAAGGTGCTAATTACTGCCAGGAGAAAAGCTAGTCAATTTCACCACAATCTATTCTTCCTTACCGGGTCACGTGCTTTTGGTCACACAGCCATCACCAATCTTTTTAGCTAGACATATATGTCTGCCAGAATTGTATCCAGTATGTATCAAAGGAAGAAAGAAGTATCATAACATGGCTCATTCTAATCTTTTTTTTTATGGACTTCAAACAATTCCTTTCAACAGTGTTTGATCTCTTTTTTTGGTAAAGTTCCATAAACCAAATAAAAATACGATTCTAATTTTACATAAGGCATTTGTAGCTATTCCTCAGTCCTCACAATTATTTTAGAAAACAAACATGTGTCTTGGTTACGAGAAACAGCTGCCACCTGAAAAGGAGGAGCCTGGTGCTGATTTTTGCTCTTGGAGTCAGATCAAGGTTTCCATTCTTTTCCCAATAACTTTCCTCATTGGATTAAAATGGCGTGATGGGAACCATTCCCTGATAAATAATGATGTCTTCCATGACTGTTTTATTATTGTGCTGGTAGAAACAAAAACTTCATTTGGTCAGGGTTATGTTCTGCTTTTCCTTTTATAAAGGATTGGGATTTAAATATCAGGTCTCTTGGCCTTTTGCACCGAATGAGCAAATGTAATGACATACAAAACTCTTGGGCCTTAGCCACAAGTCAACACAGTGTACCAAATGACCCTACTGGTCATTCCTTTTTTTCACCACCAGTGTATGGGGAGTTAAGAATGTCATTGACACAGAAGCAGACATACAATCCAGCAGCTTTCTACGGAGCTACATGGTGAAACATTTGCCAGAAATGTAAAATAGTGAGAAGTTCCTTGCTTCTTTTTCTTTTAGAAAATGTAGTTATTTTTCATAAAAGTATGTTTATGCATGATAACACCCAATGGATTTGCATTGTGCTTAATGAAATTAATTAAAACTTTTTTAATGTGGACCATTTTCAAAGTCTTTAATGACTTCATTACAATATTGTTTCTGTTTTGTTTTTTTGGCTATGAGGCCTGTGAGATCTTAGCTCCCCATCCAGGGATTAAACCTGCACCCCCTTCATTGGAAGACAAAGTCTTAACCACCAGGCTGCTAGGGAAGTCCCATGTATTTTAAAACAAGGCTATAAATTCAGCTTTTAAAAATTTCTCAATTAAATTAATTAAATTAAATTAATTAATTAAATTAATTTTTAATACAGTGAATATAAAAAGATATAGCCTACATAAACAAAAAGCCTTTGAGATCTTCAATAAATTTTCAGAGCATATTTTGGAGCACGAAGCGGCCATAGGGCCAAAAAGTATAGCATTTCTTTTCTACAGTGTATTACAGGAAAAATCAGGAAAAAGATTTTTTTTTTTTAAGTGCAGAAAATCAGGAAGCCTCATTGCCTAGTATTATGTAAAATCTACGTAAGGCAACTGGAACCCTGGTTGGAATGTCATTCTGGTGTTTGTATTGGGAGTTCATGACTTCTTGCTAAGGTATAATTCAGATTATAGAGCTATCAATGTATAATTCAGGAAAATAATTTAAGTGAGTTTCTGTAGCATAGTGTAAAGTTGTAGAAATCAGAGGCAGAATGCCTGAGTTTGAATCCTCCCTTCACCATATACTACTTGTGTGATCACTGAACAGATTGTTTTATTTCGTCAGTTCTCAGTGTCTTCATTTGTAAAATAGAAATACGAATATTCCTTGAGGTATTGTTGAGCTGAGTGGCTACAGGAATTGGATGAAATAGTACGTGTAAATGGACGGTGATTGCATCAGAATCATCATTCACCAAATACTATCCATTATTTTGTTTCTTCCTGTCCAATACCTCTCCCACTTATTATGTTCCTTTCATTGCTTTCAGTTTCTAACATTTTAGTTGATAACTGAATTGATAAAAATAATGCTCTCTAATTTTTAATTGCTGAAATAGTTTTATGATGCATTCTCAATGGGCATGTACATATACTACGGAAAGATTTTAGGGTATCAGTAACTAATGCTTCAGGGCTTCCCTGGTGGCTCATTGGTGAAGAATCCACCTGCCAATGCAGGGGACACAAGTTCAATCCCTAGTCCAGAAAGATCCCCTGGAGAAGGAAATGGCAACCCACTCCAGTATTCTTGCCTGGGATTTGGAAATCCCATGGACAGAGGAGCCTGGCAGGCTACAGTTCATGGGGTTGGAAGAGTTGGACATGACTTAGTGACTAAAAAACAACAACTAATGCTTCAGGCAAACAAACCTGGAAATTTCCAACCTGCTGATTCCAATAGAACATCATGTAAAATAGTCTTAGAGAAGTAGCGCACACACGCCAACTTAATAAGCCGAGAGACCATGTTTAATGCTTAAATCTGTAATTTTTTTTAACGTTCATAAATCTTTGCAAATAGGTTAGGGCCTTGAGACATTTTTCTTGGGTTAGGCAGCTTTTGGAAACAATCCAGGATTTATAATACCAGAAGAGGAACATTCTTCAACAGTGGCAAGGATGAAAAGATTAACATAGCAAATAGGGATTTTGTAAAGAAGGTTTTTTTTAAGTCGGGATTTACATTAAACAAACTAGCCATGTGTTTACCATCTTCTGTCTTTACTCTTAGAGTCTCTTTACTCCTTTTACTCCTCCTGGCCTAGTGTCCTCACGTTGGCAGAATCAGACATCTTGATTTTAAGAAATACACACTTTGCCTTACTGTACACCAGAGGATGTGTATCAGGTGAGAAACAATCCAAGGGAACAACTTTTATAAAACTGACCTTTTAGAGAAGGGACATGTGGACACAGCGGGGAAAGGGAAGGACAGGATGAACTGGGAGAGAAGCATTGACGTATATACGCAACCACGTGTAAAGTAGGTAACTAGTGGGAAACTGCTGGATAACGCAGGGCATTCAGCCTGGGTACCAGTGTGATAACCTAGAGGGGTGGGGGTTTGGGTGGGGGTGGGAGGGAGGCTCAAGAGAGAGGGGGTATATGTATATTTATGGTGATTTACACAACATTGTAAATCAGTTATCATCTAATTAAAACTAAAATGTTCGATGAAACCTCAAGAGAAAAACCCACCAAAACTGACCTGTTGACATGAGTCCTTCAATTTGTTTTACTTTGTAGAATTTGCCCACAGCCAGCCTTTTATGCATAAAAAACTTCTGCTACTTTACAGGAATGAGAGAAGACTGCGATTCTGTGTATTGTGAGAACTCATTTGGCTTCAGAGATTCCTGGTAAAACTTGGTGAAGTTCCTTCCACACACAGGTTGCATTTGTGCCCATGCAATCCCATAAAGACAAAAGGAGTTCTTAATAAAGCAGGCTGGCTGCCCAGACATTGTGGGCTAAATGTAGGGATAGACAGACATGTATTATTTTATGTTATTAATATATTGGGCTTCCCTGGTGGCTCAGGGGTAAAGAATCTGCTTGCCAATGCAAGATCCCTGAGCCAGGAATATCTCCTGGAGAAGGAAATGGCAACCTGCTCCAGTATTCTTGCCTGGGAAATCCCATGGACAGAGAAGCCTGGCGGGCTACAGTCCATGGGGTAGCAAAGAGTCAGACATGAGTTAGCAATTGAACAACATTAATATATTAGAAGGTAAAATGAGTCCAGATACATTTTTAAAAGAGTTCTGTGCCTCAATCCATCACTCACAAGTGAATTTAGGCATTAGACCACTCCTAGATTTCTAAGGAGAAAAATAAGAGAGTATCCCCAAATCATCTCTACTGATGTTATAAATCTGCGTTCTTGAGGATCAGTTTCCTTGCCTTAGACTTAACAAGTTTGGTCTTCCTACCGACTAGTTGGTGGTAAAGTACGATCAAATCATATGAGATTTATTATATAAGCTTTCTTCTAAGGATGCTAAAATGTTTTTTTATTGTTAATTGATTATCCCACAGAAGTATGGTTTTTAAAATTCCTTTCACTTGAACCATATCCCTTGCTTTTATTTCCTGATGTTTAGCTGTTTAATCACATCTGTCATCTGCTTCTTACTCCTGTTTTGTATTTTGTTTCCTGTTTGTGTTTCTTTTCCTTTGATCATTTCTCTGCCCTCCTTTCATATTCATCTATTTATACTCCTTCTAATTTTGTCATCTATTTTTATACCCTAAGTCCTGGCCAGACTTCTTTTTTCTTCTCCTCTAATCTAACCATTAAGAGATTATTTAGTGGTAGTTAGGTTAGCTACCGAATGGCATTACAAAGACAATTTAAAATGTTTTCCTCTGACTTAGGAAGGACAGAGGTATTGTTTAAGATTGGGAAAGTATTAGAAATAGTTTCACTTGAGTGTCAGTGGCAGAAAACTACTTTTAGAATATGAATAATGGTGACTTTCTAATTTTGTAACATTTCTCAGTCGTGTAAGTATTTGAATCTTGACATTCATTTTATATTCGAGTTCAATAGGCAAATAACCAAAGCTTATTCCTAAAGAATTTGTATTCCTAGTAACTAATGAGTATTCACTAAATGTTTGAACTGAACTGAATTGTTTGTTAAAGTAAGAAAAGAAATTCCACAGGGTCAGTCTTCAAGTATATACTCTATGAGCACTCTAGTTCTAGATTCAATTGCGAATACTTGGACGCAAATGGAATGATTAATGGCTCTCATTGCATAAACAAATAAGCTAGGAATGCTAACTATCACTTTAGGTACTTGTCTTAAAACCTATGAAAGTAATGACCTGAAACACTCTGCTGAAACTTTCTTATTTGGCTGTTGTTTATATGTTACATCAAATGAATTAAAAAACACTTTCCTTGGTTATGGCTTCCTGATTACAAAGTATTAAGGTGTTTTGTTTAAAATATTTAAGCATATAGTTTTCAACCCCTGTTAACACAAAGCTCTCTGAAATGGTTTTAAGTAAATTTATTTTTAAAATGTCCATGGTCTTAGGAAATTTCTTTTCTAGGATGCAATTATAGCAAGTCCTTTACCACTGAAAATGAGGGGCTGAGATAGATGTTTTATATAAAAGCATTAACATTGTTATTTGCATGCCTTGTATCAGAAAGTGTTCAATCAGAGAAGGAACAGCAGTAAGAAATGTGTATTAAGACATGTACTGCAAGGAATTGGCTTATGTAGTCCTGGGGATGGTAGACAAGTCCCATATTGACAGGCAGGCTGTCAGGACAGGCAGGCTAGAACTCTGGAGCTGAAGATGCTGTCTACCAGTTCAGTTTCTTCTTTACTTAAGCCTCATCTCTCCTCTTAAAGGCCTTTCAACTGATGGATTCAGGCCGACCCAAATTATTTACTTAATGTCGACTTATTTGAACTTGAATTACATCAGCAACTAAATGATTGCTTGATTGAATAATTGAGCATTGTAGCTTAGCCAAATAGACCCATCAAAAGACCATTATACCCAGAAACTCTTCAGTTTACTTTTAATAACCTTCTCCTTATTTATTGCTTTTAGTGTGGTTTTTTTTTGTACTTTTGCCTTTTATAATACTCTATTTTATTGATTTTAAAATGTGATGTTTCCATCAAAAGGGCTTATTTTTCTCAATTAAGTTGTTGAAAGCTTGCTTATTCTGCTCATAATACTATATTTCAGCAAAATAGCTTCCCCAAATCAACTGTCTGCTGAGAACATTACGAATGTCAGGATGAAAGTCTCCTACACCAATAGCATTTGTACCATAGTTCATTTAAGATCAGCCAGTCTCAGGGATTTGTGTAGAAATTCAGACATTCTTACACATCAACTATTTAATGGATTCTATGAGCACTGAAGAATTGATGCTCTTGAACTGTGGTGTTGGAGAAGACTCTTGAGAGTCCCTTGGACTGCAAGGAGATCCAACCAGTCCATTCTGAAGGAGATCAGCCCTGGGATTTCTTTGGAAGGAATGATGCTAAAGCTGAAACTCCAGTACTTTGGCCACCTCATGCAAAGAGCTGACTCATTGGAAAAGACTTTGATGGTGGGAGGGATTGGGGGCAGGAGGAGAAGAGGACGACAGAGGATGAGATGGCTGGATGGCATCACTGACTCGATGGACGTGAGTCTGAGTGAACTCCAGGAGTTGGTGATGGACAGGGAGGCCTGGCATGCTGCGATTCATGGGGTGGCAAAGAGTTGGACACGACTGAGCGACTGAACTGAACTGAACTGATGATCTATTATAATTCATGTAAGCACTGTTTTTATTAAGCAGTTACTAACACCCCATGCTTCACAAATTATACTCTGTTCTGTATTTAACTTGCCCCCAGCATACACATACACACACACACATATTAGCCCCTATATGTGCTTCTCCCTCCATTTTCTATATGACTTCCTCATAGTCCTTGCATTTTCTTCCTTACATAGCATTCTGCTGACATCTCATTTCTTTCTAAACCAAGCATTTACTGTAAAGTCTGTACAGAACATTGCTCTATTATATGAGTGCTATCAGTCAGTTCAGTTCAGTCACTCAGTTTTGTCTGACTCTTCACGACCCCATGAATCGCAGCACACCAGGCCTCCCTGTCCATCACCAACTCCCGGAGTTCAATCAGACTCACATCCATTGAGTCAGTGATGCCATTCAACCATCTCATCCTCTGTCATCCCCTTCTCCTCCTGCCCCCAATCCCTCCCACCATCAGAGTCTTTTCCAATGAGTCAACTCTTCGCATGAGGTGGCCAAAGTACTGGAGTTTCAGCTTTAGCATCATTCCTTCCAAAGAACACCAAGGACTGATTTCTTTTACAATGGACTGGTTGGACCTCCTTGCAGCCCAAGGGACTCTCAAGAGTCTTTTCCAACACCACAGTTGAAAAGCATCAATTCTTTGGCACTCAGCCTTCTTCACAGTCCAACTCTCACATCCATACATGACCACAGGAAAAACCATAGCCTTGACTACACGGACCTTTGTTGGCAAAGTAATGTCTCTGCTTTTTGATATGCTATCTGGTTGGTCATAATTTTCCTTCCAAGGAGTAAGCATCTTTTAATTTCATGGCTGCAGTCACCATCTGCAGTGATTTTGGAGCCCCCAAAAATAAAGTCTGACACTGTTTCCACTCTTTCCCCATCTAATTCCCATGAAGTGATGGGACTGGATGCCATGATCTTCATTTTCTGAGTGTTGAGCTTTAAGCCAACTTTTTCACTCTCCACTTTCACTTTCATCAAGAGGCTTTTTAGTTCCTCTTCACTTTCTGCCATAAGGGTGGTGTCATCTGCATATCTGAGGTTATTGATATTTCTCCCGGTAATCTTGATTCCAGCTTGTGTTTCTTCCAGTCCAGTGTTTCTCATGATGTACTCTGCATATAAGTTAAATAAGCAGGGTGACAATATGCAGTCTTGACGTACTCCTTGTCCTATTTGGAACCAGTCTGTTGTCCCATGTCCAGTTCTAACTGTTGCTTCCTGACCTGCATATAGGTTTCTCAAGAGGCAGGTCAGGTGGTCTGGTATTCCCATCTCTTTCAGAATTTTCCACAGTTTATTGTGATCCACACAGTCAAAGGGTTTGGCATAGTCAATAAAGCAGAAATAGATGTTTTTCTGGAACTCTCTTGCTTTTTCCATGATCCAGCAGATGTTGGCAATTTGATCTCTGGTTCTTCTGCCTTTTCTAAAACCAGCTTGAACATCAGGAAGTTCATGGTTCACATATTGCTGAAGCCTGGCTTGGAGAACTTTGAGCATTACTTTACTAGCGTGTGAGATGAGTGCAATTGTGTGGTAGTTTGAGCATTCTTTGGCATTTCCCTTCTTTGGATTGGAATGAAAACTGACCTTTTCCAGTCCTGTGGCCACTGCTGAGTTGTCCAAATTTGCTGGCATATTGAATGCAGCACTTTCACAGCATCATCTTTCAAGATTTGAAATAGCTCAACTGGAATTCCATCACCTCCACTAGCTTTGTTCGTAGTGATGCTTTCTAAGGCCCACTTGACTTCACATTCCAGGATGTCTGGCTCTAGGTCAGTGATCACACCATCATGACTATCTGGGTCGTGAAGATATTTTTTGTACAGTTCTTCTGTGTATTCTTGCCACCTCTTCTTAATATCTTCTGCTTCTGTTAGGTCCATACCATTTCTGTCCTTTATCAAGCCCATCTTTGCATGAAATGTTCCCTTGGTATCTCTAATTTTCTTGAAGAGATCTCTAGTCTTTCCCATTCTGTTGTTTTCCTCTATTTCTTTGCATTGGTCACTGAGGAAGGTTTTCTTATCTCTTCTTGCTATTCTTTGGAACTCTGCATTCAGATGCTTATATCTTTCCTTTTCTCCTTTGCTTTTGCTTCTCTTCTTTTCACAGCCTCCCCAGACAGCCATTTTGCTTTTTTGCATTTCTTTTCCATGTGGATGGTCTTGATCCCTGTCTCCTGTACAATGTCACGAACCTCATTCCATAGTTCATCAGGCACCCTATCTGTCAGATCTAGGCCCTTAAATCTATTTCTCACTTCCACTGTATAATCATAAGGGGTTTGATTTAGGTCATACCTGATTTAGGTCTAGTGGTGTTCCCTACTTTCTTCAATTTAAGTGTGAATTTGGTAATAAGGAGTTCATGATCTGAGCCACAGTCAGCTCCTGGTCTTGTTTTTGTTGACTGTGTAGAGTTTCTCCATCTTTGGCTGCAAAGAATATAATCAGTCTGATTTCGGTGTTGACCATCTGGTGATGTCCATGTGTAGTCTTCTCTTGTGTTGTTAGAAGAGGGTGTTTGTTATGACCAGTGGATTTTCTTGGCAAAACTCTATTAATCTTTGCCCTGCTTCATTCTGTATTCCAAGGCCAAATTTGCCTATTACTCCAGGTGTTTCTTGACTTCCTACTTTTGCTACTACTTTATGGGTGTTATATTTGATATTAATTTTATTTTGGTTTGGTGACTCATTCATATAAATATAGTTATATGCATTCTTTCTCTGATAAAAAATACTTCATAAATGTTTTTAGTAATATTGGTGTTTCAGCATCTATTTCATGCTTAAAGTACTACTATATTTCCAAGGGAACTGATCTTTCAGAATTTATAATTAGCTTATATATTCCTTGTGTATGTATTTAAACATGAGGATATATAATGGAGGGATGAAAATTGAGTCCACTGGTTTTGATGTTTGGGATATGTTTATTTCATAAATAATATTTTTCAAAAGCATGGTGTCCAATTGGCTGCATATAATATCTGGCAAAATAGACATTTATAATGGGCAGGTATGTATGCTTTCTCTGGAGGAGGGCATGGCAACCCACTCCAGTACTCTTGGCTGGAGAATCCCATGGACAGAGGAGCCTGGCAGGCTACAGTCCATGAGGTCACACAGAGTTGGACACAACTGAGCATGTATGTATGTATGTATGAGTGGCAGCATATGTATGCTTTCGAACTGTGGTGCTGGATAAGACTCTTGAGAGTCCCTTGGACAGCAAGAAGATCAAACCAGTCAATCCTAAATGAAACCGACCTGAATATTCATTGGAAAGACTGAAGGTGAAGTTCTAATACTCACTATCTAAGGCAAAGAGCGGACTCATTGGAAAAGACCCTGTTTCTGGGAAAGATTGAGGGCAGGAAGAGAAGGGGGCAGCTGAGGATGAGGTGGTTGGATGGCATCATCAACTTAATGGGCATGAGCCTGAGCAAACTCCGGGAGGCGGTGAAGGACAGGGAAGCCTTGCATGCTGTAGTCGACAGGATCACAAAGAGTTGGAAATGACTTAGTGACTGAACAACAAATGTTTATAAACACAGGAATTTCTTAAATTTGAAAACATTTTCTTTAGCATAAAAAACTAGGGCAGAGATATGGTTGCCAGGAACATTTATAGCTAGAAGACATCATTTATCTTTATCCCTCTGCCTAGAATACTTTCTTCTCACATTTCCTTCTGGCAAGTCCTTAATCATTCCAAAAGACACGAAAATATTACTTTTTCTGTTAAATAACCTATATTTCCCCTGAGATAGTCACATCTTTGCACTCCCCAAATTCCCTCGTCTTCATCAGAGAGTGCAAGTCAGATTTGTATGTAATTATATTGGATTAGCTTTGTGTCTCCAATTCAACAGCAAATTCTCAAAGGTAGGCTGCATCCTGTTTACCTCTTGTGTTTTTCCAGGTCTGTATATTGTGCTTGGGGTAGAGCAGATGCTTTCAAATATCTGTTGAGTTCATGAAAAATTTAATTGAAAAATACATTAAAGACTTTTTTACATTCTTTCTATCAACCAGCATTGACCAAAATAGAATGCCTCAAAATGCTACATTTCTTGTGAAAAAGCTTGACATAAAAGGAGGAAGTGGATGTTTGGCCCTTGAGTCAGATTATAAAAGAGCTCTTGATTGATAATTCAGTTCAAACACATACATTTCTCGTGGCAAAAATATACCCTCTGAAAAGATGTCATCTTGTTCCCTTGACATCTTCCCTCTTGAACTCTGTGCTCTAAATCACCAGACTGAATCCAGAGGTTCTCGTTTTTTCTGTGCTTGGCATGCTTTTCTCTGCTTAGGAAACATCCACCCACCTTCGAGATTAAACTCTAATGCCTTGTCTTTTATAAATCCTTTCTTGCGCCCCCTGGAATACTTAGCTGTATCATCTTCTAATACCCAGGAGTACTTGGATGCTTTTCTATGACAGTCTTGTCACTTGGTGTTTATTTGATTATTCATGACTACTATCACATGGTGAGGATCTCAAAACTCAACAAATATTTGTTACAGTTAGAAGAAGAGTCAATGGGCACTGATTTCTTATTCTCATACTCAAGCTAAATAACTTAGAAAATTCACAGCAATGCATGAACTCTCTTAACATATATGAGCTTAAAACAAAGACATGAAACTTGAATATGATTATGTAAACTGATGCTGATTGCTCTTTGAATTATAAAACCTAATCAATTTATTGTTGTCGGACCAGGGCCTAGCACTGTACTTGATATATAGCACAAATCAACACATAGCTACTGAATTAATAGTCACGTATAACAATTTTTATCTGAGATTCTTAAGGTTGACATGTGTCATAATCTTGTTTGACATACTCTCAGGACATGCAGACAGGTATGATGTCTATGTGACTGTCAATTCTAGCACTAGCCTGAAAATGTCACAAAGGAAGGGACCACGCTTAGTTAGCTAACTGTTGACTCTTTAGCACTTAGAGATGTTCATTTATAATTCTTTGAATATTGTTAAATGCTAAACTCCTAGGCATTACAGAATAGAGTTTAACTTTGATGAGAAAGAAAAAAGTTCTACTTATATTAATATCTTTTATTCCAGTTACATATGCTTTCTTTTAAATAATGATTGGATTCATTAATAATTGAATTAACGAGCCCATTAAGTGATTTATTGGAAATATTGAGGTAGGGATAATAATATTTTACTCAAATGTCTTGATATTCATATAATGAAATAGAACATGATACTTATACATGCTATCTATAAGTAAAGGTTAAAAATTTTGGAAGTTGGGAGTTACTTCAGCTCATCCAGAGAAATGTTTTCGTATAGCTCAACCCAGTGATTATGCGTGCTTCATTTCTCAGCTGTGTCTGACTCTTTGAAGCCACAGGGACTGGAGTCTGTGAGGCTCCTCTGTGCATGGAGTTTTCCAGGCAAGAATACTGGAGTGAGGTGCCATTTCCTATTCCAGGGGATCTTCCTGACCCAGGGATCGAACCCGTGTCTCTTATGTCTCCTGCACTGGCAGGTGGATTCTTTACCAGTAGGGCCACCTAGGAAGCCCCAATATAGTGCTTAATACAATCTCATGATTGAATTAAGGAAAGTAACTCACTCAGTGGCAAACTTTATGTTCAGAGTTGAGAAGATCCCCCCCTCCAAAAAAACCCCCCAAATCAGAAACGTTACCTTTATCTTGCAAACTTTGAGTTTTCCTCTGATACAGATGGCATGGATAAATGTTATCCAGTATTCTCACCTGGAAAATCCCATGGACAGAGGAACGTGGTGGGCTACAGTTCATGGGGTTGCAAGAGTCAGACTCGACTTAGAGACTAAACCACCACCACATACTTATTATGGCTATGCATCCTTAAAAAAATCTTTACGTATTTTCCCACTTGAGTGATAATTTTGATGGTTAGAAATAATTTTCTTTCAGACTCCAAGGTCTGCTAGTTTCCAATGTTGTAGTTCAGATGCCTGATGGTACTTTGATCCTTGATCCTTTGATTTTGATCATTTTTTTCCTCAGTAATTTTTATAATTTATATCTTTTATGCACAGAGTTCTGCATTTTTTCTGATGCTGTATTTTCACACAGGTCTTTTTTTGTCTTAGGAACTCGTGGGCCTTTTCAGTCCAAAAGCTCATACCCAGGTCTGGGGAATCATTTCCTCTCTAGTTGTTTTTTTGGTTCTCTGTCTTTCTAAAAGGCCTCTATTTTGATATTGATTTCTAATTTTCTTATGTACTTTATATACATATATTTTGAATTTTTTCTTATACTTCCTGGGAAACTTTTTCAACTTTGCTTTTCAATCTGTTTTTAACATTTTCCATTCCTGTAATCTTCTTTTCAAAATTTTCTAGTTCTTGTATCAGAATGTTCTTTTTTTTTCACAAGACCATTCTAGAATTCCCTGGTGGTACAGTGGTTAGGACTCTGCACTTTCACTGACGGGGCCTAAGTTAAATCCCTGGTGGAAGAAAGATCCTGCATGCCGTGTGGCTTGGCAAAAAAAAAAAATTCTATTTTCACTTTAAGAATATTATATACTCTCTCATATTTTTGAAGATAGTAATTAAAGTTTTGGGATGTTTTCTTCTGCTACTTGCATTTCCTATGTTCTTTTCTGAGTTACTTCTTTGATTATTTTGACCTTTGCCTTTCAGGTTAGAAATTAATTAGAGAGAGAGAGTGTGTGTCTGTGTGTTGGAAGGACCTCCCGGGTGGTAGGTCTCGAGTAGGGTGATCTGGCTGGGTTGTTTCATTGGAGAAGCACTCAACAACCAGCATATGTGTGTGTTCCCTCTTGGTCTGCTTGGTCTGGATGGTTTCCCCTGAAAGGGGTTTTCTGTTCTTAGAAGGATGAGAATAAGTCAGTTAGTGTTTCCTTAGGGTTAACAGTGCCCCCTGTGGCTCAGCTAGTAAAGAATCTGCCCACAATGCGGAGACCTCGGTTCGATCCCTGGGTTGGGAAGATACCCTGGAGAAGGGAAAGGCTACCCACTCCAGTATTCTGGCCTGGAGAATTCCATAGACTACAGGTCGTAAAGAATTGGACACGACTGAGTGACTTTCACTTTCAGGGTTAACAGGGCTAAATGGGGGGAGCCTTTTCTTACACGGGTTTTTCACCACATCTGCAGTTCTCAGTTTCAAGGGCTCACACTTTCTAGCCAGTGGAGCCTGGTGTCTGGTCTCACATTCTCCCCAGTTCAACCTTTCTGGAAGGCATGCTTATCTTCTGCCTGGGTGGATGAGAGGCAGTTACTCAGTATGGTGGGGGAAGAGTCAGGATCTGGGGGCTAACCACTACATACCTGCACAGTTAGCTTATCTTAGTTTTATTTTTAACTGAATCCTTACTTTCAGGTACACAGTCCCTCCAATTTCTGGGCTGCTTTGGGTTTCTGCAGCCCAGATGGTTTTTACTGCTGGCCTTTCTCTGCTGCCAACTCAGATCCTGGCTCCCTCTATTCTGTAAAGTTAGATATTAATCAGTTCACTGGATTCTAGCTTCCAAAAATTGGCTCCTGCCACATCTTCTCTACCATTGATCCTTGTGTATTTATGTTTTATAAAAAAATCCCCTTAACATCATTTGAGTGAGTGTCAGTAAGAAATAGAAAAAATACCTGTATGCAGTCTACCTGTGTTTCTCTCTCGTTTCTCTCCTGTATTTTCCATAGTCATTCAGTTAACTGTATGTGTTATCTCATCAAGGAATTCTCCCTGGGCTTTAACCATGTTAAATCTGGACCTCTGTCATCCTTTCCCCAGATCCCTACCTTTTTCTTATGTCTCACTCTTCTATATGGCCCTTTCTCAAGTGATTTTGGAATATGCTTTTCTTTATAAAATGTCTCAATGGGCTCCTAATGGACTTAAAAATAAAATGATATTTAATGAATTCAAACTCCATAATCCATGCTTCTGGATGCTTTGGCTTATTGTTGGAAAAAAAAAAAGAAAAGAAAAAGGAGAGAAAACAGGATTATTAGTTGCAATAGCCTAGGGGAAAGATTGTGACCTAAAAATCCACTTCTTCCCTTTTTCATAAATTCCATACAATTTTTAAGCTTAACTGCAATGAAATTTTGTAATTCTCTTCATTAAACTGTATTTACTGGGCTTCCTTGATGGCTCAGAGGTAAAGAACCTGCCACTGTAGGAGACGCAGGAGACGCTAGTTCGATCCCTGGGTTGGGAATGATCCCCTGGAGGAGGGCATGGCAACCCACTCCAGTATTCTTTCCTGAAGAATTCCATGGACAGAGAAGCCTGGTGGGCTACAGTCTATGGGGTCACAAAGAGTCAGACAGAAACGGAGTGACTTAACACACCCACATGCAAGCTGTATTTAATACTACCAAATATTAATCAAAATTTGCTAATTTCAATTAATTCAGCATTTTAGAAATCTGTTGCAGAATAAATTATTTTCACTATTTTTTATAACTGAAATATACATGAAGCAGGTTTTCTTATGACTATCTAAAAGAAATATTTGGTTTAATTTTTACATTATAAGTGTCGACTAAAAAAATAAATACAAAAACTAAAAGTTAAGAACTATGTTTTATTCCATGGACATTTTTAGGATTTCGTCTCAAGTAACCCTGAGAGAACTGCTCCATGGAGGCAACGTTGGGGGAAGCAGCATATATGAGTTTTGCAACAAAGAGCAGATTGCACAAAGTGCTAGTAATGCTCAGTCGTGTCTGACTCTCTGCGACCCCATGGACTGTAGCCCACCAGGCTCCTCTGTCCATGGGGTTTTTTCCAGGCAAGAGTACTGGAGTGGATTGCCATTTCCTTCTCCAGGGGACCTTCCCGACCCAGGAATCAGGCCTGTGTCTCCTGCATATCTTACATTGGCAGACAGATTCTTTACCAGTGAGCCACTTGGTAAGCCCAAGATTACTGTTAATTAAAGAAAACTAGACATCTTAAGCTAAGGGATTTCATATTTTTCTTTGTATGGAAAGATGCAGGAATCTGGGCTCACTGAAATCATTCCTTTGATATGCATCTCTGCTTTCGGAGCCTGCCCTGTGCTTACTCATCCAGAGTATCCTCAGGGCTCACCATAGGGAGTGGCAGTCTGATTGCTGCTGAAAGTGTCATTCGCTCAGTTGAGACCAACTCTTTGCAACCCCATGGACTGTAGCCTGCCAGGCTCCTCTGTCTATGGAATTCTCCAGGCAAAAATGCTGGCATGGGTTGCCATTCCCCTCTCCAGGGGATCTTCCCAACCCAAGGATCAAACCCAAGTCTCCTGCATCACAGGCAGATGGTTTACATCTGAGCCATCAGGGAAGCCTTGTGGTGGCTTCTAGAAGGCAGGTATTTTTTGTTCCCTTCCTAATTCCCTCAGGGCTCACCAGCACACTATAGGCTGCAACTGTGATATCACGTGACTGACATCATCATGACATCACATGACTGTGACATCATTTGTTCACTAATATGGCAGACAATATTCTATTTCTCATAAGGTATTTTATATTTTTTGGAGAAGGAAGTGGCAACCCACTCCAGTGTTCTTGCCTGGAGAATCCCAGGGACAGGGGAGCCAGGTGGGCTGCCATCTATGGGGTCGCACAGAATCGGACACAACTGAAGCAACTTAGCAGCAGTAGCAGCATTTTATATTTTTAGAGGGTAATAAAATCAAATTGTAAATGACCTATTTGTAGTTGTGATAATGATTCAATAGCAATATATGGATTCAAGGTTTTCTTATCCCCAAATTCAATATACTCAAATCATTCTTTAATATGTAATATGTTCAGAATAGCAACATATGTTAAAAATTAGTGAAATAGGTGTTTTTCTTAATTGTGTATAGGGTTTGCTTCATTTGGAATTGCATTTAGACTTTTCTATGTTAAAGATAATCAATGTCTATATCAAATGTCTTATCACTCATCTAACATCACATCGCTGTGTTAGAGTAGACACAAACATTGTTTACTAAATATCTGGTGGTGACTATTCTGACCATGCATTTCCTGGGCTACACATACCCTCAACATTCTCAGCCACAAAAGTCTCATAATGTGGAGTTAAAGTTTAATAGGTCTTTGCTGATAACATGCATTGATGGAGAGTTGCCTGACCTGCTCAACTTGTTCTTAATGACTTACCATTCAGAGCAGACGTCCACCAGACATTATCCAAAAAGCTGGATGCACACTGGTATGTTTTTGTTATTGTTGTTTTTCTTTTTTCTGGCCATGTCACATGGCATGTGGGATCTTAATTCCCTACCAGGAATTGATTCCACAGGCTGTGCTGTGGAAATGCAGAATCCTAACCATCGAACCACCAGGGAATTCCTTGATGTGTTTTCCTGTTCACCAGTCACCCATGCTTTAGATGGGGCACCCCTTTTGGACCTTATTGGAATCCCTTTAGGCAAAGTCTGTGTTGATACTGTGAATTTTAAGTTTATTACAGGTTTCAAAGATTACCAAAAAACGTTATCTACTTATGTATCTTCCTACGGCCTGGGTTTATTTCTTTTTTTTACATGATTTCTAAAGGTTTATTTCAGCAATTATATGTGGGAAAAAAATTAGTTTTGTCTGACTACCTTTATTTCATTTAAGCAGCCTTGTAAGTTAGCAGAAAAAATCCTGGCTAGTAAATGTTGAGAACACGGCAATGACAATGACAACCACAATAGAGCATCTTACTATAGAATAAACATGCATTAACGTGAAGATCTTGGCTATTTGACTATCATAAACTGTTTCTTGCTCTGAATAAATTCTAAAGTAGCTTTCATCGAGGTTATCTAAATATGGAGTCATTGATAATTTTTTCCTTTGTTATTAATTTCTATACAAAATGATGTTTAAATTTAAAGTAGAATTGACTTAGTTTACTGGATTTTAAAAGATTCTGTAGAACATACCCAAATTTCTGCTTGGTAAGGATACTTCGAGAAGAATTCTAAGATGTCTCACATTTGCTTAATGTGAGAACATGTGCAAATCAGTGAATAAATGAAAAAGTACCATGTACAGTGAGCATCGTTTTGTATCAAGTAGTGGAGGTCTCTAAGGAGAACCAACATATAGCACCTTACCCAGCAAGTTTCGCACAGATTAAGATGTAGGCACGTGCTGTGCTTAGTTTCTCAGTCATGTCCGACGCTTTGCAGATGTAGGCATAAAAGAAGAGTAGAGCTGGCCTCATCACCAGCAAACAGCTTGCTTCCAGGCTTGCTCCAAAGGAGAAGAGGCAGGGCATGTTTATTCTTACTAAAATTATCAATCTAAGTCATTCCACTTGAGGCTGACTAAGTAAAGGGGCAAAGTAAGCCCAGATGTCCCCAGAAATTCTCTTACAATTGGCATGGAAGAAGTAAAGAGCAAGGGAAAGCATTTTCCCTACCACCAAGTATTGTACCAGGCTCTGTCCCACCCACCTTAGTTATTCACAGTTAGAATCCACCACCATGCTTGTTGTTCTCTTTCTTGCTTTTTTCCTTTTCTATTTCTTTTTTTCTAAGGGACCAGTAAAGAGTCATCTGTTTAGTATTTCTAAAAGCTTTGCCTCACATACAAGGGTTTGACAATATTCTGATATTTCTGTGTTGAAGTGTAAGATGCTAAGCTCTTCTGTGATACTCTAATCTTTGTAATCTTTCCCATGCTCTGCAGGGAACTTCCATCAATCCTCAGGTGGCCCAACACCTTTAGCAGATTCTCTAAGTGGTACATGATAGCAGAAGTTTAAAAAACTACTGTCCTCTAGGGCAGGTAATATCTTCCTGGCATCTTGATCAGTAAGCATGGCTATTCTGCGTCTCCAAAGACAGACTGTCCTGGGAGAGTAAAACTCTATTCTATTCCCCAGTTGATTGGCTGTTATTTTTTAACATCAGTGTCTTGGAATTACCTTAGTCCTATTCACATCATATATCCAAAATGCCCATAGCTGTCTACACAATAAATGGATAAATCCGCTTTGTCCTGCTTGGACCTCCTCTAAGCCTTATCTTTAACCCAGGGGACATGTGTGTGCGGAGGGGTTTCTCTAAATTCTTAGCAACTTTCTCCCAAATCCTGCTTCTATGGTGCCATCTCTTTGACTCCAAAGTGAAAGTGAAGTCGCTCAGTCGTGTCTGACTCTTTGCGACCCCATGGACTGTAGCCTACCAGGCTCCTGTGTCCATGGGATTTTCCAGGCAAAAGTACTGGAGTGGGTTGCCATTTCCTTCTCCAGAGGATCTTCCCAACCCAGGGATTGAACCCGGGTCTCCCAATTGTAGTCAGATGCTTTAGCATCTGAGCCACCAGGGAAGGCTTGACAGGCCCTATATGTTTGGTTTCTTCAATCTAACAAGACTGAGGGTGGGGATGGGGATGTGGGGAAAGAATGACCTATAGATGAAGTACTTTTGCATGGATTTTTTTTCCCCCTTAGGTGTCTATTATGTGCCAGGGACTGCCCTAGGCTCTAGGGACATTAAGACAAATAAGACACAAAGCTTCAGTTTGAGAAGGGGGTGGATTATAGACATTATGTGATTTTTCATATTCTCATGTTGGACCAAAGGAAAGTCTGATATATTCCCAAACAGTACAAAACCCAATAGAATGGACCAGAAATGGAAGACTGGAAATTTTCAACACTTAAATGACTATGAGGATATAGATAAAATCTCTCAAGCTAGTGTCTGACAATCTTATTTCCCCTTAGAGGAACCGGTAAACTAATAAATGATAGACCTCAACTGAAATAAATGTGTGTGTGCTTGTACAGTCATGTCTGACTCTTTGGGACCCCATGGACTATAGCCCTCCAGGCTCCTGTCCATGGGATTTTCCAGGCAAGAATACCGGAGTGGACTGGCATTTCTTTCTCCAGGGGACTTTCTCGATCCAAGGATAGAACCTTGGATAGGTGGATTCTTTACCACTGAGTCCCCAGGGAAGCCCTTCATGGTTAAAGGGGCTGATGCAAATATTGTCTACTTTGGAAAACACCAGGATCAAGATTCCCCTCTTCTGAATCTTTCATCTCTCCCTTAAGCAAAGGAAACTCAAGAGGCCATAAAACTCTCCCTTTTTGCCCAGCATCCCTTCAGAAGGAAAAACCCAGGGCCACCTTATTGGTCTTCCTCTCCTTCTTCATCCCCAAACAAAACCATGTTCAACTTCTTCTAGCCTTTTTCTATCTGTGTGACCCTCTGGGACTCTCAAACATCAGCAGTCCCTAAGTCTTCATCATAAATGGTGATGAGATGAATACAATTTATGCCCCAAACATTTTTAAGTGAGTAATGTTTGCCAGAAACAGTACAAGGTAACAGGGATGTGTAGTGAACTTAACAAAAACACGGTCCGTGTAGTCCTTGTAGCTGTTAAACTTCATCTAGTGGAATAGACTGAAAACACATAAAGGCATAAGGAAATGGCAATTGTAAAAGTCCCTATTCAGGAACACACAGGAAATAGAGGAATAAATCAGAGAGCGCGCTGGTGCAGTTACGGACCACCACAATCAAGTGCGTCACATGACGTTTTTGGTTTCCTATTGTATATAAAATTGTGTTTGTACTATACTGTAGTCACTAAGTATGCAATAATATTAGGTCTCAAAAATGCATGTGTTAATTTAAAAACGACTTTATTGCTAACAATGACGACCATCATCTGAGCTTTCAGCAAGCCATAATCTTTTTGCAATATTAACATCAAAGATCAGTAACGGTAGGTCATCATAACAAATCAACAACAACGAGAAAGTTTTGAAATATTTCTAGAATTACCAAAATGTGTCCCAGGATGTGAAATGGGCCAGTGTTGTTGGAAAAATGGTGCTGATAGACTGGCTCCAGGCAGAGTGGCCACAAATCTTCAATGTGTAAACAACATGAAGTGCAATAAACAGAAATGCTATAAAATGAGGAATACTTCTACTAAGCTATGTGGTCAAATTCAGTTTGGAGAACAGGCAAGGTCGTTCTGCAAAAACGAAGTTTCAGTTTTGATGGAAGGATAGTAAGATGGCATCCTTGGCGACAAAATAATACACCAGGAAATTTGCCTTTGGTGCACTCATGGAACACAGTATCATTCTAGGAAGCCAAATATGAAAATATTGCTTTGCTGCAGACATTCTTCAAAATTATATGAAAGAAAAATCCTGAGTCCTTAAAGTGATTCAAAGTGGTGACTTTAATGCGATAAAGTGAGTGGAGAATTAATAATCACTTAAATTTTGTTATCAAAATAACTTGACCCTATCTGCAACCATCCTTAATCTTACTGACTTAAAAAAATATGTGCCACCTAAAAGTTGAGAGTTATGTTTTATTCGGTAGGAAATTTTTAGGACGTCAAGCCTGGGAGGCAGCATCTCAAGTAACCCTGAGAGAGCTGCTCTGAGGAGGGTAGGGGGTAACTAGATTATGCAGAAATTCTGCAATAAAGGACAGGTAGTCTGGACCATCAGAAGATGATTGCTAATTAGAGAAAAACAAATATCTCAAGTTAAGGAATTTAGCCCTTTTCTGTATATGGGAAGTTGCAAGAGCCTGATGGCTGCTGCTGCTGCTGCTAAGTCGTTTCAGTCGTGTCTGACTCTGTGTGACCCCATAGATGGCAGCCCACCAGGCTCCCCCGTCCCTGGGATTCTCCAGACAAGAACACTGGAGTGAGTTGCCATTTCCTTCTCCAAGGCATGAAAGTCAAAAGTGAAAGTCAAGTCGCTCAGTCATGTCCAACTCCTGGCAACCCCATGGACTGCATCCTACCAGGCTCCTCCATCCATGGGATTTTCCAGGCAAGAGTACTGGAGTGGGGTGCCATTGCCGTCTCCCTGATGGCTGCTAGATGGCAGGTATTCTTACCTTCCTGAGTTTCCTCAGGGCTCACTGGCTCACACTGGAGGGCTTCAATCATTGATGACATCCTTGGTTTACTGATAAGGTAGGAAATATTGTTTCTCAATCACAGTGCAGAGTTCAGGTAGCATTATGAATAAGGAAAGCATCTCTCTGTTTCTCTGACGATGCTTGATTTTAGCTCAGTGTTATTTATGATGTTCTTGGCTTTTACAGTACACATGCTTTTGTCTTACTTACAAGAATTATCTCTGCATTAAACTTTATTGATGTAAAGTCTTTATATTTTCAGTGAGAGAATAAAACATGATGGGTTTTCTTTTTTAAGATTCTGGTTATTTTCCCCCTATGAAAAAATCATAACAACCTAAAAAGTGAATAATAATAAGGGCAGTATCGGACACTTCAGGTTCCAGGGACAAAGACACTCCTCTTGAGGGGAGCTTGAGCCAAGGATTTAACATTTTGGCATTTAAGTTAGAAAGCAAATAAAATTATTCTAGCAAGGAAAAAAAACAAAAAACAAAAAAACAGGTGCAATGTGCCTCACAAATAAATTCCCATTCCAAGTACTACTCTTTCTTGTTTTTCACCTGAAAGCCACCGAAAGTCATCACATTCCTACTTGCTGGTGTTTTAAATTTACTTTTGCCTTAAATTTCTATCTTTTGTTTTGGCATCTGTCCCCCAATACTTGCAGGGCTTGGGCCAGAGCCCACATGGAGACCCACATCCAATACAGAAGTTCTGCTGATGGATCAATGAGATTTAAATGAATAATAAAATAAAGACATTCATAATTTGTACTTATTATTTATTCTATGAAACTTTTTTAATGCTATTGACAAATGAAATATTTCCTGCCCTATCGGTAAACAAGGATGTTACTGTCACCAGCAATTGCAGCTGCAATGGATGGTGAGCTAGTGAGACCTGACGGAACTCAGGACGGAAAGAATACTTGCCATCTGCTGCTGCTAAGTCGCTTCAGTCGTGTCCGACTCTGTGCAACCCCATAGATGGCAGCCCACAAGGCTCCCCCGTCCCTGGGATTCTCCAGGCAAGAACACTGGAGTGGGTTGCCATTTCCTTCTAGCGGCCATCAAATGGCTGCTGCTGCTGCTGCGAAGTCACTTCAGTTGTGTCCGACTCTGTGCAACCCCAATGGCCGCCCCTCCCAAATGGTGAGCCCTGAGGAAGCTCAGGCTATGAAGACACAGGATACTGGCCCCAGATACCTGAGATGCATATCAAAGGAATGATTTCAATGAGCCCAGACTCTAGCATCTTCCCAAACATAGGAAAGCACTAAATTCCTTAACTTGAAATACTTGGTTTCTTTAATTAACAGTAATCTTGTGATATTCCTGACTACCCACGAAACACTTTGTATATCCTGGCTGCTCCTCTCATGTCCTCAGAGAGTTTCTCAGAGCTATTTGAAATGCGATCTACCAAGCTGCAGTCCTCATTTTGCCCCAAATGAAACTTAACTCACAACCCTTACACTGTGCAAAAAAAATCTTTAACACCATTTTAGCAAAATCAGTAATTATGTTGTTATAATCCAGATTTTCATGTAAATCATGTTTTATTGTCAGGAATGATCTAAGGCATAAAGAAAGAAAATAATTATGCAGCCTTAAATCCCAGAAGCAAAGTCAGCATTCAGAAAAATTTGAAAGAAGTTCTAAGTCTTCAAGAATGTTGCGATTGTAGCCTACCTGGAACTTTGCCTAAAATCTGCCTTCCACCTCTATCCTTTTTGTCTATTACTGCCTCCTTGCAAAGCTGCACTGCTGCAAGCTTATCTTCTCAAGTGTAATTCATTGACGAGTGAGATTCAAAAAAAAAAAGACTAAACATTCCATGAAATCAAAGATAAAAAGGTGATCACAGTTAGTTGAAATGAAAGAATACGTGGCTTAGATCAGTACTGGTACAGTGTCTGTGAAGTCATTTATGAATTCATGGTAAATATGTATTAATTTCTAATGTGATTTGCCCTATTAAGTGGGAAAAAGGTATATCTGATCCAAAATACTTTCAACTGGCAAAAAGGCTCCAAGTTAAAAAAAAAAAAGTACTGTGTTGGATGAATAGGAAATCTGAAAAGAGATGTTATTTGGACAGGTTCCATCTGTCCATCAGTTAAATTTGATATATCATTCATTACAGTGTTTACTCCAGGAGTCAAAGGAATTTCAGTTATGATTTAGCACAACAGGATGACTTGGGGCATCTTTAATAGCTGCCAGAATTCAGATGGTGCCCATAAAACCTACAAGGAGAGTCTGGGAGTAAGTGAGGGAAATGGGTGTTTGTGCAGCTTCTGTTAGGAGCCAGATATGTATCAAACTTATTATCATAAGCTGTCTCATTTCATTTAACAGTATTCTATGGATACTATAGATTTAACAGAACACATATAGGCAGTCATTCTAATTGCAAGGATCAGCAAATCTGTCTGGCTAACACAAGGAAAGGTGTAGTAATTATTAGGAATTTAAGAAAAACATATCATGTAAAACTCACAGTGTGCATGCATGCTCAGTCACGTCTGACTCTTTGAAACCTCATGGATTGTAGCTCATCAGGCTCCTCTGCTCATGGAATTTGCCAGGCAAGGATACTGGAGTGGGTTGCCATTTCCTTCTCCAGGGAATCTTCCAGATGCAGGGACTGAACCTGTGTCTCTTGAATCTCCTGAGTTGGAAGGTGGATTCTTTACCACTGTCCCACCTGGGAGTCCACTAAACCCTTAACGATGGCTTCTGTATAATATCTCCACTCTGCCTTGACAATGACTCAGCCCTCTTAGGCTCTGCTTCTCCAGGGTCTCTTGTCACTTTCCTCTAAGTTGTCAGATCAAACAAATCATTCTATTTCTATACCTTCTCTGTGTTGTTGTTGTTCAGCGGCTCAGTCATGTCCGACTCTGCAACCCCATGCACTGCAGCATGCCAAGCTTTCCTGTCCTTCACTATCTCCTGGAGCTTGCTCAAACTCATGTCCATTGAGTCGGTGATGCCATCCAACCATCTCATCCTCTGTTGTCCCCTTCTCCTCCCGCCTTCAATCTTTCCCGCATCAAGGTCTTTTCCAATGAGTCAGTTCTTTGCATCAGGTGGCCAAAGCGGGTATTGGCGTTTCAGCTTCAGCATCAGTCCTTGCAATGAATATTCAGGACTGATTTCCTTTAGGATGGACTGGTTTGATCTCCTTGCTATCCAAGGGACTCTCAAGAGTCTTCTCCAACACCACAGTTCAAAAGCATCAGTTCTTTAGTGCTCAGCTTTCTTCATGGTTCAACTTTCACATCCATACATGACTATCTATAGCATCTATTTACTAATAATCCAGTTCATTCATAATCATCATATGACTAACTACATTTTTTTCTTTATGACCTTTTAGTTTTTCTTTCAGTTACTAAATTTTTTTTGCATGTTATTCAAATTTCTAAGAGGGAACAATCTCATTGACTGAGTTCTTTCTTACTAGATGGAGTTTTTTGGAACTCAGGTTACTTCACTGCCATTGGCAAGCTTACGTATCAGCTGTCTTTCAGATGCCTAGCCATGTGGCAATCAGGGTGGTAGCACAAGTCAATTGGGAAAAAATGGTCTCCTCATAAAAATGGTGCTGAGAGAACTGGGCATCCACATTCAAAGAATGACATTAGACTCTTATCTCACCCTATACACAACGACTGACTCAAAGTAGGTGAGAACCCTGAATGTAAGAGGTCAAACTATAATACTCTCAGAAGACAATATGGGTATAAATCTTTGTAACCTTTGAGTAGTCGGTGATTCTTAGCTATGACACCAAAGTACAAACCAGCAAAAAGCAGACTGGACATCATCAATATTCAAATCTTATGTGCTTCCAAGGACATCATCAAGAAAGTAAATAAACAACTTACAGAGTGGGAAAAAATACTTGCAAATCAAGTCATGTTTTTGATAAGGGACTTGTACCTAGAATATATAAAGAACTCTTACCATTGAAAAAAGGCAAATAACCCAACTGAAAAATGGGCAGAAGTTATGAATAAACACTTCTCCAAAGAAGATATAAAATAAGCACAAGAAAAGATGTTATTAGTCATTCAGTTCAGTTCAGTTCAGTGGCTCAGTTGTGTCTGACTCTTTGTGACCCCATGAATCGCAGCACGCCAGGCCTCCCTGTCCATCACCAACTCCTGGAGTTCACTCAGACTCACGTCCATCGAGTCAGTGATGCCATCTAGCCATCTCATCCTCTGTCGTCCTCTTCTCCTCCTGCCCCCAATCCCTCCCAGTATTAGAGTCTTTTCCAATAAGCCAACTCTTCGCATGAGGTGGCCAAAGTACTGGAGTTTCAGCTTTAGCATCATTCCTTCCAAAGAAATCCCAGGGCTGATACCCTTCAGTATGGACTGGTTAGATCTCCTTGCAGTCCAAGGGACTCTCAAGAGTCTTCTCCAACACCACACTTCAAAAGCATCAATTCTTTGGTGCTCAGCCTTCTTCACAGTCCAACTCTCACATCCATACATGACCACTGGAAAAACCATAGCCTTGACTAGACGGACCTTTGTTGGCAAAATAAGTCTCTGCTTTTCAACATGCTGTCTAGGTTGGTCATAACTTTCCTTCCAATTAGTCATTAGGGAAAACAAAATCACAATGAGATACCACTTCATACCCACTAGATTGGCTATAATAAAAAGAGAATAAAGAATATTGGTAAAGATGTGGAGATATTGGCATCCTCGTATACTGCTCGTGGGAGTGTAATATGAAAAAGAAAAAAAACATTAAAAAAACCAGTATGCCAATTCCAGAAAAGGCTAAACATAAAGCTACAATGTGATTCAGTAATACTCCTTCTACATATGTATCCAAGATAATTGAAAACACACATGTCCACCTAAAATTTATATGTAAGTGTTCATAGCAGCATTATTCATAATAGCTAAAACAGAAACGTCAAGAACAGACCTGTGGACAGGGGAAGAAGGTGGGATGAAATGAGAGAGTAGCATTGAAATATATACATTACTGTGTGTAGAGTAGCTAACTAATGGGAAGCTGCTGTATACCACAGGGAGCTCAGCTCAGTCCTCTGTGATGACCTAGAGGGGTGAGATGGGGAGGGAGGTTCAAGAAGGAGAGGATGTATGTTCCCTTGTGGCTGACTCACATTGTTGTATAGCAGAGACCAACACAACATTATAAAGCAAGTATCCTCCAATTAAAAAAAAAAAGACGTGAAAACAAGCTAAATGCCCATCAGCTGATGAATGAATACAAACAGATGATTGTCAGATATCTCTCACTTATAATGCTGAGCAGACAGTCACAAAGTTACAGTAAGCACTCTATTTATTTTGCAAAGTTATGTACTTTGAAAACTCAGAAATCTCTGAAATTTGGAGACATCCTGTAAGAAGGTAGTAACCTTTGTATGCATGAATATAAGGTAGAAGAAACTATTGATCAGACAGAATAAGAGGAGAAAGTGTGATTCTAAGCAAGTGGGTTGCCTTTTTCTGCTAATGCTCAGCAATTGAGACAAAGGTTTTCTTTTTGTACATTGCCCTGGAGGCCAATAAATTGGGATTCTCCTGTGTGGAAAGGAAGTCAGTTTTAGAGTCAAGCCCTTTCCACTCTATTTTTTTTTTTTTTCTGTCTTCTTGCATTGATACATGACACACTGGACCAACTGTCTCTCTTTTCAATGAGAGTCTCTTCTAGAGCCTTGAGAAAGACTTATCCTAAGATGCTGAGCCTTTATAATTAGGATTGAAATGTCAACAGCAAATATTACATAATGTCTTTTCCTATCACACGGGAGCAAGACTTTTTCAAAAACATTCCCCAAAGTTTCTGTTACTCTTGTGCTGTCAGCATGAAAATACACACAAGCACACGCCCATCCAGACTCTCTTTCTGACAAACAGACCTTGTGCCTACACACTCTCACAGTGCTTTTGGTATGAAATAGTACTTCTTGAAGCAATATTTCAAAGAGCTGTCCTCCTGCTTTTCTTCTCGAAATGTCTTAGAAAAGTTCTAAAACACCAATGGCATCAACAAATAACCTCGACCTGTGTAGCCCTTTTGAGAAAGTAAACTTAAAAAAGATTGCAATGCCACACTTAATTACCATTGTTTGAATCTACCGAGTACATTGGAATGAACTAAATATGAAATTGCAGAAAATGAGTATAAAATTTACCTATTTTTTTAAGTTTAAAAATTAAAATTGAAGACTTGGGATATTATCATTCTTGGACAGTTATGCCTTTTAAATATCTTATTAGGCATGGAAATAATTAGCATGAGACAGTGCTTGTTCTCACAGTCGGGAATCATGCAGAAAAATGAAATCTTAAGAAAGCGGTCAGTCCAGCTTAAAAACAAGGAAGGTTGTAATACTATGTGAAACTGGTGCTTCCAGATTCCAACTTCATAGAATGAATTGCAAAGCAATGAACCAACTGATTAAAAAAATATATATATCTGTTTCAGTTCCGATAACAGAAATTCGTTCTACTCACGTAACTTTACGTTTACACTCACATTTTGCCGCCCCCACCTCGCTGCCTCCGCTGCTGTCCATCTGACACTGACAATGTGCCATGCACTGCTGTGCACTGGGAATAAAACATAGCATATATGAAATAGGGCCTTTCTGGAGGCCTGATATAAACACAGTCTCACTCAATGCCATTTGTCAAAGTGGATAAAATATCACATAGGACAGAATTACAGTGTGTTCTCATCAGTGGGCTTCCTTGGTGGCTCAGTTGGTAAAGAATTCGCCTGTAATGCTGGAGATCCTGGTTCGATTCCTGGGTTGGGAAGATCCTCTGGAGAAGGGAAAGGGTACCCACTCCAATATTCTTGGGCTTCCCTGGTGGTTTAGCTGATTTGTGTATGTATAGAATCTGCCTTGGAGAAGGCAATGGCACCCTACTCCAGTACTCTTGCCTGGAAAATTTCGTGGGCGAAGGAGCCTGGTAGGCTGCAGACCATGAAGTTGCTAAGAGTCAGACACGATTAAGCGACTTCACTTTCACTTTCACTTTCATGCCTTGGAGAAGGAAATGGCAACCCACTCCAGTGTTCTTGCCTGGAGAATCCTAGGGACAGGGGAGCCTGGTGGGCTGCCATCTATGGGGTCGCACAGAGTCTGACAAGACTGAAGCGACTTAGCAGCAGCAGCAGCAGCAGCAGAATCTGCCTGCAGTGTGGGAGACCTGGGTTCAATCCCTGGGTCAGGAAGATCCCCTGGAGAAGGGAAAGGCTACCCACTCCAGTATTCTGGTCTGGAGAATTCCATGGACTGTATGGTCCACGGGGTCGCAAAGAGTCTGACATGACTGAGCGGCTTTAACTTTCTCCACATTAAAATTTATTTTTTGTTCCTTATGACTCATGTCACTACTTTACATAATATTATTTAATAATGCTTGTTAGGTTTTCTCCCAATAAAATTTCAGCTTCATGAGAGTAGAATGAAATCTCTCTTTATGGAAGAAAGCCTGTCATAGACTGGTTACCCAACAGATGTGCATTGAATGAATGAATCAAAGAATGAATGAAAGCAGATGTAAGCCATCAAGTATGGGAGTTTTTACACTTGATGGATTTTAAGGGAGAAGAAATTCAATGCAATTAAAATATATATTCCTCTCACAGTCATTAATTTTTTTAAAAAAGATATAATGAAGTATGCCTAATATTCAATTTACCAGTTTAAGCATACAATTCAATGCCATTAAGTATATCTGCAATGTTGTGAAACCATCACCACCCTCCAGCTTCAGAACTGCTTTTATCTTCCAAAATTAGAGCTCTGACCTCATTAAACAGTAACTCCTCACTCCTTCCTGCCCCCAGCCCCTGGCAATCATCATTCAACACTCTGTCTCTATGAATTTAACTACTTTAAGTACCTTATGTAAGTAGAATTATACACTTACACATATGTATACATAACATATACATATATATGTTCTTTTGTGACTGGCTTACTTCTCTTAGCATGATGTCCTCAGGGTTCATCTATGTTATAACATGTGTCAGAATTTCTTTTCTTGTTCTTGTTCAGTCACTAGGTCGTGTCTGACTCTTTGTGGCCCCGTGATCTGCAGAATGCCAGGCTTCCCTGTCCTTCGCTGTCTCCGAGTTTGCTCGAACTCAAGTCCATTGAGTTGGTGATGCCATCCAACCATCTCATCCTCTGTCATCATCTTCTCCTCCTGCCCTCAATCTTTCCCAGCATCAGGGTCTTTTCCAATGGGTCGGCTGTTCGCATCAGGTAGCTGAAGTATTGGAGCTTCAGCACCAGTCCTTTTAAAGAATATTCAGGGTTGATTTCCATTGGGACTCTGGGGTTTTTAAGCCTGATTAATATTCCATTGTATGTATAGACCACAGTTTCATTATCAATTCCTCCCATGATGGACATTTGCATTGTTTCCATCTTTTGGCTATTGTGAATAATGTTTCTATGAACATGGATGTGCAAATATTTGTTCAGTTTCTGTTTTAAGTCTTTAAAACAGAAGAGAAATTTGCTGGGTCATATGGCAATTCAGCTTACATTTTTTCTCACAATTATTTTTATGCCTTTTTTTATTTTGTGGTGTGTATATTTTTCTTTTTAATTCATTGGCATTAAACCTTGAATCTAATGAAACAAAACCACACTTATTTTAAGGGAATGCTTTTAGGAAGTAAATATCAAAAATAATTCCTGTTGGCAAATTAGCAAATCTGTTGCAAAGGATACATAATCCACTTGTTTCATTCAAAAAACCCATTAGAGCAGTCACAGAAACAAAACTTCATCCTGCTAAGCATCCCTGAATGTGATGTAACTATTCTTGGAATCTTGAACTAAAAAAAAAAAAGAAAAAAAATCAGGCCACCCAAGATACATTGAAAAAATTTAATTATTGAAAGGGATTGTAATGAATAATCTGTGCAGGGGGCAGATATTTGCTATTGCTAGAACTGGCTTTCAGTTGACAACACAGTTTTTTTTTTCTGAGCCTGAAACGTAGTTGGATAGCACAAGTCTCCCTTTGGACTCAAGCACATACAAACAGTTGATAATACTTATTATTATAAATGCAAGCTACAGCTGTTTATTACTTACTATGTACCAATTACAATGCTAAGCCTCGCACATTAATTACCCTATGAAACACAACAGAGCTGCAAGGCAGCTTTTTACCGTTATCAACCTGGTAGAGTCTGTTGCTGTCCACTGATACTCTTTCAACTAAAACTCAATGGACAGCACTCCTGAGTTTTAGTTGGAAACATGAATGCCCAGCCAGACTGCATTTCCACTTTTTTGTAGCTCACCTTGCTGCCTGTATCAGTTGTTGTTTAGTTGCTAAGTCGTGTCCTACTCTTTGTGACCCCATGGATTGTAGCCCCCCAGACTCCTCTGTCCATGGGATTTCCCAGGCAAGAATTCTTGAGTGAGTTGCCATTTTCCTTCTCCAGGGGATCTTCCCAACCCAGGGATCAAACCAGCGTCTCCTGCTTTGGGAGGTATCCTCTTTACCACTGAGCCAACTGGGAAGCAAATTTGTTCATGTCAGTAGTTCATGGCTTTTGATCACTGACTTGTATTTGGTTGTGCAGACTTGCCACAGTTGTTTATTCATTGTCCTACTGATGGATACCAGGGCTTTCTGTTTTTTAGACATTATGGAAAAGAACTGCTGCCAACATTTGTGTGTTTAGTGAGTATGTTTATTTGAAATGATGGAGAATATTGTGATGGGGTTTACTGGGAGGTAGAAGCACTCATCAGCCCTTCGTGACATCTCTGATGGCCCACAAGGAAATCATCTGATTCTCCACAGATGAGGCTAGGACCTGCATCTCTTGTCTGGTTTTGCCAGCCTCCTGCCCCAAGATCAGGAATCAATTTTTACCTCCATTCCTTAGTGTTCCCCACCTACAATACAACCCCCATTTGATATAACCAGGGAATTCACTTCTCACCCTTCAAGCTGCAGTCTAGATTGCATATTTCTCTAGTTTGCATATTGATTTAGACCTGGAATCAACTTGGGCAATCATCTCACTCATGTGGCTACTTGGTTTAGAAGTTAGTCTTACTGTCTCTTCTACCTGTTACTGCCAGCCTGACATTCGGTGGACAATAACAAGCCATATTTATTTATATTTATTTCTGGGGGCTTCCCTGGTGGTCCAGTGGTTAGGACGTCACACTTCTGCTGCAGTGGGCATGGTTCCACTCCAGTTGGGAAAGTAAGATCCTAAAAGCCAAAATGTGGCCAAAAATAAAAGGAAGGAAAATAACTACTTCTGGATGCCCACATGTGTCAGAAATTCCAGTCCCATTGTTTCTAATATGTAGGATAACTATTATTCAAACAAGTAAAGAGAAAGCTCAATGAGAAAGCAAAAGCAAGTGGTAGCTATTAGAATAATGTGTATACAAGATGTTCTTTTTCCATGTTACTTAGTTAACACGTGAACATAAAATAGAATGAACTGTCTATGTTTGGACAGAGGAGATCAAAATGCCATTTCTGTTTTCTGCATTTAAGTCAGCAGCACTTACGATCATGTCTTGTATATATTAGATATCTGATGAATGTCCATTGAATTTATTAATAAATGAATGAATGTTAAGTAGGTTGTGCCCCAGTGGCACATGCTAAGACACAGCAAACATTTTTTTCTCTGTTGTTTGACAGTGGATGTAAGCCGCAGCTGGTCAGAGAGCTAAAGCAGATGCTGTGAAAGATGCGTCCAAGTATGAAATAGCTGAGTGTGTTTGGGAGCAGGCTGCTTCCTATGTCATGTATCAGGTGTGAATGGATTAGAGACTCTGTCTACAGCAGCTTAAAAAATAGTTTCTTCTCACAGTCCTATCCAACATGGAAAACCATGAAAATAAATAGCAGTGAAGTTATTTACACGAAATTGAAGCTATGACTGTATATGGTGATAGTAGTGAATTGCAGCTCATTCTTTCAAGTAAAGTAGTGAGTGAATCGGAGAAGGTTATGGCACCCCACTCCAGTACTCTTGCTTGGAAAATCCCATGGACGGAGGGGCCTGGTGGGCTGCAGTCCATGGGGTCGCTAGGAGTCAGACACGACTGAGCGACTTCACTTTATTTTTCTACTTTCATGCATTGGAGAAAGAAATGGCAACCCACTCCATTGTTCTTGCCTGGAGAATCCCAGGGACGGGGGAGCCTGGTGGGCTGCCGTCTATGGGGTTGCACAGAGTCGGACATGACTGAAGTGACTTAGCAGCAGCAGCAGCAGTGAGTGAATACCACATGAATGTAGAAAAAGATTATTCTTTGTGAATCTTATAAAACAATAAATATGTTGAGAGTTAACAACTGAAAAAAAGCTCAATTACCACCCCTAAATGTGTTAATTTCACTCTATAAAGATTGTAGTTTCAAACACTGTGTGAGAAGCCCAGTCATTCATTGAAATACAAATAGGAAATGGGAAGGGGTGGGGAAGAAGAAGAGGAGAGAGAAAGAGCGAGTGAGCAAGAGAAGTTCCCTTAAGAAGCATGCCCTTAGTAAAAGAGTAAGGAAATCCAGATAAAGTGTGATAAGAGTTTTCAAACTGCCTGAGGCACGCATTCAGTCCCACTTCAGTATTCTTGCCTGGGGAATCCCATGGACAGAGGAGCCTGGTGGGCTACAGTCCATGAGGTCACAAGAGTTGGACACAATTTAGCAATTAAAGCACCACCACCACCACAGGAGTTTTTAAACTGCTGAGGCATGCATTCAGTCAGAATCATTATGCCCCTGGTCCAGATCAAGACAAGATTACATCTGCCTTTCCTGTGTCCAGCCCTTTCCGTGACCATCAGGAATGCCTCTGTGGCTGTAAACCAAAAGTCAACATTCCCAAACAGGCACCTAAGTAAGATGGAGTCTCGTAATATATATTAACCAGCACACTTACAAGCATCAGTGCTTATCACAAAGAGCCTGCAGATTCGAGGCCACATCAAATATTTGTGAGTGCTAAGTCGCTTCAGTCGTGTCTGACTCTTTGTGACCCTGTAGTCCTGGAAAATCCCATGGACGGAGGAGCCTGGTAGGCTGCAGTCCATGGGGTCGCTAAGAGTCGTACAAGACTGAGTGACTTCACTTTCTCTTTTCACTTTGATGCATTGGAGAAGGAAATGGCAACCCACTCCAGTGTTCTTGCCTGGAGAATCCCAGGGACGGGGAAGCCTGGTGGGCTGCCGTCTATGGAGTCACACAGAGCCAGACACGACTGAAGTGACTTAGCATAGCATAGCATAGTCCGCCAGGCTCCTCTGTCCATGGGATTCTCCAGGCAAGAATACTGGAGTGGGTTGCCATGCCTTCCTCCAGGGAATCTTCCTGACCCAGGGATCAAATCAGCGTCTCTTTTTGTCTCCTGTATTGGCAGGCAGTTTCTTTATCACTAGTGCCATCTGGGAAGCCCTACATCAAATGTACATCAACATAAATTAATTTAAAACAAATCTCTAATTTTCTATACATTTTCTATTTCTATAAATATTTCTGTACTTAATCATACCTATTTATATTAAGCTAAACTGTGAGTTCATACTGATATCTCCAAAATGAATTCGTTATCCTGTGGATTATTCCAGCCTTTCCCTTCCTGTAATAAAATACCCTACACATAATGCATTTTTGAATGCAAAGCTTTAACTGAGAATACTCCAAGCACCTTGGAAGGGACCTTGAGCTTATGAGACTCTACAGGTGGAAATAGCTGTATATAGTTATTTGCCTGCACACTGCACACTCCTGCATACCAGGAAGATTATCTGCTTCAGCAGAGTATACCCTTCTGAGAAGATATATGGTCAAATAATTCATCTTTGGCAATTAATTAAACTTGTTGACCATTCTTGTGCATTAGTGGTTCTTAAACCTAGAAATCCATCAGAATCAACTTGTGGGTTAAAGAAACAAAAAAGCAAAGCAAAGCATTCTACCCCAAATGACTGAATCAGATTTTCACTCCAGGGAGTAATCAGACCCTGTTCCCTTGTGAAAAACTCCATGTCCACCAATTTGACTCCTCTGTCCATTGGATTCTCCAGGCAATAATACTGGAGTAGATTGCCATGCCCTTCTCCAGGGGATCTTCCTGACCCAGGTATCAAACCCAGATTTCTTATGTCTCCTGTATTGGTAGGCAGATTCTTTACCATTAGCGTCACCTGGGAAGTCCCATCAATTTGACAACAAAGGTGAAATTCACTGATTCCTTGAATGACATAAACTACTGAATTTCACAGAAGGAGAAATAGATCATCTGAATAGGACTATACTATTAAAGAAAGTGTATAAAAAAAATCTTCCAAGTAAGAAATCACCAGGTTCAGATAGTACCACTATGGGATTCTACCAAACATTTGAGGAAGAAATTATACCAATTCTCTATAACCTGTTCCAGAAAATAGAAGCTCTTACTATGAGACTGACATTACTCTAAAATTATATAAAGACATTACATGAAAGAAACACTACGGAACAATTATGTTTAATGAACACACCTGCAAAAATCATCAACAAATGTTAACAAATGAAACTCAACAATGTGTAAAAGAATCATACACCACAAGGAGGTGGGATTCATTGTAGGAATGAAAGATTAGTTAGATTAATCAATTATATAGAGTAAATAAAGCCATGTGATTTATGAATATGTTTAGTACTTTGGTTGTGGTGATGGTAACACAGGTGTATTTATGTCCAAACTTATCAAGATGTATACATTATGTGGGTACAATCCTTTGTATATCAATTTAACCCCAATAAAGCTTTAAAAAAAGGGAAAATGATGTGATAGTATCAATAGATACAGAAAAAGCATTTCACAAAATCCAACCCCTATTCACTTCATGGCAAATAGATGGGGAAATAATGGAAACAGTGACAAACAATTTTCTTGGGCTCCAGAATCACTGCAGATGGTGACTGCAGCCATGAAATTAAAAGATACTTGCTCCTTGGAAGAAAAGCTATGACCAACCTAGACAGCGTATTAAAAAGCAGAGACATTACTTTGCTGACAAAGGTCCATCTAGTCAAAGCTATGGTTTTTCCAGTGGTCATGTATGGATGTGAGAATTGGACCATAAAGAAAAATGAGTGCTGAAGAATTGATGCTTTTGAACTGTGGCGTTGGACAAGACTCTTGAGAGTCCCTTGGATTGCAAGGAGATCTAACCAGTCCATCCTAAAGGAGATCAGTCCTGAATGTTCATTGGAAGGACTAATGCTGAAGCTCCAATACTTTGGCCACCTGATGGGAAGAACTGACTCATTTGAAAGACTCTGATGCTGAAGATTGAGGGCAGGAGAAGGGGACAACAGAGGATGAGATGGTTGGAGGCATCGCCGACTCGATGGACATGGGTTTGATCAAGCTCCGGGAGTTGGTTCCCTGGTGACAGGGAAGCCTGGTGTGCTGCAGTCCATGGGGTCACAAAGAGTCGGACACAACTGAGCGACTGAACTGAACTTAACTGCTATTCATGGGTGAAAAAAAAAAATACTCAACAAACCATAAACAGAGAACTTTCTCAACTTGATAAAAACTTGTACTATTAAAAAAAAATGAACTTATAAAGAAGTGAAAAATAAGTGCTGATAAAGCAAAACTTGATGAAATGGTGAATAAACTTTTAAGATGCTGAGGTATTTTTGACATTAAGGATAATTTGTTTTACATGAACTGACATTGAATTATGAGCGATTTCATTTGTATTGGCTAGGTTACTTCAAGGGTTTGGTTCTAGAAATATTTTGTTGTTATATTATCTTTGCATCTTCACAATTCATGTTGAATGAGAATCAAAAGCATCAAGTCCAATGAGAAAAACTGTCTAATCTTAATTTATGTAAATACCTTCTGACAATTTCAGTATTAGGAGTTCCCATTATAGAATTGTCACAAAAGAAAACCAGAAAAAGATTTCAAGCTGTTTTGAGAGTACTTTATAAATATCTCAAGAAGTTGTTCATTTGGAATGTTTATGTAAAACCAATGTGCTAAGTTACTTCAGTCGCGTCCGACTCTGCAACCCCATAGACGGCAGCCCACCAGGCTCCCCGTCCCTGGGATTCTCCAGGCAAGAACACTGGAGTGGGTTGCCGTTTCCTTCTCCAATGCATGAAAGTGAAAAGTGAAAGTGAAGTCGCTCAGTCGTGTCTGACCCTCAGCGACCCCATGGACTGCAGCCTTCCAGGCTCCTCCATCCATGGGATTTTCCGGGCAAGAGTGCTGGAGTGGGATGCCATTGCCTTCTTCATAAAACCAATACATAGGGTCAAAAAAACAATTTCTTTCTTTCTTTTTCTGGTCAGAGATGAAAAAGAATTTATTGGAGATGTGAGAAAGATTCAGACGGCAGTTCATTTACCATTCAGACAGCAGCCCTTTGACCCCTGAGAGAGAGAGACTTTGCTATCTCTTTCCACACCTTTTTTTTTTTCTTTTTCCCAAAGCAAGAGGAATTGACAATTTAATTCAAGACCTTTTATTCACTGGGTAGCGCTTCTCAATGGGGAGGATTTACTGTACCATGGGGCTTTCTCTCTCACCCCCTGTTCCCACAAACTAAACTCACAAGCACAGTTACCTCTTTTTAAAAAGTCCTCCGGTGTTTTTTGTTCCTTCCTCATCAATGAATAATTGCAAGTATGATCTGTCCAAAGACTCAGTGAATTTAAATTCAAGCTTCACCTATTCTTACCATCCACCAAATACTTCAATCCCAGTTGTTACCAGGACTTCACCTTTAAAAATACTGGGATTTCACATCAGAGCCCACAAATTAGAAACGGCCGACTTGTTGAAATCGCAGCTTAACCTGTATTTCTACAACATATGCTCATTTTATTATCTAAATAATCATATGGTTTCTAGCCAAATCATGTTTAATAAAACTTACCAAATCTGTTCTTTCTATTTTTGCTGAGAACTCTCTGGATATAACCTTTGGGTGATGATTTCCTTTTTTCTGGGCTTCCCTGGTGGCTCAGAGGGTAAAACATCTGTCTACAATGTGGGAGACCTCGGTTCGATCCCTGGGTCAGGAAGATCCCCTGGAGAAGGAAATGGCAAGCCACTCCAGTACTCTTGCTTGGAAAATCCCATGGACTGAGAAGCCTGGTAGGCTACAGCCCACGGGGTCGCAAAGAGTCAGACACGACTTCACTTTCACTTTTTTCGTCTTTTCTATAGAATGCATGTGGCACACTCAATCTGATGGAAATACTAGTATAAAACCCATTGACACGTTGAAATAATATGTTCAAAAGTTAAAGGTTGCATAATGTTATAGCCTTATAAGTGATGTTTTGGATAATGCTTCTGTAAAGTATGATCACTTTTGGATAACACTTTATACGGTAAATATTTGAGATGAGACTTGGAGGAAAGATAACACAGAAAAAAGTTTTTTAAATAATTTACTAAAGGAAGTCATAAATAGGCAGAAAGAGCAAATGGTTGGGGTTTCTAGTTGTAATTCTGCCATTATTTTAGGTGGTTTTAGGCAATACACTGTGATCAGCTTCCTCTTCTATAAAGAGGAAAAAGGGGGTGAAATGCGGACACTGTTGATCTCTGAAATCTGTTTTACTTGGAAGGCTGACTAACTAGGCTTTTATGAGACCAAAGCCTCAAGCACTTGAACATTTTTGGAATGTTTAACCACCTGATGCTATCTCTGTGTGAGGGAAAGGGAGGGGGAACTTCTATTTTCTTGTGATTTTTATAATTTTTTAAATGAACTTTACCTTTTTAAAGGTTGCAGAGCACAAGGTTGTCTTAGAATCTTTTTTTTAAAAAGTAATTTTTATTAGTGTATAGTTGCTTTACAATATTGTGTTAATTTCTGCTGTACAGCAAAGTGAATCAGCTACACATATACATATATACCCTCTTTTTCAGATTTCCTTCCCGTTTAGGTTATCACAGAGCATTGAGCTGCGTTTCTGGTGCTATACAGTAGTTAGCATTAGTTATCTATTAGTTCACATTAGTTGTCTGTTTTATCCATAGAATCTATAGTGCATGTATGTTAATCCCAGTCTCCCAGTTCATCCCACATCCCCCTTTCCCCTTGGTATCCATAAGTTTATTCTCTACATCTATGTCTCTGTTTCTGCTTTGCAAATAAGATCGTCTATAGCATTTTTCTAGATCTCACACATGTGTTAATACACAAGAATTTTTTGAAATGCGTCAAGCATTTCTCCACTTTCCTGAATTACCTGGAAATATCTTCAAATATTTTTGTGACATAGAGCACAGTATTCCTTACACCCCATCAGAGCTTGTTCCACACCGTGAAGATGAACAATGCACGAAGCAGCGGGTATCCTCAGTGTTTCTTCTTTAAGGAAGGAACGTGGGTGATTGTTTAGCACTCCACCATCTACTCTAATCCACTGTTAGAAGAAAAAGACAACAGGAACATTTTACTTTTTATTAATAGATTTTATGTCTTAGAATAGTTTTAGGTTCACAAAAAATTGAACAGCAGGTACAGAGATTTCCCACACAAGCACAGCCTCCTCCATCATCAACATGGTCACCAGAGTGCTGTTTGTCACCACTGATGAACCTCCACGGATACACACTAATCACCCAAATCCACAGTTTACATTAGGACTCACTCTTGATGGCATACATTCTATGGATTTGGACAAATGCATAATGACAGGTGGACTTGCCAGGTGGCTCAGAGGGTAAAGGATCTGCCTGCAATGTCTGAGACACAGGAGTTGCGGGTTCAGTCCCTGGGTGGAGAAGATCCTTTGGAGGAAGGTATGGCAACCCACTCCAATATCCTTCTCTAGAGAATCCCATGGACAGAGGAGCCTGGCGGGCTACAGTCCACGGGGTTGCAAAGAATCAGACATGACTGAAGTGGCTGAGCATGTGCGCATAATGACATGTATCCACCATTGCAGATTCATACAGAGCGATTTCACTGCTTTAAAGTCCTCTGTGCTTTGCTTATTCAGCTCTCCCCTCCCTCAGTCCCTGGAAACTATCGGCCTTCTTACCATCTCTCTGTGTGCCAAACCACTTCAGTTGTGTCTGACTCTTTATGACCTTAAGGGCCATAGCCCACCAGGCTCCTCTGTCCACGGGATTTTCCAGGCAAGAACTCTGGAGTGGGTTGCTGTGCCCTCCTGCAGGGGATCTTCTCCACCCAGGGATCTTTTCATCGCCACTATTTATGGTTCTTATCCCATATCTCTCCTATATATAACGTGATTTTCTGCCAATCAAAGCAGGTTGCCAGAGATTCTTTTAAAAATGCAGGTAATCATGTCACATTATAGCCTAAAATCCCCCACTGGCTACTCAGGCTTTTAGATAAAACTCAAGTAAGCAAGTACAGATATCATGACCTCATCATCAAATGCCTGCCTACCCACCTAATGTTGTCTGTCACCTCCACCAGTTGTCCACGTGTCAGTCCCATAAAACTTCCTGACATTCTCTCAGAACGGTGACTGTTTTTGACCTTCTAGCTGTTACTTCATCAGGGAAAACTCTCTCCAACTCTGCTCTTGATTAGTTCCTGCTGGCCCCAAGGTCCAGCTTAGGTTAAATCCCCTGGAACATCATGTCAGATTTGCGGTTTTTCTCCTAAAGTTCTCATTTACATCTTCCTTCTTTGACCTTTGGTAGTAAACTCTGACATTTACTATATTTCTTTGGTGGTTTTAGCTGCTTTTGTCACCAAACTGTGGCCTTTGTAAGGTCAGGAATTCTTTCAGAATAAACAATAAATATTTTTTTTCATACATGCTCAGAGAATCTAAGATCATATATTTGTGTATCCATGGCTTTCGATTGAATGGCAATAGTTCACTATACAAATGGAAACAAAGCTCCAACACATTACAGGGATAAACTGATTCACATGTCCAGGGCTTTTATTCAGGTTATCTTTAGCTGGATTTCAAAACCACAAAAAGAAATTTATCACCACTGCTTTCCTTGGAGCATAACGATTCATGTTTTTTATGTTGGAAGTTGTTTTATCACTTATTTGAAGAAGTCAAATCCATTAACCCATCTCATCAGGCAACTGCATCAGTGGAGAAGTAGGACCGTGTGGTCTATGTGATTTCTTTAAAGAAAGTGGCATGTTTTGTTAAGCATCATATCCACCGCCACCCAGTAGGGTTAACCGCAATTCTTGCAGTGATAAAGATTTCTAGACCACCTGGGTTTAGTAGTCATGCTCAACTCTTTTAGACTAGGCAGACTTGAAAAGGAGAAATCAGTGAACCAAGTGCATGGAATTATTTCAAAGGAACAAATATTAGAAACAGGTGTGAGATACTACCTAGGGAAAATAAAGCATTAATTCATTCTAACTGGCAGTGGACCATGCCACATTTCCTGAAGAATTAGCTGCCTGAAAACATTTTGATAAAGGAGTTAATTATACATGTTGCTAGTTATTTTTCATTTCTGGCCCAATTTTTCCGAACCATAAAAGTGCATTAAAAACTTTTATGCAATTATGAAGTCTCAAAAAGCATTTTTATTTTCCATCTATTTCCCAGTTAAATTATATTTTCTGAGCATCTGTATATATGAAGTGAATTTTTTATTATATGGAAAGCTTATAATCCATGTTTTATACTTGTCCTATGGCTCAAATCCTACAGTAAAATGTATAGCATCATGTATATATCTTATGTTTAGTTTTATGAAATTTTTTACCCACTTGCTTCATTCCTGAAAGGATTTGAGGTTGTGGCATTGAGGAAGTTGCTTATTGATTACCTTAGTTTTAACTGCATCACATACTCTTTTAATATTTAATTTTTATATGGGAAAAATGCTCTTATTTTGCCAAAAAATTATTGATTAAATAATTACTTGTTTGATAAGAGCATAGCAGTTATAATCTTATAATGTCAATAAAACATTAATCACTATAAATGTTTAACATTAGAATGTTTAACTATCTCTATGGCTCCTCTCACAGTTCCTTCTGGTGGTCTATTAGCAAATGTTTGCTTCCCTTCATTGCAACTTTGGACTTTTATGATTTAAGTCTTCTAAGTTTCCAAGAAGGAGTGTTTCCACTGGGAGATACAGAAATGGTTTCATAAAATGAAAGGCTGAGATTTCCACATGTCTACTTTGTGTTTTTCATAATATGAACCAAACATTTGACAAACTAGATTACTTGATTGGCTGCAGTGGTTTGTACTAGCCACTGGAGATTGAGTTGCTACTACAAAATGGTTTGAATAAGATAGGGGCACACAGGTACACATATACCATGGAATATTACTCAGCCATAAAAAGGAATGAAATTGGGTCATTTGTGGAGATGAGGATGGACCTAAAGACTGTCATACAGAAGTAAGTCAGAAAGAGAAAAACAAATATCACATGCGGGATCTGAAACAGTTGATACAGATATCTTATTTACAAAGCAGAAATAGAGACACAGCTATAGAGAACAAATGTATGGATATCAAGGGGGAAAGGGAGGCTGGGATGAATTGGGAGATTGGGATTGACAGATATACACTATTGACACTTTGTATAAATAGACAACCCATGAGAACCTACTGTGTAACACAGGAAACTCTACTCAGTTCTCTTTGGAAATCCAGAAAAGAGGGGATATATCTACACGTATAGCTGATTCACTTTGCTGTATAGCTGACTCACTTTACAAAACTGTAAAGCAACTATACTCCAATAAGAATTTTTAAAAAACAACAGCACATAAATTTTGAAAGATTCAAAGTTCGTACCTTAATTTCATAATCTTTGAAGATCTATAAAAATGAATTTATCATTAGAGTCAGTATAGCCACAAATTGCTTAATTCTTAATCTTTACAGCACCTTCTGGAGATGACAGCAAGAAAGTCTTTAGTCAGAATGTGATAATGTTCAAAATACAACACTAATGAAAATAATTTTCTATTAATGCCTGTGTATAATCCAACTACACACACACAAAAACACACAGAGCCTTTTTCTTTTGATGCCTCACGTGACTTAGATTAAGAATGTTATGGATCTCCTGCTTTATGTAGAATATCTGTGACACTGACATGGACAGTGGTTTGCCCTCCAAATTGGACTTCAACAGAACTAGCTGACAAGTTTAATCATCGTAAATCAGGAAACAGTGTTAACTCAGTAGCTTTTCTCCTCATTTTTGACCTTTTGCCCAAAGATACATATTTTTATGAATCCCTTTAGGTGAAGGAGTTTCTTGCATTCCAGCTGTCTTAAAACTGCTGAGGTTTCCTGAAATCAACTTCAATTCACCAGCCAGACATCTACAAACCATGTTAATACCACATTTGCTTGTAGATTTCTTGTCTGCATCTCAAACTTCCAAATTTTGTGTAGCTTCTTCCCGGATTTTCAGAGATCTAAACAAACAAGAGCTTCCTTTTCCTGCTGCTAAGCTCCTCTCCCCTTTTTCTTCTCTGCTATTCCTCTTACTTCTTGAGAGCAGCCTTTGGCAGTCTCTTCCTACAGGTGTTCTTCCAGCCGCCTCTCGTGCTAAGCGGCATTAATGCTGCTCTGCACTCATGACCACAGCCATCAAAGGTAGTCATGAGTGAAATCAACAATGTTCTGATCATTTGCTTCATCATTCTTGCTTACTAGATCCTGACACTTCCTGGAGACCGGAACTTCTGTCCGTCTAGCTCAGGTGGGGTCAGGATGTAGATTCTCATTGTATTTGTGGTGAAAGTTTTTAAGCACTGTTTCAGAGGATTCTTTGTACACCTTGCTGTCTTGTGCACGCTTTGCTGTGTTGTTTCTGGGAAGGAGGGCAAGGGTCTATTTCTTTTGTAGGCTGACAAGAAGAGCTGAGTAGAAAAGCGGTAGCAGGGCCTCTCTGACTCTGCTTGTGACCACAGACATAAATGCATCTCCATAGAACTATTCATTTATTTATACTGCCCCAAATGATTACGCATTTTAAGGAAAGTCTGGGGAATGCAGACAAATATTTCAAAACACTGTGTACCTTCATCCTTTGGCCTAATGTTTTAAAATTTCAGAGTGGTGTCTCTCACAAAGAAGAGCATGAATAGAATAAAAACTGGTCAGACAACCTGCTTCTTCTGTCAGCTTTTAAAAATATGTGAATGACTTATTTGCTGATGAAACTTATTTTCTTTTCATGTGTGTTTTGACATTCTGAAAGAGGCTCAGAGAATATTTTGTTAATAATAGGAAATACAAATTACCTGTTTTGTATCCATAAATCAAGTTTATTATCTCTGAGCCTTATTCATTTCTGGGGCAAAATGTAAAGTGAGACACTAATCTCTCAATTATTATAGATTTTAAGTTTTGATTAGTAGAATATGACTTCTTTTCTAATTTCTTACAGTTATATGATATATATATATATATTATATATATATAAAAACTCTCTATATACATTCTAAAATGCAATACAGTGAAATGATTTAACTGACCACTCAGATCTCAATGATTTGGGGACCAGTTAATGCATCTTAATTCTGAATATTCTCAACAACCATATTTCAAGATTATTTTAGTATGAAATTAAGGACAAAACTCTATTAGAAATATAACTACAGAATTTCTGCTTGCTAGTAGACAGCATTATTCAAATAGGTGATCTGTGTTCAGACTAATTTCTTAAATTTCACGTCTTCATGATCTAGTAAAACTGTTAAAAAAATAAATTTATTCTGAATGTCACTTTAATTCAAAATGACTAGACAAAGTCAATTCAAAATGACAGACACATAGCAGCATGATGAAATTGCTGGTTGTCTGCCAATTTTCCCAAATGTTCATTGTTATCTCAATAGGGAAGCCTTCTGTCTCTTCATCCAAGCAGAATCAATTACTTCATTTGCTATGTCCCCTCAGAAATGTGTGTTTTGAATTACGTAGACTCCAGATGTCTGTCACCCATATCCATACGATGTTTGTTGTTTCGTGTCTGTTCTCAAAAACCTCAGTTGTACCTAGGTTCTAAAAGATGGAAATGAATCAATTTCTTTTTCTCATTATTTATGTCTTCTCTCTTAGACCTTTGAATCTGTTTTTCTCTCTGCTTGAAACATTCTTACCTCAGAGAACCAAATTGCTGCTCTCTAATATCCTTCAGCCTTTGCCCAAATATTACTTTACCAGTGAGACCTTCTCTGATGATCCTATTTTAAACTTTAAACTCTGTGCTCACTTTGGCAGCACATATACTAAAACTGGAATGATGCAGAGAAGATTAGCATGGCCCCTGCGCAAGGATGATACGCAAATTTGTGAAGCATTCCGTGTTTTTAAGAAAGCTGTGGTACATATACACAATGGAATATTGCTCAGCCATTAAAAAGAATACATTTGAATCAGTTCTAATGAGGTGGATGAAACTGGAGCCTATTATACAGAGTGAAGTAAGCCAGAAAGAAAAACACCAGTATAGTATACTAATGCATATATATATGGAATTTAGAAAGATGGTAAGAATAACCCTGTATGCAAGACAGCAAAAGAGACACAGATGTATAGAACAGTCTTTTGGACTCTGTGGGAGAGGGCGAGGGTGGGATGATTTGGGAGAATGGCATTGAAACATGTATATTATCATATGCGAAATGAATCGCTAGTCCAGGTTCGATGCATGATACAGGATGCTTGGGCCTGGTGCACTGGGATGACCCAGAGGGATGGGATGGGGAGGGAGGTGGGAGGGGGGTTCAGGATAGGGAACACATGTACACCCATGGCGGATTCATGTCAATGTATGGCAAAACCAATACAATATTGTAAAGTAATTAGCCTCCAATTAAAATAAATAAATTTATATTAAAAAAATAAATAAACTTTAAACTCTTTCTGAAGTGTAATTTTCACAAGGTAAAATCCTGTAAGGAAAAATGAATATTTTTAAAAATGTCATTTAACTCATTAATGAATTAATGAGGGAAGAACCTATAAGATGTTAGTACAAGTTCAAAGGAGACTCCTGACATATGTATAAATGTGTATGTGTACATATATGTCACAGTGCTTCCCTGGCGGCTCAGTGGTAAAGAATCTGCCTGCCAATACAGGAGATGTGGGTTCAATCCCTGGGTGGGGAAGATCCCCTGGAGAAGGAAATGGCAACCCACTCAGGTATTCTTGCCTAGAAAACCCCATGGACAGAGGAGCTGGTGGTCTACAGTCCAGGGGTTCGCAGAGTTGGACATGACTTAACACGCCCATACATATACATATACACACGTGTATAGTCAGGAATGCTGAAATGAAGTTGCTAATAGATACAAAGCTGGTAAGTATTCTGTAAAGCAGTAAAATGTTTGAGATGATCTTTTAATTTTTTTTTACAGAGTAGAAATCGATTGAAACTCTACCAGACAAAATTTATTTACATCATGATGAATGGTAGTTATACTCATTAATATCATTTTTATACAAGTTAATTTATACCCCTACAGAGACGTGAAGTAGTCCAGCCCGTAATAATCAATCAAAGGTACACATTCTTTACTTTAAAAGTTTTATAAATTTAAATTTATTTACTCTTGGTTGTGCTGGGTCTTTGTTGCTGCACAGGCTTTTATCTAGTTGCGGTGAGCAGGGACTACTCTTGGTCACGGTGCGCTGGCCTCTCATTGCAATGGCTTCTCTTGTTGCGGAGCACAGGCTCTAGGGCGCGTGGGCTTCAGTAGGCGCAGCTCTGTGGGTTCAATAGTTTCAGCTCCTGGGCTCTAGAGCACAGACTCAGTAGTTATGGCTAATGGGTGTAGTTGCTTGGTGGCATGTGGAATCTTCTTAGGTCAAGGATCAAACTTGTGTTTCCTGCATTGGCAAGTGGATTCCTCACTCCTGAGCCACCAGGGAAGCCCCACAGGGCATATTCTTATGTGTTTAGGACTTAGGGCTGGAGAGCAAAGGGGAAACCTCAGCCTTCCATATCTTTCTTCCTACCTTCAGCTTCCTTGTGCAGTAATATTAGGCTACTGGCCTGTGGACACCCCAGCCTCAGGGCTGGATGAACACATACCCTTGACCCTGTGGTTGGCTTGTTCAGACAGGAGGTGCATGGCCGGTGAAGGATCAGAACAGGTGCTTCTAAACTTCGAAGCCCAGAGCAGGAACCTAGTTGCCAATGTCTAATGGCTGCAGATGTTTTCTGCCATGAAACTTACCTACTTATTTACTAATACTTGCTCACTGTTATCCTTCACTACTTTGCAAATTCCATGTGGTTAAGAATTTTTATCTGTTTTATTCACAACTGTAATTTTAGCTCCTGGAAAGATGTTTGACAGCAATTTTTTTTTAAACTTTGTATTTTGTATCGGGGTCTAGCTGATTAACAATATTGTGACAGTTTCAGGTGAACAGCTAAGGGACTCAGCCATACATATGCATGTATCCATTCTCTGCCAAACTCCCCTCCGATCCAGGCTGCCACATGACATTGAGCAGGGTTCCCTGTGCTATACAGTAAGCCCTTGTTGATTATCCATTTTAAATATAGCAGTGCATTAATAAATATGGTTGAATGAATCCTTGTCCTCAACACAAGTATTGTACTTGTTTTGTAAGATATATTTGTAAATATATCTTTCAGGAAAGAATGATGGTTTGAACAATAGTGGAATAAAAAATTAATTTCTGAAGTACAAACATTTTAAAAAATTTAATAACAATATGTAATATAATGGTGCATTATAGATTTTAAAACAGCTTGTTGATACATAGTTCATATACTGTACGGCTTGCTCATGTAAAGTATAAAGTGTAATCGCTTTTAGTTAAATCACAGTATGTGCAACCATCATTACAATCAATTTTAGAGCAACATAAAAACTTTAACAGATTTTAAAAAACTGAAATATGGGCTTGCAATAGTTATACCTCCGAATATATGGATAAAATAAGTGCCATTTTGTAGAATAAATTTTGTGTGCCTGTATAATTATATCTAAAGGATTAAAGTTTGCAACTTACATTTTTCATAGAGTTTCTGAACAATGAAAATTGCATGAAAAAATTCAAAGCTTCAAAGGATCTAATTTGAGGTATTCTATAGTCCATTGTGTCTTCACAGGTTTTAAGCCAAAAATTCCTATTTGTCTACTTCAGATGCTGTTTCAAGGGCTAAAGATGATATCAAAGAGCTATTACTTTAAATAATCTTAAAAATTTTGTGACTCTTTAAACCAAACCAAACAAAAAATTAAAAGTATCCTTAACAAATTCTATGGACTTTTAAAAATGAACATGGGAAATGTAGACTATTGAGGCTAAAACTTTTTATAATGTTCAACCAACATCTTTATTTTCTGAAACTGCTTTCACATTCCTTAATTATCTCAAGACCCTCCCCCATTGAAAGGGAGGCATTCATTCTTTCAAAAAGTCCCTAACACAAAGAAATTGCTTTGAGGTTTAAAATAAGTACAGCTTGTTGAGTTCTTAGGAAAATCATAGCCTAAAAAGTAAGTACTTTTGAGTTGTAAAAATCAGACTTAGTTGAAGGAAGAACAGTTTTTCCTGTAAATCCTGAAAGCCACAGGATCCTGGAAATCTGAAGCATATTTTCACAAAGAATTAGTTACAAGGGATAAAGGATGGTGGTGGTGGTTTAGTCGCTCAGTTGTGTCCAATTCTTGCGACCCCATGGACTGTAGCCCCTCAGATTCCTCTGTCCCTGGGGTTTCTCAGGCAAAAATTCTAGAGTGGGTTGCTATTTCTTTCTCCAGGGGATCTTCCTGACCAGGGATCAAACTCATGTCTTGCGTCTCCGGCATTGGCAGGTGGATTCTTTACCACTGAGCCACCAGGGATGCCTAGAGGCTTTCTAAAAAGGCAGCTGAGAGCTGTAGGACTAAGTGACTTGAGAGAGTTGAGAATTTGAATCTTTTGTCTTAGATTTGAAGGCCCAGGAAGTAGGACTAAGTTTTTCATCAAGGAAGTCACCTTGTCTACTCTTTGAATTGTATAATAAACACACTGAGACAGGTTCAGATGAGTTAAGAACATCAAACTCAATGCTACTCTTTTGTGAATGCTACCAAGGAAGTGTGCAAACCTTTCAGTTCCATGACATCCCCTGGAACACTGAGCAAGCACACCAAAGGCACTGAGGCCCAGGTAGGAGAGAGGGTGTCCATGTTCATGTTGGTGAGTCTGGGGCCAGCCCACCAGGCATTATGTTCTCCATGGGGGTGGAGGGGAGAGCAACTGAGTAGCTGCTTTCCTGAGTGGAGGATTTGAGTACAGAATGCAGAAGCATTCAACATCAGTATATTGGAAGAGACTGCTGGGAAGGGGATCCCATCATGAAGGGAATGGCAGGCTCCATGCTCATGAGTGTGAGATACCAGCCCAATGCTCATAAGACCCACAGGGATGCCAGACCTCAGAGGTGCAAGTTCAGGGAGTTAAAAGAAATCTGTTCAAAATCTGGTTATGCTATGAATTTCTGTCTGATGATGAGTTCATTGTTTAAGTTCTATGAACATCTCTTTAGGTTTAAAAAGTGAGCCTAAAATACCTTCTTACAAGGTGGTTTGGAGGATTAAAAATAAGGTGTGTGTGTGTGCATGCATGTGTGTGTGTGAGTGTGAGTGAGTGTCTAAAAATGTGCAAGACACATCATAACTCCCCAAAGCTCTTTAAAGAGTCAAGTCTAGAATCCTGGGTTGCTTCAACCACACCTCTGCAAAGAAAGGCAAATAATGATTTAAAACACTTAAGCAAATTGGCCATCTAGTCCATTCTTTACCACAGATGCTAAAAGTGGTAATATATTAATGAAGGTGAAAGTGTTAGTCACTCAGTTGTGTCCAACTCTCTGCTACCCCATGGACGTAGCTTGCCAGGCTCCTCTGTCCATGGGACTCTCCAGGCAAGAATACTGGACTGGGTAGCTGTTCCCTCCTCCAGGGGATCTTCCTGACCCAGGGATCAAACCCGGGTCTCCTGGATTCTTTACCGTCTGAGCCACCAGGGAAATCTACTCCTTTCCTTTTCCCTCTGTCTCTGATGAAAGTGATCATGAAATCTACAGAGCCCATAATTTAGAGAATGCTTAGGTCTTGGACGTCATACAAATGGGCAATTCAGCTTTGAAATGGTTGTCTGTAAGAAAATCAAAGCATTACTTTTCACTAAAAACCATACAAGCCAAAAGAAGTGTAATAAAAGTTCAAGAGCCCTTATTAATGCATGAAGTTACTCATCAGGTCATCAACAACAGTCTCTACCTAACAGATGGGGGAGCTGGAGTGGACCATCACGTGGCTGTGAGATTAAGTGGAGGAAAAGTTACCTAAGTTACCTTTTGTGACTTCTCTTATTGTTTCAAATACAAGTAGGAGCAAAGCTTTTTTGAGAGTATGATCTGAAACATGGTGTACCCAAGAAGAACCACAAATTTGTCACCTGGGTCCCTAAGCCTGAATAACATAAGACTCTCCTCCAAATGAAATTACAATGGTAATTAGCAAATATAAGCCGAATGTCCTTGGAAACAGAGATGCAGAGAGTAGGCTTTTCAACAATCCATGAAAGTGTATAATAATTAAGAATTAGAGAGGAGGAGTCATACAATTACAATTAATCTAACTTTTTTTCCCTCATCTTCTTCCTTCTTTGAAACCTGCACTAACAACATCCCTACTTCATCCATAAAATATTTCTGTGCAACTCCACCTAATTTTAACCCTGGCTTTATTTAAGATTCTTTATCATTTATGTACATAGTTTTTTTTTTAAACTATTCTCTAATAAAGCCTGCTCTGTGAATATGTTGCTTGGTAAATATGCCCCTTAGTTATTTTGTGTATGCATTTCTTATCCTTTCTCTTTGATCATGATCTTCATGAAGAAAGGAACAGTGCTTTCCTTTCCTCACTTTTTATTCGTTTGTTTTGTATTTATCTTTTTAATTTATTTTGGTTTGTATTTAAATCTAATAGACATTTAATGCAGAGTACCATCCAAAATAAATTGTATTTAAGGCAGAAATATATTTTGAGAACTTCTATAATGAAAGTCATTCATATTTGTTGTTGTTCAGTTGCTAAGTTGTGTCCAACTCTTTGCCACCCCATGGACTGCAGCACACCAGGCTTCCCTGTCCTCCACTATCTCCTGGAATTTGCTCAAGTTCATGTCCACTGAGTCCGTGATGCTATCTAACCATCTCATCCCCTGATGCCCTCTTCTCCTTTGGCCTTCAGTCTTTCCCAGCATCAGGTTCTTTTCCAAAGAGTGAATTCATGTTTATTGAGTGCTAAAGAGAGGTTAGGAGAAGGCGATGGCACCCCACTCCAGTACTCTTGCCTGGAAAATCCCATGAAAGGAGGAGTCTGGTAGCCTTCGGTCCATGGGGTCGCTAAGAGTCGGACATGACTGAGTGACTTCACTTTCACTTTTCACTTTCATGCGTTGGAGAAGGAAATGGCAACCCACTCCAGTGTTCTTGCCTGGAGAATCCCAGGGATGGGGGAGCTTGGTGGGCTGCCGTCTATGGGGTTGCACAGAGTCGGACACGACTGAAGTGACTTAGCAGCAGCAGCAAAGAGAGGTTGGTTCTCTGTCAGCTTTAGTTTAACAATCATTTTAAAGAAACTTTAAAAAATAATATGGAATTATTGAAAACATTTTCAAGTATTATGGAAGAGCAAAAAGTTAAACTTATTCTTAATAACACCCCATTACTTAGTAGTTTAGTGTATATTCAGATTTTTTCTCCTTTTTTTCTTTCCTTCCTCACTCCCCCTTTCTTTGCTTTCTTTCTCTCTTTCTTTCTTTTCTCCCTCTCTCTCTCCCTCCTTCCTCCCTCCTCTCTACTCTTTTTTCTTTCTTTATCCTCAGTATAATCACGACCTTTATTTTTATTGTGGTAACATAAACACAGCATAAAATCTGCCATCACGGCCATTTTTAGGTGTACAAGTCAGTGGTATTAATTACATTTACAATGTTGTGCAACCATGAATACTCTCCGTTTCCTATTTTTTCCCCTTAATTAAATACTATCCACACTGCTGCTTGCTTTTTCACTTGCTCTGTAGAATCTCATTGGATGAAGCTTCATCGCCAAGTACTCTTTCAGTTTAGTAAAAAGTTGGCAAGATGGCAGGGGAGTTTGGGGGAGAATGGATGCGTGCATATTTATGGCTGAGTCCCTTTCCTGTTCACCTGAAACTATCATAATATTGTTAATCAGCTATCAGATCAGATCAGATCAGTCGCTCAGTCGTGTCCGACTCTTTGCGACCCCATGAACCGCAGCACGCCAGGCCTCCCTGTCCATCACCAACTCCCGGAGTTCACTCAGACTCACGTCCATCGAGTCAGTGATGCCATCCAGCCATCTCATCCTCTGTCGTCCCCGTTTCCTCCTGCCCCCAATCCCTCCCAGCATCAGAGTCTTTTCCAAAAGTTTAAATTAATAACAAAAAAATTTGACAAAACTGGGAAAAAGATTTTATTTCTAACAGTTTGTCTATTTAACATGTCCCTAGGATCCTTGAAGATGAGTGAAAAATCTGTGGGAATTATCTTTTTTCAGAGTGTAAAAAGGAATATTTTATATTTAAGTAATAACTCGTTCCAGTTTTTATGCTTGGAACACGTTATTCAGAAGCTCTTTATCACTTTTATGAGAACTCTGTTTTCCTACAATAAGTAAATCACAGAATCTTTAGTTGCAAATGATCCCAATGGTCATAACCAACTCATTTAGGATCAGAATCCATTTTACAGAACCAGCCACTAGGTCACTGTGGTATTTAATCTTCTCTACTGATAGGGACTATATTACTGCACAACCTTCCAAGGGAGCCCTTTCTTTTCCTGAGGTATCAAAAAAATTACTTCTTGTTTTTTTTTCTCTCCCTACCTGGAACTTTTACCCATTGGGTATATTTTAAATCTTAGTGTCTTATTAGGCAAATACAACCCTCCTTTTCAAGTGATACTTGAATATAATCATCAACTCCCTCCTGAATATTCAATTTTACTAAGATAATCACCCCAATTACTTCAACAGTTCTTGATAGCCTGTGGTCTCATGTTCTTCACCAACCTGGTGATTTTCTCTGAGTTGTATTTCCACTGAATCATTTTCTCCTTAAACTACCATGCTTGGAACTGAAGATAATAGTTCTGATAAATTCTAAATGCTTTCAGGTAGAGCAAAAATTTCTTTTATATATTTTACTCCAAACTCCTAATTCATTACAGAATAATTTTATGGTAGAGATTTAAGATTCAGATTAAATTCGCTACTAACACAATATGGGTACCTCTTTTAATCATTTATTTCAGACTTGACTTTGTGACAATGGAGTCTTTCTAGTTTAGAAAGAACCAAAAATTCATGTAACATGATCACACTGAGATATAGTTAAAGTCGAAACACATACCTCACAATCTTGCTCTCTTATGTAAAACCACCAGCTTTTCTTACAACATCAAAGGAGACACTGAAACGTGAGGCACAGATATTAAGCTGCCAAATGTTTTGATGGGTTGCTTGTCATTTCTATAACTTCACTGGAAGGAGTAATGTGGGAGTGTGAGAATTCATACTCCAGAGCTGGTCTTTTAGCAACATATAGCAGATGCGGAGAGGAGGACTAGTTCTGATAATGTAAGTGAGAATTCTAGTGTTAATGCCTTTCTCTTATCCATCTTGAAGTATCACTACTTTCAACGTGAAGTCAGTAAAAAAGCACTTGTAATAATTGGGCCAAAGTCCTTATGAACTAGAGGTATGTCTTCCCAGGTGGCACGGTGGTAAAGAATCTGCCTGTGATGCAGGAGATGAAAGAGACATTGGTTCAAGCTGTGGATTGGGAAGATTCCCTGGAGGAGGAAATGGCAACCCATTCCAGTATTCTTGCCTGCAAAATTCCATGGACAGAGGAGCCTGTGGGCTATCATCCTTGGGGTTGCAGAGTTGGACACAACTGAGCATGCACACACATCTAAAATTTATTACCATAGGCTTCAGTGTCTTTACTATCTCATGTCCAACCTGGATTATGGATGTTTGTCTTTCCTTCCACTTTTTAGTAACATGCAAATATTCAGTAATATGTAAATATTTAGTAAAATATAAATATTAGTAATATGTAATTATTCAGGGTTTCCCAGGTGGCTCAGTGGTAAAGAATCCATCTGCCAATGCAGAAGACGCAGGTTTGATCCCTGGGTCGGGAAGATCCCCTGGAGAAGGAAATGGCAACCCACTCCAGTATTCTTGGCTGGAGAATCCCGTGGACAGAGGAGCCTGGCGGGCTGCAGTCCGTGGGGTCACAAAGGGTCGGACACGACTGAGCGACCGAACGGCAGTGACCACGACAAGGTGTTGACTAGGACATTGGAGAGGTCCCATGTGGGGAGCCAGCAATTTGTTATGATAAATTATTAACAAATAGCTAAACTCAGAATGAGACAATGTGAATAGAAAGCAAAGAGAAAGAACTGTCTGGGTTTCTGGTCCAACTGAATATAAAGGAGAAGGAATGAGAGATTTTGAAGTTCTTGGCTTGATGGAAGGGGAGACGGTACCATTAATGAGATAGGATGCAAGGTCCTAGGAGAGATTTGAGGAAGTAGATGGACATTCCCTTGAGTGCAGGCATTGAATGTTATGCATTGTTCTGTCATCAACACAGCCCAATACCTGGCATATAGTCAGGACTTTGACGTTTCATTTGAAGAAAGCAGTGAGTAAGTGCACGAGACAAGGGGATTTAGGTGTACAGTTTGGAACGTGATGAGTTGGAGATTTCATCCACGTGAAAACATCTCTGCTCTTAACTTCCCCACACTCCCATGATATATAGTTTAATATCTTCCTCAAGCATTTATCCTAGCTATCTCAGCTGTATAGCTATTTAGAAGCAGGCCAAATTTCTTTTTACAAGACTATAAATACTTGGAGTCAGAGTCCATATCTCACTTAACAGCTATGCACACTATCATGCTTCATAAATATAGGACTAGAAAATACTTGAAAGGTAGAGAGAGACATCATGTCTTCGATTGCACCATATGTTCCTTAAACCTGACAGTGCTTTAATAATAGCTGATGATTTAGCTGGAGTGCTTCACAGTGACCTCCCCCGTTTATTAAGCTGTCCTGTACTTTTTTGTTAAAGTGGAGTGAAGTAGGTTTACAAAAAGACAGTCTGCTAAATACGGTTAGTTCATAATAGAAATTAATGCCCGATGCGCCCTCCTAAAATATCTAAGGTCGTTTGTGAAGTTTCTTATGTTTTCAAAAGCAAGTCTCCTTTAAAGTCTGCTCTTAATTTAGGAGCCCTCAGAAAGGATATCAGTACAAAACTAAGTGAATTGCGTTTGAATTCCATGTTATGGTATTATCTATGGAGCTGACCTCCTCCTGACACCTTCAGAGAAGCTGGTAGAGCTGGATTCTGTAAAACAAGGTGACTTTGATAAAGGCCATGCCTCCCTCCAATCCTTAAAAAATCGGCCTGAGGAAAGAAATCACCTAGAAATACGATGACAAAAAGCCTTGCTCGTAAATCCAGCAGGCATTTTGACACTAGTGAAAAATCCATGCTGGTGATTACTGTCCTCAGATTCTGAAAACAAAGAGACTTATTCAATTAGAGGTTAAATTTACTATTATTTGCAAAGAATATATATGATGTCAGTTTAAAATCAGTCAAGTTTTGTTTCTCTGTTACAATTTAGATTTCTCAAATAATTTTGAATTAGCAACCTTCACAGTTCAGATTGCTGTAGTCGTCTATAAATTAGTAGACATCAATTGTATCAGCACAGTGAAAACACAGCAACATGTTGATGGGACGTGTGATGATGTGAAATATTTTAGGGTAATCTTGGCTTTTGCCAATGGCTGGGTGCCTTTGCTGTCCACCTGAAGCTATCACAATGTTGTTAATCAGATACATGTTGTGCTGCACTTAGTCGCTCAGTTGTGTCCGACTCTTTGTGACCCATGGACTGTACCCTGCCAGGCTCCTCTGTCCATGGGGATTCTCCAGGCAAGGATACTGGAGTGGGTTGCCATGCCCTCTTCCAGGAGATCTTTCCAACCCAGGGATCGAACCCAAAACTCCCACATTGTAGGGGATTCTGTACTGCCAGAACCACCAGGGAAGCCCAAGAATACTGGAGTGAGTGGGTAGCCTATCCCTTCTCCAGGGGGTCTTCCCGACCCAGGAATTGAACCAGGGTCTCTTGCATTGCAGGTGGATTTTTTACCAAATGAGTTACCAGGGAAGCCCATTATTCAGCTATACTACAAAACAAAATAAAAATTAAAAAAAAAAAAAGGAGTTGGCAGTCCTGTGGGGAAAGAAAGTGAAAGTGTTAGTTGCTTACTCGTGTCCAACTCTTTACAACCCCATGGACTATAATCCACCTGGCCCCTCTGTCCATGGAATTCTCCAGGCAAGAATATTGGAGTGGGTTGCCATTCCCTTCTCCAGGGGATCTTCCCAACCCAGGGACTGAACCCGGGTCTCTTGCATCGCAAGCAGATTTTTTACCATGTGAGCCACCAGAGGCAGTTTCAGTACAGTGTGATTAGCTCTATGGCAGGATGAGAAAGAGTTTTAGAGAAGGTGGTATACCTTTCCATGGGTAGGCATCATCAGACAAAAGTGGAAAGGGAAGGTGTTGGGGAGAAAGAAAAGCAAAGCTGAGTGTGTTACGATGAAGAGGCAGGAGCCTCTGGGAAGAAGACAAAGGTTTGCCATGGTAGTAACTTTGGACTTTAACCTGAAGGCAAAGGGCAGAGAGAATGACAAACCCACCAAGAATCTGAGAAGGTAATAAAACTAGGGGCACAAGGTGTCTCTGAAGTCAAGAGATAGAGTGTGGCCAAGAGTGCCAAACATTTGTGAAAGGTGATGTAAGATAAAGACTATCAGGTGTCCATTGCGTATAGTAACAGAGAGATTGCTGGTAACCTTGGTGAGCAATGCTTTATAGAGTGATGGGAAGGCAAGCTGGTTTGCAAGAAGTGGAGGCATGTTGGGACTTCCCTGGAGGTCCTGTAGTTAAGACTCTGTGTTTCCAGTGAAGGGAATGAGAGTTTGATCCCTGGTCAGGGAACTAAGATCCCATATGTTCATGGCCAAAAAACAAACAAACAAAAAGTTCAGGAGTGAATGGGAGGTGGAGAAGTAGATGAAAAAAAGAAGGCAATAGCTAAAAAGGAAGGTGCAGTCAGGTGGGTTTTTGTTGTTGTTGTTTCTTTGCTCAGTTTGTTTTTAACTTAGAAATATTTGAGATGTTTCTGTGCAGCTTACATGGAGCCAATGGCAAGGGAAAGGCTGGGATAAAGAAGAGCAGCCTGGAAGGAATGAAGAAACCAAGTATAGACGGAAAGATGGAAACATCTTCAGCAGTGTGGGAACCCCTTCTGATACAGAGAAGCCAGAAAAGAGGGGTAGGGGTGCCACGTACTTCGTAGATGACGTGACAAGAAACTGAAGACTTACCTCTCTAATGGACCCCATTTTCTTTGCAAAGTGGGAGTTGAGACCCTGAGTTTAGGATCTGACCAATTATAGGTGTTCAGTAAATATTTTATAATGAAGAAATAAGTAAATGAAAAATAAACATGGGAAAGATGTTTGGGTAGGAAATTTTAGCAAAGGTACAGAAGATTGTGGAAGAAACGCTCTGGAGTAAAGGGGAATTTCTTAGGGTAGGAGAGGATGGTAACTGAAGGCTCAGTTAAGACAGGTTCCCTGTGAGTCAGCAGACAAACTGTTCTGAGAGAAGTTTGCGTGATTGTTTCTCAGTTGTTCCCAGCAGCCTTGGGATTCGGGTTTCACAGGCATCAACCATTCTGGGCGATAACACTAACTAGTTTGGAACGATGGTCTGAGGGCATTTGAAGTTGAATGGAGGTGAATATCCTTGGAGTTCAAGGAGCTGGTTTTCTGAGAGATCGTATGTGTTGTCAATGATGATGCTATTGGTCAGGATGATGACGGAACGTGGGTGGAAAGACAGCCAATCCAGCAGCAGGTACTGTAGTCTTTGATGAAGGGCAGTATATGGAGAGTGTGAGATGGCAGTGAGGAGACTGATGGGGAATCGCTAGCAAATATGAACATTTGTAGTTTACCTTTATAATCCAAAAGTCTAAAAATTCAAATCTTGGTACATATCAGAAAATAAATACTCACATATACCTGGCATACAGCTAGCAAACATTTCCAGAAATTTAAGTCTTTTACGCAAATTTGTTCTCTGGTTGCTATTGCTCATTGACCTGAAAAATTAGAATTAAGAAAAAACAATCAGTGAAAGTCTAATGAAATATTTGTTTTCTGCAAAAAGCCAGGGTGAAATAGCTTTATTTGGAGATATGGTGGAGTTTTAGGACATTATACACATATATGGGTGAAGTATAATGAAAAAGACCCTGATGCTGGAAAAGATTGAGGGCAGGAGGAGAAGAAGGCAACAGAGGATGAGACGGTTGGATGGCATCACTGACTTGATGGACATGAGTTTGAGCCAACTCCAGGAGATAATGAAGGACAGGGAAGGCTGGCATGCTGCAGTCCATGGTGTTGCAAAGAGTCAGACATGACTGAGTGACAGAACAACAATGAATATTGAGGATACATTTGCACCCATTGCTGCTGGTGAGAACTTCTCTCCAAGGAAACAACTGTTCAATAAGCCCAGTGTTTTCTCTTTGACCTGTTTCTGAATCTACTCTGAAGAATGGTTGATTTCCTTATGTTTGGAAATGGTTCCTAGCACAAGAAAGTGTGCAATTTCCAAACAATGAGTCCAAAATTCACTTGTACTTGGTTGGCATTTTTGAAGATTAGAAACAAAATCTTGAGAGGCATGCAATGAAGTTGGTACATTTTCTGAAAGCTTTAGAAAGCATAAGGGAGAAGGAGATGGAGAATAGAGAAAGACGGTTAGAGTAAGGAAAAGGGGGCTTATAAGACCTAGAAAGCTTGAGACCAGGAATAAACCAGAGATGTTTGCTTTAGTGGGAAGGAAATTTGATTACTAAGTTAAAATCTTAGCTGTGATACTTCTCACCTGTGAGAACTTGAAAAAGTTTTATAACTTTTCTCTGATCCTCAGTTTCCTCATCTGTGAAGTGGGCATAATAACATGAAATGAATAAGCTGATGGTGAAGGTAAAAGCAGGAGCCTTTAGGTAAAGGGCCCACCACAGAGCCTGACAGATTGGCAGTGCTCACCAGGGGTTTTCTCCCCTCTAGGAATATTCTTTTTTTTTAGAAATTTTTTTTTATTGAAGTATGGTTGATTTACAACGTTGTGTTAGTTTCAAGTGTGCAGCAAAGTAAATCAGTTACATATACAATATATATGTATGTATATATAGATACAGACTCTGTTTTAGATTCTTTCCCCATATAGGTCATTACAGATCATTGAGTAGAGTTCCCTGTGCTATATAGTAGGTTCTTATTCGTTCTTTGTTTTATGTAGAGTACTGTGTATATGTCAACTTGTAGGAACATGGATAGACCTAGAGATTGTTATACTTAGTGAAATAAGTCAGAGAAAGACACATATCATATGAGATTGCTTAGCTGTGGAATCTAAAAAAAAGGGTACAAATGAATTCATCTACAAAAATAGAGTCACAGATGTAGAAAACAAACTTATGGTTACCGGGGGTAAGGAGGTGGTGGGGATAAATCGGGAGATGGATTGACGTACAGACACTACTCTAGGAATGTTTTAAGTTCATTGAAAGACTACTACCTTTTCACTGACAGCTAGGTAGCTATTACATTTTTAAACCAGGTTCTGATTTTTGTTCAACGTGATCAATTTCCTATTAGGAAAGACCATTGATGATTATGGCATCAGGTATAGCAACCCGGGTGCTTCCTATTTTTGGATGCTGTGTAGACAGCGGCAGTGGCCCCAGTTAGCCGCAGGAGGGCTCCTGTACTGATAAAGCAGTGGAGCCCAACCCTGACCCAGAGGGCTCTGCTTTCTCATCCCGCCAGGACCTTGATCAGTCGGTGCACATTCCTGCCCAATCTCGCTGGAGATTTGAATTACACATTGCTAGCTAAACCTGACGCTTGGCCAAAGAGGTACTTAGTGGCACTTATGAAAGAATGAACGATCAAATGACACAGCCTCGCCAAAGCATCATTATCTTTGTGTTGAGTGATATTTTAAGCCTTGCTGTGCTTCTGGATCCTTTGAAGAGCTCAGTCTCTACGTTGGACTAGCTTAGGATGACCATGTTTGAAGATGACGAATAGTGGCTGGAAGGTGTGAGGTTGCTGTACACGCTGCCTTCCGACAGTGGGGGAAGAGGGTTTACTCTGAAGTTGGACTAAGTGCTCATGTTTGATAGCAAGCCTCTGCACATGGGGGTTCCAGGAAAATCCTAACTTAGCCTCCATTTCTTAATATGTCCCTGAATCATTTATACTTTTATGCTTTGTCATATTTATTTTATATGGAGGAAAACAATGAACGTGTGTATCTTTGAAACCTCATAGAGAGGAAAAATAATTAGGTATTTGATATCACTTGTATTTCTCTATGGAGAAGGCAATGGCACCCCACTCCAGTACTCTTGCCTGGAAAATCCTGTGGATGGAGGAGCCTGGTGGGCTGCAGTCCACGGGGTCACTAGGAGTTGGATACGACTGAGCAACTTCACTTTCACTTTTCACTTTCATGCATTGGAGGAGGAAATGGCAACCCACTCCAGTGTTCTTGCCTGGAGAATCCCAGGGGCAGGGGCGCCTGGTGGGCTGCCGTCTCTGGGGTCGCACAGAGTCGGACACGACTGAAGCGACTTAGCAGCAGCAGTATTTCTCTATTTAGACTTTTTAAACTGTTGGAATGCATATCCAAGGACATTCAACTTTAATCATGTTGATAAGTAAATAACATGCTTCAAAATAAAAAAAATTAAAACAAAAAGGGCTCAGCAATTTGTAGTGAATTTAAGACCACTTGTTTACAGGAAATATTTTCATGTCAGAAACTGGAAAAAGACCCTTCCTAGCTCACATCTTAGAATTTTCTCTTCATTTTGACTTATAGTTTGAAAAAACTTAAGTGCTACCATGTTACAAACACTGTGAGAAGTATATAAAATACAAAAATGAACAGATGATAATCTCTTAGCCCCAAGGTTATATTCTGATGGAGAAATAAATGCATGCAGGAACAAGTTAAAATTCAAGAAGAAATAGATTGGTTATGGATTCCCAGGTACTGCAGTGGTAAAGAATTCACCTGCCAATGCAGGAAACACAAGAGATGCAAGTTTGATTCCTGGGTTGGGAAGATCCCTGAAGGAGGAATTGGCAGTTCACTCCAATATTCTTGCCTGAAGAATTCCATGGACAGAAGAGCCAGGTGGGCTACAGTCTGTAGAGCTGTAAAGAGTCAGACATACCTGAGCACATACATAGCATTACAGAGAAGCATAAGAGAAGATTCTGAATTTCACCTGAAGGAACCATGGAAGTCATCCTGGAGGAGGTGACATTTAACGGAAGGATACATGAGGTTATGAGTCAGATGTGGTGGTGAGTAGTGAAGAGAGGGCAACATTCTGGATAGAGAGGAAAAAAAAATCCAGTGTGCACGTGGTTTTGAGAATATCAAGTAGTTAAAAAAGGCTATCATGAAAGTTAATTGTGACTGAGAAATAGAAGGTGAGTGTGAATCTGAGGGTAAGGTTAACATAATTTTCTAAGTCCTTCAATCTTAAATGACTGGTTATTTTTGGTGACCAGCAGAAGGGCTTCTCTGCAGGTAGACATATCCAGGGGGGGAACCTCTTAAGGCAAACGTGTGTTCTTTTTACCACATATACATGGGCAGCCTCTCCTTTTATTCTAGGAGATGTTGACACAGAGGCTGTTGTACCTTAAATCCTTATGAACACTTTTGTGCTTTCCTTTTTGTGTTTTAGTAATGAATTAACACATTTTCTAGCTAAGAGCTAGTTCTCCACTGCCTCTCCTTAGATATATACTCTTTATCTTGATGATTAGAGAATGTAGAGGATACATCATGGATATTTTTGCAATATTGCTGGTGTAGTTTTACATTATCAGTGCTAAATTAGCATCGTTCTGTTATTTATGGGTGGCTGTAACATGCCTTCTTATCCCGTTCAACTGCAAAGTAAACCAATAAATAAATAAATAAAGGGATTAATCTTTACTTAATATTTACAGGCTACCCAAAAATTGCTAACAGTTTTATATGTAGTATCTCATTCAAGCCTTACTATTATCTGATAGGACTCTTTATTATAATTATGTAATGTACTTTCCCCATTAGACTGACATCATTGAAAGCATCATGTTTATCTATGTGTTTTCAGTATTTTTCACGAGGTATAGCAAATAACAGGCATTCATAAATATTGATTTAATGTAGAAATACGGTGAATCTCCCTTGCCCTCATTCAGTCGAAAGTAATAAACACTAGCTTCTCTCAATTTCCTTGAGAAATTGCCCCTCGGTTGGCAACGTGCAAACACTGGTGAATCATCTGCTCTGCCCCTGCTCCCAGACCTCATCTCATCCATGTCTCCCCAACGCTCACTGGACTCCGGATACACACCTGTTTCTCAAATAAGCCAAGTCCCTTTCTCAGACCTTTCTCAGAAACTTGGCCATTGGTCTTTCTCCTGCTTGTGATACTCTTCCCCCAGGTGTCCCACAGGTTGCTCTTAAGTTCGATCCAGCTATTGCCCAAAGCATCAGAGTATAAGCCAGGAGCACCACCTCCCTACCCTTCCTCCATCCAGCACTCCTGGAGTCCTGCTCTATTTAATTCTTTCTCTGAAGCATTAAATACGTCTTTAAAAAGATCAATCTATAGTCCATGTCCTTCCACCAGGTGTAAATGCTATGATGTCTGGCTTAGGACAGTGCTTCACAAACAGTTGTTAAGAAAATGGGTGGAAGGATGAATGAAAGATGAATGAATGAAAGAAGGTTTGAAGATTTGATGAATGAAAGAAGGTTAGAAAATTTCTCCCATCTGAGATTCCCTCATGACAGCACGGTTTGTAGCAAGAAACTGACCACTGAAGGTTCAGAAATGACCCTCTCTCTCCGATTCCCCTACCTGCCTTTGTCTGTTTCCCAGCATCTTTCTGCCCTCAGTGGGGACCCTGTGTTTCGTATTTCTCCTCGCCATTTTTTTTCCTCCCACCAGATGGCACTGTGTCTTCAATATTGAAAGCTCTAGGTGTGTGTAAGCTTACTTTTCTTTGTTCTTCTCTATACTACGCGAATCTTCATGTTTAACAAATGAGTTCCAAAAGTTCCAAGATCCACAAATGTTAATGGCATGTGCTGAACTAACAGCCTTAAATACTATTCCTCTAAAATGAAAAAGTAGCTGAGCTATATTATATCTCAGTGTTATATCTTATGGCTTCCCAGGTGGCTCAATAGTAAAGAATCCGCCTGCCAATGTGGAAGATATAAGAGACGTAGGTTCGATCCCTGGGCCAGGAAGATCTCCTGGAGTAGGAAATGGCAACTCACTCCTGTGCTCTTGCCTGAAAAATCCCATGGACCGAGGAGCCTGGCAGGGTATACAGTCTATGGGGGTGCAAAGAGTCAGACATGATGAGCACATTGTATCTTATGAACTATTTCTAACAGCCAAACACAAAGGCAGTAAGTATATTGGTTCATACAACACCAAAGAAACTTGATTTATCTGAAAATTAAAGTGTGAAGTGTTATCACATCCTCATACTATAGAACTAGAGTGATAAATAAATAATAAATAAATGGAATATATGGGTATGCACACAGAGAGAGTATGGTTTACATGGTAAAATATACCAACTAAATTTGCAAGAGAGCTTATAAAGTCAGGTTTGATAAAAATAATTCCTATAACTAATACTGTGAAAGTGAAGGTCGCTCAATCTTGTCTGACTCTTTGCGACCCCCGGACTGTAGACTGCCAGGCTCCTGTCCATGAAATTCTCCAGGCCAGAATATTGGAGTGGGTAGTTGTTCCCTTCTCCAGAGGATCTTCTCAACCCAGGGATTGAACCCAGGTCTCCCGCATTGTAGGTGGATTCTTTAATGTCTGAGCCACCAGGGAAACCCAACTAATACCGTGGGGCAGCCAACTGTTGGAACATTTCATAGAAATTCTACAATCAATGAAAAGAAATTAGTCATTATTTCTCTTACATAGAGTGGTGCTGCATCAGGTGTGGGCTTCTGCTCTTCAGTTCCAAGTTTATACAGACATACAGAAGAAATACAGAAATTCACATGATTGTCCCCTAATTTAAATGGAATTGTAAGCAGTAGTGCTAACACGCTTTCCAAATCTTTGATTGACTTTCAAAAATCTTTTCAAAGTAATGGCAATAGTTTCCGGGTTTTACTAAAATAATGTATTCCACAGATAGCAATTTTAAAAATCTCTGGGAGAATTTGAAAATGTCTGATGTAGAATCATCTCATTATGGTGTAAAACCAATGCTTCTCGAAATCTTTAAATTATGTTTCATCTTACTGGTGCTCTCAGGTTTAAAAATTTTAGAAGGAAAGTCTCTAGTTCCTTGCAGAAAACTCTCTGTCCACTTTTCTCCATGCATGTTTGGTCCATGAGAATGTTAAATATGCTTAACATTTTTCTATTAAATATTCTTACTCTCCTAGGAAGACTAAAACAATGAGGTACCATCAAACACCTGTTCAACTGGCTAAAATTAAAAAAAAAAAATCCTGCCAATACCAAATGCTATAGAGACTGTGGAGCAACAATAATTCTTATTTGTTCCTGCTAGGAATGAAAAATGGTACTTTCGAAGACAGTCTGGCAGTTCCTTACAAAACTACGGTCTTACTGTACTATCCAGAAATCACATTTCTAGATATTTTCCCAATTGAGTTGATAACTGATGTTCACACGAATACCTGCATGCATTTGCTTATAGCAGCTTTATTCTTGATTGCCAAAAAAAATTGGCAGCCACTAAGATGTCCTCAATAGGTGAATGCATAAGTAAATTGTAGCAGTATGGAATATTATTTAGTAATAAAAAGAAATGAGCTATCAAGTCATGGAAGGAAATGGAGGAATCTTAAAAGCATATCAGTAAGCAAAAGGTGGCAATCTGAAAAGTCTAATTATTATGTAATTGCAACTGTGATATTCTGGACAAGAGAAAACTACAGAGACAGTATGCAACTTGATTGTTGACAGCCATCTGGGGAGTAGTGGTGGTGGGAAAGATGAATACATGAAGTGCAGGGGATTTTTAGGGCAGTGAAATTATTTCGTATGACACTGTAAGGGTGGATATATGTCATTATATATTTGTCAAAACCCAGAGAACTGTACCTCACAAAGAGCAACTTTAAATGTGAACTATGGACTTTAAGGGTAGAAGGGGGTGACAGAGGATGAGATGGTTGGATGGCTTCATCGACTCAATGGACATGAGTTTGAGAAACTCTGGGAGACAGTGCAGGACAGGGAAGCCTGGCGTGCTGCAGTCCACGGGGTCGCCAAGAGCCGGACACGACCGAGCGACTGAACAACAACAGCAAGGACTTCAGTGAAAATAATGTCTCAAATGTGACTCATTGATTTGAACAGATGTGCCACAATTACGTAAGATCTTAATCCTAAGGAAAACTGTGTGTGGGGTAGGGGTGTATATGAGAACTCAGCATTATCTGCACACTTTTAAAAATAAATATAAAGCCATTAACAGTGAAGTCTATTAATCTAAAAAAGATACATAGAATTTAAAAGAATATGACAATTTCATTGATCGATTTTTATGTCATAAAACATTTTTCAAGATATATCTTAAGAAATTAATGTTAAATTTTTCTGTAGTACCAAAGAATATTAAACTTTATCTGCAAAGACTGTTAAATTACTTTCATTTTTCAACTTTGTATCTGTGTGAGACTACATATCTTTTACCTACTTCAGCCAAAACAACATGTCACATTGGAGTAAAGTAGAAGCAGATATGAAAATCGCCTATCTTCTAGTAATCACAATATTAATAATTTTGTAATTAATAATTACAAAAAATTAAGGAATGCCTGTTTTCTCACTGATTTTTTAAAAAATATTTTAATAAAAATTGTTATTTATGTCAGCATGCACTTATTATTTTAATTTTTAAATAAATCATAAGTACTTTAAAGTAAGTAGGTTGTGATACACATATTAGCAAATTGAAAGATGAAAGCTATGTGATAATCTTGATAGATGCTGAAAAAGCTGTCAACAAAGTTCAACACCCATTTTTGATAAAAGTGATTGGGGAACAACTTAGAGACTAGGTAAATAATTTCATTTCTTTCAAATTTTCACTCTTTTTAAAAAATTTTTATATATTTCTTTATTTTTGTTTGTGCGGGCTTTCCTCTGGTTGCAGCAAGCAGAGGCTACTCCCTAGCTGTGGTGTGTGGGCTTCTTTTTGCGGTGGCTTCTCTTGCTGCAGAGCTCGGGCTCTAGAGCACAGGCTTAATAGTGGTGGTCCACAGGCCTAGTTGCTCTGTGGCATCTTCTCAGACCAGGGATTGAACCCACGTCTCCTATATGGGCAGATAGATTATTTACTCCTGAGCCGCCAGGGAAACCCCTCACTCTTTTTATAATCACCCACTGATTATTGTTTCTTGAATCCATTTCTACTGAGGTGACTGCCAGAAGGGGATATTCTCAGTTCATCATTCTTTCCAGTTTAATGGTTGGTGTTTTACTGTTATATAAAGCAATCCTTTCTTCCACTAGCTATTCACTCCTTCATTTACATTATATCAGCATGGACTCATGGATTCCCATCTTATTCAATGGGTTATAACTAATTGTTATTGTTTATTTTGCTGCTCAAATTGTCCTTTTAAGGTGTTTCCTTTGCTCCCTTACCATGCCCAGATATTCTCCAATCCCTTCCTTTCTTTCTGGGACCACACAGAATTCCAGCTCCAGAGTATATGTTTCTTGCTCTGGAATCATCCATTTTTCCCAAGGAGTCCTGGTTTTGTTTAGTGGAGCACAGCATTTAAAAACCAAGATCAGGATCCTAGGTACAGGGCTTCCCTGGTGGCTCAGTCAGTAAAGAATTCACCCACGATGCAGGAGATGTGGGTTCGAACCTTGGGTCAGGAAGATGCCCTGGAGAAGGAAATAGCAATCCACTCCAGTATTCTTGTCTGGAAAATCCTGTGGACAGAGGAGCCTGGTGTGCCATCCCCATGGGGTCACAAAGAGTTGGAAACGACTGAGAGACTAAACCTCCACCACCACATTGGGCTTGCAGAACTCAGCAGCAAAACTAGAAATATATATACACACATACACATATGTATATGCTCACTTAGATCTCTATCTCTTTTTATACTCATCCATCTATTTATATATTAAAAACCATGAGTTCACAATTCCAACCCAACACTTCAAGATTTATTCTCACCTTCCTTATTTCTATATTTGTATTTTCTCAAGCAGTGAGAAATCTGGCTTCCATAATTCTCAATATATTCACTTAGATTTAAATGTCTGTATATAAGTAATTTTTTTAACCATATGAGTCATCTCCTTTGCCTCAACACCTCTATGCATGGAGGTTCCTTCAGGCCAGTCAAGGCCATATCCGAAGCATCAATTTCTCTGACTGCACATTATTCTAACACGGTGAACGTTTTCCATCATACTCTGTCATATTAAAGGGAACAGTAGGATAAGTTACTCTAGTCATTATAATATCCAATATGCATGATGTACCTATTCAGGGTCAGCTACATAATCTGCAGCTGCAGTGCAAGATGAAAATCTAGGCCCCCAGAAGGGCCAGGGAAGTAAATCTTCATTTCCTGTTGGTAACCATCACAAGCATCACTGTCTGGGTGACCCTCAGCCCCAAGAGACTGTCTCCTCCAAGTTGGAACACGTGGAGCTGGATCAAGTGTGTAACAGAGGCTTGCCTTCATCACAAATGCTATGATCCTGCCTGCCCAGGTATGGGATAACCATCACCATGCAGCCTCTCTAGACATCACAGGGCACATGCAAGTGACCCAGACCTGCCCCATGACCACTGCTCAGGCTCCTGTGGGAGTGAAGGACAACAGGAGGAATGTAGAGCTCTCCCCACCAGTATGAACCTGTTGCTACCCTGGGTGGAAAATGACAGAGGTCAGGGAGTAGAGGGGAAGCAGTGAGTGGAAGGAGGACAGGACCCAGGGTATCAGAGGGTGGGAAGTGGCTATTTAGACCTTTTACCATGGAGTCAGACTTGATGGGCATGAGTCTGGGTGATCTCCGGGAGTTGGTGATGGACAGGGAGGCCTGGCGTGCTGCAATTAATGGGGTCACAAAGAGTCGGACACAACTGAGCGACTGAACTGAATTGAACTGAACCATGGAGTCAAGAGATGGTGGGAGTTGGGGGGGAGGTATGTGTGGATTTAGGCTGCAAGTTCTGGAGCATTATGTGCTGTCCCATTGGACTTTAACTCAAAAACACACACTGAAAGAAAAACTTACTAAGAATTTCAAGGTGGTAAACACAGAGCACAAAACTCCAAGTGGGCCTTTTGAAAGAAGAGTCTTGTGTCCTTGTACTGGTCATACATTAGTGAAGCTGGCACTGTACCCATCACAGAGTGAGGGATGCATCTTCACCCTGGATTCTCAAGACAGAGTGGCAGTGGCAACGTGGTCCATGGGAACTTTAAGAAGATCTTAGCGGAAAGAGTAGAAGATGGAGTCATAAGGCATGGAGCCAGATTGGGGTGTGAAGGCCCAGGCAATGAGATGGACGGACAGGAGATAGTCCACCCTAGGACTCCTTGAGAGAGGATCTGGGGTCCTGAGGGCACACAGTGGGATTCCATGCACCATTTTTATTATTTGTGCAAATGTGACTGCACTATTCCAAGGATGTTCAAGCTGGAACTCTAGTGCCTTTGCACCTCAGTCTTCCCACCAGTCTTCTGGCTCTTCAGCCACTGAAACCATCAAGGGTTCTCCTTTGTTTCTGAAGTCCTTGGTATGTGCTTTTCACCTAGAAGGTGCTCAACAGATGTCAGCTGAATGAATCAATGACTGAAGAATGGAAATAAGCACCCATACATGTTCAAACATCACATTCAAGGTAATTCCATCGGCTAATATTCTGCATGGTTTAATTCCCAGTACAATGAAAATACTGAATTTCCTTTCTTCCTTGCTTTAATGATGAGTTTCAGAAAGGGAGTAATTTCTTCTGAGAAGCAAACAAACAACATGCAAGTTAAATTTTGAAACCTCCACTGTGGTCTGGAGTCTGCATACCTGTTCCATTGATGTGAGTTCTTCATGAATGAAATAATCAGGCATCAAATCCAACAGCTACTTAGTATCACATCAAGTAAATGGTTGGCATTGATTTATCTAGTGTTCTAAGTCTTTCTGGACAACTAGGTCAATAAATTATTGAAGTAATTACTTATTTTTAACCTATTTCTTAACTCTTCCTCTTGGGAGAGATCAAGGTAAGATGTTAAGACAGAAAGTTGGGAGAAGAAATCTGCATTCCCTCCTTTTCCTTGGCACCCACTGGGCCTCTACTTTTGAGATTAATGGCCAATGACAAACACTGTATGTCTCAAGTCTTTTCCCCTCATGTAAAGCTGGTCCTCGTTAAAATTCTAAACTTGGTGATGTTTTCTATCAGTGATCTCAGTCTCCCCTTCCTCTCTTTATCCTGACTTGGGTGTTTAGTGTTTTAATGCTTTTCTCCTCTGCTCGATCAAAGGATGTTCACAAGACGTGACGAATAAAGCAGTTAAGTAGAGTTAAGAGACCTGAGTTCAAGACCAAGTTCTATAGCTTACTGGTTATGTAACCTTGAGAAAATCACATCCTCTCTCTGAGTCTCCATGTCATCATCTGGAAAATTGCTATATTGATACCATTATAATGCAGTTTATGATCTGTTCAAATATGAGTGATAGGTTAGTTTTTCCATGTTCATATTAAATTTAATAGAGAAGTATTATCTTTGCCTTTTGGCCAAATAAATAAAAATATCATGGTGGAGTTCGGCAAGTAAAGCTTATTGATGTGGTTATACGTATTGGATAAAAGGGGACACTGAAAAATGTGTGTGTCAGCCTACTATTTTTGAACTTGGTTGATTTAGCATTTATTTTCAGGTGAGGGAAAAAGAATACTGAGAAACTGGGGCAGGAGTGAATGACATTGTGGGAATGTCACAAACGGACTGAAGGTGACCATTCCTGTCATCCCTAGAGCTTGTCTGTACTGATTATGTTTGGAGCTTTGCTCGTGAGGGTCCTAAAAATAAAAATTCATTCTTTGATACCCATGTGAATATTAACATATTGATAAAGACTCAAATACAGTTGTATCAATATATAATTTTGCCATTGTTTAAAAGATGCTGTGATAGGTAAATAACATGTCTAAGACTTTGAAAAAAATGAGAGATTTGGTTATTTGATATATTTTAATTAAGACATAGCAATCAAAATCAGATGAGAAAATTTCATAATTTTCCAATTGAGGTTCTGTAAAAATCACCTAGGTTTGTTTCTCTTAATACAATAATTTACCAAGTTGTGAAACACTTTTCTGTTCTCATGAGAAAAAGGTAAACTTTAAATTCAGCATTACATTATCATTAATTATGAGGCTTACCTAATCCAGGGAAGCGGTCTGTTATTTATAAACCCCCAAATCATTTAAATGGCTTTAAAGACATTTTAATTTCTTTAGTAGCTAAAGGAAGAGATTGAAAATTTAATGCTGAGAATGCCTGTATTTGCTTCATATATTTGTCAGCAGAAAAGGTGGCACTCTCAGATGGGGGTAATTAAGTATGGTTTAATAAAGGAACTATTATCATGTATGAAACGAGTCGCCAGTCCAGGTTCAATGCATGGTACTGGATGCTTGGGGCTGGTGCACTGGGATGACCCAGAGGGAGGGGAGGGGAGGGGAGGGAGGAGGGAGGAGGGTTCAGGATGGGGAACACAGGTATACCCGTGGTGGATTCATTTTGATATTTGGCAAAACTAATACAATATTGTAAAGTTTAAAAATAAAATTAAATTAAAAAAAAAATAAAGGAACTATTTGTGAAATTGTGGGCTAGACTGAAAAACAAAATAAAACAAACAAACAAAAAACTCCAAACAAAACAAAACATAAAACCCCAGCAAAACCAGCAAGGGATGACATACCTCAGGACTGGCAAAAGCCAGAAATCTTAGCATCCTAGACCTGAAGGGGAATGGGCGTCGGAGTCCATGAGAAAATGTCACTGTAGCTTTCACTGTGGCTGTTACAGGAGAGGGATGCCAAACAGGTGCTCTGGCCTTTGGTGGTGTGATACAACCCCTGCCAACCTGCAAGCTGGCAAGGGTTAGCAGGGTGATAAATGCTCTCACTCTCCTTCACGTGCTAATACTTTCCATGGACCAAATCCAGCTGGAAGTCAGAAGAGCCTGTGCAACTGATGGGGTTCAGCCTCCCAGGGCACAAAGCAGGGTGGTTAAAAACAGTGTGGAAACGAAGGGAAATAGAACATCTCTTACATATCCAACATTCATTCTGTTAAAAATATTTCTTCTTAAGACAAATTTCAGTGCTCCCTGATGCCTATTTCCCTTGTTCATCTCTAAGAATAACATACTTAGTAATGGTTGAAGGCACGTAACTTCTGTTTCCCGTGGCGAATTTTTCAACTATATTTCAGCCTTCCTTCCCTCTGTTTACAAATATTTTAATCCTTTCCTATATAAGGCATAGATACTACTGGATTTGCTCCAATTTCTCTAAAAGAAGTTCTCACTTCTTGAAACAGTAATTCTTAAGAAAAGTTTTCAGTGTTGTAAACTTTGATATTTCATGGTATATACTGCAGGGAGATCAAACCAGTCAATCCTAAAGGAAATCAGTCCTGAATATTCATTGAAAGGACTGATGCTGTAGCTGAAGCTCCAACACTTGGACCTGCTGCAAAGAACGGACTCATTGGAAAAGCCCCTGATGCTGGGAAAGATTGAAGGTGGGTGGAGAAGGGGACGACAGAAGATGGGATGGTTGGATGGCATCACCGACTCGATGGACATAAGTTTGAGCAAGCTCTGGAATTGTTGATGGACAGGGAGGCCTGGCGTGCTGCAGTCTATGAAGTCGCAAAGAGTCAGACATGACTGAGTGACTGAACTGAACTGACTGAATGCTGGTTAACCATGAATTTGCTTAGGATGAGTTTTGTATTTTTTTTTTCCAAAGGTTTTATTCACTAGCTTGTACAGGTTTTAGGTTAAGGTATGGGTTATGGGAGGCCTGGCTTGCTGCGATTCATGGGGTCGCAAAGAGTCGGACACGACTGAGCGACTGATCTGATCTGATCTGATCTGATGGGTTATATTAACGGAGGTGCTTTATTTTCTCAGAATGATAGGTAGAAATGTAAACATATGTACACAGAATAATGCATTTGTTTAGAAGAGTTGAATAGATTACCTTTGAGGAGCGGTCATGGTCATTGTTGAACTACATCATTGAAAACAAATCCTTGGATACAATGCTTCCATTTTAAGGGTATGTTAAAATAATATGAATAGAAAGCATAGCCGCTAACAAATTTGCAGGTGGAAAATATCTTCATTGGAATTTCGAAAAGATAGGCAATAGAAATTGTGGATTATTTGAACTTGAAAAGACAAAATATACCTATGGCATCCTTATTTCTTCCCTCTGATGCTGCAGCTTATTAGATTGCTTTGTAATGAATGCACAGCAGTGACAAAGAAGAAACACATTTCACCTTTTCATCCACATCTAAACTCATTTCCATTTTCTCCTTGGCCCTTGAGGAGTGACTAACAGCAGTAATTATTTTCTTTTCTTGCCATCTGAAAATGTGTTTCTATTTTCCTTGAAACTTTGATGTGGAAATTGCTGCTTCTGTGCAACTGGGGACTCTAGCTAGAAATATCATTTGGCAAAATGCTGAACTGAAAATTAACCTGAAAATAGCAGATGAAGTCATTTTTATTAAGTCTAAGTTTGGTGAGGATGAAAAATGCAATGATGGATTTTGTGTATCTCAAATAATTCATTCATCTTAAATCCAAGAGGGAATCTATTTTTCTGCTTTAAAGGGAGTGAACTCTTAAGTTTGAGGCATTATCAATTCCTTAAAAATAATTTTAATGGCTGTTTCCTTTGTCTTAAAGGACATAAAGCAATCTCACTGTCATCTTAAAACCTAATAAAACTATTAGATGTAAAGTGATACACATAATTTTTATAAGATAAAGGATTAGTGTAAGGTAGTTTTAAAAAAGCAAAAGATATGGTTATGATAGAAAACTGCATTCATTTATATATTTTAATGGGCTTTTAAAGTCATGTTGTAGGGTCTGTTTTCCATTGAATCCACTACTAATTGAATAATCAATCATAAATTAATCATTAAATATCTCCCTTGTTAGAATGCTATACTTTCCTCACCCAGGAATAATATAACAGGTTGATAATTTGATGTATTGTACAATATACAGAAAAAACTGTTAACTACTAAAAATGTAAGGTTTCATGGGAATAAAATGAAAATAAAAGAGTACATAATTATCATCAGTGATTATCATGATTATTTGTTAATAATTTTTATCATTTACAAACTTATTTAAGAAATTCTGTTTATAATTTAAAGAATATTAGTGTTAGAATCAAGAGAATGTGGATTTCAATTCAGGCTTAAACATTTGTCACCTGTGAGGCATTGAGTTATTCCAGTTTTCTGGGTGTGTTTTCTTATCTGTAGCATGCTGTAAAGGAAACAACTCATGCAGTTTTGTGAGGATTAAATGACACAAACCTCCAAGAGTGCCTGGAACAAAGTAGAAATGCAATACATCTTAGTTGTCTTTCCTGACCGCCTTTTTGCTTTCTTTAAATTCAGAAGCCATAGAAAATATAAGAGCAAATTAAACTAAAAAATAACTATTATAAATGAAACATGAGAATATTAGAATGATAAGAGGAATCTGATAAGAATAGTCTATGTTTGCTTGTTTATTTAATAAATACTTGTTAAGTATTTACTATATTGCAAGGCATCAATTTAGGTACTTTATAAATAATAATTCAATTAACCAATATAACATCTCTGTGAGGTAGATAAAATTATTTCCCATTTTTAAAATGAGGAAACAGACACACTACTGTATATAAAATAGATAACTAATAAGAACCCACTGTATAACACGGAAAACTCTGCTCAATATCCTGAAATGGTCTATATGGGAAAAGAATCTAAAACAAAAAGTGGATATGTGTACGTGTATAACTGACTCACTTTTCTGTACGCCTGAAACTAACACGACATTGTAAATCAACTCTACTCCAATAAAAATTAAAGAAAAATAAAATGAGGAAACAGAAGCACGGAGAGGTTAAACAACTTGCCAAGTTCACACAGCTAAAAAGTGCCATATTGAAATAAATAACCAAGGTATTTTCTTCCTAGAGCTCATGCTTTTAATTACTACGCTATGCTACGTACTCACCTGAGGCAGATGATAATAACAATAGCAATAATGGCTAATGTTTACCTTTTACTTAACTTGTACTTTCCAAGCACCATATCACAAGCTTATGAGACAGGCATAATTATTATTCTGTCTGACAGGTGAAGAAATACGAAAACACAGATGTTAAACAACTTTCCTAGAGTTGAAGTTTTCAGGAGTCTACTTTTACATAAAACTTGTTTTAGTCCCATAAACATTTGATAAGATGAGATATGGCTTCTGTTCAAATCTTAACCATGTTTATGACAGCCATCTGATGATTGCTTTTCTTTAAAAAAAAAAAAAAAAGGCAATTGGTCCAGGATGCTAATACATTTTCAGCCTTCTGGAAACCTCTACAGGTCACCAGCAGAGACAACAGGACTCTGTGCTTGACAGGATACTGTTGCTATAGCAACCTGCTACCCAGAGAAGCCTCTGCCATTCTCTCCTTACAGTAACCAAGAGAGCTCCATTTTGACCCTTAGCAAGCATGTCTGGGACTCCACCACTGGTAGGTAGTTTTATATGTACCCTAAAAACAAGTCCCACTCAACCACTAAAATGCTCTTCAATCTGATTCTCTCTCTCTCTCTCTTTTTTTTTTGCAAATCTTTTCATGCCCTAACCATTTATTTTGTAAGTAGTCCCTCTGCCTTTAAATCTCTTCCTTTGCCCTCTAATTCATCTTTCTATTGCTGCCAATATTATATATTCAAAACATAGATAGTGGTTTTTTTTTTGGCTTTAGAGATACAGAGATGGTGGCCAGTAAATAAACAAAGATGCATAGTATATTAATGTTGAACTATAATATAATTTATTTGACATTACAGAGATTGCTAATCCCTAAGAAGCTAAAATGATGACCTTGAAAAAAATTGTTTATCTGGTGTATAAAACAATAAGTAATCATGAGTTTAACTGTAAATAATATTTATGGATTATTCCTATCTCAAATGTTTACATGACATGGGTAGTTTTGTAAATGTTTATCTTAAAGTAAAAATAGACTGTCAAACTTCTTGGCTAAATTCTTTGGTAGAATAACTATCAGCAAGTAATACAATGTAAATAATGAGTTGATAATAAATAGACTTGTAGGAGTCAGGAAAGTAAGCAATTGATGTTTTTCAAACATCATTCTAGTTAGAGAGTGCAATTAGGCAGTAGGGAGGAGTTTTCAAGTCTTTGGAAAAATGCTTCTGCAACTTTATACAACCCACACTCCAACTCCGACTGTGAAATTGTTGCTCAGTTTGAATTCTCAATCCATAGAACAAATCATTATGGAAAAAAAAGAAAAACAGGAACCTGCACTCCATCATGTTCTTAGTGAAACCACATCGCCAGCACTCAGGCTCCAGGGTTCCAAATAGTCCAAGCTATTTCAGAACAACAGTGTCTATTTTTCGTTTTGAATGACTGCAATTTCAGTAGCAGCTGTTGCGCTGAAAATTATAATGGTCAACATTTAGTCAGTGCAATGTTTCCCCACCCCCTGCTTCATCAATCAATCATTTGCTTCAGCTACCAGAAAAATCTCAAACTTTAGTTAACAGTAACTTTAAAAGCCTCATCAGAATCTGGCCCGACCTACTGGTCTCCCATGATTTCCCACGGCTTCCTAACATGCAATCTGGGCTCTGTTTCAGCAGTTCCCATACACACCAGGCTCCCTTTGCTTTCCTTGCTTCGCACATCTCAGAAACCATCTGTTTTTCCCCTACGCTGTACAAACACTGTCTTTTTTGACATCAAACGCTAGTCTCACCTCCCCAAGAAAGTTATCTTTGCTTATGCTAATTTAGCTCTATATGATTTCCCCATCTCCAGACTTCTGTAAACCTCTGAATTTTATCTTGAACAGTGCTTACTGGTCTTGTCTCCCTAACTTGACTGTAAATTTAGAAAAGCAAGAATCATCTCATCTTTTTCTAGCTCCTAGGAAGTACATGAGTCTATGCAAGTGTCTCTATACAAGAAATGTGTATCTTGGAAAATCATTGTGTGTTAATATGACATTCCTTTCTCTTTCTTCTGAGTTCCTGTAACACTTCACATGAATTTAGCATTGTTATTATAATGTCTCATTATAAAATATTATAATGTTTTCATAAGGAGCTTACATTTATTCAATCATGACAATAGCTCTTTGAGTACTTACTCTATACTCCAGGCTGTGTGCTAGATACTGGAGAAAACAAAATAAGCAAACACCTGCCATCAAAGAGCTAACAGTCTAGTGATCTTGGCTGAAAGACAACCAAGTGAGGCAGAATGGAGGTGAAGTAAGCTTGTGGAAAGAATTGGGGGACCTCAGAGGAGACAGCCACTGACCTTGTTGAGTATGGGAAGGACAAAATGATTGAGCTGGGTATTAAAACAAGAGCAAGACTTCACCAGTGGAAGAGATAGTTAGGGAAAGGCTATTTAAGTAAGAACAATAACTCATGCAAACTCCCAGAGGTAGGAATTACGTTCCCTAAACAGTGAACAGCAAGCAGTTGGATGAGAGGGGAGGGTAGTGACGAAAGAGATGCTTGAAATGGTGGATTGGAATCAGCATCTTGTCCACTGATCAAGGCTTGTTTGATCCTTGGGGGATTTGGGTATATATTACTACCCAAGAAATTAAAAATCACATATAAATCTAGGGTAACAACTCAGATCTGGCAAACAGAATTATCCAACGTGGAGTGAAAAGTACTCTGCACAGCAACATCATAACAGTTTTTAAGAGATTAACTGGGATTTCAATCACTCTCTTCCTCCTCAGTGTTTTGGTCTTGAACAACTCTAATTTCCAATGCTCCTACCCAACTTTCTTCTTAAACTTTCTTTCAATACTTTCAAAACTTCTTCAATAATTTCTTTTTAAACGTCATGTTTATACATACACTTATACATATGTGGTGTTGGAGGAAACTCTTGAGAGTCCCTTGGACTGCAAGGAGATCCAATCAGTCCATTCTGAAGGAGATCAGTCCTGGGATTTTTTTGGAAGGAATGATGCTAAAGCTGAAACTCCAGTACTTTGGCCACCTCATGCGAAGAGTTGACTCATTGGAAAAGACTCTGATGCTGGGAGGGATTGGGGGCAGGAGGAGAAGGGGACGACAGAGGATGAGATGGCTGGATGGCATCACTGACTCGATGGATGTGAGTCTGGGAGAACTCCGGGAGTTGGTGATGGACAGGGAGGCCTGGCGTGCTGTGATTCATGGGGTTGCAAAGAGTCGGACATGACTGAGCGACTGAACTGAACTGAACTGATACATATGTCTGTACTGATATAGAATATATGATGATGACACATATTTTTTTGAGTACTTGATAGATGCAAGGCATCTATTTATATTATCTGTTTTCGTGTATCTCTCTTATAATCACACCCATCATACAAATCATCTACAAAGCACTGAGAGGTTAATTAACTTGCTAAAGTTCACACAGCTACTAGACAGTGGAGCTAGGATTGACAGACAGTCCCTGGACTTCCAGAGCTCTTGCTCTAAATTGTTACATTCAGCCACCCTGCCAAGAACAGAGTGAGCTTTGTCACCGTATCAGGCTGTGGATAAACTTTCCAGGTTGCAACCACCAAGTACAGTCTTCATTAGAGAATCACTTAAGCCCGGGAGGTGACTTGAATTAACACAGTGGGAGGAAAGACAGAGAGCAAATACAAAGTTGCTTGTTCCTCTAACTCCCTTTACACTCAGGAAAGCAGCCCCTAACATTATCTTTGTGCTGAATGACAAGCTGACTTGAAGCTGAAAGTAAATTGAGAAACCCTTCTCCCAGAGTAGAAGACTCTAACATCAGATTGGATCTCTAAGTTGGGTATTAGTAGTTGACTGCAAAATTTGGCTTCATGACTTTATGAGCAATTTTTAACTGAAGGTTTGCCATTAAAATGTTTATGAATTCAACTTGTATGTGAGTACTTTATGATATCACTGCATTTTCTACTTATACCTCATTTTTCTCTGTGTAAATCAGAGAACTGTCAGTTTACGCAACAGCCAGTTACTACACTTCTAGAAAGCTTAGTATGTACATAAGTGAGCAGTGATGGCTCAGATGGAAAAGAATCAGCCTACAATGCAGGAAACCCAGGTTTGATCACTGGATTGGGAAGACCCCCTGGAGAAGGAAATGGCTAGCCATGCTAGTGCCTGGAGAATGCCATGGGCAAAAGAGTCTGGCAGGCCACAGTGCACGGAGTTGCAAAGAGCTGGATACGCCTGAGCCACTAACGCTTTAGTATGTACATGTTACATACTAAACATACATGTTACTTTAGGATGTACATGTTACACTTTTGTTTCTTAAAGTTTCTCTTTGTTCCATTCTTTTGTCTGTTTTGACTATCAAATATTATACTGTAATAGTACTTTGATTTATTAATGTTGGTGAAAAAAGGTAAAACTTACTACTTGTGAGACAGGAAATTTGATTTATCACAATTATTTGAAATTCAGAATGAAGGATGAGTCAACATTTTTTCTTTGGTTATTCACTTAAAGATGATGTATTAAGTGGTTATTAAAAAACTGAGAAAAAAGCAGACTTTATTAAATAAATATTTTAAAAATATTTTTAAACTCTGGCTCAGCTATGTAAATAGGATGAGGAAAAATAATTTCTTTGTAGTAGTCTGAACTTAACATATATATATATTATTTTTGATAAATGACTGAAAAAAATGGAAACTATACTAATTTTTAAGGTCAAATTGTGAATAGGAGAAAAGAAAATTTCACTCCTAACTTACATTTAATATTTTTACATTAAAATTTACCTAAAATGCTCAATATAGTTAACAAATGAATGGTAAAAACGTGGTAATGCTATTCTTACAGGTATTACACTTTAATTTTCATAATAATTTAATAAAACTGACAATATATTGACTTAATGTTTATATTTCCCTTTTAGTTTCTTATATTAAAATACAATCAAGTATTGCTGGAAAAAATAGAGTATACTGAATGGCGTTTAAAAAACATAGTCTATGAATCTGAATATTTAAAAGATAGAAGATACAGATCAGTAGAGGGAGTTTTTAATCTGATAAACTCTAAATTAAAGGAGAGAAAGATTTTTTAAAATATGTAAACATAATCATCAGAAAGATATTATTTCTTATGGTTAACATTGCCACATTATTCTCAGGTCACTTAGGATTTATTAGTATTTTTTCTCTTCTTTCATAGAAAAAAGATGTTTAGAGGGCAACAAAGCTATCAGAATTAAGACTACATTTCCCAGTCTCTCTTGTAAGAAGGTGTGACCATGTGATCAACCTCATCTGGTCAATGAGGTTTTAATAGGAATATATTGCAGCTTTTCCTTCCACCTTATCCCACTCACTTTATATAGCTGCTTAGAACTGGAATGGGAGGCTGACATTCTATTTCATATTATGAATAGCAAGGTCATAGCCTAAGGTTCATGGTTCAGAAAACTGGAAGAAGCCTGGGTCCCTGAGAACCTTTTGAGCAATACTATCACATCATTCTTGGATTGCCAGTGCCTGTGACATTTTTTTTTTTAATGTGAAAAAAAACAAACTTCTGTATTTTTGGACCACTGTTATTATTTTTTTTAAACTTGAAGTAGAACTTCAGATCAGAGATCAGATCAGTCACTCAGTCGTGTCCGACTCTTTGCGACCCCATGAATCGCAGCACGCCAGGCCTCCCTGTCCATCACCAACTCCCGGAGTTCACCCAGACTCACGTCCAGTGAGTCAGTGAAGCCATCCAGCCATCTCATCCTCTGTCGTCCCCTTCTCCTCCTGCCCCCAATCCCTCCCAGCATCAGAGTCTTTTCCAATGAGTCAACTCTTCGCATGAGGTGGCCAAAGTACTGGAGTTTCAGCTTTAGCATCATTCCTTCCAAAGAAATCCCAGGGCTGATCTCCTTCAGAATGGACTGGTTGGATCTTCTTGCAGTCCAAGGGACTCTCAAGAGTCTTCTCCAACACCACACTTCAAATGCATCAATTCTTTGGCGCTCAGCCTTCTTCACAGTCCAACTCTCACATCCATACATGACCACAGGAAAAACCATAGCCTTGACTAGACGAACCTTTGTTGGCAAAGTAATGTCTCTGCTTTTGAATATGCTATCTAGGTTGGTCATAACTTTCCTTCCAAGGAGTAAGCGTCTTTTAATTTCATGGCTGCAGTCACCATCTGCAGTGATTTTGGAGCCCCCAAAAATAAAGTCTGACACTGTTTCCACTGTTTCCCCATCTATTTGCCATGAAGTGATGGGACCGGATGACATGATCCTCGTTTTCTGAATGTTGAGCTTTAAGCCAACTTTTTCACTCTCCACTTTCACTTTCATCAAGAGGCTTTTTAGTTCCTCTTCACTTTCTGCCATAAGGGTGGTGTCATCTGCATATCTGAGGTTATTGATATTTCTCCCGGCAATCTTGATTCCAGCTTGTGTTTCTTCCAGTCCAGCGTTTCTCATGATGTACTCTGCATAGAAGTTAAATAAGCAGGGTGACAATATACAGCCTTGACGTACTCCCTTTCCTATTTGGAACCAGTCTGTTGTTCCATGTCCAGTTCTAACTGTTGCTTCCTGACCTGCATACAAATTTCTCAAGAGGCAGATCAGGTGGTCTGGCATTCCCATCTCTTTCAGAATTTTCCACAGTTTATTGTGATCCACACAGTCAAAGGGTTTGTCATAGTCAATAAAGCAGAAATAGATGTTTTTCTAGAACTCTCTTCCTTTTTCCATGATCCAGCAGATATTGGCAATTTGATCTCTGGTTCCTCTGCCTTTTCTAAAACCAGCTTGAACATCAGGAAGTTCACGGTTCACATATTGCTGAAGCCTGGCTTCGAGAATTTTGAGCATTACTTTACTAGTGTGCGAGATGAGTGCAATTGTGTGGTAGTTTGAGCATTCTTTGGCATTGCCTTTCTTTGGGATTGGAATGAAAACTGACCTTTTCCAGTCCTGTGGCCACTGCTGAGTTGTCCAAATTTGCTGGCATATTGAGTGCAACACTTTCACAGCATCATCTTTCAGGACCTGGAACAGCTCAACTGGAATTCCATCACCTCCACTAGCTTTGTTCGTAGTGATGCTTTCTAAGGCCCACTTGACTTCACATTCCAGGATGTCTGGCTCTAGGTCAGTGATCACACCATTGTGATTATCTGGGTCGTGAAGATCTTTTTTGTACGGTTCTTCTGTGTATTCTTGCCATCTCTTCTTAATATCTTCTGCTTCTAGGTCCATATTATTTCTGTCCTTTATTGAGCCCATCTCTGCATGAAATGTTCCTTTGGTATCTCTGATTTTCTTGTTTTTTTTTTTTTGCTTTTTAAAAAAAATTATTTTACTTTTAGTTAGATGATAATTACCTGACAATATTGTGATCGATAATCACTTTATAGCATTGTGCTGGTTTCTCCCAGACATCAACATGAATCAGCCATAGGGATATACATGTCCCCTCCCCCTGGAGCCTCCCTCCCACCCCCCTGCCCATCGCACCCCGCTAGGTTGTCGCCGAGCGCTGATTTGGGGTTCCTTGCATCATACAGGAATTCCCACTGTCTATTTTTACATATGGTAATTATATGTTTCATTGCTGCTCTCTCAGATCATCCCACCCTCTCCTCCCGTCACTGCGTCCAAAAGTCCGTCTTTTATCTTTGCGTCTCCTTTGCTGCCCTGCAAATAGGATCACCAGTACCTTCTTTCTAGATTCCGTATATATGTGTTAATATATGATATTTGTCTTTCTCTTTCTGACTTACTTCACTTTGTGTAATAGGCTCTGGGTTCATCCTCCTCATTGAAACTGACTGAGATGTGTTTCTTTTTACAGCTGAGTAAGATTCCATAGTGTTTATGTACCGTGTCTTCTTCATCCATTCATCTGTTGATGGACATCCAAGTTGCTTCCAGGTCCTGGCTGTTGTCAGTAGTGCTGCCATGAATATTGGGGTATGTGTGTCTTTTTCAATTATAATGTCCTCAGGGTGTAAGCGCAATAGTGGGATTGCTAGGTCATATGGTAGTTTTATTCTTAGTTTTTAAAGGAATCTGCATACTGTTTTCCAGAGAGGTTATATCCGTTTCTATTCCCACCAACAGTGCAAGAGGGTTCCCTTTGCTCCACACCCTCTCCAGCATTTATTGTCTGTAGACTTTTTGATGATGGCTGTTCTGACAGGTGTGAGATGATATTGTGGTTTTGATTTGTATTTCTCTAATAATGAGCAGTGTCGAGCATCTTCTCTTGTGTTTATTAGCCATCTGTATGTCTTCTTTTGGGAAATGTCTGTTTAGGTCTTCTGCCCACTTTTTGATTAGGTTGTTTGAGCTGCTTGTATATTTTGGAGATTAATCCTTTGTCATTTGTCTCATTTGCTATTATTTTCTCCCACCGAATGCTTTTGAATAGTTCTATCATGAGGATTAAACGAGATATTTATGTTAGGCTTCCCAGGTGGCGCTAGTGATGAAGAACCCATGTGCCAGTGTAGAAGCCTTAAGAGGCGCGGGTTCAGTCCCTGGGTTGGAAAGATGCCCCTCTCTGGGTTGGAAAGATGCCCCTGGAGGAGGGCATAGCAACCCACTCCAGTATTCTTGACTGGAGAATCCCATGGACAGAGGAGCCTGGTGGCCTACAGTCCGTGAGGTTGCAAAGAGATGGGCATGACTGAAGCGACTTAGCACAGCACATGTCAAGCCCTCAGCAAGGGAAGATTTTTGTAATTTTGTCCACCTGTACGATTGGGGTAGTGGTAAAGATTTTTTGTTTGTTTTTTAGGATGAAACTAGCTTGATCTTTTTTCCTGATTGTAAGGGTGATACTTGTTTAGTGTATGTACTTCTCCGGCCACTTTGCATACTTCTTCTCTCCTCCCTGCTCTCTGAGAGCCGTGGCGCTTCCTCTTGTTGCTTTGCTCCTACAACTTCCTCTGCTGATAATATTCTGCCCCAGCCTCCTGCTTTTACATGCCTGCCACCTTATCGTTAGTCTCAGAGCAGCTGTCACATTTTCTGAGAGGCCTTTCCTTATCTAAGGTTTTCTTGGTCACCCTTTATGTTGCTTTGTTGCTTTCCTTCATATGTGGGCAGGGACTGTGTCCGAATTGTTTACTTGATTCTACAGGTAAACTATGTCTTGAGTCTACACAAGAGTGCTCAGCACACGGAAGCTACTGAAATACCAAATAGCACAGACAAATATGCAAATCATAAGAATTTTACTAACTAGCATATGTACTGTAAGCTTTCAGTTGATCATTACTTTGGATACTGAAATGTGGACCATATATGTATAAATACCTATTGTGCAGTAATACACACTCTTTTCTAACTTATGTATTTCACGTACATACACAGTGGAGATTTTTTCAGTCAGTTCAGTTCAGTCGTGTCCAACTCTTTGCAGTCCCATGGACTGCAGCACGCCAGGTTTCCCTGTATATCACCAACTCCCACAGCCTACTCAAACTCATGTCCATCGAGTCAATGATGCCATCCAACCATCTCATCCTCTGTCGACCCCTTCTCCTCTTGCCTTCAATCTTTCCCAGCATCAGGGTCTTTTTCAATGAGTCAGCTCTTCGCATCAGGTGGCCAAAGTATTGGAATTTCAGCTTCAGCATCAGTCCTTCCAGTGAGCACTCAGGATTGTTCTCCTTTAGAATGGACTGTTTGGATCTCCTTGCTGTCCAAGGGACTGTCAAGAGTCTTCTTCAACACCACAGTTCAAAAGCATCAATTCTTCAGCGCTCAGCTTTCTTTCTTTCTTTTTTTTTAATTTTATTTTATTTTTAAAATTTACAATATTGTATTAGTTTTGCCAAATATCAGTATCTCTGATTTTCTTGAAGAGATCTCTAGTCTTTCCCATTCTGTTGTTTTCCTCTATTTCTTTGCATTGATCTCTGAGGAAGGCTTTCTTATCTCTTCTTGATATTCTTTGGAACTCTGCATTCAGATGCTTATATCCTTCCTTTTCTCCTTTGCTTTTCGCTTCTCTTCTTTTCACAGCTATTTGTAAGGCCTCCCCAGACAGCCATTTTGCTTTTTTGCATTTCTTTTCCATGGGGATGGTCTTGATCCCTGTCTCCTGTACAATGTCACGAACTTCATTCCATAGCTCATCAGGCACTCTATCTATCAGATCTAGGCCCTTAAATCTATTTCTCACTTCCACTGTATAATCATAAGGGATTTGATTTAGGTCATACCTGAATGGTCTAGTGGTTTTCCCTATTTTCTTCAATTTAAATCTGAATTTGGCAATAAGGAGTTCATGGTCTGAGCCACAGTCAGCTCCTGGTCTTGTTTTTGTAATCCTAATTAAAATGTATTAAGGACTTACATCCAGAAACAAAGAATTTTAGGGTACCCAGGGAAATATAAAATAACCTAACACAGTAACTCTCAAACAAATAGATAAGCTAACAACAGATACATAGGAAGTTCAAATGTGTTTATTCAGTGATTTTAAAATCATTTTAACCTTTAATTTTTTTCTTGTGAACTTTGTCTTACATCGAATAAAGGACACACAGCACATATGCACAATTTAAAGAATTAAAATAAAATGCTCACCTAGGGACGCATTACCAAAACAAGTCAGTAAAGTAAGCACTGCCAGTATCTTTGAAGCTTTGTGTGCTTCTCCCTAATACATCATGCTTCCTTTCTCTATACCCAGGGGTAACTTCTTCCCTGACTCTATGGTAATTACTAAATTTCATCTCTTGCAATGTATTATTCCACTCAAATAATGTTGGAAAAGATTAAGTTTGTTTTTAGCCTGATACACATAAAATCAAACCAGTTCTTTGTTGTTAATACTGAAGGAAAAGAAAATTGACTAATTCAGGTTAGACATTTCCACTCCATGTTTTGGCATCATGCAGTTACCAAGAGTTTGCCCCCGTGTTGGATGGGTCTTAAGACTTCCAGTTTCAAAGTTCTCCAAATAATAGTCATTGATTAGTATGAACAACTCCCAATGTGTGTTTTGCACAATAGTAAATGATTTTGATTTGAACCATTTAGATTTCACATATAGAAACAATGTGATATATGAGAGAGTGCCTTAAAGACGTTTCTTTGCCATAGCTTTTGTCATTTTTTCCTTTTTTTTGGAACTTAGGGCAAGATTATATAATTACATTTATATTGAAATTCATAAATATTGCTTTCTCCATCATTATGGAAATAGTGATTTCATATATTTATTAATGGTTTTAGGAGACAGAAGATATTACAAAATGCAATTTCTGCTATTTGATTTTATCTGACTCACCTAAGAGAGAGCTTATCTTTTTTCTGATATTTGCCCCTATTTGTACCTTCCTTTTTGTTCCTAATTAAAGGAGCATGACAAATTTGATTTTACAAATCAGATTATTACTGAAATTCCTTATGGGCACAATACTATAAATATGCATGTGTATGAATCTCTCGTTTATGTTGTCATCATTTTGGTTTCAATTTTAAAAAGTGACAACTGCTTAAGAAACAACTTGCTTTTATTAAAATTGGCATATTTGTCATTCAATTAAGTACTTATTTTGGAGTTTATTTTATAACGTTAATAATTTCATTATTTTGATGATGGGGTATTTATGTTCCATACTTAACATTTGGAACTGTAATATAAGCAACTGACTCATGAATTTAATCTGAGTACTCAATGTGCTTGCAATCTCATGGAAGACAAGAGAAGTAAACAAATTAAATGACTATGAGACCTAAGCAAATAGGCATGTGAATCAATGATAAATGAATTTTTATTAACAAGAATATTAATGAATCAGAGCATCTCAGTCTATGCTGCTGCTACTGCTTCTAAGTCATTTCAGTCGTGTCCGACTCTGTGCAACCCCATAGACGGCAGCCCACCAGGCTCCCCTGTCCCTGGGATTCTCCAGGCAAGAACACTGGAGTGGGTTGCCATTTCCTTCTCCTTCTCACTTCATGAAAGTGAAAATTGAAAGTGAAGTCGCTCAGTGGTGTCCGACCCTCAGCGACCCCATGGACGGCAGCCTACCAGGCTCCTCTGTCCATGGGATTTTCCAGGCAAGAGTACTAGAGTGGAGCCATTGCCTTCTCCGATCTCAGTCTATACTGATGATGAATTAGAGTTTGTCTGACTTATGGTAATTAATAAAATACCCTTTCTTCTTTTATGAAACAGGATACATATATATATGTACCTGTAAACTGCTTTGTTTACATGTATACATGTAAGCATACACATATATGTATATATGTATGTACATATGTATATAAACATATATGTACACATGTATATAAACACACACACATATATATCACAAATGCTTCAGGTGCAAAAAAACACATATAAAATGTATTTAGTCAAGTTTGAAGGAAGACACATTGTGATTATCATAGACTATACATATCCGTTGTTCATCATAGCAATGTTGACCTGATATATTATTAGGGAATCATTTGAATGGCTACAAGTTACACACCTATTAGTTTGTGTTATCATGACTAGTCCTCAGCCATAGACAACCAGATGCCCTATTGCTGTCTAGATCTGTGATTTTCCAAAGATCCAAAAGTCACTGCTAAGCATTCTTTATCTTCCCCACATTCTTATACAATAGGTTAAACACGGAAACACCTGCGATGCAGGATAAAATTGAGAGCTCTTATATCCTGTGCTTGGGTTTGAACCCTGACTCTGTCAAGTGTAACAAGCTGTGTGATCTGCTGGTAATTGTTTAAGCCCTTTGTGCTTTTGGCCTCTGCATCTCTTCAAGGTGGGAAGAGAGTCACGTCTCATATGATGGTTGTGAGAGTGAAGTGAGATCACATAGGCTGAACCCTTAGAGAAGAACCTGGCACGTAACAAGCACTAAAAATCCCAGCATTATTCTCATCCCAAGATATGCTTATAATTTATATGAATTTAGAAATCTTTTTCTTGAGATATCAAAATAAATCATGGGCAGATATGAGTAGATATAGTAAGTTCCCAGAGTCTGTGGTCCTAATAACATGTTCATACATGTGTGCTAAGTCGCTTCAGTCACGTCTGACTCTTTGAAACCCCATGGACTGTAGCATGTGAGGCTGCTCTGTCCATGGGATTCTCCAGGCAAGAATACTGGAGTGGGTTGCCATGCCCTCCCCCAGAGAATCTTCCCGACCCAAGGATTGAACCCACGTCCCTTTTGTCTCCTGCATTGGCAGGTAGGTTCTTTACTGCTGAGCCACCAGGGGAGCTCAATAACATGCTCACCTCTGTCTTATTCTGAGAATTAAATTCCTCACAATGCTAACAATTATGGTACTGGACATTTAAAAGTTAAACTATCTAGGTTTTGCTTACGTAGTACCGAAAGTATTTCATAAACATTTCAACTCTGCCATTTTTTCACAGTGACAAGGCAGGACCATCTTAGCCATCTTTGTTTCCACATGGTTAGCCTCTCTTACAGACAGCAGGTATTCAGAAAGTGCTGAGTTGAATGAGTGCAGTCAAGGCTCTGCATCCTAGGGTTCTTCATCCTAGGGTTCTGCATCCTGGAATTCAACCAACCTTGGATCAAAAATATCTTTAAATTTTTTTTTAGAAAGTTCCAAAAAGCAAAAGCGAATTTGCTGAGTGCTGGCAACTATGTATTATACATAGCATTTCCATTATATTTACAACTATTTATATAGCACTTACATTGTATTAGATATTATATAATCTAAGGAGTATTTAAAGTATATCAGATGTATATCAAGTGAATATATGTGTATATCACACCTTCTGTCATGTCTAACTCTTTGTGACCCCATGGACTGTAGCCCACCAGGCTCCTCTGTCCATGGGGATTCTGCAGGCAAGAATACTGGAGTGGGCAACCCACTTGCCTCTCCAGGAAATCTTCGCTACCCAAGAGTTGAACCTGGGTCTCCTGCATTGCAGGCAGATTCTTTACCATCTGAGCCATCAGAAAAGACCCAAATGTACATAGGTGATACCCAAAAACTATGCCATTTGTATAAGGGACTTCAGCATCTACATATTTTGGTATCACCAGGGATCCTAGAATCAGTGCACTGCGGATACCAGGGGATGATTGTGATTTCTTACTCATGGTCTGTCTGCTTACATGATGAGTGATAACCTAAAAGTATTTCTCATTTCCTCATCCCATTGCCCTTCAGATGATTAGGTCTGCCAGTATAGATGCATTACCAGCTTTAATTTTTACATTATTATAAACTTTTACATTTTGCATGTAAAATGTAGTATTTTACATTATTGTTACCTAAACACCAAAATTCTAGATTTCCCCATGAAAATCATATCATTTTAGCAGAACTTAATGACATCAGAGTGCTGATTTGGAGACCGCATTCATTACTCTAAGTGGCCAACAGAGTGTGCTGGTGCTCTGTATACAAGAGTAACAATTGAGAACAGCAGTAGTGTATCAGATTTATTTCAACTATCTGATTTGCTTGAAACAACTGAAGTAAAGAATGAGATTATATTCTGGAGCGGGTAGCCATTCCCTTCTCCAGGGGATCTTCCTGATTCAGGGATCAAACCCGGGTCTTCTGCATGGCAGGCAGATTTTTTACTGTCTGAGCCAGTAGGGAAGACCATCCTTTTTCACTGGAGTATAACTGCTTTACAATGTTGTGTTAGATTCTGCTGTACAACAAAGTGAATCAGGCATATGTATACATATTCTCTTCCCTCTTGGGACTCCCTCCCGCTCCCCTCATCCCACCCCTCTTGGCATCACAGAGCACCGAGCTGAGTTCCCTGAGCTCTAAAGCAGTTTCCCACTAAAGAAAACAAAAGTTCAGCAACTTTAGTGTTATATAAAGTATGGGCATGTTTAACATGAATATAAAATAAGAGAAAAATGGAAATTGTGAGTTTTCCTCTTTATATGGGTTTACTATACAGCATCCTACTCTATGAATATAAATTAAAGCTCTTACTAACTATATATACTAAAATTCTGTACTCTTGCTCAATTACATCTAACATTTTAGGCTCCCATATTAAAAATAAGTACATGCCCTTATACATTTCATAGGCTAGAACTTCATACACTTATTATGATTTTTTTGGTTTTCTTTTAACAACAAAAACTTTCTCAGGAATATGATTGAAGAATATATTCAATGCATTCAATCCAATATTCATTTACCAAAATTAGCATGGAAAATGTTTTTTTTTAATGTCATTAGCAAGCAAAAAGGCAAATAAAGAAAATCCCAAATGGTTAATTTCTATTCACCTTCTATTTTTCATAGACTTGTCCAGCATTTAGAAAAATAAACTGTTTAGCTGTGGTTCAGGAACAAGTATGCTTGTGATTTTATTTTCCGTGTGTGTGTATGTGTGTGTGTGTGTGTGCACGCATGAGCTTCCTATAATGTATGTCCTGTGGGAAACTGACCATAAACTTTGATAAATAAGAATACCTGCTTAGGGCCTTAGTAGCCTGTCAGCTTCTCAGCATATATGATTCTGACCAATATGATGACAATTTTCAATTCGGATGTTGAAACAGACATTTGTCATTCTATTCAGCTGTCCAGCATGTGAATTGTCTGCCTATCTTTGGAGTAATATTCTGAGATCTTGTAAGTCTAGGGGGAAGAAGAATCAACCTTATATTATGGAAACTGAAAATGCCAGAGGCTTCCTTTCCCATCCTTTTTTGCCTCTGGGCTTAGAAATTCTGCCAGTCACAAGCACCTACCCCAGTGATGGAACTGGAGCCCTCTGGACCCAAAGCAGCAGAAAGTCATGAGTCTGTATGGGAGTGGTCATTCTCAGAGTACTAGAGCTTGCAGTGCCAGCTGCAGTACTCAGAGCTCAGTGTGGAAATAAGTTTCTTTAGCAGATCAGTTCTGTGTGTGATGTGGGCTGTTGTTTCTTCCAGGTATGTAACACTAAGCCTGGTTCTCCAGCCCTCCTGTTGATTCTGTGAAATGCCTAATTTTTTTTTCAACTCACATCAATCAAAGTCAAATTCTGTTGCTATTCAATACTACATAATGGTGATATACTTGTCATTTTGAAGTTGTTCTTCTCAGTGAAAGTCATTTATAGCTCCTTCCTTGCATTGTTGTAGGACATAGAATTTTAATGGATTGCAAAAAATCAAAGGGCAACAGCTTGAACACTAAGTTTGGCCAGAAGAGAGACAGCTTCCAGCTGCCAGTAAGCCTGGTCATAGTCCTGCAGTGATTACAGCAGATGGCTCAGGCCAGGTGGAGTCAGAGGATGCAGACTTCGACAGTTTCTTCTTGAGCAAGTTCACAAGCAGAGTTTGAGAGGAGAGGTCATCAAAGCAGAGAGCAACAGTCAGCAGAGATAACCTGGGATGAGACTAACAAACCTCAGTATGTACAGTGGAACTAAAAGTCAAAAGGGAAATGGAAACTAACCAACATTAGCTATTAAAGGAGCTCCGTTAAGGTCAGAGTTCCTTAGGGGCTGTGGCTTTTATCACCTTATCGCCAGCACCTAGCATAGGCTTCACACTCATTAAACTCTACTTGGTTCTCAGTAAACACTTTTTAAAGATTGTTCTGGTTGATATCTAAGTAAAAGCATAAAGTGAAAAAAAAAAAAAAAACTAACAAACACAAAATATTTTCTTGTTGCCTTTCCTTTGATGATGAAATGTGAAAGTTTATACTTTTAAAGAATATCCCACAAAAGTGATGCATGATTTTACTGAATGTGTTTTAAGTGTAAAATGCAAATAGTTCTCATCAGTTTATATAGATTCTATTAACTAATCTCTACTAGGGTGCTTTGCAAAAATCAATAAATAAACAAATGGAGAGAGAGAGAGAGAAAAAGAGAAAGAAACAAAGGGAGGAAGGAAGAAGGGAGAGAAGGAAGGAAGGGAGTGCAGGAGGAAGAAATAAAGGAAGAAAGGAAGAAAAGGGAAGAGCACACACATGTCTAGAGGCACTGAAATGACAGAGCCCACAGGACTAGTCATGACCCTCACAGACCATCACAGCCACGGCTTTGTTCCAGAAACCCTGGCCAGCTCAACTGTGCAGGATGACTAGTCTACTTGAAAAAGCTACTTATTTAACACAGAGCCAAATTCAGGGAAGGCAATGCTAAATGTCATTGATATTTTTGAACTGTGGTGTTGGAGAAGACTCTTGAGAGTCCCTTGGACTGCAAGGAGATCCAACCAGTCCATCCTCAAGGAAAGTGAAAGTGAAAGTGAAGTTGCTCAGTCGTGTCCGACTCTTGGCGACCCTGTGGACTGTAGCCCACCAGGCTCCTCTGTCCATGGGATTTTCCAGGCAAGAGTACTGGAGTGGGGTGCCATTGCCTTCTGCAGGGATCCTAAAGGAAACCGGTCCTGAATATTCACTGGAAGGACTGATGCTGAAGCTGAAGCTCCAATACTTTGGCCACCTGATGCGAAGAATTGACTCACTGGAAAAGATTGAAGGCAGGAGGAGAAGGGGATGGCAGAGGATGAGATAGTTAGATGGCATCACTGACTCAACGGACATCAGTTTGAGTAAGCTCTGGGAGTTGGTGATGGACAGGGAAGCCTGGTGTGCTGCAGTCCATGGGGTTGCCAAGAGTTGAACACCACTGAGCGACTGAACTGAACTGACTGAATATCTGAATGACATTTAGCGTTGCCTTCGACAGAGAATGAAGGAATTAAAAATTAAAAAAAAAAAAGCAACATCAAAAAATCACAAAGCCAGACCTCAGCACTTAGAGTTTTGAAATTTCTATCTCACACTTGAAAGAATCGAAGTATAACCTCCAAAAAGTTAGCTGTCTCTAAATTTGGCAAGTTTTAAAATGACCTTACCTTAGAAAAATTATGTTCAGATCAGATCAGATCAGTTGCTCAGTCGTGTCCGACTCTTTGTGACCCCATGAATCGCAGCACGATGTTCAGTTAGGTTTATTTCTGAACTCATATTTTCCTTCAACATACATCAAAATGTAAGCTCCTTGAGGGCGAATGTCTAATTTATATGTTTGTCTCTATATTCCAAATGTCTAAGACAGGGCTTGATGTGACAGGTGTTAAAAAAAATTGCTTAAATGGACTGATAAATGAAAGAAACTCCTCTTTGGTCTTCAGCAAGCTGCTATTGTCTATATTTTGATTTTAGGACAAGATCCAAAATCACTTGAATAAAGGTATAAATGGCTGAACAGTAGTTTAAAATAATTCCGTTACTATGACTATATTATTTGCCTTGGTATTATAGTATGTTGTATTGCTTCTACTGAAAATTATGAAATATGATAAAGATGCTAAACTTTTAGTTTATGCACACTGTATATTTTATATTTATTAAGTGAAAGCACAAGTGCAGAATCGTTCCCAGACGTTCAAAACAGGTAGAGAATGGGAAGAGAAAAGGAAAAGAGAAATTTTGATATGATAATGTTTTTCCTCACCCAGTAAAAAGATAGAGTTAGATAAAAATATTTTTGCCAAGTTGTCATCTTAGAGTACATTTGCAAAACACAAAAGCAGGTTTCAGCCTATTTTATAGATGAGTTTCTCATGACATTAAAATGAAAATGAAAGCTTAACACATTTGTATTCTGTCTCTGGCATGGCAATGCGTACTATTAACATCTTGTGAAAAGCTGCCTAGAGGTTTGAGGTGGCGGGGAGGACATGTGAGCACCTTGTTTGACTAATGAGTCATCATCCTTTAGCATCTGGAAGGCAGGAGGACCCTTTCTCAGATAGCAGTAGTTTCAAGGCAAATATAGAATGAATCAGAGTTTAGATGGGGGCATGAGGGACTCTACATTTTTGGCTTCTGTAAAAATATTTTTACAAAGCTGAAATATTCTGCATTTAATTTTTAAAATTATTGCTGGTTTTTCATGTCACCGTAAATCCCCCGTTCCTCTTCATCCTTCATGCTATGCACGCAGAGACACCCAGACACAAGGCAACCACAGCGAACATGTAGGTCCTACTGTTTGAGGTAACCTTGTTAATCTTTCCAGAACCCAATGTCTTTAATCACTGTTTCTCCTTTGAGTTTTTGAGTGGCTTTTTATTGTGGCTGATGGAAGACCCATCAACACTTAATAAGTAAAATGGCCTTTCAAATTTAAATAATGACTTTGATTTTTCAAATCATAATCAGAAAATGATGAATAAAGGGGAATTGGGAGAAATTTATTGTAAGTTTCAAAAGTCCCTTTTATAGGTACTCTGAGTACATGATTGAAATTATTTCTGTTTAAAATAGCTTACATAACTAAATGTTGAAATGGAAAAGTGGCAAGCAGCTATTTAATGAAAGTCATACTTTTGTGACTTTAAAGCTTGTAAAGGTATGTTTTAAGTCCAAATAAATACCATGGTTCAAGTGTTTGATAGACAATGCTCAAATTTTCTGATTCTGCTGAGGAGTCACAGAAATTCCTCTTTTTGAGCCCACTCCACTCAAATAACATTGCCATTGTTTTTATTTATTTATTTTTCTTGGGTGCACTGGGAGGCATGTGGAACTTCCGTGCCCAAGCATTGAACCAGTGGCCGCTGCAGTGGAAACGCAGAGTCCTAACCATTGGACCACCAGGGAAATCCTGCCATTGTCCTTAGCAGCACGCTCACAGCATCTTAGCATCTCACTACTGGGCTACAGGGCATGACAAAGCCTCTCCTGGCCACTGCTTCGTTTTTTAAGTCTGGGTCTTTGCCTCCTTTGTGCATTTCTTCAGATTATTTGTTGACTGTTAAGTATTTCTGAGGAAGAAGGTGTTATTTACAATCTGGCCAAATTGTCACTTTTATGGTAGTTTTACCTGACCTGCCCAAAATGATTAGAGGGGAAGGAAAAGTGGATATTAGACTTTCTGAACCTTATATTTTAATAAAAATGGAAAACAAGTCTAACTTGTCATTTTCCACACCCCATCTCCCACTAAAAAAAAAGTTTTTTTTTTGTCCCAACTTATGTGAAAGAGGCTGTCACAATGAACTTTTCTGTGTTACAAGCCAATTTAAAGCTTAATGGAGTGTATATGTGTGTTTACTTTTTATTGGACTATAGATGCTTTACAATGTTGTGTGAATTTCTACTGCACAGCAAAGTGAATCAGCCATATGTTTACATACCCTTCTTTTTTGGATTCCTTCCCATTTAGGTCACCACAGAACATTGAGAAGACTTCCCTGTGCGATAGAGTAGGTTCTTATTAGTTTTCTTTTTTATTTATAGTAGTGTATATATGTCAACCCCAATCTCCCAACTGATAAATTGGATCCCATCAAGATAAAGTAAATTTTAAAATAATAAAATTATTATTACTCATTATCTTCATTTCCCTGGTCGTTCAGCTGGTAAAGAATACACCTGCAATGTGGAAGATGTGGGTTTGATCCCTGGGTTGGGAAGATCCCCTGGAGAAGGGAACAACTACTTATTTCAGTATTCTGACCTGGAGAATTCCATGGACTGTATAGATCATGGGGTTGCAAAGAGTTGGACACAACTGAGCAATTTTCACTTTGATTATCTTCTGCCTATCTCCATTCATACCCCTTAAAAATGAATTCTTCAAAAACTGGTGTCTATTAACCTCTTGGTTTTACTTGCTAACCTCCAGTAGATGATTTGATGAGCAGCTGGGATGCTCTATATCTAAAATCCCAAGCAAGATATAGAAAAAACTAAAGAAAAGAGGAGTACATAAACTGGACAAATTCCTTCTGTTAACTGATAGTTGGTAATACCAGCTATGAAATATCTATTTTCAGGTGAATATACCAAATTTATTCGTGTCAAAGTAGAAGATTGAAAGTGAGCTTCCCCAGTAGCTCAGTGGTAAAGAATCTACCTGCAAAGCAGGAGATGGGGATTCGATCCTTGGAGGTTCCATCCCTGAGTTGGGAAGATCCCCTGGAGGAGAGCATGATAACCCACTCTAGTATTCTTGCCTGGAGAATCCCATAGATAGAAGAGCCTGACGGACTACAGTCCACGGGGTTGCAAAGAGTCAGACATAAATGAAGTGACTTGGCAGGCAGGCAGAAGATTGAAATAATAATCCCATCTGCTTCTTTGTGCTCCACCCATTTAATTATTACAGGTATCCCCAAAGCAGAGTAAGAATTAACACAATGCAGTTCATATGTAAAAACGGTGGAGTTTAACAATTGTTAAAATGAACGCTTGGCAGAAATGCAATAAAATATCGGGCAACAAGGACATGCTTTTCAGATCCCTGACTCTTTCAGTTGCCTTCTGCTTAACTCAGATTCCTTGGTGCAGCTGAATTCATAACTCACATCTTTTCTTCTCTCATTGCTTAAAGTTGTAGCTGAAACTATGATGTAAGGAGGCATCATACTGACCCTGTCGACCCCACATAACTTAAAGGAGCAAATGGCCCATTCTCTTCCCTTCCTATCTAGTCTGTTTACTCATGGATATGTCAGGGAGGCAAGGCCTTCTTTCAGGACACGGGGATCTTGGATGATATATTTGCCTTCATTAGTGTAGCCAGTTGACTGGGAGCACCTCACAAGCACTTTGACCTGATTGTATTATAACAACTATTAGTATCCTTCAGCCCTAATGTTCTGCAAAACAAAAAACCATATGTAAGGCCTCTTCAGGTGTTGTGATAAGCCACATGAAGAAATGAACAAGCTTTAAATCCCTGCAGGCAGCTTTGAAACAAAGAACACACTTTTGAAAAATGTAAACTTAGTAGCCCCATGGCTTTTATTCAGTTCAGTTCAGTTGCTCAGTCATGTCTGACTCCTTGCGACCCCATGGACTGCAGCACATCAAGCTTCCCTGTCCATCACCAACTCCCAGAGCTTGCTCAAACTCATGTTCCTTGAGCCAGTGATGCCGTCCAACCATCTCATCCTCTGGTGTGCCCTTCTCCTCCCGCCTTCGATCTTTCCCGGCATCAGGGTCTTTTCCAGTGAGTCAGTTCTTTGCATCAGGTGACCAAAGTATTGGAGTTTCAGCTTCAGCATCAGTCCTTCCAATGAATATTCAGGACTGATTTCCTTTAGGATAGACTGGTTTGATCTCTTTGCAGTCCAAGGGACTCTCAAGAGTCTTCTCCAACACCACAGTTCAAAAGTATCAGTTCTTCGGCACTCAGCTTTCTTATGGTCCAACTCTCATATCCATACATGACTACTGGAAAAACCATAGCTTTGACTAGATGGATTTTTGTAAGTTTATTAGGTATTTTTAATTGCCTTGTTTTATTGTATAAGTATGCCTAAATATATCTCAATTTGTCAATGAAACACTAAAATGTGTGTTCTTTTCTTTAATAATGACAAAAGACACCATAACCAGCTCAAAAAGTTCATGGAAAAAAATATTTTGATCATACGAATGAGAATCATGTCTACCTCAGTCTAAATTTATTTGAATGTAATGAAAAATAACTAATAGAATAGAAGTCATGACCGGGGAGGTGATAAGATGCACCGCCCACCTGGGGAGAGTGCGCTCGCCAAGCACCTGGTCGCCTGAGCTACTCGGACCTGGGAAGGGCACAAAACACAGGCCCAACCAAATCTGTGCCTTTGTGGAATACCCGAGAACCTGAACCTGAGTGACTTAGACCTGGGAAGTGCATGCAAACCAGGGCCCACTTTAGAGAGTTCCCCTGCAGAGCAACCTGGAGCCTGAGCAGAGTAGACCGTGAAAGCACACACGCCGTGAGTGGGGGCAAACCCAGTGTGGTCCATACACTGCAAGCACTCCCCACACATACCAGTGATATTTGTTTGCAGTGTTCCTCCCTCCCCACAGCACAACTGAACAAGTGAGCCTAAATAAGAGACCACTTTTGCCCCCTTGTGTCAGGGCAGAAATTAGACACTGAAGAGACTTGCAAACAGAGGAAGCCAAAATAAACAAAGAAGAGGGAACCACTTTGGAACTGATAGGTGCAACAGATTAAAACCCTGTAGTTAATACTGACTACATTGGAAGGGGCCTATAGACCTTGAGAAGAAGTATAAGCTGGAATAAGGAACTATCTGAAACTGAACTGACCCCAAACTGCCCTCAACAGCTCCAGAGAAATTCTTAGATATATTTTACTATTATCATTTTTTGAATTTAAAAAATTTTAAAGTTCCTTATTACTCCTTAATTTTCATTTTTATAACCTACTATTACCTTGCAAAAAAAGACCCTATTTTTAAAGCAAATTTCATATTTTTTATAATTTTTGTAATTTAAAAAAAATTGTATTTTTGAGAGTCTATCCTCTACTTTAGACTTTTAATCTGCTTTTTAGTATTTGTTATCAATTTTGTTCCTTTAAGAATCCAGTCTTCAGTATCCATTTTTACTTAAGAGTGTGATTACTGGCTTGATTGCCCTCTCCCCCTTCTGATTCTTGTTTTTCTCCCCTAGGTCACCTCTATCTCCTCCCTCCCCCTTCTCTTCTCTACCCAACTCTGTGAATCTCTTTGGGTGCTCTGGGCTGTGGAGAACACTTAAGGAACTGATTACTGGCTAGATCTATCTCTCTCCTTTTGACTTCCCTGCTTCTCCTCCTCGTCACCTCTATCTCCTTCCTCCCTCTTCCTCTCTATATAACTCTGTGAACATCTCTGAGTGGTCCAGACTGTGGAGAGCACATAGGGAATTGATTACTGGCTAGAATGCTCTCTCCCTCTTTGATACCCCCTATTCTCCTCCTGGTCACCTCTACCTCCCTCCTCCCTCTTCTCTTCTCCATGTAACCATGTGAACCTCTCTGGGTGTCCCTCACTGTGGAGAATCTATTCTCCATTAACCTAGAAGTCTTATCATTGATGTGGTGTGGATGGAGAAGTCTTGATGCTACTGTAAGAATAAGACTGAAAGCCAGAGGCAGAAGGCTTAAATCCAAAACTTGAGAACACCAGAAAACTCCAGACTCCCAGGAATGTTAATCAACAAGAGCTCATCCAAAAGCCTCCATACTTACACTGAAACCAAGCTCCACCCAAGAGCCCACAAGTTTCAGAGCAGGACATACCAAACTAATTCTCCAACAATGCAGGAACATAACCCTAAGCATTAAAATGCAAATGGCCAAAAGTCACACCAAACCCATAGACACCTTAAAACTCACTACTGGACACTTCATTGCACTCCAGAGAGAAGAGATCCAGCTCCACCCACCAGAACACCAACATAAGCTTCCCTAACCAGATAACAGTGACAAACCGTTCGTCTAACTCCACCCACAGGGAGCAGGATCCAGAATAAAGAGGAACCACACACTTCCAGCATACAGAAAGGCCACCCCAAACACAGCATTCTAAACAAGATGAAAATGCAGAGAAATATTCAGCAGGTAAAGAAACACGATAAATGCCCACCAAACCAAACAAAAGAGGAAGAGATAGGGAGTCTACCTGAAAAAGAATTCAGAAGAATGAAAGCAAAAATGATCCAGAATCCTGAAAACAAAATGGAGTTACAGATAAATAGTCTGGAGACAAGGATTGAGAAGATGCAAGAAATGTTTAACAAGGACCAGAAAAAATAAAAGAGAGTCAATCAATAAAGAATAATGCAATAATTGAGATAAAAAACACTCTGGAGGGAGCCAACAGTAGAATAACTGAGGCAGAAGATAGCATAAGTGAGGTAAGAGAATTATAGATAAGATAAGATACAATGGTGGAAATAAATGAAGCAGAGAGGAAAAAAGAAAAAAGAATTAAAAGAAATAAGGACAACCTCAGAGACCTCTGGGACAATGTCAAATGCCCCAACATTTGAATCATAGGAGTCCCAGAAGAAGAAGACAAAAAGAAAGGCCATGAGAAAATACTTGAGGAGATAATAGTTGAAAACTTCCCTAAAATGGGGAAGGAAATAGTCACCCAAGTCCAAGAAACCCAGAGAGTTCCAAACAGGATAACCCAAGGCGAAACATCCCAAGACATCTATTAATCAAATTAATGAAGATCAAACACAAAGAACAAATATTAAAAGCAGCAAGGGAAAAACAACAAATAAAACACAAGGGGATTCCCATAAGGATAAAAGTTGATCTTTCAATAGAAACTCTTCAGGACAGAAGGGAATGGCAGGACATACTTAAAGTGATGAAAGAGAAAAACCTACAGCCCAGATTACTTTACCCAGAGAGGATCTCATTCAAATATGAAGGAGAAATCAAAAGCTTTACAGACAAGCAAAAGCTGAGAGAATTCAGCACCACCAACCAGCTCTTCAACAAATGCTAAAGGATCTTCTCTAGACAGGAAGCACAGAAAAGGTGTATAAACTCAAACTCAAAATGACAAAGTAAATGGCAATGGAATCATACTTATCAATAATTACCCAACCAAGTTTAATGTAAATGGGTTTAATGCCCCAACCAAAAGACAAAGACTTGCTGAATGGATAAAAAAATAAGACCGCTATATATGCTGTCTACAAGAGACCCACCTCAAACCAAGGGACATGTACAGACTGAAAGTAAAGGGCTGGAAAAAGATATTTCATGCAAATGGAGACCAAAAGAAAGCAGGAGTAGCAATACTCATATTAGATAAAATAGACTTTGACATAAAGGCTGTGGAAAGAGACAAAGAAGGACACTACATAATGATCAAAGGATCAATCCAAGAAGAAGATATAACAATTATAAATATATATGCAACCAACATAGGAGCACTGCAATATGTAAGGCAAATGCTAACAAGAATGAAAGGGGAAATTAATAATAACACAATAATAGTGGGAGACTTTAATACCCCACTCACACCTATGGATAGATCAACTAAACAGAAAATTAAAAAGGAAACACAAACTTTAAATGATACAATAGACCAGTTAGACCTAGTTGATATCTATAGGACATTTCACCCCCAAACAATGAATTTCACCTTTTTCTCAAGTGCACACAGAACCTTCTCCAGGATTAATTACATCCTGGGCTATAAATCTAGCCTTGGTAAATTCAAAAAATTGAAATCATTCCAAGTATCTTTTCTGATCACAACGTGGTAAGATTAGATGTCAACTACAGCGAAAAAACTATTAAAAATACAAGTATATGGAGGCTAAACAACACGCTTCTGAATAACCAACAAATCACAGAAGAAATCAAAATATACATAGAAACGAATGAAAATGAAGACACAACAACCCAAAACCTATGGGATTTAGTAAAAGCATTGCTAAGGGGAAGGTTCATAGCAATACAAGCTTACCTCAAAAAACAAGAGAAAAATCAAATAACTTAACTCAACACCTAAAGCAACTAGAAAAAGAAGAAGTGAAGAACCCCAAGTAGAAGGAAAGAAATCATAAAAATTAGGGCAGAAATAAAAGAAAAAGGAACAAAGGAGACTATAGCAAAAATCAACAAAACTAAAAACTGGTTCGTTGAGAAGATAAATAAAATAGACAAACCATTAGCCAGACTCATCAAGAAAATAAGGGAGAAGAATCAAATCAACAAAATTAGAAATGAAAATGGAGAAATCACAACAGACAACATAGAAATACAAAGGATCATAAGAGACTACTATCAGCAACCATATGCCAATAAAATGGACAACTTGGAAGAAATGGACAAATTCTTAGAAACATATAACTTTCCAAAACTGAACCAGGAAGAAATAGAAAATCTTAACAGACCCATCACAAGCATGGAAATTAAAACTATAATCATAAATCTTCTAGCAAACAAAAGCCCAGGACTAGATGGCTTCACAGCTGAATTCTACCAAAAATTTAGAGATGAGCTAACACCTATCCTACTCAAACTCTTCCAGAAAATTGCAGAGGAGGGTAAACTTCCAAACTCATTCTAAGAGGCCACCATCACCCTAATACCAAAACCAGACAAAGATACCACACGCAAAAAAAGAAAACTACAGGCCAATATCACGGATGAACATAGATGCAAAAATCCTTAACAAAATTCTAACAAACAGAATCCAACAACATATTAAAAAAATCATACATCATGACCAAGTGGGCTTTATCCCAGGAATGTGAGAATTCTTCAATATTTGCAAATCAATCAATGTGATACACCACATTAACAAATTGAAAGATAAAAACTATATGATTATCTCAATAGACGAAGAGAAAGCCTTTGACAAAATTCAGCACCCATTTATGACAGAAACCCTCCAGAAAGCAGGCGTAGAAGGAACATACCTCAACATTAAAAAAGCCATATATGATAAATCCACAGTAAACATTATCCTCAATGGTGAAAAACTGAAAGCATTTCCACTAAAATCAGGAACAAGATATGGGTGCCCACTTTCACCACTACTATTCAACATAGTTTTGGAAGTTTTAACCACAGCAATCAGAGAAGAAAAAGAAATGAAAGGAACCCAGACTGGAAAAGAAGAAGTAAAACTCTCATTGTTTGCAGATGACATGATCCTCTACATAGAAAACCCTAAAGACACCACCAGAAAATTTCTAGAGCTAATCAATGAATATAGTAAAGTTGCAGGATATAGAATTAATATGCAGAAATCCCTTGCATTCCTATACACTAACAGAAAACAGAAAGAGAAATTAAGGAAATTATTCCATTCACCATTGCATCGAAAAGAATAAAATACTTAGGAATAAATCTACTTAAAGAAACAAAAGACCTATATATAGAAAACTATAAAACACTGATGAAAGAAATCAAAGATGACACAAATAGATGGAGAAATATACCATGTTCGTAGATCAAAAGAATCAATATAGTGAAAATGAGTATACTTCCCAAAGCAATCTATAGATTCAATACAATCCCTATCAAGTTACCAATGGTATTTTTCAGAGAACTAGAACAAATAATTTCACAATTTGTATGGAAACACAAAAAAACCCAAATAGCCAAAGCAATCTTGAGAAAGAAGAATGGAACTGGAGGAATCAACCTGCCTGACTTCAGACTATACTACAAAGCTACAATCATCAAGACAGTATGGTACTGGCACAAAGACAGAAATGCAGATCAATGGAACAAAATAGAAAGCCCAGAGATAAATCCACGCACCTTTGGACACCCTATCTTTGACAAAGGAGGCAAGAATATACAATGTCTTTAACAAGTGTGCTGGGAAATCTGGTCAACCTCTCGTAAAAGAATGAAACTAGAACACTTTCTAACACCATATACAAAAATAAACTCAAAATGGATTAAAGATCTAAACAGAAGACCAGAAACTATAAAACTCCTAGAGGAAAACATAGGCAAAACACTCTCTGACATAAATCACAGCAGGATCCTCTATGACCCACCTCCCAGAGTAATGGAAATAAAAGCAAAAATAAACAAATGGGACCTAATTAAACTTAAAAGCTTTTGCACAACAAAGGAAACTATAAGCAAGGTGAAAAGACAGCCTTCAGAATGGGAGAAAATAATAGCAAAGGAAGCAACTGACAAAGAATTAATCTCAAAAATATACAAGAAACTCCTGCAGCTCAATTTCAGAAAAATAAACGACCCAATAAAAAATGGGCCAAAAAACTAAACAGACATTTCTTCAAAGGAGACATACAGATGGCTAACAAACACATGAAAAGATGTTCAACATCACTCATTACCAGAGAAATGCAAATCAAAACCACAATGAAGTACCATCTCACGCCAGTCAGAATGGCTGCTATCAAAAACTCTACAAACAATAAGTGCTGGAGGGGGTGCAGAGAAAAGGGAACCCTCTTACACTGTTGATGGGAATGCAAACTAGTACAGCCACTATGGAGAACAGTGTGGAGATTCCTTAAAAAACTGGAAATAGAACAACCATATGACCCAGCAATCCCACTGCTGGGCATACACATCGAGGAAACCAGAATTGAAAGAGACACGTGTACCCCAAAGTTCATTGCAGCACTGTTTCCAATAGCTAGGACATGGAAGCAAACTTGATGTCCATCGGCAGGCAAATGCATAAGAAAGCAGTGGCACACATACACAATGGAATATTACTCAGCCATTAAAAAGAATGCATTTGAATCATTTCTAATGAGGTAGAAGAAACTGGATTCTATTATACAGAGTGAAGTAAGTCAGAAAAACACCAATACAGTATACTAATGCATATATATGGAATTTAGAGAGATGGTAACGATGACCCTATATGCAAGACAGCAAGAGACACAGATGTAAAGAACAGTCTTTTGGACTTTGTGGGAGAAGGTAAGATGGGATGATTTGAGAGAATAGAACTGAAACATGTATATTATCTTATGTGAAACAGATCACCAGTCCAGGTTCAATGCATGAGACAGGGTGCTCAGGGCAGGTGCACTGGGATGACCCTGAGGGATGCAATGGGATGGGAGGTGGGAGGGGGGTTCATGATGGGGAACACATGTACACCCATGGCTGATTCATGTCAATGTATGGCAAAAAGCACTACAATATTGTAAAGTAATTAGCCTCCAATTAAAATAAATTAATTTTTAAAAAAGGAGTCATGATAACTCAGATCATTTGCATTTGAATTTGTGCATGAAAAACAAGCTAAGCCAACCCTGTAGAAGCATTACAAGTTGAGGCTGTAATATTAGTATCTTTGGTTGTGACTAAATTCATTTTTTTTTTCTCCCTAAGTTCTGGGCTAAAGTTTGTGAATGTACTAAGTGTCCTGAGAAGCCATCTGTCTATTTGGGTGGAGAATGGCTGAAACTTTCTATAGAGATGATGTTTTTGTTGTGTTCTATGTAATCAAAGTTCATTTCTTTTCAGAGTCAAAGAAACTTCCAAGTTTTTGATACACATCTTAGACCTGTCCACCAGCCACTGGGAATGACAACGCTCCTGACATTTTCAAGGGATGTCCAATGTCTTAAGTGTCTCTTTTTTTTTGTTTCGGCATACGGATGTTATCTGCGGATCCTATACTTACATTTAATTCTCTTTAAAATTTGTTTTATTCTGTTTAGCCCAATTTAATAATCATTTTCAGAGAATTTCTTGTATACTTATTTTACTTTATCACATCATCTTTCGAGTAACTCAGTTAATATTTACTTAAACTCCCTTTAACCTTTAATGAAATGCCTAGGATGTAGTTTCAGAAAAGAAAAGGCATAAAATATTTTAGGCTAATTGCATTGTTTTCCTCTCAGCAAATAGTTGGGCAGATATAAAAGTAACCATAACCTGACTATTATTAACTTCTTCAGAGCAGATTCTTAATTTTGTTCATCATTGTATTCCCAGAACCCAGTGAATGTCATATTTAGGGCTCATTAATGTGTTTTCTTTTTTTTTGTTTCCCAGCCAATGCATGGATTTGAGGGGCTTCCCGGGGTGGGGGGGGTGCAGTGGTAAAGAATCCTCCTGCAATGCAAGAGATGCAACAGCTGTGGGTTTGATGCCTGGGTCAGGAAGATCCCCTGGAGGAGGAAATGCCAATCCACTCCAGTATTCTTGCCTGGAAAATTCTATAGACAGAGGAACCTAGCGGTCTACAGTCTGTGGGGTTGCAAAGAGTCAGACACGACTTAGGAACTACACAACAACAGCAATCAAAGATTCACCCAGACAACATTAATAAAAGATGGCAACATATAGCCTACCTGGAGAGAAAACTCAACATGCATAGAGGTGAGCATTGGTCTGATTTTAATTTGTGATCCAAAAAAAGAAAAAAGTTCAGGAGTAGCACAGTTTTATATTTGGATATTGCACCCAAGTGAATAGGGACAGGTAGCTTTATTTACAAAGCAATTAACAAGATAATCAAAGCCAAGCCAAGGCTAGGCTGTATTGTGGTGTGAAAGATACCATAAACATTGTTTGCATCTGTGTGTAGACAGCTGTTCAGCTATAACAACTGTAGCAGGCTTGAATATGCTCCTTCATTCTTTCAAAGTAATTGCAGCTCGATTATGAATCAGTGAACACAATATATCCAGTCACTTGACAGAGGCAGTAATAGGCTAAATTAATAGAATAAGAGACTTAACCAAAGACCAAGGTTATGTGTATGGCTGTATCAAATCTAATATAAATTTAATCCACAGGGGAAAATAGTCATTTCACAGATACATGAATACATTTAAGCCATTAGGATTTACAAAAATAAAATGCTACTTCAGTCATTTGAGTTTCACATCTGCATTTTTTTCTTAAATTGCATGTCTATATGTATATGTCATAATCAAGATTTACTAATATTTGAATTTTGTACTTCTGCTGCATACTTTTTTTATGAAATAAGATAAATATACAGATGAAGTGGATGTCACTTTTGTCCTGTGTGTCCCAGTTCTGTTATCCAAAACTAAACCAATCAGAGAGTTCAGTTGCTCAGTTGTGTCCAACTCTTTGTGACCCCATGGACTACAGCATGCCAGGCTTCCCAGTCCATCACCAACTCCTGGAGGTTGCTCAAACTGTTGTCCATCGAGTCAGTGATGCCATCCATCCATCTCATCCTCTGTTGACCTCTTCTCCTCTTGCCTTCAATCTTTCCCAGCATCAGGGTCTTTTCCAATGAGTCAGTTCTTCGCATCAGGTGGCCAAAGTATTGGCGTTTCAGTTTCAGCATCAGTCCTTCCAGTGAATATTCAGGACTGATTTCCTTTAGCACTGACTGGTTTGATCTCCTTGCAGTTCAAGGGACTCTCAAGGGTCTTCTCCAACAATACAGTTCAAAAGCATCAATTCTTTGGTGCTCAGTTCGGTTCAGTTGCTCAGTGGTGTCTGACTCTTGCAACCCCATGGACTGCAGCATGCCAGGCTTCTCTATTCAACACCAACTCCCTGAGTTTGCTCAAACTCATGTCCATGGAGTCAGTGATGCTATCAAACCATCTCATCCTCTGTGGTCCCCTTCTCTCCTGCCTTCAATCTTTCCCAGCATCAGGGTCTTTTCCAGTGAGTCAGTTCTTCGTATCAGGTGGCCAAAGTATTGGAGTTCAGCTTCACCATCAGTCCTTCCAATGAATATTCAGGACTGATTTCCTTTAAGATGGACTGGTTTGATCTCCTTGCAGTCCAAGGGACTCTCAAGAGTCTTCTCCAACACCACAGTTCAAAAGCATCAATTCTTCGGTGCTCAGCTTTCTTTATAGTCCAACTCTCGCATCTATACATGACTACTGGAAATACCGTAGCTTTGACTAGATGAACATTTGTTGGCAAAGTAATGTCTCTGCTTTTTAATATGCTGTCTAGGTTGATCATAACTTTTCTTCCAAGGAGCCAAGTGTCTTTTAATTTCATGGCTGCGGTCACCATCTGTAGTGATTTTGGAGCCCAAGAATAAAGTCTGTCACTGTTTCCATTGTTTCTCCATCTATTTGCCATGTAGTGATGGGAATGGATGCCTTGATCTTAGTTTTTTGAATGTTGAGTTTTAAGCCAGATTTTTCACACTCCTCTTTCATCTTCATGAAGAGGCTCTTTAGTTCCTCTTCACTTTCTGCCATAAGGGTGGTATCAACTGCACATCTGAGGTTATTGATATTTCTCCTGGCAATCTTGATTTCAGCTTGTGTTTCATCCAGCCTGACATTTTGCATGATGTACTCTGCATTCTTGACATATTGTCAAGAACATGTACATACACATATTCTTGACATATTGTCAAGAACAGACATATACATAGCCTTGACATATTCCTTTCCTGACTTGGAACCAGTGTGTTTTTCCATGTCTGGTTCTAACTGTTGCTTACTGACCTGCATACAGATTTCTCAGGAGGCAGGTAAGGTGGTCTGGTAGTCCCATCTCTTGAAGAACTTTCCACAGTTTGTTCTGATCCACACAGTCAAAGGCTTTGGCACAATAAATAAAGCAGCAGTAAATGTTTTTCTGGAATTCTCTTTTTTGATGATCCAACAGATGCTGGCAATTTGATCTCTGGTTCCTCTGTCTTTTCTAAATCCAGCTTGAACATCTAGAAATTCATGGTTCACATACTGTTGAAGCCTGTCTTGGAGAATTTTGAGCATTACTTTGCTAGCATGTGAGATGAGTACAATTGTGTGGTAGTTTGAACATTCTTTGGTATTGCCCTTCTTTGGGATTGGATTGAAAACTGATCTTTTCCAGTCCTGTAGCCACTGCTGAGTTTTCCAAATTTGCTGGCATATTGAGTGCAGCACTTCATCAGCGTCATCTTTTAGGATTTGAAAACCCCATATCATGAATGTAAGACCCTTTAACCTATTCAAATTGATACACACAGACATAGGTATTCATTTTATCCATTTTCTTGTGTGTAGACATGGCTTGTTCTCACTTTTTTATTTCAAGAATTGTTGCCATGAAGAGCTCCATAAATGTCTTCTGTTATGCATGGGCAGCCATTCTCAAATATATTAAACATTGACAAGTTGTTCCAAAGTGACTGTACTTGATTACCTCCCAATTGCAATGTACTAGATTTTCTTATTCTCAAAAAAACTTCACAAAAATGTTGAGTTGCCAAAGTTTTAAAAATAGTGGTCTGGGTTTTTTTTTTTTTTTGCATGCAAATCTAATTATAAGGCAATGGCATTTCACTATTTCTTAGATTTTTTTCTTTAATTACTAGTGATGTAAATACCTGTTCATATACAATTGGCTATTGGGTTTCCTTTCTTTTTTTTTTTTTCTTTTGGAATTACCTTTTCAAATCCTTTGATTGCTTTTGCATTACCTCTTTTTTCCCCCTTGGGTTTAATCAATGCCTATCTATACTACGTGTTATAGATATCTTTTCCCAGAATATAACTTGCCTTTTTGTTTTGTTGGGTCTTTTTATTTTTGGCAAAAGGAGTGTATATTTTGATTTAGTGGAAACTACTTGTTTTTCCTCTGTGACTTGTATTTGTGGGTTCTTCTCTAAGGATTCTTTCTCTACTTACTCCAATATTGTAAATGCATCCTTTATTTTATTCCAACAGTTTAGTGTTTATGTTCACATTTAGATCTTTGACTCAGTATGATTATTGTTTTGTGTGAAATAAAGTTCTATTTATATTTTTAAAGAAAAATGAGTCATCTTAACAATATAGATGTTTCTTTCCCTTTAAAGATTAAAATGTTCTGCCTCTCATTCTTCAAGGCCCTCACATATTGCTTGCTGTCTCTATGATCTCTAATCTTATCCATTTTTTAATTGAAACTTCATTGATAAAATATAGTATTAATTATTACTTCCCAGATGGTGTTAATGGTAAAGAATCCACCTGCCAGTGCAGGAAACAAGAGATGCAGGTTCAATCCCTAGATTAGGAAGGTCACCTGGAGGAGGGCATGGCAACCCACTCCAGGACTCTTACCTGGAGAATCTCATGGACAGAGGAACCTGGAGGGCTACAGTCCATGGGGTCACAAAGAGTCAGACATGACTGAAATGACTTAGCATGCATACTAATGCATTGGTGGGTGAGTCTCTATGCTTTACTTTTTCTTGAAATAGATCTTTATGCCTTTAGTCTTTGTTATTCTTTAGAATTAGTTTCTCCAACATGGAAATCCTATATCAAGTGAAACCTTATATCAATGTTGATTTGAGAGTTTTATTAAGTGAAATGGATTATTTTGGTGAGAAGCAACATTATTTTGGTGATATTTTGGAAATATCACTGCACTTCCCATCCATAAGTTCATCTAGGTACTGGGAATGGAACACAGCAGTGAAGAAGAAAGACAGTTACTGTCCTGATGAAATTTGGGAGGGAAAAGAGAAGAGACCATCAACAGACAAATAGACAAGTAAACATATAGAACATCAGATGGCAAATCATGCTATGGAGAAACAGAAAACAGAATAAAGAGGACAGAGAGCAAAAGAGAGCACCCTGTTCTGTAAGAAAGTAATAAAAATGGGACATTTGAACCAATGGCTAAGTAGTCAGTATTTGAAGGAAGGAGATTTCAAAGAGAGGGAACCATATAAACTTGAGTGGTGAGCTCAAGAGAGAGAAAAAAGACTGGGGCAAAGTGAGTGAGGGTAGCACAGGAGATGAGGTTCAAAGGGCACTGTTGACCAGATCTGAGGCCTTGTAGAGATCTGTTGCGACCTCTGCTTTGTTCTAAAGGAAAAGGAAGACATTGGCAAGCTTTGGACGAATCTAGCTCACATTGTAAATGGATCCCTCTGGCTGCTGGAGATAAGAATATTGCAGAAGGAAAGAAATCAGCTGTGAAACTAGTGCAACCATCCAGATAAAAAAGATGGCCTCGTTTTATGTTTTTCAGGAGTGATTATTTTTTTATTTCCAAAGTATTCTTCCATTACCTATGTCAGATATTATGCTTATATTGAGGAGATATTCATTTACTATATATTTTCTATTTTGTTATTGCTGTTATACAGAAATGCCCATAAAAATTTATAAATGTTAACCTTGTCACCTCTTTTATTGGTTTTATTACTTTACAGAATTTTTCTTGGCTTTTTCAGGTAGACCATCATGAGCGTGTTATGTGCTAAGCCACTTTAGTCATATCTGACTCTTTGTGACCCCATGGACTGTAGCCCATCAGGCTTCTCCAGAGGGGGTTGCCATGCCTTCCTCCAGGGGATCTTCCTGACTCAGGGATCGAACCCACTTCTCTTAGGTCTCCTGTAATGGCAGGCAAGATTTTTACCACTAGCTCCACCTGGGAAGCTTCTTTAGGCAAATGTAAATATTCAGTCCATAGCACTCTCTTAATTTGCTTTTATAGTGAATTATATCAATTTCTTTTTCTGATAATAAACCATCCTTATAGTCCTAGAATAAATTACCTGGTTATGATGCATATTTTTAATACACAGTTGCATTCTTTCTAGAATTTTATTAATATATTTGTATTTATATAAGTAAGTTAAATTTGGTTATATAATTTTCTTGTATTGTCCTTATTCAATTTTCATGTCAAGTTGATTTCATAATACTCCATAAAATAAGCATTCATGTTTCATGCATCATAATGAGTTAGCTTGATTTTTTATATTTTTAATACTTGAAAGCAATTTCTAAAGAGCAGAAAATTTTTGCTCCTTTAAAGCATGATAATATTTACCTCTGAAACTGGACCAAAGGAAAAGATGGTTTTTACTATACTAGAATGAAGAATTTCTTGTCTTCAAAAGCCACAAATGAAAACAGTGAAATAAAAAGCTAAATGGTGAATGAAGATATTTGAAACATACGTAACTGATGACAACCTATATTCAGAAAATACATGAAATGTCATTTCAAAATTAATATGGAAAGACAATGTAGTACAAGAATATATACAAGAGAGAAGACCCAAATAGACATTATATATACAGACGGTTGTTCAGTTCAGTTCAGTTGCTCAGTCATGTCCAACTCTTTGTGACCCCATGGACTGCAGCATTTTAGGCCTCCCTGTCCATCGCCAACCCCTTGAGTAACATGAGTTACTCAAACTCATGTCCATGGAGTCAGTGATGCCATCCAACCATCTCATCCTCTGTGATCCCCTTCTCCTCCTGCCTTCAATCTTTCCCAGTATCAAGGTCTTTTCCAATGAGTCAGTTCTTTGCATCAGGTGGCCAAAGTATTGGAATTTCAGCTTCAGCATCAGTCCTTCCAATGAATATTCAGGACTGATTTCCTTTATGACTGACTAGTTGGATCTCCTTGCAGTCCAAGGGACTCTCAAGAGTCTTCTTCAACACCACAGTTCAAAAACATCAATTCTTCAGTGCTCAGCTTTCTTTATAGTCTAATTCTCATATCCATACATGACTACTGGAGAAACCATAGCTTTGACTAGACAGACCTTTGTTGGTAAAGTAATGTCTCTGCTTTTTAATATGCTGTCTAGGTTGATCACAACTTTTCTTCCAAGGACCAAGCATCTTTAAATTTCATGGTTGCAGTCACCATCTGCAATTTGGAGCCCAATCCATCAACAGGAAATTGGATTAAAGATTTACTGAACTTGGCCCTGCTCATCAGAACAAGACCCAATTTCCCCCTCAGTCAGTTTCTCCCATCAGGAAGCTTCCATAAGCCTTTTACCCTTCTCCATCAGAGGGCAGACAGACTGAAAACCACAATCACAGGAAAATAACCAATCTGATCACATGGGCCACAGTCTTATCTAATTCAATGAAACTATGAGCCATGCCATGTTGGGCCACCCAAGGCGGATGGGTCATGGTGGAGAGTTCTGACAAAACATGGTCCACTGGAGAAGGGAATGGCAAACCACTTTAGTATTCTTGCCTTTAGAGCCCCATGAATAGTATGGAAAGGCAAAAAGATAGGACAGTGAAAGATGAACTCCCCAGGGTCAGTAGGTGCCCAGTATGCTACTGGAGATCAGTGGAGAAATAACTCCAGAAAGAATGAAGAGACAGATCCAAAGCAGAAACAACACCCAGTTGTGGATGTGACTGGTGATAGAAGTGAAGTCTGATACTGTAAAGAGCAATATTGCATAGGAACCTGGAACGTTAGGTCCTTGAATAAAGGCAGATTGGAGGTGGTCAAATAGGAGATGGCAAGAGTGAATATCAACATTTTAGGAATCAACAAACTAAAATGGACTGGAATGGATGAATTTAACTCAGATGGCCATTATATCTACTACTGTGGGCAAGAATCCCTTAGAAGAAATGGAGTAGCCATGATAGTCAACAAAAGAATCCAAAATGCAGTACTTGGGTGCAATCTCAAAAATGATAGAATGATCTCTGTTCGTTTCCAAGGCAAACCATTCAATATCAGAGTAATCAAAGTCTATGCCCCAACCAGTAATGCTGAAGAAGCTGAAGTTGAATGGTTCTAGGAAGACCTACAAGACCTTCTAGAACTAACACCCAAAAAAGATGTTCTTTTCATTATAGGGGACTGGAATGCAAAAGTAGGAAGTCAAGAAATATCTGGAGTAACAGGAAAATTTGGCCTTGGAGTACAGAATGAAGCAGGGCAAAGGCTCATAGAGTTTTGCTGAGAATGCACTGGTCATATCAAACACCCTCTCCCAAAAACACAAGAGAAGGCTCTACACATGGACATCACCAGAGGGTCAATACTGAAATCAGATTCTCTGCAGCCAAAGATGGAGAAGTTTTATACAAGTCAGCAAAAAGAAGACTGGGAGCTGACTGTGGCACAGACCATGAGCTCCTTATTGCCAAATTCAGACTTAAATTGAAGAAGGTAGGGAAAACCACTAGACCATTCAGGTATGACAGTTGTCCAGCCAACCTTATTAATAGTTAGGAAATGCAAATTGACATTACAATGACACTCAATTAAGTTGAGAACACTTAAAATCTGGTAATACCAATGTTTGAGGAGAAACAGAGATTTCCAAGTGTTATTTTTGGAGTATAAATTGCCACAACTACTTTTGGCAAACAAATTGAAATGATGCAATCCAGTCCTAGGTACTAGTCTGTGGATATTTGCATGAAGAATAATGTATAAGAATGTTCATTTATAAGAAGTAGCTTTGTTCTTACTATCTCTTAGTGTGGAAATTTTATCCCAAGTTTTATGAAAAAAAAAAATAGTAGTAGTAGTATCTACAGTCCATAGTTCAATAGACTCAGATATATCTTACATATTTGTTTGTTATAATCCCTATCTTCTACCCAGTTCATTTTCCTTTTTCTTAATAAATGATGAATATATTCTTTAAAAATTCTTTCAGTGATGGTAGGGGCCATACTGATTTGAACTTCCATTCAGGCTTTTTTTTTTCCTTTACATTGATTCAAGTTTTAAGAATTTTACTTAAATGTATTTATAAAGAAAGCATTATATGGTATTATTCTTTCTTGCCATAGATAGTGACCTTAAAACTAATACAATTAAAGTTGTTATAAAATCTACTAATTGATTAACTGATGAAACACTGAGATCTTTCTGTCTAAAAGGGATATTAGTAAGTGTTTAAACCCCAAAATAATTCTAAACACACGGCATAGCATTACATATGATATAACACTATTTAGATAAGAAAAATAATATTAATATATATTTGAGTAATGCATAATGGAAAAATTATAAATAAAGCTAGTAATAATATTGTTCTCCAATGAGGGAAAATGGAGAGTTTAGATTATCACTTTTTACTGAAGTTTTGATTTATGAATATAAATATGGCATATTCATATAAATATGGCATATTCATAATTACAGAAAGTTAAAAATAAGAGAAAGAAATTAGCATCAAACTGTCTGTTGAACTAATGAGTAAGGAATGAAAAGGGACTGAACACTTAGTAACTTTCTCACCATGTGAGTCAATGCTACTCAGTGCTCTCTGTGAACCACCTAAAATCATCTTGTAGTTAATGATGGGCATCCCATATTCAAAAAGTACTGTAGTGAGAAATCCCTATTTGGAATTAACATCATTTTGGTCAAATATTTAATTCCTCTCTGTAATTCACTCACTTAGTCACAGGAATATTCTCCAATGTCAGGATTTACCCCATTGAATGCAATTATTTCTGAAGACAGAGATGCAGTCTAAACATTTAGAAACCCCTGATGAGATTAATGCAAGAGAAGTATTATGAATCTCCCTTAGCCTTTTTTACTATAACTTTGCCCATTTTTTCCTAGAACTTATGACATGTAGGATAAATGTAGGATAAATGATGAACATCTCAAGAATTTTCTGGGTTGAGTTCTTATCTAGAGATGATTGAACTGGCTACAATCTAAGGACTGCTAATAGAATATCCTAATCATCTGCCTAAGATGAAACGTTTTCTTCTCTTTTATATCAAATAGATATATCCATTCAATAAAAAAATTGATTAAAAACATTAGCAGAATATTCCAATTTGCATTCTTTTAAAAATAAATCTGTGTAACTCATTCTTACATTGTCGTAATTACTCATATCCACTTTAGCAACTCTTATTTAAAATAACCAATTTGTCTTCTCTTTCAGACTGACCTTCAGAGAGATTTTGCTACTGATGAAGACATTGTATGACGAGATGTGGTCTGAAATCAGTTTCTTGATATTTGCTTTAAATAGACAAGTAAATGCTAAAAGCTATGACCAAAAAAAAAAAAAAAAAAAGCATTATTTGGGTGAGATTCATAAATCAAAGGAAGCCACTTTGTACAAAACACGTCAAAGACCTAGGTAGGTCTATGGGCATATAGTTCATGCCTCAAATTTATGTCTGTTCTTGCATTTATTGTAAAATGTCCACAAACACAAAGAACATTAAACTCTTAGAGATCATCTATTCTTGACCTCTTATTTCACAACGTTGAAGTTCTTTACTCAAACTTACACTGAGTCAGTGGAAGAAATGAGAAAATTTCACTATTTCCCATTACATTAAACTCCTAGGAAAACAGCCATGCCCTGGAAGAAAACAGGCATCCTTCTGGAATTCTTTCAAATTCAATGTTGTCAAAGCAGTCCTTTTAACCTTTTTCACATCATGGCACAGGAGGAAAATGGTAATATTTGTAGAACACCCTGATGTCTAGATAAGAGGCTATTTTTAGAGGCAAGTAGCTAGGGGGACTCAAAGAGGGTGGCCACTGTCCCACACACACGCACATGCAGGGAGCTCTGCTGTGATTGAGTTGACCATCTCCACAACTGTGTTTCCCCATTCAGCCTCCTGAACATAAGTATCCTGAGACCAGTGCTCAAGAGGTTTGGAAGGGAGTCTGGTTAAGCAAAGGTTTGCTGCTCAATGCACTTGGAAGCCAATACTGTGGCACCAGCTTCTGAAAAAAGAAAGAGTTCTATTGAGAAGTCCACTGGCAAAGGAGACAGGAGGCAGGTCTCAAATCTGTCTCCTGGATCTGGGGCTTGTGTCAAACTTTTATGAGTTAGGAAGGACAGCCTGGTATGCAGAATTTGCTGGCAGGGGTGATTTATGCTGGAGGGCTTTAAACTTTTTTTTTCTTTTTTTAAAACTCTTTGCACTGGAGGGCCATTTATGGTATTGAAGATATGGAAAGATGGATTTCAGCACCAGATCTTCCTGGACAAGATCCCTCCTTTCTGAAAAGTTTCCAACTTTCAGGTTCTGGTAATGTTCTAGCTTTCTTGGCTCTGGAAAGGAAACACAGGTTCCAAATATTATTCGAGGAGGGCTTATCTTCCTTGGTGGCTCAGAGATTAAAGCGTCTGCCTCCAATGCAGGAGACCCAGGTTTGATTCCTGGGTCGGGAAGATCCCCTGGAGAAGGAAATGGTAACCCACTCCAGTATTCTTGCCTGGAGAATCCCATGGGTGGAGAAGCCTGGTAGGCGACAGTCCACGGGGTTGCAAAGAGTTGGACACGACCGAGCGACTTCACTTACTTACTTCTTCCTCGGCACATGCCCTGGTTACAAGACTTGCAGTTTTGTTTCTGCTGTATCTGCAAGGCAACTAGACATCCTGTTATCAGTAGTCTGAGCTGATCCTGTGGTTACAGGAGCAGAGGGAAGAAAGAGAGCCTAAATATTTAGTTAGACATAGGGATTCCCCGGTGGCTCAAACAATAAAGAATCTGCCTACAATGCAGAGACCTGGCTTCAATCTCTGGGTTGGGAAGAGCCTCTGGAGAAGGGAATGGCAACCCACTCCAGTATTCTTGTCTGGAGAATCCCATGGATGGAGAAGCCTGGTAGGCTACAGTCCACGGGGTTGCAAAGAGTTGGACACTACTGAGCGACTTCACTTACTTCCTTCCTTCTCAGCACATGCTCTGGTTTACGAGACTTGCAGTTTTGTTTCTGCTGTATCTGAAAGGCAACTAGACATCCTGTTATCAGTAGTCTGAGCTGATCCTGTGGTTACAGGAGCAGAGGGAAGAAAGAGTGCCTAAATATTTAGTTAGGCATAGGGATTCCCGGGTGGCTCAGACAATAAAGAATCTGCCTACAATGCAGAGACCCGGCTTCAATCTCTGGGTTGGGAAGAGCCTCTGGAGAAGGGAATGGCAACCCACTCCAGTATTCTTGTCTGGTGAATCCCATGGATGGAGGAGCCTGGAAGGCTACAGGCCATGGGGTCGGAGAGTTGGACACGACTGAGCGACTAACACTTTCACTCAGTTAGACATACCAAGGAGTTCCGAGGTTGGTGAATATCAAGTAATAAACACATTTTCTTTTTTTCATCTTTCCTCCTCATTTCCAAAAACTTCATCCAACAAAGAAGAATGGTAGAAATACTTCAGTGGTAATTCAATGACTTACTGGAGATGGAGTGTAGGCTAGCATGAAAGTGAACCTTCCCTCCCACCCTCTGGAGCTCAGTTTTAGTGGGAGCCCTGCACACTTTCATGAGCTTTCTCTTTATTAATCCTACCAGGTTCTCATGGTGAAGTGCTCAGAAAGATACTCACGTGTCTCTGGCAGGAAGAGCATTGGAAAACACTCTCAGAAGCTTCTCCATAAAAACAGCTCATGCTCTGGAGAAAGGACTTGGCCAGGGCACAGTTCTGAACCTTTATACCAGTTAAGAAAAAGGAATCTCCCCAAATCCACTCTGTTTTAGCCTTTCTATTTCACTTAAGGGGGGGAAAATGACCAACTAACCAAACATACAGACAAACTAAGTATAGTTAACAGAATCAAAGCTACAAGAAAATAGATAGAAAATTCTGTAGCTGGGGAAAGACACAGGCGTTGGTGGAGAGAAAATCTATGCCGTGGGAGAGAGGACAGAAAACAGGGCTGCCTTGAAGCAGAGGCTCACTAATAGAGAAGAAAAGGAAGGTTACTGAATGCTTCTCCTTCTCACAAATGATTACTAAACATCAGGATGTCTTTCCTAAAAAGCCAGTAAGAGAAACTATTTTTATAATCTTCAAAATAATTCTGATCTTAAAAATTATAATTATCTTTGTTTCTAAAAGGATACAGATAAGCCATCCTCTTTATATTGTATTCATAATATGAAAGTATCTTCTAAGAACCTGTATGCTCAGGGGATAAAAGCTCTTACTGCCACAGGCTCATTAAATTTAAGCCATCCTTCAGGGAGAGAGCTGGCTTGCTTCTTATGATTTCTTATTTATAAAAACACAATAGAGATTCTGAAATACTGTTCTGGGCTGGAGCATGGAGACCCATGGTTATGGCTGTTCTGATAAATCCTTTTACTTTAGTGGTGCTCCAGAGACTGAGATTTGAAGCCAGAACTTTTTTCTGTCTCACAGGTTCTCTTACAGGTGAAAGGAGCTATTTTTCTCTGGTATAATCCATTGCTTTCAGACACAAGCCAGATTGAGTTAAAGAGGGCAATTAAATGCAGCTGAATCTTGCATCCAATTGCCACGCTTCCCTTTTTCTTGGTTGAGTATAAAGCAAAAGGAATAATAATGTACATTGAATATTCAGTGAGAAGGAAAGAAATGAACTTTTTAATATCCTAATTTTTACTGCTTTTTTTCTTTGTCTTCAGTTACCTCGGTTTCTGTGAAAGTGCTGCACTCAATATGCCAGCAAATTTGGAAAAATTCAGCAGTGGCCACAGGACTGGAAAAGGTCAGTTTTCATTCAAATCCCAAAGAAAGGTAATGCCAAAGAATGCTCAAACTACTGCACAATTGCCCTCATCTTACACACTAGTAAAGTAATGCTCAAAATTCTCCAAGCCAGGCTTCAGCAATATGTGAACCGTGAACTTCCTGATGTAGTAGCTGGTTTTAGAAAAGGAGGAAGCAGAGGAACCAGAGATCAAATTGCCAACATTCGCTGGATCATCAAAAAAGCAAGAGAGTTCCAGAAAAACATCTATTTCTGCTTTATTGACTATGCCAAAGCCTTTGATTGTGTGGATCACAATAAACTGTGGAAAATTCTGAAAGTGATGGGAATACCAGACCACCTGATCTGCCTCTTGAGAAATTTGTATGCAGGTCAGGAAGCAACAGTTAGAACTGGACATGGAACAACAGACTGGCTCCAAATAGGAAAAGGAGTACGTCAAGGCTGTATATTGTCACCCTGCTTATTTAACTTATATGCAGAGTACATCATGAGAAACACTGGGCTGGAGGAAGCACAAGATGGAATCAAGATTGCCAGGGAGAAATATCAGTAACCTCAGATACGCAGAGGACACCACCCTTATGGCAGAAAGTGAAGAAGAACTAAAGAGCCTCTTGATGAAAGTGAAAGAGGAGAGTGAAAAGTTGGCCTAAAGCTCAACATTCAGAAAACGAAGATCATGGCATCTGGTCCCATCACTTCATGGCAAATAGATGGGGAAACAGGGGAAACAGTGGGTGACTTTATTTTTCTGGGCTCCAAAATCACTGCAGATGATGATTGCAGCCATGAAATTAAAGACGCTTGCTCCTTGGAAGGAAAGTTATGACCAGTCTAGACAGCATATTAAAAAGCAGAGACATCACTTCGCCAACAAAGGTCCGTCTAGTGAAGGCTATGGTTTTTCCAGTGGTCATGTATGGATGTGAGAGTTGGACTATAAATAAAGCTGAGCGCAGAAGAATTGATGCTTTTGAACTGTGGCATTGGAGAAGACTCTTGAGAGTCCCTTGGACTCCAAGGAGATCCAACCAGTCCATCCTAAATGAGATCAATCCTGGGTGTTCATTGGAGGGACTGATGTTGAAGCTGAAACTCCAATACTTTGGCCACCTGATGCGGAGAGCTGACTCATTTAAAAGACCCTGATGCTGGGAAAGATTGAGGGCAGGAGGAGAAGGGGACGACAGAGGATGAGATGGTTGGATGGCATCACCGACACAATGGACATGGGTTTGAGTGAACTCTGGGAGTTGGTGATGGACAGGGAGGCCTGGCGTGCTGCGGTTCATGGGGCCGCAAAGAGTTGGACACGACTGAGCGACTGAACTAAACTGAACTGAATCTCGTTTTTGATTTTAAATAAACTCTGTAGATGCCTCCTGGAGAATGGCAGGAGACAACCCACTCCAGTATTTGTGTCTGGAAAATTCCTTGGACAGAGGAGCCTGGTTGACCATAGCCCATGGGGTCACAAAGAGTTGGACATGACTGAGTAACTAATACTTTCTTTCTTTCTGTAGATGTTTACATTCTATCAGGGTGTTAAGCCTCTTTTGTATAAGATTCTTTAAAGAAATAATGTATCTTATTTAAAAAAACTCTTTTTGATGTGTATTATTTTTATTCTTTATTGAATTTTGTTACAATATCGCTTCTGTTTTATGTTTTCGTTCTTTAGCTACAAGATATATGGGATCTAGCTCCCCAACCAAGGATCAAATCCAGACCCCCTGCATCGGAAGCAAAGTCTTAACTACTGGACCACCAGGAGTCTCAGAAATAATGTATCTTCTAAACGATTCTATATATTATTAATGAAAGGTAATACTTCTTTAACATCTGCACTATGTTGTAGATATACCTTATCTCATTTCTCACCTCAATCCTCCAATATAATTATTATTCCACATCTTATTCCTCATCAGATCTTGCCATCTTCAGTTTTCAAAATATATAAAAATATCTGACTGCTTCTCATTACTATCTCAGTACTCCAAGTTCTTATCATTTATTTCTAAAGTATTGTACAAACCTGCCTCCATTCTCGTGGCCCTACAATAAATACTCCACAGAGTAGCAAGAGTTATCCTTTAAAATGTTTAATTTAATCATGTTGTTGTCCTGTGAATCACATCATATTCTAATGATTTTCCATTCCCTTAATGTAAAGTCTGTTCACTTCCTAGGTGGCGACATGGTAAAGAACCCACCTGCCAATGCAGGAGACATAAGAGATATGGGTTCGATCCCTATGTTGGGAAAATCCCCTGGAGGAGGGCATGGCACCCCACTCAGTTGTGTCTGACTTTTTGCGACCCCATAAATGGTAGCCTACCAGGCTTCTCTGTCCATGGGATTCTCCAGTAAAGAATACTGGAGTGGGTTGCCATGCCCTCCTCCAGGGGATCTACATTTAAAATGGACACAAATTCAAAATATAATTTTTACTCAGAGATAGCTTGTTTCAATTCTTGACTATAATTCTGATATCAAATCAAAGTCCAATCCCAAGGATGTTTTGATCAAATCCTGTTAAAGCTACTACAAGGCTTCTTTCAAGCATGATGCTTACTCAGTTAATATTAGTAGTAGATTGGACATAAGGGGAAAGGCTCAGCTAAATGGTTCATTCTGATTGCAATATTTTTCCACCTCCCATTTGAGAATTCAGCTTTTTCCTATCAATATAAATTTGCTAAAGCTAAATATTTATGGTGTTTATATAATTTTCAATGCAAACTCTGATAATATTGTGGCATTCATTCTAGAAGGATGTCCTCTCTAATTTTCAGAGTCCTTTCATTGGTTCCCTGCCCAGAATAAAAGGTTATCATATAAAGAAGTCCATGTGGAAGCACTGGAAGCCTCCCCCATCTTTTCCAGTCCCCCGTTCTCTGTGATGGTTAATTTTATGTGTCAACTTGGTTAGGCTACTCTTCTTAACTGTTTGGACAAACATCAGTCTAGATGTTGCTGTGAAGGTAGTTTTGGGATGTGACAAAGTTTACATTGGTAGACTCTGAATATAGCAGATTACCCTCCATACTGTGTGCGGGCTCATCCACTTAATTGAAGGCCTTAAGTGGAAAGACTGAGAGTCCCGGAAGAGGAAAGAATTCTGCCTTCCAGACTGCTTTTGGACTCAAGACCACATGGAGTCTTGCCAGAATTTCCAGCCTGCCAGATTGCTCTACAGGTTTTAGATTTCCCAGTTTCTCAGCCCCAACTCCACCCTCAAACGTAGAACCGATTCCTTAAAAGAAATCTTTCTCTTTTAAGATATATATCCCCTTGTTTCTTTTTCTCAGGAAAACCCCCGTATATCCCCATCCTTTCCGAAATAGAAACGAAAAGCAGTTCAGGATTACTTCCTTTTCTGCTACTTGTGATTCTGGAAGTTTGGCAGTCACCTTTCTATCCCTTCTGACTGCAGGTGTGGGGCTGTGACCAAGGTGCGGCTTTCTCTCTGGAGAATCTGCATCTTGAGCTTCGGGACTGAAGCAGTTGAAACAGTCATCTTCCAACAGTAGCTACTCCCCAAAGACTGCAGATTTTTTCAGCTGGAATTCTAGAAATTGCTTTCTATGTTGTTCTTCCTGAGGGTGTTTTTGTTTGTTAGCTTGCTTTTTTTTTTTTTAACTTTCCTTTTTTTTTTAAAAATAAAAATTGTATGAGATATTCAGCATTTCATATGAAAAGAAATCTTTTTATTTCTATTTCAGATAGCCGGAAGTCAGTTTCTATAGGTTACAAACAAAACCCGCTTATATATACGGGGTTGATATGAAGATGATTGAAGTCAAGACCATCACAAGCAGACTGCCCAGTGTTTCTATCTCACTCACATTATAATAGTACAACTTTATGTACTGTATTTTTTTATTGCTACATGACAAATTATCACAAATTTAATCTTAAAAACACGCATATATCATCCAAACATTACTGAATGTCATTTTCCAGGGTACTGGTCCTCTTCTTAAGGCCTCACAGGGTGAAACCAAGGTGACTTTCAGGTCTAAGTCTCCTTGCTAAAGCTCCAAGCCCTCATCCAAGCTCACTGGTCACGGGCAGGATTCACTCCCTAACTGTGTGACTGAGGTCACTGTCACCCTGCCAGCAGGGATCGCTCTCATTCCCTCAAGTCCTTGTCACGTGGCCCCTCCACAGGCTGGCTCACATTTCCAATCTCTCTACCTTCAATAAATGGTCAGACACTTTAAAGCATTTCCCTAATTAGATCAAGCACATCCAGATAATATTCCTTTTGATGAACTCAAAATGAATAAATTGGTAACCTAAACACAGAAGTGATTCACCAGCCATATTCACGATTCTGCTTGTTTTTTTTCTGTTGTTATTGTTTTGGCTGAACTGTGCAGCTTGTAGGGGATCTTCCCTGACCAGGGATGGAATCCTTGCTCCCCTGCAGTGGACGCCCAGAGTTTTTGGACTACCAGAGAAGTCCTCTACTGACTTTTAAGGGATAGGGGTTTATGCACACCACAAGAGGCAGGAAGTATGCACACAACACGGTAGGATCCTTATGTCATATTAGAATTCTGCCCACAAACCAAGTTCCTTAGGTGTCTGATTTCCTTTGGGGAATGAGAAAAATAAGCACCTCCTTCACGAATGTTGTAAAGATCAAATAAAATAATATATATAATTTCATTAGGAAGAGTTTGGTTCATAGTAAGTACCCAGCAAATTATTATTATTCACCAGAAGTGTTCGTTAAATTGAATTAGATATTTATATTGTGTATTAAAATCTCCCCTTTCCATTGAAACTTCAAGTGAGTTTTGAGAAAATGAATGAACATTTTTGATATATTATGATCTTTAGGGAAAATCCCCTGCTAGTATATTAAAATATATGTTAATCTGTAAGATGTGTTTCATTTTATGATTATTTCACCAGTATAGCTTTCAAAAAGCATGTAAATTTCATTTCTTTACTCTCATTCCTTATTTTGTTAGATTGCAATATTTTCCAATATAATAAAAGACAGTGAAACATTTTCTTCAGCAAAACAAATTTTCTTTATTCAGATTTTTGTTTTGCCACAAGTATCATACTCCATGCTGGATTTGCCCTCCAAATCTTTTAAAATGAAAAGCATTCAGCAGCTTTCATCTATACATATCAACTTCTCTTAGTTACACTGATTCCCCCATTCATTGTCAGCGTCAGACTCATCATATTTCAATCTGCTTTATTCTCCTGTTGCTAAGAAACAAAGTTGCCTCATTATGCAGGGTCCTCATGTTCCAGCTTTGCTAATCAGTTAGAAAAACATTTTCCTAGGGGATTACTTTCTGGATGACAGCATTTGCTCCTTATGTTGGTCGACCATTGATGTGATAACAGTATTTTTGTTTTTGCCATTAAACTATGAGACAATGAGCTATAAATTTACCAGATGTTTGCTTTAGCCAAGAGAACCAGTGACTTCACTAACTCCATTAAGACCCAATCATTTGCACAGGATTTATGATTTTTAGAATTTTTACATAATGACTATTTTGATAAATTTTTTAATCCAAGAATTTAAATTGATTCATCACAAAGAAATGAAATAAGCCCTACCTTTCCATTGGAGATTTGAAAGTGGTCCTAGGGATGTTCACTTTTCTCTAAAAATGTTTACTCTTTTCAGGCTATACAAAGGTATAATACAGAATTAACAATGGGCAAGCATTTTTTCCCTGGAGAATGGTATTATCCAGTCCACCCACATGAGTGAGGTCCAGTAGAACTGGGATGTGGAATCTGGGGACTATTCCTGATCCCCCATGGTATCAGCCAAGTCACTCAAATTCTAGGAAGACTGGTTTTCCTACTCCTAAAATGAAAATAATACCTTTGGATCTATCTAACTGACTTACAAGAAATAATATACTTGAAACCTCCCTGCACATAGATGTCCCATGAAAATATTAATGATACAGACATAGCTATGACAGTATCACTTTGATTAGAAAGGAAATAATGTCAAGATTCTTCTGAGTTTTCCTTTCTAAGAAAAATACCAAAATGCATTATCTTGATGGAAAGTGAGCAGGTAGTGATTTACATTGTTGGAAAACTACCTCTGGGATTCTATTTGACACTGGAGAATGCTGAGACATTAGAAGGGCATCTGCTAGGACTCATCCTGTGAGACTCTGATTTGTGACTTATGTTGTCACCTCTAGAGTTTCTGTAAAGGTTGGTCATATGGCCTCAGTTCTGTCACTGGGATTTGAAATTCTTCTGTGTCTAAAGCATCACCATTTACCAGGACTTCTGGTTTTCCTAAGAATGATAGACTGAGAACACTGCAGCTTGTGAATCTAGGTATTAGGAATCACAAAGGTATTAGATGACTTCAAGTACTCATTTTTACCAAGTACTGGAGGTTTTGGTATAAAAGACACCTTGAGTTCAATACTTCGTTCCTTCTCTATGTCTTGCTGCTGCTTAAGGGCATCACCACACAAATAAACTAACTGTAGTGACATATTTGTCTCAGGTGCTGATTGTGTTCAATTATTTTATCACCCCAAGCTGCTACATTTTCTTCTCTCAGTTAAATTCCGGACCATAAAGAAGCCTGAGCACCGAAGAATTGATGCTTTCAAATTGTGGTGCAGGAGAAGATTCTTGAGAGTCCCTTGGACTGCAAGGAGATCAAGTCAATCCTAAAGGAAATAAAACACTGAATATTCATTGGAAGGACTGATGCTGAAGCTGAAGCTCCACTTGGTCCACCTGATGCAAAAAGCAGACTCATTGGAAAAGACCCTGAGGCTGGGAAAGACTGAGGGCAAGAGGAGAAGGGGGAGGCAGAAGGTGAGATGGTTAGATGGCATCATGGACTCAAAGGACATGAATTTGAGCACACTCTGGGACATAAGGTGGAGGACAGAGGAACCTGGCATGCTTTAGTCCTTGAGGTCTCAAAGAGTTGGACATGGCTTAGCGATGAGCAACAACAAATGGTTCTTTTATTCAAAAAGCATTTAACATCACCTGCCATGTACAATAATTCTTAAAGACACTAAGATATTCTTTTAAATGAGCCATGTTCACACAAAGTTCCTATCTTTAATAAGGATTCATGAAATACTTGTTTAAAGCCATTTTTGACTGATTAATTCTTGCTTGTTTTCAGGAAGCCAGTGTCACTGAAAGCTAGACAAGCCAGATAACTTGAGAGAATTGCAGTGATCTGTGAGGGTCTGAGACTATAAAGACTGATCTGGAAGAACTAAATGGGGCGTCCATGTCCAAGAGGCCCAGGAACTGAGTTTTATTATAGACTGGCTCATTCCACTTACAGAGAAGTCAGAGTGGAGCACTTTTTTTTTTTTTGCTTTGTCTTTATTGTCTTTTTCTCTCTCTCTTATTTTCCTAAGTAAGTGCTATACTCAAAAATGTTAGCAATAATCAAATTTTGGTTCCAACGGGAAACAAATGCCATTTTCTACTGACTTACTTATGCATTGAGTAAGCTACCTTTTACCCCACTAGCTGCTGCTGCTGTGCTAACTCGCTTCAGTCATGTCCAACTCTGTGCAACCCCATAGGCGGCAGCCCACCAGGCTCCCCCATCCCTGGGATTCTCCTGGCAAGAACACTGGAGTGGGTACCCCACTAGCTAAGGGCTTAGAAAAATAATGTAGTCAACAAACTAATGCTCATTTTTAGATAAAACACTGAAAAAGAATCCACCAATGTCTGGATTGAATGGATTTTAGAGTGTATTTATATATTCTCTGCCATTTCTCCACAGACCCATATATGTGATCTCTTCACACTACCCATAAAATACTGGGTATTTTTCCTGTGTTAAAAAATGTAGTAAAAGGAAATAAAGAGACTGACTTGAAATCTAATGAGTTTTATTTTTATGAAATAGAATCAATCTAACGATTATTATTTATTAAACTGTTTCCTTATAAAGATTTTTCAAAAATAAAATTCTTGCATATATTTCATATATTTTAAAAATCTGAACTATTTTAAAAAACCTATAAGAATAGGTTTTATGTCATCCTGCATTTATTAAAATTTTTTTTTGATGTATCACCATGGAAACATTGTGTTTTCTCATATAGAAACATTTCCTCTGAGCAAACAAATTATACCAAGTTCTTCCTTCCTGAGCAATGGAAAAAATCTTGCCTATTGCCTTGGGAAATTATGAAAGAATTTAAAAACAAATACTAGTCACCCATTTCCAATGTTTTAGAAGAGAAAAGATTTTTAAATATGGAATAAAATGAATTGTTACTTTAAAAAATTATAACAGTTGGATAAACGCCTTTCCATAAATGACATCTATTTATATGCATTTAAATTAAATACACCTTACAGTATTTAACTTCTTAAATAGCAAGTCAAAGTCAGAAATCATGTAATCTCTTAAGTTTTAAATAAAGAGGTATAGTAAGTTATTTGCTTTTAATTTCAGTATTTTGATATACTATAAATACTTTAATGCTATAGAGAATAACCAACATACTGCTATACACAAACTATTTTTAAAAATTAGTTTATTTGCAAATAAATTTTAGGATGAAGTTAATGTTAAGAAGAAGGAAGGGAATATATATATTTAGGCCCTTTAAATCTAGAAGTTAGGAAAAGTAATTTCATAGGTAATAGGTTTCAATAGGTGATACAAAGGAAAGATAAACTATTTACGATTCTTAGAAGATACTTGACTGTGCCTTTATTTTTCCAGATACAAATTATCTTCCCTTTGCTGGCATTTGTACACAACATTAATTTATTCACTCACTTATGAAAACTTTATTCATTACTTACTTTATGTTACTTTCACTTTAGTAAATATTATGTGTGACTAAGAACAAATTATGTTCAAACTGAAACTGAACATATTTAACCACTTATATACAATTTCAAAATTTATTTTTAGTTGTTTACATTCTTACAAGGCAAATTAGATTCTTAAATAAAAATCAGTGCCTCAGTTAGAAAATTAACAAAATACAAATTAAAAGAAAATGTCAAAATTCTGACCTATTCTTTTGCAGTTTTCCCAAATTCTCCTTTATATCAATGCAAATTTTAGGTAACTCAAATATTCCTGAGATGATCCTCTTGATTGATAATTAACTAACTATGCAAATCTTAATCTCAAATTTTTAACATTCATTCATTTCATGGTTTTTGCTGACGTATTCAGGAAACATATTTCTGCTACTCCAGGGTAATGTTTTGTGTCTCTCACAAAATCTACCCTCACTTTTGCCCCCTCTTCAAATTAGAAGTCACGGTTGAGCTTTGACACCAACATCACACTGCTTTTTTTCTGAAAGGGAATTATAAATTAATCCAGGGCTTCCCTGGTGGCTCAGACGATAAAGAACCTGTCTGCAGTGTGGGAGATCTGGATTCAGTTCGAGTTGGGAAGATCCGCTGGAGGAGGGCATGGCAACCCACCCCAGGATTCTTGCCTGGAGAATCCCATAGACAGAGAAGCCTGGTGGGCTACAGTCCATGGGGTTGCAAAGAGTCTGACATGACTGAGTGACTAAGCACATAAATTAATCACTGACAATTTCCTTCAATTTTGTTTCATTCATAAAATATCTACCAAATATTTGTTGAAACTGAAAGTAGTTAGAGGACAACTTTTCCAGGTTTTGGGAATAATGCATATTATTTCATTTTGTTTTTTCTCTAGAAATTTTGATTTATCCCTGCTAAGGATTAGAAGTCTCTCAACTAGAAACGTTTATGAACTCCTCATCAAGGAGTTTAAAACGAAGGAGGCATTTGACACTCAGTAATGTTGTTCATTAAACAACCTCATCTTTGTGATTTTTCATTAAGCTAAATTAAACAGACTTTCAATGTTTCATACAATAATATTAAAAATTGTTATGGGTCAAAAAAACGTTAAAAAGCATACACAGAGCATATAAAATCAATGTTCTTACACAAATAACTATGATTAAAAATAATATCCCCATTGCCACTACATAGCTGTCTCCATTCTATTAACCAGGTAAACCGTTACTAGCTAGTGTTGCTTTGAAAGGATTAGTGGGTAGACTCTTTTATTTTTATTTTTCAAACTTCAAAATAAATAGCACAAAGAATATATATCATGAGTAACTTAAAAGGAAAAAAAAAAAAAAGATTTGCTGATTCAAACAGCATGAAGGCTCAGTATGAGAACCTAGTGAACAGCAGCTTGTCAGCAACTGAAGGCCGTGTTTAGTGTTGATTGGGTTATTTATAGATTCTCAAGTCCATTTATGTTCTTTGAAAAGTACAGGTGTGGAGAGGAAGGATTCCTAAGGTGCCTTTAAGGACCAAGCAAAAGAAAATTATAAGCTTGTGATTCACCCATGTGGATGTAATTGGTGACGGGAAGGATGAGCTAGATGAGAAAATAAACAGGAGCATCAACTTCCTGCTGAGCACCGATCCTGCAGACCACGTGCCGGCAGAGTGGGAGCTGAGCAGTGATGGCGCTGCTGCTGTTCCGAAGTGTGCAGGGTCAGCCAAGTCCAAAGCGAGAGTGCATCAGCCAAGTCAATTGCTTTAAACTGGAGAATCCCACTTCAAAAGATTTTCTTTGCTTCTTTCTTTGACTTGGAAATAGTAGACTAAAGAAAATCAGAGTTCAGGAATTCCTCTCTCACTGTAAGCCTTAACACCTGGTTTGAAGCAAAGTACTGCTAATATTTACTGATTTCAGAGTCAGCATGCACTAAAACGTCAGGAGCTGAAGGGTCAAATGTAGATCCACTTGGATAAAGTGGGAATAAACTGGCCTCTTAATGAATTACATATAGGATCCCACCCAAATTGGGTTAGAAATATAAGGAGTTAAAAATTCACTGGGAAATAATCGATACTAGAATGATTCTCTTCTGTGTTTGTGTTGGAATGACTAAGGCAGCCAAACTTTGGGTGTGAAATTAGAAATATTTCCCTCTGCATGGGTGTTTAGTTGCTCAGTCGAGTCAGACTCTTTGCAGCCCCGTAGACTGAAGCCTGCCAGGCTTCTCTGTCCGTGGAATTTTCCAGGCAAGAATACTGGAGTGGGTTGCCATTTCCTTTTCCAATATTTCTCTTTACCAGTTCCATAATTCACTAAGGTGAAATTCTCCTCAAAGAATCCATTGGATATTGTCTAACATACCTCAGAGACAGTTTTGGGGGAAGTAGTAAAGAATGGCTTTATTGTGTTGTCAGGCAAGGGGAGCAACAGGAATAACGCCCCCAGTACTGTGTGTCCAGACCTGGAGGGTGTTGTGAGGATGGGTTTCAGTAGCTACAAAACAGCTCTCGTGGACTGCAAGGAGATCAAACCAGTCCATCCTAAAGGAAATCAGTCCTGAGTGTTCATTGGAAGGACTGATGCTGAAGCTGAAGCTCCAATACTTTGGCCACCTGATGCAAAGAACTGACTCATTGGAAAAGACCCTGTTGCTGTGAAAGACTGAAGGAAGGAGAAAGGGACAACAGATGATGAGATGGTTGGATGGTATCACCAACTCAATGAACATGAGCTTGAGCAAGCTTCAGGAGCTGGTGATGGACAGGGAAGCCTGGCGTGCTGCAGTGCATGCGGTCACAGTGTCAGACACAACCAAGCGACTGAACTAAAAACAGCTCAAAGATATTGTTCTGTATATCCCTTGAGTATGTATGTGTGTTTGGGGGCGGTGGCGGACAGGAGGGACCAGGACTTTGCAGCATTATTGTTTGCTGACTGCTCTTCCCTTGTCTCCACATTCCCTCCCTCCCTTAATTGGCATCTGTTTGAATCCTCCCATTGGGATTCAAGGAAGGTCCTGGAAGCTAAATGAAGCCTATTTCCTGTAATCAAGAAATGGGGGACATAGAAATGCTTTTGTACTCAGGAACCTACCAGGAACGTGCTCAGTATCAATATAAGTGGGCATCATCCAATCTATTGAGGGCCCAAAGTGAACAAAAAGAAGGGTGAATTATCTCTCTTCTTAAACTGAGACATTTATCCTCTCCCACCCCTAAAGGGCCCTCCGTCTTGACAACTTAGTTTCGCTGTCCTCCGAGTTAACCAGCCTGCAGATAGCATTTGTGGCATACCAAGCCCTCCAAAACTGTACAAGTCAATCCCCATAATAAACCTCTTTTGTGTGCTAATTGGCTTCAGTCATGTCTGACTCTGTGAACCTAAGCACTGTTGCCCACCAGGTTCCTCTGCCTGTGGGATTCTCTAGGCAAGAATACTGGAGTGGGTTGCCATGCCCTTCTCCAGGGGACCTTCCAGACCCTAGGGATCAAAACCACATCTGTCTCCTGCATTGGCAGGTGGGTTCTTTACCACTGGCACCACCTGGGGAACCCAAATCTCCTCTGATCTATAAAGATCACTATTATACACTATTGGTCTGATTCTCTGGAGGACACCTGGCATTTTAACTCTTTCTCACCTTGCTTTGGAATTTAAATATGGATGCTAATGGACACAATAACTTTTTTTTTTTAATGTTTAAAAAATTAAAAAAAAAGAAAAGAAAAACTTTTTGGCAGCATGTTCCCCCTGTGTTGGAAGCCCAGAGTTTGAACCACTGGATTTCCAGGGAAGTCTTCAGCACAATAACTGTTAACGTGACTTTCTGGACTTTTGAGACAAAAAGCTTTCTTTAGAAATACTTTTTAACTCACTGCTAACTGTAGGGAGTATAAAACTGAGTTATAAGTGACTACTGTGATAAAAGTAGTTTATATACCAAACCAAGAGACAGAGGAAATCAAGACAGTAGAAAGAGGAGGAAAAGTATCTAAAAGTATCATTGGCTGGAGAGCAAGCAAATACTTCAGTTTCTAAGAATCCCAAATTCAGGAAAGAGGAAAGACCGTATTATCATATGCTCTAGTTTACTGATACTTCTCTGAGTTTAATGTTTCTTTGAAGGTTGTCTAAAAATTAAAAGGGAAGTAGATAGATCTAAAAGTTGTAGCCCTTTTGCCATCATATTTTGGGGATATATTTATAGTAGAATAGAACACAAACTTAGAAGAATAGAATTGTTCAATTTTTCAAGTCATCAAGGACTGGAATGCTAAGTAAGGGATTGTTAGTATATAAGAAAACCCCTATTTAAATTTATTCTCATAGGGTTCATGATATTGGCTTTGCCTGTGAGAAATACAAATAATTATTATTTCAGTGCTTTTGACCATCTATATAACCGAATGTAACAAATGACATAGAAAACCATATTTATTGTCAAGATTGCTAAGAATGAATTGGTCTAAAAGCAGATAACTTTTTCTGAGCTACAAAGCAACAAAATAACGTAGGTAAGAAATAAATAAACTGCATGTGTATTCTAAGGGCTTCCCAGGTGGTACAATGGTAAAGAATCTACCTGCCAATGCAGGAGACCCAAGAAACACAGGTTTGATCCTTGGGTTGGGAGATCCTCTGGAGAAGGAAACGGCAACTCACTCAGTATTCTTGCCTGGGAAATCCCATGGACAGAGGAGCCTGATGGGCTGCAATCCATGGGGTCACAAAAGAGTTGCACACAACTTAGCAACTAAACAACAACAAGTGGTCAATATAATCAATAAAAGAGATTTCAGAGTGAATTAAAAACCATAAGCCATGTACATGCTGTCTAAAAGAAAGTAACTTTAACAGTATAGGCAGGTTGAAAGCAAAATGCTGGGAAAGGGATATATCTTGCAAACTTTAATCATTTAATCAAAGGAGAGAAGGAATGATTATATTAATATCAGTAAAGTCAACTTCAGAGGAGAAAAAATTACCAGAGACAGACATTATATAATGATAAAAAGTCAGTCCACCAAAAAGATGTGGTAATCCTAAATATATATTACCATACAAGAAACTGCAGAAAACAATAGATTGAAAGGAGAATTAGACAAATACATAATTATAGGTAGGGACTAAAACACCCCTCTCTCAGTAACTAATAGAACAGCTCTACAGAAAATCTGGAAGGTTATAGAAGAACTGAACCATATCATTTAACCACCAGGGTTTAAATGACATTTTACAAAATACACTATTCAACAGTGCAATATAATTTTTTTCCCAATGGCCATGGAATGGTCAACAAGATAAACCATCTCCTGGGCCATAAAACAAATGTCAGCAAGTTTAAAATACTTGAAGCTATGGAATGTGTTTTTAAAACCACAGTGGAACCAAACCAGAAATCAGGAATAGAAAGATACTAGAAAAATACCTAAACATTTGGAAAACAACAACAAGAAAAACCACTTCTACATAATCTTTTGGTCAAAAGTAATTCCCAAGGAAATTAAAAAAAAATGTTAAACTACATGAGAATACCACATATAAAAATTTGTGGGAAACAGCTGAAGTGTGAAAGCGAAATTTATAGTACAAAGTACTGACAGTGTAAAAGAGGAAAGTCTCAAATCAATAAACTAATCTCCCATCTAGACAATCTAGAAAAATAAGAGCAAAATAAAGCCAAAGCAAGCAGAAGGAAGGAAGTAATATGTGAAAGACCAAAATCCAGTGAAATTCAAAACAGTACTGCAATAGTGACAATTCATAAAGTAAAAAGCTAGTTCATTGGAAAGGTCAATACAATTGACAAGCATTTATCAAGACAAAGACAGAGAGAAGACACCAATGTCAGGAATAAAACATGAGATGTAACTGCAAACCTTGCATATACCTAAGAATGATAATGTATGAAAGTCTTAGTCGCTCAATTGTGTCCAACTCTTTGTGACTCCATGGACTATAGCCTGGAAGTCTCCTCAGTCCATGGGATTCTACAGTCAAGAATCTTGGAGTGGGTAGCCATTCCCTTCTCCAGGAGATCCTCCTGACCCAGGGATCGAACCCAGGTCTCCTGCATTGCAGGCAGATTCTTTACCATCTGAACCACCAGGGAAGACCAAGAATGATAAGGGAATCCTGTAAACAACTCTACACATATGAATTGGATAACTTCCAGAAAATGGATCACTTCCTTGAAAAGCACAAAATGTCGTAGCTCACCTAATGTAACTATAGCTATGAAGGCAAGTGAATTCATAATTTTTTTGTGTGTGTGAATTTATAATTTTAAAATTTGCAAAAAAGAAACCTCCAGGCAAAGATGCTTTCACTAGAAATTTTTATCAAATGTTTGCAAAAGAATGGACACCAATTTACACAATCTCAGAAAGTAGGAGAGGAAGGAATACTTTCTAATTTGTTTAATGAAACTAGTATTGCTCTGATACCAAAACCAGTACCAAAAAAAAAAAAAAAAAAAAAGACCAAAAAACCCAAACAAATGTACAGATCATGAATATAGGCACAAAATTTCTTGAAAATAAACAGACTTAAGTAAAGTATAAAAGGAATTATATACATCAAAATCAAGTGAAGTCTATTCCAGGGATGCTAGATTGGCTCAATATTAGAAAATCAATGTAATTCACCATATTAACAGGCTAAATAAAAGAAGTCATATAATCATATCAATCAATAGAGAAAAAGCATCTGAGAAAATTCAACACATTTTCATGCAAAAGATTTCCAGAAGAATAGGAATAGCAGAGAACTTCCTTAACTTAATAAAGAACGCCTACAAAAATCTACGGACAGCATGGTGTTTAATGGGAAAGATTGAATGCTTTCCCCCTAAATACTGGGAGCAAGGCAAGGATATCTGATTCAACATAAATCTTAGGTCTAGCCGAAGAGTTCTTTGGCTCGATTCCAGAAGCAGAGCTGTAAAAGCCCCGTGTGCCCTTTGGTGTGAATAACCATACAATAACAGCTGCGGTACTTTCATACTATGGAGTTCTATTTGTCGTTGTTTAGTTGCTAAGTTGTGTCCGACTCTTTGCAATCCCATGGAGTGTAACCCACCAGACTCCTCTGTCTGAGGGATTTCTGAGGCAATAATACTGGAATGAGTTGCTATTACCTTCTCCAGGGGATCTTCCGACCCAGGGATTGAACTCCAGTCTCCTGCTTTACAGGCAGACTCTTTACCACTGACTCACCAGAGAAGCCCCATAACACTAGAACGCCAAGCTATATAATTCTGAAATGTGTAGAAATGAAATGATACTTGACATTCTTCTTCGAAACTTTCAATTAAAAATGCAGAAAATAAAATTGTGGTAAAATCTTAGTAGTTATCAACTTAGCATTATGAGTGTAGAGGGATTCATCATACAATTCTTTCTGCTTCTCAGCACTTAAGAGAATTTTCACACAAGAAAAATGGTAAATAGTAAAATGTGGAGGCTTTAGCTCACTTTAAAGTCCCAGGAATTACGTAACTATGCATCTGGGTATAAGTGATAATGCTGAATGTCAAAGTCATTTTTATGCTACACATCTCAAAGCACATTTGGATGTTGTCTGGGTATGATAATCATAACAGTGGTTGTTTTTAGTTTTGGAATTTAATGGATAAAGGAGACAAATGAAGAGCTCAAGATATATGCTTCTCTTTTATGTGTTCAGCTCCTGAGATTATAAGTAAAATTAAATAGGTATATGTTAAAACTCATGATGTTTTAATTACTATTATGTCTTGATAGTATATTAATAACATTAAATTCACATCTTAATTACTGGTACTGCCATGTAAGCAGCAAAGGATGTTTTAGAAATAGCACTGCTTGTTATTTCCACTTCTAAATATTCATTTCATTTCTGCCTTCCTCTGGTTTCCTGCTGATTTACACAGCTGCCAACCCAGGATTTTCAATGCCATATGAACGTTGAAATATGTTAAACTATTCAATCTGTTCTTTAATTTAATTAGATGAAATTCTAACTACAATAGAAGGATGAGTTTAATTTTCTCCCTTCTGGCATCTAAAAGAGAATCTTGTCTTGGGACTCTGCAAACAGAGAACTCACTTGTATTCTGCTTTGTAATTACTGTGTACTTTGGGGACAAGCCGGCCTATATGTGGAAGTGCAAGTCTGATCAGCTGTCTGAATAAGATTTACACCATTTTGTTGAACATCATGAGGCACCAGGGCCTTCTTATTAGCAGCAATTACCTGTTATCTGGGATCTGAGCTCTGGGTAACCATTCCAGCTCGTTGACCTTCCGTCTAAGCGTTTCTTCCTGAAGGTCATCTCGACACTTCAATAATCACATCACACCCGGAGCTGTAGTTTCAGCCATCCCACTCTCAGATGACTAATCTCTGGCTTCCTAATTCATGGACTGAGTCCCCTTAACCCCACATTTGAACAATTTATCATCAATCAGAATCCTGAATCTATCCTATGTCTTTTCATCGTCTTTCATCCCTTCAGACAGAGGGTTTCTCTGCTGTGTAGGCAGTTCAGACTTCATGAACCATCACTGTAATTATCTCATTTCCCTCTCTCCAGCCTGTTTTAATCACTTTGATGCTCCTACCTTAGTTGAACAGAGCTCTTTGTAAGTCTGCTCCTCTAATGCTGCATCCTGATGTGGTTGGAGAAGATAGCCACAATGAATGGACTTGCATTAAATTATGATCACAAGTCTTAAATCTTAGCCTTCTGCAGCAATTTGAACTTCCCTAATGTACGCTCCAACTTAGAACATTATAAGTTCTCTCTCCTTAAATCTTCAACATTCCTTTCTCCATTCTCTACTCTCAAGTTATAACCTTTTCCCAATCAACAAAATTCCAAATATTTTTTTGATGCTAGGCACTCTTCCAAATTCCCAGAACACATAGGTAAACAGAACAGTCATATTCCTTTTTCATAGATCTTGTATCTAAGAAAGAAAATGAACAATAGACATGATAAGTTATACAGCGACTTAAAAGTATTGTCAGGGAGGGGAAAATTTCCCCTTCTGTTCTTCTTGAGTTCTTGTGGCTGGACTAATAACAAAACTAATACAGGACAGATTAATAGGAGAAAAATTTTAATTCATGCACATGGAGGTCTCTTAGAAATAGGACTTAAGAAGTGGTCGAAGCAGTCAGCTTTTATACTTTTAAGGCAAAGAAGCAATACATTTATAAGGAATTGACAGGACAAAAAGAAAAAAAAAAAACTTAGGTTTTGAGTGCTCAATTAGTGAAGAATCTAACCAGAGTTTGGGCTTGGGTTAGCAAATTAATCAAGCATCATAGACTTATTTATATAGACTTCTCAGCCAAATTCCCTATCTCTGGAAATAAAAGTGCTCTTCTTTCTCCAGATTCAGAGAAGAATGAGAGATTAGTTTCTGTTTTCAGGGAGATAGAGAGAAGGCTCAGAGCATCCCTCTTCATTGGCCATTTCTTAAGTAACTTTAGCTCAAAATAATGAATATGCCATTGGAGCATATTTTGGGGTGGCCTCCCCTGAACCCAAGAATATAATATGTTTATCTAGTCCCGTGGTTTTAAATAGTAACTAATGGCACCTAAATTTGTATCTGCAATTCAAATTTCTCCCTTAAGCTCCAAATTCATATATATATATATATATATATATATATATATATATATAAAATATCATACCCAACATTACTGCTTTGATATCCAAAGCATGTCTTAAATTAAACTTCTTCAAAACAGATTTTTTGCTAATAAGATACTCATAGCACAATCAGAATATAGCATAACTCTGCATATATTTAGGAGAAACGAATGTGACAAGATTTTCCTGGTGGTGCAATGGTTAAGACTCTGCGCTCTCAATACACAGGGCACGGGTTCAGTTCCTGGCTGAGGAACTAAGATCCCACATGTCACAGAGCATGGCCAAAAAAAAACAAAGAACCATCAATAAACACGTGTGAATTGAAGCCTTTGGTGTTGGTACATCACACAAGTCTTCTCAGAGTCTCTTGACTTCGTGTATTTGCAAGAAACTCAGATTCATACCCACTCCAGCCATTGCCGTGGGAGATTCACTGTCTGTGGGCTATGAGATGCTGCCACTCCCAGAGCCCTTGGCCACTCCCATTTATTCTGACTTGGATGTAATGACACGTTACAGGGTCCAGCTTCCTGAGCAGATTGTGAAGGGCTGGATGATACAAACTCAGAAGTACAGAGTAATTATCTTCCTTTGGGGCCAACTTTGATAAATGGCAGAGAGGGATTCAAAGGGGACTAAGTAGATAAATTCCTTATCCTTCCTCCTTATAATGGTTTGTTTCCAGGCAGTCCTTATGGAGATGCCCCATGTAACTGATCTCTTGTCTGCGTACCTGCTCAGTCACTTAGTCATGTCTGACTCTTTGCAAACCCATGGACTGTAGCCCCCCAGGCTTCTCTGTCCATGGGATTTTCCAGGCAACAATACTGGAGTGGGTTGTCATTTCCTTCCCTAGAGGATCTTCATGACCCAGGGATTGAACCTGTGTCTCCTGCTTTGGCAGGCAGATTCTCTACCACTGAGCTACCTGCTAAGCCATGATTGAGCTCTTAGCTGAGAGTTAAGAGCAGGCACCTTTGATGGTTGACTGGCTCTGTCTTTCTGCTTTCTGTGAAGCAGGAACTCAAGCAGGAGCACATCACATTGTGTTGCTTCTAATCCTTTCAAGCCCCATTTCTTATTTTCCTCCCTCTATTTCCTTGGGGTTGCACCTCCTAAATAAAAAAAATTTTTTTTTTGAGATATTGAATGCTCTGTTTACTTAAGTTAGCATAAGTATCACATGGTCAAAATTTGGAACTGAACACCGTGTTAAAAATTTAACACCTTGTTTTACAAACCAAGACACAGAGAAACTACATGATTTACCCAAAGGCAGAGAGTTTAGTTTCTGGAAAATGAGAGCTTTATTTCTTGTTCCAGTAGGAAAAACTAATTTCACTAGAGCATGAACTTGGAGAACTCTTGAGACACATAAACAGTTTGGATAGTATAACTTTGCTATTCTCCACAGAATTATCAGAAAGCCAATCTACCATCAGCTAGCAACATGATCATTATATGTTTAGATTTTGTGCATTGATATGAGACCCAGATCTTGATTCAAATAAATCAGTTATTTCATATCCAAAGCAAAATTTTCAATACTTGTTCAGGTAATAATGTGTATATAGAATTTAACTCATCTTTATAAAAGATTGCTTTTGAAAATGTTGACTGCTTTGCTACTTCTTTTCTACTAATCTGAAAGTGTTGAGAGGAAAAAAAAATAAGCACCAAAGTCTTCTATATTCATATTTATTGAGCCAAAGAAAATTTATATGCACAATTTTGTGTAAATTAATGTCTGGGCTTTTTTCAAGATCTATTTTGAAATATGTGTGTATAAACAGGATTCTTGTAATCCAAATTATTCAGTTTTACTTAGACAATATATATTGTCAAAGGGACAACAAAAGCCTATGTCAACACACAGATGTTTATTTTCTAGTGTCATACTCTATAGAAGGAATAAAATGTAATCAATAGCATTAATGTCTAAATAAATGGGCTTTAGGTATATAGAGCTTTTATTACAAATACAAATACAATAGTGAGTTGCTTATCTAGACCCATTAATGCACCTCTACTACACATTCCTTCGCCTTTGTACCTCAATTCTCCGCTAAGCCATATGCATAGAAATGGAAATATCTTCTAGTCAAAATGGTGTCAGGGAACAATTTTAACCAGAGGTACCACTTTGAGAGTAGTGACCTTGAGAAGTAGGCTAAAGATTTTAAATTTGAAGATGCAGTTTAGAGAAAAGTTGAGATGCTTAAAATCAAAGAAATGTGATTAATACCAGTATTATACCAAGGTTGTCCAAAGATGGAATGGACAGCTTTATAGATCTGAGAGATGGCTGGACTAGATGTCAATTGGATAATTAATTGATAATGATGTTATGGTGGTGGTGGTTTATTTGCTAAGTTGTGTCTGACTTATGCGACCCCATGGACTATAGCCTGCCAAGCTCCTCCATCCATGGGATTCTCCAGGCAAGAATATTGGAGTGGTTTGCCATTTCCTTCTCCAGAGTTCCTCCTGACCCAGGGATTGAATGTGGGTCTCCTGCATTGCAGACAGATTCTTTACCAACTGAGCTACAAGGGAAGTCCAAAGATGTTATAGAGGAAATTTAAACATTGATTAATGGATTAGACTGATATTTTCTTCCGATCTTGATTTTTACTTCCACCAAGAGATGCATTCTTTCACCTGGAGATATATCATTATATATTCAGTCATCATAATCAACAAATAGTAACCAACAGTAATATAATAGGACGTCTAAGTGTTTATAATGCATTTTACCTACACTTCATTTTCATAGTGACTTGCTGCTGCTGCTGCTGCTGCTAAGTCGCTTCAGTTGTGTCCAACTCTGTGCGATCCCATAAACGGCAGCCCACCAGGCTTCCCCATCCCTGGGATTCCCCAGGCAAGAACACTGGAGTGGGTTGCCATTTCCTTCTCCAGTGCATGAAAGTGAAAAGCGAAAGTGAAGTCGCCCAGTCGTGCCTGACTCCAGCGACCCCATGGACTGCAACCCACCAGGCTCCCCCATCCATGGGACCCTCCAGGCAAAAGTACTGGAGTGGGGTGCCATTGCCTTCTCCATCATAGTGACTTATGATCAGTTAATTATTCTTGATGTTTAGCACCAAAGTTTTTAAACATCTATAATTTTAGAGAAAAACTTGAATTATAAAATTAAAATGCTGGAGTAGGGACTTTTCTGGTGGTCCAGTGGTTAAGACTTCATCTTCTAATGCCGGGGGTGCAGCTTCTATCCCTGGTCAGGGAGCTAAGATCTCACATATTTTGTGGCGAAAAAACCAAAACATAAAACAGAAACAATATTGTAACAAATTCAATAAAGACTTTAAAAATGATCAAAACACTGCTGAAAGACATTTCTAAATAATTTTACTTAAATATTTATTTTTATTTTAAACATATTTATATTCCGAATTTGATGCTTTTAGTATATGAAGTATTTAAGAGTCCAGATCTGCTGTCAGTTGATTCTCCTGACTATTACTTATGGTGTTTTATTTGAGCATTTGTTTTATAATTTGAAAATATAAAATTTAAGTGTTTATGTTTAACTCACATTGGGTGGGCATCATTGGTGGATGTCCTGTGTGGCTTAAGTTGGGATAGGAGGCCTCTCTCCTGAAATGTTCTAGTTTTGCTTCTTTCCAGATGTCTCAGAGATGTTTCCTACCAAAGATAACTTTTTAACTTTTAAAAATTTCTTGGTTTGGAATCTCCTAGGGTAAATCTGAGCTTGAACACCATATGCAGAAAACCCAGGAAATCGAAATCACTTTATTGTGAACATCACCCCCTCCCCTCAATAGTAAAGATAATGGGAATAAAGAAAATTTTATCATTGATAAAACTAGAAGATATCTGTTTCTCCAAACTACTAATGTGAATATTAACATGGGTACAGAAAATACTTAGAGTGTATGTCTGCAGAGACAGAGATAAGGCCCAACAAGGAAAACATGTTTATTTAAAGTCAGTAGAAAATAAATAACTACTTACTTGGAATGAAGAGAAAAGAATACACAAACTAACAGTCTGCTTCTTAGAACCACTTTTGGAACCAACCAAATAACAATGAATGCAGTATTGAATAAAAACACTCAGACATGCCATTTGGCAGAAAGCAATTTGTTGGTAGGGCTTCCCTGGTGTCTCAGTGGTAAAGTACATACCTGCCAATATGGGAGACGCACGTTTGATCCCTGGGTTGGGAAGATCCCCTGGAGGAAGGAAATGGCCACTCGCTCTAGTATTCTTGACTGGGAAATCCCATGGACAGAAGAAGTCTGGCATGCATGGGGTTGCAAAGAGTCAAGACACAACTTAGTGACTGCTGCTGCTGCTGCTAAGTCGCTTCAGTCGTGTCCAACCCTGTGCGACCCCACAGATGGCAGCCCACCAGGCTCCCCCGTCCCTGGGATTCTCCAGGCAAGAACACCGGAGTGCGTTGCCATTTCCTTCTCCAATGCGTGAAAGTGAAGTCTCTCAGTCATGTCTGACTCTTCACGACCCCATGGACTGCAGCCTACCAGGCTCCTCTGTCCATGGGATTTTCCAGGCAAGAGTACTGGAGTGGGTTGCCATTGCCTTCTCCAACTTAGTGACTAAACAACAGCAATTGGTTGATAAAACAGAGCAGAAAAGTAGAACTCTGAATGTGAGCAACTAAATTGCCAATTTCAGTTGCCTGGGAAGAGTCAGAGATTAAAAGAACTCACACATAAACAATTCTGCATTCAAATGATTTTAATTCTGGAGAGATAGTCTTATCATATGAAGCTCCTATAAATGCCAGGAATGAATAGCATCCTTTAAAATTACCTTATTATCATAAAAATATGATAAAGAATAATATCCTGCAAAAAGGAGGAAAGGAAGCAAAGACCATAAGACAAATGACAGAAATAGAACACTCTCCAGAAGCAAGTTCTTACTGTGCAGATAAAAGTAATCATTGGGGGGCAGTCCCAAGATGGCGAAGGAATAGGATGGGGAGACCACTTTCTCCCCCACAAATTCATCAAAAGATCATTTGAGTTCTGAGCAACTTCTACAAAACACCTTCTGAATGCTGGTGGAAGACACCAGGCACCCAGAAAGGCAGCCCATTCTCTTCAAAAGGAGGTAGGACAAAATAAAAAAGACAAAAGGGGAGACCAAAGAGTTAGGGACGGAGACCTGTCCTGGGCAGGGAGTTGTGAAGGAGAAGTTTCCAAACAGTAGGAAACCCTCTCACCAGTGGGTCTGTGGGGAGTTTTGGGATCTCAGAGGGCAACATGACCAGGAGGGGAAAAAAAAAAAAAACAAAACCCACAGAATACATGCCTAACCGCAACAGCCAGTGGAGAAGTAACCCAGGTGCTCGCGTCCGCCACCAGGGGCTGGACAAGGAGGCGCGGGCAGCATCATTGGTGCTTGGGTGTCCGTGGGTAAGGACAGGGCCTGAATGCCCCAAGGACAATCTGAGGGAGCTAACCTAAGATAGCAACCAAACTGTGGGATCGCCAGAGAGAAAAAAAAAAAAGAGAGAGAGAGAGAGAGAAAACTTTCCCGCGAAAGGCTCTAACACACAGCCTGGTCTGCTCACAGAACAAAGGATTAAGTGAACACCAGAGGAGAGCAAGCCGGCTGCGGACCAGCCCATCCTCCTCCTGGAGGCAGAGAGGCAGGGGGGTGACAGCCAGAGCCAGAAGGCAAGGGGCTGCTCCATTCTCGGCTCCAGAGACTGGCATCCTCCACCAAACTGTGAGCAGGCTCCCAGTTGCTAACCACGTTTTCCTGGGATCCTGGATGGTTGACATCTGCCAGGAGGGTCGCAGCCTGAGGTCAGCTGCCCAGGAGACGCACGGCTGAGACAGTGCTCTTGCAGGGCCCCCGGGAAACTGAACGGCTGGGACCGGGGAGGTGATTAAGATGCATGGCCCACCTGGGACAGTGCGCTCACCAAACACCTGGTTGCCTGAACTGCTCGGACCTGGGAAGGACACAAAACGCATGCCCAACCGAGTCTGTCCTTGCGGAGTACCCGAGCACCTGAGTGGGTTAGACCTGGGAAGTGCATGAAACACAGGGCCCCCTTTAGACAGTTCCCCTGCAGAGCACCCTGGAGCAGTGGAGACCCAGGAAGCACACTTGCCTTGAGCTGGCGCAAACCCAGTGTGGTCCATACACTGGGAGCACGCCCCACACACCCCAGCGATATTTGTTTGCACTGTCCCCCCCTCCCCACAACACAACTGAACAAGTGAGTCTAAATAAGTGACCACCTTTGCCCCCTCGTGTCAGGGTGGGAGTTAGACATGGAAGAGACTTGCAAACAGAGGAAGCTGAAATAAACAAGAGGGAACCGCTCTGGAAGTGACAGTTGCAACAGATTGAAATCCTGTAGTTAACATTGACTAAGCATTGGAGGGAGCCTATATAACTTGAGAACAAAATTCCTAGGTATATTTTTATTACTATCACTTTGTAATTTTTTTAAAAATTTAAGTTCTTTATTACTCCTTTAATTTTCATTTGTATAACCTACTAGTACCTTGCCAAGAAAAAAGACCCCATTTTTAAGGCAAGTTTCATATATTTTTTATAATTTTTGTGATTGATTTTGTTTTGTATTTTTAATATTGTTTTTTTGAGAGTCTAACCTCTACTATAGATTTTTAATCTCTGCTTGTTGGTGTTATCAATTTTGTATATTTAAGAATCTAATGTTCAGTATCCACTTTCACTTAGGGGTCTGATTACTGGCTTGACTGCTTTCTCCCCTTTTGACTGTCTCTTTTCTTCCTCAGGTCACCTCTATCTCCTCTCTCCCCCTTCTCTTCTCTACTTAACTCTGTGAATCTCTCTGGGTGTTTCAGACTGTGGAGAGCACTTAGGGAACTGATTACTGGCTAGATTGTTCTCTCCCCTTTTGACTCCCCCTCTTCTCCTCCTGGTCACTTCTATCTCCCTCCTCCCTCTTCTCTTCTCCATGTAACTCTGTGAACCTCTCTGGGTGTCCCTAGCTGTGGAGAATTGTTTCACCACTAACCTAGATGTTTTATCATCTCTGCATATGGATGGAGAAGTCTTGAGGCTACTGTAAGAATAAGACTGAAAGCCAGAGGCAGGAGGCTTAACTCCAAAACTTGAGAACATCAGAGAACTCCTGATTCCAGGGAACCTTAATAGGCAAGAGCTCACCCAAAAGCCTCCATACCTACACTGAAACCAAGCTCAACCCAAGAGCCAACAAGTTCCAGAGAAAGACATACCAAGCTAATTCTCCAGCAAAGCAGGAACACATCCTTGAGCATTAAAAGACAGGCTGCCCAAAGCCATGCCAAATCCATAGACACCCCATAGACAGACACTTACTACTGGACACTTCATTGCACTCCAGAGAGAAGAGATCCAGTTCCACCAACCAGAACACAGATGTAAGCTCCCCTAACCAGGAAACCTTGACAAGCCACTTGTTCAACCCCACCCACAGGGAGCAGGCTCCACAAGAAAGAGGAACCATAAACTTCCAGCCTACAAAAAGGGCACCCCAACCACAGCAATATAAACAAAATGAAAAGGCAGAAAAATATTCAGCAGATAAAGGAACATGATAAATGCCCACCAAACCAAACAAAAGAGGAGGAGATAGGGAGTCTCCCTGAAAAGAATTCAGAATAATGTTAGTACAGATGATCCAAAATCTTGGAAACAAAATGCAGTTACACATAAATAGACTAGAGATAAGGATTGAGAAGATGCAAGAAATGTTTAACAAGGACCTAGAAGAAATAAAAAAGAGTCAGTCAATAATGAATAATGCAATAAATGAGATCAAAGCACTCTGGAGGGAGCCAGTTCAGTTCAGTTCAGTCGCTCAGTCGTGTCCGACTCTTTGTGACCCCATGAATCGCAGCATGCCAGGCCTCCCTGTCCATCACCAACTCCCGGAGTTCACCCAGACTCACGTCCATCGAGTCAGTGATGCCATCCAGCCATCTCATCCTCTGTCGTCGCCAACAGTAGAATAATTTGAGGCAGAAGACAGGATAAGTGAGATGGAAGGTAGAATGGAGGAAATAAATGAAGCAGAGAGGGAAAAAGAAAAAAAGAATTATAAGAAGTGAGGACAACCTCAGAGACCTCTGGGACAATGTTTAACATCCCAACATTCGAATCATAGGAGTCCCAGAAGAAGAAGACAAAAAGAAAGGCCATGAAAAAATACTTGAGGAGATAATAGTTGAAAACGTCCCTAAAATGGGGGAGGAAATAGCCACCCAAGTCCAAGAAACCCAGAGTCCCAAACAGGATAAACCCAAGGCGAAACACCCCAACACACCTATTAATCAAACTTAATGAGATCAAACACAAAGAGCAAATATTAAAAGCACCAAGGGAAAAACAACAAATAACACACAAGGGGATTCCCATAAGGATAACAGCTGATCTTTCAATAGAAACACTTCAGGACAGACGGGAACAGCAGGACATACTTAAAGTGATGAAAGAGAAAAACCTACAACCCAGATTACTATACTCAGCAAGGATCTCATTCAAATATGAAGGAGAAATGAAAAGCTTTATAGACAAGCAAAAGCTGAAAGAATTCAACATCACCAAACCAACTCTTCAACAAATGCTAAAGGATCTTCTCTAGACAGGAAACACAGAAAATGTTTATAAACTCGAACCCAAAATGACAAAGTCAATGGCAATGGGATCATACTTATCAATAATTACCTTAAATGTAAATGGGTTGAATGCACCAACCAAAAGACAAAGACTGGCTGAATGGATAAAAAAACAAGAGCCCTATATATGCTGTATGTATGTGTATACACACACACACACACACACACACACACACACACACAAGAGACCCACCTCAACCAAGGGACACATACAGACTGAAAGTGAAGGGCTGGAAAAAGATACTTCACACAAATGGAGACCAAAAGAAAGCAGGAGTAACAATATTCATATCAGATGAAATAGACTTTGAAATAAAGTCTGTGGAAAGAGACAAAGAAGGACACTATATAATGATTAAAGAAGAAGATATAACAATTATAAATATATATGTACCCAACATAGGAACATTTCAATACATAAGGCAAATGCTAAAAAGAATGAAAGGGGCAATTAACAGTAACACAATAATAGTGGGAGACTTTAATAGCCCACCCACACCTATGGATAGATTAACCAAACAGAAAATAAGCAAGGAAACACAAACTTTGAATGATAAAATAGACTAGTTAGGCCTAATTGATATCTATAGGACATTTCACACCAAAACAATGAATTTCACCTTTTTTTCAAGTGCACACAGAACACTCTCCAGGATAGATCATATCCTGGACCATAAACCTAGCCTTGGTAAATTTAAAAAAATGGAAACTATTTCAACCATCTTTTCTGATCACTGCTGCTGCTGCTAAGTCGCTTCAGTCATGTCCGACTCTGTGCGACTCCAGAGACGGCAGCCCACCAGGCTCCACCGTCCCTGGGATTCTCCAGGCAAGAACACTGGAGTGGGTTGCCATTTCCTTCTCCAATGCATGAAAGTGAAAAGTAAAGTGAAGTCACTCAGTCATGTCCGACTCTTAGCGATCCCATGGACTGCAGCCCACCAGGCCCCTCCATACATGGGATTTTCCAGGCAACAGTACTGGAGTGGGGTGCCATTGCCTTCTCCGTTTCTGATCACAATGAAGTAAGATTAAATGTCAACTACAGGAAGAAAGTTGGGCTTCCCTGGTGACTCAGATGGTAAAGCGCCTGTCTGCAATGTGGGAGACCTGGTTTTGACCTCTGGGTTGGGAAGATCCCCTGGAGAAGGAAATGTCAGCCCACTCCAGTAGTCTTGCCTGGAAAATCCCATGGACAGAGGAGCCCGGTGGGCTACAGTCCATGGGGTTGCAAAAAGTCAGACATGGCTGAGCGACTTCAATTTCTTTCTTTCTTTCACAGGAAGAAAATGATTAAAAGTACAAACATATGCAGCTAAACAACATGCTTCTGAATAACTAATAAATCACAGAAGAAATCAAAGAGGAAATCAAAATACGCATAGAAACAAATGAAAATGAAAACTCAACCCCAAACCTATGGGATTCAGTAAAAGCAGTGCTAAGGGGAAGTTTCATAGCAATACAAACTTACCTCAAGAAACAAGAGAAATATCAAATAAATAACCTAACCTTACACCTAAAGCAATTAGAAAAGGAAGAAATGAAGAACCCCAGGGTTAGTAGAAGGAAAGAAATGATAAATATTAGAGCAGAAATAAATGAAAAAGAAACAAAGGAGACTATAGCAAAAATCAACAAAACTAAAAGCTTGTTCTTTGAGAAGATAAATGAAATAGACAAACGATTAGCCAGACTTCTCAAGAAAAAAAGGGAGAAGAATCAATTCATCAAAATTAGAAATGAAAATGGAGAAATCACAACAGACAACATAGAAATACAAAGGATCATAAGAGACTACTATCAGCAACCATATGCCAATAAAATGGACAACTTAGAAGAAATTGATGAATTCTTAGAAAAGTATTACCTTCCAAAACTGAACCAGGAAGAAATAGAAAATCTTATCAGATCCATTACAAACATAGAAATTGAAACTGGAATCAAAAATCTTCCAACAAACAGAAACCCAGGACCAGATGTCTTCACAGGTGAATTCTAACAAAAATTTAGAAAAGAGCTAACACCTATCCTACTCACTCTTGCAGAAAATTGCAGAGGAAGGTAAACACCTAAACTCATTCTATGAGGCCACCATCACCCTAATACCAAAACCAGACAAAGATACCACAAAAAAAGAAAACTATAGGCCAATATCACTGATTAACATAGATGCAAAAATCCTCAACAAAATTCTAGCAAACAGAATCCAACAGCATATTAAAAAGATCAAACATCATGACGAAGTGGGCTTTATCCCAGGGATGTGAGGATTCTTCAATATTTGCAGATCAATCAATGTGATACACCACATTAACAAATTGAAAGATAAAAACCATATGATTATCTCAATAGATGAAGAGAAAGCCTTTGACAAAATTCAATTCCCGTTTATGATAAAAAACTTTCCAGAAAGCAGGAATAGAAGGAACATACCTCAACGTAATAAGAGCCATATGTGATAAACCCACAGCAAACATTATCCTCAATGGCAAAAAATTGAAAGCATTTCCACTAAAATTAGGAGCAAGACAAGGGTGCCCACTCTCACCACTACTATTCAGCATAGTTTTGGAAGTTTTAGCCACAGCAATCAGAGAAGAAAAAGAAATAAAAGGAATCCAGATTGGAAAAGAAGAAGTAAAACACTCACTGTTTGCAGATGACATGATCCTCTACATAGAAAACCCTAAAGACACCACAGAAAATTTCTAAAGCTAATCAATGAATATAGTAAAGTTGCAGGATATAAAATTAATACACAGAAATCCCTTGCATTCCTATACACTAACAATGAGAAGACAGAAAGAGAAATTAAAGAAACAATCACATTCACCATTGTGACAAAAAGAATAAAATACTTAGGAATAAATCTACCTAAAAAAACAAAAGACCTATATATATAAAACTGTAAAACACTGATGAAAGAAATCAAAGATGACACAAATAGATGGAGAAATATATCATGTTCTTGGATTAGAAGAATCAATATAGTGAAAATGAGTATTCTACCCAAAGCAATCTACAAATTCATGCAATCCTTATCAAGCTACCAACAGTATTTTTCACAGAACTAGAACAAATAGTTTCACAATTTGTATGGAAATACAAAAAACCTCGAATAACCAAAGCAATCTTGAGAAAGAAGAATGGAACCGGAGGAATCAACCTGCCTGACTTCAGACTACACCACAAATCTACAGTCATCAAGACAGCATGGTACTGGCACAAAGACAGAAATAAAGATCAATGGATCAAAATAGAAAGCCCAGAGACAAATCCATGCACCTATGGACACCCTATCTTTGACAAAGGAGGCAAGAATATACAAGAATCTCTTTAACGAGTGGTGCTGGGAAAACTGGTCAACCTCTTGTAAAAGAATGAAACTAGAACACTTTCTCGGAGAAGGCAATGGCACCCCACTCCAGTACTCTTGCCTGGAAAATCCCATGGACGGAGGAGCCTGGTAGGCTGCAGTCCATGGGGTTGCTGAGAGTCGGACACGACTGAGCGACTTCACTTTCACTTTTCACTTTTCACTTTCATGCATTGGAGAAGGAAATGGCAACCCACTCCAGTGTTCTTGCCTGGAGAATCCCAGGGACGGTGGAGCCTGGTGGGCTGCCGTCTATGGGGTCGCACAGAGTCGGACACGACTGAAGTGACTTAGCAGCAGTAGCAGAACACTTTCTAATACCATACACAAAAACAAACTCAAAATGGATTAAGGATCTAAATGTAAGACCAGAAACTATAAAACTCCTAGAGGAAAACATAGGCAAAACACTCTCTGACATAAATCACAAGAACTTCTAAGACCCACCTCCCAAAGTAATGGAAATAAAAGCAAAAATAAACAAATGGGACCTAATTAAACTTAAAAAGCTTTTGCACAACAAAGGAAACTATAAGCAAGGTGAAACCCTTCAGAATTGGAGAAAATAACAGCAAATGAAGCAACTGACAAAGAATTAATCTCAAAATGTATATAAGCAGCTCATGCATCTCAATACCAGAAAAACAAATGACCCAATCAAAAAATGGGCCAAAGAACTAAACAAACATTTCTCCAAAGAAGACATACAGATGGCTAACAAACACATAAAAAGATGTTCAACATCACTCATTATCAGACAAATGCAAATCAAAACCACAATGAGGTCCCATGTCATGCCAGTCAGAATGGCTGCCATCAAAAAGTCTACAAACAATAAATGCTAGAGAGGGTGTGGGGAAAAGGGAACCCTCTTACACTGTTGGTGGGAATGCAAACTAGTACAGTCACTATGGAGAACAGTGTGGAGATTCCTTAAAAAACTGGAAATAGAACTGCCATATGACCCAGCAATCCCACCGCTGAGCATGTGATACACACCGAGGAAACCAGAATGGAAAGAGACCCATGTACCCCAAAGTTCATTGCAGCACTGTTTCCAGTAGCTAGGTCATGGAAGCAACCTAGATGTCCATAATAAATCAAATCATTCAACTAATAAATGGGTGAAGGATATGAATACATATTTCTCCAAAGAAGATATATAGCTGACCAATAAACATGTAAAAAGATGATCAACATTATTAATCATTAAGCATATACAGATCAAAATAAAAGATACTACTACACACAGACTAGGATGGTTATAAACAAAAAAGCAGCCAATAACAAGTGTGGATAAGGAGGTGGATTATTGGAACTCTGATACATTGCTGGTGGGAATACAAAATAGTGTAGCCACTTTGGAAAACAGTATGGCGGTCTCTTAGATGGTTAAATTTAGAGTTATGATATAGCTCCGCCATTCCATTCTTTGATAACACACCAAAGAAAACAGAAGTAAAACACACAAAAATTTTTATAGGAATGTCTACAGCAGCATTTTTCATAATAGCCAGACTGCAAATACAACAAAGTGTAGAGTATCCATAAAAATGTATGTTATTCAACAATAAAAATGCGTGAATATTAATACATGTAAGGACATAGATGAACCTTGAAAATATTATGCTTAGTAAAAGAAGCCAGTCATAAAAGAGCACACACTATATAGCCTACTTATGTGAAATGTTCAGATAGGCAAATATAAAGAGAGAGAATAGATTAATCATTGTCTGGGGCTGTGGGCGTTGAGGGCCAATGGGGAATGACTGCTAATATGTTCCAGGATTTCTGTTGAGGGTACCTAAAGCATTTTAAAACTGATGTGCATTCTGGGAACCCTACTTAATTCACTGTGGTGGTCCAAATGGTAAGGAAGTCCAAAAGGAGGTGGGGTGGGGGGAGGGTGGTGGACACATACATATATGTACGGCTGATTCACTTTGCTGTACAGTAGAAATTAGTATAACATTGTAAAGCTCCAAAATCACTGTGGACTGTGATTGTAGCCATGAATTTCAAAAACACTTGCTCCCTGGAAAAAAAGCTATGACAAATCTAGACAGCATATTAAAAAGAAGAGATATTATTTTGTGGACAGAGGTCCGAATAGCCAGAGCTATGGTTTTTCTAGTAGTCATGTTCTACTACTAGATGTAGAGATGTGAGAGCTAGACCATAAAGAAGGCTGAGAGCCAAAGAATAGAGAATAGAGAAGAATAGAGCCTTTCGAACTGTGGTGTTGGAGAAGACTCTTGAGAGTCCCTTGGATAGCAAGGAGATCAAAACAGTCAATCCTAAAGGAAATCAACCCTGAATGTTCATTGGAAGGACTGATGCTGAAGCTGAAGCTCCAATACTTTGGCCACCTGATGTGAAGAGCTGACTCCTTAGAAAAGATGCTGATGCTGGGAAAGATTAAAGGCAGGAGGAGAAGGGGATGATAGAGGATGCGTTGGTTGGATGCCATCACTGACTCAATAGGCATGAGTTTGAGCAAGCTCCGGGAGATGATGAAGGACTCGGAAGCCTGGCGTGCTTGCAGTTCATAGGGCTGCAAAGAGTCAGATACATATGAGCAATCGAACAACAATAACAAAAACAATTATATTTCAATTAAAATTAATTAAAAATTAAAAAATAAAACTGACGTGAATATACTAAAACCCAATAAGTTGTACACTTTAAATGGGTAAATTATATGGTATGTGAATGACAGCACATTAAAACTATTAAAAATATCTTGGGAAGCTAATGTTAAATCTTTTAGGCTTGTTTTATATAAAATTTAAGAAAAAGGTTTTTTTTTTTTTTTAAGAGAAAGGAGAAAATAGTATGAGTTTTTAAACTTAAAACTGCCAAGAATTTAAAATATATGCTACAAATGTAAAATATGATCAGTACAGTCACTCTTGGAGTATCTTCACCTGGAATAATTTAATTTTCAAATATTTACACATTCTTTTAAAATACAGGAGAGTGGAATCAGTATGTGGAAACACTTTAAACTCTTTAGAGAATTTCTATCACATAAATCTTCCACAATATTCAGTCTCAAGTAACTGTTTCAGAAAAAAACCTTTGAAAGTGTTTCTGTTATGATAATTTCTAGTAGAATGTGAAGTTCTATTCCATCAAGTTTATAGTGTTTATATAATTAAAATATAGATGATTGCTCTGAGAGACTAGCACATTTCTGAGGTTTGAGAAACAATAAGAAATGTGACATTATAATACATCTGTGTTTTAAAATGTGTACTAAGTGAAAATACATTAATATTTTTAACTGGAAATGTGTTAATTACTCTCTGACGTTATAGTGGCAAAAAGAATTTGACTCTTAACTAAAAGGAATTCACTCTTAACTAAAAGGAATTTGAAAGGTAATTTTAGTTGAAATTGAAATATTAAATATAAATAAATACACTGTGAAGTCAAATGAATGCCCTGCAAATAATGGGAAGCTGCCCTATAGCACAGGGAGCTCAATTCGATGCCCTGTGATGACCTAGAGGGGCGGGATGGGCAGGTGGGAGGGAGGCTCAAGAAGGAGGGGATATATGTATACTTATAACTGATTCACAGTGTTGTACAGCAGAAACTAACAAAACATTGTGAAGCAATTATATTCTAATTTTAAAAATGTATCTTGAATTACCCATGTGGACCTAATGTAATCACAAGTGTCTTTAAAAGATGGAAGAAGGAAGCAGAAGAGTGAGTAATGAAATGTGCTGTCTTCCTAGACCCTCTGAAGGATTGCAGCCTGCTTACACCTCGATTTTAGCTCAATGAGACCTATTTTGGACTTCTCCAGAACTGTTACAAGGCAATGGCACGCCACTCCAGTACTCTTGTCTGGAAAATTCCATGGACGGAGGAGCCTGGTAGGCTGCAGTCCTTGGGGTCGCTAAGAGTCGGACACGACTGAGCGACTTCACTTTCACTTTTCACTTTCATGCATTGGAGAAGGAAATGGCAACCCACTCCAGTGTTCTTGCCTGGAGAATCCCAGGGACTGGGGAGCCTGGTGGGCTGCCATCTATGGGGTCACACAGAGTCGGACACAACTGAAGCTACTTAGCAGCAGCAGCAGAACTGTTAGAGAATAAACTTGCATTGTTTTAAGCCACGGGATTATAAGAACTTGTTCAGCAACGATAGGAAATTAATACAGATAGCAGGTGAAATTGACTATGTATACCCCAACTTCCACTCCCTTCCTTTCACCTTGAATGCATAGTAATTTCTGATCAAAACTTATCCAATCCAGTTTGGTATCTCCAGGATCTAGGATGGTGCCCAGAATACAGTAGACACTTGGAAGATACTTGTTGAATCAAATAAATGAATGAAAGGCTACTTTTAGTTGTCTGAGTTTATTTTTTCCTGTTACATAATTTTTTTATGATCTCATACTTGGAATTGACAGTGATTTTTTGGACAGACAAAACAGAATGGCTAATTGGGAGGTTTCATGTTAGTAATCAGATATTTAAGTGGATATCCATTAGCAGTTCACTTCCCTGCTGTTTTTCTCACACTTGAGGACAAAATTTATGTCTTGTAAATCACTCCAGTTGCCATTTTAAAAGACTCTAATAGAATGAATGGGCCCTAGAACATAAGCCTTAAAAATATAGTCTGAAACCAAAGCCTGTGAAAACCTGCAGAAAGACTGAGCAGAAAACCCAAGGGGCTCTCATTTGGAGTTAGAAATCTCAACATTTTCTTTTTCCTTTCTCCACCAAGCTGTTCAGTTCTAACTTAATGGTTTTCAGTTAGTACTACTTATAATCATATATCTGCAGGGACCCCTCCCTCCTACAATCACAATGAAACACCTTGTTTCAAAGGTAGTGGGGCTGTGAAAATTGGTATTGCATTCATCTGAAATGCTTTATACAGTGAAACAACTCTGTTTACTAATCACTGCCATGGAATTATTCATAATAAAAATAATTCTGAGTACTCTGAACATTTAACACCTTATTCACAGCATTTCACACACTTCAGAAAAATAGTTTTCATTAGAAAATAGAGAAAAGCCTCAGAAAAAAGTATTTCATTATTCTGTCACATTATTTTAAGTTATGTAAGCAACCATTTTTTAAAACTTTTGGTGCTCATCCTTCCCTACTTTCTATCCATTTCAAGATTTTAGCCAATTATCTTCAAAGTGTACTTTGATACTTTGAGGTTGGCATGTAATTTGAAATTATTGCATTGAAAACACTTTAAGGATGAAAGTCACAGCTAAAAGAGTAAATACTAGGTTAATGTTAAGAAAAACCGAAGTGGCCTTAGGCAGCTAGAGACTTGCCAGGTACTGTCAGCCAGGCCTTGGTATCGTGAGGGGCTGGCCTGGCACCCCTGGCTGGTCCATGGTGTTTTCCTGATAAATATCAGCGGTTTTAAGAGCACCAATGTCAGCAGAGGCCACTCTATGAATGTGTTGGATCAAGACAAAAATAAGACCATTCTGTAATTATGCATGAACACTTAGGAAAAAAAATGTTCTGAGCCTCCCTCCATTCCTCTATCTTATCTGATATGATGAAATATGGCTTCTTTAATATGGATTGAGTTTCTTCATTCTAATTTACCCTCATCCAAGATAAGATTTATTGAGATACTCAGTTAAAGAATTATCCGTGCTTCCTGACAATGCTTTATCCAGAGTGAAGCTCTGCTCCCTTAAATCCTCCGTAAGCCCACCTAACCAAAGCCCAGATCCTCCATGGAGTAATTCCTTCCTAATACCTTAATGCCTGATGTCTTGCATTTCACCCATGCTGTGTATTTCCTGTCATTGCTGTTAACAGTCAACCCAATTCACTTAACTACTTGTGTGTTTCTGGAGGCCTTTGGTCAGAGAGTAGAGACACTTCAGAAGATGTCAAAAAAATCATAAAACCTGTTTGTTCAATTTTTGTATGCTATTTATATATTCTGAAATATTTTCAGTGTTTACAGTGTCTAGCTTAATTTTAGGTGGTGAGGATTCTGATGAGAAAATGAAAAAGTTCTAGTTCTTACGGTCTTCGGGGCTTCCTTACTGGCTTGGAGTAAAGAACCCGGCTGCCAATTCAGGAGATGCAGATTCAATCCCTGAGTTGGAAAGATCCCCTAGAGAGGGAAATGGCAACCCACTCCAGTATTCTTGCCTGGGAAATCCCGTGGACAGAGGTTCATGGGGTCGCAAAAGAGTCGGACACGACTTAGCGACTAAACAACTTATGGTATTTACACTATACAGTACTTATGGTATTTACAGTATTGGGTTTGATGGTAATGATTGAAAGAGATTAAATGTTTCCTCAAAATATTGGAGGAAATCCATTTGTATGTAACAAGTTTTTTCTTCTGGATACTTGTGTATAATTTTCTCTCTGTGGCTCTGTTTTAGGGGTTTCTAGCTGGGAGGGATTAGAGGCAGGAGGAGAAGGGGACGACAGAGGATGAGATGGCTGGATGGCATCACTGACTCGATGGATGTCAGTTTGAGTGAACTCCGGGAGTTGGTGATGGACAGGGAGGCCTGGCGTGCTGCGATTCTTGGGGTCACAAAGAGTCGGACACAACTGAGCGACTGAACTGAAGTAAAGAAATGTACCTTAGAAAAAATTGTCCTACAACACACACAGTTGTATAGGGAAGTTATAAGCCAGATGTGCTTTAAAGAAAGCACTCTATGCAATCTGTGTATGACAATGCATTAATGTGCTTATTTTTTAATCTGTAGAACTGTATCAATGCTTTTGCTGTTTCTCTTGTAAATTCTCTAAGGTTTTTATCATCTAAGTAATTCATTCATCTTCAGTGTCCCTTTTAGAAATGGATTTAAAAAAAATGTTTACTGCTCTCCAATGTGGTAATTCTTACTGTAAGCCCTTCAAATTATATATCAATAAGAGACTTCTCAGGATTATAAACTAGGCCTATTGCTTTACAGAGTGAATAGGTTATAGCAGACTGTCTCCTCCTGAATGCTCCATGTTAGACAAACTATCTCCTTTGTGGCTCAGTGGTAAAGAGTCTGCCTGCAATGCAGAAGAGCTGGATTCAGTCCCTGGGTTGGGAAGATCTCCTGGAGGAGGGTATGGCAGCCCACTCCAGTATTCTTGTCTGGAGAATCCTATGGACAGAGGAGTCTGGCAGGCTACAGTTCATGGGGCCTCAAAGAGTTAGACTTGACTGAATAACTATTTCAGTGGGGGGCTTCCCAGGTGAGCTAGTGGTAAAGAACCCACTTGCCAATGCAAGAAATGTAAGAGACATGGCTTCGATCCCTGGGTCAGGAAGATCCCCTGGAGGAAGGCATGGCAACCCACTCCAGTATTCTTGCCTGGAGCATCCCATTGACAGAGGAGCCTGGCGGGCTACACTCCATAGGGTTGCAAAAAGTTGGACACGACTGAAGCAACTTAGCATGCATGCACATACTCCTTTATCAGGGTTACTTTTCAATAGTATGGTGACTGATCCATATTTCTCTATACAATTTTATCTAAAGATGTACAGATGTCAGAGTTGGACCATAAAGAAGGCTGAATGCTGAAAAACTGATGCTTTCAAATTGTGGTGGTGTTAAAGACTCTTGAGAGTCACTTGGACTGCAAGGAGATCAAACCAGTCAATCTTAAAGGAAATCAATTCTAAATATTCATTGGAAGGACTGATGCTGATGCTCCATACTTTGGCCACCTGATGTGAACAGCTGACTCATTGGAAAAGACTCTGATTCTGGGAAATATTGAAGGCAGGAGAAAGGGGCAACAGAGGATGAGATGGTTGGATGGCATCACTGACTCCATGGACATGAGTTTGAGCAAACTCCGGGAGATGGTGAAAGACAGGAAAACTTGGCGTGTGGCAGTCCATGGGGTGACTGGAAGACAACAACAAGGATAAATATCACGTTATGAAATATGGATTGATAATGTTATTTATCATTCCAAAAGAGTACTCTTTAGCCAAGATAGATTAGTGGGAAAAAATGTAATTAATAATCTAAAGATCCTCTCTCCCTGCCCCAACTTTTTACTTTATTTCCAAATCATACCATCAGGTAATATATTTGGTTTTGTTGTTATTTATTTCTTAAATGTTATTTTTGGGGTATAATTGCTTTACAGTGTTGTGTTAGTTTCTGCTGTACCATGAAGTGAATCTGCTATTTGTATACATATATTCCCTCCCTCTTGAACCTCCTGCCCACCTTCCTCCTCCCACCCCTCTAGGTTATCACAGGGCACCAAACCGCACTCCCTGTATTACACAGCAGTTCCCTGGTATACTAGCTATCTGTTTTACACATGGTACTGTAAAAGCGACTTCACTTTCACTTTTCACTTTCATGCATTGGAGAAGGAAATGGCAACCCACTCCAGTGTTCTTGCCTGGAGAATCCCAGGGACGGGGGAGCCTGGTGGGCTGCCGTCTATGGGGTCGCACAGAGTCGGACACAACTGAAGTGACTTAGCAGCAGCAGCAGCTGTGTAAAAGCTAGCATCAGTGTCACTGTCTCAATTTGTCCCACACTCTCCTTTTCCCACTGTGTCCCCAAGTTAGTTCCCTATATCTGTGTCTCTTCCTGCCCTGCAGATAGGTTTATCTGTACTATTTTTGTAGATTCCATATATACGCATTGCTATGCGGTTTTTATTTTTCTCTTTCTGACTCACTTAACTCTGTATGACACTCTGTCACCGGGTGATTCTTGGGTCATTGGAGGCTCACTGGATACAGTGGTCCTGAATTTACAGAGGAGCTGATAAAATGGATGCTCTGTTGAATACCTTTTATCACATACCCCCCTAATTTTGTCCATCTGTCAACATTTTACCTTATGATTATACCGAATGTAAGAAACACCCCTTGGTTAGGAAGGTGGAGTCTGTCAAACAGAAAACAAGCAGCCAGTGTGCAGGACATCGTGATCTTTCCTGAAATTGCTTTGGTCTGACTCAGAACAGGATAGAATTTTCAAACCATTTTCCTATAAACATTCTATTTAGAATTTGGTGCACTTTTTAGGTAATCTGTTCTTCATTTATCAATGATAAAAAACAGTGAACAAATTAATTGCTAGCATGAAAGTGCTATAATCTCTCATAATTATACAGATTTTAAGAGTCCATGTGGGTGGACTGTTATTAAGTATTGGCACAATTTGTTCCTGAGTAGGTGGCAGTGCTGTGCCCAATGTGTTGGGAAATAAGATTGGATCCAAAGGAACGCAAGAAGCATTTTCTTTATCAAAGTGTATTTAAACATAGAGGAAAATGAGCTGTATTGTCAGACTTGCTCTTAGAGTAAAAGTCAAAATACCTCAGCCCATGCGGTAATAAAGCCTTTTATGATTTTCTATTTGTCTGCCTCCACTGCTTCTCAATTTTCATGATGCTGTGACTGTGTTTCCTGACTACTTCCGTGGTTTCAGGATTTTTTAGTATTTTTCTTCTTAGACAAGACAACTTCCTCCCCATTTCTCCCAATCTCAAAAGAGGTTATCCTGCTTATGTTTTCAAATTCTGTTTCAGTATCATCTCTCCTGGGGCTTCCCCGGTGGCTCAGTGGTAAAGAATCCACGTGCCAATGCAGGAGATGCAGTCAGGAAACATGGATTCAATCTCTGGGTCGGCAAGATCCCCTGGAGAAGGGAATGGCAACCCACCCCAGTATTCTTGCCTGGAGAATCATATGGACAGAGGAGCCTGGTGGGCTACAGTCCATGGGGTCAGAGAGTCAGACACGACTGAGTGCACGCACACGCGCACACACACACACACACACACACACACACATATCATCTCTCCTAGGAAGCCTTTCTGAATCTCTCAGGTGCCCTGTCTTGTATTCCTGTACAACACTTTGATACTACCATTTATTAAAAGATTTTTTTTTAATATTGCATGAAATTTGTTACAATATTGTTTCTGCTTTATGTTTTCTTATTTTTTTTGCCACGAGGCCTGTGGGATCTTTATTCTTTTACCAGGGATCAAACTCACGTCCCCTGCATTGGAAGGCAAAGTCTTAACCACTTGACTTCCAGGGAAGTCCTGTATATTCCTATTTAAAAAATAAACAAATTGTTTTGAGCACTTGCCTCCTTGCCTGTCTCTCCAGCTGGATTGTAAGAAACTTCAGTGCAAGATCATGATCTCATTCATATTTATATTCTTACCTTCTCAGTAATTTGAATGAATGATTTAATTAGTAAATCTCAATGCATGAATATGTCTCTATTAATAAACAATTTAATTCATTAATCTAAATAACCCAGTTAGAAACTTTTTTTAAATGAAATAACTGAATAGCACCATCCTAATTTTAATGGATCTAAATACGTCTATTCATATACTGGTTTTTTTTGGTGGTTTTTTGTTTGCTTGTTTTCTGTTGAAACCAGGTTAGGAGCAGATTTCTGCATCCATGCTCCTGACACCTTTATTCCCAGTAGACAAGAGGTAGAAACAACTCCAGTCTCTATTGACTGATGACTGGACAAACTAAATATGGTCTGTACATACAACAGGATCTAACAAACACATGAAAAGATGCTCAACATCACTCATTATCAGAGAAATGCAAATCAAAACCACAATGAGGTACCATCTCATGCTGGTCAGAATGGCTGCTATCAAAAAGTCTACAAACAATAAATGCTAGAGAGAGTATGGAGAAAAGGGAACCTTCTTACACTTTTGGTGGGAATGCAAACTAGTACAGCCACTATGGAAAACAGTGTGGAGACTCCTTAAAAACCAGGAAATAGAACTGCCATATGACCCAGCAATCCCACTGCTGGGCATACACACTGAGGAAACCAGAACTGAAAGAGACACGTGTGCCCCAAAGTTCATCGCAGCACTGTTTCCAATAGCCAGGACATGGAAGCAACCTAGATGTCCATTGGCAGGCGAATGGATAAGAAAGCTGTGGTACATATATACAGTGGAATATTACTCAGCTATTAAAAACCATGCATTTGAATCAGTTCTAATGAGGTGGATGAAATTGGAGCCTCTTATACAGAGTGAAGTAAGTCAGAAAGAAAAACACCAATACAGTATATTAACACATATATATGAAATTTAGAAAGATGGTAGCAATGATTCTGTACACAAGACAACAAAAGAGACAGATGTAAAGAACAGACTTTTGGACTCTGTGGGAGAAGGTAAGGGTGGGATGATTTTAGAGAACATCATTGAAACATGTATATTACCATATGTGAAATAGATGACCAGTCCAAGTTTGATGCATGAAATAGGGCACTCAAAGCCAGTGCACTGGGATAACCCAGAGGGATGGGATGCGGAGGGAGGTGGGAGGGGTGTTTGGGACAGGGGGACATATGGACACCTGTGGCTGATTCATGTTGATATATGGCAAAAACTACCAAAATATTGTAAAGTAATTAACCTCCAATTAAAATAAATTAATTAATTTAAAAAATGAAGTTCTGATATATGCTATAATAGGGATAAATCTTAAAAATGTTAAATAAGTGAAATAAGCCAGATACAAAAGGACAAACATTATATGATCCTGTTTGTATCTGGAGTGGTCAAATTCATAGAGACAGAAGGTTCCCAGGTCTCGGGGAGAGGGATGACCAGGGAGTTAGTATTTAATGGGGACAGAGTATCAGTTCAGAATGATGAAAAATTTCTAAAGATGGATAGCAATGGTGGTTGTACAACAATATGAATGTACTTAATGCCACTGAACTATATTTCTAAAAATGGTAAACTTTATACTTATGTATCAGTTCAGTCACTCAGTTGTGTCTGACTCTTTGTGGTCCCATGGACTGCAGCACACCAGGCTTCCCTATCCATCACCAACTCCTGGAGCTTGCTCAAACTCATGTCCATTGAGTTGGTGATGCCATCCAACCATCTCATCCTCTGTCATCCCCTTCTCCTGCCTTCAATCTTTCCCAGCATCAGGGGTCTTTTCCAATCAGTCAGTTCTTTGCATCAGGTGGCCAAAGTATTGGAGCTTTTGTATACTTTACCACAATTAAAAAACTTGTATTACAACATGTTACACAGACAATCTCTAGATGATAGAGATAATCATACATTAGAACATTTTTAGCTGGGTGAAGTTAGAACGGAGACTAGAAACATTACCCACATGAGACTGAGACAAAAGGCTTGGGACACTCCTTAATTTATATGGAGCTCAAGGATCTCACACACACAAAAAAAGAACTTGGTCATTTCCTATAACTGGGATACAGAATTTTTTAATAGGAATAGATGCATAAAAACAATGGTGTTCTTGGCCATAAAGAAGTCTCATGGGACATGTCAGACAGAAAATAGGAATTATTATTGGCAGGAGTAATGCCTGCAGGTTTAATGGAATACATCCTATACTTGGCCATCTCCTTTCCCTCCCCTGCTTTGTTGCCTAAGGAACAGAGAGGGCTGTGGTATAAAGGGAAAAAAGAAAATGTCACAAGAGGGTCAACTACTCTCTGAGAAACAACCTATATGAACTGGTCAGGAAAAGAAAGAGGAGCTCGCCTATCAAAAGGAGAAGGAGATGAGCTGCAGAGTCAGTGGCAATGGTACAAAGTAGCTGCATGTTTGTGGCAGTGGTCAGAGACATTAGGGATGAAAACCAGCCCAGCTAGCAATACATAGGTCCCAAGGGCAGCCCACTGCGGTGATCAAGAATGTAAAGAGCAATGGATCCCATGATGTCAAAATTGGAAAGTTGCTGGCTACAGCCCAGATTATAAAAAAAATCTTGGTCATGTCTTAGTTAAGTGTGGGGACTTAGGGCATTGAGGAATGAGGTACTGCTATAAATATGAGCTATTTGAACTCATCAGTGTGTAAAATCAGACCACGTAAGGGTTTTACATAATATGGATATATTCAAAATATTAAGGCTAGAGGTTTAGTTTCCATAAAGTGTGATTTCATATAAATACTAATAGCCTTTTCTTCAATTCTCTGATTAAAACTTAAAACATTAATTATTTAAATTCCACCCACTCCTAACCTTAAGACCTAAGAGTCCCAGAGTTAAGACTATCCAACAATTATAGAAACTCCTTGCTTTCAATCAGAGAAACTGAAAATCTATTCGAACTACCAGCCTCATCTATTTTGAAACGAATGTTACTTTGAATTAAATGGGTATGTCAGTATAACTCCAGTAAAGAAAATAAATGAGGAAAAAGGCTTTCTTCCACATAACAGGCTTTAGGTATATCTCCCCAGAGGATGTATTCTGTTCTACCCCACAGAATTGAAAACAAGTAGAAATCAAGAGATTCCTGGAATAAACAGTCCTTTAAATATCATCTCCAGGGACTTTCCTGGTGGTCTGGTGGTTAAGACTCAGCCTTCCGACGCAGGGGGTATGGGTTCGATCCCTGGTCAGGGAGACAATATTCCCACATATCTCACAGCCGAAAAACCAAAATATAAACAACAGAAGAAATACGTAACAAATTCAATAAAGACTAAAAGTGGTCCATATTAAAAACAAATCTTAAAAAAAATCATCTCCAAATATATTCCACTGCACAGGAGAGAAAACAATTAACTCTTTCTATCCACAAGAAGAAGAAACTATAATCTGTTTTTGCTCAGGCTAAAGATATTTTACTTGGCAAGGTGATGCCTGGGTTGTTCACAGGTGGGAAGAGAGGACAAAGAGACAAAACATATAGTTGCAGCAGAAAAAGAAAGAATTTAGAGTTGTGAATAGGAAGAGTAGATACTTCTCAGGGTGGCTATTCAGCAAATCCTTATTTTCTTGGAATTGTGCTTTATGATTGATGAGTCTGAAAATAGACACCCAGTCCAAAGTGGATCAAACAGATACTTTCTTCCCAGACTGAAATATAAATATAAACCCAGAAAATGGAGACAATTAGTCATCGAAGCCAAGTCTAGCGAATGATCATGTTCAAGGACAAAACTGTCTGCCATGCCTGTGATTTAGTCCCTACAGCAGTACCGATTCTTTCCCTACCCACCTCTTTGTTACTCAGCTTTTTTTGTTTCTTTGAGATACTTCAGTATCTTTCAGATGAATTCATTTTCTCTTCCTCTTCCTCCCTGTCCTCACTTAAGATTGCTTGAATGGATTATTTCTGTAGTTTGCATCCAAAAGAACCCTAATAAATACAGAAGTTATGGCATAAAACCTTTGAAATGTGGAGCAAATCAGTAAAACTTTTCAAGAAGCACTAACAGGGACAGGATTTCTTCCGAAGGCATTATTAGTCCAAGAGTCAAGAAGGGGCTGATATACCAAGATAAAAGAATGTATCAAGAAGCAAAGCAGAAATAGAGACACAGACTTAGAGATCAGACATATGGATATCAAAGGGGAAAGGTGGGGGGTGGGACAAACTGGGAGATTGGGATTGATACATATACACTATTGATACTGTGGATAAAATAGGTAACTAATGAGAACCTCCTGTATAGTTCAGGGAACCCTATTCAGTGCTCTGTGGTGAACTAAATGGGAAGGAAATCCAAAAAAGAGGGGATATATGTGTACATATAGATGATTCACTTCATTGTACAGCAGGAACTAATACAACATTTTAAAGCGTCAACTACAAATTGGCACCTGCCTGTCCACTACAAACTGGCACTTGCCAAGAGCATTGCCAGAGACCAAACAACAACAACAAGGGCATTTGCCATCCACCTCTGCAGAGATTGAACCCTGTGAGCTGCTGTTGACTTTCAACACACCCTGAGGGAGTTCAGGGTGGAGTGAGGCTCCAGGGAATCTGGTAGGACAAGTCTTTAGATAGTTAGGTATTTTCAGGAACTGATTTCATGATCCCAATCCTTGGGTCTCCTCCTATCTAGAAAAGCACTAAATCCCTCATGGTGACATCAGATCCTTGTGACTAGGAGAAAACCTTTTGTAAAATAAGCACATAATTGCACTGAACTCTGCCTTCAACAAAATCCATTATATTGACCTTCCCCCACTGCCTCTTTGGAGCAGTCTCTCAGAACTATCTGAGGTGCTGTCTCCCGGGCTGCAGTCCTCATTTTGCTCCAAATAAAACAACTCACAACTCTCACATTGTGTATCTTTTTAGTCGACAAAAGCAACTATATTCCAATAAAAATTAATTTTAAAAAATAAAAATAAAAAACAGGACCCAGGCTAAAGCTCAGATTAGCAGGGTCTGAAAGCTGTGGAAATCTCTCCCTTGATCTGTCTCTTTGTGCCTAAGTCAACTGTTTAAACTTTATTATACCCAAGTTCAAAACAGCATTCAGATATGGCAAAACTAGTCATCTCTGAAACTGAATGGACTCAATAACTATCATAATTGTCAGATATTTCTTCCAGTTCCTTTAAAAAAAAGTTGGGAGGAGATGATTTACTAGTGAGAGACATTTCTGATTAAATCACCTGCCATTCCAACTGGTTACAAACAGAAGTAGAATCAGAGAGAAATCATTCCGACTCTAATACTACTTACAAAAAAATTAGGAAAATGAGCAATGAAATTTTAAGCATTGAGGAAGAGTCAAGAGCAATTCCTGCTGAAATAAATTTGGGCCACCAGTGTTAGTAGCTGCTGTACGATTACTATTTATTGTATTGAAAGTCATAGGAGCTACAAGACACAATAGATTGTGCCCCTAGAATGGGGAAACTGTGTCTAGAAATATCATCTACTGAAAATGAAACCAGAAATGAAGAGGTTTCCAATTTGCTGAACATTCAAATATGGTATTCATGTGAATTCCATAAAAAAGTTTTTTGTATCCTCATTTTATTGGGGATTTGTACTGGGGATCTCCAATACAAATGAAGAAACCCTTAGAAAAGTTAATTAACTTACCTATGGATACAAGTCTAGTAAGTGCTGGACTTGGGATTTGACCAGATCTGTTCCAATCTAAATCCCATGCTATTCATACGGGTTGCAAGAGTTTAGTCATCATCAGCATAGTAACCGAAGCTAAATGTTGATTCGTACATATTTAGAGGATGAGACCAAAATACTTCCCATGTGTCTATTTTGGAAATAAGTCACATCCTCAGAAATATGGGACTGGAATGTAAATGAGATTTTAAAAAAGCTATAATATAAATATATCATGAGTTTTTTGGATACAGTACCACAAAAAAGTACTTTTAAAGAAAGACTGGGAGAAAAATCAGTATTTAGGATAAGCCAACATTTCTGATTCCAGTGGTTAGAATTGCATATAAAATTACTTAATGCTAATATTGCCTCAAGTATTCCATGGACTGTAAAGGGAAAATGATAATTTCCAAGTAAAAACTAACTGGAATGAAGGGGATAGGAAGCCTATATATGGATGAATGTTAAGGATCAATGGTGTTTAGATTTGCTGTGGGTAAAACTGAAAAAGAAGGAGGAGATTATGTTCCTATTTGGACCTTCTCTACATCATTGAATAAAGACTCCCAAATGGCTGGCAGTCAACAATAAAATTGTGTTAAGTGAATAGAAGTGGACTTCTAATCATTATTTTAATTGCATTTGCAACAAGATGAAGTCTTCAAGAAGTAGCAATAACATCTATCTTGGGACAAACTCAGGTTTTATGTTGAGCTATTGCATCTTCTACAACATGGGTCTCTTTTTAGAAGCTCCATGCAGTTATTATGGGTTCTCAAATTGGCAATTTTTTCTAAGATCAGGGACATGAAGTTAAAATGTTCTTGACTGAAAGGTACTTTATTTGATTTTTCAGATTTTTCCAATGACTGACATATATTGAGAGCATTTTGATTGATTATGCAAAAAAAGCAACAGGATGGATGAAAATTATTTTCAAGTCAGTTCAGGGTTCTTATAAAAGTCAGTACTGTGCTAACAAAGTCATTTTCATTTCAGTATTTAAAGCTACATTTCCAATTTGTTGTGAACTGCAGAAAAATCTTATGTTTCATAATTTAAATGTCATTAAATATAAACAACAGAATGTATGTTCATACATTTATTTTAAGTAATACATAAGACTGTATACTAGAGTTGAAAGTGCAATATTTTGATAAAATATAGCTGTACACATGTTTGTGTAAAATTTAAAAAAAAAAAACTGTCTACACTAAATTAATCCTTCATCTGAGTGCCAGGTCACACATATAGAAACAAAGGTATGGATACTGAGGGAAGGGCTTCCCTGGTGGCTCAGGTGGAAAAGAATCTGCCTACAATACAGGAGATCCAGGTCAGATCCCCAGGTGGGGAAGATACCCTGGAGAAGGGAATGGCTACCCACTCCAGTATTCTCGCCTGGAGCTATATTTCATGGACAGAGGAGACTGGTGGGCTACAGTCCACAGGGTCACAAAGAATCAGACACAACTGAGTGACTAACAGTTTTTTTTTCCACCAAGGGGAGAAAGGGGTAGGGTTGGGATGAACTGGGAGATTGGGACTGACATATATACAATATTGATACTATGTGTAAAATATATAACAAATGAGAACCTGCTATATAGCACAAGGAACTCTACTCAATGCTGTGTGGTGATCTAAATGGGAAGGAAATCCAAAAAAAGAGGGGATATACATATATGTATAGCTGATTCACTTTGCTATATAGTCAAAACTAACACAACATTGTAAAGCAACTATACTCTAATAAAAATGTTTTTACATCAGTTCAGTCGCTCAGTTGTGTCCAACTCTTTGCAGCCCCATGAATTGCAGCACGCCAGGCCTCCCTGTCCATCACCAACTCCCGGAGTTCACCCAAACTCACAACCATCGAGTTGGTGATCCCATCCAGCCATCTCATCCTCTGTCATCCCCTTCTCCTCCTGCCCCCAATCCCTCCCAGCATCAGAGTCTTTTCCAATGAGTCAACTCTTCGCATGAGGTGGCCAAGTACTGGAGTTTCAGCTTTAGCATCATTCCTTCCAAAGAAATCCCAGGGCTGATCTCCTTCAGAATGGACTGGTTGGATCTCCTTGCAGTCCAAGGGACTCTCAAGAGTCTTCTCCAACACCACAGTTCAAAAGCATCAATTCTTCAGCACTCAGCTTTCTTCATAGTCCAACTCTCACATCCATACATGACCACTGGAAAAACCATACCCTTGACTAGATGGACCTTTTTTGGCAAAGTAATGTCTCTGCTTTTGAATATGCTATCTAGGTTGGTCATAACTTTCCTTCCAAGGAGTAAGCGTCTTTTAATTTCATGGCTGCAGTCACCATCTGCAGTGATTTTGGAGCCCCCAAAAATAAAGTCTGACACTGTTTCCACTGTTTCCCCATCTATTTCCCATGAAGTGATGGGACCGGATGCCATGATCTTCGTTTTCTGAATGTTGAGCTTTAAGCCAACTTTTTCACTCTCCACTTTCACTTTCATCAAGAGTCTTTTTAGTTCCTCTTCACTTTCTGACATAAGGGTGGTGTCATCTGCATATCTGAGGTTATTAATATTTCTCCTGGCAATCTTGATTCCAGCTTGTGTTTCTTCCAGTCCAGCGTTTCTCATGATGTACTCTGCATATAAGTTAAATAAGCAGGGTGACAATATACAGCCTTGACGTACTCCTTTTCCTATTTGGAACCAGTCTGTTGTTCCATGTCCAGTTCTAACTGTTTCTTCCTGACCTGCATACAGATTTCTCAAGAGGCAGGTCAGGTGGTCTGGTATTCCCATCTCTTTCAGAATTTTCCACAGTTTATTGTGATCCACACAGTCAAAGGGTTTGGCATAGTCAATAAAGCAGACATAGATGTTTTTCTGGAACTCTCTTGCTTTTTCCATGATCCAGCAGATGTTGGCAATTTGATCTCTGGTTCCTCTGCCTTTTCTAAAACCAGCTTGAACATCAGGAAGTTCACGGTTCACATATTGCTGAAGCCTGGCTTGGAGAATTTTGAGCATTACTTTACTAGTGTGCGAGATGAGTGCAATTGTGCGGTAGTTTGAGTGTTAGAAATGTGTCAAAAAAAAAAAAAGAGCTTCCTCAGCGCTATACATCGGTCCTGCAACAAACACAGAAATCATTCAAATTACCTACAGCCTTGAACAAATATTTTAGTAGTCACAGGAGTTTGAGCAAACTCTGGGAGATAGTGAAGAACAGGGAAACGTGGTGTGCTGCAATCCATGGGCTCTCAAAGAGTCAGACTTGACTTGAGCAATTGAACAACAACAGCAAATTAATTAAGTTTAAAAAAAACAACTTTTCTTTAGTGATCATCTTTGAGACTCTGTGGGGAGAAAAAACAAAACAAAACAAAACAAAACAAAAGCCTCTTTATGCCCAGTCACGTAATATATTAAGTTCTCATGGTTTTCTGTACAGTGATTTAACCAGGCTCCTTCCATCTTGGGCACCTTCTTCAGTTGGAGCCTCAGACTTTCAGCCAAGAGACAGGGGTAAAACTGGGTATAGAAAGTAAAACCATCGTAAACACTTTGGACTGGAATTGAAAGACTTTATTTCTCACAATGCATTGGAAAGAACTAAAAATTTGAGCCCACCTAGATGCATAGGAGGCTGATAAATATAATCCCTGCATGGGCAGCTACTTCCTCGTGAACATTCTGTACCATAGCAGTGGGACAGACACCTCTCTTGGATAGGTGTCTCTGTCCTAATTGTCAATCTCTAATCTTATATCTAGTTAAATTAACTTAAAGAGAGTAAAATAAATAATTTTTTCAGGCAGACAAAAACTGAGATAATCCTTAAATGAAACTGGAGGGACTTTTGTAAATTGTACCTTAGTACAAAAGAAAATGATTTCAGATGGAAGATCTAAGATGCAGGAAAGAATAAAGAAGGATAAAATTAATACATTTTGGGGAAAGTCTAAGCATATGCTGATTGTATATGTATAACACTAATAATATCTACTTTTCAATGCAAAAAACAGAAGTGAAATAAAATATTGCTTCTCATCTATAAAAAAAAACTGACATGGATGGATTTCTAAAGTATTGTGTTTCATGAAGGAAACACAGGCACAAAAGATTATTTGAATCAATTTATAGTAAATTCTAAAAAAGCCAAACTTATAGTGGCAGATCAGTGATCCAGCAGCCAGGATTGGCAGCAGAAAACTGACTAAAAAGAGACACAAGGAGGAACTTCCCTGGCAGTCCAGTGGTTAAGACTTGGTCTTCCAGTGCCAGGGGTGCAGGTTCTATCCCTGGTCAGGGAGCAAAGATCCCACATGCCTCATAGACAAAAAAAAAAAAAAAAAAAAACAACAAAGAATAAATATTGTAACAAATTCAATAAAGACTTAAAAATGGTCCACATCAAAACACCTTAAAAAAAAGATACATAAGGAAAACTGAGGTGAGGGAAATCGTCTGTATCTTGACAGGAGTATGAGTTACATGACTGTAATGTGAAATATTGATTATTCTCATTATACCGTATAGTCTTACTTCTTAACATTACACTTTTTTTTTTTTTTTTTTACAAAGTAGACTGTTCCTGGTGTGATAGAAATGTGTGGTACTCACTGTTAGCAATTATCATAACTATAGATAACTTGTATTGGTTGACACTATGCAAAAAAGTTTATATGCATTCTTTTACATAACTTTCACAATAGTTTGGTGTTTATATCCACATATTGAATAAGGGAAGTAGAACTGAAGATCAGTTCCTTGTAATTTCTACCAATGGAGGTTTGAAGCCACTTTCTAGCACCTGCAAACATTCAGATGATTGATAACACAAGCAATATTTTGAACACATGCAAACCTGGAACCAGGTTTATGATGACGCTCTAATTTTAGGTAGCAAAGCACAGCTGTTACTGTGTTGCTTTTTATTTCAAGTTTGCTATTTTCCAAGGCCATAGAAAGACTAGCATGGCTATAGATTGTTATGAAATAAATGTTTAAATATCCTAATAGAGAATACTGGCCATAGTATACTCCAGGAAGACTCAAATAATAATAGGATTTAAATGAATGAGGTTTTAATGACAGTTTATTTTAATGTGACTGTCCAAAGAATAAATGATTCAAGTTTGCTCATGCCCTTTCTTGGTAAATACTGCCCTCCCCCAAAGACAGCCACTGTTCTGATTTCTCTCACCATAAAGTAGTTTTGCCTTTTTGAGGGTCATATAAAGGGAATCATACTGCTTGTAGTCTTTTGTATGCTGTTTCTTTCATTCATCATATTTCTGAGATTTAGCTATTTAATTGCAAGCATCAGTAGTTAATTTCTTATTGCTCTCTAGCATTACATCGTATAAATATACCACCAATTGCTATCCATTTTCCTGTGATGAACATTAACATTGTTTTCATTGTGTATATATTGTGTATATACTTACTATAAAAATTCATATACAAAAAAGAATAAATTATCCAAGCCATAGTAAACTAGTTGACAATGATTGCTTGATTTTACTGCCCCAAAATAACACGTAGTGCCAATAACCTCTGAAAAAGTATTATGTTTATATTTTGAGATATCCAGAAATACCAGTTAAGGATCCACAGAAGTAGTACCTCTGTGGAATGATATAAAAAAAAAAAAATCTCTACTCAGGTTCTGTCAGTGTTTTTACCAAAGAACTTCTCGTATCCAGGGTGATTGATGCTGTTTCTAACAGGAAATTGCTAGTGTGATAACAATAGAACATGTTGAAGTGGGTCTCTTAGTCACCACTAAAAGAGTGACTTGACTGCTCTGAAGTCAGAGAAAAGAAAGGTAGCTTCTGGATCAGAGAAAATGAATGACTTAGAAAATTGAGTATAGTGCTATACTATGAAATATTGCCAGTGACAAAAAAAAAAACAAAAAAACAAAAAATTATATGGCCTAAGCAATTTTGGAGGATTCCTGTTAAGGTGATGGGTTTCTGCAATAAGAAAAGATAACCAAAAGAAAACATTACTTTCTTCAAATATTTTTTTCTTTTTTCCGTCTTTTACTTTATTTATTTTTGAGACATGGTTGATTTACAATATTATATTAGTTTCAGGTGTAGAACATAGTGATTCAAAATTTTTGTAGATTATACTCCATTTAAAGTCATTATAAAATATTGGCTCAATTCCCTGTGCTGTATAATATATTATTGTAGCTTACCTACTGTATGCATAGCTTATACCTCTTCTTTCTCAAATAATTTGTATTCTGACACAAAGCATGTTTGATGAAAAAGAGTAATGCACACACCCTATCAAATATTTGTTCTGTCAATTATGTTTATTTTATACCTCTCTGTGTTATAAGAAAGAGAAAATGCTGCCCAGGCTGAGATTAGGGGAAGGGAATCTAACCAAATATAAACAAAGTTTTCAGTGTTGTTTTAATATAAAGCCTCGAAGCTTTTAAAATTTTACTTTGGTTCAAGTCAAAGTGCTCAGTCCTCAGTCATGTCTGACTCTTTGCAACCCCATGGGCTGCAGCCCACCAGGCTCCTCTGTTCATGGGATTTCCCAGGCAAGAATACTGGAATGAGTTGCTATTTCTTCCTCCAGGGGGTCTTCCCAACCCAGGGATCAAACTCGGAGTCTCTTGCGTCTCTTGCATTGGCAGATGGACTGTTTACCACTGAGCCACCTGGGAAGCCCACTTTAGTTTACTGAACAGCTATTAAAGAGTAGAAAGATAATTTATGATAATGAATTAAACCAGGTTACAGAGCCCATGACTTTACTGTATATCTATCTAGTTGACGGATGTTGCATTTGCCGTTCTATTTGCTCATCTCCCCTACTGGATACATTTCATTTGCTGTCCCTTCTTCCACCAATGAGGAAGAAGTTTTTTAAAAGTGTCACTTAACTGCTAAGAACCTTCTTAGGTGAAAAAAATGATAACTTCAGGAAAGGAAGTACTAAATAAAAATCACCATATATGTTCACAATTTAAATCATTCACATGAAATTATCGGACAACATTAATTTAGGGACTGATGGCATGGATCTATACTGATCACTCTACATAAAGTTCTAAAGACAAAGACCCTCCTCGCAAGGAGCTTATCAGACATAATAGTTTATGTTCTTTGCATAGTTCATACATGCCAGTCCATGTGGCAAGCACTTTGCAGGCATTATCTCACTTAATTCTCACAGTAATCCATTGATATTCATAGGACAGTTCTCTAGAATTATAATTTAATGTGATGGAAGCAAAGCCATCTAAGTCAGGTACATGCAAAGCACATGCTTAGGCTAAAAACTGGGGCAAAGAGAAAATTAAATGATGGAACAGAGTAAAATTAGAGGGACTGTATTATGTTCCGGAGATGAGAATCCAACAGTTTGTTACATACCCAGTAAGTCCCCTACATTCGCATCTTCAGTTGTGAAATTTCAAAGATGTGAACAAGCATCTGGTTCCAGCAAGGGACCAGAACCTGTGCCATCCACGTCAGGCAAGAGTGAAATTGAAGCTTGTCCTCTGTCTCCTACTGCTGACAATCCTTCGCCTCTACCATATCTCACCTCTGCTCTTTCCTCCAGTCAGTAACTCTTCTTGCCTGTTCACTTGATGCCAGCCAATGTGTGCTAACTGGTGTACGTCTGTAGTGTACTTTTCAAGGTACTGCAAGATTAAACATTTTTATTTTTTGTGTTTGTTTTCTATGTATTATTTGCATGCCAAGTATTATAAACCTATTACAGTACAGTACTATACAGCCCATTGTGTTAGTTGGATACCGAGGCTAACTTTGTTGGACTTACAAAAAAATAGGACTTATGAACATGTTCTTAGAAAGGATCTTGTTCATATGTAGGGGACTTACTGCAGAAGGAAGAGCATACACTTCTCAGAGTCAGGAATTACAGACTATTAATTATTCCTAGGTATCAGACACAAGAATTACAAAATGTCGGCCTCGTTGGCAAAGGCAGAATTTCATTCCAGAAGTGTTTTGACCTACTAATCAGAAATACCAAGACTCTCAACTCATCAGTTGGTGAATTGTTGGACTAGTTTCACTTCAAAATATAAAACGAACTCAATGAGCACAAGGTAATTGGCAGTTTTATGATAAGATAAAACTCTCATTTCAGTTGGGATAAACCAAAGAACTTTATCTCTTTGTGAAAAAAAGGTAGATGGCTAAGGTCAGTCTCAATTAAAACAAATTTCCTAGAACCAGGGAGATAACTCTTGACTTAGGGAGACCAGTAAATCTTTTCTGCATTTTCTTTAGTCAAACATGACTGCACTATCCAGCGCTGACACTGCTCCTGGGCAAGAGAACCTTAGAGAAAAAGCCTAAATGAAAATCCCTTTTCTCCCCAATGGCATATTGTTTTGATTAATCCTTACTTGAAATTCTAACTTTAAACAAATTCTATCTTTTGCAATTTGTGTGTCAGAGAACCTATTTCCCCCTGAATAATAAAAAAAAGGAAATGGAAAATTTCCATAGCCTCTATATAATGATATTTCATACAACATAGTTTTAGATAAAAGATTATAGAATTATTTTTATTAAATTGGATCACAAAGTGAATACTTAATGATGGATTCAGACCTTTTAGTGAGCTGTAGCCTTAACCAGGCAAAACTGGTAGCCTGGGGAAATTCATTTAAAATCTAAGAGAGAAAATAATTTTTTTTATTTTTAAAATTAAAGTCAGTTAACAGAATGGAGGCCCCAAAATCTGCCTCTAAGTTCCCCAGTTGAGGTAAATTGAAGCACATCCTCTGATTCTCCAAGGATTATCATGGTTTGTGCAGGTTCCTCTGCGGTGAAGCACAACTGTAATGGCCAGTGTAATGAATGAAGCCCAGTGTAATGGCCTTGTCCAAGGTCCCTATGGGAATGACAACAGACTGTGTATAGGGCTGAAGCTGAAAGAAAGAAAGTGAAGTTGCTCGGTTGTGTCCGACTCTTGGCGACCCCATAGACTGTAGCCTGCCAGGCTTCTCTGTCCATGGGATTTTTCAGGCAAGAATACTGGAGTGGGTTGCCATTTCCTTCTCCCAGGGGATCTTCCCAACCCAGGGATCAAACCTGGGTCTTCCTCACTGCAGGCAGACTCTTTAGCATCTGAACCACCAGGGAAGCCCACTACACTGATGGGATGAAGATAGGATTCATGCAAATTCAAGTCTTACAGTTGGTAAATCTCAGGTCAAAGTTCACACTTCTATGTGTTACATCAGTGTGGTGGGCTTCCCCAGTGGCTCAGATGGTAGAGTCTGCCTGTAGTGCGGGAGACCTGGGTTTGATCCCTGGGTTGGGAAGGTCCCCTGGAGGAGGGGACCAACTGGGAGTATATGGCAACTCACTCCAGTATTCTTGCCTGGAAAATTCCATGGACAGAGGAGCCTGACAGACAGACAGTCCATGGGGTTGCAAAGAGTTGGACACGACTGAGCGACTTCACTTTCTTTCTTTCTTTTCAGTGCAGTGGTGCCTGTACAGCACAGTTTTGCAGACACTGACGTTTTGCAGACATTTGCTAAGAATAATGTTAGCTTGGGAGGTGCTGTTGCTTTAATAGATGCAGTTTATCAGATCAAGAGAGATCTCTTCTAGTTTTTGTTACTGAGAGTTTAAATGGACCTTGCTTTTTTTCCAAATGTCGTTCTTGCATCCATTGTGGTGGTAATACGAATTTCTGCTAATCTATCTTCAACTTCACTGACTCTTTCTTCTGTCAACTTCGTTTTTCTACTGAACCCGGCCAATGAATTATTTATTTCAAGTATTGTACTTTCAGTTCTGAAATTTCAAATTGAAAAAATTATTTCTATGTCTCTGCTGAGGATTTTTATCGTTTATTCATTTCATGTATGCTCCATTTGACCTCATGTAACACAGTTATATTACCTGTTTTACACTCTTTGATTGAAAAATTCTGACATTTGGCACTTTTCCCAGATTGTTGCTTCTCTTGAAAATTGGTCACCTTTTTCTAGGTCTTTTTATGTCAAGCAAATTTGATACAGATTCTGTATATTTTGAATGGCAACTCTGTTTGTAAACTGTAGATTCTGTTAAGATCTTCAGAGAATGCTGTCGTTGTTGTTTTAGTAGGTAATCAACCTATTAATAAGGGTTTCCCTCCTTCCCTTGTGGCTCAGTGGTAAAGAATCTGCCTACAAAGCAGGAGACGCAGGTTCGATCTCCGGGTTGAGAATACCCCTGGAGGAGAAAATAGGAACTCACTCCAGTATTCTGGAGTATCCCATGGACAGAGGAGCCTGACAGGCTACAGTCAATGGGATCACAAAGAGTTGACACAACTTAGCAACCAAACAGCAACAGTAGCAACCTACCATTTGGGTTCAGACCACAAGTTCTGTCTTGCCTCCTGTCGGTGGTGGTTCTCATGTCAGTTCAGTTTTCAAAGCTTTTGTTGTGCTGCTTTGGGTCTGTCACACACATGAAACAGTCAGGGGTTCCTCTGAGACTGGGGCCAATGTTTCAACCAGTTCAGTTCTCAGCTTCTTTGTTACCATGTTGTGAGTCTGTCTCCTTCATACACCACTAAGGGGTGAGCCTGAGCCTGCGCAGGTTCGTAAACAGAAAGTCTCCCTCTTCAAGTCTCCTGTCTGGAAACCCCATCCCTGCCACCTCCTGCACTCTGAGGCAATCTGCTCTTTTTTCAGATTCCTATAGACAGATATACAGGATTCTATAGAAGTTTCGGCTTCCCATGCCACTGTTCTACTACCCAGCTATGTAAAAAATCATAGCACACACACACACACACACACACACACACACACACCCCTCACATTCTATCTGGGTTTTTTTCCAAGTTTTGGCTTCCCTTCATAAGCCATCTATTTTTGTTCAAATTTAGGAATCCTCAGGTGGTTGATGTTGTGTTTTATCTACCGCTTTTATTTTTATTTATTTTTTATTTTGGTCACGAGGCATGTGAGATCTTAGTTCCCTAACCAGGGATTGAACCCTTGCCTCCTGCAGTGGATGTGTGGAATCCTAACCACTAGACCACCAGGAAGTGCCAATCTAGTGCTTTTAATTGTAACCCACTTCTCTGCCGTCTACCTTTATTTTCCCCAACTGGGATCCTTGGAGGATCACCCAGGAAATCACATTCAGAGATCCAGACCAAAATTCGTTAAGTGTTATGTGTATATTTGAAGGGAGTTCCTCTTTTAGGTTCCTTCTCACTGGATTCTTTTTTTTTCTTTTAAACTATTAGATATCTTGACAGTCCCAGTTTCCATCACCTGACTTGATTTCTGCTGAAGTTCTAACATCCAAATGCATCAGGTTTGGAGAATTCCCTCTGGAAAATCCACATAAAAGAAATCATATATATCAAGATAAATGGCTCAACTTGTCAGTTCTTTTTATTTTGTGGTCAATTATTGACCAGTCTGATTTGTACGGATATGTGGGTGTGCATGCTAAATTTTGTGAATATAGTAAATTAGACTTTAATTTTATGCTAAATGAAATATACAGTTTAAAATTGTATGCTATTTTAGATTGTTGATACACAGAGACAGCATCAACTAGGAAAAAACTACATTGATTATATATTTAGGTATTGCAGAAAGAATTGATGTTTTCGAACTGTGGTGTTGGAGAAGACTCTTGAGAGTCCTTTGGACTGCAAGGAGATCCAGCCAGTCAATCCTAAAGGAAATCAGTACTGAATATTCATTGGAAGAACTGATGCTGAAGCCGAAGCTCCAATACTTTGGCCACTTGATGCGAAGAACTGACTCATTGGAAACGACCCTGATGCTGGGAAAGATTGAAGACAGAAGGAGAAGAAGGGGATGACAGAGGATGAGATGGTTGGATGGCATCGCCAACTCAATGGACATGAGTTTGTGTAAACTCCAGGAGTTAGTGATGGACAGGGAAGCCTGGTGTGCTGCAGTCCACGGGGTCTCAAAGAGTTAGACATGACTGAGCAACTGAACTGAACTTTTGCAGAAAGAGCATAAAGTTTAGAGGCAATAAAGTGTATTCTACTTTGGGATTTTTCAAAAATAGCTGTATGAGTTTTGGCAAATCACTTAATCCATTTTTAAAATAAGTGCACCCTCTTGTACTCTAAAGGATTATAACTTCTTTTCTTCTCTAGCACACTTGCCTGAATAGAAATAATTCAATTACTCATTCAAAAATATTTTCTGAATGCCCATGATACATGCCACACATTGTGTCAGCACCAGAAATAAAACAATGCTGATATTTCATTTATCATGGAAATAATTTTAACTTTTAACCTTAAATTCTTTATCAGTCAGTCAGGCAGTTCAGTTACTCAGTCATGTCTGACTCTTGGCGACCCCGTGGACTGCAGCACGCCAGGCATCCCTGTCCATCACCAACTCCCGGAGTTTACTCTAACTCATGTCCATTGAGTTGGTGTGGGGGAACATAGATGGAGACACATTTTAGAAAGGAATCACGCAGGATGTATCAAGGACCCTTTTAAAAAGTATATTTTTGACAGAATAATGCTATTTTGAGAGGCTAAGAAACTGATTAAAATGCATTTAAAAATGTATTAATAATAGCAATTGCAAGCACATTTCCATAATAGAGTTTTGATTAGTAAAGAATGTTATGGCTATATGACAATAAAATGCAGTCACTAAAAAGATTGTTTACAAGGGATGTTTAATGATATGGGGAAACGCTTATGATATTATAATGGTTAGAAAAAAGATGGTTTACACACTGATCTCAGAGATGCATAACAATGGGTACAGAAGACAAAGTACTGAAGTGTTCATAGGGCTTGTGTTTCCTAATATTTCCTCCATCTCTTTTTCCTATTCCTTTATTTAAAGAGTACTGGTGGTGATTAATATTAGAATGAAATCTTCAGGGTATAAAATACCAAGGCAGTTGAAAGAACTAAAAAAGGAAGTATTACTTAGATAAAAATGTGGTGACTGGAAGGACTTGGATCATCCCTTTCTGGGAAGAATGTGCTTTTCTTTAATCTCATCAAGGCTAGTTGAGTCATGGTGTCATTGCTATTTTTGCCATTTGGCACTGAAATACGGATAAGGGTTTGTGAATGCTGAGAAGACAAAAGGAAACGGTTTGCGAATGCTGAGAAGACAACAGGGTACACTGTTCCCACATATGGTCCCTGGCTACTCAGCTCCTGTTTTCTTTGTATTCCAAAGATCTGAAAGATTGGAGACCACAATTCCAAGCCTCGCTAAGCAGCTGGATTTTGAGTAGCTTCTATCAGTGGGGATCACAGTTAAAGGATTAAAATATGAAGGGAAGTAACATGTTATCCTGTTCCATAGGGAGAAATAGCAGACGAGTGTAAATGACTGAGGGCATCAGAAAACTCCATCAGTTTCAGTAGGTAGAATCGCGCCTGCTCAGAGGCAGGGATGATATCAGCAACGGGTATCAGGAGTTACAGTTTCAGTAACTTCAGCAGCACCAGTAGCAGTCCTTGCTCTGCCTCAGTGGTAGAACCTGCAGCCAATCAGTGGGAAATATGGATTCCTGAGCTTCAGCCTAGTCGTGAGAGCAACTTCCTGATCTCTGGGTGACACTTCCTCCCTTTTGGACTCTGAGTCCTTCCAACCTTTCCATGTGTACTAAGTCGCTTCAGTCCTTCCGACTCTTTGTGACCCCATGGATCGTAGCCCGCCAGCCTCCTCTGTCCATGGGATTCTCCCAGGCAAGAATACTGGAGTGGGCTGCCGTATCCTCCTCCAGGGGATCTTCTCCACCCAGGGATGTAACTTGCTTCCCTTATGTCTCCTGCTTTGGAGGTGGGTTCTTTACCGCTAGCTCCACCTGGAAAGCCCCCTTCCAATGTATCACTTTCCAATTCCTGTGTTCCATCTGTACTTCTTTTACTCGTCTTCGATCACCTTTGTTGTCAGTTCCCAGGGCTGATCCCTGAAGTGAATTCTGGTGTGAGTGTACCCGTCAAGTGTTGAGTCAGCCGCACTGGCCAGCTGGCTTTTCCTCAATCTACAGACAAACTTGGTTCACAAGTCCTGGCCGAGTTGTGGACTTAGATTTGTACTTACTACATGGATGTCATATGTAATTAGTTATCCTGGGCATTTCTGGAAATCACTGGACTTCCTGTTCGTCACTCGAGTTTCAGTGCATTGAGATTTGTGGTCTTACTGTTCATATTAATGTGACCATGGTTCTACTTCTGATCCAGTGGCTCCTTGGATATTGAACTTCCATCTTTCCAGGACCACAGCATACCTTAGTCATCTCCAGTCCTGCCCTTCATAGTCGATCACGGATTCTCATACTTTAGCGATTATTTCACTATATGATGGAACAGCTTGATATCTGGCACAGAAAAACTTGCCTATTTTCTCCCTTTTCTCTGAAGGAGTGTTCTTTTACATGAACTAAACTAGACTTTAGGGGTCAGTTCTTAACCTTATTGCCTTTGAAGTTTTCATTTTCATTAGCATTCATGCATTATACAGCATAAAGCTTTCATCTCATAGATGCTTTTAAAGCTAATAGTTCCTATCCATTTATGGCACTATCTAAGAAACTTTCTTTGAAGCACCACGTTATCAGGCATCTAACTGGAAATAATTAGAGGCTTTAAAATTAAATTATTTAATCCCCAAAGTATAATGCAAAAAAATGTTGTACATCAATAAGAAAATAAATTAATGTGGAAACTTTCTTTGTGCATGTGCGCATACCATTCGCCCAAGCTAGAATTTTTGTATTTTCTTTCAGGTAAAACACTAGATAGAGGCTACATAGAAACACACACACACACACACACACACACACACATATATGTAGCATAGATATGTTTTATATTAACTATGTAGTATAGATATGTTTTATATTAACTAATCAGACTATGTACACACACAACATTTAAAACATTTCTTCTATTTTATTTTTATTGAAACAGCTTGAATAGTGAAAATGCTGTCTCAAATGTGACTGTTTACATACATGTGTAAATTAGGTATACTGGATATTCTGAGGTTTTGTCCAAAAGAAAGTGTGGTCACATAGTATTGTACATAGTCATGAAGTCCCTTCTTTGAAAACATTGTAACCATGATGGAATCATTAAAGGGAAAAGTTCCTATTAAGTGGCTTCATGGATTTCTCACTGCAAAAATTTAAACAACTAAAGCACAGTGAGATGACAATTGAAATAATGACTTGTAGATGACCAGCCTCAAAGACACAGAAGTGCATCTGGGATCAATGTGATATAGATGCTATATGTTGGAAAAACAGCAGTGGATAAGACTTCCTGGTGGTCCAGTGGCTAACACTCCAAGCTCCCACTGCAGGGGCCTGGGTTCGATCACTAATCAAGGAACTAGATCCCACATGCTGCAACTAAAAATCCTGAATTTAAAAAGCCCTAAAATAAGACACAGCCAAATAATTAAATAGAAAAAAAAAAAAAAAACCCAGCAGTGGATAGACACATGGGAGGGGGGTGACTTCTTAATCTGTCAATTGCTCTAAGGACAAATTTGAGTCTACACTATCTAAAATTATTAGATTAGAATGTAAGAAACTCAGTCAAATATCCAGATGGTTAATTTACTTGAAACCACTGTTTCTGAATGTTTGGCCATATGGCAAGTTACAAACTAAACATCTGGATAAATCGTGTGCTGTCTTTTCCCACATGTAATTTGGTGTTGTGCCAGAGACGTGGAGTTGCCATAAACATCCACTTTCTCCCAGATGGTGAACAATCTTAACATATCTCTGTTTCTCCTTCAAATAAGCTAAAGTCTGCACTATCTGGTCATAGAGTTGTAGTGAATCTTTCTCGAATGGTCATATTTCAGAAAATTGCATTTATTGGTAATGAAAACATCTACCAACTTTGTCAATAAAGGCCAGTTCATTTTCTTTAGAACTGAAAACACTATATAGAATTTTATTCTATCTGTTCCTACATGCGATTTCAATTGTTTCCCCCCAATAGTTATTCCATATTGCAGTGGTCTTAAAAATGCAGTCCTCGGACCAGTAGCATTTACATCACCTGGGAACTTGGAAGAAATTCAGATTTCAAGCCTTACTGCAGATCTCAGTTCAGTTGCTCAGTAGTGTCCGACTCTTTTTGACCCCATGAACCACTGCACGCCAGGCCTCCCTGTCCATCACCAACTGCAGGAGTCTACCTAAACCCATGTCCATTGAGTCGGTGATGCCTTTCAACCATCTCATTCTCTGTCATCCCCTTCTCCTCCTGCCCTCAATCTTTCCCAGCATCAGGGTACTTTCAAATGAATCAGCTCTTTGCATCAGGTGGCCAAAGTATTGGAGTTTCAGCTTCAACATCAGTCCTTCCAATGAACACCCAGGACTGATCTGCTTTAAAATGGACTGGTTGGATCTCCTTGCAGTCCAAGGGACTCTCAAGAGTCTTCTCCAACACCACAGTTCAAAAGCATCAATTCTTCGGTTCTTAGCTTTCTTTATAGTCCAACTCTCACATCCATGCATGACTACTGGAAAAACCATAGCCTTGACAGATGGACCTTTGCTGACAAAGTAATGTCTCTGCTTTTTAATATGCTGTCTAGGTTGGTCATAACTTTCCTTCCAAGGAGCAAGCGTCTTTTAATTTCATGGCTGCAGTCACCATCTGCAGTGATTTTGGAGCCCAAAAATATAAAGTCAGCCATTATTTCCACTGTTTCCCCATCTATTTCCCATGAAGTGATGGCACCAGATGCCATGATCTTCGTTTTCTGAATGTTGAGCTTTAAGCCAACTTTTTCACTCTCCTCTTTCATGTTCATCAAGAGGCTCTTTAGTTCCTCTTCACTTTCTGCCATAAGGGTAGTGTCATCTGCATATCTGAGGTTATTGATATTTCTCCCGGCAAACTTGATTCCAGCTTGTGCTTCCTCCAGCCCAGCATTTCTCATGATGTACTCTGCATAGAAGTTAAATAAGCAGGGTGACAATATACAGCCTTGACGAACTCCTTTTCCTATTTGGAACCAGTCTGTTCCATGTCCAGTTCTAACTGTTGTTTCCTGACCTGCATACAGGTTTCTCAAGTGGCGGGTAAGGTAGTCTGGTATTCCCATCTCTTTCAGACTTTTCCACTGAATTAGAAACTATGGGACTGAGAACCAGTCATCTGTGTTTTAATAAACCCTCTAGGTGATTCTGGTGTACCCTACAATATGAAGATCACTGCTGTAATTAAAAAAGTCTAAACTTTCAGAACTGTTTCACAGTTTGGTATGAATTGCATTTGTAACTCTTTGAACCAAGAGAAATAATTTACTTCTTTATTATAGTTTCTTTTATGTCTCCAAACACAAACGCTCAGGCTTTTTGTGTATCCTTAGTCACTCAGTCATGTCTGACTCTTTGCGACCACATGGACTGTAGCCCCACCAGGCTCCTCTGTGCATGGGATTCTCCAGGCAAGAATAGTGAAGTGGCTTGCCATTCCCTTCTCCAGGGGACCTTCTGGACTCAGGGATTGAACTCTGGTGTCTTGCATTGCAGGCAGATTGTTTTACCATCTGAGCCACCAGGGAAGCCCCTCAGGCTTTTTACCCATTTTAAATTTCTCTACTCAGCTAACAGCAACAAAATAAGGCAGTCTCTTCCCCTCTTTTCATTTATTAAACGTTTTACTTCCTTCAACAATTTCTGTTTTGTTTTCTCACATCTTCAGGACGTTTATGGAATTTGGGCCTGAAGGTATAATGCCAAGTGTAGGTCATTTCTGTATGTAAGTGCTGAAATTCTGTTGAATATACTTCTATTTTCAGCCAATCACTGAGCAAACTTTTAAACCTATTTTAACATCAATATTTTATATAAACATAAAAATATTCAAGAAATCATGTAGCCTTCTCAGAGAAGTTGAGAGTTCTAATTCTGAATTATGAGCCCCAATTTTTGGCAAAATTATTCATAATTTCTATGATTCATCTCAAAGGAGGGCCATACCAACCACAAGATGTAAATTCTTCTATCACTGTAGAATTGTAGACTTATTCATCCTTGGTAAACCCTCTAAATGGTATTTATTCAGTCACTGAAACTAAATGAATCTTGACCTAAAATTTTGCATGGAATAGATGAAAACATGCATTTTACAACTGTTTGCTGGTGTCTCAGTGGTAAAGAATCCATCTGCTAATGCAGTAGATGTGGGTTTGATCTCTGGGTTGGGAAGATCTTGAGAAGGGAATGGCAACCCACTTAAAAGAAAATTCAAGGACTTCCCGGTGATACAGTATATAAGAATCTGCTGCCAGTGAAGCGGACATGTGCTTGATCTCTGGTCTGGGGGATTCCTTCTGCTATGGAGCCACTGGGCCTGTGTGCCACAACTACCGAGCATGTGCTCTACAGCTGGAGAGCCACAACTACTAAGCCTGTGTGCTGCAACTGCAAAAGCCCATGTACCTAGAGCCTGCAAACCCACTCCAGTACTCTTGCCTGGAAAATTCCATGGACTGGGAGGCTCCTCAGAGCCTGGTAGGCTACAGTCCATGGGGTCGCAAAGAGTCAGACATGACTGAGTGACTTCACTTTATATGACCACATGCAGTTTGACTATGAGGTAAGAAACAAGAAAGCCTGAATTCCAATCCCAGTTTTGTTACTTACCAGCTATGAAGTGCGAACTATAGCAGAGACTGAAAGTTGATTCTCCATAGGGATTTGTTCTTGTTTTTATATTAATGGAATCCCCCATTTTCAACTAGACAAATGGAGCCCAGAATAAGATTCCCTAGGTCCCTTTTCAGCCAGGTGTGGTTGCATGTGATCCTGTCACCAGAAGGGGTGTATGATTTCCAGAAACTAACCTTCCCTTACATGGTTTTTCCTTCTTACTAGAATGTGATCATAATTCCCAGACTTTTGGCAGCCTTCTTTGACCATGAAGTGACCTTGGGTCTGAAAGCCTTATATTGTAGAGTAATAAAATAAAAGGATCTTGGGTCCTGCTCCCGTGGGTCACGATTGCAGCCCTGGACCTGAGAGAAAAAGATAAACATAAAGGTTTAAGAAAGAAATAAATTTTATCTTATTTAGGCCAACACATTTTGAGTTTCTTTTTCAGTCAATCTTAATCTCAACTAATGATATTTAATTACTTTGAGCCCTAACAGTCTTATTTGTGATATGCAAATATCTTATTCATAGAGTGCTTTTTGGGATTTATCAAGATAATATATATAAAAGCATTCCAAAGTAATATACAAATGTAAGTTCTTATCATGAATTGCATAGCATTTCACAGTAGCAATTTGATTGTAGTAGAAATCAGAAGCACTGATGCTTTTTTTAACAGTGATAATCTTTTTTCCTAAGTAGAAATATATACAAGAAGATTCTTGTCAACAATTGTTAGAGTTAAAAATTGTTAGAGTTAATAACTATTAACACAAAATATAATAGAACCACAGTCTTTGCATTTAATTAATATTTTCCAACATTTCATGGACAGTTTGCATTAATCATATCTAAAGGCAGGTTTTGAACATTTTTATGAGCTTTATTTTTCAGATAACCGATTCAGGTATATCACAGATGTAATTCAGATATTCTTTTGTGGTCCTGTTGATTTTCCTTTTTATCAAGGCTGTTAACTCACAACAAATACCCTTGAACATTTTGGGGCGAGAATGTTTTATGCCACAATAACAGAACTCTGGGGTTTTGATTACACATTTCTCTGAGTGCTTCAGAAGAATCAAAGTCCATCTGGGAAGATAATTCCGGAATTAATTAGAGCTACTCCTTTGGTCTTATCCCTACCAAAGCAGTGCATCTGTGGTTGGACTCCATTTTTCATGAAACAGAGTTTCATGGCCTGCAAACTGCTTATGAAATAAAAGAAGCTCTTCGTAATCAATAAAATAGCAAATAGGCACTGATGGCATTCATCAGAGAAATCATCTTTGATTTGACTGCAAAAAATTTGTCCCACTCATTGAATGTATAAAATGTCCAGATTCATATCCTGTGATTTGAATTGCTGCATTCATGAGATCATGGGACCATGTAGGAAGGGGAGGAAGAATTTCATTGAGTTATGATGCAAGGTTAACGCTCTCTTTTTTAAAAGGGGAAGTTATTTGATTTGTGTTTTTTTTTTTCTTTTTTATGGCTATGCCATTGTTAAAGATATTGCTTGTGCTTGCTTAGTTTCTTTGTAATGGCTACAGTCCTGTCGGACTCTTTGTGATACTTTGGACTGTAGCTCACTAGGCGCCTCTGTCCAAGGGATTCTCCAGGCAAGAATACTGGAGTGGGTTGCGATTTCCTTCTCCAGGGGAGCTTCCAGACCCAGGGACTGAACTCATGTCTCCTGCACTGCAGGAGGATTCTTTACCCGCTGAGCCATCAGGGAAGCCCAAAGATACTACTTATTTTTTAAATCAAAGATTCATAAGAGAGATTTTTCACTAAAATAATTGCTACAAAAGTTTTTTTCTCAAGATAGGGATATATGAATATACCAGTTTTATATTAAACATTGATTAAACATGTACTTTATGAGGAAAAGGGAATTTAGCTATTCAATACTTTTTCTCTATTCTTACATGCCAGGAAACTCAGAGATTTAATACTAAACTGACAACTCATTTCAGGTTTCAAATAACATTTAATTCATGGTTCCTTCAAATTAAATTGACTATCTTTTATCATTTTTTATTCCTTAATTAATTTATGTACTATTTAAATGCCTTCTATAGACAGAATGCTAATTAAAATTATGCAAGTACTGAAGTAGATTGAACAAAGATGTCATATGCAGATTATTAACTTTGTAAAAACATTAATAAGAAAAAGGCAGAGATCTTTGGGATTTAGTTTTTTTGGAAACTGAAAATAACCCTTAAAACAACAGAATTAAGTTCCTAATATAGAAACATATAAGCTGGTTCTGGTTTTACAAACAAAGATAAAAATTTAAATAAAATATAAGATTCTTATGTAGGAGAAAAAAAAAAAAACTGACAAATTCTGACATATTTCCAACTCGTTGTGTGACCCTGGTTTTGCCAGCTATCCTACTGGGAGGCAGGGCTCTCAGCTCCCCTGCTCCAGAATGAAGGGTTTGGACTAGACGATTTCTCTACCTCCAACATTCTCTAACTCCATGACATTAAAAATTTCTATAACTCCACAATACTACAAACTTCTATAATTCCATGACATAATAAAACTCTGCAAATCAATGATGTAACGAAAGTCTATAACTCACGATACAACAAACTAAAACTTCATCACTGACTGAATAGACATGAGTTTGAGCAAATTTCTGGAGATAGTGAGGGACAGGGAAGTCTGGCGTGGTGCAGTTCATGGGGTCACAAAGAGTAGGACACGACTTAGTGACTGAATGACAACAGCAGAACTTCATGATACAATACACTTTTATAATTCCATAAATCAAAAAAACCCTGTAACCCTATGGTACAAAAAATTCTAAAATCCACACAATAACAGAACTCTTACATATAGGTCCAACCAGAGCAAATTTTAATGGTTCATTCCAGGAGAGATCTACTTTTCTCCTAAGAAACTGTGCAAAGTAAGTTGCTTCCCTCCTCACCTGTATTTGGGATAATTGCTGTTCATTGCTATTGCTCATGTAACGATGAAAAAGAATTTTTCACAGAGGGAAAATAAGATATGGCTATTCACTAGTTTCATCATTACTTGGAAATATAGTTAATTAAACAGATTGTCCAAGATGAAACACTAGAAACAATGATTATCCTGGATTAATTTAGCTTTTTTTCTTTTACTTCTGAAAGGTTGTACGTGTCATCTTTCTATGACGGTGGTATAATGATCCTCTCTTTGGATACTGAAAAATGCATTCTTATTTGTAATTCAAGTACATAACTTTTTACAGAGCAGAAAGATGAAAAAGGGCAAAATAAACCAAAAAAAAAAAAAAAAAAGATACAGAATCTAGTAGAATTCATTTCAAATATATAAGCTGAACTTTTAAATGCAGATTTAAAGATACATTTAAGTTTACCTCTTCATTATATTTTCTTCAATTGCTCTAACTCATCAGTTAAAGGAAATGGCAAACCCACTCCAGTATTCTTACCTGGAGAATCCCATGGACAGAGGAGCCTGGTGGGCCTCAGTCCACAGGGTCACAAAGAGTCGGACACAACTGAGCCACTTCACTTTCACTTTAAGATATAATCTACAGTGTTCAGCCTCTAGTTACTCTGCAAATGTATCACAGGGGTAGTTCTGGTGCCCCTGTTTTACACATTCATTTAGGTACTAGTTTAATAGATATTTGCTGAGTACTTGCTAGAAATTCAGAATATAAATGATAACAATACACATTTTTCATACTCATAAGTTCATAATTGTGTAGGCTTTGCATCTTAGAGAATATTTAGTTAATATAAATAGCTTTTTATTATTTTCAATTTAAAATAGGAATATATATATAGCAGTGTCACAAAATGATTTAATAAATAAAGTGTTGCTTATTAGTAGGGATTAGTAAACTAGCTAGTAGAAGAATGAATGAATTATATAATAATTTAGAAAAATTCTTAATCAATGGCTTAATGACAGAATAATTAAAAGCAAAATATGGTATCATATTATATATATATGTATATATATTTATTTAGAAATTTAGTTGCCAAATTTCCCATCCAGGAGTCCTATATATAATGTAATAAGAAATGATGTTGTAGCTTTGCTTCTTAGAGGTCTTTCTTGTTCCTCTACCCCTTCTATTAATGAAGAAAAATAAGCTTCATTGTTGCAAATAAACCTATTTTGTAGATAAATATATTTCTACCATAACTGGTAATACGTAGTTTTCTTAGATCCTGAGAACAGAGCCAACATTTTAAAAAAATCAAATAGGAGAAAGAAGAAGGAATAAAGTAATCATTTACTTACCCAGGGAAACAAAAAATAGCATCGCAGAAAATCTAATGTGTGATTCAGAGGATTTATGGGAGTACAGATGGTAAAGGAATGAAAGACATTTACATGTTCTTAAATGAGAATATAAATGTCCGATTTTTTAAATTGTTTTTACAAGACAATAAAAATACAATTCTCGTTCATCTTGTGAAGAGGATGGGCGAGGAGAGGCAATGCAGGACAAAGAAGTCAGCTAACTTTTACTGAGTGCCCTTCCAGCTACTTCCACAAGTGCTGCTTCATGCTTGGTGTCATCATTTAAAAATTTTATTTGACTTAGGAAGAAACAAAGTAACCTACGATTTGACTCCAAACCTGTTTTTCAATTATGCAACATTCCTTCTCCATATAAGGATCTAGGATGACATCTCCAGCCTAACAAGTGACACTGACCTGGTAGCAAGGATTGTTTTCCAAGTTTTAAAGGCAGCTGCGTCATAATTGGCCAAAAATAAAACATATAATCAAAATAGAGACAACTTGGCTCAACTGAACTCAGTAAAATTGTAAAGGAGAAATCAATATTTAGAATGAAGACTATTCTTTACAAAAGAAAATTGATTTTTATTTATCTATAAAACGCATGTGCGAATAATGTAAAATCAAGATAAAGCAATTCACAATATGCACAAAACTGATAAACATTATGACAATTCCCCTTTAGTAAAAAGATAAAGCCATCGCAATCTGTCAATAAAACCTGAAAGAAAAGATTCACAGTCGTGCCAATTTTTAACTGCTTTTATCAAGCACACCTGAATAAAAATGTGCCTTACTACAAAAGCTCAGACAGTCAGATGTTCTCTCCTTTCATTGTGAATCACTATAGAGATAGGACAAAATGGACTCCTTTTAACTTTCCACTTTTCTAACTGTTTGCTGATTAGTTCCAGGATATGGACTTTAATGTGAAGGATTTATTTGGAAATTCAATATACAAAGAGAATACATAGCTAAAACCATTCAAAGATTTCTAATGTCTTGATAGGCAGACATATATTTCCATGATTTATAGGTATGTATACATACATATAGGCTTCCCTGGTAGCTCGGCTGGTAAAGAATCTGCCCACAATGCAGGAGACCCCAATTTGATCTCTGGGTTGGGAAGATCCCCTAGAGAAGGGAACAGCAGTAGAATTGTGGAATTGCCTGGAGAATTCCACGGACAGAGGAACCTGGCAGGCTACAGTCCATGGGGTTGCAAAGAGTCAGACAGGACTGAGCGACTTTCACTATACATACATATGGGGCTTCCCAGGTGGCTCGGTGGTAAAGAATCTACCTGCCAATGCAGAAGATGCAGGTATCATCCCTGGGTAGGGAAGATCCCCTGGAAGAGGAAATGGCAACGCACTTCAGTCTTCTTGCCTGGAGAATCAGGTGGACAGAGGAATCTGGTGGGCTACAGTCTATGGGACTGCAAAGAGATGGGACACGACTAACTAACTGAGCATGCATGCATACATCCACAAGTATAAATATCTGATAAAATTTCCTGATCATGGACTTACTGGTACTCAAAGCTGTCTCCTATCTGAAACACTAATAACATTCTTGGCAGCATGAGCCCATTTCAAAGGTCAAAGATACAGAGCTTGATTCTTCACTTAAGCTAAGAAAAATGTTTATAGACAGAGCCTTTTTAACACCATACATGCTCAACCAATTTTCGTGAAGTTTGGTCCAGATCAAAGTAAAAATTTTACTTCTGTTGTCATTCTGTGAACAACTAGTGTTAAGAAATATTTTCCTTAGACATTACAGAGAAGAGTCTCATCTGTAGGGCCATAACTAGAGATACATAAGAATTAAAAAAGATTTAAAAAATGCATCTAGAAGTAGGTTCTGACATAGTAAAGAAAAATTACTAGCTGATGTGGTACTCAGTGGAGAAGGCAATGGCACCCCACTCCAGTACTTTTGCCTAGAAAATCCCATGGACGGGAGGAGCCTGGTAGGCTGTAGTCATGGGGTCGCTAAGAGTCGGACACGACTGAGTGACTTCACTTTCACTTTTCACTTTCATGCATTGGAGAAGGAAATGGCAACCCACTCCAGTGTTCTTGCCTGGAGAATCCCAGGGATGGGGGAGCCTGGTGGGCTGCCGTCTGTGGGGTCGCACAGAGTCGGACACGACTGAAGCGACTTAGTAGTAGTAGTAGTAGTAGTAGTGGTACTCAGCAAGCAACTGAAACATTAGAAACTGTACAAGAAAGTAGAAGAAAAGAGATTTCCTCTGGCACTTTCTTCCTGAAATTTAAAGATAATATACTAAATATTTAGGATCTCCAAAATCTTAACATATTCTCAATAACTTATATTCTTTTGGTATTGAATAAGAGATAACAATAACTGTTAAAACTTAAAATTTAGACAATATTAAAAAATTAAAATCACCTAACCACTGTTAGAATATAAGCATGTCTATAACATTCAGTGTATATATGTATATATACACACAAAATCTTATACCCTATTTCTACTTAGTTTAGTATAGTATTTAATTTAATATAAAAATATAATTTTAATTAAATATTACACATGCTGCTGCTGCTACTGCTAAGTCGCTTCAGTCATGTCCGACTCTGTGCGACCCCACAGACGGCAGCCCACCAGGCTCCCCCGTCCCTGGGATTCTCCAGGCAAGAACACTGGAGTGGGTTGCCATTTCCTTCTCCAATGCATGAAAGTGAAAAGTGAAAGTGAAGTCACTCAGTCGTGTCCGACTCTTAGCGACCCCGTGGACTGCAGCCTACCAGGCTCCTCCGTCCTCGGGATTTTCCAGGCAAGAGTACTGGAGTGGGGTGCCATTGCCTTCTCCGAAATATTACACATAAATATCACTAATTTTCCCAATGGTATTACTATATTTTTACATAATATACTTTATACCTAAATCTCTATTATTTAACATTGAGATTATTTCTTTTTTGTTTTCTGCTTTTATAAATAATGCAATGATAAATATTCTTGTGCAGAAACCTTTGTTCACATCTCTGATTACTTGCACTGAATAATTCCCTAGTAATGGAGATCACCAGGTAAAATGATCTATTTAAGACTTTTGAGAATATTAGGAGTGGTCCTCCAGAAGATCAAATCACTTTACATTTATGCCCCCTCTGTATAAGAGGGTCTATGTCTTGCATCTTTTGTCAACTCAGATATCATCTATTAATTTTAATCCATGATATTTTGATGGATGAAATAGCATCTTATAGTACCCTATATATATATAGTATACTTATATTATTTGGTTCTTTGATTTCTAGTGAGTTTGAAAATGTTTAAAAACACATAAGCCATTTGAATTCCTGTTTTATGAATTTTTATTCCTCATTGAGTACTTTTTCTCTCACTGAATTGCAAAGACTCATACATATTGACAAACTTGCCATACTTATTAAAAGCAACTTTTTCCCCCTGCTTGACAGAAATTTCTGGGGCTCATACTAAGATGAGAAGCAACTGCTCCAAGTTAATTACCAAAATTTGGGTTGATTTGATCACAAGCAATTCAACAAATTTTTATCTCTTTCTATGTGCCAAGAACCACACTGGGTATAGAGTGCAATCACAAGGACCCTGTGCTCCTGTCATATGCTAGACACAGGGAGATGCAGGTCTGTAAACAGCTAATTAAGAAATGTTGCTAAGGCCTGAGATATTTACATACTATGAGGCTTCTCCGGGGAAGTGAGGGCAACTGGTGTTGTAACTGAATTCCCTTTAAACCTTATTTTGCTCAGAAGATAGACTCATATACATTTTACACAATCACACAGATAGACATACCATACAAACACAGAGCACACACACACAACCTCCCTTCATATATATTTTTTACAGATGTTGCAGAAAAGGCAGCAGGGTCAGTGATGATGGAAACAGGACAAGACGGGTCTGTTAGAGTCATTATTTCCTTCCTGCAGCCCCTTTGGAATTCATGTTCCAGAGACACAGTTCACGCAGACACAGCTCTTTGCTTCCAAAGTTCTCTCTGGCCTCCTGCCACGCTAATCACAGAGGAACACAGGCCAGGCTCAGCTGTAAGATAATCATTCCATGTTCACTGACTTCAGCAGAATTTCCAAAGAAGTGAACCAAGGGCACAGCATGGCTCATTGTTAGATTAAAAAATAATAACAATGAAACTTGTTTGTCACAAAATGATAAAATGGAGGTGTCCGTGTCAAAATAAGAAACACAAATATTTTCTAGGATTATAATAAAATAACAATTCAGTGTTCAGAGGATAAGTAACATTCGTCCCTGGCAAAGGGATAAGACACCTTCTTTTCTAACATTTTCTGGCCTTTTCAAGGGTATCCTCATTTACCCAGGAAAAGAGAATGTACTCATTGAGGTTAAGTGACACAGGTGGTCAAAAGCAACATTGGAGCTGAATCCAAATATTATGATCCTTGGCTTAGTGCTCATCTTCATGCACCATGTTGCTTCCCATTGAAGTACATGAAGTGTAGGCTTGATTTGCAATCCATCTACCCAAGAAAAGGTATATGGGCCATATGGGGATATACTAGGAGGATGCTGGTGAGTGAAAGAAGGGGAATTCAGTGTAGCCTGGAGGGGACAGTCCACAATAGGACATGTAAGGTAGAGATAGTGGAGGACAGGGAAGTCTTGGGTACTGCAGTCCATTGGGTCTCAGAGTTGGACATGACTTGGCAACTGAACAACAGCAACAACAAGGTAGAGATATCCATGTTCAGGCAGGATTCTGACACCACCATCACCACTGCAGCACCATCATCACCACCACCATCATCATCACCACCACCATCATCATCATCACCACCACCATCATCACCATCATCAGCATCACCACCATCATCACCACCATCACCACCACCACCATCATCATCACCATCACCACCACTATCACCACCATTACCATCACCACCATCACCACCACCACCATCACCACCACCAGCATCACCATTACCACTGTCACCACCATCACCAGCATCATCACCACCATCACCAGCATCATCACCACCATCATCAGCATCATCACCACCATCACCACCATCATCAGCATCACCATCACCACCATTACCACCACCATCACCATTGTCACCACCATCACCAGCATCATCACCACCATCACCATCTCCACCATCATCACTCCTGCACTGCCACAGCCTCCCAACCACTGTCAGTGTTATAAACTTTCTCTCCTCGGATCATCCTCACTTGGATTCCGAGATGCCATTTGTAAAACTCTTACTTGACTGGGTCACCCATTGCTTGAAACTTACTACCTACAAGGTTAAGCTTAAGCTAATTGACATGGCTCTTCTGTGAGCTGTCTATGCCTTCTCTCTACCCTGCTTTTCCATTGACCCTGGCTTGAACTTGATGCTTCAGGTTTACCTCATCCTTTTAGGAGGCCTCCCTTTTCCCCTTTAACTGGGTCAAGTGCCCATCTTTAGATCTCCTCTATGTTACTCCATTATTATAGTTAACTAGTTTTATTAATATTTTCTAAAATTTAAAGTCTTATTGTTGTGTTTGATCTATAGGACATGTTTGTTAGGAAAGTCCACTGAACTTGGTAGTAAGAGCATCAGACTCCGAAGCCAGACTCTCTGGGTTTGAACTGCTGGCTTAACTGTGTGACTTTGTATGAGTTACTTAACCTGTCTGTTCTGTTTTTCTGCCTATAAAATGGGAATGATAATATTCTATAGTGTTTGGGGAGAATTAAATGAGTTTATATATATATATATATACACACACATATGAACTGTGGCTGGCATATCCATGCTACATAAGCTATAGAAATATTTGCTATTGTGACTGCAATTAAAGGGACATATGACATGAACCTGACCTCAACGATCATTCAAAGAACTACTAGAAACACAAAGAATATATGTAATAAGAAAGGACAACTCATAACTGAGGTCAAACTACATTAGCACTAAACATTCAGACTAATAGACAAGAAATCTTTCTGCATTCTAGAAAAGGGAAAGACCATTTCAGGCCCAAGGATGCAGAATGTCAAAAAGTTCATGAAGGTGATGGGGCTGGAGGGATAAGCAAGATTCACAATCTGTGCTCTCAGTGGGGTTCGATGGGCACTTGGCGCAGAGCAGTCCTCTGTCCTCTGTCGTGTGCAGCCATCCACACATCAGGGCATGGCAGACTGCTGTTAACCCAAGCTACCAGGCGCTTACTGACAGTAGTGCCCCCTTTTGACAACCATGAAAGCGGTACACATTTCCAAACATCTAGGAGAGTGGGACTGTACCTGGTTAAGAACCTTGCGGGCAGAGAAGAGTAGAAATGGACATTCCGGGCAAGAACAGCATGAGCAAAAGGATGATGGGTTACCCAAGAAGGGTTACAGAAAAGGGTGTACGGCTAGGTATAGCAGAGATGTAATGGGCCAGAATGTGAAGCAACTTGATGGATTGAGAAATTAGACTGATGTGCTGTTGTGCACATTCTCTACTTACATCTCAGTTGCTGGAACTGAGTGGAAGGAATATGAACTTTAGAATCAAACCACCATGGGTTTGAGTTCTGTCCTACTGTTTACTTGGTAAATAAATCACTTTCACCTCTCTCAGATCCATAAAAGAAATGTATAAATGGATCACTGTGCAGGATGAAGAGGTACGCTTGTTACAGTGCTTAGCAAAGTGTCTGAATCACATAATGTGCACCAAAAATGTGAGCTTGCTTTGAAGTTCCTCTCTGCCTGCCATCACCCCAGGTTAATAACTTGCACCTGGATAACTTTCCACTTCGTTTTATTTTTAACTATAACTAAACACACCTAATTGTCAAGTTTAGACATTGGGAAAGCATGCATTCTTCTCAGAGTGTCTGCAACAAATTATAGTTTCAAGGCTCAATGGTACATTCCTAGGGGGTGCTGCTCTTAAGGGGGCCACTTGAGAGTGGTTTATTTAGAACACTCATAACAAAGCATCATGAAGAGGCAATTATCCTGTGCCTTGAATCTGGTAAGAGGAAGAAAATGATTACTTTGGCAGGCAGAATGGATATTCTTTTTTATATATGGCCTATCACATTTTTTTTTTCCAGTTTCACTGAAAAGAAAACTTTAGAGGCAAATTTTTTAAAGTTTCTATTTTGCAGGCTCTTCAACAAGCAGAAATGTACCTATAATTGGCTCTGTGGCTTCCATTCCCATTTAATATGAAGCCTCCACCTTTACTGCTTCTCCCTGTCTGTCCTCTGATTGGATGCTCTAGGCGCCACACTGTTTTGTATCAAATGAATAGTTGAATGATGGATTGTTGTTGTTGCTGCTTAGTCACTAGGTCGTGTCTGACTCTTTTGTGACCCCATGGACTGTAGCCAACCAGGCTTCTCTCTCCATGGGATTTCCCAGGCAAGAATACTGGAGTGGGTTGCCATTTCCTTCTCCAGGGGATCTTCCTGAACCAGGGGGCAAACCAGCATCTCCTGCAATGGCAGGTGGATTCTTTACCGCTGAGCCACCTGGGAAGCCCAACCTATACTATATTCAACCTGATTAAGCATCTTTCTGATGTGGTTCTTTACTTCCCACCAGGAAACACTGAACAAATGGGTTCTGGACTTCAGAATTTCTCTTGCTTCTTGACTGGGACAGTAGTTGTGTCAAATTAAATTTCACATTTCTTAACAACTGCCTGAGACACACCTACACAAATTCACTCATCTTTCTCTTGCCAAATCACACCCCCAAATGCCCACTGTGTCATGACCTTTTTATTACCAGTGCGACTCCTGATGCCTGACCAGCTTAGATTTCAAATTCCATCTTAGTTCCTGAATTCTAAGCTCTACCTACTTTAGTTCCTCACCTTTGGTTACTGCCTTGCCTTTTGCTTTACATGTGTTAGGTTGCTCAGTCATGTCTGACTCTCTGTGACCCATGGACTGTAGCCCACCAGGCTCCTCTGTCCATGAGATTTCCCAGGCAAGAATATTGGAGTGGGTTGCTATTTCTTCCTCCAGGGGATCTTCCTGACCCAGGGATCAAACCCACATCTCCTGCTTGGTAAGTGGATTCTTTACCATCTGAGCCACCAAGAAAGCCTTTTCGCTTTAAAACATGGCTTCTTGCTTTTTCTCTAGATTCATTGACCTTGGCTGGCCTCAGTTATCTTCAACTCTTTAGTAAACACCACTTGTGTTTTATCTTCCACGTAGACCACTCGTTCAAGTCTTTATTGAATTTGTTATAATATTGCTTCTGTTTTATGTTTTGTGTTTCTGGCCGTGAGCTACATGGTACCCTAGCTCACTGACCACGGATGGAATTACACCCCCTGCATTGAAAGGCAAAGTCTTAACCACAGGACCACCAGGGAAGTCCCAGTAAACACCATTTACATGACCAATGTAGGCTAACTGTGAAGAGGAAGCAGTGATGGGTGAGGAGTGGGCGTGGGGGTCATCAGGCTTTAAACAAGGAATTGAGAACATTCAATGCGACCTACAAAGGATGGTGGGAATAGTTAGAAACTGCTGCCAACACACCTGCTCCCCAAGCCTCAGAGCATGGACCTTAACTCTGAAAAGCAGTGAACTGGTCTAATTCATCTTTGTGTCCTTGGTAAGTAAATGCCTGAATAAAGGAATGGAAGAATGTCAGAGAGATAGTTATGAAGCAGCATGAAGCACGGCTGTACCTACAGAGTCTTCTGTTCATACGACCCTCCTTTCTTACTGGCTTTAAGCTACATGGAAGGGTTAGAAATAGGTCAGGATGAATAAGGAAGAAGAAAGTGGAGAGAGGCCAAAAAAGGCGGCACTGGGGCAGGTTCCAGCTTTCTGGGTTTTGAACTAGATGAACTCGCCAGGGCCCCAATCAGCTGTGTCCTGTGTCCTGGGGCTTCATGGCAAGAGTTTGAGTTACATATACCTTTGCTGCTTATTTGTTGTGTAACCTTGGGAAAATTACCAAATCTATTTGAACATTCCAGCTTCTTAATCTCAAGTTTGTGAAAAAATAGTCTTGAAACTCGTAGACTATAATGAGGGTCAAATAAGAATGTAAAACACAGAAGTGCCTTATACAAAGCTGCTGCTGCTGCTGCTGCTAAGTCGCTTCAGTAGTGTGCGACTCTGTGCAACACCAGAGACAGCAGCCCGCCAGGCTTCCCCGTCCCTGGGATTCTCCAGGCAAGAACACTGGAGTGGGTTGCCATTTCCTTCTCCAATGCATGAAAGTAAAAAGTGAAAGTGAAGTCACTCAGCTAAAGCTCAGTAACTTGTCCACATGTGCTATCTTTTTCAGGAAGAAGTTAATAGTGATGATTCCTTTTTAAGACTTCAGGTTTAAGGCTCAAAGTGCCAGGTGTATCTTTCCCACATACCAGAAAAAAAAAAAAAAAAAAACAATAAATAATTGATTTATTCAACAAAATTTTAAGCATCTTCTAATGCTATGCCAGACCTGAAAATGTTGAGTAAAATAGTCTAGCAGGTAATATGGATTTATAGTAGAGGTCGGAAAGGATAAACACCTCTATGACTTACTCATTTAGTCATTGTCTCTTATGTGTTATTCCTACAAAATGTGTACACCTAAGGATAATTTTTTAAAGCTCTAATCTGTCCAATACTTATTTAGTAAAATCATAGAAGCTAGGATCTCCACTTAAAATGTCAAAATGTTTGTGGCATTCACAACAAACATCACAGAGAATTTTTTTTTCTTAAATAGCTAATCAGTTATACATTGTGCATTTAAGAATTAATTTATTAAATCCACAGTGTTACTCAGCCAAACAAATATTGACATGATGTATCATCACAATATGCTCTCAATAACAGCTTTTACATTGCTAAAGAGTTTGTCAGAAAATCAGAGATTTATGCCAAAAAACTGGCTCTCTGCATATGTCTGCCAACCTTGGCCAGTGATTTGCATCCAGACAGAATTTCCACACACCCTTGATATAGCAAAGCAGGTTATTACAGGGCCCAAAACCTACTTTTCCAGTGATCACAATCTCTTTGTAGTTATCAGTGTACATATATTTACTAAAAGTCTTCAATGTGTCTGTAGATTATTGAATGTTCAATTTTTTCAAGCAAAGTGAGATCACAGAAATGTTCAATAGCAAGCTATGAGATCCTTCCTAGTTCAGTTCAGTGGCTCGGTTGTGTCTGACTCTGTGCAACCCCGTGGACCACAGCATGCCAGGCTTCTCTGTCCATCACCAACTCCCAGAGCTTACTCAAACTCATGTACATCTAGTCCATGATGTACATCCAACCATCTCATCCTCTGTCGTCCCCTTCTCCTCCTGCCCCCAATCCCTCCCAGCATCAGAGTCTTTTCCAATGAGTCAACTCTTTGCATGAGGTGGCCAAAGTACTGGAGTTTCAGCTTTAGCATCATTCCCCCCAAAGAAATCCCAGGGCTGATCGCCTTCAGAATGGACTGGTTGGATCTCCTTGCAGTCCAAGGGACTCTCAAGAGTCTTCTTCAACACCACACTTCAAAAGCATCAATTCTTTGGTGCTCAGCCTTCTTCACAGTCCAACTCTCACATCCATACATGACCACTGGAAAAACCATAGCCTTGACTAGATGGACCTTTGTTGTTAAGTAATGTCTCTACTTTTCAATATGCTATCTAGGTTGGTCATAACTTTCCTTCCAAGGAGTAAGCGTCTTTTAATTTCATGGCTGCAGTCACCATCTGCAGTGATTTTGGAGCCCCCCAAAATAAAGTCTGACACTGTTTCCACTGTTTCCCCATCTATTTGCCACGAAATGATGGGACCAGATGCCATGATCTTTGTTTTCTGAATGTTGAGCTTTAAGCCAACTTTTTCACTCTCCTCTTTCACTTTCATCAAGAGGCTTTTGAGTTCCTCTTCACTTTCTGCCATAAGGGTGGTGTCATCTGCATATCTGAGGTCACTGATATGTCTCCTGGCAATCTTGATTCCAGCTTGTGCTTCTTCCAGCCCACCGTTTCTCATTATGTACTCTGCGTATAAGCAGTTAAATAAGCAGGGTGACAATATACTGCCTTGACGTACTCCTTTTCCTATTTGGAACCAGTCTATTGTTCCATATCCAGTTCTAACTGTTGCTTCCTGACCTGCATATAGGTTTCTGAAGAGGCAGGTCAGGTGGTCTGGTATTCCCATCTTTTTCATAATTTTCCACAGTTTATTGTGATCCACATAGTCAAAGTCTTTGGCATAGGCAATAAAGCAGAAATAGATGTTTTTCTGGAACTCTCTTACCTTTTCCATGATCCAGTGCATGTTGGCTATTTGATCTCTGGTTCCTCTGACTTTTCTAAAACCAGCTTGAACATCAGGAAGTTCATGGTTCACATATTGCTGAAGCCTGGCTTGAAGAATTTTGAGCATTACTTTACTAGCGTGTGAGATGAGTGCAACTGTGCGGTAGTTTGAGCATTCTTTGGCATTGCCTTTCTTTGGGATTGGAATGAAAACGGACCTTTTCCAGTCCTGTGGCCACTGCTGAGTTTTCCAAATTTGCTGGCATATTGAGTGCAGCCCTTTCATGGCTTCCTCTTTTAGGATTTGAAATAGCTCAACTGGAATTCCATCACCTCCACTAGCTTTGTTCATAGTGATGCTTTCTAAGGCCCACTTGACTTCACGTTCCAGGATGTCTGGCTCTAGGTCAGTGATCACACCATCGTGATTACCTGGGTCGTGAAGATCTTTTTTGTACAGCTTTTCTGTGTATTCTTGCCACCTCTTCTTAATATCTTCTGCTTCTGTTAGGTCCATACCATTTCTGTCCTTTATTGAGCCCGTCTTTGCATGAAATGTTCCCTCGGTATCTCTAATTTTCTTGAAGAGATCTCTAGTCTTTCCCATTCTGTTGTTTTCCTCTATTTCTTTTCACTGATCGCTGAGGAAGGCTTTCCTATCTCTCCTTGCTATTCTTTGGAACTCTGCATTCAGATGCTTCTATCTTTCCTTTTCTCCTTTGCTTTTCATTTCTCTTTTCTTCTCTATTTGTAAGGCCTCCTCAGCCAGCCATTTTGCTTTTTTGCATTTCTTTTTCTTGGGGATGGTCTTGATCCCTGTCTCCTGTCAGGAAGACAAATGTCACAAATCTCTGTCCATAGTTCATCAGGCACTCTATCAGATCTAGTCCCTTAAATCTATTTCTGACTTCCACTGTATAATCATTTAAGGGATTTGATTTAGGTCATACCTGAATGGTCTACTGGTTTTCCCTACTTTCTTCAATTTAAGTCTGAATTTGGCAATACGGAGTTCATGATCTGAGCCAGTCAGCTCCTGGTCTTGTTTTTGCTGACTGTATAAAGCTTCTCCATCTTTGGCTGCAAAGAATATAATCAATCTGATTTAGGTATTGACCATCTGATGATGTCCATGTGTAGAGTCTTCTCTTGTGTTGTTGGAAGAGGGTGTTTGCTATGAACAGTGCATTCTCTTGGCAAAACTCTATTAGCCTTTGCTCTGCTTCATTCCATGTTCCAAGGCCAAATTTGCCTGTTTCTCCAAGTGTTTCTTGAATTCCTACTTTTGCATTCCAGTCCCCTATAATGAAAAGGGTATCTTTTTTGGGTGTTAGTTCTAAAAGGTCTTGTAGGTCTTCATAGAACTGTTCAACTTCAGCTTCTTCAGCATTACTGGTTGGGGCATCGGCTTGATATCGAATGGTTTGCCTTGGAAACAATCAGAGATCATATGGAGGAAAGGGAGGGGGTTAGAGATTTCATTGTGTGATTTGAACAGCATTGGTGAAGCTCAAACAAAGGAGATCATCTATAATACAGCTAATGATTAACGTATTTGTTTAACAATGGGAGAATGTACCACACTTTTGAAAGAATGATTAATTCATTTCTGACACAAAGAGTAAATCCCTGCTTCAAGTAGTGAGGAAATATGAGTATATATGTTCATCAACTCTTCTGGCTAAAGGAATTATTTGTAGGGGCCTAAGAGGTGGAAATTTTAAGTTTTCATTCTTTATCATAATCTTCTGACATCTTTATTAAGTACCTGCTATGAGCAAGGCAATTTGAACATTCAGTTTCAGTCATGACTTTTCGCTTTTATAAAATATATAGTTTAAATTAGAGACAAATATAACTCTGCATTTAATAATGGCTATAATGGAGTGTACAAAATGCAATGGGTGCTTAGACAGCTAAGCACAATACCTAACTCTACTTGGAGGAGTGAGGAAAGGCTTCATATCTTTCAAACTTGATGAACGAGTCCCAAGCTTTGCAGGCAGGCAAATGGAGAAAGCAAAGGAGCATCAAAGATACTGAATATTACTGGTAGTTCAGCGTAGGTGCAGTGTGAACTGGAGAATGACACTGTAAGAGAGACAGCAGCAGTAACAGGTGACTCTGAACAAAGACCATTTCATGAAGGGCTGCATATGTCACAAAGAGCGTAGATTTTTGTTCAGTGTGATTTTGACTAGTGGAACTACATGATCATGTTTCCATGTCACATTATCTCATGATAACTGTGTGGAAAAAGGAAATGGAGGCTAGATGCTTCTATAAGAGCATATATGAGATGATGAGGGCTTTGGACAGTGGAGATGGTTATTATGTAAACTATCAATCCGATTTTGTCAGTTTTGTGATTGGTTTGCTAAGGCAAGAGAAAATCAAGAATCTTAATGAGTTTCAAATACCTGGTTTAGGTAATTAGGATGTGGCTAATAGACTGCACAGATCGAGTTAAGAATGTTGAATTAATGGTTTAATTAAATAGTGTGGTTTAAATAGTGATTTATCCATCTCAGGCACTATTGGAGTGTAATTCTAGAATTTCTATACTGGAGGGGCTTATATACAACAGTCTGGTTGGAGGAGCAGATTACCAGGAACTTACCCTGTAGCTGTATCAAGATACATAGGTTAAAAAAACATAATTGTCTGTACCACCTTCTAGAGCAGTACCAGACTCAAAGTTATCTTTGACTGGCTTTTACTTAATGTCCTACAATCTTACCATATTTACACCATATTTTAATAAGTTAGTCATTCAGTTGTATCTGACTCTTTCTGACCTCATGGACTGTAGCCTGCCAGGCTCCTCTGTCCATGGAAAGCACTGTTGTGAAGAATGAGACACGTGAAAGTATCTATCAAAATGTTTTGATGTTCAATATACTGAAAATGGGTATTCATGGTCATATTCTAGATGTACATTTCTTTCAAATAAGTTACATATGTAATTCACATATGTGTATATATATCCACTAATTCTATAAACACATAAAAAATATACATGTATATGTGTGTGTGCTAAGTCACTTCAGTTATGTCCAACTCTTTGTGTCCTCATGGATTGCAGCCCTCCAGGCTTCTCTGTCCATGGGATTTTCCATAGAATACTGGAGTGGCTTGCTGTGCTCTTCTCCAAGGGATCTTTCCAACCCAGGGGTCGAACCCATGTCTCTTATGTCTCCTGCACTGGCAGGCAGGTTCTTTACCACTAGCGCCAACTGGGAAACCCAAGGAAGTGTTAGCTGCTCAGTCATGTCACTCAGATTCTTTGTGACCCCACGGGTTGTAGTCCCCAGGCTCCTAAGTATACACACACATATAAATGATTTACCTACATAATATGCAGTTTTATAAATAGCCTTGGGAACACCAATATATAGTCAGTTATCTTACAAGTACTCCATTTCAGTATATAAATGCTTCCAAGTAATAAATATTTCTAGGTCTTTGAATAGAGATATGGTTGGATAGAGATATTAGTTGGGGTACTAGGGGCTTAAATTGGACTGAATTTTCTTTTCATTGGCTTTTCTTTCAAATGACTGTTACTAGAACACGTAAAAAAAAAAAAAAAAACAAAAACTGGACTTGGAACACTTTAAAAGGAGGCTTTATTCCCAGTGAGTCTCAAGAGACTGTTACAGCATCTCTGCACTTAGATACTGGAGAAGCAGGCAGTAGGAAGAATATTTCCCAAGATCCTAGAACATGTTCTACTCACTCTGACCCCTCAGACTTCATTTTATTCATCTACAAAATGAAAGGGTTTCCCAGGTGGCTCAGTGGTAAAGAATCTGCCTGCCAGTGCAGGAGACACATGAGCTGTGGGTTCTAGCTCTGAGTCAGGAAGATCCCCTGGAGGAAATGGCAACCCACTCCAGTATTCTGAGAAATCCCGTGGACAGAGGAGCCTAGCGCGTACAGTCCATGGAGCTGCAAATTGTCGGGACAGGACTGAACGATTAAGCACACACACAAAGTGAAAAGTTATAAATTCTCAAGCTAAGCTGAAAAGCAGAAATCATTAGGACTGCTTTTATATACAGAAATGCTTGCATATCATTCCACATTTAAAGAGTAAGAACTTTAGGGGTAGTTTCTAGAAGTCTGTATTCATAATTTTCTAGGTCACTTTGATAATCGCACAGGTTTAGGACCTACTAGCCTAAACACTTACTATAGGCACTTAACTATACTTTCAATTTTATCTGAAAATGGACTGGCATTTGGAAGTATACATTCATTTCTAAGACCTATAGCCATTAATCATCTTTGTCCCCTATCCCTTTTTTGGGCTACATTTGTTATACAGTGCCTTAACAGGTGTGTTAATTAAGCACTTTAATAATAAAATAAGAGTACACAATATGGTTTATGGTGTAAGAAAATGTATTTTCACAAGATATGAATCATGTACCAATAAAGCACTTTAAACTAAATACACCACTTTGAAACATTTTGCACAAAGAAGTTACAGATCATATTTAATAACATGTCTAGTTCTATACAAGGAAATATTTTTAAGACCTTACTGCAATAAAATTTTCCAACCAAAGAACAAAAATTTTAAATAATTTATGAGACATCATAAAACCTATCTGTGTGACAAATCAGGCAGAATTCTGTGCTAGAAACAGAATGAGGGAAAATCTAAATAAGACAAAAAATTCAGAAAATAGGCATTCATAAATTTCTCATTAATGGAGGTTTAATGTTGTTAAAGACCAGGCGTCTTTAGGCATCAGAAAATAAAAATCTGCTTATAAAAATAAAAAATTCCACGAACATTAGTTAACATACTTTTCTACCTCAGCACAAATTTTTTTGCCCTTTACAATTCTGAAGACTGCTAGTCATTGTCAAATATCTGAACCATGTCTTAGTCTTAACCAATATCATCTTTCGGATACTGATTCTGTTGCATAATTTTTTTTCCCCAATGAACCTAGGGCCTATGCACATTTCAATAAAAATTGGTTTTAGAAATACTTTATTCATGAATAATTCAACACCTATATCTTGAAGCTTACATTTTCCAGGCCTCCAAAGTGCAAAACAGATACCAAACAACCAGGCCTGCCTCCAGAGACCTCAGCATTTAGAATACAGCAGGTCAAGTGCTGGTTCTCAATCACTATAAGTCTTCACCTTTCAAGATATGCAGAGATACTGATGCCCTCACTAAGGGCAACCATAATCTTCCCTTATGTATATCTTTCTTTAAACTAAGAGAATTCCAAAAACCGTATGTTGACAATGCCTATGCTGTGCTTTCTCTGATCATCTTCAGCTCCTTATAACAATGTCAAGTATTTTGTTTTCCCTTCAGTTCTTTCCATTGCCTCTGTGGCTTTGTCTACCCAGTCTGGCCTTTTCTGTGACACTCTCGTTACAGGTTTCTGCTTGCCTTCCCTTTTGTTTCTTTCCTTCTTGCTAGAAGCCTGGTCATCTGGGCTTCCCCATTTTTCTTCCCTAGCTTCTTATTCACCCCACAACTATAGTCTTAATGCTTCCTTAAATGTTCGGTCTTCATTATGTATTACTAACCAGAATTTAAATTAGCATTTTTATGAGCTCTGTTGTGAACTTTCAGATGTTCTTCTTTACACTTTCTCCCTGAAGGCTATTTAGGATTATCTTAAAAAAGATGATGGTTTCTTGAGGATTCCTATTTTAAAGGTTGTTTTAAAAGAGATCAATAAAGGAATGCATAGTTCAACAACTGATGCTTCTACTTTATTCTTAATTTTCATCATTACAGGTACTGGAGTCTGCAAGATCATCGCTAAAACTCCTTGGTGTGAGATACCAACCAATTTTACCCATAAGGGCTAGATGGAAAATGCAATTTTGGGCTCTTTGATATCAAATTAAAATTTATTAAGAACTCAAGAAGTCTGAAACTTTAAAACAAGCTAAATGATAAGACAAGTTATTCATTGATATGATCCTTTACCATAAATGATATATAAGGAGGAATTCAACTATGTTTGTGTCTGTGAGTCAGATGCTATCAAGCCAACCGTCATGTGTGGATCCATAATCTTTTTTACATTTTTAACTCAGGGACAAGGAGGAAGATTCAGTAAATTTTAATTTTCCAGATGTTCTCAGAAAGAATGACCAGAAGCATCCTCCGGTTATAAGACACAGATGGTTGATCCATTCACCCCTGATGAACTACCTGTGTGTGCAGCGAGGCAGCAATGAAAGACTGATCCTCTGTGGTCATGGGGCCCTAGGCCGGGATGCGTTCTCTCCTCACATGAAGTGTGAACAACAAGCATGGACAGATAGTCACCTTTCATTATGTCTTCAATTACTGGTATTTTCATAGGATTTCAAATGCCTGATTCCAATTTTACAATAACAATACCAATATTTACTCTGGAAGGGGGTTTTATGTTCCAAGCAGCAGATATTAACAATGTCCAACACGATCTCTAGGAATTATTCGCAGTTCTGAACCGTGCTTTAGAAAAACATTTCCTACACAAACAGACAGAACAAAACGTTAGGTATTTAAAAAATGACATGCTCTCATTAACAATTCGACAATATGCAGAAGAAACAAAGGAGTGTCAAGTAGGTGCAAAGCTCAAATATATTAGAACCCAAGTCTAGGCTCCTTAGGTCTTGCTCTTACGCTTCTCACATCCTCAGAACCAAAGCAGAGGCTTCTTATGTCTTGTTCTTACTCCTCTCACATCCTCACAACGCAACAAACGTCTGAAAATTTGAAATTAGAACACTACCCACAAAAATAAAAAAAGAAAGGACACTACCCAAAGAAATACCACCAAACACAATCATCAATATTTGCTCTATTATATAATAAAATACTTGGGAGCAGGAAAAATAAGTGTAAATTACCACAAGTGACAAAAGTTTAGCAGTCCTGACCTATTTTGGGTCTGGGCTGCCTACTGAGAGTTTCTTCCCACTATATGATGCCCACAATTCAACTTTAAAGGGGAATCCAACAGGCAACATGTCAGAGTAAGAAGGAGTTCAGATTAATATAAACTCACTGGACATTTACAGAGTAAGAAAATGCAAAATTTTTAAACCCAAGTTTAAACAACAAAATGCCTCACAATTTTCAAAAAATAGCCTTTTTGATTTAATAAATTATACACTTAGAACAACTGACTTTTGTAAAAAGAAATTATCATTTTAAATCCCTCTTTATTTGTTATATGGCTAAATTTACATTTCAATCCCAGGCCTTATGAGGACAATATAATTTGTAGAAGTACTTAAAAAAATAACAGTTTAAAAATAACTACTTCTCAAGACTGCATTTATATTAAATCATGCTTAATTTAAAAATATTTTAACCGAACTATAAGCTAGGCAATGGCACCTCACTCAGCACTCTTGCCTGGAAAATCCCATGGACGGAGGAGCCTGATAGGCTACAGTCCATGGGGTCGCAAAGAGTCAGACATGACTGAGCAACTTCACTTTCACTTTCATAAGCTAAGGAAGGTACATCTCAAACAAATACAGAACTGTCGGTTAAAAAGTTTAAGACTACTCTTACCCTTCCCGCTTGTTAGGGTATCAATATGTAGTGCTACATAATGTTAATGGCTTGAGACTCGAAGTGCAGGCTAAGTCCCATGAAATTTAAATGACTGTACTTCTTCAAAATAATAAGTCAGTACTTACTGAATGTTCATTATGAATACCACAAACTTCTAAGCACTTACATGTACAACCTCACAACTATCTAATGAGATAGTTATTACAGAACATTATTCCCATTAGAGCACAATCTTACCTTAAGATTTTTTGTTACATGTATTAGTTAAAAAACTTTAATGTTCATTATTCAGAATTTCTCTTTCTTGTAGCCAAAAGCATATAACTGATACACAGAATGTAACAAATTATTCACACACTTAGGTAAAGACTGCCACACAATCCCTGAAAATCAGCCATTATCTTAGTAAAATCCTATCAAGTCTAATTAGAATGAATTACATATTCATTATCAATTGATGTAGACAGCCTCACCACACTGCCATGGATTGCAGATACTCACCAGCAGTCTGTGCAGGATTTATTCCTATTCCATCTAGAAAATAAGTTGTAAAATGACCTGAGTTATTTCTGAAGCTAAAAGGCTTTAACAGTAAGAAGAAATGTGCCAAAATAATGCTGCTGTGCATACAGGCAGTTATACCATGAACATGAATGACAACCTGGCAGGTAGGTTACCTGTTAAATCTCTCACTATTATGCCTTTACACATATTGCTGGACTAGACAATGTCTGTCAGTGAAACGACCCCACGAAGTCTGACAGAGGATAGTTTTTCATACTGTTTTGCCAAATCCAGTGAAAAATAAAGCCAAAATGCCTTAAGTATGCCATTCGTCGTTTAACACTGCTCTGAGGCATCAAATCTTAAGGCTGAAGAACCAGAGAGATATAAGTTCCACTGACAGTTGATAAAAGTTTACAATGCACTCTCTCAGTAGCTACTCATTTATGAATCTAAAAGTTTCCAAAAAAGGAAGGATCGCTTTCTTCCAAATACAGACACATTTCAATGTGGCAGCATGCACAATTTTTCAGAATGAGAAATTCCATCATTATCTAAACTAAATCATACCACTTACTGCTCATTAAAGCCACCTTCTCTTAGTCTTTCTTAACTACACATGAACTACTCACCAGTACCTGGGACCATGACTTTGTATTCTTAATAGTTAAGCCTTTCCTGCCATCTTTGTTCCTCATCTTATTTCAGTATTTTCTCTTTGGGCTGGTTCCATTAATTATTTGTAGTATCCAAAAACAGAATTTAATTTATATTATCTAACTGGATAAAATCCTCATTATTGCAAGCCTGTAAGAATTGTTTTCTATCAGGAAAGCAATAGTAAGGGACAGCAAAGGTACATTCCTGCTTAGCTTCCTATATTCTAAAACGATTTATGATACAATAGAAAACGTTTGTTAAATGACAAGTTATTTTCAGCAATAATTTGGCATAAGGACATATGATATTATAATGTGCTGTGCTTAGTCGCTTGGTCATGTCTGACTCGGCGACCCCATGAACTGCGGCCTGCCAGGCTCCTCTGTACATGGGATTCTCCAGGCAGGAATACTGGAATGGGTTCACGCCCATCTCCAGGGAATCTTCCTGACCGAGAGATCGAATGCAGGTCCCCTGCACTGCAGGCGGATTCCTTAGCATCTGAGCCACCAGGGAAGCCCATAAAGTACTGTACTACATAACAAAAGCACAGAAAAAACTGAAGACACAATTATGAACAGTAACTTTGATGTAGTGTTTACAATTATGTATATCACTTATGTTGATATAAAGTTTAGGGTTTTTGTATTTTAAGTCAATTTTAACTAATTTGGTTTCTTTTAAACAGCTAATAGCTCTGTTAATAAACAGGTTTAAGACAAATTCTTACCATTGGTAATAATTGCACTTGTTGCTGCAGGAACTTTAAACTAAAAAGGAAGAAAAGAAAAAATACATATAAGCATATAAAATGCTAATTATAAAAGATAGTTAGCAATGATAGGGTACATATAATCAATTCTATAATTTTAAATGTAATTTATCTTTTAGGATAAGTAACATCATCAAAGAAAGTATTACAATCTGCTTTATCTTTAAAGACTAATGTGCTGTGCAAAGTCGCTCCAATTGTGTGCAACTCTTTGCAGCCCCACGGACTGTACCACCTGGGCTCCTCTGTCCGTGCAGTTTCCCAGGCCAGAACCCTGGATTGGGTTGCCATTTCCTTCTCCAGAGGAATCTTCCCGACCCAGGGACTGAACCCGCGTCTCCTGCGTTGGCAGGCAAGTTCTTTACCACTAGTGCCACCTGTTTTCTAAAACTTGCATTTCATTGTATTTAGGACACCAGAGATTGTAAGATGCATCTTATTTTATGCACCATAAAAAAGGAAAAACACTGTCGATGAATCTATTAACCCAGTGTTTGATCTTTCAGACCTCCACACAGTTTACTTTGGTCATACATAATGCTCAGGCACAAGTGAAAATAAAAGCAAAGTAACTGAAATTTCTTGGTAGAAATAATCAGTTCAAACAAATGCCCTCTTGTGTTTAATACGGGCTTGCGATAGTCCAATTATGCCACCAAGAAATACCTCTAAGTACAAGTAGGGGTGCAGGTGATGTCAGTTGGACAATTATGTGACTGTCATGTGGTCAACCATGACAGACAGCCTCCACTCATCTCTATTCAGAGATGTAAGTGCTTTATGAGTCAATGAAATGTGGTATGGAGCTTATTGGTAGCTTAAAGGTAGAAATATTCTCTTAATGCTCTTATTTGTCAAAGTGTGTTCATAGCTCATTCATTTTTCCAATAATGTAATAAGCACTTCTATGCTACAGACTAGCTTTATAAATATTATACTTGAGTTTTGTGATTAAGTTTGGAAAACACTAAGTTATGCAGATGACACCACCCTTATCGCAGAAAGTGAAGAAGAACTAAAGAGCCTCTTGATGAAAGTGAAAGAGGAGAGAGAAAAAGTTGGCTTAAAGCTCAACATTCAAAATACTAAGATCATGGCATCCGGTCCCATCACTTCATGGCAAACAGATGGGGAAACAGTGGAAACAGTGGCTGACTTTATTTTTTTGGGCTCCAAAATCACTGCAGATGGTGACTGCAGCCATGAAATTAAAAGACGTTTACTCCTTGGAAGGAAAGTTATGACCAACCTAGACAGCAAAGGAGGTAAGTCCTGGGTGTTCATTGGAAGGACTGATGTTGAAGCTGAAACTCCAATACTTTGGCCACCTCATGCAAAGAGTTGACTCATCTGAAAAGACTGTGATGCTGGGAAAGATTGAGGGCAGGAGGAGAAGGGGACGACAGAGGATGAGATGGCTGGATGGCATCACTGACTCAGTGGACATGGGTTTGGGTGAACTCCGGGAGTTGGTGATGGACAGGGAGGCCTGGCATGCTGCGGTTCATGGGGTCGCAAAGAGTCGGAGACGACTGAGCGACTGAAGTGAACTGAACTGGGAATTTAAGTTAAATTTAAGTTAAACTGGGAATTTTTTCAAAATCCTTTAGTATGCTGCTGCTAAGTCGCTTCAGTTGTGTCTGACTCTGTGCGACCCCATAGACGGCAGCCCACCAGGCTTCCCCGTCCCTGGGATTCTCCAGGCAAGAACACTGGAGTGGGTTGCCATTTCCTTCTCCAATGCATGAAAGTGAAAAGTGAAAGTGAAGTCGCTTAGTCGTGTCTGACTCTTAGCGACCCCTTGGACTGCAGCCTATCAGGCTCCTCCGTCCATGGGATTTTCCAGGCAAGAGTACTGGAGTGAGGTGCCATTGCCTTCTCCGAATATGCTGCTAATATAGTTTATTTGACTCCAGGAAAATACAAAAATAATCAATAACGCCCCATACTTTTGGACCACTGATCCCAATCTCAGTTTTTAATGGTTATTTTATATTTTGGTGGTTCTAGTGGTCTGGGGAAAACATTCTCTCTAGGAAATGCTGCTCTCAGTATTTACAATAATCACACACCATAGTTGAGAAAAAACTAAGAACTCATTATAATTTATGAATTTAACAATCAAGTTTTAAAATAAGAACTTAACTACACATGAGAACAATTACTTGTTACAGGCCTATGTACCTAAAAAAAAAAAAACAATTTTACTGTCCATATGGCACATTTTTAATTGTAAACGTCCTTTATGTTTTAAAAATTTTAAATAAACTTAAAGTAACTTCAAAATATACTTTAATAAATTTTAAAATAGTTAAGTTTTTATAGAGGTTGTAATACTTTTTAAAACCTTGATAAAACACCTAAATTATAGGCAATCTCAGATTTCTAAAACTTGAATATGACAAAGTTTTTAGTTGTTATTCTTAGTTATGTCTACTTTAAGTTATGCATTTTCTTTAGTGGTAACCTATTACATGACAATAAAAATCAAAAGCAACTGCAGACACAATTTTTCCCTTTTCCAGACTATAGTAACAATGTTTAACTGAAATTTGGGGAAGCTTTACTAGTGATGAAAATACAGAAACTACCACTTCTTTCTACAAAAAACTGACAAGTTTTTTCCTAGATGTGAAGTTCCTCAGTTTTCATTTATTTCTACTTCAGATCCCATTGTGTTTTACAATTTAGGATGGTAAGAAGTTCCTCTCAGGCTTTGACAACTCATTATTTAAATTAATTTCCAGTCCTATGTTGGGGGGTTTTATTTTTTATTAAGAGAATTATATTAGGGTTTTATATCCACGGACAACTCAGGTCAACTCTTACTCTTACTGAAAGATTCCACAACATTAAATATAAATGCTATTATATTTTTACTCAAAATCATGTTATTGGGCAGGAAGGATAAGCATTAACTATTTCCATTTTACAGATGTAAGAAATTTCAGGAAGAGAGAAACTGTCATGTCAAACAAATAATTAACGACACAGTTAAAAGAGGAACCCTAAGTCTCCCAAGTCATAAGCTTCTCCTCTAATTGTCAAAAACAAACAGTTACTTTATAGATGCCTCTGATGAAAATCTTTGTTTGGAAAAATTTTATTTCTTAAAAACAGAAACCCAATCATATTTTCAAAAACAATAAATTTTACTGACACTGCACATGCTTATAGAGAAAAGTTGAAAAACATGATAAATATATAATAAAATTGTACTTCCAGAATCAAAGTTAGTAAAAATACAAGCATACAGTGTGACGTTTTTAAAAAATTGATATATGGTTATCTTTTCAATTTCAATAAGGATTCCCCTTATAATTTAAGTTACATTAAATACATGCGTCAGTTTGTGTGACCCATTCTTGTATCTGTGGGTCTCAACTCTCACTCTGCTTTTACCTTTAAGTGAGGTTTAATTTTGACACCATAAACCTAGCAATGAACTTGTGTGGAAGTGGGAGGTCAAGACACATGCCGATTTTTGAGACACATTTTGAGACACAAACTGTATTCTCTACAGGCTGTCCCAATTTCTATACTTACTTCTTCTGCTGCAAACTTTAACACTGCTGTGAAAGGTGTACTTTCGGGAACACTGAGTCTGCAAAAATTAAAAAAGAATTTTTTGAAAGGCTGATTTTTTAAGTCCTTTGTTAGTTATTTCAGCTCTTGTAGCAGACCTTGGCAAAGCTGTCTTTTGAGTCTGAGGTTGGCTGTTCTGATTGTACACTATGTGCATTAAGTCTAAAAAAAGAAAGCAATAATTAGCCTTATAGCTGACATGGTGCCCTCAGGTCCACTTGAAAATGCATAACCTATAATAGGTATGGATTTGTACATGTTTAATACTTTGACACAAACAGGTCTAGCATGTAGGCTGCTTCTTGTTTCCAAAAATGGATTTCAAAAAGTGGAATCTCTCCTCAATCTTAAGTACACTTTGCCACCTACAGTTCATCCTGTGCAGGAACATGATCGTTTTCATTAGAAGAGCAGGCTACCTGGGGAGCATCATCTTTTCATGAACTTTTCTGTGCACTTTCAATCACCAAGTCAAAAATAATAGTCCAAGTTGGTAAAAATGAGTATGTTTACTATGGGAAAATAAGAAGTGATCTCCCACCTTTATAACATATAAAAAAGCTCATACAACACAATCTGAAATAACATTCTGAAAAGTGATGTGTGGTTTTGACTTGAATTGTGGCAAGTATATTCAAGATCACTGATAAACAATCAATCTGTATCAACTATTCAACTTAACCATAAAAAAGAATTGACATTATACCTTAAGAAAACAGAGAAACAGGTTAAAAAATAAGCAATGTAAGATTCCTAATGTAAAACAAATTACAGTGAGTAAAGACAGAAACAAAAGTAACATTTCTCTTTGAAACTTCTCTATTTGTCACCACTGTACTGTTCTCTAATGATTTAATACAACTACAATATGTAACATCCTCAGGTATATATACCACCTGCTCACTCAGTCTACAGATTGAATGCTGAATACAAAAATCATTATATCTGATGTTGCACATTACAATGATTTTCAATAAGAAAAGTGTGAACAGATTTCTTGGCTGCCCCAAATATTCCACTCCCCCAAAATACTGCTAAGAGTGAAAACAGAACATGTTTTTTTCCCTTTCCTTTTTTATATGGAATAAAAAGAGACAAATAAAATTATAATGAATAGCCATTTATTTAAAAAATACCTAATAAACTGGCAATATAAAAATTTACAAAGCCAGGAATAGTACTTTGCAAGTATTTCTATAGTTTATTTACAGTTCAGAACCTGAGAATCGCTGTCCTAAAACTCTTGCCTGTAGAGAACTTCTAAAACTTTGGGGTTTCAATTCACTTTTGGACTAGAGATAGGAAATATCCTTGTACCATATAATTAAATGTCATGCTGATACTCATTAACAAAAGTTTCTCTCCACAGATTAAATTGGTGAGACTATCCAAACAAAATCCAATAAAATATAAAAGCGTATTTAGTGAATGTTCTGACAGAAAATTGCACAGGGACTGGGAGTTACTTTCACTCCAGAGAATTTATCTAGATCTGATGCCCTTGAGTTTGCCAGTCACATCACTTACTCGTACATTACATTGGTATTTTGGAAAGATGACAACCATCCTGTATACTGAGGTGATCTTTTAAAGTAAACTACTGGCATTTTTTTAATTAAAAATCTCACATAAATAGAAGTATGGCATAACTTCATCCTGCTTATTTAACTTACATGCAGAGTACATCATGAGAAACACTAGGCTGGAAGAAGCACAAGCTGGAATCAAGATTGCTGGGAGAAATATCAATAACCTCAGATATGCAGATGACACCACCCTTATGGCAGAAAGTGAAGAGGAACTAAAAAGCCTCTTGATGAAAATGAAAGAGGAGACTGAAAAAGTTGGCTTAAAGCTCAACATTCAGAAAACGAAGATCATGGCATCTGGTCCCATTACTTCATGGGAAACAGAGGGGGAAACAGTGGAAACAGTGTCAGACTTTACTTTGGGGGGCTCCAAAATCACTGCAGATGGTGACTGCAGCCATGAAATTAAAAGACGCTTACTCCTTGGAAGGAACGTTATGACCAACCTAGATAGCAAATTCAAAAGCAGAGACATTACTTTGCCAACAAAGGTCCATCTAGTCAAGGCTATGGTTTTTCCAGTGGTCATGTATGGATGTGAGAGTTGGACTGTGAAGAAGGCTGAGTGCCGAAGAATTGATGCTTTTGAACTGTGGTGTTGGAGAAGACTCTTGAGAGTCCCTTGGACTGCAAGGAGATCCAACCAGTCCATTCTAAAGGAGATCAGCCCTGGGTGTTCTTTGGAAGGAATGATGTGAAAGCTGAAACTCCAGTACTTTGGCCACCTCATGCGAAGAGTTGACTCATTGGAAAGACTCTGATGCTGGGAGGGATTGGGGGCAGGAGAAGGGGACGACAGAGGATGAGATGGCTGGATGGCATCACCGACTCGATGGACATGAGTTTCAGTGAACTCCGGGAGTTGGTGATGGACAGGGAGGCCTGGCATGCTGCGATTCATGGGGTCACAAACAGTCAGACACGACTGAGCGACTGAACTGAACTGACCAGTGTTAGAAAGAATGAAGTTTGTACAGGACACTGAGAGAAGGGTGACACGAACTTTCTATACCATCACAGAAATTGTCACGGAGGTGAAATTTTAATCATTAAAGGATGTTATCAGGAAGTGGTACTCACAAAACTACATTCTAAGCACAGAAGAGAATGTGTGCCAGAGCAGGTAGATTTCAAAAGATTTGCTGTCAATATGCAACTAGGATGGCTGAAACTTTAAATGATGGTGGTAGTGACGGGGCTGGGGAGGCGAGGCAGGGAGTTGAGACTGGGAAGACTAGAATTAGACTGCAAGAGTCAGAGTGAAAGTCGCTCAGTCCTGTTGGACTCTTTGTGATGCTATGGGCTGTAGCCTGCCAGGCTCCTCTGTCCCTGGAATTCTCCAGGCAAGAATACTGGAGTAAGTAGCCGTTCCCTTCTCCAGGGGATCTTCCCAACCCAGGGATGGAACCCAGGTCTCCCACACTGCCGGCAGATTCTTTACCATCTGAGCTGAAAGAGTCTAAGGTGTTTCTAATGCATCCTATACATGACAGAGAATGTTTGATTTCAACATTTCTATAACCAAGTAGCAGTATCAACAAGGAATCAATCAACAAGCAAAACCAACCATAAAAACTGGGACATTTCCCCAGAATAAATCTACAACTGCAACATCCTCTCTAGAATGCAACCGTTAGCAACTCAAAAGGACGCTTCTCTATTACAGTACATATTTACCTGCCTGACAAGTGAAAAGTGGCCTAAAGAGTTAAAGCATGTTTCCCCACAAATCTCAGAGCTGCTTTTACTTACATAATCCTAAAAGACGATGCCGTGAAATATGCCACACAATATGCCAGTAAATTTGGAAAACTCAGCAGTGGCTACAGGACTGGAAAATGTGTTTTCATTCCAATCCCAAAAAAAGGCAATACCAAAGAATGTTCAAACTACCACACAACTGCATTCATCTCATACGCTATCAAAGTAATGCTCAAAATTCTCCAAGCCAGGCTTCAACAGTATGTGAACCATGAATTTCCAGAACTGGATTTAGAAAAGATAGAGGAACCAAAGATCAAACTGCCAACATCCGTTGAATCACGAAAAAAGCAAGAGAGTTGCAGAAAAACATCTACTTCTGCTTTACTGACTATGCCAAAGCCTTGACTGTGTGGATCCCAACAAACTGTGGAAAATTCTTCAAGACATGGGAATACCAGATCACCTGACCTGTCTCCTGAGAAACCTGTATGCAGGTCAGGAAACAACAGTCAGAACTGGACATAGAATAACACACTGTTTCTCAGTTGGGAAAGGAGTACATCAAGGTTGTATATTGTCACCCTGCTTATTTAACTTACATGCAGAGTACATCATGAGAAATGCTGGACTGGGTGAAGCATAAGCTGAAATCAAGATTGCCGGGAGAAATATCAAAAACCTCAGATACACAGAGGACACAACCCTATGGCAGAAAGTGAAGAAGAACTAAAGAGCCTCTTGATGAAAGTGAAAGAGGAGGTGGGGGGTGGGGAAGTTGGCTTAAAACTCAACATTCAGAAAACCAAGATCATGGTATCTGGTCCCATCACTTCATGGGAAATACATGGGGAAACAGTGACAGACTTTATTTTTTGGGGCTTCAGAATCACTGCAGATGGTGACTGCAGCCATGAAATTAAAAGATGCTTGCTCCTTGAAAGAAAAGTTATGACCAACCTAGCCAGCATATTAAAAAGCAGAGACATTACTTTGCCAACAAAGGTCTGTCTAGTCAAAGCTATGGTTTTTCCAGTAGTCATGTATAGATGTGAGGGTGGACTATAAAGAAAGCTGAGCGCTGAAGAATTGATGCTTTTGAACTGTGGTGTTGGAAAAGACTCTTGAGAGTCCCTTGGACTGCAAGGAGATCCAACCAGTCCATCCTAAAGGACATCAGTCCTGAATATTCATTGGAAGGACTGATGTTAAAGCTGAAACTCCAATACTTTGGCCACCTGATGTGAAGAACTGACTCACTGGAAAAGATCCTGATGCTGGGAAAGACTGAAGACGGGAGGAGTAGGGGATGACAGAGGATGAGATGGTTGGATTGCACCACCGACTCATTGGATATGAGTCTGAGTAAACTCTGGGAGTCGGTGTTGGACAGGAGGGCCTGGCATGCTGCAGTCTATAGGGTCACAAGGAGTCGGACACGACTGAGCGACTAAACTAAAATCATACATGTTATATACATTTTATATAAACATATCCATATACAAACTATACATACAACTACACACACACACTAAACTAGAGGCCTGCCAGCAAATTCATCCAGTCAATATGTATTAAGCGAACTGGTACCACGTTCAGGCACTCTTATATAGTTACTGATGCTGCCTTACTCCTTCTTCCCTCCCTCCTCCTCATTCTTTTCCAGAGCCAGTTGACAGACTGATGAAGATACTCCGGTATAAAGGTAGAAATCAGAGATGATGAGAAGAGGCAGTTAAGGGCTCTACCTTGTTAAGCCCAACTATCGTGGGAGTTACACCAACGGGAATCAAGGGCCTGATGTTCTGGACATTTCGGAACCTGGGCTGGGAGGCCTTGCCTTACTTCCCCGAACAGTTGGTCAAAGCGGTGAAAGGCCTGTCTCGTTATAAGCAGGTTTAAGACTGTATTAAGGATACCAGCAAATCACCAGGGCCCGGTCCACACGTGCCCCCGCTCCACCACCCCCGAAATGAGTTCCGAAGAGAGCTCGGAAACCAACAACGACGTTCCCATCACATAACACCCACACAGCCTCGCGCCAGGGCAAGCTGATACACGATAACCCGGTTCAGGTGAGTGGGGCTGCCTCGGGGAGAGGAGAGGAACGCGCACTGCTGAGGTGGAGGCCGCTGGGATGGCTCGAGTCGCCTTCCCCCCAACTCGAGAGCCCCTCCACCCGCCACCGCGTCCGAGCTACTCACACTTTGTATGGCAGCCGCGGGTCCGACGTCAGTGTGATCTTAAAAGAAACTTTCGACCTGAGGAAGAGAGAAGAAGAAGTTAAGGTCGGGCAACGGGACCGCGGAATTGGGCGGCTGGAAAGCCAACACTTACATGGTGCCGCCGTTCGGGACCGAAACCTCGCAGCAAACCCGTGCTGAACCTCACACTTGCACCCTAGCGTCTCTTCCAACTCAGGTCCACGTCTCCTTCCGCAAGCTGGGGTCCTCCGAAGATGCGGCTGTCCAGAGCACTGCCTGAAAATTGGAGCCAGAGGCTCAAGTTGGGCGGAGCTTACGAGATCGAAATAGCGAATGCTTTTGTATGTATATTTCTGGAACACAGTTTCGGGTCGTATGGAAAGAATACTATTTTACTTGAAGTTATTTTTCTTCCGTATTTTTAGTTAGGCAGCACAGAGACAGCGAGATTCAAGGTCCCAGTTTGCAAGTCGGGGCGGAAGTATGGGTCCGGGAAGGCGGGGGAAAAGCTGAGCGGTGGGCAGGATTGTGGGCAGGGCCGGACGCGGGCGCGATCTTACGTTGCCGAGGCAACATGAGCACGGAGAAGATCCAGTGATGCTCAAGAAGTGGCGGATTCATTTTGACATTTGGCAAAACTAATACAATTATGTAAAATTTAAAAATAAAATAAAATTTAAAAAAGAATTAAATAATAAAAAATAAAAAAATTAAGTATGTGAAGCCAAAAAAAAAAAAAGAAGCGGGAATCCTCACCCAGTTTTAATATTAGTATTTTCTACCTGCCCAGCTACCTAATCATGTTGTAGGTTTCTCGTAATTTAGCTCTAAAGTTTTTGTTTTCCACAGATAAGAAACTTACCAAGTTGGTGGGAAAGACAAGATCCCTACACTTGAGGAACCTGAAGTCTAGTTGAGAAGAGAAATCCCACAAACAGATTTCAGTAGTTTGTGATCTCACAGGATTAAACCAGGGAATAAGTTTGCCTATTATCAGTTACATTTGTTCAGCTTAATAGCAAATTTTCGCAGAAAGTGAAGAGGAACTAAAAAGCCTCTTGATGAAGGTGAAAGAGGAGAGTGAAAAAGTTGGCTTAAAACTCAACATTAAGAAAATGAAGATCATGGCATCTGGTCCCATCACTTCATGGGAAATAGATGGGGAAACAGTGGAAACAGTGTCAGACTTTATTTTGGGGGGCTCCAAAATCACTGCAGATGGTGACTGTAGCCATGAAATTAAAAGACACTTACTCCTTGGAAGAAAAGTTATGACCAATCTAGATAGCATATTCAAAAGCAGAGATATTACTTTGCCAACAAAGGTCCATCTAGTCAAGGCTATGGTTTTTCCAGTGGTCAGAGAGTTGGACTGTAAAGAAGGCTGAGCGCCGAAGAATTGATGCTTTTGAATTGTGGTGTTGGAGAAGACTCTTGAGAGTCCCTTGGACTGCAAGGAGATCCAACCAGTCCATTCTGAAGGAGATCAGCTCTGGGATTTCTTTGGAAGGAGTGATGCTAAAGCTGAAACTCCAGTACTTTGGCCACCTCATGCAAAGAATTGACTCATTGGAAAAGACTGTGATGCTGGGAGGGATTGGGGGCAGGAGGAGAAGGGGACAACAGAGGATGAGATGGCTGGATGGCATCACTGACTCGATGGACATGAGTCTGAGTGGACTCCGGGAGTTGGTGATGGACTGGAAGGCCTGGCGTGCTGCGATTCATGGGGTCGCAAAGAGTCAGACACGACTGAGCAACTGAACTGAACTGAACTGAATCCTTTCTATGTGTCAGGCACTAAAGCTAAATGCTGAGTATGCTGATATGAATAAGGTAGGTAGGTCGAACCTTCTGGAATCTAACAAGTTCTTGTATAATGAGAGAAGAAGACTGTATTTCCTCTAATTTTTTTATTACAAATCCAAGCATCTATGTCTGGATGACAAAACATCTTCTTACGATGTCTGTAAGAACCTTTTAAAAGGAACATTGCAATGAATAGACAAAATGGAAATAGACTAATATAGACTTATAGACTAATATAGACTAATAGACGAATATAATGGAAAAAATGGTTAACATTTAGTATACTATGTTACATTCTTAAGGAGAGGAGTCTAAGAGAGGAATAGGGGAGCAACTGTAGTGGCAGTGCTGAAAACAAATTTCATCTTTGCCTTAATTTCGTAGATTACTACTTTTCTGTATTGGTATCTATCCATGCATGATTCCGACTGTAGGAAAAAAAGACCTTGATATTCTCATGACAGTCACTGTCTTCTACACTTTTAAAAATGTAGGTCTTGCCATGTATGTAGTAGTATAGAAGCTAATGTCTACTGATAGATTTGGGGATCGACAGTTATAGCATTAGCTCAATATTACTCTTTTTTTTTTTAATTTGCTAAGACATCTAGCAAAATTTGGCAAATATAACTAAAGAAGGATCTTCTTATTTATTGAAAAGTTGATATGGCAAAATATATTTAATAACTCTAAACTGGAAGCAAACTCGATTTTAGGAGGTTATTGGCAAATGTAACATTTTAGGACAACAACTAGCATAAGTAGACTAATGTGTTTTGGAAGGGGGCCAATTAGCATCATGCAGAGGCAGAAATGATTGTGGAACTGCATGGTGTGATCATATTAGAACTCATTAAATATCATTGAAGCAACCCAATATTCTTTTTTCAAAAGCATATACAGCTCTCATTATTAGAAAGAAATGGGAGGGATAGTAAATTTACTTAAGGATGAAAAGAATAGGCTGACAGAGTCATAAAATTCTTCTTACCAGTTATTTCTGTAGCCAGATTTAAATAAAGTAGAAAACATGTCAGATTTAGGTACCAATTCATTTTTATCTTTCTAACTCTTTCACCCTAATTTGACTGTATTTGGAATTATGACTAAAATCACCTGATAGTCAAGTTTTTTCATCCTGGATGGTTTATGCTTGGGTAAATCTTAGGGTCTTCTACTCCAAACATTTTATATTACAGGAAACAAATTATATATCAATGCTTTAGCAATAAATGAATTTTTTAAATAGAGGTTTACTTTGGTCAAGCTGGTTTTAGAAAAGGCAGAGGAACCAGAGATCAAATTGCCAACATTCGCTGGATCATGGAAAAAGCAAGAGAGTTCCAGAAAAACATCTATTTCTGCTTTATTGACTGTGCCAAAGCCTTTGACTGTGTGGATCACAAGAAACTGTGGAAAATTCTGAAAGAGATGGGCATACCAGACCACCTGACCTGCCTCTTGAGAAACCTATATGCAGGTAAGGAAGCAACAGTTAGAACTGGACATGGAACAACAGACTGGTTCCAAACAGGAAAAGGAGTACGTCAAGGCTGTATATTGTCACCCTGCTTATTTAACTTCTATGCAGAGTACATCATGAGAAATGCTGGGCTGGAAGAAGCACAAGGTGGAATCAAGATTTCTGGGAGAAATATCAATAACCTCAGATATGCAGATGACACTACCCTTATGGCAGAAAGTGAAGAGGAACTAAAAAGCCTTTTGATGAAAGTGAAAGAGGAGAGTGAAAAAGTTGGTTTAAAGCTCAACATTCAGAAAACAAAGATCATGGCATCTGGTCCCATCACTTCATGGGAAATAGATGGGGAAACAGTGGAAACAGTGTCAGACTTTATTTTGGGGGGCTTCAAAATCACTGCAGATGGTGACTGCAGCCATGAAATTAAAAGACGCTTACTCCTTGAAAGGAAAGTTATGACCAACCTAGATAGCAAATTCAAAAGCAGAGATATTACTTTGCCAACAAAGGTCCATCTAGTCAAGGCTATGGTTTTTCCAGTGGTCATGTATGGATGTGAGAGTTGGACTGTGAAGAAGGCTGAGTGCCGAAGAATTGATGCTTTTGAACTGTGGTGTTGGAGAAGACTCTTGAGAGTCCCTTGGACTGCAAGGAGATCCAACTAGTCCATCCTAAAGGAGACCAGTCCTGGGTGTTCATTGGAAGGACTGATGCTGAAGCTGAAACTCCAGTACTTTGGCCACCTCATGCAAAGAGTTGACTCATTGGAAAAGACTCTGATGCTGGGAGGATTGGGGGCAGGAGGAGAAGGGGACGACAGAGGATGAGATGGTTGGATGGCATCACTGACTCGATGGACGTGAGTTTGAGTGAATTCCGGGAGTTGGTGATGGACAGGGAGGTCTGGCATGCTGCAATTCATGGGGTCGCAAAGAGTCGGACACAACTGAGTAACTGAACTGAACTGAATTTGGTCATATTCCCCCTACCCCAATCCTCTAGCAAGCATTGGTATTACTGGGGCCATGATAATAATAATGGCTCAAGATATATCAAGATTTTTTGTGCTAGGTATTATGTTAAGTATTTAGTGTTAGTGGAATCACAAAATATAGACTTTAAACTTTCATTGACCTTAGCTATAATAATTCAATGACAAGAAGTCTTATTCAAAGAGAATGATCTGGTAGACAAAAGTATGGGAAAATATGTAGATACTATGTTGATCCTTGTAAGTTCTATATGGTTAGAGAGTGCCTTACCTCCTTGTAAACCTGCGAACAATGAAATATAGCTGAGATTAGAGTTTAGCAAGACCAGGCAATGGCCTTAGAGGAGATTACACCCTGAAATGTGCTGCCACTGATTACTATGGTGACATACATTTCCCAATTATTTCTTGAAATTTAATGAAGGAAAGTAAAATGAACAAGAGTTTTCTAGGAATGTCATTGTTTGACTATCAGCCTTATAAATGTGAGACTTAATCACAAAATTTGCAGTATTTTAACTACTGAAATTATAGAATACCTTTATTACTAAAAAGCATTTAAATTATATAAAGGAAGAATTTACTAGTCTTGCATAATTAAAGTTTTCTCTCTAAATACTACATGAATTATCTGTCTAATGGGAATACACTTATTGGAAAAAATTAGAGTCCTCTTTCACAAATCTCCAAACACAGGATGTGTTTCTTCTACATACCAGTAGCTCTATGAGGTCAGTACTAGTTATATTCTATTTTCAGGAGAGGAAAGTAGCTCATGGAAATTAAATAACCTATCCTAAATATAAGTAAGTGACTGAAATGAGATTGAACTCAGATATCTGGTATTAAAAACTGAGTTTTAACACTACAAGAGGTTAAGGATTTAAGTCATATCTTTAACTAGTGGCAACCAAATTTTTGAGGGAGGAAATATTTTTATCCTTATTTCACAAGTAAGGAAGTTAAGACACAAAAACGCTAAGTGATTTTTTCAAGGTCACACCACTGATGACCATTAAAATATTAATATTATTTTAATTGATATAAATATTTTGAAATTATTTATGACTCTCCATCATACCTAAACAGAGCAAGAAATGGTCATTGATAATATTCTCTTATATTTATACAACATTTTGTTCTTTTTGAAAAGTTTTGCATTCACTGTCTTATTTGTTGTCTAAAATAAAACATACAAAGCACTTGTGATGTGTACTATTATCTTTTTTAAAAATGAGAAAATGGACAAAAGAGGCTTTGAACAGGCCTAGGGTAACACACATGATTTGTGAGGAAATAGTGACAAAGCATAGTTATTGATGTTTCTTTACAAAATTTGATCATATACAAAGTTTATTTTTAGTAGTAAAATACAAATAATTGAATGGTAAATTCATTTGATGAGCTTGTCAAGGAATTCTTACTCAGTTTTTATTTCCCATCAGTATCTAGCATATAGCAGGTAATCAATATTTGTTTAATTAATTAATGTTACTTTAAAAATTGTTGTAGGTGCTTCCTAATTACAGTAATGTTTTACATTCCATTAAGTGCAGTCATCAATGTTCTTAATGCAGTAGACTATACACTTTGATTCTTGCTTTATTCTTATTTTAAAGCTTATCTATTCAAAGGACGGACTCCTCACTCAATTTATGGCTACTGGTGACAGCAGAGGTTAGAAAAAGCTAATTAAAGATTCTTATCAAATATTATCAAATAAAGATGCCATTTTAATAAAAAATTACATGAATATACTCACATGTTCCCACACCATTACTTTATGTGACATGTTTGTGTTGAATCAGAGACCTTGCACCGGAAATCTCATTATTGGTTTTCTTAGGATTATATACTTCTTAGAGATGAGGAATTGCTCACTGATATTAGCAATTGCTTTGCTAATATTGATATTAGCACTGAAGGAAAGTTGCAAGGCTCATGGTAGCCTGGGGTTAAAACTCCCCTCCAGGTCCTCCCCACCATTCTATGCCAAACAAAGAACTCTCTCACCCAAAGAAAAAAATGGACATTAAGGTTGATTACGCCCAGCTCCCAGCTGGTCCAGCCTCTGGCCGATCTCCAAAATTCCTTGCCCCAGCCGTTTAACAGATAACTACTCTGAACAACCTTGGAGAAAAACAGACCCCCTTAAGACAGTAACTTTCCACATACATGCCTATATATACCTACTCTTTTCTTGGGTAAGTGCGGCAGCTCGCTAATCTGACTGCTGCCCCTTCTCGCGTCATTAAAGGTGATCTGTTCCTGTAAAGTGCCGGCCTCATTCTTTTTTGAACCTTGCCTTCTCTAGCTCCCTAACCTTACAAGCACCACCTTTCTTGTATGGTGGTGGGGGGCATAGCAGGGGTTGTGAGCTGGTAACAGTGGCCCAGGGGGAGTTTGGTGTTTGCCTGTGCAGTGTGGCTAAGTGAGTATTACCGTTTGGTGCAGATATAAATGGCTCAGCACCTGTCATCCTAATCACACTTTCATGTTTTCTATTGATCCCCTGCAGTCATTTGAGCTTCTGACCCTTATTGTGAATGATATGATTTAGGGACATCAACCCAGGTGCCAGGCAACTAGAGACCACTCCCATAACCCAAATGTTACCAGAACTATTCAAACTAGCCAGTCCTAAGCTGTTTACCTGCCCCTGCCTTGCCTTTCCTGCAGAAATTCCTATGAAGGCTCTGGTCTAGGTCACTCCTTCCTGATAATGCCTCTTGACCAAAACCTGGTGATTTTCATTGTGGTTGGTGTGCCCCCTTCTCTCGGGAAATGTGAATTGAAAATTTTTTAATGGCATCAACCTCTTTGTGTCATCATTCAGTCATCTCTATAAATGAAAATCCCATGGGTACAATAATTGGGACATTATTTGATAAATGAGTGAATTTACATTGTCTTTAGTAAAGGAATAATAATTCATTATCTTGTAAAATTACCAAAATACATTTCTGGTTTAATAAAGTCTGATGCCAATTATCTGTAAGACAGCCTTTCTAAATTTCCTTTGAAAACACTGATGAAAGCATTAAAGAAAACATGAGCAATGACTTTGTAGCAAAAGAATAAACAAACTTAGTCTCCCAAGAATTTGAAGAATTAGTTTAAACCAAAATGTCATTTTAGTCTTAAAAAAAGATAATACATTATGAAAACAGGAAATTTTGTAATAGAAAAAGATAAATTCTGAAAATAAAGATATACAGATTAAACAGAAATTTTAAAAAGTGTGAAAAATAGAAATAAATGAATTGAAATTTTATTACTAAGCTAAAACTTCTGAGTATAATAGAACAACAGAACCTGATCTACTCCCCTGCAATTACATGACTAGAAAACTAAATAAAATGTATGAGACAATTGTTTCCTATAGACTATAGAAAAACAAGCAAGGTGAGCCCTTTGAATACTGGAGCTTTCTGCTTATGAACCATGACACATGGAGAGGAATGCAAGCAGAGTCCAGTGCTCTCAGGAGACCAGAGATTACATTTAAGGAGTCATGCTGCTGCTGCTGCTAAGTCACTTCAGTCGTGTCTGACTCTGTGCAACCCCATAGATGGCAGCCCACCAGGCCCCGCCGTCCCTGGGATTCTCCAGGCAAGAACACTGGAGTGGGTTGCCGTTTCCTCCTCCAATGCATGAAAGTGAAAAGTGAAAGTGAAGTCGCTCAGTCGTGTCCGACTCTTAGCGACCCCATGGACTGCAGCCTACCAGGCTCCTCTGCCCATGGGATTTTCCAGGCAAGAATACTGGAGTGGGGTGCCATTGCCTTCTCCCTTAAGGAGTCATAAATGTACAGAATTTTCAGGGCAGAGATCAGAGAGGAGAGAGTTGCAAAGAGAAAGTCTAAGATTAACAGAGGGTCTTTCACTGAGTGTTTATTTGCATATGAGGAAATTCCTTTAAGCTAGGGATACAGGCAGAGGGGATTGAAACTGAAAAGCAGTAAGCCTAACAACCACCAGTGCACAAAGAAGTGGAAACAATTTGTGTTTCTACTTACCAAGTGAAAAGACCTTAATACATAAGCCATTACTTAGAATCTTCTAGACAGCTATCCCTTAGTAGTAGTTCTATATTAACTATAGGCTCAATGGTGTACTTGACTCACACAAACAAGCTTCAATAGTCAGGCCTCAAAAGGTTCAGACTGATTCAAAGTAATTTAATTATATGTTATAACATCACTCTGTTCTTTTTAAAGGAATACAACACAATGTAGCACCCAGAAGGTTCAGCATCCAATAAAAACCCTAGAAGGATTTCAAAGAAGTGGAGACAAATCAGCCATTAAAAAAGACCCATGTGACAACAGAAAAAGGATTTGGCAGATGACGATCTTCAACAGTTGTTATAATTATCTCTGTGAGTACAAGAAGATAGAGGAAAATTGAATATGATGAGAAGAGAAATGGAATACATAAAAAAGATCCAGATGCAACATCTGGATGAAAATGACACTCTCTAAAATGAAAATCTTACCAGTAATACTTAACTGATTAGACACTGCAAAAAAATTAGCAATAAAAGCTGTGCAAAATGAAATACAGAAAACAATGAATTAAATTTCAATGACCTATGGGAAATATCAAATATATTTTATATATTAGAGAAAGGGTGGTACACAGACGTTTATGGGTACAAAAATATATTTGAAGAAATCATAGCTGAAAATGTTCCAAATTTGATGAAAATTTTAGGGACAGAAATTCAAGAAGTTCAACCAACTTAAGTAGGAGAAACATTAAAAAAAAATTCAACAAGGTACATAAAAATAAAATTGCTGAAAACTGCTAATACAGAAAAAAAAATCTTAAAAGGAGTTAAAGGGGAAAAACATAGGAACAAAACCAAGAAAAACAGCCCACTTTTTGCCAAAGAGTTTGCAAGCCAGAAGATAATAGAGTGACGTCTTTAATGTACTGGAAGAAAAAACTGTCAATCTAGAATTCTATAACTGCAAAAAAGTTTTGCAAAAATGACAAAAAAAATAAATAAAGATTTTATTCAGATACACAAAAGAGCTTTCAAGGCCAACAGTCCTGCATTACAAGAAATACTAAAGGAAGTTCTTATTGGCAGAAGTAAAAAATACCAGATACTAGAATGAAATGTTAATCTACACAAGAGAATAAAATGTGCTAGCAATGGTGATTATGTAAATAAAAATACAAGAGAGTTTGTCTAATTTTTAAAAGCTCTTTAAAAGATGATCATTCAAAGGAAAAATAAAAAATGTCTTGCAGTTCTATAACAAACGCAGAAAGAGTGTGTATGACGTCACTAGCACATGAACATTAATTAAGTAGGTGTGGAGTAGAAGTGTAACATTGTAATCTCTGTCAGTATAAGCAAATGATACAATATTATTTGGAAGTAGACTATAAGTAAAAGATATATATTGCAAACACTAGCATAGCCACTCTAACATAAAATAACTTAAATAATAAGCGAATAACATGTATAAATAAAATCATAAAAATTCAATATTTCTCAAAGGAAGTAGGAAAAAAGAAAATAAGAAAAAAGTGGCAAATGGAAAATAAATATCAAGATTTTAATAACAAGGTTTACCCATTTTACCGTGTTGATAATGAAATTGAATGTAAGTGTTTTAAACACATCAATAACAATGCAGTGATTAAGATAAACCTACCTCCAAAGAGAATAAAATGGAAAATTTTCAGATAACTATACAGAAACTTGCCTAAGAGAGTATATATTTCTTCATACAAAGGAATTGCTAAATTCATGTGTAAGCCCATATAGACCTAATACAATGCCCTTTAGTTCCTGACTACGCTTCAAGCTTTTGTTTGAGAGGAATTTACACAAAAGTTAGGGAATGAGATCTGAGAATTTGGAAGGAGTGCGGCTGTTTTGTTTTCTTGTGATTTTCAGCATCATATTCTTTTAAGAATTGGGTGGTGATCATTTTTATAATTTTAGATTTTGCCTGTAGCTAAGCAGGAGAAAAAAGAAATAGTTCATCTGTTCCGTTGTTGGGATACTTTCCAGATATGTTGAATACCCGAGGCAAGGCTGTTGATTGAGAATAGTTTCTAAAATTGAAATTTTCTGTACTACCAAGCAATTCTTTTTCTTTTCTTTTTTTTTTTTTTTCCACTGAGTATTTCTTGACCAGCTGCTTGGCAGCTAATGGGTAAGACTTTCAAAGATTTAAAGATTTTCTGAAAGACTTTTTTTTCTTTGTAGTGAAGTAAACAGATTTAAACATATGGCTTAATAGTATAATTTAGAATGAATATATATGATACAAAATGAATTTTAATTGATTTTTTTATTCTAGGAGCTATGGAAGTATGGTCTAGCAGTTTGAGATTAGAAATGCAAGCCAAAAATCATTGAGATTCTGTGGCTATAAACATTAATTGCTTTGCCTTCTAACACTTTCTTACTTTTTTTGGAATTTTCATCTTTTCCTGAATGTTACAAAATTTAATTTCTAAGTAATTCATCTACCCTGAAAAAATTTTAATATGTATATAATCATAATTCCAAGTATTTTCTCAAAATTTTAATAAATTTTTCTTAATTTTGACTTGTAAAATGGCTCACAAGTTTCAGAGGATCATAAGACTACAATTCTTGACTAGTTCATAAGCTTTTAACAGGTTGTTTCCTACTTTTACTAAGAAGTGCCATATTTACCTTTTAAATATATACATTTTTTATCTCCTATCATTTGCCAGCTATTACAAAGACTGGTAACTACATATCAAAAAAGTGTGGTTTTTGCCACATTCAATATCAGTTCAGGTCAGCTCAGTCATGTCCGACACTTTGGACCCCATGGACTGCAGAACGCCAAGCCTCCCTGTCAATCACCAACTCCCAGAGTTCACTCAAACTCATGTCCACTGAGTCGGTGATGCCATCCAACCATCTCATCCTCAGTTGTCCCCTTCTCCTTCTCCTTCTGCCTTCAATTTTTCCCAGCATCAGGGTCTTTTCCAATGAGTCAATTCTTTGCATCAGGTGGTGAAAGGACTGGAGTTTCAGCTTCAGCATCAGTCCTTCCAATGAATATTCAGGGACTCTCAAGAGTCTTCTCCAGCACCACAGTTCAAAAGCATCAATTCTTCAGCATTCCAGCTTTCTTTATAGTCCACTCTCACATCCATATATGACTACTGGAAAAACCATAGCTTTGACTAGAAGGACCTTTTTTGGCAAAGTAATTTCTCTGCTTTTTAATGTGCTGTCTAGGTTGGTCAGAATTTTTCTTCCACGGAGCAAGCATCTTTTAATTTCATGGCTGCAGACACCATCTTCAGTGATATTGGAGCCCCCAAATATAAAGTCTGACACTGTTTCCACTGTTTCCCCATCTATTTCCCATGAAGTGATGGGACCAGATGCCATGGTATTAATTTTCTGAGTGTAGAATTTTAAGCCAACTTTTTCACTCTCCTCTTTCACTTTCATCAAGAGGCTCTTTAGTTCTTCTTTGCTTTCTTCCATGAGGGTGGTATCATCTGCATATCTGAGGTTATTGATATTTCTCCCAGCAATCTTGATTCCAGCTTGTGTTTCATCCAGCCCGGCACTTCGCATGATGTACTCTGCATATAAGTTAAATAAGCAGGGTGACAATATACAGCCTTGACGTATTCCTTTCCCAATTTGGAATCAGTCGTTGTTCCATGACCAGTTCTAACTGTTGTTTGCTGACCTGCATACAGATTTCTCAAGAGACAGGTTAGGTGGTCTGGTATTCCCATTTCTTTCAGAATTTTCCACATTTTGATGTGATCCACACAAAGTCTTTGGTGTAGTCAATAAAGCAGAAGTAGATGTTTTTCTGGAACTCTCTTGCTTTTTCAATGATCCAACAGATGTTGGCAATTTGATCTCTGGTTCCTCTGCCTTTTCTAAAGCCAGCTTGAACTTCTGGAAGTTCATGGTTCATGTACTGTTGAAGCCTGGCTTGGAGAATTTTGAGCATTACTTTGCTAGTGTGTGAGATGAGTGCAATTGTGCAGTAGTATGAGCATTCTTTGGCATTGCCTTTCTTTGGGATTGGAATGAAAACTGACCTTTTCCAGTCCTGTGGCCACTGCTGAGTTTTCCAGATTTGCTGGCATACTGAGTGCAACACTTTCACAGCATCATCTTTTAGGATTTGAAATAACTCAACTGGAATTCCATCACATCCACCAGCTTTGTTTGTAGTGATGCTTCCTAAAGCCCACTTGACTTCGCATTCCAGGATGTCTGGCTCTAGGTGAGTGATCACACCATCATGGTTATCTGGGTCATGAAGATCTTTTTTGTACAGTTCTTCTGTGTATTCTTGCCACCTCTTCTTAATATCTTCTGCTTCTGTTAGGTCCATACCATTTCTGTATTTTGTTGTGCCCATCTTTGCATGAAATGTGCCCTTGGTATCTCTAATTTTCTTGAAGAGGTCTCTAGTCTTTCCCATTCTATTGTTTTCCTCTATTTTACAATGATCATTGAGGAAGGCTTTCTTATCTCTCCTTGCTATTCTTAGGAACTCTGCATTCAAATGGATATATCTTTCCTTTTCTCCTTTGCCTTTATCGTCTCTTCTTTTCTCAGCTATTTGTAAGACCTCCTCAGACAAGCATTTTGCCCTTTTGCATTTCTTTTTCTTGGGGATGGTCTTGATCCCTGCCTCCTGTACAATGTCACGAACCTCTATCCGTAGTTCTTCAGGCACTCTGTCTATCAGATTTAATCCCTTGAATCTATTTCTCACTTCCACTGCATAATCATAAGGGATTTGATTTAGAGCATACCTGAATGGTCTCATGGTGGTTTTCCCTACTTTCTTCAATTTAAGTCTGAATTTTGCAATAAGGAGTTCATGATGTGAGCCACAGTCAGCTTCTGGTATTGTTTTTGCTGACTTATATAGCTTCTACATCTTTGGCTGCAGATAATATAATCAGTCTGATTTCTATATCAAACATCTGGTGATGTCCATGTGTAGAGTTTTCTCTTGTGTTGCTGGAAGAGGGTGTTTGCTATGACCAGTGCACTCTCTTGAGAAAACTCTATTAGCCTTTGCCCTGCTTCATTCTGTATTCGAAAGCCAAATTTGCCTGTTACTCCAGGTATTCCTTGATTTCCTACTTTTGCATTCCAGTCCCCTATAATGAAAAGGATATCTTTTTGGGGGTGTTATTTCTAGAAGGTCTTGTAGGTCTTCATAGAACCGTTCAACTTCAGCTTCTTCAGCATTACTGGTCGGGGCATAGACTTGGATTACTGTGATACCAAATGGTTTGCCTTGGAAATTAACAGAGATAATTCTGTTGTTTTCGAGATTGCAACCAAGTACAGCATTTTGGACTCTTTTATTGACTATGGTGGCTACTCCATTTCTTCTAAGGAATTCTTGCCCAGAGTAGTAGATATAATGGTCATCTGAGTCAAATTCACCCATTTCAGTCCAGTTTAGTTCACTGATTCCTGAAATGTTGATGTTCAGTCTTGCTATCTCCTGTTTGACCACTTCCAATTAACCTTGATTCATGGACCTAAGATTCCAGGTTCCTATGCAATATTGCTCTTTACAGCATCAGACTTTACTTCCCTTACCAGTCACATCCACAACTGGGTTTTGGTTTTGTTTGGCTCTGTCTCTTCATTCTTTCTGGAATTAGTTCTCCACTGATCTCCAGTAGCATTTTGGGCACCTACCTACCTGGGGAGTTCAATATAATACTCCATTTGATATAATACTCCACTAACCCTTTTAGGCCAGAACAATAGGCATAATGAGCTTTGCACATTTTAAAATAAATGTTTTTGAGTCTTTTTTTAAGTGAAAATTTGTGGAAACTTATTATGCCTTTAACCATGTTTCTAATTTTAAGAAAATTTACCATGATTTTATTAATGCTTGAGTTTATTAGAATAAGAATGTAATGAGTTAATTACCACAAGGTTTGGGGGTAAAATTAACCTCTATACAAACACACTAACAACATGCTCAGTTGCTCAGTCATGTCTGAGACTTTGCAACCCCATGCACTGCAGCCCATCAGGCTGCTCTGTCCATGGAGTTTTCCAGGCAAGAATACAGGATTAGGGTGCTGTTTCCTCCTCCAGGGGATCTACACACCCAGGGATTGAACACACATCTCCTGCATTGGCAGGCAGATTCTTTACCACTGACCACCTGGGAAGCCCTTCTGCAACACATATTCTGACAAATGATTTCCAATAAAATTTTTTTAGTAATAAAACTCAATTAACAATTTTTGGAATTTTCATTAAAAATGTATTACAGTAAAAACTTTGGCTTTCTTGGTAAGCAGACATTGACATATGGACTTGACATATATATTTATATGTGTACATCATATATAGACACATTTATTGTGAAGAGAAAATTTTAAAAATAATTCTGTAAGTCAGTCTCAGTTTTCATAACCTTGATTAAAAGAAAACTAAAAATGAATTAATGGGATTCCCAGATGCTTCAGTGTTAAAGAATCTGCCTGCCAAGCAGGAGACACCGGTTTGATCCCTGGGTTTCGAAGATCCCCTGGAGAAGGAATTGGTAACCCACTCCAGTATTCTTGCCTGGAAAATCCCATGGACAGAGGAGCCTAATGGGCTATAGTCCATAGGGTCATATAAGAGTTGGACATAGCTTAGCAACTAAACAACAACAACAACAAAAATTGAAATAACTTTGATAGCTGATCATCATCTATCAAGTTGCAATATATAAGTAAATTTAAGTACATCTTTCTTCAATATTGAAACGGACATCTTTCCTTTCTCTGTGAATTATTTTCATTTAGTGCAAAGTGATAACAATGTAAGATGACACTTTTGTTATTAAAACACTTTCACTAACTAGGTGCTTTGAGGCACCTGATAAGCAACTTTTTGGTATTTAATTTTGATCAAACTGCTTGGAATAATAAAACATAAAAAAGGAAATAGTCACAGGTCATAAAACACACGTGTGATTGTTTTCACTCATATTGTAACTGATATTATCAGTGTAGTTCTTATTTTTGTTTTTCAAGAAAGTATAAGAACTTAGGAAACTTTATTTTAGATGTCTCTTGTGATTTTTTTTTTCTCCTTCTCTTTTGGAAATTTAAATACGGTACTTCTGATAAATTCGGATTAGACAAGGAAAAGAATAAATAGAAAGAAAGCCATCACTGAAGATACAAAATATAAATAGATTTAAATGTGTGGTGAATACCATTATTATTCACCAAACTTTTCCAGCCAAAGATGGAGAAGCTTTCTGTAGTCAGCAAAAAAGGCCAGGAGCTGACTGTGTCTTAGATTACGAACTCCTTATTGCAAAATTCAGAGTTAGACAAAGAAAGTAGGGAAAACCACCATGAGATCATTCAGGTATGACCTAAATCAAATCCCTTATGATTATACAGTGGAAGTGAGAAATAGATTCAAGGGATTAGATCTAATAGACAGAGTGCCTGAAGAAGAGTGCCTGAACAACTAAGGGCAGAGGTTCGTGATATTGTACAGGAGGCAGGGATCAAGACCATCCCCAAGAAAAAGAAATGCAAAAGGGCAAAATGCTTGTCTGAGGAGGCCTTACAAATAGCTGAGAAAAGAAGAGAAGATAAAGGCAAAAGAGACAAAGAAAGGCATACCCATTTGAATGTAGAGTTCCAAAGAATAGCAAGGAGAGATAAGAAAGCCTTCCTCAGTGATCAATGCAAAGAAACAGAGGAAAACAATAGAATGGGAAAGACTAGAGATCTCTCCAAGAAAATTAGAGATACCAAGGGCACATTTCATACAAAGATGGGCACAACAAACGACAGAAATGGTACGGACCTAACAGAAGCAGAAGATATTAAGAAGAGGGGGCAAGAATGCACAGAAGAACAATACCCCCCCAAATATTAATGACCCAGATAACCATGATGGTGTGATCACTCACCTAGAGCCAGACATCCTGGAATGCGAAGTCAAGTGGGCTTTAGGAAGTATCACTATGAACAAAGCCAGTGGAGGTGATATAATTCCAGCCAAGCTATTTCAAATTCTAAAAGATGATGCTGTGAAAGTGCTGCACGCAATATGCCAGCACACTTGGAAAACTCAGCACAGGACTGGAAAAGGTCAGTTTTCATTCCAGTCTCAAAGAAGGGCAAAGTAATGCTCAACATTCTTCAAGCCAGGCTTCAACAATACGTGAACCGTGAACTTCCCGATGTTCAAGCTCGATTCAGAAAAGGCAGAGGAACCAGAGATCAAATTACGAGTCAGAATGGCTGCGATCCAAAAGTCTACAAATAAATGCTTGAGAGGGTGTGGAGAAAAGGGAACCCTCTTACACTGTTGGTGGGAATGCAAACTAGTACAGCCACTATGGAGAACAGTGTGGAGATTCCTTAAAAAACGGGAAATAGAACTGCCTTATGATCCAGCAATCCCACTGCTGGGCATACACACTGAGGAAACCAGAAGGGAAAGAGACACGTGTACCCCAATGTTCATCGCAGCACTGTTTATAATAGCCAGGACATGGAAGCAACCTAGATGTCCATCAGCAGATGAATGGATAAGAAAGCTGTGGTACATATACACAACGGAGTATTACTCAGCCATTAAAAAGAATACATTTGAATCAGTTCTAATGAGGTGGATGAAACTGGAGCCTATTATACAGAGTGAAGTAAGCCAGAAAGAAAAACACCAATACAGTATACTAACGCATATATATGGAATTTAGAAAGATGGTAACAATAACCCTGAGTACGAGACAGCAAAAGAGACACTGATGTATAGAACAGTCTTATGGACTCTGTGGGAGAGGGAGAGGGTGGGAAGATTTGGGAGAATGGCATTGAAACATGTAAAATATCATGTATGAAACGAGTTACCAGTCCAGGTTCGATGCACGATACTGGATGCTTGGGGCTAGTGCACTGGGACGACCCAGAGGGATGGTATGGGGAGGGAGGAAGGAGGAGGGTTCAGGATGGGGAACACATGTATACCTGTGGTGGATTCATTTTGATATTTGGCAAAACTAATACAATTATGTAAAGTTTAAAAATAAAATAAAATTAAAAAAAAAAATTGCCAACATTCGTTGGATCATGGAAAAAACAAGAGAGTTCCAGGAAAATATCTACTTCGGCTTTATTGACTATGCCAAAGCCTTTGATTGTGTGGATCACATCAAAATGTGGAAAATTCTTAAGGAGATGGAAATACCAGATCACCTGACCTGCCCCCTGAGAAATCGGTATGCAGGTCAAGAAGCAACAGTTAGAACTGGACATGGAACAACAGACTGGTTCCAAATTGGGAAAGGAATACGTCAAGCCTGTATATTGTCACCCTGTTTGTTTAACTTATATGCAGAGTACATCATGCGAAATGCTGGGCTGGATGAAGCCAAGCTGGAATCAAGATTGCCGGGAGAAATATACATAACCTCAGATACACAGATGGCACCATCCTTATGGCAGAAAGTGAAGAAGAACTGAAGGGCCTCTTGATGAAAGTGAAAGAAGAGCATGAAAAAGTTGGCTTAAAACTCAACATTCAGAAAACAAAGATCATGGCATCTGGTCCCATCACTTCATGACAAATAGATGGGGAAACAAGGGAAACAGTGAGAGACAACAAAATCACCGAAGATGGTGACTGCAGCCGCGAAATTAAAAGATGCTTGCTCCTTGGAAGATAAGTTATGACCAACCTAGGCAGCATATTAAAAAGCAGAGACATTACTCTGCCAACAATGCTATAGTTTTTCCAGTAGTCACATATGGATGCGAGAGCCGACTAAAAATAAAGCTGAATGCATAAGAATTGATGCTTTTGAACTGTCGTGTTGGAGAAGACTCTTGAGAGTCTTCTCAAGACTGCAAGGAGATCCAACCAGTTCATCATAAACGAAATCATTCCTGAATATTTATTGGAAGGACTGATGCTGATGCTGAAACTCAAATACATTGGCCACCTGATGAGAACTGATTCTTTGGAAAAGACCCTGATGCTGGGAAAGATTGAAGGCGGGAGGAGAAGGGGACAACTGAGGTTGAGATGGTTGGATGGCATCACCGACTCAATGGACGTTGAGTTTGAGTAAGCTCTCGGAATTGGTGATGGACAGGGAAGCCTTGCGTGCTGCAGTCCATAGGGTCACAAACTGTTGGACAAGACTGAGCAACTGAACTGAACTGAACTGAACCTTTTCCCTAACTGCTAACAAGGTTTATATGTAGTGAGTGTTTGTCTTCTAAAAACTTTATTTCTTAGTAAACGGAGAATTCTTGCTTGAAGTTTTTGGTTCTGTTAGATGTCTAGTGATGACTGAATTAAAGAATATAAAGCTGGTAAATTTCTCTTTCATCCTACACTGAGTATGTCTATAGCCTCTGGAGCCAGGCAACTAGTTTTCAAGTTCCATCTCTAGTGCAGGGGTTTTGAAACCATGCTTGCATGTACATGAAACCTATCTAAGAAAAATGTTATGAGAATTATGTTGAATACATTTAAATATATATAAGGTAAAGTTAATTTTATTTAATTTGTTGAATCATAATTTACCTATGAAATGCACAGTTGTAAAGTTTTTAAGTGTACAATTCAATGAGCTTTGGTAAATATATGCGTTCATTAAACCACCACTTCATAAAGACAAAGTTTTCATGACTCCAGAAACTTCCCTTGTGTTCTTTTCCAGTCAGTTCCTCTCATCCAGGTGACCATTAATGTTTTGTGATTATCACCACAGTTTAGCCTTTGCTGCTGTAAAATTCATATAGTTGGAGTAATATAGTATATGATCTTTTGTGTCTGCTTTCTTTTGTTTGATAAACGATTAACACACATTATCAGCATGTTGCTGACTTGTGTACCATTGTTTGTATATATGCTGTTTATTCTTTTGTTCATTTGGTTGCTTCCAGTTTTTTTGACTATTATAAATCAGGCTGCTATGAACATTTTCTATAAGTCACTTTGGTTATATATATATTTTATACATCCTGAAGAGGAATGGCTGGGTAGCTATAGGTTTAGCTTTAAAATAAATTGCCTAAGAGATTTCCAAAGTGATATTACCATTTACAATTCCGTCAGCTACATATGAACTTCCAACTGTTCCTTTCCCTCATGAATACTTGGCATTGTCATTAAAGAAAAAATTAGCCAGTCTAGTGATTGCATAGTGGTAACTTATGGGTGGTTTTAATTTGTATTTTTAGGATGACTTATAATGCTGAGAATTTTTTCATGTGCTTATTTTGCAGTTACATATCCACATGAGGGAAATATCTTTTCAAATCTTTTGCCTATTACTTTGTTGGGCTATTAAAGTACATTTTTTTTTTCTTATTGTTAGCACTTTTTTATGTGTTATAAGAAGTCATTGCCGTACAATATTTCTCCTCCTCTGTCTGTTTTACTTTACTCAGGGTGATATCCCTTATATGCACAATCTGAAAAGGAATGATACAAATGAACTTACAAAGCAGAAAGAGACTCACAGACTTAGAAAACGAACTTACGGTTGCCAGGCAGAAGGGTGGCCGAAGGGATAGTTACAGAGTTTGGGATGGACATGTACACACTGCTGTATTTAACAACAAGGACCTACTGCATAGCACAGGGAACTCTGCTCAATGTTCCATGGCAGCCTGGATGGGAGGGGAGTTTGGAGGAGAATGGATACATGTACATGTATGGCTGAGTCCCTTCACTGTCCACTAGAAACTATCACAATGTTGTTAATTGGCTATACCCCAACAGAAAATCAAAAGTAGGCCCATAATCTGTCTCAAAGCCATTTTTGTGAGTGGTTTAAGGCCAGAGTCAAGGTTAAATGTTTTGTTTTGTTTTCATAGAAGTATCAGATTATTCTAGCACCGTTTGCTGAGAACAATACAAATGGAAAGAAAAAGTAAGCAACCTTTTCCCCTCTGTATTCCCTTGGCAACATGGCCGAAGATCAATTGATTGGTATGTGGAGGTCTGCTTGTGGACTCTGTCCCGTTCTTTTGTTCTATGCATCTGCCCTTAGGCCAGGGCCACACCGTCTTAATTACTGTAGCTTCAGCGTATTCCAAAAACCAGATGGCATAAGTACTCCAGCTCTCTTTTTTATTTTTCAAAATTCTCTTCTCTATTCTAAACACTATTGCCAGTCCAGGTTCGATGCGCGATACTGGATGCTTGGGGCTGGTGCACTGGGACGACCCAGAGGGATGGTGTGGGGAGGGAGGAGGGAGGAGGGTTCAGGATGGGGAACACATGTATGCCTGTGGCGGATTCATTTTGATATTTGGCAAAACTAATACAATTATGTAAAGTTTAAAAAGAAAATAAAATTTAAAAGAAAAAAAATTGTTGAATTAGCTTGGATGTCTCAACAAATGTCCCACTGGAATTTTAGTTGGGATTGTGTAGTTGCTATCGCTGAGTCGGACACAACTGAGCCACTTCCCTTTCACTTTTCTCTTTCATGCACTGGAGAAGGAAATGGCAACCCACTCCAGTGTTCTCCAGAATAATAAAAATAACAGATGCTATTTTTACTTTTGCCTTTTCCAATGTGCTTCCTTTCTGTGCAGAGATCCACATTTCTGACCAAGTTCTCCTTCTGCCTGAAGAGTTTCTTTTAACATATTTTGTGGTATAGGTTTATGGGCAATGAATGCCCTCAGTTTTTGCTTTTCCAAGAAAGTCTTTATATCTTCTTCATTTTGGAAGAATAATTTCACCAGTTATAGAATTTTAGATTATTGATCTTTTTATTTCAATGTTTTAAATATTTCATTCATAAAAAAAGAAAAAAATATTTCATTCATTTTCTTTCTGTCGGTATGGTTTCTGATGAGAAAGTGAAAGTGAAGTCGCTCAGTTGTGTCCAACTCTTTGCGACCCTGTGGGCTGTAGCCTACCAGGCTGTTCTGTCCGTGGGATTCTCCAGGCAAAAATACTGGAGTGGGTTACCATGTCCTTCTCCAGGGGATCTTATGAGAAGTTCACTGTAATTTTTTTTTAATTCCTGTTCTTCTACAGATAAAGTACTTTTCTCCTTGTGTTTCTTTCAAGATTTTACCTCGCCTCTGATTTTCTGCAGTTTGAATACAGTATGTATAGGTGTTATAATCATGTTTTTGGTTTGTTTATTTTGTATGTCCCTTGATTAATGTTTTCTGAATTTCTTAGATCTGGGGTTTAGTGTTTTTAATTAATTTTGATACATTCTCAGCCATTATTACTTCAACTGTTTCTTCCACATTGTTCTTTCTTCCTTCTCCTGGTATTCTGGTATTCCAATTGCATCGATGGTATGTACACCTTTTGAAAATGTCCCACAGATCTTGAATGGTCTGTTCTGATTTTTTATAATATAAAGTTAAATACTGATACAATAGCAAATGAAGTATAGTACTATCTCATGGAAAAATGTGTAACTATAGAATGTTTATGAGCTAATTCTTGACACTATACACAAACTGATGAGTCTTGCTTTTATTCATTGAACGGCAGATAAAATGTGCTAGTAATCTACTTCTTCAGTTGAAGAAATAATATTGGTTTCTATTTCAGAAGAAATACTTCCTAAATCACAAGGTGCCATTCATGTGAGTTGTATTACATTGAAGAATTTTTGATGAGGTCCCTTAAGCTTAATTTAGTTATATCATAAACTTATAAGAAATGATACATAATTTTAGGTTAAGAAATCATCTCCTGTATATTTACATTTATCCCTAGATTGTATAGATGAGATAATAAAACTCAGAGAAATTTGATGACTTGTCAAAGTTTCAGAGGGAATGAGAAAACCTAGATATCTTTTATAAATGGGTAGTGAGTGAAAATGCTCAGTCATATCCAACTCTTTGTGACCTCCTGCGAGGCTCCTCCATCCATGGGATTTCCCAGGCAAGGATACTGGGGTGGGTTGTCATCTCCTTCTCGAAAACTGAACTACACAATGATCATGAAGGGACCTGAACCCTTAATCTTCTGACCTGGAATCAGATACCTTATCCATTAGGCCATGCAGCCCTGCTATAAATGGGTGGATTGACATTTAAATTTTTTTATGGAGATATAATTGTCACATAACTTTGTGTAAGTTTAAGGGTACAGTGTGTTGATTTAATACATGTTGAGTGACTAACACACATACACACGTATATTTGGAATATGATTACCACCATAGCATTAGCTAACACCCTATCACTTCATGTAATTAATTCTTTTTCTGTGTGTATGATGAGAACAATTAAGATCTAGTTTCTTAGCAACTTTGAAGTTTATAATATTCAGGGCAGTGGAGCTCCAGGACTTATTTGTATACAAGTCAGAAGCTTTTACCCTTAAACAACATCTACCCTACCATCCCCCACCCCCTCACACCAACTCCCTGCCCTTGGTAACCACCATTCTACACTCTGCATTTCTAGGTTTGGCTTTTTTTTCAATATTCCACATGTAAGTAAAATCACATAGTATTTGTCTTTCTCTATCTGACTTATTTCACTTAGCGTAATGTCCTCAAGCTTCATCCAAGTTGTTGCAAACAGCAGCATTCCCTTTCTCATGGCTGAACAATATGTCATTATATACATATACTTCATCTTTTGTATACCCTCCCATGTTTATCATAGCATTACTCACAATAGTTAAGATATGGAAACAACTTGGTTTCATCTTTTAGTGCAAACCTTCAACATTCAAAAAGCAGCTTGCTACAGTAGAAAAGGCATATTTTGGAGCCTGGTAGTATGAATGAAAAAATTCTAGTTCTTTTATTTGGTAACTGTGAGGTCTTGAGCAAGTAAGCTCAATTTCCTCATCTTTAAAATGGTGAAAATTCATGTTTAATTTTAGGACCTTTAGGAAAGCTGGGAGGTGATTCATATTTGATATACAGAGAGTGTTCAATAAATTATAGCTCCAGTGATTAGAATCAAAGAAGCTACACATAAAACCAGATTAAATATCTTCCTAGTTGCCTGAAAGAATTATTCATAGCCTTAGTTAAGGACTCTTTGCCTTCAAATAAGAATATCCAGGGAATTCCCTGGCAGTTCAGTGGTTAAGACTTCACCTTCCAATGCAGGACGTATGGGTTTGACCCCTGATTGGGGTGCAACGATCCCACATGCCTTATGGCCAAAAAACAAAAACACAAAAAAATAGAAGTAATGTTGTAGAAAATTAAAGGCTTTAAAAATGGTTCACATAAAAAAATCTTAAAAAAAACCCAATATCCTCAAATTGCCCAAGAAAAAATAAATGTTTAAAAAATTTTAAAAGATTCTAGGATGTCTTTGAAATATGATGATTCTACCAGGGTAAGGATTTTGCTGTTTTTTCCTGGCTATGTCCCCAGTGCCTTGGGTAGTGTTTGGCAAGTACAGAGTGTGCCATAATTATTGTTAAGTAAAGGGATGAAGGGCTACAGCAGTGTTTCTCAACTTTTGTTCATTACCACCCTCCTAAGGAGCCTCTTCAGATATTCTGTTCTAATCATTATCATCCCTATGAAATTAAATATTAAGGAGTAAGATTTTAAACCCACAGAGATATGAGGTAAATAAATAGCTGTTGTTTTAAACCACTACATTTTAGAGTTTGCTTTTTCAGCAAAAGCTAACTGATGTAACTTCCTTTGGGAGGGCTTTCTAGATTATAGTGCTATGGTTATCCATTTTGGTGGCATCTTGGCATATATCATAAACTCAGTGTGTTTTCTAGATATGGAAGTTCTGCATGCAACTTAACAACACCATCTTTGTAGAATTTGGAGATTTGGTTGATAGTTGGATTTGCCATTCCACTGTTACCATTTTTCTTCTAGGATCTAGCTGCCTGAATTATTTTCATCCACATGGCTATCTAATTTCTTTTTTCATTTAGAAACATTTTTTATTATAGTTGATTTGAAATGTTGTGTTTAGTTTCTGCTGCACAACAAAGTGAATCAGTTATACATATACATATATCCATTCTTTTTGGGATCTTTTCCCCCTATAGTTCATTCCAGAGTAGTTCCCTGTGCTATGTAGTAGGTCTTATTAGTTATCTATTTTATATACAGTGGATCATGGGAAAAGCAAGAGAGTTCCAGAAAAACATCTATTTCTGCTTTATTGACGATGCCAAAGCCTTTGACTGTGTGGATCAAAAGAAACTGTGGAAAATTCTGAAAGAGATGGGAATACCAGACCACCTGACCTGCCTCTTGAGAAATCTGTATGCAGGTCAGGAAGCAACAGTTAGAACTGGACATGGAACAACAGACTGGCTCCAAATAGGAAAAGGAGTACATCAAGCCTGTATATTGTCACCCTGCTTATTTAACTTCTATGCAGAGTGCATCATGAGAAATGCTGGGCTGGAAGAAGCACAAGCTGGAATCAAGATTGCCAGGAGAAATATCAATAACCTCAGATACTCAGATGACACCACTCTTATGGCAGAAAGTGAAGAGGAACTAAAAAGCCTCTTGATGAAAGTGAAAGAGGAGAGTGAAAAAGTTGGCTTAAAGCTCAACATTCAGAAAACGAAGATCATGGCATCTGGTCCCATCACTTCATGGGAAATAGATGGGGAAACAGTGGAAACAGTGTCAGACTTTATTTTGGGGGGCTCCAAAATCACTGCAGATGGTGACTGCAGCCATGAAATTAAAAGATGCTTACTCCTTGGAAGGAAAGTTATGACCAACCTAGATAGCGTATTCAAAAGCAGAGACATTACTTTGCCAACAAAGGTCCATCTAGTCAAGGCTATGGTTTTTCCAGTGGTCATGTATGGATGTGAGAGTTGGACTCTGAAGAAGGCTGAGCGCCGAAGAATTGATGCTTTTGAACTGTGGTGTTGGAGAAGACTCTTGAGAGTCCCTTGGACTGCAAGGAGATCCAACCAGTCCATTCTGAAGGAGATCAGCCCTGGGATTTCTTTGGAAGGAATGATGCTAAAGCTGAAAGTCCAGTACTTTGGCCACCTCATGCGAAGAGTTGACTCATTGGAAAAGACTCTGATGCTGGGAGGGATTGGGGGCAGGAGGAGAAGGGGATGACAGAGGATGAGATGACTGGATGGCATCACTGACTCGATGGACATGAGTCTGAGTGAACTCCGGGAGTTGGTGATGGACAGGGAGGCCTGGCGTGCTGCGATTCATGGGGTCGCAAAGAGTTGGACATGACTGAGTGACTCAACTGAATTGAACTGAACTGAGTGTGTTTATGTCAGGTAACCAATCAATACTACAGTACCGTGCAGTGTTACATCATGGTGAAGTAATTACACTCTCTTCATCATTAAGACCTCACCAGGTTGAGAAAGGTGCTTCCCTGGTAGTTCAGTGGCAAAGAATCTGCCTGCAATGCGGGAGACGCTGGTTAGATCCCTGGGTTAGAAAGATCCCCTGGAGAAGGAAATACCAACCCACTCCAGTATTCTCACCTGGGAAATCCCATGAACAGATGAGCCTAGTAGGCTAGAGCCCGTAGTGTTGCAAAGAGTCAGACACAACTTAGTGACTGAGCGTGCATGCACGCAGGTTGAGAAAGGTGAGCAGAGCAGAAGTTTTTGAGGATGTGGGTTGGAGAATGTTGCTGTGAGATGTCGCTTCTAGATTTATTTTAAAACTATACGGAGGGGACAAGAAGAATCTATGAATAGGATTAAAGTCTTTAGCAGCAAATGCTTACACACAGAACATAATATATCATTTATGAGTCATTATAACTTATAAGAACCAAACTTATATCTACAGAACTGCTGCCTGAAATAGACGTTCTGTGTTGGCAGTCACCTGCTTCATGCAGTGGATTTACCCATATTCATTCTGTTTCCTTTTCCTCTGGTGTAACTTCCCAGTAGAGATTTTCCCAGTTTACATTTGTCCTCTGATTTGTAGTAGTGGAGTTCCCTCTCCCAGCTCCTAACTTTTCTAGGTCATGGCTTTGACCTAGAAATCTCCATGTTTATCTCCCACATTGGATTTAAACCACTGCTAGTACATTTGACATATGATATGTATCTAATACCCTAACTATAAATGACTGATTAAACCCCAATAAGCAGGCATTTCTTGTTCTAGGTCCAGTATCCTGAATGCCTATTCTGTGACACTGAGCCATTCTTCATAAACTCTTCTGGCTAGAGCTTTCTTTGTAACTTCTGTTCTGTCTTATGCCTGATGGCCAGAGCTGTCTGTCAGTTCTCAGAGTGTATTTAAAATTCCTGATGTAATTTCCTTTGGTAATCAGTCTTTTAGGTGGGCCCTATCACAAAGTGTCAGACAAAACTGAGCGATTAAGCACAGCACACATCCTTATAAGACTTCCCTGGTGGCTCAGGAGTAAGGAATCTGCCTGCCAACACAGGAGACGTGGGTTCAGTCCTTGGGTTGGGAAGATTCCCTGGAGAAGGAAATGACAACCCATTCCAGTATTCTTGCCCAGAGAATCCCATGGACAGAGGAGCCTGGCAGGCTACAGTCCATGGGGTCACAGAGTCAGACACGACTTAGCAACTAAACAACAACAAATCCTCATAATAAGCTCCATCAACCTGCTTTCCTGGTTACATTACCCCTAATGGTTTCCCAAGGTTATTGTCCAACCAAGATAGATTTCCTGAATTGGGACAAGGATAATTATTTGACTACAAAATTATTGATTCTGCTCGTATATTCTTGCTGCTATGACCAAAACTGATAAAACTATGATCAAATTTCCTTAGAAATTGATAGAAACCTAAGCAGAAAGTGAAGAGGAACTAAAAAGTCTCTTGATGAAAGTGAAAGAGGAGAGTGAAAAAGTTGGCTTAAAGCTCAACATTCAGAAAACGAAGATCATGGCATCTGGTCCCATCACTTCATGGGAAATACATGGGGAAACAGTGGAAACAGTGTCAGACTTTATTTTTTTGGGCTCCAAATCACTGCAGATGGTGACTGCAGCCATGAAATTAAAAGATGCTTACTCCTTGGAAGAAAAGTTATGACAAACCTAGATAGCATATTGAAAAGCAGAGACATTACTTTGGCAGCAAAGGTCTGTTCAGTCAAGGCTATGGTTTTTCCAGTGGTCATGTATGGATGTGAGAGTTGGACTGTGAAGAAAGCTGAGCGCTGAGGAATTGATGCCTTTGAACTGTGGTGTTGGAGAAGACTCTTGAGAGCCCCTTGAACTGCAAAGAGATCCAACCAGTCCATTCTGGGACTGGGATTTCTTTGGAAGGAATGATGCTAAAGCTGAAACTCCAGTACTTTGGTTACCTCATGCAAAGAGTTGACTCATTGGAAAAGACTCTGATGCTGGGAGGGATTGGGGGCAGGAGGAAAAGGGGACGACAGAGGATGAGATGGCTGGGTGGCATCACCGACTCAATGGACATGAGTTTGAGTGAACTCCGGGAGATAGTGATGGACAGGGAGGCCTGGAGTGCTGCAATTCATGGGGTCGCAAAGAGTCAGACACGACTGAGTGACTGAACTGAACTGAACTGAACTGAAGGTTATTCTTCTACTTTCTTTCCGGATGTTATAATTTAGACAGCCACCCCTTACCTTTTCCTTGGCAATATCCTTGACATGTATCACAGATGTACGTGGTTGGACTTGAAGTCTAAAGTAGGTACATGAACATTTTCATCTGAGACAGTATAACTATGTTAAGCTGTAACTTACTTTACTCTCTAGCTTCTGATTTGGTCTGATTTTATTTTGCTTGACTTGTTACCAAGGCCTAATTTTCATTAGTTGCTATTCATTTCCTTTTCAAATTTTATAATAGTACTTCAACAGACTCTGTGGTGAAATTCATTTTGTTTGGTTTTATGTATTTAACAAGATAAATGTTTTTAAATGCTTTTGTTGATCATAAAGTCAAATGAGTCAGGAAAACCACTTAGTGGTAGTTATTTACAAAAGTTACAGCTTTTTAAAAAAAGTATGTTTTCCTTTTCTTCTTAGGTATAAACCACTAAAAAGGAATAAACAACATGTTTTGGACTCTGTGTCAAGCTTAGAAAATGTATTTATTAAGAAAAAAGTAAAGATATTGATGACAAACTTTTCTCTGAACTTTGAGATTTTTTTTCTACAAAAATAGCAACAAAATAACCACTGAAATATGCAAAAGTAAGAAAACCGATTTTAAAAGAAAATATAATTATTTCTGAATAAAACCCTAAATCTGGATAGACTTAAGGGTATACCCTTGTTGAAAGAGGAATCTTTTCTGCCTCTCTTGAATCCTCAATGCAGTATTGCATCATGATAAAGTAATTCCTCTCTCTGGTTGGTCTTGTATCTAATCATAGGCTCACTCCTGAACCCCCTTCACAGTGAAGTGGGTCCCCTGCTTAGATGCTGTATTTGTGTGGAATTCTATTCCTGTGTATCAGGCACTCAATAAGACTCTGGATAGTAATACTTGCTGTCTATGGTCATACCTGTCATAGGTTTCTCTTCCCGTTTTAATGAACCACTGGCCCTTCCAATATGAAAAGGATGTAATATTGTCAACTCATCTTTAAGTAACTGGTTGTGTTGTCTTCTTTTCTATCCCCATCAGGAAAGAGAAATAATTTGCTTTAACATGAAATTAACAGTGATATTCATTTACTCTACATGTGTAATTGTGTGGTCCTTTGTCAAAATACAATCTAGAGAGATCTTGGGGATCTCAACAGCCCAAAGAACATCACATTGACCCATTACATCCATGGCCTCATGTCGACAGTGCAGGACAGCATGGCGGAGACGCATGTATTCCAAAGAGTGAGAAATAAACTCTCTGCAGACTCCAAGAACTGCCAATAAGTACAGCTTTTAGATGTCCAGTGGTCAGTGGCATTCCCTAGAGTAAAAGGCAAATTGATGCATATTGCATCTTTCATTACCTACTCCCACTCCACTCTCTAAAAAAGGAGACAGTGAAAAAGAACCAGGATCAACATCTACTACATTGGTTTGGTTTTAGTGGATTTTAGAACATAACACCAGATCGATAGCTGTGTACCATATACCCGAGGCCCTAACTAATCTGTGAGCTCTCATATTAGGATTTCATATCAGATTACTGTATTAGCACAGTCGTATAATTGACCTGATCTATCAGCTCAGCAGTTTCAATCAGAGGAACTACTTGATTTGAGCTTGTGGCGCTCTCTAATCTTTCCCAAGGGCCTAGCTAGCTTCTTTAGGGGCCATGCTGGTAAATTAAATGAAGAGATCTTTCTTCCTGAAAGCATTGGATCCCTACCATCTCCCCCAAATGTAATATCTTGACTTGGATGTGCAGTGCTTAGTTGCTCAGTTGTGTCTGACTCTCTGTGACCCCATGGACTGTAGCCTGCCAGGCTCCTCTGTCCAGGGGATTCTCCAGGGAAGAGTACTGGAGTGGGTTGCCATGCCTTCCCCCAGGGGATCTTCTCAACCCAGGGATCCAAGCCAGGTCTCCCATATTTCAGGGAGATCCTTTATCATCTGAGCCACCAGGGAAGCCTGGCTTGGATGGGGGAAGAGTGATTAGTTTTCAGAGGATAGGTGGATATCTGAACACAGGCTAGTCTTAAAACAGAGTAAGAGAGTAATGGATACTGAAAAGATAAACATGAACATATAATCTGCTTTCTGTCCTTTAGGGGCTTCCCTCGTGGCTCAGACAGTAAAGAATTTGCCTGCAGTGCAGGAGACCTGGGTTCAATCCCTGGGTTGGGAAGATCCTCTGGAGAAGGGAATGGCTACCCACTCCAATATTCTTGCCTGGAGAATTCCATGGACAGAGGAGCCTGGTGTCCTATACTTCATGGGGTTGCAAAGAGTTAGATATGATGGAGCAACTAACACTTTCATTTTCTGTCCTTTATGTACATGCACAGGAAACTTTCTGGAAAGATAGCAAAGGCTATATCTGGGTAGTAATACTTAGAATTTTTTTCTATGTACATTGCAAAATGTTTGAATTTATTATAATATACTCACACAGAAAAACAGTGTCTTATTTGAACATATTGTTAAGAACACAGCTTTTTGTATACCTGAAATTCCAGAAAGCATTAAAGCCATATGATGAAAATAACAGTCTAATAAGTTATTTTCTACCCTTTACTTCTAGACCAGTTTAACCTCCAAATTCAGAGGACCCAGAAGTCAGCGGGGAATTGAGGGTAGAGACGCCTCACATAAGGGGACTAGAGAAAAGTTTACCATATGCTTCTTCCCAATGCAGATTTCCAACTAAAATAAGATCTGAGGAGAAAGAAGAAAGAGTTTCAATTTGATGAAATGTCTTGTGTGACTATCTCATGAGACTTGGTATACAGTTACCAAAATGAACTCTTATGAGATTAAATGATTGAAGTTTTAGCTGAAAGTGGCCAAAATATCCATGTCATCTATCTGAGACTTCAACCAAAGAGTTTGGAAGAAATATCAGATTTGACTGGATCCTGGAGGAAAAAGAAGAGTTTGTTTGCCATCACACTAAGTCTTAGCATAATAGCTAGACTTGTGGAAGAGCAAGAATCACGAATGAGCATAGAAGAGGATGTAATTTATAAAAAAGACTGTAGAAAAATCAGGTTTGAAGAAGAAAAGATAGTTTACTTCTGAATATGTTAAGTTGGAGATACCTTTAAAACATTTAAGTAAAGGTATCATAGTTAGTGTTAGTCGTATCTGACTCTTTGCAACCCCATGGACTATAGGCCGCCAGCCTTCTCTGTTCACAGAAATTCCCAGGCAAGAATACTACAGTGGGTTACCAGGCCCTTTTCCAGGGGATCTTTCAGACCCAAGGATCAAACCCAGGTCTACTCCATTGCAGGCAGATTCTTTACCGTTTGAGCCACTGGGAAAGCCCCAAAGGGCAAGTAATTGCATGAGTTTAGAGCTTAGAAGGGCTTCTCTGGTAGCTCAGCTGGTAAAGAATCCACCTGCAATACAAGAGACCCCATTTCAATTCCTGGGTCAGGAAGATTCCCTGGAGAAGGGATAAGCTACCCACTCCAGTATTCTTGGGTTTCCCTGGTGGATTCAGATTATAAAGAATGTGCCAGCATGAGAGAGACCTGAGTTTGATCCCTGGGTTGGATCCCTGGGTGGGGAAGATTCCCTGGAGAAGGGCATGGCAACCCACTCCAGTATTCTTGCCTGGAGAATCCCATGGACAGAGGATCCTGGTGGGGTCTACAGTCCATGAGATTGAAGAATCAGACAAGACTTAGCAACTAAGCATGGAGGAGGAGCTAAGAAAAAGGACAATTAGAGATCTAAATTTAGAAGTTGATATGAATAGTATTAAAATCAAGAAGGTGGGTAAGTTCCATTAGGACAAGAAAGAGGAAGAGAACTTGGAACAAAGCGATGCAACCTCTCACATTTTGAGATCAGAGAGAGAAGCAGCTACCTTCAGGTACTGAGCAGAGAGATTCAGAGAGATGGTGGGAGAATGACCACATATGAGTGACACAGATGTCAAGGCAGTAACATATTGATAAATATGTCCTTTGATGCTGAAACATCAAGAGAGATTTGTAAATGGTTCACTGAGTGGCAATATAAAGATCACTGGTGAAGCTAACAAGGAGGTTCCAGTGAAATGGGTGATTAGTACTCATGTGAGAAAGTGGATGAGCAAGTGAGATTCGAGAAAAGGAAGAAAAAAACAATTTAACTCCACGGCTTAAAACTTAGAACTTAAAAAAGTTCTCTTGGAATGAATACATACATATGTATGGCCAATCCCTTTGCTGTCCACCTAAAACTATCATAACATTGTTAATTGGCTATACTCCAATATAAAATAAAAAGATTAGTTTGGTGTTGTTGTATTGTTTTTTATAGAAAATTCTCCTGTGAAGGGAGTAGAAAGATATGAAAATACTGAGCAATGAATATGGGCTCATGAATTTTGTTTAAGGAAGGGAAGTACGAAATCATTTTTGATTTTTTTTTTCTTTTGGATTTTTGTGGTGAATGTATACAAATGGATTGCTTTTTAGTAGGTTGATCTTCTATTTACCAGTGTTGCTGAACTCAACATTTCTTTTTTGGTCGTACCTGGCAGCATGTGAGATTTTAGTTCCCTAACCAGGGATTGAGAAGGCAATGGCAACCCACTCCAGTACTCTTGCCTGGAAAATCCCATGGATGGAGGAGCCTGGTAGGCTGCAGTCCATGGGGTCGCTGAGGGTCGGATACGACTGAGCGACTTCACTTTAATTTTTCACTTTCATGCATTGGAGAAGGAAATGGCAACCCACTCCAGTGTTCTTGCCTGGAGAATCCCAGGGACGGGGGAGCCTGGTGGGCTGCCGTCTCTGGGGTCACACAGAGTCCGACACGACTGAAGTGGCTTAGCAGCAGCAGAAGGGCTCTAGTAAAGAGGAAGAATTTAAAGCAAGAGATTTTGTAGATTGTGTAGCTCTTAGTGGATTTTGAAAGCGTATGAGATTATGGAACCAAAGATGCATGTGGAGAGATTTTTCTTTTGATAGAAAGAACACTCATAAAATATCATAATTAATTGAACAGAAGTAACCGCAGTTTGCAGGGTCCAGTACATTCCTAAAATAGTTTAGAGTTATATTCCTTAAGGAAGGAAGTTGGAGGGGGATTAAATTGTTGTAAGGAAGCCAATAAGAAAGAAATGAAGAGCTGTGCTCCCGAACTAGAAATCAAGAAATCTAAAATTTATTATTACATTGAGACTTCAATATTGTATGTTTTGACTTCTTCATCTAAACCTCAGGAGTCCTTTAGTATTTTCTGAGCCTCTGCTCTATGCCCAATCTTGGGTTAGGGCTAGATATTTATCTTGGTTTACTTATAGCTTATGGCAGCCATAAAGCAGAGCTATTGATCTCATGATTTTATAGGTAAATAAAATGAGATGAAGAGACAATAAATTACCCAAGGTTGTAGGGCTAAAAAGGAGGACAAGATGAACTAAAAATGCATGTTTGCATGATTCAAGTTCAGCTTCTATGTTACAGGAGTGTTGGAAAATATAAATATATCATAATCAGTAAAGTGCTTTATACTCTTTTCAGAAGAAACTCCCATTATGTGCTTAGGATAATTTTTAAAAATATGGTAATAGCATCACTATTATATCGTTCACGTATAATTTGAAAATTTATGTAACTGGAGACAGGAGTAAAAAAAAAAGTCATCTGCAAATATTCAGTACTTCTCACACAATTTGCATTGACTCTATTTTCCAGAGCCATCCCTCCTCCTAGTCACAGCCATCTGGTTTCCTTCTACCTCCTGCTCTTTCACTAAAGCTACAGGAACAAACGGAGCTGCCTGGAGCAAATCAGTTTCCCATTATCCTTAATGTGTGAAGACGAGACTTCTGACAGCGATCGCAGTCTTTGTCTACTGATATGGTTGAAAAGTCATGTTTACATAACAGAAAATGTTTTCACGTAGAAGGGATGGCATGGGCGTGCGTGGTTGTGGGATGCTGTGTCTTAATATGAGGACTGATTCCTCTCAACATGTAAACTTAGCATTTCTCTCTATAGAGGGCTAAGAGGCTGCTCCTTGAGAATGCAGAGGGATTTGAAAGTCGTGTGTATTTATCAAATTCCTTGGAGTGCTTGAGAGAATCTGTCCAGCAGAATTTAGAGAAGGGAAAATAACGGAGTGGGGATACCCAAAGAGCCCTTCATCCTTCTGTTCTTTCTTCCTTCTGTCTTTCCATCAGTATCCACTATGCCAGGCACTGTACAAGATACTGCTATTGACCAGCGAAAAAAAGAGATAAGGTTCCTATTCTCAGACAACATACATTCTAGTGGAAGAAGACATAATAATACAAACACATTCCCAGACTGAGAAGATGCCAGCGGTAAGGACCATGTGGAGAGGTAAAATAAGTTCCCGTGTTTGAATGTGGCTGGGTGACTGCATTATTTTGGTGGTTAAGAAAGGCTTCTCTGAGGAGGTGACATTTAAGTGAAGAATGCACTTACAGGAATAACTCAGCTGTGCACAAATTAGGTAGAAGTGTGTTTTGGGCAGAGAAAAGAACCAGTGCAAAATTCTGAGCAAATTTTGGAGCCAGGGGTAACAGAGCAGGTAAGTGAAGGAGCCGGTGGCTTGTGGCCAGTGGGGAAATAGGATGAGAGGAAATTAGAAAGGTTGGCAGGGGCCTGATCTTACGGGACTCTGTAGGACAGAATAAGATGTCTACCTTTTCTTCTATGTGCATAACAAATCTATTGGGCAATTTTAAGTAGAGAAAGGTAATAGTCTGATTTATTCTGGAAGAGACATGAAGAATGAGTTCTTGAGAAGCACGAATAAAAGCAAAAAGAAATACAACCTGTAGAAATCTTCACAGTTACCTGTTATAGAATGGAACTGTATGCAAATGTTTATGTAAAAAGTTTTGAAAAGATTGTGCTGCTAAAGAAAAAGTGGTCGAAAAATCACAATTCTGGTCTATAGAGACGTTATAAAAAATGAAAAAAACATCTATCAACCCACCCCAATATATCCTCCTATGCAATCCCATAGGTGTCTAAGTTGTTTTCTGGATCAGATATGTGAATACTTGCCACGTTAGTTCACAACACTCACACCCTTGTCGTTATTGCTCGGAAAGTCTCCAATGCACTGTATTTCTTAGACGCATTATAAATTTCCATTTGTTCCCTTGCCCCAGGCTGTTAATATTTTAGCAACACAATTTTAAGAATGTCACTGTGCAGTACACACTGCACAGCCTCAGGAAATTGGGCCCAGCTGTAAAAAGGTGTAGGCTATTACAGTTTTGTAATTCTTAGTGAGACTTTTCCATTTTACACGAATGCCTACTGAGACAAGTCTTTGTTTAAGACACATGGACACCTGGAGTCTGAACAAATATGACAAATTGGAAACTAGAACCAGAAAAAAATATGTTTTGGATATTGTCAAAGTTATATAATAATTGTAAGAGACACAAAATATTTTAAGGCTTTTCTTTTATATTTATCCTTGACAATCAGCAAACATTTAATCATTGCCAACTATAATAATAAAGCAAACATTTACTGAATGCTCACTGCGTACCAGTTACTGGTTTTTATAATCATTGTCATGTATAATTTTCCTAACATGATGCTTCTAACTATTATTCTAATAAATGTGCCAGTCACGTGATTTATGCTTTAGGATATCGAGAATGTATGAAGTTGTCCATCTTAATGTTGTAAAATGGACAGATAATTACTTTGCATTCTGAAAATACACTAATAGCTCTCTATAGCAAGGATCTGGGTTTCAGTTTAGCGTATTCCATGGCTGGTTCATGAATGTTTGGAAAGTTGGGAAAAACAGAAGAAACCTGACAGAAGTTAATAGGCAGGAGAGATTTTGGGTTTTGACCTGGCGGAACAGAAATATTTATTCACAGATGCCGATAGGAAAGATTAGAGTAACAGAATGGGATGACGTAATGTGTTGTTAGCCTCATAAGTTAGATATGAGATATGAGTCTTACCCAGAGACAAGGTGTATGGAGAAGGAAAAAAAATCTCTACATTAACAAAGGATTTAATGACACATGGGAACCAAGAAGGGAAACTTTGGAGGTAAAATGACAAAGATAACTGAATACATAAAGGCAGTTGGTGTGTGTGAGTGTGTGTGTGTGTGTGTGTGTGTGTGTGCACGCACGCTCGGTCCTGTCCGACTCTTTGTGACCCCGCCAGAAGAAGTCGCAAAGGGTGTGCCTGCAGTTCAACTTAATTAGCTTAAATCAGGTAGAGTGACAGTACACCTCCCCTGCTTCAATCCCCAGGGACTATAGCCCTCCAGGCTCCTCTGCCCAAGGAATTTTCCAGGCAAGAATACTGGAGAGAGTTGTCATTTCCTACTTCAGGGGATCTGCCTGACCCAGGTTTTGAACCCACATCTCTTGCATTTCCTGCACTGGAAGGCAGATTCTTTACTGCTAAAGACTGCTACTAAGAATCAGGGATACAATTCTTAGTTTGAGGCAATGGCAGTATGCCTGTTCTTTGTTAGAAAACTACCCCCCCCCATTCTTTATTAGAAAATTGGTGAAGGCAGGAAGGGAACCCTGTGAGCCATCTATTGGCTTTATGGGGAAAGCAATGTTTGTGGTTTAGAGATGGTCAGAAAATTTCTCTTCTCTCCTCACAGGAAGGGAAAAAGAAAGGGATATTTTTCTCCATTATAGCAATCCTCATCTTCTTCTCAAGCCAAGTGAACTCAGGAAGCTTCCAGTCAATCATTTATGTCAGTCACGTGATTTATGCTTTAGGATATCGAGAATTTATGAAGTTGTCCATCTTAATGAGCTCATATGTTGTAAAATGGACAGATAATTACTTTGCATTCTGAAAATACACTAATAGCTCTCTATAGCAAGGATCTGGGTTTCAGTTTAGTGTATTCCATGGCTGGTTTATGAATGTTTGGAAAGTTGGGGAAAACAGAAGAAACCTGACGGAAGTTAACAGGCAGGAGAGATTTTGGGTTTTGAGCTGGGGGAACAGAAATATTTAAAACCTGCAGGTCCACTCTGGACCAGAGCGTGCTTATTGGAGTGACAGCTAACCTAGACAGAGGATGGATGTGAACAAAGGTAATTTGATAAGATGTAACTGGACAACAGGATACCCAAGCTCACCTTTAAACATGAGAAGGTGTCCAGGGAACATCCCAGGCGGTCCAATGGTTGGGACTTCGCCTTTCAGTGCAAGGGCTCTGGGTTCGATCCCTGGTCTGAGAACTAAGATCCCACATGCCTCATGGCCAAACCCCAACCCCCCCCAAACATAAAACAGAAGCAGTATTGTAACAAATTCAATAAAGACTTTAAAAATGGTCCACATCAAAAAGAAAAAAAAAAAGGAAGAAGTTGTCCAGGTATGGAAGAAAGGGCCATTTCCAGCAGGGAAATTTGGCTAAGGCAGTGGAAATATCAAGGAAGTTACTTTCTAGGGACATAACATAGTTCAGAAGAGAAAGGAGGATGAGTGGCAAGTCAGAGCATGGAGAATGGAGAACATTCACATCATGATAGACCTTACATGCTGGGCTGAAGATTTTGCGAGAAGATTCCCTGGAGAAGGAAATGGCAACCCCACTCCAGTATTCTTGCCTGGGAAATCCCATGGACAGGGGAGCCAGGTGGTATATAGTCCATGGGGTAGCAAAAATCAGATACAACTGAGCGACTAACACAGCACAACACAACACAAGCATATATACATTTTGGTAGACAAAGTATTCTTTACTCTCTCTGGAAAAAGAATTCTATGCTTCCAATAAAGGTCAAGACTCACTGGCTTATGGGAAATACCTTGAGAATTAAGGAGATAATTTAGGTGGCTGCCACTGTAATAGAAGAAATAAATGATTAGAGTGTAAACTGAACAACTGCAAAAGGAAGCACATTTGAGGGGAGAGAGACACTAGAAGGAAGCAGGTAAAGATATCAATTTTGACACAACTGAATTTGAGATTCTGGTGAGAATATTCAGTAGCACTTGGATGTATCCCTCTGAGTCTTTTAGAGAGAGCTAGATTGGGAAAATATTTTGGATTCATCAGAGTACACACTGCAATTGAGTCTATGAAGTCCAGCATGCAAAACATAAGTGATAACAATCCATCTCATATTATATCCTGAGGTGCTTTTCTAACCAAATGTGTTGTTTTCTTCTGCTTTGCTCTTTTTTTGTCTCTTTTTTTGTTTGTCATATTCCAGGGCTGTATTTTTTGCCTTCTTCTCCTTCCCTGCCCTGAAGATTTTTACTTTTGTTTTTAGGTCCCAACTTAACACTTATTTTCTTTATTAATATTCCTTTCTCTCCAAGCCTGAAGAAAATGAATTTTATTTTCTAAAGTGCCTTGGGATTTACTTATTAACTTTGTTGACAACGGCGTTAAGATTCTCACTTGCTCTTAGAGCTGACATGTGAAACTGAGCATGAACTTCTCTAAATACTCGCTCTTTAGAGATGTGGGAGATTGTATGGTTTCCCAAGAGAGCTAATCTGTAGAAAATTGTTTACCACATCTATGAATAAGTTTGGTGAGCACACATAATACAGATTTATTATTTATTACTTTTGTTCTTTATTGCACACTGAGGGCATCAAACTCTTACAAGCATAAATTTTTAAAAAGGGCATGAAGGAAGAAGGCATGTTTCCTTAGAATTTTGAAACAGCAGTTTCAAGAGACCATGTTGTGGTTTAGTTGCTCAGTTGTGTCTGACTCTTTTGCAACCCCCTGGACTGCAGCCCATCAGGCTTCTTTGTCCATGGGAAATCCCAGGCGAGAGTAGTGGATTGCATTGATGTTTCCTTCTCCAGGGCCTCTTCTCAACCCAGGGGTTGAACCCATGTCTCTTGTATTGCATTACATTTCAAGTGGATTCTTTACTGCTGAGCCACTGGGAAAGAAACAATAAATATAGATAATTTAGACATTTGAATGTAATGACTTTTGAAAAATATCCCCAAATTTAAAGATATATATAAGTGATTTTTTACCACGCCTTTGTGTCTTGGTAATAAAATTGGGTGGTATATAAAATATTTGGTTGGGGTCATAAATTGAAGCATCGATCTTCAAATCTCATTTTTCTCCCTTGGGGTCACATCCTACCCAGATCTCATTGACGCTAGATAATCAGTGACAGTGTTTATTGGAGGTCTTCATAAGGGTGATGAAACATGAGTTAGATGATACAGGCTGCCTCTTTCTGACCCCAAGCTATTAGAAAAAGTCACTTGTCCTTTTTTTCCTTATTTCTTATAGTTTTTATTTGTACTTTTCTTCATGTTTTTATATCTATATAGATGATGCAAGTTCAATATATTTTCACATGAAAGAGTAAAGGGAGTCCCAGATACAATCCATAATTAAGATAAGTGATATCTTCACTTTTAATCCTAATTATGCTGAGCAGCAAAGCTGCTAAATATGTTTGGAATTGCTAAGTGTTGGGAATAGCAGAAGAGATATGTCAGCATAGCACAGGGGTTCAGAAAAGAATATGGATTATCTTCCTGTTTTATTTGATATTTTGGATTTGGGTGTCTTCTGATTTTAGGGATGATGATAAAAGGTCCATAGGATATGAAGTGATTCATCAGCTCCCCGAAAAGACTACACAATAGGACAATTGAGTCCTCTCATAGAGATTTGGATTGCTTGCTAAGGGTAGGAAGAAGGAATGTGTTACGTTCAAATTCAGGAAGCAGAGGATCTTTGGAGGTTTACAAATCATATAATACCTAAGTTTCCCCTCTCCTTAGGTCCAAATTTGTCTCCCTGGGGGAAATGTTGCCTTCCTGGACCATGTGTGATCTAGAAGAACGTTTGATGTGTGCTTCATGTATATAGTATATATATAGCACATATTACATAGATAATGCATATCTATATTATATATAATACATATCTGCCTATTACATATGTAAGTTTATATGTATTATGTATATATATATATAAAATCTGTTTTAGTTAATTAAAAAAATTCATTTAACAGAAGAAAGCCTTCATTTCAAAAACTAAATAGGGGATTATTCATTAAAGATTGTTGAAAAATTATACTGTATAAAGTACTGAGGAGAGGTAGCAGAAGTGAAAATAGTGAGGCAGAAATTTTGTGAAAAAAAGGACTGCACAAGCCACTAAGTGAAATACAGGAAATGGATAAAGTAAGGTACACGATAGAGGCGGAACCTCTGGCGGCTCAGTCGGTAAAGAATCCGCCTGCGGTGCAGGTTTGATTGCTGGGTAAGATCCCCTGGAGTAGGAAATGACAACCCACTCCAGCATTCTTACCTGGAAAATCCCTTGGGCGGAGGAGCCTGGCAGGCTACAGCCCATGGGGTTGCAAAGAGTAAGACATGACTGAATGACTAAAACACCAAGCACCCACAGAGGCTGAAACAGTTCTGAGGGACAAAATGATTGACTCAGAAGAACAAGGAAATACCCAGCGGAAGAAAGGGAAGATGATGAGGATTTCAATAGAGTAGAAAATGGACTTCGCCTAGATAAGAAAGACTCTTGAGGTCCCTGATTCAGGCTTGAGAAACTCTGCACCAGTAAATGATCCTGGAAAAGAGAATGGAGGATTTAGATTTGGCAAGGATCTTTTTTTTTTTTTTTTTTTGCTTTTATTCTGTTGGCACTACTAAGTCTTTGAAAGTTAAACTATACAGATTCAAAAAATCTAAAGAGAAATTATCACTCTAGCTTTTATAGCCTCTTTTAGAATGAGAAAATCTGTTGCTGTTTAGCAGTTCATATTTAGGCTTCCACACTGCCACCAGCTTAATTTACCTAAAATGCACATCCAACCACAGCAGGTCTCTGTTTCAAAGGGTTCAGTGACTTCACAGCGCGTGCCAGATAAAGTGTCAGTTCCTGAATTGAGAAGAGCTTCCCTGATGACTCAGAGGGTAAAGAATCCGCCTGCATTATGGGATACCTGGGTTTGATTCCTGGGTCGGGAAGACCCCTGGAGAAGGAAATGGCAACTTACTTCAGTATTCTTGCCTGGAGAATTCCATGGACAGAGGAGCCTGGCAGGCTACAGTCCATGGAGTCACTAAGAGCTCACATGACTGAGTCGCTTTCACTTTCACGTTTTCTTTACCCTCTGAGCCAACCACGAGAGTCCAAGAAGAGGTTCTTGATCTCCATAATCAGGCCCTTTCTTATCTGTTGAATCCTATCATCTCTGCCTCAAACTCTATTCATTAGGAAATACTAATCTCTTATTGTTTGCCACACTGAAGCTTGTTAATTCTCATCTAATTTTCAGCTCTGATTAAAATCTATGGAAAATCAATATTTCCTTCTGGTTAAAACTTCAATCTAGTACTTCTCTAAATAGTATCTTTGGTAGCAAGAAGACCTTTTATAATGGTATCATAGAATTGGAATAGCTTTGAAAGGCATTCAAAATTTCCTGTCATATACAACTAAGATGTGATTTTTACTTTGAAAATGTATCAAGTATGGCTATTTTTGTAGAAGACTGTTCACTTTCTTAACATTGTTTTTGACTGTGAAATATACCATGCTCGTGAAAAAGTAAATAGATATTGAGCACTTTAAAGGACAATTAGAATGCTACTAAAACCATTACCACGGCTGATAACTGACATAATACTAGTACTTTTGAGCACACCAAGTCTTTCTCCTTGACCAGTCTTAGATTTTGTAATATATCATTTCAGTTCAGTTCATTTCAGTCGCTCAGTCATGTCCGACTCTGTGTGACCCCATGAATCGCAGCACGCCAGGCCTCCCTGTCCATCACCAACTCCTGGAGTCCACTCAGACTCACGTCCATCGAGTCAGTGATGCCATCCAGCCATCTCATCCTCTGTCGTCCCCTTCTCCTCCTGCCCCCAATCCCTCCCAGTATCAGAGTCTTTTCCAATGAGTCAACTCTTCGCATGAGGTGGCCAAAGTACTGGAGTTTCAGCTTTCGCATCAGTCCTTCCAAAGAACACCCAGGGCTGATCTCCTTCAGAATGGACTGGTTGGATCTCCTTGCAGTCCAAGGGACTCTCAAGAGTCTTCTCCAACACCACAGTTCAAAAGCATCAATTCTTCGGCACTCAGCCTTCTTCACAGTCCAACTCTCACATCCATACATGACCACAGGAAAAACCATAGGCTTGACTAGATGGACCTTTGTTGGCAAAGAATGTCTCTGCTTTTCAACATGCTATCTAGGTTGGTCATAACTTTTCTTCCAAGGAGTAAGTGTCTTTTAATTTCATTTAATTTTCTTTAAAATTTTGGTTCAAGTGTATGAACATGGAAACATCCAGTGTTCAGTTTTGCTGGATTTTGCAGTGCATATATGCAGTCATGTAATAAGTATTATGATGGGTTCTCCTTGTTCAGCATCATGTTTATAAATCCTGTTACATGTTCATGCTGTTTCATGTAACTATATTTATTCATCCTCAATGCTTAGTAGTATTCCACTACATGAACAATTTATTTATGCATGCTACTGTTGACAGATCTGGGGCTTATTTCTAGTTTCTGGCTACGATAAATAGTGTGGTAATGGGCATTTGTTCTTACCTTTGTAATGTAAAGATGCATTTTTGCTTGGTATTTATTTTGGAGTGGAATTTTCTGGATCACAGGCATGCACATGCTTAGCCTTAATAGGTACTGTCAAACAACTTTCCAAAGCTGTTGAATGAATTCCAGTACTCCATAAGCTCAAAATCAGATGCTCTTTTCTGCATTTTCTATTTTAGTCATTCTAATCAGTGGGTAGTTTTATCACATTGTGGTTTTAATTGAATTTCACTCTTGTGTATGGAAGTTGAGCAGCTCTTCATGTTTCTGGACCATTTAGGGTTCATCTTTTGTGACATTTCAGTTCAAGTCTTTTGCCATTTTTCATATTGAGTATATGTCTTATTCTTACGAATGTCTTTTGCCATTTTTCATATTGAATATATGTCTTATTCTTTCCTCTATTGTATGCTTGCTTTTATTTTTGTTAATTTGCTTTGCTACTCTCCATACTATGTCCTTGGTTTAAGTTTCTTTGCATTGACTTTGCCATGCTTTCACCATGTTTCATAAAATGGAAACTTATATCACTGGCTTTTGATATTTCATCATTTAGTACATATCCATTTATTTTTGAGTACTCCTTGCACAATGTTTCCTGTGCTATATTTTTGTTATCATGCAATTACCATATTTCTTTTATCTACAGAGATTATTCTTTTGGTCCATTAATTATTTAGATTATTTAGAAATGTATTATCTAACTTACAAATATTTAGGGATTTTTCTAGTTGTATTTCTGTTCTTTACTTCTAGATTAATTGTATTATAGTCAGAAATTTCAATTGTTTGAAATTTATTGAGTGCTGTTTTATTGCCCAACTTGTGGGGTCTCTTATTCTATGCCTCAAGTACACTTGAAACTGTACACTTGTGATCATTGCTTCTTTTTCTTCTTCTTTTTTTTTTTGATCATTGCTTCTTTAAAGGTAAAATGTCTTTTTTCCTGTGGTCATAAAAAAGATTTTCTCTCTATCTTTGGTGCTAAGTGGTTTCCTCTGGTGAGTCTTATTGTTGTGTTCTTTCAATTCACTGACTGTCTGAATCCATTCATAGGAAAAACAGTAGTTCCTGCCTCTTGCATCAAGAAAGTTATGACCTTTGGATATTTTAAGTTAGCTTTTAAGACACGCACATGTGTGGATTCAAAATGTGACAAAAATCTTGAGGGAGAGAACTCTTGTGGATTTGTTGCAATTCCTTCTGGTGTGACTTTCTCAGTTACATGTTCAGGCTTTCCAGGGGACTTGGTTTGACTGTAATACCTGTAGTATTTCATGCTATTAGAGAGATCTATGGCATATAAAGAAAGTGTTGAAACTCCGGAAATATTTAGAGGACAATACAGTACAGACACCTAGAATCCTGCTGAGGGGTTCTGCCTCAAGACTGTGAGAGATTTCACTTTACATTTTAGGCTCACCTTCCCAGTCTCCTCTGCCACCTCGGACTCAGCAAATGTCCTAGTTGATAAAATAAGTGATATATTTGACCATCCACTAGATTCAGCCATCAAAAGCTCCGTTGGTCTGTCTTCTTTTTAGAGCACTTTTTTGTCTAAAAAAAGTTTGCTCACATCTCATGTCCAGTTCAATTCAGTTCAGTCTCTCAGTTGTGTCCAACTCTTTGTGACCCCATGAATCACAGCACGCAAGGCTTCCCTGTCCATCACCAACTCCTGGAGTTCACCCAGACTCACGTCCATCGAGTCAGTGATGCCATCCAGCCATCTCATCCTCTGTCGTCCCCTTCTCCTCCTGCCCCCAATCCCTCCCAGCATCAGAGTCTTTTCCAATGAGTCAACTCTTTGCATGAGGTGGCCAAAGTACTGGAGTTTCAGCTTTAGCATCATTCCTTCCAAAGAAATCCCAGGGCTGATCTCCTTCAGAATGGACTGGTTGGATCTCCTTGCAGTCCAAGGGACTCTCAAGAGTCTTCTCCAACACCACAGTTCAAAAGCATCAGTTCTTCAGCACTCAGCTTTCTTCACAGTCCAACTCTCACATCCATACATGACCACTGGAAAACCATAGCCTTGACTAGACGGACCCTTGTTGGCAAAGTAATGTCTCTGCTTTTGAATATGCTATCTAGCTTTGTCATAACTTTTCTTCCAAGGAGTAAGCGTCTTTTAATTTCATGGCTGCAGTCACCTGCAGTGATTTTGGAGCCCCCAAAAATAAAAAATTTTTGGAGCCCCCAAAAATAAAGTCTGACACTGTTTCCACTGTTTCCCCATCTATTTCCCATGAAGTGATGGGACCATGATCTTCGTTTTCTGAATGTTGAGCTTTAAGCCAACTTTTTCACTCTCCTCTTTCACTTTCATCAAGAGGCTTTTTAGTTCCTCTTCACTTTTTGCCATAAGGGTGGTGTCATCTGCATATCTGAGGTTATTGATATTTCTCCCCGCAATCTTGATTCCAGCTGGTGCTTCTTCCAGTCCAGCGTTTCTCATGATGTACTCTGCATAGAAGTTAAATAAGCAGGGTGACAATATACAGCCTTGACATACTCCTTTTCCTATTTGGAACCAGTCTGTTGTTCCATGTCCAGTTCTAACTGTTGCTTCCTGACCTGCATATAGGTTTCTCAAGAGGCAGGTCAGGTGGTCTGATATGCCCATCTCTTTCAGAATTTTCCACAGTGTATTGTGATCCACACAGTCAAAAGCTTTGGCATAGTCAGTAAAGCAGAAAAAGATGTTTTTCTTGAACTCTCTTGCTTTTTCTATGATCCAGCTAATGTTGGCAATTTGATCTCTGGTTCCTCTGCCTTTTCTAAAACCAGCTTGAACATCTGCAAGTTCACGGTTCATGTATTGCTGAAGTCTGGCTTGTCCAGGTATGCCCAATTTGCTGAAGAAGTAAAACAGCCAAGGACTTATCTGGTAGTCCAGTGGCTAACACTCTGCATGTGCAATGCAGGGGAATTGAGTTCGATTCCTAATCAGGGAGTTAGAGTCCACATGCCACTACTGAAAAAACCCCTGAATTGTTATGAAGATCAAAGATTCTGCATGCCACAACTAAGACCTGGTGCAGTCAAATAAATATTCAAAAATAAAAGGGCCAGCTGTTAGCAGCTCATACAGGGAATTATTTTCCCTGTCCTGTTTGGTATTTGAGGTCATCTAGTGCTTTTTGATTTCACAACTCTATGACAACTTTAAGAAGTCATTTTTAAATGCCATTGTCAAATACATTCTACCAAGAAAGAGAAATTCTAGACCATTTACATTTATTGTTTTTCATTTAAAATAATTTTAGACTCACAAATAGCTGAAAATGGTGTGCATGGTTGCCTTATCCTTCACCCAGATTTATCTGATGATAACATCTCACATGACCACAGTAAAATGATCTGTACCAGGGAATTAATGTTAGCACAATATTACTAACTATTCTATGTATTTTCTTTAAATTTTGCAAGTTGACCTTAAAAGTTTAGTCACTCAATCATGTCCAACTCTTTGCGACCCCATGGACTGGAGCCTGCCAGGCTCCTCTGTCCATGGGATTTTCCAGGCAAGAGTACTGGAGTGGGTTGCCATTTCCTTCTCCAGAGGATCTTCCTGACCCAGGGATTGAACCCAGGTCTCCCACACTGTAGGCAGATGCTTTACCATCTGAGCCACCAGTGAAGTCCGACTAATACATTTTCTTGTCCAGCATTCGGAACTTTAAAGTTCACTTACTTGTCAAATCTTCTAGCCTCTTCAAGACTGTGACAGTTCTTGAGTTTCTCTCTCGTGGTTTTGATATTTTGATGAGTACTGGCCAGTTACTTTGTAGGATTCCCATTAATTTGTCATTATGTTTTCTTCATTAGATTGAGGTAACACAGTTGCAAGAAAGCTACAGACGTGATGTTGTTCCCTTTTTAGAGCATCATACCAAGAAGTGCATGATTTTAAAATAAAGGTTTTTCATCAGTCAGGTTTATAGAAGTGTAAGTCACACAAAGTAAACTTCACTCTCTTTAGTAGTGTAGAGTTCTATGAACTTTGATAAATGTTTACTGTTGGACAACCAGCACCACTATCCAGATATGGAGCAGGTGTGTATTTTTTTTTCTTTTTAAAGATTGAGATATAATTGATTTACAATGCTATTTTCAGATGTATGGCAAAGTTATTCATATATACAGATATGGAGCAATTTTATCATCTCTCAAAAATTCTCTCTGTCCCTTTTTTCATCAAGTGCTCTACCTCACTCCCTATTCCCTATTCTCTAGCTAACATTGATGTGTTTTCTGTCCTGGTCTTGCCTTTTCTAGAATGTAATATAAATGGAATCATATACCACACAGTCTTTTGAGTTTTGCTTCTTCAACATCCCAGATTGTATTGTAGATTCATCCATGGTGTGTATATCACTAGTATGCTCTTTTTTTCTTGCTAAATGCTGTTCCATTACGTAGTTGTACTATAGTGTGTTCATTGGAAGGACTGATGCTGAAGCTCCATTACTTTGGCCACCTGATGCGAAGAACTGACTCATTGAAAAAGACCCTGATTCTGGGCAAGACCGAAGGCAGGAGGAGAAGGGGATGACAGAGGATGAGATGGTTGGATGGCATCCCTGACTCTGTGGACATGAATTTGAGCAAGCTCTGGGAGTTGGTGATGGGCAAGCCTGGAGTGCTTCAGTCCATGGGGTCTCAAAGAGTCGGACATGACTGAGCGACTCAACTGTTGTTGACTGTTTTTTAAAAATCTGATTTATTTATTTGGCTGTGCTGGGTTTTTGTTGCTGTATGGGCTACTCTCTAGTTGTGGTCACAGCCTTCCCATTGTGGTGTCTTTTCTTGTTGTGGAGCACAAGCTCACGGGCATTTGAGCCTCAGGAGTTGGGGCACATGGGCTCAGTGGTTGCAGCTCCCAGGCTCTAGAGCACAGGCTCAGGAGGTGTGGCGCACAGGACTAGTTGCTCCATGTGGGATCGTCCAGGAACAGGGATCACACCCATGTCTCCTGAAGTGGCAGGCAGATTCTTTACCCCTAAGCCACCAGGGAAACCCTATTCGTTGACTAGTTTTTGACTAGTTGAAAACCTTTGGGTTGTTTCCAGTTTTTTTGGTTATAAATAAGCAAAGCTACTGTAAACTTTTGCTATCAGATTTAACTTTAAAATATAAATACTTCCATTTTCTTATTTTGAATTATTCTATGTAATTTTTTTGTAGTTTCTATAAAGGAAGTTTTCTATAGAACACTTAGAGATCTCACTGATGAATGTATAACAGATGATAAAATGAAAGTGTTAGTTGCTCAGTCAGGTCCAATCCTTTGAGACCCCATGGACTGTAGCCTGCCAGCCTCCTCTGTCCATGGAATTCTCCAGGCAAGAGTACTGGAGTGGGTAGCCATTCCTTTCTTCAGGGAATCTTCCCAAACAAGGGATCAAATCGGGGTCTCCTGCATTGCAGGTGGATTCTTTACTGTCTAAGCCACCAGGAAAGTCCTATAACAGGGATAACAGATGATATCCCTCTGTTATATAGATTTGTGTAGTTATGCAGTTGAAATCAAAAAAAAAAAAAAAAGAAATCAACTTGGAATATAGTCTGCTAATCACATCCATAACTTGTAACAAAGTGCCCATTAAATGATTTTGCTAGGATTGAAGACATAGAAAGTGAATTTTTCATGCTTCAATGTGTGTGATAATGTCGCTCTCAGGGACCCACTGAATAATCTGAGAACCTCTGCCAGAGAAAGAAAAGTGAAAAAATAAGACTAAAGTCAATGAACTAAAAATTGGCAATTTAAAGAGCTATTTATTGGTTCACTGGAACTAGACTGATATCCAGAAGGTGACATTTAAATTGTTCTGTGACTTTTCTTGTTAAGAAAAGTGTATGTCTACTCTTTTGTAAAGTGGATAAGTACTTCATCCTAAATTAAGAAAAATCCATTCTTTGGGTAATTTACATTTATAAAACTGTTTGTAATTGAAGACTAGAAACTAGAATTATGGATGAAAATAACACATTGTATCAAATCTCTGAACTAGACTTTGTGCTTGAAATAAAAGTTGTTGGATGTGGCAAAATACTTACACCTGTGATGCTCAAGTTTAAACTTGTTTCTACTTATCACCATTAATGCTACTTTACTAATTTTAAATTGTGATTTCACATTCTTCTAAATATAAGCTAGAATTTAGAATGCCTCATCAGAACTATTCTTTTCAAAATATTGCTTATGGAATGAAGTTGTGTTTCTTTTGTCTATTAAAACCAAAAACTCAACTCCATCAATTCTTGACATTATCATCTCATCCGCTTCTCTAGATTTCATTAGCCCTCCAATTTGGTTAAAGTAAACATATTTATTGGAGAAGGCAATGGCACCCCACTCCAGTACTCTTGCCTGGAAAATCCCATGGATGGAGGAGCCTGGAAGGCTGCAGTCCATGGGGTCGCTGAGGGTCGGACATGACTGAGCGACTTCACTTTCACTTTTCACTTTCATGCATTGGAGAAGGAAATGGCAACCCACTCCAGTGTTCTTGCCTGGAGAATCCCAGGGACGGGGGAGCCTGGTGGGCTGCCGTCTATGGGGTCGCACAGAGTCGGACACGACTGAAGTGACTCAGCAGCAGCAGCAGCAAACCTATTTATTACCATGTGAAGATGTTTCAGATAGAGTCTATCAATCTCTGACCACAAGATCTTCAGGTTTTTCACTTTCCAGCTCCTTCCCTCTTCTCTTGAAGTCTTCTAACTTCTTAGGTTGGCTTTATCATGCTCTCTGCCAACTTTGCAGTTTTTGAAATCTCAATTGATTTCACATGTAGTATATGATATAATCAACATTAGTTGGCAATGATTGTAGTTCAGTTTGACACATTAAAATATCAGAATTCCTTATTCCCTGATGTTATAATGTTCTACACCTGGATCATCTGTCCTCTGCTTTGCCTGCTTGTTCTTTCTTAGCTATAAACCCAATCCAAAGTCAGAGGAGTACCTTGTTGTTATTGCTCAGTCACTCAGTCTTGTCTGACTCTTTGCAACCCCGTGGACTGTAGCTCACCAGGCTTCCTTGTCCATGGAATTGTCCAGGCAAGAATAATGGAGTGGATTGTCATGCCCTTCTCTAGGGGATCTTCCCCATCTAGGGATCGAACCTGGGTCTCCTGCATTGCAAGCAGATTCTTTACCATCTGAGCCACCAGGACCAGGTGAGACCCCTCCCCCAGTTATACTATCCTTACTGCTGAAGCCAAGCTGGATAAAATATATATATATAAACAATGGTTTGAGGGCAATGGAAAGTGAGAAACACAAATAGGATCTGAGTGATTAGGATCCCAGAGTGAAGGACAGTGTACTGTGTCATCTCTAAGTCTTTCTTAGCTTGTTTGCTTCAGGAAATTTCTAGTTTGGGAAAAGAAACACAGAGCAGCATCCAGCAGCCCTACTTAGCCAAGAACAAAGAGATTGAAGTCTGAGTCTTCCAGACTGGTTAAAATCAAAGCAACAGGATTCTGGAGAGAAGGGGATTGCAGAGAAATGAAATCCCTGTATATAAATTGTTTTTTAAGATAACTGTTGATCCTCAGCTGTGCACACACAGAGAAAAAACCTTAGGAAGCCCAGAAGAGAAAAACAGATGGGCAACTAAAGAGTTGGACCAAAATTTTAGGAGCTATGTGGTCCAACTTCACCCTTAGACACCAGAGGAGTCTTAAAGTAAGTACCATGGTCTGAAATCAAGTATGACAGCCTAGAAGTGAATTTTATAAACCTGATGTAATGTAACCGCTAAAAGCCCAAACTGATGCTTGAGAATATTAAGATGATTCATTGTTTAACTGCCTACCAAGAGAAAATTTTAAGTTGTTTGGAAGTAGATAACATCACCCAGAATCTCTTCAGTATTGTACACAAAATGTTCATCCTCTTAACCAAAACTATGAAGCATGATTAAAGCAAAACAAACACACACATAGGCTCACGGACTGAAAATGAAGAAAACGCAAGTGAAAGAAACTAACCAACTAGTGATTGACATTTTGGGGTTACCAAAGAGAGACATAAAGAATCTGCCTGCAATGTGGGTTCAATCCTTGGGTCAGGAAGATCTCCTGAAGCAGGAAATGACAACCCACTCCAGTATTCTTGCCTGGAAAGTCCCATGGACAGAGGAGCCTGGTAGGCTATAGTCCACGGGGGTCACAAAGAATCGGACATGACTTAGTGACTGTCACAGAGATATTTAAAATTTTTCGATTAATATCATAGACAAAATTATGGAGGGTTTTAGCAGAGACACAAAATTCATACATATGTACACACACAAAGAGTAAATTAGAAGAAGCCAAAAAGTTAATAACCAGAGTTAAGAGTTCAAAAGTTGTAATGGGAGATTAAAGCCATCAGAAGACAGGATCAGTGATCTGGAAGGTAGGTCAGTAAAAAAATACCAAGATGATGCCAAGAGAATAAAATAAAATACACAAAAGATCATAAAAGATACAAGGTCATGGTGAAAAGTTTTGACATAACAGCAATGAGTCCTAGAAGAAGAAGAAAGAAAAACTGAATAGAAATCATATGTGGAAAGGTACGACAAACTCTGAGCACACATTTAAGAAGCTTTGTGATTGTTTATGGGAGAAGGCAATGGCACCCCACTCCAGTACTCTTGCCTGGAAAATCCCATGGATGGAGGAGCCTGGTAGGCTGCAGTCCATGGGGTCTCTAAGAGTCAGACACGACTGAGTGACTTCACTTTCACTTTCCACTTTCATGCATTGGAGAAGGAAATGGCAACCCACTCCGGTGTTCTTGCCTGGAGAATCCCATGGACAGAGAAGCCTGGTAGGCTGCAATCCGTGGGGTCGCACAGAGTCGGACACGACTGAAGTGACTTGGCGGCGGCGGCGGCGGTGATTGTTTATTTAGAATATCTGCAAGAGTTTACAAATAAATTACTAGCATTTTTAAGTGAATTAAGTAGAGTTATTGGACCTAGGTAAACACACAGAAATTAACTGTCTTTCTTGATGTCCTATTAAGGAATGGAATTTATACCTAGGTGATTTTCCTAAAGTCTTGTTGGACTTCCACCTTTCTAACACCTATCTTCTCCTGATCCCTGTTCGCCCCCTTTTCCTCCCTTCCTCTCTTTCCCCCCATGTCTTTCCTCCTATCCTTCTTCCTTTCTCAACTTTCATCGTTTGAAATAGATTGAAAATGCTAAAGCTCTATGTACGCATTTATTTAGTCACATCTTATTACTGATTGGATAATTGCTTAGCTATCATCTGAAATGAACTCTGTCACTCTTAACTTTACAGATTATTTTTAATTCTACTTAATTCTTACAAGAGTTCATTGAAAGAATCTTCTATAACTTTAAACGAACTCTATTTATGACAATGTATTTAGTGATCCATTAGAATACTGGGGACATGATCCCTTTCACTGCTCCTAAATAAGGTGAATTCTGAGACTCAAACACACCCAAATAAAGTGGGTGGCACCAGAGGAAGGCAGTATCAGGTCTGTGTATATCCCAAACCACTTTCTTAAACACTAATTTGGAATTAATAAATCAAAGATGAGTCAGAACTCTCCAGTTTTTTTAAAACCCATTCAGCCACTAAGGAACATTGCTTGTTTTCCTAACAAGGCTAAATTATACATTTCTCTTTTGCTCATCTTTCCTTTTCAATTCTCACAATTCTTGTGCCACAAAAATTCAGATCATCTATGGATTGCTAGTCACTTCTTGTATATAAATGTTTTGCATAAGTTGGTATTAGAAAAACTGTAGGAAGTCTGAACAATGGGTTTGGTAAAACACTGCCATATCAGAATTTTAATTTTGCAAATGTTAATGACTATGCCATTAAAAAATACTGGGAGTCCTAGTCCTGAGTTCCATATGTTGTTAGAAGTTTTCCAGATGTCTGAGAAATATAATACCATTCATTTGAATCTCTCTATAGTTAAGCCATCTGGTACAGTGAAGTACCAGAAGCTTTACAATTATTCATGATTCTGTTACATAGAATGCCATTTTTTTGCTATTGGAGAATGAGCTGATACCACAAATATGCTATTAGTAAACATGAAAAAGTTCCACCATTATGGAGATAGATGTTGATGTTTCCATTAAGAGGTTATATCAGTTATTACTATTCATATTCATCAACACATAAATGTTATAAATGAGATGATACTTTAAACACCTGCAGTTTCATTGAAACCTGGATTCCACATATTTTATAATATAGTCATCATATTGTAGTACAACATATACATTTATATCCTTTTGTGGAAATCTTAAGTTTACGTATAACCCATGATGTTGTTAACAGAAAAAGATTCAAGAGTTGAGTGAATCCTTAAAAACTTTTATGAGTTTTTCATTCTGATAGCTTCAGCAATTGGGAAGGGATAAAGGTATCAGAAAAATTCACGACAGCTGGTGTAAATGATAGACATGTAACACTGGCAAGGGGGTATATTATATTTGATACTAATTCTTCTTCACTTCTGAGATTATCATGGTCAGAATAGGATTTAAAATCCACCTAGTAAATCTTCATTGAACATGTGTAATGTGCCAAGAACTTTTTTAGCCATGGTGCCAGTTACAAAGTCAAATAAAGCATTTGTTTTTGTTGTTGAGTTGCTCAGTTGTGTCTGGCTTTTTTTGACTCCACAGACTGCAGCATGCCAGTCTTCCCTGTCCATCACTATCTCCCAGAGTTTGCTCAAACTCATGTCCATTTGAGTTGGTGATGCCATCCAACCATCTCATCCTCTTTCACCCCCTCCTCCTCCTGCCCTCAATCTTTCCCAGCATCAGGGTCTTTTCCAATGAGTCAGCTCTTCACATCAGGTGGCCAAAGTATTGGAGCTTCAGCTTCAACATCAGTCCTTCCAATGAATATTCAGGGTTGATTTCCATTAGGGTTGACTAGTTTGATCTCCTTGCAGACCAAGAGACTCTCAAGAGTCATCTCCAACACCACAGCACAAAAGCATCAATTCTTCGATTCCACCTTAAGAAGCTTGCTTCCAGTCTCACTCTTGTTACTGATCTCATCATTTGTTGGCTCTACGGACTTATGTTACAGATGTCTCAGGAAATAAATCCCAGAATCAGGTGGTAGAAGTTTCAAACATCCATATGTTCTTGCAATACACATTTAATAAACATTTATGGAACATTTTTAAAGTACAAGATTGCCAGCATTAAAAATAAAATAAAAAAGGAAAATATCCTTAACAAATGGTTGCCTGCATGCCTGCTCCATTGTGTCTGACTCTGCCACCCCGTGGACTATAGTCCACCAGGCTGCTCTGTCATGGGATTTCCCAGGCAAGAGTTACTGGAGTGGACTGCCATTTCCTCTTCCAGGGAATCTTCCTGACTCAGGGATTGAACTTGAGTCTCCTGCATTGGCAGGCAGATACTTTACTACGGAGCCACCTGGGAAGCCTGTAAGAAATGGTTGGGCTAGTGAAAATTTTGGAAATGTAAACAAACTATAAAGTACAATAGAAGGAAGTGTCATAGAAGAGAGATAGGTAGCTTGCGTTTTGGGAAGACAATGGAAGGAAAAACTAATTCTGAAATGGTTTGGTGATTATTTTCTAGAGAAAGAAATGTTTGAGCCAGTTCTGGAAAAGTGACTTCATACCTGTTCTCAGCTGAGATAAGAAACATTTCTGTGAAACAGAAAAAACCTTCAACTTGTCTGCTCAGGACCTGCACTATGCTCTTTGTTAACATATAATGATGATATCCAATCTAAATACTTCTTTCAGAGAAAGATTATTGCCTTTAATGGGAGTTTGCAGTAGAAGGTTTTTTATTTTTAATCCAAAAGAGTGATATTAACAGTAGAAATGCAAAGTCTGGGAGCTGATTTTGAATTTCGATCATGATGTCTATTTGCTTTTGTGAAGTAAACTCTGGTGTGGGAATTATTTCATATGGAGGAATTGTGTGACAGGAAGAGAATAGAACAATAAATCCCAGAAAGAGGACAAATAATACTAGGAAATACTAAAAACATGCCAACAATGCACAATGAGTTCTATAACAGTCCCTTTCCTTTGTTTTCACGAAATTAAAAGGTTGAAAATAATGTATTTTAGAAAGAATTTAATTGAAGGAAAAAAGTAAAGAATGAATAAAAGTGCCATAAAGTAAGTGACTGTGGAAGAAAAAAGAAAAGCAAACATACAAAATAATTTTGTTGCAGAATGAATAAGGTGGAAAATAAAAACGTATGGCCTGTCAAAAGAGCAATGTAGGCTTTAATGAAGGTAAACACCCTTAGCTTCTCGGTGGCTCAGGTGGTAAAGAATCTGCCAGCAATACGGGAGACCCAAGTTTGATCCCTGGGTCAGGAAGATCCCCGGGAGAAGAGAATGGCTGCCCAGTATTCTTGCCTGGAGAATTCCATGAACTGGAGGACTACAGTCCATGGTGTCACAAAAAGTTGGACATGATTGAGCACACACACACACACACGCACACACACATCTTTGTACAAATAGGTAATAACAGGTTCTTTTAAAGTTGATGCCCTGTCACAGAGACCTGGACTCTTATGCTAACTCTAAAATTATCGGTATGTACCCTTGGGCAAGTTATATAATCTTTTGCACTTTTAATTTTCTAACTGTATAACAATGATTATAAAACCTAATCCTGGGGTATTTGTTGAGGATTAACAATAATAAATTCATTCCAGGCAACATTTTATCACTGGCAGAACAAAAATATTTATTTAAACGCATCCATCAATATAAAACCAGTTGTACACTTAAGTAATACACATAATCTTTTCATTGCTAAATTAAAATCATGCTAATCTTTTTATAAAACATATATGGAATCCTAAAAAACCATAAATAATATAGTATGAAGCCTCAAATACCATTATATAACTATTATTGTTTGTTTTATTTATTTCATTTTTATTTATTCTGTTTATTATTTATTCTCCTTTTGCTTATAAGCTTGATTATAATTCTATACTATGGACTCATCGCTGAGGTGGGAGAGGATGTTGGGAGAAAGGTCAAAATTAAATGGGATTATGGGGATCAGAGAAAGAGAATGTTACATATATCTTAACATTTGTAGAGCTATGTATTAGCAATTACTCTCTCTATCACTATTTCCTGGCTCTTAACAATTACTACCTTATATTGCTGCTAATCTTGACAGGTGAATATTCTGTACCCGCTAATAGATATAAGTAACTTCTTGACCCAGAAATTGAACCAGGGTCTCTCACATTGCAGGTAGATTCTTTACCAGCTGAGCTACTAGGGAAGCACCCATGTTTGCTAATAGACATACAGAAGGAGCTTAGGTTGGCTGTTAAAACTGGGTTTGAATCCTGACTCTTACAAAGTATGTAAAATCAGGTTGTTTAAATAACATATAAATTCAAATGAGAACATGTTCTAAATATGCAAAATAACTGAGATTCTATTTGTGAAAGCAGGTCTGTACCACAGAATCTGATACATAGAATGTGCCCATAAACATTATTTTATTTTCTCTTTGAGGATTGAGCATTATACTTCTTTGATTCTTCACTGTCCCTAAGAGTCTCTAAAAAATTCTAAAAATTTTTTGCAATTGAGAATTATAAAAATGCTAATAAAATAAATCAAAGAAATCCGTGAACTCTGCCTCAAGATTAAGAAAGAAATAATGGAAAGTCTATATTCTGTCCACTTTTGATTATTATACATTTGAGGTCAGAAATATTTTGAAATTCTGATATATTGTATTTTTTTAATCAAAATGTAATTTAAGGGAGGGAATTTGGCCTGGGAAATAGTGTTTAGGAAATATGTTTTTTCATTTAATTTTTAAAATAAATTGTATAGAATAAATACTTGCTACAACGTAGCTTTAAAAAAAGAAGCAGGGATATCATGGCATTTAATTTCAAAACATAATTCAAGGTCGCCTTATAACTGGTTTCTACGTCTAGATACTCCCCAATCTAAACTACCTGTCTGGGTTAAAATGATCTTTTCTGTTAACCTCCTTTTCATGTTAAAAAAATCTCAAATGACTTCCCATTACCCGTTGAGTTAAAACCAAACTTCTCCGCTTACCCCTCAACATGCATTTAGATCCCAGTTAATCTTTGTAGCCGTGTGTACTTCGGTTCTGCTGGGAGATGGACACACTTTAATGTGCTGGGTGCAGCAACCGCATGACCTCTTCTCTTCCCCTGATAAAGAAAAGTTCTGCCTCTATGACGTTTGAGAGGTAGTTCTCCCTAGGAAAAGAATTTACCTCTTTTCTTCCTTAGAATCAATATGTTCATGAAAAATTGCAAGCTCCATTTCTTCCCTGAAGTCTTTCCTGATTGTTTTGAGATCAAATTTATACACCCTCTGTAGTTTCTAAAATCTGTACTTTTATCTTGTAGATATTATAGTCTGCCTTATGTTACAGGTTGTTTGTAACTTTATCTCACACTCCTACTCCACTGGGCATTCCCTTGAAACAACTGAAGTGAAGGATTTGCCTTTGTCTCTTCTCCAGGACACAGTATAGCCCTTTGATCATAGTTTGAGTCTGATAATTCATTTAAAGACATAGTAAATATTTTTGAACGTTCACTATATGATACATTAAAAAGTAGGTGTTAGGCTAGGAGGATTAATGAAAGTTTTTACTGCTGTCTAGATCTCCTTCCTCAGATCAGACTGTTTATCCCCCATTGCCATCGTGATGGCTGGTAAGGACTCCCAGCTCCTCTTGAGAATTGCCCTGTGTGAACAAGAGTGTCCAGGCTGTGCAGCTCACAGGCTGTGGCTGACTGGCTTGGATGCCAGTGGCTCAAAGTGAGGCCAGTTTTGTGGTGCAATTTGTATTCCTCAGGATGACGTCAGGTTGAGATGACATCCTTGCTTAGCTGTTTCCTCTATCCTGTCCTACTTCCTTCATATCCTTTCTTCTGAGAGTGTTTCTTTGATCAGTCATGAGCAATGCAGGAACTACAGGAGACATGGGTTTGATCCCTGGGTTGGGAAGATCCTCTGGAGGAGGAGCAAATGGCACCCCATTCCAGTGGTCCTGCCTGAGAAATCCCATGGACAGAGGAACCCGGCTCGCTACAGGCAGTCCAGGGGGTCGCAACTGAGCACTCGCATGTGCACGCAGAACTCTCAGAAATGAAGTCAGGGAAATACCGAAAAGTTAAAAAGAGGACAACTGCTTTCCCCCCTTTCTCACCAGCTGATAGAATTCTGTTAATATCATAGCCTCTCCTTATAAACCAGCACCTTCTACGAAGCTTTCAGTCTTTCACACAGATAGTATTAACCATCCCTTTGTTGATGTCCTATACCTGTAACTCAGTGTTTATGACTCTATAATAGGATGTTCCTTGATGTATGGTAACTATTTGGATAGTTACTATTTGGATCTGTACCAGTGTTTATGAACCTATTTGTGCCTGGAATCAATGTTTATAACTCGATTACAATGATCTGTGTTGTGTATGTGTCTCTTCCATCAGACTGTGCTTTGCTGGTGGGCAAGAAACAAGCAATGCAGCATTTCTGATTCTGGTATCTTTGTGCTCAACACAGGCACACAATAAACACCCTTAAAGAGATGATATGCAATTCATTTTTAAATACTATTGATGGAAAAATTATTGATACTCAGATTTTCTACAGAATAAATCCTGGTATTCAAGGCATTTAAAATATTCAATCATTCTAGAGTCAGAGGTGTGGTTCTCTAAGTTTCAGCTAACATTTTAGAAATAATATTAATACCACCCTACAAAGACACTTTCCCTGAAATAAACACCATGCTCGAGCAAGTCTAGCTTTCTCTGTGTCCTAAATACAACATATCTGCCAGTACCTCAGAGGGAATAGTTTTATCATCACCTTTTCACATTCCACAGAACTTATTAATCAGAGTACATTTAATACATTTTGCTCAATTATTATTATATATATTCCTATAGATGCTAAATATATGTAAGTCTCTGAAAATAACTTACGCTCTGATATTAACTCCTTCAAACTAAATGTAACAAGAGTAATTACTTAAGTGGAAGAAATGCGGTATTTGATATTAATTTAAATCACAACTCTTCTTCTTAATTGATGAATGCCTAATAATAAGCTAATTACTTAATCTAAGACTCCATTTTCTTACCTGGAAAATGGTGATAATACATGCCTTTCAAGAGTTGCAGGAAAATAAAGGATAATACATGTAACAAGGGGGCTTCTCTGGTGGCTCAGAAGTAAAGAATCCACCTGCAATGTAAGAGACACAGGTTCAATCTTTGGGCTGGGAAGATCCCCTGGAGGAAGTCACTGCAATCCATGTTGGTATTCTTGCCCGGAGAATCCCATGAACAGAGGAGCTTGGCAGGCTACAGTCCATAGTGTTGCAAAGAGTCGGACACGACTGAAATGACTCAGCACGCATGCATAATCATATATACAGATATACACATATTTATATTTCAAGTGAGAGATAAATAACTAGAATCCAAAATATTACTGTTATCTCTACATTATGGGATTAATTGTGATTTAAAAATTTTTTCTTTTTGTGTATTTTTATTACCTGAATTTTATTTGTATGACAAATGTTTATTCGTATATAATAAAATTATTAAGCTAGGCAGTTCTGTTCAAAAGTGAACTGAAAAATTTGAAATGTACAAAAAGTATAATTTTTGAACTATATCAAAATATCAGTGGTAGAGATCTGATTAATTTCATTTTTATGTTTATCTTTTAATATTTCTATATAGCATCAAATACTATAGCATGATGTAATGGAAAATATTTTAAAAATTAGCACTTACTTCTAGAAATATAGCATTTATTCAGCATCTTTAAAATATATATATATAGCCAAAGAATCAAAGGAAGCATGGAAAATATTGAAGGAACTCTGCTGTGAATTATGGATTATTTTTTAAGTATGTGTTTTCAAAACTTTCTTAGAATGTTACATTATATTATTGCAATAAAAGTGACCATTATTCAAACTCAGTAAACTAATATTGACCTGAGTAATATCCTTCTTTATCATTTCCATTTTGTTTTTCCCATTATATGTTAAATGATATGGTAAACTAGTTTTTTAGATATTTATATCATATAGATACTTTGATTTAATTCTCCACCAATCCTTACATTATGTGTACAATAATATCAGTAAGGGTATTCTGACTGTAGCTAATTCCTTTCAAGTTTCCAAAAGCTGAGTCCATTTCTTTGAATACCTTCAGCTCTTAACATTTAGTAAAAATCATAAAATTCATCTTTCATGAACAATTTAGTAATATAAGTCTTTGAAGACTTTTGGCATTGCTCTTCTAAAATACAAGGATTCAAAGAGCACTAGAACAATGATCTCATTAATTTCCCTCAGAGCCCTGAAAGGTAAATGGCAAGTCTGCGAGATGGATTAGTGAGAGTTTTCATTAAGTTCGTAGCAGACACTGAGGGAGGTGGCCAGCACTTAACCAGATGGAATTAAAAATTAAAAGACACTTTGCAGAAGTGGCTAGATACTATAGAATGGAACTTTAGAGAGATTACTTCTGTGCAGTAATAAGAATAAATGTGTACTGTAAATTGGAAACGAAAAAACAAAATGAGAATTGGAAATTATAAGTGAAAGACAAAAAAAAAGCCATACTCTATATTTTTTAAATTAGATCCAGATTTTCATAAGGCAAAAATTTAGCTTCCATTGTGTATTTAGTATTTGATGCAGTCTATATGAAGTGTATTTTCTAGTTTTTCTCCAACCTGAGAGAAATCAGGAAAAGTTCAAGCACAGATGTTCTGATACGCAAAAAGATTCAAGTACAAGATGTTTAAGAAGTGATTAAAACATTTGTGCTGATTTTTGAATGAGAAAGAGTCGTTATTTGTAATACACTTTGAGTATGAGAAAGGTTATAAGAAGGTGGAGACTGTAGTTTTATCTTCTACAAAGGTCAAACAAATGTAAATAACTAAAGGGCACCCTTGTTATTTAAGACAGAAAGGAGAGCTTTTAGTAAGTGAATGATGCCGGAAAAGCTCAAAAGAGTTGGGGGCTGGGTTTTTGTGTATTTGTGTTTTGTTTTTTATATTTTTTCTATGGCATTAACATTTACATAACATAACATTTACCATCTTAAACAATTCTTTAACGTTAATTATATTCACAATGTTGTATAATCATCACAGCTATTCAGTTTATTCTAAACTTTTTCTTTGTCTTAACAGAAACTTTATATCAATTAAGCAGTCATTCCCCACTGCCATTCCCCTAAGTCCCTGTTAATGCCTACTCTACATTCTCTCTATGAAATTGTTCATTTTAGGCAACATATATAAGCAAAATAATATAGCATTCATCATTTATACCTGGATTATTTCACCTAACCTGGTCTTTAAATTTCTTTCATGTGATAGCATGTATCAGAACTTCAATATTTTTTATGGCTGAATAGTATTTCATCATATGTATATACCACATATTGTTTATGCATTCAATTGTTCATGGACATGTGGGTTGTACCATCTTTTGGCTATTGTGAATAATGCTGCTATTAACACTGGCATGTAATTTTCTGTTTGAGGCCTTGAATTTATATAACTTGTCATCATTTTAGCTTCTTAGATGTGTACATTATTGGGTTTTTTAAATCAAATTTGGAAAGTTTTCAACTATCTGCTGTTGACCACTTCTCGTGAATTTTCATTCCAAGTATTGCATTTTTCAACTTCAGGATTGATGCTTGATCTTTTAAATATTGATTTATCTTTATTGACATTGTCTACTTGGTGAGACATCATTATTATACTTTTCCTTTAATTTTTTAAGATATTGTTTCCCTTATTTAATAGCTTATTTAAAGTCTTTATAAGTCTAGGGCTCTAGGGATGCTTTCTTTTGACTACTTTTTAAATTCATGTGCTTGGACAGCTCCTTTTTTTTTTTTTGCTTGTTGCATATTTTTGTTGTTATTGAAAACTGGGCATTTTAGATAATATAGTGTGAAAATTCTGGAAATCAGATTTCCCTTCATCCCCAGAGTTTTGTTGATGATGAGACTTTCTCAGATTGATTATGTGATGCTTATATTCCTTGTAGAGTGTGGCCGCTTAAGAGTGCGCTCACTTAGTGAGTGATCACCTATTGTTTCGTGAGAGGTTCCATTTAATTCCTGGAAGCCTTAAGCTTTTGTTGAGGGGCTCTTTGTGTTTGGACACGCCTTCAGGTCTTTCTTCTTTTTAAGAAATTATTCTTATGTGCATGTTTTGGTTGTGCTGGGTCTCCACTGTGGTGTGTGGGCTTTTCGCTGTGGTGTTCGGGCCTCTGTAGTTATGGGCACATGGGTCTGAGTTGTACCATGGTAGGTGGGATCTTGATTTCTAGACCAGGGATTGAACCCATAGCCCCTGCCTTTGGTAGGTGTACTCTCCACCACTGGACCACCAGAGAAGTTCCTACCTTCTCTTTTTCAGTTCAGTTCCATTCACTTCAGTTCAGTCGCTCAGTTGTGTCGGACTCTTTGTGACCCCATGAACTGCAGCACACCAGGCCTCCCTGTCCATCACCAACTCGCAGAGTCCACCCAAACCCATGTCCATTGAGTCGGTGATGCCATCCAACCATCTCATCCTCTGTCGTCCCCTTCTCTTCCTGCCTTCAATCTTTCCCAGCATCAGGGTCTTTTCTAAGGAGTCAGTTCTTTGTATCAGGTGGCCAAAGTTTTGGAGCTTGAGATTCAACATCAGTCCTTCCAATGAATATTCAGGACTGATTTCCTTTAGGATTTCTGTTCTTAGGCAATTAAAAGCACTGATGTAATCTTTTCTTTCTGCTAAAGCAGGACACCAAGGTCAGCCAGCAGAGGTCGATTCAGATCCTCTGTTCCTGGCTGTGTGCAGTCCTGCACGTATGAACTGTCTTCTAGATCACGAGGAATATGTCAGAGCTTTTCAAAGCTCCCTGTGGATTATCTTGTTTCACAGATCTTCCTTGTGTGTTTTGGCCAACCTCTTATTTGTTCCAACTCATATTTACAGCCTTAGAGAGCTGTGTGGTGAACTACTGCCTTTGATTTTTTTTTTCAACGAATTTCCTGGAGATGGGGCTTTCTCATGAAACAAGTCCCAAAATTAGATCAAATAAAAACATCTTGCAAATGGAGATTTTCCAAAAAGCTGTGAGACTGGTTAAATACTGCTGATACTCTGGGAAAAGCTTTATTAGGGACTTCAAACTTATCTGCTCCCTCAGGTGTCTGCAATACTGCTGGTTTACAGATTAGTGATTTGCAAAGCTACCAGTTTGGCTTTGATTTACTTATTTATTTATTTGGCTGTGCTGGGCTTTAGTTGTAGCACTGGGGATCTTGACCTTTGTTGAGGTGGTGCTAGTGGTAAAGAACCTGCCTGCCAGTGCAGGAGATGTAAGAGACTTGGGTTCGATCCCTGGGTCGGGACAATCCCCTCAAGGAGGGCATGGCAACCCACTCCAGTATTCTTGCCTGGAGAATCCCATGAACAGAGGAGCCTGGTGGGCTGCCGTCCATAGGGTTGCAAAGAGTCTGACACAACTGAAGCGGCTTAGCACAGCAGGGCACGGTGGTTTCTTCAGTTGCAGCATGTGGGATCTAATTCCCTGACCAGGGATGGAACCTGGGCCCCTGCGTTGGGTGCTCAGAATCTTGGCCACTGGACCACTGGATAAGTCCCGGCTACCAGTTTTCAAGGCAACTGTAAGTTGGGGAGTTGGAGATAAGAATAGATCAAATTAAAATGACATAAATTTCCATTCTTACCTAGGTTCAGCAGTTTTTATTGAATAAATGCTCCTGAGATTGTTAGAAGCCATTGGTTAATAGACAGAGTTCCAAAAAGTTGATTTTAACAATTTTTTGCCAGTGTTTTTGCTGCCTTTATTTGCAGAGGTGCCCACTCTGCCTTTTCTGAAAGTAAACCATGTGTTTTTTTTTTACAGTTTTTTAAAGGCCCAGTAAAACTTGATAACCTGTTAAACACATATCCTCATGGCTTGGAGAAGGAGAAAAAAAAAAAAAAAATCCCATGAACTTTTTTCAGTTAGATAGTACAGTTGCAGAATTAGTTTTGCTCAGAATTGTATCTGTTTATGAATTTAGCGTATTTTGAAGTATTATAACAACTAACTCTTTTCCAGTAACTAAAGAAAAGTCTTTGATATTTCCCATGAAGTCTACTTGAGGTCCCAGGAAGCCTAACTTCTTGATTAGGTGAAAGGCAGCATTTGTAGTTGTCAAGAACATGAATTCTGGATTTCAACTATTTAGATTCAAGTCTTGGCTCTGCCACTTGCTAGCTGTGTGATCTTACCTAACAAGCTTAGTTTCTTTGTTGTTGTCCAGTCTCTCAGCCATGTCTGACTCTTTGCAACCCCATGGACTGCAGCACACCAGGCTTTCCTGTCCTTCACCATCTCCCAGAGTTCGCTCAAATTCATATCCATTGAGTCAGTGATGACATCCAACCATCTCATCCTCTGTCATCCCCTTTTCCTCCAGCCTTCAATCTTTCCCAGAATCAGGGTCTTTTCCGATGAGTCAGCTCTTTGCATCAGGTGGCCAAAATATTGGAGCTTCAGCATCAGTCCTTCCAATGAATATTCAGCATTGATTTTCTTTAAGATTGAGTGGTTTGATCTCCTTGCAGTCCAAGGGACTCTTAGGAGTGTTCTCCAACACCACAGTTTGAAATTTCTCTGTACCTGAATTTTACTAATGTGTAAATGTTTAATAATAATCATATGTATGTTATGGTGTTTTTAGAAGGATTAAATGAGTGAATATTTTCAATGTGTCTAGGATATTGCCTGGTATATATAAAAACTGCATAAGCATCTTGAAGCCAAACTTAAGTATGAAATATTAAATTGAATAAACAAATGGAATAATGTTATGCAGGATTCCTAACTCTGCACATGGATCTCCATGTAGTTTTCCAAAATCAGAAAAAAAAAAAATCTTTGGTCTACTTTTCATTCTTCTAATTCCAATGACAATGAGAATGAGACTTCACTTTTTTCCAACTGTGCCAGCCTACTTAATCACTTGACCTAAATGAAGAATTAGGAGTAGAATCATTTATCTCTTTACTGTGAGACAGAAAGAAGTGACTGAAGTCTCTGTTTTGTTTGGCATGATCCTGGAGTCTGAGCTCTCTTTGTATGCTTGGGGTTAAAGCTTTAAAAGACTTATCAAACAACTTCACCTAAGCAAGGATCTTGCTGTCTTCTTCACTGCTGGATATCAGGTCTTAAATACTACCTGAAAGTATATTCTTGTCAATGAAAATATATTTCAAATGAATTAATAAATTAATTAATAAAGTGATTCATTAAATTAGTTAGTTGACATGGTTGCACTTGGCAGTTCAGTAGTTAGAGATGCTGTATTATCTGATTGTAACCATGTTTGACTCATCAAGGCAACAGAGAAATAAAGAACTTCATTCTTTCATCAAGTTTATAAGAAACAATAGAAGAAACCCAAAGTTATTGTAGACAGAATAACAATCAGGTATTCAAAATTTGGTTATTAAGTTTCATAACTAATTTCAAGAAAGTTTAATTCCTATAGATTCTTCTGTTATAGTAAAATGTAAAGCATAGAAAATTTAGTAAAGGGTACAGAATCCTTGAATAACTTCCATTATGTTTATTTTTTGCATTTTTAATTGTAGGGATTTTGCAGATGTTAAGCCAGATGGGTCTTGTATTTTTAAAAAATGGTATAGAAAAGTATATAATTAGTTTGTGAGCAGAGTTTTCTCTCAATTATTCTTTTTCTGTTACAAGAGCAAAAGCTGGGTTACATTTTTAGTTTTACTGTGTCAAGTATACTCTGTTTAGGGAAGAAAGATTTATTTTCTTGCTTATAGACAACTGCCTTATATTCCCCATTATTTTTAAGGAACAGATCAATTTTGTCAAAACATACTAGAGTATAATTTATCTTGGACAAGTTTATGTTACCTATTGTTTTGAATAAAAATAGTTATTAAACTATTTAAACATACTAGAAACTTTGCATATATAATCTACTTTATAATAATATCAAAATTAAGCTTTGAATAAGAATTTTGAGATGTATTATTGCCACAGTAGTAATTCATTTTTGATGCTTAGTGTGAATTTTTAAAGAAAAATTTAAAACAGAATTAGTAAACAAATTCCAAACAATTTCTCATTTTATGACTAAGATCTGTGAAGGTTAAGGAATTCTCTGACACTGTTGGGAGCTTTGGAAACATTTCATTATTTTCAAAGTAACTAATTAGTTTTGTCCTTATTATTTCATATCTATATTTTTTTCATTTCAAATTGAAGGTGAGCAATGAATATCAGTTTTATGGATGATCAATACAATAACTTCATTTTGATTGCTCTTTTGTTATGGAGACTAGAGAGAGGTCTAATTCAAAAGTATAATTGAATGAAGAAAGAAAAAGTTGATTCACAACAGTTCTGTAACACAGCCTGTAACATTTTTCAAAAAAGTGTTATAGGGTCTTTGTTTTCCATGGAGATGTAGACAACATTCCTTTGTGATCTGTGCTTTTAAAATTTGAATCAAGAAAAATCTTTCCTAACCATACACAAACTGGCTTGTATTTTCCCCCTAAATGTGTTAAAGATTTGTTTTTAAACTTAATGGCTTTATATACTGGAGTGGACTTTTGTAAATAATGTAATCTAAAATATCTATTTCTATGTGAATCACAAACCTCCAATGTTCCATTGATTGGATAGGGATAATAATACTTTATGGAGCCAATGGGAGGATAAAACGTAATTAAAATTTAAAGAGAATGTAAAGTGTTAAGACTCAGCCTAACATTTGAGAGATTCTTATTAAATGGAAGCTACAGTGATAATGTTACTTGTGATGATGAAGCTGATGCTGCTACTCATTGCTGTTGCAGCTGGTTATTTAGTTGCTATTGTCCTGTTATTTTAGAGTCAAATTCCTGATTTAAAGTTCCCAAAGGATTTATCCCAACAAAAAAGAAGATGTAAGATTTAGTTTGTTCTTGATTTTGTGTTGGTATGAACAAGATTCACAGTTCTTCATACTCTAAATATTTCTCTACTTTCTGCAGCAGTTTAGAATAAGAAAAAATAATATTTTGGATAAAGTGGGGGTTGCTTTGGGTAGGACTTCTGTGGCAAATAGTTTTCTGCCTTGTATCTCTGATCCTCTACTATGTGTGACTCTAGGATGTATTCTAAAATCTTTTCTTGCTTGAGAATTTGAAAGGGTTACCAACTATTCTACAAGAGGTGCTAGTGCATAAAGGCCATCACCAAAATGCTTATATTTATAAACCATCAAAGAAATGGCAGGATTTTATAATGTATAGTCTTCTAGAAGGCACAAATTCACTCATAGTAAGTAAATAAAAATATAAATATATAAATAAGATTATGTGCTTAACAAACACCTGCTTGACATAAACAACAACAAACGCATGTAGGCACAAGGATTTGTATTCACAGAACAGATTTATTCATTTAACTGAATTGCTAACTGGGGAAAAAACTGCATCTAATTATCACTTAATTACCCTGGTGGCTTAGTGGCGAAGAACGCTCCTGCAATGCAGGAGACACGGGTTTGATCCCCGGGTCCAGAAGATGCTTTGGAGAAGGAAATGGCAACCCACTCCAGTATTCTTGCCTGTATAATCCCATGGACAGAGGAGCCTGGTGGGCTACAGTCCATAGGGTTGCAACTAGTCAGATATGACTGAAGCAACTGAACATGCTGCTGCTGCTGCTAAGTCGCTTCAGTCGTGTCCGACTCTGTGCGACCCCATAGACGGCAGCCCACCAGGCTCTCCCATCCCTGGGATTCTCCAGGCAAGAACACTGGAGTGGATTTCCATTTCCTTCTCCAAGGCATGAAAGTGAAAAGTCAAAGTGAAGTCTCTCAGTCGTGTCCAACTCTTAGTGACCTCATGGACTGCAACCCACCAGGCTCCTCTGTCCATGGGATGCATGCAATTCTGTAATGATTATTGAGCCCTGATTCCAATATTTTTCTAGACCAATGTTCATTCTGTAGAAGGAGTCAAATTTACACTTCTTGTTTCTTGATATAGAAAGAATTTTCAGAACCACAGCTAATATTTGAGAAAAGTGCCACACAGCTAGGGCACTGAGCTACTGCCCACCACTTAGATCAAAGTCAGTATATTCTTATAAGATTTTATGTTTGGGAATGAGTTATTTGGAAACAAAATTCATCAGTTAATCTCCAGAGTCTTTATGAAATTAGATTCCCAAGATTTATGTATTCTTATTTGACTTTGAAATGTTGGGAAGATTCAGTATCCCATCTCTAATTTATTCAATTTCTCTAGCTACACTTTTCCCTGGTGATCTGAACCAGTCTCTTTCCTAAATCTTACTATCTATATGGTTTTTATGTGTTGATTGATGACTTTCAAATTCGTTTGAGTGGTTCAGGCCACTGCACCGAGTATCAGATTATCCAACTACTTACCCAACATAGGATTATAAAGTGTCTCAAAATTGTTAGTGTCTCACAGTAAGTATCTCACGATCAATAGTGTTGACTCATTGAAAAAGACCCTAATTCTGGGAAAGATTGAAGGCAGGAGAAGGGGACGACAGGATGAGATGGCATTACTGACTCAATGACATGAGTTTGAGCAAACTCTGGGAGATTCTGAAGAACAAGGAAGCCTGGCATGCTGCAGTCCATGGGGTCACACAGAGTTGGACATGACTTAATGACTAAACAACAAAAGTCTATTGGATTAATGTGTCTCACAATTAATATCTTCACTTTCTCCATCTCATTCAACACACATCCAAAAAGAGCATCTCTTCCCTACAGAGCAGTCTGAGTGATATTTCAAAACAGAAATTCTTTGTTCCTACACAAATACCTCATTAGCTACAACAATGGTAAAGAAAGTGCCCAATAGATGATCCTTTAAGTCCACAGAGCAGGTTTGTTCTACTTTCAAGGTGATCAGGGACTTCCTTGGCAGTCCAGTGGTTAAGACTCCCCCTTTCAATACAGGGGTTGCGGGTTCGATACCGGGTTAGAGAGAGGCATTAGATTAGGTTAGGTTAAGATCCCACATGCCTCATGGCTCAAAAGCCAAAACATAAAACAGAAATAGTATTGTAACAAATTCAATAAAGAGTTTAAAAATGGTCCACATCAAAAAATCTTTAAAAAAAATTAAGTGATCAATTTATTTCTCTAACAGCCACACAGATTTGGAAATTGAGAGAGGAAAGTGGGAGAGCTTTCTCTCATTCATTTACCCAATTATGCGTTCACAAAATTGCTAGTTTCCATTTTTATAGCTTTGAGGTCTGCTGATCTGGGGGCTCTCATTGCCAAGGGAAGAATATTTCTGCCAAGGGGGACAAACAATAGTTGAACTGGAAGCTGAATTGGAAGCTGGCAGTGCCACCTGGCCATTTTGTTCTACTCAGGACACCTAACCAGTATGTAAAGAAGAATACTCTCACTGGTTGGGGTGATGGAGTTTAATTACCAGTGATAAATTGGGCCATTGTTAAACTGGGAGACCAGAGGTCCTCCGTGTTCTCTGAGGTGGTGCCTTTTATTACTTTCATGTTCTCTGACCATCATAAAAGTGCTGTAGAGTCACACTATTGAAAACTGAAGGTTTAAGTCCATCCACAAGATAAATAATTTTTATCTGGGATTTTTCCAGGCAAGAATACTGAAGTGGGTTGCCATTTCCCACTCTAGGGATCTCCTCAACCCAGGGATGGAATCTGCATCTCCCGTTTCTCTTGCATTGGCAGGAGAATTCTTTTTTTCCAATTAATTAATTTATTTTAATTGAAGGACAATTATTTACAATATTGTGGTCATTTTTGCCATACATCAAAATGAATTAGCTACACGTATACCCGTGTCCCTCAAATCCTGAACCCGCCTCCCACCTCCCTCTCCACCCAGTCCCTCTGGGGTTGTCCCAGAGCACCGATTTTGGGTGCTCTGCTCCATGCATTGAATTTACACCGGTCATCTGTTTTACATATGGTAATGTACAAATTTCAATGTTATTCTTTCAAATCATCCCACCCTCGCCTTGTCCCAGTGAGTTCAAAAGTCTGTTTTTTACATCTGTGTCTCCTTTGCTGCCAGCAGGAGAATTCTTTACCACTATGCCACCTTAAATATGGTTAAACATCATGTTTTCTGTTATATGACTTTTATTACCACAAAAATTTAAATAAATAAATGAAAATGAAAAACTGAACAGATAATTCAAAACAATGTTTTCCAGACAGTGAAAAAGAGGTCACACAAAAAGTCATTTGGTGGCGCTAGTGGTAAAGAATTTGCCTGCCAATACTTAAGAGATGTCTCCATCCATGGTTCCATCCATGCGTCAGGAAGATCCCCTGGGGAAGGGAATGACAACTCACTCCAGTATTCACTTGTCTGTAGAATCCCATGGACAGAGGAGCCTGGCTGGCTACAGTCCACGGGGTTGCAGAGTCGGACACGACTGAGCAACTAGGCACAGCATACAAGAGAAACATTAATCCTTAAAAAGTCACAGAAATGTTGCAAATGATAAAAATACTAAGAAAAATTATTCTAGCAAAATTAAGACAGTTTAAACTAAGAGAAAACAATTTTTACTTAATTATTTTAGAAGTATCTACACCTCTTAAATGTGATATACCTTGTTTGTCATTAAAGGAAGTCTAAGCAAATATTTTCTCCCAGTCCGTAACTTGTCTTGTACTTAACCTGACATTATATTTCAAAGAGCAGAGGTTTTTCATTTTAATGAAGTCCAGCATATCAATTATTCCTTTCATGAACTCTGTTTTTTGTCTTGTACTAGAAAGGTATCACCATACCCAAGGTTGTCTCTGCTAACTTCTAGAAATTACATAGTTTTGTGTTTTAGGTTTAGGGCTTCCCTGGTGGCCCAGACAGTAAAGAATCTGCTTGCAATGCAGGGGGCCTGAATTCGATCCCTGGGTTGGGAACCCGATCCCCTGGAGAAAGGACAACTACCCACTCCAGTGTTCTTGCCTGGAGAATCCCATGGACAAGAGGAGCCTGTGGGCTACAGTCTATGGGGTTGCAAAGTGTCAAACACGACTGAGGGACTAACACATTCACTTTCACTGGCACTAGACTAAACTCAGAGATTCAAGCTGTGCCTTGGTTAAGGCTAATTGCTAGCTTTATGGTATGAAGCTAAGAAGTGTAAACATTTTCAATCTAGCTTCTAGTGATTGCTAATTCTAAAAATACACTAAGATATTTCAGTAAAGATGTAAAGCTATTAGAAGACTTTAATACAAATTACATGCAGAAGAATTATATACAGATCCAAGTTAGTGGACACCCCAAATTAAGATAAATCCTTGGACAATTTAAATCATTTTATCCACTTTTGTTTAAAAGAAAGCTGTATTATCTGTTCTTAATTTTTTAAAATCTCATTCTAAAATGTAATGAAGCATAATACCAAGTTTATGTGAGGCTTGGGCTAACTTTCTCTTAAAAGCCTAATTAATTTTTAATTAATTTAATTTTAACTTCACATTTCTTTCTATAGCACCTTGGTGGTCAGATATGTTATTACTTTCAGTAAATGTAGCATGTGACACTAATTACCTCTAATCTTTCAAAATTAATTAGGAATATGAGAAATTAATTTTGTTGTCATTAAAGAGCAACACAGTTTCAGTTACTTTATAAATGTGAAAATCATACAATAAAGAAAAGATATATGTTTCCTTCCAAAGATAATTAGTAATTAAATTGGATTAATTTTATAATTTTAATGTATTTCATTATTAACCTAACTAATTTGTTAATGAATTCCCCTGGAGATTGGCAAGTATCTTTTCTACCAACACTACTTAAAGATTTTATATACATAAAATATTGCAATCTATGACATGCTGCTGCTGCTGCTGCTAAGTCGCTTCAGTCATGTCCAACTCTGTTCGACCCCAGAGACGGCAGCCCACCAGGCTTCCCTGTCCCTGGGATTCTCCAGGCAAGAACACTGGAGTGGGTTGCCATTTCCTTCTCCAATGCATGAAAGTGAAAAGTGAAAGTGAAGTCGCTCAGTCGTGTCATGACATGCTAAGAAGGAGATTTTTATCTATTTTTCTCTCTGGCTTTTTTTTTTTTTTCTGGATGCATTGCATGAATTGCAGGATCTTAGTTCCTCTACCAGCGATTGAACCTGAGCCCTCATCAGTAAGAGCATGCAGTTCTAACCACTGGACCACCAGGAAATTCCCTCACTTTCATTATATACTATTTTCTGTGGTCTTTGTTTGGAATATCTTTTGCTCTGTCTCTAATCCTTAAATCGTAGATAATAATTATGTAAACCAGAATCAATCTTTTGAATGGTATGATGCTTTGACTGATCTAATTTCATTGTAAGAATAATCTGACAAGCCAGAGCTTCCAAATTTATGAAACAATGAAATAAAACTCTCAGAATAATTTCAGTTGAGCTCCATGGTATGCTGACTTTAAGATGACCTTCGTTATCCCCACCTTCTTCATATCCATGCTTTTATGTAATTCCCTCCACTTATGTGTAGGTGGGACTGCTGATGTGTTTATAATCAACAGATTGAGGCAAAGGTGATAGGCTTGTAGGCATTGTGTATCCATGAACATAGTGTAGTGCTTATATTGCTACAATTTCTTTCTGTATGTTTGTGTCTGTCTGTTTTCCTTGCTGGTTTTGAAGAAGCAAGATCCCATAAATCCCAGAGCCACAGAGACATAAATTCTGCCAACAACCTGGGGGAGCTTGTGATAAAATCCCAGTCTGCTGACTTACTGATTCCAGATTTATTAAATCATAAGCAGTATCTGCATTCCTGACCCACAGAAACTGTGAGATATTAAACATGAGTTGGTTTAACCCACTAAGTCTGTGGTAATAGAGAAAACGAATATAAGCACATCCCTATAGAACCCACTTCAGGGGAAAGCATTAAGTAGATAATCTTAGTAGATCAATACTGGTAACTTCCTGTAAGCTAGTAAAATCCTCAGGGGAATTTACCCATAATGGCTCTAGTAACAGATTTAGATAAGTACTTTTTGCAATAGGTTAAACTTAGAGAATTGGAATGGTAACAACTGATTAAGACAAAACCACTTGGGAAGATGGTGCTAAGTGCTGCTAAGTTGCTTCAGTAGTGTCGGACTCTTGGTGACCCCATGTACTGTAGCCTGCCAGTCTCCTCTGTCCATGGGATTCTCCAGACAAGAATACTGAAGTGGGTTGCCATTTCCTCCTCCAGGGAATCTTCCCAACCCAGGGATTGAACCTACATCTCTTGCATTGACATGTAGATTCTTTACCACTGAGCCACCAGGAAAGCCCTTAAAGGCCTATTAAATGTGTTAGATTTAAAGACACATCTTATTTAATTAGGCATAAAGGCCTGCTATTACAAAGCAGGTGTTGTATTTCTAGTGTGGAAACAAAGATTATTACTGTTGGTTGGTAGTGCAATGATAGTAGAGTCACCCCTTGGAAGTAATCAGCTCAGTTCAGTCACTCGTTGCACTCACGTTTGGCTCTTTGCAACCCCATGGATTGCAGCACACCAGGCTTTCCTGTCTATCACCAACTCCCAGAGCTTTCTCAAACTCATGTCCATCAAGTCAGTGATGCCATCCAACCATCTCATCCTCTGTCATCCCCTTCTCCTCCTGCCTTCGGTCTTGCCCAGAATCAGGGTCTTTTCCAATGAGTCAGTTCTTCGCATCAGGTGGCCAAAGTACTGGAGTTTCAGCTTCAGCATCAGTCCTTCCAATGACTATTCAGGACTCATTTCCTTTAGGATGGAGTGATTGGATCTCCTTGAAGTACAAGGGACTCTCAAGAGTCTTCTCCAACACCACAGTTCTAAAGCAACAATTCTTTGATGCTCAGCTTTCTTTGTAGTCCAACTCTCACATCCATACATGACTACTGGAAAAAACCATAGCTTTGACTAGATGGACATTTGTTGGCAAAGTAAAGTCTCTGCTTTTTAATATGCTGTCCAGGTTGGTCATAGCTTTTCTTCCAAAGAGCAAGGGTCTTTTAATTTCATGGCTGCAGTCACCATCTGCAGTGATTTTGGAGCCCCCCAAAATAAAGTGTCTCACTGTTTCCATTGTTTCCCCATCTATTTGCCATGAAGTGATGGGACCAGATGCCATGATCTTAGTTTACTTCTTGGAAATGGTAAAAGATGTCATTTTCAGGGGTGAATTTTGTCGACTGAGAGAATGAGATATAGCCCCATGTTACTGTTACAGAAGATAAAACCTTAAAGGCACACATTTCCTGTTCTTGCTTCCTACCTTCAGATTTTGTTGCATTAATAAAAACTGGTAAAGCAAATTTTTGAAATGTTTTCAGCCATAGAGAAAGCACCATGTGTTCTTTAAATTTATCTCCAGGTGACAGTCTCCTTGCCCCAGTATTTGCCAGCAATGTATGGCATTAGATTCATTAACAGTACAACAAGGAAGTTCGAATGTATTTTTTAACATTTTCTGATAGGCCTAAGTAAATATATCAAAATATTCAAAATAAGTGTCCAAGTTCAGAGATTCAAAAAACAGCTGTCATCTAAAGTTATTTGACTTAATATTTTATCTGGAAAATTTCCTCTAGCATTAGAGACTTTAGTTTTAAGGAATAAAATCATTGGCTATTTAATCTTGCTTTCAATCCTGTTCTCTATTGTATTGTGTAAATAAAGTTGGAGTCTAAATTTCAGTCAGTAAAAATTTTAGTACGCTTTTTACTAAGCCACACATACCATGTATTTCTTAATATAAAATTGCAATGAAAATGACCAAAAAATAGGGAATGGAGAAAAAAACCAAGTTGCACGTCTGAGAACATTGTGATAGCTACAGAGAGGTGTGTCTGCTTAGCCAGCATTTTTCTCTTTACTTTTTTTTTCTTTTTGATAAATACCTTTATTAACTGACCTTCCTTTGGCACCTCTGGGCTAATTGGCTATTTAATAGGCTGTGAAGCTTGGTTTGGTTCCTTTGATTAACATCCAAATTCAACATGCTTATCATGTCCTCAACTATGTTTCTCATCATTTCTGATTGCTTTCATCTCTATATGTTAGAGATTATTAGGGAGGTGTTTTTGTTTTTAATTTTATTGGAAGAGAAGATTTTAAATTGAAAAGGAATGGCAAGTATTATGAAAAATTGCACATGTTATCTGACCTCTACTCTGATGCTCCATGAATCCCTATAATCACCTGCATTTTAACAGAGGTGGGATTACTTGTGCAAAATATTTCATTGTCCTGAAGGCAAAAATCAAAAGTAGTTCCCTGTGTTCTGAACAAAGTTGTTGAATAACAACAAAAAAATACTCATCTTCTTACATATATACAAAAAGCTATATAATCTCCTTAATGAGGAAAAGGCTGGAGAATATACTGTTATCATAGTTGAAAAATAGATGGGTTCCTAAAGTAAGCAAAATAATGGCCCCTCAGAGATGTACCTGTCCTAATCTCCAGAACCTGTGAATATGGTAGGTGCAAGTGGACTTTGAAGATGTGATCAGATTAAGGATTTTAAGATGAGGAGATTATCCTGAACTATCCAAATGGGCCCAGTGTTATCAGAAAGGTCTCAATAGGCAGAAAGGTCAGAATTAGAGAAAGAGAGGAGATGATGGAAGCAGAAGTTGAGTGATGTAGCCAGGAGTCAAGGGATGTGGGAAGTCTCTGGAAGTTGAAAAAGTGAAGAGATCAATGGATTCTCCCCAGGTGTCTCCAAGAAAACTAGTTCTGCCATCACCTTGATTTTTAGCCCACTGAGACTGAGTTTGTATTTCTCACCTCCAGAAATGTAAGAAAATAAATCAATGTTTCTTTTATTTTTTTAATTGTGGTAAAATATCCATCAACAGAGGAATGGATAAAGAAGATGTGATACACTTATACAATGGAATATTACTCAACCATAAAAAGGAACAGAATTGTACCATTTGCAGAGACATGGGTGGACCTAGAGATGGTCATACAGACTGAAGTAAATCAGAAAAAGAAAAACAAATTTATGTTGTTTTAAGTCACTGGGTATGTGGTAATTTTGCCGTCTGAAAGTATGGTGCAAACCAAGCATCATCAACTTTTTACCCACTAGGTGTATCGCATATTTCTTCTCTGTGTTTCCACCTACCCTTGTATAGAGCGCACATAGACTTATAAGACCATCTTTCATATCTTTAACAACTCTTCTGTTTCTCCCTGTGTTTTAAAAGGTATATTTTAAGACCATGTTTTTATTGTTTTTCCCGCCTGAGATTCAGGTGATAGGAGCATATTGGTGAGCACAGGAACTGTAATGATAAAATGGAAAGCAAAACAGTCTTACCATGTTCTAGTGGCCTTGGGAGCTCTGTGAGATATCAAAAATGTGCTCCATGAAGTTCCTTTAGGTGTGTTCCATGACGTTTCCAAAGAATAAGGAAACCCTCTTATCTTTTATTGTAACATTGGGGTATTCCCAAAAGTGAACAAGCACAATGTGTTTAACGGTGGGATACTGACTCTTAGTCACCACCAGTCAGAACAATCTTGCCTTCTTGCAAACTTCTAGAAAAGTTACATTAGGGTCAGTGACTTATTGGCGCTGAGGAAGGCCAAACAACACAACGGAAAGCAACTTTGGCTAGGAATGATGGGTCCTGAGTTCTAACTTTGGTTCAGAAAAGAATTTTTGAGGGTTTGATATGGAAACTCCAATTACAAATCTTAATTTATCTACTTAAAAATAATTGCAACACATAGGTGAACTATATGTAACTTTGTTCTGTATTTTTAAATGCATTTCTTGATGCCAGTAATTTTTTATACCACTCTTCATCTAGATAATTTGAGGTTGTACAGACAGAGCTATGATAGATATATTGATAAGCATGTCTCCTTTTCCTTAATCCGTGTTGGGAATTTTAGGCTTTTTTTTTTAAGTTTTGCCTTTGCAAAGTATGCCTTACAAGTTTGCAGGTGATTATCTTTACATTGGAAAAGCCCCTGATGCTGGGAAAGATTGAGGGCAAGAGGAGAAGGGGGCGACAGAGGATAAGATAGTTGGATGGCATCACTGACTCAATGAATATGAGTGTGAGCAAACTCAGGGAGATAGTGGAGGATAGGGAACCCTGGCGTGCTGCAGTTCATGGGGTCACAAAAAGTCGGACATGACTTAGTGTCTGAACAACAACAACAATCTTAACTTTGTTGTTCTTTCTTAACAAGGCTGTTTCTTTGCAACAGCTTCTGTTCTACTTTTTAATGTACAATCTAAACTCACCTAAATACTTTCTAGGGGACAATGTGTACAGAGCAGTGGTGGGCTCTCCAGTTTGTGTAGTACCGATTCTCTTCTTCTAAGTATATCAGTTTCTGCTGCTGCTGCTGCTAAGTTGCTTTAGTCTTGTCTGACTCTGTGCGACCCCATAGACGGCAGCCCACCAGGCTCCCCCGTCCCTGGGATTCTCCAGGCAAGTGTACTGGAGTGGGTTGCCATTTCCTTCTCCAATGCATGAAAGTGAAAAGTGAAAGTGAAGCTGCTCAGTTGTGTCCGACTCTTAGCGACCCGGTGGACTGCAGCCTAGCAGGCTCCTCCATCCATGGGATTTTCCAGGCAAGAGTATTGGAGTGGGTTGTCATTGCCTTCTCTGATATCAATTTCTAGAAGATGCTTATTGGATGTGGTTAGTATCAGATAATACCATTTCCTTGCATGAGTCTTTAACCATCTCCTCCATTTTTCTTGACATGTTAAACTATTTGCATAGAGACTAGACTAGTGTGTTTACCCAGAGTATTTTTTCCCATCTGTCTACCAATTCAGTTTAAATCCCTCATTATCAAGGCATCTATCTCTGGAATAATACTTTTCCCATACCAATGACTTAACTTATTGGCAAGATATAAAATGTATCAATCTGTTATCTTGAGTCATATTTTGGAAATGCACATTTTTTAAAATTCCATTTTCATCCCCAATGTCTTTATTCCTATGTATTTCTCTTCCGAAGTTCCAACTGCCAGTGTGAACAATGACTAAAACACCACCTGTGAGTTCTTGTCTGTATTAATTGCCAAAGAGTTCATAATCTCTAAAAAATTATTTTATCTTTTTTACTCAAATCATAAGGATTGAAAAACAATTGATGGAATATAAATATTTCAAAAAAGATTCTCTCTCAAATCTGAACACCTATAAAGAAAATTCTCATCTCTGTTAATTGCCAAAGAGTTTATAAGCTCTAAAACATTTTGCCTTACATTTTACTCATAAGGATGGAAAGCAGTTGATGGAATATAAATATCTTAAAAAAAGGTTCTCTCTCAAACTTAAACATCTATAAGGACAATGTATCTATGGGTTGACTCTTTGGGGTTTTCATTCATTGATTCACTTTTCCATGTGTTCAAGAAATATTTGAATTCTTAAATCCATATGTATGCCTGACTCTTTGAAAATTGCATTGTGGAATTAAATAAGACAAGTGATTAGCCTCATGGAGCTTATATTACAATCAGAGTTTCAGACAATAAAGGAAGAGGAAAACAAGTAAGTAATAAATAAGCAGAAACAGTGCCATAGGTACCAACTGGAATAAACAATAGACAGAAAGTGATTTGTGGGGAGGATCTCTTTAGGTAGAGTGAATTGCGTCGATTTTTCCTGGGTGATAGAGAAAATACAAGCAAAGATCCGAAGAAGGAAGTTAAGTAGAGAGGATTTAAAGGTACATTTGCTGTTTCTGAATATGAGGTTGTATAAATGCTTAGGTATTGTGATTGATCAGACAAAGAAATGCCTATCTCATACTCACAGTATGAAGGTAGGAGGCATGTGGCTCTGTGATGACTGGAGGAATGTGAGACTTAAGGACTTACTCTGATGACAGACTCTTAAATAAGACAAGTCTGATACTCTTGAATACTTTGCTCAGCTATATGGGGTTTCTGGATATTTGCTCCTTTTCCATGATACAGGGGTGGTGTGGGGGAGGTCTCTGCTACTTGTTGGACAAAATGGAATTGACTATCAAAAGTAAATTCTCTACTGTAAACACACAGCTTTTCATCCAAATTGCCTAAAGAGTTTTCTTACCGTTTTAATTGTCTAACAAAGACTGATATATCTCTAATTGGAGTCTAGTCTTCACACTTTAAAAATCTCCAATCATGCCCAGGGTTTTCTCTCTTTTCCCCTTTGTCTTATTATTTCCCTTGATTCTGGTTTGTATTCTCCTCCACTACTACTAATCTGTGTAACTATGTGAAAGCTATTTACTTTTTTTGTGGTTCAGGTTCCTCAACTGTAAAAACACAATCATAATACTACCTATCATTTGGACTAAGTCCAAGGTCATGCAGATAATTTTTGTAAAGCAATTAATGCAATCTTATGAACTTAGAAATCCTCAAAATTCATTTGTTTGTGTGTGTTATTTGCTCCATCGTGTCCGACTCTGCAACCCCATGAAATGTAGCCTACCATGCTGCTCGGTCCACGGAATTCTCTGGGCAAGAATACTGGAATGGGTTGCCATTTGCTTCTCCAGGGGATCTTCCTGACCCAGGGATCAAACCCAGGTCTCCCACATTACAGGAAGACTCTTTACCATCCAAGCCACCAAGGAAGTCCCAAAATGCATTAGCTGTTATTTTTATTATGAGACTTTTGTACTACTTATATTTCTTTCTCCCTTAATATTTCCTTCATTAACATTTTAGTTCATATTATTGGTTTGAGATTCTGGATAGTTGAGTGATTTTATGTAATCTGTTCAATTTTTCATCTTTTATATAATCATATTTTAAATAAATCTTGAAGTATATTTTTAAAGAGTGCACACATTTTGAGTCAATAGATTAAAACATTTTCATAAAGGGAAAAGTCGTGTAAACCTGACTTATGTCGAGAAAGAGAATGTTCACAGCATCTCAGGAAGTCCCACTTTTGGTTCTTCTCAGTCACTACCACTCACAAAGCTAGCCACAATTGTGACTTTTGTCACCATGGGTGATTTTGTTTGTTCTTGAAATTTGTATAAATGAAATTTAGCACTACTTTGCTTCTGGCCTTTTACTTGATATTGTATTTACAAGGAAGTTTCTTCCTACCGTTCCATGGAGCAATAGTTGGTTAATTCTCAGTGCTGTAAAGTAAGGTGAGCCGACTACAGCCCATGGGTCAAACCTGGTCCAGCACCTACTTTTTTTAGTATAGCTGTGCTCATTTATGGGCTTCCCTGGTAGCTCAGATTCTTTAGAATATGTCTGCTAATGCAGGAAATGCTGGTTTGATTCCTGGGTTGGTAAAGATGCTCTGGATGAGAAAATGGCAAACCACTCCAGTATTCTCACCTGGGAAATCCCATGGACAGAGGAGCCTGGTGGGCTACAGTCCATGGGGTTGCAAAGAATCGGACACGACTTAGTGACTAAACACACACATGCTCATTTGTTTATGTATTGTCTACGACTGTTTTCAGGCTGCCTGGGTAGAGCTGAGTCATTGTGATAAGAGACTGTGTGACCTGCAAAGCCTGAAATATTTACTTTCTGGCATTTTTTAGTGAAAAATTTACTGACCTGTGCATTAATTTAGGGTGGGCTCAGCTGCAGCTTCCACGTCCTTAGTACAGTTCAGTCACTCAGTCATGTTCAACTCTTTGCGATCCCATGGACTGTAGCACGCCAGGCTTCCCTGCTTATCACCAACTCCTGGAGCTTGCTCAACCTCATGTCCATGGAGTCTGTGATGCCATCCAACCATCTCATCCTTGGTCATACCCTTCTCCTCCCACCTTCAATCTTTCCCAGCATCAGGGTCTTTTCAAATAAGTCAGTTCTTCGAATCAGGTGGCCAAAGTATTGGAGTTTCAGCTTCAGCATCAGTCCTTCCAATGACTATTCAGGACTCATTTCCTTTAGGATGGACTGGTTGGATCTCCTTGCAGTCCAAGGGATTCTCAAGAGTCTTCTCCAACACCACAGTTTTAAAGCATCAGTTCTTTGATGCTCAATTTTCTTTATAGTCCAACTCTCACATCCATACATCACTACTGGAAAAACCATAGCTTTGACTAGATGGACCTTTGTTGGCAAAGTAATGTCTCTGCTTTTTAATATGCTGTCTAGATTGGTCATAGCTTTTCTTCCAAGGAGTAAACGTCTTTTAATTTCATGGCTGCAATCACCATCTTCAGTGATTTTGGAGCCCCCAAAAATAAAGTCTCTCACTGCTTCCATTGTTTCCCTACGTCCTTAAGGCAGATTGTATTACTTGGTAGAACTAAACCCAGCACCTATGAGAAAAGGACACAATGTCAAGTCAAACTCTGCCACTTAGTTAGGGTAGGGAAGTTACCAAATCTGTGTAAAATTTAATGATTTTCTGTTTTTGCTGCTGAATAGTGAGGGTAAGAGTGCCTTCCTCATATGGTATTTGTGAAGAGTTGTAAGGTTTAAATATGATCTTGTGAGGGCTCTCATTTGGTGCATCTCACACTAGCTGTGAGACCCAGAGCAAATTTCTTTTCATTTTGGCCACACCACACAGCATGAGGGACCTAAGTTCCTTGACCAGGAATTGAACCTGCAGTAGAAGCATGGAGTCTTAACCACTGGACCACCAGGGAAGTCCTCAGAGCAGGTTTCTTAAACTCATGCCACAATGTCTTCATCTATAAAAAGAGGGCAATTACAGTTGTACCTCTAGGGGTTGTTTTGAGGATGGATGAGTTATTTCTTTAAGAAGCACTGATAAAAAGCCTTGATTAAAAAGTCTGCCAAAGAGCTGGCACTTTGTAAATGCTAGTCATTCCTGTCACAATCATCGCCATCAATATTATCATCAATATTATTACTAATAATATCATCAATGTTATTCTCAGTATTTCATTAAATAAAAAAAGAACTCTAAAAATATAAAGAAAATAATTAGAAAATTATGTCATAGAATCTCCTAATGAAGACTCTTCTTTTGAGTACTAAAAATATCAGAATTATTTGCCTTATAAATTATCATCTGCTTCCACTCGTGGGCTTTTATTTTGAACTGAAAGGTAGACCTCAGAGAGCAACTGAAAGTGCCAAACCTGCCTTACTTTAATGTAGAAGGAGAAATTCAAAGACTTAGGGATCTTTTAGCTCCACATACAAGTGATATTATACAGTTTTTACTTTCTCAGTCTAACTTATCTCATTTACCATAATGCTTTCAAGGTCCATCCATGTAGTCACAAATGTCAGGATATCATTCTTTTTCATGGCTGAAAACTATTCCACTGTATGCACATACATATATACATAATATATATGATGTAATACATATGTACATGTATATCACATACTTTTATCTGTTCACATATTGATAGACACTTAGGTTGTTTGCATATCTTGGATAATGAGAATAATGCTGCAATAAGCAAATGGAAGTGCAGGTATCTCTTCAATATCGTGTTTGCATTTCATTTGGGTATATACCTAGAAGTGGGTTGCTGGATCATATGGTAGTTCTATTTTTGGTTTTCTGAAACCCTTGAAACTTGTTAAGAGAAAAGATCTTAAAGATTCTCACAACAAAAAAGAAATGGTAATTATGTGACATGATGGAAGTGTTAGCTAACATTATGGTGGTAATCATATTGCAATATGTAAGTGTATCAAATCCACACACTGTACATCTTAAACTTAGAAATTTTACCTCATTAAAGCTGGGGAAAACATAAGTTTGTTCTCTAAGTCTGTGGATAGTTAAGCAGTTTGAGATCAACATGTATACACTGTTATATTTAAAATGGATAACCAGTAAGGACCTACTGAATAGCACAGAGAACTCTGCTCAATATTATATCACAACCTAAGGGAGAAAAGAATGTGAAAAAGAATAGATACATGTATATGTGTAACCGAATCACTTTGCCACACACCTGAGACCATCACAACATTGTTCATCAACTATACTCCAACATAAAATAAAAAAACTTAAGAAAAAGCTGGGGAAAACAATGGTAGGGGGATTGGAATATTGGAGCGTGTTTGTTATGTAAAAGCTACTCACTCTCCCTGGGTGGGTTTAGAAGACACACATTTCACAACAACTGTGAGAAATGCAGCCATAAAAAAGAATGAAATAATGCCATTTAAAGCAACATGAATGGAGCTAGAGATTGTCATACTGAGTGAAGTAACAGAGAAAGACAAATGTAATATGATATCTCTTATATGTGGAATCTAAAAAAGGGTGCAAAGGAACTTATCTCCAAACAGAGTCACAGATGTACAAAGCAAACTTATGGTTACCAAGGGGTAAGGGGGATAGGGATAAATTGGGAGATTGGGATTGACATATGCACACTACTATATATAAAATGTAACTAGTAAGGACCTACTCTATAGCACAGGGAACTCTATTCAATACTCTATAGTGGTCTACATGGGAAAAGAATCTAAAAAAGAGTAGGTTTGTATATATATACACATATATATGCATGGTTGATTCACTTTGCTGTACACCTGAAACTAACACAGCATTATATATCAACTATGAAAAGTAGCGAAAGCCTTATTTGCTCAGTTGCTTCCCACTCTTTGCGACCCCATGGACTGCATGCTGCCAGGTGTCCATGGAATTCTCCAGGCAAGAATACTGCAGTGGGTTGCTATTTCCTTCTTCAGGGATCTTCCCAACCCAGGAATTGAACCCACACCTCCTGTATTGCGGGCAGACTCTGTACCATCTGAGCCACCAGCCAACTCAGGAGACACCAGAGATCTGGATTGGATCCCTGGGTCAGGAAGATCCCCTGGAGGAGGAAATGGCAACCCACTCCAGTGTTCTTGCCTGGAAAATACCATGGACAGAGGAGCCTGATGGGCTACAGTCCATGGGGTTGCAAAGAGTGAGACAGGACTGAGTACGTACACACTGCACCATAGAAAGTTTATACAAATATATGCATTAAACCTGTATCTGTAATAGCAAAAATATTTATAAACAAAAAGGAAATATTCTGAAACTCCATAAATAGGGATTGGTTAAGTCAAGAATTATGTAGACACTGCTTGGAAAATTATGTAGTATTGAAAGAACTTTTGAAGGTTAAATATAAAACCAAGTGTAAGCTTTATTACTAGGTGATAAATGGAGAATGTAAAACTGATTTGAAAGTAAAAATTTTCTAACAATATTTTTTCAATAAAAAGATACATTATATTTTTACATATCCAAGTATTTTTACATATCCATACCATCCACAAATCCATATGCACTTCTATGTAAATAGTATATATATACCTGAACGGTGTACAATCCTATTTTTCTCAACATTTTGTGGTTTCCAAATATTTACATTTTCTACATTGAACATGTATGATTTTATCATTCAGAAAAAGCAAAGTAAACAAAATGCTACGAGAAGAAATAGGTTGTAGCAAATTTACATGGCGTTTGCATTAATTACAATAAAAGCTGTCAGTTTTGTTTTTAATTTCTTAACAAATCCTAGGTTTGATCGTCAAAAGCCGTTGCTTTCATTTTCAAAACAGTATCCAGATTGTTAAGTAAATTGAACAGAAACTGACGGCTTCTCTTTGCCAAAAAGTAAAACTCTTGCAAGTGGCAGCTCGTGACACTGTTACTTGGTGAGCAGTTATCTTTTTCACATAACTCACCAAATGGGTCCAGAGCTTTGCATCTGGGGTTTATAATAAATGAAATGTCACCACTGGTTTTCGTAAGAGATCCATATTGCAAAATGTTCTTTCTCAGAGTTGGTTATGGGACTCTTGTTCTTCATTTCTATATCAACCAGATGAGCATAGCTGAAATAAGAGTACACAGTTCCAGTTTTGGGTAGATTCATGGATTTCTCAGCAAGAGAGATAGGACCTTCAGCAATAACTGTGGAGAGTCTATGCATCAAGAAAATAGTACTCACAGTTCTCCAAGTCAGTCCCCACTTCATTCCTTGGATGTTTTTGCTTTTATTTCGCCTGTTGCTGCTCTTTAAAATAGCTCTAGATGATAGACAAAAACATATGTGTCACAATTACATTTGATATATATATGTACAGCTGTCTTCCCTGGTGGCTCAGAAGGTAAAGACTGCCTGCAATGTGGAGACCTGGGTTTGATCCCTGGGTCAGGAAGATCCCCTGAAGAAGGAAATAGCAAGCCACTCCAGTATTCTTGCCTCGAGATTTCCATGGACAGAAGAGCCTGGTAGGCTACATACAGTCCATAGGGTCGCAAAGAGTTGGACACGACTGAGCAACTAATACTGTGTACTACTATGTACTATATATATATATATATTTAATATGACTATTAAATATATATGCTTAGTAAAATCCTTTGGGGAAACACAAAATTAAAATCTTAGCCATAGGAAGAATGAAATGTCCTTGTATACACATGCCTTGTATACACATGTAACGCATGTTTGTCCTCATAGACACACATTTAGAGGTAATTATTTAAAGCTAGAAAATTAGTTAGGAGATTTTGTGAAAGTGTTAGTTGCTTGGTTTCTTTGCAACTCCATGGACTGTAGCCCCCTACACTCCTCTGTCCGTAGAATTCTCCAGGCAAGAATACTGGAGTGGGTAGCCATTCCCTTCTCCAAGAGATCTTCCTGACCCAGGGATCGAACCCAGGTCTCCAACATTGCAGGCAGATTCTTTACCATCTGAACCACCAGGCAAGATGTTAATCAGTGACCAATACAATGAAAATGTCTATTATCACTTTACAACCAATTAAAAGTAAAAAGTATGTGCAACATAAAGACCAGATAGTGTAAGTCATTGACCATTTTATTCTCAACAAAGGCTAACACATGTCTGCATATTAGGCATCTCTATGGTCATTTTTCATTCAAGGTGACTGGCTCTATCTGTAATTATCTACCTATCTATCATTTATCTATTGATAAAACTCTATTCTTCAGCATATCTCAAATTATTTTGGTGGCAATCTTTTCTAGGGTTTATTTTGCTCCTCAGACAGTCATCCTATAAATAATAGTGCAATCTGCTGTAGTGTAATCTATATTATTGGCAGAAGTCTTCATGTTTATGCATTAAGTATCACTAAAAATACATCACACATTTTCATATTGGAAAAAAATATTACCCTTTGAATCTCTTAGGATATAATTTAAAATGTAAACAGAAATTTTAAGAAACTATTCAGACGTTTTAAATATATGCAAAATGAAGTCACTAATAGTTCAAAATATTAAACATTAGATGAAATCAGATTTATAGAATTAAAGATATCTGCCTTATGAATTTAGTACCTGTGATGAAAAAATGTTCTCTAAAATTATTATAAAAGGTAATACATATTCTGCCATAGGAACTATCAGTTTTGCCTCAATAAGCTTCTTTTTCATGTTTTGAAAAAATATGTCATAGCTTTAAGTTTTCATTAGCATCGCAGTTCTTAGACCTGTGTTATTTATATCACAGCTGCCAATACCTTTTTTGGTCTTTCATAATAAAAAAATACATATTGAATCCAGTTTTATTGTTTTGGCTACTGGTTTAACAAGTTACAGAAAAAAGCATCAATAGGCAGCGGAGATTCTTTGAAAGTTTTTGAATAGAAAATGAAATCATCTGAAAGGTGCTTTATGTAGATCTGTGAAGTGACCATTGGGGAAATTATTGAGATGGGCAACTGTTCAGAGGAAATGGCAAGTAATCAAAGCTTAAACAAGGATTTGGTAATGGGATAGGAAGTAAGAGGAATGTAGTAAAAGGAATTTGGTGAAAAGGCAAATGCAGAAAATTGTTTTATTTTCCTTGGTATCCACTGAATTTAGCACAGTACTATCCACTGGTGCTAAGCCTATGCTCATTGACCAAAAGGAAGCAGTGAATTATTTGTGGGTGACTAAGGGGAAGGCAATGGCACCCCACTCCAGTACTCTTGCCTGGAAAATCCCATGGATGGAGGAGCCTGGTGGGCTACAGTCCATGGGGTCGCTAAGAGTCAGACACGACTGAGCGACTTCACTTTGACTTTTCGCTTTCATGCTTTGGAGAAGGAAATGGCAACCCACTCCAGTGTTCTTGCCTGGAGAATCCCAGGGACGGGGGAGCCTGGTGGGCTGCCGTCTTTGGCATCGCACAGAGTCGGACACGACTGAAGCGACTTAGCAGCAGCAGCAAGGGGAAAAGCAGCATTGCTCCCATCTAAGTTACCTAAATCAGGAGTAGGATGGCTTCTTAAAACAAGGACATCATTCAAATCAACTGCAGAGGAAATGATGGCAGGCTATTTTAGAAATGAAGTCTTTTGAAAAGAATGCATGTGGCTGTAAAACAGAAAGCAGTTTCATCAGTGTGAAAAAAAAAGTGGAAAATAAATGACTGCCACACATTCATCTTTTCCCACAAAAACATAGCTCCAAATATGTTATTCAACTACCCATTAAACACATATTACACAATAATCAAAAGATATTTAAAAGGATATTTTACAGTTTCTAAAACACATTCATGCTTCCATGAATTCCATTATCTGAAAATTAAGGCAAGAATTTTTTATAATGATGGAGAAGATAGAGGAGGCAATTTTATTATCATTTTTAAGATGAAATACATGAGGATATGAGAAGATAATTTTAAAGCACAGCTGATTAAGAAACAGAACTATATTCTAAAACTTCTATTTTTTGACTATATAATTTAAATTATATTTATAACCAGAGATTTCATGCAATAGATTTCAGTGATTTTAAGAGTGAAATCTGGTGAATTTTGACAAATGTACTAAAGCACTGTAACTATAACCATAAGGAATTTTAATGGAATTCCCTTTTCTAAAACATGCCAGCAATTCACTGGCAGGTGAGAGTCCAAATCCGACCCACACATCTGAGCTCTCTCTGGTGTAGGTGGGGAATCTTACATCCCCTTGCCCAATACTACCTAACAGTTCAATTTTTAACCTTTTTGTTTTCTACAGCTCTGAACAGCACCTCAATTCAGTTCAGTTGCTCAATCATGTGACTCTTTGTGACCCCACGGACTGCAGCACCTCAGGCTTCCCTGTCCATCACCAGCTCCCAGAGCTGGCTCAAACTCATGAACAGCACCTACGATATTAATATTTAACTCTGAAAATAATGTGGTGTATATCGTGTCATTGACAATAACACCATGGCTCTAGTAGAGGATATTTTGGACAATTACAACTTTAAGGTAAAAGGAACAGGAGTTAAATCACTATACCATTTTTTTTGTTTGTTTAAATAATATATTAAAATATAATGCATTTACTTTGTTAGGACACTCCCCAGACCCATTCTGTCTATGCCTAAGTTTCCATGAAAAATTCCTCAGTTATGGTCAGAGAAACGAAGTGAAAAGTGTTAGTCGCTCATTCCTGTCAGACTCTGTGACCACATGGACTATAGCCCGCCAGGCTCCTCAGTCCATGGAATTCTCCATGCAAGAACACTGGGGTGGGTTGCCATTCCCTTCTTTAGGGGATCTTTCTGACCCAGGGATCGAACCTGGGTCTCCTGCATTGCAGGCAGATTATTTACCATCTGAGCCATCAGGGAAAGGAAAAAAGCATCAAGAAATCATAAACCAATAGAAAATTTCTTGTTTTAAAGAGAGAATATAAAATCATTAGTTTAAAGAGAGAAGAGATGGGAGGTATATTTATGAAAGTCTTTCTTTATTAATCATAATCCATTCTAATTCTAACTAGACATAGCCATTCAAGCCATTCAGTTATAGCTTTGTTTTGTCTTAATTTCGGGGAAAAATACCACCTTAGAGAAGGAAAATTGATGGGGAATACCAGTATAAGAAAAATGTCTCAAGAGAAGAAAATGAGATAGTATCTAAAGAAAGTGCTGTGACTTTTTAGTCACAGAGGATTCTTCAGTGATTGAACATTTAAAAAAAAAGAGAAGGAGCAGAGAAGGTGCCTGAACCTAAATACAGATGTAGCAGCTGCACAAAATTGTAAGAAGAAGGCTAGTAAAAAAAACAAAAACAAAAAAACCAGCCTTGCAGAATATGCTGTGGACAACAGAAAGCACTTTGTGCTAGCTTCTAAACAGGAAGAGAAACAAGGAAGAGAGTTGCAATCTTTGAAACAGATGGCACAATGTTAACAGAACAACTTCACTGCTGTTTTGCTTTTGTTCTATTCACAAGGGAAATTTGTCTCCCCAAAATTGTTGGAGGCAAATAAGATGCTCTTGATATCCCAGTGTAACTGATCAGGTAGAGAGATAGCACACAGCTCCAGCACCTCCAGATCAGAGCCCCTCCAGGCCAGAACAATTACCAGAGGACAGAAAGAAAGACTTTTCAGAACCACCTTCAGCAATCATTGCAAACCACATAGAATGAGATACAGGACCCAGGGAAATAATTCCATCAAAAAAAAAAAGTTAAATGACACATGTGAGACCTCTGTATCAGTTATTTAGGTGTTTCAGAGTACTGTATACAGAAAAAAATGAAAGGTCGCTCGGTCGTGTCTGACTCTTTGCGACCGCATGAACTGTAGCCCACCAGGCTTCTCTGTCCATGGGATTCTCTAAGCAAGAGTACTGGAGTGGGTAGCCATTCCCTTCTCAAGGGGATCATCTCAACCCAGGTATCAAAGCCAGGTCTTCCACGTTGTAGACAGATTCTTTACCATCTGAACCACCAGGGAAGCCCCATATGCAGAAGAGAATGAAGCAAATACGGGGCTCCAATATGAATTCATTAAGAACAAACCATGGTGTGAAGTGTAATTTCCCTTTTTCTTGAGAAAACAAGAAAATGCCATTACTTTGGTCTGAATTAACTTCTGTGAAAGACCTCTTTCACTCAGTATCATGTTTCAGAGATTCATCCTTGTTTTTGCATGTATCAGAAGCTCAATCCTTCTCACTCCTGAGCAGTAGTCCATTGTATGGATACATTGCAATTTATTTATTGATTTTTTTTATATCACAGTTTATTCTTTTCTTTCCTTTTTGGCCGTGCCCATACCTTGTGGGATCTTAGTTCCCCAACCAGGGATTGAACTGGAGCCCTCAGCAGTGAATTGTAGAGTCCTAACCCTGGACCAGCAGGGAAGTCCCTATTTATTGATTCTTACATTGATAGATACTTGGATAAATTTAGTTTTTTATTACAAGAAGAAATCAGCTATGGGTATTTTCATCACAAACTTTTCTTAAAATAATCTTTCAATTTTCTCAGGCAAATACCTAGGCATGAACTTCTGTATATAATTTTTGATATATGTACTAAAATACGATTATATATATATTATATGCTGGATGGCATCACTGACTCGATGGACGTGAGTTTGAGTGAATTCCGGGAGTTGGTGATGGACAGGGAGGCCTGGCGTGCTGCAATTCATGGGGTCGCAAAGAGTCAGACACGACTGAGTGACTGAACTGAACTGAACTGATATTATTTATCAGATGCCTTTTCCCGAAGTGAAAGGGAATTACTCTGTTATATTTCCAATCACATGAGAGTTGCTGAGTCTCTATATTCTTGTCAGTGCTTGATTTTGTCAGTCATTTTCATTTTAGCCAATCACATGTGGGTGAAGTTTTCATTCTAAAAAGCATTTTTAAAGTCTCTTAACACCTATTGACAGACAATGATAGAATAATCTAAAAGAATCATAATTGGTTGAACAACATATCTTAGGAAAGACAGTCAAAGGATTATTCAAAGTATTACCTTTGATTCTTGGGGCTTCCCAGGTGACTCAGTGGTAAAGAATCCACCTGCAATGCAAGAGACGTGAGTTAGATCCCTGGGTTGGGAAGATCCCCTGGAGAAGGAAATGGCAACCCACTCCAGTATCCTTGACTGAGAAATCCCATGGACAGAGGAGCCTGGTGGGCTACAGTCCATGGGGTCGCAAAGAGTCAGACACGACTGAGCATGCACACACACACACACACACACACGCAGGAATGACGATCAGAGGATTACCTTTGATGCAGTCAGTCCAGCTACTAACTGCATGACCTTGGGCAAGTTACACCTGTCTCAGTTTCTTGTTTTGTGAAATGACCCCATCGTGGACCCACCCACCCCAAACCACCTAGGTTTGTTATGCTGATTAAATGAAAATATCCATGAGAGACAAGGCTCAAACAAGAGCCTTGTTTATTTAATGAATCACTCATTCAATACATCTCAAATAATAAGTTTGAAAAACCAGGAATATCACTAGTGCCTCCTACAGTAAGGCCAGAATCTATGACTAACTTGGCACAAGAAGCATTTAATATCCTGGAAGTGATATTAGATTTTGCCGGGGTATGAATCACTCATTTTGTTTTTCTGGAATGTCAATTTCTGCTATTTTTTTGAAAACCATATGTCGTTATCGAAAGAATCATACCTCAAGTTTCAGGCTCTTTCAGTACGGAATATGACTCATTACTTTGAACTTATTTATTTTTAATGACTTAAATTATAATCACTCACTTCTATTACTTTAAAACATTTTATCTGACTATAGGTAGAGATATCAAATGAGGCTCATTAAGACCCTCTTTCATTTTGGAAGAAGTAAAGTTTACACTATGACATTTAGTAGAGAAAATGAGGAGATTCTGGTGTTTCAAAGACAAAAAGGATCCCTAGCTTTTCACTGTAATTATGATTGTGATCTTTCTCCACCTTTGTTTTCCAACATCAGTTTTATGAGATAGTCTATAAATGACTTTATTATGTACTGAAATCCATGCATCAGTGTTCAGTGGCATAATTTCCATCTATATGTATGTTATTTCTACTCTATAAAAATGCAGTATCTTTTTGGTTGTTTTTGTTACTGGTTATGTTTTTTTTCCCTTAGAATTTTGGGTCGTTGCCTTAAATATTTAAAATTTTCAACAAATGCATCCCACAAATTAATCAAGTAATTGAAACTCCAACATCTATTTTTTCACACCTATACAAAGAATAAAAACCTCTAAATGAAATAATTTCCAAAAATATTGTGAGTTCTTTATAAAATATAAGCATTCATTATGGAAACTGAGACACTGAGTTTGTTGAAAGACAATTATTATTTTGTTCTAAAAACTGATTTATAAGTAATTTTAAAATCATAGAATATGAAGAAAAAGTGGATAGAATCAAACAAAATTAAGTTAAAAAAATAAAAATGTAAAAAAAGAGAAAACAAAACAGTATCTTAAACCAAAATAGAGATTGTATCATTCAAATGAAATAAGATCATGTCTTACAAGTATTTCAGGAGCGAGAAGATTCTGGGGTCCAGACTGTCTAGCTAGCAGCAGATGGAAAATTTACACCCACTTCAACTGGGGTATAACTTTTTCTCTTACTGTGCATTTTGCAAAATACAAACTTTTACTCACCAACTCAAGGGCCTTTCCTCATAATGCTTATTATGCATTTCAAAATCTTACTCTTGGGGAGAATGTTGGTATGATATTCAGGGGCATTTTGCGGTGCTCAGTTTCCTGGAATATTTTATACTAAACTGTAGATTGCATTAAGGACTTTTATAACTCTACATTGTTATTTAGTTGCTCAGTCATGTCTGACTCTGGGACCCCATAGACTGCAGCCTGCCAGGCTCCTCTGTCCATGGGATTTCCCAGCAAGAATACCAGAGTGGATTGCCGTTTCCTACTCCAGTGGATCTTCCCGATCTGAGTCCCCTGTATTGGTAGGGGACTGAGCCACCACTGAACCACCAGGGAAGTCCAACTCTAGGTTAGGGAGAACCGCTGTCCTGGGTATTCTGGGGAAAGGTCTTCTTTATGAATGTGGCTGAGGACAATTATTAATAATAGCTCCATTTCACTCCCAAATGTGTCCTGGTTGAGTGAAAAATCCATGGTCACCCTACTTATAGGTTATCAGTGGAATTTTAGCTACTCCAGTAACACGTGGCTTGGGGCCTTATTCCTCCAAAAGTGGTCCTTGGACTAACAGCACAGAGCACAATCGTTAGACTCTGAGGCCCCAGCCCAGATCCTTGAGTTAGAATCTGCATTTTTACCAAGATTCCCAAGTGATGCTTAATGTAAAATAAAATCTAAGAAACATTACCCTGGAAAAATAGGCTGACCTGACATTAGCCTCAGGACAGTTAGTTTTTGTAAAATATTATAAACATCTGTATACAAAATACCAAGCAAAACAGAAAGTTGACTAAAACAAAGAAAATAATGTCAATCTTTTTCTTACCTCTCATTTGCAATTAGATTGCTTTCCTCATTTGCAATTAGATTGTTAATTAACATAGCATTAAAAACTACTCTCTATATCTTTAGAATCTAACTTTGCTTTCATTTTAATTGCTTAATGTGTCAAAAAGGCAACTGAGTCATATATTTATTTATATAAATTTTATTAGATAACTATGAACCTAAAATCTATGTTAACTACTCATAGTAAGAAATAACATGACTAACATCCATGCTGCTGCTAAGTCGCGGCAGTCGTGTCCGACTCTGTGCGACCCCATAGACGGCAGCCCAACAGGCTCCCCCGTCCCTGGAATTCTCCAGGCAAGAACACTGGAACGGGTTGCCATTTCCTTCTCCAATGCATGAAAGTGAAAAGTGAAAGTGAAGTCATTCAGTCGTGTCCGACTCTCAGAGACCCCATGGACTGCAGCCCACCAGGCTCCTCCATCCATGGGATTTTCCAGGCAAGAGTACTGGAGTGGGGTGCCATTGACTTCTCTGGGGAGATGAATGGTTATATTATTAAAGACTTCTTGTGATATTGATTGTTAGCATGATTGTTAGTACTTTTAGTGTTTATGCTGCTGCTGCTAAGTCACTTCAGTTGTGTCCGACTCTGTGCGACCCCATAGACGGCAGCCCATCAGGCTCCCCAGTCCCTGGGATTCTCCAGGCAAGAACATTGGAGTGGGGTGCCATTTCTTTCTCCAATGCATGAAAGTGAAAAGTGAAAGTGAAGTTGCTCAGTCGTGTCCGACTCTTAGCGATCCCATGGACTGCAGCCTACCAGGCTCCTCCATCCACAGGATTTTCCAGGCAAGAGTACTGGAGCGGGGTGCCATTGCCTTCTCCGATGATATCCCCCGAATTCTCTGCAACTTCTCTTAGATGTAACTGCTTTTCTGAATTTGTAAAAATCAACTTCTCATCCATCATACATTTGCCTCTCATCCTGGCAATATCTAGCTTTCTTAATTGCTATGTATATGATATCTTTGTATAGATATATATAGTTAACTAGTTGAGCAAAGTCTTCCATTTTGCTTTACTTCAGTGGAATCTTGGCTACTGCACTTGCATGAAATTTTAGAATCAACTGAGTTGGACTGTGAAGAAGGCTGAGTGCCAAAGAATTGATGCTTTTGAACTGTGGTGTTGGAGAAGACTCTTGAGAGTCCCTTGGACTGCAAGGAGATCCAACCAGTCCATTCTGAAGGAGATCAGCCCTGGGATTTCTTTGGAAGGAATGATGCTGAAGCTGAAACTCCAGTACTTTGGCCACCTCATGTGAAGAGTTGACTCATTGGAAAAGACTCTGATGCTGGGAGGGATTGGGGGCAGGAGGAGAAGGGGACGACAGAGGATGAGATGGCTGGATGGCATCACTGACTGGATGGACATGAGTCTGAGTGAACTCCGGGAGTTGGTGATGGAAAGGGAGGCCTGGCGTGCTGTGATTCATGGGATCGCAAAGAGTCGGACACGACTGAGCGACTGATCTGATCTGATCTGATCAATTACCATAAAAATAAATCTGTATTTTAACTTGGAATACCTTAAATACATACATCGATTTTTGTTGCCTAACCCATGAACATGGCAGATCTTTCTATATAGTTATATGCCTCAATATTTATTTAACAAAGCTTTATTATTTTTTCTTAGAGGTCTTGCACATCTATTAGATTTGTTTCTATGTAGTTCACTTTTGGTGTTACCATAAATTGAATCTTTGAATGTTATTTTATGAAAGAATTTCAGTGATATTTAAAAGTATAATTGATTTGCATATGTTCATTTTGTATATGGTTATCTAACCCTTTTATTAATTCTAAAAATTTAAAGTAGATTGAGATTTTCTGTTCGTACAATGATCTCATCAGCAATTAGTGACTACTTCCCTGGTGGCTCAGACGGTAAAGCATTTGTCTACAATGCAGGAGACCTGGGTTCCATCCCTGGGTCGGGAAGATCCGCTGGAGAAGGGAATGGCAATCTACTCCAGTACTATTGCCTGGAAAACCCCATGGACAGAGGAGCCTGGTAGGCTACAGTCCATGGGGTCACAAAGAGTTAGACATGACTGAGCGACTCCACTTCACTTCACTCCATCTTTTGCTTCCCAAGAATCTGTCTGGAATGCAGGAGATCTGGGTTCAATCCCTGGGTTGGGAAGATCCCCTGGAGAAGGGAAAAGCTATCCACTCCAGTATTCTGGCCTGGAGAAGTCCATGGTCACAGTCCACGGGGTAGCAAAGAGTCAGACATGACTGAGCAAATTTCACTTCACTCCATCTTTTGTAATCTTTTTGTATCAAATTTCTTGATATTTGCCTTTTTTCCTGAATGACATTGCTCAAAATTTTTTAATAAACATCATGACTGGGCCATCCTTTTTTTATTCTGACTCTCAAAAAGAAAGATTTCAAGATTTCATCAGTGTGATCCTAAACGGAAAATTTTCAGTATTTCACAAATATGGTACATATTGCAGTTTCCTGTAAATAACAGTTATAAAGTTAAGAAAACTCTCTTCTATTACCCATTTTAAAAATTTTCATCATAAATTGTCTTTTCATCTATTTAAATGATTACATATTCCTTTTCCCCTAATATAAGAGTGAGATAAAACCTGTTAATTTATTTTCTGATGTTAAACATTACACTTCTGTAGCAAACCACTTGTTGACCATGATAAATTATAATTTTTTCTGAATTATATTTGATAATGTATTGTAATTTTAAATATGTTTATATGTGATACTGATGTGCATATTTCTTTTTTCCTGTTTTTGTTGTCAGATTTTGGTAGCAAGGTTATAAATACCTCCAAAAATAAACTGGGAAATATTATTACTTTTTCTGATCTTTGAGTTTACTTGCCCATGTTTCTGATAATTCTTCTGATTGATTGGTGTATAGAGATTTCTTTGTGGGCAGATCTTCTTCTACTTCTTTTATTTTTTCAGGAGCTAGGATTATTTGGGTATTTCATTACCTGAATCATTTTTAGTAAGTACTATTTTTTTCTGGGTATTTTCTGAAATTCTCAACTTTTAAATACTTTGGAATAAAAATATCTCATAGTATCAAAATATTGCATCTATTTATGTGCTTCTTTTTTTATTCCTTTCATTTATTTGAGCCTTTTTCTTCCCGTCCTCATTAGTCTGATTAAAGATTTATCAATTTTACTTGTCCTCTTAGATTGCCAACTTTGGGGTATTTTCCTCCTCTTTTTTTAAAAAGTGTATTTTATAGAACTATCTAAAACCCAGAACATGTATTAAAATAACCCTGTATCACCAGAAATTTATGTCTTTGTTTTTCTTAACTTGATATGTGCTCGTATTTCTCAATTTGTAAAAATGATATTAGGTGAAAAATCTAAATTTATTAAAACTTGGAAAGGCAATTAAATTGTTAAATAATGGTATGCTTGAGAAATTAATCTCTCTCAAAGAGACTTTCATGCCAAAGAGTGCTCAAGCTACCGCACAATTGCACTCATCTCACTTGCTAGCAAAGTAATGCTCAAAATTCTTCAAGTCAGGCTTCAACAGTACATGAACCGTGAACTTCCAGGTGTTCAAGCTGGATTTAGGAACGGCAGAGGAACCAGAGTTCAAATTCCCAACATCCATTGGATCATCGAAAAAGCAAGAGAGTTCCTCCCAAAAATCTACTTCTGCTTTATTGACTATGCCAAAGCGTTTGACTGTGTGGATCACAACAAACTTCTGAAAATTCTTAAAGAGATGGGAATACCAGACCACCTGATCTGCCTTCTGAGAAATCTGTATGCAGGTCAGGAAGCAACAGTTAGAACTGGACATGGAACAACAGACTGATTCCAAATAGGAAAAGGAGTCCGTCAAGGCTGTATATTGTCACCCTGCTTATTTAACTTATATGCAGAGTACATCATGGGAAACACTGGACTGGATGAAGCACAAGCTGGAATCAAGACTACTGGGAGAAGTATCAATAACCTCAGATATGCAGATGACACCACACTTAATGGCAGAAAGTGAAGAGGAACTAAAGAGCATATTGATGAAAGGGAAAGAGGAGAGTGAAAAAGTTGACTTCAAAGTCAACATTCAGAAAACTAAGATCATGGCATCTGGTCCCATCACTTCATGGCAAAAAGATGGGGAAACAGTGGAAACAGAGACAGACTTTAATTTTTTGGGCTCCAAAATCACTGCAGATGGTGACTGCAGCCATGAAATTAAAACACACTTGCCTCTTGGAAGAAAAGGTATGACCAACCTAGACAGCATATTAAAAAGCAGACACATTACTTTGCCAACAAAGGTCTGTCTAGTCAAAGCTATAGTTTTTCCAGTAGTCATGTATGGATGTAAGAGTTGGACTATAAAGAAAGCTGAGCACTGAAGAATTGATGCTTTAGAACTGTGGTGTTGGAGAAGACTCTTGAGAGTCCCTTGGACTGCAAGGAGATTCAACCAGTCCATCCAAAGGAAATCAGTCCTGAATATTCATTGGAAGGACTGATGCTGAAGCTGTAACTCCAATGCTTTGGCCACCTGATGTGAAGAACTGACCTCTTGGAAAAGACCCAGATGCTGGGAAAGATTGAAGGCGGAGGAGAAGGGGATGACAGGACCATGAGATGGTTGGTTGGCATCACCAACTCAATGGACATGAGTTTGGGAGTTGGTGATGGACAGGGAGGCCTGGCGTGCTGCAGTCCATGGGGTTGCAAGGAGTCAGACACAACTGAGCAACTGAACTGAACTGAGAAATAAGTCTCTCTCAACTAGCAGGAGGTTCCAGAAATGTTTAAAAATCTAAAACCTATTTTTTAATTCTTAAAGAACGAATTAAAATTATTTTTTGTATTGCAAATTTCAAAAGTCCATTTTATTTCACTGGACTACAATTTTTTGACTATGTAATCTTACACTGTGTACACTGCAATAGAACCATATAATGTGCTCACCAAAGCATTTTTATTTTGTGTCTGTACCTATATTTATGTCACATACCTTTTAATCACGGGAGGCTATGTGACTAGTTCTGGCCAAAAGCATGTATATGTAATTTCTGGATGTTACATCTTTGTTTGGTCTTTAAAGACTCTTAAGTGACTTTCCACACATGTTTCCTCTGTTACTAATGCCACTTGGAAGCACAGGATCCCAGATTCCTGAGTTGTACGTTGGAGGAGGTCTGGCTTAATGATCTGTTCAAACTACTTTTTAAAAAAAAATTATTTACTCTTTTTATTACCTGCCCTACCGTTGAGACAATCTATAACAAAAAGAAGAGAGTATGTTAGCACATGTTCAAACTACTTTGACCTGTAATATGTGGCAGATATAAACATTTCCTGAGATAAACCACTGATACTTCAAAATGCAACTGTTAACCCCCTACGTGCTATCTTTACCTATGTAGTAGTCACTACTTTGAATTGAGATGCTACTGTTGGGGAAAAAGTAACATACGTAGCATTTGTTATAGCCAACATATAAAATGTATGCTATTAGTCACCTGCAGGTGGTAAGTGAAAAAATGTCCCAGAACAGATGGCTGGATATTTATTCATGTTACGTTGCTGCAAAACATTTAATAAAACTCTCACCCGCTATCAGTTGGAATGCAAATAATGTGCCTGTTCTGTAGTTTAGGGGAAAAATTTGGGAAGTGGTGCCATAATAGTATATAATGCTAATTGCTGGCTGCTTTTGGCAAGGTATTGGTTGAAAGAGGAAATGAGCCTGGTAAAAATATTAACTGCTTTGAATTCAGAACTGAAAGACAATGAAAAAAAGTCCAGAAAATAAAAGCCTTTCATATTTTGAAAGAGATTACTTTTATCCCCAAAAAGTTAAAAAAAATGGCAGGGGGTGGGGGTGGGGAGGTTGTTGCGGAAGGGGACATAAAAAGACTTTGAATGTCCAGGGCTAAGAACATTTCTCAATTGTATAAGCTATTCAGAGTAAATATTAGATCAAGGTGGTGGTCTCCCCAGTTTTTGTTCCAGATTACCTCAAAATCTTTACCCTTAAGTTCAGAGTGATCCTTGTGCCAGGAAGCTTAGAAATGTCAGCTACGTATTGGCCCTCGCCATCTACCTCCACAAGGATCAAATCACATGCTGCTGCAGCTGCTGACCTTCAGCACCCCCTGAAAACTGTTCAAGCTGGCGAGCAGGACTCTGTGCTCTGTGAAAAACTAGCAGAACATGTCTTCAGGTAGATATTTTCAGGAGTCAATTTTATGAGTTCATTCTTGTGTCTCCTCATACCTAGAAAAGCACTAAAATCCTTCATGGTGATGACTCTTTCTCGTGACTAGCAGAAACTTTCTGCAAAAATATGTGCTTGACTGCACGTACTTCTCCTTCACCAAAATCCCGTATATACGGACCTTCTCCCATTCCTCTTTGGAGCAGGCTATCTGAGATGCTGTTTCCTGAGCTATAGCCCTCATCTGGCCCCCAATAAAACTTGACTCACAATTCTAATGTTGTGCATTTTTTTAAGTCAACAGAAATAAGCTATACACGGTATATTGATTATTTAGTTGGACGATTAATGATCATCCTGCTTATTCAGTAATAAATTCCAGTCTATTAACATGTAGAACTAGTCTTCCTCTCTATTTTCTGGTTCTGACTCCTATGGAATCTAATTTATTTCTTCAGCTGACATCTTACTATTTGAGACTCAACATATGATGTCAAACATTAGAAAAAGTATTTCTAGGAAGACACTGAGTATCAAAATGGTGAAATAATTGGGAGAGAAGGGAAGAGATTATGTGAGTGGGATTAGTAATATAAATGTGTTAAATTTTGATCTCAGTAATAAGAATTAAGTGGATAATATTTAATATAGAAAGCTAGGAAATATGATTATAAGGAAATTGTTTAGAATTCTTGAGGTAAAACCAGGAAAAAAAAGTGAAAATCTTTTTGGGGTGAAATCGGAAGTGGAATTTGGGACAGTTGAACTATATATCAAAATATAGGTACAATTTGAGTTTTAAACTATGTACTTTATTTTCAAAACAAATAATAAGTAAGTAAATAAGTAACAAAAGCAAAGTGGAGCTATTTTGCATGTGGGTAAGATTTCAAAACATTTTATTGAGAGTAGATCATAAAAAATCCATTTTTTTGTTGTTGATGTGGACCATTTTTAAAGGCAGGTTGTCCCGGTGGCTCAGTGGTAAAGAATCAGTCTGCTGATGCAGGAGATCCAGGAGACACAGGTTCAATCCCTGGGTTGGGAAGATCCCCTGGAGAAGGGAATGGCTACCTACTCTAGTATTCTTGCCTGAAGAATTCCATGGACAGAGGACCCTGGAGGGCTTGTCACAAAGAGTCAGACATTACTGAGCGCATGCACACACACACACACATTTTTAAAGTCTGTTAAATTTGTTACAACATTGCTTCTGTTTCATGTTTTAGTTTTTTGGCCACATGGCATGTGGGATCTTAGTTCCCCGACTAGGAATCAAACTCTCACCCTTTGCATTGAAAGGTGAAGTCTTAACCACTGTACCACCAGGGAGTCCTGGTGGATCCATTTTGACAGGTTGCAGAATGTGAGTTTGGAATATGTCACGAAAAACTTAGTGTATGATATCACATTTTGATTGTATCTTGAGGAGGATTGGAACTTAATGAAGGATTTCAATTTAAACAAGATTAAATTTGCATTTTTAAAAAGGTCACTTTGTCACCTCAAGGAAGATACTTCGGTCACTAGTGCTCTAATAATCTCATTTTGATAGCTCTTTGGACATGGCTCGGAGTCCAGTCCTGCTTGTTTTTGCCTCCTTCTGCTGCAGCTTCTATCCTCTTCATTTATTCTCTTAGTAACACTGGAGCTGAAACCTTGCTAACTTGCCACACATACTGGGAAAACCTGGAGCCTTTCTAAATTCAGAGACTTGGCAAATTTACTCTGTAAAAGGTCAGACAGTAAATATTTAAGGATTTGGAAATGAAAGTGTTTAATGCTCTGGCGTGTTCAACTCTTTTCGACCCCATGGACTGTAGCCTGCCAGGCTCCTCTGTCCATGGGATTCTCCAGGCAAGAATACTGGAGTGGGTAGCCATTCCCTTCTCCAGGGGATATTCCTGACCCAAGGATCGAACCTGGGACTCTTGCATTGCTAGCAGATTCTTTACCATCTGAGCCACCAGGGAAGCCTAAGGATTTGGAAGCCATGTATAGACTTTATCACATACTCTATCTGCCCCTTCCCGTCACACGCGCCTCCCCCAACCCCAGCCCCCAGCAACCATAATTCTTTAAAAATCATTCCTAGCTCACTGGCTGCCCCAAAACAAGTGACATGCAACATTTGGTCCTTGGAGTGTAATTTGCTGACCAGTAATATGGTAATCTGACCAGTAATCATTGGGGATTTCCAGATGGCTCAGTGGTAAACAACCCACCTGTCAATACAGGAGATACAGGTTCGATCACTGGGTCAGGAATATCTCCCGGAGGAGAGCACAGCATCCTATTTCAATATTGCCTATTTCAATATTTCATTGCCTATTTCAATATTCTTGCCTAGAAAAATCCCATGGACTGCAGAGCCCGGTGGGCTACGGTCCATGGGGTTGGGAAGAATCGGACACAAATGAGACCGAGTACGCACATATGTAGTCTAATTCGTACTTCCCCATGCATATCAAAGCAGATTTAAATTATTTAGCTGAAGCTCCGATACTTTGGCCATCTGATGCGAAGAGCTGACTCATTGGAAAAGACCCTGATGCTGGGAAAGATTGAAGGTAGGAGAAGAGAGTGACAGAGGATGAGATGGTTGGATGGCATCATGGACTCAATGGACAAGAGTTTGAGCAAACTCTGGGAGACAGTGAAGGACAGGGAAGCCTGGCTGATGCAGTTCATGGGGTCACAAAGAGTCAGACGTGACGGTTACTGAACAACAATAGCAATTGAAAAATACATCTTACATTTTATTGTTTTCACATCACATTAATTTGGGGGGATTTTCATCGCCTTTGGGGGATGGAGTCTCCCTGTCATTCATCCAGATAAAGCATAGATTCCTTAGTGGAGGCTGCAAACCACTTTATGAACCACTTTCCTTACCCCAGTTTCTTACTTTGCCTTTTCCCAGTGGTCTCCAAAGCAGCTCCATATATATCCTAAGCTACTTGCATAGGATCACCTGGAGTACTTTCCACAGTATAGATTCCTGGGCCCAGTTAAACATATGAAAGCAGTTTCAGGTAGAGGAATGATTACTTTTAAAAGGCTCTTTACTTGTGTCTAATAAATTTCCTGTTTTGAAAGCACTATATTCTATCAATGCATTTCTCTCAAACCAACCTCTGAATACAACACCCTCCTTGTAGGTGTTCCTATAACAGTGGCCATTCCTGGACCGGCTTCTCTTGGCATTCACAACAGGTCTTCCTGACAAATTTTGTCCCCATTAGTGTGGAGCAAGTTATAAATATGCTACACTGCGTCTCATCTCACCATCTGACTCTCTTTTGCATGTGTATGTTATTGTGTGTGTATGTTTTATGTAAAGGGAGTTTTAGGCCCATGTGCCAGAAATAAGCCTCATTGCAAATTATTCTGTGATTAGGGATGATGGCGTCTCCCCAAGTATAGAAGAAAACCTGTTTTAAAATAACAGAGTAAAAATAAATCCGTCTGATTCTGGCAAAATGATAGACCAGAGTAGCCAGAATCTTTCCCCATATAAATAACAAAAGATTCTGGAAAAAACAAATACATGATTTTCAATAATTGTCCCAGCTCACAATAAAAGAAAGCAAATGTGTAGGGTCCAGAAATGAAGAGGAAACTGAACCACACTGGTAGGAGTGAAAAGTAGGGTGGCCCTGGCAGGCCTGAAGGGCTATCAGTAGCAGGAAGAGAGAGAATGGATGAAGAATGGCATCACATGGCTAAAATTATGGGCGACAACTCTAGAGAGAGAGGCGAATATACGCCATCCTTTTGTTCAGAGAAATAGCAGTAAATATGCTGGCACCTATGGGCTTTCCTGATGGCTCAGTGATAAAGAATTTGCCTGCCAAGGCAAGAGATACAGGTTCAATCCCTGGGTCAGAAAGATCCCCTGGAGAAGGACATGGCACCCCACTCCAGTATTCGTGCCTGGGAAATCCCAAGGACAGAGGAGCCTGGTGGGCTGCAGTCCATGCAGTCACAAAAGTGTTGGACACAACACAGTGACTCAACAACAACAACAAACAACAAGCCCTACTGAGAATTTGTTTCCTCTGATGTAAAATATAACTCTTAATCTATTTGAGGCCAAAATTTACACTAATTGTGCAAATATAGGAAACCCCAAGAGGAAAAATGACTATAAACTGGTTCAGGACAAGAGACTCTGATGAAACAAAGGGGGAAAAAAAACTGTTTGGAAAGCAATTCAACAATTCATGTTGCACAGGAATTTTATAAGAAAAAAGGAAAGAAAGAACCTATGTCAGACATGAGGTCATTAAGAAATATTGCAAATAAAGAGGATAAAATTCATTTTAAACAAGCACAATAATTACTCCAAAGAAAAATATGTCCCCCCAAAACCTTGAGATGTGAAACTTCATTTTCAAGGAGATTGTAACGTCATTATATTTAAAATGGTTGGAGAAACACATGGTAAGTAAATAATAAAGCAGTGTGAGAAAAAACCAAAGAAACAGATGAGAAACTTGGAGAACATGCAGAAATGAAAAAATCATAGTTGAGCAACCATTGAGAAATTACCCCAAATCAACACAAAAAATTAGGCAGAAAATTAGGCAATTAACATAAAATATAGGAAGACCACGTGTAAATTATCTGTAAAAGAAGTTTAAGAGAAACAAGAGAAATAATGGAACTGAAGCAATATTTGAAAATATTTTCAGAACTGAAGAAAGATATAGATATTAAAATTTAAAAACACTCCAAATTTTGAGCAGAATAAAATAAAGCCATAATTAATCACAGTATAGTAAAATTGTAGAACACTAAAACAAGCACCCAGGAGAAAATGAGACTGCCTATAAAACAACAGTTAGATCAGTGGAAGTCTCCTTGATAGCAACAGGAAAAACAGGAAAACAGGAGATGCTGGTTTCCATGTTGTAGAAGAAAGTAAACTATCACTGAAAAGAGAGACTGAAATTATAATTTTGAGGAATGAAGCAGAGATTTAAAAAAATATCAGATTATATAATTTCCATGAAAAAGTTACCAAAAATATACTTCAGGAAGAAGGAAGTTGAACCCAGAAAGCAGAAACCTATATAAGATATATATGTATATGAGTATGTATATCGCTGCTGCTGCTGCTAAGTCGCTTCAGTCGCGTCCGACTCTGTGCGACCCCATAGACGGCAGCCCACCAGGCTTCCCCGTCCCTGGGATTCTCCAGGCAAGAACACTGGAGTGGGTTGCCATTTCCTTCTCCAATGCAGGAAAGTGAAAAGTGAAAGTGAAGTCGCTCGGTTGTGTTCGACTCTCAGAGACCCCATGGACTGCAGCCCACCAGGCTCCTCCGTCCATGGGATTTTCCAGGCAAAAGTACTGGAGTGGGGTTCCATTGCCTTCTCTGATGTATATATATATACACACCCAAGAATGGATTCAAAAAATCATTAAGGCAAATAACATTGACTAATTTAAAGAGTCTTTAAAACTGGTCATCCTAGAAAACAGCAACAAGAAACAGATAATTTTTAGCCTTTAATGCTGGTCAAACCATTTAATAACAAGTTAAACATTTTAAACTAATTTAAAACCAGCAAATAAATCTTAAAATATATATTTATTTTCATTCTCTAAACTACGTATTATTCAAATACACTTGTCAAGTGATATAATTTGTGAGGCAATCATTTATTAATAGTATATCTATTTCCAAATCATTTGCTGATTTCTAGAGGCTGTTAGCATGTTATTTTGTTTGAAGAATCTTCTCCTTGCATGTGTTTATTCCATTCCTGCCATGATTTCTTTTAAGGAACAACATTGATGTTTTAAAGACCCTCCCCTCTGAAATAAATGAATAGTTGTGTGCATTCTTGCTAAGTTGCTTCTTTGCATCCGTGTGGATGTAGTCTGCCAGGCTCCTTGGTCCTTGGAATTCTCCAGGCAAGAATCCTGGAATGGGTAGTCATTCCCTTCTCCAGAAGCTCTGCTTGATCCAGGGATTGAACCCAGGTCTCCTGCATCACAGGCAGATTCTTTACCACTGAGCCACCAGGGAAGCCCAAATGGATAGTTATTACATGTCAAATCATTTCAAGAAAAAAAATTATCTAAAAAATTGATGACATTGTTGATGTTGCTTCAACATCAACAATGTTGATGAATTGCTTCTTCTCTCTGTTTTTGCTGAACTACACATACATTAAAGACAAATAAGTTCCAAAAACACCCAAAAGATAAGCACCCATTCTGTAAATCAGCAATTTGATAGAAGACCTCATCAGTTTTATAATACTTCCAATACTGCCTGAGATCTTTATATTATCACTATCTCATTTTTGACCAAGTCTTGAGAACCATGAATTAGACTCTCATTTAATTATTCAGAGCTGATGACATGTGACAGGAAGAAAATTGAGAATATGGCTCTTTTGCTGGGCTGCTAAATACAGCTCTGCCACCCAGTGAGAAATAACTCATCAGAATTTCAATTTCTTCACCTTTAAAATGGAGATGATGACAAAAATTTTATTCTTCTAAAAAGTTAGCATGCATTTAGAATTATGCAACAAGATAAATGCTATATAGACATCTGTTTTGTATTTGTATTCATAGAATCTATGAATCTATATATTCATAGAAAAGTATTAATATCCATGACTGGTAAATATTTGAGGGTTTTTCATAAACAGATGCAATTCAATAAGGATGAAATTCAGCATGAGCCCACATCCTTCAACTTCATGGGCCCAAACCACACAAAAGGCTCCTTCAGAATTACATAGCTATATCATATATGTACGGACATGAGTTTGAGGAGAAGGTGACGACAGAGGATGCGATGGTTGGATAGCATCACCGACTCAATGGACATGAGTTTGAGCAAGCTCCAGGAGATGCTGAAGGACAGGGAAGCCTGGCATGCTACAGTCCATGGGGTCTCAAAAAGTTGGACTGACTGAGTGACTGAAAAACAACAACAATCATATATGTGAGTGGGAGGATGAATCAATAATTTAATGCTTAAAATTGCATGTGGCCACGATTTTATGAGTTGGGAAGAGCAGGATAAAAGACATAAGCTGATTATCAAATTAATGCCAAGAGAATTAGGAAGGAAAAAGAAAAGGACTCTGTAAGCATCTGGTAGATTTTGTGTTAACCAGGGAAGAATATATACTTCAGGAATTATTTTGAATATTATGTTCAGACCTAATTTTAAAATGTGGAATGTTAATCCCAGGTGTCTGTGTCTTGTTTGTTTAATCATTAATGACTCAAACAAGAAATGGTAGATTCAAAGTGTGAGGATTTTGAGACCTCTTTGGGTTATAAGCCTGTACAAAGATAGCTGGTCACTTAGATTGTTCAAACAAAAGAATTTCAAAACTCCTGTAAAGTAAAAATCCACAAAGTAAAAATAAAGAATAAACGAGAGAAAATCCCTGACATTCAATATTCACAATCTGATGTATGAGTGAATGGATTTCAGTAAGTGGATCTATACCACTGAAAGGTGGGAACAAGTCATGGAGACAGCGATTGAGCCTTGCTCTCAACATCTTGAGTTCTACAAGAGGTGAAAACGCCACAGACAGAATGACTATCTATTAATATGATGGATATTCACCTTTGACTTTTACCTACAGCGTCTTCTCTTGCTGCCGAAATGGTCCGTTTGTTTTTAAAGGTGAAAATCCGTTCAATAACTTTTTAACCCAGGTGTTCTGGGTTAGAGGCCACTGATGTCTCAGAGGAACCATGCCACTCTAGCCAGTCTGCTTCTCATACTTTTCATTTTATCTACACAGACTATTCAAACATTCCAAGAGTAAAAATTTTTTAAAAGTTATGTTATCAGATTTGATCGAATGAGCAACACAATTATGGTCCCAGTAATACTTGGTTCATACTAGTTTTTAAAATATATATGTGAACACTATATATTTTGGTAAGGATAACACCATACTGATTGATCAGCTGGTCACCCACATTATGTGACTAACCTTTTGGTAACCTAATACTGACTATCGGAATTACTTAAATACCTAGAGTTCTCACTGGAAGAGATTGAAGGCAAAAGGAGAAGAGGGTGGCAGAGGATGAAATGCTTAGATAGCATCACCGACTCAATGGACATGAATTTGAGCAAACTCTGGGAGATGGTGAAGGACAGGGAAGGCTGGTGTGCTTCAGTTCATGAGATTGCAAAGAGTCAGACGTGATGTAGCGACTGAATAACAACAACTCACTTATGTGCATTTGAGAATGTTGAAATGATCCAGACTGAAGTATTTATTTCTCTGTCTCCCCATGATATTTTGTCTATTATTCTGTTATTGCACTTCTTATTATAATATAGTTTATTGGTTTAAATATAATAATTTCCTTCTACTATAATGCATGCTCATTGAAGTCATGGAATATGTAATATTCATCTTCATGTCTCCTGAATTACTTTTCTTCTCAATGCATTCTAAATTTTCAGTGTTTGCTGGATGAAAATAAAATAGGAAAAATTATACAGTAGCTATAGAATGAATGGGCTTCCCTGGTGGCCAGGATGGTAAAGAGTCTGACTACAATGTGGGATACCCAGCTTCAATCCCTGGGTCAGGAAGATCCCCTGGAGAAGGAAATGGCAATCCACTTTCAGTGTTCTTACCTGGAAAATCCCGTGAATGGAAGAGCCTGGCAGGCTTCACTCCATGGGGTCACGGAGAGTCGGACATGACTGAACAACTCACACACATTGAATGAAATGTTCTTCTACAAAATAGATAAAACTCTCACTAACAACTTGGACATTCTAGCTTAAATATTAGTTATTTATGGAGTGGAATCATATCAAGTGGATATAATGATGTTGATTCCAGGAATTAACATAAGACACTCTCTATTAGTGGGCTTCCCCGGTAGCTCAGTGGTAAAGAAACCACCTGCCAATGCAGGAGACGTGGGTTCCATCCATGGGCCAGGAAGATCCCCTGGAGAAGGAAATGACAACCCACTCAGGTATTCTTGCCTGGGAAATCCCATGGACAGAGCCTGGTGGGCTACAGTCCATGGGGTCCCAATAGAGTCCCACTGCTGCTAAGTCACTTCAGTCGTGTCTGACTCTGTGCGACCCCATAGACGGCAGCCCACCAGGCTCCCCCATCCCTGGGATTCTCTAGGCAGGAACACTGGAGCAGGTTGCCATTTTCTTCTCCAATGCATGAAAGTGAAAAGTGAAAGGGAAGTCGCTCAGTCATGTCCGACTCTTAGAGACCCCCTGGACTGCAGCCTACCAGGCTCCTCCGTCCGTGGGATTTTCCAAGCAAGAGTACTGGAGTGGGGTGCCATCGCCTTCCCCAATAGAGTCCCACACAACTTAGCAATTAGACAACAACAACTCTCCCTTCAGTCAGTTCAGTCATTCAGTCATGTCTGATTCTTTGTGACCCCATGGACTGCAGCACACCAGGCCTACCTGTCCATCACCAACTCCTGGACTTTACACAAACTCATGTCCATTGAGTCGATGATGCCATCCAACCATATGATCCTCTGTCGGCGCCTTCTCCTCCCACCTTTAATTGTCCCCCAGCATTAGGGTCTTTTGAAATGAGTCAGTTCTTCACTTCAGGTGGCCAAAGTATTGGAGTTTCAGCTTCAGCATCAGTCCTTCCAGTGAATGTTCAGGACTGATTTCCTTTAAGATTGACTGGTTGGAACTCCTTGCAGTACAAGGGACTCTCAAGAGTTTTCTCCAACACCACAGTTCAAAAGCATCAGTTCTTCAGCGCTCAGCTTTCTTCACAGTCCAACTCTCACATCCACACATGACCACTGGAAAAATCATAGCTTTGACTAGACACACCTTTGTTGGCAAAGTAATGTGTCTGCTTTTAAAGATGCTATCCCCGTTGGTCATAGCTTTTCTTTCAAGGAGCAAGTGACTTTTAATTTCATGGCTGCAGTCACCATCTGCAGTGATTTTGAAGCCCCCCAAAATAAAGTGTCTTCAATGTTTCCATTGTTTCCCCATCTATTTCCCATGAAGTGATGGGACCAGATGCCATGATCTTCATTTTCTGAATGTTGAATTTTAAGCCAACTTTTTCACTCTCCTCTTTCCCTTTCATCAAGAGGCTCTTTAGTTCTTCTTTGCTTTCAGCCATTAAGTGTGGTGTCATCTGCATATCTGAGGTTATTGATATTTCTCCCAGCAATCTTGATTCCAGCTTGTGCTTCATCCATCCTGGCATTTCTCACGATGTGCTCTGAATATAAGTTAAATAAGCAGGGTGACAATATACAGCCTTGACGTACTCCTTTCCAGATTTGGAACCAGTCTGTTGTTCCATGTCCAGTTCTAACTGTTGCTTCCTGACCTGCATACAGGTTTCTTAAGAGACAGGTGAGGTGGTCTGGTATTCCCATCTCTTGAAGAATTTTCCAGAGTTTGTTGTGACCCACACAGTCAAAGGCATAGTCAATGAAGCAGAAGTAGGTGTTTTTCCGGAACTGTCTTGCTTTTTCCATGACCCAGTGGATGTTGGCAATTTGATCTCTGGTTCCTCTGCCTTTTCTAAAACCAGCTTGAACATCTGGAACTTCATGGTTCATGTACTGTTGAAGCCTGGCTTGGAGAATTTTGAGCATTAGTTTGCTAGTGTGTGATTTGAGTGCAATTGTGCAGTTGTTTGAACATTCTTTGGCATTGCCTTTCTTTGGGATTGGAATGAAAACTGAATGTTTCCAGTCCTGTGGCCACTGCTGAGTTTTCCAAATTTGCTGGCATATTGAGTGCAGCACTTGCACAGCATCACCTTTTAGGATTTGAAATAGCTCGACTGGAATTCCATCACCTCCACTAGCTTTGTTCGTAGCAATGTTTCCTAAAACCCACTTGACTTCTCATTCTAGGATGTCTGGCTCTAGGTGAGTGATCACACCATCATAGTTTTCTGGGTCATGAAGATCTTTTTTGTATAGTTCCTCTGTGTATTCTTGCCACCTCTTAATATCTTCTGCTTCTTTAAGTCCATACCATTTCTGTCCTTTATTGTGCCCATCTTTGCATGAAATGTTCCCTTGGTCTCTCTAATTTTCTTGAAGAGATTTCTAGTCTTTCCCATTCTATTGTTTTCCTCTATTTCTTTGCATTGATCACTGGAAAGGCTTTCTTATCTCTCCTTGCTGTTCTTTGGAACTCTGCATTCAAATGGGTATATCTTTCCTTTTCTCCTTTGCCTTTCACTTCTTTGCACAGCTGTTTGTAAGGCCTCCTCAGACAACCATTTTGCCTTTTTTGCATTTCTTTTTCTTGGATATGGTCTTGATTCCTGCCTCCTGTGCAATATCATGAACCTCTGTCCATAGTTCTTCAGACACTCTGTCTATCAGATCTAATCCCTTGAATCTATTTGTCACTTCTACTGTATAATCGTAAGGGATTTGATTTAGGTCAGACCTGAATGGTCTAGTGGTTTTCCCTACTTTCTTCAATTTAAATCTGAATTTTGCAACAAGGAGTTCATGTCCTGAGCCATAGTCAGCTCCTGGTCTTGTTTTTGCTGACTGTATAGAGTTTCTCCATGTGTGGCTGCAAAGAATGTAATCTATCTGGTTTTGGTATTGATCATCTGGTGATGTCCATGCATAGAGTCTTCTCTCTTGTTGGAAGTGGGTGTTTGCTATGACCAGTGTGTTCTCTTGGCAAAACTCTATTAGCCTTTGGCCTGCTTCATTTTGTACTCCCATGCCAAATTCACCTGTTACTCCAGGTATTTCTTGACTTCCTACTTTTGCATTCTAGTCCCCTATAAATGAAAAGGAACTCTCCCTTAGTGCTATTCATATTCATGTTCTCAGTAGCTCAGTTGTGTCCAATTGTTTGAGACCCCATGGACTGTAGCTTGTCAGGCTCCTCTGTCCATGGAATTTCCCAGGCAAGAATACTGCAGTGGGTTGCCATTTCCTCCTCCAGGGGATCTTCCCAACCCCAGGATCAAACCTGAGTCTCTTGCTTTGACAGGAGGATCCTTTAGAAGTGAGCCACCTGGGAAACCCTCCCTTAGTGCTAGGAGCAAAATATAAAGAGCAAAATAAGTGGAATTGAAAATTGCCAAGAAAAACATATCAGTTTGTGTCACAATTTTAACTAGAACCTGTTGGTTTCGGGAGAAAAATCACTTGAAGTTTGTTTTTGCCTTCATGGAGTTAATCTCAAAGGAAAGATACTAATTAATATGTACTACATCTAATATCAGTGAATCATTCTGTATTAATCATATCCACAGAAAAGTCTGTTGTGTCTGAGGGGACTGTCACATTCATCTTATAGCCAGCAATTTTTAGTCATACAAAGTAGCATTAAAGATAAGAAATGACAAGTCATTGAAACTGGAAGGGAATTAAGCCTTGTATGAACAAAAAACTGTGACTCAGTGAGTTATAACCAGTGCAAAGAGAATTTTGTTTTCCTTTTTCCCAAAGAAATCTGGCAAAATGATCCTACTGTATGTGAACTTTTCTTGTGTTATCTCCATAAAGAACCTTCCTGCCAATATAGGAGACCGGGGTTCAATCCCTGGATCAGGAAGATCAGTATCTTAACGCTCTCAACCAACCATAATTCCCACCCCATTCTGTATCTCATCATATCCGCATGGGCGAGTCCATCACTCATTAACCTTGTTTAACTTGAGCATGTTGACCTGCTGTTAAACAGTCATAGTTTTTACAACAACAAATTTAAGAGATGCATAAGACCAGAAGCAATGAAAATATGAAACTTCTAGAATCTTCCAGTCTATATCCCATGAGGTTGGATTGAGAGCAGAATTTGGAGTAAAGAGAAGGTTGAGTTAGAAGGAGCCAGCATTGACTGGTTTTATGTGTCAGTTTCTCTCATAGGTGCTTGACATATAGGACATCAGTAATCATTGCAACAATCCAACTAAGAAAGCATGATTTCTACTTTATGCATGAGGAAACTGCAAATTCAAAGGGCCAGGTGCCTTTGATAGAGTTACTCAGTTAAAATCTAGCATACCAGGATTTGCACCCAGTATGAAGTGGTTTAGATTAAAAGCTCATCTCCAGTCAAGACACGTGTACCTCACAAAGAGAAATATTTTAATTTGTATTGCAGTTGAGAGACTCTGGGAAGGAATTAAAAATTAAGGTTTTGTTTTCAGTTATAAATATCACTTACAAATTTTTTTTCACTAGAAATCTCCCAGCCAAAGTTTTAGAAATGGTAACAATTATTTACTTTACCAAATGCATATCAAATTTTTCTAGGCTTGCTCTTGGTTTACATTTTCATGGAAATTTACTTCATTCAAAAACAAACACTGTTGTAAATCTGAATTACAATTAATCACTAATTTTCTTTACAGCCTGTCATAATTTTAGAATTTGGCTTGATTTAGCTGTTTTGGGGTGTTTTTAAAATAAATTACCAGGGAAAAATATAGAAAATGTAATTGAATCAGCATTGCTTTTGTATCTACCACCTAAGCTACCCTACAATTCTTTGAAAAGAGCTCAACACTGAGATAACATGAGGGATAAACATTCCAGTACTCCATACTGAGGACAGATCTTAGAGCCAACATACAACATTTGTTCTTTCCATAAATACTTGTATTTATCCAAATTTTAGAAAGAAAAATGCAAATTAATGCAATAACTCTTGTCTCTTAGGCAGATATTTTCAAATGTGTTGTTACACTATCATTTATTCCGTGCCATAAATAAACTTCAGTGTTAGCAAGGATAAATTAAACCAAGGTCCCTGACCCAGGATCTAGCTATCAAGCAAAACTGTAACAAATCATAAAATGTAATCACATATGAACACTTAATGGTTAGAAACATTCCATGCAGTGTAAATAGAGAACAATATGATTCATGTTTTCATTGGGTAGAACACTGGGGCAACTTGGGACAATCCTTCAGATAATCCTTTTAATAGATTATTAGAATGTCACAACTGAAAAGAAACTGGTAATTTCTTTTATATATCTACTCCAACACCCTTGTTTCTCTGTAGCTGTTGATGAGAAAACTGATGTCTGAAGAGGTTTATAATTTGCCTGAGGTTACACAGATTTTTCTGGCAGAGTTGGGACTGTAACAGAAGTTAAATTTCTTTCCTTCTTATATATATTTGTTACAGGGCTTCCTTTATAGCTCAGTCAGTAAAGAATCTGCCTGCAGTGCAGGAGACCTGGGTTCTATCCCTGGGTTGGGAAGATCCCCTGGAGAAAGAAATGGCAACCCACTCCAGTATCTTTGCCTGGAAAATTTCATGGACAGAGGAGCCTGATGGGCTGTAGTCCATGGGGTCGCAAAGAGTCGGGCACGACTGAGCGACTAGCACACACTAACACAAGCATATTACAGAAAATAAAGGTAACTATTGTTTTCACTTAAAATCTTTTATAGGTTTTTTTGATTCCTCAGCTTTTTAAATGTTGAAGAAAAATTAAAATAAAACTAAAGTCATAATTATTCTGGCACAATGGTTAAAAAATTTGCCAGCCAATGAAGGAGATGCAAGAGACGTGGATTTGATCCCTGGGTGGGAAGATTCCCTGGAGGAGGAAATGGCAACCGACTCCAGTATTCTTGCCTGGAAGAATCCACAGACAGAGCAGTCTGGCAGGTTGCAGTCCATGGGGCTGCAAAGAGCTGGACATGACCAAGTGACTGGGCACAGATAGCTAGGTACTGCTAGGTACTACTCTAAATGCTTGGGAGACATTAGTAAAACAACACAGACAAACGTTCCTGCCCTCCTGGAGCTGACATGTTAGTAAAGGCGGATAATACACCAGACAAATAAGTAAATTATGTGCTAGCACTAAAGACGATTAATGATGTGGAATTAAATAATATAAATTAAATCAAGGAGTCCCCAACCTCTGCACCTCAGACCAGTACCTCCTGTCAGATCAGCAGTGGCATTAGATTAGAAGTAAAGTACACAAATAAATGTAATATGCTTAAAATGATCCTGAAACCACGCTCTGCCACCAACCGGTCTGTGGAAAAATTGCCTTCCATGAAATTGGTCCTTGGGTCCGAAAAGTTTGAGGACCCCTGAATAAGCCAGGTAAGAGAGGTGGAGAATCAACTGTAGGAAGCTACTTTCAATGAAACTAGGAATGCCAGATTAGATGTGATGACAAGTAGTCTGAAAGCAAATTCCTGAAGGCAGAGCAGCTCCACAAGAATTAGAGGAGGTGAGAAGTAGAGGCACATACGTCTCTAGAGAAAGAGGAATTAGGTACTGGGGACACAGAGGGTCCAGGGTCTAAGGTGCGCGTGTTGGGGGGTGTTGGGAACCAGCTGAGGCTGAGGTGGAGTAGCAAGTACAGTAGAAGCAGATGCTGGCAAAGCAGTAGTGGGAAGCCACACGATGCAAACACTTGGGAGTTGTTGTAAGAGCCTTGGCTCCTATTCCCAATTGGATGTGGACATCCCTGAAGGTTTGAGCCGAGATGTGACATGTTACGACATTGAATTTAAAAGTACTTTTTAAATGTGCAAGAAAGGAAGCAAGGACATCAATTTGGAAGATATTGCAGTCATCCAAGTGAGAGGTAATGATGGTTTGAACCAGGGAGAAAGCAACGGAAATGAAAAAAGTGGGCAGGTTCGTGGTATATTTTGAAGATGGAAGAAATATTTATTTGATCATTTAATTGATTTGATATATACAGAAAATGTGTGAGTCTAGTAGACATTTATTAAAACCAGTCTAATTGGCCACCATTAGAAAGAGTCTGCAACTACCTTTAAACAAACAATACACCTCACAGGAGCTCACATAAACAATTTAATCTTTAAATTCAAAGGACTGCAGAATACACATGACTTCTAGAAAATCTTTCAACTACCCCATGTGTGTTGTGATTTTTTTCTCTGCTGTCTCCTCTGGACATCGCTCTATCCCTAATCAAATGTCCTTTCTTACATAGCCTTCTCTTCTACCATCTCAAAATATCCAAAATTAAAAGCACTTTCTTTCTCTCCTAATCCACCATTCACTCCAAAATCTGCAAAATATATGTGATATTTGCCTTTCAAAAGTAAAATCAATTAAAAGAAACAAAAACCCTCAATACTGTTTTCTCATCTATTTATTAGCCACCTAATTTTTCTGTCAGAGAAGGCAATGGCACCCCACTCCAGTACTCTTACCTGGAAAATCCCATGGATGGAGGAGCCTGGTGGGCTGCAGTCCATGTGGTCGCTAACAGTCGGGCACGACTGAGCGACTTCACTTTCACTTTTCACTTTCCTGCATTGGAGAAGGAAATGGCAACCCACTCCAGTGTTCTTGCCTGGAGAATCCCAGGGACGGGGGAGCCTGGTGGGCTGCCATCTATGGGGTTGCACAGAGTCAGACATGACTGAAGCGACTTAGCAGCAGCAGCAGCAATCTTTCTGTAGTAATTAAACTTCTTGAAATAGTGCTCAATGGTGAATCTTTTTTGTTCTTCACATATTATTTATTCCTCAAATCATTTTAATATTGCTACCACAGAGGCAGGTCTATTTGATTTTCCTTCACAAAGTTAATGAAAATCTACTTTTGCTATCTCAAATAACTCCTTTTACGTTCTTATTATTTATTGCATTTTTTGTCCTTAATTGAGCTTTCCAAATTACAGTTCAAACTAATGTTTGTGAATTTTTCTGAGACGGATTTAATACTCTTCTTTATTCTCTTTCACTAGCATTCTTTCCTACTAAGTCATGAAGTACTAATTTCAGTTTTCTTCTCTCACTGGGAATCTTTTCCCTTTTCTTTATCCTCTTTTTTCTTTCTCTTCTCTTCTGTGCTTTATTATAAATACAGACTCCTCTAAGAAAACCTAAACCATTCCATTGGCTTCAGCTTTGACTTACATGCTAAACCCAAATCCAAGGTTGCTGTTAATTAAGACATTTTTCTTTCTGGATCCAATTTCTGATTGTACCAGAGGCAATTCAAATAAAAGTTGTCCAAAATAAAAATCCATTCTCTTCCTCTTGACACAGTCATTTTAATGAAAGCCATGTCAACATTTGTGTTTTCTATCTCAATAAATGACTCCACTCACTTACAAAAGATGGTAACTTCCATCTTATTATTTATTCTAATTTATTCATACCTGTAGTAGTATTAAAAATTATTTATGTCTAGTAAATTACTTTCTTACCATATATTTTCATTGTCACTGAGTTATTTTTATTCTTCAATATACTATTGCTTCTATTACTCAGGAACTCTTAACCTGTATATTTCTATCAACGATCCTCTTCTGAAAGCTTTTTCTTATCTTGATTGGAGTTAGCTCCCTAAAGGATAACATAGACTTACAGTTCAGCATGGCAGATTGAATGATGTTTCTATTTTCTCTCACTCATAAAAATCTCCAAAATCACAGGGAAAAGACATAAAACATAACAGCCCACAAAATGAAAAGAATTAGAGAAGACAGGACAATGTGTTATTTATTTAAGAATGCTTAGGGAGATAGTGATAAAATTTTGATGAGACCCATTCATTTCTGTCCCAGGTGGAATAACAGGGACTACATTTACCCTCCAAACAAACACAAAACAGACACATATATGAACCAGTGATGTGTAAGATACTGGACATCATAAAAGGATGGGGAAGAGATCCCCAGGAAAGAGGAAACACACCACACAAGCCCACAATTGCCTCAGTTTAGTGGTTAGAGAGAGTACCCAGCCTACATACGGGTCAGGAAGGGGAACCTACTGAGAATCTGATGAATTCTCTGCATTGAGATGGAGGTGAGAGGCCAGGGAGTGAGGGAAACTAGACTTCACAGGATAGAGTGCTTGAGAACAAGAAGTTGCCAGAATCTTCAGATTCACAGTGGCTCCCACTCAAGTGTCCAGCTGAGTACTGCTTAATGCACGTGTATGAGGAATATGCATGGGCGATGGAAAGAACCTCTTCAAAAGACTAGAGGGCAGCATGGGACAGAGAAGGATGCTGAGTCCCACCAGACAGACTGAAGAGTCTACTCATCTGTGGGTTACTGGGTAGTATACACAGAGGAGTTTGGCTTACCTCAGTGGTGGAGCAAACACTACCTCAGGCTTCTGAGGTGGCTCAGTGGTAAAGAATCCACCTCCCAAGGCAGGAGGCTCAAGTTCTATCCCTGGGTTGGGAAGATCCCCTGGAGAAGGAAATGGCAACACACTCCAGTATTCTTGCCTGGGAAATCCCATGGACAGAGGAGCCTGGTGGGCTACACTCCACGGGGTCACAAAAGAGTTGGACTTGACTTAGCGACTAAACAACAAAACAGCAAACACCACCTCAACTGATTACAAGTAATTTTACTTGCATTCCAGACCCAAACTCAAGAACATTTACAGAAATCCCAAAACCATCCATCACCTGACAAGGTAAAACTCACTATAGCTGACGTACAATAAAATAATTTTAAATAAATTATCAGGCATGCAATGAAGCAGAAAATGATGATTTGTGATGAGGAGATAAATCAGGCAATTGGGCATGATCTAGAATTAACACAGATTTTGGGAATAGCTGACAAAGATTTAAAAATAATTATTGGCTGTACTCTATGTATTCAACACAGTAAACAGGAGAAGAAGGGGAGAAGTTGAGGGATGCAGCAGACAGTGTCATGAGGAATCTTCTCGTGGTGATGGACGGGTTCATTATTTTGATTGTGGGGGATGTTTTCACAGGTGAATATATCGTCAGAACATTAAATTTTACACTTTAAGTATGAGCAGTTTATTATGTCAATTACATCTCAATTAAAATATTAAAGAAATAATTTTTACCAAACCAAAAACAATTGAATGACTTTCTAGGCAATGGGGCAAGATAAAACTTGTGTTAAGGGATGGAGTCAAGGTCAAACAGTGGTCAGGCCAGGTTTAGAGCCCCATTCTTGGAGTTCCTTGCTGTCCACAGACATTTGGAACCTAAAAAGCCCTAGACCTCAGAGTCTAATGGTATACAAAAAATTGCTGGGACTTCCCGGGCAGTGCAGCGGTTAAGACTTCTTCCCATGCAGGGAATGTGGCTCAGTCCCTGGCCAGGAAAATAGGATCCCACATGCCTCACAGCCATAAAACCAAAACATAAAACAGAATCAATATTTTAAAAAATTCAATAAAGACTTTAAAAACGATCCACTTCAAAAAAAATCTTTAGAAAATATTTGCTCTTCATTATTCTCTCCTAAGGAAGTCAGATGTAATTTTTTCTATCACAACAGTCAGGAAATGGTGATAATCTCCTAGAGGGAGTCTGATGTCACTTGAAAGTCCTGGGGAATTCAAGGTCAACCTTTCCAAATTGTAGACACAGGGATCCCTGCTAAGGATGACTCTGACTTTTCCTGGGGATTCATGTGCCACGAGGAATGTTCAGGCAGTGTTAACCATCTTTATTAGCCCTTTTACAGTGGAAGTTGAGCACTTGTGCAGAGTTTAGAATGAACACCCAACAGATGGCCACTCATATGACTTACACTTCTTTTGTGGTTCCCTCTGCCACTTCTCATGAAATGACCATACCTCAAGAATGAGTTTCCACTGTATTTGAACAGGCAGAAAAGCTATCTTTTTCACTTTCTTATGCTTCCCCAAATACAATTGCCATATTTCTCAGTTTGTGATTGTAGAAAAAGAAGATGGAGATAGTCCCAAAAGGAATAAGAGAGAAACACACAGCCCCTTACATTCAGATACAGAGAGGGTCTGTGAATTGAAATTCACAAACTAAATATAGAATTGTTTTAAAGTAACTTTGGGAAGCTTGGGTGACTGACTTGGCTCAGTGGGTAAAGATTCGCCTTCAATGGAGACACAGGAGACGTGGGTTCGATCCTTGGGTCAGAAAGATTCCCCTGGAAGAGAGCATGGCAACTCACTCCAGTGTTCTTGCCTGGGAAATCCCATGGACAGAGGAGCTGGAGGGTACAGTCCATGGGGTTGCAAAGAGTCAGACATGACTAAGGGACTAAATAACAGCAACAAGGAGACCATGGGCTTCACTTACCGAGGCTTTCTCACATCAATGTTAAAACTTGTCAAAAACCCGTTATAGGAAAAGTAGAAATCTGCCAGCTATTGGAGGCAACCTTTACTATTATTCTACACGGCCCATCCTCAAATTTGCATTTTTAATTCAGGATTATTTGGCATGAACTTGCATGACTGAGGTCATTCACAGGATTTCTAAAGGCCTCTATTTTCATTGCTGTGATTTTGAAGGACTTCAGGTGAACAGGAGACAGAAACTAACACAGATACCAACCTTTCCTCAACTGTAGGGAACTAGTTTATTATTCAATAAGATTCAGACCAAACCTAGGTACTTACCACTAGTAAATAAAATGAAAGGCTGAGGTGGAAACAGCTTTGTTTTTCTCTAAAACAAGGGTAAATATTATAGAAGCTACTACTATAATGGATAGTAAAGGATTAATTATAATATTATATCAGTCCCAGACTCTGAACTTGAGATTCCCTGAAGAGGAAGTTCTGAGCATATTTTTGACTCATATTTTTGCCTCCATTTCTTTTTCCTATGAACTGATGACAGTCTTTTTTTCCTGAGTAAATAAATTTAATAGAAGGATTCTATTTACTTTGAAATAAAAAAATATGCAGCCACAGTAAACATAAAGAATTATTTCAAGAAAAAAATGAGAAGGGTAAATGGAGGGAAAAAATGCTAAAGAGTTTAATTTTTAGCAATTAAAAAAAATTTAAAGGTTACATTCCATTTACAGATATTATAAAATATTGGCTGTATTCTTCCTTTTGTACAATACATCTTTGTAGCCTATCTTATTCCCAGTATTTTCTACCTCCCTCTCTCCATCTCTTTATTGCTCCTCCCGGCCAAAATAGGTTATTTTTGTTCTTCAATAAATCTACGGGAAAGAGGCAAAATAGGTGAGGAGTTTGTATTAAGAAGTACAAACTACTAAGTAAAAAATAAGTTACAAGAATGTAATGTACAACACAGGGAATGGTTAATATTTTATAATAACTTTGCATGGAGTTTAATCTATAAAAATATTGAATTACTATGTTTACACCTGAAACTAATATAATATTGTAAGTCAACTATACTTCAAAGAAAAAAAAATCTATTCCTTGATTTGACTTTGCTTTTATTCTTTCTCTTCAGTTAAAAAATAGCAAATCTTTTCAATAGTGGAGCAGTCTAAAGGAAAAGCTGGAATAGCTGGAATCTGTGGGTAGGACGGACCGTGTGAATGTAAGTTCTCAGACTTCTGGGCATTTTTTTACTTCACCAGGGAGTAGATTTGGGGATAAGTGCCACCTTATCCCTGTCTGGTGGTTGAAGCAGATTCCCCTGAGGTTTTTTTTTATGGTCTGAAAATAAGTAGCATAGGTGTCAAAAGAGTAATATGAACAATAGAAGAGATTTACAAGGGCCAAGGAAATTGGAGAATTAGGGTAAGAAGCCTGTTATGGATTTGGTCAAAGGCAAGAAGACAGTAAAGTTTGAGTAAAACAGCTTTCACAGTTTTCTTGATTTAGCTGAAAGGAGAGGCCACCTTCTAAATGATGAGAAATAGTTTCCACAAGGCTATTTGATAATACTGTATTCTACGGCTGCCGGTCAGTCATTAAAATATGAAGTCAGTAAATATATGAGACTATGGACCCACTATATTAGTTAGTAAATTCATCAACTAGAATCATATTCCTATGTCTGTTATAAAGGAAAATTCTGTATGTCATGTACTGAATTTTTGTCTTGCTTACAGTGATTAGTGTCTGCAGTTAAGTTAAAAAACCACTTGGACATCTGGAGGTATATTTTAATTAATCATATTTTGCATTTCTCACTCTGATTTTCATGACTGAGATAAAATATTACTCAAGATTTCCAGTGAACTAAGTTCTGATTTTAGACATTATAATAGCTTATTAGGCATGCTTCCAGTATGTGAGGTAGGAATTCTCTGTGTTTGGTAACTGGAAGGTTATTAGTCTTAAGCTAGACATTATTTATCTTTGTGTCAAGTTGTAGCTTATCATTGTGTTCTTGCCTCTTAAATATTTACTATCTGTATTTTACCCACAGTGTCTTATTTAGATCCCGTTAGTGTGAATAACATGAATTTTGGAAGGCAGAAAGAGAAACTGTTAGGGTCATGTACCGGGACTGCGGTGAGGTAAGGATTTGCCAATGGCTTCCAGGAATTACCCTTTGACCTGCAGCTGAGATGATTGTCTTCTCTCTCCTGCTAGTCCCTTCTCTTGTGCATTCTTAAAATCAGAAGCTTTTCTTGGTAATTTCTCCTTTATTTATTTCAATAGTAACACTGGCCTCTAATTTCCTGCTTATATTGTCTAGGGTAGTTTATTTTTCTGATCAAACCCATATTGCTATAGTCCCTCTGAAACTGGCTGTGGCCATTCAATTCATTCTCTCCCTATGTACATCATCAGTTAAATAACATGGTGCCTGGTCTAATATTTCTTTGCAAATGGCATAAAAAATAACTATTTCTTCTGAGAAACTACTCCATGTTCTTGCTGGTTTGAATTACTCTTAGCATATAAAATAGAATTTTTTCCTCTCCTCAATGCCTAATACTTTTCCTTTTCTTCTCAATCTCAGCAAAATCTCCTCCAAGATAATAAATTGTTTTAGTAAAGACACTTTTGAAAAATATCTCATGAGTTTAGCATGATCAAAGGTAAATCCATTTTTTTCTGGATAAATGACAATGATCTTTCTGTTTTAAAACAGGTTGTGATGGCATTTGAATCAACTTTTTGTAAAACAGAACAGGTTTTTAATAAAGCAGAAGGACATGGGGGTTTGCTTTGCTTAATGAACTGTTACTCTTCCTAATTAGAAGATTATGTGCTCATGCAGAGGTCAGAATAATTAAGTTTATATTTACTTATCAAACCATGACAGTAGGAATCAATAACAATAGTTGATTGCACACATTCAAAGAACTGAAAAAGATAATTGGGAAAAAAAATCACCCCTTTAGTGAAGAAAATGTTCTAAAATGTACAATGAAAACTTAAAAAAAAATAAGTAAGCACATAGGGCTGGGCAAAAAGTTTGTTCAAGTTATTCTGTTATAGCCTATGAAAAACCCAAATGAACTTTTTAGCCAGCCCTATATTACTTAGAAAAATTTTAACTATTTAATTCTATTGGATCTTGTTATAGTTGATACTCTCTCCCTTCTTATATGCTTACCATCTTCTTCTACTGTTCTTCATATATATTTCTTTAGTGCCTGAAAATTTAAAAACATCTTGTAAATTCACATGAAGTGAGTGACTGAAGTAGCTCAGTCGTGTCGGACTCTTTGCGACCCCATGGATTGTAGCCTATCAGGCTCCTCCGTCCAGGGATTCTCCAGGCAAGAATACTGGAGTGGGTTGCCATTCCCTTCTCCAGGAGATCTTCCCGACCCAGGGGTTGAACCCGGGTCTCCCTCATTATAGTCAGGGAAGCAAATTCACATACAATACAAATATAATGGAAGAAAATACAAATCTTAAATAGATTAACTTTTATCTCCAATAGAATTTTTTGGCAAATGTAACAGCCAGCACATATTTATAATTACTTTTTTCACAGATTTTATTTAATATAGTTATAGAATTTTTAGAAGTGACATATTTTGGTAGTTTCATTTACCTTCTTGACTAATGGAAATGGAAAATGAGTTGTTTTTAAAATCGTTTTATTTTGGAATAATTAATACATACAGACAAGTGGATGCATTTGTAAGCACTGTTTAATTGAAGGCTACATGTACCTGCTAACCAGGTTATGAAGCAGACAGTAACCAGTGCCTTTAAAGCACTTGTGCCTATCCTTCTCTCACTCTCAGAGGCAATGAGCAATCTAACATTAATTTCTTTGCTTTTCTTTATAGTCTATGTGCAATGTAGTTATACCTGAAAAACATTTTGTTTTGTTGTGAAAAGCTGAGTAGCAATCCCAAATTTAGCTGTGTAAGGAAAGGACAAATTAGAAGACCTAAGGAGAGACTAAGCCAAATAGGGTGTTTGGATCACAGTCTGACTTGAGCTTCCCTGAGACTTTATAAAAGGCCCTTCTGGAAAAGTTAATGGTCATCGTCATAGAGGAGTCTTGTGCAACATTTGCCTCATCTCAGTGGAATCATTTATCAGGGCTACAGTGCCAGCAAAATGCTGCACCTACAGCCCTAATAAGTTCTGGCAGGGCGGGCTACGGACTACTCTGCATGTTTTGCTTCTAAATTTACCATGCTGCACACCAAATCTTAGGAGGAGGTTGAAACAGAACAGTTCTCTTGGATTAAAGGAATATTTTCAGCTGATCCAGGCTTTGTGGCATGAAAGGACATGAACTTTATTGCCACATTGTCAAGACGAATGTCCCCAGCTTAAAGATGGGGCAAGGACCAGGAGCACTTGGCTACAAAAGCTCACAATATGACTTTCTTAAAACATAATTCAGGCTTCCCAGGTGGCTTAATGGGAAAGAATCCTCCTACAGTGCAGGAACTTGGGATTGACCCCTTGGTTGGGAAGATTCCCTGGAGAAGGAAATAGCAACCCACTCCAATATTCTGCCTGGGAAGTCCCATGGACAGAGGAGCCTGGTGGGCTAAAGTTATGGGGCCACAAAAGAGTTAGACGTGATTTAGGGAGTAAACAGTAACAAAATATAATTTTCAGCCTAAATTGATATCCTCCTTGGTGTTTTTTCCACTCTATTTATGTGTTCTGTCTTTCAGGAAATTGTCTTATTCAGATGTTGGATATCTAGATATTCAGTGCAATTTAGTCATGTCTGACTCTTTGTGACCCCATGAATCACAGCACGCCAGGCCTCCATGTCCATCACCAACTCCTGGAGTTCACTCAAACTCATGTCCATAGAGTAGGTGATGCCATCCAGCCATCTCATCCTCTGGCATATTTGTGATTTGTATGACAAATTTGATGAAGCCCTGGTTTAGCAATTTAGGCCTAATCTTTGAAGCAAGATTTAGCATTCAGTTCAGTTCAGTTGCTCAGTCATGTCCGACTCTTTGCGACCCCATGAATCCCAGCACTCCAGGCCTCCCTGTCCATCACCAACTCCCGGAGTTCACTCAAACTCATGTCTATCAAGTCAGTGTTGTCATCCAGCCACTTCATCCTCTGTCGTCCCCTTCTCTTCCTGCCCCCAATCCCTCCCAGCATCAGGATCTTTTCCAGTGAATCAACTCTTCGCATGAGGTGGCCAAAGTATTGGAGTCTCAGCTTCAGCATCAGTCCTTTCAATGAACATCCAGGACTGATCTCCTTTAGGATGGACTGGTTGGATCTCCCTGCAATCCAAGGGACTCTCAAGAGTCTTCTCCAACACCACAGTTCAAAAGCATCAATTCTTGCATCCCTGGGATAAAGCCCACTTGGTCATGGTGTATGATCTTTTTAATGTGTTGTTGGATTCTGATTGCTAGAATTTTGTTAAGGATTTTTGCATCTATGTTCATCAGTGATATTGGCCTGTAGTTTTCTTTTTTTGTGGGATCTTTGTCAGGTTTTGGTGTTAGGGTGATGGTGGCCTCATAGAATGAGTCCAGTTCTAACTGTTGCTTCCTGACCTGCATATAGGTTTCTCAAGAGGCAGGTCAGGTGGTCTGATATTCCCATCTCTTTCAGAATTTTCCACAGTTTATTGTGATCCACACAAAGTCCTGGATGTAGTCAAGAAAGCAGAGGTAGATGTTTTTCTGGAACTTTCTTGCTTTTTCGATGTTCCAACGGATGTTGGCAATTTGATCTCTGGTTCCTCTGCCTTTTCTAAAAGCAGCTTGAACATCTGGAAGTTCACAGTTTACGTATTGCTGAAGCCTGGAGAATTTTGAGCTAACTGTGGCTCAGATCATGAGCTCCTTATTGCCAAATTCAGACTTAAATTGAAGAAAGTAGGGAAAACCACTAGACCATTCAGGTATGACCTAAATCAAATCCCTTATGATTATACAGTGGAAGAGAGAAATAGATTTAAGGGCCTAGATCTAATAGAGTGCCTGATGAACTATGGACTGAGGTTCGTGACATTGTACAGGAGACAGGGATCAAGACCATCCCCATGGAAAAGAAGTGCAAAAATCAAAATGGCTGTCTGGGGAGGCCTTACAAATAGCTGTGAAAAGAAGAGAAGTGAAAAGCAAAGGAGAAAAGGAAAGACATAAGCATTTTAATGCAGAGTTCCAAAGAATAGCAAGGAGAGAGAAGGAAGCTTTCCTCAGTAATCAGTGGAAAGAAATAGAGGAAAATAACAGAATGGGAAAGACTAGAGATCTCTTCAAGAAAAATAGAGATGCCAAGGGAACATTTCATGCAAAGATGGGCTCGATAAAGGACAGAAATGGTATGGACCTAACAGAAACAGAAGATATTAAGAAGAGGTGGCAAGAATACACAGAAGAACTGTACAAACAAGAACTTCACGACCCAGGTAATCATGATGGTGTGATCACTGACCTAGAGCCAGACATCCTGGAATGTGAAGTTAAGTGGGCCTCAGAAAGCATCACTATGAACAAAGCTAGTGGAGGTGATGGAATTCCAGTTGAGCTATTCCAAATCCTGAAAGATGATGCTGTGAAAGTGCTGCACTCAATATGCCGGCAAATTTGGAAAACTCAGCAGTGGCCACAGGACTGGAAAAGGTCAGTTTTCATTCCAATCTATATGTTAGTTAGTTAACTAGTGCTAGTTGCTCAGTTGTGTCTGACTCTTTGTGACCTTGTGGACTGTACCCTGCCAGGCTCCTCTGTCCATGGAGTTCTCCAGGCAAGACTACTTGAGTGGGTTCCTGTACCCTTCTCCAGGAGATCTTCCCAACCCAGGGATCAAACCCAGGCCTCCTGGATTGCAGGCATATTCCTTATTGTCTGAGCCACCAGGGAAATCCCTATACTTTCTCTACAATTATTTTCAATCCCTTTATAGTAATCCTTTTGTTCTACTTTCTGAAAACATTTTTTTTTTTTTTCTGAAAAGTACTCTGAAACTTTATCTATTAACACCTCTTTCCATTTTTTTGTGTTTGTGTGTTTTGGGTTTTCATTTGAGTTGGTCAAATGAGTCTGCAAAAAAATATTTTCTTTTTTTAAAATGAAATTCTCATTTTAGTTTCATTGATGTGATATTTCCTCTCATTTTTCTATGGATATTATTGCCTGGGAGGATAAAGGTCTGTTGACTTTCTGGGAGCTCATTGGAGGCAGAGGACCAGAAGCCACAGCATTCATTGAAGAGTCATTGTCTTTACCACAGCTAGTGCCCCAGACCAGGAAGGGGTGTCTAGTCTGCATGACTGTGTATGGATGAGGGTCTCTAGGGAACTAACTCCTGTCAATCATTTTAAAAGTATTTACCAATACATTTGTTTTAGACCCAACTTTACCTCCAGTGCTGGACAACTCCGAAACTGTTATTTCCTAAGACTTTGAGAATTCTCTGAGCAATTTGATTTGGTTTTCACTTTTCCTGATTTCTAGCTTTAAGATTTAGCTTTCTTGGGTCTATTAAATAAAGTACATTAATACATCAGCCTGCACTCAGAATTTTGTTACTGTTGTCTGCTCTTCTGTTATCCTCCTTCTCTTGAGTCTTATCTTTAAAAATATTTTCTTTATTGTAATTCTACTGTGAAGGGTTACATTAGATGCCTGTGTCTAAAAGCCTAATCTGGAAACACCATAAGTGCCTCAACTTTAAAAAACTATGTTCAATGTCTTGTAATAACCTATCATGGAAAAGAATATGAAAAAGAATCTGAATCTCTTTGCTATATGCTTGAAACTAATACAATATTTTAAGTCAACTATGTTGTTATTGTTGTTTAGTTGTTAAGTCATGTCTGACTCTTTGGTGACTCCATGGACTGTAGCCCGTCAGGCTCCTCTGTCAATGGAATTTTCCAGGCAAGAATACTGGAGTGGGTTGCCATTTTCTTCTCCAGTGGATTTTTCTGACCGAGGGATTAAACCAGCCTGTCCTGAATTGCAGGCGGATTCTTTACCACAGAGCCAAATATACATCAATAAAAGAATGTATAGGAATGAAAAATTCCTAATCTGTTTATCTCTGTGAAATGTTTGATATAGTAAGATATAAATTAATGTACCCTAGAAGACAAATTTTTTTAATTGAAGAAAATATTAACAAATTCTAAACATAATGCTACTTAGGATACTTATGAGCAGATTCTTAGTGAAAACTCTGCTTCTTTTTTTTGCAGTGCCTTTAAGAACCTAATAAATACAGCACTAAACTGTGCTTACCAGGTCATTAGTTTCTTCACAAAGTAGTCAGTTCCTATTAGTGGAATCATTACCTAGAATGAAATGCTCAATTTCTACATCGTAAAAGAGCTCTGGTCAAGGAAAAAGAAATTGGCAGATTTTCCGTAGATTAAGGGGAGAAGGAAATGGCAACCCACTCCAGTATTCTTGCTTGGAGAACCCTGTGGACAGAGGAGCCTGGAGGGCTGCTGTCCATAGGGTTGCACAGAGTCAGACACGACTGAAGTGACTTAGCATGCAAGGATGCATTGGAGAAGGAAATGGCAACCCACTCCAGTAATTTTGGCTGGAGAATCCCAGCAACAGAGGAGCCTGGTGGGCTGCCATCTATGGGGTCGCAGCAGCAGCTTAGATTAAGAATATTGGAATACCAAACCTCCTGACCTGCCTCCCGAGAAATCTGTATGCAGGTCAAGAAGCAACAGTTAGAACTGGACATGGAACAACAGACTGGTTCCAAATCGGGAAAGGAGTACATCAAGGCTGTATATTGTCACCCTGCTTATTTACCTTATATGCAGAGTACATCATGAGAAACACTGGGCTGGAAGAAGCACAAGCTGGAATCAAGATTGCCAGGAGAAATATCAATAACCTCAGATATGCAGATAACACCACCTTTATGCAGAAAGAGAAGAACTAAAGAGCCTCTTGATGAAAGTAAAAGAGGAGAGTGAAAAAGTTGGCTTAAAGCTCAACATTCAGAAAACTAAAATCATGGCATCTGGTCCCATCACTTCACAGCAAATAGATGGGAAACAGTGGAAACGGTGACAGACTTTATTTTGGGGGGCTTCAAAATCACTGTAGATGGTGACTGCAGCCATGAAATTAAAAGACACTTACCTCTTGGAAGAAAAGCTATGACCAACCTAGACAGCATATTAAAAAGCAGAGACATTACTTTGCCAACAAAGGTGCATCTAGTCAAAGCTTTGGTTTTTCCAGTGGTCATGTATGGATGTGAGAGATGGATTATAAAGAAAGCTGAGCACCGAAGAATTGATGCTTTAGAAATGCTGTGTTGGAGAAGACTCTTGAGAGTCCCTCAGACAGCAAGGAGAAGGTCCAACCAGTCAATTTTAAAGAAATAAGTCCTGAATATTCTTTGGAAAGACTAATGCTGAAGCTGAACCTCCAATACTTTGGCCACCTGAAGCGAAGAACTGACTCCTTGGAAAAGACCCTGATGCTGGGAAAGATTGAGGGCAGGAGAAGGGGATGACAGAGGATGAGATGATTGGATAGCATCACTGACTCGATGGGTGTGAGTTTGAGCAAGCTCCAGGAGTTGGTGATGGACTGGGAAGCCTGGTGTTGTGCAGTCCACGTGGTTGCAAAGAGTCAGACACAACTGAGTGACTGAATTGAACTGAACTGAAGAATATTGTATACATTAAATTTTACTGGTCTTCATTATTTCCAAGTCTGGATTAATGAAGCTCTGGACACCATCTCTAATACTCTGGATGAGAGAGAAATTTGAGGGCATATTTCTGTAATTGGAGGACTGCTAATGTGCTGAAACAAACTGTTGTGAAAAATCAAAATAATGCAGCAATAATAATAATAGTACCCTCAATACGGCAATGGCACCCCACTCTAGTACTCTTGCCTGGAAAATCCCAAGGACAGAAGAGCCTGGTAGGCTGCGGTCCATGGGGTCTCGAAGAGTCAGACATGACTGAGCGACTTCACTTTCACTTTTCACTTTCATGCATTGGAGAAGGAAATGGCAACCCACTCCACTGTTCTTGCCTGGAGAATCCCAGGGACAGGGCAGCCTGGTGGGCTGCCGTCTATGGGGTCGCACAGAGTCGCACACGACTGCAGCAACTTAGCAGCAGCAGCAATACAACACAGAAATTGAAGACTATCGTGACTGAGATTTTTAACCTATTCGCCAACTAACAGGTTAGCCTGCCACCTGCCATACTTACATGGATGCTGGCAGGAAAAACAGAAATCCTGGGTTATAAACAAAGGGCTTTACAACTCAGAGCAATAGCAGCAGCCAGAGGATTAGAGTTTTCTTGCAAATGTGTTAGACAAACTCAACTGTGGTGTGGAGAGGGCCAGTTAATACCTGCATATGTAATGGGTTGCATTACAGGAGAGAAATCATGGCCCCAACTCTTTGTTAATGGACTCCAAAAGGAGTTATTACTTTTATTATACCAGGCAGTAAGTATACCTGCCCTTTGCTCCAGAGAGAGATGCTATCTATATAAGGCTGTAAACAAACCTGCCTTTTGCTTGAAGCGAGGGATTATTTGTTTCTTCCAAGATTATTTGCTGGGGCTTCCCTGATGCCTCAGGTGGTAAAGAGTTTGCCTGCAGTTCAGGAGACCCAGGTTCGATCCCTGGGTCGGGAAGATCTCCTGGAGGAGGAAACGGCTACCCACTCCAGTATTCTTGCCTGGGAAATCCCATGAACAGAGAAGCCTGACAGACTACAGTCCATGGGGTCACAAAGAGTCGGACACTTACTGAGTGACTTCACTTTCACTTTTCACTTTCATGCATTGGAGGAGGAAATGGCAACCCACTCCAGTGTTCTTGCCTAGAGAATCCCAGGGATGGCGGAGCCTGGTGGGCTGCCATCTATGGGGTCGCACAGAGTTGGACACGACTGAAGCAACTTAGCAGCAGCAGCGGCATATATATATATATATATATCTCACACATATCTATTTTTAATTAATTTAAAGGGAAAATTACTGCTATATATGTTTATACTATAGTAACATATTCTGGAGAAAGAAATACAACCCACTCTAGAATCCTAAAGAATCCCGTAGAGAGAGGAGCCTGGTGGGCTGCTGTCCATGGGGTCGCACAGAGCTGGACACGACTGAAGCGACTTAGCATGCATGCATGCATTGCAGAAGGAAATGGCAACCCACTCCAGTATTCTTGCCTGGAGAATCCCAGGGACAGAGGAGTCTGGTGGGCTGCCCTCTATGGGGTCGCAGAGTCAGATACAACTGAAGTAACTTAGTAGCAGCAGCAGCAGCAGCAACATTTTATTAGGGCTTCTCAGGTGGCTCAGCTAAGAATCCATCTGCCAATGCCGGAGATGCAGAAGATCTCCTGGAGGAGGAAATGGCAACTGACTACAGTATTCTTGCCTGGGAAATCGCATGGACAGAGGAGCCTGGCGGGCTATAGTCCATAGGGTTGCAAAGAGTCACACACAACTGAGCACACATATACAGGGTATTACTATGGCATCAGGAGAGAATGATTTTATTAAAGAATGAAGTAAGACATCATTTTGTGTTTTTAAATCTCATAATCCCCTTTGGGTTAGTGTATTTTTGGTATATTCCAGAATCTATTCCGAAAAGAAGATTAATGGTATCTTCCTTTGCTCTTCTGTACATTGCCATTTAGAATTACTTCCTAAAGCTACTATATGAAAATAAATTGCACTGTCATAACAAAGCATACTGTACTTATTGCATAAACAGAGCAATATTTTTGCTATAATATACGAGATCTTGTTTCATCAAATACTTGCACTCATAAAAAATCTCAACGAATTATAATTTTGTTCTCCAAGGTAAATATTTTGGAAAATCAAATTGAAAAACATCTACATTACAAAATGCTTAATCTTAAGCAAAGATTTTAAGATTTCTTTTCAAACCTAGCAACTCATCAAAGTAATATTTCTTGTAATTGTCACTATTTCTACCTAATTTATCTTGAACATTCGCACACTTATCTTATAATGAAATGTCAAAACTGGTAAAAATGTATGACAAAATTAATATTAGCCAAATTTACTCTTGAAAGTCTCAGTGTGTACAATCCTTCATCTTGGCCTATCTATGCCTAGTGAAATTCTAGTGAATTGTATATTTCAAGATTCAGTTTGAATGCCTCTGCCGTGAAGAATTGCCTATTTTACTCTGTTAGAATTAATCCACTGTTCCCCTATTTTTCCATCATAGAACATGGTTGATATCTCTTACGTCACATCCATTACTTTTTTCTACTTTTCTTTCTTCTCTACCAAAATGTTGTTGGAAAAATTCTGTCTGGAACATCTTGGGGTCCCTTATATAATATTTATCATGGGAGTTTGTTTGTTTGTTTTAAGTTCTTATGCTCATGGCGAGATCTGCTGGAAACACACAAATGTGGGGAGTTTGTGTGATAGATTTTATAAGGATGAAGGTGGCTCAGAGGTAAAGAATCCACCTGCCAATGCAGGAGACACAAGAGGCATAGTTTGGATCCCTCAGTTGGGAAGATCCCCTGGGTAGGAAACGGCAACCCACTCCAATATTCTTGCCTGAAAAATTCCATGCACAGAGGAGCCCAGTGGACTGCAGTCCACGGAGTCACAGAGTTAGATGTGACTGAGCATGCACATGTAGACCTTATGATAAGCCTAAAACACAATGTTTATGACCTAGTGACATATGGTGTAACCCGTACCTAAGACCTGATTGTCTGCTTCAATGTATCATAATCTCTTAATTAATTAATGGTAATATTCTAGTAATTGTTTAAACTATGTATTATAGTCTCTATCAAACAAGTAAACTCTCTGTTTCTTGTACATTTGTTTATGTTTGATTGATTTGAATTTTCAAAATCTTGGTTAAGCATAAACCTTTATGTACATTCATGTCTTATTATATATATATATACATATATATATATGTATAATCATGGATGATAGTACAATGACTTAAATAAATGAAATCCTAAGCATTTATCCCTAGATGGCATTGAGATCAAGTACACATTCTGTCATAATTTGAATTTTATGTTATAACTTTAATAATAATAACTGCTGTAACTTTAAAATTCAAAGATAACATTAAATATTAATATTCATTTTTTCTTAAAATGAGCTAGAGTGAAAAGTTAAACTCTGGAATAAGAGAGCATTTGGAGCAACAGGAAAATAACTCACTTTCTTGAAAAGATTAATATTAATTTATAAAACCCATATGAGATCCCAGCAATATTCACAAATCACTCTCCACACATGCCAGAAGAAAGTGATATTATTTTAGGGATTTTTTTAAATTTACTTTTCATAGGTAGAATATTTTGAGTTTCTATTCTTCTAGAGAAATTTCTCATACTTAGTATTCTAATAGTACTAGAAACAGAGATTATAATTACTGAGCACTTACTCTCTGCCAGGTATTGTTCTGAGCGGTTGCCACGCCTACCTCATTAAATCCCCTGGACAACATTATGAAGTAGATATTATTTTTGCTCCCATTTTGTAAATAAGACAACTTAAGGGTTAAATGGAATTGTCTAACTTCATACTGTTAGTAAATGAAAGAAGTCATGTTTCAAACCCATCAATTAGCACTCAGGAGCCCATTCTTCCTGCTCTGTATCATTGAAATGTAGGGAAATCTTTGTTCTTTAAAACACACTTAACCCCACTTAACACCATAGATATTTTAAAAATATTGAAGAATCAATTTTTAAATCAATCCATAGAATTTTTGACATATCAAGAATGCAGATTACTCAAAGAATGATAACTAAGGCTTTCTTGAAAGGATGACTTTTTTCTTGATGATTTGTATTTTGTATTTTTGAGTTTAAATACAGGCAATTTGTTTAAAATAAAAGACATCAAAGAAAACGATACATGTGATGGTCTAGTCAGATCAAGAGTAACTAATACCCCCGGTCCTCATTCTTTTGTTGTTGTTATTTAGTCACTAAATCATGTCTGACTCTTTTTGCAGTCCCATGGACAGGTTCCTCTGTCCATGGAATTCTCCAGGCAAGAATACTGGAGTGGGTTGCCATTTCCTCCTCCAGGGGATCTTCCGAACCCAGGGATCGCACCCACGTGTCCTGCTCTGGCAGGTGGATTCTGTGCCTCTGAGTCACAAGGGAAGCCCCTTACTCTTTCACAGGAAAATAAAAAGAGTGATGCACTTAGTGTGTGTTCTCATTGAGGCTGGACTTGGGATTTGATAGAATAACAACACTTCATTACAGTCAGAGGCTGTCTCAGATTTTTGTTAAATATTTAAATTTTAAGATACTTTTCATCTTAAAGACCATTATTTCTGACTCATAACAAAAGGGCAGTGATGACCCAAATTGTTACCTAGCTTCATCCCTGGGTTGTTTTTTAAATACAAATTTTATAAGAACCACAGAGCCTTTTTCCACAGGGATTCTGTGAAAGCACTGCACTCAATATGACAGCAAATTTGGAAAACTCAGCAGTGGCCACAGGACTAGAAAAGATCAGTTTTCATTCCAATCCCAAAGAAAGGCAATGCCAAAGAATGCTCAAACTACTGTACAATTGCACTCATCTCATACGCTAGCAAAGTAATGCTCAAAATTCTCCAAGCCAGGCTTCAACAGCACATGAACCATGAACTTTCAGATGTTCAAGCTGGTTTTAGAAAAGGCAGAGGAACCGGAGATCAAATTGCCAACATCCGCTGGATCATTGAAAAAGCAAGCGAGTTCCAGAAAAACATCTATTTCTGCTTTATTGACTATGCCAAAGCCTTTGACTGTGTGGATCACAATGAACTATGGAAAATTCTTAAAGAGATGGGAATACCAGACCATCTGACCTGCGCCCTGAGAAATCTGTATGAAGGCCAGGAAACAACAGTTAGAACTGGACATGGAACTGGAAGCAACAGTTAGAACTGGAATTGGTTCCAAATCAGGAAAGGAGTACATCAAGGTTGTATATTGTCACCCTGCTTATTTAACTTATTTCATGAGAAATGCTAGGCTGGATGAAGCACAAGCTAGAATCAAAATTGCTGGGAGAAATATCAATAACCTCAGATATGCAGATGACTCCAACATCATCGCAGAAAGCAAAGAAGAGCTAAAGAGCCTCTTGATGAAAAAGTGAAAGAGGAGAGTGAAAAAGTTGGCATAAAACTCAACATTCAGAAAACTAAGATCATGGCACCTGGTCCCATCACTTCATGGCAAACAGATGCAGAAACAGTGGAAACAGTGACAGACTTTATTTTGGGGGGGAGCCCAAATCACTGCAGATGGTGACTGCAGCCATGAAATTAAAAGACACTCCTTGGAAAAAAGTTATGACCAACCTGGACAGCATATTAAAAAGCAGAGACATTACTTTGCCAACAAAGGTGCACCTAGTGAAAGCTATGGTTTTTCCAGTGGTCATGTATGGATGTGAGAGTTGGACTATAAAGAAAGCTGAGCGCCGAAGAATTGAAGGTTTTGAACTGTGGTGTTGGTGAAGACTCTTGAGAGTCCCTTGGACTGCAAGGAGATCCAACCAGTCCATCCTAAAGGAAATCAGTCTTGAATATTCATTGAAAGGACTGATACTGAAGTTGAAGCTCCAATACTTTGGCCACCTGAAGCAGAGAACTGACTCATTTGAAAAGACCTTGATGCTGGGAAAGATTTAAGGTGGGAGAGGATGAGATGGTTAGATGGCATCACCGACACATTGGACATGAGTTTGACTGCACTCCAGAAGTTGATGATGGACAGGGAAGTTGGCGTGCTGCAGTCCATGGGGTCACAAAAGAGTCAGACTTGACTGAGTGACTGAAGTGAACTGAAATGACACAACTTTTAGCAGACAAAACTTTTCTTGGGAAGTATCAGTTTTACCCTGTTACAATCTCATCTCACTTTGGGGAACAAAAGGCAGTATCATTTTATTTTGTTCCTGAATTTCCTATAAATGCTGACACTTTCCTCCATCATTTTGGTCAGAAAACAATTCTTAAATGTTCATTTATTTCTACTTGGATTACCTTCATTCTGAAATAGGAAGAGTCCTAAAAGATGATTTATATATTTGGATAAACTTTTTTGGTAAGAATTTGTTATTAATGGGCACTGGCAAACCATGGACCAGGGTATGAACTGCAGGTATCACTGCTCTTTCTCTGATTCAACTACTAGAATATCACTTCACCAGCCAAGTTTTACTAGTTTGTATGCATGTGTGTGTGTGTGTGTGTGTGCATGTGTGCTTGTATACACAAGTTCACATCTTAATTTCCTTTTCTTTAAAGAAAGAAAAGCATTGCTACATAAATGTATTGTTACTACAGTGTCCCAAAGCACCTGTTAACTTTTAAGTAGCCAGAGAGCTCTGCCAGGATTCTAATTTTGTGCTGCCAAACGTGCCAGTTTTGTGTTAGCGCTCCTCTCTTAGATCTATCTCTTCAACACGACTGGATTGCTTTAAAACAAATTTAAAAGAGAAACAGGGAATTCCCTGGTGGTCCAGTGGTTAAGATTCCGCACTTTGACTGTAGGGGACATGGGTGTGATCCCTGGTTGGGGAACAAAGACCCTGCCTGCCTCCTGATGCTGCCAAAAGAAGAGAAAGAACAAAAGAGAAAAACATATACCAAATGGTTGCATTTATATGTGTAATCTGAAATAAATAAATAAGTAAACCTGAGACACAGAGAATAGGTCAGGGGTTTCCAAAGGTGAAAGATGGGGTGGGGAATGGATGAAAAGGATAAGAATGTACAAACCTGAGTTTTAAAATAACAAATCATGGAGGTGTAATGTACTGCTGAAGACTACAGTTAATAATACTGTATTGCATATTTAAAAGTTGCCAAAAGCGTACCTGGGCTTCCCTGCTGGCTCAGTAGTAAAGACTCTTCCTGCCAGTGCAGATGATGCAGGAGATTCGGGTTCGATACCTCATTCAGGAAGATCCCCTGGAGAAGGAAATGGCAACTCAACCCACTATTCTTGCCTGGGAAATCCCATGGACAGAAGAGCTTGGCAGGCTACAGTCCATAGGGTCTCCAAGAGTCGGACACGACTTAGTGGCTAAACAACAACAACAAAAAGAGAGTACATATTAAAAGTTCTCATCACACACAAAAAAACAAGTTTGTAACAATGGATGGTAATGTATGTTAACTAGACTTATTGTGTTGAATACATAGATTGTGTTGAATACGGTGAATGAATATTCACTAATATTTGATATTTGCTTTTGATATTTTGATATTTGAGCATTTGATATTTGTTTCCTTTTGTGAATTAACCTTTGCATATTTATCCTGCAATTACAAATTGATTTCCTGCTAAAAAAGAGCAAAAGAAAGTCCTTTTCCTAGTATATTTCCAAACTAACTAGAAGGTGCTATTTCCTAGAGTTCTGCAGAAACTAATAACACCTACAAGTCATATATATCAAGCTGTAACTAGGACTTCTTAAGGGTAAGTAAAGAAAAACTTGGAATAGTCAGCTTCCAAGTCTTCTTTTCCTTAATTTGCAATGAATATAAAATATACTAGGAGGTAAAATTTATTCTTAAGTTCATACTTGGGCATAAAAATATCTACCACCTCCTTTAAAAGAAACTACATATTTTTCTTAGTATTTTTCCACCACAGTTTTTGACTAAAATAGTCATCAAATAACAATTTTAATTATAATAACAATGTGTTCAGTCATGTCCAACTCTGCGACCCTGTGGACTGTAGCCCACTAGGCTTCTCTGTCTATGAGATTTTCCAGGAAAGAATACTGGAGTAGGTTGCCATGCCCTTCTCCAGGAGATCTTCCTGACCCAGGGATCGAACCCGAATCTCTTATGTCCCCTGCATTGGCAGGCAGGTTCTTTACTACTAGCTCCACCTGGGAAGCCCATTAAATATATGTACTGGGTGCCTAATATGACTGCATTTTAAGTTTAATATCTCATTTCACATTAGAGGGCAATGGCACCCCACTCCAGTACTCTTGCTTGGAAAATCCCATGGACAGAGGAGCCTGTTAGGCTGCAATCCATGGGGTGGCTAAGAGTCAGACATGACTGAGCGGCTTCACTTTCACTTTTCACTTTCATGCATTGGAGAAGGAAATGGCAACCCACTCCAGCGTTCTTGCCTGGAGAATCCCAGGGACAGGGGAGCCTGGTGGGCTGCTGTCTATGGGGTTGCACAGAGTCGGACACGACTGAAGTGACTTAGCATAGCATAGCAGGGCAAGCCAATTCTAAGAAAATTTGAATCTACCCAAAATCCCCCACTCACATGGCAGCCATAAAAGGTAGTTGGCACCATAAGAATACATCTCCCCTTGTTTTTATACTCAGTTATCTGTTGATTGGCCCAAGTAAGAATTTGAGACCTGACATCCAACCATAGCAAATCACCTGTGATGCCACATTTTGGAAAAAATACAAGCAAGTACAGTCACATTTCTTTGTTTGGGATTTCAAGTAGGACATATTAAAAGAGAAAGACAGTTCCTTGGGATAATCAGCTTAAAAGTCATGAGAAAAACTGGGAAACTTATGTCACATTATATACAACATAAAGTAAAAGTTGAAACGATTAATACAGATCAGTAAGAATTATTTGGTGGAAGTAGAATAAATGACAAAACTAATTGGAAATAGATATGAAAAAAAGAACAGTTCAGTTCAGTTCAGTCGCTCAGTCATGTCCGACTCTTTGCAACCCCATGAACCGCAGCACGCCAGGCCTCCCTGTCCATCACCAACTCCCGGAGTTCACTCAGACTCACGTCCATCGAGTCAGTGATGCCATCCAGCCATCTCATCCTCTGTCGTCCCCTTCTCCTCCTGCCCCCAATCCCTCCCAGCATCAGGGTCTTTTCCAATGAGTCAGCTCTTCACATGAGGTGGCCAAAGTACTGGAGTTTCAGCTCTAGCATCATTCCTTCCAAAGAAATCCCAGGGCTGATCTCCTTCAGAATGGACTGGTTGGATCTCCTTGCAGTCCAAGGGACTCTCAAGAGTCTTCTCCAACACCACAGTTCAAAAGCATCAATTCTTTGGCACTCAGCCTTCTTCACAGTCCAACTCTCACATCCATACATGACCACAGGAAAAACCATAGCCCTGACTAGACGAACCTTTGTTGGCAAAGTAATGTCCCTGCTTTTCAATATGCTATCTAGGTTGGTCATAACTTTCCTTCCAAGGAGTAAGCGTCTTTTAATTTCATGGCTGCAGTCACAATCTGCAGTGATTTTGGAGCCCAAAAAATAAAGTCTGACACTGTTTCCACTGTTTCCCCATCTATTTCCCATGAAGTGGTGGGCCCAGATGCAGGAATAATCCAATCCCCCACTAGTGGTCTAACATAAGACTAACAGTTCACAAAGTCAAATTGTGTTGGATTAACATTAGCCTCTTACTCATCCTCCCTACTGAAAACAGGAGAGATTGCAACTTCCTTCCATGGATTTTGTCCTTTATTCATCCTTTTATTATTAAATGATTATTTTGTAAGACAACTCTGCCCAGAATCAGCCCTAAGACACAAATATTATCATTCTTATTTTACAAAAGAGAAAATGAGATTTAAAACATTAACAAAATTTCCCAAGGTTATGTAATTCAAAAGTGGTGAAAATAATTTGTTAAAGTCCTTCTACCTCTAAATTTTGCACACTAAACCACAATCAATTTTTCCCATTATCAACTTATTTCTTCTTAATGAAACCTTGATGTAGACAGTTGAAAATGAGTTTGAAAATTAATTCTAGCTTTCCAGAGAATGTTACTGAAATTTAATCTGTCCACTGTTGCTTATACACAAAAAAGTATCAACACTTATTGAATGTAGAATGTATTAATTTAGCTGTATTGTGAGATTTATGAGTTACTGTCTTTTTTCCTCTCTTCTAAGGCATGAGTACGTTGACTTGGGTTTCTTACTAATATCACTCAGTACTATCAGACATCACCTCACAACATCCTGAAGAAAAAATATAAAGTTTATTTCTATTTTTAAAGTAGAAAAGGAAGCTCAAAGACCTAGTTTGCTTGCATAAAAAAATCAGACCCAGTTAGCAGTGAATAATAAAAAAAATACATATTAAAAAGCTTCCCTTACAGCACTCTTTCCAATATACCACACTGCCAATATTTAACAAAATTGTGTATGTTCATGAGCATGAGAAAAAGAGAGGGTCAGGGATCAAGGTGAGGAATTAAAGGCTTACAGTTAACCAGATGACTAGGAAATATGTCTAAGCACTTAGTCTCCAAAGATTGTCACTAAGCTGGGTTTTATAAGAAAACTTCTTTTGAATCTCTGCTGTTGCTGCTAAGTCGCTTCAGTCGTGTCCGACTCTGTGCGACTCCATAGACGGCAGCCCACCAGGCTCCACTGTCCCTGGGATTCTTCAGGCAAGAACACTGGAGTGGGTTGCCATTTCCTTCTCCAGTGCATAAAAGTGAAAAGTGAAACTGAAGTTGCTCAGTCGTGTCCGACTTCCAGCGACCCCATGGACTGCAGCCCACCAGGCTCCTCCATCCATGGGATTTTCCAGGCAAGAGTACTGGAGTGGGGTGCTATTGCCTTCTCCACTTTTGAATCTCTAGCCCCAACTAAATAGGAGTTCCTGGAGCTGCTTCATGGGTGGATCTCCCAGAAAATGTCTACACAGTTCCAACTAGACGCCGGAATGGTAAGGGGTCAAGGCTTGTTTTCAGTGAATATTACCTTCTCTATTGTTTATTTATATATTGGCTATGCTGGGCCTCCATTGCTGCGCAGTCTTTAACTCTAGTTGTGGTGAGTGAGGGCCAGTCTCCAGTTGTGGCGCACAGGCTTTTCATTGCAGTGGATTCTCTTGTTGCTGTGCACGTGTCCTCGGGTGTGTGAGCTTCGGTCGTTGCAGCACATGGACTCAGTGGTTGCGGCTCCTGGGCTCTAGAATACAGGCTCAGTAGTTGTGGCACACGGGCTTAGTTGCTCCTCAGCCTGTGGCATCCTCCTGGACCAGGGATCGAACCCATGTCTCCTGCATTGGCATGAGGATTCTTCACCACTGAGCCACCAGGGAAGCCCCAGCTAAAATGGAGCAGGACTATATGGTCCTTGTCTCCCCACCTTGTTCTCTGCCTGCTTTTTCCCTGTGGAAAACTTTAGTCAAAGAATTTTAATCAGAGAATGAGACATGCAGAAACAAAGGAAAACAGTCTAAGAGGTGACTAAATAATAATAACGTAGTCATTAAGCATAGTTAAGGACCTTTAGTTCTTTCTCAAGGGCTATAGATAATATTCTGAGCCATATCCTGTGAGCTGTCTCATAGATACTAAAATACGAGGTGGAGAAGTTAAGTACATGATGACCAAACTGTACCCAGGACTTGAGTTGCCACAATTCTGAGAACTGACTTCAGAAAAGTGGGAACAAGTGCACCCCAGAACTGAAGACTCATTGTACCTGAAACAAGCAAGAGGATGTTGGTCAGACCACTGATGATCAATCTGAAGATGACTGTTAGAGATGACTATGCTGTTTCTGCATGTAGCCCTCCCACCCTACTCTGTCTATAAATGCTCTCACCTCCTGCTTTTCAGGGGCAAGGGAGAGTCAGCCTTTGAATGCAGACAGAAGTCCACCACCCTCCCCCATCCCCCGCCCCCCAGTTGCCGGCATCTGAAATAAAGCAAACTTTTCTTTCCACCAACCTGGCCGGCTTATTGGCTTTTGAGTGGTGAACAGCCAGACTGCCCACGCACATCTTTCAGTAAAACAGCCTGAGTTTCGAACTAGTTCTTTCATTTTTCTTTATGGTATTGTAAACTTTTTATTTTACCCTCATATCAAGAATAGCTTGAAGCAGATTTTTTGATTCCTCTTTTCTTCCTCTCCTGGAGGCATGAATGAGTTTGAAAATAGCCCAAACTGAGGCAGTAAAAAGATATTCAAGACATATGTGTCACCACCCTTTCAGCTTTCAGTTAATTGTGAACTTTCAGCATGAAAATGATTCCATTGGTGTGTTTATTCACATAGTGATATGGAAAATTTAAATAGCTTTGTGTAAAGCAAAATTTATAAACAACAAAAAGATATTTGGTGATTGAATTTAAAGTTCTCTTTTGAAGGAGAAATATCATATGACATCTTTCATATGCAGAATTTTAAAAGACATAATGCAAATGACATTACTTACGAAAAAGAGAGAGACTCACAGACTTAGAGAACAAACTTACAGTTGCCAGGGTAAGGATGGAGGGAAAGGGTAGTTAGGGAGTTTGGGTGGATGTGTACACACCGCTATATTTAAAGTGGATAACCAGTGCTCAATGTTATGTGGCAGCCTGGAGGGGAGAGGAATTTGGGGGAGAATGGATACATGTATATGTATGGCTGAGTCTCTTCACTGTTCACCCGAAACTATCACAACATTGTTAACCGGCTATACTCCAAAAAGTTCAAAAAGTATATATATGTATATGCATGTGTTCTTCCTTGTTTCCATCACCTGAAATTAAAGATTCTCTTTAGAGCTGCTGAGGCCAGGAGGCGGCATGAAGCAAGTCACTATGTGCACAACTGCTGCTGCTGCTGCTAAGTCGCTTCAGTCGTGTCCGACTCTGTGCGACCCCATAGACGGCAGCCCACGAGCCTCCCCCGTCCCTGGGATTCTCCAGGCAAGAACACTGGAATGGTTTGCCATTTCCTTCTCCAATGCATGAAAGTGAAAAGTTAAAGTGAAGTCGCTGAGTCTTGTCCGACTCTTAGGGACCCCATGGACTGCGGCCCACCAGGCTCCTCCATCCATGGGATTTTCCAGGCAAGAGTACTGGAGTGGGGTGCCATTGCCTTCTCCTGTGCACAACTGCATGCGTGTTTATTTTGTCCATCCTGTGATGGTCAGGGAAGCCTGGTGTGCTGCAGTCGATGGACGTGCAAAGAGTTGGGGCTATGACTGAGTGACTGAACCAAACTGATATTCTGTTGCTGTAACTCCTGGGAAGCTTGCTGCAGTTCTTAGTGGGAGGCTTGCAAAATGAAAGAACTTCCAAAGTTCAAAACTGGCTTTGCCACCATGACATGCCATCTTTCCTGAAAAATGAGAGCGTGAGTTGTTTTTCATTTCTCTGGAAGGCAACGTCACCTGTCATAGAATGCTACAACCCCAGCTTAGATTTTGATAAATAATTTCCATTTAGGTTTTCTTTTCCTAAGGAAAGGTCTAAATTGATTGAAAAGTTGTTTTTTTTTTTTCTTTGTCAATGTACCTGGGGAGTAAGGAAGAAAAAAACACCTCAATTGTAACAAACTAAAAAGAGTATTTTTAGAAAAGTATTTATATTGAATCATCAAAATTACAGGCAGAGTGCATGTTGGAATTCATCTACTTCTCTCACTTACACATAATGAAGCTGACACTCTCAACAGTTCAGCATCAGATATCTATAATATTTAGTGATGAAAATCTAAGACCCATTTCTCCTAAATCCATTGATACTGTTCTTTACTTTAAAACCAAATAAACTTCAAAAGACTCACATCCCAATTTCTTCTTATTTTCAAAACTAAAAATAATTTTTGTCACCTGTAAAATACGCTTGAACATTTTGTTTCATTAATTATTTATGTTTAACTTGGGTGAATTTTTAATTTTGTTCTGATAAATTAAATATGCATTCAATAATTACAGTCCATAGAAATAGATTAAAACCTTCAAAGAGATAAGCATGCTTACCTTTTAATCTATTATATATTAGAAACATGCCAAAGTGTGTAGGACACAGAAGATACATGCTAAGTATAGCTTAACTATGAAAAAAGTGAAAGTGTTAGTCGCTTAGTCATGGTGGTCTTTGCAACCCCATGGTCTGTCCATGAAATTCTCCAGGCAAGAATCCTGGAGTGGGTTGCCATTCCCTTCTCCAGGGGATCTTCCTGACCCAGGGTCTCCTGCATTGCAGGCAGATTCTTTACCATCTGAGCTACCAGGGAAGCCCCCTATAAATATATTTAATAATCAAATATGTGCTATATTTTGAAGAAATTTAACTAAAACATGAAACCTGACTTCTTTCAGGAACTTATACTTCATTAAGAAAGATAAACACTAAAACTGCTACTGCTGCTAAGTCACTTCAGTCGTGTCCGACTCTGTGTGACCCTGTAGACGGCAGCCCACCAGGCTCCCCTGTCCCTGGGATTCTCCAGGCAAGAACACTGGAGTGGGTTGCCATTTCCTTCTCCAATGCATGAAAGTGAAAAGTGAAAGTGAAGTCATTCAGTCATGTCTGACTCTTCTCGACCCCATGGACTGCAGCCAACCAGGCTCCTCCATCCGTGGGATTTTCCAGGCAAGAGTACTGCAGTGGGGTGCCATTGCCTTCTCCAAAACACTGAAACAATTAAGCATAATACAAAGTCCAATAAAACTAACTTATAAAACACCATTTATTTGAAAGTTTCAAAAGCATTACATTGAAGATGGTGGTTTTCAGAGTATCTATATGTAATCAGAATTATATTCTTATAAATTATTATTTAACAGTTCAAGTTCCATTTAATTGCAAAATATATTAAAATTTTTTTCGATTAATGATATAAATTATCTGAAGCTATGACCAATTACTACTTTACAAGGTGTATTGTTTTTTGCTGCACAACAAGGTGGATCAGCTGTAAGTATACATACGCATTAACATACATACACTGCCAGGTGCGAAATAGCTAGTGGGAAGCTGCTATGAAGTATAGAAAATCAATTCAGTGCTCTGTGAAGATTAAATAAGTGGGATGTGGGGAGTGGGTGGGACAGAGGCTCAAATTTTAATTCTTATATTTGTACTCCAAAGCTTACAGCCAAATTAAAAGCTAATTTAAAGCAACATGTATAGGTCTTCATGGTATGCTTTCTGTCATCTCAATCACTGTCACCCATTTGTAACTCGATCTTTGTTTTTCTCCTACTTTTAGTTTATTCCACCTTTTAAAATTCTATTTGTAAGCTGTCTCAGTTACTTTCTGGAATGATTATGATAGAATTAAATAAATAAGTGAGTAATCCTTATACAACTTCAGCCAACAAGAGGGGATTAAAGATGAATAATCCCTGGGGTGAGAGTACAAGCAAGGAGGTTACATGCCAGCCCCACCTCTATCCTGGAGGAATTCACTTCTGTCTTTAGTCTTGAGAGTTCTTAGCTCTGCAACTAGGTATGTCACGATGAACTCTTGTGTCATAATCATCCACAATTTTGTAACTCCAAAAGCCTCTGGTACATTCAAAAGCTAAATTCTATTGATATTCAACACAGTTTGAATAGACTATGCAATTTTATGCCTGTGTTCAAATGATTTTAATATTATACTCAATTTTAGCTTTGGCAGATTGCTATTGGCTCATTGGTGTTGACAGGCAAACTTGTGGGTGCATATTATTAGCTTTTCATAAAATGACATTTCATCTGTAGGCAGAGTAACAAATTTTGATTTTATGCATGAAAAGATTGATAGCTGGCACAATTATTAATTTCTGCAGGCTTCCTGTTGGTGGGTATATTATTTGGAAAAGACATTTGCATTTATGCTCTAATAAAAGAAGGCTCTCTCCTCTCCTTTAATTTTGGGTAGCATAATACTTTAAGCAACTCTAACTTAAGAGTCCTAATACTTAGGGATATGTTAGCAATTTTTATGAGCAGGTGCCTATAGCAAGGTAGAAAATGTTCAGGGTTTGTCAAAACTTGGGTTTGAATTCCAGCTATGTCTTAATAACCACTTGACCCTGCAAAAGGTATGTAATAGTTCTCAGCCTCAGCTCATGCTGTAAAACATAAATCTATTTACCTTTCAGGGTTGGTTTAGAAGATCAAATGAAATAATAGTTTCAATATCCTTAGCATGGTTCCAATTTGGCAGATGTGAACACTTATGAAAACCCTTTTTCTGGTCTTTTCATATATGCTTTAGTGGCTTAGTCATACTCGATGGCTTAGTTTAAACCAAATGGCATGGAAATTTTTTTCTTCCCAAATTCCTAAAGCAGCTGTATTTTTTCTCAACTTTTCTCACCACAAAAATTTAGGTAAAATATTGTAGTCACAGAAACCCAGCAGAGAAAAAAAAAAGATCTAAACCATTGTCCTAAACTGCAAGGCCTTTATGCTACAGATATTCTAAATTCAAAAGACTGCTTAGGTCTAGTGCTTCACGTCAGCTCAGTTCAGTTCAGTCGCTCAGTCGTGTCCGACTCTTAGCGACCCCATGAGTCGCAGCACGCCAGGCCTCCCTGTCCATCACCAACTCCCGGAGTTCACTCAGACTCACGTCCATCGAGTCAGTGATGCCATCCAGCCATCTCATCCTCTGTTGTCCCCTTCTCCTGCCCCCAATCCCTCCCAGCATCAGAGTCTTTTTCAATGAGTCAACTCTTCGCATGAGTGGCCAAAGTACCGGAGTTTCAACCTCAGCATCATTCCCTCCAAAGAAATCCAAGGGCTAATCTCCTTCAGAATGGACTGGTTGGATCTCCTTGCAGTCCAAGGGACTCTCAAGAGTCTTCTCGAATACCACAGTCCAAAAGCATCAATTCTTCAGCGCTCAGCTTTCTTTATAGTCCAAATCTCACATCCATACATGACCACTGGAAAAACTATAGCCTTGACTAGACAGACCTTTGTTGGCAAAGTAATGTCTCTGCTTTTGAATATGCTATCTAGGTTGGTCATAACTTTCCTTCCAAGGAGTAAGTGTCTTTTAATTTCAGAGCTGCGGTCGCCATCTGTAGTGATTTTGGAGCCCAGAAAAATAAAGTCTGACACTGTTTCCACTGTTTCCCCATCTATTTCCCATGAAGTGATGGGACCGGATGCCATGATCTTTGTTTTCTGAATGTTGAGCTTTAAGCCAACTTTTTCACTCTCCACTTTCACTTTCATCAAGAGGCTTTTCAGTTCCTCTTCACTTTCTGCCATAAGAGTGGTGTCATCTGCATATCTGAGGTTATTGATATTTCTCCCAGCAATCTTGATTCCAGCTTGTGCTTCTTCCAGTCCAGCGTTTCTCATGATGTACTCTGCATAGAAGTTAAATAAACAGGGTGACAATATACAGCCTTGACGTACTCCTTTTCCTATTTGGAACCAGTTTGTTGTTCCATGTCCAGTTCTAACTGTTGCTTCCTGACCTGCATACAGATTTCTCAAGAGGCAGGTCAGGTGGTCTGATATTCCCATCTCTTGAAGAATTTTCCACAGTTTATTGTGATCCACACAGTCAAAGGCTTTGGCATAGTCAATAAAGCAGAAATAGATGTTTTTCTGGAATTCTCTTGCTTTTTCCATGACCAGCGGATGTTGGCAATTTGATCTCTGGTTCCTCTGCCTTTTCTAAAATCAGCTTGAACATCAGGAAGTTCACGGTTCATGTATTGCTGAAGCCTGGCTTGGAGAATTTTGAGCAACTTTACAAGCATGTGAGATGAGTGCAATTGTGCAGTAGTTTGAGCATTCTTTGGCATTGCCTTTCTTTGGGATTGGAATGAAAACTGACCTTTTCCAGTCCTGTGGCCACTGCTGAGTTTTCCAAATTTGCTGGCATATTGAGTGTAGCACTTTCACAGCATCATCTTTCAGGATTTGGAATAGCTCAACTGGAATTCCATCACCTCCACTAACTTTGTTCATAGTGATGCTTTCTAAGGCCCACTTGACTTCACATTCCAGGATGTCTGGCTCTAGGTCAGTGATCACACCATCGTGATTATCTGGGTCATGAAGATCTTGTTTGTACAGTTCTTCTGTGTATTCTTGCCACCTCTTCTTAATATCTTCTGTTTCTGTTAGGTCCATACCATTTCTGTCCTTTATCGAGCCCATCTTTGCATGAAATGTCCCCTTGGTATCTCTAATTTTCTTGAAGAGATCTCTAGTCTTTCCCATTCTGTTGTTTTCCTCTATTTCTTTGCATTGATCGCTGAGGAAGGCTTTCTTATCTCTTCTTGCTATTCTTTGGAACTCTGCATTCAGATGCTTGTATCTTTCCTTTTCTCCTTTGCTTTTCGCTTCTCTTCTTTTCACAGCTATTTGTAAGGCCTCCCCAGACAGCCATTTTGCTTTTTTGCATTTCTTTTCCATGTGGATGGTCTTGATCCCTGTCTCCTGTACAATGTCACGAACCTCAGTCCATAGTTCGTCAGGCACTCTATCTATCAGATCTAGGCCCTAAAATCTATTTCTCACTTCCACTGTATAATCATAAGGGATTTGATTTAGGTCATACCTGAATGATCTAGTGGTTTTCCCTACTTTTTTCAATTTAAGTCTGAATTTGGCAATAAGGAGTTCATGATCTGAGCCACAGTCAGCCTCTGGTCTTGTTTTTGTTGACTGTATAGAGCTTCTCCATCTTTGGCTGCAAAGAATATAATCAATCTGATTTCGGTGTTGACCATCTGGTGATGTCCATGTGTAGAGTCTTCTCTTGTGTTGTTGGAAGAGGGTGTTTGCTATGACCAGTGCATTTTCTTGGCATAACTCTATTAACCTTTGCCCTGCTTCATTCCATATTCCAAGGCCAAATTTGCCTGTTACTCCAGGTGTTTCTTAACTTCTACTTTTGCATTCCAGTCCCCTATAATGAAAAGGACATCTTTTTTGGTGTTAGTTCTAAAAGTTCTTGTAGGTCTAGTGCTTACTACTGCTTAAATATGTGAAAAAATCATAAGTATCTTACACATGGGAAATATAATGACCTATTAAACAGGTGGGAATAATTACATTATATTCTAACTCTATATCATAAGAAGACAATATAGATGTTCTTAGAAGTAGATATAAGGAATAAAAGACTAAAAAGAAAATTCTATAAAAATTCTTCAGATCTGAACATTCAAAATAAAGCTTCCTATGAAAGATTTTACAATCACCTTATTTTTAAAACGTGCTGAGGAAGTGTCAGATGGTGGAACTGTGAAAGGATCATTTAAATGCATTGATAGGGTACAAAATACACCTTAGTTTTAAAAAAGTTATTGGATTCTTATTTTCCATTAGAAACTGTTAACTCTAAATTACCAGGTAAATTACCAGGTAGATTGCCATATGTATCAGCTAAAAGGCCATAACAAGTATGAGACTGAGGCTTCGTTATATGTCTATTTTTAAAATACATTATACAAATGTATCATGAATAGATATAGTGGGGAAAACACGCAAAACCTTTTTTGGGACAGAGTGGACTGTGGTATAACATTACAGAACAATAAAGCATCTTTCTAAATGTATAAGTGAAATTGAGGAATATATAAAGCTAATCACCCCTTTGTCTTACAGCTTGGTAAACTGTCTGCCTACAATGCAGGAGACCCAGGTTCAATCCCTGGGTTGGGAAGATCTCCTGGAGAAGGAAATGGCAACCCACTCCAGTATTCTTGCCTGGAAAATCCCATGGATGGAGGAGCCTGTCGGGCTATAGACCATGGGGTTGCAAAGAGTCAGACATGACTGAGCGACTTCACTTTCACTTTCACTTTCTCTCCTCCTGCCTTCAATCTTTTCCAGCATCAGGGTCTTTTCCAGTGAGTCAGTTCTTCACATCAGGTGGCCAAGGTATTGGACTTTCCTCTTCAGCATCAGTTCTTTTTTTTTTTTAATTAATTAATTAATTTTTTTTAAAATTTTATTTTTATTTTTAAACTTTACAAAATTGTATTAGTTTTGCCAAATATCAAAATGAATCTGCCACAATGAATACTCAGGACTGATTTCCTTTAAGATGGACTGGTTTGACCTTCTTGAAGTCCAAGGTACACTCAAGAGTCTTCTCCAACGCCACAGTTCTAAAGCATCAATTCTTTGGTGCTCAGTTTTCTTCATAGTCCAACTCTCACATCCATGCATAACTCCTGGAAAAAACTATAGTTTTGACTAGGCAGACCTTTGTTGGCAAAGTAACGTCTTTGCTCTTTAATAAGCTGTCTAGGCTGGTCATCGGAGAAGGCAATGGCACCCCACTCCAGTACTCTTGCCTGGAAAATCCCATGGATGGAGGAGCCTGGTGGGCTGCAGTCCATGGGGTCGCTGAGATTCGGACACGACTGAGTGACTTCACTTTCACTTTTCACTTTCATACATTGGAGAAGGAAATGGCAACCCACTCCAGTGTTCTTGCCTAGAGAATCCCAGGGACGGGGGAGCCTGGTGGGCTGCCGTCTATGGGGTCGCACAGAGTCGGACACAACTGGAGCGACTTAGCAGCAGCAGCAGTAGCAGCAGCAGGGTGGTCATAACTTTTCTTCCAAGGAGCAAGCGTCTTTTACGTTCATGGTTGCAGTCACCATCTGCAGTGATTTTGGAGCCCCCCAAAATAAAGCCTGTCACTCTTTCTATTGTTTCCCCATCTATTTGCCATGAAGTGATGGGACCAGATGCCATGATCTTAGTTTTCTGAACATTGAACTTTACGCCAACTTTTTCACTCTCCTCCTTCACTTTCATCAAGAGGCTCTTTAGTTCTTCCTTGTTTTCTGCCATAAGAATGGTGTCATTTTCATATCTGAGGTTATTGATATTTCTCCTGGCAATCTTGATTCCAGCTGTGCTTCATCCAACCCAGCGTTTCTCATGATGTACTCTGTATGTAAGTTAAATAAGCAGAGTGACAATATACAACCTTGACATACTCCTTTCCTTTCTTGATTTGGAACCATCTGTTGTTCCATGTCCAGTTCTACTGTTGCTTCTTGGCCTGTATACAAATTTCTCAGCAGGCAGGTAAGGTGGTCTGGTATTCTCATTTCCTTAAGAATTTTCCAGAGTTTGTTGTGATCCACACAGTCAAGGGCTTTGGCATAGTCAATAAACCAGAAGTAGATGTTTTTCTGGAACTCTCTTGCTTTTTTGGTGATCCAACAGATGTTGGCAATTTGATCTCTGGTTCCTCTGCCTTTTCTAAAACCAGCTTGAACATCTGGAAGTTCATGGTTCATGTACTGTTGAAGCCTGACTTGTAGAATTTTGAGCATTACTTTACAAGCGTGTGAGATGAGTGCAATTGTGGGCGGTAGTTTGAGCATTCTTTGGCATTGCCTTTCTTTGGGATTGGAACGAAAACTGACCTTTTCCAGGTCTGTGGCCACTGCTGAGTTTTCCAAATTTGCTGGCATATTGAGTGCAGCACTTTCACAGCACCATCTTTTAGGATTTCAAATAGCTGCACTGGAATTCCATCACCTCCACTAGCTTTGTTTGTAGTGATGCTTCCTAAGGCCCACTTGATGTCGTATTCCAAGATGTCTGGCTCTAGGTGAGTGATCACATTATCATGATTATCTGGGTCATGAAGTTCTTTTTTGTATAGTTCCTCTGTGTATTCTTGCCACCTCTTCTTAATATCTTCTTCTTCTGTTAGGTCCCTACCATTTCTGTCCTTTATTGTGCCCATCTTTGTGTGAAATGTTCCCTTGGTATCTCTAATTTTCTTGAAGAGATCTCTAGTATTTTCCATTCTAATGTTTTCTTCTGTTTCTTTGCATTGATCCCTAAGGAAGGCTTAAGCCCCTTTTAATATGCATAGAGAAAAAAAGCAAAATTACTTATTTTCCTCCCATGTTCTCAAGGTCACTTGAGTCTCTGCCCAGATAGCAGTCCAACGTGCTCCAGGTTCTGAGATGCCTGGGATGTAATCTCATTATTTTTAACAAGGAGCGTGTATACCCTTACTCCCAGGAACCCAGTCAGAGATACAAAAACTCTATCTTCCGTTATGAACTTGGGCACCTTCCCCACTTTATACTTGAAGCAGAACATGAACTGAGCACTTTTACTCCTGGGACTATTAACTGTCCTGGTATTTATTTATTTATGATTTTTTTTTAATGCAGACCATGTTTAAAGTCTTTATTGAAATTTGTTACAATGTTGCTTCTGTTTTATGTTTTGTTTTTTTGGCCACAAGTTATGTGGAATCTTAGCTTCCCGACTGGGGATCGAACACATAACCTCTGCATTGGTAGTGAAGTCTTAACCACTGGAACACCAGGGTAGTCCCTAACCTGATATTTAATTTGTTATTTTCTTCCATGGCAAATATACCCAGTACTTAGTTGTCTTCCAAAAAATGTTGCTGTTGTTGTTTCTTTTTTTAAAGACGGTGAAAGTTAGCACCTATTTTTCTTATCTCTGGGACATCTTATCTTATCTCTGTGAGATCAATTCCCAGGTGGTGTTAGTTGTAAAGAACCCACTTGCCAATGCAGGAGACATAAGAGACTTGGGTTTGATCCCTGGGTCAGGAAGATCCCTTGGAGAAGGAAATGGCAACCCACTTCAGTATTCTTGCCTGGAGAATCCCGTGGACGGAGGAGCCTGGAGGGCTACAGTCCATAGAGTTTCAAAGAGTCAGACAAGACTGAAGCAACTTAACATATCACATACAAATGTGAAGAGACATTGTTATTAAAAGTCCATATTACTTAGCCCCAAATTTGTACATGACTTCAAGTAAAAACATGTTAAACTATTTTATGAGCGTGTCTCAGTGCCAGCTGTCACTGAAAGGATGAGGAAAGAGGAAACAGTGGGTAGGAGATGATCAAGGACTTTCATACTTTCAACAACTGTTTCCATCTGCTTTCAGAAAAATATTTCTCACAGAGAATGTAGAGACTAGAAAATAGCTGGCAAAGTATTCCTCTGAGACCAGGCTGACCCCCTGGTGTTGAATTCTCCAGCTTCCAGCACTGCAAGAGATATTTTTGTGTTGTTTATAAGCTCCCTGTAGGCTATGCTGTATGTACTGAGTTCTGTCCTACTCTTTGCGACTCCATGGACTGTGTAGCCCACCAGGCTCCTCTGACCATGGGGTTTTCCAGACAAGAATAGTGGAGGGGGTTGCCATGCCCTCCTCCAGGGGATCTTCCCTACCTAGGGATAAAACTTGTGTCTCCTTCATCTCCAGCATTGGCCCATTCTGATTCAATCAGCCTTTACCAAACTAAAGAACACACTCTGGTATGAGAAGAGGTTAAAGGGGTTGATATGGCTTAGGACATATTTATTTTGAGTGGCTTAAGGCATTGTAACCTAGAGGAGGGCATGGCAACCCACTCCAGTATTCTTGCCTGGAGAATCCCATGGACAGAGGAGCCTGGTGGGCTACAGTCCATCGGGTCACAAAGAGATGGACACGACTGAGGTGACTTAGCACGCACTCATGCAAGGCATTGTAATTGTTGATATATGGGTCCTGAACTTAGGAGAAAAAAGAAATTAAAAGAGGATACTAAGATATAGGAGTAGAGATAAATACCTGTTTTAAAATCTTATCTCCACTTTTTACCAACTATTTGACTTGGGACACAGAGAGCAATTTCTAAATTGTAGTTTTCTAATTTGTTAAAAATAAATTGAGGACTTCCCTGGCAGTCCAGCGGTTAAGACTCCACATTTCTAATGCAGAAGGTGCAGTTCAATCCCTGGTTGAGGAACTAAGATCCCACATGACTCATGGACAAAACAACTGAAATATAAAACAGAAGCAATATTGTAACAAATTCAATAAAGACTTTAAAAAAATAGCTTACGTTAAAAAATTCTTCAAAAATAAATAAATGGAAGTGATGATACCAAACTAAGTTGTGAATAATAAAGTATTATATATGAAATTGGCTAGCATGGCATGTTTTTGGGTTTTCATTTCACCCTTTTCTCTTTTTCTTTCCATTCCACACCTCCCCTTCCTCTGTCACACATAATAGTGGAAATATCATGAGCAATGAAGGCAGAAGGACCTTGTTTTGAATTCTGATTCTGTCATCTCTGATAAGTGACCTTGAAGATATTACTTAATTTCCATGAAATTGAATTTTATAATCATTTATAAAATGGGCATTTAATTCATCATTTAGGTGACATGCCAGGAATCTAGAAGCTGTTGGTGGTGTCCGTTTGCATTATTATTTCTTTTTATTTTACATTATTTTTCTTTGCACTATTATTATTCAGTTTACAGTATTATTTCTTTCTATATTCTTTCTTTATTTTTTTTTAATTACCTTGAGAAAATGTAGAATAAATACACCTTAGAAATACACATAAGATCTTGATTTTGGTATCCTTGTATTCCATGCTTTTACATGGATTTTTTTATTATTGGTCACAGCAAAACTTAAGTGATATCTAAATGCAGTTTTCTATTAATAAATGAAGGAAAAATAAAATTCTATGTATGACTTACTAGGTTAACATATTCTCATTTCTTGAAATTAAAAAAAAAAAAACCTTCAAAGAGATTAAAATGTTGATGAGAGGCTCAGAGGCTCATAATCTAAGGATTTTTTTTTTTTTTATCAGTCCTGGGTGTTCTTTGGAAGGAATGATGCTAAAGCTGAAACCCCAGTACTTTGGCGACCTCATGCAAAGAGTTGACTCATTGGAAAAGACTCTGATGCTGGGAGGGATTGGGGGCAGGAGGAGAAGGGGATGACAGAGGATGAGATGGCTGGATGGCATCAACGACTCGATGGACGTGAGTTTGAGTGAACTCCCGGAGATGGTGATGGACAGGGAGGCCTGGCGTCCTGCAATTCATGGGGTTGCAAAGAGTCAAACAGGACTGAGAGACTGAACTGAACTGAACTGAATAGATCCTTTCTTCGAATCCTTTAAGTACCTCCCAGCTTTGACACTACAAAGTGTATTAGAAAGAAATCACACAGAATGATCATTTTAATAATGATGAATTAAGATCTAAGAAATTGAAAGAATTAGGTTTTCTTTTCATTCAACAACTTGCCTATTCTATTGTTAGCCATTTTTCTTCTGTCATCCATAAACGTTAAATAATACCTATCCTTGGTTACCTTTGGGGATACAAAATGATGAATAATCTATATGTATTTTTAAAAATTCATAAACTAGTAAAGTATTGATAATAATACCTTAAGGAATATTGATAAACAATAAGCACATTCAAAGATAACAAATTATAATGTTGTATAACTGATAACAACTTGTTGTTCCTGATGAATGTTCACAACCTAGCAGAGATTTCTATACTATTTTTTAACTCCAAAAGCAAAATTTCATGAAAGATACAATTTGGATGAGTTTTAGAATATTAAACATATTGTTGGTAGGAGAAATGTGAATTCTGTTGAAAAATAAGGTTTTAGTCAATTCATTTTCAAAGCAAACACATAAAACTAGACTGTCTACCAGTTGTATAGTACTAAAATAAACCTATCCTAATTTTTCAAAATTTTATCAATAATCTTGCAGCTGTGAACTGCACATGCTAAAGTAAATCAACATGTTGGAAGAAAAGGAGTTGATGACAGCACTAATCACTGAGTATTTAAATGATGTAAGAGCTGAGAAGGAAAAAAAGAGGAGAGTGGAAAAAATAAATCGTAGAAGGCAGACAATTAGTAACTAGGGCAAGTCAGTGGCTTTAATGAACATATTCTGTAAAGTAGCATGAGAAGTGATAATTAAAATATTGTGTGGACAATTAATTGATACCACTCATCTTCTTACTTAGAAGATAATGTCCTCAATTCATAATTTATTGTTCAAAAAGAATCAGTTTTTACATAATTTTGACAAATTCCTTTAATGTCTTCATGAGAGTTTGTGCTAGATATAATCAAGTCCTATAATGTGACTGGGTATATTGCAGAATGGTTCCAAGTGCCATTACTAAAATAGCAAGTGTTTTCAAGAGTACTGTTATTTAAATCCTAAGTTAAATATCTGTCAAGAATAGCTTAACATGAAAACAAATTATCTACAGTATTCAACGCAGGAAGCTAAAGAAGGGATTTAAAAGGAACTAAGGAATTTGGCAAGAAAAAATGATAAACTATATCATAAGTAGTTGAAGTAAATACTTGAAATTAAAAAATCAAAGGAAACCAAAAATTAAATAGAAGAATAGCATCTGACTTTATTGATAATCACATTACATTTAATTTAGTCCATTTTACAATCATAGTTGGGTTTCCCTGGTGACTCAGATGGTAAAGAATCTGCCTGCAATGTAGGAAACACAGGATATGCAGGTTTGATCCCTGGGTCAAGAAGATCCCCTGGAGAAAGGAATGGCAACCCACTCGGGTATTCTTGCTTGGAGAATTCCATGGACAGAGGAGCTTGGTGGACTACAGTCTATGGGGCCTGAAAGAGTTGGACATAACTGAGTGACAAACACACACACACACAACCACAATCATGGTTGGAGATTTTAGCACTCTATTCTCAACCATAGAAAGAAAAATAGGCAAAATAATAGTTAAGACAGAAATGATCTAGACAAGAGTGAAAAAGTTGGCTTAAAACTCAACATTCAAAAAACTAAGATCATGGCATCCGGTCCCATCACTTGGCAAATAGACGCGGAAACAATGAAAACAGGGACAAGTTTTGTTTTTCTGGGCTCCAAAATCACTGCAGATGGTGACTGCAACCATGAAATTGAAAGATGCTTGCTCCTTGGAAGAAAAGCTATGATCCACATAGACAGCATATATAAAAACAGAGAAATTACTTTGCCAACAAAGGTCTGTCTAATCAAAGCTATGGTTTTTCCAGTAGTCATGTATGGATGTGAGAGTTGGACTATAAAGAAAGCTGAACAACAAGAATTGATGCTTTTGAACTGTGGTGTTGGAGAAGACTCTTGAGAGTCCCTTGGACTGCAAGGCAATCAAACCAGTCAGTCCTAAAGGAAATCAGTCCTGAATATTCATTGGAAGGACTGATGTTGAAGCTGAAACTCCTAAATTTTGGCCACCTGATGCAAAGAGCTGACTCACTGGAAAAGACACTGATGCTGGGAAAGATTGAAGGTGGGAGGAGAAGGGGACGACAGAGGATAAGATGGTTGGATGGCATCACTGATTCGATGGACATAAGTTTGAGCAAGCTCTGGGAGTTTGTGATGGACAGGGAGGCCTGGTGGGCTATAGTTCATGGGGTTGCAAAGAGTCGGACACGGCAGAGCATCTGATCTGAAGTGAAGTAACCACATTGCATCCTAAAACTTTAGACATTTTTTATTAAGAACATGTAGTGTATTCACCAAGAAAACCCACAATCCTAGCCATAAAGTGCATATCCTTAAAAGATTAGGATTGTACAGTCTCTGATCACTACGAGATAAAATTAGAAATCAGTAATTTTACAATACTTTTAGTTTTAGCATCAAATCAGTACTGCAGTGACATTCTTGCAAACGCCTCCTGCTGCTACTTAAAATTTCCCTTGACCCTTTCCTGAGACTGAAAAATGCTCGGTCAGAAGTATGTATAACTTTTAAATTACCCAGATAGTATCTTATTGTCCTCTAAAGTGTTTAGATCAATATACTTCCACAAATATTATATGTAGAATTCCCACTGCTGCATGTCCTCACCAATACATGGTACTTTCCAAGAACTCTACCTTTTGTTGAGTATAAAATTGTATTTCAGTTGATTAAAAATTCCCAGATTGCTAACAAAGATGGGCATTTTTCTTGTATTTACTGATCATCTATATTTCTTCTTCCATGAAATGATTGTTCATATCTTTCTGCACATTGCATTCATGTTTTAAATTTGTCTTGATTTTTCTATGTCTTTTTTTCTTCTTATTTTTTTCTATTTTTTATTCCTGCTGCTGCTGCTGCTGCTAAGTCGCTTCAGTCATGTCTGACTCTGTGCGACCCCATAGATGGCAGCACACCAGGCTCCCCCGTCCCTGGGATTCTCCAGGCAAGAACACCAGAGTGGGTTGCCATTTCCTTCTCCAATGCATGAAAGTGAAAAGTGAAAGTGAAGTCGCTCAGTTGTGTCCGACTCTTAGTGACCCCATGGACTATACAGCCCACCAGGCTCCTATGTCCATGGGATTTTCCAGGCAAGAGTACTGGAGTGGGGTGCTATTGCCTTCTCCTATTTTTTATTCCTAGTCTTACTCTAATGTCATTTGTTTCCTCTTGGTTTATTTTTCTCATTTATTATTGAAAGACAGCTGAGGATGAATTTCTACTTGATAGTTCTGTTACCTAACATTTGGAGTGCATTATTCCAATATATGTTAGCTTTCTTTGTTATTCCTTTGTATGCGATGTTTCTTTTCTTTCTTGCTGAATTTAATATTTTCTCTGAGCATCCTGCATCCTCACTGCAATAGTAGTAGATGTGGTTTTATTTTTTATTATTATGAAAACTCACTGAATTATTTAAACTCAAGCTTTTAAGTCTTTTTTTTTTTTTTTTCTGGAATACTCTCAGATGTTATAGCCTCAGATTATCCCCCACTTTCCTTTTTGGAACTCTGTTTAAAAGAATATTGAATTTTCTCATTTTATTCTACTTGTGTCTTTAACTCTATTTCCCATCTCTGCTTGTATCTTCATGATGTGTAATTTTATAGACATGTATTTTGTGGTTAGTTTTAATGTATCACAAGATCTGCTATATTATTTATTGATTGCTTTTTACTTCAATTATTATTTTTTAATTTTTAAAAGTTCTTTGATCCACTTAAAAATCTTTCTGGTTATTTTTGATAACCTTTTAATCAATGATTCTTTTATTTCAGGTTCATCATCTTTTTAATAATTGTGTACATGATTAACCATTTTATGTGTTATCTCTAATCATTTCTACTGAAATTCTTGAGTTTTCCCTTATATCCACTTATTTTGATTTCTTTCTTCTTTTTTTTAATGCTGTACTTTGAATTAATTTTGCCTGAACATTAGCTTGAGTGTCTATATGAAGAGGTTTTCATTCAAAAAATTTGAACTTAACTCTGAGTGTTCCAAGGAATGCTTTAATTCTTCCCTAGAGGTCTCAGGATTTCCATAGAAAATGATATAGTCTTTTTTTATAGATTTTTTTTTATGTGGATCATCTTGGAAGTCCTTATTGAATTTGTTACAATATTGCTTCTGTTTTATACTTCGGTTTTTTGGCCATGAGATCTTAGCTCCTTGACCAGGGATTGAACCAGCACCCTCTGTAATTGGAAGGCAAAATCTTAACCACTGGACTGCCAGGGAAGTCCCCAAAATAGGAAAGTATTAGAATGAGCTTTTCTGTGAAAATGTCATTTCTCATCTCTTCTAACTTTCAACATTCAAGATAAGACTTTCTATCCTGGTACCATTCAAAAGCACATCAGTAACAGTAGAAAACATTTAGTCATTTGTTTTACAGAGGAATGTTTGGCTTTTCCATGAAATTGAAATGAACGGGAAAAGTAAGGCAAAAATATGCTTCAGGTAAGAGAGACTGAGAAAGAAATTATTTTATTTCAAACACTCCCACTAATTGGGGCTCAAGTGAGCCTCTGTGGGAGATGGAACACTTGCTGGAGTAGAGTAGGCAGAGAGAATAATGGGAATTTTCATTTTATGTAGAAGTGAATGAAAATTAGCTTAAAGATGGAGGTTAGAAACCACAGCTGGGAAAAAACAAAAAGGACCAAGTTTTACACATGCTCTAAAATTATTCCAATTTCAATTTTAATCAATTTCAGTAGAAAAATATTCAAATGAAAGGAAAAAATTCAGCTACTATTTTTAAGCTTCTTCATTTTTATGTTGTTCTGCTGACTTAAAACGAAGAACTCGCTGATCAGATTGAAACATATGTGATGTCATTTAAAAACAGATACAGCATGCATGAGTGTGCATAAACACTTTTAAAATTTAAAATGCTATTTCTCCAATTGTCTTGTCAACATTTGCTGAGGAAAAAAGACATGCCTTTTACTACATACACTTGCTAGGTGACTTTTATCTTGCTTTAGAGATAAACCTGGAAGAAATTTTCGTTGATATTAACATTCCCATTGTCTCCTCAAAACTGAGTCTGATAGAGGATCATTTAGATAAACTACTTAATAGGTTAAAGTGTACTGCAATGTTGCATTGATCACTGAGAAAAGTTGATCACAATTCTCTCCAAATAACTGAAGTGCCCAGTAAATTAAAAATTGTTACTAAAGATAAATTGATCCCACCATATATGATATTGAGAAAGATGAATTTGTACTGAGTTTATATGCTATTGGCTATTTGAATCAGCATGTGAAAAAATTACATTTTGTCAGACAACTGATAATATATTTTATGAATGTTGGTAGCATTTATGAGTTTTTTTTTTAACAGTTAATAAACAAAATCTTTCTAGAAAAGACTAAGAGGTTTCTGTGTCTTCTTAAAATAAAACTGCAAAACAATTTCCTCTTTCTGCATTTATGAAACACAGAAGTATGTGGTCTGTTGTCTTTGTTTTTTTGAGAGACTGGTTAATTGTCTGCTTGTGGACTTAGCTAGCTCTGTACTTTAGTTATGGGATAAGGTTACCAAAAATTTTACTTTAAGCTTTGCCTTTCAGCTTAAAAAAGCTGCCTTAAACCCTTAAATGACAAATTAAGGGCAATTACATGTTATGTGTTTGAACAGAACATATATTAGCTTAAAATACAATTGAGTTGCCACAGATGGTTAAAAATGAAAGTAAAATAAATTATAAATTATCCCATTTGGCTGAAGGAATAATATGTTTTGCATATAAGACAAAAGCAAAAGTAAATATATACTTTTATACAGTTCACAATCATGTGATGAACAAAAGTATTTTAACTCTATACATGTTTTTTGCAAAGCATTGGTTAATTAAAATAATTTAAAGTCAGTAATTAAGTGATATCTTTTTGAGAAGTAATAAAAGAAAAGTAGAATTTAAAATTCTTAGGTATTTATTTTCAAAATTGTAAGAGAAATATCGTAATAGAATGATGCAATGTAAGTAAGGAATCTCTGCTTTTGAATTCGGTGGCGTATCTTGTACAAAACAAATATCCTGCCAAAAGATAGAAGGGAGAAAAAGTCTAATAAACTGTAAACTATAATAGTATATAGGAGTATATATGTACTATTAATAGAAAGATAGATGATAGAATGCTTATTTGAAGGCATTTGAGAATTATTGGGACAAGTTAGCTATGCATAAATGTTTCAAAAAAGGAAGAAAAGTGAGCCATCATTTTGCAGCCTCTGGTAACCTCGGAACATTTGCACATTCTGCATAGGAGGTAAGATGCTAGACATCCAGGCAAAGGCCCTGGTCAGAAAGATAGCATTAAAAGACAGAGACTCTGACTATGCTTTTGGTAGTTTGTCAGTGACAAAAATGCAAAAATCAGAAAAATATGAAACCAGAATCTTGGTGATAAAGGGGAAAGAGCATCCACGATGTGAGCCCAACAGTCTGTTGTTTTTTTTCTTTAAAGTTTTTCTTTTACTTTTTGCAACTGTATACAGCAAAAGGTTACAAATGCAGATTACATTTTCCAGGATCTGCACGTTGAGGAGTGAATTTTATTTTGTAACTAGCAACATGTTAAGTAGTATTTGAAGGTTTTAAAGCATGGGTAGATGCCATGATTAGAGCTGGAGAAAACTAACTTGGCAGCAGATTGTAGGATGGATTAGAGAAATCAGTGCCTGCAGGAGAGAAGGCCAGACAAGATATATTAATAAAACTTAAGCAGGAAGTAAACATAACTTCAACTAGGCTGCTGTAAATAAAAATAGAAAGTAAAAATGAAAAATAATGATTTAAATATAATCAACAAGTATGAAAGCAATTTGATGTTAGGAACTAGACAGAAGAGTCCATCTGAGATTTTGTACCCAGCTAAGCAGGTCAGTGAGGGTCATATGCCTTCTGTGGATTTGGAGTCAACCTGAAGCTTTCCATTCCTGTATCACCTCATAAGGGGCTTCCCAAGTGATGCTAGTGGTAAAGAATCTGCCTGCTTATGCAGGAGAAGTTAAGAGTCGAGGGTTTGATCTCTGGGTTGAGAAGATCCCCAGGATAAGGAAATGGCAGCCATTTCAGTATTCTTGCCAGGGAAATCTTGTGGAAAGAGGAGACTGGTGGGCTACAGTTCATGGGGTTGCAAAGAGTCTGACATGACTGAGCCACTGAGCACCATCACCTTATATATGAGACCTATTTTAGCACTGCTAACCTTTTAATATTCAAGCATTTGTCCCAAGATCCCTGAGGCATGTTTCGGGGACTAACTTAGGATGTGGCAAGGGACAGGAGGCAGGGTTTTTCATAAATGGAACATCTAAGATTCCAGATGGGGAGAAAAAGGGGAAGAAAAGTTGAAGCTGGAAAAATTACTTTTCCTGCAGTCCATACCCTCTGTCTCCACTTGTCACCCCCAGTGACCACAGGCAGGAAGTGCCACTCCTGTTGCATAGTAACAAGGAGGAAGTGGCAGGTGGGGCAGGGGTCACTGTGCATGCTGCTGCTGCTGCTGCTGCTAAGTCGCTTCAGTCGTGTCCGACTCTGTTGCGACCCCATAGATGGCAGCCCACCAGGCTCCCCCGTCCCTGGTATTCTCCAGGCAAGAACACTGGAGTGGGTGTAGGTCCTTGTTATTAGATAGACAACACTGATTGTGTTGATCTGTGTCCTTCTTGCCCTCCAAAATCCACTGGTGATTTACAGAGTATGGAAGAAAAGCTCTATGGAGGGTTGGGTTCAAAGAATAAGGCCATTACACCTCTTCGCCTAATTCTTCCTTCCTCTTCTGTTGACAAACCAAAATTTCTGGCTGTAATAACACAATATAAATTCTTCTATGTTGAATCTGACATTTGATGTTGAAAGGTTTAAGACCATATGATTCAGCGAATGAATTTCAGTGAGATTCCAACTCTCAACATGTGCCCGTGATAAACACAATGTTATCCCAGGCACCAGGCCAAATTATACTGTTAACCGAGCATTTGAATGGAAGAATATTTTCATGGATCAAATCAAAACCCATTCCTGTAAAAATGTAATTTCAGTAAAATTGTGATGCTGGGGAGGGAGAAGGGAGAGCCTGAGGAATTTGAGCAAATTATACCCACTCTGCACCAAACAGTATCATTAAGAACACAGTGAAATTCACAGCGGTGATTTCATCAATAAGTGTGGTTTTTACATGAAGATGAGGACAAAGGCCAAGCTCCCAACAGTCTACAGAGAGGTGGCTTGTTTCATAGTGAGAGTAGAATACTTTGTTCAGTGACTGTACCAGCTGGGGAACATAGATCAATCTCTTAGACGATTGTTATTGCGCAAGTAGTTCTGAGTTGGCCTGAAGCCATTCATTGCAAAGCAAATACTGCTTGTTTGCGTGATGGCTTCCTCATTTCCTTGTGTCAAGTTCATGACAGGAAGATTTATAAGTCTGCACTGTTTGGCTTGTACATACAGTCGTACAAATTTCCTTATTTGCCTTGGTTTGGAACCCTAAAGTAATTAGCCTGCTGCAAGAAAAAAAAAAAATGTACAGCTAGGTTGACTGCATATAGACCATCTAAATAATGATACAAATTGACCCAAATAAAATTTTACCAATCCTGTTCATTGAAAGACATCATAAACTGGGAGCATATGCAAGTGGTGTGTATGTATGTATATGCTAAGATACTCAGTTTCTCAGTCGTGTCCAACTCTTTGCGACCCCAGGGACTGTAGCCCACCAGGACCCCTGTCCATGGGATTATCCCAGCAAGAATACTGGAGTGGGTTGCCATTTCCTACTCCAGGAGATCGTCTCTACTCAGGGATCAAACCCACGTCACCGGTGTTGGCAGGTGGATTCTTTACCACTGAGCCTTCAGGGAAACCTCATCAGTATTATTTATGTCTATTTGTATTTATTAAATATATTGAAATTTGATAAAGAAAAATAGAGAAAAAATTAAAGAGCTATATGCAATTATTATTTTCTGAATTCTGGCACACTGTCAGCTTGCTTCACCAAATTGTGTATTTCACATGGTCTATGAGAGAGGAAACTCCATATTATTTTTCACAGATATTTTTGCATTTTCTTGTGATTTTTTAATTAAGCAAATCAAATTAGAAAACTTTTGATTATACCCTACTATGTATAAAACAGATAGCTAATAAGAACCTACTGTATAGCACAGGGACTCCACTCAGTACTCTGTAATGACCCACATGGGAAAAGAATCTTAAAAAGAGGTGATACGTGTATGTGTATAACATACTCACTTTTCTGTAAGACACAAAGTAACACAACATTGTAAACCATATATACTCTGATAAAAATTCATTTAAAAAAGAAATAAAATTTTCATTGTAGGATTAGAGTTCATACCATGTGGTTTAATGTATTGAATAATGCATTGAAAAATAAACACTTCAATGTTAGGAAAAGTAAAAGATAATTCCCTTTCACAGATAGTCATGCAGCACATGGATGGTATATCTGAATTCGTATAGTATCTAACAAAAGAGGCATGAAGATGAAGTCTATATGTACAAAGAACTTTTAATAAACCTAGCAGATACATTTCTAAAGGTCAAAATTAAAAATTTCTCATAGTTATTCAGATTTTCAGACTGCCTTTTATAGTCTCATAAAAGATTAATGAAAGATCTGTTTTACACATTTCAATAAACCTCAAATTGAAAATGGTTTTTGTGATATTGTTGGTTTCTTCAATCATGTATTCATACCACTTATAAATGGATTCATTTTTCTTGTGAGATTTTAAGTTACCACTTTCATGTATGAAAATTTCCATTTCCAAAATAGATGTATCTTAATTACACCATAACTTTAATAAATTAAAGAATATTATTCTTCCAGATTTAGGTAGAGATTAACCATTCAGATGAAAGGAGGTTTAAAGGTCCTATCTCTGGCTAATGAAGTTGACATGATTTAAAAAGGACAAAGTTCTCTTCCCTGGTGGGACAGAGGGTAAGAATCTGCCTGCCAATGCATGGATTCAATGCCTGATCAGAAGAGATCCCACATGTCTCGGAGCAACTAAGCCCATGCACCACAGCTATGGAGCCTACGCTCTGTGGTAGTGTAATCGCTAAGTCGTGTCTGACTCTTGCCACCCCACAGACTGTAGCCTGCTAGGCTCCTCTGTCCATGAATTCTCCAGGAAAGAATACTGGAGTGGTTGCCATTTCTATGCTCTAGAGCATATTTTAAAAAGCAGAGACATCACTTTGCCAACAAAGGACCGTACAGTTAAAGTGATGGTCTTTCCAGTAGTCATGCACGGATGTGAGGGTTGGACCATAAAGAAGGCTGAGTGCCGAAGAATTGATGCTTTCAATCTGTGGTGTTGAAGAAGACTCTTGAGAGTCCCTTGGACTGCAAGGAGATCAGACTAGTCAATGCTAAAGGAAATCAGTCCTGAATAGTCCTTGGAAGGACTGATGCTAAAGCTCCAATACTTTGGCCACCTGATGCAAAGAACCAACTCATTGGAAAAGACCCTGATGCTGGGAAAGATTGAGGGCAAGAGGAGAAGGGGCAACAACAATGCTCTAGAGCCCGGGAGCCACACACACCCTAGAGTCTCTACTCTGCAACAACAGAAGCCATGGCAATGAGAAGCCTGTGCACTGCAACTAGGGAATAGCCCCCATTCATGGCGACTAGAGAAAAGCCCTGTGCAGCAACGAAGACCGAGCACAGCACAGCCAAGAATAAATAAGTAAGTAAATAAATAAAAGAACCAAGTTCAGCACTATACAAAGACACCAGTGCTGACCCATATTATAATACTGCAGCGTGAGAACTGAGTATCTTAGAAGTGGAAAGGGTTTTGATGCAATATACAAGTACTCCATCTAAGCAAGACATTCTTTCCTTTTGCAATGTCCCATAGATGGTAATTTGATTATCAAACTAAATTAATATCTTTTGTTCAGTTCAAATTTCTTTTTCTTAAAAGTAGTATAGTAATTATAAACCAAATAAAACAACTAAAATTATATCTGTATTAAACTAAATGTGCCTATCAAATATGGCCTTGATTTTCATGTTATTTACCACAAGATAAAATTCAACTATGGCAGACATGTACAAAAACTGCCCTGAAATACTTACTTTGTAATCACTATGCTGCATGGCAACTAGTTATTAGTTATAAATAATGAACAGCTTTGTAACTCTTCAGAATAAGCATTGCTTCTATGCAACCAAACCAGATGTTAGTAATTTTCCCTCTTGCTTTATTTTCATATGATTTTATTTATGTTCATGGTGAGCTATCAGGGGTAATGGAAATCTCTCTGTGATGGGGAAAAAAAAATCATAAATTAGAAACAGCCAGAAGATGGGCTTTAAACTGTGCTTGGACACAAAAATTGGAAGCAGAATTGCCTGATAAAATTATGTTGAAAAAAGAGACTGCAAGTGTGACAAGATAATCAAGTAACAGATGTTAATAACTGGTATTTAAGGCTGTAATGCAAGTAAAGCACTTAGTGCCTCGTAGATACTAAATCCAAAACTAACTAGATAATTAGATAACGAAGTAAATGTCTATTCTTATTGTTACATTTTTGCTTTTGCAAACAGAAAAGGAAATTTGGATTCAGAACTCCGAGGAAGGAAAGAAGATGTACTTGAATAAGAACAAGATTTGAAACAGAAGCGGCTGAACACTGACTTAGCAAATCTGCACCATGAGACAGGTAAACCTGCAGATGGAGTATCTAGTCATACCCTATAGTGCACTAAACTAGCAGTTCCAAATATAAGAAGTTTGTGCTGTTATTGTCATAAATTATTTACTATCCACAGTTGTAATCTCAAAATCACTTTCCAAGACTGATTCTCAAACTCTGCAACCCTCCCTGCTTGGAATCACACAAACAGAAAATGAAAAACCTAAGTGTGTTTGTATGTGTCTGTGTGTTGTGTATGCAACTGGAGTAAACTAAGTATCAATCGGAGGAGAAAGTTTTAAGTAACTTACTCTAAATTTATACCCTGAAGTAAAACATGTTTATTAAAAATATCTGCTGCTGCTAAGTCACTTCAGTCTTATCCGATTCTGTGCGACCCCATAGACGGCAGCCCACCAGGCTCCCCCGTCCCTGGGATTCTCCAGGCAAGAACGCTGGAGTGGGTTGCCATTTCCTTCTCCAACGCATGAAAGTGAAAAGTGAAAGTGAAGTCGCTCAGTCGTGTCCGACTCTTTGCGACCCCATGGACTGCAGCCAGGCAAGAGTACTGGAGTAGGTTGCCCCTGCCTTCTCCGATTAAAAATATCTACATTGTGTTATAAATGTTAACCTGATAAAAGGTTTATGATGCATTAAAAGTTAAGTGAAATTTAAGACTCTCAGTCATGTCCCACTCTTTGCGACCCCATAGACTGTAGCCTACCAGGCTCCTCCATCTGTCCATGGGATTTTCCAGGCAAGAGTACTGGAGTGGGGTGCCAAGGAAAGCATAATATTCAATTAATCCAATGAAAGTGACTGGATAAAAAGCATGTGTATGTGTGTGTGAGAGACAGAAATTAAACGTAATTATATTTGGAAAAGAAATATAAAAAATGTATGCCCCAAAGTTTTATGTAAAAATTTGCCCTACTTTTTGGTTCAAAAATAAATATTTCTAGAATATCTCACAATGTATATTGCAATAAGTGTATTAGAATGGGTGTATTGTGATATTCTTCCCTTTAGGTTCTAGTTGTAAAAATGTTCGGCTAAGTATTCAGTAAAATAGGCTTAAACAATGTAATCTGTACTCCTCAAGTTACTCATAGTTTAAAATTCACAATATTCCAGAGCTGATTAATTACATATAAATTATGTTTTCTTTGTGTGCAACTCAAAAGATAATTATGGTTAATTGCATTGCTAGGGAATAAAAGTTGTGAGTCAGAGAATAGGAGCTCCTATTATACGAAATTAAGAATTTTAAAAGTTTTCAAAAATTATTTTAAAACCAATATTTGACTTGTAAAGACTCCTAATTAGCCAGCAAATTTCACATTGGCTCTGTCCACATTTAATAACATACATCTGCTCTTTAATTTGATTTCTTCTGAATGTTTTTCTATGTTAGAAAAACAGAAGAACCTGCATGATGTAAATGAATTCACATATCTTTTCCTACCCATCCCCAAAATTAAACCCATGCATAGACTATATATAATTTTTTCTCAATAATTTCTTTTAAGTTTTTTATTTTACCATAAGTATCCATTGCTTTTAAACCATTCATAATTTATTTACTAATGTTTTATAGATCTATAAACAAGTTTTGTTTAGAGGGTTTAAACTTTTTGTGGCATTTTACAGTCAATTTCAGGATAAATTGAGTTTCTCTCCATTCGTGTGAGATAAGGCTCAGCTTTTCTGCTTCAGTGACAGACTGAAGTAATTGCTGTTTACCATGAAATTGCTCACCTGCAATTTACCTTTCACTTCAGCGGCAAATTTATATGAGTTAATTTGGTAGTGAAGGTTCAAAATATGAACACATAATATATTTTGGACTTTGAATTAAATTATTAATCCTGAATTAGACAGAGGAAGCAACCTTATTATACAATTAATATTTTCTCTCAAATTGCCAGTTATTATAGCAAATGCATCTTTCCCATTGAAGCTTTTCACATGCAAGTTTGAACAGGGTAATATCTCTCCCATTATCCTATTGTCTTTATAAAATATATGCAGCCTGCTACCTAGGAAACCTGAGTGTAGGAGGAGCCATTCTGAGAGACTGCACATGGCTCCAGTTGCCAAGGAAACCCGTGCCTTTTTTCCTGTAAATGTGCAGAGCAGTTTCCTTATTAGGAATTGGGTTAACAGCGTTCTCAAAGGAAAAGCTGAGTGAGGAAGGTAGTAAGATTTTTTCATACATATGAACTGAATCGTAAACTCTGTATAAACTGTGATAAATTGGTTTTAGCATGTAAGTTTTAGTGATAAAAGTGAAGTTTTATGGAGTTTTCATCTGGCATAATTAAAAATATTCAAACATGCAAAATCTTGCTGTTAGAGCAGAGGAGCATACAGAAAATGAGTTTTTTTCTGAATAACAAGTGGCAGATACTGACAATATATGATTCATAAAATACTTGTGTGTTGAATGTGCACTTTTTTAAATGACCTTACATAAAATTATTTTCCATGAAATACTTCTGTATGTAACAATTCTAATTAATTCTTTACATTTAGCCCTCTTTTAAAAATCACTGTGTCATTATTGTGCTAAAAATTGCATTTATTTTATATTCTACTATTCTATGCTTTAAGCTTTGGGGGGGGTAATTAAAATACTTTAAAATATAAAATCCAAGTCACATATTATAAATATTACATCAGCATGATCTATCACAATCTATCATCATTTATTAAGCCTCCACCTATTAAACACACAAAACAACCATGGTCAACATGTCTTAACAATATTCTTCAAAAAGCTTTAAAAAGCCTGGTGGACTACAGTCCAAGGGATCACAAAGAGTCAGACACAACTGAGCGACTAACACACACACATGCAAGAAAAACACCCCCAAATGTGTTTTTCTTTGCATACTTAACAAAGAGGTCATTTCTTGGAAACTTTAGCCTAGTTTTCTATGTTGAAGTATAATCACTGTGTCCTTAGGCATCCAACCTAAATGCAGACAGAGTTAAATGCAAGTATTTTATTGCAAAAGTAAGTAGAATAGTTTAAGTTTCTTCCTCTTTGGAATAAATTCATGAAGAACCATAATTCTTTGACTATTCTATTGAGCAGCCACAGTGTGTGAAAGTAGGCACCCTCATATTTCTGGTAGATTCCTGTATATTGTAACAGCTTCTGTAGAATGCAATTTGGAAAATATCTTAAGTGCCTTAAAATGTCTTTTGTTTACATTGGGCTCAGTAGTATAATTTTAATGCAACTTTCTAAAAATATAATATATGCATATATATATAATATATGTATAAGGATAGTCATCACATTTGTTTTTTTAATTAATTTTAACATGATCATTGGTAAAATTATGATAATAGTATACAACAGATACTATGCTGATATTCAGCCATTAAGTAATCAAAGTGTAAAAAAATACACAATCACTTGGAAAACACTTATTAAAGAATAATAAGTGAAAAAGAAAAGGTGAAAAAATAACAAAAGAAAATACTGGAAGTATATACACTAAAATGATAAGCATAAATAGTGTGTTATCATCCCTTGTGTTTTTCTGTTTTACTTCTGCCAAGTTGTTTGCATTGACCAATCATTGCTTTTGTATTTAGAAAATGTCTTAGAGTGTTATAAAGGACAAAGTTTTTGAAGAGTTAAAGTGACATAGAGGGATGCTTACAATATAATGTCAAAAGAAGAAAGGCAGCTTTGCACAATGTATTATAGATACAAACATCACAATGACAAAGCCTGTTGTTAACCCCCATCTTGGAACAGCCATTTCGGAGATAAGTGGGACCACTTGTAGGAAGAGGACACAGCTCTTAAAGCCAGCTATGGATCTGTGGGCAGAAGCAGCTACAGGGAGTTGATATGACAGAAGCACTAGAAGCATAGAATGCAAAATAAAAGTAAGAAACAAACCTCTTGTATCTTCCAGTTGAGAACAATATAGTATTGAATGAGAAGCACCAATTTGTTACTTAAGGATTTCTATATGTGGAAAATTCAAATGATAGAAAGGCAGGTTTATACATAAGAATTTGGGGGAAGTGTGTGATTGGTTCTGATTTCATGTTTTGTTTTGTTTTACACTTATGCTATTTATGTATAAACAAACACATTTTTCTAAGATTTGAAAACCCCAAATATTTTCCTAATTAAAGCAACTTCAAATTGTAGGATGTGGGGATGGCACCAGAATTTGATAAACTATAGCTGGCCACCAGGCTAATCGATATACGAATCCTAGACAGTTTTATATAACTTGCAATAGATGAGTCCTAAATGGTTTCACAGTGGAAACAGTGTCAGACTTTATTTTTTTGGGCTCCAAAATCACTGCAGATGGTGACTTCAGCCATGAAATTAAAAGACGCTTACTCCTTGGAAGGAAAGTTATGACCAACCTAGATAGCATATTCAAAAGCAGAGACATTACTTTGCCAACAAAGGTCCATCTAGTCAAGGCTATGGTTTTTCCTGTGGTCATGTATGGATGTGAGAGTTGGACTGTGAAGAAGGCTGAGCACCGAAGAATTGATGCTTTTGAACTGTGTTGTTGGAGAAGACTCTTGAGAGGCCCTTGGACTGCAAGGGGATCCAACCAGTCCATTCTGAAGGAGATCAGCCCTGGGATTTCTTTGGAAGAAATGATGCTAAAGCTGAAACTCCAGTACTCTGGCCACCTCATATGAAGAGTTGATTCATTGGAAAAGACTCTGATGCTGGGAGGGATTGGGGGCAGGAGGAGAAGGGGACGACAGAGGATGAGATGGCTGGATGGCATCACTGACTCGATGGATGTGAGTCTGAGTGAATTCCGGGAGTTGGTGATAGACAGGGAGGTCTGGCGTGCTGTGATTCATGGGGTCGCAAAGAGTCGGACACGACTGAGCGACTGAACTGAACTGAAATGGTTTCACATCCATGCGTCATGTATAAGATATATATCTGCAATACTAGTTGCTGGGTTTATGAAATAGCCTTCTCCCTACCAAGCATGTTGGCAATATATATATATATATATATATATATATATATATATATATCCTTGAATGAAAGCATCTACCAAAATTTATAGCCTAATAGATAGAACAGATGAAAAGAACTTTGAGCAGAAACTCAAAGGAAAGATCTTTTCAGAGATATATTCTATGGCAGACATGACATAAAGTATCAAATTTTTGTTTTTGAAGTCTGCAGAATTAGATATTAACATATAATTATTGAAAATTTAATAGCTCCAAATTCAAATGTGCAGTCCAGTGATTCCAGTAAATGCTGAAAGCGGTGACAAAAATCATACCACCATTATTTTTCAGAGATTCCAAAACAAGTAAAATGGGAAAATACATTATTTATCCCAAGATATATCTGTGGATCTCTACGTGCCAGAAATACCTGGATAATGAAAGGCATCCAGCAAAGAAGGTATAAATAAACACTATTGGAAAAAAATTAGCAGTAACTGGATGATTGTTTTTCAGTTGTGTCCGAATCTGCAACCCTATGGACACAGCACACCAGGCCTCTCTACCTTTCACTGTCTCCCAGAGTTTGCTCAAACTCATGACCATTGAGTCATTGATGCCATCCAACCATTTTATCCTCTGTCACCCCTTTCTCCTCCTGCTCTCAATCTTTCACAGCATCAGGGTCTTTTCCAATGAGTCAGCTCTTTGATGATAGGAGGAACTAAAAAGTGATTGCTTAAAGCACCTTGATTGACCAAGATACTGCACTGGATCTCATAAACTGGAAGAAATATGTTTCTCCTATAAAGTAGGAGGACCCATTTTAAAACCAATTATAACTCTCACCTTGACAATGATGTTCTCAGATACTCTTGCACTGAAACCACTGGGGAAGCTTGTGTAGCCCTTCTGAATGTTTCTAGCAAAGCAAGGAAAGTTAGACTCATAGGAAGATACTAATGTTAACAGCTGGCTTTCTGGAGAAGGAAACCCTGCTCTGTAGTACTTGCCAATGTCAATGGTGTACATTCTCCCATCACAGCCAGTTACAAACTATCAATTGGACATCACTGAGTATAAAAAGAGGAACAAATCTGTGCCACTGGCTCTTGCCAAGTAGTAAGAGCCAGTCCTCTTCTATTAATGAGAGCTGTTTGCCCTTGAAGTTCTTAAAGAAGGCATTAGCAAAAGGCTGAGGAAAAAAAAAAGGCACACAGCCACAGTAAAATCAGCCCAGCTAAATTGCCTCATAGTTTTATGTTGGAATACTCCTCTTTTAAGCAGTAAAAGAAAATCAAGTTGAAAGTCTTTACCTAAATAGGAAGTAACAAATTTCCTAGACCTTAGTGTTCTCAGGTTGTCAGTAACCTAGATCCAGTGATAACACACAGATGACACAGACAAGAAGCTAATGTCTGCAAATAATTTGAGAAATATGATAGCCTTAAAAATATGTATCACTATAAATAAGACAAAAAAATGAGATGATTAAAGACTCCCAGGAAAGATTTCTAACTCTTTTTTGTGTATTTTCAGGAGGTGGCAACTCTGAATGGCAGCAGGGCCAGCCAGGCAGCCTCATGTGCATTTCAGATTTTAATTTTATTTAAGGTACTTATTTGATATTGTTCAAGGTTTTTATAATATCTATTCTCCTGTAAAGTCAACTGAATAATCCATTGAGGTTTCCTATGAAGGAAACAGCCATACAAAATAAAATGAATTATATGATACAATCAAATAAAATATTTTATGCATTTTAAAAACAAATTCATGACACATATCAGATTTTATCAGAAAGATTGAGACATGCTAATATGACATGAAAAAGGCTGCAAATAGCAATAATCCAAGCTCCAAGAGGTTTCTCTAACTATAGTGCCAGGTTTAAAAACTACAGTGATATATAAAAACTGTATATTTTCTCATATTGATGTTTTTATCAGACTTACCCTATAGAATGTAAGTCTCATGAAACAGACCATCAGATTTGTTCACTGCTATATCTCTAGCTGTTAGCACTTCTCTAGTGCCCAGGAAAAAAGTAGTTGTTCCACAAATACTGTTGAATGAATATAGAACATAAAAGTAGGCAAAAAGTTCATAACACTTAAGTGAGATAATAAATACAAATATGGTTAATAAAAGGGCTTCACTTCCTTCAGTGATAGAGGTCCTAATTATCTAATGGTACAGCAACACTGTGTTTTTAGTTTAACAAGAATATAAGCAATAATGTTTCATGACACTCAACTGGACAATTTAGAAATGTTAGTGGTGGATTTATAGTTCGTCTAATTCTCTATGGGTATTAATTGTGGTGCTGGAGAAAACACTCGAGAGTCCCTTGGACAGCAAGGAGATCAAGCCAGTCAATCCTAAAGGAAATCAGTCCTGAGTATTCATTGGAAGGTCTGTTGCTTAAGCTCCAATATTTTGGGCACCTGATGTGAAGAGACGACTCACTGGAAAAGACCCTGATGATGGGAAAGATTGAAGGCAAAAGGAGAAGGGAGTGGCAGAGAATGAGATGGATAGACAGCATCACCAACTCAATGGACATGAATTTGAGCAAACTCTGAGAGATAGCAGACGACAGAGAAGCCTGGCATACTGCAGTCCTTGGAGTCCCAAAGAGTCAGATATGACTTAGCAACTGAACAACACATCAACAAATTCCTATGGGTATTAATCTTCTGACCTTTCTAAACTGTCAGAGACTTCTTGCTCTTAGACTATATCTCGTAAATATATTCTAACTACTGATTTTTTTCAATATATACTCTGCACACTTTCACATTTTAAGATAACATAAAACTAAACAGAGATAGAAAATGTATCAATTAGATGAGCAATAACCAAGTAGATTTCAAAAAAATATTCTCTCCGCTAAATTAAATAAGGAGTTAATCCATCTCAAGACAAAAAAAAAAAACCTAAAAATAAAAATGAAAAATACAAATATGTATAGAAATATGTTGCTTTTGTTATTGCATGCATGCTAAGTCGCTTCAGTCATGTCTGACTCTGTGCGACCCCATGGACAGCAGCCCACCAGCCTCCTCTGTCCCTGAGATTCTCTAGGCAAGAATACTGGAGTGGGTGGCTGTTTCCTTCTCCAATGCATGCTAAGTCACTTCAGTCATGTCTGATTCTGTGTGACCCTGTGGACAGCAGCCCATCAGGCTCCTCTGTCCATGGGATTCTCCAGGCAAGAATACCTGAATGGGTTGCCATTTCCTTCTCCATGATTTTGTTATTAGGAAACTCAATATTTTAAAATAAATGTAAAGATGTTAATCTTCACAAGTCATCATAGAAATCCACACTGCAACATGCAATGATAATTTTTATTTTTGTTACATAGGCAAAAGCTGATTATAAAACTTGATAAATTGCAGTTCTTACTGGGAAAAGTACACTTTGCTGTGTATAGGATTAAGAATTTGTAAAATTTATTTGGAATAAAATTTGATTGCTTTTATTAAAATTGAAAATGTGGGTATATGTTGAGCAATTTTTGTAGGTTTCCCCAGTATCTGTATGGGCTTCTTAATTTGGGAGAACCCAAGACCACACCTCTTGCACAAAAGCATTATATATTATATATTACATTTTAATTTCTCATATTTTCATGCTTTCCTTTTCCATATTTTCATCTCATCATATATTATCATATGTTATTGCCATACGTTTAATTAAGTCTGTGAAAATATTCTTATTAACAGCTTTATGTTTTACATTTTTCTTGGACTAATTATAATATCTAAGTGTCCAAGAGTTGACTACAATGTACTTCTTTTTCTTTTAATGATGGGTTATATATTTGTTTTCCTTTGTACATTTGATCATTTTGTTTTATAAGCTGGACAATGCATTAATAGTTGTAGGGCATTTGAATGACATTAAATTCCTTTAAAGTGTGTTGAATTTTGTTTTGGTAGATAAATGGCTGGTGGATAACATTGGTCTTGTCAAACTTGGATTCATTTGCTGTTAACTTATTGGCTGAAGACATATTAATATGTCTTTTGTTACCTGAACATTATTGACTGAATATGTTTCAATATTGAAAACGTTTCAATATTCACTTATATAACAAATCACTGGCCATAGGCATTAGTTCTGCAAAAGTCCGCCAGTCAATCATTTGTTAAGGTATATCTATTTTGTTTTTGAACTTAGTCCTATGGTTAGGCCCTTACTCTTGCATGTGATCTTTACAGATAAAGATAGAGCTAGAGATATAGATCTATAGAAATAGATACAGATATTCATCTATCTGTATCTATATCTCTATCTCTACCTAGTCTTTCTGGACTTTCAACTGAAGGCCAATGTGCTGAGTAAATTTCTTTCTATTCTGGGTGAACCATAACTCCAGTGTCCCCTAGCCCTGCTGACCCCTCCTTAATCACTTTTCTGTCCCACAGTGGCCATCCTCTGCTAGGAATCCCAGAGATTCGCCCTTTGCTCTTTGAGCCTATCCATTGGCCAAGGCTGGAATAAATTCATGTCGGCTTATAGCTAACCTTTTTCTCAATAGCTCTCCTCTCAGATTCCTTTCAATGCAAATTCTATCTCCTTACTCCAGTAAGACTTCTGCCTGGGTTTGTCTCCATCTCCCTGCTCTGTGTCAGTAAAGTACCCCTAGAAGAATGTGGGGCGATTGTTGGGCAGTCTTATGGTTCACATTGCTTATTTATCTTTCTTCAGAGATTACTGTCCCCAGCCGCCTCTTTTTCAATGCCTGCAAACAGTGACTCACACATTTCATACAATTTTACAGGTGTTTCTGTTGGAATGCCAAATCCTGAACCAGTCACTCTTTCAAAGCAGAAATCTTTTAGCTTTTTTTGAGATACAGAAATTAAGAAAAGCTATTTACTTATCATGACAAAGTAAGTGATAAATAGAAATTAATTTTAACACATGTCTTCTGACTGTATATCCAAGGTATTTCTATAAACATAGCTGCTTTGCAAATGAATAGCAGTAGAAAAATATGGAGTGGGGCAGGTTTTCTAACTCAGTGGTATACAGCCTTATTAATGGAATAATAAAATTGCAAACATTTTGTAAGAAATAATTTAAATTTTGTGATACTATTCATGTTTTCCTATATATTAAACACATTCACAGCAACAATAACAATATTAATTATCTCTTAGACTTAACATTTCATAAAAACAATATATGATCAGCAAGATTATATTAATAAACATCATTTTTAATAAAGGAGAATTATAGCAAATGAATAAATTTCATTTTATAAAAGTCTCACTTTATTTCACTTTTATCTCTTCTTAGACATAAAGTGGAGTAAACTTCAAAACGTACAAAAGCTCCCGAAAGCACATGTTTGGAAATAACTGACAAAGCGTTTTATTTTAAAAAAATCATCACTTTAGCGCTTTCTGTGTCAGAAAGCATTCTTAGTGCTTACAGTTATTAATTCATTTAAACATCATAATTATGTAATGAATCAGGTCCTATCATATTACCCACCTTTTTACAGATGATGAATCTGATGTGTGAAAAATGAAATATTTTACCCAACATCACCCAACCAATAAGTAAGCAGAGCTAAAATTGTCACTCAGAAAATCAGGTTCTTAAACTTTGCTTCTTTACTCTGATTACTCCTTTTCAAATAGAAATCCAAGGGGGAGAAACAGACATATGCTATGAATAATGTTTCCAAAGCTGTTTTTCCAATCAATTTCAAATAGATACACATTTCCCCAAAATATACTATTGTGTTGGAAGAGATATTTTACTTCAATTTTTCAATTATTGAAATTTTGTCTCAGATAAAATAATCACTCACTATATAATGGGGAAAAGGGGCATTTTTTTCTGGTTCTGCATTTCTAGTCATAAATGAAGGTTACTATTTGAGAGTATGTCATTAAAATAGATAATATTCACTGCAAACAGATATAATTCAGAAGGTTAAAATTCCAGTTAAGATTAGTCTTTAAAATGTAGCCCTTTTACAAAATTAATCTAAATAAATTTATGGTGCAAAGAAGCATTGAAATAGCTTCTTGGAAGGAAGGAAGTCATGCATCAAAGAAAAGGACCATAAAGTGCTCAAATGCAAATAAAACGTATTGATTCACGGCAGTAGCTTCTGAGTAAGAAGAACAGAAAAAAATGATATTCTTCCAGTTTCTATTTTATGAGAAAATCAAGTGTATGTCCTAATCAAAATGTATTCATTAATAAATATTTGACAATTTAAATAACAATTGTAAAATGATTATAAGTTGCAGTTTATTATTGAAAATTGCAACTATTAAAAATAGAACAGAATAACTTGGCAAGAGTTATATTTAAATATCTAGATGTTTTATGCGTTAGTCATATTTCTAATCTCTTAGGAAGAAGACATTTAGATGATCTAAATGAACTTAACCAGATGGAAATGACTGATTTTCTCAGATTTTGGTAAGAAAATAAAACCTTTCATTTACTTGGAATCTAAACAAGTTGGAAGCAAAAATAATTAGAATATTTTGCTGCACATGCAAAAATTAAGCTTTCACATCAAGATTTTTCTCAGTGACTGCCATAGGCAAACCATTGGCAAAATAAAGTCAATATACAAAAGGCTTCTTCACCTATGTATTTAATGGTACCAGACTATCAGAATGGCTCTAATATAATTTTCCAAAGCAGGACAATGTCATGGTTGAACTTTAGCTCCTAAATAAATCCTGTATTAGAGTTTCTCATGCAGCTATTGTTTTTTTAAAATTTTATTAGGTTATAGTTGCTTTCCAATGTTGTGTTAGTTTCTGCCATACAGCAAAGCGAATCAGCTATATGTAGACATATATCCCCTCCTTTTTTGATTTTCTTCCCATTTGGGTCACCACGGAGTGTTGAGTTGAGTTCCCTGTGCTATACAGTAGGTTCTCATTAGTCACCTTTTACACATAATAGTGTATATACATCAATCCCATTATCCCAATTCATCTCACCTCTCCTTTCCCCTCTTGCTGTCCATATGTTTGTTCTCCACATCTGTGTCTCTATTTCTGTTTTACAAATAGGTTCATCTGTACCATTTTTCTATCTTCCACATATATTAAGTAAGTCAGAAAGAGAAAAACAAATATCATATAATAATGCAGCTCTTTTGAGATGGTAGCCTATACCTAGCCCTTCAGAACTGCAACTAGCCTATTTGCTTTACAATCAGGAAGGGAGTGTAACTGGATCAACGAACATGCATTGCCATATAGGATTGGCTTGAGTCACCTGCCCATTCAGATGGCGAAATGAAATCTATCAATCCTAATGAAACATTCTGAACGTGGACTCATCATAAGCTAATCATAATTCATATACATTTATTGTCTCTCATTGTGTTGTCCTTGGAAAATTCAGTTTCATATAGTGAATACTTTAACTTCCACTCTAGCAAAATGACCATTGTAAACCATTGAAACACTCGTGTAAGTGGAAACTAGTTTGCGGCAGTTATGTGTCTTGAAAGGAAAGTCTCTTGGATTTTTTTTTTTCAGGCTCTATTTGCTTTGCTCCCTTGCCAGCTCACTGTCTTTTGCCCAATAACTAAATGAAGGATTTTCTCAGCTTTGGGTCTTAAGCACTTTTATTTTTTGATTCTTCATTCCCAGCTTGGGAAATAACATCAATAACCATGGTTTCAATTATTGTATACATGTTAACAAATCCCCAATTCATATACCTACCCAAGAATTCCACTCTTAGCATCACACTCATATAGAAGTGTCCATTAGACATTTTACTTAGATATTTCAAAAATATTCACTCTCAATCTGTCTGGATAAAGTTCGAAGAAATTAATGTAAGCAAATTCTGTGCATTCCTCTTTTTCACTTTTGTAGCTCCTAAAGAAGACTCTGAATCAGCTTGCTTTTATCTTAAGACTTCTTTTAGTCTAATTTAAATAAAGGAAAGAGAACAAGAACCAAAAGGAACCAAATTGGGTTAAGATTATTTTATATTGTGTAACAGAGAATCTAACCAGAGAACATAAACTGATACAGAATTTGGGATGATGAAGACAGAAGAGACAGAATTCAACATAACAATTTGGGGAGAAAATTTTGTTTGGATATTGTTAATTAGCTTGAGAGAGGTTTTGGAGGCAGTGGTGGCTAATTTTGTGAGTGGCAGAAATCTGGGTATAGGACACATTTTTAAGTTTTCCTGGACATTATTAAATGATGCTTCTCCCCAAATTAAAGATTGAATTTTCTGTACATTATATTGTTTTTAATAGTGTTCTTTCTTCAAATCCATAGTTCATAGAGCTAAGGCCATTATATTTGATTCATGTGCTTTGTCAGTTAGGATCCATTTTAAATTCATATAAAAGAAAACTCAAAGTAGCAATATCTGAAACAGTTAAACATTTAATTCTCTGTTGTAAAAAATAAATCTAGAGGTACATAGTTCAAAACTGGCATGGAAAACTCTAGGTATACCAGGGATCTAGGCTTCTTTTATTTTTCCTTCTATCACACTAGCCCTGGCTAGAACTGTAGTCAGAGTGGCCTCCTCATTTCAGACAGCAGGAAGGGATAGAGCTGGTTACATTCAAGTAAGTAGCCCTACTAGAAGTCCTATTCGATTCAACACTTACAATGTCATCTCATTAGCCAAAATCTACTCACATGACCACAACTGCTCCAAGTAAAATAATCTAGTCTTTCTTCCAAGAGACAAGATGCTCAGCTAAGAACTGGGCTTCAGTTACTAAGGAAAGAAACAACAGATCTTCAATAGATAACAAGTTGCTTCTGCCACATATGCACAAACCTGAATCTATCATCTCTCCTGCCTTGAAACCAGCTTTTCTATCAAGGTTCTCTGTCTCAAGAAAACCACTCAGTTGCTCAAGACAGAAACCCAAGAGCTATCACTGGCTGAATTCTTTTATTACCCATCTTCCTCACCTCTAATCCCAATTAAACACCATGGCTTACTCAACAACTCTTTTCATTTTCTGCAATTATTACAACCATACAAGTCTAAGCCATAATTCCTTCTTCTCTCATCAGGATTTTGAATGTAGGCTTAGAAATGAACTCTGTGCCTGTGGCTTTTCTTTCCTCCCTCCATCACTCAATTTCCTTCTACAAAGCAAAGACAGTATTCCTTTGTATAAAGTAAGTCTCATCATTCTACTTCCCCAATAAGATCACTCAAGGACATCCCATTATTTAGGCAAGTGTTCCATATCTACAAAATGTACTGTATAGACATGCATATTATGAAATCCACTTTACTATTGTGCAATGTAACAATTCTCTGTTAAGTTGTTAAAAATTACAAGTTTTACAAGAAAATCTGACAAAGGTTCTTATTACTTTTATATTTCAGGGAGCTAAGTGGAAAAGAAGGATCATTTTTATAAGTCCACTTTTTTTTTGTTGTTGTTTTTTTGTTTTTTTATTTTTTTATTTTATTTTTTTTATGGAATTTATTTTTTTGTTTTTTTTCATTCTTCCAATTTTATTTTATTTTTAAACTTTACATAATTGTATTAGTTTTGCCAAATATCAAAATGAATCCGCCACAGGTATACATGTGTTCCCCATCCCGAACCCTCCTCCCTCCTCCCTCCCCATACCATCCCTCTGGGCCGTCCCAGTGCACCAGCCCCAAGCATCCAGCATCATGCACTTTTTTAAGCAATGAGGGGGGAGAACCTGAGGCCTATAAATATTTCAGAGTTCCCTAAGCACAAACATAACAATATTTTCACAATTTCTCCATTCAGGGATCCAACAGAATGCTGCAGAACCACTGACTCAGGTCTTAAAGATGGTAGAAGGTGAGGGTAATTGTCAATAGACAATTAGCCTTAAGTGAACATTTCCCAGTGTATAATCAGCTGAGAGGGCAATTTCCATTCCATTTGGGTGAATTCTGATCCCTGAATCTTGCTGGAAGTGAAAGATTTATTTTTCTAAAAACAACTCCTTAACAGCAGGCCTGCCAGTCATTTCTATATGTGCAGCTTACAAGCCTTAATGTAAGCTCTGAAAGAGGCATTCTTACAAGTTCACAGCAAGAAAATTCCCATTAAAGGCAAGTGAATATTGTGAATTGCTTTTAAGCATATATTGAAGGCAGACTTCAGAATTCTGAAAGAAGACTCAGACAAGACTTTCATAAAGGAACACACAAGTATAATGTAAGAAGCCAGACCAAAATGTATACACCCAACCACAGGATAATCCCCTGGAGAATGGAATGGCAACCCACTCCAGTATTCTTATCTGGAGCATTCCATAGACAGAGAGGCCTGGCAGGCCATAGTCCATGGACTCACAGAGTCAGATAAGACTGAGCAACTAACACTTTCACTTCAACCATAGGTTGACATATCCACCCTCATAAACATTATGATAAAATAAGACATAATTAAAATATATGCCCTCTTCCCATGCAAAGTACACACAAAAGAAGGGAGAGATAAAGAAAACGGATTTTTATAACACAGCGTGTTATATTGACTATTGTAGTAGTCAAGAATTGCATCAGTGATCAGACACAAGACTAGGCATTATTTTTTTGCTCAGTTAAATCTAAAGGTGCAAAGATGTGCCCAGTCCAGGAGTATATGATTTTTGTGTTTTCTGCTTTTCTTGAGCAAATGACTTTCATTTTAAAGTCATTGTGTTGTTCAAGGGAGTGTCTGGAACTCCAGTCATATGTATTAGGGAGCAAGAAATGAAGAGAGGGAAATAGAGATTTTTGTCATTTTTTTCTTTCTTCTTTGTAATGAGCTTCTTCAGAACCCCATTCCACAATTTCTTCTTATATCTTACCTACCAGTATATTTGCATAATCTTACCCAGCTTCTAAGAGGCTGGGAAATTTAGTCTTTGGGCTGGAGCATTTCTTCCCTGATAAAATGATTTTTTTTTTTTGTCTAGAGAAAAAAAACCAGTAATTAGAATAGATATCGAATTGGCAAACTTGTAATGATAATAACAAGGTGCAACCAGCAGTCTTGACCACAATAGGAACTAGGTGAGTGCAAAATATTATGTTCTTTCAGTTATCCATTCCTTTGTTACTGCATCCTTTCAGAAACACTTGCTATTCTCAAATATATACCAAGTGCTACACTACAATATACAGAAACAAATTCCTGCAAAGAAATGCCTAATATAGTGATAAATAAAAAGAACACTACAATAAAATGTAGAACTATGTCTGTGAAATAGATAAAAACAAGTAGCTGAATTCATTCACTTATTCATTTCATCATCAAAATATCCAGTAATTGCCAAAAAGATGTGTCAGGTTTTATTATGTGCTGGTAATATTCCATAAATAAGTTAGAGTCCTTTCTTTTGTGATTTATGCTAAGTGTCAAAGTTTTTCCTTTTTTTTTTTCTTATTTTTTATTTTGGATTCTGGTTTGGTTTCACCTCAAACCAAACCAATTCAAACAGAATCTAAGTGAGATCCATATATGGATTTTATTCAATTACCCAGGAAATTCTAATTAGCAACCAAGATTGAGGTCCACTTGTCAAGAGCAGTGAGTCTCAATCAGGGGCAGTTTTTCTCCCCAAGGACATTTGGTCATGTCTGGATGTTAAAACAGGATGGAGGTTAAGTGCTACCAGCATCTAGTTAGAAGCCAAGGATGCTTCTACAATGCACTGGAGAGTTCTCTCTTCAACCCCATCCCCCAAGTAAGACTCATCCAGCCCCAAATGTCAAGAGTGCTAAAATCAAAATATCACTTGTCTAGAGGGTTGAACTGCCAAGGGAACTGGCAATTATAAAACAGGGCATTCACATAAGTTATAGATACTACTGTGCATTCAGGAGATATATTTCTCCCCAGCAGGCTTCTCAGAAGAAGTAAGATCTAGCTGGTAGGATTCGGTCATGCTAAGGTGTGAGGCGGAGCATGAACCAAGAGAAAAAAGTGTTACAGCCCAGAGACCAGGTTATCTGTACCCCTAAAGGTGGAAGAAAGAAGCCAAGTGCAGTGCCGTAGATAAAGAGGCTACTGAATTGGACAGAGCAGGGGTACACTCATGGGATGGTGGCTTTAGAGGGCAGATACCACCTAGAACTGACAATGTTGTCATACTTTCCTTTAACTTATAATCCTTAAGATCTCCCTCCCCCCACCTTTTTTTTAACAAGAAGCTGTTTTTAAAGCTTTTTTTTTTTTTTGACCTGGACCATTTTTAAAGATTTTATTGAATTTGTTACACTATTGCTTCTGTTCTATTTTTCAGCCCTCAAGCAGGGCTCAAACGCCCAACCCCTGTGTTGGAAGGCAAAGTCTTAACCACTGGACTGCCAAGAAAGTCCTTGTAAGTCCCTTTGATTTTGTTGATTATTAAGTAAAAGAAAGAAAGAAATCATCAAGATGAAAGGATAAATAATTTAGCTTTAAAAGATATTTGCATTGGAGTAAAAGTAAACAGGTATTTCCTTTCAATAACCCTTCTAGTCATGTCTTTCTTCTTAAACACCATATTTTACTCCCACTGGTATTTCTTTTTTCAAGTACCCTTCTTGAGAATTTTCTGCCACTTTGAACATAACTCTAGTAACAATGTCATTGATAACAATAGCTAACATCTTTTGAATGCTTGTAGTAAACTCTCTACTTGTATAAAGTTATCTAATCCCCACAAAAAAAATGAACAAATAAACAAACAAAAAAAACAACAGCCGCAGCAACACAATGAATGTTAGGAAGGTTAAATAATTTTGCAAAGTTCATAGAGTTGATTGGTGATAAATCTACGTATAAATCTGACCTCTGAAGTTTAAACAGTTAGGGATTATGTTATATTCAATTCCATAAAGCATAGAAGTTTAGGATCAGCTCAGTTCAGTTCAGTTCACTCAGTCGTGTCCGACTCTTTGTGACCCCTTGAATCGCAGCACGCCAGACCTCCCTGTCTATCACCAACTCCCGGAGTTCACCCAAACTCACATCCATCGAGTCAGTGATGCCATCCAGCCATCTCATCCTCTGTCGTCCCCTTCTCCTCCTGCCCCCAATCCCTCCCAGCATCAGAGTCTTTTCCAATGAGTCAACTCTTCGCATGAAGTGGCCAAAGTACTGGAATTTCAACTTCAGCATCATTCCCTCCAAAGAAATCCCAGGGTTGATCTCCTTCAGAATGGACTGGTTGGATCTCCTTGCAGTCCAAGGGACTCTCAAGAGTCTTCTCCAACACCACAGTTCAAAAGCATCAATTCTTCGGTGCTCAGCCTTCTTCACAGTTCAACTCTCACATCCATACATGACCACTGGAAAAACCATAGCCTTGACTAGACGGACCTTTGTTGGCAAAGTAATGTCTCTGCTTTTCAATATGCTATCTAGGTTGGTCATAATTTTTCTTCCAAGGAGGAAAAGGAGTACGTCAAGGCTGTATATTGTCACCCTGCTTATTTACCTTTTATGCAGAGTACCTCATGAGAAATGCTGGGGTGGAAGAAGCACAAGCTGGAATCAAGATTGCTGGGAGAAATATCAATAACCTCAGGTATGCAGATGACACCACCCTTATGGCAGAAAGTGAAGAGGAACTAAAAAGCCTCTTGATGAAAGTGAAAGTGGAGAGTGAAAAAAAGTTGGCTTAAAGTTTAGGATCATGTTACTATAAAACAATCAAAAATATGTGTTGAGAAATCTAAGTAGATCCTATTGCCTTTAGAGAAAACTCAAGAAATTCATAGTTAGTTATAAAGCAGAGAAATTGCTGTTTTCGTGCTGCTGTTTTTCATAATTAAACTAATGTGACTCTAATAGCTTTCAGGATTTATGTTCCAAAGAATTTTATTCAGAGAATCTTATTCTCATCAGAGGTACATGAATTGCATGTCTTTTCCTCCTGCCAAACTCTACTATAATCTTATTTTTCAGCTCAATCCTAATCCATCTTGTTTAACTGATCTATCCAACTATATTAGTTATATCAGACCTAATCTTATGCAATAATTTTTTATTAAATCTTTAAAAAATTTTCAGCTTTAATGAGTTTTATTTAACAAATAAAATTATAAGATATTTAAAGTGTACCTCATGGTGATTTTTAAACTTAATTTTTAAATGTTACTTTCCACATACAGTTGTTAGAAAATATTGGCTCTGCTCCCCATGTTGAACAATACATCCTTGAACCTGTCTTATACCCAATGGTTTGTAAGATATTAAATCTGTTTTTATAGATACTGTCCATTTCTGTAAATAAATAAAGCAACTCATTTAACCATCTTATTAAATTTTTTAACAAAAAGCTTTGCTCAACATTATAAATCATTCCTTTAGTTTATTTGAAAAAAAGTTTGACAATGATTCTAATGCTTTCTGCTTTCACTTAAAATAGCATGAGATATTTTCCTGGACTATCTGGATGCGCCCAAAGTAATCACAAAAATCCTATCATTGCAGAGAAACAATGTCCAAACTGATAATTAATTATATCACTCTGTGATATAAGCAAGACTGATCAGCTCTTGCTGGCTTTCATGTAAGGAGATCATGAGCCAAGAAACTTGGGAGCCACATCATAAAATGAAGAGAAAAAAATGGCTAAAAGACTATAACCCAATGTGAACTCTATTTGTAAAAAATTTTATTGAAGTATAGTTAATTTACAAAGTTTAGTTAGTTTCTGGTGTACAGCAAAGGGTTTCAGCTGTATATATAAATACGTATATATATATTCCTTTTCAGATTCTTTTTCATTATGGTTTATTACAGCATATTGAATATTGTTCTCTGTGCTATAATAGTAGGACCTTGCTGCTCATCTGGTTTAAATATAGTAGGTTGTATCTGCTAATCCCAAACTCTTAACTTTGTATCTCCCAAACTTTATCCGTGCCCCACCCTCTTTACACTTTGGTAACTGTAAGTTTGTTTTCTATATCTGTGAATCTATTTCTTTTCTGTGAATAAATTCACTTATATCCTATTGTAGATTCCACAGATACTGGAACATATGGTATTGTCTTTCTAATTTACTTCACTTAGTATGATAATCTCTAGGTCCATCCATGTTGTGGCAAATGGCATTATTTCATTCTTTTTATTGGCTGAGTAGTATTCTCTTGTGTGTGTGTGTGTGTGTGTGTATACACACACATCACATCTTCCTTATTCAAATCATTTAGGTTGCTTCCATGTCTTGGCTATTATAAATAGTGCTGCTATGAATATTGGGGTACCTGTATCTTTTTAAATTAGAGGTTTCATCTTTCCTGGATATATGCCCAGGAGTGAGATTGCTGGATCATATGGTAATTCTATTTTTAGTTTTCTGAGGAATCGCCACACTATTTGTCATAGTAGTACACCAATTTACCTTCTCATCAACAGTAAACTCTTATTTTCAGTATTTATTTATTTTAAAATTTTTGGTTAAAATGAGAAATATATTCTATGAAAATCTAAATTAATATTCTGCTATTCAATCTAGAAATCAAAGTCATCAAAATATAAATTGTTTTACTTTGGTTGTGGTAAAATGTATATTAAGTATTTTTTATACATTATGTTACATTTTTTAACATGAAAATGAAATGAAGAGGATATATGCATATTGATTCATACCATAAACCACAAATCAGGCACAAATTCTTGCTTGAAATAATGAACGCATTTGGGTTTTGACTATAAATGCATCTAAGTGGTTTTTAAAGTCTAATGACATGAGATAGTTCATTTGTACTTTGTTAATGTACAACATTAATGATGTCTACAATTTTAAATGCATTAAACTGTGGTTGATTATCTCCCTGTGTACACATTCCAGTTCTGAAATTTAATTGAAGCTCAATAATGTACTGCATTTCTGTCCTTTTTTTCAATTATTCTATTATGCAGATCTAATGTGAAGGCAGATCAAGGTTGCATTTGAACATTATTTCTTGCTTTTAAAAGCAGAATTATATTGGGTTTCTGATGGGAGAGATTTTCTAAATGGAGTAACATTTACAAAAAAAAATGTAGGTTTCTATTATTAAGAATTAAGCTCTGAGAAAATCTCATAGAAAAGAAAAAAACACTTTGCATGTACTATTAGAAGCAAAGTGCAAGGTGGAATCTTAGAAATCATTCATTCTAAACCGTTCATTTTTCAAATAAGGTTATTACCTTGCAGATAAACTTAGCATCTAAGATACCGATCCTGTTAGTGATTATATGACAACTGTAATTCATGTCTTCTAAAGTCTTGCAAAATTGGTTTAAAAAACTTATAGTTAAGAAGGCAGTTAAAGTACACAGGAAATAAAAGTTCAAATATCTACTGCTTTAGTTAAAATCTACTATGCATGTTCACTGCTATGGGAGTTTGGACTGTGTCAGATTGGTTAGTCTGGGACTTTATTTACTGGAACATGCTTCCCTGTAAGGCTCCGGATTGGAGTTTACCTTAAGAGACATCAGTTCAGTTCAGTTCAGTTCACTTCAGTCACTCAGTTGTGTCCGGCTCTTTGCGACCCCATGGACTGCAGCGTGCCAGTCTTCCCTGTCCTTCAACTCCTGGAGCCTACTCAAACTCATGTCCATTGCATTGGTGATGCTATCCAACCATCTCATCCTCTGTCATCCCCTTCTCCTTCCACCTTGAATTTTTCTCAGCAGCAGGGTCTTTTCCAAGGAGTCAGTTCTTCATATCAGGTGGCCAAAGTATTGGAGTTTCAGCTTCAGCATCAGTCCTTCCAATGAATATTTAGGACTGATTTCCTTTAGAATAGACTAGTTGGATCTCCTTGCAGTCCAAGGGACTCTCAAGAGTCTTCTCCAACACCACAGTTCAAAAGCATCAATTCTTCAATGCTCAGCTTTCTTCACAGTCCAACTCTCACATCCATACATGACTACTGGAAAAACTATAGCTTGACCAGACAGACATTTGATGGCAAAGTAATGTCTCTGCTTTTTAATATGCTGTCTAGGTTGGTCATAGCTTTTCTTTCAAGGAAAAGCATCTTTTAACTTCATGGCTGCAGTCACCATCTGCAGTGATTTTGGAGCCCAAAAAAATAAAGTCTGACACTGTTTCCACTGTTTCCCCATCTATTTGCCATGAAGGGATGGGACCAAATGCCATGATTTTAGTTTTCTGAAGGTTGAGTTTTAAGCCAACTTTTTCACTCTCCTCTTTCACTTTCATCAACAGGCTCTATAGTTCTTCAATTTCTGCCATAAGGGAGGTGTATCTGCATATCTGAGGTTATTGATATTTCTCCTGGCAATCTTGATTCCAGCTTGTGCTTCATCCAGCCTGGCATTTCACGTGATGTACTCTGCATATAAGTTGAATAAGCAGGGTGACAATATACAGCCTTGACGTACATGGGGGAGATTAACGAAGTCACAGTCCGTATTCTCCAAAGGCCATCATGCTTAGATGCAGAGATAGACAGATGTAGCATGTTGGTAGCTTCTGGTTTGCCTACAGTCCCCTTTGTTCTACATCCAGCTGTTTTTGCAACCCATTGGTCCTGATGACTAACTGTGACCCCAATATCTTTACAAATGAGAAACAGACATGGCAGAGCATTTAAGGATCCTATGTATGGATGTGAGAGTTGGACTGTGAAGAAGGCTGAGCGCCAAAGAATTGATGCTTTTGAACTGTGGTGTTGGAGAAGACTCTTGAGAGGCCCTTGGACTGCAAAGAGATCCAACCAGTCCATTCTGAAGGAGATCAGCCCTGGGATTTCTTTGGAAGGAATGAAGCTAAAGCTGAAACTCCAGTACTCTGGCCACCTCATGCGAAGAGTTGACTCATTGGAAAAGACTCTGATGCTGGGAGGGATTGGGGACAGGAGGAGAAGGGGACGACAGAGGATGAGATGGCTGGATGGCATCACTGACTCGATGGACATGAGTCTGAGTGAATTCCGGGAGTTGGTGATGGACAGGGAGGCCTGGCGTGCTGCGATTCATGGGGTCGCAAAGAGTCGGACACGACTGAGTGACTGATCTGATCTGATCTGATTGATTCCAGAAGCTTTTGATGGGGCCAGTTTAAGGTGGACTTACGCATTTAGTTTTGGACTACATATCTCTCCTCTTTATTGCACATTAATAACTACTTTAGAACAGTTTCTGAATGTTGGTTGTGCACTTGTGCCAAGTGAAGTAGAGTCATCCTTCTATTGTGTTTCACAAAGCAAAACTATAAGCCAATAGACCACATGTTTTGGGCCACCCTACCGTAAGGATTGATGCAGGAACGAGGATACAGGAAAGAGATGAGGAAAGAGGTCCTTACCATTAAATATTCTTGGTGAATTGCCTTCACAAATGTTATATAAACCTAGCAATAATCTACTGTGTGGGTCAAGCTGTAGGCAAAAAAAAAAAAAGAATGAGGTTTTTCACTGTGTGTGTTAAGAGGATGATAACAGCAAGTTTACTGTTAGTAATGCTTGTGTGTGCTAAGTCACTTCAGTTATGTCTGACTCTTTGCAACCCCATGGACTATAACCTGCCAGGCTCCTCTGTCCATGAGATTTCCTGGGTGTGAATACTGCAGTGGGTTGCCACTTCTTCCTCCAGGGGATCTTCCTGGCCCAGGGATTGAAACCAGGTCTCATATGTCTCCTGCATTGGCAGGTGGTTAGCTACTAATGTCTGAACCAGCCAAACAATAGCAACCTTGGAGTGAAACTAACTACTTAATGAGAATAAGAGTTCTTATACAACTAAGTAGTTGTAGGTGTGTGCAAGGCAGTACATCCTGGAGGTAGCACACTTGCTTTGGAATCAGGCACACCTAGTTCAAATCCAGACCCTATTGCTAATAAGCATGTGTCCTTGAATGAATTATTTAAGTATTTGGAGCCTTTATTACCACATGTTTAACATGGATTCTGTAAGAATATGGTTTTGTTTCATTTGTGAGACTAGGAAGCAATATATGAAAGGTGCTTAGCATAGATCTGACATAGCAGTTATCATTAACTAGGGAAGTATCATATGACACAAGGGACTGTGGCTTTTCTCATGTAATCATATAGGAATATTTGTATCCACTTGCAGCAATGTAGAAAGATTGGATTAACAGATGACAGAGTTTCAAGGGCAACAAGCCTTTATAAACCACTCCACGTCTCTGATTCCCACAGTTAGAAATGAAATAACTATGGATAGGAATGAAAAATGTATCATATGGCTTGAAAGCAGCAATAATTCAATAAAAACATAAAAAGTAAGGCTGAGTAGTTTATAATTATCAGTTACTAAGTTGAAAGTCATTACATTCAAGGGCCTCAGGGGAAATTATTTCAAATTACGAAAGGACCATAAACTCTTGGAGAGAGAAAAAGAATAAAATTAAAGATAAGCAATTATATAAGGATTTTTTTTTCATTCTTGTGCTTCTGGTCTATGCAATCATTTTGCATTATTGGCTATCCATTAATTCTATTCCTAAATAAGTCACCCTGAGAAGCTTACTGCATTCTTTCCATTGCTAAATACATAGAAACTTTGAAGTTATATTGTGAAGGAAAACCTCCAGCTTTCTTTTAAATGTAGCCTTAACAATTATTGATTTCCTCTTAAACACTGAACACTTAAATATTATAACTGAAAGTCAATAAAAATAGACGAATGATTTGAGACCATCTTAAAATGATCCACAATCCGAAAAGGAACTAGAAACCTCTAGTTTTTGATTTGATTAAAACCAATGGCATGTGTTTGCATTTTTTAAATAAATGAACAAATTTAATCATACTATAAAATTTTAATTTCAATATGGACAATTTCCACACTATCTGTGCTAATGATTGGTGGTCTCCCTAAAGCCAAATTTGGCACTTTTACCCAGAACTCAGAAAGTTCCACTGTCAATCAGAACAGAGCTAAACCTGACAGAATAAACCAAGGCCAAAAAAGCTATTTGACTTATGTTGTAAGTCTCAATGTCAGAATTTTCTAGGCCATAATCAGATTAGATTTACACACTTCAGCTATTATGTCTCCAAATGAAATTGAGAAGGCAGCCTGTTGATTTTGAAAGTCTGCTCCATTGTATAGCTTGTACTTCATAAATAACATGTATTTTATATCATGACATAGGTATGTTAAAGCTGATACTTACTCTTCCTATTGATTTTTAAAAGCCTTTATTACAAATAGGACCTCTTCTAAATACCATTTAAAGTCTTAAAATGTAAAAATAATTATACTTCCCAAAAATGTTTTAAATTCACATTGCTATGAACATGACTTTTCTTCTGAGAATCTTTGGAAAACCCTAGAATAAGAACTTAGAAATAAAGTTAAGGTTTAAAAGTTCTTTTTCATAAGCTTTTATTTTTTAAGCCTACAGCACTTTGAGTGCCTTAATGTAAATGGTAAAGACTATGAAAGGCTCAGAAAAAAGGCATTGAATTATATAGTTCCTAATTCTTTTTAACGTTGAGGTAACAACTAAAATTCATAAGGCCAAAGAGCTGCATGACTTGTTCCTTGGAATACCTTTAGCCTTTGCCTTGATCTGTATTTAACAACAGTGTAAAACTTAATCACACGTCTGGATCCCAGAGCTCATTTCAGGAGATATCATGGTGGTGTCATTCATGAAGCCAGAGTTCCAGCTCTAGCATGGCTTTAGCAAGACATGGCTTTAGCAACCATGAGTGAACTTTTCATCCAGTGCCTTAGGATTCCTGGATTTCATGTTCCATGGAATGTGATTTCTAAGGAAGAAGTAGCAGAGACATTCCAAATTGTTACTTAGAACCACTACACAAAGAAAATACGGACAGTAATGTGATTAAAACATCCAGCATAGTGTGGTCATATAGTAAACACTCAACTTACACTGTTTTAATAAATATTGAACAAAAAATAAGGCCACAAAGCTTGACTCAAGAGCATTATAAATTCAAGTCGATCTCACTTTTATGAGAATACTGACCCAGACACCCCTGAAACAAAACAGGATGCCATGAAAAGAGACAATCCTTAACCAAGACAACATTATGCATATTTTTCCAAATAAAGAAGAATTAAAGAACTCATTAGAAAAGAAGAAATTTAGAAAGAGATCTGTTTTGTACGATTACAAACATTAAATCTGTTATAATCATGAGAAATTGATGTATCCACACCTAGAGTTTTTGTCTTCTCTCATCACAGAGTCTAGATTTTTCAAGGGAAGAAAAAATTCTGAACATTTAAGACAAAATTCTAAAAATAACCCCCAAATTTGGGTTGCTTTGCTGCTTGAAGTTTCACATTTTCGGTTTTACTATTAGGTTTCCAAATGTCTCATGATTTCTTTCTGACATACTAACATTTTTGTAATCAAACCCACCAGCAGAGTCCTCACTTGGTGCCACCACTCAAAGTGGGCAGTGAAGTAAACTGCATGGAAACCAGGGGGCAGTGTTTCATTTGAGGGGTAAGGGGAGGGAAATGACCAGCTATCTTCACTGACCGAAGGACAAGAGCATCACCAGATACAAACGTGCTCGGTTCCACAGGGTCCAGAGGAAGGTAGGATTTCCCTAGGGTCATTGCCTTGCATTTAGTGACTTCTATGCATGAACATTTAGACACACCTCCAAATGCTGATGGTAATGGTGGAAAGAAATCTAAGTGGAGGCATTCATTGTTTTTGACGTGTAAGGTGCATAGCTTTAACATCTGAGTGGTTCCAGAGGAAACTGCTGCTGTTGCCAAGTCACTTCAGTTGTGTCTGACTCTGTGTGACCCTTTGGACTGTAGCCCGCCAGGCTCCTCTGTCTGTGGGATTCTCCAGGCAAGAATACTGGAGTGGGCTGCCATTTCCTCCTCCATGGGATCTTCTCAGTGTAGAGATCAAACCCGCATCTCTGGGGTCCCCTGCTTTGGTAGGTGGATTTTTTACCACTAGCACCACCTGGGAAGCCCCAGAAAATATGCTGCTGTATTTAAAATGGATAACCAACAATAACAAGTTTCATGTTACTGTATAGCACATGAAACTTACTTGGCAGCCTGAATGGGAGGAAAGTTTTAGGGAGAATGGATCCATGTATATGTATGGCGAGTTCCTCCACTGTTCATCTGAAACTGTCATGGCATTGTTAATCGACTGTACTCCAAAACAAAATAAAAAGGTAAAAAAAATGTGTGCTATGGAGGCAAGAATTCACATGCCGATTATGCTCCTTTATATTTGCTGTTTGATATGCCATGAGGTCTTTGGCCTCAAAGCTCTATTTACATTTTTCAATGTCTGTGAACTGAAACATGAAGCTTTGGAAACACTTAAAATATGTTTTGATCAATTTCCTGAAAAATCAATGTATGTGACCATGTAAATCTAAAAGAAGAACTGGCTTCACAAGGGGTGATGTCTAACAGACTTAGCGTCTGACACATTCAAGGTTATAAATTTTAATAGCTGAGGAAGCTTGGCTGGATTCCTTTTCGTTGTGACTGCCAGGATGGCTAGCCAATAAATAATCTAACATACTCAAGAACTAACAAGCAGAAAAAGGCTAAATGAAATATACCATTGATAGAATAAGAAGTGGCGAGCAACTTTATTTTTTTGCTGAAATTGGAAATATTATTGATGCTCAGGTAAGAAAAGGAAGCTGTGTCTATTTTACTTTTAAATTATATGTCAGATATGCAACTTTGCCAAAGTACTAGGTTTTTGAAGTCTTATGAAAATCCTTCTTTTGTATTTAGAATGAAATACCTGAAAATTTTATAACAGTGTTTATGCTTTTAAAAAGTAAGAAATCATAAAAATAGCTGGCATCACACTCTTAATATCTCACTTCTCCAAAAAGTAGAATTTGTCTCTTTCTTCTTGGGACTAATTATTTGCAATCTTTCTTTTCTTTCTCCCTTCCTCCCTCCTTCCTTCCTTTTCTTCCTTTTATTTATTTTTTAATTTTTTTGGATTAGTAACTACCAGAATAACAGTACTGCATTTAGACAAGTCTCAGTTGTTTTCTCTAATTATTTTTCAAGGCTTTGGAATGAAATGGATATTTACATTAAGACAAAAGCATTGAAAAATTTGGAGAAGATATTTCCTCAATTCTCTTAAATCAGCAGCAGTGGGTGGGGGGTGAGGAGAATAACATTTGTGTCTATTTGACTCCATCTCCATCTTCCTTCTCTGAGTTTCCTCTTACAGTACCAGGTCCCTACCACAACTCTCTCCAGTTCCAAGACCAGGAGTTTTTCTCGTGGTTACACAAAGATCTTTTTTGATAAAGATTAGTTCAGCCTTCTCTTCTGATTTGTTCAATTGTATGCCTTGACCCATTCAGAAGTCCAGAAAGCCTGGTGGAACTGACAAGTAAACAGAGCCTCCTCTTTGGATGACAGGGGCAGGCAAAGGCTATATTTAGACCCCTATTCAACTCCTATCCTACGAAGCTCTGCTTTCTCTCTCCTCACCATACAAGCAAGGGCTTTGAAATCCATCAAACAAGGTTCCAATCTTTCTGTTGCAATTGCCTGACTTATTCAGCTTAGTCTAATGACCCTGTTTTAGCTGGTAAAAGAGGGGGTGCGATCATGACCTTGCACTCTTGCTCAGGCGTGTCCGACCCTTTGCTATCCCATGGACTGTAGTCCTCCAGGCTCCTCTGTTCATGGGATGCTCCAGGCAAGAATACTGGAGTGGGTTGCCATTTCCTCCCCCAGGAGATCTTCCCAACCCAGGGTAGAATCCACATCTCTTGCATCTCCTGCGTTGGCAGGCGGACGCCACCACTGAGCCACCTGGAAAGCACAAAGGAGGTGGTAGCAGATATAAAATTAAATAAGTCCTAGCATATGTAAGTCACTCAAAGTACGCTTCCTCATCTTCAATAACAAGAAGGCAGAGGCTCTTCCCATCAACTGACATTCTCTTATTTAAAAAAAAGATATTAGCTATGGACAATCTTGAAATATTCCACTTATATGATTAACTACTCTCCATTTAATGACATAAGCCTGCCCTAACCACAAAAGCAGCCTTTGAAATCTGCCACATTTGGAAATGTCTGTGGACTTTGGGATACAGTACACAGGACTCTATCTTCCAAACCTCTATCTTTTCATCTCTCAGAGGCTATAAAAAGGAATGGTGTTGGCTGGAGAAAGTGAAATTGCTTTCATAAAAACTGGCATGCCCTGAAGTAAAACAATGGAGGAATTGGAAGAACCAGTATTCTCATAATGATTGTTTGAAAACTCTCTCCACTAGGATCCAGAGAATGTTTAGTGCATAACAGTCTGTGCTGGGCCATGTGTTAGGCGATGATGGCGCAGAGATTGTGTCCCAGCCAGTCATGTGCTGGAGCCAATGGTTAAATATTCAGGATTTTGTGAGAAGGTTGTTAAACCCTTGGTAACTTGAAACTGGTGGTGGTGAGCATATTTATCCGGATCAAATTGGAATATGGTACAAGTTAGGCTCCCACACTCCAGAACAGATTTATGAGAACAGCACTGACTCAGCCCTCAAGATCCTCAGGCTTGTCGATGGTCCAGCAGACTCAATCCAATTCAATGCCATTTCCATAGAACAAATCCTAAAATAAAGCACCCACTAGAGGAGCTCAGAGATGAGGTAAATGTAAACTTTGTTTTCCATTTTGATATCAGTATCTATTTGTACCTTTTAAATTGACAAGCCTCTGAAAACCAGATTCTTCTGGAATTTCCTGTTAGTCCATCTTAATCTGTGGTAAAGAGATTTGACTTCAAACTAACACAGCAATACTTAGACAAAACAAGACACAACTTCTCTTCTCAGTGGGCACATTTCTCCTTTTGTAGGATCTAAATATAGCTTTCTTTCATCTATTTTATTTTAAATGAAAAAACACTTATTCTCAAGGCTACATGAGGTGTCATAATAATGTGCACATCTGAAGTTCATTCTGCCAAGTATAGGCAGAACTTGAATTCTTGGTCTTTACCCAAAAATGGCTGATTCCACTTGCTATCAGGGAGAGTTACCTACATTCCCTCTCCCTGCCATTCCCTCCTCTTTCACCAGTACAGAGTAACTTCCGTCATGACTGTCTTTAGCCCTAGCTCCTGTTTGCTTCTTGCCTTGCTTTAAAGTTGATTTGGCGCAGAAGGGGGAATGCCTACAGAGCAGGCTGATGAAGGGCACAATGAGCAGGATTCTTCACTCTGAGACAATTTTTCATGCCAGTGTCCTCACCTTGCTGTAAATGACCGGTCAACTTAAGGTTATCGCGAGAGCTGTGGTAAGAACTGATCAGCACGGAAGTATTAAGCACAGGTACAAGTCACAAGAATCCGCCTCTGGGTCAGAGTTGGAAGGAAGAGAAATGGGTGCCTGCCTTCTTACTTCAGTGGCTTGAATCTAACGTGATGAGAAGTATTGTTAGACATAGTTGGTAGGTTCTGCTGCTGCTAAGTCGTGTCAGTCGTGTCTGACTCTGTGCGACCCCATAGACGGCAGCCCACTAGGTTCAGAGGTCCTACCTATTTCAAGTAGCAAGTAAGTTAGTTGGCTAAAGAACTGAATCACCATATAGATTTCTGGTCAAAAAAGAGTTTGTTATCTGTGCTTAGCAAGAAAACTGGCTCAAAGCATTGGACAATTTTGCCTACAGTTATTCCAAAAGCTATGCTCTTTCTCATGATACATTTGCAATATCTCTTTTGGAGTCTCTCCTGAGTCTGTCATAAATCTCATGAGAAGATTAGCTTTTTTACTTCATTCATACTGTATCTTTGAAACACGCACACACACGCACACACACTCTATATTAACCAGCTTCATCACTCATTATTTGCTTGTATCACTGCTTAACTATATGCATTTTAAGGGCATGCATGCATGCTAAGTTGCTTCAGTCGTGTCCAACTATTTGTGACCCTATGGACTGTAGAACCCCAGGCTCCTGTGTCCATGGGATTCTCCAGGCAAGAATATTGGAGTGGTTTACCATGCCCTCCTACAGGAGATCTTCCCAACCCAGGGATTAAACTTGTGTCTCCTGCCCTGGGAAATGGGTTCTTTACCATTACTGCCACCTTGGAAGCCCATTTTAAGGGCAGGGATGATTAATTCCTTGATTTTGGTATCCACAATGCCTAGTATTTAGTGTGCTTTATAATATGAGTTGGAAGATGGAAGGAAAGAAGGAAGGATGAAAGGAAGGAGGTAAAGGAGGAAAAAAATAAACTATGCAACTCTGTGCTGGAAAAAGAAAAGAAATTACAAATTGCTTTTGATTGAGTGCCATCCCCATTCCAACTGATTGTATGAAGCACCTAGAATATTATTTTTAAAATCTTAAATCCCACTCCAAACTCACCAAAGCAGGGTCTCTAGGAAGTAAAGATTGGAAATCTCAATGTTTAAAAGTCTTTCCAGTGATTCTGATACCAGCTAGTCCAGGAACCGCATTTTTTTTTTCTTCTCTATCTTGCTTTCAGACTTTATTTTTATTATTATTTATTTTAATTGGAGGTTAATTACTTTACAATTATGAGGTGGTTTTTGCCATACATTGACATGAATCTGCCATGGGTGTACATGGGTCCCCCGTCCTGAACCCCCTCCCGCCTCCCTCCCCATCCCATCCCTCTGGGTTGTCCCAGTGCACCAGCTTTGAGTGCCCTGCTTCATGCATCACACTTGGACTGGTTATCTATTTCACATATGGTAATGTACATGTTTCAATGCTGTTCTCTCAAATCATCCCACCCTTGCCTTCTCCCGCAGAGTGCAAAAGTCTGTTCTTTACATCTGTGTCTCTTTTGCTGTCTTGCATATAAGGTCATTGTTACTATCTTTCTAAATTCCATATATATGCATGAATATACTGTATTGATGCTTTTCTTTCTTTCTTCACTCTGCATAATAGGCTCCAGTTTCACCCACGTCATTAAAACTGACTTAAATGGGTTCTCTCTTTTTTTTTTTTTTGTAGCCGAATAATAGTCCATTGTATATATGTACCACAACTTCCTTATCCATTCATCTGCTGATGGACATCTAGGTTGCTTCCATGTCCTGGCTATTGTACACAGTGCTGTGATGAACACTGAGGTACGTGTGTCTCTTTCAGTTCTGGTTTCCTCAGTGTGTATGCCCAGCACAGGGATTGCTGGGTTGTATGGCAGTGCTATTTCCAGTTTTTTAAGGAATCTCCACACTGCTTTCCATAGTGGCTATACTAGTTTGCATTCCCATTAACAGTGTAAGACTGCCATTGTTTTAATCAGTGACAACATCATGGTTGGAAGTATATATTATCTCTTAAATGCAGTTGTTGATTTGGCATGAAAGACCCTCTTTCCAGGCCCTGGGGATGTACTGGAGAACAAAGCAAAGCCCTCAATGTCAAGGAGCTTACGCTTGCTGAGGGACTATTTTAAGTAGGCTAGTTGGGGAAGGCCTCTTTGAGATGACATTTAAGTAATACTCAAATGAAACCAGTAAAAATCTATCATTCAATATAATTTAAAAAGTCCTCATAATTCCTATAGATCAGAGATCCTTAAACTCTGGGATCTAGTGCCTGATGCTCTGAGGTGGAGCTGATAATAGAAATAAAATGCTCAAGAAATGTAATGAGCTTGAATCACCTCAAAACCATCTCCACCCCACCCCACCCTCAGTCTGTGCAAAAACTGTCTTCCACAAAACCGGCCTCTGTTGCCAAAAAGGTTGGGGACCACGCTATAGGGTAAAGTGGACTCTATGAAAGAGTTTTATAAAATATGTGCCTTAAAGGATATAGTTTTCTCATGCTATGTTTATGAAAAACGCATGAGCCATTTTATTCCACCAGAAGCAATTTGATTTACTTCAGATAAATGTGTATTCAGTAACAAGGCTACTTTAAAAGCAAAGATTATCTTTAAAAACCTATTGAAAAATGAAAAATGCAAGTCCTTAGAATTTTAACTATGTTTCTATGACTAAAATGATAGCACAAAAATAGCTTGAGCTCTAAAATTATATTGTATGAAATTATGGATGCACAAGAATCAGTTTCCTCTGAGCTTTGATAATTACATTTTAAATAGAGTACTGACATGCTGTAATTATAATATTAAAATACTAAGATAATCAAAAGCTCAAAGGGGCATTTTGGGCTTCTAAACGATTTCATAAATGTCATTAAAAATTTTACTGTATTTCAATTACACCATAGGAAGACTATTATTATTTGTACAGTTCTGTTAATATCATAACTGGCCATCTTTTTTGACATAGGTAAAATTATTGCCATTGTATCCACCTAATAACATTGATTTTTAAAATCCTTATTTTATGCAATGGCCTCAGAAAAATTTGTTCGTTTCAGCAGAAAAACAAATCCCTTTACTTTCATTATTTCTTCTTTCCACCTGTCTTGAAGAGTTAGCCTTCCTAATTTTCTAAAGCCGATAGAATTCCCCCCTCCCACCTCTGTTCATATTCATCTCCTCTCCTGCATACTCCATCAAGTATCTCTTCTCTTGTGATTTTGGCCTCTTCTTTTACATTGGATAACTTCTCTTTTGTTTTCTAATTTATTTTATTGAAGTATGGCTGATTTACAGTGTTGTGTTGATTCCTGCTATACAGCAAACTGATTCAGTTATGTATACATATACATCCTTTTTCCTATTCATTTTGATTATGACATCATAGGATATTGAATATAGTTCCCCATAGGATATAGTTGTTTATCCATTCTATATAAAATAGTTTGCATCTGCTAATTTGAGGATATTCTTTTAAATAACAAAGTATCTCGATTCTCCTCTGTATTGAGAGTAAACTAAGAATATAACATCTTTAAGAATCCTGCAGCTCTTTGAATAATTATTACATCTCTTCTCATTGTGCCCTTCTCTTTGGGGAAAGATGGGACTGCATCCTCTGCCCACAAGTGTATTTCTCTCACTCTCTTTAGTCTTCATTCTATCCTCTTTATTCCACCAAATAGTTGTCTTTTAGGTTACTGGCTCACTGAGCCACCTAGAACTCAAGGGTCTTTTTGTCCCTGACAATGCGCTACTTGATCTTTTTGCAAGTTTTGACCTATATAGCACCTGGTTCTTAAAGTCCCCTTCTATGAGAATTAGTGATTCATTTTTTTTGCTTCAATTTCTACTCCACTGCTTCATTTCAATCTTCTTTACTGCTCTCTCTCCATCAGTCATAAATTCCATTTCTTCACTCATTTTAATATAGCTTTCCTCAGTGTTCCAGTATCAGCTTCTCTTCAGTCTCTTGCTTATTGACTCCACTTATGTTTTCTTTTTTTTTTTTTTATTTTATTTTTTAAACTTTACATAATTGTATTAGTTTTGCCAAATATCGAAATGAATCCGCCACAGGTATACATGTGTTCCCCATCCTGAACCCTCCTCCCTCCTCCCTCCCCATACCATCCCTCTGGGTCGTCCCAGTGCACTAGCCCCAAGCATCCAGTATCGTGCATCGAACCTGGACTGGCAACTCGTTTCTTACATGATATTTTACATGTTTCAATGTCATTCTCCCAAATCTTCCCACCCTCTCCCTCTCCCACAGAATCCATAAGACTGTTCTATACATCAGTGTCTCTTTTGCTGTCTCATACACCGGGTTATTGTTACCATCTTTCTAAATTCCATATATATGCATTAGTATACTGTATTTATGTTTTTCCTTCTGGCTTACTTCACTCTGTATAATAGGCTCCAGTTTCATCCACCTCATTAGAACTGATTCAAATGTATTCTTTTTAATGGCTGAGTAATACTCCATTGTGTATATGTATCACAGCTTTCTTATCCATTCATCTGCTGATGGACATCTAGGTTGCTTCCATGTCCTGGCTATTATAAATAGTGCTGCGATGAACATTGGGGTACACGTGTCTCTTTCCCTTCTGGTTTCCTCAGTGTGTATGCCCAGCAGTGGGATTGCTGGACGACTTATGTTTTCATTCATTCAGCTATAAAAGTGCTTGTTACTATAATTAAAGTTTTATTGCTATTATTTAGTGATAAATATGTCCCTTGCTATTATGATTACCTAAATACGTATAAACACAAGGATTAGGACAGACAAGAATATAATTTATTGTTTGTAATGCTGTGCCATAAGTGTATTACTGTGTTCAGGGAAGAATATAATGATGGTACTGAGAAGAAATGACCAAATATCCTTCTGTCAATTAGACTTCTCAAATGAGAATATCATTGACCTGGACCATGAAGAACAAATAGAACATTTGTCAAAATATATGAAGAAGAAAAGGTGATTATTCTAGGCAGAAGAAATACTGCATGCAAACATTTGTATGAGAAGTTCTTTATTTTTTATTTCTATGTCACATGGCTTATGAGATCTTAGTTCCCTGACCAGGGATTAAACCCAGGCTTCCTGCAGTGGAAGTGTAGAGTCCTAACCAATGGACTGCCAGAGAATTCCCTAATATATGTAAACATTTAAATCATAAACTACATGATGATAATATTTCCATCTACTTTTCTAGTCATATTTTTACCCTAGGCGTCAAAGTTTTCTTTCTGCATATCTAATGGACTTGCCCACCAGGACAGCTGGGTAGGCTGTCAAAATAAACACTTCCTCTTTCCTTTCTCCCACCTTCTCCTCTATATCTGCTTTCTCAGTTCAGTCACTCAGTCATGTCTGACTCTTTGCAACCCCATGGACTGCAGCACACCAGGCTTCCCTGTCCATCACCAACTTCCGGAGCTTACTCAAACTCATATCCATTGATTCGGTGATGCCATCCAATCATCTCATCCTCTGTTGTCCCCTTCTCCTCCCACTTTCAATCTTTCCTAGCATCAGGGTCTTTTCAAATGAGTCAGTTCTTCTCATCAGGTGGCCAAAGTACTGGAGTTTCAGCTTCAGCATCAGTCCTTCCAATGAATATTCAGGACTGATTTCATTTAGGATAGACTGGTTGGATCTCCTTGGAGTCCAAAGGTCTCTTAAGAGTCTTCTCCAACACCACAGTTCAAAAGTATCAATTCTTGTGTGCTCAGCTTTCTTTATAGTTCAACTCTCATATCCATACATGACCACTGGAAAAACCATAGCCTTGACTAGATAGATCTTTGTTGGCAGAGAAATGTCTCTCCCATTCATATGCTGTCTAGTTTGGTCATAGCTTTTCTTCCAAGGAGCAAGCATCTTTTAATTTCATGGCTGCAGTCACCATCTGCAGTGATTTTGGAGCCCAAAAAGATAAAGTCTGTCACTGTTTCCCCATCTATTTGCTATGAAGTGATGAGACCAGATGCCATGATCTCAGTTTTTTGAATGTTGACTTTTAAGCCAACTTTTCACTCTCCTCTTTCACTTTCATCAAGAGGCTCTTTAGTTCTTCTTCGCTTTCTGCCATAAGGGTGTTGTCATCTACATATCGGAGGTTATTGATATTTCCCCTGGCAATCTTGATTCCAGCTTGTGCTTCATCCAGCCTGGCATTTCACATGATGTACTCTGCATATAAGTTAAATAAGCAGGGTGACAATAGACAGCCTTGATGTACTCCTTTCCCTATTTGGAACCAGTCTGGTGTTCCATGTTCAGTTCTAACTGTTGCTTCTTGGCCTTCATACAGATTTCTCAGGAGGCAAGTCAGGTGGTGTGGTATTTTCCCATCTCTTTAAGAATTTTCCACAGTCTGTTGTGATCCACCAAGTCAAAGGCTTTGGCATAGTCAATAAAGCAGAAATAGATGTTTTTCTAGAACCCTCTTGCTTTTTTGATGATCCAACAGATGTTGGCAATTTGGTCTCTGGTTCCTCTGCCTTTTCTAAATCCAGCTTGAATATCTGGAAGTTCACGGTTCATGTCCTGTTGAAGCCTGGCTTGGAGAATTGTGAGCATTACTTTGCTAGTGTGTGAGATGAGTGCAATTGTGCACTAGTTTGAACATTCTTTGCCATTGCCTTTCTTTGGATTGGAATAAAAAATGACCTTTTCCAGTCCTGTGGCCACTACTGAGTTTTTCAAATTTGCTAGCATATTGAGTGCAGCACTTTCACAGCATCATTTTTTAGGATTTGAAATAGCTCAACTGGAATTCCATCACCTCCAGTAACTTTGTTCATAGTGATGCTTCCTAAGGCCCACTTGACTTTGTATTCCAGGATATCTGGCTAAAGGTGAGTGACCACACCATAGTGGTTATCTGGGCCATGAGATCTTTTATGTATAGTTTTTTAGCTCAGTTAATAACAAAGTCATTATCCCAATCACCTAGTGATTTCTGGAAAAAGCCTGAACTGTATATTATCTTCTCTATATAATAAATTACCCACTCTTATGAAATCTCCATCTTAATGTTTATTATGTTTGTTCCTTCCTTTCCTTTCAAACTATATGCATTGATTCATTTATTGACTTTTTCTTACAGTACTTATTGAATGCCTTCTATGGCATTCCCATGGTAGCTTCCCAGAGCTATAGCAATGAACTAACCAAGGATATTGCCTTCTCTCATGGCTGTATATTTTATGATAATTAAGTGAATATTTTATGATAATCAAGTGAATATACAAATATTGTATAAGTTTCAGTTCAGTTCAGTTCATTTCAGTTGCTCAGTCAGGTCCGACTCTTTGTGACTCCGTGAATCTCAGCACGCCAGGCCTCCCTGTCCATCACCAACTCCCAGAGTTCACTCAAACTCATGTCCATCGAGTCGGTGATGCCATCCAGCCATCTCATCCTCTGTCATCCCCTTCTCCTCCTGCCCCCAATCCCTCCCAGTATCAGGGTCTTTTCCAATGAGTCAACTCTTCACATGAGGTGGCCAAAGTATTGGAGTCCAAAGTATTGGTGGCCAAAGTATATGAACACCCAGGACTGGTCTCCTTTAGGATGGACTGGTTGGATCTCCTTGCAGTCCAAGGGACTCTCAAGAGTCTTCTCCAACATGACAGTTCAAAAGCATCAATTCTTCAACGTTCAGCTTTCTTCACAGTCCAACTCTCACATCCATACATGACCACAGGAAAAACCATAGCTTTGACTAGATGGACCTTTGTTGGCAAAGTAATGTCTCTGCTTTTGAATATGCTATCTAGGTTGGTCATAACTTTCCTTCCAAGGAGTAAGCGTCTTTTAATTTCATGGCTGAAGTCACCATCTGCAGTAATTTTGGAGCCCCCCAAAATAAAGTCTGACACTGTTTCCACTGTTTCCCCATCTATTTCCCATGAAGTGATGGGACCAGATGCCATGATCTTAGTTTTCTGAATGTTGAGCTTTAAGCCAATTTTTCCACTGTCCTCTTTCACTTTCATCAAGAAGCTCTTTAGTTCCTCTTCACTTTCTGCCATAAGGGTGGTGTCATCTGTCATCTGAGGTTATTGATATTTCTCCTGGCAATCTTGATTCCAGCTTGTGTATAAGTTTAGGGATGATAAATTCTAAGCAGAAATATCACTTCATTGGCATGACTTTCTTAAACAGGTTGGGCAGGGAAACAGAAGGTGAAACCAGAAGGAAGAACACCAGTTAAGACTTTGATAGATTATAGCCAAGCAGGCTAGTAAGCATTTTTTTTTGTACCTATTTGTGCATAGCACATCATCCTAGGGCTTGGGCATGTTATGGTAGACATGATAGAGCAATTGAGGAGCTACCACAAGTAACTATTAAATGTATCATGCCTCCCCATTCTTCTTCTCTAGTATCTCCCCACTAGTGTCAGCTTCAAGAACTCTAAAGAGGGGCTGACATTTAACAGATGATGAAGGTGTAGAAAAAATTTACATGCATGGGAGCTAAGTTCTTTCAGTCACGTCCAACTCTTTGTGACGCTATGGACTGTAGCCTACAGGCTTCTCTGTCCATGGGGATTCTCCAGGCAAGAATGGAGTGGGTTGCCATGCTCTCCTCCAGGGGATCTTCCTGACCCAGGGATCCAGCCCATGTCTCTTATGTCTTCATCATTGGCAGGGGGTTCTTTACCACAAGTGCCGCCTGGGAAGCCCAGAAAGAATTTACACACTCACTTACATTTTTTTTGATAAATATACAATTCTTTTGATTATTTATGGATAAAACACAGATGAAAATAGTCATTATTTAGTGGGAATACTAATGTCATGGATATTCATTACTTTTTTAAAAAACTGGATATTAGAGATCCCCAGAAGACCAGTCTAGCTTGCAAAACCCTGAGAAAATATTTCATTAAATGAATTCTCACAAGTGACTTCACAAAAATATTGCTGACCTTAAACTTCACAAAACAGCTGTTTAGAACTTATTATAAAGGAACATTTACCTTGGACAATAGAGAAAAGCCTAGATATATTATCTCTAACACAGAAAGCTACTATTTAAAGAGTGATTATACATTACCAGTTCAGTTATCTTCTTCTACATTATTCCTGATTCACAAATTGTGGGGGCGCACCACAAGATAATTAACAGGTTTAATAGAGTAAGGATGTTGGTACTGAATGTTTTATTTAGAGGTAAACAGATTGATTTTATGGGGAGAAAAAACTAGCACTTAGTTTTTTGTTTATTTGTTTGTTGATTTCCCTACTTTTATTTCCAGTCTATAAAAGGCACCAAATGAAATGTTTTTATCAGTAGAATTACATCAGACATTGAATTATACTTACTGTGTTTCGTTTAGTTCTGGCACCCATTTACTCTGGTATAAATTTAAAAATGCAGTCTCCTAACAGGCAATGACTTACCTTCAAAATACAATGTTGTCACAATTCTTTTTTTCATGTACAAGTACAATATGATTCAAGCCAGTTTTAGTCCAAAATGAAGGGGGTGATTTTAACTCTCCATTAGTTAACTCTGAAGAATAGGAGTGAAGTTGGTCTTAAGAAACGTCAGGATCTAGAGAGTTAGAAGTTTTAGTTTCTATCCAAGTACTCTTCATTCCTACCCCACTTCACTGAGTTTTGTCTATATTCTCTTCTATGCAGAGTTTTATAGCCCGGGGTTGGAATACGGGTGTAGAGAGCCCTAAGGCTGCATCATCACAGCTAAGCACCAAAGAACACTCAACTCTATGTGAGGGTGTCAGGTGGTGAGTTGTAGGAGTTTCCACTCCAGTGTTAGCATGGGAAATACAGAGTAAGGTCCTGATTGCCACGGCTTAAATCATATACTATCCATGGGTCAATTATTGTGGCCAGGGAAATAGAATATCCTTGAATCACAAGAGCTATCCTAACCTGGTGGTGGTGACTGGAGGCTGTGATCGGCAATCAGAACTCCATGGACCACAGACTGGGTTATAGAGACGTATCAGGTTGCTGATAAGAAATGAAACACAACTAAAAAATTATCTGTTACAGATACAGTTTTAAATGGCAACCCACTCCAGTATTGTTGCCTGGGAAATCCCAAGGACAGAGGAGCCTGGCAGGCTACAGTCTGTGGGGCTGCAAAAGAGTCGGACACAACTGAGCAACTAAACAACACCAAATGCGTGTTTTTCTAAACATTAAATAAATCCATATTGATAGGACTTCATGTAAATGCATTGCTTTTCAAATTTCTAATAGAAGGACAAGAGAGAGAATCTCTAATATTTTAAAATCCTATCTGAGTCCTACTGTTCTGTTTAATTTTCATTGAGTTACTACATGTGCAGGATATTTTTTGGCCTCTTGCCATGAATGTAAACCCATTGTCCTTCAAGTAATTTAGAGTATAAAAGACAGAGAAGGAAAGAATTCACCTTTGACATGTGTAGCCCTATTTAAGTCTTGTTTTTTCTCTGAGAGTTTTCAAGTTGAACCTCTCCTTGTCCATTGATATTTCTTTGATTTTTTTTTCTTTGTGCTTAAGCTACTTTCCTATATTCTGTCTCTTGCAGATATTATTTTCTGGCACCTCTATCATCTCTATAGCCATCTCTTTTTCACTGGGATTCAAATTTATTCTTGGTTAAAACTATGTTATCCACCAGATCATTCTACTAACTCAGACTCCAGAAACTGTCTTTTTCCTGACAAGAATTATTCTCCACCATTTAGTCCTCTCATCACAGAATCTTGGAACATTTTCAATTAGTACCTCTTCTGGTCCTTTAAATGGAGTCAGTCAGCCAAAGAGAGCAAATGAATGAAACTTTGGGGAAAAGCTCACATCTAGCATTCAACCTTCAGAGTTGGACACCACCGAAGCGACTTAGCAGCAGCAGCAGCAGCATTCAACCTTAACAACCTCCTCCTTGCCCAGTCCCACTGCTATGTCTGCTTTTCATTCTTTTTTTTGTAATCTCTGAATTCGTATCACAATTGAAAACATCTACCCCAGATCCTCACTCGTGTATCTGTAACCCATGTTGCCTCTTTCCTGTGTCCCTGATTTTGCTTGGTTCTGTTCCCTCGCAGACCCCACTTTCTCTGCCTTACCTCAACTCTGGCTCCCACTAGATCTACAAATGCTTCACAGGCAAGAGGTTTTTCTCTACCCATGGTTTTTCTGTCACAGTTTGGGACATGGTCAATATGAATTTTTGGCAGTATCAGCACATTATCTTTTGGTTTTAATCTTTCTAAGAGTTCCTGAGGTAACTTTGTGAGAGGACTAATTATTATGGCTACCAAAATTGTAGAAAAATAACTGACTTCATGATGCTTATTACTATCATAGAAATAGGAGACACTGTAGTCTCAAGTCCATTTCAAATAAGTACATGTTACATATGTACAGTGTGTATACATATATAGACACACACACATATACATATACATTGCCTGCACACACACACACACACACACATCTATATACACAGGGCTTCTCATCGGCTTAGCGGTAAAGAATCTGTCTGCGAAGCAGGAGCCTCAGGAGATGCATATTCTATCCCTGGGGAAGATCCCCTGGAGGAGGGCATGGCAACCCATTCCAGTATTCTTTCCTGGAGAATCCCCATGGAGAGAGGAGCCTGGTGGGCTACAGTCCATGAGGTCGCAGAGTCGGACATGACTGAAGCGACTGAGCATGCACCCTTGAATATATAGACATGTACATATACACATATATACATTGCCTGCAAAGACTATAGTAAAGGAGCTGAACTCTAACCATCTAATCATCCTGTAATCATTAAAAGAAAATTCAACATTCATAGGGAAATGCAAGTTATCTTTGGAAAGTACTATCTGTGGGAAAAATATACAAAATATTAGAATCTTTAAGAGGATTTACAGAGTAAAATGGAGAAGGAAGTCCGACTCAGGTGTGGAACATCCAACAGCTTTAAAGCTTCTGCCTTAAGTAAAAACAAATACAGCTCTTTCCAATTCCAATTGAACATCATCCTTTTAAGTTTCCCCAGCAAGGAAGGCCACTTTTTCCTCTGGCCAGTGGCCTTTCCAGGAGGAAAGGTATTGAGGTCAAACACAGATGTGCACCTCGTTGCTTGCTCTGTATCCGCTGTGCTCAGACAGCTGCCTCCAGTGTCCAGCCCCGTAAATGCCTGGGATACTTTAAATTCCTGTCATCCCTGGCTTTTCCCCCGATACATGAAGTTAGAAAGTCCAGTCCTTAACTGAGGATACCAGATTCCAAATCTACCTGTTTGGAACTGGTAATAAATATTCTTACCTAGACTGCTAGAAGGGCAATTACCATAGTGGCCAAATATGCAACTAAATTGCTAATCCAAAAATGGTTGTTAAAGATGACTTAGGGCAAGTCCTTATTATATACATGAGACAACTGAGTCCCAAAGTAAAAATTATTTACTCTAAGGACTGAGGCTGAAACTGAAACTCCAATACTTTGGCCACCTGATGCGGAGAGCCAACTCATTGGAAAAGATCCTGATGCTGGAAAAGATTGAAGGCAAAAGAAGTGGGTGGCAGAGGATGAGATGGTTAGATAGCATCACCAATTCAATTGATGTGAATTTGAGCAACTCCAGGAGATAGTGAAGGACAGGAGAGCCTGGGGTGCTGCAGTCTATGGGGTCTCAAAGAGTCAGACACAACCTAGTGACTGAACAACAACAAAATGTCGTATAGTGAGTGAATCCTGTTTTGGAATTCAACTCTTTAAGGTCTGTTGCACTGTCTCACACTGCCTGCCACATTTTTCCCTCTAAACAAAAATCGGAGCATATTTGTTTCTGAAATAAAATCCTTCCCCTGGCTGATGTTTTAGAGAACATGAAGACATTTAAATAATAAAACACTACTAAACCCCTCGTGAACTGCCCTTATTTACACAAGAGCAATGGCCAGTAAGGGATAATCCCTTCCCACTGCACCTTATTCAAAGCTCTGGCAGAGCTTTCATCACACTGTGTGGAATAATCTGTCTCCATATGTATTTTCCCACACTTGACTGCTAGTTCATCAAGAGAATGGCTTATGAACTTATAAATCCATAATGCCTAGCATTACAACAGACATGTAAGAGGAGTTCAGTACATGAGTGGTGCACAAATGAAAAGAATGGACAGAAGCATGGATGCATGAAAGGTCTGAGAAACAAAGCTGCACGTGGAGATGAGCCCATGTCATGCGGAGCAGTGAAAGCCAGACTACCGTGCTTGAATTTGATGTACCCAGACACAGAATAAAGAGACGTGGTGAAAGTAACATTTACCAAGAAGGTATAAATAGGCAGAAGAGAACTATTGCTTTTGGATACAGAGATTCCATTTGAATCACATCAGTTCTTCTTAAACCTATCCATGAATTTAGTGTATGCTCAATGAAACAAAAATAATGCTTAAGAACAAACCTGACAGGAAGAGGGAGCATAGATTTGGAGGACATGCTGTCAGGAAGGTTACATAGCTGAAACTCTACCAGAATACATCCACTCTAAGAGAGGGATTACCAAGATATTATGAATACAAAAACAGTCAAGCCTAAAAATGATATTGTTGCATAATCCATGAAAGATGTCCTAAGTGCTGAAAACCATATTTGACTTACATCTTTATAAACACAGCTCAGATATCACTTCTTGTCAGGAGTGATCTACAGTCTTGGGCAGAACTTCTCTGCTGGTATACCAGAAGTCTTCAAGCAGCTTGAAGCCCCAAAGGTGGGCAGATACCTATGGCCAGCCACATTTCTCTACAAAAAGCCTAACTATTTACCCTATATACAATACAAATAGTCTCATTTCTCTGAGAACATGACCTGAAAATCAAATGCAGCTAAGTCTCACTATGCTATCTTTAACTTCTGATGTAATTAAGGATTCAGATGTTACCACTTTAGGCAAAGGATGCAATATATATTAAAAACTTACTTCTATCTTTAGGGTATCCAATTCAAATGATCTTCAGGGGTTCAAGGCAGTGCAGATGGAGCTGAATACAGTCTGATGCTCATCAACAACAGATACCTAGGGGGAAAGCAATACAAAAAGGAAGATTAATACTCTGCAACTGCAGGAGATAAGCCACAGACTGTCTATTCGATCAGTGATTGAGCACAAATGTTTGCCAGTTATGGCCAATGATATGAAAGGGACAATTGGCTAAAGGGGATTTGGAGGTAAATAATTTCTTTGATTAAAAGAGAAGAGGAGGAGTATCAGAAATATAAGGAGGATGAAGAAATGAGGGAGAAGAGGGAAAAGAAGAAAGAGGAGAAAGAGAAGGAGGAAGGAGAGGAAAAGAAATCCTTGATGCTTTTTTGTGTGCTCAAGGGGCCACCATCTTAAACGGCTGCAGTTAATCTGCAACCCTAAGAACACAGGATAGACAACAAATACAAACTGCTGTTCACAAACTACACAAGCAGCAAGGATTTACTGTGTAGCACACGGTACTCTATTACAATGAAATGTAATCTCCAAAAAAAAGAAAAACCTGAATTACTATGCTATACTCTTAAAATTAACACAATATTATAAATCAACTATATTTCAATAAAAAAAGACCACAGCCTAAAGGAAAAGCTTGCTGAGAACTCTCAAATCAACCCAGAAACACTACCTTCATCTTTTTCTGTGAAAAATAGAAACACCTTTTTAGTTTCACTTCAACTTGCATTTTTCAGCTGCAGGCAATAATAACAAGCACCACTAACACTTAAGAGAAACACCAAGAGTTTTGAAGGGATAGCATCTCCAAAGGCATTAGAATGTGATGGATGTGAAACTTCTTGTCAGGACCACAAGATAGTTGATGACAGTGGAATAATATCCCAGAAGTTTTGAGATAAGGGGTTTTTGAGCTGCGTTTCTGTTGCTTCTTAATCCATCAAGTATGAAGGTATTTAAACCTTTCCATCTCTCCTACTTCTTTCTTGATATGATTAGATGAGAATATATACCAGCAAAATTAAAAATGAATCTAAGATATGAAGATGTCAAATCTAAGAAAAATTGGGGAAAGGCATGAGAGAGACAGAGAGAGAAATCTTTGAATGACAGCTATGTAGAAGTATAAAAAACTTTCAGTCTAATACTGACCTTTCCCTGAAGAAGGAAACAGCAACCCACTCCAGTATTCTTGCCTGGAGAATTCCATGGACAGAGGAGTCCGGCAGGCTACAGTCCATGGAGTCGCAGGAGTAGGATATGACTTAGCAACTAAATCACCACCATCACCAATACTGACCTTTAATCAAGAAACTGCATAATCCTGGTTGCATAATAAAAACAAGTATACAATTCTTTCTTCCATGAGATTAAAATAAGCATCTAGGAATTGCAGGAATAACAAAAATGTGCTAAAAATTGTGATCCAGTTAGTAAGCGATGTGGCATGATTTCTATTGAGTGATGAAATTTATGAAAATGAATGTCATTTAGCCTTGGCGCCTTCAAAATTCTCTTTTGAACAATATAGAACCTGCTGCTTGGCTCTTCACTGGATTCCTCTATGTAATATTTTAAAAATTATCCCTTGTGTATTGCACTTTTCTACAATAACCCTAGAGATACCCTGGTTTCTCATACTCAGCACTGTTTACACGTGGGCCAGATAAATTCCTTGCTGTAGCAGCCTATCCTGTTCATTGTAAGCTATATAGCAGCATCCCTGGCCTCTCTTCACTAGATGCCTTTAACACGCCATTTGTGACAATCCCGTGTCTCCAGTCATTGCTAAATGTCTCTTCAGAGGGAGATGGCAGAATTGCTTCTGAAGTTTGAAACACTACCATAGACAAAGCATGGAAATATTAAATGTAAAAAATTATATGTGTTATAAATGTTGAATACATTAAAGTAGGGGTACAATTGAGAGATGGTTTTTCTGGTAACTCTGCTGATAAAGAATCTGCCTGCAATGCAGGAGACCCCAGTTCAATTCCTGGGTCAGGAAGATCCCCTGCAGAAGGGATAGGCTACCCACTCCAGTACTCATGGGCTTCCCTGGTGGCTCAGATGGTAAAGGGTCCACTTGCAATGTGGGAGACCTGGGTTTGATCCCTGGGTTGGGAAGATCCGCTGGAGGAGGGCATGGCAACCTACAGCAGTATTATTGCCTGAAGAATCTCTATGGACAGAAGAGCCTGATGGGCTACAGTCCATGGGGTCGCAAAGCATCAGACATGACTGAGAGACTAAGCACAGTTGAGAGAAGCGGAGTGATGGTGTGTAGGGAGGGAAGAGACAGAAGTCAATGGACATTGTTCACTTATACAGAAGACATTGAATACCATCTAAAGTTCCTGAACCAATAAAAAATGTTAAGGTTATTTTTAAATTTATAGACAATAACAGACCAAAACAACCAGGTGTATTTAAAAAAAAAAAAAAAACATTGGGAGAAGGGCTGGCTGCAGGAGATATTTTTAAAAAGTATTTTTCATACTAGATAATAAATAAATATAGATAAAAATTATATATCAAGAATTTACATGGAAAGAGAAGACTCCTGAGAATCCTTTGGACTGAAAGGAGATTAAACCAATCAATCCTAAAGGAAATCAACCCTGAATATTCATTGGAAGGACTAATGCTGAAGCTGAATCTTCAATACCTTGGGCACCTGATGTGAAGAGCTGACTCATTGGAAAAGACCCTGATGCTGGGGAAGATTGAAGGCAAAAGAGGAAGGGGCTGGCAGAGGATTAGATGGTTAGATAGCATCATCAACTCAATGGACATGAATTTGAGTAAACTCTGGGAGATAGTGGAGGACAGAGGAGCCTGGTGTGCTACAGTCCATGAAGTCACAAAGAGTTGGACACGATCTAGCGACTGAACAACAGCGCCAACATACATGATTTAGAGTTACTGAGTTTACAATTAGGAGTATTAAAAAAACAGTCAAGGAAGTTTTCTCTCAACTTTCATCATTATTTGAAATAGCTTTTAAGCAATGACTTTTATTTACCTTTAAACATGTCGATTCAGTTTAGTTCAGTCGCTCAGTCATGTCCGACTCTTTGCAACCCCATAGATTGCAGCATGCCAGGCTTCCCTGTCTATCACCAACTCTCGAAGCTTGCACAGACTCATGTCCATCGAGTCATGTCTTAATCATGTCTTAAATATGTCTTAGTACTCAAATGAGTACTTACTCAGAAGTTACTTAACTCAGTACCTTACTCAAATGACCTTTGAGATTATGAGTTTACATAGTGAAAGGAGTTCTAATAGCAGTGAAAGGGGAAATTTTCAGTCTCTCTCTGGAAACTTTTTTTTTCTAAAATGATATGGGAAATAGATGGGAAAACAGTGGAAACAGTGTCAGACTTTATTTTTCTGGGCTCCAAAATCACTACAGATGGTGACTGCAGCCATGAAATTAAAAGACGCTTACTCCTTGGAAGGAAAGTTATGACCAACCTAGATAGCATATACAAAAGCAGGGACATTACTTTGCCAACAAAGGTCCGTCTAGTCAAGGCCATGGTTTTTCCAGTGGTCATGTATGGATGTGAGAGTTGGACTGTGAAGAAAGCTGAGCACCAAAGAATTGATGCTTTTGAACTGTGGTGTTGGAGAAGACTCTTGAGAGGCCCTTGGACTACAAGGAGATCCAACCAGTCCATTCTGAAGGAGATCAGCCCTGGGATTTCTTTGGAAGGAAGGATGCTGAAGCTGAAACTCCAGTACTTTGGCCACCTGATGCGAAGAGTTGACTCATTGGAAAAGACTCTGATGCTGGGAGGGATTGGGGGCAGGAGGAGAAGGGGACGACAGAGGATGAGATGGCTGGATGGCATCACTGACTCGATGGACGTGAGTCTGAATGAACTCCGGGAGTTGGTGATGGACAGGGAGGCCTGGAGTGCTGCGATTCATGGGGTCGCAAAGAGTCGGACACGACTGAGCGACTGAACTGAACTGAACTGAAAATGATATGACCAATTTTGTCTCTATTGGGTATTCAATAAATGTTTATTGAAGATTCCATTTCAATTTCTTGCCTGTTTTGCCCATAAGTTAATGTGGAAATACCCCCTCTCTCTTCTATTTTAACCCATTTAGCCTTGACTTCCTACCATCCATTCTCCAGGTGTCAATGAGATAATCAAAGTTCACTGCATTTTAAAATCTCTTAGGAAACCACGAACACTCATTTAGACCTCAAATTAGGGGTCAGTGATTTAGCACAGAGCGGACAGCATCTGAGAGCTCATTGAATGAGACGCAGCAATAATCCTCAAGCGATTATTCTCTAATCTTTGCTGGCAGATGCTTTAAAGACAGCCCAGAGAGTTCATTATGCAAATAGAATTGTCTGGATCTGCTGACAGGGGCGGAACTGAGCAGACGCTCCATGTAGATAGCCGCCTGGCATACTCTTCCGCCGTGCAAGGAGATACCGGGACACGCTTTCTCTGATCTGCACGTATTTATACTGCAATTAATGAAGGGCGAGAAAGTTCATCTTGAAGCTGGGTCATGGAATGCTTAAAACTGAACAGACTCAAGAAACAGAATCTTATTTGTCACAGTCAGCCCTTAGTGAACGCCAGGGCATTTCTGAAGCTCTGAAATATTCGTCTTTATGAGATCTATACAAACAGAAACATGAAACACTAACACACATGTACACATTTAAACTTACTAAACACTTAACGCAAATGTATACATGTGTTTGTGCACATATTAATTAACATGTGTGTACGTACATGTATTGTGTATATACACATGACATGCATGTGCATAGATACATATATGACTATATGTGTATGGGTATATACATACGTATGTATATATGCTCATATTTATGACAGCAGAACGCATTAGCCAGTAGCCAGTAGCTGTGTGACATGGGCAAGTTCTTACTTGTCGATGATAAGTTTCCTTATCATCTTTCAGTTCCTTATCATAAGCCTTAGTTTTCTCATTTTAGAATGAAACTAAGAAAAATGCCATCCTCAAAGAGTTGGTCAAAATGTTTTTGTAACCCAGCATTAGATGACTTATTTATGACACTGTTTATGTCTTGAACTTCCCTGATACATTTTGCAAAGATTCAATTCTAAGTTCATTTACTTTGGCCATTACTTTGATATACTTGAAATACGACTTGATTAGGAAGCATACAATCGCTTTATGAGTTCTCAGAATGTGGTTCTTGTGTGAACGGAAGCATCTGCAGCTTAGCTCTGTCATCTTCAAAGTCAGGCAGAGTCACCACTGTGTGTCCAGTCTGCCGCTGGTCTAGCAGCCTAATGTCACGGTCAGTAGTGGTTACTGAACATCTCCTGTGTACCAGGAAAGACTCCAGGGAACTCTGGGCAAGGCTGTCAGCGATGGTTCCGTTCTTCAAGTTACCTAAACTCGAGAGAGAAAGATGAGGCTATGAATCAAATGCCGGTTAAAAAGAGATCATACTGGGGTCTTGTTCATTCAAGTTGGCAAATATATATTTTGCATAAATATAAATACATATGTATTTAACAATAACAGTTGGCTGACATGGTGAAATTTGTGGCACACATTGTTGGTATAAATTATCAACTGCATGGAAAAAGATGTCAAGTATTTGAGAAACCGACAAATGCTTATTCAGTTTGATAGTACATGGACACTTCCGGGAATTTTTCTTAGAGAAATAACTTATGTACAAGATATTTGTGTGTAGATATTCATCATAATACTTTAAAAGTTTTTCTATGTAAATGCCATAGTTGCAAAAAGTTCAAATAAATAAGTCATAGGGTGTCCATAAATGTAGTATATTTAATATAATATACATAGCATATATGTGTATGATATAGGGAAGTTATGTGGTACAGTTTAATTAAAATGAAAGAGTATAGAAATATTAACTCTCATATCCCCCCAGCACACACACACACACACAGAAAAAATAATCTGCTTAAAATATTAGCAGTAGATTAATGGTTATTTTCATTTCCTTATTAATACTTTCCTTTTTTCCATGTACTCTACAATGAATAGATCATTTTTGGAATCATAAAAATAACCATTATCTCATACATACGAATTTAAAAAACTAGTTTCTCCTTGTGGTATTTTGTTTGTTTTCTGTTTGTTTGCCTGTTTCCCACATGCAAAATGTAGAATGAAAGGAGAAATGTTTGCTTTGAGCCAAGAATGTCATATTTAAAGGCCCTGAAAGCCTGCAGTTTTGAGTAGCTATTGGCATTATTTTAGCAATGTACCCAACTTATTCTTTCAGCCAGTTTCCCCCCCCCCCTCGAGAAGATGCAGCAATTAAATGACCTTTTATAACAAGACCCATCAGATGTAGTCACAGGTAATGACAGCATTATGTAAGCCCACTATCTGCAGTAAAACTCCAAACGTGCATTCTACCAACTAGCAATTTTCCCAATCAGCTCTTTATTTCACCATGCCACCGTCCTTTAGAGCCCTAATCATGGAGGTGGCTCTGGAGAAAAAAGCCATGTTCTGTCTGAACTCAGTGGGTAATGAACATACAGGACAAAATGAGCTTTTTGCTCTCTGTGGCACAGTGTGCTTTCCCTGTTTTGCAGTCATTTTCTCCAATTCAATGCAAATTCTTATAATTTCCCCCAGAAATAAATGCTATTAAATGCCCTATTCTTCTCTCCCATGTCAGAAACTTTACACCCTACCATCAGCTGTATATTTGTCAAAATCAAAACTCTACATTGGAAGCCAGAGAATGACAGACAACAGCCAATGTTGTCAGCTAGGAATAAGAGAAATGTCCAGAGTGCAGCAGACAATTAATAATGACAAGCAGACATTTCGTTGTGATGGGTATCATCATCCTTCATCTCCCATGTCACACCTGGCTGTTTCAACATTTCAATCAATTGTGCTCAATCCTGTTCAACTCTTTGCGATCCCATGGGCTGTAGCCCACCAGGTTCCCTCTGTCCATGGAATTTTCCAGGCAAGTCTACCGGAAGGGTTGCCATTTCCTCCTCCAGGAGATCTTCCTGACCCAGGGATTGAATCCACATCTCTTGAGTCTCCTCCACTGGCATCTGGATTCCTTTACCACTGCATCACCTGGGAAGGTCTAAATAAACAGTTTATGAGTTATCACAAAACAGAACAAAATATAAAAATAACCTAATGCAAACCAGTACTATGATTACTTCTTAAATTTTGATTCTATCTGATTTATGATGGTTTTATTCAAACTCCAGATACACAAGTAGAAAACACAGCTTGGTTGGGAAAGGATTGTTGGTTGGCTTATCTCTACTTCAGACTGAGTGAAAATTGCACAATGATTACGAGAGGCCATTAAAAATGTCCTAGAATATTTTTGAGAGATAGTATTAACACTATATTAGTCTATATTAGTGTTAATGAAGTTAATAGGTAGAGAAAGACAGAGAAGAGCAGATTGAGAAAGTGATTCTAAATTAGAAATAACTATTTTATAGTTTTTTTAAAATTCTCATTAATCTTCAAAAATGAATGTAATCATTGCATATCCCACATGGGAAAAGATCACACAGGAATTCATTCACACATAAAACATGCACATCCAGGTCTGGAATCACAGTGGTGTCTGATTTCCCTAGGATAAGACCGACCAATGGATAGCAGATTTCAAAATAACAGTCCTATTAGGAAGTACTGGGTTAGCCAAAAATTTGTTCAGGTTTTTCTGTAACATCTTTTGGAAAAATCCTAACGAACTTCTTGGCCAACCCAATATAATATCCTAGCAATAAAACTGTGTCCTATATTAGCACATGTCCTTACTCTTCGTTTCAAAGAACATTAAAATGAATAAATTAAGGAAGAATTTTTTTTTTTTTACAAACATTGGTATATGACTACTCCAAATAACTTTACACATGTTGTTCAGTCACTAAGTCGTGTCTGACTCTTTGCAACCCGTGATCTGATCTTCACTATGTCCCAGTGTTTGTTCAAACTCATGTTCACTGAGTCAACGATGCCATCCAACCATCTTATCCTCTATCAACCCCTTCTCCTCAATCTTTCCCAGCATCAGGGTCTTTTCCATTGTCAGCTCTTCGCATCAGGTGGCCAAAGTATTGGAGCTTCAGCTTCAGCATCAGTCCTTCCAATGAATATTCAGAGTTCATTTCCTTTAGGATTGACTGGTTTGATCTCCCCTCAGTCCAAGGGACTCTCAAGAATCTTCTCCAGGACCACAATTCAAATTACACAGGTTAACTCACTTAATTCTCATAACTCCAAATTACAGATGAGGAAACCAAGACATAGGAGAAGTGAAGTGGTCTCACACAGTTAGAACAAGGCAGAGAGAGCTCAGACTCCCAACCCGAGCACCTAGCTCCCAGGTCCATCTGCCTCATCATTATACCACATCACCTCCATTGTAGTTCTGACAATTTTTACTCTGTTTAGGAAGTCCAACAGTTCCTTCAAGGTGTTCAAAGGCTAACACCTGAGATTCTACTAAGGAATATCTGCTTTTGTCTGCTTTATATAATGGGGTTCTGTATGAAATTGTATTTTAAGGAGGTGCATGAAGTGTGCTTTACAAAAGTTACTATTTTGGGATACATCCAAAACCACTTTATGACCTTACGGTACGTTGGCGTCAACATTGCAAGAGTTCGTTTGCAGCACAGATAGCTGTTTAGACATTGGATTAAATAAAGACCCTGACTGATGCTCAGATAGCCTTGGGGATGGAGAGCAGGGGAGGCGTTCAAGATGCCTTTGTCTGAGGTGTTCTTTGTCCTTACGATTGTTTTTGTGACTTTTTATAGTGGGATAGTTGAGCTATTTAAAGTCCGGCAAACTGAGGGAAGTTGGAAGACAGTTTTATTTACTGACTCTGAAGCCAAGTGTCAAGCACAAGGCCTTGGGCCTGGACTGTGTCTCCAGATGAAGCTGACACAAGTTTCTGTGAAGATGAAACAAGTCAAGACACGGTACACTACATCCTTTTAGGTCTGCTCCTTGATTTCCATTTTTACCCCTCGATTTCTTCTAGGTTTTTGGCATCCTTCCCAGGGTTTACTTTTTGGCTTATACAGAGCTTTCTTAATCCATTGCTTATGCGAATTCGAAGAAAATGCATTTAATATTTGTGATGTACATTGAAATACTTAGATAAAATCGAGGTCCAGGCTCTAGTCAGGCTTCCCAGTGAGATTTTTGCCTTAATATAAGACATTCTTTTAATCTAATGACCAGACCTGAAGGTGGGTCATTTATCTTGTCATCGTAAATGCTGAATCAGGTACACTACAGCTTTGTTTAACTGATTCTACAGAAAATGACTGTTAACTTTGTTCAGGAAAAAAGAAAAAAAAAACAACTGACTTCAGAATAACTCATTTTATAATTGCACATAAACAAAGTATAATATATTTTCACAGATGTAATAAATTTTCCTGTTGTCAGAGTTTCTTAAATAAATCCTTGCTTTAACATACAGTATAAGACTAAACTATTTCTTTCATTTCATTAACATTTCTCTTAAAGTGCCTAATTTACTTTTGGACTGCAAGTTAATTTCTATTCCAATCAAGTTTACAACACACAAGGATTTTTAGCATTTTGACTCAGTGCCACTGTGTCCAAGTTGGTACTTCAGAAGGAATATTATTAAAGAGGATAGGGTCAATTCTTGGAAATATTCCACCATGTTAGATGATAAAAACATATTTTCTATAATTACAGGTAATGACTGCCTGATAAATTACAACCATGGGAAGAATCAAAGTAATAGACAATTAAAATCTGGATTGTAGAGAAGAAGAAAAAGTTACCCCAGAAAAATATAAGTTCGATATTGTGTTTGTAAAATCTGTATTAATAATAAATAAGTTTGGAAATAACATGAGTAAAGACGATCAGGCAGCTGCTTTAAGGGCATGTTTATGAACTGTTGGAAAGGAAAGTAGAATATCTTCTTTAACTTAAGGTATAGCAGTATTTTCGGACTTGCCTGGCGGTCCAGTGGTTAAGACTCCATGCTTCCAATGCGGTGGTCACAGGTTCTATCCCCCATCAGGGAACTAGATCCCACACGCCACAACGGTGTGGTCAGAAAAATAATAAGCAAAAAAACAAAGTAACGATATTTCCTATCGGGTACAGAGGGGTAGGATATCAAGAAGCACCTGCATTTATCTATATGCTTTAAACAAAGCACAGCTATTGCAAAAGTTAAAGCACCAAGACATGGAGTTTCTCCTCTCGTGTTTACTGTTCTTCAGTGAATACAACTTGCCACTGGCAGAGAAAGAACATGCCAGACAAATGTTGGTTAAGCTGCAAAACAACTTTAAAAAATTTCAAATACAGTGGTTACAGTAATCATCTGATCAACACTTTTGTTGCCAGTATTCTTAGCCTACATAGCTTGTTATGGCAACTGCTACAATTAGAATGGCATCAAAATAATAGCTATCTATTTGTAGAAATTCCATAATGATATTCTAACGACTGGAAGATGATAACAGCCCTCTTGGCTCTTGTCCAAGATAGATCACAATACATGCTGATAACCCAGTTCAACATTCTTGGAGTTTTTTTCTGCATTATGCATTCAAATGCTAATAGAGCAGGCAGTGAGCTCTCCAACATTACTGCTAGATAAAGTCTTAAGCCAAAGAAAATTCTCCAGATAATCAATGTATAATTCTTTAAGACCTTATACTGTCTGTTGTAAAATTATATTCACTGTTATTAAAATTTTGCTACAATGCATTCTATATTTCTATGACTTTTGTTTGTTATTATACTATCTCACAATACAGTGAAAACTTTGAAAATTACTTATTTGGGATAAAACAATTTAGGCCAGATTCTGAGGGTTTAGGGGCATTAAAATATCATAATTAAAATAGTTGATAGTTATACCAGCTGAATCATTCAGAAAATATTTAAGTATATGTGGTCTTATGTGTGTTAGTCACTCAGTCATGTCTGACTCTTAGCAATCTCATAGACAGTAGCTCGCCAGGATCCTCTGTCCATGGAAGTCTCCAGGCAAGAATACTGGAGTAAAGTGCCATTCCCTTCTCCAGGGGATCTTCCCAACCCAGGAATCGAACCCTGGTCTCCTGCACTGCAGGCAGATTCTTTACCATCTGTACTACCAGGGAAGTCTGTGGGGTTGCAAAGAGTTGGACACAACTGAGTGACTAAGCACACACACACACTTGGTCTAATAAAGACTCATAAAATATGCATATGGGAAAATCAAATGTATTTTATTAGTGTTAATTAGTTTTATTAGTCTTTTAGATTGTTTTTCTTTCTTCTGTCTTTCTCTGCTGGTAGATAATCAGTGATGCCAACTCACTGCTGGCGTTTTAGTCACTCAGTTGTGTCCAACTCTATGACCCCATGGCCTGTAGCCTGCCAGGCTCCTCTGCACATGGGATTTTCCAGGCAGCATACTGGAGTAGGTAGGCATTCCCTTCTCCTCAGGATATCACTGACCTAGAAATCGAAACCCAGTCTCCTGCATTGCAGACAGATTTTTTTACTGTCTGCTGCTGCTGCTGCTAAGTTGCTTCAGTCGTGTCTAACTCTGTGGGACCCCGTAGATGGCAGCCCACCAGGCTCCCCTGTCCCTGGGATTCTCCATGCAAGAACACTGGAGTGGGTTGCCATTTCCTTCTCCAATGCAGGAAAGTGAAAAGTGAAAGTGAAGTTGCTCAGTCGTGTCCGACTCTTAGTGACCCCATGGAGGAATATAATGGGAGCATCCATCATTTCTAATTTTAGTTTCTATACTTCTATGAAATAGAAAATAAGATAATTGAAATGACTCTATCATCTCTTGGCCTAAGTCTTTACTATGGAGTAAAATCATACAAACCACAGAACACTAAGTTTGCTTCCATTCTCAGTCATTTTTTGTTACTTCTAGGTTTTTAGGAATGTTTCAGGAGACTGAGGTGAGAGAAAACCTCTAACCATTAGAGCCTCAACTATTAATTCAGGCCATGGCAATGTTTCTACTTCAGATGGGATGCTATTTATGTCATTGAAGAGGCACTGTACAAATAAATGACATATGCTTGAAAATACATCTAAAAACATTGATTCTTAGAAGCAGAAATATATAGATTGGCATGCTTATAAATGAGTTCAAGTGTCAGGATGAGAACCAAAATCTTCTCAAGGGGCTGTCTAAGTAACTGAGTATCCAGACCAAATTTTCCAGTTTCCTTCCATTTGAAAGAAGTAAGAATCCTTTGAGATGGAATAAAAACTTTTTCTTGCAAAACAAACTATAATATGGTTCTCAAAACAGATAAATTGTACAGAAGTATGGCTGTTGCTGGCAGTTTAGTTGCTAAGTCATATCCGACTCTTTGCAACCCCATGGACTGTAGCCTGCCAGGTTCCTCTGTCCATGGAATTTCCCAGGCAAGAATACTGGAGTGGGTTGTCATTTCTTCCTCCAGGGTATCTTTCCAACCCAGGGATCAAACCTGCATCTCCTGCTTTGGCAGGCAGATTCTTTACCACTGAGCCATCAGGGAAGCATGATTCTCAAAATAGATGACCTGTGCCAAAGTATAACCTGCAACAAAACTATCAAAGTTCAGAACTGTGAACAGCAGCTCTTCAAGATTCATGTTTTCCAAGACAAGACCAGACACAAATTCTGGCTGTCTCTTCTGTTCCAAAGATAAGGCCACCATCTTCCCTACACCCTTGAAACTCACTCAGTTTACAAATCCTGACCTTCCAGAACTATGCCACACTCATAGTTGTGACTTAACCCCAGTCTCAGATCTCAGGGGTACTTCTGTAAATTCGCCTTTGGAGATGCAGTAAGACTCCAAGTGTGCTTCTTGGTCATAAAGTTTCATAACTGAGGCTTCTATGATCAACAGATTTTTCTGGGAACCTCCAGGGCTTTTGACTTTTCACTTATTTATCTATTTCTCCAACTCTGCTGCATGAGATTAAAAACTTGGAAATAACTGTTGGATTTGACCATCTGGAGCTCATAAATGACCTTAAAAAGCACTTTCACTGAAGCCATGGGAAAGTGGTATAATTGTAATGGGCTTAAGAGAGAAGGAGAGGTGGGGAAGTAGGGGCAGTGAGTGTAAATTACTCCCAGAAATTTGGCTATAAAATGAGGCAGGAAAATAGAACAGAAGCTGGAGGAGATAGGATTTACAGCACATTAGTATGACTGTGTGCATACATACTAAATCATGTCTGACTCTTTGCAATCCCAAGGACTATAGCCCACCAGGCTCCTCTGTCCATGGAATTTTCCATGCAAAAATACTGGAGTGGGTGCCATTTTCTCATCCAAGAGATCTTCCCAATCCAGAGATCTAACCTGCATCTCCCATATTTCCTGCATTGCAAGAGGATTCTTTACTCACTGAGCCATCAGGGAAGCCCAGGATGATGGCAGGAACATTTTAATAATGAGAAAACAATAATGCAGGGGAGAAAGGGAAGAATTTTAGGAGTGAAATACTTGAGTATTTGAGAGAAAATGGGGTCAACTCCCTAAATTGAGGAGCTGAACTTTACATAGGAGTATGAATTATTACTGCAAAGTATGGCTGCAAATATAAATAGCTTGGTTTCTCTGTGGCTAGATAAGAAGATTCTCTTCTATTTTTCTTTCCTGGCTTGTCAGAAAAATGTGCAAGTGAGAAAAGAAATAATGGTGGGAAAATAAAAACAGAATGATGTAGTGGAAACACTAGGGTCCCAAGTTAGAAGTTTAGGTTCAAGAGTCTCCTCTAACGCTCAGTAGCTGCGTGACTGTTTCATCTTTCTAAGTTTGGATTCCTTTCTCCCATAAAATGTAAATAATATTTATTTCCATCCTAACTACTCTAGCATTGTGGTACACTGGACATTTGCAATATTTTGGACATTTTTTTAAAGATGTTTTTTAAATTACAAAAAAAGTTTTTGGAGTAAAGTTGCTTTGGCTTCCCAGGTGGTCCTAGAGGTAAAGAACCCACCTATCATTGCAGGAGTTGCTTTACAATGCTGTGTTAATTTCTACTGAGCAGCTAAGTGTATCAACTATACGTATACATATATCCCCTCTTTTTGGACTTCCTTCCCATTTGGGTCACCACAGAGCATTGAGTCGAGTTCCCTGTGCTGTACAGTGGGTTCTCATTAGTTATCTATTTTATACATAGTACTGGGCTTTCCAAGTCGTACAAGTGTTAAAGAATCTGCCTGCCAGTGTAGGAGGTGCAAGAGATGTGGGTTTGATCCCTAGGTTGGGAGGATCCCCTGGAGAAGGAAATGGCGAGTCACTCCTGTATTCTTGTCTGGAAAATTCCTTGGAGAGAGGAGCCTGGTGAGCTACAGTCTACAGGGTCACAAAGAGTCAGACATGATTGAGCAACTGAGCATGCACACACACACACACACATACATAGTATCAATAATATGTGCATGTCAATCCCAATCTCCCAATTCATTCTACCCCATTTTACCCCATTTGGTATCCATAGTTTGTTCTCTACATCTGTGTCTCTATTTCTGCTTTGAAAATAAGCTTGTCTATACCAGTTTTTTTTTTTTCAAATTCCACATATATGCATATATCTTCTTCTATTTTACTTACCACCTGGCCTTCTAGCTGCGTTATCATCTCTAACTCCCTGAACACTCTAAATTCTTTGAGAGAAGATATTATATACAGATTATACCTTTTTTCTTTGAATCCTGAGCTGTAGCTAATAAGTTCATCGTTGATATCTAACAGCTTTGATTAATTCATGCTAGCAAAGCTTGTTACACAACTGAAGCTAATACAATATTGTAAATCAACTATACTTCAATTAAAAAACATATAATGCTTACTATATTTCAGGAACTGTTGAAAGAACTTTCCATATATTAATGTACTCAAGCCTCAAAATAAATCTTTTAAGTAGAAATTATGAGCATCTTCACTTTAAAGATGAGAAAAGCGAGGTACAAGGAGCAGCAGAGCTAGAGTTAAAACTGGGGAATCTGACTCCAAAAGCTGAGTTTTACCATGTCCACTGCACTGCCTTCTTGTAAACTCAATTAATTTCTGTGTTGTGGATGAAGAAATTCATGCTGTATGACTTTGCACTTTTGTGGCAAACTCTGAGTGGGTCTAGCACAGGCTTCAGAATGAATAACATTTGACAGACTGTGTTGGCAAATAGCTTAAAGAGTACTCAGAAGATGAGCTCAAAGTAGGCTGTAATTACATAGCAGTCATTTCTAACGGGTCAACTGGCAATGTTTTTTCATAGCCTAAATATTTTTGGTGGCTGAGAAGCAAGAATAGTTGAATAATGATAGTTGAACTGATTATTTATTGAGACTTTGCTATGTGGCAGGCACCAATCTAAGTGGTTAACATGTATTATCTCATTCAGTTCTCACAAGGACCTGATAGTACTGATTTTTCCCATTTTAGAATAAGGGCAGCTGGTTCCTGGCAGAGCATGAGTTACAGTACAGGTGTCTTAGTCCAAATTGTAGGTCGTGAGTTTCTTTAGCACACTGTGTGGGGTAGGTGATCTGGAGCTCACGTGTCAGGTGTGAAGGAAGGTCAAAAAGACAGACAAATATACAAGGCTCCAAGAACATTATGCACAGCCTTTCTTTCACCCAGTTTTTTATCATTAAAAGTAAAAATAATAGTAGCTCCCATCTCATTAGGTTGTCATGGGACATCAGTGAGCTGAAATTTAGTTATATGAAGTTCAAACTACAAATGAGATATGATTGTTGTTGTATGTTAGAAGATATATGTGTATTGTTGTTATTATGATTATAGTTACTAAGTACATGAATATTGGGCTTTCCTGGTGGCTCAGAAGGTAAAGAATCTGCCTGCAATGCAGGAGACCTGGGTTTGATCCCTGGGTCGGGAAGATCCCCTGGAGAAGAGCATGGTTACCCACTCCAGTATTCTTGCCTGGAGAATTCCATGTACAGAGGAGACTGGGTCGCAAAGAGTCAGACATGATTGAGCAACTAACACTTTCCCTTTTCATATGAATATTACAGTTACTGGGAATTTAGTTTAGGAAAAAGAGGAAAGGTAGAAAAGTGGTATCTGGATACATTTCTTCCAAGATAGCTGGAAGTGAAGTAAAAAATCTAAGCCTAATCACTTTCCCGAAGCTATTTGAACCACACAATTATATCAGGTATTTAGACTTGGCTTATTCCTATTGAAGAACAAGTCCTTAAATTACCATTCATTACTATAGATATTTTTAATAGATTTTTAATCTGCAATTCTATTTATACTCACATCTCTCAGCATTGCCATATATCCTAAGGATAAAGAATAATATTACTAAATCTCATAGCTTGTCTCATGTGGAGAAGGCAATGGCATCCCACTCCAGTATTCTTGCCTGGAAAATCCCATGGATGGAGGAGTCTGGTAGGCTGCAGTCCATGGGGTCGCGAAGAGTCAGACACGACTGAGCGACTTCACTTTCACTTTTCACTTTCATGCATTGGAGAAGAAAATGGCAACCCACTCCAGTGTTCTTGCCTGGAGAATCCCAGGGACGGTGGAACCTGGTGGGCTTCCATGTATGGGGTTGCACAGAGTCGGACATGACTGAAGCGACTTGGCAGCAGCAGCAGCAGCTTGTCTCATTCTACAAGACTATCTTATGTTGTCATACTTGTTGTTTTTTAGTCTCTAAGTCATGTCTGACTCTTTTGGGACCCCATGGACTGTAGCCTGCCAGGCTCCACTGTCCATGGGATTTTCCAGGCAAGAATACTGGAATGGGTTGCCATTTCCTTCTCCAGGGCAATCTTCTTGATCCAGGGATCAAACCCATGTCTCATTATGCCTCCTGAATTGGCAGGTGGATTCTTTACCACTGAGCTGCCTGGGAAGCCCTGTGTTGTTATACTGCAAGTATTTTTGTTCTCATAATGTTTAAACATAAAGTATCTTTATCTTTATTAGCTATAGAATACTCCCAAGAAACTTCACCAGTACACTGCAGTTTAAGGTTTGTGACATTAATTTTAAGAAAAATATGACAAGTTGTAAAACTGGACACAAAGTGAATCTAAGTATGGAAAGTTAGCGTTCTTTTCGACAGTCTAACCAACCATCTAAACTGCTAAATAAGCACTTGGGCTGTTATTCAGAGACTGTGGAGGTGAACCTCATCTCAGATGATCAGCGTTCCACTCATTGGCTTTTCTGTACAGTTTTAAGTGATATCCCATTCATTTCTAATTGTGGAAAAAATAAGTGGAGGAAACGATTGTGTTTTCAATCCTAGAACTGACAGCAGGCAGTAACATTTGAAAAGTGTTTGGTTTCAGGGATTGGTAGGCTCTCATCTCCCCGGTCACTCAGTGACCTTGGCTGACGGAGGGTCCAACTTGATCCATACTTCCAAAATGACCATGGCAGGAAACAAGAACCATTGTGCACAGGCTTTCAGAAATGTAGCATGGCACTTCTGCTCTTGTTTCATTGGTGAAAACAATCATATCTTAAAAGGAAGTGAGAAAGTACATGACTATCATGTTCCCGGCTACAGAAGAAGCAGAGTATTTCTGTCTCTTTAAAGATTCCAACACCAGGTTTATAACCCAGCCCCAAGCTAAGAAGCTGGAGCTTTGTCCCATGTGGACTCAAACATGTCTTTTCCTGATGCTGCTAACTCTAGAAAATCAAGGAAAGGTGACAGTCAGTAACTTTATCCCCCAAACATTATTTTCTTCCTTGAAAATATCTGAGAATAGTATTCATTTATTTATCATAGCTAATGTGTTTTCAGGCAGTGTTTTAAAACTGCACATTCAGCAATAGATAAGAGTGAATCTCTAACAACAACAAAAACTGAATCTTTGCCTTGCAAGCTTGGAACCTGGTAGGGAGGACCAAGATTTAACAAATGATCAGGATTTGAAGTCCAATTTTGCAGGCAATTAAAGTCTGGTCTGTTGGCTATCACTCTCAGTCTCTTTTCCCCCAACCCCTCCAGTTTTCTTCTTCTATAATATCTAGTTAATATAGAATAATTGGAATAAATATTCTTATAATATCTAATTACTCCTAAAGCAGCTGTAGGAGAGAACACTCTTCTAAAGTATTTTTTTTATTACATCTACAGTTCAGTAGACAGAATGTAAACTTGAGGGATTGCCCACGCAAACATTGAAATACTCCTTTTTTTTCTTACTTTCTACCACATGGCCAATTTTATCATGGGAATGTTTTGAATAAAACCCTTCTGGATAAAAGTGTGACAGTTCTAGCTGAAACTATTTCTATTCATTTACAGTGTGTCGGTAAAGGACAAAATCCGGTGTGAAGATTATGTAGTTTGTTTGATGTGAATATCCAATGAAGTTCATTTGAGTTCTAGGACAAAGATATGTTTTTTACCTGCATCCCCCGACTTGATTTTCTGCACCAAACCTATAACATAAATGAGGAAATCTCTTCAGTTTAGGCTAGATGTCCATGCAGTCAGAACTTTATTTAATTCACCAGCTACTGCAGTCAAAGAATGTTGTTCCCAAGAAGAAACAAAACACACTCCATCCACATCCTTCAGTCATTACCTTGCTGACTTGCCTTCTCAGAGAATGTGCTATTAATATTCATAGTGAGATGAAATTATTCAGTGTTGGTGGTCTGCATTCCCCTACCAGCTTTCCCTTTTGAGTTAGAAACAATTTAGTCCTTTCTGATTCTGTTTGTTTTCTCCCCACACCATCCACATGTGCTGTGTGGTGTAATGTTCTAAGCCTGCCAATGTTTTATTTCAAAAGGTAAATCAAGCCCGAAGGCTTAGCCCAAAAGTTTTTTTAAAAAGCAAATGAACTAGAGGCATGGCAGAGGCTTTGACATTCTGATTAGACAACAGTTAGCAAGTCCCAGACTTTCCCGTGTTTATCATCTCTAGGGTCCCCCCTCTTTGCTCCACTGGCTTGTCAGTCTGCACTCAGGGTCTGATCTGTCTCTTCACTATTTTCTTCACCTTCTTAAACCCTCATCTCTCTGACCAGAAGACAGAAAAAATGCCATGAAATAAGTTTCTCTGAAAATCAGATTGTCATGGGCACCTAGAGGTATTGGATAAGTCTACACAATAGCATTCCTGCCATTCTCATTTCAGAGGACACGTTCATAAACACACCATGACCACCTTTCCAGCCATGTCAATGTTGAACGTCCCTGAGTGACTTTGGCACAATGCCCTGTTTGTGATATTCTAAATGAGTGTAAATGTTGATGGAATTGGGGAATTAGGAAGAGTAGGCTATGGTAGGGAAGAGAGCCCAAGAAAACACCATCAGTACTGACCCGATGAAGCCTTTTCCTTGAGCCAGATGTTCAATAATTCACTTAAACAATTTGATGGAAACACTAAGGACTGGGTGTTCAGTATATATCCCTTAATCTTCCCCTTTAGCCCGCATCAATAAACTTCATGCTGGCTCCCTTCCATTACCAGCAGTAACTTGTTGGCAGTATATTCACAGACTGCAGAAATGGAAAGAGCTTCTTTCTCTTATGCAAGTCTAGAAGAAGAAAAAGTCATGTATTGGTCTACTTAAAGCTTGCTTAGAAACACAGAAGTGCACTGAATAATTATCCTGCATAAATACTTGTGGGCTTCCCTGGTGGCTCACACAGTAAAGAACCTGCCTGCTATACAGGAGATCCAGATTTGATGCCTGGGTCAGGAAGATCCCCTGGAGAAGAGAATGGCAACCCACTCCAGTATTCTTGCCTGGAAAATCCCAAGGACAGAGGAGCCTGGTGGGCTATACTCCATGGGGTCACAAAGAGTCGGACGTGAATGAAGCGACTTAACATGTAGCACATGAATACTTGTGTTATTATTATATGATTTTTTTTATTGTTAAATGAACTTTATGTGGCTTCACAAAGAGACAGAAAAGAATAATGCATTGATGATGGATTGACAGCAAAGTAGAGGGTGATGAAAATGTAAGGAACACCACTGAACTGTTCCCAGGTGAAGCAGATAAAGGTAATATTTAAAACAAAATTTCAAGTCTCTGGAAATTGTCCTAAGGACAAACAGGAACTGAAGAAACCCCTACTCGAGGCAACCTATGAAGAGTTGTGTAAGAAAGGCACGTCTGTGATATTTGAACCAAGACTCTCCCTCCCCACACCCAGCTCAGCAACAGGGACAGTCCATTGGAAATGGACTTGGGCATTGCTGTCACCAAGAACATGGCCTCCCTGTCCTCATTTCCCAGCTCCCCATCAGAGGGTTATCTTCTGGGGAAGAGAGGGGTATCAGCACTTCTCATCTTGCCCCCAGCAGCCCGTGGCCCTGTGTAGTGCAGTTAAGAACTGGGGGCTCTTCTCTTCCACTTTGTGGAACAGAGGCTCTGCCTGGGGTGCAGTATAGTGACAATACAGGACCCCACATTACTGCTGCCCCAGCTTACATGGTTCTACACCAGAAAAGGCAACCCAGAAAACACAGTATGCTTCTTGTGACCTTTATGACTGAGAATTCTTATTTTTTTAAAAATATTCTTGTTGAATAATGTTATCTCTTGCCCAGTCATACTTTGCAATACCAAATTTTTAAAGCTGTATTTCAAAAAATGAGGTTGAGTCCATACATATAACATTTTACTCCTTTTATATGTGTAACAATAAGTTATCACGGTCACTCCACTTGGCTATCAGAAGCCTAAAAAATATTCTCTATATTTATTTATCCTGATTTGTGTGAGAAAAAATCATCAAAGGCAAGCTCACAATTAATCAAATATCTCCTTTGGGTGGAGTGATCTTTCCAAATGATGTCCACATTTTTAAAAAATGTATTTATTTTAATTGGAGGCTAATGCAGGAAGCAACAGTTAGAACTGGACATGGAACAACAGACTGGTTCCAAATAGGAAAAGGAGTACGTCAAGGCTGTATATTATCACCCTGCTTATTTAACTTCTATGCAGAGTACATCATGAGAAACGCTGGGCTGGAAGGAAGCACAAGCTGGAATCAAGATTGTCGGGAGAAATATAAATAACCTCAGATATGCAGATGACACCATCCTTATGGTAGAAAGTGAAGAGGAATTCAAAAGCCTCTTGATGAAAGTGAAAGAGGAGAGTGAAAAAGTTGGCTTAAAGCTCAACATTCAGAAAACGGAGATCATGGCATCTAGTCCCATCACTTCATGGCAAATAGATGGGGAAACAGTGGAAACAGTGTCAGACTTTATTTTTGGGGGCTCCAAAATCACTGCAGATGGTAATTTCAGCCATGAAATTAAAAAACGCTTACTCCTTAGAAGGAAAGTTATGACCAACCTATATAGCATATTGAAAAGCAGAAATATTACTTTGCCAACAAAGGTCCGTCTAGTAAAGGCTATGGTTTTTCCTGTGGTCATGTATGGATGTGAGAGTTGGACTGTGAAGAAAGCTGAGCACCGAAGAATTGATGCTTTTGAACTGTGGTGTTGGAGAAGACTCTTGAGAGGCCCTTGGACTGCAAGGAGATCATAAAGGAGATCAGTCTTGGGTGTTCATTGGAAGGATGATGCTGAAGCTGAAACTCCAATACTTTGGCCACCTGATGCGAAGAGTTGACTCATTGGAAAAGACCCTGATGCTGGGAGGGATTGAGGGCAGGAGGAGAAGGGGACGACAGAGGATGAGACGGCTGGATGGCATCACCGACTCGATGGACATGAGTTTGAGTGAACTCTGGGAGTTGGTGATGGACAGGGAGGCCTGGCGTGCTATGATTCATGGGGTCGCAAACAGTTGGACACAACTGAGCGACTGAACTGAACTGAATTACTTTACAATATTGTAGTGGTTTTTGCCATACATTGACATGAATCAGCCACGGGTTTACATGTGTTCCCCATCCTGAACCCCATTCCCACCTCCCTCCCCATCCCATCCCTCTGGGTCATCCCAATGCACCAGCCCTGAGCACCCTGTCTCAAGCATCGAACCTGGACTGGCAATCTCTTTCACATATGAAAATATACATGTTTCAATGCTATTCTCTCAGATCATCCCACCCTCACCTTCTCCCAAAGAGTCCAAAAAACTGTTCTATACATCTGTGTCTCTTTTGCTGTCTTGCATATAGGGTTATCGTTACCATTTTTCTAAATTCCATATATATGCATTAGTATACTGTATTGGTGTTTTTCTTTCTGGGTTACTTCACTCTGTATAATAGGCTCCAGTTTCATCCACCTCATTAGAACTGATTCAAATGTATTCTTTTTAATGACTGAGTAATATTCCATTGTGTATATGTACCACAGCTTTCTTGATGTCCATCTTTTTGAAAGACCACAAGACATCTGATACACCTGTTCTGAGTCAATTCTGAACCAAGATGCATCACTTAAACTTTTCACTTGGATCACTTCCATCACAATATTGTGCCCAATTCCCTTTCCCGACAAATCCTTCCTCTTTGAATTCTTCTAGATGTTGAAATTTTGACATAAAATCTCAGATTCCACGGAATCCATTCTGAGATTCCACGAATAGGTAATTTTCCCTTAAACACAGGACTTTTGGAAGCTCAGTGACTCCAGACCTTCCTTCTGCTTATCATCTGTTGTCTTGTTGTATTGTTCTGCCAAATTGTTAAGAACTTTTCTTCTTCCCCAAATCTGAAATCTTAACTGATTCTGGGTACATTCAGATTTTAACCATCCCTTGCCTCAGTCTTGCTACAGTTAGATCCAAGTCTCAAATGATCATAAAATATAAAAGCTAATAGGAATCAGGAGTTGCATAACACAATTGCAATAACCCATGGAGAATATACTCAAGGTTTAGAAAGAAATATTTCCATTACACAATATCTTAGGAACTTCTTAGTGAAAACACAAAATCTTATGCTTCTAAATCAGTGGAATTTCTCTGCTTCTCAGTCCAAAGAGGTATTGTAAACATGTCTCAGAAAAAAGATAAGAGTAGGTTATACCCCCCAAATCTTCCTCTCTTGTTCCTCCTAACTGCTTGCTTCTGACACCTGGTTTTTGATACCAATCACTGTCCCAGGGGCAGCTGTCAACGTCAGAAATTTCCTTTAATCCAGAGCCCAGCCAAGAGCTGACCTCATCATTGCCCTCTTTTAAAGTACCAGTGAAATGAACTATTATTTCACATTTTTAACCTGAACTGTGTGACCCCATGCACTACAGCACACCAGGCTTCCCTGTCCCTTACCATCTCCTGGAGTATGCTCAGATTCATGTCCATCAAATCAGTGATGTTATCTAATAATCTCATCCTGTGTCACCCTCTTCTCCTCTTGCCTTCAATCTTTCCCAGATTCAGGGTCTTTTCCAAGGAGTCAGCTCTTCGCATCAGTATTGGAGCTTCAGCTTCAGCATCAGTCCTTCCAATGAATATTCAGGACTGACTTCCTTTAGGATCAACTGGTTTTATCTCCTTGCAGTCCAAGGGACTCTCAAGAGTCTTCTCCAGCACCACAATTTGAAAGCATCAGTTCTTTGGCACTCAGCCTTCTTTATGATCCAACTCTCACATCCTTACATGACTACTGGACAAACCATAGCTGAACTGTAAGTCATAACAAATGACTAGCTAGAGAGGTACTGCTCTCTGAACTTGTCTTTGACTTCCATGTCTCTGACTTCCCTCTTCCTCATACATTGTTCTCTAGATGCCCTGCTTATCTTCCTTTTCCTCAAATATTCCAAGATTTTTCCTGGCTCACAGCCTTTGTTGTCATTCTTTCTTTTCCTGGAGCTCAGTGCCTGTACTCTACTCTTCAAACAGGCTCAAATTCCCACCTTAAAGAGGCCTTTTCAGACCACCATCCAACATAATTTTCTACCCACCTCACTAACTCCTGATTTCACTTCTTACTGTGATTTTCTCCATAGAATTCATAATTTCAAAAATAATTTTAAGCCTATATTTACTTGAATATTTCTATCCATTCCAATAAGAAAATAAGTTCAATGAAGGAAAGAATCATACCTGCCTTGTTCAACATGCAATGCTGGTGCTAGAATAGTGTTTGGTATGAAGTTACATACTCAGTAAATATTTGCAGAAGGAATTTACAGCCACTTCCACACACAAGACCATGAATAGGCATGTCTTTTTAACTTTTTAAAATGCCATTGAGTTTTTTTTTTCTGCTAAAGTAATATATAAATCATGTGTGTGTGCTCAGTCCCTTCAAGTCAACTCTTTGCAACCTCATGGACTGCAGCATGCTAGGCTCCTCTGTCCATGGGATTATCCAGGCAAAAATACTGGAGTGGGTTGCCATTTCCTTTTCCATGGGATCTTGATCTTCCCAACTCAGGGACTGAACCCATGTCTCCTGCATTGCAGGCAGATTCTTTACCCACTGAGCCAACTGGAAAGCCCATATAAATCATACATTCTTTATATATACATAAATCATATGTTATTTATAGTTTCTTCTATGAAAAAGTACTTGATTTCCATGTGTATTACCTGTGTATTTTTTTCATTTGTGTTTACTTTCTTTATCACTTATTCTCCAAATGGAGCAAATTTCTTTCAGTGAGGCTGTCCATGCTTACTCTGTGATATTTCAAGCCCTCATTGTTTCATTTAGGTTTTTTTTTTTTTTCCTCCCTAAAGCAATAGACTATTTGCTTGATCCAATACCAATAATGTCAGCTGTGACTTCCTTTTTTGTTTCAGCTCTTGAATGGACACCAGATGTACAGCAGTAACATAAATGTTACAGCCAGAGCTCAGAATGTTGATTTAATTGAATTTCTTTCCAGGCTATGTACTAGGAGGCTACGCCTGCAGATGTAACTGTTAATGTCTCCTACACTAAGAGATGGGCTTCTATCTAAGGTCCTGTGAACTAGATATCCTGTGATGAATTGCTAATTGATGATTTGGTCTCAGCTGCATTATTAAGTTGTTCTTTTGGAGTTTGGAAAAGAGCAGACTACAAACATGTGAAGATTTCCTAGGCTTAGCAACATAGACCAGAGCTGGTGGTTCAGAATAGGATGGAATCATTGAGAAAAGGGGAGCAAACTGCTCATTATTACCTCTCCTAAAAGAGTGCTATTTTCCAAGCTTCATAAAGTAAAATCAGTGCCCATTTATTTTTGACACCTTCTTATCTATTGATTTCAGTATTGGCCATCTGGTGATGTCCATGTGTAGAGTCTTCTGTTATGCTGTTGGAAGAGAGTGTTTGATATAACAAGTGTGTTCTCTTGGCAAAGCTCTATTAGCCTTTGCTCTGCTTCATTCGGTACTCCAAGGCCAAATTTGCCTGTTCCTCCAGGTGTTTCTTGACTTCCTACTTTTGCATTCCAGTCCCCTATAATGAAAAAGACATCTTTTTTGAGTGTTAGTTCTAGAAGGCAACCCACTCCAGTATTCATGCCTGGAAAATCCCATGGACCGAGGAGCCTGGTAGGCTACAGTCCATGGGGTCGCAAAGAGTTGGACATGACTGAGTGACTTCACTTTCACTTTCTAGAAGGTCTTGTAGGTCTTCATAGAACCGTTCAATTTCAGCTTCTTCAGTGTTACTGGTTGGGACACAGACTTGGATTACGTGATACTGAATGGTTTGCCTTGGAAATGAACAGAGATCATTCTGTCGTTTTTGAGATTGCATCCAAGAACTGTATTTTGCACTCTTTTTTTGACCATGATGGTTACTCCATTTCTTCTAAGGGATTCCTGCCCACAGTAGTAGATATAATGGTCATCTGAGTTAAATTCACCCATTCCAGTCCATTTTAGTTTGCTGATTCCTAGAATGTCTAAGCCTTTGACTGTGTGGATCACAACAAACTGTGGAAAATTCTGAAAGAGATGGGAATACCAGACCATCTGACCTGCCTCTTGAGAAGTCTGTATGCGGGTCAGGAAGCAACAGAAAGAACTGGACATGAAACAACAGACTAATTCCAAATTGGGAAAGGAGTACATCAAGGCTATATACTGTCACCCTGCTTATTTAACTTATATGCAGAGTACATCATGAGAAACACTGGGCTGGATAAAGCACAAGCTGGAATCAAGATTGCTGGGAGAATTATCAATGACTTCAGATATGCAGATGACACCACCCTTATGGCAGAAAGTGAAGAACTACAGAGCCTCTTGATGAAAGTGAAAGAGAAGAGTGAAAAAGTTGGCTTAAAGCTCAACATTCAGAAAACGAAGATCATGGCATCTGGTGCCATCACTTCATGGCAAATAGGTGGGGAAACAGTGGAAATGGTAAGACTTTATTTCTGGAGGCTCCAGAATCACTGCAGGTGGTGATTGCAGCCATGAAATTAAAAGATGTTTGCTCCTTGGAAGAAAAGTTATGACCAACCTAGACAACAAAGGTCCGTCTAGTCAAGGCTATGGTTTTTCCAGTGGTCATGTATGGATGTGAGAGTTGGACTGTGAAGAAAGCTGAGCGCCGAAGAATTGATGCTTTTGAACTGTGGTGTTGGAGAAGATTCTTGAGTGTTTCTTGGAATGCAAGGAGATCCAACCAGTCCATCTTAAAGGAGATCAGTCCTGGGTGTTCATTGGAAGGACTGATGTTGAAGCTGAAACTCCAATACTTTGGCCACCTGATGCGAAGAGCTGACTCATTGAAAAGACCCTGATGCTGGGAAAGATTGAGGGCAGGAGGAGAACAGGACGACAGAGGATGATTGGATGGTTGGATGGCATTATCGAGTCAAAGGACATGAGTTTGAGTAAACTCCGGAAGTTGGTGATGGACAAGGGGGCCTGGCGTCCTGCGTTTCTTGGGGTCACAAAGAGTTGGATATGACTGAGAAGCTGAAGTGAACCGAACTGATCTCTTGACCTCATATTTAAACTTTGCCGTGTATAGGTACCAAATGGGAGAGAACATATCATATAGCTGATAAAGTGTTAATATCCAGAATATATAAAAACTCATATAACTCCATAGCAAAAATTAAAATTAAAAAATAGGCAGAGGAGCTTAATAGACATTTTTCAAAGAAGACATAAAGATGGGCAGCAATGAAAATGTGCTCAACATCATCTGTTATCAAAGAAATACAAACCAAAACCAAAAGGAGATATCATCTCACTTCTCTCAGAATGCTTGTTATCAAATATTGTCAAAAAGATAAGAAATAAAAAGCACTGGAGAGGATGCAGAGGAAAAGGGACACTTATGCACGGTTGGTGGGGATGTAAATTGGTGTAACCATTAAGGAAAAAATTATGGAGGTTCATTAAGAAATTAAAAATAGAACTACCTCATGATCCAACAATTCCACTCCTGCACATTTACCTGAAGGAAATGAAAAAGCTATCCAGAAAAGATTTCTGTACTCCCATGGTCACTGCAGCATTATTTACAATAGCCAAGACATGGAAGCAACATTAATGTTCATCATTAAGTGAATGATGAAATCAGTCAAATTATTTGCATTTATGTTAGCTTCTTACACACTTTTGGTTTGCACAATAATAAAAATATTTAAAAATACCTTTGGAGAAAAGTATCCACCCTTGAGTTAAGCAATGCAAAAGTCAAATTAGATGATCCTGGTATGATTTTCAAAATAATCCCTCTCAATGTTGAAGTTTTATTTCTCAAATTTCCTACATTTTTTCTCAAGTAGGCGTATAAGCAATCTTTTACATGGAAACAATTATTTAGATGACAAAAATTAGTGATTATTGGCAAGAAATCAATTCACAATCCTTACATTTCATAAGATGACTTGGACAGAGTAGAGATACTAAATATGAGTTGCTGGAGCTCCAAAACCACTGGGGACACTGACTGAAGCCATACAATTAAAAGACACATGTTTCCTGGAAGAAAAGCTTGGACAAACCTAGACAGCATATTAAAAAGCAGAGACATCACTTTGTCAACAAAGGTCCATATAGTCAAAGCCATGGTTTTTCCAGGAGTCATGTACAGATGTGAGAGTTGGACCATAAGGAAACTTAAGGGCCAAAGATTGATGTTTAAGGGCTTTGGTACTGGAGAAGACTCTTGAGAGTCCCTTGGACAGCAAGGAAATCAAACCAGTTAGTCCTAAAGGAAATCAATCCTGAATTTTCATTGGAAGGACTGATGCTGAAGCTTCAATACTTTGGCCACCTGATGTGAAGAGCTGACTCACTGGAAAAGAGCTGATGCTGGGAAAGATTGAAGGCAAAAGGAGAAGAGGTTGGCAGAAGATGAGATGGTTAGATAGCATCACCAACTCAATGGACATGAACCTGAGCAAACTCCAGGAAATAGTGAGGACAGAGAAGCCTGGTGTACTGCAGTCCATGGGGTCACAAAGAGTCAGATATGACTTTGTGGCTGAACAATAACAGCAAAATGTATATAGCTTTGGCTATCCATGTTCTCCACTGGATACTGGGAAAATCAAATTATTTCTGGAACTCTAGGGATTTCTATCTCTTCAAAGTAAAAATTCCTTGCTACCATGACTTATTAGCCAGAATATCCCTCTTATTTCTGTGCACTAGGGGCGAAATTACACAGACAGCCCTTCATTCTGAAGTATAATTTCAAATTAAATTATATTTGAAATTCTGTCTCTATAGAAATGGTCATTTTGCTTTTTACCCCTTGAGGCATGTTTTATTATTCAACTATATAATGTTAACGTGGTGTCTGATGTTATTAGTACACAGAGTGTTCAGTGGTGCAACTTGGATTTTTGTCTTAATGGACTTCTTTATGTGACTTGATAACAGCACATTAGGTTCTCTATAAAACTTAAAGTTGAACAATCTTATAAAACCCTCCCCTCTGACCACAGTGGGTGGTTGCATTATTCTGCTTTCCATTTTATTTTTTATCCCCTCTAGGATACAGCTAAACTAGATTTCTTTTTTTTTCATTAAATTACTCAAAAGAATAAAATAAAACTGGTTTAAAATAACATTTAGATCAATTGGAATATGGTAGCCCTTATTTCTTAAGGGAAAAAAAAAATCTGACAGTTTTTCATATAGCAGATAAAAGTAGGGCAAAGAAAGTAGGTTGATCATCATTTCCGCAGTCCAGTTAGAAACTTCTAGACATAAACAGTGTCTTACTTCTCTTTCAGTGGTCCCTGGGAAATTAAATTTTGGACTTGAGGCAGAGAAAGGCATCCTTGCTGTTGGTGTTACATGAGACGCAATTTTTCTAGCAAAAAAACAGAAGAGGACCACTACAGTGGAGAAGAGACGTAGTCAGCATCATCAGTGAAGTCAAGGCCATCACAGGGGATTCACTAGAATGACCCTGCTCTTGCCCATGATGCTCTTGGAGTATGTTTCTAGGATATGTTTGTGGGAAAGAACACATGGCCCAGGGGAGCTAAAAAATCAAGGCTGTGAGGTTAAGAAGTCCATGCAAAATAGTGAAGATGAATAGTAAGGATTTTATCAAAGGAAATTGAGCATAATATAAAATACTGTACAAGATCGTTCATCTCTAACTTTTATGATGGATTCATTTGTAGGCTCATTGTCTGGCATTAGCAAGGGATAGTCCAGTGGGAGTTTCACTTGGGAATATGAAATTATAGATCAAAGGAGGGACTGTGGCAAGAAAGAAGAGTTGAAGCATAGATTTGAGAGAGAGGCATCTGCTTGGAGGAGATAAATGAAGCATGTTATTCTCCCAAGAGCAGGAGAGGACTAATCCTTCAGAAACTGCAGGGGCCGTTGAGAAAGAAAATAAACACAAAAGCAGAAGTCAGTGAAGATCCAGAATTAGATGTGTTAAAATCATTTCTAGTGCTACTCTAAACATAGAATATACATGGATAATTTATATTTCTCTTCCTAAGTAAGTATTTTTTATCATTTATCATATGATCTTTCTCTAATATATTACTCATTCATGTCTTAAATAATCTAGTACAATATAATTAATGAAATAATTTCCTAGAAAAAGGTTGGAATTTTTTACTGTTAATAAACCTGAGTAGAAATTCTAATGGAATGTTCTGAACAAAATTCAATTTACTTAGCATTAGTTTGTATACTTGTGTTTCCAATCAAGGCAACCAACTTTTATGATTGGAAAGAGATTTGAGTTAAATGTACCTTTCAGAGATTTTCAAAAGGATAGATTCTGGAAGTCCTCTATGATCTACAATTCTCTATGGCATATAAGAAAAGCTCATTTGCTTCTATGTTAATTTAGCAGTATAATTTATAAGCTGGAAGATTAAAAAAGGTTCAGATGAGTGCTTACCCCAGGGCTTCTTTTAAATGTACATTAGTGAACAATAAATCCTTGCCATTTAAATCTTCTAATGTTTTTATTCAAAATAAATAGCTGGCCATGTATCTTAAGTTATGCAGCTTACTTATGGTGATTTAGATAATCTCAAGACAACTATAGTAGTGGCATTACTACTGTGCATGTTCCTTTTGAATTGCTATTTAGAGAAACGGAAATCAGATATGGCCCACTGCTTCAGATGACAAGGGTTAGTTCATTATCCATCAAAAATATGTCTCCTTATTTCCTACAGATTTTGCCTAGGATTATTAATTATACAAAACGCATCCTATATTTTTAGTGTAAATGTAATTATGCTGTTATTAAAATACATGGGGTATCTGTAGGTCCATTTAACTCAGCTAAAAACCCAGATCTATAAAAGCAGTTGAGATGATAATTCTGAAAAATTCTCATAATAAATATCATGTTCTACTAAATACAGAAAAGCTAGTAGGGCATTTAGATAGCACTTGTCTAGAAAGCTTTTTCACAATGGAAATATTATTTAAGCTCTTGGTTTCTGGTTTTGGAAAGTAATGACAATTTGTTTATCCACCTCAGAAGATTTTAGTGATTGTTTTAAAAGAGAAAATGAATGATATTCTATAAAATGGAAAGGGGAAAACAACTCGAATGTATTTATCTTTCAAATACCATGATATCCTTTGTGCAATGTGCCATAATAGGCAGAGTTAAATAAAGCAGTTCTTACCTTTGAATTGCAAGGCCCCAAGACTCAACTTGTGGTCATGGAGGAAGTGAAATACTGATCCATTAGTCCAGGACAGACCTGGTTTATTTTTGCTGTTCCCTGTTTTTTATTAATAGCCCTCTCAGTGCACTCTCTAATGTGCCCTGATTCAGATGATAAATCACATGGCCACCCTAAGACTTCTATGGCAATGAGAAATTGCCCTTACGGCTCTTTCTCTTTCATGAACAAATGCTTCCTCTGTTTATCTTCCAGAACAAAGTTTTCACATATCTGGGTGCACCACTCATCGCCTAGCATCATCTGTAAAGCTTTTATGCTCAAGTTTCACCAACAGAGATTCCAGTTTAATCAGTTGTAGATGGAGTCTTGTCAGGAGTCTTTTTTTTTTTTTTTACATGCAGTTCAAGTGATTCCAAGATGTGGGCAGAGTGGAGATTCACTCTTCTCTGTGGAAGTAGCTCAGAGGAACAGAGCTTTAGAATCAGAAGAAAGTCTGCATTAGGCTCTGAGTGGTTCCCCCGTGCTGCTTTGTGACCCCAAAGGGTTCCCTAGGTTCTCTGAGCCTCTGCTGTCTTAACTGTCTGCAAAGTGGGAATGGAAATATAAACCCTGCAGGGCTAGTCTTAGTTTAAAGTAGATAATGTGTGTACAACACATGCAAAGTACTAAACACTGATAAATCTCACTGAGCCATTCTAGATAAGGGCACAGACTTAGAAGAGTTGAAGCTGTTTAGTTGAGAAAATTCTCCTGGAAGCCTGGCTCACGTGTTTCTAATACAAAATGAATATCTTTTTTGTAAAGAATAGCTTTTCTTAATGTTCTAGAATCTGAATATGTTTGCATAAATCCATCACCTAGATTATTTAGCAAGTTGCAGGAAAGGGAGGTATTTTTTTTCCTCTAGCTATAAAAGTCACATAGATTAGCATTATTTATCAATAATTACCAATTTTAAGCACATGATTAGATATGAAAAGCCCCATACTTTATTAATAACAAGTTATGTGACTTTGAGGCACTTTTCTGTTTTTAGTTTCCTCATCAAAACTATTCATATTTTTCTTTTGTTCTTGAGCTCTATTTAAGTTTTTCCATGTATTCAGTGCTTGGTACTAAGGGAGAAAAATAGAAACAAATACACTCTAAGACAAGAAACTTAAAGCTAAGGTAATTTAAGTAGTTACCCTATTAGGTATATCATCATCATTATCATCCCTGAAACGCACAGTAGAAGAAGTGACAACCTAACGATTGTATTTAAAAGCCCACGCAGCAACAAAAGCCCAGCATAGCAAAAATAAATTAAGATATTTTAAAAATTAAAAAAGTAAAGTATATGAAAAGCAAGTCCACATTCACTTGCTCTTATTGATAGATTTTCCAGTTTCAACTATTGAATATAAGTTATAATCACACATTTCAATATTTTATTGTGACTTTTGGGGGCACTCATTTTTTTGCCTATGGAAATCTTTCCTTTGCTGGTATTCAACAGGTAACTCACTATGGAGTACAGAAAATTCTTTCTCTGTTACCCAAATGCAGACATTATCTGATTCACCAAAATTCTGCCTTTCCAGATTTTAGAGTGTTCCTGCTTTTCTGATTAAGTTATCCTTATGTAAGGGCCTCACAAACAAACAATGGTTGAGAAAGAGATGTGATATGAAATAATTCAGTCAAGAATTCATCCAGAATGTTTCACTTTAGATATGTAGTCTAAGAATCTTCTTAGCATGCCTCCTTATCAGGCACATTTTGGTTTCACATTGTACCTATTAATACTGTACCTTGGGACTCATAGAGGATGCTGAAAGGGAAACACTGAAAAGAGGAAAAACAATTAAATTTAAAGCATGCCCATTAGCAACCTGGTTCTATCCCCTTTCTTCTACTCATTTTGTCTTTCCTACACAATTGGACAGAGATGGCAAGACCATTGCTTTTTTTCCAAAGTGTCAGAGCAGATAAACAGGAAGAATAGCCAACCTGAGGCACAGGTCACTTGGAGGAGACCATGATATCACCCAGCATTCTGCTTTATTACCATCATTAAATCATCATCAAGGAAATAATATGACAGGTGAAATGCCCTTCCTACATGTCACAGGCATCACTTTCCCTAGGTTCATAAAATAGATTAATATTTGGTTTATTTCTTCTATCCGGAAACGCATGGCAAACACCCACCCACTCCATTCACTTTTCGTATTGAGCCTTCTAGAAACCATTAGTAACACTAACCAAATACAAGTCCTTTTTAAATAAAATAGAAGAAAGTTTTTATAGTCTACATTATATGTCCCCAAGGGCTTCCCAGGTGGTGCTAGTGGTAAGGAACCCACCTGCTAATGCAGGTTAGACTTAAGAAATGTGGGTTTGATACCTGGGTCCGGAAGATCCCCTGGAAGACAGCACAGCAACCCACTCCAGTATTCTCGCCTGGAGAATCCCATGGACAGAGGAGCCTGGCAAGTGAGAGTCCATAGGGTTTCAGAGAGCAGGACACAACTGAAGCAACTTGGCACACAAACATCACCAAATAGTATGGATCAAAATGTGAAAGAAGTGAAATGAAAAGTCAAATTTTCTTAAGAGACTTCAAATGGATTTCAGGTGCTCATTTTCTTGAAGAACATAAACAGCCACAAAGCCTGCAAAAAACAATAAAGTTCTTGTGCATATGACATTCTAGGTTTGTTGGTTTAAAAGGCTGAAAGGATTAAGGGAGAAAAGAAGAGTATTGGATAATTCGAGAAGAAACAGGCTCCACTTCTGTTGAGAAACTTGTAGAGGTAGTTACTCTGAGTGAGAGGACTTCCTATTACAAACAGTACCCACTTATGGAAGCATCGGAGAAGGCAATGGCACCCCACTCCAGTACTCTTGCCTGGAAAATCCCATGCACAGAGGAGCCTGGTAGGCTGCAGTCCATGGGATCGCTACGAGTTGGATACGACTGAAGCGACTTAGCAGCAGCAGCATGGAAGCATCGATAAATATAAGGCCATGAAGCATCTTCATCAGGTTAGCCGGTGGCATCTTACTGTTCATCCACTCTCTCTTTGTTCTCCACTGCATCTCCTTTTCCAGGTCAGTTTTCTGATGGAATGATCTGCGTAGACTTACCAGTTCAGCTCAGAATAATTAAAAATTCGCTTTCTCCTTCAAATCACGCTTGATTTTCCCAGAAAGTCTTAGAGACAAAGCTTAGCATCCCCATTTTACTAATAAATGACTGACATGAAGACAGACGGCTTTTCCCACATCTCATGGTCAAGAAGTGGTGGTTCTGATATTCTTATGAGCTTTAAAGTCCTCACGCTCTTTCTATCGCTACACCTATGTCCTTTGTTTAATAAGGACTTTACTTTTTTAAGTGACAGGACCCCAGCTCAAACTGGTTTTGTTGTCGTTCTGTCGCTAGATCATGTCTGACTCTTTGCAACTCCATGGATTTCCTCCCCTGTGAAACCTGGAAATGGAGTTAAATATCCTAGGACTGTTTTCTAGTTAACCATTCTAAAAAATCAATAGTTTCTATCGCTTTTTTTGTGTCAATATGTAAAAGTGGTATCTGGACACAGAGATGTAAAACTTACAAATTTCCTCCACAGCACCATCTATAGGCCTATTGAATCAATTTTTCATGTTGTCCATCCACTGCTCATTTTCAGTAATTAAAAGGAACATATTTCGTTTGCCATTAACATTGATTCACATGCAGTCTTACAAACTAATGATCAATTGATCTCACTAATAATGACCTGAACTGAACTTTTTAAATTATACAGCTGAGCCCTTTGTCTTAAGAACTTTGTTGCAAGGGAGCCAGGTATATAAAAGTATATGTACCCCAAATAGTGTCCCTTTATAAACAATGCCATGAATTTTAAAATAAAATAATGTACTTCTTGAATCAAAATAACTTTACTTCTTAAACAATTCACTTTATCTTGATCAGTTGTTTTTTTTCTTTTTGCCTTATGGAGTATAATTTGTGCTAAAAGATTAAACAGTTATCTCTATTTTCCTGGTGTGTGTGTGCTAAGTTTGCTTCAGTCGTGTCCAACTCTTTGTGACCCTACAGACAGTAGCCCATCAGGCTTCTCTGTCCATGGGATTCTCCAGGAAAGAATACTGGAGTGGGTTGCCATGCCCTCCTCCAGCGGATCCTCCCTGACCCAGGGATCGAACACCAGTCTGTTACATCTAACCCGAATTGGCAGGCAGGTTCTTTACCTCAAGTGCCACCTGGGATGCCCTATTTTCCTGGTATTACCTTTCATCTTACAGCACTGTTCTTTACCAGTTTCTATTTGCAAGAACATTTTAACATTTAGTGTGAAAATAAAAAAGATTTTTAAGTCTATATTCTATAGTGTACTCAGTGACATTTCATTAGGAATTATTTTGCTTGACTGATAGCATATATATATATACAGATACTTTCAAAGAACTCCTCAAAAATTGCAATTCTAGTGAGAGAAAAGACAACTGAAAGCATCAGATATGACATCACAACAATTCCTGAATAGCAAATGCATTTTCCTACATTTAGTTCTATATTTTTATTTTATTTGCAAAAAGGCAGCTCAGAGAAAGAAAGAAGGTTGAAGTCTCACTGGGAAGAGGCGCTGAAAGTCATCAAAACAGAAGAAAGTGCTCTGGAATTTGGTACAGAATACAAGTTACATATGCTTCCCAGGTGGTTCAGTGGTAGAGAATCCACCTGCCAGCGTAGGAGATGCGGGTTCCATCCCTAGGTCGGGAAGATCCCCTGGAGAAGGAAATGGCAGCACACTGCCGTACTTTTGCCTGGAAAATCCCATGGACAGAGGAGCCTGGCGGGCCACAGTCCTCAGTGTCATAAAGAGTTGGACACTACTGAAGTGACCTGCACTCAGCACAGCGTGAGTTACATGCCCTCTGTGCACAGTCATTAATAACTGAGCCATCACACAGCACAGCTGGTATGCTTGACACTAATGTCACATTTACATATGACTGTTCCACTTGGAGCTGCTCAGGTGGGTTGCTTTTAGTCTCCCAGACTAGCAATTTAGCCTCGTCTTTTTTTTTTTTTTTACCTGCAGTCTGTGATTCAAAGAAGCACAGATGTTTTCCACATGAGAAACAGAAAGACTCCAGGTAATAGGTGCTTACTATTTCCTCTTTATTCCATAGCTCTATTGCATTGATCTCTACATAAACTATTATTATTTCAATCATCCACTGCCTTCCATCACAGAACTAATCAAATCAGATCAGATCAGTTGCTCAGTCATGTCCAACTCTTTGTGACCCCACGAATTGCAGCACCCCAGACCTCCCTGCCCATCACCAACTCCCAGGGTTCACCCAGACTCACGTCCATCGAGTCAGTGATGCCATCCAGCCATCTCATCCTCTGTTGTCCCCTTCTCCTCCTGCCCCCAATCCCTCCCAGCATCAGAGTCTTTTCCAATGAGTCAACTCTTCGCATGAGGTGGCCAAAGTACTGGAGTTTCAGCTTTAGCATCATTCCTTCCAAAGAAATCCCAGGGCTGATCTCCTTCAGAATGGACTGGTTGGATCTTCTTGCAGTCCAAGGGACTCTCAAGAGTCTTCCCCAACAACACAGTTCAAAAGCATCAATTCTTCAGCGCTCAGCCTTCTTCACAGTCCAACTCTCACATCCATACATGACCACAGGAAAAACCATAGCCTTGACTAGATGGACCTTTGTTGGCAAAGTAATGTCTCTGCTTTTGAATATGCTATCTAGGTTGGTCATAACTTTCCTTCCAAGGAGTAAGCGTCTTTTAATTTCATGGCTGCAGTCACCATCTGCAGTGATTTTGGAGCCCAGAAAAATAAAGTCTGACACTGTTTCCACTGTTTCCCCATCTACTTCCCATGAAGTGGTGGAACCGGATGCCATGATCTTTGTTTTCTGAATGTTGAGCTTTAAGCCAACTTTTTCACTCTCCACTTTCACTTTCATCAAGAGGCTTTTGAGTTCCTCTTCACTTTCTGCCATAAGGGTGGTGTCATCTGCATATCTGAGGTGATTGATATTTCTCCCTGCAATCTTGATTCCAGCTTGTGCTTCCTTCCAGCCCAGCGTTTCTCATGATGTACTCTGCATAGAAGTTAAATAAACAGGGTGACAATATACAGCCTTGACGTACTCCTTTTCCTATTTGGAACCAGTCTGTTGTTCCATGTCCAGTTCTAACTGTTGCTTCCTGACCTGCATACAAATTTCTCAAGAGGCAGATCAGGTGGTCTGGTATTCCCATCTCTTTCAGAATTTCCCACAGTTTATTGTGATCCACACAGTCAAAGGCTTTGGCATAAATAAATGTTTCTAAATCTTTATCTACTAGGGATTCTTGAATACAAATCACCTGCTTCCTCTTTCTTTCATGAATAAGATTTAAACAGTAACACTATAAAAGTAAAAGGTACTCCATCTAAAAAACAAGCCTTTTTTCTATACATAGAATTTTACTATAAAAGCCTTTGAAATTAGTTGTACTAAATATGGTTAATAACCTTGAAATAACATTTGGAACAGTAACAATTCACATGCCTAAATAAATTGTAAAATTATTCCAGTGTTGGGTAGATGGGTAGTTATGATACAGGTCTGTATGTTTTGTAAGAATGTTTCACTTACTTAATCAAAATTTGATGAGAATATCATGCAAGATACTATTACTTCCAAGTTAAAGATGAGAAATCTGAGGTTTGTCAAAGTTAGCAAGCATTGCCAAGACCACCCAGGTTTACCATATATGGTGTAAACCAAATTTTGTCCATATCAATTGACTTTCTAGAAATAAGGTCATATTCTCTTTACAAATATATTTTTGTAGTTCTCTAATACGTATTTACATTCTTTAGGAAATCAACAATTTTCCTGAAATTGAAAACATTTCAATGATAAAAAGAATCATAACATGCTAATGCATAACTAATGTGTGCATGTGCTAAGTCGTTTTAGTTGTGTACAACTCTTTGCGACCCTGTGGACTGTAGCCCACCAGGTTCCTCTGTCCATGGGGATTCTCCAGGAAATAACACTGGAGTGGATTGCTATGCCCTCCTCCAGGGGATCTTCCCAACCCAGGGATCAAACCTGCATCTCTTACATCTCCTGCATTGGCAGGTGGGTTCTTTACCACCAGCACCACCTGCATCAGTTCAGTTCAGTTCATTTGCTCAGTCGTGTCCCACTCTTTGCGACCCTATGAATCGCAGCATGCCAGGCTTCCCTGTCCATCACCAATTCCTGGAGTCCACTCAGACTCATGTCCATCGAGTCGGTGATGCCATCCAGCCATCTCATCCTCTGTCGTCCCCTTCTCCTCCTGCCCCCAATCCCTCTTAGCATCAGAGTTTTTTCCAATGAGTCAACTCTTCGCACGAGATGGCCAAAGTACTGGACTTTCAGCTTTAGCATCATTCCTTCCAAAGAAATCCCAGGGCTGATCTCCTTCAGAATGGACTGGCTGGATCTCCTTGCAGTCCAAGGGACTCTCAAGAGTCTTCTCCAACACCACAGTTCAAAAGCACCAATTCTTTGGCGCTCAGCCTTCTTCACAGTCCAACTCTCACATCCATACATGACCATTGGAAAAATCATAGCCTTGACTAGACAAGAGACGACTCTACACATGGACATCACCAAATGGTCAACACCGAAATCAGATTGATTATATTCTTTGCAGCCAAAGAGGGAGAAGCTCTATATAGTCAGCAAAAACAAGACTGGGAGCTGACTGTGGCTCAGATCATGAAATCCTTATTGCCAAATTCAGACTTAAATTGAATAAAGTGGGGAAAACCACTAGACCATTCAGGTATGACCTAAATCAAATCCCTTATGATTATACAGTGGAAGTGAGAAATAGATTTAAGGGCCTAGATCTGATAGAGTGCCTGATGAACTATGGACAGAGGTTTGTGACATTGTACAGGAGACAGGGATCAACACCACCTGTATAACAGGACTTAAAGAGGTTTAAGTCCATCTTGAGAGGGACCCAGCCTCATCTTTAAAAGAACAACTTTTTTGGATATTCAGACACATACTCCATCCCCTTCCAAAGAGAATCAGCAAAACTCTGCCATTTAATATGTGCAACCAAGTTTCTACCATCTCATAAATGGAAAAGCTTCTCCAAAAGAAGCAAGCAAAACCAACCGTATAACATTCTCTTTCTAGAGAAGCTGAGGCGCTTCATTACATTCTACTACATCAAATATTTACATCTTGACAACAAGCACTTCCCTGCTGGCATCAGGCTGTGACAAGAGACATGGCAGAGGCCAGGGTTACAGCAGCAATGTGAATTTAACTCAAAGGACCTCTGGCAGAAAAGTGACTCCATTGATCTGAAACCATCACTGCATGGTCAAAGAATAATAAAATGCATCCCATTTCCTGAGAAAATGAGAATATATTTGTATTTATTACTTTCTTAAAGAATATCAGGGAGCTTGACAGGCTAGGGTCAGGTGAACTATTTCTAGGATGTCTAAAGACCGGGTCACTTCCTTCCTCTCTCTCTCCCTATTTCCCCCTTCCTCCTTCCTGTGCCTTCTCTCTCTCCATCTTTATGTATTTTGTCCTTAGCAGTTACTAATAACTACTTCTTTTTCTCCCAAATGAAATATGAATATGGGTGCAATGAGAATAACCAACAACACCAGCACAAGAAAGCAACCACCTTAGCATTCAACACGCCTGTCAGCACAACGGCATGTATCATGTAGTCCAATTGAATCTTTGCTTTATTTCCATCTGTATCCTTCAATTTACAACTCAGAAAAGAAACAATACCCTTCTCGGAGTCCTTAAGTAGCCTTTCATGTTACCCAGTGGCGGCACTAGGAGGTTTCTTAAAAATCTTGTTTTGATGGAGGAAATGAAAAGTAATATCTGGGAGAAATACAAATGAATCCTAAAGAATCTCAATCAATGCAGGTCATGGATGCTTAGACCTCATCAGTGAATGTTATCATTTAAAAAAGGAGTCAAAGAAATACAATACACATGTGGTAGTGATTTCCAAGGATATGTGTTCATTTGTTGTTACTGTTCAGTCACCAAGTTGTGTCCAACTCTTCGCCACCCCGTGGACTGCAGCGCTCCAGGCTTCCCTCATGCTTTCATAATTTGTGTTCATTAGCATTGTAAATTAGCCTTATGATAGCCTAAAGCATTACATGTTTCTATTTGTCCGTTTTGTGGAAATCAGCACTATACTTATAAGAGATGGAAAAAAAAAAACTTTTCTAATTTATGTGAATGGATTCTTGAGGCTTGAGCTAAACCTCCCAGTGACAACGTCATGCACAGAGCACATAATGCGTTTTAAAAAGGCAGCATATATCCAAGTTTTTAAATGGAAATTATAATAAGGTTTTCTGTAAAACGCTGTTAGATATCTTTGAATAATGGTTCTAATGATAATGGTTGTTCTGTTGTCGTTCAGTTGCTAAGTCGTGTCCACCTCTTTGCCACCTCATGGACTACAGCTCACTGGGCCTCCCTGTCTTTCACTATCTCTCAGAGTTTGCTCAAACTCATATCCATTGAATTGGTGATGCCTTCCAACCATCTCATTCTCTATTGTCCCCTTCTCCTCCTGCCCTCAATCTTTCTCAGCATCAGGGTCTTTTCTGCCTCTGCATCAGGTGGCCAAAATATTGGAGCTTCAGCTTCATTGTCAGTCTTTCCAATGAATATTCATGGCTGACTTCCTTTAGGATTGCCTGGTTTGATCTCTTTTCTGTTCAAGAGACTCTCAAGAGTCTTCTCCAGCACCACAGTTCAAAAGCATCAATTCTTTGGCACACAGCCTTCTTTATGGCCCTATTCTCACATCCGTACATGACTACTAGAAAAACCATAGCTTTGACTATAAGCATTTTGTCAGCAAAGTAACGTCTCTGCTTTTTAACACTCTGTCTAGATTTGTCATAGTTTTCCTTCCAAGGAGCAAGCATCTTTTAATTTTGTGGCTGCAGTCACCATCCACAGTCATTTTGGAGCCCAAGAAAATAAAATCTGCCACTGCTTCTACTTTTCCCCTTCTATTTGCCATGAAATGATGGTACTGGATGTCATGATCTTCATTTTTTGAATATTGAGTTTTAAGCCAGACTTTTCACTAAGAAATTTTTTAGTTCCTCTTCACTTTCTGCCATCAGAGGGGTATCATCTACTAAAGATAACTAGGAACTGTATTTTGACGTTGTAGGTAAAGAATCTGAATTAAATAGTTTCATCAAACATGAGAACAGATTAAAAGCAATATTTCTAAATATTTTTATTTCCTATAACATAATTTTAAGTGTATTTACAATTTAAATAAAATTTATTTAATAAATAAAACCATAAATTAAATATAAGTAGACATTTTCCAACACTGTCTACATGTTTTGTATTATAACTGACAAAATTAATTTTTTCTAACTTATTATAGAGAAAAGGCTCATTTTAGACTGAGAATCATACATGCTACAATAGCTGCTGAAAAGAAAACATCATAATTTAAGAAAAAGTAATTAAAACTCTTAAATGCAATCAGCAGTATTTGAATTCTGTTATACTGGCTTCAATGCACATGTAAACTTCATATATATATATAGTGTTGCTTTCTCAAGAAATTAATATCAACTCAGGTGGTAAACCCTTTTCATATGACAAAATGTGAACTCTGTAAGTACCAAATGAATGTAACATGCTAAACATATTACTAAAAATTTAGAAGTGAAAGCAGTTATTCTAGGTTGGGATTGTCAGCAAAGAAGGAAGGTTGCCAAGTTTCCTGACTGGCCTAGGGCTGAGTAGTTTCTAGAGGTAGAAGACTTTGGGTGGTAAAGCCAAGAATGTCTTGGAAAAATTAGGATAAGCTGATTGTTTTACAAAGGAGTAAAATAGCACGGGATCATGAGCAGCTCAACAAAAGAAACGAGCTCCTTCATGAATGAAAATACAGAGAAGACTGTGCCGTGACTGAGATGTTAAGAAAAGGATGTACTTCTTTGACGGCATATATAATAATCAACAAGGAGTGCCATTGCTTTAGGACCCGAAAGAACAAACAAACTGGGAGACCCAGATCCCAATAGGGCTTCTCTGATAGCTCAGCTGGTAAAGAATCCATCTGCAATGCAAGAGACCTCAGTTTGTTTCCTGGGTTGGGAAGATCCCTGGAGAAGGGATAGGCTACCCATTCGAGCATTCTTGGGCTTCCCTTGTGGCTCAGCTGATAAAGAATCCACCTGCAATGTGGGAGACCTGCATTCGGTCCCTGGGTTGCAAAAATCCCCTGGAGAAGAGAAAGGCTACCCACTCCAGTATTCCTGGAGAATTCTGTGGACTGTATAGTCCATGGGGTCACAAAGAGTTGGACATGACTGAGCAACTCTCACTTTCACATATCACTTTTCAGTTCCCACTAACGAAGCAAGGTTGATACAAAAATTACCAACAGGATACCAGTGTTAGCTTTAATGACAAGTCTTAGGTGATTGGTTTTGAGCACTGTGAATAATTAAACTCCATAACTTTATTGAATGCTACAGAGAGATTATTTGTGTCCATTTCACAAGTAGAGCTGATTGCACTATCACGGGTTTTCTTCACTTAAAAATAATGTTCACATAAAAATTATAGTTTTAGTGCTTACATATTATGTTCTCTGTATTGTTCTTTTTGGGCTTCCCAGGTGGCTCAGTGGTAAAGAATCCACCTGACAACTCAGGAGACACAAAAGACACAGGTTTGATCTCTAGGTTGGGAAGATCCCCTGGAGAAGGAAACAGAAACCCACTCCAGTATTCTTGCCTGGAAAATCCCATGGACAGAGGAGCTTGGCGGGCTACAGTCCATAGGGTCTCAAAGAGTCAGATATGACTGAGCATGCAAGCAGGCAGGTATTGTCCTTTTTAGAAGCTCTTAAAACAAGTTTCAGGGATTGAAAAGAAGGAATAAAATTTACTACATATATTGAGGCCTTCCTTTTTGCTTTATAAATGTCACCACATGTAATGCTCATAACAACCACAGAAGGTAAATGCTACTATTACATTCCTCTGCCAAATGAGAAACTGGTGTCACAGAATGGTTAAGTTACCCTGGCCTAAGACCACTTTGTTAGAAATAGGTGAAGACATGATCTGAACCTACATCAGTTCAGTTCAGTTCATTTCAGTCATTTGCTCATTCATGTCTGACTCCTTGCCACCCCACGAATCACAGCATGCCAGGCTTCCCTGCCCATCACCAACTCCCAGAGTTCACTCAAACTCATGACCATCTGGTCAGTGATGCCATCCAGCCATCTCATCCTCTGTCGTCCCCTTCTCCTCCTGCCCTCATTCCCTCCCATATCAGGGTCTTTTCCAATGAGTCAACTCTTTGCATGAGGTGGCCAAAGTATTGGAGTTTCAGCTTCAGCATCAGTCCTTCCAATGAACATCCAGGACTGATCTCCTTTAGGATGGACTGGTTGGATCTCCTTGCAGTCCAAGGGACTCTCAAGAGTCTTCTCCAACACCACAGTTCAAAAACATCAATTCTTCGGTGCTCAGCTTTCTTCACAGTCCAACTCTCACATCCATACATGACTACTGGAAAAACTATAGCCTTGACTAGATGGACCTTTGTTGGCAAAGTAATATCTTTGCTTTTCAATATGCTATCTAGGTTGATCATAACTTTCCTTCCAAGGAGTAAGTGTCTTTTAATTTCATGGCTGCAATCACCATCTGTAGTGATTTTGGAGCCTAAAAAAATGAAGTCTGACACTGTTTCCACTGTTTCCCCACCTATCTGCCATGAAGATGGGACCAGATGCTATGATCTTAGTGTTCTGAATGTTGAGCTTTAAGCCAACTTTTTCACTCTCCTCTTTCACTTTCATCAAGAGGCTCTTTAGTTCTTCTTCACTTTCTGCCACAAGGGTGGTGTCATCTGCATATCTGAGGTTATTGATATGTCTCCCAGCAATCTTGATTCCATCTTGTGCTTCCTCCAGCCCAGCATTTCTCATGATGTACTCTGCATATAAGTTAAATAAGCAGGGTGACATTATATAGCCTTGACATACTCCTTTTCCTATTTGGAAACAGTCTGTTGTTCCATGTCCAGTTCTAACTGTTGCTTCCTGACCAGCATACAGATTTCTCAAGAGGCAGGTCAGGTGGTCTGGTATTCCCATCTCTAAAGCTCCTGTGCTCAGTCACCATACAATATCCAGTACTTGGAAAGAACATGAAGTAATTTAAAACTCTGCATCATAAAGAACTCATAAAAGATAAATATACCTAAGTTTCTTACTTTTGAGGACAAATGTATATCTGTGGGTTGAAACCTCAAAACTATTTTTTGAGTTAAGAGCTCAGAATTTATTCTTTGACATAATTGCCCCTGATTTGGTCCTGCTTCCTACACAGCAGGAGCCAGTGTTTCCAGCAACATTGGAAGGACAATCCTGCACTGCATTCCTCTTACAGCTTTGAGGTCTTTGAATTTGTTCTTTCCTCTACTTAAATTCACTGATAAGTTGCAAACCTCTACGTGACTTTGTTCTGCCCTGATACACTGCAAGAATTCCATCAAAATAAGCCTTAACTTTCTTGAATACACCACATTTTTATTAGCACTGTAGGAAATAGCTTCGCCCTCTCTGAGAAGTCAGAAAAAAAACATACTTCTGTGTAAAGTAAAAAAATAAAGCAACATGTCACACTTACAATGGCAGGTACTGTAAATAGTTTACATTCATTATTTTACATTATTTACACATATTTCTCTACAAATCTCTACCTCTCTACAGAAGAGGTACTTTTATATTTACCACTTTAGAAATTGAAAAACTGAGGCCAAGAGGCTAGGTGGTATGCCCAAAGTCATACAAACAGTAAGTGGCAGAGCTTGAACTCAAATCTAGGCAATCTGGCTATAGAATATGTATTCTCCTCCCCTGTATTAATTGCCCATTTCACCTACTTTCAAAAATCATTTGATCAGTTGAGGTATTCTTAATCAGTTATCTAGCAACTAAAGGCTGGTCATTCAACAGTAACTGGGTTCCAGCTATGAGTTATGCATAACCCATAACCTGAATATTATTTCCTGATGTATTATTTTTATTTGACAAGATCCATTCCATTTAACATTCACTTATTTTCTCAGAAACTTATAATCCTTATAAAAACTGTAAAGACACAGATAAATCAAGACACAATTGCTAAAGAGAACCGTCTTTAAGCAGTAACAGAATTTTTTTCCTTTTTCAAGAATGCTCTGATTTTAAAGATGGGGTAAAATGTTCTGGCTTAAAATAACATCTAGCTAGCATCCCTTTTACAACTTCTCTTAACTTTCCCCAAACTCATCTCTCAGAGAAGAGATTTCATAACAATCTTGATCTTATATAGGACTAACTGATGCTCTGTCACCAGAATGTAGAAGGACTTCCACTAAATTTCAAAGTAAGAGAACAGAACATGAATTGTACAACAAAATTGATATTGCACCAGTACTTTGCATTAGATATTGTGCAAAGCTATCCTCCTGAAATCAGGATTTAGCCAAGTCTCACTATTTCCTCCCTTTTTCAAAATTAATATGCATTAGTTCAGTTCAGTCACTCTGTCAAGTCCGACTCTTTACGACCCCATGAATCACAGCACGCCAGGCCTCCCTGTCCATCACCAACTCCCGGAGTTCACTCAAATTCACGTCCATTGAGTCAGTGATGCCATCCAGCCATCTCATCCTCTGTCATCCCTTTCTCCTCCTGCCCCCAATCCCTCCCAGCATCAGAGTCTTTTCCAATGAGTCAACTCTTCGCATGAGGTGGCCAAAGTACTGGAGTTTCAGCTTTAGCATCATTCCTTCCAAAGAACACCCAGGACTGATCTCCTTCAGAATGGACTGGTTGGATCTCCTTGCAGTCCAAGGGACTCTCAAGAGTCTTCTCCAACACCACAGTTCAAAAACATCAATTCTTCAGCACTCAGCTTTCTTCATAGTCCAACTCTCACATCCATACATGACTACTGGAAAAACCATAGCCTTGACTAGACGGACCTTTGTTGGTAAACTAATGTCTCTGCTTTTGAATATGCTATCTAGGTAAGTCATAACTGCATTACATACATTATTAGACATTAATATACAATAGGCAAATGGGCTTCTGCAAGGCTATTCATTCTGTTTCTTGAGGCAATCAAAAATATCTCTCTCAGGTCCCCTGATGGTACATACTTCCATTCTAGATCTAGGAAAAGACTGCAACCTCCAGAATATAACAAAGCTGGAATTTGTGGAAGAGAGTGTTACTGAGTCTAAGCTCATACTGCTAGAAGCTCAACAGGCCAATAAATCAAGAGATGATATGTTGGGGCAAGGAATAATGAGAGAATTTATTCAGAGAGCCAGAAGACTGAGAATATAGTGGATGAGTGTCACAAGATTGTCAGGAGAAATATCAATAACCTCAGATATCCAGATGACACCACTCTTATGGCAGAAAGTGAAGAAGAAATAAAGAGCCTCTTGATGAAGGTGATAGAAGAGAGTGAAAAAGCTGGCTTAAAATTCAACATTCAAAAAACAAAGATCATGGCATCTAGTCACTTCATGGCAAATAGATGGGGAAACAATGGAAACTGTGAGAGACATTATTTTCTTGGGCTCCAGAATCACTGCAGATGGTGACTGTAGCCATGAAATTAAAAGACGCTTGCTCCTTGGAAAAAAAGCTATGACAAACCTAGACAGCATATTAAAAAGCAGAGACATCACTTTGCCAACAAAGATCACTATAGTCAAAGCTATGCTTTCTCCAGTAGTCATGTATGGATGTGAGAGTTGGACCATAAGGAAGGCAGAGCATCAGAGAATCGATGCTTTTGAACTGTGGTGTTAGAGAAGACTCGAGAGTCCCTTGGACAGCAAGGAGATCAAACCAGTCAATCCTAAAGGAAATCAATCCTGAATATTCATTGGAAGGACTGATGCTGACGCTGAATCTCCAATACTTTGGCCACCTGATGTGAAGAGCTGACTCCTTAGAGAAGATGCTGATGCTGGGAAAGATTAAAGGCAGGAGGAGAAGGGGATGACAGAGAATGAGATTGTTGGATGGCATCACCGAGTCAATGGACATGAGTTTGAGCAAGCTCCGGGAGATAAAGAATAGGGAAGTCTGGCATGCTGCAGTCCATGGGATCTCAAAGAGTTGGACACGACTGAGCAACTGAACAAATCCTTGTGTGTGTGCTAAGTTGCTTCAGTTGTGTCCGACTCTTTGTGACCCTATGGACTGTAGTCTGTCAGGAACCTCTGTCCATGGGATTCTCCAGGCAAGAATACTGAGGTGGATTGCTATGCCCTCCTCCAGGAGATCTTCCTGACCCAGGGATAAAATCCTAGTCTCTTATGTTTCCTCCATTGGCAGGTGGTTTCTTTACCAGTAGCACCACTTGGAAAGCCCCTATAGCCATGCTTAACTCTTCTTATATCTGGCGCACAAGCATTTTGGAAAATTCAAAAAGATCTAACTAAGTTGGTCCATACCCTATTTCCTAGTTTGTTTCAACAGTCTCCATTTTAAAACATTATCCAAAATGTCAACAGTAAGTAAAAATGAGAAATATCTACTATATGTATGGTAAACTTTGGACATCAAGGAGATCACACCAGTCAATCCTAAAGGAAATTGACCCTGAATATTCTCTGGAAGGACTGATGCTGAAGCTGAAGCTCCAAAACTTTGGCCACCTGATGTGAAGAGCCAGCTCTTCGGAGAAGACTCTAATGGTGGGAAAGATTGAGGGCAGGAGGAGAAGGGGATGACAGAGGATGAGATGGCTACATGGCATCGCAGATTCAATGAGCATGAATTTAAGCAAACTCAGGGAGATAGTGAAGGACAGGGAAGCCAGGTGTGCTGCAGTCCATGGGGTTGCAAAGAGTCAGACATGACTGAGTGACTGAACAACAACAACAAAAATCTATCCCAAGTCAAATGGGCAAAAACCCTTAAAACCCAAGTATTAAAGAGTTATACTAACTCACCATAAAAGAAAACAAATAGAAAAGCATAATAATACACAGACAGTCACATTGTCTAATAATACAACTCATTACATTGAGGTGTCATTTTTAAAAAACAGGAGGTCAGAAAAAATTGTAGAAAAAAAGAGGGGAAAAAAGTTTACATATACCCCGTGTTGATGAGGGCTCAATAAATCACATGTAACACATAACATTGACTGTAAGATATGCCTTCATTTTGATGCAATGGTTCTATTTCTGAAAGTCTATTCTGAGGATGTAATTGGATGTACAGAGAAAAGTGGGTGTACAAAGGCTTTCAGCAAAATCTTACAATAGGAATAATACTGTAAAAACAAACCACAATTCCATGACTTGAGAACCACTTAAGTATTTTATGCAAATATATAGTAATCCATTAAAATGAATATTTTTGAAGAAGACTTGGAAACAGAAAACATTTTTCAAAGGTAGATAAAGGATGCAGTTTAGCTATGAACAAATTGGCGTTGTAGAGAATTGTTTCACTGCTATCATTTCCAGGGTTACTCACTTATCTTTTGCTGCTTCCCAGGTGGCACTGTAGGAAAGAATCCACCTACCAGTGCAGGAGGTACAAGAGAAGCAGGAGATACGGGTTCCATCCTTGGATCAGGAAGAGCCCCTAGAGTAGGAAATGGCAACCTGCTCCAGTATTCTTACCTGAAGAATCACATGGACAGAGGAGCCTGGCACGCTACAGCCCATGGGGTCGCAAAGAGTCAGACACAACTGAGCAACTGAGCGCACAATTTCAAATGGAGGACTTTCTTGTTTTTCTGATCGAGATACTAAAAAGAAATTTAAGGTAACCCTGTAGCAATTTATTGTAAATTTCTGTGACTTCAATGAATTGCATTGTAAGTGGAAGGCAGGTTTGTGGAATGATGTCATATTTGTATGTTAAAATTTAAACAAAAGCAAATTGTCCTTCAATTGCTAATAACTGTAGTATATGCAGTTCACTGTATTGTTTAAATAGATTTCAAATAACTTTCATGTAATTTGTAATCATTTTAGCAGGTGGTGTGAGGTTAGCAATCAATAAGCACATGAAAGTGTTTCAAATGAGGCTCCAGGATCAATAGAACATTCTTCTTCCCTGGGAAATACAGCCTACTCAGATGGGTGTCCTAGCTGTTCTTTTCTGTTTTGTATTTATTGTAGATACATGAGCACATTTTTTATGAAAAGATTGACAAATGAGGGAGATAGACAAAATGTCTCTCACTAGCATCATTACAGGGATGCCATTTGTTTTAAAGAATATATCCTGAGACAGGCGTGTGTGCTAAATCGCTTCAGTTGTGTCCAACTTTGCCACCCTATGGACTGTAGCCAGCCAGGCTCCTCTCTCTGTCCATGGAATTTTACAGAGAATACAAGTGGGTCCCCATGACTTCCTCCAGGGGATCTTCCCAATCCAGGATTCAAAGCCATGTCTCTTATGTCTCTTGCATTGGCAGGAGGCTTCTTTACCACTAGGGCCACCTGGGAAGCCAGGGACAGGCAGAAGCAGGCATATAATTTGGTACAGAGGCTAAAATGGCAGTCAAGTTCTTAATCTTTAACCAATGGGTATGTGTCATCACAGATCCCCTTTCTTTGGCACATATTTTTAAATGTATTACAAAGGTATGTACTCATTTTAGTATGTGGAGTTCCAGAAGTACTATACAAAAAAGATCTTCACGACCCAGATAATCATGATGGTATGATCACTTACCTAGAGTCAGACATCCTGGAATGTGAAGTCAAGTGGGCCTTAGGAAGCATCACTACAAACAAAGCTAGTGGAGGTGATGGAATTCCAGTTGAGCTATTCCAAATCCTGAAAGATGATGCTGTGAAAGTGCTGCACTCAAGGTGCCAGCAAATTTGGAAAACTCAGCAGTGGCCACAGGACTGGAAAAGGTCTGTCTTCATTCCAATCCCAAAGAAAGGCAATGCTAAAGAATGCTCAAACTACCACACAATTGCACTCATCTCACATGCTAGTAAAGTAATGCTCAAAATTCTCCAAGCCAGGCTTCAACAGTACGTGAACCACGAACTTGCAGATGTTCAAGCTGGATTTAGAAAAGGCAGCGGAACCAGAGATCAAACTGCCAACAATCTACTGGATCATGGAAAAAGCAAGAGAGTTCCAGAAAAACATCTACTTCTGCTTCATTGACTATGCCAAAACCTTTGACTGTGTGGATAACAACAACCCGAAAATTCTGAAAGAGATGGGAATATCAGACCACCTGACCTGCCTCTTGAGAACTCTGTATGCAGGTCAGGAAGCAACAGTTAGAAGTGGACATGGAACAACAGTCTGGTTCCAAACTGGGAAAAGAGTATACTGTCACCCTGCTTATTTAACTTGTATACAGAGTACATCGTGAGAAATCCTGGACTGGATGAAGCACAAGCTGGAATCAAGATTGCTGGGAGAAATATCGATAACCTCAGATATGCAGATGACACCACCATTATGGCAGAAAGCAAAGAAGAACTAAAGAGCCTCTTGATGAAAGTGAAAGAGGAGAGTGAAAAAGTTGGCTTAAAACTCAACATTCAGAAAAATAAGATCATGGCATCTGGTCCCATCACTGCATGGGAAATAGATGGGGAAACAGTGGAAACGGTGAGAGACTTTATTTTTTTAGGCTCCAAAATCACTGCAGATGGTGACTGCAGCCATGAAATTAAAAGACGCTCCTTGGAAAAAAGTTATGACCAACCTAGATACATATTCAAAAGCAGAGACATTACTTTGCCAACAAAGGTGCACCTAGTGAAAGCTATGGTTTTTCCTGTGGTCATGTATGGATGTGAGAGTTGGACTGTGAAGAAAGCTGAGCACCGAAGAATTGATGCTTTTGAACTGTGGTGTTGGAGAAGACTCTTGAGAGTCCCTTGGACTGCAAGGAAATCCAACCAGTCCATCCTAAGGGAAATCAGTCCTGAATATTCATTGGAAGGACTGATGCTGAAGCTGAAACTCCAATACTGTGGCCACCTTAATGGAAGAACTGACTCATTTAAAAGACCCTGATGCTGGGCAAGACTGAAGGTGGGAGGAAAAGGGGATGACAGAGGATGAGATGGTTGGATGGCATCATCAGCTCAATGGACATGAGTTTGAGTAAACTCCAGGAGTTGGTGAGGGACAGGTAGGCCTGGCATGCTGCAGTCCATGGGGTCGCAAAGAGTTGGACATGACTAAGCAACTGAACTGCCTGACTGACTGATTACACTTTACTTTAAAAGACACATACAAACAAAATATGTAGAGTTTTTTTTATTAAAGGCTGAAATAAAACATTACCTCATGAATATTAGCTTCACTTTTGCTTCTTAGGTATTGAAACATTTTAATTACTGATGATTAATAGGGATATAGGCTTCCCAGGTGGCTCTAGGGTAAAGAATCTGCCTGCCAATGCAGGAGACATAGGTTCCATCCCTGGGTCCAGAAGATCCCTTGGAGAAGGAAATGACAACCCATTCTAGTATTCTTGCATGGGAAATCCCACGGACAAAGAAACTTGGTGGGGTACAGTCCATGGGGTCACAAAAGAGTGGGACACATCTTAGTAACTAAACAACAACAAACAACAACCATGGGGATATAAATTATTTCATAAAAAATAGATTTCATAATCTATTATATATAAAATAGATTTTCATATGTATTGTCCTCCCTTCCCTTGTTAGACAGAAAGTAGACTTGTATGTATTATTTGAAGAAGGAATTCATAGGGCCTGGACTCCATCTTAGGCCTGTTCATGCTGATCATGCTCAGCCACATTTCCAATGGACTCTGAACTCTGTGTTTAGTGCCTGTGAAAACAATAACAGAAGGATAAGACCCCCTCCAGACAGGGGAACCTTGAAGATCGTATCTAGGTTACTCATCGCCTAAGAGAAAACATACACTAATCACCCCTTCCTCCAGACAGGCCATACATTTTTCTGTATCTATCAGGGTGTAACCTCGGGTTTATTGATTATTGGCTAATTGTTTGACTGTTTAAGCACATGAGCACATAGGACGTGAATGATGGGGTTATTGGGACTGTATTTCCCTTGGTTTATGTAAGTCTCAAGGAGGCAATGGCACCCCACTCCAGTACTCTTGCCTGGAAAATCCCATGGACGGAGGAGCCTGGTAGGCTGCAGTCCATGGGGTCGTGAAGAGTCGGACACGACTGAGCAACTTCACTTTAACTTTCCACTTTCATGCATTGGAGAAGGAAATGGCAACCCACTCCAATGTTCTTGCCTGGAGAATCCCAGGGACGGCGAAGCCTGGTGGGCTGCCATCTGTGGGGTCGCACAGAGTCGGACACGACTGAAGCGACTTAGCAGCAAGGAATTTGGAGTGGTGGGTTCAGACACGTACACATGGGGTATAAAAGATTTTCACAAATGCTGGCCGGGGTCCTTGGCTAAGAGGAGACTCTGCCTTGGGCCCGCCGGTGTAATAAACTGCACTCCACTATCTGCATCGCCCTTCTGAGTGAGTTTGTTTCCTGGAATGTGTGGCTACAACAGTTGGTGCATGGGCTCCTACAATATGGGGATGACCTGCTTCTGGCTGCCGAACCCAAGGAAAAATCCTGGAAAGGGACAAAAGCACTGCTCCAGCTGCTGATGGAAGCAGGTTACCGGGTGTCAAAGAAGGCACAGATCTGCAAGAAGGAGGTAAGGTATCTGGGGTTTGTCTTAAAGAAGGACACAAGGTTCCAGAGTCTAGTTGGGTCCTATATACTGATGGCACTAGCCTGATAAAACAAGTACAACGGCTGTCAGGTTAGCCAAAGCGGAAGGGGCCATCAAGACTGAAAAGGGATGGTGGGAATTGCCAAGTGGCAAATTATTGGTACCAGAGGAGCTGGCACACAATCTGGTAAGCCAAACACACCAAGCGACTCACCTAGGCCATGCTGCCTGCTCACAGGTTAATGCTGCCTCTCGGGTATTCAGACAAAAACCTCCGGGTATTCAGCTGAAATGCACGCTGCCCTTTGAACACCTGGGAGTGGACTTCACTGAAATGAAACCTCACCGACACTACCGTTACCTGCTGGTCATGGTATGTACGTTCTCGGGCTAGGTAGAAGTTTTTCCTACCTGGATTGAAAGAGCATCAGAAGTAGCCCGGTGCCTGCTTAGGGAAATAGTTCCCAGATTTGGACTTCCTACCAGTGTTGGTTCAGACAATGACCCAGCTTTTGTAGCTAATTTAGTACAACAAGTCAGCAAAATTTAAAACATCAAATGGAAACTGCACACTGCATATAGGCCCAGAGTTCTGAGACGGTGGAATGAACCAACTGGACATTAAAGAGACTCTCCAAGTGGATCAAAGAGACTGACTGCTCCTGGGTGGGCTTGCTTCCGACGGATCTGCTCAGACTCAGGATGACCCCATATTCCCAAGGCTATTCTCCATACGAAATTGTGTATGGGAGGCCCCCTCCCATAATAAAACAGGTGTCAACAAATTTGCCTCAGGTAAGGGGGAATAGGATTTCACAGCAGATGGAACTGGGTAAGGTAATAAATCAGGTAACTAAGTTTGTACAAGAAAGGGTGCCATTCCCCCTTGGGGAACAGATTCATGAGTTTACGCTTGGTGACCAAGTATGGGTCAAAGATTAGAAACATGATTTGCTAGCCCCTTGGTGAAAGGGCCCTTATGTTATTCTAACTACCCCTACTGCAGTTAAAGTTGCAGGTATTGTCCCTTGGATCCATCATACGAGGGTGAAGAGAACATACCACGCAGACCCAAAAAAGACTGAGTGGACTGCACAGAGGGACCCCGCTGACCCTCGAGAGACTAAGACCATCCTTAAGAAGAAGGAAAAGAAGATCCTGGACGAGCCCCTTCAGGATGAAGCCGCACAATCAACTCCTGCTGCTTGGCCTCATCAACGTGATTTTGAATTTAACTTCTGTTTCAACTCAGGACAATGTTTTCATCTCATGGGCACATTCCTACTCAGACTTCCACAACACTTCCAACTGCTGGGTATGTGGGGCTATGCCTCTGTCAGTGATGGATGGACTTCCTTGGTGGGTGTCACCACTCTGCCAAGAAGATTTTAAACCACTCTGCTCTTTTCTGAGATGACAAAAAGAGACTTTCCTCTCTCTTGTCAATCATAACCTCTCCTTGCTCTCTTGGTGTAAGACCTACAGTCAATAGATTCGGGTCATGGGGTTACATTTGATATAAAGGCCAGTGTGACAAAAGCCTAACCTACTTGTTGTAAATCTACCCTGGCAGCCCCGGTAAATCTACCTTAATACATGCTAGGTGGACAAGATCCATGTTTCAATGATATGAGTATATTGCTGCCTTATTCGTATCCTCTATAGGGACAACAGATATCGTGGTTAAAGTAGAGACCTTGGCTAATTTCACAAAATAGGCCCTCCTAGATAGAACAAAAGCCATCCAAGCCTTAAATGAAGAACAAATCCAAATGAGAAAAGCGGTAATTCATAATAGAATGGCTTTGGACATACTCACAGCTGCTCAAGGAGGGACCTGTGCTATAATTAAGGTTGAATGTTGTGTATACATTCCTGACTTATCTGGCAATGTATCGACTGCTTTAGATGACATGAAAAACCAGGTAAAAGCAATGTCAAATGAAAACATTCCTTTCTGGACTTCAGTCCTATCTTGGGTGAAGGGCGATTGGTGGAAAACTATATTTACCACTGTTATAGTTGCCTTGATAGTTCTGCTTTGTGGACCCTGAATTTTACAATGTATTATGAACTTTGTAACCCAAAGGTTGATGTCATTCTCCCAAATTGGTGGTCGGAGAGCCAGGGTGCAATATATCCCTATGAATGATGCTCATAATATGAGTTAAGAGCATCAAGAGGAGGGAATGAAGAAGGAATTCATAGGGCCTGGACTCCATCTTAGGCCTGTTCATGCTGATCATGCTTGGCCACCTTTCCAATGGACTCCGAACTCTGTGTTTAGTGCCTATGAAAACAACAACAGAAGGATAAGACCCCCTCCAGACAGGGGAACCTTGAAGATCGTATCTAGGTTACTCATCGCCTAAGAGAAAACATACACTAATCACCCCTTCCTCCAGACAGGCCATACATTTTTCTGTATCTATCAGGGTGTAACCTCGGGTTTATTGATTATTGGCTAATTGTTTGACTGTTTAAGCACATGAGCACATAGGAAGTGAATGATGGGGTTATTGGGATTGTATTTTCCTTGGTGTATGTAAGTTTCAAGGAATTTGGAGTGGTGGGTTCAGACACGTACACATGGGGTATAAAAGATTTTCACAAATGCTGGTCGGGGTCCTTGGCTAAGAGGAGACTCTGCCTTGGGCCCACCGGTGTAATAAACTGCACTCCACTATCTGCATTGTCCTTCTGAGTGAGTTTGTCTCCCGGAACGCGTGGCTACAACATATTACAGTTCATTACCTTGCCTACAGATACATGTATTCCTGCATATTTTATCACTGTTTAACATGAAAACATTCTACAAAGTGTTTAAAGATATTAAAGTACTTTTGTGGTAAAGAAGTAAAATGAGAAAGATTCAAGGAAAGAAAAGAATCGCCCTGTTGTTTGCACACTTGTTTTCTGGAGAGATACTGTAGGAACCACCTTTGCTTCTGGCCAACTCGGTATTCATTAGGGGAGGAGACGACTTAGAAATTTACAACAGAAGTCAAGGCTGGGCTTAGGATAAACCCAGAAGAAGAGCTGTAAACTAAAGAGAAAGAAACATTTAGGAATAAGAAAAGTGATTAAAAAAAGAACAACAGTATGCACATCACCCCAGTGGGTGATCCTTAGCAATTTCCTCTTTACTCATGTAAATACTCAAAAAGAAAAAAAAAAGCTCTCTTGTGAACTAAAAAATAAGTAAAAAATAAGACAGCCAAGAAGGAAATTCTCTTAATTTTGGGCTTTGGAGGCTGCGTGGGTCCAGCATGCCGCCTACCCTTGACTCCCTTGGGGGAATATTTCTTGGGAAGAAAATGGTCCGCCTCCTCGCAGTCGTCAGAGCCCTGATTCCCAGAAGGTGTAACCACGCGTGGCTGGGACGGGGAGAAAGAGTGGCCACTCCTGTTGCACAAGCACACAGCCTGAGCAGCATCTGCTGAGATGCGACTGGAGACCAGTGGCTCACCCCAGGGCTTTGGGGAAATGAAAAAGAATCTAGTAGAACCAAGAGTCTCAAGCCGAGTAATCGCTAGCTAGGATTCCGCGTGGATTCCACTCTCTATTTTACAGATTGGACTCTCCAGTCTCAGGGTCGTGACCAAGCAAGCCTCCCGGAGTGACAAGCTGGGAATCACCGCGCCGCAGTGACCAACAAGTAAGTTATTGCCAACTTTGCCCATATATATATGACATTTTCTCTAAACACTTTAATCTGATTTTCAGGTGTGAACACCACAGTGATGGCCAAAAGATAACTTTTATCCTGAAATCGTCAGTACGCTGATGGGACCGCCACCACCACACACACACACACACACACACACACACACACACACACACACACTCAATACATCGCACCTGGAGCAACGGGACCTCGCGCGCCTAGGCTGGTGCGCACTTGGAGGGGGGGGTTGTTTAAAATTTGGAAACTTACTGATTTCGTTGGAAAGAGCGAGCTGGACTGAGGGTGGGTGGAACGCCGCCTCGTCATTTATTCATTGCGACTGTCTCCATTGTGGACACTAGTAGCGAGTCACAGACGCCTGTTCTTGCAGGGGAAGTCTGACACCTTGAGGACGCGAGAGGGGGTGCCGGGACCCCCGGGAGCCGGAGAGGGAGAAGCTTTGCGAGTTACCGGGTGAAGAGGGTGGAGGACTACTTTTTCAAGTCGGGGGACCTGACGCGCGGGGCTTGTTTACTTGGGTGGGAGCAGGGTGATCACCGGCCGGGTTCTGACGCGAACTGAAGTCGGACAGCCTGGGGGGTGAGCCCGCCGGGAGCCTGGAGGTGTGTCTGGCTCGCCTCCACGGTCACAGGGTGGGGTACTGGCCACCGACTGGACTGGATCACCGTTGGCTTGTGTGAGCTCGCCTGCCCAACGGGCTGACCCCAAACATCTGGCCCCGGGGCGGCGGAGGCTCTTCCCCGGGTCCTGCCCTCGCGCCGGTCCACCTCCACCGCCGCGCAGAGCGGCGCGTGGGACGCGCATCTTTCCGAGTGGTCCCCTCTGAACCCGGGCTGCGCTGACCCGGAGTCAGGCCGCCACCGGAGATGCAGGGAGGGGTGCCTTCCTCTTGGTTCGTCGGCTGACAGCCGTGGGAACGCTAACTTTACCCGGAGGGGTCCTTAAGGGCCGGGGGTGGGCGAGGTTCTCCTCCCCTGGCGCTCACCTCCCCCTCGCCCCAGGCCCTCCCCTCCCCCGCCTCGCGCGGCATCACTCTCAGAGCATCCTCACTCCGCCCAGTTCGGTGCCAGCTGCGTGGGCTCCAGCTTCGTGCGTTTTCCTTGGAATGCTCGGAAACTCGGCGAAGACTAAGGAGATCCCGTCGGAATTTGCCGGGCGTGCTGGCACCGGGCAAAGCACTCGCGCCGCCGGCCTCGACTCCAACCCCCTTCAGCCAGAAGATCGCAACTTTGCAGGTAAAGAGGGTGTCGCCTCAGAGCTCCATCTGGCCGGAGCCGCACCTTCCCTCGTTTCTGGGATCTCGGTTAAGTTTCTCAAGCTGCCTGGGAAGCCTGCTCCCTCTTGGGAGGCGGACATCCCTGGGGGTTACTAGATCCAGAGGCTCGGGCTCTGCAAGGTTTCTCTTTAGAGCTGGGGACCGGATCTGTGAAGCTTTCTGTGGTTGACCTGGGCTGAACGAGAGTTTGGGGATGTTTCTCAGCATCTTACCGCACCCGGCTTTGAAGCAGGGGAGAGGGCAAAGAGTGAACCCCCGGTGTGACTTATATGGTAAACAAAGCAGCAGAAGCCACGCCGTGGAGCTGGGGAGGAAAGCTGTTTTTAGCCTTTTACGCATTTGGGGAAGGTGGGAGATCTTGGTGGCCCCTGGGCGCATATAAGGGAGCTCTAGACTCTGGTACCTAACCTGGGGTAATAAAGAAAGGACGGTGGTCAATATCCTGTCAATTAAACTCTGCGTCATTTTCATTTTCTATCAAAACACGGAAACACTTCGATCCGTGTCGCTGGATCCAGACTAAGGGATTCCTAGTTCGCTTGGCTACTAAGATTCCAATTAAGCCAATGACCCTGTTTGCTACTTGGCTGAATCACTGAGATTCGCTGCACAACTTGTTGTTCTAGCTGAGAAGTCGGCTGCCTTTTGTGATGAGGTAACTAGAGAATCCTGGAAAGGGATGAAGGGCTGGGAGAGACTGAGACAGGGCGCTCCGGGACTTGCCTGTATTCACTGTGCTGTGTTCACTCTGGTGTATCCCTGTTCACATGCTTGCTTAGGGGGGCCCTTCTCAGTTAATATCCATAACTGTAAGATGCAGCAAGTTGGCTTACTCTGAGTAAGCACCAAGCCAAAAGAGTGGGAGGAAGCAGAAACAAGGTTTACTCCTTTTATTAAAAGGAAATTTACAACAGACTTGTAAAATTGAAAAAAAAAATCAGTTCTCATATAATTTCTGGATTTCCTATTACAGTCATTGCTGCACAAAACATATTACAAAGTCTGTAAGTGAAAAGGTTGGCTAGAGTTTGTTGTGTTTTTATTTTTTTAAGAAAAATTCTGAATTAGGGAGAGTAAGAACGTGTGGATATGTTAAAACATTGAAATCATGGGTATTGGAATCATTGGCTATTTAAACTTAGATGGTAATACCTACTTCTATACCCACTTCTAGTCACCCAGACAGTAGACCAAGACCTCTCCTTTTAAGTATGGTAGGCAAAAAGTCAGTAAGATAAAGGGATAACTAGTAGTTTAAATATTAGAATCAAAATTCAGTTAGATAAGTGCTTGCTAAAGAAGCACTTTAAGGACTGTGAATTAATGTAAATCAGCACATCAATAGAAGTTACCTTGGCTTTATCAAAGTATTTTATGCAAATATCTTGAATTAATGGAGGGTTAGTATAGGTAGAAAGAAAGCAAGCACTTTCCTCTTTCCTGAATGAGACCACTGACCTGCAGAGGCTTTCAGTAGAGTTCTGATCAGAGCTCAGTTACTCTGTTAAGCTTGATGTTGTGAACTGAAGAGCCAATAGATTCATGCCAAGGAAGTCACATATGAAGAGAAATACTAATAGGTTAATGAAATTGAGGCATAAGAGGTGCTTAATATTCACTGGGTGAATAAATATATGGTTAGATAGCTTAAATAAGGCATAGCAAGAAGATTCATAATTGCAAATTTAGAGAATTTCTTCCATTGAGGTGAGAACTTAAAGGAACATGGGCATTCATCAAAGCAGAACTAAGTGCAAGAGATATGACGTGTCTCTTTAGTAAAACCTGTCAAATGTATTAACTCTCTTTCTGCAAAGCTTGGTTCTTGAAAACTGTGTTTCAGTTTACCTGCTTCATGGTCACTCTCACAGATACAAGAAGTGTAGTAAACTTCCATTACTTATAAGCTTTGAAGTTTTGTAATTTTACATTATTTATGTTTCTATGGCAGTTATTCCTGAAAAGTCAAGTTCAGATTACAAAGAAAAAACATTAGAAAACTAAAGTTCTATATGAATTCTATGGCCACTTCGGTTATTGAAGGTATAAGAGCTCAAATAACTTTCCACCTAAGTTTGTTGTTGTTTAGTCACTAAGTCAGGCCCAATTCTTTGCAGACCCTGTGGACTGTAGCCCACCAGGCTCCTCTGTCCATGGGATTTCCCAGGCAAAACTACTGGAGTGGGTTGCCATTTCCTTCTTCATATAAGATAACCTCTATTAATTCATATTTTATATAAGTGGGAAACACCAGACATTGCTTTTATTCTTTCCGGTTAAAGGAAATTTGCATATCTTATTCAGTACACATATTTTAAATGTAAAGCTTATAATAAATGTGATAAATTTCTATTGAAGTACAAAAATAACCATTATGAATGTGCCAATTAACCCCTCTGAATTGAAAATACTTTCATAAATATGTTGCAGAAAATATTGTCATGATTTTGCACCTGCATGTTTAATTGCCAGGATAATTTATGACAATTCAGATCATTAACATATTTAGCAACTGAAAACTTACATGATCTACCTTTTCTAATTAATTCATACATGGAAACAAAAATAAAAATAGGTACATTTTTGTTCAGTAGTTAATATTGTGAATATCAGTGCTCAAAGAGAAAGGATTTTGTAAATAAAGATGGAGAAGAAATGATAAACACCAGCCAGGAAAGTAAAACTGTAGACTGAATATTTTCTTACGAAAATGTGATTGTTTGATTTCTAAAAACAAGCTAGGTGAAGGGAAGTATAAACTATTAAGTTTTCTTTTTTCCAAAATCATGATGGCTGAACATTTCATGAGATCAGATTCTAATGTGAATCTTTTCTTTTCAAGTTGTATTGTCTGGGCCGAACTGAAACTAGTGTTACTCACCTCGTTAATATCTATGGAAAACCCACCAGAAGCATTTTGGTTCTTATTAAAAATGATGTTGAAGAGACAGCTCAAAACAAAAACCTTGTCTTTTCACCTAATTTATGCTTCATCACTCCCCACAACACATATTCATACCAAATAAACATTACAACTGATGAGTTCAACCCAACTTAAACCGGACATTTACTTCTATGTAGTTGTGATGAAAAGCTGTTTTGGAACTATTAATATCTTTCCTCTCCTTATGTTTCCTAGTTCTAATCCTCCAAGCTGTATTGAGACCTTAATATTTTAAGAGATTTGAGAATATTTTGATCAGGAATGTGATATCATGGCTATATCTATTTAATCACTGCAAATATAGACCTGCTCTCTGAGAACATTGGTACTACCAAAATAACACCTATGATGAAAAAATACTTTCAGAAGAAGAAGCTCTTCATTGGTGGAACTGAAAATTAAAGACACATAGATCAAAAATATATCAATTTGAAACTATGTGGTTCCATAAACTATTCAGTACATGGAGTGAAATTCTTAAGTCTCAATGATTCTTCTGAAAGTTGTTTCACTTAAACAGGTTGTGAAAGAGAGATAATAGTTTCAGCAGTTGATCTTTTCTTGTAACTAAACTGTAGGTGATAACCCATTAATATTAGTGCAGATTAGTCAATGCTTTGAAAAAACGTTTCCTTTGAAACTCGGCCGTGTCATTGAGTAATGGCTTCTTGAGAAGCAACAGGTGACACATGGGCCCAGTTTTACACATAAAATTCAAAATGTTAAGTAAAACATTAATTTAAAAGTAGGCCTCAATAGCTTTATCTAGCATGCTCCATTCTTTTTGAGAAATGGCAAGTGAAATGTAATGAATCAGATACACATTCATTATACTCTGCCTCTAGTGTGCTGTGGTCTAAAAATGTTGAAAAGTTACCATAAGTCATTTCCTTGTACAAATATTATCAATGGTAAAATTTACTTAAGACAGGAGGATAAGAATTATTACCAAAAAAGGAAAGTGGGAAAAAGAGAGTAAGTCAATATTTATGAGTACTTAAGGTATGCCAGGAACTATGCTAGAAACTTAAATTTTTTTATCTTCACATCTACCCTAACACTAAGGTATTATTACTAACTTTTAAAGAATCTGAAAAGGCTAAATTACTACCAAAAAGAAAAAAAAATCACAGAGTTTCTTCGTGGTAGAGTCAGAATTTGAACCCATGTCTCCTTGATTTTAAAGCCAATATTCCTTTTACTTGATTCTTATGGTTTCAAAACTAAAATTAGTAATCTTTTAATAAGATCCATGAGTTCATTGGATTCTTATAGCCATTTATTTATTTAGCTTTTCAAATGTTGTAACATTGGGACATAAATGACCTCATTATAACTCTAGAATTTGAAACAACACTGTGTTAACTAAGGCTCTACCCGTTTTGAAGCAGAGTAGGAGATGAGATGCTCAGCTCAAGCCAATTGCTCTCAAAACTATTTCCTTTATTACTCTTGAATCTATATGTAATGTGTGTGGAAAGAAAAAAAAAGCTTATTTTCAAGGATAAAATTCTAGATAATAGACTTTTAAATAGTTATGAGATTATAATTTCTAAATAAAAATTGTCATTCAAACCTTGAAAACATCTGTAGGCTGTTGATAAAACGTCTTTGTTTGTACAAAACACAGTCATGTTAAGACAGGTTTGCGTTACATCTTATCAGTGTTATATGAAATTTCTAGAGAAGTGTTTTTCTCTTAATTTTAACTGCTTAATTATTTTGCATGTCCCTTGGTATTTAATGAAGGGAGCACTCTTTCATGCATCCCAAAAGACATGGTTCAGCTGGTGGACCATTTTAACACATTTGCCATTTTTTTAAAAAAAAACATACACCTGCATTTAAAACCAATGTGCTTAAATCCAAAAACCCATTGACATTGAAGTTGAGGAAATACATTTTTTGAATATATGTCATATATGACAAAAATTAGCACTGAAGTGATACCTATTCAGTAGATATTATTTGAATGTTAGTAAATGGATAATTGAATAAATAGATGAGTGACGCATGAATTAGATCTTCATCTTTGCATTTTCGGGCACAGCTCCCTCTCTATAGAATAACTTCTCTCTTACTGCTTCCTGTCAAAATGTTCTCCAGGCACTAAACCTAGCTCAATATCACTGTCTCCTTGAAAGCTTCCTTCATGTCTCCAGGTGTCTCAAGTATAAATACAAGCTAAACCCTTGTTATAGTCTACCTTACAGATGGATAGAGGTCTGTCTCCTACACTAGGCAGTAAGCTCCTTTAAGAAACCCAGAGGATACTCAAAAACATGTGAGTTTTAACGTGACTTAGACTGTCATAAATATTACACTTTTGCAATTAAGCATACTTATTTCATAGTTTTATAATTCCATTGCTAAACTGTGAGCTTATTTATTTATCTAATGAAGCCATTATAATAATAATTTGCACTTATATGATATTGTGACTACTGTATTACTTCCTATGTTATAAACATTAACCCACTGATACTCAGTGGACATAACTTCCAGTCAACTGGTGACTCTATAATGCTCATTTCCACAGAATTTATATAGTCAGTTATTAATGTGTTTTAGTTTAAGTGGTGCTGTGCTCAAATTCTTAGGAGGGAGCTTCTGTTCTTTTACATCATAAGTGTGATTAGAGTTGAAAGAATATTTCTCAGGAATACTTACTAAACTCAAGGCAGTCAGAGACTTCTTTGGTGTGATTACAATTGTTAAATTAAGCTGAGAATTCATGTCAAAGCCTTGACAGCCTATGATGTCCAGTTGTGGGTGGCATGAGCCTTTATTTTTTGGAGGGCGGTTAGTAACTTTTTATTCTGCCTGGTAACCTTGTTACAAATGAAAGTTTATGAACAGTGTTCTTCCCTTTGTTGTTGTTTAGTCACCAACTTGTGTCTGATTGTTTGTGACCCCGTGGACTGTAGCCCACCAGGCTCCTCTGTCCATGGGATTTCCCAGGCAAGAATACTGGAGCAGGTTGCCATTTCCTTCTCCAGGGGATCTTCTCAACCCAGGTATGGAACCTGCCTCTCTTGCTTGGCAGGTGGATTCTTTACCACTGAGCTGCCTGGGAAGGTCTCAGGTACCCTACTATACTTTCAATATATTTTACCTCCAAATGATGGTGGAGAAGCTACACAATTGAGTTAGCTAATACCCTGTGCATACTGGGACCATAGTTCATAGCTCAATGCATCACAATTTTTATTTTCACAGAATTAAGATACTTAGTGTTCAACATATGCTTTTTGAATGGGTGAATGGAATGAATGAATGCATGGGTGATTGTTGTCAGCTGCTATGCTCAACCTCTGTATTTTAATATGCTCTTCTTTCAAGGAACTGGTCACATACCTGTATGAATCACCCCAAAAATGATGGATGGAAGGACAGGAGTGATGCATAATGTACATTGGGTGAAGGGTGGAGAGTCCATCGTGTTTTATATATAACCATCCCAACTGTTTGTGAAACAGGGGTATCATTTTATATAAAAATCTCCTTCATGATAGGGCTGCATACACCAAAGATCACACTGAAGACTACACTTTAAATGGATTCTCTTCTATGATGGTCGTAGTTTGAGAAGCAATTTTTGAATTCATTTAATTGTATAGTGATACACACACACAATATATATATATATATATATATATATATATATATATATACACACATATATATATGCATTTAAACATATACCAACACTTAAAACCTGCTTTTGAATTCATTAATTAAACATAAATTATATATATATATCTCCATCTGTATGTATTGTATATGTATATATAAGTAAGTAAACCTGTACATATAGCTGTATATAATGCCATATAAGTAGTACAGAATGAGAAAGAGTGGGAGATTGCTCCTGGGGACAGGTTCTTAAGATAATGCTTGCAGAGTAATTACCAGAGATAGTGAGATTAAAATTGTTAGCAAAGAAGGTAGAGTAACCCATAAAAGACAATAGAAGTTATTTGCTGGTGTATTAGTGTCCCTATGGAATGGTTAGACATGTACTGAATGACTTGGAAGGTCATCTAATTCAAAAGATTTTTTTTAAAGATATACTCTCATATCTTACCAAATGCTTTTTTTTGAATAGCAGATACATATTGTATACATATACACACACACATATATATACACACATGGAATGTTTGATGAAGGACTTATTTAATGCATGACAGTCATCCCCACTAAATGCTAAGAATAAAGAGGTACATCTCACCTTTTTTGTTTACGATTTCAAAAAAAGATTCTCCTAAGCCTCTTAGTAACATGTTCAAGTGTCCCCTGTTATCTTGTAGACATTTTGCTGTTTTATTGTCACCTGATCTCTTCTCATGGAAATGGAAAACTCAAGAAAATAACACAAGTCAAACTAAGATAACAGTCTACAATTGAAATTAAAAACAATGACATTGGGTCACATTGGAAGAAATCCAAATCCATCTTCTCTTCCTTGTCTCAAATTATTGTTTCCTATAAAAATAGCGCTTAGAGTTTCCAACTATAAATTTATGTTCAAATTACATAACATTATTGACACAGTTAACGATGGTGCTTTCCTTTTATATATAGATATTACTGAGTTAACCATTCAAAGGAGATACGTTGTTTTCCAAAGTCTTGATGGATTTATGGTGATATACCCACATGGTGCCCAATTCCCCTTTGAACCAATGAAGCAAACTTAAGAGAAGAAGACCATTTTAAAGCTAGGGGTGTCTTAACTTGGATCCTCACACCCCTATCCCATTGCCTTGGGACATAAAACACTTTGGCCCAAGAAAGTCTTGTATGGACCCATTCTAGAACCATCTAGGAGTTCTCAATATGCCCTGTTCGTGTTTTCTAGGAAGCCCTTATGTCTACAGCTGAGGATGTATTGAAGACCTCGAAACCTCATGACCTTAAATTTGGGGAACAAAAAAGTGACTGCAGTCAGCTACATTCTTCTTTGTGGAATAGTTTTTTGGGAACTTCATTCCTAGGGCTATCCACTGTTTACCAGGATTTTTTATTTTCTGAGAATCATCATGTGAAATAATCAGAGTGCCTATCTCTAAGCCTCTGAGAGCCTCTACAATTAAAGAGAAACAAATATTTTTAAAGAACACTCAAATATTAGGGTTATCATTGCTCCGTAGGATATTGAATAGCTTTGTATCTAAAAAAAAGATATGTCTCCCTGTATGTGCTATATAAAAAGAAAATGTTGGCAGAGGCAAAAGACTTACTTGCTTATCTGGTTCATTTTAACCTCACAGCTTAACATTCTGATTTGTAATGTGCAAGCTACTTAGAGAACTGAACCGCGCATTTTCATTTAGCACTCCAGCATGTTACTGGAACAAAGTGAACCAGCAAATGATTTTGCCCTTTCATGAATAAAAGAAGCCTTAATGAAAAAACATTTCATTATAATAGTACTTATGATAAAGAATTTTCCCCAACATATAAAATATCAACAATTTTAACCTGAAGAATGAAAACTGCTTTTTGTTTGTTGTACTGAACAGGGAACCACTAAAACCAGAACTTTCTAATCTTCCTAAATATTCTCTTACTAGTTATTACATTGCTATAATTGAAATATTGGGAACAAATATATATTAAAAATCACCTGTTTTTACAGTTAATGGTTTTTGTAAGCACAAAATGCATAAAGTCTGTTTTATAATGCAATATTTTAGCCTCTGATTTTTTTCTTAACGTTGATGTCTACAAAATAAAAATAGAGACAGGAGACAACCTGATTGAGAAGAAGTCAACACACCATGTTTTTGAAATGATCCATTGTTGAATAGCCTAGATATATTTGAACCATATAACCCTGGTTCATTTCAGTTTACTTAAAGTTATTTGAAAGCTGAGATACTCTCTAATAAGTTAAGATCTTCAAAAATATACAAGGATTGTGTGTCAAATATTGAATATGATTAAAGGTAGTCTCTACTCATAGAATATATTGCTATTCAGTAGCTTTTAGGAGTGTTTCATAGTCTGACAGAACTTATTTTGATTTTAATCTTAATGAAGTGGATATACAGGTATAATAAAGACAGTGACTGCTCAAAGGGTTTCATGTATCCTTTGGTTCATCTCCAATGCAACATTCCATATCTACTGTTTGCACTCCATCCATCACTATACCTACAGATGAACATCTGCAATTGCCCAGTTGGTCCTGTGTGTAGGGCGGCTCCCGCATAGATTGGAGGTTAATGACAGAGGAATGGCCATATAGGAACCCACATTCCCTGCTGCCTCTATCAGATCAGGTTATTTCCATAGGTAGATGGCAACTATGATGAACATTTATTTTCCTGGACATTTATAAAAGTGTGGTAAGGTTCTGTATTCATGGTGAAATTTAATAGCAACCTCTAATGTATTATGGCTTCAGATAAAATACTCTAGTTTCTTTTCTGTAAGTTAGAGATAAAAGTTTCTTTCTAATATATTTAAGAAAATTTCATATCAAGCAGGGCTTAAGCAAAGGATTTTAAGAAAGAGGATTTCATATTGTTACATTCTTTCTTGATATACAAGAAGGGGCACAATTAAACTATTGGGCTTAAGACAAATGGTCAGTTGTACTCTGCTCCATTATGATGGGAAAGTCATTATGTGGTTGAAACTGGGATTTCTGCCCATTTTTTTGCTTTACACTGAAATGAATGCTAACCATAATTATAAGGATAAATGCTATATGGATTCACTATAAAAGTTTGTGTGAATATTTTAAGTGTCTTATGTGAAATAGCAGATACTTAAGATATACTACTGATTTATTATCACTACTCATTAATTTTAAAAAGAATTTGACATTTTAATTTTAATGCATGCAGCAAATACTTTCAGTTTATTTTCCTAAAATTCATAGCAGCACTTTGAGTTTGCCTATTATTTCACATATGAGACCAAGCAATACAAAATATTTATCTGTTGATGAGCTATTGTTGTCTTTTTTTATTTCTTATCACAGACAATGGTGGAAATAAACTTGAAGGACAGTATATTGATCTTTTAAAAAATAAAATTTTATACATAGAGACACATGCATTTGGTAGAGGAATGGACTGAGTTGGATAGATTTGATTTTTTTAAGAACAATTATAAATCTGTTTTATTTTTATTTTAGTTTTCTTTTATATTATTATCATTGCGGATGCTACACCTGCTGTCTTCAGATGCCCTCTGCCATCCATCTGTAGGCAACCAAGAGTTGTCTTAAGCATGTTTAGTGTCAGTGGGCCAAAACTTTTCTCAGTTTTTGTTTGATTGAAAATGTTTTTATTTGATCTCACTTTTAAGGCTGTTTCTATTGTTTGGAGTATTCTAGATTAGAAATTTTTTTCTTTCAGTACTTTATGCTCCTCAGTTGACTTTTAGCTTCTATCATTTCTGCTGAAATGTCAACCATCAGTCTGATTATGGCTCCTTTGAGGGCAATATGTTCTGTATTTTTGGTTGCTTTTATGCTTTCTTTTAGTCCTTTGTTTTCATTAGTTTTACGATTATGTACCGAACTGAGCTTTTTAGATTTCTGTTGCTTGGTATTTGAAACACGTTTTAAATATGACTTGATATCTTTTATCAGTTTTGGAAAATTCTTGTTCATTAACCTTCAGAGGTGGTTTTGCACTTACCTTTTCCCCTTTAATGCCTCCAATTATTCATATTTTTTTCCTTTTACTCTGTGCCATATTTCTAGTATTCTTTTATTAATTATTCTTTTAATGTATTTCCATGCATATTTGCTTTCTCTGCTGTTACCTGGATATTTTGAATGGTTTTATCTATCCTCTGGCAGGCAGATAAAATGGGAGTAAACATCTTAAATCAATCAGAACCTGAGCAGATAAGAGGTTAATTTCAACCTTTGCAAGCCTATGAACCCCTGGTTGATGCCCAGGATCTGTTATAGGACCCCAGGGTCTGAACACCTTGGCTATGTAGTAAGACCACTCCTCCTTTAAGGTTCCAGGATAATGAATTTTACCTCTGCAGTTTTGCAAGATTGATGAATACCCTGCCCTAAATTTCAGCAGCTTTCTTAATTATTTTCCTGCAAAGCTTAAGATTTTAACAAATGCTTTGAGAAAAGAGCTGCTGAGTGTAAGACATACCTCCATCTGTCTCCCTTCTTACCAGGACATGAGACCCTTGTATTTGCCTTGGCAAATGTTGAGAGGAAATGTGGTTTGTAGAAGGCCAAGTCATCTCTCAGTGGTTTCTCTCCAACTAAGATACTGACTCTTCAAGTACTTGTTAGCTTTGCAACTCTTTTTTAAGTTGATTAAAAAAAATTTTTTTAATTTAAATTTATTTATTTTAACTGGAGGCTAATTACAATGTTGTATTGGTTTTGCCATACATTTCATATTGAAGTATAGTTGATTTACAATGTTGTCTTAGTTTTAGGTGTACAGCAAAGTGATTCAGCTATACATAAACAAATATCCATCCTTTTTCAGATTCTTTTCCCATAAGTTATTAGAGTATTGAGTAGAGTTCCCTGTGCTATACAGTAGGTCCTTGTTGACTTTTTATATATAGCAGTGTATATATGTTAATCTGAGCCTCCTAATTTATCCCTGTCCCTACCTTTCCCCTTTGGTAACCATGTTTGTTTTCGAAGTCTACAGGTCTGTTTCTGTTTCGTAAATAAGTTCATTTGTATCATTTTTTTAGATCCCACTTATAAGTGATATATGCTATTTGTCTTTGTCTGACTTAACTTCACTTAGTATGATAACTGCAGCTGTTCTCTAGATAGAGATTTATTTGCTTGTTTGTCTATATTTACCCAGCTTTTCTAAATGTTATCAAAAAAAATATTAGGCCACTACATGCCATTCTATCATAGTCAGAAACACAAGTACTTCTTTTATATTTTGAATTTACTGCCAAAAAATTTAGTCAAAGCATTTAAAAGAAAGAAATTATACGTATATGGCATAGTATAGACACATAATTATACCCACAGAGAGAGAAATGTAACAACTGCAATGTAGTTTCAGAATTTTTAATCTGATTTTTATTAGCTCAGAAATAACATTATTCTTACAAAATTACCAAGTCTTTGACTTTAGAACAATCATTTTAAACAACCAATTTAAAGCTATTTTGTATAAAATAATAAATTCTAAGTAAAACCTTATTAATGTGACTCAAATCAATTGTAATGAAGTTTCAACTAATAGCTCTTTCTTACTGAATCACAAACACACTATTAACTGAACAAAAAGTAGAGCAATATAATGCAATAGCAATTTGACCTCTTTGTCACTGAGGTGAGATTTTTCTTCAGGCCTGTGGTTTTCTGAGTAATCTTCATTTCTCCCATTCAAAGTCCATTACATAAAGACGGGAAAGTGTCAGTGCTCACTGCTGTTTGTGTTCCAGTTATAACTGTTACGGCTGAAATTGCCTAAAGCCTGATAAATTTCCTTAAAGGTGTTCTGTGGATGTACCCAACACGATAGTACACCTTTTCCTTTAACTTGAGGCATCAGCCAAACCTGCCTATGAGATATTGTCTCTGAATCCTTCATCAGTATCATTTCAGCATTTGATTACCGTATCTGCTAGTTGTATTCATATGATCCAAATTAGTCTTTGTTTACCTGAAGATGTGCATTGTCTTTTTTGGAAAAGTATATATTGTGGTTTTCTTTTGTACAAAATGGATTCAGGAGTAGATGGGGAGGATACTCTCTTCCCACTGCAGACAGTCCAGATCCATCACTTGACCCAGCACAGCATGGCCTCAGCTCCACCTTGATGAGTGAGTTAGGTTGTCAGCATTGAAACTTCTGGGGCTGGAGAATTTTACGTTTCCCCCACAGCCCCCGTACAGGTTAATAACTGGCTTCTAAGTATGATGAAGCCTAAGTGGAAAGGGTCTGGGTAAAAGATCAGTTACGTTTGCCCAGAAGAGAGTGAGGAGTTAGATTAAATTCTATGCTCAGTGCTGGTTGGTCCTGACCCAGAAATGAGATGCATATTTGTCTTTAGAGATGACAGTCCTAACCTGTCCCTCAGCCCACAGTCTGCTGCCATGGTTGTGACCATGGTCCTGAAGATCACATCAATATCTGTGGAAAACAGTTCATCGCATGTTCAACAACACACGCACCATCTCTGAGCCTCAGGTGTGAAAGTGAAAGTGTTAGTCACTCAGTCGTATCCAGTGCTTTGCGACCCTGTGGACTAAAGCCTGCTAAGCTTCTCTGGCCATGGAATTCTCCAGGCGAGAATACTGGAATGGGCCGTTCCCTTCTCCAGGGGATCTTCCAGACCCAGGGGTTGAACCCTGGGGTTTCCTGCATTACAAGCAGATGCATTACCATCTGAGCCACCAAGGAAGCCTTCAGGAGCACCTGCCATAAAGCCAGACTTTCCTTCCAGTGGAACACCATGGCCACCAAGCCCAGGATTCATCCTAGTTGTGGGTATCAATAGCTTGTTCCTTTAAATTCCTAGTAGTGTTCCTTCATGTGGGTGACCAGCTTTCATTAACAGTTGGGAGAACACCATGGACAAGCTGGAGGGAAGCTGAGCTCACTTGCCCACAAGGCTACCTATCCAAGACCTAAGCCTCTGTAGCTACACACCCAATCTTCTCACCAGGAAGCCCGTAGAGTTCGTCTAACTGTGGGAATCGAGGCCCATGCAATGGGGCTGTGATGGAACTTCAGTTCCTCTTCTGATATATCTGGAGGGAGGTAGCCAGGCTCTTTCCCTGTAATTGTGGGGTGCCATCTGGAGCACTTTGGGGTTATAACCTTTACCCAAGACAGTCCTTGAGGAAAGAGCATGTGGTCAGGGTCTTTCAAACCTGACCTAGAAGGCCATTTCATTTCTTTTCCAAAGACCTAAAAAAAACAAATAATTTAGTGCTTAATTTTTTGTGACCTCAGTACGACTTAATTTCATTTCCACACCCCATTTGGATTTGCGAGAAAGCCATCATGCCACTTTTCTCTTAATAGTACTAATGACCAAGAGCGTCTTATCATGGACCCGAAGGCTTTCTTGGATGATTTCAATAAACATTCAGTTGTCTCCTAACTGGATCTGCATTTACCTAGATAATGGGATGTGAGTGGGGTGTAAAATTGGAGGGATCTGTCTATCAGGTGGCACAGTGGTAAGTAATCTGCCTGCGAATGCAGAAGATGAAAGAGACACAGGTTCGATCCCTGGGTCAGGAAGTGCCTCTGGAGGAGGAAATGGCAACTCATTCCAGTATTCTTGCCTGGAAAATTCCATGGACAGAGGAGTCTCAGGGGCTGCAGCCCACGGGGGTCACAGAGTCGGACACAGCTGAACATGCACACACCATGCTCTACTTCTGGTCTTCTCAGTGGAGACCTCAAGTCCCATCCATTGCTGTGTGCCTTGACATGCCCACTAGTAGACACGTGCTCTGACCCAGGAATGGTGTGGACTAAGGAAGAACTCAGGAACCTGAATATCTTTCCCCTCCATATAATCCTGTGTCCCCCGCCCTCCTTGTCTGCTGTCTCTGTCTGCCCTGATGCTCCACACATGCTGTCCTGGTTGCAGTTTGTATATTAAAGTCTTTGCTACTGATGTTTTTAGATGATCAAAAAATTTATACTGTACATTTTTTTTTACAAACATCAATTTTGAGAAACAATTGTGTAACTGCAAAATTGAAAAACTTTCAAGACTGAAATCCTCTTTGAGCCATTAAGTCACTCACACTTTAACCATATTGAGTTCCGTTTTCTTGAGTGTTTTGTGAAAAGTCACATCTAATGCAATTTTTCTTGAAATCTAGTCTCTTGCTTCGTGGTATCGCATTGGAGCTTAAAGTCACACGTAGTTCCCCAAATACACAATTATCATACTAAATAACTAGCTGGCTTTTCATAAATTTTGGGACCAGCTAAGAGTATGGGAAGTTTATGGTGCTCTGATAGTGGCTAGAATGAAGTTTTCCAATTCTTTTATTCTGAAAATAGCAATAAAGGTAACATGAGTTCACATTTAATGAGTAATTATATGGCAGGCCCTAGGCTGTTTGGTTTGTCTGCATTATCTTGTTAGCCTTAGGACAACCATCATCACCCTCCCACCCATTTTACAGATAAGGAAAATAAAGGCTTAGAGTTGATTAAATAGCTTTCCCAAGTCACTTAGTTATTATGTGGTAGTGCCCTGAATTAAACCCAAACCTGACAAATTCCACAGCTGTTTCTTAACAATTATGCTATAAGATAGTGCAAGCTTGGAATCGGAAACATTTTCTCAGTGTACCCACATGAATTACTGAGCAGCTGCTAGTTTTCTTATTTATTAGTCCTAGCATGTAAGACATCATGTTTCCAAGCCTTTTCACATTTTATTTGTTGCTGTCATTGTTGTTTAGTCACTAAGTCATATCAGACTCTTTTGCAATCCTGTGGACTGTAACCTGCCTGCTAGGCTCCTCTGTCCATTGGATTTTCCAGGCAAGAACACTGGAGTAGGTTGCCAATTCCTTCTCCAGGGCTTCTTCCTGACCCAGGGTAGAACCTGCGCCTCCTGTTTTGGCAGGCAGATTCTTTACCACTGAGCCACTTGCTAAAGTGTTAAATTTTTAAGGACTGGATTTAAATTCAATTGTACAGTGTCTGGGAAAACACTGTCCTTATTCCTTCCTTTTTGTTCTTATCTGTATTTATCAATGTCAGTTTCAGGAAAACTCACCCAATCTTTATCTTTCTTTGCCTTTTCAAGTCTATTTTAAACAAGACTGTTCCAAGGTCTGCCTCTTGATTTATATTTTGTGCAGGCCTGTGTGGTTTTTGATAGAAACCATCTCTAACCACGAAAAATCATTCCTTTGTTTTCCATCGCTGTGTTTTTGTCATTTTGAGAATGTAAGAGAACTGAAATGACAGAGTATTTGATCTTTGGAGATTGGCTTCTTTCACTCAGTATCAGTGCTGTTGAGATCGATCCACAGTATTTTGTGTTTCAATAGTTTGTTCCTTATTTATTGATGAGTAGGATCCCATAGTGTGGATGAACCACATGCTGCTTAACGTCTGGGTTATTTTCAGATTATTACCATCACCAACAATACCATTATAAACATTTGTGTACCAATTTTTGCGTGAACATAAGTCTTCATTTATCTGGGATACATGCCCAGAGTGTAATTGTTGAGTCATATGCTAGTTGCACATTTATTTATTTTTAGTTTTTAAGAAACTGCTACAACTACCTTTCTGTGTGATGGTAGCGCTTTATAGCCTTAGCAAAAATATATGAATGATCAGGTTCTCTACATCCTTATCATAAAAGGACATTGGAACATAGAATAAGATAACATCTGTACCTTCACACCAGTATCATTTTTTATTCTAAGATTCAGCCATTCTCCTAGTAGTGATATCTCATTGTGGCATTCATTTGCATTTCTCCAGTGGCTAATGATGTCAGGCATTATTTTATGTGCTTATTTGCATCTGTGTATCATCTTCCAGGGCCTGCCTCCTTATGTATTTGGCACTTTGTCTAATGCGCTTTATCTAATGCTCTTGTTTTCAATGTTGAGATCTGAGAGTACTTTAAGTATCTATATACTAGTCATTTATCTAATGTGGTTTGCAAGTATTTTTTTCACATCTATGGCTTGTCATTTCATCTTCTTAAATCATTTGCAGGGTGAAAGTTTTAATTTTGATGAAATACAATACATCATTTTTTTTCTTTTATAGCACCTTTTTAAAAAGGAAAAAGATAAAGCATAGAGAAAACAAGCGATTTATTCAAATCCCCACAGCAAAGAAAGCCAGCTTATTGACTTCTTCTCTTGCTTCTAGTTATAGCTTCACAAGCCTAATGGGCTACAGTCCATGGGGTCGCAAAGAGTTGGACACGACTGAGTGACTAACACAAAGTACATGCATACATTTACTCATTCTGTTTCCATCAGTCTGGGCCATTCTTATTTCTGTTGACATACAGGTATACCATAAATTTCTTCTTGTGTATTTTTGATTAAATGCATGAGTGCTTATCATGACCTTCTATAAATCATCTGTTCTTATATACAGTTAATCACAGTTTGAACTATTTTTCATTTTATTTTTCATCATTCCAAATAATGAAGGGCAGGGAAGCCAGGCATGCTGCAGTCCATGGGGTCACAAAGAATTGGACATGACTGAGCGACTGAACAACAACAAAACTTACTTACAATGTGTCATCTCTAGCCACTAATAAAACATTTATTGCCTTTGTAGTGATTACAGTTAGGTGGGTCTGTCTTGAATTCCAGATTCAAGATGAGTTAATTACTTGAGAAGCAAAAAAAAAAAAATCCATTAAGAATGACTCTGGATTTGCAGAGAAGATGGATCCCCAAGCCAATACTCAAATGATATATGTATTCATATAGTTATTATAGTCAAAATGAATCTTAATGGTTTTTCATTCATTCATATAGAATAAAACTTTAGCCAAAAGATGGAGGGTCAACTTTAGTGACAGAACCTACTGGAAATGTATAAAGTTGAAAATATATAAGTAAATTTATAGCTCACAGAAGTCAGGAGGTGAAATTTAAAATGAGGACAGAACATGAAATATAAATATATGAATATTATTATTTATGAATGGTATTTAAGCTTATGAATATTATTAAATATAGATTTATAAATGTATATATATACATTTATGAATATTATTCTAAAATATAAAATAGTTTGAACCACATGAAACTGCCTATATGTGATGATTTTTTTTTATACAAAATGACTATTTCATATGATTCAATCTGGTGCTAGTGGTAAAGAACCCACCTACCAATGCAGGGAAGATCCCCTGGAGGAGGGTATGGCATCCCACTCCAGTATTCTTGCCCGGAGAATGCCATTGACAGAGGAACCTGGTGGGTTATGGACCATAGGGTCTCAAAGGGTCAGACATGACTGAAGTGACTTAGTACACATGCAGTACTAAAATAACAGTCATCATTAGGTGGAAAATACAGAAGATTGGGAAGAGATAGTATACGAGAAGGTGGTCCTTATCATTCATGGCAGGACACCAATAGGAAAGTGTCTAAAGGATCATATTAAAATACTTTTTTACAAGGTTAATCTTTGTAATTATTAACTTTCAGATACCAATCACATTCATATTGAACCTGCCTTCATATTTTTTTAGCTTTGTTGATGTGTAATTGACTAATAAATTGTAAGATATTTAAAACGGACATTGTGGTGATTTGATACAGGTCTGCATGGTGAAAAGATTCCTCCCACCTAGTTAAAAATCGACCATCTTGCATCTTTATCTTTTTTTTTTTTTTTGGTAAGAACATTTAACTTCTCTTTTAGCAAATTTCAACTATAAAATATAGCTTTTTCAACTATAGTCACCATGTTATACATTAGATCTTCAGCTCTTATTCATCTCATAATTGAAGGTTTGTACCCCTTTAGCAACCTCTCACAAAACCTGCATCCCGGCTCTTATGAACCACTTTTCTACTCTCTATTTCTATGAGTTTGATTGTTTTTTTAGATTCTATATGTAAGTTAGACCATACAGCATTTGTCTTTCTGGTCTGGCTTATTTCATTTGGTCTAATGTCCTCAGGGCTCAGCTGTGTTGTTACAAATGGTAGAATTTCCTTCTTTCTCATGGTTGAATAATATTCGTGTGTGTGTGTGTGTGTGAGTGAGGGTGTGTGTGTGTGTGTGTGTGTGTGTGTGGTGGGTTGGACAAAAAGTATGTTCAGATTTTTCTGTAACATCCTATGGAAAAACCCAAAGGAAATTTTTGACCAACCAATACATCACATCTTCTTTATCCATTGATGGATATTTGGGCTGTTTCCCTGTCTTTGCTATTGTGAGTAATGCTGCAATGAACATGGGACTGTGGCTGTCTCTTTGATATCCTCTTTTCATATTCTTTGAATATATACCCCAAAGAGGGAATTCTGGATCATATGGTAGTTCCATTTTAGGTTTTTTAGGAAACACACAGATGTAAACACTTCTTTTGTCTTCTTTTAATAATATTTGTATTAAAGATTTCTAATTTTTAATAATACTTTTCACTTGCAGCATTGCCTTTCTAAGACTGCCAGAAATGGCTAGGAATATTTTTTCCTGTAGTAACAAATACCTGACAACAGTAACAATGAAAAGGCAGAATTAAATAATTGATGTGGCTTCTTCTGGAATCAACCTTGCTTTTGTTTGATTTGATTTATCTTCCCGGCATTTTCACTGACATAACTTGTCCATAAAATTGTAGTGTAAAAGAAAAACATCAAAAACACAAGAAAATGCATATTAACTTTCTGCTTGTAAAAATTCTGCTTTAGGTGAAATTCGTGTCTGAAAATTAATTATTGATGAACTGACTAATAAAAAGATTCATATCTCAGACTTAAATCTGGTTGTTTTCACAGTAGATTACCCAAGGCAGATGGCATTTTCAGGTTGATGGGATGTTATAGTTAAAAGCATTTGAGAAAGATATTAACATGATGACACATTACTTTCTCACCGTGTGCCATTTACATTTTGCTAAACCACCCCGGTCATTTGGAAGGAAGTGATTGAAGCCTCAGATCTGAGGTTATTTAGACCCCAGTTTAAGTCCCAACCTTCACATCCACTGACTCAATAACCTTGTACAAATTACTTAATATTTCTAATCCTCAGGCGTCTAATCTGTAAACTGAGCATAAGAGTATCTAGCTAACAGTGCAGTTGGTAAGGTATATAAAACAAATATGTCACAGAGCCAGGAGCATAATATTCTTTCATTAAGTGGTGGGATCACAGCCAATAATTTATTACTGAAGGTTCAATATGGAAATTGAATCAAAGCTCACAGGTTGTTTCTAAGCGAAATGACTGTAACTTTATTCATTGAAATCGTGTTCTCTATCACTAATGGAGATGCCCTGGATATACCTGCATTATGAAATAGATAATGCCCTTGACCCTAAAGATACTGTTTAAGTTTTAAAGAGAGAGAGTGATATGATTAAAGACTAGTTTAGAGGTGAAGAACTAATGGCTTCCGCTATAGTCCTTCCCATCATTTTGTAGTAGAATGAGGACCCCTCTGAGGGGGGAACGTAGAAGAAAAGAAAGCATGTGATAGCTCCAGATGGGAGTAGGCAGAGCTATTGTGTACCAAGGCAACTTTGACAAGATAGCAGTCATTAGAAAATGGATTTCATGACGACCAGCATTCCCATGTATTTTTTGTTTTGCTTTGTTTTTATTCTAGCAGCAATAGAGACAGAAGATGTGTAAGACCAAAAAAAAAAAAAAAAAGAGAGAGAGAGAGTAGGATTTATCCAGAATTCATCCAGATGTGGTGGAGAAATAAGGGTGTATGCTCAGTCACTTGGTACTTATCTAAAGGTTCTATGATAGGAACTATGTTAAAGAGAGTTCTGTTTTGATATTATCATCATTCATAAAGGACTTTATCGTTTTTTATAGCTCGTGCATGCTTCCTTAGCTTTCATTTCTCTGAAGGTGTTTTCACCCCCATTTCAAAAGATACTTTCAATGAATATCTATTACAGAATTGACAGCTTTAATTTTTCAGCACTTTATTTTTTTTTTTATTTGATAAATTTAACGCCTTTTATTGTCATACCTCATTTTACTGTGCTTTGCTTTAGTGAACTTTATAGATACATGTTTTTTTTTTTTTTTTCCTTGTTAATTTTCTGTTTAGTTGATCTATCCATAAGTGTGAGTGGGGTATTAAAGTCTCCCACTATTATTGTGTTATTGTTAATTTCTCCTTTCATACTTGTTAGGATTTGTCTTACATACTGCGGTGCTCCCATGTTGGGTGGATATATATTTATAATTGTTATATCTTCTTCTTGGATTGATCCTTTGATCATTATGTAGTGACCTTCTTTGTCTCTTTTCACAGCCTTTGTTTTAAAGTCTAATTTATCTGATACGAGTATTGTGACTCCTGCTTTCTTTTGGTCCCAATTTGCATGAAAAATCTTTTTCCAGCCCTTCACTTTCAGTCTGTATGTGTCCCCTGTTTTGAGGTGGGTCTCTTGTAGACAACATACGTAGGGGTCTTGTTTTTGTATCCATTCAGCCAGTCTTTGTCTTTTGGTTGGGGCATTCAACCCATTTACGTTTAAGGTAATTACTAATAAGTATGATCCCGTTGCCATTTACTTTATTGTTTTGGGTTCGAGTTTATACACCATTTTTGTGTTTCCTGTCTAGAGAATATCCTTTAGTATTTGTTGGAGAGCTGGTTTGGTGGTGCAGAATTCTCTCAGCTTTTGCTTGTCTGAAAAGCTTTTGATTTCTCCTTCATACTTGAATGAGATCCTTGCTGGGTACAATAATCTGGGCTGTAGGTTATTTTCTTTCATCACTTTAAGTATGTCTTGCCATTCCCTCCTGGCTTGAAGAGTTTCTATTGAAAGATCAGCTGTTATCCTTATGGGAATTCCCTTGTGTGTTATTTGTTGTTTTTCCCTTGCTGCTTTTAATATTTGTTCTTTGTGCTAAAGTGTGTGATAAAGTCCTTTATGAATGATGATAATATCAAAACAAAACTTGGAAATACAGGAAGGAGTAAAGAGCACTACGAACAGTCAATACATGGATAAACATTAGAAACTATTCTCTTTTCTTAATTTCTTCGTGGTAAACTATCAACATTATATTGTGAAATTTTTCAGAAAAAAAAAAAAAAAGAATATGGTATGACATAGTTCTGTCTTAGATATTATGCAAGTGGGATGAATACTGAAAATAACTAAAGTACCTCATGGTACATATTTTCACTTATAAATTGATTTCATTTAATTGGCAAAAATAAATAAATAAATAAATCCCAAAGCAAATTCTATAAGCCAAACTGTCAAGCCCTCTGTCTCTTGCGGGCAAAGCAGTCATAAGTTTGTTCTTTGTACTGTGCCTCTGATTCTTCTAAAAAAATAAATAAATAAAAAAATAAAAAGTGGAATTTGCAAATATTTCTCCCTATCCCATTTCACTTTATATCGAGAAAGTCATTGTACTTTGAAATTTATTCCTTTAATGTTACTATCAAATCTGTAACTATTCGTCCTTAAAGCAAACCACTTTCATATATACAGTGGATTTTTCTAAACTTCCATATTTTGCACTATTTTATATTTTATGCATTTAATGAAGTTATTCAAAAGAATGACACTAAGGACTTTATCAAAGTTTAAAAAGGGTATTTGAATAGAAAAATCAGCCATAATCATGAACCATTGGTTTCCAAATTATGATTATATCAAAACAGATGTACTGTTTCTATATATTAATAAGACCAGAGGGGAGGACCTATGTACACTGATAATCATTACTTGCTGTCAACAACAAATTAGTTCAAACATACAGATTCAGAGTGCAAGAGCAAAAGCATATTGCAAAAATAGTAAAGAAGGAACTGTCACTAAAATCCAATACATTAAAGACAAATAGTGAACATAGAGAATGAAAAAAAAAAAAAAAAAAAAGAGAGTTCTGAAGCAAAAACCTTAACACAGGAAATATGATAAGAACACATTCCTACCTATCTTAGAATTTCATTACAAACTGATGAGGAAAATAATCTTTTTCAATGTGACATTGTTTAGGGATAGAGTTTGTAGGAAAGGATTTCCTTAAAATGGCTTGATCGTTTTGACCCACTATCAGTAACATAATTCATCTTCAAAGGCAAACTCAATGAGCAAAGTTTTGATTTTTCTGAGTAGCAGCTTTCTTTAAATAATAACTTATGAAACAGTTAAAACCTATTAAGAGCAAATCTGATTTAAAGTATTAAAAAACAGCACATCATTTAGCTTTAAAAACTTTAAAACAACACAGAAACAAAAAAAAAAAGAACACTCTAGAATATATTATTGTTTTGAGTCTCACTGCTTGTTGTTGTTATTAAGGCAATAGTAGCGTCTGACTCTTTGTGACCCCATGGACTGTAGCACGCCAGGCTTCCCTGTTCTCCACTATCTCCCTGAGTTTACTCAAACTCATGTCCATTGAGTCCGTGATGCTATCCAGCCATCTCATCCTCTGTGGTCCCCTTCTCCTCCTGCCTTCAATCTTTCCCAGCATCAGGTCTTTTCCAGTGAGTTGGCTCTTTGCATCAGGTGGCTGAAGTACTGAAGCTTCAGCTTCAGCATCAGTCCTTCCCGTGAATATTCAGGGCTGATTTCCTTTAGGATTGACTGGTTTGAGCTGGCCATTTCAGGTTGTGTTCTCAGACTCAGAAATGGAGGTGAGAGCCTGCTGTTTATTTATTACAGACCGGAAGAGAAAGTTAGGAAGCAGGATTGGCAAGAGCATCAAGTTGAGTTCTAGTGCAAACTCCAGGGTAACCTTGGCTGATCCCATAGGAGGCTCAGAGCTTTAGCCTGACTCCAGATTTACTTGACCCAGGACGCAGTGACTGGACTTTCTACTCCTGCATCAATTAATCATTTGCTGTGTCACCACCCCAACAGTTGTGACCTTGGGTGAGGTGAAGGGACTGGCAACCGAAAGCTGTCTCCTGTCCACATGGGCAGCAACTGATGCAATCAAGCCTTAACTGAAGAGGGATCTGAGTGATATATTACAGTACCACCAAAAAGTTTTCTCCAAACTCTTAGCTACAATTATAAAAAATTCTCTCAGTTCAGTATAGTCGCTCAGTCGTGTTCAACTTTTTGTGACCCCATGGACTGCAGCATGCCAGGCTTCCCTATCCATCACCAACTCCCAGAGCTTACTCAAACTCATGTCCATTGAATCAGTGATGCCATCCAACCATCTCATCCTCTGTCATCCCCTTCTCCCACTTTCAATCTTTCCCAGCATCAGGGTCTTTTCAAATGAGTCAGTTCTTCCATTAAGGTGGCCAAAGTGTTTGAGTTTTAGCTTCATCATCAGTCCTTCCAATGAACATTCAGGACTGATTTCCTTTAGCATGGACTGGTTGGATCTCCTTGCAGTCCAAGGGACTCTCAAGAGTCTTCTCCAACACCACAGTTCAAAAGCATCAAGTCTTCAGCTCTCAGCCTTCTTTATATTCCAACTCTCACTTCCATACATGACTACTGGAAAAACCATAGCTTTGACTAGATGGACCTTTTTTGGCAAAGTAATGTCTCTGCTTTTTAATATCCTGTCTAGGTTGGTCATAACTTTTCTTCCAAGGAGCAAGTGTCTTTTAATTTCATGGCTGCAGTCACCATGCAGTGATTTTTGTAGCCCAAGAAAATAAAGTCTCTCAACTGTTTCCGTTGTTTCCCCATCTGTTTGCCATGAAGTGATGGGACTGGATGCCATGATCTTAGTTTTCTGAATGTTGAGCTTTAAGCCAACTTTTCACTCTCCTCTTTCACTTTCATCAAGAGGATCTTTAATTCTTCACTTTCTGCCATAAGAGTGGTGACATCTGCATATCTGAGATTATTGATATTTCTCCCAGCAATCTTGATTCCAGCTTGTGCTTCATCCAGCCAGGCATTTTGCATGATGTACTCTGCATATAAGGTAAATAAGCAGGATGACCATATACAGCCTTGACATACTCCTTTCCCGATTTGGAACCAGTCTCTTGTTCCATGTCCAGTTCTAACTGTTGCTTCTTGACCTGCATACAGATTTCTCATGAGGCAGGTCAGGTGGTCTGGTATTCCCATTTCTTGAAGAATTTTCCACAGTTTGTTGTGATCCACACAGTCAAAGGCTTTGACGTAGTCAATAAAGCAGAAGTAAAACAAATTCTCTAGAGTTGTATAATTGTTAATATGGGGCATCCCTCTTTTCTCTGTTAGCCTTTGTACTATCGCTTCCTCTCCCAAGGACTCAAAAATGTAATTTTCTGAAGCCTGCCAACATTTTCATTTCCATTTCAATTTCACTAAAGACCTTTTAAAGGGTCATGGGCTTTAAGTGTGTCAGTGAACCTTTTAAACATAATGCTGAGATAATAATTGGGAAGCATAGCTTTGAACTCATGGGACATTATTTCCTTCCTAGTTAGATTCATGTCTTCCTTTTTATTCTTAAGAAAGAGAGCAGAATCTTAGAAATGTTCTTCTAAATAAGTAGTAGAAGAAAAAGAGATAGATGTGAGAGGAACTAGGCCTTTTAGCACCTGTCAGATTGAAAGCAGCCTGTATGCAGAGAATCAGACACTTCGTGTGACCAAAAGGGTGTCAGACTCTTCTTTTGAAAATAAGTAAAAATCACATTTGTAGATCAACAATTTGCAAGCCAAAATTTATAACATTTCATCGAGGATCTCAAAATATCCTTTCAAAGGACTTTTTAAGCCTTTCATTAATCATGGTCAGCTAGGTGGTATTTTTTTTTTTTTCTCCTCCTTTAAAATAGTTTGTCATTTGTTTCAGAAACAGAATTGACACAAATGAGAGCGGTCATGATTCGACTTGGAAGGATGAAAGAGTTTTCTATTGGTTTACCTTTGCATATGGCATCACAATGGACATCTGCTGGGCTGGGGATGGTGGCTTAGTCACTGAGTCATGTCTGATGCTTTGTGACCCCATGGACTGTAGCCTGCCAGGCTCCTCTGTCCATGGGATTCTCCAGACAAGAATACTGGAGCGGGTAGCCATGATCTTCTCCAGGGCATCTTTCTGGCCCCCTTGGGTTAGTATAAATTAACTTAGTCCCTTTGTACTTTATAGTAGGTCCAGAACAGAGTCTTTTCCGTGATATGGTGTGATGAGAGAGAGGAACACAGGTGTCCTCAAGTAGTTTGCAATGTTTCACTTTGTTTCATATTGCTCATTTGCTTTTTCTTTTAAAAAAATGCTAGAATTTATGATTACTGCTCAGGTGTATTAGATGGACTTCTTGATTTTCACCTAATTGAAGCAGCAATACTGCTATCATCATCCTCATCATAATTGTTATGTTGCTGACAGAGGCTGAAAAGTGAGTGTGATACTTTTAAGCACCCATATTTTAGGGAACTGTTTGCTTTTGATCAGTCTCCAATCTAAATGGTCAAATGGAGTGTGTCATAAGAATCAGTAGCTCTTCTGTGCATATGGAGATCATAATGAGCTTTGGTGGCAATCAGGAAGGAAGAGTTTGAGGTCCGGGAAGTATTATTGTCGCAATTTAACAAATTCTATATATACAGTGGAGCGGGGGGGTGGGCGGAGCGAGAGGGGGTGTTTGACTCAGTCTGAAATCTTCATTAAATATGAAGCAAGGGCAGGGGAAGAAGTTGGCATATATAATAATTGCAATTTTTTTCTTAAGGCATCTGGATATATAAGATGCCCCAGAAATCATTTATTCTATAAATTGGTGGCAGTAATTTTCTGCAGTTTGTTTCATAGATGTTACTAAGGTCAGAGTTTTTTTTTAAATTTATTTTTTATTGAAGGATAATTGCTTTACAGAACTTTGCTGTTTTCTGTCAAACTTCAACATGAATCATTCATAGGTATACGTATATCTCCTCCCTTTTGAGATGTATGGAAAGAGTAACATGGAAACCTACATTACCATATGTAAAATAGATAGCCAATGGGAATTTGCTGTATGACTCAGAGAACTCAAACAGGGGCTCTGTATCAACCTAGAGGGGTGGAATGGGGAAGGAGATGGGAGGGAGCTTCAAAAGGTTAGAGTTTTTATTAGACAATTCTCTGGGAACAAGACTTAAAATTTCAGCACATCCTGGTGCTCCAGGTCAGGAGATGCTCACAGGGTGTAGTGCAAGGCTCAGGGGGCCAAGGAACCAAAATCTCTGGAATGAGAAAGGAAGACACAGGGGTTTACGTTTAAATGCAGGTACTCTCTCCTCCCCACTTCCTGCATCTATCAGATAAAACGGGGAAGAGCAAGAACCACACAGAACATTTTCATAGGTAAATACATTGACTTTAGAACTTAATAGAAGCAAAGGGAAGAGCTGTTCAGATACATGGATGTTATTGCAGTTGTCCAAGGTATTCATTCATCCATTCTTCATCATTTGTACTAAATTCCCAGTATATACGGTTACAGCTGTGTATATGATCTGCTGCTGGTGCTGCTTAGGCACTCAGTCGTGTCCAACTCTCTGCGACCCCACAGTCTGTAGTCCACCAGGCTCCCCTGCCTGTGGAATTTCCCAGGCAAGAATACTGGAGTGGGCTGCCATTTCCTACTCCAGGGGATCTCCCCGACCCAGGGATCGAATGCGTGTCTCTTATGTCTCCTGTATCGGCAGGCGTGTTCTTTACTACTGCAGTCGTGTCCGACTCTGTGTGACCCCACAGATGGCAGTCCACCAGACTTCCCCGCCCCTGAGATTCTCCAGGCAGCAACACCAGAGCGGGTTGCCATTTCTTTCTCCAATGCATGAAAATGAAAAGTGAAAGTGAGGTCGCTCGGTCGTGTCCGACTCCTAGCAACCCCATGGACTGCAGCCCACCAGGCTCCTCCATCCATGGGAGTTTCCAGGCAAGAGTACCGGAGTGGGGTGTCATTGCCTTCTCCCTCTTTACTACTAGCACCATTTGATATCAATAAAGGTTTGATGAGGTACCAATAGGTACCCGAGAAATGATAATAGCAACACCCACCACCTCCCCCCATTTAGCTTATTTTTCCTTTTGTTTTTAATCACAATGATCACCTTGTTCTGTACAGTGATGTCAAGACACCACCTGTTGATTCGTGTTACCATTGAAGTTTGGGCTTTCCAGCTGGTGCTAGTGGTAAAGAACCTGCCTGCCAACGCAGGAGACATAAGAGACAGGCATTGGAATCCTGGGTCGGGAAGATCTCCTGGAGGGGGGCATGGCAACCCACTCCAGTATTCTTGTCTGGAAAATTCCATGGATGGAAGAGCCTGGTGGGCCATAGTCCATAGGGCCACAAAGAGTCAAACATGACTGAAGGGACTTAGCATGCAGTGAAAGTGTAAGTGAAAGTAAAGTCGTTCAGTTGCGTTCCACTCTTTGCTTCCCTGGTTGCTCAGAGGTTAAAGCATCTGCCTGCAATGCGGGAGACCTGGGTTCGATCCCTGGGTCGGGAAGATCCCCTGGAGAAGGAAATGGCAACCCACTCCAGTATTCTTGCCTGGAGAATCCCATGGATGGAGGAGCCTGGTGGGCTACAGTCCACAGGGTCTCGAAGAGTCGGACACGACTGAGTGACTTCACTTTCACTTTCACTGCAGGCTAAGACTTAGCATGCAGTACGCACACACAATTGAAGTTATTGTGGAGATCCCCCTGTCCATATTCCTACTGATGACAGTGTAATGTGTCAAAGATGAAGGAGGAGGAAAAGGACACTTGATAACTCTTGAGTTGCAATATACTTTTAAAATTTCTGTGTATTTATTTGACTGTGCCAAATCTTAGTTGCAACATGTGGAATCTAACTCCCTGTCCAGGGATCAAACCCAGGCCCCTTGCCTGGGGAGCACAAAGTCTTAGACACTGGACTGCCAGGGAAGTCCCTGCAATATTCATAATTGTGTGATGTTCTTATATACCAGCAACATTTTGGACTGCTCTTGTACCCACTGTGGAGTCTTTCATACTTTCTATTTAGAAGGTCTTTTGTTCAGCTAAATGTCCAATAGGCTTCTAACTGAGCTCATCAAACTCAATCAAGGCTTCATTTTTTTCTATCAAAATTTCCTTCTATTTTCCCAATGTTATGCTATGAATTTATTCTTTCTCTGCCATCACTTCATGGGAAATAGATGGGGAAACAGTAGAAACAGTGTCAGACTTTATTTTGGGGGGCTCCAAAATCACTGCAGATGGTGACTGCAGTCGTGAAATTAAAAGACGCTTACTCCTTGGAAGGAAAGTTATGACCAACCTAGATAGCATATTCAAAAGCAGAGACATTACTTAGCCAACAAAGGTCCATCTAGTCAAGGCTATGGTTTTTCCAGTGGTCATGTATGGATGTGAGAGTTGACTGTGAAGAAGGCTGAGCACCGAAGAATTGATGCTTTTGAACTGTGGTGTTGGAGAAGACTCTTGAGAGTCCCTTGGACTGCAAGGAGATCCAACCAGTCCATTCTAAAGGAGATCAGCCCTGGGATTTCTTTGGAAGGAATGATGCTAAAGCTGAAACTCCAGTACTCTGGCCACCTCATGCAAAGAGTTGACTCATTGGAAAAGACTCTGATGCTGGGAGGGATTGGGGGCAGGAGGAGAAGGGGACGACAGAGGATGAGATGGCTGGATGGCATCACTGACTCGATGGACGTGAGTCTGAGTGAACTCCGGGAGTTGGTGATGGACAGGGAGGCCTGGCATGCTGCGATTCATGGGGTCGCAAAGAGTCGGACACGACTGAGTGACTGAACTGACTGACTGACTGCTTGTACCATCTTACTCTACCCTTGTGATACTTCTGATGCTCTTCAATTTCACTTAAGGATGGCTTTGCCTTGATCTCAACAAATACATTTTTATTTTTCTATGAGACAATGTTAAAAGAGTGATATTTCTCACAATTAAATATATTAAGAAGAAGAATTCTACTCACAGGGATTGACTGAGAGGTTTCATTCTTAGGGCCTTTGCGTTTACATTAGGTTGGCTCTTCTGACTTGTTATCATGATGTTCTTTGTAAAATATAAAATACAGGGCTCTTGATAGCAAATTTGAAGTCATAGGTTTTAGAATTTGGAATGTATTTGGTAATACCCAGGCCATTAATACTTTACTATTATCCAGCGTCCCAGCTTAAAAAAGAATAATCTTCCAAAATGGCACAAAACATACCTTTAAAAATAATAGAACTTAAGGATCACATATTGTTGAAATAAGAGTCTCTCTCCAACCAAGCACTAGAACCTTGTTCCTGCAGGAGGCATTGTATATGTAGGTGTCCTCACTGCAAATGGAAATGAAAATCACGGGTTTATATTTGGAGGAATAGAGGTGAATAATTCAAGAATCCTCCAGTGAAGGCTTTACTCAGGGGACACAAAGTTATCTACAACATGGTAGCAGCAGTAAAGATATCCTTACTTGATTATATAAGTGGACATGGAATTTGCCATCAATGGAAATGGGTTGCCTGTAGCATATTCCTATTGCAAGAGTTCATAAAAATAATGTTTACAAAATCCAGAAACAATGCTTCCTCCTTATAAAACAAAAAATACTAATCAGTAGTATTCATTACTTCAGATTCAAATAGTATGAAACATTTTCAGTAGGAGCTGTAGTAGGAATCTGAATTCTTTTATAGAATATTCTAAGGGGATTGGAGAAGAGCCATGAGTTACCTTTCAGATTTGAAATTCTGTAATCTTTTTATGATATATTGATAATAATCTATGTCATATAAAAATAAAAACAGTTTGAAACTGCCAAAACATTTTTTGACAGGAAACTATATATATATAATTGATCATCTACAGTTTGTTAATGCAGTTCTTAAGTTGTTAAGACACGTCCTTGTGGGAATATTTTAATTACCTTTCATGTGTCTTTTTGTGTGAAATCACTTGGATACATTACTCCCAAACCTGTTTTCCCACTTCTAAAATGGATACACTCCCTCCTGGGATTGTTAAGAAGATTCATTTCATATAGGGGAAAACACTTTGAAATAGTAAAGCATTAAGTATATACTAAAATTCTCTCTGCAATTGTTATTCACTTTACCTATTATAGTTCTTCAAATTATCAAGTGTAATCTTGATAATTTTTAGTTACTTTTAAATTTATCTTTATTTATTTTTAATACATGAGCATTCTATTGTTATTATAGATCCACAAAGTGAAATTAGAGGACATTATTAATACAATTTTAAAATACATAAAAATCTTTTTAAAGGGAATGCTTTGACTCAGATGATAAAGAGTTCATGCAGGACCGGGGTTCAATTCCTGGGTCAGAAAGATCCTCTGGAGAAGGGAATGGCTACCCGCTCCAGTATTCTTGCCTGGAGGATTCCATGGACAGGGGAGCCTGGTGCAAATCGATGGGGTTGCAATGAGTCAGACACAACTGAGCAACTAACACTTCATGAATCTTTATATTTAAAACTATTTCTCAGTAAAAGTAATAACTCTTTATAAATCAATCATAACTTATTTTCCCCTTTTAATAAGAACTGATATCCATTCTTTACAGTTCTTTTCAATTGATATAGAAATGCCAGCATAGTGCAGGAGTAAAGAGTGTGTGATCTGGAGCCAAACTCCTTGGGTTTATACTCAGTCCTACTACTTACTAGTTGTATGATCATCAGGAAATATCTTAATCTCTCTGTACTTCACTTTCATCATATAAAGTATTGGAGTTGTTGTGAGAATTAAATGAGGTAATGTATATAAAGCATGTGGCAGAGAGCCGAGAACACGCTAAGCACCCTGTGAGTGCCAACTTTCTTTACTGTGGTCCTTTATGGAAGTTTCTAATCCATTTCCTGTTACTTCCTCCGGGATAGTTTCTACTTCCTAATACAAAGAAGGTTTCTTAACCATCTGGACTATCAAGAATCTTACTACCTAGATTTAACCTTCCAGATGATTCTGCTTTTGCACATGATTTTGTGGCCTCTAGAATATAGTCCTCAGGGGCCACATTCCGTTAACTAGAAGATCTGGAAGTCCTGTGTTACTAAGAGGTATATCTTGATGACCTTGGTAATGACCTCGGCATGCATCTCACAACTACCGCCCAGTGCTCCAGAGCAAGGAATCTGCTTCCTTCTAGCCGTATAGTTTTGGTTCTGTTTCCTTCTCTGCCGATGTTGTTGTTCTCTTTAGTCTTCCCATGCTCACTCCTCTTGTCATTCAGACTACAACAAACTCCCTCCACCACAGTAATGGAACTAAAGTAGCCACGTGAGTCCTGCGCAACACATCACCAGTTTTTATTGTCTGCACTTCCCGATGATTTTCATGGTTTCTTTGTTAAATGTGTTTCTATCTCGCTATCCTAAATTCTACAAGTTCCATAAGAACAGTGGCCACATCTGACTTATTCACTTACCACAGCATTCTCAGCATACTTTCACCTACGAACTATGCAATACATATTTATTGAATGCATAAATAAAAACGATGAATCATTTACTTCAAATAAAATGGCAGAGCCATTTTCATATATCTAGAATACCTTTCCTGCATTTCTCTATTTGTCAAAATGGTACTCATTCCTATTCTGTGACGTTCTTTAAGCTTCACACAAGAAAAATTTCATTACTCCTCCATGTGCTCCTATAATATACAATTCCCTTAAATGCAAAGGCATTTAGATATGATTTGATAAGAGAAAATACTTGGGTGTTTGGCCAATACTAGGCTGTAACAGTTTTCTAATAGGTCTCACCCATATAGCTTGAAGGAGATTCTTTTGCTTTCCTAAAATATTTTTTTTTTAAGATGAGCTGAAAAGCATTACGTTCATAATGTGGAAAAGGGATGCATGGGTTTATTATATAGCTTATATCTTATACATGAAAACTTACAAAATCTAAAGTATGTTCTGGGTTTTAACATTTAGTTACCTTTAACTAAAAACTTAGAGGAAGCCTTTGATACATGTGACAAAATGCAATGGTTCCTGGCAAAGTGCGCATTCTGCTTTTGACAGTCTATTTATCATCATTTGTTTACCACTTTAGTGTTCCACGCAATCCTGCTTAGGAACAGTCTTTTCTTTGTCTAGAGGTTGCTAACAAAAACTGTGTACTTAATCTCCATTTGCTCTTGTAAATAGCTCAAGTGCACAATCTTAATTCATTCGCTTTTGTGACAAAACAAAACTGATTATTATAGGGTAGGTAGTGGAAATACAGAGAGCAGGAAACAGACTTATGTTTATGGAGGTACTGTATTATCAAATCCCTTCATGTATATTCGGAGCTAGAGTGGGACCGAAAGAAGCTCAGTGAATAACAATGGAGATTTTAAATGCTCAGAGAATCTATTTGCTCAAAACTTGAGACTATAGCTGCAGGGAATGGCAATAAAACACCTATCTGAACCTGCCATTGCTAGCAGGGAGGAGGGTGAGGAAATTCTTTCAAGAGTAGGCAAAGCTTAAGTTGATTCTTCAATTTAAGTGGAGCTAACCAAGTTGAGCAATTGTATTCTTACAGCCCTGGCTGTTGAGCAAAAATGTACAATCCTGGAGTTGCCAATGCATTTTTGTATGATACTGACTTTCTGTTTTCTCAGGTCCCCTTTCTCTTTATGTGCAGCCATTGTAAGCATTCTTTTCCTTTGAGTTTCGTTTCAATGTTGATAAGATTCTAATGTTTCTGATCCTTGGCAGAAAGAGAACGATTTCCAAATAGAATCTACCTTGAAAACAGAACTGCATTACATGAAAGTTGTTGACACTTGAAAGGCTCACATACTTAAAAGTCTCTCTAGGCTTTGTGAGTTTACAAACGTATTGATTAGTTACCCCATGACTATAGACCTCACAGCCACTTCCTTTTGTGCATATTCCTAGAATAGCACTGATTCACATGTAAGAGATTTTTTTTTTCTTTATTTTTTTGAGGAAAGACCATGCCCAATACAGGCTTCCCAGGTGGCTCAGTGATAAAGAATCTACCTGCCAATTCAGGAGACCTGGGTTCAGTCCTTGGGTCAAGAAGATCCCCTGGGGTCTTGGGTCAAGAAGAAATGGCAACCCACTCCAGTATTCTTGGCTAGGAAATCGCTTGGACAGAGGAGTGTGGAGGGCTCAAAAGTGCACAATCTTAATTCATGGGATCCTAAGAGTTGGACACAACTGAGTGACTGAGCACGCATGCCCACATGCCCTATCTACCTTAAATTTTCTAGCTCTTGTCAAATACATATTAAAATCTCAGTAATAGTCTTTGATTGAACAAATATTTTGTTATTTTACCAAATGTTGATTTCATGATATTTTATGGTAAATATTAATTGCTTTTCATGCACCAGGATACTCATTAATATTTACATGTTGTGATTTCAGTTTGGGGCTATTTCCTCAACATTATTAACACAAGCAAGGGCTCTTCACTTCACTTTAGGGGATCTAGCATAAGCTTTACATCTTTTATCCTACACAGTAATTTGTTAATAACCAATCTCCCTTGGACTGTGAACATCAAAAAAAACACAATGGAAAGGTGGAGAAGAAAAGGAGATGATCTAAATAATATTGGAAATTAACGCTTTGTCTAAATATTACAAGGCTGAGACACAAAGAACTGTATACAACCACTGTGCTCTGGTCGGTAAATCTGTTTCTCATGGGGATGTGGTCTAGCAATTCGAAAACTCCATTATGTGTATACTGCATGCGTGCTAAATTGCTTCAGTCGTGACCAGTGCTTTGTGATCCTATTGACTGTAGCCCATCAGGCTCCTCTGTCCATGGGATTCTCCAGCCAAGAGTGCTGGAGTGGGTTGCCATGCCCTCCTCCGGGGGATCTTCCTCACCTGGGGACTGAACCTACGTCTCCTATGTCTCCTGCATTGCAAGTGGATTCTTTACTGCTGAGCCACTGGGGAGGCCCATGTGTATACTAGGGTGCAATAGACTTCTCAACTTAAAAGCACAACCTACAAGTTGAGAATTATGTTGGTGGACAAAACTGAAGACTTAAGCCCAGAATGCAGCCTCTTGGATAGCTCTGAGAGATTGCTCCAAGGGCTAAGAGGGAAGCCAGGATATATAGTGGAGCTTTTGCAACAAATACCAGGTAGGAACTTCAAAAGATTTCTGTTAGTTAAGGAAAACCAGATATCTCAAGCTACTGAAATTAGTGCTTTTTTTATGTGTGGGAAGATGCAGAAGTCTGGGCTCCTTGACATTGTTCCTTTGATATGCACGCAGCTCTTTGGGGCCAGTATCTTGTGTTTTCCCATCCTGAGTCTCCATGGGGCACACTGCTGGGGGTGGCTGTAGAGGCTGGTGGCTCCATAGCAGCATCCTGTTTCTATCCTGAGTTTTCTCAGAGCTCACCTTCCAGTCAACTGTAATGTGATGGCTTGATACTGCAAACAACATCCTTTGTTTACTGATACGGCAAGTAACATTTGTTTCACTCACAGGTTAATATGTTATAAATATAGAACACCAAACTTCTTATTGTCAGAAAAAGAAGTTACAAGTAAGCAAGCGGAAATGCTAGGATGAACATCAGTAACGCTACAGTAGCAGTAAGCACAGCAAGCACCCAGATATTAATTTCGAAATATCACACTCCAGCAAAAAAAAGCTGGACTCCTTTGAAAAATGGTTACTTCTAGGACTGAGGCAAGGGAGATAGAAGATGAGCCTGGTGCATCTTATAGTAGTAGAAAGCAGCAAGTGTTCATCAGTCAGTTGTGTCTGAGACCCATGGACAGTACCTCACCGAGCTCCTCTGTCCATGGGATTCTCCAGGCAAGAATGTTGGAGTGGGTTGCCATTTCCTTCTCCAGGGGATCTTCCTGACCCAGTGATCGAACCCAGATCACCTGCATTGCAGGCAGATGCTTTACCATGTGAGCTACCAGGGAAGCCCCAGAAAGCGACAAAGTGCTCAGTAAATGAATAAAAAGTATATGAGCATCACAAAAGAACACCTGTGCCAACCTTGAAAGACTTCCCAATAGCCAAAGTTGAAACAGCTGGAACAGCAAAAGCAATTATAGTATTATGTTATAATTCAACAATAAAATAAAGATCTCCAAATCCATAATGATATAAATAACTAATTGAATAAATAAATAAGAGTTCAAGTGATAACTACAGGAATGGGAGAAATAGAAAAACCACCACTAGAGCACCATTGTAAGTATTGCTTCAGGGATGATCCACAGAAGGATGCTAAGATCAGTAGGCAAACTTCAAGCAGAGAAAGGATGTTTACATAACCCCACAGTATCTCCCTCAGATATGTATTAATTATTCTGGTGGTTTTAACATATGTCCAAAACCTCTTTAATAATCCTCCCTGCAGGGGAAGCTTAATTCTCACCTTGAACATGAGTTTGGACATGTTGATTTGTTTCTACCAAATAGGAGAGTGGAGAAGGCTGGCAGGCACGGCCTCATGGAGTGATCAAGTCACCACCATCAGTAATAAGCCATGTTGGCATTATGGGATGATTCAATGAGATGGTCACTGTGGCATTCTTTCCCCAAAGCCTAACTTCAGACTAATCTTAATGAAAAGCAGGCAAGCCTAGACTGAGGAATAGTCTACAAAATACCTGCTCAGTGTTCCTCAAAAGTCAAGCTCATAAAAGACAAAAATTGAGAGATTGTCACCAACTGGGTTAAGGAGATATGATGACTAAATGCAACATGGTATTCTGGGATGGATCCTAGAAGAGAATAAGAATATTACTTATTCTTATTAAAAGAAGATGGCAAATGTCTAATCAAGTCTGTAGTTCAGTTAATGGTATTTTTTATAAAAGACCGTGCTTGTATAAGATATTAACATTAAAAGAAGGGAATTCTCTGTACTCTCCTTGCAACTCTTCTGTAAGTCTAAAATAATTTCAAAATAAAAATTTAAAGAAACTAGTAGAAGCATTTTATATCTACTTTATAGCATAGGTTAAGCATTCCGCAACATTTTAAAAATGAATGACTTAATCTATTTGACTGTATCTTCCTTGGTTTTTATGTGATTCCAGAACTTCTATTGAGCCATCCTCTAAGTACATTGGCAAAGTGAAAAAAAGTGAAAGTGTTACTCAGTCATGTTTGACTCTTTGCGACCCCATGGAGTATAGTCTGCCAGGCTCCTCTGTCCATGGAATGCTCTAGGCAAGAATACTGGAGTGGGTTGCCATTCCTTTCTCCAAAGGATCTTCCTGATCCAGGGATTGAACCCAGGTCTCCTGCAATGCACACAGATTCTTTGCTGTCAAGGCCACCAGTGCTATATGTGGACTTTTTATAATTCCATCCTTTAGTGACTTCCATCTTCCTAATACGACCCATATTTTCCCTACCTGACACATCCTTCCTTCTTCAAAATTTCAAAATGCAGTTCAAATATTGCCTTTCTGTGAAGTTTCCCAAGTATCTATAAATCTTTCTAAATATATTTTTGCACTTATGAGATCATACCTGATACATTAGTTTTCTGACTATTTAAAAATGCAAGTTTTCTAAAAGGAAGAGCCACATTGTTGTATTTTTAAATTCTTAATTTAACACCCAAAGACTGTAAAGGTTTGATAAAGTTTCCATGGATGAAAAAATGAAAGGACAAATGACTGACTGTTCTGAGTATCTAACTTGTTTATTATATCCCATTATAAGTTATTGGACTGAAATATTAGTGTTTATCCTTTATTTAAACAATGTTTTTTGTTTTCTTACCTCACAAGAACCCATAACAAGTTTCATTTTATATATAAGTGATCACCTTACAATTCAGTTTAAAGAGGTCATTTACCACTGCACAGTTATGGCTTCTGGTTGTCTTTCCAGCAGGGTGGAGGGAAGGGTGATCATCTACCATGATCTTTTCATTCACTGGGGCTATTTGGTGAGGAATTTTAAACTTTTTTTCAGGCTAGCTTACCTTGATCCTTTGCTAGAGGAGTGATATGCTCACTTTTAAAATATTTGCCAATATGGAGCTATGTTCCTCATCCTAGAAAAACAATTTTGAACAATTTTTATGTTCCTCTCTACAGTAACAATAAAATATGTTGCCACACGTAGAGCATCTTGTCTTATTTATGGGACAAATGAGATGCTGACTGACTTCATTCTTAGACAAATATTCTTCCAATTATTTCTTGTCAAAAGACAGGTGATAAAATACTTGATTAGTTGAAGTATGGTATACTCACTTATTATTATACATATGATATATTAGTATTTATTTCTCTATTAATGAATTTAAAATATGGAAAATTTTTATTTTCTTTAAAAAGATAGTGACTGAACTAAACAATATATTAACAATAAGAGAAGTTAAGGGAATTCTCTGTACTCTACAACTCTCTTTTTAGCTTAGAAAAGTCAAGCCATTAAATGGAAGGGAAGTGCTCTTATTGTTGAATTTTTTACTTGAAATATAGACTTACAAAATTCATGGGAATTTACATGACAAAGTCCAGAGTATCAATGTTGAATGATAATTTTGTTTGTATCATCATTTTTATGATTTATATTGGTTCATATTATAGTAATTATTCTTATTTAGTGTCCTGTTCACTCTGTTTTATTCATATACTAAATAATTAGTTAAAATGCATTTCTTTACAAATGCAATGCATTTTATCTTGATAACTCTTAAATCTGTCTACCCACCTGTAGATGTTGCATCTTGGAGACTACTTCTAATATCAGTTATTTATCCACATTTCCATTATTTTTATGACATAGTTATACTTTCCCAGTCTTATAAAACTGAAGCTGACAGATAAGTATTAAATGCATTGGATGGTCAGATCAGATCAGATCAGATCAGTCGCTAAGTAGTGTCCGACTCTTTGCGACCCCATGAACTACAGCACGCCAGGCCTCCCTGTCCATCACCAATTCCCGGAGTTCACCCAGACTCATGTCCATCGAGTCAGTGATGCCATCCAGCCATCTCATCCTCTGTCGTCCCCTTCTCCTCTTGCCCCCAGTCCCTCCCAGCATCAGAGTCTTTTCCAATGAGTCAACTCTTTGCATGAGGTGGCCAAAGTACTGAAGTTTCAGCTTTAGCATCATTCCTTCCAAAGAAATCCCAGGGCTGATCTCCTTCCGAATGGACTGATTGGATCTCCTTGCAGTCCAAGGGACTCTCAAGAGTCTTCTCCAACACCACAGTTCAAAAGCATTAATTCTTCGGTGCTCAGCCTTCTTCACAGTCCAACTCTCACATCCATACATGACCACAGGAAAAACCATAGCCTTGACTAGACAAACCTTTGTTGGCAAAGTAATGTCTCTGCTTTTGAATATGCTATCTAGGTTGGTCATAACTTTCCTTCCAAGGAGTAAGTATCTGTAGTAAATTATTAAAACTAGGTCCTCTCATAAACTTTGAACTTAGTTAATCAATGTCTCTTATAGTCTGGAGGTTAATTTTATAAAGTTAATTTAAATATTTCTTGCATAAAAAACTATATAGTGGCTATTACATTCTGTATACATGTATCATGGAATATGTGTGCTAATTTACATGTGTCTTAAATTTATAGAAATTTAAACTCAATTTTAACCTATATTGACAAATTATTTTCATGAGTTTACATCTAGAAATGTTGCCAGTTAGAAATTCAAGGAAACTAAAGATGATCACCATCCAATGAATATCCGAGTATCAGCCACTTTTGTACATTGAACCACATTTGCAGAGCAACAACCCAGCATGTGGGCATCATTATCTACCAGACAGAGTCTCCAAGGAGAGGAGATAACTACCCTGAGGGTAAGTGGCAGGAGACTACAAAACCCAATTCTTAGGCTCCTAAACCAACACACCTTCTATTGTCAGTTTAGAAGCAGGGGTACTAAGGCTCTAGTGTTTTAATCTTATAAGAAATGTAAAATCACCTGAGGTCTCTCAGACCAAAACTTTCTGGGTTGTGAAATTTAGTTACCGTATTACAGTGTACGGTATGGTCAAGGCTGAAACTGAATAGGCATTTATTGTGTATCTTCTAGAATTCAAGCACCATTCAAGCTTAATATATTTTATCTTGACTTTTTAACACAGGATTCTGAGAGTCAGTGCTATCGTGATTTCACACATGAGAAAACATAACTCCAAGGTAGGTTATTATGTGTAGACCCCACACTGGTTGAAGGCATAGTATTGGGGTACAAACTAGCTGTTGCTGAGTACAAATCTTATGTTTTTTAAAAGTGCAAACTACAGACACTCAAAAGGAGCTCTAAATTTGACAAAAGAAGAGGCAGCTGAAAGTGCAGGGTATTGGGGTTCCCTTTGACCACCTCATGCGAGGAGTTGACTCATTGGAAAAGACTCTGATGCTGGGAGGGATTAGGGGCAGGAGAAGAAGGGGACGACAGAGGATGAGATGGCTGGATGGCATCACCAACTCGATGGATGTGAGTTTGAGTGAACTCCGGGAGTTGGTGATGGACAGGGAGGCCTGGCGTGCTGCAATCCATGGGGTCGCAAAGAGTTGGACACTACTGTGCCACTGAACTGACTGACTGACTGAGAGAAACAGACTTCACTTTCACTTTTCACTTCCATGCATTGGAGAAGGAAATGGCAACCCACTCCAGCATTCTTGCCTGGAGAATCCCAGGGACAGAGGAGCCTGGTGGGCTGCCATCTATGGGGTCGCACAGAGTCGGACATGACTGGAGCGACTTAGCAGCAGCAGCAGAGAAACAGAATCAATAGGAGAAACAGAGGATAGATAGATGACAGATGATCGGCAGTTGCTTTGGTGACTCAGTAGTAAAGAATCTGCTTGCCAATGCAGGAGACACAGGAGATGCAGGTTTGATCCCTGGATCAGGAAGACCCCCTGGAGAAGGAAACAGCAAGCCACTCCAGTATTCTTGCCTGGAAAATCCCATGGACCGAGGAGCCCTGAGGGCTACAGGCCATGGGGTCACAAAGAGTCGGACTCAACTGAGCATGCCTAGATAGATAGATACACACACACATACATAGATTGAAATGATATATGTCATAAGGAATTGACTCACACAGTTTGGAGGATGAGAAGTACCACAGTCTGTCGTCTGTCAACCCGAGAACTAAGGCAGCTGGTGGCATAAATTCCAGTCTCAGTCTGAAGGCCTAAGAACCAGGAACACAGTCCCAGTCCAGTATCAGGAGACCAATGTTTCAACTTAGCAGTCAGGCAGAAAGCGAATTCAGTCCTCCTCTACCTTTTTGTTCTCTATTCAGGCTCTCAAAAGACTGAGAGCCCACCCACATTAGGGATGGTAATCTGCTTCACTCCGTCCATTATTTCAAACGCTAATCTATTCTGGAAACACCCCATAGACATACCTAGAAAAGTTTAACCATATATTTGGGCATTCCAGCCAGGTTGACAAAATTAACCATCATACACAGAAATTTTTCAAAAATTATCAACTAGAGAAATCAGATGATTTTTGCAGAAATTTATCAAAGATCAAGTTAAACTCTATGCTATTGCTAAATCCCCCAAATATAACATTGATTAAGTATTGATAATGAAAGTTATCTCCTGTTAAGATGGTATTTGCTATAGTCATCCATTATATAACATTTAAAGAGATCTAAAATAATTATTGACTAAAATATATTTCTAGTATATCTAATATTCATTAAAATTCATACAAAAAAGTCATAGAATTTGAATAATAATGATTATTTTACTTCCAAATAATGTTGGTTTCATTGGCAGAAGGCTGTAATTACAATGTGTCAAACATCTGGTTTAAGAAAAATAAAATTTATATGTATTCCAATTTCTCATACTCCGTAGACAAAATATTTGATAGATAATTTTTTTTTTTTTTTAGGTTTTCATCCAAATAGTTCACTAATGCATACAAAGCACCTATGAGGTTTTTAATATCATGGCGCTGGGGATTGCAATTTTGAATGGTACACTGACAACTAAAATATCAACTTCCAGCTTTACTTTCATGATAATTTTAATAAACCAGCAGATGTTTACAAAACTAATAAACTGTTTTATCTGAGGTGGTGTGGGATCATATCTGTTAGAATTAGAGTAGATGTTGGTAGTTTAATTCCTCAATTTCCTTAGGGCAGCTGGGTCCCCAGGAAGCAGAGAAAATTAGCAAAGATCTAAGAGCTGTTTGTAATGGAGCCAGTCAGAATGGAGAATTCTATGAAATAAACCATAGCTCTTACTCGTTTCTTAAATCAGTTCCTTAAATTAATTTAGGCCAACTCTTAGAATAACAAGAGAACTTTGACTTAAAGAGAATTAGCTTCATTTAGTTAAAGTTTAAATGAAGACTTGATGGAAAATAAACTATACCACTTATGTAAATAATCCTATCATATCTGTTAAATTTCCAAAGACATAGAGCTCAGTGAATTTGGAAGAATGTACTAATATGCCTGCTGATAAAAGCTGTTTTAAATGCGGTCTTAAATCATTCGATGCCAATATACTGAGAAGATAAACTTCTAGGATGAGTATTTAAACATCATGATTTAGCTTTATATTGCTAAAAAAAAAAAAAAAGATCACAGTGTCATAGAGCAAATGACAGTACAGAATAACAGAATTTTCTGGAAGGCAAATCTATCATACATTTGGACAATAACCAAATAACCTGTGAAAAGTTGCTTTGCCAAATAAATGTCATCTTCTAAGTTGCTATGGTAATTACTATACTTGTTAGAGGTATTTAGGAGATGCTGAATTCCTTGTGCATAATGAACTTTTATGAAGAGTATTCTAAGCAGTCTGGTTTTAAAAAAACTAATTTGTTTTTACTCTGCATAATTGATGTTTGAGTTCAGTGTAGAAATAAACTCACTTGGTAAATTGAAAGGACATGAAAAGATTGGGTGAAAGATTTTAAAGTTCAAGACAAAAGGAAAAGATTGCCTTTTATAATATTTATGCCTTCTGCTTTCCTGTTAACTGTATAGTGCTTTTAGGATGTTATTCAATCTGAATTACCATCCAGAAACAGCAAAGAAAGTGAGCGTTGCCTTGCAGCACAATTCTACTGAGCTTTAACCTTCTGGGCTTAATTTAACATTGGGAGTGAAACCCACACTTAATTATTTACTAATTGCTACATCTCACAGGAGCAAAGGACTAAATTATGTTCTCTTTTCCTAGCTGCCTTCATAGCGAATTGACCCAGATTATTTGAGATGCTGTGACTGGAGAGTGGGGAGGGGGAGATGAGGGGACTGACTTGCCGTGGGTCTTTTTAGAAGTTATTTACAGCCTGAAAATATTCTCCAAAGAGAAGAGCCGGTGGGGGAATGACAAATAAAATTCCATTACGTTGAGTATAGGTTAATATGGCAGCCAAGAGTCAATCTGCCTAAGATCTGAGGGACTGATGTTTAGGCGAGGTCCGGCAGTGTTGTTGAAGAGTCAAAAGGATTCTCTGACAGCCAGTAATGAGGAATCTGAGGTTCAGAGTTAGGAGACCAACTACAGGTAAGGCAACTGCTGGAAAATTAGACAACATGATAAAACCCAGTCACTGGGAAACATAATGGCCATTCATTAACAGAGAGAATAGCAAAATGTGTAATAGGGGATAAAGAAAATTGGACTCAGAGTAGGGAACACACTTAAAAAACCCTTGTGACCTTGCCAAGTTAGTTACCTCACTAACCATCCTATGGGTCACTAATAATAGTGATTGCCCCAAGGGGGTTTCCTGAGAATTGAGTTCATACAAGTAAAATTTAGGACAGTGCCTAGCATACAGTGCCTAGTTCTGTAAGTGTTGTTTTTGTTGTTACAAGGAACAGTTTTAAAATAGACTCAATCTTTGGGGGTTTAACCTATAATGTAAGAACAAATTTCTAGGGACGTGGAGGGACCGGCCTCGTTAAGTAGCTGCCCTAATGGAATTTTTGCTCCCACCTGCCTAGACCAAAGATTGCTTGGGCATGTGGAATAGGATTTAGCCTGAGGTGTTTACCATGTCTGCCTCTGACTGCTCACTGAAGCCACCAGCTTCGATTGCTCACCCTTTGGCTGCATCCTCTGGATGTAACACTGAGTGGCTGCGTGCTCTAGCAGAAGTTGACAATTTTTCTGAGACACAGAAATGTATCTTTTCCTGTGGCTTGGTATAGTTCTTTCATATTCCCAAATTTGTACAATCATTGAAAGATTCAGTATTTGGTAGGGAATAATAAAGATCACAGAGTAATTTAGAACATAATTGGCATAACCCACATTCTAAAAGGCGTAATAGGAGAGCCATTGTGTAAAAAGTCTAACTGCTTCTGAACAATGACAATTATCCTAGAAACAGAGACTAGCATAGAATCAGGAGCTCTTTCTCATCCTCATTCCTTTTAAAAACTCTGCTTCCTTTCCCTGGAATTCCTTGCTTCCACTAGTCACTGAGGATACACCTGGTGCACGCTCAGTCACTCAGTCGTGTCTGACTCTTTGCGACCCCATGGGCTGTACACCACCAGGCTCCTCTGTCTGTGGGATATTCCCGGCAAGAATACTGGAGTGGGTTTCCATTTCCTTCTCTGGGGGATCTTCCCGACCCAGGGATCGAACCCATGTCTCCCGCATCCCTTGCATTGGCAGGCAGATTCTTTACCACTGAGCCACCCGGGAAGCCCTGGGCAACATCTACTCATAGTTAAATACTTCCATAGCAAGCATTTCTCTCCCTCCAGGTACAATTAATGGTTTTCTCTTTGGAATCCCCAAGTAACACTTTACCAATCTCTACTGGAGAACTCGCCATGTGGTATTTATTACTGATTATTAACAAAAGTCTCACATCCATACATGACCACTGGAAAAACCATAACCTTGACTAGGTGGACCTTTGTTGACAAAGTAATGTCTCTGCTTTTTAATATGCTGTCTAGGTCATGTATGGATGTGAGAGTTGGACTATAAAGAAAGCTGAGTGCTGAAGAATTGATGCTTTTCAACTGTGGTGTTGGAGAAGACTCTTGAGAGTCCCTTGGACTGCAAGGAGATCCAACCTGTCCATTCTAAAGGAGATCAGCCCTGGGTGTTCTTTGGAAGAAATGATGCTGAAGCTGAAACTCTAAAACTTTGGCCACTTGATGCAAAGAGCTGACTCATTTGAAAAGACCCTGATGCTGGGAAAGATTGAAGGCAGGAGGAGAAGTGGACAACAGAGGATGAGATGGTTGGATGGCATCACTGACTCAACAGACATGGGTTTGGGTGAACTCCGGGAGTTGGTGATGGGCAGGGAGGCCTGGTGTGCTGTGATCCACAGGGTCGCAAAGAGTCAGACACGACTGAGCGACTAAACTGAACTGAACTGATTAATAAAACTTCTCCTCTACTAGACAGTGTCCTCCCTGAGGTCAGAGAATTCTTGCTGCTGTTTTAACAGCTATAGCGAGATATAATTTGTATAAAAGTTCACCCACTGGGATTGTGTTTTATGTGACATTTTATCCTCAACCCTCAAGATAGTCCTGGTCTGCTATAGAATAAGCCTCAATAAATCTTTTGCTGAAGAATGGAGCCCACAGTGAGGGGTCAAGATTTCTGGGAGACATGAAGCAGACATGAAACAGACACATCCCAGTGAACTAGTTTGTCTTCAGGGTCAAGTTGGTAGATGAGGTTGCTCACTGTCACTCTCAGTCTGAATACCTTCTTTTAAAGAATGTACCTTCAAATAGAGGAGAAGGCCTTGCTTCACCAAAGGTGACTCCTTGCCTGAAACTGCAATGGACTCATATAAATGAATTAGCTTCAGGACCTTACTACTGGGCTCAGCACGCTATCTTCAGTCACTGAAAATGGGTGAAACAGAACAAACTACCCTGTCTTTTCCTTTCCTTTTTAATAGCAGGACAGGTTGTTTTAGGGATATAGAGAATAATGAATTGAGAAACATTCATGAATTAAACCTCTAAACATAAAAAAAAAAATTAGTTACTGTATATTAGTGATTACAGGGGGGTCCAGTTTTGTCCCCCCAGTGCTAAAGAGCTCTTTTGATAATTCTAGATAAAACAAATTATATAATCAGTAAGTACAGGGAACCCTGTTTACTACTGTTATATTTCCTCCAAATGCTTCAAATAAAGCCTATATGAGAAATGAATGTCACATAGTAACTACCATTTAGGAGAAAAGAAACTGATGTAGACTGTCTTATTTACAACTAAAACAAAAAAAGATAAATGTGTGAATTTTTAAAATTATACCCCTAATAAAAACCTTCTGCTTAATTCCACCATGATGGTAAAACTACATCTATATCTTCACTATCCAAGCAAAAATATATATTTTAGTTTTATTAATAAAATTGTACTTTTTAGAAATAGAAATACCTAAATTGACTTCATAATAAATATTTAGAGTGAAGACGACAATGGAAATTTATGAAAACCATGTTCTATCTTCAAAAAGCTAATTTCTCTTCATAGCTATCATAAATGTCAGGAATTCTGACAGTTGTGTTTATCTAAACAGCTAATACATTTGGAAACAATTTTTTTTGGAAACCTCATCTGTATATAATGAAGAGACACCCTTTCTGTAACTAAGAGCAAAAAGTCATATAACAAAACCGAATACAAATAACCTAGTATTGTAAAAATTTAAGTCAAGCTTTATGAAAACATGAAGGTTTTCCCTGGTGGCTCAGTGGCAATGATCAGATCAGATCAGTCGCTCAGCCATGTCCGACTCTTTGCGACCCCATGAATCGCAGCACGCCAGGCCTCCCTGTCCATCACCAACTCCCAGAGTTCACTCAGACTCATGTCCATCGAGTCAGTGATGCCATCGAGCCATCTCATCCTCTGTCGTCCCCTTCTCCTCTTGCCCCCAATCCCTCCCAGCATCAGAGTCTTTTCCAATGAGTCAACTCTTCGCATGAGGTGGCCAGAGTACTGGAGTTTCAGCTTTAGCATCATTCCTTCCAAAGAAATCCCAGGGCTGATCTCCTTTAGAATGGACTGGTTGGATCTCCTTGCAACCAAGGGACTCTCAAGAGTCTTCTCCAACATCACAGTTTAAAAGCATCAATTCTTCGGCACTCAGCCTTCTTCACAGTCCAACTCTCACATCCATACATGACCACAGGAAAAACCATAGCCTTGACTAGATGGACCTTTGTTGGCAAAGTAATGTCTCTGCTTTTGAATATGCTATCTAGGTTGGTCATAACTTTCCTTCCAAGGAGTAAGCGTCTTTTAATTTCATGGCTGCAGTCACCATCTGTAGTGATTTTGGAGCCCAGAAAAATAAAGTCTGACACTGTTTCCACTGTTTCCCCATCTATTTCCCATGAAGTGATGGGACCGGATGCCATGATCTTTGTTTTCTGAATGTTGAGCTTTAAGCCAACTTTTTCACTCTCCACTTTCACTTTCATCAAGAGGCTTTTCAGTTCCTCTTCACTTTCTGCCATAAGGGTGGTGTCATCTGCATATCTGAGGTTATTGATATTTCTCCCGGCAATCTTGATTCCAGCTTGTGTTTCTTCCAGTCCAGCGTTTCTCATGATGTACTCTGCATAGAAGTTAAATAAACAGGGTGACAATATACAGCCTTGCCGAACTCCTTTTCCTATTTGGAACCAGCCTGTTGTTCCATGTCCAGTTCTAACTGTTGCTTCCTGACCTGCATACAAATTTCTCAAGAGGCAGATCAGGTGGTCTGGTATTCCCATCTCTTTCAGAATTTTCCACAGTTTATTGTGATCCACACAGTCAAAGGCTTTGGCATAGTCAATAAAGCAGAAATAGATGCTTTTCTGGAACTCTCTTGCTTTTTCCATGATCCAGCGGATGTTGGCAATTTGATCTCTGGTTCCTCTGCCTTTTCTAAAACCAGCTTGAACATCAGGAAGTTCACGGTTCACATATTGTTGAAGCCTGGCTTGGAGAATTTTGAGCATTACTTTACTAGCATGTGAGAGGAGTGCAATTGTGCAGTAGTTTGAGCATTCTTTGGCATTGCCTTTCTTTGGGATTGGAATGAAAACTGATCTTTTCCAGTCCTGTGGCCACTGCTGAGTTTTCCAAATTTGCTGGCATCTTGAGTGCAGCACTTTCACAGCATCATCTTTCAGGACCTGGAACAGCTCAACTGGAATTCCATCACCTCCATTAGCTTTGTTCGTAGTGATGCTTTCTAAGGCTCACTTGACTTCATATTCCAGGATGTCTGGCTCTAGGTCAGTGATCACACCATCGTGATTATCTGGGTTGTGAAGATCTTTTTTGTACAGTTCTTCTGTGTATTCTTGCCACCTCTTCTTAATATCTTCTGCTTCTGTTAGGTCCATACCATTTCTGTCCTTTATTGAGCCCATCTTTGCATGAAATGTTCCTTTGGTATCTCTGATTTTCTTGAAGAGATCTCTAGTCTTTCCCATTCTGTTGTTTTCCTCTATTTCTTTGCATTGATCACTGAGGAAGGCTTTCTTATCTCTTCTTGATATTCTTTGGAACTCTGCATTCAGATGCTTATATTGTTCCTTTTCTCCTTTACTTTTCACTTCTCTTCTTTTCACAGCTATTTGTAAGGCCTCCCCAGACAGCCATTTTGCTTTTTTGCATTTCTTTTCCATGGGGATGGTCTTGATCCTTGTCTCCTGTACAATGTTGTGAACCTCATTCCATAGCTCATCAGGCACTCTATCTATCAGATCTAGTCCCTTAAATCTATTTCTCAGTTCCAGTGTATAATCATAAGGGATTTGATTTAGGTCATACCTGAATGGTCTAGTGGTTTTTCCCTACTTTCTTCAATTTAAGTCTGAATTTGGCAATAAGGAGTTCATGGTCTGAGCCACAGTCAGCTCCTGGTCTTGTTTTTGCTGACTGTATAGAGCTTCTCCATCTTTGGCTGCAAAGAATATAATCAATCTGATTTCGGTGTTGACCATCTGGTGATGTCCATGTACAGAGTCTTCTCTTGTGTTGTTGGAAGAGGGTGTTTGTTATGACCAGTGCATTTTCTTGGCAAAACTCTATTAGTCTTTGCCCTGCTTCATTCTGTATTCCAAGGCCAAATTTGCCTGTTACTCCAGGTGTTTCTTGACTTCTTACTTTTGCATTCCAGTCCCCTATAATGAAAACGAATCTACCTGCAATACAGAAGACATGGGTTTGATCCCTGGGTCAGAAAGATCCCTTGGAGGAGGAAATGGCAGTCCACTCCAGTATTCTTGCCTGGAAATTTTCATGGACAGAGAAGCCTGGTGAGCTATAGTCTGTGGGGTCGCAAAACAGTGGGACACGATTTAGTGACTAAACAAGAAAATGAAAGTATGAAGATGATTTATTATAACTTTAAGAGAGGAATAGGAAGAATGGCAATGTTAGCAATGTGTCTAAAGTTACATGGCTCATTGTCAGAGACAACGACAAAAGCAGAGACTAATAGCGTCAGAGTCTAATCGCTACAGTCATTAAAGATTATCCAAGTTAAGTCATCTGTCTAGTTCTTGAATTCTCTCTCCAGCTTTTCCCTTTGAGTTGTCTCTTTCACCCTTGAATACTCTCAGCAACAGAGTTTACTAGTCTCTAAGAGAAACATTTAATCCTTGACAAGAAATATTACTGTTAATAGATCATCCCTTAGATGAGAAGAAAGTGTTTTCTTTATCATCTCTACCCATTCCTCTTTTTTTCTAGCTTTTGGAGTCATGAAAAACAAGTCAAATATATTTTAAACTTGAGAGTTCTGCTAGTTATCAAGGACAGCTGATTTTTTCTTTTATAAACTAAAATTTCTTTTTGATTAAGAGGCTGTTTTTTTTAGTAAAATATATTGTGTTCTCCTTATCAAAAACTTAGAAAATTTAGGCAAGAACAGAAATCATTCAGTTAGCCATCAGTGACCTTTCTTAATTATGAGTGTATTAATAGTTACCGCCTTCTCATAGGTTTTATCCTTGGTGTAGCTATTAATTTTACTGTGTTCAAAAATTTTTCCATGATTAGCAAAGATCTTAATATGCTTATTTTACATAATATTAATTTCTAATCATATTATTTTATTTAAGTGGCACACTTTTTATTAAGTAGATATTTAGCTCTTAATTGATGAGCTGACAATGACTGGTTTTTAAGTCTTGAAGTCTCTCCAGTTTTTCTCAACAATATGTAAGAGTTATTTTTCCTTTTGTGCATACATCATCGCCTGCTTTATAAAATACAGCTCTAAGATAGATTCCTGGGAGAGATATTCATGGGGTAAAGGGCTTGAACCTTTCAAAAGACCAATATACATTTTTCCAGTTCCTTTCCACTTTCAACTATCACCAGCAATTTAACAAGAGAAATATTTTCATTGCATCCTTTCTGGTACTGGTCATTCTTTTATATATAATATGATCACATTTGGCATGCAATGTGTCTGTCTTACTGGTAGACTTCATAGTTATAGAGGTCAGTAAAGTAGAATGCACTTTCAAATGATATCTTCCAGGTATATTTTCTATTCTTGGAAGAAGCTGTTCTTTTTATTCTCTGACTCTTAGTGATTTTTGTTTTCTATTTAAAAACCTCTTCTCAGTCATATTTAGTTTTAATAATTCTCCTAGTTATTTTATCTTTTAATTTTCTACATTATGTTTTACTACTAAGAATTTTTGAATTCTGTGTATGCATACCACGAGTCTTCCTCATAGTCATTTCTCCACTATTTTTTGCTTAGAAAATTCGTCCCCACTGAAAGGATTGACTAACATTTGTTGATGCTTTCCCATCATTTTGTTTCAATATTCGACTTTTAAATGCAATTCAACCATTCTCATGGTATTCCGAAATAATTATTTCCAAAACTTTTAACTGTCTCAACATTGCTTATTATCATTCCATTTCCTGCCCTTATTTTTAATGCTTCTCTAATGATATGCTTTTATGAAATATGTATTGAATTACTTCTCTCTCTCTCCCTCACACACTGCTACCACCACCACTACCACCACCAGCATCACCAGCAATAACATCTAAGCCCTGTGACATCTTTGCTTCTGCAGTAATCTAATTGGTATTTTTTTACATTTAAGAGTCATATATTTATCAAAAATTCTATTGCATACACATAGATTTAAGCCTTTTATATTACTTTTGCTATGATTACAAGATTTATTTCTTTCTCCTTTGGTCAAAGGACTCACTGTTTCCATAGTTAGCATTCATACATATGCATCTGTGCACACACAATGTCAGAAACTGAATGTTGGCTATGGACTACAGGATCTGATTGTTCTGGGTGACTTTTGCATAAATTTTGCTCTTGAATATGTCATTTTTGAAACCAGGTTATTTTGTCTTTCTTGGTGTAATCTGGTAAACTACTTTCTTGTAATATGTATCGCCTTCCCTCCACATTTCTTCTGAATATTGCTTCTTTTACAGCAAATTATGCTTTCGTTGTCAACAGGACAATTAGTGACACCTTTGACACAATGAAAGTAGTAAAACTGTTTCTGGTGTTGTAGTAGCAATATATATACCTTCATTCTTGTTACAAAATGGTATATCCTTAAAAATCTTCACATTCTGCAAAGGTATGAAAAATAGGGATATGGGAAAGGATTAGAGAAAGATTACCTCAAATATATTAAATCAGAGCTAATAAAATATTAATAAACCACCCCGACCACCCTACCAAAAGTAGATCTCCATCTTATCCCTCTTTGTTCAATAAAATATGAGCAGACACTTAAATCTCCACCTACATTCCACCATCAGTCTGAATTTTGCATTCTTTTTTTGAAGATTTTTTTTTTGATGTGGACCATTTTTAAAGTCTTTATTTAATTTGTTACAATATTTTTTCTGCTTTTGTGTTTTGGCCACAAGGCATGTGGGGTCTTAGCTCCCTGACCAGGGATCAAACCCATGCCCTCTGTGTTGGAAGGCAAAATCTTAATTACAAGACCACCAGGGAAGTCCCCAAGTTTTGCATTATTAATCCTAGAGTTCCATGTTTCCTCCTTCATGATGTAGACTGTGGAATGGCACTCACTCGTTCTATTGGCAGATGGTCTCTCGGTTTTCACTCTTGGTGGTGGTTTAGTCACTAAGCTGTGTCTGACTCTTGCAACTCTGTGGACTATAGCCTACCAGGCTCTTCTGTCCATGGGATTTCCCAGGCAAGAATACTGGAGTGGGTGCTATTTCCTTCCCCAGGTGATCTCCCCAACCCAGAGGTTGAACTCTTGTTTCCAAATCAATCAGCAGCCTCAGATCAGATCATTCTCTCAGTCGTGTCCGAGTCTTTGCGACCCCATGAATCACAGCACACCAGATCTCCCTGCCCATCACCAATTCCCGGAGTTCACTCTGACTCACGTCCATCGAGTCAGTGATGCCATCCAGTCATCTCATCCTCTGTCGTCCCCTTCTCCTCCTGCCCCCAATCCCTCCCAGCATCAGAGTCTTTTCCAATGAGTCAACTCTTCACATGAGGTGGCCAAAGTACTGGACTTTCAGCTTTAGCATCATTCCTTCCAAAGAAATCCCAGGGCTGATCTCCTTTAGAATGGACTGGTTGGATCTCCTTGGAGTCCAAGGGACTCTCAAGAGTCTTCTCCAACACCACAGTTCAAAAGCATCAATTCTTCGGCGCTCAGCCTTCTTCACAGTCCAACTCTCATATCCATACATGACCACAGGAAAAACCATAGCAGCCTAAGTGACCATTAAAAGCAGAACTTGGATTACATACGTTCCCAGCTCAAGGCCATTCAAGAACTATGTTTTGAATACATTCCCAAATCTTTGCCTTGCATTTCCTGGTTATAGACTCATTGCCTCCATTCTCTCCCTTACATGCAGTACTCTATTGACAAGCTCTCCCTCTTCTACATCCTAGAATGCATCATGCTGTCCCTGCTTCACTGTTTTCCCACTTTCAGATCATTTTTAACATAATGGTCTTCTCTGAACTTTTAAATGTTGCTTAGCTGCCATTTTATCATCTTTCATGTCACAGAGAGGCCACCCCCAATCACCCTACGGAAAGCAGATCTCCGTCTCTCCCGGCTCTTGCCATGTTTCTCAAGGATGTTGACTTTCATTTCCCAGGGTACTGTCAATGTTTAATACGCACATTTGACATACAGATGTTTAATAGATATTTTATGCCTGCAGCAAATATTCATTATACACTTGTTATGTACCAGACCCTTTTCTAAGCCATGCATGTAGATCAGTGAGCAATGGAGACAAAAATTCAACTGCTTAAACCGTAGAAATCATTCTTTTTATACCTATACTTTCCACATATTGTAGTGCCATCCTGTGATCAAATATGGTCTTTGTGTGAACAATCTTCCAAGGCGGTATGCATGAGACTAATTTTATTCCTTCCTGCATTTAAATAATTTTAAAAAGATATGAAATTCTAGTTTCAAAGTTCATGTTGAGAGGGGAGGCTTTTATCCATCTCAACTTTTCAGTCAATACCTCATTATATTCTAACCTTCAAATTTGCTATTAAGAGGTCTGATATTAATCTGATCCTTTATTCATTTTATGTACTGGACTTCCCAAAATATTATCATGATTTTCTAGTAAAATAAGGATAAATTCATTATCACTCTTAGCAGTAGGGAGGACATCACATTGATATAGCTGTGTAGTGCCACCAGAGGGGCCAGCTGGAAAGAACATCCATAGAGATCTGCCCTGTGTGCAAGGGATTTAAGGTGGATCTTTCAAGATGGGAGAATGATGGAGATTGGGCAATATATGTGATGTTACTAATTTAGGATTGGTAGATTTAGCCAGAGCTTCCCTGGAGGCTCAGCAATAAAGAATCCTCCTGCCAATGCAGGAAGTGCAGGTTCGATCCCTGGGCCAGGAAGATTCCCTGGAGAAGGAAATGGCAATCCACTCCAGGATGCTTGCCTGGGAAATCCATGGACAGAGGAGCCTGGTGGCTACTAGTCCATGCAGTCGCAAAGGGTCAGGCACGACTCATCAACTAAACAGATTTAGCCAAGTGAGGGGTCTGGAGAGAATCTTGATAAGAAAGATAAGAAAGCTGTTTGCCCAGGTGAGCAGGATGTTATCTCAGGTAAATTTAATTGCAGGAATTTCTTGATGGGAACACTGAAATCTTGAATTATTTATTGGTTTACAGTCTTATCACCCCTGAGAAAACATTTTATAGAACAAAAATTTATTTTGACCTAGCTATTCCTTATGTTGAAAGTGGTAGCAATTCTCTTAGGGGATTTTTTTTTCTCCTCCTTTATAATTTTCTTAATCTATGAAGCAGCTGTTCTTCTATGTCTTACATGATGCTATGGCTTCTTTCCATATGAGGTCTTTTATCTTCTGTAATTATGAAACTTCTTGGTCATTACTACTAAAAATATGTCCCACACACCATTATTTATTTTCTCTTCAGTCATTTGCTATATTATAGATGTTGGCTCTTACCCATCTATTTTCTTTTTCTCTTCACTTTTACAGTTTCAAACTGGGAAAATGTCAACGATCTGAACTTTAAGTTTGCTGGTTCATTTCATGATCATTCTACCAGTATCACCAATTGCTTTTTTTAATTCTTACTCTTGATTACTTTTATTCCTCTGTTTTTCTCCTATCCTCTTTATAATTCTGTAAATATTAATATGCATATTTTAGTCTCCTATTAACTGGTATATAAACTTGATTTCTCCCTTTATGAGATATTCAGTTTGCCGGCTTTGGCTGTCTTGTACTTTTTTTTTTCCCCCTCTGCGCTCTCATTTCCCTGGAAGTATCAGTCAAGTGACTTAAGTCTTACGTCCTTCTGAGACTTAGATAGTAGTGATAGAAAGCATATTCCAAAGGTGAGAGTTATAGATGTGTTGATTTACATGTTATAGGTCTTTGTGGGGAAAAAAAAAAGCTTGTGGGTAAGGTATGTAGAGAATAAAAATAGGTAAAAAAAAAAAAAAGAAAGAAAGCATTTTGCCCAGGCTATTTAGTAACTTATGACCACTGACTGGCTGTCCAGCTATTCATTGTGGCATTCAGTGGGCTAAACAATCTTTCAGCACATGATTAAAGACATTTTACCCTGTTAATTTTATTCCTTTACCCCAAAAAACAGAGAAATAATTCTAAAAATATAATCATTAATTTGTTGATTCATCAGTAAATTTGGGGCAGTAACCACTTGCTTTGGATTGGGATGCAATACTGTGTAAGTCCCAATCTCTTACACAGTAAAAAGAAAAACACAGTTCACAGGGTCTATGAAGATGCATAAAGGAGGTCATTAACTCTGCCTTAAGAGGAAGAGAAGAAAAATCCACAGAGGCTGTGATAGTTCACAGAGGTTTTAAAATTTGGCAGGAGTTGCCAGAAGGCTCAAGGGGAGGAACAGAATTCTTATTCTAAAGAACAATATGAGAAAATGCTTCGAGCTGTAGTGGCCAAGTAGTTTGGATTCTTGTCAGTGTAAAATCAGGTTTTTCAGGGTTTGACTTGGGAGATACATCTAAGAAAGCATTAGAAGCCAGATCATGCAGGTCCCATATTCTATAATAGGTTATTATTTTCCCTGTGGATGGTTATGAGTCATTTAAGGATTATAAGTACAAGAGTGATTGAATCAGATTTATATTTTAGAAATTTTAGGCATGTGGCATTGCGGAGGCTAAATAGGGAGGAAGCAAGGATAATATCAGTGAGATTATTACAAGGATATTGGTGTAGTCGTGTGAAAGATGATGAAGAAAAGGGCCTGGAATTAGGAATGATAGTAAAAATGAGAGCATTATGCTTTTATGTGCACAATGCATTATGCCAAAGATACTGATATTATAATACTACACCAATGGGCTTCCCTGGTGGCTCAGAGGTTAAAGCGTCTGCCTCCAATGTGGGAGACCTGGGTTCAATCCCTGGGTCGGGAAGATCCCCTAGAGAAGGAAATGGCAACCCACTCCAGTATTCTTGCCTGGAGAATCCCATGGATGGAGGAGCCTGGTAGGCTACAGTCCATGGGTCGCAAAGCGTCAGACACAACTGAGCGACTTCACCTTCACCTACTACACCAATAGCAAGAAAAAAAATCCAAATAGGTTTGAGTGTGAATAAGTCAACTGGGAAATTTTTATTTCCTGTCAGATTTCAGAAAAAAAAAAGAATACAATCTAGATATGTGCTATACTATCCTAACAAAAAAAGGAGTCTTTATTTCTCGCTGTATCATGAGCTCACACCTGTACAGATGTATCCTCTAGCAGTTAGGGAATCAAAAGTCAAAAGAAAAAGAAAGGAAGTTGTTTGGGCAAATTTTATTTTACTTTTAATAATGTTCACTCAAAAGTGGAGATTTCTGTTTATTTTCTTTCCTTTGTGTTTTTCGGAATTCAAGTTCCCTGCTCTTTCCACCACACGCCTAAGCTCATCCTTTAGGGAATATGCCTTCTGATCGCTATAAATATCTGAAACTTTTGTTTTCCTGTGTATCTTCAAGATGTTTAGATAACTGCAGTTTTCATATCTAGGGACAATTTTTTAAAATTTCTCTTGAGATTGATGTCAAGGTGAAGCTCTCTTACATTTTTGTTTCTTAAGCCCTGAACATATTTAGGAAAAAGAAATATTGGGTTAATTTAAAATTCACGTGCAGGATTTGAGTCTTTCTGCATCACATTCCATATCTCTTCCAAGTCCTAGAAACATAACTTGATGAAGCAGCCATTTCATTTCCAGTTTATGCATCATAAAGGGATCATTGAAATCAAAGGATCTGCTAAACTCTGTAACTTATGGGGAAAAAAATTTTCCCCCTCAGAAAGTTCATTCTGAAAGTGCAGGATCAGGAATAGGCTTTTATTTCCACATTGGAGATAAGTATATTTGCTTCACTGAGTCCCATGTTCTTTTACAGACTTTCTATCCAGTAGCAATTCCATAGTTTCTGATAAGAGTGTCAGCTCAGGAACCATCAGCCTTATCAGCACCTTCTCTTTGCGATTACATTCATATATCACATTTTTAAATTGTTAACCTTGATTTTTGTCCTTCAGTTAGTATCACTGCATCTCAATCCAGAAGGACAAGTCAATGTACTGAAAAAATTATATACTCTTCCTTACTTTTTAAAGTTTTTAGTCATCAGTCAGAGTTACTCCATCTTTTCTCTCCCTCTCCTTTTCTCTTTCTCTATATTTTACTATCCCATTATAAATAACTCAATTTTATATTTTATATATTACATTTTAAATGTATTTTAAATACATCTAACCTTCCCAACATGAATTCTAACTTTTTCCCAATCCAGGACATTTGAAAGAAGATAGCAGATAAATGGTCTTCCTTAGCACAAACTCTCCTGATTCTTCTCGCCTGTCCTTCATGAGTATTGTTTTTCTCACTTTATGGATGGAGAGACAGGTTGTCTGATGGGAAGTCTCATGCCCAGTTCACAACTTAAATATGATGTGGACTAGAATATGTCTTTTTTTTTATTGAAATATAATTGCTTTGCCATGTTGTGTTAGTTTCTGTGGTACAACAAAGTGAATCAGCTGTATGTATACATACATTCCCTCCCTCTTGAGCCTCCCACCCTCCCCTCATCCCATCCCTCTAGTCATCACAGAGCACTGAGCTAAGCCTCTTTTGCTATACAGCAGGGTCCCACCAGCTTTCTGTTTTACACATGGTAGTGTATATATGTCAATACTAATCTCCCAATTATCCCACCCTCCCCTTCCCCTCCCCACCATGTCCAGCTGTCCATTCTCCACATCTGTTTCTCTATTCCTACCCTGCAAGTATGTTCATCTGTACCATTTTTCTATATTCCACATGCATTAATATATAATATTTGTTTTTCTATTTCTGACTTACTTCAATCTGTGTTACAGATTCTAGGTCCATCCACATCTCTACAATGACCCAATTTCAATTCCTTTTTTATGGCTAAGTAATATCCCGCTGTATATATCTTTATCTCAATATTGTATTACTTTTTTTGAAACATACTTGTGTAGTTTACATTTATGACAGTCCTCTGGAGTAAATGAAATGGATTTTAATGTCTAATTTCTCATTATCTGTCTTCTCTTTTCACCCAATTTCTTGTATATATTCTATGTTGTCCACTAATCCCTTCATTGTCACCAACATCTTGCACTCTGACAAGGATAATGCTGTTTACTATCTAATTTCTATTGGATACCATGAGTAATAAAATAAAGCAAATGTAATAAAATAAAATTCATTTTTTCCATCTTTGAGACTGATTCCTAATCCTGATTGAGTCATAATTCATATGAATTTCTTATAGGCTGTGTATGTGTATGTTCATACTTTCATTTTAATTTATATTTTGGGCAACAATCAAACATTAGTCTTAAGCAAAAATGTTGTGGTGAGAAACTTCAGATTCAACTCTAGAAAACGAAGGACAAAGAGTAAGGTAGTAGAGAATGTGTACTGCTGAAATAGAATAGAAATGGCAGTTATTATCATCATAAGGTATTCATACTGTAGTCCTGATAAAATTGCCACGTGAAAAGTACATCACTGATCACACAAAGCTTATGGACGCTGACATGAATAGACAAGGAGTGCTGGGGAAGTGGGTGACAATTACCTTCTTAAGGCAGATATTTTAATGTTACTGCTGATGCGTATCTGGAGTAGGAAATGGCAACTCACTCTAGTATTCCTGCCTGGAAAATCTCATGGACAGAGGAGCCTGGTGGGCTATATAGTCCATGGGGTCGCAAAGTCAGACACGACTTAGTGAATAAACATCAGCTGATATATATATGGTACATTTGTGGTTAGAAAATTAAAATGATGATATGTAACATCATAATGATGTTTATTTATTGAAGCTTTGGTATATCTGAGGAATATTAAATTGTCTTTATCTGATAATATAAATTTTATTCCTGTTACTCTAGTAAATTAAAGCATCCTCCAAATACTGAAATTACAATCAGTTCAATTAAGAAATTTAACATCTAAAATGGATACATTTGAAAACCAGTATTACTTTTCATCTTCCTCCAAAAAAGTAATATTGCCATTTAAAGAATTCACAACACTCAGTCTCCAATTGTGAAAATAAATGTATATCATGCTATGTAGTTGATCATAATACGTTTAAAACAAAAAGATTGATAAGATGGGAAACATTTGAGAAAAATATTTTGGATTATAAAATTGCCACTTTTTGCTTAGTCTATAAAGAGGCCTTAATAAAATGCTGAATCTAATATGCCAGAAAGGAACAAATTATGAATGTACAGCATTGTATATTAGACCTTGAACCTAGATATTTGAGAAATCATGAGGAATAATCTGGACATCAAAAATTAAAACTTAACTTCTTGGTAACTGAAATTACTGTTAAATTGAAGCAGCATGCAAACAGTGAATAATTTCTCAAATTGAGAACATTACATTAAATATAATCACATTTGTTAATGCAATGTGTATTTAATCTATAGTTAAAGCATTATTCAAATCTGGTTGAGTTATAAAATGATAAGGTCAATTAAGATAAATATGCATATTCAGGTACCTAGAATGCCCCATTCATTTTAATTTGATAAGCAAATGTATGTAAATAAATATGTGAGTTGAATATTAATGACATAGAATAATAAAATAGTTCAGACTGTACATATAAAATCAGGAACTAACAGAAATAAAGAAGTTATGCTCAAAGCAATACATTTTTATAAACTTTGTATCATTAAGATGATTATGAAATCAGCAAGACTTTGAGAGACATTGGATATTTTTTATTAATCTATTTTGAGATGATAATCTCATTTATTTGAAGTAATTTCCTCATTTTCAAGTGTATCTTTACTGTAACCTCAAAATAATATTATGTTTTACAATAAATATATTCCTGCCTTGTGATTTATTGTTCTGTGCTTTGGAGGTAAGAGAATTAAGAAAAATAGCATTTTCATAATAAACCATATATTTAATCCCTTTCTTTTGTTTCCTTTGGAAATTAAATTGCCTAGACACATCTTGATAATACCACCAGTTCACATTCTTTCTTCCTCAATTAATTTACCTATAAGAGGAAAACAATACAATGATACTCATCAGGCTTGGTATGATATTTTATTGACATTAATATCACTAAATAACAGAAACTTTAATGTCAGTTCTTACAAACATTAAAAACAGAAATGAAAATGAAAAAACATTTTGCCAAGATGTTGATATTCTGTAACCTCAACAGCATCTTCAAGATGAGCAAAACTTACAAGGAATGACACACTTGAAAATCCCTGGTCCATTTTGCAGACCTCAAAGGTACAGCCTTTGACTTTCAAGGTTCTCCATTAAAAACAATATGTGTTTATGATAAATTTTGTAAATAATTTTTAAAAATTATAGGTGCAACCCCTGACAAATGTCAGTTTTAAAGTCATCTTTAAAAGCAACTTGTTATGGAACTTCCCTGGTGATTCAGTGGTTCTGACTTCACCTTCCAGTGTAGGGAGTGCAAGTTTGATCCCTGGTTGGGGGGGCTAAGATGCCACATTCCTCATGGCCAAAAAAATCAAAACAGTAAACAGAAACAATACTGTAACAAATTCAATAAAGACTTAAAATTTTTTAAAGTAACTTGCCAAATATTAGCCTTTCTTTATTCTTCTTAGATAAGAACTTTTGTAACCTGAGTTTTGAGACCACTGAATAATTATTACCTACTTCCACGGTTTAAAGGGAAAATAACTTCTTAATAATTAAGTTTTATCATTATTACTGGCATTGTTGTGATTTAAATGTGATGCAGAATCATTAAAAAGTGTGCTAACCCTAATCCTTTTGTGTTTTGGTTTTTGTTTGCACTTTCAGAGACAAAGACATAGGATGGCATGAACATGGCGCAGTTCTACTACAAAAGAAATGTTAACGCCCCCTATAGAGACCGCATCCCTCTCAGGATAGTCCGAGCAGAATCCGAACTCTCACCCTCCGAGAAAGCCTACCTAAATGCTGTGGAAAAGGGAGATTATGCAAGCGTCAAGAAATCCCTAGAAGAAGCTGAAATTTATTTTAAAATCAATATTAATTGCATCGATCCTCTTGGAAGAACTGCTCTTCTCATTGCAATTGAAAATGAGAACTTGGAACTCATTGAACTCCTCTTAAGCTTTAACGTCTATGTTGGAGACGCCCTATTACATGCTATCAGGAAAGAAGTTGTGGGAGCTGTCGAGCTATTGCTGAACCACAAAAAGCCCAGTGGAGAAAAACAGGTACTTGCAAAAATATTGGTTTTCATTTATTTTACATGCAGAAGGTTGCTATGGATGGTCAAATTCTCCCCCAATTTTAAGAAATATTAGCACTGAAATCAAAACTAGTATGATGGAAAACTACTGCTAAGTACACATTTTATACTCTACAGAAGTCACCATCACCTGCACCTCTTACCCTGGCTAAGGAGCCTTTAATGAGAACCAAAGCAAAACTAAGTAACCTATGGTGGCTTCCCATACATTAGGGACATGTTTATGTAATAGTATATAAATTTAGGGGGGTGGTGCTACCGTGTATATGTGGTGTTTTCTCCTTGTCCTTCATTTTCTGAACATTCTGCAGTAACAGGCTGAATTCTTTTGCTATTTTTCTTTTTAACCTTCTTGCCTGTTTTGGAATTCTGTATCTTATTGCTAAAGTGAGTTGTACATCTAACTCTGATACTGCTTTTTAGCAAACTCTAATGAATTCTTTTAAATGGAGACAAATTTTTTAAAAAAAGCAAAAAAGTTTACTGGAAAATAACTGTAGATTTAATATATCACACTTACTATTGGCAAAATGTAGTTGTATCTTAATGTCATCAGTATAAACTAAGCTAAAATGGTACATGATTATAAATACTATCTGGTTTTTATTCCTGTTATCTCCCTATTTTTTATCCCTAAGGAAGTGGAAAAATCATAGACAGAAATGAATAAGGAATCTACTTTTGTCTGTCTACATTATTCCCTGGTACTGCCCTGTATCTGAACTATTTGATCCTTTATCCTTTCCCATTGAACTCTTCACTTCCCGACATCAAGCCTCATTGACTAATTGCAGAAGACACTGCATGTATTTCAGTGGCTCAAAATCTGTCCTTTCAAGTAAAATCTTATAAAAACATTTGTTTTTACACCTCTGGCAGTTTCTGTTCTATTTGATAAAGGTGCAAGTATTTTCTGCAAATGACGGACTCTTAGAGACATTGTGGTTTACTCACTACGTCGTGTCTGACTCTTTGCGACCCCATGGACTGTAGCCCCACGAGGCTCCTCTGTCCACGGTATTTCCCAGGCAAGAATCCTGAAGTGGATTGCCATTTCCTTCTCCACGGGATCTTATCAATCCAGGGATTGAACTTGGGTCTCCTGCACTGCAGGCGGATTTCTTTACTAACTAAGCCATCTTAGAGACATTACATTCTTTTAAAGCAAGACCTGCTGTAGCTATTATACCATTATCTTTGCTTTACTGGAGGACTTTGATCAGAATCATTGCCATGATTAAGACAAGAATTTCAAAGCTGGATGTCTCCTGAAAAGGTCTCCCCAAAAGTCTGTGTTCTTTGGCCCATTCTTATGTCTTAACATCAGGCACCCTTTTCCCTCACCTGGCTCCGAACTTTGATAAAACAACACTCCACAATGGCAATACCTCTTTGCTTTTTGCTTTACTGGTTTTTAATTTTTTGTTTCATATCCAGTTGTTTGGGTTACCTTCCCACCATATTGATCTGCACCTTGATTATTAATAAAAGGTAGTAAAGGTTTGCAAAGGTTTGAAATCTGGCAGGAGTCTGAAATATCCCAGGCCATGTATTTCTGGACAATTTCTCTTGTATCGGTTTGTAAGACAAGAATTTTCCAACTTGTACTATCCTTGACAGGGGTGAACAGGTAGTAGTAACATTTAAAGACATATGTTATGTTATATCCCAGTTTTCCACCACTAGAGAAACCGGACACTTAGACAGGAATGAGTAGGAATCTGTTCTTATCTGTGTAAGTTAGGTGCTACTTCCCCAGTCACCTTGTGAATTTGAAACACCTTGCACAATCATACTCCTAAAGTATTTGCATTCCCTAATAACAATGATCTTATATTGTATACCCTCTTGTTTATTATGTATAAAAGCAACCATGAGACAGACTTGGGACTGTGTGTCTAGATCATTTAAGATTGTAACAGGTCTGTAGAACAAAATTGCTATTGTGTTTTTCCTGCTTATTACTATATAATCTTCTTAATTTTATTGTCTAGAGAGCAGTGACCAAACATTTCAGTGTCTCTTTAGTCAATGACATTTGTTCTGGCCAAAGTAATTTGGTGTCTGGAGAAGATATCTGCTATTATGAGATTGTTTGTTGGAAGATGTTCAACTTCTGAGCTAAACTCTAGTCTGACAAGTAGGTCTTGGCTTTTTAGAGGCACTTGATCTGGAACCCTGATCATTAATAAAAGGCAGTAAAGGTTTGCAATCTGTCAAGAGTCTGAAATATCCCAGGCCTTGCGTTTCTGGAGGATTTCTTTTATATCAGTTCGTAAGCCAAGAATTTTTCTTTTTTGTTTGCACATTCTAGAATTCCTCTTCAGCAAAGACCCTGAGAATCAACAAAAGTTGTATCTTTTGGTTTGAACTTTGTAATTTGGAAAGAGCAACTCCAACCTACCTCAGAGTTCCTGGTATCTTGTACAATAAAAGTGAGGTTGTTACACCAGGAAATGTATACAGTATGGCACATAAAAGAGGTCCTTGGGGTTTGTGGGGGAGAGAGGGGGGAAGACGAACCCCATTAGAGCTTGGCTGTTTATCTGTGACTTACTTAGACAATGCATCTCTTAAGTATGGCCAACATCATTTGGAATAAAAGTTTCCATTAGCCAGCATCTGGTAGGTAACAAATAAATGCTTGACAGGATTTTTTATCTCATAAATTGTAATTCCTTAGAAGATTCTTGTGATCATGAAAGCCATTTTGTGTTTACTCTGTTTGCCTAATTTGCAGTCTTACAGGCCACCCTCAAAGACCCTGGAACACATTACCATTAATTTTGTTGAGGTCACTGAAGCTGAGTGTTAAAACCTAAGAACAATAATATCCAAGTGGTCAAAATCAGCATAACTTGTCTTAAAATGAGTCAAGTAAAAGGATCTATTATAAAAACACACAAATCTGATGATCAGGACATTTAAAACTTAAAATGTGACAGATGTGGATCAGGAAATAGACTCTTCTCTGTCACATGTTAATTTCTTTCTCTGGAATAAGATGCAATGCGTGATTGCCTCCCGAAATCATGGGGGCTTGAGATTTCAGATTACTCGGCTTATTCTTCCAGTACATTCTCCAGGGAACAATTTACAATTTGCGTATGCTTTTTGGGCCAGGTCTGAGCCCCGTCACTGGGGAGGAGACATGATTTTTTTTTTTCTAGAGTCTAGTTGTGAAGAGAGACAGGAAAAATATCATGGGGATATGAGTAAATGTAATCACAATGGAAAAGAGAAATCAATCCTTGGTAATTATGAAACTAAACTGACTAGACATGGTAAATACAAAATATTATTGGGTGGAGGGCATCGGGGGAGCAGGAGAAAGGCCTGAAGGAGAAGGACGAATGTTTGTTTATAACCGGGGAAAGTTAATTCCAGTAACTGAGGTAGAGACTCTAAAAGAGGTATATGAAACCTGTTTGGATATACTCAGCTTTTGCTTATTGACATTGACATCTAGGAGATTATCAGACATTTTGGTCTTAAGAAAGGGGTTTGGGATTGATATACAGACGATAGGGAGGACCTTGAAGTGCATAAAGTCACCTGTCTTCCAATCACTTTGACATTGGTTGTATGTCCTTTCCCTTGTATATTGTTTAACTGTTTATAATTGTGAGTATGTTAAAAACTTTTCTCAATGCCACATCTAATAAATAAATAAATGGGCACAGATTATTAATTTCTTCCCTATTTCATGTACTTCTTCATAAATCAAGATACTTAGTCCTTAGTGTTTTCATTTTTACTATAAAAAATGGAAAGAGCAATACTTTCTTTCTTTTCATGTAGTATACAGCATGGAGAACCTGTCATTCTCCACATTGGGCAGGGAGATGGGAGATTACATATTCTTACTGAGACTGCTTCCTGGCTGGAATCATTACTCTGGTACTCTCTGCTGATTTTACTGAACTTTTCTTTAACCTCCTTAGTGCCGTATTTCTCCGTAGGGAATAACCAACAGTGACTTCTCAGCTCCCTTTTTTCAGTCAATTGATTGGTTACTTGACTTCTAATTATTTCTAGCAGACCTTTCTCTTTGATGTCTTCTAAGGCCAGGTTCAATTTCAGTTTCAGCTGCTTTAGTAAATGTTTATCAGAAGCAGAACTTTCTTTTTCACTCTTCACTTAGACACTAGTACCGAATCTTCAGTACCATCAACATTTCTGGGAGGACTTCTTACTTCAGTTTGTGGGATCCCACCCCAAGAGTCTCTGATATAGCTGGTCTGGAAGGGGTCCCTGGGACTTGTGTTTCGGTTTCTCACAAGTATGAAAGTGATACTAATGCTTCTGTTCTGGAGACAACACTGAGAACGGCTGACGTAGAGAATGTTGAAAACTACAGAATACCTATAGTTGTATACCTCATGTTAGGTATGGTTGCATTATACCATGATAACCTTGCTTTGGGGAGATTTCAAATAACTATCTTAAATACCAGTGATTAAGTGGTATTTAATACAAAATAATTTTCCAATTTCACTAATGCATTTATTATATTTTCCCTTCTTTGGGAAAAATACTTTGCTAAACATTACTTATCTATTCAGTAGTTAAGATCCTAGAGTATTTCAATTGAAGAAATTTTGATTTGAAAGCCCCACTAAAAAGAGTATCAGATTTTATCATTTCAAGAGACCTTGGAGATCATCTAACCCAATCACTTTGTTTTGTAGAAGAGGGAAAAGTATTTGGGATTTAACCTGACCAAAAGAATCTATAAACCAATATCTAGCATCCAACCTGCGGATAGCCTGAATGATGAATATTCATTGAACTTGTCATCATGCCAGTAACTCATGATAAGAAGTTTATTTGCATTATCTCATTTCATCTTCACACTATCTGGTGAAGGTTGGTCCCATTGTTCTCCCCATTTACAGATGAGGAAGTGAAAGCACAAAAGTATTAGTGACACATCCCAGATCACAGAACCAGGAAATATCAGTGCTGGAACTCGAGTCACGGAAAATCATCACCAGGCTATCTGGCTCCAGCCAGTGCCAATTTGGATAGCAATCATTTAAATGATTAGCTAATTATCCTATTTAGGATATGAGTTACATAAATTTAAAAGAGCCTCTAGAGTTACGTATTTAGGCTGTGCCTCTATCTTGTCTATTATGATAGCATTTATAATTTAGTTGCTCAATTGATACTAAGTCATTAGAAGTAATTAGAAGCTGTGGAATGCCAGGGAAGAGTAGAGTTGAGTGACAGAAATGCTGACTTCTAGCCCCGTTCAACACTTGCTAACAGGACAAGCCTCTGAAAATCATTCTGAGCCTTGGTTTTCTTGGTATTAATTGGAATCATAGAATTAACTTACTTGCTTCTTCATGTCTGGTGGTGTTAAAGTTCTGTAAAAGTGTTTCATAAGGTAACATGTAATAACAGCATAATATATGTATTACTATATTATGTCATAATCTCTGTCTTCCTATTGACAAACAAATATACTAATAACACAATATACACTAAAACATAAAGTTCAGCATGGGCAATTTACCTTCTGGAGTGCATAGCTTCTTTTTCATTTGAAAAATACAATTACTGGAACTAGAAACCCTATTTAGGGAGGCCAAAGGAGAATTTAATTGTTTACCCTTTTCCTTTCTATCTCAGTGCGCCTAGGGGATTTCAAAAAATAATTTCTGTGGATATGCTAATGCAATTTGTGGCTTTAGAAAGAGTACCTATTATGTAATCAGGAAATCAAAGGATGAAATAGGAGACTGGCATGAACAAGTTAATGTAAATATGCATCCAACCCAAAATATACCCTGCTGACTAAAAATAAGGGACATTTTTAATTGATATGGATGCTAATAAATATATCCCTGGCTACTGGGAAGAGATAGAGTTTACTTTTATCTCTTGTCTTCATTTGATTTTAGTTGCTGGACTTTAGAGCAAGTAATTTACTTCTGCAGACTCATGAATTTCATATAGTCCTTTTTAAATGTCCTGTGCTAAGGCAGCCTATATATTCTAGTCTTTAGAGCTGCCTCTTGCAGAGTGAAAATATTTCCACTTCCTCAGTCGTTAACCAGTTGAGGTTACCCTTTTTGATTTGCTTCTGTTACATTCTGGATATTCACGGTCAGTTCAGTTCAGTCGCTCAGTCGTCTCCGACTCTTTGCAACCCCATGAATCATAGCATGTCAGGCCACCCTGTCCATCACCATCTCCCGGAGTTCACTCAAACTCATGTCCATCAAGTCGGTGATTCCATCCAGCCATCTCATCTTCTGTTGTCCCCTTTTCCTCCTGCCCCCAACCCCTCCCAGCATCAGAGTCTTTTCCAATGAGTCAACTCTTCGCATGAGGTGCCCAAAGTACTGGAGTTTCAGCTTTAGCATCAGTCCTTCCAAAAAACACCCAGGGCTGATCTCCTTTAGAATGGACTGGTTGGATCTCCTTGCAACCAAGGGACTCTCAAGAATCTTCTCCAACACCACAGTTCAAAAGTATCAATTCTTCGGCTCTCAGCTTTCTTCACAGTCCAACTCTCACATCCATACATGACCACAGGAAAAACCATAGCCTTGACTAGACGGACCTTTGTTGGCAAAGTAATATTTCTGCTTTTGAATATGCTATCTAGGTTGGTCATAACTTTCCTTCCAAGGAGTAAGCGTCTTTGAATTTCATGGCTGCAGTCACCATCTGTAGTGATTTTGGAGCCCAGAAAAATAAAGTCTGACACTGTTTCCACTGTTTCCCCATCTATTTCCCATGAAGTGATGGGACCAGATGCCATGATCTTTGTTTTCTGAATGTTGAGCTTTAAGCCAACTTTTTCACTCTCCACTTTCACTTTCATCAAGAGGCTTTTGAGTTCCTCTTCACTTTCTGCCATAAGGGTGGTGTCATCTGCATATCTGAGGTTATTGATATTTCTCCCGGCAATCTTGATTCCAGCTTGTGCTTCTTCCAGCCCAGCGTTTCTCATGATGTACTCTGCATATAAGTTAAATAAGCAGGGTGACAATATACAGCCTTGACGTACTCCTTTTCCTATTTGGAACCAGTCTGTTGTTCCATGTCCAGTTCTGACTGTTGCTTCCTGACCTGCATATAGGTTTCTCAAGAGGCAGGTCAGGTGGTCTGGTATTCCCATCTCTTTCAGAATTTTCCACAGTTTATTGTGATCCACACAGTCAAAGGCTTTGGCATAGTCAATAAAGCAGAAATAGATGTTTTTCTGGAACTCTCTTGCTTTTTCCATGATCCAGCGGATGTTGGCAATTTGATCTCTGGTTCCTCTGCCTTTTCTAAAACCAGCTTGAACATCTGGAAGTTCACGATTGACATATTGCTGAAGCCTGGCTTGGAGAATTTTGAGCATTACTTTACTAGCATGTGAGATGAGTGCAATTGTGCGGTAGTTTGAGCATTCTTTGGCATTGCCTTTCTTTGGGATTGGAATGAAAACTGACCTTTTCCAGTCCTGTGGCCACTGCTGAGTTTTCCAAATTCACGGTAAGTGAAACTAAATACCATCATCATATTTACTGTCAAAATTAAGAGAGAGAGTGAAGGCAAGAGCAAGAGAGAATTATAAAGTATTAAAGATGTTCTCCTTCCTGGTGGTTCAGATGGTAAAGAATCCGCCTGCAATGAAGGAGACACGGTTTCAATCCCTGGCTTGGGAAGATCCCCTGGAGGAGGGAATGGCAACCCTCTCCGATATTCCTGCCTGGAGAATTTCTTGGACAGAGGAGCCTGGCCAGCTACAGTCCATGGAGTCACAGAGTTGGACATAACTTAGTGACTAAACAACAACAACTTCCCAAAATACTTATCCTATTGTGAGACAAAGCTGGATACATCATCAATTACCCTTTCTTTGTTTCTGGATGGAAAATGTCCATAGAAAATGTTTATAATATTGTCCACCATTAATATGAAAAAGCTGAAAATTATCCCCCACGTGATCCTTATAATGTCAAGTAGAAACCAATATAAAGTATTTTTATCAATAAGTACTTTGAAAGTCTAAAAATTAAATTGATTCCTATTATTCCACAGCAGGGAATTTAAATGCTGTTACAACATAGATAGAGCCTAGATTTCCTTTAGTCATCTGGCAAATGGCAATCATGAGTGATATGAATGATTCTGCCCTAAATGGAAGAATTTTTTAAAAGATGGACTATGTTTCACTGTTAATATGATAAAGTGGTTTAAGCTAACTGGTCATTCTGACTCATAAGATATTACACATTGACATTTTCTTTTTCTTGATGACCAGTAAATTATAGATAAGCAGTCCTCCAGAATTCTCTTGTTCCTTCCTCTCAACATATCACACTTATTATAAACGTCATCAGCATCATCATTAAATATGTTTGGAATGCACAAGAGCAAAAAGCTTTTAGCTCCTTCTGAAACTCAAGTGAAAAAAAAGGATGAAAAACAATCTCAACCAATAAAGCAAAGCTTCAAGCATTGAGGCATTTCCATCTGATGGTGAGAAAATACAAGACAGAGTCCTTATTTTCTGTTTGTGGACAAGGAAGGAGGGAAAGATGGTAAAGAGGTTTGAGAGAGAAAGATGTGGCTGTAAATCCTATCTTATCGTCTAGGCAAATTGTTTGAGCCTTGACTTTCTCATAAATAAGAAGGAGATAATAGTCCCTGCTCACAAGGTTGTTGTAAAGATTAGATGGTTAGCACACTAATAGTCTATGGGGTCACACAGAGTCAGACATGACCGAAGTGACTTAGCAGCAGCAGCAGCAGCACACTAATATGGCTGGCATTTAGAGAGCTCAGTACATGCACCTCCACCTTGATATCATTTGAGCATTTCATACTTATTCAATTCAATTTAATTAAAAATGCTTATATGTGTTGAAGAGGCTAAATGTTCTTAAAAGTAAATTCCTTGAGAAGCCTTAGCACTTGTATGAAGCCTGAGTTTATGTTAAAGTAAGAGAGAGGATATACTGGTGGCTCAATCAGTAAAGAAGCAGTCTGTAGTGCAGGAGACCAGCGTTCAATCCCTGGGTCAGGAATATCCCATGGAAAAAGGAATGGCAACCCACTCCAGTATTCTTGCCTGGAAAACCCCATGGACAGAGGATTTACTGGTGACAGTCCATGGGGTCGCAAAGAGTCGGCCACGACAGAGAAACTTTCACTTTCACTTCAAGAGCAAGAGAAAACTAAACTTTGAAATGTGAGCTTTGGTGATAAACTTTTGGGGGTTCATTTTCATTAATCACCTTAATCCATTATTTTGTTGTTGTTTAGTCACTAAATCGTGTCCTAGCACAGCACAGTATATATATATGTGTGTGTGTGTGCGTGTGTACACACACGTGTGCTTGTTCAGTCATGTCCAACTCTTTGTGACCCCATGAACTGTAGCCAATGGGGCTCATCTGTCCATGGGATTCTTCAGGCAAGAATACTGGAGTGGGTTGCCATATCTTACTCCAGGGGATCATCACAATCCAGGGACTGAACCCATGGCTCCTGTGTCTCCTGCATTGCAGACGGATTTCACTTGCTGAGCCATTGGGGAAGCCCGTGTGTATGTGTGTGTGGGGGTATCCAGGGTGGAGGTCCTAGAACCCATCCCCAAAGATACCAAGGGATGCTCACATATCCATGTACAGCTACACACACGTATGTGTACACACATATATGCATGCACACCCCTTCATAATAAAAATAATGGAACCGCTTATCTTAAAAATCATAGATGGTTTCTGAGGTTTGAAAGAGATAATAAAGTTTATCTGGAAAAATCACCTAGAAAGTTTTTCGCCAAGCACGAGTAGTATAGAATCATATTATTCCTCTTTTCCAGTTTCAAATGATTTTAATGCTCACACAGATCAGCCTGATTCTGTGTGGAAGGAGTCTTCTTGGACAAGGGCATGAATATCAGGTGGTGAGGCTTATTGGATGCCAGTCACAAATACACAGCAAAATGTTAATATTAGTTATCTCTGAATATTGGGATAAAATGCATGCTTTTCTTTTTTGTGTTTTTCTGTCTTCTCTAAAATCTCTACAATGAACATATATTATTTTTAAATTGGAAAAATATGTGCTTCTATATACATATCTGTATGTATATTCATCTTAATTGTTGTTTTAGTCCCTCAGTCATGTCCAACTCTTTTGTGACCCGTTAACTGTAGCCCAGCAGGCTCCTCTGTCCATGAAATTTTCCAGGCAAGAATACTGGAGTGGGTTGCCATTTCCTTCTCCAGGGAATCCTTCCAACCCAGGAATCGAACTCTCATCTTTTGCATTGGCAAACAGATTCTTTACCACTGAGCCACTGGGGAAGCCCTATGTATAGTTATGTACAGGCACACTGATCTTGGAGAAACTGGGTATATATGTCATTATCCACATTGACAGGCCTAGAAAATATGGAATCATTACATTATTCTTGGTACAAACTCATTGGCTTTTGCTCCTTCAAGTTCACTGGAGTGGAGCAACAAGAAGAACAACCCTAAGAGACAGCAAAGTTAGGAGAATGGTCTGGGTGAGCAGAGTCAGTAAAGGAATCCTGCCATTCTTCTCGTTATTCTGATATCTTTAAAATTCCTTTAGCTGCCTATGTGGCCAAGATAATGTTAAAATATGACCACAGAGTAGCCCTTGACCTCAAGGAATCTAATCTAGCAATCAATTGCAACTTCAAGATAAATAGAAGTAATAATTTATAATATGTATACTCATCCATTTTGTTTTTTTATACAATATTGATTTTCCAACTATATTTACATACTTCTCTTGCATATTTTATTGTAGAGTATCAGAGCCCATTCATCTTGTTTATCATCTGAGGTACCTTTGATTCTTCTGGTCTGACCTAAAGTTACTAGCTTTAGGAAAGAAACTTAAAGTGTATTCTATCCAGTGCTTTTCAGCATAAACTTAATGTTTGACTTGGAAGTAATGTTTATTAAATCATGTGTTCTAGCACCTGTTTGGATGACTTTTACTTTACTATACCATGATCTCCTTAAGCCAAGCCTATGCCGCCTGATTATCTCAACTAAAAAGCAAAGATTCAAACTTAACTTTGGGAAATCAGAGGGTATTTTTATATCATACTTAATACCACCTCTCTCCCCCTCTTCTTCCCCCACTTCCCCAACACACACACACACACACACACACACACACACACACACACTGAATCCTAGAACCATTACCTTATACAGGTATGAAGAAAATAAAATTTATACTAGTTTAGGAAACTGGCCCAAGATTGCTGAGATTATTCATTCTTGAGCCAGGATTAAAATTCACTTTTTTAAGTCTAGGATCAAATATAAATATTTATCATAAACATTACTTTAATTCCAGCCTTTAACATTTGGTAGAATAAGGAAAAAAATAAATATAAATAAATGTTTTAAGGCTTAATTTTGTATAACAGGAAACGTTTCCTGGTAGAAGAGGACCAGGTTTGGATTTAGACGGATAGGAATACAAGTCCTAGTCCTACCCCCTTACTACTTGCGTGACCCAATGATGATTATTTAACTTGAAACAAACAAGCAAAATGGTAATGGCTACCTCTCACAATTATAAGAATTAGAAATTTTAAGTACCTCATGTAAAGTGGAGCTTCCCTGGTATCTCAGAAGGTAAAGAATCTGCCTGCAATGTGGGAAACCTGGATTCAATCCCTGGGTCAGAAAGATCCCCTGGAGAAGGGAATGGCAACCCACTCCAATATTCTGGAGAATTCCATGAACAGAAGAGCCTGGCAGGCTAGGGCTATAGTCCATGGGGGTCGCAAAGAATTGGACACAAAAACTGAGCAACTTACACTTTCAATTTCAAGTAAAATGAGTGTCTAGTGTATTTACATTTGAGTTAGTATTGTCAGCAGCAGCAGCATTCATTCATTCATTTCAGAACCAAGTAGCTGATTTGATTTATGTCTAAAGATTGACATTTCCATCACGATGCTCAGTAATGGTGATTAGGTGATGCAGACCTCAGGAGGCAAACTCCCCTGTCCCTGAGATTCTCCAGGCAAGAATACTGGAGTGAGTTGCCATTTTTTCCTCCAGGAGATCTTCCCAACCCAGGGATTGAACCCACGTCTCATCTCCTGTTTCGGCCGGTGTATTCTTTACCACTGAGCCATCTGGAAAGACTATGGCTGCTAAGTCGCTTCAGTCGTTTCTGACTCTGTGCAACCCCATAGACGACCACCAGGCTCCCCCGTCCCTGGGATTCTCCAGACAAGAACACTGGAGTGGGTTGCCATTTCCTTCTCCAATGCATGAAAATGAAAAGTGAAAGTGAAGTCGCTCAGTCGTGTCTGACCCTCAGCGACCCCATGGACTGCAGCCTACCAGGCTCCTCCATCCATGGGATTTTCCAGGCAGGAGTACTGGAGTAGGGTGCCATTTACAGTGAAGTCTAAATAAATATAGTCAAAATATGTTGCTAATTATCAGATACAATGTAGTTTCACTCTGAATAAAAAGAAAAATCATGATAAAAGAAAATGATCAGCGATGATCTCATGGAAGAATAAACAAGTTCCTTTAAGGATATTTTAGGGAGTATGTGTTCAGAGGAGGCAGGTCATTTAAATGCAACATTATGAGAATAAATGCAGAACATCTCCTTCCATAAATCACATTGTTTCTTTTAATAAAGATGAGATAAAGCAGATCAAGTTTGTTTTGACCACACTTAAGGAAAAGACTGCCACCTGGTGAATATCTGAGGCCTTTAAAAATACATCAGTATTAGTTTAAACATCTGGCACGAACTCAAAAATAATTGTCACACACTACATTATTTTTCTTTACTTTTTAATGAATTACATTGCTTCATACCACCCTATTAGCAGAGATTTTATAAAGCAGCATAAATGTCACAAGTTTCCATGACATTTATCCATTTTTACCTGGTACAAATGCATGTTTTACAGGTCACCTAATTCAGATGACATATTACCACCAAAAGTAAACAAAAATTTATAAATCATCATGATATATTTCTTTGGATTTCTTCTTTACTTAATTCTATAGCAAAATGACAAAAATGATATTTTGGGATCACCATAATGCTGATACATTCCATTCTTTACAACTCTGATCCAGAGAGCCAAGAGCAGGGGAAGTCATTTTTCATTCTATAACTAGTGCTGTAGTCAGAATCTGTTTTGATTTTTCCTAGAGCTTAGCTTTTTCTGTATATTTTATCTGAGCCTTAAGAGATGAAAAATTAATCCCCAAAGTTTTCTTATTTTGGTAACATATTCCCCCTCCACCTATCCTGATACATACTTTTGACACATTAAAGTGGAGGTTAAGAAGTCTCTTAGCTAGCTGCTAATAGAATTCATAAATTTCTGAAGTCTTTCATTCTTGTAGCTGAAGATTCAAGTTCACAGCTAAAGAAACTCGATGGAGAAAAGAAAAATATATATATATGATTCTTTCCTTTTAGCTGTGTGTTTCTTAGCACCCAGTAAAAAACCTAGGTAATATTTTCTTTAGTTGTGGATGAAATAAAGTCATCGTTCCATTCAGAGGACCAGGTGCCCACCACTTTTCTTTAGCTGAGAAAGTCCAGCTATGAGGCTGACATGACTTAGCACCTGTCTCTTCTCATTAGCTTCACATTTTTATTTCCTAGAATTTTTCCAAGTGTTAGTTTAGTTATTTTTGTGCAATCTCAAAGGAGAAGTTCTGAAAAACCAGTTATTTCTATAGCACTCCTTAGTTTCGGAGCTATGTTTTTAATCCTGAAAAGACAGTTTTTGTGGCTTTGCCTTTCAATACTTAGCAATATAATACATAATGTGACAGTGATGGAGCATAGCTATCCTCATTTACTTTAACTTGCTAATTCTTCTTTTTTTTGTTACTTTTTAATTTTTTAAAATTTTATATTGGAGTATAGTTGATTAACAACGTGCTCTTAATGTTAGGTGTACTGCAAACTGCCTCAGTTATACATACACATGTATCTATTCTTTTTCAAATTCTTTTCCCATTTAGGTTATTACAGAATATCGGGTAGAGTTCCCTGTGCTATCCAGTAGGTGCTTGTCGGTTATTTTATTTTTATAAACTTTTTATTGTGCATTGGAGTACAGCAGATTAACAATGTTGTAATAATTCTAGGTGGACAGCAAAGGGACTCAGCCATACACATACATGCATCCGTTCTGCGTGGTTTTGTGTTTTAAATACAGCAGTGTGTACAGGCCAGTCTCCAAATCCCAGTCTAGTCCTTTCCCAACTCTTCCCCTCTGGTAACCATAAATTCGTTCTCTAAGCCTGTGAATTTGTTTCTGTTTTATAAATGAGTTTAATTATGTCATTTTTTAGAGTTTCAGCATTGCATAAATGATATCATATAATATTTATTTTTCTCTATCTGACTTCACTTAGTATGATAATCTTCAAGTTCATCCATGTTGCTGCAAACAACATTATTTCATTCTCCTTAATGAAGACTTTTTACCTTTAGTTTTTCCCTCATGCTATTAGTAATATATAAATATAAAAGCTCAACTAGCCACAGTCGTTGTATTTGGATCTTTTAAAACAAAATGGTTTTTCAGTCTGTTATACTGTGATGCCTTTTGTAGTTCAGTTTCTTCTCAAACTTCACGAATACCAGCCTGTTCTTTAAGCAGATTTACTCTTCAAATCAAATAGAATGATAGTCTTGTTTTCCTCTCCTGGCTCTATAATACTACGCACATCCTAGGTATTAAGTAACAGTTTGCCAAATAGATAGATGAAGATGGCAGATTAAAAACCCCCATCATCACTCATGAAAATAAAACAGGCAAAGAACAATCTGGCAAGATAAAATCGAACATCAAAGAACTAATAGGCTTTAGTGAAGGTAGCGATTCTGATTTAGATCCTACTCAGAAGGAAAACAAAATTATTAATACATCTGTTATTAAATTTTCTGGGAATTTTTTTATTTTGAAATTTGGCCTCTATCACCACAGATGCTGTGTAGGATTATGAGTGAAGTAGTTCTGAGAAGCCTCACCTTTTCTTAAAAAGTTAAAGTCCCACACAGAGCATGCAGACTTCCTTGAAGTAATTTACAGTATCCCGATAAAAACCTGCAACTGTTAAAAAAATACAAATCACACTCCCGATTTTATATGTATCGAGGGAGAGAAAGTGAAAAGGAATATATATTTGTGTAGAAAGAAAAACAATGTATACCTCTGGGTAGAGGGATTTAGGAGAAATTTTGGTTTTCTTCTTGTAGTTTTGACATTTTAAAAATCTTTCGGCAATAAGGATATATAGCTTCTGTAACAGATGGTGACTGCAGCCATGAAATTAAAAGATGCTTACTCCTTGGAAGAAAAGTTATGACCAACCTAGATAGCATATTGAAAAGCAGAGACATTACTTTGCCAACAAAGGTCCATCTATTCAAGGCTATGGTTTTTCCAGTGGTCACGTATGGATGTGAGAGTTGGACTGTGAAGAAAGCTGAGCGCCGAAGAATTGATGCTTTTGAACTGTGGTGTTGGAGAAGACTCTTGAGAGTCCCTTGGACTGCAAGGAGATCCAACCAGTCCATTCTGAAGGAGATCAGCCCTGGGTGCTTTTTGGAAGGACTGATGCTAAAGCTGAAACTCCAGTACTTTGGCCACCTCATGCGGAGAGTTGACTCATTGGAAAAGACCCTGATGCTGGGAGGGATTGGGGGCAGGAGGAGAAGGGGATGACAGAGGATGAGATGGTTGGATGGCATCACTGACTCGATGGTCATGAGTTTGGGTGGACTCTGGGAGTTGGTGATGGACAGGGAGGCCTGGCGTGCTGCGATTCATGAGGTTGCAAAGAGTCAGACACAACTGAGTGACTGAACTGAACTGAACAGGAAAAAGTCAATACTTCTCTGAAAGGTCATAATGCTTCTTCATATCATAACAGAAAAAGGCAGTGAGTGAAAAATAAGTTATTAAAGATGTGGGCAGGTTGTTGTTTGTGTTTTTCAGCCGCTAAGTTTTTCTCTCTTTTCGACCCCATGAACTGTAGCACCCAGACTTCCCTGTCCTTCAGTATGTCTTGGAGTTTGCTCAGACTCATATCCATTGAATCGATGATGCCATCCAACCACCTAATCCTCTTTTGCCCCATTTTTCCTGCTCTCAATCTTTCCCAGCATCCAGATCTTTCCAAAGAGTCAGCTCTTCATATCAGGTGGCCAAAGTATTGGAGCTTTCAGCATCAGTCCTTCGAATGAATATTCAGGGTTGATTTCCTTTAGGATTGACTGGTTGGATCTCCTTGCTGTCCATGGGACTCTCAAGAGGCTTCTCCAACAGCACAGTGGGCAGATTAGGTATAAATATAGAGTTGTTCCTTTGGGGAAATCTTTAATTATACAATTATAGTAATTAATGCGAGGGACATAAAATTTAGGAAACTTAAGGCCATTCAACAGGTCCATTCTTTTAGGTGTTCATATATAAAATCTAAAATAGTATTTGGTATACTTAAATTTATGTTCCCATTATTGATAGAAAAATAAAAACCACAGTTAATAATTATTCATGTTTGCATTTTTAATATCATACAGGTAAAGGGTATTTTCTCCTTTCATTTATAAATCACTTTAGCTCTATCAAAGCTCTTTCTTCACATTAAGATCACTTGATCCTGTGAGTAAACAGGTGATGTTATGTCTAAAAGTGAAGCTGGTGAATGATGTGCTGAAGGCCACACTGGTAGTGGATGAGCCAAGGTTACATGACTCCTTAGCTTATCTCCTCTGCTCTTCTCAACATATTAATAACTGATCCAATCTCACACCCAATTCAGAGGGTTCCCCAATGGCTCAGACGGTAAAGAATCCACCTGCAATGCAGGAGACCCGGGTTCAATCCCTGGGTTGGGAAGATCCCCTGGAGAAGGGAATGGCTACCCACTCCAGTATTCTTGCCTGGAGAATTCCATGGACAGAAGAGCCTGATGCGTTATAGTCCATGGGGTGGCAAAGAGTCAGACACAACTGAGCAATTTCCACTTTTCACACCCAATTCATAGTAGCCAGACATTCAAACTACCTACCCAGCACAACCTTGCTAACTTGCAGCTATTTGCATCTTATTTGCTTCAACTGGGCTTCCCTTATGGCTCAGCTGGTAAAGAATCTGCCTGCAATGTGGGAGACCAGGGTTCGATCCCTGGGTTGGGAAGATCCCCTGGAGAAGGGGAAAGGGCACCCACTCCAGTATTCTGGCCTGGAGAATTCCATGGACTGTACAGCCTGTGGGGTTGCAAAGAGTCAGACACCACTGAGCGACTTTTACTTTCACTTTTGCTTCAGTTACTGGTTCTGTATTTTCACTCTGCCTCTCCTCATTCACGGGAACCATTTTGATTCCCATCCTGCTCTTTTGGACAAGCAGGTTTTTTTCATTAAAGCACTCTACCGATGGAATTCTGCTGCATCTCTCACTGCCAAAAATGACCCATATGAAGTTTATTATCTTCTTTGTTTCATAGTTGCTGTGACAGATAAAGCTCTTAAATTGAGTTATCCATCTAAAGCATAGATTTCTAAAGGAAATTGAACTATTAATAACAGTATTATTTTGCCATACTGGATTGATGAGACCTTGTCCACATCCCCCATATTTTGAGTGCTAGTCACAGTGAATTAAAATCTGAGGATTCATGTCGTTTGTCCCTACATTGCTACCAAACATGTTCCATCCAATTTGGAGGACAAAAATCTGGTGTTATGGTTTCTATCACACTAAGAATCTCAGACCACTTGAAAATTACAGGCAAGCTTGGTAATATTTGTTTAAATTTAACATAAACTCAGATATATTTTGCTCCATGGAGACTTCATTTCTAACCTCAAATCACAGGATTTGACATAATTATGTCAACTTTTATTCATTCAAGTAAATCTACATTAATTATATGCACCACACTTTAAACAAATCTATGAAGAAAAATATAAAAAATATAAAACAGAAAAAAATGAAAGTTACTTTAGTGTGATTTTTTTTAACCTGACAGCTTTGTTTTATTTCAAAATTGTGAAATAATTTAATAGTTTGTATTCCTTTGTGTATTTAAAATAAAATTATAAAGTGAAAAATAGAGTAAGGAATTTTAAAAACATGACAAAAATTTATAAAAATAATTCTATTTAACATTGATAAATCAACAAAGGACAACAAGGAAATTATACAATCTTCTGTATTTTATGGTCTATCTGTATAATGAAACTAGCACCTTTTATTTTTGTTGGAACTGAATCCTTTTGGAAAAGCAACTTAGCAACAGTTAGCAAAAGCAAAACCAAAGAAAAGATTATTCATAGTCATTCATTCTTTCATGTATTCAAAATAGAGGTGATTAAGTAAATTACAGTGTATTATTAATTTAAATGTTTCATAAGTATCAAAATAATATTTATAAAACAAAATCTATCAAGGAATAAATAAATATCAAATAATGACTAAATTCCATATGAATTAAATAAACACTTTTGTATTAAATAATTTAAAAACATGATGTGAATATTAAATCTCTTTAGCAAGGGTTAAAAGGGGTTTTCATGTGGACAAGACTCTATGAGCTTAAAAGTAAGGTGGATATTTAATCTATGCAAAACCCTATACACATGGCTTTCCCTCTCAAAGACTGGTGATCTATTTGAAGAAAGAGTTCCTGGGGAACACTGAGCAATATTAGGGGGAAAAGACTGATAAATTTGTTGAAATAAAAATAACATCAACAATCTTCATAATAAAAATTTATATAAAACATGGAAAATATATGAAATAAATATCATAGAGGAAAATGGTTAATATGTTTTAAAATAACAATGAAGAAAAACAGGTGAGACCTACCAAGAAACCTATTATTCCAATCTTTCATCAGTTCAGTTCAGTCGCTCAGTCGTTTCCAACTCTTTGTAACCAATGAAATGCAGCATGCCAGGCTTCCCTGTCCATCACCTACTCCCAGAGCTTGCTCAAACTCATGTCCGTCGAGTCAGTGATGCCATCCAACCATCTCATCCTCTGTGGTCCACTTTTTCTCCTGCCTTCGATCTTTCCAAGTATCAGGGTCTTTTCCAATGAGTCAACTCTTCGCATGAGGTGGCCAAAGTATTGGAGCTTCAGCTTCAGCATCAATCCTTTCAATGAATATTCAGGACTGATTTCCTTTAGGATGGACTGCTTGGATCTCCTTGCAGGCTAAGGGATTCTCAAGGGCCTTCTTCAACACCGCATTTCAAAAGCATCAATTCTTCAGCACTCAGTTTTCTTTATAGTCCAACTCTCACATCCATACATGACCACTGGAAAAACCACAGCTTTGATTAGACAGACCTTTGTTGGCAAAGTAATGTCTTTGCTTTTTAATATGCTGTTTAGATTGGTCATAACTTTTCTTCCAAGGAGTAAGCATCTTTTACTTTCATGGCTGCAGTCACCATCTGCAGTGATTTTGGAGCCCAAAATGATAAAGTCTGTCACTGTTTCCATTGTTTCCCCATCCATTTGCCATGAAGTGTTGGGAACAGATGCCATAATCTTAGTTTTCTGAATGTTGAGGTTTAAGCCAACTTTTTCACTCTCTTCTTTCACTTTCATCAAGAGGCTCTTTAGTTCTTCACATTCTGCCATAAGTATGTGGTCATCTTTTTATCTGAGGTTATTGATATTTCTCCCAGCAATATTGATTCAAGCTTGTGCTCCATCCAGCCTGGCATTTCGCATGATGTACTCTACATATAAGGTAAATAGGCAGGGTGACAATATATAGCCTTAATGTAGCCAATATGTAGCCTAGTCCTTTCCTGATTTGGAACCAGTCTGTTGTTCCATGTCCAGTTCTAACTGTTGCCTCTTGACCTGAATACAGATTTCTCAGGAGGCAGGTCAGGTGGTCTGCGATTCCCAAACATTTCTAATTTTATAGCCTTGGCATCAAAATCAGAAGAAGAACAGTGTGAAAAAGGAAAATTATGACCTATCAAAAATTTAAGTGTAAAATATTAAACAATATACTAGAAAAATCTATTAATGTAGTTCACTACTTTAACAGGTAAAGGCGAAGGAACTAAATTATTATCTTACTAGGTGCAAAAAAATAAGCAATTACTACATTTTTATCCTTGCATGATAAGAAAAAAAAATCTAAGCAAATCAGGAATGAAATAGACAAAGTATTTGCCTTAAATTGATTGAGTGTCTACCAAAACCTACATTTATATCATTCTGAATAGTGAAATAATAAAAACATTCATGTTAATATCAAGAACAAAGATTCTCAGTATTGTTCTTCCATACACATTCTACTAGAGGCTCTTTTAAATAACAAAAAGAGTAAAAATAAAAGATATAAAGACTAGAAGAAATAAAAAGTATGTTCAGTTAATTTGTATAAACATTAAGTTTAATCTACAAATTATTATAATTAATTAGAAAGTTTATGCAAGTCATGGCATGAAACATTAATCTAGATAACTGTACTTCTGTCAAGTTGGCCAAATACTCTAATCACACGCAAGCCTCAGGATCTTTGCACTTGCTGTTCTCTCTTCCAGGAGTGCTCTGCTCTTAGTTAGAAGCTTAGCTTGGTATCTACATTTCTACAGCCTTTTTTTCAAATGTCATCGTATCAGTAAGCCTTCTGAGTCACACTGTATAAGGCAGAAGCCTCTCCTTGCCCCTGAAACTCCTTATTTCCTCTTACCCCACTGTACTTTTCTCCATGGCCTTTACCATTTGACATTCCTTCATTCATGGATTTATTCATCCACTGGTCCACTCATGTGGTGTGTCTTTCCTTCTGTCTTTCTAGAATGCAGTTTGAATAAAGGCAAAGATTTTGTCTGTTCTGATCACTGCTATATTCCCTAAACTTAAAAGAGTGACTGGCATAAAATGGGTGCCCCAAAGTGTTATTGAATGGTTGGAAGAATAAATTGGCAAACACTGAAATAGTTAACATGAGAACAGCCAACTTTCAGGGAGCATATATATATAAAAATATATATATATATATAAATATAAACATATATATATATAAAGAAAAGAACACTGGGCTTAATTTTGATCCCTAAAGAAACAGTGTTCAAGGGATAAATAGAAGAGGCCCTAGTAAGTGAGACTGAGAAGAAGCAACCAGACAAAATGCTGATGGATGGTGATGATGATATTTATAACAATCATACTAGATTTTGTTTTACCAAACATTACATTAAAAACGCTTTTAAATTCATATATTGTTCACTATTACTTTTTTAATCCTTAAAAAAAAAACCCTATTAGGTAAAGACTATAATATTCTCCATTTTACAGATGAGAAGATTAAAGTTTAGGGGACTTAAATAATGTTTCCAAAGCTTTCCAATAATTGTTGCCAAATAGCCTCCCACAGACCCTTAGGACAGCCAGGGTTTGAGCCAATGCGCTGGCCAGTTATGGGAGTCAAAGGACTGGTGACTTCCAAAAAGGACATAGTGATAAGCACTGTCAACTGAAACTAAAATTAGAATCTCTGACCAGAATTTATGTGTAATTCTTATCAAATCAAGTATACACTTGGCCTGTGAGCTACATTTTCAACCAATAAGGGATTTCTCTTAAATATCACTTCAGAGAGTCTCCTTCAATGTAAAAGACATAAAGAGAGAGAGAGAGTTTTAAAAATAAAAGCGGTGTTTGTGAACCAAATGATCAGGGAATTAGTGCCTTAGTAATCCCCTCATTATTTTAGTGATTAAACCTAGCCAAAGCTGGTGGTGATTTAAAGTTTCTATTTGTTTGATGTCACCTTAGGAATTGAAATTTCTCCAGTTCTTTATCCAAGATGAAAATAATATTGAATAGTTACTATGTACGGTGTATCAGTAGCGGTATACAACAAAAGCCTGTGCCATATTAGGAAATGCATAGTTCAAATTTTCAGTCATGAAAAGTACGCGTTCCAGGCTTTGACATCGATACTTATGAAACTGGCCTGTCAGGGGATTATTGTTCTACTTTTCAGGTGAATCAAGCACTATAATTGGGACTGTGTTTGTGCAAGGAGAAGCAAGTCAATCTGGCAAAACTGAACAAGACAGTTTTCTGCTCTTTCTCTTCACAGTCTTAGGCTTGTCATTATAACACCAGTCCCCTCCTGTTATTTGGTGATTTATAGGTTACAACATGCTTTCACATTTAATCTTCACTGCAACCCTGTGAGTAGTAACTTCGGAAAGTCTTTGATATAGATTTCTCCGGTGTGTATTCCACAAGGAGAAATATCTTGGATAAATGTCCACATTTCAAAATGGGAAACTGGAAATGTGGAGAAGTTAACTGGATGTGTCATTTCCACATGACTGAAGATGGTTGAGGCGGGATATAATGCTTAGTCTTGATGGCCAAGCTAGTTCCAGGACCTCATGGCAGCCTGACTTACAAGACAATCTATTGATGAAGAATTTAGACTCTGGAGTCAGGCTGTGTGGGTTTCTGTGTGACCATGAGAAAGCTATTGAACTTCTCTGAGGCCTGTTCTGAATAACACCTACTTCCAAATATGATTTTGATGATTAAGATAAGGCATGATAAGCTCCTATGCCAGGGCAGGGTACATGGTAAGTACTTGATATATGTTTGTTGTTGCTGGTGTCATTGTAATCCGACCCCAGGCCTATTTGTGTTAATAGTATCATCGAGTCAAAATGATTTTTGCCAGATCTTTGTTCATTTGGTTCATGTGTTTATCATAGTTCTAAAATAAATCTGTTATTCAAGTTATCGCAGAAGTATGTTTATTATGTCACTCCTACACCTGTTCAAATCAATACAAACTATATCTATTTGCTGGTATTTTTCAAAGTTGACTTGAAATAGGCTTTATAGTGAAAATAGATAGCCAATGCAGTTCAAAATGAACGTTAACTTTAAAAGAGTAAAAATAGTTATTGACATTACATTATTTATATTCATACTGGATGTCTCATTGACTGAAGCTTGGGTAAAGTTATAAATAGTTTGTATGAAAACACTTAAAGGAGATAAGAGAATCATAAATTGTATAATCTGCACTCCCCTTCCTCACTTTTCTCACAAACTCCTTTTTTTTTTTTTTTACAAACTTATTTTTTTTAATTTATATTTATCTCTTCTTGTAAAAAGCTAATAATAACACCTCCTGTTTCTCCTGCCTGAATTTAAATAAAACATTTCAGGTTAATGACAGTTCATTTTTACTAAAGGGCATCATAGAAATGATAAGGTTTGAGTTGCATCCTGAAAATTTGGTAGAATTTGGCCAGTGGGAGGAAAGAGGCAGACACTAACAGGAAAGCTATGAATGGAAAGTTTGACACTGAAATGATTGGGCCATGGGATCCCTGCCAGGATGGAGTACAAAGTATATTTTAATAATCAGGGTTGGATGTGATTATAGAGGTCTTTGCTTATCAAATAAACTCATTAAGATATAATTAGGTAATACCAAGGACAGTCTCTGATATAAAGTTAACTAATATTTAAAGAATCTAAAATCAGGAGCCTTTTTGTAAAGAACTATGATCCATCTCTCCAGACTGATACATACAGCAATTCATTCAAGTTCAGATATTCAGTAGCATCTTAATATTTCATGAAGAGTTATTCCACAGTTTGTTCAGCCTTTCTTTTTTGAAAAAACATTCAGGTGCTATCCAGATTTCTAGCATGACAATGATGAAATAAACACATAATCTCAAGGTGCCTGATTTTCTGTAGGAAGGGTTCCCGAACTAAGAGTATGGTTCTTGGAATTTATATAAGTGCCAGATTCTTTCAAGCAAGGCTGTTAAAATTTGCATTCCTCTTGCTTTTGATGAATGTGGGCACCAGTATCCTCAGCTCCTTAACTTTGGCAAGATAACTGTAGTTCATTATTCTTTTATATTTCCTTTCTTTATTAATGAGAAAGATTATCCAATGCTTCTGATCTTTTCTTCTAGTCTTACTGAGGTAAAATTGACATACAGAACTGTATAGATTCAAGGTGTACAGCATAATGATTTGACTTACATACATCATGAAATGACCACCATAAGTTTAACAACATCCATCGCGTCATATAGAAACAAAATAAAAGAAGAAAATAGTTTCCTTGTGCTGAGATCTCAAGATTTACTCTCTTAAAAACACGCAACAGTGATAATTATATTATCATGTCCTTTACATCCCTAGTACTTACTTATCTTATAACTGCAAGTTTGTACCTTCTGACTGCCTTCATCAACTTCCCTGATCCCCACAACCCCTACCACTGTGCTTAGTCATTCAGTCGTGTCCGAATCTTTGCGACCCCATGAACTGTAGCCTGCCAGGCTCCAGTGTCCATGGGACTTCCCAGGCAAGAATACTGGAGTGGGTTGCCATTTCCTTCTCCAGGAGCTCTTCCCAACCCAGGGGTCAAACCCAGCCCTGCCCGCCCCCCCATCCACCTCCATTGCAAGCAGATTCTTTACCGTCTGAGCCACCAGGGAAGCCCCAACTCCTACCTCTGGTAAGCACAAATCTGATCTTTTCTTCTATAGATTTATTGTTGTTTTTTTGTTTGAGTGTAATTGACCAACAAAATTATGTGAGTTCTTGGTGTACAGCTTCAGATCAGATCAGATCAGATCAGTCGCTCAGTCATGTCCAACTCTTTGTGACCCCATGAATCACAGCACGCCAGGCCTCCCTGTCCATCACCAACTCCCGGAGTCCACCCAGACTCATGTCCATCGAGTCAGTGATGCCATCCAGCCATCTCATCCTCTGTTGTCCCCTTCTCCTCCTGCCCCCAATCCCTCCCAGCATCAGAGTCTTTTCCAAGGAGTCAACTCTTCACATGAGGTGGCCAAAGTACTGGAGTTTCAGCTTTAGCATCATTCCTTCCAAAGAAATCCCAGGGCTGATCTCCTTCAGAATGGACTGATTGGATCTCCTTGCAGTCCAAGGGACTCTCAGGAGTTGTCTCCAACACCACAGTTCAAAAGCATCAATTCTTTGGCGCTCAGCTTTCTTCACAGTCCAACTCTCACATCCATACATGACCACTGGAAAAACCATAGGCTTGACTAGACGGACCTTTGTTGGCAAAGTAATGTCTCTGCTTTTGAATATGCTATCTAGGTTGGTCATAACTTTCCTTCCAAGGAGTAAGCGTCTTTTAATTTCATGGCTGCAGTCACCATCTGCAGTGATTTTGGAGCCCCCCAAAATAAAGTCTGACACTGTTTCTACTGTTTCCCCATCTATTTCCCATGAAGTGGTGGGACCGGATGCCATGATCTTCGTTTTCTGAATGTTGAGGTTTAAGCCAACTTTTTCACTCTCCACCTTCACCTTCATCAAGAGGTTTTTAGTTCCTCTTCACTTTCTGCCATAAGGGTGGTGTCATCTGCATATCTGAGGTGATTGATATTTCTCCTGGCAATCTTGATTCCAGCTTGTGCTTCTTCCAGTCCAGCGTTTCTCATGATGTACTCTGCATAGAAGTTAAATAAGCAGGGTGACAATATACAGCCTTGACGTACTCCTTTTCCTATTTGGAACCAGTCTGTTGTTCCATGTCCAGTTCTAACTGTTGCTTCCTGACCTGCATACAAATTTCTCAAGAGGCAGATCAGGTGGTCTGGTATTCCCATCTCTTAAAGAATTTTCCACAGTTTATTGTGATCCACACAGTCAAAGGCTTTGGCATAGTCAATAAAGCAGAAATAGATGCTTTTCTGGAACTCTCTTGCTTTTTCCATGATCCAGTGGATGTTGGCAATCTGATCTCTGGTTCCTCTGCCTTTTCTAAAACCAGTTTGAACATCAGGAAGTTCACAGTTCACATATTGCTGAAGCCTGGCTTGGAGAATTTTAAGTATTACTTTACTAGCGTGATTCAATATTTCTAGCAGTATAAAATGATGATCATAATAAGTCCATTTACCATCTGTCACCATACAAAGATATTACATTATTATTGACTGTATTCCCCATACTGTAAATTTCATTTCTGTGACTTTTTTACTTTTTAATGAGAATTTTGTGCTTCATAATTTCGCTCACCAATTTCACTCTTTCCCTGACCCTTTTCCCTCTAGCAACTACTTGTTCATACTCTCTGTATCTATGACTCTGTTTCTATTTTGTTATGTTTGCTAATTTGTTTTGTTTTTATTTTCTTCTGTGAAAATCTTTGGTTATTCTACTTGAGAAATGTAAAATAAAATATGCAGTTCTTCATTCTGTGTTACCAGTCTTGGTTTAAGAGTTCTCCCCAACCCTTTGTCTGTACAACTAGTTTTTGAAATTCTTTCCTAAATGTTGTTGCTTTTTCTTTATATATTTAAATATTTTTCCCATCCCAAATTTATTGTTATGAAATGAGATAAGGGCTAATTTGTTTTTTGGGGGGATAGAAAATGGTTTCAATGCCATATAATAAATGAATCACTTTTTCCAATTGAATAGAAATTTTACTTTTTCACATATCAAGTTCCCATATATCGTAAGTGGTGGTGGTGGTTTAGTCGCTAAGTCATTTCTGACTCTTTACAATGCCATGGACTGTAGCCCTTCAGGCTCCTCTGTCCATGGAATTTCCCAGGCAAGAATACTGGAGTGGGTTGCCATTTCCTTCTCCATATATAATAAGTAATAATGGTTAAAAAGCTATTCAACTGATCTGTACTTGTTGCTATATTTTTGGATCATGGTCTTCCTTTCATAATTTTTGAAATTCTTGGATATATATTCCTCCTTATTAACTAATAAAATAGTTTTATCAAGTTATAAATAAAAAAGATTCTGAACAAAATGATGGTTTTAGTTGCTAAGTAGTGTCCAACTCTTGTGACCCCATGAACTGTAGCCCATAGGATTTTCCAAACAAGAATACTGGAGCGAGTTGCCACTTCTTTCTCCAGGGGTCTTCCTGATCCAGGGATTGAACCTGGATCTCCTGCTGTGTAGACAGATTCTTTACCAATTGAGCTACCAGGGAAGGCCCTGAATAAAATGCACATATTTATTTTGAGACAATTGACACAATTAAGATATTAGGTCTTCCTATTCAGAACACAATATTTTCATCATATTTTGGATCTTATTTTATGCTGTGTGATGTTTTATTGTTTCTTCTTATATGTTTTATTTATTTTTTCTTTAATATTTTCATAAGTACAGTATTTTACCACAATTTATAATAGCTACTTTTTCATTCTATATTTAATCAGTTTTGTTTATAACCATATTTCAAATATAGAGAAAAACATGAATTTTTTTGATATATAAGATATATAAGGTATCTTATATCTTAACTTTCTTATCTTCAGTTCAGTACAGTTCAGTTGCTCAGTTGTGTCTGACTCTTTGTGACCATGGACTACAGCCCGCCAGGCTTCCCTGTCCATTACCAGCTCTGACTTTACTCAAACTCATTACCATTGAGTCAGTGATGCTATCCAACCATCTCATCCTCTGTCGTCCCCTTCTCCTCCCACTTTCAATCTTTTCCATCATCAGGATCTTTTCCAATGAGTCAGTTCTTCACATCAGGTGGCCAAAGTATTGGAGTTTCACCTTCAGCATCAGTCCTTCTGATGAATATTCAGGACTCATTTCCTTTAGGATGGACTGGTTGGATCTCCTTGCAGTCCAAGGGACTCTCAAGAGTCTTCTCCAACACCACAGTTCAAAAGCATCAATTCTTCAGCACTCAGCCTTCTTCACAGTCCAACTCTCACATCCATACATGACCACTGGAAAAACCATAGCTTTGACTAGAAGGACCTTTGTTGGCAAAGTAATGTCTTTGCTTTTTAATATGCTGTCTAGGTTGGTCATAACTTTTCTTCCAAGGAGCACACGTCTTTTAATTTCATGGCTGCAGTCACCATCTACAGTGATTTTGGAGCCCCCAAAATAAAGTCTGTCACTGTTTTCATTGCTTCCCATTTATTTGCCATGAACTGATGGGACCAGATGCCATGATCTTAGTTTTCTGAATGTTGAGTTTTAAGCCAACTTTTTCACTCTCCTCTGTCACTTTCATCAAGAGGCTCTTTAGTTCTTTGCTTCCTGCCAGAAGCGTGTTGTCATCTGCATATCTGAGGTTATTGATATTTCTCCCGGTAATCTTTATTCCAGCTTGTGCTTCCCCCAGCCCAGCGTTTCTCATGATGTACTCTGCATGTAAGTTGAATAAGCAGGGTGACAATATACAGCCTTGACATACTCCCTTCCCTATTTGGAACCAGTCCGTTGTTCCATGTCCAGTTCTAACTGTTGATTCCTGACCTGTATATGATTTCTCAAAAGGCAAGTCAGGTGGTCTGGGGTATTCCCATCTCTTTAAGAATTTTCCATGGTTTGTTGTGATCCACACAGTCAAAGACTTTGGCATCAACTTTATTCATTCATTCATATAGCAACCACTTGATTTTTGTGCAAGTTCATGTTTGAGTGTATATGCATATGTGCATGTTTATGAAAATTTCTCAAGTTCTCAATAAATTATGTTTAATTAGTTTTTAAAATATAACTCTAAGTTGAAAGTTCCTTACGTTGGTTTGAATTAGAAGGTCTGTCTGGGTGATTAAGAGAGATAAATTTGATATTCATAAGTCTGAGTTTTAAAAAACATAGGTTTCAGTACATTAGATAAAAACATTAAAGCTAAAAGCAAGATGAAGCTAAATATTCCAACAAATTTTTGTTGAGGTACTTGAAAAAATTCTCATAAAATTTCAATTATTTTACTATCAATAAGGGTATAAAAAAAGTTTTTGAATCATAGAAATTTCATGTTACAGCAATCACCTCTCATAACAGAGATATTAAAGGACTTTTGCAAGATAATATAACTAATCCAGAGTAAACCCCGATTAGAATATTGGTCTATTTGGTCTTAATAATTGAGGATATACCAATTACTATTATATAAGAAATTTTATTTTACTCTGTTTATACAACCCAGTTTAATGAATGCTGAATATAAGGGAATGAATTCTCTTAAACTGTATGAATGTCACTCCAGGATGAATTTTTCTCTAGATATGTATACTTCAACATTAATAGTTCAAAAATGTATATGTTAGTGACAAAGAGACATTTCTATATTTGGGTAAAATGTCACACTCTAGATTTTAAAGTACGTGCCTCAGACTGGTGCCAAGTCACTTCAGTAAAAAGCACTGGGTTGAATTTGAAGAAAGCTATCAGTTTATGAGTTAATAGGTAATCAGTTAAACTGATTGTTAATCGCTCAATTGTGTCTGACTCTTTGCAACCCCATGGACTGTAGCTGCCAGCCTCCTCTGTCCATAAGATTCTCCAAGAAAGAATATTGGAGTGGGTTGCAATTCCCTTCTCCAGGAGATCTTTCCGACCCAGGGATCAAACCTAGGGTCCTGCATTGCAGGCACATTCTTTAACATCTGAGCATTAATGTGTGTTATTTAGCTTATGTGTAGGTCAGTCATTCTGAAAACTATGTGAGATGAAAACGATTCAGTTAATAATGTAACTAATGCTATGGTAAGATTGAGAAAAGACATTGAACAAATATTCATAAATCTTAGGGAAAAAAGCCAAAGCAAACTTCCAGCTATACAGTGTAATAAACAGGGATATGAGTTTAGTTTCCAGATCCTCTTTTAATTGCCTCTTCTTCTTAGTTGTAGATTTCTGGGTCAACAATATAATTCAATCAGTTGAAGTTCGTTAAATGGGGAAGTGTGTTGCTTGTAAGTAACATGAGTATATTTTCATACAGGTATGTTTGCATGGGTGTAATGCTTTTATGTCTGTAGAGAGTTTATTTTGACTAAAATAAGTCAAGCATAGTGTAATTTTTATCTACATGGTTGTTCTTGTTATGTTCATTTCTGTCCTTATTTATGTCAAATTTGGAGGAAAAAAAGAATATTCCTATCAACGTCATTTTTAGGTAATAGCCCCTGAGCACTTATAGTGAACTATTTATTTTCCTGTTAGAAAATCTGCTTTTCACTTATGACATTGGAAGCACAAAAAGAAAGAGGGAGAGTTGCATACTGAAGATACTGAATAAAGCAAAGCACAGGATAAGGACAGGAAATAGACTTGTGAGTGAACCATGAAAGAAGGAGAAGCCCATTTTCTGCATTTTCTAAGTGTTTCTGAGTTTCAATGCCTTATGTTTTAGACTTCTTTAAATTTCTGTTATTTAATCGCAAAGACCATGGGACTGCCTCTTGCGACCCCAGGGACTGTAGCCTGCCAGGATCCTCTGTTCATGGGATTTTTCAGGCAAGAATGCTGGGATGAGTTGCCATTTCCTTCTCCAGGGTATCTTCCCAACTCAGGGATCAAACTCGCATCTCCTGAATTGGCAGGCAGATTCTTTACCACTGAGTCACCTGGGAAACCCTTTAATTTCTGAGTATCAGGTAAATAGTAAAGTTGCTAATCAACTGATAAATGTCTCTGCTGCTGGAGCTCAGCAAACAGGCATCTCTTCGCTGCCCTCTTGTCTGCTCCAATGTCACCATCTTCCAAGGCAAGAGGTCCTTTGAGATGGTACTCTCATCTTTCCTATGAAGTCAGTAAGAAGTGGCCTTTCATTAACTTTTATTCTTGGCCAGCTAGTGGGCAAAAGAGAGGAGAAGGGTCATTGGCCCTTATTTAATTAAGGACTTCTCTGAAAATCCCTTTCCAGCCCTAGATTTTGCAAATATGCCATTCGAACACTGCCATTCTGTAATGGAACTCTGGATTGTTTCGTTCTGTTTATGACCAGCTTTCACTCCGAGACAAGTAGACATTATTGAAACTGAAAGCTGAACTGAAAGATATGCAGGGCATCTGGACTAGAGCTCCCTTGTCCTCTGATACCTTTGCTTTGAATTGCTCTTATCCCACACATACATTTCCTCTCTCTGTCTCTGTCTCTCTCCTGCATCATGGTCATGATCACAGTGTTTCTTTTTCCATTACTACAGCTCTAGCTTAGACTGCACTGGTTACCAGGCTCCCTCATCTACCTCCAGCCATTCTACTTTTCAACCTGATAATCAAAATATGCTACAGTGATATTAGCATGTAGGAATTACTCCATTATTCTCCTGGTTAAATTATTCTATGACTCCACCAATGGCTATTTGAAAACCTTCCCTCATGTTGCCCTAATCTGCATTCAGGCATTTTACGATTATTTATCTCTATGTGGTTTATCCCATACTCTAAAGAATTTGCTATGAATCCATCTTTCTTTTTTTTTTTTCTTGTTATCATTTTCTGGTAACTTTTCTATGTTGCTAGTTCCAACCCATCTTAAGTATAAATTCCCTCTAAAATCCTTTTCTAATTCTACCTAGTAAAAATAATGTCTTCTGTAAATTAATTTCCCTATTGCTTTATTTATACTCTCTTTAGGAATTTATTAAATATTCATGCCAAAATCACTTGCATAATTTATACTCTGTGTGTGTGTGTGTGTGTAGGTGTATGCATTTGTATGTGCAACCATACTTTTAGGACTAAGGAGAATAATTATATGATTATTTCCATAGAAGCTTTCAGGCCTTAGACAAATTCAGTAGCCAACCCTGATAATAAATAAAACAATTCAAAATTATTGCTTAAAATGTTGAATGCCATAAATAAGTAGATGGATAGAGTGAAAAAGGACTAGCAACGCCAAGTATAATTTACAGTAGGGATGAAAGTTGGTATCACTGTTTAAGAATATTATTCGATCCAGAAATTCCATTCCTAGGTACAAGGCCAACAGACGTGGACAAAAATGTACAAAGGAACCATATTCTTAATAGCCACAGACTGGAAACCACACAGATGTCATAAAAAATAGATTGATAAATAAGTTGTGTCATTTTCAAAAATCAAAATCTGATGCCGAATTGACATAACAAAAATGATTGCTACTAACAGAGAAAGTTAAACATAAAAAGTACATACTTTGATTTGTTTATATAAAGTTTAAAAGTTTGTGAAAGTAATCTGTGGTGATAGCAGTTAGATTTGTGATTGTGAACTGGAATGACTGAGAAAGGACAAGAGGGAGGTTCTTGGGATGCAGACACTCTTCCGGGCTTTTGTCTGTGTTGTGTCACACAAGCATGTTCACTTTTTAAAAAGGCATCAAGCTGTACACTGTGCATTTTACTGTTTGTATGAAAGTGAAAGTGAAAGTCGCTCTATTGTGTCTGACTCTTTGTGACTCCATGGACTCTAGGCCAGAATACTGGAGTTGGCCTTCCGCTTCTCCAGGGGATCTTCCCAACCCAGGGATCTAATGTATGCTAGACCTCAAAAACAAGTTCAAAATTAATAATGATTGCAATGAATCAAAATATATTGAATAAATGAAAAATCCATGGGCCCATGAGTAATACTCAGTAATTAAAAGGAGAAGAGGACCAAATTGTACATATAAAAGAATGCGAGTAAGCAAACTCAGAAGTGATGATAGGATAAGAAAGCCCTCAATTATCAAACACCATGTAATAACTGATATAGGCACATAATTAGCACTCAATAACAAGCAATCATTTAAGTGTTTTTTTGTTATTTTTCAATGCAATGCTTACCTTCTGGGACCTGGATAAACAATCATGTGTGCCTGCTGGGCTGCGTGATCAGAGTCCCAGCAGACTCTCTCTCTCTATATATATAGTGTGTTTTGTTTGACTATAACTGGTGAAAGTATGTTTTTTGCAGAAGCAGCAGTGATTTGCTGTGGGTGTAATTTATTATTATAATTTTTTGTTTTTTTGCTGTTTTATTCCATTCTTGACCAAAGCTTCCTCTAAGAGGTTTTTTATGGAAAATTGTCCCACTAACTTAAAGGGTGTGCTGTGCTATGCTAAGTCACTTCAGTCGTGTCTGACTCTGTGTGACCCCATAGATGGCAGCCCACCAGGCTCCCCCGTCCCTGGGATTCTCCAGGCAAGAACACTGGAGTGGGCTACCATTTCCTTCTCCAATGCATGAAAGTGAAAAGTGAAAGTGAAGTCCCTCAGTCGTGTCTGACTCTTAGCGACCCCATGGATTGCAGCCTAACAGGCTCCTCTGTCCATGGGATTTTCCAAGCAAGTACTGGAGTGGGGTGCCATTGCCTTCTCCAACTTAAAGGGTGAGGTGGGAGATATACTTAAGTTGTCTTCTAAAAAAATTAAATACTGAATATGTTAATATATATATATACACACACACACATAGAGTGTGTATCTTATGAAATAAACAGATATCCAAAATGGCAGATGAATTAAAAGCGTATGAGTTTAGTTATTCTCTTGTAAAGAGTACAGTCTACTTAAAAGTAGTGCAACTGAAGTTTCATATGACTTTCATTTGTCTCTCAATTATTTTCTTTTTATCCTTTTGTGGTTTCCATCATATTTGACCAGTATCCCATTTTAATGTGATTTTTATGTCTTAACTTTTTCTTCTCTGCCTGTTTAACTTGTCCTTATGTAGCACTTATTTTCACAGAGGCCTCTGTGACTTTGTGGCAGCAGGAAGAAATATTAAACCAAAAAATTGTCAAGCAGCAGGGTGTAATGCAATACATACGGGTCTGGGTATCAGACAGATGGGCCTGGTTCTAACAGCAGGATACCCGCTTACTCACCAAGAGAGCATGTCTATAAAAATATGAATAATGAATAGTTAGAGTAAGTGTTCTTGCTATTAAGTTGCTAAGTTGAATCTGACTTTTTGCAACCCCACAGACTGCAGCATGCCAGGCTTCCTTGACCTTTACTATCTCCCAGAGTTTGCTCAGACTCACGTCCTTTGAGTTGGTGGTGCCATCCAACCATCTCATCCTCTGTTGTCCCCTTCTCCTCCTGACCTCCATCTTTCCCAGCATCAGGTTCTTTTCCAATGAGTCAGCTCTTTGCATTACTTTTGCTCCAAAGTAGTGGAGCTTCAGCTTCAGCATCAGTCCTTCCAATGAATATCTGGGGCTGATTTCCTTTAGGATTGACTACTTTGATCTCTTGGCAGCCCATGGCACTCTCAGGAGCTTTAGGCCTATTAAATAGTGCCTGTTAAATTGTTTTTGTCTTCATCATTCCTAGAGAATAACACAAAGGAAATTGTTTGTAAGTGCACTGGTGACCTGATTCATTGGGAAGCATTTTTTTCTAATAAACAGCGATGTTAGCAAGGGAACATCTCTTGTCATCTGGAAGATACACTGTAAAGGGATAGATGAAAAGAGAAAGCTGAGAGGATACCTCTCTTATGTTCGGCTGCCACCTTTAATCATAGGTTGGATCTTAGGGCTACAGAAGATAAAACACAAACAAGCCAAAAACCTGAGTGAGGAATTTAAAAACTTGTACTGCAGAAGAAAATCTGGGGTTTAAAGCAAATCATTAACTATTTTTCAGTGTCTTTTTTGTTATTTACGTAGGCCACAACACTGGGAAAGAAAAGCAAAGATTGACAGAAAAGAAGTTGGGAGCAAGAAAGACTTTTATCAAGGGTTTTCATAGGCATTGAGGCTAAGATTTCATAAAATGTCACAATTCAGATAAAACAAAGAATATCATGTCATTCTATTGCAGTTTTTTTTTTTTTAACCTATTTTTTTCTTGTCTTTGGAGGGGAAAAAGCTGCATCTGTCATAGAAGAAAAAAAAAACCCAGCTAAAAATGTATGAATCTTCCTCAACATTGCTGTAGCATGTTGTCTTAAATCACAGACTTGAGCAAATGAACTCCTCGTGACCTCTGCTTTCTTCTTCTTTCTAGGTGCCTCCCATACTCCTTGATAAGCAGTTCTCTGAATTCACTCCAGACATTACACCCATCATTTTGGCAGCCCATACAAATAATTATGAGATAATAAAACTTTTGGTTCAGAAAGGCGTCTCAGTGCCCAGACCCCACGAGGTCCGCTGTAACTGCGTTGAATGTGTGTCTAGCTCAGATGTGGACAGTCTCCGCCACTCTCGCTCCAGACTCAACATCTACAAGGCCCTGGCCAGCCCGTCTCTCATTGCCCTGTCCAGTGAAGACCCTTTTCTCACAGCCTTTCAGCTGAGTTGGGAGCTCCAGGAACTGAGTAAGGTGGAAAATGAATTCAAGTCAGAATATGAGGAGCTGTCTCGACAGTGCAAACAATTTGCTAAGGACCTACTGGATCAGACAAGAAGTTCCCGAGAGCTGGAAATCATTCTTAATTACCGTGATGACAACAGTCTCCTGGAAGAACAAAGTGGAAACGATCTCGCGAGACTCAAATTGGCCATTAAGTACCGTCAGAAAGAGGTGAGTGTTGCTAGATTTTATCCATCAAAATGCCACAGAACTTAATCACAGGGGGGAAAAGTTGGTACTCCAAAATTAGGTTGGGGTTTTAAAGCATTTTCTATTTAACTTTAAGTGGATGAAATGTTGGCCAGATTACTGATTATGAAACACATTTAGGAGTGGCAGTAAGTGGTTTAATAATTGGTGATTTTTTGACACCTGTATTAAAATATACACATTTACTGGGGTGAAAATGGTAAAACTAATGAATTTTAGACTCTCTGTATGAAGAGTTCTGATTCTGCCATTTATAAGTCTTGTTCCTTTAGAGGGTCACACAGATTTCTTTGAACTTTGGTTTTTCTCATCTGCTTAATGGACTTAATATTTATACTTGATTATATGTATACTTCTTTATACATATAAAATATTTTTCTCAAAGATTTGAAGGAAGTATAAAATGAGTGGATATGTATGAATGCTCTGAGTAAATTATAATGTGTAATATTAATAAAAATACATTATTAGAAATTATTAATAAAAGAAAGCTTTTAGTCCAATAGCAGGTGGAAGTTCTAAAACTTCTCTCACGTCTGGCTTAGTTTCTTTATTTGCCAGGAATGAGAAGTTAAAGAGTCAGTTGCAGGAGAGTAATACAGTTTTCATTAGATTTCTGTGGATTTTAATATTAAATGAGGAAAATTCAGATCTATTATACATATTGCCTGGAGAAGGCAATGGCACCCCACTCCAGTACTCTTGCCTGGAAAATCCCATGGACTGAGGAGTCTGGTAGGCTGCAGTCCATGGGGTCGCTAAGAGTCAGACACGACTGAGCGACTTCCCTTTCACTTATCACTTTCATGCATTGGAGAAGGAAATGGCAACCCACTCCAGTGTTCTTGCCTGGAGAATCCCAGGGACAGTGGAGCCTGGTGGGCTGCCGTCTATGGGGTCACACAGAGTCGGACACGACTGAAGCGATTTAGCAGTAGCAGCAGCATACATATTGCCTAGCATAATTGTTTTTTGCTTCTATCACTGATTTTGAGTAAGTTCTCAAAAATATGTTTACTTCTACCTCCAAAAAATATTGGTTTTCTTTTCATTGGTGAATTATAGTAATTATTCTAGAACAAAAATATTGGAAAACTACATATATAAGATGAAAAAGAAGCTTCTGAAAAAATGTATTTAATTTTTTTGAGTTGGCCCTAAATATTCCACATTAGATATTAGATATGTATTAGATATTAGAATAATTTTAATATGCAACTAGAAGAAATTAATGAAAAACTTCACTTGACTAAAGATGTTTTTTCTTTGCTTAGATCCTTTTGTATATTTTAGGAAAAGACTCAATTTCAAGGTTTATTGAACAAAGAGCCACAAACTGAGTCCTTGGTTAGGTATGTTAGAAGCAAAGCAATAGAAAACATTTGATAATTTCTAACACTTCTTTCAAGATGCTTGTACTTTTTGTTTCTGTGAAGTTATGGAATTGGAGGGTGATAGAACCTAACAGTGCAGCAGAATGAAGGAAGGCTAAAAACACACGTAATAAGAAAATATGAAGTAGTAATAGCTTTTAAAAGATGCATTTTTAAAAATGACTCCGCATTTGCATTTTCTATTTTAGTTTTTGAAATAACAATGGAAGGGAAAAAACGCAAAATTATTACAGAATTGTTTTGGAGTATCTCATTCAATATCAAAGAGCATATTTCCCTAGAGCTGACAGTTTTTCAAGAGCAAAGTAGTGTTGGATGGCTAATAAAGTGTTATAAAATCAAGAATAAGATTTTACACTTATATACATTATTTGAAATCATCAGATCAGATCAGTCACTCAGTCATGTCCGACTCTTTGTGACCCCATGAATTGCAGCACGCCAGGCCTCCCTGTCCAACACCAACTCCCGGAGTTCACTCAGACTCACGTCCATTGAGTCAGTGATGTCATCCAGCCATCTCATCCTCTGTCGTCCCCTTCTCCTCCTGCCTCCAATCCCTCCCAGCATCAGAGTCTTTTCCAATGAGTCAACTCTTCGCATGAGGTGGCCAAACTACTGGAGTTTCAGCTTTAGCATCATTCCTTCCAAAGAAATCCCAGGACTGATCTCCTTCAGAATGGACTGGTTGGATCTCCTTGCAGTCCAAGGCACTCTCAAGAGTCTTCTCCAACACCACAGTTGAAAAGCATCAATTCTTTGGCGCTCAGCCTTTTTCACAGTCCAACTCTCACATCCATACATGACCACAGGAAAAACCACAGCCTTGACTAGACGGACCTTTGTTGGCAAAGTAATGTCTCTGCTTTTCAATATGCTATCTAGGTTGGTCATAACTTTCCAGGTTGTATTTTATGAAACGTACTCCTAAATTATTCAAAAATTACCGATCTGAAAATACTTGATAAGATTTTCTAGTAAGAGCATGTGTGTTAAATAAAACTCTAGCATAAATGTCTTCTCTTATACTTTTTTTTTTTTTTAAGGGCATAGACTGAACAGGAAGAACTTTTTTGAGAAAAAGTTTTATTGGAGTATAGTTGAATTATAATGTATTAATTTCAGCTGTACAGGTTAATTAGTTATACATATTACATATATCTACTCTTTCATAGAGTATTTTTCCGTATAGGCCATTACAGAGTATTGAGTAGAATTCCCTGTGCTATAAATGCTCACAAAATACTAGCAAATGGAATCCAACAACACATTGCTCTATACCTTTTTAACCACGAGTTCTCCTTGTTTCAGTCTACAAAAGTTTGAGGTTTGTCTTTGACCTATCTCTGATGTTTTGGGATTGCCTTCCCACTAATGTTCACATGGCCGAATCCTACTCGCTCTTAAAAGCGCACTCAGTTCTCTATTCCCACAGAGAGATTCCATGAAGCAATTCTTCCATACAACCTTTAGGATAAATGCCTTCATTATGCACATTCTGGGCTGCATTGTATTGCTGTATTTGACTTGCCTTCTCTAGGACACAGCTGAGGAACCTCACTTCACTTCTCTAGGCTGTCAGTGTCAGGAACACATTTGTCTCGTTCATCAGTCCTACTTCAGTACTTGATAGAGAAAAGATGCTCCACGTGAATTGATCTCAATATGCTCAGTATGAATGCATTTGAATAGATTCAAAATCTCAGTTCTGGAAGGCTCCCTACATGTTTCCTTGCCTGAGTAATTTGCAGTGTTTAGGTTAATAATGGAAAGCAATTAAATACATTATTTTGTATGAAAAGGTTGCAATGCAATCCCTGTAGAGCTCTTCAAATTAAAGTGAAAAAATATATGTAATCTCTATATAGTCAACAGCCTATGTTCTTTTAAATTTACTTTTCCTTTTCTTGAAGGTAAGTCAACAGTTTTGCAACATTAACTTTCAACTTGGTACTAATCTGGCTTCTGTCTTAGAAATTAAGGGAGTTGTTAAAGAGGAAGGAGAGAAATCAACATGGGGATAGCCCTGGACTCATACCTGTTTGTCCTATCCTGGAGCAATATGAAGAGATTTGTATCAATCAGCTGCTTTCTATAGCACGTGGTATCAGAACCTTGGGACTGTGTGGCGAACAATGGCTGTTTCCTCTTAGATCCTTTGGATTCTGGTGGCTGGTCAGCAGTTGTGTAAGAGTTTTGCATTTGCTATAAATGAGGCAAGAAGAGCTGACCTTTGTTAGGCATTCAGTTCAGTTCAGTCGTTCAGTCGTGTCCGACTCTTTGCGACCCGGTGGACTGCAGCATGCCAGGCCTCTCTGTCCATCACCAACTCCTGGAGTTTACTCAAACTCATGTCCATTTAGTCGGTGATGCCATCCAACCATCTCATCCTCTGTCATCCCCTTCTCCTTTTGCCTTCAATCTTTCCCAGCATCAGGGTCTTTTCAAATGAGTCAGCTCTTCGCATCAGGTGGCCAAAGTATTGGAGTTTCAGCTTCAACATCAGTTCTTCCAATGAACATTCAGGACTGATTTTCTTTAGGATGGACTGGTTGGGTCTCCTTGCAGTCCAAGGGACTCTTGAGAGTCTTCTCCAACACCACAGTTCAAAAGCATCAATTCTTCGGTGCTCAGCTTTCTTTATAGTCCAACTCTGTTAGGCGTATAGTCTGTTAGGCATATAGTCCAACTCTGTTAGGCATTGACTGTCTTTTAATTCTTCATTTGCTTCATTTTTCACTCTTATTCAAGTCTAGGATGTCTAGAATATACCTTTCATATTTTCTTGTGTCTGGTAAGTTCCACATCAGAATATGGATAATTTGGAGGGAAAAAATGTCTCATACTATCAGGACATTGTCTCATGGACATCAAACAACTATTATGGAAGAATGGCAAAGGGAGTACTTCTGGGGAGAAAAGTAAGAAAAGGGTATTGCATACAGTGTTCCCCTCCATAACTGAGATTTTTCTGCTGAAATAACTTTGAGAGTCATTCACCCAAGTAAATATGGTAATGCCTCTGTCTTAGTTTGCTTTACTTAGCTAACACAGAACGGGTTATTTGAATTTGATTAGGTATTACTGACCACATCCCTCTCTTTTTTTCTCTCTTCGCTGTTTTGAACTGTTCTGGGAACATTCATGTGTTCAGATCTCTTCTTAAAAACCACTTTCTCTGGAAGTATGCGCTTAACCTGTTTTCAACTCAGAATTCGTCATTGGTTTCTCTTGCTATGGCAGCAGTATTGCTTCATTACAAGTACTGTTTTGCCTCCTACTTGTTTTCACTTTTGGTTTCTTCCATTCAACACCTTGCTTTTAGTCCTACCTCCTCCAATCCATTGATCACCGCACCACCTAAGGGTCTTTGTTTTGTGTTTTAGGAAAAGTAAATCTAGGGATAGTTTTTCAGGTATAGCACTGAAAGCCCCCTGTCTTAGAGAAGCCCTCTGTTTGGTCATCATAAATCTGAGCATGTGAGCTCTGTGTAGAGCATCGCAGTGTCTTTCTCACGCTCGCAAATAAAGTCCAAACTGTCACAGCTCTCTTTATATGGATTCTGCCTAAATCGTTGGTTTCATTGTTCGCCATCACTACTCATAGTTCACATTTCAGTCAAATGCAAACACTCATAATTGTACTGCTTTCCTGCATTGGGCCTTTCCACCCAGGACTCTCTTAACATAAAAGACCTCTGTCCTGTTTCATGTTGCTTGCCCATTGTCGTGGGTTTTGCTGGATCTCGGTAAAATTGTCTGAGAGGTTGTTTTTAAACACTGCACTGCTGCTTCCATCCCAGTGCTCAGGACAGTTATACCAAAACCCCTGGAAATGCAGAGGTATATTTTAAAAGACTACTCAGATAATTCTAATGTGCTGTCAAGGTGAGTAAGTACTACTTGAAATTGTATATCAAGGTTTAACTCATGAATTAAAACTTCTTTAGATTTCCTTGACTTTCTCAAGTAGAGAAGACAGAGGTTGCCAAACATAACATCATCAGAGGCACCTGAGCAGCTTTTGGAAGTAACTCTCCTTTTGGCTCAGCTGGTAAAGAATTTGCCTGCAATGAGGGAGACCTGGGTTCGATCCCTGGGTTGGGAAGATCCCCTGGAGATCTTCCAGAGGATCTGGAAGGAAGGGAAAGGCTACCCACTCATTATTTTGTCCTGGAGAATTCCAGGAACTGTATAGTCCATGGGGTTGCAAAGAGTCGGACACAACTGAGAGACTTTCACTTTCATGAATTTTCTTTCCTCAGCCCCAAGTGCAGAAATTCACCTTCAGTAAGTCCTTGCATTTGTGGCATAGCACAGAAGTCCTCTCAAATTCTTCCCATCTCTCCCTCCTCATGTCATCACCCACCCTGTTATGTTTGCCATGATCCTGATACCCTTCTTTCTTCTTAAGGTCTATTCCACTGCTAACAGGATTCTTAGAGCTTTCATTTATCTGCAAAGTAAGATCCAAGAGTTAGGTAGGAAAATAAAATCCTACTTAAAAAATGGAAATAAACCTAAGGAAATGCAAAGATGGAGGGGAAGGGGTCAAACATTAATATTCTCCTGTCACGTGATAGAGAAATGAAAGCTTTCCATCTGAGTGCGCATACCTAGCCATGCCTTCTTTCAGGTAAATTTCTGGCCATCTAAAAACTATTGGAGATAGCTTTTTGTTGGTATCAAGTAACTCATATCTGATTGTTGAAAAAAAATTCTATAAAAGTATGAAGCCTATGAAATGGATATAATTCTCTTTCCCATGCCTAATAAGGTATGTGATGTTATACCAATTAGCTTTTGAGTTTTTGTTTTCTCACCTTTAAAATGGGAAAATACTGCCTACTTCATAGGTCAGTAGTGGAGGTGAAGCATGATAATACGGGTCCAGACTTAGGAGTACTTCCTGGCATTTATGTCCATGGAAGGGTAGCTGTCTATTACATTTAGTTATTACTGTTATTATAATTGTTTTTGTTTATCCCTTCATGGAACCTCAGTATAAAAAGCTAAGGGCATGCAGAGAAATGATATATACCACTCTATTGTATGTCCTGCAGCAAAAAGAATGGACTTCATCATTAAACGTTTTAATATGTATACTGAATATTTTATAGGCCTCATGGGTTTCATAGCACTTTTGAACTGTGAGTTTGGAACTGACACATACACACTGCTAAAAATAAATTAAAAAACTTTTTTGAAGTTTATCATTACAGTCTAATATTATAATCAGTATGCTAAACTATTTATTTTAAAACAATAGTCTCATCAAAAATGCATAATGTATAAACATTATGCCAGAGCCTAGGGTTGTCCATGCTCTAGTCTTCCATTACAAGCTTTCAAAAGAAACTTAGATTATGTATTACACACTCGATTTTAATTGTCCTCCTGCTTTGCCTTTTTTTAATATATTTTAGGCACTGATTATGTATGCCCTTTGAACCTGACTGCTGCCTGCTAGACCACAGAATCAGGAACTCTTATCACACCAGCACTTATCAAGAATGCCAGGCATATGGCAGAGTTTTAATACATGAGGCTACACTGAGTGATGTAAATTATTAAGAGACTTGTATTAATAAAAGGGATAAAAAGCTGCATTTTTTTTAGCTTACTTTCCCTTTCCTCTGTACTTGGGAGCACACTCTGACCGATTTCTGGGCCCTGCATCTTGGTCCTCCAAGTATGTTCACATACCTGCTGTTGCTATACAAAGGCAACACGGATAAAGGCTTCCTACCGCTTCTGCCCACCCACTCCTGGGGCCCAAACATTTCAGCGCCTGCCACTGGGTAATGGATGAAGCAAATGCCTGTTCAGGACTTGTGAGCCCGGCTGACAGTACTATGACAGGTCATTAGGCATTTAATTTAACACTAGGTTTTTAGAGCTTGGAATTCAATCCCCATGTGTTTCTTTACAGCTAATTAATGACGTGAAACCACTTTTTCCTAATTCGTATCTGAAAGTGATTGTTTCTGTTTCTTCCACAATGAGATATGAAATGGTATATGTCTATAACATTGTATAAATTCATCCTTTTGAACAGCACTGAGTAGAATGTGATAAATTTATACCTTCTAAAACATAAAATAGCAAGCTTTAACTGGAAGTTAGATATAAAATATGGCTTGTATTTGATGTTGTTGTTGTTCAGTCACTAAGTCATGTCCCACTCTTTGCGACCCCATGGACTGTAGCCTACCAGGCTCCTCTGTCTGTGGGATTTCCCAGGCAAGAATACTGGAGTGGGTTGCCATTACCTTCTCCAGGGGATCTTGGTATTGTTTTAATAAATACAAAAAGGAAACGACTAAGTGACTTATTTTCAGACAGGTATATACTTCTGTTCACCTAACAAAAATGCATCGTGTCCACAGAATAAGCAACTCTTTTCAACGTAACTCTCACTTGCTGCAGACATCAACTAAAAACATTAGGTTAATGATAATATCTTTGAAAAATTTCACTGTGTATTAGACACCCTTTCTGGTCCTTCAAGGGGCTTCCCTGGTGGCTCAGATGGTAAACAATTTGCCTGCAATGTGGGAAACCAGGGTTTAATCACTGGGTTGGGAAGATCCCCTAGAGAAAGGAATCATGGCTACCCACTCCAGTATTCTTGCCTGGAGAATTCCATGAACAGAGGCTACGGTCCATGGGGTGACAGAGTCAGATACAACTGAGCTACTAGCATGTTTCACTGGTTCTCTGAGGAATAACTTTTCTGTATGCAACTGGGACTACTGACTCCATGATAACTGACAAACGAGTAGCAATAAGATCAGCCCCTATTCAGGTCCAATCATTTCATTTGTCAGCAGTGAAGAACTCTGTCTATTGCTGCTTTTGCACAAAACTTCCTATTTAAATTTGAGGCTTTTTTTTGGGTCATAATTTAATGTCTCATATCTTCTCTGTCACTCATCACAAAACAAAATTAAGGATTACCACTTTCAAAATCATGAATTTAACAGCTTATTCCAGCCCACATATAGAAGTACAATACAAAAACTAAATGGGTTGGCAAAGCATTATTGTTGTCAAGAAAACCTAGTGGCTTTGAGATACAATGTAAAATCCTGCTCGAGATCCCTGATAAACTATGGGAATGAGGAGGAGCTTTTACACTTCTCCTTATCCTCATTTTCCTTCGACCATATGTGGCATATTCACAGGTTTTCTCAATAAAGGTTAGTTATGTTTTGTCTCAAGTCTTGGGAGAAGAAATGCACAGTGAAACCCTCTAGGATGTATAATGCCATGCTATAATTTGGCGATTTATGAGCCTTAAGCTTAATTCTGAAGCTGTGTGTTTATCGACTGCTTCTCGGTAATATAGAACTGGGAAAACAATCCCATAGGATTATATTTTTATTCTTTGTAGCACGCTCTGTTCCCTTTTTCCCTTTGGCTTTAGGGAGCACTCAGTGGTGTGCCTTCTGCTGCTATGGAGAAATACTGAAAGCTTTTTTCTTTATGGTTTTTACCTTCATCTGCCCCCTTGCAAGCTCCCTGCGAGCTGTAAGAAGGCCTGCTTTTCCTCATTCCAAAACCACCACTTCATTTTTAAATGCGGGGCTCCATTGTTGTTTTGCTCTGTGGCATTCCCTAAGCTCAGTGATTTTCCCCAGGTGGCTCTGGAACATGCAATCCAAAACCTCTTTTCTTTCTCTGCCACATTCACCTCTAATACCGGGCAGTGGGGAGCTGGAAATCTTATTGGCAGCTGCTATTAAGTAAACATAGGAGGGACCTAGTGGTTGGGCTTAGGGGGCTCTGGTCAAGATAATGCTTTCTCTCTCCAAGTGCAAGTCCGCACGTGATTGCAGGGTGTGTATTCTATGCTGGAGACTGCTGCTGCTGCTAGATCGCTTCAGTCGTGTTCGACTCTGTGCGACCCCATAGATGGCAGCCCACCAGGCTCCCCCGTCCCTGGGATTCTCCAGGCAAGAATACTGGAGTGGGTTGCCATTTCCTTCTCCAATGCATGAAAGTGAAAAGTGAAAGTGAAGTCGCTGAGTCGTGCTCGACTCTTAGCGACCCCATGGACTGGAGCCTACCAGGCTCCTCCGTCCATGGGATTTTCCAGGCAAGAGTACTGGAGTGGGGTGCCATTGAGACAGAGGACAGCAAAATGAGAAGACAGCAAGTCCCAGGCCAAGTTTGGGTTTCTTCCAGAAATGTCCTAGAGCCTAGAATTTTTTTTGGAGAAGGCAATGGCACCCCACTCCAGTACTCTTGCCTGGAAAATCACATGGACAGAGGAGCCTGGGGGGCTACAGTCCATGGGGTCTCTAAGAGTCGGACATGACTGAGCGACTTCCCTTTCACTTTTTACTTTCATGCATTGGAGAAGGAAATGGCAACCCACTCCAGGGTTCTTGCCTGGAGAATCCCAGGGACCGGGGAGCCTGGTGGGCTGCCATCTATGAGGTCACAGAGAGTCGGACACTACTGAAGCGACTTAGCAGCAGCAGCAGCAGCAATGTTTTATTTCAGAATGCTAAGACTGACTTTACATTTGGTATTCGGACTCCTCTTCTGTAAGTAACCCCCTGGTATCAGTATCACAATGCTTATTGTGAATGGGCTTTTAAATACTATGTTTGGAAAACAGCATTTATTATTTTTCTGATTACATGGCATTACATGCCAGTTATAAGAAATGTGTGATATCAATAAATATGATATTGACAAGTCTGTAATCACATAATATTGCTAATATTCAGTTTACTTTTTAAATAAATTCTTATCATAAATAGGTAGAGCCTAGAATTTTATTCTTGCTTAGACAGTACAGTGAAATCCATATGTGTGTGTGTGTGTGCTGTAGTATTTAAGCAGAAAATTTTGTTGCTGTTGTTGTTTAGTTACTAAGTCATGTCTGAGTCTTTGTGACCCTATGGACTGCAGCCCACCAGACTCCTCTGTCCATGGGATTTCCCAGGCAAGAATACTGGAGTGGGTTGCCATTTCCTTCTCCAGGGGATCCTCCTGATCCCGTGATTGAACCTGCATCTCCTGCATTGGCAGGCAGATTGTTCACAACTGAGCAACCTGGGTATAAGCTAAAAATAGATTTTTAGCTATATTGCATGAACGTTTTATATGTTATGTCCTTCACTGATATCGTTTTCTCACTTTCTTCCCTCCTTCCTTTCCTGTCCTCCCTCCTTATTAGGACTTTCACTTACCTTATGTAAGAGAGTCTTTTCTGTTTGCTACTTACTGATGATGCTGAAATCAAAGACAAAAGCCTTGTCCTCAGATAACTACCAGGGTATTAGGGATGGAAGAAAAGTCCGCACAACTCTCACCATGTGGGCCCCAAAGACTGTGGCAGAGCTGCTTCTGGAGCCCAGGAAAATGCTGCCTAACTTGGTCCTAGGGTCTTAGGGGAGGCTTCCTGGAACAGAAAAGGCCTTGCTTGAGTTTCTGTGGAAACCCGGGAGTCATCCAGGCAGAGAAGTTACAAAAAGTCAATATGGAAAGAAACACCATGTAGAACTGCAGGGAGGCAAAAAAGAAGGTGGAGAATCCCTCCATTATTATTTATTTAATTAAGATCCATCTGATTCCTTTTTTTTTTTTTCATTGTAGTATAATTGAATGACAATTTTGTGCTAGTTTCAGATATACAGCAAGATGATTCTGTTTATATATGTTCTTTTTCAGACTCTTTTTCATTATAAGTTATTCAGTTCAGTTCAGTTCAGTCGCTCGGTTGTGTCCCGCTCTTTGCGACCCCATGGACTGCAGCATGACAGGACTCCCTGTCCATCACCAACTCCCGGAGTCTGTTCTGAATATTCTTGGAAGGACTGATGCTGAAGCTGAAACTCCAATACATTGGCCACCTGATGCGAACACCTGACTCATTTGAAAAGACCCTGATGCTGGGAAAGATTGAAGGTGGGAGGAGAAGGGGATGACAGAGGAAGAGATGGCTGGATGGCATCACCAACTCAATGAACATGGGTTTGGATAGACTCTGGCAGTTGGTGATGGACAGGGAGGCCTGGCGTGCTGCGGTTCATGGGGTCGCAAAGAGTCAGACACGACTGAGCGACTGAACTGAAATGAACTGAACTGAAGTGAATCTGTCCCAAACTCCTAATTTATCCCTTCCTCTCTTTCCCTTTGGTAACCATAAATCTGTTTTTTAAGTCTGTGAGTTTGTTTCTGTTTTGTAAATACATTCATTTGTATCATTTTTTAGGTTCCACACTAAGTGCTATCATATATTTGTGTTTGTCTGTCTGGCTTCACTTAATATGATACTTCACTTAATATGATAACCTCTGCTGCTGCTGCTAAGTTGCTTCAGTCGTGTCCCACTCTGTGCGACCCCAGAGACGGCAGCCCCCTGGTTCCCCTGTCCCTGGGATTCTCCAGGCAAGAACACTGGAGTGGGTTGCCATTTCCTTCTCCAACGCATGCAAGTGAAAAGTGAAAGTCGTATTCAACTCCTAGCGACCCCATGGACTGCAGCCCACCAGGCTCCTCCATCCATGGGATTTTCCAGGCAAGAGTACTTGAGTGGGGTGCCATTGCCTTCTCCGATGATAATCTCTAGGTCCATCCATTGTTGCTGCAAACAGCATGGTTTCATTTTTTATGGTTAAGTAATAGTCCAGGTATATATCTACCACATCTTCTTTATCCATTCATCTGTTAATGAAAATATAAGTTGCTTCCATGTCTTAATTTTTATAAATAGTACTGCTATGAATATTGGGGTGCATGTATCTTTTCAAATTAAAGTTGTCCTCATTTCTGGATATATTCCTAGGAGTGGGATTGCTGGATGATATGATGATTCTATTTTTGTTTTTGAGGAATCTCAATACTCTTTTCCATAGTGGCTACACCAATTTACATTCCCACCAAGAGTGTAAGAGGGTTCCCTTTGTCTCTACACCCTCTGTAACATTTATTTTTTGTAGGTTTTTGATGGTGGCCATTCTGACCCGTATGAGGTGATATCTCGTAGTTTTGATTTCCATTTCTTCAATAATTAGCAATGTTGAGCATCTTTTCATGTGCCTCTTGGTTATCTGTATGTCTTATTTGGAAAAATATCTATTTACTTCTTCTGCCCATTTTTGATTGGGTTGTTTGTCCTTCTGACATTGAGATGTATGAACTGTTTGTATATTTTGGAAATAATCCCATGTTGGTCACATCATTTGCAAATATTTTCTCCCATTCCGTATGTTGTCTTTTAGTTTTGTTTATGATTTCTTTGCTGTGCAAAAAAAAAAAAAAGAGCTTTTAAGTTTAATTGGACCCCATTTGTTTATTTTTGCGTTTATTTCCTTTACTCTAGGAGATCCAAAAACTATTGCTGTGATTTATGTCAGTGTTCTGCCTTTATTTTCTTCTAAGAGTTTTAGAGAATCTCTTCATTCTTTCTGCCCTCATTCCCACCCCATGGCTTCTGCTTTCACATTTTCTTCTGCCTGATGCAATGGAAGGCTTCTGTATCAGGTCTCAGCTCATTATTATCACTTTCTTGGTAAAGACCCAGAACACCGACCCTAGTTACTGTCCTTTGGCTTCCCTGGTGGATCAGACAGTAAAGCGTCTGTCTACAATGCGGGAGACCCAGTTTTGAGCCCTGGGTTAGGAAGATCCCCTGGAGAAGGAAATGGCAATCCACTCCAGGACTATTGCCTGGAGAATCCCATGGACAGAAGAGCCTGGTAGGCTACAGTCCATGGGGTCGCAAAGAGTCCGACAGGACTGAGGGACTTCACTTTCTTTCCCTTTCCTTCACCCTTTATTCTCAGACATTCTCTTTACATGACAATGTTGATATCGCAGCTTTTATCACAATCCAAAGTCATTCTGTTTATTTGTGTGTAAAATTATGTTTTTATCTTTTTTCACTTGTTATCTAAGTGTTATCTCCTCTGACTTGATTATCAGTGAAAGCCCAGGGGTTGGTATAGTGCTTAGGACATAGGAGCCTGAATCAGTTCAGTTTAGTCGCTCAGTCGTGTCCAACTCTTTGCGACCCTGTGAATCACAGCACGCCAGGCCTCCCTGTCCATCACCAACTCCTGGAGTTCACTCAGACTCACGTCCATCGAGTCAAGGATGCCATCCAGCCATCTCATCCTCTGTCGTCCCCTTCTCCTCCTGCCCCCAATCCCTCCCAGCATCAGAGTCTTTTCCAATGAGTCAGCTCTTCGCATGAGGTGGCCAAAGTACTGGAGTTTCAGCTTTAGCATCATTCCTTCCAAAGAACACCCAGGGCTGATCTCTTTCAAAATGGACTGGTTGGATCTCCTTGCAGTCCACGGGAATCTCAAGAGTTTTCTCCAATACCACAGTTCAAAAGCATCAATTCTTTGGCGCTCAGCTTTCTTCACAGTCCAACTCTCACATCCATACATGACCACTGGAAAAACCATAGCCTTGACTAGATGGACCTTTGTTGGCAAAGTAATGTCTCTGCTTTTCAATATGCTATCTAGGTTGGTCATAACTTTTCTTCCAAGGAGTAAGCGTCTTTTAATTTCATGGCTGCAGTCACCATCTGCAGTGATTTGGGAGCCCAAAAAAATAAAGTCTGACACTGTTTCCACTGTTTCCCCATCTATTTCCCATGAAGTGATGGGACCAAATGACATGATCTTCGTTTTCTGAATGTTGAGTTTTAAGCCAACTTTTTCACTCTCCTCTTTCACTTTCATCAAGAGGCTTTTTAGTTTCTCTTCACTTTCTGCCACATGGGTGGTATCATCTCCATATCTGAGGTTATTGATATTTCTCCTGGCAATCTTGATTCCAGCTTGTGCTTTTTCCAGCCCAGTGTTTCTCATGATGTACTCTGCACAGAAGTTAAATAAGCAGGGTGACAATATACAGCCTTGAAATACTTACTCCTTTTCCTATTTGGAACCAGTCTGTTGTTCCATGTCCAGTTCTAACTGTTGCTTCCTGACCTGCATATAGGTTTCTCAAGAGGCAGGTCAGGTGGTCTGGTATTCCCATCCCTTTCAGAATTTTCCACAGTTTACTGTGATCCACACAGTCAAAGGCTTTGGCATAGTCAATAAAGCAGAAATAGATGTTTTTCTGGAACTCTCTTGCTTTTTCCATGATCCAGCGGATGTTGGCAATTTGGTTTCTGGTTCCTCTGCCTTTTCTAAAACCAGCTTGAATGTCTGGAAGTTCATGGTTCATGTATTGCTGAAGCCTGACTTGGAGAATTTTGAGCATTACTTTACTAGCATGTGAGATGAGTGCAATTGTGCAGAAGTTTGAGCATTCTTTGGCATTGCCTTTCTTTGGAATTGGAATGAAAACGGACCTTTTCCAGTCCTGTGGCCACTGCTGAGTTTTCCAAATTTGCTGGCATCTTGAGTGCAGCACTTTCACAGCATCATCTTTCAGGATTTGAAATAGCTCAACTGGAATTCCATCACCTCCACTAGCTTTGTTCATAGTGATGCTTTGTAAGTCCCACTGACTTCACATTCCAGGATGTCTGGCTCTAGGTGAGTGATCACACCATCATGATTATCTGAGTCATGAAGATCTTTTTTGTACAGTTCTTCTGTGTATTCTTGCCACCTCTTCTTAATATCTTCTGCTTCTGTTAGGTCCATACCATTTCTGTCCTTTATCGAGCCCATCTTTGCATGAAATGTTCCTTTGGTATCTCTGATTTTCTTGAAGAGATCTCTAGTCTTTCCCTTTCTGTTGTTTTCCTCTATTTCTTTGCATTAATTGCTGAGGAAGGCTTTCTTATCTCTTCTTGATAGTCTTTGGAACTCTGAATTCAGATGCTTATATCTTTCTTTTTCTCCTTTGCTTTTCATGTCTCTTCTTTTCACAGCTATTTGTAAGGCCTCCCCAGACAGCCATTTTGCTTTTTTGCATTTCTTTTCCATGGGGATGGTCTTGATCCCTGTCTCCTGTACAATGTCATGAACCTCAGTCTATAGTTCATCAGGCACTCTATATATCAGATCTAGTGCCTTAAATCTATTTCTCACTTTCAGTGTATAATCATAAGGGATTTGATTTAGGTCATACCTGAATGGTCTAATGGTTTTCCCTACTTTTTCAATTTCAGTCTGAATTTGGCAATAAGGAGTTCATGATCTGAGCCACAGTCAGATCCTGGTCTTGTTTTTGTTGACTGTATAGAGCTTCTCCATCTTTGGCTACAAAGAATATAGTCAATCTGAGTCTGAATAAATGGTGATAAATTAGAGGAGTGGCAGGGGCTGAGATTAGAGAAAAATAACAGAGAATAGATCGTACAGGGCTGGAATCAGCAACCCTAAGGAATGTGGTTTTAGAAAATCTGTGATACTTAATCATTTAAATATAGAAATTCTTATTAGCATTTGTGTTAGTCTCTCAGGATTGTCTGACTCTTTGAGACCCTGTGGACTATAGCCCACCAGCGTCCTCTGTCCATTGAATTCTCCAGGCAAGAACACTGGAGTGGTTAGCCAGTCTCTTATCCAGGGGATCTTCCCAACCCAGGGATGGAACCCGGGTCTCCTGCATTGCAGGTGGACTCTACCGTCTGAGCCACCAGGGAAGAAATCTTAATAATCTTTTATTTTCTCAAACTTCTGTTGTCCAAAGATGAGTTCATCATCTTCTCTAAGCCTGGCTCTTCTGTCATCTCTGTTCAAGTAGGAGGCAATCTAATTACTCTTGCTAGAAATCTGAGAGTCAGCCTTGGTTATTTTACATCCATCACTTCCAAAAGTTTGATATGGTAGATGAAAGATGGCCATAATTGAAGGATGGCATCTAATACCCTTCTCCTCAACCAGAGCCTGCCTTAGCTATCTGCCTGAATAGTACAATGCAACAGAAATGAATTTCTATAATTCCCAAGACTTGTTCATAAGAAGACTTGCAGCTTCCACTTATGTTCTCTGGCAACCCAGGTGCCATGTGAGAAGTGTGAATGTCCTACAAGGCCATCATACCAGAGAGCCAATGGGTACACACTCTTGCTGATAGTCTCAGCCTAGCCTAGCCTTCCAACTCTTCACTCCTATGACAAGACTGACAGAAGAAATGAATGTGAACTTCCCTGCACACCCACACTAGTTCATCCTCTAGCTGGATGTGTGCATGCGTTCTAAGTTGCTTCAGTTGTGTCTGACTCTTTGTGACACTATGGACCGTAGCCCACCAGGCTCCTCTGTCCATGGAATTTTTATACTGGAGTGAGTTGCTATGCCCTTCTCCAGGGGGTCTTCCCACCTCAGGGATCAAACCTGGGTCTCATGTCTCCTGCATTGATAGGTGGGTTCTTTACCACTAGCGCCACCTAGAAAGCCCCCTCTGCTGGATAATGCTGAGTAATTTCTGTTGATGCCACATGAAACAGAAGAATCAACCAACTAAGCCCTGCCTCAATTCCCAGTCCATTATTATGGACTGAATGTTTGTGTCCCCCTAAAATTCCTCTGTTGAAACCTAACCTCCAATGTGATGATATTTAGAGGTGAGGCCTTTGACGGATGATTAGGTTGGGAGTGTGAAGCTCTCATGAATAGGATCAGGGCCCTTTTACAAGAGACCCCAGAGAGCTCTTTAATCCTCTTTCTACCATGTGAGGGCACATCAAGAAGACAGACCCTCACCAGACACAGAATCTGCGGCACCTTGATCTTGGACTTTCCAGCCTCCGGAACTGTGAGAAGTAAAAGCTTCTTGTTTAAGCCGCCCAGTCTGCAGCACTTTGTTACAGCAGTGCGTGAACGAAGGCATGCACAAAATTGTGAAATATTACACAAGGTTGTTTTAAACCACTAAGTTTAGGAGCGTAGATCATTGAGGCCCCTGTGAACCACCGAAGGCTGCCTGTCCTATTGCTAATTATATTCATTAATACTTCCCAAATTATTTCCTACCTTTCAGTCTACTCTTTCTGTTCTCTGTAAAGGAGTCTCACCCAGTTTCCCTAGCTCCAGTCTTGCTCCATCCAAAGTCACGCTACACTTAAGAATTTTTAATATTAATATGTAAACATTCTCTACCATAAGAAGTTTATTTTTTAAGTATATTCACACTGTGGTGCAACCATCACCACCATCCATCTCCAAAACTTTTTCATCTCCCCAAACTGAAACTCTATATACCCCTTAAACAATAAGTCCACATTCCCCCTACCCGCTCCAGCCCCTGGCAACCACCATCCTGCTTTCTGTCTCCATGAATTTGATTACTCTCAATTCTTTATATAAGTGGAATCATACAATACCCATCCTGTGTGTCTGGTTTATTTCACTCAGCATAGTATCTTCAAGCTTTACCCATGTTGTGCCTGTATCAAAACTTCACCCCTATTTAAGAATGAATAATGTTCCACTGTATGTATGTACCACATTCAGTTTATATATTAATCTGTTTATAGACATTTGGGCTATTTCCATACCTTTTGGCTACTGTGAATAATGCTGCTGTATTATGATACTCTAACCCGATTCCCTATCTCTTACTTTGAAGATCCCATAAAATAAAACCCTGTCTCCTCAACAGGATATAATATATCTGGATGCTGACTTCGTGTCTAGACTCGTCTCTCACCCCGTCCTGACTTGTGTTGTGTGCTCAGCAAATCCAGATTACTAGTATTTATTCACCTATGCTATGATCTGTGAACATTACCATTGTAATTTTTCTTGTTATTTTATTGCCTTGAAATACAGCCATTACCTCGGGTTGGAGCCTACCTCTTGTTTAAGATGTTCAGCCTCAACTTCATAAAGGGATACTACTTAATACTTAGCAAACATTCAAAAATAAAATTGTTTTGGATGAGTTTGCTTTGAATCATTTTAACTAAAGAATTAATTTTTAAGAAAATAAAATGCTTTGAATAATATTGATCAATTTCCATCTTTATCCCTTATACAGTGTGACTTTTTTATCTGTTCAAACAAACATTGTTGTCAATATTACTCACAGAGCATTGATCATATGATTATAGTTTAGGTGCCAGAAGCTGTAACAGCTATTAAAATATAATTGAGATATGGTTGCATTGAACCTTTTCATTTTTGACCTTCCTGTGTACTTTCTCATTTTTTTCTGTTCTGGTTTTGCTTACTGTCTTATCATTTCTTCATGGGCTACTGGCTGATATGACTCTAGAGGCAGAGTTTTGAGTTTTGCAGCTTTTTCTGTTAAGGGAAAAATAATCAATATCCCAGAATATATAAGCAGCTTTGGCTTTGAGATAAAGTCAGTAATCTAGCTTCTATGTGACTGTGTGGATTGAGTGTCTGAAAATCTTGGCCACCTTTTCAGAAAGGGCAGTGAGTGACTGTGCAAGAAAATGCATTATCCAAGCATATAAGAGAATGGAGAGATATAATGCAGATATATTCCAAACAGTTGCATTTTAAGTGGCAACATTTTTTGTTGTTGTTGTTTATGATGTGGTCAGTTTATATGAAAATCATTGGCTGAAAATCTGCAGTGTTATGTAATATCTCCTTTTTAAACAAAATTTACAGAACATAATTAACTTTTTCTTTATAATTCAGAGCTTTGGAGTGAAGTTCAGTTACTGTACTCTGCAATGTAGTTGTCAGTTTAGGATTCTTAAAAATGTTGATATTAATAGCTGTTTAGCCCAGTATGAAAGTATGGCAGAAATCTCTCCTTCACATAGTTTTGAAGTCTCTCTCCTTGGAATCTGACTCCCAGCTATGGGTTCTGGAGAGTGCCAATTTACTTGCCTTTTTTTAAAAAGATTTTTTTTGATGTGGACCATTTTTAAAGTCTTTATTGAATTTGTTACAGTATTATTTCTGTTTTATATATATATATCTATATATATATATAATTTTTTTGGCGGGGGGGCGGCTGTGAGGCTTATGGGAATCTTAGTTTCCAGACCAGGGATCGAATCCACACCTGCTGCATTGGAAGGTGAAATCTTAACCATTGGACCTCTTTTTTATGTTTACTGATTTTAATAATACTAAGTTTCATGCTAAGCCACCCAATAACCACTCCAGGTAAAAGTGTTGGGAAATATAAGCAGAACTGTCTCAGGGCTTGAGGACACCTCTGTAAATATGGTGCATAAGATTTACGGCCTTAATACTGTGACATTATTCAACTTCTTTGAGACTTTTTTACTTTCTTGAGTTTCAGGTGGATCAACGTTGCCTGACAGATTACTTGCCTTTAAAATGAATTTGTGTGCGTTTGTGTACAAATAAATAAGATACCATGTTATAGAATTGTTAAAGCCTTTTGAAAGGTAAAATATAATTAATATAATTAATCTAAACAATGTATAGCTATTTCTGTAGACTTCATAGGAAGTATTGAAATTTTAATTAATTTAACCAGGCACTAGATGTATTGAAGTTGTGAACAAATGGGAAAAATGCTGCTAACATTTAGAAAATAGTTTAATTATAAGCCAAATGTAGCAAGAGTTTTTTCCTAACTAATCATAATAAGTGAACTTAATTACTTACTGTAAACCAAATCACCTAGCAGCCGTGCTTATTCTTGCTGTAATAGATCATAAAATGCTCCACCAAATATCAATGCAAAATATGTTGAAATTACTGTGGTTTGAACTGTTTTTATAACAGGTAATCAAAAATTGTTAGAGAGGTCTTTAAAAGCAAATAATTTAGAGGTATTTGGAGAGAAGCAGCAAAGGGTTGTCAACAGCAATATTTAGCATATAATGGTCTTTATGATAATGACACAGTTTCCAGCTTTGCTAAATAATTTCCACTTTTTTTTCAATTGGGGAAATAATAGTAATAAATCTGTAAGAACACTAACTGTGGTGGTATTAGTAAGTTATTTTACTTTCAATGTATTACTTCTACCATGTTAGGTGGATCTTGCTTTCACAGTGGAGTATGGCAGACCTTATCTATGTCTAAAATCCTATTATCTTAATAATATTTGGGAGGACATTTCAACAATGTCTGTAATAATCGGGTGGAACGTTTTTATGGTGTGAACTGTCTTCTCTTCGCTGAAATTCATAAGTTGAAGCCCTAACATCCATTCAGTACCTCAGAATGTATATGTATGTGAGACAGAGAGTGAGGTGTGCCACTGGCTTTTTTTTTTTAATGGACCTCTTATAATACTAATATCACAGCTCCCATTTTTTTTTAAACAAAAAGCTTTAGGATTATTTTTCCAACTTTGGTGAGATTTAATTAAGAAAACCTGCATGTATTTGAAGTGTACCTGTGATGATTTGACATACATGTAAGTTGTGAAATTAAGCTACTTAACACATCCATCACCTCACTTAGTTGTCTTTTGTGTTTGTGTGATGAGAACATTTAAGATCTACTCTCAACAAATTTCAAGTATGTTATTATCATTTTATTACAATAGTATTATATACAGTAAAATGCAGTATTATTATTATCTCTTTGACTTAAACCTTATTTCTCCCACCCATCTCCCCAGCGTCCTTGGCAATCACTATTCTACTCTCTGCTTCTATGAGCTCTTTCAGATTTCACACAGAAGGGAGATCATACAGTATTTGTCTTTCTGAGTCTGGTTAATAGCTATTATGGAAAACAGTATGGAAGTCCTTCAACAAATAAAAACAGAATTACCACATGATCCAGTAATGTCACTTTGGTGTGTATATGCAAAAGAAATAATTTGGTACCTTGAAGAAAAGTCTGCATTTCCCATTTTTATTGTAGTATTATTCACAGTAGCCAAAGTATGGAAACAACCTCAGTGTTTGTCAAGAGGTTTCATTAAATATATGATATTATTCAGCCATTAACATAAGTGGAGGAACTCCTGCCATTTGCAACAACAGGGGTGAACCTGGAGGACATTATGCTAAGTGAAATAATCCAGTTAAGAATCAACGCTTCCTTCCCACTCGCTCTTTTAGCTCTCTTCCCTTTGAGTTGTTCCTCCTTTGTATTCCTATATTACCCTGTGCATCACAATAATCTCACATCCACATGTTTCATATTTACTTCCCTGTATTTCTGGTCCTTCAGTGAGTGATTCTCAAGTGCGTGGATTCTGTATATCTCATGTTCACTTTCTGTTTCTCATGTAATAATTGTCACATAAAAAGTGCTAATTTATTATCTAATATCAGAATGAATGGGCATCCTCGTTGGCTCAATTGTAAAGAATCCACCTGTCAGTGTGGGAGACACAGGTTCAATCCCTGGATCGGGAAGATCCCCTGCAGAAGGGAATGGCAACCCACTCCAGTGTTCTTGCCCGGGAAATTCTATGAACGGAGGATCCTGGCGGCCTACAGTCCATGGGGTCTCAAAGAGTCAGACACAACTGAGCACGCATGCATGCACAACCGGGAAAATTACTTAACTTTTCGACCTCAAATTCCTCTTCTGTAAAATGTGTATTATAATATCTATACTGCAAGGTTATTGGAAAGATAATAAATAACGTCTAAACCATGTGAGGCATGACAGGAATTCAGTAAGTGGTATATTTTATATTACCTTTTATATATCTCTATATGCATGTCTGAAATGGTTATATGAAAGAGAATAATTCATAATCTTTTACCATAAAATCCAAATAAGAGTTAATATAATAATAGTCATCCTTGAATAGGACTTTCTGCCTCGAGTCATAAATTAAAATAGCCCACACATTGCATTGCTCTAACAATAGAAGACTGAAGTATGAAATGAGGAAATTAAATTCAAATAAAATTAATTGGAAAATATTTCTTCTATGTTATTTATAAATGAATCAGTCCACAGTTAAAGCTGAACAACCTTTGAACATTCAGTTCCATTTTCAAAGGTAAAATTATAGGATTTGCAGTGCTTAGCCAGATCTACTTATCTGATTGGCTGTTCATTCTGGAATACTTTATAATGGTCATGGATACACAGTAGGGTCAGTACAATGGCCAGAAATTGCTTTCTAATATTCTAATAAAAATAGCATGGTATAAACTCTAAGGTTCTCTCTTTGAAAGCTCTCACTCCAGATTTTAACAATTATATCGAAATATATGTTTTGAATGTCACTTTACAACACCCTTCAGAGGAATTTTGATTAAAATCTTTAGCCTTTCAAGAAATGACTTGCTGTACAAGTTACAAAAATTAAGAACGGTAGATATCTAGAAAGATTAATCAGTATAGCAATCAACAGAGAAAAACAACCACCTGAGTTTACTACTGTATCTGCTCCACTTTTCTTTTCAGGACACTATTGGAAGAAGAGCATTACAGAAGTATTTTTTCAGTCCTAACAGTGAACAGCTATTTTCTCTATCAACAGTTATGAAAAATGAAAAAATGCAGGCTGTAAATGAAGAAATCCTTCTTTCACAGACTAGAGCTATTCATAGTCTGGCTCTTGGAAACCTCTGTGTTTAGTCTGTGAGGTTAGGAAGAAGGCTTCTTTTGGAGGATGTGTTTCCTAATGGTCCTTCTCTTCATATTCTTTCAAGTACTCATAACAAATACTTTTCCTGGGCAGCCAGCAGCAAATATTTTTACACTAGCCTCTGTGTTTGCCTTGTACATCATTGACATATCCATGCATTTAAAGACCAGACTCCACCAATTGTTGGGTTGCATAAATTTCCTGAGCTGCATCTCTGTATATAATTGAAAATATGTCCCTAGATAATTAAAAATGAAGTATATTCAGAATGGACCCAAGTAAAACTCTCACTAACAATATGGGAGTTATGTGTGCAAAATGGAAAAATAAATTCACTCCCGAGTAAATACTGCCTAACATTACAAGTGCAAAGAATTAGTTTAATCAATGATTATGTAGATTTGTCCTTATCTGAAGGATTAAAAAGTAAATATCTGTAAAACTCATAAATACTAATTACTATTTTAAATTTATACATTTTATGCTATGAGCTAAGATTTCTATATAAAATGTCTGATACTAAAGTAAAATGTCATTTAAAATCAGTTTTTGTTAAACACTCAGAACACTATGTTCAATGTTAAAAAAGAAATTCTAAGGAAAAGCAAAAAGAAAATAACAGCTTTATTGCTCAGCTTCTCAAGCCTAAAGCCAAGAACAAAATCAACTTTCTCTCTACCAGGAATGACAAGTGTCTGGAATCCTCTTCCCTTCTAGGATCTTTGGTAGATATTTGCATTGTATTTTAGTGATTGCTTTAAGACTTGCAAGATATACGTTTATTAGTTTTCTTCTGGTGCTGTAACAAATTATCATATAGCAGCTCAAAACACCACAAATGTATTATCTTACAGTTCTATATGTCAGAAATCCAACACAGTTCTCACGAGCTATTATAAGCAAGGCTGAATTCCTTCTGGAAGTTCAAGGAGAGTATAAGTTTCCTTGCCTTTTCCAGCTTCTAGAGGCTTTTCACACCCCTTGGCACTTCACACTTCTTTTTCTCTCTTTAAATCAGCAATAAGGGACTTCCCCCTCAGTCTAGTGGTTGACTCCCCCTTTCAGTGCAGGGGGTGCGAGTTCGATCCCTGGTCAGAGATCCTGCATTCCTCATGGCCAAAAAGCCAAAACTAACCAGAAGCAATGTTGTAACAAATTTAATAAAGATGTTAAAAATGGCCCACATCAAAAAAAAAAAGTCAGCAATAGCAAAATGTTTAGTCCTTCCCATTAGCTTCACACTGGTCTCCTCTACTGCCTCTATTTTTCATCTTTTAAAGACCCTCTGACTTCATCGCTCCCTCCCCCGCCCCCGATAATCCGGATAATTTCTTATGATTAAGGTGAGCTGGTTAGCAATCTTAATACCATCTGCCACCTAATTCGTTCTTGCCATGAAACATAACATATTCACCAGTTCCGGGGCTTAAGAAGTGAATATCTTTGGGGTGCCATTTTTGAGTCTAGTACAATGCCTTTGCTTTTTCACAGTCTATTTAGAGTTCATATTGTATAATTCCATGTAAAATATAGAAGATTTACCCCAGAACTGACCTCTTTACCCCACATGACTGTCCTTTATGCTCTAGTTACATATACATTCCATATGTTACAAACATCACAAGACAGTGTTTTAATTTTTGCTTTAAATGTTGCAGTGTACACTTTTTAAATCATAAGAAAAAAATTGTCTTGTCTACTTGCCTTTTATGTTTTCATTCTTGCTGGATGATCTGAGTATTCTTCTGCAGTCATCTCCTTTCAACCAGAAGAATTCTCTTTAGCGGATTTACCAACAGATATTCTTAGTTTCTTATTATCTGAAAATGCTTTGTTTCACCTTCATCCTTAAAGAAGGATTTTGCTGAGTATAGAATTTGGGGTTGACAGTTTTTGCCATACTCTTTCAGGATTTTTATTGAACCACTCCTTTCGCCCTCCATAATTTCTGATGGAAAGGCAGCAATTATTTTGATTGCCATTTCCCTATATGTAATGTGTCCTTTTTTTTTTTTTTTTCAGGCATCTTTTAAGATTGTCTCATTATTCATTACTTTCTAGAAATTTGAATATCATGTACCCTAGCGTGACTTTCTTCATTTTTATCCTGGTTGAGGTTTTCTGAGCTTCTTGAATCTGTAAATTGGTTTCACCAATTTGGGAAAAATTTAGACTGTTATTTTCAAATATCCTTTTCCTGACTTATCTTCTTTCTCTTATTCTTCTGCTGCTTCAATGATACCTTTTGATATTATTCCACAGATTCTTGAGGTTCTATTCATTTATTTTGTTTTTCTTTTTTCTTCTCCTGATAGGATAATTTATATTGATTTGTTGTTAAGTTGACTTCTCTTTCCTCTATCATCTCCATTTTACTGTAATGTCCATTCAATCAGTAATATTTTTAAATTTTAGATATTTTATTTTCCATCTCTAGGCATGCCACTAGGCTTTTATATAGTTTCTGTTTCTCTGCTGAGATTTCATACATTTTTATTTATTTTGATCATATATTTCTTTGCCTTCTTGAGCAGAGTTAATAGTAACTGCTTCATAGTATTGTCTGCCAGATTATCAAGTGGTTCATCCAGGGGTCAGTCTTCACTGACTGTCTTTTCTCTTGAGAATGGGTCAATTTTCCCTAGTTCTTTTCATACAGAGAAATTTTGCATTGTATCTTCTTGGTGGCTTCCCTGGGGGCTCAGAAGGTAAAGAATCCTCCTGCAATGTGGGAGACCTGGGTTCGATCCCTGGGTTGGGAAGATCCTCTGGAGAAGGGAGCAGCTACCCACTCAAGTATTCTGGCCTGGAGAATTCCGTGGACTGTATAGTTCATGGGGTCACAAAGAGTCGGACATGACTGAGCAATTTTCGCTGTCTTCACCTTCCCTAGTTCTTTTCACATACAGAAATTTTGCATCGTGTCTTGGATAATATAAAAGTTATATTGTGGAGACTCCTGATTCTATTATAATCATCTAAGTGGATTTTATTTTTAATGTAGAAACCAATTTACTTAAATCTTAGGTCAGTTCTTACTCCAGCCCCTTTAGCCAGGCAGTTTGCAGTTTGCCCTACACATGCAAGGGTCCACACAGAATTTGGGAATCCTAATCTCAAGGAGATCCAACCGGTCCATTCTGAAGGAGATCAGCCCTGGGATTTCTTTGGAAGGAATGATGCTAAAGCTGAAACTCCAGTACTTTGGCTACCTCATGCGGAGAGTTGACTCATTGGAAAAGACTCTGATGCTGGGAGGGATTGGGGGCAGGAGGAGAAGGGGACGACAGAGGATGAGATGGCTGGATGGCATCACTGACTCGATGGACGTGAGTCTGAGTGAACTCCGGGAGGTGGCGATGGACAGTGAGGCCTGGCATGCTGTGATTCATGGGGTTGCAAAGAGTTGGACATGACTAAGCGACTGAACTGAACTGAATCTCTGGTTCTCTAATTTCTGGAATTTGTTCTTCACTTTTTATTAGCTCTGGTTGCCCCAGACACTGTCATTATTTCTGTATACCAGAATAAGTCATATTTTTCAAAGTCTTTGCCATTCCATATTATACCATAGTGGTGATAAATATAAGATAGATGCTAGCTAGCTAGATAAACTCACCTTCCTGGTCCTTTCTTCCAAATTGACTCTTCTAAAATCTGTATGTATTTTTTCTGATTTCTCAGAGCTGTTGGCTAGTTTTTCATTGTATTTTATATGAAATGCAATTCATTTCCAAGAGGACTGTTCTATGTATTAGCCTGCTAGGGCTGCCATAACAATGTACTACAGACAGTAAAAACAGATGTATTTTCTCACAAGCTCTGGAGGTTAGAAGTCTGAGAATAAAGTGACAACAAACTTTGGTTTTTCTCTTCGAGACCTTTCTCCTCGGCTTGCACACGACTGTCTTATTCTGTGTTCACATGGTCTCCCCTCTTACCTCATTTAACTTTATTACTTCTTTAAAGACCCAGTCTCTAAATAGTCTTATTTTGAATTACCAGGGATTAGGACTTTAACATATGAATCTTAAGACTCTTGAACACAGGTTAGCTTACAACAGTATGACAAGGAAAATTTTCAGCCATACCAGAAAAACTCACCCATGGCAACTTGGGATATTACACAAGATACACGTATCCTCTGGATCCTAGTTTAGTTTCAGTCTCCTATCCAGTATATGTTCCAGTTTACTAATAAACTTGTGTTGGCATGAAAGATAAAATCTATTTTCCATCCCTGTTTAAATATAGTCACAATATTTACAATGTCTAGTATAATGTTAATTTCAAATGCAATCTACCCTAGTCAGTAAATATCAATATAACAAACATGAGTGTTTTTTCTCATTAATATCTATATTAATATCTTCATATCCAATGACCAACTTTTGCTGAATTTTTCTTCATAATATCTCTCAGGTCTGTCCCAGGCTCTGAATTTCATTGCTTACTGTTCTCAATCTAAAACTTTGCAGTGGCTCTCAAATTTCACTCTGAAAATAGCCAAAATCTTCACAGCACTCTCCAAGTTCATAGACCAATTCTCACTATTTTATTAATTATATTGCATATATATGTGTTATGAGTCCTTTTAGTTTGGTTTTGTTGCCTGTCTCCCCCAGATAGAAAGACAATTTTTCATTTTTGTTCAATGCAAAATCTGATAGTCTAGAATACAACCTAGATTCTGATAGATGGTTAGACATTAATCTGAATGAATACATTATTTAGCTTTCCCATTATTCTTTCTTTTATTAAAATGATGTTAGTGGAAAACAATAACTCAGAAAAAAAGAACACCAAAAAATACAGGATGTTACCTATACTTTTTAAGACACATCATATTGTTTAGAAACCCTTTCTTTAAGCCTTTGTGAGTCTTTATATTAGTGACACTGCTTTATATTTCATTATCATGTGAAATATCTTAAAGCTGAGACATTTTGGCATCTTTTAAGATAATAGTAATGAACTGATAGTATTTAAAATGTAGTTTTAAATACTTTGCAAAACTTCAATAGAAGTCTGTTCTAAAACTATTTTCTGATATCTTCATCTACTAGTTGTTCACGTTTTGTGAAAGACTCCAGTATAAACCATCTTAATTCTCTAAATCTTGGTCATTCACTGATGAGGAAGGAATTCTATTAATAATTTTGGAAAATGTTCTTGAATCCATATCTTTCTCTATAGCTCCCTGTAAAACATGGTGAATATGAAATGTCATAGAAATAAGCTGCTATCTACTGGGCAGCCTAGTTCTGACGTTTTTTTCCCCCTCGTGTATTATTGTACTATGTCCATATATCACGCTGTCAGAGTTAAAGTGTACATGTGTGTATAAACATATATTCAGTCTATATCTTACCACTCTCTCTTACTGTAATCTTCTATATGAACATAGAAAAACCTCACAAAACTCAGAGGTACCCAGGAGAAACAGCTATGAGGAAAATAAACTCACAGAGGACAATTTAAAAATAATTATTTTTCCAGCTTCCTAGTTTAAAAATAGCATGCTTGTTGAGACTTGCAACGATTAAAAATAGCTCTTAAGTAGAGAGATTGTGTTTTTTTAAGATCTGTTTATCTGACATTTCATGTCAAAAATATTTAAGAATCAACATTCATATTTCACCAGTAATGTCTTAAAAGTCCTCAGAGTAGGCACCCCCACCTCCCCCCCGCACACAGTATTAACCACTTCCCGGATATGCTAGATGGATTTAGAGTTGATATCAATCACTTTCTTTATATGCTATGTAGGTTCAGAGTTCAACTTGATTTGAAAAAGAATACCTCAGTTTTGAAGTTTTCTTATATAAAACTTGGCTAGAAACTCAAAGGCAGTGAATTACAGTCATAGTTCACAAACCATTCCTTGTTGGCGAATGTCTGGTGAAGAAATCCTTGCTTGAAGAATGCTGGTATGAAATGAAGCATACATTTAAATGAAGAGCTTGAAGAGAATGGGTTTGTGATTTTATGATTCAAAGTTTAATTGAAAATTTAATCACACTGCTTTTATTCATCTATTTATGCACGCACGGACTTAGAGACTTTACTAGGAATTTTTAAAAGTAAGATAGAAGTGTCTCTCTATACTCCTTAGGAAACCTGTGGATGTAATCATATATGTTCACCAGTTTAACTTCTTTCTGGTTCCTCTTCTCCTAAGAAAGGGAAAGTGAAGTCACTCAGTCTTGTCCAAATCTTTGCGACCCCATGGACTGTAACTTGCCAGGCTCCTCCGTCCATGGGATTCTCCAGGAAAGAATACTGGAGTGGGTTGCCATTTCCTTCTCCAGGGAATATTCTTGACCCAGGGATCAAACCCAGGTCTCCCGCACTGCAGGCAGACTCTAGCATTTGAGCTACCAGGGAATCCCTTTTTCGCCTATACCAAGAAGCAATCACTCTTTAATGAACTTGCTCATCTTCCCACTTATAATTCTTATATTTTTAATATGTAAAAATCTCCTTAGAACTTTAGGGTAAAGTAATAGCTCAAGCAATTACCCCATCGAGAAGACTATATAGGAAGTCACAACAGCCACAGAAGTTTCTTTCTCTTGGAAAAAATAAAATTTGTTTTTAACAGTATTTGTTCTCTGCCTTTAATTTGCAGCTAAAAGAGAAAAAAATGCTTTCATGTCCTTGGTAGTCTTCATAAAAGTACACATAAACACATACTTCTAGCCAAGAGGCTTTTAAGAACATGCCATCAGCCTATATGTAAAAATTAATAGGAAGCTTAAGGCTTGACTTTGACTTTTGAGAAGACTCGGGACCCTGAGTCACATTCCTACAGGCCTTCTGAGTCATTTGCTGTATCTTTTATAGATTAACAAGAAGAGTTCCTCATCAGCAATTTAATCCCAGCCACAGCCAAACCTCCATATACAGTTATAAGAGAAGAAAGATAGACAGTTTTTCATATTTGCCAATTCTGGATGATTCCTAAGATCACATCTCAGTCAGCGGATTTCTCAAGAGTCTCATGTGTCAAAAGATCCAGTGAATAATAATTTCTCATAAGGTCAGATGCAATGCCTGGAGTAAGAAACACATGATCGAACTTAGCAAACCCACTTCTCTCATTGCAGAGTTGCAAGTGAATATAGAAATACTTGTGTCTTTGAGCTGTGTAATGCCTCAGTGCAGATACATGCATGGGGAAGGGAAGACAGGAGAAAGGAAAGAACTAATAATAGTGTTGCACCTGGTGCCATGATAAACAGGCTCCCCTGGTGGCTCAGTGGTAAAGAATCCACCTGCCAATGCAGGAGACGCAGCTTCAGTCCCTGGGTCGGGAATATCCCCTGGAGAAGGAAATGGCACCCCGCTCCAGAATTCTTGCCTGAGAAATCCCATGGACAGAGGAGCCTGGGGTGCTACAATCCATGGGGTGACAGAGTCAGACACAACTTCATCACTAAACAACAACAACAACTATGATAAGCACTTCTTACAGTTTCATTTTATTCTTCCAAAAAATGGCACTATTTTCATATTCTTCCTTGGAACGACAAGTCTTTCTGGCACCTATACGGATCATACGATACCATATTATTATTTTCTGTGAAACAGAATATTTCTGTATTCATTTGCTAATTATTCAATCTAAGCTAAAAGGAGTCATCTTGTTGGTTTCCTTGTAAGACTATATATTGGCACCGGTGATACACGTGTCTAGCCTGCAAAGAGCGTGTCTCTCTCAGCTTTGACCTCAGGTGATTCAAACTATAATACCATCCAGCCATATTCAGGTGAGAGTCCCAGGAAAAAGGTGGAGAAGTCTGACCAGGTTCAGACCAGGAGATTGCTGTAAATTCACTGGGACACTGAGAACTATGTCAGGGGAGGAGAGATAAGAATCACACTGCTTTTATTCATCTACTATGCACACACATGTATGCCTGTATGCTCAGTTGCTTCAATCATGTCTGACTCCTTGCAACCCTATGGTTCTTATGTCCATGGGATTCTCCAGGCAAGAGTACTGGACTGGGTTGGCATGCCCTTCTCCAGCGGATCTTCCCAACCCAGGGATCAAACCTGTATCTCCTGAGTTGTAGGCAGATTCTTTATTGCTAAGCCACCAAGGATGGCCATATGTGCATCCATGTAGTGAGTTATCATTCATTGAACAAACATCACTGGTGCACCTACACAGTCCAGGCATTGTTAGACATCAGAAATGCAGAGGTGAGTTTGACAAATATAGTTCCAGCCCTATGTAACCAGTCATTGAGTGAAAGAGATATAAAAATACAGTATAAATAAAGAATTATATATAATATAAATAAAAATATAAAATAATATAATAGAAAAAACGCATTACCTGGGTTGTCCCTGGCAGTCCAGTGATTAAGATTCTGTGTGTACTTCCACTGTAGGGAACACAGATTCCATTTCTGGTCAGAAAACTAAGATCTGCATATTGTGCTGTGTGGCCAAAAAAAATTAAAAAATATCCAAGTAAGTGTATGAATGTGGTCTTGGAAAAGTATAATGAAGCAGAATATTGGGAGCTACATAACAATGCCAGCAGGCAGTCTGAACTAGTCTAGATGATCCAGGCAGATTGAATGAGGAATGGGAGATAGAGAGGATCAGGAGGGGCTTGGGCAGGGTGTAAGGTGTGGACAGCTTTGCAGACAAAGGGAGCACCATCTGGGGGCAATTCTGTAGTAATGGAGACACTGGTGGGACCAGGGCATAGAGAATCATAAGGTGAGTTGTTTGCAAACCCCTGCAGAGTGGTGAGGCAGGCACAAGATCAGTCATATCCTCATTAAGAACTGTTTTCATCCTAAAAGCTGCAAGAAGCTTTTAAAAAGGCTTCAAGCGGGCAAGTGCCGTGATTAAATGTGTGGTTTGAAGAGATCTCTTTAGGTGCTGAGTGTAGAATAGAGTGTAGAGTGGGGGAGATAATTGACATGCTTCAGATAAGATATGATGATAGCTTGGGCTTGAGTGGTAAGAAGAGAGAGTGAGAAACACAAATGGAGGGGGAAAAAAATCATACTTCTCAGTGACTGCTTGAATCCATGAAGCAAGGGAAAAGGATGTATAGGGATGAATTGGAACATGTCCCATATAAGAGCTGAAATCAAAGTGAAGCATGCACAGATTCTTATTAAATGTGGTCACTGCTTGGTCACTGAATTCATCTTCTCATCTTTCTCAGCACATCTCTCTTTTAAGCAGAGAAAATTGCCCCTTTTTTATCCTTGGGATCCATAAGTGATTCCTCTACTTGACCCTCTTTTCTATCCTATCTGGAAAGTTTGAGAAAAGCTAAACTACACAACCAGGCCACTAAGGACTTCTTCTTTTTTTTTTTTTTTTCTTTTTTCTGTCTGGCTTCTTTTCTTTTTATCTCCTGATTATATATGTTCAAACTACTACATCTCATCCCACATAAAATTACTCCTCTCCCTCAGTCCTTTAACTTTGAGAAATTCTTTTAATTCCATTCAGAAAACATCAAGATTTAAGAGGCTGTGCCGTGGAAATACTCATTTCTCTTTGAAGGGATTTTTTTTTTTTCTTCTCAAGGTTATTAGTTATCAAGAGCATGAGAAATGGCATCAACGACAATCTCAGGGACTCAGAAGATTAAAAAAAAAAAAAGAAAGAAAAGCCCTCTTTGGAACTGAATGCTTCGTTTTTATTTCATTCAATTTTTAGAACTTGACTAAACCAGTATTATTGACTTTATATCTTTCATTGTCCACAGAAAAGATTGAAAAATGGAGAAGGTGATGATAGTGATTGCCGCCGATATCCAAAATCTGTAATTACTGAGTTTGGATTATAGCTCTGCAACTTTGGCTTCATTCGGGGGTTGACTTGAGTCCTAAGCGCCTGTCCCTCACCCCACATCCCAATCAGCACCACCTCTGATAGGGAACTACCTTTGCCTCTTCTGTTAACTAGTTTTGTGGCCCTGGAAAATTCATCTGACCTCCCCGGACCTCAATTTCCTGCTTGTAAAGCAAAGAGGTGGGGCTTGATGACTTTTAAAGTACCTTCCACTCTGACTTTCTAAGAAAGACAAATCTTGGTATGTCTGACTCAGAGCATACATGTATGAACCTGTGTATTTGATTTTTATTCAACTTTTTCAATCTTGTGCCTTCTAAATGTTAAAAAAAAACAAACAAACAAAAAACAAAAAAAAAGAACCTTGCATATTTCTTTCTCCTTTGAGGAAAAAAAGCAGAAAAATAATAAGTCAGGCATTTGTAGTTTTAAGATCCCAGGTACTTGAGACGTTTGTTAATATGCCTGCATCTTATCCAGTTGGGCCTCACCTCCCTTCTCTAGAAGGCCTCCTCCCGGGCCGTTAGAGTCTCCAAATCTCCCTTTCGCAGGACCTCTCCCAGTGCCAGGTCAGTGAGGAAGTGCTCCCACCTCAAAACTGAGCAGCCCTCCCGTGCTCCTAAAGATAATCCTAACAAGGAAGAAAGTTATGTGATTTCCTGTTCAAAAACATTACACTTCAAAGATGGTACTTACTGATAAGCTGAACTACCTCAGTGTTATTTACACATTCAAATAGGAGCAAGTGACACCTATTGGGTTGTTTACTGATTGAGTGCCCATAAGAAATGAGAGGGAACCGTCAGGCCATCTCCACTGGTGTACATCTTATCAAGGAGAATGCTTACCTGCAAAGTACATCTAAGAACAGAAGTCTGTGATTGGACACTACACTTCTGAAATTTTCTTTTTAATTTTTATTTTTCATTGAAGAATAATTGCTTTACAGAATTTTGCTGTTTTCTGTCAAGCCTCAACATGAATCAGCCATAGGTATACATATACCCACTCCTTTTGAAACTCCCTTCCATCTCCCTCCCCATCCCGCCCCACTAGGTTGCTACAGAGCCCCTGTTTGAGTTTCCTGAGCCATACAGCAAATTCCCGTTGGCTACCTGTTTTACATATGGTAATATGTTTCCATGTTACTCTTTCCATGCATCTCACCCTCTCCTCCCCCGTCCCCATGTCCATAAGTCTATTCTCTATGTCTGTTTCTCCACTGTTGCCCTGTAAATAAATTCCTCAGTACCATTTTTCCAGATTCCATATATATGCGTTGGAATACAGTATTTATCTTTCTCTTTTTGACTCACTTCACTCTGTATAATAGGTTCTAGGTTCATCCACCTCATTAGAACTGACTCAAATGTGGTCTTTTTCATTGCTGAGTAATATTCCATTGTGTATAGGAACCCAACTTCTTTATCCATTCATCTGTCAATGGACATTTAGGTTGCTTCCATGTTCTAGCTGTTGTAAACAGTGCTGCAATGAACAGTAGGATACATGTGTCTTTTTCAATTTTGTTTTCCTCAGGGTGTATGCCTAGGAGTGGGATTGCTGCATCATATGGTGGTTTTATTTCTAGTTTTTTAAGGAATCTCCATACCATCTTCCATAGTGGCTGTATCAATTTACATTCCCACCAACAGTGCAAGAGTATTCCCTCTTCTTCACACCCTCTCCAGCATTTATTGTTTGTAGACATTTTGATGATGGCCATTCTGACCAGTCAGAGAAGGCAATGCACCCCACTCCAGTACTCTTGCCTGGAAAATCCCATGGATGGAGGAGCCTGATAGCCTGCAGTCCATGGGGTCGCTAAGAGTCAGACGACTGAGCGACTTCACTTTCACTTTCCACTTTCATGCATTGGAGAAAGAAATGGCAACCCACTCCAGTGTTCTTGCCTGGAGAATCCCAGGGATGGGGCAGCCTGGTGGGTTGCCATCTAAGGGGTCGCACAGAGTTGGACACAACTGAAGTGACTTAGCAGCAGCAGCAGGAGCATTCTGACCAGTGTGAGGTGATATCTTATTGTAGTTTTGATTTGCATTTCTCTAATAATGAGCAATGTTGAGCATCTTTTCATGTGTTTGCTAGCCATCTGTATGTCTTCTTTGAAGAAATGTCTGTTTAGGTCTTTTCCCCACTTTTTGTTTGTTTTTCTGGTATTGAGTTGTATGAGCTGCTTGTTCATTTTGGAAATTAATCCTTTGTCAGTTGTTTCATTTGCTATTATTTTCTCCCATTCTGAGGGTGTCTTTTCACCTTACTTATAGTGTCCTTTGCTGTCAAAAACTTTTAAGTTTAATCAGGTCCCACTTGTTAACTTTTGTTTTTATTTCCATTACTCTAGGAGGTGGATCATAGAGGCTCTTGCTTTGATTTATGTCATCAAGTGTTCTGCCTATGTTTTCATCTAAGAGTTTTATAGTTTCTGGTCTTACATTTAGGTCTTTAATCCATTTTGAGTTTATCATTATGCATGGTGTTAGGAAGTGTTCTAATTTCATTCTTTTACATGCAGCTGTCCAGTTTTCCCAGCACCATTTATAGAAGAGGCTGTCTTTCCCCACTGTATATTCTTGCCTCCTTTGTCAAAAATAAGGTACCCATAGGTGCATGGGTTTATATCTGGACTTTCTATCTTGTTCCATTGGTCTATATTTCTGTTTTTATGCCAGTACCGTACTGTCTTGATGACTATAGCTTTCTAGCATAATCTGAAGTCAGGAGGCTTGATTCCTCCAGCTCCATTCTTCTTTCTCAAGACTGCTTTGGCTATTCGGGGTCTTTTGTGTTTCCATATGAATTGTGAATTTTTTTGTTCTAGTTCTGTGAAAAATGCCATTGGCAATTTGATAGGGATTGCATTAAATCTGTAGATTGCATTTGGTAGTATAGTCATTTTTGCAATATTGATTCTTCCTACCCAGGAACATGGAATATCTCTCCATCTGTTTATGTCATCTTTGATTTCTTTCATTAATGTCTTATAATTTTCTGTGTACAGTTCTTTTGTCTTCTTAGGTAAATTTATTCCTAGATATTTAATTCTTTTCATTGCAATGGTGAATGGGATTGATTCCTTAATTTCTCTTTCTGTCATTTCGTTGTTAGTATATAGAAATGCAAGTGATTTCTGTGTATTGATTTTGTATCCTGCAACTTTGCTAAATTCACTGATTAGCTCTAGTAATTTTCTGATACTATCTTTAAGGTTTTCAATGTACAGTATTATGTCATCCGCAAGCAATGAGAGCTTTACTTCTTCTTTTCCAATCTGGATTCCTTTTATTTCTTTTTCTTCTCTGATTGCTGTAGCTAGGACTTTCAGAACTATATTGAATAATAGTGGTGATAGTGGACACCCTTGTCTTGTTTCTGGTCTTAGGGGGAATGCTTTCAGTTTTTCACCACTGAGAATAATGTTTGCTGTAGGCTTATCATATATAGACGTTACTATGTTGAGGTAGGTTCTTTCTAGGCCCATTGTTTGAAGAATTTTAATCATAAATGGGTGCTGAATTTTGTCAAAGGCTTTTTCTGCATCTATTGAGATTATCCTATAGTTTTTTCTTTCAACTTATTAATATGGTGTGTCACAATGATTGATTTGCATATATTGAAGAATCCTTGCCTCCCTGGAAATAACCCAACTTGATTGTGGTGTATGAGCTTTTTGATGTGTTGCTGAATTCTGAAATCTTGCATATCCTCATTATTCAATCTCTTTTTAGCACTACAAGGAACAGACTATAGAGAGGAGAGTGTATATGTGTCCAATCACTCAGTCATGTCTGACTTTTTGCAATCCTATGGACTATAGCCCACCAGGCTCCTCTGTCCATGGGATTTCCCAGGCAAGAATACTGGAGTGGGTTACCATTTCCTTCTCCAGAGCATCTGCCTGCCACAGGGATTGAATTAATGTCTCCTGAGTCTCCTGTATTGGCAGGTGGGTTCTTTACCACTGAGCAACCAGTGGAGCCCCATACAGAGGGGAGAGGAGTACAAATCCTTCACACTATGTAGCACTAGGGGATGGAAGGGAAAATGTGAAGGAATCATTAAATGGAGTGGACTATCTGCTTGTCACCTTTGGAGAAAATGGCAGTCAGAGGAATAGGTACAGTCACTCTCTTCTAGAACAGGCTTTTTACTAAGAGTCACTGAAACTGCAAGATTACTGCTATCTATCTTCAGAACTCAGTGACCATTTTAAGGTGTTTTTTTTTTTAATTTCAAAAGGTATCTATTAGTCTATGGTTTGAAAAACACTAGACCTTTGTTGGGCTTCCCTGGTAGCTCAGCTGGTAAAGAATCCACCTGCAATGCAGGAGACCCTAGTTCGATTCCTGGGTTGGGCAGATACCCTGGAGAAGGGATAGGCTACCCATTCCAGGATTCTTGGGCTTGGTAAAGTATCTGCCTGCAATGCAGGAGACCTGGGTTTGATCCCTGGGTTGAGAAGATCCCCTGAAGGAGGGCATGGCAACCTACTCCAATATTCTTGCTGGAGAATCCCCATGGACAGAGGAGCCTGGCAGGCTACAGTCCATGGGGTTGAGAGAGGAGTCAGACACGACTGAGTGACTAAGCACAGCACACAGATCTGTGTTGTCAATCTCCCTACTAGGTGAGGCAGTTAAGCACTTGAAATATAGCTTGTCCAAATGGGAGTAGGATCCAGGTGTCAGATACACCTCAGATTTCAAGACCTATAAAGAACGTTAGTCATCAGCTAAAGATTTTTCTAACAGAAGGAATAAATAACATGATTGATATGCAGAATGTATCCACTGAATGGTTTATGTGGCTATGAAATAATCACCTGGTATTTATATTTCTAAGCATATCCTTCTCTGTTATGTGAAAACAAATAACTTTCATACCATTTCATTTTAAACAAATAATTTCCATACCAAAACTATCAAATTAATTCTACTATAGTTGAAAAATAAGGAGAAGAAAATTTTATAAACTACTTTTTTTTTTTCTGTGGTAGGGACGGTAACTTATTTTCTTAAAATCTGGAAGACCTAATTAAGAAGCTCCTTCTAAAACTCCAACTGGCAGCCAAAAGGAGTTTTGTGCATTTTTTAGTTAACTTTATCCTTCAAGCATTGCCTATTAAAACACAGTCACCATCACCACTTATGTTCATGTCTTAATGTGTGAGCCGGGGATCAATGTTTTATGTCAATGTTTACATAAACCAAGAGAATAGAAATCTCATAATCCAGCAAGAGTCAAAAATTAGTAATTAATTTGTCACAGAATTAAAGTAAGTAGTTACTTTTCCATAGATCATGATCATGTTTATTTACTAAGAAAATAATTTTCTTCCTAATTCTTAGAACAGAATAGTAAAGCCAGTTATATACTGTGCTATAGACCTTTGGCTTCCTTTAGAAGGAACGTCATATTATTTGCCCTTTTTTCTTTAGCATTCAGCCCATGTTTAGACTCAGCCTCTCCTTCCATGCTACATGGCAGCAATGGAAACCATAAAATAATAGACACAATCTTGAAAGCAGTAGACACAGTCTTCCTATTGTTGCCATTCACAGATTTACTCATTCATTCTAAAAATACATCTTGAGAATCTTCTTGGTACCAGAAACTCTGCAAAACACTCTGTAGATACAGAAATAAATAGTATCAAATTGGCATTGGGGTATACAGAGATAAATATACCAATTTCTATTTGATATATATTTTTTTTTTCAATTTTATTTTTAAAAAAAAAATCACATGCTCCCCATCCTGAACCCTCCTCCCTCCCAACCTCCCCATACCATCCCCCTGGGCCTTCCCAGCGCACCAGCCCCAAGCATCCAGCATCGTGCACTGAACCTGGACTGGCATCTCGTTTCATACATGACATTTCACATGTTTCAATGACATTCTCCCAAATCTTCCCACCCTCTCCCACAGAGTCCATAAGACTGTTCTATACATCAGTGTCTCTTTTGCTGTCTCGTACACAGGGTTATCGTTACCATCTTTCTAAATTCCATATACATGCGTTAGTATACTGTATTTATGTTTTTCCTTCTGGCTTACTTCACTCTGTATAATAGTCTCCAGTTTCATCCACCTCATTAGAACTGATTCAAATGTATTCTTTTTAATGGCTGAGTAATACTCCATTGTGTATATGTACCACAGCTTTCTTATCCATTCATCTGCTGATGGACATCTAGGTTGCTTCCATGTCCTGGCTATTATAAACAGTGCTGCGATGAACATTGGGGTACACGTGTCTCTTTCCCTTCTGGTTTCCTCAGTGTGTATGCCCAGCAGTGGGATTGCTGGATCATAAGGCAGTTCTATTTCCAGTTTTTTAAGGAATCTCCACACTGTTCTCCATAGTGGCTGTACTAATTTGCATTCCCACCAACAGTGTAAGAGGGTTCCCTTTTCTCCACACCCTCTCCAGCATTTATTATTTGTAGACTTTTGGATCGCAGCCATTCTGACTGGTGTGAAATGGTACCTCATAGTGGTTTTGATTTGCATTTCTCTGATAAAGAGTGATGTTGAACATCTTTTCAAGTGTTTGTTAGCCATCTGTATGTCTTCTTTGGAGAAATGTCTATTTAGATCTTTGGCCCATTTTTTGATTGGGTCATTTATTTTTCTGGAGTTGAGCTGTAGGAGTTGCTTGTATATTTTTGAGATTAGTTGTTTGTCGGTTGCTTCATTTGCTATTATTTTCTCCCATTCTAAAGGCTGTCTTTTCACCTTGCTAATAGTTTCCTTTGATGTGCAGAAGCTTTTAAGTTTAATTAGGTCCCATTTGTTTATTTTTGCTTTTATTTCCAATATTCTGGGAGGTGGGTCATAGAGGATCCTGCTGTGATGTATGTCAGAGAGTGTTTTGCCTATGTTCTCCTCTAGGAGTTTTATAGTTTCTGGTCTTACGTTGAGATCTTTAATCCATTTTGAGTTTATTTTTGTATATGGTGTTAGAAAGTGTTCTAGTTTCATTCTTTTACAAGTGGTTGACCAGATTTCCCAGCACCACTTGTTAAAGAGATTGTCTTTAATCCACTGTATATTCTTGCCTCCTTTGTCAAAGATAAGGTGTCCATATGTGCGTGGATTTATCTCTGGGCTTTCTGTTTTGTTCCATTGATCTATATTTCTGTCTTTGTGCCAGTACCATACTGTCTTGATAACTGTGGCTTTGTAGTAGAGCCTGAAGTCAGGTAGGTTGATTCCTCCAGTTCCATTTTTCTTTCTCAAGATCGCTTTGGCTATTCGAGGTTTTTTGTATTTCCATACAAATTGTGAAATTATTTGTTCTAGCTCTGTGAAGAATACTGTTGGTAGCTTAATAGGGATTGCATTGAATCTATAAATTGCTTTGGGTAGTATACTCATTTTCACTATATTGATTCTTCCAATCCATGAACATGGTATATTTCTCCATCTATTAGTGTCCTCTTTGATTTCTTTCACCAGTGTTTTATAGTTTTCTATATATAGGTCTTTAGTTTCTTTAGGTAGATATATTCCTAAGTATTTTATTCTCTTCGTTGCAATGGTGAATGGAATTGTTTCCTTAATTTCTCTTTCTGTTTTCTCATTATTAGTGTATAGGAATGCAAGGGATTTCTGTGTGTTGATTTTATATCCTGCAACTTTACTATAATCATTGATTAGTTCTAGTAATTTTCTGGTGGAGTCTTTAGGGTTTTCTATGTAGAGGATCATGTCATCTGCAAATAGTGAGAGTTTTACTTCTTCTTTTCCAATTTGGATTCCTTTTATTTCTTTTTCTGCTCTGATTGCTGTAGCCAAAACTTCCAAAACTATGTTGAATAGTAATGGTGAAAGTGGGCACCCTTGTTTTGTTCCTGACTTTAGAGGAAATGCTTTCAATTTTTCACCATTGAGGATAATGTTTGCTGTGGGTTTGTCATATATAGCTTTTATTATGTTGAGGTATGTTCCTTCTATTCTATTTGATATAGAGTTAATTATAATATCATGTATTATCATTGATGCTGATATAAAAGTATAGACAGAAAATCCACTATTATGAAGAATGCTCCTTGAACCACTTTTTCAAAATAAAACCTGGCTGGAGAAGAAGATGGGGTGATGATTAGAGTGGTTGAATGAGGGGGAGGCAGGGTTTAAAACAGGAGATTTCTGGAGCTTGAATGTGTATCTGAAAGGAGGAAAAGTGAATGATGAAAGAGGATGTAATTTTTTATTTCCTAGTTGCTTCACAAAGTTTTGCCTTCTTCACTTATTTAGTAATTCTATAATGATTATTAATTATCAGTAATATTATTTTTCAATGTTAATTTATACTATATACTCTTCACAAGGATAAGACAATTTGTATTTAGGCACTTATCTGACATCTTTCCAATGTTACTGAGAGATCTTTGGGATATTTTGAATTCTCTTCAAATCTGGGTATTAGGCAGTGTCTGGACTCTGACATTTAGTATGAACAGATATTGTCACCTCTTAGATAATGAATAAATGTTCCAAATCTTCAACTCAAAAATATTCCCAATCTTTAAACATCTAGGTACTTTTTGAGGCCAAGACTGCGGTGACACTGTGAAAAACTGTCTCAAGGGAGACTCCCCACGTTTCCCTGCTGGGCATTTTCTGCCTCCACAGTGTCCTGGACTAGAAAATTTTGCCTTGGACTTCACTCCAGTTGAGAGGACATTTCCTTCTCTGGACAAACTTGTAACTTACACAGCATTAAGAATATTGTGCTAAAGATGAAGTAATGAGACTGTCAATCTCAAGAAATTAAGCCATAAAGGCTTCTTTCCTCATAGCTCAGTTGGTAAAGGATCCACGTGCAGTGCAGGAGACCTCGGTTCAATTCTTGGGTCAGGAAGATCTGCGGAAGAAGGGATAGGCTACCCACTCCAATATTTCTGGGCTTCCCTTGTGGCTCAGCTGATAAAGAATCTGCCTGCAATGTGGGAGACCTGGGTTCAATCCCTGGGTTGGGAAGATCCCCTGGAGAAGGGAAGGCCACCCACTCCAGTATTCTGGCCTGGAGAATTCCATGAACAGAATAACCTGGCAGCTACAGTCCATGGAGTCACAAAGAGTTGGACACGACTGAGCAACTTTCACTTTCACTTTGCTAAATGAGAAACCTATCTTCAGTGTGCTGAGAAGGTTGAGACTACTTGGATGCTGTTTATTTATAAGGAGAGAAAAAAGGAGTTTCTTCGTCATTTGGAGGGACTTTAACTTTCTACTAACTAAATAAATGAGGTCCTAATACTAGTACTTTTGATTTAAATATTATGCTTTGTAGAACCTTACTCACTGTTTTTAAATTCTGGAAATGGGTATGAAAACATTCCTGTCTTGAATTTCTATTGTGACATTTGAATTCTTTTGGGATTAAGGAATAAGGTGCCTAACAGAAGTGTCCGGAAGAGGTGTCATAGTCTTACTGAATTTAGCAAAAGTTCATACTGTTTTCAGCTTTCAACAGTGTTTTAAGTAAAGTAAAACTATCCTGACAGAAATATAAGTAAATATTTTGACTACCTTCCTCATCTGTATGATGTACCAAAAATTACATTATAAATGTTTGGAGGTGGTTAAATAGTTTCTCACAGTTGGCAATAATATGTCTAGTTGATATGAAGCAGATAGGTTCTGCTTGCTATCAAATGGACTTTCCACCTCTATGGAAGAATTTTACAAGGAATTCTTGAGCATTTGTAAACGTACTCATAGCTTTCATTTATTTCCACTGAAAAGTCTAGGTACAAAAATGAGGCATTTGGTATAGTTATCATCATGTTTATTATTGCCAAGACTGTAACTCTATTTACTAACAAGTATGGAAAATTCTCAAGTAATCACTGTTATAAGATAGAGAGGACTCAAGTACTGAAGGTTGGAAACATTCTGACTGCTCGCCCTTCCTTCTCCCAGAGTCAGTCTAGACCAGGAAACTTGGACACAGACGGCATGGTGGGAAGAACCCAGGGTGGAAAGGCACCGTTCCTTCAGTTCTGAGACACGAATCTCTGTCATTCGCTATCTTTTGTCATTTCCTAAGTGCAAATATCATGGCATCTGGTCCCATCACTTCATGGGAAATAGATGGGGAAACAGTGGAAACAGTGTCAGACTTTATTTTGGGGGGCTCCAAAATCACTGCAGATGGTGATTGCAGCCATGAAATTAAAAGACGCTTACTCCTTGGAAGGAAAGTTATGACCAACCTAGATAGCATATTGAAAAGCAGAGACATTACTTTGCCAACAAAGGTCCATCTAGTGAAGGCTATGGTTTTTCCAGTGGTCATGTATGGATGTGAAAGTTGGACTGTGAAGAAAGTTGAGCACCAAAGAATTGCTGCTTTTGAACTGTGGTGTTGGAGAAGACTCTTGAGAGTCCCTTGAACTGCTAGGAGATCCAACCAGTCCATTCTGAAGGAGATCAGCCCTGGGATTTCTTTGGAAGGAATGATGCTAAAGCTGAAACTCCAGTACTTTTGGCTACCTCATGCGAAGAGCTGACTCATTGGAAAAGACTCTGATGCTGGGAGGGATTGGGGGCAGGAGGAGAAGGGGACGACAGAGGATGAGATGGCTGGATCTCATCACCGACTCAATGGACATGAGTTTGGGTGCACTCCGGGAGTTGGTGATGGACAGCGAGGCCTGGCGTGCTGCAATTCATGGGATCACAAAGAGTTGGACAAGACTGAGCAACTGAACTGAACTAAAATGCAAATGAAAGATTAAGGCGAATCCAATTAGCTATCATTGTGTATGAATTCTTTTCATCTCATAAACAGACCCTTGCTAGTTAGATATAAGTATGAATATATAGGGCTTCCCAGGAGGCACTAGTGGTAAAGAACCCACCTGCCAATGCAGGAGACAGAAGACAACTAGAGTTTGGTCCCTGGGTTGGCAAGATCCCCTGGAAGAGGAAATGGCAACCCACTCCAGTATTGTTGCCTGGAGAATCCCCTGGACAGAGGAGCCTGGTAGGTTACAGTCCATAGGGTCTCAAAGAGACAAAACTGAAGCGACTTAACACACACACAAACACACACATAAATATAAAAAAAAAACTAGAGGGACACTTTTGGTTCTGCCGCTGGGAAAGTAGATGTGCAATTTTGGACATCCCCACGTTAGCAGACGGACTAGGAGTTGTAGGATGACCGTCCATAGGACCACCTGAATTGTACTGTGGCAGCATTGGAGGTGGGGTGGGTCGGTGAGGGGAGGTTGGAATGGATACTGGTTCTGGCATAGGAAACGTTCACATCTTGTGATAGTTAAAGATAACTACTGAAAATCTTTTAGAGACAATCCCCAATTTACAAACAGATTGTATTACGAAAGCTTACAACTGATGCAATGAAATTTGGGGATATATTTACTTCTGGGAACAGAATGATAGTAGGTTCTGAGAGTTCCAAGTCAAAATATGAAATTTGCTTTAATCTATCCTATATGTTGTGGTAAATGTTCATGATAGGAGAATAAAACTTTGAATCTACTTTTAAAGTGCTTCAGTTCTGTATGAGTAGTGAAGAATAAACATCCTCTGTATAGAGATTAAAATGATTCTTAAAACTTTGTAGTTTGTACATATGCATTTTTAACATCAATATTTTCTTGCATAAAAGTCCAATGTTGCCATTTCTTCCCAATGTTTGGACATCATGCATAGCTTTGTAGTTAAGGAAATGAGTTTGTTGAGGTTGGTTTGTCTTTTTTCTTTACAATTTTCATCAGACATGCATAGTTCTAATTACACAAAAGAGCAAGGTATAGAAAAGAATATCATTATTATCTTTTTTATTTTTAATATAAATTTATTTATTTTAATTGGAGGCTAATTACTTTATTGTATTGGTTTTGCCATGCATCAAAGTGAATCCACCACAGGTGTACACGTGTTCCCCATCGTGAACCCCCCTCCCACCTCCCTCCCCATACCATCCCTCTGGGTCATCCCAGTGCACCAGCCCCAAGCACCTTGTATCATGCATTGAACCTGGACTGGTGATTAGTTTCACATATTATCTTTTTTAAAGCAATATTAAGAAGATCAGTACCCTGAAGACTACATTCACCACTTCAAGTTTTTGTCTCTCTTTCATTGAACTCATGGAATTGAATTATATTTCTCTGAAATATATTTCCTTGGAAACTTCTTGAAATATTCTGCCTCTCTACTCCTTGTAAAGATATATTTTCCAAGAAAAATTTGATTTTCAATGGCTTCTAAGCACTGACATGTAACCTAGACCAAAGCATTTTCTTATCCTATATTCAAGCAGCACCATGGATCTCCTAGGGAGCAGCCTGGACTAATTAATGTTGTATTCAGAAGAAAGATAAGCAGCTAATTTTGTAATTTCTGGAAAGAAGCATAAGAATATACAGTGCCCTTCTTAATATTGAGGCTAATGATTTCAACCAGGCTTTGCCGTGGAACTTACATGAGTGGTTAGTGCCTAATTAAATGGACTCATAAGTCCTGAGCTATGTTCAGCATTTAATTCAATTGAGTAAATGTTCATTGACATTGTGGGACCAGGCACTGGTGCGAAGGATCAAGTGATGAAAAATGACAGACCCTTCTCAAGTAGCTCACTGCAGCCCGTAATTAAAATGCAGGAGATAAGAGGAGTAAGTGCGATTGTAAGTGTATGCTCAAGGAACAATGTGAGTACTGAGAAAAAGAAGAGTTGACTCTAAGAATGATCAGGTGAATAGAAGCTGAGCTGGAAGACCCACGAGGAATTCACTGTGAAGAAATAGGACATGGGTAATATTAGGCAAAATATCAGCATATATTGCTACTAAAACAGGAAAAAAGGTACAGACATGATCAGAGCACTCTGAAGAGTTTGAATGTGTGCCTACAGCATAAATATGCAAGAATGGAGGAAAGCAGCCTTATGGCAAAGGAGCTCAGGGCCTGGCAGGCTTTATATGAACCTGAGACATTTTCCTGGAGACTGTGAAATGACAGTATAGACTTTTAATAGAGAAAGAGACACAGTTCAATTTGCATTTTGCAAAGCCCGTCATCTCAGGAGAATGGTACATAGTTTAGATGGAGAAAGAACTCAAAAGTTAATAGGTTTTAGCCAAAAGTAAATACAACTTTTTTTTTCCTAGTGTAAGCCTGAAATAATGATATCTGATGTTATGATAACATCTCATGAAGGTAGCGCGAAGCATGCATGCTATCGTGTCTGACTCTTTGCGACCTCATGAACTGTATGGAGCCCACCAGGCTCCTCTGTCCATGGAATTTTCCAGGCAAGAATACTGGAATGGGTCCCATTTCCTACTCTAGGGGAATCTTCTCAACTCAGGGCTCAAACCCACGTCCCTTGCACCTCCTGCATTGTCAGGTGGATTCTTTACTACTGAGTCACCTGGGAAGCCCTTATGGCATAATGGTTTGACTTACATACACCATGAAATGATGCTCACAGTTAGTTTAGGGAACATCTGTCATCTCAAATAGATACAAAGTTAAGAAATAGAAAAGATTTTTGTGATAAGAACTCTTAGGAGTTACCTCTTACCATTGTTCGTTCATATATGACATACAGCCATATGAATTATATTTATCACATTGTACATTACAGCCTGGATATACCACATTTTGTTTATCCATCCACTGGTTGATGGAAACTTGAATTATTCCTGTTTGGGGCTATTAAAAAACAAAGCTACTGTGACACTTGAGTGCTAGTATTTGTGTGGCCATACGTCTTCCTTTCTCTTGGAGAAATGCCTGGTATTGAAATAAACCCATTGTATGGTAAATGTATATTTTTTATTTTTTAATAACCTGTTTTCCAAACTGTTTTCCAAAGTGGTTGACCATTTATATTTTGATGGCCAACATATGAGAGCTCCATTTTCTCCAAATTTCTATCAACACGTATCATGGTTAGTCTTTTTTTTTTTTTTTCCTAAGAAATAGTTGGTCTTGAAATTATGTGGAAAGGGATAGAAAAGGGAAAAGAAGAGTGACTATAGCCTTTTGTGTCGAAAGAACAAATAGTTCTCCTTCCCATCAAGTCACTTTTTTCCCTCCTGGATTCTTGGAAGATAATAGAACACAGTTTAGTCCCCAATAAGCTAACAGTTTAGTCTCCAGGAGACTAAGAAGGGACTACTCTTTCTGAGCTGCTGTTCATCTGTGAAGAAACTGTCAGTGGCTCATCAGAGTGGAAAATCAGCCCCTTGACAGCTGGCCAAGATCAGGACGTAACTTTCTTTTGTTTTCCATTCGACCATTCTCACCTATGATTCACCTACATGATTCAACAGGCCAATGGTGGTCCCTTCATAACTGTATAATTTTTTGCCTCCACATCTCTCTTCATTTTTATGAAAACATCTAGGTAGCCAGCTAGAAATGACTGGTAGTTTTTCTTCTGTTTTCCAAGATAGCTTAAAACAGTTCTTCATGGGCATCCTCACGAGGTTGTCGGTGAATAGAGGTGGAATTTCTACTGACCTCTACCCTTTGTGATTTCCAGAGAACTAACAATATCTATTGATTCTGCCTTCCCACTACCAAAACCTCATTTTGTTTGTTTGTCAAGTTCAATAATTTAATGTACTCAATGTTGGGTTTATCACCTCCCACCTTATTTCCTTTGTCTCTGCATTTTCATCTTCCCGCTATTGCCCACTCATCAGCCCAGCTCAGTTGCCAAACCAATTTTGAATTTCAGCCCAGAAATGATTTAAGAAGTTCAATCCTGCCCCCGCCTCACCAGCACTGTCAGATGGAGTGTCATTGTCATCTTCCCTTCTGGATATGTAGACATCAGAAGTGGTGCCCTAGGAATAATGTTCTGAGTTAGTCACTGAATTCCAATCTGCAAACCTGAATTTGACATGCATGTGCAAAGCAAGTTATCAGGCGATTTGATGACTGGAGAGATTTTTTTGAACTTGACAGAGCCAGGAGGTTGTTGACCAGTGTCCTGTGGGGGATACAGCTTGAAGTTTATCAGTCTTCTTGACTAATCTCAGGCTTCTTAGCCAATGTCTTCTCAGATATAATTAAGTCTTCATTGACTTTTTTATTTTTTTTAATGAAGCTGATAAAAATTCAATTAGTCAACTAGTTATTTTATTGGCATTCCCTGTGCTTGAATTAGGGGCTTCCCAGATGGCCTTGGTGGTAAAGAACCCACCTGCCAATACAGGAGATGTAAGAGACGTGGGTTCAATCCATGGTTGGGAAGATCCCCTGGAGGAGGACAGGGCAACCCACTCCAGTATTCTTGCCTGGAGAATCCCATGGATAGAGGAGCCTGGTGGGCTAGGGTTCATAGGATCACAAAGAGCTGGACACAACCAAAGCAACAGCCTGCCTGCATGCATGCTTTAATTATGATCTTGTGAGTATAAGTTTTGTATAGAAATCTTTTTTTAAAGGTCTTATTTTGTCATTCATTAAACTTAGTTTATATAATATGAGCACATATAAAAATTGGCGTAATTGCAATACTCTGTAATACAATGAAAGTGAATAAATATCATATATTTGTGTATAAGACTATAAGTGATTGTACAGTCATCTCTCGTGTTACTGTCCTCAGCCTCCACTGAGCAGCAAGGACCTAGACTGGAGAAATTGCTTCAGTAAACATTTTTGTCTGTATCCTAAACTATGGCTGAAATATCCTTTTCTACACCATCTCTAGCATATTCATCATTGAATATAACCTTCTAAAACATGAAGTTGCTCATCTGAACATACTTATCTCCATCCTCTAGTTTTTAACATGATATTCTCTAAATCTGAACTAAAATTATCCACCTACCAAGCTGTGCCTATCAAAATTCACTGCCCCACTTTATGCAACTACTATTTTGTTTCTTTGATGCTTTTTAAACCTTGCATAGTATCCTGGAGTTAGTCCAACCAGGTTACCTCCAAGGAAACACAGCCAATCTGCAAAACAATCTTTCTTTCACATCTTTCCATCTTACTCTTCTGCTCTCTCAACTCAACCTAAATAGTTTATTTAATTTTTATCATTCATGTAACATATGAATCAAATTATGAAACATCTGGATCAGGAAAACAAAGACTTATCACCGAACTTCAGATTATTAGAAACTAGATGTCAGGTTATATCAAGGAACAAGGAGGGCCTCTTGACTTGAGCTTCACATTCATGAAGAGCTCAAAAGTAGATTTTTGGGGTCATCTGTTCAGTTTAGTTCAGTCGCTCAGTCATATCCGACTCTTTGCCACCCCATGGACTGCAGCACACCAGGCTTCCCTGTCCATCACAAACTCCCGGAGTTTACTCAAACTCATGTCCATTGAGTCGGTGATGCCATCCAACCATCTCATCCTCTGTCGTCCCCTTCTCTTCCTGCCTTCAATCTTTCCCAGCATCAGGGTCTTTTCTAATGAGTCAGTTCTTCGTATCAGGTGGCCAGAGTATTGGAGTTTCAGCTTCAGCATCATCCTTCCAATGAATATTCAGGACTGATTTCCTTTAAGATGGACTGGTTGGATCTCCTTGTAGTCCAAGGGACTCTCAAGAGTCTTCTCCAACACCACAATTCAAAAACATCAGTCCTTCAGTGCTCAGCTTTCTTTATAGTCCAGCTCTCACATCCATACATGACTACTGAAAAAACAAAAGCTTTGACTAGACGGACCTTTGTTGGCAAAGTAATGTCTCTGCTTTTTAGTATATTGTCTAGGTTGGTCATAACATTTTTTTCAAGGAGCAAGCATCTTTTAATTTCATGGATGCAGGTCATCTGTAAATGAAGTTAAATCTGTAGCCACAGTGGTACAAGAGAAAAAGATGACACCACCTGACTTTAACCCATGCACTATTGCATTTTTAATAAATCTTTTGAAAACTGCTCCCCTAAATTCTACCTAGTATCTCAGGCTTGACTAATCAATTCTACCTCTGTTCTTCAATTTCCCCTATTTCATGTTAGACATAATTCCTCCTATGCATTCAATCTCTTTTCTCACAAGTCATATGATGCTGTGTATTAAGTTACCCAGTCACATGGTCAGTCCCCATCATATTTTGAGATCCTAGAAGACAGATGTATCTGATTCTTAAAGATCTTGGTCCTCTCCCACTTGTCTAGCCAATGTCCAACTCATAGATGATGCATAATATGGTTGACTCAAACTAGGGAGGACCAGGTGAAAAGGATGCTTTAAATAATGAAGTAGGAGGGTGATTAGTTATGAGCATGCTTGGGGAGACTGGAGAATTCTTTTAATTAGGAACACAACTCAAGCTATCTCTAGAAAAAGAGAAATACTCAGACAGTTAAGGGTCATCGGCAGTTATGAAGGGAATAAAGGCCAGAAGTAAAAGAAAGAAAGGGTTTTCAACTATAAAGAAAATAATTTCCTGAAGCTTTCTGCCTACAAAGCATTCTTAAGCCTTGTTATCAACTTTACAAAATGAGTTGTCAAAAAATATTCCTGGGCAGAAGAAATAAAACATTCCTCTCCATGGAGGAAATAAAACTCCAAAGGATATAGATTATTTGTGAAATTCTAAGAAATAAATTGTAAGACCCAGGGGAAACTGGCATGTATATGAATCTGTGAGACTTTTAAGTCCTTACATAAATTGCTGTAATTCATTCAACCCCAAAGTTTCAACTCTCTTTATAATTGTCCAACAGCCAGCTGAAACTCCCATGTAGCTACCTGACTGAGTTAAGATGCATTAAGCTGTCAGATTGGTTGTTTCCAGAATCTAGATTTTGCTTGTTAGGAGAATTGGGTCAGTGTCTGAACTTTGGACACAATATTTTAAAATGAAAAAATATGTTGAAAAACCAAAAAGATGAAGAAAAAATAAATAGCAAATCTGATGCATAGTTATTTTAATTATCAGAGCTCTATTAATTTTTGAATTTGTTTCTATTTATTTTGTCCATACTCAATTAATATTTTAATTTCTCTCCAATAATACTGAGATTTCTTGGTTGTTTGGGTTTCTGTGTGTTTGTCTGTGAAGCTTTGTCTTCTTTCTCTCATCATTTTTCGTTTGTTTTCTTTTTGGCTTGTGGTGTTTTAGTATTTTGAGTAGTTGTTTTTATTCTTTTAGCCACAGGCTATTTTGGGGGGAGTGGGATGCACTGTGCCTTGCATCACGTGGGATCTTAGTTCCCTGACCAGGGATGGAACCTCTGCTCGTTGCAGTGGAAGTGCAGAGTCTTAACCACTGGGCCAACAAGGAAGTCCCTTGTAGAGTTGTTGTTAAATCATTGATACTGGGATTCACTTTATTTGTAAAAATAAGGTAAGATTCAGTAATCTTCACAGTTTCTTCAATATTTAAAATACCATGATTCAACAATTTTATAAAAAATCATGAGATTAGGGGTTTTTTTAACTTGCTTTTTAAGTTATAGCAAGAGAGGGATAGGAGATATTTTCTTTTTTAGTGTGTCTTTTATAAATTCATGGCACAAATATGAATTTGAATATCTATCATGTTTTAATATGAATTTTAACGTGATAGAATTGCTTAAGACTTGGCCAACAACTGTAGAGTGAGAAAGGGTTGTAACATTGTGGGTTTTGAAAATACCCTACCAGCTCCAGCCCCGGGACGGTGCTGCGATGTTGGTTCCCATTACTCCCTGTGCAGTAGAGAGATGGAGTAGAGGAGGAGGATCTGTACACTCCCGGCAGGCAATGCGAGGGTCCACCTGGGGAGGCTTTGCTGGACTGGACGAATGGCAGGTGTCACAGAGATGGAGTGGCCACCTCTGAGAGTGTCCTTCAAGTGGGTTGGCGCAGTGCTGTGATGCTAAGTCACTTCAGTTATATCTGACTCTTTGTGACCCTTTGGACCAAAGCCCACCAGAGTCCTCTGTCCCTGGGATTTCCCAGGCAAGAATACTGGGGTGGGTTGTTGTGCCCTCCTCCAGGGGATCTTTGCCACCCAGGGATTAAACCCCGGTCTATTATGTCTCCTGCACTGACAGGCAGGTTCTTTACCACTAGCGCCACTTGGGCCGTAAAGCTGAGTAGTCTCAAATAACCCAAGGAAACCAAGAGACAAGGGGGTGGGGAAAAAGAGAGAAAGACAGGAAGGAGGGGACGAAGAAAAAGTGCAAAGAAGGAAGCATCTGGGAAGGAAGCAAAGAACAGAAGGAAAGAAGGAAGAAAGGGATATGGGGACACGTGAGATAAATGATATCTTTAAATCCACTTAGCAATTAAATACAGTGAAAATTTTTGTGATATAAAATTTTAATTCTCTTAATATTTACATTGGTAACATTTTTCATGGAAAAGTCTATTAATAAGTGGGGTGTAATTTGGAAAATCCTAGTGTAGACATGCAACAAACAAGTGTAGAAGAAAGAGGGTGTCAGATCATTATGAGAATATTCAGATTTACAGAGATTCTTAGGAATACTTCTGTGGTTGTTTCAATCCTAAAATTAGAACAAATTTGTAGCCAAATGACATCCACATCTTGGGAAACGTGGATTACACACACTCACTCCTACTCTTCTTATATTGTCCTCTGTTCTTTACCTCTCTGTAAACCTCACTGCGTCGGTGTTTAGTAAAAAACTGAGCACACTATTCATTTACTAAGCACAGATGTGTACTTTCCAATAATTAAAGAAACAGATCTTTTAAGAAGAAGCACTAGTAAAGATTAAGGCTAACCCAGCGCCTGACAACGACAGGTGTTCTTTAAAAAATTAAATGATTTGCGTTTTCTAGGTAATTTAACACGGTCCGTTTTTATGTATTAGGCAATGAAGTATTTATCCAAGCAAACCTTAAGTGCTCCCAATAAAGTTATTTTGCTCAATTGCCCTGGGGTGTCTCATATTCTAATGAAATTTGGGCCAAAAGGGAAGAGTATGTGAGTCCTAGAATTAACCAGACCCTGTTGAACAAAGTACATATCTTCCTTTTACTTTTTCTGCCTGTACGACATGTGTTGTTCATGCTTAATCCCTTATGTGTTCCTTCAATTTCTGAGAATTAATGAGGTGATAGCAACTGTTCATTATATCTTTCATTTTTCCATAGGTTTCAGTAACTCCCTTCTATCATGGTTTTTCAACTGTGTTAAATTCTAATGAAGAACACTGTAGAAAATAGTTTATATGAGAAAATAGTTGGTAGACTATGCTTTGTTTATAAAACGCTGACATGAAGTATTATGTGTGTGTATTGGGGGTGGGGGAAGGGAAACTAACCCAAAGTGATACTTGTTAATGACCTATATCTCTGTTTGCCAGTCCTCTGCAGATATTCAAGTAAAGCCCTATTTGACTTTCAAACACTTGACTTTGACCCAAATAATCAACAAGGAATGTGTTGTTGTTCAGTCACTAAGTCGTGTCCGACTCTTCAACCCCATGGACTGCAGCACGCCAGGTTCCTCTGTCCTTCACCATCTCCCGGAGCTTGCTATAATCCATGTCCATTGAGTCAGTGATATTATCTAATCATCTCACCCTCTGCCACCCCCTTCTCCTTTTGCCTTCAATCTTTCCCAGCATCAGAGTCTTTTCCAATGAGTCAACTCTTCGCATGAGGTGGCCAAAGTACTGGAGTTTCAGCTTTGGTGTCAATCCTTCCAAAGAAATCCTAGGGCTGATCTTCAGAATGGACTGGTTGGATCTCCTTGCAGTCCAAGGGACTCTCAAGAGTCTTCTCCAACACCACAGTTAAAAAACATCAATTCTTCCACGTTCAGCCTTCTTTATGGTCCAACTCTCATATCCATATATAACTACTGGAAAAATCATAGTTTGGCTATATGAAACTTTTTCAACAAAGTAATGTCTCTATTTTTTAACATGCTGTCTAGGTTTGTCATAGCTTTTTTCCCAAGGAGCAAGCATCTTTTAATTTCATGGCTTCAGTTACTGGCTGCCATCATTTTGGAGCCCAAGAAAATAAAATCACTTCTCCCTCTGTTTGCCATGAAGTGATGGGACTGGATGCCATGATCTTAGTTTTTAAGCCAGCTATTTCATGGGTTAACAGAAGTTATTTTTGAATTATAACATTTAACTTTACTAATTATGGAGCTTGAAGCTTACAAAATAGTGAAAAGAGTCCTAGCATCTCAGTCTTGAAGAAATGCACTTTTATTTTTTTTTAGCTGTATTTGCTGAATGTATTATTATATATTTAATTCAATTTATATATATGTTGCTTTACCCACTATATACTTTGATAAACCCTATATCTAAGAAAAAAATGAAGAGAAACAATTGCATGAGAACTCATTTCGCATCCAGCCTATATTGCACATCTCAACTACTGAATCAGTCGGCCTATCTCTCACTTTCAAACAGCTTCTGGTTTATGATCATCAAGCCACTTTCTGAGTATCTAATGGCTGTTTACTTGCTTGCCATTAGAGAAGAGTAAGTCAGGGTCAAGTAAAGTTCTCCTAAAGGAGATGAATAAAGTCCAAGAGTGAAGAAGAAAAGTAAGAAACATTGGGGAGGAGGAGAGTCCTATGAAAGGGTCAGGTGTTCACTTTGCTTCTAGGGTGTGTCTAATTTTTTATTCCAACAGAACTTTCTTGAGTCCCTTGCAAGGAACTAAAGCTTTTACTACCATCCAGAGGGGACTTCCCAGGTGGTGCTAGGGGTAAAGAGCCCACCTGCCAATGCAGGATGCATAAGAGACAGGGGTTAGATTCCTGGGTTGGGAAGATCCTTGGAGGAGGGCATGGCAACCCACTCCAGTATTCTTGCCTGGAGAATCCCATGGACAGAGGAGCCTGGCAAGCTACTGTCCATAGGGAGTGCCCACAGAGCATCCTTTAAACATGCTGAACACTTTCTCACAAGCATCTCTGCTCTTTCTCCCACCGTGCCTTACCTTCCCTTTCTTCTCTGCTTATACAAATTTTCCCATAGACCACTGGAAAGAATTTCTGGAAGAAAAAATTTCCTCTGAATTTATATAATGCTTAGCTGTCAGTCTCAGTGAGAAAGCATGCAGAAAAAGAGATCCTGCACATTTCATCATTTACTATTAATACATATGTAACCTTCTTGAATACATTTTCAGACCTCTTATAACCCCCTCTATTCATCATTAAAATAGAGTGAGATCTATGTAAAAACATGTTGGCAGGGTAAAAACGATGTCATGTTTGGGGAATGTTTTGTGTGTGGTAATTGATTGTACTTAGGTTAGGTGTTTGCTTAATTTCCTCCCAATTCAGCTATGATGATTTACATCCTGGTCATCTAATATGCTTTCCTATATGATTTTCTTATTGCCTCAACCTAATTAAAAGTATATTCACTTTTTCTGATATGACAGTAGTGTTCATTATAGAAAATACTGAAAACACACCAAGTGTAAAAATGGGGGGAAAAAGTATAAAGTCATAACCAGAAAATAATCACCAAAGCAAGAGATAACCACTAAATAATATTTTTTACTTTATGTCATATATATATGACAATTCTTACATAGGCATCTTTATACACAGTTTTGTTCAGTTATCCTATGGATATTATTAGTCCTCGGCTGTATTTTTGCATCCTGAGATGTAGCCATAGTATTTTGACCCCTGTGGTGTCTGGCTAAGCACACAGCACTTGGCCTTGGGTATCAAATTTTCAGTAAGTGAACTTTGTCCACAGAATGGCTTAAAGCCCTTTATGATGGTGTAAGTATACAATTGTTTAGAACAGACCTGGTGACTTGACTGGTTTCCTCCCAGTGGGTTGGAGCCCTGCCCCTAACCCGGACTCTCCCTTTTTCCTTTCCTTTTCCCTGTAGTTCGTGGCTCAGCCCAACTGTCAACAACTGCTGGCGTCTCGCTGGTACGACGAGTTCCCCGGCTGGAGGAGACGACACTGGGCCGTGAAGATGGTGACGTGTTTCATAGTAGGACTCCTTTTCCCCGTCTTCTCTGTGTGCTACCTTATAGCTCCCAAAAGCCCCCTCGGACTCTTCATCCGAAAGCCATTTATCAAGTTCATCTGCCACACAGCGTCCTATTTGACTTTTCTGTTCCTGCTCCTGCTTGCCTCTCAGCACATCGACAGGTCAGACTTGAACAGGCAAGGTCCACCACCAACCATCGTCGAGTGGATGATATTACCGTGGGTCCTGGGTAAATGTGATACTATAGAAAACTATAATGCAAACGTGTTGCTACCATAGAATTGTGTTGCTCAGAAAAGAATATTCATTATAGTTGGGGACGCGGGAATGTTTAAAACAGGTTCCAACCATTGTAGCGCCAAGGTCTAATCCCCAAAGCTAAATGAAGATTTCACAAGCTGTGATGGACCTGTCTCCAAATGCCACCTATGAAACATAACTTTAGGTTTGAGAATTATAGATTTTAATAATTATGAAACCTGAAGTGGCTGATTCTCTGGGTTGTTTTGGAGATTTTGGGGGGGGGGAGATGTTTGTCTTCTGGTGGCTCAGATGGTAAAGAATCCGCCTGCAATGTGGGAGACCTGGGTTCAGTCCCTGGGTTGAGAAGATCCCCTGGAGAAGGGAGTCTTCTAAAGACTTTCAAAATGTCTCATTAAATAATCATTTTAATGTGTTAATTTTCTTAACAAATTTGTTGTTGCTGTTGAGTCAGAAAGTCGTGTCCAGCTCTTTTGTGACCCCATGGATTGTAGCCTACCAGGTTCCTCTGTCCATGGGATTTCCCAGGCAAGAATACTGGAGTGGGTTGCCATTTCCTTCTCCAGGGGATCTTCCTGACCCAGGGATTGAACCTGAGTCTCCTGCATTGGCAGGTGGATTCTTTACTGCTGAGCCACCTGGGAAGCCCTCTTAACAAATACACCTTCTAAAAGTACAAATCACTCTGAAGAATTAGTGTGAACTGTACATAAAGGAACCATAACCATTTAAAAAAATCCACCCCTTTAAGTTTATCTTTGAAACTACATAGTAAATCAGAATAATAGGAAATTAAACAATAGGACATCTTCCTATCTCTGTTCTTTCCAAAAGAAAGAAATTGGTTTTGGATCTGCAACAAATCATGGTAAGGTAGAAAACTTCAAAAACAAAAACCTTGTTTCCCTTTCCTCCTGTTATGGTAGCCATGGTTAAAATTTTAATTTTAATTATTCTTCCTTCTCCTACTGTGTTTTGCTGAGAAATTGCATTTTGTCAGTTTAGCTCATCATTTTAAACCTCTCTGGTAGCATATCCATGTCAGCACTAGTAATTAGAAAATATGTGACAAATTTAATGATTTACTATCTCAGAAGATCAGTTTGGGTCAGCTGTCAAAATAGCTGGAGAGACTGTAAAATGAGGAAAAGGCAGGGAAAAAAAGTGTCTGAGTCAAGATAGATATGCCTTTTAAAGGTTACAAATACTGTAAGTACTAACAATAACAAAAGTTCTTGTATACCTGTGATGGATTCATTTTGATATTTGGCAAAACTAATACAATTATGTAAAGTTTAAAAATAAAATAAAATTTAAAAAAAATAATAAAAAAATTAAAAAAAAAGTTCTTAGGAACAAGATTTGATGTTTTACAAATATTACTAATTAAAAAACCCTTCTAAAGTGAACTTTAAAATTAAGTACATTCGCCTTAATCTGAAATAATGTTTGATCTTGCTCAAGTTAGAAGGAAGGTTTAGTCTGTAAATGTATTTTTGAATAAAAATAATTTTGACACAGTAACTGATATTAAGTATAAAATGACCCTCCCTGTATCCATTTAAATTAAATATCTCACAGTAGGAATATGTTCTTCATTGGGTTTCCTTCATAGAAAATTTCTTGGGAACAATTTGCAGGGAAGCTTTTAGAGGTTAAATTTCCCACTGTGTGTAACATATTGAATGTCTAAAAATCCTGGTGTCCCAAGTGAAACACAGAATACTTCACTTTGAAAAATGGTGTCGATAAAATGCAACATAGGTAGATATAGCATTTCTAATCTCTTCTTTAGGGAGTCAATGAAAATATGTATTGTACTTTCTATGGGGTGAGGACTGTACAAGGTAATAGTGAAACAACAAAAAAAATTTTTTAAGTAAGAAAAGAAAATATTCGTTCCCTTTACAAAGGTTAACTTTTACTGAAGAAATGGATAGTAAACAACCAATGACGTATGTGTATACTATCAGAAAATGGTAAATAATATAAAAAGTAGAAACTCCAAACTTTGAATAATTCATACAAGTAAAACAGTCATTGGCTGCCTTCTACATGCAAAACTTGTAACAGAATTTTCCATGAAAATTGGCTAGAAGAAATCATCTCCAAATTACAGCTGAATGGTTAAATAAGGTATACATTTAATTGTGAGAATTACAATTACAGCCAAAAGAAATAGCTGCTAACGGCAGCCTTTTCTTAAGATATCCTGACTACAGTGAGTTAATTTATATGGAATTTTTAGGATGAAAAGAGATGTTCTAGAATAAAAGAGAAATACATATGAATGATCATCTTGCTTAAATAGCAGAGCATGAGAAAAAGAATGCTTCTGTTTCAAATAGATCTGTCAAAACAGTTATATTATTCATCAAGCCTGGTGAATTCTGAGTGCCTCGTATCTGAGACTGAGTTCTAAGAGTTTTGCTAGCTTCATGAGTATAAGGCATGTTCTCCATATTATTTGGCTGTAGAAGAAAAAGCACCAGATTTGAATATATGTCCAAGTTTTATCACTAAGAGACTACAAAATTATGGGTGGTCACACTCTCTCGGGATTTTGTATTTTCACCAATAAGACGAAAAGATTCACAGTGATAACGTTTAAGTCCCATTTTATCCTACTATCCTGTGCTAGGGACCTATCATTATTAGCGCAGAGAAAATTGATCTTTTCTTTGGTGGGGAGAGGGGGAGGATAGAGAGAGGAGGACTAAGACAGCAGGGTAGGGATCCTTTAATTTTGTACCAAAAGTGTGGTGGACACAAAAGGCATGGTTTAATTTGATGACTATGCTAATGAACATTCTGAATTGCCTTGCTCAGTCTTGCTGTCTGATAAGTTGAGTAACTGACTATATATTGCATGGTCCCTAAATTGTAAGGCTCTAAGTTTCTAATAACAAGACTGAGGGACTTACTTATAAGACTGTGGCTTGTAACTGTTTCCCTCATCATGTTAATTTTCCCAATGACTGACTGAAGCTCTCTGCTTCAATTTCTCAAGTCTTCCTGAACCAACTTAGGTTTTCAACTGATGTCGCCTCTGTGAGCTATTTGCTTTGTGAAGAAATATTTTTTCATTTTACTATTCTTTCCTTCCAGTTTCAGATGTTTCCCAGACCTATGATACAGTAGTTTAAAGGAAATGATGAGTTTGATACCTCACGTTTCACTTACCTTGACAAAAAGACTTTTGCTTTCCTTGTTTCTATCATAAATTTTCATTTTTTCTAAATAGAGAATTCTTCTAACTTTAAAGTTTATCCTCCCAAATCCATCCTTCAAGGGATGAAGAAGTATGGTTTTTGCTTAGGAATTTCTATTTGATATACCCTGCTGTGTTTCAAGGGTAAGAACTTACACAACATTATAGCTCCAGATATCTTGTGATTTGGTAGCATGGCAGAATAATGTTTCTGTGTCATTTTCACTATCTTTCCTGTTGAAGTTCAACATCTTTTTGACTATATAAATTGAAGTCTATTGCGTTTGATATCTTTGGAAGACAATCTACAATGGTCCTTCTGTCCTTTCACTGTGGTGTCACTGATAAATTGTAGCTCATTTCCTGCAACATTTTTCGAATTATTTTTCCTTCAGACATTCTTGTATCAACACTTCTTTTCTCTTGTCAAATAACCTCTAGAGATCTTCTCACACGTGTTTCCTGCAGGATGAACTTTAGCATATGAAGCAAAGAAATTTAAAAGCCTGATACAGAATAAAACTTATGATTCTGGTCATCTTGAGATATACAGTTTTAAGCAACAGAGAAAACTAATCAGATAATTCAGCTAGAACTCTCTCAATAAAAAGGTAGATTATAGACAGATGGACATCAGTATATTTCTCAGATTGTCAAATGACCCATTTGAGCTAGAGTAAAATGCAAAACAAGTTTCATCCTGCATGCACATGGCCTGATAACAGAGCTATGCTTTTCAACTGTCTAGAGAGAAAGTATCACTGGGAAGACCGTGATGGATTAAAAGAAGCCTGGGGTCAGATTAAAGACATGGCTACTTCTATTTTCTGTTGTGTCATGATCCCAAGGATCTTACTTTATTAAGAGTTTGATTTTAACAATGTATTAATAATACTAAGGAAAGGGAATGAATATGATATTCATATGGGAAAGTCATTTTTACACAGAATTTAAATGCAAGGTAAATATAGCATATTATATGTAGAATACATATTTTGAGAATTCATCTAAGTTATAGCAGAAGTTTTAACTCAGATGTCACTTGTTTCTAGAGATAATATGGAGTAAAATGTGAAAAAAAATGAATGCTAATTTTTAAAGCCTTCCCAAAACTAACTTGAATTTTTTCACAGAATCCATTATAACTAAATTGTAACAATCAAATTTCTGCCATAGCTTATTCCCCTGCAAAAAAAAAAAAAGTGTTTATATATGTGAAATATCCAGATGTCGACATGTTATATCTTAGCAAAATGAAATTATGAAATTGATAACACTTTTCACAAAAGAAGTAGAATGTTAATGAAAGCTATCATATTAATAAAGCAGGAAATGCCTTGTTTCCAATGAGAAAATAGAAATGGCTGCTGAAGTGACTTATTATTATGTGTATGCTTAAGAATATGCCATAATTATGTAGCACACAAATCTGTGCACACTGAGCTTGATGAGAAGGGTGAACCAAGGAAAAGTTATATCAGGGGAAGAAATCTGAGCTCTGTTAAAAATAGCTTCTAGTGAATTTCTAGGCGTAAATTAAGGATTGCTCATAATATCCAGATTATACATCTTGCCTATAATACATACTTATTTAACAGTTTTTCTGCAACAGAATTGGCCTCTTATTTCCCTCATCTACTTTATATTTTTATCTTTTGAAGTGTTGATATTTAAAAATCTGAATATTTCAACAAGGCCTGACAAATTGAAAATGTGAAAAGTTGTGATCACATTTGCATCTAGATAAAGACTCATAGAGACAAACAATCCTGTATACTTTATTACTTATGACTATTTCTTCATCTTCTAATAGGCATTAAGATCACATGGCTTCAGATACTCGTACTTTCAGCCTTTCCCCTGAATTATCTATCTGCTCAAAAAGCCCCCCAAATCCAGAATTATAAGGAACACGACTATAGTCTTTCCCCACTCTGTCCCTTCACAACGTACTCTAACCACCTCATTAAACTAGCTGCAGACACATAGAGACACTCAAACACAGCTGGAGAACATCTGTTCATTCATTTAAAGGGATATTTTAATTTTCAGGAAAACCAGATATTCATTGCAGTAGGGCATAGAATGGAGAAGGCAATGGCACCCCACTCCAGTACTCTTGCCTGGAAAATCCCATGGATGGAGGAGCCTAGTAGGCTGCAGTCCATGGGGTCGCTAAGAGTTGGACACGACTGAGTGACTTCACTTTCACTTTCATGCATTGGAGAAGGAAATGGCAACCCACTCCAGTGTTCTTGCCTGGAGAATCCCAGGGATGAGGGAGCCTGGTGGGCTGCCGTCTATGGGGTTGCACAGAGTCAGACACGACTGAAGTGACTTAGCAGCAGGACATAGAATCCTCATTTTCCTGTTTAACTGTGAGGAAGAAATTTTTTATTTTATTTTATTTTTAAACTTTACATAATTGTATTAGTTTTGCCAAATATCAAAATGAATCCGCCACAGGTATACATGTGTTCCCCATCCTGAACCCTCCTCCCTCATCCCTCCCCATACCATCCCTCTGGGTCGTCCCAGTGCACTAGCCCCAAGCATCCAGTATCGTGCATCGAACCTGGACTGGCAACTCATTTCTTACATGATATTTTACATGTTTCAATGCCATTCTCCCAAATCTTCCCACCCTCTCCCTCTCCCACAGTCCATAAAACTGTTCTATACATCAGTGTCTCTTTTGCTGTCTCGTACACCGGGTTATTGTTACCATCTTTCTAATTTTAAGGTCACCTTTACCAAGATTTATCAAGAGTAACACAGTAAAATCTCAAACAAATTCACATACATGTAAATTGTTATTTGTGCACATTCTATTGCTGACCAAATGACTTCTTTATTGGAGAGAAAATTAAGTCCTTTGGGTCACACATGCAATAGAAATTTGATGCACCAACAGGTGAAATCTACAGGACTTGGGAGAATGTTTGACAACGTGGTTCTGATGGTTCAAGGAAAGAAAGGAAAAGACGGGAAAAGAGGAGTACTTGGAAATGAATGAGGGTCAGAGTAAAAGACTACAGGGAAGGTGTAAGTGGTTTCAATTAGTTCAGAATAATGATAATATAATAGTAACAGTAGTAATGATGATAATAACAGTAGAAACCAAAAAATTAGGCACTGTGCTAAGTGATTAAAATGTAAGATCTCATTTGAACTTCATAGTCACTCCACTTCATTTAGTAATTATGAATGATGTTATTAATAGTATCTCATTTCTCAGAGAGGAAAGTGGTTTAGAAAAGTTAGATAACTTTCCCAGGATCAAGGAGCTGACAAATGGTAGATACTACATTCCAACTCTGGGCTTCCCCTGTGGCTCAGCAGTAAAGAATCTGCCTCTGATGCTGGAGCTGCAGCTTCAATCCCTGGGTTGGGAAGATCCCCGGGAGGAGGGCATGGCCACCCACTCCAGTATTCTTGCCTGGAGAATCCCATGGACAAAGAAGCCTGGTGTGCTATAGTCCATGGGGTTGCAAAGAATCAGACATGACTGAAGCCACTGAGCAGCACAGCACATTCAAACTCTAGGTAGTCTAACTCCAGAGCTTTCTTGATCCTCTTAATCCTCCTCTGCCCTTGGAGTGTGAGAAAGTGAAAGTGAAAGTCTCTCAGTTGTCTCAGACTCTTGGCGACCCCATGGACTATATAGTCCATGGAATTCTGCAAGCCAGAATAATGGAATGGGTAGCCATTCCCTTCTCCATGGGATCTTCCCAGCCCAGGGATTGAACCCAGGTCTCCCACATTGCAGGCAGATTCTTTACCAGCTGAGCCACTAGAGTATCAGAAGTAGAATTCAAAGAGTCAAAAATAGTCCGGGAACTCAAGTTTCCAAATATAGACATTTTCCCCTACTTTCTCTGCCTCTGTTTGCTAACTTAAGTCTTTACGCAGGTCAAATCTGAGAGGACCATGTTTCTGATCTTTTAAAGAGGCCACACTCTTTAAGATATATACTTGATATAATTCACTATTGAAAGTCATGCTTGTTAATATAGCAAATTTATCACTATCACATTAGCATTACTTGTATTTCCATCTCCACAGCCCACCGGTACTCGAAAACCTGTGCATTATAAGTGGTTCCCTAGTACTGACCGAAGCAATCTATTCTGGAAAGAAAGAACAAAGTCCTTTGCTGTGACCTTGAGCTGTTTGTTTTTTAGTTTCCATGTTCACTTGCTAAGTCCTGAAGTTAAATTTCCTAGCTTCCAGGGATATCATTAATTTTTTAAAATTTTTGTTGGAGTTTAGTTGCTTTACAATGTTGTGTTATTTCCTGCCATACAGCAAAGTGAATCAACTGTCGGCTATATGTATACATATCTCCCCCTCTTTTTTGGATTTCCTTCCCATTTAGACTACATAGCATTGAGTAGAGCTTCCTGTGCTATGTAATAGGTTCTCATTAGTTATCTATTTTTAAATCTTTCATTGGTTTATGTATGTATGTATGTGTGTGTAGGGAGTTTTCAGGAAATGTAAAGATAGAGATTTCTTTTGTACATAATTGTTTTAAAAATAGAACTTTACTGTAAGTGAAATGTGGTCATTTTCATAGTGAAAAAATCAGTAACCACTCATTAGAAAATATTTATTAAGTGACTACTGTCACTCATTGAAAAGGTGACGAGGAATATTTATTGTTTTTCCAGCTATATAAATATCTAATGCTTTAGTTATCATGAAAAATTTTAAATTAAACAGAAATCCTATAAAATGTCTAATACTACATTGACAGAAACATTTTACTTGATTTTTAAATTACAACATTTGTGTCATAAACAGACAAGGTAGAATTCTAAAGTTCTACATTTTTTATATCTTAATCTGAAACTAACATATTATTGTTCTTTGGCACAGTTTCAAAACATGTACTTTCTTAACTGTATATTCCTGATTTTTTTATCTAAATGTTGAACTGATGATATCAAAACTATACTAATTTAAGCATTTTTAGATGCCTTCAAACTAAGCATATTTAATTATTGACTGTCCTTTTAAATTGATATTTTTTTGAAGTGTGTGGTATGCTGACTATTCAGAAAACTAAAATCATGGCATCTGGTCCCATCACTTCATAGGAAGTAGATGGGGAAACAGTGGAAGCAGTGTCAGACTTTATTTTGGGGGGGCTCCAAAATCACTGCAGATGGTGATTGCAGCCATGAAATTAAAAGACGCTTACTCCTTGGAAGGAAAGTTATGACCAACCTAGATACCAACGAAGCTCCGTCTAGTCAAGGCTATGGTTTTCCCAGTGGTCATGTATGGATGTAAGAGTTGGACTGTGAAGAAAGTTGAGCACCGAAGAATTGATGCTTTTGAACTGTGGTGTTGGAGAAGACTCTTGAGAGTCCCTTGGACTGCAAGGAGATCCAACCAGTCCATTCTAAAGGAGATCAGTCCTGGGTGTTCATTGGAAGGACTGATGCTGAAGCTGAAACTCCAGTACTTTGGCCTCCTTATGTGAAGAGTTGACTCATTGGAAAAGACCCTGATGCTGGGAAGGATTGGGGGCAGGAGGAGAAGGGGACAACAGAAGATGAGATGGCTGGATGGCATCACCGACTCGATGGACATGAGTTTGAGTAAACTCTGGGAGTTGGTGATGGACAGGGAGGACCGGCACGCTGCCATTCATGGGATCGCAAAGGGTTGGACACGACTGAGCGACTTAACTAACTAACTAACTATGCTGACTATAATTGTAATAGATGAATTTTTATGAAAAGTTCAGATTTTGAATTCTCCCCTCTGTTGACTGATTCAGAAACTTCAGAGATCTTTAAACACAAAAATATTAAGGAACAATTCTAGGAGTCAAATTTTATGCAGACTTTTTAAAATTTCAGATTTCAGCTTTAGGGAGGAATTGAGACTCATTAGATTCTAAACACCTATGGTTTTACTTCTTCCAACCACTCTCCCCAACACCCTACATTAAATATCTTTTCCGTTTCCCTTAACTGTATGTCTAGGTGATATTCATCAATTTCCTGAAATTTTGAGTTATTAAAAAGTAGTCCCAGTTCACTTTAAAACATGAATCTTACCATCAGTTTAAAGTTCTCTTCCCAACAAAGGCTTAACAACAGGGCTCAAAGGACCTGAAAACACTGATTTTTTTGCTCGTCCTTCAAGCCCAACACTGGAGGGACCTAGGCTTTTTCTATTCTCTCCATTCCTTGGTTTCTGCAGGTGAGACGGATGGCAGAAAATATTTGTTCAAAGTCTCCTTTGCCTCCCTGGTATCCTGGCCACAGCTCTTTCCTTGTTGGTTGTCTGCATCTCTAGCTGATCCTGAGTGGCCTATATGACAGGTCTTGACCCTCTGACTCTCCTGATAGGTCCATGAGCATTCCTCAGATGGCCCTGTATACATAGTTCTCCAAGATCCAGCTCTTCCTGACATCTTCCAGTTGGTAAACTCTCGTAGTCCCTTTAGGAGTCCTGTGACCCTAACAAGGACAGGAGAGCAAGTTAGCAAAAGCCTGGTTTCTTCCTGCGGTGCGTGCTGGCTCCCCAGTAGATTCCAAACCCTGCTCCCTCTCCTGGTAGGAAGTCAGGCTGCTGCCAGCTGCCCAACTGATGAGTCCTATTGTTTATCTGTTTTCCCTGAAGCCCTAGACCCAGGGAGAGATAAGCAAGCCAAGGGTTTGGGAAGATGCCCCAGCAGGGATTAAGACGCTATCTTCCCCTTTTAGAAATCCCCCATCTTTATGAGGGATTGTCTTGGAATGTCCCTCACTTGACTGAGGAAGGGGGTGGTGCTGATGAGACCACTCCCATCTCTTCCTCTGGCTTTCCTAACTGGCACCCAACTGGAGTGCCCTGAGTTTAGGGCTCACTGGCCCCTTCTTCCCAGTGTTCTCTTTATGCAGGCATGGGCAGGAGTGGTAGGTGGCTGCTGACAGATATGGTCCTCACACCTCTTGTGCTGTGTGCATGCTCAGTCATGACCGATTCTTTGTGACCCCATGGACTGTAGCCCACCAGGCTCCTCTGCCCATGGGATTCTCCAGGCAAGAACACTAAAGTAGGTTGCCATTTCATACTCCCAGGAATCTTTCAGATGCAGAGATCGAACCCACATCTCCTGCACTGGCAGGCAGATTCTTTATCATTGCACCATTTGGGTAGGCCTAGTGCCTTCTATGGGTCTGGCATAAGATGAGTCTCTACCAAGTGAAATCACTGCATTTAGATTTCTTTTTGAACAAAATCAGAATTTTGACCAGAGACTACTTCTTGTGCCCCCAACTTATGGAGGGGGGTGAAAACCCTCCAGCGAAGATAAAATCTTTTTGTTCTCTTTATATTCATTGACTTGGTGTCACAGCATGGAATTCAGTGTTCTGTTAAGAGACTTCCAAGGTCAGACCCCTCAGCTAGCTTTGGGGCTGCCTTAACAGGCCCTTGGAGTGTCCTAGGTGAAAAGGTGACTTGCTCTTTTGCTTGGGGTTATTTCCTCTTTGTGAAAGTACTGACAGTGAGAAAGGAGAGGCAAGACGTCTGTTTTGCAGAATTACACATTTTTTTACATGAAATCGAGGCTGATTAATTACAGCACTGGAGGGCTGCCTGCTGCATCTCATCCCCCACAGCTAGCTTCACGTGATGGGATGTAAGAGAACACTCAGCCTTGATGAAAACTGTTATGGGAAAGGTAGAAAAAAATAGTCCAAACTTCCAGGCATCCACAAATATTTTCAAAAGGAAGTTCTCTGACTCATTTGCACTGTGATCTTTCGGTTGTTGGTCCCCACAGTCTTACATCAATGCTTGTAATTAGACCTCCACCACCACGCTGAGAAATCATGTCATCTGTTTATAAACAGCAGAGAACAATTTTGAAATGTTCCCATTGTGGGAACAGCACAAACATTTTCTGACAGACGCTCCCTCAAGCTTTGTTCTCTTCAGTCTCTTTTAGTTAGCGTGAATCGTTGACTATCTGGATGTGTTTTCCAGCCAGTTAATAGCACCCTCTAGTTTTTCTCAAGGCTTGTTTCTTCTGAAATTTCAGTGAATGTTGCCAGAATAGAAGAAACTTGATATGCCACTAATGTGCTCGTGACAAATAGAAACCGGTAGTCCTCAAACAGGTATGTGGTGATGGAGGAAGTGATCCAAACAGCTACGGGAAGTGATCCTCGAATCTGGTGCTTTGAAAACAAAAGATCCCAAAACCATTAGTCAAGAAGCACTAACTGACAGTCTTATTTACAGCTCAGGTTAAAAAAAAAAAATGGGCTGAGTCCTCAATTTCATCAGGATCTCTATTTTTTCCATACAGTTGTGCCTTTTGAAAGTCAGTAGTACAATAATTTTTTGTGTGATTCAGAGAGTTAGATATTTAGTGTCTATCCTCTGAACCTTGAGGAACTGTAATATATCTGAATTGTGAGTTTTTGTTTTGAGTCTTCTTAGGAAATCTTGGAGGTCATCCAGTTTGAACTTTCAATTGAAGTGTCATGTTCTTGAGTCCATCTAATAAGAACAGAGTGCTGGATATTAAGGAGCTCCAGGTTAAAACTGTGCTTTCTATTGAGCTGCTAACTGCTGCTTCAACACTCCTTCCTGGTGGTCTTCCTCCTGTCCTCACCAGGACTCACTGCTGATTAGTTAGCAGTGAGTCCTGGTGTCTTTACTCTTTTACATAATTATCCATAAAGTATTTGAAATTATCTATTTTGATGACTGTTAATAATCCCATTTGGCTTTCCAGTTGGGTAGAAGCGAAACAAGAGATATGATTTATTTATAAAGGGAAATAAAATATAAACCCTTTTGTTGGTTTGCAGGTCTTTTAAATATATTTTATTTTAAAATATTTACATAATTTGAATACACCAGAATCACAAATTCATAGACCTGGAGTGACCTTTAGAGGTCCAGTGAAACAAGTATCCACTTATTGCTAGAATTTCCCTGGAGTATGACTGATTGCTGGGGGCTTCCCTGCCGGCTCAGTTGGTAAAGAATCCACCTGCAGCACAGGAGACCTAGGTTCAATCCCTGGGTCTGGAAGATCCTCTAGAGAAGGGAATGGCAACCCACTCCAGTATTCTTGGGGCTTTCCTGATGGCTCAGATGGTAAAGAATCTGCTCACAATATGGAAGACCCAGGTTCTATGCCTAGGTCAGGATCATTGCTTGAATTTCCCTGGAGTATGACTGGTTAACTCTGAAAGGTGATCCATTCCAGTTTGGGGACAATTCTGATTGCCAGAAAATCCCTCTTACATTGGGCAAGAAGATTCCTTTCTATGTCTTTCATATCATAGATCCAACTTCTGCTTTCTGGGGCAGACCAAAGCAAGTGTGTGCAGCAAAGTTTTTCATCTCTCATAGTGTCTATTGTGATGACTGATTCTCATAGGATTTTGATAATTCAAACAGGAAGAGTAGTGTCTGGCTTGTTTATACCATTAAGGTAGAATTAACCTCAGATATGCAGATGACACCACCCTTATGGCAGAAAGTGAAGAAGAACTAAAAAGCCTCTTGATGAAAGTGAAAGAAGAGAGTGAAAAAGTTGGCTTAAAGCTCAACATTCAGAAAATGAAGATCACGGCATCTGGTCCCATCACTTCATGGAAAATAGATGGGGAAACAGTGGAAACAGTGTCAGACTTTATTTTTCTGGGCTCCAAAATCACTGCAGATGGTGACTGCAGCCATGAAATTCAAAGACGCTTACTCCTTGGAAGGAAAGTTACGACCAATCTAGATAACATATTGAAAAGCAGAGCCATTACTTTGCCAACAAAGGTCCATCTAGTGAAGGCTATGGTTTTTCCAGTGGTCATGTATGGATGTGAGAGTTGGACTGTGAAGAAGGCTGAGGGCCGAAGAATTGATGCTTTTGAACTGTGGTGTTGGAGAAGACTCTTGAGAATCCCTTGGACTGCAAAGAGATCCACCCAGTCCATTCTGAAGGAGATCAGCCCTGGGTGTTCTTTGGAAGGAATGATGCGAAAGCTGAAACTCCAGTACTTTGGCCACCTCATGCTTAGAGTTGACTCATTGGAAAAGACTCTGATGCTGGGAGGGATTGGTGGCAGGAGGAGAAGGGGATGACAGAGGATGAAATGGCTGGATGGCATCCCTGACTCGATGGGCATGAGTGTGAGTGAACTCTCGGAGTTGGTGATGGACAGGGAGGCCTGGCGTGCTGCGATTCATGGGGTCGCAAAGAGTTGGACACGACTGAGTGACTGAACTGAACTGATACTTCTTGTAGGATTCTGTCCATAGAATTCTGTGATAATCCAAACCTTTTGTTTTTAGAAGTGAGATAACTGAAATCTAGAGATATGGAGCTTCTGGCTAAGATTACAAAGCTGATTACTAGTTGAGCTGAGCCTCATTCACCTATTATTATTATCATTGTGCTTCTGAGGAAAGTTAATTTGAACGTATTTGTTCGAAGATTGCAATGCTTACTTATATGGCCTCACCTCTGGGAACTGGCAAAGTTTTGAACAAAGCAAAACAAAGAAACTCCATTGTGAAATCTCTAAGAGCACTGCCTAAGGAGACTGAGGTCCAGTTCTAGTTTTTCCATTAAGTAGCTTTAGTCACATGGTCTTTGGGGGTCTTAGTTCTGTTAGGTACTTTGCAGTTGCATGCTGGATTCTCAGACTGTACTTGGGTTTAGTAGGAAAAAGCACCACAAATGTGGGAAGGGAGAGCTTTTCCATGGGTACTGAGCATTTTTCCTCATTTCCTCATTGGATAATATAAATTGTAAGTTTCCCACAAGCTCTAAAATCAGTGCCTGCATCACATCTTTTTCAGATATGATACATTCCTTTCTTCAGAAGGAGGATGTGATCATTATCACATCCCAAGTTATGCTCAACCTTATCTAGTTCTCAAGAGAGATTTATTTATGAAAGAAACCTCAAAAGGAAGATATAAACAGCAAATCTAGAATAAAGCAAAGGTTTACAGCAGACTCTAAAATGCACTCTAATTAATTGATATCCATTCTTATCTGGGTTCTTAATTTAAATGTGACAAAATTTAACAATAAAACTTTATTAATAATACTAAAATATTGCAAGTTTTTCACTAAATAATTATGAGCATCAAGTCTAATACATTTTACTTTCAAAGTTTCATTGAAAAAATTTTCACAAACACATTTATCAGCAATATATCACAATTTCTTTATTTTTAATCAATCTCTCATAATTTTTGCTGCCTTAACGTTAAGTTGTACCACTACTTCATCTCAGTTTTTTTTTCTCCCCCTAGGGCACAGATATATAAAATGTTGACAAACATACACTCATAGTACCAGCACGATCACCATATAGGACAAAGTATGGCCCAGCAAGCCAAATTTGGCCCTTTGCTAGTTTTTATAAATAGTTTCTGGAGAAGGAAATGGCACCCCACTCCAGTACTCTTGCCTGGAGGATCCCATGGATGGAGGAGCCTGGTAGGCTACAGTCCATGGGGTCGTGAAGAGTCGGACATGACTGAGCAACTTCACTTTTACTTTTCACTTTCATCTATTGGAGAAGGAAATGGCAACCCACTCTAGTGTTCTTGCCTGGAGAATCCCAGGGACAGAGGAGCCTGATGGGCTGCCGTCTATGGGGTCGCACAGAGTCGTACACTACTGGAGCGACTTAGCAGCAGCAGCAGCATAAACAGTTTCATTATAACAAAGCCACACTCATTCATTTATTGTTGCTGTTGCTCAGTTGCTAAGTCCTGTCCGACTCTTTGCAACTCCATGGACAGCACGTTAGGCTTCCCCATCCTTCACTAACTCCCGGAGGTTGCCCAAGTTCATGTCAGTAATGCTATCCAACCACTGCAAAGCCTAAATAATTTATTTTCTGGCCCTTCACAAAGTATGATGATAGTTTAGATTGTTATAGATGTGCTTTATCAAATCAAGACAATTTCCTTCTAGTCATACTTTACAGAAACCTTTTGTCATGAATGAATGTTGAATTTGGTCAAATGAATTTACTGCACCTATTGTACAGATTTATTGCATCTAATGAAAATATTTTTTTTCCCCAAAAATCTATTGATGTGATAAATTACGTTGATTGATTCTTAAATATTGAAACAAGCTTGTATTTTTAGGAAAAATGGCATTTGGTCATGACTTATTATCAGTTTTATATATTACTATATTTAATTTACTAATATTTGTTGATTTTGTACATATTCATAAGGATTATTAGTGTATAGTTTTCTTTGTATATATTTTTGCCTGACTTTTTATCAGAATAATACATACTTTTAAACATCTTTTTCCTTGTAATTTTGTATTTCATTAGCACTGGCATTATTTCTTTCTCAAATATTTGGTAGAATCCCATGAAAAACTAGACCTGAATTTTTCTTTGCTGGAAGGTTTTTAACTATGAATTCATTTTCTTTAATGAATAAAGGACAACTCAGGTTACTCTATGTCCTCTTTTGTGTGTTAGGTAAGTTTTGTCTTTCAGGGGAAATGTCCAATTCATTTATGTTGTGAAATTTATGAGTATCAATTTGTTCCCTTTATTCACTTGTTATCCTTATAAAGTCTGTAAGATCTATATTCATTCCCATCTTTCATTTCTGATATTGATCATCTCTTCTCTCTTTTTTCTTGATCAATTCTAGTTAGAATTTTTTTCAATTTTATTGACCGTTTCAAAGAACTAGATTCTGTTTTCATTGATTTTCTCAAGTTTTATATTTTAAAATGTATTGATTTCTGCTTATTTTTTTTTAATGTTCTTCCTTCTGCCTGTTTTGGGTTTAATTTGCTCTTCTTTTCATAGTGTCACAGTTAAAGCTGAGATCACTGATTTGAGACCTTTACTATTCTCTAATTAAGCATTCTACTCTAAGTACTGTGTTAACTGCATCACAGAATTTTTAGTTGTATTTTCACTTGTAATCATTTCAAAATATTTTCTAATCATTCTGTAAATTTCCCTGTGACCAAAAGTTATCAGAAGCATATTATTTAATTGCAAAATATTTGGAGATTTCAACATACAATGTATTATTGATTTGTTCTTTACTATGGCCTATCAAAGGATTGTCATGCAGTTATGTTTTGCACTTTTATCCTATTCTTCATCTCTTTTAAATAGTAAATATTTAAACATTTCAAATGTATAAATATGTTGAAGTTATATAGTCTGTCTTGGTGAATGTTCCATGTACACTTGAAAAAAAAAATGTGTCTTCTGCTATTAGACTGTTGATAGTGTTGTTCAGTTCACTTCAGTTCAGTCGCTCATTCGTGTCTGATTCTTTGTGACCCCATGAATTGCAGCACGCCAGGCTTCGCTGTCCATCACCAACTCCCGGAGTTCACTCAGACTCACGTCCACTGAGTCAGGGATGCCATCCAGCCATCTCATCCTCTGTCGTCTCCTTCTCCTCCTGCCCCCAATCCCTCCCAGCATCAGAGTCTTTTCCAGTGAGTCAACTCTAAGCATGAGGTAGCCAAAGTACTGGAGTTTCAGCTTCAGCATCATTCCTTCCAAAGAACACCCAGGGCTGATCTCCTTCAGAATGGACTGGTTGGATCTCCTTGCAGTCCAAGGGACTCTCAAGAGTCTTCTCCAACACCACAGTTCAAAAGCATCAATTCTTCGGCACTCAGCCTCCTTCACAGTCCAACTCTCACATCCATACATCACCACTGGAAAAACCATAGCCTTCACTAGACGGACCTTTGTTGGCAAAGTAATGTCTCTGCTTTTCAATATGCTATCTAGGTTGGTCATAACTTTCCTTCCAAGGAGTAAGCGTCTTTTAATTTCATGGCTGCAATCACCATCTGCCGTGATTTTGGAGTCCCAAAAAATAAAGTCTGACACTGTTTCCACTGTTTCCCCATCTATTTCTCACGAAGTGATGGGACCAGATGCCATGATCTTCGTTTTCTGAATGTTGAGCTTTAAGCCAACTTTTTCACTCTCCTCTTTCACTTTCATCAAGAGGCTCTTTAGTTCCTCTTCACTTTCTGCCATAAGGGTGGTGTCATCTGCATATTCGAGGTTATTGCTATTTCTCCCGGAAATCTTGATTCCAGCTTGTGCTTCTTCCAGTCCAGCGTTTCTCATGATGTACTCTGCATATAAGTTAAATAAGCAGGGTGACAATATACAGCCTCGACATACTCCTTTTCCTATTTGGAACCAGTCTGTTGTTCCATGTCCAGTTCTAACTGTTGCTTCCTGACCTGCATATAGGTTTTCTCAAGAGGCAGGTCAGGTGGTCTGGTATTCCCATCTCTTTCAGAATTTTCCACAGTTTATTGTGATTCACACAGTCAAAGGCTTTGGCATAGTCAATAAAGCAGAAATAGATGTTTTTCTGGAACTCTCTTGCTTTTTCCATGATCCAGTGGATGTTGGCAACTTGATCTCTGGTTCCTCTGCCTTTTCTAAAACCAGCTTGAACATCTGGAAGTTCACGGTTCATGTATTGCTGAAGTCTGGCTTGGAGAATTTTGAGCATTACTTTACTAGCATGTGAGATAAGTGCAATTGTGCAGTAGTTTGAGCATTCTTTGGCATTGCCTTTCTTTGGGATTGGAATGAAAACTGACATTTTCCAGTCCTATTGTTTAGGATTTCTGTATGCTTTCTTTATTTTTTAACTGGATATAGTAGTTTTGCAATGTTGTATTAGTTTCTACTGTACAACAACATGAATCAGCCATATGTATACATATATCCCTTCCCTTATAAGCCCCGCCCCATCCCAACCCCTAGGTCAGCACAGAGCACTCAGCTGAACCCCCCTGTATGATACAGCAGCTTCCCACTAGCTATCTGCTTTACACATGGTAAATGTGTTTATATGTCTATGCTACTGTCCAATTCATCCCGCCTTTCCCTCCCCACTGCTGTGTCCACAGATGCATTCTCTACCTCTGCATCTCTATTCCTGCCTTGCACGTAGGTTCATCAGTACCGTCTTTCTGGAACTTCTATATTCTTACTAAACTTCTTCCTACTGTTTCATGTACTTTTAGAGAGGAATAGTTAAGTCTCTAACTATAATCGCACCTTTATTTATATTTAAGTTCTATGGCATCTTGCATTATCAGGTTATTTTGTCAGCTGCATTTATATTTAGGACTGATCTGTCTTCTCAGAGATTTGACCTGTTTATCCTTATGTTTTATTCCTGTACATACATAGTAATACTTCTTCTGAAATATATCTAGTCTTACGTTAATATAACCATTTAAGCTTTTTTGATTAGTATTTCATGGTATCATTATTATTCATTTGTGTTTGGCCTATCAAAGGATTGTCATGCAGTTATGTTTTGCACTTTTATCCTATTCATCCATCTCTTTTAAAAGCATGTTTAGACTTTATCTTTCATTCAATGCAGTTTTTAATATTGGTAGATTTAAAATCTACCCCATTGTTTTTCCTATTTTCCCTATCTGATGTATTTTTTCCTTTTTTTCCTCTGCCTGTTCTTGGACTGCATTTTATAACACCATATTTATTTATATTTTTGACTCTGCATTTATGCATTTAAACATATTTTGAGAGAATGCATTAGGATTTACAACATAAATTTAATTTGTCACAGTCTAACTTCAAATAGTATTTTGCTTTACATGTAGTATCAGAACCCTGTGATTCTGTGCTTCTCATTCCTCTTTCTTGTCTTCTGTGCTGTTGTCATGTGTTTTGCTTTTACATATGTCATAAACCACAGTACAGTGCTACTATTTTTGTTTTGCCTTGGGCAGTCAATTATCTGTTAGAGCAAAATAAGAAAAACATCTTTTACATTGATTTTCACTTTAGTAATTTCTGAATAGAGATCTTCATTTCTTTTTATAAGCCTAAATATCTATCAGTTATGTTCTGCTTTAAAAAAATAACCCTTTAGCATTTCTTGGAGCATGGGCCTCTGTCTGAATTTTTGATTGTCTGAAATGAGTTTTTCATTCTCCTTTATTTATTAGAGATATTTGTGCTGTGTGTAGAATTCTGGATTGACTTCTTTCTTTTTTCAGCACTTTAATGATGCCTTCTGTGCGGTTTCAGACAATCCATTTGATATCAGTCCTATATTTTTTCCTTTGTATGCAATGTGTCCTTTATTTCCACCAAATCCCTGTCCCTGGTGCCTTTAATATTTTTTATTTATCTTTTTTGAACAGGTTGAGTATGATATATCACAGTGTGCATGTGCTTGTATGTGTGTATGCATGTGCGTGTATTTTGTTAGGGTATTTATTTATACCTATGTAGAAGGCTGGACAGAAGTGTATAGCATTTATGCCTGAAAATGGATATGCCTCTTCTGTTAGGACATGAGTGCAGGAATTTGAGGCAGTAGAGTCAGAAGCTGAGCTGGATTTGTGTTTCATTGTTGCTGTAATCAGTTTCAGGCCACCATATACAAAGACTGCAAGTCTTTGTACCCCTCTCTCCAATTCATGGGCTTCCCAGGTGGCTCAGTGGTAAATAATCTGCCTGCTAACACGAGAGGCCTGGGTATGATCCCTAGGTCAGGAAGATCCCCTGGAGAAGGAATGGCAACCCACTGCAGTATTCTACCTGGGAAATCCCATGGACAGAGTACCCTCGTGGGTCCATGGGGTCACAAAAGAGTCAGACATGACTTAGTAACTAAATAACAACAACTCAATTCACACATTGAAATCCTATCCCACAATGTGATGGTTTTTGGAGGTGGAGCCTTTGGGAAGCACCTGGGACATGAGGGTAGAAGCCTCACAAATGGAATTAGTGCCCTTAGAAGAACAGACCAGAGAGCTAGCTCACTGTCTTTCTGCCAAGTGAGGACACAAAGAGAGGTCAGAAGTCTACGACATGAAACAGGACTCTCACCAGAGCCTGACCCTGACACTCTGACCTTAGATTGTAGCCCTCAGAACTATGAGAAGTAAATTTCTGTTGTTTATAAGACAGCATGTCTGGAGTGCTTTGTTATAGCAGCCTGAACAGATAAAACAGTTGGGAGAGATAATTATTCTCAGAATTCCTGCTCTACCCCGTTTCTGGCCTTCCTCCAGCACCTGTGCCTCTGAGGGAGTTTGTGTCCAGGTATTTGTGATCCTCTAGTGGTTGTCAGCTTCTGCTTCTTACTGAGTGTTTATCAGCCTGGTGATGTGAGGCAGAAAGCCTGTCTGTTTTCCAGGTCTAGGGTCAGACTTAGGTAAGCCTATGCCTGGGCATCAGGGAGCATCTCAATGATCCAAATCTTCCTTGTCATGGTGGTAAAACTGTGCAGGTTGCATGCAGAAGGGTTTCCCAACCTTCCCCCATTGGTAGGAAGCATCTAAGGATGTTGGTATAAATGTTAGTCCCAGTTCTATTTCCTGCTTCTCCCAGAGGACTGATGTGTTCTGCTTCTTGGGGTGCAGGAGCCTGGATAAAGCTTTGTGCTTCCTCCCAGAACCAGGTTCTTGAGCGGTGTCAGGATCTATGGAAATTAGCTTACAAGTGAATGGACACCCTCCTCGTATCTGTGTCCTAGGGGTTCTGTCCTCTCTCAGTAGCTCATGCTCAGCTTTTAGAAGTTTGTTTAAGAAGGTTTTCTGAACTTGTCTTAATCTCTTGTGTTGATATGGTGCCAGTGTCTCTCACCCTGCCACCTGACCCAGGGAAGCTAATGCTCTCCTTGTCACTCTCTTTGCAGCAACTGTTTTCTTTGACATATAGGCTCCCTGGTTTCTCACCTCTCTGACAGATTCATGAAAAAATATGATTCTATATTTATATGACTTTTTCTTGCTTTTAGTGTAGGACAGATATAAAACTCTGTACTACCCACATTGGTATCAAACTATCATTATCATAAAAGAGTCTAGTTTTCTTATTTTAATGTAGTTTTAAAATCATATTTATCCTTTTCATATTTCCTGATTCTAGATATCTTCATATTTTCCCTTCTCATTATTAGGCTCTAAAAATAGATTTATAAAATTTTAATAATATTCTGGAAATAGAATAAAGATATACAGTGATATGTTATAAGTAATTTCTAATATTTGAAAATAAAATATTTCCTATTAAAAACATGACCATAATCAAAGGAAAGGGATTTTTATTTTCTCTGGGTATAGCTTTAGACCTATTGCTAGAAGTATGAATGTTATAATCGCTTTTTAAACAGAACTGAAATCAGATCTCTGAAGGTGCTAACTGCTTACAAAAGCACAGCAAAGTACCCTGGTCAATGGTATTAAGCCAGTTTTGTTCAGTAGATAAAAGAGATGCAAGTTCAGCCCCTAGGTTGGAGAGACTCCCTGAGGTTTGCTTGGAAAATCCTACGAACAGAAGAGTCTGGTGGGCTACAGTCCATGGGGTTGCAAAGAGTCAGACTGGCTGAGCACACATACATTCACTAGTTTTTTCATAAATCTTTGAGTCATTTTGGCTTGGGAGGAAAAATGTCTTTAAGTATCTGTTTGCAAATGACCATCATGATATTTTCCATGAGAAAGATATAGAGGTAGAGAGGAATCCCAGTTTGAGTCAAAATTTCACAACCTTCTGAATTTATCAAATGAATAAAAAGAAAGTGAAGCAGCCTCAAGAGAATTCTCTACAAATTAGCTAAGAATCCTGGAAGTTTTATAATCTGACTGGGACTCAATTATTATTACCTATAAAAATAGGTGTTGTATTAGAGTGACTATATAGTTTCCTGAAGTTCCAAGATTCTCTGATTCCTAATTATGTATCTCTGTTTATAATGATTTGATTGAAAAACCACTCTTACATGAATCTTTCTATAACTGCAGGTTTTATATGGGGAGAGATTAAACAAATGTGGGATGGTGGACTTCAAGATTACATCCATGATTGGTGGAATTTAATGGATTTTGTGATGAACTCCTTATACCTAGCAACAATCTCCTTGAAAATCGTTGCATTTGTAAAGGTAACTATAATTTATGTTATTGGTAAAGCAAAAGTTATGTTAACTATTGATAATATTCCATTGTTATTATTTTTATTAATAATGCTGCCTAGGGCATTATCTGTATGTGAAATTCATCATCTCATGACTTTCCTGAGAGATAGAAATAAAATACATAGATAATGCACAGCTTATAGTCGTAAAACAAATTTTGATAGACATTTAGAAATTGTCACCCAATTTTCTGGTATCTAAATTGAATGATGCCTAAAAGTGATTCACAATAGCTGCTCTCAAGTCTAATCTTTTCCATTTCTAATGAAATTCTACCTCAAACACTGTTCAAACTTTTGCAACCAGAATCTATTTTTATCAGTTATAACTAACTGATAAAATTACACAGACAGATCAAAATATTACTCTCTTAAAGCATTGAAATTATTATTTCAGTTTAAACTAATATAGCTTGATATAATTGGAGCAGAATATAATTCTTCTCCTCACCCCATTCAATGTGACAGTGCTGAAATCTCACACACCCATTCCTCCCCCGCGTTCCATACAGCATCAATCTCACCCCAAACCACATAATTTACATAAAGCGTTTTTGTTCTGCAGTGACAACTGAGATTATTTTGTGCTTTGGGGGATGTTTTTTAAACCAAAGTATGATCGTGTCCTCCTTCCTGCCTTTCCTTTCACTCCTTCCTTTTCTCTTCCTTTTTAAAAAATGTGTGTCAAACTGATGAGTGAATTAGGAAAACACAGTGTTTAATTGGGACTGTACATGAATAATTCATGCGATCTAATGATCTGAGCTAGGAAATGCTAAAACAAAAGTGAACTCTCATTCATTTAGTGTTGTACTAAGTCAGCTCCTGAAACGTTCAGCTGTAACAGGGTCAAAATTGCCCAAAGTCGTTTCCTGAATTGTTCAATTAAAATGTTTCCAGCACTCATCAAAACATTCAGAAAAAATGTTTTCTGCCAGTTTCATGGAAAACTAGCTATGTTTTAAGAATGGAAATGATTTGATAATTTTTTTCTATCTGCATTAAGAATGAATTACCTTGGGCCTTTCTGAAGATGACAGAAAATATTGTGTTAACCAAGCCAGTTTTGCATCTGTGCAGGAGATGGATATCTATTTTGAAGTGCATATCTTCCCAATTCTTCTTTCTTCTGTCATGATGCTTAAGTATATCTATAAAGTTGTTTTGGACATGTTTCTCTCAAAAAGTAATGTATCTGTTTTTTTGTGACCACGTGCAGTTATAAAATTCTAGTTCCACATGACATATCAATTCTTCTCATACTTTCAGGTGCTAAGAATCACCTGAAGAGCTTGCTAAAACAGATCCCTTTTCTCAATTCCCACAGGTCAGGAGTATTAGGCAGGGGCCTAAATTCGCATTTATTGCAAATTCATCAGCTAATTTTGAAGTAAATGGTCTAAGGAAGACATCATGAATAGCCCTAGGCTGAAAAATTCTATTTAGCAGCTCAAATAAATATGGGTTTGATGCCAAAAGGAACCTCTCTCATATAATATTTATATTAAGAAACATTTTATAGATCTCATTTATATGGTATTCACTTATGGTACATATATATTTTATATATAAGAACTCTGATATATACTAAGTACAATTATATAAATTAATGAACACCTGTGTATTTGGGGCCTCAGTGGTTTCAGATAACTGGATTTGAATTTTCATAAATTCTTTATGTGGAATATCTGTTTTCAAACTAAAATATAAACATTGTTCCTTATACTGTAAATGGGAAATTTTGTGTTAAAAATTCAACTAGGGAGTACCCTGGTGGTCCAGTAATTAAGACTCCACACTTCCAATGCAGGGGGCATGGGTTCAGTCTCTGATAGGGAAACTAAGATCCAGCAAGCTTCACATGGCTAAAAGACAAAAAAAAATCAACTCATCCCAAGTGATGAAGAAGAAAGAAAAGAAAAGGAAAAAAAGATGGAAAAGTACATAGAAATAACCTCAGATGAAGTCTTTGGGAAATATATGGATTGCTTATGCCCTTTGGTCATAGGAGTTCAGCTAGGATTATAAACATAAATGATGAAAAGTTATTTCTGAATGACTAATTTGTGTGCTCCAAACCTGAGTTTCATGAATAGTTTTTAAATGGCTGCACTTTAGACCTGGGTTTCCTGGGCTCAGTTTTCTCCCATCACTTACTAGTTATGTGAACTTGGACCTGTTTTTTCACCTCTCTGTGCTTCACCTATAAAATAAGGAATTTCTGCCTTACACCATTAATATGAGAAAAACATGAGTCGATCAATGTATTTAAAGTGCTGGTATCCAAATGCATGATTAGTTCTCTCCTTTCTCTCCTACTGCTGTTTCCTCCTCCTTCATGTACCCTGAGTCCACTGGACTTGCCTCTTGCAATGTCTTTATTGTGGCATTTGCTTTATTTTAGTTGAAAAAGACCTTCATGTCTGAATTCACACTTGCCTTTACCACTTGCAAACTGTCTAATTTGGGGCAAGGTGTTTCATGTGGGCCTCGATTGTATTATCTTTTAAATGACGATAATAGCAAAAAAGCACCGACTTTGGGAGGCTGTGATGTCATGCTGATTTGGTGACTCAGCCTCCTTGATCATCTTTTGTTCTATCATTCATTTTCTCATGCTAATTTTTAATAACATAATTTACGATTTCAGGAACAGGAGCATTATTTCTGTACAAAAATAGACTACCATAAATGAGGCAAACAGTCATTTTGTGAATCAAGCAATGAGAATTTATGGAGTCACATTAAGAAACTGGCTTTCCATCTGTTTGTTGAGAATGCAGACACTGGCGATACAGCCCCTGCCTTCAAGCAGTTCACAGAAAGGAAAGAGAAATGCACATGAAGACCTTACAGTGTGATAAGGTCTACCACAGGGACCTTGGTGGCATCATGGAAGGAACTAAATTTGGCTGGCAGTGTCTTGAAATGATTTAGAGGACAGAGTGAGTGGGGATGTATTGTGTCCATGAACATTCATAAATGTCCCTGGGAGAAGAGACACAACATGCATGAGTCTGAGAGTATAAAGGAGGCCACTAATTCAGAGGGATGGTCCAGGGAACTGGGGCAGGGAGAGGATGGGAAGGACTTTCCAGATCATGCTATACAGTTTGAATCCTAAAATAAAGAGGAACCCTTAATGAGGCTGAAACAGAATGAGTCAAATGATGATGATTACCTGAAGTAGAGCAGTGGACACAGGAGAAGTTAATAGAAGATTGGCTTTGGGAAAAAAAAAAAAATTAGGAGGTAAGATCCACAAGACACGTGATTTGTTATTATGAAGGCTTGGATCATAGGTGGGATCCCAGAATGGTCTTGACGCTGCTCCTCAGTAAATAGTTTACTTCTGATGGTTATGATGACCAAATGAACCATCAGTCCTTCAAGAGGGAGATCCTTCTGTAACTGGTCTGTAGGGAGAGAACCTCCTGGTCTAGCAGAAGGACCATTCTTATTTGGCTCATCCCTTTGCAATTTATCCTCCTGGAGATTTTTTTTTTTTAACATACAAAAGGGTCCTTTTGGCCAAAGGTGTGATCTGGGCTCTGATCCATACTTGGTATGACTACTGCCTGTACCACTTCCTACCAGTACGATTTGGGACAAGTTAACCTATGCCTCAACATTCTTCTCTGTAAGATGATAGGAATAATCAAATTCCAGACAATGTTTGTGAGGATCTCATTAATAAACACATTTATGCCATAGAGTTTAATATAAGCACTCAGTTGTTTTTTATTTTGATTAAAATGAAACAGCATTAGGTTATACAAAGAGAACACAGAAGTTCACGTGACTTTAGGATTCTCCTTCTCCACAAGGCTTGTGGTTCTGCCTTAAATGCCTTGATTCATTAGCATTTCACAGCTTAGGGATTGTAGCTTTTTAAAATTTGCTTTTAATTTTTGAAGGAGAAGGTTTGTCAATCATTTCTTGTTCTCACCATGTATAAAATGTTAAGTCAATCTAGAGCTTGTTGATGCCTGGGCACACTTGGAAAATGTTAGTTTATCTTCATTAGGAATCGTTTTCTCCTAAATATTACCCAGTCCCTTTTCCTATGTATAACTTGTCTCTTATGTCTATCTTCTGTCATTTGGCAGAAATGGTTGCAATTCTATGCCTCGTCCACTGTGTAAATAATATTCTCAGAAATCAAAATGATGAGGAATAAGAACAGTTCTTTCAATGATCTTGCTGGAATTTTTCATAGCACCAGTCTTCTAAATAGTATTTACCTCATTGGTCCCTCTTCTTATCAGCTAGAAAGAAGGCAAATGTTTCCATTTCACAAATGTTACAACTGTAGTGAATTCTCCAAATCATGAACTTTTCTAAATATTCTTTAGTTTTATGACAGAGAGCTGTAGATAGTTAAATCTGAGTTGTATAGTATTATCTACCACAGGAGAAAACCATACACCTTCCTGTTGTCTTCACTTCTTAATTTTCTAACCAGTTTGTAGAAAGGGAAATGTTTTCACCTTATAAATCAAGCATTAAAACTAGCATACATTTTCTGTTTAATTTTGTAGAACAAATGTTTTCACTTTGCCTCAACTTAATTATTATTCATTTTGAATACTTGACTTTTATGAGTATGCATCAGGCTCTAGAGAATATAAAGATGAACTTTTCCTATATTCAAGGAACTTAGGACCTACTATTATGATGCAATCCGTCTTCCTCTCCTAACACTTTTGCTAAGGTGTTCATGATCTGCCTTCAGCTTTCTCTTAGAGTTATCACTATTCCCAAAGCCTCTGCAACCCAGCTATATTAAGATGCTCCCATTTCTACAAATGATCCATCTTTTCTAACAATCGTACTTTAGAATATGTCTGGGACAGTTCTCCACCCGAAAATGCTTTTCGAGCTTCTGTCACATATAAAACACTCTATTAGATGTCCAGTACCAAAAACACATTAGACAAAGCTCCCGACATGGAAATCTGACAAGGAACTCAAAGGTAAATATTCTGTTTTCTAGGTCTGCATAGGAGCAAGTTCCTTACAAAGAATCTAAATAGAAATGGAGGCTTAAGGCAAAGTCAGACTATGTTAGGTTTATAATTTATAAGCAAATCCATGAGAAAAAAAGGAAAGCAGGAATTTCTGGTGCTCAAAGAGATATAGGTATGTACATATCTCTTGATTTCTCTCGAACAGGGGATTGCCAGCTCTGGTCAGCAGGATCCTGGTGTCCACTCATCTGTAGTACAAGAGAACTTCTCAAAGGAAAGACAAGCACTGCCTATTTAATATCTGTCTTTTTCACTGTATTGTAAGCCTGCATGGCATGAGTTATAGCTTGTTTGATTACTACTATGAACCCTGAAGATATTGCCTGACACAGAGTATGCACTCAACACATATTTGATAAGTGATTAGTAGCCAAAGAATCAAAATAATTAGAATTGAAACCCATTTTTTAGACAAAGGGTCCAGGATTCATAGAAAGGCCTTTTGGTGAGAATGTGAGGGTCAGTTTGGAGAACGGCCAGAATTGAAGGTTTGAGCCAGAGCGGTAAGCACCTAATTGGGTACAAATGGAAAGTCAATCTCAAAAGGAAGTCAAGTCCCAGATTCCAGAGGCTTCATGTGACATGTTGGGAAATGGAATTTCATCATGAGGATACTGGTGTCATTCAAGAACATTAAGCCAGATTGCCTGATTGGTCCTTTTAAAAGATGACCTGGAGGAAATAAATGATTATAGAGACAAGATTCAAGGCAGGGATAAGAGTTAAAAGGCTATTATAATCATTTCTGTAGGGAATAGATTTCCTACAGAAGTAGATTTCCTACAAAACTTCCTTTTGTAGGAAACTTTTTTTAACAGTGAGGATACCAGTGTCAAGGAGTAAGGACATATATAAGATTTTGGTTTCAAAGGCTGGGAGTTTGCTAGGAAGGACTCTAGGATCAACCTCAAATGCTGCCTTAGGTGATTTACTGCCATCCACTGAGATGAAAAAGCATGAATTGTGAAGGTGTTTGAGGATGAAAAGAGGATGAGTTTCAATTCTGACCTGTGAGTTTGAGACACCCATGAGATATTTAAGAGAAAATGTCAAGAGGAAAGAGAATATAAAATATGAATGTACGTGCAACTTCTGGGCTGGAGATGAGGAATTGGGAGTTATTAGCATATAAGTGACAACTGAAATCACAGGAAATATCCAGGGAGAGTAGAAAGAATAAGAAGAGAAGGGCTCTGAGAAGTGAACTCGATGTTTAAGGTGCAAGTGAAGAAGCAGAGCCTGCTAAGAAGATTGACAAGAGCCATCACTCTGGCTGGAGGCAAACATACAAAGATGAAACATGAGTATAGATCTTGTGAATAAGTTTTAGAAAATAAAGCCAAAGAAAACTTTAAAATTCAAGTTAGTCTTTTCATTCCTAACAGTAGATGTGGAAAATATGTTTAATCACTGCAAAATTACCACTTTTCTGTACAGAGTCACAGAATAGCTTGGTTTGAAAGAAATGTTTAAATTGCTTCATAAAATAATGCCTTTCTTTAAAACCTAAGTGAAATGTACATAGATGTGAATGGCAGAATAAAACTTAAAGAGTAAAGTTTAAAAAAATGAAATCAAGAGAGAATTCCTAAAATTTTATATCTCAGTTTATTGCTAACAAGAAACAAGGTTTCTGGGTCAGAGAACAGATACATTCTTTACTTACAAAACAGTCTTCACATTGGTCCCCCATGCTCCAAGCTCACACAGGGCAACAGAAGAGAAGCCAGATGTGCCCTCCACATACATGAGTTTGTATCACAGGACAGCAGTGGGAAACTAATGCGTCTCAGAGCTTGTGTAGTACAGCTGTGCCTGCTGCCCATATTCCCCCTGGAGACAGAAAGAGCAAGACCTTCACCTTCTAAAGTGAACAAGTTCTCTCTGGGGAGGCAAAGATCCCCCTGGATTATTATCCTTAGACAGTAAGCAGATGGTTCCAGGGAAGATTTTTCTCAGTCTCTCAGGAGGTCTCTCTCTTTAATTTCCAAGTCTTCATTCAAACATCCTTTAACCCTGTGCTTAGTCGCTGAGTCGTGTCCAACTCTTTGCAACCCCATGCACTGTAGCCTGTCAGGCTCCTCTGTCCACAGGGGATTCTCCAGGCAAGAATACTGGAGTGGGTTGCCACGCCCTCTTCCAGGGGAATCTTCCCAACCCAGGGATCGAATCCAGGTCTCCCGCATTGCAGAAGGATTCTTTACCTTCTGAGCCACCAGGGAAGCCCTCCTTTAACCCAAATACCAGCAATATTTTTCTCAGGATACCCCGACCAGGTATAAATGCTATTCACATAGCATTGTTTCTCATCATTTATCCGGAGTGCTGGACCCTGAAACAGTCCTGGATAATTATATAGGGGCAGAAGCTAGCATCTCATTTGCAAAATGGAAACCATCCTCTTATGATTTTGCAAGCCCCAGCTGAGAGAATTTGCTAAGAAGGGTTCTAAAGTACAGTAAGTCAATAGCAGAGCTGGAGTCAGTGACCATGTGACGATGGATTTTACATCCTACTGGATCAAACGGGCTGTGATGCCTAGAACAAGGAATGGTATCTCCACTAGATTCAGTAACATCAAAGGATCCTTCGAGCTTGAACAACATATAATCTCTATTCATTGCCAGTCTCGTTAGCGCCAGATAGAATGTGTCACTTTCTCTTCTCTATTCCCACAGCAGTTAGTGTTCATCTCTCAGAGCATTTTTATTATAATTATCTGTTCCTTTCATCCTCATTTTTCCATGCGTGAATACTTGATGGGATAAAATGTCTCTTGAGCACCTAGGACCTGCAGGGCATTGTGTTAAATGTGGTGAGAAATTCCAAGAAAACAGTTATATCTTTAAGAATGCTTATTGTTTAGTATTTTGTACATTTTGAGGTATGGTCCTCAGCCATATAAGTTAAAAGAGAGAGAGATGATTAGCCATCAACAGAAGGCTAGATATTCTCTACTAAAATATGTGTGTCTTTCAAGAGAATGAGAAAAGGAAGATTAATGTTATCTTAGTCTTTGAAGGAAAAGGTGGCATAAAATACAGGGTGGCGGGAAGGAACTGGAGAGAATTAGGTGAGGTTTGATACTGCAAGCTGTTACTCTAATACTCATGACAATGAATCAAAAATCTTATTTTCTTTTTCCTGTATCTTCAATCCTTAGCTATTTTATGCTGAAGCCATGCGTGGGAATGCTTAAGAAGAGTTATCAGGATTTAAAAATAGAAAATAATTTCCTTCTAGTTCAAACTTGATTGTTTTAAATTGTCACTCAAGCAGGCGTCTGAGTGTTGAACAAAATCAAGAACTTCTGAGGTATTTTCTCCCCAAGGAGATTTTAAAAAATACTATCTATTACTTTCAAGAGAATTAATTAACATTTGTAAAGGTCTTTGGTATAAAATGCAATATAAAAAGAATAGAAATATTCTGATGGTACTCATAGAGAAGTAACTTTTTTTTCCTACATGATCATTAGGAAAAAAATGCAGTTGTCTAGACATTTTTAGTGATGTATGTGAAAAAGAAAATGTAATTTATTGCTCATTCTTATACAGATATAACCATAGATGTTCATAATGTAGCATTTCAACATGTATTTGACCTTTTCTTGATAAGGATACAAATCTACTTTAAGATTACAAGGGATAAATTTCAATGTTCTCCTTCTATAGCCTGATATCAAAACAGTTCAAAGCTGACATTTTAATCATACTTTAAAAATAATTGCTCGTCAAAGTTTAATGTAACAAATATTTTTCTCAAATCAAATGTTTTATCTAATTAGGGAATGTTTAAACAAATATCACACTTTCTACACATGAAATATTAAAATCAGCAATCCATTGATTGCCTGAGTGATTTCCAACTTAGGTTTTATGTACATTTAGGCTATAACAGATACAAAATATTAATGGTGATGCCCACATTCGTCATGACTATGTCCACGGCCACTACTTCCACTCATTTATATGTCATTTGTGTCCAACATGGATAACTCTAGAATAGGCACATGTGTCAAATATGGTAAGTGAAGTCATTGATTTTGTTCAAAGTGTAGCAGTTTTCCCCTATAATGTAGTTTTCTTTTTTATTATGTTATCTCTATTTTTTCCAATATAAAATCAGACTGTTGTTTTTTTTTCCTATATAACATTTTCCTTTTCTTTTTTTAATAGTTCTATTGCAAAGATCAAGGCCTGATGTACTCACAGATTAGCAAAGACTACAAATGACAAGGACAGATTAGGAAGGTTGCTTTGATTACAGCTCATCCCTTATAAGTTCCTTTCGTAAATGTCTTATTTTTGTGTAGATTAGAAGTGCTGCCACCTTCATGGAATACATCAGCTTCCTGCCAATAGGTCATGGTGCTGAAGCCACCTGAAAAAAATCATCCTGGCCTGGGCTTGACGGATTTGTATGTATGTGCTTGTTTCATACTTTATTTTCTCCTTGTTTCTCTCTTTTCTCCAGTACAGTGCTCTTAATCCACGTGAATCTTGGGACATGTGGCACCCCACGCTGGTGGCTGAAGCTTTGTTTGCTATTGCAAATATATTCAGTTCCCTGCGTCTGATCTCACTGTTCACTGCAAATTCTCACCTGGGGCCTCTGCAAATATCTCTGGGAAGAATGCTCCTGGACATCTTGAAGTTTCTGTTCATCTACTGCCTCGTGCTGCTAGCATTTGCCAATGGCCTAAACCAGTTGTACTTCTATTATGAAGAAACAAAAGGGTTAAGCTGCAAAGGCATACGATGTGAAAAGCAGAATAACGCCTTTTCAACGTAAGTCTCATGAACTTTCCTCTTGGAAATGTTGGTAGAATTTAAAGGCTACTTACATTTTGAAATTGAACCATGACAAGTGGTTGCAAAGAAACACTGTGCTCAGTGGGGAAAACAGAGATATCTAGTACATCTAAGTTTTAGTAAAATGGTCTTTTCTTTTAAATGAGCTCATATAAAAGATAGCTATGTATACTGTTTTATAAGGGGAAATAGAAATTCCCTGCTGGTTCAGTGGTTAGGGCTCCATGCTTCCATAGCAGGGGCCATGGCTTCAATTCCTGGACAGGGAACTGAAGTATCACATGTCGTGTGGCACCACCAAAAAAAAAAAAAACCCAACAACAAAAATATTGCTGAGAGAAATTGGAGAAGACCTAAATAAATGGAGGGGCTTCCCTGACACCTCAGTTGGTGAAGAATTCACCTGCAATGCAGGAGACCTGGGTTTGATTCCTGGGTTGGGAAGATCCCCTGGAGAAGGGATAGGCTACCCACTCTAGTATTTTGGGGCTTCCCTTGTGGCTCAGCTGCTAAAGAATCCACCTGCAATGTGGGAGACCTGGGTTTGATCCCTGGGTTGGGAAGATGCCCTGGAGAAGGGATAGGCTACCCACTCCAGTATTCTGGTCTGGAGAATTCCATGGACTGTATAGTCCATGGGGTTGCAAAGAATCGGACACAAGTGAGTGAGTTTCCCTTTCACTTAGAATAAATGGAGAAATATATTTAAAAAATATGAAATGTGGAGTAGAAAGGAACCTGTGTCTAGTGACAGCGTACAAGCACGTTAACGGATAGAATTTATGGAAAACCAGTCATGGAAGAAAATCCAAATGCTTTTCAATCTTTGCTCAGGCGTTTTCCAGATACTGAAGTCCCTTCACGTGTCTCTGTTATTCTCAGGTTCCCTAGCCCAAAGTCTAAATGTGGGGAAATAATTCAAACTAGAGACCTCAGGCTAACCTAGGCCATGATTCTGATGTGCATAAAACTCTCTGTGCCCTTACAGCTGATGAGCATCTGGTCTCTTGGTGTCTAATGAGCATCTGAGCATCTTGGTGTCAAGCTTCAGTCAGGCTTGCTGACAGCACACATTCATGGCCACAGTGTTTCAGGCTCACATAGCCCTAATACATGCCTGTGTCTACTTCCTTCCCACTGTGATAAACAGTGAATTAGCAGATGAATTAGGCAGTGAGGTGATCTTCCTCTCCACAGTAATCACGTGAACACATGGTCATTTGGTAGATGCCTTTGAAAGTCAGATGGCCATTCATTGGCCATTCTAGAATTTTATGTAATCTAAAAGAGTGCAGTAATTTCTCCAGTGGGAGGAAATCAGTTACGTCCCATAAACTAAATTACTTTTGGTTAAAATAGTCTTTTTGTCTCAGTTCTGTGTTTGTTTTATCTGTGATCCCAGTATTTAAAACCCCACTTTAATCCATCAACATCTGATTATTTGCACATAAGTTTTCATTGCAGTCTTAGCTGCCTGAAATCCATTCAGAGATAGATCTGATACAAACCACGAATCAAAGAAAACAAAAAGTCATCCCAGCTCCACCTTGTCACTTCATCACTTTCTCCAGCCTTTTTATTCTCCTGAGCTTAAGCAATTTCTCCAGTCTGACCAGTTTGCCCTGCTTTGTCATCTTCCTCGTGCTCCCTTCTCACCAGTTCAGCAGCGATTCGTTGAAACCCCTTGCTGCAACATCCTGGTGATGAATGGCTTTGGACTGTGTCTCAGTTTTAATATCAGAACTTGTCTTTCTCCACTCACTTATGATCCTAGACTTGGCAATCTGCCCCTGGCAACAAGGATAAGGAATTCACAGTCGTAGACCCCACCAACCTCTCCACTTCTTAGACTCAAATTCTGCCTGTAACAAAGTTCCTGGATGTTGTCTGCCTGCTGATTGGCCTCCTGGATTTCTGATGGAAATAGAGACCCTTTTTCCATGCTCCATCTTTCACAACTCCTAGTTACTCTGTGCTGTGTGCTCCGATATAGACTGCTTGCTAAGACCACCCTGTTGATATTTGCAGTCACATCCTTCTGATTCCATGCTTTGGCTTCCAGAAAAAACTTCCACACAGCCCCTAGAACTGAGTTTCCTCCTCAGGTCTTCTTTAATTCAAGGAACATTTGTGGTTCCAAGTCCCAACCCATTTTCTGACATCTTATGCATTGCCGTTAACAAGGGTTCTACCTAATCCCATCCTAATTTCGGAGAAGGCAATGGCACCCCACTCCAGTACTCTTGCCTGGAAAATCCCATGGATGGAGGAGCCTGGTGGGCTGCAGTCCATGGGGTCGCTAAGTGTTGGACATGACTGAGCGACTTCACTTTCACTTTTCACTTTCATGCATTGGAGAAGACAATGGCAACCCACTCCAGTGTTCTTGCCTGGAGAATCCCAGGGATGGGGGAGCCTGGTAGGCTGCCGTCTATGGGGTTGCACAGAGTCAGACATGACTGAAGTGACTTAGCAGCAGCAGCAGCAACAGTATCCTAATTTATGATCCATGAGATTCTCAGAAATCTGCTTGCCCTGTTACTGGTTTTGTGGTAAATGCTAACGTGTGTTGTGTGTGATTGTGTTTAGTTGTTCAGTTATGTCTGATTCTCTGTGACCCCATGGACTATAACCTACCAGGCTCCTCTATCCATGGAATTTTCAAGGCAAGAATACTGGAGTGGGTTGCCATTTCCTTCTCTAGAGGATCTTCCCAACCCAAGGATCAAACTTGCGTCTCCTGCATGTCCTGCATTGACAGATGCTTTACCACTCTGCCACGTGGGAAGCCCCAAATGTTTACATATTGTGAGCTAATTTAAATATGTGTCTAGGAAGAATATGGCTAGAAAATCTGATGCAAAATATTTGATACAAATTTTCTTCTAAAATCAAACATGTTAAATAACTTGGCTTATGTATTATGTTAGCATATACTGATCAATGATTTTTCTCTATTATCATGAAAAGCAACCAATAAGTGTATATCAGTCAAATATTATAGGTCCAAATCATTCAACACCAGTAAATCAGGTGTTCTACCTGAATTTTCCCCCAGATAGCAGATGGTAAATCTGCAAGCAACAAATTATTTTTGTTCAAAGTTACGAAGAGTAACTAGTATGATTTCTTTTTATTTTGGCCATGCTTCATGGCATGCATGATCATAGTTTCCCAACCGGAAACTGAACCCAGGTTCCCTGCATTGTAAGGTGGGTTCTTAACCCCTGGACCACCAGGGAAGTCCCACAATGATTGTTTTTCAATATTAATCTGCCTTACTAACTATCCTTCGACCCTGTTCAGTATCTCTGCAAAAACTCATCTGATAGATTTGGCCTTATGTGTCTAAGAGACAACTTCTGTATTCAGTTCACACCACTAGCACAGACCTTTCTCCCTAAGATCTGTAAGTCCAACTGTCTTTTGAACAGCTCTTCATGCAAATGTCCTAAACATTGAAACCCAATCAAAGAAATCTCATGAGAGTCTCTCAAAACATTTTTCTTCCTCCTCCTCAACTCCTTTTCTTAGTCAATGCTACCACAACCCATCCAGATACTTAAATCAAAAACTAGATCCCCCCGTCCCCACACCCTCGCCACGCACAGTCAGTCTGCAAATGTCTACTCCTGCTGTTTTTTATCTCGGGCCCTCTTCCCTTGCTCGCTCGCTCTGCCTAAATCCAAGTTCCTTGGCCCCTGGTGCCCGCCTTCCTTGACATGTCTTCTGTCCCGTTGCCTGCATGATCTTTCTAAACCAAAATCTTGACGCTCTTGTATTTAAAATATCTCAGTAGTTTCTTGTTCCTTATTGGATTCAGTCAGATTTCTTAGCTTGACATACTGAGTTCTCAGTGATCTGCCCCGTTCTCGATTCCCCAATAACACATTACTCTTCAACATTTTCTAATGGGTTAAGCTGTCCCTAAAAAGGTCATACTATTCTCTCATCTCAGAATGCTCTTGTTCTGCCCTCTTACTTAGTGAAGTTTTATTCTGGATTCCAAAACCCATCTCAGAGGTACCTTTTCTGGATGCCTTTCTGATCCCCTCCTGACTGTGAGCTCCCAGTGGGAACAGACTGTGATCTGCCTTCTGTGTCTCTCCATGCATTTGCCCACCAGCAAGGGGGCCCTTCTCCTACTCCTTTAATGGTTCCAGCTTGTTTTCTCTCTGATGTGGATAGAACTACATGTTGCTAAAAGACACCAAATGTTTGGTCACTGAAAGTAATCTTCATACAATTATAAATCAATAGTCTCTGGGAAAGAAGCTCTCTCTCTTATGAATACAGAGGCATGGACTTTGTGACAGATATTTTCTCACTAAGAAAAAAACCATTAATGTTGATTGGAGCTGCGTTCCTGATAACTGGAACTGGCCAACTGCAGTCATACTTTGTTTTAATATACTTTATTTCTTATAAACTAGGAATGAAACAAGTCATATGTCTTGTATTAATTTATATTTCCTCATTGGTTTCACCCCAAGAATAGAGGAAAATTCATCTGTGGAATACATGACTTTTTTTTTTTTCCCACTTGTTCTCTTTCTCTTGTTGTAAGTATTTAACTGGGGAGCAAGCTTGTTTTAGGAATTGAGAAATAGCCTCAAGAAGCAAGAGACAAAATATTACTTTTAGGATGGCAATGCTATAGAAGTTGCCAGATTTTAGTCTTTAACCAAGATGTCATACTACTATGCTTTGATTAAGTGTGGCATTATCCTGGAAAGCTTTCTGTGCTTATCTTTCCATAGAATTAGGAAAATATTGTCCCATAATGGCAATCTGAAATGAGATGTAGCTAATGGCTCATCAGTTTATGGGCAATGTTGCTATCAATAATTACGAAAGCAGTTTTAGAAACAATGGTTTTGAAATATTAACTTAGATTGCTTTTTTAATCCATGCAATATGAGAAGAATTAACTAAGAAATACCAGTGTCCTGGTAACAGGGTCTTGATTCATCTAAAAGTACATATATTTTGGTTAAGTGGAACTATTCTACAAATCTTACTTTTGATTCATTCAACTGAAAAAATGAAAATAAAAATAAGAATGAAATTCAGAATTAACCATAAAATTTCATCTTATTTTGAATTTTCTTATTTTCAAATTTTAATTAAATATGTAAATAAATGTTTTGCCAAAGAGTCTGCTAATATCCTAATGATGAATAGTTCTTATTTAGGTAGAAGAAAATCAGAATTATTCAACCATTACAATCCATTTACTCTCTATCCCTTTTTTATTTGAATATTTAGAAAAGTAACTGCTATGAGATTTATGTGGCAACATTTTATACAATTTATTATATCATTCATGTAACTTTTCTCTGAACTGCTATTGAGGTTAGAGAAAAACCAGTTGAATTATACTTTATATTCACAGTGAGAATGTACGCTATTTAGGAAGAAAGAACAACATCATTTTGCATTGAAGCCAATGACACTGTCATTTATCTTAGAAACTGTCCTTAAAGCTACTGAAAATAAAGAACTCATGGCCTTGGGTCAATTCTGAAAGTTTTCAAAGAATAACTTCTAGTGGCCTTTGTCTGAGGCCAATGAATTATATTGAACTTTCCCTGATATTGTTAGACTCTGACATCTGATAGTCCTTTAAAAGTATGGCAGAAACCAACACAATATTGTAAAGCAATTATCCTCCAATTAAAAATAAATAAAAAAGAAATGGTACAAAAATGAATCACAAAATCTGTGAATAAATCTAAAGTGTCAACTGTATTAAACAATTATATATGCAGTTTAAAAATAGGATGGAATTATAATAAATGATACTTTTTCAAAAATTAAAAAAAATAGTATATATATGGTGAACTCTTCCCAATGTACATCCCAGTTGACAAGACAAGATCTGATTGAGGTTGATCACATTAAAACCTTTAAGATAATTTGCCCCACTGAGAGTCCAACAGCCCTAGCAAAATAATTCAATTAGGAACCATTGCATTTCCTAGCCTATAATTAAAATTTTGTTACACAATTAAACATATGAAATGGTTTATGTAAAAAAAAAATTCAGAAAAGAAATCCTGAACACAAATTAAGGCATCCGTAGTGGGATTATCATGGTTATCCAGATGAGAAATCCATAGATTGCGTCAAGTAATAGGAGTTTGGTACAAGAATCCGGCACAGGATTATATCCATTAGATTCTCTAAGCAAGGGCTGACCTTAGCAAGAGCTGGACCTTGGAATTTTTTACTCTGAGAATCGATATTAACATGACTCAGCTACTCCACATTACTCTCTTCAGGGTTTACTTATTACCTGGCTTATTTATACTCTATTCTGTTTCTTAGTGTGTGTTGTGTCAAAACTTTGGCTTCCTCATAATTCCAGGGATCCTAGTTCTACATCGTAACTTCTGTCATTTCAGCGCCTTTTAACAACTACCTCATTCTCTTGCTGTTTCTAAGGTAAAACTTTGACCAAGGGGAGATCTGATAGTTTAAACTCATCTTTGCATGTCAACCCATACCACAGTCCACTGGCCTCACGTGAATTTGCTCTCCTTGGAGCACTTGACCACTGAAATCCTGCCTCCTTACTCAGCATGCCAGGCATAAGATACTTTTTGCTTTTGTTTTCACAATGTAACTACAGTCTTGTTTTAACCATTTCTCAAAGACTCTTAAGAGTTCTATTGTCTTTTATTATATTAAGGTGTTATAATGATCCTACTGAAATAGTTCTTCATTTGAGTTCAGACACTTTTCATCTTTTTCCATTTTGGGAGTAAATTTAAAAAAAATTTTTTAATGCTCCCTGAAATATTAAAAAATAGCAAATTTGATTATCTGAGCATTCAGAGACATCTTGTCATCTTACAGGATTTACTCTGTCTAACTTTAATTGTAAATGTGGAAATCCATAGTGATAATACTATTTTAGTCCTTTTATAATCAAAAAGGAAAAATCAGGTAAAAGTACTTATATTTTTCAAAGACTAAGCCTAAGGATCTATAATTTATCAACTGTCACTTAGTGCCCTGGGACAGAGGTTTGCAAACTTGTTATAAAAAGGACAGGTGGTACATATTTTAGGCTTTTGTAGGCCATCTGTTCTCTGTTGCAATCAGTCACCTCTGCCATCGTAACAGAAAAGAAACTGTAGACAGCGGATAAATGAGTTGATGTGGGTATGCTTCAATAAAACTTTATTTATGCACATTGAAATGTGAATTCATTTAAAATTTTCACATGTCATGAAATATCACTCTTCTTTTGATTTTTTTCTGACCATTTGAAAAAGTAAAAACAATTCTTAACTCAAGACCATACAGAAACAGGCTACAGGTCTGATTTGTCATCTCTAGTCCAGGAAACTAAATAGCTTTCAAAGCTCTAGGGAAAATTAGGTACACATGTGTGCAGTATAAGGAAACAGTATTCTTGGATTCTTTTTATTAAGCTTATTTTAAATTAATCAAATATAAACTAATAGTCATCATAGTCTATCTTCCAATCTTACTGTATAATGGTTCTATTAGTATACTTATTAGTGTCATTTTGTCTTTATTCTAGGTTATTTGAGACACTCCAGTCCCTGTTTTGGTCAATATTTGGGCTCATCAACTTATATGTGACCAATGTCAAAGCACAGCATGAATTCACCGAATTTGTTGGTGCCACCATGTTTGGGACATACAACGTCATCTCTCTGGTTGTCCTGCTTAACATGTTAATAGCTATGATGAATAATTCTTACCAACTTATTGCTGTAAGTTGAATCACTCCCCTCCTAGAATGTGTTGTTAGCTATACTCCACCCTATTATAATTGGTAATACAATCTGTAACTGCTATGAATGAAACAAATCAGAATTATAAATGGTCAATATGATGTTTATAAGCACTATTAGTATACTTGGCTATATACTAATTTAATTTTTCATATTACATGTGATTATACTAAATCTAACCTGCGAGGCAATCATTGGCTATGGCAAGCAGTAGATGAGGTATGGGCTATGAACAGGCAACTCATCTCTATATAATGCCTTTTGGGTTTTGCATTGTCTCTGACCGTCTAATCTACAATCTTCATAAAAGCAAACTCATACCAGCTTTGCAAGGTACAAGTGCTAGCCCAGAGAGGAGTCTGAATGAAAAAGCACAGGATTTTGTTTCTTAAAGCCCAGAAAAAAGTCACTGAGGAGTAACACTGAATGCTGCAGCAGAATATACAATACCATATGTGTTTATTTGAAACTCTAGAGTGCAAACAGCCTAGCTTATTTATTCATTCATTCAATAAAATCTTATTGAGCTCTTATTCTGTTGCCAGGTATGGTCCTAGGAACTAGAAATATTGCAATGAATAAAAACAACAAAGCCCTTTATCCCTTTGAACTTGCATACTAGTGATCTGTCTGTGGCCATTAGAAACAGTGATAGAACAAATCTATATTGGAATATATATCTTAAGACTTAAATATATATCTTAAGACTTTCATATGTATACTTTAGACAAATAGCATCTTATAAGAATAATTATAGGTTGCCCATTTACTCCATAAATAACTGCAATTATATTGCATCTTTGAATCTATTGCTAATTCTCTGGGATGTCATTATTGTTATTTTGAGAAACAGCACTCCTAATTTTAATTAAACTCTCTTTATGGAAGCAAGATGCCTGTCACAGATGAAAAACTGCCTAAGACGTTAAGAATAAATGAATTTTATTTATGGATTCCCAGACTGAAGCATTCCCACTGAATATACTTAGGCCCAGGGCTCTCCAGGTGGTGCAGTGGTAAAGAATCCACCTGCCACTGGAGGAGATGCAGGAGACGTGGGTTTGAACCCTGGATTGGGAAGACCCCCTGGAGAAGGATATGGTAACTCCAGTATTCTTGCCTGGGAAATCCAATGGACAGAGGAGCCTGGAGGGCTGTAGTCCATGAGGTTGCAGACAGTCAGACACAACTTAGCGACTAAGCAACAACAATGGGAAGATGAGTAGCAGAGGTGACTTTAGTCATCACTAGCCTGGAACTTTCTACCTTCAGTTTTTCCAATCACTAGATGGTTTAATATTGTTACAGACCATTTCAGAATCCCAAGCCTTGAACTGAGGAAGAGTCTGCTTTGTGACCGCAGTAACAGAACATAATGAGGTCAGGATAATCATTAACTTGTGACTCCCTGGAAATGAGAAGGAGCAGAAGCTACTCACAGGCCAACATTTCACCAGTGGGACTGCCTTTTTATGACCTTAAGCCAATTTTACTCATTTCCATTCTCCATGGCTACAGCAAACAGTATCTACTTCTCTTCATTAATGCTTGTTTAGAAAGATAGGGAAGGAGATAGAAATGGGAGAGAAGAGACAAAGGGAGGGAAGCTACGGCTTCTGTGGATCTATCTATCCATTCATCCAATCAGATGTCTGCTAAGAAACAATGAAGACCATGCATTTTCTAGACATGGGAAGCCCGTTGAAAGCACTATCTGTCCAGTGTCTAGACTAAAATCCACATTATTCAGAGTAGAAATGTATGCACTCATCAGCACACAGCAATTTAAGAATATTAGAATGAAGTATAGTCTAATTTTTCCTACTTTAAAACTCGAGGGTTTTTAAAATAATATTGGATTGGCCAAAAAGTTCATTCAGATTTTTCCATGGCATCATGCGAGAAAACCCTAGCAAACTTTTTGGCCAACCCAATATTAACGGGTTAAGATGATCTATTTTGAATTTGTATGTATGCCCAGTTTCTGCCACCTCCTACTTTCCAGATTTTCTGCTTAAATAAGATTTGTGGCTAATTTAAGAGGAGACTGACTGCCCCATATCTAATTGCCACAAATGTTCCTAAGTTTTTCCAGGCAATTAACAAAGTGGAATCATTAATAAACAATCAGGGAGAATGCCTCAGGCTTGTGGGTGGTCACTAGACATACTCTTGTCTGGTACTATTTGGCCAAGGTTATGTCAAGGTTCAATGCTGTGTCAAAGGCCTGTTGTACATTTGAGGAACTGCTGAGTTTATGCCTGTTGCCTAAAGGTGGACAAGATTTATTCAAATGGAAACATATCAAGTAAGACTTTTCCTGAAAACAACAGAAGTATGAGCCGTGAGCATCTACCTAGGCAAGGTGTCAAGGCCTTGGGAAGACATAAAGCCCTGCTTGAGGCTAGAATGTAATGAAACTGAGCTAATGTAAGCCTACAAGCATGAGAAATGAAGATTCATCTTCAGGTCATTCATCTCCAGTCTCTTTAACATGGAATCGTTTTAGCTGTCTGTTTCCTGGAAGAGGGAAGGATGAAAACTGACAAGAGAGTTGTGACTCCTTTTTAGGCTAAGCCATTGTCTAAAGTGTTTAGATGACTATCTCTGGGAGTCAGCCTTGTTTTTATAGGTAATTTAATTAATGTTCCAAGAGCCACTCCAAAGTCAGGCTACAGGCTCTCTGTGAGGTTTATCTCACCTTATTAAGAAACCTGTCAGCATTGTCATTTTCTCCTGTTCAGGACCATGCGGATATAGAATGGAAATTTGCTAGAACAAAGCTTTGGATGAGTTATTTTGAAGAAGGAGGTACCCTTCCTACCCCCTTCAATGTCATCCCGAGCCCCAAGTCTCTCTGGTACCTGATCAAATGGATATGGACACACCTGTGCAAGAAAAAGATGAGAAGAAAGCCAGAAAGTTTTGGAACGATAGGGGTAAGACCACAGGCTGTTGGTATCACTGTTATGTGTGTGCACTTGAGTATGTTTGCATTCTTTACTGAATATGTTTGCATTTTAGCCTTTTTATTCTCATTGGTTGCATTCAGTAGACATCTATTCCATAGTTATTGTGTCTAAGGGGCTTCCCTGGTGGCTCAGCAGTAAAGAATCGGCCTGCAATACAGGAGACACAGGGACACAAGTCCAATCCCTGGGTCAGGGAAGATCCCCTGAGTAGGAAATGACAACCCACTCCAGTATTCTTGCCTGGGAAATCCCATGGACAGAGGAGCCTCACAGGCTACGGTCCGTGGGGTCACAAAGAGTTGGACATGACTGAGTGACTAAAAATAACAACATTATGTCTCAGAAACTGCCTGATTAACTATGGTTCACTATGGTTTAACAAACCCAGTTCCTCCACTGAGGGTGGTCACATTGTACATAGGCTTTTCCTAGACCCAACAGTCAAGGTTTGGGAAACTTGCCCATTAATTTCTAGTTCTATTCAGAATTATAACCTCGGGTTACTTTCAGCATGACTGATTCATTGTTTTATCTCTGGATTATAAGGGAATTGTCTGTTTCAATCCCCTCATATTCTCACTGCCTAACAGACACCCCTGCACAGAACACAGAATGCTTGACAAAAAGTTCTCATTTCAGTGACTGAACAACTATTATAACTTAAAAATGCTGTGCCATATTCAAGTGCAGTTATTTCAGAATCCATTCAATTGCTCAACATTTTGCTTCTACCCCAAGTTATATTCAATACCAGGAAGTTGTGTTTGTAAAAAATATTAAGACTATGCACAGCCAAGCCCCTGTTATACTGGAAGATTATACTTCCCTAAGGATATTTCTTTCATATTGGAAAGCAAGAGCTCAAACAACTCCAACAGAAAAGGCATGGATTTAAACTTTTCCAACCAAACCACTGACATAAGTCATTCTTCATTTCTTTCTCACTCAAGTTTCCTCATTTTCAAAGTTCTCATAATGATGTTTTAGAAATTGATACCGTAGCATTCAGTAGTCATCACCTGGGTATTCTCAGAGAAATTGCCTTGGAAGTATTCTAATATGCCCTTCTGTTAGAATTATCAAGGGATGTCAGTTACATAATTAAAAATTAACTCATTTTTAATTTTATTTAACTGAGTTTGTGACTACTAGTTATGCCCTTGGTGATCCTTCTTACTGATGAACTTCACTGCCCACTAGGCATTGTTCTCAGCATCGAATGGTGCTTTCTCTCCTGAAAGTGGCATCGATTGTCCTGTCATCTCAGTAATAGTTCTAATTCTAAAGAGAAATTGACAGGCAGGGGAGTAAAGCAAATGGGTGGTTAGGAGAGGCAGTTAGAGTCTTTCCTAGAAACCATCACTCCATGAACTTGGAATTTGGGCATCTGTCTGATCTTGGAAATGGAAGTCAGATTATGATGAAGCCTTATCTTGCAATCCTCATACTAATTTATAGATTTTATCACTGATCTTAGAGACAGCAAAATTATTTTATTCTAAGTGTTTATTCAACTTCTTCTCTTAAAAATAAGTTGAATTTATTGAAAAATATGGTTGTAAAATAAATATAATGATTTGGATTTAACAAGCAATTACTGTACATTTTCCGCATACCAGGAGATGAGTTAGGAATTAGAGGTGGGCAGAGGCATAAGAAGGTATGTTTTCCATTCTTGAGGGCATCGATTTTAATGTGAGAGACACAATATGAGAATATCTTACTATAATACATGTTACATGATATATTTAACATGACCATGTAGTTATATCCAAGATGCCATGAGAACAGCATGGGAAGTAATTCACGTTTTCCCTGAGAAAAACAGAAAAAGATTTCAGAGATGCCAAACTCTGGCTTCCTCCCTTCCATGTCAAAATATTCTTTCTCATGTTATTCTTAGAATTGGTAAGAAATTGATTTGATCAGTCCCCGAAAATATATTAATTATTAGTACTATCTTGGCACCCCACTCCAGTACTCTTGCCTGGAAAATCCCATGGATGGAGGAGCCTGGTAGGCTGCAGTCCATGGGGTCGCTAAGAGTTGGACATGACTGAGCGACTTCTCTTTGACTTTTCACTTTCATGCATTGGAGAAGGAAATGGCAACCCACTCCAGTGTTCTTGCCTGGAGAATCCCAGGGACGGGGGAGCCTGTGGGCTGCCGTCTATGGGGTCGAACAGAGTTGGACACGACTGAAGCGACTTAGCAGTAGCAGCAGCAGTACTATCTTACTATGCTTTCTCTCATAGGAGTATTTCAATTGAAGAAGACTTTCTGGGACCCAAAATAAAAGCCATATACAAAAGAAATTTGTCTTTAATATTTTAACTTTAGGCTATAGCAGAAGGAATCTTGGGTTTTAAGATGCCATGGAACTTGCAACAAAATACAGGGCCCTGCTCTAATATTTTAAGAGATCCATCTGTGCAGCCACCAAAATAATGGAGGACCACTCTGAGAATTTGACTTCCAGCTCTCTCTCCCGTCCCCCAGAATCCTCCCACTGTTGACATATTTTTAGGACTACATCACCATCATTTCTTAGATGCAAAGAGGAGCTTAACATTGGCTTGGGCTTTCCTATGAAAGCAGTGATTCAAAAGGTAAATGGCATAAGTTAAAGAACGTTCTTCTCTATACATTCCTGGTCAGAAAAGCTCAGTTCTATTTCTGTCATTCTCTCTAAATTTGAATATTTTGATCCAAGTTGATGCACAGCAAGGTAATTCACAATAAATTGTGACCTCAAATCATTCCCTTTTCCCTAGCCATGTAGTTCCCTAACTTTTGGTAATGGATATACTGTGCTTTGGGAATTTATGACAAGACTACATCCATATTGTGAGTTGTCTCTCTTTTCTCCATTCTCCTCCTGTCCTCAGTCCTGCGTCTTCTCTGCTAAGCTGAGGCTTTGGACAAGCACCAACCTAATCAAACTCAATGCTATACATTTAGTCTTTATCTAGACTGCACTTCCAGAAGGAGAAGGACATATCTTGGTTTTCGTACTCTTAGTTGAGTTTTATACATTTAGATATTAGATGGAAATAGATCATATGTATTATTTGTAAAGAAAAGCATAAGATAAATAAAAATTAATAAAGTTATGATATCAATGGAGGAGTTAATGGTAAAGAGTCCACCTGCAGTGCAGGAGACCTGGGTTCCATCCCTGGGTCAGGAAGATCCTCTGGAGAAGGAAATGGCAACCCACTCCAGTATGGAGAGAAGGAATCCCATGGACAGAGGAGCCTGGCGGGTTACAGTCCATGGGGTCGCAAAGAGTCAGAAGCGACTGAGCACAGCACAAAGCTAAATGAGAAAGTAATTCCAAAAGGGAGTGCTGTGCATTCATTTCAGTTTGGTTAATCCGCCTGATAGTCCATTGTATAGACAGATGAAGATGAGATAGACACATCCATTAACTAAAAGGTGACTTTGAAGGACTGTTGGCAGTCACTTTGTGTAACAAAGGCACAGCTTAGAAGATTGCTTGACATTTCAGAGGGACCTTAGAAATCAATCACCTCAACCATTTCCTTTTAGAAAAAAGAGCTCTTTTACCTTGGGCAGTGTTTTGGGTGACAGAGCCAGGGAAAAAATTGGTCTTAGTGTCCCTGTTCCCACAAGCTTTCCATCACCCTCTCTTGCTTTCCTGGGAGCTCTGATGACCTTCCACAATACCTTCCATGTGTGTCCATCTTTTGATTTCTCTCAACAGCTTTTGCAGATCCCACCACTGTTCGTCTTTTAGATTCCCCTCTCCCAAAGCCCTTGGTTAACAAGCTGGACTATCTTCCACTCTTATTTCTTGGTTCACATTTTTGAATCAGAATTTTGAAGCTGACTGGGTGGTAGAGTTTATACATTCTCAGAGGCATTTTCTCTAAACCATCCCACTTGGGAGTTGCATACTCTTGTAACCAGCAGCCGCCTGAATGTCACCCTGTTGCTCCCTCCCTTCAGGCATTAAGCCCCTGCATGCTCTGAGGGTTACTGATTGGCTATGGTCTAAGAGTCCATTATTGGTGATCTTATCTTGTGATTTATGGCCTCTGGGTAATGCTGATATTACAACTAGCCCTGAAAACATATTAACTTTTTTTTTTTTTTTAATCTTTGGACTTCCTTTTATGGGTGACTGGGAGTTCCAGGTAAATTAGCCTTTCATTTGGATTGTTTTATGGGAGAAAGCAGAAATGAAGCAGAAATGCTTCATTGAGCAACACTTTTGGGAAGCAAGCCCAGGAAGGAGAGATGCCTTGTTTCTGGGATATCATGAAAATCCCACCAAGGAGGCAGCCTATTGAAAGTATAATCATAAATTAAGCAACATTTTATAGCTTCTGGCTTTATAGTGTAGGTTTTTCTCTTACCAGTTGAATTTTAACACATTTTATCAGCAAATAACCTTCTCGGTGTTAAAACACGAGTTCTCAAACTTTAGTGTGTCCTAGAATCATCAGAAATTTCCATTTTAACAAGCACTTCCAGCTTGTAACTTTAATTAGAAATTCCTGTTTAAAAAGGCACTGGCATCTAGCTCAGCTTTTTAAACTAAAAGCCATTGTTTGCGTTGGTTGTCCAAGAGGTTTAGATCACTTAATTCAAGCAAAAAGATATTAGAGCAATAAGACTTCTCCAGGGTTTAATTAATATGAAACAATTTTCATGCAATAGACCAGGTTTCCAAATAGAATACTTAAGTTGGCAATGTATTGAACCAAAAAAATACTAGGTCTTTTAACCAAATCATTAAAAAATGATCTTAACCTCTTTAGTTCTGTGTGTTCCACTTTCTCATTTTCTCTGGAGCAGGTAGTGAGGAGAACACGAAACACCATCTCTGTTAGGGTCACTTAGCATCACTCAGCTCTGGAACTGCAGATGGTTTTCTCATGCCTGACCAGTTGCCACAGAAATATATTCAGTTAAGTCACCGCATGGGAATCTGGAGAAGTGACTAGATTAATATACCTATCATTACTAAAGGAAAAAGGCTAATAGCACTTGCCTTTCAGAACTCATTTTTTTTTTTTTAATGAGAATCATTAAAATGTATTTTCTCTTAATCTTCATGACTGTATGCCTACCAACAAATCCTACAGATATGACTGTGTTCACCCACGGGTACCTGTGAATTCCTAATTTACTGTGGTAAGATTTGCCGATAAGACATTTTAATTAAATGTTCTTTCCCAAGTGGGAATCTAGAGGACTGAATTTCTTCTCCATATTTCAAGAGTGAGATCCTGAGTACTTGCTGTGACAAGGCAACCTTCAGCATTTTATAGCGTTTGTTTTTATATGCTTAGAAAGTGTGTTTATGGAGAACAATATGTAGACCCATCAGTAAATGAACCACACTGCCATCTCTACAGAGAGATCATAGCCTGCAGTGACCTCTTGCTTTTTCACTTTTTTTTTTTTTTTAAATAAGAGTACAGACAGTTGCCCCTCTTTGGGGATTCACTGAGCAAAACAGAGAATAAAAGGCATAATTCATGGGCTTAAAATCAGTGATAGAGCCAAACTAGAGTGGGAATGAGAGAAAACAGTGCTAGCAAGGGACTATAGGGAACGAGCTTGGTGAAGCGAGCCTGACATTCCACTGTGTGGACACGGAGAGAAGGAGAGATAGAGTGAGAAAATGTTACCACGAATTCCCTTGAGCCCTTTCTTTCAGAGCTGCAAAACTCTTCTTGCTCTAAAGCAACCTGACACTTCTGTTGAAATCAGAGTTATCTCTGGGTAGCAAAGGTTTTTTCTCACTAGCTGATCCTTTCCTTTATCATTATCTCTGTGATCCAAATACTGCCATTGTCTTGTCCTAACAGATCAGGAGGAACTTGGAAAGGAAGAAGTCTGCCAAGGTGGCAGCCGGTGTATCCTGGGCACTTGCATAGAAAGCCATCCTGCCAATGAACATTCTCTACACCTTGCCAGACTTTGGGTAGAATTCGCCAAGAAAACTCCCATCTTAAAGGGCACATCTCCCTCCAAAATATTTTTCCTAGACATCCAGTAAAGAAAGGAAGATTCCTGATCCATCATATGGCCCATTTTTCTTATTTCAACATAACAACAAATCAACTTAATTTATTTTAGAAAAAGCTGCCAAATGCAACTCCACAGATTTTTCATTGTTGTTTAGTTGGGTCCAACTCTTTTGCGACCCCATGGACTGTAGCCCACCAGGCTCCTCTGTCCATGAGATTTCCCAGGCAAGGATACTGGAGTGGGTTGCCATTTCCTTCTCCAGGGGATCTTCCCAACCCAGGGATGGAACTCATGTGTCCCCAGTCTCCTGCATTGCAGGCAGATTCTTTACCACTGAAATTTCTCAGTAACATGGTAAACATGAATTCATTCACAGAAAACTTCTTTATTCCTAACAGGTCTACCATTCTGTCATTCTACCTAGTCATTAGTTTTCTTTTATAAACAATAAAGAACTGTTAGTCATTGCCGATCACTTTATCAAAGTTTAACATGACTAGCTTGAAAAAAATTCACTACCTCATACGCACTTAGGTACTTTTTAAATGAAATGTCCTTTGTTATACTGCTTTTATAAACACAAATGGTCCATTCTATTCTTGGTCACTTCCAGTGATAATAGAGCAAATCCTTTTGACGTTCAGCTGAACTTTACCCAGCAAAGAGGTTGCAAACATGGTATTGTTGGTGGCAGCTCTATTTTATAAACATTTAATGATGTCACCAGTTTCCAAAAATTATTATTATGTTTATGGCAAAGAATGCCTACAATATGGATTGAAGTCTTTGTGTCTTTGAAAATAAGATATTTGGAACTCCTAACCCCATAATAGTAATGGTCAATAAGTATTGGTGAATTCATTGCATTCATTTTGTTTTCAGTGTTCAGAAGATGGTTGACTGCATCCATTCCTATCTTCCTAGGTTACTGACATTCAATTGGCTGATATAATCTCACAAGACTAAAGACTGTTTTATTTTTTTATTTATTTATTTTTTTTAAAGACTGTTTTATAGTATGACCATCTAGGTATGGAAACAGATTGGTTGGCAAAAACAATTAACTGTAAACTTGGGTTATGATATTGAATAACTCCTGATAGTTATCACAGTAAAATTGTTTATGTTTTTTCTTTCTGCCAGATTATTTTGCTTAAAATTCAAAAAATAATTTTTCCAGAAAAATAAATCTGGAATTATCTTTTAAAGTGTGATCTTTGGTCTTTTTGTATTAAAATTTCAAATTTCATGTATGAGTAAGTTTCTACAGAAGGGAAGACAGTTGTGCTATTTTTAATACTAAAATAAAGTGAAAAGTGAAAGTCACTTGGTGGTGTTTGACTCTTTGCGACCCCATGGACTGTAGCCTACCAGGCTCCTCTATCCATGAAATTCTCCAGGCCAGAATACTGGAGTGGGTAGCCTTTTCCTTCTCCAGGGGATCTTCCCAACCCAGGGATCAAACCCAGGTCTCTCGCATTGCAGGAAGATTATTTACTATCTGAGCCACCAGGGAAGCCCAGGCATCATGATAGTTTTCACTTATTACTCATAATTCTCTGATTCTGTCATCCTTAGTTTTAGTTTTACTTTGAGAAAATTTAAAGTTAAATCATGACTTCAAACTGCTTTCTGACTATTTTAATTGGCTTTTTAAAGACTAAACTAGGAAATGTTATAGAGCCCCAAGATAATAAAAATTGAGTCTACTAAATTCTGTACTAAATCCAGAGTTTCTATTTACTTAAATCATAGAATATGATCTCCTGTGCAATGTTTACAATGAGAGTGCTAAAGAAGGTAGTGTACAGCCAAATTCACACTCAAAGTTTTTGTGTTCACTTAAAGTCAAGGAGGTCTGGAAGGCATGTTACCTCCCAGAAGTGCTTTTTTCCTCAGATTTCAGCTGATCTGTGTCTCAACAGGAGTCACATACCTCCATCTTGTGGCTCATTCATAAAGTTCCCACATTCTTTTTTTTTTTGAAGATGTTCTAATTTTGTATGAAGTTTCAAATTTCCCAGTCCTATAATTAATACCATAATCATTTGAAAATCTGTTTCCTAAGAGTCATGTAAAATTGAATGGCTTTCCAATCATTAGTGGCCTTTACAAAGTGAAACATTGTCTCATCTGTTTCTGAAAGTCACTAATTGTCATGAAACACAAATCCATTCTAATGGCCAACAAAAGTTCCAACTTCCCCTATTTACCTTAAAGAGAGAAAAAGAGTTTCTTTTAAATTGTCTGATTTTTTTTTTCTAGTATCATTTTACAGTGATGTATGCACATCTCTTTTCAAAATTCCATTTTGTCAGCCTCTGATTAAGTATTTACTAGGGAACAAGATCAAAAGACTTATTTAAACCCAAGATACGTTATCTCTTTTGCTTTCTCACAATTTATCAAATTCATTTCTTTGTGACAGAAGTATACTTGTTTTAGATTACTTTGGCCAGTTTTCTTCCTTAAGAATCAATGCTGATATTTGACAAGCATGAAATTAGGATTATATTAGTTTTTTTTCTAGTATCTTTAGAATACTAGTGAAACCTGCAAATATCTACTTTATCATTTATTATTTAACTCAATTTACAATAGACTTTTTTAGTCATTAAACATCTTTTTCTGTTTTGTACTCCATAATCATTGCTCCGTGCTAACCCAAGCTCTGCTCCCAAAACATTCTGATCCCTTCAGAATGATAGCAGGGACTTAAATTTATTTAAAAAAATTAATGAACCCTATCTTTGAGCAGAATCTTTTATTTTGCTAAACTCAACCGTCTAATTCAAACAGCAATTTCCTCTTAATGTATATCTGCTTGAAATTAAGTGTTGGGGAATTCATGGTCTAACAGTGTTTCTGATTACACGTTGTAATGGCTAAATTCTTAATGTGACTATGTTGATATTTATGAAGACCTTCATATTGTTATAACACTACCTTTTCAGTCTATCAGATTTCAATTATTTGACATTTAATTTGTGTTTGATACCTCCAATCTGTGTATCTTAGCATCGTTTCAAATGATTTGGAGTACATACCAACTATGATGACCTAATTCTCCTAATCTTATATTAAAGAACAATCTTGCCATCATTGTTTAATTATTCTATGTATTAAGTACCACAGGAATTATAACCTTGCACTTTGTTGTTTTGGTTCATTCATTCTTTTGATTCGAGTAAGGCTGTCTCTCTAGCTGTTGTGTCCCTTGTCCAGTAAAATTCCCACTTTGCAGAAATGAGGGGAATGATATTCTTGATTAAAAGAACCAGGAATTACTTTACAGAATGGTAAAATATGACTGTAACCGAAAGGCAACTGTTCCCTTCTTTTTCAGAGGCGAGCTGCTGATAATTTGAGAAGACATCACCAATATCAAGTAAGTTATTTTTATATCTTGAAACTTACACTAAAATAAAGCACAATCCCCTCTTTTGAACTGACTCTGGAGAGATCATACTGAAGAGCAATTCTCTCATTTTCTAATGCCTCAGGAAGTTATGCGGAACCTGGTAAAGCGATACGTTGCCGCAATGATTAGAGATGCCAAAACTGAGGAAGGTCTGACAGAGGAGAACTTTAAGGTAACCACTTTCATCTTTGTCACTAAGAGGTGGATTCTACAGAGTGTGGAAGCAGGGCAGCCCATTATAACTCAGAGCTGGAAATGGGGGCCGTGTGTTCTGAGCAAACCTTTCTGCCTTCTTCTTTTTTTTTTTTTAATTCAAGCCCTACTGAATTATTTTTTTTTAAGTGGTAAAATTTCTTTTCAAAATACACTGCATTCAAACAGACTTAATCTGAAAGATCAAGAAGACTTATTTGGACAGAGAAAATCCTAGTGCCTCGTGGCTTTCTGATTGCTGATTTCAGCCATAGGCTTTTTGAAATTTTGATTTGATTTCTAAACCTGAAACGTTTAGTAACCAATGGTCTGAACACAACAAAAGCCTTCTTTGTGTTCTGCACAGCTTTGGTAGAGGAAAATTTAAGGTTTGAGCTTTATTGGAGCTTACAAATGTAGTTTTTCTCCCTGAGTTGTTGTTGTTTTTTAATTATATCAGAGTAAAAAAGGTAGAATACATGAAATACATAGTTCTTATCTCATGGTATAAAATGCCTTTGTTACTCTGCATGGGTTGTTAGGAAGTCTCCAGACAAGAATACTGGAGTGGGGATAGACCCAGGGATAGAACCTGGGTCTCCTGCATTGCAGGCAAATTCTTTACTGTCTGAGCCACCAGGGATTTTGGACAACTGACTAAAAGTCAATAAGATCTTATAGGCAAAAACAAAAACATATAAAAACCCTATAGGAGACCACTGACAAAGAAAAACAGCAGGCTTGACAGGGAATAAATATAAGCAGCCAATTAGGTAAGAAGAGAGATAAATTGCAAAACAAAGCACAGGTTAAAAGTTGACTAGGATCCAAAATGTTCTTTGTAGCCACAACATCCAAATTTTGGAGTTAAATGATTCCTGACACTTAGGGTGATGGGTTGGAGGCAGGAGGCCACCCCAAAGCCCACCAGCAGGTTAGGACTGAGAATTCAGTTGTCCAAAAAGATGAAGGGATGCATCTAGGAAATGCTGTCTATTCACCAATTCCAAGGATTTAGTGGCTGACCCAGATGTTAAGAGAAAATCAACTCCAGGGTAATAAACGATTGAAAATAACTGCCAACTCTTGGAAGGGTAGACTCCACTTTAATTATTTAGTTTTAGATATTCCTGTGGACACCAAAATGTTCCAATATTAAAAATCTCGAAAAAACAAAAAACAAACCCCTACATCCCTGAGAGGATGTGAGATGACTTGAAAGCAGATGCATATTTTGGAGAGAAAGTATTTGAAACTGTAGTCCCAAAGAAACCCAGCATCCCCCACCATTTCAAACTGTAGTCCCAAAGAAACCCAACATCCCCCCACTACAGAGTGATGGGAAAGAAAACTCTTATGGTTTCTTTTACATTAACCTTAGGAAGTCTCCTTTCTACAGAACTGTGATAGGAAAATTGCTAAATCTACTGCTAAATCACTTCAGTCGTGTCCAACTCTGTGCGACCCCATAGACGGCAGCCCACCAGGCTCCGCCGTCACTGGGATTCTCCAGGCAAGAACACTGGAGTAGGTTGCCATTTCCTTCTCCAATGCATGAAGTGAAAAGTGAAGTCACTCAGTCGTGTCCGACTCTTCGAGACCCCATGGACTGCAGCCTACCAAGCTCCTCTGTCCATGGGATTTTCCAGGCAAGAGTACTGGAGTGGGGTGCCATCGCCTTCTCCGATAGGAAAATTAGGAGACATCAAATAGATACAAGTGCATTGGAGAGCATTGACCATCCTGAATGGAACCACAGCGGAGTGGACTCCTAGCTCTCAGAAACAAGTGAAGACGTGTCAGATCCATATATGAAAGGAGCAAATAATAGCTTCCTAACATTTATTTATTTATGTCACAAACTAATTTCATCATTTTTCTTTTCACTTAGGAACTCAAGCAAGACATTTCTAGCTTCCGCTTTGAAGTCCTGGGGTTATTAAGAGGAAGCAAACTCTCCACGGTCCAGTCTGCCCAGGGCACCAAGGAGTCTTCTAACTCCGCAGACTCGGATGAAAAGAGTGATAACGAGGGTAGCAGCAAGGACAAGAAAAAGAACTTCAGCCTCTTCGACCTGACCACCCTCATTCACCCGCGGTCGGCGGCAATTGCCGCTGAAAGACACACCATCAGCAACGGCTCCGCCCTCGTGGTGCAGGAGCCCCCGAGGGAGAAGCAGAGAAAAGTGAATTTTGTGACCGATATCAGACACTTTGGGTTGTTTCACAGACGATCGAAACAACACGCCGCCGCCGAGCAAAACGCAAACCAGATCTTCTCCGTTTCAGAAGGGGTGGCCCGCCAACAAGCTGAAGGACCCCTGGAGAGGAGCATCCAGCTGGAGTCCCGAACTCTAGCTTCACGGGGTGACTTGAACATTCCGGGGCTCAGCGAACAGTGTATATTGGTAGATCATCGAGAAAGAAATACAGACTCCCTTGGTGTACAGGTGAGCAAGAGAGTGTGTTCATTCAAGTCAGAGAAGGTGGTGGTGGAGGACACGGTTCCCATCATACCAAAGGAGAAGAAACACGCAAAAGAGGAGGACTCGAGTGCAGACTATGATGCAAACCTCACAGACACCATCACCCACGAAGACTATGTGACCACAAGGTTGTGATACTTGACCCAAGAAAGCGTTTCTCATCTGTAACACACATTTTCCATAGTGAGCTGGGTGGTGGGGGGAGATGTTTATCAGCGAATTAGCCAATGCTAACTTACACTTTACAGCATTTATCAACTGGGGCATATTAACCGTGTCATGTTTAAATAAGGCAAAGGCTATCCCAAACCCTTGTTTTGTTACCCGCTTTTGCTTTCACAATTTGTTTTACAATTTTTTTGTTGTTGGTGTTAATAAATAAATGCACCTTGTATTCTTGTACTGTTGCGATAACCCACAGGAAATTTTTAGCTCTTTTTCAATTTAAACAAAACTAACTTACTACATGTGGTAGTTGACTCCTATAATAGGATATTTTTATATGCAAAAAAAATGTAGCTGAAATAGTAGAGCTTTTCATAATTTTTCAGGGTCTCTAGAGATGGTTACTCATTAAGGACTTTTCACTGAGCCAGAAAGTTTGGCTTTAAAACACAAATATTATCCAATTATTTCTTAAGAATATGTAAATATCATGCATAATTTAAGCAAACAAGTCTCCTTCTCATGGAATCAAGATCAAGCTCTTAAAATGAAAGTCAGGTATACGTTCTAGAGTTTTAGGGTGTCCAGTTTTTGCTCTTAGTAATTAAAAAAAATGTTTGTCCTTAATACATGTCGATGATTTTTAATGTTTTGTCAGAAAATAATTTTTAAGTTTGTTTTTAATGATCTTTTTCAGACTCACCTGCAAATTGTATGAGACTTTGTGAATAAAGAGAATTTCAAAAATGTGGCAAAAGATCTCAGTGCTAGAAAAGAATAACAATAAAGTACAACACCTTAAACAAAGCAAGATGATTGCAGGTTCATAACATCCAGGTGAAAATGAATTCGTTCTAATAATCTAAACCTAAGCAAAGTTACACCCTGTTTTTAACCAGTGCAACATTGCTATAATTCAAAAGAGGTACAAAAACCACACTGCCTCTCGGAACACTAACAAAGACCAAGCAAAATGATGTGCACACACAGGGTTTACTGTGGCCACTTCTGAGATGCTGAAGTTTGGGAGCGAATGAGCTGGATAAACTCCATAAATGTGTGTCCCTTTTGTAAAGCAAAAGGGGTACAAATTTAAAGATGAAATGGATTTGACTCTTTGACAATTACATGATGGAAGCTAGTAGAATTTTTAAAAAATGGATTTCTTAGGGGATGTCAGAATTCAACCTGGAATATTAGATTTTAGTTTATAGGAAAGCAAGAGGCCCTGAAATGCTGAACATTCCGAAATCTGGATTTTGTTGAGGGATTGAGGAATGGGTCAGGGAGCTTTAGAGTAACACAATAAGCCTAATGAATGTTCTGAGTACTTCAACAACACCTTCAGCTCAAGTAGGTTAGAACTCAGAATAAGCCCTGGGAGATAGTGGAATACTTGAATGTTCTAAATCAGACATAGAGTAGTAGGGGAATCATAGTACTAGTCTCTGTACTTGTGATATTTTTCAGTGATTCTTTTTTTGCTGTCTCTGTTGTGTGTGTTTTCCCCTCGACCGTTAAGATCATATATGTATATATCACCATGATACATTCTTCACCGGAAATTTAAGTTCAAATTTCCTCTGTTCCTTCTGGTAACACCACCAACAATAAAAGCAACCAAAAATTTTTTTCCCCGTAGCTTATTTATATCAGAGGTTAGGGTGCTGATGTTTTATAGGTGAACATGGTGATAACAGAGGACCTTTAGAGCACATAACACCTTGCTTTTCAGTGTTCCAAAAATGATGGTTTCTAACAACTCCCAGATGTCACTGACAGAGGTATTTATGGGTTTAAACAAAATACTGGATATTGCTTGTACTGGCTATCCTAGAATTGGAGATTATTCTAAATATGTAGCAATATTGCTGCTGCTGCTGCTAAGTCGCTTCAGTTGTGTCCGACTCTGTGCGACCCCATAGACGGCAGCCCACCAGGCTCCCCCATCCCCGGGATTCTCCAGGCAAGAACACCGGAATGGGCCACCCTTTCCTCCTCCAATGCATGAAAGTGAAAAGTGAAAGTGAAGTCGCTCAGTCGTGTCCGACTCCTAGGGACTCCAGGGACGGCAGCCCACCAGGCTCCTCCGTCCATGGGATTCTCCAGGCAAGAGTACCGGAGTGGGCTGCCTCTGCCTTCTCCAATGTTAGGTGGCATTAATAAGGAGGAACAGTAGGGAAAGAATAAGAAATGATCAAAGAAAAGTGAGATTGCAAAATAAAGGGATGATATATTTTTGAGATTTTTTTTAAGTGAGTAATTTGAGGTTTATTTTGATTTCTATTCATATTTCTATCAACAAATTTCTAAACACCAGAGAGAGGTTTGACATCACACTTTAATTTGTGTAAAACAATGTTTCTTGTATTTCATGCCCTCTGGATCTTCTTATTGCTCACCTATATGTATGTACTTATTTATTGGCAGGGCTGGGTGAAAGAGGATCTAGAAAATTCAATAGAACTTTAATAGAAGTAGGTTCAAGTCATAAGACTTCACCTACCATAGATATGTTTGTAAAAAACCCCTTACAAGAAAGAATGCTATAAAGATGTACCTCACTGTTTGTGATAGATGTATTCTCGAAAATATCTGTGTAAATAAATCTATATTAACTTTGGTAGGGAACTGACTGTGGAACAAAAAAGATAATGGTGGTGAATTATTTTGTAAAATGATGAATTATTTTTCAAAGTGATAATCCTCCCCAAAATGTAACTGTTTCATAAGTTGGATATTTGTATATCAAAATTTCTTAAATTAGATATTTTATTTATGGGCTGGCAATTAAAATACTGCAAAAGCATACTCATTTTCTTGCCTTGACCTGGACAGCAACCCGACACACTTCAAACAATGAAATTTCTTGGGTAACTGTGGGAGAGCAAAGAAAAATTTGATGAAGAGTTAAGGTTGGTAAACTTATCATATTATTCTGAAATAAGCAGTCAAATTTTCAGTTGATGTGTAAGGAATATAGATAACCTAAAATATAGGTAACCTAAAAACACACTCTTCTACTATTCAATAATCCTTAATAATTCTGTAAATTAATTGAGTGATTGTGCAGTCTCATGACTATTGAAGACCAGACATCAAGCACTGAAATCTGTTCATTCTAAGTTATTTATGCATTGTGTCTGCAGCAGAATCTTCTACATTTTAGACACCTGCCAGTTTTAACAGTTAAGGTAGCAACCACAAAACAACCTAGCGAAAACTACCCATGTATCTTTATAAACGTGTTCAAAATGACTCACATTTTTAAAAAGCCTAATTTACTTGTATATTTCACCACTTTGAAAATTATGTTTTCAGTTTAGCTTTATTGTGTTTTTTTTTCTTATAATCTCCAAAATTCAGAACTTCTAGTAACTGTAGAATTTAGAAATCTAATATAGCTGTCAGTCTCCTCAAACTGAACTCCAAAAAATGTTATTCTAATTATTTTACAATATGTTACAATGTATTTTGTTTATGTAGCTTATATAGTTTTAAAAATTGAAAACCGTGTTAAATAATATCTCTATCTATAACTGGAGAAACTCAGGACATTTATGGCAAATTTCCAAATTTACCAAGTTACTCAATGGCTAAGTTGGAACTTGAAGAAAAACCCTGCATCTAGACATTCAGAAGACACCAAGTCATAAATGTATGAATGCATCTTTATTTTTGTGGAATTTGGTTTTCTTTGCCCTCTCCTTCAGTAGAAAATATTTATAGTTGTTCAAATTTTCTATGACTAAAATTTTGAGTTAATATCATATTACACTTTTATCCCTACAGAATTGTAGTCACAGATTTTTTAAAAAAACTGATTTCTTAATGTTTTCTAAAAATGCATTGTTCAGTACTTTCACTTCACCTGTAGATTATGTGACAATTCTATATGCACACCGGTGATGTTAATAATAAAATGTATCAATTAATATTAACTGAAAAATGATGGAGCTAGGAAACATGGAGGGGAACCAAGATCAAGACCATGGGACCAGGGCTATGCATGACCATGAATTCACTGGGCTGACAAAACAGTGAAGCTGTCACTTCAATGCCAGTAAACTTCACCAGCAGCAAAACCATTAGTTTCCATTAGAGCTGGCCTGTCCAATACGGTAGTGACTAGCCACCTATGGTTACTAAGTACTTGAAATGTGGCTATAGGTGTAAAACACATACCAGGTTTCAAAGACTTAGTATGAAAATAATGCAAAAGATTAATATTTATATTGGTTACATGTTGAAATAATATTTTGGATGCATTGAGTTAAAATGTACTAATGAAGTTAGTTTTAATTTTACGTTTTTAATGGAGCTACCAGAAGATTTAAAAACACCTGTGTGGCTCGCATTTGTAATTTGCACTACAGTTCTTTTGGACAGTAATGCTATTTGATTCACTCAATTCATTTGTTTTTTGTTTGTTTGTTTTAATTTAAATTTATTTATTTTAATTGGAGGCTAATGACTTTACAATATTGTATTGGATTTGCCATACATCAACATGAATCCGCCATGGGTGTAGACGTGTTCCCCATCCTGAACCCCCCTCCCACCTCCCTCCCCGTACCATCCCTCTGGGTCATCCCAGTCCTCATTTGAATTCCATGGGTAAAGTTTATGTATTTGGCTACTCAGATATTTTGATATGGCTGGACTAAAGTGTGTCATGCCTTCTTGATTCCCAGTATCCTAATTGGAATCACTGCTAATTACTTGTTCTTTATATGTTTTCCATTGCTGTTGCAAAGATATTAACATACGAATATGTACAGATTATGTTTTTTAATTGTTTTTCTCAAGAATGGGATTATCCTATACCTATAGCTTAGTGACTTTGTTTTTCATCAAACAGGGTATCATGGATGCCTTTTCTAGAGTCATTAACATAACAGAGCTATTTGAATCCATTCAAAGAAAGCCCCTCAGTAGGTAGTTGCTTTACCTACTGAAATGCATGTATAGGCTATTCTAAAGGCTCTTTCGGAGAAGGCGATGGCACCCCACTCCAGTACTCTTGCCTGGAAAATCCCATGGACAGAGGAGCCTGGTGGGCTGCGGTCCATGGGGTCGCTAGGAGTCGGACACGACTGAGCCACTTCACTTTCACTTTTCGCTTTCATGCATTGGAGAAGGAAATGGCAACCCACTCCAGTGTTCTTGCCTGGAGAGTCCCGGGGATGGCGGAGCCGGGTGGGCTGCTGTCTCTGGGGTTGCACAGAGTCGGACACGACTGAAGTGACTTAGCAGCAAAGGCTCTTTAGAAGAGCTACTTATTCGGTCAAATGTGAAATTTTGAGGAGTACTTGAGAGACCAGGACGATGCGTTTTGAAAGGCAAATATGCTCATTTCTCTCCTCTGATCAGTCTTGCAGAGCTGTCTCCCAGGTGTTTAAGTGCGGATTCCACAGCTAGACCTTCATCAAACTAGACCTGCTTGATGGTACCAGCAGCATTTCTCAGCATCATTCTTTCCTACTCCCTAAACTTCAGCCATCCTGGACTTTGTTTCATTCTTTAAGACTTAATGTCTCTCTTTCTCCAACATTTCCAAATACTGTTCTTCCAGGTTTGAATAATAATTGGACTAAAAACATTATTACTTTAAAGAATTTTCTTTAACATAGGATTTTAAATAATTCTATCATTTTTATGGTTTCCTTTAGGTCTAATTGTTTTATGAAATGTCTTTTTCCTTAAAGATGATCTTTTTCATAAGTCTGCAGATAATGATTCGGCTTCTCCACTCTGGGAGTAAGAGTTCATCTGCACTGACTTCCTTTCAGGCCGTCAACTAATTTAGAGAGGTTTAATTTACTCCCAGGAAATAACTCACAGAGTTGCTTCACCATTCACAATACAAACTGCCCTGTGGCCTGGAGGAAGGCAATAAGTTGCTATTTTTTCATAGCCACTGTGAAGCGACCACAAGTTGTATATTTCACTTGTTCAGACTTCATCTGCTGATATTTGAAGTTTCTGGATGAAAATGTTCCTATCAGTCCCTAAAATATCAAATAATGCTAAATCCTCTTTCTAAAGTTCTAAGTACCAAATAAACAGGAAAGTGGAAATGTGGGAAAAAATAAAGACACCATAAAATGTTCAGTGAATGGTTATTTCTTCATTAAAAATAGTTATTTTTAATTAAACTTAAAAATATTTTAGATCATTATTGATTCATATGCAGTTGTAAGAAATATTAATAATACAGAGAAATTTCATGTACAAATTATCCATTTTCCTTTCAACAGAAACTTCTTTCAAATCTGTAGTCTAATACTGCATAATATTGACATAGATATAACCCACCAGTCTTGCTCAGATTTTTGCAGTTGTACTTGTGAAGGTGGACTTGTGTGTGCACCTAGTTTTGTACAATTTTATTTCATATATATGTTTTTGTAGCCACAGCCATAGTCAAGATTAAAAACATTTTCATGGCTACAAGGATATCTGATATCACCTGTGTTTAACCACATCCACATTCTGCTGCTGCTACTGCTGCTAAATCGCTTCAGTCGTGTCTTACTCTGTGCGACCCAATAGATGAAAGCCCAGCAGGCTCCCCCGTCCCTGGGATTCTCCAGGCAAGAGTACTGGAGTGGGGTGCCATTGCCTTCTCCGACATCCACACTCTAACTCCTCTCAATTTCAAATCCTGACAGTCTAACTTGTTCTCCATTTTTATAATTGTGTCATTTCAAGATTGTTATATATGTGGAATCATATGATATGCAACTTTTGGGGATTAGTGTATTTCACTCAACATAATTCTCTGAAGATTCATTCAAATTGTTACACTATTAGTAATTTGCTCCTTTTTTATTGCTGAGTCTTATTCCATGATGTGGATGTACCATAATTTGTTTAGCATTTTACCCACTGAAGGGCATCTGGGCTGTTTCTAGTTTTTTTCTATTACAAATAAAAAGTTGCAATGAACATTCATGAACAGATTTTGGTGTGACCAGGACTGTGACTGCTGGGTAGCATGGCAGTTGCATGCTTAGTATATAAGAAACAGTCAACCTGTATCCTTGTTTAGCCATACCATTTTACATACTCACCAGCAATGTAGGAGTGGGTCAGTTTCTCCACATTTTTGCTAGTATTTGGTGTTTTCACCATTTTTTATTTTATACATTCTGATACATTCTGATAGTTGTGCTATGACATCTCATCGTGGTTTTAATTTGCACTCCCCTGATGACCTTGTGATTATCTTCCATGTGTATGTCATCTTAGTGAAGCTTCTATATGTTTTTTTGTATGTTTTCTGATGAAATTATTTGTGCTTTTTTTTTTTTTTTTTTTTTAGTGCTGATGTTTTTCAGTGTTCTTTTTATATGCTGGGTGCCATTCTATTGACAGATATGTGTTTTGCAAATATTTTCTCCCAATCTGTAAGTCATCTTTTAATCCTCTTAACAGGGGCTTTTTGCAGAGCAAAATTTAAAATTTTTATCAAGTTCAACTTTTCAGCCTTATGTTTCATGGCAGTTGTAAGAAGCCTTTGTCCAGGCCTAGATCATGAAGATCATCTCCAGTTTTTTTTTCTCCCCAAAATCTTTATACTGTTATGTTTTAAATTATGTTTCATATTTAACAAAACTATTTTTCCTAATTTTTTCCGAGTACTTTAGCATATATTCAGATTTATGGAAAAGAAATCATCTTGAGGAGTGCAATCACACAGACAGAGAGGAAATGAAGAAAGGGATTGCAGACAGGTAAACCTGCAGGTGGTGGTGAAGTCGGGGTGACAAAAGGAAAGTTTAGTAAATCATTTTTATGACATAACAACTGACTTGGTTACTCAGAAACTACAGCCAATCTTTTCTGAAGTTTGAAAAAACAAAACTCAAATTATTTCAGTTCCATTGCATCTCTTCCAACTTCCTGAATCAGATAAAGAAACAATAAGGAATGAGAAAAACTGTTGTGATGAAACTGAAAACTAGAAACATGAAATTTTTCAAATGCACTCATTCATGAAATCCAATTGCTGTTTGTAAAGGGCTGAGGTTTCTGAAATATTACCTGATCCTCTGTTTTCTGAAAAACAATTACTAAATTTGAAGGTAGTATGTATGTACCATTAAAATTACCAATCTTTTTTTAAAAAATGCTTCTTTGGGGCTTTAATAGAGCACCACCACAACAACAAAAAAAATAATTTGATTATAAAAAGTAAGGTAATTCATTAATGTAAATTTAAGAAAATTTGAATAATGAAATTAAAAATACATGAGAATATATATGACCCATTAAACAAGGCAATTAAGTGCACACAAAAAATAATGATTCAATGATTGAGTGTGGCATAAAATTCCCATGTTAATTAAAGTCCTTTCTCGGACTTGTATTAGAAAGAAAAATTACTAATAACTATAAAAATACGGACCAGAATTTTGGCTAAATCACAATTTCTCTTTCTAATACAAGCCTGAGGAAATACGGGACCCCCAGGCGGCACAGTGGTAAAGAATTCACTTGCCAATGCAGGAGACGCTGGAGTCGCAGGTTCTATTCCTGGGTCAAGAAGATCCCCTGGAGGAGGAAATGGCAACTCACTCCAGGACTCTTGCCTGAAAAATTCCATGAACAGAGAAGCCGGGCGGGCTACAGTCCATAGGATCACAAAGAGCTGGACACAACTAAGTGCGCACGCGCACGCACTAAAGGAAATACGGCAAGTAACTGAATCGCGTAGCAAGAGAAACAACTGGAATCCTCAATAAAATTCAAAGTTTCTGCTTTACAAAAGGCAAAGTCGGAAACTGTAACTCAACTCATATTGAGTGATATGTTAATAGATCTTAAATTTTGCTCTTACTTTCTATCATGTCCTATCCCTCCTCCACACTGCTAGAGATTCAGCCCTGTGGCAGACAACAGGGATAAAAAGACGACGTGCCCTTTCTGCCGGAGCTCACAAAATCAAGTCTGGAAAATCTCACTTACGTTTTACATTGTCAGGTATTAGTAACTCTATTGCTCTTCATACAGCTGGCGGTTAGCAGTCGGGGTTTATAGATTGGATTTCTTATTCAACATTCAGCAAGTCATGTGAAAAGACACTGTTTTGTTAAATGAGGTATGTATTTTAGTTTTCTTCGTGGTAGAACTGTAATAAGAAATACTGAAGAGACACAGTTTTTAATTCCATGCCTAAAAATTAGGTAATTGGTGATATGCTGATCAAATGGCATCTTCGTATTGTAGCCTTTTGTCACAATTATTCCTTCATTCGAAAACATTGATTAAGCACACATTTTGTGACAGACATTGCAATACATGCTAACAATAAAATAATAAATCAAGAGTCACTGAACTAAAAAAATAAAGTTAATCTTCTGGAAATAACAATTCAGTCTGATGAGCATGATGGTGTCTCTGGAGAGCATTTAGGGAGAGCATCAAGCCCAGTATCGGTAGAGAGGACAAGGGCTGTCTATGTCAGTTCTCAAAGATGAGTAATAGTTATTCAGAAGTTGGTTTTTCTCCTGGGCACAACTGAAAGTCATTCAAGAATTTCCTATAGGAGTTTGTCATGACAAAGTTCTCTTGACATAGAGATGGAAAGAGATGTGAAAGTCACCGTGTTTTGCGCTGCAAAATTAAAGGGAAGTGAGTCCTTTCAATTCTGTGAAAGGATTTTTTAGGATTTCGCTTAATGGTTTTAAATAGCCCAGTCTCCTATCTGCAGGTGATAAATGGGTCATTTTTCTTCAAGTTTTCTAAAACCAAACAAGTCAATGTAATTCTAATTGGTTTTATCTTTTAAAAAAAAGCTGAATATGGTTTATGTTCAATCATAATAAATTTGGGGGCCATTCTTAATCACCTAATGAGTAATTATCTTTTTTGAGAGTTTTATTGAGATATAAATGCACATTCCACACAATCATTCATTTAAAGTATAAAATTCAATGGTTTTTACTATATGCACAGATATGTACAACTGTCACCACAGTCAATTTTAGAAAATTTTCATCACTTCAAAAAGAAACTGTACCTTTTAGCTATCACCAACCTATTTTCCAGCCCCACTCATCTCCAGCCCTAAACAAACCACTAATTTCCTTTCTGGTCCTATAAATTACCTAGTCTGGAAATTTATATGAATTTTGTTTTCAAGGCTCATGACATGTATCAGCACTTCATTTCCTTCTACTGCTAAGTAACATTCCATTGTATACATATACATTTGGTTTTTATTCATTTGTTTGCTGATGGACATTGATTTCTTTACACCTTTTGGCTATTATTCCCCTGGAGAAGGAAATGGCAACCCACTCCAGTACTCTTGCCTGGAAAATCCCATGGACGGAGGAGCTTAGTAGGCTAACAGTCTATGGGGTCGTAAAGAGTCAGACACGACTGAGCGACTTCATTTTCAGCTGTTATAAATAATGATGCTATAAACTTCGTATTTAAGGTTTGTGTGGACATATGTTTTCATTTTTCCCCCCAATAGTTATCTAGGAGTGGAATTCCTAGGTCCTATGGTGACTGCATATAATTGATTGAGGAACTGCCGGACTGTTTTTGACAGTAGCTGCACCATTTTACATCCCAACCAACAATGTATGAGAATTCTGATTATCTGCTTCCTCATCAACATTCTTTCTCTCCAGATTTTTATTCTAGCCATCCTACTGGGTGTGATGTAGTATTTATGTGGTTTTGACTTGCACTGAAAACTAATGGTATTGAGCCTTTTTACCATGTGCTTCTTGGCCATTTGTACAACTTCCTTGGAGAAATGTCAATTCAGATTCTTTGCCCATTCTTAACTGGGTTATTATCTTTTATTATTGAATCTTAAGGGTTTTTAATTGTATATACAATTTGTACATACAAATCTCTTATCATATATCAGATCAGATCAGATCAGTCGCTCAGTCGTGTCCGACTCTTTGCGACCCCATGAATCACAGCACGCCAGGCCTCCCTGTCCATCACCAACTCCCAGAGTTCACTCAGACTCATGTCCATCGAGTCAGTGCTGCCATCCAGCCATCTCATCCTCTGTCATCCCCTTCTCCTCCTGCCCCCAATCCCTCCCAGCATCAGAGTCTTTTCCAATGAGTCAACTCTTCGCATGAGGTGGCCAAAGTACTGGAGTTTCAGCTTTAGCATCATTCCTTCCAAAGAAATCCCAGGGCTGATCTCCTTCAGAATGGACTGGTTGGATCTCCTTGCAGTCCAAGGGACTCTCAAGAGTCTTCTCCAACACCACACTTCAAAAGCATCAATTCTTCGGCACTCAGCCTCCTTCACAGTCCAACTCTCACATTCATACACGACCACAGGAAAGACCAGAGCCTTGACTAGATGGACCTTTGTTGCTAAGTAATGTCTCTGCTTTTGAATATGCTATCTAGGTTGGTCATAACTTTCCTTCCAAGGAGTAAGCGTCTTTTAATTTCATGGCTGCAGTCACCATCTGCAGGGATTTTGGAGCCCAGAAAAATAAAGTCTGACACTGTTTCCACTGTTTCCCCATCTATTTCCCATGAAGTGATGGATCCAGATGCCATGATCTTCGTTTTCTGAATGTTGAGCTTTAAGCCAACTTTTTCACTCTCCTCTTTCACCTTCATCAAGAGGCTTTTTAGTTCTTCTTCACTTTCTGCCATAAGGGTGGTGTCATCTGCATATCTGAGGTTATTGATATTTCTCCCGGCAATCTTGATTCCAGCTTGTGCTTCTTCCAGCCCAGGGTTTCTCTTGATGTACTCTCATATATATGACTTGCAAATATTTTCAACCCCTCTATGGGTTATATTTTCATTTTATTGATGGTGTTTTGTGAAACACAAAATTTTTAATTTTGATGAAGTCCAATTTATCTATTTTTCTTTTGTGGTTTATGCTTTTGGTCTCATATCTAGGAATCTGCTGAACATGTCATGAATATTTAGCCACATGATTCCTCCCAAAATTGTTATAGTTTTAGCTCTCACGTTTAGGTCATTGATCCATTTGGAGTTAATTTTTAAATATGCAGTGAGATAAGGGTCCAATCTTATTCTGGTTAGTAAGAGACTAACCCAGTTACCTCTGCATGGTTTGTTGAAATGCTTTTCTTTCCTCATCAAAAGGTCAAGGTACCCTTATCAGAAATCATTTGACCACAGATGTATTCAGTTCCGTTCATTTCAGTTGCTCAGTCGTGTCCAACTCTTTGTGACCCCATGAACTGCAGCACACCAGGCCTCCCTGTCCATCACCAACTCCTGGAGTTCACTCAAACCCATGTCCATCGAGTCAGTGATGCCATCCAGCCATCTCACCCTCTGTCGTCCCCTTCTCCTCCTGCCCTCAATCTTTCCTAGCATCAGGGTCTTTTCCAATGAGTCAGCTCTTCATATCCGGTGGCCAAAGTATTAGAGTTTAGGCTTCAACATCAGTCCTTCCAATGAACACCAAGGACTGATCTCCTTTAGGATAGACTGGTTGGATCTCCTTGCAGTCCAAGTGACTCTCAAGAGTTTTCCAACGCCATAGTTCAAAAGCATCAATTCTTCAGCGTTCAGCTTTCTTTATAGTCCAACTCTCATATCCATACATGACTACTGGAAAAACCATAGCTTTGACTAGACGGACCTTTGTTGACAAAGTAATGTCTCTGCTTTTGAATATGCTCTCTAGGTTGGTCATAACTTTCCTTCCAAGGAGTAAGCGTCTTTTAATTTCATGCAGTCACCATCGGCAGTGATTTTGGAGCCCCCCAAAATAAAGTCTGACACTGTTTCCACTGTTTCCCCATCTATTTCCCATGAAGTGATGGGACCAGATGCCATGATCTTAGTTTTCTGAATGTTGAGCTTTAAGCCAACTTTTTCACTCTCCTCTTTCACTTTCATCAAGAGGCTTTTTAGTTCTTCTTCACTTTCTGCCATAAGGGTGGTGTTGTCTGCATATCTGAGGTTATTGATATTTTCCCCAGAAATCTTGATTCCAGCTTGTGCTTCTTCCAGCCCAGCTTTTCTCATTATGTACTCTGCATAGAAGTTGAATAATCAGGGTGACAATATACAGCCTTGACGTAATAATCTTTTCCTATTTGGAATCAGTCTGTTGTTCCATGTCCAGTTCTAACTGTTGCTTCCTGACCTGCAATTAGGTTTCTCAAGAGGCAGGTCAGGTGGTCTGGTATTCCCATCTCTTGAAGAATTTTACAGTTTATTGTGATCCACACAGTCAAAGGCTTTGGCATGGTCAATAAAGCAGAAGTAGATCTTTTTCTGGAACTTTCTTGCTTTTTTGATGATCCAGCGGATGTTGGCAATTTGAACTCTGGTTCCTCTGCCTTTTCTAAAACCAGATTGAACATCTGGAAGTTCACGGTTCACATATTGCTGAAGCCTGGCTGGAGAATTTTGATGTATGCATGAACTTCTTTCTTAACTTTCAACTCTATTTCACTGAAATATATGTTTATCCTTACACTTTACCACACCATTTGATTATTGTTACCTTATAGTAATTTTGAAATCTCTTACTTGATTCTTCTTTTTTAGCATACTTTTGGCTATTCTGGGTTCCTTGAAAATCCATATGCATTTTAGAATCAACTTTTCAATTTCCACCAGGAAGCTAGTGAGATTCTGATAGGGATTTCATTGATTCTGTAAGATAGTTTATGGATTATTACAATTTAAGGAATGTTATATCATCTGATCCATGAACAGGGTATATTTTATTTAGATTAAAAAATTTTTATCAACAATGTTTTATAATTTTCAGAGTAGAAGTTTTGTATTTCTTTTTCTGAATTTATTCCTAAGTATTTTATTTTTTATGATGCTATTATAAATGAAATTATAAGTATCTTTTAAGATTCTCAAAAGTCAGAAATTATTGATACACAAATACATAAAAAGTTCACCAATGTTATAAAATACTACATAAAGTGAAATTTCTGTCCTCTGTTAGCTTAGAAACTTTTTTCTAAGTATGATGCAATCTCTGAGAATCCAATCTCTTTGATTAATAAAGCTGTTTAACTGCTCAAATTGATTCAAAGGTGGCATATATAAAAGCCAAGGTTAAAATATATTACATATTTAAGCACAGGATTCTCTGTACTTATTCAGAAATCCTCCTCTTGTCTCATTTTAATCACCTTGTGTAGTATCTATATAACTTTTGTCAGTTTAAATTTCAGTGTAGTTACATGAGTTAATGACATGTTGGTACTTATACCAAAGCCTAGCATGTGATCCATCTCACCATACCATAAGATAAACACAAACTCCCCATTTTTCATTTTTAGAAGGAAGTTTCAAACTGGTATGTATGTGTACACTGGTATGTATGTGTACACTGTAGTTTGTTGATGCTAATATAGATGAAATAACTATATAGGAGATGTCATTTATGGATATATAATCACAATCTTACTGATAATGAGAAATGAAGAGTGGAAAAGTAGATTAAAAGACTTTACTATTTTTAATATTTGTAATTTTATTATATGCTTAATAATGGTTTTTTTTGTCTAATATGGAAAGTATATCTATGAATTTTACCAGAGATTATGTTCATCTTATTATATAGAACAAAAAGAAGATGTAGCTGTTTGGGAGGATTTGTTTCCATGTTACTTCCTTAGGTGAGGCCATAACCAAACTAAGTGGTAAGTTGAAAAAAAGTGGTATGAAAAGAAAAAGATGAGTGACTGCATCAGAAAACTGGGTCCAAGATATCTGAAGATTAAGATTCACTGTAGATGAAAAAAAAGGTGAGAATGGAGACCGCAACAAGCAAAACTTCACATCCGCAACTGTGCTCCTGACAGCGCCTCATACACTGGCCTTTATCTGCTCTTTCTGTTTCTATCAAGGACAATTAAGAAGAAAAAGACGTGTGTGTGTGTGTGTGTGTGTGTGTGTGTGTGTACAGACACACACTAAACTGAGTGGGAATCTGGTTATAATCATGTTTAACAAATGAAGATAGCCAAACCCATCTTCCATTCAGATCAGTTGGCCAGAATTCCCTGCTTTGGCTATTATACTTGAAAGCAAGTTCAATTTCCCACTTTATCCTAATGTCTTTACTGGCTCATTTGTAAAACGAGAAAATAACAACTTATTCTGAACCAAGCTCAAGTTATCATTATGATTTAAAAACTGGAAAAAGGAATGAAAAGCGTTTTATCAAGTATAAAAAGCTCTGTGTGCATGATTTTCTTTTCATTACATAAGGGTAACAACACTAAGGAATCCCAAAGGATTGAGGATTAAGTGGTATATAAGTTTCCTGTCATATGACTCAGATCAAAATAAAACTATGTAACACCCTAAGGAAGAGCTGCAGGCCAAGAAGATTTCATTGCAACCTGGTCTAATTTATTAATGTGGCAAAATAAAGCAGTGTTTGCCCGAGTGGGTGTAAGAGGCTCTACCTGGAGAAATGCCATAGAGAAGAGAAAGGAGTGTCAGAGCAGCCGGTCTGGCATTTCCCATCATATATCACCCTGGAAAAGAGGGAATCTTAGTCCATTCACAGATCATTCAGGTCCCAAGGATAAAGCTGATCTAGTTTGGAGATACATGAAAGAAGGTATGTTTCCTATGCCTCTGATACCAAAACCCACACTTTTCTTTCCAATCCTAGTGATGTCCCCTTGTGGCTTTAATCATGGAGCAAATGCACTACCAACATTGAACCCTGTGTCCAGTTCATGTGACAGCTATAACCATGCAGATAAGACATAGGAACCTTGACTGTAGAAAGCAAACTCCTGAACTTGAGTAACCTGAGTCTGTGAGAGTTGGGGCCATGACTATAGGTGCAGACAAAATTAGATTCCAGACACTGTAGATAAAGAGCCAGATACTGAATTATGACAAATTAATTAAAGTGACAGCATCACTGACTCAATGGATATGAGTTTGAGAAAATTACAGGAGATAGTGAAGGACATGGAGAAGGCAATGGCACCCCACTCCAGTACTCTTGCCTGGAAAATCCCATGGGCGGAGGAGCCTCTTGGGGTGCACAACTGAGTGACTTCACTTTCACTTTTTACTTTCATGCCTTGGAGAAGGAAATGGCAACCCACTCCAGTGTTCTTGCCTGGAGAGTCCAAGGGACGAGGGATCCTGGTGGGCTGCCGTCTATGGAGTCACACAGAGTCAGACACAACTGGAGCAACTTAGCTGCTAAGTGAAGGACAGGGAAGCCTGGTGTGCTGCAGTCCGTAGGATGGCAAAGAATCAGACATGACTTATCGATTGAACAACAGCAACAGTTAAAAGTGAGGCCAGCTTGAGAGATCTCCTGGTGGAAGACCCCCAGCTTGTCTTTCCCAGGTGCATATTTTGTATCACTGGGCGTATTTACTATTCTATTACCCATGGCTATTATTATTATTGCCAAATCTCATTTTACACATTACATTGAAGACCTAAGTTACTAAACAAAGAAAGTAAAAGGATCACAGATGTTATCCACTTGGGCTTAGACCAGACTTTGAAATTTACTGAAATAAAACAAAATGTATATGCAAACAAAACCTATGTCTACCCTGTTTTTGTTTGCTGGTTGGTTGGTTTGGTTTGGTTTTTAAAGACCAACCCAAACTGGTGATGAGAGACATGAAGAATTCAAGAAGCATGCTCACATCTCTGGCCTTGGCAGATGAACAGTTCAAGGGATGAACAGAATAAAGAGAAATAACAACAACCTAAAGGTCATAGCCAGAAAGACAGTGGAAAGTCATTGTCAAATCTTCAAGTGGTCAAGTAACATAAAGATAGAATTCCTCTGGGAACAGGAATGAAGAATAGAGTACGTGAAGCAAGTTAACATGAGATTCACGGAGTAGAGGAGAAATATTCTGAAAGGTGCATTAAAAATTGAAAAGGATTTGCATGCCCAGCTTCCTGCTCTGAAGAGACATGCAATGTTGAGTATGACTCACATCTGCACTGCAGGGCTACACAGGTAAGTGGTTTCCTCAGGCGAGAACCAAGGATTCGGGAGGTGAAAATCAGTGGAAATTATGTTTAAAGTAGTGGGTGATTATTTTAAACTCATTTATTCCCCATGAAATAAATGAAGAAATATTTGCTCCAGAATTTAAAATGGAAAAGCTTGAGGGAGAAATTATGGGAAAGAAGAGATGACTGGGAAGACAAACATGAAAGGAAGTTAACTTTATAACAAGGATAAAAAAAATAGGGTGGCTCCAGTGTGTTGAAATCTTTCCTTAAATAACAGATTTTTTCTAAGTTCTGGTGGATTTGGGAAGAAAGTGGAGACATTACTCATATTACTATACCTCCTGGGAAAAATCAGACTCCTCTTTGATTAGGTGTTTCTGAGAGAAACAACCTCAGGTGAGCAGGGATGTAATAGGTTTTATTAAGTGTCTATATGTATAACTGAATCACTTTGCTATTCCCTTGAAACTAGCACAAGATTGTATTAACTAAATTAACTATTGGAGAAGGAAATGGCAACCCATTCCATATTCTTGCCTGAAGAATCTCATGGACAGAGGAGCCTGGTGGGCTAGAGTCCATTGGGTTGCAAAGAGTTGGACACGACTGAGTGACTTCACTTTCACTTTTCACTTTCATGCATTGGAGAGGGAAATGGCAACCCACTCCAGTATTCTTGCCTGGAGAATCCCAGGGATGGGGGAGCCTGGTAGGCTGCCGTCTATGGGTTCGAACAGAGTTGGACACAACTGAAGCGACTTAGCAGCAGCAGCAGCAGCAGCAATTAAAAATATTTTTTAATCAAAAAAATTTTTAAGAGTCTAACCAGGAGTCCTAAATAGTAGTGCATGCTCAGTCACTTTAGTCGTGTCCAACTCTCTGCGACCCATGGACCATGGCCCACCAGGCTCCTCTGTCCATGGGATTCTCCAGGCAAGAATACTGGAGTGGGGTGCCATTTCCTTCTCCAGTGATAAAGTGTGAAGTGAGTGAAGTGAGTGAAGTGAAGTCGCTCTGTCGTGTTCAACTCTTTGCGACCCCATGGACTGAAGCCCACCAGGCTCCCCTGTCCATGGGATTTTCCAGGCAAGAGTACTAGATTTATTCATTTGTTGAGTGAAAACATTAACTGAAATCATCATTTGTAGTGCCTTAAAAATTATTGCTAAAAACTAGGAAAGAAAAAAAGATTCGTTAAGACAGTGACATAAGATTATTCAAAAGGTATTAATGGATCCAGTGCAATTTTTATAAGATGTTATTTTCTAGCTCTCAATTTTTATAATACTTAAAAAAAGTCACGACTATCTAAACTTTTTCCTAGCCATTAATTTATGTGTTGCTTCTCTGTGTATTTTCTGCCTCATTGACTCTAAAATACCACTCCATAAGGCAGGAGCTTTATCTATCTGGTTCACTCTATTTCTGGTGCCTAGAATAGTGTTTAGGATATTTGAATACACCTAATAAACATTTTATAATAAAGTTTGAAATATTCCTTCATACTGCCAAGTTTACCAACCATCCCAATTTTCTCTATCAATAAGTCAAAGAAGTAGAAATGGTCACATGCATAAACACTCAATGGTTTTCTAAAATCACCATTTTTACAATCAGTTCAGTTCAGTTCAGTTGCTCAGTAGTGTCCGACTCTTTGCGACCATGTGGACAGCAGCATGCCAAGCCTCCCTGTCCATCGTCAACTCCCAGAGTTCACTCAAACTCATGTCCATTGAGTCAGTGATGGCATCCAACCATCTCATCCTCTGTCATACACTTCTCCTGCCTTCAATCTTTCCACAATCAGGGTCTTTTCAAATGAGTCAGTTCTTCGCATCAGGTGGGCAAAGTTTTGCAGTTTCACCTTCAGCATCAGTCCTTGCTATGAATATTCAGGACTGATTTCCTTCAGGATGGACTGGTTGGATCTCCTTGCAGTCCAAGGGACTCTCAAGAGTCTTCTCCAACACCACAGTTCAAAAGCATCAATTCTTCGGCACTCAGCCTTCTTCACAGTCCAACTCTCACATCCATACATGGCCACAGGAAAAACCATAGCTTTGACTAGATGCACATTCGTTGGCAAAGTAATGTCTCTGCTTTTGAATATGCTGTCTAGGTTGGTCATAACTTTTCTTCCAAGAAGCAAGGGTATTTTACTTTCATGGTTGCAGTCACCATCTGCAGTGATTTTGGAGCACCCAAAATTGAAGTCTGTCACTGTTTCCCCATCTATTTGCCATGAAGAGATGGCTATTTGTAAGGCCTCTGCAGACAACCATTTTGCATTTTTGCAATTTTTTTCCTTGGGGATGGTCTTGATCCCTGCCTCTTGTACAATGTCACAAATCTCCATCCATAGTTCATCAGGTACTCTGTCTATCAGATCTAATTCCTTGAATCTATTTCTCATTTCCATTGTATAACCATAAGGGGGTTGATTTTCATACCTGAATGGTCTAGTGCTTTTCCCTACTCTCTTCAATTTAAGTCTTAATTTGGCAATAAGGAGTTCATGGTCTGTGCCACAGTCAGCTCCTGGTCTTGTTTTCCTGACTGTATAGAGCTTCTCCATCTTTGGCTGCAAAGAATATAATCAATCTGATTTCAGTATTGACCATCTGGTGATGTCCATGTGTAGAGTCTTCTCTTGTTTTGTTGGAAAAGGGTGTTTGCTATGACCAGTGTGTTCTCTTGGAAAAACTCTATTAGCCCTTGCCCTGCTTCATTCTGTACTCCAAGGCCAAATTTGCCTGTTACTCCAGGTATTTCTTGACTTGCTACTTTTTCATTCCAGTCCCCTATAATGAAAAGAACATCTTTTTGGGGTGTTAGTTCTAGAAGGTCTTGTAGGTCTTTATAGAACTGTTCAGCTTCTTTAGCATTACTGGTCGGGGCATAGACTTGGATTACTGTGATATTGAATGGTTTGCCTTGGAAATGAACAGAGATCATTGTGTCGTTTTTGAGCCTGCATCCAAGTACTGCATTTTGGACTCTTTTGTTGACCATGATGGCTACTCCATTTCTTCTAAGGGATTCTTGCCCATAGTAGTAGATGTAATGGTCATCTGAGTTAAATTCACCCATTCCAGTCCATTTTAGTTTGCTGATTCCTAAAATGTTGACATTCACCCTGCCATCTCCTGTTTGATGACTTCCAATTTGTCTTGATTCATGGACCTAATTTTCCAGGTTCCTATGCAATATTGCTCTTTACAGCATCAGACTTGACTTCCATCAGCAGTCACATCCACAACTGGGTGTTGTTTTAGCTTTGTCTCCATCTCTTCATTCTTTCTGGAGTTATTTCTCCACTGATCTCCAGTAGCATATTGGGCACCTACTGACCTGGGGACTTCATTTTTCAGTGTCATATCTTTTTGCCTTTTCATACTGTTCATGGGGTTCTCAAGGCAAGAATACTGAAGTGGTTTTCCATTCCCTTCTCCAGTGGACCACGTTTTGTCAGAACTCTCCACCATGACACATCCATCTTGGGTGTCCCTACACGGCATGGCTCATAGTTTTAATTGAGTTAGACAAGGCTGTGGTCCATGTGATCAGATTGGTTAGTTTCCTGTGATTGTGGACTGTAGACAGATTCAGTCTGTCTACCCTCTGATGGCTAATAGAGTTTTGCCAAGAGAATGCACTGGTCATAGCAAACACCCTCTTCCAACAATACAAGAGAAGACTCTATACATCACAAGATGGTCAACACCGAAATCAGATTGATCAGATTATCAGGAAGCAACAGTTAGAACTGGACATGAAACAACAGACTGGCTCCAAATAGGGAAAGGAGTACATCAAGGCTGTATATTGTCACCCTGCTTATTTAACTTATATGCAGAGTACATCATGAGAAAAGCTGGGCTGGAAGAAGCACAAGCTGGAATCAAGATTGCCGGGAGAAATATCAATAACCTCAGATATGAAGATGACACCACCCTTATGGCAGAAAGTGAAGAGGAACTCAAAAGCCTCTTGATGAAGGTGAAAGAGGAGAGTGAAAAAGTTGGCTTAAAGCTCAACGTTCAGAAAATGAAGATCATAGCATCCGGTCCCATCACTTCATGGGAAATAGATGGGGAAACAGTGGAAACAGTGTCAGACTTTATTTTTCTGGGCTCCAAAATCACTGCAGATGGTGACTGCAGCCATGAAATTAAAAGACACTTACTCCTTGGAAGGAAAGTTATGACCAACCTAGATAGCATATTGAAAAGCAGAGATATTACTTTGCCAACAAAGGTCCATCTAGTCAAGGCTATGGTTTTTCCAGTGGTCATGTATGGATGTGAGAGTTGGACTGTGAAGGAGGCTGAGTGCCGAAGAATTGATGCTTTTGAACTGTGGTGTTGGAGAAGACTCTTGAGAGTCCCTTGGACTGCAAGGAGATCCAACCAGTCCATTCTGAAGGAGATCAGCCCTGGGTGTTCTTTGGAAGGAATGATGCTAAAGCTGAAACTCCAGTACTTTGGCCACCTTATGCGAAGTGTTGACTTATTGGAAAAGACTCTGATCCTGGGAGGGATTGGGGGCAGGAGGAGAAGGGGACGACAGAGGATGAGATGGCTGGATGGCATCACTGACTCGATGGATGTGAGTTTGAGTGAACTCTGGGAGTTGTTGATGGACAGGGAGCTTGGTGTCCTGCTATTCATGGGGTCGCAAAGAGTCGGACATGACTGAGTGACGAACTGAACTGAACTGAACCCTCTGATGGAGAAAGGTAAGAGGATTATGGATGCTTCCTGATGGGAGAGACTGACTGGGTGGTGGTTGGGGGGGTGGGGGAGATTGGGTCTTGTTCTGATGAACAAGTTAAGTAAATCTTTAATCCAATTTTCTGTCGATGGGTGGGGCTGTGTTACCTCCCTGTTATTTACCTGGGGCCGAACTATGGTGGAGGTAATGAAGATAATGGTGACCTCCTTAAAAAAGTCCCATGCACACACTGCTACACTCAGTGCCCCCAGTCCTGCAGCAGGCCACCGCCAACTCACGCATCCATTGGAGACTCACGGGCAAGTCTGGGTCAGTCTCTTGTGGGATCTTTGCTCCTTTCTCCTGGTCCTGGTGCACCCAAGGGCTTCTTTGTGCCCACCAAGAGTTTGTTTCCCCAGTCCTCTGTAAGTTCTGGTGGCTCTATGGTGGGGTCAATGGCGACCTCCTCCAAGAGGGCTTATGCCATACCCAGGTCTGCTGCACCCAGAGCCCCTGTCCCTGTGGCAGTCCACTGCTGACCCGTACCTCCTCAGGAGACACTCAAACACAGTTCTGTCTCAGTCGCTGTGGGCCTCTGGGTCCCGGTGCACAAAGGCTTGTTTGAGCCCTCTGAGCATCTCTGGTGGGTATGGGGCTTGATTCTAAACACAATTTCGTCCCTCCTACCATCTTGCTGGAGCTTCTCCTTTGTTCTTGGACGTGAGGTATCTCCTCACAGTAGCTCCCGCACCACGCAGCCGCTGTTCCCATGCTGTGCAATTTAACAAAGAAATAAATGAAAGTAAGAAAAGAAATCTATTTTTGGACACTACTTATACCAAGATATTTTCACACCTATTTCATTTAATGTAACTCATAAAGGTTGTTAATGAATAAGTTTTGCAGGAAGAGATTGAGAAACTTTAGCACTTTGTGTCAAATGCGTATTTGGGGAATATTTTAACATATGCACCTCACTTCAAAGAGAAAGAGGAAGAGGAGGCAGAGAAGGAGGGGGAGGAAGAGGAAGAGAAAGTAGAAGAAAAATCAATACTTCATGGGATAAACACGTCATCTCATCATTGTCATAATAATTAGATGTGATAAACTCTGTTCCCATAATAGTACTCAAAAATTGATGATCACAGAGTTTTTATGATCTTTCCATGTGATTCCTAACTAAAAGGTAGTGGAGTTGAGATTTGAACTCAGTTATTTGTAAACCCAAAACCAATGCTCTTCTGATTCTATCACTATTTTTGACAGTAAAAAGAAAGGCAGATTTTTAGAAAACTGTATTTGGGCTGATTCTTACAGTAAATGAGGGAGAAGGTGTTCCTTCTTATTCACAAGTCTCCATGCTTCTGTTAGCTGGAGTTACATTGTTTGCATTTATATATTAATATTAAACTAAAAATAAAGTTATGAGGAAATTATGATTAGTAAGCTAGATGGCTGGATGGCATCACTGACTCGATGGACATGAGTCTGAGTGGACTCCGGGAGTTGGTGATGGACGGGGAGGCCTGGCGTGCTGCGATTCATGGGGTCGCAAAGAGTCGGACACGACTGAGCGACTGATCTGATCTGATCTGATCTGATCCCGTGCCGATCGGGTGTCCGCACTAAGTTCGGCATCAATATGGTGACCTCCCGGGAGCGGGGGGCCACCAGGTTGCCTAAGGAGGGGTGAACCGGCCCAGGTCGGAAATGGAGCAGGAAGGGGCCAGTGTGGCCGAGCCTGGCTTGCTGACCTGCCCAGAGGGCAGGAGACCAGGCCAGAGGGTCCACCACGGGCAGACCCCCATGGGCAGATAGACCCTCCACTCCCCTCTGCTCGTGGTACAGGAGGGAGCAGAGTCTCACCCCACGAGCCCCTGCCCTTGGTCCCGCTTCGCTCCTGTACCACGTGCAGAGGGGAGCGGAGGGTCCGTCTGCCCATGGGGGTCTGCCCGTGGTGGACTCTCTGGCCTGGGTCTCCTGCCCTCTGGGCAGGTCAGCAAGCCAGGCTCGGCCACACTGGCCCCTTCCTGGCGACCACGAAGGGACGCAGTCTGACACCAACTTTATTCAGCATCTTATATTTATACAGAAGAGCGTGAGAAAGACAAGACAGTTGACATTTTTTCTTGGTTGACCTATACATCTTACAGAAAGTCACAAGAAATCTTGAGAGCATGGGAATGGCACCCTTTTATTATTTCTTACACCAGATAACATTTCCCTGTGCGTGAGAAGTTTGCACAGAACTCCAGGTGCCTGCAGTAAATAAGCGCCTAATCTCTGGGGTGGCGGGACAGAGAGCTATGTTTGCAAGCAAACCCTCAAGGACTGAGGCAGATCCCAGAGCTGTGTCCTTCAGACAAAGGACCCCGTTCTCCCAGGCAGCTCCCCGCAATCCCGTACACATATGATCATCATCATGGTAATTGTTACCTCTCACATTGGATAAGCTGTCACAGAACCACTTTCAGAACACAAACAAGAAGAAAGATTTTTTTTCTTTGCTTTCTGCCTCCATAGAATGTAGACTTGTAGATTCACCACATGAGTCTAGAGAAATGCTCCCAGAAATAAGCCCCAGAAGTGATTTATGCAATAAAAAAATGGATGGTGGTGTGGCATTAAGTACACTTTTCAATAAAGATGCATAAGGATGACTGTGTTTTCCCTAAATAATGTGCAGGGATTTTTAACAAGCTATGCCTACCCTAACTTTTCATATTTGTTCTTTTTTCCTGAGCTCCCGTGTTATCTCATGGATTCATGTCACCACTAACAATAATAACTGTAGACTCTGATAAAGATTTCAATCAACTGATTATTGTGTAAGTGATGCATATAATAGCAGCAGCTGAAAAGTCAACAGTTACAGAAGGCAAAATCAGCTCTATGTACCAAAAAATAAGAGACACTGTGCCTCACCACAGAGTCAAGGGAGAGTCTATTGTCATGACATGATGTCTTACAAAGGGTTATTGTAAAAATTTGATTTGAGAGCAAAGTTAAGAAATGCTGCTTTTGTTTGCGTTTTTGAAGTGCTGTATTTTTAAGATTTCTGTCATGAAATTTTTGACACACAGCCTTTACCTGAATCTAAAATACAGTGACTGTTGTATTCTTGCCATACCTTCTGCGGGAAGATTTCAGCTGTTGAAGAGAACTGGTTGTTGGCTGGTTGGAAGATAACAAATAGAGGTACAGATGCCCTGTTTTTATGCCTCTCTGCTCCCATCCAGCATGTTCTTACCTACTCAGCCCGCTAGTTCTCAGGAAAAGTGATGGCCTTTCTCATTTAAGAAGGCTCTTTTGACTGGACTCAAGTAGAGAAACAATGGCAACTGTCACAAGTCCTAACCCTTTTAACACAGGTTATTACAATAGAAATCTATTTATTTCCAACCTCTCACTCCCTGTCAAGAACAGGGGCACCTCTGAGGGAATGTTTACAGAAGAGACATAATATGTTGTGTCTAGGTCCTAAACGTTTGCTTCTGAGGGATTGGTGGTGGGGGGCTGGGGGAAACTGTGAACTCCAGTCACAAAGAGAGTGGTCCAAGGATGACTTTAAACTGATACTGACCTCAGAACATGTATTTGAGTGTGAGTTTGTACACTGATATGTGCATGTCTATGACACAGGCAGGGAGTACCCACAGCCTGGCTCCCAGCTCAGGGGAGATGATCAGAGGTAATTCTCCCCAATGGGGAAATGTTTCGCAATGGCTACAAACTCGGGTGATGCATTTCAGTGCAGCAGTCTTTTAAAGGGTTTTCCATTCTCTTTGTTCATCAATATCATGAAATTCCCTGTATGCAAATGCTGCTGCTGCTGTTGCTGCTGCTGCTGCTGCTAAGTCGCTTCAGTCATGTCCGACTCTGTGTGACCCCATAGACGGCAGCCCACCAGGCTTCCCTGTCCCTGGGATTCTCCAGGCAAGAACACTGGAGTGGGTTGCCATTTCCTTCTCCAGTGCGTGAAAGTGAAAAGTCAAAGTAAAGTCACTCAGTCGTGCCTGACTCTTAGCGACCCCATGGACTGCAGCCTACCAGGCTCCTCTGTCCATGGGATTTTCCAGGCAAGTGGGGTGTCATTGCCTTCTCCGTGTATGCAAATAGTAATACTAAATATAACAAAGGCAACAAGATGTGATTCAGACTCTGCAGATCTTTCAAAAATGCTCACATCAAATATACCCAGGGAATTCCCTGGTGGTCCAGGGGCTAAGAATCCACCTTGCAATGAGGGGGACGTGGGTTCAATCCCTGGTTGAGGAATTAAGATCCCACGAATTGCAGAGTGAATAAGCCCGTGCCCTACAACTACCCAGCCAGCGTGTGGCAGTGAAAGATCCTGCACACCCCAGTTGAGATCCAGTGCAGCCAAATAAATAAATAAACAAGTATAAATAAGTGCATCCAAATAATACACTTAGATACGTAAAGGTGATGAAACTGAGGGGTAAAAGGTTAAAAAGTTGCCAGTGTCACAGACCTGGTAGAATTCATATTAATAACTGCTCGATGTTATAGAAGAGCATCACCCATTCTCTACTCTTAAAACAAATGCTTAGCCATGCTTCTCTTACATCCTACCTGCTTTGAGCTTCTTACCTCTGCTCTCTTTTGTCCATAGTAGCTGATGGGAACCCAGAGCTTAAATGTGGGGTTGCTGCTAGTGAAAGGAATCTCAGACTCGTATGAAGCAGCAGATGACACTTCTTCACCTCCAGCTTCCATGAAGATGTTGACATTTATAAAAATTAGTTGTCAAAAACATAAAGAAGCATCACACTTCAGACTTGTACCAACACATAGGAAGATACAAATTATTGTTTGGAATTCCCTGTTCAGAGGAATATGTAAGAGTTGGTATCTCACCTAAGTTAACAATGTACTAGCTGGAGAATTTCCAAGTTGGAGGGAAACTTTCAAATCCTCTCCAGCACTCTAATTTTAACTGAGGCTTTGTGAAGTGAAATTATATTCACACGGTTACACAGCAAGTTAGAGATGGAAACAACTCTGGAATGCAAGTTTCCAGTTTCCTAAGCCAGCATCTGAAGTCCCATCTACATGACCAGCCTTGAAGAATTATATGAATGGAACCTAATACTTATTGCATGTTATAGTTTAGAACTTGCTGTATATGAGACCTGATTGAGGTTTCTCAGAACCTGAGGTGACATTGTAGTTGGCTAAGAGCTCATAGCTCTAATTTTAAAAATCACCCTTAGATCATATCATGTATGATTGGCATGACATTTACATCAAGTCAAATTCAGAAAGTTTAAGAATGAATTTATATTCTGCCCAGGAGGCGCTAATGGTAAAGAATCCACCTGCCAATGCAGGAGATGCAAGAAACACAGGTTAGATCCCTAAGTCAAAAAGGAAATGAAGGAAATGATCCCTAAGTCGAGAAGAAAAGAGCCCTAAGTCCCTGGAGAAGGAAATGGCAACCTGCTCCAGTATTCTTGCCTGGAAAATCCATGGACAGAACAGCCTGGTGGGCTGCAGCTTTGCAAAGGGTTGAACACGACTGAGCACCAGCACCAACCAACCAACAGCCAATAACTCATCATATTTCATCTCTTTGTAGAATTTGTTCTGGGTGTTACTAAGCACCAGGGACCTAGTGCAAAGTTTATCACAACCTGAGGCCCACTAATCACAATTTGGTTGGTAGTGGTTTATTCTGGCTCATCTAAAGTGGTGTGCAAAGTCAGAAGACTTGAACTATTACTCCAAACTCCATCATTTAGGTCTTATTCTAACTTACATTCACTAAGAGCTAGTTGCCTCAGCAATAAAGTAGAGTTAATCATAGCACTTGACTTACAGACTTACCAGCATCGAGTGAAGCCAAGTGCTTGAAAGTTCTTTGAGGTGCAGAAATGATATATGAACATAGCCTGGTGGATCTTGCCTGAACTCAACTTACAGATGCCACAGAAGCAAGAAAGATGTTGAAAGATGACAAAATCTCTCTCTCTCTCTGTCTCTCACACACACACACACACACTGATAGATTCTTGGAGAACAAAACATGTTTACTTTCAACTGAGGGTTTGGGGACAGAGTGGTAGCCTAGGACATTATAAATAGAGTGTAGGGCTTCCCTGGTGGCTCAGTGGTAAAGAATCTGCCTGTCATTGCAGGAGACACGGGTTCGGCCCTGATCTGGGAAGATCCCACGTGCCATGGATCAACTAAGCCCAGGGGCCACAACTGCTGAGCCTGTGCTCCACAACAGCGTCTCTTGTTGTAGAGCACGACAGCTAGAAGAACCACAACTAGCGAATAGCCCGTGCAGCAGTGAAGCCCCAGCACAGCCAAAAATAAACGAACAAAAATTATTTTTATAAAAAAGAATTGGCTAAAGAATAGATTTCTAGATATTGTCACTAAGGGAATGGGTATCTGTGATATCCTATAAGATTGAATGTTACGTGTCTGTCAGAAGTAACAAGCTAAATCTACACAGAGCTACATGGATCAATTTTAAAACATGTTATTGAGTGAAAAATACACATCTGTAGGAAATCTGAACACACAAAAGTCTTGATTGCTTTACAATTTGTAAGAACCATCTTCTCCCCTTTTTCACAATTTTGCCTGGCAAAAAATTAAAACTTCCACCCTCTCAGACATGTTTTGAAGAAGACTTTTGCCCTTGGGCTTCCCTGGTGGCTCAGACGGTAAAGCATCTGCCTGCAATGCAGGAGTCACGGGTTCACTCCCTGGGTCGGGAAGATTCCCTGGAGAAGGAAATGGCAACCCACTCCAGTACTCTTGCCTGGAAAATCCCATGGACGGAGGAGCATGGTAGGTAGGCTACAGTCCATGGGGTCGCAAAGAGTTGGACACAACTGAGCGACTTCACTTTCACTCTCTGCAGGAAAGTACTATTTGTGTAAATTTGTAATGTGCACATACATAAAACAGAACAAAACACTGTACATTTTTCCTGCCACACACATATGTTAGCAATGAATTGAGTTTCTATAGTAATAAGAGGAACATTATGTGGAATTTTATATAGAATTTTATATATTCTATATAAAAGAAAATAATAAAACAGAACATGGGAGGAACTTTAACTAGCAGAAACTAACACATTGTAATGCAATTATACTCCAATAATAAAATTTTTTAAATTAAAAAATTTCAAGGTGGAAAAAATTTGAAATATAAAATTATAATGACTTTATGGTTTTAAAAAAATAGTAGCCTCCCTTTCCTACTCTCTCAAATCACTTTTGAACCTTTTGGGAAGCCAGCCCTACTTTCAAGAAAAAGCCTTCTTACATAAGTAATAAATGTCATTTCTCCAAAGAAGACATACAGATGGCTAACAAACACATGAAAAGATGCTCAGCATCACTCATTATCAGAGAAATGCAAATCAAAACCACAATGAGGTAGTATTTCACACCAGTCAGAATGGCTGCGATCCAAGTCTACAAGCAATAAATGCTGGAGAGGGTGTGGAGAAAAGGGAACCCTCTTACACTGTTGGTGGGAATGCAAACTAGTACAGCCACTATGGAGAACAGTGTGGAGATTCCTTAAAAAACTAGAAATAGAACTGCCTTATGACCCAGCAATCCCACTGCTGGGCATACACACCGAGGAAACCAGAATTGAAAGAGACACGTGTACCCCAATGTTCATCGCAGCACTGTTTATAATAGCCAAGACATGGAAGCAACCTAGATGTCCATCAGCAGATGAATGGATAAGAAAGCTGTGGTATATACACAATGGAGTATTACTAGCCATTAAAAAGAATACATTTGAATCAGTTCTAATGAGGTGGATGAAACTGGAGCCTATTATACAGAGTGAAGTAAGTCAGAAAGAAAAACACCAATACAGTATACTAACGCATATATATGGAATTTAGAAAGATGGTAATGACAACCCTGTATGCGAGACAGCAAAAGAGACACTGATGTATAGAATAGTCTTTTGGTCTCTGTGGGAGGGGAGGGGGGATGATTTGGGAGAATGGCATTAAAACATGTATAATATCATATAAGAAACGAATCGCCAGTCCAGGTTCGATGCAGGATACAGGAAGCTTGGGGCTGGTGCACTGGGATGACCCAGAGGAATGGTATGGGGAGGGAGGTGGGAGGTGGGTTCAGGATGGGGAACACGTGTACACCCATGGCGGATGCATGTTGATGTATGGCAAAACCAATACAATATTGTAAAGTAAAAAAATAAATAAAATAAAAATAAATGTCTTTATATCCTTTTGTGCATGTGTGGAATCATTAGTCTTGAACTCTAGACCAAATGTGAGTAGTGGAATTGATCCTGCTGCTATTCAGGAAGCCACGAATTAAAAAGGAAGACAAAAGACACACCGGCACTCACTTCCATTCATCTGATCCTTTTAATGGTGATGCTGGCCCAAGGAGCCAACACGTGGTAAAGGAAAATTGCTAAAAAGAGATATGCGTTGATTACCTTTATCCTTTTAACTGAAATTACCATTAAGGCTGAAGGCCAAAGAGAAATATTTTTATAATTTTTATCTCTATTTCATTTTGAATAAAATAAAAATAGCACTTAAGCAAAATAAGTCTTTTATAAGCCACAGGGAATATATTTCTATGGTAACATGATCCCCAACAGAAATAGCAACAGAGATCTTGACACACTCTCAGGATTCGTTTTCTCTTGATATGATATGGTGGCATATAGATAAGTCCTGCCAAGACCTTAAACAGAATTCTTAAGCTACAATGGAAGGCAACTGTCATAATGAGGTTATATAAAGCGTTACCCTCAGAGTCATTGTGCCAAACAATCAGAAGTTCCTTCTTGGACTGTGCATTTCACATGTTATGAAGGGATACAAAGCATAGCTGCTTTTTCACGGCACATCAGCAGAAGAGTAATCCTGTCAGGCACACCTTACTTTTTAGTTATTCTCAACTATTTATATCTCCTGGCAGCCAAAAACCAAGCCATGTATCCACAAATAAATATCTTGGATCTTTTTAGACAAAATACTAAAAAGGATTCTTAAAACAACTTACATTTATTTACAAGCAAATATGTAAATTATTGTATATCTTTCCGATGCATTACTGAACAGTATTTCTACGTGTATATTGTGGTTGTTGTTCAGTCACTAAGTTGTGTCTGACTCTTTGCAACCCCACGGACTGTCGCCCATCAGAATCCTCTGTCCATGGGGATTTCCCAGGCAAGAATACTGGAAAGTGTTAGTCGCTTAGTCGTGTCTGACTCTTTGTGACTCCATGGCTCCTGTGTCCATGGGATTTCCCAGGCAAGAATACTGGAGTCAGTTGCCTTTTCCTTCTCCAGGGGATCTTCCTGACTCAGAGATCGAACCCACGTCTCCTGCATTGACAGGCAGATTCTTTACCACTGAGCCACCAGGGAAGCCCTCTTAAATGTGTATAAATATATATATATATATTTTTCTTCTTTTCAATGTGGATACTTTGCATTTTGAAAACGCATCAGTTAAGCATCTCGCTGTCATCATGCTGGGACCACACAACCCTAATAGGGAACTTATTCATCTAGTACTTTGTCTTTTGTGCATTTGACCTGTACTTTCTCCTCCATACCTGGGCTCTTCCTGTATGTCCCCTGAGTTGATTATCTGAGTAGGTTGAGTAGGTGCTTCTATGTATTTTCCTCCCCCCAGAAGTGTCTTATTCCTCTGACTCTAAATCCTCCCCACCTGCTGTACAATATAAAAATCATACCAATACACACAATCCCACTTCAAACAAAAATAACTCTGGGAATTTTCATTGATATTTTTGTTGCTACAGCAGAATAGTTCCTTCAGCTCATTCACCATGCCTGTCAAGGCTGAAAAACAAACAAACAAACACATTGTCTCTTACTGTCTCTTGAAGGTTTCACTAAACATAAAAACAGAATTGGCATTTTTGAGTATTATTCACTTCCATCAACCTCGAAAAGGCACAGAATTTACTCTATTTGGACATTTACTTTAAAACTCTCTCTTACTTTAAAAATAACTTCTAAAACATCTCTGAAAGGGGAAAGGACAGATATTATTAGCTAATTAGTCAGCTAAGGACACTGAAGCACAGAGATGCTAAGCAATTTTCCAATGATCTCATTGCTGAAGATGAGATAACAAAGGGTTCCACCCTGGCCGTCTGACTCCCAAGTAGCAGCCTCTTTAAAGTATATATACAGCAGTGTCTCTCTCTTTGTCTCATCTTTAAGTTTTTAATTTCTTTATTCTGTCTTTTTACTTTCATTAATATTTAAATCTCCTTTTAAATTTTAACAGTAATGTATAAGTTTCCATGAAAGAAGAAAGATCCAATGCAAAAGTTATGGAAAGGAATAAAAGATGAAAAATAAAAAGTCTTTACTAAAGGGTCAACATGGTGACAGTCATAAGTTTCTTTACAGTTTTCCTTAATTTTGAGGATCTGAAATCAGCAGAAATAAACTAGTTTTTACCTTTAAAAGATTTTTACTCCTGTTTCTCAGAGCTGTATCTTAACAGATGAATTTTTTTTTTTTAAAAAGACTTTCATATATGTAAAGTTTCAGGCTGTATCAGACAGTGGATGACTTTAGCAGGATGAAGAATTTGGAAGAGAAGGAAAGAGTGTCTTTGCTCGTCTCTGAGAACATATTCAGCAAGAATTTTCCTACTCAGCCTTTCAGATTCTCTTCTCTGCCTTAGATTTGATGGTTTGGATCACTTCCAGTCCATAGTCAAACCCCAGACATGATCCATCTCACCTTCCCCCATTTTAACCGTGTGTATGGTGATATAACATTATCTGAATCAAAAGTAATCCTAAAAATCATCTAATTGCTTTATTTTGAACTCATCTAAAAAAAAATGACCAGTGCGTTCTCTTGGCAAAACTCTATTAGCCTTTGCCCTGCTTCATTCCGTATTCCAAGGACAAATTTGCCTGTTACTCCAGGTGTTTCTTGACTTCCTACTTTTGCATTCCAGTCCCCTATAATGAAAAGGATATCTTTTTTGGGTGTTAGTTGTAAAAGGTCTTGTAGGTCTTCATAGAACTGTTCAACTTCAGCTTCTTCAGCATTACTAGTTGGGGCATAGACATGGATTACTGTGATATTGAATGGTTTGCCTTGGAAAGGAACAGAGAGCATTCTGTCTTTTTTGAGATTGCATCCAAGTACTGCATTTCAGACTCTTTTGTTGATCATGATGGCCACTCCATTTCTTCTGATTCCTGCCCACAGTAGTAGATATAATGGTCATCTGAGTTAAACTCACCCATTCCAGTCCATTTTAGTTCGCTGATTCCTAGAATGTCGATATTCACTCTTGCCATCTCCTGTTTGACCACTTTCAATTTGCCTTGATTCATGGACCTGACATTCCAGGTTCCTATGCAATATTGCTCTTTACAGCATCAGACCTTGCTTCTATCACCAGTCACATCCACAACTGGGTATTGTTTTTGCTTTGGCTCCATCCCTTCATTCTTTCTGGAGTTATTTCTCCACTGATCTCCAGTAGCATATTGGGCACCTACCGACCTGGGGAGATCCTCTTTCAGTCTCCTATCATTTTGCCTTTTCATACTGTTCATGGGGTTCTCAAGGCAAGAATACTGAAGTGGTTTGCCATTCGCTTCTCCAGTGGACCACATTCTGTCAGACCTCTCACCCCCATGACCCGCCCATCTTGGGTGGCCCCACATGGCATGGCTTAGTTTCATTGAGTTAGACAAGGCTGTGGTCCGTGTGATTAGATTGACTAGTTTTCTGTGATTATGGTTTGTGCGTCTGCCCTCTGATGCCTCTCGCAACACCTACCGTCTTACTTGGATCTCTCTTACCTTGGACATAGGGTATCACTTCACGGCTGCTCCAGCAAAGTGCAGCCGATGCTCCTTACCTTGGACGAGGGGTAATCTCCTCACAGCCGCCCCTCCTGACCTTGAACAACACAAGAGCAGCCCCTCCTGACCTCTTTCAACAGCCAACAGCCGCCTCTCCTGACCTCTTCCAACAACACAAGAGAAGACTCTACACATGGACATCACCAGATGGTCAACACCGAAATCAGATTGATTATATTCTTTGCAGCCAAAGATGGAGACGTTCTATACAGTCAGCAGAAACAAGACTGGGAGCTGACTGTGGCTCAGAGCATGAACTCCTTATTGCCAAATTCAGACTTACATTGAAGAAAGTAAGGAAAACCACTTAAATTGAAGAAAGTAAGGAAACTCAGATATGCAGATGACACCACCCTTATGGCAGAAAGTGAAGAGGAACTAAAAAGCCTCTTGATAAAAGTGAAAGAGGAGAGTGAAAAAGTTGGCTTAAAGCTCAACATTCAGAAAACGAAGATCATGGCATCTGGTCCCATCACTTCATGGGAAATAGATGGAGAAACAGTGGAAACAGTGTTAGACTTTATTTTGGGGGGTTCCAAAATCACTGCAGATGGTGACTGCAGCCATGAAATTAAAAGATGCTTACTCCTTGGAAGGAAAGTTATGACCAACCTAGACAGCATATTGAAAAGCAGAGACATTACTTTGCCAACAAAGGTCTGTCTAGTCAAGGCTATGGTTTTTCCAGTGGTCATGTGAGAGTTGGACTGTAAAGAAAGCTGAGCACTGAAGAATTGATGCTTTTGAACTGTGGTTGTTGGAGAAGACTCTTGAGAGTCCCTTGGACTGCAAGGAGATCCAACCAGTCCATTCTGAATGAGATCAGCCCTGGGATTTCTTTGAAAGGAATGATGCTAAAGCTGAAAGTCCAGTACTTTGGCCACCTCATGTGAAGAGTTGACTCATTGGAAAAGACTGTGATGCTGGGAGGGATTGGGGGCAGGAGGAGAAGGGGACGACAGAGGATGAGATGGCTGGATGGCATCACCGAATCGATGAACATGAGTCTGGGTGAACTCCAGGAGTTGGTGATGGACAGGGAGGCCTGGCATGCTGCAATTCATGGGGTCGCAAAGAGTCGGACATGACTGAGAGACTGAACTGAACTGAAAAAAAATATTGAGTTCTAAATATTTCATCTCTTCAAGTGAGTTGTATATGCTAAGTTAATTAGAAGCAGAAAGCATTTCTTTGATTAACTTAAAAGGAACAACAACAAAATCCAACTAGGATACTTTGTGTCAGAACATCTGAACCAGTGGCTGCCAATCCTGGCTGTTTATTATTATTTCTTGGGAAAGTATTTATTTATTTATTTATTTTCTAGGGTGGCGGTCTGGATATCTGCACTTTTTAAAAGCTTTTCAGGTCATTCTAATGTACTGTTAGGGTTAACTAATCTAGACATTTCATATAACAGTACTTTAGAGCCCAAGTTAGCTGGGGAATGGTCACAATATTTTTTTTACTATATAATTATAAAACCCTCACATTTTTAAAGGGTCAGCACGGATATATAGTTAAGCTAAAAGTCAGTTTTTAGGACTTTAGTTATTATAGCCAAAATAGTTTCATCTGCTACCTCCTGGATTTGTTATTTTGTCGATAAAATCTGAAAGGAATTAGTCAAGGCTGAACAAACTCTGAAGGAAGTTTATCTCCTTTACAGTTGGAAAAAGTGGTTCCAACCACTAGAGGTCAGACAGTTAAATCTGCAATATGATACAGAAACACTAAAGTTACCCAGTTTAGAATTCCACATCCTGATTTCAAAAATACTTTCTAAATTTTCTTCCATCATTAAAACCCATGTCCTTTCAAAAGTTCAAAGCCATTTCCTGCCAGGGTGGATAGGTGTTTTACACGTTATTTAGTCCAAGCTTCAAAATTCTAAAGAGAACTATAATCCAGGAGTATGGAAATTTAAAGCACGATCAGCATGATGATTTTCTGATGACTTTCAAAAAATAAAATAGGAAATGAAGCTATTAGGTATATAGTTCTTCCACATACATTATCTGATTTCACCAGTGTTTTGAGGACTCTGTAGGCATTTCTAGATCTACCAGAAGTCCCAGAATCTAATGCTATTCTCCCATTGCCACAAGTATTTTTATCCTCTTGTCATTGAGGGGTGTTGTCTATGAGCCCTCTTCTGACGTTTGGACTGACTTGTGACACTTTCAGTCATTATTACTGTGACTGAACATCGTCACGTGTGCTCAGAGTCAGCTCATTAAAAAACATGCATGTTAGTTGGATCATGGAGCTATCATGTACAAAGTCTAACTACTCTGAGGCTGCCACAAACTGGAGAGGCCATGGGGAGATGCTCCAGCTGACAGTGCCAGCTGAGCTCAGCCTTCCAGCCCACCTTGCCAACGTGCTTGACCTCCAAGTGAAGACACCATCTTGGCAACAGAGCCTCCTTCAGTACAAGGTGTTTCAGGTGGCGGCTGGCGGCCACTGACCAGCCATTCTGGCCTCCCCAGCTGAAGCTGCCGACAGCACAGCAGGATGGATCTTCAATGTGTACTGTGAGAATTCCCAGACCCAGAGAAATCCACTGCTATTTTATGCCTCTAAGCTCAGGATGGTGTGTTAGGCAGAGCTAGATAACTGGAACTCCCAGAGAAATTAACTGAGCTCCCTCCCTTCAACTGGGGTTTTGCCAAAACAGAAATGTCCAAAATGTGGGTCAATTTGGGCAAATGATTTGTTCTTTCATTATACCCATTAACCTTTGGATATAAACCTTTTAAGATTAAGGGGAGAAAAGGTGTTAAAAAAAAGCTGGCGAAAAAGTCACTGCTGCATGGTAAAAATATGTGCTGATGGGTGCTTAAATACAATTGAAAACATAATCTGTCTTAAAATTGAAATTCCCCAAATACTGTATGGATGTGAGAGTTGGACTATTAAGAAAGCCGAGAGCCAAAGAATTGATGCTTTTGAACTGTGGTGTTGGAGAAGACTCTTGTAAGTCCCTTGGACTGCAAGGAGATCCAACCAGTCCATCCTAAAGGAAATTAGTCCTGAATATTCATTGGAAGGACTGATGTTGAAGCTGAAACTCCAATACTTTGGCCACCTGATGCAAAGAACTAACTCATCTGAAAAGACTCTGATGCTGGGAAAGATTGAAGGCAGGAGGAGAAGGGGGTGACAAAGGATGAGATGATTGGATGGTGTCACCAACTCAATGGACATGAGTTTAAGTAAATTCTGTGAGTTGGTGATGGCCAGGGAGGCTTGGCATACTGCCGTCCATGGAGTTGCAAGGAGTCGGACATGACTGAGTGACAGAACTGAACTGACTGAAATACTCTCAGACTGAAGAAATATTAATTTACAGCCTCTATTTTTTTTACTGCTTGGCTATTAAAGTTTCTTACTGTACCAGCACTATCAACTCCCACCCAAAGTAAGTTTTCTCTCCCACATTTTACTTTGTGTGTGAATTCCAAACACTGATGATGTACATCAATATATTCATTATAATAAATAGCTACTATTGTTATTTTTAAGATCCCCTGGTGAAGGAATGGCAACCCACTCCTGTATTTTTGCCTGGAGAATCCCACAGACAGAGGAGCCTGGTGGGCTACAGTCCATGGGGTCACAAAGAGTCGGACACGACTGAGCAACTGAGTACATACACTGATCTTCAGGACTTTGCCTGGAAAATTCCATGGACTAGGAGCCTGGCGGCTACAATCCATGAGGTCACAAAGAGTAGGACACAACTGAGCAACTGAGAGCGCGCACGTGCACACACACACACACGCGTATTTAAGACTTTGCCTGAAAAAGTCCATGGACGAGGAGCCTGGTGGGCTATAGTCCATGGGGTCTGGACGTTACTGAGCACTCACACTTAAACTGAAAATGACTTGCTACAGGTAAGAAATGTGCAACTACGAGTGTGTCTATGAAAATAAAAAGCAGACTTAATCAAAAATTCTTTTCTCATTTAAGGTAAAAGCTGCCATCAACTACTATAAGCCTTATTTTTTTTTTTATCTGAATAAGAACCATAGAATTAGTCTCTATACCCACTTGAATGACTTTTCTCTCCAGAACTATTTCTAATAAGGTCATTTTTTTGCTGTTTGTTATATCCTGGGAGACTATTATGTCCAAACCCTTGTGTAGGTTGTACATGTAGGTATAATTTTAGGTCCTAAGACTTGTCTAATTCCATTTTTTCCACAAGTACAGGTATCCCCGGGAACAAGAATAAAAAAGGCATTTGTTTAAACAAGGAGAATAGGAGGTCTTTTCCATTTCTGTTCCCCCACAGTGCTAACACAGTACCCCAGGATTAGTTTGCACATAAGAAAATTGTAGCAAGTAAAAACCTTCTGCAATGCATGCATTTAGAGAAGTGACATTTTTGAGGACATTTGAACAAGGAAATTGGGAAATCTCATTATATAGGCGGAGAGAAAGAAGAATCTCCAATAGTAAAAATGCTCAATCTCTGCAATTGGAAAGTTATCATATAAGATCGATATCTGGAGAAGTGGAGAAAATCCGTTTATTTTAAAGCAGCCTCAATCTTTGAGGCTAGCAGACAGATTACAGTTGAAAAATGAGAAGTAGGGACTTCCCTCATGTTCCAATGGTTAAGAATTCTGCTTGTCACGCAGGGGGCTCCGGTCCGATCCCTGTTGCATAACTAAGATTCTATGTGCCTCAGAGCAACTGAGGCCATGCATCATGATTGGCAAGTCCGGGTGCCACCACTAGAGAGTCCAAGTGCCACAGTGAAAGATCCTGCATGGCCCAACGAAGATCCCACTTGCTGCAACTAAGACGTGACACAGCCAAACAATAAATAAATACTTTTAAAAAGAAAGAAAGAGAGAAAGGGATGTGAGAAGTAACTCAACTTTGGTTGTTTTCCTGGAAGAAGTACAAGAAACTTCTCAGGTATGGAGAGAGGGAGAGAATATAGGCAGTGTATTACAAACACTGGACACAGAAGTTGAGGATATGAGGACAATGTCAACATGGACAAATAAATGGAGGAGATATCAGCAGACAGAGGGCTAAATATGAGGCCTGAGAATATTTCTGTTTCAGAGGGACAAAAGGAGGTGATAAACAGATTATCATGAATGATGGTGTTAGTGTAGCTCAGAGCATTCTTTTAGGAGAACACATATGCCAGACAGGACATTGAAATTCTAGCACTTTAAGTGATGGATGTCTACAGAGTTCTTTCAACAGCAGCAGTTATCCATCCCTTCATCTTACAATCTGGTCTGAAAGGATATTAGAAGTTATCTGTAAGTGGGAGACAGATGGTGACTAGAGTCTTAACTGTCTCTGAAATGAGGACTTAGTTCAAATCTCAGTGAGAGAAAAGATCAAAGGCACCTGTTAACAGCATCAAGCAGGCAAGAAACATGAGGAGGAACCAATAGTTGAAAATAAACTGCGGAATTGATCATTTCCAATCAGTTACCTGACATAGAAAAGTCCATCACAATTTCTTATCCTTGTCACTAATCTATGTCAATGTAGCACAACAACAAAAACTCAGATTAAAAAACAATGAAGTGATTCATTCTTCAGACATATACATACAAACACAAGACCAGATTTTTCACTTTTTATCTGGATTTAACATCATTTATTGCAGTCAATCTAAATCAGCTTGAAAATATTGTATGTAAGAGATCATTGCTAATCTTTAGTTGCCTGGCATTCTGAAATGCACATAAAATGTTTAAGATTTTTTTATGTCACATTCATATTAATTATTATTTTAATCAAAATGTATATCTGTGCTTTTGGAAACATATACCGCACTTTCTCCACTAGATGTCTCCAGAGAAATACAAGTAAATACTGGTAATAAGAAGTGTTCCTAATACACTCCCATTTTAAAATTTTCAAAAGTTTGGACCTTAAATAAGGACAAATAGTGAAACACTGGTTACTTAGTATAGGAGTGAAATCTGTCACTGACAGATTTTTAAAGAAAATGAAGGTCTAAGTGCATTTTTTAAAAAAGATAGTACACTGTCTGCATTTACCACAGAAAGCCAACTGATTTCTAAATGAATTAACATTAAAAGAGATGTCATTTAATGCTTTCTTTGGGATCCAGTTAAGTCATATCTTTCTTGGAATATGATTTCATTATCTTAAATATGTTTGGCCAGGGCATGCCTAAAGATCTATGGGCAAAGATCTATAGAGGAAGAAATCCACTGGAAGAAACACACTGGGTGGATGGCTGGAAAGGTGACACTTCTTATAAGATTTACAAGGTGTTAGCCACAAATATCTGAGCCTATAATACTGCCCTTCCAAAGTTATGACCAACCTAGATAGCATATTGAAAAGCAGAGACATTACTTTCCATCTAGTCAAGGCTATGGTTTTTCCAGTGGTCATGTATGGATGTGAGAGTTGGACTGTGAAGAAAGCTGAGCACTGAAGAATTGATGCTTTTGAACTGTGGTTGTTGGAGAAGACTCTTGAGAGTCCCTTGGACTGCAAGGAGATCCAACCAGTCCATTCTGAAGGAGATCAGCCCTGGGATTTCTTTGGAAGGAATGATGCTAAAGCTGAAAGTCCAGTACTTTGGCCACCTCACGCGAAGACTTGACTCATTGGAAAAGACTGTGATGCTGGGAGGGATTGGGGGCAGGAGGAGAAGGGGACGACAGAGGATGAGATGGCTGGATGGCATCACTGACTCAACGGATGTGAGTCTGGGTGAACTCCGGGAGCTGGTGATGGACAGGGGGGCCTGGCGTGCTGCAATTCATGGGGTCGCAAAGAGTCGGACACTACTGAGCGACTGAACTGAACTGAACTGACCTCTTTTAAGTTGGCCATTAATGTTTAATTTTATTTTGGCCGTGTGAATGTTTAATGAGGAAAAAACTGCAAAATTTAATTTTAGGCTTAATTTGAATTCCTTCTACTGTTGGCTGAGTTCAGCATAATCTAATCACTTTAAGAAAATGTTTTCTCTCATTTGAGGGAAGTAACATCTCTGGGGTCTTTGCCAGAACTTCAGTTTACAAAGCTTCCAGGTACAGAACTTCCAGGTACCAAGGAAGGCTGCACCCTTCACTGGTGAATGTGCTTGGACACTGAGAATTGGGTCCCCAAGAAAGTGTAGCTTCCCTTTAAGCTAAGGTGCTTCAAAGCCTTAAGGTGTTTTACAAGTAAGTTCTATTACTGGTGTTTTACAAATGAGCAAAAGGAAAGAAAAGTAATACTCAAGAAACATCAAGATTCCACACACACACAAAAAATGGGATTTTAAATTATTGGATAATTCAATTCAATTATTGGATCACTCCAGATCATGCAATACCAAGGGCATTCTGTTTTTAAAAAACCTGCTCTTGGCTTGAGTATCTAGGTTTGTTGAATCCATAGGCCATGTCCAATCCTAGAGCATGCAGAATAAGTTTAATGTTGGTTACATGCTGGTCGGAGAAGGCACTGGCGACCCACTCCACTACTCTTGCCTGGAAAATCCCATGGATGGAGGAGCCTGGTAGGCTGCAGTTCATGGGGTCGCTAAGAGTCAGACACGACTGAGCGACTTCACTTTCACTTTTCACTTTCATGCATTGGAGAAGGAGATGGCAACCCACTCTAGTGTTCTTGCCTGGAGAATTCCAGGGACGGGGGAGCCTGGTGGGCTGCCATCTATGGGGTTGCACAGAGTTGGACACCACTGAAGCGACTTAGCAGCAGCAGCAGCAGCAACACATGCTGGTGATAGGTCTTCCCTAGTGTCTCAGACGGTAAAGAATCGGCCTGCAGTGAGAGACCCAGGTTCCATCCCTGGGTTGGGAAAATTCCCTGGAGAAGGGAATAGCAGTCTACTCCATTACTCTCGCCAGGAGAATTCCATAGACAGAGAAGTCTGGTGGGCCACAGTCCATGGGGTGGCCAAGAGTAGAGCACAACTGAGTGACTAACACTTTTCACATGCTGGTGATAATAAGCACAATACTTTAATCACATCACAGTCTCTAGAGGTTACAAGGCCTCTACAATGACCCACCTGATAATTTGCAAACTGCCAGTAAGTTAGCATCCTGATAGTTAGAAACAAACATCTCTTTCAGACACGTTATTTTTCTTTGGTTGTAAATCATTTCTTTTTCAGTAATGACTTACATTTCCAGGTCAAACTCTGCAACCCTGAAAGTCAGACAATTGCCAAGGTTTCAATCTTCCTCCAGACTGCTAATAAAATTATGTAGCTAACACAGGGGCAGGATCTTTTCATGAAACCGAAGAATAAGGGTCCTGTGTGGAGAGAAAGCAAGAGATTAACCCTTAGTGACTTCTCTGAAAGGAGAGAATTGTGTTGCTCTCAAGATTTTAAAATCTTTTCTCTACAGCTTGGGCAGTGTTTTCTTCCCATTCTCTGAAACTATTTCCTTCCCTCACCCTACACCAAGTTGTTGATGGACCACAGTTTCATTATTAGCTTCCTTAAAGCCAGAATGCTGGCTAAAGTAGTTGCTTGGACTTCCTCCCACTATATAATGTCTTATAATATCACACTTCTGGGCTAAGCTCAGCATTTTAAATTGCAGTGCTTTTTTTCTTTTTACCCTAAATGCTCCTTCTCTTGGAATGTTCTCCAACCTCTAAATTTACATGTAATTTAGATGTACAATCTGGTCCTCATTTTCAAGATCCTCTTTGATGGCATTACTCATCCTGAATGTAAATATTTGTTGAGGGCTAGCATGTGTTGACGTCCCTGGGACTTTTACAAGTTCCAAATATAATGCTCAGGATGGCTACATTTAAGCTCAATTATTCAAAACTCTGAAAAGAAAGATTTAAGAACCCTCTTTTTAAAATGTGAACATATATCATGCTTCTTACAAAAAGTAAATCTCTAACTCCTTTCAGAAGAGGACAGTTGCCTTTTGAAATACTAACGCCTTTCCATTTTCACGACTTTTTTCATGCAATTATTTGTCCATTTGCTCCACTGAAGGAATCAGGATGAATGGAAGCCATTGATTCCCACGGATAAAACTGTGGTCACAGGAACAAATACTTCAAAATTGTTCTTGAAAATAATCAATATATTTTCCATTTATAGGCACTGATAAAAAAGTAGGTAACAACAGAATATTATTAATTTTGCTTTCACACCTATCTTCCTAAGTCTATGTGTTGTCATTCTGGACCAGATTTAAAGAACTCTTTTACTCTTGATACATATTAACCAAGTTTATATCTTCCACTGAATACCTCAGTCTTTCTTCTCCAGTCCAACCCCACTGGATATGAGTAGATTTCAGCTTCATCACAAAAGTGCTTATTAACAGTTACAGCTATCTAAAACAAAAAGGGTTGCATTAATCTCAGAGAGCATCTCAGTAAAGAGTGATGACTATTAATATTTACAGTGATGATGTTGGAGAGGTTTCTGTATCTTGAGTTTGATCTGTTTCTCTATAATTCCAAAATTCCACCATTATATCTTAAGATGTTCAATCTACATCATAATGCCTCACCAGTCTAGAATCGAAGACTTTTATATACCTATGTTATTAATAATCTAATAACTAATATATTTATATTAGAACTTGTTTTCATAAAAGCTTTTCTATCCTATTTAATAAACAATTACTGATCACCTACTATTTGTACAACATAAGGATAATAGAAACCTACTGTATAAAGCAAACCAGTGACATTAAAATTAAAATAATTCCATTCAGAGGAACGTAAGTGATAGATTAATTCTTCCCACGAGGGGCCAGGGAAAGCATACACTTTACTTCTTACCATCTTCTCTCCAGTTCTCCTTCTGAATTGCTCTTGCATTTTCTCTACCTTAATATCAAGGTTTTCAAATTGAAAAGAAGCCTCTAAACATATTTTAGAATTTATTATTTTATTGTATGCTTTCTCAATCAACTAGCAGCACATTGCAGAATTATTTCAGCGCCCCAAGACAAAATCCTACAGCAAGCTTACCATAACTCTCCTGGTTCTTGGAATCCTCTTTGGCCCATTCCAGTCCCCCTTAAAAGCCCATCCAATCGGGCAACACAGATTCAGTTTGAGATTTCTCTCCATTGCCAGTGGGGAATCAACTCTGATGGACCATTGTAGCTGGAATGCTTTGCAACAAGAATGTATTTGAATTACACTGTTACTTTAGGATAATGTGTGACTTATTTATCCAGGGAGACTGCAGTTATTGCAGGCAATTGTTGACTTCTGATGTTCAAATTTCTTTCATCCAAAGCGTTCTGAACATTTGCCGTATCATATATGGGGTGGTGAGAGTGGATATTCTCTTGGCTAGGAAACGCACTGCGTAACATTGAGACTTTAGTTACTCTTTATAAAACAGAAGAAGCAGAATTCCGGCAATGCCCCTGTTTCTTAACACATATTGCATTATTCCCTTTCAGTTAGATTGGTAATAGTGGTTTCCAAAAGGGCATGCTTTTGCCCCGTGGTTACCAAGAGATGTGCTGTCCAGAGATGGTCAACATCATGCCCTGCATGTAAGGAAAGAAACACCAAAGCACACATGCTTTTCCTTTGCTGCTTCATTTCAAAAGTTAGGGAAACTTGCCAGAACTGGATGTGTGTTAACTCCATCTATGCCTTGACATCTGAAAGGAGAAGTGAAATGGGAGGTATCCCCCCAGTTTAGTGAAAATCTGATCCCTCCTACATGTTTCATCATCCAGTTAAAATTCTAATCTCATACTCTGTGAAAGTTTGTATCTAGACAACATTTGTTTTTAATCAGCAGTCGTTACTGCCTTGTGATTATCAGATTTACATCGACCTTTGCTTACTGGTGAAAAATAATAACCTTCCAGTTCGGCTCTGAACTGAATATGACAAAATGTGATAAGATCCAATCATGCTCTCATTGAGCACGGGGACAGGGACTCTGAAAGGTGTGGATTACAGAATGATCCTTAACGTCTAAACGAAATCATTTCCCATGAAAACCCTCTAAATTACAAATGAATAAGACGGAAATTTGAAACAAGTCAGGAAGCAAAATAAAGAAAAGATAAATCATACAAAAATAAACATCTTTTGGAGAGCGAGAAGAAAAAAGAGGCTCAGTAAATACAACTGACAAAAGCGGATTTTAGCTGGCAACTTGAAGCTGCTGATGCCTTTTGGAGAGAGTTCAGATTCCCAGGTTGATGCAGAGCTCCCTCCCAGAACTCTGACATGTATATAAGCTCTGAGCTCTCCAAAGCCCACTGCCAGTTCTCTTCGTGAACTAACTGCAACGGAGAGACTAAAGATGATTCCTTTCTTACCAGTATGTTCTCTGTTCCTGCTGCTGGTTGTTAACCCTGCAAATGCCAATGGTCATTATGACAAGATCTTGGCTCACAGCCGTATCAGGGGCCGGGATCAGGGGTAAGTCAGTGGTTTGATTTTATAAACCTTTCCCCACCCCCACCCCCTTAGCTTGTTGTATGTATATTTCTACATAAAGTTTCTTATTTATACCTCAGGGGTTTTTTCCTACTTATTTGTAATAAGAAAAAGGAACAAATGAGTAATCTGTGGTTTATGTACATGTCTTAAACTTTAAGAATTACTGTCCAAATAATTTGTGTATAATTGCTTTTTATGAAACATTGCAAGATTTTAGTCTAATTAACAACATTTAACAGGGCATTTCTTTACAATTCAGTTTATTTGTGTTTTATTTCCTTCTAAATTTTTGGAATGAGGTTTTCAAAATTAAAGAATCTGTAGCTAGAGGCTCTCATTACATAAACAGCTTTGAAATATCTCACATTACGTTAGGGAAAATTTCATTTATGTATGTGTAGGTATGTATGTATGTATGTATGTGTAATTTTCATTATGAAAATTACACAATAGATAATGTAACAAGTTTTCTGAAGTTTTTTGAAGCATTTAAGAATGCTTTTAAATTTTGCATTCTGTAAAATTTGCAATAACTTGATTTCATAGAAAAAACTACACCTGAGTTTCTTAAAGTTATCAGACAATTTAGTAACTTAACGAAGCATTTAGTATTAATTTTTGAAATGGATGTTGGTACTGCTGCCTGTGTCTCAGAGGAATTTTTCATCATGCTTCCAAGTTCCCTTGCCTTACAGAGCAAATAAGACTCGCATCTCTTTAAGGGAGAAAAACACTTAAAATTCTGGCAGAGAATGTTTTAATCTAATTACTTCCAGGCAAAGAAATAAATTTTCCTTTGGGCAGCCATATTATTTAAGTTAATCTTAGCATTCACTTACTTCTGTGATTGCTTACCTAGAAAATTACAGAGCACAGTATCTTGGGACTTAGTAAAACTTGTCTATTTTGCTGTCTGATCTGTCATTGCTCCAGGGCCCCGAAGCCACTCCCAAGCCCTACGTGAGTACATGTTTGGTTTAAAAGGGTCAGGGCATTACCTACTATTAAAAGTAATAAGAAACATATTGTTAAAATCTATTAGATTAACTTCTGAAATACTGGCATTGTATTCCCAGAAGTGTACAATTTCCTCTCTGTCTGTCACAGTTAGTTTTTCTAATGACTCAGTAGGATTGGATCAAGAATGAGATCTGCCCATGACGAGAGTCACATCTTTAAAAATCTAAACCACATAGTAACTTTTTCATTTTCTTTCTTTGTTTTTAACCACCTGACCTACAGATATGAAAAACTATTTGTTAATGTTATGATATTTAACACTCTTCCTTACTTCTATCTTCCAGTCCAAATGTCTGCGCCCTTCAACAGATCTTGGGCACCAAAAAGAAATACTTAAGTACCTGCAGGAACTGGTATCAAGGTGCCATCTGTGGAAAAAAAACGTAAGTCTCATCTTTTCTTTAATGTGCCAATTCCAAAGACAATACTGCAACGCCCATGGCTTTCTTTGGACAGAAACACACACTGTTCTTTTGAAAATTCTCTCCAAAATTGGGAGCTTAAAAAAAATGGATCACTGTGAATAAAGAAATTTCCCCTGCATTTCTCCCTGTACTCATAAAACTAACTTTTTCCCTGACTCTACGGCACTAGCCATGTGACCTGCTATAGAATCACTGTAATAGTTGGGCTACGTCATTTCTACTCCTGGTTGGGCCTCTTTTATCTTGGGGCTTCCTGGTGGCTCAGTTGGCAAAGAATCTGCTTGTGATACAGGAGACCTGGGTTCAATCCCTGGGTCAGGAAGATCCCCTGGAAAAGGAAATGGCCACTGGCCATGTGACTTGGTATAGAATCACAGAAAGTTTGAATGGAATCACTGAGTTTCACTATGTCATTTCTCCTCCTGGTTTGGTTTTTTTTTTGTCTTGGGGAAGTCAATTAACCTCATTGTCTCAGTTTTCTCATTTTATTAAAAAGTGGGCCAGAGGAACAGATTGATCTGAAAAATCAGGATTTTAAGGTAAGATTGTTTGCCTCCAGTCATTTAGAAATTATCTAAAATACTCCACTTTACCCTAGAGTTTTCATCAAAGATTAAAGTTGGAAAAGATTCAGGTTTCATCTTTTCATTTAATCCGTCACTCCATCCCAAACTGTCAGATTCTTGGAGTCTCCAAAGGTGATAATTGAAGCCCACCACTAGACTATTTCAATAACCAAAAAAGATGATTACTCCCCAATTTAGTTATCTGTTTCACTTATTAACTTAAAATTGGAAAACATTTTTTATTACTTGATAGTTTATTGGTTTAATCAATTAATACATATTGGCAAATTCTTCATTTTAATATGGAGGAGCTGAGTTCTAGATAGAACAAGTTACTAGATTAAAAAGGTCAGAGATGTCATCCTTGCTCAAGAAAACAGTGGAAATGGCTCCTGCCTGCTTCCTATTAATTTGGACCCCACCCTCAGTGAAGGATACCCTGAGAACCACAATATTATGGGAGACACATCATCGTTAAATTTCAGATACCCTAAATAGGTGAAAGGGTTAGGGTATTGCTAAAAATATATTCCTAACAATAATATTGGTTACAAATACTAAATCACATAATCTTTTGGAGTCTTCATTGCTTTACCTATGAAATGTGAATTTAATTCATATTCTGAAGGTAAAGAAAGTGAAGTCACTCAGTCGTGTCCGACTCTTTGCGACCCTATGGACTGTAGCCTACCAGGGTCCTCCATCCATGGGATTTTCCAGGCAAGAATACTGGAGTGGGTTGCCATTTCCTTCTCCAGGAGATCTTCCTGACCCAGGGATTGAACCCTGGTCTCCCGCATTGTAGGCAGACGCTTTACCGTCTGAGCCACCAGGGAAGCTCTGAAGGTAAAATGAATGAACAAATGTGAAATTACTAAATAACTTTAATTCATAATATTAGTCATCCTTAAGTTTAAATTATTTTAAGCAAATTGGATATACACTGATTGGAAAAGGAGGTATGAACAGATACTATTTAAAATGCATAAGGCTATCTTTATTTCTACTAAGAATCATGTATTCAAAACATACAGCCTTAGCTGGACTCTCCATAGTAACCAAGTTTAGGACCCCACAGGACACTGCTGCCTGTTCCCACACATTGGCTTAATATAATTGTAACTAATGTTACTTCTTGACCGGAACATTATTCCTATTAGTTTGCAGACATCTGCTAGACTTATGAGTCATTGACACAATTACAATGTAAGTCAGTGGTTACAAGGATCCTGGCCATGATTTAGGTCAGGCCCCAGCTGGGAATGCCAAAGCTCTGGATTCTTCTCCCTTTGTTCTTTATATTCCTGATTACCATGAGGCTTATTTGGAATGCACACTAACTACATAAGAAAGGACCTGCTTTCTGAAACATTTAAGGGAAATCTTTATTACACCCTTCCTGGAAGTTAAGGAAGTCTGATATAATCTTACTTTAATCATCTAAATATATTAGAGATGCCAAGGCTTGTACAAGGCATATGCCAAGAATCCTTCTTGCTTTCCATTAAAAAAAATTTCCTGCTTTGAAGTCTGGTTTTTTACCAGAAATATAACGTGTCTTCTTTGACTAATTACATTAGCTTATTTCTGTTAACTTCATTTTCACAAACACATTGACATCTGTACTCTGGAATAAATGTAAATGCTGGTAGCTAGGTTTAAATAACCAAAGACATCAATAATATTGACAGGAAGAATGCCTGATTTGCCATCTGCTTGCAGCTGCTAAAAATTCCAAAGTCGTCTTTAGGACCTTACGTATCAGTTGACAGAAATGTATTAAATGATTTGCTCAAGGTCACACATCTACTAGGTAGTGGAACTGGGAACCAAATTTCATTCTTCTGGCTCCACGATCCTGGAATTTTCCACCATGCCATGAGGCTAATGAGAAACGAAACTCATATAACTACCTTAATGTCATAAAAGGTCAAAGATATGGTTTTTCCAGTAATCATGTGGGGATGTGAGAGTTGGACCATCCAGAAAGCTGAGCGCAGAAGAACTGATGCTTTTGAATTGTGGTGCTGGAGAAAACTCTTTAAAGTTCCTTGGACAGCAAGGAGACCAAACCAGTACATCCTAAAGGAAATCAACCCTGAATATTCATTGGAAGGATTGATGCTGAAGCTCCAATACTTTGGCCACCTGATGTGAAGAGCCAATTCATTAGAAAAAACCCTGATACTGGGAAAGATTGAAGGCAGGAAGAGAAGTGGGCAACAGAGGATGAGATGGTTGAATGGCATCACCTACTCAATGGACTTGAGTTTGAGCAAACTTAGGGAGATAGTGAAGGACAGGGAAGCCTGGCCTGCTGCTTCATGGGGTTGCAAAGAGTCAGACACAACTTAGCAACTAAACAACAATGTCATAAACAAACAAACAAACAACAAACTTGATATCTAAATTATCAATAAGTCATGGCAAAAAATGATATGTTTTGCTATCTTTGTCAAAATGTATCCTATGCAGTGCCTCCATTTTAATATTAATTTTCTTCCAATGTATAGGACTGTGTTATATGAATGCTGCCCTGGTTATATGAGGATGGAAGGAATGAAAGGCTGCCCAGCAGGTAATGTTTCAATTATAGGATTAAATGAAAAATTTGTCTTGTGTGAGGGAAAAGAGTTGAATTAGCTTTTAGAGAAGCCAATATGTGTGTGTGTTTAGCACCATGATAAATCCAAGATATATTCTCCATATCTTAATCATTAGTTCATCAAGGCAATAAAGCATGAAAACATACATCTTGTACACTGGGTGCTGGGCAACAGACACTTATTCCAAATTTAAATTAGTTCAACATTTCCTCAAGACAAAGATCCTCACTACAAAATCCCTTTCTTTGAACTCGTCTAGAAACATGGGTTGACTACTTGGCAAGGCATCATCTTTTCTGATTCAACAGCTCTGATTTTATAAGGTTCTTCATATTGAAAGTTGGTTTCCTGTAACTCACCAACTTGAGAAAAAATAGTTCATCTATTTCCTCTTTGAGATGACAGCCATTCAAATATTTAACACAAGTCATCATACCCTTCCTCCAGCTATTCTGTCTTCCCCAGTAGAATCTTCCTTTCTGTGGGCTCATCACCCACAGTTTGAATGGGATCTAGACTTTGGAGCCCTTACTGTCATGGACAGCAACCCATGGAAAACCTCTAATCCAGTCTTTTTTTTTTTTATTGTGATCCAAAACTGGTGTCTACAACCCATGTGTGTCCAGGCAGTGGAGAGAATATTGAGACAAATATGTCAGTGTAGGGAGCTCCTGAACTTTTGTTGATGTCATTGGTAACCATGTTATGCCATTAGCTCATGTTGAATTTTTAATTAATTAATACAGAGTAGTGGTCTGTTTTATATGAATACTATCAAATCAAGTCTTCCACAGGAATTTGTTTTTTCAACTTAGGCACAGGATTTACATGGAACCTTGTGGCATTTAACCTGTTAATTTGGACTCATTTTCCCCATTCTGCTGGGGTGTCTTTAAATCCTAATTTGTAATTTAATTTACTAATTGCATACCTGTTCTTTCTATTGTCACAAAGATAAGAATCATATCTCCTGTGATATGATCCAAGTCATACTAAACTTTAAATAAGGTCATGAAGAATAAGTTGGCTATACCCAACCTAAAGGCTAACATTCACATATTAATTTTCATTCTGAAGTTCAGGAGATATATTCTGGCAGTGTTAGATATTTTAATCTATTTTCTTCCTGAAATTATGATGAAAAGAAGTAGGTCTACATATTTCTTTCAGGGACCCAAATCTATGTAATTATGGTCCTTATACCTACCAGTATTATACTACTTAGGAGCTTTAAGCCAGCATGAAAAAAATTATTACCTTGGCCACTCTCAGAGAGAAGTGAGGAAATTTTTTTTCAATGAAATGATCAAAGATACTTAGTGATAATTGTGATTGAACCCTTATAGACATAGCAGATTTGACAACTAAATAGATAAAACATTAAATAAACTAGGATAATAATTTAAAATTCTTTGACCTTCAACATAAAGGATAAGTACTTTGGGGCTTCCCAGATGGTACCAGTAGTAAAGAATCTGCCTACAGTGTGGGAGACCCGGGTTCAATCCCTAGGTTGGGAAGATCCCCTGGAGTATGAAATGGCAACCCACACCAATATTCTTGCCTAAAAAATTCCATGGACAGAGGAGCCTGGAAGACCCTAAAGCTGGGAAAGATTGAAGGCAAAACAAGATGGGGATGGCAGAGGATGAGATAGTTAGATAGCATCACTAAACCAATGGACATGAGTTTGAGAAAACTCTGGGGAATAGTGAAGGACAGGGAAGCCTGGCATGCTGCAATCCATTGAGTCACAAAGAGTTGGACAGGACTGAGCGACCAAACAACAACAATAGTACTTTATCATTTGACATTCAAAAAGCAACTTTCATATAAAGCTGATGATTCATAGACTTGTGCTGCTAAAATCATCAGTAAAATATCTTGAGGGACTTCTTGTAAAGGTTAAATCATTGTAAAATAACATTTTTGACATTTTCTCCTAAGTACTTATTCATCTTTTGATTATTTCAGTGATGCCTATTGACCATGTTTATGGAACGCTGGGCATTGTGGGAGCTACCACCACACAGAGCTATTCTGATGTCTCAAAACTGAGGGAGGAGATTGAAGGAAAGGGATCATTCACTTACTTCGCACCGAGTAACGAAGCTTGGGACAACCTGGATTCTGTAATTCCTTATTTTTAATGAATATAATTTTTGCTGTTATTGTTATATTATTTCAATATATTAACTTAGAAATTAATAGAAATTGTATATTAATTTCTATATTAATAGAAATTGTATATGATTTATTAACTTAGAAATTAATAGAAATTGTATATCTTTATGTTGTGCATATATAATGATACATAAAAAGATGAGGGTATTAAGGATGCTCCTTAATTGAGGGTAAGGAAAAAGTGGCTCAGTGGTAAAGAATACGCTTGCCAGTGCAGGAGATGCGGGTTCAATCCCTGATTGGGAAGATCCCCTGGAGAAGGAAGTGGCAACCCATTCCAGTATTCTTGCCTGGAAAATTCCCACTAACAGACGACCCTGGTGGGCTACAGTCCATAAGGTCGCAAAGAGTTGGACATGAATGAACATGCAAAAAACAAACAAACAAACAAAAAGGAACAAATCATTTTAGAACCTCCATGAATGGAATAACAGCCCCCCAGGCTCATTTCCGTAACTGGCAACCCCAATCTCAGAGTCCAAACATTAAAATTATGAGTCATCCTTACTTCTCCCCTCTTCAGTTCTTAGAAACTACTATTAGTCATCCACAGCTCATTTTTCATCCTCGTAATACACTCCTTCTGTTACACATTGCCCCCAGATCAACCTTCTTAAAGCCCAGGCTAATCATTGTATTCTAATGCCACAAAAGTGGCTTAGTGGCTCCCTATTGCCAGTTTAATTTACTCTTTGCTTGAGAATTAAGGTCTTCTATGTCATTGTCCCATATACTTTTCTAAAATTTCTCCCTGTTATCTGAGAAACATAAAACCACACTGGACAACTTCTGCTTTCTGTGCCAGCAGTTGGACTTAGAAAGATCACTACAACATTCCTACCCCATCTACCTATCCTGCAAGACCTGTCTCCAAACTTTGAATTGCTGGCCATTTTCGTTTGACTTAGAAAGCATTTTTTCCTCCATCTGTCCTTTATCTAATCATGCTTATATATACCAGCTGCTATAGGACCCGTGGGCTTCCCAGGTGGAGCTAGTGGTAAAGAACCTGCTTGCCAATCCAGGAGATGCAAGAGACACAGGTTTAATCCCTCGGTCAGGAAGATCCCCTGGAGGAGGGCATGGCAACCCACTCCAGTATTCTTGCCTGGAGAATCCCATGGACAGAGCAGCCTAGTGGGCTACATTTCATAGGGTCTCAAAGAGTCAGACACAACTGAAGTGACTTAACATGCACGCACACAGGATAAGTACCTCAAAGATCAAGATTTCACATTGTATTTCTCATAACACCAAGTACAGTATGATATGATTTTGAATAAATCAAAGGTACAGAATGGTTGAATTCTTGAATGTTATAGAATAAACATTAAACACATTAAAATTACAATAGTGTATGTATACAAATATAATGCCATTTTTAATTTTTTTCCACCCTAAAATTTTAAATATCTGATAATTTCATATCCTCTAAGCCTTGACAGCAAGAGCATCTCTTCATCAATATATTCATTAAAATTTTTGTTTTGACTCTGCTGCTGCTACTGCTGCTAAGTCGCTTCAGTCGTGTCTGACTCTGTGCAACCCCATAGACGGCAGCCCACCAGGCTCCCCCGTCCCTGGGATTCTCCAGGCAAGAACATTGGAGTGGGTTGCCATTTCCTTCTTCAATGCATGAAAGTGAAAAGGGAAAGTGAAGTCGTTCAGTTGTGTCCGACTCTTCACGACCCCATGGACTGCAGCCCACCAGGCTCCTCCGTCCATGGGATTCTCCAGGCAAGAGTACTGGAGTGGGGTGCCATTGCCTTCTCCAGTTTTGACTCTAAAAATGTCCAAATACTCTATAAGATCTGGAAGACTTTACTGAGTACCTGTACTTATAAAATTTCTTAATCAATTGAAATAATATAATTTTAAGTTATTTATTTCAATTTGTTTTGACCATCTGGGTAATTCAATGAGAAAATAAGAAGAGAGTAGAAACAGTGTGATTATAGGCATTTTAATAATTAACTATAATAAAATAAACTTCTGCCATTTCAATTTTTCCTAGGATATCCGGAGAGGTCTGGAGAGCAATGTGAATGTTGAATTACTGAATGCTTTACATAGCCACATGGTTAATAAGAGAATGTTGACCAAGGACTTGAAAAATGGCATGATTATCCCTTCAATGTATAACAACTTGGGGCTCTTCATTAACCATTATCCTAATGGGGTAAGTTTATTTAATAAAAAGTACATTTATCAATAACACTGTCCCTAATTTTTTCTATGACCTTTATATAAGGTTTACAGAAATAATAAAATGTCAGTGAATAAACTTTTCCTTACATGTCAAGCATGTGAATTTCCAATTCAGAGACTGATTTCTGCCAAAGAGTGTTAGCAAGGAAGAAATTAAATTGACAGTTTGTTGACAGTAGACTTAGATGTTTTACAAAGGGAAATTTTATTAGTTGATGTGTTTAATCAATAAGAGAAAAATAAAGAATAAGAATTTATCAAAGAATAATCAGAGAATGAGAATTCTTTTATTCATCCCCTTGCTACTATACTGATTTAGACTTTTGTGGGTTTTGATAAGCATGTTTTGATAAAGTCATTGTGGGAAACTTCCAACAAGGTCATGGGGTTCTTCCAACAGTCAGATTTCCAGGGACAGAAAGGGTCATTGATGAAGCAATATTCAGGAAATCACTGAAATAGAACTGGTTACATTTATGTAATAATTGTTTCTGTCTCAGAACTTGGCCCACATTAGAAATAGTGTATGACTATCTCTAGAAAAGAAAGTGAGCAATAAAAACAATAATTCAAAAAATGTTTTGCCTTATGTTTCTAGACATGTTAAGTACAATTGGGTTCTCAACTGGTTTTGGTCTTGGTTTTTGGGTTTTTTTGTTTTTTTAGACACAGTCATTTGTAAGTCTCCATCCTCAGTATTTGTATTCAGAATGTCAGTTCTTTCCTGTTACATTTACCAATAAACTTGAGACATGGGAAATGGGCTTGCAGTCCCAATGGTCAACGGACAGCTGTGATTTCTGCAATTTGATTTTCCCAAACAATTGCAGGTTGTCACTGTGAACTGTGCTCGAATCATCCATGGGAACCAGATTGCAACAAATGGCGTTGTGCATGTCATTGACCGTGTCCTTACACAAATTGGTACCTCAATTCAGGACTTCATTGAAGCAGAAGATGAGCTCTCATCTTTTAGGGTATGTCCAAGAAGTAACAGCAGATTGTTTTGGACCACTGAAATTTTCCTCTTCCCCATCAGATTCTAAAAAAATAATAAAAAGCTATTAATTAATAAAAGACTGTCAAATCTGGCAGACACATAAGCAGTATATTTCTTGAAATGAAAAGGTTTTCATTATACACAGAAGAACTCGTCTTCTCATATGAAAGAATAATATTTATGTGGACATAATAAAGAATGATTAGTTATGTGACTGAAGTGTATTGAGCACATTTAGAATGTGTCCATCAGTTATTATACTAACTGCTGGATATTGCTTCAGTCACACAGGCATTAGCAGAATTTCCCATCTAACATACAGTTTGTAGAAAGTTCAAAATAACCTGGCTGTTTGTGCAAAAAAAAAAAATTTTTTTAAAGATCTAACAAGAGAAAGATATAATTTCTACAGCTTTCTATAGGGTCAACTCTCCGGTGTCAGCCTAGACTGAGTGTCTTGTAGCTTTTTTCCTGAATTTGCAACATGCAAACCTCTGAAAAGCACATTTGTGTTTCAGGCAGCTGCCATCACATCTGATATACTGGAGACGCTTGGGAGAGATGGTCACTTCACACTCTTTGCTCCCACCAATGAAGCTTTTGAGAAACTTCCAAGAGGAGTTCTAGAAAGGATCATGGGAGACAAAGTGGCTTCAGAAGGTACTTAAGTGTCTTTGTCTATGAGAAGCCTCCCAGGATTCCAAGAAAAGGAAATGAAAAAGAGATTAAGTCCTGCCAACGTTATTATTTTTGACAAGCAAAGGCAAAGAAAAACTTTTATTTTGAGGCAGACGATAAAAATCTTTGAAAGAGTAGACAAAGTAATTAAATAATTAATAATCCAAGTAATTAAATACTCAAGTTACCCTAAAGATCACATGTTTCTGCACTGCTTCCAAGTAAATAAGTAGCAGGCATTAAAAAGAATTAGAAAGTGTTGAAATATTAGATCATCCAAGTTTAATATTGTATATATATTATTCAATGGTTTTAATTCTAAATTTACACTGAAGTTAGGGGAGAAAATTCCATGGTTATCTTTGGTCACTGCTTATTCATACACAGAATTTGGCTTCTTTCCAGACTCCCTTTTTATTGATAGTTTCAACTTGATTTTAAATTGTGACTAGCACATTTCTCTTACGCAGCCTACCATAAACACGCTTAACCAATTTATGATGAGATATTTTGGTGAAAATATAGACATAATACAGTTTAGGCACAGATCACGTCTGAAGTCTTTCAAGAAACCATCTTTGCTTCGGTTACTTTCTAGATGTTGTCTTTAGGGCTGCCACAAACCTCCAATTTGAAAACAGCACACCGTCTGCAAAGCGCACAAAAGTGAAGCTCAATAAAATAAAGCATGCCTATTCAGCTGTTCTGTCACGAGTAGTTAAACCAAGATACTACTTAGGTGTTTGCAACAGGTATCACTAACAAATAACTTTGAAGGCTTTCTGAAAGGAGAAATTATTCTTGAGTTTCCATCAGAAATTATTCTCTTATGATAAATGGAACTTGATCTAACACATTGTCTAGAACTATACAAATAATTTCATGCAGTTGATTTTCTTTTCTGCTTATTTCTTACCAAACTGAGTTAATTTTACTGTAGAGTTGATGAAAAAAACCACTCTGAGAACAAACAAAAATTTAAAACCTTAGGTCAATACTTAGGTCTTATATATGCATTCTATTTCTGAGGAATACTTGGTTCCACAGTGAAAGATATCTGTTAAAGGTCAAATGCTATTTTTATTGATCTGAAAGCATGTTTCTTCTCCTTCATCCTCTAGCTCTCATGAAGTACCACATTCTAAACACCCTCCAGTGTTCTGAGGCTATCATGGGAGGAGCAGTCTTTGAGACCCTGGAAGGAAACACCATTGAGATAGGATGTGATGGTGACAGCATAACAGTAAATGGAATCAAAATGGTGAACAAAAAAGATATTGTGACAAATAACGGTGTCATCCATTTGATTGATCAGGTCCTGGTTCCTGATTCTGGTGAGCAACAGTTTCCCATTCTTCTACCTACTGTTGTTTATCAGTTATGATGTCTAAAGTATAGGCTTATGGGAAATAAATGTGCAGTATGAGGAATGCCATGTGAAGCACAAACAAAGCTAACACTTTATTTATAAAAACAAGTAGTGGGCTGGACTTGGCTCTAAGTCTTGCTGACCCCTGGTCAAATGGGCATCCCTGTAGCTGGGTCATAGCTACATAAGAGTTTACCATTCTATTCTGTCTACTTTTGTATATGTTTGATGTTTTCCTCAATAAAATACATATATATATATATATGTATATATATAAAAAACTAACAGTGAGCTGAGTCCTAAATAGGTAGCTTGTATAGTCATGGTCATTCCAGTGCAACAGACTCTGGCTTTCCAGAGTTTCTAATATCTAATATCATCAAAGATTCTTACAGTGCCAGAGTTTTTCATGAAAATGGAAGGAAAGATATAACCAAATGGTTACTTTTGGATAAATGAAAGAGCTATGGCCCTCACAAGAGCAGAGAGACAAGGGATGAGCAATAGAGAATTGAAGAAAACTGCAAAGCATGAAATCAGAAAGATATTTTCCCTCTGAAATTCTTTGGTTATTAACCCCTCCACCCTGCCACCCCAAAAAAGGGAAGCTGGAACTTTCTTACTAGGGAAAGGCAGGACTTCTTATCACATTGCTGCTGCTGCTGCTGCTAAGTCACTTCAGTCGTGTCCAACTCTGTATGACCCCAGAGACGGCAGCCCACCAGGCTCCCTAGTCCCTGAGATTCTCCAGGCAAGAATACTGGAGTGGGTTGCCATTTCCTTCTCCAATGCATGAAAGTAACAAGTGAAAGTGAATCGTGTCTGACTCTTAGCAACCCCATGGACTGCAGCCTACCAGGCTCCTCCATCCATGGGATTTTCCAGGCAAGAGTGCTGGAGTTGGGTGCCATTGCCTTCTCTGGTATCACATTGCTAGTACAGCAAATAGCTTATGGAAACAGCCAAGAACTGATTTACTAATTTCATGATGATGGTAATAACAACTATGACATTGTTTGAATGGTCATGGTTTATCTTACAGCCAAACAAGTTATTGAGCTGGCTGGAAATCAGCAAACCACTTTCACAGACCTTGTGGCCCAGTTAGGCTTGGCATCTGCTCTGAGGCCAGATGGAGAATACACTTTGCTGGCACCTGTGAATAACGCATTTTCTGGTATGTATCGGCCACTCCCATTCCAGCTCTTCCCACCCCTACACACTTTTTTTTTTCCTTCACCGTGACTGCTAAGAAATAATAGATCTTTTATGAGGTGTTGATTTTCACTGGCTACATATACAATTAATTAGTACTGTTTTTATTAAAATGCCCTTTATTTCAAAACATTATAATAGATAATGGCCTACAGGAAATGAAATTTTGTGATAGGGTTCTTCAGTTTTTCTGTGAACCTGATCATATTTCCAGCACACATAATGGATATATTAACAGATCTTAAAAAAAATAAATTTGATTTAACACCAACATTATACATAGGTGAATTTTGCAACTCAGAATTTGAAAGTAAGGTATCATATTATGAGAAAATAAAAACAGGAGAATATGATATACTTCTATATTATGATGTGGACTATTATTACAAGTATTTGACCTTGTAGCTGCTATTAAAAGACTGTGGTTAGATTAATACAACCTTACTTTTTTTCCAGAAAAAATGACTTCACAAAGACACATGTGAATTGTTAGGCAAAATTTAACAATGAAAAAATAATCATCATTATTTTTGATGTTTTTCCAAATACTAGATTGTAACATAGAAAGTTATTAGTAAGAAAATTCAAATTCTAAAAAATGCTGTTTTTCCTTTTTGTAATAATAAGGCCTGTAACTTGTTGACATCAAGCCAACTTTAAGAGGTTACATGATTCACCGAATCTCTCTCCAGAAATTAAAGTAAATTTACAAATGATTCATCAGTTGTTTTCATGTGACTAATGGACATCAAATTCTCAGAGAAAATCTTGGCCAGCTTTCGAGTTTAAAGTTTAACCTTTATCAATAACCACATGAAACCATGTAGCCCCTCACTGAGATGTAACCTATTGTCTGGACTGCTTGGAATCATGTAATCATTTGATGAAATAGCGCATGGTGCATAGAGTTTCTAGCCTTCAGTATTTAGTCAACTCATATATAAGTGTAGGATCCTTAAGATCTATAATATTAGGGATTTCCCATTTTCATGATTTTCTCTTACAGGGGAAACTGTAATGCTTTCTAAATAAAATAACATTCTTTTGTAATGAATTTACTTATAGATGATACACTGAGCATGGATCAGCGCCTTCTTAAATTAATTCTCCAGAATCATATATTGAAAGTAAAAATTGGCCTTAATGAACTTTACAATGGACAAAAACTTGAGACCATTGGAGGCAAACAGCTCAGAGTCTTCGTGTACCGCACAGTAAGTGCATCAGAACGAGATAAAATACCCATACTGGCCTACATGTCAAAAGATACGCCCTTGTCAAAGACTGTTCTTATAACAAATGTTTCTCAGAAGTTTACCAATATGATTTTAATAGTTCATAGGAACATTAGAGAAGTGAGTAGCATGTTTGAAAAGACTATGAGGAAAGTATACAAAAGTGCTATGTATTAATAATTCTGATAATTTGCACTTGTTTCATCATAAAAAACTTTTTCTAAAGCATTGTTTCAATCCCATAAATAACTAAAACCCCTTTAAAACAAGCTTTTTGTTTCATAGCGTACTGTACTTTACTGTTTACATGGTAATTTTTATACTGAGTCAAATATTTAGGATGATCTTCGACTGTACTGTCACCATTCAGCAACTAAATCTCTTTTGAATGAGTTGCATGGTAAACTTTTATAGGCACATAAAGATTTCTATAAAATGGTTCTAATGCGCTTTATCTGAGGAAAAGTTTCTAGAAAATATTGCTTGTCAAAATTACAGTTTGACAAGTGGTGCTATGCAGTTTCTTTCCAGGCAACCTTGCAGTTACAGCTAAAAAGAATTCATAAGAAGTCAAAGATGACCTAGAACCAAACATGACTCACAGCGTTTTCATACCATAGTTCCACAAGGTCAAGACACACTTTTTAAATGATACGGAAGGGACTTCTCTGGTGTTCAGTAGTTAAGACTCTGTGCTTCCAACACAGGGGGCGTGGGTTCAATCTCTGATGAGGAAATTGAGATTCCACATGTTGTGTGGTACAGGCCAAAAAAAAACCCAAAAACAAAACAAAATATGCTGCGTTCTAAATGATACATATATAAATATTAGTTTTGTTCAAAGTGCTATAACTTAACCAGTAATTTAGCTTATAACTGATAGGGTCTTACCATCAATATAGTAAATATTTGCATAGAAAATACAGCAATATATGGTAATATACTGGTTTCCCAGGTGGTGCCACTGGTAAAGAATTTGCCTGCCAATGCAGGAGACACAAGAACTGAGTTTTTGATCCCTGGGATGGGACGATCCTCTGGAGTAGGAAATGGCAACCCACTCCAGTATTCTTGCCTGGAAAATTCCATGGACAGACAAGCTTGGTGGACTACAGTTAATGGGGTAGCAAAGAGTTGGTCACGACTAAGCATGCACACACATGCCACACCATAGTAATATATAGTAAAGATTACAGGAGGCAGTGAAGTCACTAAACTTCATGGTTAAAGAAATTTAATAGAAAGGGTCTGAAAGAATGAGTAGAACCTGGAGAGGAATGACAGAAAACACAGAAGTAGAATTATATGGAATTGCTTTGGCATCACGACTCAGTAGACATGAGTTTGAGCAATATCCTGGAGATAGTGAAGGACAGGGAAGCCTGGCATGCTGCAGTCCACGGGGTCGCAAAGAGTCAGACACGACTTAGCACCTGAACAACAACAATTGACACCACCACCTGCCCTACACATATAGTAGCTTGCCTAGTAGTAGAAAGCCTGGTTGAATAAGATGATTGAGGTCAGACGATGTGCTGTGCTTGGTCACTTAGCTGTGTCCGACTTTTTGTGACCCCATGGTCTGCAGACCACCAGGCTCCTCTGTCCATGGGGATTCTCCAGGCAAGAATACTGGAGTGGGTTGCCATGCCATCCTCCAGAGAATCTACTGAACTCAGGGACCGAACCCAGGTCTCCCACACTGCAGGCGAATTCTTTACTATCTGAGCCACCAAGGAAGCCCATGAATACTAGAGTGGGTAGCCGATCCCTTCTCCACCCAGGAATAGAACCGGGGTCTCCTGCATAGCAGGCGAATTCTTAACCAGCTGAGCTACCAGGGAAGCCCAGGTCAAATGATGATTTTTTTTTTAGTCGATCAGTCGTGTCCAACTCTTTGCGACCCCATGGATACCAGGCTCCTCCGTCCATGGGGTTTTCTAGGCAAGAGTACTGGAGTGGGTTGCCATTTCCTTCTCCAAGGTCAGATGGTACAAGACGTTAAAAACAGAGGAGAGAAACTGTTTCCTCTGGCATCATAAGTCTAGAGACCTTTTAGAAGAAACCATCCAGAAATTTCATTAGGGAGCTTCTTCCACATAGGGAATTTCAAATAAGGAAATGCACAGTTGTATCTTTCTTTTCTTTGCTAGGCTGTCTGCATTGAAAATTCATGCATGGTGAGAGGAAGCAAGCAAGGAAGAAATGGTGCCATTCACATATTCCAAGAGATCATCAAACCAGCAGAGAAATCCCTTCATGAAAAACTGAAACAAGATAAGCGCTTCAGGTAAGCTTCACCTCCACAAGAGAATAAGACCTTTTGGCATAGTTTTATTTCACAGTAAGTATTCCAAAATCCATTCAGTATTCAGTATTGCTGAGAATGGAATTTAGAATAAGAAGCTTATACAAATGTTTCAAAATTAAAATATGTTCTTAACACTAGTTTTCTTCCATAATATGATTTGGTGAGTAAAAAACAAACAAAAACCAATCTAATAGACTGAACTACTCCTTGCAAATTTTTTATAATTATGTTTTAAAAAAAATGATAGTATGTATTAGCAAAGACTCTTTTGCAGAATATTAAATGAACAAATGCTTCTATTTTGTTACCAAATGTGACTTCATCAAGTATTACAGGGGAAAAACAGAGGTTTGGAAATTTAAAAATCATACATGTATTTAAATAATTTCCCTATGATAAACCTTTAACAGTAAATTGCATTTGAAACATATGAAAGTGTATAAGCCATTTTCTCATTCTTCCACATAAAGGGATTCTACTGTATTTCAGGCATGTTGGAAGGCTTACCTAGACTAAATCTAATAAACATATGTCCTTCCTGCCTAGCATTTTCCTCAGTCTACTTGAAGCTGCAGACTTGAAAGAGCTCCTAACACAGCCTGGAGATTGGACCTTATTTGTACCAACCAATGATGCCTTTAAGGGAATGACTAATGAAGAAAAGGAAATTCTGATTCGTGAGTAGAAGTGAACACCAGATATATTTGCCCCTTGATTTCATGATCTCATTTCTTCCTCAGGCGTTGCTACCTAGATGTCAGCCCCACAAAGTCCCCTCTTTCATATTCATGGCTAGCCTTCCTCTCCTTATTCCACTTAGAATATGTAGCGGTTCCCTCATCAGTGTTCTCAAATAACTGCCTACTCTCATGTTGTGGGGCTAGATAATCACTTATGTCATCTCTGTTAAAGGCCACACAGTGAGGTGACAGAGAAGGAAATAGTCACAATTTCAAAAAAATAATTTGATTTTTTTCCTCCAGTAAGTTGGATAATACTTTGATTGAACTGATTGAAGAGACTATGTTTTGATATAACATTGATATTGCCTTGAGAGAACAATGACATTATAAGAAATTACAGTATGGAAAAAAATAAACACAAAGAAATATTTTCCCCTTAGTCGTCATAATATCAAAATGTCAAAATATATGACATATTATTAAATAAATATATATATTTTTCTCCTAGGGGACAAAAATGCTCTTCAAAACATCATCCTTTATCACCTGACACCAGGAGTTTTCATTGGAAAAGGTTTTGAACCTGGCGTTACAAACATTTTAAAGACCACACAAGGAAGTAAAATCTATCTGAAAGGAGTAAGTTCTCTAGAAGATATCTATGAGAGTGTTAATCCAGTATTCAGTTATTCTAATATTCATATTTCATTAAATTTCCCACTGACATTATCCCCTGTTTTAACAGGTAAATGATACACTTTTGGTAAATGAACTGAAATCAAAAGAATCTGACATCATGACAACAAATGGTGTCATTCATGTCGTAGATAAACTTCTTTATCCAGCAGGTTGGTAATTATTGAACTGATTAATGAAAAATAAATCTTTTTCAATAGAAACCTAGATTTTTATTTCATTGATTCTTACCATATTCATTTTATATTCCTCTTCACAGACACACCTGTTGGAAATGATCAGCTGCTAGAAATACTTAATAAACTGATCAAATACATCCAAATTAAGGTACAGATGTTATTGCATAGTGCTCTCCTTGTAGCTCAGTTGGTAAAGAATCTGTCTGCAATGCAGGAAACCTGGGTTCAATTCCTGGGTTGGGAAGATCCCCTGGAGAAGGAAATAGCAACCCACTCCAGTATTCTTGCCTAGAGAATTCCATGGACAGAGGAGCCTGACTATTGCATATGTTTCTAATGTGTTTAACAGACATTGCAGGTTTAACATAAAAAACTAGAAATATATACATTAATAAGTAAATATACCCTGAGTACATTGCTCTTTGTTGATTATACACCATTTGCATCATTTCTTCAATAGTTTACAATCCAGCAGGGAAGATAGGACGTGTAGATAAAAGCAATAATTTTTCTATCATCAAATATTTTTGCTACAGAATATAAGGGAAAGATATTTACTTATAAGAAATAGTCACTAATCACAATTGTTAGGGTTTCCCTAGCTGCTCAGATGGTAAAGAATCTGCCTGCAATGCAGGAGACCTGGGTTGGGAAGATCCCCTGGAGGACGGCATGGCAACTCACTCCAGTGTTCTTGCCTAGAGAATCCCCATATACTGAAGAGCCTGGTGGGCTAGAGTCCATGAGGTCACAAAGAGTTGGACATGACTGAGCAACTAAGCACACAGCACAATAATTAAAGGCAAAGGAATATTTGAGAATAAACACTGGGTTGAATATTAGTAGGGTTAAAGTACCTGACAACATATGCAATATTATTTAATAAACATTTAATTTGGGATTTGCTATTTTATAATTTTTAAAACTCTGAATAACAAATCCAACCATTTTTGCCATCTTGCTCAATAGCAGGAAATTTGAAAGTGACATATGAAGACTTCATTTTTACTAAATGTAATGGTAGTTTCACTTCTTTAGTGAGAATTAAAAATCACAGTGCCAAGATTTTGTTAATACAGTGACAACATTTCATGTTAGTGCAACGACTACATTTCATGATACTAAATATATTTATTTTCAGTTTGTTCGTGGCAGTACCTTCAAAGAAATCCCCATAACTGTCTACAGTAAGTACATGATGAATATTTGTCACATATACGTGGCAAGATGTAAAAAAAAGAAAACAATTTTCTTTGTGTTTACTGAGATGATTGATAATCTGGTATTTAGAATTCCAAACAATGGCAAATTTCATCCCACTTGAAACAGGGCTTGCAGTCTGGAGGAGACCTTTCAGCCTTGACTATCCTCTTCAACTCCAATGAACCACTTCTTCACTCACAGCTTGATACAATTGCTAGCATGGCAAAGATGCAAGGGAGAAAGTCATGCATTCCAGAGCTCTGAAAATTCAAATGTGTGGAAATAGAAATAATATTGTTGAAACATTTCTAGCTCATTCCACTCTCAAGACCTCAGCTATCTAAGGGCAGACTGTCAGAGAATTCTAACATTTATGGGCTGGTGGTTCAAAAAACTCTCCCCATTCAAAACTGGATGAAGGAACAAAAGCATTGTCAGGTGATAAACCTAGAGTTTCTAGATTCCAAGGTTTCTTTTATTCCTGACTCTACCAGATTATCAAAATTCAACCTCTATTTCTTAACCATGGTAAAGATATTTCATTTGCATAAATGTTAACTCATAGTATTTCTTATTCAGTGTACTTTTTCTTTCTTTGTCTTTTCCTCTTTTTCATTGCAACTTTCAAAGCAGAAATTCTTTTTCATTTTGTTTTGACTCTACAGTTCAACACTCAAAACATATCAATAGCTAAAGCGTTGCTCCCATTTGTACATTTATCTTGGCTAGAATTGTTCTATTTTATACTGTGAGCATCCTGTTATTTAATTAAGAAAATTTTCCTTTAAGATATGGAAAAGGATATGGATATGGAAAAGGCAGATATGGAAAAGGCATAAAGATGATGTAAGGAGCAAAACAAAATGTCTGCTGTTCTTACTGATTTCAAGTATGTGATAATGACATGGACAATCTTAGCATCAGGCCAGATCAGCACTGTTTCAAACATTTAGTTGGAAATAGTTATACTTCCACATGGTTTAAATTCCAGTCTGGAAGTATACAGTCTTGTTAAAGATATATTTTATAAAAAATCAAAAAATGTTATGAGCTCTATTCATCAGAAATGCTATGTCATCTTCCTCCATAAAAATTATGTCTGCACTACATTTCCCTACCTTATCCATGAGAGGTTCACCATTTTCTCTATATATCAATGCACTATTTTGCTTACAATGACCTAAAATATTATAATTCCTTTATTTTCCTCTGCTTACATTGGATACCTACTCACAGAGAATAATCTACATTTTATGAAATTATGTAAGTCTAATGAATCTTGTCTACCTACTCACAGCTCTTGAAAGAGCTCTGAGATTTACATTCTGATGTGGAATGTTTCTTTAACTCCTCTCTGATGTGTATGCTGTTACTTGGAAGCATAGTTCAGAAAGAGGTTGAGACTAATTAAACCAAAGATTCCATTTTCATGTTCCTTTATTGACCTGTCTCTAAAATTTCTTTGTCTTATTATGCACTATTCTTGTCCCCCAAATACCTTACATATTAAATTGTATGGGGGAAAAATGCTCTCTAGTATATGTTGCCAAATATATGACATTTGAGGTGGAGAGGAATAAAATCAGTATTTAATCTTCATCCTTTGACCTGTCAAAACTATTTAAGTATTCAGAAAAGCAAAACTGAAACAGAACTAGGAACCAAATAAATATTCTAAACTTCAAGTTCCTTAACATGAAATGAAAATTTAAGCTAAAGCTAATTAACCCATCCTGATAGTAGCAGCAGAGAGCTCTATGTATTTGACCTTCATGGAAAGGTTTCTCTGTGGCTAGACCAGCTGTGGAATGGATAACTAGACACACTGATTTGATATACTGCAGAGTTTCCTAATTTGAGATCTCAACATGTTAAATCTGAAATAACTGAAACAGTCACAATTAAGCCCTGGAATCCATATTAATTCAAAGAGCTGACACAGATACACATTTCAAACACCTGAAGTGAAAATGTGACAGAAATCCAAATGTACTAACATCTTGCCTCTAGTGTGTCAACACAGTCTGTTACAACTGCACAGACAGCTTTAGTTCCCTATCTAATCACTCCATCTTTTAAGGCTCTAATTAGAAATGATAAAAAGTCAGTAGCTCTGGTATCTGACTCCAGAGGCACACTTCCAGTTATCTATGCAACCAAAAGCTGACCAAATGGTTTTAAATATATTTTGCACATAATTATTTCAGTTGGGTGGATGACATACATTCAAAATACATAGCTTTCAGTTTAAAAATGATGATGATGATGAAAATTATAGTCATTTTAGCCTGTAACAAATATTTAAATACATGATCATATCATATTTGTTGCATAGAGCTCATGGCTGGCTGACTGAAAAATCCATTTTTAAGTATTCTGAACTAATTTTTTTTGTATTTTCCTTTCTATGTCAGGGTCTTCAAATGCATGAAAAATATTTCAAGTCTTTTTCTTTCAATGTTTTCTTCTAACTGAGAAAGAACCCAACAATGCAATTTAAGATATTATGAATTGTATGAAATTAATCATGTTTATTTGTCTTTGTTGCTACGCAGCCAGTATTTTCAAGAAGTACAAAAGAAGGTAAAGAGCTTTAGTGCTGCAGCTCAAACTTGTAGATTTCTAGGTAGGATTCCTCACACAGAAAGTATATATTTCACTGCAACAAATCAAAGTCACTGGACTTCAGAGTTCATCTGGACATGAGAAGATACTAAATAATTACTATGAATTATTTCCTGTATGTGACTGCCTGAACATATTACCACATCTGATACCTCAGTACCCAACAAAGACCAAAGGGGAAAAAAAAGACAATTTCATTCAGGTTGTTTTTATGTAAGCATCATTTATGTTCCACTTTCTATACTTTCAGCAACTAAAATTATAACCAAAGTTGTGGAACCAAAAATTAAAGTGATTGAAGGCAGTCTTCAGCCTATTATCAAAACAGAAGGTAAAAATCAATGTATACATGGTTCCTTAAAAATCCATGTAATAGACTGATTTCTATGAATGTATCTACATTCTTTTTGAAACTAACATGCTAAATATTTCCATATCGATGGCATGCTTATTTAACAGCAGAATGCGGAATGCAAGTTTACTTAGACGAGTAGCTGTGCATTCCTAATACCTTCAGTACATTTGCTTGTATTTGATTTCATTTGAACTTAATTTGCCATTGCATTAGCACTAGTACCCAGATACTCACTAAACAAACCAATTCTGAGCTTTCTTCCCTGCACCTGGACTCTTTCAGAGAGTGTACTCTTTATACCTGTGTTTCCAGTCTCCCCCATATCAATCTCTTTTATACTGTTACAAGGTGTTCCAAAAAAGTGCACACATTTTTTAATTCAACAAACTCAGAGAGCACAGAAGCTGTATATTGAAGAAAACTTTTAAAATGTACATCCATACATGATATACTTTTTTTTTTCAGTGACTATTTTTATTTATTTATTTTTACTTTTTTTTTAATTTATTTTATTTTTAAACTTCACAATATTGTATTAGTTTTGCTAAATATCGAAATGCATCTGCCATACACACTGAGGAAACCAGAAGGGAAAGAGACACGTGTACCCCAATGTTCATCGCAGCACTGTTTGTAATAGCCAGGACATGGAAGCAACCTAGATGCCATGATATACTTTTTAATTAAACCACTAGGAACAGAGGAAATAAGTAGTTGGTACAATGAATCAAACCTTAGAATCCTTAATTCCAGCCTTGAATATGTGTGTATATTTTACATATTCTTATATATATAGTATTATATATTCTTATATGTATACATATATAATACATTAAATAGGCATATATACTTATTTCCTGATGTTTCATACTAGAATATTAAATCAGGTCACTTTTCTCTCTACCCCTACTGTCTGTGTTAGCCAACTCAAATATTTCCAACGCCCCCTTCATTTCATGTGTTTTAATAACTTCCAAAGGATAAGATCTTAAGAATTTTTATGTCCAAGTCTAGCCATCTTAATGTGGTGACTAGTCACAGAAAAAAGACCAAGTTATCTTTTCATTATCCTGAAAGAAGAATAGAACCAGTCTTCAAAAAAAAAAAACAGATTATGTCATCAGTCAAATATTAAGAAAACTGTTCCTGTAATTATCTTTGATTTGGGAATTTCTTCTCATTTTATAAATTGAGATGGCAACTTCCTGAATACTTTTGACTCCTCTAAAAGTGAGTCATTACTTAAAACTTAGACATTGGAAGTATGTATGTTAAAGTGTATTTCCTAGTAGTTATCTATATATTTATACATTCTTAAAACTTAAAGTTGAGGTATTTGAAATCTGTGCTTTAGAAAAACAAATACCGTGCCTATTGTCATTGGAGCATTTGATGGCTCTTGTATAGTGATGAAGAGAACTTGGGGACTTCCCTGGATGTTCAGTGATTAGGACTCAATGTTTTCATTGTGGTGGCCCAGGCTTCATCCCTGTTTGGAGAATTAAGATCCTGCAAGCCTTGTAGCATGGCCAAAAAAATAAAGTTAAAATAAATAAAATTAGGTTGTTTAAAGAGAGAGAGAATTTGGTGCTTTAAGAAGTTAAATCACAGACATTTTTGTTTAGAAAATGTTTCTTGATCATTTTAATGAAAAAGTAAAATGGTCCTTAATTTTAAAATTCTTGTACTATTTTTAAAAAATTAGATTCCCTAAAATTGCGTATAATCACTTGCACACATCTTCTTCAGTAGAAATCATTCAGACGCACTATTTTTATTTTCCAAGATTTGTCTCTTTTCTTTCAAGCTTCTTCTTTCAACCCATCTACCTTCCCAATCTTTGTGAACAGGATTCTACTGTATTACTGTTTTTTCAATTAGGAAAACAATGGAGCATCAACTCTACTTGGGTTCCTCCTACGAAGGGAACTAAGATGAAAAATGGGATCATGTCACCTGTGCATTAACAACTCTTCAGTTAAAAAATTTGGAAATTTGACTTTGTATAACTTAATGAGGGAGACAAATATTAATACTTGCCTTGGCAGCCATCTATAATTGTGTCATCCTAGGATAGCTATTGGCCTTTCCTTCTCACTGTTTAAACTTTTGCTGATTCATTGGTAACTCTTGAATTCTTATTACATATATTAGACTCCAATTTAGGATGTTTCTTAGAAAAGGTACTTAACCAAATTTTAGAATTAGGAATAAATCAACTGAAATTCAATTCAATAAATACTTATTGTACCCCTCCTGTGCTGGGTATTTTCCTATGTGCCCGCCAGAGTAAATATGAAAAAAAAATTTTTGGTAGTAAATTCCTGCCTTCATAGAACTTTAAGGGTGGAGAATGTTTCTCAAGTGCTAGTTGAGGCTCTTCTAAAGAAATGTCTACTTGGATATTTTATTAACTCACTTCCTGCTCTTAAACTCCTTAGCTGTTCTTTCCCTTTGATGTTTCCACACCTTAAAAACTTGGCCTTATGTTTTGATTCTCAATGTCCCTTGACCCCATAGATCAAATATTATGGTGTGAAATACTTACTGTTTGAACCAGCTGTACTCTTGTTTCATTATTTTAGATCTTCCTAGACTATTTAATTCTGGGTAATGGTGTACATTGACAATTTCTGGACAAACAAATAAACCTTCTCAAAGATAAGGATATATAGTTCCATTCAACTGTTAAAGGGTGTTACTGTATGAGTTAAATGTACTGAACTTCTCATCTAATTACTATGTAGTAATGTAGTAATCAGCTTTCTAACATTCAAAATGATTTTCTCTTGGAGCAAAATCATTTTCTCTTGGAGCAAAATCATTTTGCAAGTCAAATGTAACACAACTTTTGCATTTGAAGGACTGTTTAACTATTAATTAGTAAATATTTGCAGCATTCACATAGAGAAGGTAAGTACTCCCATTTTCCCACAAAACCTGAAAATCATATCTTAAAGGTAGGCATAAAGTTGGGCTTTTTTGATGTTTAGTTATGCCCATTAGATAAAAAATATAATATACAGAGTACTTAAAAATTAAATTTAAAATATAATAAGAAAAGCAAGTAATAGACACCAGTATGGTAAAGTAAGATCTACACTAGCTATCATTAGAGCAACTGAAATTTGTACATACTGTGTGATTCACAAAGTATAGTCATATATAACATTTTGTTATATATGTGTTATATATATATGTGATCAGAATTTATAACTATGAATAAATGGATCAATTAAACATTAGTTTAAGTGCTAAAGCTGATGAAATTCATTTTAGTAGCACCCTAATTGACCCAGGAGTCATTTGTTCTCCTAAATAGTACTCAATCTGAAGACAATGGGAACTGTTTAAAATCGATTTCATAAAACCTGAAAGCACTTTGACATTTGAACAACACCAATGTTGAAATAAGTTTCCTGTTTTGGTAAATTTAAAGGACTGCATTAACATGATAATTTGTCTCCTAAAACAATGCCTCAGGACGCACAATACCAAAGGTCAAAATTGAAGGTGAACCTGAATTCAGACTGATTAAGGAAGGTGAAACGGTAACTGAAGTGATCCATGGAGGTGCGTTCTGTTTCCCTAGCCTACTTAGGATCACTGTGAACATTTTGAAATTGTACTGGTTTAAATATATTGAATACCTGATGTTTTCTCTTGACTTTTATACACATTGGTGGAAAGCTTTTATTAGTTATGGATTCTTATTAGCTATAGTTTACCTTTTAATGGATCTAGTTGGAATCGATTTTACCATTAAATCACCAGGTCCCACAAAACCATCCTTACTCTTCATATGCAAGGATGATTATGAATATAATGAAAACAATCACATCAATACCAGATAACATGTTGGTCTTAGAAGAAAGAATGAAAATTCTATAAGACTAATAAGCCACAGCTAGGACTTATTATGAGGTTCCCATTCTAATGATGTTGTAATTCCTTGGATTCTCCCTAAATGCTCATTGCACAGTCAGGAGACAAGTATGACCTGGAGTGTTAGCTTGACAGTTGGCTCTCTCCTTTACTCAAGATTCAGGACATGACTACTAGCCTTTAGACCTCTATTATCTGAATTTATTTGAGATATGTTCTCCAAATGATTATGATTGATTTCTAAATAGTATTACTGTGAGAAATACATTTAATCAACTGTACATTTAATACATTTAATTAAATGTCTAGCTTATGGCCATTTAGACACCATACTAGGACAAATCAAATGCATTTTTCTTCCCCAATTTAGAGCCAATTATTAAAAAATACACCAAGATCATTGATGGAGTGCCTGTGGAGATAACTGAAAAAGAAACAAGGGAAGAACGAATCATTACAGGTAGTCTTTAATTCAATACTATGGAACACTGTGTGTGTGTGTGTGTGTGTGTGTGTGCATTCAACGCAACTCTATGGACTATATAGCCTGCCAGGTTCCTCTGTCCATGGGATGCTCCAGACATCTATGCCTGGATTACAAAGAGCAAATCACATTTAATCCTAAAATATCTCTGTAAGATTCATTAAAGAGGCTTAAGTCATTTTCATGGTGGTTACTGAAGTTATTCATTTCTTTTTTGGTAGAAATAATACTAACTCTAAATATATAATCTATGTTTTCTCCTGAGTTGGAAATTTGGGAGCAAATTTATAAGCATGTGTTTTTATTATGAATACACATATGTATTATATAATACATTATCTTCACTTTGCTATTTATTACTGAGTTACTAAATCCTAAAAGAAAAACCATTCCCTCCTTTGAATTTTCCATTAATCTTAAGGTCTACACACCAAAATATATGCAAGTTAGTATAAAACAATTTATAAATAATTTCAGTAAACCTCTGTATCAGTCTGCCACCAATGAATTAGCATTAAATTCTGAGTTCAGCTATTTTATAAGTATTTGTCTAAACAAGTAGTCAGCAACTATGGCCCATGCCATCTTTTAATACTTATGTAAATAAAGTTTTATTGGAACATGATGTGACCATTCATTTATACAATGTCTATGGCTATTTTCACACTACTATTTTACTGTGTAGTAGTAGTACTACTACTGTGGCTATTTCACACAACTATTCAACTTTGAATAGTTGCAACACCAACCATATGACCCATAAAGTCTAAATTACTCACTATCTAACCGTCACAGAGGAAGTGTGCCTACCCTTGTTTCAGGTCTTTTTGTAAACTGTCTTTCCTTTAGGTCCTGAAATAAAATACACTAGGATTTCAACTACAGGTGGAGAAACAGAAGAAACTCTGAAGAAATTGTTGCAAGAAGGTCAGTATGTTTACAAAAATAAGAATGTGACTTTCTTAAGCTATCTATTTATATCAAATTCTAAAATAATCTTTGAGAACTTTTACATTTTCTACTCTATCTCACTCCTTTGTTCTAGTTCCATACCAACACAAGAAAAAAATCCAAAGATAGGGAATGAAACTCAGATGATAGTCATTTTGATGGTTTTGTTCTATATTTGTTATATACTGTTCAACAACTTTGTAAGAAAATTGGCTTATCAAAAAACAGCACTAAAAACCAAGAAAGAACCAAGTGTTGGTCTGGAATTTATTGTTTGGCAGATGCCATTATGTATCGCATCAAATCTCCAGCCTTTTTATTACATAAACCAATTTCTGCTATAAACATGTATCCTCTCAGAGGTCACCAAGGTCACCAAATTCATTGAAGGTGGTGATGGTCATTTATTTGAAGATGAAGAAATTAAAAGACTGCTTCAGGGAGGTTAGTAAAAGGGAAACAACTAACCCACTTAACAGGTTCTGATAACTGAGTTCTTCAGCTTTTTAAAGACTGAGCATTCAGGTTTGTTTGTTTCTTAATTAGGTTAAAAACAGCATCATGTCTGTCTTAACAGATTGATTGGGTCAATGGTGGTTAAAGTAAGAGGTATAAAGAAAGAATTACTAGTTTAAACAGTCTTTAAAAAGTTCAGTGGGGAGCAATGAATATTTTTTTGCTCTGATACAGACAACTGTAAGGATATTCTTAGTATGTGAAAGAGGGATGCTTTTTAAATTGGTAATTATTAAAAGAAGCCCAAATTGAAATAATTTTTATATTTTAAAAAATGTATTCACTGCCCCCACAACCATAATAAAAGGCATGTTTATGAATTTTTTTAAGTGCATAGAACTAGCAAAAAAAAAAAAATTGCATTTAGCAACTTTATTTTCCAAAACTACATTCTCAGGAATGAGTTATCTGTTTCTTCTAACAGTTCAAGTGATAATCTATACCTGGAGCTGTAAATTGTTTTGCATATGAAATTAATTTTAATCTTTAAAATATGGAATGTTCTCTGTCTATGGCATTAAAAGGACCTACTTTTAAAAGGAAAGAAGAAAAAGAATTCAAAATCTACACAAACTCTCAATGGTAATTACTCAAAGAAGTTTGACTAAACTAATTTCTAATTCATTTTGTTAACAAAAAAAGTACTTAAGAAATTGTTTTAGATAAACAAGAATTTAAATTATCTAGAAAAATCAAATATGTTCTTTGAAATATACTGTGAATTAAGAAATACAAGTTTAGTGTTTATCCAAAGTATGGTTCTCATTAGCTTTATGCTTAAAATTTTAAAAATTATAGTACTATGTCCAAGAAGTACTTTCTTTTGGGACTGTATATATTTTTAGCAATTACTGTTTTCTTATTCTTTATTTTTACATAGGCAGAATCTCTTACATAATATTGATGCTGTTCAGCAATAGTAAAAATAAATAATTTTTTTGAGCCAGTGACTGAATTTCCCCTCAATAGAAAAATGTGTGTCTGAAAAATACAAGACTTCCTTTTAGACTGCTGGGAGTATATGACACTCCCAAAGCCACAGTAGAACCAGTTTCCTATAAGCTATAATATAAAATTTACTCATCTACATCTAAATGCTTACACTCTACTAGAAAAAAGGTGGGGATTTGAGTGAAGAAATGCAGACATTGTGAAAATTAAGTTGAATTCTTTTTTTTTCAGTCCTTGCCATAGTAAGCAGCTTTGTAGAATGGCAGTGCTTTTTAGAGAATGAACCAATTAGTAGCCGCACTTGTATATATTGCTTTAATTTATTTAGACTTAAACTTCAGGTAAGTATGTTTTCCTCCCCTTCAATACGCCCCTGTTATCAAGTCCATTATAAACAATGAACTGAGTTTTGAAGAATAACTTCGGCCAAAAGAAGATAATACCGGTTACAAGAATAAGATAATCTACTTTTAATCAATAGAAATATAATCCTTCTTTAATTCTGGTTCCTGTTCATCCCAGAGGTTGATTCCTTTATCTTCCAGTGTTTGGTTTCTCTACATACTTATAAAGCATTCATTTCGTCAATGTCACAACATAAATTTAATAGTTTTTTAAAAAGATGTTATGTTTTATATTGGAGCATAGCCAGTTAACAAAGTTGTGATAGTTACAGATGCATACACAGCAGAGCTGTGCCATACATATAGATGATTGAGCCATACATATACATGTATCTATTCTCCCCCAAACTCCCCTCCCATCCAGGCTGCCACATAACATTGAACAGAGTTCCATGTGCTATACACTAGGTCCTTGCCACAGCATAAATTTTTATCAAAACACTTCCAAGGATTCTTTTCTCGTAAGGAAGACAATATAAGTGGTATAGTTACTAATACCTGGACATTAACTGGACATTCTAGTTTTCTTTTTTCCAGCCCTGTAAAACCACTGGATCAACACTGAGTAACAAGTGTCCTCTTGTCTAGATCCCAAGAAACACCAATGAAGCTGGTGTGAATAAAGATTATGTCATGCAAGATAGGCTTTTTTTTTCTTTCAGAATATTGATAATTGATCTATAGCTAAACTATGGTCTTCATCTCAAAGCTTGTAGTTTTCTATCTGAACTGCTCATTTTGCAGTACATACAGTACACTTTGGTGAATTGAATGTATTCCTCAATCATTTAGGTCATGTTTATAAACTTGGCTAAATGGTCAATTGGTACTAATATTATGATTTGTTATTGAAACACTTCAGACCCCTTCACTAAAAATTCTTCTCAAAAATGTGTACAGTTGTTCACTCTTATCTTAAATAGAACTACATTTACTGAAACTACTGAAGTCATTAAGGGAAAATCACAGAAAAGTAGGCTATGGAGAAAGGAACAACAGCAAAAAGCTGTTTGAGAAGGTTTTGATAAATCTGCCAGTATAACATTTGAAGATTCATGGCCTCTGTACAGAACAGAGGATCAGGTCCTAAGTCTGGCTTCCAGTCTGGGTTCCCACTTGAACTTAAGTAAACTGATGTTTTCTTAATCTGGGAAGTGGGGATGGTAATGTTACCTACATAAAAATGAGCCAATATATGAACAGCACTTGGAATAATGTTCACTGAAGAATAATAATGTTCTCAGTGATGTTAGCTACTATCAGGATTATGGTCAATTCACACTAACATGGTCAACAAAGGAATATTTTATGCTCTACTTTAAATTTACAAAGTCATAGCTATGTAAAAATACAACAATCTTGCAGATAATTGGGTCAAAACACTTTGTGTGTTTAAGGAAACATGGTGGGGAGGGGCATTTTCGTGGGATCATTCCAATGACTGGTTTACCTTAACACTTGTTTCTCTAAACACAACATACAAGTGTCATTCAGTTTGAAATGGTAGAGAGCCACTGAGAGAAAATCTGATTATCTACATTTTAATTAAGCTTTTCTTCAAGAGATATTTGTTTGCCACAGTGAATATTTCTTATTTTGATTTTGTCATAGCCAAATAGTAATAAATTAACAAGTTAGTTAATTAGATATGCATTAATCAGATGCTGCCAAATCTATAAAAGAAAATTGAGTGTAAGTGCTTGTTTTCAAAAGTAGTGTTGAAATCTTGTTTTAAGTTGCATGATAAGTGCTCTTTGGAATTAGTAAGTCCATTTTATACAATGATTTCCATCTTTTCTTGACAATATGTTATAAGCCATTTTTTGTGACCAAATAAACCTGAAGTTAAGAGAAATATATCAGTTGGAGCATACTCATAATTCAGACTTTTCTATCTCACCTAAACTCTCCCCCACTATCCAATCTGAGGAGGTTTTCCATAGTTCTGCATTTTACTATAGTATTAATGCATATGGTTATGTAACTTATATCCAGGCAGAGTAAAAAGACATGCTGGAAATGTGCTATGTAGACAGAAACAGAATTCTTCAAAAAATGCTTAATATTTCTTTTTTTTTTTAATTCTTGACATTATATAGCCAAAAATACTGTTGGTGATAGTTTCATGTCTTACTTTTATGAGATTTCAGAGAATTGAAAAAAAAATGCATTTGTATATCATAGAAAAATTTTGACTTCATTGTTGAGTACAGATAATATATAAAAATCAAGAAGTCAAACTTCGGAGAAAAAATAAAGAAGGTAAGCAGAGAAGTGAAGTCACTATAGGGACCATATTTATGCTTTGATTTCAAATGTCCAACAACAGAATGAAAATGTGAATTTCAGTTGAACAAGTAGTCTTGTCAATAAGTTAAAAGAAAAAATGAAGACCTGGGAAATATTTTGCAAAATATTACATTGTATGAACATTGCATTGTTATGAACACTTGAAATTCTAAAATATGAACTCTTATTATTTTTAACTATTTGATTTTTAAATGGTCTTGTCGGATTAGAATTCGATTCAGGAATTGAATTGGTACAAACTTCTTGAACTGTTTATTGGCATAAAGTTAATCAAAATTAAGTTACAATGAGAATTTTACAGAGGCAGAAGTCTGATATATCACAAATAGGAATTACTAGGAAAAAAATGAGTGCATAACTCTGGGAATATACTTCTGCTAAACTTCATAGGATGTTAGACATCCTTTCATCATAAAGTGATGCCTTTTATAAAAAGGATGAAAAGCAAATCATGTAAGTCACTTACTCCATGAAAAAATGGAACACCATCTGGGGCTCCACATACCATAATAAAACAATACGTTTTGCAAAAATAGTAAACATTCATTATGATATAAGGAAAACAAATGTCTGTTGCCAATGCCAAAGTCTCACTACTCCAGGAGAGAATCTACATGTTTAAATGATGTTTATTTAAAACTTTACACTTTTCTGCTAAGCTGTTTTCCTGTCTCATGTTAGCCATAATTTCAAAGTATTTTTAACTACAACTGTTTAATTTCAGACACACCTGTGAGAAAGATACAAGCCAACAAAAGAGTTCAAGGTAAATATATTGATTATGGTAATTTGCATAAGTGGCACACCTGTTAATTAAGACAAAACAAAGGAGAGTCTTTTAATATGCTTTATTTTAAGCAAAGTATTTTGATGATATGAATCAGAAAATAAATCTTTCATATCACTCACTATTAATAAAATGTAAGAAAAGCAAACATTAAGGAAAGAAAATTATACTCATGTAAACAGTTAAATATATTGAATCACTGGGGTAGACTAAAGTAGAGTTAATCTGAAAGGAAATCTTTGAATACCAAAGTTCAGTAAAAATAAGTTGCAGGTACACCTGAACTCTGTGAAACTATTATTTAAGATGAGGCTGCAGTTTGAGACAAAAATAAATTCAAAGCTATATATACTGTACACTTATAGGAAATGATTAATATATCTATGTACAAAATGTTGATATAGTGTGTAGGTTATATACATGTATATATCACCTATGCATTATAGCTTTCTTTATAGCTTCATTTATGTGCATTTTCTCATCCTTCACTTAGGATACCTTATATTCTGGTACAATCAAATATCAAAGATTTCCTTTGTGGAACTTAGAATTACATACTAATAGTCAAAAGAAATTGCAAGGCTTATAAATGCATTTATAGGCATATCTGATTTTAATCTAGTCCAATATAGACATTTGAAACTAAAGACTCAATTGTACAAATAATTTTTAAGTGAAAATTTTATAATGGATTTCTTTTAAACATGCAAAATCATCCAAATTTTCCAAGGAAATAAAGCATAACTTTATTATGTTCATATACCTTTGATCAAAAGATGACTTGGTTTCATCATAAGCAGAATATTATTAAGAAAACATAATTTAACATTTATTATAATAAGAAATAATAGTCTTTTATAGATATAATTATGCATAAAATGGGGCTTTGCTGATGGCTCAGTGATAAAGAGTCTGCCTGCAACAGAGGAGACGCAGGTTCGATCCTTGGGGCAGGAAGATCCCTGGAGGAGGGCATGGCAACCCACTCCAGTGTTCGTCTGGAGAATCCCATGGACAGAGGAGCCTGGCGGGCTACAGTCCATGGGGTTGCAAAGAGGTGGACATGACTGAAGCCACTGAGCATGCACCCATACACATGAGTAAATATCATATTGTTAAACACTATAATTTCATCCTATTTACAATCTATGTTCTCTGCCTTCTTCCTAATCAGCATCTAGAAGACGATCCAGGGAAGATCGTCCTCAGTGAAAATCCAGACACCAGACCGCAAAGTTTATACAACCCTAAACCAACAACCTGGTCTTACAGGAAAAATATGAAAGCCACTTTGATGTGAAGAATGAGCCAAGACAAAAGAGCAATTGTTGAACAATTCTGAACGCAGTCATTTTTTTTTTTTTTTTTTTTCTGAATGAGAAACATGAGGGAGATTGTGGGTTTAGCCTCCTGTGGGATAGAATCTGAGGGAAACATAACACCTTACAGACTTTTACATCTTGACATGAAGAGTCCTAGCCGGCTTTGGAATCCACGAGAGAAAATCCTTGTCACTGGATTCATTATAATTCAAATCTCTGAGTTGTGACCTGTTATCCCATTGAGAAGATTGAACCTTGAATTTACATATGGAGAGATAAAATGCATGCAAGGAGTTACCTCTCCATGGGAAATGGGTAAATAAAAATGGGTGCTCAGTATTAAAAAATGACAAAACCAAAACTTTTACATCAAAAAGCTTTGCACATTTCTAATAAAATGTGGGTTTACTGGCAAATTATGTTATTTCTACAACTAATTTTGTACTCTTGAAATGTTTGTCTTATGTTTCTTACAATACATAGTTTTTTATCTCAAACATTTCAATAAATCCATTTTTCAGGTATAAAGACAATTATTTCAAATGAGTAATTAAAAAAAAAACTCAAGGTTTAAGTTAATTAGAGGTTTGGGCTTGGGAACAGGACTTTATACCTCTGTTTTTATATATAACAAATACTCATTAAAGGAGATTAAATGAATTTAGTGTTTTTTGAATTTTTAAAGCTATTATGATACATAAATAATTATTACACAATGAAGCAATAATTAAACATCAACTGAGTATATAATATAACCCCTGAACTGTGCTAAGCTGTGAGGATTTAAAAGAGGAATGAGACAACTACTATTTTCAAAGGGCAAAAAGACAAACCAGTAGCCCACAATGTACCATGGACTGTTAGAGAAGAATAAACGGCACTACAGGAGCACCAACACTTCAGTTAATTATTCCTAGGCTTAGGCTAATTTAGAAAGAGCCAAAGACATGCTTTTAATGAAGACTTGAAGTAACGTAAGTGTCCATTTCACGACAAAAGAGAAGAAAACTATTTGTTTGCTGAGAATGATAAAGAGATTTGTTTGATCTACTCAGATCTCAACAAATGTCATCCTTATCTTGGACCAGAGATAAGAGCAGATAGGGATCAGAATCCATACTGCTGAGAAACCAACTTGTCATAGCTTGATAAATTATACCATGTGTTGAATTTAGCCATCAAAAGACTGTAAAACTGAGGAAAACCAAAACAAAGATATCTCTTGGGTCAGAGGCTCAGTACTAGAGTACTACTAAAGGAACCTGGAGAGAGCTGAGGTAGCTGAAAAGCTTTAGTTCTTTGAGTAGCAATTGCGGTAAGGAAGTGAGGTGTTAAGTTCCAACAGGGCCACTGACTGAGGAATTGCTGGATAGCATGGGTTTTCCAGAATGCTTTCTAGTTTACATAGTGGTGAGATTTATGCCCAGCACTTAAGAGCCCTTGCCAAGAAATAAAATGGCCTACCAACTCAGTACTCAGATAGATATCTTTGGACTTTGATTTCAGCTGGACAGACCATTGCCATGACTTAACCAAAATGATTCAAAGGAGGTGGTTATGTAAAGTGGCGCTGGTGGAATATACTAAACTAATATCAAGATAAATGGCTGTTCTAACCAGACAGCATATTGTTACTAACCTTCTGGAAGATCAAAGGTTGATTGCATAGAACAGAGAGTACATGGATTCATTCACTTCACTCCCTTCAGGCTTTGCTTTTGATAATGAGCTGAGTATTGCAGAGTTTGACCTTGAACATGGTCATCATAGACAGTAGAGATGAACTTGAGGTATTTTTAAAAACTGTCACCTTTAAGTTTTAAGGCCCTGCTTTTTAAATTTTTTTTGTACCATAGAAGAAAAAAAAATAGTATTTGCTAAACATACATACAAAAATCTTGCATATCTCTGGTAAAGGATAGCCAACTGACACATGTAAATATATTTAAAGATAAAATTTAAAGATAAATTACTGATAAAATAGAAATAACAACACAAGTAAAATGATATAAGGTTAAACTGTATGAAAATAAATCATCTAAAACCACAAAATAGGAATTTAAAATAGATAAATAATAAATAAATATCGTACCAGGGAACTTTCTACAAGTGGAGGCTGCAGCATAGTATATGCTTTTATACACAACATTTATTCCTTTAAAAATTCTGAAGAGTTTTATTACCTCCAGTTTTATATGAAAAACATGAGGCTCAAAGAATTTATATCACTTTTCTTATTTCTTTTTTTAATATAAATGTATTTATTTTAATTGGAGGTTAATTACTTTACAATATTGTATTGGTTTTGCAATACATCAACATGAATCCTCCACGGGTGTACACGTGTTCCCCATCCTGAACCCCCCTCCCTCCTCCCTCCCTGTACCATCCCTCTGGGTCGTCCCAGTGCACCAGCCCCGAGCATCCAGTATCATGCATCGAACCTGGACTGGCGATTCGTTTCATATATGATATTATACATGTTTCAATGCCATTCTCCCAAATCATCCCACCTTCTCCCTCTCCCACAGAGTCCAAAAGACTGTTCTATACATCTGTGTCTCTTTTGCTGTCTCTCATACAGGGTTATCATTACCATCTGGCCATCACTCAGCTTACCACATGTTCATTACCCAACAAGCACAACTTGAATAAAACAAACACACTTGTGTTTTGAAATTGTGCTTACTCTGCACTGCTTGATTTCAGCTCTTTTTCTAACCATCCTCTGCATAAGTAGCATTGAATTTAAGGTTGAATTTTGAAATAACCCTTTCTAGTTAAGTCTGGTGTACAAGGTTTTCCACACTAACTTTGAGAAATAAAGCTCTATAGAGATTTCTGTTGAGATCACAGTATCCAAGCAGCCACTGATCTACTATCACTACAGATAACAGCATTTTCTAGACCTCTATATAAACTGAATCATGTAGTATGCATGGCTTCTTTTTCTGGCTTTCCTTTCTCTTACATTAATATGTAGGAGCGAAATGGTAGGATCATAGGAAAGGTATATGGTTAAAGTTTTAGGAAACTGGCAAATCATACTCCAAAGGGAATGTTGTTTTACATTCCCACCAGAAATATCTGAGAGTTTCTATTTCTCTAGCCAACACCTGCCATGGTCCGTCTTTTTAATTGTCTCTATGCTAAGAGATCCAACCAATCCATTCTGAAGGAGATCAGCCCTGGGTGTTCTTTGGAAGGAATGATGCTAAAGCTGAAAATACAGTACTTTGGCCACCTCATGCGAAGAGTTGACTCATTGGAAAAGACTGATGTTGGGAGGGATTGGGGGCGGGAGGGATTGGGGGCAGGAGGAGAAGGGGACGACAGAGGATGAGATGGTTGGATGGCATCACTGACTCGAGTGACGTGAGTCTGAGTGAACTCCGGGAGTTGGTGATGGACAAGGAGGCCTGGCGTGCTGCGATTCATGGGGTCGCAAAAGAGTCGGACACGACTGAGCGACTGAACTGAACTGAACTGATGCTAAGACTGGTATAGTGATCTCATTGTGGTTCTAGTGTCCATTTCCCTAATGTATGTTTTTCATCTGCTTATTTAACATTTATATATCTTCTTCGATGAACTATCTGTTCAAATTTTTTGCCAGTTTTATATTTTCTTTTTAAAAATTTATTTATTTATAGCCGTCCTGGGTCTTGATTGCTGAGCAGGCTTTTCTCTAGTTGTGCCAAGCGGGGATTACTCTCCAGTTGTGTTTCGCAGGCTTCTCATTGTGGGGAGCTTCTCTTACTGCAGAGCATGGGCTCTAAAGTGTGCTGGCTTCAGAAGCTGTGGCACAGAACTCAGTAGGTGCGGTTTCCGGGCTCTAGAGCACTGGTTCAGTAGTCATGGCGCACAGGCTAAATTGCTCTGCAGCATGTGAAATCTTCCTGGATCAGAGATCAAACCCTTGTCTCCTGCATTGGCAGGCAGATTCTTTACCACTGAACCACCAGGGAAGCTCGCCAATTTTAATTGGTTTGCTTTATTTACAAAAATAAAAAAAATTACTCTTGAGTTTTGAGAGTTTCTATCACAGATACAAGTCCTTTATCAGCTATATAAGATGTAAATATTTTCTCCCCATATGGGACTTGTCTTTTCACTCTCTTAGCATTGTTTCTGAAGATACCAACACCTACTTTGTCTTTTATCTCTTTTTTTTTTTGCTTTCACAGATTCTACCTAATATCTTTCACGGTGTTGTATCTAAGAAATCTCTTACTAACCAAAGGTCATAAAAATTTTCTGGTATGTTTTCTTTCAGAAGTTTTATTAGATTAAGCTTTTACATTGAGATGTGTTATCCATTTTGAATTACTTTTTGCTTGTGGTACAAGGTTTGAATCAGGTTCTTTTTTCCTATAAAAAGCCAATTATTCCAGCACCATTTTCTGAAAAAAACTATCCTTTGTCTACTGATCAGCTTTTATGCCTTTGTCAAAAATCCATATATTTGTGGATATATTTCTGTTTATTTTCTCTATTCTTTTTATTCTGTTCCATTAATCTTTGTCTATCTTAATTGAAATGTCACACTGACTGTATTAAAATAGGTTTAAAATACTACTTCCTATGTTTGTCTGTATTGTGTTTTTTTTTTCTATTTCACTATTTTCCACTCTTATCTTTATTGTTGTCTTTCTTCCGCTTTATCTGATTTTACTTTGATCTTGATTTTCTAGTTTTCTAAGGTAGAAGCTGAAGTCATTGACATAAAAACTTTCATTTTTCTAATACCGTAGCTGAGTGGTATAAATTCCCCCACTAAGTATTGCTTAGTGATATCTCACAAAATTTCACTTTTTAATTTTTATTCTACTTAAAGTACTTTCTAATTTTCTTTCTAAGTATGTATTTAAAGGTCAAGTGTTTTTTTTTTTTTTAAGAAATTGAAGTAATAAGAAAAATATTTATTTTCAAGTGTAGTGATGATTTCTTATGTTCTTTTTTCCTTTGTGTAGATCCATATTTCCATCTGGTATCATTTTCCCCTTGGTAACATTTCTTTTAGTGCAGATCTACTGGTGATAAATTGAATTTTTCTGTCAAAAAAAAAATCACTATTTTGTCTCTGTTTTTGAAAACTATTTTTGCTACATATGCAATTTGAGATTGACTGTGTTTTATTTATAATGCTTTCAGTTCAGTCGCTCAGTTGTGTCTGACTTAAAGACGCTATTTCACTGTCTCCTTGCTTGTCTTCTTTTTATCTGCTCTGTATGTAACATGCCCTTTTAACCCTCTTTGCCAGTGTTTCTGAAAATTTTGATTATGATGTGGATTGGGGTGGTTTTTTCTTGTTTTTGTTCCTAGGATGTATTGAGTTTCTTAGATACATGATTTTAGAATTTTTATCAAACCTGATTTTTTTTACCCAGTATCAATGTTTTTATTCTGTCCCCTCCTTTCTGGCATTCTAATTACGTATATCAGACTACTTTTAAGTTGTTGTACAGCTCACTGTTCCTCATTATTTAAGTAATTTTTTCCTTGTGTGCTTTTATTTTGGAGAGTTTCTACTTTCATACCTTCATGTTGATTAACCCTTTCTTCCACAATGTGCAATTTGACCCTAAATCTATCCCCTGAATTTTTCATTTCAGAAACTATAGTTTTCACCTCTAGAAGTTCAACTTGGCCTATTTTTTTAATATCTCACATGTCTCTCCATAACTTTTTGAACATATGGAATATAATTATAGTAACTGTTTCAAAGTCCTCTGCTACTGGATTCAATGGGTTGAATTTTGTCCTCAGTATTTTCCATATACACCTGCTTTGTTGCATGCCTAGTAAACTTTGATTGTTTCTCAGACACTGTACTATTTTCTTGTTGGGTGCTAGATATTTTGCATTCCTACAAATATTCTTGAATATTGTTCTAGGATATAGTTATGTCTTGGAAACAGTTTAATCTATTTGGGTCTTGCTCCTAAGATTTTCTAGGCAGTGCCCTATCTGGGTCAGTTCAGTTCAGTTCAGTTGCTCAGTCGTGTCTGACTCTTTGCGACCCCATGAATCGCAGCACACCAGGCCTCCTTGTCCATCACCAACTCCCAGAGTTCACTGAGACTCATGTCCATCGAGTCAGTGATGCCATCCAGCCATCTCATCCTCTGTCGTCCCCTTCTCCTCCTGCCCCCAATCCCTCCCAGCATCAGAGTCTTTTCCAATGAGTCAGCTCTTCTCATGAGGTGGCCAAAGTACTAGAGTTTCAGCTTTAGCATCATTCCTTCCAAAGAACACCCAGGGCTGATCTCCTTCAGAATGGACTGGTTGGATCTCCTTGCAGTCCAAGGGACTCTCAAGAGTCTTCTCCAACACCACAGTTCAAAAGCATCAATTCTTCGGCGCTCAGCCTTCTTCACAGTCCAGCTCTCATAGACTGAGGCTAATTATTCGCTGCCATGTAGCCACAGTCCTGTTGAGTACTGTCTCGGTGTTCAGTGAATTCTGAGGTTTTTCAATCTGACTGGTGGGAACGGATGTTTTTCTAGGCTCTTGTGAATGTGAGATACTGTTTCTGCTAATCTTTTCAAATGTTTATCCCCCCTCTGGTCTCTATTAGTTTTCTAATATAGCATGATTAATAATTATTATTTAAAATTAATAATTAATTATTTCAAAATTTTTCTAATATTTCTAACCACATGCTGATGATTACTCTGTTGAATACTCGTGGAAGCCCTCTGCATTTCTCTCAAATTCTCTCTCTGTGCAGCTGTGTCCTCTGTCCCGTGAACTCTAGCCTTCTTAGTCTCCCTGCACAGTCAGCTCCCTCTCATCACTTCCATGACTCAGCCAGTCTCCCCTGTGGGCTCTCCCTTCCTGCACTGCAACCTGCAGAACAGAACTCTGCAATAAATACAGAGCTCACCTTGCCTGTTTCCTGACTCTGAGGCATCACTGACATTTGTTGCCTGATGCCCAGGCCCCATTCCTGAATACCATTCTTTGGAAATTTTCCTCTGTTTTTTTTTTTTTTTTCAAATTATTTTAGTCAAGAGAGTAAATCTTATCCCTACTATCCAATTTTTTCCCCTACAAGTATAAGATCTACTTTAATTTTTATATTAATTCTATTTCATAATCATAAACTATAACTTTAAATAGGAGCAGCCAACTGGAAGATGCTAATCATAAGAAGAGCCAGATGGAAATGTGTTGATAGGATGCACACAGACCTATCCTGAGTAATAGGAAAAGAATTCGAGATGAAATCTCATATAGCTACTATCATTGCTATGCACATGCATTCATATATCAGACACTGATAAGGAACTGTCTATGGAGAAGGAAATGGCAACCCACTCCAGTATTCTTGCCTGGAGAATCTCATGCACAGAAGAGCCTGGTGGGCTACAGTCCATGGGGTCATAAAGAGTCGGATATGACTTCATGACTAGAACACACACACACACACACACACACACACACACACAGAACTAAGAGAAAATGGTAGCTGAATTTTATTTATTGAGATTTCTTTTTTATGTTCATCTTAACACATATTTATTTTCATTCATCACTGACTCAATGCACATGAGTTTGAGCAAACTGAGGGAGATGGTGAAGGACAGGGAAGCCTGGTGTGCTGCAGTTCATGGGGTCACAAAGAGTCAGACATGACTTAGCGACTGAACAACAACAAACACTGAGAACAGTATTTCTTAAAGTTTTAAGCACTTTTTAGGTTAATTGAAAATAGCCTCATTGTCTTCACTTCTGAGAGTCTCCAAAAGGTCTTACAAAACATCTGTTAAATATTCATTGATGAGACTTCTACGCAATATGATGAGAAAAGACTAGTAATTTTCTAGTCAACCTAGGTTCCAAAAACAACACTTGAAAAACTTAGACCATATGTGAATAAGGCTGTTAGATGACTTCCATTTACAGCGATAAAGTCATTAACTAATGGATTTCTTAAACTTAAATGAGGTCTCAGAAAAAGTTTTGGAAACACAGAAAAAAATCTGAAACATACAAGATAATTCTGGAACTTCAGGAAAGATAGATCAAAAATTTCCATAATAACAACAATCTTCAAGGGGTTGGTAAGAATAATAAGCTTGAAAATATAAGATATATTCCATACGAATTTAAAGACCGGACAGAAACAAGGTCAATAAACAACGTGTAAATTAAGGATCCAGCTTAGTTGAAGGAATTTTAATAAGTCCTTCCTCAATTAACTATTCCTGAAAATTAGTCCCAACATAATTCAGTTAAACTTTAGAAACTGTTTATTAGGTTAAGTCTCTATTATAAAATCAATTTGGATTTTTTTTCTATTTAATATGGCAGAAAAATACACCGTTTGGTTTTAAAAAACTGAAATCATGATTTATCCTGTTCTAGGAGAGTTCAATTAAATTTTTTCTTCAGTCCATTATGTATCACCAACATCTGAGTTTCAAATATTTGTGCCACGGTTTCTGTTTGCTTATCTTTTACTATAATATAATGATCGTCTCTCACACCCTTAGATTGCTGGAGTCCAAGTACACATCCATCAAAGTCAGCAGAGAACCTGCTGCAACCAAAAATAACTACTACATTGTTATCTCTGCAGACCCATAGCTGCCTCTGGTATTCATCATCTTCTCAGCCACCGTGTAAGTACATCTTCAGGAAAATGAGCATAAAAAGCAAATAAAATCCCTGGGTCTTGTTTCTCTATGACAGTTGTGTCTAAGCAGTTTTATTGCCAAACATAAGAACTGTATTGGAAAAATTAATACAAGGGGTAGGAAAAGAACAGCACTTAACATCTCTTTTACCCTATGCATTTTTTTTCTCCCATAGCATTTATCAGACTCAAACATACTACAGAATTTATTGATAATATTTAATGTTTATTATGTATTCCCCTTCCCTCACTAGAATATAAACTCCGTGAGGGTAGGGATCTTATCTGTTTTGTCCACAGTTAGGTCCCTAATGTCTGCTGCTGCTGCTGCTGCTAAGTCACTTCAGTCGTGTCCGACTCTGTGTGACCCCATGGACGGCAGCCTACCAGGGTCCCCCGTACCTGGGATTCTCCAGGCAAGAACACTGGAGTGGGTTGCCATTTCCTTCTCCAAAGCATGAAAGTGAAAAGTGAAAGTGAAGTCGCTCAGTCATGTCTGACTCTCAGCAACCCCATGGACTGCCACCTACCAGGCTCCTCCATCCATGGGATTTTCCAGGCAAGAGTACTGGAGTGGGGTGCCATTGCCTTCTCCGCCCTAATGTCTACACCCGGGCTTTTCTCATTATAAGCTTTCAATAGTGAATTTGTGAATAAATCTACTTACAATAAGTGCAAAAATTTTTAGAACAGATTACTCAAAAGATCAACAAAAGTAGTTTTACAGGTATTTTATAAACCCTTCATCATTTTCTACACTGTATAAACTTTCTAACATTGATTTCTATAATCAGAAAATGTTTTTTAAATTGATATGTGTGTACATTATTGAAAAGACATTGCTAATGGAATTTGTATGTAAATGAAGGAACATGTAAATCCTTATACATAATACACAACACATACTATACATAATAAACACACATCACATCCTTACACATGCCAGAGAGTCAATTTTTTTTCAGACTTCTATGGACCTCCTCACTGCCTCATTTATTTATCACTGATTACAGTCCATGATGATTTTAGTTATTCTTGCCTTTCCTCTCATTTTTTCCCCTCATGTTAGACCTGAAATGTCTTCTCTTCACATATCCCTCTAATAATTTCTTCCTTTGAACACACTCTTGTTTTTGCTTCACTCAACCTCCTCTGCCTACGCTACACATACCATACAACACATTTTCATGCTGTTATTTCTCATCCCAGAGTCTGTATGACCTACACCATTCACACTTCCTGATCAAGAAAGAGATCTATGTTTTCGTCACGTGTGTACGATCGTTGCCTTACATAAGGGCTGGTATAGACAATATAATTACCAAAAAAAAGCAAAAATTAGGGGTCATGATGAAGTGTACTCTCCTTAATTACCTGTATTTTCACCTAGGAGCCTGTGCAGACCTTAAAGAAGATAGACATGCCCTTGCACAAGAGACGAACGTCAAGGGGGAATAGTCAATAGCTATCTCTAATTCCTGGACTTAGTTTCCCAGAATGCCTGACCTCATCTGCTCTGAATGAATCCTTTGTTCCATTCTTCTGGCCTCTCTGGTCATATACTCACTGCCTCTTTCACTGTTGTGTCATCATCTCATGCCTTTCTTCTAATGTTTCCACTTTTCTCGCTCATCAATTGGTTATATTTAATATATATTTTTTCTTGGTGAACTCACAATGGCTCTCTTATGACTTTCTATTTCATACTTATACGCAACCACCTCCCAGACAATCTGACATTTCTAGTGGAACCCAGAAGTTATACAATAATAAGAATGATTTTTTAAATAAATAACACCTATTTGGCATCACTGTATAACAGAATCTGTTCAGCATTTTGTACAAATACTCCTGACAATTCTAGGAGGGAGATATAATTGTTTTCTCTATTTTAGAGAAGAGGACATTGGATCACAGAGAGTTTAAATAATTTGCTAAGATTAGCAACAAGCAGAAATAGAATTTGAGTCCACATAGTACCCCACTCCAGGACTCTTGCCTGGAAAATCCCATGGACGGAGGAGCCTGGTGGGCTGCAGTCCATGGGGTCGCTAAGAGTCAAACACGACTGAGCGATTTCCCTTTCATTTTTCACTTTCATGCATTGGAGAAGGAAATGACAACCCACTCCAGTGTTCTTGCCTGGAGAATCCCAGGGACGGTGGAGCCTGGTGGGCTGCCATCTCTGGGGTTGCACAGAGTCAGACATGACTGAAGCGACTTAGCAGCAGTATGGCTTATAGTCTGAGCTCTAAATGATTTGATAGACTGAATCTCTTTTCTTAGTTTTCCCTGAATCTGGTCTTGAACACCATTACTATCCTTTGAATCTTTATGATTTATTTTCTGGACTATAGCAATAGTTTTTCAACTGGGCATCCTGCTGCTAGCATTTTTTGTCTTATTTCATATTTAAAATTTTTAAATGTTTTTTATCCCCAAAACTCAACTCTGACAGCATCACTCCATTGCTTAGCAACTTTGAGCACTTTCATTAACTATGGAAGTCTAGACTTTTATGCAGGCATATACAATGCCCTTCAAATTAATCTAACCTCACACTAACCTTGACAAACACTAGATATACCAACTTGAGTGTACTACTAAATATTTACCATGTTTCTTTCCTCCTCATGTTGAAGGCTTAGCTTGAGTCCTATATTATCCATGGCACCCTTCTTGATTTGCCCAGCAAACCTTCTCTTCCTGTTCTGATTTCCTATATGACTTTGATGGAATCTCTCTTTTGTCACATGTTATAGCCAACCTTGTATCTCTCCTGCATTCATTCATTCAGCAAACATAAAGCTATATATTTTTGCCAACTTTCCTACAAAACTTCAGATTTTAGAGAAAGTGCTACTTTTTTTCCGTAAGTGTGTTTCTCATAGGTTATATTTAATGAAAGATGATTGAAATAAATATATTTATTTGCTCAAAATTTTACTGAATACTTGTCAACAATTTCTACTAAATCAAAGTTATAGTGCTTCCAGTTGTGAATTAGTCCAATCTCTCTCCATCTTTAATAGCCATTTTTAGACAATTAAGGCTGTAAACAAGACATCTGGAGGGAAGAAGTGGTCTCAGAATCTTCCCAAGCTGCTGTTCATCTGCACACATCTGTTGGTCATTATTAGTCATAGGAAAACGTCTGAGTTTACACGTTTTATTTAGGTTCTCCTTCATAGTCTCTCTATATTAGTCAAACCATCATGGGATCCTGTGTATACTAGTTCTTCCTTGTACAAGACCTTGGCTTCCTGCTGAATCTTCTTCCTCATTTTTCTGCTGATAAAGTGAAAAGTTCATGATCAATGTCAGATTGAACCAGTTTTGGGAACTCCAGATGGCTTATTTTTTTTTCCTTCAGGAAAAAAAACAGTTAACACAGAAATATTACTTTGAAATTACCATTTGAGGGTTTTGAAATATTATTTGATTTTTAATAGTGTATTGTTAGTGAACAATTACATTTGGCAAAAATGATGGCCCTGTTATGAAACATATGTCACTAACACAGACCCAATCACAAATACAAGCTCCTGACAATTCTGAAATTTGTAAAATTTTAGTCTACAAATATTGCAGTTGTTATTTATTCATAAGAGTAAATATTTATTCATGAGAGTAAATACTTGTCTGGTTTGTGGATAGAGTACATACAAATACATGAACACAGAATTCAAAATGATATTAAGTTTAATGCAATATGCCATTTCTTTCAATATTATATATCACTACAAATTGGAGTTAGGAAAAAAATTAAATGTTATGCTCTCACATTTTCTAATTGAATATTATACATTACTTTTTAAACTAAATTTTTTAGTTTTTAATTTTCCTATGTATATTATTCAAGATTTACTAGCTTGTAAACAACAGAAAGACCATTTATAATAAAATTATTAGTTTACATACTAGTAAATATAAATACATAGCCCACAAGTTTAAAAAAAAAAAAGAGTTTCAGACCAAAACTTTGGGAACTGGAATAAGAAACTCAATGTGAATAAGCTCCAGCTCATACTGGATTTTTGTTTTTGTTTCTGGTTGTACCCATGGTGTGGAACATGGTTACTGATAATATTAATCTAGAAGCCACAGAAGAAAGAACGGTTTTATATTTCAGTGCCTAGGAAGGAGACCAACTGATCTTCCATGAGTTATGTGTTCACTCTTTGGACCAGCCGCTGTGGGCAGGACAATGTGGTAAGAAGAATGCACATAACTTCTCCCAACAAAAAGCTCCCACAATGACAACAGTGTGCAATATCTTGGGACTTTTGGGCTAAAGTCAGCAGAGAAAGAGCAGGGCAACACAGGCGAGTCATCAGGACAGTCCACGCCTCACAGAGAGGGTGAGGTTAGGAGGAGCAACCTGGGAGCTTGACAGTGTGGTACCCTTTTAACTTATATGGTTAGGTAAAATTAGAAAGGATTAATGACAGTTCAGAGTTCTCTCAAAGAAGGAGGTGAAATGTGCTGGAGGTTCCATAGTTCCTCCCCCATTTGTCCCTGTAGAGTTTGCCCCTATCCTATAGAGCAACTGCCTCTTTACCTGACATCCTTTGTATCTGCCTTCATTGTTTTTTCTAAACAGGCTTCCTTGATTCAGGGAAGGAAATGTGAGCCACAGAACTTTTTCTACATTCTCACATTCATGTAAGAATTTATGCCTCATATCTTTTAAAGCAAAATTTAATCTTTTAGAACATAAATCACCCCTCTGAATATAAGAACCACATGAAAACATACATTAATTATGAAAAATCATCAAGGCCTTATTGAGTCCTTTTCATACCTAGGGGTTCTTTATTTATACCCAGGTGATCTAAAAAAAATTACAATCAACTTCTTTTATCCTTCCAGCTATGCTGCTGCTAAGTCACTTCAGTCATGTCCGACTCTGCGTGACCCCATAGACAGCAGCCCACCAGGCTCCCCCATCCCTGGGATTCTCCAGGCAAGAACACTGGAGTGGGTTACTATTTCCTTCTCCAATGCATGAAAGTGAAAAGTGAAAGTGAAGTCGCTCAGTCGTGTCTGACTCTGTGCAACCCCATGGACTGCAGCCTACCAGGCTCCTCCATCCATGGGATTCTCCAGACAAGAGTAGTGGAGTGGGGTGCCATTGCCTAGTTATGGCTATTAGAATAATATCCAGGCAGAAGAGGTTTTGATACAATTTTTTTGAAGAAACTGGAAGAATGATCAGAAGAATGATAGAATAATCTGTTATACAACAGGTTACTACAAATAATATACAGCAGGGATCCATTTGAGTAAAATATGTATGCTTAGGCAAAAATAAAACTTTTGGAAATATCTTAAAAATAATTATCTTTAGTTATAAAATTATACTTTTATGTTACAAAATTTTTACTATAAGGCTTCATCCTAAAATAGTTATAAAATTAATGTTTAGCTGTTTAATTTCATTTTCTAATATATTTACATGTACTCCATCCAAGTATGAAAGAATGATTGGTGATGTTTTTGAAGGCAGAAGTAAAGACAGATAGGGAATATTTCTTCCAACTAACAAGAAGAGCAGGTACTATTTCTATTTATGAAGACAAGTACGGTGTGTGTGTGTGTGTTAGTCACTCAGTCATGTCTGACTCTGTAATCCTGTGGACTGTGGCCCACCAAGCTCCTCTCTCCATAGGATTTCCAGGACAAAAATACTGCTGTGGGTAGCCATTCCCTTCTCCAGCGGATCTTCCAGATCCAGGCATTGAACCTGGGTTTCCTGCATTGCAGGAAGATTCTTTTAATGTCTGAGCCACAAGAGAAGTCCTTATAAAAGCAGAACATATGTGCAGAGATTCATTAAGGCTTTCTGTGGATGGAGTAGAGGCAAGACCATCTGGCATACAATCTACAATACTGTAAAAGAAAAAATGAACCAGTTAGAAAGCTACTGAGGCAATTTGGATTAGAAATCCTGGTGGCTTGAACAAAGGTAGTGGTAATGAAGATTAAGAGAAGATGATGGTTGTAAAATACATTTTGAAGGTAGCAATGACAGGTCTTAGTGATGCATTTGGTGTATGGCAGAAAGAGAGAAAGAAATCAAGGATGAGCCCCAGGTTTCTGGCTTGAGCAACTGGCTGAGTGATGATGTGCTTTAATAAAATAGGAAAGTCTGGGAGAAAAAAGATCAGGAGATGGATTTTGGATTTGATTAACTCTTGGGACCTCTAAGACATACAAATAGATTCTTGGACAAAGGAATTTAGCATTCAGATTAGATACTCTTAACTAGAGGAGATATAAATTATACTTGTGTTGTCACATGCTGTTTTTTGAAACTAAAAAATGGATTAGATTAGGAGACATGTTTGAGAAAAGAAAGAAGGGATATGCAATCTGAAGAATTTCAGTAGTTGGAGGCGGTTGGAAGAGGGGGAGCTAGGAAACGAGATTAAGACAGAGTGGTGACAGAGATGGGAGAAAAAACAAGATGGTAGTTTCAAGGGAAGCAGGTTGCTTCAAAAACAGAGTGGATGAACACATTGATCAATGGTAGGATGATAATGGTAGGATGGTAACTGGAGTTAGAAAAGGCAGAGGAATGAGAGATTAAATTGCCAACATCTGTTGGATCCTCCAAAAAGCAAGACAGTTCCAGAAACATCTACTTCTGCTTTACTGACTAAGTCAAAGCCTTTGACTCTGTGGATCACAATAAACTCTGGAAAATTCTTAAATAGATGGGAATACCAGACCACCTGACCTGCCTCCTGAGAAATCTGTATGCAGGTCAGGAAACAGCAGTTAGAACTGGACATGGAAAAATAGACCGGTTCCAAATCAGGAAAGGAGCATGTCACTCTGATTATTTAACTTATATGCAGAGTACATCATGAGAAACACTGGACTGGATGAAGCACAAACTGGAATCAAGATTTCTGGGAGAAATATCAATAACTTCAGATATGCAGATGACACCACACTTATGGCAGAAAGTGAAGAACTAAAGAGCCTCTTGATGAAAGTGAAAGAGGAGAGTGAAAAAGTTGGCTTAAAGCTCAATATTCAGAAAACTAAGATCATGGCATCTGGTCCCATCACTTCATGGCAAATAGTTGGGGAAACAGTGACAGACTTTATTTTGGGGGGCTCCAAAATCACTGCCGATGGTGACTGCATGAAATTAAAAGATGCTTGCTCCTTGGAAGAAAAGTTATGAGCAACCTAGACAGCATATTTAAAAGCAGAGACATTACTTTGCCAACAAAGGTCTGTCTGGTCAAAGCTATGGTTTTTTCAGTAGTCATGTATGGATGTGAGAGTTGAACTATAAAGAAAGCTGAGCGCTGAAGAACTGGTGCTTTTGAACTGTGGTGTTGAAGAAGACTCTTGAGAGTCGTTTGGACTGCAAGGAGATCCAACCAGTCCATCCTAAAGGAAATCAGTCCTGAATATTCACTGGAAGGACTGATGCTGAAGCTGAAACTCCAATACTTTGGCCACCTGATGCAAAGAACTGACTCAATGGAAAAGACCCTGATGCTGGGAAAGATTGAAAGTGGGAGGAGAAGGGGACAACAGAGGAGGAGATGGTTGGATGGCATCACCGACTCGATGGACATGAGTTTGAGCAAGCTCCAGGAGATGGTGAAGGACAGGGAAGTCTGGCATGCTGCAGTGTATGGGGTTGCAAAGACTCAGACACAACAGAGCAACTGAACTGAACTAAGGACGGTAAGAAAGAGGATGGCAGAGTGAGCTCATTAAATATTACAACAAGATGTCATTGTGAGTCTTGGCAAGAACAGGACTGGAAGTACAAGCCAAGAGTAGACTGACAAAAAGATGAAAAGTAAGAGAAGGAAAGCAGCAGAAACATACAACTTTCTTGAGAAAAATATTGTCTTTGGAGGGGACAGAAATTGAGGCAGTGCTTGGAGAGGGCTTAAGAGTCAAGGGAAGTGATTTCTTAAGGAAAAGCTTTGTTTTTATATTTTTATTGAAATGACAATCAGTGACAATCCTTTATTAGAGGAAGCAAGATGTTTTATATTACAAACTGTCAACTACAATTTTTTGTGAGGTAGACAGCTTAAAATGTACCTAAAAAACCTCATGAAAATGTTCTACACATCCAGTTGAAGTAAATATGAATTCAACCAGTCTTAAGATATGAAGTTTTTCTACTATAATTTCTCATCTGGATTACTACATTAGCCTCTCACTTCCTCTAGTTTGGGTGGTTTTATTGCCAAGTTATGTCCAAATCTTGTGATTCCCATGGATGGTAGCCTGGTAGGCTCCTCTGTCCTTGGAATTCTCCAGGCAAGAATACTGGAACAGGTTGCCACTTCCTTCTCCAGGGGATCTTCCTGACCTAGGAATTGAACCCAGGTCTCCTGCATTGATGGCAGATTCTTTACTAACAGAGCTACAAGGGGAGCCCACCTTTACTTCTCTGTTATCAGTAATCTTCCAAAATCCCAAACACAATTATGTCTTACCATTAAAAAAAGTCAACCATAAGCTTTCAGAACAAAGGCTGAACTCCTTACTTTAGCTCCTCAAATCAGCCCCAACATTTTGAACCTTTTGAACATCTTCTACTTCATCCATCATGCATCATTTTCCCAAACAGACATATTCCAACTCTCTGCTTCAGACGTTTGTATACACTTAAATACACAGTTGCTTAGAATGTTCTCTGCAATAATCACAGTACTCAAGCCACATCCATAAGTACTCATACTCTTACACATTAAAAAACCCTTTTATATCTAGTTGGACATGAAACAACAGACTGGTTCCAAATAGGAAAAGGAGTACATCAAGGCTGTATATTATCACCCTGCTTATTTAACTTATATGCAGAGTACATCATGAGAAATGCTGGGACTGGAAGAAACACAAGCTGGAATCAAGATTGCCGGGAGAAATAGGAATAACCTCAGATATGCAGATGACACCACCCTTATGGCAGAAAGTGAAGAGGAACTAAAAAGCCTCTTGATGAAAGTGAAAGTGGAGAGTGAAAAAGTTGGCTTAAAGCTCAACAGTCAGAAAACTAAGATCATGGCATCCGGTCCCATCACTTCATGGGAAATAGATGGGGAAACGGTGGAAACAGTGTCAGACTTTATTTTTCTGGGCTCCAAAATCACTGCAGATGGTGACTGCAGCCATGAAATTAAAAGATGCTTACTCCTTGGAAGGAAAGTTATGTCCAACCTAGATAACATATTCAAAAGCAGAGACATTACTTTGCCAACAAAGGTCTATCTAGTCAAGTCTATGGTTTTTCCTGTGGTCATGTATGGATGTGAGAGTTGGACTGTGAAGAAGGCTGAGCGCTGAAGAATTGATGCTTTTGTTTTTTTTTTTTTTTTTTTACCCGCGCCGCGCGCGCAGCCCGGCGCCACCAATCAGCGCGTCGCTCCCGCGGCCGCCCCGGCGCTCCAGTGACCAGAATTGATGCTTTTGAAGTGTGGTGTTGGAGAAGACTCTTGAGAGTCCCTTGGACTGCAAGGAGATCCAACCAGTCCATTCTGAAGGAGATCAGCCCTGGGTGTTCTTTGGAAGGAATGATGCTAAAGCTGAAACTCTAGTACTTTGGCCACCTCATGCTTAGAGTTGACTCATTGGAAAAGACCCTGATGCTGGGAGGGATTGGGGGCAGGAGGAGAAGGGGACGACAGAGGATGAGATGGCTGGATGGCATCACTGACTCGATGGACTTGAGTCTGAGTGAACTCCGGGAGTTGGTGATGGATAGGGAGGCCTGGCGTGCTGCGATTCATGGGGTGGCAAAGAGTCGGACACGACTGAGCGACTGAACTGAACTGAATATCTAGTCATCTGTCAACTCTCAACTCAAAAGTCACTTCTTGTGGTAAGCTTCCTTATTTCATTTGTTTTAGATTCTGATTCCATAAAGCAAATTTTACCAATTATAACACTCAACTCACTGTATCATGGTTTTCTTGCCAAAACCGGCAGAAAACATAAGGTCCTTGAAGGAAAGAGGAAGGGTTCATGAACTTTATTATCCTGAACATAACATAATGTCTGGCAATTGTTCTTAAAATTGAATATAGCAAAATAGCTGGAAGGAAGCTGGAAAGAGTACTGGGGAGAGAAAAGGGATTTACGATTTATAGATATTCCCCAGCTGAATGTTAAGTCCACTATGCCAACCTATTTGATAACTACCCATCTCATTGACTATCTATTCCTGGGAAGCAAAAGGAAAAAATTACTTCATTGTTTTGCTTATGGGTTTGAAATCATACCTAATTAAAAGAACACTTTGTTTTTCTTAACATAACATATCCTAAGAATTGCAGATGTCAAATTTTGGCACATTTGCAACACACTTACCAAACAAAAATTTTAAATTCATCACTGGAACCAGATAGAAGATTGGAGAAAGATAAAAAGTAACACTAATAATAACCATATTTTCCTCAAAATAGGCTGCACATTTTTGAAGAACGCCAGTATTCCTTATGGTTTGTCTAAATCAAGTGAAAGAATCACTGCAGATTTTGATGCAGGATACTTTTTTTTAAATTTAAATTTATTTATTTTAATTGGAGGCTAATTAATTTACAATATTGTATTGCTTTATACTTTTTGGTCTTACTATTAAAACAAAAAAAATGTTTCAAGGTAGTTCACCCCTTAAATAATATGGCAAAATAACAAATTATCCTTTGACACAGTCTTACATGTACATTTTTGAAACTGATTAACCCTTCAAATACGTGTTCCATTGGCCTCTGTTTTCTCACTCAGGCTATCTCTTCATAACTTGTATTCTTTGCAAGTGAACAATAGGCAACTGAATAATCTTCTTGCTACAGACACACTCAGAATTTGTTTCTTAGCTTCAGATTGCAAGAAAGGGGTAAAGAAAAAAAAAAGTGTATGTTCTATTTCTTATTGTGTTATCTTCTGATTAGTTTCTAGGTCCCAAACTTGTGTTTTGGGAGTTATTTACCATCATGATGTATTATGTTTCCTGGGCCGTTAGTTTCTGAAAAAAACATGCATCTTGATATGAGAAAACTTAGAATAAAACCATAGTAAAACACTTGTAAATTTTAGTTCCTCTTGGGCAATAAGATACTACAGTTTTTTAACATATATATATATATATGTGTACACACACACACATATATATATATATACACACACACACACACATGAATAACTGCTGTACACTTGAAACTAAATGATATTAGAAGTCAAGTAAACTTTAATGTTTAAAATCATGTAAAAAATTTTAAATATAAAATGAAGCCAATTGATTATTACATCTCCTGGTTCTCACTTCTAAAATGTCTGGATGAGTCCATTTCTTATCCTGTCTGCATCCTTGAAGCCTTTCTATTTATTTGAAATAAAACTAAAAGCTGCATGAGAAGCCAGATTTAAAAAAACAAGGAGGCCTCAATGAAGTAGAAATATAAGGCTCACAAGAGTGAGTGAGAGAGCAGCAAGAGTTAACAGTTTGGCATAAATTTGGAGAGTGTGTCCAAGCTACAAAATAAAAACTAATTCTTCAGAAATATTCAGTTAAGTTGAAGCTAATTGACTGTATCCTTTTAAAATCTAGAAAGGGGAAAAAATAACATCATGAAATTGAGTGCATTTGTTAAAAATATAATCCCTACTATATGAAACCAACTGGTGACAATTAGAATTATGTTAAAATTCAGATAAACACCTGTTTCAATTGTGTTTCACTTTAATGATCTCTTAAATTTTAAATTTTTGTTTAGGTTAGGTAATTTATCTTTTATTGAATCTTCTCTGTGTTCTAAATAAATAATCCAGGAATAGTAAATAAAATTTCTAATAAAAATCAGTCTGATTGTGTAAAACAGGGGCTCTTACATAGCAGAATACCAACCATCAAAGACTAATGCCAAGGTTTTCACCATAATCCAGAATAAAGCCTATAAGACGTGGAATTACCAACTGCTTCTCTATGAAACATAACACATGTGAAACAACTATAAACTGATTAAGTGATTGATATATTGATCTTTGTATGTAAGCTCTGACATTAATTGAAACAAAAACCTTATTGTGGGTCCAAAGCATGTTCATTAATTGAGTCCGCTGACTTTTCATAGACTTGAAAATTGACATAAGTGATTGGTTATAGGCACTAATTAATATGCATTTGGAAAAGCACTAGGGAAGAAATCAATAAAAATGTTTTATTAAAATTTTGTGGCCTCTGATAAAATGGGAAAAAGTCAGCTTCCTTGGAGAGAAGGGTTTAAATATTTGAATCAAGGGTTCTGAACTGTGGTGTTGGAGAAGACTTGAGAGTCCCTTGGACTGCACGGAGATCCAACCAGTCTATCCTAAAGGAAATCAATCCTGAATATTCATTAGAAGGATTGATGCTGAAGCTGAAACTCCAATCCTTTGGCCACCTGATATGAAGAACTGACTCATTGGAAAAGATCCTGATGCTGGGAAAGATTGAAGGTGGGAGAAGGGGACAACAGAGGATGAGATGGTTGGATGGCATCACCGACACGATGGACATGAGTTCGAATAAGCTCCGGGAATTGGGATGGACACGGAAGCTTGGCATGCTGCAGTCCCTGGGGTCGCAGAGTCGGACACAGCTGAGCAACAGAAATGAACTGAACGGGACATTTGCAACTGCCTCATGGATGTCTACTGCAGGGTTTTCATTCTGTAATTGAAGTACCACAGCAATTGTTTCCCATACATCATGCATGTGTGCTAAGTCATTTCAGTCATGTCCTACTCTTTGCAACCCTATGGACTGTAGCCTACCAGGCTCCTCTGTCCATGGGATTCTCCAGGCAAAAATACTGGAGTGGATTGCCATGCTCTCCTCCAGGGAATCTTCCCAACCCAGGGATCAAACCCATGTCTCTTGCATCTCCTGCATTGGCAGGTGGGTTCTTTACCACTAGTGCCACCTGGGAAGCCCTTCCCAGGTGCAATGTTCATAAAGATTGTTAATTTTCTAGAAATGAAGTTTTCTTGAGAAAATATTCTGATTGATGGTAATTAGTCACTTCTTGTAAGTTAAGTGCACATTTTCACCAAAAAACAAAGTGGGGGTTATAGACAGGTTTTGTTCTCAGGGTTCTAAGTTCTATAGCACACTCTGTGTTCTTTTTTCAAAATATGTTTTTGTAGAGGTAATGAATATATATGGCATAAAATGCAAAGTACAAAGGTCTGTATTTTTAGAAAGTAAACCTCCTTTCCATTCCTTGCCATTCTTTCCAAATTCCCTGTGCTATCTTAAAAAAATAAGCTATGCATATACAAACATACCTAGGTCTATCTATCTATATGTCTCTCTACCTATCATCTACCTATTCATCTTATACATCAAAAGTAACATGTTAATCCTATTTCCTGTGCCAGTTTTTTTTAAATAGTAATATATTGTGAACATCTTCCACATTGGCATATGTAGCACTACTTCATTCTTTTAAAGCCTCCTAAATTCTATAGAAGTTTTCTTCTTTGACACAAACCTGGCCCCATAGTTGATTGGTTAATACTAAATTTTTATTAGAGAAGGAAGTAAAAGAATAGACTTGCTTGTCTATTGGTGGTCAATATCTTCAATCGTCCCATAACTGATTTCATGTTTATCATATATCATAATTTAATAGATTTTCAAAATTGGTATAACTTATTTTAGTTGTACTTTGTTAATTCAAAATTTGAGAATCATTATTTTGAATAATGTATGGCTGTCTTCCAGTTCTGAAAATACTCTGCTCTTAGAGGAACTGGGGAAATCCGGAGAAGTAATTACTGGGTAAAACTGTCATCCATCCAGAAGACTAGTCCCCAGTTGAGAGACTGTTACAAATTTCATACCCATTAACTCTGAAATCCTTTACAGATATCATTTACATGTGTGCACAGTCTCATGGGGACTTGGTCTCTGACTTGATCGGTTTGGGAAGCTGACGAGCACAGATTCTTTAGGAAAAGAGTATCCAAACTAAACTGTATTCTTTGCAGCCTAGTCACCCACTTAGACAAAAATGACCAAATCTTCAGTCACTATTTTGGAACAGGAGAAAGCCATCATCTAAGGAGCCTTGATTTGTATTCTGTTAGATTCTAGGAACTATATGATCAACCCAAGAGTGTGCAAATGAATATCAGTTAACTAAGAAAATATGGAAGAAAATCATAAGCAATGTCAGTCAATGGTCTTTGCTCATGAGCTCAGAGAAATAAAAAATAATAATCACTAGCATTTGCTCTGTGCATTTTAGGTTCACAAAGAACATTCACAAATACTGATTCAATTTAGTCATTGGAACTTGGTGTACTGCACAGGTTTGAGTATAACCACAAAGAGAATTTAGAGATCTGTATATTAACATAATACCATATGCTTCACACAGGCCTCTGCCTGTAACTGATATTAATATCCTTAAATTATTACAAACTAGTGAACGGATGGGGGTGGAAGGGGGTGGGATAATGTCTTCTGATTTGGATGCTGGGTACACTGGTGTCCTCAATTCGTGAAAAGCCTCCAAACTATACACTTAACAATTTGATTACATTTGTATATCCCAATTTACTTCAATTAAAACCTTTTAAATGGTAGGAAAACTACAGAGAAATAATGCTGTAAATATTAAAAGAAAAAATTTAAAACATTAACCATAAATTTATCCAACTGTTCAGGGTTCACACATTTTTGGTCTATGTATTTTCAGTTTTTTGCTACTCATATGTTATATGTGTATTTCCATAAAATATATAATCATAATGTGGCATTTATTAAAAATATTTTTTACTTTATGACATATTATGAATTAACACCTTTCCCTAAGAGTACTAATATTTCTAAAGTAGCATTTTAATTAGTTTCCACTTGGTGAGAGCATTATTTATTTTCAGTTTTTGTCATCTTCCTCTTAATGGGATATTAAAATACAACACAAATGAATCACTACCTTTACCTGTTTTGCTAGTGCTCTTGTGTCCTACTCTGAAAAGTTTTTTTCAGTTTCCATTTTTATTCTGAGTTATTTAATCAATAGTCATTAAAGTTTAAAAAAGTCAGTTTCAATAAAAAGTAAAATAAAATAAACTGTGAACCCAACACAAAAAGAGAATTGTCATATTTCATCACTTCTAAGATGCACATATTCTTCACATTTTAACTTCCCTGAAATTCTGAAATGAAAATGCATTTTGTAACTACTGGTGCCTTATAGACACTATTGCTCAGGCAGCCCTTAAGATAAAATTGTTGCTGCTTCATGTCTCACGTGTGTGACCTTCATCGCTCCTCATTTGAAACACTTTGTACTACAGACATTTCATATAATTTCCATTTAAATGTTTTCAAAGTATTACCTTTATCATTATTTTGTCTTGTTTGAGTCAAGGAAGCAGAGGGGGAAAAAAATTGACATTGAGACAAATATCACTGTGGGAGAACTAGTGGTAATTCAATATTTTTGTAAAACAAACAATGTTGAGGATTCTGAATGAGGAAAATACCCTCAGTTAGAACCTTCACTAAATTTTGATGGAAAACAAAACCAAGAGAAAGTGTCAAATTTCTGAAAGAGGTATATTGACTGCAAAGTTAACAAATGCTAAGCTGTAGGGTCTTTCTTGTGACTGCCTGTTTGCTCTGTCGCTCAGTCGTGTCTGACTCTTCATGATTCTATGTATTATGGTCCCCCAGGCTCCGGTCCATGGGATTTCCCAGGCAAGAATACTGGAATGGGCTGCCATTTCCTTCTTCAGAAGATCTTTCCAACTCAGGGATCAAACCCAAGTCTCTTGCATTGGCAGGCAGTTATTTTACCACTGAACCACAAGAGAAGCCCTTTCTCTGTCTTTTGTTCAGTCACTCAGTCATGTCCAACTCTTTGCAACCCCATAGACTGCAGCACACCAGGCTTCCCAGTCCTTCACCATCTTCTAGAGCTTGCTCAAACTCATGTCCATCAAGTTGGTGATGCCATCCAACCATCTCATCCTCTATCGTCTCCTTTTCCTCCTGCCTTCAATCTTTCCCAGCATCAGGGTCTTTTCCAATGAGTCAGTTCTTTGCATCAGGTGCCCAAAGTATTAGAGCTTCAGCTTCAACATCAGTCCTTCCAGTGAATATTCCTGTCTACTACATCTACGTGTCTAATATGCTGCTAACCAGAGTGTACAAAAACACAATCCTTAGCCCTGTGAACTAAATTGCAAAGCTGTAGAATTCACTCTTTAGCCTAGAATCCATCTAGTTATCTAGACAATAACTAGACATGGAAAGATTTTACACAAGGAAGGTGAATAGGATCCACTTAAAGATCACATCCTCTTGGAACTTTTGTCTGGCTCTTAAATCATTCTTGGTTCCCTTGGTAATACTCCCATAGCAAATGCTTTACTATAATTACAGATGAACATGGGCATATTTTGAGACATTACTCTTTGTTAATTGTAATTATACATACATGTACACAGAATAAAAAAAAAAATTCTTTCAGACCTAGAGAAAGAAAAGGGGTCAAGGATGGTTTTAATCCCCAAAACCTGTGAATATGTAATCTGACATGGCAAAAGGCTTTTGACAAGTGTGACTAAGTTATGGGTTTTGAGATAGGGAGATTACCCTAGATTATTATGACAGATTCAATGTAATCACAGAGATTCTTATAAGAGAAAGCCAAGAGGATAAGTGTGAGAGGCAGTCCATGACATCAGAAACAGGGGTCACAGGAATGTGGAGCCACAGGCCAAGGAATGCAGGCGGTGTCTAGAAGGTGGAAAAGGGAAGGAAAAGATTCGCCTAGAATCTCTGGAGGAATTCTGGTCTCTAGAACTATAAGAGGATAAATTTATATTGCTTTAAGCCACTAAATTTGTGATACTTCGTAATAATACCAATAAGTATCCAATATACAGACCTTGATAAAATAAAAGGGTAAGTCACAAGGGGAGATAGTAGATTTAAACTATATGGGTTGGGGGTGGGAAGTCCATTCAAGTGGATGAAATTCAAAAAAAAAACTAGGACAAATATTTGGAAAAACAAGATCATGAGGTCTTTTTTAATCACAGGAGAGACCGAGGTATGTTCAAAGGTGGGATGGAAAAGTGGAGAGGGAATTATCGAAGGTTATGAAGAGAAACTGTGTGAAGGGATGAATTTCCATGGCAACAGGAAAGAACACTATAACGAATAAGCACAGTCACCATTGACTCAATGGACATGAGTTTGAGGAAACTTCAGGAGATAGTGAAGGACAGGGAACCCTGGCGTGCTGCGGCTCATGGGTTGCAGAGTCAGACACGACTTAGTGGCTACACAACCCTGTGCTTGCTCTACGACAGTCCTGTCAAAGTCCTTTCTACTTTATAGAAGCAACTTAAGAAGTCCTAGAGTGCCTTATTTATTGATTAGGTAATTATGGTTGAGGGTGGATAAATAATTTGTTCAGACTATACATATTATAAATTGCAGAGCAGGACCTGAATCCAAGTCTGCCTGATAACAAAGGCCAGCCCCTTAACCCTCAGAAGAGAAAGGAAAGGTTACCAGGGCTATCAAACCCTGACTCCTAGCCCTTTGGGATGGGAGGGGACAAAATAAAAATGAAAGAAGAAATTAATGTGCTTTGTATATAAAAGCAGAAAGATAAAAATGTACTTCATAAGATAAGTTTAATGTTTCTTCATGAGCCAACTTTTAAAGCATGAGGTCAATATCAAAATATTTTTCACTGAATCACAATATTCAATCAACGTGTGACTTTTTATGCACAGTTTTAATGACTACATGGTTGAGAGTTCTCAGTTCATAAAAACTTTTTATGTTTTTCCCATATATGAGAAAAAATAAGTTAGGAATAAAATTAACATACCAGGGTATTCAGGTTGAATTTAAATCAAAATAAATTATATTTCTGTTGAGTTTCAAAAGTAAGAGCTATTTTCCCACATCGCTGAGTGATAGATTTTACTCAGTGAGAAAGTACAAACTACTTTGCAGAACACAGTGTAAATTGACTTATCTGAATGGTATTTTGTGTTTCTAATTTGGGAAGGTGCTTGGTTTAACCATTTGCATCCAAAAAAGGAAGAAAGACTACGATAAGAATTGGGTAAGTACACAGAATCAGTTGTCGGTATGCAGATATTTTCACCTAGTATTTTATTACTGTTGGGGCTTCCCAAGTGGCTCAGCGGTAAAGAATTCGCCAGCCAGGCAGGAGATGCAGGAGATGTGGATTGGATCCCTGGATTGGGAAGATCCCCTGGAGGAGGGCATGGCAAACCACCCCAATATTCTTGTCTGGAGAACTCCATGGACAGAGGAGCCTGGAGGGGCTACAGTTCCTCCCCGGGGGAGTCACAAAGAGTCAGACATCACTGAGCCCCAGTACACACAAAATCTGTACTTTCTTAAAAACCCAGGGCTCATCCTAAATTTTACACAATTGGGTCTGATTTATTGAATAGTTGACTGGATTTGGGCTAATTTTGAGGACAATTTGAAAATGCAAATTGATGATAGAAACAATATAAGTTGAAAAAGTATTTCAAGTGAATGGGCCAGTTTGGACAGTTCATAGACACAATAATAAAGATAAATTAAGGATTTCAAGGAAACTATTGTATAGTAGGAAAAAAAAATTGGACTGAAATAGAATAGACTGTCATTTTGAAGAAATAAAACTGTGATGTAGAAAATAAATATAAAATGATATACAAGACTTATACAAAAAGGGAAAAAAGCCAAAAATCAATAATATAAATGTAGGATGGAAAATAGAGGTGCAGACTAAGAATGACAGTGTTCCTGTAGGAAAACAGAGCAACTGAACCAGACGCAATAATTAGCATACAGTGAAGAAAACATTCCCAAGTTTAAAAAACAATACCTAAACACAAAGATTAAGACATTTTATTATATTCTGGGGGAAGGGCAATGAAAAAGATTCCATCAAATGACACACATCTTGGAAAACAATCTATCAGCAAGATTGAAAATACATCTCCAAGCATCTCTATAGAAACTGAACTTGCAAAAAAAATATGAGGATCTATTAAAGAACATGGGCTTCCCTGACGACTCAGATGGTAAATAATCTACCTGCAATGCAGGAGACCCGGGTTTGATCCCTGGGTAGGGATGATCCCTTGCAGAAGGGAATGGCTACCCATTCCAATACTCCTGCCTGGAGAATTCCATGGACAGCAGAGCCTGGTGGGTTATCGTCCATAGGGTCACAAAGAGTCAGACTGAGAGACTAACACTCTCCCTTTCACTTTAATGCCTTGTCTCAGCTGCAGCCTGGTTTATCTGGAGTGCTCTCATTTATTTTGCTTACAATCTGGCTCTCTCCTACTCTGGTCTTATTCTAGCCAAAGGCTTCCTGCTGGCATAAGCGGCAGGATTGAGCCTGTGCTGGTGAAGATGCAGATTAGAACTCTTTGCTTCAAGCCCTCTGTCTTTCTACAGCGCCTGTATTTCTCCACCAGAGGACTTGTAATAGTGAAGTACAGTGTCTATCTAAAACGTTTGAATAAATGAACGGTAAGGAGTTGTTAGCCAGACATCATTTTAAATTTCATTTATAGTTGACTGAGACTTCAGTAGTTTGAGTCTTATTTATATAGAATTTATGCATCTGTTGCTCTTCGTATATTAATATTAAGCACTGCCCTAATTTGTGGGGCCACTTATGGCCACTTTGTTACTAAAATTTATTTACACAGAGAGCCTTTCCTTTTTATTAAAAAATATTATATTCCTCATATCACTGACCCCTCTATATGTCTCTTACATGCAGCATTCAAGTTATATATTAATAGTAGGGGTTTCCCAGGTGGCACTAGTGGTAAGAACCTACCTGCCAATGCAGGTAGACATAAGAGATGTGGGTTCGATCCCTGCGTGGGGAAGATCCCCTGGAGAAGGGCATGGCAACCTACTCCAGTATTCTTGCCTGGAGAATCCCTTGGGCAGAGGAGCCTGGCAGGCTATAATAGATAGGGTCACACAGAGTCAGGCACAACTGAGTGACTAAGCATGTACACAAAGTTTTGGTAACTTAATCCTGAACATGTTAAACCTAAAGGACGGGTGCACAATTAATAGACCATGATCAGTGTACAGAAGAAAGTAGACAGAGTTAGGAGCAGGCTAGTGCTGGCAGATATCAGCTCGTGAGAACCCACTGTTTAATTTTCAGGAAGTTTAAGTGTTGGTTGTTAAAAATAGGCAGTAACAAAAATAAATTGTATAAACCCACAATTAAATAAGTTGCATTAAAAACAATGACAGTAAATAACCCAAACTCATCATTTTCTAGTTCTTTATTACACTGTACAATTATCTGTAACTTTGAGTTTATGTATATCTTTCCAACTCTTCACTGCCATCCACCCTCATCTTGGTTCATATATTCAGCACTCATATATTGGTTTCCATCATATTAATTTGATCAATTTTTTAGTCAGTGTGGCTATTCACAACAAGATCTCAATTCACGGCTGAGTCTTTACTCAGTATCACTTCTATTGCACAGAACACAAAATAAAGGCTGTTAGGCTTTCTTCTACATAGGTATCAGTGGGGACTAAAACATCTTAGTATCTCTGAAGACTAAAACATCCTGAGTTCCTTTTCAATAACAAGGAACAAAATATCCTGCTGAGCATAAAGACCCTGATACTTGAAGCTTATGCTTCTTCACTATAGAGACTGCTCAAGCCCACCACTATTTTCTTGGTGTCTGACCCTGCTATGGTGTGAGATTTCCCAGTTAGCCTGAAAATCCCACGAGGAAGAACTACAATAAAGAACTGAGAAAAATGAGAAGCAAAGGACCACCCCTGGGAAGGATGTAGCCTGAGTATAATAAGGCGATTTGAAACAGGGACAGCAAATTAGAGCCTCGAAAGAAAAAAAAGGGAGCTGGGAAAGGAACATACATTTTTCAATATACACATACCTCCAGAATGAGTCATTGGCTTTTCCACAAAAGAGAAGAGTGTTGTGTGCATCATTTCTACTTAAGCCACTGCTTTCTAACTCCCAAGCCTAAACCAGTTACAGTAGGCTGTCTCTTTTATGTCCCTTTTATGTCTCTTACTTTTATGACATTAAAACACATCTTGGCTCATGGCCTTCTTTTTATCTAAAATTTTGTATATTTAACTTATCTCCTATGGTTAGATTTTTTTTTTCTTTTCTTCAAGTTTCCGAAGTTTCTTCTCATTCTTTTCTAAGGCATCACACAGACCTTTGATTAATTTAGTCGGCAATCTGAATCATCCTTGCTGCTAACTGCTAAGTCACTTCAGTCATGTCCGACTCTGTGCGACCCCACAGACGGCAGCCCAACAGGCTCCCCCGTCCCTGGGATTCTCCAGGCAAGAACACTGGAGTGGGTTGCCATTTCCTTCTCCAATGCGTGAAAGTGAAGTCACTCAGTCGTGTCCGACTCTTAGCGACCGCATGGACTGCAGCCCACCAGGCTCCTCCATCCATGGGATTTTCCAGGCAAGAGTACTGGAGTGGGGTGCCATTGCCTTCTCCAGAATCATCCTTGCTCATCACCAAATAGACAAAAAAAATAGAATCTCACTACTTGTTGTAAGCTGATTAAGAGGCACTGAAATTAAAATCAATTGGGTTTAGACAAAAAGAATCAAATACCACAGATGCATTTATAATTTGTTTATAACTTTAACATAATTTGAAAACAAAATTTTCTCACAGTAAGAGTCTATGGTGGGCCATGGACATCTTTGTATAATCTGGAGGGGTGGAGAAGTTTTCTGTATGCACAGGCTGAAGCCACTATATGAAATTCTGATATAAAAATAAGAAAAACAGACACTGCCTCTTGTCATTTTCTCCCAGGAATATTTTTGTGAACTAAAGTCAGAGCTATTGGATTTTTTCCGTGTCAGTTGCGTTGGATTTTTCTCTCACTCCAACCTTTGCTTGCAACAGCCTGTACCTGGGATATTCTCTTTGCTATATGGAATGCCATATGCAGTATGCTTCAGATCTTGATAAATGGACAATACTGCCAAGGTTGCTTGTTGTCCACCCGCAATTAAATTTTAATTTACTGAGAACCAACTACATGTTCAGCAGTGGCGGTAGGCATTCCAGGATAATATTAATAAGATACAGTCTTTATTCTCAAGATGATTACATCAGGGAAGAGAAAATCATGTGCCAAACAGAAACTTTAAGTGAAATTGAAATATTTGGCAGAGAAAGAAAGTCTTTTGGGGTCTTAAAATCAACACAGAACTGTGAATATAAATTTTCTGTCATGATACATGGCTAGGGGGAGAGTTAAGGGAGCAAAAGTAAAAAAAAAAAAAAGACATCAGTGATTTGGTCACATAAGGCTCTGAGTTCTCTGTTCTCTGTGTTAAAATGAATGTATTAAAGCAAAGAATTGGAAGTGATTCTTCCCAAGCACTTCTCGCTGCCAAGTACAAACTGTAGAAAGTCCAAAACTGAAAGGGGCAGCATCAGACAGAAAGGAACACAAGAAATAAGAAACAGCACAGAACGTCCATGCTTACCACTCTATCCTAAGAAGAGTCGATAGTGGTTAAACATGCCTAGAAAACCAAAACACTTACACTTACCTACACCTCTTTAGATTTGGCAATTCCACCTTAAGAAAAAAAGTAAGTGGGCTGGAAGTCTAACCCTTTCATTTTTCTTCTCACAGTTTATGGCTTGTTTACAGTTATCTTTAAAGGATATTTTACTCCAAACACTTTTCAAAATAGGTTACGTGTATTATTAAAATAAGGCTTCCCCAGTGGCTCAGCAGTAAAGAATCCCATCCACCTGAAATGCAGGAGACCGGGGTTCAATCCCTGGGTCAGGAAGATCCCCTGGAGAAGGAAATGGTAGACAACTTCAGTGTTCTTGCCTGGAAAATTCCACGGGGTCACAAAAGAGTCAGACATGACTGAGCTGCTAAGCACCAATGAACTAAATAAAAAAAAATCTCTCTAAGAATTAATTGTGCATTGGGGTTTTTTCAGATTTCATTCTGTTATTTATAGTATAACGTTAGAGAATGTTGATTCATGAAATTTTAGGGAATCTGAAGAAATTTAAGAAAATTTTTAAAGAAGCGTTTAACATGTTTACATCATTAGAAATATTTTTACTAAAATGAGGGGCAAAAACTTGACATTATCACTTATCTATTCCTAAAGAAACCAAGAGAAAACATAAGGTTTGCTACATATAAAATAATACTTGTTTTTTACTTGGAGCTTAAGTAATGGGCTGGAATTCTGTTATGTTATTTTTTATATTTGATAACTGAAAAGTAAAGTGTTACTGAGAATTTTCCCTGGACAAGGAAGTGGCAACCCACTCTGGTATTCTTGCCTGGAGAATCCCATGGACAGAGAAGCCTGGCAGGCTACAGTCCGTGGGATCATAAGAGTCAGACATAACTTAGTGACTAACCCACCATCACCACTGGGAATTATGTCTGTGTCAACATACTCCTAAATTTACTAAAAAGACAATTTGAACTTTGAGAGAGATAATAATATTCACAGTGAGTAGAACCTTCTCTCCATGTTCAGTGTCTGACTATAATATCCCAAAAGAGTAAGAGAAAAAGTGAATGAATAACCATTAACATCAATTTTGTTCTTGAAAGATAAATAGTATTCTTTATGGATTACTTCTGTAAGTCTGTTTTATGCAATTTTCACATGTTTTTTTAGTTATCAAGAAGAAAGCCTGAAGCAGTGAATAGTAAAAGTTCTACTTTGATTCAGGATGTAGGCCCTAAATTAGCTATGAAGTTCTTTGTTAGTCATGTCCCTCTCTCAGATGTAGGCTGTGTTTTGAAACTTAGCTATGAAAATTTTCTGGAAAATGTATGATTCAGAGAGGAATTTTCTTAGATCATAGTGTCCTTACATACTTTAAAAGAAAACAATATCAGTTTAATAATCCTATTTTGTTTCAGGCTAGATGAAGTTAATGGAAGAGACATTAGAGAAAATAAACATTAAATATAGCTTGTTTTTCCTAAGTGGTAACAAGATAAAAGGGAATGCTTTGATAAATAATCAGACAGTAACAGTATTCAAATACTGTTCAGACGCTTGAAAGTGTGTGACAGGCTACAATCTAAACTATAGACAAAATCCTAATTTTTAAAACTTAAGAAGAATTCTATTTCCTAGATGTAATAGCCATGTTAACATACTACAAAATAGAGGCACAGTTGGGTATAACACTATGGAAAGCTAAAATTGATAATTCAGATACAAATTAGATATGCAATAATTAGTTATAAATCTAACAAAGTGTGTATAGGATTCATATGCTGAAAACTATTGAGGAAACAAATACAGATGAAAGACATAAAAAGATATAAATAGACATATTGTGTTGATTTCAGCATAGTAAAATGTCAATTCACTTCAAATTGATGTACAGTCTGATGCAGCTTTTATCAAAATCCCCACAAGAGTTTTGAATATATAAGCAAGATTGTGCTAAAATTTATATGGAAAAGCAAAGAAACTGGGATACATACATAATTTTCAGAAAGTAGAATAAAATGAGAGGTATCAGTATACTTAATTTCAAAACATGACATAATTATAGTAAGCTAGAATGTGTGGTTTTGGGTGAAGTTATTGACACACAGGTCAAGGAAGCAAAATAAATAGGCTAGAAACAGATCACAAAAATACATCAGACTGATTTTTGACAAATGTTCAAAGCAATTTAGTATAGGAAAGATAACTCTTCAACAAATGGCACTGAAGCAGTTGGACATCCATAGGCAAAAAAGTGAATCTCAACCTAATTACCATACTATATACAAATTTAACTCCAAATTGATGATGGAATTAAACATGAAATATAAAACTATAACACTTCTAGGAAATAAAAAGCTTAAGAGAAAAACTTTCAGATATTCGGTTCAGTTCTGTTCAGTTGCTCAGTTGTGTCTGACTCTTTGCAACCCCATAGACTGCAGTATGCCAGGCCTCCCTGTCCATCACCAACTACCAGAGTTCACTCAAACTCATATCCATTGAGTCGGTGATGCCATCCAACCATCTCATTCTCTGTCATCCCCTTCTCCTCCTGCCTTCAATCTTTCCCAGTCTTTTCCAATGAGTCAGTTCTTCACATAGGTGGCCAAAGTATTGGAGTTTCACCTTCAGCATCAGTCCTTCCAATGAATATTCAGGACTGATTTCCTTTAGAATGGACTGGTTGGATCTCCTTGCAGTCCAAGGGACTCTCAAGAGTCTTCTCCAATACCACAGTTCAAAAACATCAATTCTTCCACACTCAGGTTTCTTTATAGACCAACTCTCACATCCATACATGACTACTGGAAAAAAAATAGCTTTGACTAGACGGACATTTGTTGGCAAAGTAATGTCTCTGCTTTTTAATATGCTCTCTAGGTTGGTCATAACATTTCTTCAAAGGAGTAACCATCTTTTAATTTCATGGCTGCAGTACCATCTGCAGTGATTTTGGAGCCCAAAAATATAAAGTCTGTCACTGTTTCCCCATTTATTTGCCATGAAGTGTGGGCACAGGAGGGCCTAGAGGAGCTACTCCACGTTCAAGGTCAGGAGGGATGGTGGTAAGGAGATACCCCTCATCCAAAGTAAGGAGCAGCAGCTGCGCTTTGCTGGAGCAGCCGTGAAGAGATATGCAACATTCAAGGTAAGATGGTGGGTGTTGCAAGAGACATCAGGGGGCAGACACACTGAAACCATAATCACAGAAAACTAGTCAATCTAATCACACTAGCACCACAGCCCTGTCTAACTCAATGAAACTAAGTCATGTCCTGTGGGGCCACCCAAGATAAGTAGGTCATGGTGGACAGGTCTGACACAATGTGGTCCACTGGAGAAGCGAATGGCAAACCACTTCAGTATTCTTGCCTTGAGAACCTCATGAACAGTATGAAAAGGCAAAAAGATAGCACACTGAAAGAGGAACTCCCCAGGTTGGTAGGTGCCCAATATGCTACTGGAGATCAGTGGAGAAATAACTCCAGAAAGAATGAAGGGATGGAGCCAAAGCAAAAACAATACCCAGCTGGGGAGGTGACTGGTGATGGAAGCAAGGTCCTATGCTGTAAAGAGCAAGATTGCATAGGAACCTGGAATGTCAGGTCCATGAAACAAGGCAAATTGGAAGTGGTCAAACAGGAGATGGAAGAGTGAACGTCGACATTCTAGGAATCAGCGAACTAAAATGGACTGGAATGGGTGAATTTAACTCAGATGACCATTATATCTACTACTGTGGGCAGGAATCCCTCAGAAGAAATGGAGTAGCCATTATGGTCAACAAAAGAGTCTGAAATGCAGTACTTGGATGCAATCTCAAAAACGACAGAATGATCTCTGTTTTTTTCCAAGGCAAACCATTCAATATCACAGTAATCCAAGTCTATGCCCCAACTAGTAATGCTGAAGAAGCTGGAAGTTGACCAGTTCTATGAAGACCTACAAGACCTTTTAGAATCTTCATTATAGGGGAAGGGAATGCAAAAGTAGGAAGTCAAGAGACACCTGGAGTAACAGGCAAATTTGGCCTTGGAATACGGAATGAAGCAGGGCAAAGGCTAATAGAGTTTTGCCAAGAGAACGCACTGGTCATACAAACACCCTCTTCCAACAACACAAGAGAAGACTCTATACATGGACATCACCAGATGGTCAACATCAAAATCAGATTGATTATATTTGCAGCCAAAAATGGAGAAGCTCTATACAGTCAGCAAAAACAAGACCAGGAGCTGACTGTGGCTCAGATCATGAGCTCCTTATTGCCAAATTCAGACATAAATTAAAGAAAGTAGGGAAAACTAGACCATTCAGGTATGACCTAAATCAAATCCCTTATGATTATACAGTGGAAGTGAGAAATAGATTTAAGGGACTAGATCTGATAGAGTGCCTGATGAACTACGGATGGAGGTTCGTGTCATTGTACAGGAGACAGGGATCAAGACCATCCCCATGGAAAAGAAATGCAAAAAAGCAAAATGGCTGTCTGGGGAGGCCTTACAAATAGCTGTGAAAAGAAGAGAAGCAAAAAAGCAAAGGAGAAAAGGAAAGATATAAGCATCTGAATGCAGAGTTCCAAAGAATAGCAAGAAGAGATAAGAAAGCCTTCCTCAGTGATCAATGCAAAGAAATAGAGGAAAACAACAGAATGGGAAAGACTAGAGATCTCTTCAAGAAAATTAGAGATACCAAGGAAACGTTTCATGCAAAGATGGGCTCAATAAAGGACAGAAATGGTATGGACCTAACAGAAGCAGAAGATATTAAGAAGTGGCAAGAATACACAGAAGAGCTGTACAAAAAAGATCTTCACAACCAAGATAATCACAATGGTATGATCACTCAGCTAGAGCCAGACATCCTGGAATGTGAAGTCTAGTGGGCCTTAGAAAGCATCACTATGAACAAAGCTAGTGGAGGTGATGGAATTCTAGTTGAGCTATTTCAAATCCTGAGAGATGATGCTGTGAAAGTGCTGCACTCAATATGCCTGCAAATCTGGAAAACTCAGCAGTGGCCACAGGACTGGAAAAGGTCAGTTTTCATTCCAACCACAAAGAAAGGCAATGCCAAAGAATGCTCAAACTACCACACAATTGCACTCATCTCACACGCTACTAAAGTAATGCTCAAAATTCTCCAAGCCAGGCTTCAGCAATATGTGAACCATGAACTTCCAGATGTTCAAGCTGGTTTTAGAAAAGGCAGAGGAACCAGAGATCAAATTGCCAACATCCGCTGGATCATGGAAAAAGCAAGAGAGTTCCAGAAAAAACATCTATTTCTGCTTTCTTGACTATGCCAAAGCCTTTGACTGTGTGGATCACAATAAACTGTGGAAAATTCTGAAAGAGATGGGAATACGCTACCACCTGACCTGCCTCTTGAGAAACCTGTATGCAGGTCAGGAAGCAACAGTTAGAACTGGACATGGAACAACAGACTGGTTCCAAATAGGAAAAGGAGTACATCAAGGCTGTATATTGTCACCCTGCTTATTTAACTTATATGCAGAGTACATCATGAGAAACGCTGGGCTGGAAGAAGCACAAGCTGGAATCAAGATTTCTGGGAGAAATAGCAATAACCTCAGATATGCAGATGACACCACCCTTATGGCAGAAAGTGAAGAGGAACTAAAAAGCCTCGGGATGAGAGTGAAAGAGGGGAGTGAAAAAGTTGGCTTAAAGCTCAACATTCAGAAAACGAAGATCAAGGTATCTGGTCCCATCACTTCATGGGAAATAGATGGAGAAACAGTGGAAACAGTGTCAGACTTTATTTTTTGTGGCTCCAAAATCACTGCAGATGGTGACTGCAGCCATGAAATTAAAATACGCTTACTCCTTGGAAGGAAAGTTATGACTAACTTAGATAGCATATTGAAAAGCAGAGACATTACTTTGCCAACAAAGGTCCGTCCAGGTAAGGCTATGGTTTTTCCTGTGGTCATGTATGGATGTGAGAGTTGGACTGGGAAGAAAGCTGAGCACCGAAGAATTGATGCTTTTGAACTGTGGTGTTGGAGAAGACTCTTGAGAGTCCCTTGGACTGCAAGGAGATCCAACCAGTCCATTCTGAAGGAGATCAACCCTGGGATTTCTTTGGAAGGAATGATGCTAAAGCTGAAACTCCAGTACTTTGGCCACCTCATGCGAAGAGTTGACTCATTGGAAAAGACTGATGCTGGGAGGAATTGGGGGCAGGAGGAGAAGGGGACGACAGAGGATGAGATGGCTGAATGGCATCACCAACTCGATGGACGTGAGTTTGAGTGAACTCCGGGAGATGGTGATGGACAGGGAGGCCTGGCGTGCTGCGATTCATGGGGTCGCAAAGAGTCAGACACGACTGAGCAACTGAACTGAACTGATGGGACCAGATGCCATGATCTTAGTTTTCTAAATGCTGAGTTTTAGGCCAACTTTTTCACTCTCCTCTTTCACTTTCATCAAGAGGCTCTTTAGTTCCTCTTCACTTTCTGCCATAAGGGTGGTGTCATCTGCATATCTGAGGTTATTGATATTTCTCCCGGCAATCTTGATTCCAGCTTGTGCTTCTTCCAGCCCAGCATTTCTCATGATGTACTCTGCATATAAGTTAAATAAGGAGGATGACAATAAACAGCCTTGACGTACTCCTTTTCTGATTTGGATCCCATCTGTTGTTCCATGTCCAGTTCTAACTGTTGCTTCCTGATCTGCATACAGATTTCTCAAGAGGCAGGTCAGGTGGTCTGGTATTCCCATCTCTTTCAGAATTTCCCACAGTTTATTGTGATCCACACAGTCAAAGGCTTTGGCATAGTCAATAAAGCAGAAATAGATGTTTTTCTGGAGCTCTCTTGCTTTTTCGTTGATCCAGCATATGTTGGCAATTTGATTTCTGATTCCTCTGCCTTTTTAAAATCCAGCTTGAACATTTGGAAGTTCACAGTTGACATATTGCTGAAGCCTGGCTTGGAGAATTTTGAGCACTACTTTACTAGCGTGTGAGATGAGTGCAATTGTGCGGTCGTTTGAGCATTCTTTGGCATTGCCTTTCTTTGGGATTGGAATTAAATCTGACCATTTCTAGTTTTGTGGCCACTGCTGAGTTTTCCAAATTTTGGATCTTAGGACTGGGCAAAAAGGTTTTTAAACTTGACAACAAAAGCATGATCCATAAAAAGAAAACATGATAAACTGGTCTTTATCAAAACTTAAAACTTCTACTCTGAGAAAGATCTCATTAAGAGGATGAAAAGGAAAGCTACAGAGAGAAAAATTTTGCAAACCACATATCTGACAAAAAACAAATATCTGAGACATAAGCAGAAATCTCAGAATACAGTAGTGAAAAGTGAAAGTGTTAGCCACTCAGTTGTGTCCAACTTTTTGTAACCTTATGGACTGTAGCACGCCAGACTCTTGTGTCCATGGGATTCTCTAGGCAAGAATACTGTAGTGGGTTGCCATGCCCTTCTTCAAGGAATCTTCCTGACCCAGAGATCAAACCCAGGTCTCCCACATTGCCAGTAGAGAAAAAAGCAAATTGCAAAATAGGCAAAAGACACAAAGAGACACTTCAACCAGGAGGATGTCCAGTTGGCAAATAGACACATGAAGAACATGATGATGACTAGCATTCTAGATTTCAGGTTGGAGTCTACTGGTGCATATCCAAACTGGCATAACCCTGAGAAGTTCATGTAAGAGATGGGACTTTGTCCCTTATATCTACATAGTTCCTACCAGACATTCTTCATTTATCTACTCTCCACACTTTGGTAGTTACCCCTACCCTCTTTCTTTCCAGGTCTTCTTATAGCAGTGGCTCCTGTTCTTGCAATCCCTGGAGTACTACCACCCTCATTGGTTTCTCTAACCCATCCAATATCTTTATAAATAATCTCTTTGAAAACTCTCCGGGAAGACTTGGTTTGAGTGGCCATCTCTTTCTTACCAGGCGAAGGCAAACAAACATAAGTGGCCAATAAAGCAAACATAGTTTTAGATCTGCAGTCAAATGAGTTATTAAATACTTTATTCTGAACTGGAATTACCCATCTGTCCCTGGCAAAGCTGGATAAATTCAGGGTTCCCCCACAAGGACAGGATTCTTGCTACATGGCACAGAGCAGATCTGCTCACGTGTCCTGCACTTTCTTCTCCATGAAAAAAGAGACTCAGAGAGGACAGCACAGAGTATGCTTAGATACTTCTCATTCCAAAATGAGATAATTCATTCAAGAGAGACAAGAAGAATAGGCAGAGAGATCAAGAGTGTCAACTGCAAGGACATTTCATCATTTTGAAGAATTAGACCAGAGAGGTGGAGTCCCTCTTCTAATTTTCAGTGTATACCAAGAAATCCTATAAGCAATAAGGAAAAGATAACACAAAACAGAAACTCTTCAAAGGACATGAAAAGGCAGTTCACAGAAGAGGAAACTCAAACTGTCAAGTAGATCATTCCTACCCTAGTGGACATCCAATATACTATTTGTTTTTGAGATCGCATTCATTATTAATTAAAATTAGTTTTCTGTTTGGTGTCAGACTAAATTTTTTGACATTGACCAGAACAGTCAGAGGTAACATGTAAGTCAGTTTCAAACTTTAAAAGCTGTTTTATAAAGGCTTAAACTTTTGCCTTCTTAGTTTAGGATTGTTCTTCTCCTACCTTGGACTTTAAGGCTGCCTTTAATGATGAAAATAATAATGTCACTTCTAAATAGGGCTTGCAATACGCCAAGCAATATTCTAACTGTTTCACATGGGACAACTGTTAACCTTACAACAATCATGCAAAGAACATCATATTATTATTCCTTTTGATTAATGAGCAAACTGTCTGCCTAAGTTCAGTTGGGATTTGAACTAGGACAGTAGGGTCTCAGGGTCTGTGATGTTAACCATATCATATTGCCTCTAATTTTCAACTTGTTCCTGGCTTGAGCAAAAATTCAACCTATTTTAATCATGTTTCTCCCCATGATCTGAGTAACATAAACACTAACCCCTCCAAAGACAAGGAAAAATACAAATTTGCTGATGCTACGTGTAAACTGTGGTCTAATCCAGTGTGAATACCTTGAAGAAAAATGGTAGGCAGTAGATTAATATATTTAATTGTAAAACAACAAAGACAATCACAGGGAGCCAACATTCCCCTCCATCTCTGAGTTTCCCAGTGTTTGGGAAAGGTTTAGAAAGACTTAAGGGTAATAGGAGGGGAATTCCAGGCTGGAAATAGAGCTGGGACTTGGCAGCCTATTTAAGGAGGCAGAAGTTGTGGACTGCACAGGATTTCCTAGGGAGATAAGTGTTGCAGACCAAAGAAGGAGCACTCCGGATACCGCTGAACCTGTGAAACCATTTCAGCAGAAAACCAGGACCACAGGAATGCAGCTTCTTCCCCAGACAAAAAGATGGTTATACGTTAAGCACAAACAGTCAAAGGTCCTAAATGGTAGTACTTAACTCATAAACCACTTTTCCCACCCTTTAAAATGTTTACAAACTGGATTAAACCTGGCAAAAGAGGATTCAGGGAAAGAGGGAAAAAATACAAAATGCATATTACAACTACTTTTTAAAGATACTTGGGAAAATGTTTTTTTTTAGCCAATATGGAGAAAGCCTCCATGAAAATATGTTCCATAAGGACTTTATTTGTCTTGTTTATTATTCTTTCTATCCTCAAGGCCTAGAACACTGCCTGGCATAAGGAGATGCTTAATAAATATCTGTTGAATAATTAATTAATTGACAAAAAAGTGAACAAATGTTGGTAAACTAAGAACCACAAAATATTATTTTCTTTCTTATATATAAGCTGTATCCATTTTTGGCTGAAATTATCAGGATTTTATGAAGATGGTGTTTTGACCCTAATGATCAGACTCATCTCAGCTGATTAAAATGTTTACAGAGATATCAGACTTCCGTTTTCTTGCCAAGAGTTCCTTTTTTTTTTTTCTTTCTCCATATACTTTATTTTTGTCTCATCACCCTTAGGCCTGCTGCTGCTGCTGCTGCTAAGTCGCTTCAGTCATGTCTGACTCTGTGCGACCCCATAGACGGCAGCCCACCAGGCTCCCCCGTCCCTGGGATTCTCCAGGCAAGAACACTGGAGTGGGTTGCCATTTCCTTCTCCAATGCATGAAAGTTAAAAGTGAAAGTGAAGTCGCTCAGTCGTGTCCAACTCTTAGTGGACTGCAGCCCACCAGGCTCCTCCGCCCTTGGGATTTTCCAGGCAAGGGTGCTGGAGTGGGTTGCCTTCTCTGACCCTTAGGCCTATTTTAGTTTAAATGTGAGAACTGCACCAATAGGATAATTTCTCTCCCTCCCAATCCACTCTTTCTCTCCCTCCCTCTCTCTCTCTCCCTCTCTCTCTCCTCCCCTGGCTCCCTTCCTCCCTCCCTATCTACTAATTAACTAGGACTGTTTTTGTAATCACTTCAGAGGAAAAATAATAATCAATCCATTCACAAATGCATGTGCTTGTTGAAATCTCTGCTTTCTCCTGCCAGGGCAAACATTCCACTCCACCAAATGCTTCCTTTAGTTCATCCTGATCAGAGACAAGCAAAGCATTCAAGAGCATCCCTAGGAGCCAGCCATCTGCCTGTGAAGGAGAAACTCAAAGCCTTCAGAGCAGTCATTGAAAACACCTTAAAATAGCACATCGATACATCTGAGACTACTGTCCTCTCTAAACCCTAGAGCTGCTGATTAAAAGCTTATACTGTAAAGCAAAGCCATATGTTAGACCTTGTCTGTAGTTTTAGAATACTGTTTTGAATGTCTTGCTATCATCTCAGAGGTTTCCTACGGCCCTGCCAGTCATGTTGTGGCCAGCCAAAGGTAGGCATATCGGGGAAGGGCTCATTCATTTCTGTTAACATTGCTTCTAATGGGACAGTAAAGATCTAATGTGGTCGCTCTAACCAGGCCAGTCCCTGGTTCAGAGCAGCTGTCCGAGAAGAGTGACGCTCTTACTCTCCCTCTGTTCCCTTCCCCATTAACATCAGTCTCATCCCCCCAAATCTCCTGCTTGAATATCTTCAATTAATTATATATGATTGGAGTTGAAAATCAATGTTCTGGTTCCTTTTTATTTTCTTCCTGCATTTTGGGGACAGATGTCACTAATATATGTAAATTTATATAGGCTGGTTAAATATCTGGATATTAAGACAAATATTTACTTAATTGTGCTGTTCAAATAGGGGAGGAAGAAGGAGATTAAATTGTCATCATTTCCTTCCTGTTAATATGCATTAGTCTTACATTTACACTAACACTCCAGTACCAACTAGCATAGCATCTTCTTTAGCCACATTTAAGCATTTTCCTTCAAATTCTTCATGGCTTTCCTTGGGTCTCTGTTTTGAATGTTTTGAACCCTGACAGCTATCTCTACCTTTCATGAAAAATGTATGGAACCTGGGATATAACTCCAATCTCTGCTGTATTATTAACAACCCTCTTCTACAACCTATGTACTAAAACCTGTATTTCACCACTGTTTTGAAAGACTTTTAAGCACTCTAATATCTGTACAATTAACTGTGAAAATGTTCAGTCTTTTGAATCTTTTATTAAGTGATCAGTAGTTTATAAATCCCTGAAGCCAGAAACATGATTGAATAAGTTAACTACTGGTCCACTTCTCTAAACATGGACTTTAGGTCAAAGGTTATGTAGGACTTCAAGGAGGGTAGAGGAGAGTGTGAAAACTGGAAAGAAGCAGCTTCTTCAGTAAGATATTATGAGAAATTTCTCTAAAACTGAGCTGATATGTCCCAGATGTTTTGATATCAATGTCTGTATACAAGATGTGTAAACCACCATATTCCAAGTCACATTCCCCAAATAAAATGATGACTATGTAACATCTGGAGGCAGACTGGGAAGAGCCTGATATGAAACTCAAATTCCACAGGGAATATGCTGAAGAACATGAGAAGTTGTCTGCTTCAGAGTTTCTTCCTGTTTTTTACTGTTTATGACCTTTGAGGCTGTCCGCACATTAGCGCATCACACACACAGGCCTTAAGTAAAATTCTTCTCAAGAAAACCAGTTTCAATTAAACAAGAAATCCTGCCAATGTATTGTTTGCTTCCTTTCTATAACAAAAGAGCCTTAAACTGAATCTTGTTGTTGTTTAGTTGCTGAGGCATGTCCGACTCTTTGGTGACTCTATGGGCTCTAGCCCGTCAGGTTCCTCTATCCATGGGATTTCCCAGGCAAAAATACTGGAATGGACTGCCATTTCTTAATCCAGGGGATCCTCCTAATCCAGGGATCAAACTCACGTCTCTTGCATTGGTAAGTGGACTCTTTACCACTGAGTCACCTGGAATGCCCAAAATGAACCTAGACTAGCATTTATTCTTGGAAAACAGTTTCAGATAAAAGTTTACCATATAACTGAATTATTTTACTGTACAGTAGAAATTAACACAGCACTGCAAATCAATCACACTTCAATAAAATATTTGTTTTTAAAAGTTTACCAAAGCAAAATCTAGACATGAAGTTTTGATGTCTTATCCCTATAGGTGACTCCACACAGCCAAATTTCTTAAAATGCTTAGAGTTTAGATCCACGATATTGTTAATGAGCTTAAAGAAGTATTTGGATCCAGATCCAGCTTTTTAAATTAACTTTTACAACTATCCTTAATTACAGATTTTGGGGGAAAAAATTACATATATGTTGTAATGTAAAGGAAGAAACCATAATACAATAGAAAAAAATAAAGCAACATCTTTTCAGGAAAAGCCTCGTGTTTATTTAGAATACAGACTTCAAAGCCAAATTAAAAAACTGATTGTGATGGAAAGGATTCCTGCCTTATAAAAGGCTGTGAGGACCTTGCTCTGTACAAGAAAGGGTGAAGAATTTGAGGTTCTAAGGGGAAAAGCTTGGATAACAAAATAAAGGAGCACATGAGAAGGGACACAAAATTGCAGAAGAGAAGATAATGAAGAATACCTGTGGTAGTGTGATGGAAGTGAGTTTGGAGAAAATAAAAATATTTGATGAGGAAGCGAGTAAATGGTATGAGATGTTTCTCTCATACAGAATCTTCATTTAAATCTGTATTGCTCAATTAAGGTTTGTTTCAGTGAATTTGAAATAAGAAGGCTTGAAAATATCCATATCTAGCTTTATAAGGAGGAAAAATCCACCCATATCAATGCAGAAACCCAGGGTGGAGAGTGAAGCTTTAATCTGGGATACAGTGAAATGAAAACTTATCTGATTAATCATTATAATATCTGACCTTGATAAATTATATTGATCTTTGTTATAATCTCTCTATTCAATATTTACACTTTCCATAAGCTACACAGTCAAAAAATGAAATCCTGTAATGCTAGATGTGTTACTAAGAGTAATAATATTGCTTCTTAGTGGGATAAACCATCCACTGTAAGTCCTGTTAGGTTCTTTTCATAATTATTTCATGCAGTCCTCAAAACAACCCTGGAAGTTGATTATTCTCACTTTACAGATGAGGTCACTGAGAATCAGAGACGCTGGATGACTTGCCAAGCATCACAAAGTAAGAGGCAGCACCGGGATTCTAAACCAATTCTCCCTCCAAAACTCACAATCCTCTCCAATGCACCAGCTTTGTGAGGTTTAGTTCATCGTGTTTTGAAATAATCTAGCTCTAGATTAGGTCTAACAAACTTAGAAAACATTGCTCCATTCACAACAAAGCATGGATGCATTTGTATCTCCAAGATGCAGCTTCAGTGAAGTTGCTCAGTCATGTTCGACTCTTTGCGACCCCATGGACTGTAGCCTTCCAGGCTCCTCCATCCATGGAATTTTCTAGGCAAGAGTACTGGAGTGGGTTGCCATTTGAAGAAACTTGGAACACTGAAAGAGGGAACTGGTCAGTTCTATGAGTGCACTTGGAATTAATGAAAACATACTTGAAGCCAAAGCTAAACAACCGAATAAAAACAACAGCAAAAAATATCCCTTCCCCTTTTATTGCGAGTTAATGATTGAGATACATACAAACTGATGGACTGTTTCTGAGTGTTTGCTGGTATCTCAGTCAATCTCATTTCAGTGACCCGTGTTCGTTCGTTTTTCACAAACCTTATTTTTGTTAATAAATAATAAAAGTCCTTTTGAATATTTTTTGCCAAAAGCGTTTGTCAAGATCAAACTAAAAATCATTTCTATTAAGTTGGAGAAGCTGCTTTCTTAATTAAATGTAAAATATAATGAACTCTTTGTTAAGGAGGCCTGCCTTAAGTTAAAGATGTTGCTGAGGATAAGGGGCTTGAGATTCATGTCTGTCTCCCTGTTGTTAACAAAAGCACCCTTTTATTATGCACACACAGCTCAGAATGTCTTTCCTTTTCCTTTTTTACCATTTCCTTCTTTTAAAATTCAAGACGATGATGACTAAAACATGGAGGTTAATAATACAATTCAAGCCAAGAGTATTTTTTTTGGGAAAACATTGAGATAACTAAGGCAACATGTGTATGTTTCAATTATGTGCATTCTTTCTCAGTTTTTCATTTTATCCTCAAAAAGAGGGAGACAGAAGGCATACAGACACTAGTAGAATCTCTGGGGTACTGAGCTCATCTTTGTTTCCTGGGGAGATGTTAGCTTTGGAAGTGGTTCCCTGTTCAGCATTAATCGCTTATTTATAATGTGTCAATGAGTTTCCTCTTACACTTAATATGGGAAATAATACAAAATAAGCACTGTGAAAAATATTTGGCAAATAGAGCAAAGAAGCCATTCTGTTATTGTTATTTCTAGTTTCCCAGACAGGAACTGAATGGAATCACATTCTTGTGCTAATAGTCATTAGTGGAGTTTCAAGGTGTTTAAAGATTCAGGAAAGTAATATTCACAAATCTGTTAGCTTTTATATTAATCGAAGAAAACTATTAATTACTGGCTTGGGTTTATAAATAGAATTCTGCCATAGAAATTTATAACTTTTTAAACTTTTAAGACACACAATAAAAATTTAAAAAATAGAATCGTTAAACATAGCTGTGAAAATATAAAGTCAAAAGAGACAGAAAATACATAAAATGAGTAGAAAAAGATGGAATCTATCTAAATGGAAGTAGACTTGAAATAAATGTAAAATCATTTTTAAAGAAAGAATAGTTACAAGAGACATACTTTATTATCAACTAATATGTCAGACTTGAGAGTTTTAACTGGTGATACTTTCATTAAAAATCAATATGCACCATGATATTAGAAAAAAAGACCACTGATATCTTCAGGAGCAGTGAAAGAATACAGTGTATGAAAAAAATAAAATTATCATCCTACTCTGTATTACTCCTAATAGAATGTTTAATTCTCCCTCATGGTCAGACATCTATGGGTAAACAACAATACCCTGAAAGGCTAGCAACTAAGATGGTGCACGAAACTGTATCACATGAAAAAGTGATACAGTTGAAGGAACTGAACATGAAGCCTGGAAAAGAGGAGACTTGGGCAAATGCCAGGAAAAGAGGGAGGAACTTTCTCTAAGTGTTAGAAATGCTGTTATATAAAAGAAGAGCCACGCTTGTTCTGTGTCCAAAAAACCATCTGGGCTCCATATAGAGGAAAACATGCTGAAAGTCAAAACTGTATCATTATGGGATAGGGTGCCGTATTAGTCACAGTTCTTTTGCTTTCAAGTAGAAAAATGAAAAAATAAAGACGGGGTACTTATTGGCCCACACATTTGACAAACCCAAGGGTGGAGTAAGCTTTGGGAACAGGACATTTAAGACTCTAACAGTGTCATAGTGCTCTCTTTCTGAGCATTCATCTCCTTGTGTTTGGCTTCTTTCTCAGGCAGCCTCTTGATACATGAGACCCAAGACAGCCACCAGAATACAGGGTGTGCCAAAGCTGGAAATCACAGGGAAAAGAAAACAGCTCTCTCTCTCATCTTCTAATTTGTGAGTTATTATCGAGAACCGTGGCTGAGTCTGCATGGGTGCGAAGGTGCCACTTCTGGGACTCCTTACCATAGACAGGGGGATGGATGCTATGAGAGATTCAGCCCAGGGAAGTCATGTGCCTGTGGCTAAAAGTGCAGTGACCATGACTGACACCAGCAGAATCAATCTGAGTGGAAGAGAGGACAGTAGGGAGCTGTGCCAGCAACAAATCAAATCAAAACAACTACAAACAAAAATGGATGTGTAAAAAGAAGTAAAGCTGTACATCACAGCTGCTTGGAAAGGTAATGAGTTTCTCATCACTGAATGTGTTCAAGCGGAACTTGCAGAACAGCTTGTCAATACAAAAAGGTCACAGAGGTCAACTGTGGGACCCTGAGCAAGTCACCCTCTATTTCCTTGTTTAGTCATAGATTCAGCATTGAGCACACACAGTGTGGCAGGCCATGCAGACCCAGTGGTACACAAGACAGGTGGGTGCCTGCTCTGGAGGAACTTATAATCTACAGTCTCTAACCTGTAAAAGAGATTACCTCCATCACATAGCGTGAGTGTGATTAAAACAAAAGATGTATGTGGAAACTGACAATTATAAAACAATATATGAATACAAGATAGGGCTTCCCTGGTGGCTCAGTTGGTAAAGAATATGCCTGCAATGCAGGAAACCCAGGTTCAATCCCTGGGTGGAGAAGATCCCCTGGAGAAGGAAATGGCAACCCACACCAGTACTCTTGACTGGAAAATCCTATGGACAGAGGAGCCTGGGAGGCTATAGTCTACGGGGTCTCAAAGAGTAAGACATGACTGAGTGTCTGAACATATTGCAGAATAACTAATATTTGTGTTGGGAAAGGTGAAAAGGATTTAAAACCAAACTTCATCTCTAGAGGAATTTCATCTACACATGCTATAAGCATCCTACTCAACTCCATGACACAGGGCTTGTGATCTAATCCCAAATGAATTATTTTCTCCAATAAAGATCAAGGGTAAAAATACTCAGCCTATGATTTAGGGCTAAAGATTTAAGAAACAGATTATCTCATGAGCCATAAACATGGATACAGCTTCTAGGACGGGGGTCTGGCTGAGATCCATAGTAAGCTTGACCTGAGGGCTCTGTGAGCCAGCACAAAGCAGGGCAACTTCTCAGAGTAGCTAGACGGTCTCAGCACCCAGCCTTCTTGAACACCATTGGCACTGGCTTGCTAAGCTAAAGCTTAAGGGACATGAAACAACCTTAGAAGGTGGGTGGCCCCATCATGAGAGACTTAAATTAAAGAGCTTGGGAATAGCAACATCTTATCCAGCAATGTGTCTCCAGTGCCCAGGCACAGTGCCAAACACACCTTTTGTGTGGACAGTGTAATTAGTGACTGCTGCAGTCGCTTCATGGCACCCCACTCCAGTACTCTTGCCTGGAAAATCCCATGGATGGAGGAGCCTGGTGGGCTACAGTCCATGGGGTCGCTAAGAGTCAGACATGACTGAGCGACTTCCCTTTCACTTTTCACTTTCATGCATTGGAGAAGGAAATGGCAACCCACTCCAGTGTTCTTGCCTGGAGAATCCCAGGGATGGGGGAGCCTGGTGGGCTTCCGTCTATGGAGTCGCACAGAGTCGGACACGACTGAAGCGACTTGGTAGCAGCAGCAGCAAAGGCTTTCCTAGGTGGCGCTAGTGATAAAAACAAAACAAAACAAAAACCTGTCTGCCAATGCAGGAGACATAAAAAATGCAGGTACGGGGACGGTCCTATGATGGCGGAGGAATTGGACGGGGAGACCACTTTCTCCCCCACAAATTCATCAAAAGAACATTTAAACGCTGAGTAAAATCCACAAAACAACTTCTGAATGCCGGCAGAGGACATCAGGCACCCAGAAAAGCAGCCCATTGTCTTCGAAAGGAGGTAGGAAAAATATAAAAGACAAAAAAAGAGACAAAAGAGGTAGGGACAGAGCTCCATCCCAGGAAGGAGTCTTAAAAATAGAGAAGTTTCCAAACACCAGGAAACACTCTCACTGCTGAGTCTGTGCCAAGCCTTGAAAGCACAGAGGGCAACATAATAGCGAGGAAAAATAAGTAAATAATTAAAACCCACAGATTACAAGCCCAACAGTAACTCCCCCAGTGGAGAAGCAGCGCAGAAGCCTGTGCCCACCACTAGCAAGCGGGGACTGGGCAGGGAGGCGCGGGCTGCATTGCTTAGAGTAAGGATCGGGCCTGAATGCCCCCGAGGGTAATCAGAGAGAACTAATTTGGGCTAGCAAACAGACTGTGGGATAGCTACCACGGGAAAAGCCCTAAGACACCACCAGGCCCGCGCACAGAAGAAAGGGCGGAACAGAACTAGCCAGCTGCAGACCATACCCCTCTGGTGACAGGCAGCCAGAGCCAGAAGGGGGCAATCGCAGCCCCAGAGAGACATTATCTACAAAACTGCAAGCAGGCTTCTTTGCTTACTAAGACTTCTTGGGGTTCTGGAAAGTCATCCGCCTGAGAAGGTGCGCCGGTTGTACACCCAGAAAACTGAGCGGCAGGGACGGGAGAGGCGATAAGTTGCAGTGACCGAGCTCACCAAACACCTCATCACCTGAGCTGCTCGGAGCTGGGAAAGGCACAAAATGCAGGTCCAATGGAGTCTGCACCTCTGAGGACTACCCGAGTGCCTGAACCTGAGCGGCTTAGACCTGGGAGATGCATGCAGCCCAGGGCTCACCTCGGACAGTTCCCAGCGGAGCAACCTAGAGCCTGAGCTGTGTGGGCAGGGAGAGTGCACACGCCGTGAGCGGGAGCAGGCCCAGTGTGGCTGAGACACTACGAGCACACGCCAGTGTTATTTGTTTGCAGCGTCCCTCCCTCCCCACAGCACGACTGAACAAGTGAGCATAAAAGAGTGTCAACCACCGTCCCCTTGTGTCAGGGTGGAAATCAGACACTGAAGAGACCAGCAAACAGAAGCTAAAACTGAGGGAACCGCCTTGAAAGTGACAGGTGCAATAGATTAAAACCCTGTAGTTAGCACTGACTACATAGGAAGGGGCCTATAGATCTTGAGATATATAAGCCGGACCAAGAAACTATCCAAAAATGAACTGACCCCACACTGCCCACACCACCACCAGAGAAAGTCCTAGATATATTTTTACTATTTTTACGATCATTCTTTTCTTTTTTTCTTCTTCTTCTTCTTTTTTCCTCTTTTTCTTTTCTTTTTTTTAACTTTTTTAAAATTTTAAGTCCTCTATTACTCCTTTAATTTTCATTTTTATAACCTCCTATTACTTTTCAAAAAAAAAGACTTTTTAAAGCAAACTTCATATATATATATTTAAGTAACTTTTGTGACTTTTTTCTTCTTCTTCTTTTCTTTAATATTTCATTTTTGAAAATCCAACCTCTACTCTAGAATTTTAATCTTTTCTTTTTGGTATTTGTTATCAATTTTGTACCTTTAAGAATCCAATCTTCAGTACCTATTTTTACTTGGTGGAGGACAGACAGTGGAGGACACTTGGGGAACTGATTACTGGCTGGATCTGTCTCTCTCCTTTTCATTCCCCCCTGTTATCCTTCTGGCCACCTCTGTCTCCTTTCTCCCTCTTCTCTTCTCGGTATAACTCCATGAACATCTCTGAGCAGTCCAGACTGTGGAGCACACATAAAGAAGTGATTACTGGCTAGCTTGCTCTCTCCTCTTTTGATTCCACCTCATCTCATTCAGGTCACCTCTAATTCCCTCCTCCCTCTTCTCTTCTCCATGTAACTCTGTGAACATCACTGGGTGTCCCTCACTGTGGAGAAACTTTTCATCTTTAACCTAGATGTTTTATCAAAGGTGCTGTATAGAAGGAGAAGTCTTGAGACTACTGTAAAACTAAGACTGAAAACCAGGAGCAGGAGGCTTAAGTCCAAATCCTGAGAACATCATAGAACACCTGACTCCAGGGACCATTAAGCGATAGGAGCTCATCAAATGCCTCCATACCTACACTGAAACCAAGCAGCACCCAAGGGCCAATAAGTTCCAGAGCAAGACATACCACGCAAATTCTCCAGCAACACAGGAACACAGCCCTGAGCTTCAATATACAGGCTGCCCAAAGTTACTCCAAAACCATTGACATCTCATAACTCATTACTAGACACTTCATTGTATTCCAGAGACAAGAAATCCAGCTCCACTCACCAGAACACCAACACAAGCTTCCCTAACCAAGAAACCTTGACAAGCCACCAATACAACCCCACCCACAGCGAGGAAACTCCACAATAAAGAGAACTCCACAAACTGCCAGAATACAGAAAGGCCACCCCAAACTCAGCAATATAAACAAGATGAAGTGACAGAGGAATACCCAGCAGGTAAAGGAACAGGATAAATGCCCACCAAACCAAACAAAAGAGGAGGAGACAGGGAATCTACCTGATAAAGAATTCCAAATAATGATAGTGAAAATGATCTAAAATCTTGAAATAAAAATGTAATCACAGATAAATAGCCTGGAGACAAGGATTGAGGAAATGCAAGAAAAGTTTAACAAAAAAGAGTCAATATATAATGAATAATGCAATAAATGAGATCAAAAACACTCTGGAGGCAACAAATAGTAGAATAACAGAGGCAGAAGATAGGATTAGTGAAACAGAAGATAGAATGGTAGAAATAAATGAATCAGAGAGGAAAAAAGAAAAACGAATTAAAAGAAATGAGGACAATCTCAGAGCCCTCCAGGACAATATTAAACACCACAACATTCGAATCATAGGAGTCCCAAAAGAAGAAGACCAAAAAAAAGACCATGAGAAAATACTTGAGGAGATAATAGTTGAAAACTTCCCTAAAATGGGGAAGGAAATAATCACCCAAGTCCAAGAAACCCAGAGAGTCCCAAACAGGATAAACCCAAGGCGAAACACCCCAAGACACATATTAATCAAATTAACAAAGATCAAACACAAAGAACAAATATTAAAAGCAGCAAGGGAAAAACAACAAATAACACACAAGGGGATTCCCATAAGGATAACAGCTGATCTTTCAATAGAAACTCTTCAGGCCAGGAGGGAATGGCAGGACATACTTAAAGTGATGAAAGAAAATAACCTACAGCCCAGATTACTGTACCCAGAAAGGATCTCATTCCAATATGAAGGAGAAATCAAAAGCTTTACAGACAAGCAAAAGCTGAGAGAATTCAACACCACCAAACCAGCTGTCCAACAAATACTAAAGGATATTCTCTAGACAGGAGACACAAAAACGGTGTATAAACTCGAACCCAAAACAATGAAGTAAATGGCAACGGGATCATACTTATCAATTACGTTTACCTTAAATGTAAATGGGTTGAATGCCTCAACCAAAAGACAAAGACTGGCTGAATGGATACAAAAACAAGACCCCTATGTATGTTGTCTACAAGAGACCCACCTCAAAACAGGGGACACATACAGACTGAAAGTGAAGGGCTGGAAAAGGATATTCCATGCAAATAGAGATCAAAAGAAAGCAGGAGTAGCAATACTCATATCAGATAAAATAGACTTTAAAACAAAGGCTGTAAAAAGAGACAAAGAAGGACACTACATAATGATCAAAGGATCAATCCAAGAAGAAGATATAACAATTATAAATATATATGCACCCAACATAGGAGCACCGCAATACGTAAGACAAATGCTAACAAGTATGAAAGGGGAAATTAACAATAACACAATAATAGTGGGAGACTTTAATACCCCACTCACACCTATGGATAGACCAACTAAACAGAAAATTAACAAGGAAACACAAACTTTAAATGATACAATAGACCAGTTAGACCTAATTGATATCTACAGGACATTTCACCCCAAAACAATGAATTTCATCTTTTTCTCAAGCACACATGGAACCTTCTCCAGGATAGATCACATCCTGGGCCATAAATCTAGCCTTGGTAAATTCAAAAAAATTGAAATCATTCCAAGCATCTTTTCTGACCACAATGCAATAAGATTAGATCTCAATTACAGGAGAAAAAATATTAAAAATTCCAACATATGGAGGCTCTACAACACGCTGCTGAATAACCAACATATCACAGAAGAAATCAAAAAAGAAATCAAAATATGAACAGAAATGAATGAAAATGAAAACACAACAACCCAAAACCCATGGGACACTGTAAAAGCAGTCCTAAGAGGAAAGTTCATAGCAATACAGGCATACCTCAAGAAACAAGAAAAAAAGTCAAATAAATAACCTAACTCTACACCTAAAGCAACTAGAAAAGTAAGAAATGAAGAACCCCAGGCTTAGTAGTAGGAAAAAAATCTTAAAAATTAGGGCAGAAATAAATGCAAAAGAAACAAAGGAGACCATAGCAAAAATCAACAAAGCCAAAAGCTGGTTCTTTGAAAGGATAAATAAAATTGACAAACCATTAGCCAGACTCATCAAGAAACAAAGGGAGAAAAATCAAATGAATAAAATTAGAAATGAAAATGGAGAGATCACAACAGACAACACACAAATACAAAGGATCATAAGAGACTACTATCAGAAATTATATGCCAATAAAATGGACAACGTGGAAGAAATGGACAAATTCTTAGAAAAGTACAACTTCCCAAAACTGAACCAGGAAGAAAAAGAAAATCTTAACAGACCCATCACAAGCACAGAAATTGAAACTGTAATCAGAAATCTTCCAACAAATAAAAGCCCAGGTCCAGACGGCTTCACAGGTGAACTCTACCAAAAATTTAGAGAAGAGCTGACACCTATCCTACTCAAACTCTTCCAGAAAATTGCAAAGGAAGGTAAACTTCCAAACTCATTCTATGAGGCCACCATCACCCTAATACCAAAACCTGACAAAGATACCACAAAAAAAGAAAACTACTGGCCAATATCACTGATGAACATAGATGTAAAAATCCTTAATAAAATTCTAGCAATCAGAATCCAACAACACATTAAAAAGATCATACACCATGACCAAGTGGGCTTTATCCCAGGGATGCAAGGATTCTTCAATATCTGCAAATTAATCAATGTAATACACCACAGTAACAAATTGAAAAATAAAAACCATATGATTATCTCAATAGATGCAGAGAAAGCCTTTGATAAAATTCAACATCCATTTATGATAAAAACTCTCCAGAAAGCAGGGATAGAAGGAACATACCTCAACATAATAAAAGCTATATATGACAAACCCACAGCAAACATTATCCTCAATGGTGAAAAATTGAAAGCATTTCCCCTAACTTCAGGAACAAGACAAGGGTGCCCACTCTCACCACTACTATTCAACATAGTTTTGGAAGTTTTGGCCACAGCAATTAGAGCAGAAAAATAAATAAAAGGAATCCAAATTGGAAAGAAGAAGTAAAACTCTCACTGTTTGCAGATGACATGATCCTCTACATAGAAAACCCTAAAGACTCCACCAGAAAATTACTAGAGCTAATCAATGAATATAGTAAAGTTGCAGGATATAAAATCAACACACAGAAATCCCTTGCATTTCTATACACTAATAATGAGAAAATAGAAAGAGAAATTAAGGAAATAATTCCATTCATCATTGCAACGAAAAGAATAAAATACTTAGGAATATATCTACCTAAAGAAAATAAGACCTATATATAGAAAACTATAAAACACTGATGAAAGAAATCAAAGAGGACACTAATAGATGGAGAAATATACCATGTTCATGGATCGGAAGAATCTATATAGTGAAAATGAGTATACTACCCAAAACAATCTATAGATTCAATGCAATCCCTATCAAGCTTCCAATGGTATTTTTCATAGAGCTAGAACAAATAATTTCACAATTTGTATGGAAATACAAAAAACCTCGAATAGCCAAAGCAATCTTGAGAAAGAATGGAACTGGAGAAATCAACCTGCCTCACTTCAGGCTCTACTACAAAGCCACAGTCATCAAGACAGTATGGTACTGGCACAAAGACAGAAATATACATCAATGGAACAAAATAGAAAGCCCAGAGATAAACCCACGCACCTATGGACACCTTATCTTTGACAAAGGAGGCAAGAATATACAATGGAGAAAAGACAATCTCTTTAACAAGTGGTGCTGGGAAAACTGGTCAACCACTTGTAAAAGAATGAAACTGGAACACTTTCTAACACCATACACAAAAATAAACTCAAAATGGATTAAAGATCTAAACATAAGGCCAGAAATTATACAACTCTTAGAGGAGAACATAGGCAAAACACTCTCTGACATACATCACAGCAGAATCCTCTATGACCCACCTCCCAGAATATTGGAAATAAAAGCAAAAATAAATGGGATCTAATTAAAATTAAAAGCTTCTGCACAACAAAAGAAACATTAAGCATGGTGAAAAAACAGCCTTCAGAATGGGAGAAAATAATAGCAAATGAAGCAACTGACAAACAACTAATCTCAAAAATATACAAGCAACTCCTACAGCTCAATTCCAGAAAAATAAATAAGCCAATCAAAAAATGGGCCAAAGAACTAAATAGACATTTCTCCAAAGAAGACATACAGATGGCTAACAAACACATGAAAAGATGCTCAAAACAGAGAAATTATCAGAGAAATGCAAATCAAAACCACAATGAGGTACCATTTCATGCCAGTCAGAATAGCTGCGATCCAAAAGTCTACAAGCAATATATGCTGGAGAGGATGTGGAGAAAAGGGAACCCTCTTACACTGTTGGTGGGAATGCAAACTAGTACAGCCACTATGGAGAACAGTGTGGAGATTCCTTAAAAAACTAGAAATAGAACTGCCAATCCCACTGCTGGGCATACACACTGAGGAAACCAGACTTGAAAGAGACACGTGTACCCTGATGTTCATCGCAGCACTGTTTATAATAGTCAGGACATGGAAGCAACCTAGATGTCCATCAGCAGACGAATGCATAAGAAAGCTGTGGTACATATACACAATGGAGTATTACTCAGCCATTAAAAAGAATACATTTGAATCAGTTCTAATGAGGTGGATGAAACTGGAGCCTATTATACAGAGTGAAGTAAGCCAGAAAGAAAAACACCAATACAGTATACTAACGCATATATATGAAATTTAGAAAGATGGTAATGACAACCCTGTATGCAAGACAGCAAAAGAGACACAGATGTATAGAACAGTCTTTTGGACTCTGTGGGAGAGGGAGGGGGGATGATTTGGGAAAATGGCATTAAAACATGTATAATATCATATAAGAAATGAATCGCCAGGCCAGGTTCGATGCAGGACACAGGAAGCTTGGGGCTGGTGCACTGGGATGACCCAGAGGGATGGTATGGGAGGGAGGTGGGAGGGGGGTTCAGGATGGGGAACATGTGTACACCCGTGGCGGATGCATGTTGATGTATTGGCAAAACCAATACAATATTGTAAAGTAAAAAATAATAATAATAATAAATTTAAAAAAGAAAATCAATAAGGAAATGCTTAAATAAAATGTGATAATCCATTGAATATATTAAAAAAAAAAAAGAAAAGAAATGAGCATATGATCCCTGAGCAACTAAGCGTGCATGCTTGCAAAGGTAGCCTAATACTATAATTTTATTGCCTTAAATGAGGGCCAACTTCCCCATTGAAATCTGTCTATTCAATGAAGACACTTTAAGATACTAGAATTTACTGTTAACCCATGGAACCCAAACACTTTTGATTCATTTTGAACAAAAAAGAAAATGATCAGATTGTCTTCTGGGGGTCAAAAGCGAGATGGGTTAAGGTTATTGGGAAATTTGAAAAAATTAAAGGTTCTAGCACCCAACTCCAGTACTCTTGCCTGGAAAATCCCATGAATGGAGGAGCCTGGTAGGCTGCTGTCCATGGGGTCACTAAGAGTCAGACACGACTGAGCGACTTCACTTTCACTTTTCACTTTCATGCATTGGAGAAGGAAATGGCAACCCACTCCAGTGTTCTTGCCTGGAGAATCCCAGGGACTGGGGAGCCTGGTGGGCTGCCATTTATGGGGTCGCACAGAGTCGGACATGACTGAAGCGACTTAGCAGCAGCAGCAGCAGCCACTCTCTTAGATTTTTCCCTGGTTATACCACCCATGTTCTTCCCAGATACATACGTGATGGAGGCTGACAGCCCCTGATGTATGATAGGAAGTAGTAGGATTAAGAGAAACCTATAAATCAGTCAGTACTTGCCACAGCCTCGTTTCCAAACCATCTGAGCAGGAAGGTCTGTTTGGACCAGAATTAGATTTGGCCCACACAGGACCCTTAAATCAGCCATTGAAAACCAAATGTGGAATTTCCTTTCAGGTCCAAAATATTGATGTCATATTTTCACCACAAGAATAAACCCAAAATAATCTGAAGCAATTTTCTTCCATCTGAGGGAGGAAAATAGGGTGTAGAAATTCTGCCCAGCTGACTCAAAGTGAATAGTTCAGAAGCAATTGCCAAATATCCAACTCAAAGAGGATATTTAAATTGATTGAGGAACCCCATTCCTTGATAACCAACGTTTTGGGATTGAAACACCAACAAAATAGCAAAGCCTTTGTTTTTCCATTTTGAAAAGGTAAATGAGACTTTTAAGTCAAAGAAATTTTTTCAAATCTTAAATGTTTGGTGGGTACTATTGACCAACGGTGTAGGAGGTGAGTTTTACTGCTGGTGTTTTTTAATTCCCAAGTTTCCATGATTGCATACTTTAGTCATTTGGCAATGAGAACATTAGAAGTCTTGTCAAAGGTCTGCTTCTTCCTTTCCTGTTTGTATGAATTTCAACTTTTGTTTCTGGTGAGAACAAAGGGGTGTGTCAGGGGAGGTGTCTCCCTATGTATGTCTACCTTTCACTTGTCCTAAAAACAATACAAAAAAAATATATCTTTTGGTTTTCTGACAGTCTCTGCAGCTCAGATACTTCCACTAAGAGACCCTGCCTCTTTTGAGATGTTCTATTACCTCCTGGCTATGTTTTCCAGCATAGCCTGAAGGTAGGACTGCCTTCAGATGCAGGTGATCAGCTGTGAAAGAACTCCTCTCTGGTGATCAGAGCAAGGACAGCAGACACTTTGACTTTAGATACTCCATTGATAAGCAGCTCCTTCCAAAGGACAGGAAGTAGGCAATCTTTCTTAGCCATCAATTCTGCTAAGAAGATCACCTAACTTGTCTATATCCCCTTAGGTGGATATAGGGGATATCACCTGCATCACCTAAGGGGATATAGACAAGTAGACAGGACTTATAGATAAGTTAGGTGACTGCACTTTATTTCTCACTTAAAATACTTTAACTATCAATATGTTTGGAATGAAGTTATTTTTTAATATAAGTTTATTTTAATTGGAGGCTAATTACTTTACAATATTGTATTGGTTTTGCCTGGAATGAATTTCTGTATGATTCTATATGCGTGCGTGCTCAGTGGCTTCAGTCCTGTCCGACTCTTTGAGATCCCATGGACTGTGCTTCACCAGGCTCCTCTATTCATGGGATTCTCCAGGCAAGAATACTGGTTTGGGTTGCCATACCCTCCTCCAGGGGATCTTCCCCACCCAGGGATTGAACCTGGGTCTCCTGAGTCTCCTGCACTGCAGGTGGGTGTTTTTTTTTTTTTTTTTTAAACCATTAGCTCCACATGGGAAGCCCATGACTCAGTCTAGCTTTCCGCAAAGACAGGTTGTCTGATGAGGCGGGTCCCTCACCATATGCAGGCTGGAGGGATCTCTCTCTGGCCACACTGTCTCTGATAGGACTTAGTCCTAAATACTTTTGCTACCAGTCTGTGTGTGTGTGTGTGTGTGTGTGCTCAGTCGTGTCTGACTCTTTCTGACATCATGGATTTGTAGCCTGCCAGACTCCCCTGTCCATGGAATTCTCCAGGCAAGAATACTGGAGTGTGTTGCCATTTTCTATTCCTGGGGATCCTCCCAACCCAGGGATCAAACCTGTGTCTCTTGCATCTCCTGAATTAGCAGGCAGATTCTTTATCACTGTGTGACCCACCTTCTGCAATCAGGGGGCCTTGGTGAACACTGCCTGCTTGTACCCCACAAGTGGAGAATCAATACTTCCAGATTCACAGAATTTCTCTCAGAACTCAAGAATCAAGGCTCCAAGGCGGGGAAAAGACAAAAGCAAACAATTTGACCAAAGAAACAGCATTCCAATGTCAAACACATCTAGGGGTGGGGCGTTGTAGTTTAGATTTGTGTAACAGAAATGAACTAGTGTTTACTGAATACTGGCTGGTCTTTGTCTAGCATGTTAGAAGATCCATCCTTACCGAAAAAGCACTTGTGTGCAGAGGTGACCAGAGGATTTTCTCAAGAGTGGGGAGAAGAGAACAGGGTATTTTCTGGGCAGTGCTGTAGTCACAGGGGAGCTTTCCATTCTTCTAAGTTTGGTTTGCATACAACAGTGATTTCAGAGGACTGAGGGAAAGAAATGGGAGAGAGCCAGTCATTAAGCCTACTAATTCTTTGTTTCTTTTTACTGCTTCTCAACAGAGTGTTGGGAGTGGTTGATTTAGAAAGTTTGCATTTAGAATACAAAAGCTCTCTTCCTAAAGCATGCTGCTACTGCTAAGTCGCTTCAGTTGTGTCCGACTCTGTGTGACCCCATAGATGGCAGTCCACCAGGCTCTCCTGTCCCTGGGATTCTCCAGGCAATAACACTGGAGTGGGTTGCCATTTCCTACTCCAATGCATGAAAGTGAAAAGTCAGAGTGAAGTCACTCAGTCGTGTCCGACTCTTAGCGACCCTATGGACTGCAGCCTACCAGGCTTCTCCATCCATGGGATTTCCCAGGCAAGAGTGCTGGAGTGGGGTACCATCGCCTTCTCTGAAAGCATGCTAGATAATATCAAACATTTCTGAGAAGTATTCTTTTTTAACCCTTGCAAAAAACTAACCCACAAGAATGAGGATGTGCTTTCCCAAAGCTTGTTCTTGCTGACCTATTGCTCTCATTCATTCTCAAATGCTAACCACATACAACTCAAGATTTCAGTGGATTTTACCTATAAATTATCAAACTATCTTGGTCCATTTTTAAGGAGAAACAGCCTTGGTTAAATTACTCTTTCAAAGTTGATTCTTACAGTTTAAATGTTTGTGAAAGTCCTCAGTTGAAAGTTTTTCTCTTTCTCTTTTTTTCTCTTTTTGGTTTTTGCTTTCTTTTCTTTTTTTTTTTTTTAAGTGACTTTACCGTTAGTTCATTTCATTGTTTCCCTGAGGGAAATGATGCTCTTATATTTTAAAGATGCTGGTCAAAGGTTGGAAATGTTCTCTCCTGTTTTCTTTCCAGCTGGCTGCTTCCAGAATAGATTGCAATCCACAGTGAACCCACAAATGCCTTTTTTTCAGATTAGACTGCTACTTTAATAAAAATTTTTTAAAAGCCACTACCAAAAACTTTTTACTAAAAAGATATATGATTATTGAAATGCTGATATAAGTACTCATGCCTTATAAAATTTGAAAAATAAAAATGCTATTACACACATATTCATTGAAATGGAGAGAAATAAAATTGGAATACATAGCTCCTGTCATTTATGGGAAAAGAAGAAAATCCCAATTAGTAACTATGTGAAAATCTCACCCAAAAGCTTTTATTTGACAGCTGATTTAAAATATATATAACGGGAGACAGAAGCAGAGCTCTCCCTGGTTCTTTGGACCTTGAAACTGAAAATTTTTAAGGAGAAAACTCTCCGTTTTTTTCCCCCAAATGTGACAATAGACTCAATTGTTTCCTACAATTCAAACAAGAAACTATTGCCTAGAGACTCAGCCAAGCCAATGCTTTTATATATGTTCAGTGAAGTTCGTGTGCCAAGATTACTAAACAATTAGCAATTTTTCCCTGGTGTGTCATCTGCACATATGCATGCAATGTATACATATGGATGTATGCAGAATGAAAGCCATCTTTGTGTGAGTAGAAAGTTCCTTTCTAGTGACTCTAAGTTTAATAAAATGTCATCTGCAGCAAAATATCTGGAATGAGCCACATAAAAATCAAAAGGGTATATTTTCTCAGGTGCTTCGGCTGAGGAGAAAAAGCGCTCTTTCTAAATGTCCAGTGATGTATAGCATAGAGTCAAGAGCTTAAATAATCCCAAACCTCTGATAGTATCATTGTGAAATGTCATGCTCTCATGAAAACGCTGCTGAATGTAATTGCCAAAAGCTGACTACGCTTAGGATGAACTGTTGTTCAGAATACGCATATTCTTTTCTAAAGCTGAAATATAAAAACATAAAACTACTATAAAATGTACGGAATGGAATACCACTTTCTCAGTGGGCTCCATCAGCTTGAAGTTTCTGGAGAAACAGTATTTTGCCAGCTTTGGACTCCCTGTTAAATGTATTTATTCATTTTTATTATTGTTGTAGTTTTCAGGATTTTTTTTCCTATCTAATAGTGGGTACTTCTTCTTAGTATTTTTATATCATCCTTTTTGTTTTCTAATCATTCTCCAGACAGTCTGATCATTACCAACTACCACTGAGATTCCAATTAGTTCATGATTGCATCATGAAAAGCCTGCTTTCTTGACCTATTTGAGGGCATTATTTATAATTTAAAATACTTCCTCAGTTCCCTAATTAGAGCCTCAGATTCCCCCATCTGACCCTTTGCCCTTGCAGCACTGCTGTGTCTAATAGTCTGCAAAAGGGAGCATTCGTCAGTATGAGACGTACTGAGCTTTCTCGACGGTGTCTTTCCATTGTGCAGACATTTTCTTTACTAAAATGACTGGCTCACCACAGCTAAACACACTCATATGGCCTGCCCCAAGGGCTGCCTTTAATAAATAGGCCAAATGAAACACTGAAAATGTCTGTACAGAAAGAACACTAATGTGCACTTTTTAGAAAATGACTGGAGTGTGGTTTTCTTGAAAATAATAGTGCTACAGAAAGACAGATACAGAGAGAAACCAGGCCTATTTTCATGGCTGGCCAGGTCTCCATAGAGACACTCGCTGACCCCATTAATCCATTCCTTCCTTTCACAGTAGAAGAAATTTGATCTGGATCACATGACCACTCAAAGACGAGCTTTTGTCCCTTTTGCAGATAGGATGGGGCACGTGACCTAATTCTTACTGATAGGATGTCTGCCGCTTGAAGAGGGGAGACATGTCATCCCATTCCTCCCCACTCCACCCCGGGACCTGGAAGAGGCGTGGAAAACTGCGAGGATGACGACACACTGCAGAGATGGTACAGCCGCAGAATATCTCCCGGGTCTCTGGAAACCCAGCGAATTGCTCTCCTCCAGCTTTTATAGGCTGGAGAAGCGAGTGGCAAATCCACTCTAGTACTCTTGCCTGGAGAATTCCATGGACAGAGGAGGCTGGTGGGCTACAGTCCATGGGGCCGCAGAGAGTCAGACACAACTGAGCGACTAATACTAATTTTACAGGAGAGAGAAATGAAACACAATTTTGTGTCAGACGCTGTTATTTTGGGCCCATGGTATAAGTAGCTGAAGCTATGTGCTCATTCTTTCTGTGAACTGCCATGTTTTACATGCTAGACTTCAGATGTCTTGGGAACCGCTGGGCACATAGCTCTGATAACTTCATGTTCTTATTGCTCTAAGGAAGAACTTATACTTTTCACTAAACCAGCTAACTTTAATTTTGAAATCTTTAAAATCTTGGCTCCAGTGCTACCCTCTGGAAGCTCTTCATGGAGGACACAAGAAACGAGGAGCTGGAAATGGGTGAGGGGCAGAGGATGGGTGCTGGGCCAGAGTCCGTTCACAGACATAATCAACAGAACCAAGGTTGGACATGTTAATAAGCTTTACTAGGGAGAAGAGTCAAGGCCTCTTGACTAACCCTGGTACAGGGATAATCCTCCTGCGATCATCACATCTCTCATGTGATTTTGCCTATCACATGTATTTTAAAAAAACTATCAGAAACTAAATATCAAGTGTATACACCTGGGCAATTTTTTTTTTTTTTTTGCACTTCCCTTTTCTTAACTTTCCAGCTACTCATTTCCCTTCGTCAGCTCTTTGTTTGCTACCCAACAAGTGAATATCTCTTCCACTGAAAAACTAGTTCCAGGACTCATGAGCCATGATTGCTGGGTCTGTGCTTTCTCTCACTTCATCTTTTGGGGAATGAGACAGAGAGTGGTTGTAATTTTATTTTGAATTTCTCAAATCCATTACTGTCTCTACCACTGGCTCACTAAGGGGTCAGTGTTTCACTGCCAATAATGTTCTATTTATTTGTCACACCCCTGGGTGACTTTTAAGTTGATTCTTCATTAGGCATCAGAGTGTGAGAGTGTTACATAGAATAACAGCTTCTTACTATTTAAACCGTCATCTAGTCCAACCTCACAATGAGAACAAAAGACTCACAGCTAGTTACTAGCTGTGCATTTCAGCAGATTACGTAACGTCACTTTCTCACTTACAGGTCCAAATAAATATCTACGTTATTCTGTTAATTGTTTCAATAAGAGTAGTAATGACAGTCAATGATGTTAGTGCTTGATATGGTTATTGTTGTTAACAGAGTTAAGTCTTCTCTTGATTCCTTACAATAGAGACTCTCTCACATCCTTCACAGAGGTTAAAATAGTTCGGTTACTCTCAGGGTTAAAGCAAAAACTCATTCTCTGTAACTTTATCCGTCTGCCCTAGACCTTCTCGCAGGGCTTGGAGAATGAATCTACTCTGTCCACATGATACTGATCCTTCCCAGCAAAACTTTTCATCCCTCAAGCTGAAGATTTCCAGTGACTCTAATATTCTCAGATGAGATGGAGATTCCAGTGTTTTTCACAAAGCTGGCCTTTCTCCTCCAAATGATACTCAGTGTCCTGTGTTCCTTCTAGAGTACCCAGACCCACAGCACACAGCTCAAGTACAGTGACCTGATTTGCACTTTTGATGGGGGGCAGTGAGCACCTGGGCTTCCCTAGTGGTTCAGTGGGAAAGAATCCACCTGCTAATGCAGGAGACATGGGTTCAATCCCTGAGCCAGGAAGATCCTCTGGAAAAGGAAATGGCAACTCATTCCGGTATTCTGGAAAATCCCAAGGACAGAGGAGCCTGGCAGGCTACAGTCCATGGGGTTGCAAAGAGTTGGACATGACTTAGCAACTAAACAATTGAACAAATACCAGTATGCTCTCAAAAAAAAAAAAAAAAAATCTCAAGCAGAGATAAATCTTATTCATGAGAGGGATATTTTTGTCCAAGCTTCTATCCTGAAATTTTACTCCTTGCTTCTCATTCATCTGAACTTAATCACTTTGCTGGGATTCAGAGAAGAGGATTATCAAACAGATTAAGGATCCATGTATTGTTGTAGGTTCAGGAGTTTACATGAAGGCTGAACTTGAGCAATGCCTTGTTTTCCTCATTTGTGAAAGTCCTGCACTATTTATTCCACTTGATTAATCGCAATGAAAATATGAATGGTGAACCACTGTATACATGCTAAACATTATTGATAATAGTAAGAAAACTGTTCTTTTCTCATCATTTCTCATCTTTTCTGAGTCATTCTGCTTACAAAATGAGAATTAAAATATAGAATTATTTGAGGATCCATTGATGTAATATGTGTGCAATAGTGTAACACAATTCTTGGCACACACTGGTTACTCCATGTGAATTTTGTAATGTACAGTTGATGAATTCTGGCTCCCAAAATGATGCAGTCATTGTACCCACTGCATAAATGCAGATCATTCTGCAATATCTCCTTGTGGTGTTTTTAAGGAGGTAAAACACTAAATCTGAAAATAGGTCACCTGGAAACTATCACTCACATGATGGAAGAGTTAGATGCACCAAATTATTTTCCTTGAAATGAATGACTAAGGCAGTCTCCTCCTTCCTCTGACCATTAACAGCCACTGTTGCTTTAAGCATCACTCAGACACCAATCCATAAGGGAAACTGATTGAAATAAGATATATTGTCCTTTAGGTAGAAATATCGAGACACAACTTAATCAATAGCACCTTGATTCTACAAAAAAGATAATCCATCTCTCCTGTTCAAAGAACTTGTTCTTTTTTGTTTGTTTGTTTTGTTTTATTTATTTTTTTTAAATTTTATTTTATTTTTAAACTTTACAATATTGTATCAGTTTTGCCAAATATCGAAATGAATCCACCACAGATATACTAATGATAATAACTGAAGCTAGCCCATGGCTTAACCTGATTGAACAGCTCACTGTATCTCTTGACTCCTTTTTAAGTACAGAGGGTGCAGACAACCATATAAATTCACTCTGTCCAATCCAGTATCCAATGTCTATTTGACGATTGTGACGGGTTTTTTTTTTTATGGTGTCAATTATATTTTTAGGCCTCAACTATATTCCCTTATACAATCCATATGCAGTTATTTTAAATTTTTAAAAAGACTTTTTCTGGTATAGTAAAAAAAAAGCTTTTTAATTAAACTTACAGGATTTTTCCATCATGAACTGCCTTGAATTCTGAGCTTAACAGAAAAAAAATGCTGTGAGAAAAAGTTTAGAAGTCAAATTGACCTGCACCATTTCAGTTTCCAACTTTTCCTTCATCACACTGGAAAGCAACATTTACTCTTATTCCTTTACTATACATAATGTGACCACTTGTGTCTGATTCTTTGTGACCTCATGGACTATAGCCCATCAGACTCCTCCATCCATAGGATTTTCTAGGCAAGAGTGCTAGAGTGGGTCGCCCTTTCCTTCTCCAGGGGATGTTCCTGACCGAGGGATCGAACCTGGGTCTCCCACATTGCAGGCAGATGCTTTACTGTCTGAGCCACCAGAGAATCCCCTGACCATAAGCTACATCTGTTCTTAAAGATGTTCAAGTGTCACCTAAGTCTCCATTCTCTACTCCCCTTCTTGTCTCTCAACTGTAACAATCTCATAACTGCATTGGAGGGAAAAACAAGACTATCAGCTCGAAACATCTTCAGCTGTCCATTTCAAACTAGTTTTCCTCATTTTTTTATTCATTCATTCAAGAAGAACCTCAGTTATTTTATCAGATATGTTGTTGAGTATCTGGGTAGTTTAGGATATAAAAAAATTTCACAATCTAAACATACAGTAAAGGAACCTTAAATAAATTTTCAAGAAATTATGGTCTTCCAGAAGGTCCTCAGATATACACCAGAGGGTAAAGAGTGTCAGAAAGAGAGATACAGTTAAAGCCACTAAAGAGAGAGGAGCAAAGACTTGAAAGCTCACAGCCAGTCTCGGATGGACCCTGTGTGATCTGGGCCTTCACTCTAGTGATGATTTGGGTGGGGGAGGAATGTAAAGGGGGAGATTTCCCAGGAGAAAGGTAGAATTTGAACAAGGAAATAGAGGTAGAAAATCGCACAAAATTGAACAAGGAAATGGAGGTAGAAAATCACACAAAATGTGCAGAGATATTATAATTAATATAATTTAAACTGACTTGACTAATTCAGAGGAAATCTAAAGGAGAAGAGTGAGAGGAAAAACTAAAAAGACAGATTTGAGTCTTTATCAGACTGGTTTGTACACATTTTTAAAATTTGGAAATGGTGAGCCATTGATGGTTTTTTCAGAAGGCCAGAGATCAGGAACACCAATCTGACAGCTGTATCTATGATGAACTGGAAGAGGAAAACTGAAGTGAGAGATAGCTTGGATATTCAACGGCCTAAAATGGCAACCCACTCCAGTGTTCTTGCCTAGAGAATCCCATGGACAGAGGAGCCTGGTGGGCTGCCGTCTATGGGGTCGCACAGAGTCGGACACGACTGAAGCGCCTTAGCAGCAGCAGCAAACAGTAAACAAAAGGACCCTGAAAGAGGCAATAGGAATAGAGTCGCAGAAAGAGATGGAGATAAGAGAAACGTAGAAGAGGTAGGACCTTGCAACTAACCAGATATGGCAAATGAGAGAGCATGAGGAGAGAGAAAGTATACTCCCATTCTAAACCAAGGTTATACATTTTAAAAAATTAATTTATTTATTTTAATTGGAGGCTAATTACTTTACAATACTGTAGTGATTCTTGCCTTTCAGTTCAGTCGCTCAGTCGTGTCTGACTCTTTGTGACACCATGAATCGCAGCACGCCAGGCCTCCCTGTCCAACACCAACTCCTGAAGTCCACCCAAACCCATGTCTATTGAGTCAGTGATGCCATCCAACCATCTCATCCTCTGTCATCCCCTTCTCCTCCTGCCCTCAATCTTTCCCAGCATCAGGGTCTTTTCCAATGAGTCAGCTCTTCGCATCAGGTGGCCAAAGTATTAGAGTTTCAGCTTCAACATCAGTCCTTCCAATGAACACCCAGGACTGATCTCTTTTAGGATGGATTCTTGCCTTACATTGACATGAATCAGCCATGGGTGTACATGTGTCCCCCATCCTAAAGTTATCTTTTTAAATTTATTTCGTGGATAACATTGATGTTCATTTATATTCTATTCTAATTTATATATAGAAAAGGAAGTTGTTGAAATTCTCAAAAGGATTGGTAAAGAGAAAGGTGATTTTAAAAATGATATAGAAATTAACTGAGCCAAGGTGATGTGACAGTCATGATAAAAATAAAATGCAGATAAATTCCTTAGAGTACAATAGTTTTCTTAGGGTATAATATATGCTAGTTTTCTTAGGGCATAATATATGTTTATTATTATAAACTCTGAAAAGAGGAGTTTTGTTTACTGTATGAGTAATAATGAAAAAGAAGAAACATATAAGAGACAATGAGCTTCAAATAAATATTCAATGTGTATGTGACTGAGTCAAACCAATGATGCAGAATTGATTCTAGGCTTAATTTTCAGCTTTTATACTCAGAAGCCAAACGCTAAAAATAAGTAAAACATAGATATAAATTAAATAAAACATAATAAAAATTAAAACATCATATTATTTATTTAAAAATACTAAATTAAGCATTGTATTCTTTACAAACACTACACTTTGATGATTTCAATTCTTTTGATTTTTGTTCTCATTGACATCTACACACCACTATATATAGGTAACTAGTAAGAACCCACTTTTAGTACAGGGGACTCTACTCAATACTCTGTAATGGCCTATAAGAGAAAAGAATCTGAAAAAAGAGTGGATATATGTATATGTATAACTGATTCACTTTGCTATACACCTGAAAGGATCACAGCATTGTAAATCAACTACATTCAAATCAAAATATTAAATATGAATAAAAGGAATTTAGCAGACCAAAACTAGTACTGCTGTATAGCACAGAGAGCTATTTTCAATATCCTGTGATAAATCATAATTGAAAAGAACATGAACGAGGATAAAACTGAGTCACTTTGCCATAAAGCAGAAATTACCACAATGTTATAAACCAACTATACTTGAATGAAACAAATCTTGAAAAATAATGTAGGAATTTGGGGCACATTGAACTGTGAACAATGAAAAGTCCATATTCAGCTGCATTTGTGTGTAAAAGAAAAGTGACTGCTACTCACTCAGTCATGTCCAACTGTTTGTGACCCCAGGGACTGTACCCTGCCAAGCTCCTCTGTCCATGGAATTCTCCTGGCAAGAATACTGGGGTGAGTAGCCATTTCCTTCTCCAGGAGATCTTCCCAACCCAGAAATGGAACCAGATCTCCTATATTGCAGGCAGATTCTTTACCATTTGAGTCACCTCATTTATACTTAAACCATTCCTCAATCATACTTAAAAATAAGGAACAGTTCAGTTCAGTTGCTCAGTCGTGTCCAACTCTTTGCGACTCCATGAATCTCAGCATGCTAGGCCTCACTGTCCATAACCAACTCCCGGAGTTCACCCAAACTCTTGTCAATCAAGTCGGTGATGCCATCCAGCCATCTCATCCTGTCATCCTCTTCTCCTCCTGCCCCCAATCCCTCCCAGCATCAGGGTCTTTTCCAATGAGTCAACTCTTCACATGAGGTGGCCAAAGTTTTGAAGTTTTAGCCTCATCATCAGTCCTTCCAATGAACACCCAGGACTGGTCTCCTTTAGGATGGACTGGTTGGATCTCCTTGCAATCCAAAGGACTCTCAAGAGTCTTCTCCAACACCAGAGTTCAAAAGTGTCAATTCTTCAGCACTCAGCTTTCTTCACAGTGCCACTCCAACATCCATACATGACCACAGGAAAAACCATAGCCTTGACTGGAAGGACCTTTGTTGGCAAAGTAATGTCTCTGCTTTTGAGTATGCTATTTAGGTTGGTCATAACTTTCCTTCCAAGGAGTAAGCGTCTTTTAATTTCATGGCTGCAGTCACCATCTGCAGTGATTTTGGAGCCCAAAAAAATAAAGTCTGACACTGTTTCCACTGTTTCCCCATCTATTTCCCATGAAGTGAATGGACCAGATGCCATGATCTTCATTTTCTGAATGTTGAGCTTTAAGCCAACTTTCTCACTCTCCTCTTTCACTTTCATCAAGAGGCTTTTTAGATCCTCTTCACTTTCTGCCATAAGGGTGGTATCATCTGCATGTCTGAAGTTATTGAGATTTCTCCCAGCAATCTTGATTACAGCTTGTGCTCTTTCCAGACCAGCATTTCTCATGATGTATTCTGCATGTAAGTTAAATAAGCAGGGTGACAATATACAGCCTTGACATACTCCTTTTCCTATTTGGAACCAGTCTGTTGTTTCATGTCCAGTTCTAACTGTTGCTTCCTGACCTGCATATAGGTTTCTCAAGAGGCAGCTCAGGTGGTCTGGTATTGCCATCTCTTGAAGAATTTTCCACAGTTTATTGTGATCCACACAGTCAAAGGCTTTGGCATAGTCAATAAAGCAGAAATAGATGTTTTTCTGGAACTCTCTTGCTTTTTCAATGATCCAGCAGATGTTGGCAATTTGATCTTTGGTTTCTCTGCCTTTTCTAAAACAAGCTTGAACATCTGGAAGTTCACAGTTCATGTATTTCTGAAGCCTGGCTTAGAGAATTTTGATCATTACTTTACTAGTGTGAGATGAGTGCAATTGTGTGGTAGTTTGAGCATTCTTTGGCATTGCCTTTCTTTGTGGTTGGAATGAAAACTGACCTTTTCCAGTCCTGTGGTCACTGCTGAGTTTTCCAGATTTGCAGGCATATTGAGTGCAGCACTTTCACAGCATCATCTTTTAGGATTTGAAATAGCTCAACTGGAATTCCATCACATCCATTAGGTTTGTTCAAATGTGGTCCACTGGAGAAGGGAATGGCAAACCACTTCATTATTCTTGCCTTGAGAACCCTATGAACAGTATGAAAAGGCAAAATGATAGGATACTGAAACAGGAACTTCCCAGGTCGGTAGGTGCCCAATATGCTACTGGAGATCAATGGAGAAATAACTCCAGAAAGAATGAAGGGATGGAGCCAAAGCAAAAACAATACCCAGTTGTGGATGTGACTGCTGATAGAAGCAAGGTCCGATGCTATAAAGAGCAGTATTGCACAGGAACCTGGAATGTTAGGTCCTTGAATCAAGGCAAATGGAAGTGGTCAAACAGGAGATGGCAAGAGTGAAAGTCGACATTCTAGGAATCAGCAAACTAAAATGGACTGGAAAGGGTGAATTTAACTCAGATGACCATTATATCTACTACTGTGGGCAAGAATCCCTTAGAAAAAATGGAGTAGCCATCATGGTCAACAAAAGAGTCTGAAATGCAGTACTTGGATGCAATCTCAAAAACGACAGAATGCTCTCTGTTCATTTCCAAGGCAAACCATTCAATATCACAGTGATCCAAGCCTATGCCCCAACCAGTAACACTGAAGAAGCTGAAGTTGACCGGTTCTATGAAGACCTACAAGACCTTTTAGAACTAACACCCAAAAAAGATGTCTTTTTCATTATAGGGGACTGGAATGCAAAAGTAGGAAGTCAAGAAACACCTGAAGTAACAGGCAACTTTGGCCTTCAAGTACGGAATGAAGCAGGGCAAAGGCTAATAGAGTTTTGCCAAGAGAACGCACTGGTCATAGCAAACACCCTCTTCCAAGGAACAGTAGGCCCCCACATATGCACTGAAGGTCTAACAAAGTGAACTTCATTGGTGGGTATCTTCCAGAAAGAAGGCAGTAAGATAAAACTTGCTGACTGCAGTGATCTTTAATGCCAGGGCTGACATGTAAAGATTGTTCTGTATTTGGAGAGATTCGGAAATGGAAGATTCTGAGAAGACAAATTGGGAATGAAACAAAAGTAGAGTGAAACAAAATAATATGCAAAAAAAAAAACAAAAACAAGGCTCAATATTCTGAATTTGTACACCTTATAAAGTGCATATAAAAAATGTTTCTAATGTAGATCTAAATATAAATTAAATTATTATAGCTACATACTTAGAGAATTATAAAAATTCAACACCAGAAGTGATCTTATAAGCACTCTCTCATGACGCTTGATGGACAAAAAGTTGTTGCTGAGGAATGGGAAAATGTCAATCTTCTCTCCCTCTCTGGTTTTCTTGTTAATAATATCAGCATCATTAAAATCCACCTTATTTCTAAATTGCAGCAGTCTGTACTTTAATAGAAAGAGCAAAGATAACCTAAATATGAACTAATCCTCTGGGATGTGGAGATCAAGCCCATTTCATGATTATATTGATTGTGGGTGTCTCTAATGATTCAACTGGGGTTCCCTGGTGGCTCAGTGGTAAAAAAAAAAAAAAAAGACATCTGAAATGCAGGAGCCCCAGGAGACTCGGGTTTGATCCCTGGGCTGAGAAGATCCCCTGGAGAAGAACATGGCAACCCACTACAGTATTCTTGCCTGGAAAATCCCAAGGACAGAGGAGCCTGGCAGGCTACGGTCCATAGGGTTGCAAAGAGTCAGACAGGGCTGAAGAGACTTAGCATGCACGCACACACACTTGCACTAATGATTCAACAGTAAGCCTCTCTCTTGGCTTCTGTGCATTGTCCAGGGCTCTGAGTCTCTCTTTTCTACCCTCCGCCTGTGCATTGCTCACATAACATGTTATCTGGGCCCAGAGATCTGGCAGGTTTTGAGCAAGGGCCTTTGCTGCAGCTTATGAGTATGTACGTTGTTAATTTACTAGATCAAAGAATGGAAAAACCTACAGGCCATACCCTATGTTCCGCATCAAAAGCAAGTACATAAGAATGGAGTATGATGAGTTAGAAACAGCACTGACTGCACTCATCTCATTAAAGCACTGTGAACTGACAAAAGAGATTAAGCGGAAAATTCTTCCCAAGGAGAAAAAGGATACTGGGGAGTACAAATACCTAAGATAGAAGGAAATACAAATATTCATTTAGAATTAGGATTTGTTGTTGTTTAGTTGCTAAGTCCTGTTAGACTCTTTTGAGATCCCACGGACTGTAGCCCCCAGGCTCTTCTGTCCATGGGACTTTCCAAGCAAGAATACTGGAGGGGGTTGCCATTCTCTTCTCCAGGGGATCTTCCTGACCCAGGGATTAAACCCATGTCTCCTGCATTGGCAGGTAGATTCTTTACCACTGAGCCACCAGGGAAGCCCAGAACTAGGATAGGCACTTAAAAAAAAAAAAAAAAAAGGTGTGTTCTAGATATATTTATCGAAAATTAGGTGAAAATGACTTGTAGTTACTTATCATTAGTTAAAATTTCAAATAGCAGCACTCTTAATTACTAAACTCTGTGATAATGAAGTAGTTTTAGAAATGATGTGCTTTTCCATTATTTACAATTCAGGGCATCATTAAGAATAGCATATTTGGACAATGACAACTGGATCTGGTCATGATATTTTTGCCAAATTTGGTGACACCACAACATAAATTAGACTTGATGTGTGATTATTGTAAAGGTCTTCTCTTTCCCCCCACTTTATTTCTGTTTAAACAACTGTGGCAAAGGAGAATAAAAATGTGTAAACAATTTATCCTAGAACACTTGTAGGAAATCTTTCTTAATGTTGGCCGCATTTTTCCGCTCATTTGTCCCGTGAAATGCAATAGCAATATTGGATAGAGAACTACATGTGTCAGTGCTATTTTAGCCATTATGCCTTAGGTGTAATTCGATTTTCTCATTTGAAATCCATGTTATTATGTGCATTCGTGGCATGGCACTCCTGTGAGCAATCACCACTGGATGTCTACAATAGGCTTATAATGAGACACATATTTGTGGTTAGCACAATAATTGTTTTTTTCCAATTGAAGTCACAGTCTCCTTTTTCAGATCTCTAGGCTGAAAAAAGTCATGCTTTCTCCAAACAGCCTGGATAATCCTAAGACACATCCCCATATGTTGACAGCAGATTGTTTAGATAAATGCAGATCTTATAAGTGTTTTTGAATAATCAGTGTATACAATGAGTAAGTGAATGAGAGACTGCCTCTACTATTTTTAAAAAGTAATAAAAGGTGTATATGTCCACAAATTTCCACCATAATTATATGACAAAACAATGCTTTTTCAAGTTGAAAGGTCTAAAATATCAATAGCAAAACACAAACAATTTAATTTAAAAATTTTAATTAAAAATTCAGATCAGAGGATCTGAATAGACATTTTTTTTTTTAAAGTAAGACATAGAGATGGCCAATAGACACACAAAAAGATACTCAACATCACTAATCATCAGGGAAATGTACATTAGAACACAACAGGCTGGGAGAAAACATATGCAAAGCATACATCTGATGAAGAACTGTTATCCAAAAATTATAAAGACTTAAAATCAGATTGTTGTCATACTGTTGAGTTTTAAAAGTTCTTCATTTCACCAAAGAAGATATACAAATGGAAAATAAGCATGTGAAAAGATTCTCCACATTATATATCATCAGTTCAGTTCAATCACTCATTTGTGTCTGACTCTTTGCGACCCCATGAATCACAGCACGCCAGGCCTCCCTGTCCATCACCAACTCCCGGAGTTCACCCAAACCATGTCCATTCATGCTCTGTTGTCCCCTTCTCCTCCTGTCCTCAATCTTTCCCAGCATCAGAGTCTTTTCAAATGAGTCAGCTCTTCGCATCAGGTGGCCAAAGTATTGGAGTTTCAGCTTCAACATCAGTCCTTCCAATGAACACCCAGGACTGATCTCCTTTAGGATGGACTGGTTGGATCTCCTTGCAGTCCAAGGGACTCGCAAGAGTCTTCTCCAACACCACAGTTCAAAAGCATCAATTCTTCAGCGCTCAGCCTTCTTCACAGTCCAACTCTCATATCCATACATGACTACTGGAAAAACCATAGCCTTCACTAGATGGACCTTTGTTGGCAAAGTAATGTCTCTGCTTTTTAAAATGTTGTCTAGGTTGGTCATAACTTTCATCAGGGACATGCAAATAGAAACAATAAGATACCACTACACCCTAGTGAGAATGGCTGATGTCCAAAACACTGACAATACCAAATGCTGGTAAGGAAGTAGAGCAACAGGAACTCATACATTGCTCTTAGGAATGGAAAATAGTACAGCCATATTGGAAGACAGTTTCACAGTTTCTTACAAAAGTAAATATACTCTTACCATAAAATACAACAGTCATATTCTTTGGCATTTACCCAAAGGAACTGAAAACTTATATCCACACAAAAATCTGCACAAGGATGTTTATAGCAATTTTACTCACAATTGTCAAAACTTGGAAGCAACCAAGATGTTCTTTAACAGATGAATGGATAATAAACTGTGGTACAACCAGACAATGGGAATGTTAGCACTACAAAGAAATTAGATCTCAAGCTATGAAAAGACATGGAGGAACATTAAATGAATATTACAAAATGAAAGAAGTCTACCCGAAAAGTCTACGTACTGTATGATTCCAATTTTCAGACATTCTAGAAAAAGTAGACTATGACAACAGTAAAAAGATCAGCAGTTGTCAGGCTTTGGGGAAGGAAAAGTAATGAATTCGGTAGATCACAGAGGACTTTAAGGACAGTGAAAATACTTCCTTTGAAACTATAATGGTAGAATCATGTCCTTAGACACTTATCCAGATCCATAGAATATATATCAAAGGTGAACTATAATATAAACCATGGACTTGGGGTGATTATGCTTCATCAATGAAATTTCATCATTTAATAAATGCCCCACTCTGGTGGGGGATGGTGAAAATGGTGGAAGCTATGCATGTATAGGGGCAAGGATTATTTGGGAAATCCTGGAATGTCCTCTCAATTTTAAGGTGTTCTAAAAATATAAAGTTTAAGAAAAAATAAAGATAGGGCTCCTGTCTCCTAGTCTCGGTGAGAGAGAAGTAGTCTAACTTCCAAAGCACCGATTAGCAAACACAGATGGCCTGATCACATAGACTACCCTCTTCAACATCCTCTAGTATGTTCTCAGTTGCTTACACCAGTGCTTAAAAACTCTCCTGCCCAGGACTTCGCTGGTGGGCAGTGGTTAAGAATCTACCTTGCAATGCAGGGGATGTGGGTTCAATTCCTGGTTGAGGAACTAAGATGCCACATGCTATGGAGCAACTAGAGAGTCCCTGTACCACAAGGAAAGATCCTGCATGACACAACAAAGATCCTTCATGCTGCAAATAAGAACAGACACAAAGAAATAGATATTTAAAAAAAAAAAAAAAACTCTCCTGCCTTTTAAATACCATAAATTACTGCTACTGGTTCTTTTAAATATAACTAAAATGATTTTGGAAATACCAGACATTTTATAGCATATTGGATACAACATATAGACAAAGTTTTGTGTAATCTCTTTCAAAATTTATGTGTGTAAATTCGGTGTAAGCTGTGAAGTAGCTAGGAAATATTTTACTAATTGCGTGATAAAATAATAATACAGATTTCTTCAGTTATTTAATTGACCAAATAATACAATTTAGTCAATTAAGTTTTTCCATAAGATATTTAACAGTTCCTAAAGCCTATGAACAAAACTTAAAATTTAAGCTACGTGCCACATTGCTTAATTTTTAGTTACACATATATTCTCTTCTTTAAATAAAAAAGCAATATTTGTTCTTGATTTAAAAAAAAAAACAAAAAACTCTGCTTTTTGTTTCAGTGGAGTTGAATTTACACTCTGTCTTCTTTTCCAGTAGTCTTAAATAACATCTCCCTTGCCTGTTTAACTGTTCAGTGCAATTTTACATTGACAGATCTCATACAATCTTCCCTCCATGGTTAGGGGTAACCCTTGCTAAGTACTGGTCAAGGATCTGACATCAATCCTATCTTGAATATAAGGAATTTAAGAAAGCCTAGTTCAATAACTCACATGAGTCAGCTAAAGGCTTCCTTTGACCACACAGTTTTTGAAATGGAGGTTCTACCTTGCTTTTGAAATTACACCCCACTTAGTTTCCATCCTGTGAACTATGTCTTGTGGCTTCTCTAAGAAAGACTTCTTGCCCTACAATCTTCCTATTACTCCATATCTCCAACTTGCCATCTTTTAATCCCACTAGGAACTAGATCCCAGCTCATGCACCTTATAATTGCTATGTGACCACACCTAGAGGGACCTTTACTTGTTTGCCTGACACCAAAAGCCTCAGAACCATTTTCTGCTGCTTTGCCTACTTAGAAACGTCAGAGAGCCTACTGCTGGGGTTGTTCCTTAATAGCATTGTCATATGCTCTGTAGTTGTTATTTGTCCTGCTAAACTGCAGTACCCCTGGAGAAGGAAACGGCAATCCACTCCATTATGCTTGCCTAGAGAATCCTATGGACAGAGGAGCTTGGCAGGCTATATAGTCCATGGGGTCACAAGAGTTGGACACAACTTAGCAACTAAACCACCACCCCATCAAACTTCAGTACTGTTCACTTAGGTCTTGTTAGGTGGGTGCCTAAGTCCCTGCCCTATCTCATGAGTGGCCCTAGATTCCCAGGGTGTGCTGTCCACTGGTCCAGCCTGACCCAAGGCCCCTCTCAAATGACAACTCAAGGCCATATCTATTCTGAGACAAAATGTTGTCCTAACTGCTAACACAGGGAATGGAGATTTAGATTCAGGTGGTGTCTGTGTTTTGTTTCAGGCTATAGTGTGCAAATCATGCTTTAATATGTTGTGGTTTGTTTAAAAAATCAACATAGGCATGTCATTTCAGAATAAGTTATGTTTTATGGTTCTATATTCAATTTAGACATTTTATTTTTTATTCATTTTTGGCACATCAACTGAGAATATTATGTTTTGGAATGCCTATAGAATTCTTTGGAGGATAAAATGAAATTACATAAAAAGCTTCCCAAATGTTAAAAAAATATTTAATTTCCAAAGAAAATAGCAAATGTAGGTGAGATTAGGGAGGCATCTGGGGCTCCTAGAAATCAAGTAACAGTACTGGACACAAATCTCTTTCAGCTGGTAAGTACACTAGGGCATAGAGATAGGAACTCAACAGACATAATAAAGGGAATAAAATCTTGCTATTTTTTTTAGATTTCTGCTTCAACTTGGTCTGCCCTTAAAGGAAGAAACAATTTCTTGTTTCTTCATAGGCTGCACAGACTTCCCAAGGAAAATTTTCACTTTCTCAGAGGATCATCGATGGATGTGCTCTTTTTTTGGGGGGTGGGGGAAGAAGTAGTTCTTTATTATTTTTTTTTTAAACTTTACAAAATTGTATTAGTTTTGCCAAATATCAAAATGAATCCGCCACAGGTATACATGTGTTTCCCATCCTGAACCCTCCTGCCTCCTCCCTCCCATACCATCCCTCTGGGTCGTCCCAGTGCACTAGCCCCAAGCATCCAGTATCATGCATTGAACCTGGACTGGCAACTCGTTTCATACATGATATTTTACGTGTTTCAATGCCATTCTCCCAAATCTTCCCACCCTCTCCTTCTCCCACAGAGTCCATAAGACTGTTCTATACATCAGTGTCTCTTTTGCTGTCTCGTACACAGGGTTATTGTTACCATCTTTCTAAATTCCATATATATGTGTTAGTATACTGTATTGGTGTTTTTCTTTCTGGCTTACTTCACTCTGTAAAATAGGCTCCAGTTTCATCCACCTCATTAGAACTGCTTCAAATGTATTCTTTTTAATGGCTGAGTAATACTCCATTGTGTATATTTACCATAGCTTTCTTATCCATTCATCTGCTGATGGACATCTAGGTTGCTTCCATGTCCTGGCTATTATAAACAGTGCTGTGATGAACACTGGGGTACACGTGTCTCTTTCCCTACCACTGCTGGGCATACACACTGAGGAAACCAGAATGGATGTGCTCTTGAGTATCAACTTACAACATGGCCAAAACCATTCCTCCTGTTCTCCAGAGTGAACACTGAATTCATTGAATTATTTTTGTAAACAACTTGGTCAAAGCACAACAGTGTTTGTGGAGGACTCTTTTCTACAAAAGTGTAGTTAGGCTTTCCTAAGTGATCCCTCCCACCTTTACCCACATTAGTAAGAATATATGTTCTAAGGTGAGAGCGAGCTTATGTTATTTGCAGAATTCATTCCGCGAAGATCATCTCTTAAAATCCAATGGTATTCAGACACGTTGGGCTGCTGCTGATAAGTCGTTTCAGTCGTGTCTGACTCTGTGCAATCCCATAGACGGCAGCCCACCAGGCTCCCCCATCCCTGGGATTCTCCAGGCAAGAACACTGGAGTGGGTTGCCATTGCCTTCTCCAGGGCATGAAAGTGAAAAGTGAAAGTGAAGTCGCTCAGTCGTGTCCGACTCCTAGCAACCCCATGGACTGCAGCCTACCAGGCTCCTCTGTCCATGGGATTTTCCAGGCAAGAGTACTGGAGCATGTCTAGTCAATTCTTACTCAGCAATTGTACTCCCCAGGGGACATTTTTCAGTATTGGAGACTTTTCATTGTTACAAAGGCAGACAGTATGGGGATTATTACTTGCATATAGTGGGTAGAAACTAGGGTTATTGCTAAATACCATACAGTGCTTAGGAGAACAATCTAAAGAGGAATTATCTAGTCGAAAATGTCAATAGTGCAGAGGTTGAGAAATGTTGGACCAGGCAAATGGAGTTCTTACTGCTTAAGAGCTAAGAAGCCTACTGAGAGAGTTTACTCCAAGATGAGAAAGAACCAGAGGGGACGGGAGAAGAACTAAGTATAGTGTTACATGCTATGCTTGTTTCCAACATAGTCCCCTCCTTCCTTGATAGCATCCCTGTGTCCTGGAGAAAGCAGCCACTGGAAGTAACAATGTCAAAATTTCTCATGAAAACATCAATGCATCAGCATGATTTGGGAACACCTTCCCCAACATGAAGCACAGAAGAGAGAATGAGGTAGGCTTTCACTTTCTGCAACGATAGAAAGCATAGCACTTGGAAAATTTCCACTTCTGTCAAGATGGAGTAGCCCCTTTTCTCCAAGGTCCTCCTTCTTAAAACTAGAATCCCTGGATATAGCTCAACAAACAAGTATAGGAAGACCTTAAAAGGAAAAAAAAAGGAAATCTGACAGCCTAAGGACCCCAGAGTTCAGTTCAGTCCAGTTCAGTGGCTCAGTCGTGTCCAACTCTTTGCGACCCCATGGACTGAAGCACACAAGGCCTCCCTGTCCATCACCAACTCCCGGAGTTTACTCAAACTCATATCCATTGAGTTGGTGATGTCATCCAACCACCTCATCCTCTGTCATCCCCTTCTCCTCCTGCCTTCAATCTTTCCCAGCATCAGGGTCTTTTCAAATGAGTCAGCTCTTCACATCAGGTGGCCAAAGTATTAGAGTTTCAGCTTCAACATCAGTCCTTCCAATTAACACTCAGGACTGATATCCTTTAGGATGGACTGGTTGGATCTCCTTGCAGTCCAAGGGATTCTCAAGAGTCTTCTGTAACACCACAGTTTAAAAGCATCAATTCTTCCATGTTCAGCTGTCTTTATAATCCAACTCTCACATCCATACATGACCACAGGAAAAACCATAGCTTTGAGTAGATGGACCTTTGTTGGCAAAATAATGTCTCTGCTTTTTAATATGCTGTCTAGGTTGGTCATAACTTTCCTTCCAAGGAGTAAGCATCTTTTAATTTCATGGCTGCAATTACCATCTGTAGTGATTTAGGAGCCCAAAAATATAAAGTCTGTCACTGTTTCCACTGTTTCCCCATTTATTTGCCATGAAGTGATGGGACCAGATGCCATGATCTTAGTTTTCTGAATGCTGAGTTTTAGGCCAACTTTTTCACTCTCCTCTTTCACTTTCATCAAGAGGCTCTTTAGTTCTTCTTCGCTTTCTGCCATAAGAGTGTTCTCATCCGCACATCTGAGGTTATTGCTATTTCTCCTAGCAATCTTGATTCCAGCTTGTGCTTCCTCCAGCCCAGCATTTCTCATGATGTGCTCTGCATATAAGTTAAATAAGCAGGGTGACAATAAACAGCCTTGATGTACTCCTTTCCCGATTTGGAACCCATCTGTTGCCCCATGTCCAGTTCTAACTGTTGCTTCCTGACCTGCATACAGATTTCTCAAGAGGCAGGTCAGGTGGTCTGGTATTCCCATCTCTTTCAGAATTTTCCACAGTTTATTGTGATCCACACAGTCAAAGGCTTTGACATAGTCAACAAAGCAGAAATAGATGTTTTTCTCTTGCTTTTTCAATGATCCAGTGGATGTTGGCAATTTGATCTCTGGTTCCTCTGCCTTTTCTAAATCCAGCTTGAACATCTGGAAGTTCACGGTTCATGTCCTGTTGAAGCCTGGCTTGGAGAATTTTGAGCATTACTTTACTAGCATGTGAGATGAGTGCAATTATGCGGTAGTTTGAGCATTCTTTGGCATTGCCTTTCTTTGGGATTGGAATGAAAACGGACATTTTCCAGTCCTATGGACCTTTGTTGGCAAAATAATGTCTCTGCTTTTTAATATGCTGTCTAGGTTGGTCATAACATTTCTTCCAAGGAGTAAGCATCTTTTAATTTCATGGCTGCGGTCACCATCTGCAGTGATTTAGGAGTCCAAAAATATAGTCTGTCACTGTTTCCACTGTTTCCCCATTTATTTGCCATGAAGTGATGGGACCAGATGCCATGATCTTAGTGCTGCGTTTTCCAAATTTGCTGGCATATTGAGTGCAGCACTTTCACAGCATCATCTCTCAGGATTTGAAATAGCTCAACTGGAATTCCATCACCTCCACTAGCTTTGTTTGCAGTGATGCTTCCCAAGACCCACTTGACTTCGCAATCCAGGATGTCTGGCTCTAGGTGAGTGATCATACCATTGTGATTATCTGGGTCATGAAGATCTTTTTTGTGTAGTTCTTCTGTGTATTCTTGCCACCTCTTCTTAATATCTTCTGCTTCTGTTAGGTCCATACCATTTCTGTCCTTTATTGAGCCCATCTTTGCATGAAATGTTCCCTTGGTATCTCTAATTTTCTTGAAGAGATCTCTAGTCTTTCCCATTCTATTGTTTTCCTCTATTTCTTTACACTGATCACTGAGGAAGGCTTTCTTATCTCTTCTTCCTATTCTTTGGAACTCTGCATTCAAATGGATATATCTTTCCTTTTTTTCCTTTGCTTTCTTCTTTTCACAGCTATTTGTAAGGCCTCCTCAGACAGCTATTTTGCTTTTTTGCATTTCTTTTTCTTGAGGATGATCTTGATCCCTGTCTCCTGTACAATGTCACGAACCTCTGTCCGTAGTTCTTCAGGCACTCTGTCTATCAGATCTAATCCCTTGAATCTATTTCAAGGGACCCCAGAACTTGAAGATAAAAAAGAAGTGAATGGGTTCTCTGAGTTTTCTCACCATCTCGAAGAAGTGGTCTAGAAGCCTCTAACCCTGAACAGGCAACACACAGATAAAATAAGCTCCAAGAAAAGTCTGTTTCCCCTGGCCAATAAACTAAGGAAAAGGGTAATCTAAAAATTTCAGCAATAATTGATTTACTACAGCAGTTTCAGTGGCCAAGTGGGGAGTGGATCCACACCCCAAATACTCGGAAGCAGGGTCCATTCTCCCATCTGAGGAGGAAGATTATCTTCCATCTGCTTCCTGGGGGAAGCAGTTGGTGCTCCAATTTTTCTGCTGTGATAGTGTCAGAGGGGCTGAGCGGGCAGTTGATCTTCTTACTGTTCTCTCCTTTTTTCTCTGTTTTCTTCTAGTTTTTCAGTGCAATTTGAGATATTTTCAAGAATAAGAACTCAGCAAATATATAAACATATCAGGCACCACAATGTATGTTTGGGGTATAGGTGTGTTAAACGTAGACACAAAATCCACTGTAAACCTGATTGTTCACTGACCAAAAAAAAGAATATCATCCCATAAGATCTTGTCAGGATGGGGAACACATGTATGCCTGTGACAGATTCATTTCAATATATGGCAGAACCAGTACAATATTGTAAAGTTTAAAAATAAAATAAAATTTTAAAAAATTAAATTTAAAAAATTATAAAATACTAAAAATACACATGGCACTTAGTCATAAGTAAAACACTTTTTAGCACATATTGCATATAAGACATTGCTACAGAAGATAAATAATTCATTATAAATATGCAGTATTTTACAATTTAAAAACTATTGGTCCTGCCTTCTAGGGGTTAATGATCTTATCAGAGATTAGAAACACAATTGACATCAGAAACATTTTTGTTAAGCACAACATGATACATGAATTTATCATGATGTTTGTTATTAATTAATTTTTAAAATCATTACTATTGGTTTATTGTTGTCTTATTTTCTTTATAATCCTGGCAAAAATCAAAGTGACTATTTGCAATGAGCATTTAAATTCTACATAGATGTTGCCTTTAATGGTTCACAGAGAAGCAATAACCCAGATATATTTCTCTCCCTCTTTTACACATACGCACATACTTACACTCACAATTTGAACCAAGGATTAAAGGATTTGAAAATTCTTCACTACAAGTAGGGATTTTACTTTAACATATTCATCTATTTAAGAACATTAATTATCTTTCTATGCTATCCAAATATAACCCAACTGAAATGTGATAAAACATGGTCATTTCTTTCAAAAGATTTCCAGACTGGTTTTCATTTTGAAGAGTTCTATCTGGCAGGATCAATCCCTGGTCAAGGAACTAAGATCTCACACGTGATGTGTTGCAGAAAAAAAAAAAAAAAAAAAATTAATTTTAATAAAAAGAGTTCTACTGTTATGCTCCGTATAACAAGAGAACTAGTATAACATGGACCTTGTTCCTTCCTACATGTTAGAGTCTGTTGGTTAGGACATAAAAAAAAATAGAACAAAAAAATACAAATTCCTTATCAAGTTTTTCAAGGCTCCATACAGTATGGCCCCAGGTTATTCCTCCAGAACTTCCAAATCAAGGATAAACACTTGGAATAGAATGAGAACAGGATTTGTGCTGGGAAAAGGCTACAAGGGGAGCTGCTTCTGCTGCTGCTAAGTCACTTCAGTCGTGTCCGACTCTGTGCGACCCTATAGACGGCAGATCACCAGGCTCCCCCGTCCCTGGGATTCTCCAGGCAAGAACACTGGAGTGGGTTGCCATTTCCTTCTCCGATGCATGAAAATGAAAAGTGAAAGTGAAGTCACTCAGTCGTGTCTGACTCTTAGCGACCCCATGGACTGAAGCCTACCAGGCTCCTCCATCCATGGGGTTTTCCAGGCAAGAGTACTGGAGTGGGGTGCCATGAGGTGACTAAAGGGCAAATTAAATACACAAGAGACTAGAAAAGAAACCTGGGAAGTAAGATCCCATGAATGGACTACAAAGCATTGTCTTTCATAGATGAAGTCATTTTAGGACTCTGTAGAGGTAACACAGTTCACCCCCCGAACATAAGAATCACAAGGAAATAAACATCAGTGGTTACAAGTATTGTTGGTGGCAAGAACTTTGGAAAGAAAATGGCAATCTGTGAGTATGATGACTTATGGCCCGGTAAAGCCAGTTGCCATAAGAAGAGGCAGACTGAGATAAGGTTGAGAAAGCACAGACAAAATATTCAGCAAAACTGCTTACAAAATAGCACAGTTCTCTGAGGTTCCAGATGGTATACTATTATTAGCCTGAACATACTCTTTATTAAGCATCACCTTGGTATTGGCCATTTGCTTACTTTTCAACATTTGCATTAATGTCTTTCTCTTATGATATTATGTTTCATTTATATAGTCTGCTTCCCAAAAAATTAGAAAGAATTTTTTAAATCATGATCTTAATGTAATGGAAACTACTATATGCCACTGAGTCTTCCCCCAGGATGTTGATTCAAAATACACACACAAACTTAACTGCAAGAGCATTGATATTTGAGTTGGCATTTTGAAACACTCAACAATTTTGACAAACCCTTATGAGACTAAGGAAAAAAAGACTCAAGTAACAAATTTCAGAAATGAAAGAGGAGATATTACAATTGAAGTCACAGAAATAAAAAGATCATAAGATATTACTATAAATAATTATGTAATAAAAAACTGAATAACCTAGAAGAAATGGATAAATTCCTAGAAACACACAACCTATCAAAACTGAATCATGAAGAATAAAATAAAATATCTGTACAGACCTAAAGTAATACAGATTTTGAGGCAGTAATCAAAAATCTCCCAACAAAGAAAAGTCCAGTACCACATGGCTCCACTTGTGAACTCAACCAAATATTAAAAAAACATAATTAAAGGCAATCCTTCTCAAACTTTTCCAAAATACTGTAGAGGAAGAAACACTTCCAGACTCATTTCGTGAAGCTAGCATTACCTTGATACAAAAGTCTAATAATACAAGAAGAGAAAATACTTTGAAGCTAAATTCAGCAGCTCATTAAAGAAATCACACACCATAACCAAGCGGATATATTCCTAGAATACAAAGAAACCCACACCTGCAAATCAATGTAATACTATATATTTAAAAATGAAGTACAAAAACCACATGATCATCTCCACCCACACAGAAAAAGCCTCCGAGAAAACTCAACAATCTATGAAAACATTCAACAGACTAGGAATGGGAGGAGATTACCTTAATATAATAAAGGCCATATATGAAAAGCTCACAGCTGACATAATAGTCAACAATGAAAAACTGAAAGCTATTCCTCTAAAAACAGGAAAAAGGCAAGGATGCCCACTCTTACCACTTCTGTTTGACACAGTACCAAAAGTCTTAACCAGAGCAACTGGGCAAGAAAAATAAATGGTATTCAATTTATAATACTGTTTCTTGCTTGAAAAGTGCTTATTTTTGAAAAATATTTGAAAACTATTTTTATTTTTGAAAAAATATTTTTTATTATTTTGAAAAAAAAATTATTTGAAAAATAAAAGGTATTCAGTTTGGAAAACAGAAGGAAAATTATCTGTTCACATAAGACATGATCTCACATGTAGAAAACTCACATCAAAAATTGTCATAACCAACAAGTCAATTAAGCAAAGATATGATATAAAATACCAATGTACAAAAAAACCAAGGTATTTCTATCCACCAACAATGAATAATTCAAAAAAGAAATTATGGGATTGAAAATTATCTCATTTGCAATAGCATCAAAGTGAATAAACTTCTTAGGAATAAGCTTAACCAAGGAAACAGAGGACTTGTACACTGAAACCTAAAAACCTATCTTTTTATTTTTAAAAAAGATATAAATAAATGGAATGTCAGCTCATGTTCATGGATTGGAAGACTTAATATGTTAAAATGTCCATACTACTTGATGCATAATACAGATTCAATGCAACTGTCATCAAAATCCTAATGGCATTTTTTTTAAAAATTGAAAAAATTTCCAAAATACATATGGAATCTCAAAGGACTCCAAATAACCAAAACAATCTTGAGAAATAAAAACAAAACTAGGGGTCTCATTCTTCCTTATTTCAAAGCATATTATAAAACAACAATAATCAAAACAGCACAGTACTGGCATAAAGCCAGATGCAGAGGGCTTCCCATATGGCACTAGTGGTAAAGAACCCACTTGCCAATGCAGGAGACATAAGAGGCCAGGGTTCCATCCATTCCAACTGAAATGACCTAGCATGCACACTTAGGCCAATGGAACATAATAAAAAGCTCAGAAGTAAACCCTTTAGTATATGACCAAATATCTTCAACAAGGGTTCCAAGACTACACAGTGGGGAAGGACCATCTCTTCAACAAATGATGTTAAAAAAACTGTATATCTACATGCAAAAAAAAGGAAGGTATACACTTATTTTACACCATACAACTCAAAAAGTAACTTAAAATGAAATAAATATCTAATTTTAAGATCTGAAACTATTAAAAGCCTAGAATAAAACATACATGAAAAGCTTCATAACCCTGGATCTTGCAGTGATTTCTTGGAACCAAAACTATAGGCAGCAAATGCAAAAACAGACAAATGGGACTCCACCTAAATTAAAAACTTCTCTGTAGCAAGAAAACAATCAATGGAGTGAAACAGCAATCTATGGAATGAGAAAAAAAATTGTAAAACATATATCCAATAAGGGGTTAATATTTAGACTCTAAAAAGAACTAAAACTCAACAACAATGACAACAAAATAACCCAGTTTTAAAATGAGCAAAGGGCTTGAACAGACATTTCTCCAAAGGAATATACACATGGCCAGCAAGGCAAGGGCACCCCACTCCAGTACTCTTGCCTGGAAAACCCCATGGGCGGAGGAGCCTGGTGGGCTGCAGTCCATGGGGTCGCAAAGAGTCAGACACGACTGAACGACTTCACTTTCACTTTTCACTTTCATGCATTGGAGAAGAAAATGGCAACCCACTCCAGTATTCTTGCCTGGAGAATCCCAGGGATGGGGGAGCCTGGTGGGCTGCCGTCTATGGGGTCGCACAGAGTTGGACACAACTGAAGTGGCTTAGCAGCAAGCATGTAACAAGATGCTCAACATCACTAATTATCATAGAAATGCAAATCAAAGCACTGAGAGAACACCGTACACCCACTAGGATGGCCACTATCAAAAATAAAAGCATTGCGTTGGTGAGGATGTAGAGAACCCTTGTGCACAGTTAGTGGGAATGGTCATACTGTTGGTGGTAAAATGGTGCAGCCGCTATGGAATATAGTATGGTGATTCCTCAAAAAATTGAAAACCGAATTACCATATGATCCAGCAAGTCTTCTTCTTGGGATGTATCCAAAAGAACTGAAAAGAGGATCTCAAAGAAATATTTGTACAGGCATGTTCACAAGAACCATTATTCACAGAAGCCAAGAGGTACCAGTAACCTAGATGTCCTCTAAAGGATGAATGGACAAAGGAACTGTGTTATAAACATACAGTGGAGTGTTTTTCAGCCTCAAAAAAAAAGAAAAAGAAAATCCTATCAAATGCTAAACGTGGGTAAGCCTTGAGGATATTCTGCTGAGTAAAATAAACTAGCCACAAAAACACAAATACTGCATGATTCCACTCAAAAGAAATATCTAAGTGGTCAAACTTTTAAAAATAGAAAGTCAAATGGTGGTTGCTAGGGGCTAGGGAGAAGAGAAAAATAGGAGCTCTTCAATGGGTGTAGTTTCAGTTTTGCCAGATGAAAAGGTTCTAGCAATCTGTTGCACAACAATATGGATATAGTTAACTACTACACTCTACACTTAAAAAGTTTAAGATGGTAAATTTTATGTTTTGTGTTTTTTACCACAATAACAAAGTGTTGAATTTGAAGACTCTAACTGGAAATATTTTGTATAATTTAAACAACAAAAATAATAAAGATTTAGATACTAACTTAGGCCATAAATACGATAGTTGAGAGACTGAGGGAGAGAGAGGGCTCTAATGTATGTAGAAAGATTGAAATAACTTTTTGAAGATGGATTTTTATAACCTATAATATAATAATTGACTCTGCAAGGATATAAAACTAATGAAAGTTTGTTGAAGACAAAATTGTAACATGAACTCAAGATTGTTGTTGTTTACTCCTTCAGTTGTGTCCAACCTTTTTGTGACCTCATGGACTGTAGCCAGCCAGGCTCCTCTGTCTATGGGATTTCCCAGGTAAGAATACTGGAATGGGTTGCCATTTCCTTCTGCTGGGGATCTTCCTGAAGCAGGGATCAAACCCAGGTCCCCTAAATTTGCAGGCAGATTCTTTAACACTGAGCTACCAGGACTCAAGCACCACCTGATAAATTGCTTATAACTAGAAAGGAGAAATCTAACATTCAACAACTTACCCAAGAGACAGTTGAACATCTGGTCATTATGCAATAGAATAAAAATTATATAGCATCATCTAGAATTCTTGCCAAGAAGGTTTAACCTTAATCTAATCATAAATAAATGATCAGATAAGCCTAGAATGTGAGACATTATACATGATAACTTCCCTGAATGTCCCAAAAAGTTAATGTCAAAAAAAAAAAAAAAGTTGCTGAGGTCAGGGGACTGTTCTAGGCGGAAAGATATTGTAGAGACATAAAAATTGAAATTCACAACATGAATCTTGATGGAATCTTGGCTTTTAAATGCAACTACAAGGAGAGATAAGAAAGCCTTCCTCAGCGATCAATGCAAAGAAATAGAGGAAAACAACAGAATGGGAAAGACTAGAGATTTCTTCAAGAAAATTAGAGATACCAAGGAAATATTTCATGCAAAGATGGGCTCGATAAAGGACGGAAATGGTATGGACCTAATAGAAGCAGAAGATATTAAGAAGAGGTGGCAAGAATACACAGAAGAACTGTGCAAAAAAGATCTTCATGACCCAGATGATCGCAATGCTGTGATCACTCATCTAGAGCAAGACATCCTGGAATGTGAAGTCAGTGGGACTTACAAAGCATCACAACGAACAAAGCTAGGGGAGGTGATGGAATTCCAGTTGAGCTATTTCAAATCTTGGAAGATGATGCTGTGAAAGTGCTGCACTCAATATGCCAGCAAATCTGGAAAACTCACCAGTGGCCACAGGACAGGAAAAGGTCAGTTTTCATTCCAATCACAAAGAAAGGCAATGCCAAAGAATGTTCAAACTACCACACAATTGCACTCATCTCACATGCTAGTAAAGTAATGCTCAAAATTCTCCAAGCCAGGCTTCAGCAATATGTGAACTGTGAACTTCCAGATGTTCAAGCTGGTTTTAGAAAAGGCAGAGGCTCCAGTTTCCTGGAGCCTATTATACAGAGTGAAGTAAGCCAGAAGGAAAAACACCAATACAGTATACTAACGCATATATATGGAATTTAGAAAGATGGTAACAATAACCCTGTGTACGAGACAGCAAAAGAGACACTGATGTATGGAACAGTCTTATGGACTCTGTGGGAGAGGGAGAGGGTGGGAAGATTTGGGAGAATGGCATTGAAACATGTAAAATATCATGTATGAAAAGAGTTGCCAGTCCAGGTTCAATGCATGATACTGGATGCTTGGGGCTAGTGCACTGGGACGACCCAGAGGGATGGTATGGGGAGGGAGGAGGGAGGAGGGTTCAGGATGGGGAGCACATGTATACTTGTGATGGATTCATTTTGATATTTGGCAAAACTAATACAATTATGTAAAGTTTAAAAATAAAATAAAATTTAAAAAAAAGAAAAGGCAGAGGAACCAGAGATCAAATTGCCAACATCCACTGGATCATTGAAAAAGCAAGAGAGTTCCAGAAAAACATCTATTTCTGCTTTATTGACTATGCCAAAGCCTTTGACTGTGTGGATCACAATCAACTGTGGAAAATTCTGAAAGACATGGGAATACCAGACCACCTGACCTGCCTCTTGAGAAACTTATATACAGGTCAGGAAGCAACAGTTAGAACTGGACATGGAACAACAGACTGGTTCCAAATAGGAAAAGGAGTACGTCAAGGCTGTATATTGTCACCCTGCTTATTTAACGTCTATGCAGAGTACATCATGAGAAACGCTGGGCTGGAAGAAGCACAACCTGGAATCAAGATTGCCGGGAGAAATAGCAATAACCTCAGATATGCAGATGATACCACCCTTATGACAGAAAGTGAAGAGGATCTAAAAAGCCTCTTGATGAAAGTGAAAGAGGAGAGTGAAAAAGTTGGCTTAAAGCTCAACATTCAGAAAACGAAGATCATGGCATCTGGTCCCATCACTTCATGGGAAATAGATGGGGAAACAGTGGAAACAGTGTCAGACTTTATTTTTTGGGGCTTCAAAATCACTGCAGATGGTGACTGCAGCCATGAAATTAAAAGATGCCTACTTCTTGGAAGGAAAGTTATGACTAACCTAGATAGCATATTGAAAAGCAGAGACATTACTTTGCCAACAAAGGTCCGTCTAGTCAAGGCTATGGTTTTTCCAGTGGTCATGTATGGATGTGAGAGTTGGACTGTGAAGAAAGCTGAGCGCCGAAGAATTGATGCTTTTGAACTGTGGTGTTGGAGAAGACTCTTGAGAGTCCCTTGGACTGCTAGGAGATCCAGCCAGTCCATTCTAAAGGAGATCAGTCCTGGGTGTTCTTTGGAAGGACTGATGCTAAAGCTGAAACTCCAATATTTTGGCCACCTCATGTGAAGAGTTGACTCATTGGAAAAAACTCTGATGCTGGGAGGGATTGGGGGCAGGAGGAGAAGGGGACGACAGAGTATGAGATGGCTGGATGGCATCACCAACTTGATGGACAAGAGTTTGGGTGAACTCCAGGAGTTGGTGATGGACAGAGAGGCCTGGAGTGCTGCGATTCATGGGGTCGCATAGAGTTGGACACGGCTGAGCAACTGAACTGAACTGAACTGAACTGAATTGACTAATAAAAGAAACCTGGGGGACCACTGAAGAAATTTGGTTATGAGATGTATATGATTTGACATTTTTTAATTACTGCTAATTATCTTATGTGTAATAATGTTTACCTAGGATAGTCATTATTCTTAGAAGTTACGTGGTAAAGTATTGGAGTTGTACATTTTGGCAATGTACATTCAAGTAATTCACCAAGTAATACGTGTGAATGGAGAGAGAGGGCCACATTTGGCAAAATCATGGAAACAAGTGGGTCTATACAAAGGGTATACAGGTTTCAATTGTTTTAATTTCCAAAGTGAAAAACCAGAGAACATTAAATAAGCACAGATATCTACAGTAATCTGTCTTGATGAAATAGAGAAGGGAAATAAATCAAACAGGATCAAGCTCCCCAAATATCTCCTTTATACACTCTGCTCTTTCACCCAGTGCCTACTCCCTACTGCATCTTCCACTTTCTCCTTCTCATCCTCTCTCCTGCTCTCTCCCTCCCTCCTTCATTCCCTACAAGTACTCATACACAGACACAACTACACACGCATACCTCAACACACAACTCTTATAAAATCCATCCAGTTCTCTCACTGCCCTCTACAAAATAGAAGCCAGGTAATCCGCCTGGCATTATAACAAAGGACACATATTTCTTTGAAGGGAGTTCGGTTGGAAAGGTGAATAAAATGGTGCATTTGTCCCTCTCAACAAGGATGGCGACATGAATCCAAGGGCAACTTGAGGTTCTCGCTTTCTCAGTCCATCATGGGCTGTCCTGAACATTTGGCAACTCAATGGGAGGATCTCTGGGAACTGTCTGGGGTTAGATGGAGGTTGAGAAGGTTGACCTTCAAATGCTGCCAAGTCCCTGGCCAGCCGAGTTAGGAACAATTGCAGTCTAAAATTTTTCCACAGTAGCAAAGCAAACAAGGAACACAATTGACTTAGGGAACTCAGAACACAAAAATTAACCCCCCAAGTGGTACAGACTGTTGCTAAAGTCACCCCTATGCTAAAAGGGCAAAATAATAAATGCTCAGTCACACCTCTTACACTGCATCCCTTGAGGGATGTCTAGATTCAGGGGAAAAGCAAACTCACTGTGGGCAAAACTAATGATTAGGAAAGTGAAAGCGTTAGTTGCTCAGTCGTGTCCAACTCTTTGCAACCCCACTGACTGCAGCCCACCAGGCTCCCTGTCTATGGAATTCTCCAGACAAGAATACCAGAGTGGGTGGCCATTCCCTTCTCCAGGGGATCTGCCTGATGCAGGGAGTGAACCCAGGTCTCCTGCATTGCAGGCAGATTCTTTACCATCTGAGCCATCAGGGAAGCCCAATGATTAGGAAGGAATAGACTAAATAGTCTAAAGATGTTTGGTTAAGAAAATACTAGACCTTAGAGTCAAAAGTTTACCACAACCTTAATTTGCTATGCTCTTTCTCCCCTAACAATTGTCAATATAACTAATGGGTAAAAGGCCAAGGGTTTTATATATTTGTTTTCATTGGCCTTGAAACATCCACATTTATACACATGAGACCCACAATGTCATGCAGAGAGTTGGAAATTATCTTCTGTCCTTGGATTCCTTTCACTATGTGTGAGGCAATGCCAGACTTCTTTTAAAGCTACTTTACTCATCTAGAAAAGAATGGGGTGATGAATAGTCATTTTCCTCTAGTAAACCCAACTCTGCTGACTTCACGAGCCAAACCCTTCATTTGAAGTACAAAGTAGTCAAGGCTATGAAAGTGAAAGTGATAGTCACTCAGTCATGTCCAACTCTTTGTGACCCCATACAGTCCATGGAATTCTCTAGGCCAGAATACTGGAGTGGGTAGCCTTTCCCTTCTACAGGAGATCTTCCCAACCCAGGGATCAAACCCAGGTCTGCTGCATTGCATGTGGATTCTTTACCAGCTAGCCTCAAGGGAAGCCCAAGAATACTGGAGTGAGTAGCCTATTCCTTCTCCAGGGGATCTTCCCAACTCAGGAATCTAACCAGGGTCTTCTGCATTGCAGCCGGATTCTTTACCAACTGAGCTATCAGGGAAGCTATCAAAGCTATGACTGTCTCCTAACATTTCCAGCATGAGTATTTCTCACAAAGTGCTATCGTGACACAATGTGACAGCTTATGTCCTAAAGTAGTAAACCATGATTGATTTAAGGACTGGTCATTATTGCTCTGCATTCTCAGTGTCTCTGTGGTCATGGTTGCCTGTTTATTCTGTCCTAAAGTTGCCTCTTTGTGGCTGAAGAAATATTTGCAGAGCAGTCCATTCAGTTGCCCTAATGGAGCATATCAGCAATAAGTTTAAGCAGGTCGAATAGAATGGATATCTCACATACACATAAAACAACCAAACCAAAAACAATGAGAATAAGACAGAAAATGTAACTGTGCAAAATGAATGTAAAAATAAAATGATCACCAATTAGGTCTCAGCAGAACTAAATGACCTCTAAGATGCCGGTTAGGGAAAACTCCCTCTTGTTGAAAATAAAAGCAAACATTCCCAAGGGCGGGGGGAGGGGAGGAACTTGATGTTTATCAGAATTATGTTGGGCAAAAACTAGCAAGAGGTTGGTGCTACCCTGCAGAAAGGAAAACTTGACAGTTGACTTCCTCCCAACAATATGCTTATTTTAAAGCAGTGCTTTATTAGAAAAAAAAAATTCTTTGGAGAACTGCAATTCTTAGGTTAATATGCTCATCCCAAATGATTTCAATTATCCAATTTATTTACAGAGACAAGTCACTCTTTGAGTAAAAGTCAATATGTTTTTAGAGATCCAAAAATGTAATTCTGAGCTCTAGAACACAGCATGCCCCATTTGAAATCATGTTTGTTAAGATGTCTCTTAACAAAGCAATTAGCAAGATGTGTTTGGGGAAACGCAAAAGCATTACAAGCTATTATAAAGAGCGTTAATTTTTTCCAAATCCTTAAAACAATGTAATTTAAAACATATTTGTGACATCATCTGCTTTGTAATAAGAGGTTTATTTTTAATCAAATAAAATAAATGTGAAAGGCTGCAGTTCATTTCACTAAAGCTGCATATCTCCAGAACAAAAGCCTCAAGGCATGTTCAAATGAAAAAATGTTCTTTGGTCAATTATGGGAGGAATTCTGCTTCGTGGCTGCAGGACTCCTGAGAACAATTTTCTACAATATGTCATAGGGCTCCAGGTATGTGGTCATAATGCACTTCTCTATGGAGCCTCTCCAGGGACCAGTGCTCAGAGGCACACACTTTGGAAATCTTCCTAGAAAACAGTAGGCTTATAATGGTGGTTGAAATCCTACATGTGGATAAGACAGTGTATTGGTTTGCTAGGGCTGCTCTAACAAACTAACAAAGTGCCAAAGTACTGTGAAGTGAGAACCCTTAAACCACAGAAATTGAATGTCTCACAGTCGTGGAGGCTACAAGCCTGAGATCAAGGTGTCAACAGGGATGCCCCCTCTCTAAGTGCTAAGGCTCCATTCCAGGCTTCCGCCCTAGCTTCTGGAAGTTCCTTGGCTGTGGCTGCACACTTCCACTCTTCACATGGAGTTCTCATGTGCCTGCCTCTGTCCAAGGGTCTCCTTTGCATTTTACTCATCGCAAGCAGTTCTATTGTTAACTCACACTTCAGTTTAGCTTTTGCAAATTTTAGAGTGGAAAAGAAACCACTGTTACTCAAAAGAAATGTCAGCAGTATTTCTTTGTGATGGCCTTAATATATTCTAGTGAACTGGAAACCAGAGATCCTGATGCATCTATTTTGTTACACGTCCAAGTAAAGCTAGATAGATGAGCTTCCCAGACGGTGTTGTAGTAAAAATTCACCTGTCAATGCAGGAAATGCAAGAGATGCAGGTTCGATCCTTGGATCGGGAAGATCCCCTGCAGTAGGAAATGGTAACCCACTCCAGTATTCTTGCTTGGAAAACACCATGAACAGAGGAGCCTGGCAGGCTACAGTCTATGGGGCTGTAGAGATTCGGACATGACTGAGCAATTGAGCATGCATATATAGACAGAAAGATATAGATATATTCCCTTGTGCTGCTGCTGCTGCTACTAAGTCGCTTCAGTGGTGTCCGACTCTGTGAAACCCCATAGATGGCAACCCACCAGGCTCCCCCATCCCTGGGATTCTCCAGGCAAGAACACTGGAGTGGGTTGCCCTTTCTTTCTCCAATGCATGAAAGTGAAAAGTGAAAGGGAAGTCGCTCAGTTGTGTCCGACTCCCAGTGATCCCATGGACTGCAGCCTACCAGGCTCCTCCATCCATAGGATTTTCCAGGCAAGAGTACTGGAGTGGGGTGTCACTGCCTTCTCCTCCCTTGTGCTATGTTCCAGTAATTTCAACAAGATTATAAGTCCCTAAAGAGCAACAGTATATTTTATATCAATTTTTGTATCTTCAGTATTGCTTATCTTAGAGCTCAATGCAAAGTACATGCTCAATAGAAACTTAAAAGATTAAAATTATTGCCTACTCTCCAAAGCAATATCAAATAATCATAATCAAAATCAAATCATAATCAAAATCATAGCAAAGTCATCCAGAATTCTACCCTGAAGAAAAGAAGACTGAATCTTCTCCCCAAGCTTTCTCTAACTATAAAGCATACACAAAAGTTAGGACTTTTCATCCCTGAAATGTTTGTCACCCCTTGGTTCCTGCCTGCTCTCCTCCCATACTTTCTGATGACCATTTGTTGGTTTTCTCAACCAGTTCACATCACTGCCCCATGACATTCTGGCATTCCCCGATGTTCTCTGCTTGACCTAGTTCACATTTCTAAGTTATCTCCCTGCACAACATTCACAGAGTTCAGCTGTCAACTCCAGAGTAAACTATGGTTAATTATACTTCTCCAGCTCTGATCTCTTTTCCCAAGCTCAGAGACAAATGTTCAGTTTACACTGACCCCCACTTGACTCATTATTATCCCTAAAACACATCAATCCTTTCTTCTGTAACCTGTATTTTGGGGAAACAAGAATATACACCAGTTGCCTTTGTTGTGTTCGTCTCTTTCCTCTCCTACATGCAAACCGTTGTAAAGTGCTGGTGATTCTATCTCCATACACCAACTACCCTGCCCTTTTCCCTCTCTTCCACTGCTGTTAGTGCTGTTCTGTGTAGACTCAGGTCCTTTGCCCTGACACTACAATCATTTCTCTCATTTCCTTGACTGCCCTCCCCATTCACTTGCAACTCTGCTAAATCTCTTCCTTTATCCCTTTAACTCTACTCGCCACCCTTCTCCACATTGACCTGTCCTTCTGAAAGCTGAAATATGTGTCAACCAGAGCTCTTGTCCTCTAGCTTCCTGCTGGTTTTGACCCATGGGAAGTGATGGTAGGTGATGAAGGAGCAGACAGAGGGCACTCAGGTCGTTCACTGCCCTGCTGTCTTTGATCCTATCAGGTGGCCGTCTGTACACACCTCTCTCTCCAGATTGTATCATCTAGAATTGTGGATGATAAAACACTGAGCTTAGTCCCAGTTCCAAGTTCTAGAGGTTGTATTCCTTTTGATTTTTGTTTTCAGAATTTTGCCAACTTCTTTGCCAATTTCTTTTCCAGAATCCCTTTATTAAACTTTTCTCCAATTACTTGAGTTGAATGTATCGTGTCTCCTAACTGATGACAAAGTTGTTTATGCAAAACAAAAAACAATGTCACTCTATTTTAACAAAATCTTAAAACTTTTTTCTATTATCTAAGTTTCAGAGTCTGTAGCATGGCATTCAAAATCTTCCACAGAAATTTGCTCTGGTCTTCCTCTCCCACTATAACCACCCCACTTTTCATCACTGGTGCATGCTCGGGCTCTCTGTGGTTTACCCAACTCCCTAAAAAGTCATACATTTGTATGCACTATGCCCAGAAGTTACTTCTACTCCTCTATCTGGTAAGATGCTATTTCTTTTTAATGCCCAATTTAAAATCCCATCCTTCAATAAAGACTTCTCAATTGAAATCATCTCTTATTTCTTTGTTCTTTTAAATATGTTTCATTATATTTTGATAATTGTATTTGGCTTAAACTGTGTTAAGAGCACTATTTTAAGTGATGCATGCTTGCCTGCTCAGTCATGTCCAACTCTTTGTGACCCTAAGAACTGTAGCCCACCAGGCTCCTCTATCCATGGGAATCTCCAGGCAAGAATATTGGAGTGGTCTGCCATTTCCTACTCTAGGGGATCTTTCTGATCCAGGGATCAAACCTATGTCTCTTGTGTCTCCTGTATTGGCAGGTGGATTCTTTACCACTGAGCCACACAGGAAGCCCCATTTAAGTGAAGGGCTATGTAGTAATATTTGGGTGTGTTCACATGAAAATGTTTCCTTTTCTGACATGTGTGGGGTTTTTTTTGTTTTGTTTTGTTTTGTTTTGTTTTTGACATCAGAAGAATACCTCTCTGTGTTGGCCAAAGTTTCTAGGAAGCAATGCAACTTGAGCTACACTCAACAGTAGTTCCGCCACTCATGCAAAACCACTGTACCCCCAATCAAACAGTAACTTGTATGCAATTGGGCATCATCAGAAAATGAAGATATTGAGAGGAAAATACAGATGGCACAACTTAAATGGAGGGCTTATGTATCGTTCTTGGTGAAACAAAAATAATGTGCGACAAACATAATTCTTAGAATGACGTCTTAATTTCAGTGGAGTGAAATGTGGGGACAAAAGCAAGGGTCACAGATGGAGCCAAGTTAGAATATTCTTTTATGCTTTGATTCATAGCTCTGTGAACTGGGAAAGGAAGTTGAGAAATTTCCCCAAGAGAATCAGGGAATTTCTTCCCTGGTTATGCTGTCCTGAGAATGTTGAACAAACGCTATCCCCAAATTTTCTCATTACTAACACCCAGATTTATCTGACTTTTCTGGTCCACAAGTAAATTTGAGGCACAGATACCAACAACTGCAAAAGAAACTAACCCCAGAGGACCTGGTTTCTATCTTAGGCCATAGTTAAATGCAAGTTGAGTCAATGAAACAAAAGTTCAAAATATATTTAAAGACCTTTTTATAAGCAATATTTACAAGGCTTACATTACTTGGATGGAAATGGTGAAACTGAACAGTGTCTATTCTGCACTGAATGACGAACGCAAAGACTTAAGAGGCAGTCATGAGTTTAAAGGTACATATACTGAATTGGTCCAAACCATAGGAAAGGAAAGGGAGCAGAAACAGCCCACTAGGCAGGTATTTGGGCTATAAGATGAGCTACAATTAGATATTTAAAAACAATAAAAGTAAAAGTATCAACAAAACATTTCACTTTTTAGGGGCTTTCCTTGTGGTCTAGTGGTTAAAACTGCCAGGGTGTGCAGGTTCGATCCCTGGTCAGGGAACTAAGATCCCTGACACTATATGGGCACAGTTCAAAAAACCAAAACCAAAAAAAAAAACTTTTTCACTTTTTGTCAAGCTGTTAAATGTCTTTATACACCAAGTTGAAAAGGCACTACTTCAAACCAGCCTTGAAGAAGCGGCATTCTCGGCCACACACACTGAGTGTCCTACTGGACATCTGGCTTCTCAACCACACCTACGTGCAGAAGAAATAACGTGAAGGGAAGGACAGCGGGACAGAAAGTATCAGCCATGTGCTCGGAACATCAGAGCTCATCTAGAATTTCCCCTGAATCAGTCTATTTCTTCAAGTGAGGGTCAGGGATCCAAGGCTGTGTGGGGGTGATGAGAAGGCAAAGCCCAGACCAAGGAAGAAAACACACAAGCCAGGCAGGATCGCCCATTTTACCAACTCATGCCACGGCCATCTCTAATTTCATGGAACTCTTTCTTGCCTCTCTGTGCACTTCTCTTCCCACAATCTCCACAATTCCCACAACCCACAGCCCTTTCTCTCTCCCCACCCAACCCACTGTTGGCAGGACACATGGTTAGCTTGAAGACACTCAGATGCTGAAGTCAGAGGCGGCCCGTCATGGAAGTGACTCCATTTGTTTCCATTCTTTCATAATCCTTTCAACTAGAGGGGAATACTTTTTTTTGAAAATAACAATCAACAAAAGATGCCCAGAAATCTAAATTATTTCTTTGTACTTAATGGGAGCTCAAGCTATTGTTAATTAGTACTCATGCTTATTTCTGTAAGTTGGATTTGAAAATCACATTATTTGGAAACCTGGGTTGTATATTCTTCTTGTAAATACATAATTATAGCTTCAACTTGGAGGCGACACCTTTGTTTTATAGAAAGAAATAAAAGTGTGCTTTAGTTTAAGGGTATATTAAAAAGTCAGTTTTCTGAACATCTGCTATATTTATCAAATATTTTTCTTAAAAGCTATTTTATACCACATTTTATAGCCACATGTGATTGATCAAAACAGCCCCTTCTTCTTGGTTTGTTTAGAGTTTGATTCACTACACAACTAACCTCAACATGGTATTAGTACTTTTGTTCGTGCAAGAAGTCAGATCATATCAGATCAGATCAGTCGCTCAGTCGTGTCCGACTCTTTGCGACCCCATGAATCGCAGCACGCCAGGCCTCCCTGTCCATCACCAACTCCCAGAGTTTACCCAGACTCACGTCCATCGAGTCAGTGATGCCATCCAGCCATCTCATCCTCTGTTGTCCCCTACTCCTCCTGCCCCCAATCCCTCCCAGCATCAGAGTCTTTTCCAATGAGTCAACTCTTCGCATGAGGTGGCCAAAGTACTGGAGTTTCAGCTTTAGCATGATTCCTTCCAAAGAAATCCCAGGGCTGATCTCCTTCAGAATGGACTGGTTGGATCTCCTTGCAGTGCAAGGGACTCTCAAGAGTCTTCTCCAACACCACAGTTCAAAAGCATCAATTCTTCTGCGCTCAGCCTTCTTCACAGTCCAACTCTCACATCCATACATGACCACAGGAAAAACCATAGCCTTGACTAGACAGACCTTTGTTGGCAAAGTAATGTCTCTGCTTTTCAATATGCTATCTAGATTGGTCATAACGTTCCTTCCAAGGAGTAAGCGTCTTTTAATTTCATGGCTGCAGTCACCATCTGCAGTGATTTTGGAGCCCAGAAAAATAAAGTCTGACACTGTTTCCACTGTTTCCCCATCTATTTCCCATGAAGTGATGGGACCAGATGCCATGATATTCGTTTTCTGAATGTTGAGCTTTAAGCCAACTTTTTCACTCTCCTCTTTCACTTTCATCAAGAGGCTTTTTAGATCCTCTTCAATTTCTGCCATAAGGGTGGTGTCATCTGCATATCTGAGGTTATTGATATTTCTCCCGGCAATCTTGATTCCAGGTTGTGCTTCTTCCAGCCCAGCGTTTCTCATGATGTACTCTGCATATAAGTTAAATAAGCAGGGTGACAATATACAGCCTTGATGTACTCCGTTTCCTATTTGGAACCAGTCTGTTGTTCCATGTCCAGTTCTGACTGTTACTTCCTGACCTGTATATTGGTTTCTCAAGAGGCAGGTCAGGTGGTCTGGTATTCCCATGTCTTTCAGAATTTTCCACAGTTGATTGTGATCCACACAGTCAAAGGCTTTGGCATAGTCAATAAAGCAGAAATAGATGTTTTTCTGGAACTCTCTTGCTTTTTCCCTGATCCAGCAGATGTTGGCAATTTGAACTTTGGTTCCTCTGCCTTTTCTAAAACCAACTTGAACATCTGGAAGTTAACGGTTCACATATTGCTGAAGCCTGGCTTGGAGAATTTTGAGCATTACTTTACTAGCGTGCAAGAAGTCAATGCGTGTTTAAATTAAAAGAAACAACAGCCAGAGAAACTGTGTAGTTACTTCTTTTCTCACTAAACCAAAAAAAAAAAAAAAACTGTTTCCTTTAATCAGAAAGAAATTCTGTATTGAATTTTTGATCGATTATCTTTGTCTTTGTTTCCCTTAAAGTAGCATTACTTAGATATTGTGGTTATAAACAAAATAAACTATATGCCCTTTTTTTCGAGGTCACGACTAAAATATAAAGCATTATAATACCAACCTAGACAGCATATTAAAAAGCAGAGACATTATTTTGCCAGCAAAAGTCCATCTAGTCAAAGCTATGGTTTTTCTAGTAGTCATGTATGGATGTGAGAGTTGGACTATAAAGAAAGCTGAGGTCCAAAGAATTGATGTTTTTGAACTGTGTGTTGGATAAAACTGCTGAGAGTCCCTTGGACTGCAAGGCGATCCAACAAGTCCATCCTAAAGGAAATAAGTCCTGAGTATTCATTGGAAGGACTGCTGTTGAAGCTGAAACACCAATACTTTGGCCACCTGATGCAAAGAACTGAATCATTTGAAAAGACCTTGATGCTGGGAAAGACTGAAGGCAGGAGAAGGGGACAACAGAGGATGAGATGGTTGGACAGCATCATCAACTCAATGGACATGAGTTTGCATAAGCTCTGGGAGTTGGCAATGGACAGTGAGCCATGGCATTCTGCAGCCCATGGGGTCGCAAAGAGTTGGACACGACTGAGTGACTGAACTGACCTGAACTGATAATATCTTGGAAAGAAAATGTATTTTCCATAAGCAGTAGCTTTGTGTTAATTTCCAATAAAATTGAATGATTGACCTATCATATTAAGTGTATATATGAATTTTATACTTTATATTATAATAAGAAAATTAGTACTTTGCCTGGGGAATTCCATGGATAGTGGAGCCTGGTGTGTTACAATCCATGGGTGGTAAAGAGTAGGACATGACTGAGCAACCAAGCACACTCATGATACAGGGCAGAGAGACCAGTCACACTGTCCAAGATAGAGGGAAGCATAAATTCTGAACCCCCAAATCCACAGCAGGATTATACTGATAGAAATAAAGTGTCCGAAATGATAAGGTCTTTAGCTGGAAGCCCAGCTTCCAGGATATAAGACCCAGCTTCATAAACACATATCCTTTTTACAAATGGTGAAATTATTCAACACATAGGCAACTATAAATATGTACAAGAGACCACTTCATCTGGTCTTGGTCTTAGTGTACCTCATAATATCAGAAATTTGCATTAAAATCTGTGATTGCCGTGTGGTACAACATCCTTGGGCATCAACACAGTTCTCTTTGATGACATTCACCCTCCCCAGACTAACCCAGACTTGGCCTCAGGGTCTATTGGAAATCAGTGGTATGGTACAAGAACAACAGTTAGTTCTCTCTAAAATCTTTGATGACATTCACCTCCCAGGAGAGGAGAATAATCAAGGAAGACAACAATGCCAAATTTTCACATTGAGAAGAAGATAAAACAGAGAAAGACAACTATCTGCATGTTATTGACTCTGGCCTCATGTATTAGGTACATGGCTCTCATTCATTCATCTCAATAAATATTGAGTACTTGCTTTATGCCTGGTACTATTTCAGGAGCTGAAGAAAAGATGGTGTACAAAAGAAAGTTCCTGTTCACATGGAGTTGACATTCTACTAGGGTTATCTTCTGTGTGACACTGAACAAGACTGCTTGGAGACCGACCCTGCCTGTGAGTTATTCCAGGCCCAGTCTATGTTTACTCAAAGTTAATGAGATGTGGCAGAAAGGGACAGACTGCCTGGAAAACTATCAAAGTTATGAGGAGTGAACACATGAGTGATGAGAGCGTGTTCTGGTACAAACTTTGGACCTTTCCCATGGGCCCATTTGCTAACTTGTGCTAAATTTCAAAACAGAATTGACCCATGATATGGAAAACATCATGGGTAGATGATGAGAGGTCATTTTAGCAAATCACTTAAGGTACAGAAAGCATCATGTTTATGTCTACAGGATGATAACCATTCTTAAAATAATTATTCTTTAATTATGACCTTTTGAGGAGTCCCTAAAGTCCCTCTTGAATGGAGTCATAGGTCATAAGTAATGTGTGTGAATGAAGAAAAAGACAATAAGAAGTGAATGATAGAAGCACACAAACTTATTTTTAAGAACACTTGCATGCGTGCATGCTAAGTCGCTTCAGTCGTACCTGATTCTTTGTGACCCTATGGACTATAGCCCACCAGGCTCCTCTGTCCATGGGGATTCGCCAGGCAAGAATACTGGAGTGGGTTTCCATGCTCTCCTCCAGGGGATCTGCCCCACCTGGGGATCAAATCCATGTCTCTCACATCTCTTGCACTGGCAAGCCGGTTCTTTACGGTTCTCTAGCGCCACCTGGGAAGTCCTTTAAGGACAAGATAAAGGCTAAATTTGGCCCAAAGGCTGCCGAATTACAACCTCTGCCATAGTGGTATGAAAAAGTAAACTTTTTAAATTATAAAAAATAATCATCATCATTACTGTCATTGAAATATTATCATTTCAGCACTCTTATTTTTTACATTTTTGACACCTAGAATTTAGTCACTATTTTTTTCTTAATCAAAATCCATTCTTCCTTCAGGGCAGCCAATCTTTCCTCTATTTTCGGAGTATGTGTTTTGAATGAGTTCCCCTCTACCAGGAAGAGATGCAACATTTGACCTGGCATAAGTCAATCAAAGCATTATAATCCCCCAGAAAGTGATTGGTTTTGTCATAAGCACACGAACAAAACAGGCCTGGTACAATGCAATAAAATCTTCCTGTTATTTGTAGAAAACAGATTTTTCATTTTTCACATTAGTTATTAGATGTCACATTAGATATTGTAAGGTCTGGAGCATGGTACCCATCATCATGTGACCAGGAGGGTACAGCCTGTCTGACCACAAAACTTTGAACATAGCAAGGGGATGCTATACATTTATTGACCAAATGGGTGATTAGCATTAAAGTGTGCAAATCTGGGTTGCCATGGCAGCTTAACATCTCTGTGGCACAATTTCCTAAACTCTAAAGGAAAAGGGGTAGTTTTAGATTGGTGACTCTTACACTACCGACAGAGAAGAAAAAATACACATCTAAGGGCCCCACATCCTTGTAGTCAACCAATCCTTAATCAAAAATATTTGGGGGAAAAACAAATTCTAGGAAGTTCCAAAAAGCAAAATTTAAATTTGCGGTGTGCCCATAACTATTGACGGAGAAGGCAATGTCACCCCACTCCAGTACTCTTGCCTGGAAAATCCCATGGACGGAGGAGCCTGGTGGGCTGCAGTCCATGGGGCCGCTAAGAGTCGGACACGACTGAGCGACTTCACTTTCACTTTTCACTTTCATGCATTGGAGAAGGAAATGGCAACCCACTCCAGTGTCCTCGCCTGGAGAATCCCAGGGACAGGGGAGCCTGGTGGGCTGCCATCTATGGGGTCGCACAGAGTCGGACACGACTGAAGCGACTTAGCAGCAGCAGCATAACTATTGAAATAGCATTTATGCTGTATTTACAACTATTCATTTAGGATTTACATTGTACTATTATAAGAAATCTATAAAGGATGAAAAGCATACAGGAAGGTGTGTGTAAGTTACATGCAAGCACTACACCATTTTCTATAAGGAACTTGTGCGCCAGTGGATCTTGAGGTCTTGGAGCAATTCTCCACAGATACCCAGCACTGGACAGCAATCACTCCCAGGTGAGGGAGTAGAACCAGAAAAGCTTCCACTGGTGAAATGTTATTCAATTTTTGTTTTACTAAAATATAGACATTGTTTTATTTTCATAACATTTATTTTATTATTAATAAACAAGCAAAAACTGATGTTCCAGGGAAATGGGCATGTTTATTCTTTAGCTTCAAAAACTCCTTGGGACATCACCTCTGACCGAGAGGTATGAGAAACATGGAACCAGACTGTTCAGAAAGAAAATCTACCACTGAAAATCTGTTTATTTACATTTCTGAGTACTTGAACTTCAAGACATCCTCTTAACAATTTACAAGCAAAAGAGCAATATTATTGAGCTCCTATAATCCAGGTTAAGAAAACATCTCCAAACAAGTAGCTCTCAAGAACTAGATTCCCTTCTTCCGTCCACCTACTTCTCATCACCACTGTTTACAAATTACCACTTGCCTTCCCCTGTTTCAGCCACCAAAATTATAATATGAATTTAAAGACCAATGTAAGTAAGCAGTCCCGCCTGTCCTCATCCAAGATGTAAATACATGTGTCAAGTGCTTTATATAAAAAATAAAAGTTTTTTTTTTTAAAGATCTCTTTGACTTTTACAAGTCAATAGATCAATTTTCCCACCTCATTTCAACCAAAAAAGAGGAGAAGATGATAAACAATTTCTTAACTCCATGAGAACTTTATTTCATTGTGTCCAGGTCTATGGATGCAGCCTGAATTCTGTGAGGCAAAGTGGTGTCCCAAGTCCTGAGGACATTCTGTAAACTCGAGCAGTACTTATGGAAACAGCATGCTATGGAGACATTAAAAATGAATCTTGAATTTTCCAACAATAATGTACATTTGCTGGAACACTCACTCTTCCCCAGGCAGAAGTCAGAATGTTTATAGCTTTCAGCCTCACTGTTTGTAAATGGAAAGCTGGACTCAGAATTTATAATCACTGATTAAGCTGCTGTTTTTTACCCAAAATTGGGGGAAAAAAATAGTGGGTTCTCTCATACTGAACCATAAACACATGTTATGTTATGTGCAATAAATTCCCTAACATTGCACTTCTTTTGAAGGGAAAGATGAGGGATGTAATTGAATATTTTGAGCTGAAAGCTAAAAGAGTTTTTCTAGTTGGCGTATCAAGTTAAAAATGAAAAGAAATCCCTATGAATACTGCACCATATGTATTTCAGAATTTTCTTTTTAAGTGTCAGCGTTAACATTTGGAATGCTGAAGCTAGAAGGACCTCACAGATCACCTAATCCAATCCCTTCTTTATAAAAGCAAAATCTGAAAGCTTCTGAAGCAAATTACTTAGAGTCATAGAGTGTCAACATAGAGAACAGAATGTATTCCCCCAACTTCTAATGTAGCATGAGTTTCCTGCATAAAGGATTGTATATATCAATTCAGTATGTTAACCACTAACCAGTGCCACAGATCATTCCCATTGTGATATACCGTCTAAATTGTGAATTTAGACGGTATATCATTGTGAATCCATCTAAATTCAAGTTCTCAGTGTCCTCATCACAGTAGACATAAGTGATTAGTGATATCACATTAGTGATATTCACATAGTGATTAGTGAACACATAAGTGATCCCATTATGCTGATCTGGGACTATTTGCTCACTGAACCATTTCCCCACAGTTCTTTCCGCCCATTTATAAGTGCCTTTGACTAAGCCAGAAAGTTTAAAAAAATACTAACTTGTAAAAAAAAAAAAGAAAGTCTGACTTTGCTGAGTCAAGAAGAAAAGCCTTTATTACAAGCCAGGAGGAAAAGCAGTGGGTCAGAGTGTAATAACCATGCTTTGCAGTTTCTGTATTAGATACTTTGACATCTTGGGGTCTTGCAGACTCTGTAGGGACTGCTCCTCCCAGGACTAGCCAGCTCCTAAAGATAGTAAAGGAATGACCAGAACCCACACCCCAGCTAATTCCTGTTTATCAGGTTCCCACACTCTAGCCCATTATCTCCCTGCCCTAACTACCCTCTGGCCAGGTACCAGGTAACCAGAGACAGTGCCAACAGCCAGAGCCCACTGAAACTAATCAAACTAACTGAACCTAGAGCTGCTTGTTCTGTCTTGCCTGTGACTCAAACCACAGTAGAGGCTCTTGTCACATTTCCCTTCAGGCTCTCTGCCTCCTGGCTAACCCTGGTGCTTCTCCACGTGGCCCTGTATGGCCAATGTCCTCCCTCCACTTGGATACAGTGAGTAACAAAATAGTTCTTCGGTGGCAGTCCTTTCTGCATCTGTTGGCCTCACCATATCTGAATAATAGAGATACTTACATTTTACAACAAACAGGTCAAAGGCCAGGAAAACTAAAGGTGTCAGAGTCAGAGACAGAGTTATAGCAAACAAGAGAAAAGAAGAGGAAGATGCAAGCAGGGAAAATGTGGCAAATGTATGGCTTAGGTACAATTCTTGTAAACCCAGAACTGATTGTGGTATAACTTGGGTGCCCTCCAGCTAATAAGGGAGGGTTTCCTTAAAACGGCACACTAACAGCTTCCGCTTGAACACACTGCTTAATAAGTGACATGTGAGGACTTTAACATTCCCAGACACAGACTCACTGCATTTTCCCGTGACCAGTGCCCTAGATCTCGTCCACAGCAGAACATTAAAATAGCCTCTTAGTCATCTTCCTGCTTTTAAAAAAAAAAATCTTTCTTCCTTTTTTCATCTATTCATCTATTCCACCCTTCATTCATCTATTCCACCCTTTCTTAGCCACAGCCTTCTATTCATAAAAATCCTCCACATTTCCTCCTTTGTTTCTCAGTTAAGTATTGAATCCCCACTGTTATATTCAAAGCTCTCCAAATGTGTCTCCAGTCTAACCATCGGTCTTGATGTCCACACATCCACTGTATTCACTGTGATCTGGTTAAATTAAAACATTCACTGTTCCCAGGGAAAACAGTTTTCCCCTGTTTCAAACCACTCCACCGTAGGATGTATTTTACAATAATGGCTTCATACCTAGGTATGAATTCTTAGCTCCTCCAACAAACTGTTGCGCGATCTTTGGAGTTTAAGGCTCCTTTTTCTCATCCTAAAGTGGAAAGAAAAATACCATGATACAGATTTCTTATAGAGGTTATATGAGATAATACATGTATAGATCTCAGCACAAATTTGGTATGAATTAATACTAGTTAATACCAGATATTATATCATTACTAAGCTTAGTATTTCTGACTTTTCACAGTATATCATACACATTGTCAGTTGATGCTTAAGAAACTCTGACACATAAATCTTGCCATGTTTTCAGCTGAATAAACTCAAATTGAAGAGAAATAACTTTGCTCAAGCTCATACAATCAGATAAGAATTATAAAAGTGTCTTGCCTACTTCTAACCTTCACTCTTTTCCTCTCCACAGTACATCTGGCCTGCCACATAAAGTCATTAGTGGAGAGACTGTGATTCATTTATCTTTTATTGTCAGAGAACTTAAGAATTCTTTTTTTAATTTTTAAACTAACATTATTGAGTACTTGCTATGTACTTGACACTGTTTTAAGAGATTTATATAAACTATATCATTTAAATATGATTACTTCTGCAAGTTACATATTATACCCATTTTCAGGTCAGGAAATGGAAAATCCCAGAGATAAACTTGCTCATAACACACAGGGGTAACTAACAACACTATAGTCATCTAAGGCAGACACTGATGCTCTTACATACTGGGTTAACTTGCAGTTAGTTCTAAAGAGGCATGCGACTGATGGCTATTGAATCAAACTTTAATTGGCATCTGGAAAACATATATTCTTCCTGACTCTAAAGATTGAAAAATGATGAGATTTTATGGAAAATTCATTTGTGTGTGTGTCTGTGTGCATGTAGTTGGGCTTCCCAGGTAGCTCGGTGGTAAAGAATCTGCCTGCCACTGCAGGAGACATGGGTTTGATCATTGGGCTGGGAAGATCCCCTGGAGAAGGAAATGGCAACCCACTCCAGTGTTCTCTCCTGGAGAATCCCATGGACAGAGGAGCCTGGCGGGCTACAGTCCATGGGGTCACAGAGAATAGGGCATGACTGAATGACTGAGTACACCACATGTGTGTAGTGTTTGACTGTGTTATGTATATTTTAATAAGCATTCTAACTTTCTTACAATAATAGAAATCCTCAGCAAAAACAGAACATGGCTAATCTGGGAGCAGAAAGGCAGGAAGAGGGGTGGGGAGTTGATAACCTTTGCAGTCTTCTTAGCTAGCAGTGACTCTATGGGAAGTTCTGACCAATAGGATGTTAGAGAAATGATGGAAGTAAGTTCCAAGACAAATCTTAAAGGCAAGTGCAGGTTACTTCCGCCTCTCCTCCACCCTGCTTAAGAATGAAGATGATGCCCTAGGAATGACATTGTGGAAATCTTGAAATAGCCTAAGTCTCAGACAGCTATAGATCTGCCTCACCAGTCCTGAACTTGAAATCCTAACTTCCAAAGGAGAAACAATTTCTATCTACTTAAATCACTGTTATTTTGGTACTTATATTACATGCAGCCCAATTATCACAATGCTTCTTTCTTAAATATTTACTGATGAGTAGTAGAAAGCTAAAGAAGAAAAAGGGGAACAATTGAAATATGTTTTGAGGGATCTGTAGGTTAAGTATCAAGCCATAGAAATATGGACTCTCAGGACTCGGAAGGAGTTTCAGTCAGTTCAGTCACTCAGTCATGTCCGACTCTTTGCGACCCCATGAATCGCAGCACGCCAGGCCTCCCTGTCCATCACCAACTCCCGGAGTTCACTCAGACTCATGTCCATCGAGTCAGCGATGCCATCCAGCCATCTCATCCTCTGTCGTCCCCTTCTCCTCCTGCCCCCAATCCCTCCCAGCATCACAGTCTTTTCCAATGAGTCAACTCTTCGCATGAGGTGGCCAAAGTACTGGAGTTTCAGCTTCAGCATCATTCCTTTCAAAGAAATCCCAGGGCTGATCTCCTTCAGAATAGACTGGCTGGATCTCCCTGCAGTCCAAGGGACTCTCAAGAGTCTTCTCCAACACCACAGTTCAAAACCATCAATTCTTCAGCGCTCAGCTTTCTTCACAGTCCAACTCTCACATCCATACAGACCACTGGAAAAACCATAGCCTTGACTAGATGAACCTTTGTTGGCAAAGTAATGTCTCTGCTTTTCAGTATGCTATCTAGGTTGGTCATAACTTTCCTTCCAAGGAGTAAGCATCTTTTAATTTCATGGCTGCAGTCACCATCTGCAGTGATTTTGGAACCCAGAAAAATAAAGTCTGACACTGTTTCCCTTGTTTCCCCATCTATTTGCCACGAAGTGATGGGATCAGATGCCATGATCTTCATTTTCTGAATGTTGGGTTTTAAGCCAACTTTTTCACTCTCCTCTTTCACTTTCATCAAGAGGCTTTTTAGTTCCTCTTCACTTTCTGCCATAAGGGTGGTGTCATCTGCATATCTGAGGTTATTGATATTTCTCCTGGCAATCTTGATTCCAGCTTGTGCTTCTTCCAGCCCAGCATTTCTCATGATGTACTCTGCATAGACGTTAAATAAGCAGGGTGACAATATACAGCCTTGACGTGCTCCTTTTCCTATTTGGAACCAGTCTGTTGTTCCATGTCCAGTGCTAACTGTTGCTTCCTGACCTGCATACACATTTCTCAAGAGGCAGGTCAGGCAGTCTGGTATTCCCATCTCTTTCAGAATTTTCCACAGTTTCTTGTGATCCACACAGTCAAAGGCTTTGGCATAGTCAATAAAGCAGAAACAGATATTTTTCTGGAACTCTTGCTTTTTCCATGACCAGCGGATGTTGGCAATTTGAACTCTGGTTCCTCTGCCTTTTCTAAATCCAGCTTGAACATCTGGAAGTTCATGGTTCACATATTGCTGAAGGCTGGCTTGGAGAATTTTGAGCATTACTTCACTAGCATGTGAGATGAGTGCAATTGTGCGGTAGTTTGAGCGTTCTTTGGCATTGCCTTTCTTTGGGATTGGAATGAAAACGGACCTTTTCCAGTCCTGTGGCCACTGCTGAGTTTTCCAAATTTGCTGGCATATTGAGTGCAGCACTTTCACAGCATCATCTCTCAGGATTTGAAATAGCTCAACCGGAATTCTGTCACCTCCGCTAGCTTTGTTCATAGTGATGCTTTCTAAGGCCCACTTGACTTCACATTCCAGGATGTCTGGCTCTAGGTCAGTGATCACACCATCATGATTATCTGGGTCACGAAGATCTTTTTTGTACAGCTCTTCTGTGTATTTTTGCCACCCCTTTTAATATCTTCTGCTTCTGTTAGGTCCATACCATTTCTGTCCTTTATTGAGTCCGTCTTTGCATGAAATGTTCCCTTGGTATCTCTAACTTTCTTGAAGAGATCTCTAGTCTTTCCCATTCTGTTGTTTTCCTCTATTTCTTTGCATTGATTGCTGAGGAAGGCTCTCTTATCTCTTCTTGCTATTCTTTGGAACTCTGCATTCAGATGCTTATATCTTTCCTTTTCTCCTTTGCTTTTTGCTTCTCTTCTTTTCACAGCTATTTGTAAGGCCTCCCCAGACAGCCATTTTGCTTTTTTGCATTTCTTTTCCCTGGGGATGGTCTTGATCCCTGTCTCCTGTACAATGTCATGAACCTCAGTCCATAGTTTATCAGGCATTCTATCTATCAGATCTAGGCCCTTAAATCTATTTCTCACTTCCACTGTATAATCATAAGTGATTTGATTTAGGTCATACCTGAATGGTCTAATGGAAGGAGCTTAATAGTTATCTAATCTATCCAAAGAGGTCATATTCAATACTCTCCAAACTTAGTGAAGTAGAGTCACAGGAAAACTGAAAAAAAAAAAAAAAAAAGATCTGTTGAATTAGGCACACCTAAAACAAAGTGTCGAACTCTGATACTTGTCAGAGCTACATCTATGAATTAAATGTGCATCACTCAGGAGGCATCTGTGCAATGCACTGATATAAGCCTTCAGTGTGCTGACTGTTTATGAGATGATTCAGGAGGGTCAGAGCTGCTGGAGTCATGGCCAAGGCCCAGAGGGGGATATAAATCAAAAGAAAATTTTTAGGGGCTCATGTAGATTTACCTATTGACACTACATCCAAAGACTTTATTTGGTTCATGGGATTCAGAACACTTTGCCTCAATTCTTAGGGACTTAGAAAAGCATTTTCTCCCACACATCCCTCATCGCACATCTCCAATGACTTACTTCATGGAAGCAAGATCAGATCACATGAGGCTCATTATGGTTTTTAAAATATGTGTGTTATAAGAGCTGCATTTTCATGGTTATGCCAACAAGTTGACAGTGAGGTCATGGTTGCTGCACAAAGTGACATTATGGTTTATTCTCACGTTTATGCCAACTTTCAGAAGGAAAACAGAAGATCAAAGACACTGACTCCTTGATAGTGCCTTGCACAGCAGGAAGTTCAACATCATGCTCCTAATTGGTATTATACGGCATCGGCCCAGAGGCCTGAGAAATGGTGATATCCAGGCATTGGGCAGAGAAATTTGAAGAATTATGGTAAGATCTGTTCCTCAAAGGGCAAGGATGTGTCAGAGAATAATTCTCCCCCAGGAGCAACTGGGATCTTCCTGCTTGACTCTGGGGTCAGCCCAACCCCCACCCCATAACAGAGAGACTTGCACCAGGTCCACAGCACAAAAGCAAGGCTTCCCCTTCATCTTCCTGAAAGTATCCTCAAAAACTGAGTTTACATGGCCAACCAAAAAGACACTCTAAAATCTGCAAAGCCTTCAATTCTCTTCATCTAACACCACTGCCTTCCCATTTTTTTTGACTTTTTTGTTCTTTTAAAATGTGATTTGTATGGTCTATTGAAGTGGAAATAAAACTGCTACAAAATGTATTTTTATAAAAAGAATAAAAAGCAGAGCTACTTGGAAGGTGTTTGATTTGCACTCTACATTGGTCACATGCCCACATTATTATGATCCACCTAACGCAAAGTCGAACACGACTGAGCGACTAAGCATAGCACAACACACGATGTATTTTACTCCTTCAGTAGGCCAAACTTAACTTACAGTGGGCATATCACAACTTACCAAAACTACAGGTATTCAATTGTACAGCTCTACATCAACTGTATCTGCCACTTGTCAGTATTTTTGTGTTGTAAGGAAAGAATATTGGCCTTTAAATAAAATAAAATTTACTTATTAAAAAACACTCTATATCTAATTATTTGGTTCAAAATATTTGAGGTTTAGGCCAGGTATTTTATGATTTTTCTTCCTGATAATATTTGCTTATTACAAAAAATGCATAAAGAGAAAATTTTGTAACTATGTTTGATGATAGATGTTAATTAGACTTATCTTGGGGATAATTTCTCAATATACGTCAATTACCTCAACTATTTTTAAAGTTTAAAAAAATGCATAAAATACATGTAAGTGTAAAAAAGAAATAAAACTCACTATAATGACACCATAAGAATTAAAAGAAATATTCTGGTACATTTTATAATATTTTAATATAGCTCATATTCTATATTTAAAATTATATCACACTAGTTATCTGTGTTTTAAGACATTTTCTGTTTTCCATGATATTTTGTTTGGATTCTCTTTTGCTACATGGACTATATTTTGTTTAGTTTTAACTCCTTACATTTTTTGGAAAAAATCTAGCAGTGATGGTTAAAGTTTCTTCTAAAATTATTCATTGTAGTGTGGCAACCCACTCCAGTGTTCTTGCCTGGAGAATCCCAGGGACAGGGGAGCCTGGTGGGCTGCCGTCTATGGGGTCGCACAGAGTCGGACACGACTGAAGCGACTTAGCAGCAGTGTTATTCTATTAAATGGGTTTCCCTGGTGGCTCAGAGGGTAAAGCGTCTGCCTACGATGAGGGAGATCCAGGTTCAATCCCTGGATCAGGAAGATCCCCTGGAGAAAGTAATGGCAACCCACTCCAGTACTCTTGCCTGGAAAATCCCATAGATAGAGAAGCCTGGTAGGCTATAGTCCATGGGGTCATAAAGAGTAGGACATGACTGAGCGACTTCACTTTCACTTTCTATCAAATGAAGAATAAGTGGATATCATTTAAGTTACTCCCTTTACTAACAACAAAATAAGAAAATTTAAGATTCCTCTGTCCCTTCCTGTTACAGTAGCTTCATAAAGTCCTATTCAACATTATCTGTGAATATTATTAAAAACTGTGGTTAAAACACCTGGCACAGATCATGGGAAACAGTTCATGAGTTTAATCTCTGTATAACTCACAGTAAACCATGTATACTCTATCTGAATCTTTATGTGTTATTGGTAAATGAATTATCTGAAATCCAAAGAATAAGATGTATTTTGTCCACTACTAGAAGTATTTGTATCCAAATTCATGCTCTAGTTTTAAAAAATAGTTACTATTAAGTGACAATTTACTAAATTAATTTGCCTGCTCATCACCTCATATTTCTTTTCCTACATAGTCCCCTCCAGTTCATTCTATATAGATAAAACTAGTTCTATCTCTTTCCTTTTTTTAGAGGTAACTGAGTTTTTTCCTTGTTTTCCTCCTTTGTTCCCTTTTTTATAGATTTATAATTTGTTCCTTTTCTTTTTTAAAAAAGTGGTAACATGAACTTTTAACATTTATTTTTATTAATGATTTCTAAAGTTAATGTTTTAATCTCACTCATGAACAATATAAGCATCTTAGGACCATGCTTCCTTGGTGGCTCAGACAATAAAGAATCTGCCTTTTAATGCAGGAGATCCAAGTTCAATCCCTGGGTTAGGAAGATCCCTTGGAGAAGGTAATGGCTACCCACTCTAATATTCTTGCCTAGAGAATCCCATGGACAGAGGAGCCTGGTGGGCTACAGTTCATGGGTTTACAAAGAGTTGGACACTTTTAGGACCATGTGGAGCCTGGTGGGCTGCCATCTATGGGGTCGCACAGAGTCGGACATGACTGAAGCGACTTAGCAGCAGCAGCAGGACCATGTTAACTTACTAGCGGAGAAAGCAATGGCACCCCACTCCAGTACTCTTGCCTGGAAAATGCTATGGACAGAGGAGCCTGGTGGGCTGCAGTCCATGGGGTCGCAAAGAGTTGGACATGACTAAGTGACTTCACTTTCACTTTTCACTTTCATGCGTTGGAGAAGGAAATGGCAACTCACTCCAGTGTTCTTGCCTGGAGAATCCCAGGGACAGCAGAGCCTGGTGGGCTGCCGTCTATGGGGTCACACAGAATCGGACATGACTGAAGCGACTTAGCAGCAGCAGCAGCAGCAGGAACTTACTAGAGCTCAAACATGGACAAAAACATGCTCCTATGCCTTCATGACTTTATATTTACTGGAGATAACAAGCTTGATCAAAAACTATTATCAGCATACCACTGATATGAAAGTCTTAATAAGCTTCAAATCACAATTCATATATTTTCTATATCTCCACTTCTGATATAAGTTAGTATCCTGGTCTTTGTCCATAATTAATTCATCCAAACAGCCTAAATACAGAGACTTTAGTTTGAGCAAAGCAGGATTAAGCTTTTAAGAATTACTCTATCACATTAAATCTGTGTCATAAAGAGTTCTCTGCATTTAGGACACAAAGGAGGGGAAGATGACCTAAGTGTGGCTAAGCTAAACGAGTCGTGGTTAAGTCTTATGTTTATTCATGTTTTGAAAGAAAGATGAGAACTGCTATATGGTTTTTTTAAATATCAGCTGCATTATTTTCTTGAAATTTTATTTAACATTTGTACTTCATGTTCAAAGTTCTTTCAAGCTCCACAAGAGTAGAAATCACAGGCTGTGGAGCCTGTGATATGCTATGCTGTGGTAGCCAGCATAGCATGTAGGAGTCACTTGAGAGATTTGTGACTATTGTATGCAGAAGCAGATGAGTAAGATGAATACATGAATTAGTGAATAAAGGAAGATACAGGAGAGTACCTAAATGCAATGGCTTGACGTTTTTTACCTAGCTTTTTTTTTTTTTTGCAATTTTCTCACTATTATTTCATTTTAAAAATATTATTCAAATTTATTTAAAATTATTTGAATATATTATTGTGTTTAAAAATGAATGTGTCTTTTGTTTGCTTAACTGTTTTTGAGTGTTTTTTGTAGCCAAAACTTTTAATACTGGTCCATAAGAAAGTCTGTGAGAGCCTAAGTTAACAATTATTCTAAGCATTAGAACTGGAATAGACAACACAATCATATTTTGAAGAAAAGTGGAGTAATTTGATAAAAAAATAAAAAGCTCACAAGGTTAAGGAGAATCTCTGAAGGTCATCTTATCTGTGCACCCAGATCCAGGAAAAATCACACATCAGTCATTTCAGACTATGGAGTATATTTTGCTTTAAAATAAACCCAGTAAAAGACGCCCTACCATCATCCTTCCTAACAAATCCCAGTTTTAAAAAGTCATCAGAAATGACTTCCCAATATTAAATCAAAATTCCTCATTATGATAAAAACTAAAAGCAACTGATGCTATGGTAAATGCATTATGTGGACTGTTTCATTTAATCCTCATCATCCTTTGATTCAGAAAGAAATGAGGAAACTAAGGTTTATAGGGGAGAAGAAATAAACAGAAAAAGGATTGGACCCTAGGAAATCTGACTTCAGGACCCATTCACATAATTATTCCACTCTCTGCTTCCCTGTGCTGCAATATAAATAATTTTCTTCATGGCTAATTGATAGTGGTCATGGCCAACAGATCTCCAATCTTAGGTATTTCCATATTTTAATTCTATTTTATGTAGAATTAATTCCTATTTTAAAAGGGCCTAAAACAGGGATGGATTATAGTTTCTGCTTCTTCTTCCTCTTTCCAACATCTACCCAACACTCCAACCCCTACACACACACACACACACACACACACCCCCCTCACTTTTTAATCTGTATCTAGTCTATTAGTGGACTCCTCAGGTGGTGCAGTGGTAAAGAATCTGCCTGCCAAAGCAGGATAGGCAAGAGATGTGGGTTCAATCCTGGGTCAGGAAGATCCCCTGGAATAGGAGATGGGAACCTACTTCAGTATTCTTGCCTGGAGAATCTCATGGACGGAGGAGACAGGTGGGTTATGGTCGATGGGGTCAGAAAGAATTGAATATGACTGAGCAACTGAGCGTAGCACAACACAATCTATTTAGCATCATTCTATGTTCCTCAATTATAGCGAACAGGAAGACAAAAGGACCGCTAGAATCTGAAATTTCATGTTTCCAGAACCATCCAAGAAGCAGGTGAAGTAGGAAATAAGTAAGGTAGGCCCCAAAGTCAGTGTCTGTGAAGTCGTGAAGTCGCTCAGTTGTGTCCAACTCTTTGTGACCCCATGGGCTGTAGCCTACCAGGGTCCTCTGTCCATGGGATTTTCCAGGCAATAGTCCTGGAGTGGATTGCCATTTCCTTCTCCAGGGGATCTTCCCAACCCAGGGACTGAACCTGGGTCTCCCGCATTGTAGACAGACGCTTTACCATCTGAGCCACCAGGGAAGACAAAGTCAGTGTCTAGGCTCTAGTTACTATTTTTGAGACATCGGGGAGGTTTTTATTAACCTCATCAGCAAAATGGAGAAATAAAGCAATTTCTAGTCATTATAAAGATCTAATTACATTATCTCTATAAAGCTTTGCACATTATGCATGGCCTATAGTATAAGTAGTCAACTAATGTTAGATACTGATATTAATTCTTGCCCGGAAAACCATCTAGTCACAAATTATGTCATAAATATGTTGGTAGTGGTGATGATTTTTAGCAGATCCACTATGGCAGCTACATAGAAAACATCTATTTTTCAAATGTTAAGAGATTGATTATGTGGAGGACTCCTTTGCAGTTCTGCTCAATGGCACACAGTCATAGCTCAAAATCAATGTGTCCAGGCTTCCCTAGTGTCACGGTGGTAAAAAATCTGCCTGCCAATGCAGGAGACATGGGTTCAATTCCTGATCTGAGAAGATTCCACATGTATGAAGCAGCTAGGCCCATGAGTCACAACTAGTGAGCCTTTACTATAGAGCCCAGGAGCCACAACTACTGAAGCCCAGATGCCCTAGAGCCTGTGCTCCGCAACAAGAGAAACTACTGCCATGAGAAGCCTGCACACTGCAACTAGAGAGTAGCTCCAGTTCTCCAAAACTAGAGAAAAATCCTACAGTAACAAAGACCCAGCACAGCCATACATAAATAAAATTTTTAAGAATTTAAAAAATAAAGAAATCAATGTGCCATAGGAGTTATCTTCTGTTTCTGCTACGGTAGATGTAAGCAGTTGAGATTATTTGGATATAAAACCCTGTGCCCCCTTTTCATCCATTTATTATGCTCTAGCACTATTTTGGGGACTTCCCAGATGGTGCAGTGGTAAAGAAATCACCTGCCAATGCAGGAGAAGCACTGGCGAAGAATATCCCCGTCAGGAGGATCTACCAGAGGAGGAGATGGCTACCCACTTCCATATTCTTTCCTAGGAAATCCCATGGACAGAGGAGCCTGGCCGGCTACAGTCTGTGGGATCACAGAAGAGTCAAACACAACTGAGCACACACTGAACATTACTTTTGGAGAAAGCCCGAAGAGGCTGCAGGCATTCCTCTGGCCCACCTTCATAAGGAGATGGGATAGCTCTCTATAAAGATAAGAACCTAGGTCTGGAATTTCGACATCAAAATATCATCTCTGTCATCAAACAGCCAACATGGATCAACTTTCTGTAGCTTCTCACCAGCAACTTTCCTCTCCAGTGACCTCATTCTGCTTCTGGTAAATGCCCAACTCAAATATCTGATCATTGTAGCAGCTCCATATTCATCTAAAGTCTCCAAGCTTGATTCTTGCATTAAACCAGAATCCATAAAACCACAAAACTGGAACATGCTATGCTTGATCTCATATACAAGCTGTCTCCAATTGTTGTAAAAATATTATCACTCATTCTATCCTTTATGAAAACATCCACATGAAAAATTTCTTTCTAATCTCAGGGCCAGATTAAAGATATAAACATACTTGATAAATTTCTGAGCTTCCCATTTTTGGATAGTGAAAGCTTTATAACATGCTAGCTTCCAGGGTGAAGTTCTCACTTAAATTTGACTTCAAGTATATAACTTGTGACCACCATGTTTTTCTTTGATTATTTAAACAGCCTTATGTTTGTCAGATAATTTTTCAGTCGATTTTCATACTAATCCAGTTTGAATATGGTCCCTGACGTCCCTGTGGGTTAAGTCACTGAGTTGACCACTCTCTGCTTGTGACCCTGTGCCTCACACAGTTGGTTAGCATCTGCAGGGCAGCTTACCTGTATTCATTCCAGCTTTGCTCAGCATCTTGTGTAACTACCCTGTAGAAAGTCCTGCTAAGTCACTCAGGCAAAAGACTTATTCCAGGATCCAGTGTCCAACCCTGATCACTGGGCTTTTTCTGACTGCTCACCTTGCCTGTGGGTTACTGATCCATTTCCTTTTTTCCCTTTTTATATCAAAAATCCTTGAGAGGGATTTCCCTGGTGGCCCAGGGGTTAGGAATCCACGTTTCAGTGCAGGAGATTTGTGTTCCATCCCTGGTCTAGGAACTAGATCCCATATGCCACATAGTAACAAAGCCATCTTGCCCCAACAAAGAGCCTGCATGTGGCAACTAAGACCCAACACAACCAAACATAAATAAATAAACATTAAAAAAAATCCCTGAGAAATTGTCTATATTGTGTCTCCAATTCCTCACCATCTATTTTCTCTTAAACTCACTCCACCCACCACTCTCTTTTGACTGCTTTTTTCAAGGTTGCCAATGGCTTCCCAGTAATTAAACATAATAGCTCATTCTCAGGTTTCCTCTTTCTTCAATAGTACCCAACTCAAGCGCTCGATTTCTCTTCCTAAGCACACTCTTCATGAGTCTCTCAGTGGCCCCTCGCTTAGCTCACCCATTGCTCCTTCTGTCTCCTCAGCTAGCTCCCCTTCTCCCACTGCTAATGGCTGAGCTCCTAATTGATCTCCTGCTTCTATCCTGATGCTACTGGAGCCTATGCTCAGCGAAGCAACCAGGTGATTTCTTTTAAAATATGAATAAGATGATAAGTAAGATGCAACTTCTTAAAGGTCTCCAGAGACTTCCAATTTCACTAGGGAAATAGCCAAATTTCTCATAATAGTGTACCATTGCCTCTCTGATCTCAGTGTCTTGCTTAGTTTACACTGGCCTCTTTGCTGTTTCTCCAACACATTAGGTGTAGGCCCACCTCAGGGCCTTTGCATGTGCTCTTTCCTTTGCTAGGGATGATTTAATCTCTTGTTTCTTCCATGTGTTTACTGAATCCCTTCTTTGCAATGAAAGTTGCTCTGATGATTTAATTTAAAATTATAATATGCTCTCCATACTTTTACTTGCCCTCTATCTCCGTATCTTGTTTCTCTGCTTTGGTTTTTAATTTTTTTTCCATATAATATAATGCTTTCTAATATATTACCTAATTTACTTATTAAATTCATTGCCAATTTCTGTCTTACTTGGCACATACTAGGGGCTCAATAAACATTTGCTCAATAAACATGGCAAGAATATCTATATTAATCAACATTCTGATAAACATGGCAAGAATAATTATATTAACCAGCTAATTCTTTTTTTTTTTTTCCAGCTAATTCTTATAAATTAGCTAGAATCCACTCTAGCTAATTTGAGGGAAATTACTAGTCATTTATCTTTGGTACAAATGAAGTAAAATTATAGAGAATCACTTTTTAATAATTCCTAGAATCACAAGGTAACATTTTCTAGGTAAAGGAGCAGCCAGGAGCAGCTAAAATCATACCCTGACCTATGATTAGAAGGGCTTCTCTTGTGGCTCAGCTGGTAAAGAATCTGCCCACAATGCAGGAGACCTGTGTTCGATCCCTGGGTTGAGAAGATCCCCTGGAGAAGGGAAAGGCTACCCACTCCAGTATTCTGACCTGGAGAATTCCATGGACTGTATAGTCCATGGAGTCGCAAAGAGTCAGACACGACTGAGCGACTTTCACTTTCCTTTTCAGAGAAGGTGATGGCACCCCACTCCAGTACTCTTGCCTAGAGAACCCCATGGATGGAGGAGCCTGGTGGGCTGCAGTCCATGGGGTCGAGAAGAGTTGGACACGACTGAGCGACTTCACTTTCACTTTTCACTTTCATGCGTTGGAGAAGGAAATGGCAACCCACTCCAGTGTTCTTGCCTGGAGAATCCCAGGGACAGGGGAGCCTGGTGGGCTGTCATCTATGGGGTCGCACAGAGTCGGACACGACTGAAGTGACTTAGCAACAAAATGATTAGAAAGCAATCAAATCAGGAAACTGTGGCCACTGTTTCAACCCAAACAGAACTGACTCCTTTTGTCACCATTCTTGTCAGAATATCCCATCTCTTCGTTCATGAGTGCCACCATGGAAATGCCCACTTGGCTAAAACCTAGGTCATAAGTACAACCATAGGTGAAGGGAAATCTGATAAATATTGTCTTTTGTTTTCCAGTCTTTAGTCTTTGCATTCTCCAGGAAGACATGACAAGGAAGTGTGAGTGAGCGCATAGTAAACCAACTGCATCATGTATCACATCCCACCCCGTGACTACCCTACCTCAGTAGAGTCACTAACTCTGACACTTAAACTTCCAAATAACAGTAGCAATATTTTCACTCCCCATAATGCAACTTTCCTCACATCAATGAAAAGGTACAAGACCATCTCCTCAAAGGAAGAGATCCAAAATGTCATCAAACATTGAAACCATTTCTGCATCAGCTCTTCTCAGTTTAGTCACATTTCTCTTTTGCTATTCTGTAGCTATATATCCTGTATTTATTAAGATCACTACCAACACCACATGTATGTAAAATACTAGTGAGACAGGTGAAACTTTTTTGTTTTCTTCCTAAAATGTCACTAAATTAAAAAAAAAATTATCAGCTGTTATTTTTAAAAATAATTTGAAAGCAAAATAGAAAACATAAAAACTTTCTCAATTTTAAAAACATTTTAACGTCAAATCAAATTATATTCAAATTTCATTTATATATATATATCTTTACATTGATCTATACGTGTGTGTGTTTGTGCATGCACATGGGTATATGCATATATTTAGTTTCATGAGTGAAACATAGGTCTGTTACATAGTTGAGAAAAAATATTATGTTGAATGGGGAGCCACTCTACCACAATTGACAATTTAAAACAAATGAAAATAAATAATTTTTTAAATTCCTAATTCCGGAAAAAGAAATGATCAAAACTGTCTTAATGAATGATTGTAATTTCCACTTTCAAAAGCATGTTTCTAGTTAATCCTAAAAAAATGCTTCACAATAAATGATTGCTTTATGTAACAATTTGGCAGTTCTAACAGTAAATTTTATTGCACTTTTTTTTTCAACACTTCTTTCAAATTTCCAAAAAAGGAATCTAAATGGTAACCATATTTTCTGAACTAGATTCAGTAGTTTATTTTCATAAATAGTTGGGAGAAAAATAGAGGAATTTAACTTTTCCTTGCTTTAATATTCATTTTAATGTGAAAAATCTCGGGAATGCACGCTAAGGAAACTGTAAATACTTCATATATGAAAGTAAATTACTTTTACTGTACTGCTGCTGCTGCTGCTAAGTCGCTTCAGTCGTGTCCGACTCTGTGCGACCCCATAGATGGCAGCCCACCTAAACCTCTAGAATTTATGGTATATTAACAGAAAATATGTCATTTATGTCATTCAAACTTTTCTGTTATGGTAGTGATGTTAAATTTTATGATGTTCATTTCTCCAATTTGCTGGTTCTAGGAATGTATGTACTTTAAATAGGGAAGCTGTCTCCACTTCTAATTATATATTAGCCTCCACAAGAGAATTTGGCTCAGGAATCAATAACCTGAAAAATCTGAGTACCAAACACAAACATGTGAAAAAATGTATAAAGAAAATTAAAGAACATTCACAGAATTCTTAAGGAAACAGAGAGCCCTTTACGTACGTGTTCAGGTGGATGCTCAAAAGGAATACTTTTCCCTGCCCCTAATTTTGCCCATTGATTCCCTGGCATGGAATTCTAACACACAGATCTCAAGTCTTGAGTCTGTTCCTAGCTTTTCTGATAACTTGCTTTTGTACCTTCCAAATCCTTGCCCTATCCATGCTTTAGATTTCCCCCATATATTAATCAAAAGATGACTAAATGCAAACAACTTCTTGCTTTTGTTGGTTAGTCGCTAAGTCGTGTCTGACTCTTTTGCAACCCCATGAACTGTAGCCCCCTGGGCTCCTCTGTCCATCAGATTTCCTACGCAAGAATACTAGAGTGGGTTGCCTTTTCCTTCACCAGGCAAATATCTTAAATCTACATAAAAAAAAAATTTATTGGATGACAAGATGGATGCCTCATAAAACCTAAAGGAGTTAAATTCAGCAAGAACAGAAGAACTAGAACCAGGAAATAAAACTGTTGGGAACCAAGGCATTTATTTTCCACTTTTTTCTCTGTGTAGCCAAATGTTTCATTCGGGTTTCTTTTCTGTGTGGTTTCTCTCCTTTCTCCCTCTTTCTTGGTTCCATGGGTTTATTTACCAGCACAAAGCCCCAAATAAGACCATCTTCACTCATATATCCTTACAAATAGCACACCCACAACTAAGGGAGCAAGCCTTTGCAAACTCCAATTCAAGCTCCAGGGAGAGAAAATGTAATTGCCTAATTTAGGTCATGTTTCTCCCTTTGGTCCCACCAGTTGTAAGCAAAGAACAGGAAGGGATGAAGTCATGAGGCAAAGAGTCACTGAGAGAATTTTTGCTAAGAAAGTAATATGGGCTGGAAAGGAATTGAGTGGTGGGAGAAAAGGTTTGCGTCTCTACGATTTGTCTCCAAAATTCTTAAAGATGATGTAGGTGTAAATGGAGACCACAGATGCAAGTGATTTGAAAATGTTCTTAAGTACTTTAAAATGCTGGATGTAAGTATCAGTATGATTCTTCTGTGGCTCATCGAATTTCTTTTGTACTAAATTTAACATTTTGGATTAGTTAACATCAGTTCAGTTCAGTCGCTCAGTCATGTCTGACTCTTTGCAACCCCATGGACTGCAGCACACCAGGCCTCCCTGTCCATCACCAACTCCCAGAGTTTCCTCAAACTTACCATTGAGTCAGTGATGCCATCTAACCATCTCAGCCTCTGTCACCCCCTTCTCCCACCTTCAATCTTTCCCAGCATCAAGGTCTTTTCCAATGAGTCAGTTCTTTGTGTCAGGTGGCCCAAGTATTGGAGTTTCAGCTTCAGTATCAGTCCTTCCAATGAATGTTCAGGACTGATTTCCTTTAGGATGGACTGGGTGGATCTCCTTGCAGTCCAAGGGATTCTCAAGAGTCTTCTTCAACACCACAGTTCAAAAGCATCAGTTCTTCTGCACTCAGCTTTCTTTATAGTCCAACTCTCACATCCATACATGACTACTGGAAAAACCATAGCCTTGACTAGACGGACCTTTGTTGGCAAAGTAATGTCTCTGCTTTTTAATATGCTGTCTATGTTGGTCATAACTTTTCTTCCAAGGAGTAAGCATCTTTTAATTTCATGGCTGCAGTCACCATCTGCAGTGATTTTGGAGCCCAAAAAAATAAAGTCTATCACTGTTTCCCCTGTTTCCCCATCTATTTGCCATGAAGTGATGGGACCAGATGCCATGATCTTAGCTTTCTGTATGTTGAGTTTTAAGCCAACTTTTACACTCTCCTCTTTCACTTTCATCAAGAGGCTCTTTAGTTCTTTTCTTTCTGCCATAAGGGTAGTGTCATCTGCATATCTGAGATTATTGATATTTCTCCCGGCAATCTTGATTCCAGTTTGTGCTTCATCCAGCCCAGCGTTTCTCATGATGTACTCTGCATATAAGTTGAATAAGCAGGGTGACAATATACAGCCTTGATACACTCCTTTCCCGATTTGGAACCCGTCTGCTGTTCCATGTCCATTTCTAACTGTAGCTTCTTGACCTGCATACAGATTTCTCAAGAGGCAGGTCAGGTGGTCTGATATTCCCATCTCTTGAAGAATTTTCCACAGTTTGTTGTGATCCACACAGTCAAAGGGTTTGGCATAATCAATAAAGCAAAAGTAGATGTTTTTCTGGAGCTCACTTGCTTTTTCGATGATCCAGATGATGTTGGCAATTTGATCTCTGATTCCTCTGCCTGTTCTAATTCCAGCTGGAACATCTGGAAGTTCAAAGTTCATGTACTATTGAAGCATGGCTTGGAGAATTTTGAACATTACTTTGCTGGCATGTGAGATGAGTGCAATTGTGCGGTAGTTTGAGCATTCTTTGGCATTGCCTTCGCTGGGATTACTTAACATATTAGTTAACATAAACTTCCTAATAAATAGAGACTACACTTGAACAACTGTTCAATGTACATCTCTTTGCCAAAACAGTACTTGGAAAGGTATACTAAATTTTGGTCAGTGACTTTTTTCTCAGTATATGACTTTTCCCAAGAGTACGTTAAACAAAAAGACATAAGAAGTGGTATTTCAACATCAGATAAAGATTAACCAGTTTGCACAACAAAGCATCAAGTTAATAAATATCTTATGGGAAAAAATTAAATCGCACATGTTTGGCTAAGCCCTAAGTATTTGCCATGCATACATCCACCAAGTCAGAAGGAACACAAGGTTGCATGTTCTTTGACTCTTCAGTCTGTTGTGATGTTACATATGTTTCAGGGAATGTTCGTGTTGGTCCTTATTATTATCCTAGATGGTTTTCTATCCTACAATTTTATTTTTAAGAGAGATGTGGGAGCAAAATAACCACGAGTGTAATAAGCTGAATAATGGTTACCCCAAAATCCACACCCTAAACCCCGGAACCTGTGAATCTGTTACCTTATGAGATAACAGAGGTTCTGAAGATATGATTAGGTTTTGAAGATATGATTAAGTTAATGTTGCAGATGGAGAGAAAGACAGAGTCAGTTCTGACTTGGCCATACTCAATTATTTGTCTCTTCTATAAATGAGTGCTATTACTGTCCCAATTTAAGCAGTAATTTCAGGCTTTGAGAAGGTAAAGAATTTATTCAAGGTTATTCACTGATAGGAAAGAGAATTTTTTTTTTTTTTTTTTTTGGGTAAGGCTAGGACATACAAAACAAACAAATTAAAACAAGGAGGAAGAAGATAGAAAAAAAGGGGGAGAGAAAAGGGGGAGGAGAAAGGAATTAGATATACAACACCCTTCCATCCACTATGATTCTCATTTCATGTAAGAAACCATACATTTTACCAACAACTAAGAAGAACATAATCACAGTGTAAAGGATGGTTCTTAACATTAATTAAATTTCCCACAGAAGATACTCGTTTCTTTCAGCTGGGACCTTAAAAGCTTTGTGAGGAACCTCTTTTGACACCAAATTCAGCAGGAGATGCTCTGACGCTCTGACTCCCGTTCACATCCTTCTTCCTAAACAAGGAATTTGCCTGGAAGTCAATCTGCCCATTGCTGGTACCCAAGAAGGAAGCATTTCCCTACATCTTAATGGAGGTTCCTCTTTCTTATTAAGGTAAGAAAGGATCACTTGCTTCTTTCCCTCACTAATTTTTTTTTTAATTTTACAATATTGTAATTTTTTAAATTCAGTTCAATCTTGAATTACACACACTGTTTCAAGTTGAAATTGTTTTTTCATTCAAAATCAAATACCTTATCAGTTATCTTAGTGGAATACAGCAAAAGAAAGAATTTGTCTCACATGCTTATGATAAATATAACTTAGGTCTTAGGAAATTAAAAGATTCACTTTTTGACTCTAACCTCAACTCATGCTGAACTAGTGAGTGTGTTTCTGGGGCCTTTAAAAACACAATTTGTAAATCTGTTCTTTTTCATGTTTTAGAATTTACACATATGTGAAATGAGTCACCAGTCCAGGTTCGATGCAGGATACTGGATGCTTGGGGCTGGTGCACTGGGACGACCCAGAGGAATGGTACGGGGAGGGAGGAGGGAGCAGGGCTCAGGATGGGGAACACATGTACACCTGTGATGGATTCATGTTGATATATGGCAAAACCAATACAATATTATAAAGTTAATAAATAAAAAATGAAAATAAAAAAAAAGAATTTACACAAACTCCTGTGTCGTTACATGATTATAAAAAGTCTTCTGTTACTAATCATAGGGCTTAGAGGAAGGGAAATGTGTTTCATGAGTCACCAGACATGTTGAGAACAGACGCACAAAGTTTATTTTGAAGACAGACAACCCTGATTGACTTCACAGAAAGGAATCACTGGGACAGTTGGCTGTCTTTGTTTGTAAAACATAAAGCCTATTGCCCAAGGTTATTATCCTCACTGAAAATGGATCTTAAGGGACAAATATTCAGCAATTCTGTGTAGCTTAAGCTTATTGAATATTGGTAGCAGACAATTCCTATAGAATTCTCTCACTTTTAGAAACTTGAACATATTTACAAACTACATTTTATTCATCTTTAGCAGCAACAGTGGCAAAACAACCTTTCTACTGTATCGATGATGGATTGCACTGACCCCTAAGGTCATGAGTGGAAGAATTCTCTGCAGTCAGTACTGAAGCCTATCAGGTAAGAGGTAACACCTGAGGTTATTTCTGGACCAAGTAAACCCATTTATATAAATACAACTGCATGGAGTATGGAACACAAACTGTCATAGGCTAAAGAGTATTAGAAGAGTTTTAAATGTCATTCTAATATCTTGCCTCATTTAGTTCCCCAAAATACCTATTAAAAGTTTTTAAATGGTAATAATGAATTCAACATTTTAAAATTTTCACATGCCAAGTCGTATACAGAAATGTAGTAAAAACTACTTCTGGAAATAAGTATTACCAAAAATATTATAAAAGGAAATATTAAGTGCTGTTTTCCAGATTCAGAATGAAGGTCATAAACTGTGTTCTAAGCTCATACATGGACACAGTCCATCTGTTACACTAGAATTTAAAACTTTAGTTTTATTCCTTGCTATTTACAAGTGTCATTGTACAGGGTAACAAAAGCAATTAAGATCAAAAGATTTTGCTTAAAATAATTGTTAGATTTTTTTCCTTTACTTTTGGCAGATGTTGGCATATATTTTTTGAAAAGTAACTCAAAGTGGTCATAGTTTAGAGAAACAGACAAATATACAAATAGATGTCAACAAAACAATGTGGAAAGTGTACTAAAATGCACAAGAAGGGGGCAACCAATATTGCCTAATTCAGACAAAGCAGATACAACAGAGAAAGTAGAATGGTTGTATTGTTTTAAAGAATAAATAAAGATTTGCAAGGTGAAGAATGAGATTGGAGGTGAGGAGGAGAGAAGAAGAATATTCCAGGAAGACTGGAAATATTTGCCACTGTCACACTGGGTCCCTTTTAACTCTGGTAGTTTTGATTTTTCTGGTTTATATGATTCTATTCTCCTCCCTCAAGAAAAATCAGAACTAAGAAGTGGTTTGTAACTGCCATGCAGATACAGTGCAGAGCACTTTTTCAAGTGCAAGGGAAATACTTACTGGAGCCAAAAATCTGAGTGAAGGAAAACAGTTGGGAACATAATGATAAAGTATTATTTTGGAATGGTATCTACATATTGTTCTTCTGGAAGAGAATACAAACGATAGTAACATTTGACATAATGTGACTATATGCAAATATTTTAATACAGTAAGTGCATAAAGAATAAAAATCATTACTGCAATTTTTATTGCTTAAACATAAAGTTTGAAAATCACCTTAGTAAAACAAATAAATTATCTACAGCAACCATTAAATGTGTACTGATGTAAAACATTACAAACTCTTGTGGAAAATTCTTTCTTCTTTCAAACATATTTTATGGCAATAATCATAATTAGGTGCATATGTTAATGTGAATGAAAAGAGCACCGTTTTCCATATTGTCTCATATCACTAGGGGGTTTTCAATTTTCTAGGTCAAATGCAAAGTTCAGATAAATCAATGCATGAGTGTTATTTTCTTAGATGCAGTAAATTACATGCATGCGTGCTAAGTTGCATTAGTCATGTCTGACTCTTAGCAACCCTCTGTCCATGGGATTCTCCAGGCAAGAATACTGGAGTGGGTTGCCATGCCCTCCTCCAGGGGATCTTCCCAACCCAGGGATTGAAACTGCGTCTTTTACATCTTCTGCATTGGCAGGCAGGTTCTTTACCACTAGCGCCACCTGGAAAGCCCCACAGTAAATTATAGATTGTTATTATTAATAAGTTAGCGGTCCATGGGGTCGCAAAGAGTCAGATACAACTGAGCGACTGAACTGAACTGAATGTGATGTTTACTTCACATGGTTGATGTAACCACTTCATTTATATAACATATTAACAATTATTCACATCTCTCATCATTGTTTATGAATGTTAATCATGTACTGTTTATTTCTTGGTGAAGTAATTAGAGATACAAATTCTCTCTCTAACAAGTCCAGATATCCTCAAGGCTGGAAAAATTCCATGGATAAGTTCCAGTCTGTCTGTGATCTGAACTCTGTGGCATCTGACCCATGATTGATCATTGCTCCTTTTTGAAATATTCCACCATTGGCTTCTGCCACAGCACTCAGTTCTGAGTTTCCTCTCACATCCTTCTTTCCCAGCCTCATTTGTGGACTCTGGATCTTCTGCAGGTTTCTTGCTGCTGCTAAGTAGCTTCAGTTGTGTCCGACTCTGTGCGACCCCATAGACGGCAGCCCACCAGGCTCCTCTGTCCCTGAGATTCTCCAGGCAAGAATACTGGAGTGGGTTGCCATTTCCTTCTCCAATTCATGAAAGTGAAAAGTAAAAGTGAAGTCACTCAGTCGTGCCCGACTCTTAGGGACCCCATGGACTGTAGCCTACTAGGCTCCTCCGTCCATGGGATTTTCCAGGCAAGAGTACTGGAGTGGGGTGCGATTACTTTCTTAAATCCTAGCATTTCTTAAGTGTCTGTCTTCAGTCCTCTTAACATCTCATTCTGTCCACTCTTTTGAAAAGATTCATCTTCTCCAAGATTCAACTCCCCTCTTCCTATGAAAACTGCCTGAACTGATTCAATCATCTTTCCCACATCAGATCTCCCAGGGTTAATGACAGCATCAGTTTTAAAATCCCCAAGCCAGAAATCTTTGAGTTACCTCAATTCTTCATTCTCTTTTACTCACCAACCCTAACCATAGCTGGCCACCAAACCCTACACACTGCTTCTTCTTAGCTATAGTCCTTAGCATTATTTTCTTGATTACGACATCGGTTCCTCTGCCTTCATTCCTGCCCTCCTCCACCCATCCTCCATACTACAGTGGGAGTTGTTATTCAGTCATTGTGTCTAACTCTTTGCGACCCCATGGACTGCTAGAATGCCAGGCTTCCTTGTCCTTCACCATCTCCCTGAGCTTGTTCAAACTCATGTCCACTGAGTCGGTGATGCCATCCAACCATCTCATCCTCTGTCACCCACTTCTCCTCCTGCCCTCAATCCTTTCCAGCATCAGGGTCTTTTCCAATGAGTCAGCTCTTCGTATCAGGTGGCCAAAGTATTGGATCTTCAGATTCAGTGTCAGTCCTTCGAATGATACTCAAGGTTCATGTCCTTTAGGATTGACTGGTTTGATCTCCTTGCTATCCAAGGGACTCTCAAAGAGAGAACCTCCTAAAATATAAAAGGCATATATCCTCTCTTGCTTACACTATTTAGAGATAATATCTCAATATCTCCAGCTAACTTCTATTGCTTCCCCAGCCTAGAGATAAGGGAGCTGAAAGTATTTGAGAACTGATCAAGAAAAAAAAAAAAAAAGACCATGTGAAGCAGTAACCCACCGCAAGCTTTAACTAGGCGATGCTTGAACAGGTTTGCATGTGGGGGAAATCCTCTCCCAGTAAAGTCTGTCCAGGGGGTATGGTGCAGGAGTGCCCATGCAGAAGGAGGGCAAAGGGACTCCTTGCGGAGAAAGAGATCAGAGAGGGATCTTGTGTCTGGGAGATATATGTTCACAAGATGGGGAGTCTCCAGGGCAAAGAGTTCTAGAGGGCAGCAACAGCAGGGGCTTATCTATTGCTAGCCATTGTGTGTGGCCAGATTTTGCAGAGTGGGCAAAACAGGCAGAGTCCAACTGGCTAAAAATCTGCTTGCATGGCGACTGTTTAAACAATTGGATATGGGAAAGTTTGAGTTTGGCATCAGTGGGCTTTTGAGTTAACAGGTCTCAGCCCACAGGGAAGAAATAAACAAAATAGGGGCCAATACACAGAGGCAACATTTGCCTTGCTTATATAATTCCTCTCAACACCTTCTGATGAAAAACCCTCCTGATCCTGTCTGCTGAAACTTGGCTTCTCCAAATGAGTAAATCATTTTTATATTCCTGTGCTGGTGCCCAAAATGCTTTTATGGGACCTAACATTTAGCAGGGGAGAAAAGGATGAATAACAGGGTTGAGAGCCAGTATTAGAAGAAATAAACCCATTTCATGCTTTTATACCCAAAGAATATAGTGAACACTTTCAATAAGCCAGTAACAGTAAATGTATTAATTATAGGTATTAAGTCACTTTCACATAAACTGCTTTACTTCTTCCTCTGCAAACCAAGATCTCTATTCCTTTCAACTTTTGTCTAATGATTCCAGTCTAACTTTGTTAGTTATATTATACATTCCTATTTCTATGTTATCTAAATATTTTACAAGCATGTTTTCATTTAAGGCATTGGGAAAAATATTGAACATATTAGACCCAAATCTGAGTTCCTAGAACCCCACTAGAGACCACACTCCAGGTTAGCATCAAAAGAAATACTTATTAGACATCTTGTATATGTGAGCACTAAATGTGATGAGCTCATGGTGTATGGTATCCTATTTAATTCTCATATTAGTCATGGTAGCAGCTAACTATTATAAACCTCTTTTTGATAAGTGAAGAAATTGGAGTTCAATGTAGCAAAGTAACTTTCCCTAAATTAGAAATTGGCAGTGTTGAAATCCAAACCCAGATTGGTCCAACAAGAAAGCTCTTCTTCTTTCCAAAGACACACTGACCATCAAATAATACTTCTTCAACCTATTTTATTCCCTTTCCTCAATGATTTCCCTCCCCACATCTGCCAAATTCCTAGAAATTCCAGATATGCTATGCCAATGATAATTGTATAGTGCCACAGCTCAGACACAGGTGTTTTGGAATCTTAGAAGCGTGGAGCAGAGAATAAAAGGAGGGAATAGAGAATAAACTCTCCAAGAATAGATGTCTGGGGCAAGCTTGAATTCAGACGTACTTTGCATATTACGAATATGAATGGAATCAAATTCAGTCGAGGGGGTCCGAGAGGTTCCGTAAGTCTCAACATAGGGAACAGGGAGGGCCTTTGCTCCAAGCAGTGAGTGAGGTTGTGAAGGACACTGGTCCGATAACAGTGGCAATGGTATAAGGCAGGGTTCATCGGAAAGTTAGGCAGGATATCAAGGCTCTGACGAACCAACAAAGCACCCGTTCATCAACTGGACAGAAACAAAAAAAGGAAGGAGAAATGCAATGGAACCACAGAGGTGACCAGGTATCTTTGCAGAACTCTGAATGCAGGATCCAGGCTCTACCACAAGGTGGGACGGACTTGGAGATTCAGCTGAGACTTAGCTTGCAGCTGACTCCATTTGGGAGACACTGAAGTGAAGAAAGGCAGGAAATATAAAGCTAAGTTACAGTAAATGGAATCTGACCTGGTTTTTTTCCCCCTCCAAATGAGACAAATAAAAATGTATGGTTAGCATGAATATAGAAACAATTCTTGAAGCACTGCAGCATAAAATTCCCAGTTAAATCCATGCTTGTGAGCATTATGAAGATACACAATCTCCTCTCCCAAAATTTAGAGGCATATACTTTGAAAAACAGAAAGAATACAACTGATTGCCAAAGTTTCAAGACTTAGGGACAAAACTTCTCAGTATATAGTCACAACACAGCAGTCACTCAATGTCAATGTTTGCAAGAATTGCAATTGCAATGCAATGGAAGAATCCTATCTTGGGAAATTTGCATATATACAGGTAGAAGGATTCATTCCTTCACTTATCAAGAATGTTAGGATACTAGTTAAACACTACAGAATATGAGGCAAAATTTGTTCCACGAAAGAATTTTCTGTGTCCATTTTCTTGAAAAGCATCTCCAAAAACATTAATCTTTTAAGAGAGACATTTTTTAATGCTGGCAATTTGTTAGAAACTAATTAAATTTTTCTAATATTTTTTTTGTCTTGAGTCCAACCATGAAGTAAGGATAATGTATTCCCTTATGAGGAGGCTGTTTCTGGCTGGCTCAGTTTGTTAAAGAATTATGAGGCCAGCTGTAATCCCCTGGTGAACCAGTTAGCTTTATTCAGGCTATTCTAAGACAATATACTGTAGCCTTGATCAGTGCCAAATATCATGGAGATGAACAACCTAACAGGCAAAAGAAAAAGACTTCTTTTAAAAAAAATGCTATATGAGCTTTTCTTAAAGTCTTTATCGAGTTTGTTACAATATTTCTTCTGTTTCATGTTTTGGATTTTTTGCCACGAGGCAAGTGGGATCTTAACTCCCCAACCAGGGATCAAATCTGCACCCCCTGCATTGGAAGGTGAGGTCTTAACACCTGGGCCACCAGGGAAATCCCCAAAATTCCTTGTATCAAGAGAACCAGTTGCTCTTGTGCTTTTGCCTGCCTGTGAGCGTCACTGCACTGTACTCTGATCCCATTATCCTCAGGCTTACCTGGTGGCTCAGATGGTAAAGAAACTGCCTGCAATGCAGGAGACCCAGGTTTGATCCCTGGGCTGGGAAAATACCCCTGGAGAATGGAATGACTAGCCACTCTAGGATTATCCTAATGAGACTTTAAAGGAAGACCACTGTGGTACTGGAGTCTCCCAGAACAAAAGGCATTCCTGATCTGATTGAATGGAGAAGAAGCAGATCCATGGGCAAACTATCAGAACCGCAGGGGCAGACTTTAAATCAGCAGGAGAGGGTATCCCGTCTCTTCTAGTGCTTCCCCCCCAAAACTTGACTTTGGACTTCATGAAATCTAGACTTGTGTTGAAATGAGCTTCTCTGGTAGCTCAGTCAGTAAAGAATCTGCCTGCAGTGCAGGAGACCTAGGTTCAATCCCTGGGTCAGGAAGATCCTCTGGAGAAGGAAATGGCAACCCACTCCAGTATTCTTGTCTGGAGAATCCCATGAGCAGAGGAGCCTTGAGGGCTACAGTCCATGGCGTCGCAAGAGTCGGATACGACTTAGCAACTAAATCACCACCACCACCCCTGGACAATGGATGCTAAATGTAATATTTTCTGTCTTCTCAGAGCTTCAGATGAAGGATCAATAAGAAGTAAAAAAACAAACAAAAAAGACAATATACCTTTGTATCTTAAAGCAAAGATCTGGGTCACCTATACAGGAGGATCTGTGGAATTTTAAAGCAGATTCTTCTAGCCTCAGCCACCACCCACCTTCAGGCTTCAGCTCTTTGTGACCCGATGGACTGTAGCCTGAGAGGCTCCTCTGCCCATGGAATTCTCCAGGCAAGAATACTGGAGTGGGTTGCCATTTCCTTCTTCAGGGGATCTTCCCAACCCAGGGATTGAACCTGGGTCTCCTGCATTGCAGGTGGATGCTTTACCGTTTGCGCTACTAGGTAAACCCACAAATGAATAAGGAAGATGAATTTATTTGAGAAATTTTAAAGAGGTTGAGTAAGGTGGTAGTGACAGTTCCTTCGCAGAGATTGTCAGGGTGTAGTGCATTTTTCTTTTCCTCTTTTGAGAGAGGAAATGGGATGTGGCATGGAATAGGACAACTTCAGATAACTTGTTTTATGTTCGCTGAAGTTTGACAGATGAGGGGACTAAAATTAGTCTCTTTCCCGAAAAGAAAGGCATTGGGTTAACTAATCGCCCTGAGTTATTGAAGCAAGAAGAGGTGGCTGAGATGGGAGCGGTCTGGACATTCAAGGCTGTGAGAGCTATCCTAGGGTCAGATGTGGACCCCACAGAAAGAAGCTGGCCTGAGTCATCCTGAGCAGGGTTGCTGAGGAGGAAGGCCCAGAGGCACAGGAGGATCCAGCAGGGGTGCTCAGCTCCGTGCACCAGTATCCAGGGGTCTTGGAGGAAGACAACAAGCAATTAACAACAGGAAGTATCTACTAGGTCAAAAGGAACTGAGAGGGAGTCCTCCAAAGAATCCTAAAAACTCCATTATCACAGCAACATCAAAAACAACAAAAACCATCATCATTTTGAATTAGCTACATCCAGAGGGCATCGATACCAGATTCACTTCAAGTAAAACTTTCCACATTTACATCTCCTCCCTCTCCTGCTCCACCATGGACTTCCCGGTGGCTCAGACGGTAAAGTGTCTGTCTACAATGTGGGAGACCTGGGTTCAATCCCTGGTTTGGGAAGATCCCCTGGAGAAGGAAATGGCGATCCACTCCAGTACTATTGCCTGGAAAATCCCATGGACAGAGGAGCCTGGTAGGATACAGTCCATGGGGTCACAAAGAGTCAGACACGACTGAGCAACTTCACTTTCACCTCTCCTGCTCAGAACTTAGGGGAGCCTGCGTGCCATACCAAATGAAAGAAAACGAGTAGAGAAAATGAAAAAAGAAAAAAAAAAAAACAGAATAGACACTAACCTTAGTAACCCCCTTCAACTGCTGTCTCCTAAGCCTGAAATGCGCCTGAGTCAAGGAAAGAGAAAAACTTGAATCTGCACTAAAGAGGGGGATAACGTGCTTACACTGAAATGGACCTTTCATTGTTTAACAATAACCAGAAACATCATGGCACTTGGGCAAGTCCCAGGCACGGCCAAGGAGTTATTTGACAAAACAAGTTTAGTGGAGAGCCGTGAGAACAACATTGTCGTCTTTCTGCAGCTAGCATTCAACTTGTTCGATAAACTGGCGGCTTTAAGGATCACAGGTTCCCTCTGCCCTAGGGAATCAGGTAACTGGCTGAGAGAGGGTCGTCACTGTAGGAATTACAAGTGAGGAGGAACTGAATTTGTCTGGCAAAGTATCTTCTCTAAATGTATGCCGCTCTCTGGTTATTTCCCTTTCATTTGCACTAAGCAGTTAATAATGTCTTATTTTAATGTGCCACTCTGCTCTCACATGTTAGTATCCAGTCAGTGCACAGCTTTGAAACTCACATCCCTTCATAATGTCATAATGGCATTAATTAGGGTGAAATCCGCCAAGAAGGTCCCTCACAGCAGAGTAAGAATAGGAGCTATGAGGTTCAACAGTCCCACAATAGATATATAGATTCCCCAGTGACAAACTGGGAAGATTATATTGACGATTCTGTTAAGGAGTCAGAAATTTTCTTCAAAAATATTATAAAAATATGTGAACACACACATCTTATAGCTAGCTACTCAGCTATATTAGAGCAATTTAAAGGGGATTCCTTACTCATGAGCAAAAGTACTTGATGTATTGACTTAGGACACACCCAGTGTTCTAATAACAGGGATGTCAGAGCATATTCTATGCTGAGGCGCAAGTATTCTAGGAACTGGCAGTTGCTGGGAAGATAACAGTCCCACCCAGCCCAGCTTGAGCAGCAGAGCTTTAGATTTATCTCGGTCCCACGTTGAGGACAGTTTTTGGAAAAGTGTTAACCTCCAGTGTAACCGCTAAACAATGAAAGAAAGGCATGCAGTACATCAAAGCAAATGTAAGGGAATATAGTCGGAATTAAGCCACAGATCAGTGAGGCCCTGGTGCATCCAGAATTTACATTCCTCTCTCTTCAAAGCCCGTGTGTTTCCCAGACTTTTCCTTGGACTCCTAAAACCAGCCTTCTACTCCCACAACTGCACTCTTAAGAGACCCATGTCCATGACCTAACTGACAAAGCCAAGGACCCTCATAATGTTTTCATTGTGTGTCCTGGTTTAAACTTTGTAATTAATCATTTGCATGACTGTTTAACACCTGCCTTGCCACGTTAGACTACAAGGTCCCATAAGGACATGTCACTTTCTACACTCTGCATGCTCACTGTTTTATATCCAGCTCTAAGCACGACGCCCAGTGTATAGTAGTGACTTGACAAATATTGTTGAATAAACAGAAGGTAACTTGGGGCCACCTTGTACGGAGGTTTCGAATGTCAGGCTATAAAGCATAAATTCATTGCAAAGGCGATGGGGAGGCACTAAAGATGTCTTGGGCTTCCCTGCTGGTTCAGTGGTAAAGGATCCGCTGCCAATGCTAGAGACCCGGGTTCCATCCCTGGAATGGAAAGATCCCCTTGAAATAGGAAATGGCAACCCACTCCAGTATTCTTGCCTGATAAGTCCCATGGACAGAGGAGCTTGGTGAGCTATAGTCTGTAGGGTCGCAAAGAGGCGGACATGACTTAGCGACTAAACAACAGAAGAGATTTCTTAGCTTGTGCCACTTGGGTTTGACAACATGCTGGAATAATCATTCTGGCAGGATGTGGCAGAGCCATCTGGATTCCACCACAGGGCCCACAGGGGTAGACACGTAACCTCCTGCAGCAGACAGGTGAACTTAAACAAAGCTTCCAAACAAATAAATCATGTGAGTCAAAAACTCTCTTAACCAGTTTTGTTTGTTTTGTTATTTATGTGTGTGCTGTGTCTCTCTCCTCTCACAGACATGACTGGTTAACCATCCAAACTGATTAAAATCACAGGCAATTAGGGTTACAAGGCTGACAGCCAAAATCAGAAGGAAGTGGCTTCTGGTCTATCTGTTGTTGTTGTTCAGTTGCTCAGTCATGTCCAACTCTTTGCAACCCCATGGACTGCAGCCTGCCAGGCTTCCCTCTCCTTCACCATCTCCCGGAGTTTGTTCAAGCTCTTATCCTTTGAGCTGGTGATGATGCCAGCCAACCATCTCTGATCTATTTAGTAAGACCTATTGCTGAAGGAGCTTTAACTGGACTTCAGTTTTGTAAATATCTGAAAATGGCCTGAGCATCTGTCCAATTTCTCCTTCTAGTAATTTTATTACCTTTCACATAGTGTCACAAATGTTTCATTTTCTGGTCTGCAGTGGATGGCAGTCTCTCTGAGCCAGGAAAAAAAATTTGGCTGGAGAGACTCTGGTCTAAGCTTGGGTATCCCTTGGGAAACAACCTCAATTACAAGAGAAAAAGATCAGGCTATGGGTCAGTCTCAATCAGACTAGGGCAGGTTTTTATATCGTAAATGAGCATCGTCATTCACATTTTCCTTATGCTGACTTCCTGGAGCTCCATCTCCAACTCCATCTGTTCTAGACTCTTGTTTATTCAACCCAGTGGATTTACTAAACCTCACCTCATCTCATGAGCCATGAAACCATATTTTACAAACTATATGGAAAATGTGCAGTTAACTTATTTTCAGACATTCCTGGCCTATACTACAACGAATTCATTTTCCTCCTGAATTTTATTTCAGTAAAGACAGCCAAAAATTCCAAATTCAGCATTCTATATCTGGTAGACCGAAAGAAGTATGTGCTATTTTCTAATATTTGAAAGTTTCGAGATTATTTTAAAAAATAAAAATAAACTCCCTTCAGAGTTGTAAAATTTGGATATTCAAAATCTTATTTCCCCTCAAATTATTAGGACTACACCCATATATAACCAAAGAAAACATTTATAGTCATATACCCAACAATTCTAACAATGTGGTATCACTATTCTTTAGGGACAGATATGATAATAAGAAGAAATAGGCATCAAAGGAGAAAATACCTATTAAAGGGAAACTATTGACATCATAATGGTCTTCATACTTTGGAATATGCTAGAGATGGGTCTTATAGCAATGAATTATCCAAGCAAGTATGTCACTGTTTTTCCTCACTGTACCTGTCCCTGGTACCTGGTACAGCCTGACAGAGCACCAAATATATATTTGTTAAATAATATTAGTGGATGAATCAATGATCTTTGATTTGAAATAAATACCTTACCGGCAGTATGATACTGTGTTCTCCCCACACTTTTTCACTCATAATCTATTGCATCTAAAGGTCACATAAAGTTCAATTTCTGAGTCCCTGGGTGGCCTGATGTAGTCCCATGGCCTTAAACACCACCTATATGCTGACAACTCTCACTCCACCTGGACTTCTTCCCTGAATATCAGATGTATCTATCCAGCGATCTACTTAAGTATGTACATGTGTGTGTGCACAAGAGCATGAACAAACAATGTATCCAAAGCTGAACTCTGGATTTCTAATCATCTCCCCACTCCACAGCCTACCTCACATATACTATATCATATCATTCAGTCTTAATCATATCAGCAATGATAACTCCACACCTCAGACTAAAGACTTGGGGTCGTCTTTGCCCCTCTTCCTCTGCATCCTATACCCACCTCCTCAGCAGATCATTTGCTCTATCCTTGGAATACATTCTGAGTCCAACGACTTCTTCCCACTCCAGCACTAATCCTTCTATTCCAGGTGAAGGAAGTTCTCTAACGGGGCAGTTAAAGTAATAAGACTCGATGAAAAAATGCCATAGAACTAAGTCCAAGAGTCCATCTTGGTCTTGCTTGTGCCTGCAGATAGCTTAGAATCAAGGCCTGCAATAAATCTCAGGTCTGAGAGAACCACCCCCTCGCTTACCAGGATATGTCAGATGGCCCGGATGTATGTCTTGGACAAAGCCATGCTCTCCGTGTGTCCTCAGTCTGACCACAGCTATGGAGGTTAATGATTTCTCCAGAGCAGTCTGAGTTTTCAGAGTCTGGTTTACTAGCAGCCTCCTGACCATGCCTGAAGAGTGATAATTCATGGGAAAAAATGTCCTGTCTTGACAAAAAAACGGGGGAAAGTTTTAGTTACTTCACATTACAGACTAATCTCCTTCATCTGAAGGTCATGCTGCATTCATCTCACTGAGATCAATAATATTGGCCATTTATGACATTCATTTTGAAATAAGAATTGTATTTTTAAAAAACCTTAAGAAGCTATCAAATCCTGTTTTCAAGACATGCCTGTCTAGGACCAGTCCCTTCCTTCTCTTTTTCATGCTCAGTGACATGCTCTGAACCACAATTCCTAAAGCCTTAGGAAAAGGCTTTCATTTTTGAAAAGTTTACACAAGAGAAGCATCAACAATAGCAGTAATTGCAATGTAAAATTACTCTCCCTCCCTCGAAAACATTTTAGGTCCTCTTGCTATCCAAAAAGTAAATGTCACTGGAAAAATAAGTTTCTGTGAAAATATCTGTATAACAACTCTATTTAAAATTTATTTTGCTGAATTGTAATTAATGATTCACAGAGTAACATTTTCTTGCTATAAATCAGAGAAGGATTACCTCTCAGGAGAATTTTTGAGTTTTAATTTTTCCTGTAATGATCTATGCTACATCCCAAAGTACATCTGCTGGAAGAGGCATCTCATTTTCTCTAAAAATTCACTTGAGCAATGAATTACAAGACTGGAATTAAATAGTCATTTTTATAACAAATCAATTATTATCTTTAGACACTTTGTGATCATTATCCATTACTACTGAAACATGTCAAAACTATTGTTTAAAGAATCACTGAAGCCCCAAATATTATCTTCAGCATTAATTTTATATATATTTTCCTGAAAACCTTTTCATATGTGTATAGCCCACTAGGAGGGACCCCTGACCCGACCCAGGCCTGACTAATCACAGTATCCTATGACCCTAAACACAGTGATGGGTTTAGAAATGGGGACATAACCCAAGAGAGTCATTTCTACTTATAAAGCACAATGTCAAAGCCAGTTGGAAATAAGTAGCAATTTCAACTGAAGTTCAATTAAGTGACTTGTCTTCGTTCTTTCAACATTTCCCCAGTACGTATATGGGGCAACAATTCACAAGCTCTTTGACTGCAGTGTTTTTGTTTGATAATAGTGTGATTTTGTTTTCCCTTTCAGGTTCGGAGCTTAACTTTTTTATTTCAAACAGAGAAACTCGGGTAAGCGACTGCAGTTCTGCTGGGTGACCACAGCTAAGGATAATCGGAAAATATTAAGGAGCATCTATGGAAGCGAGACAAGATGAGATGAGGCGAGAAGAGACAAGATGAGATGAGAGGGAAGGATGTGTATGGTCCCTTGGTGGACATCTAAGAATGAGAGAAGGGGAGTGACCTCAGTTCCAACCCTTCAACTAACAGATGGGGCTTCTGAGAGAACAGAGGGCTCTCAACCAAAATCTCAGAGGGTTAATGGCAACTCAGCCTCCAGCCCCCTTATCAACTGCCTTTTCATGGAGGAAGCCCATGGGTTGTTGCAAAGAACTAGGGCCAACTCATGGAGGAAAATGCAGCTGAGGAAAGGGAGGAGGGCAAGTGGGAATGAGAGTGATATGAAACACTCATGACGAATCAATCTGTGCTTAAGTTCTACTCTTCCCCTGCCAGGCCCTGGCACTCCCAAACGTGGGTTTGTATTGCCCCAGATATGCTGATTTCAGGCAACTTTAACTCTCTCAGCCTCTCCTGTGCCTCTATAAAATGAATATAATACTATAGCATCTCAAGGGCCTATGAATAATTAAAGACAAGCACATTAAGAGCTAGTATCATTTATGGCAGGTACTTACACTTAGTAACTGTTACTTGCCTTTCCTTTACTGAGCCTGTTGGTGGGTGTGGAAATAAAATGGTGCTTCTGATAGAAGTGTTCTTTCTAGAAAAGAGTAGATAGGGATGGTTTTCTGTGTTGTCCCCTACTGCCAAAGACTAACCGAAATCTGGCCAAGACAGCCTTCAAAGGTGAAAGTGAAAGTGAAGTCGCTCAGTCGTGTCCAACTCTTTGCGACCCCATGGACTGTAGCCTACCAGGCTCCTCTGACCATGGGATTTTCCAGGCAATAGTACTGGAGTGGATTGCCATTTCCTTCTCCAGGGGATCTTCCCAACCCAGGGATTGAACCCAGGTCTCCCACATTGTAGACAGACGCTTTACCATCTAAGCCACCAGGGAAGTCCTAGCCTTCAAAATGTACCTATAACTCTAGAACCCAGAGAACAAAATGGTCACCAAACACAAAACAATGTACCCACTAAAATGCTGATTTTCTGCCTGGAAATACTTTTTGGTATTACCATACAGATGAGTACCAAGCAAAGTTCACCCAAACATATGAGTCAGAGTAGATACAGACATTGTTTGAGGTGGGAAAGGAGTTTTGAAGCCACCTGGAAAGACAAGAATACCCTTTTCACATTTCTCACAGTATCTGAGTGACAGTCTGTGCTCCGGCTGCCATGTCATCGAAGTGGGGGCAGACTTCCCTTCTGTGAGAAAATCTCTCTGTTCTTCCTTAACAATAGCTTTCAAGCCATGAGGGGAAGAACACCCCAGGCTGTGATCTCTACAAAGTTTGCTAAATATTCGTTATTTCACCAAGTGCTTTGTTAGTCAACATTTGCTTTAGTTGGGATTGGATATTGCAAGCAAGGGGCTTCCCAGGCGGCACAGTGGTAGAGAATCTGCCTGCCAGTGTGGGAGATGCAACAGACCCGGGTCGATCCCTGGGTTGGAAAGATCCCCTAGAGAAGGAAACCGCAGCCCACTTCAGCATTCTTGCCTAGGAAATTCCACGGCAAGTGGAGCCTGGCGTGCTATAGCGCATGGGGTCACAGAGCTGGACACGACTGAGCAAACACACACAATACAAGCAAACAGTTTGGAGAATATGTATATTCATACTCAAAAAAGTCTTCATGAATATCATTGATTTAATCCACATTAGATGTGAAACTGCTTACTTCTGACATTATTTGTTGATTTTGTCAACTTGAGGGAAGTTGGATGTCAGTCAGTAAATAAATGTTTACTCAAACCTTGCCAGGGCCATGGGACAAATGGTGACCTAGGGATAGTTTGCTCTGAAATGAAGATCTGAAGTTTGGCCTTTTATAGATTGAGGGAAAAGCTACCTGTTTAAATTGTCATATGCTTAAGATATATGGAAGAATAAATAAAGTCTTGGATCCAAATCTTAGAGAATAAATTAAACATTTATACCTATTACTCATTGACCTAATAGCTGTTCGTGTGCAGAAATAAGAATATACTGATGGAGCATAAATGTGTCTTATCACCTTGAGGACAGGGACTAGGTCTCCTTCCTTTGAGGAAGACTGTAGTAATATGCTTAAGAACCAGGCTCCTGGGTTTAAAACAACTATGTGATGTTGAACAAGTTCCTTAACCTCACTATACTTATTTTCTTGAGTATAAGAAAGATAATGCTAGAACCGTCCCCACAGAATCATTGCAAAGAATAAATTAGATACAATATGTAAATTGTTCAGAATAGTGCCTGGCACAGAGACAGTAAAATATATATGCTAACACCACTACCGCTATCATCATTTGAATCCCTTCAAAGCACATACAGTCACGTCTAGCACATAATAGGTGCTCATCAAGTGGGTACAGGCCGAATGAATTATAAGTGAGGATTCCGAATCAAAGACACCATACCTATGTTCCGTTTTCTGTTCATGAGGTGATTGGCTCCCATGATATATAAAAAGAATATGAACTTTGGTGGATTCAAAGCACTTCAGCTCTTTGCACAGAAATCACTTGATCTCCCTTGGCCTCTGTTTCCACAGATGGGGACCTTTAGCTGACACGTATGGATGGGTTCAGAATAGGGCTTTCTGACAGATGTTCAATAAATACTTGTTCTCTCTCTGCCCTCTCCCTCTCAAATGCCAGTTGCCAACTTAGTGGCAGGAACAGTTAAGTTTTCCAGTATTTAGAACAGATGGGAATCGGAAAAAATAAATCATCCTAGACTGTGGAAGTCTTGGAGGACTTTCTAGAAGAGTTAACCCGACCCCGACTGCTGAAGGATGTCAACATCCTGGAAGGACGGAGGAGGATGGCATCAACCTGGGAACAGAACACAGAGCAGGAACTGACCCCTGAGGCACCAGCAGAGGGGCTGTGCAATAATCATTAAAGAAGATTGCTACAAATGATAACGTGTGAACCTGAAATCTAAAGTTTTCTTCAGGAAATAGGAAGCCCCCAGGGCCTCTGGGGGCTATGCACTGGTGCTCAGAAAAATCGGTCTGCTGGCTGTAGCGCAAAATAAGGCAAGACTGGCAGAGAGCAATTGCAGGAGATGAGGAGATATTTTTGCACTGTGTAATGAGGGGAAGCACAGGAATAAAATGGAGCATCTCTCATCAGACTCGGGTTGCAGGTACAAAGGGAAAGGTGGGAGTGGGAAAAAACCTCCTCCGGTCTTGAGTCTAGCTAAAGGGCAGGCAGGTAAATGATAGAAATGAAGACCTTCAGAAGTGGCCTGAACCCTGCTGTGAGACAGAAAACAAGAATTTTCCGTGTCTGCACGGACTTGTAAACTATGAAACCATGGAGTTATCATTTGTCTCACAGAACAGGCTCTTGATATCTGAAATCAAGGAAAATGCTAATTGATAGCTACAATTATGAACATACATATATCTTGGTTTCAAGGAACAAAGTTCATCCTAAGTAAGTCAAATGTACCGAGTGCACTATATAAAGAAAATATTTGTCCTATTATCAAAAGAAAAATTGTATTAGGAGAAAGCATTTTTGAAAAGAGTATAAATTACACTAGAAAGCATTATGTCTTAACTGCAATAAAAATGCATACAGATAAACGCTATGTACCAAAATATAATCATTGTGCTCAATTTCCTGAGAAATGTTGGAGGGATTTGCTTGTCATATAAATCAGACAGATGCTAAGTGTATATTGTAATCTCTGTTTATCCAAAATTATCTCAACCACTTTTACCAAACTGGTGCTTTAATTAAAATTAAAAAAAAAAAAAAAAACTTGACCTCACTTTACAACAGATTCAACCAACGCTAGATGTTGTTGTTATTGTTGTTTAGTTGCCACATCCTGTCCAACTCTTTTGAGACTGCATGGACTATATCCACCAGGCTCTGCTGTCCATGGAATTTCCCAGGCAAGAATACTGGAGGGGGTTGCCATTTCCTTCTGCAGAGGATCTTCCCAACCCAGGGATCAAACCCAGGTCTCTGCATTGCAAGCAGATTCTTTGCCGGCACTTAATAGTTAGCAGTCCCAGGTATATACACAGATTTCCACCTTCCAAGGGTCTCTTACTCAAATCATAAATACAAACTCAGTTGTTTAGTGGAGGCATTTCAACACAATGAAAGTGATATGGACATAACAAGTCCTTTCCTGATTTGCAGAGGCAAATGGCACCCTTTGCTCCTTAAATGCTGCCAAAGTAGCTAAGATAATTTGGGAACTTGAACAAACCAAGTTGATTCTGTGTTCAAGGGGAGTTATTTCACTCCTCCTCTTCCCTTTACTTCTTTAAATTAAACCTGTAAACTAAGTAAGTGTAATTCTGTAAGAGGATGATTATTCATTTAATCCTTCATACGATTTCTCTACATTTTTTAACTTCCTGAAACTTTTAAGTTCCTACATACCAACAAAGGTATATTCTGAAGGCAAAAGGAGAAGGAGGCAGCAGTGGATGAGATGGTTGGATAGCATCACCGACTCAATGGACATGAACTTGGGCAAATTCCGAGTGTCTACTTTTACCACAGCTTTAGGGTCTAGGCTTAGCATAGTGTCTAGGTTTGTCATAGCTTTCCTCCAAGGAGCAAGCATCTTTTAATATGGTGGTTGCAGTCACCATCCTTAGTGATTCTGGAGTCCAGGAAAATAAGATCTGTCACTGCTAACACTTCTTCCCCTTCTATTTGCCATGACATGATGGGGCTGGATGCCATGCTCTTCATTTTTTGAATGTTGAGTTTTTAGCCAACAGTCCCCTTTTTTTCACTCTCCTCTTTCACCTCATCAAGAAGCTCTTGAGTTTCTCTTGGCTTTCTGCCATTAGAGTGGTATCATCTGTGTATCTGAGGTTGTTGATATTTCTCCTGATAATCTTGATTCCAGTTTGTGATTCATCCAGCTGGGCATTTCACATGATATATTCTGCATATAAGTTAAATAAGCAGGGTGACAATATAAATCAGTTTTAAAATATTTGCTCTTGGTTTTGACCCTGGAACTACTGTTATTATTTTATTTTATCTCATCTCTCATTTCCCAGATGCATTTATCCAGACATCTGAACCTTTTTCTCCATTGCCCACCCTCACTCACTAACCAGACTTCACTTAATCCAATTTTCATCAGTTCACAAGGTCCTTTCTAGAGACAGCTGAATGAAGAGTTCTTAAGAACTAAAAACAGACTTTTTCTTCCCAGTAAGGAATTTGTTTTCCCAATAATCATTTGTATTTAATTAATACAATTATTTTTCCAAGGAATTTTAAAGGAATAAAATTTAAAACTACATTTAGACTGAAGTTTCTCATTCTATCATCTAGTCTGAGTGAGTCATGACAAAAAAAAATAATAAAGTTCTTTGATCAACATGTGCAGATCAAAATGTGCTCATTTCTTCAGAATGAGCATGACTTAGATTTTAAGTGGTAAATAGCTAATTTATTAGAGAATATCAAATATTATTAATTATCAATTATTAAACTATTCTGTGTCTTCATCAAACTGTCTTAGTAATATAACCAAGTCTGAATGAGACTTCTCAAAACATTTGAATATTTAAGATAATAATCAGAAACCCACAGATATCAAATGTACATCCCAAATTATTCCCTTTTAAAAGGCACAATAATAACCAAATATGGAATGCCAAATTCATTTAGTGCTAATGTTCAGAAACTCTAAACATCAGATGGTGATATAATCCTATATTTGTATAATATAATAACAACTGAAAATAATGATAAAGTCATTTAAAATAAAGGCCTAGCGGGAAAGTTTCAGTTCAGTTCAGTTCAGTTGCTCAGTCATGTCCAACTCTTTGCGACCCCATGAATCGCAGCACACCAGGCCTCCCTGTCCATCACCAACTCCCGGAGTTCACTCAGACTCAAGTCCATTGAGTCAGTGATGCCATCCAGCCATCTCATCCTCTGTTGTCCCCTTCTCCTCCCACCCCCAATCCCTCCCAGCATCAGAGTCTTTTCCAATGAGTCAACTCTTCGCATGAGGTGGCCAAAGTACTGGAGTTCCAGCTTTAGCATCATTCCTTCCAAAGAAATCCCAGGGCTGATCTCCTTCAGAATAGACTGGTTGGATCTCCTTGCAGTCCAAGGGACTCTCAAGAGTCTTCTCCAACACCACAGTTCACAGGAAAGTTTACACAGGTGCAAAAAAGCATTTGCATTACACATAGTATATTTTAATTATATTTAATTTCAAATGAATATTCTATTTTGGGCTACATGAAATGGTGGAAAGGTTTTGTTACCCTATAATATTGAAATTATTTTAAGTCCTTTGAGAGCATGGAACATTTCTTATTTATGCTCTAAAACAGAAACTTTGGGGTAGATTGTGAAAATCTGCATATTTAAGCTCTCCAAGTGTGTCTCATCCACAGTGAAGTTTGACAACTAATAATATATTAGTTGTCAATATAACTAAAAATTATTCCATAAATGTTTGCTGTCCTTGGAACATTGGTGTGTAGAATGCAGAAGATTGCTATTGTTGTTGAGTTGCTAAGTCATGTCTTATGTAAAAGAATCATAACTCTTTTGCAACCCCACAGACTGTAGCCCACCAGACTTCTCTGTCCATGGGATTCTCCAGATGAAAATACTGGAGTGGGTTGCCATTTCCTCCTCCAGGGGATCTTCCCAGCCAGGGATAGAACCTGGGACTCCAGTGTCTTCCACATTGACAGGTGGATTCTTTACCATTGAGCTACCTGGGAATCCTCTAAATGCCATGAAGGTTTATAGATGTTTATACCACTGCTAATAGCAAGAGAACACTGCTGCTTCAGAATGCAGAGAAGATTTAAGCAACAAAACTCTTAGAGTTTAGTAAATCAATTTATTTGTCAAATCCTTATTTCTGATAGCAGGAATATAACATATTCTTGTATAATTTTACAATATTTGAACATTCCATAAATATATTGTAATCTGTATGAGGGCCTAGACTGTGGGGGTGTCTTGTCCACCTGGTGTTTAGCATAGCCACATAATGATTAATGAATATTTATTTATTAAATAAATAAATTTGGAATCAGACAGAAGTGGTGGAGTCACTTAGGCAATTCATTTAATGTCTCTGAAATTTAGTTTGTCATCTAACTTCACAGGGTCTCTCAGGACTGTAACAGCATAATGCCATGAAGAGCACACAAACCCTGCAACTATATATTATAATAATTCAATCGATTAGAGAAGATGATGTCAGTCTTTACCACGATCATGATTTCCCAGATCCTACCATACTGGATAATGCTGTGCTTAATTTTCCAAGTTTTCAGAACAAATTGCCTGGAAACTAAACCATAGTGTGCAATTACACTGGAAAACTAAATCCAGTGCATTTTTCTTTGTTGCCAGTTGTTTTCAAAAAATGAGAACTATAATAAGCCAGCACAGCTAAATTTTAATTGCAGAAGAGACATTTTATTAAGTGACTGTTGTGCAGACATAAAAATGGATCCTGCACTGTACTGCTTCCTTCGACCTTTCATCTGTAACTTCAAAATTTTACATCTTCTTGTATTTATCTACAGATGGCATTTGAAGAATATATCAGAAAATGACATCTGCAGTTAAGTTCTATGTCAGAAAGCATTTATTAGTAACTGTCATTACTTTATCATTCAGATCTTCTAATTTGATTCTAATTATAATTCTAATTCTATTTGTGTGAATACAGATGTCCTTCCAACACTTTGGTCCTCGATATCTTGACCCTATCCTCCAAAGAGCTGATCCTTCATGCTACATCCAACCACTCACTCTCAAAGCTGTAGCCTAGAATTTGTCATGACCAATGTTTGCAGACCCACTGAATCTCAATTTCTAGCCATTCCATGCCTTTCTTCTCAAACTTCCAACATCATGTTGCCTTCCTTCACACCCATTGATGACCTGCAGCATCAAGTCCAATTATTATTTTTTTAATAACACTAAGACATTTCTCATTATGCCAGGCTTGCAATATCCACATATAATTTGAACTGAGTAAATTTGGATTTATTTAAATAGGGTTTGATAATGACATAAGCATTATCTTTTGTAATGATTACTTTCTCTGTTGTAGAATATATAATATTGTATTTTAACTGTTTAAATTTTTTATATCATTGGAGGATTGCAGATTTACAATTGTGCCGTTTCAGGGATATAGCAAAGTAAGTTAGTTATATTCATTTTTTAGCTTCTTTTCTCATATAGGTTATCACAGAACATTGAGTAGAGTTCCCTGTGCTATACAGTAGGTCCTTTTTGGTGATCTATCTTATATATAGCAGTATGAGTACGTTCATCCCAAGATCCTGATTTATCCCTCCCCTACCTTTCCCCTTTGGTATCCACACGTTTGTTTTCGAAATCTGTAAGTCTTTTTCTGTTTTGTATATAAGTTCGTTTATATCATTTTTAAAATTAAATTCCACATGTAACGTGATATCGTATCTGTCCTTCTGCGTCTGACTTACTTCACTTAGTGTGCTAATCTCTAGATCCATCCATGTTGCTGCATGTTTCCAGGGGAGGAGAGTCGCAAGAGCGGAGAATATGTCTCTTATCTGTATCTACACTGCGACCTGCCACAAAGCAAGTCCTAAAATGGTTTGATGAATGAACAAATATAGTGACTTTAACTGGCATGAGTGAGTATCAGTGATAGTCGTTCAGTCATGTCCAACACTCTGTGACCCCATGGACTATAGCCTGCCTGGCTCCTCTGTCCGTGAAATTCTCCAGGCAAGAATACTGCAATGGGATGCCATTTCCTTCTCCAATGCCAGTTATCTCCAAAAACTGGAATGTTCTTGGAGTATTTCATTACTGTTTGATACTTGTAATTACTCTCTACTGTCTTTATTGTTTGAAAGATGTTAAAAGCTGCCATACATTTTCACAAGGTACTTATTTCAAATGTCAAACAGAAAATAAAAAGCTCTAAGCCAGAGAATAGACAAATTCACAATAATATGTGAAGTCTTTAAAGATAGTCTAAGTATTGTTGAACAATGATATTTTCTAAAAGACAAAGATACAAAAGACTGTATCTACCACTTTTATATAATGGTGTGTTATTACTTTTAACAACTAGAAAATAAACATTCTTTTCAAGTCCGTGTCAAATATTCACCAAGATGGAATGTGCTGGGCTACAAAATAATTCTTAATAAATTTGAAAAGATCAAAATTATACAGAGCATATTTTCTGATCACAAGAAAATTCAACTAGAAATTGCTGGAAATAGGAATAAATGTAATTATATCCCTATATACCAAACCATAGAATATTTTAACATGTGCATGATTTTGCCCACCACATAATAGGGGTTCAGTATAATGGATGGATGAATAAAGCTACTTTCTTATGATTATAAAAGCTCTTTGTAAGTTAGGGGAGAAAATGTGAAACAGTGAAGGTTTTATTAAAAATTAGAAATCCAGTCTTTATAATTCAGACCACATTTTTCAGTCCTCAGATAATCATATCATAATATACACTAGGCAAATATTTTTACCTGACTGGACAAAATTGAGCTCAGAGATAAACAATGAGTCAAGTTACCCCCCAAATCATTTTGACTCTTCCTGGAGGAGATATAATGTTAGGTCAAAAGGCTAAACAGGCAGTCGCTTTCTACTTCAACCTGAATGTAACTAATTAAATGTTAATTCTCTGCCCCTCAAAGGCTGTGCAGTTTTTATTTTGTGTTAAATATTGAACATTTCAAAAAGGTTTAAGGATGCCTGTTAGAATAATCTAACATTGTGTGTTGTTTGTCTAACTCTTTGCGACCCTATGGACCGTAGCCCTCCAGGCACCTCTGTCCATGGGATTCTCCAGGCCAGGATACTGGAATGGGTTGCCATTTCCTTCTCCAGGGGATTTTCCTGACCCAGGGATCAAATCTGTGTCTCCTGCTTGGCAGGCAGATTATCACTGAGCCACCAGGGAAGTTCAATCTAACATTACATATTCTCTATTTCTTATATGATTTTTACTCTTTCATGCAGCATATAACTAAATCCCTAAGCAACTCAGTTCAAAATCACACCATCCAAACCCTTGGGCCAGGGTACATGTTTGTCTTTATGAGGGTTTGGAAATCATTAATGAATATTCTCAAAATTTGAATAACAAAAACATTCTTATTACCATTTTGAGGACTATTTCACAAACTCTAGGACAAGTTAATTAAAATCAGCTCACTTATGTTTTGAAAGAATGGTAATTACAGAAAAACAAAAATGTCATTTCGTGAGAAAAGCACTGTTCAAATTCCTAAAGCTACCAAGAATTTTATAAATAGAAATATTGCCTATTTCTATCATAATCAAGACAGTTTTTACTGCAAAATACATTTGAGAGTGTAACAAGCAGCAAAACAATGAAAACTCTGGTTAAGGAAGGAAATCATGTGAATGATCCTGGCAATATTTATTGACTATTTACTATAGCCAGTAGTACAATGGATAACGTGTCTGATGACGATTGTCTTCTATATGGCAAGCACTGCACACAGTATGAATATGCAGATAAGACCTGTTCCCTAGTCTCATAGTCTCTCCCATAGTATTTTATGAAAAGCACAAAGCTTGGAACACTGGAATGAACCTAACCCAACTTGAAGGCAGACGTGGCTCAATGATTTGATGAAGGTATTCAGTAGGAGCTAATTATGCCTATGGGGTCTCAAAGAGTCAGACATGACTTAGCCACTGAACAACAACTAGGATGTAAGGGGCTTCCCAGGTGGCTCAGTGGTAAAGAATCTGCCTGCAATGCAGGAGACATGGGTTTGATCCCTGAGTCGGGAAGATCTCCTGCAGAAGGAAATGACAACCCATTCCAGAATTCTTGCCTGGGAAATCCCATGAACAGAGGAGCCTGGTGGGCTACAGTCCAAGAGGTTGCAAAGAGTCAGACATGACTGAGCGACTAAATAACAACAAAATCATGCCTAAGCTGAGTTGTAAAGACTCAGTAAGGTCGACCTAGATAAAGAAAGCAGGTGGGGATATTTCTGGAAAAGGCAAAACTGAAGGCAAAGAAGTAGAGAAAGGCATGCATGTTTGAAAATCTGCAAAGAATTTGATAAGCTTGCAAAAGTTGACTGGGAGAGTGTGATGAAAAGTGAGAGTGAATAGTTTATCAGGGAGCTGATTACAAGCTGCCTAGAACACCATGGTGAGATAGCAATGATTTTGGATTATATCCAAACAACTATGGAAAATCATCTGGGAAATTTTAACTGAGTGGTGACATGATCATATTTATTAAAAACATTTATTCTGGTGGGTAATATTAAGCACCTTCAGAATAGTCATCATATCAATGCAGATATTTTCAAGGCCTGATCTAAGTTGGTGATTGGGAAGAATAGTATAAGAGTACACTAATTTTCCTTCTCTCTGTATTTCCCACCAACAACCCAGAAAATTAAAGCATCATAAAAAAGAAAATAGCGGATGGTGGCTTCCAACTGGTGACACTGAAGGAAAGAACTCGGCTTTGGGGACACCCACATATCAGAGTGATCATTGCGCTCCTCCTGCCTGAGTTCACATAGTAAGCAACCATATCACAGCCCTGGGTCTGCCTTTTTAATATTATTTAATTATTGACATACTGTACAACTTTAAGATGTACACTGTGTGGATCTGATATACTTAGTCATTGCAATATGATTACTATCTAAGTATTAATTTTGTTGTTCAGTCACTCAGTCGTGTCTGACTTTTTTGCAGCCCCATGGACTGCAGCATGCCATCCTTCCTGTTCTTCACAGCTTTAGCTAAAATTTCTATCACATTAAAAATTATCATTTCTTTTCTGTGATGAGAACATTTAAGATGTAGTCTCAGGCAATTTTGAAATATGTAATACTATATCGTTAATAATACTCATATGCTGAGTTTTAGCTCTCTAGAACTTCATTTTCTAGTTGCAATTTTGTCATCTTTAACATGTCCCTAATTCTACCACTACCCGGTCCTTAGCAACCACCATTCCACACTCTGTTTCTACAAGTTTGGCTTTCTTAGATACCACATATAAGTAATATCATACAGTATTTGTCTTTCTCTGTCGGACATATCAAACTGAGCACAATGTCTTCAAAGTTCATGACATTGTTGCAAACGGCAGGATTTCCTTCCTTTTTGAGTTAGGCCATCAGACCCATGCATGTTTGCTAAGTTGCTTCAGTCATGTCCAACTTTTTACGAGCCTATGAATTGTAGCCTCCTCTGTCCACAGGATTCTCCAGGCAAGAATACTGGAGTGAGTTGCCATGCCCTCCTCCAGGGGATCTTCCTGACCCAGGGATCGAACCCACATCTACTGCGGCTCTTGCATTGCGAGCAGATTCTTTTACCACTGAGCCACCGGGGAAGCCCTTGCCATCAGAAACATCTCTTTACATGTCCCTGTTCCCAGGCTTCATTTCAGGGGAGTGAGCAGGCTGTATGCCATGCAGTGGTTTCCCCAGGTAAACCCTGAGATGTGGACCTGGGGTAAAGTATCAGGAAGGCTCATTTTCCCCACAGATTCAAGCTTCAGTTTCCAATTCAGCTTTAGAAATAATAAAGCTAATCTTTTCATCTTTATCTGAAGGCCATACCTATTGCTGATTGATTCTCAGAGAGGAAAATATATTTCATAGGCCTAGATGACTAAAGGTAGAGATAAAGAGAGGAAGGGACTTCCCAGGTGGCTCAGTGCTAAAGAATCCGTCTGCCAATGCAGGAGACGCAGGTTCAATCCCTGGGTCAGGAAGATCCCCTGGAGAAGGAAATGACAACCCACTCCAGTATTCTTGCCTAAAGAATACCATGGACAGATGGAGCCTGGTTGCAAAAGAGTCAGACACAACTTAGCGACTAAATACGCAGGTACACAAAGAGGGGGAGGAGGGTCAAAGGCAACACCTGCATACAACCTTTCTCAATCACTTCTCCACCAGAGTCACCGAGAGCTGCTATTCAGCAAAAAGGTCAATGACTAATCCAGGTTGGAAAAGAAATTTCTCTCTACCATGGCATCTTTGGTCTCAGTAAATTCAGGCAGAAATGCTTTGGCAGAACATTGAAGGAAAGAAGCCGTGCCAGAATATACATCCTCAGCCCACTGAACTAACAGAAGGCAAGCAGCCCTCCCTCTGCTCGCTGCCCGTCACTCTTCCACCATCAGTCAGAGGCACAGCCAAGGGAAACGGCTTGATTACCACCACATGGCTATCAACTTCCCTGCAGTAGGCTGAAGCCTGGAACCCCCCAAACTACGGACCCACCCAGAGATGATTCACATTTCTGAGAAAAGTACTGGTGAGGCATTAAATGGCATGCAAAAGGTATTTGTTATTTAAAGTAAAATTAAGTGTCACTGACATCTCACACAAAGCCTATATATGAACTGTGTCCCATTTTTTCCTTTTCCACATTAGGATCTGAAATCCACACAGGGCCAAAATCCAATATTCCATCATCTGTTGGCTCATATCTTTACTAGCTCCCTCTGGGCCTGTGTTCTCATGTTTTGAAATTCAAAACTATTCAAAGAAATTGTGTATTGTGTATTGCAAACTTCTCAGTTAATTTGCTGAATTCATTAGTTTTTTTGTTCATAATAATATTGATAATTAGGACAAATGTCATAATGTATGAACTGAAAGCAATACAGCATTTCAGTAGCTTATGGGACTTCATGTGATCCTAATACACCTGAAGCGTAAACCTTTTTTAGAAAATATATAAATGCTTAAAAAATTGGGCAAAAACCATAAATGCATGACCTTCCTATGTTTCACATCAATAAACAAGAGCACACACAAAACTCTGCAATACTGACTGAAGGACATTGTGTATTATATATTGTTTTTGTATAGTCTGGGACTTCATTAATTTAAGAAGAGTTAATATGAACTACTTCTTGCTGCTCCTAATATTAAATGAAGAAATTCTTCACATAGTCAGTTTCTTCAGTATTTGTCATATAAGTAAACCCTTTGTATTTTCTCCTCCCCAGGAGAGTAGGCTTTGAAAGTGATTTCTTTCAACCTGGCTGTTTATCTTCAAAGAAATCATAGGATTTCAAAACAGCATTGGGGCACCTGGCTCACAGCCATCAGCCAATTTACTGAATGAATTAATGAATAGCAACATATGATCCTGACTCATCAATGCAGAGAGAAAGAAAGGTAATTTGAGTAAGAGAGAGAAAATAATAACTTCCTTTTAATGAGCAAGAATCTGAATTTTAAAAATGGAAAGGAAATAGTAGAAAAGTAAGAGAAGATAATCACCCAAGAGCTCTTTTTTTATTCAACTACATATACAAACACACACACAAACACACATCTATATGGAATTCCCCTGGCAAGAATACTAGAGTAGGTTGCCATTCCCTTCTCCAGGGGATCTTCCCGACCCAGGGATCACACTTGGTTCTCCTGCATTGCAGGCGGATTCTTTACCATCTGAGCCACCAGGGAAGCCCCATCTATGTCACACCTCAAGCTAAAGTTGGATTACAAGGAAACCTATGAATAGAAAAAGCAGGATTTTTACTGCTTTTTTTGTATCCCAGAATATCTTAACCTAGTTATTGCTCTTTATTTCAAAGAAAAACAATCGTCAGTCCAGGACCTCTGGTATTCAGGAAAAAAGGTGCTTGGAAAACACATTCGTCTAGTATTGACATCTATGTAGTTACCACATGTTTCTTAAAATAAAACACAAGGTGAGCTAAGAAAGCACACATCTTCTAAGTTCTTTAAAATATATTGAAACATTTTCAGTATAAATACTATTACCCAGTTGACTCCACTAAGGAGCAGAGACTACTTTATCAAGCTTATAATCTGGATAAATGATAAGCTATTTGTATCATATTCACATAAACTAGATATTACAGAAACTTCAGAAAATCTCCCACATTTGGAAGGATAGATTAAAGGGCTATGCTTGCTCTTAAGCTTAGTTGTTTTACAACTCGTAAAGAAATCCTTTATTAGGTTTGGTTAAAACTATGTTCCATCCTAAAAAACTTTTAAAAAGATAAAGGATACCTCTAACGCATTATAAGCCAAATAGTCTCATAAATAAATTATCAATGATATTCTAGTTACCTGTCGCATTTGCAGCATTTTAAGTTTGTCCTTAAAGAATGGGCTTGACATTCAAAAGTGAAACAGCTGGGGGAAAAAGTTAATAAATTCAGTATAATCATGCCTATATCTTGATAAATTTGGTTATGAGTAGAAAAAGTTGTGAAAAGATATATACTAAATTTTGTTATTTTCTTCTTTACTTATCTGTAGTTTTTGAAAATACTTTTATAATACAAAAAAATCTTTGAAATTATATTCATATTGAAGATTTATAGTAGTCACTTTGCTAACTGAAAATACAAAATTAAAGTCACTTTCATTTTAATTTCAGGAAGACAAGCTCATGGTTGCGTGCTCCTTTATCTGTTACAAAAAGCTTGAGTTCTGGAAAGCCTTCCATTCCTTCATTTGCTGCCAATTTAGCAGCTGCTTCTTTTGTTCATTTCTACAGCTCAGCTGCTTCTTTATTCCCTGAAGATCAGAGATGAAGCTCAGCTACATGAATCATCATTACTTACCACATTTTATTAATTTGTCTTAACTTGGTATTTCTTAGCCGTGAGCCTCATTCAGCTTTTCATTTTCTGTGCTTGGCAGAAATAGCACCTCACTGAACATGTGTGTTTCCAGCCTTTCTCCTAGTGACTTGCTCCCCTTTTGGAAAATCCCAGGCTGCTCAGGAAAATGGCAACTTGACAATTTGATTAACTGTTGTGCATCTAACCTAGAAGTTTCAGGCCTAAATCTAGATTATAGTTACGTGGTGGTAATCTTAGCAATTTTTGTTCTTACAAAAGTAGGACTTTTCTTTTTTTAATTAGGGTATAGCCGCTTTACAATGTTGTGCTAGTTTCTGCTGTACAGAAAAATGAATCAGCCATAGGTATACACATATCCCCTCCCTTCTGCATTGCCTTCCCATCTAGATCGCCACAAAACATCAAGTAGAGTTCCCCACGCTGTACAACAGGCTTTTCTAGGTATCTATTCCATGCATAGCAATGTATACATGTCAATCCCAATCTCTCAGCTCATTCCCTGTTTTTCCCCCCTTGGTGAGTCCATAAATTTCTTCTCTACACTTGTGTCTCTGTTTCTGCTTTGCAAATAGGTTCATCTGTATCATTCTTCTAGATGTCATATGTATGCTTTGATACACAATATTAATTTTTCTCTTTCTGACTTATACCCTAGAAAACCATAATTCCAAAAGGCACATGCACCCCCATGTTCACTGAAGAAGTGAAGTGAAATTTGCTCAGTCGTGTCCAACTCTTTGCGACCTCATGGACTATACAGTCCATGAAATTCTCTAGGCCAGAATACTGGAGTGGGTAGCCTTTCCCTTCTCCAAGGGATCTTCCCAACCCAGGGATTGAACCCAGGTCTCCCGCATTGCAAGCAGATTCTTTACCCCCTGAGCCACAAGGGAAGCCCACTGAAGCACTACTTAAACACTAGTCAGGACACAGAAGCAATCTTAACATCCATTGACAAACGAATGAATACAGAAGATGTGGTACATATACTCAATGGAATGTCACTCAGCCATTAGAAGAAACAAAACTGGGTTATTTGTAAAGACAAGGATGGACCTGAGGGCATTATTTTTTTAACCAGTAATTTAAAACAATCTTTGTGCACTGGATTCAATGGGTGCCTCAAACTCTACCCCCAGGATGTTTAGGGGAGGAGATTAATTTCTCTACATCTGTGCCTCTATCTTTGCTTTGTGAAAAATTAAAGCACTTTTCCACACAGAAAAATAAAAGAAACACAATATATTATTACATGAAAAATTTGATTCGATAACTATATTTTAATATAATTGATTTCCAGTCTAAAAAATAAAATTTCATTAACATCTTCCAATCTTTACTAAATTTTTCCTTCCTGCTCCAAACTTTTACACTATACTACTTTTCATCTACTTTTAAAGTTTTCAAGGTTATTTCCTGACAACATCAATTTTGTGTTGATTTTTTAAAAACTTTCTTCTACTAACTGCACTTTGCCCTTTTATTCAAAATTCTCACAGGCTTTAAAACCTACAGTTAAAGAGGAAACTCATTTTTCTGTTATGAAAATGTATATAAGTGATCATATGGCCAAGAAATGGGTTATTATATATTTTGTACTAAAGATTAGTTTGATAATTTAGTATCAAAATAGCCTTTGATTTAGCCCTTATCAAAGACAAATATGAATATGTGATAGCACAGAAAATCAAGGGGTCTTGACCTAGTTATTTGATTTATAGGTGTTTGCTCCAGATAAGACATAAATGAGTGAGAGCACCACAGTAGCCACTTCTCACGCAGAAGAAACAAGAGAATCTCTCACACTCTAAAAGATATCCCTCTCCTCTCAGTTAGCCTTCTCATAAACAACCCTGACTCTATTTACATAGCCTTGAGTGACCTCAAGAAAACCCAAAATACAAGTGATAAAGTGGGATTTTTTTCCTCCTATACATCGCAAGCTTAGAAAATGTAAATCAGGTTTTTTCCAAATAAGAGGAAACAAAACATGTTGATACATTCACAGGAATTCAGAGACGATGTAGGGTATTTCCAGTGAGCATCCTGAATATATCCATACTTAGAAAATGTATGGTTCCCCCTTAGAAACTGGTGGTTCCCCTGCCAGCTAAACAGGATGTCACAGTTTGTTTTTCTGTTTCCAAAAACATTTTTTTGCACAGGGTTTTGGCATAGACTGAAGTATGAATTGCTTCCCAGGTGGCTCACTGGTAAAGTATCTGCCTGCCACTACAGGAGATGCAGGTTCGATCCCCGAGTCAATTTCCTGGAGGAGGAAATGACAACCCACTCCTGTATTCTCACCTACAGAATCCCATGGACAGAGGAGCCTAGAGGCCTATGGTCCATAGGGTCACAAGAGTCAGACACAACTGAGCGCACACACACACACACACACACACACACACACACGAAAGATGGATTCTTCTCAGTAACAACTCTGTTTTCTCAGGGAATGTAATCTCTCTTCACTGAGAACACTTATGCTACAAGTAAAAAAAAGATTCATACAACAAACTAAACAAAAAGACAAAACATAAGACACAAAATGGAGCATATTTTCTTTCTTTTTCTTTAGTTCGTTTACTAGCTCATTTCTATTTAAGTATTTGAATATAATCAGCACAAGCTGGAATCAAGATTGCAAGGAGAAATATTAATAACCTCAGATATGCAGATGACACCACCCTCATGGAAGAAAGTTTAGAGGAACTGAAGAGCCTCTGGATGAAAATGAAAGAGGAGAGTGAAACAGTTGGCTTAAAACTCAACATTCAAAAAACTAAGATCATGGCATTCAGTCCCATCACTTCATGGCAAATAGATGGGGAAACAGTGGAAACAGTGACACAGTTTATTTTCTTGGGCTCCAAAATCACTGCAGATGGTGACTGCAGCCATGAAATTAAAAGACGCTTGCTCCTTGGAAGAAAAGCTATGACCAACCTAGACAGCATATTAAAGCAGAGACATTACTTTGCCAACAAAGGTCCATCTAGTCAAGGCTATGGTTTTTCCAGTAGTCATGTATGGATGTGAGAGTTGTACTATAAAGAAAGCTGAATGCCAAAGAATTGATGCTTTTGAACTTTGGTGTTTCAGAAGACTCTTCAGAGTCCCTTGGACTGTAAGAAGATCCAACCAGTCCATCCTAAAGGAAATGAGTCCTGAATATTCACTGGAAAGACTGATGCTGAAGCTGAAACTCGAATACTTTGGCCACCTGATGAGAAGAACTGACTCTTTAGAAAAGACCCTGATGGTGGGAAAGATTGAAGGCCAGAGGAGAAGGGGACGACAGAGGATGTGATGGTTGGATTGCATCACCGACTCAATAGACATGAGTTTGAGCAGACTCCGGGAGTTGGTGATGGACAGGGAAACCTGGTGTGCTGCAGTCCATGGGGTCTCAAAGAGTTGGATATGACTGAGCAACTCAACTGAACTGAACTGAACTGAGGAACATTTTATTTCTACAAACATGATCCTATGCTTGTGTCTTAAAGTGCCTCAGTTTTACTATTAGGTAGTCTAAGGAAAAATTTTGAGAGCATTACACTATTCATATGAGTCAAAATGCTTAATACCAAATGAAAAAAATATTTCTTAAAAAAGCAAAAGGATTGGAAAAGTAAACAACTAATTGTTCGAGCTTATGGTATCTACATCATACAGACCTTTGTTGGCCAAAACTGTAATTAAAAATGCCAAATGGAACAGGTACTTGTGATAGGCAAAAACAACAAGTAAATTTCAAAGAAAGAGCAACTCTATGTTTAATTTTTATCTTTATTTGTGCATTTTAAAATATACAATTGAAAATGTTTTAGAAATTCTACTTATTCACTTTTTCAAAAGTACACTAGTTTCTTTTAATTCTTGTGAAATTTTGTCTATTTATTCAACAACTATGTCAACAAATATATTCATATACTCAACATATACACTTATATATCTGGTGATTAATATATTTATATTCATTCAAAGAAAGTTCTTAAAGGCACCATGCTGGGTTCTAAACCCAGCAGTCATAAAAAAATAAAAGTCAAATGAATCTCACTGAGTAAATTCACACTGATGTTTTACACGCCTCCATCTTTCTTTCAGAACATGAAAGTCATCTACTCTACACTCTATAAAATGATAGGGCTCTTCATAATTCTGAAAAATGTAGACCATAAGGCATAGTAAATATGTACCATGCTTGTTTTCTCTTTTCCTAAAACTCATCCACCAAGTGAAATTGTCTAATTAGACTCTCAAAACAGTAAATGTTTTTGATTTATAATTAATTGCGTAAGTTGTATGTACAGAAAAATTTAAGGAAGTTCTGCTTAAGTTCAATGACCTTGATAAGGAAATTAGTTACATGTTTCCAAAAAGTACTAAATACCCACCCCTCACTACATAATGATCCTTTGAAAATAATTACATGGTTTAAAAAAATTGCTGAGAATTAGTTCTTGGACATGTTTCAAGTCTAATCAAGTTCCTTGACATATAGCCATGGTAAAACTTTTAATATCTCTTATCTACATAATAGGCAGGGAGTGCAAAAAGGCTGTATCCAGCAATACAACATAGACTTGTTTTATATGATAAAGTCAGTAAGTGACAGTGGAAGAGTTAGACTTCTTTCTCAACTGTAACCAGATGCTACTGTTCTGGAAAATGTCACCAGCTAGGAATCAAAGACCAAGATATTTGGCTGCTTGCTTCTGCTTGGTGCAGTCATTTCGTTTCTATTAATTTCTGTTAAATTCTGTATTCCAGAATTCTGTATTCTCAGCTAAGATAAGCCAGAAATTCCAGCAGCTGTGTATATCAGTCTTTTCTCACTAATCCGTATCTTAACTGCAACAATACAGATATCTAGCTGTCATACAGAAAGTAGGTTGGAGTGGGCAAGACTGTAAGTGAAGGGACCAATGAAGGTTATTTTAATAGTGTAGATCTGAGAGGAAGCTTGGACTAGAGCAGAGGAATTGATGAGATAGAGATGATAAGTAGAAGTTTACTAGTGACCTTGCTAAGAGCCACGTCTTTGTATGGTGAGGGCAAAATTTGGATATCAAGGGGCTATGAACCGAAAATAAAGAAATCAAGCATAGAATAATTTTGAAAATGCAAAGCTTCTTTCTGAACTATTCTTAAATTAATGTAGTTTATAACATGAGGCAAATTTATTAGGTCTGGTTCAATGTAGGGGAGCTAATTTAAACATACTTTATGTTTTTTAAGTGTTACCCATAAAATATTACCTAAGCTAAAGAAAAATTGGCTCACTGATCATAGTAACTCATTAGAAGTTAGACAGTGGAATTGTTTCCTGGCAAGGTTTCCTTCTGAAAACTAGAAGGAACAACTTTGGTTGAAGCCAAGGTAAAAAATAACCCCAGTATGCCATATTTGAGAGTGTCAAGTAAGCAGAATTCTATTTGGACTAAGCCTGTTATCATTACTATAAATAAGTACCAGACTAGTTTATCATCGTCATCATTGATACCAAAATGAAACTTTGCCTTGAATTGGTACACAGTTTGTTAATAAAGTTTTTCTCATACAAGTGTGATTTCAGTATGTTTCTAAGGATTAAATAATCATTTTTTATAATCCTCATTTTTAACTGCTAAAGCTTGATCCAGAGAGTAAGCTGATAATATTTTATTATTCAAATCTCAAATATAAGAATGATTAGTTTTGTGGACCATTTTTAAATAGGGACTATTTATTAGTTATATACATAAAAAATGTAACTTTCAAATAACAATAAAGAAATAATATTTCTATGCATTTTCAAAATAACCTCAAAAACTAAGATACTCAGGCAAGATCCTACAAATATTATAAAAACATAGAAAAAATATAAAGCATTATTCAGTTCAGTTCAGTTGCTCAGTCGTGTCCAACTCTTTGCGACCCCATGAATCGCAGCACGCGAGGCCTCCCTGTCTATCACCAACTCCCGGAGTTCACTCAGACTCATGTCCATCGAGTCAGTGATAACATCCAGCCATCTCATCCTCTGTCGTCCCCTTCTCCTCCTGCCCCCAGTCCCTCCCAGCATCAGAGTCTTTTCCGATGAGTCAACTCTTTGCATGAGGTGGCCAAAGTACTGGAGTTTCAGCTTTAGCATCATTCCTTCCAAAGAAATCCCAGGGCTGATCTCCTTCAGAATGAACTGGTTGGATCTCCTTGCAGTGCAAGGGACTCTCAAGAGTCTTCTCCAACACCACAGTTCAAAAGCATCAGTTCTTCAGCACTCAGCTTTCTTCCCAGTCCAACTCTCACATCCATACATGACCACTGGAAAAACCATAGCCTTGACTAGACGGACTTTTGTTGGCAAAGTAATGTCTCTGCTTTTCAATATGCTATCTAGGTTGGTCATCACTTTCCTTCCAAGGAGTAAGCGTCTTTTAATTTCATGGCTGCAATCACCATCTGCAGTGATTTTGGAGCCCCCCAAAAATAAACTCTGACACTGTTTCCACTGTTTCCCCATCTATCTGCCATGAAGTGCTGGGACCAGATGCCATGATCTTTGATTTCTGAATGTTGAGCTTTAAGCCAACTTTTTCACTCTCCTCTTTCACTTTCATCAAGAGGCTTTTTAGTTCCTCTTCATTTTCTGCCATAAGGGTGGTGTCATCTGCATACCTGAGGTTATTGATACTTCTCTCGGCAATCGTGATTCCAGCTTGTGCTTCTTCCAGTCCAGCGTTTTTCATGATGTACTCTGCATAGAAGTTAAATAAGCAGGGTGACAATATACAGCCTTGATGTACTCCTTTTCCTGTTTGGAACCAGTCTGTTGTTCCATGTCCAGTTCTAACTGTTGCTTCCTGACCTACATATAGGTTTCTCAAGAGGCAGGTCAGGTGGTCTGGTATTCCCATCTCTTTCAGAATTTTCCACAGTTTATTGTGATCCACACAGTCAAAGGCTTTGGCGTAGTCAATAAAGCAGAAATAGATGTTTTTCTGGAACTCTCTTGCTTTTTCCATGATCCAGCAGATGTTGGCAATTGGATCTCTGGTTCCTCTGCCTTTTCTAAAACCAGCTTGAACATCTGGAAGTTCACAGTTCATGTACTGCTGAAGCCTGGCTTGGAGAATTTTGAGTATTACTTTACCAGTGTGTGAGATGAGTGCAATTGTGTGGTAGTTTGAGCATTATTAGAGGAGATAAAAGATTTATTTAAATGGAGAGATATGTCACATTCATGGATTAGAAGATTCAGTGTTATAAAGATGTCAGATCTCTCCCTAGTTAATATATAAACTACATATTATTGAATTTATAGTCAGTGTTATTCCAATCAAAATCCCTTAAAGTTATTTTCATGTAACTTGGCAACATGGTTCTAACTCCAATAATGATCAGGCCATTTTGCAAAGAAGCACAGTGTGGGAACTCTCACCTTTCCAGATATTAAGACTTAACAGCAACAACAACAACAAAACTGTAGTAATTAAACTACATGATAATTAACAGGGTGAGAGGGAAATAGACTAATTAAACAGATAAAGAATTCAGAAACACATTGGTATAAAAGGAAAAATTCTTGCAATGACATTTTCTAAAAGTATGGGGAAAATGACTTAATACATGGCATTTGTTCCTTATGATTATTTATTCATAATTAATGAATAAATTATTTAACTATAAACAAAATCACCACAGATGGTGATTGCAGCCATGAAATTAAAAGATGCTTACTCCTTGGAAGGAAAGTTATGACCAACCTAGATAGCATATTCAAAAGCAGAGACATTACTTTGCCAACAAAGGTCCATCTAGTCAAGGCTATGGTTTTTCCAGTGGTCATGTATGGATGTGAGAGTTGGACTGTGAAGAAGGCTGAGCGCAGAAGAATTGATGCTTTTGAACTGTGGTGTTGGAGAAGACTCTTGAGAGTCCCGTGGACTGCAAGGAGATCCAACCAGTCCACCCTAAAGGAAATGAGTCCTGAGTGTTAATTGGAAGGACTGATGTTGAAGCTGAAACTCCAATATTTTGGCCACCTGATACAAAGAGTTGACTCATTTGAAAAGACCCTGATTCTGGGAAAGACTGAAGGCAGGAGGAGAAGGAGATGACAGAGGATAAGATGGGTGGATGGCATCACTGACTCAATGGACATGTGTTTAGATAAACTCCAGGAGTTGGTGATGGACAGGGAGGCCTGGCATGCTGCAGTCCGTGGGGTCATAAAGAGTCAGACACAACTGAGCAACTGAACTGAACTGAACTGAAACATGTGAAAGTGTTAGTTTCTCAGTCATGTCCAACTCTTTGCAACCCCATGGAGTGGGGTCGCTAGTAATCCCAGCCTGCCAGGATCCTCTGTCCATGGAATTCTCCTGGCAAAAACAGTGGAATAGGTAGCCATTCCCTTCTCCAGGGGATCTTCCCAACCCAGGGACTGAACCTGGGTCTCTTGCATTGCAAGTGGATTCTTTCCTGTCTGAGTCACACTTATCCATGTGCAAAATTAAAATAAAATTAGATCCCAATTTCACAAAATACACAGTAACCAAAGAGGAAAAGGGACCAATATGTGCAAAAGCTGCTATATTTTTTGGGAATACAGCAGCTTCTTTTCTTCTGTGGGTTACGACCACCCATTGAAAGTAAGAGCCAAAGTAAGAGAAGAACATGTTTGAAAAGGGGGAGGAGCTTGACAGCCACAGAGAATAAGATAAAAAGTTATCTAGGAAAACATAGAAGGAATTCTACATAGTATTAAAATATGAAATAAGTTTGGAGACTTTGAACTTAAGGCAGTACCCATTGAAAGGAGCTATCCAACTTTCCAATGACTTTCTGGTAGAGACTTAAAGGAGATGGCTAGGTTACCCACAGACAAGAAAGGGAAAATGGGGAGTTGAGGGAGTTGAGGGAGTTGAGGATAATTGTCTGGAGAGTGGTTGAAGGGATAGAGCGTGAACTGTAAGAACTGGAAATTCAGGGTTTGAATCCATCCTCAGTGTGGATGATAAAGTAACTCAGGATGAAGGTAGAATTTGGAGTAAAGCAGAAAACAGGGAGCCAAATGCCAAAATATTTGAAAATCCATGGAATAAAATGTGTCTGCTTTGTTCATAGCCCTTGCTGGGTTTATTTTGGAGATTTTCTAGCCCAAATCAGGCACCTTCATAGTCCTAAAAAGTTGGGCTAACAGCAAAGAAAAATGTGATAAAAACCATAAATAACAGTCTAGGATCATTTACCATGGGAAAAGAAACAGCCTTCAATATATCAGAAACCCTGGAAGACATACCCTACTAAAATCCCAAGAGTCAGAAGAGATTAAATTTGAGTTACTCTTCCCCTCTGGGAAAATCTCTAAAACTCAGTTTCCACAGCTGTCTAATGAAAAAATTAGACTCGATATTCTCTAAATTTATTTCTAGCTCAAAGTATCTATGTCCATAGTGATTAGCTGGCTTGCCAGGGAAACGTTTTTATTTAGGAAGAACTTATGTTAAATATTTTATAAAAATTCTCAAAATAATTTAAATCAAAACGATAAATTTCAATTATCTGAAAAATTTACCTATGTTGGATATCATGTGTTCCAACATTGGAGATATGTCAATAAAAGGAAATAGTAGTAGAGGCCAAGTTGAAGTCCTATATTCCAGAATTCCTTTGGTTCACGATTTAACACTTTTTTGTAGAGTTCAAGTTTTGCTTAAGCTATGTTAATCTTGCTCCTTAATTAGTCTCTGAGTTCATTCCTTCAAGACAACTTTAGTCAGTACTTCACTTTTCTTCCCCAAGATTGCATTCACAGGTCTGGGTATAAACTAGGCAATATTTCCAAAGCCTAAAATGAATAAAGACCAGATCTGAAAAGTACCGTCTATAAATTTCAGAAGAAAAAAAAGACACAATTATACCCACACAGAGAATATTCCAAGGACTAGAGTCCAGAGTCTATTATCTTATTATCTTGTCTATTTCAATGGAAAAACATTTAGTAAGACTCCTAGTATCCTACATCAAAGAGTTGTGTGTTTTTTTTTTAATGTAACGTTAAAATGGATTTTTGCACATAAAACAAACCTATGCCTAGCCTTACCCATTTCTGGCTCATAAATCATGGACTGCAAATGTTTGTGAAACATTATTTGCTCTTGATCTGCTTTTCAACTAAGTAATATATGTATTATATATCTATATATTATATCTATAGATATTAAACACAAAACACCTATAGATTTACAACTGATTCCAAAGACCTGGAATTCAGCTTACTATCGTTTTCCAAGGTGCTTACCAGTGCAGACCATAGTCATAAAAATGATTATAAAAGCAGTTAAGAAAAGAATAGTTTATGTTTGAAAAAATACAAAATGAGGTACTAGCTAAAATGACAGCAATTCTTTACTTTGGGTTTAATGTTTCAGTGAAAAGATGAACTCCTGGCCCCACTTCTCAGCAGCTAAAGCTTCACCCATCTTTTGCAAAGAATGACAAATTGCACAGGCAGCCTGAAGCACGTATGCCACATTCCGCTCATTAACTTTGCTTGTCCTGGCTTGTCTCTTCATAGAACACCACAGTTCTTTCCAAGGAACTTCAAAAGACCCCTCAACAGCAAAAGTAAAACACATGTCAAGCGAGTCAAGCTGTTTGGTGGGACAAAATTTACAACATTCTCTACCACAGCAGTTGAACATCTACTCTATGAGGGTTCTCTGGCATTAAAAAGACAAAGTAAAATTCCTTACTCATCTTTTTGTACTTAAAAACTTGATGCAATTTCAACAGATTATCCACATGCAGACATAAGCCAAATTTGGACATGTGTTTCTTTTTCATTCAATCAATATGATTCATAACCATAAGACTCTAAAGATATCGAGGCATTAAAAAAAGTCATATGAACAGAGGCCCCGAATTTGTCAATAAGCAAATTTACAGTTAATAACAGAGCAGGGGCTAAAACCCAGGATTCCTAACTGGGAGATTAATGGTCTTTCCACCATGTTAAGATGCTGATTGTGTCAAATTTCTGTTAACTTGCCTCTGATGAATGAAAGCATTTCTTTTAGACAAGACATTTTCCATTTACAGAATTAGTCTGGCCCATTCTTTGTAAAGTACAATAGTAGTGAGAGATTTCATATTTTTCTGTTATATTCTGACACGTTATTTTAAATCATTAAGAATATTATGATTAACATTGATTAAATTAAATTTAATTGACATCACATGATGATATAGCTAGAGTGCTATAGTAGATGGTACCAAAAGCTACTGATGTTGAAGAGAACACATAACAAACTCTCAACCTTTCTTTTCTCCTCTCAAATTCTCAAATACAAAATAGTGAGCTAAATGTCACTGAATTCAATCCTTAAGAGAATGGTAGAAGTCAGCTCCCAGAACACAAATACTGCCATTGGTCATATAGACTGAGACTTTACATTTTTAGAAATCACCAAAACTATACTTTCCTAGAATCCTCACTGGGCTTCCCTGGTGGCTCAGCTGGTAAAGAATCCACCTGCAATGCAGGAGACCCCAGTTCAATCCCTGGGTTAGGAAGATACCCCAGAGGAGGACATGGCAACCCAATCCAATATTCTTGCCTGGAGAATCCCCATGGACAGAAGAGCCTGACAGGCTACCATCCATGAGGTCACAAAGTGTCAGACACGACTAAGCATGAGAAACCTCTTTATTAATATTAAAAGGCCACCACACATTCAATATAAAATATAGTTCCAAACACAAATAATTGCAGTGGAATGACAGATGTATAAACAGGTTTATCAAGAAAGAAAAATTATGTAGAAAACTCATAAGACTATAATGTGTTAATATATTATAAACTATATACCAATTTATTAATATATTACAAATGATGTGTCAGTGGGTATAAAAAGGCACCCCACAAGTTTGACATCTTCAGCATGTGGTCAGAGAATTCAATTCCCACTGCATTATTAAAAACTGATGTCTGTCACCATCCATACTGAGCCCATCGCATAGGACAAGGGAAATGACAGTTGGTACCATAAACACAATCTGAAAATGAGCCCAGAAGGTATCACATTATTTGAGATTATACACAGTTGGAACTACTGCTCCATTTTTCATATACCCACCCCCACACTTACCCTAGAGCTAGAAAGAATGCTAAGATTAACTCTTTCACTCCCAAAGTCAACTCTCAAAGGTAGATTCAATCACCTGTTTTTTTTTCAAGATCAAGAGGATTTCATACATATATTATTTAAAAGATATACTATAACATGAATATAAAGAGGTTTTTTTTTTAATTACTAGGTTGTAAGAGCTGCTTGGAGAAGGCAATGGCACCCCACTCTAGTACTCTTGCCTGGAAAATCCCATGGGCGGAGGAGCCTGGTAGGCTGCAGTCCATGGGGTCGCTAAGAGTCAGACACAACTGAGCGACTTCACTCTCACTTTTTACTTTCATGCATTGGAGAAGGAAATGGCAACCCCCTCCAGTGTTCTTGCCTGGAGAATCCCAGGGACAGGGGAGCCTGGTGGGCTGATATCTATGGGATTGCACGGAGTCAGACACGATTAAAGTGACTTAGCAGCAGCAAGAGCTGCTAAAAAATTTCTATAGTACCAGTTGCATAAAATTAAGAATGGAGTATCTCTTATAAAAGACAATATGATCATTAAAGTGAGGCTTTTCAGAGAAGAGATGCTTATCAGACCCAATCTCCCTGTAACATATTTAACAATATTTAATATATTATAAAAAATAACATATTTTCCTTTTTAGTAATCTCTTATTCCATTATTTCTAGGATACCTTTAGTCTTTTTGTTCTCCACTTCTCTCATTTCTACTTCTTGGTGCCCATATGGACTTTTCTTTGCCCTGCCTTCCTATAAATGTTGGAGAGTTTCAATGTTTCAACTCAAGAATTGTTACCATCTCATTCCATATATTTACATGATGGAAGATACAGTGGAAGTGAGAAATAGATTTAAGGGACTAGATCTGATAGATAGAGTGCCTGATGAACTATGGATGGAGGTTCATGACATTGTACAGGAGACAGGGATCAAGACCATCCCCAGGGAAAAGAAATGCAAAAAAAAAAAAAAAATGGCTGCTTGGGGAGGACTTACAAATAGCTGTGAAAAGAAGAGAAGCAAAAAGCAAAGGAGAAAAGGAAAGATATAAGCATCTGAATGCAGAGTTCCAAAGAATAGCAAGAAGAGATAAGAAAGCCTTCCTCAGCGACCAATGCAAAGAAGTAGAGGAAAACAACAGAATGGGAAAGACTAGAGATCTCTTCAAGAAAATCAGAGATACCAAGGGAACATTTCATGCAAAGATGGGCTTGATAAAGGACAGAAATGGTATGGACCTAACAGAAGCAGAAGATATTAAGAAGAGGTGGCAGGAATACACAGAAGAACTGTATAAAAAATATCTTCATGACCATAATAATCTCGATGGTGTGATCACTCACCTAGAGCCAGATATCCTGGAATGCGAAGTCAAGTGGGCCTTAGAAAGCATCACTACGAACAAAGCTAGTGGAGGTGATGGAATTCCAGTTGAGCTATTCCAAATCCTGAAAGATGATGCTGTGAAAGTGCTGCACTCAAGATGCCAGCAAATTTGGAAAACTCAGCAGTGGCCATAGGACTGGAAAAGGTCCGTTTTCATTCCAATCCCAAAGAAAGGCAATGCCGAAGAATGCTCAAACTACCACATAATTGCACTCATCTCACATGCTAGTAAAGTAATGCTCAAAGTTCTCCAAGCCAGGCTTCAGCAATATGTGAACTGTGAACTTCCAGATGTTCAAGCTGGTTTTAGAAAAGGCAGAGGAAACAGAAATCAAATTGCCAACATCTGCTGGATCATGGAAAAAGCAAGAGAGTTCCAGAGAAACATCTATTTCTGCTTTATTGAGTATGCCAAAGCCTTTGACTGCGTAGGTCACAATAAACTGTGGGAAATTCTGAAAGAGATGGGAATAACAGACCATCTGACCTGCCTCTTGAGAAACCCATATGCAGGTCAGGAAGCAACAGTTAGAACTGGACATGGAACAACAGACTGGTTCCAAATAGGAAAAGGAGTGCGTCAAGGCTGTATATTGTCACCCTGCTTATTTAACTTCTATGCAGAGTACATCATGAGAAACACTGGGCTGGAAGAAACACAAGCTGGAATCAAGATTGCCGGGAGAAGTATCAATAACCTCAGATATGCAGATGACACCACCCTTATGGCAGAAAGTGAAGAGGAACTAAAAAGCCTCTTGATGAAAGTGAAAGTGGAGAGTGAAAATGTTGGCTTAAAGCTCAACATTCAGAAAACAAAGATCATGGCATCTGGTCCCATCACTTCATGGGAAATAGATGTGGAAACAGTGGAAACACTGTCAGACTTTATTTTTTTTGGCTCCAAAATCACTGCAGATGGTGATTGCAGCCATGAAATTAAAAGACGCTTACTCCTTGGAAGGAAAGTTATGACCAGCCTAGATAGCATATTGAAAAGCAGAGACATTACTTTGCCAACAAAGGTCCGTCTAGTCAAGGCTATGGTTTTTCCAGTGGTCATGTATGGATGTGAGAGTTGGACTGTGAAGAAAGCTGAGCACTGAAGAATTGATGCTTTTGAACTGTGGTGTTGGAGAAGACTCTTGAGAGTTCCTTGCATTGCAAGGAGATCCAACCAGTCCATTCTGAAGGAGATCAGCCCTGGGATTTCTTTGGAAGGAATGATGCTGAAGCTGAAACTCCAGTACTTTGGCCACCTCATGCAAAGAGTTGACTCACTGGAAAAGACTCTGATGCTGGGAGGGATTGGGGGCAGGAGGAGAAGGGGACAACAGAGGATGAGATGGCTGGATGGCATCACTGACTCAATGGACGTGAGTCTGAGTGAACTCTGGGAGTTGGTGATGGACAGGGAGGCCTGGCGTGCTGCGATTCATGGGGTCGCAAAGAGTCGGACACGACTGAGCGATTGAAATGAACTGAACTGAACTGAAGCTACTGTCATGATCTATTGCTGATAAGAATGCTAAATATAAGTGTATACACCTTCCTCAGGGTGTACTTCATTCATTTAACAAATATAGCATTTTTGAGTACCTTCTACATGACAGACACTTATTTTAAATGTTGGAGATATAAAAATGAATAAAAGAGAATTCTATCAAACATTTAGAAAAGAGCAAATGCCTATCCTTCTAAAACTCTTTCCAAAAATTGCAGAGGAAGGAATACTTCCAAATTCATTCTACAAGGCCACCATCACCCTGATACCAAAACCAGACAAAGACCACACACACACAAAAAGAAAACTACAGGCCAATATCACTGATGAACATAGATGCAAAAATCTTCAACAAAATTTTAGCAAACAGGATTCAGCAACACATCAAAAAGCTCATACACCATGATCAAGTTTGTTTTATTCCAGGGATGCAAGGATTCTTCAATATATGGAAATCAATCAATGTGATACACCATATTAACAAATTGAAAAATAAAAACCACATAATCATCTCAATAGATGCAGAAAAAGCCTTTGACAAAATTCAGCACCTATTTATAATTAAAACTCTTCAAAAAATGGGCACAGAAGGGATGTACCTCAACATAGTAAAGGCAATATATAAGCCTACAGCAAACATTATTCTAAATGGTGAAAAACTGAAAGCATTCTCCCCAAGATCAGGAACAAGACAAGAGTGCCCACTTTTGCCACTATTATTCAACATAGCTCTGGAAGTCCTAGCTACGGCAATCAGAGAAGAAAAAGAACTAACAGGAATCCAGATTGGAAAAGAAGAAGTAAAGCTCTCACTGTTTGCAGATGACATGATACTGTACATAGAAAACCCGAAAGATAGTATCAGAAAATTGCTACAGCTAATCAGTGAATTTAGCAAAGTTCTCCAGTACTCTTGCCTGGAAAATCCCATGGACGGAGGAGCCTGGTGGGCTGTAGTCCATGGGGTCGTGAAGAGTCGGACATGACTGAGAGACTTCACTTTGACTTTTCACTTTCATGCATTGGAGAAGTAAATGGCAGCCCACTCCAGTGTTCTTGCCTGGAGAATCTCAGGGACGGGGGAGCCTGGTGGGCTGCCATCCATGGGGGTCACACAGAGTCGGACATGACTGAAACAACTTAGCAGCAGCAGCAGGATACAAAATCAATACACGGAAGTCACTTGCATTTCTATATACTAACAATGAAAAATCAGAAAGAGAAACTAAAGAATCAATCCCATTCACCATTGCAACAAAAAGAATTAAATACCTGGGAATAAACCTACCTAAGTAGATGAAAGAACTGTACACAGAAAATTATAAGACACTAGTGAAAGAAATCAAAGATGACATAAACAGATGGAGAGATATTTCATGTTCCTGGGTAGGAAGAATCAATATTATAAAAATGACTATAGTACCAAATGCAATTTACAAATTTAATGCAATCCCTATCAAATTACCAATGGCATTTTTCACAGAACTAAAACAAAAAATTTCACAATTCATATGTAAACACAAAAGACCCCGAATAGCCAAAGCAGTCTTGAGAAAGAAGAGTGGAACTAGAGAAATCAAGCTTCCTGACTTTAGGTTATACTACAAAGCTACAGTCATCAAGACAGTGTGGTACTGGCACAAAAACAGAAATATAAACCAATGAAACAAGGTAGAAAGCCCAAAAATAAACCCATGTACATATGGGTACCTTATTTTTGGCAAAGAAGGCAAGAATATACAATGGGACAAAGACAGCCTCTTCAATAAATAGTGCTGGGAAAACTGGACAGCTACATGTAAAAGAATGAAATTAGAGCTTCCTAGCACTATACACAAAGATAAACTCAAAATGGATTAAAGACCTAAATGTAAGACCAGAAACTATAAAACTGTTGGAGGAAAACATAGGCAGAACACTTGATGACATAAATAAAAGCAAGATCCTCTATGATCCACCTCCTAGAGTAATGGAAATAAAAACAAAAGTTAACAAGTGGGACCTGATTAAACTTAAAAGCTTTTGCACAGCAAAGGACACTATAAGCAAGGTGAAAAGACAACCCTCAGAATGGGAGAAAATAAGAGCAAATGAAACAACTGACAAAGGATTAATTTCCAAAATATACAAGCAGCTCATACAACTCAATACCAGAAAAACAAACAACTCAATCAAAAAGTGGGAAAAAGACCTAAACATACATTTCTCCAAAGATGACATACAGATGGCTAACAAACACATGAAAAGATGCTCAACATCACTCATTATTAGAGAAATGCAAATCAAAACTACAATGAGATATCATCCCAGACCGGTCAGAACGGTTCTCATCAAAGTCTACAAACAATAAATGCTGGAAAGGATGTGGAGAAAAGGGAACACTCTTGCACTGTTGGTGGGAATGTAAACTGATACAGCCACTGTGGAAGACGGTATGGAGATTCCTTGAAAAACTAGGAATGAAACCACCACATGACCCAGGAATCCCACTCCTAGGCATATACCCTGAGGAAACCAAAATTGAAAGAGACACATGTATCCCATTGTTCATTGCAGCACTGTTTACTATAGCTAGAACATGGAAGCAACCTAGATGTCCATCAACAGATGACTGGATAAAGAAGTTGTGGTACATATACACAGTGGAATATTACTCAGCCATAAAAAGGAACACTTTTGAGTCAGTTCTAATGAGGTAGATGAACCTAGAATTTATTATACAGAGTGAAGTGAGTCAGAAAGAGAAAGATAAATACCATATTCTAACGCATATATACAGAATCTAGAAAAATGTGACTGAAGAATTTATTTACAGGGCAACAATGGAAAAACAGACATAGAGAATAGACTTATGGACATGGGGAGAGGGGAGGAGAGGGTGAGATGCATGGAAAGAGTAACACAGAAACATATTACCGTATGTAAAATAGATAGCCAACGGGAATTTGCTGTATAGCTCAGGAACAGGGGCTCTGTATCAACCTAGAGGGGTGGGATGTGGAGGGAGATGTGAGGGAGTTTCAAAAGGGAGAGGATATATGTATACCTATGGCTGATTCATGTTGAGGTTTTACAGAAAACAGCAAACTTCTGTAAATCAATTGTCCTTCAATAAAAAAATAAATAAATTTTTAAAAGAAAAAAATTCCCTGTCCTCATGGAAATTACACTCCAGTTGAGAGATGGGGAATTGACAATAAGCAAAATAATAATTACAATATATTCAGTTCAGTCTCTCAGTTGTGTCCGACTCTTTGCAACCCCATGAATCACAGCACACCAGGCCTCCCTGTCCATCACCAACTCCCAGAGTTCACTCAAACTCATGTCCATCAAGTCAGTGATGCCATCCAACCATCTCGTCCTCTGTCGTCCCCTTCTCCTCCTGCCCCCAATCCCTCCCAGCATCACAGTCTTTTCCAATGAGTCAACTCTTTGCATGAGGTGGCCAAAGTATTAGAGTTTCAGCTTCAGCATCAGTCCTTCCAAAGAACACCCAGGACTGGTCTCCTTTAGGATGGACTGCTTGGGTCTCCTTGCAGTCCAAGGGACTCTCAAGAGTCTTCAACACCACGGTTCAAAAGCATCAATTCTTTGGCACTCAGCTTTCTTCACAATCCAACTCTCACATCCATACATGACCACTGGAAAAACCATAGCCTTGACTAGACGGACCTTTGTTGGCAAAGTAATGTCTCTGCTTTTCAATATGCTATCTAGGTTGGTCATAACTTTCCTTCCAAGGAGTAAGCGTCTTTTAATTTCATGGCTGCAATCACCATCTGCAGTGATTTTGGAGCCAAAAAAAATAAAGTCTGACACTGTTTCCACTGTTTCCCCATCTATTGCCCATGAAGTCATGGTACCAGATGCCATGATCTTCGTTTTCTGAATGTTGAGCTTTAAGCCAACTTTTCACTCTCCACTTTCACTTTCATCAAGAGGCTTTTTAGTTCCTCTTCACTTTCTGCCATAAGGGTGATGTCATCTGCATATCTGAGGTTATTGATATTTCTCCCGGCAATCTTGATTCCAGCTTGTGCTTCTTCCAGCCCAGCGTTTCTCATGATGTACTCTGCATAGAAGTTAAATAAGCAGGGTGACAATATACAGCCTTGACGTACTCCTTTTCCTATTTGGAATCAGTCTATTCCATGTCCGGTTCTAACTGTTGCTTCCTGTCCTGCATACGGGTTTCTCAAGAGGCAGGTCACGTGGTCTGGTATTCCCATCTCTTTAAGAATTTTCCAGTTTATTGTGATCCACACAGTCAAAGGCTTTGGCATAGTCATTATATGATGATAAATACTGCGGTAAAATAATGCAGAGGAACATGGTACTTATCTGAGCATTAAAAACGTGAATATAGTCCAGTGACATAAACACTCTCTGCAACAAACTTTGGCATCTTTCCAGTGCATCTACTGGGGCTCGTGTGATAAGGACAACACAATGTTTCATACCTCAAAATGGCCCGAAGAGATTAAAACTCATCTTTTATTCTAAAGTCCTCAGAGCTTTTCCAGATGATGCACTCAAAGTATAAATTATGACCAGTGTCAGAAAAGTCTTCTTGTAAATAATGTAAATTTATTCTCTCTGTCTCTGTGGAAAAAATCATTGGTCACAAGGACACAGTCTATCCTGGGAATGTCACCGTGAAAAAGGGCTCATGTGGTGTGAGTTCAGAGGTAATAGGCAAAACCACTAAACCAGTATTTCCAGTAATGCACACTATGATCCAATGATTCTGATAATTATTAATAGATGATGTAGAAACAAATGATTGAGAGGTGACTTTCATGATTAAATACAATCTCCAAATGTGGTGTCAAGCAGAATTAAAGAATCTCTTTTCATAAACCTTCTCAGAGTCTTTTCTATCCTAAAGTAAATTTTGAATTTCCAACAAAGGAATAAATGATCTTTCCCAAACATATGAACATGGAATCCTCTTTTAGAAAAGTTCTTAGGACTTGATTTCCATGGATAGTCTTTCATAGTAGCTGGTTTCAATTACTCTCCCTTATTCTGCAGCTCATAACAAGCCCCCCACCCCAAAGTATTTGGCTACAATTATTAACATGGGATCACTCTGGAAAGAAGAAAACTTTAGAGCTTTATGAGTGTGTCACACCTTGATGTACAACTGAGTACAGATTTTGATGGTGGGGGCTACCCAGAAAATAAGAGGAAATTGATTCATTGAAATGAATGGAGGGAGAGCAAGGAGCTGTAAAGGGAAGAGAAAGGCAATAGGTTATTTGTCTAGAAGCAAATGCCTCCTACTCACAGCTTTTACCAAGGGACAACCTTAAATTGAATAATTCCACAGATTTAATAAAATGTTGGTTAAATCTTTCCTCAAGGCTTCCTTCATGTTTAAAAATTCCAAATCCCTTGAAGATACTTGCCAATCATTCAATAATGTTAATAGTTTTCTCATGACCATGAAAAACTAACGTGCAAGCTGGGCATTTGCAATTTATAACCTATCAGATTAGCTCCTCTACACAGAAAGGGAAAAGACATTAAATCAGAATTAAGTTGCCTGTGGGTACAATATATACAGAGAGAAAAACTGGAGTTGATTTGGTTGATCTCTTCTAGATCTTTCTGGTATAATGACTCTTCACGTATTGGGAATTTATGTATATTAATTCCACCTAAGTGAACTGAAAAGCAAATGGTCTACCCCAAATGCTCCATTCTGAATACCTGCATATGTCTATACATGCAATCCAGTTAACTGATGTTTTTCCACATACTACCTGAAGGAACTATGAATCATGTTAAGACGCTTCTGTGGAAACTATGTGTTAGCAAGATGGAAGGAAACAAGGATGTATACCAATCAGATTAGTCAGTGTTTTCATTAGCTATAAAGCTGCGAAAATTTGGAATAGCATACAGAGCTATTTCAACTGGAGCCAGCCACTTCCCCACCACCTCCCCTCATCTTAAGGCTTTACAGATTCACACAATTTGTACAGACCTGTAGGAAATTATGTATCCAAAAAAAAAAGTTGCTGATTTATCAACTGGGTTAAAATCCCCTACCTACTTACATCCTTCACTGAAAAGTTCTTTTTGTCTTGGAATAGAATAGCTTTGGCATGCTACCTACAACCAGTACAACAAAACACTGTATTTCATGTAATTCCTTTAGAAATATTTTTGAAGACTGAATGTACACCAGAAAAATCTTCAACCAAAAAATATATATATATGAGAATTGCTTCATGAGTAGATGATGGTTTAAGAAATCCCTCCCAGAGTAGATCTTTAATGTTCTCACTATAAAAAAAAAAAAAAAAAAGATAATTATGTGTCATGATGAAGATGTTAGCTAATTACTATGGTGATAACTGTTTTAAAATACATGTTTATCAAATCAAATCAACACCCTGTACAAATTAAATTTACACAGTGTTATATGTTAATTATATCTCAGTAAAGCTGAGGGAATACATCTCTCCTAATCAAGGACTTTTCCCCATCCTTTGAATTCTATCCAGTGCTTTATCCCACGGTATAATTCCTCTCAAGATTTCACTTCTAATGAAGACTTAGCTAATTTCCACTCTTGACTCTACTCTTCTTAATACTACTATTACTAATGATAATAACAATATCATAACATTTAACATCGTACATTGCATATATAACAAAATATATAGCAATTTTTGCCCATGAGCCCTGCCTCCCATATTCTAGGGACATCAGGGCTTATCAAGCAATGTTGTATCTCAGCTCAGAAAAACTAAGTTTTCCTAAACCTTGTGATGTAGAGTTCTATATAAAAAATTAAAAATTTCATGTTTCTAAATGAAGTGAGGATTCTGAAGTATAATAACTATGAATATTTTCATTATGATTCACAAATTTATGCTCTTAAATAATAAGATTGTTAATAAAGAATTTCCTTTATTTTCACATTTAGGAGCTTTCTTCCTTCATGTTATCTATCAAAGTCAAATTGGAAGACTTTATTGAAGATCAATCATGTTGTTGAATAGAGTATTTCACAGAACTGGGGAAAGCTTCCAGAGAACAGCACTACTGATTATTTAATGCACATTTTTAATTGTTTCAGGAAATGGTTATGCTGAAAATGCCCAGGGTGTTGCTGGGGCACCCACATACAACCACACCCGACAGAGACTATCTAGATAGGCAAGGTTTCAGAGCTGCGGTGCAGTCACTGGAGAGCAGTGAGACAACTGCATATTCATGTTGAAGAAGACTTGAGATCTCTTTTAACAGATCAGCACTGTTAAAAGAGCAAAGCACATGAAATTCAGGGCTCTTGTTAAATGTTACTAACAAACGCAGCTTAAAAATATTTAACATAATAGCTACCTTATATTTTTATATTGTTTTCAAATTTACTTACAAACTCAAACAATGACCTTAAAACTATGTTGAGTTGCCTGTTGTTTTCATTTCTGATACTGGCCCAGATGTTGACTATGTAACTTCTTATAGTTCCATGTATGACTGCTTATTTTTCCAGTGGATTGCCAGTTGCATGTCAAAGGACCTGATGATCTCCATGACCATCCAAGATCCTCCACGATCTTTCAAGTACCAGTGACTAAATGTAGGCCTCCCAAGTGGGAGTTCAAGTTAGATGGAACGCTAATTTAAGAAAGCCACACTTCTCCCCTACATCATAAATCAGGGAACAATTTTGACAATATACTAATAAAAAAGACTCAGCTTAGTTTCAAGAATATTATACCTTCTTATTTACTCGGTTCTATTGTTGGTAGTTAGTCCGGGTATGCTACCAGTAATTCAATGAAGGTCATGTCCCTTTTTTTTCCGATAATATGCAAATAAGTATGTATTACTTATTAAAACAGTCTTCATGGTATTATATTCACACTTAGCATGTATTACTTATTGTAATAGTTTGCATGCTAGTTATATTCACACCTAGTATGTATTTCTTATTGTAAGAGTTCATGGTCATTATATTCATACCTTTGTTCTTTCACTTCCTGTATTTCTTATACAGATTGGCTTGTGAACCTCATTTTTCTTAAACATATTCATTTTAAATATCAGAAATATCTGATTTTTCATTATCTCTTCCTGTGTTTTTATGCCCCAAAATTTTCAATCAAAATACACATTATTTTAAGTCAGTTTTTTTCCTACTTTTCTTTATATTAAAGCGAGACTCAGAATTACATTCATAAATTTTTTAATTAGGTAGGCCGGTTGCTAAAGCTGAAACTCCAATACTTTGGCCACCTCATGTGAAGAGTTGACTCATTGGAAAAGACCCTGATGCTGGGAGGGATTGGGCACAGGAGGAGAAGGGGACAACAGAGGATGAGATGGCTGGATGGCATCACTGACTCAATGGACATGAGTTTGGGTAAATTTTGGGAGTTGGTGATGGACAGGGAGGCCTGGCGTGCTGCGATTCATGGGGTCGCAAAGAGTCGGACACGACTGAGCGACTGAACTGGACTGAGGCTGGTTGCATTAACTAAGTTTAATGTTAGATACACTTTCTGTCAGAGGAGAGTGAGGAAGGAGAGTGGCAGATAAAATGGTTTCTGCTGATCTCCAAGAGATGTGCAGGGGTTCAGGAAATAGAGACCAGCTTCCACAAAAGGAAATCAGAGTAAACAAACCCATGAAAGCATGAAAGAACATGGCATGGCCAGGAAATAAGAAGTGTCCAGCTTGTCTATCATGTAGTTCTCGTATGGAGAAAGGGAAGGTGGCTAGAACAGCATTCTTTTGGTTCTAAAAACCCTAGCTACTTCCCAGCAATTCTTTTGATTCTAAAAACCCTAGCTACTTCACAGCAATGTCCTAATAATTATCAATTCTCATTTAAGCATAAATTAACATTCTGTTCTAAAATGAGATGCATCAAAATTTTAGATATACAGATATACTCTTTCACTTCATAGTGTAAAACATCTGTACTTTTACAGTTCTGTTAACATGAATTTTTTTCCTCCCTTCACTAACCCTTATCATTTTGACCTCTAAAAGTTTCTCCATTACATCACACAATCCTCATTCATCATGTCTAAAGCAAGTTCATTGATATAATCCCTGAGTGGGAGCCTGTAGAAGAAAAATGTGAGGTTTAGTCCTAGGACTTTGCAAATATAGTTCTTAGTGGCCTTTTTTGCCTTATATTTTTGCTTTAGTTTATATTTAAGTTTGGGTTCCACAGTTGAGACAGCCAAGAAGCTAAATTGATAATCTGGGGTATGATATTCACCTATAGTACTGAGCAGTTCAAAATTAATGAACCTACTCTCCCAAAGTCCAGTATAATAACCTATCGGCTATATAAACCATTTTGTTTGGGGCACTGAAGTCTGTGATTAGTACGAGTGCTACTGTCCACAAATGTACACATATAAAAACAAGAAGGAACCTCTTCCAGAGAACAACCACAAGAGACTGTCTGGTGTGTGTGCTCAGTCATGTCCTACTCTTTGCGACCCCATAGACCATAGCCCACCAGGTTCCTCTGTCCATGGGATTTCCCAGGCAAGAATACTGGAGTGGGTTGACATTTTCTCCTGGCATTGCTGTTCAAAGAGGAAACTTTTCTATATTCCTATTTCTTGTCTTTTACTCCTTGACCAGGCTAAGTTTGGAACAAGAACACATCTAATAAATAAATCTAATTCCACTGAGCTAAATTTGACATAATTTACTAACATTATGGTAAATGCAAATTTCAGAATTAAAACAAAATTACTATCACTGGTAGCTTTTCCTAAAAGGAATACTGAAAAAAGGCAAATTTACTGAGACAAAGTTAATGTATTTTGAACTGACCAAGTTCTTCAAACTTGGTAAAAATTTGATCCTACAACTGTGAAAGCAAATCTAAGTGAATTGGGAAATCTGTTGATTACATTACTTTTTTTTAACTTTCTATTTATAGTTCAATAGACCTACAGATGTCACAGGTGGCTCTAGTGGTAAAGAACCTGCCTCGCAATGCAGGAGACATTAGAGATGTGGGTTCAGTACCTGGGTCAGGAAGATCCCCTGGAGGAGGGCATGGCAACCCACTCCAGTATTCTTGCCTGGAGAATCCTATGGACAGAGGAGTGTGATAGGCTACAAAGTCCATGGGGTTGCAAAGAGTTGGACATGGCTGAAGTGACTGAGCACGCACAATCTTACGTACAGAGACGAAAAAGAATAATGAGAGCAAGAAATACCAGTGCTTGAAAACCCTCTTCCGTGCTAAATCAACTATGATACATGCCAAAACTGATCTTCAGAGCTCTCAAATATCAGACTTTGCAGTGGTTTAACATATTCCATTTATTTCCTTTGGTAAGAACAGTGGAGTTTTCAAACTCTTCATTTTGCTAAACCTAACAAATTAGGGTTAACTTTTCAAAGCAGCCTCATAACATTTTCTTCAACTGCTATTGTGATTTAACCACTATTAAGATCCCATTGAGAAATAGGCCGTTATTCAGTCCATTTGCCAAGCGATCATATCTTTATGATGTGAAAGTTTTTGTCTTGATGGCAAATATGTGTCAAGAACATTGTTCTCTAGTATCAATAGAAATTAAGTAGTGTAACCATTTTACTTAGCCTTTTCTTCCATAACTGTAAATTAAAAATAAAAAGTAACAGCTAACATATTGAGTCCTTGCAGTTTACATATATTACTGTATTTAATCTTCTCAACATTCCTATGAGGTTTAGTGCTATTATACTCACATAACACCTAATATTTAGAAATATAAAGTAAAAGTCAGAGAAAAAGTTCAAAATAATTGCTCTTTCAGAGGAAGCCTAAGTCATATAAAGTAGTACTGAAGGAGGATTCCGGTTTGTATTAATTTGTGTTAATATATAGTAGTATTTTACTTTTTTTTTAACCAAATATGTACTTTGATTTTAAAAACTTTAAATCAACTAAAAAAAGTTAATGTTTTTACCAAAAGTGTTCTTTTTTCTCACCTATAGCAATGTAAGTAACCTAAGCAAAAGGACAGATTTTTACTCTAGATTTAATTTCACCATTGCTATCTTATATAACATGGTATTCTATGTCTCAGATCTCTTTCACAATAGTCCTTATTTCTGTTATAAACATATTGTCAACCAGACAGAGTTCAGTTCCTGATCTTCATACCTCTTGTCAGTTTTATATATTCTCACTACCTACTCATTGGTGTGATTTCATTGGTCTTACTGTTTAACACTTGCTATGTGAGAGTCCCTTGGACTACAAGGAGATCCAACCAGTCCATTCTGAAGGAGATCAGCCCTGGGATTTCTTTGGAAGGAATGATGCTGAAGCTGAAACTCCAGTACTTTGGCCACCTCATGTGAAGAGTTGACTCATTGGAAAAGACTGTGATGTTGGGAGGGATTGGGGGCAGGAGGAGAAGGGGACGACAGAGGATGAGATGGCTGGATGGCATCGCTGACTCGATGGACGTGGGTCTGGGTGAACTCCGGGAGTTGGTGATGGACAGGGAGGCCTGGCGTGCTGCGATTCATGGGGTCGCAGGGAGTCGGACACGACTGAGTGACTGATCTGATCTGATACCCTGTTTATGTCCACACGTATCTCTAGGCTTACTCTTCCCATTAAATTCTAGATTTTCATATCTAAGATGACCACTCACCAGGGAAAGTTCAAATTTAGTTTACTGTCTTAGATTCCTACCAGTTAATAGTCCTGTCACTCTCAAAGTATCCTGATTGAAATGGTCAATTACACGCTCAACTTTATTGTATCCAATTTACTAGTCGTAGAAGTGTTAGTCCGTCAGTCATATCTGACTGTTTGTGACCCCATGGACTGTAGCCTGCCAGGCTCCTCTGGCCATAGGATTCTTCAGGCAGTAAGGCTGGAGTGGGTTGCCATTTCCTTCTCCAATTTTACTAGTTAATGGATTTCAAATAGTCCTCTGAAATTTAAATAATAAAAACATCTTTTTTTTCCTCTGAAAAACCCCATCTGCTTTGCGTTCTTCATCTCAGAAAATGCAATATCGTACTCAAAGTTGAAAAGCTTGGAGACATCCGTGGCTCCTCTCATAATAAATCGGTTATAACTTCAAAGTCTGTACAAAATTGGATCCTTCCTTCTCTATGATCTTTGCCTACATCACTGACATAACTCACTTGAGAAATCAATGAATAAGGATTTTATGAAAATGTTTCTGTGAGCTAAAATATAAAGTAATAGCTATCCTTGAGTACCCACATTGTAATAGGCACTTTATTGATGATAATGGGGAGCACTTTTGCATGTTTATAACACATTAGTCACTGTTTTAAGTGCTCTAATTTCATTAGTCCAGTAAATCTCACAATAACTCCTAGAGGCAATAGCTTTCCATTTTTAGGCATGATGAAACAGGTTATTAAAATAAGTGTCAGAGAAGACTACAAAGCAAGGCAAGTTATCAGGGCTAAAGAAAGATATAATGATAAAAGAATCAATTCTCTAAGAAGACATAACAATCTTTAACATGGATGAGCAGAAAACTACATGAGGCAAAACCGGAGAGAACTGCAAGGAGAAATAGATGAATCCACTATGATAAACAGAGACTTCAACACCTCTCTATCAGAAGTGGACAGATCCAGCAGGCAGGAAATGAGTAAAGACATAGCCGGATGGATGTGATTAACATCTATAGATTACTTCATTGAACAAAAGCATAAAACACATTCTTCTCAAGTTCACATGGGACATTCACCTAGATGGACTACATTCTGGGCCATAATTCACAATTAAACAAATTTAAAAGAATAGAAATCATATACTACATACTCACAGACCACAACGGTATTAAGTTAGAAATCAATAACAGAAAGACGGGTAGAAAACAGCAACAATATACTTTTAAATAACATATGGGTCAAGGAAGAAATCATTAGAAACATTTAAACTATTTTTAACGAAATGAAAATGAAAGTACAGCTTTTCAAAATTTGTAGTTTGCAGCAAAAGCAATGCTCAGTGGGAAGTTACAGCACTGAATTCCCAGATTAGAAATGAAGAAAGGTATAAAATCAATATTCTAAGTTTTTACTTAAAGAAACTGGAAAAAGAAGAGCAGATTAAATTCAAATAAGCAGAAGAACATAAACAACAAAAAGTAGAACAGAATCAATAAATTTTTAAAAAGAAATCAGTAGAGAACATCTACAATATCAAACATTGGTTTTGGGGGGGGAAGTCAATAAAATTGATCAGCCACTAGTCAGGTTAACTAAGACCCAAAAAAAGAGAGAGAGGGGGAAAGAAAAAGATTAATATCCAAAATTAAAGAGGGAAATCAATGCAGATTCCATACAATGTTAAAATAATAATAAAGGAATACAGTGAAGAACAACTATGCCCACAAATTTGATAACCTAGATGAAACGGACAAGTTCCTTGAAAGACACAAGTCTCTCAGACTCACAAAAAAAGAAATAAATACTATGAATAGGCCAGTATCTGTGAAATAAATTGAATTAGTAATTAACAACTTTCCAAAACAGAAAGCACCAGAATGAGATGGGTTCACTAGTGAATTCTACCAAATACATAAAAAGAGAAATTATATCAATTATCTACAATCTCTTTCAGAGAACAGAAGCAGAAGAAATCCTTTCTAACTCATTCTGTGATTCCAGAATTATGTGAATACCAAAACCAGACAAAGACATTATAAGAAAAGAAAACTACAGATCATTAACTCTCATGAATTAGCTACAAAAACCCTCAACAAAACATTAGCAAATCAAATCAAATGCATAAAAAGAACACCACATTAACTGGAAACTGTTTCAGATACATAAGGTTGGTTCAACATTTTGAAAATCAATTAATTTAAGTCAAATAACAGGAACATATCATTAGATGCACACAAAAAAGCATTTGACAAAATCTAACACTCATTTGTGATTTAAAAAAAAGAAAAAGAAAACTCCCATTAAACTAGAAATAGAAAGAAATCTTCATCACTCCTTTTTAACACTGTACTAGAAGTTATAGCTGATGCAGTAAGTTTTATCTAATAAAACCAAAATGTTTTAAACTACCACGCATTGTAAGAGTAGCGAGAGGTAGGCATATCAGTTCCATCCCTCATTCATGAGCAAATCCCACCAACTGGATCAGCTCTGTTTCATAAATGCAGGCATGCATAAACCAGACAAAGTGGATAAAGACCAGGTCTTAGAGGCTTACAGACAGTAGATTTTAAGATAGTGGTGCCCCTGAGAAAAAACACTAACATCTTGGAGATAACGGTAGTTTCTGAAGGGAGGACAAGAAGCAGAACTCTAAGACAAAAGACTCCAATTCAGAAGGTTACTTGGATGTCAGGAGTGGAAGTCCCTGAAACAGGACTCGGATCAGCACTGTATGCTCTATTTGCAAGCATTTTAGCAAACTTCCTTAACAAATATTACATTCTGGTTGATTTCCAGAATGATTCCAAGGAATGTTGGAATAGCTCATTGGGAGAAGTAGTGACTAGCAAGGAATTGTGGTCACCCACATTTCCCCATAGAGATCCAATTTCTGATTCATTGGGTTACATCATGTAATGTGACCAGGGAAGAGGGCAAAATATAATAAGCAGTCAAACTACTGTTCATGCAAATACCTGTTCATTTTCGAATCCACTAGTAATCCAAGGAGTCTGCAGTGGCTTTATACTCTCCATTAATTTTTCTACCCATTCTATCCCCACAAAGCTGATTTCTGCTGGACTTGCAGAAATTTTCTGTAGTGTATATTTTCACCAAGCCCGAAAGTCCATGGGTAATAAATGAAGATCTAAAAATTTTCATCTCTGAAACTTATAAATCTTGCCTTATAAACATATCCAAAAGCCAGTTTTAATAATCATTCAAATGCCCAGAAAAATAATATTTTATACTGCCTGTGTGAAGAGCTGACTTATTGGAAAAGACCCTGATGCTGGGAAAGACAAAAGGCAGGAGGAGAAGGGGATGACAGAGGACAAGATGGTTGGATGGCATCACCCACTCAATGGACATGAGTTTGAGCAAGCTCCAGGAGACAGTGAAGGACAGGGAAGTCTGGCATGCTGCAGTCTACAGGGTCACAAAAAATTGGATATAAATGAGCGACTGAACAACAACAACAGCAGCACTGCCATGATACTTATTGTGTTTGCATGTGTATTGCGTGTGGTATGTGTATGCAAGCAGTAAGATAATATTTCAAGTATAAATATATACTTATATCTCAGCTGGTAAAGAATATGCCTGTAATGTGGGAGACTTGCGTTCAATCCCTGGGTTGGAAGATCCCCTGGAGAAGGGAAAGGCTATCCACTCCAGTATTCTGGCCTGGAGAATTCCATGGACTATACAGTCCATGGGGTCACAAAGCGTCAGACACGACTGAGCAACTTTCACTTTCGTATCTAATGGAATATTCTATTTATCTTTTTTTAACCAGTGTTTATTTTATGAGAAGAGAACAGAAGACAAAAATCACTACAGTATAGGGACTGAAAACAGAGATTTTGAATTTAATTCGAATCCCAACTCTGACTTGGCGTAAGTTTCTTAAATCTCCCAGACATAAGCATGCACAGCTCTAACAGGGACACAAAAATACCTACCTCACAGGACTGTTGAAAGTATTTTTTCATTAACTTTTATTGGGGTATAGTTGCTTGGCAATGTTGTGTTAGCTTCTACTGTACAGCAAAGTGAGTCAGCTATACATATACATATATCTCCTCTTTTTTGGAAATTATTCCCATTTAGATCAACAGAGAGCATCGAGTAGAGTTCCTTGTGCCATACAATAGGTACTCATTAGTTATCTATTTTATTATTGAAAGTATTAAAAGATATAAGTGTATAAAGTGCTTAACACAGTAATATAACAGATAATTATAGTTATGATGGTGGTCAAATATCCACCTTTAAGAAACCAGTTAGGAAGAGAATAAAAACATATTCCTTCATCAGTTTCTCAATGAATCTTAGGAGAAACAACTCCAATGCTTTTGGAGAATATTTGAAAATTTGTTAAATAACTTGAAAGCATCCTGGACTTCCTGCACATCACAAAATTGGGAAGCCAGAGTGGTAGAGACCAACATTTACCTAGCTTTCCTTAATTGGAATTCATGGTGAAGATGCTGATTCCAAAATAGCTACTACCTTAGGCTGTATTGAAAATCAAGACGTGAATTTCCACTGTGTTCAGCCCAGATTACTGTGTTCATTAGTTGGACTACAGGCGATTAAAACCTAAATTCACCTATAAAGGGGCAAGCAGAATACTCATGAGTCTAGAAACCCTACATACCTGAGAATACAAGGGAGAGTCTTGCTCCCTTCGTCCTTCTCCATTATTCTGAAGTGCTTGAACTTGTCTCTTGCAGCACTCTGCGAAAAATTACAAAAGTTATGTTGAATAAAAATGTCTGTCAGTAAATTTCATTGAAGTGAAATTCCAAAGCTTCCTTTTGACATCCAATCATTTGTGAAATTTACACTAATGTTCAGAGATGGAATAAAGCAAGCTTAAAAGACTTAACAACTCCTCAGTATGGTCTTCTGCTTCTCTTCACTGTTTTAATCTGCTGTTGACCATCGGTTGATTTAAAGGGCAGTGTTATCTCAACTTAAGCAGACCAACGCTGAATTTTCTCTTATAATCCATGCTCCTAAAGTGCCTAGACTTTATAACCAGAAATATCATGAAGCTATGCATCACCCTGTTTGGAGTGCGTGTGCGTGCACACACACACACACACACACACACACACACACAAGCTTTCTAGTTGCAATACCCAAATTTTATGCCCAACAAATTTATCTGTTAAATTTCTGGTTATTGGCAGGACATTACTAATCTCTTTCAATCTGAAACAGAGACGTCCCTCACTCTCTCTTTCCTCTTTTCTCATAATTAGTCCAATAAAAAGAGAAACCATCACAATCTTCATTTTTCCAATTTTGAATTTCTGGGAAAATGAACTTCTCTGTCACTTGCATCTGGCTAACTGGTTCTCAATTCTTCTAGATGAAACCTGTTATTTTTCCCCCTTCTAAACAGTTCATATATTACAAACATTATTCTTCATATATTTTATCCTTTTTCCATCCAAAAAATAACTTCTGTGATTTTATAGACTTTGAGGACATTCATTTAGCATTTATTCTTCCCAACTCAAGAAGCCTAATGTTTCATTCTGTCCTTACAGAACAACATTTTCATCCCATTAAATACTTTTAGGGTTCTTCTCTGACACTTTCAATATTTTGTACATATTTTTTAATTACTTATTTTTAATTGAAAGATAATTGCTTTATAATATTTTGTTGGTTTCTGCCATACATCAACATGAATCAGCCATATGCATACACGTCCCCTTATACTTCTTGAGAACAGTAAAATTTTCCAGTGAAAAATGAAGAAACAAGAGAACCCAGAAAATTAAAGAAACACATTTTTGAACCAAGTTCTGTTTACTGTAAAACGTCTTTTACTACAGACAAGTATATATGCCTAGGGTGAAAGAACTTCCAAATAAGAATTTCTTCCCTTCTTCTCAGTGCTTCTATACTGAGGGCAATGAGACAATAAACTGAATCATACATATCTCCCTGCTTCTCTCTCATTATCAGAGCAGCGACCGGAGAGTCTGAAGCGGAAAGTAGAACAGTGTAACATGTTTTTCTTAGGCCACATGCTACCACATCACTATCCTAGTTCCTCCACTCACTAGCTTTATAACCTTAGGAAAGTGACTTAACCTTTTCCTGCCTCAGTTTCCTCTAAAAATTGGGATAACAATTGTATCTTTGAATTGGGTTATTATGAAGATTAAATGAAGCAATTAATTAAAATAATAACCATGATATCTGTCATATATTGCTGCTAAGTCACTTCAGTCGTGTCCGATTCTGTGCGACCCCATGGATGGCAGCCTCCCAGGCTTCCCCGTCCCTGGGATTTTCCAGGCAAGAACACTGGAGTGGGTTGCCATTTCCTTCTCCAGTGCATGAAAGTAAAAAATGAAAGTGAAGTCGCTCGGTCATGTCTGACTCTTAGCGACCCCATAGACTACAGCCTACCAGGCTCTTCCGTCCATGGATTTTCCAGGCAAGAGTACTGGAGTGCGGTGCCATTGCCTTCTCCGTGTCATATACTAAGCATACAATAAACAGAGCTCATTATTTTTTAACCACAATCAATCTGTCCTCCTCTTATCAGGCCATCGTGGCCACTAGGAATGACACCGATGGAGTGTTGGGGTGCTTGTTCATAAACACAGGGCTCTGAAAGCAGCCTATTAAAAACCACTATGTATCAAAAATATACACATCCAAGATTTTTTTAATTTAAAAAATATACATTGCAATACATGTCATTTAAATCCCTGGAGCTTAGAATACAGCATTTTAACTTTGATTACTTTATATTGTAAAGAAGAAATTATCATATGCCACAAATGTATTCAGCATTGCTTGAGGTACCTTGAAGAATGTAGCAGAAATATAACACAGCCTGTTTTCTAGAGTTTACCTTATGCTAAGAAGACAAATATATCTCCCAGATTATAACATCAAGCAATTATTAAGACAGTATAAGACTAAGAGATAAATTGTAGGATGGGTTCCAAATGTTTTACAGGGGGTGGAAAAGATAAAAGAGAATTCAAGTTATAAAGAAAAACTCTATTAGATATGTTAGAATTAAATCAACAATTAAATCTAATTTATTAATTAAGCTAATTAACAATTAAATCTAATGCTCTAATTAAAGCATTAGAGACCTTTTGACTAAGTCTTAGCTATTTCATCAGATCAAAAAATCCCAAGGATGTGTCTATTTTACACTTCTCTCATGCATTTTCATTCACTGAAAAAATCTCTAAGCACTTCCATGTATCAAGTATTGAAGAAGATATTAGGAATACATCAATAAACCTAGTACAATCTTCTCATTGAAAAAGCCTCTGGAATTTGTGCACCTGACGTTAGCCGCATGGCTTGTTGAAGAGCAGTATTTTACAGAGTTAATATGAAACAATAGGGAAACTTAGAGAGAATTAAAAAATGGATACTTTTAAAGATACAATAATTTGAGTATTCAAGATATTGGAGAGAAGCGAAGTACACTGTGGTGCCTTTCCCTTTGAGATATTTGTTAGGCTATAAGAAAGGCAGGATTGAGAGGCTGAGAAGCAAAATAGAAAACTGTCACCAAAATGCTAAGAATCTGAGTTGAGTTTTGAACAGTCTAATGAGACTGGGGAGGCAAAAATTAAATCTTAGAGGTTCTTAAAGAAAATGGCCCTGGATAAACAACCCAGACGCCCAGAAAAAAGTTTGAAATGAGCAGACCTTAGGATTAACGGTAAAATTCACATAAAAATCCAGCATTCAGTTCAGTCGCTCAGTCGTGTCCGACTCTTTGCGACCCCATGAATCCAAGCACGCCAGGCCTCCCTGTCCATCACCAACTCCTGGAGTGCACTCAGACTCACGTCCATCAAGTCAGTGATGCCATCCAGCCATCTCATGCTCTGTCATCCCCTTCTCCTCCTGCCCCCAATCCCTCACATCATCAGAGTCTTTTCCAATGAGTTAACTCTAAGCATGAGGTGGCAAAAGTACTGGAGTTTCAGCTTTAGCATCATTTCTTCCAAAGAAATCCCAGGGCTGATCTCCTTCAAAATGGACTGGTTGGATCTCCTTGCAGTCCAAGGGACTCTCAAGAGTCTTCTCCAACACCACAGTTCAAAAGCATCAATTCTTCGGTGCTCAGCCTTCTTCACAGTCCAACTCTCACATCCATACATGACCACAGGAAAAACCAGAGCCTTGACTAGATGGACCTTTGTTGGCAAATTAATGTCTCTGTTTTTGAATATGCTATCTAGGTTGGTCATAACTTTCCTTCCAAGGAGTAAGCGTCTTTTAATTTCATGGCTGCAATCACCATCTGCAGTGATTTTGGAGCCCCCAAAAAATAAAGTCTGACACTGTTTCCACTGTTTCCCCATCTATTTCCCATGAAGTGATGGGACCAGATACCATGATCTTCGTTTTCTGAATGTTGAGCTTTAAGCCAATTTTTTCACTCTCCACTTTCACTTTCATCAAGAGGCTCTTTAGTTCCTCTTCACTGTCTGCCATAAGGGTGGTGTCATCTGCATATCTGAGGTTATTGATATTTCTCCCAGCAATCTTGATTCCAGCTTGTGCTTCTTCCAGTCCAGCGTTTCTCATGATGTACTCTGCATAGAAGTTAAATAAGCAGGGTGACAATATACAGCCTTGACGCACTCCTTTTCCTATTTGGAACCAGTCTGTTGTTCCATGTCCAGTTCTAACTGTTGCTTCCTGACCTACATATAGGTTTCTCAAGAGGCAGGTCAGGTGGTCTGGTATTCCCATCTCTTTCAGAATTTTCCACAGTTTATTGTGATCCACACAGTCAAAGGCTTTGGCATAGTCAATAAAGCAGAAATAGATGTTTTTCTGGAACTCTCTTGCTTTTTCAATGATCCAGTGGATGTCTGCAATTTGATCTCTGGTTCTTCTGCCTTTTCTAAAACCAGCTTGAACATCAGGAGGTTCACGATTCACGTATTGCTGAAGGCTGGCTTGGAGAATTTTGAGCATTACTTTACTAGCGTGTGAGATGAGTGCAATTGTGCAGTAGTTTGAGCATTCTTTGGCATTGCCTTTCTTTGGGATTGGAATGAAAACTGACCTTTTCCAGTCCTGAGGCCACTGCTGAGTTTTCCAAATTTGTGGCATATTGAGTGCAGCACTTTCACAGCATCATCTTTCAGGATTTGGAATAGCTCAACTGGAATTCCATCACCTCCACTAGCTTTGTTTGTAGTGATGCTTTCTAAGGCCCACTTGACTTCACATTCCAGGATCATTCCAGGATGTCTGGCTCTAAGTGAGTGATCACACCATCATGATTATCTGGGTCGTGAAGATCTTTTTTGTACAGTTCTTCTGTGTATTCTTGCCACCTCTTCTTAATATCTTCTGCTTCTGTTAGGTCCATACCATTTCTGTCCTTTATCAAGCTCATCTTTGCATGAAATGTTCCCTTGGTATCTCTAATTTTCTTGAAGACATCTCTAGTCTTTCCCATTCTGTTGTTTTCCTCTATTTCTTTGCATTGATCACTAAGGAAGGTTTTCTTATCTCTTCTTGCTATTCTTTGGAACTCTGCATTCAGATGCTTATATCTTTCCTTTTCTCCTTTGCTTTTTGCTTCTCTTCTTTTCACAGCTATTTGTAAGGCCTCCTCAGACAGCCATTTTGCTTTTTTGCATTTCTTTTCCATGGGGATGGTCTTGATCCCTGTCTCCTGTACAATGTCATGAACCTCCATCCATAGTTCATCAGGCACTCTATCTATCAGATCTAGGCCCTTAAATCTGTTTCTCACTTCCACTGTATAACCATAAGGGATTTGATTTAGGTCATACCTGAATGGTCTAGTGGTTTTCCCTACTTTCTTCAATTTAAGTCTGAATTTGGTAATAAGGAGTTCATGATCTGAGCCACAGTCAGCTCCCGGTCTTGTTTTTGTTGACTGTATAGAGCTTCTCCATCTTTGGCTGCAAAGAACATAATCAATCTGATTTCGGTGTTGACCATCTGGTGATGTCCATGTGTAGAGTCTTCTCTTATGTTGTTGAAAGAGGTTGTTTGCTATGACCAGTGCATTTTCTTGGCAAAACTCTATTAGTCTTTGCCCTGCTTCATTCCGTATTCCAAGGCCAAATTTGCCTGTTACTCCAGGTGTTTCTTGACTTCCTACTTTTGCATTCCAGTCCCCTATAAAGAAAAGGACATCTTTTTGGGGTGTTAGTTCTAAAAGGTCTTGTAGGTTTTCTTAGAACCATTCAACTTCAGCTTCTTCAGCATTACTGGTTGGGGCATAGACTTGGATTACTGTGATATTGAATGGCTTGCCTTGGAAACGAACAGAGATCATTCTGTCGTTTTTGAGATTGCATCTAAGTACTGCATTACGGACTCTTTTGTATTGATCCACCTCAACCCAAGCCTCGGTAAAGGTGATCTATTCTTGCTCCTCTCTGGACAAAGATAACAGGAAGCAGAACTGCACAAATTATCTCTATAATTTTTCATACACAACATCTTGTTGTTTTTTTGGTTTTTTTTTTAAATTCTTAGGCATGCCGAGAGATTTAAATGCTCAAAAATCATGAAAAAAATATTTTAAAAAGAAAGAAACAGACTCAAGATGATGCAGACCTTGGAGTTCTCATGCAAGGATGTTAAAATGATGGTGACCAACATTTTCAGAAAATAGAGGAGAAGATGGACAAGTTGATCAGAAACTGAAATTAATTAAAAATTCTAGAATGAAAAAACTTAGTAAAATTAAGAAATTTATAGACATATCAAATAGGAGAAAAGAGTAATAGAATGGAAAGTTAGGTCAGTTGACTAAAAAACAGAGGGGGGAAATGATGGAAAATAAAGCTGTATAAAAGATTTAGCAGACAAGTTATTGAAGACCTAGGAGAGGATACATTGAGACAAAATGAGTATTTTACATAATATTGCCTGAGGATATTACAAAAACAACCATGACATTAATCTACAACATCAAGAAGCTCTATGAAACCCAAGCAGGCTCAATGAAAGTCATATCATCATTCGTCATGCTCAGTTGCTCTGGAACTGGAACCATCCAACTCTTTGCGACCCCATGGACTGTAACCCACCAGGCTCCTCTGTCCGTGGCATTTTCCAGGTAAGAATACTGGAATGGGTTGTCATTTCCTCCTCCAGAGGATCTTCCCAACCCAGGGATTGAACCCATGTCTTCTGTGTCTCCTGCATTAGCAGGAAAATTCTTCACCACTGTGCCACCTGGGAAGCTAAAAGTCATAGTAATACTGCTAAAAGACAAAGATGAATAAGGTTTAAGTTGCTACAGAAAAAAGATTCAGTACCATCAAAGAATAGGGCTGACTTTCAATAGAAACAATGAAAACCATCTATAAGACAATAGAATGGTTTATTTGAAGGGATGAAAAGTAACTGCTAACCTAAAATTCTACATCTAAAGAAAACAATGTTCAAAAAGGAAATAAAATAAAGATAAAAATCTACCAAAACGAATTCTTCAGGCAGAAGAAAAAAATATCCTGGATAAAAGCATGGAAATTGAGAGAGGAATCAATAATAACAGAAAGAATAAATATATAAATCCAAATGATTATTCATTGCATAAAACAGTGACATGATTTCTTGGAGTTTAAGAAGGGGTAGAGATACATGGTCCTGACAAAGTCCAGAAAGTGAGAAAAATATTACTTTACAGTAGATCTACTATATCAAGGATATACGTGTAATCTATGTAGCAACCACTAAAACAATAGAAATACTGTTGTATTTACAATTTCTTTTCTTCTGTTCTATTAGATTAAGCTTTCTGTTTCTAATTGTTGAGATTGATATTTAGATCACTGACTTTGGCCTTTTGTAGTGCAAGCCCTGATCACTGTGGTTTTTGCTTGTTTGCTTTTTGTAATGCAAGTGCCCGACTTAAGCTTTGGTTGCAGAGGCATCTATCTCAAAAAGGCATTCCTTTCAAAGACTGCTATCTCCAATGAACACATTGCCAGACTCAGACTCAGAGCCAAGATGTCTTCCCACACTGAGGCTTCTTTGCGCTAGAGATCTAGTTGATTTCTGTAACTGACCACTTGGGCTACTTGATTTTTTTCTCTTCCAGCTCGTAAAATTTTGCCTCTTATGTTTTAAATTCACCAATAAAGAATAAGCCCATGAGAGACTTCCCTGGTGGTCCAATGGCTAAGACTCTTAGCTCCCAATGCAGGGAGCCCCGGTTCAATCCCTGCTCAGGGAATTAGATCCCGCATGCCTCAGTGAAGACTATACACGGCAAAATAAATAAATAAAAATGAGTGAGTGCAGGAAACCTTAAGCCCCCATCCTCAACTCTGATAAAAGCAGAACCACAGGCCCCTGTGGTCTCTGTAAATGACCTCGCTCTGTGTACCCTGATATGCTGTGTAGTTTCTATGTCTTGTAAGTAATAAACTTTTATTTTCACAAAGTTTCTGATGGTTATTGCTGGCAGGCACTGTGCAGTTATAACAAAAACCGCAAGAGCTGGTCCAAGCATAACATTGGTTACTGATAGGCTAAGACCAGCACACAACATCCTTCTTTCTAATGTATGCAATCGGGGCTATAAATTTGCCTCTTTGGCTTTGTACCACATGTTTTAATACATCTTAATTTTACTAACATTCACTTCAAAATATTCTCTAATTTTCATCTTGACTTCTTAATTGATCTTTGTTACCAGTAAGTAGATTCCTCAACTTCCAGCCACTTAAGAAATTTTTTATCAATTTCCAGATTAATTTCACTGTGACCAGAGAACAAACTATGTACAATTTCAATCCTTTGAAATGTATTGACACTTATAAAATGGCCCTGTGTACACCAGCGGGTATGTGGCGGTTGCACAGCATGGGAGCGGGGGAGATACCCCACGTCCGAGGGCAGAGAAGCCCCAGCAAGATGGTAGGTGCTGGGGTGGCGGCCGCACAGCACCCAAGTGACAGTGAGGAGATACCTCACTTCCAAGAACTAAGGAGAAGCCCCAGCAAGACGGTAGGAAGGGCTAAATCACGTTTAGAATCAAACCCCGTAGCCGCCAGAGATGCTGAGTGGACTCAAACAAACCTTGTGTGCACCAGGACCCAGAGACCCCACAGAGACTGAGACAGAACTGTGTTTGAGTATCTCCTGAGGAGGTACGGCTCAGCAGTGGACTGCCACAGGGATAGGGGCTCTGGGTGCAGCAGACCTGGGTATGGCATAAGCCCTCTTGGAGGAGGTCACCATTAACCCCATCATAGAGTCGCCAGAACTTACACAGGACTGGGAAACAGATTCTGGGAAGGCACAAACAGAACCTTGTGTGCACCAGGACCCAAGAGAAAGGAGCAATGACCCCACAAGAGACTGACCCAGACTTGCCCAATGTCCAGGAGTCTCCAACAGAGGCATGGGTCAGCAGTGGCCTGCTGCAGGGCTGGGGGCACTGAGTGTAGCAGTGCATGCATGGGACCTTTTGAAGGAGATCACCAGTATCCTCATTACCTACACCATAGTTTGGCCCAGGTAAATAACAGGGAGGGAACACAGCCCCACCCATCAACAGAAAATTGGATTAAAGATTTACTGAACATGGCCCCATCAAAACAAGACCCAATTTCCCCCTCAGTCTCTCCCATCAGGAAGCTTCCATAAGCCCCTTACCCTTCTCCATCAGAGGGCACACAGACTAAAAACCACAATCACAGAAAACTAACCAATATGATCACATGGACCACAGCCTTGTCTAACAATGAAACTATGAGCCATGCCATGTAGGGCCACCCAAGACGGACGGGTCATTGTGGAGAGTTCTGACAAAACATAGTCCACTAGAGAAGGGAATGGCAAACTACTTCAGTACTCTTGCCTTGAGAACCTCATGAACGAAAGACAGGACATTGAAAGATGAACTTGCCAGGTCGGTTGGTGCCCAATATGCTACTGGAGATCAGTGGAGAAATAACTCCAGAAAGAATGAAGAGATGAACCCAGTTGTGTATGTACTGGTGATGGAAGCGAAGTCCGATGCTGTAAAGAGCAATATTGCATAGGAACCTGGAATGTTAAGTTGATGAACCAAGGCAAATTGGAAGTGGTCAAATAGGAGATAGCAAGAGACATTTTAGGAATCAGCAAACTAAAATGGACTGGAATGGGTGAATTTAACTCAGATGACCATTATATCTACTACTGTGGGCAGGAATCCTTTAGAAGAAATGGAGTAGCCATTATAGTCAACAAAAGAATTTGAAATGCAGTACTTGGATGCAATCTCAAAAATGACAGAATCATCTCTGTTCGTTCCAAGGCAAACCATTCAATATCACAGTAATCCATGTCTATGCCCCGACCAGTAATGCTGAAGAAGCCGAAGTTGAACAGTTCTAGGAAGACCTACAAGACCTTCTAGAACTAATACCCCAAAAAGATGTCCTTTACATTATAGGGGACTGGAATCAAAATTAGGGAGTCAAGAAACACCTGGAGTAACAGGCAAATTTGGCCTTGGAGTACAGAATGAAGCAGGCTGAAAGCTAATAGAGTTTTGCCAAGAGAACACACTGGTCATAGCAAACATCCTCTTGCAACAACACAAGAGAAGACTTGACACATGGACATCACCAGATGGTCAACACCAAAATCAGATTGATTATATTCTTTGCAGCCAAAGATGGAGAAGTTCTATACAGTCAGCAAAAACAAGACCATGAGCTGACTGTGGCTCAGATCATGAACTCTTTATTCTCAAATTCAGGCTTAAATTGAAGAAAGTAGGGAAAACCACTAGACCATTCAGGTATGACCTAAATCACATCCCTTACATTATATAGTGGAAGTGACAAATAGATTCAAGGAATTAGATCTGATAGACAGAGTGCCTGAAGAACTATGAACAGAGGTTCATGACATTGTACAGGAGGTAGGGATCAAGACCATACCCAATGAAAAGAAATGCAAAAAGACAAAATGGTTGTCTGAAGAGGTCTTACAAATAGCTGTGAATAGAAGAGAAGCTAAAGGCCAAGGAGAAAAGGCAAGATATATACCCATTTAAATGCAGAGTTCCAAAGAATAGCAAGGAGAGATAAGAAAGCCTTCCTCAGCAATAAAAGCAAAGAAATGGAGAAAAATAATAGAATGGAAAAGTCTAGAGATTTCTTCAGGAAAATTGGAGATACCAAAGAAATGTTTCATGCAAAGATGGGCACAATAAAGGACAGAAATGGGATGGACCTAACAGAACCAGAAGATATTAAGAAGAGGTGGCAAGAATACACAGAAGAACTACACAAAAAAGATCTTCATGATCCAGATAATCATGATGGTGTGATCATTCACCTAGAGCCAGACACCCCGGAATGTGAAGTCAAGTGGGCCTTAGAAAGCATCACTATGAACAAAACTAGTAGAGGTGATGGAATTCCAGTTGAGCTATTCCCAATCCTGAAAGATGATGCTGTGAAAGTGCTGCACTCAATATGCCAGCAAATTTGGAAAACTCAGCAGTGGCCACAGGACTGGAAAAGGTCCGTTTTCATTCCAATCCCAAAGAAAGGCAATGCCAAAGAATGCTCAAACTACCACACAATTGCACTCATCTCACACGCTAGTAAAGTAATGCTCAAAATTCTCCAAGCCAGGCTTCAGGAATATGTGAACTATGAACTTCCTGATGTTCAAGCTGGTTTTAGAAAAGGCAGAGGAACCAGAGATCAAATTGCCAACATCCACTGGATCATGGAAAAAGCAAGAGAGTTCCAGAAAAATATCTACTTCTGCTTTATTGACTATACCAAAGCCTTTGACTATGTGGATCACAATAAACTGGAAAATTCTTAAAGAGATGGGAATACCAGACCACCTGATCTGCCTCTTGAGAAATCTGTATGCAGGTCAGGAAGCAACAGGTAGAACTGGACTTGGAACAACAGACTGGTTCCAAATAGGAAAAGGAGTACGTCAAGGCTGTATATTGTCACCCTGCTTATTTAACTTATATGCAGAGTACATCATGAGAAACGCTGGACTGGAAGAAGCACAAAATGGAATTAAGATTGCTGGGAGAAACATCAATAACCTCAGATATGCAGAGGACACCACCCTTATGGCAGAAAGTGAAGAGAAACTAAAGAGCCTCTTGATGAAAGTGAAAGAGAAGAGTGAAAAAGTTGGCGTAAAACTCGACATTCATAAAACTAAGATCATGGCATCTGATCCCATCACTTCATGGCAAATAGATGGTGAAATAGGGGAAACAGTGTCAGACTTTATTTTTGGGGCTCCAAAATCACTGCAGATGGTGATTGCAGCCATGAAGTTAAAAGACACTTGCTCCTTGGAAGAAAAGTTATGACCAACCTAGAAAGCATATTAAAAAGCAGAAACATTACTTTCCCAAAAAAGTCCATCTGGTCAAAGCTATGGTTTTTCCAGTAGTCATGTATGGATGTGAGAGTTGGGCTATAAAGAAAGCTGAGTGTGGAAGAATTGATGCTTTTGAACTGTGGTGTTGGAGAAGACTCTTGAGAGTCTCTTGGACTGCAAGGAGATCCAACCAGTCCATCCTAAAGGAAATCAGTTCTGAATATTCACTGGAAGGACTGATGCTGAAGCTGAAGCTCCAATACTTAAACCACCTGATGAGAAGAACTGACTCATTGGAAAAGACTCTGATGCTAGGAAAGATTGAAGGCAGGAGGAGAAGGGGCCGACAGAGGATGAGATGGTTGGATGGCATCACCGACTCAATGGATATGAGTTTAGTAAACTCCAGGAGTTGGCGATGGACCGGGAGGCCTGGCGTGCTACAGTCCGTGGTGTCACAAAGAATTGGACATAACTGAGTGACTGAACTGAACAGTCAATTTTTATAAGTATTTCTGGACAGTTGAAATAAATCATAGAAAACCCAGAAGAATCCACATTAAAAACTATTAGAATAAGCAAGTAAATTTAGCAAGGTTGCTAGATAAAGAGAATATATGTAAAAATCAATTGTATTTCACGACTTCCCTGGAGGGCCAGGGGTTAAGAATCTGCCTGCCAGTGCAAGGGACACAGGTTCAATTCTTGGTCCAGTAAAACCCCTCATGCCACAGAGTAACTAATCCCGTGCACCATATCTACTGAGCTCATGCACCCTAGAGCCCATACTCCACAACAATAGTAGCCACTGCAATGAGAAGCCCGTGCACCACAGTTAGAGAGTAGCCAGTATAAAAAAAAAAAAGTTAAAAAAAAAAAACTATAACAAGCAATCATTGTGGTAGTGTGCCAGTGGAGAAGAATGTACTACACAATGCAAATATCAGGGTTTTGAGAAGTAACAGGTAAACCACTACCTATAAGGACAAAGGGCTATGGCCACATGTCATTGATACCCTAAAAAGTAATGAAAATTTGCAAGGGGTTAACAGGCAACTGAAAGATAAGTGTGAAAAACACCAGAGCTCCTTAGTAGTTCAAAAAGAATGTTTCATCTTCTGCAGGCAAAGAGCAAAAAAAGATCAGGACCAGGATTTAGGAGTTAGAGAAGCCAAATTCCAGAGAAAATGAAACACCCCAACATGTTAGGTCTGTTATGCCGAGACTGGTGCTCTTGTTTTGCCTTCCAGAGCAGTAAAACTTGGGGATACAGAAATTAGAGGTGTGTCACGAGGTCCCCTCCAAAGTAAAAGACAAATTGTTGTATCATATGTCTCCCATCACAAAGAAGAAAGCACAAAGCCTGATAACCTTTCCTGGTTCCCAAAGCAGTATATTGCACACCCGGTGACACTGTTTCAACCTACATACCAGGTGACATGTAAGGCTGCAAGTTTTGAGAGGAAGCCAGAGCACCAAACATTCTGCACCAGGTCTAGGCTGGGCTGCAAGTGGCTCTGCCCTTGAACCATGAGTCAGTCGATTCATGCACACTATTTATGTATACTATTCATGTGCACTATTTATTTTCTTGGGCTTCAAAATCACTGCAGATGGTGACTGCAGCCATGAAATTAAAAGATGCTTGCTCCTTGGAAGAAAAGTTATGACCAACCTAGACAACATATTAAAAAGCAGAGACATTACTTTGCCAACAAAGGTCAGTCTAGTCAAAGCCATGGTTTTTCCAGTAGTCATGTATGGATGTGAGAGTTGCACCATAAAGAAAGCTGAGCACTGAAGAATTGATGCTTTTGAACTGTGGTGTTGGAGAAGACTCTTGCGAGTCCCTTGCACTGAATGAGATCCAACCAGTCCATCCTAAAGGAAATCAGTCGTGAATATTCATTGGAAGGACTGAAGCTGAAGCTGAAACTCCAATCCTTTGGCCACCTGATGCGAATAACTGACTCATTTGAAAATACCATGATCCTGGGAATGATTGAAGGTGGGAGGAGAAGGGGACAACAGAGGATGAGACGGTTGGATGGCAGCACTGACTCGATGGACCTGAGTTTGAGCAGGCTCCAGGAGTTGGTGATGGACAGGGAAGCCTAGCATGCTACAATCCATGGGGTCACAAAGAGTTGGACCCAACTGAGTGACTGAACTGAACTGATAGTATGAGAGGTACTAGTGTTGGGAAAAGATGCCACATGAAACATGGAGCTTATTTTGGAGGCTTGCATGTGTGCTAAGTTGCTTCAGTCATGTCCAACTCTTTGTGATTCTATGGACTGTAATTCACCAGGCTCCTCTGTCCATGGGATTCTCCAGGCAAGAGTCCTGGAGTGGTTTTCCATGCCCTCCTCTAGGGGATCTTCCTGATTCAGGTATTGAACCCACGTCTCTTACTTCTATCAGCATTGGCAGGTGGGTTCTTTACCACTAGCACCACCTGGGAAGCTCCTAGTTTGGAAGGGACTTCCTTTAACCTCTGAATTCAGAAATTTTACTGCTCTGGAAGGCGCAGATCCTAATCTCAAGTGTTCTGGTTTCATTCTCCTTTCTCCTTGCCCAAAATAGGAGTACTGATCTCAGCATAACAGACCTAACACATTTAGACATTTAATTTTCTCTGGAATTTGGCTGCTCTAACTCCTAAATCCTGGTCCTAATCTTTCTTTGCCCTTTGCCTACAGGAGACTAAATGGGGATTTCCTGGTGGCTCAGTGGTAAAGAACCCCCATGTCAATGCAAGAGACACAGGTTCAGTCCCTGAGTTGGGAAGATCCCCTGGAGAAGGAAATGGCAACTCGCTTCAGTGTTCTTTCCTGGGGAATCCCATGGATAGAGGAGCCTGCTGAGCTACAGTCCATGGGATCACATAATATTTGGACACGACTTAGCAACCAAACAACAACAATGGAGACTAAATGCCTGACACAGGACACTAAGTGGCCATGTATTTGGAAATGTATATCGTGAGCTAGTTTCTGTCAGACTCAATAAGTCATAAGGACAGGCAGACACAGAAATCAGTTCTGTTCAGTTGCTCAGTTGTGTCTGACTCTTTGTGACCACATGGACTGCATGCAGCACACTAGGCCTCCCTGTCCATCACCAATTCCTGGAGCTTGCTCAAACTCAGGTCCATCGAGTCAGTGCTGCCATCCAACCATCTCATCCTCTGTTGTCCCCTTCTCCTCCCACCTTCAATCTTTTCCAGTATCATGGTATTTTCAAATGAGTCAGTTATTCGCATGAGGTAGCCAAAGGATTGGAGTTTCAGCTTCAGCATCAGTCGTTCCAATGAATATTCAGGACTGATTTCCTTTAGGATTGACTAGTTTGATCTTCTTGCAGTCTAACGGACTCTCAAGAGTCTTCTCCAACACCACAGTTCAAAAGCATCAATTCTTCAGTGCTCAGCTTTCTTTATGGTGCAACTCTCACATCCTTACATGACTACTGGAAAAACCGTAGCTTTGACTAGATGGACCTTGGTCAGCAAAGCAATGTCTCTGCTTTTTAATATGTGGTCTAGGTGTGTCAGACCACACTTCGATCTAGCTTTTCTTCCAAGGAGCAAGCATCTTTTAATTTCATGGCTGCAGTCACCATCTGCAGTGATTTGGAGCCAAAGAAAAAAAGAATCTCAAAAATAGTCCATCATAAGATGGAAATGGTATATCCTAGATTCACCACTGGCAGGACCAGATGACATAAACCAGCCACATAAAGAGAGGGCCCAGTTCCCAACGTCACTCACCAGTATTATTGCAGTGTACCTCCTTTAGCTCAGACCTATCACTGCATAGAGGATTTCTTTTGACCATCTGATAGAGAAGGAAAGAACCTAAGGAAACTTTATAGATGAATCAGCTCAGTATGAAACGCAAGACAAAAATTAACAATAGCTTCACCACAGTCTTATTCAGAAGCATCCTTAAAGGACAGTGCAAAGAAAAACCCTCTCAATGGTTGGAGTTTGGGCAGAATGACTAGTCATCCCCTTTGTGTGAAGAAATAGTCCCAGGTTATAATATATATAAACTCATGGATGGGGAATAGCCTGTCCAGAAGATTGGAAGATAGAGACAAGGAGGTCTGGTACAGAGACATGTGGATGCACAGAGGGGAGCGAGCACCAACTGTGAAGGCCTTTTTCACATGTTAAAGCATATCAGAGAGCATCCACTGCAGGAGAGGCACTAAATAGTCAAACAGAAAAAAAGGACATAGTTTGTGGACATCAGCCGGTGTCAGTGATAAGTCACCACAAAGCCGCAGTTGGCACATGAATGGAGTGGCCAAGGTAAAAGATGTGGAGACTGCACACAGGTCCAACCGTGTTAACCCCCACTGCCTGGAGCCCATTTAGCTACTGCTGCCACTGAGTTCCCAACCTGAGAGCAACAGAGGCCAGCGTTGAACCCCTACATGGCACTGTTCCTCAAGGAACTCTGCCAAGTTCTACTATATGAGGCCAAGTTTACTAAATGGGCTCTTTATTTCCTAAAAAGTAACATGATTTCAAAGAAATAGATAGACCTTCTAGATGTGGGTTTGTTATTCCTGCACTTCAAGCTTCAAATAGCACCACTGCATAAATGTTTGTAGAGTATTTGTTCCACCGTATCAGACTCACATCACATTGGATCAGATCGGATGACCAAATGACTCATGTTTACAGTAAAGGAGGTACAAAAGTGAGCCCTGATAACAGAAATGTAGGATCTACTGGTGGGATTGCATATTATACCACCAAAAAAGCTGTTGTTGTTGTTGAGTCACAATCAATGTGCCATTGTAGAGGCTACCCAGCATGAGGAGAGAATTCCATCCTCTGTGACAGTATATATATTAAACTACAGAATTGGATGTGATCATGTGCACCTAATAGGAAGACGACATGAACACAGGAACCAGAGTGTGTGATAGCCTGCTTACTGTCACTCCCATGACCCATTGAAGGACTCTGGAATAAACATCCCTAAGCTCTGAGCTCTGTAGAGCTAGAGGCCCTGATCCCTAAAGACAGCACACTTTCACCACAGGAAAAAAAGGAAAAAAAAACAGTAGTTCCTTTTCACTCCAAGCTACAGCACCACCAGGGACTAGCAGGCAGGAAGAATCACCATCATAACAGGACATGGGCCCTGAGCATCAGAAAGAGGCAGTGTTGCCATTTTACAGCACTGGTAATGTTGGGCACTTTGGGGCACCACTGGGAATCTCTCGCCCAATTGTGACAAGTATAAGGGCCTTGACTTGACAAGATTACGGGGAGTAGGAACAAATTTGGAAAACTATAATCTAGGAAAACATAAATTATAAACCTACAGTAATTAAGAAAACATAGTAATGCCAAAAAGATGCAGACAAATAGATAAATGGAACAGAATAGAGAATTCAAAAATGCATATTTATACATTTGATTACAAGGTGATGCTGAAGAGCAGTGGAGGAAAGGATGTTGTCTCAATAGACAGTTTTGAATCAACTGGTTTTCATATGGAAAAATATTAATACCTATCTCACAATGTTCAAAAATCAATTTGTAAGTAGACTATAGATATCAGTATAAAAGAAGAGTAAAGCTTCTAGAATATAAAAGCATATACTTATGACCTTGTGCTAGACAAGGATTTCCTAAACAGGATACACACACATACACACATGTGCGTGTGCACACACACAGATAACTAATCTTTTCTTCATCAAAAGAAACACAATTATGATAACAGAAATACACAGAGTGGAAGAAAATATAATCAATAAGGAAATGATTTCAAATAATCACAGAACAACTACAAATCAATAGGAAAAAGATAAGCCCATAGAAAATTTGAAAAATCATTAAAAAGAGGATGGGACACATATAAATAACCACTAAACATATGAAAAAGTATACAACCACATTAGTCATTAGACAAATACAATACTGACAGCTATGTCAACAGAACACTTGACAACAATATTGACAATATGTCGAGTACAACACTTGACAGCTATGAATGGCTAAAATTAGGAAGATTGACAATAGTAAGTGTGATAAGGACCTAGAGAAACTGGGATTCTCCTGCACTGCTCATTAGCAAAATGTGACACAATCACTTTGGAAAACTTTTCAGTAATCACTTCTATAACTGAAAAACTCATATTTTATGACCCAGGAATTCTATTTTTAGTTAAATAGCTAACATAAATGCTAACCTATGTTCATTAAAAAAACTATACAGACATTATCACAGTAGCACTATAAAAGCTCAGAACTAGAAACAACTCAAAATCTATTCAGAGTTGAATGGATCAAAAATTTTGCTATATACATACAATGAAAGATTATCTATGATGAAAAATGACAAAATACTGCTACTTACAATAAAAGGTATGATTTCCAGAAACTTAATTTGGAACAAAACCAGACCAAAACAAAATCATCATACTGCATGATTCATTAAATAAACTCATCTATTTACGTAAACCTCAAAAGGATGGATGGAGATAATTTATGGAGAGGAGTGGTTAGAGTTAGGAGTGGTTAGCTTTTAACTGTGGTGTTGGAGAAGATTCTTGAGAGTCCCTTGGACTGCAAGGAGATCCAACCAGTCCATCCTAAAGGAGATCAGTCCTGGGTGTTCACTGGAAGGACTGATGTTGAAACCGAAACTCTAATACTTTGCCCACCTGATGCGAAGAGCTGACTCATTTGAAAAGACCCTGATGCTGGGAAAGATTGAAGGCAGGAGGAGAAGGGGACGACAGAGGATGAGATGGTTGGACGGCATTACCGACTCAATGGACATGGGTTTGGGTGGACTCCAGCAGTTGGTGATGGACAGGGAGGCCTGGCATGCTGCAGTCCATGGGGTCACAAAGAGTCAGACACGACTGAGGGACTGAACTGAACTGAGTGACTATGAGGGTCACAAGAGGAGTTTCTGGGATACCAACAAGTGTTTTGTTTCTTGAAATGTGTAGTAGTAATATGAGTGTTTTCCCTCTGTGAGTATGCTCTATGAGACTTTATTGATCTGTACATGTGTGAGCTCTGTACTTCCTTTAAACCACAATAAGTTACATGCCCAGTATAATGTCAGATAAAAGGAAACTTAGATATCTGTTGGTTTAACTTGTGGGCTTCATTTGCCATACACACAAGTGAGTCAAAAGAGAATGAGAGATCTGGGCACAGGAATAAACTATAAAAAGCAATCCATCCTGAGACTTCCCCAGTGGTTCAGTGGCTAAGACTCCATGCTCCCAATGCAGGGGGCCTGGGTTCAATTCCTGGTCAGGGAACTAGATCCCACAGGCTGGAACTAAGAGTTCATATGCCTCAGTTAAAGATCCGGTGTGCCGAATAAGACCGGGTACAGCCAAATATATAAATAATTAAAAAAAAAAAAAAAAAAGGAATCCACCCTCACAAGTGTGAGGGTGGGCTGAGGGGAGGGACAGACACTGATGTCGATGCCAAGATGACCACGCCCTTGGCACAGCTATGTGTGCCCACGTGTCATGCTCACTTTATAGAAGAACATTCTGCTAACTCTCTAAGGCTATAGACCTCAGCACACAATTCTGTTCCTAAGTTAACATCCTGTCCCATACCTTATGTTTTACTTTGGCAGCTGAACAGGAAGAGTCATTGCCTCCATTATTTCTAAGTGGAGGGCTTTTCAGTACTACATTTATGAGCTTCTCATTTTTTAAGTGGTTGAACCTGGCCAACGGCATGACCCAAAATACTTCTACTAGTACAGATACCATCCACTGCAGACACGTACTTCACAGGGGGAGAATCTGGCTTCTCCATACTTCGGTCTGGCCAACAGACACCCCACCAGGTTTACAGGGAAAGATCAGAGTTCTCTCACCACAGCACGAGGAATACTTCCCATCCGGGGATGACTGACTTCGACAGGAGTTTGGGGTCTGGCAAGACATCTCGCGGACCAGGCCAAACCAAACATGGAGTGGAAAACTCCACTCAGACAGTGTTCCGCGGGCCCGGGGCCCCCTGAGGCCAGCCCACGTGTGCAACTGACTCCAATTAGAGTGAAGGAGCAGCCAAACAGCACTGCACACACTGTACAGAGAGGGTGCCTGGACCAGGTGGAGGGAAGGATGACAGGCCCGCTGGGATCCGTCCCGGTTCTAATCAGAAGAGTACGCTCTGAGTTTTCCAGGGCTTCGGAATGCCAGAGAGATTTTGAACATGGCTTTGAGCAAATAGTTTGAGCATAAATGGCTCTTGTAACCCATGTGTCTAAATATTTTCCCTTTTATGCTAGGGGAGAAGAAACCTCCTTTTCTATTTAATATTTAAAAGTATTAAATAAACTTTTAGAGAAAAGTTTATTTAAACCACAATTGCAAATTCACTAGTTAGAAACAGTATTTCTGTACATCTGACATCCTGACAAATACACTATTCATACTTCCAAACTATTGAATATTTATTCACATAATTGTTTCATCTACTTTTGATAATTTACTTAAAAAAATTGAAAAGGTGCTGTAGAAGCACCTCTGAAATTATGTCTCCAATAAGAAATCTGAATCATGAAGAAAGAAAACAGGTAACTGGAAGTTGCTTGTATATTTACTTTTAAATATGTGACATTTACCCATCTGGTCTACAACTGGAAAACATGATGATGTGTGTACATGACAAATGTAGAACAAGATATCCCTCCCCCCAAAGATGGAAAATCTCTTTCCTTTTGGCATATTCTAACAGATTTCATAGAGCAGTTGAAGATGTCAGAAGAATCCTAAATATGGAAAGAAAGATTTATTTTTAAAATTCTGTGAATTTCAAAGGATTGTGCAGATATATAAATCAGATTAATTATATTATGTGCACTAGTATTTCTATGACTAACAATGGCTATTAACACCCAATTTCCAAAAAGATAAATCTTTCCTGACATATAGGTTCCTATAATTGGAACAATAGAGCTTTTCCAAATAAAACTTTCACAACCATTTAAATAAAATAAAATTTTATTGAGCAAAGAATAAGAAAAGAGACACAAATCACTGCAAGCTTTAACTGACAAACGTCAGTTACCTTCTGCTGTGCTTCCTTGTGGTTTCTCAGAACTCCATGTCACCACACTTTGCAACTTACTTTTTCAGTCCTCTCAGTAAAATTTTAAAGATTCTGCCCCTTCTTACAGTGGCAAAGAAGGCTGAAAGACTCAGCCCAAGCCAATTCACTCATCAAGGAGCTAAGATTTCACCCAGTATCCATTTTCCAATGACAAAAGGTTTAATAGCAAAAAGACATGGGTTATTTTGTTCAATCCAGAAAATGTTTTTAATAAAATATCTTTCATCATTTTATTGTAGGATAATACTTAAATTTCGGTAGCTACTTAAACCTTTCAAAGTGCTACCCACTTTTTTTTTTTTAACCCTCATCAGAGCAGTGGCGCAGTGGTGCTAGCAGTAAAGAATCGACGCGCCAACGCAGGAAACCCAGGGGACGCGGGTTTGATCCCTCAGTTGGGAAGATGCCCTGGAGGAGGAAATGGCAGCCCACTCCAGCCAGGATTCTTGCCTGGAAAATTCCATGGGCCGAGGAGCCTGGTGGACTACAGTCCATGGGGTCACAAAGAGTCCGACACAACTGAGCGACTGAGCACACGTAGAAATAAGAGCAGTGCTTGGATCACTACTTTGTAGATGCGGAAGCTGAAACCAAAACCCAACTATAAGGCCCTGAACACCAGCACAAGCTTTTTCTTCTTGACCATATCTGCTCCGAATATGTGAGAGAAGGAGATGAGGCTGTTTAGGACTCCCTTCTGTTGGGTGAGATGCAAAAACGGATACAGGATTTAAAAGGAAGAGAAATGGCAATGGAGCCTGAAAAGATACTTGGTAATTCTGACTAGAATTTGAGAGAAAATTTTTGATAAAGGAGAACTAAGATATGAAAGTGATCACCTCAACATTTAAGGAATTTACTAAAAAAAAAATAATGAGAACTACTTTAGTATTAGTTCTCTCAGAATCGCACTAAAAGCAGGGGGTTTGACTGGCGCTACAGAAAAAAAAAAAAAAAAAATTCTGGGATAAACACTACATTTGCAATTGTAGTAAGGATAGCTCTAAGTTGAAGCTGCTTGTAACTCCCAGCTCCACAGCCTGTGGGAGTGTTACACGTGCCCAGGATCCCCTTCTGCCTTCATCCTCGGTCTGCTTCTGTGTGCACTATCTCGGTGTCTCACAGAGTCAACCAAACTGTGAACTCATACCTTTCACTGGTTTTGAAAAAATTAAAACAAACATTACTTTTTTCAAGAAAAACCATACATGGATCAGTATGATCAATGGAGATTTTATTAAAGATTTCAAAAGATCAGAAGAGTATGACAGAGCTCAAATTTTACAATTCATCTTTCAGATAGGTTTTTTTCAAATTTTCTCTGACAAGAATGGGACTTATGGGCCCTATCTTGGTCCTTTCTCTAGGAAGCATCTCATTTCTTCTCCTAGCCCCTCATCCTCCCTAGAACTATTCTTGCTTCTCACTGACCTTCTTTTTTTTTTTTTAATTTTATTTTTAAACTTTACATAATTGTATTAGTTTTGCCAAATATCAAAATGAATCCGCCACAGGTATACATGTGTTCCCCATCCTGAACCCTCCTCCCTCCTCCCTCCCCATACCATCCCTCTGGGTCGTCCCAGTGCTCTAGCCCCAAGCATCCAGTATCGTGCATCGAACCTTCTTTTTATTCTCATTTTCTTTCTCTTCCACCTCAGGAAAAGCAAAATGTTCCTTCCTGTTTCAAATTTAACAACTGATTGCCTTTTGCTGTTGAGATGTTTCTAAGATCTCACCATCCAATCATAAGAGGTTACCCATGCATTTTTCTCCCCTAAAAGTTCTTACCTATAGTTAGAGAAGAGAAAAGGGACAATAGTCATAAATGACCAAATGATCTTGGCTGGCTGTTGATTCTTTAATGTATATTTAAAACTAGCTTAGGTAATATATGGTTTGTCCTATGAAATTTATATGCACAGTTGTTTTAGAAGTAAACTGCTTGAGCTTGTGCATACCCAGGTCACATGAATTTGAAAGATCAGCAACCAAAATCCTTCATACAGAGTCCTCAGCAGTAATTAAGGACATGGTATCTGGAGCGGATAGGTAGACAGAGGAGCTCAAATTCTATCTCCTCTGCTGCCTTAGGCAAATTATCCAACCTCTCCGGTCTCAAGTTTCTTCAGGTATAAAATGAAATGAGAGTAACTGCTTCTACTTCATAGGGTTATAATATAGATTCAATGAATTAATACATGTAGAATCCTTACAACATTGCCTAGCACATAGTAAGTAATGGATAATGTTGGATCTTCCTAAATTGTTTTAACTCACTAGAGAAGGCAGTGGTGTCTTTTTCCTTAGCATCTCTGCTTTAGCATTTGCTACTTTCACTTTTTGTCAATTACTAACATGCTACTTTGAAATACCTCGTATACATCTATAGTATAATAGAACACCACCTATATATTTATCTTTATTCAAAGGTTTGTAGACAATTGCTCTAGATTGCAGTCTTACAGACACTGACTCTTTTAACATCTTTTCATCTACATAGTGCCCAGTAGAAAAGCTTGCTCATAACAGGGGCTTAATTTTTACTAGGTCAACCACCAGCTGTAATAAATCCAATTGTGTTTTGATGTATTTTTAACTTGGTTTGTGATATCTTACTGGAGAATCGCCTCAAAAGCCTATTTATACTGTTTGCCCTTTCTTTCTTCTCAATCACTAGAGATATGCTGACTCTCATTCTTCCGTTTCTGTAAAATTTTCACTGTCCTTACTGAGATTCCAGGCCCAGCCCCTCCTCAAAAAAAATGAGGGAGAGTAAATATTAATAAATATTTATCCATGGTAAAGAACTTATTTCTGCACTTTATTTTGTTTACCAGTAATTTTGCTTTCCATATGTCCAACGTAAAATACATGAGCAATTGCAAAAGAATACTTTTAGTTGTCATTTTAAAATCTATTGGAAAATGTGAGCATCCTGTAGGATGAGATGTTTTTTCTCTTGTGTTTTTAATTTTACTTGAAAACTACTTTATTTGTATATAGCCAAGGGCTGGAGTAGGGCTAATCTATTATGGTCATTTTAACTGTTTTCCATGGTTATGAGTAACTCAAGGATTAGAAACTGGTTTCCAGACATTTAAGTCTCGCAATCTCTCCACTGCTCTGCTCATATCTCTCATTCTCACTCCTGGGTGACCACACACCCCACCTCAAAGCAAGCTCTCAGGCTCACAAGAGACCAATTTCATGAATCAAAGGAAGTCAGCCAAAGGAAAAGGGGGAGGGAATCTGAAGTCTTTGATACTTTTTGGATTGCAAGACCTGAGGCTTGGACTGTCTCCAAACACCTGCACCTAGCTAGGAGAGCAAGAATGAGTTTCATGGCTCTCTACTTACCTATTAATGAAATAAATATTATTTTTTTATTTATTGGGGTATAGTTGCTTTACAAGATTGTGTTAGCTTTTGTTGTACAGTCAAGTGAATCAGCTATATGTATACACATATCCCCTTTTTCATGGACTTCCCTTCCATACTCCCATCCCACCCATTAGGTCACTACAGAGCACAGAGCTATGTGATACAGGAGGTTTCCATTAGCTATCTACATATGGCAGTGCATACATGTCAATCTCAATCTCCCAATTCATCCCACTGCTGGTTTCTACCACCCTGTGTCTACATGCTCTCTACCTTGGCTAAGAAATTGTAAATACAGAAAATCAAATTACTTACATACTGTGCCTCTTTGTATCCACTTATAAAAATATATATCAAGTTATAGAATAAAGACATATGTAACTTGTCTGCTATAATAGTAGCAAACATCCAATAGAGTTTAGTGGGAACACTAACAGATAAAATACATAATCTATGGTTTAAAACAGGTGAAATTGGAGTTCATACCTTACTTCATTCATCAACTCTCACTCAAACAGCCACACCCAAGGAACGTATATGCAGTAAGTGATACACATAGGAGCTTCTGTTTTGTAAGTAGAAGCATAGGGAGTTTATGGCAAGAGTCAAATCCTAAGAAAGGAGAAGGTGGCAGAGGTACTGTGATGTCCGTTCCCAATAGAACTCTGGTTCTATGCTTAGACCACACAATTAGAGAAGTGGGATTCAAAATGTGGTTAAACTCTTTAACATCTTTACGGAAAGATGCTGTAAAATATCAAGCCCAAGAAGAGATTCTCAGGAACTCAATCTTTTAAAAAGTTAAGGTGTGGAATTAAGGATGAACCCATTCTTCCCATTGCGGACCGAAATTCTACTACATCTTAGTAGCTCAAGGACTGCAGTTTGAGACACATCTGAAAATATTTTTCTTGGAGTAAACTAGTGTGCTCATGACATAAAGTGGCAATAATAATCCTCCTTGGGCAGCAATTCTATATACTTAGAAACTAGAACATAAAAATACGAAGACTGGGCACAAAGTGACAACTATATCTAGGCATGGCTATTATGAGCAACTTCTTGGAAATATATAGAAAGAACAGGGATATGTTGCAGGTGATAGACTGAGATCTGCCATTATGCAGATAAAGGCTGGCACATTGGCAGATAAGTGGATTAAATGTATACTGGGGTTTTAGAAAGCTAATAAATGAAATCATCTTTTCCTCTTGCAACTTCAGAAGTAATTGAGAAATAGAAGCAGGCCGTACACAGGAGGAAAACAAAACACCAATTTTATTATTAATGGTGGGTGATGTGGCTTAGGTGTTCACTAATCATGAGCTTCCTAATACTGGATTCCCAAATTTAACAGTCACAGGCAGTGGTGAAGGCAGTAAACTTCTTCAATAGGGCAGAGTCTGGAATGGAAGATCATGTGGGCTTTCTGTAGGAAAAGCCATTGAGAAGGAAATAACTAAGCTACATACTCAAAATTTCTCCTTCCAAAGTCACCATTCACTTTGAAGCACTTGGGGAGAGGACGGGATAAAATATCCAAGGATATCTCACCAGAGGTTGGAACAAAACACCAGCTTTGTTCTCATGGAAATTCTTCGACATTGGAAAGATGGAGCCTGTGGGAAGGAGGCTCCTCCACCATCAGCATAGGGCTTCCCCAGTGGCTCAGATGGTAAAGAATCTCCCTGCAATGCAGGAGACCCAGAATTGATCCTTGGATTGGGAAGATCCCCTGGAGAAGGAAATGGCAACCCACTCCAGTATTCTTGCCTGGGAATCCCATGGACAAAGGAGCCTGCCAAGCTACTGTCCACGGGGTCACAAAGAGTTAGACATGACTAAATGACTAACACTTTCACTTTAACTTTCCACAATCATCAATGGTCAAGGAGCATGGAGCTGGGCCAATCATGAGCAGACTATAAGGAACAATCTACCATGGTATAGGCATGTTCCAACAATATGAGTTTCAGTTCAGTTCAGTTTAATCACTCAGTCATGTTCGACTCTTTGTGACCCCATGAATCACAGCACGCCAGGCCTCCCTGTCCATCACCAACTCCCGGAGTTTACTCAAACTCAAACTTATATGCAGAGCACATCATGAGAAACGCTAGGCTGGAAGAAGCACAAACTGGAATCAAGATTGCTGGGAGAAATATCAATAGCCTCAGATATGCAGATGACACCACCCTTATGGCAGAAAGTGAAGAGAAACTAAAAGGCCTCTTGATGAAAGTGAAAGTGGAGAGTGAAAAAGTTGGCTTAAACCTCAACATTCAAAAAACGAAGATCATGGCATCTGGTCCCATCACTTCATAGGAAATAGATGGGGAAACAGTGGAAACACTGTCAGACTTTATTTTTCTGGGCTCCAAAATCACTGCAGATGGTGACTGCAGCCATGAAATTAAAAGACGCTTACTCCTTGGAAGGAAAGTTATGACCAACCTAGATAGCATATTGAAAAGCAGAGACATTACTTTGCCAACAAAAGTCCATCTAGTCAAGGCTATGGTTTTTCCAGTGGTCATGTATGGATGTGAGAGTTGGACTGTGAAGAAAGCTGAGTGCTGAAGAACTGATGCTTTTGAACTGTGGTGTTGGAGAAGACTCTTGAGAGTCCCTTGGACTGCAAGGAGATCTAACCAGTACATTCTAAAGGAGATCAGTCCTGGGTGTTCTTTGGAAGGACTGATACTAAAGCTGAAACTCCAATACTTTGGCCACCTCATGCGAAGAGTTGACTCATTGGAAAAGACCCTGATTCTGGGAGAGATTGGGGGCAGGAGAAGGGGATGACAGAGGATGAGATGGCTAGATGGCATCACCGACTTGATGGACGTGAGTCTGAGTGAACTCCAGGAGTTGGTGATGGACAGGGAGGCCTGGCGTGCTTGGATTCATGGGGTCGCAAAGAGTCGGACACGACTGAGCGACTGAACTGAACTGAACTGATGTCCATCAAGTCCATCATGTCCTTTAGAATGGACGAGTTGGATCTCCTTGCAGTCCAAGGGACTCTCAAGAGTCTTCTCCAACACCACAGTTCAAAAGCATCGATTCTTCAACATTAACTTTTCTTCACAGTCCAACTCTCACATCCATACATGACCACTGGAAAAACCATAGCCTTGACTAGACGGACCTTTGTTGGCAAAGTAATGTCTGCGTTTGAATATGCTATCTATGTTGGTCATAACTTTCCTTCCAAGGAGTAATCATTTTTTAATTTCATGGCTACAATTACCATCTGCAGTGATTTTGGAGCCCAAAAAATAAAGTCTGACACTGTTTCCACTGTTTCCCCATCTATTTCCCATGAAGTGATGAGACCAGATGCCAGGATCATAGTTTTCTGAATGTTGAGCTTTAAGCCAAATTTCACTCTCCTTTTTCACTTCAATATGAGTTTGCTGCTGCTGCTGCTGCTGCTGCTAAGTCACTTCAGTCGTGACCGACTCTGTGCGACCCCAGAGACGGCAGCCCACCAGGCTCCCCCGTCCCCAGGATTCTCCAGGCAAGAACACTGAAGTGGGTTGCCATTTCCTTCTCCAATGTGTGAAAGTGAAAAGTGAAAGTGAAGTCACTCAGTCATGTCTGACTCTTCGAGACCCCATGGACTGCAGCCTACCAGGTTCCTCCGTCCATGGGATTTTCCAGGCAAGAGTATTGGAGTGGGGTGCCATCGCCTTCTCCGTCAATATGAGTTTAGATACCAATAAATATTTGTCTTTCTAACTCCCAAAACTAAGTATAGCTTGACCATATGCTCATTTCTACTCCTCTTACTTTTTCAAAGGGCTCAAGGAAGAAGCGTCCTTCCTGAATATAACTGGTAGCAAATAAAGCCATTTAAGGCTTCCCAAGTAGTGCAGTGGTAAAGAATCCACCTGCCAATTCAGGAAACGCAAGAGACGTGAGTTCCATGTCTGGTTCTGGAAGATCCCCTTGAGTAGGAGATGGCAAAGCAGTCCAGTATTCTTGCCTGGGAAGTCCCATGGACTGAAGAGCCTGGAGGCTGCAGTCCATGGGCTCACGAAGATTCAGACATGACTGAGCACACATGCATATACACAAGGCCATTTAATAATTCTATGATTACAGTGATGATGTAGAAAAAGATTTCCACCGGCCATGTAGATAGTCCATGGAGATGAGGAAGGAAGAGCAATAGAGAGTAGATTCAGATTGAAAACAATTTATATGAAGTGCTCTCTGCATGTCAAGAACTAAGCTAATATTTTCACAAATGATTTCATTTAATATAACTTAGTCCTTAAAACATACACATTAAAAGAAGGAAAATTAAGACTCAGAAGGTTAAATAACTTGTTCAAGAAGTCATGATAAAGAAGAAGTAGAATGATATTTTGAGTGAAGTATGAAGAACCTCATTTTATTCTGTACACAGCAGACATTATCAGTATATAGATATCAAAACAATTACAGCTTTTTAAAGGCTTGTTTTTTGGACAAAACTAAAAAGCCTATCCAACTTTGAATGACCCTATTACGTCAATCAGTCTACCTGATACCTTGATAGTTTTTCTAAAACCAATTTTAAAGGATTATTTTTAATATTCAAAGCATCTTTTTCTGGGGACAATTGAAAGGATCAACAGTCCCATGACTAGTATAATATATTGGTAAATGGCCTTTGCTCCCCCTTCAAATCATTGCCCATATATATGTCCTTCGTCTAACCCAAGCCTTGAAACTTTTACCAAAGTTAGAGAAATTTCCTCTTGACATTACACAGATACATGATAACCCAGTGATAATCACTCCCTGGCAGGCTTTGCACATGAGGCATTTTAAATGCTGGTAGAGATAATCTATGGATCCAAACCAACATAAAATCTAAAGTGGAAGAAAACAGCCTGCCTCTTTTGTTAAGTGATAGCTCTGAGCAGCAGCACAGAGTGTCCTGAAGGTATATCAGGAACCAGGCAGCTTGGCCTCCTTTGATTGTTCCCAGAGGCTCCTTTGGCTGTTCCCACACACTTCTTCTCAGATTTATTTTCCACTACACCCCTTCCCAGAGTGATTAGAAACAAATACCAATGCTGAACAAGTCTAAATATGCCTGAATCCTCTCAAACAGCTTGGCATTTGCTGCAGGTTTCATTGGCAATTCCATGATAGGGCTTGCTGGAGAGCTTTCATTAAATTCAGCTAATGCAATAATTTGAAATTTTGATTGATTCATTTTCAAAATAATTCTAGTTTTCTATTTGGAAAGGCCAAGTTATACCCTTGGTTAAGAAAGAGAGATTTTTACAAACCACCTAGCCTTAAATGTAAGTGCAATAAGCAATGATCTGAATAATTTGAGAGCTATCACAGAAATCTAAATTATCTCAATATTTTTTGCTCCTTGTACTTTTCTTGGCACTTCCTCCCTTTTGATCCATGTTACTTATATATTCAGTGTTTTAGTCCCTATTCTGAGTTGGAAAACTAAAGCGATTATTTCTGGAAGGCTGGTAAAAACATATCATTGGGGAAGATACAATAGGGGAAGGTTGTTTTGCAAGAGGTGCCCCTCTCTCATTGAAGAATAACGAAGAATTGCTTTATGTGGCTGGCCATTTTTCATCTTTAGTAGCAAAGACTGATGAGAAGCTATATATATTGCACAGAAGTAGAGAAAAATCATCTCATGTCTGTTACTTTGTGACCAAGGGGAGATCCACTTTAAAATCTCAAACTCAGTGTATGTTATCACAGAGTTCAGAGTAATTCTTAGAAATGGTTAATTCAACAGTATGTAAAAAATAATAAACTGAAAAAACAGCTATATTGCTTTCCCTATTTGATCTGATATAAAATCAGATCTTCCCTGTTTGATCTTATATCCCTATCTGATATAAAATCAGATCAATTTAATCATCTGAAAGATGTGGTAGCTCTAAAAGTAACACATTCATACTATTAAAAAAAAAAAAAAAGACTGGTGAATAGGATTTCTCAAATATCAGAGAGAAGATCTCGAAAAATCTACTCCTCTATAAAAGTAATTAGAACAATGTCAACATTTTTTTAAAAAAAATCACTGTTTTCGGAACTCTGGAAATTAACTGAAAGCTTTCAATAATACGAGAAGAATTTATTCAAGGAAAAAGACTGACTGTCAAGAGGAAAAGTAAAGCTTTATAGCGTTTTAACTCACCCTATTACCATTCTCCTCTCCTCATTTTCACAGCCATAAAAAGCAACAGTCTCACAATTATAGTAGCTGTGAAAACTGTAAACCCAGCAGCCATTGGAGGGGGAAGAACAGAAGAACAAGTTTGAATCTTCTTTTAAATATATCTATTCCCAGAGATTTGTTACTATTTGACCTGGCTATTAGCTCCCTAGAAGTCTGCACGTGCAGGACTCATCTTTGTTTGACATAACTCAGAGCTGACTCACTGTAAATAGCTTCCCCCAGGGCAGTTATTGACAACAGTCAGTAGCAACTGTTTAACATCATGGTTGACTAAGATAGGGGTAACATTTGGGGCAAACAAGGGGCTGACCAAAAAAATTAAAAAAAAAAAAAATGGGGAATAAGATGTCTAGAGTAAGCTGTGAGAAGATCTGACATTATCTGGGAGTTTAGAAGACCACAAGAAATGTGTAGGTTTATTTTTTATATTTTTAATTTTCTGTGTATCATGATGATTTGATGTTTTAAGAATATTTCTGTGTGGGAAGAGACTTCTCCTCTTGAGACCAGCCAATTCTTGGAGATAGTAAAGGATGTGGCAGTGCAGGGGGTCGGGGGGGGTGTGGGCCTGGGGAGTGGGGGGAGTGGGAGGGGGCGGGGGGCATCACGGCTGGAACATGACTTTAATGTGAAACTGACACATACTCTTTCTGGTATGTGCAGCTCAGGGCAGGAGGGGTGGGGGTGGGCTAATTATTTCAGGGCCAGGTACAGCAGCAAGAGACCATGACTATAGGCCAAAATTCACTGGAGTTATTCAGACTAGTCAGTTCTAAGCTGTTTACCCTGTCCTGTCTTGCCTTTCCTGAGAAAATTACAATAAAGGTTTGACCTAGACTTTTCCCTCACTCCTGAATTCTGTCTCCTGACCAAAACCTGGCATTTCTCATATGGTCCTGTGTGGTGTTCCTTGCCTCCTGTTTATAGACCCTGCAAGTACAATAAATTTTCCTGAGACTTGCCCGTGTCCCTGTTAGGGCCACTCCTGACTGACCAACACATAAAAGAACAGAGAAGATCACAGCTGTGAGCAGGGGCAGGAAAACATCTGAAAACTCTCACCTCAGGCTGACCTCGAGTCCCTACATAAGCAAGAAATAAAAGCTAAGACAAAGTTGTAAACGACGGGAACACGGAAGGCGTACCCCCACTGGCACACAAAGCCCTCCAACAAAGCCTGGAAGAGGCACTGGTTCAGGGCATTTAAGGATATCTCTAGCAACCATTAACTGACTACAAAGCTAACCAAACAGAGACTTCAGTGGCCATGCACAACACAGAGTAGAGACTATAGAATTTGTTCAGGAAAGTCACTTAACAAATAACCATGCAGCAGAAACAACTACAGTAATAACAGCAATAACAATGAACCCTAAACAGGACCTATGAGCTCTACAGTTGTGTCAGCATGTTATTCAAAATGTTTGGTTTTAAGCAAAAAATAATTATGAGACATGCAAAAAAAACAGCCAAGTATGACACATACACCAACTCAGTGGATATGAGTTTGAGCAAACTCCAGGAGATGGTGAAGGACAGGGAAGCCTGGTGTGCTGCAGTCCATGGGGTCGTGAGGAGTCAGACATGACCTCGAGACTGAACAAAAAATATGACACATACACAGGAATAATAATCAATAGAAACCATCTCTTAGGAAGCCCAGATTTTAGATTTACTATACAAAAACTTTGGAGAAGGAAATGGCAACTCACTCCAGTATTCTTGCCTAGAGAATCCCATGGACAGAGGAGCCTGGTGGGCTGCCGTCTATGGGGTCACACAGAGTCGGACATGACTGAAGCGACTTAGCAGCAGCAGCAGCAGACAAAAACTTTAAATCAACTATTATAGATAAATAAATGAAGTTATGCTTAAAGAGTTAAGTGAGAGTATGAGAACAGTATCTCACTAAATACTGAAAAGTAATAAAAAGATACAAATTATTAAATAAAGAACAATATAGAAATCCTGGAATTTAAAAGTAAAATATTGAACTGATAAATTCACTAGAAGAGCTACCCTGTCCTCATCCATCAGCCATTTAAGCCCTTCCTCTAATTATCCGTTAAAATGTTCCACCTTGTGGTTTGCGAATTTTATGGAGAACATGTTGGGCTACTGGTGTGTAGCTTGGGCTGAGAATCCCGAGCCATTAGCAAATGCAGTGCGCTTAAGGAAACCAAACAGAAAATAAACATGGTCTTGTAAGGTTTAGAATATGTAGCCTGAGTCAGTGTTACATATGGGGATGGCTAGGCCAAACACCTAAAAACTTTCAAATGCAGTCAGGCTCCACTAGCACCCTCTGAACTGGACAAGAGGCCCAAAATGACCTAGGAAAGTGACATCAAAATCTGTGGGGTATGTGAGAGCTTCAGCAGTCAAATAGGACTTATAATCATTGGTCTTCTTTTCTATTTGTGGGGAGAGATGACCAAAAGCTTTGCAGTTACCTACTCTGAAATGAAATATTGTGTCCCTTCCCAGATTATACCCAGGAATATCACTTGGGGGCTATGGGCATGTATTCTGTCTGTGTTAATGGCCTAGCTGTGTTGCTGCAAGTGGGTCAACAGCATGCTGAGACTCTATTGGGCAGGACTCTTGTCTGGGCCCACCAGAAGGCCAATATGGTAGAAGGCCAATGTTCCTTCAAGGAATAGGAACATACCACAACCACTGATGGCAGGTAGTGAAGAGTTTAAGTAACCTTGTGGAGGGACATTAAAGATCTACCACTCACCAGGTGGTGCTAGTGGTAAAAAATAAAAACAAAACCTCTCTGCCAATGCAGGAAACTTAAGAGATGTGGGTTTGATCCCTGGGTCGGGAAGATCCGCTGGAGGAGGAAATGGCAACCCACTCCAGAATTCTTGCCTGGAGAATCCCATGAACAGAGGAGCCTGGTGAGCTACAGTCCATGGGATCGCAAAGAGTCAGACATGACTGAAGTGATGGCACACACGTACACATGCGACTCATTCTAACCAAACAGAGGCAAGTTGGTCCTGATCATCTGGATGGAAAGTGACAGTTAAAAAAGGCATTTAACATATAAACTGCCATGTACCAACATCCCTTGGCTTGGCCAGTAGTCTCTGTGACAGTCACAATGTCAGGTCCACCAGCACCAACGGCAGCATCAAGGCCTTGAACATGGGCCAAACAGAACTATTAAATGGAGAAATCATTTCCCTTTGGCTCCCTTAAGTTTGGCAATTGCTGTTATTTCTTTTTCTCCCCCAGGAAGCCAATATTGTCTTGAAGAGGAAAATAGAACTAGGCAATGATAGTCAGATAGGTTCAGAGTCTTCTACTTACCCCACTGAGTTGGTCCTAACTATAGCAATTCCAGTCAGGAGTTGGGAGTGAAGGTGAGTCAGAGCACACAGAGATAATACATCTATACTAATAATATACTTAGCAGTGTAGGTCACGATGATGGAGATTTGTAGGGACCCCAAAGTACTCATGAATAGCCAAACATGGGCAAGAGTCTTAGTGATGGTGATCACAGACCTAAAACCAAACAGCAGTATCTGTTTCCCCTTCATCCTCATGGCAAAGGTTGTGGGGATCAGAGTCACTATGAACAAGTATCTGAGAGAAACAAGAAATACAATTTTCCTCTCATGCCCCCACTGAACTCTAATCTTGGCATAGGAACTCAGGTCTTACCTAGGGACAGAGGGACCTCAATGTAATCCCTACTTCTGTCTATTTTAAAATGAAGAGTTCTGAGTAAAGGTTGCTATGGCTCTCCAATTCACCTCAAGACTCACTGGGAGGGGAGGAAGGAATGGCACTGTGTCAGTCACAGAGAAGTCACATCCATCACGTGGACCCTAGCAGAGCTGCCCATTGGGACCTTCCAGGGACTTGGCTCAGTACCTGGTTTCAGGTTTCTTGATAGGGAACTTATTAATCTTCTCCTCTGAGTCTCATTATCAAGGAACCAAATACAGAGATATTCGGGGAAAGGCCCTTGTCAGAGTCACCTAGAAGAGGATGCACATTCTGTTGGTCATGCGTGAAAAGAAAGTGAAAGCTTAATCTCTCAGTCATGTCCAACTCTTTGGGACCCCATGGACTGTAGCCTACCAGGCTCCTCTGTCCATGGGATTTTCAGGCAAGAGTACAGCAGTGGGTTGCCATTTCCTTCTCCAGAGGATCTTCCCAACCCAGGGATTGAATCTGGGTCTCCCACGCTGTAGGCAGATGCTTTACTGTCTGAGCCACCAGGGAAGTTGGTCATGTGTAGACAGTAACAATGGCACCCCACTCCAGTACTCTTGCCTGGAAAATCCCATGGACGGAGGAGCCTGGTAGGTTGCAGTCCATGGGGTCGCAAAGAGTCAGACACGACTGAGCAACTTCACTTTCACTTTTCACTTTCATGCATTGGAGAAGGAAATGGCAACCCACTCCAGCGTTCTTGCCTGGAGAATCCCAAGGACGGAGGAGGCTGCCATCTCTGGGGTCACACAGAGTCGGACACGACTGAAACGACTTAGCAGCAGACAGTAACAAAGCAAGATAAAGAGACCTTGGCAGAAGCCCAGCGAGGAAAAGAGGAGGAAAAAGAAGCAGGTAGAAAGAAAAGTAGAGACAGAGAAACTGAGATCAGACTGTGGACTTCATAAGAGATCATGATTGCCCTTTTATAAGGAGTTCATTATGGAATTGCTGTTGCATGAACTGGGCTGATCTGGGTCAACAGTCCATGAGCCCCGAGAGGCTGGCTGCCAGATCATGAGGTTTCCTGTACTTCTCCACACACTCTCACCATAAACCCTATCAACTAAAGAAACCAAGGATGTTTGTTTCCTCACAAGGAACACAATGAAACAAATATTCATTTTTTTATTAAATTAATTTTAATTGGAGGCTAATTACTTTACAATATTATAGTGGGTTTTGCCATACATTGACATGAATCTGCCATAGGTGTACATGGGTACCCATCCTGAACCCCCCTCCCACCTCCCTCCCCATCCCATCCCTCAGGATCATCCCAGTGCACCAGCCCCAAGCACCCTGTCTCATGCATTGAACCTGGACTGGTGATTTATTTCACATATGGTAACATACATCTTTCAATGCTATTCTCTCAAATCATCCCACCCTTGCCTTCTCCCACAGAGTCCAAAAATCTGTTTTTATATCTGTGTCTCTTTTGCTGTCTCGCATAGAGGGTCATTGTTACCATCTTTCTAAATTCCATATATATGTGTTAATATACTATATTGGTGTTTTTCTTTCTGACTTAACTTCACTCTGTATAATAGGCTCCAGTTTTGTCCACCTAATTAGAACTGATTCAAATGCATTCTTTTTCATAGCTGAGTAAATCTGAACCACAGCTTTCTTATCCATTCATCTGCTGACAGACATCTAGGTTTCTTCCATGTCCTGGCTATTATAAACAGTGCTGCGATGAACATTGGGGTACACGTGTCTCTTTCAATTCTGGTTTCCTTGGTGTGTATGCCCAGCAGTGGGATTGCTGGATTGTATGGCAGTTCTATTTCCAGTTTGTTAAGGAATCTCCACACTGTTCTCCATAGTGGCTGTACTAGTTTGCATTCCCACCAACAGTGTAAGAGGGTTCCCTTTTTTCCACACCCTCTCCAACATTTATTGTTGTAGACTTTTTGATACCAGCCATTCTGACCTGTGTGAAATGGTACCTCATTGTGGTTTTGATTTGCATTTCTCTGATAATGAGTGATGTGGAGCATCTTTTCATGTGTTTGTTAGCCATCTGTATGTCTTCTTTGGAGCAATGTTTGTTTAGTTCTTTGGCCCACTTTTTAATTGGGTCATTTATTTTTCTGGAATTGAGCTGCATGAGCTACTTGTATATTTTTTAGATTAATTATTTGTCAGTTGCTTCATTTGCTATTATTTTCTCCCATTCTGAAGGCTGTCTTTTCACCTTGCTTATAGTTTCCTTCATTGTGCAAAGCTTTTAAGGTTAATTAGGTCCCATTTGTTTATTTTTGCTTTTATTTCCAATATTCTGAGAGGTGGGTCATAGAGGATCCTGCTGTGATTTATGTCAGAGAGTGTTTTCCCTATATTTTCCTCTAGGAGTTTTATAGTTTCTGGTCTTACATTTAGATCTTTAATCCATTTTGAGTTTATTTTTGTGTATGAAACACATATTCTTTAACACAAATTCTTTTGCGGGGAGGATATGGTGATGAGACAAGGCCAGTTCCTGCATAGTTTTGTATGCAAAGTTAACCAACTGGAACTTGACCTTGTTGGAGACAGAAAGTTACTGAAGAGAGCTTTAAGTCAGAGACTGACATACACATATTAACACTTAGAAAAATCCCTCTGTAATCTGCAAAGACTGGATTGGAAGGGCTAAAACTTACGTGGAGCGAGAGACAATTCGAATATAGGAATTTTTAATACTTGGTAGACACTACCCTTATGGCAGAAAGTGAAGAGAAACTAAAAAGCCTCTTGATGAAAGTGAAAGTGGAGAGTGAAAAAGTTGGCTTGAAGTTTAACATTCAGAAAACGAAGATCATGGCATCTGGTCCCATCACTTCATGGCAGATAGATGGGGAAACAGTGGAAACAGTGTCAGACTTTATTTTGGGGGGCTCCCAAATCACTGCAGATGGTGACTGCAGCCATGAAATTAAAAGACGCTTACTCCTTGGAAGTGTTAGGTAGGTAGAATAGGGAAAAGGAGTCCAAAATGGCGGTGGCTAAAAGACAAGGAAGGTCCAAGGACCAGAGTGAAGACTTCAGGCAGAACAAACAGAACAAACAGCACTCCTGGCTAAGCCCAATTTGCATAGGGCAGGCCCAGGTGGAGGAAAAAACATATAAAAGGAGGAGCCAAAGCGCTTTCTCTCGGACTCTCTCTCCCGCGTGCATGCGCGCGCTCTCTCTCTCTTTCTCTCTCTTTCTCCCTCCCCACGCACTTCTCCACTCTCTTCTCTTCGAGTCTTGGATTCTCCTCCTATCTTATAAATAAAATAGAGCTGTAACACTGATTTGCCTAAGAGCTGTAGCACAGTTTGTCCAAGACCTGAGAGCTGTGACGCGCCGCCGAGGGCTTTAATGTCCGTTGCTCCAAATCTTTGTTGTGACGAGACAAAGAACCGAGGAACATACACTCGCGTGACAGAAGGAAAGTTATGTCCAACTTAGATAGAATATTCAAAATAGAGACATTACTTTGCCAACAAAGGTCCATCTAGTCAAGGCTATGGTTTTTCCTGTGGTCATGTATGGATGTGAGAGTTGGACTGTGAAGAAGGCTGAAAGGTTGTTGTTGAATCACGCAAATACACCGGGATTCTTGGCTCCCGGAGGAGAAGAATTCAATCCCGGGCCAGAGACGAGGCTTGATCGCTCAGAGCTTTTGTGTAATAAAATTTTATTAAAGTATAAAGGAGATAAAGCTTCTGACATAGGTATCAGAAGGGGGTAGAAAGAGTACCCGCTTGCTAGTGTTAACAATGAAGTTATATAATCCAAAGAATATCTGGAGGTTGTAAAGACCTCATCAGACCTACTCCCATAATTTACATTTTAAGATAACGCGGTCCTCAGGCAAGATACATCCTTGTAAAGACCAGGTCTGCTCCCATAATTAACATTTTAAGATAACAGAAGGTTGAATCCAAAGACTGTCCTTAGGCAGGATACATTATTGTTATACAATCCTAAGGAATGTGGAGAAAGAAAAAAAGTTTGTCCTTTCTTCCTCCTTGAGAATTCCAGACCCCTCTCTCCTTGGGGACCCCTAGACTCCTTATCAACCTGCCTAGGAAATGACTCTCTCAAGGCTGAGCGCCGAAGAATTGATGCTTTTGAACTGTGGTGTTGGAGAAGACTCTTGAGAGTCCCTTGGACTGCAAGGAGATCCAACCAGTCCATTCTGAAGGAAATCAGCCCTGGGATTTCTTTGGAAGGAATGATGCTAAAGCTGAAGCTCCAGTACTTTGGCTACCTCATGAGAAGAGTTGACTCATTGGAAAAGACTCTGATGCTGGGAGGGATTGGGGGCAGGAGGAGAAGGGGACGACAGAGGATGAGATGGCTGGATGGCATCACTGACTCAATGGATGTGAGTCTGAGTGAACTCTGGAAGTTGGTGATAGACAGGGAGGCCTGGCGTGCTGCAATTCATGGGGTCCCAGAGAGTCGGACACGACTGAGTGACTGAACTGAACTGAACTGAGCCCTGGTTCTTCTCTTACTAAATTAGTATTTGCAAAAAGTAAACGAGGTAGCAACAGTTACAGCAAGAAATACAGGCAGCTACAGTCAAGTTGATCAATCCAGATAAGAAATCTGTTTAATTCTCAGTGGGAGGGCTCTTCCTATGACTTCTTTATTTCACTTTTCCTATGATTTCTTTATTTCACATGACCTAAATAGGGATAGTCAGACTAGGCATGAAGTAAATTTATAGAGGTGTGTTTAGTGTTAGTCACTCAGTCATGTCCAACTCTGTATGACCCCATGGACTTTAACCCACCAGGCTCCTCTGTCCATGGGATTCTCCAGGCAAGAATATTGAAGTGGGTTGCCATGCTCTAGGGAATCTTCCCGACACAGGGATTGAACCCGGGTCTCTCACATTGCAAGCAGATTCTTTACTATCTGAGCCACCAGGGAAGACGCTCTGAGCAAGCAGGGAAGCCCCTTATAGAGCAGATGAGCATTTAAATTAAGACAAAAAGTTAAACCAAAGCAGTGTGAAAAAAAAAGTTTCAACTGTGTCATAACTCTGGAAGTAACATCCTCAGTGACACAGTAACAAATGTTATTCATTTGCTTATTCCTTCAGCATATTGGAATGCAGGGATGTGTCATTAGTACAATGATCCCCAAGGACAGATATATCTAGTTTCCTCTTCCCTGGCAGTGTGGGAGACCTGGGTTCGATCCCTGGGTTGGGAAGATCCCCTGGAGGAGGGCATGGCAACCCATTCGGTATTCTCGCCTGGAGAATCCCATGGACAGAGGAGCCTGGTGGGCTACAGTCCACAGGGTCACAAAGAGTCAGACATGACTGAGCAATTAAGCACATCAAGCCTATGTAAAGGCATGGTTTAATATTAATACATTGGAGGATATTTATTTTAATTGTTTTTTAAGTTTTACCTTTCATTTCCACTAATATTTTTAGTTTATAAGATCATCCTTTGGGTTTCAAATCTTTAGTGGAAGGTTTGAAAAAGATACTTAAATAATCAACCTAAGCAGTCATGCCCTAGGAAGCAGCCAAATGAAATAAACTATGGAATTTTCTGATTAAAAAACTTCAAAGAAATTGCAACCAGCTGTTCTCCCTTCGCCACCAATTTATTTCCTCTGAAAACTGATCAAGAGGAAACAGTCTTTGGGAGGAAAAAATCGCTTTAGACATATGTCAGGACTCACTGATAGTATCACTTGGTAGAAGAACAGTCAACTGAAAGGCAGAGTAGTGAGAGAGACAAAACATTCGTAAAGTGCTTTTAAGAACTGCTAACTTAGAAATATACTGACTGTCTTCTAGAATTTGAGAGACTCGATTAATCTTGCTGATGAGAGACCAGCATCCATTTAAAAAACAAGCAGTTAAGTCAGAAGATTGAACATCCCTTTCATTACCAATGAGCACTGAGAGAATATGGCTAGATGTACTGGGCTCTGTAATTAGTCTGATTTACCCACCAGGCCTGGGGGAATCAGAGGGCAAGAACAGAATGGCTTGAGTTGAGTAGGACCAGTTCCTCTCCCAGAGAAGGCAATGGCACCCCACTCCAGTGTTCTTGCCTGGAGAATCCCAGGGATGGGGGAGCCTGCTGGGCTGCCGTCTATGGGGTCGCACAGAGTTGGATACAACTGAAGTGACTTAGCAGCAGTTCCTCTCCCTAATCCACCCATCAGAGGATACATGCACCCCAGTGTTCACTGCAGTACTGTTTACAACAGCCAAGACACGGAAGCAACCTAAATGTCCATCGACAGAGGAATGGATAGAGATGAGGATTCATACACAATGGAATACGATTCCGCCATTAAAAAGAATGAAATGATCCCATTTGCAGCAACATAGACGGACCTAGATGTTGTCACACGGAGCGAAGTAAGGCAGACAGAGAAACAGAAATATCATATGATGTCCCTTCTATATGGAATCTAAAAAAGAAATGATACAAATGAACTTATTTACAAAACAGAAACAGACTCACAGACTTAGAGAACGAACTTATGGTTACCAGGGGGAAAGGGTAGGGGATGAGATGGACATGTACACACTGCTATATTTAAAATGGATAACCAACAAAGACCTACTGTGTATCACTGGGAAGTCTGCTCCACGTTATGTGGTAGCTTGGGTGGGAAGGGAGTCTGGGGGAGAATGGATACCTGTACATGCATGGCTGAGTTGCTCTGCTGTGCACTCGAAACTATCACATGTTAATCCGCTGTACTCCAATACAACATAAAACGTTTTTTAAAAAACGAGCCACTCTTTCCCTGGAGAGGTGCTGGGGGCTAGGGAGGCCATACGGTAATAAAGCCCCTTTCACGTGGAAGAATTTATTAGAATGAAGAATGACCTTGTCCCCTGACCCCAACATTCACAACTACTTGATCATAATTGGTGATACAAGCAGACTCAAACACTGTTACTTATTCGAGAGCAATAAATACCAAATGGTAGAATTAAGATTTGAATTCCAAACCATCTGACTCTATACTCTTTTCCTCTACCAAGGAATTGTTCCACTGTAGGGGAAGAAAAATTGTTTCTCTGTCTTCTTAGGGTCTTCAGATAAGGCTAAGAAGTAAACTGACATAAGATAATCAGTTCAGTTCAGTTCAGTCATTCAGTCGTGCCCAACTCTTTACGATCCCATGAACTGCAGCACGCCAGGCCTCTCTGTCCATCACCAACTCCTGAAGTCCACCCAAACCCATGTCCATTGAGTCGGTGATGCCATCCAACCATCTCATCCTCTGTCGTCCCTTTCTCCTCCTGCCCTCAATCTTTCCCAGCATCAGGGTCTTTTCAAATGAATCAGCTCTCCCGCATCAGGTGGCCAAAGTATTGGAGTTTCAGCTTCAACATCAGTCCTTCCAATGAACACCCAAGACTCATCTCTTTTAAGATGGACTGGTTGGATCTCCTTGCAGTCCAAGGGGACTCTCAAGAATCTTCTCCAACACCACAGTTCAAAAGCATCAATTCTTGAGCACTCAGTTTTCTTTATAGTCTAACTCTCACATCCATACATGACCACTGGAAAAACCATAGCCTTGACTAGATATTAAAAGGAGAAAAAAAAATACAAATTTTATTTAGTAATTTTCACCTGTGCATGGGAGTCTTCACAAGAAAAATGAAGACCCAAAGAAGTGGCTATGGAATAGAGAAGAACAAACCTGTCTCCATGTTAGAGTTATTGCTTTAGCTCTAACCTTTCTGCTTTGCTGCCTGTGTTTAGTCACGCTGACTGCATCTTTGTAAAATAATAGTGTCCATATAGCCTGAAATATACATGCTAGCACATTCTGAAAGCTCTGACCTTTAAAGGTATAACACTTCCATTCATACAGAGATAAAAAGTTGCAGAATAGAAAATAATAATTGTCTTTGGAGGTTTATAAGAACATTGTGACCAGACCTAGGGGGACAGCTGCAAGAACAAAGTATTCCAGCACCAAGAAGTTTGCAACAAGAAGCTTCCCTCCCCTTTTAGTATAAAAGAAGCCTGAATTCTACCTAATGTAACGTGGTTCTTTGGGACATCAGTTCACCATCTTCTCAGTTTGCTGGCTTTCCAAATAAAGTCGCTATTTGTTGACCCAGCACCTTGTCAGCATGCAGCACACAGGCTGAGCGGGAGTCAGTAACAGTTTGTGCCTAAGTGCCAGGTTAAAAAAACAGCAGAAGTTGTAGAAAAGTAACTAAAATATATGGGTAGACTAAAAGAAGATTAGAGTTATTTTGACAAGATCTGTTTGTACAGATTTCTCTCAATCTGGGCTCCACATCTCTGGTGATAAGAATACTTCTTTCCACCTGGTATAGGGAGGGGATCTCTTAAACAGGAGTCTCATCTTCTGCTTTCAGGAAGAAAGGCGGAGGTCAGTGTCCTTCTTGTACCAGCTGACTCCCAAGTACTTTTTGCTCAAAATAATCAGGATGCCAAAGCAGCATACTTGGGGATGGCATGTCCTTAACTCCTTCACAATCTTTTTCTTAGAATATGGTAAAATAGGGACTGTTCGAAGAGCTTTAATTGTATCCTATTAGGAGATTATAAGGAAATTCATGATTTCTTCTTTCTATCAACCAAGTGTAACAAAACAAATATTTAAGAAGACAACCTTCCCCTCAATGGAATTTGAAATGTCCCCCTCAGATCCAGGAAGTAAGAACCAGACACTGTGTTTCTAAGAGGAAGCCTCTCTACCAAAAAGGAGGGGAAGTTGGGTTTTCTATTGGAATTATTTTTGGAAGCAATTTTAAATGAGATCACAGACCTTCTGGATCAGATATCAAGGTCAATGTTATGAGAAAAAAGAAAAAGACTACAGAAATAAAGTCAAGGAGAAAGCAGAAGTGGGGGAGCTTGGGAAGGAGTGGAAGGAAAGCAGACAGAGGAAGGATCTGACTTTCATAAGCACCCATGCTGAGAGTTCCAAGAATGGGGTGTTGCCTTGGGACCTGCTGGCAAGTGACCAAGACAGCAATTTATGATTTCTTTTATCAACCAAGTGTAACAAAACAAATTGCTGCATGGCCATGGTTCAAATGTCTGATGGCCTTGTCAAAGTCTTAGTCAGCTAGCCAAACTCTCATCATCTGAGTCTGTAGGTAGGATTTGACCTTGCCAGTTTTGGAACTTCTTGTAAGGCTAAGTCTTCAATAAAGGGCACCCTCATCAGCTCACAGAGCCTCCAACTCTGTTCCAAATTGATATCCCTCATCCTTAAAATTGCTACTTTGAATTAACTACTTGGAACATTGCTTTCTCAAACTCTGAATGATCTCTTTTAAATTGGGATTTCTTAACCTCAGTGGAATCTGAAACTTTTCCCTCAGCTCCAGGAAAATGGCTATTTGGAACCCATCTTCTCAGTCTGTCATTAAATGTACTAGGCTACTTTTGTTCAAAGTTTTTTTTTTTTTTTCTTATTTTCAAGATTAAAATATATATCTATGATTATCAGTTATACTTCTTGTTCATGTAAGACTGTTGTCAGCTCAAAATAAAAAAAATTAAAAGCATTAGAAGGATCATTGCTTTAAGGAAGAGAACCAGCGATGAGATAAACTACCCATCAGTATGTCTTTTTTCTTTTTTTCTTGCTGTCATCCTTAAATACTTTGTACTTTCTCACTCCCTTCATCACCCAAAACCTGTACTGTTTGGGTTGTTGAGAACCAAGGTTGTTCCAGAGAAAACTGAGCTAAGTAATAGGAAAGTTCTCCAAACTGTCAAACTCCTAGTAAAGATGAGCTTGTGCTACTGCCTGTCTTAGTCTGTAGGATTCACAGAAGGTAGAGGGTCTGTTGTCAGCCTAACCTGAGATGCAGTGAATCAGAGTTCCAGTAGTGTTCAGAAATGCCCCTTTGTAAAAGAATGTTGTCTACAACATTTCCACCCTTGGGAAACAGCCTAATTATTAATAGAAGGCAGGAGCACCATCCAACACAAAGGTTACTCTAGAAACTCTTTCTAAACTTTTGTTTATCCTTCCACTTTTAGAGCTGCAGGCTTAAAACTTGGCTTTTTGAAAGAAGAAAAGTATGTAAGTGCAATTGGTGTTAACATAAAGCCAGGGAAAAATGGAAATAACACCAGGCAAAAAAAGTTGGCTGCCCGTTAGGAGGCTTGATTTGTCTTGGTTTGTGAATTCCATTTCTACCCATAGCCCTGAGATATTAGGAAATTTGCAACAGCTGAAAAGAAAAGCTTTGGTATTTTAAAGACTGCTATACTCTATTCCATTATTTTCTTTCTTTTCATTATGGATTTAGTGACTTGGGACATTGTGTGAGCCTTAAAAAAAAATGTAATGAACGTGAAAGAATGATTTGGGTAAACACAGAACTAAAATTAGCACACTCTTCTAATCCGCAGTGAAGAATAATATAAAGCTTACACTTATTCTTTTTCTTTCTTCATGTCTTCAATAAGTCTTTAAATACTTGGAGGGTTTTGTAAAATATAAAGGCACACAAAAACTTCATAAAATTCCCTTCCTTTCCTCAAAACTTTTAGATTCATTTCTCATTTCTAAATGGACTTTAAAAATAGAAACAAATGAAGCCAAACTCTACTGAAATGATTTAAAAAAACAAGTACCACAATTTTAAATATTCTGACTGTAGAAAATCATAAAGAAAGAAATATTAATCATTATAAGAGCAGAGATAACTGTGTTACTATGCTATATACACTTTCCTTATAGTTTCTTCCCTACATAAACAGTATTTTTTTGCAATTTGAGATGTTGTACTCTTTTTTTAACATTTGTTTTTGTGAAATATTAAGCATATGGGGTGAAGGGATAGTTAGGGAGATTGGGACTGACATGTACACACTGCTATATTAAAATAAATAACCAATAAGGGCCTACTATATAACACAGGGAACTACTCAATATTATGTGCCAACCTAAATGGGAACATAATTTGAAAAAGAATAGGCATATGTCCAGGTATAACTGAGTCGCTTTGCTGAACGCCTGAAACTAACACAGCGTTGTTAATCAACTATACTCCAATGTAAAATTAATAGTGTAAAAAAGTAAAAAGAAAGATGGTGAAAACAGTTGTGCAGCTAATAAATATTTAAAGGGAAACCTTCATAACCACCTCCTTGTTCAAGCATTGCAAGGCCCATGGAAGTCCACAGTTAATATACCTTCATGCCGACTCCTTCTTCTTACCAAGCACCTTTGGCTTATAATTGTATTACCCAGGTTGCCTGACCACAGGGATAAAAGAGCCCTGGTGCCAGGACAAGCATTCCATCCCCCATGAGATTTTTTTTCCTTTTCTCATCTCAAACTGTCAAGTTACCATTTTGGCTTTAGATATCAGTGCTTTGAACTTGGTTTCTGGGAATCTCCTCCCATGAAATGCATCTGATCTCAGTGCTGCCAAGATCACATTTCCAAGTCTGCAAGATAAATGCTAGAAATTGGCATGAGATACAATCACCAAGGTAATTACAAGGCTGATAGAATGTAAGCCTGCTGGCATTCCCAGGGCAATACGTGTTCAACCTTACCATTGGCTTAGTACACCCAGGCCTTTCCCACAGACATTTTGCTAACTTTGGAGCAGACAGTTTGTCTAAAAATTAAAATTGCAAAAGAACAGTTTGAGGGAAAATATGATTGCCCAGCACTCTGCCCACCTTAATTTCAAAAGTAGAGTTGGAGCTATTAATGTTTCCAAAGCTGAGATTGGGAGTTTGCTACAGAGTTTATGTAGGGACTCAGAGAGCTACAGAAAACATATCTCCTAGATCCACAAACATCCTTTTCCTTCTTCCCCTGTCCTGTCTTTAGGAAAGCTGGCCTCTTGTTACCCTATCAAATCACTCAGACATACACACTCGGCTTCCTACATGCTCAGCACTATACAACTGAACAGAGGTTATCATTTCCCCTCTCAATAGAAACAGGATCAGCTCTGCACAGTCTCCTCACTAGGGCTTTGGTCAAATGGAGAAGACTGGATGGAAAATTACTAGGAGATAAGTGACAATTGTTATATTCCATTGAACAAGAACAGCATGGAATGTAATCAAAGCCACTTTCTTGGTTTTCCATTTTAATGGGGGAAACGTATTCCCCTACCACTGGATAAAAACTCACCAAACTTCATGATTTTCTTTTCACTTTACATATACAATGAGTCTATGGTCACTTGAATATATTACCAAAATGTAATCCATTTAGTCCCAGGCAGTAATCAGCACTTTAATGTTTATAGAAAGGTGGGACTCCCGGCGGCCTGAGGCTTGTACTGGCAGGGTGTCCCACTGAGACAAAGGCGAGGGGAGTTGGTTTCTGTTCTTTTTCTCAGCTCACTTCCTCCTGAGTCTTTGGCAGTAGTTTCCACTCAGCCAGTGAAAAAGAGACAGGGCAGGGAATAGGATAGAAAGTTCTTACTAGTGAGTGGGGCTGTCACGTGTCAAAAATTCTCTCCCTTTCTCTCTCTCCCCACTTCTCTCTCTCTCTCTCTCTCTCTCTCTCTCTCTCGTGGGCTCTGGGTGAGCTTCTGTGGGCCCCCTGGTGAGTCTGTCTGACCACGGTTCCCCTGACTTGGGCTATGCTTCTCCTCCCGTGGACCATTTTGCCTACATCCACTCACAAGTGTGGAGTCTCCTCACCCTCCTAGGTGGTCTTCTGGGGCCGCTCTTTTGGCCTGCTGTTGATAGTTCTGTGTTTACTGATACATCCACTCACTAACTCTGCTCTTTTATTTTCTCCAGGTCAGTGAGGGAGTTCAAGGATTGTGGAACTGCTCCTGGAATCATCAACTTTGAAGATTCTTTCAGAATGCCTGAAATGTGGCTTACATTTTATTCTAGTATCTATTTGGTAGCTTCAGTTTTAACATTTTGTTACTGTTCATTCAATCTTTCAATTAACAAACATGCCTCCTATTCTGGGAAACCTTTTCTTTTTTTCATTCTTAATCTAATTTTTATGCTCTTACCAACCTAAAAAAACAAAAACAAAAACAACAATAAAACCATACAAGAGTTCCAGTTCAAGAGGCAAAGCATGTATCTCAGATCAAAGAATTGCAATTCAAGGCACTCAGATTTAGGTAGAAACCCAAATAGTGTCCCAATGACAGGAGAGGCTCAGCATTTTTATGGGAAAAGAGAGGGAGATGAGATAAGTTGTTTTTAAGAAGAGTTCATAGGGACTTCCCTGGAGCTCCACTGGTAAGACTGACTTCACACTCCCACTGGAGGGGATATCGGTTTGATCCCTGTTGGGAGAACGAAGATCCTGCATACCATTCAGCGTGGCAAAAAAGAGGAAGGTTTATTGGTGCAAGATGCGGTAATCAATCCGGTGAAGTGTTCATTTGTCAGAGAGAGAAAGCGAGATTCGTACTTCATTAATCAATCAGGTGAAGTGATCACTGGGTAAAAGTGCCCTTTCATCAGGCCTTTCAATAGGATATTATCGTTCTTGATGCCTTCTTGGAATGTCGGCAGTTTAGCCCAGTTCAAGGGTTCGGAAAACAGGACATACCAGGCAGTTCCATTGGAACGGCTGCTCCAGCTCTATTCTAAATGGTTCCATTCATGTCATCTTTCACAATCTTATCTTTGAGATTATCTTGTTAAATTCATATTTGTTTGTAAATTTTTTACTAATTAGATGTTTTCATGAAGAAGTTTATCCCTCCCCCTGGGTTATGTTTACTTTTGAAATAATTTTTAAATGTATTTTTGTCTGCAACGATTTTTTTTTCTTTTCTCCCCACTTTTCTCCTAACATATTTACTACATTTATTTACATAGACCCCAGATTGACATACTACTTTTTGTTTCATTTGTATGTTAGGGGCTTTCCTGGTAGCTCAGCTGGTAAAGAATCTGCCTGCAATGCAGGAGACACTGGTTCAATTCCTGGATCAGGAATATCGGCTGGAGAAGGGATAGGCTACCCTTCCAGTATTGGGCTTCCCTGGTGGCTGAGATGGTAAAGAATCTGCCTGCAATGCGGGAGACCTGGGTTCTATCCTTGGGCTGGGAAGATCCCCTGGAGAAGGAAATGGCAACCCACTCCAGTATTCTTGCCTGGAGAATTCCATGAACAGAGGAGCCTGGCAAGCTACAGCCCATGCAACAACAAAAAGTTGACACCCCACTTCTCCCCTAACGTATTTACTACATTTTATTTATGTAGACCCCAGATTGACATACTACTTTTTGTTTCATTTGTATGTTGCTTATGCAAGAAGGGTAACTAAGCAATTAAGTCAACATCTGCCGTTTGGTCTGATGGAATCTGGCTGTACGCTTCTTGAATCCATTTCCACACTGTACTTTCATAGTTCCATTTACTGTAGCCTCAGGTCTTATTACCTAGGGTTGGAGAAAAATAAGTTCCAGCTGGCACTGTGAGCCATCCTTGTAAGCAAGACTGGGCTCTTCTGTGTTTTCAGGGGGTTTGCTAAATAATCTGTGCCCCAGTTCTATCTAATCTTAAATTTATCTTAATCCAGCGTGGATAATTTGAAATTGAAACAATTCCTCCAATTCAGTGAGTCCCTAGAGACGTCAGCCTGCATTTTTCCCTAGCCACATTTTACCTTTCCTTTGCCACCGGTCACTTTTACTCACCAAAGGAAGAGAAAAAAGTGGTTTTACTCACCAAAAGGAAAGAGAAAATTGGCTTTATTGCATTTCTGTTTTGTTTTGTTTTCCTCGGTGTTAAGAGTCCACAGTGTGGTGAAGGTAAATTAACCAGATTCTCTTAGCTCATCTCTTTCCTTGTCTCCCTCAGAAGATCTAGTCTTAGATCTCCTCTTCTGCCTGCTGTTTCACCTAATTTCTGTTTGCTGCTGTAGTTATGAGTATTTAATATTTTGAGGGTCCTTTTGTCTTCTTTCTTCCCTTTTTGTCTCAACAGCAGTCTCCAAATAGGGCAAATTCATTTTCTCTGACAAACCAGAAAGGCAAGAAAGAAGATTTCAATTTCAAGTGCATTTCCACATGCATCTTTTCCCATGTTTGTTCACATCATCTCTCTGTCTCTCCTTCTGCCACAGGTACCTGGTGCATTAGGTATTTCAAAATTGTGTTTAAACACAGCTTTTTTCTAACTTCCATCTCCACCTTGACATTCACTGTTGCTGTTTCTCAACAGGAAAGTTAGTAGCTGATCGGAGCTGCTCCAATCAATGTTATGCCAACTCTTGGAAATTTTTATTGTTCTTTGATTAGCCACTTCCTTTGCATTGTTTCATTCATGCTAGCATTTTTGTGTCAGATTCTTGTTTTTCCTAATGATTTTCTTTTATAGTATTAGGTTTTTGAGTTGGGGAGACTTTTAAAATTGGCTTTACTTCACTATCTTAAGTAACAATTCATATATTTTTGCCCTTAACAGGCCATAGATGAGGGCTCTCCAGTCTCTCAGAAAAGAAACTCCTCAGTTATAAAACTGGCAAAAGATTTTTAAGTGCTCTACATATATCTCTGGGCTTCCCTGGAAGCTCAGTTGGTAAAGAATCTGCCTGCAATGACAGAGACCCCAGTTCGATTCCTGGGTTGGGAAGATCTGCTGGAGAAGGGATAGACTACCCACTCCAGTATTCTTGGGCTTTCCTTGTGGCTCAGCTGGTAAAGAGTCTGCCTGCAGTGTGGAAGACCTGGGTTTGATCCCTGGTTGGGAAGATCCCCTGGAGAAGGGAAAGGCTACCCACTCCAGTATTCTGGCCTGGAGAAGTCCTTGGGGTCGCAAAGAGTCAGACACGACTGAGCAACTTTCACTTTCCAGGGGGCAGAGAAAGAACTGACAAATTCTCTGATGTAAATGCTCTAAGAAAAAGGAGGTCAGGGGCCCAGACTGAGAAAGAACTAATCTAAAGTCCATTCAAGCTAAGGGGAGAAGTGGAAACAGTGACAGACTTTATTTTTTTGAGCTCCAAAATCACTGCAGATGGTGACCGCAGCCATGAAATTAAAAGACGTTTGCTCCTTGGAAGAAAAGTTATGACCAACCCAGACAGCATATTAAAAAGCAGAGACGTTATTTTGCCAACAAAGGTCCATCTAGTCAAAGCTATGGTTTTTCCAGTAGTCATATATGAATGTGAGAGTTGGACTATAAAGAAAGCTGAGCGCCAAAGAATTGATGCTTTTGAACTGTGGTGTTGGAGAAGACTCTTGAGAGTCCTTTGGCCTGCAAGGAGATCCAACCAGTCCACCCTAAAGGAAATCAGTCCTGAATATTCATTGGAAGGACTGATGTGGAAGCCGAAACTCCAATACTTTGGCCACCTGATGTGAAGAGCTGACTCATTTGAAAAGACCCTGATGCTGGGAGGGATTGGGGGCAGGAGAGGAGATGACAGAGGATGAGATGGTTGGATGGCATCACCGACTCAATGTACATGAGTTTGAGCAAACTCCAGGAGTTGGTGATGGACAAGGAGGCCTGGCGTGCTGCAGTCCATGGGGTCACAAAGAGTCAGACACGGCTGAGCAACTGAACTGAAGTGAACTGAAGGTTGACTTAATCATCTTATTTGCCATAGACAATGACAGCATAAAAAATGCAGGCCACCAACTACCCAACCAGTTCTCCTTATTTAGCTTTCTTTCCATAATTTGATATAAAACAATGATCATCAAGGCCACAAAAACAGTGGAAAATACTGTTTTGGTTGTTGGTACAAGTATAGAGTGTTTGTAGCTAGCACCACAATGATAAAAAAAGATAAGTACAAATTCTCTGAAGAAGGAAAATCAAAGTCTAAAAATTTCCTTTGGAGATCAATTTACTGCTCAGATCTTCATAGTCAATACAGACAAATGTTCCTAATTTCTCACTTGAGATTTATCTATTTAGATTCTGCACTGTTCAGAAAATACACTGACATTGAAAACTTCTCACTGATGAAGTATTTTTGTTCTACAACAAAGTGTTTGCAAAGCTTCTTAGGCTGTCATTTATAAATGTGATTGTCTTTTTAATGCTCAATAAATTAGACATCCTTTACATGTTTTAAATTATGCTATCATCTCATATTTATTTTCAATCTCATATTTATGAGACCATATAGCTTTCTCAATTGTTTATATTAATAAAAGAAAGCAAGTGAAAAAGATGAACATACTTTTAAATGTTTTTTTGTTCTTGTATTTAAACTTATCCTATATTCCAAAAATGTATTTTGATTGCCTTGCCTCAAACAGAGTTGCTGGCTTTTTCTATCTGAATTTGAGTGACTTCCCCACTGCAATACACCTTATATTTACAGTTAATCTCTCCCTTGCTAACCTTCTTTGGGATTAGAAATTCTGCTTTATACTTTTATTTCCATAAGACTTTCCCTCATGAGACTAAATTCCCTCATTTAGTTCAGCAAACACCTATTATCTCCTGCTATGTTCCAGTCATTATATTAGTCATTAAGAGGCCATCCCAGCTCAAAAAGCTCACGGTCCAGTAGGATTCAAGTTAAAAAAAGTAGGAGCGTGAGAAACAGAGTTTGACAAACAGAACATCGATTTCACAAACATTATCAATAAACTTTAAGACAAGATTTTTACATGAACGAATCATATTCAGATATATTTTCAGTCACCAGTCCTATTTCTGCTGCTTGCAACACTATTACTTACTGCCCTAAAAATCTCACTCATCCTTTAAACCTTAGTCCAGTTATCACCTCCTCCAAGTAATCATGGCCTTCACTTCCCACCCATGTTGGGTGGCTCATAACACTCTCTATCTTACTGCTTAGACACTGAATTGCATTAATTTATTTACTTGTCTCTTCAACTGGACAGTAAGTTCATTGATGACTGGGGCAAAGTCTTTATCTCTAACTTCCAGGAGCCTCAACTCTATGAATGCAATAAATGTAGGCTGAAGGAATAAATGGATAGATGACTACATACAATAACAATACAAGCTAGTATTTACTGACTAATTTATTGCCGCCACCCAATATGTTGTTTACGTGTGTTATTTTAATTATCTAATTATTATTCCTGATATACATATGAGAAAAACAGAAGCTATGAGAGGTCAAGATGAAGTAACTATTAAATGGTAGAAATAGAATGGAAGGAAACATTAGCAGTTTGACTTTGAAGCCTGCTCTCTTAACCACATCATGAATGAATAATGTAATTTTCAAATTGGTATTACACAATTCAGAATGAGACTATTTTCATAAAGCAATTGAAACAAATTTCTTCTAGGGCTAGTTAAGTTAGCCAAAGTTCCATCATGGGAATAAAAGTGTCAAAAGTTTACATCTCCCCACAGAAACAGAAAAATGCCAGATATCCTACTGGAACTAGTTAAGCATGAAGTGTGAAGTGTTAGTTGCTCAGTCATGTCCGACTCTTTGCCACCCCATGACTGTAGCCCATCAGGCTCGTCATTCCATGGAATTCTCTAGGCAAGAACACTGGAACGGGTAGCCATTCCCTTCTCCAGGGATCTTTCTGACCCAGGGATTGAACCCATGTCTCCTGCATTGCAGGCAGATTTTTTTATCATAAGAGCCACCAGGGAAGCCTCTAGTTAAGTATAAAGTTGTCCAAAAGCAGGAATAGACTTTCCAGAAATCCTTGCAATCTAAGGACTTCACAACAAAATATTTTCAAGATATACATCCAGTTTTGAAACATCATTGACATAAGTCAGCAATCATGCTTGATTTACTGATAACTAAATCCTAGTTCATTTTTAAATAAAATGTTTATTTCTAATATTTATTTAAAATCTTTGACTTTAAAATGTCAATTTTAAATGTCAAAATGTCAATTTCATAAGCCTAATAATTCAGTTTTACAGGGATACAGTAAATTTTTGTACTATGTTACTACTTGAAAATGATATTATTAATGTTGCTATTAATAATATTAATATTGTTATTAATATGAATGATGTTATTACTTGGAATAAAAGCTATGACATTACTTGGAATAAAAGATTTTACTTGGAATAAAACCTTGCTCCTTAGAAGAAAAGCTATGACCAACTTAAATAGCATATTAAAAAGCAGAGGCATTACTTTGCTGACCAAGATCCGTCTAGTCAAAGCTATGTTTTTCCAGTAGTCATGTATGGATGTGAGAGTTGGACTATAAAGAAAGCTGAGCACCAAAGAATTGATGTTTTTGAACTGTGGTGTTGGAGAAGACTCTTGACAGTCCCTTGGACTGCAAGTAGATCCAACCAGTCCATCCTAAAGGAAATCAGTCCTGGACTGATGCTGAAGCTGAAACTCTAATACTTTAGCCACCTGATGTAAAGAACTGACTCAATGGAAAGACCCTGATGCTGGGAAAGATTGAAGGCAGGAGGAGAAGGGGACGACAGAGGATGAGATGGTTGGATGGCATCACCAACTCGATGGACATGTTTGAGCAAACTCCTGGAGCTGGTGATGGACAGGGAAGCCTGGCGTGCTGCCCTCTATGGGGTCGCAAAGAGTTGGACATGACTGAGTGACTGAAAAACAAAAACAACTCAGTTTGACAGGATTACAGTAAATTTTTTTAGTGAGTAATGAAGTTATTAAATATGTACTCAGACTCATTATGATCAAAATCCCTCACCTCTAACTCAAATCAAAGAAGTACAGGTATATTTCCATTCTGCCTGAATTCTACACTTATGAAAAGACTATTTTGAGTCAAACCATTCAATAATCTTATACTTACAGCCTCATTGAAAAAGGTGAGTACTTGATCCAGTTTGAAGAGTAGACATTAAGATTGTACTCAAAAAAAACTATAGAAAAGGAAAAGGCTGTGCAGACTATCATTTCTCTCATTTCTTGTGGTTTTAGTCGTGGTTAAGACTAAGTTCTGTCTCTGATCATGTCAACTGCATGTCACCCTGATTGCACAATTAGTTTCCATAGCTTCTCTGTTTTCCTAATGATGCCCTGGTGCCTGACCTAAGTGGAAGACGTGGGACGAGGGTGCCCTCAGTGCCCCCATGCTATGGGACACAGCTCTTCCAGACAGTTACATAAGTAGTTTTTCAAGCATATTAGAGCATGCTTCTCAGGTCAGCAGCTTTGGCATCAAGTGAGAGCTTACAGGGAACAAAACTAGGCTGAAGACTCTTTCAAGTTGATTTGTTAATATTACTGATAACTGGCAATTCATCAAAACAATGTTACAAATTTTTGTAAACATCTTTAAACAAGAAAGTAAATTTTATTTGTTTATACATCTCAATTAATGGATAAAGGTATTTTTATTGCCCGGTCAGTTACTGTATCCATGACAGAATATTTTTAATTAATTTTTATTGGAGTATAGTTGCTTTACAATGTTGTGGTAGTTTCTGCTGTACAGAAAAATGACTCAGCCATAATATACATATATTCCCTCCCTTTTAGATTTCTTTCCCTTTCAGGTCTCTGGTGGCTCAGATGGTAAAGAATCTGCCTGTAAGGCTGGAAACACAGGAGACATGGGTTCAGTCTCTGGGTTGGGAAGATGCCCTGGAAAAGGCAGCGGGTCTTAACTGGAGAATTCCATGGACAGAGAAGCCTGGTGGGTTATGGTTCAAAGGTTCACAAAGAGTCGGACATGACAGAGAGACCAACACCTTTACTTTCACTTTTCCCATTCAGGTCACCACAGTGCATTGAGTTCCTTGTCCTACACGATATGTCCTCAAAAGTTATCTATTCTACGCATAGTATCAATAGTCAATCCCAACCCGCTAATTCTTCCCAGCACCCTTCTTCCCCCTTGGCATTCATATATATGTCCTATACGTCTGATAGAATATTAATGATTGCTAGAATGAGGTAACGCTCAACATCAGTTCTGTTTTCTACTTTTATAGGCATTAAGTGCGGAACTTTAGTCACATAAACAAATACGATAATGAAAGGAATTTGTTTAGCAAATGTCATTCAGTTCTTTGTACTCCTTCATCAAAACCACATAGTAACCTAAAAATTAAAAATTATTTTTCATAATTAATCAACCTCTATTAGGTCCTTCCCCAATACTGTTGAAAACAAAAAATTGGAAACTAATTGCAAAAGGATTTACCACACAATCAGTAGAGTCACCCACATTCTCTTTTTCTGAGTATTGTCACATTGATATTAATTTTTCCCATTATTCTTTTACTTAGAGGAACTTGGTTAACTCTACACGTGCAAAAAGATTGAGCATTCAAGATATTATTAATTCCAATGTATTTTACTATTATAGTTATCTTACCATATACTTTAAATCAGTCAAAATGCTAAAATTGTGAGTTTAGCTCATACAATTACTATTATATGATTTTAGTATAGATATTTCATCTCTAATCATAAATAAAATTGACCTATAATCTTCTCTTTATTTTCTGTCTCTGAGACTTTGGTATCTGATATCTAAGTTATATTCCTTGTAAGAAGTATTGAGCAATTTTTGACTTTTTTACTAATTTCTTGAACAACCTAAAATAAAGTGGTTTTTGGAATGTGTTATTTGAAAGTTGGGTAGGACTAGCCTGAAAAATCAGGTAGCCTAGTGCTTTTATAGAGACAACTGTTTTGATTACCATTTCAATTTACTTTCAAGTTTTCTGTTTCTTTTCTATTTCTATTTGACTAAGAATCAACTTTAGCATTTTGTTTTTTTCCAGAAATGTAGCCACATCAGTTCAAATTAGCACATGATTATTCATAATATTTGCTTTATATTTTGAAATTATTTATATGTATGTAAAGCTGGTTTTAGAAAAGGCAGAGGAACCAGAGATCAAATGCCAACATCCACTGGATCATGGAAAAAGCAAGAGAGTTCCAGAAAAACATCTATTTCTGCTTTATTGACTATGCCAAAGCCTTTGACTGTGTGGATCACAATAAACTGTGGAAAATTCTTAAAAAAGAGATGGGATTAGACAATTGATAGTACATGGAATAATCATAAGCACCATCAATATAGCATAACAAGGACTAGTAGGGACATTGGTCAATTTTAAATTCACATGGCCAGGATAGCTCAAGTCCCTCCTTGTTTAGGGATCAGAAGATCTATCTCCTGTCTGTTTTGGAGTACAGTCTCTGTCAAGCTGTGTTGGCTCCTTAGAGTTATCCTGAGAAATTTTATCCCCAGAAACCAGATTTTGGGGGTGTTCATTAGAATGACACTCATTTGTAGTCCTGAATAGGTATCTGAGATCTTCCAGGGGCTCACAGGTGTATCAAGTGTCCTCTTCTGTTTTCTTCCATGGCTTAACTCGTGAGTAGTGAATCCAGGAGTCATGTCCTGGTACCTTGACTGCTGTGGGGGTACAAAGTATTACAGGGTAGGGGCCCTTCCATGTGGGCTGGAGTTGAGCCTTTGGGGACCCATCTTTCCAGACTTTAATTAGGACTTGAGTTCCTGGAGCATATAGTGGTGACTCTTTAGAGTCTTTTGGGTCCTGGTTCATACCCCACAAGTGTATATCCTGTTGGAATTGCCCAATGGCCATGGTATAAGATTGGAGGGTCTGAACCTCTGGATCTAGGAAGAGGTCATTGACATAAACAAAAGGTCTCCCATATAGCATCTCATAAGGACTAAGACCAACCTGTTTTGTCTCTGCCCAGGTCAACCAGCTACAACATGCAGTGCCAGTTCAACAAAGATATAAAACTACAGCTGACCACGGAAAATATCACACACCCTTGGACACCGCTATAAGGACTCTGAGGCTTTAGACTAACAAGAGGGGGAGGCCCAATACCCCTCGCCGCCCCAGTTCAGCAGGAAGTAGCCAGAAAGACCTCGACGCCCCTATTCCCAAGGAATTGGGCCTCCCATCTCTTGAGGGGGGAATGTTAGGTAGGTAGAATAGGGAAAAGGAGTCCAAAATGGCAGTGGCTAAAAGACAAGGAAGGTCCCAGGACCAGAGTGAAAACTTCAGGCAGAACAAACAGCACTCCTGGCTAAGCCCAATTTGCATAGGGCAGGCCCAGGTGGAGGAAAAAACATATAAAAGGAGGAGCCAAAGTGCTTTCTCTCGGACTCTCTCTCCCACGTGCACGTGCGCGCTCTCTCTTTCTCTCTCTCTTTCTCTCTCTCTCTTTCTCCTTCCCCACGCACTCCTCCACTCCCTTCTCTTCGAGTCTTGGATTCTCCTGCTATCTTCTAAATAAAATAGAGCTGTAACACTGATTTGCCTAAAAAAAAAAAAAAAAAAAAAAAGAGATGGGAATACCAGACCACCTGACCTGCCTCTTGAGAAATTTGTATGCAGGTCAGGAAGCAATAGTTAGAACTGGACGTGGAACAACAGACTGGTTCCAAATAGGAAAAGGAGTATGTCAAGGCTGTATATTGTCACCCTGTTTATTTAACTTATATGCAGAGTACATCATGAGAAACGCTGGACTGGAAGAAACACAAGCTGGAATCAAGATTGCCAGGAGAAATAGCAATAACCTCAGATATTCAGATGACACCACCCTTATGGCAGAAAGTGAACAGGAACTAAAAAGCCTCTTGATGAAAGTGAAAGTGGAGAGTGAAAAAGTTGGCCTAAAGCTCAACATTCAGAAAACGAAGATCATGGCATCCGGTCCCACCACTTCATGGGAAATAGATGGGGAAACAGTGGAAACAGTGTCAGACTTTATTTTTCTAGGCTCCAAAATCACTGCAGATAGTGACTGCAGCCATGAAATTAAAAGACGCTTACTCCTTGGAAGGAAAGTTATGACCAACCTAGACAGTATATTCAAAAGCAGAGACATTACTTTGCCAAAAAAATTTCGTCTAGTCAAGGCTATGGTTTTTCCTGTCGTCATGTATGGATGTGAGAGTTGGACTGTGAAGAAGGCTGAGTGCTGAAGAATTGATGTTTTTGAACTGTGGTGTTGGAGAAGACTCTTTGAGAGTCCCTTGGACTGCAAAGAGATCCAACCAGTCCATTTTGAAGGAGATCAGCCCTGGGATTTCTTTGGAAGGAATGATGCTAAAGCTGAAACTCCAGTACTTTGGCCACCTCATGCGAAGAGTTGACTCACTGGAAAAGACTCTGATGCTGGGAGGGATTGGGGGCAGGAGGACAAGGGGACGACGGAGGATGAGATGGCTGGATGGCATCGCTGACTCGATGGACGTGAGTCTCAGTGAACTCCAGGAGTTGGTGATGGACAGGGAGGCCTGGCATGCTGCAATTCATGGGGTCGCAAAGAGTCAGACACGACTGAGCGACTGATCTGATCTGATCTGATCTGATGCAGTTATTCACATTTTGTTTTCTATACTGTTTTTCCTTCTACATTTTCTCAGTAAGCCTTACCACAGGTTAACCTAGCTCACCAATCTGTTCAAAGAAACGTATTCCATCTCTCATAATCAAGTGTACGAAGTAATTAGATGAAAGAAACAAATTCACAAGAAACAATTAAAAACATAAAATACTTGTGAATAATTTTCAGAGATGTATATGAATTTTTTAAAATAAATTACAAATCTTTATTCCTACAGTAATTATAATATAGTCCTGACTCTTTATTGAAAGATTAATATTATAAAAATACCAGTTCTTCCTAAATTACTTTAGAGCTTTAATTTGATCCCAGTAAGAATGCCAAAAGTTTTTAGAGAATTTTAATGTGCAAAAAAGGATTTTGAGTTTTATCTGGAAGAATAATCAGACAAAAATAGCAAAGATCCTTTTTTTTAAGGAAGCATGAATTCACATGTAGCAGTTACTAAAATTTATTATGAGACTATAGTAATTTTTGAAATGCAGTTCCAACATGAGAATAATTAGGCAAGCCAAATTATTTTATTTATTTATTTTAAAATTTTTATTGTAGTATTTACCAATAAAATTGAGCCCACCAGACTCCTCTGTCCTTGGGATTTTCCAGGCAAGGATACTGGAGTGGGTTGCCATTTCCTACTCCAGGGAACCAAGCCACTACTGATTGATTTTTTTTTTTTTTTTTTACTGTATTTTATTTTACCATGGTTTCCCCTCAGGTTCTCAGCCACCTTGCATAGTGGTAGAGCCATTTGACTAGCTCCAGCCAATAAACAGAAAGCGATAGGAGTCAAGACACACAAGGGTGGGTAGGTGTTCTCACTTAGTCTCATCCCCTGCTCGGCCTAGGAGTATACACATTCAGATGGAAACATCCCAGGTTGGAACATCTAAACCAATCATCATGTGAAGGATAAAAGATGAAGAGTCATCCCTAGAGAGTTATCTAATTCTCATTGAATGCTGTGTGAGCTAGAAATAAACCATGGTTGTGTTTCATCACTGAGATTTGGGGGTTGACTTGCTATCACAGTATATATAACCCATCCTGACTAATAAAATAAATGGTGAATAATAAAGGTGTCTTTCAATTTTAAAAATCTACCTGAGTTGAATACCATGAAACAGTACAAGGGCAATTATGAACAGCCCTCTGAAACCTTCGAAAGAGAGGACGTGAAGTTGCCTTTAAAAGTTATCCCAAAGAATTAACACTTCTGGATCTGAGAAAAGACTCTTGAGTCAGAGATGTAAGACACTTTTACTCATGGAAACGGATCTTTATGGTTGAGTCTTTCCCCTTGCTCTTCCAATCCCGCAAGGCTGATCCAGTGTAGGCCAGGTGGATACTACACACAGCACAGCAGTGCCACAGCTGAAGAAGGCTGAGGGCAGGTAACCCAAACCTTCTGTAATGGGCAGAAAGCAGACCTGCCTGATCTTTGCTCTGGAAGGGGACATTATCTTTATTACACTGAAAAATAAGGACATCTGTGATTTGTTAGAAGGAAAGACAATATCTTCATCTTTCAAAGATATTCTCTGCATGAATATCCTTGAAAATATAATGTGGAATTAAAGGATGTCAATGGCACCCCACTCCAGCACTCTTGCCTGGAAAATCCCATGGACGGAGGAGCCTGGTAGGCTGCAGTCCACAGGGTCGCTAAGAGTCGGACACCACTGAGCGACTTCACTTTCACGTTTCACTTTCATGCATTGGAGAAGGAAATGGCAACCCACTCCAGTGTTATTGCCTGGAGAATCCCAGAGACAGGGGAGCCTGGTGGGCTGCCATCTATGGGGTCGCACAGAGTCGGACATGACTGAGGCAACTTAGCAGCAGCAGCAGCAGCAGTGTCTTGCTCACAACATGTGCAGACAAAGGAGAGATTCATAGAGTATTGTCTCCCACCAGTCATAATGGTAAATAACCAATCCAATGTCTACATACCTACTTTGTATGGGTCTATAATAATCTACTCAGCTCTATCTCCAATTTACTTATAAAGAAAATGTAACTGTTTCATCTCCATAAAGAAATGCCTTTGGTTACCTTTCTTTCAGTCAACTTCTGTTATAATGGGATTATGGAAGAGAGGAGAAATTAAGTTCAAATTTAAGCTTTATCACTACCCAAATGCCCTTTTGATTGACTTATTAACCTCTATCTCAAAGATTCTCATATTTCATAGATATATCAACAATTTTGGCAAATTTTCATGTGCAGTATTCCCTCTTTCCCTTGGGTAAAATTTCCCTTCAGTTGATTTAAATGGGATAGCAGGGCTTTTTTCCATACTCATAAAATTACAAGAAGCGAGACTACATGCAAACTCCAGCCAATGGCCAAGTGAGTTATCGAGTCGCTGGCAAAGTCATTAAACGAGAACAGCAGCTGTCAGACTGGGCTCAGCAACACCTATGTGTTCAGTAAGAACTTGGCAAACCCCTCAAAGCACTGTGCCTGAGTAGAACTAGAAGCTTGTGAGACAGACTCAAATACAATGGAATAAATGGAGTAATGGTCTATGTACAGAAAACCAAATGTGTGTGTGTCATCTATGATAATGGAAACTCTGAGGATTAGATAGCTACATGATACTCTGACTAATTTGTCAGCATTTCAGTGTATTAAGGCCTTCAAAACTATCTAGGGACTCAAGCCTCAGACACCAGGCAGTCTTTGGTGTAACACAGTTTGAAGGGCATTGCAATTTAGGCATATTACTGCTTAAAGAGAAATACTTTTACTTTTTAAAAGGTTTGCTTTAAATTTTATTTTATAGATATCTTAAAAAGTTAAACTTCTCTTTGCTTTATCCCTGTAGAAAGAAATATTCCTTCACCTCAACAACATGCAGTAACATAGAGAGTATATTCCCAAATTAAATATAAAAAAATTAAAAGACAGAACAATAGTAGTTAACTCTCCCTCAGCTTTCATAAAGTTGATGGGGAAAAAATACTTAGAAAAAAGAAAATGAATCAAAATTTAGATAAAAATGTGAATATTTCTTTGACAAAAAACACTTCTAAAGTACTAAGATAAACAACTTATTAGGGACTATATTTGTAGCAAGTATTTAAGAGTTTATTCACAGAAATGACCTACAAATTTCTAAGAGAAATCCTAAGATGCTAAAAGTTCAACCATCAAAGGACATGAACAAATAACTTGCAAAAGAGAAAATGAACTATAGTTTATATATTAATGGTAGTGGAAAATACTATTATGAGGAAAGTAATTTGGCAACATGTATCAAAATGATAAAATATCCACTAATTTTATAAATCTATCTCAGTGAAATAATGTTAATATCAGAAAAGGCTCATGTACATTATATGTAGCTATTTGGAGACTGTCTAAATGATCAGTGATACATACATAGTTAAGTAAACTATGAACTTGCACTCATTGATTACCCAACTATTTTACAGGGTGGCTTAGGAAGTCTAACTATATGACACAAAAAGAAATTATGACTAATTAACAGAAGCTGTTTAGCACTTATGTAACTTGATTGCAATTATGCATAAAAGAAAATGACTAAAAATAAAGATATTCAAGTCACAATCATTTCTTTCACCAGGACCTGTGTATGATTGATATATATCTTTTCCTAATTTCTAATTTTTTCTAGGCACTTAATATTTGAATTATTAAACATTTCAAATAAATATGTCAAACAGACATTTGTAGCCTTGTCCATCTATATATTTCTGGGAACAACAGGTTTACAAAAAGTATAGACTGAACTATCAAAGCATAAAGTTATATAAATTAATTGCTTTCTGTATATATATATATATATATATATGCATTGGCTCCCTCATAGCTCAGTTGGTAAAGAATCTGCCTGCAATGTAGGAGACCTGGGTTCGATTCCCAGGTCAGGAAGATCCTCTGGAGAAGGAAATGGCAACCCACTCCAGTATTCTTGCCTGGAGAATCCCATGGACAGAGGAGCCTGGCAGGTTACAGTCCATGGGCTCGCAAGAGTTGGACACGACTTAGCAACTAGACTACTGCTACTACTCTGTGGTGGCTCAGATGGTAAAGAATCTGTCTGCAATGCAGGGGACCCAGGTTTGATCCCTGGGTTGGGAAGATCCCTTGGAGTAGGAAATGGCAAACCACTCTAGTGTTCTTGCCTGGCAAATCCCATGGACAGAGGAGCCCGGTGGGCTACAGTCCATTGAGTCACAAAGAGTCAGACATGACTGAGCAACTAACACATACTATCCATCAAAGCATAAAGTTATATAAATTAATTTCTATGTGGTAATATTATATTCCATCATAATTTATAAATACTGCAGTAGTTCTGGTTTTGTCATTTTAATACGTGATAAGTACTTTTTAAAATCTTTTCCTCTCAGAACTTGTGATCTAACACTAAAGTTTAAAGATATTTTGGGGAAAGGTACAAATGTGTTTTTTAATTTTTCTCTTCAAATGATATTACCATGAATAACCATTTAAATATCAGAAAACTTAATGAACACACCCACTCATAGCATTACAAAGTCAAGATTTAAATAGAAAATCCTGCTGCTGATGTTTCAAACACACACACACTTAATGAACAAAGTATAACATTGAAAAAATGACTTCACTATAAAATGGGACAGACAAAAGTAACGTCTAAAAGGTTACAGTGACGATTAAATGAAATCACATGTCTAAAACATTTGACAATGTGCCTGGTATGTAGTAAATACCCACTACAGATTATAAAGCCCTTGGTCAGGAACAATTTGGGTCATATCACTGCCCTAGTCCTGATCTTGCTCTCCTTATGTCAAGCCTGCAGTTTCCAACCTGCATCAACTTTTTTGTTTTTTGGAGGTTTGCTTTCCCCATGCCAATTCCCACTGGGCAGGTCATTTTCCTGATACAAATATTGATATATCAACTGAAGGAAGGAAGAAAGCAAGAAAGAGAAAGAAGAGAGGAAAGGAAGGGAGAGTATTGTCTTCAATTGCTCAAAAGTATTGTCTGCAATTGCTCAAAGCTCAATTAACAAGACATGACTCCAGTGACTCATCTATATGTAGTCCCTCAAGTGTATTTCTATCACTTCTATGCTAGTATTTCTTGTCTCTCTTTCTAGATACTTTTGCACCAATCTGTATAACGCAGGAACTACAGATGTTATAGAGCTCTCCAAAACAAACCGGTGTTTATGAATGCCTTCTGAGGCATGCAGCTGTAATGCCAGTAACCCTTAGGTGAATACACTCCTGTCTATACAAAAGGATTTCTCTGAGACTCTGCTACATTCTTTTGTTTCATAAAGTTCATTCACTTTTAATTATTTCCTGCCTCTTGATACAAATATTTATATGATTGGGGATTCGTTTTCTCTTGGAGCTGAGCCTAGTCTATCTAACACAGGGCTTTTCTATTTAACTGTTTCACATTTAGTACATGTGTGTTTACTTACATTTGTTAGAAAAATTCAACCACTTACCATATTACTGGATAATGGAGTAAAAAAAAATAAAGCACAGTCAATCCAAATTTAAGACCTAATTACTTGGAAGTATTTATCCATAATTTCGCTCATTGAATCTATGCAAACTGAATTAAATAAATGTCTTCTATGTGTTCTTGTGGAGTTCATAACCCAAAAAAGATGCTGCTAATAGGTTATATTTTTTGAGTGCTTACATACCCCAGGCATTATTCTAAGTGCTTCATATATATCATTTTATTTAAACTCACAAAAACCCTATGACTTTGGTACCCTTATTTCACAAATGAGAGAATCATAACTCAGTGAAATTATTTTTTCCAACAGCATAATCAGGAAGAGATCAGCAAGTTTGACCTCAGAGCCCTGGTGCATATTTGCTGTCTGCTACACCATTATGTAATAATGGTCAACCTTTGCAGAGTACTTACTATCTCTTCACAGTACTACACAGCTACTCTTCTCAGTATCATATAAGTATGACTCCTTTTGTCGTAACCACAATCCCATAGTCATAATATTATAATCCCCATTTTAGAGATGGGGAAAATGAAGACAGAAAAATTAAGTAATCCCACAAGACCATGCGACAGGAACTTTGTTTACTGTTACAAACAATAGTGAAAGAAGTGGAAGTGTTAGTCGTCCAGTCGTCTACAACTCTTTGTGACCCCATGATTGTAGCCCGCCATGCTCCTCTAGCCACAGAATTCTCCAGGCAAGAATACTAGAGTGGATTGTCATTCCCTTCTCCAGGGGATATTCTCAATCCAGGGATCAAACACAGCACCCCCGCCCCACATTGCAGGCAGATTCTTATAAACAATGCCTATTACTAAATCCAATAGTACAGAAGCACCCCAAGCACCTGATTCTTGTAAGCAGTGTGCTTATGTAGGAAAAAATTCCTTTTTCTCCTACCCTTTTGTTGAACTATCTATCAGGATGATGAGAAGGAAACTGAATAGTTGTTTTAATTACATTTTTATAAAAATGGAAATTATTTTGGTCAATCAAACTATTTATGCATTTTATTTACAAATACTGAATGTTACCAAAAGAATATGAATTACTGAGATTACCAAATCAAAAGACAAATCTAGCCAAAAATAAAACATCACAAACTGTCCCTGCAAGGATTTGAAAATGTACTAGAAGAAACGTGTTACCACTGATGATCTAATTATGTTCCTGTTTTCCAGCAAAATTTACCAGGAGTAACAATAAGATTCCAATGCTTCTTTCTAAAATCGAATTCTTCAGCTTCATCATTTAAAACTGTAAATATAAAGATATGCTATATAATGTGTACAAGCCTTAAAAGTATTTTTTTCTTTTTTCCTGGTAGAACTGATATTGTGAAATTTTGCAAGCTACCTATGATCAATTTCAGAGTTATTCAGAAAAAGAAGTCACTAAGTTTTATTTGTCTGCTTTAATATTTGTTAAAAAATTTGTTGTTGTTGTTTAAGTCATGTCCGAATAAGTGAATACAAATGGAATTAGGTAGGAAAAAACACAAACTTATGTCCATAAAATATTAAAAATATTAAACACTATACCTATATAAGCTGAAGTCTTACAAATTTAGAACAATATTCTAAGTATGGAAAAGTGCTCAAGAATAAGTGGAACTTTAAATTTTCTAAGAAAAAAATTTAAGAGCTAATACTGGCTACCAGTCATATGTATAAATCATCCCAAAAATCTAAAAATAGAAATGTCTTAAACAGAATGCAAGAAGACATACAGAATGGCTCATCAAGCTTTCCCAGCTAGGAAAATGTGGCTTTCCCATACATCATTCAATAAAAAACAGATGGGGAAAATTGGTTGCCAGAAAGAAAGAGAAGATATACAGCATGTTATAATTATGAGCTTCGAATAAACAAAGAGAGGGAGAAAAATATTTCAAGACAAAAATGACAAAGTTTCTTCCATGAAAGTTATCTCTCCTGAGTAGGGCAAACTAAGGATAAAGTGACATCTTCTCAGAAATATTAAATACCCCTGAAGTGGACATTTTTCAATCATCTAGAAGCCACCCCTCTTTGGTTATAACCAGCAAATGCTCTGTCACTCCTGGTACTTGTGGCTCAGAGGTCCCATCCATGCTCTGGGGACAGACTGAGTGAGTCATGTTGGTTCAGTCCCTCTAGTCTCATGATCAAATCAGGCCACATCAGGGATAGGCATGTCCCTCAATCTGGTCCAATTTAGAGTTAATCCTAGGGTTTGTGCAGAAACTCTGAGGAAGCTGCGCTGTTTTTCACTGGGGTTGAACATAGAAGGCTGTAGATCTAGCGTTAGTGACAGCCATACTGACATCGCAGGGAAGTGGATTGACACCACCATGCAGGACAGCAGACTGAAGAGACAGTGAGACCCCATGACAGCATTTCAGCCCCTTGATCAAACTGCTCCTACAGCAGATGCTCCTCTGGAATTCTGAGTCATGTGAGCCAACAAACATCTCTTTTAGCTTAAGCCAGTTTGGGTTGGATTTTCTCTCCAGTGATCCTAGAAAAGTCCTTAATGGTCAGACTTCACGCTCAGCAAAAAAAAATGGATAACAAAAACTAGAGTCACTGTGGTTTACATAGCACAGTTTCCACACTTGTCAAAACAACTCTGTAAAGTGTCGCTACAATTCCCATTTTATAGATCAGGTTAAATGGGGTCTTAGTCTGTGGGAGCTATGAAAAGAGTATACCACTGGGCAGCTTATAAACAACAGGAACTTCTCACAGTTCTGGAAGCTGGAAGTCCAAGATCCAGGTGCCATCATGAGCCCTCTTCTGGGTTGCAGACTTCTTGTTGAATCTTCACTTGAGGGAAGAGGAAAGTAGCAAGCTCTCTGATACCACTTTTATAAGGTGACTCATCCCATTCATGAGAGCAGAACCCTCATGACCTGGTCACTTCCCAAAGGCCCTATTTCATACCATCATTTCAGGCTTTAGGATTTTGATCTTATAAATTTGGAAGGACACAAACATTCAGACCCTAGCATATGTCTTGCCCAAGATTATACAGCTGGTAATTAGCAGCACCCAGATCTTTCTCCTTTTCAACTTTCAATTAAGGTTAAAAAGACAAAGGAATGCTCAGTGCTATGTCAGGTGGCACAAAAGACATGGTTTAAGTGTAACTTATCTTTCTAGAATTTCCAGGAACACAGACCTACCAACCAGTTTTAGACTCTGGACCCCAGAATTACAGCATTATAAATTTGTATTGTTTGAAGTCACTAAGTTTGCAGTAATTTGTTACAGTGAAAATAGGAAACTAATACAGGGGAGCTATATTTTCTTATAAAAACATAAAAATACAAACATTGAAATACTGAGTAAAGTAGGAAGAGTCTCCCTTGCATAGGATTTCTGGAAGCCAAATTCTAATCACCCAGTATCTGTTCTGCATCACCCAGTTCACTTTTTACTAGCCTACTATTAATATTTCCCAGTCAACATTCAAAAACCTGCTTTTATTCTGTATGACATGGAAAACTTCAGGTCAGAAAATAAAGTTTTTAAACATACTTTTACAATAGCATCTAAAATATGAAATGCCCAGGAATAAATCCAATAAAATATATAAAAGACTGCACATGAAACCTTAAAACAATATTGAAGGAAATTAAAGAAGACCTATATAAATATATAAATCATAACTGCAGATTAGAATAACCATATTATAATGTATCATTTATCCTCAAATTGATCTAATGCAATCCACATAAAAGTACCAAAGAAATTTATAAGACAAATTTTACATTTATATGGAAATGCAAAGGGCCAAGAATAGCTAAGACAAACTTAAAGTAGAAGAAAAGGTAGGAAGACTACTCTACTGAAAATCAAGACTTAGAAATAGAATAAAGGAATAAACAGAGGCCAAGACATGGGCCCATACAAGACGGCCTTTTGGTCTGACAATAGCAACTTTGCAGAGGCTATCTTTAACAAAAGGACTAGGACAGTTGATTATCCATATGAAAAAGAAAATTAACTTGACCCTTTCCTCATGTCAAACACATAAATCAAAGGAAGTTAGGTTTATGTGCTAAGGTAAAAAACAATGGAGGTTTTAGAAAACAATTTAGGATAGTATTTTCATGATTTGGTGCTGAGAAAATTTTATTCATAAATATTATTTAACAGTAAAAGTTTTTAATAAATTGGGCTAATTATAATTAAGAATCTGGTCATCAAATGATACCACTAAGAAAGCAAAAAGACAAATGATGAGGACTATGTGCCATATAAATAACCAGAGGAAGGTTGATTCAAAACACATAAAGAGTATTGAAACTGGAGCCTATTATACAGAGTGAAGTAAGCCAGAAAGAAAAACACCAATACAGTATACTAACTAGCATATATATGGAATTTAGAAAGATGGTAACGATAACCCTGTATGTGAGACAGCAAAAGAGACACAGATGTATAGAACAGTCTTTTGGACTCTGTGGGAGAGGGAGAGGGAGAGGGTGGGATGATTTGGGAGAATGGCATTGAAACATGTATAATATCATATTTGAAAGGAATCACCAGTCCAGGTTCGATGCATGATACAGGATGCTTGGGGCTGGTACACTGGGATGACCCAGAGGGATGGTATGGGGAGGGAGGAGGGAGGGGGGTTCGGGATGGGGAACACGTGTACACCTGTGGCGGATTCATGTTGATGTATGGCAACACCAATACAATATTGTAATTAACCTCCAATTAAAATAAATAAATTTATATTAAAAAAAGAGTTGCTTATTAGAATAACTAAGTCATGGGGATCTAATATACAAGATAGAAGCTATAGTTAATAATGTTAAATTGCATGTCTGAAAGTTGCTAAGAGAGATCTGAAAAGTCCTTATCACAAGAAAAAAATGTAATTATATATGGTGACAGATATAGACTAGACCTATTTTAGTGATAATTTCTCAAAAAACTTGATCCTTGACAACATGGGTTTGAACAGTGCAGGTATACTTATTCATGAATATTTTTCAAAAAAATAAACTGTTCCAGATCCATAGGTTCCACATCCATGTGCCTCAATTTAAAAAAAGCATTCTTCCAAATCAAAATGTACAGGAGAAACAGTCTAATTAAAAATGAACAAAAGTCTTGAGCAGGCACTTCACAAAAAAGGAAATTCAAAACCAAATAACATAGGCAAAGGTACTCAACTTTATTATTCAGGAGATCCACACTAAGCCATTTCACACCCACTAGACTAGCAAACATTTAAAAAACTAACAATATCAGATATTGGCAGAGATATAGAGTAGTAATTTATGTGCGATGCCAGTAGAATCATAAATGGATGCAACCAATTTGGAAAACAGCTTATTATTGAACATACATACATTGAAAATATTCTATGACCAGTAATTCCACTCCTACACATATGACCCATATAAATATGTACATATATGCACCAAGAGATACACAAAAGAATGTTCCTAATAGCATTATTTTTCAATGGTCGAAACTGTGAAACAACCTAAATGCCCACCGACAAAAAAATGGGTAAAGCAGGACTTCCCTGGTGGTCTCTTGGTTAAAACTCTGTGCCCACAATGCAGGGAGCCCAGATTTGAACCTTGGTCAGGGAACTAGATACCACATGGTGCAAATGAAGATCCTGCATGCCTCAGTGAAGACCCAGTACAGCCAAATAAATAAATAATAATTTTTAAGTGGGTAAAGAAACAAATGTATTCAGGCAATAAAATGTTTCAGTAAAAATTAACAAATATCAGCTACACAAAACAACATGGATGAATCTCACAAATGTAATATCAAGCAAAAGAAGCCAGGCACAAAAGAATGAATATCATATAACGCCATTTACATAAAATTCAAAAACAGGCAAGACTAGACGTAGTGTTAATGAATGCATATTAGATGACAAAACTGTAAAACACAGAAGTGATTATTATTATCAACAGAATGTTTATTTTTAAGGATAAGAATGAAAAGTGTGAATAGGTAGGGTAATGAAAATATTTGCTCTTGATCTGGCTCATTCATTTGTGTCACTTTTTTTTCAAAATTAAATAATTTTTTTAAAGTTATGCAGAAAGGGAAATAATTATATTTTACCATGTGGCTTAGATCTGAATATTATACATACATTATAACATGATAATGTAACATGATAATATTTACCAATATATTAATCTGGAAAAAATTAGAATATAACTCTATGAAGAGAATGGGGGCCAAGAATATATTTGTGTGTTCAGGGAAGGGAATTAAAGAAAAGTAAGTCCTTAGCTTCCTTAGTGCAAAGTCAACAGATAATACCTAAAATTGAGAAAACCAGAAGTAGCAATACAAGCATGTTATTTAGAGATATGGAGATAAACAAAAAAGATATTCTAGAAAAACAAAAAATTACTACCTCTGGAAGAGACGAAATTAAGAGCCAGAGACAAGTGTTATAGACCTAACTGACTCTTTAAATTATGTTCATATCAGGCAGAAAAGGCCAGGTTATGATGTGATAACAAGCAATCTTCAACCTTGGACCCAGAGCAAAAGCAAGAAGTAAACTTTTTCTGATTAAGGTTATTGAAATATACAAATTTAAGATTATTGACTTATACGAATATCTTTAAACTTAGTTATAGTGTATGTTTCAAGATGGCCACAGCAAGATCTCTCATTCCACATGTTCTTCTCTTAATGTGATATTGCCACTCTTTCTACAGGGTCTGTGGGCCTCTGTTCCCCTTGATTCTGGGTGAGACTATGACTACAGCCTATAACAACTGGCCAAAACTCACACAAGAAGGAAACAATCCGAATGGGATCACATAATATTACAGAAATCGAATCAATAATTAGTAACCTTCAACACAGACAGCAGCATGCACAGATGGATACACTGGTGAATTCAATAAAATACATAAGGAAGAAATAACCAATTCTCTACAATTTATTCCAGGACAGAGGCAAAGGGAATGCTTTCTGACTTATTTTATGAGACCAGCTCTATCCTTATACCAAAACCACACAGAGATATTACAAGAAAAGAAAACTACAGACCATTATGTCTTGGAAGCAACATATGACCTTCATTAGGAGTGGGGTAAATGGCCTTCAGTAGGAGTGGGATAAATAAAATGGGGTACATCCAGACAATGGAATATTATTCAGCATTAAAATGAAGTGACCTATCAAGCCATGAAAAGACACAGAAAGGAAGCTTGAATGTAGATTACTAAGGGAAAGAAAATAATCAGGATAGGCTAATTACTTACTGTATGATCCCAACTACATGACATTCTGGAAAAGCCTACGGGACAGTGAAATATTCAGCGGTTGCCAGTAACTGGGGGAAAGCGGTGAGGTGAATAGGCAGAGAATTTTTAGGGCAATGAAAAATTGCCCTAAAAAAATTGCCCTAGAGCATCTGTATGATGCTATAATGATGAATCGTGTCATTAAACATTTGCCCAAACCCATAGAAAGTACAAAGTACAGGGATTCCCTTGTATCTCAGTCGGTAAAGAACCCATTCCTGGGTTGGGAAAATCTCCTGGAGAAGGAAATGGCAACCCACTCAAGTATTCTTGCCTAGAAAATTCCATGGGCAGAGGAGCCTGGAGGGGCTACAGGCCATGAGTTTGCAAAGAGTCCGACACGACTTGGCGGCTAAACCACCAATAGAAAGTACAATACCAAGAATGAACTTTAATATAAACTGTGGACTTTGGGCAATTATTGTATGTCATGTAAATTCATCAACTGTAAAAATGTACCACTCTTGTGGGGATGTTGATAATAGGGAGGCTTTGTTTGTGGATAGGCTGAGGTTATGCAGGAAATCTCTTAATTTTGATTAAGAGATTTTAATAAAATCTCTTCCTCTTAATTTTGTTGTGAAATTAAAATAAATTTCTCTAAAATAAAGTCTTTAAAAAAGCAAACAAATATGTCATAAAAGGTAGCTAATTTTAAAGTAATAAATTCATTAATTACAATACAAACCCTCTCTCACGATATTTTAAAACATCTAGTTAGAAGAAACTATTCTAAAACATGCCAAAATTTCTGCCATTCAGTGTTCCTTCTTTAGGTGATAATCCAAACATTATTTTCTGAGAGTTCATTCTGGTCATCCTACTTAGCTTTTATAACTGGATCTGACAAACACTTTAGTCACTCTGAAGATCTCCTGAGTTCCAGGTGTATTCCCAGTAACTCTCATGAAGAAGCTGTGCTGTGCTGTGTGCTTAGTCGTTCAGTCATGTCCGACTATTTGCTGCCCCATGGACTGTAGCCCACCAGGCTTCTCTGTTCATGGGATTCTCCAGGCAAGAATACTGGAGTGGGCTGCCATTTCCTACTACAGGGGATCTTCCTGACCCAGGGAAGGAACCTGCGTTTCTTGCATCTCCTGAGTCTCCTGCATTTGCAGGGAGGTTCTTTACCACTAGCGTCACCTGGAAACCCTCAAGAAGAAATTTCTAAAATCACCTTAATAATCAGGACCAATCTCATCCATGTCACAGGATCAGACTCATCAGAGCTTTGTTTCTCAGGAACAACCTCCAGAATCACATCATAAAATTGACCTGCTAAGAGAGCTGCTGCTACTTCTGTGGAAATGGTTAATCTATTAAAAAAAAAAACTTTACTAGTTTTCCCTTTCAAATTCTCTCAGATATCTGAGTTCAAAGACTACTAACTCTCCACATTAATGAAAGCTAAGAGAGCTTGGAAAAATTCTTAAGGAGATGGAAATACCAGACCACCTTACCTGCCTCCTAAGAAATCTGTATGCAGGTGAAGAAGCAACAGTTAGAACCAGACATGGAACAACAGACTGGTTGCAAATTGGAAAAGGAGTACGACAAGGCTGTGTATTGTCACCCTGCTTGTTTAACTTATATGCAGAGTACATCATTCAAAATACTGGGCTGCATGAAGCACAAGCTGGAATCAAGATTGCTGGGAGAAATATCAATAACCCCAGATGTGCAGATGACACCACCCTTATGGCAGAAAGCGAAAAAGAACTGAAGAGTCTCTTAATGAAAGCGAAAGAAGAGAGTGAAAAAGCCGGCTTAAAATTCAACATTCAAAAAACAAAGATCATGGCATCTGGGCCATCACTTCATGGCAAATAGATGGGGAAACAATGGCAAGTGACAGAATTTACTTTGTAGGGCTCCAAAATCACTGCAGGTGGTGACTGCAGCCATGCAGTTAAAAAACGCTTACTCCTTGGAAGGAAAGCTATGACCAACTCAGAGAGCATATTAAAAAGCAGAGACAGCAAAAGAGACACTGATGTATAGAACAGTCTTATGGACTCTATGGGAGAGGGAGAGGGAGAGGGTGGGAAGATTTGGGAGAATGGCATTGAAACATGTAAAATATCATGTATGAAACGAGATGCCAGTCCAGGTTCGATGCACGATACTGGATGCTTGGGGCTAGTGCACTGGGACGACCCAGAGGGATGGTATGGGGAGGTAGGAGGGAGGAGGGTTCAGGATGGGGAACACATGTATACCTGTGGCGGATTCATTTTGATATTTGGCAAAACTAATACAATTATGTAAAGTTTAAAAATTAAAAAAAAAAAAAGCAGAGACATTACTTTGCCAACAAAGATCCATCTAGTCCAAGCTATGGTTTTTCCAGTAGCCATGTATAGATGTGAGAGTTGGACCGTAAAGAAAGCTGGAGCACTGAAGAATTGATGCTTTTGAACTGTGGTGTTGGATAAGACTCTTGAGAGTCCCTTGGACTGCAATAAGATCAAACCAGTCAATCCTAAAGAAAATCAGTCCTGAACATTCATTGGAAGGACTGATGCTGAAGCTGAAGCTCCAATACTTTGGCCACCTGATGCAAAGAACGGACTCCTTAGAAAACACCCTGATACTGGGAAAGATTGAAGGCAGGAGGAGAAGGGGACAACAGAGGATGAGATGGTTGAATGGCATCATCGACTCGATGGACATGAGTTTGAGCAAGCTCCAGGATTTGGTGATGGACAGAGAAGCCTGGCGTGCTGCAATCCATGGGGTTGCAAAGAGTCAGAAATGACTAAGCGACTAAACTGAAGAGAGCTGTATTTGAAATGCTAAACATTAGAGTGAAAAACTTTAGCAAGAGAAATAAACTGTGAAAATAAATAAATCAGTCAATAAAGAGAAATAAGTGCATCTGGTTTTTAAGGAGCAATATCTACCAGCTAGAACTTTTACTCAGTAGTCAAATATTCTCCATAGAAAACAGCAAATAAGTAATTGGATTCTGAGTAACTTCACTAAACAATCTATTCTGTCATCACTTGTATGCTAAAGTCAAATGTCTTATTGATTAATACATTATATAAATTTGGCAAATCTCTGTTGTCTACTCTGTTCACATCAAGAGATTACAAATTTTATTAAAAATGTATTTAGCAAGTCATTTTAGGACCTAACAAGATAAAGTGAATAATGTTTCAGAAAAGTTGATACAACAAGCAATACATTCCTTTATTTTTATATGTCTGGAAACTTTTAATCATATACATAAATGGTTTTAAAATCATATTTAAGTTTATGAATCACATGAACTAACAGTTATTATAACTGACATGAGAATTTAAAATGTGAGTTCTTGCAATAACCATAATGGATCAAAAATACATTCTTCCCTTCTGTATTGAATAAGCAATAGCCACACACACACACACACACACACACACACACACACACTCACACACACACACACACACAACTCTACTAATCAGCCCAAAAAAACATTAATTTTTCTTAAGTTAACAGAGTCATAGGGAAATTCAATACTTTTTCTTACTTTTTTCCTTTCTCATGTAGTAAGAGTTAAAGAACACTGAAAAAGCAATCTTGACCATAGAATTTGATAGATTGTCTGAATTATTACTTAAACTTCCAGTTGTAAAAACAAATCCCTGCTACAAATTTATCTAGGCTTTTTTTATTATGTGTTTCTCCCACTGCAGGCATAAATATCATTTGAGTCTTCCTGCATGCGTGTCCTTCTTTGATAGATGGCTTAGTACCAAAACCTTTTATTTTTTCAGAGTAAGCACAATTTCCAAATCCTATGTAGTCTGATAAATATGCTATGAAAGATTGGTCAGCACTGATGCAGACAGCCAAGTTCTGCACTGGTAAGAAAGAAAATAAGGTGATGGAGAAAGAATCCGTCCTCTGTCTCTACCCAGAAATACTAGATATTGTGAATTCTAGGGTCCATGAGCAGCAACTTGCAATTTGAGAATTACTCACACCAGTAGAATATCAATGATGCAGAAAACAAACTGCCTTTGGCTCAGGATCCACTTGTTACTACCATCTATTCCCTGACTCCCATAGAGGAGTGGGAGAAATATAGGAGTAAATGTAAACATATGAATCTGAGCCCTATCTGGCTCCATTATACTTTTAACAGCGAGTGGTTGGCTTCTATATGCAATGAATAAAGAGAAGATTAGTAACTCTCATCAATACAATTCATCTCCTCCATCTACACAAATTCAACCCTGTAGGTGGAGTCCTGAAGCACCACCAGGGCCCTCTATTCAACCAGAGTAAGGCTGTGGGTACTTGATAAAATTCACCTTTAAAAAATCTTTACAAATGCTTTTTGCTCAGGCTTCCTCTCTACACTCCTTATTCTCTCATCCCAGTCTGATTGTCCTGTTTCCTTCCCATTCCCTCTTATTTAGGACTCTCCACTTGGAGCGTGATCTAGTTGTTTATTTTACCTGGATCCGATTTCACTCCTGTCCCCTTGTTGTTCAGTTGCTAAGTCCTGTCCGACTCTTTGCAACCCCATGGACCACAGCACGCCAGGCTCCTCTGTCCTTCACTATCCCCTGGAGTTTGCTCAGACTCATGTCCATTGAATCAGTGATGCCCTGTCCTTTAGGTACAGCTTTTTAGACCACTGACCATGGTTTCTGGACTCCCTGTTGCCACACCAAATCTAGTTCCTATAACTATGATGCCCAACACAAGTCTCAAGAAGAGTTTCAATATTTCCTCAAAGAAAATACAGAGTACAAGGAGAAAGAAGCAGTCTGTTTCCCTAAGTCAAAGGCACCCCTGAGTTAATAATAATGAAAAGTGGAGTTAGATGCTTCACATATGACCTTCACCTGTAACAGGTATTTAGCCTCAGAAGCATGAGACTGCAAAGAAAACAAAGGCATCTTTGAATGGAGGAAAAGTAATACAAAATACATTTTCATTAAACCACTGCTCTCACCAGTGGTAACCTTTTATTGGTCCCTTCATAGAAAATGCTCAAAAATTAATCTCTTTAATTAAACTTTTAAAATAAATCTATTTAAAGAGATGCATTTCTTTGGCCCATTTTTTGATTGGGTCGTTTATTTTTCTGGAGTTGAGCTGTAGGAGTTGCTTGTATATTTTTGAGATTAGTTGTTTGTCGGTTGCTTCATTTGCTATTATTTTCTCCCATTCTGAAGGCTGTCTTTTCACCTTGCTAATAGTTTCCTTTGATGTGCAGAAGCTTTTAAGGTTAATTAGGTCCCATTTGTTTATTTTTGCTTTTATTTCCAATATTCTGGGAGGTGGGTCATAGAGGATCCTGCTGTGATGTATGTCGGAGAGTGTTTTGCCTATGTTCTCCTCTAGGAGTTTTATAGTTTCTGGTCTTATGTTTAGATCTTTAATCCATTTTGAGTTTATTTTTGTGTATGGTGTTAGAAAGTGGTCCATTTCTCCAAAAAAGACATACAGATGGCTAACAAACACATGAAAAGATGCTCCACATCACTCATTGTCAGAGAAATGCAAATCAAAACCACTGTGAGGTACCATTTCACACCAGTCAGAATGGCTGCGATCCAAAAGTCTACAAATAATAAATGCTGGAGAGGGTGTGGAGAAAAGGGAACCCTCTTACACTGTTGGTGGGAATGCAAACTAGTACAGCCACTATGGAGAACAGTGTGGAGATTCCTTAAAAAACTGGAAATAGAACTGCCTTATGATCCAGCAACCCCACTGCTGGGCATACACACTGAGGAAACCAGAAGGGAAAGAGACACGTGTACCCCAATGTTCATCGCAGCACTGTTTATAATAGCCAAGACATGGAAGCAACCTAGATGTCCATCAGCAGATGAATGGATAAGAAAGCTGTGGTACATATACACAATGGAGTATTACTCAGCCATTAAAAAGAATACATTTGAATCAGTTCTAATGAAGTGGATGAAACTGGAGCCTATTATACAGAGTGAAGTAAGCCAGAAGGAAAAACATAAATACAGTATACTAAGGCATATATATGGAATTTAGAAAGATGGTAACAATAACCCGGTGTACGAGACAGCAAAAGAGACACTGATGTATAGAACAGTCTTATGGACTCTGTGGGAGAGGGAGAGGGTGGGAAGATTTGGGAGAATGGCAATGAAACATGTAAAATATCATGTAGGAAACGAGTTGCCAGTCCAGGTTCGATGCATGATGCTGGATGCTTGGGGCTGGTGCACTGGGACGGCCCAGAGGGATGGTATGGGGAGGGAGGAGGGAGGAGGGTTCGGGATGGGGAACACATGTATACCTGTGGCGGATTCATTTTGATATTTGGCAAAACTAATACAATTATGTAAAGTTTAAAAATAAAATAAAATTGGAAGAATAAAAAAAAATTAAAAAAAATAAAAAAAAAATAAAGAGATGCATTAAAATTTAAAATTTCAGATTGCAGTTTAAGTAACAACCACGTAACAACTTAAAAGGAGCTGAATTGGAATTCTATGATCTACGTCACACTTGAACCTATAGGGGAGATTTAAAATATATTCCTAAATTGCATCCCAACCTGCCAAATCAAAATCTCCATGGGTCAGGATAAGAAGTCCTTTTAAAAAGTGGTATTAGCAGGCCCTGAAAGAACCTTTGTCAATCCCTGCTCTAAGAGTGAAGCTGTAGTTCTCCATTTTATCTGGTGCACCTTGCCTCAAAACTGCCAAAAGAAAAAGGAATCGAAATGCCAACCCCAAGGAAATCAAAATGAAAGACTTAACATAAACCTACTGGTTTTTATTGACTCTAATTGATCAAAATGTTTTTGATACCTATTTCCCATTTTACAACCTTGTTGTAGTATAATACTTAAGAATGTAAAATTGAGATACAAGTGATCTGGTTCCACTTCAGGCTCAGTCACACCCTAGCTCCATGACACTCAGAAATGTCCTCTGTTCTTCATTTTCCTCAGCTGAAAAACCCAAAAATAATGTTAGTATCTGCTTCACAGAGTCACTGACAAGACTAAATTACTACTGCTGCTGCTGCTAAGTCGCTTCAGTCGTGTCCAACTCTGTGCGACCCCATAGACTGCAGCCCACCAGGCTCCGCCGTCCCTGGGATTCTCCAGGCAAGAACACTGGAGTGGGTTGCCATTTCCTTCTCCAGTGCATGAAAGTGAAAAGTGAAAGTGAAGTCGCTCAGTCGTGTCCGACTCTTAGCGACCCCATGGACTGCAGCCCACCAGGCTCCTCGGTCCATGGGGTTTTCCAGCCAAGAGTACTGGAGTGGGGTGCCATTACCTTCTCTGGACTAAATTACTAAATACATGCAAATTGCTATAAATAATTCCTAGAATATATAAAGCATTCAAGAATCTGAGTTATGATTAATATTATTTTCATCATAGCATTGGTGTGGGAGTTAAACAGTTGGAAATATATCAGGTTCAAGTTAATGTATATCAGGCTATAAAATACTGCATACTACTGGGACTTCTCTGGTGGTCTCTGTGGGACACTGGCAAACAAACAGATCCTTAAAAACAGTCCCATTAGAACTTCTTGTTGGTCCAGTAGCTAAAATTTCCCCTTCCAGTGCAGGAGGTGAGGGTTCCATCACTGGTTAGGGATTTAAGAACCCACAAACCTCACAGCCAGAAAACCAAAACACAAAACAGAAGCAATATTGTTACAAATTCAATAAGGACTTTAAAAATGACTCACATCAAAAAAATTTTTAAAAGCCCAAGTGTTGCAAATTACTATTTCCTTTCACAGATATTAAAATGTCTTTCTAGTTTATCGAAACCAAAATGTTCACACACAAAAGTAATGAATAATAATGAAGTACAGCATATATCCCACTTCTGACACATTCTTGTTTGGGCTTCTTGGTGGCGCTAGTATAAAAAACCCACCTGCCAGTACAGGAGACATAAGAGATGCAGGTTCAATCCCTGGGTCAGGAAGATCCCTTGAGGGAGGGCATGGCAACCCACTCCAATATTCTTGCTTTGGAAATCCCATGGACAGAGGAGCCTGGCGGGCTATAGTCTATAGGGTCACAAAGAGTCAGACATGACTGAAGCAACTTAGAACACACACATAGCATATATATATATATATATACATATATATATATGTATATATACACCCTGTATATGTGTATACTTCCAAGACTAGTAAAATTGAGCACATAATTTTTAAAAAGTAGAGAGAGGTTTTGGTGAATTTATTTTCAAATTGTCTGCTTTGCTCTAGAGAATCTTAATTTCTCAAAAATAATTCTTGCCCAAGTAAATATGCCCCATGACACATGAATGATAAACACATGAATGATAAATGCACACTATGGAAGATTTTCTTTCCAAAAAACAGTTATCAACTGCTTAAATAAAGTCCCACAGGGCAGAAGAACACCATATGCGTGGTCAAGTCCTGTGTTTCTCATTTCTGTCATTTAATTGCTCTGTATTTGTATCTGGCTTTACTGCAGGAAAGTTTTATGCATGGAATTTGCCTCAAAGCTGAGGATAATAGACTCTCTTCTTTCAGATTTATTCTATACAGCACAATTTTCTGGGGGAAAAATGTGTAAAACTGCTTTGTGGCAATATATATGGAATCAAGAGTAAAATAATAAAAAGAAAACATTGTCCAAAGGAAATTTCAGTGACTGAGTGAAACCCTCTGTCAGACATATTTAACTTCATTTAAACACGCCACTTATTATTTATAGTTTTTCAGAGTATAGATGTGAATCAGGAACCAAAAGTGAATTTATTAAGTAGGGATACTTGAAAGTCATGTACACGTGTCAAAAATGTATTGTGTTAAGAATTGAGGAACCCTACTAACTCCCACCCCTTCAAAAAAGGCAGGCTACCTGCTATTCTTTTATATTCTAGACCAATTTTGTTATTTTACCCTCTACCTTTTTACGAATGCGTAAGTTTTTAAACAAAAGATACAGAATTACAGAAATCTTTCCATCTTAGCATGAAAACGTAGGAGGACTAAAACTGCTTCTCAATCCCAAAAGAATTAACATGGAATACTGATTACTACTAATTTATTTTTTATTCATGTCCTCATTTTTTATTTTAAATTTGTCTTAATTACAATATAAAACATGCTAAAATGAAACAACAGAATACATATATACACCAAAAGACATTCCAGAATGCTCAAACCAGTGCTACTCAACATAGCACTAAACGAGAAATGACCCAAATCTCTAGAAACAAGAGAATGGATAAATTAATTCTCACATATTCATACACTGAGATACTAAAGATCAATGAAAACAATCAGAAAAATCAAAACATGATGAATGAGTATTACAAACATCATAATAGGAAAATAGACACGAGAGTATAATCTCTATTGTTGTTTTTCTATAGAATACAAATAAGTTTAATTAATTGATTTTAGAAATCAATTTGGGGTAGGGGAAATAGTGCTTTTTTTCCAGCGGTAGGTGTATTTATTTTTATTTGAATATAACTGCTTTACAATGTCATTAGTTTTCTGCTGTACAACACTGGTAGATCAGCTATATGCATACATATAACTTCTCCTTCTTAGAACCTCCCTCCCACCCCCTCAGCCCTGTCCCTCCCCTCTAGGTCGTCACAAAGCACCGAGTTGAGCTCCCTGTGCTATCCAGCAGCTAGCTTCCCACTAGCTAGCTATTTTGCTGCTAATTTAAATCTATTTTGAGGGTTCCTATTCTGACATAATAGCTCCCTAGTTTTTCAAACATCCCCCTCTTTCTTAAAACTCAAGAGCATGTGGGTGCTTGCAAAGATGTCTTGAGGGAACTTGTCCAAGAAAGATGATGCCAAATAGGGAATTCCACTACAAAATAGGACTGAGTCTGAAAAAACATTACAATAAGTTTGCTATACACTACACCACTTGCCTTAGGGATCAACTGGTGTGGAGGTGGGGGGGTCAAAATGAGATTGTCTAAGAATAACTTTCCAGAAAATTCTCTGGCAGTCTAGTGGTTGGGACTCCAAAGATTTCAATGCAGAGGACATAGATTCAATCCCTGGTTGGGGAATGGAGATTCCAAGCACTGCACTCTGCAGCCAAATAAACAAATAAGAAGAATCTTCTAATAACTGAGGAGACAGCATTTAGATTCATGCCCTTCCCTGGTGGTTCAGAGGGTAAAAGCGTCTGCCTATAATGAGACAGACCTGGGTTCGATCCCTGGGTCAGGAAGATCCCCTGGAGAAGGAAACAGCAACCAACTCCAGGACCCTTTCCTGGAAATCCCATGGATGGAGGAGCTGGTAGGCTATAGTCCATGGGGTCGCAAAGAGCTGGACACGACTGCGTGACTTCACTTTCTTTCACTTCACAAAATCTTAACATTTAGCCAGTATGAGCCAAAGAAGAAAGAGCCCCAGCTAAGGAAAACGGGTTCTCCTTTTCCCTATAACCCCCATTCTCTTTGCTTAGACCCTGAACTAACCAGAAGTGAGGTTTTTAGGTATGTGAAGGAACAATTACTACCAGTCCTTGAGCCCCAGATCTGGCTGGACAAGAGTGGGAGCTGAGACTGTGAGGAGAGAAAACAATGATTAAGACTCCGAGCTTCCAACACAGGAGGCATGGATTTGACCCTTGGTCAGGGAACTAAGATCCCACATGCTGCACCACGCAGCCAAAAAAAAAAAAATTCAATTTAAAAAACAGAAAAAAAAAAAAAAAAAGGAAGGAGAAACTTTGAATTGGGTATGAGATTAAAACTTCAATGTAATCTGGGTTGGATATATTTTTAGTATTAATATTTTACTTAGTATATATATTGTTAGTATACTACTTTGAAGAAAAGAAAATCCTCAAAGCTGAAATTTACTAAAGGTTATAGGATCTTCCCTCCTAGCTCAGTTGGTAAAGAATCTGCCTGCAATGATGGAGACCCAGGTTCAATTCCTGGGTCTGAATAGATCCCCTGGAGAAGGAAATGGCAACCCACTCCAGTATTCTTGCCTAGAAAATCCCATGGACAGAGGAACCTGGTGGGCTACAGTCCATGGGGTCACAAGAGTCAGACACGATTTAATGACTAAACCACCATAGGATCTTCCAGAGCTGTCATCCACAGGCAGCGAGATGTGGTGGAACATTTTTGAAACTAGGGGAATGTGGGGAGGAGGGTAAAGGATAGTCATTTCTTACTTTGTACACCTCTAAGCCCAGGCCATTTAGCAAACAGGTTACATTTAGAATAAACCTTCAATCACTACTGTAAACTGTTTCTTCATCCTGTGAAAGAGCCCAAACAAAACAATTTAGGTATTTTCATTTATACTGTCAATTGTGAAATAAATAAGGACACATATATCTTGTTACAGCTTATCTTCCTTTTTTTAAACTTCGAATTCTAAAGCAGTGAAAGATTATTATTTGTTATTACATTTTTTGGAGGTGAGGCAGACAAAATAAATTCTAATTTTATTTTTTAAATGATAACAAGCAATAAGTATAAAAACCACAGGTATTCTTAGAGCTCACATATTCCTTATTCAGAAGCTTATCAGAGAACAGGCTTTGTGTTGCTTTCTATAAGTAAGCACTTACTTCACAGTAAGCAAATACTTTTGTGTTCATTTATCTAGATGAAAGTGTGACTTGACAAAAAAAAAAAAGTTTTTGTTAAGGAAATTTATGTTTAATAAAATTACACATATTTTCAGTAACTTGAACTGAATTTTTAGTTCTTGTCTTCCATAGCCAACGGAAAAAATTATTTCCTGCACCAACATCAGGCTGTGTCTCACTATGTATTATCAAGGGGATGAAATCTACAGTCTATATACTCAGACATGCAAGTGTATGATTTTCTGTATTTTAAATTACTTACCTCATCTTGGCTCTCGAGCTGCCTTTCCAACTTTGCCAACTAAATGTACCCTGGTGGTTTTATTTGAAAATTGTCTATTTAGAGTAATTACTCATTTCCAGATTTGTGCTTTTCCTGGAAGAGATTTCCAGATTTCTTCTCAACACAGTCTCTAGGCAGGAGGAGAAGGGGATGACAGAGGATGAGATGGTTGGATGGCATCACCGACTCGATGGAGATGAGTTTGGGTAAACTCCAGGAGTTGGTGATGGACAGGGAAGCCTGGCATACTACAGTCCATGAGGACTGCAGAGAGTCTGCAAAGAGTGTGTCCGCAGAGAGTCAGACACAAAACTGAGCTACTAAACAGAGGTATAAGATAAACTTAAATTTCCAATCAGCAAAGGGTAGGAAGTGACTGGTCCTTATGATTTTCTCTGACTGGACAACTCATCCCATTTGGTGAAAGCACTGACTCCTGTTCTCACTGTATCTGATAAGATATAACTGGTCTGTCTGGTCACTGCTTACCCTAACGTAGCATCCACAGGGATGTAGTTGCTCCCACTTGGTCTGTTTAGAATTAGGCTTATATGTGCTGCTGAGAAAATCATAGAACTTTGCCTTGCCTCCTGAAATGCCACATACTCTATGGCCTCGTTATCCCAACCTCAGGCTTCTTATGACTGATTCTCTCAACACTCCTTTCCCATCCTCAGCCTCTATTTCAATATTCAAGGTTCTTTCTTGTAAACAACAGAAGTAGATTTTCCCTGAATAGGGCAGTGTAGGTGAGGGAGAACAGCTAAAGAATATTTTTCATGACTTGAAGGAACACTGAAATGATTATAAGCAAGACTTGAATCTGGGCTTCTAGAAACAGAATCCAAACTATGCCATAGAACTTCTACTTCTGAGTAGAATATACTAGGGATGAAGCAGGTCAACATTCCCATTGAGGCAGTTGAAAAAAAAAAAATGAATGAATGAACAAGAATTATACTCTTAGGGGGGGCATTCCTAAGGTGGCAGAGGACTAGGACGGGGAGACCACTTTCTCCCCCACAAATTCATCAAAAGAACATTTGAACGCTGAGTAAATTCCACAAAACAACTTCTGAATGCTGGCAGAGGACATCAGGCACTCAGAAAAGCAGCCCATTGTCTTCGAAAGGAGGTAGGAAAAAATATAAAAGATAAAAAGAGAGACAAAAGAGGTAGGGATGGAGATCCGTCCCGGGAAGGGAGTCTTAAAAAAGAGAGAAGTTTCCAAACACCAGGAAACATTCTCACTGGCGAGTCTGTGGCGAGCCTTGGAAACTCAGAGGGCAACATAACTGGGAGGAAAAAATAAATAAATAATTAAAACCCACAGATTATGTGCCCAACGGTAACTCCCAGTGGAGAAGCAGCACAGACGCCCGCATCTGCCACTAGCAAGCGGGGGCCAAGCAGGGAGGCGCAGGCTGCATTGCTTAGAGTAAGGACCAGGCCTGAATGCCACGAGGGCAATCTGAGGGAACTAACTTGAGATAGCAAACCAGACTGTGGGATAGCTATCCCGCGAAAAGCCCCAACCTAAGACAACGCCAGGCCTGCTCACAGAACAAAGGACTGAGCAGAGCTGGCCGGCTGCAGGCTGGCCCATCCCCCTCTGGAGACAGGCAGGTGAGGGCAGCCAGAGCCAGAAGGCGGCAACTGTGGCCCCAAAGAGGCATCATCTACCTCAGAGAGGCATCATCTACAGGCAGGCGAGGGCAGCCAGAGACAGAAGGGGGCAACTGTGGTCCCAGAGAGGCATCATCTACCCCAGAGAGGCATCATGCTACCTTGGTTAGCAGGCTTCATTGCTAACCAAGACTTCTTGGGATTCCAGACGGTCGACATCCACTGGGAAGGTCACAGCCAGAGATGAGCTCCCCAGAAGAGACACACAGCACACCTGAGAAGGTGCGCCTGTTGTATACCCAGAAAACTGAGCGGCAGGGACGGGGGAGGCAATAAGTCACAGCGACTGTGCTCACCAAGCACCTAGTCACCTGAGATGCTCAGACTTGGGAAGGGCACAAAATGCAGACCCAACTGAGTCTGCGCCTTTGTGGCGTACCCGAGTACCTGAACCTGAACGGCTTAGACCTGGGAAGTATATACAACCCAGGGTCAGCCTCACACAGTTCCCGGCAGAGCAACCTAGAGCCTAAGCAGTGTAGACAGGGAAAGCACACACTCCATGAGCCGGGGCAAACCCAGTGTGGCTGAGACACTGCGAGCACACGCCAGTGTTATTTGTTGGCAGTGTTCCTCCTTCCGCACAGCACGACTGAACAGATCAGATCAGATCAGTCCCTAAGTCGTGTCCGACTCTTTGTGACCCCATGAATCGCAGCACGCCAGGCCTCCCTGTCCATCACCAACTCCCGGAGTTCACTCAGACTCACATCCATTGAGTCAGTGATGCCATCCAGCCGTCTCATCCTCTGTCGTCCCCTTCTCCTCCTGCCCCCAATCCCTCCCAGCATCAGAGTCTTTTCCAATGAGTCAACTCTAAGCATGAGGTGGCCAAAGTACTGGAGTTTCAGCTTTAGCATCAGTCCTTCCAAAGAAATCACAGGGCTGATCTTCAGAATGCACTGGTTGGATCTCCTTGCAGTCCAAGGGACTCTCAAGAGTCTTCTCCAACACCACAGTTCAAAAGCATCAATTCTTTGGCGCTCAGCCTTCTTCACAGTCCAACTCTCACATCCATACATGACCACAGGAAAAACCATAGCCTTGACTAGACAAACTTTTGTTGGCAAAGTAATGTCTCTGCTTTTGAATATGCTATCTAGGTTGGTCATAACTTTCCTTCCAAGGAGTAAGCGTCTTTTAATTTCATGGCTGCAGTCATCATCTGTAGTGATTTTGGAGACCAGAAAAATAAAGTCTGACAATGTTTTCACTGTTTCCCCATCTATTTCCCATGAAGTGGTGGGACCAGATGCCATGATCTTCGTTTTCTGAATGTTGAGCTTAAGCCAACTTTTTCACTCGCCACTTTCACTTTCATCAAGAGGCTTTTTAGTTCCTCTTCACTTTCTGCCATAAGGGTGGTGTCATCTGCATATCTGAGGTTATTGATATTTCTCCCAGCAATCTTGATTCCAGCTTCTGTTTCTTCCAGTCCAGCGTTTCTCATGATGTACTCTGCATATAAGTTAAATAAACAGGTTGACAATATACAGCCTTGACGAACTCCTTTTCCTATTTGGAACCAGTCTATTGTTCCATGTCCAGTTCTAACTGTTACTTCCTGACCTGCATACAAATTTCTCAAGATGCAGATCAGGTGGTCTGGTATTTCCATCTCTTTCAGAATTTTCCACAGTTTATTGTGATTCACATAGTCAAAGGCTTTGGCATAGTCAATAAAGCAGAAATAGATGTTTTTCTGGAACTCTCTTGCTTTTTCGATGATCCAGCAGATGTTGGCAATTTGATCTCTGGTTCCTCTGCCTTTTCTAAAACCAGCTCGAACATCAGGAAGTTCACAGTCCACATATTGCTGAAGCCTAGCTTGGAGAATTTTGAGCATTACTTTACTAACATGTGAGATGAGTGCAACTGTGCGGTAGTCTGAGCATTCTTTGGCATTGCCTTTCTTTGGGATTGGATGAAAACTGACCTTTTCCAGTCCTGTGGCCACTGCTGAGTTTTCCAAATTTGCTGGCATCTTGAGTGCAGCACTTTCATAGCATCATCTTTCAGGATTTGGAATAGCTCAACTGGAATTCCATCACCTCTACTAGCTTTGTTCATAGTGATGCTTTCTAAGGCCCACCTGACTTCACATTCCAGGATTCTAGGAATCAGCGAACTGAAATGGACTGGAATGGGTGAATTTAACTCAGATAACCCTTATATCTACTACTGCAGGCAAGAATCCCTCAGAAGAAATGGAGTGGCCATCATGGTCAACAAAAGAGTCTGAATTGCAGTACTTGGATGCAATCTCAAAAACGACAGAATGATCTCTATTCATTTCCAAGGCAAACCATTCAGTATCACAGTAATCCAAGTCTATGCCCCAACCAGTAATGCTGAAGAAGCTGAAGTTGAATGGTTCTATGAAGACCTACAAGACCTTTTAGAACTAACACCCCAAAAGGATTTCCTTTTCATTATAGGGGACTGGAATGCAAAAGTAGGAAGTCAAGAAACACCTGGAGCAACAGGCAAATTTGGCCTTGGAATATGGAATGAAGCAGGGCAAAGACTAATAGAGTTTTTCCAAGAAAATGCACTGGTCATAACAAACACCCTCTTCCAACAACACAAGAGAAGACTCTATACATGGACATCACCAGATGGTCAACACTGAAATCATATTGATTATATTCTTTGCAGCCAAAGATGGAGCTCTATACAGTCAACAAAAACAAGACCAGGAGCTGACTGTGGCTCAGATCATGAACTCCTTATTGCCAAATTCAGACTGAAATTGAAGAAAGTAGGGAAAACCACTAGACCATTCAGGTATGACCTAAATCAAATCCCTTCTGAGCATACAGTGGAAGTGAGAAATAGATTTAAGGGACTAGCTCTGATAGATAGAGTGCCTGATGAACTATGGAATGAGGTTCGTGACATTGTACAGGAGACAGGGATCAAGACCATCCCCATGGAAAAGAAATGCAAAAAAGCAAAATGGCTGTCTGGGGAGGCCTTACAAATAGCTGTGAAAAGAAGAGAAGCGAAAAGCAAAGGAGAAAAGGAGAGATATAAGCATCTGAATACAAAGTTCCAAAGAATAGCAAGAAGAGATAAGAAAGCCTTCTTCAGAGATCAATGCAAAGAAATAGAGGAAAACAACAGAATGGGAAAGACTAAGGATCTCTTTCAAGAAAATCAGAGATACCAAAGGAACATTTCATGCAAAAATGAGCTCGATAAAGGACAGAAATGGTATGGACCTAACAGAAGCAGAAGATATTAAGAAGAGATGGCAAGAATATACAGAAGAACTGTACAAAAAAGATCTTCACGACCCAGATAATCACGATGGTGTGATCACGACTGAACAAGTGAACCTAAAAAAAAGTGTCCACCACCGCCCCCTTTGTCAGGGAGGAAATTAGACACTGAAAAGACCAGCAAACAGAAGCTAAAAAAAAACAGAGGAACCACCTTGGAAGTAACAGGTGCAATAGATTGAAACCCTGTAGTTAGTACCCACTACATAGGAAGGGGCCTGTAGATCTTGAGAAGTATAAGCTGGATCAAGGAACTATCTGAAAATGAACTGACCCCACACTCCACAACAACACCAGAGAAAGTCCTAGATATATTTGTACTATTATTATTTTTTAAATTAAAAATTTTTTTATTTTTAAATTCTCTATTACTCCTTTAATTTTCATTTTTATAACCTACTATTACTTTGCAAAAAAAATCCTGTTTTTTAAAGCAAACTTCATATATATATATTTTATAATTTTTGTGACTGTTTTTTTCTTTAATATTGTATTTTTGAGAATCCAACCTCTAATCTAGATTTGTAATCTTTGCTTTTTGGTATTTGTTATCAATTTTGTACCTTTAAGAACCCAATCTTCAGTACTCATTTTTACTTGGGAACGAGATTACTGGCTTGACTGCTCTCTCTCCCTTTGGACTCTCCTTTTTCTCTACCAGGTCGCCTCTATCTCCTCCCTCCCCTTTCTCTTCTCTACCCAACTCTGTGAATCTCTTTGTACGTTCCAGGCTGTGGAGAACACATAGGGAGCTGATTACTGGCTGGATCTGTCTCTCTTCTTTTCATTCTCCCCTTTATCCTCTTGGCTACCTCTGTCTCCTTTCTCCCTCTTCTTTTCTCTGTGTAACTCTGTGAACATCTCTGAGCAGTCCAGACTGTGGAGTGCACATAAGGAAGTGATTACCAGCTAGCTTGCTCTCTTCTCTTTTGATTCCCCCTCTTCTCCTCCTGGTCACCTCTATCTCCCTCCTCCCTCTTCTCTTCTCCATGTAACTCTGTGAACCTTTCTGGGTGTACCTCACTGTGGAGAAACTTTTCATCTTTAACCTAGATGTTTTATCAAAGGTGCTGTATAGAAGGAGAAGTCTTGAGACTACTGTAAAAATAAGACTGAAAACCAGAAGCAGGAGGCTTAAGTCCAAATCCTGAGAACACCAGAGAACTCCTGACTCCAGGGAACATTAATCAACAGGAGCTCATCAAACACCTCCATACCTACACTGAAACCAAGCACCACCCAAGGGCCAACAAGTTCCAGAGCAAGACATACCATGCAAATTCTCCAGCAACACAGGAACATAGCCCTGAGCTTCAATATACAGGGTGCCCAAAGTCACACCAAAACCACTGACATCCCATAACTCATTACTGGACACTTCATTGCACTCCAGAGAGAAGAAATCCAGCTCCACTCACCAGAACACGGACACAAGCTTCCCTAACCAGGAAACCTTGACAAGCCACCCGTCCAACCCCACCTACAGTGAGGAAACTCCACAATAAAGAGAACTCCACAAACTGCCAGAATACGGAAAGGCCACCCCAAACACAGCAATATGAACAAGATGAAAAAGCAGAGAAATACCCAGCAGGTAAAGGAACAGGATAAATGCCCACCAAACCAAACAAAAGAGGAAGAGATAGGGAATCTACTTGATAAAGAATTCCAAATAATGATAGTGAAAATGATCCAAAATCTTGAAAACAAAATGGAGTTACAGATAAATAGCCTGGAGACAAGGATTGAGAAGATGCAAGAAAGGTTTAACAAGGACCTAGAAGAAATAAAAAAGAGTCAATATATAATGAATAATGCAATAAATGAGATCAGAAACACTCTGCAGGGAACCAACAGTAGAATAATGGAGGCAGAAGATAGGATAAGTGAGGTAGAAGATAGAATGGTAGAAATAAATGAAACAGAGAGGGAAAAAGAAAAACAAATTAAAAGAAATGAGGTCAATCTCAGAGACCTCTGGAAGAATGTTTAATGCCCCAACATTTGAATCATAGGAGTCTCAGAAGCAGAACACAAAAAGAAAGACCATGAGAAAATACTTGAGGAGATAATAGTTGAAAACTTCCCTAAAATGGGGAAGGAAATAATCACCCAAGTCCAAGAAACCCAGAGAGTCCCAGACAGGACAAACCCAAGGCAAAACACCCCAAGACACATATTAATCAAATTAACAAAGATCAAACACAATGAACAAATATTAAAAGCAGCAAGGGAAAAACAACAAACAATACACAAGGGAACTCCCATAAGGATAACAGCTGATCTTTCAATAGAAACTCTTCAGGCCAGGAGGGAATGGCAAGACATACTTAAAGTGATGAAAGAAAATAACCTACAGCCCAGATTACTGTACCCAGCAAGGATCTCATTCCAAAATGAAGGAGAAGTCAAAAGCTTTACAGACAAGCAAAAGCTGAGAGAATTCAGCACCACCAAACCAGATCTCCAACAAATGCAAAAGGATCTTCTCTAGACAGGAAACACAGAATAAACTCGAACCCAAAACAATAAAGTTAATGGCAACGGGATCATACTTATCAATTATTACCTTAAATGTAAATGAGTTGAATGCCCCAACCAAAAGACAAAGACTGGCTGAATGGATACAAAAACAAGACCCCTGTATATGTTGTCTACAAGAGACCCACCTTGAAACAAGGGACACATACAGACTGAAAGTGAAGGGCTGGAAAAAGATATTCGAAGCAAATAGAGACCGAAAGAAAGCAGGAGTAGCAATACTCATATCATAAAATAGACTTTAAAACAAAGGCTGTGAAAAGAGACAAAGAAGGTCACTAGATGATAAAAGGATCTCTCCAAGAAGAAGATATAACAATTATAAATATATGTGCACCCAACGTAGGAGCACCGCAATATGTAAGACAAATGCTAACAAGTATGAAAGGGGAAATTAACAATAACACAGTAATACTGGGAGACTTTAATACTCCACTCACACCTATGGATCGATCAACTAAACAGAAAATTAACAAGGAAACACAAACTTTAAACGATACAATAGACCAGTTAGACCTAATTGATATCTATAGGACATTTCACCCCAAAACAATGAATTTCACCTTTTTCTCAAGTGCACACGGAACCTTCTCCAGGATAGATCACATCCTGGGCCATAAATCTAGCCTTGGTAAATTCAAAAAAACTGAAATCATTCCAAGCATCTTTTCTGACCACAATGCAGTAAGATTAGATCTCAATTATGGGAGAAAAACTATTAAAAATTCCAACATATGGAGGCTGAACAACATGCTGCTGAATAACCAACAAATCACAGAAGAAATCAAAAAAGAAATCAATATATGCATAGAAATGAATGAAAATGAAAACACAACAATCCAAAACCTGTGGGACACTGTAAAAGCAGTGCTAAGGGGAAGGTTCATAGCAATACAGGTATACCTCAAGAAACAAGAAAAAAGTCAAATAAATAACCTAACTCTACACCTAAAGCAACTAGAAAAGGAAGAAACAAAGAACCCCAGGGTTAGTAGAAGGAAAGAAATCTTAAAAATTAGGGCAGAAATAAATGCAAAAGAAACAAAAGAGACCATAGCAAAAATCAACAAAGCCAAAAGCCGGTTCTTTGAGAAGATAAATAAAATTGACAAACCATTAGCCAGACTCATCAAGAAACAAAGGTAGAAAAATCAAATCAATAAAATTAGAAATGAAAATGTAGAGATCACAACAGATAACACAGAAATACAAAGGATCATAAGAGACTACTATCAGCAACTATATGCCAATAAAATGGACAAACTTGGAAGAAATGGACAAATTCTTAGAAAAGTACAATTTTCCAAAACTGAACCAGGAAGAAACAGAAAATCTTAACAGACCCATCACAAGCACAGAAATTGAAACTGTAATCAGAAATCTTCCAACAAACAAAAGCCCAGGACCAGACAGCTTCACAGGTGAATTCTACCAAAAATTTAGAGAAGAGCTAACACTTATCCTACTCAGAAAATTGCAGAGGAAGGTAAACTTCCAAACTAATTCTATGAGGCCACCATCACCCTAATACCAAAACCTGACAAAGATGCCACAAAAAAAAGAAAACTACAAGCCAATATCACTGATGAATATAGATGCAAAAAGCCTTAACAAAATTCTAGCAAACAGAATCCAACAACACATTAAAAAGATCATACACCGTGACCAAGTGGGCTTTATCCCAGGGATGCAAGGACTCTTAAATATCCATAAATCAATCAATGTAATACATCACAGTAACAAATTGAAAAATAAAAACCATATGATTATCTCAATAGATGCAGAGAAAGCCTTTGACAAAATTCAACATCCATTTATGATAAAAACCCTCCAAAAATCAGGAATAAAAGGAACATATCTCAACATAATAAAAGCTATGTATGACAAACTCACAGCAAACATTATCCTCAATGGTGAAAAATTGAAAGCATTTCCCCTAAAGTCAGGAACAAGACAAGGGTGCCTACTCTTACCACTATATTCAACATAGTTTTGAAAGTTTTGGCCACAGCAATCAGAGCAGAAAAAGAAATAAAAGGAATCCAAGTTGGAAAAGAAGAAGTAAAACTCTCACTATTTGCAGATGACATGATCCTCTACATAGAAAACCCTAAAGACTCCACCAGAAAATTACTAGAGCTAATCAGTGAATATAGTAAAGTTGAAGGATATAAAATCAACACACAGAAATCCCTTGCATTCCTATATACTAATAATGAGAAAATAGAGAAATTAAAGAAATAATTTCATTCACCATTGCAATGAAAAGAATAAAATACTTAGGAATATATCTATCTAAAGAAACAAAAGACCTATATATAGAAAACTATAAAACACTAGTGAAAGAAATCAAAGAGGACACTAATAGATGGAGAAATATACCATGTTCATGGATTGGAAGAATCAATATAGTGAAAATGAGTATACTACCCAAAACAATTTATAGATTCAATGCAATCCCTATCAAGCTACCAACGGTATTTTTCACAGAGCTAGAACAAATAATTTCACAATTTGTATGGAAATACAAAAAACCTCAAATAGCCAAAGCAATCTTGAGAAAGAAGAATGGAACTGGAGGAATCAACCTGCCTGACTTCAGGCTCTACTACAAAGCCACAGTCATCAAGACAGTATGGTACTGGCACAAAGACAGAAATATAGATCAATGGAACAAAATAGAAAGCCCAGAGATAAATCCACACATGTATGGACACCTTATCTTTGACAAAGGAAGCAGGAATATACAATGGATTAAAGACAATCTCTTTAACAAGTGGTGCTTGGAAAACTGGTCATCCACTTGTAAAAGAATGAAACTAGAACACTTTCTAACACCATACACAAAAATAAACTCAAAATGGATTAAAGATCTAAACGTAAGACCAGAAACTATAAAACTCCTAGAGGAGAACATAGGTAAAACACTCTCCTACATAAATCACAGCAGGATCCTCTATGACCCACATCTCAGAATATTGGAAATAAAAGCAAAAATAAACAAATGGGACCTAATTAACCTTAAAAGCTTCTGCACAACAAAGGAAACTATAAGCAAGGTGAAAAGACAGCCTTCAGAATGAGAGAAAATAATAACAAATGAAGCAACTGACAAGGAATTAATCTCAAAAATATACAAGCAACTCCTACAGCTCAATTCCAGAAAAATAAACGACCCAATCAAAAAATGGGCCAAAGAACTAAACAGATATTTCTCCAAAGAAGACATACAGATGGCTAACAAACACATGAAAAGATGCTCAACATCACTCATTATCAGAGAAATGCAAATCAAAAAACAACAATGAGGTACCATTTCACACCAGTCAGAATGGCTATGATCCAAAGGTCTACAAGCAATAAATGCTGGAGAGGGTGTGGAGAAAAGGGAACCCTCTTACACTGTTGGTGGGAATGCAAACTAGTCCAGCCAGTATGGAGAACAGTGTGGATATTCCTTAAAAAACTGGAAATAGAACTGCCTTATGATCCAGCAATCCAACTTCTGGGCATACACACTGAGGAAACCAGAATTGAAAGCGACACGTGTACCCCAGTGTTCATCACAGCTCTGTTTGCAATAGCCAGGACATGGAAGCAACCTAGATGTCTGTCAGCAGATGAATGGATAAGAAAGCTGTGGTACATATACACAATGGAGTGTTACTCAGCCATTAAAAAGAATACATTTGAATCAGTTCTAATGAGGTGGATGAAACTGGAGCCTATTATACAGAGTGAAGTAAGCCAGAAAGAAAAACACCAATACAGTATGCTGCTGCTGATGATGCTAAGTTGATTCAGTAACGACCAACTCTGTGTGACCCCATAGACGGCAGCCCACCAGGCTCCCCCATCCCTGGGATTCTCCAGGCAAAAACACTGGAGTAGGTGGCCATTTTCTTCTCCAATGCATGAAAGTGAAAAGTGAAGTCGCTCAGTCGTGTCCAACTCTTCAAGACCCCATGGACTGCAGCCTACCAGGCTCCTCTGTCCATGGGATTTTCCAGGCAAGAGTACTGGAGTGGGGTGCCATCGCCTTCTCTGTCAATACAGTATAATAACACATATATATGGAATTTAGAAAGATGGTAACGATAACCCTGTATGTGAGACAGCAAAAGAGACACACATGTATAGAACAGTCTTTGGACTCTGTGAGAGAGGGTGAGGGTGGGATGATTTGGGAGAATGGAATTGAAACATGTGTATTATCACATGTGAAACGAATCACCAGTCCAGGTTTGATGCATGATAAAGGATGCTCAGGGCTGGTGCACTGGGATGACCCAGAGGGATGGGATAGGGAGGGAGGTGGGTGGGGGGTTCAGGATGGTGAACACATGTACACCTGTGGCAGATTCCTGTCAATGTATGGCAAAACCAATACAATATTGTAAAGTTAAATAAAATAAAAATTTTTAATAAATAAAAATAAAAAGTAAAAAAAAAAAAAGAATTATACTCTTAAAAACATTGTAGAGCTATGAAAACAAAGAGCACTAGAAGGACTAAAAGTCTTCCCAAGTGAGCTAATAATCTTTTTGTCTCTGGGGGAATCTGTTGATTTTTAAGAGCAGTCCTGAGGATCCAGCTTGAATGAGGCAGAGGTATTCTACTGTGGAAAAGAAATATACTAAGCCTTTGAAGTTCACATGGACTAGGATGATATAATAGATGACTAGAGTCGAAATCATGATCTGTTTCACCCCAAAGGATAATTCTCGAGTTCTGTAGTAGGAAAAAAAAACAGACGTTCTAGACTGGAAACAAAGTAAAATATAAGTCTACTAGAGAGAGAAAGCCTGCCTCAAACACTCCACTGGTCTCCCCCTCAGGATCTTTGCCTGATTTTGAAACTTGTGATAGGAAATCAAAGAATCAGACTCAAAAAAATCTGAAAGGCACAACTGAATCTCTAAGTTTCTCAGGGCTGAAAATATAGAGATTTTCCAGGTTTTTAGTCACAAACTTGGGAGGCAGTGCCCAAGTAAGAAGGTCAAAACACAAACTGGATAGGTCTTCCTAAAACTGCAACCCAAACCAACCAACTGCAGTCCTGGACTGGATTGATATAATGGTTTATCTTATTATCTGCCTAACAGAGTAAAGGAGATACTATCTCAGGAAGAAATAACATCACTGAATGGACATTCTGGATCTAAAATATATAATATCAGAAATTAAGATCTAGTGAGAGGTGCTTAACAGCAAAGTAGACACAGCAAAAGGTAGGATTACTGAACTCAAAGGTAGGTCAATAGAAAATATGCAATTTGAGGGACAGAGTGAGAGACCAAAAAACAAAACAAACAAACCTAAAGGGCATAAGAAACATGTAAGACACTCAAAACCTCTAATGTACATGTAAACTGAAGTTCAAAAATAGAGGGATTGGATAAATTGAGTCAGAAGTAATATTTAAGAAGTAATAGCCAAAACTTCTGCAAATGCATAAAAGATAGCCACACAAAGATTCAAGAAGCCAGCAAGCCTACAGCAAAATAAGACCAAACACATCATGGCTCAAAACAAACTGCTGAAATTCCAAGCCAGAAAAAAACTTAAAAGCAAGCAGAGAGAAACACACACACACACACACACACACACACACACACACACTATTTCCAGAAGAGCAACAGCAAGACTAACAGCTAACTTTCCAGTGATACCATGGAATCTAGAAGATAATGAAGTGGTATTTTGTAAATGATGGAAGATTAAAAAAAAAAAAAAAAGCAGGCTAATTTATAATTCACTATCCAGCAGAAATATCCTCCAAAAATGAAAACCAAAATACAGATATTTTCTATAAAAAATAAGAGAATTTTTCACCAAAAGACCCACCCTAAAAAGACATACTATTATTAAAATAACCTTTTTTTTTCAGTTTGCGGTTTGCTAGGAAATCTTTACATTTTTGAATATATGTTACAAAAGCAGGATCTGAGTTTTACGTTGCCATCAAATACTTCATAGGTTCACAAGATAATTTCCCTTCCTGGGTCACTATCATGTCTTTCTACAAAGATATTGAGTAAATGCTACTTTAAAAAAAAAAAAAAAGCTGATATAATGACAACAATTATTTTGTACTTTGTGTTCTGTTGTTCTTGTTTAGCCACTAAGTCATTTCCATCTTTTTTGAGATTCCATGGGCTATAGCCCATCAGGCTCCTCTATCCTGGGATTTCCCAGGCAAGAATACTGTAGTGGGTTGCCATTTCCTTCTCCAGGGGGTCTTCCCGACCCAGGGATCAAACCCATGTCTCCGACATTACAGGCAGATTCTTTACTGTTGAGGCACTGGGGAAGCCCCTAGTAGGCATGCAATAAATAAATACATAAATGTATGAGAATTTCTTAGTTTTCAGCCCAGAGGTATTCAACCAGAAATTAAAGAAAATGCTGACATCTATTTTTAATTGCTTTTTACAGTTTGAAAATAATTTTCACATACATGATGTCTTTAATGCTTACAAACTTCTAGATAAATTAAGAGTATTCAAATATTATATATAAGAAAAGTGCATCTCCAATGAGTTAAACAACATATTGAGTAAAAGTGCATCTTTTCTCAAGCTGGGTGGCAGAAAGTTTGAGAAGAACAAAAAAAGCTAAGCCTCAAAGAGACGAAGTACCCAGCTTTCTTTAGCTAAAATAATCAGTTCTGTCTACTATATGAAGCAAACAACATATGTATGCATATATGATATGTACATCAGTATATGTATTTTTAAACATAAAAATATAAATATTTATATTCTAAAATCACCATGTATTTAACAAATGCAGTCTTTCAATTAGAGAATAGATAAAAGCAAAACCATAAGAATAAAATTTTAACTGTCTAGGAATAGACAGACTTTTGAGTTATTTTAATAATGAAGCTAATGTTTCTCCATTATTTTAAAGTACCTAAAGCAGATTTTTCCTTAATTTCAAATTTGAGGTATTTGAAATAGAAAAGTAATACAACAGATATCTGTGTACCCACAATCAAGTTTAAACAGATATTAAAGTTTTATCATTTTTCTTATTTCTTTTTATTTTAAAGAAAAAATAATTCCCCCATGACTCTCCTCATTTCCTCCCCTAAATTAGCCAATATTCTGAAGTTGATATATTTTATACATTGGCTGTATATACATGGATCTATGAACAACTAATCCTAGTGTTTTTAAACTTTATATAAAAATAAGCTTTGTGACATATTTAAAACACAGTAGGTTGGGTATTTATCCATGTTGCTGGCATGTGAAAGTGAAAGTGAAAGTCACTCAGTCATGCCCGACTCTTTACAACCCATACAGTCCATGGAATTCTCCAGGCCAGAATACTGAAGTGGGTAGCCTTTCCCTTCTCCAGGGGATCTTCCCAACCCAGGGATCAAACCAGGTATCCCGCATTGCAGGCCGATTCTTTATCAGCTGAGCCACAAGGGAAGGCCATGTAGATCTTGTTTACTCACTTCATTTTTTGTGTCATGTTCCACTATAATAATAAACTGCAGTTTACTTAGTTCTTAGACTGATGAACAATTAGATTATTTCCATTTCCTGCTACTGCAAAAACATTGTATGAATATTTTTGACATGTCTCTTTTTGCCACATTTGAGAGTTCTCAAGGGTAGATATACCTGGAGAGATGCCCTTGCTGAATGGAAGGTATGTTCATCTTTAATTTTATTAGATATTGATTAATGGCTCTCCAATTGTGTTATATTAATCCATACTCTCAGTTGTAATGTTAACCAAGCCCCTTTCTTACATCCTCAACAACTCCTAGGGTTACCTGACAATATAATATTTACCATTCTGTGTGCATGCTAAGTCGTTTCAGTTGTGCCTGACTCTTTGTGACCCTATGGACTGTAGCCCACCAGGGTCTTCTGTCCATCAGATTCTCCAGGCAAGAATACTGAAATGGTTAGCTATGCCCTCCTCCAGGGCATCTTCCCAACCCAAGGATGGTACCTGGGTCTCTTATTCTTCGGCATTGTCAGGCAGGTTCTTTACCACTAGCACCGGCCCCCGCCCCCCCCCCCACAGAAGCCATTTACCATTCTAGAGGATGTGAAAGATAATCTCCCTATTCTTACAGTTTTAATACACTTGTTTGCGTCTCCTTGTCTGTAAATTGTCCCTATATGCCCTTAAGTCATTTTTCCTTTAGGTTGTTGGCCTTTTCTTTATCGATATGTAGAAATTCTTCTAGAGAATTAGTCCAAAATTAATCTAGAAAATGGTCCTTTTTATTTGTACTGTAAACATTTTCTCCCAATCAGAATAAATAAATAATATGCTACAGGTCTGGGCCAATGAGAAAAACTTTCCCTTCCACTAAGCAATAGATCCTACAATTTTCACTGCTCTAATTGCTCTGCCAGGAATACAGCTGTATTCCACGTGCTAATACGACCAGCACCCCCATGCTAGAAATTTAACCTGATAATCATTTCTAATGTCTCTTTTGAGAAAAAGAAAGAGTTCACTTCTCTCTTTGCCCTCTACATCCCTTAGTGTAGCCATCCTTTGATGGCTTTTGTGTGATGATGAAGCTACAAAATATAGTGAATATATAGCATTTTCATCTTTTTCTAGGCAAGATCATCTTTATTCCACTCAAAAAGAGAAGGCTCTCCCAAGCATAAAATAGTTTAGATGCTGTATGGACTAAACAAGTAACAAAGATCCATTTCATTGTCCTTTATTAGCGTTAATACTTAAAAGTATCCTACAAGCAAGTGAAACCGATTCTAGCCCTGCTTTCTTGGAGTTTTTGATCTAGAATAATTATTCTTTTTATTGCAGCAAAGATAAATAAAATAATTTTCTATGTTTACAATGAATCTTCCAAAGAGAAGAGATAAGGTCTTCATATTCCACTAAGATGAGCTATAGATCATCCATAAACTTATAACTACAATAAATTTCTCAGAGTACACTCAGGACCAAATACAGCACAGAGTTAACTATTCTTTACATAAATAAGACACACTGATAGATTCCCTCTTAGCATCAACCATCTGCTAATCATATCCTTGTATTTCTGACTCACAAAGCCCAATAAAGAAGAAAATAGAACTTCTAAAAATAAGAAACATTGGTTAAACACAAATCTCAGTTTAAATCTTACTCAATTTTTATTGGCCTTGACTTTGGAAAAAATGGTTTAATCACTCCAATCTTTCATTTTTTTATATTAAAATAAGATTATGAATATGTACATTGCAGTGTATTTTAAAGACTCAAAATTACATATCCTAAGATGCCAATTATATTTTTTTTTAAAAAAAAGCTTTTAAAATACAACATTAAGGAGCTAAAATATCTTCAATGAAATTTAGAAAGCTACATTTTTTTTTCCCTTGGAGAATGGAAGGAAAAACAGGTTAATAAATTCCATCATGGAATTATACATACCTAGGAATAAATACAAGGAGATGTTTCTTTCCTCTCAGTAATTCCACAGACAATTTGAAAACATGTTAAGAATACTAACACATATATATGGAATTTAGAAAGATGGTATTGATAACCTTGTATGCGAGATAGCAAAAGAGACACAGATGTATAGAACAGTCTTTTGGACTCTGTAGGAGAGGGAGAGGGTGGGATGATTTGGGAGAATGGCATTGTAACATGTATAATATCATTTATGAAATGAATTGCCAGTCCAGGTTCGATGCAGGATACAGGATGCTTGGGGCTGGTGCACTGGGATGACCCAGAGGGATGGTACGGGGAGGGAGGTGGGAGTGGGGTTCAGGATGGGGAACACGTGTACACCCGTGGCAGATTCATGCTGATGTGTGGCAAAACCAATACAATATTGTAAAGTAATTAGCCTCCAATTAAAATAAATAAATTTATTAAAAAAAAAGAATCTAACAAATTCAACTTTTAGAACAAGAAACTAAACAAAAAGAAAATAAATGACTTGTTTGATTTCTTATAGTTAAACAATAAAGACTAGATCTTTGAAATATTTCTTTCATGTTTGTATAAAATGTATTTGGGCTTCATTAAAAAATATTCTCTACCCCTCTGCCTCTGCCCAAGTCTGCCCTGGCCCAGCCCCAGGATGCCTCACGCCTGAGCAGTCCCCAGGCGACCGCCTCCAACCTTGTCCCTGGCAGCACCGAGGCCCAGGGGGTGTCTGGTCCAGCAGCTGAGATCCCAGGGAGTGGTGGCCATGGGACCAAGAGCAAGGACAGTGGTGAGCTCAGCTCCTTCCCGCTGGGCCTGGCAGCGCTGGACACCCAGCCGCTGCAGTCCTCTGCCCTGTTGGACAGCAGCAGCAGCAGCAACGGCAGTTCATCTGGACCCAACCCTTCTACCTCCTTTGCGTCCATCACGGCAGACCCCACAGGTGTTTTGGAACTTCCCAAAGAGCTCTTGAAGAATTGATGCTTTTGAACTGTGGTGTTGGAGAAGACTCTTGAGAGTCCCTTGGACTGCAAGGAGATCCAACCAGTCCATCCTAAAGAAGATCAGTCCTGAGTATTCATTGGAAGGACTGCTGTTGAAGCTGAAACTCCAATACTTTGGCCACCTCACGCAAAGAGTTGACTCATTGGAAAAGACCCTGATGCTGGGAGGGATTGGGGGCAGGAGGAGAAGGGGATGACAGAGGATGAGATGGCTGAATGGCATCACCAACTCGATGCACATGAGTTTGAGTGAACTCCGGGAGATGGTGATGGACAGGGAGGCCTGGCGTGCTGCGATTCATAGGGTCGCAAAGAGTTGGACACGACTGAGCGACTGAACTGAACTGAAAGAGCTGTCAGAAATCTTCGATCCCCCTCAAGAATGCATGAGCTCAGAGCTCTTGAAGGAGCTGATGTCCTCAGAAGTGTTTGCACCCCTCCTCTGCCTTTCTCCACCTCCTGGACACTACGATTACATCTACAACCTGGTTGAGACTGAAGGTGTCTGTGGCCTCTTAGAGGCACCTGCTCTCAACCTCTGACTGACAGGGGCATGCCTTTCTGTCTGGGACACAGACTGTCTGGCCTGGGGGCTGTCTGGGGATCTCTCCCCGCCCCACTCCCCCATAGCTTGAGAGCCTCAGACTCCTGGCTTCCCCCACCCTTTCCTCACTGCACACTTCTAGCCGCAAGTCCCGCTCCTGCACCAACACCTGTTCTGTGCTGGGAGAGCCAGGGAAAGGAGCGTAGCCCCCTCTACCATGGAGCCAAGTGTTTGCCTCTCCTTTTGGGGGGCCTTACCCTACCTCCTCGAGCCCTCCAAGAGTTCAGGTTCAGCTGCCACCCAGTGGCACAGAACCAAGGACCCTCCATCACCCTCACAGGGCCGCTTGTCCAGCCCCACTGCTCTGTACCTGCCAGTCCCTCTCCCTTCCAGGAGGAAGTCTAGGGTGGGGATGGGCCCATGCCAGCACCACCCCTGGCCTCCTTAACTTTCCCCATGCCCGATCACACACCTCCTTTTGTGTGCCCCCTCTTCTGCTGGGCCCTTGGCCCTGAGAACCTGTTGAGGTGGGGGTGCTAACAGGAAGGAATAGAGATTTCTAGCTAAGAATCTGGGCGGCTGAGCCCCTAAGGATTGGCCCAGCCTCCCTCTTCCCCATAGCCCCTCTCCTGTTTATTCATTTACCCTCATTTAGAGCCATTTGCAGAGATTTCAAAAGATTTGCAGTAACGGATGGATTAGATTACTTTTATGCTTTTTGCAACAAAGGGAAAATTGTAATATTTGTACAGTGTCCAAGTGAATAAAGACCATGCCTAAGGCTAAAATATATATATATTTAATATAAAATAATATATATTATATTATATTAACCCTTAACTATTTTATACTTATATTTTAACCCTTAATTATTTTATATTAAATATATATTATATATATTTAATATATAATTTTTTTTTCAACTATCTTCAAGAATCTATAGAGTCTACTCTCAAAACCATATTTTCTGGGGAAAAAAGTGGCCTGGTTAAGAGCAATTATTTTTAATGTGAAAACAGCTTCCATGTCCCTGTCTGTTTCAGGTACTTCCCAGTTGAAGACAATTGACTGAGCGACTTAGCACACACACACACAGATTTGAATCTCACCTGTGACATTAAAACATGTAGGCAACTCAGAACATTTTAAGAAATTGACTTCAACAGGAAGCCATGATTTGTAAATGCAGTTAAGTATGAGACAGATACATCTGACTACATTATGTGTTCACACAGAGGCCAAAATATCACTTCAAGTTCTTTATTCGTAAGCATCAAGAAGCAAGAGTAAAATGTGTCTTTCATATAGATAACATTATGAGGCATTTGGTCAGTAAAAGTGAAAAAAAAGCAAAATGGAAAAGTATATAAATATAAAATTTCAAAGTGCCTAAGCTTTCTACCTTCTACATTTGTACATGTATATATTTACAAACTATACTAGCAAGAAAACAAGAAGCAGCAGTTGAAGGACTTGAGGAACTGTCTAGTTTTCTAAGACATATTTTTCTTTTTGCTTCAGCAATATGAGTCATATTCAAGTGTTCCATTAAAGCCCTAGAAACAGGAAATTATTTTACAGTATCAATTGAACTTTTTATACTATTAAAAACTTATGGGAAATACTTTCCACACACACACTGAAATTTCTTTAACATAGAATATATACTGAAAACTCTCAAAAAAAAAATTACCACTTTTATAACAAAGGTGATTGTACTCAAAAATTGGCTAAAACAGAACTTTAAAAAATACATTTTTCCCTCTAGTTCTTTATGGAGTATTTTGCCATAACAAGTCCAGAAAGACTGGAATTGGTTACTTAAGCTATTAAGGAATATTCTTCATCTATCAAAGAGATCCAACCAGTCCATTCTAAAGGAGATCAGCCCTGGGTGTTCTTTGGAAGGAATGATGCTAAAGCTGAAACTCCAGTACTTTGGCCACCTCATGCGAAGAGTTGACTCATTGGAAAAGACTCTGATGCTGGGAGGGATTGGGGGCAGGAGGAAAAGGGGACGACAGAGGATGAAATGGCTGGATGGCATCACCAACTCGATGGACGTGAGTTTGAGTGAACTTCAGGAGATGGTGATGGACAGGGAGGCCTGGCATGCTGCGATTCATGGGGTCGCAAAGAGTCGGACACAACTGAGTGACTGAACTGAACTGAACTGATCATCTAAAACCAATGGGAAAACAAAGGGACAAGTGACCTGATCAGGAGTGAGTGGAAGAAATGAACCAAATTTAGAAGCTGATAGCCTCCTGGCATCAGCTGGCAGCCTGATGCTGTTACATCTACAAAACACTCCCTCCCAGTGGTTGGAAAAGTGGCAAGGAACAGCTGCATACTTTCATATATCATGATTCCCAATCAGCAATCAGCGACAGAATGACACACTAGATTTTAGTAACAAGTCTCACATTCATTTATTCAAAGGTATTTTCAATATCTTCCCTATGCCAGGTACTATGATAGGCATTGCATATATATATTATATATAATAGCTGTCATCATTACTCAGTCACTAAGTCGTGTTCAATTCTTTTGCATGGATTGTAGTCTGCCAAGTTTCCTCTGTCCGTGGGATTTCCCAGGCAAGAATATTGGAGGGGGTTGCCATTTCCTTCTCCAGCAGATTTTCCCGATCTGGGGATCAAACCCGTGTCTCCTGCACAGGCAGGTGAGTTCTTTTGGTTATATAGTAGCATCAGCCATATTCTCACAAAGCTTTGTATGCAGTATGGGTGAACATTTTTAACTCAGTAACCCCACCGTGTATCATTGTAAATGCTGAAAATGCTGTGATAGAATAACAAGAAAGGATGTAATCTAGATTTGGTAGTCTCTATGTGAAGTGATAGTTAAATCAATGCCAAAATTATTAATAGAGTTTATTCAGTTTAAGAAGGAAGAGAGCATTTCTGACAGAAGTAACAAATTCAGGGCCAAAGTGAAGAAACAACTTAGCATATTTACAATCTGGAAAAGCAGTGTGTAAGGCAGGAGCCATATTTAATGAATAGAAATGTCACAAGCAACCACGGATCTGTTTTTGTGTATTTGCCTATCCTGGGCTTTTCCTGTAAATGGAACCCAAGAGTATGTGTCATTTGTGACTGACTTCTTTCACTGAGTATAAGGTTTCAAGGTTCATCCATGTCATGCCATGTATCAGTACTTCATTACTTTGTAGTGCTTATAAGCATCACATTAATACTCATGCAGTCTGCATTTCTTTTTAGGTGATGAAAGTGTTCTAAACTGAGGTTTTGTTGATGGCTGCACAATGCTGTGAATATAACAAAAACCACTGAATTGTATGATTTTAAAGTGGTGAATTTAATGGTATGGGTATTACATCTCAATAAAGATTTTTTTTAAATAAAAGAGAAGAAAAAGAATGCACTGCACCGAGTAAATGGTGGAGTTATGAAGCAGAACAGTGGTAGAGGGTATGGGAAGAAATGCATATAAGTGATAGATGTGCTACAGAGGAGAGGGAGTGAGGGGCATGAGAGAGGGCTCCCTCCTTCTGGCGTGACCAACCAGGTGAATAGACCTGGGAGGAGAACCACTGGGAATGTGGAAGGAGAAATTATCATGAGATCTGTTTGCTATATCTCAGTTTTCAGGCATCTAGGAGACGAGACTTGTGGAAACAAGTAGGTGGCATGAACTGGGTAGGGTCCAGCAGGCTTCCCTGGTGGCTCAGACTATAAAGAATCCGCCTGCCATGCAGGAGACCCGGGTTTGACCCCTGGGTCAGGAAGAGACCCTGGAGAAGGGAATGGCAACTCACTCCAGTATTCTTGCCTGGAGAATCCCATGGACAGAAGAGACTGGAGGGCGACCATAGCGTTGCAAAGAGTCTGACACGACTGGGTGACTTTCACATTCACAGCAGATAAATAAAAAGGCTTTGAAGAAAATAAGATCCACCAAGGCAAGGTTGTAGACAGAGAGATGAAAATGGTTCAGAACAGAGCCTTGAGGAGCTCCAAAATGTGTAAGTTAAATATGTGTGATAATGATTTAATGCCTAAAACAGGGCATTTCAGTGTTTCTGATAGCCCATGCGTGTGTAATATAGATGCTGCATTCTCCTCTGAACCAGAGGAGATATATTGCAGATTTCTTCATTAGTGAGCTAAATAATATCTCTGACATGTGTTTTTTAATATTTATATGAAAATCACAGTTTTACCTTTTTAAACAATTAATTTTCAAATGGACAACACATTACTTAAAATCCTCCCAGGAAAAAATAAAAAATAAAATAAAATCCTCCTATGGTTTCACACTGCCCTTCCAATAGGAAACCAAAATCCTTAAATAAGCCAGCCATGTGCTGCATGATCTGCCCATCTCTCCTGCCTCACCTCCATCAACTTCTTTGCTTTTGCTCTTGCTTCTCCAGTTATTTCTGGCCTTTAGTTCGTCCATTCCCCATGCCCTTTTCCCACTCAGATTGTTTACCAGGTCCTCTGCCGGGAGTGCTTTGCTTTCTCTGCCTTTCTCTTTACTATTACTATTTTCATCTCTATAGTATCCAGTAAGTATCTCCTAGTCATCACCTCTGGGCTTCGCAGGTGCCTCAGTGATAAAGAATCCACCTGCCAATGCAGGAGACATGATCCCTGGATCGGGAAGATCTCCAGGAGGAGGAAAAGGCAACTCACTCCCGTGTTCTTGCCTAGAGAATCGCATGGACAGAGGAGCCTGGCAAACTACAGTCCACAGGCCCACAAAGACTCGGGCACAACTGAGCAACGAAGCATGCATTCAGGCACACACAACTATCATCTGTATGATGTCTCACAATCATTTCTGTGCAAGCCAGGGTCCTTCCTTCTATGTTCTGTTCTTACAGCCCCGGGAAACAGCACATTTTAACTCATAGGGAATGTTTAATATTTGTTGAATAAATAGATGAGTGAATGGATGTTACATAAGTCCAGCTCTGATGGTTCTGATTTGTTTCTTGTGTTCCTAAAATTCAAGGAAAGTATTCAGGAGCATCTGCTTTTACGTTAATGATTTAACAGAGCCAGATGTAAGCTGTGAAATAGACCTTTTTCCTCTAAATTCAATTGTTCCTGTAAATGGCCAAAGCAAATTTCGCCCACAGCAGGCATAGTGCCGTACAGAACTGCAAAGTCAAATTTCCACTGCCTGTTTATCAACTTCACTCAGTCCCTCAGAAACTGGACTTGTGTTTCTCTGTCCGAGGGGAAAAAAATGGCAAGGGCAATGTGATCCATGCCTCTGAGGACTCAGTGAGCCCCCAGGGTTTCTCCTAGAAAGGAGGAGACGACCTGTGTTCCTGACAGGGGCCCTGCCTCTGCAGGTCACGAAGTTAGTTCTGGTACATCATCAGTCTCACCACTACACATCCGTGTGGACATGTTATTAAAAGGCAAAAGCAGAATCACAGCACAGACAGTTTCTGCCATAAGAAAAGGGCTTTTTCAGACTAAAGCGCCTGTCATCTTGCTGACGCTTCAGAGCACATCTCCCTGCAAGTGGTTCGTCTTTTAATAATTTTATCTATTAACTTATTTTTGGCTGTGCTGGGTCCTGGTTGCTGCGTGGGCTTTTCTCTAGTTGCAGCAAGCGGGGCTACTCTCTAGTTGCAGCGAGCAGGCTTCTCTTGCTGTGAAGCATAGGCTCCAGGGTGCATGGGCTCAGTGGTTGCACTCCCCAGGCTCTGAAGCACAAGCTCAATAGTTATGGCACATCACCTTAGTTGTTACACAGCAGGTGGGATCTTGCTAACCTGGAATAGAACCCATGTCTCCTTCATTGGAAGGCGGATTCTTTACCACTGAGCCTCCAGGGAAGCCCCGTTATCTTTTATACCCTCTCTACTTCCATGCTGGGATGGGAGGGTGGAAGTGGGAGATCAACTCAGTCAACAAAATGCAAATATGGCATATAAAAGGAACTTCAAAATATGCCTAAAGATTGATTTTCTCCAGTGCTTTGACTGGGTATAAATATCTATTGACTTATGTATTCACTTTTAATTCAATCATATTGTTGTTTTCCTGTTTTCTGAGGCTTCACTTGTCACAAAAGTAGGAGGCACTTTAATGTGGTGCCCATCCCCTCATTGGAGGGAGAGATGGATCTGCCAACTTATCTGGGGGGAGACTGCAAAGTTATATCCTAAATATCACCATCACACTGTTGTTCAGTTACATCAGATACAAATAGAAGTTAACGGTAATAGTCCACTGAATGACCTGCAGCTGCCCCAATGTGGCCCTAACTCCACGAAGCAGCGGTGCCTCCTTCCCCAGTCTTGTGTTGTCCTTCTCATTCCCTCCCACTCCTAGTCTCTTTGCTTATTATGAATTGAAAGAGGCTGTATTGGGGAAGTATAAGAGTTTGGACCCATAAACCTCTGATATCTGAGCCACATTTGGGAGGAGGGGGGCATGAGGAATTGCTGTGAGTTCTGAAATTCAAGTCTCGTTTCAATTCAATGGGTCCTGTTGAGACCTAACAGGATCAGGTGGTCAGATTCAACAGGAATCTGCTTTTACGCACTCCTCCTGCCCAGGCATCCTCAAAACATCTAGCGAAAGAACCACACATAAGTCAAGAAGAGTACAACAGAAGTTAGAACTACTAATATTTTCATCTTGTGCATTCTTTTTTTTTTAATTTTATTTTATTTTTAAACTTTACAATATTGTATTGGTTTTGCCAAATATCGAGATGAATCCGCCACAAGCTGATGGAAAGTTAAGCATGTGCATTAATTCACCTTTCCTGATTCCCACTTTCTCCCATGCAACATTATTTTCTCCTTCATGTAGGTTTTTAGAGCCCTTTGTCTTCATTACACTATTTACTGATCACATCTTAGTGAGGTTGGTTGTACATGACTTTCTTTCTATCTAGATTATGATTCTTTGAAAGATAAGAAATAAGTATTATTTTTCTTGGTATTCTCAAGGCAAAGCCCAGGACTTAGCATGCAGTAAATAGACTATGAATGGGTTCAGAATGGATGCGGAAATTAGTTCTTTCAGCCCAGGAACAACTTGGTAAATTATTAAAGCCAATAATTTGGACCAGAGAGCTGACATCAGACATTACTTTAATTTCTCCCTTGACTCCACTATTTGCGCAGATCAGCCAGATCCCTGGTCTGATATTTAGGTATCCATGAGATATCAGAGTTCTAATCAGTCAAATAGGCATTCTTTATATCAAAGTACCCAAGTTCAATCCCTGGGTCAGAAAGATCCCATGGAGAAGGGCATGGCAACACACTCCAGTATTCTTGCCTGGAGAATTCCATGGACAGAAGAGCCTGGAGGGCTACAGCCAATGGGGTTGCAAAGAGTCAGACATGAATAAGTGACTGACACTTTCACTTTCACTTCAGTTACAAATGCCTACTTGATTATCAATGCTGGTGAAAAAGCCTGGACTGTGTAGAAATCTCAAGGCTAACCCTCCTGGTACTCTCTTACAACCCAGGCCAATCCAGGCTGTAGGAGGCATATTTATGCAAAGCAGCAAATACCTATCAAGTGTCTTCTATTAGATCTCAGCCTCATCCTGAGCCTTATCCTCTTTTCTCAACCTCAAGTCCTTCAGTTCTCCAAAGATGTAGGCCTTTCTCAAGCAAAGATATTTCTGGTCCTAAGTTTTACCCTCAGGAAAAGAAATAAAAAAATAAATAAGAGAATAACTTCTGTTTCACCTTTACATTTCTCTCTATCACTGGGCATTCCTGGTGGTTCAGATGGTAAAGAATCTGCCTGCAATGCAGGAGACCTGGGTTTAATCCCTGGATCAGGAAGATCCCCTGGAGAAGAGATTGTCTACCCACTCCAGTATTCTTGCGTGGACAAGAATCCATGGACAGAGGAACCTGGAGAGCTACAGTCCATGGGGTTGCAAAGAGTCAGACATGACTGAGCAACTCACACACACACACACAAATACTTTAAGTTTTGTAATGATGTCACTTATAATGATACTTTAATTCTTATAAATTTTTCATGCACTTTTTTAGGAATATTGAGCACTTACTGTATGCCTGGCACTGTTCAAACAATGGAGGATACAGCAATGAACAAGGGTCTACTGATTTCATGTCCACAGTCTAGTAACCAGTGACAGAAAAGATAATCAGATTTGATAAGAAAAGATACTTTATAAAAATGTGACTAATTATTGTGGACTCTGAGGTGGCAATCTAAAAGAATACATAAGATTTAACTGAACATTGCAGCTTGGCCATACCACATTGCACCAGAAATTCTTAAAAGAAATGTCTGTATTACTTTTGGTTCTTATGGTAAAATATAAAGCTTATTTTCAATGTTTTTGTTATAGGAAAGACTGGAATCATGGGTTGGAATGAATTTTTATTTCTGGCTTATTATTCCAATAAAAGCATATGGTTTTATACAGAATAAGAAGAGGATCCTTGCTGTTTGAAAAACTAATTGATGACAGGATTATAAAAAGTTTTGTCTGAGAATGGTTTTCAGTAATTTGGTGAGGAATTTCCTGTAAAGTCTGGAGTAGAAAGACTGGGATGATACCCTGGTCTTCACAGGCAAGGTATCCTTTTGCTATTACTAAAAAATACTCCTGCTTTATGTAAACAGTGTATAATGTTCCTATTATAATATGTTTTATTATATATATAAGTAGTCTATGCAAATGGGAATTAATAGCTAGGTATCAGAGGCATAGAGTTACATTAGTGTGTCAATGAATCATTGTGTTGTCAGCCCAACATCTATACTCTAAACACAGCAATCACTCTTGTAACCTCAATTAACATGTCCACACAGTGATCTCCCATGAGTCATGCTTGTACACTGACCACTGTTGGTTGGAGCTGGCTTGTCCACCTGATCCAGTCTGGGACAATTAGTTAAGATAGGGGCTGAAAGAAGGAAGCTAGCCCTTCTTGTAACTGGACCACAAACAAGAGAAGCTTGGGTTCTGTGGCTTGGCATCTTCTACATTGCTCAAGTAAAGCATAAAATCCATTCTTCAAAGAGAGAGAAAGAACAAAGGAACAAATCAGAATTGATTCTAGGCTGTTGCTCATCCAGTGTCACATTCCTTCTGTGTGGTCTGGACCAATCTATAGAAAACACGCTGCTAAATAGAGATGCATGATGTCTCTTTCCTCTGTATCTTCTGAGATTCTCTCTCCATTCCATGCCTCATGAATTTTAAGGTCTCTTCTGTAAAACTTTACTTAGGTTTCTAGCTGACACTGTAACTCATGACAGCACTTCCCCAATGGCTCAAGCGGTATAGAACCTACCTGCAATGCAGGAGACACAGGTTTGATCCTGTATCAGGAAGATTGCCAGGAGAAGGAAATGGCAACCCACTCCAGTATTCTTGCCTGGAAAATCCCATGGGAAGAGGAGCCTGGCAGGCTACAGTCCATGGGGTCACAAAGAGTCAGACATGACTAAGCATGCATGCACAGGTACATAGCTCATGACAGATATATTTCTTTGTGACACCAGCAGAGGACTTGATACACTGTACAATGTAGTTTGTACAAACCTCTTGTGAAGTGAAGTGAAGTCACTCAGTCGTGTCCGACTCTGCGACCCCATGGACTATAGCCTACCACGCTCCTCCATCCACGGGATTTTCCAGGCAAGAGTACTGGAGTGGATTGCCATTTCCTTCTCCAGAGGACCTTCCCAACCCAGGGATCGAACCCGGGTCTCCTGGATTGTAGGCAGACGCTTTACCGTCTGATAGAAGCCCCTAGAGGCCAAAGACAATACATTATGTTCAGCTCTTTAATGCCTAGAAATATCTCTTTAAATACTAAATACATTCTTATTATTAAATCAAATTATTAAGTAGTTAGTCTGCAAGTTAAAAAATGTCACTTCTATTTCTCTTGACTTCCACGGAAATAGTTCCATTTTTAAAGTAACAACCCAACAAAGTCATTTATTCATCCATTCATTCAATAAATGATTCATTTTACTCCTCAAACACATCTTATTTTGTAATTCAATTGTGCAGAAATATCTTCAAAGTCTTTAATATAATGATTTTTATTTAAATATTGAACAAAAGTTCCAGACTTGGCAGTAGTCAACAGTCCTAGGCAAATATTCCTATTCAAATTGATATTGCAATATAATAAGCAAAATAATGATTCTGGTAGTTTTTAAATAGCTGCATTTTATTTTAAAATACACAGATTTCATAACCAAACCAGAAATTAAATGTCTGATACATTTAAAATCCAAAAAAGTATTAGCTTATTACAAAGCATAAAATGCAAACATAAATTTATTTTAAAATGTTTATTATTAGATAAAATTTAAAAATTATTCCTCAAAATATGATAGACATTACATTAAAGAAAAATCAATCATAAAATTTTTGCTATCAAGTAGTCTAAAAAATTAAAATATTCATATTGTAAACAAATCACACAGCATAGTCTAGAAAAAATCAAAACAGTGAAAAAGGCTAACTCCAAAATAATTCTCTTTTCTAAAGAGAGGGGTGCAAGACTGAGGGAAAAACCTAAGACAATAGATTTTATACCCAAATGATTTTCCACTTGGAGAAATTTCACCTACTCCAATTTTGTGATTTGTTGTGTTCTTCCAGTTGCCTCCGAGGTCCAAGCTGTCTGGAATAATATTCTGAATGTTAGCACTTGCATAAAGTTAGTATAGCTTTAATGTTTCTGCCAAATGTCATTACCTCATTTCTCAAACTGAACTGTGGAAATAACTGGAATCATCTCATACAGACCTTTGATTAGTTGAAATGAAAAAAGGAGAAAAGCAAGGACATAATAGCTAGTGAAACTCTTCTATGCTTTGTGATTCAAATTGCATCAATATGACTTACCAACTCTACCAACATTTGCTTAATTTGAGATGTGAGGCTAGACCACGGAAAAGTAAATGATTAGATGCTTATATGATTCAGATTCTGTGCCTGTTAGCCAATGGATTGATTCATTTTGATCCACAAAAAGTCAGCCAGCCACATAGACAAGGTCAAGAACATAAGCCAAAAATCTAAAAACAATCAAAGAATCTTGCTAGCTTCCAATTTAGGACAGAGTGAAAAAAGGTCAGAGACAATGTCTGGTACCTTACTGACACCCCTTCCCCTCAGTTCTGCCCCTCCAAGAACGGCATAAGATTGTATGTGTGGGTATGTGTGCAATTATATTCTCATACATTCAAATGTCACTCTTCACAGGTACCATAATTGTGAATTCACCTACTTTCTAAAGTTTATAACCCCCCAATCAATATCACACTAAAAATCACTTTTGTGATAATTCATGAACATGCTCAGAGCAGGAAAAAAAAAAAAATTGAGTTGTCCAAGGTATTCGTTTTCAGCTGCGGTTAGGCAAGGAGATGCTCCGGTTTCTTGCTTCACTCTAACACAGACACGACCAGAGAATGGAGAACACGGGAGCAGTGGTGAAGCTCCAGCAACGGGCTCAGGGGGTTTGAATTCTAACTCTGCCACCTATTAGTGCGGCAGCCCCAAGCAAGTCACTTAACATTCCTGAACTTTATTTTCTCCTTTGTAAAATAAGGAGAATAGAATCTACTAGGGTGAGTTGTTTTTAGGATTGAAAATTATACACTATGTGAGATATGCATACCCACTAGGAGCTGATCTGATGGTGAACACAACTTTATAGAACATGTAGCTACTACGAATATCAAGAATCCACTGTATCTAGACACTGGTGATAAGATTCTGAGGCATCACAGAGACTTACATTTGCACTCTAAAATGCCTGGAAGATAGCATTCTTACCCCAGACCTTATGTTCCCTTATTTTTACATACACCTCGGTGTTATTACATTTTAACTACAGGAATTTATGTGCTATCTAGCTTTCTACAATCAATCTTTGCTATACGAGACTGAATAGCAAATAAAAGGAAAGCGCTATTTTTAAGCTGGTAGATGACAGAAAACATGTTCTATTAACTAATGCACATGTGCTAAGTCACTTCAGTCATATTCAATTCCTTGTGACCCAATGGACTTTAGCCTGCCAGCCTCTGTCAATGGGATTCTCCTGGTGAGAACACCGGAGTGGGTTGCCATGCCCTCCTCCAGGGGATTTTCCTGACCCAGGGATTGAACCCGTGTCTCTTATGTCTCCTGCATTGTCAGGCAGCTTCTTTACCATTAGTGTCACCTGAGAAGCTCCCTATTAACTAATGGCTAATACCTAAAGCAGTCTTATGAGGTGTAGATTTATGTGCTTATATTTAGCCTGAAATATCTTCCTAGGAGGTATTATGTTGCTTATCTTTTCAGTTACTAAATCAGTTCAGTTCAGTCGCTCAGTCATGTCCAACTCTTTGCGACCCCGTGGACTGCAGCACGTGAGGCTCCCCTGTCTATCACCAACTCCCAGAGCTTACTCAAACTCATGTCCATTGAGTCAGTGATGCCATCCAACTATCTCATCCTCTGTTGTCCCCTTCTCCTCCCGCCTTCAGTCTTTTCCAGCATCAAAGTCTTTTCCAATGAGTCAATTCTTCGCATCAGGTGACCAAAGTATTGGAGTTTCAGCTTCAGCACCAGTCCTTCCAGTGACAGGACTCATTTCCTTTACCATGGACTGGTTGGATCTCCTTGCAGTCCAAAGGACTCTCAAGAGTCTTCTCCAACACCACAGTTCAAAAGCATCAATTCTTCGGCGTTCAGCTTTCTTTATAGTCCAACTCTCACATCCATACATGACTACTGGAAAAATCATAGCTTTGACTAGATGCACCTTTGTCAGCAAAGTAATATCTCTGCTTTTTAATATGCTGTCTAGGTTGGTCATAGCTTTTCTTCCAAGGAGCAAGCATCTTTTAATTTCATGGCTTCAGTTACCATCTGCAGTGATTTTGGAGCCCATAAAAATAAAGTTTCTCACTGTTTCTTTGTTTCCCCATCTATTTGCCATGAAGTGGTGGGACCAGATGCCATGATCTTACTTTTCTGAATGCTGAGTTTTAAGTCAAATTTTTCACTCTCCTCTTTTACTTTCATCAAGAGGCTCTTCAGTTCATCTTCACTTTCTGCCATAAGGGTGGTGTCATCTGTATATCTGAGGTTATTGATATTTCTCCCAGCAGTCTTGATTTCATCTTATGCTTCATCCAGCCTGGAATTTTGCATGATATACTCTGCATAGAAGTTAAATAAGCAGGGTGACAATATACAGCCGTGACATACTCCTTTCCTGGTTTGGAATCAGTCTGTTGTTCCATGTTCAATTGGCCAAGTGCAAAGTGTGTGGGGCTGTAACCTGGGCTTGCAGTTTGCCTAGTGGTCCTTACCCTGCTTCTCCTTCCTGGATCATCTTCTTTTTTTTTTCTTTTTTTTTGTCACCCAGCGAGGCTTATGGGCTCTTAGTTCCCTGATCACGGATGGACCTCAGCCTTGTCTAACTCAATGAACTATGAGCCATGTCATGTAGGGCCACCCAAGACGGATGGGTCATGGTGGAGAGTTCTGACAAAACATGGTCCACTGGAGAAGAGAATGGCAAACCACTTCAGTATTCTTGCCCTGTGAACCCCATGAACAGTTCCTAAATACCTAGTTTTATCAAACACTGACCTGTAACTTCAGAGTACACTATTAGCCCACATCTTTCTTCCTCCTGGTTGTGATTCATTTATAAAAGCTTCTCTAACTTCCATCTCCACCTAAAGTTCATCTTTCTATCCTCTGAAACCTTCCAGAAAAATTCAGAACACAGGAAAAACCAACTAGGATGGGATACTAAAATAGAATCTCTTGAACTCCGTGTGTAGGAAGACAGATTCCTCCCATTCTCCTCTGACAATGTGTTCCTCCATGGATCAGTATTACAGACCGTATCGTATGCTTCTTAAAATGGCAGAGCAAAAAAACGTTTACTGAAATCTACAAGGTGCCTGTGTTGTCATAGAAACTATAAAATGTAGTTGTCCATTTTGCTTGTTCTACCACAAAAATGGGAAAAGAACTAAGAAACTCTCTTCAAAAATGGACCTACTAGATACTGAGACAAACATTTAACTTGTTATTAAAAACGTTGCCACTGCTGCTGCTAAGTCACTTCAGTCGTGTCTGACTCTGTGTGACCCCAGAGACGGCAGCCCATGAGGCTCCCCTGTCCCTGGGATTCTCCAGGCAAGAACACTGGAGTGAGGTGCCATTTCCTTCTCCAATGCATGAAAGTGAAAAGTGAAAGGGAAGTCACTCAGTCGTGTCTGACTCTTAGCGACCCCAAGGACTACAGCCTACTAGGCTCCTCCATCCATGGGATTTTCCAGGCAAGAGTACTGGAGTGGGATGCCATTAAATATAAAATTTCACAAGTTTAGGAGCTCTTGATATCATTCTGGATTTAATTTTAGGAAATACATGGCCCTCATAAGATCAGCAAACAATATGCATTTTCAAGGAGCCTCTGATTACGAGGGTTTAATTTGGCTAGGCTCAAGTTTAGAAGGGAAAAACTGAGTCACAATTTTTTTTCCTATAACTATATACTCTAACTAGACCACTTTTTCAATGGCCAAGTACAAGTTGCATTTGGAGTCACTCGAAGAGGGAAATACAGCCCTTCATGCGTCATTTGAGTTTGGTGCTTCTTCACCACCCTGTTGTGCATCTGTATGCCCGCAACCACATCAGCTCACAAACCTGACAGCTCTATTTGTCAGGGAGGTTTTGTTGCAGCAGCTTTTACGCTTGTAACATTTGGTTTCCATCCATTCTGTATGTGGTTTTAGAACTAATATTCCAGAGTCCCACTTAGTTAGGTAATAGAAAGTGGTGACCACACTTGAAATAATTTAGCAAGAGTTTCAAAAAAGCTAAAGCACTGGGTCCAGAGGTTTCATCAGACCACACTTTCAAGCAAGATTTCTGGAACTGTACTTCCTGTTTATTCCCAGTCAGAACTATTGGGAAGCTCTCCATTCTTGTGGTAACAGTACTTGAGATTCAATAGTAACTAAAAACCAGAAACCGTGACATAATCTGAGATCACTCTGAGTTTGGGGGAAAGCTACTGTTTCTTTCCATTTCTCCAATTGAATTTCTGCATTTTTTAAAATAACAGAAAATATATCTGACCCACTTAAATTATTTTACAGCTATTTCATATAACTCTAAAACATGCAGAGAGTACAGTCTAATACTCTGTGATAGTGTTACTTGCTCCTTCGTGTTCAACTCTTTGTGACCCTATGGACTGTAGCCCATCAAACTCCTCTATCCATGGAATTCTCCAAGCAAGAATACTGGAGTGGGTTGCTCTTCTCCAGGGGATCCTCCCAACCCAGGAAGCGAACCCGGGTCTCCTGCACTACAGGCAGATTCTTTACCATCTGAGCCACCAGAGAAATCCACAGTCTAGTAGTAGAAGAGACAATACATAAACATCAAAGTTCAAAATACCACCCAACATATCATATGACATATAAATAACAAAATACATTTTTAACTACAAATGTACCTAAAATAAGTGTAATTGGTAGCAGAGGACAAGGGTCCCTCCTGAGTGAGGTAGAGGACAGGGTACTTAAGAAAGTGTTCCAAGATGATCAGATGTTTTACACTGAAGATCTTCGGTTAAATGGGGGAGGAGGGAATGCATGGTGGGGTTAAAGAAAACAATGTAAATAAGACTATGCAGACCAAAAATCCAGTGTATACATATGAGAATTATGAATAAGACAGATGAGCCATTACCCCGGTTTCATGTTAGATATTTGTGGAAGTTAAAAGAAGTTGAAGGTCAGAGAGTTGAGTTAGTGAGAGAGAGCCAAGTTAATGAGTCTGAGCTTCACTCAGTCACTTGAACGGAAGGCATTTCAGTGTGTGATTAAGAGCCTAGGGACTGTTCCCTCTTCCCCACACGTCCAACCACATCCACATCTGGGGTTTGACTCTTGACCTTGGGTCTTGCAAGTTATCTGATCTTCAGTGAGCTGCTGAACTCTTTGAGCTGTTAAACGATAATACTAGTCATTTCAAAGGATTCTTGTGTCGATTATTTAAGTCTACCCACATAAACTACTTAGAACTGTGCCTCCTACAAAGTAAACTCCCCAGTATTGCTATTATAATTGAGCTTAAAATATTATAAATCAAAGATTTAGGAAAGTGTCTAAATATACTGGAGAAGGGTGACTGTAAGAAATGAGAGCAATAAAGAGAAAACCACCAGTTTCTTAAATATGTGATGATTAAGGGCTAATAAGGTAGTAGCAGCAGGAAAATACAGAAAGGAAAAGATGTCAGAAATATTCCAAAGGCAAATTTGTCAGGATTTAGGGACTGGTTATCTTTCGGAGGTGCTAAAAAGGAATGAATCGAGGAGGCTCCAAGATTTTGTTACTCTTCCTTTATAAAAATTAGGAAATAAATTAAGAGTGTGAGAGAGAATTTGAATGAAAAGATCATGAATTCTGTCTTAAATATAATGTCTGAAGTGCTTATAATACATCCAGGTGGAGATATCTGTGAGGCCCCTGACCAAGTAGAACTAGAGTTTATGAGAGAGAGGTCCAGAGGGAAGTGAAAAACATGAGCTAAAGGTAATAAGATAGAATCTGGATGAAAAAGAAAAGAGAGGAACAAGGATATTACTTTGGAGAACACCAATCTTTGCAGGGAGGAAAAAGAGTAACTAAGATTTTTAAAGAAGAAACAATCTGATATAAGAGATTGTTACATCTGGAAGATGGCCATTTTCAGAGGCCAAAGAATGAAAATTTCCAAAAAGTGTGAATTAGTTATCAAGATGTAATGCTACTGAAGTAAAAGTAGTTCATTATTAACAAAAAGTTGTTACATTTATCCCCCGGAAGCTCATTGGTGATTCTTGAGAACAGATTCAAAAAAGGGACAAGGGGTAAGGCAGACTGCAAGGGCAAAAGAAATAAGTCATGGAGGCATCAAGTGTAGACCAACTTTGAAAACCAACTCTTTGGTGGTTGAACACAAAAGACATTGGACAGTAGTCTTAGAAATAAACAGAAGGTTCAAGACGTGATTAATTTTTGTATGAATTTTTGATTATATGTTTTATTTTATTTTTTTTTTTTTGCAGCTATTATGACCTTTTTATTTTTTGATTTTTTTTTAATTTTATTTTTTAAAAAAAAATCACATGCTCCCCATCCTGAACCCTCCTCCCTCCCAACCTCCCATGTTTTAAAAGAGGTAAAGGGGTAATATGGAGAAGGCAATGGCACCCCACTCCAGTACTCTTGCCTGAAAAATCCCATGGACGGAGGAGCCTGGTGGGCTGCAGTCCATGGGGTCGCTAAGAGTCGGACACGACTGAGCAACTTCACTCTCACTTTTCACTTTCCTGCATTGGAGAAGGAAATGGCAACCCACTCCAGTGTTCTTGCCTGGAGAATCCCAGGGATGGAGAAGCCTCGTGGGCTGACGTCTATGGGGTCACACAGAGTCGGACACAACTGAAGTGACTTAGCAGCAAAGGGGTAATATGCTAAGGTGCCTCCCAGTGTGAACAGAAGCTTCACCAATCAGAGGAGATGCTGGCTGGCAGGTCACACCAGTGTAGAAAAGTTGAATGAGTCCGGTTCTATAGGAGGAAGAGAAAGAGGCAGAGAGACGTTCACATCAGAGACAGAGGAGGTCATTCGCTGAAGAATTTTATGGAAAGGGTTAAAAAATCATGGCCTAAAGAGTACAAATGACAACTGAGTGATGGAAAAAGAAGAAAAGCATTTTCCCCCTATAGCAGAGAGTAAAAGAGGTGAAGATAAAGAGGCATTATGAGATTATCAGGAAAGAGTGACGATACAAACATCTAAGGGCAAGGGGAGTCAAGTTGCCGGGGGTCATCTGATGACATGTCCAAGAGGAGCAAGGGTCATCTCTTAGAGTAAGGGAGATGTCAGAGGACTGGAAGCTGAAACGTGTAGAAAATTGAAAACAGCTGCAGTGAGGAATGCACTAAGAATTTCACAAGCAAAAGATAAAGAATGTTGCATTCTTTATTGACAAGAAGCATTAAAAGCCCAAATGAGGTTACATAGCATGAATTTGCAGTGAACAAAGTCTGCACAGCTTCGTGACTTTCTGTAACATAAAACAGGTTACCTCATCTTATTGCCTCATCAGTTGTTCCTCAACGAATACTCTCCTTTTCAATTTTTCCAATATACTTTTAAATGAATCCAGAAATGAGTTAAAAATCCACAATATTTGATGAAAATCTATATACCATAATACAAGAAAGACAAAGTTATATTTAATTCAATACAGCAGCAGGAGCATGTTCAATTTGCCTTTAACTACAATTCTTATCCTCACAATATTATGTTAGTGAATGATTAAATATTCTTGCCTTGGTCAAGTAATATTATACAAAATATGCTCTTATAATTACCACAGTAAATCAAAATTAATATCCAGTTGTTACTATTTTATTCCAAGGATTGGCAACTATAAACTGCAAGCTAAATCCAGCCCACCATCTGTTTTTGTACATCCTATGAGCAAAGAATGATTTTTACATTCATAAATGGTTGAAAATTTTAAGAAGAGTGTTTTACGATATGAAAAATGATATGTTATTAAAATTTCAGTGTTCATAAATAATTGCATTGGAACAGAGCCATGCTCATTATTTATATATTGTCTGCGGCTGCTTCCGCACCACAAGAGCAGCACTGAGTAGCTGCAACAGATTCCATGTGACCCACAAAGCCTAAGTCATTCACTATCTGGCCCTCTGCAGGAAAAGTTTGAGGATTCCCTTTCTATATGTTTAAAAAAATATTTATTGAGCACTTATTATGTATTGGGCTTCCATGGTGGAACAGTGGTAAAGAATCTGCCTGCCAATGCAGGAAGCAAGAGAGGCTTTTGATTCCTGCATCAGAAGGATGCCCTGGAGGAGGAAATGGCAACCCACTCCAGTATTCTTGCCTGGGAAATCCCTTGGACAGAGGAACCTGGACAGCTTCCATCCGTGGGGTCTCAAGAGTTGGACACGACTGAGCGCATACATACGGTGATAAATTAATGTCACCTGAATGGTGTTTGAAGGACATCAAACCTGATTGATGCTGCACACACAGGATCCCCATACACTGCATCACCCCTATGTATTTTTCAGAAGAGAAAACTACAATTTCACATGCATAAGTGGCCTCATAAGTAATAAAGTGGAAGCCAGAACTCAAGCCTTGTGATCCTTGCCCATTGCACCACCTCACATCCCTCATACCAGTAAAAATGGGGATGATTATTAAATCATAAGGTCTATGTGAGAACTGATCATGTGAATAACCTTTTAAATGTGTTAACTTTTAAAGCTATCAAAACTATGCAAATGCTAGAAAGCATTATCATTACAAAGTAATGGGAAGAAGGATATATAAGCAATGAATAAAAGACAGAATGTGAAAAGTGTCACCACAGAATACAAATAAATTGCTACAGTGGTTCATCTCAGTAAATGCCAAGGTTCAATGAGGGTATCAAGGAAGACTTCATGAAGAGTACAGCACTTACGCTCTGCCCAGAGGTATGAGCTAGCAAGGCTTCAATCAAAGATAGGGCTTCTCTGGTGGCTCAGATGGTAAAGAATCTGCCTGCAATGCAGGAGACCCAGGTTCAATCCCTGGGTCGGGAAGATCTACTACAGAAAGGAATGGCAATCCACGCCAGTATTCTTGCCTGGAGAATTCCATGGACAGAGGAGCCTGGTGGGGCTACACTCCATGGGGTTACAAAGAGTCAGACACCCTCAGTAAGGGATTATTAAAATGATCAATATTGTGCTTACAATTTCATTTATCAAAATGCTGCAGTTATTCATTCATCAAAATCATTCTCCTCACTCTGTTTGGTTGGGGTTTACCTAAGAATCGTACCAAAATTAAAATTTGTGCACCTGCATGCCATCTCTGTTAATACTGAAGGGTCAGAGGAGACAGGCTGACACTCTGTCCCCTGACACACAGTGGCCACTAATCACTTGATTCCAGTACTCTTTCCTACTGGCCTGGAAATCATTCTCCCCACAACTCTTTAAGCAGTACCACATAAGTTCAAACCTGTCTGAAATTAAGTGGTTAACACCATATTGGATTTCAGAAGGTTTTGCTGAAAAAAAAATTACTGAATTCAATTGCTCTGGGGAATGTACTAATTTGGTTTATTTTGATCTACTTATAAGAGGTGAAATTATTTCCAACTGAATACACGTACTCCTAACTAGAAGTGAAACTTATAATTATTCAGATACTAAAGCATTATCTGAGAGCAACTTCATGTATATGCAGACTTGGAACATATTACATGATTATAACTATTCTGTATCTGAAGATAAATTTAGAGAACTGCTTATCATTCTTCTCTCTGACCATCCTTGGGCTTATTGCTCCTTTCCATGTCTTCATCAGTCATTGGTATTTTTAACACTAATCAGGATATTTTGACTCTTTTTGACTTGGATCCTATTAAAGTAGCACATTCCTTATTTTTCTAACCCTATGTGACTAAGTAGAGTAGGAAAAAGAGTCCAGATTTAGGAATGACTCATTATTACCAACCTAATAAAAATGAGAATGGTGCTATGATCTAAAATCTTAACAAGTTCAGGGACTCCCCTGGTGGTCCAGTGGCTAAGACTCCATGCTCCCAATAGAGGGGCTCTGGTTTGACCCCTGGTCAGGAAACCAGACCCCACATCCTGCAACTCAAGAACCCATGTGAGACAACTAAGACCTGGCAAAGCTGGTAAAATAAATAAATAAATATTTTTTAAAAAAGAGTGGTAAGCCATATTTTTCAAAAAAATAAAATTTTAATAAGTTCAAATATTCCATAGACTCTTTCCTTTACCCCTAAAAGGAAGTAAATTCTAGTGACAGATCATACTTTCTTTAGCATCATGAAATATTTAATAAAATAACTGAAAATGAAGATTCAAGTTCAATGCAAGCATATCTCTATTATCAGTTTATAATCTAATTCGAGATTGCTGGTACTGGGTGTCAGAGTTACTTAATTGCTGAAGAAAATACCAATCTTCTCCAGTCTTACCTTTCACTGCCCACACCTCATGTGCAGTGAACATTTTTTTTTAATTTTGTCACTATACAAAACCTACACTTTTGCAAATAATAAAGATAAGTCTATTTTCTATCAAGTTCCAAAAGTTATATGACATGTTACCCAACAAACATTAAAATTCTTTTAGTAAGTTACTATGATACTTATTCTATTATCTGGAATACTCACCACATATCTATTCAAGTTTATTAAGTAATGGATAAGTCTACAGCAACATTCCTTCCTTTTAACTCATTCTCCCTATGTTCTGTGCTCTTCTGGAATCAAAGCAGTGTGTGAGGTCTCTATTTGATTGCCTGGAATGTAAATGTATAATATAAAAGTTTAAATGCCTGTGGTGTTAGAGAAGACTCTTGAGAGTCCCTTGGACTGCAAGGAGATCCAACCAGTCCATCCTAAAGGAGATCAGTCCTGAGTGTTCACTGGAAGGACTGATGTTGAAGCTGAAACTCCAATACTTTGGTCACCTGATGCAAAGAATGGAAAAGACCCTAATGCTGGGAAAGATGGAAAGCAGGAGTAGAAGGGGACGACAGAGGATGAGATTGTTGGATGGCATCACTGACTCAATGGACACGGGTTTGGGTGGACTCCGGGAGTTGGTGATGGACAGGGAAGCCTGGTGTGCTGCAGTCCATGGGGTCATAAAGAGTCGGATACGACTGAGTGACTGAACCGAACTGAATCGATCAATAGTAATAATAATGAGCAGAGATCCTGAGAATTGCTTTTTTAAAAAGGAAAGTGAGGCACTCAGACCACCTTAAGAAAAACAGAGTTTTATCATAAGGATATATAAGATCTAGAACTACAACTGTTAACTGACAAGCAGTTGGAGCTGATAAATCTCTAGAAAGCAATATCTCTGTCTCTCAAGTTCTCTCTCCTCTGGCTTTCAGTTTGCTGAGTTCTCTCCCACTAGACCAATGGCTTATCCTTTCCTTCATTTTGTATTCTTTTTACTACTTCATAGGTCCATTTTTTTTTCATCATCCCTTTCATTGTGATATCTTTGATCTTAAATCTCTCTGTATCTTATGGATGAATAGATGATGATGAAGGTGGTGGTGAAGAAGAGGAAGAGAAGGAAGCAATGAAGAAGAGAAGGAGAACAGAGGAAAGGAAGAGAGATTAGATAATAGATACACACACAGACAGGTACATAGATACCTATCTAGTTCTAGATAGATATCATAGATTTTCATTCATTTTGATATTTCCCATGTCCTTCAATTGAGTTTTAAGATTTTTCTTTTGTTCATTCTTTCTTAAGTTAATTCCTACATAATATAGAATTGCTTTCTTTTTACAAATAACATTCTATTCTATTGTATTTCTTGTTGGTTTTTGTTAGTCTAGAAAGAGAATATTGACTTTTATAAGTTGAAGTGAATTTTTATTTCTGAGCTAATCCTTATTGTGTTCCCCTGGATAATTCCTCTTATAAGATATATTCTCTGTCTCCATTCTGTTTTGTTTTGTTTTGTTCCCCTTTTATTGCAGTCTTTATGCTAGTTCATTTTATATTATCATTTCTCCCTGAAAGTGGTCAGCTATTGGAGAAAAAGAAAAATAGAGAGGCTTTCATTTGAGTTTTATGCTAACCAAATATGCTTTTTGCTTAGCACAAATATTTGGTATTAAAAAGTTTTATGTGACTCACAGAATTGTCGATAAGTCCCAACTCTGTGCTGTGATCCACACCCTCTCTTTCCTTACTTGACCTCTGGAAATCTTACTCAACTAGGCAAAAGCATTGTAGATAATCTAAAATGTCATATCATTGAACTTCTAGGCAAAATGGTTATCTAAACAGATACAGTCTCCCTCCCAGCATCATCTGACAACTAGAAATCTGGAGTCAATGTGTTTTAATTCAAATTACATGCATCTTTTCTAATATAGTATTCTAATTTTACATCATAAGTGTCATTTTGTCTAGGAACACAAACAGTGCCAAGAAATCAAATTTTTTCTTGTTAGGCTTATTGTTAGCAAGCTTCATATTATAGTTTGTAATTATTCTCTGTATACTGATCAAATAAAATATAAGTAATTATATAAGGTTTTAGGAACTGTCTTATTTTAAACTGTCCCAGAAGCGGGGCTTGAGACAGGAATTCAAGTGAGAGCCGTTGGAAAGCACAAGTAACACCGGTGAGGAATGGGAAATTAATATGGGGAAAAGAAGGCATCCCATAATGGCTATGCTACTACACCCCCTACAACAGTAAGCAACTAAAGTTTAATCCCACAGAGGAACTTTGAGGATGCATGCAAAATATATATCTCAGAATTGTCCAACACCTGCTTATAAGAGTCACTGACTGAGGGTTGCCCTCCAGGGACTGTGGGTTCACAGGTATTTTAAGGGCATCACATGTACAGGCAGCTCTCCATAGTTGCAGCAAAAAGAGCCTTAGGCACAGATGCAGACACCAGCAGTTGTCAATGAGCAGGATTTCCCACAGTTATGAATAGGGAACTGACCGTATTCGCCAGTTTATCCCTTGCACCAATTAGATGTACTCTGTCCCCATACTAACTTGTATCTTTTTTTTAATTTAAATTTATTTTTTTAATTAGAGGCTAATTACTTTACAATATTGTATTGGTTTTGCCATATATCAACATGAATCCACCACGGGTGTACACATGTTCCCAATCCTGAACCCCCCTCCCACCTCCCTCCCCATACCATCCCTCTAGGTTATCCCAGTGCACCAGCCCCAAGCTTCCTGTATCCTGCATTGAACCTGGACTGGCGATTCATTTCTTATATGATATTATACATGTTTCAATGCCATTCTCCTAAATCATTCCCCCCTCCCTCTCCTACAGAGTCCAAAAGACTGTTCTATACATCTTTGTCATCTTTTGCTGTCTCGCATACAGGGTTATCGTTAACATCCTTCTAAATTCCATATATATGCGTTAGTATACTGTATTGGTGTTTTTCTTTCTGGCTTACTTCACTCTGTATAATCGGCTCCAGTTTCATCCACCTCAGCCACTATGGAGAACAGTGTGGAGATTCCTTAAAAAACTGGAAATAGAACTGCCATACGACCCAGCAATCCCACTGCTGGGCATACACACCGAGGAAACCAGAATTGAAAGAGACACGTGTACCCCAATGTTCATCGCAGCACTGTTTATAATAGCCAGGACATGGAAGCAACCTAGATGTCCATCAGCAGATGAATGGATAAGAAAGCTGTGGTACATATACACAATGGAATATTACTCAGTCATTAAAAAGAATACATTTGAATCAGTTCTTTTTTTTTTTTAATTGAGGTAAAACTAACATGCTTCCCTGGTGGCTCAGTAGTAAAGGCCAATGCAGGAGACTTGGGTTTGATCTCTGGGTTCAACCCATGGCTTACAGTTTACGGGGTCACAAAAGAGTCAGACATGATTTAGTGACTAAACAACAACAAATAATTAACATATAACTTTATGTTAGTTTCAGGTGTACAGCATAATGCTTCAATATTTACATATACTGCAAAATGATCACCCTCACAAGTCTAGTTAAGTCATAACATACATATTAATATTATAGTTACAAAAGTTTTTTTATGATAATTTCACTTCATCTAGTTACTGTTTCTGGTAGCCAGTCACAATTTTGATTAAAAAAGAAAACTACTTGGGTATAATTACTTAATTGGTATAATTACTTAATATTAGTGTATAGTTACCCTGGCAAGCGGCCATACAACTCTTCAGGAAAAGATTGTGGACATTACTACTGCCTGTGCTTGCTGAGGCTGCAAAGTTCTTCATCAGGATGGCCCATCTTTCTCTTGGATCAATTCTGGGCCTGAGAACTGCTTCAGATCTGGACACTGGATAAGGGATCATGATTTTTGTTTGTTGCTGTTGGCACGTGACATCAATACCTGTTCTTGACCTTTTCACTTACAGAGGTACAACAAAACTCTCAGTGGGTGCCCCTCTCTGTATTTATAAAAACACTGAGAATTGCAGTGTTATATTTCTTTGTTTAAAAAAAAAATAATCCCTACTGGGCTTCCCTGGTGGCTCAGTGGTAAAGAATCTCAGGCTGCTGGTGCATAAGACAGGGGTTCCATCCCTGATCCAGGAAGATCTCACCAAAAAAAAAAAAAAAGATTAAAAAAATAACCTATCAAGAATAGTTTGAACAGTGCTTGCCTTCTTCTTTTTGTCTATAACTTAGGGTATAAATCAAGGATCTTTCCATGCCTTGGCAAATTGTCATACAACGTTTGAATCCGCTTCCAGTATTTTATCCTTCCCACTTTCAGTGTGGTGAAATATCTCTGAGCATTCCATGAATGTGAAGTTTTTCACTGGCATCCCTTTCTCTGAGATATCTTCAACCTGTCATGAACATTTTTCTCATTTATGCTGATAAGGCTGCCCTCACTGAGTTCCTCTGATCACATGTCTGGCAGTGTCCACATTTCCATGGTCAGCTATTTCTTCTTTTTTTTTTTTTTTTAGCTATTTCTTCTTTAACCTCATTTATATTTGATCAGAATTTCACTTCTAGCATTGTCATTTTTCTTTTCTCTAATTGATTTTTGATAGCCAATTCCTTCTTTCAATCATCCATTTCAGTAAAAGGTTACGTGGCTTTGTCCCTGGGTGATAAACAGACGATGCAGCTGGCTCTACTCTCCCATCCGTGTGGGAACTGAGTAACAGATGTGCAGTGACCGATTACCCACCCACTTCGAAAAAAGTGACACAACTGGTCACTGATCATAATGTGCCTCTGTTATTTACATAGTGATTTCTGCACTGAAGAGCTAGCAGCAAAGTTTATGCTTTATGCAATTACTTACAGTTAATATATCTTAGTAACTGCAATTTGAACTGTGTCGTTGGAGCACTGGTAGTTTTTAACTGAACTGCAGCAACTAAAATCCAAGTATATCAGAACCATGCAAAGCAAGGACTGCAAATCTATTCTAACAGGCTCACCTCTCTGAGCCTTTTGACTCCTTCAATCTCTGCCATGGTAGTTTCAGCATCTCCACCATTCAAGCAAAATATTATAACTGACTCCTGGTGTCCTCATCAGGATACTAAATTCTGAGTCAAGTGAGAGTACTCCTATTGGTCAACTCTCCTTTACCCAGCCTTATTTTGTAATTTCTCATACAGCACTCTCAAAATTTATTTCTAGACACATTTTTCTGGTTCCTGACAATACATTTTAGCCTGGTCTTGCAACTCATCTGGTGAATGATTCCTTTCCTCCCAAAGCAGAGATAGTACTTCCCCCAAGGTTATGCTGAGGTTGATCTTAGATACCATAGCGGCAGTTGGAGCAGAGCTAGAGGTAAGTATACTTGCAAGCATTGTTGTTGCTGTTGTTTAGTCACTAAGTCATGTCTGACTCTTTTGTGACCCCATGGACTGTAGCCCACCAGGCTTCTCTGTGCATGATTTCCTAGGCAAGAACACTGGAGTGGGTTGCCATTTCCTTCTCCAGGGTATCTTCCCAGTTCAGGGATCAAACCTGAATCTCTTGTCTCCTGCAATGGCAAGCGGATTCTTTACCATTGGGCCCACCTAGGAAGATACTTGTAAGCATATTATCCAGCAAAACATCTGCCTCAGGTAAGGACTGTCTCTCAGTGATGTCCAGGCAAAGAAGGATTGAGAAAGGTAAAGGACTTAGCAATTTCTACAGGCCCAGCAATTTAAGGAGATTTTGGAGGAATTCCGTAGGCTACCTTTATAAGTCCAAGAGCTCACAGAGCTCTTGAAAGAGTTTAAGATTCTCAAGTCAATCCATTCTAGATAGAAGGGTCCCACTCTTCTCAGTTCCCTAATTTTCAGAAGGAGACTTGCCAGAGCTGTTATTCAGCCTCTCTTGTAATTCTGCTACTCTCACAACCAGATACTGAACCTAATTTTCAACACAACCTGTCCTCCACCTTTAGAAGACTGGAGCTTCCTCAAATAGTGTCAAAGTGATTGTCTGGCTTTCACACAGTTCCCATGGTTCATGACTGACTAGTTTGAGTGTGTGGTTTTCTTCCTTTCTTCATATGTTAAATGACATGCTAAGTGAAACAAGTCAGACAGAGAAAGTCAAATACCATATGATCTCACTTTTATATGGAATCTTAAAAAAAAATGAAAAAAACTCACAGATACAGAGAATAGAATAGGGGTTGCTAGAGCAAGGGGTGAGGTTTGGGTGAAAGGGTGAAGGTGGTCAAAAGCTACAAACAACTTTCAGTTATAAGCAAGTCTGGGGTTTAAATGTATAACATGGTGACAATAGTTAATAACACTGTAGTATACATTTAAATGGAGAAGGCAATGGCACCCCACTCCAGTACTCTTGCCTGGACAATCCCAGGGATGGAGGAGCCTGGTAGGCTGCAGTCCATGGGGTCGCTGAGTCGGACACGACTGAGCGACTTCACTTTCACTTTTCACTTTCATGCACTGGAGAAGGAATGGCAACCCACTCCAGTGTTCTTGCCTGGAGAATCCCAGGGACGGGGGAGCCTGGTGGGCTGCCGTCTATGGGGTCTCACAGAGTTGGACACAACTGAAGAGACTTAGCAGCAGCAGCAGCATACATTTAAAAGTTGCTAAGAGAGTAAATCTCAAAAGTTGTCATCACAAGAAAAAAAATTATGTTATATAACTGACACTAATATTATTTGTCAATTATATCTAATAAAAAATGTAAATAAAAATTTTAAAATAAAATGTATACATTAAAAGAAATTAGCACACAATAAGGAGAGAGAGAAAAATTTCAGAATGGCAAGAGAAAATACAGAAAAGTACAGGCAAGAGAAAGTACAGGAAGTTGGGAACTGGTTCAGAAATCACTCTCCAAACTACATATACCCGAGGACAGTTCTCTTCTGGTGGTCTAACATGGTTTCCCCAGTCCGAGAGGAACTTCAAAGAGTAAAGTCCTTACAGAAGGGATGGACTCGCAGTGAAGATAACTTCACCCACTTTATATCTTGTCCCAGGGCTTGTGTTAATCAATGGGTAATGTTCTGATTTTCACAAATTCTGTTATTCTAGGTCTTAAAGATAAACACCCAGAATTAGATTCCAAATTAAACTCATAAAGTACAAAAAGATTTATACATGCAAGTCACACACATATATACACACACAGAGCATATATATATATATATGATACTAAGAACTATTATATCAATTACCAGTATATGTGTAGCATATAGTCTTAAGAAAATAAAATTCTGGCCAGTAATGAGTTATGATCATTTAGGATTTAGAAACAGAGTTATTTTTTCCATGGCATCTCTCTGTTTTTTCTAAACGTCTGAAGCATTATCTAAGCACAAATATGAAATGTCTGATGGAAAAAAAAAAAAACAGCCTTTGACTATTCAAAATGCCTTCTGGAGCACAGATTGATTTTTCTGATGCATCAAAGATTGAAACAGATGAACCTGCTGATAGTACTTTTCCTTTAATAACATGCTCCAAGGTTATACATGTTTTCCCAACTTGAGTTCTAAGTAAACATTCCTTTTCACAGTTGCTCTTCCAAAAACAATCCATTCGAAACTTTTACATTATAAAAATCCAGTCTACATCTTAACTTTATAAATCATATTCATGCGTACACATATTAAATTTTATCAACAGATATAATGGCAAAGGAAGAACTGTCATTATTTGGGATGAAAATTTAAAACTGAGGCTATCTATTACTTATATGGACATCAAGGGCCCCTGATGATTTTTTAATAACAGATGTTTATTCTTATTTCCATTTATTGCCAGAATTTTTTGCAACTAACCAGTAAACTAGGGGCCAGTTTATTTCCCCAGAGGTATGATTACATTAGTCACTCCGTAAACCTTGAATCAATTTAGTTCCAAGGTTTTCTACGGAACTCATTAGGTAATCTCTGGATCTAGGGAAATTAGTCACAGGCCCTAAAGGAATTCACCTTCGCTGAACCAAAAGGGAAAAAAAAATCAGTAGCAGCAAATATACTGAAAAAATCTTAACCAAAAGGCTCCCCAATTCTTAACAAGTATGAATTCATCATACATTGAGTATTTTTACTACAAAGTAAATAACCGAAACCTATATTTATAGCATTATAGGCTAACTGGTCTGTAAATGTCAAGATCTGGTGTAAACTGGTGATTTAGTTGGGCAACCCTGGTGGCTTAGAGGGTAAAGCGTCTGCCCGCAATGCAGGACACCTGGGTTCGATCCCTGGGTCAGGAAGATCCCCTGGAGAAGGAAAAGGCGACCCACTCCAGTGATTTAGTTGCAACAGCAGAGTTCTAGGTCTAGCAGCTGTTGGAGTGGTTCTTCAAAAAGGGACAGTTTAATAAATGCACAGACTTGAACTAATGTTCTGCGGTGTCAATGACAAATCTCTACGCTGCTGGAAATAACGTCTTTCAAGGACTGGATGAAACTGTAGTTCTCTCACCAACACACTGCATTCACCCTTTTCTCCCATTATGTTTGAATCACATTGAGGAGATAAGTAGAGCCACGTTGTCAAATATTCAATTAGCTTCATCCCAGCCAGCCCTCTCAGTGGCACACTCTCTCTAGATTACTTGCCCCAAAGAGCACACCGGCAGGAAAAGCAAATAAGCTATAATTAGACTCCGATCCAGAGAAGTACATCATCCCTACCCACCCCCCTATTCGGTGTATGATGCTAGAAGTTCCATCTAGCATCATACACTAAGTAGCTCTGGAACCAGTTCACTCACTGCATTTCCAGATCGATTTTCTATCACATAAATTTTCTTTCATAAAATTCCAAAATGGACTTAGAAGGAAGGTACCAATTACTTCCTTCCTTTAACTGCCTGGAAATAAACTCCAAACATCATAAAAACAAAACTTTGTTTCATAAATAAACAAGACTGATCCTGTCCACAGTTTTTATATTTATCTGCAGCAAGTTGAGAACAAAAGGTCCCATGGGAAATTAAAGTGCTATTAAAGGCAAGTCAAAGCAAGTATCAAAAAATTCACTCAAGTCATGTTACTAATTAGCAGTAAAGAGTCAATGGAATTCAGAAAAATCCTTGTAACTGTAGGCTCTTTTCATCACTGTGCTATTTAAGAGAAGGTTGCTTTTCACTGAGTTATGTCCTCACTAGAATTTAATTTCTTCCAGCGGTGTTAAGTGACAATCAAAATCTAAACCCTGCCTCTGAGGCCTCTTAACGGCCAGTTTTCACTGGAATATAAAAATCTTATGATATAAAGTGTATTACAGTGAATAAAGTGTATTCCAGCTGGCCTTGGTCAGCTTAAAAACCAGAACAGCTGTGTGAACCCCTTCATAAATTTGCCCCTTCAGTGAAAGGAGAGGTTACAGGCTACAATAAACAATGCCGGGGTGCTGGGGAGGCCAGAGGAATTCTGCTCCATGCAGGAAACACCCAGGCCCAGATGCTCAGTTGTCCATACCTGTAAGCTCTCACATATTCTTAGTTTTTACAAAGACTTTGCTGTTACAGTCTATATCCATCTTGAAAACAAACACATGAGGAAAAAAAAAAAAATAAAGAAGGATAGATGGAAGGGGAAGAAGGAGAAGGGAGGAGAAGGATCTTTTCAAGACTGATCCTTCTCAAGATTTGAGAGCTTGATAACTAAGGGCAATTTGCCCAAAGAACAAAAACATCTTTGTATTTATGCTATGGAATAACATATTTAGATAATTAGGGAATGAATAAAATGCTAGGACCATAATTTTTTTCCCATGGAAAAATATAAAGTCTGTTTTTATAGCCCAACTGTTGCCCTTTCTCATATCTTTTCAAGTATTTTGCGTACAATGAGTTTTCCCCAAAGAATTACTTATCTGAGCAAAGCATCTGAATTCCATGAGTCAGGCCAGCCCCAACAAAGATCAGTTCTGATATCAGCGAGTTGCTATGAAGCAAAGGGAATAAAATTCACCATCACCCACCAAATCATAATATACATCCATTACATATTGTTTAAACTGAGCACTGCAAGAGAAGTTTAAAGAGTAACATTTTATGAGAAATATAGTCTGTTAGTCCACTTTTTAATCTTCTGAAGCATATATATTACAGGAGATTCAATGGAGAAATAAACACCTGACAAATAAAATTTCCATTTCTGGCATTTATAGATCTATAAATTAAAACTGGTTATCAAAAGGTTCTTTTTCAACCTATTAGAATTTATCTGTCTGATAATTTATGAACACTTGTTACTCAGATTTTAGGGCTCTTTCTGAATCAACAGCAGACTCACAACAACCAAATGCCTCTGTGAACCCTTTTTTCTCAATATTCTACACTAGGTGTTCACAAATTATGACTCCCTCTCCAGCCCACTTTTGTAAATAAAGTTTTATTGGAACACAGCCATGCTCATTCATTTACATATTTTTCTATGGGTGCTTTTGAGCAGAGTTTAAAAGTTGAAGCAGAGTCTATATGGTCCACAAAGCCTGAACTGTGTGGTATTCTAACAAAAATGGCGTTTTAACAAAAAGTTTTCTGAACAGTGCTCATTATCCCCATCTACCTATCTTTACTTTCCCAGTTTTACTGTCTTTCCAACTGAAATACACATTTCTAAGTCCTAATTTACTATAAACCTTAAGGATCATTCACCATACTTTCAGTATTTGGCTTGAAAAACACTTGTAAGTAAAATTTAGTTCTTTCCAAGGAAATAAGAATTGCTGTCACCTTTCATAACATAAGCCCTGCTCTTTATCCCCTGCTTGTTCTACATTTACTGGCGGCACACTTACCAGGCAGGCCACATACAGTTGCACAGGTTGCTGTCTACACAAAAGGGCCCAGCAAAGGGGATGAGCTGAGGCTGGACGCAACCCACACACCCCTTTTCTAGCCATAAACCTTGACACAGTGTTATATCCTTCCAGAAGAAAGGTCAGCTTTATTCTAAATTGCATGAAGTTCTCTTCTGCTCATGAAGCTTTGCACCTACGTGGTTGATAACGCCAGTGTGCACAAAGGTATCACCTGCTCCAGCAGAACACTGTGTTCTCTTGTTCTTTTTCAGCAGATCTCTGACAGGACCACAGAAAATGCAAGTAAAATTCCTAAGTAACATTCTGAATGTCCCAACTTTTGCATAGCTTAGCTCTGGTATTATGCACAGATATTCAGCAATTTATAGTGATGAAGTAGAAGCTAGAAGTTGAGAGAGAAGATAAAGGTAGGCTGATAAACAGGATGTGTTTATCATTTATGTTGAGGAAGTGAGAGGAAAGAGGCTTTACTTGTATAAGTCACATCCTGGCCCAATTCCTGTGTGGAATTCATACATTTCTAGGGTTGAGCAATTATTTCATTAAAAAAAAAAAGAGATGAGGAAAGAGATTAATTTCTGGGGGGGCGGGTGGGCAGTAGTGATGAAAAAAAAATGGTCTATGAGAGAAGAGGTTGAAAGGTAAGTAAAGTAATGGTTAAAAGGAGGAAGCAAGATTCTCATGGAAAATTTGGATGAGGAAACGTCAAGGATGAGAATTAAAGGGGAAAAGATGACTGGACATGAAGAGAAGGGTCTGAGTATGGAGCGTGAGAGGAGGTTCTGAGATAAGGAATCTGAGTTACAGAGAGAAGAAAAAGAAGAACCACGGCTGTGGCTCTAATCTTCTAGCTAATAAGTAATTTTAAAAGATCATTGATCTATTTTACCTTAATACAATATGCAATTATCCTAAAAATATAATGCATGATGGACTTCTCTGGTAGCTCAGAGGGTAAAGAATCTACCTGCAGTGCAGGAGACCTGGGTTTGGTCTCTGAATTGGGAAGATCCCTTGGAGAAGGGAATGGCAACCCACTCCAGTATTCTTGCCTGGAGAATTCCATGGACAGAGGAGCCTGCTGGGCTTCAGTCCATAGGGTCACAAAGAGTCAGACATGACTGAGTGACTAACACTTTCACTTTCATATAATGCATGATAGTAGAGCTGAAAGAATTTCTGAAGAGATCAGTGTTAGAACTTCAAGGAATTAAATATTCAAACATATTATACTAGGGAAAGAAGATAAAGAACAATGCATAATGTTAGATTTGCATTTTTATGTTTTTCTCAAGAAGTTTCTAACTTCACACCTTTGGATTCTTTATTCAGTCTAACTCTCTTGAAATAAATATATTATAATTCTGATTATTCAAACTATTATATTGAACTTGTGAAAAGCTTCTGAAGATGATGTATGACTTACCAGTTAGAAAGTGAATTATTTCTCAAAAAAAGAATTAGCCCTCAGCCACTCTAAACTGAAGATTACAATGTGATCATCTGAGTCACATACTTGAGTTTGAAATATTATCAAATTCTGGACTAACAAATCAGATGACTATTCTAAACTCCATGTTCATAAATATATTTATGATAAAAAAATGGTGACCCAAATATACCTACACACCTTCAGAAAGTTCATGGGGAAGATACACTTTTAAATTTGTTCCTAGATTTTACAAGGATTGAAGTGGACCTCTCCAGAAGGAACCACCTTTCCATTTTGGGAGGTCTTCTTCCAGCTGCGTCACCTCACCACTGAGATCATACCTTTCTGTATGTGACCTGAATAGAGCAATGGCACCACAAGACCAATTTCAGCACAATATCACATCCACAACAAACAAAGAAACAAACAAAAATTGGATAAAAGTTGTTTTGTTTCCCTTTTTGTCTTAGTTCTCTTTTCTCTGTTTGTTGCACAACAAAGTACCCCAAATTTACTACAAAGTACCACAAAAAACGAAAATTCTAAATTCACTCACAATTCCGTAGTTCTGACATCCAGCGTGGTATGACTGGGTCCTCAACTCAGTGCATCATGAGGCAGAAATGAAGGTGTCAGCTGAGCTGAGTTTTCAGCTGGAGGCTCTGAAAAAAAGAAAATCCACTTCTAAGCTCATTCTATTGTTGATAGAATTTAGTTCCTGAAGGTTTTATGACTGAAATCCCTGTTTCCTTGTTGGCTGCAGACCAGGGCATCTGTAACTTGTAGAGGCCTCTCACTGTTCCCTGACAAGCGGCCCTTTCCATAGCAAGGCACTGGTTTCTTTAAGACCAGCAGAAGTATGTCTCTGTTGCTCTGAAACTCTGTGTTCTGAAACCAGCTGGAGAAAACTCTCCGCTCTTAAAGGGCTTCCCTGATTAGTCCAGGCCCACCCAAGATAATCTTTCTTTTGCCATACGTATAATCACCTCATCATGTTCACAGGTGCCCCCTTACCCCCAGGGGAGGGTATTATATATGGGTGAGGGTCGTTAGAAATTATCTTAGAAATCTACCTGCCAGTTTTGTTTTAATTTTATTCACACTACAGAGTCGGTGATGCTGTCATGACACATGTACTGTCATATGGCCAAAAACTAGCCTCTCAGAAACTTCTCAACATAATAATCCTCCATCAAACATGGCAGTAATTGTTCTGAAAACACAGTAGCTGGAAAGACATCAGCTGGTAAAATCAGGATCTTACAAAAGAAAAGGCGATTGGGGGAACTATGAAAAAGTCATTAAGTGTGTTAGGGTCAGTGTATTCTTTATTAAGGCATTTGCTTCCTAAACAAACTATATTAGTTGACATTGCTGCTGCTGCTGCTAAGTCACTTCAGTCGTGTCCAACTCTGTGCGACCTCATAGACGGCAGCCCACCAGGCTCCCCAGTCCCTGGGATTCTCCAGGCAAGAACACTGGAGTGGGTTGCCATTGCCTTCTCCAATGCATGAAAGTAAAAAGTTAAAGTGAAGTCACTCAGATGTGTCCAACTCTTAGCGACCCCACAGACTACAGCCTACCAGGCTCCTCCATCCATGGGATTTTCCAGGCAAGAGTACTGGAGTGGGGTGCCATTGCCTTCTCAGATTAGTTGACATTAAGCTGTTTGAATAAACAGTTGTTCTGACTCATCTTTGATTATTCAGGGAACAAGTCTGCATACATCATGATTTGCTAAGATCTGTAAACTTTGGTTGGTTTAATTTGCTTATAAAATTTTATGCTTTTATAAAGTTTTTAAAATCAACTCTTGCAATCTTATAAATCTAGTATCTTTTGCACTTGCAATTTCCTTTACTTATTTTCCCAAGTTACAACAAAGTGCTTGTGTTGCTCCTTAGCTTAACACATTTTGGGGGGTCTAGATCTGATATCGTATCAATATCACTGCATTAGTCTCAGTGCCTGTATCTTCAATAAACGCTTGTTGAAAGACTGACTGAATGAATAAATGAATACTGAGAGGGCACAGCATAAATAGATGTCTCTGCTGCTGCTGCTGCTGCTGCTAAGTTGCTTCAGTCGTGTCCAACTCTGTGCAACCCCATAGACGGCAGCCCACCAGGCTCCACCGTCCCTGGGATTCTCGAGGCAAGAACACTGGAGTGGGTTGCCATTTCCTTCTCCAATGCATAAAAGTGAAAAGTGAAATCGAAGTCGCTCAGTCGTGTCAGACTCTTCACGACCCCATGGACCACAGTCTACCAGGCTCCTCTATCCATGGGATTCTCTAGGCAAGAGTACTGGAGTGGGTTGCCATTGCCTTCTCCAGAGATGTCTCTACTCTTTCCTAAATCTAAAGGAGAGGGGAAAAATAATTATCACACTCTTTGTTTTAAAAGAGTTGGACTAAACTGTTTATAATATATAAAAATAGATCATGAATTTTTAATTTGGGGCATATTTTTGTTTATTTCAGAACCGCATCTAACAGTAGTGGAACTCCTCAGGTATAAATGAAGAAGGGGACGTGTGCTGTTAATTTTTTGTGTCAACTTGGCTGGGCCACACTGCCCAGATGTTTGGTCAAGCGTGTTTCTGATGAGCCTGACATTCACATCAGTGGACTATGAGTAAAGGAGATTGCCCTCCACAATGTGGGTAGGTTTAATCCAATTAGATGAAGATCTGAATAGAACAATATCTGACCTCCCCTGAGCAAGAAGGAATTCTGCCAGCTCTCCCCTGGATCTCTAAGCCAATAGCCCTACAGATTTTAGACTTGCCAGCCTCCATGATCACACAGGCTGATTCCTTAAAATAAATCTGTCTCCATTTCTGCACACACATGCACACGCATATCCCTATTGGTTCTATCTCTCCAGAGAACCCTGGCTACCACAAGAAGCCTCAAGGAGGCACACCCACACTCTCAAAGTGGGAGCCTGCTCCTGTTCTCTAGGAACCCTCCCTCCCTCACAGCAGCTGGGGCTGTACTGCTGACCCACAGTCACCATCTAGGCTGGACTGTCCCTTTGTCAACTTGACATCACAGCCATCCTCTCCGGAAGTCTCTTCTGCATCCACAGAAGAGAAACTGGGAACTGCATTTCCAGACTCCACTTCCTTGTATAATTACAAGTTAAGAGTCTACCAGCAGCAGGCATTAGTGTGAGCTCTAGGGGACAGAAGAGATGGAGAGGCTGTTACCCTCTGGAGGCAGCTGCAGATAGACACGTGAGCTGACATGAGGATCAAAGTCACTTGAGCTTCTTTCAGAATCGTGGAAATCACTTCTGCCGGATGAGATCATCTGTCCAGCTTTCCTGCCCTTTGCCCCCACAGTGCTTCAACAGTTACATAAGCCTCTATTTCCCTGTATTGAAACTCTTCCTATTCAGAACACATACAACGACTCTGTGTTCTGACCAGACCCAGACTCCATCACTGATACATTCTTTGGAATTAGAAGGGGAGGAAGCTCTTCATTGTCCCATTATCCTAATGTATCAGATGGGGTATAATCACACTGAACTCCAGAAACAATCATAACCCTTTTCCACCCAGAAATTCCCATGACTCCTACAAAAGTGGGTCAACTCCTCATCCTCCTGTCTAAATCCATGGGCCTGAGATCCCTGGGCAGAAGCAGCAGAGCAAGAATGAGGTGATTCCCCTGGAAACATATTTTCCATTACACATCCCTTGGAACAGCAGGTTTCAACGTGTCTTCTATGATCGCGATTGAGACACTAAAACAGTTCTTCCCAGAATGAAGAAGATGAACTCATAGTTCCACCTTTAAAAATAAAATTTCTGACAATATTAGAACAGTTTATGCTTCTTAAATATCTGTGTGCATTGTGTCTGATTTCTTCAGTACCACTTCATAGGCATCCTCTTACGACAGGATAAACCTTAAACTCTTAACCTAGCTATGACAAACCAGTCCATCTGGCCTCTGCATACCATCTCAAACTTCCTTCACTCGCTCTGAATTCAGGCCTCATTAGCCTCTTTAAAAGTCAATCCCATTCCTTTTGGTCTTAGGGTCTTTGTACATTCCATTCTCTCTGCCTGAAAAAACTCCCATGGAGTCCTAACCTCACACCCTTTGTCTCCATAATTTCTACTCACTCTCCAGATCTCCTTTTAAACATCACTTCCACAAGCAGGGTACCTCATCCTGTTATTTACACATATATTATCCACTTTGCAGTGCGTGTTATAACTACAATTGACTAATTTTAAAATCTTTCCTCCCTTCGAGACTAGAGCTTCCTTGTGTGGTGTTTTCACCACGGTATCCTTGGCACCTGATGTGTGTTAAGCAAATAGACCTTAAATATGTGTTGAATAAAAGAAAAAAGAAAGGGAGAGAACAAGTAAGAAAGAAATGAAAGAACAAATGAAGGAAAGGAAGGAGGAGACCTGATGGTTATAATGAAATTCACCATAAATCAGTGACATTTCAGGTAGAACTGTAGAAAAAGGAATCTATGGATTGACTCCAGTTCAGTTCAGTTCAGTCGCTCAGTTGTGTCTGACTCTCTGCAACCCCATGAGCCGCAGCACACCAGGCCTCCCTGTCCATCACCAACTGCTGGAGTCCACCCAAACCCATGTCTATTGAGTCGGTGATGCCATCCAACCATCTCATCCTCTGTTGTCCCCTTCTCTTCCTGCCCTCAATCTTTTCCAGCATCAGGGTCTTTTCCAATGAGTCAGCTCTTTGCATCAGGTGGCCAAAGTACTGGAGTTTCAGCTTCAACATCAGTTCTTCCAATGAACACCCAGGACTGATCTCCTGTAGGATGGACTGGTTGGATCTCCTTGCAGTCCAAGGGACTCTCAAGAGTCTTCTCCAACACCACAGTTCAAAAGCATCAATTCTTTGGTGCTCAGCTTTCTTTAAAGTCCAATTCTCACATCCATGCATGACCACTGGAAAAACCATAGCCTTGAATAGATGGACCTTTGTTGACAAAGTAATGTCTCTGCTTTTTAATATGCTATCTAGGTTGGTCATAACTTTCCTTCCAAAGAGCTATTGTCTTTTAATTTCATGGCTGCAATCACCACCTGCAGTGATTTTGGAGCCCCGAAAAATAAAGTCAGGCACTGTTTTCACTGTTTCCCCATCTATTGCCCATGAAGTGATGGGACCAGATGCCATGATCTTCATTTTCTGAATGTTGAGCTTTAAGCCAACTTTTTCACTCTCCTCTTTCACTTTCATCAAGAGGTCCTTTAGTTCCTCTTCACTTTCTGCCATAAGGGTGGTGTCATCTGCATATCTGAGGTTATCGATATTTCTCCCAGCAATCTTGATTCCAGCTTGTGCTTCTTCCAGTCCAGCGTTTGTCATGATGTACTCTGCATAGAAGTTAAATAAGCAGGGTGACAATATACAGCCTTGACGTACTCCTTTTCCTATTTGGAACCAGTCTGTTGTTCCATGTCCAGTTCTAACGGTTGCTTCCTGACCTGCATATGGATTGACTGGACAGGAAAAAAGACCTTCACAGAAGGATACAGAGTGTTCTTTCTGGCAAAAAATTAATGTCGTGCTGGATCACTGAAAGAAAGCATGTTCTTTTAAGATGGTGATGATGACAGGAACTGGGGAAGGTAAGTAAGTCTTTAAGGAAAGCAGGCGGACGTGGTGGGCCAGCGGAAACCACACTACCTCCATTTGTGGAAGCATTTGGCTGCAACTGTTCCCAGCGGAACTCCGGGGACTGTGTCAGGGCACAATGGCTCCCGGCTTTTCTGGTTCCTGGCAATATAAAACAGCCTGAATCAAAGGACAGGAAACAAAGCAGACTGGACTGTTCTCCCCTGTGCACAGAAGTAGCCACTTGCCGCATGCAAAGGAAAGAAATGGATACCTTATGACGCCCACTCAGAATATAATGAGAGGAGCTCCTCTGTTTGAATCAATTTGTTCAGCAACATCTACTCAAGTCCTACACAGTTCCTGTCCAACTTCTTTATTCTACCTTTATAACCACCCCTCTCCCCCACTAAGAGTCAACATAGTAACTTTTCCCAGGGATTTGTGTGCATGTGTGTGGGGTGGGACACACATACAGGCAGAACAGTCACAATGAGATAAAGTCAAATGAGGTCAAAGAGAAAGGTCAGGTCAAGAGGAAATGGGAGATACACAGTGAAGGGTTCATTTCTTTGGAACTAGATTTATGGATGCTTGCCAGTGCTGCACAACTGCTTATTGTGTGGAAGAAAGGCAAAATGTGACAGCAAGACATTTCCACAAGTAAGACAATAAGAGAGTCTCCCTCTTTGAGGGCTTAATGCACTGAAAAATAAAAACAAATTCGGTTTTACAGCTTTAAATTATAGGAAAGACAACTGAGTGAAAAAAGAGAAATAAAGCTTAAAAATGATGTGTACTGAGGAAAAAACATCCAATCCATGCTACATAGAACAAACGTACTGCACCCAAGGCGTGTAATGTTCTAAAGTGCAAAGCTTTAAAATTTTTCCAATTCTCTGGAGATGAAAGAATCAAATGTACACATATGGATACACAAATAAACATTGATTTTTTTGTTGCTGTTCATCATGAGCTTTTTTGCATCAATTTTTATTTTTAGTTATTTCTTGGCCACACCCCCAGGCATGTGGGATCTTAGTTCCTCTATCAGGGATCAAACCCATGTTCCCTGCAGTGCAGGCAGAGTCTTACCCACTCCAGGGAAGTCTCACAAATACACTTTGATGTCACAAGAAAAATAAGGGGAAACTCAGCTTCATGAGGATTTTTATGAGAATTCTTGACCATCAGACTACATTTCAGCTTTCAGAACTGTACTCTCAAATTGATTGCTCTTTCCTAATTTTCTTACATGACTCTGTGTTAATTCAGGGCATCACTTGAGTCTTGATCACCTTCTTTCGTAAGTCTGTACAACCTTCCAAGATATTTTCTCTGCTAGGAACCGTTTTCCTTTCTTTATAGTAACTGCCATTATCTAATCTATTTCTTTATATGTTTCAGTTCCTTAATATTCCCCAAGCCATGATAAGTCATCTTTCAGAAAGACCAGAGGAAAAAAAGCATTTAAAATTTTTCTTTAAATATCTATTTATTCCAGGTTACCTACACATCATTTGGAAATTTTGTCCAGAAGTCCCACTTATAGTAATTATTCTTTTTTTTCCCCCTCAAACCATAAAGTCTGGCTTTGTCTGTAGTTCACTGTGCTGTTGCCTCTGATGCAATATTGTGTAGACTGATTAGGCAGAATGATTGATCCTCTCCTAATTTTTACCCATTGTAATAAATAACTTTTTCAGTTTCCGTCAGTGGGCTAGTAGAAATACATGGGAGGAAATATAATTGCACATTTTTTTCTTCTGTAGATCACAGCTTTTCCCATGTTTTTGGTAACAGATGATTTTGAAAAACGGACACTGAAACACACTGTTCCCAACCTCTGGTGCAACTTTGCACTATTTTTTTAAAAAGCCCTGGAGGAATTATTCAAAGAATTAATGCATCACTGTATGTTAATAGCAGTTGCTCAATAAATATGAATAAACATGTCATGAATGGATTAATAAATTAAGATAGAGAGAGAGAGGGGGTGTGTGTGTGTGTGTGTGTGTGTGCGCGCGTGCGTGTGCATGTGTCTTTGTCTGTTTGGCAGCTATAACAAAATACTATAAGCTGGGTAGCTTATGAACAACAAACATTTTTTTCTTATGGTTGTGGAAACTGAAAAGCCCAAAGTCATGGTGCCTGCAGATTTAGCATCTGATCAGAGCTCATTTCCTAGATGATCATTTTTGCAATAAACTTACAGGACAGGAAAGGGACAGGGAAGCTTCCTAAGGCCAATTTTAAGAGCACTAATTCCATTCTTGAGGGCTCTGCTTTCACGACGGTATCAACTTCCAAAGGCCCCTACCCAATACCATCACCTTCTTGGGTTAGGATTTCAACACATGAATTTGGGGTGGGCTGGTGGGGAACACAAAAGTTTGATCTAAAATAGACAGACCAAGAGCTACATAACAGATGATAGATGGATAGGTAGATAGATAGGATTTGCTAAAAATCCAAATGCCTGGGACAAACTTATGGAAATAGTGATTAGGTAGGTGAACCTGAGAATCCACTGACTCTAATGACCCTTCTGGTCAAAGATAGAAAGATATAGGGAGAGAACCACTCTCTTTGGTAAAGTCTCTGAACACACACATCTAACTTTAAGGGCAAAAGAACTATGAAAGTGAAAGTCACTCAGTCGTGTCTGACTCTTTATTACCCCATGGACTATACATGGAATTCTACAGTCCAGAATACTGGAGTGGGTAGCCTTTCCCTTCTCCAGGGGATCTTCCCAACCCAGGGATAGAACCCAGGCTTCCCGCATTGCAGGCGGATTCTTTTACCAGCTGAGCCACAAGGGAAGCCCAAGAATACTGGAGTGGGTAGCTGATCCCTTCTCCAGTGGATCTTCCAGACCCAGGAATTGAACCAGGGTCTCCTGCATTGCAGGCAGATTCTTTACCAACTGAGCTATTGGGGAAGCCCCAAAAGAACCATAAGCAGTAAGAAAAAGTGGCTTCCCTCAGAATACATTCAGTTCAGTTCAGTTCAGTCTCTCAGTCGTGTCCAACTCTTTGCGACCCCATGGACTGCAGCACGCCAGGCCTCCCTGTCCATCACCAACTCCTGGAGTTTACTCAAACTCATGTCCATTGAGTCAGTGAAGCAACCCAACTATCTCATCCTCTGTCATCCCCTTCTCCTGCCTTCAATCTTTCCCAGCATCAGGGGCTTTTCAAATTAGTCAGTTCTTCCAATCAGGTGGCCAAAGTATTGCAGTTTCAGCTTCAGCATCAGTCCTTCCAATGAATATTCAGGACTGATTTCCTTTAGGATGGACTGGTTGGATCTCTTTGCAGTCCAAGGGATTCTCAAGAGTCTCCTCCAGCACCACAGTTTGAAAGCATCAATTCTTCGGCGCTAAGCTTTCTTTATAGTGCAACTTCCACATCCATACATGACTATTGGAAAAACCATAGCCTTGAATAGACAGAACTTTGTTGGCAAAGTAATGTCTCTGCTTTTAATATGAAGTCTAGGTTGGTCATAGCTTTTCTCCCAAGGAGCAAGCATCTTTTAATTTCATGGCTGCAGTCACCATCCGCAGTGATTTGGGAGTCCAAAAAAATAAAGTCTGACACTGTTTCCACTGTTTCCCCATCTCTTTGCCATGAGGTGATGGGACCAGATGCCATGATCTTCGTTTTCTGAATGCTGAGCTTTAATCCAACTTTTTCACTCTCCTGTTTCACTTTCATCAAGATGCTCTTTAGTTCTTCTTCACTTTCTGCCATAAGGGTAGTATCATCTGCATATCTGAGGTTATTGCTATTTCTCCCGGCAATCTTGATTCCAGCTTGTGCTTCATCCAGCTCAGCGTTTCTCATGATGTACTCTGCATAGGAGTTCAATAAGCAGGGTGACAGTATGCAGCCTTGACAAACTCCTTTCCCAATTTGGAATCAGTCTATTGTTCCATAGCAGTTCTAACTGTTGCTTCCTGACCTGCATACAGATTTCTCAAGAGGCAGGTCAGGTGGTCTGGTATTCCCATCTCTTTCAGAATTTGCCACAGTTTGTGGTGATCCACGCAGTCAAAGGCTTTGGCATAGTCAATAAGGCAAAAATAGATGTTGTTCTGGAACTCTCTTGCTTTTTTAATGATGCAACGGATGTTGGCAATTTGATCTCTGGTTCCTCTGCCTTTTCTAAAACCAGCTTGAACATCTGGAAGTTCATAGTTCATGTATTGCTGAAGCTTGGCTTAGAGAATTTTGAGCATTACTTTACTAGCGTGTGAGATCCCTTGGTATCACTCATTTTCTTGAAGAGATCTCTATTCTTTCCTATTCTATTGTTTTCCTCTATTTCTTTGCACTGATCACTGAGGAAGGCTTTCTTATCTCTCCTTGTATTCTTTGTAACTCTGCATTCAAATGGGTGTATCTTTCCTTTCTCCTTTGCTTTTCACTTCTCTTCTTTTTACAACTATTTGTAAGGCCTCCTCAGACAGCCATTTTGCTTTTTTTTTGCATTTCTTTTTCTTGGGAATGGTCTTGCGCCTTGTCTCCTATACAATGTCATGAATCTCCGGCCATAGTTCATCATTCACTCTATCTATCAGATATAGTCCCTTAAATATTTCTCACTTCCACTGTATAATCATAAGGGATTTGATTTAGGTCATACCTGAATGGTATGGTTTTTCCCTACTTTCTTCCATTTAAGTCTGAGTTTGGCAATAAGGAGCTCATGATCTGAGCCACAGTCAGCTCCTGGTCTTGTTTATGCTAACTGTATAGAGCTTCTCCATCTTTGGCTGCAAAGAATACAATCAATCTGATTTCTGTATTGACCATCTGGTGATGACCATGTGTAGAGTCTTCTCTTGTGTTGTTGGAAGAGAGTGTTTGCTATGACACTCTCTTGCGTTCTCTTGGCAAAACTCTATTAGCCTTTTCCCTGCTTCGTTCTGTACTCCAAGGCCAAATTTGCCTGTTACCCCAGGTGTTTCCTGACTTCCTACTTTTGCATCCAGTCCCCTATAATGAAAAGGACATCTTTTTTGGGTGTTTGTTCTAGAAGGTCTTGTACACTGGGGGCCTAAGAAAATCAGCTCTATGAGCCCTCCAACAGATCCTAACACAAAAGCAGAGAGAATCCTTCAGTCTCATTGCCCATTTCAGCATGAATCATCTCAGTCTGAGAGCTCTGGGCCATGGTCTTTGGAAAAAAACTAGACTCAGGAGCACATTCTGCCTGGAGTGAGGAAATCACTGCCAAGTCAGTGGGGTTTGGGGAGCAGCCCCAGCAGCCACCACATTCACCAAGGACAGATTTAGGTACGCAGTGGAGTGGCACAAGGTTGTAAAACGCTGCCCAGCTCCTGGAAACACTCCCTGGGAGTCACAGGAAGGCTTAGGAGGACTGTCTTGGGGTTTGAGCACCTCTTCTGAGCAGAGGGGGGTTAGGACTGGAGTGATAAATTATATACGTGCTCAAGAAAAGAATCTGTGAAATATTTCTCTGAAGAAAGTCCTTACTTTTACTCCTATCCCATACATAAGAAAATAACAGTTTTTAGAAGTAGTATATCAGAGTCAGATAGATAGATAATCCATCTTTGCATTAGGATCATGCAAAAATAGCTCCTCTCCTTTTTATTAAAGACATTGTTCATCTGGATAATAAATAAGACAAATAAAAGACTTTTCTTTTCAAGTAAAATGTAAAGTAGCATGTCAGAAAAGATTTTCTTAGTTAAAAACCAGATGAACCTATGACTCCCTGGTCTGAATAATTCAAGAGGAAAATTATCTTATATTTATCTCCTTTTCAGTTTTATAATCTAAGTTGTCCACAAGCCAACTATTTTGGTTATGTTTGCTTTTAATAAAGCACTAACATTCATTTGTCATTTCTCTAATGTTTCAGACTATAGTTCACACCACTTAAAGGTGAAGGGGGATATTTAAAGCGTCGATGTGGGGGGTGCTATTTCTAGTTCTCTTCCTCACACTCAGGCCCACCGTTTCAACACAACCTTGCTCCACTCCAGCTAGTCCGTATCTCTGGCCTCACCTTCAAAGCTACACTTCTTGAAAGCACTGTGAACACCATCGCCTTCATTTCCTCACCCTTCATTCACTCCTCAACCCACTCCAGTCCGGCTTCTCCTACCAAAACCACCCTCCCAAAGATCATCAATTATCTCCCACCTCCGATGACACCATTTCTCTGAAGAATTTTAGAACGCTGACCCACGCTGACCCCTTCTCTCTCTCCTGCTTGTATGACTCCACCCTTTTTCCTCCCCAGCCACTCCTTTCCTACCTCAGAGTTCCCATCTACCAGCCTTTACATGTTGGATTTCCTCCAGTTTTTAGTCATAGGTCCCTTCCTCCTCCCACCCTACAGCAGTGACTGCACTCCCAGATGCCTCGAGAGTGAGGCAGGTAATGGAATCCGGTGAAACAGATCAGGAAAAACCCTCCAGTGAAGGAAAACTCTACCATCTGAAAGGGAAACCCAGCCCCAGTTTATCATGGACTTGCAGGAATGCGACGGAAATGTGGCTTCCTAGCTTCAGTTACTAAAGAAACATCAACTCCTAATTACTTATTGCTAGTGTAGACTTCCTTTCAAAATGCTAGCATCAGAGATAGTCACTCAGTCATGTCCAAATCTTTGCAATCCCAGGGGCTGTAGCCCACCAGGCTGCTTTGTCCATGGAACTTCCCGGCAAGAACACCGGAGTGGGCTGCCACTTCCTTCTCCACAAAACTCTAGATATATACATTCAAACACCTACCGACTGTTTTCTTCCAGATGTGTCAAAAGGGTTTCATACCCAACACGTCCAAAACAGAATTCATGATCTCCCAACGCAGTTCTCTTGGACAGCAGACTCGTTTTACTCTCTAATTGGCGTCATTATGGTTACTAAAAGCTACGTGCTGAGTACAGTGGGGCATCATTGAGCCAATTATTAACAACATATTCTCAGATCACTTAAAGGACATGTTTTCAGAATGTATCTATATATTACATATGCACATGAATATGTGCATAAATATAAATTAGAGCCTTGCATGTATGTTATTAAGTATCAATGTATTACAATTATTAATATTTATATTAATGATTATATTAATATATTGATAATTAATGTTATAGTAGTGGTTAATAATACATTAATACTGTAAATATATCAATATATTGATGGTTATAACTTATCATATAATATTGTTATTAATATGATTGATATATTAATATTAATATATAACACATATATAAATCACTTATATATGTAAAATACATGCATCATATTACAGAACAAGTGCTTCCAGAATATAGTAAAGAATTATGTAAGAAAATATTGGTAAGACTTGGAATTGACTCTGAGGAGAGTAACTTACACAACAGTCACAGTGAGAAAGGTTTCCACCCAATAGAGGGCTGAATGTTTTACCTACAGGGCTCATCTGATAGAAGCAGTGATGCCCAGCTGTCCCTTGGTGATGGAAAGACTTCTTCCCTTTAGTTGCAGGAGTAGATAACCTTCAGTTCTTAACTCTTTTTGAGGACTGCCTCAGTCTAAAACAACTGCCTCACCCAAGATCCAGTGATTGGTCAACACAAGAACATCAAAGTCCAGCCCTCTGGCCCAAACTCGTGACCACTCTGGTGGCCCGCTGCAGCCTGAGCTGGCCCTGAGTTGCTGGGAAGCATTCACGGGGACTGCACGACAGCTTGACTTCTCCCTCTGCCCCGTCCTGCCTCGCCTCTCCCTCCCTCAGGTACTGGTGTGAAGAGCACCCTTTGATAAATGACCATCACCCTAATTCCTTCTCTGAGTTTGCATGTGAGGAACCTGACCTGCGATTCTTGCCAAATACAGAAAGACCTGCTTCCTAGAGAATATGGGCCCATTGCCGGAAATGTCCAAAAATGGGACAATTATTTTTAAATGCTACAGAAAAGGTGCATCGAGTGGATGTTGTCTATACATAATTTTATCTTCTAAGTTTTGCACATTAGAAACCATACAGCTAATATACTTTGCATGTAGAGTATTTTACAGCTTGTATATTACTTCATTCAAGCACAAAAACCAGATAAAGTAGGGAGAGTATCAGCTCCATTTTACAGAAGAAGAAACTGAGGTTCAGAAATATTATTTGGCCCAAAGTCATATATTCATCAAATACATGATCTGGTGCTTGAATGGCGTTTTTCTCAGTTCTCAGCTTACAACCAAGGTTTCTTTCACTGTGTTAATTATGAAAAAGAACTATGGGTTTTCATAAAAAGGACTGTCTAACCAAAAATTATATTAACTTTTTAATTTGCTCTGCTATTGCCAGTGTTTTAATGAGTATTTTTTTTTTAATCATTGAAAATGCAGCTGTGTTTCTACTTGCCAGGTATAAGTAATTCCTTCCAAGAATTTTGATGGGATCTTTGAGACTTATAGGAGTCCTTTATTATTTCATTTGGTTCCACATGAGAGCCTGCCTTTCTGCCCAGTTGTATAGGCATGTCCTATGACATACCTGGCAGCACACATTTCACAGCCTCCAGACTGCCAGGACCAAAGCCAGAGGTCTTGGAGCACAATTTTGGATGTTCATAAGAACATTGCAATAGCAGATGAGGGAAGCTTTGTACCAAATATTTCTGAAATTAAAAGTTAGCATATAGACTCTATCCTAGCACCCTCCACGCTGGACAAAGAAAAGACTAGCCCTTTGGGTTGTTGGAACTTAACACTGCATGGTCAAAAGACACTTGAACAAAGACTGGCAAAGACCACAATCATCTTGAGAGTTACATTAGAGTCCCGGAATGGGCAAAGCATTGGACTGCACTCTGAAGAGAGGCAATAACATCTTTCTCTAGCTTCACATTATGTCCTTTGAAACAACGGTATAATCCAAATTAATCTGTGTGCATGCATGATGTCACTTCAGCCATGTCTGACTCTTTTCGACCCCATGGACTGCAGCCTGCCAGGCTCCTCTGTCCATGGGATTCTCCAGGCAAGAATACTGGAGTGGGTTGCCATGCCTCCTCCAGGGGAGCTTCCCAATCCAGGGATAGAACCTGCATCTCTTATGTCTCCTGCATTGTCAGGTCAGTTCTTTACCACTAGTATCACCACCAGGAAGCCATTTACCATTCTAGAGGATGTGAAAGATAATCTCACTATTCTTACAGTTTTAATAGATGTGTTTGTGTCTCCTTGTCTGTAAATTGTCTCTATGTGCCCTTAGGTCATTAATAGGGTGATGGTGGTGATGATATAATGACAAAACCTACTGCGTGGGATTTGGAGCAGACACTCTCAGCTGAAGTAGACTAATTCATTCAGCATGTATTGTCTCAATGTCCACTCTACGCCAAGCTAGTTACAGTCTCTGGACGTGAGTGTAACAAGGTACTATAAACTCTATGAGTAAAAACAAACAAACAAACAAAAACTCTATGTGGTGCTTTTGGGGTACAGAGGGTGATCAGTAATATATCCAGACAGGAGGAAGAAGTTTTATAATCCAAGTGTATATTTATAGTCAAAGTATACATTGCTACAGTTTAAGCCAAGTTAAGGGCTTTGCAGGCATTATTTCAATTATCCTAGCTGAAATTTTGTCTGGTAGTATTACCTCCTCTATGCAAATGAAAAAAGTGAAGTTCATTTTTTCTAGGATCACTTGGCTTTTAGGTGTCAGACCCAGAATCTGAGCTCTTAAATGATGTTTGACCTGCTATTTCTAAGATCTATACAATGAAAAATATTCCATTGGAAGTCATCTGAGAGCTTCACAAATTGTACAAAAACCAATCTGTGAACTATGAAAACGGAGCAAACCTCATCTAGCATAGCAGCAATAACTCTAGCTGAAAAGAATTCGAGGATTCTTACAACGTACTATGTACATGGCAACCTGTGCTATAGAGGAGAGGGACTGTGTCCAAAACTTTACCCTAGAGTGGGCTTGCCTACTAAGGAGTCAAAGGAGATAACCTCATTGACTACAATTTTGAGTTTCCTTGAAGAGCAAAAGAGAGTAATAGTTTAAGGGGCTAAGAATCGTAACTGCTAAAGAAGTTGTGGTAATAATCAAAATGCACATTTTCCAAACATACCAGAGTCCAGAGGCTTAGGAAAATAAGCAAGTCAAACATTAGTAATCAACATTATTCTAAATTCATTTAATGCAAACGATTTGTCAAATAAAGTGAAAATAGTCTAGCTGTGCATAGCTTACAATCTCTTGAGGAAACCAGAGAAAGAAAGCCAGGAAGACTTTCCCAGAAATAAATCAAAGCTTTAGCAATGATATTCACTACTGAAATATGGGACAAAAGTATGAGGCCAAAGAAGAGGCAGAACTGTTAAATGGTTTCTGTCAGGAGCCAGAGTTATTGTAAATAGATTTGAAACGGAGAATTAAAAGGCTATTACAGAAACATATGGCTTATAATACCACATGCTATTCAAGGGAAATAGAAATAAATAAAGCAGTTCAATGCTCTGTGCAATATAAAATATTTCTGTAGGTGGAGTAAAAGAATGAGGTATGATTATACTACTAATTCCTTCCAGTTGCATAAGGCACTCCACCTCTATTGCAAACCACCAGGCAGAGGCTGCAGTTACAACTGCTTGTCAGTTATCTACCTACCCCCCAGAGTCACTGAAAACCATGACATGATTAGAAACACAATTTTTTAACAAGTGCTGATATATGAGAGAAAATGTTATATATGAAAGATGAGCCCAGATCTTTAGAATAGTGGAGCTATTCTGTATGAAACTATCATGGGGCATACATGTCATTTTACATTTGTCAAAACCTTTATAATATACAGCACTGAGTTGTGGCTCAGTCACTCAGCCGTGTCCAAGTCTTTGCGACACTTGGACTGCAGCACACAGGCTCCTCTGTAGGGTTTTTCAGGCAGGCAAGAATACTGGAGAGGGCTGCTATTTCCTCTTCCAGGGGATCTTCCCGACCCAGGGATCAAACCTGAGTCTCCTGTGTTTCCTGCAATGGCAGACGGATTCTTTACCTGGTGTGCCATCAGAGGGGGATGGGGTGAAGCTCATACAAGTTTGCAGGTTCATCAGTTGTAAACTATGGACTTTGCAGGTTCATCGATTGTAACAAGTGAACCAGTCTGGTGGAGGATGTCCCTAGTAGGGGAAGTTGTGCATGTAGGAGCAGGGGTTATATTGAGTTGGCCAAAAAGTTCATTTAGGTTTTTCCATAAGATGTTATGGAAAAAAAAAAAAAAAAGAAAGAACTTTTTGGCCAATCCAATATATGGGAATTCTCTATACTTGCCACTCAGCTTTTCTGCAGTGAATCTAAAACTGCTACAACAATTAGCCTTAAAAAAAATTAAGAAGAAGGCTAACTCACTGGTCACTGACGCACGCACAGAGTCCGTAGACAACACCTTAAAGAAAAAGGAGGATGAACAAAACAAATTCTGCAGCTCCACCCTACTGCACTGGAGTTGTTTGTTCTGTTACGCCAAGATAGTGGAATACCTCCACCTGCCTGCTCCTTCTACTCCTCATGCAATTTGCACAGAGTTATTTGTTTTTGAAAACATATCATCAGTGTGTCCATTTCAAAAGGAAATATTTATAGAATAACAAGTTAGTAAAAGCCATTATTAAAAAAGTTTAATTACAAATTTGAAACTTATCTGTATTTACTCTACCAAAGTCAGTCTATAACTATGTCCCTTTTGTAGTGAAGATGAGCATGGCAAGCAGAAATTTTAGCATTCACAGAAAAAGCTCAAAGCTGTGTGATGGGGACATACATGAAGGATCATGATATTATTATCTACTTTTGTATCTGTCTGAAAGTCACCTTAATATAAAGTGTTTTTGTAAAGGTTCAACTAGAAAGTTAAAATATATACCTGCTTAATGGACCAATAACTCTACATAGGGCCATTTGCTTGCTATCAGATTGCATTATTATAGTTGCAGAAAAAATTTTATATTATATAGCATCAACATTTGAAAATTTAGCCTAGTGTTTAAGGATATGAATCCAGAAATGAGATTGTCTTCAGGTGCATTTCACCTGTTCTGCTGCTTAGCTGTTGTAACCTTGGAAAAGGAATGTATTCTACTTATATTCCAATCTCCCCATTCAGAAATGGGGATAATACTACCGTGGGTGATTGCAGAATTAAATGACATTAAAAAGTACCAAATCAGCACAGCATCGAGCTGATAATAGGTGCTCAATTAGCTATTATTAACATTCCAAAATTCTCTATTGATATTAATGATATCTAACACTGACAGAAACACTAAAGGTAATCAAGAATTCTATTTTGTAGGTGGGGAAAGAGATATCAGAGATTCACAACTCAGCTTAAAAAACTCTTCCCTAGTCTAGTGTATTTCTAGGTTAAATATTTAGAAATTACAGAATTTACAGACATAGAAGACATTATATATTCCTATCTTCGCCTTTGAAAGTGAAAGTGAAGTTGCTCAGTCGTGTCCGACTCTGCGACCCCATGGACGGTAACCTACCGGGCTCCGCGGTCCATGGGATTTTCAAGGCAAGAATACTGGAGTGGGCTGCCTTTCCTTCTCCAGGGGATCTTCCCAACCCAGGGATCGAACCCAGGTCTCCTGCATTGCAGGCAGACGCTTTACCGTCTGAGCCACTAGGGTAACCTAAAGAAAGTTTTGCCACTGGATTAATCAATCAGTTTTCAAGACCTCCCTGGCTTTTACCTCCCACCATGCCTTCTACACTGGAGAAGGAAATAACAACGCACTCCAATATTCTTGCCTGGACAAGTCCATGAACAGAGGAACCTGACAGGCTACAGTCCATGAGGTTGCAAAGAGTCAGACATGACTGAGTTGACCATCACTCACACCCACTCAGGCCTTCTGCACAGGTGTATGGTCTCACACATAGCCAGGGATATATGGATCTAGGGGACTTCTCCAGTCTCTCCCGAGTGGATATGTGGAGAGGTTTTCAAGACCCTCTATGGCTATCTCGGAGAAGGCAATGGCAAGCCACTCCAGTACTCTTGCCTAGAAAATCCCATGGATGAAGGAGCCTGGTAGGCTGCAGTCCATGGGGTCGCTTCAAGTTGCACGAGACTGGGCAACTTCACTTTTACTTTTCACTTTCACGCAATGGAGAAGGAAATGGCAACCCACTCCAGTGTTCTTGCCTGGAGAATCCCAGGGACGGCAGAGCCGGGTGGGCTGCCGTCTATGGGGTCGCACAGAGTCGGACACGAATGAAGTGACTTAGCAGCAGCATGGCTATCTCATTTCCCAGATCTCCCAGTTAAATTCCAGGCTAGTCCACCAGTCCACCAATTTGTTTCAAGCTGTGCTACAGCCTTAGTCTACCTGAGTCATTGGTCTCCCCTATTCCTTTGCCTCCGAAATTAAGACTTCACTGACAACACTCCTGGATGTGAGGTTTCCCACCCTCAGCTCCAAGCCAAGTGAGCCCCCTCTGGCAAAGAATCGTCTGCTGTTCTGGTTCTGCAGAGCCCTCTTCATTTCTGCTGAGATTCACCTTGTGGGTAGGAGTCGATGAGAGAAGCCCCATGCAAGAACGCCAGAGACTCCCACCATTCATAGCTGACATATGGTATTTTTGTCATGAATAAATTTCATCTCAATTTGTTGTATGCCTTCGGTCAATCTTAAGAGCCCCGAAATGGTGATTTTTTATCATTTTGTCTAGTTTTATTGTTGTATAATGTTTTATCCGAAAACACAATCAGAATATACCTTGTTTTATCACAAAAAGTAAATAGTAGGAAGTGACCTAAATTGTCTAACTGGTAACGATCATTATTCACATTTTGTTTTGGGGATCACAAAAAATATATGCAAAATAAAATGTTTATCTAATCTCAATAAAATATTTGCCCTTTTCTATATAATGTTTATAATGTTCATATTTTTTCTATAGAAAGTATATGGGGGCCCATGTCTATATAACATTTCTATTTAATACCTATATTTTTATGTTTCCATATTATCTTTATGATTCAATAGAATGTTAATGTTCATCTAATCTCAATAAAAAATTAGCCCTTTCTTATATAATATTATGTGAGAGTTGGACTGTGAAGAAGGCTGAGCACCAAAGAATTGATGCTTTTGAACTGTGGTGTTGGAGAAGACTCTTGAGAGTCCCTTGGACTGCAAGGAGATCCAACCAGTCCATTCCGAAGGAGATCAGCCCTGGGATTTCTTTGGAAGGAATGATGCTAAAGCTGAAACTCCAGTACTTTGGCCACCTCATGCGAAGAGTTAACTCATTGGAAAAGACTCTGATGCTGGGAGGGATTGGGAGCAGGAGGAGAAGGGGACGACAGAGGATGAGATGGCTGGATGGCATCACTGACTCGATGGATGTGAGTCTGAGTGAACTCCGGGAGTTGGTGATGGACAGGGAGGCCTGGCATGCTGCGATTCATGGAGTCTCAGAGTGGGACATGACTGAGTGACTGAACTGAACTGACTGAACTGAATAGTTAGATTATTTCAGCTCTTCAAAAAGCAAGGATTCTGAAAGCTGGAAATGAACAATAATCCATTTTTCTGAAATTCTCTTTCATCTAAAGACAAGTCCTTTCTAAAGGATGATTAGAATCTGTTTTTTAAGCAGGATTTTAGAGATGTACTTTGAGAGTTGGGTAAGATGAAAAGTCTCTATTAACATAATGATATTATTACATTATAATAACCAGGTTGAGACTCCGAAAACAGGTATATTTGACTACAGAACCCATAATTATCAAAGGTACTTGTGGTCTGCAAGAGACACTCTCACCTAAACAATAGTGCTAAAAAGAAACTCACTAGGATTAAGTGCAAACCCATGTCTATCTATTCAGAGTGCACTGAACTATAGTTTGACCAGTTCTCTTATTTTCTGTGCCATTATCCTTCCTGACCATAGTCAAACCAATAGCAAGATGAACCCATAGAATAATTAAGGCAGGCTTAATTAACGTCACCTGTACTCAACCCCATTCCTTTTGAACATCTGACATAGCTATAATCTACAACTTTTCTTTTCTTTTAATTATGGGAAATAACTTTGTTAGGACTTGAGGACAATTAGCTGAAAGGCAACTGAAAGATATGTGTGAAATTATGTTATGAACTCTTGCCATGCAATTTTTCTCATCTGTGAATAAAGTAAAATAACTCGCCTGAATGTGTTTTCATAACAATCTGCTAACAAATTGAATGGTCTTAATAAAAACAGTAACAGCCTGAAAGAAAAAGCAAAAGAGAGTATACAATTCTTCACTGCTTGTAGTGAAGTGAAGAAAGTGAAGTGAAGAAGTGAAGAAAGATGTCAAAATTTCAACATCTTCACAGGAACCAAGAAGAAACATAAAGGCTTTTAGGGCTTAAATTGCACTCTACATTCCCAATCTAGTAAAATTGGTATTTAAAAAAATTTTTTCCCACATAAACATACTGCAAGTTTCAAAATGAGAACAGATGCAGAGCAATAGAGAGAAAAATTCTTTCATGAAGAAAAATCTAGCACATTGCAATGAGGCCCTCTGCTGCCATTTTCTTAATACTACACTGCTGCTGCTGCTGCTGCTAAATCGCTTCAGTCATGTCCCGACTCTGTGCAACCCCATAGACGGCAGCCCACCAGACTACACTAAAAAGCCTAATTTCCAGTGGTATCTCATTGTCTTTGCAGGAGCCAATACTTCAACAAAGCTTCAAGGGAAAAATGACTTAACTTCTTAAGCAAAGCTTAGTCATTCCCAAGATTTTTAAAAATGGAAGTGACAATTCTAGGTAATGCTATTCTGAACATAGTGTCAGCCACATAAACCTCAGCTAAATCCCTTAGTGACAACATTATTGACTTAAGAACCGATTTTCACTACTTCTTTTGTATTCTATTTAAACGTTTCCAAAATGAAATTATGTTCATGCCAAATGGCTTCTATGAAGACAGTAGTCTAACCAATGCTATGGCCAAAAAAATTTTTTTATAATTATAAAGAAATCCTTGTATTTGAAAAGGCATCCCCTAGTAAAATATCTCCATTTGTTGAGAAAGAGTACCAAGGAGTCCAAAAATTAACTCAAAAACTTATATGAGACTAAAATCAATTGCATTTGACTGTAGTTTTTGAATTGCCAGGACCAGAAGTGGACTTACGGGAAATGAACAAAGCCTCGTGTGCAGGGTCATCGTGAGTGTTGGGTGAGGCCAGGAGTTATGAAGCGCCCTGGGTGAGTGGGGAGGAGAAGCCCAGTGATCAGGTGGCAATAAGGAAGCACGTTTGTAAGTATTTCTGGTACACTGCCTCAGATAGATTAGAAAAACAGAAGTTGAACCTCCAACACTCAAGTAAATTATCTTGACTTCTTTTCCTACACTAAATATGTCATGCTTATTTTTATGTTTATACTTTTATCTTCATTTTCTTAAAGAAAGCCAAAAAGTTCTATAAGCTCAGGACCCAAAAAACCTGAATCTACCCTAGGCAGTACAATTTACTCAATACAGTCCACCCAGAAAATGTTATTTCACCTTTAATGGGATCATCTTGGATTCATATGGACCAAAAAAAAAGGTTTTAATGACAATTTTTAAACTAAGACTAATAGGAGTTTAAAAAGGCATTGGTGAAATACTTCATACAATTTTTTTTAAAAAGAAATAAAATTAATAGCTGCCCAACAGTGAAGCCACCTAGCATTCAGGAACCTCTAGCTATTGATATCTATATAATGATTAAGTGTACTGGTTGTGGAGTTGGGCAGTTCTGGATTTCAACCCTGAATCAGTCGGTCTACATAGCTATGTCACCTTTAGCGAGTCAATTGAAAACAAGTTTTAAAAATTGCAATGAAAGGTGTTGACTAACTACTTGTTGAAGAAACAAGAACACACATCAACTCCATACACTGTCCAGAAGACTTTCAATTTAGCAAATGTAACAATTTTTAAAACTATTTGTTGCACATCTTTTAGAGGAAAGGTATTGGGCAAAAGAGTCAGTTCAGTTCAGTTCAGTCGCTTAGTCGTGTCTGACTCTTTGAGACCCCCATGGACTGCAGCATGTCAAGATTTCCTGTCCATCACCAACTCCCGTAGCTTGCTCAAACTCAAGTCCATCGAGTCGGTGATGCCATCCAACCATCTCATCCTCTGTCGTCCCCCTTTTCTCCTGCCTTCAACCTTTCCCAGCATCAGGGTCTTTTCCATTCTTTGCATCAGGTGGCCAAATTATTGGAGTTTCAGCTTCAGCATCAGTCCTTCCAATGAATATTCAGGACTGATTTCTTTTAGGATGGACTGGTTTGATCTCTTTGCAGTCCAAGGAACTCTCAAGAGTCTTCTCCAACACCACAGTTCAAAAGCATCAATTCTGCAGTGCTTAGCTTTCTTTATAGTCCAACTCTTACATCCATACATGACTACTGGAAAAAACATAGATTTAAGTAGACATACCTTTGTTGGCAAAGTAATATCTCTGCTTTTTAATATGCTGTCTAGGTTTATCATAGTTTAGTAAGAAGGAATACTGGAGTTTATGCAAAGAATTGTTTGGATTTTTTTTTTACTGGGATGTGTACTTGTATTTGATGAGATTGGGAAAGTCCTGCCTGGAGCAGAAAGCATTTAAGGATAGAGCCTGAAAAATTATCAAGATTAGACCTGGGTGATGGAAAAGGTGGAGCAGGCTGGAAGCATTTCAGGCTGAGACAACAATAGACTAAGCCAAAACCCAGAGACAAGAAAAGGCAGAATCTAAGGCTTCTGGGAAAAGTCAGCAGCCCTGATGCCTTAAAGTTTAGAGAACTTGTGGGAGGCTGGAAACAATTCAGGGTCATATCACCACTTTCATTAACAAAGCACTTCAATCTGGAGATGCTTGCAAAATTCCTATTCACTAAAAATCCACACAACCAGCACTATAAATTATATTTGGCTTTAACTGATACAATGTCTTTAATTGATGCAAAGAAATTTGAGATTTAGGATTGCTAAAGGAAAATTAAGTTAATCTAGTTCCAGTGTTGAAAAGGGATTTTATTTTTTAATTTAAGCTTTCATCCAAGAATGGACTATGGGTAACTTACAAAATATTTCTCTCATGTGGAACACATTTGCATTTCAAAGCCATTTAAAAGCCATTTATTGGAGAACTGAAAGGGAAGGAAGCGTAATGGGCACTGGGTTAACTACTTTCCTAGGAAGTCATTACGAGGAAAACTGTTCTCAAGACAAACAGCAACAAAGATGGATGAGTAAATGAAGCTGCCATTTTTGTTGCTATAATACAAAAAAAGTAATGGCCTTGGGTCAAAATTTGAGATTCCAAGTTGGCTTCTGCCAGTTGTCAGTGGTGTGAACTTGGGTAGTTTAACCTCTCTAAGCACTGGTTTCCACCTCTGTAAAATAAGAAGCACAATCACAATAATAAACTTTCCAGTGGTGTGCTGCATTTTATTGTACACTTTCAACATGGGGTTCCCTGATAGCTCAGTTGGTAAAGAATCTGCCTATAATGCCAGAGCCCCTGGTTCAATTCCTGGGTCGGGAAGATCTGCTGGAGAAGGAACAGGCCATCCACTCCAGTATCCTTGGGCTTCCCTTGTGGCTCAGCTGGTAAAGAATCTGCCTGCAATGCGGGAGACCCAGGTTCGATCCCTGGGTTGGGAAGATCGCCTGGAGAAGGGAACGGCTACCCACTCCAGTATTCTGGCCTGGAGAATACCATGGACTGTGTAGTCTGTGGGGTCGTAGAGAGTCGGACATGACTTAATGACGTTCACTTTCACTTTCTGTCACTTTCAACCCACTGTCTTTGGATTTGATCATATGATGTGTCCACTGGAATGTGATGCTCGTCCCATCTCTTTGTTATTACAACAGTGTGCCTGTGAGGAAGCTGCTCTTTCAGCTGGAATTCTAAAATGACGAGGACATGGGAAGCAGAGATGCAGCTGATCTACAGCCTACACTAAATGTAAATGTTCAATCAACTTTGTTGTTGTAAGTCACTCAGATTTGAGGGTAAGCCAAGTAATATGCTGTGCTACCCACTTCACACACGTGTTACAAAGATTGAATAAAATAATATATTTTAAAGCACCTTGTAACTTTCTATGCCCACTCATACCTCAAACTATCTTCTTCTTTCCCCTCAGGTTGCTGCGGATCAGAAACTTGTGATGTGACAGAATAAGGAAGAATGGGATACCAAGTGTCAAAGCTGCACCTCCCTCTCCTGCCTCTCTGCCACTGCCTCCTGAAATTCAATGCTACTGCCCCATTAGCAGTATACTCAAATCCTGTCCCATCTGCTTACCGTACCTCATAAAACAGAAGAATCTTGGGTTTTGTTTTTTTTTTTTTTTTTTTAGTTTTGATGTGAATTCCCATGAGAATAATGAAGCGGGGATATCTTTCAAATGATATAGGCTTTCATGTTAGTGCTTGCCCCAATTCTTCTGAGAAAATGTTCAGAATCACTTACGTCTGGTTTCCCTTTGAATTTTGGTGAACTCTTACGCAATTCTTTGTTTAGCCAGAGTTTTATCAGAACTTCTCTATGGAACCCAGTTTAACTTGAAGGATCCCATGGTGGGTGGGGGGAGGGGAGGAAGGGGCATTTAAAAGATAGCTTTAAAAAAAAAAAAAAAAAGACATTTCAATTTCAAGGTAACTAGCAGTTTAAAAAAAAAAAAAAAAACTTTGAGTAAATTCAACAAGGAAGTAATAAAAGAGATGGCAGAGGAAAAACCCAAGAGATGGTACTATGATTCTCCATAAACCAGGAAAAGATGAGGGCTAGGGAAGTAGGTGAGTTCATGACTGGGCAAGAAAACAAGAAAATCTACGCGCGCCGCCCCCCCCCCCCCCCCGACCCCGACAAGCCCCTGGGACTCCCATTTCTGTGTGAGGAAGTTGAAAGAACACAAAGTTCAGAGTTACACAAGCCTCGGTCACACAGCTCAGTTACACAGCTGTGTACACAGCTCATTCACAATCTCTGTACAACCTTAGGCTAGTTATGCAATTTGAGACTTACCCTCCTTACCCAGTAAGTTAAGGGAAATAACAGCTACTGGATAAGATTGCTGTTAAGTAATAAATGGATTAAGGTGAGTGGAGCACTAAAATAGCATTTGGACAGTAACAGCTTCTCAAAAAATTCCCATTCTTGGCTCTTTGACATTAACTCTTCTCTCCATACCCTGAATCAATCTTCAACAATCCATGTGCAAGTCCTTTTGTGTCCAGGTTGGGAATCTCTTATAGAGTACTAAGCGAAAGTTGCTCAGTCGTGTCCAACTTTTTGCGATCCCATGGACTATATAGGCCATGGAATTCTCCAGGCCAGAATACTGGAGTGGGTAGCCTTTCCCTTCTCCAACAGAGTAGTAAAAATGACTTTAATCTACCACATAAAGATGGATGATAATGAAACATTTTATGTTTTAAAGTTCACAGCATTTTTTTAAGTATGCACACATTTATATGTAGATATTTTTCTTAACATATTGATACCTTTACACGGGTCACCAAAAAAGCACTTATCTGAAATACGTAGAAATAAAATTACACATTTTCCAAAGGCATATCATCAGTTGTCTGTTTATTTGACTTTCAACTCTGAAATCCCCAGGAACTAGAAAAGTGAGAGATGGAGCTCACTCATCAAGAGGTCATACTGAGTGATTCCAAGGAATAGCAGAAAACCTATACTGAATCCAAGTTTTTAACTGCCAGGTTTTTAACTCCTGGCTACAGTTCCCAAGTATGATATAATTTAGAAACTTGGCGTAGGCACAGGATAATCATGGAATTTAGAAGTGTCCCTCAACATGTAAAATTTTAATGAAAAACCCAGAAAAGTCATAAATTATCATAAAGAAATTCAGAAACAAACAAAAAATTTACAAAATGCTAGGGGGAACTTTTTAAACCAAAAAAGAGGAAAAAAGGAGGGATAGCTGTTTGATTCACGTGTAGGTTGAATGGAGGGCTTCCCAGGTGGCTCAGTGGTAAAGAACTCACCGGCTAATGCAAGACACATTAGTTCGATCCCTGGGTCAGGATGATCCTCTGGAGTAGGAAATGGCAACCCACTCCAATATGCTTGCCTGAGCAATCTCATGAACAAAGGACACTGGCAGGCTACAGTCCAGGGGGCCGCAAAAGAGTTGGACACAGCTTAGCGACTAAACAACAAGTTGAATGGAATCTTCCTTGTCCCTTCACCCTCTTCCTGTTCTCCAGGCATCTCCTGCACCAGTGATTCCTGAGGGCCATTATGCCACCTATTATGAAGATGGAACAGCCAAGAATGGTGCTATATTTCCAACCCAAGTTGATCACATAAGTTTGAAAATACACATTTTTCACCCCAATCCTACAGTACAAGCATGACTACCCACAACAGTTGCACACATAAGGACTTGTTCATATAAACCCTGGGGAAAAAATCCCAAAGGCTTCCTGCTGCATTCCTTTGAACCCATTTGTTGACTCTTAGTCTGATATTTGACTTGAAAATTGTAGATAAAATTAATTTTTACTGCAAGTCTCATATTTACCCCTCAAATCCCTTATGGTCAATCTCAGTTATCCTTGTCACAGAAAGGAGAATGCACATAGGAGAATCTATCAATTCAGACAAAATAGGTTTCCTCTGCCCCTATTAACATTTAACCTTAGACATATTCTGGTAGATAAACACCTATATGGGCATGAGTGTTGTTCTCCATGGTCAGGGAAATAGTTCCAGAATTAAACAGTGGAGAGAAGAGCACACAGTCATGTTCCAGCACAGTTCATTCACATCTTCATTTATTCATTCAGTATTCATTTATTGAATACCCACTACAGGCCAAATAATGTTCTGGTTGCTGGGGTCATATCAGTGAACAAAAAGACAAAAATCCCTACTGTCACAGAATCTGTACTCTAGTGGGGGCAAATAAATAAAAGAAACAAGTAAATTAAATTACTTATAATTGTGGTGAAAAATAACATAGTGAAGGGGATAAGGAGTATTGTACACAGTTACAGACATAAATGCATTGGAAAAGGAAATGGCAACCCACTCCAGTGTTCTTGCCTGGAGAATCCCAGGGATGGAGGAGCCTGGTGGGCTGCCGTCTATGGGGTCACACAGAGTCGGACACGACTGAAGCAACTTAGCAGCAGCAGCACAGACATAAATAGGGTAGTCATGAATACCTCACTTAGAAAATTCCATTTGAGCAAAGACATGATGCTGAAGGAGCATTTCAATAAGTGCGAAAGTTCTGAAGCAGGCACAGGCTAAGAGTATCAGAAATGGCAGGGCTTCCCAGGTGGTGCTAGTGGTAAAGAATCCACCTGCCAATGCAGGGGACGCAAGAGACACAGGTTGGATCCCTGGGTTGGGAAGATCCCCTGGAATAGGCACCCCACTCCAATATTCTTGTCTGGAAAATTCCATGGACAGAGGAGCGTGGCAGGCTACAGTCCATAGGCCACAGAGTCAAACACAACAGAGCAACTGAGCACAAGAAGGCTGCTAAGGCTAGAAAGTAGAGCAACAGGGGGATAAGGTCAGAGAACTCGAAGTAGAGGAGAGGAGGTAAAGAATGAGATGAAGAAAGGTTACAGGGTTTTAGGCAGAGGAGCGGCATGACCTGATGAAGGTTTAATGGAATCAGTTTAGTGTGTGGAAAAGAGCTTGAAGGAAGGAAGGCAAGCTTGGAAGCAGAAATCCCATTCAGTTTCTACCACAAAAATCTAGGTACTCAGGTGACCGTGGTTAGGATCAGGCTGAGAAAGAATAAGAAGTTATTGGATTCTGGATGTACTTGAAAAGTAGAGCCAATGGTGTTCTTTATCCATATGGGAAAAAAAAAGATAAAGATGACTTACTGATGTTTGGACTGAGTAACTAGCAGAAGACAGTCACTGTAAACTGAGATGGAGAAGACCTAGGCAGGGTGTATTAGGGGCAGGGCAAGATCGGGAATTCAGTTTTGTGTGTTGTTATATGTTTGAGATTACTGTGAGATATAGATACCTAATGAAGGCTGCTGACTGCTAATACCTACAGGGATACCTAACAGGCAGCAGTCAACATGGCTGACTCTTCCTCTACAGCGATGTAGCTTTTCTACCTCCAGGGGTCCTTGATGGTCTCTCTAAATACTTTTACCTTTTCTCACTTAGGGGATTGAGACAGCACAGAACTTTTCATTGCTGATTCCATCCGTGAGTCAAGATTTCCTTTATGCTTTGCTTAGGCAATACTGTGAAAGATAAAACACAGTAAGGGACAAGCAGGAAATTCAGTTATCCTGGAAATAAGTCAGAATTCTATAATCACATGCAAAAAAAAAAACAACCTAAAAGTACATTGAGAAACCAGCTATGGGTGAAACATGGTGACCATTAAGGCCACTGTTCAGTGTGAGATATTTGCATAACTGATACTTTATAAGATCAAACTTTTCCCTGCCTTTATTATTAAATTAATGCATTTCAGCTGCTGTGTCCTGTGGTTTACAAATCATCAGGAGCTTGGAAAATTCATGGTCATATGAAGAGCCAAAAAACATGACATTTCTCAAATTAAAAACTGATCTTAATAGGAACAAACATAAATATGATGAGCAAAGAAGCAAACCACAAACAGGTTTACCGCAGATCTGTAAACTTTCCACTAGGGCCAAGTTCCAACAGGGGTGATGCTCTAAATTAGATGACAATTCTAACATTTGAGTGGGTAAAGATTTGTTCTAACATTGAGTATTTAAAGACACAGTGTGCCATGTTAACTGACTATATTCCAATACAAAATTTTAAAAATTTAATAGAAAAAAAAAAGATATACAGTGTGGACCCTGCCTGCTAGTAGAGTACATTCTAAATCTTAAGAGTAAAGACATATATAAGTATATATATCTTATATAATATATATTTTGTTGTTCAGTCACTCAGTAGTATCTGACCCTTTGTGACCACACAGATGGCAGCACACCAGTCTTCTCTGTCCTTCACAATCTCCCGGAGTTTGCTCAAACTCATGTCCATTGAGTCGATGATGCCATCCAGCTATCTCACCCTCTATCGTCCCCTTCTCCTCCTGCCTTCAATCTTTCCCAGCATCAGGGTCTTTTCCAATGAGTCAGCTCTTTGCATCAGGTGGCTGAAGTATTGGAGCTTCAGCTTTAGCATCAGTCCATCCAATGAATATTCAGGGTTGATTTCCTTTAGGATTGATACATAACATATATATCACATATAATATAAATCATATGTATAACAAATATATCATATATAACAATATATATAGAGAGAGAATTCTTGAGCACTGTCATTCTATCTCAAGATAAGCAAAAGTCTACCTTTCCCATACCTATTAACACTTCTGAATAAGTGGTACAGAGCTACTTCCATTCAGGTTTCAAGTAGATTCTTTCCATTCCTTTGCTCGTTTATTTGAAGAAACTCCCATCTGAACAAGATTACCCACTCTTTCCATTGTGCAGTTATATTACTTAAGGCAGAACTAATTACAGGTTAATGTAAGCAGTTTTTACAATTAGTCTCATGTCTGAAAAGGCAAATCTTGGAGTCTGAGCAATTTGTTGCAGATTCCCAGACGATTATTATCTCCAGACAACCTCACTACTTGTGGTTAATGAGTCTGTTTTATTCACTTCAAAATAAATGTGGATCACAATTGCCATTTTAATAGCTCTACAGAAGCTAAGAGTTCAGTCTCTGAGGCAGTAGCCCCATTCCAGGCCCAGTTCTGACTCTTCTGAGCTGGGAGACGTTTGACAAAGTTACTTAACATCTCCGTGTTTCAAGTTTTATTGTGTGTAAACTGAGGTCAGCAATAGGACCTATCAATTGGCTAGTATGTGGATCATATGATAAATGACACTTGGCACTGTGACAGGCAAATAATAAATGCTTGGTAAAAAGCCCACCCCTAATTTCTGTGGATGTGAGAGTTAGACCATAAAGAAGGCTGAGTGCTGAAGAACTGATGCTTTCAAATTGTAGTGCTGGAGAACATTCTTGAGAATCCCTTGGATTACAAGAAGATCAAACCAGTCAATCCTAAAGGAAATCAACTCTGAATATTCATTGGAAAGACTGATGCTAAAGCTGAAGCTACAACACTTTGGCCACCTGATGTGAAGAGCCGACTTACTGATGCTGGGAAAGACCGAAGGCAAAAGGAGAATAGGGCGACAGATGATGAGATGGTTGGATGGCATCAACCGACTTCAATGGACATGAACTTGAGCAAACTCTGGGACATAGTGAAGGACAGGGAAACCTGGTGTGCTGCAGCCCATGGGGTCACAAACAGTTGGATATGACTTAGTGACTGAGCAACAACAAGAAGATCTGTGGAGTCTGGAGAGGACTATAAATGAAGATTCTTAAAACCGTCAAAGAGACCTGAAGCCAAATACTGATCAAGTTGGTGAAGTAGGATTTTATTCAGAAACTATTATAATCGAGGAAAAGGAGACTTCAGTATAGTATAAGAAGGATATGCAGTAATTTATAGCCAAAGAACAAGATGAGGAGGTCAGTCGATGAAAGTTAACTATGAGGAATCAGACATCAAGAGTAGGGGGATTCTTGTTAAATCAATATAACAGGATTCTTGCTGAAGGCAAGCCAGGGAGATCATATATCAAAGGTAGGGAAATTATAAACTGACTTAGAAAGATTCTTCTTGTCTTTGTGTGCTTAGCTTAGTTTACTTAACATAATGCCTTCTAGATTCAACCGTGTTGTCCCAAATGGCAGGATTTCCTTCTTTTTTAAGGTCAGATGTATACCACATTGGAATATATTTCCATTGTGTTTACATATACCACATTTTCTTATTCATTCATTCATCAATGGACACTCAGTCTGTTTACATGCCTTTGCTATTGTGAATAAGGCTGCAATGCACATGGGAATGCAGAAGAACGAAAATTCAGAATCCTCCTATATTGCCATCCTGGTGATGTCTTTTCTAAAAGGTTGGTAGTTGCCCAAGTTAGAATTAAGTAGGGTTATTCATTCCCGCCTCCTCAATCTTACTACCAGGTAGCATGTTACAATGAAAACAAGTCCCCAGGTGAATTAAACCATCCTCTCCAGATTCAAAATTGATCAAGAAATATAGAAAAAATATAGAAATCAAAATATAGTCTTTATTATTATTGGAAAAACAACATTGGGACCTCAAGCAGTACTGTGTAAGAATGAGGTTGGACATTTTATTTTAACTCGACAACCAGCAGGAAGAAATATCTAGGCAAAGAGTTTCAAATATATTCCTATCCAAAGAGAATTTACAAAGTTTAAATACAGAGAGGGTCAATTTTATTAAGATCAATGAGGTCACAGTCAGTGGGTTAATTATCACAAAGCTGGTGAGCAAATTCAATTTCCTAGGACAAACATAGCTTACAACTTTAGTGAGCGAACACAATTTCCTATAGCAAACATTTGAATAAGCTTTGAGATTAACATGGTCATAACATTATAGGTTCAACATGAAATCAACAATAAAATTCTGTCCTTCCTTAATCATTCTTATCTGAAGTGAAACAGTAAACATCATAAACTTACACTTTGAATTCTTAAAGCACTTATGTCAACAATGTTTATTCTGATGCTGTTTCGTCCATATTAAACAAAGCTGAATTTCCCTGCTCAATTTGGACCATCCCAGGCTTGTCTAATATGCTTCCTTTCAAGGAAAAGAATATCACAGAAGACTTGGAAACAGAAGGTGAAAAGAAGAGGAATGGGTAAGAAGGAAAGAGACAGAGGAACAGAGAGAGGGAGAACTCTAGCAATCCAAAAGCTACGTTTACACACAGAGTCCCCTTTTCCCAATGTCATCAAAAAGTAAAGTCATTTCCACTTCTAGGCATAAAAGCAGTTTGGAGGAATGGAGAAGATGGAAGCTTGCTTCCAAATGAGTGCTTCTGTGTGTGTGAAAGTGTGGGTGGAAGTTCCTGTTTATGACCCAAAGGAACTTCTGGAAAGGAAAGAATAGCTTCCCTGGTGATAATATTTCTCAGGCAGAGTATGGCAAATGGGAAGAGGAAACCCATGATGGAATCTCAGGGAAAATAAAGAATAGAGAAGCAGCAAAGGTAAGGGGCAGCCAGAAAGATAAATCAAGAAATGAAGGTGGTGTCTCAGAAATGTAAATCAGACAAATATGGACTAGAGAAAGTTTGGACAAGGAGAAAAAATGTTCAAGCTACCAATAAAGACCATGTGTTGTGAGTCCCTATGTATCAGGCACAGTGGGACACGTGCACCTCAGCCAATCCTCCAAATAAGAGGTCGTCCTACTTCACAAAGAAGAAAAGTAAGGTTAAGACAACTTCAGTAACTCTTAACAAAGTTGGGCTTTGAACTTCTTTCTGACCATGGGGTCTATTGGGTCTTCACCATGTTGTAAAGCCTCTAAGAATGGGGAATTTGGCAAATTCATCATCTTCATCTTATGCATCTCCTTGGGGGTCTACTGAGGCCATTACTAGACTCTCTAGCGCTTGCTCCTTTCCAGTTATCCTACAGCTGCTCCTGTCATGACCTGGCCTATCAACTCCACTGGGCTTCCCATGAGTCCCACTGCCTGGAGTTGATGTGTTGCTTGCCCAGTGTACCGGCTATTTATTGCCACATAGAGAATAGCTTTTAATTTTATAGTTTCTGTGGGTCAGGAGTCTGGGCTTTCTCTGGCTTCAGAACTCTCCAAGCGCTGAAATTAAGGTGTTGCGTTTTTCTTAAATTCCTCTGTAATTGATGAGCATTTATTGGATGTCTCTCCTCCCCCCATCTCCCAAACACCTTTTTTTTTTTTTTGCTTTAATGTTTCTATCCTACCAATAACTTTAAGCCCACCTGAGGTTGCTTTCAGCCTCTCATCATTTCCTCTCAGGAGCCCCACTTCCTCCATTCCATGGAATGCCATGGGGGCTGCTAATCATCAGACATCACCTCTCTCGTCCCGGCAATATGGACAAGATCAGACTTGTCGATCAGAGACACTTCTGCTCCCTAAGACTCAATGACTGGTGTACTTAACTTCAGGGAAGATCACTTGGAGCCTTCTTTGTCTTTAAGGGACTGATTTGTTGTTGTTCACTCAGTTGTGTCCAACTCTGTGACCCCATGGACTGTAGCACACCAGGCTTCCCTGTCCTCACTATCTCCCAGAGTTTGCTCATGTCCACTGAGTTGGTGATGCTATCTAACCATCTCATCCTCTGCCACTCTCTTCTCCTTTGGGCTTCAATCTTTCCCAGCATGAGGGAATGAGTCGGTTCTTCCATCAGGTGGCCAAATGGATTCATAAAAAGTAGAATACTCCAGGGTAGAGTTATAAGAGCTATTTTGATCCAAATATATGTGAAACCATCTTTCCTATCATTTGAAAAAGAACCTGACACAGAAATACAGCCAACAGAAAGAAAAATAGAGCCAAGAGATGTAAAAAATAAACAGACGCCTGACAACATTATTTAAGTAACTGGGGACTGTCATGTCTGAAGAAGTGAATCCCTGAACTTTTCAAGTTATATGAACCAATAAATTATCTTCTTTTCCCTAAGATGGTTCAAGTTAGATTTCTGTCACTTGTAAGAAAAACAACCGAACCAATTTATCTCCATTTCCACAGAGCAACTCCACAGTCACTTTTAGGGAAGGGAAAATATTTTACTGCCATTATGTGGCTCAGTGGTAAAAGAATCTGCCTGCTAATGTAGGAAACGTGGGACATATGGGTTTGATCTCTAGGTTGGGAAGATCTCCTGGAGTAGGAAATGGCAACCCACTCCAGTCTTCTTGCCTGGAAAATCCCCTAGACAGAGGAGCCTGGTGGGCTGCAGTCCACTGGGTCACAAAGAGTCAGACACGACTGAGCACACACACCACCATATATTTTACAGTATCACAGAAACTATGTTCTTCCTTTTTGAACCTCAACCTGCTAAATAACTGTGACGAGCTTCTCACTGGTGGCTCAGAGGTTAAAGCGTCTGCCTGGAATGCGGGAGACCCAGGTTCAATCCCTGGTCGGGAAGATCCCCTGGAGAAGGAAATGGCAACCCACTCCAGTACTCTTGCCTGGAGAATCCCATGGAGGGAGGAGCCTGGTAGGCTACAGTCCATGAGGTCACAAAGAGTCAGACATGACTGAGCAACTTCACTTTCACTTTCACTTTTTCACTTTATTTTATTTTTAAACCTACACTGCCTTCAGGTATCTGTGGAGAGGTGTGGTCACAGGTGCAGAGTGACTGGCTTGTTCCCAGCACAGAGGTAAGCCCACCTTCTATCTGTCAGCACGGCCATTCTCACTGTTTCATGGTTAGGCCGTGACACACACACAAAACCTGTATATTAGTGGCCTGAAACTTAGAGGAAAACCACACACCACCAATCTCAACTAATAATCATCCCTTCCCAATTTCCTCATTCCTATCAAAGTTACCCTTTCTCCTTTGCCAGCTACCTTTGATCTATTATTATGGTCTGTTGCTTCTTTTTTCATGAGGCCTCTCAGGTGTGATGCTGTCTTTTTATATTCACAGTCACATCCTTTTAGGGTCTGGTTATAAGCACCCTCAGTCACCCTTCATCGCATGGGTCCTGGGAATGTGCTAAAATGTGTTCCCAAATCCACTGCTGCTGTATTCCATCCAGGTTCCTCACCACTTAGCACTTCCTCCTTCTCCTCTCACCTACTTCCAATCTCTCACCTCCATTCTCTTTTTTGATCCTCTTCTATTTTTTAAATATCCATTTATGACACTATCCTATGTGGGGTCTTCCCTGTCAAAATCTGTTTTTTTAATTTTTCAAAGAGAAAATCATGTTTAGAAAATGCAGATGTTATATTAATTACACAATTCCTAGGAGCAATTTTATGCTGAGTGAAAAGGAAAAAAACTGTGTGGTTTGATATTTTAACTTGATAAAAAAAAAGCGCTTTCTAGGTTTCACTGTTCTAATGTATTAGTTAAATAATACACTAAGTGCTTCCATATGACAATGACCTCATTTCTGTGAACAAATAAACTGACCTAAATACATGCCAAGAGAGCTTGCTCAACTAATCCATGAATGTTGGATCACAAAATATAATGAAACTCTAGCCAAGAAGAGTAGATGCTGAGAATATAAAATACTGTATATAGTCCAGGTCATATATAAATGTGGTTTATTATTTCTAAATCCTCTTTAAACAATTAAAAAAAAAAACAAAACAGGAGTGTGCTCCTGCGAGAGTCAATCAACTGAAAGGTGTTTTTACCACATTTTAAAGTTCATTGTCCTTCAAGTTCATTCTACCTGAAGAAGTAGGTGTTTTGAACAGATACCCTTAAAAACTCTTGCCAGAAGTCTCACCAAAAAATAGTTAAGATACATAAATTACCCTACATGTACGAGCCACCAAACTCTAAGAATAGTTATTTGCTGAATCCTGAGATTCTGATTTTACAGTCTTCTTGCGAACTTATTTTAAATGGTATCTCCCCATTGAAACAAAAAAAAAAGAATACTGAATTAACTGCAAAGGCTAAATTTCAGACTATGAACAATTTACAAGGTCAACAATATGACTTGCAAGGTAATCACCAAGCAAATAATTTGACTTCACGGTCTACACAGTTAAGATTATTGAGGTTCATCTTATTAACTCAAACCAGATCTGAACATGAGGATATTTACAGTCTTTGTTGTTTTTATTTACCCACTTATTGTGAAATATTAATGGGGAGTACTACCTCAATGAAGAGGAAAGATTCTAAGTTCTAAAACAATCTGGCTCCAAGGGTTCTGGAAGAGGAACGGGGACCTATCCCTTTATTTTGAAATACTGGAAAAGTTGATCCTGTTTCTCCGTTGTGTGTAGACTTTAGAAACTAGATTTAACATCAGTATCTTCAATAGAAAATTCCATAAGTGATGAGATAATAGCCATTTTCTCACCTCCCTCATTACCAAATATTATTTATTACTGACCAGCTTCTCTAAAAAGAGCACTGTTCCAGGCATTGAGGTGACAAAGAGGGAAAAGGCATGATCCCAGATGCTCACAAAGTAGTTGAGGGGTTGTGGGACATGCACTTTTTTTTTAAATTCATCAAATCTGTAAGTAAATTCTTTAGGATTTCCAAGGAAAAAATGGTCACTCAAGCCTTTAATCTCCTGGGGACTCTATGAAAGAAGTGAGATTCATGCTGGAGCTGGAAGGATACATAAGAATTACTCAAATGGAAAAGAGAAAGTGCATTCCAAAATAAGAGAAATGGTATAAACACAAGAAATTGGAATGTGTGGGGCCAGTTCCGAGAACAATGAGATGACCAATTTAGGTAGAATGGAAGAGAGAGGGGATTTATTTAATACTTCTCTATTTTTTTTTTTTTTTTTTGCCAGCACTCAACTAGAAACTTGAAATACAACTGATAAATAAGAGAGTGTCTATGCTCTAGAAGAGCTATAATATAGAAAAATCTATATAAAAAATTTGTCCTAAAATTTTATACATTTGTGGTGATAGTGTGACATGACCATACACAGAAAGAAATAATCAAATCTTTGTAGATGGCTAAGGAAAGGCTTCTTAGTGATGGTACTGATAGAACTGGGTCATAGGAAATATACTAGGATAACCACATGTGCAAAGTCAGAGGCTGTTCTAAAACTTTCTTAACTTAAATGGATCTATGTCATACGTTTAAAGCTCTCAAAACATAAAAATTCTGCAACTTCTTTTGATAGTCCATTCTAGCATTCAATAGCCTTACAATATTCTTGCTTACAAAATTCTTTTTGCTCACCGTGTTGATGCCTCTCCTCTGATACAGCTCACCCTGGAGTATTTTATAACTTCTGGTTTATGTGTCTCCCATTCATAGTAACCTTTTCTGTATGGGACAGTTAAGCGGAAAGATAAATTGCTTAAAGCCCAAGACAGACAATATTAAGTCTGTGACTTTGATACAGAAAAATACCTGATTTAGCACCAAAATACTGGAAATTTACCTTTGTTTGGCTTCCATGGGCTGCTATACAAATATGGAGAACATTACTGCTTTGGGAAATAGGATTAACTACAATTCAGGTGCTTACATACTCCCCAGTGCAAATATAAACAGCCAGAGGAGTTTCCAAGCACTCTTTACAGGCTATTTTATGTCCCACTTTAGTTTACTCTTTGTAATCCCTTCTGAACGTACTCAGACACCCCATTAAACAATAACAAAGATTTTTCTCTTTCTGGTAGATGGAATCTCTCTCTTGCCATTGATAGACTACAAACATACACAAATCCCTTTAAATTTTAAGATAATCTTACTGCTTAAGAGTCAACCTCCCCCAACTATCTTCTTAATAGACTTGGTGTATTTTTTTTAATACTTGGTCCATGAGCCCCCAATTTTCTTACAGTAATCACACTCCTGGTTTTCATGTACTCAGAGAAAGAACGTTCCCATATTTTCCAAAGAAAACATCTTCTTTTTTGTTCACATCCCCATACGAATGGATCCATTCTACCATATATATTTAGAATTTTATCATAGCTGATTCTTCAAAACAGAAGATCCCCTTTTCATTCTTATGCCTACAGTACAATTTCTGGTACATAATAGTGCTGTCTAAATAGTTGTTCGCTGAATTAATTAAAGAAATAAAATTAATGAACTTACATTGTTATGTGTAACACTATTTTAAACCTATAGTGCAAATATTAAAATTAAAAGCTCAATATTTTATAAATTTCAAAACCATTAACAAAATAAACTATGTCTAGAATTTTGAGCTTTTTTGTGAAAAAGTTACTTGAAAGAGAAAATACCAGTTTAGTTTTACTTTCTGGGAACTAGGAACCCTGCAGAAATGGGGCGGGAAAGTCTGTGCACATTGAGTGATCTGGTATCTCCCTACCTTCAGTGTTCCAGGAACTGTTTTTATCTTAAAACCAAATAACTTTTTTGACAAATTTATAACTATTAGCTCATCTGTCACTAATCAAAATGTGCCAAGGAATATGGATAAGATGTTTTGGGGCAGAGCTGCTTTCCCAAGAGACCTGGCAAGAAGGATGGTACTGACGAATCTATCTGCAGGGCAGCAATGGAGATGCAGACATAGAGAACAGGCTGTGGACACAGTAGGGGAAGGAGGGGGTGGGACAATAAAAGCAAGTAGCACGGAAACATGCACATCACTGTATGGAAAAGGGATCGCCATTAGGAATGTGCTGTATGACGCAGGGAACTCAAATCCCGTGCTCTGTGACAACCTAGAAGGGTGGGATGGGCAGGAGGTGGAAGGGAGGTTCAAGAAGGAGGGGGATGTATACATTCCTATGGCTGAATCATGTTAATATATGACAAAAACCAACACAATACTGTAAAGCAACTATCCTCCAGCTAAAATATATATAAATTTAAATTAAAAATTTTTTTTTTAAATAGAGGAGCCTCAGGGCAGTTTTCTGTGCTGCTAATCCTTCCTGTTTCTAGAAGCCAACTCTAGAAATGCTATTTTCTTCCCAGCATTTACAACTCCTGTACTGGCTCCATAGTTCCTGACTCAAGCTCATTTCATTATTTTCCTAGGAGTTAGGTACACTCAGTAACTTTGGTTCTAGGTTTCTGCCACCCAGATTATTGTCTATTTTAGTTCATTATGTGTGCTGTGCTTAGTCGCTCAGTGGTGTCTAACTCTTTTCGACACCATGGACTGTTTATGGTCTGCCAGGTTCCTCTGTCCACAGGGATTCTCCAGGCAAGAACACTGGAGTGGGTTGCCATGCCCTACTCCAGGGGCTCTTCCCAACCCAGGGATGGAACCCAGGTCTCCTGCATTGCATGCAGGGTCTTTACCATCTGAGCCACACCCTGCTTCTAATCCGGTGGAGCCATGTACTGTGCTGTGGTTGAAATTGCTCTATGGGAGTAGAATGCAAATTTAGGTTAGTGAAGAGAACTCAGTATGACAGATTCCTTCCAGAACCGACGATAACATGTTTTCTGAGAACTTTACTATTAACAAAGCGTTTTCAGAAATAGATACCTAATTCAATGCTTTTTCTTTAGAGATGTGCCTTCATCGTGTCTTTCCAAAGATCTATTTATTTTTCAGAAAAATAACTTTTCCTACTCTTTATTTCATGCATTACACAATACATAACTAAATTATATCACTGCAATCACAAATACAAGGACAAAAAAGACTGATTCACGGTAAGAGCATCACTTGTCTTAGTCACCTTGTGAAGTGAAGGTTGCTCAGTTGTGTACAGTTCTTTGCAACCCCATGGACTATATAGTCCATGGAATTCTCCAGGCCAGAATACTGGAGTAGGTAGTCTTTCCCTTCTCCAGGGGATCTTCCCAACCCAGGGATCAAACCCAGGTCTCCCACACTGCAGGCAGATTCTTTACCAGCTGAGCCAAAAGGGAAGCATTAGTCACCTTGGGATGCCATAAAAATACCACAGATTCAGAGGTTTAAACAATAGAAATTAAAAATAAACTTTTAAAAGGCAACAGAAGTCTATTTTCTCACAGTTCTGGATGCTAGGAAGTTCAAGATCAAGGCACAGCCAATTCAGTTTCTGGGTACAGCTCTCCTCTGACTTACAGATGGACAACTTCTCCCTGGGTCTTCATAGGTGAGAGGAAAGATGAAGAGAGAGCGCCCTGGTGACTCCTCTCATAAGAACATAAATCCTATCAGATCAGGGCTCCATCATAGCCTCATATAACCTTAATTACTTCCTCACTCCAAATCTAGCCACAATGAGGGGGCTTCAACATATGAATCTGGCATTCCCTAAAGAATCTGCCCACAATGTGGGAGACCTGGGTTTTATTCCTGGGTGGGGAAGATCCCTTGGAGAAGGGAATGGCAACCCACTCCAGTATTCTTGCCTGGAGAATTCCATAGACAGAGGAGCCTGGTGGACTACAGTTCCTGGGGTCTCGATGAGTCAACACGACCGAGTGACTAACACTTACTTACTTAAAGAGGTTAAATACAGAGTTATTAAATGACTTAATAATCCTATCCCTGAATAAATCCCCAAGGGGGCGGGGGAAACATGTGCACCATAAAACTTATACGTAAGTGTTTATAACAACATTCATCAGAATAACCAAAACATGAAAACAAACCAAATTACCCTGAACTGGTTAATAAATAAATGCAATAGATCCATAAGATGGAATATTCAACAATAAAAAGAAACGAGGGAACTTCCCTGGCAGTCCAGTGATTAAGACTCTGCGCTTCCACTGCAGGAAGCACCAAGATCCCCCATGCAGTGTGACCACAAAAAAAAGAAAGAAATGAGGCTGGGACTCTACAAGGATCCAGCAAGGGAATTTGAACAGAAGCAACCAATGAAATAAGATGAAAACCCAGTTCTTGCAACCACCCAGGCAGCTCTAGGTCTCATTGGTCCCGCTTTACATACAGGTAAACAGAAGCTCAACGGAGAAGGCAATGGCACCCCACTCCAGTACTCTTGTCTGGAAAATCCCATGGATGGAGGGGCCTGATGGGCTGCAGTCCATGGGGTCGCTAGGAGTCAGACACGACTGAGCGACTTCACTTTCACTTTTCACTTTCATGCATTGGAGAGGGAAATGCCAACCCACTCCAGTATTCTTGCCTGGAGAATCCCAGGGACGGGGGAGCCTGGTGGGCTGCCATCTATGGGGTCGCACAGAGTCGGACACGACTGAAGTGACTTAGCAGCAGCAGCAAACAGAAGCTCAAAGTGGTCATGGTACAAGATGCCATAATGAAGAAGAGCCAGAATCTAAACCCTGAGCTCTCCAGGTTAGTCCATGCCTTTCTACCCCTATAAGATTGTTCACTGGAGAAAAGATGTGATTCTAACAATGTACTGCTGTTATCATACTCATCTATTGTTTTGGTGTAAAGTTTGGGGCCAGTAATTTATCATAACAGTTACACTGCTGAGTTAAATTTCTCCCACTTGTGAGAAACCCAGACAATGCATAGCAGCAACCCCAAACAAAACTCTTAAAATGATTAGACTGAGAAACTTCTGTGGACACAAGGCTACCCATAGCAGGGCATGACATAGTGCTGGAGATAGCACCGGGAAGCAGCCCATCCCAGAGAGGAAGCCGTCCTGGGCTGCCACTGCAGCCACGGGTAACACAAATTTACTTCTTCCTCTCCCTCACGGCTCAGTGCTTTGTACTCCACGTTTGGTTTCACCAGTATTTTCCCTTCTGTCCTATATTTCCTGTTTTTCCATTTTATCCGGAGTACTATATTGAGTTAAAGCAGCATGTAAAGTGACTTGAACTTCTAGGGTAAAGGAGTATTTAAATCTAAGAAACAAAATTTTAGCATAGTAATAATGGTTAAACATAGAAAAATTATATTGCAAAAAAAAAAGTATTCAGTCCTTCAAAGTGACATTTGTATTTCAGTCAAGAAAATTTACCCATAAATTCCTAAAGAGGACACCTTATAAACATAATTTTTTTTACTCGTTTATAAAACTTCAGTCTAGATCCTTCATGAACCACTTATTTTTAAAATAAAGTCCTGACCTCTAGTGGCTAAACTGAATTAATTCAATGCCCGAATCTACTGAACAATCTTGACATCAGGAAGAGAGACAGCCGGACATTATAGCCTCTCATTAATGTAATGTAATAGGCAAAATACAAACACATCCATCTAGACTCAGATCTAATCTAATAGCAGGCTAGGGGAAATAAACAGATGATAAACATGTTAAACAATATTAATCTAGAAACAGAAATTCTACCTCGCAAAAGGCCCAATCCGTTTTCTTTTTTTTAAAACAAAGAACATGAAAAAAAAGAGACAGAACTTCATAGACAGAGGAGCAACCCCACGTCCAAGGAGCAGTGGCTGCACGGGCGCAGGAGGGCCTAGAGGAGCTACTCCACGTTCAAGGTCAGGAGGGGCAACCGTGAGGAGATACCCCTCGTCTAAGGTAAGAGAAACCCAAGTAAGACGGTAGGTGTTGCGAGAGGCATCAGAGGGCAGACACACAAACCATAATCACAGAAAACTAGTCAACCTAATCACACGGACCACAGCCTTGTCTAACTCAATGAAACTAAGCCATGCCCTGTGGGGCCACCCAAGACGGACGGGTCATGGTGGAGAGGTCTGACAAAACGTGGTCCACTGGAGAAGGGAATGGAAAACCACTTCAGTATTCTTGCCTTGAGAACCCCATGAACAGTATGAAAAGGCAAAATGATAGGATACTGAAAGAGGAACTCCCCAGGTCAGTAGGTGCCCAATATGCTACTTGAGATCCGTGGAGAAATAACTCCAGAAAGAATGAAGGGAAGGAGCCAAAGCAAAAACAATACCCAGTTGTGGATGTGACCGGTGATACAAGCAAGGTCTGATGCTGTAAAGAGCAATATTGCATAGGAACCTGGAATGTCAGGTCCATGAATCAAGGCAAATTGGAAGTGGTCAAACAGGAGATGGTAAGAGTGAATGTCGACATTCTAGGAATCAGCGAACTAAAATGGACTGGAATGGGTGAATTTAACTCAGATAACCATTATATCTACTACTGTGGACAGGAATCCCTTAGAAGAAATGGAGTAGCCATCATGGTCAACAGAAGAGTCCGAAATTCAGTACTTGGATGCAATCTCAAAAACAACAGAATGATCTCTGTTCGTTTCCAAAGCAAACCATTCAATATCACAGTAATCTAAGTCTATGCTCCAACCAGTAACGCTGAAGAAACTGAACAATTCTATGAAGACCTACAAGACCTTTTAACTAATACCCAAAAAGGATGTCCTTTTCATTACAGGGGACCGGAATGCAAACGTAGGAAATCAAGAAACACCTGGAGTAACAAGCAAATTTGGCCTTGGAGTACAGGATGAAGCAGGGCAAAGGCTAATAGAGTTTTGCCAAGAGAACGCACTGGTCATAGCAAACACCCTCTTCCAAGAACACAAGACAAGACTCTACACATGGACATCACCAGATGGTCAACAGCGAAATCAGACTAATTATATTCTTTGCAGCCAAAGATGGAGAAGCTCTATACAGTCAGCAAAAATAAGACCGGGAGCTGACTGTGGCTCAGATCATGAACTCCTTATTGCCAAATTCAGACTGAAATTGAAGAAAGTAGGGAAAACCACTAGACCATTCAGGTATGACCTAAATCAAATTCCTTATGATTATACAGTGGAAGTGAGAAATAGATTTAAGGGCCTAGATCTGATAGAGTGCCTGATGAACTAGGGACAGAGGTTCGTGACATTGTACAGGAGACAGGGATCAAGACCATCCCCATGGAAAAGAAATGCAAAAAAGCAAAATGGCTGTCTAGGGAGGCCTTACAAATAGCTGTGAAAAGAAGAGAAGCAAAAAGCAAAGGAGAAAAGGAAACATATAAGCATCTGAATGCAGCGTTCCAAAGAATAGCAAGAAGAGATAAGAAAGCCTTCCTCAGTGATCAAGGCAAAGAAATAGAGGAAAACAACAGAATGGGAAAGACTAGAGATCTCTTCAAGAATATTAGAGATACCAAGGGAATATTTCATGCAAAGATGGGCTCGATAAAGGACAGAAATTGTATGGACCTAACAGAAGCAGAAGATATTAAGAAGAGGTGGCAAGAATACACAGAAGAACTGTACAAAAAAGATCTTCACGACCCAGATAATCACGATGGTGTGACCACTGACCTAGAGACAGACATCCTGGAATATGAAGTCAAGTGGGCCTTAGAAAGCATCACTACGAACAAAGCTAGTAGAGGTGATGCAATTCCAGTTGAGCTATTTCAAATCCTGGAAGATGATGCTGTGAAAGTGCTGCACTCAATATGCCAGCAAATCTGGAAAAGTCAGCAGTGGCCACAGGACTGGAAAAGGTCAGTTTTCATTCCAATCTCAAACAAAGGCAATGCCAAAGAATGCTCAAACTACCACACAATTGCACTCATCTCACACGCTAGTAAAGTAATGCTCAAAATTCTGCAAGCTAGGCTTCAGCAATACGTGAACCGTGAACTTCCAGATGTTCAAGCTGGTTTTAGAAAAGGCAGAGGAACCAGAGATCAAATTGCCAACATCCGCTGGATCATCGAAAAAGCAAGAGTTCCAGAAAAATATGTATTTCTGCTTTATTGACTATGTTCAGAGTTAGACTGGTTCAAATATGCTTGCCTGAGGAAAGGAAGAGAGGGGCAGAGACAGAAAGTCAAATTCTACACTGGGGACTGCTGTGTAACTCTTCTTTCCATTCTTGCTTTTTTTTTTTTTTTTTCTTTGCTTTCTTTCCTTATCAGGGTTATCCTTAGGAGAAAGTCAGACACAGTGTCAGGTAAAAACAACCAGGTACTTCAGTGCCAGGTAAAAAAAAAAAAACTACGGTTTTTCCTGCACCAATGAGAACTGAACATGCTATGCAATCTTCATGCCAAATCCATAAAGTGTAGTCTTTACGGCCTCACTGAGATAATAATTCAAGAATGAGAGTCGTTCATTGTAATTTAGAAACGCTTCTAATGCTTTTTAAGTTTCATGGCATGTAAGAATCCATTGAGGAGTTAGAAAAGGAGACTACTTTTAATCAAATCAAAATTTACCAAGTTTATAATAAAATAAGTACCTTGAGTTTAAAGGCCTAAAAGATCTAAGTTGAATATTCATTAAAACAATGGCAACTGTAAATAGTTTTTTCAAGCACAAAATCTTCCCTCAAGACAATTAGCAAGCCTTGTGCCTCTGCAACCAACACACATACTTCTCCTTTTCCTTGGTTTCAACTATCACCTTATGTCAGTTATTAATAAATTAATCATTATTACTTAGAGACTCTCTTAAAAGTGTGATGACTTTCCCGACCTGGTTGGGGCTGTGGAACTGTCCCAGGTAGGCTCCAGCCACGGAACAAAAGCCTCCTTTAGCAATACCATTATCCTTTTACCCCAAATGCACAATGCTTATTTGGGGTAATTTTTTAAAAGGTATATAAGATCCAGATTTTTTAAAGGAGAACAATTTGAGAAAAATACTGATAGAGTATTCGCAATTCCATTTGTTGCCACAAGATGTCACCTGTATACAAGAAAACTCTCCATGTACAACAGAAACAATTTAAATTGTATTCAGAAAAATGTTCTGAGGCTCTAATTTGTAAGGACACCAGAATGTGCATTCTGGATGATGAAAACATGAACACAGCATGGTTACTGACCTCAAGGGGTTTAAAATGCCACATAGAAACAGACGTGTGCTCAAACAACTATACACAATGCATGGAACATACAAGGCAACGCCAGAACTGCTGCTGCTGCTGCTGCTGCTGTTAGACGCTTCAGTCGTGTCCGACTCTGTGCGACCCCATAGACAGCAGCCCACCAGGCTCTGCCATCCCTGGGATTCTCCCGGCAAGAACATTGGAGTGGGTTCCCATTTCCTTCTCCATTGCGTGAAAGTGAAAAGTGAAAGTGAAGTCGCTCGGTCGCGACCGACTCGTGGCGACCCCATGGACTGCAGCCCACCAGGCTCCTCCATCCATGGGATTTTCTAGGCAAGAGTTCTGGAGTGGCTTGCCATTGTCTTCTCCACATGCCAGAACTACAAACTGTCAAAGCAAAACTTCCCCCAACAAAGCTAAAAAGGGTAGGAAGACTTCACTCAAGACTGTCTAAATAGTTACAAGAGATCAGAACACAGTCTGAACTCACCTCTACTGAAACGAAGAATCGGAAAGTTGTTTTGGTGGCTTTTAAACATTTTTCATTATAGTAAAGTACACATAACATTTACTACTATAACCTATTTTAAATATATAATTCAGTGGCACTGAGTACATTCACAGTTGTTGTGCATCAGAATTATCTATTTCTAAATCCCGTGGATGGAGGAGCCTGGTAGGCTGCAGTCCATGGGGTTGCTGAGTCGGACACGACTGAGCAACTTCACCTTCACTTTTCACTTTAATGCATTGGAGAAGGAAATGGCAACCCACTCCAGTGTTCTTGCCTGGAGAATCCCAGGGATGGGGGAGCCTGGTGGGCTGCCGTCTATGGGGTCACACAGAGTCGGACACAACTGAAGTGACTTAGCATAGCATAGCATAGCATAGAACATTTTCATCCTCCAGAATGAAACTCAGTACCCATTAAACAATAAATTTCCCATTCCTTCTATCCCACAGTCCCTGATAAACTGTTTTATTTTCTGTCTCTATACACAGTTAAATAGAATTTAACTACTTTAGGTATCTCATTAGAAGGAATCATACAATTATTGTCCTTCTGCGTTTGGCTTATTTCACTTCGTATAATGTTATCAAGTTTCATCCAGCTTATAGTGTGTGTCAAAATTTTATTCCTTTCTAAAGCTGAAAAATATTGTTGAATATATACACCACAGTTTATGAATTTATCTGTTGATGGACACTGGGTTGTTTCCACCTTTTAACTGCTGTGAATAATATTACTATAAACACTGGTGTACAAGTATCTCTTCCAGGCTCTGCTTTCAGTTCTTTGGGGAATATACCTAGAAGTGAAATTGCTGGATCACATGATGATTCTATGTTGAACTTTTTTAGGAACCACAATACTGTTTTTTGGGCTTCCCTGATGGTTCAGCAATAAAGAATCCACCTGCAATGCAGGAGATGCAGGAGACACAGGTTCAATCCCTGGGTCGGGAAGATTCCCTAGAGGAAGAAATGGCAACTCACTCCAGTATTCTTGCCTGGAAAATCCAATGGACAGAGGAGCCTGGAGGGCTACAGTCCATAGGGTTGCGAAGAGTCGGATGCACCTGAGCATGCAATATTGTTTTCCAGTACATCTGCACCATTTCACATGCCCACCCTCAAAGTCCAGAGCTTCTGATTTCTTCACATCCTGACCAGTACTTATAATAATTTTGATTTGGAGGGGGGGGGGTGATAGCCATCCCAAGGAGTGTGAAGGTGGTATTTCCCTAATGATTAGTGATGTTGAACATCTGCTGTATATCTTTGGAGAAATATCTATTCAAGTCTTTTGCCCATTTTTTTTTTCAAGTTTCTTATTGCAATTTGAGTTATAGAACAGAAATTTAAGTGGCTATCTAATTGCTTTGAATACAAATATCATATTATTTCACTGGATTGGTATTTACATAAGATTAGTCCTCTTAATAGTTGAAAGAAGCTATCAACACTAAAGAAACAATTAACAGTTTATTTCTGATCCTCTGAGGCACATGCTAGTAAAACTACTCCCTCTTGGGAGGAAAGTACTTGTCCATATTAGGTAAACTGTCTAAAGGAGCCAAATAATGATTTAAAAAGGTCAAGTAATAATTGAATGATAAATAAAATTTTTCCATAGCAAGTATGAGTTTGGAGTGTTTATAAATTCCCTATATATATATATATAGCAAATGGCCAATAATTTGCTATTTTCTAAACCTAAATGTATTTACCTAACATGTAGCTAGTTATTAGAGCTCACAGCAGTATTTATGACATGAGTGTTGGCTCTGTAGGGGTATATACCAATATAGTCTTTATGGCATCATTTAAAACTTTAAAATGTAGTATATCAGGATATGAACTATTGAGTATCATACACACTCAGACTAACAGCTGAATAATTACAGGTTACACACATCTATTCCCTCTTAAGGATATAGCTAAAAATCAGTCAGAAATGTTGCTACTTGTCATAAAATGTTTTCCTTTGTTTTTGATCATGGAACTAGCCACAGTAGATGCTGAGGTCAGTGATAACAGAAGTATATTTGTTTTCAGCGTTTTCTCCAGGTCCTTCTTCATCATTTGCAGGTCTTTCAAATAAATGTACAGATCTCTATAGGGTTGACAGACAATTACGTCCATGGGCTGTGGGTACTTCACATGGTGGGAGGCACTATGATTTCTCTGCCAAGATGTGCTTAGTTCCAGTATAGTCACTAAAAGAGTAAACATGGCTAAGTCTTCAAAGAACCTAAGACGGGCTTCAATATTACACTGATGGAAGTACAAAGGTGCAAGGCCAAGATAGCTAAATATATAGGGGAGAACAATAGTACATGTTCTCAAGTAATGAAAACATATATCAATCTATCACACAATTTTTTCTGCATTTGACTTTCAGTTTTTATAAAAACAGAAATAAAGTGCAGATATCTTTAAAGGCAATTTAAGAAACTACTGCAAACTCATCTTAGGCACTAGTCCTGCCATCGCCTTCATTTTATTTTCTCATTCTCTCCAAACAGCATTCTCTTGTATTTCCTCCATACACAGACAAAACAAAAAATCCCTTACATACCTTCAGTTCAGTTCAGTCGCTCAGTCGTGTCCGACTCTTTGCGACCCCATGAATCTCAGCACGCCAGGCCTCCCTGTCCATCACCATCTCCCGGAGTTCACTCAGACTCACATCCATCAAGTCAAAAATGCCATCCAGCCATCTCATCCTCTGTCGTCCCCTTCTCCTCCTGCCCCCAATCCCTCCCAGCATCAGAGTCTTTTCCAATGAGTCAGCTCTTCACATGAGGTGGCCAAAGTACTGGAGTTTCAGCTTTAGCATCATTCCTTCCAAAGAAATCCCAGGGCTGATCTCCTTCAGAATGGACTGGTTGGATCTCCTTGCAGTCCAAGGGACTCTCAAGAGTCTTCTCCAACACCACAGTTCAAAAGCATCAATTTTTCAGTGCTCACCTTTCTTCACAGTCCAGCTCTCACATCCATACATGACCACTGGAAAAGCCATAGCCTTGACTAGAAGGACTTTTGTTGGCAAAGTAATGTCTCTGCTTTTGAATATGCTATCTAGGTTGGTCATAACTTTCCTTCCAAGGAGTAAGCGTCTTTTAATTTCATGGCTGCAGTCACCATTTGTGGTGATTTTGGAGCCCAGAAAAATAAAGTCTGACACTGTTTCCACTGTTTCCCCATCTATTTCCCATGAAGTGATGGGACCGGATGCCATGATCTTCATTTTCTGAATGTTGAGTAAGCTCTCATAATTCCAAATGCCCTTTGAAACAATCTCTTGCTTGATAAAATGACACAAATGACGATCCAGAAGAACAAGAGTATAGGAATCAGAAGAAAGATCCTTTACCCGTTTACGGTGAAGGATATTGTAAAGGATACAGAAGAACAGCCAGATGAAGAGGTACACAGGATGGAGTACAGAAGGGTTTTAGGCCCAGGAGCTTCTGTCCCCAAGGAATCGAGGTGGCCACACCCTCCTGGCACGTGGATGCATTCACCAAAACCAGAAGCTCCTCCTTTGGCCATTTTGCAATTAAATTGTTTGGGGTTTTTTGGTGTTAAGTTGTAGGAGTTCGTACTATACTCCAGATATTAACACTACATCAGATGTGTGATCTGAATAGTTTCTTCCAGTCCACGAGTGCCTTTTCACTCTATTGACTGTTGATTCTTTTCAATCCTTTGAAATACGGACGTTTATAGCAGGAAAGGTTTCAAGAGCTGGGATGAGGACTTTTTGATCACTTGTGTTAACTGGCCATACCCAAAGGAAGAGTACATCTTCTTTTATCTTCATGATTGTGGATGTTTTACAACCTGGAGCTAGGCAGCCTTGCTAACTCTCCCAGCAGGCACCTTCCTATTCTCCCAGCAGACAATGGGAGATGGGACCGTATCTTCCTTGATGACTGCAAATGGATGGCTGAGGGAGAGAGGAGGTTAAAGGCTTTTTTAAAATGTGTATCTTTGCAGGTTCCTAAAAAAATAAAAATAGAGTCACGTACGATCCAGCAATCCCACTTCTGAGCATATATTCAGAAAAGATGAAAACTTTAACTCAAAAAGATACATGCACCCCAATGATTTTAACATGGTGAAAATCTGGTCCTACCAGTCCTTCTGCATTTATTAGCCTTCATACTTCTTTAAAAGGAAATGCCGCTCATGAATTAATCGGATCCCTTGAGGTATTATAAAAACAATTATAAAAATAAGATAAATGCTTAATTCTATTTATTTACCAGTTTTCATTAGTATTAGTAACAGGAGATATAAGTATTTCTCTATATTTATTACTTTTTTTTGATGTGGAAAATTTTTAAAGTTTTTATTGAGTTTGTTACAATATTCCTTCTGTGTTATGTTTTTTGGGGGGTTTTTTTGGTCACAAGGCATGTGGGATCTCAGCTCTGTGACCAGGGATCGAACGCACACCCTCTATACTAGAAAGTGAAGTCTCAACCACTGCACCGCCAGGGAAGTCCCCTGTATCTATTATATTGTATAATATGTTAAATGGCAGAATTAAGCAAAAAACTAAAACATAATGGTTACCAATTGAGGGAAGGACAAACAGAATGAAAAACTGGAATGGAAAATAAAATTTCTGACTTCAATTTTATTTTGTAGATTTGCTTTGAAACTATATGATTATTTTAAATACTTACAAAAATAAACTATAAAATAATTGCTAAGAACCCAAAAATTTTCAATTTCTAAAAGCAAAAACAAACACCTCTGTGTATCAAGTTGCTGATAGAGACAACCAGAGAGAAATTATTTTAAACAACTTTAAAAACTCATAATTTGTGTATATATATTCCTAGTAGTATACAATCTAAGGTCAAAAAACCTTCCATAAAAATCTTTAAATGTCCCAGAGATCATTCTGTTGATGGTAAGCATTTCTGTTGTCATTCTGAGATGGCAGCAAATGTTACATGGGATAAAGCAATCATGATTTTGATGCAGTTGGGGACCAATATCTTCAGTGTGAGAAAAAGGCTATCAGATCTAGGAGCTAGAGTTTAAATCAAAATCTTATAGTACCGAATTTTTTATATGACAAATCTTGTTTTATTACCTCCCTACCTTATTAATGTTTTTATTTAATTAAGCCTAAAAGTATAATAATAATTTTAAGGCACTGTTCTATACAACCATTTATCTACCAGGCTTAAGCTCTGAAATACATTTTTTGGACATATTAAATATTTAGTACAGGTTTGAAGTTGCCTCCTTTTTTTTTCAAGGAATATAAAATATACAGATAATTGGGTTTGTGTATAAACAGAATGTACTTGGCTTATTAATGTAAAAAGGATTTAAAATTCTAACAGAATTTTATTTTCTCCTTTTATTTACTTACTTGTAAATGCTGCATTTTGTATCTCTAATAAATAAAGTCCATTTTTTCTTATTCTCATAACGAAAAAATCCCTATTCCATCTAATGTCACTGTATTAGTTTGCCACAGCTGCCACAACAACATACTGCAGGCTAGGAGATTTAAATAACAGGAGTTAATTTTTTCAGCATTTGGAGGCTGACATCCAAGATCAAGGGGAGAGCAGATCTGGTTTCCTCTCTGGGCTCTCTGATTGGCTTGCAAATAGCCCCTTATTGATGTACCCTCAGAAGGTCTATTGTTTGTGTGTTGGCAGTCATACTGGATTAGGGCCCACCCTAACAACCTCATTTAATTTAAAGGCCCTATCTTCACAACGTGATTGTGAGGTACCAGGCATTAGGGCTTCAATATATTAATTTGGGGAATGGCACAATTTAGCCTGTAACAGTTAACAGTAATCCCTTAGTATTAATATCACATAGCCAATTCACTGGAGAAGGCAATGGCACCCTACTCCAGTACTCTTGCCTGGAAAATCCCATGGACGGAGGAGCCTGGTAGGCTGCAGTCCATGGGGTCGCTAGGAGTCAGACACGACTGAGCGACTTCACTTTCACTTTTCACTTCCATGCATTGGAGGAGGAAACGGCAACTCACTCCAGTGTTCTTGCCTGGAGAATCCCAGGGACGGTGGGGCCTGGTGGGCTGCCGTCTATGGGGTCACACAGAGTCGGACACGACTGAAGCGACTTAGCAGCAGCAGCAGCAGCAGCCAATTCACATCCAATTTTCCTACAGTTTACTACACGATGCATTGGGCAGAGTGGAAACAATGTCAGACTTTATTTTTCTGGGCTCCAAAATCACTGCAGATGGTGACTGCAGCCATGAAATTAAAAGACACTTACTCCTTGGAAAGAAAGTTATGACCAACCTAGACAGCATATTCAAAAGCAGAGACATTATTTTGCCAACAAAGTTTCGTCTAGTCACAGCTATGGTTTTTCCTGTGGTCATGTATGGATGTGAGAGTTGGACTGTGAAGAAGGCTGAGCGCCGAAGAATTGATGCTTTTGAACTGTGGTGTTGGAGAAGACTCTTGAGAGTCCCTTGGACTGCAAGGAGATCCAACCAGTCCATTCTGAAAGAGATCACCCCTGGGATTTCTTTGGAAGGAATGATGCTAAAGCTGAAACTCCAGTACTTTGGCCACCTCATGTGAAGAGCTGACTCATTGGAAAAGACTCTGATGCTGGGAGGGATTGGGGGCAGGAGGAGAAAGGAACGACAGAGGATGAGATGGCTGGATGGTATCACTGACTCGATGGATGTGAGTCTGAGTGAACTCCAGGAATTGGTGATGGACAGGGAGGCCTGGCGTGCTGTGATTCATGGGGTCGCAAAGAGTCGGACACGACTGAGCGACTGATCTGATCTGATCTGGGCAGATTGTATTATCACGCTGTGGCTTTAACCTGTTACCCTGTGACTCTTTTTCTTAGTATACTGATAATTAGACCCAGGGGCTTGATTCAGTTCAGTTTCAATTGCTCTTTTTTGTGAAGATATTTCATAAACAGTAATAGTATGGAGTACCCTATGTCAAGAGGCATATAATACTTGACCAGCTCACTTTTTGTATTGCAAAGATTGATAAAATATTGTCAGCCTGATCCATTCCTTATAAAGGTCCCTTTCACACTTCCACTAATGGAAACCATTAGTTATTATTTCCTCGGTCATATCCAGTCTATTAATATGTCCATCAAAGGAATGCTTCATCTCTGTTGCATTTTTTTTATCTCTACCATTTCTTTTTAGTTCTTTCTTAGGATTTTCATCTTTCTGCACACATTACCTATCAGATCTTGCATGTTGTCTATCCCTTAGAGTTCTTAGCATATAAATCATAGTTTATATATTGAATATCATATATTGAAGTATAGTTTATGTGTTGTTCATTATATTAGTCACAGGTGTACAATACAGTGATTCATTATTTTTAAAGGTTATACTTCATTTATAGTTATTATAAAACGTTGGCTATATTCCCAGTGTTGTACAAAATATTCTTGTAGCTTATTTTGTCCATAACAGTTTGTATCTCATTAATCATAGTTTTACATTGCCAGTCTGATAATCCCAACATCCATGTCACATCTGGTTGTGATACTTGTTCTATTTCTTTAAACTGTATTTTTGGCCTTTCAGTATGCCTTGTAATTTTTCTTGATAGTCAGAAATGATTTAGTGGATAAAAGGAACTACCATAAATAAGCTGTTAGTTATGTGGTGGTGGGACTTCCCTGGTGGCTCAAACAGTAAAACATCTGCCTACAATGTGGGAGACCCAGGTTCAATCCCTGGGTTGGGAAGATCTCCTGGAGAAGGAAATGGCAACCCACTCGAGTATTCTTGCCTGGAAAATCCCATAGACGGAGGAGCCTGGTAGGCTACAGTCCATGGGGTCACAAAGAGTCGGACACGACTGAGTGACTTCACTTAGCACTTATGTGGTGGGGAGGTGTGGGAGGGGAAGCAGTCTACAGCCCTTTGATTAGGTCTCAATCTTTTAGTGAGTCTGTGTCCCTGAAGTGTTTTTCAGACTTCCCAAGTGTTTCTCAGACTCCCCTGCCCGTAGGTGAGAGAGGACAGCTACAGTAGATTGGATTCAGGTATTTCCTTTCCCTCAGGTCAGCTTTTTGTTTAGTAACTAAGTCATGTTTGAATCTCTTTTGACCCCATGACTGCAGCTCACCAGGCTCCTCTGTCCATGGAATTTTCCAGGCAAGAATACTGGAGTGGGTTGCCATTCTCTTCTCCAGGGGATAAAACTCCATCAGATCAGGCTCTGGTTAACTAGTTTCCCCTGCGGGCAGCTCTTGTTAAAACAACAGAGACCTGGTATTTTCATCCTACCAGCTTGCCTTATAGATTTCACACCTGCCAGCCTCTACAATTGCACGAACCAATTCTTTAAAATGAAGGGATGACTAGCCAGAGCAATTAGGCAAGGAAAGGAAATAAAAGGCACCCCAATTGTAAGGAATAAGTAAAACTTGCTCAATTTTTAACAGACGACATGATTTCATATATTAAAAATATTAAAGAACATATACACACAGCACATACAACTATTAGCACTAATAAATGTGGCAAGTTTTCAGAGTGCAAGATCAATACTCAAAAATCCATTCTTTTTTAATACATCAACAATGAATAATCTGAAAAGAAAATTCAGTAGTGATTTTATTTATAACTGAATTTACTATAGTTTGGTGACATGATGCGAAGAACCAACTCACTGGAAAAGACCCTGATACTGGAAAAGATTGAGGGCAGGAGGAGAAAGAGGGCAACTGAGGATGAGATGGTTGGATGGCATCACCAACTCAATGGACATGAGTTTGAGCAAACTCTGGGAGATAGTGAAGGAGAGGGAAGCCTGGTGTGCTGCAGTCCATGGGATCACGAAGAGTCAGACGTGACTGAGTGACAAAACAACAACTAGAGACTAAGTTGTGTCCCCCAAAGTTCAGATGTTGAAGCCCTATTCTGCAGTGGGATTGTTTTTGGAGAGAGGGCCTAGTATCCTTACAAGAAGAGTTACCGAGGATCCCTTTCTCTCCTTCACCATCACGTGAGGAGAAGACAGCTTTCTACAAGCCAGGAAGAGAACTCTCACCAGAAACCAAGTCTGTCAGCATCTTGATATTTGGACTTCCCAAGAAGAACTGTGAGAAAGAAATTTCTGTTGTTTAAGGCATCCAGTCTGTGGCATTTTGCTATAGCGACCCTGAGACTAAGATAGCATTCAAAAATGAAAAGAAATATACAGGAATAAATTATCTAAAGAGATGAAAGACTTGTACCCTGGAAACTATAAATATTGCAAAAAATTAAAAAGGATCTAAATAAATGAAAAGACATCATGTTCACAGATTTGAGGACTTAATGTTTTAAGATAACAACACTTGTCAAAGAGACCTACTGCTTCGATGCCTAATTCAATCCCTATCAAAATCCCAGTTGCTTTTTTTTTTTTTTTTTTGCACAAATGAAAAAGCTGATCTCAAACTCATATAAAATTGCAAGGGGGCTGAAGAGCCAAAATAATATTGGAAAAGAAGAACAAAACTGGAGCACTTACACTTCCCAATTTCAAAACTCAGTACAAAGCTACAGTGTGGTACTGGCATAGGACAGACATATAGAACAATGGAGTAGAATTAACAGTCCAGAAACAAACCCATACATCTATGGCAAACTGATTTTTGACAAGGATGTCAAGTTCATTCACTGAGGATAAGAACATTCTCTTCAACAAATGGTTCAGGGACAACATGCAAAAGAATGAAATGGAATGCCTGCCACAGAACAGATACAAAAATAAACTCAAAATGGATTAATAACTTAATATAAGAGCTAAAGCTATAAAAATCTTAGAAGAAAATAGGGATAAATCCTGCAGAACCCAAACTAAAGTGATGTCATACTGGGGACAAAATGGAGGACAACAAAGATGCATTAAAGAAAAACAAAACATTATCGAATGTAATTGGCAAGAATTTACACCCTTCTCAGAAATCGGCAGAGGATGCCAGTCATCCTCAAAGACCAAGTCTGTTCATGCTATCTTTGGACTTCCTTGTTCCCCTGACACAACTACCCTGATCCAAATAAAGATCAGCTGAAAAAGCCAAATTACTTCTGCATATACCCTATATACACACTTTAGTCTGTGAGGAACTCAGAACTCCCATAGCCTGGAGTTTCTTGGCTTGCAGGTTGAAACCCTTGGGATAAACTCACTTTCTGCTTTGTATAAAACAAAATACAAAGATGGTTTTCAACAATCCTTATGACCTTGGATTTGGCAATGGATTCTTAAATATGACACCAAAATCACAATTCACAACAGAAAAAAAAACCAAAAAAACACATAGACTTCATCAAAAATTTAAGTTTGTATATCAAAAAAATATCAGAAAAGTGAAAAGACAGTCTACAGAACTAGAGAAAATACTTGTAAATCATATATCTGATAAGAGTCTAGCATCTAGAATATACAAAGAACTCATAATTTAGACAACAAAAGGATAAATAACTCAATTTAATAATGGGCAAATGACTTGAATAGACATTTCTGCAAAGAATATAGACAAATGGCCAATTAGAACATGAAAAGACTGCCAATATCACTGGCCATCACAGAACTGCACATCAAGACCACAGTTCAGTTCAGTTCAGTTGCTCAGTTGTGTCCTTGACTCTTTGCAACCCCATGGACTGCAGCACACCAGGCCTCCCTGCCCATCACCAACTCCCGGAGTTTACTCAAACTCATGTCCACCGAGTCAGTGATGCCATCCACCATCTCATCCTCTGTCATCCCCTTCTCCTTCCACCTTCAAACTTTCCCAGCATCAGGGCCTTTTCCAATGAGTCAGTTCTTTGCATCAGGTGGCCAAAGTATTGGAGTTTCAGCTTCAGCATCAGTCCTTCCAATGAACATTCAGAACTGATTTCCTTTAGGATGGACTCGTTAGATCTTCTTGCACTCCAAGGGAGCCTCAAGAGTCTTCTCCAACACCGCAGTTCAAAAGCATCAATTCTTCCACACTCAGCTTTCTTTATAGTCCAACTCTTACATTCATACATGACTACTGGACAAACGATAGCTTTGACTAGATGGATCTTTCTTGGCAAAGTAATGTCTCTGCTTTTTAATGTGCTGTCTAGGTCGGTCATAGCTTTTCTTCCAAGGAACAGGCGTCTTTTAATTTCATGGCTGCAGTCACCATATGCAGTGATTTTGGAGCCCAGAAAAATAAAGTCTGTCACACTTTCCATTGTTTCCCCATTTATTTGCCATGAAGTGATGGGACAAGATGCCATGATCTTCGTTTTCTGAATGTTGAGTTTTAAGCCACTTTTTCACTCTCCTTTTTCACTTTCATCCAGAGGCTCTTTAGTTCTTCACATTTTGCCATAAGGGTGGTGTCATCTGCATATTTGAGGTTATTGATATTTCTCCTGGCAATCTTGATTCTAGCTTGTGCTTCTTCCAGCCCAGCGTTTCTCATGATGTACTCTGCATAGAAGTTAAATAAGCACAGTGACCGTATACAGCCTTGATGTACTCCTTTCCCTATTTGGAACCAGTCTGTTGTTCCATGTCCAGTTATAACTGTTGCTTCTTGACCTGCATACAGGTTTCTCAGGAGACAGGTCAGGTTGTCTGGTATTCCCATCTCTTTAAGAATTTTCCAGTTTGTTGTGATCCATACAATCAAAGGCTTTGGCTTAGTCAATAAAGCAGAAGTTGATGTCTTTCTGGAACTCTCTTGCGTTTTCAATGATCCAATATCAAAAAATTGATGGCAATTTGATCTCTGGTTCCTCTGCCTTTTCTAAATCCAGCTTGAACATCTGGAAGTTCATGGTTCACATACTGCTGAAGCCTGGCTTGGAGAATTTTGAGTATCACTTTGCTCAATTGTGCAATTGTGTGGTAGTTTGAGCATTCTTTGGCATTGCCTTTCTTTGGGATTGGAATGAAAACCTACTTTTTCCAGTCCTGTGGCCACTGCTGAGTTTTCCAAATTTGCTGGCATATTGAGTGCAGCACTTTCACAGCATCATCTTTGAGGATTTGAAATAGCTCAACTGGAATTCCATCACCTCCACTAGCTTTGTTTCTAGTAATGCTTCCTAAGACCCACTTGACTTCACATTCCAGGATGTCTGGCTCTAGATGACTGATCCCACCGTCATGATTATCTGGTATGATAATCAAAACCTTCTGAATCTATGCCCTGACCAGTAATGCTGAAGAAGCTGAAGTTGAATGGTTCTATGAAGACCTACAAGACCTTCTAGAACTAAAACTCAAAAAAGATGTCCTTTTCATTATAGGGAACTGGGATGTAAAAGTAGGAAGTCAAGAGATACCTGGAGTAACAGGCAAATTTGGCCTTGGAGTACAGAATGAAGCAGGGCAAAGGCCAATAGAGTTTTGCCAAGAGAACGCACTGGTCATAGCAAACTCCCTCTTCCAGAAACACAAGAGAAGACTCTACACATGGACATCAGCACATGGTCAATACCAAAATCAGATTGATTATATTCTTTGTGGCCATAGATGGAGAAGCTCTATACAGTCAGCAAAAACAAGACTGGGAGTTGACTGTGGCTCAGATCATGAACTGAACCTTGTGCACACCAGGACCCAGGCGATAGGAGCAGTGACCCCACAAGAGACTGACCCAGACTTGCCCATGAGTGTCCAGGAGTCTCCCGCAGAGGCGTGGGTTGGTGTGGCCTGCTGCAGGGTTGGGGGCACTGAGTATAGCATGTGTGCATGGGACCTTTTGAAGGAGGTTGCCATTATCTTCATTACGTCCACCATAGTTTGGCCTGAGGTCAAGTAACAGGGAGGGAACACAGCCCTGCCCATCGATAGAAAACTGGATTACAGATTTACTGAACATGGCCCCACCCATCAGAACAAGACTCAGTTTTCCCTTTAATCAGTCTCTCCCATCAGGAAGCTTCCATAAGCCTCTCATCCTTCTTAAACAGAGGTCAGACAAACTGACCACATCACAGAAAACTGACCAATCTGATCACATGAACCAAAGCCTTGTCTAACTCAATGAAACTATGAACCATGCCATGTAGGGACACCCAAGGTGAATGCGTCATGGTGGAGAGTTCTGACAAAGTGTGGTCCACTGGAGAAGGGAATGGCAAATCAGTTCAGTATTCTTGCCTTGAGAACCCCATGAACAGTATGAAAAGGCAAAAAGACAGGACACTGAAAATGAACTCCCAAGGATAGGTGCCCAATATGCTACTGGAGATCAGTGGAGAAATAACTCCAGAAAGAATGAAGAGACGAAGCCAAAGCAAAAACACCACCCAGTTGTGGACGTGACTGGTGATGGAGGTAAAGTCCAATGCTATAAAGAGCAATATTGAATAGGAACCTGGAATATTAGGTCCATGAATCAAGGCAAATTGGAAGTGGTCAAACAGGAGATGGCAAGAGTGAACATCAACATTTTAGGAGTCAGCAAACTAAAACGGACTGGAATGGGTGAATTTAACTCAGATGACCATTATATCTATTACTGTGGGCAAGAATCCCTTACAAGAAATGCAGTAGCCATCATAGTCAACGAAAGAGTCCAAAGTGCAGTACTTGGATGTGTTAGGTAGGTAGAATAGGGAAAAGGAGTTCAAAATGGCAGTGGCTAAAAGACAAGGAAGGTCAAAGGAAGGTCCAAGGATCAGAGTGAAGACTTCAGGCAGAACAAACAGGACTCCTGGCTAAGCCCAATTTGCATAGGGCAGGCCCAGGTGGAGGAAAAACACATAAAAGGAGGAGCCAAAGCGCTTTCTCATGGACTCTCTCTCTCTCTCTCACTCTCTCTCTCCCTCCCCTGCGCGCTCCTCCACTCTCTGAGTCTTGGATTCTCCTGCTATCTTCTAACTAAAATGGAGCTGTAATACTGATTTGCCTAAGAGCTGTAGCATGGTTTGTCCAAGACCTGAGAGCTGTGATGCGCCAAGGGCTTTAATGTCCGTTGCTCCAAATTTTTGTTGTGATGAGACAAAGAACTGAGGAACATACACTTGCGTGACAGATGCAATCTCAAAAACGACAGAATGCTCTCGGTTCGTTTCCAAGGCAAACCATTCAAGACCACAATGAGACCACAATTTCATACCCACGAGGCTGGTTATGCATGTGTGCTCAGTGGTGTCCAACTCTTTGCAACTGCATAGACTACAGCCAGCCAGGCTCTTCTGTTCATGGGAATTTCCAGGCAATACTGGAGTTGGTTGCCATTTCCTCCTCCAGGGACCTTCCTGACCCAGGGATCCAACAACCCAAGTCTCCTGCATCTCCTGCATTGGCAGGCAGAGTCTTTACCACTGAGCCACCTGGGAAGACCCAAGGATGGCTTTCAAAAACAAAACAAGACAAAACTATTGGTGAGGATGTGGAGAAATTGAAACTGTCATACATTGCTATCAGTATGTAAAACACCTCTGCCACTGTGGAAAACAGTTTATTGATTCTGCAAATATTTAAGCATGGAATTACCACATGACCCAGCAGTTCCATTCCTGATTATTGACAAGGAGTGTTTCCTTGACTTTAGTCAGGGTCCTCTAAGCTCTCTCAGCCTCTACTTTAGTATTGGTCTTGTGGGACCTGCATCAACTAGTTGTCATAAGAATCAAGTCAGGTCGGTTTAGAGAGAACCCTTACCAGGATAACTTATCATCCTCAACCTGGTCTGCCTTCAATTAAGAAACCTGTTAAAATGGTTTGGCCAGAATTTAGCCCTTATATATAGTGTTTCATTTTAGGAAATTTACACCCGCTGGCTATAGGGTCTCACTTGTTTATGATGTTTTTAACTGACTCCAGTTCTATACTAAGGTCTCTTTTCTCTATTGCAATAATTCCTAAGTAAAATCTGCTTTGTTTTTATTCGCTGATTGAATTACTGTCAGATTCTGATTTTCTTCAACAGTATATACCCCAAAGCATTGAAAACAGGGTTTAAACAAATACTTCCACACACATATTCATAGCAGCAGTATTCACGATAGCTCAAAGGTGCAAATAACCCAAATATCCATCGCTGGATGGATGGGTAAATTGTGGTTGCTGCTGCTGCTGCTAAGTCGCTTCAGTCATGTCCGACTCTGTGCGACCCCAGAGACGGCAGCCCGCCAGGCTCCCCCGTCCCTGGGATTCTCCAGGCAAGAACACTGGAGTGGGTTGCCATTTCCTTCTCCAATGCATGAAAGTGAAAAGTGAAAGGGAAGTCACTCAGTCGTGTCTGACTCTTAGCGACCCCATGGACTGCAGCCTTCCAGGCTCCTCTGTCCATGGGATTTTCCAGGCAAGAGTACTGGAGTGGGGTGCTATTGCCTTCTCTGTAAACTGTGGTATATACATACAAATAAGATGGAGTATTAGCCATAAAAAATAATGAAATACTGATATTTGCTATAAGGTGGATGAACCTGGAAATCACCTTTATGTGAAAGCAGACAGCACAAAATGATCATATAAATCCATTTATGTGAAATACTCAGATTAGGTAAACCCTTATGAAAAGGCAAAATGATAGGATACTGAAAGAGGAACTACCCAGGTCAGTAGGGGCCCAATATGCTACTGGAGATCCGTGGAGAAATAACTCCAGAAAGAATGAAGGGATGGAGCCAAATCAAAAACAATACCCAGTTGTGGATGTGACTGGTGATAGAATCAAGGTCCAATGCTGTAAAGACAAATATTGCATAGGAACCTGGAATGTCAGGTCCATGAATCAAGGCAAATTGGAAGTGGTCAAACAGCAGATGGCAAGAGTGAATGTCGACATTCTAGGAATCAGTGAACTCAAATGGACTGGAATGGGTGAATTTAACTCAGATGACCATTATATCTACTACTGCGGGCAGGAATCCCTCAGATGAAATGGAGTAGCCATCATGGTCAACAAAAGAGTCCGAAATGCAGTACTTGGATGCAATCTCAAAAACAACAGAATGATCTCTATTCGTTTCCAAGGCAAACCATTCAATATCACAGTAATCCAAGTCTATGCCCCAACCAGTAATGCTGAAGAAGCTGAAGTTGAACGGTTCTACGAAGGCCTACAAGACTTTTTAGAACTAATACCCAAAAAAGATGTCCTTTTCATTATAGGGGACTGGAATGCAAAAGTAGGAAGTCAAGAAACACCTGGAGTAACAGGCAAATTTGGCCTTGGAATACAGAATGAAGCAGGGCAAAGACTAATAGAGTTTTGCCAAGAAAATGCACTGGTCATAGAAAACATCCTCTTCCAACAACACAAGAGAAGACTCTACACATGGGCATCACCAGATGGTCAACACAGAAATCAGATTGATTATATTCTTTGTGGCCATAGATGGAGAAGCTCTATACAGTCAGCAAAAACAAGACCAGGAGCTGACTATGGCTCAGACCATGAACTCCTTATTGCCAAATTCAGACTGAAATTGAAGAAAGTAGGGAAAACCACTAGACCATTCAGGTATGACCTAAATCAAATCCCTTATGATTACACAATGGAAGTGAGAAATAGATTTAAGGGACTAGATCTGATAGATAGAGTGCCTGATGAACTAGGGACAGAGGTTCGTGGCATTGTACAGGAGACAGGGATCAAGACCATCCCCATGGAAAAGAAATGCAAAAAAGCAAATTGGCTGTCTGGGGAGGCCTTACAAATAGCTGTGAAAAGAAGAGAAGCGAAAAGCTGCACTCAAGACGCCAGCAAATTTGGAAAACTCAGCAGTGGCCACAGGACTGGAAAAGGTCAGTTTTCACTCCAATCCCAAAGAAAGGCAATGCCAAAGAACGTTCAAACCACGGCACAATTGCACTCATCTCACACACAAGTAAATTAATGCTCAAAATTCTCCAAACCAGGCTTCAGCAATACGTGAACTGTGAACTTCCTGATGTTCAAGCTGGTTTTAGAAAAGGCAGAGGAACCAGAGATCAAATTGCCAACATCCGCTGGATCATGCAAAAAGCAAGAGAGTTCCAGAAAAACATCTATTTCTGCCTTATGACTATGCCAAAGCCTTTGACTGTGTGGATCACAATAAACTGTGGAAATTTCGGAAAGAGATGGGAATACCAGGCAGAATACCAGATGGAATATCAGGGAATACCAGGTGGAATACCAGGGAATATCTGCCTCTTGAGAAACCTGTGTGCAGGTCAGGAAGCAACAGTTAGAACTGGACATGGAACAACAGACTGGTTCCGAATAGGAAAAGGAGTACATCAAGGCTGTATATTGTCACCCTGCTTATTTAACTTCTATGCAGAGTACATCATGAGAAACGCTGGGCTGGAAGAAGCACAAGCTGGAATCAAGATTGCCGGGAGAAATATCAATAACCTCAGATATGCAGATGATACCACCCTTATGGCAGAAAGTGAAGAGGAACTAAAGAGCCTCTTGATGAGAGTGAAAGAGGAGAGTGAAAAAGTCAGCTTAAAGCTCAACATTCAGAAAACAAACATCATGGCATCTGGTCCATCACTTCATGGGAAATAGATGGGGAAACAGCGTCAGACTGTATTTTTTTGGGCTCCAAAATCACTGCAGATGGTGACTGCAGCCATGAAATTAAAAGACACTTACTCCTTGGAACAAAAGTTATGACCAACCTAGATAGCATATTCAAAAGCAGAGACATTACTTTGCCAACAAAGGTCTGTCTAGTCAAGGCTATGGTTTTTCCAGTGATCATGTATGTATGTGAGAGTTGGACTGTGAAGAAAGCTGAGCACTTAAGAATTGATGGTTTTGAACTGTGGTGTTGGAGAAGACTCTGAGGGTCCCTTTGACTGCAAGGAGATCCAACCAGTCCATTCTGAAGGAAATCAGCCCTGGGATTTCTTTGGAAGGAATGATGCTAAAGCTGAAACTCCAGTACTTTGGCCACCTCATGTGAAGAGTTGACTCATTGGAAAAGACTCTGATGCTGGAAGGGATTGGGGGCAGGAGGAGAAGGGGACGACAGAGGATGAGATGGCTGGATGGCATCACTGACTCGATGGACGTGAGTCTGAGTGAACTCCGGGAGTTGGTGATGGACAGGGAGGCCTGGTGTGCTGCGATTCATGGGGTCGCAAAGAGTCGGAGACGACTGAGCGACTTCACTTTTTTTAGAGTCTGAAAGCTCTTAGGTTCCAGGAGTGAGAAGAATAGAATGTAATTATTAACAGGAATGAAGAAAATGGTTTGCAACTAGACATTGTTAGTGGTTTCACAACATTGCGATTATACTACATGCACCGAATTGTGTATTTAAAGATGTTTCATTTTACGTTTTTTGAGTTTCAATAATGTATTTTTTTAAAGTTTATAACCCACCAGCTGAAGTTGTTCAAAAGTGCAGAATTACAATCAGACACTGCAATATGCGCTGGTTATTCCGCTTCTGAAGGTTTAGAACTCTTCAGTGAGGTGTTTTGTTTTTTAACATTGCATTCATTGGCACTTGACTGGTACACCATCATAGACTGCAAGGCCGGCACCAGGATAGGCAGAAATGGTGTCGTTCCCTAGCATGAGGATGGACAGAGCAACAAGGAAAGTTCGTTACAAGCTTCTTTCACTGTAGTACTTCAACCGGGCTTCCTACCTCACAAATAGTCACAGGCTACCTCGCCTTTTAAGGACCTGGACGCCGGGTCGGCGAAGGCGCTCGTGGACCTCGCCCTGTCACCGGGCTCGAGTCACTACGGGGCTCGCGGGGGCGGACCCAGGCGGGAGCATCCCGGCGTCGAGCCCGCTGGCCGCGGCCCAGTCTTCCCACCTCCACCACTTCCGCCCGCGGCCAGCCGCCCGCACCGCCCAGCGCGCCAGTCGGAAGTGTGGGCGCCGGAACAGGCGGTCGGCGGGGCTGCGGCGCCGCGCGGGCCAGAGCGGGGGCGGGGCGTGCGGGGACAGCGCGCAGCAGCCAGCACGGGGCCGACGTCTGTGCGTCGCGTTCTGGCCGAGCGGAGGGCGAGGTCAAGAGTTGGCCGTCTGCACAGGTGGGCCGCGGCGGGAGGGCAGGGGCGCGCCCGCGGCGGGCCGGGTAGCCGGCGCGCGAGACTCGGGGCGGGGTCAGAGGGGAACGAACGGCTTCCCGAGTGGCTTTTCGCCGCTTCCGGGGCCCGGCGCCCGCGCGAGGAAGACGGTGTTCTTGGAGACGCGGCGGGCCGGGCCGAGCCGAGCCAGCATCCCCCTCGGCGGTCGCCTTCGTCTCCTCTCGCGTTTTTCGTTTTAGTGTTGACGTTTGGTTTTCAGCTACAGGTATTTCCAGAAATTCGCTAGAATTTGGCGTAGCGCTTTTTGTGGGGAGGGTGGCGGGGCGGGGGCGGGGTTTTTGGTGTCCATATTGAATAAGGCTGTCAGCTGGGCTGTGGAATTGGGGCGTTTTTCAGGTAAAGTCTAAGTTGTTAACAAAGCTCGAGCAGTTACAGGAGACTCAGGTCTATCAGGGAAGTCAGTGGGATTGATGGCGGTATTTAGAATTGGATTGATGACCGATCCTCGCCGTGGTTCCTGGGAGTTCAGAAATAAACTTGGCGAATAGCCACCCCTGGAAGCCATCTCCGATAACCACCACCGGAGAGGGGCAGCGCGTATCGTAAATAGTCTCTGTTAGGACTCGGGATAGAAAGTGATGAGCGCGGTTTTCCGAGTTAGATTGAGTACAGTGAAAAATGGTTGATAACCATGATGTAAAAATAGATCAAAATTAAGACAAAGTATTAACTTGAGCAGAATCAAGTCCTTATTTTAAATGCTTTTAAAAATTCAAAAACGAGTGCTGGGTTGAGTGGTCTGAAGGTTGTTAAGATTTAGTAGTAAAAATCTGAAGATTAAAAAGAGGAGTCTGAGTTCCGGTCTAGTTGTGTGATCCTGAGAAAATCACTAGTTCTGAGAGCCTTATTCTGTAAAATGGCTACGATAATAATTACAGTGGTATTCTCACCGTTCTAGTAGATTCTGTATTACGGTCAGAATGTTTGGATTTGTAAGTGGTTATGGGGTTTTGTAGTACTTAAATATTTAAAGTCACTAAGCCCTCCTGGCCTCCATCCCCCACAGTTTAGTGACAAGAGATCTGATTTTAAAGTCATCACATTTTGCCTATACCTAGTGTATCTTCATCTTTAGATTCAGTGGTCAGAAAAATTTCACCTTAAGTTCATGTTAAATCTCGCATGAACTTTTGTAGAATAGGATTAACGTCTTATTCATTTGTGAAATGCTTATTCCTGGAACCTGTACGGTGCTTGTCATTTTTGGTGGGTTTGTGAATTTTTTCCTGTCTTCTACCTTCTTTTTCAAGACTGACCTGGCAAAACTTAAGCTTTGGGTTCACCGAAAACAAACCAAAACAATTTTACATGGAAAATGCTGTTTTCTGTTGCTTAAAGGTGTGCTCAGTTCTGTATAGACACACGGGGTGATTACAAGGAGTTAGGTAAAGAATTAGATTACAAATAATCTTGATTTAGCATCACTTTCAGAGCAAACAGCATCTCTGTGAGAGGCAGAGAAGATCTAGCAGTAGACTTCAACATTGGCAGCGCTTTTGAATTGCTTAGGGAGAGTCAAAAATGCTGACCGCTGGGTCCTAATCCAGACCAATGAATGAGAATTTCTGGAGGAGCGTGGGTATCCCACCTGTTAAAAGTTTCCAGGGATACTGTGTTGTGCAGCCAGGATGAGAGTTTGTGTATTAGAGGAATGAGGTTCTTCTAGAGTGTGTCTTGTTTGCTTGGAGGGGACAAGCTGGAAGGACTGGAGCTACATTGGACAGTGTAGCCTGAGGCATTTGGGAGAATGTTAAAGAGGACTTTTACCTGCAGGTGTGATGAAATGTTTTGATTTGTAAAATGAACTCTGCAGTGACCAAGGCCAAAGGGCAGGCTGTTAAAATCCTGAGTAACAGAGCAGTGTCTGTGAAGATAGAAGAAATTAAACAAACGTTCTCTCCTGGATGTTAAATATTTTTAACAAATTGAGTAATGATTTTAACTTGCAAACTTTTTTTTGCTCTACCTAGTTAAAACTGTGTTTTCCAGAATGAGTGAATAGACTGTCAAATGTGAATTTGTGACTGGTTATTTTTAAAGTGTCATACAAATATACATACTTCAGTTTTCTTTGTTAATTACTAAGTAATCTCATATGTTGATTTATGTTAATTTAGGGGTTTTGTCATTTTTGTTTTTCAGTACTCTTAAGATTGATTTCTAAAGATATGGTTTTCATCCAGCTTCATCAACGCACATAAATTTTCTCCTTTTTGGACTTCTGTTTTATATCACAATGGTGAGCTACAAATCAGTATGTTAATATTCTTAGAATATTCTCTTCCTTCAAAAAATATCAGTATGAAACAAATAATCCTGATAGCTACCCTAGTTACTCTAACTGGGAAATTACTTAGCAATTGCATGCAAAATCTTAAAATATGAAGCTCATCTCTCAATTCAGTATTATAATCATATCCAGGTTACACAGATAATCTATCTGTCCTTATTCTTGTGAAGTAGTAAAAAGAAAAAATTTCTTGCATAGAATTTTCCAGGCAAAAATAATGGAGTGGGTAGTCATTCCCTTCTCCAGGGGATCTTACCAACCCACAGATCGAATCCTGGTCTCCTGCATTGCAGGCAGATTCTTTACCATCTGAGCCACCAGGGAAGTCCTCTATTTACCATAGTCCAAATCACTGGCAAGAACCTTGGGTATAAGTATAAATAGTTTTGGGGGTACAGGTTTCTCATGTTTTGAAGTTCTTGTTAGTACAGATTTTTAAAAAAAATTAACAAGAAGTATAACCTGCTTACTGCAATTAACATTTAAGCAGCATTAGGATTAGCCTTCTAATGGCACATTTCTGCTTACCACTTACAGTCACTAAACATACGTAGGGCTGGGCATTTAACTTTAAACGTTAAAAAATTAAAAACGGAAGAAAAAGATCACTTTCTAATGTTATAAACAGCATTTGACAGAGAATAAATGAGCACTGACTACCCTGTTGAATAAACTTCAGAAAACATGTGTCTTCTCTTGTTGGGATCTTGCCTGTGTACCCTCGCCTTTTTAGAGAAAAGTGGAGCTATCACAGTGGGGTTCTTACCTTATATTTTGCTTTCATATTGTCTTAAGTATTTGAATGCAGTAGTGAATAAATGATAACTGGCATTTACATATGCAGGTATATCTCACTAGACCCTTTACAGTTTTGATATCAGAAGATTAAATATTTGAGAAGAGTGGCTGTTTGAAATGGTCTTGGAATATACATTTGATTGTGTTTTATAATTTTTTGATAAGTTATAAACTTACTCTATAAGGTTTTATGGCCAAAATAAAAGAACCTTGTGTTTTTGTCAAGAGTATATATTGGAAAATAGTTTATGCTCAAGAATCTAGTTTTGAGTTCTTGGGGAACAGTTTCACTGAATTCTGCCCATGAGATTTTTTAAATAAATTGTTATAAATTTAACAATGTTTTGAAGTAATGGCATATTTCAGACTTTCTTTTACCTACTCCATTTAGATGCTTGGTAATGTACAGGTTCTATTGCTCTTCTAAAAGGCTGGTGGTTTTTGTAATATTAATTCTCCATCCTTATAACTAGGATGACAGGGTCACTTCAACCTTCATGATTTCTGAAACCTGGCAATATATATTCTTACTCCTGCCCTCTTGGGATTTTGATGGGTACTAGGAGTTTTTACTCCATGGAACTTGGTAGATTGAATTGTTGGAGAGTCCAAAATAACAGAAAAATATGAAAATTCTTTGCCTCTCAGTGAAATTAAAAGTGATTGTCATTGTGAATGAAAAATGGTTTATCTCTATGTGATACCCAAACCACAAAACTAGAAAGAAATTACTGGTGGTATATTGGCTTAAGTTTTTTTTAATCTAGTATTTTTTATTCTTGGGTATCATTACAAAAGAATACTGTACAAATAAAGAAGACAGAGTTTACCCTTATTAATCTCTCTTGCCTTATAAGACAGGTCTCTGAGAAATCAAAGAAGGATGGGGATCTACTAGTAGATCTCAAACTACATGTAATAATAATACTGTATTTTCATCAGTTCTAAGGTGCATCTGCTTTTGCTTTTACATTTTAATTACTGAATTGATAATGTATCTATGATACAGTTAGTGACATCTTAAACTTATTATTGGCAGCATACTCTTCTTCCCTAATGTTAAATAATAATTCAGGCATGTAACTGATGGTATCTTAAATTCATTAAAAATCGGTAAAGGTAGCCATCATTTACTCTGTTTCTTCTAGGCACTGGCCTAGTTTCTCTTCATAATGTTAAGAATGTCTAAGTTGATATTAGGCACCAACATAATAGCCCCCTCAGTTTTTAGGATTCCTAGCAGCTTAAGGGATTTCAGTTTTTGCTTCACTTTAATTGCATACCTGATGGCCAGTGTATTTTCCTAAATGATGCTCTTAAAATGCTGAAGTTTATAAAATGGTAATAGTTGCCATATCAAACCTTCAGCCCTGTATCAGCTGTACAAGCATGACCAGAGAAAATCATTGTAACATTTCTTAACTAATTTGTAGTCAGAATCAGGTGTCTGAGATAACCATATTTTTTCCTGTAATATGTCTTGAGCATGCAGTGGGGTGGGTGGAGGAGAGAAAGAAAGGAAAATGTTAGACTTTTAAAAAATAAAGCACTTAATTAGAAAATGTTATATGTGTATTGTTATTTTTGTGTGAAAATAACTAATATAATAAAATACACCATTTACTTTTTACAGCAACAAGCTTTAGAACTAGCTTTGGATCGTGCAGAGGTGAGGCATGACTAAGTTACATATTGAAATAGTGTTGTCTTTAATTGACAAAACTCAGTTTCAAGAGATTTTTGTATGTGACTGTCCAGGGCATACGTTAATATTAGGATGAGTATACTGTCTGTAAATATATATATAAGGATACCAGATGATGTTTGAATCATCTGTTACTTGGAATGCTCAGATAGTAATGCTGTGGAGTAAAAACTAAACAGTATTGTGAGTTAAATGTTTGAACAAGGACATAGAGTTTCTGAAACTCTGTTTTCTGTTTTAACAAATTTTCTATTTGCTTAATTAAAGGAGAAATAGCTCAAATATGTAGAGTCTTTGTAATTGGGTATGCTATATATATTCTGAACAACTATAAAACATTGAAAATATTATTGACTGTGAAATCACAGTGGTGAAATGGTATGATTTTGCTTATAACATGCAAGTAAATATTGAGCTAAATTTTACTGCAGTTTAAATTTCACTTGTTTATTACACATATTTAGAAGTTTAGTAGGTTTCCCTAAAAGGTATGATTTAATATGCGTGCAAGACTTGAATGACTGAATAGTCTTTAGCCTTACACATGATTTAAATATACTTAATGCAGTTGTTCATGCACTAAGCAAAAGGCCAGCTGTTTTCTTAAACTTTTCTTTTTTAGTATGTCATTGAAAGTGCCCGGCAGAGACCTCCTAAAAGGAAATACCTATCTAGTGGAAGGTATGAATACTTAATTGATGGTAACTTAGATATGCTGAAATGTGATGATAGCCACCATTTATTTCTTACTAGACACTGAGCTAGAAATGTTGTATCATGGGTACTTTGCATATACAGTTGACCCGTAAACAGTGTGGGTTTGAACTGTGCAGGTCCATTTATTTGCAGATGTTTTACAGTAAACACTACTGTACTTCATGGTAGAATCTGTGGATGCAGAGGAACCACAGATGCAGAGGGCCAGCTATAAGTTACCTGAGGATTAACCTCCATGTTGTGCAGGGGTCAGCTGTATTAGTAATTTCTAAACTGATGTAGCAGCAGCAGCCATGTCCAGCCTCTTTTCACCACCCAGTTTTTGGGAAATTGTGGGGGGAATGACAGGAAAATTCAAAATGTTTATTTTATGATTATTATATTCACAGTACTTTGTATGTTGTCTTTATTTTATTTTAGAAAATCTATATTTCAAAAACTTTATGACTTATATATTGAAGAATGTGAAAAAGAGCCTGAGGTTAAGGTAAGTATAATTTTTTTATATTATTATGGCTTTTGAAATATAGTGGAAGAAGGGAAGTTTGAAAGAATTAGATTTGAAGCAGGTAACGGTTTGTATTTTTGTTAGTGAACAAATATAGTACTTTCTAACCAGACTACCTGATTCTGCAGCTAAACCAGAGCTCTGGCTAATCTGGTACCAGGCAGATAGCCTACGTGGGTAGGAGAGGTGAACAAACTCAACATGTTTGCTGAGTAGCAGACTGTCTCATTGGGAAGTTAGAAGAAGCAAAACCACCATGTATATTGTCTTTTGCTTCTTTTTCTTCCTGAGAAGTTATCTGTAGACCAAAGATCAGGAGAAAAGTAACCTATCTCCTCATGGTAATTTGCACTGGAAAGTTAAAACTATTGCAGGACATGTAGGAAATTTAGATAGACAATAATAAAAGGTGAATTTGGTCACAAAAATTAGTTCATGGCCAAATTTAATTTATTTTTATTGAGCATGAACATATGGGCAGTAGAAATATAATAGAAATTGATTTCTTGATATTTTTTGGACCCTTGAGTTATAAGGGCGTTAAAGGCTCTAGTGAGCTTCTGTTGTGTGTCTTTAATTTAAAAATGAATACCTCTTAGGCAAAAAATTAGTGGAATTCTAATAGTATCTGTTTTAAAATATTTAGGAAAAACATGGTTGTGCAACCATGAGTTTTATGGCATGTTTTCCATACATTTTATTGGGGAATAATTGACCTACAATAATTTGTGTATGTTTGAAGTATGTAACACATTTTGTAAGTTTTGACATGCATTGTTTTAAAAAATATGGAGTAAATTTGAAGATCTAACTGGCCTTATTAAACGACTCATGAATTGGACAGCATCTCATCAGACAGAGATACTCTGAGGAGTTAACACAACATGGAAGAGGTATATTGTTAAGGAGGGCAGGACAAGGAAAGAAAGTCATTAGCAAGGAAAAGCTGAGTTCACTGGAGCAAAGTAAAACTTGAGGAGATGCTGGCTTTTCGTTGGCTAAGCTACAGGTGTTTTCCATTGGCTGGGCTGCAGTCCTTTCCCACTCACTGAGCTTATTGCTGGGCAAGAAGAAAGTCTTCCCCTAGTTGGGGAAGGAAAATAGTTGCATTTCCTGTTTAGGAGTGCAAGGTAATTCTCTTCCTGGTGGGATCAGTAATTGATGTCTTCCGGGGGGGTAATGGATGATGAGTGGTGGAGCAGGAGAGTTCCCTCTGCAGGCCTTCCCCACTCCAGTTTTAATTGAGGTTTCCTTTTATTAATTTTCACATTATACACCCATCAGTTATCACCACAGTCTGTATGATGAGCATACATAGAACTAAGGTAGGAGAGATACATAAAAGATTCCAGATTGGTGTTGACAGCCACTGTCCACCAGCCAGATCTGGCTCACGGCATGTTTTTGTAAATGAACTTTTACTGGAATCCAGCAACACCCCTTGTTTTCTGTCTTGTCAATGGCTGATTCTGAGATAATAGCATAGTTGGATAGTTACAACACAGACCTTATGGCCCACAGGCTAAAGTGCTATGTGGTCCTTTAAGAATAAAGATATTTTCCAGCTTTGCATCACAGTGGTTAAAAGTTGCTTTGCTTTTTAAATATTTATTTATTATTTTCAAAATACAGTTTTTTGTTTCTATGTTGACTATAGATTAAGAATTCATAATTTTTGCATATGACTATATATATACATGTTGAAAATAAGGTACTGTAAACAGGCTTGTATTTTGAGGTCATGAAAAATATTCTATTAACTGATAACTTTTCACAAATAAGATTTGATGAAAGAAATTATTATAAGTGGGTTTCACTTTAAATTGTATGAGTTTCTAAAGAATGGATTTTGATGTATATATGTTTCCTGATAGTTTTCTGTTTTTTGGTTTTGTTTTTAGCAAAGTGGTTTCTAGGAAGCTGTTCAATTCAATTTACAGAAAATTACTTAAATCACTTTCATCCTCTTAACCAGTTGCATATCTTTGAATTTAACATTTCAGCTAATTAGAGCTGTTGAGCTTATTTGGATCTAATTTAGGCCATAAAATGTTTAAGAAATGTGCTCTGTAACAGTACAACCAAAGAGAATGCCTCATATTATTTATGTACATTTAAACTTAATAGAAACTAACTATACATTATAGCCTCTTTGAAAAAAAATTACATTTAATGGTTTTCCTTTCTAAATATTTTTAATATTTGCTACTTGTGTACTCAGGTACATATATTTGTATTTAGGTGGTTTTATTTTATGGATCACTTTTTCTTGGTGATATTCATTTGCATAAAACAGTAATAGATCAACATTAATTTTATATAGATGTGGAAGGAGCATCAAAGATTAACTAACTCAGGTCTAGTTTCGTTAAGTGATTGCATTATTTGAAATTATGCTGGATTATTTTCATGAGCTCTGCCTCTTTCTAAAGCAGAAATTAAGAAGAAATGTGAACTTATTAGAGAAGCTTGTTATGCAAGAGACATTATCATGTTTAGTGGTCAACCTATACCCAGGAAATGAGGGATATTCTCTGATGCTCAGGGGAAAAAATGGATCAGGTAAGACCCTCCAGAGGGCAGCAGCCACGAAACTGCATCTGCTGGGCAGGATGTGTTGTCTTTTAGAAAGAGCCTTCACCCTGCTGAATGATCTGTCCTTTACATCAGTGATGCCTTGACAACAGAAAACTTTGATTTCAAATTTTCTTCTTTATGATGTTTTGTTACAATATGAGAAGTTAACTCTCCTGTCATTAGCCTTGCTGAATTTGAGAAATATTCTAATTGAGAAAGGTCTTTGAAATTAAATCATAAAAGATGTAATTTTAAAATGTGTCAAAATTTCCTTTCATTCTGTTGCTGTTAATTAAGATGGTGTAAGGTGTTTTAATCTATGTTTTTCTTCTATGCTTTGAATATATTTTGAGTGTGAAACTTTCAAAGTTAAGCAGACTCACTACCTTTTGAATAGTCTTCAACATCTTATTCTGATTAATGTGAATGTCAGAATAGAATTTTAAAGTATTAACACTCTGAGATTTCACCAAAGAGGCATTTAAATTTTGATTTGGTGATGATACTATAAGTTCTGTAAGGAACTTACCCAGTTAAAGATTTTTAAGGATTTTTTTTCTTGTATTGGTCGTTAATTGTAAACTGTAACACCAAGAGAAGTTTGGCTTGTAAGTAGTCATTTTTCGAAGCTATACCAGATTATCAGTCTGACTTCCAGATTAGATTAAGGGAGTTTTAGTTAACGGTTGGAATTTTATCACACTCTGATTATTGTACTGCTGGCTGGGATTTGTTTTGTGATTGTTGTGCCAGATGTTTTCCATAGGATGTTAGGTATTTTTCTCTCTTCCAGTCTAAAACTGTTTATATACAGTTTATCAAGATTTTTATGAGGTGATTTATTTTTTAGATAAGTGAAGGACTTCAGCAGAGCTTTTAGTTTTATTCTCTTTATTTTTATGAAAAGTTACTTAAATTATTGCCTAAGCTTTTTGGTGAGCCTGATCACTTTCAGAAACTTTTATGTTTAAAAATTAAGATTCTGAGACCATTCGACTGCCTTATGAAGAAGGAGAATTGCTTGAATACTTGGATGCAGAAGAATTACCTCCAATTTTGGTTGATCTCCTAGAAAAATCTCAGGTACAAAATTTTTCTCCATAAAATGTCCTTAGATTTGCCAAATACATGTTGTTTTGTGATAAAGAATATTTCGTTTTATTCTCATTAGTTCTTGGAAAGGGAAGTGAGACCTAATATATATATGCCTGTATGAAAATTGATATATTGTGGGATATTTATCCTTTAGGCTATATACTGAAATGTATAGATGTAGTTGATTAAGCTTCCAAAACAAAAACAGAAAACAACAACAAAGTTCCCTGCTTAGAGTTCTCCAGTGTCCTCTCACGGTATAAAACCCCTGTCTTTGTATTTGTCTTCACCTCCTGGTTCTCATCCCCACTCACTACACTCCAGCCACCCATGCCATTTTTATAGATTAAAACACACCAAGCTTATTCCTATCTTATTGATCTGCTCTTCTATCTGGCCCTTTGTTGTGATTCAAGTCTCAGCTGAAAATTACTCAATCAGAGAGTTCTACCTGAGCACACAGTCTGAGTTAGTCACTCCCTGTTTTATTTCCTCTGTAGCATTAGTCTCTCAAGTTATCTCATTTTTGTTTACATGTTTATTGCCTGTCTTTCCACACTGAGAGCAAGTTACCTCACCACTTTATCTGTGAAACTTCTTGGATATTTGGATAGTGCGTAACAGTTCACATTGTAGTAGCTCAGTAAATATTGGTTAAAAAGCACGAGCAGAAAAATGACTGATAACATGGAAGTCACAGTACTCACTCCAGTTCTAAATGGTGAAAAAAAAACACAAAAGACCAAAGCAACTGTAGCAAGTGATAATTTGCAAGACTTGAGTGATACAGTTCCTTACCTTTGGACTTAGAACTAGAAAATAATATCATTAGCAGGAGATTATTATTTGAATTAATGTTAGCTTTCTTCCTGTTATTAGTGAAACCTGTCTCCTGGAAGTTTTAGCAGAGCAGATATAGCAGTTGTATCTGTAAGCTGCAATTCTGGCATGGTTTATTAACAAATTTATAACAGTGACAGTGTTAGCAGAGTACAACAGTGACCCAGTGAGTGTCAAGAACAGCAGTTCCAGTGATCTGTAACATTAATAGTAAATAAATGCCAAATGTCATTCTGTAACTAGGAAACAGTGTTAAACTGCTTCCTGAGTCACAGTGATGAACATAAAACAGTTCTCTTTTCAAAGAGTTTATGTGATGGTTAGTTCACCAAGGAATTTTGAGTATGTAAATGGTCAGAAATTCCATTGCATGGGAATGCTAAGAACCTGAAACACTCAATATAAACCTACGTACTTAGGTTTACTTAAATATTTTCACTCAAAACAGGTTAATATTTTTCATTGTGGATGCGTCATAGCAGAAATACGTGACTATAGGCAGTCCAGTAACATGAAATCTCCTGGTTACCAAAGTAGGCACATTCTGTTACGTCCAACAATGCAGGTAAGGAATGTTTAATTCAGAAATATTTCAGATTTCATTTTGAGTTTTACCTATTCAATGTTCTCATGTGTTCTCATGCCTATATATTAATATTTTTTAATCATTATTTCTTTTAGACTTTAATCTGTGATGTACATTCAATAACAAGTGATAACCATAAGTGGACCCAGGTTAGTCGTTGTGTTGTTTTTTTAATCCCAAACAGGTAATATATAGGATGAAGCAATGCTTACTAAGTTAAGCAAAAGATATTTCCTGCTCATAATTTGATTTATGAGTAAAGTATCTGGTTCATTATGAGCTCTACAAAGATGCGTTAATCCTGCAAGAAATTAAACCAGTTCAGTTCCAGTTGCTCTAGGACATGGTAAACTAGGGTGAGGTTGACCTAATCTACCCAGTGTGAAACTTCGTTTTTTTATCCTCTCTCAAGTAGAATCAGAAAAGGCAGTGGCACCCCACTCCAATACTTTTGCCTGGAAAATCCCATGGACGGAGGAGCCTGGTAGGCTGCAGTCCATGGGGTCGCTAAGAGTCGGACACGACTGAGTGACTTCACTTTGACTTTTCACTTTCCTGCATTGGAGAAGGAAATGGCAACCCACTCCAGTGTTCTTGCCTGGAGAATCCCAGGGACGGGGGAGCCTGGTGGGCTGCCGTCTATGGGGTCACACAGAATTGGACACGACTGAAGCGACTTAGCACCAGCAGCAGCAAGTAGAATGTTTTGTTTGCACAGTGGATACAAATAGATGCTGATACTCTGTCATCTTGGGTTCTAAAGCACACCTAACCTGTGTTTTTGCCGTCTGCACTGGGTAGAGCCCTAGGGACTGACCTCTTACTCAAGAGAATAGCCAGTTAGTCCTCCAGTGCTGATTCAGTGAGGTGCCCATTCACAAGGGTGTTCACTTATTTCTCTATTAGTATAAAAAGGAATAGTTACTAAAGAAAATGTCAGTAGTGAAATTTATTGTAGCTGTGAAATAGGATTATAAAATAAGATTCAGTTCATCAGTAACTGTCAAGCATTGTGTTGTAGTTTGGGCTGTAATCTTTTCATTTATAAGGTTAAAAGCTCTTAAAGGAATGTTCAAACAAAATTGTTGGTCATGTGGAGGTTCCAAGGGTATTGATTTCTAACTCTGGCAATTGGTAAATAAAGTGAGAGGCTATATCCTTTATTGTACCTTTTCAAGGAAAATTCTTCAGAAAAATATCATTTTCATTTGAAAATGTCATCAACCTGAAAATATTAATGAGTCTAGACAGCTGTATTTCTTAGATGTGAAAAACCTATAGTCTAAACAAAGACTCTCTGACATCTAGGACAGCGCCTCACATATTATAGGTGCTTAGTAAATATTTGTTGGGCTAACAGGCATTCTTACAGCTTGCCCACTTTGTCCAAATTGCTGAAATTCCATTAGTGATGTCATGCTGTTCAGTTTGTAAAGTTTACACCCTGAAGTTGGTACTATTCCTTAGCAGAAATACTCCCAGGAATATTTCTAGAGTAAGTGATATATATGATTTGAAAATCTTAAATCTTAAAGTTAGTATTGGTATTTACTCTTACCCATTTCAGGAAGACAAACTTTTGCTTGAGAGCCAATTGATTCTGGCTACAGCGGAACCACTGTGTCTTGATCCTTCCATTGCTGTAACCTGCACTGCAAACAGACTGCTCTATAACAGGCAGAAGATGAACACGCGCCCGATGAAACGGTAATCACCTTTGTGGAAGAATAAACCAAAAGAGAGCTAGAGAGAGAGCTCTGAATATTGACATTTATGGTATCTTTTCCCTCTACAGAGTAAAAGTGTAAGAATTAGGGGTTTTTTAATACTCTGCTTTATTTTGAAATGATGTGCTCTGTGCATTCTTTTGAAGAACAAACTCCCTATAAATTCAGACTCTTTGGTTGACCATGATAGCTACTCCATTTCTTTTGAGGGATTCCTGCCCGCAGTAGTAGATATAATGGTCATCTGAGTTAAATTCACCCATTCCAGTCCATTTTAGTTCGCTGATTCCTAGAATGTCGACATTCACTCTTGGCATCACGTTTGACCACTTCCAGTTTGCCTTGATTCATGGACCTGACATTCCAGGTTCCTATGCAGTATTGCTCTTTACCGCATCGGACCTTGCTTCTATCACCAGTCACATCCACAGCTGGGTATTTTTGCTTTGACTCCATCCCTTCATTCTTTCTAGAGTTATTTCTCCACTAATCTCCAGTAGCATATTGGGCACCTACTGACCTGGGGAGTTCCTCTTTCAGTATCCTATCATTTTGCCTTTTCCTACTGTTCATGGGGTTCTCAAGGCAAGAACACTGAAGTGGGTTGCCATTCCCTTCTCCAGTGGACCGCGTTCTTTTGGATGTAATCTCAAAAATGACAGAATGATCTCTGTTCGTTTCCAAGGCAAACCATTCAATATCACAGTAATCCAAGCCTATGCCCCAACCAGTAATGCTGAAGAAGCTGAAGTTGAACAGTTCTACGAAGACCTACAAGACCTTTTAGAACTAACACCCAAAAAAGATGTCCTTTTCATTATAGGGGACTGGAATGCAAAAGTAGGAAGTCAAGAAACACCTGGAGTAACAGGCAAATTTGGCCTTGGAATACAGAATGAAGCAAGGCAAAGACTAATAGAGTTTTGCCAAGAAAATGCATGGTCATATCAAACACCCTCTTCCAACAACACAAGAGAAAACTCTACACATGGACATCACCAGATGGTCAACACCGAAATCAGATTGATTATATTCTTTGTGGCCATAGATGGAGAAGCTCTATACAGTCAGCAAAAACAAGACCAGGAGCTGACTATGGCTCAGACCATGAACTCCTTATTGCCAAATTCAGACTGAAATTGAAGAAAGTAGGGAAAACCACTAGACCATTCAGGTATGACCTAAATCAAATCCCTTATGATTACACAATGGAAGTGAGAAATAGATTTAAGGGCCTAGATCTGATAGATAGAGTGTCTGATGAACTAGGGACAGAGGTTCGTGACATTGTACAGGAGACAGGGATCAAGACCATCCCCATGGAAAAGAAATGCAAAAAAGCAAAATGGCTGTCTGGGGAGGCCTTACAAATAGCTGTGAAAAGAAGAGAAGCAAAAAGCAAAGGAGAAAAGGAAACATATAAGCATCTGAATGCAGAGTTCCAAAGAATAGCAAGAAGAGATAAGAAAGCCTTCTTCAGTGATCAATGCAAAGAAATCGAGGAAAACAACAGAATGGGAAAAACTAGAGATCTCTTCAAGAAAATTAGAGATACCAAGGGAACATTTCATGCAAAGATGGGCTCGATAAAGGACAGAAATTGTATGGACCTAACAGAAGCAGAAGATATTAAGAAGAGATGGCAAAAATACACAGAAGAACTGTACAGAAAAGATCTTCATGACCCATATAATCACAATGGTGTCACCACTCATAGAGCCAGACATCCTGGAATGTGAAGTCAAGTGGGCCTTAGAAAGCATCAACTATGAACAAAGCTAGTGGAGGTGATGGAATTCCAGTTGAGCTATTTCAAATCCTCAAAGATGATGCTGTGAAAGTGCTACTCTCAATATGCCAGCAAATTTGGAAAACTCAGCAGTGGCCACAGGACTGGAAAAAGTCAGTTTTCATTCCAGTCCCAAAGAAAGGCAATGCCAAAGAATGCTCAAACTACCACACAATTGCACTAATCTCACACGCTAGTAAAGTAACGCTCAAAATTCTCCAAGCCAGGCTTCAGCAATATGTGAACCGTGAACTTCCTAATGTTCAAGGTGGTTTTAGAAAAGGCAGAGGAACCAGAGATCAAATTGCCAACATCCACTGGATCATAGAAAAAGCAAGAGAGTTCCAGAAAAACATCTATTTCTGCTTTATTGACTATGCCAAAGCCTTTGACTGTGTGGATCACAATAAACTGAAAAATTCTGAAAGAGATGGGAATACCAGACCACCTGATCTGCCTCTTGAGCAATTTGTATGCAGGTCAGGAAGCAACAGTTAGAACTGGACATGGAACAACAGACTGGTTCCAAATAGGAAAAGGAGTACATCAAGGCTGTATATTGTCACCCTGCTTATTTAACTTCTATGCAGAGTACATCATGAGAAACTCTGGGCTGGAAGAAACACAAGCTGGAATCAAGATTGCAGGGAGAAACATCAATAACCTCAGATATGCAGATGACACCACCCTTATGGCAGAAAGTGAAGAGGAACTAAAAAGCCTCTTGATGAAAGTGGAGAGTGAAAAAGTTGGCTTAAAGCTCAACATTCAGAAAACGAAGATCATGGCATCCGGTCCCATCACTTCATGGGAAATAGATGGGGAAACAGTGGAAAAGTGTCAGGCTGTATTCTTTTGGGCTCCAAAATCACTGCAGATGGTGACTGCAACCATGAAATTAAAAGACGTTTACTCCTTGGAAGGAAAGTTAGGACCAACCTAGATAGCATATTCAAAAGCAGAGACATTACTTTGCCAACAAAGGTCCTTCTAGTCAAGGCTATGGCTTTTCCTGTGGTCATGTATGGATGTGAGAGTTGGACTGTGAAGAAGGCTGAGCGCTGAAGAATTGATGCTTTTGAACTGTGGTGTTGGCGAAGACTCCTGAGAGTCCCTTGGACTGCAAGGAGATCCAGCCAGTCCATTCTGAAGATCAGCCCTGGGATTTCTTTGGAAGGAATGATGCTAAAGCTGAAACTCCAGTACTTTGGCCACCTCATGCGAAGAGTTGACTCATTGGAAAAGACTGATGCTGGGAGGGATTGGGGGCAGGAGGAGAAGGGGACGACAGAGGATGAGATGGTTGGATGGCATCACTGACTAGATGGACGTGAGTCTAGGTGCACTCCAGGAGTTGGTGATGGACAGGGAGGCCTGGCATGCTGCGATTCATGGGGTCTCAAATAATTGGACACAACTGAGTGACTGAACTGAACTGAACCTATAAATTTAGAGTCTGTTCACCAAAAAGAAATTCTGAGCAGAGACGAGTATAAGAATAAAGAATAATTTATCCCTTCCTAATACCAGTGTAATTTTTGTTAATGTTACCTTTAAAAAAATCAATTTGTAATTTCTTTTACAGATCTGGGGAAAAGCGATAATAGTTTTAGAAGTCAGTTTATAACTAAATGCCCTTTTATAACATGGTAACTTGTCTTTGAATATTTTAGCCATCTCAATAAAGTAAAAGAATACATATTAATTTAGATTGCAGTTATAGTTGGCTCATCATGAAGTTCTCTTTGACTATTTCCATTGTCCACTTTGGATCTTCAAGTTTGAAGGGGCTGAAATAACCTACCCATTTTCTAAATTCTCTGTTTTACTGTTGAAGTAATATATGCTGAGGAAAAGGTACAGCTTTGGAAATAGTGAAATAAGTCCATAGAGAATCCGTCAGCAGTCCCATAAAGTGCCCTAGAACCTCTTTCCACATCTCTCCACACCCACTACCAGTACCTTAGACCAAACCACTGTCATCTTCATCTTGACTTCTGTGATAAACGCCTTCCTACCTGGTCTGACTGCTTCACCTTTGCTCCCTTTTGGTCTGTTTACCACGCAGGCAAACCAAAGTAATGTTTTAAAAACCCCAAAGCAGATCATGCCACCACTTGCTTAAATTCCTCTAAAACCATCCCATTGTACTTTATGTTATCATTCATCTGCAAGGAAGGCCCTTGCCTTGCTCTTTGACCTCATTTCCTGCTGGTGCTCTAGTCCCACCTATGTTTTTCCTTTTTGAAACAAGCCAGCTTTGTTCCTGCCTCAGAAACTTTTAAAATTCTCTGCTTCAAATACTCATTCCCTTATCCCTCCACAGGTTGTTTCTTCTTGTCACGTCTTGGCTCACACATTTTCTTCAGAGTCCTTCCTGCCCTCCCCTAGTGTTGCCCTCCGTATCACTTACTCCTCCCAGGACCCTGCTTTTCACTCGTACTCTGCTGTTATCTGGAGTGATCTGACCTGTTCCTTTGTGAATGTATATGTGTCTTCTCTTCTTGACTGTCAGCTCCATGGGAGCAGGAATTGTGTTCGTCGTGTTCATTTTTATTTCACCAGTGCCTGGAACATTGCTTGGCAAGTGACAGTGTTCTACAAATATTTGTGGTTTAATTACACATTTTTTAAACCGTATTTATTCTGAGTTTCTTTTATTAGCTTGGTGTATCAATAATTCTAATCTCTTAATATTTCAGATGTTTCAAGAGATATTCCAGGTCCTCTCTGAATCGGCAACAGGATCTGTCTCATTGTCCACCTCCTCCTCAGCTAAAATTACTTGATTTCTTACAAAAAAGAAAGGAAAGAAAAGCAGGTCAGCATTATGACCTCAAAATTTCTAAAGCAGGAAATGTAAGTATATGTTTTTAAATGAAGCTTATTATACCAAATGCCTTATTGTGCATTTTAAGTATATTTATTTATACTGTTTTTAATTTTTTTAGTGTGTAGATATGTGGAAACGGAGTCCCTGTAATTTGGCTGTACCTTCTGAGGTGGATGTAAGTCAGTTCGTGAATTGCACTTATTTTCATATGTAAGATTCCTAAATCTCACTAATAGTATCTTATACTTTGGGAAAATGAAGATTCTTATTACCGCTACTTTTCTCTTTTAATTTTATTGAATGAAAGATTCTTTATGTAGTGCTTTATAGTTTTCAAGATTTTATCACACATGATTTTATATAATCCCATAATAACCCCCTTTTTTCCCCCTAGTTTTAACCACTAGTTCATTCTCCATGTTTGTGCAAAAACACTTCTTAAGTCAACTGCGCATTTTCAGAAGCTGGTCTTTCATATTATTTGTCTAAGTTATGTAACTCCTTAATATAAATTTGTTTTAGAGCAGGAAAAATAAGCAAGGTATTTCCAAATGTGTAAAAAAATGGTACATATTACATAATATGCATAAAATGCCTCTGATTTTTTTTTCATAATATTTTGTCATAATTTCCTGATAATACTTCTCATTGGTTAAATTAAAAAATTAACAATACTGGAGCAGTGGCCAAGGTTCTCATCCTTGAGTAGTAGTCTTTGCTGGTCTATAATGTACATGAACTATAAATGAGCAAAGAAAGAGATCTTTTGATAGGAGGTCCCGTATTTCTTTTATTTTCCTATTTCTCCTGTTTTTATTATTCGTTAAACTCTGTAGAAGTGGTTAGTTATTTTAACAGATGTTTGCTCTGTGCATACTTCCTTGGCTAGCACATGTGTAGATCTTATTATCTGTAATTTTAAAAAAATTTTCAAAAGCACAAAGCCAAAAGCATTAGAAGTAGACTATATACAACTCAAGAAAGTAAGCCACATTATCTTTCAGTGTGTATCTACCTATACACTCCTCAAGGAACATGGCCTGAGAAGAGATGTTTGGTGCAAATACCAAAGGGAGGAATTGACTTCAGAGGGCGATCTGGGTATATATAAAGCAGCGCTTCCCAAACCTTTATGTACATAAGAATCATGTGGGTTGCTTCTTAAAATGCAGATTCCAATTCGGCAAGTCTGGGCTAGGGCCTGGTCTCTTGCAGTACTTGACAGGCTTTTAGGTTGCATGGTACTGGGCTCTGCAGACCTTGCTTTGAATAGAAAAGCCCTAATACAAAGTTTCTCAGTCTGACTGATCAGTTGAAACATCTAGGATACCAGTTAAAGCCCCACTTCAGTCCAGCTTACAGAGTCAGGTCTCCAGGGGAGGGACATGGGAATCTGAATTTTTACCAGATGCCCAAGTGAGTCTATTACTCTTAAAAATCGTGGTTACCAGAAAGAAGAGAACTTTTCAGTTCATGGAGTCTGGTAGAAAATACAAGTCTGGTAGAAAATACATGGAAAATATGGTTTGAGTTTGACGAGAAAATGGAGATTTACAAAAATTTTACCAATTTTAATATAATTTCCGTAGTCTCTTTCTAGTTTTGTCCACACTGTTACGTGACAATTCCAGTAAAGACCCAGCCAAAAGAAAAGATCCTGGTCCTGCTCACCTCTCTGACATCCCAGTTTTCCTAAAAGACAAATATGATACCTACTTATGGGGTAAAAGGAAGAGGCATTTGTGTTTATTACATTTGTTTAATGGCAAAAGAGATCCTAATTTTGTTTTATTGTAAAACCAGTTGGTCTAGTTAAATATACATCAGGAGAATTTGAAACTACTTAAGCATAAATAGTTGATGTTATTAGTGATTCAAGAATTCTTGTGCTAAAGAGCATATTGTATTAAGTTACTTAGGTTTTTGTCTATTGTCATAATACTGGTTTCATTATATCTGATGTCTCTTGATGTGGTTGCTTAGGTGGAAAAATATGCCAAAGTAGAAAAATCTATCAAATCTGATGACTCACAACCAACAGTCTGGCCAGCCCATGTAAGTAACCATTGCAGGCTCCGTTTCTTTTGATGTCGTTTCTAATCTGGGATCTGAATTTATTACTTTGGGATCTCCTTCTGTTTTTAAAGAATGGCAGGCGGATTCTTTGTCACTGAGTCACCAGGAAGGCCCTTTTAGACAGTTTTAAATAGGTCTACAGAATATGTTCCATGTTTCTTAATTGCTAGATATAAGTTAGTGTGTTATTTATTCCTGGTTTTTGTTAATTCTGATAATGTATTTTCAGAAGAGGGTATTTATTTGGGATGCTTTTTTTCAGGATGTAAAAGATGATTATATATTTGAATGTGAAGCTGGTAATCAGTATCAGAAAACAAAGCTGACCATTTTGCAGTCACTTGGTGATCCACTTTACTATGGTAAAATCCAGCCATGTAAAGAAGACGAGGAGAGTGACAGTCCAATGTCGCCATCCCAGTGAGTTCTGTTAAATACATGTATTTGACCAAGTAAACCATCAAGAGTTTATTCAGTGACTACTCATGAGCTTTTGATGAATAAAAATTTCCCTTTTTTGTTAGTTAACTTCAGTTAGATTTGGCAGCAGACCTCAGTAAACTTAAATTGTAGTTACCATTGTTGTCCATGAGTTCTTTAAAATAGTAATTTCTTTTTTAAAAACTATGCTTAGTTATTTTTATATTTGCTATAAAATCTATGCCTGTGCTGTTCCTTTTGATATATGCTGCCACTTACGACTTTGAGGGGCTTCCCTGGTAACTCAGACAGTAAAGAACCCACCTGCAATGCAGGAGACCTGGGTTCGACCTGAGTAGGGAAGAGTCCCTGGAGAAGGGAATAGCAACCCATGCCAGTTTTCTTGCCTGGAGAATTCCATGGACAGAGGAGCCTGGTGGCTACAATCCATGGGGTTGCAAAGAGTCAGACATGATGGAGTGACTAACACTTGCACTTTCACTTATGACTTTAACCTCTGTGAGCATAAAGTGCTTCTGGCAATAATTGGTTTTAAATGGGAAGCAAGGTTACTGTAACTGTAAAAGCTGTTTAAAATGCTTGATATTTCAGCACTGCCTGTAAGGACACGGACTCAGTGCTTCATGTAGTTACTGGCTCTCTAAATATGTCTACATGGGACTTCCCTGCAGTCCAGTGGATAGGACTCCATGCTACCATTGCGGGGCCAAAGATTTGATCCCTGGTGATGGAACCAGGATCCTGCATGCTGCGCGGTGTGGCCAAAAATAATAGAAAGCAATAAGTATAAAGTTGGTCCTCACTATCTGCAGGGCACTGATCCCATGACCCCTTGGGTACCAAAATCTGCAGATGGTCATGTCTCTTACATCAAAATAGTACATATTTGCAACATACTCATATCCTCCCACATACTCTAGTTTACAATACCCAATACAATGTAAATGCCATGTAAATAAGTAGTAAATACAACTTAAATGTTGTGTAAATAGTTGCCAGCCCATAGCAACTTCAAGTTTTACTTTTCAGAACTTTCTGGAATATTTCCGCCCCCCACCCCCCAAATATTTTCACTCCATGATGGTTGAATCTGAGAATACAGAATCCACAGATATAGAGGGCCAACTGTAGTTGAACTTCCTAAACTTATGGGTTGCATATGTTTACTACAAGGTATCCAGTATTTAGTTTTGTTTTCATGTTTTATTATTAGTTCTCTTCTTTTAGTCAAGTTGATGGTGTTTTGAAAAGAAGGAAAAAGAGAACCTGAGCAGAAAAAAAAAGCAAGAGCTAGCTCTATGTTAAATCATAACAAAATACGAGTTGAAATTACAGCAGAAAGATGGATTTTAAAGAATAACCTCACCAATACCTAAGTAAAAGTCATTAGGAGAAAACAGTAGCAGTCAGGGGATCCTCAGCTACTATTTTGTTTATACTTAGTAGAAAGACCAGATATTTTGATTAGCCATATTTTTTTTAAGTCTTCCCTTTAGAAACACATGTTGGTCATTTTAAATAGTTAGTTACTAACTTTTCTGAAACACAGTGAAATGACATATCTCTCATTTAAAAAAAAACTGGTTCAGAAAGCCAACTGATTATATATTTGTTTGATAATTAGAGAATTGAATTTTTTGCCTTTTGCTTTACGACATTGCTGCAGAAATGCTCCGTGGCTTATTACCTTCCAGTCATTCTCCCATATTCATAAATTACTTGATTTAATAGCTATGAAGTTAAAAGTTTGAGCTGCATTAACAAGTTTTTTCTTCTTTTTTTTTTTTACATTTTATATTTCAGCTTCTCCACAGATGATCATTCAAATTGGTAATTAAAAAATAAACAAACTCACTATTTTAATCTGTTAAGAAATCATATAAATGTCAGATCCTTTTAAGAGAGTTGGTAAAGACTTTATTTGAGTTGGTGATAAACTCTTCTTTGTCAAAATGTAGTCTAAGGTCCTGCTCTGTAAACATTAATAATGACTTCCAAAATCAAAAGTGTAAAGCGAGAGGAAGGCCACAGGCCTTGCACAAGGTAGGTCAGTGACTTTTGCTGTGGGACAGACACTTGTAAGGGTGTGTAGCACTTAGCAACTTTCAGCCCCAAATAAATCTCCCTTAAATTAAATCAGCCAATTTATTCACAGAATTATTTTGTAATGCATGCAAGACTTGATCATCATTTAATATTTTTTAATGTGTTTTCAATATTTTTTTCATGATATCTTAATAGATTTTAATTCTATATTTAAAATTACTAAAAGACTTCAAAAGTAATCTCGGGGCTCCTTAAAACAAGTCTATTTAATACTTTTCTCTTTTCTTAAAAAACAATTTAGGTTCGTTATTGGATCAAAGACTGATGCTGAGAGGTAAAAATATTTGTATCTTTATTTTTGATTGGATAGGTATGATAAACTTTACTCTTGTAGGATAGAGAATACTCCGTTAGGAGTCAAAGCTTTGATTTTAATTATATCTTAGGTATTCTTAGGAGTTTTAAATAGAATTAAGAAAGTAACAAAAGGATAATGTTTAAAATACAGCTGTATTTTAAATAAAACTTAGATATATCTATAGTAGCTAAGGAAAATGAGTTTTCGGTAGTACTTTAATCAGAATATAAGTCAGAGTCAGTGGTTAATTCTTTTGGCTGCTTATTGGTGGAATAATACCTGTAATTTTATATTAGAGACAAGATACTGAAGGGATCTTTTAAATTGTTAATTAGCAAAATGTTTTCAGTTTTAACTTGTTACTGAACATATTAAAAGACTGTGCTTTTATCAAAGATAAATTGTCTAAATTTTAATTTTTGTGTTATTTTTCATAGAACTTTTTTCATTAAGTTATTCATTTCCTATGTAATAAATTTATGTTTAAAATAGAGTTAGCTAATCATTGCTTGTTTTCCCCCTAATATTTCAGAGTAGTCAATCAGTACCAGGAATTGGTCCAGAATGAAGCCAAATGTCCAGTGAAGATGTCGCATAGCTCCAGTGGCTCAGCCAGCTTGAGTCAGCTTTCTCCAGGGAAAGAAACAGAAGTGCGTTTGGTTAACTTTTTTGTGCTATTACTTTTTCCTGCCTGATTGTTCTCAAGGAATCTGAGAAATATTAAGGACTAGTTTTTGAGGGATTGTTGCCATCCAGTCGCTAAGTCATATCTAACTACAACCCCATGAACTGCAGCATACCAGGCTTCCCTATCCTTTACCATCTCCTGGAATGTGTTCAAATTCATGTCCATTGTTTAGTTTTGTATTTACTTTTAACTTTAATTTTCTTTTCATGATTTAACTTTATATAATGGAAATTTTCAAATGTACACAGAGATATAAAACAAAAAGCGTAATGAACATCTGTGTATACTGATCACCTGCCTGGCTTCTACAGCTGTCATTTTTCTGGGGAAGATTTAAGGGTGAAGCTTTGCTGTCATCTTACTCTGCTCTTCTCCTTCAAACTCTTAACCTTTTTACTCAGAAATATTTCTCCCTTTGTAAAGGTGCAGTCTTTTGAAATATGTGTAATACCTAATCTTTTTAAACTGTGTTTTCATCCATAAGTTAAAGTGTTTTGAATTGGTGAATTTCTGATTTGACATCATTTTAATGAGTATGCTTAATATCATTGTCTCTCAGCAGCCTGAGACCGTGTCAGTTCAGTCTTCAGTACTGGGGAAGGGAGTGAAACATCGACCTCCACCCATCAAACTTCCCTCAACCTCAGGAAATAGTTCCTCAGGTATTGCATTCCTTAATTTTCTATAATCTAGAGTAAGAAACAGATGATCATAATCCATTTATTCATATTTTGACTTGCTCAGAATTTTTAATTATAAATCTAAGAAATAGCAGAATTCATCAAATCCTAAATTGTAAACCTAGCAAATAACTTCTATATTTTTTTCCCTAGGTAACTATTTTACACCACAACAGGCCAGCAGCTTTCTTAAATCTCCAACTCCTCCTCCTGCTTCTAAGCCACCAAGTCTTTCTCGGAAGTCATCCGTGGATCTTAATCAAGTTAGCATGCTTTCTCCAGCTGCCCTGTCACCTGCCAGTTCATCACAAAGTAAGTTGTAACTTAAATGCTTCATTAACTCTTCATAAGCTTTTGCATTAGTGTTTCTTAAGATAGTTCTTCCAGTGAAATAGTGAAATCTGAATGTACTGTCTACCCAAAATGTTCAAGTTTTAAGAAGCTTCAGGCAGATCTCTTGTTGACTGTATGTATTATGTGTTTATTGTAATTGTATTTGTTTTTCTGTATTTATGTATGCAGCTTGTGTATACCTTTCTTATAGACTTGCAACCTACACATCTCCTGAAAAAAATAATCTGATAACTAAATGTAGCAGTAAGATTCCAAATTATTTTTTGTACCAGTGTACCTTAGGACATTTTACATTTTATGTAAACTATGCAGCTGATACGGAAAAAAATGTCATGTGAGTTGTTGCTGCAGTCCTGTCTTCGTAAATGTAAGAAGTAGACTGAAAGCTAGTTTTTTTAATAATACCCGTACACTCTCATTAATTGCTGTCAGTTACTAAAATGTGGGATGATCATAAAGCATTCTGAAGATAATAAAATGTAATTTTTACTAGTGAATACTTTTTTTTAAACATCAAGAATAATTGCTCAAGAATTTTAGCATTAGTTTGAATTTCTTCAAATTAACAAATATCTGAGATATTTAGGTACCAACTTGCAAATAAAAAAAGCATTCCAGTTTTTTAGATTTTTTAATAAATGATGAATATGTGCTGAAAGTTTTAGTACACTGCACAGTGACAGGGTGGTCTTTGCATTAGATGTAAACATCTTCATCTTGATAGCTCAAAAGGTGTAATTTTTCTGCCTTCTTGTTTTGCACAAAGAAAAAATTTATAAATTTCCTGAAAGTCTTATTCACACTTCTTATGTTGTGGGTATGGATTATTATGTTAATCTACTGCACACAGTTGTTACTTTAAGTAAGGGTTGAGTGACAGCTTCTGGACATTCACATTTCTTTCCTTTCTTTCTGCAGGACATGAAAGCTAAAAAAGAAAACACCTCAAGAGCTTTTGGTTTTATTTTTCTGGTTTTGTTTTTTTTATTTTTTTATTTTTTATTTTTTTTAAAGTTGATAAACTGTGCATACTTCATTCACAACAGATTTTCTATACATTCTACATTTAAACCGAAGTACACAGTTACTGTTAAAGATGCAGTATTATCTATCAAATACTTGCTTTATTACTGTGTTTTGTAAAATTTGTCTGTCAGGGTAAACTTGATGTGTTAGGAATTAAATATGTATATTTAGGTGCCAAATACGATAGTTAACTGTATGTAATTTATTAAATATGTTCAGAGTTTTATCTCAGACTGTTAACAGAAAATAAGCAATATTTCTAAGTGATGTCCTAAATTAGTGAAATCGTAAATAACAAAAATTAATTTGAATTCCTTTTAAAGTTTTTAGGCCAAAGATAGCATGGTAGGAAACTAACTTTTAAATGGGTTTTGTGATAGAATACGAATGTATATTTTTACTGTTACTGTAATAGCATCTCTGATGGCATTTGTAGGTGATATACTGCATCCTTAATTGTAATTGAGTGTAGCAACACTCAGTATCATGTGTAGAAATTAACACTTGCAGTTAACTGCTTTAAAAAAAAAAAACTGGAACAGACTGTCAGTGCTAAATAAGATTCCATTAACCTTATTTGAAAAAGGACTGGCCATTTATAACAAACTAGCAATTTTTATTTTTCTCAATGAGCAGGATCTGGAACTCCTAAGCCATCTACTCCTACACCAACCCCTTCATCGACCCCACACCCTCCTGATGCTCAGAGCTCAACTCCTATTACCCCTTCAGCTACCCCTACTCCCCAAGATTCAGGCTTCACCCCTCAGCCCACTTTGTTAACTCAGTTTGCTCAGCAGCAAAAGTGTCTGAGCCAGGCAATGCCTGTAACGACCATTCCTCTTTCCACCATGGTAACATCTATAACTACAGGAACCACAGCCACCCAGGTCATGGCAAACTCTGCTGGACTTAACTTCATCAATGTAGTGGGCTCTGTTTGGTAAGTTTGCATCGAAGCCCTGATTTTTTTTTTTAAGATAATCTCACCAATCTAAAGAAATTATTTGTGAAATTAAAAACAATTTGTATATTGTTGAAACTGAAAAAAAAAGGTTTCTGCGTTACTAGAATTTATCTCAACAAGTATGTTTGAATTTTAGGTAGTAATACATCCATTATAGGCACTAAGGTGGTACTACTGAGTTCACGTTGACAGCAGCTTAGATTTTTCCTGTTTATCCTGTGTTACCATCTTTTAATCCATTGATGAGTATGTTACTCTACCAGATAATATTTTAAACCTTAGTAGATACATAGTACTTAATTTTTGCCAACCTTGCTGTTGATATTTAAGACTGAAGTATCTGTGTTTGTGGAGTAGTTTGTTTTTTAATCCAAGGATTTATGTAGCGGATTTTTCCTTTACAGCACTAGCCTAATGCTTTGTCTTATTCTCCTGCAGTGGAGCTCAAGCTTTGATGAGTGGTTCAAACCCTGTGCTGGGCTGTAACACTGGTGCCATAACTCCTGCAGGAGTAAACCTGAGTGGCCTTCTACCCTCAGGAGGTCTGCTACCAAACACATTGCCGGGTGCAATGCAGACAGCCTCTCAAGCAGGTCAGAATATTGGAAATAATAATCTCTAACAAAATTACACTCCATGCTTATGTTAAAATGTCATTTAAGTGATAAACATTTAATATCCTTTTTAAATGAAATATTATGTTGAATATATTTCCTGTCAAAAGCTTTTAAAATTCTGATACTTGAATTAAAAACCATCTGGCTATCAAATTCTCTGAAGAAACTTGGTAAGCCTGTAAGTCTCTGCAGATTTTATATTTGACTTTCAAACATGATTATAAAAGAAACTAATGGTTACCAGTGTAGTCCTGCTCCAGGTAAAAGAAACATATTTTGAAAACATGTAAGCAAGAAAAGCAACATAGCGTGACATTTTAAAGCCTCAGTTCTGAAGCCGGACTGCCTGGATTGAATCCTTCTTGTGCAACTTACCATAACTGCATAATCATAGCAAAGTTACCTTTGGGCCTCATTTTCCTCATAAATAAAATAAGAATAATAATAACACTTTACCTCACAGTTGTGAAGATTACATGGATAAATACAGATGAGGTGTTTATGCCTGAGATGTGATAAACATTCAAAAATGACTGCTGTCCCCATCATTAGTAGTAATTCATTGTGGTGGTTGTAGTAATGTAATTACATGTACTGGGAAAATGTTGTAACAACTTGTGCTACTTTTAAAGTTCTTTGAGAGAATGTATCGTAGAACAGTCTCATTTCTTACTCAGAAAAAAAAGATGAACAGAAAAACAAACTCAGCATAGTAAGGAGAACTGACTATAAGTTATGAGAAACTTTCTGTGAGTAGGAGAAAGAGAACCCAAAGAATATAATTTAAATATGTTTAAATTAAACATTTATAGTTGATAATCTAATTTGGGTTAAATGTATCACTACTCAGTTTTATCTTTTGAAGTGTTTTCCACACAGGACTTTGCTCAATGATGTAAGCTTTAGTTGTTATCATTCTGTGGCAGATGCTATCTATGTATGGTTTGGAGGTGATCTTAGCTATGGTGCACATAAGGTTAATCGTATTTACTGTGTTGTGTACTGGAAGTATCCGTAAGTTACTACCCAGGAATCTCTGCTAAATCCTGAACATCAGTTTCCATTCTTCAGGTCCATGCAGGGCAGCAGACAGAACCAAAAAACTATTTTGGTAGATGTTAATAAACTTCTCAATTTTGGCTAGAAATGTTTCTTCAGCAGACATAAAGAATTCTCTAGCATCCATCAATAAAAATGCAACTCCAGAAAGAGAAAATATAATTGATCCATTTTCCACTGAATCTGAATACTGAACCTTGTGGCTTCGATTTTCTAGAGCAGCTGCAACTTCATAACTCTTAAGAGATGAGCTAATAATAATGGTGGTTGTCCATTTTATTTTTTCTTTTCCATCAACTTTCAGCCATCTCTTTGGATCAAATCAGCTTCTGGTGGTGCCAACAATATATTGCAGTGATTTTCTGATTCTAGCTGATATTCTTCTTTTACTGTGTATAAGTATGCTTTAGTGGTAGGAGCCCTGGAAAATGGAATCAGTGTTGAATTTGGGATATTACATTTACATATAATTCTTCTAATTACTGGTAGCTCCAAATGCTTACTGTAGGGCCTGGAAGAAGTCACTTAATTGTTCCCCCTCAACCTCAGTTTCATCTGTTCTAAAGCCGGAGTAGAAGTAGCTAACTTAAGTTGTTACTTGCAAGAAAATAAATAAAGTGATAAGGAAATGCCTTTAATAAGCTATAAAGCATTACCCAGATGTCATCCACCCTTAAAGGGAGTTATCTTTTTTTTTTTTTTTAATGAGAATTCCTGGAGAGGCTATCCATATTGTCACATTTTTTTTTCCATTTTTCAGACAAGCCTTTCATACTGTCTTTTGTGCGTTATCTACCCTTTATCTTTTTTAAATATAATTACCTGCTTAGAGGACTAGTTACCTTTTAAACTAGAGTTCAAATTGGTATATTTAGTGAGGAAGATATATACATACTTGAAGACTGCCATCAGCAAACTGTAACACACAGTTCAAGCTAAGAATAGTTTTACATTTTTTAAGGTTTGTTTTCTTAAAGATACGAGGAACAGTAAGGGACAGAGTCTCTGTGGCTCACAAAGCCTACTGGACAAGTTTGGCAATGCCTGCTTTAGGATTTGCTCTGTGTTGTGTCACAAATTTGGGGGAATAAGTTCAGAATTAACAAAGCATTGTTTACCGACTTTCAGCTTGATCCTTACACACAAAATTTGGTGTTCTTCAGCATTATTAATATTAGCATTTGCACTTTAAGAAATAGCACAAAGCACACTGGTTCTCAGAGACAGGATTGTTCCCACATACTGTTTGGCACTGAGAAATATAAGTAGATACCAATATGTGAAATGTGTTTGCACAGTAGTGACAGTCTTATCATACCTGTGGTATCTGCATGCTGCTAGATTACTTTTCCAGCCAGTAGTTTAAGTAGTTATAAAGAAGTCTCAGTTTCTGAAATACAGAATATAAGGTATATCTGGTGCTTCACATCTTTGAATAAGATCTCATTATCAACAAATAGTGATGAAATTGGAGGGCTGGTTTTAAGAAAATTTTAAAGTATAGAAAATAAGCATGCCTGTGCAGAGAGTACTTAAAATGTTGTATTTTTATATGCTAAAGTATAAAGTACCTCCAAATATAATAAAGTTTTAATTTCCTGTTTTAACCATGAGTTTTATTTAATAGGTGTTCCATTTGGTTTAAAAAATACTTCAAGTCTCAGGCCCTTAAATCTACTCCAGGTAAACCTGAAACACTGCTTTTGATAGTTTGTTTGTTTTTTTAAGTTTCTTATAGTGCTTTTTATTTTTTAACCATGTATGTTTGCACATTTTAGCATTTGAAGTTCTGAGGTTGTTGAGAATCATCTAAAAGTATGATTAAGTGGATAAGCAGGAAAAAATTGGTACCCATGTACCACACTTCTGTTGGCTCTGACACGCCTGCCAAATTAAGAACTATTTCCAGAGGGGAGAGTTCACAGCTGCCAAGAAGAATAACTTGCCTACAGTAGTAGCAGCAAATACACTTAGAAATTAATTGTTCTGTAACAGATTTTTTATGTATATACATAAGTATTGCTGTTTGCTTACAATAGATTTTATACATGAATAGAAGCTTTTTAGAGAAGGTATGTGTGTTCTTTTCCTGAGGAGAATATGACTTAACAGCACAGTGCCAGGCAGGTGACTGTTCAATCGCTATTAAATAGTCATGCAGTAAATGTTCATTAGGTTACAGTTTGTGTCGAGTGATGAGACTTTTCTTATACATTTTCTCAGTATTAACATATAAAGAGAAAATGTAGGTAGAGAATATTTAGTACATGTTGTGAATTTAGAGTATTCTGGGCTGTGCTTGGTCCTTTAAGGATCGCACTCAGTGTTAAGCCTAGTAGGTTGGAAATGGATGAGATTGTCTACAGAGAATTGTTAGAAAAGGTAGACATGAAAATAAAGATTTGGAGACACAGAATGGCAGAGCTAGGGATTATTGGAAAATAATAATCACATCCATCCAACCTGATATTCAGAAATAATAAATCAGGAAATACATTTAGAACTAAAACCTAACTTACTTCCTGTACAGCATGCAGACAGTGTCAGTATTTACATACGCATCGCAGAATAATCCACTTATAATATGGACACATTGGGATAGCTTGTTTAGCCTGCTTTCCTGCGTTTTGCTGTAGGGATTTCTGTAGGGATCAAGCTCAGTGTTAAGAGTAGTGGCATTCCTTAATAGCACTGATAATAAGGGCAAAAACCTCCTTACAAATTATATTCTGCTACATTTTTATTATCTAACTGAGAAGGAAACACTTGACCTGTGCTTTGTCCAGATTTACTTAACAATGAGCTCTGCTGGGTGTAGAGCTTTTGACGCTAGACACCTCTTTTTTGACTGTACAGATCTAAGAGTTTCTCACCAGGTATTTGCTTGGACTTTGCCCCAAAACTTCAAAGTGCTTTTAACTTAAACCTCTATAAAATAAAATGGAAAAACATTTGTTTTCTGATGCATTTGGAATGCATAGTTTTCGTGTTTAATATGGAATTTTCTGGATGCTTCTTGTAAAAACTTTTTTTTATTATTAATTTAGATTCATAATGACAGAGTTTGTAATGTCTCCAAACTAAATATGGGCATCTAATGCATTTTCTTTTCAGCTTTGGACTTCCTGGCTATGTTATATAAAAACCCATGCACCTCTGGATTTGGGCAAAGCTAGACCAAATTTAGGGAAATGAGCTTTTTTAACATATATCCCTCATTATCACTAGCTTTTTTTTTATACTTGCAAATGCATTTAGTGCTGTTTTGTGTTGATGTATAAACAGTTAAGCCAAAGCAGTATGTTTATTTAGACAGCTAAGTATTAACTTGAAGCAGAAAGATTTATGTTTGAGATTACTAATGTATTTGAGAGCCAGAGTAATAGCACTTGAAAATTGTATTTAAAGAGATTGTCCCTTTTTTTTTTTTTTTTTTAAAGAGCAGGGAGTTTGTTTTGTTTTCAGTTTTGTTGACTTCGTTTTCCTCATCCCTGGAAGACTACCTGACGGGTAGGGAATGCCCCAGAAACATTTGTAGAATAAGGAAATTTAAATAATCCAAAATTGCCTAATTATTTCTTGCTCAAATTCTTAATAGCTTCCAGGCGGCTCGCTCATTTTTAACACTCTGCAGCAACAGCAGCAGCAGCAGCAGCAGCTCTCCCAGTTTACACCACAGCAGCCTCAGCAGCCCCAGCAACCCACAACTTCTAGTCCTCAACAGCCTGGGGAGCAGGTATGTCCTTTCTACCTTCCATATGATATCATAGAATTATATCTTTTTTTGGTATGTTTCAGGCCTATTTCAAGTGTTTTTAGACTGTTTGAACAAACTTTTCATATGCTGTCCTTTCTTTATTAACAGCAGTAGCTATCAGTTATCAAGGCCTATTTCTAACTCTCACAACAGGCACACTGAACAGATGATGTCACTTCCATCTTGCATAGTCTGCAGTAGACTCAAGTGACCAGTGCGCTCACAACAACACAGCGTCAGAGTCGGGGTTCACATCCAGGTCTTTCTGCCTCTATGATAGGCCATGTATTTTCCACCCCATCGTCATCTTTCTGTTTATAGTATTTTGTTTCTGTTAGAATAGAGAAATTCTTTTTATTGTGAAGCTTAAAACAGAAAATAGACAAAAACGAACACTGTATATTGCCAAAGAGAAATTGAATAAGAACTGCAGTAAAGTAGTAAAAGGAACTTTACTTTTAAAATGTTCAGGGTTTTCTGATCATTTGCTGCACTTTGGAGTCATCTGGGAAGCTAAAAAAATACTGATTCCTGAGTCCCACCTGCAGCATTTCCTTTCAGTTCAGCTCAGGCGCTCAGTCATGTCTGACTCTTTGCAACCCCATGAACTGCAGCATGCCAGGCCTCCCTGTCTATCACCAACTGCTGGAGTCCATCCAAACCCATGTCCATTGTGTTGGTGATGCCATCCAGCCATCTCATCCTCTGTTGTCCCCTTCTTCTCCTGCCCTTAATCTTTGCCAGCGTCAGGGTCTTTTCAAATGAGTCAGCTCTCCGCATGAGGTGGCCAAAGTATTGGAGTTTCAGCTTCAACATCAGTCCCTCCAATGAACACCCAGGACTGATCTCCTTTAGGATGGACTGGTTGGATCTCCTTGCAGTCCAAGGGACTCTCAGGAGTCTTCTCCAACACTACAGTTCAAAAGCATCAATTCTTCGACTCTCAGCTTTCTTCACACTCCAACTCTCATATCCATACATGACCATTGGAAAAACCATAGCCTTGACTAGACGGACCTTTGTTGGCCAAGTAATATCTCCATTTTTTAATATGCTGTCTAGGTTGGTCATAACTTTCCTTCCAAGGAGCTAGCGTCTTTTAATTTCATGGCTGCAGTCACCATCTGCAGTGATTTTGGAGCCCAGAGAAATAAAGTCAGCCACTGTTTCCCCATCTATTTGCCATGAAGTGATGGGACTGGATGCCATGATCTTCGTTTTCTGAATGTTGAGCTTTAAGCCAACTTTTTCACTCTCCTCTTTCACTTTCATCAAGAGACTTTTTAGTTCTTTGCTTTCTGCCATAAGGGTGGTGTCATCTGCATATCTGAGGTTATTGATATTTCTCCCGGCAATCTTGATTCCAGCTTGTGCTTCGTGCAGCCCAGCATTTCTCATGATGTACTCTGTATATAAGTTAAATAAGCAGGGTGACAATATATAGCCTTGATGTACTCCTTTTCCTGTTGGAACCAGTCTGTTGTTCCATGTCCAGTTCTAACTGTTGCTTCCTGACCTGCATACAGGTTTCTCAACAGGCAGGTCAGGTTAGCTCACTATTAAACATATGAAATGTTCACCATCAGTCCTTCTGCCAAAGATTGCCCAGTCAAGTCTTGGTTGGATAATGCTCATCCCCTATTAGACTTCTCAAGAATGGTGTACTTAAAACTATTTATTTTTTGGACACATGTATATGTATGGCTGAGTCCCATTGCTGTTCACTTGAAACTGTCACAGCATTGTTCATTGGCTGTACCCCAATACAAAATAAAAGATTCTTTAAAAAAAAAAAGAACTAAGTCAAAAGAAGCAAAAAAAAAAAACAAAACCCGGTTTTACTAACACATGAAGGATTACTTAGCTCGATAAAAAAATTCTTGATTTGTACTTTTCTTTACAAAATTGTGGTAAAATACCTGTAATACAGAATTCACCATCCTACCCATTTCTAAGTGTGCGCTTTGGTAGTGTTAGATATATTCTTACCGTTGTGCAACTAATCTTCAGAACTCTCTCATCTTGCAAAACTAAAATGGTATACCCATTAAGGAATTCCCTATTTCCCCCTCCTCCTAGCCTACTTTTTGTTTCTATGGGTTTGACTACTCCAGGCACCTCATAGGTGAAATTTTACAGTATTTGTCTGTTTGTGACTGACCTATTTCATTTAGCATAATATCCAAAAGGTTCATCCATGTTGTAGTGTGTGTCAGAATTTCCCTTCTAAGACTGAGTAGTATTTGATTTATATATCACATTGTTTATCCATTAATCCATTGATGGACATTTGGGTTGCTTCCACTTTTGATGGAAGTCTGAGTTACTTTCTTTTTTTTTTTTTTTTAGTGAATTTTGCTTTAGGTGTGAAGTGTTAAGAACTCCTCTCTGGCTTCTCTGCCCAAAAGAATCCATTTTAAATCTATGATCCATTTTCAGTTAATTTCGTATAAGGTGTGAGACACTGGTCCGGGTTCATTTATGGGGGAAAACTGTTGGCCATTTGCTCCAGCGCCATTTGTTATAAAAGCCATCCTTCTCAGTTGAATTACTTTTGCACCTTTGTCAGAGATCATAGTAAATCTTAAAATCAAAGGGAAAATCCTCTCGTGTTCTTCTTTTTCAAAATTGTTTAGCTATTCTAGATCCTTTGCTTTTCCTTGTAAATTTTGGAATCACCTTGTCTATATCTCCAAAAAAACCTTGCTGGGATTTTTAAAGGAATTGAGTTTAAACCTATAGGTCATCTTGGGAGAGGTTTACCATGTTTATGCGAGTTTTCTAGTTCATGAATATGGTATGTCTCTAGGCTAAAATCAGCTAGTTTTCAGCATGCAAGTCCTGTATGTGTATTATAGACTTACACCTAAGTTTTGTTTTTGTGCTTTATCCATTTGGTGGGGAGCGGGGGGGGGGGGGGGGGCGGGAATTGTTAATGGTACTGTTTTTCATTTTCTACATGTTTATCACTAGTATGCACAATTGGTGTTGACCTTGTGTTCTGTGATCTTACTGACCTCACTTATTCTGTTTTTCCTGTAGATTGCTTAGGGATTTTTTTCTTTCCAGTAATAGTCCTGCCATTTGCAAATAAGAATGGGTTTTTTTCCCTTTATTATCTGTCTGTCTGTTTCCTTTTCTTGATCTAATTTGCTCACTAGAAACTAGTATTGTGTTCAAAGAGTGTTTTAAGCTTTTTAAAAAACGTTTTGATGAAGCTTTATAGAAGCAATATCAAAAAAACAAGCAGCCCTATCAAAAAATGAGCAGACCTAAATAGACATATGTACAACAAAGATGTACAGGTGACCAACAGGCAGATGAAAAGATGCTCTTAACATTGCTAATGATTAGAGAAATGCAAATCAAAACCACAATGAGGTATCACTTTACATCGGTCAGAATGTTCATCATCAAAAAGTCTACAAATAATGCTGGAGAGGCTGTGGAGAAAAGGGAGCCTTTGTGCACTGTTGGTGGGAATGTAAATTGGTGCAGCCACTGAGTTACTTTGCTGTACACCTGAAACTAACACAGTATTGCAAATCAGCTATACCTCAAAAAAAGATAGTTCTGATGAAGCTTTCTAGATGCCTTAGTAATTATTAATACAGCATCAAATAACCAGTTCAGTTCAGTCGCTCAGTCATGTCTGATTCTTTGTGACCCCATGAATCGCAGCACGCCAGGCCTCCCTGTCCATCACCAACTCCCGGAGTTCACTCAGACTCATGTCCATTGAGTCAGTGATGCCATCCAGCCATCTCATCCTCAGTCGTCCCCTTCTCTTCCTGCCCCCAATCCCTCCCAGCATCAGAGTCTTTTCCAATGAGTCAACTCTTTGCTTGAGGTAGCCAATGTATTGGAGTTTCAGCTTTAGCATCAGTCCTTCCAAGGAACACCCAGGACTGATCTCCTTTAGAATGGACTGGTTGGATCTCCTTGGAGTCCAAGGGACTCTTAAGAGTCTTCTCCAACACCACAGTTCAAAAGCATCAATTCTTCGGCGCTCAGCTTTCTTCACAGTCCAACTCTCACATCCATACATGACCCCAGGAAAAACCATAGCCTTGACTAAACGGACCTTTGTTGGCCAAGTAATATCCACTTTTTAGTATGCTGTCTAGGTTGGTCATAACTTTCCTTCCAAGGAGTATGTGTCTTTTAATTTCATGGCTGCAGTCACCATCTGCAATGATTTTGGAGCCCCAAGTTTGGCACTGTTTCCACTGTTTCTCCATCTATTTCCCATGAAGTGATGGGACCAGGTGCCATGATCTTTGTTTTCTTAAAGTTGAGCTTTAAACCAACTTTTTCACTCTTCTCTTTTACTTTCATCAAGAGGCTTTTTAGTTCCTCTTCACTTTCTGCCATAAGGGTGGTATCATCTGCATATCTGAGGTTATTGATATTTCTCCCGGCAATCTTGATTCCAGCTTGTGCTTCTTCCAGTCCAGCGTTTCTCATGATGTACTCTATATATAAGTTAAATAAGCAGGGTGACAATATGCAGCCTTGACGTACTCCTTTTCCTATTTGGAACCAGTCTGTTGTTCCATGTCCAGTTCTAACTGTTGCTTCCTGACCTGCATACAGGTTTCTCAAGAGGCAGGTCAGGTGGTCTGGTACTCCCGTCTCTTTCAGAATTTGCCACAGTTTATTGTGATCCACATAGTCAAAGGTTTTGGCATAGTCAGTAAGGCAGAAATAGATGTTTTTCTGGAGCTCTCTTGCTTTTTCGATGATCCAGCAGATGTTGGCAATTTGATCTCTGGTTCCTTTGCCTTTTAACCAATACAGAATCAATTCTGAAAATTAGGTTTCTTGCTTTTGAAATACTGTTTATTCTTGCTAATTCTAAATACCTTTGAAGGCTTTTCCTTGTTACTGTTTTTATAAGACTTAGTCTAATGTTGATTTTTAATACAGGAAAAAATACCAATCCTTCCCACTAACCCAAAATTGGTTTTTTTCTTTTTGTACATGTCATATATTTTTTTTTCTTAATTCAGGGTTCTGAACAAAGTTTGACCAGTCAAGAACAAGCCTTATCTGCTCAGCACGCTGCAGTTATTAACCTTGCCGGAGTAGGAAGTTTTATGCATTCACAGGCAGCTGGTTGGTATCTTCATAATTAAGTAATGTTGAATTTATTAAAAGTATCTCTTGGGATCTCACCACTGAAACTTTTTCATTTTTGCAAGGAAAAACAAGAAAAAATTTCAGTTATATTTAATGTGTGAACTATTGAGACACAGATATTTTTCATTATTTTGATAAAGTGCTTTGACCTACATTATTAATAGCAATTGTTTACCTCGTGCTATATTTTGTTAGCAAAATTTTGTACAATTACCCAACTTAGTAGGATGCTTCCAAGCAGTTGACTCTAGTTTATCATGGTTATCTAGACTGTACTTTTCTAGATTGCAGTTTTTTGTCTCATTCTAGTAGCTTATAGTGCATGAATTAGGACTTAATAGTCTAGTAGCAAAGCTTAAGACAATTGTTAAGAAAAAAAAAAGAGAGATATACTAAATGACTGCTCACCACTTCTAGTAATAAATGGTGAATCAAAGATTTACCTTTAGTGAAGATTATCAATTTAAGACAGCAGTTATAAGTTCATATTTAATTAAAATCAGTAAGTCACATATCTGCGGAATCTGAGATAGTGTGTCAAGACTAATGAGTGAACTTGTGAATATTTTGAATTATCACTGGGCTTACTATGAATTCAGTACAATTTCCAGTGTCTGGAATAGCTACATAAGGTTCTAATTTAGAGCTAGTGAATTTCCAAATGGAAATTTATTATTAATAAACCTTTACCCTACAAACTATAAATTTCCTAAAATGGCAGTAGTATAATTTTAATGGAAAGAACGTTTGTTCCAGACTTGCCACTAAATTACCTTGTAGTGAGTCCCTCAGACCATTGAGGCCTGCAGTTTCCTCATCTGTACAGATAGTTGAACTTAACACCTGATCCCACTCAGCTCTAAAAGGTTCACCACCTCTGTTGCTAATAGTGTGGTCTGATAGTCATTGTACTGTCTTCTGGCATTTGTCTACCAGTTTTGTCCTTACGGTAGTTTGGGTTTCTCCCACTGCATTTCCTACTTGACTGGTTGTATTTTAAACTTGGCATAGTCAGCATTTTGCTAGAAAGCCTTCTCAGGGAAATGGCAGCGAGATGCAGGAAGAGAGAGGGCACAGTGCTCCGGCCACATGCCCTCCCCTCTTCGTGTCCAGGAAGTCCTGCAGGCAGTGGTTCCCCTCAACTAACAGGATACTGTACTAAATTTATTCTGAAATGTCTGTGATTTGATACTTAAGATTAATCATACTGATACTTTTCTGTTTCATTTTCTGTGTTGTCCTTTTCTAACCCTGGTAGCCTTCAAACTTTCTGACTGGCCTGCTTTCCCCTTCTCCTCTCTGTAGTGTTGTCTCAGCTTGGCTCTGCCGAGAACAGACCTGAGCAAAGCCTTCCTCAGCAGAGACTCCAGCTCTCCTCTGCCTTTCAACAGCAGCAGCAACAGATCCAAGTAATCCAGCAACTTCACTCTGCTTACATTTTTAAAGACACTTTGCTCCAAAAGTACTTCAAAATTCCTTACTTCAGTTTTATGTTACTGTCTTTTGAGACTATACAGTAATTGGTAAATAATTTAGCAAATTTATTTAAAAGTCTGACAACTTTAGCAAGTCAACTTGGAGCACTACATCTATTTTGTACATTTAAGTCATACTCTCTGCCTAATTTAAAATCTTTCTTGACGTGCTGGTGGCACATTAACATACATTTTTAGATTCCTTTATATTTTGAAATAGTCATTTGTAAGTGCCAATGGTGAACTCCTTAATACTGTATTGCAGAAAAAGGCAAGTATACCAGTGTTCCTATTTGTAAATTGTCCTACCTGTTTTAGAAAGGTGTTATTCCATTCTTAGGAAGTCAGAATAGTATACTTGACTATCTTTAATTTGCAGGGTGGTTTTATACTGCTATAAACTATCATACAACACAATGGTAACTGAAGTTGCTGAGTTACTGCAATATAGACTGGCCAGGCAAAGTAACAGAGCTTCTTCTCAAGTTTAAAAGCCCTGTCTTTAAAGCCCTCAGCAGGCTTCTGTACCACTGGTGCTGTTTGACTGTGCATTGTCTCGACGTGGTATAGTCCCTTTTTGTTATCTTGGTGCTCTCTCCCTTTCAGTTTTGTTCTCATCACTCTCAGGAAAATCATCTTTCCATACCTACCTACGTTTAACCTAACTAGATTTTTTTCCCTCTCTTTGCAGCAGTTACGATTCTTGCAGCATCAAATGGCTATGGCAGCAGCAGCAGCACAAACAGCTCAGCTACATCGTCATCGGCATACAGGCAGCCAGTCAAAAAGTAAAATGAAGAGAGGCACGTCAACCACTCCAAAATTCTGAGTCTTGAATAGTTTTCCTTTTTAAAAACATAAGAGCATTGAATCAAAAGGATTCGGAGTTTCTACTTCATTTTTGTTTTTTAAAATGTGTCAGTATTTTACATTGTTAGACATACAAACTTTATACAGAAATTTGATTTTTAAATAAAAACAAATAATTTTTAAATAAAAACAGGGAAATGGTTTAACAAACCATTAGGGTTGGTTTGCCTAAGTCATTGTTTCTTAAAAATGGTTTCACGGTACATAATACAGAAGTGACCTGAGAAATACTAGAAACATCTTTCAAAAGAATGTAGTTTGGTATTTATTTAGTATAAAAGGTTTGTGCACAGTGTAACAAATACAGTTTTTATAAATCTGTTTTGAAAACGTGGTTGCTCATTTGGGTTTCATACTCTTAAATACTTCATCCATCAGTTTTTTTACTTCTTTGTGTCTTGTAACTGCTCGGCTCATACAGTCTTGAAGTTTAGCTCCTGTCAGTCCACTTCCACCTGAAAAATTGTGCCAACACTTAATTCTTACATGACCTATATCATGTCAAGTTACAAAACAAAATTTGAATAATATAAACCAGTGATATGGTCTCAAGATTTGTAGGTATGTATTAACAAGACCTCCTGAAGTTTAAGAACCACTAACATATAAGATGCAAGGCATCTTGAGTAAATAAAACATCCCACATTCCATTTGGCCCTCCCTAATGTAAGGAAGCTCACTCTGGGTTTTCATCTACATGTTTAGTACTGAGATGGAAGAAAAGTGCGTGCCTGGTTTGTGAAGACAACAGAGCCTGCCTTCCTCGTCCATTACAACTGTTAGGGTTCCAGTTGCCAGATGTTCCTCCTCCTCAGTAGGATCAACTATAAGCAGAGTGCTATTTTAAAAATAAAAAGGTATACATTATCAACCCATTAGACACATTTTATGTTAGAAAAGTAAGTTAAACTTACTACCTGCATTTTAGCTTAGATGGGAGCTAGACAGAACCGGTAGAAACCAGAAAAGCTAGTAGCAAGCTGAAAATTGTACTTGTAAGAATCTTTGCCCTTCAGTTAAATACACAACCTTTTGATTAACTTACTCATCAAACACAGCAAAGGAAGTTGCAACTGGATGAGTTCTAATATTCAAATAACTTTTCTTCTTTAAATTAACTTCTGCTAAAGCAGTTTCTTCATTTATAGTAACTTCAGGCAACTGTACTACAAAAAGGCAAATATGTTAAGTCAGTTTCTCACTCCAGTTAAACAGGGCATTCTATGCTTGATTAATTCACTTTTCCCTCTGTTTAAACTTGTCCAGAAGTATTTTTTGTTTTAAACTTTATTTTGTATTGAGGTATAGGAGGGCACGGCAACCCTCTCCAGTATTCTTGCCTGGAGAATCCCAGAGGAGCCTGGCGGGCTGCAGTCCAAAGGGCTGCACAGAGTTGGACACGACTGAAGAGACTTAGCACTCACACTCACACAGCCAATTAACAAACAATGTTGGCACAGTTTCAGGTGAACAGGGAAGGGACTCGGCCATACATATACATGTATCCATTCTCCCCCAAATCCCCTCCCAGCCAGGCTTCCACATTAATACTGAGCAGAGTTCCATATGCTATACAGTAGCAGAAGTATTACTTAACAAAGCAAATATGGTGGATACAAACATTGTTTTTCTTTAATTTAGAAACATGTGGATAGATAAATCCTCACAAAAACCTTTAGAAAATTTTACCAAAACAGAACACTGGCATTTAAGTAGGAATATTCCCTTTTATTAAAGTTGCTTACCATTTTTTAAAGCTGCTAACAAAGCAAAGGTACAAGCATCCAAAATGTTTCCATCATGGTTGAGGCAAATGAGATCACAGTACAAAACCCAAGCAAGCTAAAACGGAGTTGACAAAGAAATTAAAGCTTTCTGATGGGTATAATGTGGTATTTGTTTCTACTCACAAACCACATCCTTGGTTAAACAATCAACTTTTGAAGCAAAAACTTAAATTAACCTTTATAAAGTAAAAAAGTGAGCAAGTTTGGTAAAAGCTGGCTTCTAACTATCAAAAGCTGACAAGTGAACATCTCCATTTCCCCTCAAGGGAGCTACAGATGTAGGAGGAATTTCCATTCTTACTGCTAAATTAGCAGATGAGGGAATTGCTTCTGAAAAGCTCAAATGAGACTCAAAATGTGTTCTACCACAGAAACCTTAATACATGAAATTTTTAGGTCTCACACTGCTTAATATAATCAAACATGAAAAGCCTCTAGGTACTTGTCAATGTAGTTCAAAGTTTTCAGACAGACTTGAAATTTATAATGTGGATTCACCTTAAACATGTTAGCTGATCAGATATTAACCATCTGCTGGAAAAAAATTTTAAATGACTGCATTATTAGTTGAAAAAAGATTACATCAGCTTAAAAGATAGTTTCTAGCCAGGCAATGAAGTAAACAAAATTTACTGAGTTTTTTGGTGAACTATAGATAGTTACAGAGTAGGAGTGATTTTTTTTTCTTTAATTCCATCTAGAAACAAGATATCTGTATTTAAGGCTTCAGTGTTTTTTATATTTTCCCCACCCCAAAAAACACTTCAGAATTAATAAAAGCTCACAGCTTCTTTACTCCCTCTTACCTTTCCTGAAGAGATGCATAAGTCTTCTTTCTGAATTATCTGTGAACTTGATTTAAAGACAGAGCACAGTAAACAAAAGTTCAAAAACTCTAAAGTGAATGACAGTCAAACTTTACCACGATAATCTTACTTTTCAATGACATCTGCAATGAACTGGCTGGCCACTTGGGCCTCTTCTCCAGGAGGGCCAGACCGAAATCTCGAGGAACACAGAGGTGATAGATCCACATTAGGAACTGAAAGAAACACTGCAGCTGTGAACCAAATTTCACCTCTGGTTTAGTTTCAAAGGTGTTATCCACTGCAAAGGCAAGTGGAAAGCATATAACACATCAATTACATTCTTTTCCATTTTTCGTGAAAATCTTGCTGCTGCTGCTGCTGCTGCTAAGTAGCTTCAGTCGTATCCGACTCTGTGCGACCCCATAGACGGCAGCCCACCAGGCTCCTCTGTCCCTGGGATTCTCCAGGCAAGAATACTGGAGTGGGTTGCCATTTCCTTCTCCATGTGAAAATCTTAGGCTTAGATAAAATTTATATTTTTTTTGACTTTTTCTGCACAAAAAAATACACTACCACACAGCACCCCAAGCATCTATTTAAGACTTCCTTCAATTGTAAATTATTCACAAAAGTTTTTAGGTTTCTTTCAAAGTACCCCAATCTGGAACAGTATATAGCCTCACTAATCATACCAGCTGTTCTGCATTAAAATGTTGGTTCCCACCATAAAGAAAAGATGGTCCAAGTTAAGAAAAAGAAAATCATAGTGGTATAAAGTAAGTTTATGGAAATAGAAAAGTTCGCAATTACACCCCTTTGCCTAAGAGTCAAAGGTTGATGCTTGATGACACCTGTATAAACTGATCAAACAAGTTTGACAAAGGTATTTACAAAATTCTGTACCTTGCTGTTGTACTATCTTCTTTTAACAATTTCAATATTTAACAGGATTATTTAATTTACACTATCTTCTAACATACATACATTAAACTTTTCAGGTCTGAAGCTTCTGAATAATTTTCAATTCACCCACTAAGATTTAACTATAATAGTAATAAAGTATTTATTAAAAAATTACAAAACCATTTAACTTACCAACATATCCTTTATCAGGGGCATCTGTTGGTGGTGCTCCAAATTCCTAGAAGCATATAAACGTTTCCATGTGAAAGAAGCTACTAGAAAATTGTGAAGACAGCAATCAGTCAAGGAAGGCTCTACCAAAGACCATCTTAGCTAGTTGGCAACATCACGAGCATCCACTGTGCCTGGGAAGGTGGGTCAGGGGCTCTGGAGACATCAACACCACTCACACTAGCTCCGCAAGGCAAGAAGGCGGTATGGCAAAGCTGACTAGTGCATCTCAGCAAAATGACCAGAGGTTCTTAAAAGTTCTGCCCCACCTCTCTTCTCCCTACTCAGTAGCCAAGAATCTGAATTTAAACCCCAACCTCAAATGAGACAATATTAAGCCCCTAACCTGGCAAGTCTTGTGAAATGTCACCCCACCTTTATTGGGGAAGAATCTCAACTTAGCCTGAGTAACTCAGAGCTCAGTGTAGTCAAAGCAGAGACTTTGGAGTCAGCTTAAACTGAAGTATCTGGAGAGAAAAATTTCCAGTGACTCTTCAGAGGATTGAGTTCAATTCAGTCGCTCGGTCGTGTCTGACTCTGCGACCCCATGAATCACAGCATGCCAGGCCTCCTTGTCCATCACCAACTCCCAGAGTTTACCCAAACTCATGTCCATCAAGTTGTTGATGCCATCCAGCCATCTCATTCTCAGTCGTCCCCTTCTCCTCCTCCGCCCAATTCCTCCCAGCATGAGGGTCTTTTCCAGTAAGTCAACTCTTCGCTTGAGGTGGCCAAAGTACTGGAGTTTCAGCTTAAGCATAAGTCCTTCCAGTGAACACCCAGGACTAATCTCCTTTAGGATGGACTGGTTGGATCTCCTTGCAGTCCAAGGGACTCTTTTTTTTTTTTTAAACTTTACAATATTGTATTAGTTTTGCCAAGTATCGAAATGAATCCACCATGGGTATACCTGCGTTCCCCATCCTGAACCCTCCTCCCTCCTCCCTCCCCTACCCTCCCTCTGGGTCGTCCCAGTGCACCAGCCCCAAGCATCCAGTACCGTGCACTGAACCTGGACTGGCGACTCGTTTCATACATGATATTATACATGTTTCAATGCTATTCTCCCAAATCTCCCCACCCTCTCCCTCTCCCACAGAGTCCATAAGACTGATCTATACATCGGTGTCTCTTTTGCTGTCTCGTACACAGGGTTATTGTTACCATCTTTCTAAACTCCATATATATGCGTTAGTATACTGTATTGGTGTTTTTCTTTCTGGCTTACTTCACTCTGTATAGTAGGTTCCAGTTTCATCCATCTCATTAGAACTGATTCAAATGTATTCTTTTTAATGGCTGAGTAATACTCCATTGTGTATATGTACCACAGCTTTCTTATCCATTCATCTGCTGATGGGCATCTAGGTTGCTTCCATGTCCTGGCTATTATAAACAGTGCTGCGATGAACATTGGGGTACACGTGTCTCTTAAGAGTCTTCTCCAACACCACAGTTCAAAAGCATCAATTCTTCGGTGCTCAGCCTTCTTCACAGTCCAACTCTTACATCCATATATGACTACTGGAAAAACCATAGTTTTGACTAGACAGACCTTTGTTGGCAAAGTAATGTCTCTGCTTTTTTAATCTGCTATCTAGGTTGGTCATAACTTTCCTTCCAAGGAGTAAGCGTCTTTTAATTTCATGGCTGCAGTCACCATCTGCAGTGATTTTGGAGCCCCCAAAAATAAAGTCTGACACTGTTTCCACTCTTTCCCCATCTATTTCCATGAAGTGATGGGACCAGATGCCATAATCTTAGTTTTCTGAATGTTGAGCTTTAAACCAACTTCTTCACTCTCCTCTTTCACTTTCATCAAGAGGCTTTTTAGTGCCTCTTCACTTTCTGCCATAAGGGTGGTGTCATCTGCATATCTGAGGTTATTGATATTTCTGCCGGCAATCTTGATTCCAGCTTGTGCTTCTTCCAGCCCAGCGTTTCTCGTGATTAAACTGGGCAATTCTGAAAGTACCCAACATAAAGTGCTAGAAACAGCAAGTACTCAGTAAATGGTAGCTCTTACTCCCTCAGACTTTTAAGCAGTTTTCTACCCATTTGCACAGATTAAATGCCATCACTGTATAAAAATGTGTCACCAAAAACCTCTTAAAATTTCTCAAATTACAACCAAATTCTATAAAAATTAAAGGCAGTGAGGATTTTTTAAAAAATTGTTTCATTTCAGCAGATTTGCAAATGTTCACAAATTATAATTAAGTCATTAAACTTGGGTTGTATTACCTAAAACTCAAAGGTGAAAACTTGGGAAATGAAAATAAATACTAAAATACCTGACTGCCTAATCAACAGTAGAATTATAGATGTATATTATAATCTAATGTATATGAAGCTAACTTAGTAACTCAAATCTTGGTAATAAGTATATTAAACCTACCGCTTTAATTCCACAAATTACTGTAGTATTTCCCAGCTTCACTAAAGCAGAACCATCTGCGGTACCAATCGAACCTGAAAAGTATTTTAAAAAAATGAAAAAGTTTTCTTCTTTTACGTATGATTTTTGTCTCTAAATATCTAAGTTGTCCATGAAAATGTACTCCTTCCTTGAGTCTTTGTAAAATTACAGTTGACCCTTGAACAACATGGGCTTGAACTATACTGGTCCACTTATACAAAGATTATTTTCAATAAATACTTCCATAGTACTACATGATCCACAGTTGGTTGAATCTAAGGATGCTGAACCTTGGATATGGAGTGCCAATCCATAACAGTAAGATTATACTCGGATTTTCAACTCTGTGAAGGCCGGTGCTCCTAACCCTCTCAGTGTTCAAGGGTCAACCAAATTGTTTTAGGATTATTATTCATTTTCTTGATTTTGAGTGAGTCATTTGTCATTCAATCACAGGGCTGTTATAAAAATTAAAATCTCTTGATAGAAAAATCACTGTGATCCCTTACACATGGTAGAATTTATCTGAAATACTGTTTAAATGGCTCAGAGGCTAAAACCTGGGAATGTCATATGGGTAAAATTGGAAAATTCCATGTTTGCAACAGAAGATTTAATAAGTGTAAGGTATAGAAGGAAACCAAACCTTACAACTTTTGAAGGAAGGGGGGAAAACACTTCAGAGTTACTTTAAATTTAACATGAACATAAAAACTGAAAGGATGTGCTTAGTTGCTCAGTCGTATGCGACTCTTTTGTGACCCCATGCACTGTAGCCTGCCAGGGTCCTCTGTCTATAGGATTTTTCAGGCAAGAATACTGGAGTGGGTTGCTATCTCCTTCCCCTGGAGATCTTCCCCACCCAAGGATTGAACCTGTCTCCTGCACTGCAGATAGATTCTTTATGCACTGAGACATTTGGGAAGCCCACTAGTGAGAGGAGAGTGAGTTAAAAAAAACTCTACAAATAAAAACTTGCTATTAAGAAAAAAGATTCTATTTTCAGAACTGAAGCAACTTCAACATTCTCTTTTAGAATTCAATGTACTCTCACCTACGTTGACAGTTGTGGTTCTGAATTCACCAAGTTCTCTTCCATCAGGACGGCAATTCTCTTTCTAAGTAAATATATGAAAGTAGATTACAGCTACATGTATATCTTACACAGACCAGGGAAAACACACTGAACCTCATTAATTCAAATAAATTAATTTGTATTACTTTAAAACTGTCTTTTAAAAACTGAAGTATACTTGACACATTAGATGTATAACATAATGATCAATACTTATGAAAAAAGCATATGATACCATTATCGAAAGGCATCACATAATCACCTTTACTTACCAGAAATCTCCTGTAATACTCCAGAGGTTCCACAGTTCTGAAAGACATGTGAAAAATATGAGATAAATTATAAATCAATATAAATCCAGAAACAATCATCTTAATGGTGGGGTGATGGAGCAGAAATCTCCAAAATTTGTAACTAAGTTTCTGTTATGAATTCTAGTTTATATTGCCACATGTTGCTAATTATAAAAAGTAGCTACCTTTGCAATAACAATCACACTCAAAGACTGACTTTAATTCTGCTTTAAACAAGTATAAGTAAGGAGACCAAAATCCTAGGTCTCTTTAAAAAGATAATTAATCCAGGTGTGCATCACTCACACTTTGATGCAGGAATACTTTGTTAGTAGGAAAAAAAAATTACGTATTTATTTTCACTATTCCCGTGACCTAAATTTAGCATATTCTTCGATTACGAGCATAGGCAATAAACCACTATAATATTAGCCCTACCTGCGACTTTAACAACTACAGATTAAATGTTTTTTTTTTTACTTTATAGTTGCCTAAGGTAAGTGTAAGGCGTATCATTACTTTGAAATTTCAGGAGTTACTTTAGACTTCCCACTAGGCCTTCTCTAAGAAAGTTAATTTCAAAACAGGTATTTCACTGTGTCAAAAGCCCAGAGTTTATAAAAATACATGGTCGTTTCAATATAACTGGTTTCCTTTGGAATCCTATTTATTTCATCCATTTAAAACTGGACTCAGAATGAAAAGCTATAGCCTTCCCCAGAGAGTAGGACCAAAAACGCTTAAGGAAAACCTAACAAGGCAGAATGCTTTTACACATAAACTACTGGGCAGGGAAAGCAGGGTGCCCTGAGATTTTGACGCAAAGCTTTTTACAAGATTACAAGTGTCAGATATGCAGATGACACCACCCTTATGGCAGAAAGTGAAGAGGAACTAAAGAGCCTCTTGATGAAAGTGAAAGTGGAGAGTGAAAAAGTTGGCTTAAAGCTCAACATTTAGAAAACTAAGATCATGGCACCCGGTCCCATCACTTCATGGGAAACAGAAGGGGAAACAGTGGAAACAGTGTCAGACTTTATTTTGGGGGGCTCTAAAATCACTGCAGATGGTGACTGCAGCCATGAAATTAAAAGTCGCTTACTCCTTGGAAGGAAAGTTACGACCATCCTAGATAGCATATTCAAAAGCAGAGACATTACAACAAAGGTCCGTCTAGTCAAGGCTATGGTTTTTCCAGTGGTCATGTATGGATGTGAGAGTTGGACTGTGAAGAAAGTTGAGCACTGAAGAATTGATGCTTTTGAACTGTGGTGTTGGAGAAGACTCTTGAGAATCCCTTGGACTGCAAGGAGATCCAATCAGTCCATTCTGAAGGAGATCAGTCCTGGGATTTCTTTGGAAGGAATGATGCTAAAGCTCAAACTCCAGTATTTTGGCTACCTCATGCGAAGAGTTGACTCATTGGAAAAGACTCTGATGCTGGGAGGGATTGGGAGCAGGAGGAGAAGGGGACGACACAGGATGAGATGGCTGGATGGCATCACTGACTCGATGGACGTGAGTCTGAGTGAACTCCGGGAGTTGGTGATGGACAGGGAGGCCTGGCGTGCTGAGATTCATGGGGTCGCAAAGAGTCGGATACGACTGAACGACTGAACTAAACTGAACTGAACTGAACAAGTGTCTCCTGGGCAGCAAAGTCCACTACACACCAAGCCTAGCGTTCGCACCGGGTACCGGCTCAGCACAGTCCTTCCTATCGCCCGCCTCAGTGTGAAGAAGATGCGCCCTTTCCCTTCAGAAAGGGAGACGTTCAGTTCTCCCGCCCAAAGTCTGCTTCTGCGGTGGAAACAAATGGGAACCAGGTGGGGTGGCCTCCCGATGAGAAAATCCCAAGGGTAGAGTAGCCACCGACCGGTAGGCTACAAACTCGCGCCCGCCAGCCTACCGCACTCACTTGAACCCAGCCGCCATCTTCCGCCCGCGGATCTGCGCATGTGCCGCGTCTGCGCCTGCGTATCACCGCCGCTCCGGCCCGCGCTACTTTTTCGCTTCAGCATTTTCAACATTGATTCTGCTACCTGATATCTAGAAGGCAGGGTTGTATGGGCCAGAGTAGGGGTAGAAGAAGTGAGGACGGTTTCCCGCATGGCTTCGCTTCGACAACCCTCTAGCCAGACGCCCCTTTAGGTTTTCTTGAGCTTGACGTTTTTTGGCGAATCGGCTTTTACGGAAGTTACGAGTGTTTGTTTAGAAACAGTTTGATAGTTCAAGCGTGCGTGCTTAGTCTCTTCTGTAGAATCAGACTTTTCGCGACCTGATGGACTATGACCCACCAGCCTCTTCTGTCCTTGGAATTCTCCAGGCAAGAATACTGGAGTGGGAGGATCTTCCCAAACCAGGGGTGGAACCCATGTCTCCTGTGTCTTCTGCACTGAAGGCGGATTCTTTATCGCTGAACCACCAGGGAAGCCCACCATTCAAGAGTTTCAGAGAAAACCGACCTTATAGCAAAGAATCAAGTGTTGAGCGTGGAGCATTATTCCAATGTTTCAGCGTCCTTTTCCCCTCCTCCTTAGGCTGAGCCCTGGGCTTGCCTTCTTCCAGGTAAAAGCCTCCTGCTCGAGCACCGAAAATTTAAAAATTCAATGCGCTCGTTATCCACGTCAGGTTACATTACGCAGCTGCCAAGAGTGGGCTCCAAACAAACAACTTTCGTTGTGGCCTGCGTCGTGGCTCAAAACCTCCACTCCACCTCCTTCCTAGAAAGGGTTGCCGATAAAACGCAGGGCATCCGATTCAATTTGAATGTCAGGTGAACAAAGAGTACACGCAAAATTGTTCATGTTACTAGTTGTTACCAGAAGCTGGGGGAGAACTGGGAAAGTTTTAGAAATATACAGTAGTGATTGTTGCAGGAAGCTGTGAATGCAATCAATGTCCCTGTAGTAGACACATAAACTGGTTAAAATGGGAAATTTTATCAGTATTTCAAAGTTAATATAACAAAAGGCTCTTAAATGGGTGAACTTTATGTTTTAATAATGCTGTTAAAAACCGATCCGTTGCTATCTGAAATTCAATTTAAGTGGACATCCGTTTATTTCTCCTTGCTGATTCTGACAACGCTACTGGGTTTGAACAGAGGAGCTCGCACACAACATAGTCATTCGTCCCGTCACGCGGTGGCGCTGTGGGCATCGCGGGTCCCCGGGCGTGACCGGGTCTGGCCGCGAGGTGACGCTGTGGGCGGCGGGCGCCCAGCTGGCGTTGCCTCTCTGCGGGCAGGAGGCGGGGCTGCGCGACCGCACTTCCGCGTGTGTGTAGGCGCGGGATAGGGCGGCTGGCGGCCCGGCATGGAGGATGGCTCCGCTCTTGCTGCAGCTGGCGGCGCTCGGCGCGGCGCTGGTCGCCGCGGCCCTGATTCTGGTGAGGAGGGGATGGGGACAGACGCGGGCCTGGGCTCACTGCGCTTCTGGAGGCGCGGCCCCCAGGTATCCTCTCCTCCGAGCTGTCCGCTCTTTGACGTGTCCTTGCACCACGTTTCCCCAAGCCTAGACCCCAGAATTTCACACCCCCTTTCCTTCCGTTCTTTATTTTTATTTTGGAGCTCCTTCTCCCTGCGTGCTGAGAACCTGGCACTTGCGTTCACTGGGACATGCCCACCCTGTCTTCTCTTAGTCCCCTGGTTCCCGGACCTTCTGCCCATCCGCCCTCTCAGCCCTGACCTCTCCAAGATTCCCTCCCGGGTCTGCAGTTCTGGCCCTGCCTGGGGAGGTCCTGAGCCCCCCCAGAAAGTGTGTGCTTTCTAGACACTCTCTTTCCTGGTATAGTTAAGCAAATAGAAAGTGGTGACAGGACTGACCAAAGCCAGCTATTAGCAGAATAGATAAATCAGCGGATCAAGAAGACCAAGCTGGTCAAGGCTTGGTGTTACCGTATGGTTAGGGGTCGTTATGTCCCAGAATTCAGCACCCTAAGTTTACTGCATCTGCACGAAACAGTACAATGGTATTCAAACTCAGATTTTCTTTTGCCACTACTGTGGAAACACAGAAACGTTGTAACACTTCCTGATCCATAAGTAGTAGAAAATTTGCCAAGTGAACTTTCTTCCATATAATTTGGAATGGGCCCGCCATCTAGTTAGTAAAGGGAGAGATTTCCGCTTCCTTGACGTTGAGATTAGCAGCCTAGGTAGTAGCATTGCCAGGGAGGCCACTAGGCCAGCTTCTCAGAATTTACAGCTTAGAGGTAGTTTAGGTAGAGAACAAGCAATGTATCCTGACATGTTTAGTGTTTGTGTCTGCGTGAGTGAAGAGGTCTATTTTCCCTTAGTCGTATATGGAGATTTGTTGGTTTTTTTTTTTTCAGGTTTTTGGTGGGGCAGAGTGTGACAGAATCCTAGGTTGAATCTGTCTTGTGTTGACCCTGTTAAATGTGCACTTCAAGAGGTTGTACTAGAAGTTTTTGATCCTAGTAGCTCAAAGTGATTATAAGAGCTTCCATTTATTGAATACTTCCAATATGTTGGATATTGTATTCAGCTTTTAACCAGGATTCTCTCTTTTGATCTTTAAAACAACATCTGACAGAAATGTTATCATTAGTTTCCCTTGACTGGTGAGGAAGCTGATGTTGGAAACATGGACTCATGAAGGCAAATGTCACCCAACTAGTGGAACTTCACTTTTTTAGATGCCAGAGCAGGGAATCATTACACAACACATCAGTCTTGTTTCATACATAATCTTTGCACTGTCTCTTTACCCACTTCTTTTCTGAGTTAATTTTGAAGCAAATCCAAGACATAACATTTTATCTGTAAATGTTAAGCATTTTTCTCTGAAGCTACGACCCCCTTCTAAAAACATAATCACAATAAGGTTATCGCAGTTTTAAGTTTAACGTTGTTAAGTGATTTAAAATACACTGTTGGTTCAAATGCCTTTGTATTAGTATAACTCGTTTGTATTTGTATAACTGGTTTGTTTCATTCAGTATCCACACACACTTAGCACTAGATCAGTTTGTCTCAAGTCTCTTAAACAATTTCTCTCTTTTTTTTTTTCTTGTCTCTCATAAACAGTCATTTGTTCTGTTGAATTTCTCACAATCTGGATTTTACTAACTGCATCCCTTAGGTGACTTTTAACATTTTGCTCTGTCCCCTGAATTTCCTGTGAACTCCTGGTTACAGCTGCAATTTGATGAAATGCATATTTGTGTTTTAATCAAGAGAAGTGTGTGAATGATGCTGATCACTCCTTTTGTGTCGTATCAGGAAGCATGTGATGTCTGATTTTCTTTGGTATCTAGTGGGATTCACAGCTTCAGGAGTTACTAGCTTGACCCACCAATCATTAACTTTGTCATTAACCTAATGGTTTTAGCAGCCATTGATGATCACTGCCTAAATCCACTGTTTCATTGGGGGTTGCAGAGTAGAATATTCTAAGTGTATCTTTCCTTCATGTGTTACCTAGAATTTTATAATGAAAAAAACTCACCCTCAGCTATTCAGTTATCCTAAAATACCTTTCATATTTTAAAAGGTAAAGATAAAAGGCAAGTTTTGAAAATAATGAGATGGTTCCCTGGCTTCTTACAAAGGTGATTAATTAATTTTTTATTTTCAGTATCATTAAGAACCCATGATATAAAGTTTTTCCTGTGTTTTGATACACTGCGCTAGTTACTCTTTTTGAAGCTTCAATTCTTCCCTGTCAAGTTGGAGCCTGTCAAGTTGGTTACTTTGTCATTATGTTTGTAGCTTCCTAGCCTGACTGCTATTCCACTTGAATCAGCCATTTCTCTTAGGAGCATTGGTTACTTTTAGTAGGAAATTGAATTTAGTAACCACAATCCCGCGCTTGGAGTACAGAGCAGGAACTCTTTAACCACTAGGCGGCACACTGCCTTCATACTCATGCTAACCAGAAGCACATTCAATTTCAGTATGTTTCCAGTGGGATGTTATAAATGGTCATTGAATTAAAATGAGTTGCATTCCAAAAGGTGGTAGGTTGATTGTTTTGAAAGCAGAAAGTATATCAGTAGAAACAGTGCTACAAAGAATGGTTATTTCCAAAGCCAGCTCCCTAGTGAATCTGGAAGAGGGCTATATAATGTTAGCAGTTCATAGTGCCTATAGGCTCCAAATTTGATACTCGACTCCAAAAAACTCTGTGTTCTGAACTGAAATCTGGGATGAGTATATATTCTTCAGCTTTTTTGTCCTTATTCTGGGGCCGGCAGATGCTTTCCTTGCAACCCTGGATCAGCCTGGTCCTGAGTGAGAGGTCTGCCCTCGCCCACAGCCTCTCCCTGTAATGTGTCCTTTGTCACAGAGGCTCTGGGGGGAGTGGGGCAAGGGGTTGGGTTTCAGGGCATCTCGGGGTAGGTGTCACTTCCGTAGTGACTGTTCCTTCTTAGATCTGAGATGACAGAAGCCTGGGGCATGACAGGACACAGAGCGCCTCCTGGGCTTAGTAAGGGAAGAAAGGACAACAGTAATCAGTTTACAAGAAGAGGTGAAGGCTTGGAGTTTTGAAGTCACCTCCAGACCATTGTTAATGGACTAAAAACAGTAAATATTTCACCTCCTGGGGGAAGCATCATGTAAACGATGTATTCTAATGTCACTGTTAGTCACTCAGTCGTGTCCGACTCTTTGCGACCCCATGGACTGTGGCCCACCAGGCTCCTCTGTCCGTGGAATTCTCCAGGCAGGGATGCTGGAGTAGGTTGCCATGCCCTCCTCCAGGGGATCTTCCTGACCAGGGATCAAACTCAGGTCTCGTGCATTGCAGGCAGATCCTTTACCATCCAAGCCACCAGGGAAGCCCCTATTCTAACATAATAGGTGTTTTAAAAGGTCACCACAATGCAATCTCTTATTAACATATCTGCTTTTAGATTTCCTTTGTTGCATTTATAACTGCTACAGAGATGCCACGGCTTCATCGACATGAAGAAGAGAAGTTCTTCTTAAATGTCAGGGGCCAGAGGGAAGCCTTACCCAGCATTCAGGACTCACCTACCAAACAGCTTTCTGTGGTCGTGCCTTCATACAATGAAGAAAAACGGTGTAAGCCCTCCTTGATTCTTCTGGTAAGGGGTAGTTTGGGAAGAAAAGGAAATTGAAAGTCTGGACTTGGCCAGAGCCTTGATACTTGTGGGATGTAGAGAGTGTGCACGGTTGGTGGTTGTGGATTAGACGAGAAAGGATGAGTGTGGATTAGACGAGAAAGGAGCATCCAGTCTGAGGCTGAAGTGTTGAAGAGAAGTGATGAGCAAGAGAGGAGCAGAAGACAGACGTTCCAGATTGAAATAGCCTCTGGGGGGACAGCCCGGGAGGGCTTAGTTAGCCAGGCTTCTTTGATACATAAGCTGTGTGCTGGGATAAAGTGATTTTCAAAAGCAATTTATATATGTGTGTGTATATATATATATATATATATATATTTTTTTTTTTTCCTTTAAGTGCCTGTAATGATGGATGAAGCTCTGGGTTATCTGGAAGACAGACAGGTATCATGTTTTCTCTGATGTCTAATTAATACTAGAACGGGTCACCAAGCTGTGAACCCCAGGCTGGATCCGCGATGAGAGGTGGTGCCGGCCATTCTCAGGCTGTCAAGGCCCTGGCCTCTGTGCTCAGCCTGTTGCCTTGGCCTTTTTACACGTTATACACTTTGTACAGTTACATTCTGTAAGTGTGCTTTGTACACTTAAATTTATATTCATATTTATACACATAAACAGTAAAAAAAACACTAGTTGTTTTTTTAGCTTTCTTACAACTTGATTAGAAATCTTGATGTCGGCCATGCCAAATGGTGGTATTTTATTTTTGCTTTTTGCAGAAACAAGATCCCACCTTCACTTATGAGGTGATAATAGTTGACGATGGCAGCAAAGACCAGACTTCAAAGGTAAGTTTGCTGAGGAGCCAGCAGAGAGAAAGAGGTTGAAGACTCAGAAGAGGACAAGTCTGGTGGGATTCTCTGCTGCGAGTAAGGAATTCGAGGAGAAGATTTGGGGGAAATGGTGTAGGATACAGAGAGCTTCTCTGGGGAGTAAGATTGGCTGCTGACAAGTAAACAGGTCTTTAAGCAGTTCTGGGAACCCAGTCACAAATGTGTAACAGTCAAGGAGCACGTGGCTTTTATTTTTATTTTCTCTAGGAGCTCTGTAGCTTAGGCAGAGGAGTCAAGAAAAAAGAGACAGCCACTACCTGCTCTGGTGTCTCCTCTGCAGGAAAGAGAGCTGTGACCTCAGCAGTCAGGCTCGGATCTTGGCCCCAGGAATTCAGCAGCTTCTCTAGGCCACCAGAACCCGCTGTGGGTGTCACCCGGTCACAAAGAGGCAGCAACTAGAATATCAAGTGTTTAAGCCAAAATCAGAAACCCAGTTTCTGTTACTGTCTTAGAATTCAAATTTGTTTTAATTCTGACTTTTATGTAATTTGACAGGTAGCTTTTAAATACTGCCAGAAATACGGAAGTGACAAAGTGCGAGTGATAACGCTGGTGAAGAACCGTGGAAAGGGCGGAGCGATTAGGATGGTAATAACATAATTTCTACATTTTTATCTGAAATATGAAGGTATTTTGAATAGCCTCTTTTGTCGATTACAGCACATGTATATTCTGCAACTTGGTGGTTCAATACCAGCCTTTCAAGTAAGGCTGGTAAATTGCTTTTAATAATAACTTCTTACATATATGTATATATAATGTGATCATAATAAAAAGAAAATATCATGCCATAGCTATAATGTGCTGGGTGATTCGGAAAGAAGTATTCATCTTGATCTAGCAGTGAGGTGGAGGCCCTCAGTGGTAGAATCAGGAGGGTCACCCACATTCAAGAAACCCCCTTATCGTGTATCACTGAGTTACTTCTTTATTATTATTATTTTTTTAATCGCAAACATATAGCTACAGATTTTGTAGCTTGTAATGTTTCTCTTTTTGAAAACTTAATATATGATGTTCAGATGTTAAATACAACTTTTTATTTCTGCTTTTTCACCCATATTCTAATGAGTATGATAAAAAGACATCACATTTACTAGTAAGTGGCTTAATGGTGTAGAATAGATGATCCAATTTCTGTCTAGATTTGTATGTGCTGTGCTGTGCTTAGTCACTCAGTTGTGTTCCAGCTCTTTGCGATCCCATGGATTGTAGCCCACCAGCCTCCTCTGTCCATGGAATTCTTCTGGCAAGAATACTGGAGTGGGTTGCCATGCCCTCCTCCAGGGGATCTTCCCAACCCAGGGATCAAACTGGGATCTCCTGCATTGCAGGCGGTTCTTTGCCAGTTGAGCTACTGAGGAAGCCCCCTAGATTTGTATATGTGTGTCTTATCTATAGGCACACTGTTAAGTGACAGTATATTTATACTTAAGAAACAATGTGTTCACTCAAATGCACCGTGAAATTAAGAGTTGATGCATAGTTTCTGTGTGAAGTATGCACTGGTAGGGCCATATTCTGCCCAAAGATTGATCAGTTCACAATTGGGTGGCATAAGTTTGCTAAGTGTCAGATGCCTAAAGTAATGTTTGAAGATATCCACACTCCCTAAATTTTAGTGGCATTCTACATTTCTTTATTGAACAATTAATTTTAAACATTTTAGATCCCATAGTAAAAAATACCAAAGCTCTGTCATGTTATGATGCATTCCACAGCAAAGCTGTCTCTATTATATTTGTTCAATCTCTCCACAAATATCTTCTCCATATACTCCTCTAAGGAGCCCCTGGTCCCTGTTAAGTGCCACTGTACTTACATAATACAGATATAATTTTTATAGAAGGTATTTTACATTTTTATTCTTACTGGTGCAGCATATCTTTATCCAAATCTATTTTCTCATCTCGGTATTTTCCAAGGTATTAGTAGTATGACCTCACAAAGTTTTTAAAATCATGAAGTAGACACTGGATACTTCTGGAATGATCTTATCAATTGTTTTCAGGGAACTTTGGCCTCCTGCCATGTCATACCTAATATTTCTTTCTTGGATATTTTAAGTAAAGCAAAACAAATTGCTATGTCAGCAAATTTAACTTTGATTTTAAGCAACTTTCTTTTAATTGAAATGTTGACATACAGGGTGTATTCAGTTCTCGAGGTAAAAAGATCCTTATGGCAGATGCTGATGGAGCCACCAAGTTTCCAGATATTGAGAAATTAGAAAAAGGACTGAATGATCTACAGCCTTGGCCAGTGAGTATAGAATATAGTTTAAATGATATTCAGTAAAGAACAGAGGGGGCCTAAAGTAAAATCAAAATGGTGTTTTTAAGTTAAACAGTTGGGGAATTTTTTTTTTGGGGGGGGTGTGTGAAATTCCTATATGCAGTCCCACGGAAGAGCTAATTACTTTCACTGATTTTCTGAGATTCACTTCACAATTACTTATTTAATATTCTGTCCATCTCTCTCAATTTTAAATTGCTTTACTCCCACTAGAGTTTTAACATTTATCATGCATATTCAGCTAAATTTTTTATGTAAAAGCACAGATGGACCTTTCTAGGTGGAGATATGAAATGACACTGGATCACAGAATCTTATTTTTATGAAACAAAAACAAAACACAAGCAACAACTACTCGAAAAAGATTACGTGTCTGTTTGTGCCACAATTTCAAAAAGTGGAGGTTGACTTTCACTCAGCATAACGCATCTGAGATTCATCCCAGTTGCTGTGTATCAGTGATTTGTGCCTTTTAACTGCTAAGTGGTATTCCATTGTGGGCTGTACCACAGCTTGTTTATCCATTCAACTGTTGGAGGACATTTGGACAGTTTTCCAGCATTTGGCAATTATGAATAAAGGCAGTATCAACATTTGTTTTAAAAGAAAAAAAAAAGTAAAGGTTGAGGAAAGAAAGAAAATCCTGGTGCCATTTCTAGCCCTTAAAAGCCATTTAGAGAAAGAAGATAACTTTACCATATTCTGAGCTTTTTACCAAATACTCCTGATCTAGAAACATTCAGACTTTGAGGATGAGTTAGTGCCTATGGACACCATTCACTGACACACTGTATCCCAGGATTTAGCAGAAGTTCCTAGGGCTCCCCATTGTCAGGGCTTCAAGCTGGGTGTGGATCCATCCCTCAGAGCCCTGCACCCTTGTACAGGAATGACAAAAATCTCACAACAGCAAGGCACCCAGGTAACCCAACAAAGCTGCATAGAACTTTATCTGTTTTCCATGTGTCTTCTCGACTTTGGCCTGTCAATAGTTATTTCAGATTTTAAATAGCAGATTTCTTTTTCTTATCATCCTGGTCATTTTCTGCCAGAGTTGGGGAGGATCCAGTTACGACATGACACTGTTACCTAACAGATCTTGCCACTGCACCCTGACTCCCATCCTTACACTGGTGCCTCTGTACCTCTTGAGAGGTGTTACCTCTGTCTCTGTATTTCTTTTGCTTTGTTAAGAAATGGAAATGTGGCTCTGAGTTTATTACACATCAGCATGTTCAATTTCAGTTTCTCAGGATACAGGTTCTTGTTCTATCTTTCATGTAATTGGTACTCCCTTTTCAATCCATTTGAGCCACAAAGCCCATAAGCATGCCTCACATGTATCTCCTTAAACCCTAATGAAAACTGACTAGAATAGTTCTGAAAATACTGAAGCCGGAACATGAATTGCAAAGTAGTTGAGTTCTCTAATGAACACACAACTGACTCACTAGATGGCAGAAGTTAACTTAAATGTCTTTTACCACGTTGGTTTGACAGGATCGCCAGCATGTTCTTCAGTGGCTTCCACTGGTCTCTCTATTCTTGGCTGGTTTTATTTTTAATTGCAGCAGTAAGAAATCTGCTGCTCCAGCTGACCCTTGAACAACAAAAAGGGTGTAGGAGTGCCTACACCGCACCTCCCTCCACCCGCCCGGGTCAACCCTGTGTTGTTCAAGGGTCAGCTATACTGATTTCTTGCGTATCCTCTTAGAGTAACCAGGGCACGTGTTCTAGGCTAATTATTCTTACCTGGTGAACTTTAAAGTTTCCTACAGTCCCTTCTCTGAAGATGATTATTCTTTTAAGGTTGTGAACTAAATGTGTATAATTCAAGTAGAGCTTTATATGACAAACAAATGAAATAGGGATCTACAGTTCCAAGTAGTTTATCTTTTTTTTTTTTTAATGTAAAGCTTTTCAGTTTCCTAAGCTGTAGTGTCCTGCCTCAATAAAAATATATTTGATCTTATAAAATAATTTTTTGAGCAAAGTATATGATGATCACTTGTTTAGTAGTTTGGCCACCTGATGTGAAGAGCTGACTCATTTGAAAAGACCCTGATGCTGGGAAAGATTGAGGGCAGGAGGAGACAGGGATGACAGGATGAGATGGTTGGATGGCATCACCGACTCAATGGACATGGGTTTGGGTGAACTGCGGGAGTTGGTGATGGATAGGGAGGCCTGGAATGCTGCGGTTCGTGGGGTCGCAAAGAGTCGGACATGACTAAGCGACTGAACTGAACTGTTCAGTAGTTTAACTATTCTAAATAGAATCAACTGGGACTAGCATCAGGGAGTGATTTCTTAAGCCAGTTTTGTGGGTTTCCCCCCCAGACTGGGGTAAATAGTACTTGAGAAAGGAGAGCAAAAGCAAAAAAAACACAAGGAAATAATACAAATGTTAGCAATGGCTGCTTTTAGGTAGCGAGATTATGCATGCGTTTTTATAATAAGTTTTTTTCCGTATGCATGTAAATTTATATGCTTACCAATTTCTTTACAATGAACACTTTTTTTTTAATTTATTCTGATTAATGGTTCAAAGTTCAAATAGTATAAGAAGGTATGCAGTGAACCTCGCTCTGCCTTTCTCAGTCACCCAGTCACTCTCAGAAGTTAGAGTCATCCATTTCCACATGTCCACCTAGAAGATGGGTGTTGTATTCTTTATTTTTTAAATACACCCTGTGCATTGTTCCTGTTGTTTGCATTTCACAACCTATCTGGGAGAGTGAGCCGTCTGTGTACATCAGAATCCTTCTTATTCTTTCACAGCTCCATAGCCAGTCCCTTTGGATGGACGTACAGGTTTGCTTCTTCAAACAATACTGAAGTGTTCAACCTTAGATAGATGTCATTTTACACATATGCAAGTTTATTATGGGAAGAATCCCTAGCTGTTAAATTGCTGCATCAAATTATGTACATATTTGTAATTGAGGTAACAGTTTTCAAATTGCTGTCTATATAGAACGTGTGTGTACAATATGGTAAAACATTAATAGATTTTATTTACATTGCTCTTGGTATAAGTATGATTGCGGTAGGAATCTTCTCAGTGATTTAAAAGGTATTTCCACTTCCTATTTTTGTGAATTTGTGTTTATAACCTTCACCTCTTTCCAAATCAGTTGTTGAGTACTTTTCTTAATAATTTGTAGGAGCACTTTATTTGGAAATTACCCCTTTGTCTGTAATATAAATTGCTGTATTTTGCCCCAATTTATTTGTCTTTTAATTTTTAATGTGGTTGGATTTTTCTTGTTTTGCCACGCAATAATCTTTAAGATTTTCTTGTCAAGTTGATAAATTCTTCTGGGATTTGTATATTTGTGCCTTCCTTGGGATCATTTGGAGAAGGAAATGGCAACCCACTCCAGTATTCTTACCTGAGAAATTCCATTCACAGAAGAGCCTGGTGGGCTGCAGTCCCTGGAGTCACAGAGTCGGACGCAACAGAGTGACTAACACACACACCTTAGTTTTTCGGGCTCCCTGGTAGCTCAGCTGGTAAAGAATCTGCCTGCAATGCAGGAGACCCTGGTTGATTCCTGGCTCAGGATGTTTCCCTGGAGAAGGGAAAAGCTACCCACTCCAGTATTCTTGGGCTTCCTGGTGGCTCAGACAGTAAAGAATCTGCCTACAATGTGGGAAACCTGGGTTCAATCCCTGGGTTGGAAAGATCCCCTGGAGGAGGGTATAGCAGCTGACTCCAGTATTCTTGCCTGGAGGATCCCATGGACAGAGGAGCCTGGCAGGCTACAGTCCATGGGGTCTCAGAGTCGGACACGACTAAGTGACTAAGCACAGCATAGCACCTTGGTTTTTCTAGCTTCCCTGGTGGCTCAGTGGTAAAGATTCCCCCTGCAGTGCAGAAGACATGGGTTCAATCCCTGGGTTGGGAAGATCTCCTGAAGAAGGAAATGGCACTCCAGTATTCTTGCCTGGGAGATCCCATGGACAGAGGGATCTGTGGGTACTACAGTCCATGGGGTTGTGAAAGAGTCAGACACACTTAGTGACTAAACAACAACTTTAGTTTTAATTATTTTTAGCTTTCTAATGTAACTTTAAATCCTCTGGCACTAGTCTTTTCTCACTCTTAGAATATTCTTGGCTCTTCTTGGTTCTTTATTTTTCAATATTAACTTCCAAATTAGCTTATGTAAATCAGTGAAAAAATATTTTTATGTTTCTATTGATATGGCTTTAAATTTAAAGGTTAGCTTAGGGAGTTGCCTTTTTAATACTGTAATCACATCCTCTCATCCATGGTCATGGTCTGCCCTCTGTGATTGGATATTTTTCTTTCCTTTGGTTGCATTTGTATGTTTCCTTTATTTAGATCTTGCTACATTTCTTGTAAAGATTATAAATTTTTCCTTTTTATTCGTGTTATTAATATTGTCTTTGCTTCCATTATGATTATCTGATCATTGTATCTACATATAAGACTAAAATATTATACATATATTCATTTTGTGCCCACTCATCTTTTACATTCTCGTAATACATTCTCTTATTCGTAATCAGTTTTCAGTTGATATTCTTGGGTTTTCCATAATGCAGTGATTACATATAAAATCACACTATCTACAGATAACCCTTTTCTTTCTAATACTACTAGTTTTTCTTATAATTATATTGACAAAGTATTTTCAGTTAGAAAAATCGCTTAAATATATGAATTCTGAAATAATCCATGCCTCTTATATTTAGAGGGAAAACTGTCATCTCAGTAAATACAATTAGACTTCTTTAAGATTCCGAACTCCTCAGTAAACCTTTAAAGATATTTAACATTAAAAAAATAGTTTCTAAAAAATATGATATTTACATTGAAAGCAAATGTTTTTATTAGTGATACTGATTTCATTGCTTCTTCCTTCAGGATCAAATGGCTATCGCTTGTGGATCTCGAGCTCATTTGGAAAAAGAATCCATTGCTCAGGTGAGGCTTTCATCAATCATGCATCCTTTGTTTTTTTTTTTCTTTCTTTTTTACATATACATTAGCATGAAATAAGCTTAAGCTTTCATAATTAATCTCATAAAAATGAGGTTCCTTTCAAAAGGAAATACTAGCACATACAGGAATTGATTTTTTTTTTTTCTTTTTCATGAGTGTAAAGGGAGACTATAGACTTCACTTTGATTTAGGATGCAGGCAGCTCTTTTTTGAAGACACAAAGAGCGTCCCCATTCAGTTATAAGGCAAATTTCTCCAAATGATGCGTTTTGGAACCAATGAACTTGCCTTTAGTTTTTCTCATGTCAGCACACTGAAATACTATATTTTAAATTTTATTCAAAGTTTAAATTTTTAAAACCTGTTTCCCTTAGAAAAGCAACATAACTTCACGTGAGTAAAGTTGTGCTGCCCTTTTCAGTATATTAAAAAAATCAGTGAAGACATTAACTTCTTCAGGTGGTAATTTACAGATTAGACTAAGAAGCTGGAGTGACTTCAAGGAAAAAATATAACAAAGAATCATTCTATGCAGTGTTTTTTATTTTAATTCTTTTTCATGTAAAAATGTAGACCTAATGAATCAGGCTCAGTAATTGTCCATTATATTCTTTTATGTTCATCTGCTAGAGTGGTCACGTAGATTGAGCATAAAGCGGTAGTTTTCAGAGGAAGGTCATAATCATCTGGGGCGCGTTTTCTTTGTGTTTTTCTTTAATGCACTTTCCTAGGCCAGTCTCAGACACTAAATCAGATTCTAGCCAAGAGTCTGCAGTTTTAAGTTTCCCAGGTCACCCTATGCAACCAGAATTTGAGAACCAATGGAATATAAGATTGACCCTTTCCCTCAGTGATTCTCAAATAGGACATGAAAAAGTTCTAATTCTTTCCCAAGGTATACTGATAGCAGAACCATTAAATCCCTTAAGGATTTTGCTCAAATGTGAAAACTTGAACTCTCCTTTTTTTTTATTTAAGAAATAAATTATTGTATCTTCTTCAGCATTTTGTCCAAATATAACTCTGTAACCCTATGAAATCTTACAGGTATTTGGAAAAGATTAATCTGTTAACCATAGAGAATATCAAACTCCTAGAAGTTTAGTGCTGAAAGAAGTTAGAGGCTAGCTAGTCCAACTTCATCTGTTCACTGATACACAAGAGATAAGGAAAGGAAAAGTGTATGTGCAAGATGTTCAGAACATGATTTTTAATTGTGAAATATTAGAAACTATAAAATATTGTATCCTGATGCTAGAAGCTGTATATATTTCCCCTGGATGAAATGGCATACAGCAATAAAATAGATGCTAGTGGGCTTCCCTGGTGGCTCAGCTGGTAAAGAATCCGCCTGCAATGTGGGAGACCTGGGTTCAACCCCTGGGTTGGGAAGATCCCCTGGAGAAAGGAAAGGCTACCACTCCAGTATTCTGGCCTGGAGAATTCCATGAACTATGTAGTCCATGGGGTCACAAAGAGTCAGACACGACTAAGCGACTTTCACTTCACTTCACAGTGGAGACTGTATAATAATGTAGGGAAATACTAAAATGTTAGGTTGTATGAAAAACAGTATGATACTATAAATGCAGTATACTTGTTTGTGTAAAAAATCTATTCAAACAAAAATACTTAATGAAAACAGACATATTAATTTAAGGGTTTTGTGAGTAAATTTTTTCCTTTTTTAAAAAAAATATATAAATGGGGAAAAATTATAGTAAACTTGGAAAGGAAAAACGTTGGAGAAATAGGAAGCAGTTGAAGTAATCTAGAAAAGAAATGGTTGGGACCTGTTATTGTTTGTTGGCAATAGAAGGGAATTATGGTTTTTGGTTTTGTTTTTGACGATGTAAATTCTTTTCACTTCCATTAGTTGAAAACTCTTTGAATTTTTTCAAAATAGTATTTAGAATGGGATTGTGCTATGATCTGGACCTTCTTCTACTTAGTGCTGCTTTTAACCAGTCATCAAGGGATCTACCCCAGGATCTCTTTTCTCTTGTCATCTGTCCATCCCTTCCTCCGTCTCTAAAACTTAGTGACTGACATAGTGCTTTGGGGCTCTATAGAACTGGCAGCTGCTCCAGAGAGAAAGGGTAAACTGATCAGCAGTTATCCACTGGAGCCACTGTGTATAACTCCTGCTGAGTAGGCTTGTAGTTCAAGTCCAGGTGAGTCTCATAGAAGTGTGTCTGTCATAGAGAAGGTCATCTCCAAGGGGCAACACATCCATTGGCCACATGTCCAGGAAACTGCGGTACGACCATCCACTTCTTGGACACTTGGGTTCTTTTAATGTCCTATAGGTGATGCAAATCCTCCATGGTGATCGATCTGTGGACAGTGAGAAAGTTACAGGAGTATTAATTAACACAGTAAACAGCAACTTTGGTAGCTAAACTGTGTAGTTTTCAGACTTACCTTTCCTAAACACCTTTATACATATTCTCAGTTAATCCTACCGTCTGTTCTGTTGCCCTCTTGGAAGACAAACGTGCATGATACAGCATCGGTGGGGTCATTTAAGCTTCCTTAAATGTGTTCATATGCCCATATGTTCTGTGTAACAGTTGAAACAGTTATGTTTATACTGTCTCGGTATTCTCAAATTTATCATTTTTAAAGGATTCAAAATAGAATCCATTACTGCTTGTTTGATCTCTTTAGGTTATATTTTGAAGAGTCTTTGCTTAAATCTTGAGACTTCTTTAACTTCTCTTTTTAAGATAATAAAATAACCAGTCAGCTTTAAATTTCACCTGAATTCCTTATGTTTCATAAATATTAGAAATTATTAATATTGAAATAGTAAATATTTTAAAATATCTACTTCAGAAGTTCATATAATGCTCTCCTATGACTTTGTTTCCTTCTTTTAACTAAATAGGTCTGTGTTTTTATATGTCTTCTAAACTTTAAGAGACTTTTTCAAGTTTTAAAAATTAAAGATCCTGTTGTTTATATTGTTACGCTTTTCAATATGTTAGAAACCAAATAACTTAAAGTCCTCATGTGAACTCCACATGTTTGTGTTTTGTTTTGGTTTTCTTTTAGATAGCCATTATCCTAAAACAAACAAAAATCTTCTATTAACATCCAAGCAAAAGCAGTCATGAATATTTTTATTTGGCTCCTAGTAAGCTCATCTCAGTCACATTAAAAATCATTCAAGAACTTGTTTATAGGTATTGTTTTTCTACCTTTTAATTTTTATTTTTCTGTCTTTCGATTTCTATTTGTTCCTTTCCTGAGCATAAGTGCTCTTTTGGAGGTTTAGTCAGCCAACCAGTCTTTATTGGAAATATTTTAAATGGAAGGCACTGAGCAAGCTGTTGTGAGATTCCCAGAGTATGTTAAGATGAGGGTTTTGCCCTATCTGCTTAGCGAGGTAAGACATACTTACATCAAAATGTAACTCATGATTCTAGGTGACCAGGGAGAAGTGTCAGAGCTTTCCAAAGACTTTGTTTCAGTACCATCTAGATAAGTTTGATATTTTATTCTTCCTTCCCTTCTTGTCCTATTTAATACACAAGTGAAATTCGGTCAGGAGGTTAAAGTGAGCTTTCAAACCTCCTTCCCTTATTAAAAGCATTTATTAAGTGTCTGTTACTTCCTGTACCAAACACCAGGCTAAAGACTTTAATATTATACCATTTAATCTTTACCTTTGTGAGGCAGGCATTTTTATTCTAGATGAGGGAAGTGGGATTTAGAGAGTGGAAGTAACATGCTCAAGGTCAGCCTAATTATTAATGGAGCCAGGATTCAAATACAGGCCTGCTCAGTGCAGCGGCTTTTCTCTTAGGTCATCTTATGTGACTGTTGAGTCATGATTTTGTTCCTTGGTGATAGAAAAAGTCATGTGAATGAAGAACGATCCTAAAGATTACAGTAATGAAAAAGAAAAGCCAAAAGGAGGGAAGGACCTTGATTTACTAGGATGAGATATTATTTTGCATAGACTTTTACTGGGTTTCTTACGTGCATATGTAATATATCATTCCATGGGTTTCTATTACCATAATTATAGAAAATTTTAAGAGATCTTATCTTTTTTTAATCCTAAATATGAAAGTCTTGACTGCCATGATAATTACTGATCTGTTTTTCTTATGCTTTTAAGTTTTCATTGTTTTAAGAATAAAATACATGTTGTGTTACTACTAATAATAAAATTAATGACTGCTAAGAATAGGGAATACTTAGACAAAAGACTACTTAAATTTAATTTCCAAAATATTAAAGAACTTAGCCTGTTAAAGTATATTTTATCAGAAATATCTGTCATACTTAATTAGGGAGACTGGGTATTTGTTTCAAACTCCTTGATGGTCTGTGGCTTCTGCAACACTCTTGCTGACCCCTGCTGTTGTATTCTCATTAGCCAGGTATCAAACTTCAGGTTAACTTCATTTTTCATTTTTCCAAGATATTCTGGTAACTCACCTTTTTTGAAACTAAAATATGTTTGGGGCACAGAGGCACAAAAGACAGTGGAGGAGATGTTCCTCTTGCTCATAGCAGCGCCCCCAACTGCTGTGCAGGTTTCTGAAGCCTCAGCTCTCACAGTCACTGTGGTTCTTCTTGTCTGACTAAACCTCCAGGAAGGAAGAAACTACTTCTCTAGCCCCTGCCCAGCTCCAAGCAGTAGGCATCCTCAGTGTCTAGAATAGACTTCTCCAGGGCAGCTAATGGGATGGTGGTGGTCATGTGTGAGAGCTACCCAGTCAGTTAAACATTAAATTGCAGTTCTCTGCAGTCAGATTGTTTTCAATGTCTCCTTTATAGATAAATGCAAAAGTCATTTATATTTTGTCTTTGTTGCAGCGTTCTTACTTCCGTACTCTTCTCATGTATGGGTTCCACTTTCTGGTGTGGTTCCTTTGTGTCAAAGGAATCAGGGACACACAGTGTGGGTTCAAATTATTAACTCGAGAAGCAGCGTCACGGACGTTTTCATCTCTCCACATTGAACGATGGTAGGTTCCTAACCGGCATGTGTCTGGTATGTCTTCTTATGCAGCAGTTACTCCAGCTAATGGGAAGCAACCCTGTATTCTCATAATGAACCTCCAGGTTTAAACAAAATTCATACTTATATCTGTAAACTTAATCTGTGCCTATACTGGTTTGGTTCTTATTTTTAAAATCTCAAATCCCGTATAGGGTATGAAGTTATATATTCACCTTAATTGTAGACAGTATCAATCAAGAGGCCTGAAAACATCCTGTTTCCTTAAGCTTCCTTTTTTCCTTTGAAGAAAAATTTAGAAATATCAAAGCAGAAAAGGGTATCTAGTTTCTCTTTTTTCTTTGACAGGAGTGAGTTCCCTCTCCTGCCTAAGGCCAGTTCTTGGGTCTCTGCATCCCCTTCCACCTTCTAAGAACCCAGGCCTGTTCACTTATTTTCTCTCTTGTGTCTTTAGCCTTTTCTCTCAACCATGTTTTTCTCATCAGTTTTTTCAAGTTTAAATTTCCCTCACCATTAGAAAAACATGGTCTCCATTGACACCAGCCACCAGCACCCCTCCAGCCCCAGCCCTCTTTCCTTCCACAGCCAACTTTCTCCTGGAAAAATGGTCTGTATTCATTGTCTCCATCTTCCTACTTGCCATTCCTCACCTGTCCCCCCATCTAGACATCTCGTTACCCTCCTATCATTAAATCCAGCTATCTTATTTAATATGACTACTTACCATCTTGATGAACCATCAGCAACATTCAGTACTTCAGAGCACTCTATCTTAAAATACACTTCTCTCAGCCTCTCTTCATCCCAGACCTCACGTCAGCTCTCAGCCTGTTTAGGGACTAACAGTATGACACAGAAGCCTGAAACCTGGAGTCATTCTAACTGTCCCTTCATTTCTCTTCCTCTTCACCACCATCAGTTTGGTCATTTTAATTCTGAAACTCCAGTTTCAGAATTAAAAGCTCCATAGAACATCAGTTACTGTGCTGCAGCCAGGGGGATCTCTTCAAAAATTAGAAATGATCAGACACAGCTCTTTGCTTCCCATTGCCTTTGAGTGCCTTCCCTGGGCCTTGAGAGTGATAATGATATCAGCATCAATATTGATTTTATAATTTTGCCCACCTGAGTCTCCACATGCAGTTTCTTCCCTTCTCACCACCCACTGCCTCTCCGTCAGCATCCACTTATCCTTCAGATCTTCCTTAGGACAACCTGCCCTTACTTCTGTAGTAGACCAGATGCCCCTACTGTATGCTGTTGGAGCACCATAAACCTTTGCACCTGTCACATCTGTAGTGTTTTATTTGTGTAATGTTTCTTTTTCTCTATTAAAACATAAGCTCCACAAGAGCAGAAAATCCTAGTTGGTTGCACACTTTAAAAACAAAAAAGTAAATGGATTAGCAATGATTAAATGTTATAACATTTATGACAGAATATAAAATATTAACATATGGTATAGTTCACTGTCTAAGAGAGTGCCTGACCCATCATAGCTACTCAGTAAATATTGTTGTAAGAATTAATACTCAGTGCTAGTTCTGGGTTCCGTGTGAATTCTGTTTGTGGCAGGAGTCTGCATAATTATTCCAGTAGATATTCATTCATGTAGTCTATATAACTTTCATGCATGTGTTTGCAAATATTTGTTACCCCCTAGAAATAGATGTCATCTAATCTTCCCAAATAACTTTAAAGAAACTGGAGTTTCAGAATTAAAATGTTTTTAAATCCTTTTTCCCTAGGTTAAATTTTCTTTTTTAAGTACTTATATTTGGTCTTTTAATTTAAATGCATGTTTCTGTTATGTTGTTGGAGAAGAAAATATACTGATAGTTAATGGACTCCAAAATCAGAGACTCTAAGAAGCCACTCCAGAAACACACCTCTGCTGTAGGTATTTTTCATTAAGCGGTTATGTCCAAATCTAGGGTTAAAGAGCTAGGTTCTTTGTAGTTTGAAAGGAAGGATTTAAAATGGAGAGCAGTAGGGTTTTAGGCTTGATGACTTTAAAATCATGAAATTTCCTTGTCAGGATTGTTCTAAGGCAGTACTGTCCAACAGAAATACAATAGAAGACACAAATGCAAGCCATATGTGTAATTTTAAACTTTGTAGTAGCCACATTAAAAAGTAGAAAGATCAAATTTAATGTTATCTTTAGCACAATATAAGCATGGTCATTTTGGCATGCATTCAGTATGAAAAAGATATTGAACTATTTTACGTTCTTTTCTTTGTACTGTGCCTTGAGAGTGTAGTACCTGTCGGTTCAGGCCAGCCACACGTGGATAGTGGCTGCCCTATTGGCCAGCACCATTCCCAGGTTTTATGTGTTTTTAAGTTAAAGAATGTGTTTTGTTTTTTTTTTCTTCTGTAAATTTTATGTTCATGTGCACGCCTTTCTAATTACTTAATTTGAGATTTGATTGACTTAAAACTTTAACCTCTCACATCTCTCTTTAGGATCCAATAATGTTTCTTTTGTACCCATAAAGGAGAACCATCAAATAGGCATGTATCAGCCTGATAAGCAGTAATGTCTCATTGTTTTTATTTAAACATCTCTGTTCTTAAACTTCAATCAGGAAACACTATAGAGCTGATGTGGGTTTTTTTCTTATGCAGTGTAAGTTTTAGAAATTAAATTGTGCATCTACTCGTTTCCATGTAGGTGTCACCTTAGACAGTTTTCTTAAGAGGACTTAGTCCAAAGATTCACTGAAATTTTTCTCGTAACTTTCAGAAAATCCAAGTAGAGTTTCTAGGTGTTAGAAAACATCAAGGTATAGTACACACTGTATTGCTCAAGTTGAAAGACTGCAGCCATCTCTTTGATTCAGAATTGCTTGAGTATGAGTAGCATTAAATGTTAAATATAAATATATATAATCTCCATCCTCTGAACTCTACCTCACCTGAAGTCTTCCCAGTTAATGTTAAGGTATAATTTGACCCCGTTTATGAGTAATTTTTGAAATGGATTCTTTGTACCTTCTTCTAGTAAATAATATTTTTTATTTTTAATCAGTGTTATTCATGTTTATAATTTGAAACCATTCCGTCGGGTTTATAAGAAGTCTGCTGTTCTTGGCCCCACCTCCTTTTGCCCCCCCTGCCCCCGCCCCGGTTCCGCTCCCTCCTTGGCCCCACCTCCTTTTCCTCCCCCGCCCCGGTTCCGCTCCTTCACTGTAGCCACGGTCATTTCTCTACTGCTTGCTTGTGGCATTTGCTTCATGCTCAGAACAAAGTGTCTAGCATAGCTGCGTCTCAGTTTTTCAGTTTTAGTTATTACTTTCCAAAGTAGGAAGTGAATGTTTAAGTATTCTCTTAAATTCCTGTTTACCCTCCACACTTACGTGCCTACTGAAGTTTTAAAGTAATTTTGCTCAGCTCAGCGTTGATCATTCTAGCTGGGTAAGGAGAATTCAGATTTGATCTGTAGCATGCCATGAGATTATAGACCCATGTAATTGTAGTACTTTTTGTTTTTCCTGAAGGTAATAACTGCCTGGAGCTTTTTGTTGGCATTTCTTGATGGATCTGACACTTCCTCATGCTCACTCTGACAGGAGCGTGAATTCCCAGAGGCATCAGATTATGCCTCAATTCCATCCTTTTCTCAGAGACACCTCGTCGGCTCTTCCTTTCTAGTTGTTTCCTGGTCTGCTGCAGCTCCTGTCCTCCATCTCGTCCTTCTTGGCTTCCCCCCTATTTTAGTAGAGCGGATCCTCTATGAAACTTGCTGAAAATGTGAAGCAGGCACTGCAAGACCCCGCGTGCGGAGACGTGCCTTTACTCCACCCTCATGCTCGTTTACCATTTAGCTGGAGAAAGAGTTACAGGTTGGAAATCATTTTTCCTCAGGATTTGGAAAGCGTTGCTCTGTTTTCTTTGGCACTCTGTGTTTCTGTGGAAAAGTCCAGTTCTGTCGATAATGTAATCTTGATTCTCTTCTGTGGCATATTGTTTCCACCCCGCTTTGGAAGCCTTTTTTTCCTCTAGAGTGTTTTGAAATGTCATGATTCAGCGACTTAATATGGCTCTTTTCCATGCATTTTGTTGAGAACTCAGTGGGCCTCTAACTCTGGAAACCCATGTCCTTTGTTCCTCAGAAATGTCCTTTAATCCTTTCTTCAACAATTTCCTCTCTCTTCTCATTTGTAAAACACATGTAGAACTTCCCTGTTGATCCTCTAATTTTATTTTCTCTTCTCCTTCCTATTTTTCTATTGAGGTTTCCTTGATTTTACCATCTAACCTTCCTTTTGAATTTTTATCTCTGCTATCAAAACTGCAATTTCCTACAACTCTTGTATTCCAGTATTCATTCTTCTCTGTTTTACGACTATAGTATCTTCCACTACGTCTCTTAATGTCTCATTTAACACTTTGAGATTTTCTTCTTTCCGTGCCTTGTTTCTTTTGCTCCAGTTTTTTTATGTTTATTTCTATCATTAAAGTTTACCTTCAGGTATCTTTAGTATGACCCTATAAAGCTCATCAGTAGCTGTGTGCATGGTCAAAGAACTCTGACCAACTGGTAGATGTCACTGTGGACTAAACGAGTGGGGCCACTTTGTATGGGTAACTCCCAGCTGTCACTGTGTTTGGGGGCTGGTCATTTTCACTAAAGTGAGATCCTTCAATCTCCTGCCTAGGACACATGAGCCTGGCTGCCAGCATTTACAGAACCAATTGGAAGAAAGGAGAATCTCATACAGATTTTCAGTGAGTCCTCCAGTTTGCAGCCCACTGCACCTCCACTTAACAGAGGTCCCTCGAGGCCCCTGATGCCTGAACCTCAGGGGCCTCTGTGACCATTAGCTGCTCTGGGCTTCTTCCTCTGCCGCTGTCCACTCTGCCTGATTACTTGTCCAGCTGCTTTCCAACATTCATATGTTTTTTTTTTTTTTGGCTACTCTCATCATCTTTTGTTCTTGTCTTATATCCTTTCATTGTTGTTTTAATTTTAGTGGTCTTTCAGGAGGGAGCAGGAGGGTATGTGTGTATCTGCCGTTTAACAGAGTCAGCACACTCTTCATTCTCCAGAAATAGATCTGTTCATAAGGGAACAGATATACCAGGAACTAAGTCACAAAAGAAAACACAGCGGCTTTGCCCTCTCCACACTTAAAAAGCTCAAGAAGTCACTTAGTTGGAGAATAACCATTCTCTTTATTATCCAGCTAGAAGGACTTGGTATTTTAATTATAATGTTTGCTTTGGTACCAGATTGGTCTTTTATTGATAATAATGCTAATGTGTTTTGTTTTAATAAACACCTCATATCTAAAGTGTTTAAGGGGTGAAGGCTATATAAAAATAATAGTTTAGAAGATGAATAGCACTTTAAGTTTTTTTAATATAAATTCAGTTATTCAGCTGCATTTTCACCCCACTCCTTTTCATTCATCATTCTTGTGTTGTGCCTTTGATGAATCAGTGATTCTATACTGATATCCTTGGAGAAATATTTAATAATCTTGATCAGATTATTGAATATCATTAGAACTAACTCAGAAGCCCATTAGGTAATTTTTGGGTTTTGTGTTGAGAGAGTGAAGGATTAAGCACACGGCTTAATATTCAAATTGTTTCCTTCTTTCATGAGTATCACAATTCTATTTAACGGAAGTTTTACATAGTCCTTTTAGAAACACAAAGAACACTTTTGTAGATGGTTTTATCATCTTAAGTAAATATTTTATTAGGATAAGAAAAAGCACTACATGTTTTTAAAAAAAAAAAGTTTTCGTATTGAATTATCCAGACACTTGGGATTTAAACTAGTTGCATAATGGACATTGGTAGTATTGCAGCCAAGAAAACAAAACTCCAAATTCAGATTGCTTGGGATCAGGGAAATCAAATGGAAATGGATTTGAGGCGTTTTGCTATTTGTGCTAATATTTTAAAATCAAGCTTGGGAAGTTTGAAGTATGTTCTGTGCAGTCGAGAAAGTGGAGTGAGAAGAGGGTGTTAATGTCTCAAGAATGAAAGCAAAACAGGGAAAGACTTCAGTGCCTTTAGAGACAGGCAAAAGCATGGAGAAGTGCAGCACAGGGAGTGGTACTAATGCCAGTGCAAGGAAGCAACTGGTGGAAAATGCTGGAAGAATCCAACATATCAGGATTCAGAAATGTTAAGGGAAGCAGATTTGACCTAAACCAAAGGACTGACTGAAGAGGATCTTTAAGAACCTTTCACAGGTAGAAGGAAGGCTGAGCTGGGAATTGAAACTGGAGATGATTTCTCTGTACGTATGTAGTTATACCCACCAGGCCTTTCACACCAGCCGAAAGTGGCTTTTCACTTGTGCCAGCTGCCTCTACTGTGCAGTCCGGGACAGCACTGGGAAGGGGAAGGCGGAAGGTAGGCCACAGGGACCCTGTACTTGGAGATGAAACCTTGGTTCTTGGATGGTAGAAGAACATAATCAAGCAGCTCTAAAGTGATTGAGAACATTCCTAGTGCTTCTCAGTGGTTGTTTTATCAGCTCTCTTAATCAGTTTAAAATGCTATCAGTTCTGTATCTTGAGCTAGCTAAAGCTGGGATGTGAAAACCATCAATCTTAAAAATTTCTCTTGGATTAAATTTTCTCTTAGACACCAAGAGAACATTTTTACCTCTGCGCGTTTCTGCATTGTGAGAGAGGCCATATTTCTCATTTAAATGTTACGCAGTAACACACAACATTTTTATTTGCCTTGAAACTCCTCCACTCCTTGACTTTTATTTGACCTTACATTTATCTGACCTTCACTTTTACAATATAAGCTTTTATAATCTGCTGTGTAAGCTTCTTTAAAACATGCCAAGGTAGAGATTTAGTTACACTCTGTTTGTCTTTTTAATAAATAGCCATATATTTTCTATTTCAGGGCATTTGATGTAGAACTGCTTTACATAGCACAGTTCTTTAAAATCCCAATAGCAGAAATTGCTGTCAACTGGACTGAAATTGAAGGTGAGCATATTGTTTATGTTACAGCTGATCTTAAGTCAGGGGAAGACCTCAGACCATACAGTTGCCCAGTGACGTCAGCTGGCTTTCCTGTCACCCCTCGCCCCCCTTCAGGGCCCGCTCAGCTGTCCTGACTCAGAGAGGCAGTTTCATAGACAGTATTACCTACTGATCCCCACTACCTGCCTCCAGCTGGCTTACTGCCTTCTGGATTTTTTTAGTCTCTTTTTAGGGTCTTCATTAGGCCTACTGGCTTGCCTAAGAAATTCAGTAAAAACTCGTACAGTAGACAGGATCGTGATGACTTCGGGCTACAAGCAAGGTGGATAGTCTTGGAGTAAACTTTACTTTTTATAATACCTTTTTTTTAGTATTGTGTTATATCATTGCTCAGTGAGTTTAGAATACCTGCAAACCACTTTGCAAAGCTAAATGAAGAATTATAGCTGCTTTTACTCCAAATATCCATAATCCATTCACAGCTGGTTTTTAGCTAGTATCTGTATATACATTCAAAAATGTAAAGATCTCTAAGGTTTATAATAAGTGAAATCTATCATAATTCCTGATAATTTTTATTCAGAAGTGCTTAAACAGATCTCACTGTTTAGAATTCAAAATATATTCTAGTGTTCTCCTTTGCTTACCTTAGAATGATCCCAAATTAATTCACCATGTGGGAGGAGCATTACTGGAGACTTTCAGTTACCTCTCCTCCAGGTGAGCATGGCTTCCTCTTGAAAAGTCAGTGTGGTATTAAGCAACTTGAGATGTTTAGGGACAGAAAAAGCTTAAGAACCAGTCTAGAAACCATACAAACTATGCACACCTCTGGGAGTCTTGCTGAATCATACTGAGTTTACAGCGGTTTGACTCATCTCCATGGTAGCAGCGCAGACCACCTGGGAAGGGAAGCAGGTGAGAGAATGCTCAGACCCGTTGTGCTCGGCTCCATCGAAGTGTCTGTGTTGCTCTGTGCCCAGCATAGACTCTGTGGGAAGCTAAAGTGGGGGAAAGTACACTACGTTTCAGTTTAGATCATTTGCTCACTTTGCATTTCTCAGGTAGCTGAGTATTAAATCTCATTAACCATTTCACTCAGTGAGCAGGTTTTGTGTTCATCATCTGCAGACCCTCTGCTCGAGACTCCCTGCTCGAGCAGGGGCCATCTGAAATTCTCAGTTTAGAGCCTACCAAGTTTTATTTCACATCAAGGTGTTTTGTTTTTATTGTTTTTAGAGAAACCATTCACTTTGGTTTTAAAGATGTTTAACTGTCTTGTCCACGATTTAAATAAAATTACGGTGGATGTGTTAACTTGATTGTGGTAATCATTTCACAGTGTATCTGGGTATCAGATCATCGCACTGTGTACCTTAAATGCATTTCAATTTTATTTGTCAATTATACTTCAGTAAAGTTGGGCAGGGCAGGGGGGAGAAAAAGAGAAAGCCAGAGCATTTGGCCTTAAATCTGGAAACTGTCAGTGACTGTCCTGTGGTCCTGACCAGGTCACTTTACCACCCAGCACCCCAGTTAACGGAAGCTGGAGGGGAGGGAGGCCCTACTGCTGACTTACTTAAAAAACAATTCCAAGGGGTAAAATAAAGGAATCTAAGCTTTAAAACACGCTCAAGGGGGCAAATCTCATGGAGTCAACTGGGCTTGACATATTGCCATTTGACAACCACTGGACAAGAAGGCGGCCTAGCTAAGATGTATTTCTTTTATCTGATTTAGAATCTTTAGTAGAAATAGAGTAAAATTTGGATTTCTGTCTTGGCTTTCTTATCTCAGATTATTAATCTGTACTTGTATTATGTACAAGGTGTGCCCAGTTCTCTAGTGCATGAAACTGAAAAGCAGTGTGTACAACATGAAGACTTACCCCCCAAAAAATCATTTTTACATGTACAAATTATATTTTACATACAGATAATACAAATTATGGTGACTAGAAGCTCACAAAGATGGTGTAGGTTGACTTCTAAAATACAGTTCTGTTACATTTTCCTCTGAAATTATTTTTATTTTTAATTACTTTTAAATTACAGGTTCTAAATTAGTTCCCTTTTGGAGCTGGCTACAGATGGGAAAGGATCTACTTTTTATACGACTTCGATATTTGACTGGTGCCTGGAGGCTTGAACAAACCAGGAAAATGAATTAGGTTATCTGCCATCTTTGATTGTATACTTATGTATCAGTGTCACATTATTTCATTTAAAATTAAAATTTTAAAGCTGGAATAAACCTGTGTATTGTCTGCCTTTTAATAATTTTGAAGAATTTATTGTCAGAAGTAAAAATCTTTATACCTCTTTTGGAGAAAAATTTTTAAGGTATTTATAGCAAAAGTCAGATTTCCTTTTGCTTTAGCAATTTTGTTAATTTATTAGTAGGTCAATTATTATGATTCTGAGAAGTATAAACAGAAGATATAAGCATTCTTATTCTAAAATGTCTATATAATTCTCATGAATTTAAATATAAACAGTAATCATATAACAGTGTTCAGGGATTTAAAAATAAATAAATGTATATAAATTTATATTAAACTCATATTTGATCCTATTAAAAAGTATAGGAAATTGTATTTTAAAGAAAGGATATAGGCTTGTTCACAAAGGTATCCATGTGCTTAATACTTTAGTCTTATTTATCTTCTGCCTAAGTTTTCTTATATATACCATACTTTCTTACCTCCTGTCAGCCTTTCTCTCTTGAATTTTTGTTAATAAAAATTAGCAATTCTCTATTAAAAGAAAGTTTTATGATATTAGTAAATATTTACTTAACATCAGAACCCTAATGCGTTTTTAAGAAGCTAAAGACTAAAAAAGAGCCATTATAATGATCCCCTGAAACTCAGAATTTGATTGTTTCTGATGTTTTAGAGAAAGTAATGATAATACCTACCATTTATTGAGTGTTGACTATCTGCTGACCACTGTTGTAAGCACTTAGTACATAATCACTCACCTAACTTTTACAAAAGGAGATGAAACTGAGGCACAGAGCAGTCACCTGCCCAGCTCACAGTGCTAGGAGATGGAGGAGCGTGATTCCAGCCCACAAAGCCCGGATCCGGGGCTTACGCTCTTTCATGACCGTACTACTTCAGTTTCTGAAGGTATGATAACTGGGGACGTGTAAATAGAAAGCTTCAGAAGCACATTAAATACAGCATTATAAGTTATGTGGAAAAGTAAATAAGCTAAAAATGACTCCAGTAGTTTCAACAACAGTGATACTGTTACATCTGCATTAGACTGGAAGCTCTCATAAAACAGAAACCATTTCTTATTCACATTAGTATTCTCACGGACTTCCCAGGCGGTCCAGGGGTTAAGAATCCATACTTCCATTGCAGGGGCCTGGTCGAGGAACTTAGATCCCGCGTGTCACTCAGCGTAGCCAAAAAATAGATAAATAAAAATAAATGTTTTTAAAAACTAGTATTCCCAGTACAGTGCTTAGCATAAACACTTAATTATTTATCAAGTGAATAAACAAATTATTCACTACCAGGTTTCGAGAACCTTTAAATCACTTAAATAGAACAAGAACAGAACAAGTCACTTGAACAAGAACAGAACAAGTCACTTGAACAGAACAAGGCTTATGCAAGTAGAAATGAGAGAAAACAAACAGAATGACCTTGAGCATTTATAAGAATTTAAAGTTACAAGCCTTGAGCCAAAAATAAGATCCTTAATGAAACTATAATAAGACAATAAAATAATTTATTGCTGTTTGCAAGTTAGTGGTAAAAATGTGTTTGAAGCATAGGGGAAGTTTCAGGAAAAGTGTCAGTACTTTTTTAGGCAGCTCACCCTCGAGCACTGTTACAGGCTTCTGATATGCTTGATATGAAGCGCAGGTTCACCTAAGCTAACAGTGTGGTACAGACTCGGAGGCACTCTAAGAGAAAACATGTATCGTATATAGGTATGGTTTTCCACATTGCAGAAATGACGCAGGCTTAGACAAGTGGTTGGCCCGTGATCACACATAGCCAGTGTCCTGCTTCTACAAAAATAAAACAATAGGAAACATATATGGGTGAGATTAAACTGAAGACACAGTCTCATTATAATCAGACATTACCATTTACTTTCAACCCTCTGACTGTTCTTACAGAATATGTATGTATACATGGAGTTAGACTCAAGATTATGTCTGAATGTCTCTTGCCATCTGTAATGCTGTATCTGTGTCACCGTGTATTTCCACTGTTCATAGTTGATTCCCCAGTTCTGTTTTCCAATTTGTTTTCATTCACTTGTAATAGCCTTGCCTTTTATTTGTGTGTCTCCACAGCATCCTAAATTGTGATTGTTCAGTAAAGGTTCCCCAAATGGTTAGATAATGCCACCATTACAATTCATTTGCTGAAGAAAAGAACTACATGAATGAAGTTATCCATTTTATCCACAGCTAAATCCCCTGAAGTAGTCTAATGGGTTGCTTTGTTTTTGTGCAAACTCAAAAGCACCAAATCTACAAACTAATGATTTTAACATGTCCATCCTATATTGGACTCATTTACAATGCTCTGATTTTGAATTAAAACTCATTAGCATTTTGATGATCTCAAAAAGCAATACCTTACAGATTGGATCCTTTAGACAATAACTGCTGTTCTACAACCAAACACTACAGAAAAGAATGGTAGCCTCACACCTGCTGACAACGGCAAAGGCTGAGTGAGGAGCCTAGATGCACACCCTCATAAGGCTGGAATCAGGCACCTGGACACCCTGACCTGGGCGATGTCACAGAAGGCCCAGCAGCAAGCAGGACTTTCACCCCCAACAGCCAACCCTTAGTCTTCACCGGGGGTGCCTGGACTTGCGCTCCCTCACTGCTGGGATGGGGTCAGAGGAGGCACTTCCTCCCGTGGCTGAGCAGCAATGAAGCCACCCCACCGCGGTGACAATGAAGACCATGTAGTGAGCCAGAACTCCTACCCCTACCCAAGTGTAATGAACAGTCCCCCTTCCTTTGAGTGTCTGGGGGCCAAGTGGGGAGCCCATACGTACACCTGCCGCAGCAGTGTAACAAGATGGTGCTTCTCCTTATCAACCAGAGTAGCATCTGCTAAAACAAAAGGTCTGAATAAGATCCAGAGTCTCACAACGTAATAAAAAATGTCTGTGTTTCAAAAGAAAATCACTCGTCAAAGCAGGAACCAGAAAAACCTCAACTTGAATGAAAAAAGACGAGATGCTGACACAGATCACAGAGATGTTAGGATTCTCTGAGAAGGATTCTACAGCAGCCATGATAAAGCTTTCACGTAATTACAAACGGGCTTGAAATTAATGAAAAAATCAGAAAGCTTCAGCAGAGAAACAAACTCAGCAAAGAAAAAGAAGAGACTGAGAAGAACCAAACAGAAATTTTAGAACTGAATAAAAAGCTTTGTGGATAAGCTCAACAGTAGAATGGGAGTGACAAAAGAATCAGTAAACTCAAGATAGCACAATAGAAATTATTCAGTCTGATCAAGAGAGAGAAAATAGAATAATAATAAAAAAAAACGGCTCAGTGAAACTAATAAGATCTAACATTAGTATTATCAAAAAAAAAAAATACTAACTGAAAACTCCTCAAACTTGGTAAAAGGCATAGAATCTCAGAATCAGATTCCTTATAGGATAAACCCAAAGAAATCTATAACAAGACACGTGAAAGACAGAACAAATCTAGAAAGCCACCAAAAAAGAAGAAGAAGAAGAAGACAGCATCCCTATAATAGGGAAACAATCAGAATGACTGGATTTACCATCAGAAAGTATGCTGGTCAGAAGGATGTGGCACACTATTTTTAAAGTACCTAAAATAAGAAACTGTCAGTGCAGAATCTCAGAAAAAAAATAATAACCTTCAAGTATAAAGGGGAAATAAAGACAATCTCAGATGCTTAAGAGAACTGGACACCCACAGACCTACCCTAAAACAATGGCTAAACAGAAAACATCAAAGGAAGGAAACTTGGAACCCTAGGAAGGAAGAAAATACATGGTAAGAATATTGATGAATACAAAAGACTTTCCTTCTTTTCAAGAGTTTTATATTATGTTTGATGGTGGAAGCAAACACTATAAAAGTCTGATGTGGTTCTAAATGTATATAGCAGAATTTATAAGACAGTTTATTATAGATGAGGGAGGGTAAAGGGGCAAAAACAGAGGTTACAGGCATTGCAATCCCCTAGGCAATCTTCTGACATCACAGCTGGGAAGCTATGACCCACTGCTGGAGAATCAGTAAGCTAAGTGTGCAATTACAGCCCAATCTGTCTTTTTTAAGATAAAAAGTATTAGCAGAGGGTAACAGGTTCTCATACTGAAGAAGGTAGGGTAAGCGTTTGACCCAATATTTTCCACTATGATTACTATTCTCTTTCCATTAAAGAGAAGAGAGAATCAAGATTATATAAAGAAAGAAATGAATCGAGATTGTAAAATTTAAAATCCTGTTTCAGTTCATTCAGTTGCTTAGTTGTGTACGACTCTTTGTGACCCCATGAATCGCAGCACGCCAAGCCTCCCTGTCCATCACCAACTCCCAGAGTTCACTCAGACTCATGTCCATCGAGTCAGTGATGCCATCCAGCCGTCTCATCCTCTGTCGTCCCCTTCTCCTCCTGCCCCCAATCCCTCCCAGCATCAGTCTTTTCCAATGAGTCACTCTTCACATAAAGTGGCCAAAGTACTGGAGTTTCAGCTTTAGCATCATTCCTTCCAAAGAAATCCCAGGGCTTATCTCCTTCAGAATGGACTGGTTGGATCTCCTTGCAGTCCAAGGAACTCTCAAGAGTCTTCTCCAACACCACAGTTCAAAAGCATCAATTCTTTGGCGCTCAGACTTCTCCACAGTCCAACTCTCACATCCATACATGACCACTGGAAAAACCATAGCCTTTTTAGTCAAGTACCATACAGTTTTTTAAATTTCTCAAATACCTGTGCGTTCACCATTGCAGATGATTAAATCAGTGCACAACAGCTGAGTTTTAGCTGCAATTACATCACATTCACTGTTTTTAAATGACCATTTCAGAAAACATACTTCCAAAAAACTGAAACTTATTTACATTTCTTATAGGAAATATATGTCAGAAATTGAAATTTCATTAAAAATATGGTTTCTTGCACATCATTCTTCCCTCTGGATAGACAACAGATGTGGATGGATACTGTTCAGGTGAATCATGAGACATTTTTCCAGTGATGAAAGCTGTGTGCATCACAGTTTTCTTATCTATGAAGTGATAAGACAGAGATAGTACACGAGCTGCCTCCCTATAGGGTTACTTCTGAATTGAATGAAATAATGCAAGCCTAAGCTTTAAAAAGAAAAGTTTTATGGAAATGTAAAATAATACATATGCACACATCAAAAAGAATATTTTTGTACTTGGTAAATGCAGAATGGCTCAGCAGTGAAGAATCCACCTACCAATGCAGGAGATGCAGATTCTATCCCTGAGTGGAGAAGATCCCCTCAAAAAGGAAATGGCAACCCACTCCAGTATTCTTGCCTCGGAAAACCTATGGACAGAGGAGCCTGGTGCGCTACAGTCCATGGGGTCGCAAAGATTCAGACACGACTTAGTGACTAAACAATAATAGATGCAGAATAATACCTCATATTTTATTGTTTGTTTATGACCTTTATTCTAAGGTAATATGATTTTTTTTTCCCTCCACCCAAACTTCTCTCTTAAAGAGGAAAGCCAAAAGTAATGAATCTGTTTTCTTCTATGCTTAACTATTTTCAATAGAGGTCTTAAAAGTAGACTAAGGCTTACCAAACAATATGCAGTATGATAGAAGCACAGACAACGATTAAGATCCTTTATTAATCTTAAATTCTGTATGAACATGAAACATTATATTTGTACAGAAAATACTTTCAGAGATGTTCTTTTAGTCTCATTTAAAGAGTTTTGAATATCTCTTCTATTTCTCCTAGGATTCATTCCATCAGAAGTCATCTATAAATTAAAAATAAAGAGCAGTGTGTATGTGATAAACTTTATCAAGCCCTTATAAAAAAGAAAATGTCACAGAGCATGGCAAAAAGTCAACCTGTTGATAAACACCAGGGAGAAACTTGCATCTTCCAGCCAGGCAACTTGCTGGTCTAGTGGGCTCAGCCTGTCCTTTAAAATAGAAAGGGAGAAACTTTTCCTCATCAATTTGAGTTAAAGGCAAAAACTTGACTTGAAGCGTTTGGTTAAAGGGATGGTATTAGGAGGTGGGGCCTTTGGGGATGATTAGGTTTAGATAAGGTCATGAGGGAACCTGAGGTCACATGGAAGCCCCCATGACAGAGTCAGTGTCCTTACAAAAGAGAAAGAGAGGAGAGCTTGCTCTCTTGGGCACATGAGGCTATAACGCAAAGACAACCATGTGCAAACAAGGAAAAAGGATTCTCACCACACACCGAATCTGCCAACACCCTGATCTTGGACTTCTAGAACTGCTGTGAGAAATAAATTTCAGTTGGTTAAGACACCCGTGCTTAATAGCAAAACTCAACCATAACTCTGTGATGCCTTAGGATACTGCCTTCTATTTCAGAACATATTCACAAAGTTCCCAAATCAAAACTAAATTTATCTTCATCTTAAACTCCTGCTATTCAAAAAGAATGGGACCCCATAGAGTTCTGGAGGGATTAGATGCCACAAAATCAAGCACCACAACCCACAAAAATGATACTGAAATAAGTGGATGATATTTAAATGAAAAAGTCATTGTAACTGGTTTGGAGTGTATGTAAAATATACCATCAAATAATTAACTTCTACATAAAAATAAGAATAAACCTTATCCTTACTATAAAGGTAAGTTTTGTGAACTATATGACTCTCTCTCCAAGTCCTTCAACGTGCCCACCGCTTCCCCAAAATGACCATGAATCGCCTCTAACTTCACCCCTCAACACACACACAAACACACAATTATTTTAGATTTTCAAAAAGAAGACCAGAGGCAGGCATTGGTACAACAGATGTACAAAGCAGGATCTTTGCATCTATGGTTTACTGCAGACTTGGTCACGACCTTGCACTGTGCTGGGCATATGACAAGTGAAAAGAATGAACCTTCTCACGGGTGAGGGGGCTACCCTACCACCAGTTTATGGGCTGCAGAAGCTCACGTTCTGCCAAGTTCTTGTAATTCAGAAAAGGGAGGGGGGTTTCATTTTGCCATGGTTTTCAGGTTTTGAACCAAAATCTTACTGGCATTTCTACCAAATCACAACCCATGACCTGTAGTGTAGTTTTTTGGTGGAAGCTGTAATGCGTGTGCATGCTCACCCAGTCCTGTCCGACTCCTTGTGACCCCATGGACTGTAGCCCGTCAAGCTCCTCTGTCTGTGGAATTTTCCAGGCAAGAACACTGCAGTGGGCTGCCATGCTCTCCTCCAGGGGATCTTCCCAAACCAGGGATCGAATCCGTGTCTCCTGTGTCACCTGCTCTAACCAGCAATACAATTGCAGCCAAACAAAAAATCAAAAGGAGAGAAATAGTGTTTAGATTTCCTGTTGCAAGAATATTCAGCTTCTGAAAAATGGGGTGTCAACTCTGAGCCTTCCTTCCCAGAGTCAGCATTTTCTCCTTGGAAATCAGATCTGATTGTTCAGGGGGTCTAAAGGATTATTAACCTGCTCTCCTAGGTTTAGGGGATACATGATAGGCATGGAATAAGTGACAGTCTAACTTCTGGATGCCAAAATTCTTGGCATGTAAACGAGAATGTACAGAAAACACAGACTCCACATACTCAAAGAATCTGCAGAAGCAAGTCCTGCCAAGAGCCCAGAGAACTCGGAGAACCTATAAAGACTGTGCTGGAAGCCCAAGCCAGCACTGCAGAGGTTATGGCTTCTTGCTCTGCGTTGAGTCCTCTGCCTTGTCTAATGCACCTAAGGGAAGAAAACAGTGGCTGGGTCATTTCTTAACAACATTAAAAAAACAAATAAGCTACAGGGTATCAATTCTGAGGATCTAATTAGTTTACCTGCAATAAAATGCCCAGGAGGTGCCATTGGTAGCAGTCCAAAGGTTCCCTGGACTTTCACACCCAGAGCGATCTCAAACTTAACACCTAGCCTGGAGCACAGGTGTATAAAGATGATTCAAGTGCTAACACAAATGCTGTTTTACACAGGGTCGTTGCTCAGCGGACAACAGTGTGATAATGCAAACATGGCATCTGCCACAGGAAGAAAGTGCAGTGCTTTGAGGACAAGAAAAGGCAGTTCAATTCACAGCCTTGCGTTTCAGGGGTATCAGGACCTTGTGGAGGACCGATTTTCCTACATACAGGAGCAAACTGAATACTGTCCCTTGTGGCTTTATTCTCCTTTCTAGTATTTTTTCATCCCTGCAGTAAATGCCTTCTCTATGAATAACCGCTGGCTGATGGGGGTCAAAGTCCATCAGTAAGCTAGTGGCATTTCTTTTTTTTTTTTCAATTTTAATTTAAAAAAATTATACATGTGTTCCCCATCCTGAATCTTACACATATTCTGAGCGGGTTCGAGGTGCCCACTGCTGCTGCTACTGCTAAGTCGCTTCAGTCGTGTCTGACTCTTAGCGACCCCATGGACTGCGGCCCACCAGGCTCCTCCGTCCATGGGATTTTCCAGGCAAGAGTGCTGGAGTGGGGTGCCATTGCCTTCTCTGAGGGGCCCACAGCGACCTCCAAAGGCAGGCTATCCAGGGAGATAGCCAGGCCGTGAGCAAGGAAGGTTGTCCATTAACCCATTAACGTTGCTCAGTGCCCATAAGGTTGTACCTTTATTAGATTAGATAACAGTATATATTATAGGCTAGGCTGTTAAGCAAATAAATACGGGTAAGGAAACGACAACCCACAAAATTACATACCTAGTTTTAACCACCACTCACCACTCTGAGTGAGTCGATTTTCATCCGCTTATGCAGGGGCAAACCAGTTACTCTGGCGCTGTCGGTTGGGGGTAATGACCCCCTTTACTCTTGCAAAGCAAGTAAGAGACAAACAGCAAGGAACAGCCACCCTCGGGGCCCAGAAACACTTCGGGAAGAGCCACTTGTTGGGGGTGGCGGTTTCCAAACCGATTTGTCGGTCCCACACCTCGAGTTCTGGAAACGGTACTCCGGCCTCGGGCTCCAGGTGGGGAGGCAGGACGTCTCGGGGAGAGAGACGCGAGGTGCCCCCGCCGCCCAGCCGAGGGGGCCGAGCCGCGGACAAGGGGAGTCGGGTCTCACGGGAGGACGAGGACGCCGCCCGGGGGCCCGGGAGACCCCGCGCCGGGACGTCCCCGAGGCGCCCCCGCCGCGGGCTTCCGCGCACGTGGCCGCGGGGCGGGCCGCGCTCCCCCTCCTCGCGGGCTCCCCAAGCGGCTCTGGGCGCGCGGCGGCGGCGGGCGGGGGCGGACCCGCGAGCAGGGCTCCTGGCGGCTTTCCAGGTCGGCGCACTAATACGGGCGATGAGGCTTCGCGGCTCCAGTCTGACTGACGCCGGCTGGGGCCGCCGCCGCCGCCGCCGCTGCAGCCGCTGTCTCGGTCCCCGCCGCCGCCGCTGCCGCCGGGCCCTGCAGGCGCTGGGCGCGCGCAGCCAGGCAGTGAGTGCAGCTGCTCCGAGCGGGCGGCCGGGGGACCCACCTCGGGGCGGGGGGCGGCCAGACCTCCGTGGGTGGGTGGGTGAGGGGGGGCGATGAGTAGCTGCGCGGGGACAGGTAAGAGATGCCCTCCCCGGCGCGCGCCGGGCGTGTGAGTGTCTGGACGCGTGTGCAGCGAAGTTTTTCTTCCACAGGGAAGGGTCTGGCGTGTGGCCGGGGCTCTTTGTGCTCCCCGTCCCTGTGTCTCCTTGGTGGGGCCTGTCTGAGGTGGGGCGGGAGGGGACGGCTCCGGGGAGACGGCCGCGCGGGCCGCCGGCACCTGGGACCTGTCAGCGAAGGCTCGGCCCGCCGGCGTGCGGGGCTGTGGCCCGGGGAGCGGGCAGAGGTGCGCGCTAGCCGTCCGTCCCCTCCACCCCTTCCCGCCCCCGGCCCGGGGACAGGCTCCGTGGAGACCCAGACTCGCAGCTGAGTAACCGTTTGCCGTGGCCGGAGGGCTTGGAGAGGACACTGGAGAAATCGGGGTGCATGCAGGGCAGCGAATGTGACTCAGCTGGCCTCCTCGGCCTCCTGTTTCATACCGTTTTTACTCTGCTTACCTTTGAGGCGCGCGAAATGAGCAAGGGAAAAAAAAAAGTTAGGAATGTTGTTCAAGTGTCTCTAGGCTAACGCTTGGATTGTGTTGGGAGCCGGGGTGTTTGTCTTTTTCCTTCGCCTGCCATTCGGTGCCAAGTCTCCGCAGAGGGGAGGGGGGCGAGGTGGGGAACAGATACAGGAGACGAAGTGACGCCAGCATTGTGATGGGAAGGAGGGGAGTGCGTTTTTATGTTTGGCTAATCGCTGACAAGTCTTCCCGTTACTATTCCTTCCTCCTCCCACCCTTGACAGTGGAAATTGGAAATGATGGTTTAGAAATACTCCGTTGACTTGTTTCTGGGCGGGAACTGGGTACTCGTGAGAAATAAGCTACAAATGAGGTAAAATCGAGTTTGGGAATGAAATTGCACGTAAATTCTTTACCCAGTAATTCACAGTCGGATACACACCCACAGGTCACTGTGGATGGCTTTGAACGGATCCAGTTTACAAGTACCATTTTCAGTGGCTTGCCAGATTTCTCGGATGATCTTTTGGAAGCGTTGCTGAACAGGAATGATAGAGGATAGCTGTAAATTCATAAGGCACTTAATAATGCTAGCTCCTTGGCCATAACTGAGCCAGACATTTGAGGCATCCTTCTGGGTGGGTGATAAATTAATCCTACAGCGTATCTTCTGCCTTGGGATTCCTGTCGCTGTGAGGGAATGCCATTGAATGTTTACATTGTAGAAATAGTGATCTATATTTAAAAAGGAAGTAAAAGTAAAACCCAAACACATTCTTCTAACTCCAGATAGACAGTTCAATTAGTAAGTGCCCCTATGTTTGTAGGAAACCATGAGCAAGATTTTGGACCGCTTTCAAGTTTGTGGTTATCCAAGAAGGACGCTGCAGATAAGAAAATGATGTAATCATTTATAAATAAGGAGTGTTTAAAATATATTATGATAGAAGTTGCAAATAACATATCAGAAAAGTAACTTTTAGTGACAATGATCGCCTTCATTGATGGCAAGACAACTGTCTTTAGCAGATAGCCTTCAGCCTGTTAATCTATTCTGACACAACCAACTCCCATTTTTATGCTTGACTGGCCATCTTTGTCAGAGCTGTTTTTTGCTTGGGCTCTGTGGTTTCAAGCTATGTTTAAGAAAATGCCAACATACTCTTGATCTGAGCAAACTCATTTTTATCAGTACAGCGTTTGCTAAAAATCAAAGATACAAACAAATTTTAGGCTAAACCTCTAAATACTTTGTAATTCTCACATCTTTGTTATTTGTTAAAGTCAGCATGAGCTATTTGACTTTGCTTCTTTTAAAATTTTCTTCTTTTTTGATGTATTTCCATTTAATGAGTAATCAGAAAATATTCACAGATGTCAACTACTACTCTCTGATTGCCCAAGACCATGCATGGGATGAGACAGAAAGGTTTTTGTTGTTAATGAAACATTGCTAAGGATTCTAGAAGTAATAAACAACTGGTAAATTTGTTTATCCTTTCTAATCATGTGGTCAGTTGGAGGAAAAAACTCTGTCCAGAAATTATTTCATAAAGATTAAAATAGTCAATTTCAATTTTACAAACAGTTTCATTCTTCTTAAAGAGAGTACAATTTTCCTTTGCTGTATTTGAAGAGTTGGTATTTAATAAGTGGTCACCATAGCACTTAGGCAACTAACTAGTTTATATCTGACATCCCCTCTGCAATAAATAAAACAGCATTTCATCATGTTTGGCTTAAGTATGTTGGAAATAATACTTATACACAAAATGTACTCTGATATAAGGAAAGCTAAAAGTTATGAAAATGAAGAAGTGGTTTTTCTTAAATTTGGAAAACATACTACCTTGAATTTTAAAGCTCTAACGAGGCATAGTGCAGATTTTCTGCTCATCACATCTAACATTTAGTGATAAATTCAGAAGCGGGAAATAGTCTGGAATGAAACTATAAATGTAACAGTACATCGAAAGCATGAGTCTCTTCAAATAGTTGTAATTCTAGGCTGTTGGATTTATATTTCCTTGGTTACTGTTGCCAGTGAGTTGAAAAGTTATTCTAAAAGGGGGAAAAAAGCAAACAGTAAATTTGTGAGTGAATTTAATGGTATGAGCACGTTAGAACATTGACCTAGTGAACTGTCCATGACAAGAGTAGGGGCATAACAACAAGAAAAAAATAAATATCTTTTGGATATAAACTAACCTTTAAAAATAGTCCTATAAAATTATGTCTCTCAAGAAACGTGGGCTAACTAGAGTTAAGATTTCAAGATGTTTGTTAGTGTTAGAAACCATCAGACCCATAGAAGCTGAGTGTTCTTGCCAGTGGCCCACAGCCTGACACTTGCCACCCCAAACCACCTGAACAGCACCCACTGCTCTCTGTGTCGGCCTTGAGCTGACCCCAGACCAATTTCCAGGCTTATCTTCTCACTTCTTCCATATTTTATGCTGCAATTAAAATAAAGAATTGTGATTTCCCCTGCTCATTGCCCTGGCTTTCCGCTCCTCTGCACGTGTCCTCACGCCAAGGCCTAGATCGCCTCCCTCTGCCTCCTCACCTCTCGCCAGATCTACAGACCTGCCAGCACCTTCCTCATCTTTTACAGTCCTGTCCAGGTGCGTCTTCCTTTGACACCTAATGGCCCTTGGCATTTTGCACCCTTGTGTCTTGCCTCTTGGTGAATTCCTCATTTGCTAATTTCGTTCTCCTCAGACAGTCCTGTCAAAACTTTATGAAGGAAGGGACCTTGTTTTATCTATCTTTTCCATTTGTTTCATGCCAACTACAGTGCCCTGTCTAATGCTTTGTCAATAAATATTAATTCAATGGCACGTCTTTCACTGAACCCATGGTCTGAAATAAAATCTGTAAAGGAGTTTCCTCTAAATGATAGGTGTTAACGGTCCATCTTTACGAAGCCAGTGTTGAGCTGGGGCTGAGGACTGAGGACCTGTGGAGAGACTGTGGAAAGTGACCCCACCCCCTACCCCTGGCCAGTGGAGCCTCTTTCTCCTGAAAATTGTGGTTGAGTGTTAGAGTCAGGAAAGCTTCTATGATACTCTTATTGCATTAGCAATTTTCCATATCAGATTCACTACACACACAATGGAAACCATTTAGCAAAGAAAAACCCAGATTTTTAATGTGATACGGCTACCACAATGAAACCCTAATTCGATTCCACAGAAAATTGCTAACACAATATGCTGACCCCCTTCCCCCACCAGCAGTAGCCACAGAAAAACTGTTTTTAGTGTATATGTTTCAAACTCTGCTCACAAAAGAAGCTGACTGCTGCTGAGATGAGCTTCTATTTTGATCAGGTTGGATGTAGAAGGGGTCTCATCAGGCTTGTCAGAAGACCTGAATCCCCCTTCTGTCTATTACTCATTACGTTACCAAAAGATACTAAACCCCGTCTTAACATGCATCACGTTGTTTAGTGGTTCGAATTAATAGAGTTAACATAATGTAAAAAATACAATTTGTATATAAATATCATGCCTGTATAATATAGTTGATTATACAGTTTTAATTGGGAAGTCTAATGAACTCAAAACCAGTTTTCTAAACTCAAGAGACCTGAAATAAAGTTTAAATGCAAAATTTAAAGTGAAAAATGCATGAATATTAAGATACAGATGATAAATGTGGATGTGCAGAGCTGTATCATGTCAGAAGTCCTAACCACCAAAGAGCTGTCGGTTCTCGTGCTTCATTCCCTAAACCATTTTTAATTCAAAGACAAAACTTTAATCCATGAAATCAGTGTAAAGGAGTTCTCCAAAGTCCTGATTTTTCCAAAAAGACAGCTTTTATTTTCTTTTTTGGTGGGGGCTAAATACTATCAAAATCGTTCTCTCTCTCCCTTCTGATTATCTGATATCACTGGTGGGGATTATTTTTATATATAAATTTCTCTTAGGGAAATTTAATATTTCATATCCGATGACTTCCTTCTTCCCCGTTTGTCACATTGCCTTTGAGGAACTGTACATAGGAAACATGTATTCTTCAATCACACAGTGGGTTTAGGGCTGCAGTTGTACAAAGCTGTCTCTGTTTACAAACACTGGGATTATCGGGGATGGCCATCTAGTTTCCTTCGCACTAGACAGATAAGAGTTCACATGTGCTCTAGGGGCCACCCAGATGTGTTGATGGCCTTGGGGATTCGTCCTGAAGCAAATGAGAAGGTTTGGAAGTGGTGGAGGTGTCAACACTCTGAATGAGCAACGGCTTCACCTGATCAATTCTGAGAGCACCTCCCCAGCCGGGTGGGCAGTGGGGGGCTCCTGCCTTCATAAACCCTTCTTAACCCATGAGATATCTTCTTCCGTGTAGCCTAATATTTTTCATTTTTTAATCTGTTAAACTGCTTGGAAGCTGATCGATTGTAGATTTGCTCTAGTTAATGTGTGTGTGTGTGTTTGTTTTTAGAAACTACAGTCCATTGTGAAATAGGTATTTGAGGCAGTTTATCAAAAGCCTGGAAGGACTTTGTCCTAAGCACTTATGGGCTTTGGAAGGTTTAGAGCAGATTTGCAGATTTTTTTTCTTAAGGAGAGGGTGATGGATAGTAGAGTTCATCTGAAGTGGTACAAGTTGCTTTCTGAGTTGTTTAGTTGCTAAGTCATGTCCAACTCTTTATGACCCCATGGACTATAGCCCGCCAGGCTCTTCTGTCCATAGGTTTTCCCAGGCAAGAATACTGGAGTGGGTTGCCATTTCCTTCTTCAGGGGATCTTCCTGACCCAGGGATCGAACCCATGTCTCCTATATTGGCTGGCTGGCTGGCAGATTCTTCACTGCTGAGCCACCAGGGAAGCCCTGCTTTCTGAATACTTGTATCTAATTTAATTGACTTGGTAGTACCACATTTCAGAAAACAACTCGGATAAAGATGACAAATTCCATCAGAATTCTCCATCTCTTGGTAGAATATTTAATATCTCCTGTTAATCACACTTCATTATAAATCCATTCATTCATCTTACCTTTTTATTTACTAAGACTCACACTTGACAGAATTGGAGTTCTGTAGGAAGAGTAGGTCATTTAAAAGCTGGTGCATTAGGACAGGTGCAAGGATTGGAGGCACCTGAGCTTGAGAGCAGAGAAGGCAATGGCACCCCACTCCAGTACTCTTGCCTGGAAAATCCTATGGATGGAGGAGCCTGGTAGGCTGCAGTCCTTGGGGTCGCTAAGAGTCGGACACGACTGAGCGACTTCACTTCCACTTTTCACTTTCATGCATTGGAGAAGGAAATGGCAACCCACTCCAGTGTTCTTGCCTGGAGAATCCCAGGGACGGGGGAGCCTGTTGGGCTGCCGTCTATGGGGTCGCACAGAGTCAGACACGACTGAAGCGACTTAGCAGCAGCAGCAGCAGAGCTTGAGAGGGTGCAGCAGAAAGCAGGTCGGCAGATGCCAAAGGTGGACATCACCTATTTGGGTTAGTTTTAGCAATATTAGAGGCCACCTGTACCAAGAGTACAGGTGAATATTCATTGGAAGGACTGATGCTGAAGCTGAAACTCCAATCGTTTGGCCACCTAATGCGAAAAACTGGCTCATTGGAAAAGACCCTGATGCTGGGCAAGATTGAAGACAGGAGGAGAAGGGGACAACAGAGGATGAGATGGTTGGATGGCATCACCGACTTGATGGACATGAGTTTTACCAAGCTGTGGAGTTGGTGATGGACAGGGAAGCCTGGTGTGCTGTAGTCCATGGGGTCGCAAAGAGTCGGACACAACTGAGCGACTGAACTGAATCGTACCAGGAGTGGAGAGCCTCTTGGTGGGTTGGCCAGCGAATTTATCATCTCTCAGGACATCGTTTCTCTGGGGAAAGGAATTCCAATTTTCCGATGACCACACAGAAATGAATATGACTTGTTTGTAAAGTGGGACCGCCAGGGGTTAAAGACATGAGTGATTATTATTAATGATATGAGTGATTATTAGAAGCCAGTGAGTGTGAAAAATGAGAAAATGTGTTACGTTAAAAAGATATGCTGCCCCAAATGCTTTTCTTTCCCTTGTTGACACCTTTATATCATTCTTGCCCTATCTCCTAGTGAAGTGAAGTGCAAGTCGCTTAGTCGTGTCCAACTCTTTGTGACCCCGTGGACTACATAGTCCATGGAATTCTCCAGGCCAGAATACTGGAGTGGGTACCTTTTCCCTTCTCCAGGGGATCTTCCTGACCCAGGAATCAGACTGGGGTCTTCTGCATTGCAAGCGGATTCTTTCCCAGCTGAATTACCAGGGAAGAATCCATTTCTATTTCCTAGGAGTAGTTGGATTTCATTTTTAGGAGCAAAAGTTGAATGTGATGTTTGTCAGAGACAAACCTTTGTGTACATATATGCTTTCCTTAGGATTTATTATTTATTTTGTGTTTCCCAAGGCAGTTGTTAGGTGTTGGATGCTTGCAAACAGTGACAGATTGGTGCCTGGGTGTTATTTCAAAGGAGTGTTACCTTCTTTGTGTGATAATTGAACTACATTGACTGCAAACAGTCATTTAAAAAATGTTTTTAAATACTGTATTGATTATGTTTTGGGGTCTTCTTAAAATGTGATTTGTGGCTGTAAAAGTTGCTCTGGAAAGTGGGACTGACACATTTGGTCTTTCATTGAGTGTTATTTACTCTATGTCTCTTGTACCTATACTGCCTGTGAGGCCCCAAACCAGGCCCTCGGGACCATATAAAAAGGTGACCACATACAGTAACATAACAAAGTAAAACTCTGGTCTCCAGGACTTCTTAGCCTAATGAAGAGAGAGAGAGGTCAGGAAAGCAAATATCAAAATGTTTACCCAAGACCTTTTATACCAAAAATTGTCATCTGATTTTTGTATTCTGATTTCTCACCTCTTTTTCTGGCTAAAATTCCATTGTAACTGTGTGTGAATTTTGAGTCATTCTTGACAAGGATAATTAGGACCACAGTATGGTCCTTACAGTCCAAAGCCCCATATAAATAAAGAAGGCTGAGTGCCGAAGAATTGATGCTTTTGAACTGTGTAGTGTTGGAGAAGACTCTTGAGAGTCCCTTGGACTGCAAGGAGATCCAACCAGTCCATCCTAAAGGAAATCAGTCCTGAATATTCATTGGAAGGACTGATGATGAAGCTGAAACTCCCATATTTTGGCCACCTGATGTGAAGAACTGACTTATTGGAAAAGACCCTGCTGCTGGGAAAGATTGAAGGCAGGAGGAGAAGGGGACGACAGAGGACGAGATGGTTGGATGGCATCACCGACTCCATGGACATAAGTTTCAGCAAGCTCCGGGAGACGGTGAAGAACAGGGAAACCTGGCATGCTGCAGTCCATGGGGTCACAAAGGGTCGGACATGACTGAGCAACTGAACAGCAACAGAGGACCGTAAGCAGAGATGAAACAGAAGGCATCATGGGAGTAGTGATGCTGTCAGCAAGTCCCTGTGAAAATCTAAGGATGCTGAGGGCATCCCTGGGCCTGGAATTGCACCCCTGTGTCTTTCAGGAAAAGGACACTTTACCACTCTGATTTCCCCCGTTATCCTCTGCTGTCTCAAGAGGGAGTTTGCATGGCCCCTCCTATAGGAAACCTTCCTCAGCCCTTTTAGTAACAGTTATAATAATGCGCCTGTCACCTGTCTGATGACAATGTGTTTAGATTTCTGTCTCCCTCTGAATACTGTAATGTCTAGAGGAAAGGTACCACGTTTTTATTTTGAGATACTCAGCGCCTGGCACCATGTCTGGTTCCTTATCACTATTTGATGAATTTAGTTCTTCCTTTGACCTTGTCCTTTTCTTTTCCCCTAAGATAGATTGGTGTTTTGTAGAGTAAAGGAAGAAAGCGTTTGGATTTTAATCTCCAGGCACAAGAGAACGATTCCATTTTAACCTTTGGTCAAAAGAGAAGTACTTAAGTGTTTGAACAGCTGAATCGCATACTCAAAAGGGTTTGAAGGAAGGTGAAGACCAGTTGTAGAGGCATGGTGCATGTGAATTAGCCCACATTAGGACCCGGTGAAGCTGGTGAGTTGGTTGATACACCATGAATGCCTTGGGCCATTAAAAATCTGCCTTTCCCCAAACTTCAATGCATAACACACCTCATTAGTGATTCTCCTCTATTGGTTTTTAATCTCATCCTTCAGGCAGCCTGTGGCCAGGAAACTCAACCTCCCACAATACGCACACATCAATAAAACGTTTTAAATTTCCCACGCATCATTATTAAAAACACTTGAAATGATCTTCACAGACACTGAACACTTTGTGAGTATTCAAGTACAGGTTGATGTTCTCTGTAATGTCACCTTAAGTAGACAGATGATTAACCAGAACAGGAAGGAGGGAGTGCATTCTATAACTCTGCCTTTTGGAAGAATTTATTGTATCACATCAACAAAGCAGTTGGAGAAGGCAATGGCAACCCACTGCAATACTCTTGCCTGGAAAATCCCATGGACGGAGGAGCCTGGTAGGCTATAGTCCATGGGGTCACAGAGTCAGACACTGAGCGACTTCACTTTCACTTTCAGCAGTTAGACTAATAGTATACGGCCTAATAATAAAATAGTTACTATTAGTGATAAAACTAGAATTTACCTTCACTCATGCAACATTTATTGTAGTACAGACCTGGTGTGAAGCTGTCCAGACCACAGCCTGTGCCCTTTAGAAGGAGCTTGGCATCTCTGGGGAAAACAAGCAACAAATAAGGTGTCAGGAGTGAAGGTCAGTGTCAGGTGATGGGGAAGCCCAGGGGCGCTGTGGAGGCTGATCCATGTTAGTGCCCAGGCCTCAGGGATGGTTTCCAGGAAATCTTCCAGCTCGGTTTTTAGTGAGCAGAAGGCAGCTGCATACAGGCCTCCTGGGGAGAGGGAAGGGAGTCAAGGGCAAAGGGCACGAGGATTGTTGAGGCTGGAACATATAGTTGGGGAGGCCAGATTGTGACGAGCCTGATTTGAAACAGTGCCAAAAGCATCAAATCATACCCCACTCCACAGTAATATTTACTGTTATGTTTTTATATAAAATAAGTAAATACTTAGAGGAGAAATTTGGATAAAACTCTTTTTAAGAGCCAACTCACTGAAAAAGACTGATGTTGGGAAAGATTGAGGGCAGGAGGAGAAGAGGTCAACAGAGGATGAGGTGATTGGATGGCATCACCGACTCAATGGACATGAGTTTCAGCAGACTTCAGGAGGAGATAGTGAAGGACAGGGAAGCCTGTCCTTCAGCCATGCTGCAGTCCACGGGGTTGCAGAGTCGGGCACGACTGAGCGACTGAACAAGAAATTTTAAAGCACAAACAAAGCAGTTTTAATCCCCACTGCTGTAAACAGTTCCTGGCCATTTGGCTGCAGACTCACAGCAGGGTGTCACTCAGGACTGGGAAGGACATCCCATGAGAGCCCCAATGGGGAGGAGGCTGTCACGGGGGTGGGTTGCTGGGGGCGGGGAGGCACAGTCCATGACAGCTGCCTGGAGTGATTCGGACTCACTGAGGACGTCTAGGACGGGACATACTCAGTAGGGCGTGGCAGGGCCCAGCTCAGGATCTGGTGACCTGTGGATTCAGGAAGACGAAGGGATAGAATTTCTGTAGGACTGTTCAGGGTCAAGGGTGGCTCCTGGTTCCTAGTCTAGACTAGTGGTTAGAGAGTGGTGCTCCCAGCAGGGAGAAGAACAGGGCTTTAAGAGACCTGCTGCTGCTGCTGCTAAGTTGCTTCAGTCGTGTCTGACTCCCTGCGACCCCAGAGACGGCAGCCCACCAGGCTCCCCCGTCCCTGGGATTCTCCAGGCAAGAACACTGGAGTGGGTTGCCATTTTCTTCTCCAGTGCATAAAAGTGAAACTGAAGTCGCTCAGTCGTGTCCGACTCCTAGCCTCCCCATGGACTGCAGCCCACCAGGCTCCTCCGTCCATGGGATTTTCCGGGCAAGCGTACTGGAGTGGGCTGCCATTGCCTTCTCCGTTAAGTGACATAAGAGGGTCTAATTCTCTCTCTCTCTTTTTTTAAACATTAACTTTATTTTTAGAGCAGTTTTAGATTTAGTCGCTAACTCATGTCCGACTCTTGTGATGCCATGGACTGTAGCCCGCCAAGCTCCTCTGTCCATGGGATTTCCCAGGCAAGAATACTGGAGTGAGTTGCCATTTCCTTCTCCAGGGGATCTTCCCAACCCAGCAATCAAACCAGGGTCACCTGCACTGCAGGCAGATTCTTTACCAACTGAGCTATCAAGGAAGCCCAGGAGCAGTTTTAGGTTCACAGCAAAACTGAGTGAAAATTGCAGAGATTTACCATATATATCTGCTTGCACAGCCTCCACGCTGCTGATATCCTGCACTGGAGTGGGTACATTATCACCGCAAGACCACAGTTTACATCCAGGTTCACGCTTAGTGTTGTGCATTCTATGTGTTTAGACAAAAGTGTGATGACCTGCCTCCACCACTGTCCTACCCTACTGAACAGTCTCACTGCCCTGAAAATCGTCTGTGTTCTGCTTGTCACTTCCTCTCTCCAGCACCTGGAATAGATCCCATTTCTGCATTTGGATGTACTGCTCTGGGGGATTCTGGAATTAGCAGTGTGTGTGTGTGTGAAAGTGGTTCAGTCGTGTCCAACTCTTTGCGACCCCGCGGACTGTAGCCTGCCAGGCTCCTCTGTCCGTGGGATTCTCCAGGCAAGAATACCGAATACCAGAGCTGGTTGCCATTTCCTTCTCCAGGGGATCTTCCCAACCCAGAGATCAAACCTAGGTCTCTTGCATTGCAGGCAGATTCTTTACCTTCTGAGACACCAGAGAGTTAGTGGTAGTCATGTATTAATTTTTTTAAAACTCGTTTTTGAGTCAGCAGGCCCTTTCATCATGGAAGCCTCAGGAAGTAAAGGCAAGTGAAGCAGGCCTGCTCTGGTGGAAGGTGGTGTCCACCCGGGGCGGGGCAGGGGACAGAGAATCCTGCATGCCCCCCTCCCTCCCCTGGTGTCTAGCTCCTACCACTCCCCCTCCCCCCTTGTTGCTGTGTCCGAGGCTCCTTCCAGTCTCCAGAATCCTGAGGAACCCCCCTTGGAAACTGCACGTAAGCAGCTCTGCAGCTCAGAGGGAGGGGCTGGTCGTTCCCAGACACACTGACCTCAAACTCTTGGGCTTTTAGAGATCTGATGTCTGTTTCTTGATACATTTTTTTGCTTTGTTTTTTGTTGTTTTAGTTTTCGATTGTTTGCTTGTTTGCTTTGGTCCACTTCCTCGGGGTCATGCTGCCAGCTTTGATGTCACTTTGCTGTCCTACCTGCTGGTAGCACCTCCTCTTATCCATTTGCAGTTCTGATTCGCTGTAAGCTTGCGAGTCCTAGAAACATGCTCATTTAAACCGGGTCGAGAATAGTAGTGAATAGGTCCTGCATGATCTTTTTTTGTGCAGGCTTGATAACACATGTGTTTTGGCAGGCAGGCCTCTTTTTCGCTTGTTGCTGCTTCTCAGTTATGTTTTGTACAAAAGCAATTACTGGATAGTCAGATTTTGTGCAGGTTTCACTCCGTCTCTGTCAGCGTCCGTCTGTCTTCTCACCTTCCCTCTCCGTCTGATCCTGGAATTATATAAAAAGTATATATTATGGGCTCAAGAATTTCTAGACACCAACTTCCCTGGGTGAATAGTAGCAGTTGAAGCTGATTAGGAAGGAAATGATGTCATAATTTTGGGGGGAGGGGGGCTGTGTTGGGTCTTAGTCGCTGCATATGAGATCTTTAGTTGCAGCATGTGGGATCTAGTTCCCTGATCAGGGGATCAAACCTGGGCCCTCTTCATTGGGAGCACAAAGTCTTAACCACTGGATTACCAAGGAAGTCCAAATGCCATACATTTAATTCCTAATGAAATCCTGATATGAGATAGTAGAGATAGTATTTTTTTTAATGTGAACATTTATCTTCCTTTCTACTTTTTTCCATTTCTTTGTCTCAGATCCATTTCTTAGATTGTTTTTCTTTCCTTTCCCCCCATCTTTTGGACACCTTTTATTTCTATAATGAGGTATGCAGAAAAAATAAGCATAAGTATAACTGTTAATGTAATAATAAAAAGAGTGTCCTTATATAGTTTGCAGTTTTCAAATTGCTTTTGTTCACACATCCTGTTAGTATGAAAGGTAAGGCTTACTGTTTCAGTTTTACAGAGGAGAAAAATGAGATCAAAGTGGTTAATTATTTAAAGGTCTCAGTTAGCTAGCAGTGGAGCTAGCATTCAGATTCAAGCGTTCTCCCACTAATTCCTGTGTTTTCAATTGCTTACATCATGTAGCCTCTTGTTCGTGGAACCACTGGTTAAATTGTGGGCCCTTCCAAACTTGAATAATAAGGTATCACACTTGTGGGATGGTGTACTTTATTTCCAACTATATGTGGACAGTGTAAAGGATATAGGTTGGAATGCTAGAAACTTATGCCATCATCTTCCCAAAGTAGTGTTGACATTCTCTTATAAATGTTGAGAATTGCTTGCTCTTAAAAGTGTTTGATCTTGCTCTTAATGTTCAGAATACTACCTAAAAAATGGATAGCATTCTAACTCTACCTTAAAAGTGACCTAGCCATTAGGTATGTTCTTTAGATTCCTTCTCTTAACCTTTAAAACAAAAAGGTAGTAAGTAACTTAGCCAGAAAAATCAAGTTTGTTCAGGAATAGCAGAAGAATTGCAATTAAGGACAAACAAACTATAGAAAATTGTAGGCAAGTCTGGAGACCAAAAGAGAGGAGCATTCTTTTATTGAGGAAATGAGGAAGTTGGGAGGGGCTGTTTTGAATGAAAGTTCATTGGAGGAGAGCAAGAGTTTGGGGTTGTGGCAACTTCTCATTGGCTGAGTTACAGCAGTTTCTCATTGGTTGGTTTGTTGCTGGCCAAAGAGAAAATCTTCCTTTTTCCTCCTGGGATATATAAACTAAGCTGCTTGCTGGTATGTATAAAGTAAGCTGCTCAGACTTCCTGACTCCATTGTGAATGAGGTTTTCTTTTACTCGTTTTCACGCCTCTTTGATGCTCTAATGCCTGTTCCACTTCCCTTTTATTTTATTTGGCATCAATAAAACACCAAATAGGTCATGGAATAATAATTCCATCTCCAAAGGAAATGACAATGAGCATCAATAAAAATGTATCTTGTCCCTTTAAAAAGTATATAATTCTAAATCTCCAACAATTCTAATTCCAAAATAATTCTGAGACTGAAATTTAGGAAATGATGTCTAACCAACATTGACATTCTAGCTGAAAAACCAGACTTTGAATACCAAGAGAGCTGTGTCTCAGGGATTTAAGTGAACATAGATCAAGACTTCTCAAAGGCTTATTAAGCTTAGGTTCAAATGACATCAGCTTACCTGAGTACTTTCCATCATGACTACAAGGCTGCCTGGTATAACCAACATCTTGGTTTAAGCGAGATACAGCACTTTTTGTTAGGACCTTTGTTTTGTGTGAAATTCAGTATTAATATCAAAAGAAACCAAGCTACTGTTGGAGTTCTATTTTAAAGTAAGATTGTTTGTATGCTTTATGCATTATTAGGTTTTGATATATTTGTGGGCTTTTATCAGATGAGGCTCAAGCAATCATTATGTCACTTCCTCTGAGCCACACTATACCCGATGATGATTAAAAATACATATATTTAAGTTAACTTCAAATATTCTTATTCTTAGGTGTGGTGTTTGTTGTGGTTTAGTCGCTAAGTCACGTCAGACTCTTTTGCGACCCCAAGGACTATAGTCCACCAGGGTCCTCTGTCCACGGTGTTCTCCAGGCAAGAATGCTGGATTGGGTAGCCATTTCCTTTTCCAGGGGATCTTCCCAACCCAGGGATCAAACCCACGTCACCTGCACTGACAGGTAGGTACTTTACCATTGAACCACCAGGGAAGCCCACTTAGGTGTGTAGTATAAGATAAATTTGTTTAACCCAATAGTCTTCCCATGCAGTAGATTCTATTATAGTTCTATTCCAGGAAGGATTATAAAGTCAATTTATGGAAGAATGAATTTCAAATCGTGTGAACCTCCCAATAGATTTGAAGTCATAGAGTTTCTGGAATATTAGTAGGTTTTAATACAACTTTACACATCAGACATGATAGTGCATGAAAAGGAATTCATATTTCTGCTTTCTTTCAAAATGCTTACAGTTGTTGAATCTGTGAATGCTTGTATAATTTATTATGAGTGAAGAAGTTTTATGGTTTTCACTATGAGAATAACTGATTCCAAGAAAATAAAGCTCAGTAATACCAATTAAGGGAGTCCCAGGTGTCGCTAGCTATAAAGAACCCACCTGCCAATGCAGGAGACATAAGAGACATGAGTTCAATCCTTGAGTCAGGAAGATCCCTTGGAAGAGGGCATGGGAACCCACTCCAGCTTTCTTGCTTGGAGAATCTCATGGACAGAGGAGTCTGGTGGACTGCAATCCATAGGGTCTGAGAGTCAGACACGATGGAAGTGACTTAGCACACACACACACAGTATAAATTAGTGGTAAGTAAACTTGCCCTTGGTTGGTTTTGAGAAGGTAGATCTCGTTTTAAAAAAATAATCTCTCTAGAGATAGTTCCATATTTTCCTCTTATTCTTAGCATAGAAGGAAATGTTATTTTTAAAACAGTACTTTCCTCTCCCTGGGCCCAACTGCCACTGTCAGAGAAAAATTGATATGTTTATATGATTCAGCATTAAGTGGAAGAAAGGATCTGAAAGGCAGGCAGAATGCCAGGACTGCACAAAACTACAGCTGTCCTGCAGTGAGTGTGGCTATTGAAAGGTGAGGAACCTCCACAGTTGGGCCTGGGCTGTATATGAATATTTTCCAGCATTTTATGTTACCAGGAACCCTAGTTTCTTTCAAGGCTTCTATATACCAATGACACATTATTTTTCATCTCAAAATTAGAGTTTTAAGAAACCGTCTAATTTTGGACTTTATTTGTAAAATCCCTTAAAGGTAGTGATGAAGCAAACATAACATTTTGAGTAAGATTTTTCTTCTGATAAAATATACATAAAATTGACCATTCTGACCATTTCTAAGTATGCAGTTTAGTGGCGTTAAGTGCGTCTACATTGTGCCGTCACCACCACTCTCCATCTCCAGGACTTTGCCATCCTTCCAAACTGGAGTTTATTTAGTACTCTTCCCATTAAACAGAAACTCCCCTTTCCCCTTCCTCTTAGTCCTTGTAACTTCTGCGAGCTTGCCTATTTTATTTACCTCGTGTAAGTGGAATCACAAAATTTACTTTTTGTGCCTGGCTCATTTCATTAGCATAACATCTGTAAGTTTCATTCATGTTGTCGTGTATGTCAGAATTCCCTTCCTTTTAAAGGTCGAATATTCCATCATACACACACACACACACACACATATACCACAGTTTGTCCATTCATCTGTTGATGGACACTTAGGTTCTTTCCACCTTTTGAATACTGTTAATAATGCTGCTACAAGCAATAGTTTGAGTACCAATACGTGTCTGAGTACCTGTTTTCAGTTCCTTTGTGTATGTACCTGGATTGCAATTACTGGCTCATATGGTAACTCTACGTTTAATTTTTGAGGAGCTGCCAACTGTTTTCCGTAGCAGCTGAGCCATTTTCCATTCCCATCAACAGTGCACAAAGTTTCTATTTTTTTCACATTCTTGCTAATGCCTGTTAGTTTCTGTTTTGTTGGTAATGTCTATCCTAAAGGGTATGAAGTGCTATCTCATTGTGGTTTAGATTTGAGTTTCCTTAATGACGAATGATGTTGAGCATCTTATCGTGGTGCTCATTAAGTAGCACCTTATTGGCCACTTCTATATTTTCTTTGGAGAAAGAAAATATTTGAGTGCTTTTCCCACTTTGAATTAAGTTGTTTGGTTTTTTATTGTTGTGTTCTTTATATATTCTGGATATGAATTCCTAATCAGATATATGATTTTCATGGAACATGATTTTTAATGGAAAGAGTCTAAAGAACTACATATATGTAACTTCTCCCTATTGTGTATATACTTTTCATATTTAAAATTCTGTGGAGTTTCATAACATACAGTCATAGAAGTAACAGAAATCAGATATTTTAAAAAATTCTTTGTTTCTAAAACCCACTAGTCTTAGATCTTAACTTCAAATGAATCATAATTAGTTTCTGGCAAGTATGCGAGATAACAGTCTGAGGTGTGATTGACATTCAGTGACACAGCATTTGTCCTGCAAATGAAATTTGAAGGGCCATTTGGTCTTTGTAGCTCTAGAAATTTGGATCACTGAAGAAAAACTAGCTGCCACCCCCTAAGTCTGTTTTTTTCCCCCTCAGTGTTCTCAAAAGCTTTCATCTGAAGCAAGAGAGCTGTCAAGTAGGTGCATTAGAAATAAGAATTTCAAAAACTTGGTTCTGGTTCTGCTTTTGACATAATTATATGTTGACAATTATTTTAAACCAAGTTATTGAAAATCCAGCAAAACTCTTAATTGAAAAATAAAGATTTTTTAAATATGTAAGACCTTTTGAACAGGATAAGGACGATAGTTTTAGTCTTACTTACATGAGGAATCAAAGGAAAAAACAAACAAACCCAAAACAAAAAGGCAAGCTCATAGATACAGAGAACAGATTGATGGTTGCCAGAAGTGGGGTGAGGGGCAAAATAGGTGAAGGAGGTTAAAGGTATAAGTTATAAAATAAATGTCATGAGATGTGATGTATGGCATGGTGACACATGATCATACTGTATTTTACTACATATTTGCAAGTTGCTAAGAGAGTTCAAGTTTTCATCGCATGAAAAAAATTATGTGACTATATGGTAACTAGACTTACTGTGTTGATTATTTTGCAATATGGACAAATACAAAATCATTATATTGCTCTCCCAAAACTAATATAATGTTATATTTCAGTTATACTTCAATTAGAAAAAAAAGGGATATTTTTGGAAGAACAGAGGAGAGAAAGGGGTAGGAATAGAGTAGAATGATCAGGAGTCAATGTCAAGAAATGAAAGTCTAGGTCAGCATTTCTCGGCCTTCTCTCTACTGCCTTTTGGGCTTGAATAATTCTTTGTTTATGGGGTGCCGTCCTCTGCTTATAGGATGTTTAGATCACCCTTGGCCTCTACCTACTAGATGCCCGTGGCACCTGCTCCCTCCTGTCTGGTCATGACAGCCAAAAATGCCTCCAGATATTTCCAGATGTCCTGTGGTGGCAAAATTCCCCCACCCCCTCCTTGAGAACTACTAGTCTAGGGTAGTAAGAGCCTGAGTTGAGTTCTAACAGCAGGATGTGATAAAAAGAGGAAAACAAATGGAATTTTTAGTAAACAAAATTTCCAAAAAAAAAAAAATTTCCAGTAATTAATATTTATTAAGCAGCTACTATTTCCCAGGTGCCAGCACTAGGTGACACAGTCGTTTAACACAAATACTAATAAAGTGTGTATTCAATGCAGATTTTATGCAAGGGATTGGAACTACAGAGAACAAGAAGATAGTTGCTGTCCTTAAAAGACTTCTTTAATAGAGAGACAGATGAACAAATACATTACAATCCCAAGTGAAAATACTAATGTGCACAAGCAACTGAGAAGAGAATTCTCTCAGGGAAGTCACGTGGGCTGAATTTGAGGGATGAACAACAGTATTGCCTCCTGGAGTGGGTTTTGCAAATGAGGCAGTGAATTGCCTGTGGTCTTTTAGTCGCTAAATTGAAGACCAAGTGGACGCAAAGCTCTCTCCAGACTGTTACCTCTGTCCAGGGAATAAAGCTCCCGGAACATAATTAAACCTGGGATGACTGCCCAGGGCAATTGTACACTTTCTCTGAGGCTTTGAATAGAGCAATTAGCACCTGGCAAATCCCAGAGCTGTGCCATTTTAGTGACAGTTTATATACTTCACATATTGTTTTAAATCATTAACAGATAAAGAGGTGTGTATCTCACTCCCTTCATAAATCAGACACACTGCCAAATTATATCAACAACACCTTGTTGATTTTGAAAAAGTTAAATAAGAGGCATGTTTGCATCCTCTGGTTAATAGGTTCTTTATTAACTGGTAGGTGTGCTGTCTTGGAACCTGGAAACAGATGGGGCCGTATGGCTTAATTTTTTAGAATGGCAGTATGTTGCTTCATCTCATAGCAGCAGTATTTGCTGTTAGGTAGGAAAGATGCAATTATTCAGTGGCAATTTACATAATATATATTCAACAGTAGTGGTGGCTCTTCATACTTCCTTAATTATTTACATTTAAAAAATTTTACACAGCAAAAGGAAGCAATGAGCATCAAAGAAAATTGCCAAAGCGTTTATCTTAAACTGCACCACATATTTCAGCTCTGCTTTTTCTTCACTGGCTTCTGTCCCATTAGTCACAATAGTGTTCAGACTTGCTGATGTCACTGCCCACTTATTTAATTTAACTAAATGTGATAAATGTGTTTACTAAAGATTTTGTTCGGAATTTTTTTTAAAGGTCAATACGGTCCTTTTGCATTGCGGTGTATGTTTTCCGATATGATTGTAAAATTACATTAACTTATCAAAAATAATTATTTATGTACACTAAAAGCTATGGAGACAGCTGAGATAAGATGCAAAAGCTCTTTTTTCCTCTCAGTTCAGAGAGAGCAATTCATGGTTATTCTACTTCATCTTATCTGATGTCTTGTTTTTGAAAAATATAAAATGTTAATGTGATAGTAACAAAATGATTTTTAGCTTTAGTACATTTGAATTACCAAAGACTGACACATGCACCACGATGGCTGCAGCTCCTTGCGAGCCCTGGCAGTATGGTTTTGAAGGGGTTCCTCGTCACTGCATCCCAAGCTTCAACCACCCACCTTCCTGCCGTCTCAAGTCTGACAGGGCTTGTTCAACCATATTTTCTTCCTCTCTCCTCACACCCCCAGCATTTTCTCTGAGCTGTGGATGATTCTGTCTTCTCAAGACCGCAGTCATCCATTTAGCACATATTAAGCACCTGCGATGGGCTTCCCTGGTGGCTCAGTGGCAAAGAATCTGCCTGCATTGAAGAAAACCTGGGTTCGATTCCTGGGTGGGGAAGATCCCCTGGAGAAGGGCATGGCAACCCACTCCAGTATCCTTGCCTGGAGAATCCCACGGACAAAGGAGCCCTGCTGGGCTACAGTCCATGGGGTAGCAGGGAGTCAGATACAACTGAAGAGACTTAGCAGCAGCATCTAGCACCTGCTACATGCTAAGCCCCATTCTAGGAGTAGGGGGTACAGTTGGGAACAAAATGGACAAAAATCCACATCCTAGTATAGCCTGCGTCGTGGTGGGAGAAATGAGACAATAAACAATAAAAATCAATAATATACAAAACAATCTTGAAAGAGGTCAGCAAAGTTGGAGGACTCACACTTCCCAGTTTCAAACTTATTACAAAGCTACAGAAATCAAAATAGTGTGGTATTAGCATAAGGATAGTTAGAACAATGGAACAGAAATTGAAAGCCCTGAAATAAAACCAACCGTCTGTGGATTTATGGCTGGCTGAGTTTTTGACAACGGTGTTAACAGACCACTCCATGGGGAAAGAATAATCTCTTCAACAAATGGTGCTGAGATAACTGGGTATACACATGCAAAAGAATGAAGTTAGACTCCTGTCCCACACTACACAGAATTAACTGAAAATGATCAAAGACCCAAATTAAAAAGCTAACACCACAAAACTCTTAGGAAAAAAATGTAAGGGTAAATAATTATGACCTTGAATTTGGCAACAAGTTCTTAGATAGGACACCAGAAGCACAAGTAATAAAAGAAAAAGTAAATGAAGGGGATGTCATCAAAATAAAAAACTGTGCGTCAAAGAGCATTATCATGAAAGTAAGAAGACAATATACATAAAGGGAGAAATATTTGCATATCATGTAATCTTGATATCTGTATATCCAGGTTATATAAAGAATTCTTACAGGGCTACACAAAAAGACTCACAGTGCAGTTTTAAAATGGGCAAAAGTCTACAAGCAATAAATGCTGGAGAGGGTGTGGAGAAAAGGGAACCCTCTTACACTGTTGGTGGGAATGCAAACTAGTACAGCCACTATGGAGAATAGTGTGGAGATTCCTTAAAAAACTGGAAATAGAACTACCTTATGATCCAGCAATCCCACTGCTGGGCATACACACCAAGGAAACCAGAATTGAAAGAGACAACGTGTACCCCAATGTTCATTGCAGCACTGTTTATAATAGCCAGGACATGGAAGCAACCTAGATGTCCATCAGCAGATGAATGGATAAGAAAGCTATGGTACATATACACAATGGAGTGTTACTCAGCCATTAAAAAGAATACATTTGAATCAGTTCTAATGAGGTGGATGAAACTGGAGCCTATTATACAGAGTGAAGTAAGCCAGAAAGAAAAACACCAGTACAGTATACTAATGCATATATATGGAATTTAGAAAGATGGTAACAGTAACCCTGTATATGAGACAGCAAAAGAGACACTGATGTATAGAACAGTCTTTTGGACTCTGTGGGAGAGGGAGAGGGTGGGATGATTTGGGAGAATGGCATTGAAATATGTATAATATCATGTATGAAACGAGTCGCCAGTCCAGGTTCGATGCACGATACTGGATGCTTGGGGCTGGTGCACTGGGACGACCCAGAGGGATGGTATGGTGGGGAGGAGGGAGGAGGGTTCAGGATGGGGAACACACGTATACCTGTGGTGGATTCCTTTCGATATATGGCAAAACCAATACAATATTGTAAAGTTAAAAAATAAATTAAAAAAAAAATGGGCAAAGGCCTTGAGCAGTCTTTTCCCCAAAGAAGATATATAGATGGCCATCGAGCATGTGAAAAGATGCTCAGCATCATTAATTGTTAGGGAAATGCCAATCAAACCACAGTGAGACAACACTTCACGTCCTCTCAAGATACACTGCATTCTTTAAGTTGATGCCAGTTTTTGAGCAGATAAACATGAATATATTTTAGATTTCCTACACTGTCGTAGATTTTTTTGAATGAGAAGTTGAACCTAAACAGGAAAAGGCTTTGTCGTAATATGGAATACTGTATGCAGCACTTTAAAAGAATGAAGTAGATTTACATAATGCTCACATAGAAAATGGGCTTCCCTGGTGGTTCAAAGGTAAAGAGTCCACCTGCCAATGCAGGAGACGTGGCTTCGGTCCCTGGGTTGGGAACAGCCCCCGGAGAGGGTGATGGCAACCCACTCCAGTATTCTTGTCTGGGAAATTCCATGGACAGAGGAGACCAGCAGGCTGCAGTCCATGGGGTCGCAGAGTCAAACACGCCTTAGTGACTAAATAAGAACAACAACATAGAAAAGACCCTTAAGTTGCAGAATGATTAAATGTTTTTAAAAATTAAAACGAATACTGTATTTTTTTTTGTGAGGATCTGTCTATATGTGCACATGCAGAGGAAAATATTAAAAAATAAGCCCAAAGGGGTAATAGTAGTTATACCAGGAAGGGCATGAGGATTTGGAAATTGTAGTTGATGGCCAAATGAAATTTAACCTTGTCCATGTTTTAACTTTTGTAAGAATAATAGCTTAATGAGGAACTTATATAATTAGAGCTGTAAAGTGCCTTGACTTGTTTATGTATGACTAGAAATAAAATGCCTCTGGGTTTATTTTGCTTTCGTTTTAGCAATTACTCTGAAACTGTTGACAACCAGCTGTAAAAATCTGTACAAGGAGTGCTCAAAATCTGTTTTTTTTCCTCTTTTCCTTCAAACTATGGAACAAGAAAGTATTGTAAGTGAAATAAACATGCAACTTAGAATTAAAATTGAAAGCTTAGTATTACTCTGACTACCACAAAACTTTAAAAACAAAATATTTACCAACATGAAAATGCTTATAATATTTCATTCATTGAAATAGGCAAAATATAAGACATATCTGTGAACTAATCCTATTTTAAAATATGTTTATTTAGAACAAAGATTTTTAAATTCTTAAAAATGTTTGCAAGTGATTGGCATTTCTCTGTGAATGAGCAAGGGTTTTGGGGGTTTTCTTTTTAGGAAATTTCTTTGTGTGTGTTTTTAGGTTGTTGTTTGTTTTTGTTTTTCTTTTTCATGAACGTAAAGTGTTTTTAAAATCAAAATGCCCTATCTTAATTAAAATCAAAAGGAAGGAAGAGAGAAGGGAGGAGGAGACACAGGGCAGGGCAAGGCAGAGCAGATGGGAAATTCTTATGCTGGTCCGCTGCCTCAAGTATGAGTATCATGAGTGTTGTGTTTTCACTGCTTTGATGTTTAAAATACAGATCGACAACATGTGTGTATCTCCATGATATTTAATTTTGTTCATTTGTTTTTCAACTTTATAAAAATGATTTAACCCTCCGTGTAGTCTTTTAGGGTCTAATTTGTTTTTCCATTTAACATGGAAGATTAATCTTTGTCAGTATAGTTAGTATATTTTGATGACTATATGATATTTCACTGTGAGGTTATTCCATTGTTTATCTGTTCATTCCCTAGCTGATGGATGGGTTGTTTCCAGATTGGTGCTATCTTGAATAGTGCTACTATAAATGTTACAGTATATGCAATAGTGTCACTTAGGACGTGCGTGCTGCGTGTGTGCTACATCGCTTCAGTCGTTTCCAACTCTTTGCAACCCCACAGACTGTAGCCTGCCAGCCTTCCCTGTCCCTGGGATTCTCCAGGCAAGAATACTGGAGTGGGTTGCCATGCCCTCCTCCAGGGGATCTTCCTGACCCAGGGATCGAACCTGCATCTCATGTCTCCTGCATTGGCAGGTAGATTCTTTACCACTAGCACCACCTGGAAAGCCCGTTACTTAGAGTGGTGCCTCCCAAATGGTTTTCACTATAACTCAATAGGAAATACAGATAGCTCTGTCTCTCTCTTACTTCTCTCTGTGTATTTGTATACCTAACTATCACTTCAAACTTCTAGATATAATATTTTTCCCTACTCTGAGCAACGGAGAAGGCAATGGCACCCCACTCCAGTACTCTTGCCTGGAAAATCCCATGGATGGAGGAGCCTGGTAGGCTGCAGTCCATGGGGTCGCTGAGTCGGACACGACTGAGTGACTTCACTTTCACTTTTCACTTTCATGCATTGGAGGAGGAAATGGCAACCCACTCCAGTGTTCTTGCCTGGAGAATCCCGGGGACGGGGGAGCCTGGTGGGCTGCCGTCTATGGGGTCGCACAGAGTCGGACACGACTGAAGTGACTTAGCATAGCATAGCATACTCTGAGCAATGGTTCTGATAAAAATCCAGTATATTTTTTTAGAATCCTGATAGAAATCCAGTGAACTGATTTTATTAACCATTTCTATCTGAGGTTTGAAAACTAGTCTAGGACATATACCAGGTTGTGGAGTTGCTAGGTCTAAAGATATGCAACTTTCAGCTTCACAAGATGATAGCAAATTGTTCCCAAAGTGCTGATCAGCCTATTCCTATCAATTTTTGTTAATCACGTTTCTTTTTTAACTTTTTATTTTGTATTAGGGTACAGCCAGTTAACGTGTTAATCACATTCTTATCAACACTTGGTATTTCAAACAAAATTAGGTTTTCAACAAGAAGTCTATTAACTTAATGAACAAGTGAGAACATGTTAAGAATTTTGACTTATGTTCTAATCTTATGACTAAAAATTTCTAGCCAAATAAAGTGCCAGAACTTCTAGAAGACTGAACTACACTGAGTTGTTCTGTATTCTTTTTGAGATCTTGCTTGGCAAATGCTTCACATATTCTTTGCTTGAAAGTACATCTTGCTGTTACTCTATTTGCTTTGCTGCTCAAGTATGCAAACAGTAATCTCTCTCAGTTGTGGTCTCAGTGCTTGATTATTTTAAGGTTCAGCATCCCTGAGATATTATCTGCTAAGTAACAGTTTAACTGACTGAGAAAACAGATACGTTGTCCTTGATATAGTATGACACGCTTCATTTGAAAAAGATGAATTTTTATCGGTAGTTTTGATATCAGTTTAAAGCTCAGAGGCTCAGTGAAATAAAAGCAGGCTGTTTGATGAGAATAAAGCAGGCTGTTTGATGAGAAGTTTCGGTTGATTATGTCAAAATGTGTCCTTTTGTAGAACCAACCTGACATCTAAGGCTTCTATTAAGAACCTAGTTTAGCTAGTTTGTGGGTCTTGTCATCACTTGTAAGGTTGAGAATGTCTTTCCTGCTGTTTTTACACTTGCCAGGGGAGTGCCTCTTTTCGTCGGGGCACTTTCCCTTGGCTCCTGCTGTGTTTCATGACTCCTTGGCACATAAAAATCTACTTATTAGTCTAGATTCAGTGACTAAATCTACAAACGGAGAATTTTTGCTCTGCACAGTGATTGACTTCATTATTCACAGCTATCCTCTTGGTTAATGGGCCATCACCTGTCACCCTGTAAGGCACCTTCCTTATGTCTGTCTGGACTAGGTGACCCCAACAGGAGGTAAACTTCCTCCAGTTTAATCTTTCAAGTCAGTGGTCCAGTTAAGCCTAATCACCCAATAATGCCATGTTGTATACATTGCAGTGATACTGTCCTCATCATTGACAGAATCTTTCCCAGCACTGCTTTGCACCTTCTCATTCTTCTGGGTGTGAGTTTTTCTAGCTTGAAAATGAACAGGGCTTGTTACAGTGGGTGAGCTCACTTTGACTCCAGCACAGATTCCATTTTTTGTTTTGTTTTTAATTTCTGGAATTCTTCCTCATTGGCGAGGATCCAAGCTGTAGACTTAAAGAAGCCCTTGCTTGTAAGGTGGGAGTTTACAGATGCCCGATGGAGTGGAAGGAGAAATTGACAACGCAGAACTGTTAGGACTCCTAACATTGTTACACCACCGCCATGGAAGTGGTGTCGTTTGCTCAGTTACATCATAGCTACCTTTTCAGAGATTCCACCTGGAGGAAAATGTAACAGGTTGGAGCAGTTCAAGTTCACGCCTCACGGTCCATCCACAGGTCTTGCAATAGGGAAACTGCCCCAGGGGTGCCAGTTACAGATGGTGGGTCTCCCTGGCCCTGGTTCACTGAAGCAAATAGACTGCTTCTGGGCTGACCCAGAGCTTTAGACTCTCTATGATAAAATCACTCTTTTGTCACCTATGTTTAAAACGAAAATAAAGCAAAACCTTCCCATAAACCATTTGGCAAAGCCAAAAATATCCCCTTCCCCTCCTTGTATTTTTAAGACTCTAAATATTTTGAAATAGTTTAATGGGATGGTTTCCTGACTTAGATTCTTTTAATTCCTTAGGTAATGAAGACTTTAAATCTGGGAAGCTGTATATGGTTTTAGCACAGCACAGCACCCATCACACAGTAGAGACTCAATAAAGATGTGTTGACTGATTCAAAGAATGAATGAAAATGTACAAACTACCTACCATTCATAAAATAAATAAATCACATGGATATAATGTACAGCACAGGGAATGTAGTCAGTGGTATTATAACAACTTTGTATGGTGTATAATCTATAAAAATATTGGATCATTATTGCACACCTGAAACTAATATAGTATCGTATGTCACCTGTACCTCATAGGAAGGAAGGAAGGAAGAGAGAAAGAAAATGTTGAGAATTATTTCAGGATGGCTTCACAGCATATATTTTAGAGGGCTTTTGGGAAATAATCCCTACTTCTAGCAATGCACCTAAGCACAAGGGAGGGTAGTAACTTGCTTTTGGTCCTACAGGGCAAAGGGCCATTCATTCTGTCGATTTGCATTTCTCAGAGGAACAGAGTGGGAAGAGGAAAAGGGGAAGGTGACTTGTGTGTTTACCGTAATTACAGGCTGGAGTTTTGGAAATGAACTTAAAAATCTTTTTTCGATTAAGCTCCTTGCACGTTACTTGTGTGTTGACATATGAAACCTTCTGAATGAAAAATAGGGAAAGTTTTGGAGAACCATGTCTCTGTGCTGTGCGTGGTGTGGCTGTCATGCATTGTTCCTGCTGTTTCACCGCACCACATCCCCTATATTTGGGCCAAACTGCGTTTATTGAGAAACAATAAAAGAGGGAGGGAGGGAGGGAGAAAAAGAGGATGCATGTTTTGGATTTCTATTCCTAAACACTCATCAGGGTTAAAAAATGAATGAGATCCAGGGTGTCCTGGGGTGACTTTATAACAATGAGAAGGTAGAAATATACTTCTTACCTACAAAAACAATTTCAAAACATCTATTTAGAAAAAGGGAAATATCTGTTTTCTGAGTTTGAACTAAGCTATTCTACATGGATATCATCTGATAGAATAACAGAGTTTTCTGAAGGATACACTGGGAACATTTTTTAAAAGTGGTTTATTAACTGCATCAGTAAAATAATACCATATTGCTTACCCAAAAAGCTGGCACAGTTGTAAAATTCTTAAAGTTTTAAAGATGTTTGGTGTTTTGATGGGCGATGTGTTTAGAAGATAAAGCCTCCCCAAAGCTAATTTGATTTGTTCTGCAGTTTGCTAACAATGGTGTTCTTTAGTGCCTAACCAAAGTGTTCCGATGATGAGATGGCCAGAATACATTTTTAAAGTTAGACTTGCATTTTAAAAGTAGCAATGTAATGTGAGATCTCTTAATTTTACTAAGGTGTCTAGATTGTTACTATCAGATATACTTACAAAAGTAAAGTTTAACAGTTCATTCAAGGAACTGCAACATAGACAACTTGGTAAGTATTTATTGACTGATAGGATATTTTTCCTGAAAAAGCTGTATGTGAATCAGATTTTTGTCCATTGCATCATAATTTTACATTTAGTATGATTCGTCTTGTAAGAAAAGGAATCTCCCAAATTTATATTTGCATCAAACCCAAATTTTCGTAGATCAGAACTGCTTGGAGTAAGGGCCCCTTTAAGATGCCTTGTGTTGTGTAAGGTCTCGTTTATTCTTTTTGAGGTTGCTAAGGTACAGAAAGTTTGACTTTTTTTAAAGGGCAATAGTTATTCACCAGTTTATAAACAGTTAAGTAAAAATAGATTTCTAAGGATCTTCAATTTGTAAGTAATAAATCATCCACGTTGAAATAGTTGACCTGGATTCTATTTTACTTAAGAATGTGGAATGTTTTATAAACACACCAAGAGTTACAAATATAGAAGAGAGGAAATAAAGAATTGCACTCTCAGTACTATGCAATATACATTGTGCCTATATGAAATTTTAGTCAAAGCATTCTATTACATAACAGTAAAGCATGTTAGAATTGGGTCTAAATTAAGACTAGGCTCTGAATAACACAAAGTCTACTTTGTTGCAACCCTATTTGGTCCTGTGAGTTGTTGTTGTTCAATCACTCAGTCTGTCTGACTCTTGGGACCCCATGGACTGCAGCACGCCAGGCTTCCCTGTCCTTCACTATCTCCTGGAGTTTGCTCAAACTCATGTCCGTTGAGTCAGTGATGCCATCCAACCATCTCATCCTCTGTCATCCCCTTCTCCTCTTGCCCTCAATCTTTCCCAGCTTCAGGGTCTTTTCCAATGAGCTGGTTCTTTGCATCTCGTGGCCAAAGTATTGGAGCTTCATTTTCAGCGTTAGTCCTTTCCAGTAACTATTCAGTGTTGATTTTCTTTAGTATTAACTGGTTTGGTCTCCTTTCTGTCCAAAGGACTCTAGAGTCTTCTCCAGCACCACAGTTTGAAAGCATCAGTTCTTCAGGGCTCAGCCTTCTTTATAGTCCAACTCTCGCATCCATACAGGACTACTGGAAAAACCATAGCTTTTGACTGACTTCACCTGCAGTTGCAAGCCTTGAATTGACCAGAGTTCCGAAATAATTACGAGACAGGTTCTGCTAGTGTAATAGTTGTCTGGGTGGGGAGACAGTTTCTTGGTGCTTCATACTCTGCCATCTTTTAGAATCCTCTTCCTTTAGTCTTTTTAAAGACTGTCCCCCATGCCTCTGCCACCACCACCTAATCTAGTTTGAATAGTCAGCTATTTAGTCTCTTCAGCTTTTTCCCCTTCTCTCTCATACTTTCTCCTTCTCCTCTTTCTTCTAATTCAATGGGTCTGTTTTTTTTTGTTTTTAATAAAATCTTTTGGTGGTCACAAGTTCTTTTAAGAATTTGAAGAAAATTACCTATGGATTGATTGCCTTGAAAAATCCATATATCTCCCAGTAAGAGCCGATAGTTGAGACCCATTGTTATTATTGCTTAGTCACTCAGTCACGTCTGATTCTTTTGAGACCCCATGGACTGTAGCCTACCAGGCTTCTCCATTCATCAAACTTCCCAGGCAAAAATACTGGAGTGGGTTGCTATTTTCTTCTCCAGGGGATCTTCCCGACCCAGGGATCGAACCTGTGTCTCCTGCATTGGTAGGTGAGTTGTTTACCACTGAGCCACCTGGAGGCTCCTCAGAGGTCCATTATTGTTATTGTTTAGTCACTAAGTCATGTCTGACTCTTTCCAACCCCGTGGACTGTAGCCCATCAGGCTCCTCTGTCCATGGGATTTCCCCGCAAGAATACTGGGGTGGGTTGCCATTTCCTTTTCCAGGGGATCTTCCTGACCTAGAGATCAAACCCTTATCTCCTGCATTGGCAGGCAGGTTCTTTACTGCAGAGACACCAGGGATGCCCTTCAGAGATGCCCTGAAATCCCACCATGGGAGCCCTTGTTATAACGATGCATGTCTGTCAACTTCCCTTGACACTCTGGGCAGGAGGTATTCTACCCGAGGCTCAGGATGCTCACTAAGGGACTGGTGAATGGAAACTTCCCTCTCATAGACGTGTAGGAAGTCTTTGAATGTTGTTAGAAAAACCTCTTTACCAGAGTGTGAAATCATGACACCGTTTCCATATTTATCCACCAACTGGCGTGTTTATCCAATGACATTAAACTGGTATGTGTATGAGGTAGTTACTTATACCTTACAAGACAAACCTGTGACTGCCATTCATTTGGAACATGTAGGGATGACAGGCTAGTTTAAGTGAGGACTGATCTGAATACGTCTGTGTATTTGTGTATGTGTGTGTTTTAAGTCTGGTTTCTCTTCAATAATATGACATGATATATATGTGATAATAGTAATAATAACAGCCAACTATTTTCTAGATAGATGTTCTTTGGGGTCTCTTTTTACCTTTCAAAGCCATATTAATTACTGATACATGAAAGAGTGATAGAGAAGTAGTCAAGAAAAAGTCTGTTCCTTTAAGGGGGTTAAATGTTCTTTTGGAAAGTGTGTTCAGATTCTAAATTTCTATAGTAAACTGTTCTATAGAGGGGATACCAAGCTGTACTTCATGCTGGCTATGGATCAGAGGACCAGAATTGACAAGGTTACTCAGTACTCTGTGATGACCTGGATGGGTAGGATGGTGGGGATGGGAGGGAGGTCCAAGAGGGAGGGGATATATGCGTACATTTAGCTGACTCACTTCATTGTACAGCAGAAATGGACACAACAATTGTAAAGCAATTATACCTCAATTTTTAGAAAATAAAATGAGGCTTCTTCAAAACCCCTAAAAATTGATGAGGTTGAGAAATTAAAAAACAAAACAAATAATGAAATAACAGTGTTCTGTCCTGGATGTTTCCAGAGTGGCCCTTGCAGAGCCTGGTTGGTGATGGAGACTTTTCTTGTCTGGGTTGACCAAGAAGCAGTGCCCTTGAGGGACTGTTCAGTGGTTCCATATGCTCCAGAGCAGACAACCAAGGTATCCACCTTAAGCAGTAATTTTTGAATTTTATCTTCTTCAGGATTGAATTCACCAGTTGGATCTTCCAGTGAGGCCAAGTAAGTGGAAATAAGATTGAGTAACTGGTAACAGAAGTTCAGTTTAAACTAACAACTTAAAGTCTCATTTCTCCCACACTTTTATCCAGCCAAATTAGATCTGAGTGTGGAATAATGTACAGTTAAATCATGGTGAGTAGACATGGTTAGTTCTGCTTTATTCCCACCCCCTTTTTTTAAATTTATTTTTTAATTGGAGAAAATTTGCTTTACAACGTTGTGTTGATTTCTGCTGTACAACAACGCAGTCAGCCATGTGAAATGTTAGTTGCTCATTCATGTTGTGACCCCTTGGTCTTAACCCGCCAGGCTCCTCTGTCCATGGAATTCTCCAGGCAGGAATACTGGAGTGGGTTGCCATTCCCTTCTCCAGGGGATCTTCCCGACCCAGGAATTGAACCCAGGTCTCCTGCACTGCAGGCTAACTCTTTACCATCTTAGCTGCCAGGGATAGCTGTTCCCTCCCTCTCTTAAGCCTTCCTCTCCTTCCCTGACTCCACCCCTCTGTATTCTGGGAGCACCAGTGGGCTGCCTGTGTTACAGAGCAGCTTCTCACCGGCTGTCTGTTTCACACGTGGGTAGTGGGTCTATATTGATGCTACTTTGTCCATTCATCCCACTCTCTCCTTTTCCCGCTGTGTCCACAGGTCCGTTTCCTACATCTACGTCTCCATTCCTTCCCTCAAATAGGTTCATCAGTACCATTTTTCTAGATTTTGTATGTATGCGTTAATATATGAAATTTGTTTTTCTCTTTCTGACTTACTTCACTCTGTATAACAGGCTCTAGGTTCATCCACCTCACTAGAGGTGACTCAAATTGATTCTTTTTATGGCTGAGTAATATTCCATTACTCATTATTCCACACACCACATCTTTCTTTTTTTTTTTTCTAATTTTATTTTATTTTTAAATTTTACATAATTGTATTAGTTTTGCCAAATATCAAAATGAATCTGCCACAGGTATACACGTGTTCCCCATCCTGAACCCTCCTCCCTCCTCCCTCCCCATACCATCCCTCTGGGTCGTCCCAGTGCACTAGCCCCAAGCATCCAGTATCGTGCATCGAACCTGGACTGGCAACTCGTTTCTTACATGATATTTTACATGTTTCAATGCCATTCTCCCAAATCTTCCCACCCTCTCCCTCTCCCACAGAGTCCATAAGACTGTTCTATACATCAGTGTCTCTTTTGCTGTCTCGTACACCGGGTTATTGTTACCATCTTTCTAAATTCCATATATATGCGTTAGTATACTGTATTTATGTTTTTCCTTCTGGCTTACTTCATTCTGTATAATAGGCTCCAGTTTCATCCACCTCATTAGAACTGATTCAAATGTATTCTTTTTAATGGCTGAGTAATACTCCATTGTGTATATGTACCACAGCTTTCTTATCCATTCATCTGCTGATGGACATCTAGGTTGCTTCCATGTGCTGGCTATTATAAACAGTGCTGCAGTGAACATTGGGGTACACGTGTCTCTTTCCCTTCTGGTTTCCTCAGTGTGTATGCCCAGCAGTGGGATTGCTGGATCATAAGGCAGTTCTATTTCCAGTTTTTTAAGGAATCTCCACACTGTTCTCCATAGTGGCTGTACTAGTTTGCATTCCCACCAACAGTGTAAGAGGGTTCCCTTTTCTCTACACCCTCTCCAGCATTTATTATTTGTAGACTTTTGGATCGCAGCCATTCTGACTGGTGTGAAATGGTACCTCATAGTGGTTTTGATTTGCATTTCTCTGATAATGAGTGATGTTGAGCATCTTTTCATGTGTTTGTTAGCCATCTGTATGTCTTCTTTCGAGAAATGTCTATTTAGTTCTTTGGCCCATTTTTTGATTGGGTCATTTATTTTTCTGGAGTTGAGCTGTAGGAGTTGCTTGTATATTTTTGAGATTAGTTGTTTGTCAGTTGCTTCATTTGCTATTATTTTCTCCCATTCTGAAGGCTGTCTTTTCACCTTGCTAATAGTTTCCTTTGATGTGCAGAAGCTTTTAAGGTTAATTAGGTCCCATTTGTTTATTTTTGCTTTTATTTCCAATATTCTGGGAGGTGGGTCATAGAGGATCCTGCTGTGATGTATGTCGGAGAGTGTTTTGCCTATGTTCTCCTCTAGGAGTTTTATAGTTTCTGGTCTTACGTTTAGATCTTTAATCCATTTTGAGTTTATTTTTGTGAATCACACCACATCTTTCTTATCCATTTATCTATAGATATACATCTAGGTTGCTTCTGTGTCCTGGCTACTGTAAAGAGTGCTGCAGTGAACATTGCGGGTACATAGGTCTTTTAGAATTGTGGCTTCCTCAGGGTATGTTCCCAGTAGTGGAATTTCTGGGTCATATGGTAGATATATTCCTAGTTTTTTTTTTTTTTTTTTTAAGAAATCTACATTCTGTTCTCCATAATGGCTGGATCTGTTTAATTCCTACCAACAGTGTAGGAGAGTTAGTTCCCTTTCCTCCACATCCTCTCCAGCCTTTGTAGATTTTTTGATGATGTCCATTCTGACTGGTGTGAGTTGATACCTCATTGTAGTTCTGATTTGCTTTTCTCTAATAATTAGTGATATTGAGCATCTTTTCCTGTGTTTATTGGCTGTCCATAGTGCTGTTTCCTTTTAAGTGGTTCTGTTTATTTAAAAAACTTGAAAATGAGAAGTTGTTTTGCTCACTCAGTTCGGGTTTATTGTAAAACTCAGTTGCCAGAAAAAGAGAGTACAGTACTGTTTTTGTGCTGTGAGTGCGTGAAGTGGACCACGAGTGAACCGGAGAAGGCATGGCCCTGCTGCTTCTTTCCTTCCACCCACAGAAGGAAAGCTCTAATGGTCAACAGATGGCGTTTGTGGATGTCTGGCCCCATGAACCCCCGGATGCAGGAGCCAAAAATGGTGGTAGACCCAATCACACCACGCGTATGTTTTCACTCTTATTCCCTGGGGCTGATAAAAATAATGCTGGAAAGAAACAGAAAGCTGGAGAGAAAAGTGGGCACTGTGCTATAATTGGTAGATGACATTTGTCATACAAAGGACCGGTTTGACAGCCATGGAGAGAAGTTGTTTTGCCCCGGTCCATGTGATATATCTTCATGGGTGAAAAGCTTTACTTTCAGACTCCCCAGTGGTAGCAGCATAGCACCAACAGCTGAGAGAAAAGTACTGTTTCCCCTTTGCACTCATACTTACGCTCCCCTGAAACAGAATTTGAACAAATATTTAAAGGTGCAAAATACTATTTGAAATGAACGTTGTAGTAATATCTTGGCATAATGGCCACAAAATACTTCATTGCTTGGCAGAAGAGAGGTGTAGAGGCAAGTGGCCATTAGCATCGAGGAAGGCTTGTTTCACTCAGTAAAAGCAAGTGCAGTGGACAAAGAAGTATATTCTTCATGCTATTGGAAACGTGTCGTGGAAATGTGGTGTTTCCATTCCTTTAGCACAAACAAATCGTTCGGTTTCACTTTAAAGTGGGAGAAAAACAAGCCATGCGGGGGATTACGTGTGGTGGTTGTGTAATCGCTTGTGACACCACAGCCATGGGATCATGGACCCAGCGCCCAGACCCTCCCCATGAGGCTGAGCCCTTCTTGATCCACAGATGAGGAAATGAGGGGCCCTGGAGAGAATGCAAGACTAGTTCAGGATCACACAGTCGGTCCATGGCAGGGTTACAGTTTCCTTACAGAAGTGAGAGTTTAACCACAAAAAGCTTATTAGAAAGTTGTCCTCACCTGCCTAGCTAGGTTATCTTTTAACTGTGACTTAAAGCCTTCCTCGTGCAGCTCAGAGATCTTCTTTGGAACCTTCCAGAACCCCCTGAGTTGGGCCAAGGGTTCTTCCTCCTACGCCACTTATTGCCTCTCTTCTGTAGCTCTTGTTATATTTTGTAGATGTCATCTGGTTGTTTTTGTGTATCAATCCTGCGTGTACATTCATCTTCATAGTTTATTCTATTTCATTCTTCTTTGTACTTTATAGGAATGGAGTACGGACAAGCTTTAGTAACGCCCCCCACCCCCCGGCTCCTATTTGTGTGACAGTTTTTTAATGACTCCCCGGGATGCTATGTGTTAATTACTAAAATTATTATGTGTCTGACCAGTGGTATTTTCAGGAGGTTAGAGCTTGCTCTTGGTTAGAGCATATAGTCTATGTGAACCTAAATTATCTGACAGAAGAAAGCCATTTTGAGTCAGATTGATGCTACTGGACAGACTTGGGCAGGGTGGGGGTGGCCTGCACGGTGGGTGTCAGTGATGACCAGCTGGAGATAAGTGAGGACCCTTTGTTCTACTAGTGGCTACAGTATTACAGGAATGAGAATGGGATAACCTTTAGGAACCCTAAACTGCACCCCTGGACAAATGGGAACCATTAACATTGACAGGAACCTGAAGCCTTAGTGTTACTGAGAGTCCAAGTTTGATATGTTTTTTTGCACTTAGTTTTCCTATTAAAAATATATACATCAAACAAGTGTAGAGAATCATATTTTGAACATCTTTGGACCCACCAATCAGCTTTATTAGACCTTAACTTTTCTTAAACAGAACCTGCTGCTGCTGCTGCTAAGTCGCTTCAGTCGTGTCTGACTCTGTGCGACCCCATAGATGGCAGCCCACCAGGCTCCCCCGTCCCCGGGATTCTCCAGGCAAGAACACTGGAGTGGGTTGCCCTTTCCTTCTCCACTGCATGAAAGTGAAAAGTGAAAGTGAAGTCGCTCAGTCGTGTCCAACTCTTAGCCACCCCATGGACTGTAGGCCACCAGGCTCCTTCATCCATGGGATTTTCCAGGCAAGAGTACTGAGTGGGGTGCCATTAAACAGAACCTAAATTTATGTATTTTCAATTTAATTTGTTTTTATTAAAAATTTTTATTAAAGTTTGATTCACAATGTTGTGTTAGTTTCAGGTATATAGCAGAGTGATTTGGTTATACACATATATGTGTGTATGTATCAGAGAAGGAGATGGCAGCTTATAGTGTTCTTGCCTGGAGAATCCCAGGGACGGGGGAGCCTGGTGGGCTGCTGTCTTTTCGGATATGACTGAAGTGACTTAGCAGCAGCAGCAGCAGTATATATGTACGTGTGTGTGTGTGTGTGTGTATACACACACATACATACATACATGTACATATGGGCTTCCCCAATGGCTCAGCAGTAAAGAATCCACCTGCCAGTTCAGGAGACGAAGGTTCGATCCCTATGTCTGGAAGATCTCCTGGAGAAGGAAATGGCAGCCCACGCCAGTATTCTTGCCTGGGAAACACCATGGCCAGAAGAGCCTGGCAGGCTACAATCCATGGGGTCACAGAGTCAGACCCAGCTTAGTGACTAAACAACAACTATTTTTATATATTCTTTTCCAGATTCTTTTCCCTTACAGGTTTTTGCGAGATATTAAATTTAATTCCTTAACTATAACCTTTTGGTATTTTGTATTCTTTTCCTTCCCTATCCAGAGGTCACTATTATGAATTTGGCGTTTGTTACTCAGAGATTCTAAAGTTGATTCTTTGGGGCCTCCCCACTAAGGCAAGGGCTCTGTGTGATGGAACAGGAGCTGTGTCTTGTGCCAATAAAACCATAGTTTTGGAGCCATGGTGAGACTCATAAAGATTTGAAATGTGGCAGTGAAATCAGACTGCAGAACCAGGGTTCTCAGACCCTAGATTCTTGACTAGTTGGAATTTCCCCAGGGGACAAGGAGGGACAGTGGACCCCGAAAGTCACTCATCAGGGTACAGCTCACACAGACATGGCTTGAGGAAATGTATCATTTAGGAGTAATGCTTTTCAAACATTTTTCTACTGTAACCCACAATAACAAATTTTGCAAAGTGACCTTCGATACTTGGCGCACATGCACACACACACACACACACACACACACATACACGGAACACGTACCTCCAAATGAAGCTTTTACATGAAATAATACCTATTGTTTCTTAGCTGCACTGAAATAGGGTCTGTTTTTTTTTTTCCACAAAAGCAATTTGTTCCAATAAATTGATTTCCCAGGCCATTAGTAGATTGGAGCAGTTAAAACAATAGCAGCAAACCCGGGTTTGCAGAACTGTGATTTGTTTCCTGGAGCAAAAGTTTTTCTAAAGGGTCTTTTAGTTTAACTCTACTGAACATCTTTATAAGCAGCTGTTTTCTACTGATGGCCTAAGCTTCAAGAGTTATGCCACGATTTACTAATAAAAAATTCTGTGTAAAACTAAGCAGAATTCAGAGCTCTTTTGAGGTTCAGGTTATTCTGTGTCATGTTGCTTCTCCTCCTCAGAGCCCTTCATCCTCTTCAACGATTGCTTTAAGGCAGCCTGTCTCAATTAAGTAAACAGAGCTTGAACACAGTGACTTAACTATACTTTATAAATTCATGATTGTTAAGCCACAAAATCAACCTTTCCAAATAAAACTGAGTGTAAGTCAAACTGCCAGGAGAAAAAGAACAGCTATGGAGTCTTTAACTCTCCTTTCACCATAGTTTACCCTCTCTCTGTATACAGGGCTAACTAAAGTCTACACAAGGAATAAAGTGAAGTACGTGTTGCTTCATGTTTATTGAATGTCACCCATTTTTGTGTAATCAGACTGCCATCCTCTTCACACAGCTCTGTTATTGTTGTTTAGTTGCTAAGTCATGTCCTACTCTTTTGAGACCCCATGAACAATAGCCCACCAGGCTCATTTGTCCATGGGATTTCCCAGGCAAGAACACTGGAGCGAGTTGCCATTTCCTTCTCCAGGGGATCTTCCTGACCCAGGGATTGAACCCGTGTCTCCTGCATTGGCAGGCCGGTTCTTTACCGTCTGAGCCACCAATAACCCTTCTTCACAGAGCTGCCTGATGATCATGATAAGAGCAGGAGTTGTGACAGCACCTCTGTCCAAAGACGTGTATGTAATTGAACCCAGAAAGGTGCAACTCCAGGGAGGCAAAGGGGAAAATTACGTCTCATGCGTATTAAACGCGCAGTTGTTGGAGATGATGAACTAGATTGATTCCAAGATGCTAAAATGAGTCAGCTTTCTCCAAAATCCTACCAGCAACCATTTTACAAGGGAAACAAGGGAGCTGGTTTCTAAAATCTGGAAGAAGCAGAGGGTTTTGTTTAAGCCAGCTATTTTTTCACAGAAGAGGAAATGCAGAGCTACCTCAGGAAATTTAAATGGGACTGTTAAAAAACTGGGGAGGAATGTCTCCTTGGGATGAGAAGGCAAAGAAAAGTTCAGCTGATTTTAAGGGAGAATAACAAAAGTGATGGTGTGTGACTGTGTGTAACTTCTAGAACGTTCTGGTCTTATGACCCCTTTCTACTTTTAAGAATTATTGAGAACTCCAAAGAACCTTTGTTGATGTGGCTCATTTTTTTTTTTTTTTTGCACCATTTTAGGAATTAAGACTGAAAAGCTTAGAACGTTTACTGAGTTATTAAAGACAATGATAAACTCATTATATATTATGAATAACAAACATTTTTACTTTTTAAAAATCAGCTTTTACCCCCCAATAGTGAAGAGTGTTATTGTTTTGTATTTTTGCAAGTCTCCTTAATGCCTGGTTGACTATGACACTTGGATTCTCATTACTGCTCCTGCAAACAATCTGTTGTGATCTGTTGTTTGGGTTCAAGTACATGGGGGAAGGTTTAGGGCACCCAGATGTCTTAGTTGGAAAAGAGAGGCTCTCACAGTCCCCTAAAGGGGACTCTGGGACTCCCAGGGGCCCTTGGGTCACATTTTGAGAACCACTATCCTATAAAGTAGTTTGGAAGCATAAACGAGAGTGGTGAGATTACTGTGTTAATCCCTCCGTTGTGTCCAGCTCTTTATGACCCGGTGGACTGTAGTCTGCCAGGCTCCTCTATCCATGGATTAGAATTGGAAGAGAGGAGCTCCTTCAGAAGTGTTGCAGTGATCAAAGGGAGAGGTCAGGTGGGGCGAGGCTTAGATGTTGGCAGAAATGGAGAGAAACCTCCCAAACTTGAAAGACGTTTTGAAGGCAGAATTACCAAGACTTGGAATAGGGCATAAAACAGAAGGAAGAGTCAAGATGACTAATAAGAGTTTTCTTTTTTTTTTTTTTTGGTATCTGCCTTTATTATTTTTAATTAATTAATTTCTGGCTGTCCTGGGTCTTTGTTGCTGCACATGGGCTTTCTTAATTGCATCGAGCCCAAGCTACTCTTTGTGGCGTGCAGGCTTCCGCACTGTGAAGGCTTCTCTTGCCGTGGAGCGTGGGTTCTAGGGCACTTGGGCTTCAGTAGTTGCAGTTCACAGGCTCTGTAGCTGTGGCTATCATATGGGTTCAGTAGCTGTGGTGCATGATTTGGCCTGTGGCTGATTTGCCCTGTGGCATGTGGGATCTTCCCAGGGCAGGGATTGAACCCATGTCTCCTGCATTGACAGGTGGATTCTTAATCACTGGACCACCAGGGAAATCCTAAGTGTTTTCAAATATAGAACATCTGAAAAATATTTTCTCTCTTACACCCAACCTTTACCCTTTTCTGAAAATTATCCCAATGAAATTCAATGAAGTCTTTTTTTTTTTTTCCTCCCCCCAGAGTTGTCCTGCCCACCCCAGGGCTTTGGAGAAAGTCAACTGCTTCTCAGCCTGCATTGGTCACAGTCACTTCCAGAAGAAAGGGAAGACCTATGACGTCCCTGGGGACTTGGGACCTATGACCTCCCAAGGGGCGTCCTTGGTCACTTTGCTCGGTCCCTGCAGGCAGTGAAGGGCTGTGGGTCCAGCTCCTGTGTGCACCGGACGCCTGCAGTTCCCCCCTCTTATGCACTCCAGCACCCCCATAAGCTCCCTCTTCTCCTTCACCAGCCCGGCAGTGAAGAGACTGCTCGGCTGGAAGCAAGGAGATGAAGAGGAAAAGTGGGCGGAGAAGGCAGTGGACTCTCTAGTGAAGAAGTTAAAGAAGAAGAAAGGAGCCATGGATGAGCTGGAGAGGGCGCTCAGCTGCCCGGGGCAGCCCAGCAAGTGCGTGACCATTCCCCGCTCCCTGGACGGGCGGCTTCAAGTGTCCCACCGCAAGGGGCTGCCCCACGTCATCTACTGCCGGGTGTGGCGCTGGCCGGACCTGCAGTCCCACCACGAGCTGAAGCCGCTGGAGTGCTGCGAGTTCCCATTCGGCTCCAAGCAGAAAGAGGTGTGCATCAACCCCTACCACTACCGCCGCGTGGAGACGCCAGGTGGGTTTCCTTCATGGTTTAACCGTGACAGGTAAGAGGGCGCATCCCGGTTAGTGGAGAGCCATGGGCCACCGTCAGGAGAAGGAACCCCCTACCACCACTGCAAGAGAGACAGAACGAGGGAGGTTCAGTTTGGAGAGGCCGATCCAAAATTTTGTAGTCAGAATAACCTAGACAGAAGATCTTTCATTTCAGTATAGATGTAAGCTTTGTGTGATTTTGGAAAACGGCATTTTATTTTGATATATTTTCGAGTCATCGTCCAGTTCTTGAAAGGTCTAAATATGGCCTTGACGTGATCAACTGTTTAAAAAAGAAATCTTTCTCCCCGTTTCCTCCCCTTGAACTCAGCTGTACTGAACTAAACCAGCTGCACTCTCCCCACGCTAAAGTAAGCAGAGGTGTCCTCTAAACTAAGCAGATGATGGCAGAGTTGCTGGAAACCCTTCCAAGACTGAAAACAATGGCAGTGAGGGGAGATTGGCAGCTCTTCTTAAATATGACTTTAAATATAGGAAAGTATTAATCCTAAAACGTTTCAGGCACGCACGTGTGTGTTAAGTCCGGTGTTCATCTTTGTTCCTTCACACTGGTGTAACAGTTGGACTGCTTTTCTCTTTGAGTGGAGGGTTCTGCAGCTACAGGGATGCAGTTTTTGAGGGAGCTTCCTCTCCCCGTTCCTGGAGGGGCCGGCTCATGCGCTCTGGGAAGCAGCCCATGTCCATCAGGAGGCGGCTCTGTCTAGGAACACAGGTGGTGGGGGAGTCCAGCCTGCCGCCTGGCTCCCTCCTGGATTCAGTTAACCTTGTAGCCATCCCTGTTAAGTCCTGCCCAGCCTAGCGCAATCTTAGTGAGGTGACCTTTCAGGCTCCTGAATCTTGCCATCATGCTGTTACACTGATGTCAAGGATGTTACCCGCCTGAGCGTGGACGCTTCTCACAGTCATGTCACTCAGGATACATTATGAGACCATGATGAGAAAGGCCCACCTTCCTGGTGAATCCAGTGTGTTTTCCCCTACATCATATACCTCTTTGCTTTCTTCTCTTTCTTGCTTCTCTCTGGGCTTTCTTCATCTACTTTAAGAACATGTCATTAAGGAGTTTATGACAGAAACGACTTCTTTTTTGTTTCTAAGATTTGAGTTATAGTAAGCATTCAGAATATATCCCATGAAAAATGTTCATCAGGAAATCATTTTTCTCTTCCTCAGTAATGTAGTTATTAGATGTGTTTGTAAGATGTATCAGGCATTCCTTTTGAACACTCGAAACCCTGATTTTAGAGGATTATTTGATGTTTTCATTTTTCATATTATGTGAGGTTCTTTCAGAAATAACAGAATGAATGTTTTTACATATGGCAGGTTTCATATCTTGGTATTTTAGGTTTGAGTTTCCAAGATGAAAGATGGCTAAATATGGTGTTAATTTTAAGGTGATGTTTAAGCTGTCTTTTTTTATTCCTAACTTTGATTTTTTAAATAAAAAGACAAATTTTATATCTAGCTTTCTGTCCAGGCTTAAAGTCAATATTTGGAGAACAATGAAAGATGCTAATGTTCAGCAAGTGTGCTGGGTCCCTAATTACCATAAAACAACTGAAGTTTTGCCTTTGAAATCTCTCATCTTTTGACCACCCATGCTTGGAACCTTGAAGGCTGCATTCTAGATTTTTTTTTTCCTTCTCACAAACTATTAAAATAATCTATTTTAGTGCTTTTCAAACTATCTGCAGTGAAGCACCAGTTTTAAAAAAGCTTCCAATCCGTCAAATATCAATATTTTTACAATACAAATAAATTACTGGGCAGATGAAATTTTTAAAAGACTTAAAAATGAAAGCTTGATTTAAAAAAATACAACCTCAATTTTTTTCTTACTATTCATTTCAACAGATATAAAATTACTCTGTCAAGTGGCTATTAAGTTTCTAAACACAAACTTTCAGTTTGAATACTTGTATCTGGATGGACTGGCACCCAACAGCTGGTAAAGTCTCACCAGTCCTCAGACCTCACTTTGTGTGGCTTGTGTCTCGTAGAAGCCGTGCAAAAATGTTTTTGGGGCTCATAACAATTTTTCTTCATGCAGCCGGAAGTGATTTCAGTATAATTTCTCCTCTGTGTTAAATTCCTACACTTTATCAAAACCACATGACTTCTGAAAAAGATACAAAAGCTTTTTTCAGCTTTGCTCTGCAGTCCCTTATAAGACAGTTAACTCCTTCCGTGATCTGCCCCCAGGTCATGCTTAGATGATGTGGTATTTAAAAGGTAGCATTATGTTGAGGGGCTTCCCAGGTGGTTCAGTGGTAAAGAATCCACCTGCTAGTGGAGGAGATGCCAGAGACTCAGGTTCGATCCCTGGGTTGAGAAGATCCTCTGGAGGAGGAAATGGTGACCCATTCCAGCATTCTCGCCTGGGACATCCCATGGACAGAGGAGCCTGGCAGGCTACAGTCCATGGAGTCACAAAGAATCAGATGCGACTGAGCACATGTTGAGACCAATGTCTGTAAGCTCACTAGGTCTTATTTGCAAGCAGCAGTTGTCACACAGAAATAGAACTGAGTGATTAAGAATAGCTATTGCTCTAGATTAAATATCTGTGTCCCCCCAAATTCATATATTGAGAACCTCATGCCCAAGGATGATATCATATTAAGAGGCAGTGCCTTTAGATGGCTAGATCATGAAGCCAGACCCCCATGAGTGGGATTAGTGTCCTTATAAACGGGTCCCCAGAGAGAACCCTTGTCCCATCCTGTATGAGGACACAGAGAGAAGGCAGCCTACAGCCCTTCTGTAGAGGCTCTGCCCAGAATCTGACCAGGCTGCACCCCCTTCTTGGACTGTCCAGCCTCTGGGACTGTGAGAAAGAAATTTCTGTTGTATATAAGCTTCCCAGTCTATGGTCTATATGTTCTAGTAGTCCACAGGGGCTAAGACAGCTGTGCTTTGAGTGAAAGTATTTACAAATATGATCAGTGCAATCCTAAGGTTAACGGATCTTGTCAGGCTGAATTACAACTCTGATGATACTATCAGCTTTCCTTACAAATCTCCACTGCCTTTAGTTTTACTCAGATGATAGAAATACATTATCAAGATGTTTATCTCAATAAAGACAAATTCATCTTCTCTTTTGGTGCGTCAGATCTGCAGGCCATGGAGGAATGAAGGTCTCTGCTTTCAGATATGAGGACTTCTGTTTATCAATGTTAAGGATACCCTGTAGGTATATTAGAACTGAAGTCACAGAGAGTATTCAAATTCTTCATCCAAAAAAGAAAAGTGAGTGTTTATTTGATCATTGTTAACACTGTGCTCAAGAAGCATCATTGAAAAATAAGCCCTATGTCATTTAGTGTGTCAGCCCCTCACTTTCAGACTATTCATGAGGCAAGACATCTTTTTATTCCTCTATATTCATCTCACACGCTAGTAAAATAATGCTCAAAATTCTCCAAGCCAGGCTCACCAATATGTGAACTGTGAACTTCCTGATGTTCAAGCTGGTTTTAGAAAAGGCAGAGGAACCAGAGATCAAATTGCCAACATCCGCTGGATCATAGAAAAAGCAAGAGAGTTCCAGAAAAACATCTATTTCTGCTTTATTGACTATGCCAAAGCCTTTGACTGTGTGGATCACAATAAACTGTGGAAAATTCTGAAAGAGATGGGAATACCAGACCACTTGATCTGCCTCTTGAGAAATTTGTATGCAGGTCAGGAAGCAACAGTTAGAACTGGACATGGAACAACAGACTGGTTCCAAAGAGGAAAAGGAGTACGTCAAGGCTGTATATTGTCACCCTGCTGATTTAGCTTATATGCAGAGTACATCATGAGAAACGCTGGACTGGAAGAAACACAAACTGGAATGAAGATTGCCAGGAGAAATATCAATAACCTCAGATATGCAGATGACACCACCCTTATGGCAGAAAGTGAAGAGGAACTCAAAAGCCTCTTGATGAAAGTGAAAGAGGAGAGTGAAAAAGTTGGCTTAAAGCTCAACATTCAGAAAACGAAGATCATGGCATCCGTCCCATCACTTCATGGGAAATAGATGGGGAAACAGTGGAAACAGTGTCAGATTTTATTTTTCTGGGCTCCAAAATCACTGCAGATGGTGACTGCAGCCATGAAATTAAAAGACGCTTACTCCTTGGAAGGAAGATTATGACCAACCTAGATAGCATATTCAAAAGCAGAGACGTTACTTTGCCAACAAAGGTCTGTCTAGTCAAGGCTATGGCTTTTCCTGTGGTCATGTATGGATGTGGGAGTTGGACTGTGAAGAAGGCTGAGCACCGAAGAATTGATGCTTTTGAACTGTGGTGTTGGAGAAGACTCTTGAGAGTCCCTTGGACTGCAAGGAGATCCAACCAGTCCATTCTGAAGGAGATCAGCCCTGGGATTTCTTTGGAAGGAATGATGCTAAAGCTGAAACTCCAGTACTTTGGCCACCTCATGTGAAGAGTTGACTCATTGGAAAATATTCTGATGCTGGGAGGGATTGGGGGCAGGAGGAGAAGGGGACGACAGAGGATGAGATGGCTGGATGGCATCACTGACTGGATGGACGTGAGTCTGAGTGAACTCCGGGAGTTGGTGATGGACAGGGAGGCCTGGCGTGCTGCGATTCATGGGGTCGCAAAGAGTCGGACACAACTGAGCGACTGATCTGATCTGATATTCATGGAATAAGTAAAAGGAGATTGAATGGCTTATCATCTGTGTCATTTTTGCATCATGATATTGAGGATTGTTCTATAATCTCATAAGGCAATATATGCAAATACTGGCTTTTAAAGGAGGAAGAAATCACTGTTTCCCTGCCACCCTCATTTGTGGTGGTTTAGCTTAAAACTGTTCATCTGCCTCTTGGAGTTTATATTCTATCTGTAGAACTGAAAATTATTGCTTGTTAAGAAGAGATAGTTTGCATGGTGGCTCAGAGGTTAAAGCATCTGCCTCCAATGCAGGAGACCCAGGTTTGATCCCTGGGTCGGGAAGATCCCCTGGAGAAGGAAATGGCAACCCACTCCAGTATTCTTGCCTGGACAGTCCCATGGATGGAGAAGCCTGGTGGGCTACAGTCCACGGGGCCGCAAAGAGTTGGACACGACTGAGCGACTTCACTTTCAAGAAGAGATAAATGTATGATAGTGGGTAAATGGTGAAATTTGTGATGGATATGATTATTACCATACTGTTCTTATTGTCTGTTTACTCCAAAATATTTACTTTTTATGAGAGTTTTTATAGATACTTGCATGTGATGGAAATCCATAGAGTGATTTGAAACAAGTGCTACCTCAGCTATCTCCAGGAACAATTTCTTTTAATCATTCTTGCTTGGTTCTTCTGCTAGCTCTCTCCATTATTACTAAAAAAATAGATAATTCTAAATAATATGCTTATACATCTGTTTCCAAATTTATCACTTTTAGCTAATTTCATTGACTCTAACATAAAAGGTGAAGATTTAGTTAATTTATATCACCTTTATCGTTTCTTCCTTTTCTCAATCTATATTTTGGTTTATATTATATTATTATTTAAGTTAATATAACATTGTTATTTTTTGCTATTATATATTTCCATTGTGGGATTTGGGGGTTCAAATTATTTCCCTTTAGAAGATTATTAGTCCATTGCCTTTTAAAAACCAGATCTTCGTTGCAGTGCAAGGCTTCTTATTGCAGAGGCTTCCCTTGTTGCAGAGCATGGGTTCTAGAGCTGGGGCTTCAGGAGCCTTGGCACATGGTCTTAGTTGTTCACATCATGTGGGATCTAGTTGCTGGCTCAAGGATCGAACCCATGTCCCCTGCATCGGCAGGCAGATTGTTAACCACTGGACCGGCAGAGAAATCCAGTCTGCTGTCCAGCATTGATGACGGGATGTCATAAATCAGTTTCTCATGTCCTTGTGGTGACTTTGAGGTAATCCTCTGGGAGCTTTTCAGTTTGTCCTTAGATGTTTGAAATTCAAGATGGTATGACTATGATGGATCTTTTTTTCACTCATTGGGCTGTATACTCTGTGGCTGTTTTCAATCTGATGACATAGATCCTTCTTCAGGCTCTGAGACATTTTCCCCTGTTGTTTCTTTGATCACTTCCTCTGTCTGTTTCCCCTGCTTCTCCTTCTGCAACTTAGGTTGGTCCCAGCTCACCCCTCAACAACACTCCATGGAATAACTTCTTTCTGCCAAGCCTGGGGACACTTCAGAAGCCAGTGGGCACTAGGGATGTCTGGACAATGCTTGCCTTTGAGAATTGCATCTGTCCTTGTTTTTGTGTTGAGTCAGGAGCAAAAACACTCATGTTCTTTTTAAAGTAGGGAACCCAGAGGGAAACTTACTAAAATGAACAGATAAGTTCTTATTACTGCTTCATCTTCTACTTCTTCACTTTTATTATTATTCACTGTTTATCTTTTACTTTATAATTTTTAGTTACCTTTAAATCTTTCTGGTAAAGACAAGTAGAATATTTTTACTTAACCAGCACCACGGAGCCTAAAAAATTTAGGCTAGTCATCTAAATAATTCAACACAGTTCCTGAGATATTAATATCTGAATAAAAATATCCAGGGCATGACTTGGGGTTTCATCATGAGCAATAGAAACGGATTTTGATTAAAAGAAAAAAAGAAAGAAAGAAAGAAAAAACACTTTAATGGCAGAATCAGAGGAAGAGGTGAACGATTAGATCCCCACAAGGTCAGGTAACAGGGCTGGCAGCTCTAGTCATTTCTGCTGTGGGAATGAATAGGCAGTTCTTAGACTACTGACATCAGGAGGATTCTCCTCTAAACTTTTCCTAAATTGGCTGCGAGGAGTGAAACCATTGCTTTAGCTTGATTGCCAAGCTCCCTTTTGGAGAAGAGATGGGACCATCTTGGACAGTGCTAGGAGGAGCACACAGAATGATGAACAGGTTGTGGCCCGAGTGGACAGACAGCAGCAGCCCGCGTCCACTCTGTATTTGGGGGCGCCGAGCGGAGGATCTAACGCGTGGGTTCTTCCTCCCCCAGTGCTGCCGCCCGTGCTGGTACCCCGACACAGCGAGTACAACCCGCAGCTCAGCCTCCTGGCCAAGTTCCGCAGCGCGTCCCTGCACAGCGAGCCTCTCATGCCGCACAACGCCACCTACCCCGACTCCTTCCAGCAGCCTCCGTGCCCCACCTTCCCGCCGTCGCCCGGGGCCCCGTTCCCGCCGTCCCCGTGCGCGGCCGGCTACCCCCACTCCCCGGGCAGCCCCTCCGAGCCGGAGAGCCCCTTCCAGCACTCAGGTCAGTGCCGGCCGCGGTCTCCTGGGATGCGATCCAACGCGGTTGTGTGGGCGGGGCCATCGTGAGCATCATTTGTCACTTGCAGTTCAAACCACAGGCTCTAGGGGGCCCTTGGACCCTGCCCACCCTCTTGATCAGGACTCAGTCCATTTTGGAGCAGTTATCAGTTTTTTTTCTTTTTAAAAAATTTTTATTGGGGTGTAGTTGATTTACAGTGTTGGTTAATTTCAAGTGTATTGCAAAGTGAATCCCTTACACATATACATATTCCACTCTTTTTTAGATTCTTCCCCCATATAGGTCATTATAGTGTATTGAGTAGAGTTCCTTGTGCTATACAGTAGGTCCTTGTTAATTAGCTATTTTATATATAGTCAGTCAGTCAGTCAGTTCAGTCGCTCAGTCATGTCCGACTCTTTGCGACCCCATGAATCGCAGCACGGCCAGGCCTCCCTGTCCATCACCAACTCCCGGAGTTCACTCAGACTCACGTCCATCCAGTCAGTGATGCCATCCAGCCATCTCATCCTCTGTCGTCCCCTTCTCCTCCTGCCCCCAATCCCTCCCAGCATCAGAGTCTTTTCCAATGAGTCAACTCTTTGCATGAGGTGGCCAAAGTACTGGAGTTTCAGCTTTAGCATCATTCCTTCCAAAGAAATCCCAGGGCTGATCTCCTTCAGAATGGACTGGTTGGATCTCCTTGCAGTCCAAGGGACTCTCAAGAGTCTTCTCCAACACCACAGTTCAAAAGCATCAATTCTTCGGTGCTCAGCCTCCTTCACAGTCCAACTCTCACATCCATACATGACCACGGGAAAAACCATAGCCTTGACTAGACGGACCTTTGTTGGCAAAGTAATGTCTCTGCTTTTCAATATGCTATCTAGTAGTGTGTATGTATGTATGTATCAATCCCAATCTTCCCATTTATCCCTCCCCTCTCTGCCCCCAATAACCATAAGTTTTTTCCCATAGGTTTATTTTTTACATATGTGACTCTATTTCTGTTCTATAGATGAGTTCCTTTGGAGCCTTTTTTTAGATGCCACATATAAGCAATATCATATGATATTTGTCTTTCTCTGACTTGCTTCACTTGGTATGAGTTATCAGTTTCTTCTAGTAAAATAAGGAATATCAGGAGCTGACAAGTTCCTGCAGACATGCATGAATGCATTTGGTGCTGGCTGCTGTCATCCACCTCATTCAGGTCTTCCTATGCTCATTTATTTAACAGATATTTTGAGCTCTTTTTATCTGCAAGCCTTGCCTGGGGTGCAGGAGCTCTGAGAAACTAGATGGATTTGAACATCATCCTTGGGAATTTCCAGGGATTTTTCTTTTTTAATTTAAGGAATTAGAAGTAAGATTGTAAAATACTTAACCAGGAAGACGTGGCCTGAGGGCAGGCAGTGTAGCGGAATCAGTGGTAGGTCTCTTCTCTGACTGCCTTTCTCTGCAATCCAAGGGAGTCCTTTCCTTCGAAAGGTGGATCTAAGTCAGGTAATGAAGGAGAGATTTACATACCTTGTGAGAGTGAGATAAAGAATACCCCCAGCTCACAAGTTCCTAAGGGTGTTGTTATTTGGTTGCTCAGCCGCGTCCGACTCTTTGTGACCCCGTGGACTGTAGCCCACCAGGTTCCTCTGCCCATGGGATTTCCCAGGCAAGAATCCTGGAGTGGGTTGCCATTTCCTTCTCCAAGGGACCTTCTCGACACGGGGATTGAACCCATGTCTCCTGCACTGTCAGGCGGATTCTTCACCACTGCGCCACCTGAGAAGCCCTTTTAAGGGTGTGCACAAATGCATTTGGTGCCAGATGCTGCAACCTGCCTCTCATGTCTTCCCATAGTCATTGGGTTGGCCAAAAAGTTAGTTCAGGTTTTTCCTTAAGATGTTACAGAAAAACCCCAACAAACTTTTTGGCCAACCCACTATTTGACAGTTATTTGTCAAGCTCTTATTGTGTGCAAGCATTGCCTTAGGGTTCAGAAAGGAGAATTAAAATGTTAATTGAAATTATTCCCGTCCTCAGAAAACTTATAAAACGTGGGAAGATAAGGGCTTTGTCCCTCCTCTTCCCTTCTGACTTACACCATCAGTCTTTCCTTTTGCCCTTCAGCAGCACAGCTGCTATTTTCCATGTGTATCTACTGTCATATCTATCACACTGAGTTACACCGTCAGTCACTCCTTTTGCCCTTCAATAGCACAGCTGCTATTTTCTATGTGTATCTACTGTCACATCTGGCACACTGTGTCTTGTCAACCACTCTGAGATCAGTCGCCTTCTCTTTTGTGCGTCCAGCACAAAGAATCTACCTGTGATGCAGGAGACCCCAGTTTGATTCCTGGGTCGGGAAGATCCCCGAGAGAAGGGGTAGGCTACCCACTCCAGGATTCATGGGCTTCCCTGGTGGCTCAGACAGTAAAGAATCCACCTACACAACTGAGCGACTGAACAACAACAACAACAAAGGTTTGTGGTGGATTTCCTTCCAGTTTGTGTCCTTGTAATAAGCTAGGTAAATGTTGCTCAGCTTTAAGGTTCACACAGACCGTGTGGCGATCTTTTATAAATGCAAATTTTGATTCCCTGCATCTGGAGTGGCTTCTAAGAATCTGCATTCCTAAGAAGTTCCTAGGTTGCTGCAGGGGCTGTGGTCCCAGGAACCACACCAAGAAGGGAGGGTCTAAAGGACTTTACTATTCAACATATCTCAGGGGGAATTCTTTCATAAGTGAAGGTCCATTTGGAAACCAAATAACAACCCCCTAATTTATCTGTTTTGTAAGTTTATATTTTAGTGCTTATAAGAACACACTCTAGATACAAGAATTACTAGGATACGCAAAGAAAAGAAAGATACTATAATCAATAGAAAGGCAGAAAAAGAACGTGAGTGGCAAAGAAAGAAAGAACTCTGAAATTGGGTTTCTGAATTTACTGGCAACTTACTTTGAAACATTTGGGGTGAAAACATAACATTCATCAATTTCCTAATGAATTAGATCTCTCCCTTTAAAGTATATTTATGGCATGAAATAATAATCCCATATATACACAAAGAAGAATGTGAGTCTATATGGAATTTTTTTTCTTTCTTAACAATTTTAAATCATATGCAGTATTTTTGCTTTGATTTTTTTATCATATCTGAACAATTATTTTTCATCTTTAGTTCTTTAGAAAAGGATACTCTTTGCTATAGGAATTCAGTTTGGCAGTAAAATGCTGTCTCTCAGCTGTAAAGGTGACATGACCTTCTAACTTCCTTTTAGCCGTGTTTCCTTTGGGTAGGGGGATGAAGTTTACACAGATCCAATCATACCAACGTTGCCTGGCCCCTCAAAAATAATAAACTTATTTACAAAGATTCCAGCCTTGGGAGAGTCATCAGGACATTGGCCCCTGTTCCCAGGTACGTGGACCAGGTGAGCAGCCTGCAAGCAGCTTCCGTGAAAGAGGCAAGTTTGAAAACAACGCACAGCAGTCCAGTGGCTCTCACAGCCAGCCTTTGGGGGACAGCGGTCACCTCGGTTTCCTGGTGGAGCCGTGGGCTGGGAGGCCCCGGGCACGGTGGTGGTGATGTCCTGTCTGATTCACTTCTGTTTCAGATTTTCGGCCCGTTTGCTATGAGGAGCCGCAGCACTGGTGCTCCGTCGCCTACTACGAACTGAACAACCGCGTCGGGGAGACATTCCAGGCTTCCTCCCGAAGCGTGCTGATCGATGGATTCACAGATCCTTCAAATAACAGGAACAGATTCTGTCTCGGACTTCTTTCTAATGTAAACAGAAACTCAACGATAGAAAATACCAGAAGACACATAGGAAAGGGTAAAGGCAAATGTGTAATCCACTGCATATGTTCTTCTGGGCTAACAAACACGGCAACAGAAACGAGCCACGGATTGGCTGCGTGGCCCAGTGGGATGTTCCCAGGGCTGGGAGCTGGGAGACTGCTGGGGATTCTGTTGGGGAGAGCGTGAGAGCTTTTGGGGTCTTTTAGTGTCTCCACCTCTGAGGTAGACACAGCATCTTCTGGGGGATGGCGTAGGGTGGGTGTTAGAAGATGAACAAGACGAGAAATACAAAGACAGGATGAAATGATTGAAGAGATGTAGCAAGAATTATTTTTGAGTTGCCTCAAATGCTAAATAGGATGACTTCTGAAGAGGAGGAATCTGTATCAGGTAAAGTTACTTTTAGAGACTGAGAAGGGAGCTCATTAAAAATCCGATGACTTGTTTGTTTAGAAGCCTTTGGTAGGGGATTGGGGTTTTCTTGTGTCTAGGTACTTTTACAACAGCTGAACCAGCACAGGCCTCACTCGGGTCTGGAAATGACGCCTTTGGAACCCACCTCATCGGTGTGATTGTCTCAGCCTAGCCTGAGGCCTGGTTGAGGATCTTTAGTTATTTCTGTTTAGTTTTGACTGTGCTGAGTCTCCGTTGCTGCGCGCGCTTTTCTCTAGCTGTGGCGAACAGGGGCTGCTCACTAGTTTCGGTCCACAGGTCTCTGGTTATGGAGCACGGGCTCTAGGTTGCGAGGGCTTCAGTAGTTGTGGCTCCCAGGCTCTAGAGCACAGGCTGAGTAGTTGTGGAGCACAGGCTTAGTTGCTCCTTGGCGTGTGGAATCTTCCCAGACTAAGGATGGAACCTGTGCCTCCTGCATTGTCAGGAAGGAAGCCACCAGGGAAGCCCTCATATTTTCTTTCCTATCCGAAGAGTTGGCAATCTGAATGATGCCTGGTTGTCCACTGAAATCACAGGTGTAAAGAGGCTTCAGGGCCATTTGATCTTTTCTCTCCCCGTCCAGCACTTACCACCTTGGGAAGTAGCCACAAGACTTTTCTTTCAAGTTTCCAGGGAAGACCATTATTTCATGTGTGATGCAATCTGTGTTTTTCCTATCTATCTCCCAAACGTCTCCTGTTGTCAACCTACAGACCGTCGATTAGAGGCAGGCCGAATTTGTTCACTGATGTTAACCCTTAATGGTGACAGTTACTTTATTTTATCCTGTATCTTCCCATAGTGGCTCTGTGGTGGCTTACGAGAAGCCTTTATAGAGAAATGATAAATCAAAAAGAGAAAGTCAGAAGCTGAGAGTGGGTCGAGGAGATGAGTACAAGTATGTCATCCCTCAGAATTAGCACTGTGATTATGACTGTGGTTAAAATTTTCCCCTAGGCTCCCAGAGAGTTCAGAAAACGGAAACTTAATCTGTAACTTCTATCCCAAGGGGAAAACATAGTCAGTCCTCACAGGAAGTGATACTTTTGACTTCTTAAATTTCTCAGGATGGTTTTACTTTGGAATGATTTTTATAAGAATCGTCAGGTGATCTAAAGATAGAATGTTAAAATGTGCTGCTGTAGAGCCATTTGCTGCAGGGCTTTGCAGATTGGTCCGCAAGAGAGACTTCTACTTAAGCCACTTGATCTAAAAATAGAATTAAAATATGCAGAGAGTGTTGAATACCTTCTGGGAAGCTTTCTGAAAGCAGTTTGTTCAAGGTGCTGCTGATGTGGACGGATAGACGTGGAGGGCTGGTGTCATGTTACTAACTGAGAGATAATCTACAGGGTTAAAAAAACATCAGAGCAAGATACAGAGAGCCTAGGAAGCACTCACCTGGATGGAAGGACACCCCAGCCTCAACAGGGTACCCAAGGCAAAGGCACAGTTTTCTCAGAAAGCTGCTTTGGAATTGCCTTGATGTGTGGGGTTTGGGGGGCATCATCGACTCGATGGACATGAGTTTGAGTGAACTCCGGGAGTTGATGATGGACAGGGAGGACTGGCGTGCTGTGGCAATTCATGGGGTCGCAAAGAGTCGGACACGATGGAGCAACTGAACTGAACTGGGGGAAAAAAAGGCGGGGTGGAGGGTGGCTACAAGACATGCCATAAAGCATGGCATGGAATATTTCCAAAGCAAGAGTGATTGGTCTTATGTGAGGTCAGGGGGACCTCTCTCAGGGGCTCCTGTGGCTTCCCTGGTTCTTAGCTGCATGGCTTTCTGGAGCACCAGCCTGAGTAAGTTTGCAGCCAAACGCATCCCAAGGTTAGGGAGCAAGTTAGCTTGTTAGTTAACTAACTAATTCCGTTAACTGCGGAGTTAGTTACAGGAGATGCTCAAACTTCAGAGATACACATTCATCTCACAAATATTTATTGAGCATCCACTCTGGGCCAAGCAATTCTGCCACTTGGGATATAGCAATGGGAAACAAGCAAAACAAAACAAAAAACTCCTGGCTTTGTGGATTATCTACTACTAAAGAAAGACAAACAAGAAATTATACACACACACACACACACACACACACATACATACATGGGGGCTTCCCAGGAGGCACTAGTGGTAAAGAGCTTGCCACCCAATGCTGGAGATGTAAGAAACATGCATTTGATCCGTGGGTCAGGAAGATCCCCTGGAGGAGGGCGTGGCAACCCACTCCAGTATTCTTGCCTGGAGAATCCTGTGGACAGAGGAGTCTGGCTGGTTATAGTCCACAGGGTCACAAACAGTCGGATATGACATGAAGTGACTTAGTACACACGCATGCATACACATACATACATCCACACACACACACACACACACACACACACACACACACACAAATGGTAAGTATCTAGAGAAAAACAAAGGAGGGGAAGAGAATGGGGGAGGATGGGGGAGCTAGGCAGGCAGGCAGGCTTGCTAAGGAAGTGACATCTGAGTTGAGAGCTAAAGAGGGATTCGGCAGTGTGGGTACCTTTCTGAGCAAAGGGAGCAGCATGTGCAAGGGCCCTGGAACCTGCCTGGCACAGTGTGAGGAACAGCAGCAATGCCAGGGCGAGTGGAACAGAGTGAGCAAGGGGGCTAGGAAGTCATAGAGGAGGAGGGGACAGGACCAGGTCACATGGCCTGGGAGCCATGCGGAGTGCTTTAGCTTTGTGTGTGTGACACAAGAAGGTGGAGTTAAGTTGGAGTTTATAGATCTGAGTTTTCACTGTAAAAGGATCCCCTGGCTATTATATCGCAATGAGCCTGTGCGTTGTGGGGGGTGAGACACCTATAAAGATTCTTTTGTTATAGTTAACAATGGGCCATTTCTCCCCTCAGTAGTTATCAGTGGCTTCGAGGTCACTTCTGGCGCGTGTTTCTTGCCACTTATGGAAGATGGCGGTCCACTGAAGAGATCCGTGCTGCCGCCCTGTCAGCAGTGCGTGTACTTTGAGCTTTTGTCTGTGGTGGTGATGGTTCACGGGCTGACTCACCATGCTCTTTCATCCTGTTCTCCATCTAATGCCATGCACCGTGAGGCAGAGGGGTTGGCACGAAGCCTTTCTCTGTAACCTTGCAACAGTTAACACATCTATTGCTTTGACCTCTCTGGCCAAGAGCTTTAAATAGCCATTAGCAAGTTAGCACTAGAATCTCAGAGGCTGCAGCTTCAGTATCAGAGGCAGGACCTCAAAGAACCTGGAACACTGCCTTCTAAGCCGAGGTCTGTCCATACTCCTCCTTAAAAACCAGGCAAACTGCCTGACCTCTCCTGAATGATTCAGCTACCCCCACAGATCCCAGATCCGAGAGGCACCCTGCAGGCACTTACACATATTACTGCTCTGTAGTCACTCTACACGTTAGGATTTCTTCGTCCCATTTTACAGGTGAGGCAGCAGAAGCTCAGAAGAGTCCAGTAGCTTACCCATGGTCCCACAAGGGATAGATTTTGCACCCATGGCTCTGTCTCTCAGGCCCAGTTGCTCCCTTCTGCTGGAGGGGAGGGACCCTCCTGGTTTTTCATCTCAGCACCCCTCTTGGTTCAGTGCTTGAGGAATTGAATCTTTTGATATGGAATGAAAATGGTTGTCGTATGCCACAGCCACAGTATGTCATAATCAACTCTGAGATGTGGAAATAAGGCCCTCGTAGTACTGCAGTGTTGAAATTGTACAACCATTTACTTTAAAAATGTAAACCAGAAAAGATTTTGTGTTTTCCCCCCAAGAATACTTCAGAAAAGCAGTCCCACACTGAGTTACACTGAGCTCCATGGGAGGATTATTAGCATCATTATTGGGGAAAAGGATGAAGAACTGCTGACATGTCATACCTGTCTGTGATTGCCCAAAATAAAGCCAAGGTTATTTCCTGAGGTTTGGGGAATGATGGAATAGCCAGTTTGGGTCACTGGAGTATACAGCGTGCCTGATTTTTTAGAGTGGCTTTTAAGATGGCCCTGATTTCCAAACACTGAGGAAAGCCGCAGTTTTGAAAGGACTGCGTGGGCATACATGTGCTCTTAAGGTCATCGAGGTCGGGTTATATTTCTTAGACATGCACAACGTAATATAATCCTAATCAATAGCAGTGTCTGTTCTGAGCACCTCTGGTTGCGCTGTCACTGCCCACAGTGCCACTGACCCGCATGAGGAGCCTGCTCCCAGCTCTTGGTGTGAAAGAACACTTGGGCAGGACGGACACTTTTCTTCTTTGCAGCTGTAGACGAGCTGCGTGTGTCCTGGCTGCTGGCTGTTCTTCCTCCCGTGGGAGAAGGGAGGGGTGACTGATAGTTCCTGAGGCATTAGCCCCACGTATTGAACTTACCGGGGCTTCCCAGGTGGCACTAGTGGTCAACAACCTGCCTGCCAGTGCAGGAGACCTAAGAGATGTGGGTTTGATCCCTGGGTCTGGAAGATCCCCTGGAGAAGGAAATGGCAGCCCACTCCAGTGTTCTTGCCTGGAGAATCCCATGGACAGAGGAGCCTGGTGGGCTACAGTCCGTTGGATTGAAGAGAGTCAGACACGGCTGAAATGACCTAGCACTCATACGCACCCACTGAATGAGGCAAACCTGGACCTTCCCAGACATAATATCATAGATTTCAAATCATGGAATTGCTTTGAGAAGCAGTTTTTCACTTTTTTATGAAACTTTATTTTCTTGTACATCTCAAGTTGTTCTGTGGAGATCTAGTAATGCTTCCCTTTTTCGTGTAAGGAATTATCCTGAGACAAGGGTTTACTTTGTCAGTTCCTTAGAAGCAGGGTCTGTACTTCGAGGTGATTTTTTTTTTCATTTTTTAAAAAATTATTTTGGGGGCTATGCTGGGTCTTAGTTATAGCACGAGGGATTTAGTTCCCTGACCAGGGATTAAACCTGGACACCGGGATTGGGAGTGTGGAGTCTTAGCCACTGGATCACCAGGCAAGTCCCTCAAGGTGATTTTTGGATCCCTTCTTTCCCAGTGGATTTAGTTTCCTGGTCTCAAAACATCCTTTCCATTCTGCCTTTGAATGTGTGTGAAGTTTCTCATCCCTGAAAAAGCAAATCCTAAAAAATATTTAACACAGAACATCATACTGTTGCAGTAATTACACAGGATACTGAAGAATACTTAATATCATGAGAAAATGTTGTCAGTATTTTAATAGTGAAAAAAGGTTATAAAAAAGCCTATAGAGTATGATCCCAATTTTATTTAAAATGTACACATGAAAGACTAAAAGTATATGACAGATGTTAGTACTGATTATTTCTGGGTTGTGGATTTGTGGCTGATCTGTATTCTTTGCATCTCAGTATTTTCAACATTTCTTCTAGTGGGCTTTCCTGCTCCTGTGAGGATGGGGTGGGACCCGGTATGTCCAGGCGAGCTGGGGTTGCTGCAGTCAAGAGTGGTAGTGAGAGAGTAGAGAGAGAGAAAGTAGTGCCAAGGGGCACCCACCTTGGCAGAATCACTGAGTGTGTGCATGCACAGTGGGGCGTTCACTGGGGCTCAGTGCTGTGCTTAGTCACTCAGTCGTGTCTGACTCTTTGCGACCCCATGGACTATAGCCAGCCAGGCTCCTCTGTCCATGGGATTCTCCAGGCAAGAATACTGGAGTGGGTTGCCATTACCTCCTCCTGGGGATCTTCCCAATCCAGGGATTGAACCCAGGTTTTTGGAATTGCAGGCAGATTCTTTACTATCTGAGTAACCAGGGAAGCCCAAGAATACTGGTGTGGGTAGCCTATCCCTTCTCCAAGGAATCTTCCCCACCCAGGTATCAAACTGGGGTCTCTTGCATTACAAGTGGATTCTTTACCAGCTGAGCTACCAGGGAAGCCCCTGGTAGTGTAGTTCATTTGGGCCCAAATCTGCTTGCTTGTTCATCCTATTTGTCCAGAGATGTCTTCAAGTAATAGCTTGAGGGGACTGACTTTGTACCAGCCCAGAGGCGGCTCTGTGTGAATTGAAAGGAGCCCCTGCTGCCATCTGCTGGAGGAGTCTTGTAATAACCATACAAATCTCGGAAGTCTGAGGCACACCCTGGGTTTGTGTAGTGCACAGCTGCGGTCACAGTCTTGGGCAGGCCCACCTCCATCCTCTGGCCCAAAGCCCTGCTGTAGGTCTGGAAACCTTTACTTTTATATTATTTTTATAATTTATTTATTTATTATTTACTTTAGTTTTGTGTTTTCTTGTCAAACTGTGCTGAGTCTTCGTTGCTGTGCTGGGCTTTCTCTAACTGCAGCAAGCAGAGGCTACTCTCTAGTTGCCATGCGCAGGCTACTCATTAAGTGGCTTCTCTTACTGCAGGGCACCTGCTCTAGAGCTTCAGTAGTTGTAGCATGTGGGCTCACGAGTTGTGGCACCTTCTTTGGGTGTTTATCTGCTCACTGTTCTCCGTGGCAATTTAGCACCTCGCAGATGTGGTTTAAAGCCAGGCTTCTGGCCTGTCAAATGGATGCGAATAAAATCCCTTGCTTACTTGACTCTTTAGATGCTGCTGTCTCTAGCCTTCTTCATCATGGGGTTGAATATCCCTCCTTGTTCCGGTGACCAGGGCCGGCTCAGGGCTTCTCCGGGCACATCCCATCCGCTCTGCCCCTTCTTCTCACTCAGGATGCTGAACTGCTGCCTCCCCATCCAGGCTCTTCTCTGCTTTCTGTGCTCCGCCAGGATGTCTGTGGTTGCAGATAAGACTTTTAACAGGATTGAAAATCATCCCCTAAATAAAGACCAGAGTCAGATAGCAAAAAAATCTTATCTGTTCTTAGTAAGCTCTAGGAGGATTATGTATTTGAAGGGCATTCAACTCAAAGACATACTGAACACTTAGCAGCCTCATGCTCTGGCAATTTGATGACCTGCTCTCCAGCCACCCCAGAGGCAGGCCTTCCCCTGGGAGTTTTTAATGAAGTCTGGTTGGATTTGCCCCTGTCTCACCTCCCAATATGTGGGTCCAGCCAAGTAAGTCTGGGCTTCCCAGGTGGCTCAGATGGTAAAGAATATGCCTGCAATGCAGGAGACTCTTGTTTAGTCCCCGGGTCCAGAAGATTCCCTTGGAGGAGGGCATGGCAACCCACTCCCAATATTCTTGCCTGGAGAATCCCATGGACAGAGAAGCCTGATGGGCTACATACAGTCCATGGGGTCGCAAAGAGTCAGACGCGACTGAGCAACTAATAACACACACCTCCCACATGTGGGTCCAGCACTGTGTCCCAGCCAATTAGGACCATCCTTCTGCCTAATCCTCAGGCCCAGGGCCATGGGGATCAGACCCCAGGGCGTTCAGGAGAGAGAATCATGGAGGTGAGGCAGAAAAGGAAGGCTGAGCAGAGGAGGGGACCTGGTCTGACTGAGGCAGTGAGAGGGGAACCTTGACCCGAGTATCAAGAGCTTTATCATTGTGACCCTGAATCAGTTTCTTCAGACTGTGTTGGAGTCTGTGGTTTGCATACATGACCCTGAAAGCCATTCTTTTCTAAAATTGTATTAAGGGAAAGGAGATGGGAAAAGGAAACCATAAAGCTGGCAGGAAGTAGTTACATAATAGTGCAAAAATTGCCTCCATTGCTACTTAGATCCTGACAAAGAAACTGAGTGGCTATGTCGGTCAAGTTTCCTAAATGCAGGTCTGAGAAGCCCTGGAAGTCTTTCAGTTGTATTATTTAAAAGTGTGTGTTTGGTTTTTTTTAAGTACTGAAATCTGTCCCTATAAGTAGATTCAAGATCATTTCTACAATCCCCTTGCCACTGCATGGAGATTGTATTTACAACCATGTTGACACCTGGAGATAAGAGATTTTGTTTCTGCTAAAAGGTTGGGGAACAGTTGTTCTGGTATTTAATATTCCCTAGACTAGAACATCTTCACCTCACCTAACTCCAGTCCCTTGTTACAAATTTATGTTGAGTCTTAAACCCAGAATTTGGAGGAAGAGCATCAACTAAAATGTACTTTGAGCAACAACATTCTCAAGCCCCTCTTCACCTTTTAGTTCTAAGAACATGAGATAAAATAGCATAAACTACATTTTGATTGAGTCTTTATATTTTATCTGAAAATGTGGCATGAATTTCACTGTAGGTAAAAATAGGCATTATTTCTATGACCTGTAAATGTAGGTGATAAGCTTTAAAATGGAATAGGTCTCTTTGAGGTACTAAGAGAAAAGGATTTATAATTGTTAGTAAAATAAAATGTAGACTTCATTTATCATGTCCTCTGAAGTGGATTTAGTATATTCATGTAAGTAACATTACCGTGGTACTTACTGTGTCAAGTTCTTTACTTCTACATGTCCTGAAGGACTATTTGATGTTTTCTGCATTATGTTGTTATTTTGCCTCTAATAGTATGAGATCTGACTTTTAGAATGAACAAGCATGAGGCTGCAAGTGACAGGAGCAGTATTAATACATGCCAGCCTCCTTCTTTGTTCTTGGCTATGCAAACCTGAGTTGCAATATACTTTTAAATGCACTCATGGAGAAAATACAGATGATAATTAAAGCAGGTCAACCTTGGGGGCACTCGTGGTACTAATCAATGATTGGTGATATTAAAATTAACCTCACAGTTGATAGTCACGTCTCTTTAGGTGACAGAGGCGGATGAGATGGGAAGGGGGCTAAGTCTAAGTGGAATTCAGTGCTGGTGTTGGAAGACTGTTTTTGCCTCACAGGCGTGCACCTGTACTACGTCGGGGGAGAGGTCTATGCCGAGTGTGTGAGTGACAGCAGCATCTTCGTGCAGAGCCGGAACTGCAACTATCAGCACGGCTTCCACCCAGCCACTGTCTGCAAGATCCCCAGCGGCTGCAGCCTCAAGATCTTCAACAACCAGCTGTTCGCTCAGCTGCTCGCCCAGTCTGTGCACCATGGATTTGAAGTTGTCTACGAGCTGACCAAGATGTGCACCATCAGGATGAGTTTTGTCAAGGTAAGGAGTGCTCACTTCCCGAGTATAAGAAAGAGACCAAGAGCACAGGACTTCCGGAGCAGTCCAGTGGCTAAGACTCCCTGCTCTCAGTGCAGGGGCCCCACGTTCGATCCCTGGTCAGGGAACTAGATCCCACGTGGGTCAACTAAATATCCTGTGTGCCACAACTAAGACCCAGTACAGCCAAATAAGAAAATAAATAAGTAAAAAATATATATATTTTTAAACAGTCTTCGACTGATGTGACAGTTGGACAGCCAGGGCAAGTAGACAGCATTTTGGGAGGAAAACTCTCAATTGTTTTTCAGAAGAGCTCCTCCGTGAGTATGACATCTCTTGTTTAGCAATTTTAAGAAAATTCGTAAGTATATTACTTTTGGAGGAAATCCAAGTTAAGACAGTTACCTGATTTTTCTTTAAATAAAGAAGATAAAGTGACTATGATGGTTGTATAGGACTTAATGCTACAGAGATTTTTTTTTTCTTCCCTCAAATTGCTGAGCACTATGGTCACTCAGTAAATGGTGAATTTACCTGAAATTGAATAAGACGCTCTCCTTACTCTTACAAAGCAGACAGGCAAACAGAGGCGATTGTATTTATAAATAAGCTACAAAACAGGACTGGGTCTAATACAAGGGAGTATGAACTAAGTGCTGTTTACAAAGGAATAAACAGGTTGGGATAAAAACATTATGGGGCTCATGATTAATTCTCATGCAGTAGTAGATGTTCTGCTTATGAATATTTGTGAATTTCTCAATTAGTTCTTTAATTAAAGTTGATGTGAAGGTTGGAGAATGGAGGGAGTTAACTTAGTGGGAAGGAAAAACTGGATTTGCGCGTTGAAGCTAAGCCCTCAGCTTATCATCTGTTTCATTCCTCACAAAGCACTTGCAAATAATTCTAGTATTTCCAAATCTGAGCTTGTTTGTCAAACTGAGTATATGTGACAGTTTTCCCATGGTGACCTATCTATTCAAGGGGTATCAGTATGGCTTGTTCCAGATTTTTTCAAAGAAAAAATTTATTTATTAATTCTGTAAAATTACCATTTTACAGAATTACAGAAAAATGTATTTATTAGTTCTGTAAAATTACCATTTTACAGAATTACAGAAAAATGTGTCCCATTTTTCAACACTCTTATTTATAATTTCAGTAATTATTTAAAAAATGAGAATCAAGAATAGAGTTTCCAGTTTAGAAAATGACTTCTTGAATTCATTTTTTTCATGGTGACAAAACAGTTTCATTCAAATTTGCATGCGTGCTAAGTTGTTTCAGTTGTGTCCGACTCTTTGTGACCCCTTGGACTGTAGCCCCCCAGGCTCCTCTGTCCATGGAATTCTCCAGGCAAGAATACTGGAGTGGGTAGCCATTCCTTTCTCCAGGGATCTTCCTGACCCAGGGATCGAACCCAGATCCCCTGCATTGCAGGCAGATTCTTTACCATCTAAGGGCCACCAGGGAAGCCCTTATTCAAATTTACTGTTAAGCTTTAAAAGCATTTTTACACCGTCAGGCAATTAACAAATACCTGAAAGTCTTTTCAAACATTCTGATGCTTTAGAGCCAGCAGAGGGCAATAATAAGCAACCATTTGACGTACTTTTTTCTAGGCCTGTTTTAAAAATTGGGATGAGATGGCCAATGTCTCAGACATAATAATTTCACTGTATTATAAACTTGTATAGGAATTTGACTTTCCTAAGATCAACTAGATGTACTTCTCATATATGTAGCCTTTAAATTCATAAAACCACATAATTCACAAAATAAACTGTTACTAATATTGCAGGGACTTAAAAGATTCCTAGCAAATATAACTATAGGTGATCAGTGTAAAAGAAATTGGTAAGTTCTCACCACAATAAAAAATTGCAACCATGTGAGGTCATGGATGTTAACAAAACTTATTTTTTGTGATCTTTCCTGGGGATGGTCACCAAAGGCAAATTGCCATAAGTGAGCCAGCATGGGAGAGGGGAAACAAGCTTTCTTCATCAACCCTGAGTAACAGAGAGCGCCTTCAGCTCTCACTTAACAACTTTCAGATCCAGCCATTGTTCTGTTTCATGCAAAACATGGACTTCAGCATTAAGGGGGTGAACATGCATTCAAGCTCCCTTCCCTGGGGAAGACAGCATGATTTCCCAGTGTCTCTGATGTGGCTGGAACCCAGGCCCTCTCTAGGTCCGTGGATTTAGTTGCGAGCCCAGGAGGATACCTGGGATGGGGACTCATCTTAGGGTGTCTGGCTGATGAAAAGGTTGTCTTGTACTTGCAGGAATGCAGAGTTCATGTTCTCAGGTCCCAGAAGCTGCCCTGGTGGGTGGGCTGTGTCCAGCAGGCCTGTTTCGTGCCCCTGGAGGCTGCCTGGAAATCTGGCACAATCACGTGGCTCTGTTTTTGCTTTTCAGGGCTGGGGAGCCGAGTACCATCGCCAGGATGTCACAAGCACGCCCTGCTGGATTGAGATCCACCTTCATGGACCGCTGCAGTGGCTGGACAAAGTTCTGACTCAGATGGGCTCCCCACACAACCCGATTTCTTCGGTGTCTTAACAGTCCTGTCTCAACACACATTTCTATAGGGTAGATGCTGTTGCAGGCAGTGGCTTATATCATTTCAGATTCATGACTAACTGAAGTTTCTAAGTACACATGTAAATACATTTAATATATACTCTTCATATTTTGTATCATCATCTTGGTTTGTGCTTTCTAGTTAACCTGATGCCACTACAACGCAATGATAAAAGCAGGTTTTTCGCGCCTACGCTCTAATAAGCAGCAGCTTCTTTTGTGGGAGAGAACAAATGAGAGGCAAGTCTGTGGACAGTGTTTGAAGGGTGCTGGCAGAACAAAGGCAGCTTCCGTCTGCCGTGTCACATAAGGCATATTGTGTGGCCAGTCCAGAAAAATACTAAAACTGTTTACGTAGCAAAAATCAGGTACTAGCAGCACTAGGGCAAATAACACTTTGGACAAAACAAACCTGTAACATTTAAATAACCTCACTTCAAATGCTGACAAAAAAAGAAAATCAAGCTTGTAAAATCAGTTATGTAAAACAAGTCATATAAGCTTTATTTCTGAAGTTGAAATACCTGTAGGTAGACTGTTGTGCTGATATGAATGGTACCTTTTAAACAAATTAAAACTGTGATTGGAAAAGAAAGAAACTGTGAAGCTGAGAGCCAGGTTGCCTCATTATCTTACCACTGTACAGAAAAAATAGAATAAATAACTCTAATATGGGAAGATATTATAAATATGAAAATAGCATGAAATGAGCTATATCCCCCAACTGCAAAATAAGACCAGCACTTTCTTAATCCATGCATCACCCACAGAGATGCCTGCCTTCCACGTAGGAAATCACATTAAGTTCCACGTAAGTTCTCCTGGTGGTGACTCAGGACAGGCAGCTCTGCAGATCTTAGTCTGCACAGCATGCTTGCTGGCCTCGTGTTTAAGTCCCGTGTGTGTGTGTAGAAGCAGCAGTAGAATAAGAGCATCGGACAAAAACACCCTGTGTTTACTTATTCCTTCTCACATTCCCACGTTCACAGTCTCTAGGCGAGGGCACATTTTGCCGCATGTTCCTCACACATTGGTAAATACTAACTCTTCACAGATGACTCAACGTTCACTGAAGCCTCTGAGAAAACCTAGACACGTTGCTGCAATCCATGTGAGTTCTTTAACTTAGTGTCTCTACTGATTAAGTGACCTGCTGGTCATAGGTGGTAGCCTCTTATAAAACTAAAGCCTCATACCTGGAAATAAGTTCCCAAATAAGAGTAATTCCATAATCCCTATCATTTCTGACGAACAGTGGTTCTGAATAACAGGACATTTTAAAAAATGCACACAAAATACCAAAACCTGTTATTTACCCTTGGATGATAAAGAGAGGGCCATTTACCAAATTTCTAGGTACTTTGATATATATATATATTTCTGACCCACTAAACACTGCATTGCTTGGAAAATTATTTCACACCCTCTTTAAAATGTATAATTTAAGAAGGTAATTATGCTTGTTAACAGCCGGTACTTCAGTGATCCAGGAGGTTTCTTCATTTATACATTCTGTCTCAACTCTTTCTAGCATTAGTATATAGTAGCTGTTTCTCATTAAATTGTATTCAAGGTAGGAATGATCATATGAAAACAATGTATGCGTGAGCTACTGCCGTCACCTCTTGTAATGACTAGTGTTACCTAGAAGCTTTCATATATACAATAGAAAATATCACATTTTACAGTAAAGTTAGGTGGTCCGTTTAGTGTTTAGAGAATGCTGTAGTTTGTTGGTTCACCAACTATGTATGTGCCTGGCACAGTGTTAGGTACTGTGGAGTCAATGTGCACAAGAAACCGTCCCAGCCCTCTGGAGCTGAGAGTCTACACGGAAATCTGTAGAATCATCCTCATGTTTCAAGAACTATTAAAACAAAACATGCGCTCTTTCTTATGCTTGAAAAAAGTGTAATTGCTTTCCTAATTCTCTATTTTGAAACTGATTTTCTTTCTCTTCTGAGCAATCAAGTCATGGATGAAGACATCCTTGGATAAATGAGGCTTTTCTTCTGTCTCAAAGCTGGATTTTTCTCCTCTTGCTTCCCTGTTTTCCAGTAATTCCCTATGTCCCCTTTCCTTGGAAAAGGCATTAGTGTGGTGAAGTCTTCCTCAAACAAGTCCTGCTGCACAAAACAGCATGAGGTACATGTGGTCTGGGCTCCAGGCATCAAACATCGCTTTATCCGTCAGTGGTCAGACTCCTCCTCTGGTAATCTTACACCTTTACAGAATTAATCGGTACTAGTTGCTTATAAGTGACATGAAAAGATACACTGGCTTTCCACGCAGCTTTGGGAAACCAGGACAGAACGTTCCAGTGAATTGGAATTGTGTCTTCAAAAAATAAATGATTAAAGTGGTACGTATGCATCACTACCAGGTCTATCTCACCAAAAGCCTTTATCAAGATACTGTGAAATTCAGAGAATTTAGAAGTGATGGGAAATTAACCCTTAAGTCATTGTAACATAGTCACATTTTAGATCAGGCTTTTACATTTTTTTCTGCTAAGAATTGTTAAAAATTGTAATGCAAGGATTTGATTTCTGACTTCTAAATGTGCTTATTTAACATTCAATCCTTGAGGTAGACAGTCCAAACGATGTCTTCACATTCTTTTATAGGCTCGTGAGCAAAGTGGACATGCTGAGCCATTAATTGCATCAGCAATTGCCAAACATGTTTAAGGTTGCCGTAGACAAGGCAATAGAGAACAGTAACATCTGGCCTGCTGACAAGACTCAGAACATTTATAGTGCTGTTCAAGTCTGGGTTTTGTTTTTTCTCCTGTTAAAAATTTGAGATGTAAAAATTTTTAGTTAGATGATATTTTAATACCTACCAGTGCTTTGGAACTATTAAGATGTCAATTCTCAATACATTTACTTTATATTTTTTTTTACACTCAGTTTAAATCAGAAAAGATTGGACAACCACCTAGCATTTAGAATCTCCTTTTCATTGTCTTCTTAGGAAGTGAATACCCTGTCACAGCAACAAAAACATTTTTTAGGTATTGCCTGTTAAGACTTCAAGCACCGGCTTAACTTTGAGTATGTCCTGAATATTCGGTATACGTAGTCAACAAATAAAGCAAAATGGAACATGCATTCCAAATTTTGTCTGCTCTTGTTAACGATTTAATGGCCGAACTATATGACAAATTACATGATCTTGGCATATGTTAAGTTCAAATTAATGTAAAACAAACTAACAAAAAAGAAACTATTTCTATTTAAGTCATGTTTTTTATTATAGCTAGGCCTCAATTATCCTTCAAATGCACACTTACACTGTTATCTGATTGTTTATAATAAAGAATACTGTACCTAAATGTCTTTTGGCTCATTATTCCCTACAAACCTCATAGAAGGATTCGTTGTATATGGGTCCTTAAGATGATCTTATACAATCCTGTTTTGAAAATTGGATTTTTTTGAAATCCAACATCCTATAGAGAAATTAGATAACAGTTTTGAATTAAGCATCTTAGAATAACTGGCATTAAATATAGAACCTTGGAAGGGGAGGGATAAATTAGATTTGGATTAACATATACACTACTGTAGATAAAGTAGAAAAAAATATAGAACCTTGAAGATATTTTGCAGTAATTTTAGAAAGGATATGCGTAGGAGCTTTTTTTTTTCCTGTGTATTGGCAAATATTAAGTGATATTACAGTATATGGGAATGAACAATTACTGTAAATATCTGTACATTGCTATATAATACATGTTAGAAAAGTGTTAAAGGCAACTCAGGACAAATGAAGATGGAATCCAGGAGGAATATGAAAATATCTAAAAATGTAAATTTTCTGTTCTCTCCATTAAATTTCCTTCCAGTCTAAATGCGGTGGGGGGGGGGGGGTAGAATATGTAAGTATTTTGAGAAAACTTGGTCTTTTATTGATTAAAGTTTTCTTTTTTTTTAAAAAATGGAGCCCTTTATTCAAAATGTAAACAGATGAAAGACAAGCTATTCTGGGTGCACAGAGGAGGGCTCAGTCAGTTTAGTCGCTTAGTCATGTCCGACTCTGCGACCCCGTGGACTGCAGCACGCCAGGCATCCCTGTCCATCACCAACTCCCGGAGCTCGCTCACACTCATGTCCATTGAGTCAATGATGCCATCCAACCATCTCATCTTACTTAAGCTGGAAGTTTATGGAGAGCAGTGATTGTGTCTTGCTTGTCTTTGCATCTCCTATTTTTCCTGACCCTGTTCTTGCATCCAAAATTTGGTATTGGCACTTCAACCACAAACTAGTACATATTTTTAAATATACCATTGTATAGACATAAAATATTTTCTTTAAACATTAGCTTAAGAGAATATTTTCATTAGCCTAGAAACTTCCACATATTCACTTATTAGATGATTCTTGATCATCAGTTACTACCAGGCAGGCACTGCAGATAACAATGACAGATGACAGTTTCTGCCTTAAAGAAACTTCCAAGTTTGTGGAGAAAGATGAACAAGTAAACTGATAAAGGTCAATGTGCTATCAGCTGGGACAGGCTGCTGGAGGGCCTAGCAATGAGCTCTCCACCAGGCCTGGGTGTGTACCCTCTGGGCTGATCCACCTTGCCTTCCTTCCCATTGGTTCCCATTAGCAAGGCTCCCAGACATTTCTAGACCAGCTTAGGTGCCCAGTCTCTGTGCCCCCATCGTAATTTGTGCTCATCAACGATCTACTATCAATCCCTATACCATAATGTCTTCTTGTCCATTCATCTCTACAAGGCCGGGAACTTTTTAAAGGCAAGGATTCTGTGTTCAGCATTTTCCAGCTGTTGTTTGTTTAGAAAGGCATTTGGGGTTCCCATTATGAAGGCAGAAATGGTATTTGTTTCTGATTCCTTTTTTAAAATCAGCAATTATTTAATTTCTTCCCAAAATAAAAATAATCGCAAGCTTCCAACTGCATGTCTGGTGACCATGCTGCAGCTGGTGGGGAAGACAGAAGCATGCTTATGACTTAGTTTGCAAATACTCAGCTGTACAGTAGTAGCAAGGAAAGGCAGCTTTGACAGTTAAAACTGTTAAAATTATTTCTATTCTAAGCATTTATTTTCAGAATGTGAATTTGAGTAAAGAAGCATAAGAATTCTCATAGAATAAGTCAACACGGCATATAAAGAAGATAACACTTCTGAATGTTTATCTCTGTATGATCATCATAGATGATTCTATTATTTGCATACATCTGATAAAAATGTTAACTGTGGCCTCAGATTTACTCCAGTAATCTGAAAGATGATGTTAAGATGGAGTAAATATAATGAAAATTATATTCACGGTTGTTTTAAGCCCCAAATTACTCACACCTGCACGCAGTACATTATTTGGAGATAATGCTTGCAAGTGACAAGCTGGATTCTCTCTGGCCTCTATCATTTAGAAAGAAAAAAACTAAACATTCTCAAAATAACCCACTGATGGTTAATGAAGTTGTCTGTAGAGAGACACTTAGGAGTAGGGGTCAGAAGACTTTCCATCCAGGGCCAGACAGTAAAAATTTTCCGCTTGTAACTACACAATTCTGCCACCACAGTGCAAAAGCCGCCATAAACTATGTATGTGGCCAGGGGTGGCTCTGTGCCAGTGAAATCTTACAGATGTCGAAATGTGAATTTCATGTAATTTTCACATGTCATGAGATGATTTTTCTTTTGGTTTTCCAACCGTTTAAAAATGTAAAAACTATTCTTAGCCTGTGGCAGTACAGAAATGAACTGTGGGTTGGATTTGGCCTGGAGTGGGCCCCCAGTTCGCTGAGACCTGAGGATAAAGCGTCTTGAATGTTACCAACCACAGCTGTGCCCTCACCTAAATCCCTCCTCAAGGAGATACCCTTGAACCTGACCACCAGAAGCCTTCTAGTAAGCTCAGCCAACCCTTAACACTATTGCAGGGGAGGTGATTATTGTGAGCCACTATGCTTCGGGGTGGTGTGCTAGATAACTGACACAGTCGCCATCAACGTGCGGAAAGCTCATGCAGCTCTGTCTCTGGTTCGTCCTGAACCCTCAGGTGGGAAGAGCGGCTTCTTGTCACAAAGTGCAGGCAAGCCTGTTTGGAAGCACCTGTAATTTGTGATACAACTGCTATTTTGGTTCTGAACACTACCCTGGCTCCATCTGCTCTGCCAGTGCAACAGCTGTTTAAGAGATCTGTGTTCAAAATACTCCTCTTTTTCAGGCTCTGTGGGAAGGCTTGCCAGTTTGGTTGCTAGAGGTTAAGCATTCAATTCCTGGCTCCTGTTACTAACGCCAGAGGGGAGCCCTGGCATTGTCCAGTGAGGGCACAGTGCAGGCAGTTAGGCAGCACTGGCCTCTGAGGACCCACGTGGTGGGGAGCACCACGGTGATCCCAGGCTTCATCTTGTGGCTGGAGAAGAGGCTAGAGCCCAGCACTCTGCTGGCCCCAAAACACCCAGCCCTCCTCTCCAAACTGGGTACCTGTGAGTTACTCAGTGAGTTTTGGTCTTAAATTCTCATTGCCCTTCAGAATAGACAGTGCCTGGCCTGGGCAGGGGCTGTGGTCATTTTCCAATTGCTAACAAAGCAGGAAATGTTCAAGGTCTTAGATGGACTTTATACACCATTTAAAGGTAGTGAATGTCTGCGACAAGGGAGCAAAGGGCAATTCTGATGGTTGCTGGTGCTAAAGGGATGAATAGGAAAAAGAAGAGACACAGGAAACATGGCCACGGAGCATTTGGGCATGAAGAAAGAAAGGTACCTGGATAAGGGAGGGAGGCTTGGCTTTTCTCACATCGGCAGACCCCTGACCCCAGGAGGGTCCACTCACTGGCACAAAAAGCAGGGTGTCAGAGCCCTGAAGGGTCTTTTAGAAAGGAAAGGCCAGCTCTGCAAGCATCACAGGAGCCTGGAAACAGGGTCCCTGAGTACGACATGGAGCTTCCATACTGGCAGACAACTTTGGGTGACCTTAGAAATATATGGCTTTCTCTAAGACTCATTTTCTGAAAGAAAATAATGCTGTCACAATTAACCCTCACCTGCCACCCACAGAGATGATCCTAATCAACATGATGGTGAAGTACACCTAAGTATGTGTATTTTACTTAATATATTACCTCAATAAACAGTAATATAATTTTGTGCAAATATCTGATGTTAATATACCCTGCTCCTTATTAGATTTTCAAAGGCAACCACTATAAAATCTTAACAGTGGACAGTGGTCTCCAACCAAAGACAGTAAACGACCCAGACTGCAATTATAAGAGAGGAAAACAGATAGAAAATCTCACTAGTTGTTACTTCTTTTATGCTTGTTTTCCTTAGCTCTCTGATTTTGCTTTCCTGCTGCATATACTCTTGGGCCCTTTTAAGCCCAAACTACAAACAGCTAATGAAAATCAGTATCTGTGCTCAATGACTACATTGTAAGAAAGGCTGCATGCATTTCTGTATTACTAGGGTAAAGCTATGAATAGAAAGCATCATTTAATTTGCTGCAGTTTATAATAATAAAAGCTTACCTTTGCTGCATTAGAATAATACAAATGATTATTTGGAGGGTGGAGCAATATAACATAAGGAGAACAGGGAAAAGCAGCCCATGTCCTGATTAGAAGATGAGATCAACTCAATTATTAAACATGTCAAGTATTTTCACTAAAAAGTTCTGAAAATATTCAGTTTAAACTCAGTAAAAGCAGCATTTTAATTAGTATTTTAATAATAATTTTTTTCTACAGTGAAACAAGTCTGCTCAACAAATGAGAGTTCAGTCCATCTCTAAATCATAAGCTAGACTATCTGAATGCAGTCTTAATGCATGCACCATTCAACAACATCTGTAATCATGATTATAATACTCATTTTCATAGCTACATAAAGTTAGAAACTGAGGGGGTAATGATAGGAATACTAAAATTTCCATGTCAATTAGTTACACAAAGGAAATCAAGACTACCTGCCAACAGCTGTACTAATTACATTTTCTAATTCTAGAAAAAGAAACAGGAAGTTTTAAATCAACAATCACGTCAAAGATCCCAAATTGAGACCTTTTAAAACAAAAGCCATAAAAGAAGTGTCAGATATGTCCAAATATTCAAAATTTGAAAACCTACATGGGCAAGAGATACCATAAAAAGGTAAATACACCAATGTTAGACATGAGAAAAGAAAAATGACATAGGGTTCATTTTTGTAACAGTCACCAGACTTTTTGCACATTTTAGGAAAAAAGGAGGCTAATAGAAAAAAATAGACAAAAGACAGGACTAGCTAATGGAGCGAAGAGCCAAATCTAAGTAGCCAATAAGCATAGGAAAAGGTTCTCAAATTTACCAGGATTCATGGAAATGCTAGTAAATGCAACAGTCAGCAGTAATATAGCTATCAGAAAGGCAAGAGGTAAAAAAAAAAAAAAAAAAGAACAGCAATTCCTACTGCTGGTAGAAATGCGAGGAAAAGAAATTCTACCAGGGACTTCCCTGGGTAAGCCTCCATGCTCCCAATGCAGGGGGCCAGAGTTCAATCCCTGATCAGGAAACTAAGATCTCACATGGATGGGAAGAAACTCTCAGAGGGGACTCTCACAATAAATAAGTGCTACATATTCAGAAATACAGATTTGGCAGTAAAAACATATTTCTTTCTATAAACTGAACTAGAAAGCCAAGGAAAAAGCATAGCCTATCTACTGTTTTCACTTTGTAATAGGACTTCAGTTTGTAATAACAAAAACACTTTGGAAAGAGTCATCTGTGCGTGGTAAAAATTTAAGCGTTCAAAGGATTATTTTGATAAAAGATCTCCCAACCACTGAACACCCCATTCTTCTACCCCATGACACCAGTGACCCAATTTTCCTTTACTACTTCCAATTTTGCATATGAGCTTGCATGAGCATTTAATTATACATTTACATATAATTTTGGTAACATTATTTATGATCTTTTGTATTTGCCTATTCAAAACTAACTGTAGTCCCCTCACAATTTTTGATTAATACAATCTTTGATGGACACCTCTTTTGAAGACCATCTTGTTTGGATTAACTACTTCTGATGCAAAACATGTTTCATCGTTTTCTTTCTTTCCCTTTCCTTTTCTGATTGCTTGTCAACAAGTTTTGGTGGTGCACTAGAGCTGCTGGTTGATGAGCTGAAGCAAAGCCCTGTGGGTTTCTCCCTGAGTTGAGAGCCATCCCTGAGTTATTTACTTGCCACTAAATCCTACAGGCTTGTTTATTCAATCCCTCCAAATCCCACTCTTCAAGTGGAAGTCTGGGAATGGTCTTAGAACCAAGGCATAAAGAAGCTTGAGTTATTGATATACTCACTGTTACAGAGTGTTATAAAGACTGGGGCAGTTGCTAACTCATTGTAATGAGTGCTGCTAGTTTCCTAGATGAAGTACCCCGTGTTCTCGGATTCTTCCTACACTTGCTCTGCAATGTCATAGTAAACTCCACTTCCTGTTGGCCTCATTTCTTCTCTGTTCAGCAAGAACTCTAGCTCCCATTACTGAGTACTCTCACAAAAGCAACCTAACTTCCTCCACTTCTTCCACTAAATGAATTTGAGCTCAGGCTTGCAATTTATCGTTCTTCCTCTATGTCTGTTGGAGCCCTATGAAACTGTCACCTGATTGCAGATTGCCATATTGGTTCCTGGTTTCCAGACCAAATCTTCAATGCTGCTCATCAACCCTCTTACATACAGTATTACTGAGGATAATACTAATATTATTGAGGATATTGGTTTGGCTGGATGTCACAGAACACCTGAATAACCATGGCAGATACAAGAAATACAAGATCTACTGCCTCTCACACAGCAGTCCAAAACAGGGGGTCCCAGGCTAGGATGGTGTCTCTGCTCCCTGAGGCCATCCAAGGATACACACACAAGGCCAGTTCTCCAGATTTAAAGGATAAATAAACTCAACCCCTCAGTGGGACGAACAGTGAAGCCACATTACAAAAGTTACACATACATGGAGGGATAAAACAAAGTTGGGGGCAAACTGCAATAAACCTACCCCAAATAAGTAAAAACTTTATTGTTTTTTATATATTAAGTAGTTCCTTTCTTTTAATATATTTTAAGTTCCTTCAGCTTTTACTGACCTATTACTTTCTAATTTCCTCATCCTGTTTCATTTGAAGAAGGATAAGCTGCTTTTTAACTACAGATGTTAACTTATACTCTAGGGATTCAAAAAAAGCTCCCAGCTCCACAATTAAGAAAACAAGCGAACAGTGGATAACAAATGTAAATGAATTCCTCTGCATCTGGTGTAGAGCAACTGAAGAAGAGAATTAGTGAATCAGACAACTCAAAGGTCGATAATGACTTTAATGAGTAATTCTGGTAAAAGTGTTTCTGCACAGATATGCAGGTATAAAAACAGATATAAAAAGTCAACAAAAAGATTCCTTCTCTCCTTAAGGTTATCTTAGAACATTCATGACTAAATTTCAACTTGATATATATTTCATAGCTTAAAACTCAAGAGACTGTAACAACTTTCTGCACAGTTTTAACTTTCAGGCCTATGCACTTATTATTCTAACACTAGAAATACTTTCTTGACATTTGATTTGGCACTCTTATTGGTAAGCTTTGCCTTTTAAAAGTTTTACTAGGAGAAAATACAAGAAAAAAGTATCTATCCAGATTGCCCATCACTCTCTGAACATTATCTAGGAATAATACGATCTTCTGACAAAAATGCTGGAGTGTTATTTTGGGGATCTCTTTTTGAAAAAGAAATGAGTATAAAAAAGTAGTTTTGTTCTGACACTGGTAAGAGGACATACGTTTGTACTGTTCACAAATTCAGTACACAAAAGTTGTTTGCTTTAAAAGAGAACACTGATAGAAGCAGAGAGGCCGACTCTAGGAGGCGCACTCATTCCAGGGTACTTAGTTAATCCCTCCTGGGTTTTACCAGCACGTCTTTGAGAAGAGGTGCACATCCTACTCTCTCAGATATTTAATAATGATCCCTTTCTTTACACATAAAAAATATGCTTACCACCTTGACAGCTCCAGTCTTAACCGGAAAGAAAAGGTTATTATGAGAACCCAACTCCAGGTGCCCTAACTACATTTTATCAACACAAATAGCTCTCAGTGTTTCTTAAGAGGAGGGTTATTGGCACCGAGTGTAAGATAATTCTGAACTGTGGGGGACCATTTCAGACACTTAGCATTCCTGGCCCACTCACTAAAAAACAGCAAGTTTTCAAGGTCACCGTGACAAAACATACCCATCCATTTCCAACTGGATGGCTGGCTGGCCCTTGTACTGCCATGGATTGCCCCTTGATGAGAACCACTGAGTTAGATGATCCAAGATTAATATCTATTAACTTCATGACTTCCACAGAAAGCAACTGCTGTATTACCTTCAGTAACAATGACTGAAGAGAAACTTAGTTTTTTTAAAAAAAAACCTTGTATTTAAATACTACCCTGGAAAGATAAGCTGATTTCCTCAAATCCATGGTGATCTGAAAGGACTAGACGCACAATGTGCAATGCTTATTTGTCTCCAAATGCACACATACATTCACAGGAAAATGACTGTTTACCATCTGCTGGCATGTCTTACTCCATTTATCTGTAGTATAAAAATATGTCCGTCTGTCTACTACAATAAGATAAAAAACGTGTAGATCTTAATAAATTTCCTCACACCGATGTTCCTGGAAACTGCTGTTGTCTTTGTTCCAAAACTTGCTGATTTAATAGCTGCTGCTGTTTCTGTAAAAACTGCACCACTTCTGGACTTCTTAGTAATGACTTAAAAAGGAGAAAGAGAAAATATGTTTATTAATAGCAGTATTCTTATGAGATTGTATTCATGCTGTAAAATTACTCTGCTATATCCTTATACCCGATATAATATACTTACAAAAAAAATTCCTGAACTGAATTCATTTCTTCATTTGATGTACTGCAGTTAAACTTCAAACTAATAATAATAAAATCTGGTATCATGCATCAAATACTAAAATCTAAAACTCATGTGGGAAGCCTGATTTTATTGGTGACTTTGCACACAAAGGAAATGCTTTTATGATATGCCAGCATGTATACTCTTTATGAAACCTAAGGGCCAAGAAGAGCGCTGGCCCAGGATTACAGCAAGGGGAAAAAAAAAAAGGAAATGAAAAGATACCCCATGTAAACATGGCAGTTAAAATTCCAGTTTAGAAACATACACATTTTTGACAAGTACTGGAGCTCAAGTTCCTCTCACTAGCTCACTAAGTCTTTTGGAAGAAATTAAAAATGATGTATGATTGTGTGTATAGGTATGTGTGTGTAAATATAGGTATACATGTATAATAAAACTAATATTAGCACACTACTAAAAGTTCAGAAAAGAAATACAACTGCTCTAAAAGAACTAATAAGTTTTATACACTGACCATTTTTAAATATAGTTATACTCACATAACAAATATAAGACTGTTTTTATTAAAGTATTTATATAAATTGATAAGGAAGAAAAACCTTGAGCCTAATATACTGAACTCTTTGCGACCCCATGAATCACAACATGCCAGGAACTGAACCGAATATACTGAACAAGATAAACCAAATAAGATGGCAGTACCATCATTAAATACTGATTTTAAAATTTAACATTACAGCATAGTATATTTCCTATTTATTAAATGCTTTTGTTTAAAATTTATTCGTAAAGACTGCTGCTGCTGCTGCTAAGTCGCTTCAGTCCTGTCTGACTCTGTGCGACCCCACAGACGGCAGCCCACCAGGCTCCTCTGTCCCTGGGATTCTCCAGGCAATACTGGAGTGGGTTGCCATTTCCTTCTCCAATGCATGCATGCCCACTAAGTCACTTCAGTCGTGTCCAACTCTTATAAAGACTGCCCAACCTTTATTAAGTAAATGTACAACAGTCTACTTAGCTGTTATGAGGCTACTGAACAATGAAGTTGTTTAAATTACTATTTTACTATTTGTGATAAATACATTTCTGGGAATGTCCTTACGCTTAACTTTATACTTAGGATTCATTTCCTGCGTATGTCTTCACAGTAAAATGATTTCTGAGTGAAGGAATGACCATTTTAAGGACTCTTGATACAGACTGTCCAACTGCTTTCTTTTATTAATATTATAATAAATATTATATTAGTGTTGTACTAATGTAAGATGCCATCAGAATGAGAGTCCCTTTCATGGGAGTCCTCAACATCACTGTGTTTTATCATTTAAATAATTTTCACTTACTGAACTGTTTATTATGTGATTTTTTTACTGATATGAAATACATTTCCATATCATATAAGGGAAGCATTTCTGCTTTTTTCCATTTATATTTTTTTTGCAATGTATTCAGGGCAAAATTCATCAATCTGTATGAGAAAAATGTCAACCGTATCAAACATCATCTTTTATATATTTATTGCAACTCTTTTTCCTGTTATTTTCAAGTTTGCATTTTTATTTTTATGCTGCCATTTTTTTACTACAGTATTCATTTTTATGTAGCTAAAAGTCATGTATGGATATGAGAATTGGACTGTAAAGACGGCTGAGTGCTGAAGAATTGATGCTTTTGAACTGTGGTGTTGGAGAAGACTCTTGAGAGTCCCATGGACTCCAAGGAGATCCAACCAGTCCACCCTAAAGCAGATCAGTCCTGGGTGTTCATTGGAAAAGACTGATGTTGAAGCTGAAACTCCAATACTTTGGCCACCTCATGCGAAGAGCTGAATCATGTGAAAAGACCCTGATGCTGGGAAAGACTGAGGGCAGGAGGAGAAGGGGACGACAAAGGATGAGATGGCTGGATGGCATCACCAACTCGATGGACACGGGTTTGGGTGGACTCTGGGAGTTGGTGATGGACAGGAAGGCCTGGCGTGCTGCAATTCATGGGGTTGCAAAGAGTTGGACACGACTGAGCGACTGAACTGAACTGAAATTATATTTTCTCCGTAATTTTGTCTTTATGAGATTCCAATGTATACTGGCAGAGGCACAGTTATAACTGTGATAACCAGCTTAAAAATCTCAAAAGTTGAACAGTTTCATTTATAACAAACAAATGTGTCAGGTTTGGAACTACTGTACAAACAGATATTTACCAGTCTTTTTTGATTTAACACTTGTTCTAAAAGGGTAGGTCTTGCAGGTCGATCTCCAAAGGATCCCGTTTTTTGTTTTACAATGGAAAGTATGTTGTCTGCACTTTCCTGCGATAAAAGACAAAATGCAAATAGGATTAAGAGTTGATATAATAATCCATGATTACAGGCATTTCAATGATGCTTTGCTTCTCTTCCTTATTGCCCAGTTCCTGGGAGCCTTTGGGAAAGTCCCTCTTTAAGTCACTAGGCAAAGTATTGACATTACATAACACGCCTCACTCCCTCACCCTCCAGAATTTCCAATCTGGGATCTTCAGTCTCCAGAAGTTCTCAAAAATCAACAGAGGGGCAGGGGTAGAGGAAGGGGACCTATTTTAATAGCTGTGAGCGATTTTCAACATTACAAAACAATGCCAAGTGGAAACGGAACACTGTCTTCAGATAAAGCTATCCAGGTCAAATTGTCTGCCTGCCTTTGGATGGAGTATGTGAACGCAAAGGCCATTTACATAGTGCTAATGAAACACTCTTCACTGCTTTTTTTGCCCAACAAACAACAAACACCACCAACCAAAAAATGGGGTGGGCAGTAAAATATTACTTAAAGAAAAGCAATTGATATACAAAGATTTCAAAATTTGGAAGTCACCAGGAGAAAAATGACAAACTGGCTTTGAAAAGACTGGGAAGCACTGGTGTAAGTAATCTCTTGCCACTGGTATAGACAAAACAGGTAGTCCTGAAATCACACCATACCCTGAGGCATCCTTACTCAAAATCAGCAGCACTTACTACCAATTATGTTCCCCCAGTTACCTGGTAGGATCTTAAATACTTACAATTTTCCTGGCCAACAAAATGTTAAGTTTACTGAAACATTCTGACTCTTATAAAATGCTGACTATATACAAAAATTCTGACAAATATAAAGTCACATAAGCCATGCCTTGTATAAATTTACTCTTATTCTGCTCTTCATCTAAAGATTATTTAGATGTTAAGCTGTTTTTTTCTCTTGATCTTTTTTTTAAAACGTTTCCAATTTTATTTTATTTATTTTTGGCCATGCCATGTGGGATCTTAGTTCCCCAGCCAGGGATCAAATCCATGCTCCCTGCATTGGAAGTGCAGAGTCTTAACGATTGCACCACCAGGGAAATCCTTTGACTTTCTTTCTACTGGTTTCTGAGTTATCTATTAGACTATTCGCCTTATCTCTTTCACTATGAGAAGTTTATCAATTTAATGTTAAAAAAAATTCAATCCCTAAACATTTTAAGCCTCACAAATACACACACACACACACACACACCTGTAAAAAGGAGACTCTAATACTCAGAGAAAACAAAAATAATTTCTTTCTCTCTCCCCACAAGATTAACTACTTATGGGACTGATTGATTCTTATGTGCACTAGAAATGGGATGTTGAAATTGACGTGGAGTTCCCGTATTCTCACCACCTCACACACATCACTGTGCATTAATACATTCAGAATGTTAGTAAGACAAAATCATAGAAGCTTGTAGTGAAAATAACCTTCAGTCATCCAGTCCTAACTTCTGCAGGTGCTGGAATTATAGAAATCTTCAACACTTTTTGTTCTAAGGAGTTACCAATTTTTGAGGCTACCCATCCTGAATATTCATTGGAAGGACTGATGCTAAAGCTGTAACTCCAATACTTTGGCCACCTAATGCGAAGAACTGACTCATTGGAAAAGACCCTGATGCTGGGAAAGACTGAAGGCGGGAGGAGAAGGGGACGACACAGGATGAGATGGTTGGATGGCATCACCGATTCAAAGGACAACGAGTCTGAGTAAACTCCAGAATTTGGTGATGGACAGGGAGGCCTGGTGTGCTGCAGTCCATGGGGTCGCAGAGTCAGACACGACTGAGCGACTGAACTGAACTGATTTGGTTTTGAGTAACTAACGTTTAGGTGGCATTTCCTTAGGTTGGGCTGAAACACATAACCCTTGTGACTCACCTGAGTCCTGGTTACTTCAGAACTATGCAAAATAACTCTACTGCTTCTTCCAAATGACAGTGTTCTTAGACATTTTATGATAATAATCAATCCCACAGGTCACTGCTTTCATCCCTGGTTCCTTTCTGTGTCACTCACACAGCACCATTTTTAGATACATGGACTAAACATTATAACATTTGTTAACCATCCACAAGTGTCTGCACTGCTTGGGGAGGAGGATGAAGAGGCGCTGCATTATTTGACAAGAGTTGAAGTGACAGAATTTGAAGACATTAAATCAGGTTACAGAATAGATTTTTATTTTGATGAAAACCCTTACTTCGAAAATAAAATTCTCTCCAAAGAATTTCATCTGAATGAGAGTGGTGATCCATCTTCAAAGTCCACTGAAATCAAATGGAAATCTGGAAAGGATTTGACGAAACGATCAAGTCAAACACAGAATAAAGCCAGCAGGAAGAGACAGCATGAGGAACCAGAAAGCTTCTTCACCTGGTTTACTGATCATTCTGATGCAGGTGCAGATGAGTTAGGAGAGGTCATCAAAGATGATATTTGGCCAAATCCATTACAGTACTACTTGGTTCCTGACATGGATGATGAGGAAGGGGAAGGAGAAGAGAATGACGACGACGACGAGGAAGAAGGATTGGAAGACATTGATGAAGAAGGGGATGAGGATGAAGGTGAAGAAGATGAAGATGATGATGAGGGGGAGGAAGGAGAGGAAGATGAAGGAGAAGATGACTAATGGAACACTGATGGATTCCAACCTTTTTTAATTTTCTCCAGTCCCTGGGAGCAAGTTGCAGTCTTTTTTTTTTTTTCCTCCTCTTGTGCTCAGTCGCCCTGTTTTTGAGGTCTCTTTTCTCCTTTATACCATGGTTCACAACTTATTTGGGGGGGGAAATACCTTGAGCAGAATTCAGTGGGACAAGAATCTCTACCCCTTTCTGTTCCAAATTCATTTTTATCCCTTCCTGTCTCAACAAAAACTATGGAATCAACACCACCATGCTCTGTGGGAAAAAAAGAAAAACCTTCTGCTCCCTTAGCTCTGCTGGAAGCTGGAGGGTGCTAGGCCCCTGTGTAGTAGTGCATAGAATTCTAGCTTTTTTCCTCCTTTCTCTGTATATTGGGCTCAGAGATTACACTGTGTCTCTATGTGAATATGGACAGTTAGCATTTACCAACATGTATCTGTCTACTTTCTCTTGTTTAAAAAAAGAAAAAAAAAAAACTTAAAAAAACGGGGTTATAGAAGGTCAGCAAAGGGTGGGTTTGAGATGTTTGGGTGGGTTAAGTGGGCATTTTGACAACATGGCTTCTTCTTTGGCATGTTTAATTGTGATGTTTAATGGACATCCTTGCAGTTTAAGATGACACTTTTAAAATAAAATTCTCTCCTAATGATGACTTGAGCCCTGCCACTCGATGGGAGAATCAGCAGAACCTGTAGGATCTTATTTGCAATTGACATTCTCTATTGTAATTTTGTTCCTGTTTATTTTAAAATTTTTCTTTTTGTTTCACTGGAAAGGAAAGATGATGCTCAGTTTTAAACGTTAAAAGTGTACAAGTTGCTTTGTTACAATAAAACTAAACGTGTACACAAAGAAAAAATAAATAAATAAACATTATATACATCTGTTCCTCATTTAACCTTGATTTGTGTCAGAAATACTGATTTCTTTTTTTTTTAAGGAATACTGATTTTTAAATACCTTAATTTCTAATCTTGCTACTCATACTATGGCAGCACACCCCGTCACCACCTACCAGTCCTTCTATAGCTATCTCCTAAAAATCTCTACATCTAGAGGCCCTTGACTTTAACCCACACCATTACAATAGGAGCCCTTGTTACTGCCTAACTAGGAACTTTCTTTTGAAGCCTCCAAATTCAAATCCCAATGCCTGGCATTCAGTATCATACAAAAACTGGCTTCAAACTCTTTCCAAATTTATCTTTTGTGAATTTACCACACAGATACTCCACTTTAGTCTTCCGAAAAGTAGCTCCTGTATTCCCACTTCTCCTTCCTTTACTAAGACGTGCTTCTCTTTCTTTTTACCACCAAAATTCTAGGGAAGCAGGATAGCATGGGGATAAGACTGAAGGTTCTAGAACCAGACTGCTTGGGTTTGAGTACTTGCTGGCTGCATGATCTGGGCCAAGTTACTTAACCTCTCTTTGCCTCAGCTTCCACTTATGGAAAGTAAAGTATCTATCTCACTGCTGAAGGGGGTGAGACTCCATTTATAGCTGAGCACTGTGCCTGGCATATAAGAAACTGAGCTGATAAACACAAACTATTAGCCGTCCTTTCTAGCTTATACTGAGTTGCATTTTCTCTGCAAAGCCTTTCTAGAATATCTCAGCCTACAGTGATCTATCCTCTCCACTACTAAAGAAAGCAGCACTTACAGTTGGCCCTTATTGTATCCTGACTGTTGCTGTTAGTTCTTTTCTTTCCACTCAGTTCAACAAAGACTTAGAGCTTCTGATTCTTCAAACTGATAGTGTCCTTTAAGTAAATGACTATTATTTGTTGAGTATAGAAATTCTCTTTCGTAAGAAATCATGCAAGTTATTTCAGAATAGGAAAAAATTTAAGTTTCTTTTTGTAGGGATTGGATGGAGAGATTCTAATTCAGGTATCTACTTGCCTTTTATGTATTTTCCTCAAACTGTAGGTGTAAATGCTTGACAATTAAAAAAAGAAAGAAAGGAAAAGAAAGTGGTTACAGGTAAAACATTTCCTTCCTGAAAAGAAGTGTATCATCTTCTCAGTCTGTAAAGAATTCTGAAGTGAATGAGTACCTTTGGAACAAACAGAGGGTCAAACGACTACCCTTACTTTCATTCTTGAATAAGAGAGATGCTTATTTACTGAGAACTGGAGTATTAAAAATAAAGTTAACTGAGAGAAAGACACTGAGAACAGAACTAAGCACTATTAATAAGAACAGAGTACTGAGATAAGATTAAGAATATAACACAAAGAATACTAACCAAAGTACTCTTTTTTCCACTTTAGCTAGTGGAAAGGTGCTGAGAACAGGGTATTAAGATTAGGTATACTCAAGAAAAGGATACTGAGAATAGGGTAGTGAAAAAAGGAAGAGATTACCTTCTCTAAAGGACCGATTTCAGTTGGGTTCCTAATGCTCTTTGCCTACTCCTCCAGTGATGAATCAGCTCAATTTACTACCTGCCCTTCCAGCCCATATCCCAGATCTTTGAAATTACAGCTTTGCTACCATGTCACACCATTTTCATCGAGATTTACTCATCTCTACAAGGGTGTACCAAAACTGTTCAGGCTTGCCTACGTCTGCATAAACTTTCTGAGGGCAAGCACTCGCTAACTTTCAGCCACAAGTCCAGCCACGGAAACCCGGCCCCTTTGGGAGCCGGTGGGCAGGCGCTGAAGCTGCGGTCTGCGGCAGGAGTTGGGTCTCTTTTTTCACCTCCCACTCCCCCAGACCCCAGGCCATACCTCCAGTTTGACGTTTCCTGAGCTGCCAGCCGCGGCGGCCCCACCGCAGTTCAGGGCCTGGTCGCTTTTCTTCTTCTTGTACTTGTCCTTGTACATCTTGTTGCGGTGTTTCTTGCACATCCACGGTTTGCGCTGCTTGGCCACCTGGCTCGTGGTCTCGCTGCAGCCCTCGTACGTGCATGTCTTGCTCAGGCCGCCGCCGCCGCCGCCACCACCGCTGCCCCGTCTCCGGGCTCCCCCGCCGCCGCCCTCGCCCCCCGAGTGGGTCTCCTCGTCCTCCAGATCCTCCAAACTGGCTGTGCTCTCGCCTCCTCCCGGGGGGTCCGAGGTGTCCAGCAGGTCGGCCTCGTCCTCCCCCGCCTCCTCCTCGCCATCCCCCGCCACTTCGCACAGGTACCGAACGGGCTTGCCGGGCCCGCCGCTGCCCCCCAGAGCCGGAGCCGGCCGCAGGACGCCCTCGGCCGCGGCTTCGTCCTGCCCTCCACAGGGGTGCATCACCAGAAGCGCGAACTGCGAGGCCGAGGCGCCCGGGACGGGGGCTGGAGTCAGGGCCTGGCCCGGTGCAGCGGCGGGGGCTCCGGGGCGGAGCGCGCCGCTGGCGGCGCCCGGCCCCGCGCCTTCGGTGACACCCTGAACCTCCGTGCTGCTGAGACTTAGGTGTTGGGGATCCACGAGCCCGGACTTTCAGCACCTGACGGGCCCAACTGCACCTAGCAAACCAGCTTCCCTGGACCGCGAGAAACACCCGAGAGGGCTCCGCGATAGCGCCCCACTGCGCCTGCGCGTCTGCCGCCGGCGCGTGAGCGTCTCTACGCTCCGTGGCTTCAGGAAACCCTGCGTCTCTGAGGGGTGGGGCTGAGCAGTCGCCAGAGGGGCTGACTGCGCATGTGCGATTCGCGGTGGCGGGAGATTGCTGCGTGGCGCTCTGTACCGCGTCTGGTGCTGCCTGCCCTTGAGGTTTTGAGGAGCTGGGCCTGGCCGCGCTTTTTGACTGGAACCGACTCTGCCTAAATGTTTCGAAGCACTTTTTTTTTTTTTACTGAAACTCCACAGTGTAAATTCACATTGTTCATGAGCCTTCTTATGCGGCATCAGGACTGCATTATAATATTTCACCCCACTCTGACAGGAATGGGAGCTGAGAGGCTGAGCAGTGGCCGTGTCACGACCAGGCCCCACTAGGTAGCAGTCAGTGAAGGCAGAGGCGGCCGATGTGAAAATGGTACCACGGAGGAGAAGGAGTGAACCAGACCCGGGCCGGGATGTATTTCTGTGGAGAACTAAATGGTTTACTCTTGAAACCTTTTTCTTTCTTGGAAATTGGTTAAAATACATGGTCTTTGGGTTTCCCAGGCGGCTCAGTGGTAAAGAATCCGCCTGCCAATGCAGGAGACAAAGGAGACTTGGGTTGGGAAGATCCTCTGGAGGAGGAAATGGCAACCCACTCCAATATTTTTGCCTGGAAGATCCAGGAAACAGAGAAGCCTGATGGGCTAGTCCAGGGGGTCGCAAAGAGTCGTTGGTGACTGAGGACGCACAGCACGTGGCCTTTGCTAAGACCTCTAAGGTAAGTCTTCAGTACAGTTTTCACGAACTATAGTGACGGGAATGTGTGAATAGGATTATCAAATGGCAAACGTTAGAAAGACAATGATCTATCATTCCTACCAGTTGTTATGCAATTGCTGGTCACTGAATCTGGACTCAGTCAAATCGGATCCTTCCTTGCCCTTAGCAAAACTGTCAGGTAGATGTGCTCTCTCCTTTTTTTTCTTCCTCCTTCTCTAGTCAGAGTTCCCATTCCACCCATTGGAAAGGAAAGCAGTGGTTACCCAACAAATGATAAATCTGTTCACAGGAAAGTGTTTGGATGTTGCTCTGTGGGTAGGTCTTAATTACATTAAAATTTTTTTTTAAAAAACATTTTATTTCTAAAAAAATTATTAACTATCATCTGAGCCTTCAGCAAGTTAGTCTTTTCATGTGACTAGAGGTAGTTGATGGAAGCCGGCTGTGGTGGAGGGTCTTGCCCCAGTGTTGATGGCTACTGGTTGATGCCTGTAGTAGTTGCTAAAACCAGCTACATTTTAAGGAGAGGAAGAAGGTTTGAAATAGACCGACCTGGGTGGCACTGTCCTGTGTGACCAGGGCTAGTTAGTGACAATCTCTGTGAGCTTCAGTTTTCTTGCTGGAAAAATGGGCAGTTGGTTGTGTGTTAGAACCAGTGGATGGAAGCTCATTGTTATACTTTATACTATTAATTGTTACATTAAATTACATAAATATATTTAATATATTAAATTACATAAATTTACAATTAATTTATGTTAAAAACAAAGATCACAAAACTCAAAACTCATCTCTTCATAATTGTTTTACTCTTAGCTACGCTGATAAGATAAATTATGTTGGTTGTATCTGTATGTGGAAATACTGTTTACTGGTCTGATACTGCCTGTCTCTTCTCAGCTCTGCATTAAGAGATGTGGTGGTAGCTTGAAACCAGCCATTGTGGAAGTATTAACACCATGGAAATTGTCAAATGCTACAAAGCAGGGCTTAAATTTATTGTTGGTTGTCTCTAGATTTAAGAAAGTGATAGCAAAAATGTTAATGAAGATTAAAGTTAAAATGTTTCATGTCTGTGGCTGTCATATAGTCAATACCACCCATCCATAATTGAGAAAATATTCTTTCATTCTTTGACAACTGTCATGATTGATTTCAGCAAAGAAGCTTCTTACCTCAGTGAAGAACAAGTGAAGTTCTGGCATACATCTTCATTGTTTCACTTTTCTCCTGAAAGTAAATAAAAATATCAGTCAACATTCTTGTCAGAACTACACTGTTGGTCAATAATGTGCACAGCTTCTTTGCTGTATTAGCCAGATATCAAGCATTTATTTATTGTTTGAATTTGTGACGCTATTGTTGGTGAAATAATTTTAAAAACTGATATGGGTTTTGCAAGAAATGGCAAGTCACACCGAAGTATAAGTGTTTGGAGTTTACAATTAAGAGTCATGTATTGTATTATTGATTGTAAATTGTGTGCTAAGCATTCTTTATATCAGTTAACTGGTTTAAAAAAATACTAGCACATCACTGAGGGAAGTACTATTTAAATCCTAGTACAAATTCCTTTTATATAGTATTCAATAAATGACATCAGATTGGTTTTTTTTAAAGTTTTATTGAGACATAATTTACACACCATTAAAGAACCTATTATGATACCACCCTTATGGCAGAAAGTGAAGAGGAACTAAAAAGCCTATTGATGAAAGTGAAAGTGGAGAGTGAAAAAGCTGGCTTAAACCTCAACATTCAGAAAACGAAGATCATGGCATCTGGTCCCATCACTTCATGGGAAATAGATGGGGAAACAGTGGAAACAGTGTCAGACTTTATTTTTTGGGCTCCCAAATCACTGCAGATGGTGACTGCAGCCATGAAATTAAAAGACGCTTACTCCTTGGAAGGAAAGTTATGACCAACCTAGACAGCATATTCAAAAGCAGAGACATTATTTTGCTAACAAAGGTCCGTCTAGTCAAGGCTATGGTTTTTCCAGTGGTCATGTATGGATGAGAGAGTTGGACTATAAAGAAAGCTGAGTGCTGAAGAATTGATGCTTTTGAACTGTGGTGAACAAAGACTCTTGGGAGTCCCTTGGACTGCAAGGAAATCCAACCAGTCCATCCTACAGGAGATCAGTCCCAGGTGTTCATTGGAGGGACTGACGTTGAAGCTGAAACTCCAATACTTTGGCTACCTGATGTGGAGAGCTGACTCATTTGAAAAGACCCTGATGCTGGGAAAGACTGAGAGTGAGAGAAGGGGACGACAGAGGATGAGATGGTTGGATGGCGTCACTGACACAATGGACATGGGTTTGGGTGGACTCTGGGAGTTGGTGATGGACAGGGAGGCCAGGCATGCTGCTGTTCATGGGGTCGCAAAGAGTCGGACACAACTGAGCGACTGAATCATATAATACATGGTCTTTTGTACCTGGCTTCTTTCACTTAGCATAAATGTTTTTAAAATTCATCTACTTTGTTAATTGTATCAGTAGTTTGTTTCTTTTTATTGCAGAGTGTTATTTCATTGCCTTGTTTGTCTGTTCACCATTGGAGGACATTTGGATTCTTTTCAGCAATGTTCCATAATAGCAACAAGTTTTTTATCTAAGATTTAGCCTAGAATGGGCTCTCAAACTATTTCCTGAATGAATATATTAAGAAGTGAATGAGTCAAGGTGAAAGAAGAAACCTGGATGGACACAAGACTTTTGGGCTCTAGGCCTGGCTCTGTCCCTAAGTGTTAGTGCGACTGACCTGGTGGGGACCTGGACTCTCTGGGCTCTGGGTCTCTGGGCTTTTGTTTCTCAGCTATAAAATGATCAAGTTGGTCTAAATGATCTGTAAGCTCTGTCCTGAGTTTAGATTATAATATACTGTAACAGTCAGTGTTTAGGCCCACTCCTTGGGATCCTGATTCTATTGGTCTGGTGTGGGACTGGGCATGTATACTTTTAGAAAGCTCTCTAAGTAATTCTAATCAGTAGTCAAGAGTGAGAGCCACTGATTTATCTGCTAAAGCTAAAATGTAATCTAATAATTTATGTATGCAAACATAATCCTTGCTATGAGATTCATTAACATAGTATATTTGTCACCAACCAATAAGATTTTACATATATAGTACTTTAAAATGGTAGAAACTCAGATTATAGTCAAAGTAAAATTTTAACAATATTTCTATCCATTTATCTTCTTTGAAAAACTTACTACTAAAGACAAGGCATTGTATAAATTCTGAGGGGCTTTTTCATTTCCTCTGTTGATTGCTTTACTATTTCTCCATAACCGTGTACATTCTTTCTTCTGTGTTTTTGAAAAAATGCTTATCTGTGATCAAGAGAGTTCCTTTAAATGGGAAACTGAGATGAAGATGTGAAGGTTTTCTTACATGGTATTTGGTATCTATGGGCTTTTTGGCTGCCTCTTAAAGGGGATTCACGCTCTGAGAGGGAATATACTGCCTGTTAGGAGGATCTGCTGAAACATAGAAGAAGGTAGTGAACATGAGGATTCCAAGAGGGAAGCTGAGCCTATGAAGCTGGATTGGAGACATAGCTTGAACAAGTTAAACTGGGAACAGGGACCTTCTGCCTAAAAATAATTGATTGCATATGGAGGTAGACATGAACCAAAGGAAAGTTTGAAATACAGTATTCAGAAGACTCCCAGGAGACTTGAGTGTGAGAGGATAATATTGTATAAAGTGATTGAAGAGCAATTACAAAAATATGTCGGGGACCTGGGTACAAACAGCTCCAATGAAGGTTAGAGAGAGTGCAACATGTCTTCATTGTTAGCAAGTATTTAAATGAAGTTTCCTACTTTATATAAGTGATTTGAGGATCATGGCAATGATCCATAGAAGTATGCCCTACAGTCTTTGGTGTTTGTCCTCAAAGTGTGTTTTGGCACCCCTCAGTCTCACTGCTGTGACAGGTGAGCCCACGAACCACCTATTTCGCATGGGAATGACTCATCACATGGCGAATCTAGGTCATCCCAGGAGCCTTGACAGACTGTGAGAGGCTCTTTGATGTCCAGCAACTCCTTACCTGTGCCCTCAGCCCATCTTACTGGCTGACTTTGTCCTTTAAAGTGCTCAGAATGCAGTACACAGAGAACAGTAGTCCATTTCTTCTAGAATAGAATCACCAGTGCTTTATGGACACTTTGCAGATCAGTGTGCTTAAATCGGAGAAGGCAATGGCAACCCACTCCAGTACTCTTGCCTGGAAAATCCCATGGACGGAGGGGCCTGGTGGGCTGCAGTCCATGGGGTCGCTAGGAGTTGGACATGACTGAGCGACTTCACTTTCACTTTTCACTTTCGTGCATTGGAGAAGGAAATGGCAACCCACTCCAGTGTTCTTGCCTGGAGAATCCCAGGGACGGGGGAGCCTGGTGGGCTGCCGTCTATGGGGTCTCACAGAGTCAGACACGACTGAAGCGACTTAGCAGCAGTAGCAGTAGCAGTGCTTAAATCATTTCTAAAGCTGTAGTGTACAACTTATGAATATACTTTTTCTTAAATTATGGAACACTAGTTCTATGCCTAGCCAAAAAGGTTTTATCTGCATAAGGTTATTTTAGGTTTGCTAGTCTGAGCTTGATTGACATTTATGGTCAGTGAAAATCTACTTATTCTATAGGTATCCCCTTCTGTGTGGCTAACTTCAGCTTCTGTCTCAGGAGGGCCATCTAGACCTGTTGTAATGTAACCCCAGGGAACACGACTTCTTAAAAAAAAAAAACAGGTTGAATCAATTCAGGAGTCATGCAAATAAAGTTAAAAAATACAAGGAGAATTGTTGATAGAAGTGCCTTTTTCAAATAAGGTAAAAAACAGAGCTAGATTTCACACCATGTGTATTATGTATATTCACCACTGCTTTTAATGAACCGCTGTGTAACATTTTAAGATTAGAAGACAAAAACTATACTAAATTCAAGGCTGTATCCTCTGGGAGAGCAATAAAAATACTTTTGAGTTGAGAATACAACTTTAAGTGCTAGTGAAATTCAGCAGAAAAATTAAGTCAGAGTGCCAGGCTTATTAACCAAGTATTATAACAGAAGTATTTAATTATTTCCAAAAGGAAACAAAAAAAGGAAAAGTAATTGTCAGGTAACTTCTAGCTGGGCAGTAACTCCAAGGTGATGTTTAACACTACATACATTCATACTAAATGCATTCATAACACTCAGTACATCTGTATTTACTCAATATGGTAAGGGACTATCTTGGATTTTTTTTTTCTTTAACAAAGTAAATATTAAAAACTAACTGAATATACAAACTAATATACATAAAATAGATAAGCAACAAGGATTTACTGTATAGCACAGGGAGCTATAATATCTTGTAATAATCTTAAAAGGAAAATAATCTGAAAAAATATATATATATATAACTGGATCATTTTGCTATATACCTGAAACTAACACAATACTGTGATTTAAAAAATTGAACAGTATTTAAAATCTTTTCCCCTTCCAGCCTTAGTAATACATATAGGACAAATAAAGAGTATACTAATGGTATGTCAATATAGCAAAGGACCAAGCTGGAAAGGCAGCAAGCCTTCTGGAACAGTGATGAGCTGGGCATGGGTTGCAACAGTATTTCTGTCATTCCCCTGTTGTCCACTGCCTTCTGAGGCTCAGATGTTAGGTTCTGGGAGAGGAATCCAACTGAGGCCCTTGGGCTATGGAGCTTTAAACTGCAAGCATAGGGTAGCATCAGCCCCTCCTCTGGCATGGTAAGGAACTAAGATCCAAAAGCAGAACCTTGACTGCAGCCCTAATCTGCCAGCTCAGCTAGGGAAGCACTAGCTATTTCCCAGGTGAGATCAGGTGCCAGGGTCCAATCCTTGATACTGACCAGGGTTTATTCCTTATATAGTTGGCTGACATATGTTCTATGAAGCTCTGCCTGCAAGGGATCCACCTTGGACAAGTTATCCCTTACCTCTAAGGTATCATTTGCTTGTTTAATTGAGCTTAATGTGAGTTGCCAATATAGGAAGAAATATCAGTATTTCCCTTCTTTTGAATTTACACTATACTGCTGATTTGGAGCCTGGTAGGCCACAGTCCATGGGGTTACAAAGAGTAGGACACGATTTAGCAAACAAACAATAACAAAGCTGAGTTGGTGTCTTGAATAAAAATTGTTCTGATGGTTAAATAAAATAGTAACTTTTGTTTTGGATATAAAATGCATTTGTATATCTGATATTCTGAAAATACCTAGCATTTCAAAGGAAAGTATAAAATCAAAATTGGCTGAACATTTGATAAAGGCCTATGATTTGTCAAGGATGGGAACTATGAATTTTAAGATTTATTCAATCAATCCATCATTCTTTAAAAAAAAAAAACTGTATTGAGATAGTTCATGTATGGATGTGAGAGTTGGACTATAAAGAAAGCTGAGCGCTGAAGAATTGATGCTTTTGAACTGTGGTGTTGGAGAAAACTCTTTAGAGTCCCTTGGACTGCAAGGAGATCCAACCAGTCCATCCTAAAGGAGATCAGTCCCGGGTGTTCATTGGAGGGACTGATGTTGAAGCTGAAACTCTAATACTTTGGCCACCTCATGCAAAGAGCTGACTCATTTGAAAAGACCCTGATGCTGGAAAAGATTGAAGGCAGGAAGAGAAGGGGATGACAGAGGAAGAGATGGCTGGATGGCATCACCGACTCCATGGACATGGGTTTGGGTGCACTCCGGGAATTGGTGATTGACAGGGAGGCCTGACGTGCTGTGGTTCATGGGGTCGCAAAGAGTCGGACACGACTGAGTGACTGAACTGAACTAAACTGAGATAGTTCCATATTATAAAGTTCACCTACTTAAAGTATACAATTCAGAGTTTTAAAATATATCTATGGAGTTGTGCAACCATCACAATTATATAATTTTAGAGCATATTCAACTCAAAAAAAAACCCTTACACTTATTAACAATCATCCCCCATTCTCTGTTTTCCCTCCCCCAGCCCTTGGTAACCACTAGTTTCTATGTCTATTCATTTGTGTATTTTTGACAGTTCATTAAATAGTATTATAAAATATGTATTATTTTCTGAGTTTTTCCTCTCCAATCCATTTCATTTAGCATATCATTCTTTTTTTTCAATAAACATTTGTTGAGCTTCTATTATTACATAGTGCTATATATAGGCCCTGGAAATAGCAAAATAAATAAAACACTCTTCTTTCAAGTAGCTTAGAGTAGTGGTCCTTGACACTGTTATTAAGTCAGGATTCTCCAGAGAAACAGAACTAATAGGATACATATATATAGTGAGAACAAAAAAGAATAAAGAGTGTCACTTGTTATCCATTTCTAGAAGAGTAAGTCACAATCCATTGTCACTACCCACCAACACTGCACCCTAAGGGGAATTCAGGATGATAAAAAGGATGAGGCATTCTGTGCTTGGAATAATTATATATATGTATCTCAGGAAGAATTTCAGTGACCTCATTCTTTCCCCTCCTCATACACAGAAAAGCACTGAAATTATTAACTTGAGATATTTGTTCTTTGTGATCAGCAATAATTTTTACCAAGTTGTGTGTTTGACTATATGTATTTCCCAGCTAAACAATTCAGATATATGCTGGCTCCTCCCCTACCTCTGGGGAGTAGTTCCTCAGAACTGTCTCCCAGGTTAGAGTCTTCACTAAGCCCCTGAGTAAAACTTGAAGGCACAATTCTCCTGGTGTGCATTCTTCTTTAAGTCAACTATATATATATATATATATATATATATAAAGAGATTTATTATAGAAATTGGCTCACCCAGTTGTGGAGGCTGAGAAGTCCCATGATAATCTACAAAGTCGAGAAATCAGGTGGTGTATGCAGTCCAAACCCAGAGGCCTGAGAACCAAGAGTGCTGACCTAGAGCAGAAGAAGATGGATGTCCCAGCTTGAGCAGAGGGCAAATTCGCCCTCCCTCAGCCTTTCTATGCTATTCAGTCCCTCAATAGATGTTGTGATGCCCACCCACATCAGTGAAAGCAGTCTTCTTTACTCAGTTGATTTAAATGCTGATTTCGTCTAGAAACGTTCTCACAGACACATCCAGAAACAATGTTTTTCCAGCTATCTGGGCATCTCTTAGCCTAGTTCAGTTAACACATAAAAATAATTATCACATATCAGATCCAAAGGTCCCTCGTATTTTATCAAATATTTTATAAAATCCCTTATCCAAAAATAAAGTTCACATTTAATATAATATACTTATGCACATAATTGAAGAATCAACATTGTCCTGAGAAGCTGGAGACAGGGAAGAATGGGAATTGTTGTTTAATGAGTATGGACTTTTAGTTTTGGAAGATAGAAATGTTCGGGAAATTTGTTGGACAACAATGTGAATGTATTTAACACTACTAAAACAGATGGTCAATACCGAAATCAGATTGATTGTATTCTTTGCAGCCAAAGATGGAGAAGTTCTATACGGTCAGCAAAAACAAGACTGGGAGCTGACTGTGGCTCAGATCATGAACTCCTTATTGCCAAATTCAGACTTCAATTGAAGAAAGTAGGGAAAACCACTAGACCATTCAGGTATGACCTAAATCAAACCCTTACGATTATACAGTGGAAATGAGAAATTGATTCAAGGGGTTAGATCTGATAGAGTGCCTGAAGAATCATGGATGGAGGTTCTTGACATTGTATGGGAGGCAGGGATCAAGACGATCCCCAAGGGAAAAAAGTGCAAAAAAGCAAAATGGCTGTCTGAAGAGGCCTTACAAATAGCTGTGAAAAGAAGAGAAGTGAAAAGCAAAGGAGAAAAGCAAAGAAATACCCATTTGAATGCAGACTTCCAAAGAATAGCAAGGAGAGATAAGAAAGCCTTCCTCAAAGATCAGTGCAAAGAAATAGAGGAAAACAATACAATGGGGAAAGCTGGAGATCTCTTCAAGAAAATCAGAGATACCAAGGGAACATTTCATGCAAAGATGGGCTTAATAAAGGAAAGAAATGGTATGGACCTAACAGAAGCAGTAGATACTAAGAAGAGGTGGCAAGAATACACAGAAGAACTATTCAAAAAAGATCTTCATGACCCAGATAATCGTGATGGCATGATCACTAACCTAGAGCCAGACATCCTGGAATGCGAAGTTAAGTTGGCCTTAGGAAGCATCAATACGAACAAAGCTAGTGGAGGTGATGGAATTCCAGTTGAGCTATTTCAAATCCTAAAAGATGATGCTGTGAAAGTGCTGCACTCAGTATGCCAGCAAATCTGGAACACTCAGCAGTGGCCACAGGACTGGAAAAGGTATTCCAACCCCAAAGAAAGGCAATGCCAAAGAATGCTCAAACTACCGCACAATTGCACTCATCTCACACTCTAGTAAAGTAATGCTCAAAATTCTCCAAGCCAGGCTTCAACAATACGTGAACCGTGAACTTCCTGATGTTCAAGCTGGTTTTAGAAAAGGCAGAGAAACCAAAGATCAAATTGTCAACATCTGTTGAATTATCGAAAAGCAAGAGAGTTCCGGAAAAACATCTGTGTCTGCATTATTGACTGTGCCAAAGCCTTTGACTGTGTGGATCACCACAAACTGGAAAATTCTTTACGAGATGGGAATACCAGACCACCTGAACTGCCTCTTGAGAAATCTGTATGCAGATCAGGAAGCCACAGTTAGAACTGAACATGGAACAACAGACTGGTTCCAAATCGGGAAAAGAGTACGTAAAAGCTGTATATTGTCAACCTGCTTATTTAACTTATATGCAGAGTACATCATGAGAAGCGCTGGGCTGAATGAAGCACAAGCTGGAATCAAGATTGCCAGGAGAAATATCCATAACCTCAGATATACAGATGAAAACATCCTTATGGCAGAAAGTGAAGAACAGAAGAGCCTCTTGATGAAAGTGAAAGAGGCGAGTGAAAAAGTTGACTTAAAACTCAGCGTTCAAAAAACTAAGATCATGGCATCTGGTCCCATCACTACATGGCAAGTAGATGGGGAAACAGTGGAAACAGTGACAGACTTAATTTTGGGGGGCTCCAAAATCACTGCAGATGGTGACTACAGCCATGAAATTAAAAGACACTTCCTCCTTGGAAGGAAAGTTATGAACAACCTAGACAGCATATTAAAAAGCAGAGATATTATTTTGTCAACAAAGTTCCGTCTAGTCAAGGCTATGATTTTTCTGGTAGTCATGTATGAATGTTAGAGTTGGACTATAAAGAAACCTGAGCACCGAAGAATTGATGCTTTTAACTGTGGTGTTGAGAAGACTCTTGAGAGTCCCTTGGACTGCAAGGAGATCCAACTAGTCAATCCTAAAGGAAATAAGTCCTGAATATTCATTGGCAGGACTTATGCTGAAGCTGAAACTCCAGTATTTTGGCCACCTGATGCGAAGAACTGACTCTTTGGAAAAGACCCTGATACTGGGAAAGATTGACAGCAGGAGGAGAAGGGGACTACAGAGGATGAGATGGTTGGATGACATCACCGACTCGATGGACATGAGTTTGAGTAAACTCTAGGAGTTGGTGATGGATAGGGAGACCTGGTGTGCTGTAGTCCATGGGGTCGCAAAGAGTCAGACATGACTGAGGGACTGAACTGAACTGAACTGAACCTGTACATTTAGATAGGGCATGCCATATTTTTAAATGTGTAAGGTGGAAATTTCTTACGTGTATTTTAGCACATTTTTTGGAAAAAATCAACATTGCCCTAAAGGTAATATAAAGGAAACATAAAAAGTTGTTTATAATCAAATAATGTGTGTACCTAACAGGTTAGTTTTCAGGCAGTTAGGCTGGAAAATAAAATGATCTAGTCAGATGTCTTCATCTGTTAAAAATGGACAAGAACATTAGAAGTCTTTTGTTCAAAGGGTACAGGACAGAGAAAGAACAGAGGCATTGGAGGACACCAGAATAGAAATAATTTAGGATAAGTTAAAACAGATAATTTCATGTGATAAGAAAGAGGGGAAAACATTTCATTGAAGTAGGGAAAATACTCAAAGACAAATTATGGACTGCCAAAGGAAGGAAGCAATGAAGAATAAGTTGGACATTATTTATAAATGAAAGGCAAAATTTTTTTTTATATTATGACATGGGATACAGATAAGATTATCTCAGATAACATTTCTTCTATCTAAAAATCCTACAATTTATTGGGTGCTGCATCTAGCCTCTAGAACTTAAAAACATGTGAAAGAACATCCTCTAATAAGTAATGAAGAATAAAAAATGGGAAAAAAAACCAGCCATGAAAAGGCTATGGAGAGATTATGCTAGATCTCTTGGGAGTCTTGAGTATCAGAAATATATAGAAAAAAACCCAAGTAACCAAAAAATAAATGCATAGCTTCAAAATGTAAGTTTCATAACATAAATATCAAAATACTTAGAAATTTTTTGTTATATAAAAAATGAAATATTTGAAAAAAATCTTTCATTAAAATTCAGTGACATGTTTTCCTATGTCTATGTTTTAACATTTTTATACTACTAAATTAGGTTAAAACATCCTGTAGACTTTTACAATAAGTGCACAGGCTGAAACCATTCTCAACTATATAGATGGGAGGAAATGCTGCCATAACTTTGATTCTTTTCAAACAAGTGGGTGTGAAAGTCTTAACTGGATCCCAAACATCTTTAATTAGACTGATTAAATCATGCTTTGTCCTCAAAGTTCTTTTGAAGCTCGATTAATTTTTCTTGAAAATTCTGGCTAACATGTTCCACATCTGCTTAAAACCACCCCATCTGGTGTTGTAAAATGTTAACTGATCTTTAAATCTAATCATCACAGCTTCCACATGAGAGCAATGTATTTCTGAGTATCCTTTTATCTCTCTTCATGTTAGATTGACTATAGTGCAAAGCTGGAAACTATTAAAATCCTTAGTGAACACGGTTATTTTAAAATATTTGATTTGTTGAAAAAGTCAAGATAATTCCTTGCACTGTAATAAGATTGATTCCCTTTCTTCTAAGAGGGACCTAATAATTTGGGACTTCCCCAGTGGCTCAGTATTCTTGCCTGGAGAATCCCATGAACAGAGAAGCCTGGTAGGCTACAGTCCATAGGGTCACAAAGAGTTGGACATGACTGAAGTCACTTAGTGCTGTCAGTCAGTTCAGTCACTCAGTCGTGTCCAACTCTGTGACCCCGTGAATCACAGCATGCCAGGCCTCCCTGTCCATCACCAACTCCCAGAGTTTGCTCAAACTTGTGTCCATCAAGTCAGTGATGCCATCCAACCATCTCATCCTCTGTCGTCCCCTTCTCCTCCCGCCTTCAATCTTTCCCAGCATCAGGGTCTTTTCCAGTGAGTCAGTTCTTTGCATCAGGTGGCCAAAGTATTGGAGCTTCAGCTTCAGCATCAGTCCTTCCAATGAATATTCAGGACTGATTTCCTTTAGGATTGACTGGTTTGATCTCCTTGCAGTCCAGGGGACTCTCAAGAGTCTTCTCCAACACCACAGTTCAAAAGCATCAATTCTTTGGCGCACAGCTTTCTTTATGGTCCAGCTCTCACATCCATACATGACTATTGGAAAAAGCTCAGTGGTAAAGAACCTGCCTGCCAATACAGGAGACACAGGAGATGTGGGTTTGATCCCTGGTTGGGAAGATCCCCTGGAAGAGGAGCCTGGTGGGCTACAGACCATTGGGTTGCAAAAAGTGTGACACAACTGAGCACAAAGCACACACAATTTACACTGTAAATGTACATATACATTGGGGACATCTGACTGCTCCTCCTTAACCACATTGCTGTATTAGTAATGAGGAGAGAGTAGACCTCTCAGGCCTCCTACATGAGTGAATAGAAAGTGCCAACATCACACAGGATGTATTCTTACCAAAAGTATTTAACGTGAATCAAATGAAGCTTATAATTTTTAATTTATAGGAGAGGAAGCAAGGAATAAGTTAAAGTACACAATGAGGAGACACTTGGAAACATCTAGAAAATGGAAATTCTAAAAGATGACTGGTCTGGTGGAAAATCAATGTAAAAAAATTTTTTTTAAAAGATAGTGTCGAACATTTTTTTGCATTTAAAGAGTCATACAGAAAACAAATGCAGTGTGTGAAACAATTAGATGACCACTGAAAACAACAACAAAAATCAATAATAAAAGGTGTCTGGGGGACAACTGGAAACATTTGAATGTGGACTATTAGATGATGTTAATTATTTCAGTATTTTTTGGATGTGATAATGACATTGTGGTTATGTATGGGAATATATATTTAGGAGATTTATGCTTGAGAATACAGGGATGAAGTAGCATGATATGTATATTTTATTTTGAAATGTTTTAGCCAAAATGTACATACATATAAGAAGCAATTATGGCAAAATAAATTATTGAATCTAGGTAGTGAAAATAAAGATGCTTATTGTCCTAGTCTTTCTGTATAATTAAAAATAGGCATGTTGCTACTGCTGTCTAGTCACTCATTCATGTCTAACTCTTTGCAACTGCATGGACTGTAGCCTGCCAGGCTCCTCTGTCCATGGGATTTCCCAGGAAAGAATACTGGAGTGCCATTTTCCTATTCCAGGAGATCATTCTGACCCAGGGACTGAACTCACATCTCCTGCTTGGCAGACAGATTCTTTGCCATAGAGCCACCTGGGAAGCCAAAAATATGCATAGTAATATACAAAATATAAAATATTTATTAATTGAATAAAGAGAAATATCATCTTTAGCTTAAAAGATAAACCTGTTTTGCAGTATTTCAAATTTGATATTTATTTTTTCATTGATTATATAAAAAATTCCACAAAAGTCCATAATGTAAGGCAAATCTTTACAAAACAAAATCTTGAACCATTTTATTTGGACAAGACATTCATACTCTTCACTGACATTTGGTAAATTATGGGTAATCTATCACTGAAGGTATTACTTTTAAACATTCATTGATCTATGGTGTCTTTCTCTGAGATTCTTGGTTTTGTAAGTATTGTTGATGAATAATGAAGTGACTTTAAAAACATTTGGTGCTTCTTTTTTAAATTGGCTCTGAACTAACATTACTGATGCTTCATCTGTTAAATAAGCAATGGTGAGGATTTCAAATATTGAAAATTCTCTTGTATTCATTGTCAGTCATTTCAAAAATAACATTTTTTCTACAATTTTTTTCTGGCCTTGGAAACTTTCTATATGCAAATAGTAAAGCTTCTTTATCATAAAGGATGCTTTCATCTACTTGTTTACGTTATGCAGTTGATTTCAATGTCTTTTGTATCCTTTTTAAAGCAACATTGCAGTGGAATAAAGGAAATGATTTAATTTGATTTTTTCATCCTTTTTGTAGTTATCGTTTTTATAGCTAAGACTAATTTTTCTTGAGTACTGTGTGGCATGCCATATTTCATGATCATTAATGTTGTTCTGTAGAAAACAATGAGACTCGTCTCCTTCTGCGTAGAACACTGTCAAACAGTCCAGTGACAGTATTGCAGTTTTTAGTATTCTTTAAATATCGGAAATATATATATATGTATGTATCATTTCCAATTTGATCAACATGTTCCTTTATAAAATGTTCGCTTAATCTTGGTGTGTTCATTGGCTTAATTAGAAAAAGTGCGTTGGCAGAGTCAGCACACTGGTGACTGTTCATTTGTACAAAACCCTGTAAAACCCAGCTTCAAATATTTAACTGAATATTTGCCGACATTTAAAATTTATATTTGACATTTTGAAAGAAGAGCTAAATGAGGAAATCTGTACATTTACTTTTAGAATCACTATGATTATATAGGTACAAATGCAGACCAATGCAGTTGTGTTCCCTAGACACAGTATTTTTAAATGATCAGCCTTTTTATTTGCCTTGGGTCAGCAACAGTTTATTTCAGCTATTTCACTAGTGTAAACTAAGAAGATGGATTTTTTTTTCACTGCAGATACTCATTTATTCTTGTTGTAAATCTACCAGCCTTTAATGGTTGAATCTATGATTTTAGTCTGAAATCTAAAGCCTTGATTTGAATTTATGGAATTAACAAATTCAAGCCAACTTGAGTTTGCACAATTGAAGGTGACTCACTGGAGAAGGAAATGGCACCCCACTCCAGTGTTATTGCCTGGAGAATCCCAGGGACGGGGGAGCCTGGTGGGCTGCCGTCTATGGGGTTGCACAGAGTCAGACACGACTAAAGCAACTCAGCAGCAGCAGCAGCAGCAAGACTGTTGACATGTCACATGAATTTAAGATTAATCCCTCTGGCTCTGATTAAAGAATAGAATTTGGGCAATAAAATCTGATACTACCTACCTGAGCTTAATGTTAACTATTTAAAGCTAGAATCTTACATGCTATTTCTCAGTGACTCATGAGGAACTTAACATCTTTGCTGACCTGGATGAAAACCGCAGTAGAAGCAGGAAAATATGCTGCTGAAACTGACTCTTAAGGCATAAACTTCACCTTACCTTGAAGATTCAAGGCTCTCTCTTGATGGTTTAATCCCCATATAAGCCCTATCTTTGGGCACAGACCTTCCTGGACATGTGTTGTTCAAGGTCATCTGTAGCTGCCCAGAGAGTAAATTTTACCTCAACCCAGGTTTGCTTGTTAAGACCTATATGGGTAACGTTATAGGCCACCAAGATCACCTGAAGTGATCTGTACCTGCAGTTCAGGCAATATAGAGAGAGCCCCTTGCCTGTATACAAAGTCACCAGATCAAGATCTTTATGCAGCTGAGGCTTAATCTCACTCACACAGGCTGAAGCAACTAAGAACCAACTTCATGAAAAACCAAGCACCAAATATTAGCTGTGAAAAAACTTTTCAATGATTTAAAATCCCCGCAGGTCCTGAGCTGTATAGTCCTCTCAAAACTGAAATTATCCCAATCAATTCCTCCAGCCTTCAGAAGCCTCACTTTCCACATGTTTTAGTTTTGGTCTTCAAATTGATTCAGTTGTGTGGCAACAATAGAATTCCTGATACCAAACCCTGGGGCTAGATCTGGGCTTGCCCATCCTGAATAGCCCCAGCACTCCACTTTTCTCTTACCTTCCCCAGGCACAAGGCCTCTAAAACAAGCTTATGCCAAGGCTAAGAGAGGCCCAGAGCGCATGTTTTCAGCAGGCAGGCAGACCAAGGAGAATGCTGGGGGGGAAAGAGGCTGAGCTCCAGCTCCCAAATCTACCACTTGGATTATTCACTCCTCTCCTCACTCCATGAGTGAGAAGCCAGGGGTATCTGGGACCTGGGAAGAAATATGAAGCAAAGTAGACCCTCACACCCCACTCATATGTGCACTCAATTTAGAAGATTCTATGTTCATAGCTTTTTTATAGTATAATATACTGAGAGGAAATCTTTAATGCTAGAATGGTTTGAGCTTAATTTATTAGCTCTGGTGCATCATTAGAGTTTTACAGCAGGAAAGTAAAACTAATCAGAATTTAGTATGGAAATGATACAGAGTCAGAAGATGTGAAGAAACTGGGTAGAAGGCTGATGGAATTTTTAAGCAAGAGGAAAAGATTAAACTCATAGCAAGAATGAAAAGTAGGGAACTAACCGACTTAAAAAATTCTTCATGTGTAGATAATCTGATTATGAGCAACTCAGGAGAAATGGCAGGGGAGAGTCACTGCTAGTTGATGAGATCTGAAAGCTGCCACAGTTAAACCTTTGGATCAGGGATTGGCCAACTGACTCCCCACGCCAACCAGCCTGCTACCTATTTTTGTAAATAAAGCTGTCCTGGGGTACAGCCACAACCATTTGTACATGTATTATCCATGGCTGCTTTTGCCCCTTCATAGCAGAGTTGAGTAGTTGCAACAAAAACTGTGCGGCCCACAGAATTGACAATATTTGTTACCTGGCCTTCAGAGGAAAAGATTGCAGACCACTGCTGCCATTTTAACTGCAACCTCATGGGACAGAAACACCCACTAAACAGATTGCCGGTCTACCCAAACTGTGTGAAACAGTAAGTGTTTCTCTTGTTTTCAGGTAGTTTGTCGTGCAGCCATAGATAACAAATACATTGCCCTTATATCATTGTGGCAGCTGACTAGAAAGTCTAAGTTGATGTTTCTGTACCTGGTGCTGGGGCTTGGCATGCAGGGGGCAGGGGGCTGGAAAGGGAAGATGGATGTGAACTGGAACCTGCAAGGCTCAACTGAAGCCCCCAGGGAAGGGCTAGGATGCATATTGGTCACTTCCTGCCTCCAAGCCTCCACCCCTGATGACGAGGCCATCCTGTAGGAGGTGATGGTGTCCTTTGTCAAGAAGGAAGAACATGCACCTGGCTTGAAAGTTGGAGAAGCTGAGGAAGGATCCTATGGGCGCTGAATGTTGTGGGCCCCACTCTGGCCCCCATCAGCCAGGTGAGATGATGTGCTTGAGTGCCCAGTTCTCTGCCCCAACCTTTTGAGCATAAAAAGATGGCCCCTACTTCACTTCTGCCTTGTGAATCTCTGGCAAAGTGTCCCTTATTGCCTGTGCTGACATAGAACAAGGCAGGGAAGAGAATGTAGGGAATAAAAGCTCCAGCATACCCATCCTCTGTACAGTCTTATCTTCAAAAGGTCAACACTTTTATTTAATTAACATCATTACTAGGTGATATGGACTTTCCCAGGTGGTGCTAGTGGTAAAGAATCTTCCTGCCAGTGCAGGAGACACAAGAGACCCGGGGCCCATCCCTGGGTCAGGAAGATCCCATGGACGAGGAAATGGCAATCCACTCCAGTATTGCCTGGTGGGCTACAGTTCTTGGGACTGCAAAGAGCGACTTAGCATACACACATTAGGTGATGTATCTTTCTGCCCTCTCCACTCCCAATTACAAGTGGTTTGAGAAGCTGTGTGCCAAAGGTCTGACCCAGTTTGCAGTTCTTTAAGGGCTTCAGAAGACTTAACACACAGTCCCTCTACTCACTGGCTCTGGCATTACTATGTGAGAGTCTACTGTGTAGAGACTGAAATGTTTTCAGTATTGTGGGCTGGCTCCACCCTTCTAGAATGAAGAAATAAAAAAAACATTAGATACAGCTGTGTGCCAAGGTCTTAGAACCTCAGATACCTGAGCCAAGATCATGGGGTCCGTGTTGCACAAGGTAGGAGAAAGTTGCCACAATGACCCTCGAATTGTTCATGATTCCCTCTGTCTACACCCTCAGGTAGTCTTCTCTCACGGGCTCTGACCTCTGTGCAACTTGCTATCTCCAATGAGACAGTAGCAAACATGACACAATCATAAACCTGAAAAGTGCTGGTAAACTAGTTTTTTATGCTGCTGAGAAAATACTGCCAGGCTTTAATGTGAAGTAAACAAGGCAAAGAAAAGATGGGTATGTATAGGTTACTAATAGCATAACAAGGAGAGCAAATACTGTACTAATTTATTTACAAGAAATGCACAAGTAAATTTAAAAATGCAGGTATCCCTCAAATTGCTTCTTGAATCTTACATTCTCTCTTTTTGAAGTTTACCCTTTAAAAAAGTATCTTTTTAGTGAGAGTAGGTTGAAAACATTCTCAGTTGTTGTTTGTTTCAACTGTTCTTGTTTCATTCTTGTTCTTAAAGTATGCTTTAGTTGGGTGTATGTTTTAGATTGGCAGTTACTTTCTCTCAGAACTCTGAGGGTGTTATTCCACTGTTTCTGGATTCTGACATTGCTGTTGAGAAGTCAGTTGTCAGCCTAACAGTTGTCCTTTTGTAAATAGTTTGTCTTCTCTCTCCAGCTGCTTTTAAAACTTCCTGCTTGTCTTCAGTGTTCTGCAGTTTCCCTGTGAAATCTCTTAGTGTGCATTTCCTTGATTTGTCTTGCTTAAGGATCTTTGTACTTCTAGAACCTAAGGATTTATATCTTCCATCAACTCTGGAAAAGTCTGTCATAAATGCTTCAAATATGTACTTACTCCCACATAATTTGTCTGCTCAGTTAATAAATCTTGAAAAATTCTACCACTTTTTGGACAGTTACTCCTTTTTTTTTTTCCTGACTTATGTGTTTTTACCCAATAGCACAGTAAATGCAGTTAATTTTAAATCCATTTCAGGCAAAAACACATTCATCAATTGACACAACAGTTCATAGTCAGAGGATATCAAAAGAACAAGTGTGAACTTCACACTTTTGATGAATTCAAAACTGTTCCCTGTAAGAGAATTGAGGTGGAAGGATCTTGCTTTACATGTGCACCATCTTTGCATTTTGACGCACTACTAAGTTTACCCATAATTTTGCACTAAAGATATTTTTCTGTGCTATATTCAGTACAAAATAATCACAAACTCTCCGAAAGGTGAAGGAAATGTTGTAGAGAGAATAATGCACCATCCAAAGTGTACCTTTCTTAGGAACTTCCCTGACAGTCCGGCAGTTAAGACTCCACCGGCATGCGTGTTCAGCCTCTGGTTGGAGAACAAGATCCAGCAGGCTGCGTGGTATGACAAAAAGTAAAATGAAGCAAAGTGTGCCTTTCTTGCACTCCTCTGCCATCAACTGCCACCTCCTCAAAAGTCTTCTCCCGTTAGCAGATATAAATGCAAATAGTTGATGAGCAGACTGTTTTTGTTTCCTTTTAAATTATAGTTTGTCATGTATAAAAACTTGTTTTCACTAACAGTATAGATGCCAGGTGAAAGCAGCTTGTTTTTTTTTTTTTTTTTACTTTGAAATCTCTGCCTCTGAGGACTAGGTAGGTGGAGAGTAGGTGGTGACCATTCTTGGTGCTGGAGAAAAGCCTGTCTGAGGGTGAAGCTACACGCAGAGGAAAGCAGGGCTGAGGAAGGAAAGAGATAGTCTAGATAATATTGTTTGAACTTCTGACTTCAACCTGCCACGTGTGCCTCTTGACTTTTCACTTTTGTGAGCCAATAAGGTTGATTTTTTCAAAATCTAGCATGTTAGGTTAACACCAATGGAATCCTGACAAATGCATAGCATGACTTCTTGCCTGATGTCAATCATGTCTTTTTCAGTGAAGACCCATGGTGTGCACACAAAGGGCTGGGAATTGGGAATATAGCTGGTGGGGGCTTTTCCATTTCTTTGACAATTTCCTAAGGTTTATCAATTTCCTAAGCCCACACTATGCGACAGCAATACCTATCTATAAGGGGATGGCCATCTTCACTCTTTAGGTTAACTCTCCATGTTAATACTTATATCATTTTAACTAGATCTTTTTTAAAAAATTACCCTTTTTAAAAAAGTTAATGGGTCAAATGTTGAAGATATCAAAATATAAGTAACAAAATATTATGTATATGTCTTAATTTTTATTTATATATAAACGTAAAATATTTAAAACATGATTTTGCACTACAGGAAGCAAATGACCACAGTCATTTCAGGCATTTAAATATTCAAAATATGAAATAACTAGAAAAAAATCAGGAAGTTGCACTATGCAAGCTTTATTTTTTTGAAGGGTAGAGATGCTTCTAGTTTCCTGACAATTCATTTTATTTCACAGCTTGATTGGTCCTTCCAGGAGAACATCTGTTAGAGGAGAAATAAGATTAGACTTTTCAAGAGTGTGAGGGCCTTTTTATAACCTGAGTCAGGTGTGCACGGCTGCTGTGGGGGCTGTGATAGAAATTCCAGAACCGAGCAAGGCAAGTGCAGGTGGGAGAGCTGAAATGTGCTGAGCGCAGTTCCTATCATCTCAGGTGCTGAAGTTCTAGAGCAGCGACCTATTGTTGGGGAGAGAGCTGGCTTGAAAATTCAGGTTGTTCGCTGTAGTGATAATCTTTCTCCAAGAGGTACAACACCAGAAAGCCCAAGAACATTAAACAGTCAGCTGTGTTTGATGATACACATCAAAACAAAAACAATATAAGTGGAGGATGATGTGGGCTCCCACATCATACCAGGGGTTCATCCCCCAAGAGTCACTTCGTGTATGCCACACCCATTTGCAGCAGATTTTAATTCATCTAGAATATGATCCACATGTGGCAGAGAAGAAAAGGCTAAAGCAAAATTAAGATGTCTAGAAGAGAACTGCCTGATTGCTAATGTATGATTTTTAACTGCAGCAGCATGAATATCCCTTTTTTAAAAATTATGTTTTCTGATCACCTTCTCCAGAGGCAGAAGCATCCATATTAATGGCCAGATCATCAGACTTTTGCACTTTTATAATAGCAGACTAAGGCCACAGTCTCTCAACAACTTCTATCCATATATGTTTATTCTAGAATACCACAAGGTGGTTCTTCCTTCTCTTGTGGAGCATTCACATATGTCTGTGAATGACATCAGATTTAGGAGATTTATACTTTCAGCACACTGAGAAGCCTCCACTTGCCCTTAGGGAGTTCTTCCTTTTGAAAGCCAGATATATTGCTGAACATTAAAAATTGAAACGTATTGAGAATTACAGAACTGAAAAATCACCTTACTCCAATCACTATTGTTGTAATTGATACAGACAAGAATCATCATTTGAGGCTAAAACTATCAGGAGAAAAGTTGTGGGAAAACAAGATATTCATAGTCTCAAAACATCATCCCACAAACTGCTTAAAAAAAAATAATGAGGTATGACTGACACACAAAAAGCTGTACATATTTGATATATACAGCTTGAGGAGCTTGGAGATAAGTATACATCCGTGAAACCAGCACCATAACCTATGCCATAAACACATCAATCTCCTCCAGATACTTCCTCCTGTCTCCTTTTGTTTATTATTACTGTTTTAATATATGCATGATAAGAAAGCAACATAAAATCTACCCTGTCAGCCCATTTTTCAGTATACAGTACACTAAGGTTAACTGTAGGCACTGGGCTATACAGTGGATGTCTAGGACTTACTGATTTTTCCTAACTTGAACTTTGTGGCCTGCGACTAATATCTTCCAGTACCTTCCTCCTTCTCCAGCCTCTGGCTACCACCATTCTACTGTCTGCTTCTAGAAGTTAGGCAATTTCATATTTATCTTCTGAGGTAATTTTTTAACTTAATGTGTTATGACAAAGATGTGCTGATCTTTAATCAAGCACTACTATGTTAATGCTGTAATATCAAAATACCATTGCATTGTGTAAACAATTCAAATTGAACACATTAAAAGGAAGTTTTTTGTTTTTTATTTAATGGTGCAGTTGCTGTGGAAAACAGTATGGTGGTTCCTCAAACCCATAGGGTTGTTGTGAGGATTAAATGAATTAATATACGTATAATGGCAACCACTGTTCATACTATAAAGCTAATATTCAATGCCTGTTAGCAGTCATTTCTCTTATTTAAATAAATGCAGATCCTTCATAAGTTACTTTAAGAGTAGTGTCTGCTTATGCTGTTATCGATGCAATTCATTTTACTTCATACCTCACCATCTTATGTTAATGGTTTCTCACATGAAGGTGTTTTTAAAGACGTTCACGTTTTCTGACAGATTTGTGCCTGCATTTTTGCACCCATGATTCACAAGTATGAATAAGGAGTGCTTAAGCAATTCAGAGAAAATGCCTTTCTTGGACTGGAATCAGCATTCCTTTATAAAAAAAACTGAAACAAAAGTTCAGCTTATAAAACAGTAATGGAGTTGGCTTTTACTGGCAAGTGTGAAAACTTGCTGCAATTCAAAAATAAAAATTATTCATGTATTCAGATTTGGGGGTTGGAAGGAATGGTATAGAGGGTTTTAAGATAGCAATACATGAAAAAAAGTTCAGCTCTCACAATGACATTTATATGGTCATCATCAAAAGTTCTTGGAGGATAAAGATAGACAAGATTCTCCTATCTCTATGGGAAGTTTCTGTTTATCTAGCCCATGATTCCATACATAAAATTACTTATTTGAATCTTGCCTGTTTAAACTGTTTACTAAAAATAAAAAATAAATATCTGTGACTGAAGCTCCAATACTTTGGCCATCTGATGCAAAAAGCCAACTCATTGGAAAATACCCTGGTGCTGGGAAGGATTGAAGACAGTAGGAGAAGAGGGCAACAGAGGATAAGATGGCTGGATGGCATCACCAATTCCATGGACATGAACTTGGGCAAACTCCAGAAGATGGTGAGGGTCAGAGAGTCCTGGCATGCCGCAGTCCATGGGTCACAAAGAGTTGGACACAACTTGGCAACTGAACAACAACAACATTTGTGACTTACAATTTTAGCTTACAAAATACCACCAAGCAGACTGTTGGCCTACTTTACCTGAGAAGAAATTCTGGGACTGTTTACATGGAACTGTGATTTATGTCTGTTATAAATAGTAAAAGCATAAGGAAAGTATCAGCTGTAACATGAGGTGGGGGTGTACTCTCTCCTGTGAATATCCAAACCACTCTATTGGGACCTTTCTCACTCTAATTACCATATTCCATCATATGGAGTCTTATCATTTCAAAGGCACTTTGACATATCTTGTCTAATTTTCATAAAATGTTTTTGAAGAAAGTATTATTATCTCCATTAGATAGGTGATCAGGTTAGGTATATTGTCCAACTTCACAAAATTTGCTGAATGGCATAGCTAGGGCTCGCACCCAGGCCTTCTTACTCCATCTCCAGGGCTCTCTTTCCCCTCTGCCCTCAGCTGTCATTGTCCCTTTACATGAAGAACATTTTGATATGCTCCCTTGGCATTGAACTCAGGGCTTTGCTCAAGCACATATACTCTGAATATGAAAGTGGTGCATGAAGGAAGGGAGATAGTGGAGGAGACTTTTGATGGTTCTAGAAGAAGGTGGCTGGTAAGAAAGAGCAAATGGGACACCAAGAGTAGTTAGATCTCTTTCTTGACCCTTGTTGTACTGTTGCAAATTTTTGAAAAATTGGAATGAAGGAAAAAACCAAGCACCTCCTCTAATGATGACACCTCCCCATGTAAGCCACCCTCTTAGGCATCCACTGACCTCCCCTTCTCTCCACCCCTATCAATTACCATTCCTTGGCTTCTGGGGCATCAAGATGGGATTCTTGATCTATCTTCAAAGAAGCCAAGTTGGCAAAGGCAAGTTGGTTTTATAAAACAGGAGCTGTGATAGTGATTCAAAGGGAAAAAGGAACCCTGAGGGGACAGAAAGGATGTGCAAATGCTGAAATGGACTCCTAGTGTCTGTAGCATTCTTCACCTAACCATCTGTTGACTTAAAAACATGTGCAATGTAAAAGCCATGTGTCCAGTTTACTCAATGTCAGGTTAAGGACTGTAGCCTGAGAGACAGCCTCTGAGAGAACTCTGAGGAACTGTTTCAGCGGGTAAGGGAGGAGGTCAGTGTGTGTGTGTGTGTGTGTGTGTGTATATATATATATATATGATTTTGGTGAAGGAGGTACATGCAACCAAATACAGATCTCAATAGAAGGTTGCTACTAGTTACTGAGGAACAATGATCTTTGTTAATGATTTTAATGCTTTTCTAAAAATGGAGAGATGCAAGCATATAGGTTCATAAAAAAAAAATTCTCCTGAAAATATCCAGCTATCTGAAGCTCTGTTCTGCCAGTTTTCCCAGAGGACGGAGTATCTCATTCTGATCTTCACCATGAACTCCTTTCAGGATGTACTGAAGGTCAGTGGCTGCAGTGTCTTATAACTCAGTCCCTATAGAGCAAGATGGCAAGCAGAGTTTTAGTTATCATGTCCTAAGGACAAAATTCTCTCAATTATCAAATCTCACTTCTAACCATTTTCTCTGAGCAAACAAAGACACCCAGCCAGGAAGCTATGAGTATGGCCCATCCCTCCCACTGCATCCAGGTCCCAGAATGCCAGGTCCATTCAGACACCCAAACAGCCTGTGCCTGAGTCTGGGTATTGAGGTCAGTCAGTTCCATCTCTGTGCTCTCCACCTCTCATCCCCACCACCTACCATCTCCTCCATGGGTACCCTCTACTCTTCAGCTCAGTGTCTTCCCTCTGACTTTTACACTTTTTTGACCCACAGTCTTTGTGACTCAGTACTAGAGAATCATAATATATTTTAAGGAACCCCCTCTTTTGCTTTAACACCTTCATAGAGCATTCACTTCACCCTTCTTTCCTACAAGATACCATATCTCTTTCAGCCCTTTCCAACTGGGGGAACTTGTTCTCCCACACCCAGTATTTCAGGTCTGCTGCTGGTGGTGGGGAGTGGGATTGTTCAGCATCAACCAGGCTCCCCACTTGCTGATGTCCATTATCTTACCCATCCCCTCAAGTCAGTGGCTGTCCTCTTTTAAGGCTTAGAAAGTGTTACCACACCACCTTCTATGCCTCCCTCCCAACTCTTTTTTTTTTTTTGGGGGGGCCATTCTGCAGGGCATGTGGGATCTTAGTTTGCTGACCAGGGGTGGACCCCTGCCCCTGCAGTGGAATCTCAGAGTCCTAACCACTGGATCACAGGGGAGTCCCCCTCCCTCCTAAATATTAGTAGGTGGGCCAGGCATCTGCAACATCCCCTGGAGATTTTGATACTTCATTCAGTGATTCCCACTGACATAAACAGCCATCTGGGTATATTTCTTTTTTTATGTTTATTTATAGGTTTATTTATTTGGCTGTGCTAGGTCTTAGGTGCAGCATATGGGTTTTTGTTTTGTTTTGTTTTTCAGTTGCAGTACATGGAATATTTACTTGCGGCATGCGTGATCTAGTTCCCAGGGATGGAACCCAGGACCCCAGCATTGGGAGCTCAGAGTCTTAGCCACTTGACCACCAGGGAAGTACCCATCCTGGAATATTTCAACCACACATTTAGTTTTATGTTCTGTGACCTTAACTCTATTGATCTCGACTTTCTGTTTTAGCACCCTACTCCTTAGGCATGACCCTCTCTCCACTGGATTTTATTATCATTGGAGTTTTCTACTTCAAATATCTTAAATTCTAACTTTCCACACAGTCTATCAATCTGCCCTGGGTTGGTTTCCCAAGGACTTCTTAGTTGCTAAGTTCAAAGGATTCTTTTAAGTCCTTTGCTTATCAGTCCTCTCTGTGGAATGTGAATTTCTTCTTCTTGAAATTCTGTTTTCCCTCATACCACTTAGTTGGTTTTCTAATGTCTCTGGCCTCCTTTATCATTTGTGTTGTGGGCCTTTCCATGGTATTCCCCAGAATTCTACCCATGACCTTCTTCTTGTCTCATGTCCATACTCTCTGGTTGCTGTCTTCTGCTCTCATAGATCTAATATACACTCGGAGGCTGGTGACTCCAAATACCTTCAACTCAGCTAGGCCTTTTTTAAAATTAATTTTTATTGGAATATATTTTATTTACAGTGTTGCATTTGTTTCTCCTAAAGTGGATCAGTTATAACATATATGTATATCTACTCTGTTTTAGATTCTTCTCTCGTGTAGGCCATTACAGAGTATTGAGTAGAGTTCCCTGTTCTATACAGCATGTCCTTATTAGTTATCTATTTTATGTTTAGTAGTGTGTATGTATGCCAGTCTCAATATCCCAACTTATCCCTCTCCTCCCTTTCCCCTTGGTAACTATAAGTTTGTTTTCTACATCTGTGACTCCATTTCTGCTTTGTAAATAAGTTCATTTGTACCAGTTTTTTAGATTCCACATATAAGTGATATCATATGATATTTGTCTTTCTCTGTCTTGAGTTATTTCACTCAGTATGACAATCTCTAGGTCCATCCAGGTTGCTGCTAATGGCATTATTTCATTCTTTTTTATGGATGAGTAGTATTCCATGGCAGAGAAGGCAATGGCACCCCACTCCAGTACTCTTGCCTGGAAGATCCCATGGACGGAGGAGCCTGGTAGGCTGCAGTCCATGAGGTTGCTAAGAGTCCGACACGACTGAGTGACTTCACTTTCACTTTTCACGTTCATGCATTGGAGAAGGAAATGGCAGCCCACTCTGGTGTTCTTGCCTGGAGAATGCCAGGGACAGAGGAGCCTGGTAGGAGGCCGTCTCTGGGGTCGCACAGAGTCGGACACGACTGAAGCGACTTAGCAGCAGCAGCAGCAGCAGTATTCCATGGTATGTATGTACCACATCTTCTTTATCCATTCATCTGTTGATGAACATTTAGGTTGCTTCCATGTCCTGGCTATGGTAAATAATGCTTCAGTGAACACTGGGGAAGACCTTTCCTTCACATATCAAACTCATACACCCTACTGTCAGATCTACATCCTTCCATGAATATCCCACAGCCACTCAATCATATTCCAAACTAAATTCTTCATCTTCTCCTGCAAACTCACTTCTGCTCTTTATTCTCTACCTCAGCTATTGGCAGATACCTCATCCATGGAACTAAAAACCTGGAAATCATTACTCTGTTCCGTTTTCTTTCCTTCTCACTCCCATAAACAATAAATCGGAAAGCCATACTGTATTACTTCTTCATATATTTCTCTATTCTTTTCTTTAATTCTCTTCCTTTTCATTAATTCTCTGCACTGTCTCCACTTTACCTCTATTGCCCGAACTCCAGCCTACATGTTCCCTGCACTTGCCATCTTTCCCTTAACCCACTGCGTAGTTTTTGGTCCATAGCTGCCTTCTGTCTGCTTCGTCTGCTCTGTTCAGCAGCTGAGCTCTCACCCATCATCTACTGCATTACTTCAGCACCAACTTCCTCAGAGACCAGAACCAGTCCTAACTCCTTCCATTTGTTTCACTTCATCCTGTCTATTCCTGTGAAGCTTAGGAATCATACGAAGCAAGGGGTCTCGCTTTTAATCTGGGCTTTTATTTAGAAACTTGGAGATGCTAAACATAGAAGCAGAGACTTTGGGATGAGGGGAGGAGGTAAGTGACCACAAACTAATTTACCACCTGGAGAATTAGTTACTGATGGTAGGTAATTTGGTCTTGATAATGGTGTATTGGAATGATACAGACACACCTCTAGATTCATGGTCCATACTCCTTCACACATACCTCTTCTTCAAAACTTTCTGGTACAACTTGCAATCTAATCCAAGCTATACTAAGGATCCCTTTTGGGAAAGGGAACTCAGGCTGGACATATATTCAAAAGGAGTGACAAGTGTATTCAGTATATTTAAAAGGAGTGACAAGATACCAAAGACTTGGAACTGAACAAATGAACCATGTGAGCATATCTATAGAGATTACAGCAATAGAAATGTCCTCCTCCACATACTGCAAGGTTTTAAAGTATGGGAAGATGCTCATCAGTGTTTCCAAGCTTTGTGGTGGGAGGTGTAAAATCAATGCACAAACAGACAGCTAGAAATTCTGAATAGAATAGAACATAGAATGCATTATAATGAACATGTTGATGAGACAATGTATCAGACAACATAATACTTTATTATGTCAAATTTCTACAGTCTTCATTATGTGTACTTATATTTTCCGTTCTTTTATCTCAGGACTTGGCAGTTCTATTTTGTCTCAAAAAATATGACATGTGCAGTCACAACTTTCCATCTCATATGTTGTGCTAAACATCCCACAAGACAGACTCAAAATGTACCCACAGTATTCAAAGCAATAACAGTTCTTTCTGCTTAGTAAGACCCCTAAATTTATGGTTCATTCTTTCCTCAGATTTTTCAAAGTGGGAAATAGCTGTTAGTTGGTCAAAGGTCTTGATGTTTTCAGTCCAAGTTTGACACTAAAGAGTTTGAATAATCATATGAGAAATTGGTCCCATATTTTCCCTTCAAATATAACTTTCAAAGCTTTTCACCTGACAGCTGACCTTGACCCTGGAAGGATGACTTTTTACTAGTAATAATTTGCTTTTGGAGGCAGTGACACCTTTAAGGACCCAATCACTGCCTCTTATTGCATCTTTATATTTCATACCATGGCAGGTAAGTTTTTCATTGACAAGCACATGGGAGGTTTGGTGGAAAAAAACGTAACCGTTTCTTTTTATTATATAAGTCTGATAAGAAAAATAGAATGAAAACCTCCAAAAATATATATATTTTTTTTTTGGTTAAGGGAAATTTTATGTCAATGAGATTATTTTATTCACACCTCCTAAGCAGAAACCTGGGCTTTCCTGGAGGTTCAGTGGTAAAGAACCCATCTGCCAATGCAGGAGACACAGGTTCGATCCCTGGGTCAGGAGGATCCCCTGGAGGAGTGCATGGCAACCCACTCCAGCATTCTTGTCTGGGAAATCCAATGGAGAGAGAAGTCTGGCAGGCTACAGTCCATGGGGTCGCAAAGAGTCAAACACAATTTAGCAACTAAACAACAACAACAGTAAACCAATAATCTATTCCCATTGTAATTAATTATTATCATAGGAGTGCATCAGTCTGCTTAGGCTGCCATAACAAAATACATAGAGTGGGTGACTTCAACCGCTGACCTGTGCTTTCTCACAGTTCTGGAGGCCAGAAGTCAGAGTTGCCATCCTGGTCAGGTTCTTTTTTTTTTTTTTTTTCAGAGTGAATCTATTTCCTCATAGTGTATTTTCAGGTAAGTCTTTAAGGTTATAAGTGGAAATTAGTGACAAGTTTTTTTTGTTTTTTTTTTTCAATGCCATTCTCCCAAATCTTCCCACCCTCTCCCTCTCCCACAGAGTCCATAAGACTGTTCTATACATCAGTGTCTCTTTTGCTGTCTCGTATATAGGGTTATCGTTACCATCTTTCTAAATTCCATATATATGCGTTAGTATACTGTATTGGTGTTTTTCCTTCTGGCTTACTTCATTCTGTATAATAGGCTCCAGTTTCATCCACCTCATTAGAACTGATTCAAATGTATTCTTTTTAATGGCTGAGTAATACTCCATTGTGTATATGTACCTCCAAAAATATTTTTAAGAAACTTTTTTTTGAGAAACTGGAGTTTGCTTCTGTGAATATAACTTCTTTAGAACATGTTTAATGCTTGAGTGGCTTGCATTCAGTTCCTAGTCAAGACTTTAAAATGGCAGTCTCTTCAAATTCTTGGTGGCCACCATGGAACAGTGCAGGTTCTACAGGCAACTTCATGAGATCTCACTTCACTTTAGAGTTCAGACTGAAGCTGCCCATGCCTGGAGGTGACTTAGGAACTCTGACCACTCAAGAGCCTTGCAGGATCAGTTTCTCACAACAGACCTGCAGCCCATTGAAGGCACAGTGCTGTGGGGATGCTGGTTGGAAAGCTGAATGTATACCATTTCCTCTCTGCCTTGTTTCTCTTCCACACACCCAAGGGTTGCAGCAGTGACATGATGAATCACAAAGCCATATCTTTGAAAAATCCTTCTGACTAATTCTGTGATAGTCCCAAAGGACTATCTTTTAAGAACCTGTTTTATCACCTTTCTTAGAAGTCTGGAATTTCTTTGAGAGAAAACTACATCCTGGGTTTCTGTGGCTGCTGTAACAAATGACCGCAAACTTGGTGACTTAAAACAATAGCAATTTACTATTCTCTCAAAGTTCTGGAGGCTAGAGGTCTGAAATCATAGTGTTGGCAAGGCCATGCTCCCTCTGGAGACTAGAGAAGAACCCTCTCTCGCCTTTTCTAGCAGGAGCCAGCATTCCTTGGCTCATGGCTGCATCACTCCAGTCTCTGCTCCATCTTTACATTACTTTTCTCTCCAAGTGTCTGTCTCTAATCTCTCTCTCTTAAGGATACATTTAAGTCTTACTGGGATGTGATATCAGTTAGTGCCCAACTACATAATCCAGGATAACCTCCCCATCTCCAAGTTCTTAACTTAATCACATCTGCAAAGACCTTTTGTTCCTAAATAAGATAACATTCATAAATTCTAGGCATGGGGACTTGAACATCTCTTAAGAAGTCATTTTTCAACCTACCATAACATCTTTGAGGAAATCATCTTAAGAGCCACAAGGGGTGTTTTCAAGAAACGAGTCGCCAGTCCAGGTTCGATGCACGATACTGGATGCTTGGGGCTGGTGCACTGGGACGACCCAGAGGGAGGGTATGGGGAGGGAGGAGGGAGGAGGGTTCAGGATGGGGAACACAGGTATACCTGTGGTGGATTCATTTCGATATTTGGCAAAACTAATACAATATTGTCAAGTTTAAAAATAAAATAAAATTAAAAAAAAATAAAATGTTTGAAACATGAAAAAAAAAAAAAAAAAAAGAAATACTTTGGTTTGCCTCAGGATTGGTAATATAGAGAGAACTAGTGTTAAGTCAACATATACAAAGCAAAAGCCATACCTAATCAATGATCTGTTCAGTAACTATTACAATTTAGAGATATGATGTCAGACAGGGCTTCCCTGGTGGCTCAGATGGTAAAGAATCTACCTGTAATGCAGGAGACCTGGGTTTGATCCCTGGGTTGGGAAGATCCCTTAGAGAAGGGAACGGCCATGAGCTCCAGCATTCTTGCCTGGAGACTTCTGTGGACAGAGGAGCCTGGCAGGCTACAGTCTGTGGGTTCCCAAAGAATTGGACACGACTAAACAACTAACACTTTCACTTTTCACATGATGTCAGACAAACGAATTCAAGGACTGTCTGTATGTTCAGAGCAGACTCAAACCCAGCCTGCTGCTTTTCCTGCAGTTTGTCTGCATCATTGCAGGATCAGGACACATTCACCTCATTATTCTGGAACCATCTTTCTAAGCCACAGTGAATCAAAATTTCTGACATGTTTATTACCCATTAATTCTATCTTTTGCGGAAAACTTCTGATTTTGCTTTATTTTGTTTTTAAAATATTTAATTCTTATCACTGTCAAGGATATTGATTTATTCAATTTGCCAAACACTTATGGAGTGCTTAGATTTGTGAAAGATTAAATAGGCAGGCAAAAATGAATTATGTATGTTAAACAAAAGTATGAAGTAAAGTATTTGTGGGTGTAGATTTATTTTTCCAAAACAGTTTGACCCTTTAGGTATTTAGTTCTTTCAGAGTGGGCAAATATATATGAGTCAAATATTATTTTAATATAAAGCACTGTATTACATAAGGCCACACTGACAGACTTCTTCAGAAAGACAAACTTTATCTTAGACTCTAGCTCTCAATTTTTCAGGCTTTCAAAAGAGGTAGTAGTGGTATTAGTTTTGAGAAGGGAAGCATACCCCATAGGTGGTCTGAATAAATAGATGATTACTTTAGGCATGAATACAGCCCTGCTTCTGATGACCACAATTCATATAAATAGAAAGACATGTCTTAAATTTGACTCTGAGACTATATTAAACTGAAGAAGGAAACCAAAACAGGATGAGAAAGTGAGAAGAAAATGTCTTAGTTTATTATTTCAGAAAATTAACGTGCATTTTATTTTTTCCTTCCCTCTAACTAATTGGAAGTTTTAGTGCCTGGTCTGTCCTTTGTACTTGAGCAGAGAAGCGGGCAAAGCCATTGGCAGTTCTGCAGTGGTATCAGCAGCGTGGTGAGACCGCCGCTCTAAGGCTGCCGGAGGGCAATGAGAGAGCTGAGCCAAGTGAGGAGTCACTGATCATCGGTGATATTAGCTCGTTTACATAGAGCAATATCACAGCTCCTAAGTCCTTAACCCTGAATACTCATTTAGATCTGTATGTCTGACTTCATAAAATGTACCACTCTACAATGGTCTGATACTTATTTAAAAATCAATATTTTTTTTTCTTTCCCTAAAAAAATAATACTGGAAAAAAAAAATCAGCTTCTTGCTAATTAGTCTTCAAGGGTCAAGAAAGAGAATCTAGTAATAGAGAAGTAGAATCGTAAAACAGTGACTCACCAGTGGGTGGAAGAATATGTGTGTAGATTTCATACTGTGTGATGTTTATATATCTAATAGAGTTAAAAATAAAAGTGAAATTTTCTCTATACCTTAATTGGGTGTTTGGCCAGTTCCTGGGTGATTCAAATATCATATGGAAAACCAGGTGTTGATTACCAGTATTCTGTAACATCTTGTTGACATTAAACTCCTCCCTTCCCACTCTGTATCACTTCTGTTACGTGAAAACTCTTCATTCATCCATCAGTTTCTTCAACAAGTATTTATAGGGTACCTCCTATGCAGAAAGCCTTGTGAAAGACACAAGTGAAGTGTGGGGAGAGCTGAAGCACCAAAGCCCAAGCATCAAGAACCTAGACCCCAGGGCAGGCAGTGACGTCACCCAGGCCAGGGAGCCCAGAGGGGCCTTTCCCAGGCCGGCCAGTGGCTCTGCCTCAGAGGCTTGACTGCGAAGGCACAGAGAGCAAGCTAGGCACTCTCTAGGGGCTTAATTCCAGGGAAGTAAGGGAAGAAACTGCAGATTTAGACAGGAACCATTTTTACAAGCCCAAGTCAGAATTTGGTATTGTGTCCTTCAGTTCAGTTCAGTTCAGTTCAGTTGCTCAGTCGTGTCTGACTCTTTGCGACCCCATTAATTGCAGCACACCAGGCCTCCCTGTCCATCACCAACTCCCAGAGTTCACTCAAACTCACGTCCATCAAGTCGGTGATGCCATCCAGCCATTTCATCCTCTGTTGTCCCCTTCTCCTCCTGCCCCCAATCCCTCCCAGCACCAGTCTTTTCCAATGAGTCAACTCTTCACATGAAGTGGCCAAAGTACTGGAGTTTCAGCTTTAGCATCATTCCTTCCAAAGAACACCCAGGGCTGATCTCCTTTAGAATGGATTGGTTGGATCTCCTTGCAGTCCAAGGGACTCAAGAGTCTTCTCCAACACCACAGTTCAAAAGCATCAATTCTACGGCTCTCAGCCTTCTTCACAGTCCAACTCTCACATCCATACATGACCACAGGAAAAACCATAGCCTTGACTAGACAGACCTTTGTTGGCAAAGTAATGTCTCTTAAAATACCCTAAAATATTTTAAAACTGCTGATAGATTTTGATTAGGGAAGTAATATGATAATTGATTTCCACTAAGGTGATTCTTGTTTAGTTGCTAAGTCCCATCCGACTCTCATGCAACCCCATGGACTGTAGCCCTCCAGGCTTCTCTGTCTATGGGATTCTCCAGGCAAGAATAATGGAGTGGAGCCATTTCCTTCAGGGGATCTTCCCCACCCAGGGATTGAACCTGCATCTATCTGCTTTGGCAGGTGGATTCTTTACCACTGAGCCATCAGGGAAGCCCTTCCACTAAGGAGTTAGAGCTAAGAAGGGCTTGAGTTGCCTTTTCTGACACAGGTGGAGAGGGAAGTACATCCCCTTCCCATGGTACTTTGAAGTGAAAAAATGCCCCAAATTTTGGAAAACATTTCTTTTTAGATCATCTTCTTGGAGATTCTCTATTTACATTAGCACATTAAAGGAGTCTGAAAAACTGGTGTCAAAGAAACCATTCTAATTTTCTTTCAGCCAGGGTCTTTCACACTTTATAATTACAGATTTTGTTTTGCTTGTAGCACCTATTAACATTCTTTGTTAGATAGACTTTGAGAAGGATCAGCCAGCACCACAGCCTCTGCTGTATAGAAAGAGAATCTGAACCAAATACCCCTGGTGAGGAAAATAACAAAACGCACTTGTTGAGTGTATGTTGGGAGGATGGCACCCCATCTTTGTATCGAATAGGCTGCAAGGCCCTTGTTTCCTTGGGAAGAGTTCTCATTTTCACTAACAACCCTCCCTACCCCCATAAAGATTACTGTGAAGACTAAATACTTGCAATATAAAAGAAAAGTACCATTGTATTCTTCCCTCATGCCTGAACTCTGTGCTTATTTTCATGACTGAATTAGCAAATCTTGCATCCCAGATGACTCAGTGATAAAGAATCCGCCTACAATCCAGGAGCTGCAGGAGACATGGGTTCAGTCCCTGGGTCTGGAAGATCCCCTGCAGAAGGAAATAGCAACCCACTCTAGTATTCTTGCCTGGAAAATTCCATGGACAGAGGAGCCTGGCGGGTTACGGTCCATGGGGTCACAAAGAGTTGGACACGACTAAGTGACTGAGCATGCCATCTGCTGCTGATAAATCTCAACATTAGCTCTATAAACACTGAAGAGATGGCAGAAGAACGGAGATAGTTTTTCTGCCATGCACACCTACCAGAGCTTTCTAACTAGATCATCGCTTTTTATAATTCATTTAAAAACACATTCTTCCTCTTTTCTGGATCTAAGTATTATTGTGTTTTAGAATTGTTTTTTCCCCCTCTTCCATGTTTTTGAGCAACTTTGGAAACTTATTTTTTTCTGTTCAGTAAAGTTAAACTTTTGTGTGTGTGTGTGTGTGTGTGGTCAGTTGTGTCTGATTCTTTTGCAACAAAGTAAAAGTTGCTTAGTCTTTTTAGAAAGCCTTAGACTGTTTCCTAAAAAAACTGTAGTTGGAAGACAAATCCTAATTTTATGAAGCATTATTTTTGGCTTGGTGTATAGCAGTGCATGTGCTTAAGGCTCAATAATATGGTATGCATTTGATACAGAAAAAAATACTTAGGATTGTATTCAGTTCTTTGATATTGAAAGTTAGTACTAAGAGGGACCCCGTAGAATGTTAAATCAGAGTGGATGAAACAAATTGTGAAATCGGTGGTGAATCCCCAGATCAGATAAGGATGTCTCCCTGTACCCGCCTCTTCTTCTTCCTTGCTGTTTCAGGATCTGCTACCTCTTCTGTTGAAGTTTTCCCTTTTCCATTCTTCCTAGTGGGAGAGGAGATCTGGGGGCTCCATCCTCCACCTTGCAATTTTCTATCTCAGCTGTTGGGCAATTGCTACCGAAGAGCTTGATATCACAGTATAAAGGATCAGGCTGCACTTGGCCCTCGTTAAGTTTAAGTGACTTTAGCACCAATTTCAGGGGAGAGGAATGCAGAGACTAGTCTAAGTTTAGACTCTGCCACTAACTAGTCATGGTCCAAGCATGTCCTTCTAGTGAGATGGAGTTTCAGTTCTGCAACTAAACAACTTTTCAGCCTATTTTGGGAATTTTCCTTTGAAATGCGATTAATGGATGCCTAACTTTGTTCTTTTATTTATCCACTTAACAATAATGATGAAATACCTACCATGTGCCAGGCATTGTTGAAAGGTTCTGAGGATATGGAAATGAGCAAAAATGATAGAATCCCTGCCCTATGGAATTACTTTCTAATGAGAGAAATTTAAAATAATGGTAAAACAAGGATTCTTCAACCCCATATTCCCGTGACATTTTATTTTCTCCCTGTGCAATTAAATTTTGTATCCTAGCTAGCAGAGCTGTTGACATCAGTTTTTATTTTTTGTAAAATAAAAGGCATTAATATTTATATAAGAATGTACTGTCATAATATCCTTTTTTAAAAAGGAAGATTCTACTAACTTCTATATCTGGAGATTAGCTTGCTGTTTTGATGAATGATGTTTTATTGGTTTTTCAGTGTTTAAACACTGAGATACCACAGATTCTAACAGCAGCCTTTTGATATTTTTTCTTTGTAGATTTACCATCACACATACTAAATATTATCTGTCTTCTGAATGATCTTTAACAAAAGGAGACTGTTGTTTTTGACTCTTACCCTAGGCATAGAATGATATTTTAAGCTGAAAGCATTACAGGGTTGTAAATATCATTTTCTTTTAGAAGAATTACCCCATATTGTATATGACACTGTTAGTAACATTTAGGTCCAAAGATTTCCATTAAAGTAAGTTCCCAAACTGTTCATGGGATTAGGCAAGAGTACTGAAGTGGTTTGCCATTCCCTTTTCCAGTGGACTGCATTTTGTCAGAACTCTCCACCATGACTCGTCCATCTTGGGTGGCCCTACATGGCATGGCTCATAGTTTCATCGAGTTAGACAAGGCTGTGGTCCATGTGATCAGACTGGTTAGTTTCCCGTGATTGTGGTTTTCAGTCTGTCTTCCCTGTGATGGAGAAGGATAAGAGGCTTATGGAAGCTTCCTAATGGGAGAGACTGACTGAGGGGGAAAACTGGGTCTTGTTCTGATGGGCAGAGCCATGCTCAGTAAATCTTTAATCCAATTTTCTGTTGATGGTCAGGGGGCTGTGTTCCCTCCCTGTTATTTGACCTGAGGCCGAACTATGATGGAGGTAATGAAGATAATAGCGACTTCCTTCAAAAGGTTCCATGCACACACTGCTACACTTAGTGCCCCCAGCCCTGCAACAGGCCACCGCCAACTCACACCTCCGCCGGAGACTCCTGGACACTCTCGGGCAAGTCTGGGTCAGTCTCTTATGGGGTCATTGCTCCTTTCTCCTGGTCCTGGTGTCCACAAGGGTCTCTTTGTGCCCTCCCTTAGTCTGTTTCCCAGTCCTGTGTAAGTTCTGGCAGCTCTATGGTGGAGTTCATGGCAACCTCCTCCAAGAGGGCTTGTGCCATGCCCAGGTCTGCTGCACCCAGAGCCCCTGCCCCTGCAGCAGTCCACTGCTGACTCGTACCTCCTTAGGAGACACCCAAACAGAGTTCTGTCTCAGTCTCTGTGGAGTCTCTGGGTCCTGGTGCGCACAAGGTATGTTTGAACCTTCTGAGCATCTCTGGCGAGTATGGGCTGTGCTTCTAAATGTGATTTTTCCCCTCCTACTTCCTTGCTGGGGTTTCTCTGCCCTTAGATATGGGGTATCTCCTCAGATTCGCTCCAGCACCATGGCTATGTGGATCACAACAAACTGTGGAAAGTTCTTAAAGAGATGGGAATACCAGACCACCTGACCTGCCTCCTGAGAAATCTATATGCAGGTCAAGAAGCAACAGTTAGAACTGGACATGAAACAACAGACTGGTTCCAAATCAGGAAAAGAGTACATCAAGGCTGTATACTGTCACCCTGCTTATTTAACTTATATGCAGAGTACATCATGAGAAATGCTGGACTGGATGAAGCACAAGCTGGAATCAAGATTTCCAGGAGAAATACCAATAACCTCAGATATGCAGATGACACCACGCTTATGGCAGAAAGTGAATAAGAACTAAAGAACCTCTTGATGAAAGTGAAAGAGGAGAGTGAAAAAAATGGCTTAAAACTCAACATTCTGAAAACTAAGATGATGGCATCTGGTCTCATCACTTCATAGCAAATAGATGGGGAAATAGTGACAGACTGTATTTTTTTGGGCTCCAAAAATCACTGCAGATGGTGACTGCAGCTATGAAATTAAAAGACACCTGCTCCTTGAAAGAAAAGTTATGACCAAACTAGACAGCATGTTAAAAAGCAGAGACATTACTTTGCAAACAAAGGTCTGTCTAGTCAAAGCTATGGTTTTTCCAGTGGTCATGTATGAATGTGAGAGTTGGACTATAAAAAAAGCTGAGCACCGAAGAATTGATGCTTTTGAACTGTGGTGTTGGAGAAGACTCTTGAGAGTCCCTTGGACAGCAAGGAGATCCAACCAGTCCATCCTAAAGGAAATCAGTCCTGAGTGTTCACTGGAAGGACTGATGTTGAAACTGAAACTCCAATACTTTGGCCACCTGATGCGAAGAACTGACTGATTTGAAAAGACTCTGATTCTGGGAAAAATTGAAGGTGGGAGAAGGGGATGACAGAGGATGAGATGGTTGGATGGCATCACCGACTCAATGGACATGAGTTTGAGTAAATTCCGGGAGTTGGTGATGGACAAGGAAGCCTGGCGTGCTGTAGTCCATGGAGTCACAAAGAGTCAGACACGACTGAACGACTAAACTGAACTGAAAGTCCCAAACATAGGCCTTGGGGGACGAAAACTGAGCAAGCAAAATTTGCTCGTGGTATTTCATCATAACCAGGCTCTGGGCCTTGGTTTAGCAGACTTACTTCATTGAGCCTGATGGTCATTGTGATGCGGTGTTAGGCACACGGATAGACTTTTCTTTTACATATGAGTTCCATGGGAGACTTTTACCTGAATGTAGCTCCTTTTGCGTGCTTAGGAAAGATGGCACAGGTTTCTCCTACCACACTCACTGCTGCGTGCTTGTCAGTTATCAGAAGTTCCACTTAGCATTTGCAAGTTTGACAGCTGCTGTGAAGTTGAAAACACTGTGGGGACAGCATTTGGCAAGGAGAAGGGCAGGATAGATGGAGAAGAGTCTCTGTGTACTAGGAGAATATGTGACTGGTATCGCCCAGGGTGCCCAGCAGTCGTTTCTTTCAAAGACACACACAGGAAATAAGCCTCCATGTCTTATTTCCAAGCCAGACTTCTTTCTCTCTCCTGTCTTCCTTCCAAAAGAACTAATTGAACAGGTGTTGTGCTGAGGATGAAGTCATCTCCATTGTTTTCCCTTAATGTCTATCTGTCTTTCAGATATACATACATTTTTGTCCTGGACTCTTTTTTTATTTTCATATAGCACAAAAGGTATCATTTTAAGTGTACAGTTCAGTGACTTTAAGAGCATTTCTATTGTTCAGCCAACTCTTCCCAAGCTGAACTTAAACAGTAACTTCCCCTTCTCTCCTACCTCAGCTCTGGACAACCACCGTCTTCTTTCTGTCTGTATAAATCTGACTGCTCTAGGTACCTGAGATAAGTGGAATCATACAGTATGTGTCCTTCTGTGTCTGACTTATTTCACTTTGCATAATGTACTCAAGGTTCATTCATATCGTAGCATGTCTCAGAATATCTAATTGAAGCCTGAATAGTATTGCATTGTTTGTATATATCATATTTATCTATTCATCCATCAGTGGACATTTGGGTTCTTTCTCCCTTTTGGCTATTGTGAATAATGCTTCCATGGATATTGGTGTACAGGTATTGCTCAAGTCCCTGTTTTCAACTTCTCTGGGTATATATCTAGGAATGGGATTGCTGGGTCATATGATCATTGTATATTTAAATTTCTGAGGAGCTTCCATACTGTTTTTCACAGTGGTTGTACCATTTTACATTCCCATCAGCAATGTATGAGGGTTCCAATTTCTCTATATTCTCAAAAACACCTGTTATTTTCCATTTATTTGTTTTTTTCTAATAATAATCATCTTAATGGATATGAAGTGACATCTCATTGTGGTTGTGATTTACATTTCCCTAATGACTAGGGCTGTTGAGCATCTTTTCATGTGTTTATTGGCCATTTGTGTGTTTTCTTTGGAGAAATATTTATCCACATATTTTACCCATTTTTAAATTGCATTCTTTGGGTTTTTTTTTGTTGTTGTTGTTGGGTTACAGAAGTTAAAAAAATTATTCTGGCTCTTCATTCCTTATATATGATTTGCAAATATTCTTTCTCATTCCATAGGTTGCCTTTTCACTCTTTTGATATAGTCTCTTTTTTTGGCCGTGCTGCCTACCCTGGGAAATTTACCAGGGATTGAACCTGGACCCATGGCAGTGAAAGCACTGAGCCCTAACCACTGAACCACCAGGGCACCCCGTCGATATTGTCTATTGATACACAAAAGTTTGTTGTTTGGTGAAGTCCAGTTTAATCTCTTTTTTTCCTTTTGTTTCCTGTGCTTTTGGTGTCACATCCAAGAAATTGTTGCCTAATAGTCATGTATATTTATTTATTATATACATGACTTATCTACCAAATAAGAAAAAATTGAAATTTTGGAAGGATAAGACAAAGATGAAAAAAGCAATTATGTTAGATGATTTTCATTGCATATCCCTGTGATTGAATATGCTACATTGTTTTTGAAAAACGTGGTTTTAACTTCTGGTTCTAAATTCATTTTCTTTCCATAGTTGCTTCTAGTGGTGGTCCTAGTGAAAAAGTTACCTTACAAAGATATATGTGTCCAAATTGGAGATGTTCATTGTTGGTTGTGCCTTCTAGGTCGTTATGCTGGTTTTTCAATTCCATTCACAGATTATGCAAAGATTTTAGCTGAAAATCCCCCACCAGGTGTCCATCTTCCCTGATATTAGTCAGGTTTTTGTTCAGTCATCAAAAGTTTCTGAATTTTGTATTTTTATAAACAGATGTTGGTTCACTGAAATCTCACATGTGGATGATTTCAAAAGTAGGTTTGAAATATTTATTTCAACTTTTTAAAAGTGAGCACATAAGAGAATTGTTACAGGTGGCACATATTGTTTTTAGTTGTCTCATCATGTAATGAATGATGTGAAATCATTTCAAACATCTGTTTTTCAAAATATCCTCTGCTGAGTATGTGTCTTTCAAGAACCAGTTATTTTCTCACTCATCACTGAAATAGAAATTATCAAAATGGCAGCTCTGCCTTGAAGGGAGTGATTAAGGGTGTTTATGTCTTTGAAAATATCTTCCAAACAGCGTATATCCTGATAGCCATTCATCATCCCAGAGAAAGACAGCAGATCTGTAGCATGGTGTTTTGTAGAGATGTATAATATAATACCTTTATAGTCAACAGGTCTTTTATGTCTTTTGCTGCAAATAGCTCCCTAAAACTCTGTCATTTAAAAGATGACCATGGTTATTCCCCACATCACTGCAAAGTACTGTGAGTCTACTCTATTTTAGAGGTCTTGTCTTCATAGAAAGTAGCTACATTTTTGACATCTAGCACTTGATGCACTTCTGGCTTCAGCTTCTTTGCTGTAACATTTTGACTATGAATGAAGCAGTGCAGAATTTCATATGTGGAAATGTCTCTGTGACTTTATCCCATAATATATTTTATTCCTTTAAAGTAGCTATTCCATTAAGCATATTTTTCCATAAATCATTGTTTTTATTAAAGAAATTACTGTTGAGAATATATCTTCTTTAGTACATGTTTTTCTTTAGTTGTTCATAAGAAAATGAGTTATTTGTGTATTTTTTTTTTTGAACCAGACTAGAAGTCTCATACATTGACATGTCAGGAATATCTTTACTGTTTTTTATCTATACAAAAAACCTCTTGTAGTGTACAATTTAATTTTTTATTTCTTTACATTTTCAATGTTTGTTGAGAATCTTTCAGTGATATTTGCTGATAGATAAATGTGTTTTGGATTCTCTCCACATTTGTTTCCTTGTTTTTCAAGTATTTTTACCATGATAGGAGAAGTGTTTATCTAGTCATATGTGGTTTTTTGTCTTTTTCATCTTTCATTATAAAGCAAGTGTACTCAAAAGAGGCTTCTAAATATTCTCATTCATTTTAATGATGTTATGTGAAGTACTGGACTGTTATCTGACTCGACTCATGGCATGATTGGAAGTTCACAGAGGGAGTGGCTAGGGGAGCACTATTCAGGCAGAGGAAAGAGCAGATGCAGTCAGATGATGCTGTGAAAAAAGGAGCAGCTCAGAAACCCTCAGTTATTCTGCCTGGTTTACCAAGGGATGGGAGTAGGGGAACATCAGGTAATGAGACTGAAAGTGTCAGCAGGAGCCGGACCTGAGGTTTTCTTTAGGTAGAGTAAAGCTGTTCAATGAGACTTAGTCCAGGTTCTTTTCCATACAGAACCCAAGGCAAGGATTAAGTGCTGATGCGATCCTGGGAAGGGTAATCTCAGGGAGTGAGACAGAGAGACAGTGAAATGAGTCACAGGCAGATGGGAGGTCGCACAAGGTCTGACATCATGGTGCTGACTGTTGCTTCATGAAGAGATGGCCAGTTTCTTAGCCACATGAAACACCCCCAGATGGGCTGACCCAAAAACCCACACTTCACAGTCTTCCATAAGAGGGTGTATGGAGAGGGAATTCACCTGCTGGCACCTTCCCTTCTGTTGTCTCTCACTGAACAGAGTTCACCCACAGAGTGTTAACGCCCTGCCCTTCTGGCTTGCGTCACCAGGCACCTTCCAGAGAGCCAGACTCCATGCATCGTATTTGTAGTGCTTCATCTGGGTCTAGGAATAGAAAGACGGGCCAGAGACTCCAGGGGTCAGCCTCAACAGCGGGACTGCATGGGCCCACATGGAACTGGTCATTGTGGCAGAACAAACGGCCCAGGGTTGGTTGACAGGTGAGGCTGAGAGAATCTGAGGCTCTGCCCATTACAGGTGAGCTCATGTGCTCTCAGAGCTGCTTGTGGTCGTCCATTGCGTGTGGCTCCTAAATCCGCGACAGGGCTTCCACTGCTGTCTTCCTGCTTCCCCAAGTCTCCCACTCAGTGTGGTTACTGTTTAGAGTAACTGGGAAGATGTTTGTTTGTTTGTTTGTTTTTAAATAAAGCCTTTCTGGGGATTCCCTGACAATTCAGTGGTTAGAACTCTGCCCTCTCACTGCCAGGGAACCACGTTCAATCCCAGTTCAGGGTACAAAGATCCCACTAGTGCTAAGTGCCTAGCCTCTCAGTTGTAACCCCATGGACTGTAGCCCCCCAGGCTCTTCTGTTCATGGGGTTCTCCAGACAAGAATACTGGAGTAGGTTGCCATTCCCTTCTCCTGGGGTTCTTTCCCACCCAGGGATTGAACCCACATTTCCTGCATTGCAGGTGGATTCTTTATCATCTGAGCCACTAGGGAATCTCCTTAAGATCCGACATGCATGGTCAATAAATAAATAAAGCCTTTCTGGTCACACTGAGTTTGAGGTGTCTATAGAACATCTATGTGAGGATGGATGAGGAGAGAGTTTGAATAGTGCATAACAGATTTTGGAATTCACAGCCTTAACAGGGAGGAGAAAGGGCCTTGTAATGGAAATCTGGGGCTCACTACTGTTTAAAGGGAGTATTGATGAAAAGGAACAGTGAGTGGGACAGAGAGTGAGTGAGATGCAGCAAGAGAAGTGGGGTCCTTGAGGGCAAGGAACTAAAGAACCTCCAGAAGAAAGGAAGTGAGTCATCAATGGAGCTGGGTGCCCTGGAGATAGTCAGCCAGGTAAGGACTGAGACATCACCAGCCTGTTGCTGTTGGTGATCTTGGCAAGAGGAGTATCCCAGCTGATTCCAGACAGAAGCCAGACTGCAATGGGTTTGAGAATGAAAGGGGAATGTGAAAGGGAGGATGTGGAAATGTATAACTCTTTTAGTGAGCTGAGTGTGGAGGGACAGAGTGAGAAACTTATCTCCAAGTGGATAGGCAGAATTCAAAGTGGACTTCCTTTGCTTTGTTTTTGGCTAATTCCTTTTTTGTTTGTTTGTTTGTTTGTTTTGAGATGGGAGATACATGTGTGCAGATTTAGGCTCGTGAGAGGAGCCAGCTGAAAGGGAGAGATAGATGTTACAGGAGAGAGAGGTGAGTGAGGCGGGGGAAGGCTCAGTCACAATGCTTCTGCCTGTTTTATAAGGGTTTCTAGATGAAGAGAGTGAGAATAAAGGACTTTCTTTTGGAGGAGCTACTTGATGTAAATAAACCAATGCAATAATATCAATGTCTAGGCCTCAGCTCCCTGAGGTTGCTGAGCCCCTCTGCAGATAATAGCGATGGCTGATGGATGGGTTTTCACAGCCTCTGCTGAGCTTTCATGAATTAGTCAGGTTGAATCTGCATAACTCATCCATAAAAAATTCCTGCAGCAATCTGATCCTATTGCCATCCCAGTCCCAGTGTAAGCTTCTCAATTGGACATTTTATTAATTAGAGGCAGAGTTTATCTTCTCCCGGTGTCACATTTCATCATGACAGATGTCTCATTCTGGGTTCCTATTTACATAGCACACAGACATATTGTCATTGCAGATAATTAGTCTTAAAAGCACCAGCTTTTAAAACACCCAAGTCTTAAGTTTCCCATTCATCCATCAGCATTTTAAACAAAAATATGTCTCCTCTCCCATTAGGTTCTGTGTCTGGTTTTATTTCTGCTCAAACTTTCTGTCCTCATGTCTGCCAGTGGAGGGGAAGCACAAAGGGGCTCAGACGAGGATATTTGGTTCCAGTATTCCCAAACTGCTGACATTCTTTCCTATGAAGATAACTAAATCACCGAACTTGATGAAATTTCATAAAAGAGATGTTCTGTGGAGTCTATGAATACAACTATTAATTTAAAAGTCAAAGATCTTGGATTTTTTTTTCAGCTTGGCTGTTTCTTCACTGAAAAACAATTAAAATAAATTATTGCATATTAACAAAAGATATGATAACATGGGGATCTTTTTTGTCAAAGAAACACATTACAATAAAAAAATCTAAGTATTAATAATATAAATTGTCTTGAACATTTTCTAAGAGATTTTACTTAATATACTCTGGAGGGTCTTGATCATTCTGATTCACTTGGTCTAGTATAGGGGCTGAGAGCTACATTTCCAACAAGCTCTCTAGACCACCCTGTAGGTGGCTGTGCTGATTAGTGAGAGAGCTGATTTTTTTGAACATCAACAACATCAACAACTGAGGTCCTAAGATGGAGAACAATATTTTCAAAACGCTGAAAGAAAAGAAAAAAGATTTATCCATCTGGTAATATATGTCTAGTTAAAATTGCATTCAAGAATGAGAGCAAAATAAAGACATTTTCAACAAACAAATTTGGAGGCTTTATTACCAACAGATCCTCATTAAAGCTTCAAAAATAACTTTAGGAAGAATAAAAAATAAACTAAAGGTGTGTCTGAGATGCAGGAAGGAATGATGAGCAAAGATTAACATGGATAAATCTAAAATGCTAAGTCCCTGACAAAAATATTTAATTTTGCAGGTAAAAATATATTAAGATCAAAATGTAAATGGGGTAAGAATATCTGGCAAACAAGTGGTTTTATATAAAACTTCCTTAGATCTTTGCTTGTTAAATGAAGGTGAAAATATTAACTTTAAAGTTACATATGAAGATGAGCTTATTAAGGGTTAGATACAATAAAAATATAGTGAATAGCTTTCGAAATTTCAGAAGGAAATGAGATACATTTTAAAAATTGAATCAATCAAAAGGCAAAAAGTTAGAAAGAGAAAAAGCATCAAAATAGCAGGACAAATAGAAGACACAAAATAGGACAATAGAAATATTTTGAACTTTACTGCAGTAAAAGTGTGCATTTCCATTTGGACCAAACTTGCCAGTTAAAAAGAGAGTTCAGGTTAGAAAATAAATCAGGATTCCCAATTGGGGCAGCAGCTGTGATGGACCTCATAGGGCTGGGTGTAAGCAGCCATGGTGGGGAGCTGTCCCCACTCCCAGTGGCTATGCAGGAACTTCCCCAAGGTGCTTCTCCCTGCGTGTCCAAGCTGCCACTTTGCTCACAACAAGGAGGTGCCCCAGGTCTGTACGTACAAGGCTCATGCTTGCGTGAAGATCAATGCAGCTCTCAGGACCTGCAGCCTCTAGTTGCTGGAGTGGTGCAGCTACCATTCAGAACCATGTGTCACCTTGCCAGGGTCCCAGCTGGTGCTGACCCACAGAAACTTGAGCTCACCTTCCTGCCCTCTGTGACATCAAGAATTGTGCCTTTTTTGTTGTTGTTGTTATTGCAACACTCTTTATTATCTGTATTTTTATCTACTTTCATTTTTCTCTGTGATGATTTTCCTAAAATGTTTGCTCTAAGTTATTGGTGTATTTCTCTGTTTTATGAAACAAATGCACATTTGAAAACTGGAGATACACAGAGTACATATATCCTAATTTAGTATGGATTACTTTCAAATATTTTTAATCTCCCTATGTTTGTATCTTTGTAGCATATAACAATATCGTTATATAAAACTTTAGTGTTTACAAAATGCTTACACATTTGTTTTATTTGGTCCTTACAATAACACTAAAAAGGAGATGGGTGGGTTTTCTTTTTTTTTTTTTTTTAACTATTATATATAAATTTATTTTGAAAATAAAATTTACAATGTAGTACTATGATCCAGAAATATCAGCAGTTCTAAAGCTGGACAGAGAAGAAAAAAGTTTAATCCTTTTTTCCCTCTGCCCCACCCTGTCTCACCATCTATTTGTTTTTTTTGTTTTGTTTTGTTTTGTTTTATTAATTTTTTTTTTCTAAATTTTTAAAAGAAAATCCATCCTGAACCCTCCTCCCTCCTCCCTCCCCACACCATCCCTCTGGGTCGTCCCAGTGCACCAGTCCCAAGCATCCAGCATCGTGCATTGAACCTGGACTGGCATCTCGTTTCATACATGACATTTCACATGTTTCAATGCCATTCTCCCAAATCTTCCCACCCTCTCCCTCTCCCACAGAGTCCATAAGCCTGTTCTATACATCAGTGTCTCTTTTGCTGTCTCGTATACAGGGTTATCGTTACCATCTTTCTAAATTCCAAAAAAATAAAAAGAAAGATCAAAGCATATGTTCATGCCAAAACTTATACATAAATAGTCAAAGCAGCATTATTCATAAGAACCAAAAAGTGGAGACAACCTCTATGTCCACCAACTGATGAATGGACAAATACTAAATTTGGTATATCCATACAATGGGATATTATTTGGCCCTACAAGGCATGAAATGCTGATACTTGCTGTAGCATGGATGAACCTTGAAAACATTATGCTAAATGACAGGAGCCAGACACAAAAAGCCACATGGATATTTTATTTACATGAAATGTCCAAAACAGGTAGAGCAAAGAGACACAAGGTATAGCAGCAGTTGCTGAAACAGGAGGAAAGGGAGTTAAAGAGAATGACCACTAATGGGTATGAATCTTCCTTGGTGGGGGTGATGAAAATATTCTGGAATTGGATAATGGTGATGGTTGTACAATTTTGTAAACATACTAAAAACCACTGAATTGTATACATTAAAATGGCCAACTTTATGCTATGTGAATTATATCTCAATTTAAAAAAGAACTCTAGGGAATTTAAAACCTTAGAATAATTAAATAGAGCTAATTAATGGATCATTACTGGATATCTAAATTATTTCAAAGGAAGATAAACCCCTGAAACATTGATATCTAAGCATAATTTTATGTTTATATGTTTTCTTTTAATATGCTACCAATAGGCTATATCTTTCATTAATTTTTGCCATTTTCAGAGGGATATAAAATTGTAGCAAGTGTATCTTAGAAAGTTGCATTAGATGTATTTATGACTTCTTGTTGATTAAAATGCTTATTTTTGACAGACAATTCTCAATTATCCACTTAGAAATTTTTTCTATGAAATAGATGTTAGTCACTTTGGTTCAGTTTAAAGTTACAATAATACTGGTGTTTGAGACCATTCTAGGAGTAACAATGACAGAGAAAATATAACTACAAATGAACTTCTATGTTTCAAGGAAAAGATGGTTTTCCTCTAAAATACTGTTGTTTTCTGTTTTGTTGTTGTTGTTGTTGTTCTTCAGACCAATTTACACTCTTGAAACTTACTGAGGGCTCGGAAGAGTTCATTTATGGATAGGTACTGATGAATAGCTACTGATAATGACTGTATTGGAAATTGAAACTGAGAACTTCTAAAAAGGCTTATTTATTGTTTGTTTGAGGTTAGTAATGATGAAAGCATTGTATGCTAATAACATCTTCTGAAATTAAAAATTTTTAAAAAAGAAAAAAGGAAAAAAAAAAAAGAATTGTGCCTTATACTTTGTCACACTCTTCTGGTCAGTAATTTATAATGCTCAGATGTTTAAAAAATGTATGAGAAACTTCAAGTATATTAATCCAATTAAGTTTGTGCGTGCATGGTGAAAAAGAGTGGAACAAACTATCCAATGCTTTGGACACAATCTTTCTATTATACAAAAGTCATTTGGAAAGACGGCTATAGCTCTGTACATCACTCAAAACTATCTGAAAAAAATTAAATATAAATATGTATGAGTGAGCTAAGTCACTCAGTCATATCTGATCTTTGTGACCCTATGGACTGTAGCCTGCCAAGCTCCTCTGTCCATGAGATTCTCCAGGCAAGAATACTGGAGTGGGTTGCCATGCCGTCCTCCAGGGAATCTTCCCAAACCAGGGATTGAAACCACTTCTCTATGTCTCCTGCATTGGTTGGTGGGTTCTTTACCACTAGTGCCACATGGAAAGCCCTGATATAAATACAGCAGTTAACAAAGAGTATTCAAGATAAGCAGACAGATTGAACACACAGACATGTAACTGAATGCTGTTTTTTTAAATTTTATTTTAGTTTTAAACTTTACATAATTGTATTAGTTTTGCCAAATATCAAAATGAATCCGCCACAGGTATACATGTGTTCCCCATCCTGAACCCTCCTCCCTCCTCCCTCCCCATACCATCCCTCTGGGTCATCCCAGTGCACCAGCCCCAAGCATCCAGTATCGTGCATCGAACCTGGACTGGCCATTCGTTTCTTACATGATATTTTACATGTTTCAATGTCATTTTCCCAAATCTTCCCACCCTCTCCCTCTCCCACAGAGTCCATAAGACTGTTCCATACATCTGTGTCTCTTTTGCTGTCTCGCTTACAGGGTTATTGTTACCATCTTTCTAAATTCCATATATATGCGTTAGTATACTGTATTGGTGTTTTTCCTTCTGGCTTACTTCACTCTGTATAATAGGCTCCAGTTTCATCCACCTCATTAGAACTGATTCAAATGTATTCTTTTTAATGGCTGAGTAATACTCCATTGTGTATATGTACCACAGCTTTCTTATCCATTCATCTGCTGATGGACATCTAGGTTGCTTCCATGTCCTGGCTATTATAAACAGTGCTGCGATGAACACTGGGGTACACATGTCTCTTTCCCTTCTGGTTTCCTCAGTGTGTATGCCCAGCAGTGGGATTGCTGGATCATAAGGCAGTTCTATTTCCAGTTTTTTAAGGAATCTCCACACTATTCTCCATAGTGGCTGTACTAGTTTGCATTCCCACCAACAGTGTAAGAGGGTTCCCTTTTCTCCACACCCTCTCCAGCATTTATTATTTGTAGACTTTTGGATTGCAGCCATTCTGATTGGTGTGAAATGGTACCTCATAGTGGTTTTGATTTGTATTTCTCTGATAATGAGTGATGTTGAGCGTCTTTTCATGTGTTTGTTAGCCATCTGTATGTCTTCTTTGGAGAAATGTCTATTTAGTTCTTTGGCCCATTTTTTGATTGGGTCGTTTATTTTTCTGGAGTTGAGCTGTAGGAGTTGCTTGTATATTTTTGAGATTAGTTGTTTGTCAGTTGCTTCATTTGCTATTATTTTCTCCCATTCTGAAGGCTGTCTTTTCACCTTGCTAATAGTTTCCTTTGATGTGCAGAAGCTTTTAAGGTTAATTAGGTCCCATTTGTTTATTTTTGCTTTTATTTCCAATATTCTGGGAGGTGGGTCATAGAGGATCCTGCTGTGATGTATGTCAGAGAGTGTTTTGCCTATGTTCTCCTCTAGGAGTTTTATAGTTTCTGGTCTTACGTTTAGATCTTTAATCCATTTTGAGTTTATTTTTGTGTATGGTGTTAGAAAGTGTTCTAGTTTCATTCTTTTACAAGTGGTTGACCAGATTTCCCAGCACCACTTGTTAAAGAGATTGTCTTTAATCCATTGTATATTCTTGCCTCCTTTGTCAAAGATAAGGTGTCCATAGGTGCGTGGATTTATCTCTGGGCTTTCTATTTTGTTCCATTGATCTATATTTCTGTCTTTGTGCCAGTACCATACTGTCTTGATAACTGTGGCTTTGTAGTAGAGCCTGAAGTCAGGTAGGTTGATTCCTCCAGTTCCATTCTTCTTTCTCAAGATCGCTTTGGCTATTCGAGGTTTTTTGTATTTCCATACAAATTGTGAAATTATTTGTTCTAGCTCTGTGAAGAATACTGTTGGTAGCTTGATAGGGATTGCATTGAATCTATAAATTGCTTTGGGTAGAGCCAGCCCACCTAGGGCCGACAGCAGCAGCATGAGACTCCCCTACTGTCCCACATGGAACCTTTAATAATAGGCTTTTTTAAATTATCTTAGATCTTTTGTAAGGTCTGAAGCCTTACCTGTGTGGATTGATGTCTTTAATACTTTAGTTTCTTCATTAAACAGAATTTGAGGAATAGAGGTTATGTTAAAAATTAAACTCCTTCAACTGATAATGAGCAATTACTGGTTTTGTTTTAGTTTGTTTGATTTGTGCTAAGCTGTTCTCCAGTCATCTCAAGGAGAACTTAAACTTTTATAAAGGTGACAAGTGAGATAATTAATCACTTTAGTTTGGTGTGAATGCTGTGGATTATCATTGGAAATGTCAGTGTTATTAGTCTTGAAAAGAGAAATGAGCTTTATTTTCCTCTTGTGGTTCTCTCCTGATAGTTTCTGTGAGATTTTCATTTTCTTGGAGAGGATGATTCAGATGTTTTGGGGTTCTCTCCCAGGAGTTTGGTTCATCTTTCCTGTTGTTAGGGCTGACCTGAAAGCCACGATGGTGTTGAACATACTTGACTGCTGTGCCCTAGAGTGGATGAAAGGAATCCTTGTTTGAGGTTAGTGAGGTCATTGGTCCTCAGGTAGAACAGTCTGTCCTGGAGACCTACAGCAGGAAGCTGTTGAAAGGCAGATGGGCTTTGAAGACATAGCAACCTTAAAACTGGTTTATGACCTTGTCCGGCTGGGATTCTCCCAGAAAGAGGCCATTGTTGGGAGGGACAGGGCAGAGGGGATTGTCCAGTTACTCCTGGTCAACACGTCTTTGCTTGTTTCCTTCTTTCTCAACCTCCACTGCGACATAAACTTTAGAATTGCCTTTCATTCCTGTTTATCTTATCAGATCAGATCAGTAGCTCAGTCGTGTCCGACTCTTTGCGACCCCATGAATCGCAGCTCGCCAGGCCTCCCTGTCCATCACCAACTCCCGGAGTTCACCCAGACTCACGTCCATCGAGTCAGTGATGCCATCCAGCCATCTCATCCCCTGTCGTCCCCTTTTCCTCTTGCCCTCAATTCCTCCCAGCATCAGAGTCTTTTCCAATGAGTCAACTCTTCCCATGAGGTGGCCAAAGTACTGGAATTTCAGCTTTAGCATCATTCCTTCCAAGAAATCCCAGGGCTGATCTCCTTCAGAATGGACTGGTTGGATCTCCTTGCAGTCCAAGGGACTCTCAAGAGTCTTCTCCAGCACCACAGTTCAAAAGCATCAATTCCTCGGCGCTCAGCCTTCTTCACAGTCCAACTCTCACATCCGTACGTGACCACTGGAAAAACCATAGCCTTGACTAGATGGACCTTTGTTGGCAAAGTAATGTCTCTTCTTTTCAATATCCTATCTAGGTTGGTCATAACCTTCCTTCCAAGGAGTAGGCGTCTTTTAATTTCATGGCTCCAATCACCATCTGCATTGATTTTGGAGCCCAGAAAAATAAAGTCAGACACTGTTTCCACTGTTTCCCCATCTATTTCCCATGAAGTGATGGGACTGGATGCCATGATCTTCATTTTCTGAATATTGAGCTTTAAGCCAACTTTTTCACTCTCCACTTTCACTTTCATCATCTTATAGAACCAAAATAACACAGCTTACATTTCCTTTACTCAAAATCTGAGACTATTTGGAAAGCAGATAGTTTGAGTAGCCTCTAGGTCAACATGAATAAAACTTAGTGCCTGAGAGATTCCTTTAAATGGAAATGGAAAATTGTTATTCACTCCTGATCAGTTTTCATTTTCATTTTTTTCATTCTCACTTTAATTACTGAGCTTCCTTTCTCTAAAATCAAGTGTCTGAAACAGACCTTAATTATCCATTTTTAACTGCAGGAAGATTTATTATTCAAAGACCAGCCTTCAATCCAGAATAGATGTTATTTTGTTCAGAGTTTAAAGGGTTGGTCAAATATTTCTTCTAATGGAAACATTTTGTACCAAAAGCCTCTAGACAAAAAGGTAGACAGCTGAAGAGATAAAGATTTAAAGCAAATCTGTAACAGAGAAAGGTGACTAAATCTTTTGAAATCTTTAGGGCATGATCCCCATGGAGTAAATGGATTAAATTAATATAATTAGAATGAAACAGTCTTTGCATTCATACAGCATCTTATTTTTCCAAGATCTCTTTTTGCATTATATCTTACATAAATGATCCCTCTGAGATAAGTACTCTTAAGCCTGTCTTGTCTTTTAAAGAATCTATGTAAGCCTCTTTATGTGCTTCCTTAGAAGGGATTTCCTTTGTAAAATAAGCCTTTTTTGATCTATAGCCTTAATATATAGAACTCTATCTACCTTAAGATGTAAAAGGATCATCATTTTTCTTCAGTTCTCTGTAGCCTGGTTTATAAAGTTTGTTTACCAGAGAAACTTAGAAAATTATCATTTTTGAAAGCCTGTAATTTCATTTTTTGGGGTGCCATGTGGCACTTGGGTTCTTAGTTCCCTGACCAGGGAACAAATCCATGCCCCCTGCAGTGGAAACAGAGTCTTAACTGCTGGACCACCAGGGGAGTCTCTTGGAAGCCTTTTAAAGTGGCAGAGATCTTTGTCTCTTGGTCATGATTCTATTGTGGTTCTTCTGGAAGGGAAATGTAAGACATAGACACAAAGGTGTCTTTGGAAAAGAAATAATGAAAAATAGCTGTAGAGATGTCATCCCAGGTGTTGATGGTATCCATAAGTAGATAGATTAGTTGGTAAAGAATCCACCTGCAATGCAGGAGACCCCAGTTTGATTCCTGGGTCAGGAAGATCCACTAGAGAAGGGATAGGCTACCCACTCCAGTATTCTTGGGCTTCCCTTGTGGCTCAGCTGGTAAAGAATCTGCCAGCAAGGCAGGAGACCTGGGTTTGATCCCTGGGTTGGGGAGATCCCCTGTAGAAGGAAAAGGCTACCCACTCCAGTATTCTGGCCTGGAGAATTCCATGGAATGTATAGTCCATGGGGTCTCAAAGAGTTGGACAGGGCTGAGTGACTTTCACTTCACTTCACTTCATAAGTGGAAGAATCCCACAGGCAGATAGAAGTCAGAAGCAGAACTTGGTAGAAAGATCAAGACTTACATATGAGACTGTTCCATACAAGAATGATGGTTAAACTTGTGAAAATAAAATATCTATTAAAGAGATGAGAGTCAAGAATGTATGTAGGGTGAAGGAGGAGGAAGAGGGAGAAATCCAGGTGAGAGTCTGAAGGATGTGCTTGGAAAACTAGGAGAACACAAGGGTGTTCTGGTGTCCTGAAAGATGAAGATGGGGAGGAGAGCATCTCAAGAGCTGGATGATCACCTATGCCAAATAGAAATTAAAGTAATTGCAGTTGGAATTTCAATTTATTTTTGCTTAGATAAACTTGAAGGAACTAGGATAAGAGTGGAAGGGGTGATAGAGGATTCTGAAAGGGGCTGTGGAGAAATACCTTAATAACAAAACAGATGACATACCAGCCGGTGTATTCCCTGCCAGAATTGCTGAGTGAGAAAGTTTAGAAATAATGATGTTAGCTAAAAGGGCACTAAGGTCAAGTGATTCAGGGTGGGGGCATCTGTGCACATTTGTATTGGATTGGCCAAAAGGTTCCTTTGGGTTTTTCCATGAGATGTTACTCAAAGGAACCTTTTGGTCAATCCAGTAGCTAGACTGGAAGACTCCAATAAAGAGGGAAGGATTAATATCTTATAAGGACTAAGAGAAGCAGCTGGATGGAATGGAATCCTCAGTAAACCTTAGAAGTGAAGAAACTTCATTTCTTTTTTAGAACCTTAGGAATGAAGGAACTCCAAGTGATGGCTTAGATTTATCATTTAAATAGAGGAGGAAATAATTCTAGCAGGGAGATATTTTATTAGGAGGTAGGGAATGGGGATAGGGGAAATGAAGAAGAGGTGATATTTGGGTTATGCCTCTTCAGTAACATCATATGTATAGCTATTTCACAACCAACAATCATGAATGACAGGGATCAAGACCATCCCCATGGAAAAGAAATGCAAAAAAGCAAAATGGCTATCTGGGGAGGCCTTACAAATAGCTGTGAAAAGAAGAGAAGTGAAAAGCAAAGGAGTAAAGGTAAGATATAAACATCTGAATGCAGAGTTCCAAAGAATAGCAAGAAGAGATAAGAAAGCCTTCTTCAGCGATCAATGTAAAGAAATAGAGGAAAACAACAGAATGGGAAAGACTAGAGATCTCTTCAAGAAAATCAGAGATACCAAAGGAACATTTCATGCAAAGATGGGCTCGATAAAGGACAGTAATGGTATGGACCTAACAGAAGCAGAAGATATTAAGAAGAGATGACAAGAATACACAGAAGAACTGTACAAAAAAGATCTTCACGACCCAGATAATCACGATGGTGTGATCACTGACCTAGAGCCAGACATCCTGGAATGTGAAGTCAAGTGGGCCTTAGAAAGCATCACTACGAACAAAGCTAGTGGAGGTGATGGAATTCCAGTTGAGCTATTTCAAATCCTGAAAGATGATGCTGTGAAAGTGCTGCACTCAATATGCCAGCAAATTTGGAAAACTCAGCAGTGGCCACAGGACTGGAAAAGGTCCGTTTTCATTCCAATCCCAAAGAAAGGCAATGCCAAAGAATGCTCAAACTACCGCACAGTTGTACTCATCTCACACGCTAGTAAAGTCATGCTCAAAATTCTCCAAGCCAGGCTTCAGCAATATGTGAACTGTGAACTTCCTAATGTTCAAGGTGGTTTTAGAAAAGGTTGAGGGACCAGAGATCAAATTGCCAACATCCGCTAGATCATGGAAAAAGCAAGAGAGTTCCAGAAAAAACATCTATTTCTGCTTTATTGACTATGCCAAAGCCTTTGACTGTGTGGATCACAATAAACTGTGGAAATTTCGGAAAGAGATGGGAATACCAGACCACCTGATCTGCCTCTTGAGAAATTTGTATGCAGGTCAGGAAGCAACAGTTAGAACTGGACATGGAACAACAGACTGGTTCCAAAGAGGAAAAGGAGTACGTCAAGGCTGTATATTGTCACCCTGTTTATTTAACTTATATGCAGAGTACATCATGAGAAACGCTGGACTGGAAGAAACACAAGCTGGAATCAAGATTGCTGGGAGAAATATCAATAACCTCAGATATGGAGATGACACCACCCTTATGGCAGAAAGTGAAGAGGAACTAAAAAGCCTCTTGATGAAGGTGAAAGTGGAGAGTGGAAAAGTTGGCTTAAAGCTCAACATTCAGAAAATGAAGATCATGGCATCTGGTCCCATCACTTCATGGGAAATGGATGGGGAAACAGTGGAAACTGTCAGACTTTGTTTTTCTGGGCTCCAAAATCACTGAAGATGGTGACTGCAGCCATGAAATTAAAAGACACTTACTCCTTGGAAGGAAAGTTATGTCCAACCTAGATAGCATATTCAAAAGCAGAGACATTACTTTGCCAACAAAGGTCCATCTAGTCAAGGCTATGGGTTTTCCTGTGGTCATGTATGGATGTGAGAGTTGGACTGTGAAGAAGGCTGAGCACTGAAGAATTAATACTTTTGAACTGTGGTGCTGGAGAAGACTCTTGAGAGTCCCTTGGACTGCAAGGAGATCCAACCAGTCCATACTGAAGGAGATCAGCCCTGGGATTTCTTTGGAAGGAATGATGCTAAAGCTGAAACTCCAGTACTTTGGCCACCTCATGGGAAGAATTGACTCATTGGAAAAGACTCTGATGCTGGGAGGGATTGGGAGCAAGAGGAGAAGGGGACGACAGAGGATGAGATGGCTGGATGGCATCACTGATTCGATGGACGTGAGTCTGAGTGAACTCCGGGAGTTGGTGATGGACAGGGAGGCCTGGCGTGCTGAGATTCATGGGGTCGCAAAGAGTCGGACACGACTGAGCGACTGATCTGATCTGATCTGAGCAATAATATACTGCTAGCTCATCATTGTCAAGACATTCCCACATAGCTCTTTTTGACTTCCTTTTTGACACACTGTTACGTCAATTAGCTCAAGATTATCTATCATCTATCAGGTGGACAGAGATCGTAGAAAGAACACTCAAGACAAGGAAATAGTATTCACTAAAACAGTTGATAAAATGCAGCAAATAGGCCAGTATGACTGAAGTATAGGTTATTGGGTTGGATGAATGATGGAGGTGAGCACAGAGAAGTAATCTGAGCGCTCAATTTAGAAAGAGAATTAACATACTAAAGAGCTTGGATCTGGTTCTAAGCGGGGAACTCATGAAGACTTCTTTCCTCTGAGTGCAGTGTATGGTACTGATTGTGCTGATGGAACATGAAAAAGTAGGGTTCTTCAGGGGCTTGGGATGGGCGATGTGTTGCGGATGTTAGTTTCTCAGCATGGTGGGGGTAGAGAGTCCTTGCCTTCTTAGCAACTGAGAATTTCTCTCTACCTCAAGGCTGTTATGCTTGTTTTCCAAGGATTTCTTTCTCCTTGGAACCACATGGACCTTGAGGTCTACCACATGATTGCTGTAGCCAAATTCATACCCACAAATAAGCTTAACAAAAGGGTCATGAGGGCAGTGCCAAGCCCTGCATCAAGGTGGAGAAGTGGGCGACTCTGTTACAATCACAGGAGACAGTCTAGTCCTCAGTGGCACCCAAGATGCTCTTTAGGAGTCCTGCTACACCACATCCTTGATGTCAAATTTAGCAGGTTTTTCTCTAAAGGGCAGGTCAGATCCAGAACAGACTCTTGGTGGTAGCAGAGGTTGCAAGGAGTATGCTCTGGACAGCACCATGACCCTCACACTGTGGTTTGCCATTGGGGCCACCATTGTCTCTGGGTAGCTTTGATGACATGGACTGTGACTGTGAGTTCCTCTGTGATGTGAAAGTTTTATGGATGATCTTAGTCAGGAGGGTCAAATGGTTGGTGGTTCAGATGGCATTCCTGATGACCTTGAGAGAGTTCTTATGTTTCTCATGGTCCACGTCATTGCGCACACATGGGGGATCAGAAGAAGAGGCAAAGATGAGGACTTCTGTGGCTTCACCTTCAAGTAAACCCCAATCTTCTCAAAGATGGTGAAGATACAAGGGGAATCCACACAACATCACCCCATTTGATGATAATGGAGATAAGGCCTAAAATAGATTTTAAATTTAGCATGCATAGCACATAACTAATATGTGTCATGATGTTACAGTGATGACTCTATTGGTGTATGATGGACGAGGTGGCAAGTTTGCCTAGGGGAGTGGGTATAGAGTTGGGCTGAGACATAGGAGTCCAAGGTTACTTGGGAAGTCAACCTTCTAAGCATTCTTGCATAGTTCGAGGGACTAACAAGAAGCTCACAGGACTATCAAGATAGTCCTGTTGAAACTGAGAGCACCAGCCAGGACCAGGTCATCATTTCAACCTTATAGACTTGTAACCCCTTCTTTTCTCTGGTTCCATTCCCATCCAGACTTGCTCAGCCCTAACCAAAATACCTGACTTGATATTAAGGGAGTTCACTACCTTTCTCTTTTTTCCTTCCTTTCTTCATTGCTTTTTTTTTTTTTTTTTTTAAGACACCTGGACAGGTAATCCCTGCAAATTCCTGCCATTTAGTTAAGTTCCATGCAATAAAAATCCAGAAGAATTTAAGGGAACAGTTGGAAGAAAAATTTGTTTGTGCCTTATGCACTTGGAATTGTAACTATATGCCTTGATCTTTCCAGATTCTTATTTTATATTCTTAGCTGAGAGGAACAATTCTCAATAGTAAACTGATTATTATTTGGGTTAAGTCCAGTGGGCTTCCCTTGTGGCTTAGCTGATAAAGAATCTGCCTGCAATGCAGAAGACATGGGTTTGATCCCTGGGTTGGGAAGATCCCCTGGAGAAGGGAAAGGCTACCCACTCTGGTATTCTGGCCCATACAGTCCATGGGGTCGCAAAGAGTGAGACACAACTGAGCAACTTTCCCTTTCACTCAGTGATATTCTTGAGAATTTAAAGGAGCATAGGTGGAGGTGACAGCCCTCTCTATGGACTCTCTCACAGTATTATAGAGATCATTTATAATGAAATTGGCAACCCACTCCAGTACTCTTGCCTAGAGAATCCCATGGAGGGAGGAGCCTGGTAGGCTACAGTCCATGGGGTCGCAAAAAGTCGGACACGACTGAATGACTTCACTTCACTTCACTATAATGAAATTCTAACCAGTAGATTATAATTCCTCATGTGGTGGTTCAGTCACTAAGTCATGTCCAACTCTTTCAACCCCATGGACTGTAGCCTGCCAGGCTCCTCTGTCCATGAGATTCTCCAGGCAAGAACACTGGAGTGGGTTGCTGTTTCCTTCTCCAGGGAATCTTCCTTACCCAGGAACTGAACCCAGGTCTCCTGCATTGCAAGCAGATTCTTTACTGACTGAGCTACAAGGGAAGCCCAATTCCTCATATAATTGATAAATAAATAAAAATTTATGTCTAGCATTTAACATTATCACTTTGAGTTCCCATACTATCTTTCTGTTTTAAGTTTAAAAGAATTACTATGACTTTTTCTCAGTTTTGAAATCAGGCTCTGATTCTTGAGGGAGATTTGTTTGCTGCAAAAAGATTTATACTTTTTATCCTAAATTGGGTGAGAAGTGATGCAGAAAGAGAACATCCTCACATCTTGTCATTAAAATATTTAAACTTTGGATTAATCCTTGTAAACAAGTTGCCCAGTACAACACTTAAATGCTACCTGAAGCTTAGATAAAGCAAAATATGAATTTGATCAGGCATAATGCATTAGCAGAATGTCACTTTGTGATATTTTTAAATGAGACAGGAAATTCATGATGGCTGATAAATTGCCTCTCATTAAAAAAAAATAAAACTAAGTTTTTTCTCAGTATTTATTTCTGAATTTGTATACTTTTGACATACTTGTCAGGCAATGTATTCAGTCAGTTGTGTCCAACTCTTTGTGGCCCCATGGACTGTAGCCCTCTAAGCTCTTCTGTCCATGGAATTTTCCAGGCAAGAATACTGGAGTGGGTTGCCATTTCCTTCTCCAGGGGATTTTCCTGACCCAGGGATCAAACCCGAGTCTCTTGTGTCTCCTTCATTGGCAGGCGGATTCTTTACCACTGTTGCCACTCCTGAAGAAGGAAATGGCAACCCACTGTAGTAGTCTTGCCTGGGAAATCCCATGGACAGAGGAGCTTGGGGGGCTATAGTCCCTGGGGTCACAAAGAGTCAGACACGACTGAGTGATTGGACAAAAATAATACTTGTCAACTTAAAAAAAAAAAAACACACAGGGACTTCTCTGTTGGGGGAAATAGTGGGGAGGCCACCTGCCAGTAGGAGCTATGGGTTCCATTCCTGGTCTGGGAGGATTCCACATGTCATGTGGCAACTAAGTCTGCATGCCACAGCTACTGAATCCCACACGCCTTAGAGCCCATGCTCCATAGCAAGAGAAGTACGCACTTCTCCATACCACTGCCATGAGAAGCCCATGCACTGCAGCTAGAGAGTAGCCCCCACTCACCACAACAAGAAAAAAGTTTGCCCAGCAACGAAGACCCAGCACAGCCAAAAATTTAAAAACGTAAAAGCTATGAATCGAGTTTATTTAGTGTCTTTCTGAGGATTATAGCTGGGGAGACAGCCCCTCAGAGATTTCTGAAGAACTGCTCCAGGAGGTAAACAGGGGAGGTCAATATGTATGAGAGTTTGGTTAAGAGAATATGGGCAACCAAGCACATGTCCTGGTAGGAGTTTGTTGCTGGTCATGAGGTCAGGAGGAAACAGACCTCTTCGTTTTTCTAAGTATGGGAAGATACAGGAGTTTGGGTTCATAAAACACTCTCTTGAAAAATATCAAACTATCTGAAGGCCTGTTCTGCCAGTTTTCCCAGAGCACAGAGTGTCTCAATCCTAATCTCCACCCTGAGCTCCTTTCAGGGTGTATTAAAGGTCAGCAACTTCAGTAGCTAATGACTCAGTCCTTATAGAGTTGGGTGGCTTCTTCAGTTGGCATGCTTATCTGCCACATGTATGTTTTCTAACTTCTTAAGTGGGAAAAATAAGCAGTTTCATAGAATAAAACAAATGATTATATAAACCAATCAAACTTCACTAATAGGCAAAATTCCCTTTTGCATTTTTCTAATAGCTGTTCTTTGGGTTTCATGGCCAGGTGGCTCTACCACTCTCTCCATCCCATAAGCCTTCATTTACTGAAGATTTTGGCATCTGACTCATAGGAGTCATGACTTCCAGGGCTCCTGCCATAGTTACAGACAGCATTCACATCTGGTGAGAAATCCATCTAGCTTCAACTTCATCTCCTTAATTTACAAAATTTGAACTTCCGTTCTCCATGAGCAACCTGTTCTCAATCACATTCTCACCAAGAACAGCTTTATTTCTGGAGCTGGACTCTCCAATATAAAAATAATCTCTACCCACACCTCTTTAGTGGTCCAGCTTTCACCCACCTTGTCCCACTGAATTCTCCAGTCCCTCTAGCTCCTCTTCTCCTCATTGCTTCCTTCCCTCCTCTGACTACAAGTCTCTTTCCAGCTATCTCCTCCAGCGGCATCTGCCCTCCAAGTCCTGACCTTGGCTAAATGTAGACTTGGTCTTTTCTGTCCCTGCCCCTAGGTACTGAATGCTAGCGGAGGAAACCACAGGTTGTTGTTACTACATGTTTTTTGGTCCCCGTATCTCAGTGAGACCCTCAAAGCAATCTTTTCATGCTTCTCTAGGAAACAGTCTCTTACTTTCTTCCTAGGGATTATTCAATTTTCCTTAATCCCAAGCTCCCTGCTGCCATCTTCTTTCTCAGTAGGTTAACACTGAACCATATTTCACAGTGAATAGTTGAAGTTTTCAGGCATGAAATCTACACTCTTGTTCCTCAGGGTCCATGTTTTTCCCCACTAGTCCTGTTATCTGTCACACACTGAGATCTCCGCTAGACATAAGGGGATTATGTTAAACTGAGGCAGAACCAGGATAATTATGTCAGGATATTGGCAAACACCATTTAGCAGTTATTTTTTGTTTGATTTTATAGCGACAAGCTTTCCATCTTATAGATAATGTGAAATAGTCCTGTCCTAGGCACAATAACCCCCAAATATCATCAAAATGTCTCTTTCATGTTTCATAGGTGCTCACTGAATGAGTGAATTAGGTAAATGAATGCATAAATGTGGTAAACAATCCCAGGAGTGGACTAATACATGGAGAAGTATAAGAAGTTTAGGAAGAGATTTCAGCCCAGGAACTTATAATTTAGAAGTATTTGAACAATATGTTATATAATAAGGTTTTGAACTGTGAGGAATGGAAAATTGGAGATAAGGCAAAAGGAGGTGCTAATTATTTAGGCAGGGGAGTTCAGACAGAAATGTTTTTAATTTATTTTCTGTTTTTGTTTTTTAAGACAAGAAAGATCACAGTCCTCAGATTCTCAATATATCTCAGGAAAGAAAGGCAGAATAGTTATTTCTCATATTGCTATAAGGTGGGAGTGTTGGATTTAAGGTAATATAGAAAGAAAAAGAGAATCCCTTCTAGGCAGTAGGGCCGAAAGAAAATCGTAAATAAAGGCAAAGGGGGAGGGGCAGTGAAAATTGTGTCTGGGGAATGACAAGACTGGTTTAACTGGAACATTAAGTGTAATAAGTGGGATGTTTGTGTGTGGTGTGTGTTTGTGTGTGTGTGTGGTGTGTGTCTGTAGGGTGTGGTGTTTGCAGAAACTAGGCACAGAAATTTCAACTCGGGGACTATTTTGTTAGAAATTTATTGGTACTTGTGGAAGCCACTTTAAAGTAAATCCTGTATTGGAGCACTCATATTGGAAGATAAACCCTGTTGCTTATGATACTATGACAGGAACTTGCAAGACTGTCGTTCACTCTTGTCCAATTGTCACTAAAGAATCAATATCTTTAATAATTATTCAGCAAACTTGGGGAATTTTCTCCTAGATGCAGGCTAATGCCCTAGATGTTTGGGGAGATATAAAGATGTTTTTTAAAATCTCGTGGTGGGGGAGGGGAAGAATGCATAAGCAATCTATAAAATATTAACACCTGATTTACAAATATTTCAGGCTTCTATGTGCTCACCACCAGGGGGCGAATTCCTTCCCACTTATAAAACGAGCTGACAGAGGGAAGGAAAAAGTGCTTCCACCAGAGCCCATCAAAAGAAGAGTCTCTAATCTGTTTTACAGAGTCACATAATATAGTTAGAGTCTTTCTTTTTGCTAGATTTAGATAGGTTTCTAAGATTAATTGTATAGTCCCATGGAAATAGTGCCATGAATAGTGGTTAGGTTTTGCAGGATGATTCCAAAGGCATATATTTTAGCTAATCTCTCATGTAGTTAGGAAAAAACAAAGCCTATGTATACGTATTCCTGGAAATAGCGCTAGTGGTAAAAAATCCACCTGACAACACGAGAGTTGCTGGTTCGATCCCTGGGTTGGGAAGATCCTCTGGAGTAGGAAATGGCAACCCACTCCAGTATTCTTGCCTGGAAAATTCCATGGACAAAGGAGCCTGGCAGGCTGCAAAGAGTCAAATACGACTGAGCACACAAGAGTATGTGTGTGCGTGTGTGTATTATTTATAATTTTTATCAACAAATTTCCCAAGTACAAACTTTCAGAGCTCAACCCATTTATATCAGTGACTGCCTGTTACTTCAAGACATTAAATAAATGCCAAATGAACAGAGGTATGTATTTACCCTTAATGCTTTCCTATCTTCTGAAATGTAGAAGCACACTTTTAAAGAAACAATAAGGATTTGCCAATACAGTTCAAGACAACCTATTTTTCCCTTTTATGAAAGAATAAATGTTCAGCTCTATTTTTGTAGGTTGATAAAAAGAGACCAACCTCCCCTCATTCACCACCATTCCCAAGCATTTGATCACAGTTGTCTGGGAAAAAAATATAAACATTTCAGGTCAGGTTAAAAATGAGCTGTGCTACGCTTATCAAACAGCTTCAGGCTCTGCAAATAGCCTCTGTGCTGCTAACACAAAGGCACGTTCATTATATGTTAATTTTTTTAGCCTGATTTGCTCTCAAAGCTATCTCAGGTAGAAATTCCTGCTATTAACATTATCTTCAAATGAGAAAGACAGGCACTACAAGTAAGGTCCTTTATTTGTTTTGTAGCAAAACTCTGACATTACAGCCAATGTGACTAAGGCCTGTGGCCCTCTGTCCCTAAGACCCAGCCACTTTAAGATTTCAAGATCAGATCAGTATCTGCTACTCCCTCTGCTAAAAGGCAGTTGGGGTTATAAGCCACCAAGGAGCATTTTGTTCCTAGTTAAGCCAATAGAAGAAACAGTTTTTATCTATTGAAACATTTAAGACCAAATTTTTCCTTCCATGTACATTAGTAGGAAGCTTTATACAGGCAGAACCCTATTCCTATAAAGGGGACTAGGTCATTACCAGGAATGAGTCATCATCCAGTTTGGGGCTCTGGATGAGGGGTTATAAACTTGATGCAGGCAGGACCCTCAAGAGGTTGAATGGCATCATGAAATTATATCAGTCTTGCATAAAAATGCATTTTTGTGGAAGACAAGAGAAGATCCCCTGGAGAAGGAAATGGCAACCCATTCCAGTATTCTTGCCTGGAGAATCCCATGGACGGAGGAGCCTGGGGGCCTATAGTCCACGGGGTCGCAAACAGTTGGACATGACTGAGCGAAAAAAAAAAAAAGAGTTTCTTAGACTTTCAAGTTGCTGACTCCAAAAAACTTAACAATCTAGATCTCCTATTTCTCTTCTTTTCATTTTCATTTTTCTTTTGGATTTCATTTTTCTTATGGATTTTGACATCTAATTAAGAATATCAACCCTAGTATCAACTCAGGAATTGAAAGCCTGATTGTTTTACCCCTTAAAAGTTATGTGATTTGGGTGAGTTTCTTAATTTCTTTATTACGTAATTTCTCCACTTGCTAAATGGGAGGGATAACTAATTGCAATGCACAGAACAGGCAAATGTTAAATGAGATATTAATTCTAACATCGAGAGTGCGGGTTTCCCAGTTGGCACAATGGTAAAGAATCCACTTGCCAATGCAGGAGACACAGGAGATATGGGTTCAATCCCTGGGTTGGAAAGATCCCCTGGAGTAGGAAATGGCAACCCACTCTGAATTTCTTGCCTGGAAAATTCCATGGGCAGAGGAGACTGGCAGGCTACAGTCCATGGGGTTGCAGACAATCAGATGCAACTGAGCATGCAGCACAAAATCAAGAGTGCATCAGAACCATGCTGGAGGGCTTGTTACAACAGAGATGACTGGGCCCAACCCTCAGAGTGTCTCATTCAGTAGGTCAAAGATGGGACCTGAGATGAGCACGTCTCATGGGTTCTGAGGGGATGCCAATGCTGCTGGTCCGAGGACCACAGCTGTAGAACCAGACCTTCCCTCCTGAAACACCTGTGGAAACCTGTGTGCTGTCGATTCAGTCATGTCCGACTCTTTGCGACCCTATGGACTGCAGCCCACCAGGCTCCTCTGTCCATGGGATTCTCCAGGCAAGAACACTGGAGTGGGCTGCCATTTCCTTCTCCAGGGGATCTTCCAGACCCAGGGATCAAACTTGCATCTCTTAAGTCTCCTGCATCAGCAGGCAGTTTCTTTACCACTAGTAGGAATATAATGCGTAACACATACATAGTTTTAATTTTCTATTATGTGGACTCAATTGATCAGTCTTGTCTGACTCTTTACGACCCCATGGACTGTAACCCACCAGACTCATCTGCCCACGGAATTTTCCAGGCAAGAATACTGGAGTGGGCTGCCACTTCCTGCTCCAGGGGATCTTCCCGACCTAGAGATCAAACTTGAATTTCTTGCCTCTCTTGCATTGGCAGGCAGATTTTTTACCACTAGCACCAACTGGGAAGCCAATTTTCTAGTAGGCAGGTTAAAAAAAGAAGTGGGTAAAACCAATTTTAGCAATTTTTCATTTAATCTAATATATCATCATATTATATGATATTACCATATTAACAAGTAATTGATGTAAGAAATTATTAATGAGATATTTTACATTTTTTGGTACTAAGCCATAGAAATCTGGGATGTATTGTACATTTCCAGCATATCTCATTTCAGACAGCCCATTTCAGGGGCTTGTGGCCACTCCACTGGACGGCACAGTTTTAGGTATTTGTGAGGGGAGAGAACTGGACAGTTCTGCATGTGTTCTCAGAATGAAAAACTCCTCAGAGAGTACTGGGCTCTTTATGCCATAGATTCTTCTGTAAAGAGTGACATAACTTCTCAAAAAGCCAGATGTCCTTGTGTGAGAAAGTGGAAGGCTTGGGCCCGAGATATTTTTCATAGAAAGTTGCATGTTCCACCAGGCAAAAAAAAACATCCTTAGATATCTGTTATGGTGCTCCTAAAATATTCACATTTCTGAAACCACACTCTTATTCCTGGAAAGTAAACTCCCAGCGTGTCCATAGATTCTGATATTCCAGTCAAGCCCAGGAGTGGTGGATTAGCTGCTTTTGTTTCTTCCTGGAAGAGAAACTGGTAGACCATTTGGAGCAGAAACCTCCAGGCAAACTGCCACATGAGTAAATTAGAGTCACCATCTTCCAATTCAGCTTTCTTGCAGATGGCGATGGTGGCCTGTAGTGCCCAAACCTAGGAAGCGCGTGCCTGGGGTGAGAAAGCCCGCCCACTCTAGAGAATTTCCACAGCGGACAGGGTTGAGTACTTCACTAATGAAAGTGCTCAGTCGAAACTCACAGTTTCTATTCAGACAATGTTGAAACTCCTTCAGCCAAGTATTCTTATTTCTGCTCAAGTAGTCCTTAACCCACAAAGCATTACCTTTTTAAACATCTGAAGTTGAAGATCATTTTCATGTTGTCTCTGCAAAGTCAAGTTTTTAGGACTCAGAATAGCTGTGCTTTCAAAGTTTTTCAGTCTTGCTGAAATCTGTTATTGATAATGTGATTCCATTTCAGAAATATAATTCAGGGGCTGTGTCAACTATATTTCAATGTCAAATGTTTTGGATTTGCTCTGGAAGCACTGAGGTTGTGCCATTAGTTGAGAATAAGGCATGATGTGTGACGTGTCCCTGAACCTGCAGTGTGTACTAGTCGTGGCTTATTTTCCTGAGTAACCAAGTCTCGCTGACTCTGCTCTGCTTTATTTTCTTGAGCTTCAAGCCACCATCCTCACTGCCCATCAGCGTCCTTGTCTTGCCCTTTCACTCCAGCACCCAATCCTCTCCCTTCTGCATTTCAATCTTGTTTGCATTTCAATCTCATTTCCCTCCTGAATATAACTTTATCTTTTTCCTTGACTGTGCATTCACAGAGAACTCTTGGGACAAAACTCAGTCTAATTCGACCTTGTTTTCTTAATATTATCAACTCTCTGTTGGTAAATTATCTTTAAGCTAATTGCATTTTTCATTATTTTCTATTTTGCTTTTTAAGCAGGAAGAAGAGGCAATAACAGTTGCAGAGACTTCCAAAAGTATAATTTATGCTATAAACTAGCATGAGGGATGGGGGCAATAACTCTTCATGTTAATGTCAGCTTTTTTTTTAATTTATTTTTTTATTGAAGAATAATTGCTTTACAGAATTTTGTTGTTTTCTGTCGAACCTCAACATGAATCAGCCATACGTATACACATATCCCCTCCCTTTTGAACCTTCCTCCCATCTCCCCCCCCCATCCCACCCCTCTAGGTTGATACAGAGCCCCTATTTGAGTTTCCTGAGCCATACAACAAATTTCTGTTGGCTATCTATTTTACATATGGTAATGTAAGTTTCCATGTTACTCTTGCCATACATCTCACCCTCTCCTCCCTTTTCCCCATGTCCATAAGTCTGTTCTCTATGTCTGTTTCTCCATTGCTGCCCTGTAAATAAATTCTTCAGAACCATTTTTCTAGATTCCATATATATGTGTTAGAATACGATATTTATCTTTCTCTTTCTGACTCACTTCACTTTGTATAATAGGTTCTAGGTTCATTCACCTCTGAGAGGCTTATAAAAATCCCTAAGCCTACCTTCTTATAATCTAGAAAAATCCCACACTCAAATTCTCACCTTTACCTTCAGGATAGCAGGTGCCCAGCCCCAAGGACATCTCAGGAGAATTGCCAGAGGGAAAAAAAAATAGAAGCAGCAAAAAACAAACCTGGCTTTCTATAAGTTATATAATGTAGGTGGGAAACTTTGCCTTGAAAAGGGCCTTTTAGAATAAAAACATGGGCTTCCCTGATAGCTCAGTTGGTGAAGAATCCACCTGCAATGCAGGAGACCCCAGTTTGATTCCTGGGTTGGGAAGATTCGCTGGAGAAGGGATAGGCTGCCTACTTCAGTATTGGGCTTCTCTTGTGGCTCAGCTAGTAAAGAATCCACCTGCAATGTGAGATACCTGGGTTTGATCTCTGGGTTGGGAACATCCCCTGGAGAAGGGGAAGGCTACCCACTCCAGTATTCTGGCCTGGAGAATTCCGTGGACTGTATAGTCCATGGGGTCGCAGAGTCGAACATGACTGAGCGACTTTCACTTTCAGTATAAAAACATAAAATTTAACCTAAGAAAATCCTTTAAAAGCATTGACCTTTGCCATGAAACCCACAGAGGAAGGTTCAACTAAGAATCCCTCATTGTCATTAGAATTTGAAATACACAAGATGTGTTTCAGAAAGACTCAAAATTAACTGATTTCCACAAAGCAGGGCTTTGATTCATTTGGCTTAGTGTGTAAGTCTTTGTGATAAAAAATATTCTTAGCCCCTTACTGTATGTCAACCATAGACTTGAGCTCCAGATATACAAAGATGCAGAGGACATCATCCTGGGAGGGAGGAAGACAGACACATGAGCAGATGATGACACTGTAAAGGGTGATCAGGGCTTTGACATGCATATAAAGGAGCAACAGATTTTACTTGGGTCAAAGAAAAAGTGACATTTAAGCTAAATTTTGGAAGAGAAACAACAGTTCCTCAGGTAAATGAGGAACAGTTCCTCAGCCCTCAAAGTAAATGAGGGCTGTTTCAAGCAAAGAGAACAGAGACACAGATACAAACACAAAAGAGAACTTCATGAAGAACTGTAGTAGTTTGAAAATGACAGGAGTGCACAGCATCTATGGGGTGGGTGGAAGCAGAGCAGAAGGACAGCAGGTCAGGAAGAGCCTTGTTCTGGCAAAGGAATCTAAACTCCATCCCTCAGACAATGGGACTTGCAAGTCAGGGGAGTGGTACTCCTACCTCGACACATTTTAGCAGTGTCATTAGCAGGAGGCTGGATTGGAGGAGACCAAGACTGAAGGCATGGGACTAATAGTTCAGGAGGTGGAGATGGTGGGACATAAATTAAGTAGTGGAAGTGGCAGGGAAGGAAAGAAATACTAGGAGGGTTTTTAAGAAGTGAACTGACTACTTGGTGACTGATTAGATGTCGAATATGAGAAAGAAGTAATTTAGAAAGGCATTTTCTTCTACTTCCTTGATGAAATTCTTGATGTAATTCTGCATGCCTGTTTCTTCCAATACTTTGTTAGTTTATTCAGTTAACATGTATGGAGGGTTTATTGTGTGCCAGGTGTCATAGTAAATGCTGAAGATACAAATTCAGTTAATCAGCAAATACTTCATAGACACATGCTTTCCATCAGGCACTGTCCTATACTCTCAGAATCCAACAGTGGAGGAAACAGACAAGATATGTTGAAACAAGCAGGAAATCCAAACAAAGAAAAGACAAATAGAGGAATAAAATGTTTCTCTTTATTAACTTGTTGAGCAGCAGGTAAGACAACTTCTAAAGTAGCTGCTTCAAAATGATGAAGCAGAGACAGGATTCTGTAGCCTTGTGAGAAGGAGTCAGTCTGAGAATAGGTACTGGAAATTCTGACAACAGAAACCAAAACAAAGTTTCAAGCATCCTGGTTTTCAAATTTTAGCAAAACAGAATATTGGTGATATGCGTAGTCACCTGCAAGAGCGAAAAGACCCCAGCAGTTTTCCCCAGAAAGATGCGAGTAGTTATTTCTTAGGAACTTAACATTAGACCAGGTAGAATGGAAAAATCATGAGACCAGGGAAATTGAAGATAATTCAGAAAAATACAGGCTTTCAAATCCTTGCTCTCCTGCAGTTTACCTCAAGTGAAATAGATGATAAAAGTTAGTAAATTATATAGCATATTAGAAAGTGATGGACGTTATGGAGAGAAACAAAAAGCACAGAATCTGAATAGGGAAAATAGTGTGTGTGTGCGTGTGCGTGTGTGTGTGTGTGTGCGTGCACGCGCATTCACAGATAAATGACTGTTCTTTTATTAATAAGTGAGATGACCTGAGAAGGATGCACAGAAGCAGTATAGATGCAGATAAGAAAGAATGCCTGTCTTCAAGGAATTCAGTGTCGTGGAGAAGTCAAACAAGTACAATATCACGTGAGACATTAGGAGTTGGAGGAATGCACGGGTGGTGTGGCAGCTCGTGCGTTGGGTACCTAACTCAGCCAGACAGCAAGGAATGGTTAACAAAAGCATCTCCAATAAGGTGCCACCTTAGCTATAACCTGAAAGTTGAATTAGAGTAAGTTGAATAAGATTTATTCAGTGGGTTTTGTTCCAGGAAGGAGGGACATCATATGACAAGGTATAAAGTTATGATAGTTTGGAAATTCCAGAGAACTTCCATTAGCTTAGAGCTACTGAGAGCAGGGTGTGTGTGGAGGGGTAATGGTGACAAGAAAAGAAGGGCTGGATCGTGGATGGACTTGAACATCACAGCAAGGAATCTGGATTTCATACTGAAGGCCATATATGTGTGCATGTGCATATGTGTGCTCGTGTGTGTGTGTGTGTGTGTGTGTAATATCACTGAAAGATTTTAAGTACTAAAAGGATTTTAAGCAAAAAAAAATATTGGATTAGTTTTTAGAAAGATTAGGCTCATAGTCATGTTATAGATGGATTAAAGGAGACTAGGAAGGAAAAGAATCCTATAATAGAGTTAGGGAGACCAATTCAAAGCTCATTAGTAGTAAATTCAGCCAAGACAGGAGAAAGCCTGAAGAAGTCAGAGGCTTGATAACTGAAAGGCGATAGAAGGCAAATTCAGGAGCTATTTAGATAGTCTCTGTTGATGGTGCAAACTCTCAGGCCCTCAGTCCCATTTCCCCTCCATAGCTTTGTTGCTTGTGGGCAGAAGCCCAAACAGAACCTTCCACTTCAAAACCTCAGCCCAGACAAATCAGTGCATCCATCTATCTTTGATGTAACTCGAGCAGCTGCTCTGGAACCATTGCCTCTGGTAGTTTATGGTGTAAAGCGTGCCACAGAGCTGTGCTGGGCATCGCACAGGCGTGTATAAAAGTAAGTACATAATACTACTCACCCTCGTGCAGGACAACTGAGAGGAGACCGACTGACAGACTCCAGGGTGTGCGTTATGGCAAGAGCATCAAGGGCTGAGTAATGGAAAGTAGGCACTCAGTAAATATTTGGAAAGTGAAGAAGAGAGGCCCAGCTCTGTTTGGGGAAGCTAGAGGAGACTTCACAGAAAGACATTTGAACTGGGTCTTGAAGGAGGCATATACAGTTTCCTGGGTGCACAGGGCTAGCATTCAATGAAGACAGACTGATAATGACCATGGAGACAAGCACGGTCAGCTGTGAGATCCTTTTTCTGTTTTGAAATCTCGCTTAGGTCCGCAGCCATACTCAGTTACCTAAATTCAGCCTTCTAATGAGGCAGGAAGGAAATGATTTCATTCTGAAGGCAGAGACGTAAATAATCACAGAAAACCAAATATATAAATGCTATTTATCTCTGGTTCTTCTGTTAATGTATCATTAACATTTAGAATAAAAATCTGCTGCTGCTACTGCTGCTAATTCTAATATTTGAAATGATTGAAGAAACAGACTGAGGAGAATCTACAAAAGGCCTCGATCTTCTGTAAGCATCTGAGGAAGGAAGATATGTAACTTGAAAGTTAAACCAAGAGTCTCGTGTCTCAATGCTTTCCACGTCAGTTGTGTCTCTCCTAAATGAGTCCAAAGTTTAAACAGGCACTAAATGAAGTCATAGAAAGACTTGGAGGCAACATGAGGGCATGAATTTAGCCCAGGTCGCAGATGACAGAAAGGAGCTGGGGATGACCAAAGCTTAATGTTTCCACAGCCTTAACTCCCCCATCATTACTTCTCATTAGCTTTTTATCACGTTTAGGAAACTCTACTCCATATTCTGTGATAACTCATATGGAAAAAAGAACCTTAAAAAGAACGGATATGTGTATGCTGCTGCTGCTGCTAAGTCGCTTCAGTCGTGTCTGACTCTGTGGGACCCCATAGACAGCAGTCCACCAGGCTCCCCCGTCCCTGGGATTCTCCAGGCAAGAACACTGGAGTGGGTTGCCATTTCCTTCTCCAATGCATGAAAGTGAAAAGTGAAAGTGAAGTTGCTCAGTCGTGTCCAACTCTTAGCAACCCCATGGACTGCAGCCTACCAGGCTCCTCCGTCCATGGAATTTTCCAGGCAAGAGTACTGGAGTGGGGTGCCATTGCCTTCTCCGGGATATGTGTATATGTATAACTGAATCACCTTTCTGTATACCTAAAACATGTTATAAATCAACTATACTCCAATATAAAATTTAAAAATTAAATTAAAAGAAGAAGAAAATAGAGCACAGATTCCACCCCAACTGCACCAATCTGAGAAAACAGCGAAACCTGTCAGAGGCAAACATTAAATTTTAGTTAGCACTGAATGAAGTTATAGAAGTTTATCTGACTCAACCAGTCATAGATCTGCATTTGCTAAAGATGTAATGTGACAGCTGGGTTTGTAATAAAAATGTAGCAACTGGTTCTCCAGCTGCTGACATTCAAAGCACCATGGCCTCGGAACTGAAGGACAGGGGCACACTGTGCAATCAAGAGCTGAGGAAGTATGTACGTTGACTACTTGCCTTGCTCTTCCCTCAGTTATGTGGGAAACATAGAAAGGAACTTAAGACTTATTTCCAAACAAAGCATAGTTAAGTACCTACCTCCTTCCCAGGATTACCTAGCTTGACTTTGTCTGCTCCTGGCAGGAAGATTGCCCATCAGTCTTCCTGGAAGACTGGAAGAGTTGGACAACGCTGCAAGACACAGAGCTTAACTTGGTCCTGAGGGGGATGGAGAAAGAGTTGGGGGATTGGAGAGGGAAGGATCCTCTGTCGTCCCCTCTGTCGTATCAACTGGTAGGGGAGTGGAGATAGGACAGGCTAGGCTTCCAACAGCAGAGAGGAACATGGTTTTGTCCTTGAGGAGGGGGCCTTGGGAGGATAGAAGTATAAACAAGTAGCAAGCACAAGCTGGAATCAAGATTGCTGGGAGAAATATCAATAACTTCAGATATGCAGATGACACTACTCTTATGGCAGAAAGTGAAGAAGAACTAAAGAGCCTCTTCATGAAAATGAAAGAGGAAAGTGAAGAAATTGGCTTAAAGCTCAACATTCAGAAAACTAAGATTATGGTATCCGGTCCCATCACTTCATGGGAAATAGATGGGAAAATAGTGGCTGACTTTATTTTTCTGGGCTCCAAAATCACTGATGGTGATTTATAGCCATGGTTATAGCAGATGGTGATTATAGCCATGAAATTAAAAGACGCTTACTCCTTGGAAGGACAGTTATGACCAACCTAGACAGCATGTTAAAAAGCAGAGACATTACTTTGTCAACAAAGGTCTGTCTAGTCAAGGCTATGGTTTTTCCAGTGGTCATGTATGGATGTGAGAGTTGGACTATAAAGACAGCTGAGCACCGAAGAATTGATGCTTTTGAACTGTGGTGTTGGAGAAGACTCTTGAGAGTCCCTTGGACTGCAAGGAGATCCAACCAGTCCATCCTAAAGGAGATCAGTCCTGGGTGTTCATTGAAGGGACTGATGTTGAAGCTAAAACTCCAATACTTTGGCCACTTGATGCGAAGAGCTGACTCATTTGAAAAGACCCTGATGCTGGGAAAGATTGAGGGCAGAAGGAGAAAGGGACAACAGAGGATGAGATGGTTGGATGGCATCACCGACTCAATGAACATGGGTTTGGGTAGACTCCGGCAGTTGGTGATGGACAGGGAAGCCTGGCATGCTGTGGTTCTTGGGGTTACAAAGAGTTGGACACAACTGAGTGACTAAACTGGAACTGGAATGGAGCCAAACTCTTAGGGTCTCAAAGGTGAACAAAGGAATTAAGACTTGATACAGAAGGCAGCAGGAGCCCTTGTAGATTCTTGAGCAGGGGATTCAAAGTGATAAATAAAATATATATTTGGGAGATTTATCTGGCAGTGTAACACAGACTGGATCAGACATGGAAGAAAACAGTAGTTTTATAAGTTATTGCAATTATCAAATTCTGGTTGATCACATAGGGACAATGGGAATGGAAGGACAGGAAATTCTTTTTTCATCTCTTATTATCCAAGTTGGGTTTCCCCAGTAGCTCAGCGGTAAAGAATTCTGCTGCAATGCAGAAGACACCGGAGATGCTGGTTCACTCCCTGGGTGAGGAAGATCCCCTGGAGGAGGGCATGGCAACCCACTCCAGTATTCTTACCTGGGGAATCCCACAGACAGAGGAGCATGGTGGGCTACAGTCCATAAGCTCACAAAGAGTTGGACACAACTGGAGTGACCAAGCACACATGCACATTTTCCAAATGTTGGTTGGGATGGGAGTGGGGTGGGAGAAAATGGGTGCTTGACTAGGAAACTGGAAACAGAGCAAAACAAGTTTATTCACTGAATGATTTTGGACCATGTGACAATTCTCCAGTGTTCTGTAACCTGTGGGAACAGTCACATCATTTGAAAATGGCTGGCTTTGCATTCCTGTCAGTGGAATCCTGGCCGAGGAACAGAAATGCTATTTCATATGGAATATAGAAGCCAGTGTGTGTGGAAATGCAGACTTCCAAGTCAGAGAGTAGTAGTAGTGAAAGTCGCTCAGTCGTGTCAGACTCTTTTGCGACCCCATGGACTATACAGTCCATGGAATTCTCCAGGCCAGAATACCGGAGTGGGTAGCCTTTCCCTTCTCCAAGGGATCTTCCCAACCCAGGAATCAAACCCAGGTCCCCCACGTTGCAGGCGAATTCTTTACCAGCTGAGCCACAAGGGAAGCCCAAGAACACTGGAGTGGGTAGCTTATCCCTTCTCCAGCAGAAGAGAACTCGGATCCAAAGGGAACTGTGAGGGCTGGTGTTTCTGTGACAGAGAGCTGTGTGGTGCAGCATGTGCTCTTATCTGGGGTAGGAGCAGGGTTACCCGGTCGCCTTGGATGGCACTTGGAGGACACAAATGGAAAAGGTAAGCCCTCCAAAGAGATTTCTGAATTCGCTACATGTTTATATTCCTTTTGACACAGTAATGGGATTCTAGGCCTGTACGATTATATTTTAAAAAGAATTTCTTAACATTCTCTCTCTTTTCTCCCTGTGGCCTCTATCCTCATCCTTTGGATTAACACCAAGTTAGAAGAGCAGATTTCCACATTTCGTTCTTATTTTTAAGCATTTCATCTTTAATGTATCCATGAATGCAGACTATGTTACAGCAGCATGAGAATCTTCTTTATATCTGAAAATAATTTCTACAATGTTCAATCATCAGTTTCCTCTTTAAAGCATAACGTTAAACCATCAACTGAGGAAGGCTTCTTCTATTCTTGGTGAGAAATCAAGAGAAGGTCCTTTTATTAATGGCATGAATATGAAAGTGAAAGTCACTCAGCCATGTCCAACTCGTTGTGACCCTGTGGACAGTCCATGGAATTCTCCAGGCCAGAATACTGGAATGGGTAGCCTTTCCCTTCTCCAGGGGATCTTCCCAACCCAGGGATCGAACCCAGGTCTCCCGCATTGCAGGCAGATTCTTTACCAGCTGAGCCACAGGAGAAGATCAAGAATACTGGAGTGGGTAACCTATCCCTTCTCCAGTGGGTGTTCCTGAACCAGGAATCGAACCAGAGTCTCCTGCCATGCAGGCGGATTGTTTAACAGCTGAGCTATCAGGGAAGCCCCATTAATGGCACGTCTATTACAAAATCATTGTTGATGATCAAAGTTCAATTTAGTTTAGTAGACTTATTTTTAATGGAATTTTCTAACTGTGAAATTAAGGAATTCTGATAAGCTATGTTTTGATAGCACACTTAATACAATTCCTTTCATTTCATCCACAGACATTTGAGTGTCTCTTTATTCCAGCAACATGCCCAGTGCTAGTGATTCCAGTTTGAAAGAAAGAGGTGACCCTCCTCTTGACCAGGGTTGATCCCTACCATCTGCACTCTGCATTTCATTTCCTCCCATCTTCTGTGGGATCTTTTAAGTGTTAATTATTTAAATCATTCATTCAGCCATTCAACAAACATTTCTGAGACACTTTATACAGCCTGTTGCTGAGGCTGGAGGTGAAGGGATGAAAAGACAAACCATGTTAGATGAATATTGCCATTCAGTGTGAGAAAACTGTCCCCTTTCTGGTCCATCTTCTGCCTCTCCACTCCATCAGACTCTTGCTGTCCCTATAACACAGGCAAGCTCTTTCATCCTGAATGTCAAAGTTGAGGCAGCCCTCTTTGGACACCTGCTTCTACTCTACAGATTTTATTCCACGACACCATGTTCCTTGTGTTTCTCACAACTCTGGCTTCATCTTCATGGTGGATTCATCTCCTTTTATAAGCCTTTTAACCCCAAAGTTCAGTCGTTAGCCTCCTTTCTTCTCAATTTGTACAGAACCCCTAGGGATCTCATTCATGCCTTCAGCCTGGCATTCTCGTCAACTCCAAACCCGTATTTTCAACTGTCTCAAGGATCTCGTCTACAGAGACATCAAAATTGGGATCTTATAGATTCATTATATCCAACCTTGCAAACCTTCTTCCCACCTTCTGTTTTCTTATCCCACTTGACAATATCATCACCACTCAGATACCTGGGCCTGCCTCCTTCTCTGACTCCTATAGCTCTTATCACCTTGCTCTGCAGCCAGCCACCACCAGGATGGTAATCTTGAGGCACAGATCTCTCTGAGCCTCTCTTTCTTTCTCTGACAGACAGAGCTAGTCATCGAAACCACATGGAGTTACTGTGACGATGAAGTGAAATTCTGTATAACATCGGACACAGTGCCTGACCCACAGCAGACATTCAGCTTACGTTTGTTTCTTCTTTATCCTTATTCCTTCCCCTCATCCCCACCCCCACCAGACTGCGAGCCACCTGAGGACAGGGTCTGCATCTTATTTACTTTCTATGAGGAAGAATTGTTTAATGAATCACAGAACCTATGTAACAGGGACTTAAAATATGCAGACCTTCTAAGTCTGTATTTAAGAATCATCAGTGCTACCAATATTTCAGATTTCTGTGTCCTACTGTGAGGAAGTGCGAAGAGGCACAACTTTAGTATAAACGCTATACTGTGATTGTAGTAAACAGTAAGGGGGTTTTCACAGGGTGTGTTTTTCACATCTGTTAGGAACAGACCAACTATAAAACCTATCGCCATGCGTTCAGAACACAGCCTAAAGCCCACATTTCTAAAATCCACCAAAGTTCTCAGTCTGCATATTGTGTGAACCAGAGGCTTTCATTTCCTTATTTTTAATGGAGTCTTATATTTTCATCAATTTTCATTGCACCAGATGCCAAGGTATAAATTATTTTTGGTAAAATAGCATCCTTATCCTGTGAGAAAGAAATCAGAGTAGCACACTTCCTTTATGGGGAATTCTTTGTTGTAGTTTAGCATTCACTATGACAACATGGCCAAGTGTGGCTGAATTGCCATCTCACTCTGAAAAAAAATTTTAATTCTAGCTATGTGTGGATTATAAGCAGCTATTTTCTGATTATACAGAGATCTGTTAAGTGTTTTTCTAACTTAATTGTTGTGTGGTAGGTAGTGGTTAATCGTGTTTGCTTTGAGCAAAAAGGACTACTTGTTTAAGAAGGCAGATTGTACACTGCTGAGTCACAGAGTTTCCTTTGACAAAGAGAAAGTGGACCCTAAAGAGAATGAGTGAAGCTGGGGGCACACAGTGCATAGCGAGGGCGTGGAGTGGAGTGTGTACTCCTCCTCCTCTGGCCTCCAGAGAAGCTAGAAGGAACACATCCAAAGCCTTGGGAGCCTGCAGATTGAGAAAGGCAAAAACTGGAAAGAGGCTAGCTAACCTGGGCTTTATGCAGTTAGGTGACTGGGAAAACCATTTAAGGTTTTTTCCCCCTGTCTTCACTTATTTTATGAGGTGTTGTGTAGCTCATAAACAAACACTTTAAAATGAGCTCTATTTGGTTTGTTACTTTAAATTAATTCTATGTGAAAATACTGATGAGCATGAGGGAAATTGAATCCTATTTTTCTTAGATGACAGTCATTTGTGGACTCTTTACGGAGGGAACCTCATCTGCTGCTGTGGGCTGGGAGGATAACTTGCAAACTCAGAGTATCTTGTGTGAGGGAGACAGATGAAGTAATGCAGTGATGCGTGCTATGTATTCACTAACAGGGCACAGTATGAAACCCACAAGAGAAACCACCCCTGGCCTGGGAGGGTCACAGAAGACCACGGAGGAGCTGACGTCTAAGTGAAAAGCTAAAAGATGTATATAATCTTTTACATCAAGGTCTTGACAACCTACCTATTTTCTCTCTTCCTCCTAACCTAAGTTAGGACCAGGAAATAAGAGAGTGTATTTTAAGGAGAAGTTCAGTCGCTAAGTCATGTCTGACTCTTCAAGACCCCATGGACTACCCCACGCCAGGCTTCCCTGTCCTTCACTATGTCCCGGAGTTTGCTCAAACTCATGTCCATTGAGTCGATGATGCCATCCAACCATCTCATCCTCTATTGTCCCCTTCTCCTGCCCTCAATCTTTCCCAGCATCAGGGTCTTTTCCAATGAGTTAGCTCTTCACATCAGGTGGCCAGAGTATTGGAGCTTCAGCATCAGTCCTTCCAATATCAGGACAGCCTTAAAAAATGCTACTCCTAATACATGATGACATTCCTTGGCTAAATTATTTTGTCAAATTTTATATACTGAACATGACATTAATGTAGAAGGAAAAAGTGATATCAAGATTAGAGTTAACTATTTCTACATATATTTCCCAGGTGGCGCTGGTGGTAAAAAACCTGCCTGCCAATGCAGGAGATGTAAGAGACCTGGATTCAATTCCTGGGTTGGGAAGATCCCCTGGAGAAGGAAATGGCAACCCACTCCAGTATTCTTGCCTGGAGAATCCCACGGACAGAAGTGCCTGGCAGGCTACAGTCCATGGGGTCCCAAAGAGTCAGACATGACTGAAGTGACTTAGCATGCACATATATTTTAGTCGTATTTTGGAACAGAAGTAGTACCAAGAGTAAGAAAAAGCCGTTTCACCACCAAAACAAAGCTGATCGTTCTAAATGTTTTTCATATATCAGGTAGTGAGTTCTGTCACAAATGACTGGACCATGCATATTGATGTCATAAATCAATTTCCTCCTCCAATACGTTCTCATGGCAGTATAACTGAAAGTCAGACCCTATGGAGAAGCTTTTATCGACTAGAGTATGAATGTCTCTTCATACTGTTCATGGGGTTCTCAAGGCAAGAATACTGAAGTGACTTGCCATTCTGTTCTCCAGGACTGAACTGAACTGAACTGATGAATGTCTCTAGGACACTGGCTTTGCTGGGATTATAGTTAGACAATTTGAAGTAGCCCAGATTGCAGAAGAACAAGCCAGAAGGTGTTGCGGATTCTGAGTACATGGCAGACACGTCCCTGAGTGAGAGCCTGCTTGTTCCTGAGAGGAAGTTGAAGAAGCCAGTGGAATCGCTGGAGAAGAGGAACATTTGTGGTTAATGAAGGACAGCATCCAAAGGAAAGGGGAGAAAGGATTCAGTTTAGTTCAGTTCAGTTGCTCAGCCATGTCCCATTCTTTGCGACCCCATGGACTGCAGTACGCCAGACTTCCCTGTCCATCACCAACTTCCACAGCTTGCTCAAACTCCTGTCTATTGAGTCGGTGATGCCATCCAACCATCTCATCCTCTGTCGTCCCCTTCTCCTCCTGCCCCCAATCCCTCCCAGAATCTTTTCCAATGAGTCAACTCTTCGCATGAGGTGGCCAAAGTATTGGAGTTTCAGCTTCAGCATCAGTCCTTCCAATGAATATTCAGGACTGATTTCCTTTAGGATTGACTGGTTTGGTCTCCTTGCTGTCCAAGGGACTCTCAAGGATGCAGTGGAATACACTATTCTCACAAGTTGGAGGCAACCCAAACCAGGAGGCAGTAAAATCTCTAGAGGGGGAAAAAGAATTCAGGCAGAACTGGGGATTTCACTTAGCCTTATAAACAGTGTAGGATAAATTGTCTGCAGGATCACTGAAGCAAAGAGTACAAATAAGCTTGAAAGACTGATATTTATATGGAACAGCTGATTGAAAACTGCCCTAGCACAAGCAGAAGAGAAGAGAAGTTTAAAGTCTCAAAGATGCCGGGTTTACTGAACCGAATAAGATGCTTTTTCCTGTTCAGCAATTTATTGGGTTCTTTGGCTTATTGCTTCTTTCCTCATGTCCTCATGAACATTTTCACAGCATATGGTATGCCCTGCTTTATTAAACTTCTCAGTTCAAAAACTCAGTGAGCTGAACTGTGGTTACATATATCCCAGCCTGATTTCTTTCTGCTGGCTTTTCTAGGCAAAAAATTATTTGTTAGAGCTTCCAGGATGAAATAGACACACAGAAAGATGCTTAGAGAGTCTCTGAGGTCATTGCCATTAATTTTTTCGGATGGTGCCCATGAAATCATTGTGATCAGTTCTTCTCATGGGTTTCAGGGTTCTCATTCTGCCCTCCTGGGAGCACAGGGAATTTATTCCTGCATGGTTTGTCTGTCTCTTTCTTTCCCTTGTTCATTCTGCAAACATTACTAAGCCATCTATGGCTGGGGGACAAAAAAAGTAAGATTTGCAAAGCACTTTCATATATGTTATTATTCCAACTTTCAAAAAACTCGGAAAGGGTATGGTCATGTCATTCCCCTGTTTGTGCTTATGAGGGGTCTGCAGCAGGCCACCAGCCACTGGAGGATACCCCAGCCTCCAGTGGCAGATGAGGCCTGATGATGGTTTCTATCCTGACTGGCGGGGACCATCTCTCACCACTGCCCCATAGAGCCGAAACTAGCAATTTTGTTGTCATGGGGTCCAGAGGGAAGCCCACCCTCAAATCCTCAGATATTGAGGTGTACAGGGGAAGGTGACGGGGAAATGGCCTCCTTATTCGTGGCCACTTGTCCTTGATCTTGTATCTCAGGTTCCCTCTCTTCACCCATTGGGCTCCCCTGGTGGCTCAGACGATGAAGAATCTACCTGTAATGCAGGATATCTGGGTTCAGATCTCCCCCGGGTCGGGAAGATACTGAGAAGGGAATGGCAACCCACTCCAGTATTCTTGCCTGGAGAATTCCATGGACAGAGGAGCCTGGCGGGCTATAGTCCATGGGGTCACAAAGGGTCAGACAGGACTGAGTGACTAACATTTTCACACTTTCACTTTCACTTTCTCTCCCCCCTTAAAAGTGCTGCAGAAGTTGTTGAGCTTCAGGTGCTACTCAGTCACAGGACACAAGGAATTAAGATGCTGCACCAGCAGGAAAGTTACTCAGTCTTGTCCGACTCTTTGCAACCCCATGGTCTATACAGTCCATGGGGGAGGACCTAAACACCTTGGAAGCTGATCCTGTGCTGATCTGCCTTCTCGCGGGTACGGTGTCGGCCGGCAGCAAGGAAGGCTGTGTGATTCCTCACACATACTAAGCCCTCTTGACCACCTGGCCTTTGACCTTGTTGCTGCTGCAGGAATGTCATCTTCCGTGCCCATCCATATGGCCAAGAGCTGGCTCAGGCGTCCTCAACTTGCAACAGGCTTCTTCCTCTGTGTCTCCTGTACATTCTACTTACTTCCAGTAGAGCTTTGTAAATTCTCAATTTGTTCCTGCCCCCCGACCATTTAGCTGAGGCTCGGTTGGCATGACAGCCAGGTGTGCACAGACACCAAAGTCTATGAAGTGAAAAAAAAAACAAAAAACATGACCAAACCTTTGGAACTGGAAAGCAAAAGCAAATGGTTAATGTCATTTTTAATGTTCCAACCAGTCATCTTGATTCATGTATCCTTTGGGTGAATAAGCAGAGCATGTAGACCCAATCAGTAGATGGAAGACAGAGGAAAATGAGGTCAACTCAATGTGTGAGGGATTATTTTTTTCTGTTTCTTTTCTTTCCCAGGTAAATCTGTGAAAACTCTGTTATGACTTGTGGTTTTATGTTTGCTGACTCTGAGTGACTGAAAGGATAGAGATTCAATAACTGTTTTTACACTGTAATCTTCAAATGATCATCCTTTGGGATGCAGTTTCATTTTAGGGCAAAGAGAGCCCAAAAAGATGCTCTATACAACTCAAATCACATCTCACAAAGGTCTCCCTTTCTACCTTTCAATTACGCTCAGTTCTTTCTGTCTGCTTTTCCTACTTTATTTTTTCTCCTGTGCACTTAAATTATCTGGCCTACAATGTATTTTACTTATTTATTATGCTATTGTCTGTCTTTTCCACTAGAACACGAATTCCTTGAAGAGTTTTGGTCTATTTTGATTACTGTTAAACCCTAAGAGCAAAGAACAATCCTGGCATATAGTAGGTAAGCAATAAATATTTGCTGAAGGCACGAACACTTCTTCATCAGAAATGAGTCTGCCCCATGGAGGGGCTCTGTGTGTGTTTTGTGTGTGTGTCCCTCACTCCCAGCTGCTGTGGAGCTGAGACATCTTTGTGTCCATGCTCTGTAGCAGGGCCCTTGCTCAGCGTTCCTGGCTCCAGCTCGGGCACGTCCATGAGAAAGGAGCCTGTGTGGGACCTATGTTTATAGTTAGGTAAGAGAGTAATAGCCTGTGATCTTCTCTCCATTTTCAGCAGGTTCACATTTATCCTGGCCTGCAGAATATTGTGAAGTTTAATATTTGGATATATAGTTATTCCTTAGCCACCTTTGTGAATAAATGTTTTCCTAAACATATCTATTAAAAATGACAATTTCTGAATGAAAGGATGAGAGAAGTAAAGAGCAGTAGTTGCAGAACTTAGAGACTGATTTTTTGGGTTGAAGTCCTGATTCTGCACTCACTAGCTTTGTGACCTTTGTCAGTTTCCTTATCTGTAGAATGGGAATAATGATAGTATCTACTTCAAGGACTGTTTGGAGTGAATAAGATGCTTTAAAAAGTGACATGTATGACAGTAGTGACTGTGTGTTGGCAATTAACGTTATTTGTCATTATTATTATTCCTGCTTGAATAATGGTCTTGAGCTAAATAAATTTACTTTTATTGGCAGTAGTAAGCATGTTTAGATACTCTTAATGTTATTACAATGACATTGTAGTAAGCAAATGAATCTGGCATTTTATTAACCAGAACTGCCCTAGACTGGCATTTATACCTACAGAACAAAAAAATAATGTTCATGATGATCATTCTGCTCACTGGGAGATCTTGAATTAGCTTCTGAATTATTGAAGTTACTATAGCTTTGGGGTTGAGTGGATTTTGTTATAAAGAAACTATAAACTACTTTTTTTGCAATATGATAATCTGGAAGTCACAATGTGCAAAAGCTCTTCAGTAAGTTTATGTTCTTGAATGCCAGGGAGAAGTAGTGCAAAGACTCCTCAAAATATAAGGACAGTCTGGGAACCAGTGATACTCTGTGCAGCTAAACAGAGCATATTGGGAATCCAGAGGTGCTGGTTCACCGGGCAGCCCTGGATGATCTGGGCAAATATGCAGGGGCCTTCAGGTTGCCTGATATCTCCAGGTACCATCTCATCCCACCCTGACATTCCTAGGATGACTGCAAGTTTGACTGTAACCCCAAATTTCTGATCACTAGCAGGTTTCATCCTCGACCTGTGTCTCCACCATTATCACTCACATTCTGATACAGGACCCCAGAGCCCACAGACCTTGGGAAGGGGATAGGCTGGAGTTAGTCAACAGGGCTGTTCAGGGAAACAGTAGCATGAGTTCTTCCCCTTACGTGTCTTCGCTGAGGCCGTGGGAACTTAGAGAGGGAGCGGAGGGAGCAAGATTACAGCAGCACAGAAAGGGACAAATAAATGGAAAAAAAGAAAGTGGAAGTGGAATTACATTCATGAAGGTAGGGAGAGCAGATAGTAGGCAGAAACAAATGGAAAAATTTGAACTTTTAGGAGCCAAAAGTTCTACAGAATATTTGCCTGATATTTACATGTACAGTACTAATTAATCACCACATATTAAGCAATGTGATGTTAGATGATTTATATACCATTTCTACTTAATTTTGACATCCTGTAAGTGTGATATAAGTGTTAGTTGCTCAGTCATGTCCAACTCTTTGCAACCCTATGGACTGTAGCCTGCCAGGCTCCCTTGTCCATGAAATTCTCCAGGCTGAAATACTGGAGTGGGTAGCCATTCCCTTCTCCAGGGGATCTTCCTGACCCAGGGATTGAACCCAGGTCTCCTGCATTGCAGGCAAATTCTTTACTGTCTGAGCCACCAGTGAAGTAACTATTCTCTTTATGTCATTAAGGTCTTAGAGGCTCAGAGAGGTTGCTTTAGGTCACAGAGGTAATATTTAAGGCTCAAGGATTTGAACCACCTGTACCTGAATCTACATGTGCCTGTGTTCCATGACACATAGAGTGATTTAAACAGGGCAGGTAGATAACTGAGGATAAACTACCCAAAAATGTCAACTATTTGCCAGAGGCTAGAGTCATAAGGAATCAGCCATATAGTAGATGAAGCATGACAACTCTTTCATCAATAGAATTTTAAAAGGAGAAAAATTTTACATACTTCAGCTTTACTGTGGTATTAGTTTTATTGGAACATTAGTCACACATGATGTTAAAAATACTGGAGAAAGAGTTACATGGACTGAAAATGAAAGACTTTAGACAAGGGTCAAATGGAGACAAAAGAGGAGAGGGTTGGAGGGAAAGGGTGGGGAGGAGGGTAATCTGAGAAAGTGGGGAAGTCGGGGGAGGAGAGGGAGAGAGGAGGGGGAGAGGTGAGAGTTTGGAGGAGGAAGGGAGTTGTGTGGCAACACTCATTCTAAGCTAAGATCGTTTCCATGGCTAGAAGATGAACAGATATTTGTAGCATGAAGAACTACTCTCCACCCACTCCCATACCCCACTCAGGGAGGATCTGAATAGAACTTTTTGTCCATCTTTGGTCTGTTTTCCACAAAGCAGCTAGAGTAATCTTTCTTAAACATAAATTCAGTGATTTAACTTTTCGGCTTCAAACCCTTCAATGGATTCCCCCTGGTCTCTGAATAAAACCCAAATCCTACTATAACCTTCTGTGCGTGCTTGCTAAATTGCTTCAGTCATGTCCAAATCTTTGAGACCCCATGGACTGTAGCCTGCCAGACTCCTCTGTCCTTGGGATTCCCCAGGCAAGAATACTGGAGTGGGTTGCTATGCTCTCCTCCAGGGGATCTTCCGGCCCAGGAATCAAACCCATGGCTCTTAGTCTCCTGCACTGAGAGTCCAGTTCTTTACCACTAGTGCCACCTGGGAAGCCCCTATAACCTTCTAGGCCTGCATAATCTGCCCCTGCCCACCACTCCAACTTCATAGGAGCTGAGACTTTTCCTGCCACAGGGCCTTTGCACACATTGCTCCCTTTGAAAAAATACTCTTCCCAGCATGCTTCAGTGCTCATATGTGATCTCATCACAAACGCTGTCCCTGACCACCATATCTTAAGTGAGTTTCCCTTCTTATCTATCATTTTACCATTTGATTCTCTTCATAGTGCTAATAGTAATTGTGATTATGCATATTGCTTTTTATTTGTTTCTGTATCTTCTTCACTAAATTTTAAGCCTCCTGAAGGAAGAAACTATATCTCTTTGCTATACCTGCTGCCAATGGTCTTATTTGTTTATTTAATAAATACCTGATGATAATGATGTCTCCCTACAGTGTTCAGGGTGGCACACACCATCCCTCAGAATGGATCAGATCTAAGCCCTAGTGGTAAAGAATCTGCCTGCCATTGCAGGAGTCGCAGGTTCAATCCCTGGGTCAGAAAGATCCCCTGGAGGAGGAAGTGGCAACCCCCTCCAGTATTCTTGCATGGAAAATTTCATGGACAGAGGAGCCTGGGGAGGCTACTGTCCATGGGGTCGTGAAGAGTCAGACACAACTGAGTGCACACAGACAAGATAAAGAAAAGCAGTCAGTGCTTGCAGTGGTTTGATGAGGTCTCTGAATAGTCAGGTGTGGAGTGAATACCGGGGTCAGTGAGCTCTGCTGTAATAAAAGGAGTGGTACTAGAAATCGTCTCGTACAAACTAGAGATGTTTAGGCACGGCTTTGAAGTCAAAGAATGAATAAGGAAGAACTAGTGTGCCCTGCTCACCGTTGAGGGCAGGGTTGTAGTGAAGTCAGCAGACTGTGAAAAATGATGTGTAGACTTTGAACACTGAGAATTGCTGTTTGTTCCTGGGAGATTTGTGTGTGAGTGTATGCTACACACACACACACACACACACACACAGGGTTCTAAGAGCTGCCCACTGGTGACCAGGAAGAAAGATCACGGTTGTCCTCTCAGGGGACAGCCTGAAGAGAGCCCTGGGAGCCCCAGAGCTCCTGTCAGACTCTTCCCCCAACCACCCACTGGAACCACCCCCCACCCCTCCATGCACCCTGTTCTGTCCTGAGTTACTCAGGCCCTGGGAAATGCAGTGCTGAAGTGTGAGTTCTGTGTGCTCTGCCAGGTAGGAGGGATCCTAGAGGACTTCCTGAAGGACAGGGGACCTGGTGTTGGTTTGAAGTGGGAGCCTTGGGTGGGGGAACGGCAGACCTTAGGCAGCACGTCTAGACACTGGCATTTTTCTTGGAGAATGGTTCATTTTCATTCACTGGTTCATTCATATGCTATTGCTTTCTTTTGGATTGTGGGAATAATCTAGTTAGGATACCGTGAAATACATTTTCTGTCATTTTATAAATCTCGTTGGTGACCCCCATCCTCTAACCTAGTCTGTTATAGGCACACAAACTTGTGAAACAGGTACTTTTCGCATATCCCTCTTCCCGGGAGCCCAATGTGATGACAGCAGTTTTCCACCAGGGAGGGTGGCCTGGAGTTCAGCCACTCCCTCATGGGTGGGGCTGTGAGCTGTGTGTTGGGGAAGGGGACACTTCTCTCAGAGAAACAGCTGTTACTTAGGCAGTAGTCCAGAGGGAAGACCTCCCTGGTCTCCACAAATACCTCAGGCAATATATGTGACCCTGAGCTTCCGTGGTGGCTCAGATGGTAAAGAATTCGCCTGCAATGCACGAGACCCATGTTCAATCCCTGGGTCAGGAAGATCCCCTGGAGAAGGGAATGGCAACCCACTCCAGCATTCTTGCCTGAAGGATTCCATGGACAGGGGAGCCTGGCAGACTAAGTCCATGGGGTCACAAAGAGGTGGACATGGCTGAGAAACTAACACTTTCACTTTTCCCAACCTAGAATTCATCGAACACTATTCAATAGGATTCTTACCTGGAGAATCCCATGGACAGAGGAGCCACCTGGCAGGTTATACTCCATGGGGTCTCAAAGCGTTGGACACGGCTGATTAACACTTTGACTTTCCTCTGCCACCGTGTGTCTCACTGACCATGAGCATCACCCAGGGTCCTTGTTAAAAATACCGGTTCTCTGGCTCCCTCCTGAGGTCTGGACTGTGGCCTGGGAATATTTCCTGAATAGTTCCCAAGCATCCAGGTGATTCTTCTGATCAGGGACTTATGGAACTCACTGCCCCAGAGGGAGGGGACCCTTCAGGGGTGGGGAGAGGCTGGCATTTTGACCACTCTTTATTGATCCTGCTTCAGTGAGGACTTGAAGGAAAAGCCTTCCCAGGAGAGAAGCTTGTGGACTGCCTCACTGAGAACAAACAATAAGAGAAGAGCCAGGCTTCCAGTGGGCTTGATTTCTTTATTTATAAACCAGTCTTCCAACCTTCCTGAACTTCTTAACACAAATTCAGCTCAGGTTGTAGAGTCTGTTTTCCTGGCAAGCTGGGAGTGAGAAACCCTATTTTATGTCTTTGAATGTTGCTCCCAATCGCTAACCTTGAGAGCTGGAACCATCGTGGAGGGGAGTTGGGGGGTGGGGAAGGGAGGGGTGTGCCTGAAAATTAAAAAAAAAAAAATTAGTTTTAGTCCTAGAAGCCTTTAGATCTCTTCCAGAAGGAAAGTGTAAAGTTACCCCCTTAGAACAGACCATTCGCAGATTATACTGTCATGTGGCAAATTTGCTCCTTTATTTTTTAAAATCAGTTCATCCGAGTCCTTTTTTCCTTGGTAACCAAAATAGCACAAGACTAATCAAAGAGCAAAAGTGATGATATAGATGCCTCTGTAATCCTGTGCAGCTTTCACACAACTCTTAATTGAGAAGGGTGTGAATATACATATATATATATATATTATATATTCTATGTTGTGTACAGACACACACACACACACACACACACTGAGAATGCTAATAATGGTCTAAAATAGCAGTTTTTCCAGTCCAGCATTTATACTACATAATAACATTGTAACACACTGCTGTGCTTTAAATGACAGCAGAGGGGAAATTTTCACTCATTATACATTTTAGGGCTGCAACTCTGTGCAGGTCTTATAGTGTTTGGGGGGATTTTTGATACATAAACCTTCCGATATGGTCAGATTTCAGTGAGGCTTATGGATTAAAAAAAAAAAAAACCTGATCCTCACTGTGAATTCACATCTCTCTCAGCATTTTAGAATGACAAAGGTATGCCCTGTAAAAATGGTGCATTCTTTACCCCACTCCAGTTCTGGATGGAGAAGCCATGCAACCAAACCAAAGGGTGGCTTTAAGGCCCCACCACTTCAGATTATTAAATATTTTGGATAAGAAGTGTCTAGTTGCCCTGGGCAGATGGGGCCATGCTGATGCAGGGGCTTTGCAGAATGAATACATTCAATGTTTACACCGTAGACCACTGATTTCAAAAATTATATTAAAATTCTTACTCTTAAGACGCTGCAAAGGAGCAAAGCTCTTTGCTTGCTTTGTTAGTTTTTTGGGGAGCAACTTGAGTCCCTCCATATTCCATGTCTGTGCTCTCGAGAGTACTTCCTTTCATGCACAAAGCCCCCGAGTTCAACTGTGCTTGGCTGACCACAGTATAGCAGCCCCCTACCCAATGTGAGTGTTTACAGTTTTAAACATAAATCCACATCCCGAAATCCTAATGTAGAGTATTATGCTAACACACAATAATGAATTATCAGAGACATGTAACATCCACAGAGTATATAACAACATAACTATTAAGCAATGGAGTCTTCTAAGTTTTGCAACCTAATGTGAGTGAACAGACATCTGACATCTTGGAGTCAATATAATTCTGCACTGAGCTTATGAAGACTGTGAAACTGAATAAAGGAACATACTTTCACAACCACGAGGAGTGCAAAATACAACTAAATGAGTATTTTCCGTATGTATGATTCCCACTGATGGAAATTATAGATACAAAATAAAAATTTCCAGTGTCTGTTCTGGTGCCTGTCTTAGGAATAGCAACAGCAATTATCACAAAGAATTCCACAAACATAGAGTCATTAAGACTATAACATAAGTAGGAAAAAAAAACCCCAAAGCAGAAATATGTTACAAACAGCATCATAACACTTATTTGTCTTGCTATTAAAAGTTAAAGTCTTCCAGAACTTCTCCATTTATGACTTAATTCATCAATAAATGTGATTTTCATTGGTTAAAGTGAAATGAAATAAAACACTTAGCATATTTTTGCCTCTGGCTGTAGAGATGTTATACATGAAATCCAAACTGATTTTTTTTTTTAAACTTGGTGTTTTCCACTTTATCTTTTAAATATGTAAAATATCTTCTACATAGCTCAGACTTCACTTTGCCAGTTTCTGCTGGCTCCGTTGGTTTCATGGTTTTGTAAGAGAAACAGAAGTGCAGAGCCCTGACCCTGACCCAGCTTCCTCTGCGAGGCCGCCTCAGGTGAGTTCCGCCTCAGGTGAGTTCAGCCTCAGGTGTCCAGCAGGGTGGCCTGCCCCACTGAGAAGCCAGCTGCAGGTTCATCAAGCGGTCTGGGTGAAATTCCTCACCATGCAAGCATTTCTGTCAGCATCAACTCCTACATTCACAACAAAAAGCATCATGAACAGAAAAAGAAATCAGGGCTGAAGGAGGAGGAGAACCAGGTCTAATTGGTGAAAAAGAACAACATGGGCATTTCTTTCCTGAAGTGCCTGCTTCCTGTGATACTTCCCCTGAGGGAAAACTTCAGCGGCCACGGCACTGAAAGATTCTTCCATTTTCTTCAGGAGGAAAGGTTTGAAAAAGTGGACCTTTGCGAGGAAATACTGCAGACTTCCAAGTTGGTGAAAGAACTCCCAGCGTCGCTTGGATACTCCGGGTAGGAGGAACTGGAGGAGATGATATTTTTGAGCCTCTGGAGGGCGATGATTAAAAGCAGGAGCAGAAAGGCTAACAGGCTGAGGAATATGGACACATAGATGTAGACATTTGACAGGTGGCTCGAGGACGGGTCCACCGATGTGGACAGGGATGTGGGAAACAGCTGGAGGAAAGTTCCGTTCTCCACACTCCCCGAGAATGCAGAGGAAGAGTCAGGTTCAGACATCTTTACCGAAGGTCACAGAATGCACAGTGTATGAAAGTCAGTTTCACACAGGGGTTAAAAGGGACAGAATCAGCATTCCTTCTGCTGTGATAGCCTCAGCAAACACTGCAGCACAACAGAACTTCTCAGTTTCCAAGCAAAGGCGGCAGGTGCCAGGTGTCCATTGACACTGCAGAAACAAAGACAAAAAACCCCAGACAACTGAGTGTATTATTCAGAAAGAAGTCACATTAACTCTCATTTCCAGTTTTCATTTCAGCATGGCTTAATTATAAAATCCATCGGGGAGGGAAAAAAATGAAATCACTTTCCCAGGAACAAGTAATGTTCCTGACTTTATGTTACAAATGATGATATAAAAATGCACTTTTATTTGATCTCATAGTACCCTAGGTGCCAGGTTTCTCCAAAATAAAAAGGAAAGTACATTTCTGGTGTGTTCCATCTGCTGAGATTTCAACAGATGCTCCAAGCCTACTCTGAGAATAGGACCCCAAAAGTTAGCTGCAAACCCTCCTCCTCCAGAAAATGAATTCCCTGCACTGTCCAGCCCACTAGCACAACTTTTTTTGACCAGTATTTCCTTCTAGCATGCTTTGGAGAATCACTGCACGTGTAAGCTTGCTTCTCATAATTTGCTGACTTGTTTATAAAAGCGTATCTCTTTGGGATCAGGGGCCATTCCTACATATTTGTTTCCTTTTAGGTCTACCTCTGTATTCTGTTCTGCATATTTTAGGCATTGAATTAAAAACCTTTAGATTGATAAAAGTTGGATTTCCTCTTAATTGTAGAAAGAGTACTGGGTTTGCTGTCAAGAGCCTTAAGTTTGAGGCCTGAATTCTCCTTTATCTTTGGGAAGCTAGGCAAATTGCCTAGCTTCTGAGCTTCATTTTTCTCATCTGTAAAATAGTATAGTACTGCCCCAACTGCACACTGTGTTATGCAGGGATCAAGATAGACAGGGAAGCACTCTGTGAACTGTAAAATTGGGCCAAAATGAGCTCAGTGTGTGTGTGTGTGGCAGGGGGAGGTTCATCTGTATGTGGGGTGTATGTGCATGTGGTATGTGTGTGGGGTATGTGTGATGTGTGTGTGTGATATGTGTGGTGTGTGTGTGTGTGTGTACGTGTGGTGTGTGGGGGAGTGAGGGGTGTGATGTGTATGGGTGTGTGTGTGGGTGTATGGGTGTATGTATGGGTATACATGCGGTGGGGGTGAAGGGTGTGATGTGTATGGGTGTGTGTGGGAGTGTACATGTGTATGTGTGGTGTGGGGGGGGGAGGTGCATGTGTATATGTGTGATGTGTGTGTTGAGTACAGGGAAAGAAATGCTCTTGGCCATGTTCCCCTCCTTATGTGGTCCCTGTGAGGAACGCCAGAAACAAAGTGGATGGAGCCAGGTGGGCATCCTGGGAGGGAAGGTGTGTGATTCTGCAGGCTCCAGGCGTGGGTGTGGGTGCGGTGTGTCTCTACCACCCTCGCGTCCATGACTGGAGAAGTCCCAGCCAGCTTCTTCTGCCTAGTCCGTGTGGGGGCGAGGGAAGCAGCCTGAGGGAGAATGATCCCTCTGATGGATGACTCTCTTTCCTCAAATCCAGCAAAGATGCTCTTCCTAGCTCTTTATGGCATTGGACCATTTGGTTGTAAATTTCCAGATTTCCTTGCATCAGATGTAGTGAAATGCTGCCTCTGTACCCTGGCTTTCCCTTTCCCTAACCTCTGCCCGCATTTTACCTTGACAACTTGCCTTTCCTTCCATTCCTCAAATCTAATTAAGTGACTGATTGCTTGAGGGGCTGACAGCGGCCGCTGTGGCTGTGGCTGTGGCTGAGCGGCACTAATGATTCCCAAGAAGGAGGGACCCTCTGAGAGGGCTGCCCTGGCGGCAGTCAAGCCAGCTAACAATCTCAGTGACTCCTCAGAGGAGGCCATGGGACAAGCTCTTAGTATTTCCTAAAATAATGAGACTCCCATTCCTCATTACACTTTGGTGATTTTAATTCCATTAGGCTGCTATAGGCTCCTAAGGATCCTTTGGAAAAAAAAAAGAGGATCACAGTGGGACTGCAAACATGTTCCACTGATCTGGTAGTAATACCATGCCTTATACAGCAGAAAAGTGCCCTAGCCATTCATCTGTAGGGAAAATAGCAGCATCTCAGAGACATCATCCTGGAGAAGGGAATGGCTACCCACTCCAGTATTCTGGCCTGGAGAATTCCATGGACTGTCCATGGGGGTCTGACATGACTGAGCGACTTTCACTCAGAGACAGCGTGGTGCATAGGAAAGAATCGTGTAGACTGAATGGAAAGAAATATTCAAGATGTTCTGATAAGACCTCCTAAGTCTAGCTGAGGAAACTAAGGACAAAGATTCTGTCTTGCATTGATATGACAAAAATAAATGTATCTAATTAGAAGATAAGCCAGAACTTCCACCTTTTATACCATCCAATCTCAATTTTCCTATCCTTTGGTAGTAATGATTTTACTCCTTCTTTTTCTGGCATCAGTAAGAAGGTAGGGGCTGTGCATTTTGTGTTGTTCTTCACACAAACTAGTTTGTAGGAGAGGCAGAGCAGGAATTATTATTTCCATTTTGCAGATGAGGAAACTGATCAACAAAGAAATTGTGATTTACTCAGGGTTCACAACTAGTCAGTAACAGAGGACAGAGAGGAACCCATGCCTGAACTGTGTTCTTACTTTCCTCAACTGTGGTAGGAAGAGAAAATGACGACACTCGGTTAGTTCCTACCTGCCACTTACTTTGGACAAGTTTACAGTTCAGTCTTGATATTTGTTTTCCCATCTGTCCAATGATACCTTTTCTACCTCTCCACAAGCTCCTAAGTTAGGATGTGACACTGTGTCCAAAATCATGCTTTGAAAATAAAAAAAGTCCATCCAAGTAAAAGACCAGTAGATATAGGTCTTTCTCAATCCCTCGAAGGACTAGAGGGACTTCCAGGTCTCTGCTAGTCCAATAACTGACACGTACAGGTCATACATTCAGCCGAAATTGGCTGAGTTCTCTAAAACCACCTTTGCTACTCAGCTCTGTATCATTTTCTGGAGGTGAGGTTGGAGGCACCGAATCAGTCACTGGCAATTCAATGATAGAGCTCACAACTGGCTGCCAGACTAGTTGCTAAATCCAAGGTATCTATTTACAATGTAAATATTCCAGGAGTATGTTTCACCTCCTGAAGATCACCTTCTTTGAGACAAAAGCCCATTGTGAGCCTCAAGTGTCTATGGAAGAGTTTATGGCAACTGAGGCTGAGAATGTTTGGGGAAAGTGTCTGATCTTCCAAGTGGCCTTGGGAGATAATGGTAGAAATGAACAGATGACAACTTGCATCCTCATTCAACATTTCACAATTAAATATCTTCTCTAAATATTCTTCCCCCAATATTTTAGATTTACTATTACTTTCAGAATACTACCTAATTTAAAATGACAGATCTACAAACTTCATTTCACTCTTCTACTCCAAAACAATAGAGTGTACACACTGTTAGAATCATTTTAACTTGATGACATCACTTCTTATGTTCTTATAGATGTCTTAAAAATGGATAACTCTTTTTTCTCTCTGGTGAATGTTTTGAGTCTGTGTATAATGCTGAGGATGACCCAGAGTGTATGTGTTTAGTCACTGAACAGTGTGAATGAGGCTGTAGGTGGTACTGTGGAAACAAAATCAAACAAGTGTGTTTCAAGATGCTGCTTCTTGGGTTGTTTCTCCCAAACAGATTAGGTTCAAAGGAAAAAAGAAAGCGATTTCATCTGAAATGCATAGCCTTGACCTATCCAGGGGCAGCGAGAGCAGACTCTCATTTCATGTGGCACCTAAAGCCATGTGAGGATTGAGATGCATTATTTTTTCCTCTGACCCATTCTCAGAATTTTTTTTTTTTTTTTTGAGAAAGGAAGAAGAGACAGATTGCATTATAAGTGAAGATCTGGGGAGATGTTTCAGTTCATGATCAGCCAGCTATCCCTTTGTCTCTTGGAATAGAAAAATGTGCTGGGAAGAAGTCTACAAACAGCAGTCACCTCCTGAAGCGAGGAAGGATGGGCATGTGATCTCACTGTGAGTCCGGTGGGGTGGGGAGTCAGAGGAACCGCACAGCTAAGGCAGACCTGGTGGAGGGGGGCGGGCCTCCGTTGCACGTCACTCAGTGCCCAGCCTCTGTGACTCCTCTGAAAGAATGGAAGCTTTCCTTCCCAGGGGGTGATTATGAGGACTGTGAAGCTCTGAAGGAGCAAAGCATACTCTCTGCTGTGTGTACCTTCCTGCTTAGTGAAAGGAAGGAGATTTGATAAGCCCTCATCTCTGAGTGCTCTCCCAGAAGCACTGCAAGACCCCTGGGTGGCCAGCTTGTGGGAGGGGCCTCTGCCAGGGTCTTGACTTCTACAATACAGTGGTGGATTAAACCCAGCCTACAGTCAGCCTCCAGTCTGGCACAGCAGTCTCTGAGTTTCTGACCTTTATTTAAATACATTTCTATGTGAATAGCAACTCTGTGAAAGGTTTTTTTTTGTTGCTGTTGTTGTGGAAAACTGGGACAAGCTGCTTTGTTCCCTTGTGGACATTATTTAGAGTGCCCTAGCTGTTAGGATGTTGAATCAACAGTTCATCGTTATCTTGCCCTGCTGTGTCATTCTCCAAAAGGTGGGCCTCCCAAACCATTAGCAACAATTTGATACAGTATTAACATGCATGGTAAAGGCTCTTTCCAGGTCTACAAATGTAAAATGTAATCGTATAATGTAATGAATAGTTTTAGATGATATATTTGATCCCTTTCTTTGTAGGACATGTAGAAACTACCATTTCCAGAATCTGGAGGGGAACTTATCATATCTTAGCACAGCTGTTTCTAGTTCTACTTAGAAAAGAACATGTTTTATATAGGACCTTGAACTTTCCTTTACAATTTGCATGATTTTCTTTTCTCTTAATGCTTTTCCTTCACCTAGTGGCCTTTTAGGTCATGCTAGGTAAGAGAAGGTATGTTGACAATACATACTTTAAATGTAAATCTTCACTTGCAGTCAATGGCAAACACTTACCCCTAGGCTTGCAATAATGAAAATAAAGTTCATTATATTACTACTAACCTTATTCAAAGCTGATTAAGCCCATCCATGCATGTATGCTAAGTCACTGCAGTTGTCTGACTTTGTGACCTCATGGACTATAGCCCACCAGGCTCCTCTGTCCATGGGATTCTCCAGGCAAGAATACTGGAGTGGGCTGCCATATATTTGCTTATTTGAGAACTGCTCCTGCTTAGTCAGTACAGTGCTTTGGGAGAAGAATTTTGTGTGAAAATTAGTGGAATCTCATTATGATTCCCTGAGTCAGCACAATAAAAAATAAAACCAAGTAAAGAAAAAAACTGAGTCTATCTGCTATTCAATGTGGAGTTAGAGAGCCATTTCTGAAAAGAAATGTGGAGAGATGAAGTTTCTGGATAACATCCTAGAATTCATGGTCTGGTCTGGATGCATGTGTGCTAAGTCACTTCAGTCGAGTCACATCCAACTCTTTGCAACCCTAGGGACTGTAGCCCGCCAGGCTCCTCTGTCCATGGAATTCTCCAGGCAAGAATACTAAAGTGGGTTGCTATGCCCTCCTCCAGGGGATCTTCCCAGCCCAGGGATGGAACCTGCATCTTTTCTGTCTCTTGCATTGGCAGGCAGGTTCTTTACCACTAGTACCACCTGGGAAGCTCCCCTGGACTGGATAATGGCAGCCAAAAATTAAAATGAACAGTCCTCTTTATCTGTAGTTCAAAAGAATGATGAGAAGATGTAATCAGAATTTCTTCATAGTACTCTGGTGAAAATTAAAGAAGTGTTGGAGTAACAGCTTAGTATCTGTGATTTATTTTCAAAACCAGTTTCTAGGGTAGGTCATTAGGTGGCTTTGGATTCAGTCCAATCCCTTACTATCTCTCTTTACCTCGGTGATGGCTTTTATCTCTCTGGATTAGCCTCCGGCTCAGTAAAATATTTCCTCAGCAAAATAATTAAATTATTTTCAGAATACTTTTATGTTAGGCTAGTTATTTTGTTCTGATTCTTTAAAAAATAGTTATCCACATAAGGTATAATTCACAGAATATTCAGAATATACCTTTCTTGATATGCAAAATAGTGTAGATTGAATGAAATTAAAAAATAAAAATAAACAACACAAGAAACTATTTCAAAAGGAGATAGGAACCTAAGTGACCATCTATCTTGTACAGCCTCAAAAGCAATTATAGATAGGAGTTCCCTTGCATCTATAGCACTGTTTTCCTGGGGAAATCAAACTATTATTTGTAATAAAGTTTTGCTACATTCTTGTGAACATTTTTATGCCAAAATCTCTGCCTTAGTAAGAATAATTATTTTTAAATGATATTCCATTAGAAAAAAGAAAGTTTAAGTGGATAATTTTCTGGACAATGATGCATGATGCATGCATTCTCAATCGTGTCTGACTCTTTGCGACCCCATGGACTACAGGCTGCCAGGCTCCTTTGTCAATGGAATTTTCCAGGCAAGAATACTGGAATGGGTTGTCATTTCCTCCTCCAGGGGCTCTTCCTGACCCAGGGATCAAACCTGAGTTTCTTTCACCTCCTGCATTGGCAGCGTATTCTTTACTACTGTGCCACCTGGGAAGCCCCCATTTTCTGGATTAAAAAGGTCAAATATAAAACCAGTATTAGGCATAGTATTTTTGTGATTTTGTAATGATGTTTAGAAAAGACCAAGAAGAGGTCTACCCTGCACTTTGGGAAAATTGGACTCATCTATGTTATTAACACAATGAATCAAATCAAAATGAGAAAAGTGGCCACTTAAAGGTTGAAGGAAGCAGGAACTGGCTCAGAAGTAGCAGAACATGATATGTAGTCACTTTCAGGGAGCAGGAAAAAAGATTATTGGCTATACACTTGATTTAAAGAAAAAGCAAACCGTCAGAGAAATGACTTGAAGATCACAGGCAAAGTTGAAATGAATCAGTGTGAAGAAAGACGGTAAGAAGCCAAGATCGACCTTTCAAGATGTTACAGAATTTTTAATGAGGACTTTGAGGTGCAACTCCCTTCCTCCACTCAGCTCTGATCATTTCCAATTTTTTAGAAGAATATTAAGAAAAATATATATTATTTTAATTCTTGGAGCAACTAGTATACAAAAAAGCTTCCTTATTTTTTTTTAACATTTTTAAATTTTATTTTTGTTGCCCAAGGGCTTTGTCTAGTTGCTGTGAGAAGGCTTTCTCTAGTCGTGGTGAGCAGGCTGTGGAACACTGGCTCAGTAGCTGTGGCGCATGGGCGTAGTTGCTCTAGGGCATGTGGAATCCTCCCAGACCAGGGATCAAACCTGTGTCCCTGCATTGCAGGGTGGATTCTTAACCACTGGATGACCAAGGAAACCTGCTTGCTTATTTTTAATAAGACGAGACATGTTTTAAAAAATTCTCAACCATGCTCTGGTTGGAGAACCATGCTGTGGTTGGAGAACCATGCTCTGGTTGGAGAATGGCATTTCCTTCTTTCCCATTGCCTTTCATTCTATCTCCACAATTAAAATAATTTGTATTAAGTTTAGTTTTTGTCCAATCAGGAAATGCTCCTAACAGTCTCCTTATGGAGTATGATATTTGGGAAGATTTTGTTCTTGTAAACTTAATTTTGCAATTGCCATAAGTCACTTTTTTAAACTTTTATAGGTAGACCACAGGGTATTCCCGGTCAACTCTCTCAGGCTCCAGGGGCCTTTGAGTGCCCCTAAAACTGTTCTAAGGAGACAAGGAAGAGCTTGGAAATATGGGATTTCTATAAGCTTTGATAAAGTCCACCCTAAATTTAAGCAGATTCCTCTGAAGTAGGCAACTATGGGCCACTGGGACCATGCAGCATAAGAAGAAAGTAAGTGAGCTTGTACAACTCCTGACCAATGCCACTCTTTATTCTCTTGTTTCTATTGTTATTTTCCTTTTTAAATACACATTCTTCTGTTTGTGACTAACCTGATCCCTCTTTCTCTACATTTCCTTCCATCTCCCATAGGTATCTAGGCAAATGTGTTCAGTGAAAACTTTTCTGATGGCATATGCTTCTGTATATGTCTATTACTGTTTTGTGTATACATTATCTTGTAATTTTTCATCTGTATTGTAAATTTTCCAGAGAAGGCAATGGCACCCCACTCCAGTACTTTTGCCTGGAAAATCCCATGGATGGAGGAGCCTGGTAGGCTGCAGTCCATGGGGTCGCTAAGAGTCAGATATGACTGAGCGACTTTGCTTTCACTTTTCACTTTCATGCATTGGAGAGGGAAATGGCAACCCACTCCAGTGTTCTTGCCTGGAGAATCCCAGGGGTGGGGGAGCCTGGTGGCTGCCATCTATGGGGTCACACAGAGTCGGACACGACTGAAGTGACTTAGCATTATAAATTTTCAGCTTATAAGAATGGATATGTAGTAAATGTTTTATTCACTTCATAAATTAAACCCCAAGCTTAATTTTCCATTAAAATACCTTGGTAATTGAGGCATATGGAAGACAGAAAGATAAATTATCTAATATATCCACTTATAAAATTTGCACCTAAGAATATGCCAAAACCTAACAAACCATTCTCTTATCTATAAAAATCAGGTGTACAGGTACAATTTGAAAAAAAAAAGTGATGATATAGGTTGTTTGAAAAGAACTTCAGTATTAGCAAATTAATTAAACAGGCCATGATTTATTTATATTTCTCTGTTGACAACTATAGTCATGTATTTGTTTAAACTAAGATGCTTTATAGCCTCTTCTTAGAAATGGACTGGACTATGACAAGTATGTGTGTTTTAAGTCCTGCATTTCCCAGCAAGGACTCAGGCTCACAGAGTCTTCCATCTGATGACATTTTCAACAAAGCATTTACTTGAATTAATAAACCATCGCCCCTCATACTACAACTACAAATAGAACCTTAGTTGATTACATAGCGTGTACGCTGCCCAACCCTCCTGGATATTAGCCCAGTGCTTAGTATAATTCATACATATGGATTCTACTAAATACATTCTCTCATTCTTCCAGTCCTCCATGGCTGAGAGTCAACGTATGATGATGCTTTCCACAGTGAAACGGGTATTTAAAAATAATAATGCTTGGTAATTGGCAGCTTAGGCAGGCTAAGTTTTGGCTACAACCAGTTTTGGCTGTATTACATTATTTAGTATTCAGCTGAATACTCAGAGAAGAAAAAGTAGGATGCAGATGTCGAGATTTATCCTCTAATACAATGAAAGATCCTTGGGCCCATTAAAAGGAAAAATAGCTTTGTTATAAAGGACATTATTATGACAACTGGGGAAATTTGGACATAGACTGTACATTGGATAACTGCATTGTAGCAAAGTTAAATTTCCTAAGTGTGATATAGGAGGACGTTCTGGTTATTAGGAAATACATGTACAAAGTAAAATATCACAGTAGCAGCAACTAACCTTCAAATGGTCAGCCAAAATAAAAAAAAAATTAGTATACACACACATACAGAAAGAAAAGATGATGAAACAAATGTGTTAAAATATTAGCAACTGATTAGTTAAAGGATATATAGGTGTCCATTGTTATTATTCTCATAGTTTTTCAGTAGGATTGGTGATCTTTAACATATAAGTTAGGGAAAGATGGTTTATCCCCAAGGGTATTAAGAAAATATATTTGGTATAATATGCAGTAAGTCACTAAAAATGTTAGAAGCTTCTAAATAAATACAGTGATTAAGCCTGACTTTTCAGTGCGCTTTGGAGAAGTTCAAATATTTGCTGCACCATCAGCTTATGATGCCCAGAGGTACAGGAAGTGAAGTCTCAGAGAATGAGAGAGAGGAGGTTTAATACTCCTAGGGAACTAGATCCATAGTGGCAGGACAGGCTGCCTGAACACCAGGAATGGTGACTGGCCAGGCAGCCTTGCTCATGACTTCACTCTGCCGCCACTCACTGGTCTGAATCTCTGTCTGGACCTCCAGATGAATGTAAGGTGTTCGATGTTCATCTTACGTCATCAGTCATCCTCAGAGGCAGCCCAGGATATCTTTCCTGCACTTTAAATACCCAGTCAAAGGGAGGGGCTTTGTAGGTATCCTGATTCAAGAAAGAGTAGTTTTCTTTTTTAAAATAATTGAGATATAATTGACATATAGCTTCCCAGGTAGTTCATTGGTAAAGAATCTGCCTGCCAATGCAGGAGACGCAGGTTTGATCCTTGGGAAGGGAAGATCCACTGGAGGAGGAAATGACAACCCCTTCCAGTATTCTTGCCTGGGAAATCCCATGGACAGAGGAGCCTGGCGGGCTATAGTTTATGGGGTCACAAAGAGTCAGACATGACTGGGCAACTGAGCATGCATTACTCTTTAGTATAGCAGCAGTAACTGACATATAACATGGTATTAGTTTTTGGTTGTACAAAAATGATTAGATATTTGTATATTGCAAAAGGATCACTACAAGAAGATAATATATGCTACCACCCACAGTTGTAATTTTTTCTTAATGATGAGAACTTTTAAGATATTAGCAACTTTAAATATACAATGCAGTAGTATTAACTACAGTCAACATGACAAATGTTATATCCCCATGACTTACTTATTTTATAACTGGAAGTCTGTACCTTTTGACCACCTTTGCACATTTCACACACCTCCCGCCAACCAACTTGTTCTATGAGCTTGTTTTTGTGTTCTTTAGATTCCACATATAAGTGAGATTGTGTGAATTTGTTTTTTGGTCTGACTTGTTTCACTTAGTATACTGCCCTCAAGATCCAAGAGAGAGTCATTTTCTATTGAAGGCTTGTGTGTTGGCAGGCTCTGGGGAAGGTCACTGAGACTCCCAATAGCCAATGAGGTCCAGGTTCCACATAGGGCCCACAGGAAACACAGAAGCAAATAAACTCAGCAAAAGCGGGAAACTTGATTTAGGCATCAAGCATCGGTCTTCAAACTCCAAGTTCAGCAGATCAAAGAACTCATGCTTCCTGCATTTCAAATCTAGCAGCCACCTCCCTGATCGCTCTGGTTTGGGTGCGTCCTAATACTATTGTGGCAAGAAGAATAAATCCAAATACGTGAACTCTCTTACAGTTCAGGGTCTGCATCTTTTGAAATAGGAGCCAGTAAATAATTTTTAAAGAATGAAACTGCTGCTTCTACTACTGCTGCTAAGTCGCTTCAGTCATGTCCGACTCTGTGCGACCCCATAGACAGCAGCCCACCAGGCTCCCCCGTCCCTGGGATTCTCCAGGCAAGAACACTGGAGGGGGTTGCCATTTCCTTCTCCAATGCATAAAGCGAAAAGTAAAGTGAAGTGGCTCAGTCGTGTCCGACTCTTCGCGACCCCATGGACTGCAGCCTACCAGGCTCCTCTGTCCATGGGATTTTTTAGGCAAGAGTACTGGAGTGGGCTGCCATTGCCTTCTCTGAAGAATGAAACTAGTCATTGAAAAATGCAGCTGCAAATTTTTTTAAAATATAGAGCATTGACATTAATAGTGCTTTTCTTTAGTCATAAGCAATCATATGACTGAGGCTCTAGGTAGGTACCCTAAATTGATGAGTACCAGATGAGTCAGATTTTAGGCAGAGGTTACATAAAACACCAACCATATAAGGAGACAAAGTGCCCTCTCATGGCTCTGAAATTACTCTTCTACCAGGATTCCCAAGTTCACCAGCAAAGGCAGGAGACAGAAATGAGGACAGTGTGTCCTTCATCAGGAAAGCATGTTCCCTCAAGAAACTTCCCATGGTCCTGCTAATCCTTTGTGTAAACAGAGCAGCAGAGCTTGCCTTAAAATTCTCTCATTCATCCTTCCTTTTTCTCTCTCAGGCAGCACAATAAACTCAAAAGTCTGGCTAACAAAAAGAATGTCTACGTGTTCCTTGTAACATGGAGCACCATGACACGGCAGACTATCAAATGTAGAGGAAATCAAGTCCCTGGCAACCTGTTATTTGAGATAACAACCCAGGACTAGAATTTGTCAAAGACAATATGGAAGCAATAAGCAAATGTAGGCTCAAATGCTCCCAGAATGTATTTCACTTTTAAAAATGGGAAGAGGTCAAACTGGAAAATAATTAGTCATTATTTGTAGAAAACAGACTACCACACTGCTGGCCTATATAAAAGACTTATACATTCTTTTAAAAGTACAAATAAATATGGCTTTACTCATGAAAATCACGAGGATCTTTTATACAAGATTTATCAGACTTTGGCTTTGCCCTTTATGAAGGTTGAGCTCTCCACTTTACCTTTCAGGCTGTGTGCTTTGTGTTTTTTTTAATTAAATTTGTAGGAATACCCTTAATCAGAAGCATGCATTCACACATCACTCATTTCTCTTATATCTGAGTGCTTTTTTATTTCAGTGTATGTGCACTGGATGTAGAGGCAACATCGTGCCAGAAGAGTGGTGAGAAGTAGCAGGGGGTGGTGCAAGGATCCCCAGGTCATTGTGGAATGAAAGGAGGTCTTCAGAATGTGACAGGCAGAGGAAGCTGGATCTGACATGCTTGTATAGGAGAAGGGATGTCCAGATAAACGAGTTTGGAAAAACAGCAGCACAATGAATGACAGCAGCTGATATGTATTCAATAAAAGCATATACTAGTTGTGTGTATATGTGTATGTGTGTGTGTGTATGGCACAGGGGTATTTTCTTTAATCTTCACAAGTCTGTACTGTAGTTATTATTATCCCTTACCTTGCTTTAACCAATGAGAAAATTAAGGATCAGAGAATTCAAAAGCTTGCCCAAGGTTACCCAGACACTTAGAGGCCAGACTGGAATTCAAATCTATATCACCATGTCTCCACATTTTATGTTCATTCCATTTCTTCTCTCTGGGGAGGTTGAAGATAAAGGAGGAATACATTTGAGACCTGTGGTCATCAGTGATGCTTACATGTTTCTGCTGTCCCTCCCTCTGTCCAGGCATGTTGTATGGCTGCGTGTTTCCACCCCCTCTGAAACTAGGGTGGCCACATGACTTGTTTTGATCAGTAAAATTCGCAGAAAATTTTACATGTGTTACTTGTGGGTATAAAATGCAAGACTACATGTGAGATTTGCCACATACCTTCCCTCTGCTCCAATCACTGTGTGAATTTGCTTCTCTTGTGGCTCAGCTGATAACGATTCCGCCTGCAATGCGGGAAACCTGGGTTTGATCCCTGGATTGGGAAGATCCTCTGGAGAAGGGAAGGGCCACCCACTCCAGTATTCTGGCCTGGAGAATTCCATGGACTGTATAGTCCATGGGGTCACAAAGAATTGGATATAACTGAGCAACTTTCACTTTCACCTTTCTTTCACGTTTGAGATTTGCCTTCCCTCTGCTGCAATAACTGTGGATTTGGGCCAGCTTCTGCCAATCTGGGTTCCTGGGTGACCAAAGCCAATGCATTCACCCCTTTCTGGTTATGTGAGCACTTAGTGTGAACAGTAAGTAGACTTCTGTTGTTTTAAGCCACTGAGATGACTCGCTTATTTTGTACTGTAGCATCATCAACCTTCTACTGACTGACTCACTATGACAGCAGAGATTACAATGGTATATAACAAACTGACTTTAAAGCAGTCAAATTCTGAATAATGGAGAGCTGCATGAATTACTATATATTATATTAAAACTCTCTTTTGGCACTGCTAAGAAAGAAGGTTGTAAAGCATGTTTTTGGTTAGCTTTAATTTCATACAAGAGTGAGGTTTAAAGGAATGAGAGTGAGCTATTGATACAGCTACACACATTCCCTGACAAGCTGGAGCATTTAGTTCAGTTCAGTTCAGTTGGCCAGTCATGTCTGATTCTTTGCAACCCGATGGATAGTGGCACACCAGGCTCCCCTGTCCATCACCAACTCCTGGAGCTTATTCAAACTCATGTCCATCGAGTCAGTGATGCCGTCCAACTATCTCATCCTCTGTCATCCCCTTCTCCTGCCTTCAGTCTTTCCCAGCATCAGGGTCTTTTCCAATGAGTCAGTCCTTCACATCAGGTGGCCAAAGTATTGGGAGTTTCAGCTTCAGCATCAGTCCTTCCAATGAATATTCAGGACTGATTGCCTTTAGGGTGCATGAAGAGGTGCTATTTTATATGGACAGTCCTGCCCAGCTGTCGCTTTAACCTGCACAAATGGTTTCAAGAGGGACTAAAGTGAAAATGAAAGTCACTCAGTCATGTCCAACTCTTTGCAACTCCATGGACTATATAGTCCATGGAATTCTCCAGGCCAGAATATTGGAGTGGTAGCCTTTCCCTTCTCCAGGGGATCTTCCCACCCCAGGTCTCCCGCATTGCAGGTGGATTCTCTACCAGCTGAGCCACCAGGGAAGCCCAAGAATACTGGAGTGGGTAGCCTATCCCTTCTCCAGCAGATCTTCCAGACCCAAGAATTGAAGAGTCTCCTGCATTGCAGGCAGATTCTTTACCAACTGAGCTATCAGGGAAGCCCTCAAGAGGGACTAGGGGAGAGACAATAAAGACATGAAGACTAACTCAAGACCCCTAATGGATAAAACAACTCATTATAAAAATAATGGGATAGTGGTAGTGACTTTGGTTAAGAAAACTATTCTTTGATACAATCAATGATTAACTCAACAACTTGTTAACCATGTACTATGTAAGGTAAGGTGATAAAATATTACTATATGTGCATGAGTCTAATGCACATGCATATTTTTATAGTGACCATCTTGATTAAAAATTCTAAAAATCCTCTCTTATATTACCTACCTTATATGTCCCTTGTTACATAGCCACATCCTACTTTTCCAGTCTCATTTTTCTCTTGTCTCTGAGAATGGTGTTCCAGGCATATTAAACTATTATAGATTCCCCATATATTTTGAATTCTTATATTTAATTCTTATATTTGTATGTCTTCTCCCCAACTCCACCCCAAATCCAATTTGTTCATTCTTTAAGACTCTGCAAACCTTCCTGCATCTGCCTCATCTGGTAATTCACTCGTAATATAAATCCCTACCTATTTTTCTCTAAGCAAGTTTCTGGCTCCTTCTTCTGTATTCTCAGGATACTTTCTATACCTTTCTACAATAGCATTTCCCACATTTTATTATACTTGTTACATTCGTTGACCCACTGGTCTGCTTTGATAGACTATGTACTCTTAGAATAGAGGACTAATCTTTCTATCTATGAATCAGCAATCTCTATTATAAAGATTCTCAATAAGTATTTGAAGGAATGAAGGAATCAAAGGGTAAAAGAAATGAGAAACTTGAAGCTTCTATCTATTCTACTTTTGGATTCACAATAATATTTATTGAATGAAGATAGATAGAATAGATAGATAGATAGATAGATAGAATAGATAGAATAGATAGATAGAATAGATAGAATAGCTTCTATCTATTCTACTTTTGGATTCACAATAATATTTATTGAATGAAGGAATAAATGATCTTGTATTAAATCATACTGATAAGGCAAAGGGTAGCTATTCAATAGTGAAAAAAAATGATGAACATGCCCTAAATTTATAAATATTTTAGTTAGGGCAATAAAATGAATAGTTCCATGCTCCAGAGCAAACTTGGACCATACTTTTATCAAGCAATTGTATCTCTCAACAATATTCAACAAAGATTTTATTGAGTTTCTTGTCCACCAGGATAATGGAGGAATCTGCTGTCAACACTGAAATATATTATCATGAATGTAGTTGCGTGGCTGGAATGAATGTATTCTGAAGAGCACAATAAAAATCAAAAGGGAGTTTACCATAGTGAATCAGTGAAGATGTGACTGGATATGGAAACAGGGTGCATTGTTTTTTTTTAAAATATAAAGTCTATGATAATCCCATTCTTTGAAAATCACCAAGTCTCGTACAATCACAGTCCTTGTCTCTCTGCTCATCTGTGGAAGTAAAAAGGGTCAAGGGCAATACGCTGATCACTGTAGGGAAGGGTATTATAATTAGCTGCGTACAGGAACACTATGTTTTGTGGTGCTATTAGTCTCTCTGTCTCAAAGTTAAATATACCTTCCGCTCAAAAAAAAAAACTAAAAAAAAAAAAAAACCAATTTCAATAGAAAATGAGCACAGGAAGAGAAAATGTTTACATTTTTACAAATTTCTCAATTTAACTACAAAGCCCACCTTAGAGATCAGTGCTACTATTCGAATAGCCACTTGACTCCCTCAGGAATAGGTGGGTTATGAGTCCTTGTGAGAAGAGGAACTTCAAAGCACTGCTTCCTTCAAGAAGGTTTTACTACCAAAAAATCATCCAAGCTAAAAAGTCTGCTTTCATGCCTTATTTGATTTATATTCTGGCTCAAGTTCCGTCTCTCCTGGTGAATGAGTAATTAACAATTCAAGCGCTGGTGCGTGAACTGTACTTTGAGTAGCACTTCATCTCGATTGCAGCCATGGTAATGTGAGCAGTGATCTCCCCAGCAGTATTGTGTTAGGAAACTGATCCAGACTTCCGCTTCTTAGAAAATAATAAAAGGGATGAAAACAGTGGAGCACAAAAGGAGCAAATATTTTCTCTCCTCATTCACTGAACTAACTTAAGACACTTTTCATGCATCTAACACATTCCTTCTTTCCTGCGTTTACTCTCAATATTGACTTTCCTCCGTGAAGGGAAAGTTATATGTATTTAATTATACATTAAAGGATAATGGTTTTTTTTTTAATAGAATCAAAGAGTTGGAAGTCCTTAAAAATCAAGAAACTGATGTTTCTGAAAGTTAACTGAATTTTGAAGGTTATTGATTATACTCCTAATGGAAAAAGAAGGCAGAAGAAAGAAGCCACAAAATGAGAGCCTAGGACTCCTTTCCCGATTTTAAATCCAACTAACTCAGCTGGGCTAGGTGGCCAACAATAGGAAATCAGATGAAAAACAAGTTAGTCAATTTCTTTTGTTATCCAGAGGTTAATTCATGATACCAATTGAAATATGTGCCAGGCACGGTCCAATGGATAAATATAAGATCAAACTTGATAGAAATGATAAAGTGATGAGGACAGAATGAAGGATTTTGGAAACTAATTCCGTTAAATTAGGCCACCTTTGTTGACAAGGAATCTTTGAAGGTCTGAAAAGCATCAATCAATATTACACTGTCAATCTGAACAGCACGGTGCCCGTAATCTAGCACTTGAATCATGAAAACTGAGGTCAACAAGCTCACCAACGACTTTCTCATGAGGAATTGTTAGAATAATCAATTGGTTGCCAAGGCATGTGAGAAGCACGAGGGATGGTATTGGTAAGTATTTTATTTTTTGACCTGGGTTCCATCTGCATGGGTGTGTTCAAATTGAACACAAAAAATCATAAATTATGTGCTTATGACTTGTGTACTTTCACTATGGATGTTAAGTAACAATAAAAATTATCTTTTTAAGTGGGAAAAATATGTTGGGCATATAGAAGATACTCTGGATCACAGTGGGGAATATCTACTACTTGTTGGATGTATTACTGAGTCCTTTCTGTTTTATTGAAGAAATGCACAGCATTGGGATTTCTTTGGAAGGAATGATGCTAAAGCTGAAACTCCAGTACTTTGGCCACCTCATGCGAAGAGTTGAGTCATTGGAAAAGACTCTGATGCTGGGAGGGATTGGGGGCAGGAGGAGAAGGGGATGACAGAGGATGAGATGGCTAGATGGCATGTGAGTTTGAGTTTGTGAGATGTGAGTTTGAGTGAACTCCGGGAGTTGGTGATGGACAGGGAGGCCTGGCGTGCTGCGATTCATGGGGTCGCAAAGAGTCGGACACGACTGAGCGACTGATCTGATCTGATAGGTCAATAATACAAATAATAAATCCTGAGAATTTACCCTATAGGGAAAAATAAGACAAATTTAAAGGGTGCATGCACAAAGATGTACTCTGTAGCTGAACACTGGAACTACCAATGAGTCAAAGATTGGTTAAACAAATGATGGCAAGATTGTACAAATAGGGAATTCTGGTATAATCAAAAGAATTATGTTTTCTAACATGAAAAGATGCTGGACATGTCTGGCAAAGTAAAAAAGTAAACTTTAGAGTTGTGCATAGTATGATTCTGTTTTTATAAAATGATTACCAGCCTGGCTGTTGCTGCTATGCATGCACGTGCGCACACACACACACACACACACACAATTTTAGTGACATGCAAAAACCAAACCAAACTAAACTAAAAGAGATAAGAGGTTATGTACCAGGTTGCTAACATATGGTTTTGTTAGCAGGTGATATTATGGGCATGTTCACATTCTATTTTGTGCATGTCTGCATTTGAATGTTGGTACAAGAAAATGAATCTTAATCAGAAAATGCAGGTATCTTCATTAAGAAATAGAAATAAAATTTAATAATAACTTATGAAGTAAAATATTCCTGATTAAGCCCAGAACTCTTTCTCTTCTCCCCTTCCTTCTTTTTTGTAACGTATATGCTTAACACAAGCCTTTAAAGTGGTTCATATGTACCTTTTATTTCAAAGTTTAAGACTCTCAGGCTGAGGCCAGTAAGTCAACCTGCCCAAAAAGACGTGACTGTACTTTCTGTTACAATTGCATTTTACAGCATGTTCTGAATGTTCTGTTTAAGCAACGAGAAGAGTAAGTCCCTCTGCTATGATCCTGGTCACAGGAAAAGTGAAAGTGAGTAAGAACCAAACCAGCATGATTGGCAATAGTTGGCAAATTGCCGGTCACGTCTGATGAGTACTAGATGACCATGGCAAAGGAAAGCTGCTGTCTTGGCTACCCCAGGGGGCAAATCTGTCCTCTAAATGTTCCCTGAATGAATATCTTTAGTGTTTTGACTGTGATTGAAGTCAACTTCTTGTCTTTGTGAGTTTGAAATAGGTTCTTAACAGCCACCTATCCTTTTGTTTTCCATCAAAAACTGTATTCAGGTCTGTTACCTTCTTAAGTTACACTTTTTAACAACTATTATAGGCTTATAATTTCCACACCTGTTCACTATTGTCTATAACAATGTCAACATCAAGATCAAGCCTGTAATATTGTACAAATAATAAATCTGGACTGACTGAAAAGTGAAAGAAAGTGAAGTCGCTCAGTCATGTCCGACTCTTTGCAACCCCGTGGACTGTAGCCTACCACGCTCTCTGTCCATGGGATTTTCCAGGCAAGAGTACTGAAGTGGGTTGCCATTTCCTGCTCCAGAGGATCTTCCTGACTCAGGGTTGAACCTGGGTTTCCCGCATTATAGGCAGATGCTTTACCATCTGAGCCACCAGGGAAGAGTCTGATCTCCCATCTTAACACAACTTATGCATGTATGTTAAGTCACTTCAGTTATGTCTGCCTCTGTGCAACCCCACAGACTGTAGCCCACCAGGCTCCTCAGGCAAGAATACTGGAGTGGGTGGCCATGACCATGGGATCTTCCTGACCCAGAGATCGAACCCATGTCTCTTATGTCTTCTGCATTGGCAAGCGACTTCTTTACCACTAGCGCCACCTCAGAGAAGGTGATGGCAACCCACTCCAGTGTTCTTGCCTGGAGAATCCCAGGGACAGAGGTGAGCCTTGTGGGCTGCCGTCTATGGGGTCGCACAGAGTCGGACATGACTGAACCAACTTAGCAGCAGCAGCAGCGCCACCTGGGAAGCCGTTACAACTTCAGTTCAGTTCAGTTCAGTTGCTGAGTCGTGTCTTAACTGTTTGCGACCCCACAGACTGCAGCATACCAGGCCTCCCTATCCATCACCAATTCCCGGAGCTTACTCAAACTCATGTCCATTGAGTCAGTGATGCCATCACAACTTAATAGAGGACAATTTAAAAGTTAGGAACTCAGAAAGTATTTATGACAGTCTCTCGTGTTCCTGATGTGAATTCAGACACTATTTTGGCTAGATTGTGCCATTTCATGTTTAGATATACTATTAAATTGTATATGGCTACTTGACCATTCAGAACCCTCATTGTTTTGTTGCCAAAATTTAGTGTAGACTTAACAATGACGGTGTCTTGGTTCCAAAGGTGAGCATGGGTTCTATTCATAGGGAACTCTTGAAGGAGTCATTCCGTGTCATGAGACTGAGCTTCTCAGAACACTTGATCCCACAGAGATATCTACTACAAGTCAGAATCAGAGGTGCTGAGGCCCTAGAATGTGGCTCAGTAGTCTGCTACCCTGGACCTGAAAAGGCCAGTGGATGTACAGATGTACACCAGCACATTATGTATCTCTTTACATCACAGACATCCAGGAAAATCTGCTGAATTGAACTAACCAGCGGCAGAGAGAACAGAATGGATCTTACCTTCAGTGAGGCTTCTTTAAAGAGAACCATAAAGGTGTGTGTGGTGAGCTCTTCAAAGCGCTTTGCCTTTATGTAGAGGAATCAAAGATAGTAAATAAATAAGCCAAATAAATAATAAGCCTCCAACCCAAACACAGAAATGGAACACTCCACCCATTTTCTGGAACTCACTATTCCCAGACTACTTCTGAGGTTGGCAAACGGTTCCCCATGCCTGATGCCCAGCATTTGAAGGTGACTGGGGCATCCTCTGTGGGGCTGGTGTCAATGCAAGACAGCCTCACTAACACTTCAAAAGGCCATTTGTCTATACATTATAGATCAACTGTGTGCAGATTATAAAGGGTGTGCATGTGTGTGCGGGGGTGAGGGTGGGGGTAAAATGCCTTTATACTTAGTAAAATAGTGCCAATATATTTGAGCATGCCTGGGAGCCAGATCACAAATAAGCTAAAACTAGTTAAATATACCTTTTTTTGTCTTTTTAGGGAGGATGCATTGGGCTTAATGCATTAGGGGGTTAAACCTTTGAAGAAAAGGGTATCACTTATTTTGCCTCTTTTCCTGTTGATAGGCAACTGTCTTTACAGTGAATCTGGAAAATCTAAAGTGAAAAGCACCTGGGGGAAAAAGAAAAAAAAAAAAGGCCTTTCGGGGCGTGGTCCCTATGGTGGGCCCGGGAATGCTCAGGACATATCGCCGCCTGTTTCCCGCCCTTGGCACCTGTAGTCTGGGCTGAATTAAATGCGAAGGCTGTGAGACGTCCTGCAGCCGTCCGATCCCATTCTCGCCCGCAAAGAACCATCCAAGTGCTTACTTCAGCACAGAATTTTCCAAAGGAAATTTTACAAGCAGAGGAAATGAAGGACAGTAAGAAACGGACCCCATCCCTGGAGTCTGGCACCAAACCCAGCAACAGCGGGGCCCCAGGCGTCTGGCGGTGGAAAGCGAGCGGGTGCCTGGGACTCAACGAGACGAGTCTGTGAATGGAGGAGTCCGATGCTCCCCGCAGGACTCACCTTCCTCCTCAATTAGAAATCAGACAGTCTGCCCATGGTCCACGGACCTCGTCAGGAAAACGCGGGATTCCAGCGTCTCACCAGATCAGGGAAAACGGGGAGGAAGCCGACGCGTTTTCCAACAACAAGGACTCGGAAAACCGCGACTGGGGAACGGCAGCCTGTTCCGCGCCGGTAGAACTTGCTCGGATTTGGAGCCGCCGGGGACCGGTGAAGACGCACGCGAGGCAGGTAAGGTACAACGCGGGCGGTCAGTGTGCGCGCCGCGAATCCTCAGGAAGGGAGGGGTTACCCTAGAAATCCAGGTGGGCGCCCAACAGACACGAACGTGACCGCACACACTGCAAAGGCGAGAATAACCTTTCTCGCAGAGGCGAGCGTGCACCGAGACACACTCCGCAAAGTGTAGAAGTGCCTGCACTTAAGCGGGGGAATCAACCCATCTCTGCAGCCGCAGACGCGAGGGCAGACATCCCCGGCGCCCCGTGTCCGGGATAGAAGCGGGTCATCCCGGGACCAAGGACACGGCGTCCTACTGTAGCCCCGAGGAGTCACCGGAGAATAGGCAGAGACGGGCAGCGGAAGCTGCTCGCCTGCGCGAAGGGGACACATTCGGGGGTGACCAGAACAAGGAGCTCAACCGCTGGGAGCCGGGGAGAGTTGGCGAGGGAGGTCGGGAGGGAGTGGAGCCTCTGGGACCCGAGGCCACCCCAGGAGAGGAGTCGGGGTGCCGGTGGCACAGGGCAAGCCCCCTCCAGCGCTCGGCACCCCGCGCCTCCCCGGCTCCCACTCCTCTGCCTACGCTCGCGGGCGGCGTCGGGAGCCCCTCACTGACCTGCGGATCGGGGCGCGCGGATGTCCCCTGCCGGCTCCCGAGCTCGGGGTGGGACGGGCTGCGTCGAGCTCCTCGCAGGCGCTCCGGGTCTCGCCGATCTGCGCAGGAGAAGCGGTCGGCGGGAATGGTGGAGCGCACCGGTGCTGCGCGCGGCTGGGGCGCACGGGCTGGCGGCGGGCGCAGCGGGAGGCTTCCCTCCGCCCGGCAGCCACACAGCCAATGGCGGCGAGCGGGGCCCACTCCCTGCCGCCCCCCAGCCCCTGCTCGGGCGGACACTCTGTGCTAGGACTGGAGCCAGGCTCCGGCAAGGGAGGAGCTTGCGCCAGCGTCGGAAAATCCTGGAGCGGGAGGAGACTCTTGCGCAGGGAACCCCATCTGGGGAAGGCAGATGTGGTGGCCTCAACTTTTGTACGTGTGTGTGTGTGTGCGCGCGCGCGCGCACGCATTGAGGGAGGCGACTGGGGACTTAGGGACCTTTCTCTTCAGGCAAAAGCATCTACTTTCTGACAACTCTTCCCCTCTTTTGTGAATCCCACGCAGCCCCCAACTCCAAACCACGAGTCTCGGTGCATCTCAGGAAGCCCAGCTCTGAGCTGCGTTGGGGGCATCGCCCGGTCCTGTGATGTGCCTCGCCTCAGACCTCTCTCCTCCAGCGTTTGTCTTCTTCCCCCTTCCGAGACCTTTGCCAGATCATCAGATGAGATGAATAGGATTGCAGTTTCCATCACTGACAGGGAGACAGGCAATCCTAGAAATTCCCTACTGGGCCACTGGCTCAGAGAGTCACACATCTTAAAAGAACTCTATACAGGGAGCCTTTAACTGGTATGCCTAACACCGGTTACCACTCAGCCCTGTGACCTTCCCCCAGTGATTCTGGATTCCTGTTTTTTCAACTGGAAAGCGAGAGGCTTGGATGATTTGATGTCTGAGGTCTCTTCCACTTTGACAATCAACAACCCAAGTGGCCCTCTGGCCTCTATGGCCTGCAAAGGGCTGAGCCCTGGGAGGTGTCCCTGGCGTGGCCTCCGGTCCCTGCTCTGCCTGCCGGGCTGCATTCACCTTGGTGTCATCTCCCTGATGAGATGGCCAGGAGCACAAATCAATATAACAAGATGCTGCTCAAGCCTTGGTGACCATGTAAATTTGCCCAGATACTGCCACCTACCAGCGTCCAGCTCCTGCGGTCATGGTAGCTGTACCCCTGTTCAGTGGTTCTCCAGGTAGAGGCCGATGGGGGTGGCAGGCTTAACTTTGAGCCCCCTTTGCTAAGAGAGCAAAGGCTCTATCTCTCCCATTTCCTTCTGCAGGGAGATTGTCCATATGTTCATCTTTTCTGTGTGACTCTTTGTGTATAGGATCTAAAAAGCAGGATGCTGGAATGAGTTGCACTATCCAGAGGGCATATTAGGAGACGTGTTTTTCTCGCAACACACTTGCCTTTGTATCCTAAACTTTACTGTCCACATGCTACTTTCATGAATTGTCCTACATCCACTTACCACTTGCTCTATTAGGTACTTAGATTTCTATTTAGCCTCCTCATAAGCAGTAACGTCCACGAAATCATTTCTTTGTTATAAACCAATTGTATTTCAATACAAAATAAGTAATAAATAATCTGTGAGGATTTTCTTGGTGTTTCCTGAACTTGGTTTCCTAGGGCTGCTGTAACAAATTTCCAAAAACTGTTTCAAAACTGATGTGAGAGGCAAAGCTTCTCTTCTATTAATTTTTAAAAATTTTCATGTACAAATGATTTAGAAAATGTTAATTGTCAAATCTGTCTTCAAAAGTAGGTTAGGCACCATTCAAGGTCCTGGGAGTTTGTGGGCACAGTTTAGAGACATAGTACCAGCTTCTAGCAAGCATGATCACCCTATCTTTCCCCCAACCCTTTTCTGCCTTATTCAGAGAGAGATGAATGTTTTTTTCAAAAAGTATGGAATTTGGAATCAGATGGAGAGTCATTAAATTCTGATGCTCTCATTTATTACCTGTGTGATTTAAGCCAATCACTTCTCTAAGCCTCAATATAATAGTGTCCACATTGTTATGTTGTTGTGATGGTTAAATGTGTGTGTGAGCTTGCACACATATATACATACACACAGAGTTCCTAGCAATTGCCTTGCATATAATAAATGCTTAAAAATATTAGGTCCATCTTTTCTTCCTTGCTACCATCAAAGCAGCATTCAGAATTACTTTGTCCATTCTCTAATTTCCTTCTAGGTTATCAGGAATCTTACGTTCTGTGTCTAATATCCCCAGATTCTCTGCTTCTTTTCCTTAATTCCTTCATTTCTGCCCTGCTTATGATTCCTTCTCAAACTCTGTCCTCTCTCTCATGCCTCCATCTCTCTTCTTTCAAGCAGTTCCCCCTTTCCATCTGCCACAATTTCATAGATCTGTGCCCTGTAAAGGAGCTAAGATAACTCAGAGAAGACTGTGGGCCATAAAAATTCTTACTTCTTTTGCTCTTTCATGAACTATCAATAGTCCTTTTTGTTTATTTGCTTGTTTAAATCATAGTATTGCCCCCAAAGTGTGAAGAAATTTATGTTATCTAATGCTGTGGAAAAATTCCTGGACCACGGTCCTATTAAATTTGACGGACATTTTTGAGCATCTGCTATATGCCAAGCAGTGCCCCAGCACTAGGGAGATAAAAAATAAAGCCAAAGTCTTCTAAAATGCTTACAGTTCAACCGGGCAGACAGACATATAAATACCTACTTTGAATATAAGTGTGCCTTGTGAGGCTTCAAACAGTGCATGTGAAAGAATCCCCTGTGCTTTTGTGGTCATGAGATTGTCTCGGGCTGGCCAGTCAAAGTACTCAACCTGCCCACAGCCCCCGCTGAGTGGGGAGCCCTGTTCTGCTGCCCCGGAGCAGAGCTTATTGGTTTTGTCTTCATGTGATGGATGTCCACATTTTTTTTTTTCTTAGCCACCCGTCATCGTGCCACTGTTTGAAACTTTGTGAGAGGCAGAGCCCATCTATCACTGATGAAGCCTGAAAGGCCGTATACTCTTTCCCATCCTCTGATCACCACCTAACACCAGTGTAGCTGGGGTGAGAGCATGTGACCTAGGCTTGGACAGTCGAATATACCTCCCTTGGACCTGGAATTGAAACTTGGTCACACAAAAGAACTGAGATGAGGAGAGTGCTTTCTGGAAGTGACTGTGACACTGTCCAGGTTCCAGGGGGGCTGGGGGACAAGCAGTGAGACCTGGTTTCCAGCGCCCAGTGTCAGTTACATGTCATGGCTTCTTCTGTTCAGGGATGGCAGGAGTATCCACCCTCAGCTAATTTGGAGGTATGACTTGGCTGCTGTTTTGGCTTCTCAGCCTCCATTTGTTTCTGTTCATTTTCTGAACCTCTCTCTGATCCAATATCCTTTCAATATATATTTTTTTCTTAAATGAGCCAAACTGGTTCTTAGCAACTAAGAATGCTTTGGCTGACTGCTGATACAAAGTCTCTACCTCAACAAGGAGAATGCTAGCTAACTGATCCAGGTAACTTCTCCTTCTAGGACATTCAAATTGGAAATATGTGAGTCGGTCAATCAGAACCCAGAACAGAAGCTAAAAACACACAACCAGGGGCTATGAGATAGCAGGGACTGTGTAGGCTGAAATTGTGAGTAAGTTATGAACAAGCAAAAGTTATAAGCTAGCAGAAATCAAAGCATATGCAGAAGGGAGGAAGAGGTGGTTGGCTGACAGCTGCAAGGAAGCAAAAGTCAGAGGCACTGAGTCCCCATGATGGGGAAGGAATGGATGAACCCCTGCTCTCCAAGCTTTAGATCACCCTTGAATTTGAACTGTTTTCCATTTTCCAAACTACATTTCCATTTCTGTGAAACTGATTAGCCATAGCTATTCATGGTTCCTTGAAATTCCAGGTGCTCTCTTTTCAATGTATATCCTTATAACAATTCCACTATTATTTGAGGTAACCAGAATAAGACTTTCCATATGATCAAAGGATCCCAAAGATTACAGTGATGCTAAGACCCAGGACCCAGTAGACAACTGTCAAGTGTTATACTTCAGTAGTCACTGACCTGCCTCTCCAAAGATGTCCTTTGGTTTCCTATTTTCCTGGAAGTTTCCCAGCAGGAGTACCCTTCCTCTGGGCCAGAAGATACTAGTTTGTAAGAAGCCCCTGTTTAAAATGTGCTCTATTCCTCGGAGGGAAAGACGGACCAGAGGTACTTCTCTCTGCATTAGCTATTAGCACCTGAGCAAATTAAATGAGTTCGTTCTTAAATTTGAACACTTAGAGGTCCAATGTTCTTGCCTGGAGAATCCCAGGGATGGGGGAGCCGCGTAGGCTGCCGTCTATGGGGTCGCACAGAGTCCGACACGACTGAAGCGACTTAGCAGCAGCAGCAGCAGAGGTCTGATAGGGGATGAGCTGGTTATAGGGCAGAAAAATCGGACACAAGGGTGAGGTGGGGGAGGGGATGATAGAAAATGGCGGTGAGAGGTCCCGGGACACTTCCCCATGGGGGGATGTCCCTCTGGGCAGCCAGTGTGGAGTGCTGGGGGCAGCGCGGCCACAATGGCAGCCGGCGTGCACTTCACAGTCTGCCTTCTGCCGGCTCCAGAGCGTGACTTTGCATAGTTTCCGGTACCCTTCAGCTCTCGTAGCAAGTTGGGCTGAGCTAACATGGCAGCATAAGATGGCCATCTTGTCTGCTTGCTTTGCAGTTCTGCTCAGAAATTACATTAGCTGTGCCTTGAGGTTTCCTGAATTCATTACCACAGCCTTCATTTTATCTCGCGAAACATACAGTGCCCTCTCATGGCTTGTGCAAAAGGAAGTGTCTATGTGTCTCATCTAATCAGTGAATGGTATACATTCTAGAAAAAAAGTAGTGATTCTGTTAATGAAACTTGACACAGGAAGGAATGAATTTACACACGCTACTGTGTTTCAAGGGAGAGAAGATGCATTGAAACTGCTTTAATGAAAGCAGAAGTCTGAAGTTATCTCTATAGTGGTTTATTTATTTTGTCAAAGTCTAAAATGTACCTCAGGGTTTGGTGTTTTTCTTCTTCTGAGACTAGTGGGTAGAACTCTTCTCAGAATAGCAGTGAGTCACATCAGGGTGCAGGTAGGAGAAAAAAAACATAATGCCAGGGACCCATCTTTTCTTTCTTAGCTACACACTGCATCTGCTGGGAGCTTTGCTTGCCCGTCAGTTCTGTTTGTGTGGCCAAGTGACTTACTGTGAGTTATAAATCAGCGATGAGCAATGTGAAAAGCAGACGGGGAGTTGAATGCATCCTCCACATCTCTGTCTTGTGACTGGCTGGAGTCCATGTGCAATTTTGAAAAGGATGTTTGGAAAGGATATTCATCATTTTAAATTGCTCCGTGGGAGCTTTGCAGTTCATAATGTGCCTCTCAGGTACATCTCAGAGACGGCTTTGCCTTGAAGTGGTTTGCAATTTCATAACAGCAAAAGGGCAACTTTGGGGTGTTAGGCTAGAAAAGCTAATTTTGAAAGAATTAGCAAGAAATAAGTTTGGGAGGGAGGGTGAGTAGAGGAAGCTGAAATATTTGGGCTGAATTCTACCCCATAATATCTGGCACTGGAAATTCCCTTGGTGTGCCAATAACTTTGCTGTCCATGCCTCAGCCCAACCCTCAAATACCATTGGGAAAATCTACTAGGGCTTGAGCCTTCAGATGATGAAAATATATTTGCTCTTGTGGAAAAACAGTTAAAAACCCCGACGTATGATAGTTTAACAATGCTTGAGTTGACCATCTGCAAGAAAATCGTTACTGAAATGTTTCTGAGCCAAACACATCTGCTGCGCTCTTTGCCTTATTTTGCAGCTTTACTCAGAGCAATCCCAGTCGGCAGTGCTGTGTGCTGTGTGCTATGTGAGTGGTGTTGACTGTCACGTGGAGAGTTGGTGTGTGGGCACCACTGCCCCAGACATCCAGGTGAGAACGAATCAGCAATCAGCAGCCTGGGAAAATAGGCATCTTGAGCCCGTGTGCTCTAAGGTCAAGAAGAGAGGAAACCAGGGTTGGATTTTGATTCAGCATAATAAATATGAGTATTATGTGTACAGAATAGGAAGGATGAGATTCCCACAAACCCTGAAGGGGGAGGGGAGGGAAGAGCCGAAGATCCGACAGGACTGCTATTGCAGAGAGGGCCCTATTCTTTCATATGCTAAAATGTCTTTTAGAAAACCTCCAGAAGAGATTTCTGTACAAAGCACACATGACACTAATTGGGAAGTGGTGCTATAAAAACTATAAGGGTAGTAATTGTATTTCCACCTCTTGCATCGATAGTCAAGGCAGATAGGTAGAGAATGTTTTCCCTGAATAGCGCCTTGCAGTTTAAACCTCCTAAACATGGTCTGTTAGTCAGCACGACCTTTTTGAGCACCTCCCTTGTGCCTGGAGCTTGTTCACAGTCAGAATAAGATAGAGTTGAGCTGGAGTAGATGATCATCAGGAAAATATCTGAGAAAACAGACCCTTCTGGACATACTGTGGTCCGCCCCACCACTCTCACCCCTGCCCAGTGTGCAAAAACTCCCATCTTGCCTTTTTCTAGTTTTTTTCTTAAAACAAATTTTATTTCCTATTTTCTCATCCTCTTGGTTTTCCTTTACCTACTTCATCATGAAGTGAAGTCGAAGTGAAGTCGGTCAGTTGTGTCCGCCTCTTTGCGACCCCATGGACTGTAGCCTACAATGCTCCTCCATCCATGGGATTTTCCAGGCAAGAGTACTGGAATGGGTTGCCATTTCCTTCTCCAGAGGATCTTCCCAACCCAGGGATCGAACCTGGGTCTCCCACGTTGTAGGCAGATGCTTTACCATCTGAGCCACCAGGGAACTTCATCATGAACTTCCACTTAATTTCATCCAGCTCTTCCACCCAGCGGCCCTATAGCTTTCATGGTTGATCATCTGCTCTTATTCTCACTTCCGTCTTTCCCCCTCTGAGATTTCGGGGGTCTTTACTCCAGTGGGCTTCAAACTCAGTGCCCGTAAGGTACAGGAAGACTTCCCAAGAGAGGACTTGTGCAAAAAAAAAAAAAATAGTTTTAAGGGAAATTTCAATTTTATATCAAGTATTTTTCTTAAATTGACCACCTTGAGAATTTACAAGCATTTGTAATACCCTTTCTCGTACTACACATGAGAAAGATGTGTACCTCACTGATCCCAAATCTTACTATGGGAAATAGGAATATAACCGATGGCCTATATTTGCTATAACTTAATCTAGAAAGATGGAGAAGGCAATGGCACCCCACTCCAGTACTCTTGCCTGGAGAATCCCATGGACGAAGAAGCCTGGTAGGCTGCAGTCCATGGGGTTGCTGAGGTCGGACACGACTGAGCGACTTCACTTTCACTTTTCACTTTCATGCATTGGAGAAGGAAATGGCAACCCACTCCAGTGTTCTTGCCTGGAGAATCCCAGGGACGGTGGAGCCTGGTGGGCTGCAGTCCATGGGGTTGCTGAGGTAGGACACTACTGAGCGACTTCGCTTTCACTTTTCACTTTCATGCATTGGAGAAGGAAATGGCAACCCATTCCAGTGTTCTTGGTTGGAGAATCCCAGGGATGGGGAAGTCTGGTGGGCTGCTGTCTATGGGGTCGCACAAAGTCGGACACGACTGAAGTGACTTAGCTTAGCTTAATCTAGAAAGAAGTAAATTCACCTGTGGATGAAATAATTAGAAAAAACTTCTTATTTACCTTACTGGGCTTCCCGGGTGGCGCTAGTGCTAAAGAATCTGCATGCCAATACAGAGGAGATGCAAGAGACACAGGTTCAGTCCCTGCGTCAGGAAGATCCCCTTGAGTTGGAAATGGTAACTCACTCCAGTATTCTTGCCTGGGGAATCCCATGGACAAACGAGCCTGGCAGTCCATGGGGTTGCAAAGAACTAGACATGACCGAGTCTCAGAGCATACATATTAACCTTATTAAGAGAACTTTCAATAAAATGTTAGCTTGTATGTTTAATAGTTATTTATAAAAATTAAAATAAATCTATGTTTTGGTAAAAAGCTTTAATATATGAAAATTATTCATCAGTTATATATTAATAATAATTATAATAGTAATTAATTTAGAAGAAAATTTTTAACCCTATGCTCACAGAAAATATAAAACTTACATTAAAACTTCAGTTTGTATACAGTTGGCCTTGAACAGTGGAGGATTGGGGCGCCACCTCTCCCCACAGACATTTGAGTTTAGCTCACAGTTGGCCGTCCGTACTCAGTTACTCCATGTCTGTGGTTCTTCATCCTGGGATTCAGTCAACACCTGAACCTGTAGTACTGTAGCATCTGCTATTGAAAACATTCCGTGTATAAGCAGACCTGTGTAGTTTAAACCTGTGCTGTTCAGGGGGCAACTCTATATGTTTGTTGAGTGAGGGTGATAAATAAAGAACTTGTGATTTAAAAAATACATTGTGAAACTCAGTTGCCAGGGAAGATATGTGGACCATAAGAACAGATTCAAATAAAAAGAAAGATGTAAAATTTCAATTTAAGAGCACTTTTATCTATTTTTAAATGGATGATGGTGGGTACCAAATTTATATGGTACTAAAATTCCTTGATTACTGCTATAGACTGAATGTTTGTGTCCCCTCAAAATTTATAAGTTGAAAACTAATCGTCAGTGTAATGGCATTTGCAATATTAACCAATCACCCTTTCACACTGTGGTGTTGATTAGACAAGAATAAGAGGGAGAGAAGAGAAAGGTTCTGATTCCTTGAAAAAGTCATACCTTGAAATTTCAAGAGGGCAAATTGAAGAACACTGATGTAGTACAAGGGTAAGCAAACATTCTGTAAGTGACCAAATAATACCTATTTTAAGCCATGGTGTTTTTGTGACAACGTCACCTCTGCTGTTGTAAGCAGCCAAAGAGCATATGTAACAGAGACCTGGCTGTATTCCAATAAATCTTTATTTGTAAAAGCAGACAGTAAGCTGAATTTAGCCAACTCCCAATATAATACATTATCCATGACCCACAAGAAGCCTGGGCAGTGGTTGAGGCTTGAAGTTACCTAAAGGGAATATTCGCTTCACATAATCAAGATGCGGATATCCGGCTTGATCTTTTTCCTGTCACTGAAGGCCAAGATTCTCAGATCTTTGGGTGTCCTCACAAAGTAGCAGCTGACTTCTCCCATGTTTTCTGAGAGAGAGCAAGGAGGAAACCACGATGCATTTCTGAACTGTTATAAGTCACACATTGTCACTTTTGTCACATACTGTTTGCTAGAAATGAATCATTAAGTCTGAGCCTCAGAAAAGAAGAAATACAGATGGCCAAAAGGCACATGAAGAGATATTCAGCATCGCTAATTGTTAGAGAAATGCAAATCAAAACTACAGTGCGGTATCACCTCACATCAATCAGAGTGGCCATCATAAAAAGTCTACAAATAATAAGAGTTTGGGATTAACGTGGGCTTACCTGGTGGCTCAGATGGTAAAGAATCTGCCTGCAATGCAGGAGACCTAGGTTCGGTCCCTGGGTCAGGAAGATCCCCTGGAGGAGGAAATGGCAACCTACTCCGGTATTCTTGCCTGGAGAATTCCACAGACAGAGGAGCCTGGTGGACTACAGTCTGTGGGATCAAAAAGAGTCAGATATGACTAAGCAACACTTTCATTTTCACGTGTTTTGGGGATCAACATATATACACTACTATATGTAAAACAGATAACCAACAAGGACTTAACTGCATAGCACAGAGAATTATACTCAATATTTTGTAATAACTACTATATGTAAAACAGATAACCAACAAGGACTTAACTGCATAGCACAGAGAATTATACTCAATATTTTGTAATAACTACTATATGTAAAACAGATAACCAACAAGGACTTAACTGCATAGCACAGAGAATTACACTCAATATTTTATAATAACCAATATTTTGGAAATGAATTTGAAAAAGAGTAGATATACATATATGCATAACTGAATCACTTTGCTGTCTCAGTTCAGCTGTCTACCTGAAACTAAAATAATATTGTAAGTCAACTATACTTCAATAAAAAAAAAAAAGTCTGACTCTCAGAATACACCTTTTTAGAACAGGATTGTCAGAGAGTCTGTGGACATATTTTAAAGACACTACCAAGCTGTTGTGATGTCTTGTTTTGGTTGATATGTTTTAAGAAATCTCAGTTCAATACTTGGAAAAGGGAATATTTTAATAACTTTCTTAAATAGTTTGTGGCTATTCTTAGATGCAACACCAAATACTAAGTTTCTTAAAGGTGAATTGCATCATAGAATCTGAAACCATATCCATGAACTTTTCAAAATCTGTTACATTAAAATTTATTGGTTTATTTTGTGCTTTGAATCGCTATTTTACCCATTTATTTTGTAATGATGCATTCTGTAACATGATGCATTGGTCAGTTGGAATATTGATTCTTTGAATTATTCAGCTCTGTCAAATGTTGGCATATTTCATTATACAGTGTAAAATATTTTATCTGTTAATGTTGCTAATCATCAGAAAAGTCTTTGAGCATTGAAAAACTGCCAGGCTTGCACTGGTAGATACAATTTTTCTAAAATTCTGATTTTCACTGCAAATCTTGAATCTTATCCTTGGCAACAAAACTGTCAGTTGCTTTCCTTGAAGTGACAGTCTTATTGGTTCATTGTTGAGAAAGTTTCTGCCAAATACTCATGTCTAAATAAACACGCTGCTGCTGCTGCTAAGTCGCTTCAGTCGTGTTGGACTCTGTGTGACCCCATAGACGGCAGCCCACCAGGCTCCCCCGTCCCTGGGATTCTCCAGGCAAGAACACTGGAGTGGGTTGCCATTTCCTTCTCCAATGCATGAAAGTGAAAAGTGAAAGTGAAGTTGCTCAGTCGTGTTCAACTCCTAGTGACCCCATGGACTGCAGACTACCAGGCTCCTCCATCCATGGGATTTGCCAGGCAAGAGTGCTGGAGTGGGGTGCCATTGCTTTCTCCGCATGATTCTTCACCAAATCAAGTAAAAATGGCAGTCTCTGAAAAAAGTTGCTCATTCAGCTCAGAACTCAAGCAACTGTCCAAGTCCTTTTTTTGAGACAACCATCATACTTCAGTGTGTAGCAGGGGTACTTTTTGAACACTTCCCGTTTCATCAGATTATAAAAAACCAAGTACATCTAAGGACTGATATTTAATAAAGTTAATAATTTGTATTGCTTTGTTAACAGTCATTGTAAGGTGAAACTGTTCTCTGGCTTTTTTTTCCCCTCCTGCCAGTGAGTGGCAGTGAAGTACAATGTGCATTATAGTAGCACACTGATTTCACACGAAACTAGTACATGATACCAGTACACTTAGAAGCCATTGCCTCGATTTGTGTTTAGCCACCAACAGCTTTCAGAGAAGGCAGTGGGAACCCACTCCAGTACTCCTGCCTGGACAATCCCATGGACGGAGGAGCCTGGTGAGCTGCAGTCCATGGGGTGGCTAAGAGTCAAACATGACTGAGCGACTTCACTTTCACTTTTCACTTTCATGCATTGGAGAAGGAAATGGCAACCCACTCCAGTGTTCTTGCCTGGAGAATCCCAGGGATGGGGGAGCCTGGTGGGCTGCCGCCTATGGGGTCACACAGAGTTGGACACGACTGAAGTGACTTAGCAGCAGCAGCAGCAACCAACAGCTTTAGCCATCATTGCTTTTGTACCATCTATGCAAAACAGTGCAATGAAAAAGACAAATAATGTCTCAGTATTATTAAAATAGTTGTAAGTTTATACTTGACAGTAACTTCAATGACCCTCAGAGGCCGACAGCCCGTATTTGGGGTACTGCTGTCCTAAGGCATTGGCTAAAGACTGATTTCTCCTGAGAAAGTCTTGTGTCTTGTGTGAATCTTCTCACAAGCTTTAACCTTGATCTTCTGTCTTCCTATCTCCACCCCTCCCCACCAGCCATCTCCCACCACCATTGCCTTTACCCAATATGCCCAGGGGCTGTACTTGTTTTCTTGGGAGAGACTGTCTTCTGACTTGTTAAGTTTTGTGGGGAATATTTTAAAAAGATTTACCTTAAGTATTGAAAGTTTATCTCATTCAGATGATAGAAGTTACCTTAAAATGGTTTATTGTTAACAACAACCATCTTAACTCCACTGGAGGACTGTCATAGCCTTGGTATTAATGTTGGTGAATTTTCTAAAGTATAGGACATGTTAGTAAGTCATGAAACTAAAAGTGAGAGAAATATTCTTTTCCTAATTGAGTGCTGACAATTTATGTGCTCTTAGCCCACCTCTTGCAGGATAAGTGACAAGTATCAGTGACTTAGAAGTGGATCCATGTTCAAGCTGTGACCCCTTAGCTCAGCAGAATAGAGTCAGCACAATGTATGATGTTCAGAGGGACTAATGATTCTTTGATACCTTTTTTTTTTTTTCTTTTGTCACACTGACTTGAATCTCTGCACCGTATTATTTGTCATGGTATGCACTGACCACTGAATTTTTTCAGTTTGTCTAAACTCAGTTTTTGCAGAGAGGTTTCAGGTATAAAAGGAGAATCAAAATGGAGTCAGTGTTGACAAGAGAGGCATCTGAAATAGAGCTGAGAGGCCACTGAAGAAGTGTGACTCAAGCACTGCTCAGCCCAGATGAAATCTGAACTTGGACCACTTCTTATCATAACATAGGCATCCAGAACATCAGCCCAAAAACCCAAGATATGTATCTGACCCTTGAAAGTGAAAGTGTTGGTTGCTCAGTTATGTCTGACTCTTTGTGACCTCATGGACTGTAACCCACCAGGTTCCTCTGTCCATGGGATTCTCCAGGCAAGAATACTGGAGTGGGTAGCTTTCTCACTGCTTCCCTTCTCCAGGGGATCTTCCTGACCCAGGGATTGAACCTGGCTGGGTCCCCTGCATTACAGGCAGCTTCTTTACCAACTGAGTCACCAGGGAAGCCCTTACTTACTCTAAAATAATTTGTGACAGCCTATCCCTTAAGGACAAATATTTCCTTTCTTGCATCAGGGTCAGTCACAATTTTTGAACAACCTTCTGGCTTTTGCCTTGATAAGCCCCAGACACTTTCTATTCTCCGGGACCACTCTGAACAGTTTTACCAGAGTCTATGTCTCCTGAATTGCAATTCTTAAGACCCCAAATGAAGCTCTTCTTTTCAGCCTCAGTAGTGATTATTGTTCGACACAGGATAGATTATGCCTTTGCCCCTAACTTTTACTCTAGGTGTGTCAGAACCTCATGCAATCTCTGTAGGAGTTTCCTACTTGGTAATAAGTTGGGAATTAACATCTGCTTGGTCATTTTTGTTGCACTGATCCACCTATTGTTTTAAGAGTCCATGGTGCTACATCTAAATTAGGGCTCTCATTTATCTCTGAGGCTTTGTGTCACATCATTAACTCCCAGTATCCAAATGATGATTTATGCAGACCATTTGGCTACATTCACACAAATTACTTTGAGGGCCTTAGTGTAGCTAATCGAACTCTGTTAGAAAACGTCAGTTAAAAATATTCGTTGCAACAAATTTCGTTTGTAATGAAATCCTTCTTGCTGTTGGGCAGGAGCAAATCTAGATTTTATAGGGCCTGAGATTCACATGACTTTGGGATCCCTCTAAGAAAAAAAAACAAATACAAAGTTATAAAAGAGATCTTAGTTAAAATAAAAAAAAAAGTAAATCACAACAAATTATGGAAGGCTTGAAGATTCAGAGATCTCTGTAGGCCAACTTACCAGAAATGAACACATAGGAATGCTTCCTGATTAGCACCTGGCTTGCTGGCCCCTCCTAGGACACGGGGACATTCATAGCTTCTTGCCTTCATAGACCTGTGCAAGCGAGAGCCCCAAAGGGTCAGCCTTGTTAACTTCACTATGGATCCACTTTGGCATTGGAAGGACTGTCTATTCCAGATACTGCCACTTTTCAAATCCTGCTGTCAATCTGGCTGTTTTTCAAGTGACCCTAAATCAGGCGAAGTAGAATCTTGAAATAAACTGCAGTGACAAAGACACTTAGGGTCTTGCTTTTCATTAAGCATTTAAAATGTCATTCTAAAATGACATTTTAAAGGCCTGCTTATTCTAAAATTGTATTATATTTCACGTTATTAGACAAGGAAGCCTCTCAGAGTGAGCCAAATACCATCTTTGTCTATAGAAAACTTATGGCTGTTACTGAAAGGAGATTCTACAAATTTCACAAATTCAATTCATGACTCCCATCAATTTTTTAAAGAGGTCTGCCCCTTAGGAAGGCAATTTGAGAGGCAACATTTTAATGATCTCCACTGGAGATCAGGTAGTTCGTTATCTCAAATATCATATTTATTATATTAATAGATTGACATGCTAATAAAAGGGCAAATCCCCATGCATATGTTTTATAGTGAAGGTAAAACCCTCAGAAGCATGAGATTAGAGTGATGTCAGTTAAAACAGCCATAGAGATACGTAAGAGTGATCTTTTAAAATATGCAGCAAGTTGGTCTCTTGTAAGGGATTTTCTTCTCTTCATCTGCCAAGATTATTTAGTGATATCCTCTCTTCTCTAGTATATCAGTTACTTTACTAAATGCATGAGTACAAATAATAAAAGTGAAAAAATAGTCTCCAGAAAAATTTATGAAACCATGATATTGTATAAATACTACAGGTAATAGATCCATAAAAGGTAAGTGCATCTATAATCCTTCATCTTTTGTAACATCAGAGCAATATATACGGCTTCTAGCTTGTGGTTCTCATTACATGGATAGAATTGGAACATTCTAATCACATGATTATTGAATCAGCTGTTCAGTTTATTTTTGTGCCACAGAAAACTTATTACAAATATCTCATTGATTAATTCATCAGTTTGACTTTGCAGTGGTTTGAGTCAATGTTGGAGATAGCTGAAACCTTGAGATCTAGAGGATGTGTTGTTTAAGTCAATGTAGATAATGACAGAATCATAAGGCTCAGACTTGAGAAAGGATTGTGGTTTATCTGTCAATCCTTGAACCTTCAGACCTTACATTTTGCAGATAGATAATATATCTGGTTTTAGAAAGTTTACAGTATAATTAGTATATTACTTAATGATTACTTAAATAATACTTAATTCATCATTAGAAAAAATATATTTTATATTTAACATAAATTACAATGCCCTGGATTGATTAAATTCTATAAGTATTGAGTTTCTATTCTAAGCTCAACTCTGACCACGATAGAAGTTCCATGGAGGTTTACATGACAGGAGGATTAAGAGTTGAAGGATTAGAATAGATTTCTCCAAAGGAGAAACACCCCAATGAAACATTTGGTCATGATGACAATGCATGTGTCAATCTTTGCGGTCCTAACCATAAGTGCTAAAGGAGGAAACCTGAGAAAATAAAGTTCAGTGTTAATGGACTCATCTGGGGACGGTTTAGAAAGATCTAGGCCTTGTCAAATGACATTGAAACGAAGTTGTATTTGGATTGTTGTTTAATTGTTAGATCGTGTCTAACTCTTGTGTGGCTCCATGGACTGTAGCCCTCCAGGCTCTTCTGTCCATAGTGTTTCCCAGGCAAGAATACTGCAGTGGGTTGCCATTTTCTTCTCCAGGGAATATTCCAGACCCAGGGACCGAACCTGTGTCTCCTGCATTGCAGGTGGATTCTTTACTGCTGAGCCACCAAGGATGCCCAGTATTTGGGTAGGTGGACAGTAAAGTAAAACAATGTTTAAAACAGAAAGAATAGCATGGGCAACACTGTGAAGAAAACCCTTATTATCTGTCTCATTAGGAGAGAGAAAATGTTTGTTGGTTGTTTTGTTTTTCTGTTTTTGGCTTTTTTTTTTTTTTTTTTTTTGCACTGCTGCTGCTGCTAAGTCACTTCAGTCTTGTCCGACTCTGTGCGACCCCATAGATGGCAACCCACCAGGCTCCCCCATCCCTGGGATTCTCTAGGCAAGAACACTGGAGTGGGTTGCCATTTCCTTCTCCAGTGCATGAAAGTGAAAAGTGAAAGTGAAGTCTCTCAGTCGTTTCCGACTCTTCGCGACCCCATGGACTGCAGCCTACCAGGCACCTCTGTCCATGAGATTTTCCAGGCAAGAGTACTGGAGTGGGGTACCATTGCACTGAGTAATTATTAAATCATTTCTTTGGTCTCTTCCTTTCAAGTTAAATAATCCCAGATCCTCTGACCTTTCATTACACTGTTTTCCAGCCCTCAGCCTTTTCTGAGGCTCTCCAAGCTTTCTGTGTCTCTCTTGAGCCATATGGCCTAAAGGATGGAGCTTCAATTAGGGATTCGGGATTCTGACTTCTACTTGTTCTTCTTCCTATTGTGTAGTCTTGACCAGGTGCTTACTGGACCTCTTTCCCTCTGTAATTTAAGGCACTGGACTATGGCCTCTTGACTTCCTTCTATCTCAAAATTCTGAGTCTTAAATTGTGAAACTAGCATTTGATATGAGGTTCTAGTCATGTGGAATATTGGAGAAGGAAAATGGCAACCCACTCCAGTGTTCTTGCCTGGAGAATCCCAGGGATGGGAGAGCCTGGTGGGCTGCCGTCTATGGGGTCGCACAGAGTCGGACACGACTGAAGCGACTTAGCAGCAGACTTAGCAGCAGTCATGTGGAATAAGGTTAAAGGGTTAATTCCGATCTCCTTTATCCTTCATGTATACTTCTCTTTGGACATTCCAATGTCATAATTATATTTAAAAGCCCAGGGTCCAGAAAAAAAGTCTAGTACTTACATAGAAACTGGGTTTCCTTGTCCTTGACTTTATCAACAAAAACATCGTTTGCATAAAATGACCTTAAGCACCAGCCACCCTAAGTATGGAGTAAATATATTTTCCTCTTATGGATAATGACAGTTGCTTTTTAAAAAATAATTTAAGCTACTGATCTATAAAGTATTTTGAATATGCCGTTGTGGAAGATTGCATTGAAAGAGTACTGAATTCAGGTTGTTCTCTGACCATGTCCTTCCTTACTGAATCATTCTTCAAGATATTGTCTCTATCCTTCACTTCTTTTTTCCCTATTGTGCAGCATTTAGAAGAATGAAATTATGTCTTTTGCTACAGAGCACAAGACAATTACATGCATAAATTCCGATATTTATTCCATCAGAATAAATTTCACTTGTCTTCCTTAACCTTGGGATAACACAGAGTATTGTAACCTATTAAAGTAAGCATTTGTTGAACAAGTAGGGTGTTGGAAGTAGGGGAGTTCCAAAAACTAAGGCAAACATAAATATTGCTCAAAATGAGATAGATGTACTATGTAGAGGAAATAGGAGTCATAGTTATAAATATGGCCTCCACCATGGCTAATGTCCTAAGCATGGATGCTGGAGTCAGATGCCTGGGCTTGAGTCCTGTTTCTACCACTCACTGGCTGCATCACCTTGGCCAGTTAAGTATTTTTCTCAAGTTCTAGTTTTCTCCTCTGTAAAACAGTACCTGCCTCATTGGGTTGTTGTGAAGATTGAAGATGCTAACACAAATAAAGTGCCCAGAACACTATCCAACAAAGTCAGAGGTCAATAAATATTAGCTGTTGTTTTTGTTATTACCTGAGCTTGTAGCTGCTAGTACTGTGTTTGACATTGAGCGATAAAGACCCACAAGACAGAAGCTTGTTTCAGTTTCACAGAGGGATTCTAGAGTAGAAAGTCCAGAGCTGGTCCTTGAAGTCCTCAGGCACCCAAGATGCTTCCAATTCATTATCCCACCATCCCTAAGATGTGACCTTTATCCTCATGATCCAAAATGGTGCTAAGAGCTCAACCCACATTCTCAGCAGCACAATAGAGGAAGGACAAAAGAAAAAGAGGGAAAACTGTGGTATGTCCTACTAGCTGTGTTTTAAGGAAACATCTCAGGAGATGCCTAAGGTTTTTTTGTCCATAATATTAATATACAAAGGACCGACTTTCTTGATCATCCAGCCCCATTTCACACTTTTAATTTTTAAAGCATCACAAGAGTTATAGTCTGCAGTCTACTGGGGCTCACTATGGCCATGGAATCTTTTTCTGTTATATGTCAACAATACTGATGAACTAAAGCATAAAACAGTTTGACTGAATTGAATATCATTTAGTGTTTTGTACCCAGCTGCCTTTGAAATGTCATTGTCTTCAGTGCTTTGGATGTACCTGAATTGTTCAGATTTTAAACTCAGCACCATAAAATGAGATTTTCCTTCCCCTTTGCGAGTCAGTGCCAAGTTAAGCCCACATTGTAGACTGATTGTATAACAAATGCTTCCATCAAGAGTGCTCTGGGGCAGAAATGGCCAGAAAGTTTGTGTGACAGAACAAGGTGATGTGGCAGGAAAATTAGCTTCGCCCTAGGATTCATATGAATAATAGATGCAATGCAGAATAAAACAATGGTTAAAAAAATCAAAAACCACTTAAATGACAGCAACTCAAGGTCACACACCATGCTGGGTTTGTACAAGGGGGATGGATCACTGCCATACTGAAGTCTGAAATGTGGTTTCTGTGCTCCCTTCTCTGTTAAATGACTATTACTTGGCAGCTATTCATTAACATGAGCAGTAGGATCACTGAATAGAAGGCAGTAATTAGAGTATAATATCTCTTGGTCTATAGCATGTTATCTTTTGTAACTGATCAAAATGGTACATCCAGGGACATCTTGTTCAATATTTCTAATGATAATAAAACCTCTACTGAATCAGATTTCTAAATCCTAATGCTGCTGTCTTTGCATAGCAATCAGTAGATCACAGAGTCTTGTAGAGATGATGTGGAAGTGGGTATATTTGGGAATTAAATACGAATTCACTAACAGCATAATTAGGCTAGTTTTGAGAAGCAAATATATTAGTACTAAATATAAGCCCTAGTAAGAACTAGGATTCAAGAACACAACATAATTATCCTGAGAAGGACAGCATCATATTCATAAGTTGAGATATTACTTTTAAATCAGTTCTCCCGTTCTCCCATCTACTGTAAGAAGTGGGTTGATGTTAGTTGAAAATGGCTTTCAGATGACAGGCTCACTACCTATTTGGCTTATTCACTAGAGAAGGAAGAGTAAACGAGCATTTCTTTTTGTTATCTAATGTTTAATGAGTGTGAATGGGTTCCTTTTGAGTAGCTAATGTAGTAAACATAAAATATATGAATGATATTTAACTGTGGCAGACACTTTCCGTTGCCTGTTAAATATCTCCTCACTTCCTGCTTGCTGCCAGAAGCCAGATTTTATTAAAGACAAAAAACACTTGCCTAACTATGTGCTTACAAAGCCTCTTTTATAGTTAGAAGTGCACTGTAGTTGGGCCAGTGAAACAAAGGTAGAATTTGGCTGAGCTTTCTAGGAAAGTGTTTGCTCTCCCAGTAAAAATGGATAGATGTAACTGGCATTGCTCTTTTCCTTTCTGCCTTCCTCTTTCCTTGAAGGTATGATGTCTGGAGCTGCAGCAGCTTTCTTACAACCTTGAGGTGAAACGCATCGATTAAAAGCCCCCCAAATGGCTGACTCTGGCTCCAATGTCCCTGAGTGCTGACAATGCCAGCAGTCTACTACCTCCAAACTTCTTATGGGGGTGTGTGGGTGTGTTCAGTCACTCAGTTATGTCTGACTCTTTGTGACCCCATGGACTGTAGCTCATCAGTTCCTCTGTTCATGGAGTTTTCCAGGCAAGAATTTTCCAGGCAACTGGTGTAGATCACCATTTCCTAACTACAGGGATCTTCCTTAACTCAGGGATCAAACCCGTGTCTCTTCTGCCTCCTGCATTGGCAGGCAGATTCTTTACCTCTGCACCACTTGGGAAGCCCTTCGTATGGGTGAATCCCACCTTATTAAAGTCATTGTAAAAATAAATAAATAAAGTCACAAGTTTTTTTGCTTCTTACAGTCAAATATATACCTGATCAAAACCTGGGCCTATATAGAACTTGTTGCCTATTGGAATTACCGTAACATTAACATAGTGTAGGATATTTCAGTGACTCATGAATAAATTAAAAGGAAGACACAAACCTTATTTTTAAAGCTGGACTGATAGGATGCCTTAAAAATCCTGGGGGTTATATTTATGTTGGTCACTCTCCACTGACCATTCCTCAGATCAACTTTTGCCCTTCTCAACCCTCCTCTGAGCCCTAGGAGGCTAACCCTGTGAACTGCATCCCCTGACTCTTTGGCTTCTGTTTTTTCAAACAGTGGTCAGCACCAGCAGGAAGGAGACTGGAGGTTGGGAAGCATAACAGATAATCTTTAGTGTGGCTCGTTCATGTTCCCAAATCCAGTGACTAGAACATAGTACTGATGTTTAATATGAATATAATTGCTTCTCAAGGTTAGCCCAATTGTACTGTTACCTTGCATTTGTATTAAGTTCCCCAAATACTTAATTATGCATCAAGTCTGTAAGCCTGTGATGTACTCATTGTCATGCAAAGGCAGCAGCACTAGGATTTAGTGATCTGAATCAGTAGAGATTTTATTCTCAAATAAAAATATTGAAGGAGAGGTGAATAAGGTAAGTGGTGGGAGAGGGAGGTTGAGCCGTATCTTCCCTGTTCCATCTCTGCTTTAGGCAGACTTTTCTGGCAGAATCTGGATTCTTCAACTCTTTGGTTTCTTGAAAGGTCTTATCTTCTCCATCTCGTTACGTCCATTTCTTCTGTGGTTAATTTCTTGGGGGCATCAACATCTTTTATCAGTTGCTTATCTTGGCCCACATTTTTACAAAAGTTCCTTGAATCACCTGCCAGAGCTCTGTTTGATACAATATTCTTATACCCACATTTCTAAAATTGATGTTAATTTATTTGATGAAAACCGTCAAGTATCTTTTAAAAACTTGTCTGGATTTGGCACGTAACTCAACCGAAATCACATTGATTTGTGTGACTACTTGAGCAGTGTAATCTGTTGTTCCAAATTAACTCACTAGGGGCAAAGTGACTTTAACATTTGCTAATGTATTTGTATTCCATTCCATTTTTATGGCAATGATGAACAGTCTAGAAAATTTCAAACTTTATTTCAACTGTAAAGATATGTTGCCTGGAGTTAGGTATTCTGATCTAATACAATATTTGTGAGATAATTTTATAATGATTTCTAAGTTAATCCTAACAACCTTCCTATGAACAGGGTCAATGTTGTTATCAGTCCTTATTTTAGAAGTCTGACTTCTGAGCAAGGAAGAAGAATGTTCCCCAGCTTATACCACATGCCAGTTAAGGTCTGTAGCACAAGTTTCCTTGTTATTGTTCTGGAGGTACTGCTTTAGCTTCTCTTCAAAAATTAATTCACTCTCTAACTGCAAGTCAGAGCACGTTGCATATTTTGCCTTATGGACAGCAGCCCATCGTATTCAGTGTGTATTATAGATTGTTTCTGATGGCTCTAACAATGCCAAGAAATAATGGATGGTCTTATGATCTTTTTCTTCTCAGTTCTCTCTCTCTCTTTTTTTTTTTTCTTTCGCACCACTGAACCCACTGCCTCAAAGATAGAAGAACAGTTTCTGAGGTAGCATTGAAATTTTCTAAAACTTCTCTGAGCTTAGCTGTGCTCCCTAAGAGAGAAGCATCCGATGGATGACGCCTTAAAGGCCAAGTGGCGGTGCTGGTTTAGTTGCTCAGTCGTGTCCGACTCTGCAAGCGCGTGGACTATAGCCCTCCCAGGCTTCTCCGTCCATGGGATTCTCCAGGCAAGAATACTGGAGTGGGTTGCCGTTTTCTTCTCCAGGGGATCTTCCCAACCCAGGGATCGAACCCGTGTCTGGTACATTGCAGGCAGATTCTTTACCGAATGAGCACCAGGGAAGCCCAAAGGTCAGATAGTGCCCGCCTATCTTAGCCACTCAACCCGATCATTTTAATAAAAACCTCTAGAACTGTTGCAAAAGGCAACAAACTCAGTTAGCCCACATGCACACACTGATATGTTAAACTATGCTTTCTAAACATGCAGAGGCTGAATTCACTTGCCACGTGTGAGAGAGTTGCCACAGAAAGAAGAAAGAGTTCATTGAGAGACTCTGTGCTGTGATCTGTACAAATCTTGTTCATTGCATGATGTGATCAAGAAGATAAATTTTCTTTTTGGTCCTACCCTTAACCTCTGCCAGTTTTATTAAAAAAAAAAAAAATGGAACTTGTAGTCTTCTTCCCAAAGCGTTCTTTCTGGGTCTCTTATGCCCATCTTCAGTTCTGTTGCCCATACATCCGGGACTCATTTTTTACTTTTTCTTCATGTGTGTCTTATATGGCCAACAGGGGGAGAGGACTCATTCTTCTTTTCCTTTCCTAAGTTGCCTGACCTCAATGAAACCATAGATTTCTAAGGACTAGCAGAGAGCTCTTTGGGGTAACAAAATCACAGTTTGGATGTATGTGAATCATGCATTATCTCTTTTTGTGATTCCTGTTCCTTCATCTACTCACTGAAGGCCAATGTTCCCAGGATCCAAGTTTGGCCATCCTGTTTTCTTCCTCTGTCTCCTCTGATTTCTCTCAAGTGGGTGCACTCTGCTGCCACCTGTGCAGTGATGAGTTTTGTACATCCCTCTGCTGAGCTACACACCCAGGGGCCTGACTACCTGTTGGGCACCTCCACGTGCACAGCCTGTAAGCAGCTCCAAGTTGACATGTCTGACTGTGCTCCCTTCCAGTCTGGTCCTCCCCTTGTACCCCTGTCCTGATGGACGGCACCCCTGCCTTCTGGTCCGCCTGCGTAGGCGGTCACCCAGGAGCCCTCGCAGTCTCCTCTCTCATTTCAGCCCTCCGTCCTCTCCTCCCCACTGCCGACCACTCTCTCCCTTCCTGCTTAATTCTTCTGCGTGCAGGGTTACTGCAGGAGTCTCCTGACTAGCTTCCTCGTTCAGCCTCCCTCCTCAGGACCCATTTCAACTCACCTTCCCCACTGCTGCTATTCTACTTATGTCATTCTCTGCTTAGAACCCATCTGCTGCTGCTGCTGCTAAGTCGCTTCAGTCGTGTCCGACTCTGTGCGACCCCATAGACGGCAGCCCTCCAGGCTTCCCCATCCCTGGGATCCTCCAGGCAAGAACACTGGAGTGGGTTGCCATTTCCTTCTCCAATGCATGAAAGTGAAAAGTGAAAGGAAAGTCACTCAGTTGGCAAGAGTACTGGAGTGGGTTGCCACTGCCTTCTCCTAGAACCCATCGTTGAATAGCAATTGTGAGTAGCAAATAACCTGGGAATGTATATTTTTGAATTTGTCTTTATTTTCTGTTCCCCTTTCTTGGAACTCCTGTTATTTGAATGGGCTCTCTTTGTTGTTGTTTTTGTCTTTTTCTTTCCTGTTTTCCTTTTCTTGATTCTGTTCTATTTCTTGGAGTGTTTCATAAATTTCATTTTCCATCCACATTAGTTTCCCATTCCTACTTAAAAAAAATTAATAGCACTCTCATTTTATTTATTTTTAAAGGTTTTTTTTTTTGTTTGCTTTTAGTTCTCTGAATGTTTCCTCTGTTCTTATTTCATTGGTGCAGTCTCATGTCTCTGAGATATTAATGAAAGGCTTTGTTTTTACAGTGTCTTCTCCTCTGAGTATCTTCTTTCCCCTATTTATTTACTTTAATCCTCAAGCATCCAGGGACCCTTCCTTGTCTGGTCCTAATTGAGACTGAGGTCATCCAGTTGTTGATTGGAAGTTGTGTGTGAAAGCTCAAAGTTTGTTCCCTGTCAGGCTTCACTCCCAAGTGATCTGGCTGCCCTGTTCCTTCTCCCTTGGGTTGCTCAGATTCTACCCCTTGAACTGTCTTCCATTCTCCTGTGTAGGCCCGGCTCCCCGTGGTCTAGAAGGCCTGCAGGGGGTGTGGGTCACACAAGTCCCTGGACCTTCACCTAATTCCTGTTTTTACTACAGCGATCCCACCCGCTGTCAGCTGTGCTGTGTCCCCCGCCCTCAGAATACCTCTGATTCAACCTCTCTGGAGAGTAAACCTCTGGTTTTTGGCTGCTTCTGAAATACTGTTTTAACAGGTCTTGCTGTCTTCAGCCTCACTTTTGCCCTTCCTTTTAGAGACAGCCGGTACTGCCAGTTCCTGACGTGCTCTGAGCTTCTGTGGGGTAAATCACTTTGCTCCTTAGTTTCCACTTCTGCCAGCATAGATTGCAGCCGTCTCTGGCCTAAAAGGTCAGCTGCTTTTCCTCCATTTGCCTTTCCATTGCCACGTGTTTCTGACTGTTTCTCAGTTCCAGCCCTCTATGTTGCCACAGTTTATGTCTTCAGCTGTCATTTAGTAGGAATTAAAGAGAGAACAGATGTAAATGCCTGTGTTAAATCCTACTTTAGCCAGGATAGCCCTCAGTGTTTTTTCTCCAGTACTGGTGTTTAGTAAAAACTCTGTAAAAGTTCATTGGATGTATAAGTGAAAAGCCACTTGCTTACAGAGAGCAAGTCTCAGGTTGTGTACACGTTCCCTGCTTAGTGGTGCACTCTGGTTCCAAGAGAAATGGTCAGAGGTGAAAACAAAAGTATGTCTCAAGCATATACAGTATTCGTGGACTTTTGGTGACAAATCTGTCTCAGGCTTGTCCTGAAAAGTCTGGTGATGCTCCAAAAGTGGGTGACACTGCCTGTTTAGAAGTCTGTTCTCTTTACATGAGTGACTCAGTCTTGGAATTGGAATTTATGTGTGTCTTGATGGCTATAGCCCTTGGCTCTTGAGACTAAGTTAGTCTGTGAAGCACCAGGTTAGTTGGTATGAATTTTACTCTATAATTTGGAGTGTAAACATTTAACATTCTTTAAAACCTGTAGGTCAAGATTAATCTTTGTTAAGCCCACAGCCCACTAGGTTACTAGAAAACTCCATTTCAGGCATAATAAAGACCCTCTTGCTTTATATCTGGGTGGACAGAGGACTTCTGCCTCTGGGAAAGAGCCTTGTTCACTCCTCATGTTCTGATAGAAGAGAGGGAAGGGTAAAGAACAGATTAGATTAAGAGATACAAACTACTATACAGAAAATAGATGAGCAACACGGATTTACTATATTGCACAGGGAATTATATATAATATCTTGTAATAATGTATAATCAATTATAATCAGAAAAATACTAACCAAGTCATAATGTTGTATACTTGAAACTAATATATGCAATATTATAAATCAACTATAGTTCAAAACAAAACAAAACAAAACAAAAAACCCTGACAGATGGTTAGAACAAAGACTTTGAGCCCAATTAAGAGCGTATGTCTGTTGGAAACCTTCTGAGCTGTATTGAAGTCCACTTACTTTTCTTAAGGTATAATTGATCAATGTCCCTCTTCTCATGCTAGGAGACACATCTTACAGCAATATTTCTGTAATTTTGCTTTTGTTTTTTCTGTATTAAATTCTAGCCAGATGCTGAGGAATAACACAATGACATAAAGAAGTTGTATTTAACACAGGCATTTATCTGGTGAGGGCTGAAAATAATATAATTACCATGACGTTCTGTTTTATTCTTTATGGAGTGAATTTTTGCATTTTTTCTTTTTTTGATTAAATTCCTTTCTTGTTTCATTTTTACAATTGTCATGAGAAGGATGAAGAAAAGTAAATATTACTTTAGAGCAGTGGCTCTGGACCTTGGCTGTGCATTGGAATCACCAAGGGAGTTACAAAATACTGATGCCTGGGGAACTAAATCCCTGGAAACTCGGATTTAATTAGCCTGGGGTGCAGCCTGGGTATTGGATTGCTAACCACTCCTCACTTGACTCAAATGTGCAGGAAAGGTTGAGAACCAGCACCTTAAACCATCAGTGCATGCATGCTAAGTCACTTCAGTCCTGTCTGACTCTGCGACCCCATGGACTGTAGCCCACCAGGCTCCTCTGGCCATAGGGATTGTCCAGGCAAGAATACTGGAATGGGTTGCCATGCCCTTCTCCGGGGAGTCTTCCCAACCGAACCCGTGTCTCGTAAGTCTCCTGCCTTGGCAGACAAGTTCTTTAGCAGTAGTGCCACCTGGGAAGCCCACCTTAAACTAAAACCGTAAAAATATTAGCTTGGTGCAAAAGTAATTGTGGTTTTACATTTTTAAGCTTTGTCGTTTGATACTGGAATACATTCTGAAATGAATGTGGTTATGTTATGCATCATTTTAATGCACATTTCTCGCTTTATGTTTTTTGCTAATGACTTATTCCGTATTACTTATGACTAATTACTTAATAATTATTGGCAATAATTATTGCTAATTACTTTTTATGTTTATTTTATATTTATTTTAGACTATAGAAATTACATTAGACGAAAAGCAAATTCAAGCAGTTTTTTTATTACAAAGTTCAAAATGGGTCATAAAGCAGTGGAGACAACTCGCAACATCAACAATGCATTTGGCCCAGGAAGTGCTAACGAACATATAGCGCAGCAGTGGTTCAAGAAGTTTTGCAAAGGAGATGAGAGCCTTGAAGATGAGGAGCATAATGGCCGGCCATCAGGAATTGACAAAGACCCACTGAGAACAATCATTAACACTGATCCTCTTACAACTATGCAAGAAGTTGCTGAAAAACTCAACATCAACCATTCTACTGCCATTTGGTGTTTGAAGAAAATTGGAAAGGTGAAAAAACTCGACAAGTGTGTGCCTCATGAGCTGACCGAAAAAAAAAAAAATTGTCGTTTTGAAGTGTCATCTTTTATTCTACATAACAACAGTTTCTCAATTGGATTGTTATGTGCAACATGAAGTGGATTTTATATGACAACCAACACTGGCCAGCTCAGTGGTTAGACCGAGAAGAAGCTCCAAAGCACTTCCCAAAGCCAAACTTGCACCAAAAAAAGGTCATGGTCACTGGTGGCCTGCTGTCCATCTGATCCACTACAGCTTTCTGAATCCCAGCGAAACCATTACATCTTAGAAGTATGCTCAACAAATCGATGAGAGGCACTGAAAACTGCAACTCCCGCAGTCGTCATTGGTCAACAGAATTGGCCCAATTCTCCTCCATGACAACGACTGACTGCACTCGCACAACCAAACCTTCAAAAGTTGAACCAACTGGGCTTCGAAGTTTTGCCTCATCCGCCATATTCACCTGACCTCTCACCAACCGACCAGCACTTCTTCAAGCGTCTCGACAACTTTTAGCCAGGAAAAAGGCTTCCACAACCAGCAAGAGGCAGAAAATCCTTTCCAAGAGTTTGTCGAATCCTGAAGCATGGGTTTTTTCAGTACAGGACTAAACAAAACTTATTTCTTGTTGGCAAAAATGTGTTGATTGTAATGGTTCCTATTTTGATGAAAAAAGATTTTTCAGCCTATTTATAATGATTTAAAATTCACGGTCTGAAACTACAATTACTTCTGTACCAACCTAATAGATGACATAGTCTACCTTAAGTAAATCGGCAAGTCATTAAGTTAGTGGCAAAAATTTAGAGGATGAGCACTTAATTCCAATAAGAATCCTGGGCACAGAGGTACATTTTATGGTTTGCTTTGTTTTGTGTGTAGACGCAGCCAGCACAACCTGGCATGCCACAAGGGCATTATTACATGGGAAGTGTTTGGGAGCAGTGAGGAAGTAGTTTTCCTGTTATTCTCTAACCCCAGAGTTTTCTTCACCCTTGCCAGTTTTCAAGACAATGTTTGGCTTCTCCAACTGTTGATTTCCCCAGGGTTCACATTCAGCTCTCACAGATCATAGACTTCCTGGAGTAGGCTGATGGGGGTGGAGATTTTCTCAGAAGGAAACCAAAGCCAAAGGATGTTCCTGGTAGAGAGGGACTGGATTTCAGTACATCCCCTTCAAGTGCTGACAAAACGTTTTCTATTGTCTCTCTCTGCTTCCTTAGGCTTTGCCCTGAGTTTTAACACTACTTCTTGCTTGCTAAATTTTTGTTCATTGATTCCCTCCACAGTGTTCCAAGGATATGTTCAAATTTCTCTGCATTCACATTTCTCTCATTCACAACTATAAACACGCAGTCTTAAATTAATTTGAGTGAACTTGTGCTATATTGGGGCTTCCCAGGTGGCACTAGTAGTAAAGAACCCCCTGCCAATGCCAGAGACTTAAGAGAGGCAGATTCACTCCCTGGGTTAGGAAGATGCCCTGGAGGAAGGCATGGCAACCCACTCCAGTATTCTTGCCTAGAGAATCCCCATGAACAGAGGAACCTGGTGGGCTCCAGTCCACAGGATTGCAGGGTCGCATAGAGTCAGACATGACTGAAGCTTCTTAGCATGCACACTCATACACACCTGAGAACCATTAGACAACAGAACTTAAGTATATGCTCTGAGTTAAGCCGAAGTGTTGCTGCTGCTGCTGCTGCTGCTAAGTCGCTTCAGTCGTGTTTGACTCTGTGTGACCCCATAGACGCCCTCCTACCAGGCTCCTCTGTCCCTGGGATTCTCCAGGCAAGAACACGAGTGGGTTGCCATTTCTTTCTCCAATGCATGAAAGTGAAAAGTGAAAGTGAAGTCGCTCAGTCGTGTTTGACTCTTAGCGACCCCATTGACTGCAGCCTACTAGGCTCCTCTGTCCATGGGATTTTCCAGGCAAGAGTACTGGAGTGGGGTGACATTGACTTCAAGCCGAAGTGTTAGTGCTGCTGCTGCTGCTAAGTCGCTTCAGTCGTGCCCGACCCTGTGCGACCCCATAGACGGCAGCCCACCAGGCTCTGCCGCCCCTGGGATTCTCCAAGCAAGAACACTGGAGTGGGTTGCCATTGACTTCTCCAAGCCGAAGTGTTAGTAGCTGATAATATATTATCCTACCAGGACCCCAAGATTAATCCACACTTTGTTTCTCACTTTGTGAGTGCTGCCAGACCCCAGGATAACTACTGGGTGTGTACTGGTGAAGAAAATGTACCTTATCCTTGCTTTCATGGAGCTTGAAGTTCTGAAGAATGAGGAAAATGCATTTCAGACAGTGGAATGGAACCAGTATGTGGAGAAGATGCCTCTTTGATCCTGTAAGTATTAAAGGAAGAAGGCGAAAGACTACTGCTGGGGGTCCGTGAGTCTCCTGCCCCTTGTGTCCACCAAGGCCAGTGATGTCACCTTTCCTGGGGCTCTGCTCTCACAGAGGCAGCTGAGTTTTTGGTTGAAATGGATGGCTTCCAACCATAGGGTCTTGGGAAAAAACAACATTATTTTAGCTAAGATTTATTGAGTACTTACCAAGTGCCCAAGTCTAAGAATTCTAGGTGTGTTAATTTACTTAACCTTCATCAGCCCAGGAGTTATAGTCCACTCCACTATTATCCCATTCTGCAGATGACAAAACAGAGGCATGGATGGGCTACCTAATTAACCCATGGTCACATGATGTTAAAGGGGGATGGAGTTCAGTGGGGTGAAAGGACCTCGTGCTCAATGACAGTAAACAGTTTCCTGGACACCCTGTCATCTTCTTGGTTATATTCCCTATTCTTTCTTGAGGTAGGTTGTGGGAAACTGTTGAAACTGTCTCTTAGTCACATTGTTTCAGGGAAATAATTGTATTTTTGCCTTCAAAAACCTGTTGAATCAGTTACATTTACTTATAATCAGTAAGATGGATATGTCCTATTAAACAAACACAGGTGTGTGATTTTGTGTTGCTTCAGGAACTCGCACAGAAACCTGTCTGCTTGTAAATATGCTTCTCCAATTTTTCAACTACTGGACCAGAAGCAAAATCTCCCAGTTAAAATGCTTCAGTGTTCCTAGCATACACAAGTGGGTCCTAAAGAATTATTGGTTTACATGATGTCTCAGTGACTCAAGTGAAATGCTGAGACATTTTATAAGTGCATAGTACAATTACCCAAAGGAACTGAATTCAAATAAAATACTAAGGTTATATCTATTTCAAAAGAAAAAAAGCTTCTAAAAGATAGAGGAAGGTGACAGCCCTAGAGATTTGTGAGTCACATAGTGTAAAAAAAATGTGGGTGGCTTTGGAAAATACACCTCTCTTCATTTGCTGCTTCTACCCACAGCCTTGCCAGCTCCTGAGAAATGGATTCCTAACCCCAGCTACATGTTAGAATCACCTGGAAGTATCTTAAAACCTCTCATTCCAATACCCAGATCAATGATATCAGAACCGTTGGGGGTGGGACACAGGTATCCATATTTTTTAAAGATCTCCAAACAATTCTGACGTGTAGCTGAGGTTGAGAACCACCTGGGAGAGGGAGAACCAGAGACAAATAGCAATGTTTTCCTTCCTGCAACTGTTGAGGAGACGTTAATGAGCACCCTGACATTTGCCTGATCTCCATCATCTGGGACATTCTGCAATAATTTATACAACAAGTAATTTAATTAACATGATGGCAAGCAAAGCACACTATGAACACCTAGGTCACAAATAAACTGACTATACACAGCTTTCCATGAGGCAGTAGATTCTGACATTTTGAAAGAGAATTAGCTACAGGATGAAGGTTTAATACAACCCTAATTGAATGAAGGTTCTGTTATGTGATAAGTGCAATGCATACAAATGAGGGAGGCAAGATGGAAATCTTATTATTGAGGAAAACTGTGCAAGGGGAGAGTTGAAAAAATTTACTTATCATCTATTTGTTCATTTAAGCATATATTTTTAGGAGGGTGGCAATAATCTATCAACCAGTTCATCCAGGGATTTAGTTCTAAGGTAAAGTGTATTACTTTTCAGGTTGTTATTGTTGTTTAGTTTCTAAGTTGTGTCCTACTCTTTTGCGACCCCATGGACTATAGCCCGCCAGGCTCATCTGTCCATGGGATTTCTCAGGCAAGGATAATAGAGTGGGTTTCTATTTCCTTCTCCAGCGGATCTTCCCAACTCAGGGATCCAACCCAAGTCTCTTGCACTGGCAGGCAGATTCTTTATCACTGAACCACCAGGGAAGCCTCACTTTTTATTAGGTACTAGACTAATAAAAAACTGGCTTTGCATCAGAAAAATAATTTCTTTAAAGTGTTAGCTCAGGAACTGTTGCCACATTGTAAATCAACAATGCAATCAGAAAAAAAAATAGATCCATTTAAAAATCTACATCTGAGACTTTCTGAATGGTAACTATAGAGTTCTCCAACTTTTCATTTCTTCAGTGCATTCTCCTTTTCTTAATGAGTTTATTAGCTTCTAGAATGCATCTGTGTAATGGTGAGAGAGAGGACCGTGGAATCAGAAAACCTGCATGCAGTGTCGTCCCCACCAATGGCTAGCTTTATGACTCTGCAGTATCATCTTTGTACCACCTGTAAAATGGGCATAACAGAAGACTGCGACTCAGTGAAAAGAACTGAGTTACGTGTGGAATTCCTAGAATGGAGCCTGACACTCAGTAAGGACCATATGTGTGTTAACCCTGCTGTTACAGAGACAAAGATCCCATTTATGGAACCACACACTTCTCTTTCCCTTTTTTTCTCTTGCCTTTTGGCTGCCTTTAGATCATTTTGCTGTTAATTAGCACCTCTGTCTTATCATGAGTGACAGAAATAAGGAAAGAAAATCAAGACAGTGGATTTTGGTACTAATTACCACCTAGTTAAAAAATAAATAAAAGGGCTGAATCCATTAGCATCATTGGGATTTGGGCTTGTCTATAGAATTCAGTTATCTATGTTCTTCCTAGACCCTGCAGTTCTCTACCAACTTGCTCTTGACATGGATAATTGGAGATTGACCGACTAAACCAATGGCTTAAAACTCTGGATACACTTTAGAATCATCAGGATATATTTTTTTAATGCCTTTACCACGGCCTCATCCTCAATCATTGTCGTTGGAATCTGCATACTGTCTTTTATAGAAGTTCTCTGTGTGATTCTGATATACAGTCAGGAAAGATTAAGGCTGATCCTGGAAGGATTTTTGATGGCCTTCAACAATTTAGGGAGAGCGATCATTGTGATAAGGTTTGAGTATCATAGAGGCACTGCTCCTGGTTCTTGGTTTCTTCCCTGTGGAAGATCATCTGATGGACAGTGGAAGAAGGTCTTCAGTCCTTTTTGGCCTCACTCATGTCCCTACTCAGACCAGATGTTGAAATTGATAACTTGAATCATTCCCTCATCAAAATTCTTGATTTTCTTTTCATCTGAGGTATACCACCAGCCCCAGAACATTCCCCAAATCTACTTTCTTGCTTTGGGGCAACCAAAGACTTCTAGGAAAAAAAAAAAAAATCACCGTTCTTGGGAGATTGTTGACGTCACACATCTGCAGTCTTCCCCAGGGTCAGCCTCCCTCCTACTCATTTCCTTTGGTGTCTGACACAAGCCTCCACAGTCCCGCAGCTCCCTCTCTAGTCCCTGCCCTCCAGACCTCTCACCCTTTGGATTATGTAGTACCTCTGTTCCCATCTACTGGCCTATCTGCTGCTTCTGTGCTCTTCCTCAGCTTCTCCCTCTAGTTTCAAAGAACGTATCCTTACTCTTCTATAAGACCAACCTCTACCCTCCCTTCCCCTCTGAATGCCATTGTTCCATCAAGTACCTTCCTGGAATTTATATTTTCCAGCTTTTCTTCATCATTGGTTCTTTTTTCATAATCCATAAAAGTGTATTTGAAGTGTCAAACCCCCCAAACTCTTTTCCTTGAGCCTGCATTGTCCCTTTACTGCCTCCATCTCTCCTTCCCTTCACAACCAGGCTTCTTGAAGGGTTAATCCACATTGACTGTGTCTACTTCCTGATCCGTGCATTCATTTGTGTTGGTCTCAGGCTCTTCATAGTGATGTTAGGAGCTAGAAATGCCTGAGACCCTCACCTGAAACCGTATTGCTTGTGATGAACCCCACAGATATGTCCCTGTCCACACGGATGCTGTGACTGGACCACTCCCTGTGGTTCTTATTTTGATTTCAGGACACACCTTAGCAACAACCATCAGGGAACTTTGAAGAACAGATTTATTACCCACAAGTCCCAAAAGGTACATGGAACACTCAGGACCACACAACAAGGTCTCAGGTAGAGAGACAGGAAGAGTAGACCTGGGACTTGCCTTTATTAAGGTCTAAGGATAGGTTGTCTAGGGTTTCATAGGCTCACTTTTTATTGAAAAAGTTAAAATATAGGAATGGTAATTAAGGAGTAAGAAGGGAGAAGCAAGGTCACTCAAGCCATTTGTGTTACCCCAGGCCTTCTAAAAGAGATTTTTCGTGGGTGGAGGTTGCCCAGCTCCTTATCTATTTGCTTTGCCAGTAACTGTGTCATGCAGCTTGCAATATGCTGACTTGAGATGGATGTCTTTGAGATGAATGCCTCCATGACCAAAAGCTTAATGTCTGGCACTTGTATTACAATAAAAAAGTCTTCCTGTCATTACTTATACTGCATCACTCTTACAGCCTCTGCAGTGTCTTTCATCCTCACCTCCTGGCAACATCTCTGTGGAAAGACCACCCATGACTGTCATAACATACGATCTGAACAGTAATTTTCAGCTCTCTTGTTATTAAACTTCTCTGCTGCATTTAACACGGTTGACTATTCCCTCTTCCCTGGAATTTTCTACACTCATGGGTTCTTGGGAAGAATCTCATGCTAGTTCTACCTCTTCTTCTCTTGCCCTTCCTCAATGACCTCCTTCATAGCTCCTGTTTTCCTGGCCACCTCCAATCTCTTGTTCTCCCCAGAGTTCTCTTTCTCAACTGCTCAGCTTCCATGTCCACATCACCTCCCTGGGCTTCTGTATCGCCTCAGGGCCTCTACGGTGACCCATCTGCTGATGGCTCCCAAATGCATGTCCTTAGTTTGTTCATCTTTCCATCTTGGCTCAGCAGTCATTGCCTGTGAAAGCAAGCTCTCACAACATCAGCGAGCTTTCCTCAGAATCTTCCTTAGCTTAATCATGTATCAGGTTGCATCACAATTATCCATTTATCCTATGACAAACAATGTGTGATTTGTCTTATGCATCTTTGTACCCCCACCCCCTTGCATTTTGCCTGACATAAAGTAGATGCTCAATAAATATTTTTGAGCTGTTAGTGGGTTTTATAGTTGTTTGATTAATCAGTTAATGTTTAGAATAGTTATAGGGCACCTAGAAATACAGGTCAAGATCTAGAGATCTCAGTATATCAACAGTAGTACAGTTTCATGAAGGTAATTGATTCATTGGAATGATGGGATAGTGTAAAAAAAATAAAAATAGTCATACAGATGAAATAGATGAAACAGATTAGGAGGTGCAAATTCCAGTTATAAAATAAATAAATCACAGGGATGTTGTGTACACACAGGGGATATAATCGATAATATTATAACAACTTTGTATGGTGATGGATGGTAACTGGTCTCATTTTGGTGGTCATTTCATAATGTATGAAAATACTGAAACACTGTGTTGTACACCTAAAATTAATATAATATGTTAATTGCAAACCAATTTTAAAAAATATATAGAAGTTCAGGTTGAACAGTAAAGACTAATGGTCTGTGAAAGTGAAAGTCACTCAGTCGTGTCCAACTCTTTGTGACCCCATGGACTATATAGTCCGTGGAATTCTCCAGGCCAGAATACTGGAATGGGTAGCCTTTCCCTTTTCCAGGGGATCCTCCCAACCCAGGAATCGAACCCAGGTCTCCTGCATTGCAGGCAGATTCTTTACCAGCTGAACCATAAGGGACTACCACTTAAAATGAGCAGGGAGGCCTAATGTGGTCTCCCAGCTCATTTTACCAAATTATATTTAGAGAAGCTTAGAAGGCTTGCACTACTTGAGAATAAAAGACAAGGAAGGGGAGTAAACATGAGGTCCTGTTAGGTAAAGGGCTTCAGGAACAGTGCATATAATTTGGATGTGTTCTTTTATTGTTTGTTTCCTTCCCCACTGAGTCTGTACTGTTGCTGGGAGAGCATGTCCATTCAGAAAATCAAAGCTTTTGAAGCCAGACGGTTCTAGGTTCAAATTCAAGCTCAGTCATTTGTTAGCTGCGTGACCATGACTTCTTTGAGCCTCAGTTTCTTCATCTGTTCCCTGAAGATGATAATACCCACTCTCCACTGTTGTAGAGGAAATTAAATACGAGAATAAACAAGCCCTTTAGCATTGCAGCTCTCACAGAGTGGTGACACAGTAAAGAGTCACTTGACATTTCTCATGTCTGCTACTTTGTCTTTCAATTAATATTTTTATGATTATAGAAATACATGCTAACTATAGACAATTTAGAAAATAGAGAAAAACATAATAAAATCATTTAAACTACCTTTCTACCCCCCCACCCCAGTGAAGTCCCCAGTAAATAGGTGGATAGGTGAGTCTAGAGTCCAAGAGGACTCGGTTGGCTGGATATGCAGATTGTGAGTTCAGAGCAGATAAATGTGAATCAAAGCTAGGACAGTTTCATCAACTGAAACTGTCCATTAACCCAGGGAGAATATGTGGAGTGAGATGAAAAGAAAGCTTAGGATGTAGTCCTAACTTGTGTAACATGGGTGAAAAAAAAATAAGTACAAACCCCAGATTTCACAAAAGTTTGGCCTCAATGCAGTGAGATGATGAGACCACAATGGAAGGAAGCAGATTAACTCCAAACAAAATACTTTCCCCATTTCTGTAAGTGCTTTTTCCTTTTCTTGATGGAGACTCCCTTTCCTCAAAAGCTTTCCATAACCAGAGCCCCAGGTCATAGGAAGTCTGGGCTCCACACCATCCGGTGGGGTTGCCACCTCAGAGGAAGAGGTGCCTTTTCCTAATTACGTAAAGACTCTAGCTGGCAATGACCCTGTCAGAGACACATTGTTCTGTTGCCTTCTCTCCACTGTCAAAGCTGTTATGGGGACTTCCCTGGTGGCCCAGTGTTAAGGACTCCAGTTTTCCACTGCAGGGGGCCCGGGTGCTTAGTTCCCTGTTGGGGACTAAGATCTTACAAGCCACAGATCCTGTGGCACAGCCCCCACCCCTCCAAAACAAAAGCTGTTGTGGATAAGTATGATGTTTATTGGGGCTTCCCAGGTGACACAGTGGTAAAGAATCCGCCTGCCAGTGCAGGAGACACTGGTTCAACCCTGGGTTGGGAAGATCCCCTTGAAAAAGGAAATGACAACTCACTCCAGTATTCTTGCCTGGAAAACTCCATGGACGGGGAGCCTGTGGGCTATAGTCCATGGGGTCTCAGAGTCGGACATGACAGAGACTGAGCACACACACATGTGCGCACACACACACGATGTTTATGTGTGTGTGTATGTGTATATGTATATGTATACATATACATACATACATATAGATCAAAACTCACTTATCCTAGAGTGCTTTCTTGGCCAACATATATCCCCCTGAAGACTTGTATTTAATGGTTTCTTTGATGAACAACTCCAGGGAACCCCACCAATACTGAATTCTGTTTTATGTTCCAGGGGATGCTATTCACATAGAATGCAGTGAATATTTATGAAAAATTAAAAGCCTTGTTCTTATTTAAAAGAATGTAAGTCTGGAGGCAAACAGGAAAGATTTTCCAGTGGGGAGATTTTCTGAGTGTGTGGAACTCTGTCCCAGAGATCTCTGGAAGTTGGCGCCTTTTCAATTTGTCTTGAAAGAAGCCTTATCTATATGAAAGCAACTTTGGGATGAGCCTTTCTTAGAAGATCTACTCCAGAACTTTCAACCCCATCTCCACAAACAGGAGACAGCAAGGCAATAGAAGCCGCCCTGGTTGCCCAACTAACAACACTCCTCCTTCCTAACAGAATCCAGATTTCGCCTGGGTTTCTGCCCTTCTCTGAGTGGCCAGTTGTTTTCTGGAAGGTGAGTCCCATCACTAACCCCAGAGCAGTAATAATTCTTGCCGGTGAAGGGCCGAGGCTTAGGAATGTGGTACTTAGGAGGGGAAATTGCACAGGCAGCTTCTGGGAGACTTTTCCTTCTCCATCTGCAAGGAGACCTGACAGACAGGAGCTTCTTCTTTCTGCCTCTAGGTGTTGTCATAAGGCGGTGGCACCTGTAGCCCCATCAGAGGACGAGGCTGATAGACTGGGGTGGTCATGACCTGGTTGAGATCATGGTGCTGCTAGTCATCCCTGCAGATGGCCCACTTCTCTCCAAACACACACTAAGTTCTCTGAAACTCTTAGGCCATGGTATACTGGTGACCGCCTCCCTCTGAGATGAAAAATTAAGTGATGGGCTGGGTGGCTGATGACAACTGAGCTGAAGAAGTGTCTGCCAAAGGGGAGAGCCTGAACTCCCAAGTTTGTCAGAGAAAAGGATTTTCCCTGATCCACTGTGGGTTAGGGCTTCCCAGGTGGCGCTGGTGGTAAAGAATCTTCCTGCCAGTGCAGGAGATGCAAGAGACATGGATTCGATTCCTGGATCAGGAAGATCCCCTGGAGTAGGATATGGAAGAAAACTCCAATATTCTTGCCTGGAAATCCCATGGGCAGAGGATTCTGGCGGGCTACAGTCAGACATGACTAAGCTCTTTGAGCACTATTGTGGGTTAAGTCCTGTCTAACAGGCTACTTGGGGAAGTAGAGGGGCTTCAGTGCAGGGTACCTAGAGGCAGACTACTAGAGTCCCAGGAGTAAGGTGAGCTGGAGCAAGATTATCACTGGCATATAGGTAAGCACAGATGAAAATTCTCCATGAAGCAGGGGAAAGTTGTCCAAACCCCACAAAAGCATACAAAAAGACTGCATCACCTTTAAACATCACTCAGACTCAAAATGTAAGGCCACTAAGACAGCGTCAGGCAGTCAGGAACTTTCCTGTTTCCCTAATCTTTCTTCCCTACAACCTCAGAGGGGTCTGAGACAGTAGCTAGAAAGAGAGAGAAAACTGGTAATGCCTTTCTCCCCTGGAACATGATTCAACTGGGTGGAGGTAGGGGGAAGAGAAACAATTGTAATTTGAATGAAGTTGAAAGCTTTGATTAATGCCTGAGTGTGAACTTTCTAATATCTCATCTGAAGCTTTGTCCCATGGAGAGATAATAGGATTTTCTAATAGTGGTGCAATATTATACATAATTTTGAGAAAATGGAAATAAATATTCCTAAGGAACTCTTTTTTTTCTCCTGCAATGTAATGTTGACAATTAACACTTCCTTAATCTGCCATATAGTGTATATTAATTCACCAGAATAATTTCCATCTTCTTCAAACTTTCAGTCAATTGTTGACCATTGGATTTCGTGATCCTCAGCATTCCTTTGCTCACCATACCATTATCATAAGCCATTTTTTGAAAGTTAGTTTCAAGGGGAAGCTTTTGGTTTGAGGTAGAGACAATGAGGAATGGTCCATTGTAAATTGTATTATGTCAGACCAAACATTCCCTCGCCTGATGACCAAATGTTTTATAACAAAACCAATAAACTGTGATGTCTTTTTGCAGTAACCTTATCTTTTGATGGTTCCTTTCTCATCAGTCCTTGAGTATTTATTTGATAGAGTCTTTGGAGAAACTTAGGCCCTCCTCACTTCTTGTCCAGCCAGATCTCAAGACAGAGATAAGCAGAACCACTTCTTTGTTAAAGTTTTTGGGCAGCGAGGGAGCAGGTACCTAGTTGTCAGTGTCTGACTATTTCAAATGATATAGAAATTACTTTGGCTTATCTCCTTCTTCCATTCTCTTCTCTTCTTTCTGTTCATGCATCCAGTTCATAATTGGCTGTATAAATTAAATACTTCATAATGAACCTAATTCTTATCTTCTCTAAATGCAGTTTCATTAACATTAAAGATTACTGGAGTAGTCTGTCATGTCAAATAATTGAACTGATTCAAAAACATACTAATTACCATAGGAATTGTGATTCTAAGTTAAGCGCTGTGAAACAGGGGCACAGAATCTGGAGAAAAGTGACAGAGCAAATTAGAGCATGATGTCAGGGAGTGCAGGTGAGCCTGGAGCAACTTGTGTCGGGAAGGAAGGAAGCAATAGAGCCACAGAGTTCTGTTCCAGGAGAAGCCAGAGAGACTGCCATAAATGAGGGTTATGTGGAAGTTGCAATTGTATGCTTATCTCCCTCTTCCTACGCAACCAGTCAACATATCCATCTGCCTGGTGAATCAGGAAATGTTGGGGTACAAAGTTTGAGTTATGCAAGATGAGTTTCAGAGATCCATTGTTGATGATAGTAAAGAGTACTATATTGAATACTTGAAATTTGTTAAGAGAAGAGATCTTAAATCTTCTCAACACACACATACAATCGTAATTGTGTAAAAGTGTTAGAGAAGTTATTTAGCTTGATCTCTTCACCATCTGTGCATACATCAAGTTGTCCACATTAAATACACACAACTTTTATATGTCAACAAATAACATAGTTTAAAAAAGTCAAGTCTCTAACAAATGGTAAAGTAAATAAAACTATTCAGCTTTATTAACCCACCATTTCTCAAACTTATTTGATCCTGGAATACCCTGCGCTCTCCTCAGTACTCCTTTTTACCTCCTGTTGAATAGTGTTCGATGAATTCTAGGTTGGGAAAAGTGAAAGTGTTAGTTGCTCAGCCATGTCCACCTCTTTGTGACCCCATGGACTTAGTTTTCCAGGCTCCCCTGTCCATGGAATCCTTCAGGCAAGAATGCTGGAGTGGGTTGCCATTCCCTTCTCCAGGGGATCTTCCTGACCCAGGGATTGAACCTAGGTCTCCAGCATTGCAGGCAGATTCTTTACCATCTGAGCCACCAGGGAAAAGCTGTTATTCTGTGACATTAAAAATAGGCAAAGCTATAACCTGCTGTTTGGGTTATAACATGGATATGGAAAGACTCTACCTTTTAGAGTCAGACAGGGAGAATTCCATGCTGGGTCTTTAATAGCTGTGTAACCTTGATCCAGTTCTTCTCTGAGTCTCAGTTTTGTTGTTTGTGAAATGAAATGCATGGCAGGAGAATATTGACTTTGCAATGCTGTTTTTAAAAGTTAGAGGTATCTGTCAAGCATCTAGTATATGTTTGACATGTGTGTGCTGTTGTGCAAAAGTGGTTACTGTCATGATTGGCTTGTAGCAGCTTATGGACTAAATGACTCTTATCATATATAGAAAGAAGAAGCTTTATATTCTATAAAGCAGAAATTAAAAGGAAGTTTTCATAAAGTAGTCATTTTAAAAAATTGAATTAAAGAAAGATGACTGGTTTCTGTCTTAAAATCTTGCTTTAGCTGTATCTTCTTGGGCTTCCCTGGTGGCTCAGGCAGTAAAGAATCTGCCTGCAATGCAGGAGACCTGGGTTCAATCCCTGGATTGGGAAGATCCCCTGGAAAAGGGAATGGCTACCCACTCCAGTATTCTTAAGAACAATTGAAAAATAGTTTGTATGTGGCATGTAAGTGTTAATTATAATTCCATTTGTTACTTAAATTTATAGCAAGATGCTAAATGGGGATATATATTCTATCTTCTTGGAATTTTAGTTCAAACCTTACAGCTGAGAAAATGGGCAAAAGACGCTTCTACTATCTAAAAAGAAGTGCTGGACACATGTCAACCAGACCAACTCAAAGATAACAGATTTGGTCAAACCTGTCTCCTACCGCCATCGGCCTATGTAAGAGAAACGGTCATTGAGGAAAAGCAGCTACTGGCCTAGGCAGTTAGCAAGGTATTTCCAACCTCCAGGCCAAGCTGTGGGTCTGAGATGTGTTTACCCAGATTGGGGGTGCCTGACAGGAGAGACATTTGGCATCTCACTCTTGGCTCTATATTCACTGAACTGCTGACATTCCTGGGACCACCAAGTGCACTGAAGTGTAGGAAATGAAGGGCAGCAAGAGGCTGAACTGGGCTTCCATAGACTAGGGGCATCTGTGAACGTAAAACTGGTGACTGACTTCTGTCTGGAATACATGGGAGGTAGGAGGAGAGCTGGCCAGTCAGTCGGTTGCTCAGTCGTGCCTGACTCGTTGTGATGCCATAGATTTTAGCCTATTAGACTCCTATCCATGAAATTTTCCAGCCAAGAATACTGGAGTGGATTGCCATTTCCTACTCCAGAGGATCTTCCTGACCCAGGGATTGAACCCTTGTCTCTTGCATCTCCTGCACTGGTGGGTAGATTTTTTACCAGTAGCGCCACCTAGGAAGCCCAGGAGAAGGAGAGCTGGAGAAGCCCATTGACTCTGGCATGGGGCAAGGAGAGAGCTGGGGCTTCCCATTTTGTTGTGGAAAGATGCAAGAATTCCTTGAGGACCGAGAGAATATGGCAGTTGCCTATGGTCACCAGGCTTGAGCTGTCCTGATGGGACTTTACTCAAAGTGCTCACTGCTTGAGCTGAATAACTGCAGCTCCAAGAGAGGGTTGGGGAGGGGACTGCCTGAGTCTGGAGCTGGAATGAGAAGGAGCTCTATAATGGTCTGCGGAGAGACTTCACTGTCCATGTCAGGAAATGAGAATGTCCTGGGGGTGAGGAGTGCGGGTGCGGGTGGGCTCCAAGGAACCTAAGTGATGCCATGACAAAATCAATGTTTGTATGTATGGCTGCCAGATGGGAGGCGGTAACAGCCAGCCTGCACTGGCCAAGAGAGAGCACCAGTGCCTGAGTCTTGGTCCACCTTCCCCTTATCCGGCTCCCTTTCCATAATTTGAAGAAGCCAGAAGATTAGGTAGAGAAAGGGCAAAGTCATTATATCAGCTCTTGCCCATGGCATGGTCCTGAGCCAAGGGCAAGCCCTGAGCTGGTGGTGGGTAGTGGGGGAAAGCTGTGAACTGTCTGTAAGCTTCAGGTTTTGATATTATTAAGAGGTGGGATCAACCTTTTAATATCCAAAAGTCGATTAAGTACTAAAGAAAACTGTTTTGTGGGAGGGGGTTCTGTAAAAATTTATTTGAAGGATCCAAACATATAATGGTTTTAAACTAAACCTGCATTCATTTTCTGGTGCTGAAAGTCTGGGGTTATGCTTCTCAATGCTTAGAGCATTGAGCTCTCCTTGACTGACAATCAATTAAATAAGACTTCTTAAACTAGCTGGAATTGCTAGAACAGCTATTGTCTCTACATACACAGTCATCAAGGGTTGGGCAGAGGAAATCGGAGAGTGCAAATGTGAAAATGGCTTGTGGTTTTACCCCATTGATTAAACCTATTTAAAAAAAAATAGTAATTGTTTTAAAATAGAATTCTTCCATAGAAAAGGCATTATTGACAGACAGGCCATTGAGATTTTCCCCTTATCCTTCTCAGATATGCAAGCCCAGGGAGATATAAATCAAAGAATTTATGCTTCCTGAACATAGAGCCTACAGGGAATTCTTCTGGAAAACTAGCTTTGCAAATCCCACTCAGTAGCAATGTGATGTCAGGTGTTGAGTGGTGAAAACAGATTTCATGGAAAGAACCAGGACATTTTTGGAATAGATATAATATTTTGAAGAGGAAGAGGAAACAACTTAAGTTTTCCCCCCATATATCTGGGAACCTGGTACTGTGATAGGCCTTTTATCTCATTTAATCTTTCCTACACCCATAGGAAGTAATTATTCACACACTCATTTTGCTGATGAGGAGATGGAGCCTCAGGAAGCTATGGAATTTTCCCAAACTCACCCAATTTATAAATGTGCTTGATTTTTAGAAACAGAACTTCTGTTTCTACCACATTGCCAAACTTGTGAAAGAGAACATGAACCCTACCTCTTTAAACTTCAAGGGATATTTACTAGTATGAGACAGTTTAGAGCCATAGCAGGGTTCATTATCAAGAAAGCTGACAAGAGAGGTGAGTGTTCCATGAAGGAAAGAAAAGGAGCAAGAAAAAGCAGCAGGAACTTGGAGTAACATTGGAAGAATGCTGGTAGTGTCTCGAGGGAGACCTCTCTGGACCGGATCAAACAGAGCTGAGCTGGTGAGGTGGGAACGTGGAAAGGTGGAGGCCAGGCCGACGTGAAATGGGGCAACCATAACTGAAAAGACATGTCAGGGCAGAGGTTGCGGATAGAAGGGACACAGTTCTGAGAGTGAGCAGCTCAGAGAAGGAGCTGCAAGGGCAGAGCAGCCCCCACAGCAGCTGGAGACAGCTGTTCTCTATTTGCCATAAGGTGAGCCTGCCTCGCCTTGACCAGGGTATACACAGGGAAGATCGGGAAGGAGGTTCGGGAAGATCAAGGAAGGAGATTCACGAAGTTCTCAGATAGGCTGCCTCTGAGCTTGGACACGCTTTCAAGGATGTTGCTGTTCCCAAGTGGGTCCTTTGTGAAACCTGCCAAGTCAGGCAGGTCACCTGAGGTCTCGGTGTGAAGAGACTGACAGATGCAGTCTGAAGAGTGCTAATCCTGCTCACTTGGACGAGGATCTCCAACTAAACCAATGGTTTGTTTGTTTTTTGTGTGTTTTTTTGGTTTGCTTTCTTCAGTACCAAAGGAAAGTCCCCTCTACAACTGGGTATAAACAGGACACCCTGCCCTCCTCTTATTCCCATTCCTGGAGAATCGGCAGTTTTGAGCTTTATTTAAAGATCCACCACATGCTTGGGGAGTCGAGCTGGTAGGGGAGGGCGGTCTAAAGCCAATCTCAGAAATTCCTTGAGAGAAACATCAAGGAAAACCTCTCTGTGGGTTCACCCACCTCTGCATGGCCTGTCTCCTGAACCATCTGCCTTTTCCTCATACCTTTGATGGAGCAGCTCCAAGACAGAATCCGAGTTCTCCCTCTGACCACCCCCTGGGGTTCCCCTCCAGGTTCTGCACTCATGTTCATCTCAGCGAAGGAAAACCAGACACGTTATCATGCAAGAAACTCTGACAAGGGCCCACTGCTCTGATTGCCCCTTGTCTATCATGGCTTCTCTGTTCTTACTCTAATCGTTGAAGGTAGAGATCTGTGTGGTCGTGGACAGAGCACAGACTTGAAGTTACAAACCGGGGTTTAAATCTTGCTTTGTGTCCTCTTGGGCAAGTGACAAACTTAAGTTTCCTCATCTGCAAAACACACAATCCCACATTGTTGGTTTTGCATTTGAAGTGTTCTAGTGATGAAGTGAGACGATACTACAAAGGGTTCAGTATGAGACAGACAAGCGATAAGTAGTCGCTTCCTCAAGCCCCTTATTAAGTCGGTGTTTACAGAGCTGTCCGCTGCTTCCGAAACCAGGCACCCTGGGGATGAGCAGGACCCAGACGTGCCAGGCACCCCTATTTCAGAAAACCTTTCCCTCACTTCCCTTCACATTCTCCTGGTCTGGGTGCCTGAGTTCCTTTCAGCTGAATTAATAGCCGGATGGAGATGACAACAGGTGGCCTGACCCTTTGCAACACCTGTTTTTCATTCTTCCTGACATTGGAGCAAACCTAGCTTTCTGAAAATATTACTTATAGTACATTACAATTGTCACAGAGCAGGCGGTGATTGGAGGGCTTCTTGAGAGAATGTTCTCTTGAGAAACCCCTTGACTAGAAATGAACTATTTGTGCTGTTAATGAGTTTGTGAGACCCCAGTGTCCACCAGTAAAGGCTGTCTAATAGATGGATCCCCTCTGCTGTTAGATGATGCCACCACATCTTCAAAAGGCTTTAAGTCCTGCACATAGAGGAGTATTTCCTACAAGGTTTTGTTTGGTTATGATGCTGGTGTCATATGGTCTTATAATATATCATGTAAGATGATTATGTACCATGATACTATATCTTACATGCATGTAATATATAAACAAAACAAAGTGTAGATGGATACTATTTTGAAATATTAATTGATGAAATTCTTCTTTCATTCCTTTTACTTACAGCCCTTTAGATGGTCTATAAATAAAAGTCCTGTCTAAAGCAATTTACTTATAAAAATGAAGTTTTCTTTGCTCTTCAAGGACACAAAAAATATACATGGCAAAAAATGGGTCAAATGTGTGGTTTTGAGTTCCAAATTAGGGGCATGAAATGTAGAGCCAAAACAGTACATTGCAAAGCCAAAATCTTCTGATTTGTAACAGATGTAATTTTATTTATTTATTTACAAAAGGGAAGACTGGAGAGTTAGTTTTTCCACCAAGACTCTTGAGAGCAGGGAGCTGGCATCTTCCTCCTAAGAACCTTGCCCTGGGCTAAGGAGAGTGAGAGCTAGAGCTCACTCTTGGCATAAAAATAGAACTTATACCATAAATCACACCCACTAGCATCACTGGGTACAGGAGTAGCCGGGCGTAGTCTGACTACTAGATCAGGTGAGGCGTGAAGACCAGAGGCTAGTCCCAGAATCACTGGTTCATCCGCTCAGCAAATACTTCTAAGGTATCATCTACATGCCGAGAGTATTCTTGGGGTCCAACAGAGACCAAAGATTCCTGCCCTTGGGGGCCTTCTGAACTAAAATGAATCCAGGAATAGGGTACTAAAGATAGATTTCTGTCACATCTAAGTTTCAGGACTGATAATGATCTGACACGTAAAGTCATGGCAAAGTATGAAATTCTGAAGCCTGTTTTTAAGTTTTGGGGCAGGTTCTACTCTTCTAATTTTATAGGCAGAAAAAGTAAAGTACAGAAGTCTAAGGCAGAGGTTCTCCACATACGGGCCTCACTGGCAGCACCAGCAGTTCTCCCACTGGGAGCTTATTAGAAATGCAAGGGCTTGGTCCTTGGGGCCTCCCCAGATCTCCTGAATCAGAAACTCTGGGGGTGAGGTGGGTGACTTGTTAGCAAGTCCCCCAGATGACTCTGCACAGGCGAAAGTCTAAAAAATTGCTGCTGGGATGACTTGGATCAGTAATGAGACTGATCCCAGTGGGTGTTTATTCCCCCGTGGCAGTAGTGGTAAAGAATCTGCCTGCCAATGCAGGAGACATGAAAGACTCAGGTTCGATCCCTGGGTTGGGAAAAATCCCTTGAAGAATGAAATGGCAACCCACTCCAGTATTCTTGCCTTGAGAGTCCCACGGACAGGAGAGCCTGGCAGGGTACTGTCCATGGGGTCGCAAAGAGCTGGACACAGCTGAGCACACACACGCACAGGCATTTTATTTATTTTAAGTCCTGGGTTGGCACTGGGGCTGTGAAGGCCAACAAGATGAGTTTCTAGTGTTCAGGTGGTTGTTCACAGACCTGGACACAGATCATCACAGTACCTGTGATTCCACTAAGAGAGCCACGCTCAGGCATGGGGTAGCCCAGGGAAGCTGGCACCTATCTTTTACCCACAGACCTCCTTGCGTAAAGGGAAAGACAAGGCTAGTTCTTCCTGAATCTCAGAGCAGCCTGGCCTAAGAAGTCTCCTTCATCCCAGGCAGAGCTGCCCTGAGTCTAGAGCAAGGTCCCTACTACAGGCTGTGCTTCAGAAACTCAGGGAAAGTTTGTAAACATAAGCTTCTGGTCTCATATATTCAGTGTCAGTGGAAATCTATATTTTTTAACAAGCTCCCTAGGTGATTATGTACAGTCAAGTTTGTTCTGACAGGTTAAGAGTTAATCAGCCTCTGAACTCTCCTGTCTGCCTTTTCATTGGCACCACTCATTGAACTGTGAGGGGATAGAGGAAATACTTTGCTCTGGTTGTTGGGAGTCATCCTTCTTCCACAGCTAATCTTCAGTGAGGCAAATCTTGGGGGTCGGTGGGGTGTTGTTTGTGTGTCAGTTGCTTAATCATGTCCGAATCTTGCAACCCCATGGTCTGTAACCTATCAGGTTCCTCTGTCCGTGGGATTCTCAGGCAGGAATACTGGAGTGGGTTGCCATTCCCTTCTCCAGGGGCTCTTCACAACCCAGGATTCGAACCCAGGTCTCCTGCATTGCAGGCAGATTCTTTACCATCTGAACTACCAGGGAAGCCTGGGGTGTTGTTTATCTGAGAACAATTGTTCATGGCACAGGAATCTCACCACATATTGTAGCTGAACTGCACTGTAATGATTGCAATACTCACTTAGCACATGTTTATTGAATATTCACAGGTCACAATTCCCCCTCCTGGCATGGTTTGGCCAATGGGAACGACCAGGCATGACCTTTGTCATGGCTGAACAGAAACTTTAAATGCCATTGCATGGTATGACTGAAGCCAGCTCCCAGTGTGGGATCTGAGGTGATGGCTTTTCCTTCAGCCTAGATTCCAGACTAAGAAATAGAAGGTACCAAGCCTAGAAGAGCCCAGCTGACCACGTATAATGTGAACAATAAATAAATATTCGTTGTAAACTGTTGTGATTATGAGCTTGTATATCTTGCAACATAGTCAAAGGAAAGCTGACTCAAGCACTTACTCTGTGCCTGGTGTTACGCTGGGATATAAAGATGATTAATATATTCCCCTCCCTCAAAACATTTGCCATTCCTGAAGACAGATGAGACAGTATCCAATTCTATCCTACCCTAACCTATCCTATCTCTTCCTACTCATTTACCCATTCCCTGGCTTGCTATACAAAGGACTTATTCTTGCCTTTATATATTAAATGCAGGTAATGGAATACAGTAAGGTACATTAGAATCAGATGAAAAGGAAAAGGAAAAAAAAATCAGAGGTCAAGGAATGTGACATAAAAATGCATCATCTATGCTCCTGGGGTGGATACAAATTTGATTCTAATCATTTAGAAGCCAGTTCATGAAAGAGCCTTGATTAGTTTCATTCACAGAGCCCGTAAGATTAAACAGCAAGCAATTGCCCCAGAGAGGCCTGGCTATGTCTAATCATAAGACAACATAAAAATTACTCTGAAAGTCCATGGGATTTAAGTTGTTCAAATTTGCTCTTGGTGTTGCAATTTACCATTTTCCCTTTCTAATGTACTGTATATCTCAGCTTAATTCTGTTTTGATTTTAAGGAGAAGAGCAAGGAGAAAAGATATTTTTTTGTCGTTTGTTTTTAAGCCAGAAGAGGAAGGGAAAGGTGCGGTGAGATATCTGTAGAGCATTCTTTTTGAGTGTAATACTTCACTAATCTCACATTGAACTGTAAATATTAGTTTACCTGGTGTTTTTTCCCTGTGAGTTATTCTAAGAGATGGTTTTGTCCTTATTTATTTTGACTTCTTGGCTTAGTTCCTAGAATAAATTTCAAAAATGCCAAACAGAACGAGTGAGCACTGGCTTTATTGATTTTCATTGTTGTATAGTATTCCACTGTGTGTATCATTCTATGTGCATTCTACTATTAATGGAAATTTGGCTTGTTTCCAGTTTGGAGAGATTACAAACTATGCTACTCTGAGCATACTTACATATGTATTCAGGGCTTCCCAGGTGGCGGTTAGTGGTAAAGAACCCTCTTGCCAGTGCAGGAGACGAAAGAGATGCTGGTTCGATCCCTGTGTGGGGAAGATCCCCTGGAGGAAGGCAGGACAACCACTCCAGAATTCATGCCTGGAGAATCCCATGGACAGAGGAGCCTGCCAGGCTATAGTCCATAGGGTCACACAGAGTCAGACACAACTGAAGCAACTTAGAATACACACATGTATATGTATTCTTCTGCACATAAACACGTATCTTCAGAGAATAAGCCTAACATGAAATAACTGGGTTGTATGGTATGTGTGTGTGTGTGTATATATATATATATATATATATATATATATCTTCCAACTAACTAGGTAACAACACTCTGTTTTCCAAAATGGAGGTTCCCATTTACCTCCCCACCAGCAGTGAACCCCAGTATCTGCTGTTCCACATTCACACAAACACACACATGGTGTTTTCAGACTTTTTGATATTTGCTAATTTTGATGAGCATGTTATGGTTTCTCCTTGTGGTGTAAGTTTGCACTTTCTTGATTACTAATAAGGCTGAATTCACTCTCATGTAAATGCCTGTTAGGTTTCCTTTCCTTCCCTTCTTTGAACACGAGCCAGTTTAAGAATTTTGCATATTTAAAAGATTGCTTTATCTTTTCATTATAGAAGTTTTAATATATTTTGGATACTGATCCTTCATCTATTATGTGTGCTGCAAATATCTTCTCCTACTGTGTAGTTTATCTTTAAACTTGTTTTTTAATAGTGTTTCAGTGAAATGAGAAAATATTCTAACGTCAAATTTAGCACCCTTTCCTTTTGAGTGATTTTGTTCTCTGAGAAACTCCTTTGTCTCAAAGTCATGAAGATATTTCTTTTATTTCCTTCTAAAAGGCTTTATAATTTTGCTTTTCATACTTAGATATTTAATCCACTAAGAATTATTATTATTACGTTTTTTTGAGGGGGGTGCATCTGGTAGGTTTGTGACCCCAGCCCTTGACCTCAGCTGAAGTCACTGGTGGACAGTGTACTACAGGCAGTATAGAATAGAATGGTGGCCCTCCAAAGATGTCCACAACCTAGTCCTCAGAACCTGTCACTGTGTTACTTTATACAGCAACAGGGACTTTGCAGATATAAGTTAAGGATCTTGGAATGTGGAGATCCTGAGTTATAGAAATGGGCTTGCTGTAATCACAAAGGTCCCTAAAAGAGGAAGGGAGAAGAGAAGAGAGGAGAGAAGATGTTCCACTACTGGCCTTGAAGATGGAGGAAAAGACCACAAGTCAAATGATGTAGACAGACCCTGGAAGCTGGAAAAGGCAAGGAAACAGATTAGAGTTTCCAGAAGCAAACTGCGCTGCAGCCCTGAGTACCCATTTTAGACTCTGACCTCCAGAACTGCAAGATAATAAAAACCTGTATTGTTTTAAGCCACTAAATTTATGGTAGTTTGTTACTACCATGCAGGTACAGGAAACTGCATGCTCAGTCATGTCCCAACTCTTTTGCAACCTCATGAACTGTAGCCCACCATGGAAATCTGTCCATGGGATTTCCCAGGCAAGAATACTGGAGTGGGTTGCCATTTCCTCCTCCAGGGCATCTTCCTGACCCGGGGATCGAACCCACATCTCCTGCATCTCCTGCGTTGTAGGCAGATTCTTTACCACTGAGCCACTGGGGAGGCCCCACAGGAAGCTTATACAAGAGCCTTAAACCTGTCCTGTGTCTCACGTGAATGTCACCCATCATCATGTCAGCACCATTTTGGCAATTCAGTCTTTCAAAACCTCTCTCAAAAAAAAATTACAACACTGGTCAGTGGGAGCCATCCTAGCACAGACCACACCCTCCTGGAATTTAGCCAGCAACAACCCAGGGCAGTCTTATGGGCATGATGGGGAGTGCCCTCAAAGTGGAGAAACAGGGACCAGTGCCCACACAGGTTCCCAGTGGGGCTGAGGTGCCTCGTCCTGACATCTCTGTTGGTCCCTGCTGGTCTCAGAGACTTGGGGGTTCTTAGAAAACTTCAAGAGAAGCACCCTAAAGTGTTGGGGCCCTCTGAGGAACCCACTTGCCCATGTCTAAGAGTGGTACTGCGTGCAGTAAATGGTCACTGCTATTCTCAGTTGGAATCCACTGCAGGTTTTAAGCCAAGACACAACAATATGTTAGAGAGATCAGCCAGGTTGCCGAGTGGGAATTACACTAGATCCCCCAAGGGTGGAGGCTGGGAAATCACATAAAAATATTGTTGCCTTCATCCAGGGGAGAGGTATGGTGGCTTCTATCAGGGTGGGGAAGGCAGAGAGAGAAGGAAGGGAACAAAATATTGTTTGCATTCGTCAGCACTTAGGCCATTTATTTGGCTGTGTACTGTGTTATCATGTGTTATCATGGAAGCAGCACAGAATAAGTAACTGTGATGATTCAGAGCAAATCAGTTTTGAGTCTTCACTCCACTTCTTCATAACTTGTGATTTTGGGCTGTATCTATAAATTTTATGTAGTAATAATGCACCCTGAAGACTTGTGTGTGCATTGAAGGAGACTGGTATGAAAAAGTCCATAGGTCTGGGTGTGACACACAATAGGAGTTCAGTGAAGGATGCTCCCCTCCTATTCCATATTCATGTTTGTACCTGCATGATGTAGCAAAGTATCTGGCAAAGAGATGACTCAGTTATTTGCAGAACTGAATTAAATGGTACCACTGTTTGTCTGGGAAGCAAATGTTTCCTCAGAGCAGTGGTTCTTCACTCATTTTGGGGCCAGAGACCTTTTTGAGTTTCTGTTTATAATTGTACATAGTCAATATATGCAAAATTCTAGGTATAATTTCAGAGGGTTTTTTAATCTTTAGAGTCATGAGACAAGCCATAAAATATATATGTCACTGCCTTAAAAGTATGCACTTGGAGCAAGACCTTAATTTGGAATCATTTAGTTTTCCGTGTCCTTTTGACATTATCCCGATACAAGTGAAGAATTTAACCCCTTTCACCTTGAAATCTCAAAAGTTCATTTAAAAAATAGAGATGAGGGAACTTCACGTCTGTCCAGATTAACCCCTGTAGCATTGGCTGGTATAAAAAATAACCCTCTGGGATTAGAATCTGCAGGGCCATGGGCCTGACCTGACCTTATACAGCTCTGATGCTGAATTGGGGTCAGGCCGAGCCTCATCCTCTGTTCCCACGTAATCAGAGCTGATGGATAACTTAAAACTAGTTTTCAAAAGCTAAATGTTGATACAGTTAAGGAGTTTATCAATTCTCCACTGACCTTAGAAGAATAAACCCAAGTACTGAGCTTTTAGAAGCAGAAGTGATTTCTGGAGGGGTTATTGCAGGAGGATATACAGTGAGACAGCAAGCTGAAATCCAACCCTGAAATGAATAAGGGCTTCATCTTCTTAGAGAGCCCCAGATGAGTTGGAACATTAGGGTAAATCTGATTACTTCTATTTATGTAATTTTAAAGTGTAGTTGGATTTCTCTTGATTTGCCGTAAACAGAGATTTTTCAGAAAATGATGACTTCCTTAACTGTGGAAAAAATGCACATGAGATCAAGACCTACATATAGGATAATGAGGAATTAATTTACAGTTCACCCACCAAAGCCAACTTCATTACCTTCCTGAGTCAGAACCCCAGGGGGCTATGCAGGCCAAGGGCCCTCTCCCCAGAGTTGTCTACCTTTTCTTCCAATATTTCTGCTCTCAGTAATTTTAAAAGAATCTAAACCACTGTAATCCTTAGCCTTTTCAGAGAATTTGTGGATGCGACTAAAACTTAATCCATTTGGTCGGAAAGCTAGAAATTGCTTTAGCATTGAAATATGTGCAGACACGAGTTTCCTTAAGATCAATGGAGCTCTTCTCTCTCATTCTTCCTTCAGAATATCTTGCAATGCCCAGAAATTTATGTAAGGATTCTACGCACCTACACATCATGGGTTAGAGAAGTTAAATCATGGAAGGACTTAACAGATCATCTGGTCTCTGGCCATGCCAGAATAGCATGGTGCCTTATAAAAGACTGTGTGGGCTCTTTTCTAGCTACAAGACTCTAACCATCCTGTTAAGTGAGTCTATAATAATCTAGTGATGCTAGGACATCTTCCTTGACATTGAGTGTATACTTTCTCCTACCAATTTTAACTACATATATATATATATTTTTTAAGATCTGACTTTTATTCTAATTGACATAGAGCAGAAAAGCACTGATGGGAGGGGACCTACATATTTTTAAGGACCCCTTTTTTGACCACCTCAACTTACCAACTTTCTCAATTTCTGAATTCTTTAAGGAATGACAGCAAATAACAAATCAAAAGAATTTTTTTTAAGAATAGGCAGCTTAAATTATGTATTTCAGAACCATAACAGAACCATATGTATTTCAGAACCAGAACCATAACTCAGATCCATCGGTCTCTGGATCTGGGTACACATTCTGTGCTAGCATGTTTGTTCACTGTCTAGATTGTAACAGTTTCACTGCAATCAATCCCAAGATGATCCTCTCATATTTTGAATACAAGAACAGAAATACTAACATGAATGTTTAAAACTTGGGAAATTTTACGGTAGTTTTAGATTTACAATAAGACAAATAAATATGCCCATTTTAAATTGTTAAATAAGATGATTGACTAAGTAGAACTCAGCCGTGTAAACTCTGAGAAGATCGCATTCTATAAAACATTTCTTGGATGTGTTCAACCACAGTCAGCTTTTGGTTTCTTCTTCTTTTTTTTTTTTTCATTACACTCCTGTCAGAATTAAATTCTCAAAAACTGTGGGGTCAAAGATAGAAACTGTAGAAAATATTTTAAAGTCCTATTTTGCTTTTTAGATTAGGATTTCAAATTGTGGCCTGAGAGGGCAGGGTGCTTGCCTGTGATGTGGCAGGAGAAGCCTGGGTGAGTGGAAGAGGTGGGTTGTGATCTGCATTTCAAAAGTTGTTCTCCGGCCCACCACTCATGCCTCCCCCTTCCATTAGAATGGGCTGTGTGGATTTTTCTTAGTCATAAGAATTTATAGATTCTTGAGGGTAGTAAAGATATTGTGAAAATAGTATCTTTGTGGCTGAAACATAAGAAGAGATTAGAAGAAAGGGAAAAAATGCAAAATGATTTGTTAACTCAAACTTTAAAAATCTGAAGTATGTATTTTGCCATTCTGTACACTGTTTCATGAAACCAGAGATAAAGAGGTGATCAACTGTGTGATCAATAATTGACCTCACTGGGAATTTTCTTGTTTTTTGTAAAATCTCTAAAGAGAAGGGTAGAGAATTGTGTTGGAGAGAAAATTTAAAGCTAAATAATTATTGCCTCATTATTATTTAAAGAGAGTCCTTATTTAAATTGCTGTCTGAGTTTTCATTTTATCTTGTATTTCTTTAATCCTCTGTAAGCATTTTTAATCCTTTGGTAATAGAAGTTACCAAAGTTCCATATTTCTGACTACAGGGTTCTTACTTAAGTTCTGTCCTTTTATCAATATAAAAATTATTCCATAAATTCTAAGGGTTTTTTTTTTTCAGTATGCTTGGTTAGCTGTTAAATATCTCAGTAGACACTAACCTCTGTGTTCTACTAGAATGGTGCTTCTGATAGGCCATTTGATGGCCAGAAAGACAGTGAGGCTGTAGGGAAGAATCTGATATGAAATAAGACCTCTTTCACTTTGTTGTTAGGTACTTGATCATGAATCTCTTATTAACACCCAGAAGCCTTTGTTCCCTCCATATGATGGAGACAACAGCATTCTGCAGATTGGGTCTGCATACTTAGTCACTCAGTAGCATCTGACTCTTTGTGACCCCATCCACTGTAGCCTGCCAGGCTTCTCCGTTCATGGGTTTCTCTAGGCAAGAATACTAGAGTGAGTAACCATTCCCTTCTCCAGAGGATCTTCCTGACCCGGGGATTGAACCTGGGTCTCCTGCATTGCAGATGGATTCTTTACCCTCTGAGCTACCAGGGAGAAGCACAGATTGTTGGGAAGTTAACAAATAGTAAGGAAATCAGCCCACGCTGTTTCTGTTTTCTAGACAGGTTTTCCCCGCTGTTCGTATCTGTACCATCTCACTCAGAGAAGGGAGGAACCTTGTTCCCAACCTCCCCACTAGGTCAGATTTTCCATCTTTTTGTTCCCCAGGAACAACCCATCATTGTGATGTTGCAAATTACAGGAAGTTTACAATTCTCTTTCTCACTTGAATGAGGCAGCCTCCTTTGCCTTGTCACAGTATTTCCTTTTGGCCTTTCTCCCAACTGTGTGACCACAGTCACCAGAGCCATGTTTGGATCTGGTTGGTATTCAGAAGGCTGTCAGTCACGGATTTCTGAAAGCCACAGGTCACTTACCAGCTTCCTCTGGGGAAGGTTCCCAGCACCACTGCTCTTCTGAATCTCAGCTTTTTTCTTTACCTCGTGTCAGATAAAACATGAACAAAATGGCAAGATACATACTTCAAACTCCTGAAATCTGGCTATTAAACCAGAACGCACTACATTGTAGAGACTCCACTTTGAAGATCTGGCTAGTGGTGAGTCAAGACTTGGGGCACCTGACCCCAACCTCACCCTGCTCCCTTCTCCACAAGTCAGGCTTTCAGCCAGAACTCGTAGAAATACGTTGTGACCTGGGTAAGATGTTTTTGGGTCTGAAGAGAAAGGTTTATCAAGTTAACTCTTGGGAATAAGGTTCTCTCTAGGTGCCTCAAACAGTAAAGAATCTGCCTGCAATACAGGAGACCTGGTTCGATCCCTGGATTGGGAAGATCCTCTGGAGAAGGGAATGGCAATCCACTCTAGTGTTGTTGCCTAGGAAATTCCAAGGACAAAGGAACCTGGTGAGCTACAGTCCATAGGGCTGCAAAGAGTCCGATATGATGGAGCGACTAACACTAGTCTAATATATCTCCTGTGGATCCTAGGAATCCTCAGGTTAATATTTCTGGTATACCTTGAAATGCTTACGCTTTTGTTTTAATTTGTTGGTGAGAAGATGCGGCTGCTTTTGATACTGCAAGAAGTGATAATGTGAAAATTCTTCCCTCTCACTTCTGCTGTGTGTAATTGTGGCTCTCTGAGTTTTTCTCAAGTGCTCAGGTCAATGATATTTCTATTTTATGCAACTTCTACTCTCTAGAGCAAATGTGTTATTGTGAAAATGTAGAGAATTAGCTTCTGTTTCAGAGCTATTGTTTTTATCTAGGCTTTAAAGTCAACAGAAAGCTTCTGTTTGTTTACATTGCTATCCCTGAGACCCTGAGGGCTGAGTGAATAGTTGAGTAAATAGTGCACAGGCTGAAATGTAGAAATTGAGCTTGTTTTTGGAAACTGACTGACTCGCAAAGTGGCACAGAGATGAATGGAGTTATGGATATTGAGTACCCGCTGTATTCACCATGTCTTTTGATTTCTGTACTCTGATGCTTTGACATCTGGGACCTTGCTGACCCTGGAGGACTCCCTCTCCCAGAGTAAGCCAGTTCCTAGAGACAGTAAGCAAGCAACTGGCTTTCAAGTGTGCTTTCCAAATGCAAACCAACCAATCCAGAGCCCACGCCCCAATCATCTCCTTTATTGGGCTCTCATGCTGTGTGTTCTTATCCTGTTACCCTAGTCACCCCAGGGTCAGGTACCAGACCACTAGGGAAGCTTCTATGCCCCAGAGTCTGTTGAAATTACTCACTCTAGTCAATCTTGAGCCTGTTTGACTCATGTGCTCCTTCCATGGGAACCACAATGAAGGCTTTTGCCCATAGTTCCTCCCTCTCCCTCCCCAACGCCCGTGTGGCCCACCATGGCATGTCATACCCTCATCTCTTGAGAACTGTGAGTGGCAAACCATATTTTCAGTGGCAGTCATTTTCTGGTCTGCTGGCCTTGCATGCGTACATGCTCAGTCACTTCAGTCGTATCTGACTCTTTGCAACCCGATGGAGTGTAGCTCGCCAGGTTCCTCTATCCATGGGATTCTCCAGACAAGAATACTAGGGTGGGTTGCCATTTCCTTCTTCAGGGGATCTTCCCGATCCAGGATAGAACCCTCATCTCCTGCATCTCCTACTTTGCCAGCGGATTCCTTACCCACTGAGCCACCTGGTGAAGCCTCTACTGGCCTTACTCTACCTCAAAGTTTATATTAAATGCACCACATTTTAAAACACCCACAAGTTATTCTTGTACTGGGTGAAAACGTTATTATACCTACAAGATGCTACTAGATGATGATGTAACATCAGTCTTCATATACAGTGTAAAAACCTAATTTATATACTTAAAGACAGGATCTTTTTTGAATTTCTTAATGACTTGAAGAAAGTTGGTCCTCAAGAATATCTTTGATAAGGTGAACTGATACCTTGTGAAGAATCCTGGAAACTTTGGTAAACTGAATACAGCTTATTTTCCCTCTTCTGCCAGTGTTGGGCCTCTATCATTATTCACCTGCTGCTCTGCACTGCTAGAATTACTGGCATTAAGTAGCTGATAGCTCAATCTGCATTTTTATTTTGATTTCATTTGCGCACCAGATAAAAGCCATTCCTGACTGTGCAAAGTTTAAAAGCTTTACAAGGAAGAAATGGATTAGGTAAGCTGAAAGCTTACCATGAAACCTTTCTAATTAAGGTTTAGAAGAAAAAAAAGTGAGATAACTATAACCTATTTTTTTTCTCCTCCGCAAACGCTCATAATAATAGAATAATGACAGGCCTCAGGATAAGAAAACTGGAATGTTTGAGGGGCTTACATTCCTTTTTTAGTTCAGAACTTAAAATTAATACAGAGTCCACATCTAAAACAGTGTTTTTATTTTTAACCAACTGTAGTAAGAGATGTAATATTTCATTATAAAATTAAAGAAAATTATCAAACCCATATGATCAGAGTTCAAATTCTGGGTTTTATGATGCCCAAGTCACAGATAGGAAGACCCCCAACCCCCAGGACTCTTTCCACCCCTATGTCCTCATGGTTGCCACCGCTCATAGCCCCATCAGAAGGTGTAAGAGAGGCAATCTGCCTTGTGGTGAAAAATCCACGGGTCACAGTGTACAGAAAATGGATAATAATATATATTTAACAGAAGAAAGTCAGGATTTTTAAAAATGAATGAACATCAGAAATCGCAAATATCTAATTAAATGTAAATGACTTTTTTTCTTAAATTCTCTAAAAGTAACTGTTTAAAACAAAAATTATAACATTGTCTTGTGGGATGTTTATTATATGTAGATGTAATACTTATGACATGTAAAAGATGTCATGTAAAAGATGTAATACATATGACATGTAAAAGTTGACTCGTAAAAGATATCTGGGGATGGGGATGTTAACGGATCGTATATAGGTGCAAAATTTCTACATATTATGGGAAATGGAACCATGTTAATTCTTAGTAGACTGTGAAATGTTAGGCACATACAATCCCTAGAAAAACATAATAAAATAAAAGAGTCAAGAGGTATAGTTAAAGATCCAATAGATATACTATAGTATTGTTTCAGTCCTGGCCACTGTGGCAAAAATAGCATGGACTTGGTGATATAAACAAGAAACATTTATTTTTTACAGTCCTAGAAGCTAGGAAGTTGAAATAAGCACTAACATATTGGTGTTTGGTGAGAGCTTTCTTCCTGGTTTGCAAACAGCTATCTATGCTAAGACAGAGATCACCTCTTTAGCATCTCTTAAGGGCACAAATGCCATCATGAGGGCTCCACCCTCATGTCCTAATTGCCTCTCAAAGACCCTGTGTCCAAATACAAGCACACTGGGGATTAAGACTTCAGTATTGGAGAAGGAAATGGCAACCCACTCCAGTGTTCTTGCCTGGAGAATCCCAGGGATGGGGGAGCCTGATGGGCTACTGTCTGTGGGGTCGCACAGAGTTGGACACGACTGAAGCGACTTAGCAGCAGCAGCAGCATATGAATATTTGGGGAACATATTTAGTCCATTGCAGAAATACTAAAACATATTTAATCGATCCAAAAGGAGGCAGGGAAAAGGATCTAGAGGAACAACAACAACAACAAACCCAGAAGGGACAAATAGAAGGCAAATAATAAAATGGCAGACCTAAACCCAACCATACCAATAATTACATTAAGTGATAATGATCTAAAAACAGTACAGTTACAAAAGATTGTCAATATAGACAGAAGTAAGACTTTAATGTTGCTCATAAAACAAGTACTTTAATTAAAAAGTTAGGTTGAAAATAGGTGGGAAAGGGTACACTGTGCACACAGTAAGCATGAAAACTCTGGAGTGGCTATACTTGTATCAGATAAAATAAACTTCCAGGCACAGATTATCATCAAAGATAAAGAGGGATATTTCAATATGAGAAAAGACATAAATTATAAGGTAGACATAATGTGTATGGGCAACAGTTAGAACTGGACATGGAGCAACAGATTAGTTCAAAATTGGGAAAGGAATACGTCAAGTCTGTGTATTGTCACCCTGCTTAATTAACTTATATGCAGAGGACATCATGCAAAATGCTGGGTTGGATGAAGCACAAGCTGGAATCGAGATTGCCAGGAGAAATATCAATAATGTCAGATATGCAGATGACACCACCCTTATGGCAGAAAGTGAAGAGGAACTAAAAAGCCTCTTGAAAGTGAAAGAGGAGAGTGAAAAAAACTGACTTAAAACTCAGCATTCAAAAAGCTAAGATCATGGCATCTGGTCCCATTACTTCATGGCAAATAAGTGGGGCAACAATGGAAACAGCAACAGATTTTCTTTTCTTGGGCTCCAAAATCACTGAAGATGGTGACTGCAGCCATGAAATTAAAGGACACTTGCTCCTTGGAAGAAAAGCTATGACCAACCTAGACAGCATATTAAAAAACAGAGGCATTACTTTGCCTACAAAGATCCATCTAGTCAAAGTTATGGTTTCTCCAGTGGTTGTGTATGGATGTGAGAATTGGAGCATAGAGAAAGCTGAATGCCGAAGAATTGATGCTTTTGAACTGTGGTGTTGGAGAAGACTCTTGAGAGTCCCTTGGACTGCAAGGAGATCCAACCAGTCAATCCTAAAGGAGATCAGTCCTAAGGAAGGACTGATGCTGTTCATTGGAAGGACTGTTGCTGAAGCTGAAGCTCCTACACTTTGGCCACCTGATGTGAAGAAGTGACTCATTGGAAAAGACCCTGATGCTGGCAAAGACTGAAGGCAGGAGGAAAAGGAGACGACAGAGGATGAGATGGTTGGATGGCATCACCAACTCAATGGACATGAGTTTGAGCAAGCTCTGGGAGTTGGTGATGGACAGGGAAGCCTGGCATGCTGCAGTCCATGGGGTCCCAAATAGTCAGACACGACTAAATGACTGAACTGACTGACTAGTAAATGGAAAATGAACAGAATAAAGAGAAAGACAGATTGTTCTACATAGTATTATATTTAGGATTCCTTTCTTAGCAATTAATACAATGTCTAGGCTTTAAAAAGTTAGTAGACATAGTTCAACAATTCTATCAAACCTCATGATCTAATTCAAATTTACAGAATACCATTTGTTGAAGTACAAAATACAGTTCACTTCAAATACATAGTTCATTTTCAAGACTCAAGATATGTTGAGCCATAAGACAAATTTAAATAAGTTAAAAAATTGAAATCATATAATCATATTGTCTGAAACAAATTAGTAAGAATAATCTTATTTGAGAGGAAATCACAAATATTTAAAAATCAAATAGAATGCTTATTATTATTAAATCATTCACAAATCAAAGAAGAAATACAAAATAAATTAGAAAATATTTTTAATTCAATAATAACTATTAATTAGCCTATCAAAATCTATGAAATACAGCTAAAGCATTGACTAAAGGAGAGTATAGTTTTAAGAGACTATATTTTTTTAAAAGAAAAATATAAAATCAGTCACCTGAAGTCCATTTTAAGAAGGTAGAAAAGGAAGAATAAGTTAAACTAAAAATAAACAAAAGAAGGAAATAAACACAGGAGCAAATTGAAAAAAAAAAACAGTAGAAAATTGGCATAGAGCAAATTAACAAAGTCAAACACTAGTTCTTTGAAAGATTAATTTTGACAAACCCTTAGCTAGACCAGTCAAAAGAAAAGAAAGAGAACGCTAATTATCAATAGCAAATAAGAGACAAGTTATCACTTTGAAATATACAGATACTAAAAAGATGTGAAACCCCACAAACCATTTTTTAAATCTCATTTTGTATCTCATAATTCACAAATAGACAAAAATACAGTAATATTCAATAGAATAAATAAGGATTACTCTTTAGGTACTTTGTAAAGCATAAGATTTTTCTTCTGTTATGTACTTAAAATGTAGACCATGAAACTCAATTATGAAAGCATTGAAACCATAATGTATAGATTTTTAAGGGAGCAAGAAAATCTTTGTTTTATTATTTAGGTAAGCACATCATAAATCAAGAAAAGTAAGATTTTTCTTTTTCTTCTTTTGAAAAATATGTAGTATATGGAAAGCCATTACAACCGGGTTTACCTTGTTCACCATAAATTTCAAGAGACATTCACATGAGAATTGTGCTTTGTGTGCACTAAACACATTTTGTAACAAAACCTTTATTGCAGGAAGGAGGTGCGGCATTCCAAGTAAAATTTCTCTAGATACAAAGATGTGACATTTTAAAGTAAGGGGGAAATGTCCTTGGCAAAAATCAATCAAATAATATTATAGATCTATATGCAGTTGTTATTAAATGAAGAATACCACGTTGGGTCAGCAGGTATCTGCCAGCAACGCAGGAGACACAGGAGACTCTAGTTGGATCCCTGGGTCGGGAAGATCCCCTGGAGGAGGAAATGGCAACCCACTCCAGTATTCTTACCTGGAAAATCCCAGGCCTGGCAGGCCACAGTCCATGAGGTTGCAAAGAGTGGGACATGACTGAGAGACTGAGCACACACCACACAATTTCAGAGTACTAGAACTATATCCATTATTTCAGTTACTTTGACATTATATAATAATGAAAATTATATGAAATATCTATAAAAATCCGTATTCAATAATGTCCAGTACAGGAAAAAAAAATTTTAATACTATTCTTGTTTTTGTGAGATACAAATGGCTTTACTATGATATTTCAAAATTTCATAAAACAAAAGTCTAATAGTGATTCTTCAGATCTTTCTTTTTCTTTGCTTTTACCTTTGTTTCATGGGAGCTTAGTTCTTATTCCCAGGTGGCGCTAGTGGTAACCTGCCTCCCAGTGCAAGAGACAGGGGTTCAATCCCTGGGTCAGGAAGATCCCCTGGAGGAGGAAAGGGCAACCCACTCCAGTATTCTTGCCAGGAGAATCCCATGGACAGAGGAGCCTGGCGGGCTACAGTCCATGGGGTCACAAAGAGTCAACACGATGGAAGCAATTTAGCACGGTGCAGGTCTTATTCCTAAGTTTCTGTGTTGGCTTCTTATTGTGAATAAGAACTATTTGGTAGATATAATACTCTTAAAGAAACAATATTTGGCAACTGGATTTGGACATCAATTAATATGGTTGAATGAGAACTACAAAATCATCTCTTTTTTGCTCTCAGAGAATAGGAATTTTAATCAAATTATTTTTAAATATTAAAATACACTTAATATTTTAAATATAAAAATTAAATATAGAATATATGGGATTTATTTAAAATAGATAACTCTGTTTAAAAGGAGTGGTACAAGAATTTCTCTGGTCCAGGAATACTAAAAAGGCCATAGGGGACATTGAAGCCACAAGGCTCCCAGAAAAGAGTAAGTGGATGCAGAAAATGGGTTTCAAATAATACAAGGCTCACAAAAAAATGGTTGATGGCCATGTCCCTCTTGTTACAAAAGACCAGAATGAAGCTGAGTGCCAGACAGCTCTCCTAACAGTGAAGTGGCCTGAATTAACCTTATTTGAAACCCCAGAAAGTGGCCACAGTGTGGCACCTTTCTGTGATCTTGAAAGAAAAGAGAGACTGCTGTGAGAACCCCTCTGTATGTGGGCATTAACATCCTAACTAGTCCTCCTCACCAGAATAAAGCCTGCAAGCCTCCAAATGAAGACTCTGTTCAACCTGGAGACCCTTACTGAGGCAACTGAAAAACACATGAGATGAGGACTTTGCATGAGAAAAAAAGTTCCTGTATGAGATAAGATATCAGACAAAAATAACAAACACACAAGGAAGTGCATAGTTGAGAACGGTCAACTGATGTGACACATGGGAGAATTCGTGCCCAAAGAGATCCAAATATTGAAGAAGTTAAAAAGAATTACAAAATATACATGCTGAAGCTGCTTGTGAGGTTTTCTGTAAAAAAAAAAAAAAAAGCTGCTAGCCGCCTTCCAATGATAAAGATCATGTAATAAGAGCAAACTCATATTAAAAAAATGATACCATTGGAAATCTTGAAAATATCAGTAATTTTTTTAAAAAGGAGAGATAGAATGAACAGTGGATTTAATGCAGTTGAAGAGAAATTACCTAACAAGAAAATAGAACTGGAGGACATAGCCAAGAGAAGTTAAGAAATAAAAAACTGGGAAGATAATTTAGGACAGATGGTGGATAGAGTGAAAAGTGATAATGTTATTAAGGCTCCAGTGCTCAGTTGCTCAGTCGTGTCCGACTCTTTGTGACTTCATGGAATGTAGCCTGACAGGCTTCTCTGTCCATGGGATTTCCCAGGCAAGGACACTGGAGTGGGTTGCCATTTCCTCCTCCAGAGGATCTTTCGGATCTAGGGATCAAACACTTCCATGTCTCCTGCAGCTGGCTCCAGCATTGGCAGGTGGATTCTTTACCACTGAGCCACCTGGGAAGCCCCTAATTAATAGGAAACCCAGAAATTGATAAAAAGTGAATGTGGCAAAAAGGAAATATCCAAGATAATGACTTAAAATTACTCATAAGTGAAAAAAGTGAAAAAAGTTACTAGATTGTAACTGACTGGAGGAAGTAAGAAAAAAGTGAAGAGAACTCATGGTAAATACAAAAGGAAAGGTAAAATGGTAGAAATGAGTCCATGTATTTCAGTAATCAAAAGTAATGCACATGGCCTAAATTCACTTATTAAAAGTAAACAACTCTGAAATTGATAAATTTTTTAAAATGCAGCTTTATGAAGCAAAATGACATTAAAGAAAAGATTGAAAATGAAAGGATGAAAAAGTTACAACAGGGAAAAAATAACCAAAGATACTTGATTTGAAAAATTAATACTTGGTCCAAAGAGAGCTCAAAGCAAATTGCATTATAGGGACAAAGATAGACATTTCACCCTAAAAAAAAGACTAACCCACCAAGAAAACTATAATCTTAAATAACTTAGCCTCACATATATATAAAGCAGACACTGAGGAAATCATGGAAAAATGAATAAATCAGTGATAATAGTAGAATCTTTTTACATGCCTTTCTTGGAAAATAAAAGGTTAAATAGACAAAACTATAGTCCAAATATATTGATGTTAGATTTGAATGGCACTATAAACTTTCCTGATGTAATAGATATATAGAACTGTGGTCTAAGAAATAGATACACATTCTTCTCAAGACTGAAACATAAAAATTGATGAGACCTCTATCCCAAAGGAAGACTCAACAAATTGCAAACACTCGGTATCACTCAAGCCACATTCTCTGGTAACAATACAATAAACTTAGATATCAACTTTTAAAAGAATGTTCAGAACTCCAATAATTAATTCATGGATTAAATATGAAATATTTAGAAGTGAACAATAACAACAGTGCATATTAATGATTCATGGGATGCTGATAAAGCAGTACTTAAATGAAACTTTTATATATAAATGTATTTATTAGACAAGACTCCTTGAAAAGCAATAATCTAGTTTCAACTTAAGGGATTAAAAGATATTAAGAATTAAATCTAATAAATTGTAATAAGATAATTAGAAAATCAAAAGCAGAAAGCATTTAATCAAAAATACAAGAAAATTAAAGTGGTTAACAATAGCTAGTTCTTTGAAAAGACATGAAATAGTCAAAGTTCTGTCAAGACTGATTGCTAAAGAAAAGTTAAAATAAACAATTGAGAACAATAAAGTAACAAAGCTACGGATATAATAGAGACTTAAAATATGAGACTATTTCAAATTAATGAAATGATTCTATAAATTTAAATACAATGAAAAGCGTGCAGAAAGTGTAAACTGTCAAAATTGATTCAAGAATAGAAAATCTGAATAAATGCAACTTTGACTTTTTACATTTCCCCTATAAAATTACACTCATCAGATGATTTTATGGGTGCATTTTATTAAGTCTGCAAGAAAATGATTGTACCGTGCTTAATTGCCCAGTCATTTCCAACTCTTTGCGACCCCATAGATTAGCCCTCCAGGCTCCTCTGTCCATGGGGATTCTCTAGGCAGATATACTGGAGTGGGTTGCCATATCCTCCTCCAGGGGATCTTCCCAACTCAGGGATTGAACCGAGGTCTCCTGCATTGCAGGTGGATTCTTTACTGTCTGAGACACCAGGGAAGCTCAAGACAATGATTACTCCTCTTTTATAAAATGTTTCCAGAAAATAAAGAATAAAGTAGGAAAGCTCTCTATCTCTGAACCGGTTATTAAAGCTAACAAGATAGTTGAGAAGGTTGCTGGCTATAAGATTAATGAAACAAAATCAACAGCATTCCTAGTAAACAGTTAGAATACATAACAAGAAAAAACCCTATTCCCAACAACAAGGAAAAAAAAAAAGGTAAAAGGTAACAGAAATGGATGTACCAAAAAATGTAAAAGACTTTCTGGAATATTTAAACTATTAGATTAAACTATATGAAATTCCTTTTTTGTAAGTCAAAACTTTTTTAAGTATGGATAACTTCATATGGTTCAACTTGTTGACAGAAATAAGAAAATCTAAATACATGGAACAGTATATTTGCATATAGATGTAAAAACTTGATGATATCATAAAGGTATCAGTTATCCACAAGTTGGCTTACTAATTATAATCAATATCACTCCAGGAAAATTGTATGGCACCTTATTTTAAATCTGCTTCTAAAATCTATATGGAATAATAAATATCTAAGAATAGCCAAAAAAGCAAAAATTGAGAAAAAGAACAAGCATTTGCCCTGCAAGATATCAAGCTCTTGCATAACTATAGTATTAAGATAGTGATGGTTATGCAGAAAGAAACAAATCTAAGAAATCACAAAGATCAGAAACAGACCTAATCATATATGAAAACTTTAAATACAATGAAGTTGGCATTAAAAATCAGAGGAAGAAAGACAAATCACTCAATTGATGTTATTGCAGCACTGGATTTTCAGATGGACTTCCCACATGGTGCTTGTGGTAAAGAACCTACCTGTCAATGCAGGAGATGTAGAAGATGCAGGTTCGATCCCTAGGTTGGGAAGATCCTGTGGAGGAGGACATGGCAACCCACTCCAGTATCCTTGCCTGGAGAATCCCAGGGACAGAGGAGCCTAAGGAAAAAAAGAATACTCTTATTTAAATAGTCATCATATTTAAATAGCAATTGGAGAAGGAAATGGCAACCCATTCCAGTACTCTTGCCTGGAAAATTCCATGGATGGAGGAGCCAGGTAAGCTACAGTCCATGGGGTCACAAAGAGTCAGACATGACTGAGCAACTTCACTGCTAAATAGCAATTGCAGAATGGTTAGAAAATCTACCTGTGAAAATGTTTTAGCTATTAACGGAAAAAAAAAAAAAAAGGCAAAAAAATAACAGCTTTATAAACTTGAGATAGGAAGGGTTTCTTAATTAGGATATAAATCCATAGAAAGAAAATATTAAAAACCGTTTTCAAAATTAAAGGATGTATATGAGAGAAGACATTATTAAAAAAATTAATAAGTAGTAAAGCAAAGAATGAAGATGCATGTTCCCTCTCCTTCCTCTCTATATCTCACTAAGTAACACTTTAAGGATAAAAAATAATGTAGAAGCCACATGTAAACAAAGAAAGAAAGAAGGACCCTGTAACAATAGTTTATTATCACAGAAAGTCTCAGGCATTGGTAGTACCAGGTACTGAAAGCAGAAGGAAAATTAGGGGCCAAAAGAAAATGGATTGAAAGTTTATTCAAGATCAAGTAGATCTTCATAATCCATTCCTTATTTGTGGCTAGGAGAGAGCTTTTTTCCTCACCTGGCAGAAGACTGGAGGTTTAACCCTTTAGAGAAGGTGAACCATGACTCTGTACGGGGCAATGTCCGAGGGAAGGAAAAGGAACATCATTGGAAATGGAAATAAATGCCCCTTACCATCCCTTCCTTCTAGCAACCAGGTTCATATCTTCAAAGCAGAAATCAGAAGATTCCTCCCTAGGAGTTTGAATTTGCTAAGAGACAAGATCTAAAGACAATGGCATGTCCCCAAGAAAAATAGCCCAGCCAAATCACCTGCAGATTTCCTGCTTTATTCAAAAGCTCCAGTAAGCTTTTCCTGCCCCACTCTTGAACAGGACAAGAACCCAATGACCGCCAGCTGAGAAAGTTTCCAAGGTAAAAAACAAAATTCCTTTCCCCCTAAAAAATAACTAAGAAAAACTAGAAAAGGAAATGCAAGAAGATAGAGGCAAGATTGGAGAAGAAATTAAAAAAAAAAAAATTAAGGTATTGCAATCATGAAGCAGAAACAGAATGCAAAGAAGTATTTGGAGAGCAAAAAGACCTTGGAAATTAAAAAAGAATTGATAATAGAAATGAAAAGGCTACTAGAAGGTTTAGAAAATAAGAGGACGTCTCTGAAAGTGGAAAATAGATGAAAAGATTTAAAAAGAGAGAGAGAGAGAAAAGATAAAATTAGAGGCCAATCTAGAGGGTCCAGCAGCTGAATAACAGTAGTTCTAAAAATTAAAGGAAAGAACATAGAGGAGGAGGAAATTGATTATCATATTTAAAGAACATTCCCCAGAACCAGAAGATACATGTTCTCAGAATGCCAGAGCCATCGAGTGTCCAGCAAGACGGCAGGATGAAGATCCACATCAAGATATATCAGCACAAAATTTTAGCACTGGGCTCAGGGTGAAATTTTAAGATGTCCAAAGAGAAAAAAATAAGTAAATAAAGCCTCCCTCAAGAAAAAAAAAAAAGGCACAAAAAATCATATACAAAGGAATATAACAGCATTGGAGGTCTTTTTTAAAGCATTCCAAGGTAAATACTTTCTAAATCCAGAATCTATAGTAAGCCAAATATTCAAACAATGTGAGATTGGAATGGAGCCATATTCACACAGGCATAGATCTCAAACATTTTACCTCCTTCTCCAGATGCAGTTGGGGATGATGCTCTAAAGAAGTGAGAAAATGAAACAAAAAAAATCTCTATGGACCATTAAACAAAAATTCCAACACAGGATAGAGAGGAGAGGAGATCTTCTGGTGAAAACATGCTGACTTAGAAAGACATGAGACCAGAACAAAAAGACAGACCATTGCAGGAGGAATATCCCCACGAAGAAGAAATGGATTAGATATCTGTCATGCTGCAACGTCTTGAGAGATTTTTCTCTTCTGGCAGATAAAAACATGAATGATGTGCAAATTCGGGGAGTTATTGGTGTATCAGTGGTGGTGAAGCCACAAACCTGTGTGAAACTGTTTGGGGAGGAGGATGGAGAAAAAAGAGAAGGAAAAGAGTCCTGGGTGTCCCATTGGTTAGAGGCTGGGGAGACACAGAAAGAGCTGACGGTGAAGCAGGAAGAGAGTGGGTGAAACAAGAGGGGGGTGTTCTGACAGCCAAGTGAAGGTATTCTAGAAGCCAAGAGTGATCAACTCTGTGAAATTATTCAGATGGATTAAGTGAAATGAGGACCGAGGGTGATGGCTGGTTCTGCCAACAGGGAGCTGCCTTGGATGGAGCTGTTTTGGTGGCGCAGTAAGGGTGGAAACTTCCAGTGGGGACATGAGAAAATAGAAGGAGAGGAATTAGAGATAGATGTGTCCGCAGAACTGAGGAGATACATGAGGACAGAGGTGTGATGGGAGTTGAGGAGGGAGGTAGGTTAGAGCAGGTTTTTGTTTTTTTTTTTTTTTTAAAGACAAATTGTTTAAGCACGTATTATGCCATTGGGAACAATCCAATAGGGAGGGAGATTTTCATGACACAGGAAAGACAAAGGAATAAATGCTGGCAGGATATTCTTGATGAAGCAAGACTGGGTGAATCCATTGTTCAAGTTGAGGGTTGCCCTTATGTAGGAGCGCAATACTCTATCCATAGTCACAGATAGTAAGTCTTAGTATATGAATTTAAATAGTATTTAGGAACACATTTAAGTATACAAAGCTGGTAAACAATTCAAATATTGATACATCAAATTCATGATCATGGGAACCTAAAGCACAGATGGAACTGAGATAAAGGTAGTTCAAAGCAATATAAACTTTCTCTGAAATCTTTATTTCATTTTTAAAAGATAAGGCAAACAGAATTTTAAAGTAATTTTTCCTTCTCCTATTTATTACCCAGGTTTCAGATGGCATATCAAACACATACAGCTTTTCTTCTCAAAGCCCAGTAGCTTTGAGTCTCAAAATTTTTCTGCTATAAGTATTTTTGGAAAGTTTATTAATATCCAGGTATCTTATCCACCCTATACCTAGGCTGCCTGTGGATCTTTAGGCTGTATTAGGATGCGGAGAGAACCAGATATTTTAAGAAAAGCAGAAGTAAATTGTATTTCAATGCAGATGGAAGGAAGGGCACATAACCAAGAACAAACACAATTTTGGCATCAACCTGAAGAATAATGTCAAGAGAGCTAAAGTGAGTCTAGCTCTCAAAGGATACTGACAATAACACAAAGTTTTTGTTTTCGAGCCTTGTCAAAGCTAGAAGAGATAGGAAATAGATCTATCCCCTTGGGGGAGGTGGTGAGGAATGTTGGTGCAAGTGTTTATTTAAATACTTTTCGTCCACCTTCTTCCATAAAGGATCTGATATCATTCACAAAGACACTTACCATAAGGCAAGATCTTTTTAAAAGTGAGAAAATAAAGGGAAATAAGATTAAGAAAAGTAGATTAAATCAGGTATATGGAAAGGACCAAAATACGTTTGCTATGTTCTTGTTCACTTTGCTAAAAACGGGTCTCAAATAAGATTCTAAGTGACAAACGTAATTGGTTACTCAGTCTTCTGAATCCATAGGATGAAGACAGACTCTTTGCCTGGATATTCAACCATCCCTGTCCTGAGGCTGGAGAGAAGTTTGTGCTGTGCATCTCCCAAAAGACAGCATGGAGGACTTTCAAGTCAAAGCAGGGTTGAAATGGCACCACAGACTTTTCCTTCCCTAATACCTAACACATTGAGCAAAACAGAATAAAAAACTAACAAGGAATGGGGAGAAGGGGAAGCCCAACACAGCACAGGTGAAAACCTGGCAACTAAGGACAGACAGATTTTGGAGCAGAGCATAGAAGGGCTGTACAGCTAGGTTACTTAACTTGCCACTTTCTTTAGGTGGCACACTGATATGTTCAGAAAATCCTCAGATGACACAGAAGTACCCGCAGATCCCGAAAGAAGCAGAATGAGAGTGTATCCTCTAAATGAGGAATAATGGGAGAAACAGCTGAAAGTGTAGAGCATCGACTCTAATGGACATGGAGGCACTGAAGCGCCACAGGCTGGAAAGTTTGAGGATGATGTCCTTGAGTTTTAGATCCATTCCCAGGGGAAATGGCACAAACCCAGGTATAAAACACATAACAGAATCTCAAAGGAAAATGCAAACCGTAGTTTCTTTTCTTCCCACCACTTCCTCAGACTATAGAAAAAGTAGTTAGGATATAATATGTTAAGTTCTTAACCGGGTTGCAAGTAGGAAACATTCCAGAAGGATTGAATGGGAAGGTAGGCAGGAGTGATGGCACGTTAGACAGAATCCCTCTGAAATGAGCTGGATGAAAAGGAGCCGCAGAACAATTCCAGGCACGTCTCAGAGGTATTGTGGGTTCAGTTCCAGACCACCACAATAGAGCAAATATCACAGTGAACAGAGACACAAACTTTTTGGTTTCCTAGTGCATATAAAAATTATGTTTACCTTATAATTGTAGTCTATTAAGTGTGCAGTAGTATTATGTCTAAAACTGCATATACTTTAATTTAAAAATACTTTATTGTTAAAAATGCTAACCATTCTTTGGCACTTCAAGGAGTCATAATCTTTTTGCTGGAGGACAGTCTTGCCCTGATGTTGATGGCTGCTGACTGATAAGAGTGATGGTTGCTGAAGGTGGAAGTGGCTGTGAAATTTTCCTAAAATAAGACAATGAAGTTTGCCACATCAGTTCTGACACTTCCTTTCACAAATGATTTCTCTGTAACATGCAGTGGTGTTTGATAACATTTTACCCACAGTAGAATTTCTTTCAAAATTGGAGTTGATCCTCTCAAACCCTGCTACTGCTTTATCAACTAAGTTTATGTAATATTCTAAATCCTTTGTATCCATTTTGAAAAGGAGCAGGGCCCTGTGGTCTTTCCCCAACCCCACCCCACTATGTCCTCTGCCTGCCTTTTGTCTGTGGGAAGACTTTAGCCAAAGAATAAGTTTAATCAGAGAAGTGAGAAAATGCAGAAACAAAGGAAAGGAGTCCAACAAGACTAGCGTTTGGCCTATCTCAGCTTTCATCATGGCTTCCTCACTAAGCATAATCACTTCTAGCTTTTGATTTAAAGTGTGAAATATGTGACGCTTCCTTTCACTTGAGCAAGAGGCCATTGTCAGATTATTAATTGGCCTAATTTCAATATTGTTGTGTCTCAGAGAATAGGGAGGCCCAGGAGGGAGAGAGATGAGCAGACAGCTGGTTGGTGAGGCAGTCAGAACCCACATGACATTTATAAATTAAGTTTCCATCTTATTAATGGATGTGGTTTATGGTACCCTTGAGATTATCGCTATAAATTAAGATAACAAATACAGAAAGTAGAGAAAGTAGAAAAAAGATGTTATAGACTATAGAAAAGAGGGTCCTACATAAAGATAATTAACAACCTGCAAGTTCAGAAACAAACAAAAAAAATGATGTATTATATAAATACAAAAATAAATGATGTATTCAATGATAAAATACAAGAGAACCTCCCTACCCCCACCAAATGAAAAATTTACAGATTAAAAGATGACTAGATTCTGGAAAATTCTGATACAGATTGTTCATAATGATACATGGCAGAGCTAAGCTACTTTGAACAAAAAGAAATAACTCATAATGTGTCCAGAAATAAAGAAAGTACCATATAGGGGGAGATAAATCAGGCTGGCCTTAGACTTTTCCTTGATGAAGACAGTGGAACAGCTTATATCAAGACATGCGGAAAGTAGTGTGACCAAAGCATGTCATACCAAGGGCAGATGTCATTCAAGTGTAATGAACACAGGCAGACCTTCTTGAGAGAGAAGCAGCTCAGAATCCCAGACACAAGGACTTTTCTTGGAGAAACAAGTTGACAAATAATCCAGATAATTATTAATAACACACTCAAAATGAAGAACTCAGGAATAGAGAGACCATGGTGGAAGGGGCCAGTGATGACCAGTGAATATGTCTAATTATTGAATGATTACCAAATTACTATGGAAATTATATTTTCTGAATAAAATATAATCATTATCAAACTGAGCACAGTTACTAAGAATATACAAACAAAATTTGGGAGATGGTCAGGAAGATGGAAGTAATATAATCTTAGAGAGGTATAAGGATTGCATACCATTCAGGCAATCCATTACAAATACTATTAATATTTCTCTCAACCAGACTTTGAAAAAGCACTGGATGACACCAATTGTGAGCCTGTACTCCCTGATAGATGGTTGGAAATTAAATTTATGAGAATAGATCCATTAGCTTGTGGAGTTAGCAAGCCTAACAGATCCATAAGCTTTTAGAGTTAAAAAGACTAATAGATCCATCAGCGTTTAAAGTTAGCATGGCTAATCTCAGTTAGTTGATCTCAGAAAGTAGGCAAAACCACTTAGTTCCCATTTTTACTTTCATGGTTTTCAGAGAGAATAGAAGAATTCAAATAGAAAGCTGAAGAAAAACATATAATGAAGAAATTTTAGCCCAACATCACTGAGGAGCTATAGAAAGGGACTTGGTCACATGAGAGAAGCATTCTCATTTCTGGAGCCAGAAAAGAACATCCCAGAGCCCAGAAGAACCACAGGTATGATCTCAGGCTTCTGAGATCTCACAGCAAAATCATGGAGAATGAGGAAGGGCTTGAACACTGGAAACAGAAATGTGATCCTGCTTGGCAAAAGAGAAAGTAGTTGAATTAAGAATATGGACTAACAAGATTGAGGTCTGGAAAAACTCTTGAAGAGACTGTCAAATGATGAATGGGCTTTTAGGAAACAGGGAACTAATTTTTAATGATAATTTACCTATCCAAATAATTCCATTCCCCATAACAACTGTGTGATGTATTCATTGTTCTTATCAAAGTGAAGACGGAGAAACACAGTGTCGGAGAAACACAGTGTCAGAGAAATCAGTTATTTGTTCAAGGTCACACAGCTAGTAGATGCTGGACTATATTTGTTGTTGTTATTGTTTACTCACTAGGTTGCATCTGACTCTTTGCGACCCCATGGACTGTAGCCTGCCAGGCTCCTCTCTCCATGGAATTTTCCAGGCAAGAATGAGTAGCCTTCTCCAGAGGATCTTTCCAACCCAAGATTGGACCCATGTCTTCTGCACTGGCAGGCAGATTCTTTACCACTGAGCCACCAGGAAAGCCCGGACTGTGTTTGCTGCCCCATTTTATAAAAAATATGATGATCACTAAGGATCCAGGCAGTTTTATTAAGATAAATGTTGGTCAGATTTACTCTCTCTTTTGATAACATTCTAGGTATAGAGATCTACCAGAGACTTAGTATATCCTGGCTTAATTAGGTGTTTGATCAAGTCTCCAGGTTATTCTGTGTCTGAAATAATGGAAAAAATCAAAATTTCATAGAATAATTGTTGCTTTAAGATCCTTACCCTAAAAATATTAATAGCAGTGTACAATCTATTAAATGGAAAAAGAAAGTTAAAATCAGAGCCTATATCTTGTTTTATTTTTTCAGAGACCATATATATATATATATATATGCATGTGTGTGTGTGTATATATATACACACACACACATATATTTAAGTAACCTATTTTTCTCTTGACATGGTTTCTGGTATACAGTAAGTACTCCAAAATATTTGCTAGAAAAGGTCATGAATTTGGAGGGAATCTCTAGAGGCAAGCTACAGAGCTCTGTCCTGTTTGGCTTTTTTTCTCTGTAACTTGATGAAGACATAAAAGATATTTCCTCATGTTTGAAGGTGACAGAAAGCTGGAAAAGGGAATGAATAAGATTGATGATAAAATCAAGATTCAAAGTTGTCTTGACAGGTTGGAATGATAGGCAAAACCAAAATGTTCTCTTCTTTGTTTACCTTTAAAAACAACTGCCTAAGTACAGAATGGAAAAATAGAATTTGGCACTGATTTACATGAACAATATTTGAGAGTTTTGCTTGTCCCCAGCAGGAGCCAACAATTTGATGTATCAATAGTTACAAAAATTAAAAAAAAAAAATCCAGATTGCATTAGTAAGATGATAGTGTCCAAATCACAGAAAATAATAATCCTGCTGGGTTTTCCACTGGTCTGATTTCAGCAGGATATTGCTTTCAATTTTGGGCACCCCAATTTAAGGACACTGAAAAACTGAAAGGTTCTAAGACAAGATGGTCAAGAAGAAGAGAAGTGTTCTTCAAGAGACAGTTCAAAAAACAAGGGGACTTTTGGACTTCCTTGGTGGTCTTAGTGGCTAAAACTCTGCAGTCCAAATGCAGGGGGCCCCGGTTCAATCCCTGGTGAGAGAACTAGGTCCCACATGCCGCAGTTAAGACCCTGCATAGCCAAATAAGTAAACATTAAAAAATGAAGAAAACAGGAGACTTTGGCATGTGGAAGTTTTAAGGGGAGACATAATTAGTTGCCTTCAAATATTTGAGAGGTAATTGTGTATAGAAAAGACCAGATATACTTGCTCTTTTTCCAGAGAGCAGAATTGAGAGGAAACAATGAGAGAAAGCTGTAGACAAGCAGATTTCGGTTTATAAAAAAAGAACTGCCTCACAACTTGTTGTTTTTCAGTCACTAAGTCATGCCCAACTCCTTGTGACCCCATGGACTGCAGCACGCCAGGCTGCCCTGTCCTTCACTATCTCCCAGAATTCGCTCAAATTCATGTCTATTGAGTTGGTGACACCATCCAACCATGTCATCCTCTGTTGCCCAGTTCTCTTGCCGTCAGTCTTTCCCAGCATCAGGGTCTTGTCCAATGAGTCGGCTCTTCACATCAGGCAGCCAAAGTACTGGAGCTTCAGCTTCAGTATCAGTCCATCTAGCCTCACAACTAGATTTGTTCATTGGAGAAATGAGTTAACTTTCAGGGGAAGCCTAGAAGTTTTCACTTCAGTGAGAATGACTGTCTGGAGGGAATTCCTGTACAGAAAATGAAGAGAGTCAAGAATATCCCATGGGTTTCTCCCAGAGACCTTCTACTTCACTCAGATTCTGGGCTAGAGGGGAATTTGGTCTCAAATAAGCAGAATTTTCAGTGGTTCTCATTTACTCTCCACAACAGCTCACAGGGAATTTCTTTGCCAACAAAATGCTTCCCTCTTGCCTCGTATTTCCATCTTTAAGCAAATCTCACACTTTGCGTGCTTTATTCTATGCATATTATCCATCAATTTTAAATGTCCATTGGAATCTCTAAATACTTGTGTGTCTTCTACTGAAATAAGAGTAAGGATACCACTAATGACAGCAGAGGTCAAACACTTGGTTTGTTGAGACTCCTATAAAGAAACATTCAGTATACAAGAACACCCAATACAGATTTGTTTTTTTTAATGAAACAAGAGATCTATCTCAAATTTAGGTGAAGAGATTCTAAAGTAATATTTGGACTCCTAAAGTCCCTAGCACTGACTAAAGTTAGAGTCTTTTATTAAAATCATCTTGTTCCACTTACGTTCCTACAGCATTCTTCCTTTATTTGATTTCCTTAATAGGTTTAAAATATCTTCTTCAAGGTGATGGGCACCTTGCCTGGAAAAAACTGGCGTCTTTCTGGGCAGGTGAAAGATCATTTTGTAAGCAGAAGCTGACAGATGTGAATAGCAATTTTAACCTACAGCAAGATCATGGATATTTGGGGATTCAGTCTCCAGTCTTGCTAGAGACTGACAGAGCCTGGGGAAGGGTTGCAGATTTGAAGAGAACAGATTTCTGACGATCAAGGAAACCAAAGGAATAGCTCATGAATACTGACTCTGGACCTGCTTTCTCTCTGCGGAGAGAAATGCAGACCCAGTGCAATCCATGTTGCGGTGCCTATATCCAACTCAACAGCACCCTGCTGCTAGATAATAAACAACTCATCAAACCACAATCTAGACACGTTTCTTCACTTTCATATCATGTTTCTGAGGATAGAATCCGTCTCACAAAATTGTTGACAGGCTCTATCCTGCATACTTTGAGAGCCCAAGCAAATACAGGTCTGCCACATACCAAGTGCTCAAAAAATGCTTACTGCAAAAACATGAAAAGGGCAGCATCTTGGATCCAGTCTGTTTTGCAGATGGAGGGTGGGGGACAGATGTGATCTCGGAAGAGATAAATGGAAAGCAGGCAGAGCGAAGAGTGGTTGGCTGGTTATGGAAAATGCTATAAGGAACTTCTGATTTTTTTGTCAAATACCAGGGCTGTTTTGTGGAATATGCAATCTGTCAAAGAAAGTGGAAAGTCTCATACATTAGGATTTTTGTTGTTGTTGTTCTTCCCAGGAAATGTACCATCTAATTGGTACTGTATCCAGTTTACAAAGGACTGAGGTAGACGTTCCTCTTTAAATATGCATGCTGAATGGAAGCCAGGACTTCCATTCATTATAAACAAAATAATCAAGTGGTTTCCTTGTTGTGCCTGTGTGCTAAGTTGCTTCAGTTGTTTCTGACTCTTTGTGACCCCATGGACTGTAGCCTGCCAGGCTCCTCTGTCCATGGGATTCTCCAGGCAAGAATACTGGAGTGGGTTGCCATGCCCTCCTCCAGGGGAATCTTCCTGACCCAGAGATCGATCCTGTGTCTCTTACCTCCCTTTTGTTGGTGGGTGGATTCTTTACCACTAGGGCCACCTGGGAAGCCCCAGTCTCCTTGGCATCTTTACTCAAATATTCCATTCATTATTCCTTATATTTAAGCAACCCTAGAGTTTCAAAGAGTAAAGAAACTATATGAGTAACCTGTGTCCTACTTAAGAAAAACTGACATTCACCAAGTGAAGCTGATTCTGTACTAGTTAATTCAAAAGAGAAAAATATATATTTTTCAAATACTTTTCATAGCCAGTTCCTATGGTTCATACTCTAGAGAAGAATCTAAGAGTTTCTTTCTCAAATAACTATATTACAAAATTCAATACTTTGAACTACGGGGTGACAAGAATCTGACTGTACCCTGTTTGAGACAGGAATGAAATAAACTTTGTCCTCATAAAATAGCTTTGTTCTAAGACAGAAATACGTGGCAGGAAGGAAGCAGTCTGTTGGTAAAGAAATTCTTGGTGAGCCACTACGGAGAGCAAATGAGAGTCATTGAGAATTCTGCTTGTTTGGGACCAAGTTGTTCTCTAGTCCAGAATCTGAATATAGTTTAAAGTCCTTGGGAGGAGCTCATGGGATATTCTTGACTCTCCTTATTTTCTGTACAGGCACCTGCTCCAGACTCATTCACACTGAACTGAAAACTTCTAGGCTTCCCCTCAAAGTTAGTGTACTGTGGGTGTATTCTGTTCCCTCTCACTCTACATCCTTGCCAAAAGTTGTCAGGTGTCTAAATTTCAGCCATTTAATGGTTGTGTACCAATATCTCATTGTGGTTTTAATTTTCATTTCCTTGGTGAATAATGATATCAAGCATATTTTCACGAGCTTTTTGGTCATTTGGAAATCTTTTGTCGAGTGCCTGTTTCAGTCATTAAGCAAATTTACCAAAACAAATCATTTATAATGAGATTTTGGGCTTTCCAGGTGGCTCAGGGGTAAACAGTCTGCCTGCCAAGCAGGAGACATGGGTTTGATCCCTGGGTTAGGAAGATCCCCTGGAGAAAGAAATGGCAACCCACTCCAATATTCTTGCCTGGGAAATACTATGGATGGAGGAGCGTGGCAGGCTATATAGTCCACGGGGTCAAAAAGAGTCAGACACTACTTAGCAACTGAACAGCAGCATAGTTTATATAAAATAACTCATTTTAAGTATGCAGTTTGATGAGTTTTGACAATTATAAACACTTAGGTAACTGCCACTGCTGTCAAGATATAGAACATTTCCATCAGCCCCCAAGGTTCCTTCATGCCTATTAGCAGTCAGTGTCCACATTCACAGCCCCAGCCAAACGCTCATCTAATTTGTCACTATAGGTTAGTTTTACTGGCACTAGAATTCTATATAGATAGAATTAAATGGGTATGCACTCTCTTATGCCTGGCTTCTTTCACTGACTATAATGTTTTTGAGGTGCATCTGTGTTGTTGGGGATATCAGTAGTTCATTCCTTTTTATTGCTGAGCAGGAGTCTTATATAGATGGTCCACAGTTTGTTTATCAGTTCATCTTTTGATGGATGTTTATGTTATTTCCAAGTTTTTGCTATCATAAATAACAGCTGAATAGAGCTATTATGAACATATGTGTAGAAATGTCTTTGTATGCACATGTGTTTTCATTTCTCTTGTCCTAATGAAGTTGGTGGAACTGTGTCATATGGTATGTGTATATCTAGTTTTATAAGAGACTCCAAGATATTTTCCAAAGTGATTGTAACATTTTAATGTCCAATGAGCAATAGAATTCTAATTCCCCCATATCCTTGCCAACATTTGGGGTGTCAGTCATTTTCATTTTAGCCACCATTTTTTGCTGTGGTAACTAATTGTGGTTTAAACTTATTTAACCCATTTTCACTTAGGTCTTTTGCATTTTTCCTTATAGACTTATGGTATTTTTTTTTAATATATTCATCTTTTGGGCATAAGTCATCTGTTACATATGTTGCTGAGAATATGTTCTTTGCATCCATAGCTTGCCTTTTCAATTTCTGGATATGGTGGCTTTTGATGAACAAGATTTTTTCATTCTGGTGAAGTACAATTTATTTATTTCCTTTTGATGTGTGCTTTTTATATCATGCTTAAGGAATATTTGCATACCTCAAAGTCTTTAGTCATTATTGTATTCTCCAATGTTTCTTTTTTTTTTCCTGCAAGCTTGATCATTTTACCTATCATATTTAGGTATAAGATCTGTTTTGAACTCATTTTTATATATTATATGAAGTGAGCCTCAAGGTTTACTTTTGTCCAAATGGATATTCAGCACCATTTGCTGAAATGATTTCCCACTAGATTTTAAAGGCTATTTCAACATAAATTCTCAATGTGGAATCCATTTTTAGATTCCAGCTTTTAAGTGAATGGTGTAGGTTATTAGAAACTTTTATGCTCCTCTATTGAGTGATTGTGGTGACACCCTGAAAGTTTGTTATCTCTCTCAGGATAGATGTGGTGTGAGAGATTTTCCAGTATGTCACTGACAGTTTAAGGATTCTAACTGATACCAGCCTGTACTCTGACTCTGGATTCCAGGGAGAGCCAGGTGCCTGGGTTCAGCCTCTCCTTAACAAGAGTTGCATATCCACATCAACACTTGGTGTGGTCATTCATTTTAATTTTAGCCATTCTGGTATGTGTGTGCTAAGTGACTTCAGTCACATCCAACTCTGTGCAACCATATGGACCACAGCCCTCCAGGCTCCTCTGTCCATGAGATTCTCCAGGCAAGAATACTGGACTGGGTTGCTGTGCCCTCCTCCAGAGGATCCCCTGGACCCAGGGATCGAGCCCGAGTCTCTTACGTCTAACCTGCATAGGCAGGTGGGTTCTTTACCACTAGTGCCACCTGGGAAACCCATTCTGGTGCTGCTACTGCTAAGTCGCTTCAGTCATGTCCGACTCTGTGCAACCCCATAGACGGCGGCCCACCAGGCTCCCCGTCCCTGGGATTCTCCAGGCAAGAACACTGGAGTGGGTTGCCATTTCCTTCTCCAATGCATGAAAGGGAAAAGTGAAAGTGAAGTCGATCAGTCGTGTCCGACTCTTCGCTACCCCATGGTCTGCAGCCAACCAGGCTCCTCCGTCCATGGGATTTTCCAGGCAATAGTACTGGATTGGGGTGCCATTGCCTTCTCCAACCCATTCTGGTATGTAGTGGTAATTAATTATGGTTTTGGGTTTTTTTTTTCTTCTAATTTTAAACTTTCGTGTGAGTTTTGCTGAGAACCATCCTTAATGAAGATATCCACTCTTCTTGACCTCATACATCCTAATACATTGCTGTTTAAGTCCCTGAGTCCCTAGACATTTTGGTATTGTTTGACGCAATCTCCTGACCTCATGATATACACTGCTTTTTTTTTCTTATTTAAGTAATACACAGAACTAAAGAAATTAAGCTCAAAAAATATTTACACTGAATACCTTTCAATTCCTTTTGAATTCACAGCTGAGGGAAAATCTGGGTATGCACTTTTAAACTATTCATATTGTTTCAGTCCTCAGTTGTTATTTAGTCATTAAGTCGTGTCTGACTCTTTGTTAGACCATGGACTGTAACCCATCAGGCTCCTCTGTCCATGGGATTTCCCAGGCAAGAATATTGGAGTGGGTTCCTTCTCTAGGGGATCTTCCCAGGGATCGAACCTGAATCTCTTGCATTGCAGGGGGATTCTTTACCACCGGGCCACCTGGGAAGCCCTTGGCACATGAAAAGAGAATTTCCTCTGTGTAAACCAGAGATCCTTGGTGTTGTTGTCGACCATTTACAATTCCTGAGGAGCTCCATATAGTCCACAGACCAAACCTTTGCACTATTAATGTGTATGGTACAATTCTGTCTGTACTTTGTTTCTGACTTGCATTAATATTTATTATGTTTAAATGAAAGCTAATTATTACCTCTTCAGAACCTGTTGAAAATGGCATCATTATATCCAGAATTTTGATCAGACTTCTGGGCAGTAACTTGATGTGCTTGCAGGCCTTTCATCAAAATATTATCCAGAGCTGAAAGTACAAAAACAGCTTGAATATTAAGTTGTCAGTTCCTGTGAGAGGCATTCTTTGAAAGAAAGAGGCTTAGTAGAGTGGAAAAGTAAGAAAGTGCAAATGTAAAACTTATTCTGTAATTAAAATGGGAAACATTACTTTGATTATTTAACAACTTAAGAAGTAGGTGATCAAGTTGTTTCTTTGCAATTCTGTAATAAGAATATATGAATAGTAAGCGACTTATAAGGCCTATGGAACCACAGTACTTATGGCTCTCAGATAAGAAATTTGAGTTTTAAATATTAATTACTTTCTACAATAGTTATTTTTTTGTGTCTATTTGACTGGGTCATGGAGTGTCCAGACAGTTTGCCAAACATTATTCTGGATGTCATGGTGTTTCTGGATGAGATAATATTTGAATTGGTAGACTGAGTAAGGCAAATTGTTCTCCTTACTCTGGGTATTACTTATTCTCCTTACTCTGGTATTTAAAAGCAGAGACATCACTTTTCTGACAAAGGTCTGTATTGTCAAAGCTACGGTTTTTCCAGTAGTCTTGTAGAGATGTGAGAGTTGGACTATAAAGAAGGCTATGGCCCTTCTTTTGAATTGTGGTGCTGGAGAAAACTCTGGAGAGCCCCTTTAACTTCAAGGAGGTCAAACCAGTCAATCCCAAAGGAAATCAACCTTGAATATTCATTGGAAGGACTGATACTGGAGCTGAAGCTCCAATACTTTGGCCACCTGATGTGAAGAGTCGACTCATTGGAAAAGACTCTGATGCTGGAAAGATTGAGGGCAAGAGGAGAAGGGAGTGGAAGAGGATGAGATAGTTAGATAGCATCACCAACTCAAATAGACACGAATTTGAGCAAACTCCAGAAGATTGTGGAAAACAGAAGAGCCTGGCATGCTATAGTCCATGGGTCACAAAGAATCATGCATGATTTAGCGACTAAACAACAACAACTCTGGGTGGGCCTCATCCAATCTGTTGGAGGTCTTAATAGAATGAAAAAAGATGACCTTGCTAGAGTAACAGAATTTTTTCTGTCTACGGTCCTTGAACTACGACATTGACTCTTCCTGGATCTTGAACTTATTGAGCTTTGGACTAGAACTACACCATCATCTCTCCTGGTTCTCAGAACTTCAAATTCAGACTGGAACTAGGCTCTGCTGGGTCTCCAGCTTGCTAACTTACCCTGTTGATCTTGGGGATATACGTCCCCCATAATTATGTGAATGGCCAAAGTATCGGAGCATCAGCTTCAGCATCAGTCCTTCCAATGAATATTCAAGGTTGATTTCCTTTGGGATTGATTAGTTTGATCTTCTTACAGTTCAAGGGACTCTCAAGAGCCAACTACTTATAATAAATCTTTCATGTATGCAAATGTATTTGTTTACTTATATTTATATATTTCCTATTGGTGCTATTTCTCTGGAGAACTCTGACCAATATATTACCTTCCATCCAAAGGGAAAACATTTGAAATTTAAATTTAAAACTGATTTTTTTTTCAAATACTTTATATCCAGTGAAGAAGATTTAAAGGCAAACTCCCAAAGCCTTGTTTTTCCTGTAATTTAAGGTAAACAAGCAGTGTTTAGCTATTGGACTTCTTTATTCCACAGACACAGATTATACCCATGGTCCTAGCATTTATCCTGCCAATGTCTTTGCTCACAGAAGTGTCAGGGGAGAGAGTGGAAATGGATCAGCCAGCCATAACCCATATTCATTCCTTTTTATAAAAATAAATCAAAATATGTCTTCCTGTTGTCAAAGGTGGGTTTTTTGTGTTGTCCCTCCCCACATAGAAAACACAGAATTCTCATGCAGCTAGACTGGCAGCCATGAATCTGAGTAGTGAGACAGGTTATACCAACTCTATAAGCCTCATGATCTTCCATTCAGTGGTGAGTAGGGGAGAAAGGAGGAAGTTCCAGTGTGACTTCGGGTCTAAAGCCACTTGTCCTATTTTTTCTTAGAGTTCTCCTTTGGAGATTATGGGAGATTGTGTAATAAAATGGAGACTTTGGGTCTCATTTGATTATTTGTTCTCTGGGGTGGTATATGATTGACCAGTACCCTGGCAATTAAGAGTGGTAACAAGAGCAATGAATCCCTTTTAAAACCATCAAAAACTAAACAGCCAAGAGCTAGATTTCTTTTAATACTGGAAATTTTGTCCAGGGTAACTGCAGATAGACCCAGCTTCTTATGCATTCCTCTTGGATCCTGACTACTCTAATGGTAGCAGAAGACCAAGTCAGGTGGGTGCTAGTGAAGCTCCGTAGCCTTGACCTAAAGTGTGGAACGAGTGTATTTGTGTGTAGGTGTGGATGGGGGTGTTGGAGGGTGAGATGGAGAAAAGGGGCAGAGAGCTGTTTTCTCTCCAAGAGTAACCATCACTTGCAAGAGTTTTACAGTTTTAAAAGCATTCTTTTTTTTCTCTTTAAAATTTACTATGTTCTACTAAGATCATACTGTTCATGGGGTTCTCAAGGCAAGAATACTAAAGTGGTTTGCCATTCCCTTCTCCAGCTCCAGGAGTTGAATATGAATTGAATACGACTGAGCGACTGAACTGAATTGACTTAAGATCATATACATTATAAGTCAAAATGTAGCATAAAGTATAAAATAAATCTGTTTAAAAGTTCTTTCTGGCTCTCTTGCCAGTAAAACTCTCTTGCATTTTCTTTTGCTACTTTGGAATTAAAGAATATCTTGAGAGGCATATTAAAAGTTTTCCATTTAAGATATTAATATCAACATCTCATTTTCAGAAAACAGCATTAGGTGAGGTACTATTTGGCTTCAGAATTCTGCTGAATGCAACTGTACCTAAGTCAATGGTCATCATGCTAGTCTAATGGTGTTGCCTATGTCAGCTTGAACAGAATTGGTCTGCTGGGTATTATTATTATTATTTCTATTCATTATTACTAGTTCTACTACTGTTACTTCTATTTTTTATTGTCATTTCTGTTATTACTTTATCTACAGTGTGCTATCTAACTCTATATGAATTAACAGACACCATTTTTAAACACAGGGCTTCCCTGATGACTCAGATGGTAAAGAATCTGCCTACAGTGCAGGAGACCTGGTTTTGATCCCTGGGTCAGGAAGATCCCCTGGAGAAGGGAATGGCAACCCACTCCAGTATTCTTGCTTGGAGAATTCCAAGGACAGAGGAACCTGGCGGCCTATAGTCTATGGGGTCGCAGAAAGTCAGACACGACTGAGTGACTAATAGGATGGTTTCTGAAAACAGTAATGTGTCTTCATTCCAGCAAACCTACACTACTGATATGCCCTAAATTTAACTCTGCACAAATTTAATATGTGAAAAAAAGTTCAGCTTTCTTGTCCCTAAGGAGACATCTCACTATTCAAATGTCAAACTGAAAAATCAATAAAGCAAACCAAGAGACATTACTAACCTTGAACTTGTGGATCGTAACTCAACATTCCATACATAGAAAGATAACCTGAGCAGTGTGTCTAGTAACCTGGTGGTCAGATCATGTGATTGTGAGAAGAGCCCTTTGGGTGTGCAAGCACCCAAGAAGAAAGGGGATCTTAATGGTGATGTCAAGTGAAAGTGGTAAATGCTAATGGTGATTTGTCCATAAGTTGTAAATCATCCCCAGGTGACGCAGTCCATGCCCTGGTGACATTATAGTTTAGTGTTGACAAATGTTGTACTGAATATTCATGTGGCAGCATTTACCATGCAGAGAGCAGAGCACTGCCTGTTCAAACACAGGCATTAGTGTTTGCTTTTATGCCCTTGTGTCTGAATCAGTCACCCATCTGTTTCAGAAATTCTTTTCAATTTCATAAACATTTATTGAACACCTACTACAATCAAAGCAGAACACTCTGCCAGATGCCTTGGGCATTACAGATATGAATAGGTCTCAGCCCTGGTCTGGCAGGGGAAATGAGACTAGCGCATGAATAATCGCACCACCAGACAGAATGAGACGTCTGGATGATGTCTAGAGAGTCAAGAGGCTGGGACTGAAGATGGTTCCTCTGGAAACTGACAAGACTAGAACCATGGATGTGAGAGTCAGAGTGAGAGGTGAGGAGAAATACCCTTGCTAGAAGAGAATAAGAGAAGAGAATGGCAACTGAGAGTGGGTAGACAAAGGGTGGTGCATGAAGGGAATAGTGACTCCAGGAAATAAAGCAAGTTCAAGTAGCAACTCTGGAAATCAGACTTCAAAGCTCAGTTTCTGGACTTGAATCAATCTAAGATATGAAAATACATTTAATCCTGAATTGACATGGGTTCCGAGTGTTCTAGTTTGGGAGACTGAATATTTTGGCTTCTGGAGAGTTACCGCAGGATTTGAGATGAATGTAAAGTGTGATGAACAAGACTTTAAACATGATATTTATTGAGGTATTTCTACTTAAAATATTGAATTTAACATACTGAATATTCTCTATGATCATGAAATATCCCTGTGTTTGTTTTTGAGTGACTGCAGAATATTTCAACATATGGATGTACCTTAATTTTTAAAATTCAATTTTAAAATGCGTATTAGTAGCTTCTCATTTTCAGCTACTATTAGATAAAGCTACAGTAAAATTCTGATAGTTAACTTTCCTTAAGTACTCACAATGTGCCAGTGTCAGTGCCACTGTGCCAAACATTTTTTTTAATTGAGGTGAAATCCACATAACATAAAATCAATCATTTTAAAGTAAACAATTCAGTGACATTTAGTGCATTCACAGTGTTGTCCAACCATCACCTTTATCTCATTTCAAAACAGTTCCAAACCTTTTCATGACTTGGGAAGGAAACTATATCCTTTAAATAGTCCTCATTCTTCCCTCCCCCTGCTTCTGGCATTTCAGTCTGTATTCTATTTATGGATTTACCTATTCTGGATTTTTCACATAGTGGAATCATATGATATGATTCTCCCTTCTGTTTCTGGCTTCTTTCACTTTGTATCATGTTTTGAGATTCATCCATGTTGTAACATCTATCAGTACTCCACTTCTTTTTATGACTAAATAATATTCCATTGTATATATACACCATGATTTGATTATCTATTCACCCACTTATATACATTTGGGATGTCTGGGTTAACCTAACCCTAACCCTTATCGAAAACTGGATGTCATTTCTAGTTTTGGTTTTTGTAAACAATACTGTTATGAACATGCATGTATAGGTACTGGTTTTTAATTCTTTTGGATATATACCTGGTACTGCTAAGTCACTTCAGTCGTGTCCGACTCTGTGCAACCCCATAGACGGCAGCCCACTGGGCTCCCCCATCCCTGGGATTCTCCAGGCAAGAACACTGGAGTGGGTTGCCACTTCCTTCTCCAATGCATGAAAGTGAAAAATGAAAGTGAAGTCGCTCAGTCATATGACTCTTAGCGACCCCATGGACTACCAGGCTCCTCCATCCATGGGATTTTCCAGGCAAGAGTACTGGAGTGGGATGCCATTGCCTTCTCCGGGATATATACCTAGGAGGAGAATTACTAGATTATATAGTAATTATATATTACTCAGATGGTAAAGAATCTGCCTGCAATGCAGGAGACCTGGGAAGATCCCCTGGAGGAGAGCATAGCAACCCACTCTAGTATTCTTGCCTGGAGAACCCCCATGGAGAGGAGCCTGAAGGGCTACAGTCCACGGGGTCACAAAGAATCAGACCCGACTGAGCAGCTAGGCACAGAAGGAAATTTTAAACTGCTTTCAATAGCAATTAGAACGTTTTACATTCCTACCAATGATGTATTAGGATTCCAATTTCTCTCCATGTTCTTCTTAAAAATTGTATTTATTGATTCACTTCCCTGTGCCGAATTGTCTTATAGTTGTGGCATGTGGGATCTAGTTCCCTGCCAGGGATTGAACTTGGGTCCCCTGCATTGGGAGTATGGAGTCTTAGCCACTGGACCACCAGGAAAGCCCATCTTCATATTCTTGATAACACTGATTTTCCTGTTTGTTTGTTTTGGTTATTGCCATCCTAGTGGGTGTGAAAGTAGTATTTTACTGTGGTTTTGATATGCATTTCCCTAATGACTGATGATGCTGAGCATCTTTTCATGTGTTTGCTGGCCGTTTGTATATCTTCTTTGGAGAAATGTCTAGTTACCTTCCTTGCCTGTTTTTAAAATTAGGTTATTACTGAGCTGTTAAGAGTATGAATATATATTTTTAATACTAGACCTTATCAGACACATGATTTGCAAATGTTTTCTCAGTTCTCTGGGATAGCTTTTAACTTTCTTGATAATGTCCTTTGATACATGAGAGGTTTTAAAGTCCAGTTTATCTATTTGTACTGCTCACTTATACTTTTGATATCACATCTAAGAATACATTGCCCAACCCCAAAGTAATGAAGATTTACTCCTATGTTTTCTTCTAAGGGTATCACAGTCTTAATGCTTATATTTTTGTTGTTGATTCATTTTGAGTTAATTTTTGTATTCGATGGGAGGTAAGGATTTGTTTTCATGTATTAGAGTGCATATTTTCTATGACTTGAATTATTTTAAAATTATTGACTTGCTTTATGGCCCAGAATCTGATCGATCTTGGTAAATGTTACCAACTCTTTCACCAAGAGTGCTGTTGAATCGGTGTTAGGTCAAGTTGCCTGATAGTGCTGTTTAATTCACCTACGTCCTTGCTGATTTCCTGTCTTTTCCAATAACCCCTTCCTTTGCAATATATAATCTGTTGTTGATGCTATCTAATGTGTTTTTTGTTTCAGACATTGTAGCTTACATTTAAGTTCTATGTGGGTTTTTCCTGTATTTATGTCTCTAATTCAGTTTTTGAACATATGGAATACAATTATAATAATTCTTTTCTTTTTTTCTGGAGAAGGTAAAGATAGCTTCCCTAAGACTTAAAGAATGAGTAGGCATTTGACATGGAAAGGGGATAAAGGGCTGGTAGAATGCATCAAAAAAAAAAAAAAAAACCCATTCTAAGTGTTATAGGGAAGAACTGATTCCATTTTGGAGTTTTATTTAACATTTGCTCTCTGTTGCTTTTGTTCACTAAAAGGATACTGTCCATACATAGTGACCTGCATCAGGGGATCTTGGCCCTCTGCCTGAATGTTAAATGGAAATGCCCTTGTTCGGAACCCTGTCCACCCATGGATGCTTATAGGAAGGAATAAACTGACACATCCCCTCTCTGAGGCTAGCCATTCCAGAGATATTTGTAAGATTAATGGCCTTTTTTACTTTACCTCCTCACATCCTCCCCCTCCTCTCTGTTCTATAAAAAGAACCTACCACCCAGACCCCAGTAAGATAGTTATTTTGAGACATTAGTCTGCCATCTTCCCAGTCACCTGGCTTTCAGAATGAAGTCATATTCTTGCCTCAACACCTCATTTCTCAGTTAATTGGCCTGTTGTGTGGTTTGATCTCTGTAACACAAGGAGAATGAACAGCCTGTTTAAAGGTCCTCAAGCAAGAAGAGCTTTAGAGTTTCAAGAAATAAAGAGCAAGTCAGACTGGGTGGCACAGAGTAGGATGAAGAGGGGGAGAGTGGTGAAAGGTGTGCTTGGGGTGACTGAGGGCAGCAGATCAGGCAAGGCCTTCTAGTTCAGTTCAGGTGCTCAGTTGTGTACGACTCTTTGCGACCCAATGGAGTGCAGCACACCAGGCTTCCCTGTCCATCACCAACTCCCAGAGTTTGCTCAAACTCGTGTCTATTGAGTCAGTGATGCCATCCAACCATCTCATCCTCTGTCGCTGCTTTTCCTCCTGCCTTCAATCTTTCCCAGCATCAGGGTCTTTTCCAGTGAGTCAGTTCTTCACGTCAGGTGGCCAAAGTATTGGAGCTTCAGCTTCAACATCAGTCCTTCCAGTGAATATTCAGGATTTATTTCTTTTAGGATTGACTGGTTTGATCTTATAGTCCAAGGGACTCTCAAGAGTCTTCTCCAACACCACAGTTTAAAAGCATCAATTCTTCGGTGCTCAGCCTTCTTCATGGTTCAACTTTCTTAGTGTGCTATTTTTTGGCTGCACTAGGTCTTTGTTGCTGCACATGGGCTTCCTCTAGTTGCCATGCACAGGCTTCTTGTTGTAGTGGCTTCTCTTGTCGTGGAGCATGGGCTCTAGGCACGTGGGCTTCAGTAGCTGTGGCACACGGGCCCAGCTGCCCTGCAACAGGTGGGATCTTCCCGGACCAGGGATCGAACCAGAGTCCCCTGCATTGCAAGGCAGGTTCTTAACCATGGGACCATGTGGGAATCCTAAGGAATAACTTTTAATAGGACACACCATCAAGAGGGAGAAGGCTCTTGATGAGCTCCCATACAGCTTTCAAAGCATCTATCTGGAACTAGAATTTGCACCTCCACTCACATCTTGTTTGTCAGTGGGATGGGAGGAGCAGCAAACATTTGTTAACAGTAATACATCTCCCACATGGTGCTTAGGATTTTAACCTTTTTCTGAAGAACAATGAAAAGCCAACTCCCAAGGAATGTTAAGCACAATAATGACTTTATCGTTCCATCTGATAAGATCAGGCTTTATTTGGGGAGGGGGGAAAATCAAAAGTAATTTGGAATCAGAGAAATAAGGCAGATGATCATACTCAGTAACATTGTTTGGGTCATTTAAAAACAGGGTAAAAATTTTATGGAAGTAGTAAGATTTTTTTTTTCTGTGAGATTTATGTAATGCTATGATAGTGTATTTGCTATCTGCCCAGCAGAACCATCTTTAAAGAAATGACAATTACTTGCAACTGTGGCTTCTGATGCCTGTATCTGTTTTAACTACTAGTTATAATAGTATTTTGACCACTGTATTCTGATGCTTGCTTTTACACACTTAGTTGTTTAATTGCTCAGTCATGCCTGCCTCTTTGCAACCCTATGGATGGCAGTATACCAGGCTTCCCAGTTATTCACTGTCTTCCAGAGATTCCTCAAACTCATGGCCATTGAATTTAAACAACATGAAACAGAATTTTACATTGCAATTACATTGAATGCTACTTAATCTTTCTTTGCAATATAAACAATAGGAGGTTTGAGAGGATGAGTGTTTTTGTCCTGGGGCCTCAAGGGAAGGGAGAAGTAAAGTACCAGGAGGGCAGAGCCAACCCTCAGACAAGCTAGATGTGATCCTTTGAAGCCAGAACTCCACCTTATTTTAGGGTTTGAAAGAATACCAGGCCTCTGGGAAGGAGAGTGTTATCCTTGATAGGGTTGGTGTCTGTGACAGTGAAGTCAGGAGAAAAGAAAATCCAAATCTGAATGTGTTTTTCTTTGAGGACATAGGTCTCACCTCTCAGTGACCATCTGTACCCCTGATTGTGGGGCTGTATTCCAGCAGAGAACTTACACTGGAACCAGGAGGCATCCTCCTAGGTCCAAGGCTAGGTCCAGTGTCCAGATGCTCTGTTTATTTCTCTACTGTAGTATCTGCCAGATAATTTAAATGATCTGTGAGTGTGACTTACTTCCCCATAGACCATAAATTCCTTAAGGGCAAGAACAGTGTTTTATCTACCTTTGTATCCACCACCTAGCATAGTGCCTGGCAGACACTCAACCAAACAGATGTAGGAAGAGAAGGCCATTGATCTAGCCACTTATTCCTCTGAACAAGCTCAGCAGTGGCCCCATTAGAGGAAAGAGATTTTCAGACTCTTTTCTGGTAATGTCTGGGAAGACCTCCAGATGAATGCACAGCATGCGGAAGGCAGAGGGCCAGGAGGCATGCTGGCAGGAAGCTACGTCCAGAGACCCACCTGAGAGAAGCTCCTGCCTGCAGAACGGGCAGTAGAACCCACAGGAGAGACTCAAAGATGATGGCAGGAGAGCCTGAGCCAAAACTGGAAGGATGCTGGGGACTTGGGAAAAAAGCATCAGACTCTACTGTTGCTTTTTGCTTGAATCTAGGTGTTTCTTTCATACCTTGTGAATCTCATGTTTGCAAGGAGAAGAATCCTGGACTCTCCAAAAAGCTGTGTTCTCCAGGTTTTTAAATGAGAGTTACAGCCAAGAAAATTGTAACTCCCTGTCCAAATGATCCTGAGCTCCTTATTAAGTGGCACTGTGTCTTACCCATAGTTGTCTCCAACATGAAGTGAGAAAAGCAAAGTCTGTATGTATGTGCACATGGCCCGGAATTGGGATAAATTCATCTTCAATTTCCTGAATCTTACATAATTATAAGGCTATGCCCTGATTGATTCATACATATGTGCTCGATATTAACTTTTGTCTGTTTCATAAAAGTAAAAGAAAGCTAATTGACTATGTATTTCTGGGAAAGTAAGCGTTTTTGCTGGTTTTTAGAGCCTGGTAAATGTAAACTTTAAACAACTTCATTCTCCCTGTAGGTCTTTCTAGGAAAGGTAACCTCTTAGGACTTCTGCTTCTAGTTTGTAGATTCATTATCTCCTGGCCTATTTTGGACTGTGACTCAAACCACCAGGCGGGTAATTGTTTATTTAATAACTTTTAGGCAAACTGATCCTGTAGTTAAATAAACATGGGAAACCTGAGTCAAAAGGAGCTAAACAAGTTCCTTTATTGTGGGTCTCCTTTGAGTTTCTAATATATTAATATACTCTGGAAAAGGGGCTACTGCACTTCCCAACTTATGTTCTTATGTGACCTCAGAACTCTTCCCTGACAGATATTTCTTAGGGATAGTGTTTTGCATAGCCCACAGAGAGAGTTCCCGGAGAGCAGGAGCCAGGAGATTCAAGTCAGTTATTTTAATATGAGCACGGCTCTGCCCTGGAGTGTCCCAGGCCACTGAGAGCCATGGCAATGGCGGAGACCTTGGATTATTATTGTAAATGACTTTGGGTGAATCACTGCACCTTTCTGGGGTTTAGTTCCTCTGTTTTAAAACATAAAATTAGATACTTTCGGACAATATCAGGTTCAATCCCTGGTCAAGGAACTAAGATCCCACATGCCTCGAATCAACTAAACTTTTGCACCCCAACTAAAGGCCCGAGTTCCTCAACTAAGACCTGACACAGCCAATAAATAAATAAAAGATAACACATAAGAAAATCTAGGTTTCCTGTACTATTTCTGTGATCACTTCACTCTCTGAGTCCCCTGCCCCCACTCCAAAAGTCAGCTTGGAGTTTTGCTCAACCGCCTACTGTCTCCCCATGCTATTCACCCTACTCTTCTTGAAATGATCTTTTCTTTCTCTTCTGCCTCTGGTAACCCCTACACACCCTTCCAAATGTGACATCATCCATGAATCCTATCCTGACTTTCCTGGGAAGAGTCACAGTGTCCAGGCCACCATAGCATTGTGGGCATTTGCACTATAAATAAATTCTGTAATACTTACATTACGCCTGCCTAGACAAGGATAAGCCCTTGATGAATGCTTGTTGAATTAAACTGAACATCAATATGGATTTCTGGCTTCCTGTTTCAATGAACAAGGGACATTTCTGATCCCATAGTGTTTGATGCCAGGACTTGATTTTATGATATAAGTCTACTCTCTGGGCATCTAGAGTTGAGTGTCACATCCTAACAAAGAGATGGCTACAAGGAGGGCAGTTTGACTGGAATTTGAATATTGAACCAATGAGAAAAGAGTCTGAAAACAGCAGGAGTTAATTAGTGAATGCCAACATGGCTTTTCATTTCATGGAGAAGGAAATGACAACCCACTTCAGTATTCTTGCTTGGAGAATCCCATGGACAGAGGAACCTGGAGAGCTACTGTCCATGAGGTCCCAAAGAGCTGGACACGACTGAGCAACTATCACTTTCACTTTCATCATGGCCTGAGCATACCAGTGGCAGGACGAGACTAATACTCTGTTTCATTATTTGTAGTTACGGCTTCCAGAAAGTGATGGAACCATCTACCTGTTTCCAAACATTGTTCTCTCTACTTCTCACTGATTCTATGAACTCCTAATAAACTGAAGCAAGACCAGAGTCTGATTCTGTTGCCACCAGAGAAACCCAACTGATGCAAGGAGGCAGGAGGAAGTCGAGTGTGACTGGATCTGCATATGAAACTAAGAGTTCAGACCTATGGAAGATGGAGAGATCCCCGTGTTTTTTGTTTTTTTTAAAAAGCATAGAGAACTTGTTGTTGTTCAGTTACTAAGTCACGTCTGACTCTTTTCGACCCCATGGACTGCAGCATACCAGGCTCCTCTGTCCACTAAACCTGTAGTGCTCAATTAAAATTTTGTCATTTTGCATTTTTTTCAATTAATGGATACTAAAGAACATGACTGCAATTCCCTGAAGGGTTGCAAATTTTTTGACATTAAAAAGAGACCCTTTATAAAAAATAAATGCTGGCGAGAATAGGGAGAAAGGTGAACCCTCCTACACTGCTAGTGAGGACATAAATTGGTTCAACCACTATGGAGAACAGTATGGAGGTTCCTAAAAAAACTAAAAATAGAGCTACCATGCGTGCATTCATGCTAAGTGGCTTTAGTCAGGTCTGACTCTGTACAACCCCATGGACAGTAGCACGCCAGCCTCTTCTGTCCATGGGATTCTCCAGGCAAGAATACTGGAATAGGTTGCCACGCCCTTCTCCAGGGCATCTTCCCAGGGATTGCATCTGCAACCCGAATCTCTTCTGTCTCCTGCATTAGCAGGTGGGTTCTTTACTACTAGCACCATCTGGGAAGCCCAGAGCTACCATATGATCCCACAACTGGGCATATACCTGGACAAAAGTCGCACATGGTATACAAGACAAAATGTTTGAAGTTCTGTTGACTTGATCTTTTCACTTGGTTTTCTTTTCTTGTGAAGAATTTTCAAATCAAAGAGCAAGTTTAAAGTTTGTATCAGTTGACTGGGTCATTTTATTGGGATTTCACCAAAGTGAAGCTGCTGCACTTTGGAATGAAAATCTTTTCTCATGATAAAAGCTTATCGATCAGAGCCCCAGATCTCCAGTGATTTTATGAGAACACAATCATCTTGCTTTAAAACAAGGTTAAAATCAATGTATTCAAAGCTGGACATGCTACTAAGCACTGGAGGGTAAATTAAAATTTTGATTCTTTTTGCATTAGTGTTTAGATGTTATGTTTTTAAAGCAATGGAAGAAAGACTACTTCTTCAATGCAACGTGAACACACCTGATAAAATTTGTACAATGAAACAGAGGCAATGGACTAGTGAATTTCCAAATTAGTAAGCAATTCTATTAATGAGGACACATTAGGTAGGCAGCGTCTGCCCAGGGCCAGTCAATACACTGCAGGTCTCCAAATGTATTCCATCTCTGCCCTTGAACACCTCACAGAGCCAGCAGGTGTATATTACCCTGTGTCTCAGGCCTTGTGTGCTCCTGGAGTTAGAACAGTATTACTTTTGAACAAATACAACATTCCTTCAATGTACCACCGTTTCTGTCCCAAGAGAAATAAATAGTACTGCTAGGTCTAAGCCGGAAATCAAATTATCCCATAAAACAGGCTCAGGTGTTATAGGAAAAGTAACTTATTTAGTCAGGTTTTCTGTTTGTGTTGCTGAAATAACATGCAGAGTTTTGAAAGCTATGTTGATTTTATTTTTATTTATTTTTATTGTATTTTTTCACTTGGGTACTTTTTGACTTTGGATATGTAAAGTGGCTCCCCAAAGCTCTAATTTGCTACCCAGACTAGGAACTTACCTTGTTCAAATGATGTCCCTAGCTGAGGGGTTAAAATAGTAAAGCAAGTGCTATGCTTGGTCATTCAGTCGTGTCCAACTCTTTGGGACCCCATGAACTGTAACCTGCCAGGCTCTGTTCATGGGGATTCTCCAGGCCAAATACTGGGGTGGGTTTCCATGCCTTCCTCCAGGGGATCTTCCCAACCCAGGGATCAAACCAAAGTCTCCCACATTGCTGGCAGATTCTTTGCTGTCTGAGCCACCAGTAAAGCAAGAGAGGACAGTAATCTCAAGGTTGTCCCCATGACGAAGAACATAAAGGAAGGACTGTCAGAAGATGATGATTAAGTCATACCTTAAACAATGAGCAAAACCAGTGGAATTAATAGTGTAATACCAGGGAGTAAAAGACTTCCTTTGCAGTTCTATTGTTCTCTTCAGAACACTGAGACAATGATAAGTTTAATAAATGTTTATTGATGAGAATCTGTACACCCTGCTCCTTGCATATTCTGTACTGTTTAGAAGTAGTCACGATATCTAACATTTATTGCATGCCTACCCTGTGGTCAGCACTTCTAGTGCTTCACAGGCATTTTCTCACTTAATACACACATCAACACCCGAGAAATGGATGCTACTGTTCTCTTCTTTTACATATGAAAAGAAAAATGTTCCTTAAGAGATTAAATAATGTGCCAAAGGTCAAAATATTGGTATGTGTGGGTGACAGAGTGAAAAATCCTGGAAGTCCAGGTCCTGTGCTCAGGGCCACCACACTACTGTGTGTTACGAGCAAGGTTAATGAAACGAGATCTATAAATTACACAAGGAAGAGGAAGGAGATGACATTGATTTTAATAAAGGAGAGAATGTGAGAGAAACAAAGGGTGAAAACAACTATGACAAAGACTTTTTCTTCAAGCTTAGCAATTTATGTCCAGCCACAACTTGTTTTAAGAAAACCATTATGACAGCCATTACTCAGTAGCCTTTTCTGAGGAGAAGTCATTAGTCTTCTCTGATCTTTTCACCTTTATTCATTAGGATGTGATCGACAGGCCCCCTGAGCCCAAACCAGCAAGGCTAAGATAGTGTTCCAGAGTTGGTCCAAGAAAAATTGCTTCCTTCACCTTGGAGCCGCTCACTGTCCAACTTCTAATTTCTGTGGGTCTGTTCACTGGTTACCACGGCACCAAGGAAACCCTGACCAGCCTGTCCAGTGCTGCACCGTCAGGAAGCAAACCTCTGATGGAGGGGGAGGGCCAACATTCACTGTCCCCAGCACGCAGCAGCTGCCTGGAGCTCTGATTTCCACACCTGTCCTTTAAGCTTCCAGGCAGTTCCAACCTGAGAGATTCTACCCTGATGTCAGGCTGTGGACACTTCATCCTCAGAGCATTAAGAGACTAAAGGGAAAGCAGGCTAACTGCAAATCCACTCGTAGGGTAAATGATATAGAAGTCTACCCAGGCCTGGATTTGTACACACAACAAGGAAAGGGCTTCTTGAATCCAGGAGTCTCTCCGTCACTTCCATCAGCACCGGGAAGGCTGAGTAGCCACAAAGCAAAGCCTGCCTGTCCCTGCAGACCCTGCCGGGTCAGTTCAGGACAGGCTTGAGAGCTCTGTCTGCTCCAAACAAGTGGTTCCCAGACTTTGAATTTCACGGACGGCTAAAATGACCAAAAAAAACACGATGGGACTCATCTAGTGCCAACTATTTATTCTGCCTGGTATGGACATCAAAACAAGCAAGCAGACTACTATCTGCTGTCTGCCTTCATATCATAACAAGATGGACGTTTTCACAGCAAAAAGGAATTAAGCTAAAGGGTCTTTTAATACCGTACTAAAATAGAACATACTCAGCAGCCCTATCTGTCCATTATACGTGAATGTTACACTTTTTTTTTCTTTTTCTTTTTGCCACAGCCCAGCTCTTGAAAAACCACTGCTCTAAACCACTCAGATCTGCCCTGTCAGAATCTTGGGAGATCACAAAAAATGTTGCCACTTGGAGGAAACTATGGATAAGTTCAGGGACTGTTTCAGTGGGATGGGGATGTGGGGGTATCCATGGGGTGGCCTGATACTCTGTAGCACAAAGAACCTGGCAGAACTGAGGATAAGTCTCAGTGCCCTACACATACACTTACTGGGTGAACCTTGGCAAGAAATATAATTTCCCTGGACCTCAGATTCCTCATCTGTAAAATATGGTGGATGATCCCCCAGAGGAAGTTGAGGGAATGAATGAAAGCACCCAGTCCCCTGCCTGGCTCCGTGGGAGCTTCCTCTCCCTCAGCCTGCAGTGACTCATCTTCCCTGACACATCTCAGGTCTGTGATCTTCTAGGTCTCAGTAGGTATCTGTGCAGTGAACAAAAGAGTAAAAACAAAGCATGAGAAAAGAAGAATCTTGTTCCTTTTGGACAAGAACCTATGGGAGTCATGCTCCCTGAAATACGGCCCCAGACCATCTACACTGCCACTGGTGACAGTGTTTCAAGAGGAGAATGTGTTTCTTCTCCTCTTCAGCCTCCATACCGTGAATCCTCCAGCCATTTAAGCTTGAGGTGCCTGTTCACTCTCTCCACGACCAGGCTGATCTCAGTCATTGTTTGACCTTCATATGGACCCACCACTGTGCTTCTCATCCCTCATTTCTCACTCTGCTTCCCACAGAGCTGCGACTGAATGGTCTATCTCATAACTCACTGGCATTACTCCACTGCACCCTTCCCTTTCTCCAAGTGTGGCTCCCACTTGGCAAAACCCTAACCCTTGGTACGTACACCTCGTAAGATGATGTGGCGAATGTGCTATACTCAGTATGCCAGAAAAAATGGAAAATTCAGCAGTGGCCACAAGACTGGAAAAGGTCAGTTTTCATTCCAATCCCAAAGAAAGGCAATGCCAAAGAATGCTCAAACTACCTCACAATTGACTCATTTCACATGCTAGCAAAGTAATGCTCAAAATTCTCCAAGCCAGGCTTCAACAGGACGTGAACCGAGAACTTCCAGATATTCAAGCTGAATTTAGAAAAGGCAGAGGAACCAAAGATCAAATTTGCCAGCATCCACTGGATCACTGAAAAAACAAGCAAATTCCAGAAAAATATCTACTTTTGCTTCATTGACTACGCTAAAGCCTTTCACTGTGTGGATCACAACTAAGTATGGAAAATTCTTAAAGAGGGAATACCAGGCCACCTTACCCACCTCCTGAGAAACCTGAAGGTAGGTCAAGAAGCAACAGTTAGAACTGGACATGAAACAACAGACTGGTTCCAAATTGGGAAAGGAGTACATCAAGGCCATACACTGTCACCCTGCTTCTTTACCTTTATACACAGTAGGTCATGCAAAATGCCAGGCTGGATGAAGCACAAACTGGAATCAAGATTGCCAGGAGGAATAGAAATAACCTCAGATATGCATATGACACCACTCTTATGGCAGAAAGCAAACAGAAACTGAAGAGCCTCTTGATTAAAGTGAAAGAGGAGAGTGAAAAAGTTGGCTTAAAACTCAACGTTCAAAAAACAAAGGTCATAGCTTCCAGTCCCATCACCCCATGGCAAATAGATGGGGAAACAATGGGAACAGTGACCGTTTATTCCCCTGGGCTCCAAAATCACTGCAGATGGTGACTGCAGCCACAAAATTAAAAGACACTTGCTCCTTGGAAGAAAAGCTATGACAAACCTAGACAGCATATTACAAAACAGAGACAGTGCTTTGCCGACAAAGGTCCATCTACTCAAAGCTATGGTTTTCCATTAGTCATGTATGGATATGAGAGTTGAACCATAAAGAAGGCAGAATGCTGAAGAACAGGTGTTTTTGAACTGTGGTGTTGGAGAAGACTCTTGAGAGTCCCTTGGACAGATAAGAGATTAAACCAGTCAACCCTAAAGGAAATCAGTCTGGAATATCCATTGAAAGGACTGATGCTGAAGCTGAAGCTCCAATACTTTGGCCACCTGATGTGAAGAGCTGACTCATTAGAAAAGACCCTGGTGCTTGGAAAGATTGAAGGCAGGAGGAGAAGGGGACGACAGAAGATGAGATTGTTGGATGGCATCACAGACTCGATTGACTTGAGTTTGAGCAAGCTCCTGGAGATGGTGAAGGACAGTGAAGCCTGGCATGCTGCAGTCCATGGGGTCACAGAGAGTCAGACATGACTCAGCTACTGAACAACAACAGCAATCAACTCTGAATCTTCATCTGCACAAATGACTGCCTCTGGAAAACACATCCAGCCTTGTCTGTGGTACTACTTGAAACCCATGACTTCTAACCTTCAGTGGGACCTAATGCTGCTTAGAAATGCTCTGAGATTTCCCTGGTCTGTTCCCTCACCTGCTGTCCTAGACAAGCAATGTCACCCCAAGACTATCTTCCCATCCCCTCCCTCACTTGCCTGACAACCTCACACATTCTCTTCTCTCCCCTGACCTCAAAACTGCCCCCTGCTCAGCCTCATTCTCAGGCAGAGACCCTGCTTTCCATTTTACAGAGCGAGCAGAAGAGACCAGAAGACAACATCCACATGCGCTTACCTCCTCATCTGATTCTCTGAGCCAGTGGCCAGTTTCTTTGTCTCTTCAGCTCTGGTGGGTGAACTGTACTTCAGCTAAGAACTTGACTCCAGGGAAACAAAATTAAAAGACCTGACACCTGATCCTATGGAGCATATGATCAAATAGGATGACAGGCAAGTAAGTTAAAAATGATAGTAGAATGCATGGAGAGATCTGATGGAGAGATGGAGAGATCTAAACAGCAGATGGAGCCACCAAGGAAGGAGCCCTGGGTCTGCTTAGACGGAACATCAGAACAGGATTTGCACCTGAGTTGACCTGAAGAAGCAGCCATGAGAATGGGAAACACTCTATTAAAAAAAAGCCTGGTCTGCCGAGTTTGGGGCTTGAGGCCTTTGCTCAGGTTTGAGCCTTTCTGTCCTCAGTTGCTTAACGAGGCCGTGGTTGTGCTGGCGTGGAAGCCTCGGGTTCCACTCTCCCCATGGAGGGGGGTCTTGTCAGCTCCGTGAGCTGGCCCATTCCTTGGCGTTTCTTCGCGTTAGAGGTTTCCTGAGGCCAGGCCGGCCACTTGGTGTTACAGCCCCTGGGAGCTGAGAATGTCTTTCGTATGTAAACGGTGGGGGAGGCGGGGCATCTTTTGTGGAAATCTGAAAACTGCAGATTTCATTGACCAAAAGTAAAGGTGTCTTTGGAACGCAAAAAAAAAAGAAAAAAAAAAGCCTGATTATTAAAACTACACAACCATAGACATTGCCCCCTGTTAATGATCAAGCAGTTCAGTTCAGTCGCTCAGTTGTGTCTGACTCTTTGCAACCCCATGTACTGCAGCACACCAGGCTTCCCTGTCCAACACCAACTCCCAGAGCTAGCTCAAACTCAAGTCCATTGAGTCTGTGATGCCATCCAACCATCTCATCCTCTGTTGTCCCCTTCTTCTGCCTTCAATCATTGCCAGCATCAGGACTTTTCCAATGAGTCTATTTAGGTGGCCAAAGTATTGGAGTTTCAGCTTCAGCATCAGTCCTTCCAATGAATATTCAGGACTGATTTCCTTTAAGATGGACTGGTTGAATCTCCTTGCTGTCCAAGGGACTCTCAAGAGTCTTCAACACCACAGTTCAAAAGCATCAATTATTCAGCACTCAGCTTTCTTTATAGTCCAACTCTCACATCCATACATGACTACTGGAAAAAACAAAGCTTTGACTAGATGGACCTTTGTTGGCAAAGTAATGTCTCTGCTCTTTAATATGCTATCTAGGTTGATCATAACTTTTCTTCCAAGGAGCAAGCGTCGTTTAATTTCATGGCTGCAGTCACCATCTGCAGTGACTTTGGAGCCCAGAAAAATAAAGTCAGCCCCTGTTTCCACTGTTTCCCCATCTATTAGCCATGAAGTGATGGGACCAGATGCCATGATCATAGTTTTCTGAATGTTGAGCTTTAAGGCAAACTTTTTACTCTCCTCTTTCACTTTCATCAAGAGGCTCTTTAATTCTTTGCTTTCCGCCATAAGAGTGGTGTCATCTGCTTATCTGAGGTTATTTCTATTTCTCCTGGCAATCTTGATTCCAGCTTGTGCTTCATTCAGCCTGGCATTTTGCATGATGTACTCTGCATGGAAGTTAAATAAGCAGGGTGACAATATACACCTTAACGTACTCCTTTCCTGATTTGGAACCAGTCTGTTGTTTCATGTCCAGTTCTAACTATTGCTTCCTGACCTGCATACAAATTCCTCAGGAGGCAGGTCAGGTGGTCAGGTATTCCCATCTCTTTAAGAATTTTCCACAGTCAGTTGTGATCCACACAGTCAAAGGCTTTGGCATAGTCAATAAAGCAGAAGTAGATATTTTTCCGCAACTCTCTCCCTTTTTTGATGATTCAACAGATGTTGGCAATTTGATCTCTGGTTCCTCTGCCTTTTCTAAAACCAGCTTGAACATCTGGAAGTTCTCGGTTCATGTCCTGTTGAAGCTTGGCTTGGAGAATTTTGAGCATTACTTTGCTAGCGTGTGGGATGAATGCAATTGTGTGGTAGTTTGAGCATTCTTTGGCATTGCCTTTCTTTGGAATTGGAATGAAAGCTGACCTTTTCTAGTCCTGTGGCCACTGCTGAGTTTTCCAAATTTGCTGGCATATTGAGTGCAGCACTTTCACAGCATCATCTTTTAGGATTTGAAATAGCTCAAGTGGAATTCCATCAGCTCCCTTAGCTTTGTTTGTAGTGATGCTTCCTAAGGCCCACTTGACTTCACATTCCAGGATGTCTGGCTCTAGTTAAGTGATCACACCCACCTAGATCACACATTGCCCACTATTAATGATCAAGCAGTTAAAAAATAATATACCAACCAGACAGTTACAAACTTTATGGCTCTGAAACCAGTTGACAGCAAACATCACCCTGTGGCATCGTCCACAACTTCCCGTTCCTCATAACCAGCACTGAGCCTGGCAATGGCAGAGAATTAGACAGCAAATGGCAAACAATAGCCAAAGTATCAGAATTAGGTTTGGACAAAGCAAGTGATATCTGTGTTCTAGTCACTGCCCTGACATTTACTGCATGAAGCTCTAAAAAACGTATCCCCTGTTTGGACTTCGTTTCCTTGTCTATAAAACCAAGGATTTGAATTATGATATTTCTAAGGTCCTTCCAAATTCTAAAACTGAATGACCACAGAATACATCTGTTATGGACTATTCCTGTCCCCAGAAAATTCATATGCTGAAACCTAACCTCCTATGGGAGTGATTAGGGTTAGATGAAGTCATGATGGTGAAAAGTGAAAGTGAAAATGAAGTCGCTCAGTCGTGTCTGTCCCTTTGTGAAACCATGGACTGTAGCCTACCAGGATCCTCTGTCCGTGTGGTTTTCCAGGCAAGAGTACTGGAGTGGGTTGCCATTTCCTGCTCTGGGGGATCCTCCCGACCCAGGGTTCGAATCCAGGTTTCCCGCATTGTAGGCAGACACTTTACCATTTGAGCCACCAGGGAAGTCCACATGAGGGTGGAATCCATGAGGGTGGAGTCCATGAGGGTGGAGCCCTCACAAATGGAATTAGTGCATTTGTAAGATTCACAGTAGAGTTTGCAGCTCTCCTTTCTCCCCCAGTCGAGAATGAAATGAGCAGATAACTATCTATGAACCAGATATCAGATATGCTGATCCTTTCAGAAAAGCTTTTACTGGAGGATAGTTGCTTTACAATGTGGTGATAGTTTCTGAGGTAAGTAAAGCGCATATATCCTCTTTTTTGGATTTCCTTCGCATTTAGGTCACCACAGAACATTGAGCCGAGTTCCCTACGGTGTACAGTAGTTTCTCATTAGTTACCTGGTTTACACACGGTAGTGTGTATAGGTCAATCCCAATCTCCCAGTTCATCCCACCCCACCCCCCGCCTTCCTTGGTTGTCCATACGTTTGTTCTCTACATCTGTGTCTCTATTTCTGCTTTGCAAATACATTCATCTGTATTATTTTTCTAGATTTGACATATAAGCATTAATATTCAGTATTTGCTTTTTTCTTTCTGACGTACTTCACTATGTTCGCCCTGCTGATACTTTGATCTTGGACTTCCCAGTCTCCAGAATTGTGAGAAATAAATGTTGTTTAAGCCACATGATCCACGGTATTTTGTTAATAACAGCCCAAACTGAGACAATATCCGATTTTTAAATTTATGGAAACAAAAGGAGAAGAAAGTCGTTTGAGTTAGAGCATTAAGACCTGGGCTTCTAATCTCGGCCCTGGCTCTCCGGGGTGGTATGAGCTCCAGGAGTGACGCGAAAATACACTTGAGTGCCCTGTTCTAAGATGCTGCGTCATCCTCAGAGAATATTTCTGATGTGCTCTTTTAAAGTCTTACAAGACCTGTGACTATACTGTTGGCAGATTTCTGCTCTCTCCACTGAAGAGAAAATGACAGGAAAGTGTTTGCATTGTGTGACTGGCTTCTGCTGCCCCATCAATACCTGGCTTGAAGGATGAGTCGATACCACTTTTTTCTCCCCCAGTGAGTGCTTTGAAGTGCTCATTGCCAAGAACAATAGCCAATATTTATTAATTAGCTTTTATTCCCTCTGAAGAAATGCCTTAAGTCACATGTAGGATGAGATTTAGTCAGTCCTATGCTTGATGCCAATTTCTAGAGTCTTGTACATCACACTTGCTCATTTTAATAACTTCCTATGAAGCTCTCAGGTTATCCATTTGTATTTAGAACTGGCGGCTGGCCTTAGGTCATCAGTGAGTGACAATAGTCACATACCTTCTTGCTGGACTCTCAGAAAACTGATCCTTCTTTGTTTTTATGCATGTGTATGTATATGTAGGCTGCTCAGTGGTTCCTGACTCTCTGCAACCCTATGAACTGTAGTTTGTCAGGCTCGTCTGTCTGTGGAATTCTCCAGGCAAGAATACTGAAGTGGGTTGGCAGTCCCTTCTTTAGAAGATCTTCCTAACCCAGGGATCAAACCTGGATCTCCTGCTTTGCAGGCAGATTCTTTACCATCTGAGCTATCAGGGAAGCCCTTGTTTTTGCATAAAAGATAGCAACTGGAATCCTGTTCCAACCCTCAACCAAAATACATATCCTCAAACACTGTCAGGAATAAAACTAGTTATAGCTGAGACAGAAAGTGGTTTGTCCCTTTCTCCTGAAGTTAATACCTTGCAAAGAGTTAATAGGATGTGATTCTTAAAGAATGATCCAGTATATCAAGGAAAAATTCATGACAACTCATATCAATTGGGTATTTAGTTGTTGTGTCATGCACTGATCTAATTATATAGATCACTGCCAAACACCTTACGAACATTTGTGGGTAGTATTACTTAGGTCCTTTTTACAAATGAGAAAACTGAGCCGTCAGGGAACCTGCCCTGAGTCACACAGTGAGTGAGTGGTTCTGGTGCTGCTCCACCCAAGATGGACAGCACAACCTCAGCAGGCCCTGGTCTCCTCACCTGTCAGGGAGAAGAAAAATGCCAGCCTTGCCTCTTTCCATGAGACCAAAGGGGACAGCAGTATGAGAGTGTTTTGAAAAGCACAGAGTACGTGATTGAAGGCGGTCCTAGAGGAATTGTTTCCCCATGTATAGCATAAGCTCCTTGGGGGAAAATGTCTCACACTGAGTAGTACAAAACAAGCTCTTGATAAATACGCACTATGTGAATGAATGAAGAAACAAATGATGAAAGAACTTAGGTCTGGTGGTTTCTGTCCCCTCCCAATACAAACTCAAACTACTTTGCATGAACAATTTTGCTTTAAAATCACTTTCCTCCAAGCCCCTGGGAAATGCTCAGTAGTGTCTCTAGCTCCCTTCTGAGAAAACCTCATCACCTACGGGTGTGAATCTCAGAGGCTATCTTTCTGGTCCATGGGAAGAGGACGATGCTGGCTTAAGTGGAAATGAGCAAACATAAGAAGAATAAGTACAGTTATTTCATTTGCTAGGAACCAGCAGAGGATAAGAACATCAGCAATTTTTAACATGAGATTTTATCATGACTCATAGTCTCACTTCTGACAAGATTGTTTTTAAGATTCATATAAATATTTATGTGTGTGTGTGTATATATATATATATTTTTTTTTTTTTTCCACATGTACAAGGAGGGCACAGCAACCCACTCCAGTATTCTTGCCTGGAGAAACCCATGGACAGAGGAGCCCAGCAGGCTATAGTCCATAGGGTCGCACAGAATCAGACACAACTTAGCACGCACGTGTTCACGTATGCAGACTTCCCGGTGGCACTAGTGGTAAAGAACCTGCCTGCCAATGCAGGAGACATAAGAGAGGCAAGTTCCATCCCTGGACTGGTTAGATCCTCTGGCAGAGGACATAGCAACCCACTCCAGTATTCTTGCCTTGAGAATTCCATGGACAGAGGAGCCTGGCAGGCTACAGTCCATGGGGTTGCAAAGAGTTGGACACTACTGAAGCGACTTAGCATGCACACACATTCACATATGCATATATATTTATATAGATAGATAAACAGACATTTGTAGGTACTGCTTTTAAATATCGATCAGGACAGTAGTGTATGAGGGCAGGAGAACCCCTAAAACTGGACTCATGGGGGAACATGGAAAAGGGAGGGAAAGGCGGCTTTTGGTCTGTCCCATGAAGGACCCACCTGCTCTCTCAAGGGCCATGACCGGCCCCTGCAGGAAGCACTACGGCCAGCACAGCTGGAGCCGCCTCCCGGACGAGGGGCTGCCACCAGCCAACTGTGTCGGGAACTTGGCCCCACTGGCTCGATCCATGCCAGCGTTTGGCAAATGAAGCCCCGAGTGGAAACCTGCCAGTTTAAATGAAGTGGTGCTCTGTGCGTGCTGTTCCCTCTAACTGTCGGTAAAATAATCACTGCCTCACTCCTCTGATTGCCTTGCGGTTAGTCTGATGGGAGGCGGGGGTGGGGGTGGGGTTAGGGACTGCTTGACGTGCACAGTGAATTCCGAGAAAGGATGAATTTCAGTGGGTAACTGAAAACCGAAGATAATCTTCCCAGTTGGTTGGGGTGGAGGAGCAGTGCTGGGAGGAGAAGCACGCATCCCCGACCTCAGGGTGATCTGGCAGATGGATGGGAAAGCCTGATCCTCGCCATCTGGGTAATCCATGTGTGCAAAGTCGGGGGTTAACTGTACCCACTCTGCAAAATAGCATATGTCACAGCCACCGAATACCATCCAAGAGCAAAACCTGTTTGAATTTGCAAACAGCCTGGAAAAACAACAAGAAATCTCTTAACTGGTGTTCCCTTATTAAAGCAACTGATGTTTTGAAGGTCTTGTGTCTCATTTATAAGCTTTGGCACCATGTATGAGGGCTATTCCTAGGCAGGGCCTCCCCAAAGGACAAGGATCAACATCTTAAAGTCACTGAGTATGGTTTTATATGCTGTAACCCCCATTGTCCCCAATTCTATTCACAGTGAACGGTTTATATAAAAATGAATGAACAAATAAAGCTACTGGGAGATGACTAGCTTTGAAGCACAGAGTGTCTGCCATCTTAGTTTCTTACACAGCTAATTGTTTTCCACTGGCCCACATGGAAAAGGACCTGAGGTTGGAACAATTATTGCTGGAGTAACTGGTGAGATTATATGAAAGTATGTTACAGGCTTTAAAGTGATAAACAAATAGGAATAGTTGTTTACAGTAATAATAGAAACTACACTATATATTCCTTCCTAAATCTCTCCCCTCTGTGTGACTGCATGGCCTTTACTTACAGCACAAACATGTATATTCAGGGACCTCCAGATTACATGAGAGAAGTTCTTCTGTCTCTCATTTCTCTCCCTCTAGCCCTCATTCATTCTGTATGGTTCTCTCCTTCTCCACTAGTACATAAGATTCCTTGGCTTTTCTCTGGCAGCTCAGAAATCCTCCTGTCTCCCCAGTGGACCGCCCCCCAAACATATTTTCTTCCATCCATCTGCAACATCTACATCATAGTTGTCATAACATTTCTAGGTGGAACCCTTAGTACTATGTCCTTGCTTACCAGTGAGAAAACCAAATTATAGACACAAAAAAGACATTGTATTTTCTCTGCATATCTAATTTGTAGCAGAGTTCAATTTAGGGTCCTGTTGCCCATAGGATAGTGGATGGGGAATAAGACAACAACAGGCTCCCACCGAGCATGAGACAGGAGACCAATTCTTGACTTTCCTGGAGTTGTTGACTGCTTAGGTATTAGGCTGAGTTGTTGCTTGACTCTTATCTCCTAACTTTTGATGCAGTATCACCACTTGCTGGCTACTGATCTTAGTCAATTATTTGATATCTCCAGTCTCTGTTTTCTAATTTATAAGATAGGACTGATAAACAGTACCTGGGACTCACAGGGTAGTCTGAAGATTAAATGAGATAATTCTCATAATGTGTTTATACAGGGCCTCATACATGCATAAGCATTCAATATATGCCAGCAATTATGATTCTTCCTGTCATTATAGATGGACATGAAATCTGCTCTTTTCCTGGACCTCTGACCCTGGGGCCCCAAAAATACAGGATGGATGCTTGCAAGCAAGTTGGCTAGAGAAATTTGTTTGTTTCAACACTTGCTATTTGAGGAAAACTCAAATAACCGTTGATTAGTACTCAATCACCACATGAAAGACGAAGATCCTGAGAACAACAGCTTCTGTTTGTAGAAGGTTTAATTCCGTGTGCATTATCTCATCTGACGTCTGTGCAATGAGATGAGGGGCTACCAATCAAACCCGGTGCCTTTGACTCTGAACTGAGTCACTGCCCCCTTCCAAGGGAAGGGGTGTCTAAGAACCAGGATGGTCATGACCCAAAGATCACAGTCAGAGCTTTAGGGAAACAGGCCACTGTAATATTTCCAGAAATGCCACAAGGCTCCACAAGTCACAGCCTGTTTCACGTATTCCATGTTCATTTCCAAAATTGTCCCTAGAAATCTCAAGAGAGCCCCTTTCCCAAATAAACGCAGCCAGATGCTCCTTTTGAGTAAAACCAATTGACAGCCTGAATGATTGCAAACTCATGTTTAACTTGGTAGAGCATCCAGGTTATCTATAGTGCAGCTTATATTTGGCTTAATAAGAACTTTCATTTTCCTCAACAAGATGCAGGATAGATCTTTAAAAATGAAACAAGTAAATGTAAAGAAATGAAAAGAAATAGAAAGTCACTCTCAGAGGTACTAAAATTTGGCAAAAGGGAAAAGCGTCTCAGCAGGTCCCAAAAATAGTGACATCTCTTTTCCAAGTGAGAAGCATAAATCTGCCCATTTGCTAAACCCTTTACCAGGATGCTGACCTAGCATTTCTCCCAAGTCTCTACCTATTAGTTAGCAAGAACGCACTTAACTAAGTGTCCAAACTAGTTTAAATTTGATCCAACCCATTGTGTGTGTATATGCATTGCTTAAGCTAATGTTCAGGCGCTTTTGTTGTTGTTGTTCAGTCGATAAGTCTGTCTGACTCTTTGCGATCCCATGGACTGTAGCACGCCAGTCTTCTCTGTCCTCCACTGTCTCCCGGAGTTTGCTCAAACTTATGATAATTGAGTCTGAGATACGATCTAACCATCTCATCCTCTGCCGCCCTCTTCTCCTTTTGCCTTCAGTCTTTCCCAGCATTTTCCAATAAGTCGACTCTTTAGGCACTTTAGGAAAAAAAAAATACAACTTAGTCATTTAGGTAGCCCTCTCCCTCCCTCTTTCTCTGCTTCTATTCCTAGAATATAGTCTAACTGTATGTATGTAAGCAAGGGTCTCACTTCTTTCCCAGTTACTGGGGAGAAGAGACCCTCTGCCTCTTTAAGCCCAAACCCTGAGAAAGTTTTATGTCATTGGTTGTCTGGGCTCCTGGCTTTGTTATCAAAGACAGAAAGGTTATCTTCTCATTAGAGGAAAATCAGGTAATATGAGTCTTCCAGGCATGGCCATTGACGTACTAAAGGCAAGTGGGAATAAATGAGTAAAGTCATTCAGCAAATTCTCTATCATAATGGCCACCTCGTTTTGGGGGCTATTGCTCTGTTGCAAAATGTTCGTTTGCATGGGAACAGTTAAATATTGCCATCTTTCTCTCTGCAATAATCTTTCTCTACTATTTCTCAAACCCTCCCCATCCCTGTATATAGAAAGATGTTTATAAATATTTTCAACCCAGACCAAGGTGAAAAACTCAAGTAAGCTAAAAGAAAGTTTGTTAATAATGTTTAAATACCACCCATTTACAAATGTAACCGCTACTCCCACTTTATTCCACATAGTCTGTATTTGTTTCCAAAATGGTCCCTAAACATTTTAAGAGAGCCTTTTTTCCAAATCAACTCAGCCAGAGGCTGAACATCCATTTTGCATTTGTGAAAAATCCTCTTTCTCGTGTACATCCACCACACACGCCAGGTCCAGGCCCAAGCACCAAAATCCTTTACCTTTTGTTCTGGACACGACTGGGTGCTTTGTAAACACAGCGGTGTGGGGGTGGCAGGGGGAATCTCATCATTGATCCCAATGATATAAAAAGAACTCCAGAGAGAAGACAAATTAATGTTCACTTTGTGTTCACTGAACATAGGGGACGTGAGAATGAACTAGTGTTTGATTGGATCAAATGAATCATGAGGATCAAAGGAACGAGAGCTCTCCCTGGGGTAGGAAGTGCTGCAGGATGAATTTTCAGTTCTCCATGGTGAGTGAGCTGAGGGCTTTGGACTAAGGGGCCCTGCCTTCATCTGTGTCCACCTGGGTTTAGACGTTGACTTAGTAAACAGATATATCGGCAACATCCAGGAAAGCATGAGGGTGCCAGCAGCTGTGTTCAGCCCTAAAAAAATAAATAAATAAAAGAAGGAATTAGAAATATTTTCAAGATAAAAAGCAAAAGGAAAGACGTTGAAGCATTGGAGCCACAGAGCCGGCTGGGAAGAGTGTCACAGAATGACTGCTCGTTGCAGGGCCCTGCTCGCTGACACACAGGCCAGGCTGGTGACAGAGGAGCTTTCTTGGGCTGTCAGATCATTTTCAGAAACTGCAATTCATGTCACGCTAATAGCTCAGTCTATAATTAGGTGTATTTATCTATGTCCCTGGGATATGTCTCCTGCCTGTCTATGCTTAGTTTTCTCCAAGAACAAATAATCCAGATGAGTTATGAGTCTCCAGAGTGGCGAGTGGGAGTGTGTGTGCGTGTTGAAAGCACTGTTATCAGATCGCCTAAGAGCAATCTTCTTATTGACCAAATGGGTGAATAGAGAGCATCTATTCTCATGGGAAGCAGAGGAGGCTGGTGCTTTCCGGAAAGAACAGGAAAGGAAACCATTTCCTTCTCTCTGCCACAAACGTACTATGATTGTGCTATTTCTGTGCCTTCCTTTAGTAGGTCAAAGGGGTACACCTTTGCCATGACTTCAGACTGCTTGGCAAGATGATCAATAAAAGTGAAAGTGAAAATGTTAGTCTAGTCGTTCAGTCATGTCTGACTCTTTGCAACCTCATGGACTGTAACCCTCTTGGCTCCTTTGTCCAAGGACTTCTCCAGATAAGAATACTGGAGTGGGTTGCCATGCCCTCCTCCAGGGGGTCTTCTTGACTCAGAGATCAATCCCAGGTCTCCAGCATTGCAGGCAGACTTTTTGCCTTCTGAGCCACCAGGGAAACCCTGATAAATAAAAGCAGTGTGTCAGTTAACATTTTTTAAAGTATTTGGAAAGCCATAAAAGCTTCTGCCGGCTTCCCTGATGGCTCAGCGTTAAAGAACCCACCTGCCAATGCAGGAGATTCAGGTTTGATCTCTGGATCCAGAAGATCCCCTGGAGAAGGAAATGGCAACCCACTCTATAAGCTTCCCAGGTGGCACAGTGATAAAGAATCCACCTGCCAAAGCAAGAGACACAGGAAACATGGACTCAATCTCTGGGTCAGAAAGATCCCCTAGAGCAGGAAAAGACAACCCAGTCCAGTATTCTTGCCTGGGGAATTCCATGGACAGAGGAGCCTGGTGGGCTACAGTCCATGGGGTCACAAAGAGCACGACTAAGCACGAGGCAGGAAAAACCTGATGCAGGTGGACGAGCCTGTAAGTAGCTAGATGTTTTTCTTCTTTCCTTTATTTCCATCTGTTTTACAACTCAGGAAGAGAGAACTTATCATTGATTGGCCTGGCTAATTATGCAAAGACTGACAAAGCAATTGGAAGCAAATGGGGTGGTATAGCATTTTATTGGACTTTGATTGTCTTGATTCTCCATGTCCGTGAGATTTCTGGGTAGATCCTTCTGTCAGAAAACTGACACAAAAGACTACGCTTTGTACTTCTCTCCTTTCCCAAGGAAGCGAAGGAATCAGCCAGCTGCTGCCTGGCTTGTCGCTCCCTGGGAAGTCATGTTCATGCATGAATAACATTTGTCCTCCAAATCCCAGCCCCTCTGCTAGGGCTCCCGCGCCACCCTTGTAACAAGTGGGGCATCCTCCGACCCAGACTGCCAGTCAGGGGAAGCTGCAATAATTATCTGCAGTTTGCAATAGATATTAACTTTCACAGAAGTTGAAAGTGGAATCCACTTTTTAAAAACAAATATATGTTGGTTGCTTTTTATGCTGCAGTACTATCTTCATTTAATACTCAAGACCATCCTAAAAATAGATATCTTCATTTCCCCATTTCCCAGAGAAGATAAGGGAACTAAAGCATGATGAAGTTAAATTACTGGCCCAAGGACCCACGGGTAATATAAGGCTGAGATTCAAACCATGGTTTGCTGTGCACAGAGCCTGCATCACCTCTTTGTCCATCCTGTCACAGGGTCGGGGTTCTTGCTTGCCACCTAAACAGGCTGCCTATTCTAACAGAAAGAGGAAACTATTTGCACTGCACTTTTGTTCACTGATATAAGAGAATGAAATACTGATCATTAATCCACTAATTTCATTGATTCACAGCCCCTATCATTTACCCAGACTGCTGGCTGTTTTACCCCTTCCTGATAAAGGTGAAGAACTCTGGATGAGGTTGAATATTATTTTTATGGATTTCACATATACATATGTATGTAAAATAAGAGTCATCCAAAGTAAATGAAAAAAAAAAAAAATCTAGATGAGAACTCAGTACCAGGACTCACAAAAGTTAATAATCAGAGCAGGACTTCCCTGGTTGTCCAGAGGTTAAGAATCCGCCTACCAGTGCAGGGGACACGGGTTCCATCCCTGGTCTGAGACCACAGAGCAACTACTGAAGCCCACATGCCTAGAGCCCAGGCTCCACAACAGCAGAAGCTACCGCAATGAGGAACCCAGACGCCGCAGCTAGAGAAAGTCCGTGCGCAGCACCAAAGACCCAGCACAGCAAAAGTAAAGTAACAACAATAATAATAATCAGCAACTATCAGGTATTAGTGTTCGTTTTGTAGAAGCAGATCATGTGCCATCACTTTCACAAGGTTCAATTTTCTAAATTTCAATTAGAAATCAGGTTATGTCAGAGACCCCAACTCTTGAAGTCAAGCTTGGCTGAACACATCTCATAGAAGGCCTGCTGAAACTGTGGCCCTCATGGATCTCCAGTGTGACTGCGTGGGACTCCCGGTGTGTCCACTGGAGAGACTAGGAATGCAGAACTCCAGCAGCCCAGGAAACTGAGCTATGACAATACCACCAGCCACCTCACCTCCATCATGTCACACCAGGGCACTCCACAACCTTGCCTTAGTCCTTCTGGGTTTCTATAGCCAAGTGCCAGAGACTGGATGGCTTGTAAACCACAGAATTGTTGTTCTCACAGTTTAGTGGCTGGAAAGTCCAAGTCCAAGGTGCTAACAGGTTGGGCCAGTTCAGTGTCTGGTGAGAGCCCACTCCTTGACCACTGTCTTTTCGCTATAACCTCATGTGGTGGAAGGAAGGAACAAGGGGTCTTTCTGGGGTTCCTTCTAGAAGCACACTAATCCCATTCATGAGGGCTGCACTCTCAGGACCCAATCACCTCCCGAAGGCCCAGCCCCTAAAATCATCAGCTAGGGATTAAGGATTTCAGCATACACATTTTGGAAGGACACAAACATTCAGCCCATAACAATCTGCAAAATAGATTTGTGTCTTATCTTCACTTCTTTCTCCTTTCATATGCTGTGGGCCAAAGGACAGACTGCAGAAGAAAATTCACAAGAAAGGGAAGAATTAAGTCTGCAAACACACAGAGAAGAGTGTTGTGAATCCTGGAAAACTGCAAATATTCATGAGGTTTAATCAACTTGAGGTAAAATAAATCGTCTTTTGAAATAAAAGGGCAAACATTACACATCTGGGGCAAAATAATAAAGGGTGAGAAAGCTAAGCTCTTCCTTTTATCCATAGTTAGCAACTCCATCAAAATTACTGTTTTTCTTCCTGCTAAGCAAACTCAAGGCGCCTGAAAATTACATGGTTGGAAAACTAAGTCCATCTAGGAATTAGCTAACTTCACTGGTAGCTGTGAAAGGAGAAGCAGAATTGAGACAGATTCATTTAACTGTCAGGCTATTCAGCCAATATTCTTTGCCTTGTTATTAAGGCTAACATCCATAAATTTTGTCACTTTTGTAAATGAAAAGATATTACTTAATTGACAGGAAATTTCTTTTTAATTAGAAAAGCACCTTTGCTGAATGGTTTTAATCACAGGAGAAGCAGCTTCAAATGGTTAGGTAAGAAACTAGAGGCATAGTTAAATCGCCTGGCAATTTAATTGAATTGTTGGCTAAAATTCTGGAAAATATGGCATTTTCAAACCACAGGTGTGTTGTATTATTTTTTAAGAAATACAAGAATGTGATACATTTCTACAATGTGTTAAATCACCATAATTTTAGATTTTTTTTGCTTCCCATTGTCAGCAAATTGAATGATTAGTTGCTGTATAGTCTTTAGCCTAGCAAATTCCAAGGGAAGAACAGAGCCCATTTTGGCCTTTATTCAGTAGGTATTTAATGTCCTCTTTAAGTGGCCCATCTTTCTTGTTCTACATAATGATGATAAAACAAATTCCTGTTCATTTCATCTTTAATATATGTTTATGACTGTTGGGAAAATTAATGACACTTCAGCTAGCATTTAATATGTGTTTATTTTCTGAGCAAAGCTATCCATATTACGGATGACAATTCATCCATACGTGCATGGAATCAAATATCAGGCTTCTTGAATGTCTTTTAAATAAAAGACTACAATTCACAGGGATAAAAGGCGGCTTGATTTTTAAGACTCTCTTTGGACCTTACCACACCCTTTCCTTTTCTTTATCTGCAGTAAAATAAGAAAAGGATAGCATTACCTAGAACTTCCCTGGTTGGCCCGTGGTTAAAATTCTGCTCTTCCCCTGCAGGGGTGTAGGTTCAGTCCCTGGTCTGGGAACTAATATCTCCACATGCCCCAGGGTACAAAAAAGAGAAAAGACAATAGCCTTACCTAATCAGGGTGTGTGGACCCCCAGTTGGGCCCTAGTCTGGCTGAGGGATTTACTTTTAAGGAGTGAGGACAATGTGGGGAGGAGTGAGAGTAAAGATGAGCAGATACATGCATTAGTTTTCTGGGAAAGAGGCGGGGCTTTCCTGGAAATGGGGTGCTACCTGTTTTCTTATTTTTAGATCAATGACTTCTGGCTATGGCCAGCAGTAGGTAGGTCATTTAGTTTGCTCATGTAGTAAAATTAGCATAGAATGAGACTCAGGGTCTGTTGGAGGTCAGATTTGTCACCATCTTGGTTTCAGCTGATTCTACCCAGTTTTTGCTTTTCTCTTTCTATAGCTTCCTTTCCTTGTGTCCAGATCCTGTGACTTAAAAAAAATATATGTTAATTCCTGTTCAAGAGAGGGGTTGATGAGTTTTGAGCAAGGGTCTGGTGGCAACTCTGGTAACAAAAGTACTTAAGAAAATAGATGTTTACACAGATTCTTTGCCATTCACTTCATCAGGGGAAAAACTTTAAAATAGATCTTATATAAACAAATAAATATAGGTTAGACAAGGTGTTTTCATAGGATTCAAGGTTAGTAAATAACTCATTAGCATTAATATATGCCTATGAGTCATATTTGAAAACTAAATCTGCTACTTAGAAATGGCAGTGGAAAATATCAGTGTAAATTTAAAGTGCTAGGGTGTTAATTAACTGAAAACTAGATATTAGAGAGGGTCAAATAATTTGTAATTTAGTATCCATGCTCTGCATTCCTTAGCAGTCAAAAAATAATATTTTATTTGCCTGAAATAACTATCAACCAATAATTATTTGTAAGTTGCACAGCATTAAATGCAAGTAAGATAACTTTATGACTAAAATTGTCAATTTTTTTTAATTCATTTTATAATACATTTTACTCATTGTGCTGGTAAGTTAACTTTTCAGACCAATAATGCTGTTTGCCAGAGAGGACATGTTGCTAATTCTTTGCAGGGAGAGGTATTAAAAACCAGGCCCTATAGTACCTATTAAAAAATTAAAAGAGATGCCTTAATCAAAACAGGAGGAAGTCTCATTTTAGTTCAGGCTGCTATAACAAAATATTAATATTATATACAAAAAACAACACGATAGACTGTGTGACTTAACAATTTATTTCTCACAGCCCTGGAAGCTAGAAAGTCCAAGATGAAGGTGTTGACAGAGTCCAGGGTCTGATGAGGACTCACTCCCTGGTCTGCAGAGAGCCATCATTTTGTTATGTCCTCATCTGGCCTTTCCTTGGGTGAATATATTCAGAAAAAGAAAGCAGCTCTCTGGTCTCCTCTATAAGGGCATTAATCCCAGAGTAGGGTCCCACCCTTGTGACCTCATCTAAGTCTAATTACCTCCCAAAGGTCCCTCCTCCAAAGACCATCACACTGGGGATTAAGGCTTCAACATTTGAATTTTGAGGGGACATACACACTAAGTCCTTAGCAAGTACATGCACTGTGGTACTCTTGGAAGTATATAAGGTGGAGGGAAAAATCAGTCTCACTCCTGAGCATCACCTGGAGGTCCTAAGTTTGCTTCAAAGCCTGGTCCCTTCTTGACAAACTGCCAGCTAACGGCATCTCCCTGGTCCTAGGGTAACAAGAATAGTAGCTGACACTGACTTTAGGTCGAGAACTGTTGTAGTCACTTCACTATAATAACTAATTTAATTTACATTTAACAATTATATACCACAACATAGGTATTATTGTTAGCCCTAAGTTTAATAGGTGAGTGGCAGGAATGGGATTAACAGGCAGGCAATGTGGTAGCAGTAGAGTTTTAACCACTCTTCTCGTCTGTGAAGCCTTTCTCACCCCTGCTGCTGCTGCTGCTAAGTCGCTTCAGTCGTGTCTGACTCTGTGCAACCCCATAGACGGCAGCCCACCAGGCTCCCCCATCCCTGGGATTCTCCAGGCAAGAACACTGGAGTGGGTTGCCACTTCCTTCTCCAATGCATGAAAGTGAAAAGTGAAAGTGAAGTTGCTCAGTCATGTCCGACTCCCAGGGACCCCATGGACTGCAGCCTACCAGGCTCCTCCGCCCATGGGATTTTCCAGGCAAGAGTACTGGAGTGGTGTGCCATTGCCTTGTCCATTCTCACCCCTACCTGTTACCAAATCCTCTTCTTTTATTCCTTCTGTTCTACTCCCACCGATCTCAGTAACTCACTTGGCCATTTCATGAGTGTTGTCCCTTGTGAGAGACTGAATATACAAATGAATAAAGGCCAAACCATATGTAAAAATAGAATTCTGACCCACAGTCTGCAGCAACTAGTACAGGAAACCAACCCGTGATCTATAGAAGCCAACCCAGAATGCCAGCCTGCTATCTGTAAGTCAGACTTGTAGGAAGTCAGATCACAATCTCTAGCAACAATCCAGATCAGATCAGATCAGATCAGTTGCTCAGTCGTGTCCGACTCTTTGCGACCCCATGAATCGAAGCACGCCAGGCCTCCCTGTCCATCACCAACTCCCAGAGTTCACTCAGACTCACATCCATCGAGTCAGTGATGCCATCCAGCCATCTCATCCTCTGTCGTCCCCTTCTCCTCCTGCCCCCAATCCCTCCCAGCATCAGAGTCTTTTCCAATGAGTCAACTCTTCGCATGATGTGGCCAAAGTACTGGAGTTTCAGCTTTAGCATCATTCCTTCCAAAGAAATCCCAGGGCTGATCTCCTTCAGAATGGACTGGTTGGATCTCCTTGCAGTCCAAGGGACTCTCGAGAGTCTTCTCCAACACCACAGTTCAAAAGCATCAATTCTTCGGTGCTCAGCCTTCTTCACAGTCCAACTCTCACAGCCATACATGACCACAGGAAAAACCATAGCCTTGACTAGACGAACCTTTGTTGGCAAAGTAATGTCTCTGCTTTTCAATATGCTATCTAGGTTGGTCATAACTTTCCTTCCAAGGAGTAGGCATCTTTTAATTTCATGGCTCCAATCACCATCTGTAGTGATTTTGGAGCCCAGAAAAATAAAGTCTGACACTGTTTCCACTGTTTCCCCATCTATTTCCCATGAAGTGGTGGGACCAGATGCCATAATCTTCGTTTTCTGAATGTTGAGCTTTAAGCCAACTTTTTCACTCTCCTCTTTCACTTTCATCAAGAGGCTTTTTAGTTCCTCTTCACTTTCTGCCATAAGGGTGGTGTCATCTGTGTATCTGAGGTTATTGATATTTCTCCCAGCAATCTTGATTCCAGCTTGTGTTTCTTCCAGCCCAGCGTTTCTCATGATGTACTCTGCATATAAGTTAAATAAACAGGGTGACAATATACAGCCTTGAAGAACTCCTTTTCCTATTTGGAACCAGTCTGTTGTTCCATGTCCAGTTCTAACTGTTGCTTCCTGACCTGCATACAAATTTCTCAAGAGGCAGATCAGGTGGTCTGGTATTCCCATCTCTTTCAGAATTTTCCACAGTTTATTGTGATCCACACAGTCAAAGGCTTTGGCATAGTCAATAAAGCAGAAATAGATGTTTTTCTGGAACTCTCTTGCTTTTTCCATGATCCAGCGGATGTTGGCAATTTGATCTCTGGTTCCTCTGCCTTTTCTAAAACCAGCTTGAACATCAGGAAGTTCACGTTCACATATTGCTGAAGCCTGGCTTGGAGAATTTTGAGCATTATTTTACTAGCGTGTGAGATGAGTGCAATTGTGCGGTAGTTTGAGCATTCTTTGGCATTGCCTTTCTTTGGGATTGGAATGAAAACTGACCTTTTCCAGTCCTGCGACCACTGCTGAGTTTTCCAAATTTGCTGGCATCTTGAGTGCAGCACTTTCACAGCATCATCTTTCAGGATTTGCAATAGCTCAACTGGAATTCCATCTCCTCCACTAGCTTTGTTCGTAGTGATGCTTTCTAAGGCCCAGTTGACTTCACATTCCAGGATGTCTGGCTCTAGGTCAGTGATCACACCATCGAAATGCAAAAAAGCAAAATGGCTGTCTGGGGAGGCCTTACAAATAGCAACAGTCCAGGGAGCCCAACAAAAATTTCTCTGCTAATTGACCCACAATATCCAGGACTTGATGAATAAATGACAGCTTCCCTAATTTTTGTCCCTACTTCCAACTTAGGATCAACCAGAGAAAGTCTAATATACACTTCTGACCCGTCACAAAGATGATTCTAATTAGGTTGCCGACAGCCTCTAGTCACGGCACACCTGAACCTTCCCCCTTTTTGATGATCAGGTTTTCCCACTCCTCTGCCTTCCTGTGTGTCTCAGCCAGGACACAGATGATGGTGTCTGACTTTCGTGCTACAGCAAGCTCTGAATAAACAGTCATTGCCTGTTCCGATTTGGTTGGCCCTTGTTTATTCCACACTGGCCCCCTCCATATCTTCCCCTCTCCAGCACAGAGACGATCTAGCATACAGATTGGGTTGTAGGAAGAGACTGAAGTCCAGAAATCTGCATGGGGATGATGGGACTTGAGCTGTGCTTTGAGGAGAAGCATGATTCAAAAAGCTCAACAGGAGGCTGGGATGAGCTCACATAGAGAGTGGTGTGTGCAGAGGAGAAAGAGGATCCTGTGGGAATTTGAGAGGAATGCTAATTCTCAGGCCCCACCTCAATTTACTGAATCAGATACAGTATGGGTGAAGCCCGGCAATGGTTTAAGAAGCTATCAGGTGACTCTGATGCAAACCAGAGTTTGAGAACCAGGGCACTATGCCAGCACTGGCAGTACACTCTGTTGGAATGCACAGAAGTTCTGCTGACTGATGAACTTGAAAAAAGCAGCGGCAGTTCCCCAGGGAACTGATCTGGGGGCCACACTTCAAGTCGCAAAGTCTTAAATGATTTTTTCCCATGATTATGATGACCTTGAGAGTTTTCAGGAGTAGTGGTCAGGTGTTTTCTAGAAATGTCCTTCAGTTTGAATTTGGCTGGCATTTTCTCATCATTAGACAGGGGTCAAGGGTTTGGGGAAAGAAGACCACAGAGATAAAGTGTCACTTTCATCACATCTTCCTAGGGTACGTACATCCAACATGATTTGTCTCTGTTGATGCTGACGTTGATCACCTGGCTAAGGTAGTATGTATCAGGTTCTAAATTATTCTAATGCAATTGAATTTCAAGATCTTCTGATGTATGAAAAAAGATCCAAACTGCTTAACTTGGCATACGGAGCCCACCGGGACATGCCCCTTCCTGGTTCTTTATCTTCATCCCATCATTTCCCGATTTGTACTCTAGGCTGCATAAATAACAAATTGCTTGAGGTCAACCCTTCCCCCTACACACACACACACACCACCCAGATTGACATTTCTTTCTTTCTTCAGAGAAGATATCTGGTTAGACTCCAATTTCCATACATCTACTTCTCCCCTCTCTCATAACCTCTCATCTCTCCTCACTTTCCTCAATTCTTCACTAACTCTATTTGATGGAAATTAAATAGCTTAAGGTTCTCTCTCTTCCATTAAAACAACAGTTTTGCAAGAACAAGGACTTTGAAGTGTTCATCCTGAACCAATAACATAGTAGACAATCAATAGGTATTTGCTAAATTATATGCCAAACAAAAACCTTACCATTGCAACTATCAAAGAAAATCACTCATCTTTTGAAGGTCCATTTTTTACTACTCCAGTTGATGAAATTAAATAATTTCAAGTGTCAAGTAAAAGGTGTCTAAAAGAGCCAGCCATTCTCAGAGCTCTGTATCTCTGCAGCCTAATTAGTACTATGCATTTCCATTAATCCTCTTAATGGCCTTTTTTTCCCCAAAACTGCTCTTACAGACGAAGATTTGCTCCAAAAACATAAAACAACATTCAGAAAGCTTCTGTTGTCATGATTAATTCCAGTCCCACTTTCTTATATATGAAAAGAGGGTGGAGGCAGATGTAGACATGTGAACATTTGGGTGGTTTCACCAGTGGTGGCTGTCACATAGTTAAGTTGGAAACATCAATCAGTATGGTGCCCTTTAGAATCTACCCTCCAAGGTTACATCCAAACCACCTTAATGGGACAGTGCAGAGGGCAGAGACAGCATCTTTGCTGGCAGTGGCTTCATCCATCATGTTCCTAACCAGCAAATAGAGACTGATGAAGGTGCTGGGCTGCAGCTGGGTGAGGGTGGCAAGGGTTGAGGGTGTGCTGGCGACGCTCTGCTTGCTACGCTCAATGCCTCTCTCATCTGGCGCCAAACGTTTCCTCTGAGGTGTTTGCTTTGAAAGACAAATATTGATATTTGCTGCCGCTGGCTTTTTCATTAAATACTTGGCTCCTTGATACACATTCTTTTCTAAATAATTTCCCTTCATCTCCTGGCTAGTCTGAAATTAGGGAGCAAATTTAGCCTTGTGGAAATTTGCTTTGACTCCAAACCTCCCTCTCTCACAGGTAATGTCCTTGAACCCGGAAGCATTCGGTATTCGGATCTTTCTTTCCAGATCTTTCCCAGCCAAGCCAAAGGCTGCACTGAGCTGAGAAGGCTGTGTGACTTACAGAGGCATCCAGCCTGGAGACCTCTCCTCGTGTTGCTGTCTCCCCCTGAGTTTCCTGGACAGGCTACAGGCATTCTTTGATCATTTTGCCCAGCTGAGCACTCCAGGGCAACTCTTCTAAAGACCCCAAAACAGACTTTGCTCACTTTCACTCTCACGGCTCATGTGAGTAGAAGAGTGAGTTATTCTGAGGCCAGTGAAGGCGAGTTTGGCTGGAGGGCTCTGGCTCTGGTTTCCAAACCTGCAGCTTCCCAGACCTGCCACTGGACCTACATAGATACCCTCCCAGCCTCGTCCATCACTTAGAGGAGAGAGTTTTTCTTAATCAGGCAACATGCTTTTCAGATTTGAAAAAGCTTCACACGTCTGCATCATGTTAGGCCTTTAAAGATGGCAGTGAAATACGGGATGATTCCTGCTGTCACTCAGCAGCTCTGATCAGAAAAATACCAAACTTGCAAAAGGGGCTGTGAGTTAATGCCCCTTCTGAGCACCTGTCCACTGTGGTTTCTAGAGCCCAACTGCTCCTCTTCTCAAGGTACCTCAGGTATAATTCAGTGGTTTTCAACCCAGCCACACATTAGAATCAATAGGAATTTTGACTTAATTGGTCTAGAATGGAGTCCTGGCAAGAGCAGTTTTTGAGAACTCCCCAGATGATCCTAAGTGAAGCCAAGGCTGAGAACCACTGAACACTATCCTTCCTGGGTCCTTTTAGCAGAGGACTATCTCCTAGTTAATCAATCCCCCTGGTCATTAATGACACTTAGACACCACTACTTACCTTCTCTTCTTCCTTCAATTAGAAACTAGGTACATATATACAGTGGAATATTACTCAGCCATAAAAAGGAACAAATTTGAGTCAGTTGTAAAGAAATGGGTGAACCTAGAGCCTATTATACAAAATGAAGTGAAAGATAAATATTGTATATTAACACATATATACGGAATCTAGAAAAATGGTACCGATGAACCTATTTGCGGAGAAGCAATGGAGACACAGAGGCAGAGAATAGACGCGTGGGTACAGCAGGGGAAGGAGAGGGTGGGGCGAATTGAGAAAGTAGCATTGACATATATACACTATCATGTGTAAAACAGATAACTAGTGGAAAGCTGCTATATAACACAGGGAACCCAGCCTTGTTTGTGACGACTTGAGGCAGGGTGGGGGGTGGGGGAGGGAGATGGGAGTGGGGAGGGAGGCTCAATTTGGAGGGGAGGTACATATAATTATGACTCATTCACATTGTACAGCAGAAAGCAGCACAGCTTTATAAAACAATTATTCTCCAATTAAAAAATAAATAATGAAGAAAAAGAAACCAGACCTTTTCAAACTAATATGACTTTTTTTTTTCTTAAGGGAGTTGCTCTGTTTCTGCATTTGGTGAATCTCCCCATCTGCACCTCCATATGCATTTTAGACAGAATCAGGGCTTACATCCCACTTGGAAGCTGAAAATGCGAGATACTGACTTTCTCAGCCCCTGCCCCCCACCCCCCCACCCCCTGCCTTGCAGCTATACATAGTCAGGTGACATAGGTACCAATCACCACCAGGCTCCTGGTCTTTGACTTGGGGGCCATTAAAGCAAAGAAGGAAAGACTCTGGGAATCTTCTGGTGATGGTGGTAGTAGAGTCCAGGGCCAGCGGCAGCAGGGAACAAACTGCCCGGTCCAATTCCTGGCAGTGTCCCCCGCTTAGTCTCCTCCCCAGGATGACCGTGGGTCTCAGTCATGGCTGCAGAGCCTCAAGCCTGGTTCTCTCAGTGATTCTGTGAGCTTGCAGTCTCCATCTGATAAGTTCCTTTCCAGAGTCAGTCTCTATTTTTACAACTAAGAACCCTCTTGTTCCTTCATAGCAGATGTCACAAACTACCCTCAGAGGAAAGTTGCCTGTTTTGGAATGAGAGTTGAATTCCCTACCCCTTTGATATAAATCCAGAGATCAAATCTAAAACTTCAATTTCATTTGCTTAATTTCCATTCTTCCTTCCAGTTCTATGAATAGGTAATCTGGCCAATTAACTTTTGAATTTTATTCACCACCCACAGCAGAATTCAGGTTAAGCCACCCCCTGCTGCCTCTATCTCTTTGCCCTCCGTTGATCAGCTCCTGGTATTTTTCACAAGGTGGCTGCATCATCAAAGCAGCAGCCCTGTTGGGCGGACTTTACATTCTGTCTGCACTGCACCAGCTTTAGAAATAGACTTGTCTTTTATTAAACCATGGGTGTTGTTCAGTCACTCAGTAGTGTCTGACTCTTTGCAACCCTATGGACTGAAGCACACTAGGCTTCTATGTCCTTCACTATCTCCTGGAGTTTGCTCAAACTTGTGTCCATTGAGTCAATGATGTCATCCAGTCATCTCATCCTCTGTCTTCCCCTTTTCCTCCTGCCCTCTATCTTTCCCAGCATCAGGGTCTTTTCCAGTGAGTCAGCTCTTCGCATCATGTGGCCAAAGTACTGGAGCTTCAGCTTCAGCATCAGTCTCTCCAATGAATATTCAGGGTCTATTTCCTTTAGGATTGAGTGGTTTGATCTCCTTCCTGAAACTCTTTAATCATGTTAACTAAGTCCAACCACATCATAATATTCTGTTAGTGAATGTCCCCCCCAGAGTACAGTACAGCTGGTGACTGCCATGTTTGTGACATGAAGGGTGTGGAGAGGAACCACTGTCACTGATACTTTGGCATATCTCAAAGCCTCCTTCCATGCTTTGGTGATGGTTGGATCATAAAAGGTATGGAATAAAGCTTCATAAAGTACAATTCTCTTGGGAAAGCAGGAGACCTTTCACCTCCTTTCACCATGACCAGGAGCAATTTTGTGCTCACACCCCACTGAAGCACCTTAATTCCAGTGCCAGAATGAATTACCAATTTGCAACTCTATCTAAGGCATACTCAAGCACACAACTCATATGATATTGAACCCCCGTTAAGAGAGCTAAAAGTGAGATGTTGTGTGACTAATTCCCCAAACTCCTCACATTTTCTTTTGCAGATTTCCTTAGAAAGTTTAGTGAAATTTGTGGGGAAAAAAATCTACTCTGATGACAGAAATTCTCTGTTTCTCTGCAGTTCCTTCATATGGAGTGTTGGCAAGCATTTGTAATCCCCATGGTTTTAGGAAATACTCTTTTCCCCAGAGATTTTGGTTTCTGGGTGTTATGACTAAAATATCGTATTCCCCTAAATTCACATGTTGAAGTTCTAATTCCAAAAGTAATGATATTTAGAGAAAGGGTATTTGGTGTTACTTAGGGTACATACTTTATATGGGGCTTCCCTAGTGGCTTAGATGGTAAATAACCTGCCTGCAATGTGCGGACCTGGGTTCGATCCCTGGGTTTGATCCCTCCAGGGGAGGAGGCAATGGCTACCCATTCCAGTGTTCTTGCCTTGAGAATTCCACGGACAGAGGAGCTTGGTGGGCTACATACAGTCCATGGGGTCGCAAAGTGTCAGACACGACGGAGAGACTAATACTACCTTATGGGCTTCCCAGGTGGCACTAGTGGTAAAGAACCTGCCTGCCAGTGCAGGAGATGTAAGAGACACAGGTTTGATCCCTGGGTTGGGAAGATCCCCTGGAGGAGGGCATGGCAATCCACTCCAGTGTTCTTGCCTGGAGAATTCCATGGGCAGAGGAGCCTGGTGGGCTATAGTCCATAGGGTTGCACAGAGTCGGACACAACTGAAGCAACTTAGCACTCACAAAAAGGGTTAGATTAGGTCATGGGGGTAGGGCCCTCGTGACCTCCTTCTAAGAAGAGAAAAAGCAAAAAAAAAAAAAAAAAGAGAGAAAGGAATCACTCCTTCCATCATGTGAGGACACAGCAAGCCAGGAAGACAGTCCTCAACAGAACTTGACTGAGCTGGCACCCTGATCTCAGACTTTCAGACTCCAGAACTAGGAGGAAATATGTCTCTCTTGTTTAAGCCACTTCAGTTCAGTTCAGTTCACTCGCTCAGTCGTGTCCAGCTCTTTGCGACCCCATGATTTGCAGCACACCAGGCCTCCCTGTCCATCACCATCTCCCAGAGTTCACGCAAACTCACATCCATCAAGTCAGTGATGCCGCCCAGCCATCTTAATCGTCTGTTGTCCCCTTTTCCTCCTGCCCTCAATCCCTCCCAGCATCAGAGTCTTTTCCAATGAGTCAACTCTTCACATGAGGTGGCCAAAGTACTGGACTTTCAGCTTTAGCATCTTTCCTTCCAAAGAACACCCAGGGCTGATCTCCTTTAGAATGGACTGGTTGGATGTCCTTGCAGTCCAAGGGACTCTCAAGAGTCTTCTCCAACACCACAGTTTAAAAGCATCAATTCTTCGGCACTCAGCTTTCTTCACAGTCCAACTCTCACATCCATACATGACCACTGGAAAAACCATAGCCTTGACTAGACAGACCTTTCTTGGCAAAGTAATGTTTCTTGGTCTGTGATATTTGTTATGGTAACCTGAGCAGACTAATACCCTTGATGAAGACATGATAGACAAATGGCCTTGGGCGTCCAAAAGCTGGTCTCTTGGACAGAAAGGGAATGTTGATGCTTATAGAAGGAATGTAGACTCCATGCTCCTTGAGGGCACAGATTGCCTTCTTAATGTATTTGAATCCTGGGCAATTGGACCAATGGTTGGCCCATGGGAGGCATTCAACAAATATTTGTGAATTAGCCAATAAACAAGTGAGTGGACAGTTGGATGGAACAGAACAGATCAGGGGATAAGAGAAGGAATAGAGGAAACAGAAATGACCCCTGAAGGATGTAATTAACAAGGTGAGATTAAACATGCCTCTTATGGACTTTGGTGACAGTTTGCGAAACCAAAACCAAGCCTTTTCATGTCAAACACTTCAGAAAGATAAATTGATTTATCTGTTGATAAATCAGAAAGATTACTAGGAAACAAAATAACTAAGATTCTCAGATCTGCCTGTTTTTCCTATGTTCTGAGCTATTCATTTCATCTCCCAGTACTTCTGTTTTTATATTCATAAAACAACTGATATAAATTAGCTAATGTTTCAGATTTCTTCCAACATTAATGTCCCAAGATTGTATTAGCTACTGCAATTGAAAATGCAAACTTGCAGAAAGTACATTATGAAAAATTAGTATCATCATTTTGATTTTTCATTTACATATGTATTACTTTTAATCATTTTTGCTAGAGACTTGACTTTTTAAAAAATTCAGTTTGCTTTTGAAATGTAACCATTAGTGCTATTCATCTGGAAAAGAAAGTAGAACCAATAGTGCCTACCACAGGGAAGGGAAAGTCTTTTCAGTTAATGATAGTATCTATAGGGAATGTAGACGGGAAATAAATGAACTTTGAATCTTACTTCATGTGGCGGTTCCAAATATGTCCACCAGTTCTTTGATACCCCTCCATTAAAAAGGTGTAAATTAATTCCTCTTCCCCTGAAAATGGGCTGGATTTAGAGACTCACTTCTAATTGTAATAGAATTAAGCAGAAGTGATGATGTGCAGCTTTGCACACTAGGATATGAAAGACACCTTGGTTCCTCCTCCTTTATCCACCCTTCATTTACCTCAGTAAATTTGATTTAAAATGAATAAAATACTCACCTCTTTGTATATCAACTGTGATGATCTGTGTTATAGATTTGTAATGATGCACCAGAAGAATTCCTGTCACATGGAGAGACCTAAATGACCTTGAAGTTCATCATTCAGCAATAGAGAAGGCACACATTAGTGATTCCTTTCCACAAATGTTTAGCTGTATGTGGATTCATTACCCATACACTTCAAATGTGAAGTATTTGATAAATAAATAATTTCATTATACTTACTTCACGTGTAGTAATGTTATGTGTGGTATGTTAATAGACCAGCTGGCAGCTGACCACTGTAAGTAAACATCCCCAGCTTTGTTTCTTTGTTTTGTTTTGTTTTTGTTCTTTGTAATTTTATTTATTTGTTTATTTTTGGTTGTGCGGGATCGTTGTTGCTGCATGGGCTTTTCTCTTCATATGGCGAGCAGGGGCTACTCTTCATTTCGGGGTATGGGCTTCTCATTGCAGTGGCTTCTCTTGCTGCAGAGCAAGACTGCAGGGCACGTGGGCTTCAGTAGTTGTGGCACGTGAACTCAGTAGTTGGGGCTCCCGGGCTCTGAGCACAGGCTCGATAGTTGTGGTACATGGGCTTAGCTGCTCTGTGGCATGTGGGATCTTCCTGGTCCAGGGACTGAACCCTTGTTTCCTGCATTTGTGAGCAGATCTTTACCACTGAGCTACCAGGGAAGCTCTGGATTCTGGGTTTTAGGAGCTGTTGCACTTTCCTCATCTTGGAGCTTGTGTCCATTAAGCCCCTCCAAGGTTCAGGTTATCTCCTAGAAATGAAAGGTATTGAAGGCTCTGTTGCTCCACTATTTTAACTATTCTCTTTCCAACCCTTCTAGAGGCAAGAGTATTTCTGCTCTATCTGAAGTAGCCATTCACAACCTTTTCATCCCCTAAGATCCATTTCATGATTTTTTTCCCCTTATTTAGCCCCCATATTTAAAAGAATTTAAATAGCAAACTGTATCTGTTAAGAAACAAGAGCTTCCTTCATCTGCTTGGGGTCCTAAAGACATGTAGGGCTGGACTTCTAACTTCACACTGGTTAGAGCGAGGGTTCTGAAGTCAGACTGGCAGGACTGAAATATTGACTCCAGTCTCTACTACCAATGTGAATAGGAAAATTATTGATCTTCCCAGCTTCTATTCTTTTATTCTAGAAAATGAGGATGATAGTAGTATAGCAGTGCCTATTTTGTGGAGTTCTTATGAAGATTAAATGAGATAATTCATGAAAATCCTTCCACATGGGACCTGGCACAAAGAGAACAATAAAAGATGGGACTGTAAGCTATGAAGCTTCTGATCAGAATGGGAGACTTTAATGTAATGTTGAGAACAATGGTCTTTACAATAGTCCCAACTCTCACAGATTAGTAGTTACTATGTACTGGACACTCTGCAGATAGAATTCTATTTAGCCTCACAACCCAGTCTGGTGGGTGTTATTCCCTTTTTCCCAGTGGGGAAACCTTGAATGAGAGAGGTTAATAACTTGAATAAGTTCACACAGTAGGAAAATAACAGAGATGCAAATTGAACCCAAATCTTTCTGGCTTTAAAATATGTCTATCAGGCTGCAGTTCATAGGATCGCACAGAGTCGGACACGACTGAATTAACTTAGCATACATGCACATCCTTTCTGTGGACCTAGAGTCTGCCATATAAAGTGAAATAATTCAGAAAGAGAAAAACAAATATATATTAACGCATGTATGTGGAATCTAGAAAAATGGCACAGATGAACCTATTTGCAGGGCAAGAATAGAAACACTAGCATAGAGAATATATGTGTGGACACGAGGTGGCAGGGACAGGGAGTAGGATGAATTGGGCAATTGGGATTGACACTAATACACTACCATATGTAAAATAGATAGTTAGTGGGAACCTGCTATAAAGTATAGAGAGTTCAGGTTGGTGTTCTGTGATGACCTAGATGGGTGAAATGATGGTGGGGGCTGAGGTCCAAGAGAGAGGGGAATATATGTATACATATTGCTGATTCACTTTGTTGTACAGCAGAAATTAACATAACATTGTAAAGCAAATATACCACAATATTTTTAAATGCATCCGTTCTTTCTATATTCTATACTTCAGTAAAGTTTTATTTTCTCTCCTCAAATAAAATTCTAGCCCACAGCCAAGAAAGACATTGTTTAGTTAGGCTGCATTATCTTATTTCACACAAGCAAACTGATTCTATCAAGCATTTTGATGTCTTGAAAATAATACTAGTACCACTCCCCTACACACACACACACACACACACACACACACACAAAACACACACACACACAGAGTTGCCTGTGTGTAGTTGTTGTTCATCATGGGCCTCTAGGGGAACCACTGATCTAGTTGGATCCAAAGCAGAGTCCACATATACAAATTCTCTCCCTAGCAGCAAAGTCAGGAAATAACAAACTCAAACATTCTGCACCATTGGCTTCCCAGGGTGTAATTAGAGTCTTAGGGTGATAGGGATGAGTCTCAGAGAAATTTTCACTCTGGATTAGTCAAGACCACAGTGACTGGTACAGTGCTGTGGATCTAACCCAGGGTCTCCCACAGGGAGCAAGAGTGCAGGTTGAAAGGGAATTGACTATGTTCATGATTTCATGTTTGACTTTGTATCTTTTTAATACAAATTATTTTTGACTGTGACCTAGGACAGGATACATGGTTTCTGAAAAGTAAGAATCCTCTACTCCAAAAACCAGATTTGCCTCTTAGAGGCTTTGGAATCCTTTCTAAATTTTTCAGTGCAATAGTCAGTGTGTCTCTGAGCATCTGCTTTTAACATTTCAAGTTCCCTGAAAAGAAGAAAATTTCATTAAAGAAAAAATGTCAGAAAAATCAATGAGACTCTGAATGAAGTGTATTTTTTTGGACACACTCTCTCTCAAGAGATCTGCCGTGGAGCACAGGATGCCTGAGCCAGTCATTTAAAGCTTTTGAAAACAAGCGGCTAATTAATATACAGATGAGATGAGCATTTTAAATTATTCATTAACTCAAAGGAAGGTATGCTCTGAATAGTAAAGCGATGGAGTTCCTGGTGTGGTCAAATACAGCCTCTTTCCCTGACAGATTAGGCAATATCTTCAGGTGCCAGTAGATGCCTGACAGCATCCCTGGTCCTGAGCAGCTGCTGGGGGTTCGTAGCATTGACACATAAAGAAAGAAAGAAAAGTGAAAGAAAGAAGTCAGAGGCAGCCCAGCCAATCTAGATGAAAGACCTAGCACCCTGAAACTGTACCGATTTGAGAACAGGATTGTGGTCCCTTATTGTAAAATATCCACCACAAGCATAACTGTAGCAATCGTTTGCCAGGAAAACCTACTTCTGGAGGACAGGCCACCTACAACCAATGTGCCCCCTGTCCCTAACAGAAGTCATCAGGAAGCATTAGTTGAGGAGAGAGCAAGACTTTGCTAAGCACCTGGGCCACAGAATCAGGCATAAATGCAACCCTGCGACATTGTTCTTTCTTGCCCAAAGGAGCTGAAGATCTTGTGGAGTGCTCACGAGCAAGAAAAGAGAAGATATTAGTAATTCCACACTGCCATGGGTGGTGGGGACAGGAAACACAGCAGAGAGGAAACACCAAGGTGGTGTATGCCAGAAGTATCTGAAGAAATGGGCTGTGCTCTTTTCAACCCTCACCCCTCAGGCTCCGAACTTGAGACAGCCTTGAAAGCTTGTGAGTTTCAGATGGCGTCTCACTCCCATGCTTAAAAAGTATGTCCTAGTCTCTTTGTCCCTCTCCTAAGAGCCGTCCAGTCTTCTCCTTACTCACAGAAGTCTTCACTGATTCATTCAGCGGCTCACACTGTTTGTTTTCAGTGTCTCAGGACTCTTGTGAGGTACCAGGGAGCCAGTGGAGAATAACTCACGTCTACTGGGATGAGGGGAAAGAGACAGGAGGAAACTGCAGTCCCACAGGATAAGAGCTGAATAGAGATGCGCAGAGTTTGCTCCGGAAGCACAGAGGAGGAGTCTTCTTAAACAAGTTCCCCCTACACCAGGTCCTAAAGGACTGGTAGGAAGTGGTCAGGGTGAGGAAGCTGGGGAGTCACTGGGTGGAGGTGAGGGCCTTCCAGACAGAGGCAACAGTGTGCCTCTTGCAAAGTAGACAGTCCAGCGTCACTTTGACGTCACATCATTATTATCCCCATAAATAGGCATGTATCCATCATTCATGTTTCACATTTTGTAATCAAGTGCTTTTTGTGAATTTTAAAATTCACTTATTTAAAAATATTTAGGGACCATTTAGCATATGATGGGCACTGTGCTAGGTATTAAAGGCTAAAGGAGATATTTTTGTTGTGATTGGTGAAAAAAATCATACCCAAGTCCATAAATGAAAAAAAAAATTAGTGATTTTAAATGAGCGAAGGGAATTTGGAAAATGGCATAAGACAGGAAAACTAGAGATAATAAGAGTTATCATTTGGAAGAAAGTGGGAGATTTTTCTGGCTTAAAGACTGATGGGAAAACAGATATTGAAATAAGAAGGAGGAGACAGGAACAGGAGTGATTCAACGCTTTCTTTTCCTGGGATGAAAGAGGCAGAAGAGTCAAGGAAAATGTTGAGAGAATTCTTTCTGTCATCAGAATGAGATGCAGAGGAGCAGCATGTGTTTTCAAAGGATAACATGGAAACAAATATAAGAGAGTCCCAAGGTTCCTAAATTCAACTGAGAAGCCCCAGACTTACATCAGCATTCTGTGGCTATGCAATTCCATACTTTGAATTAAAATCTAAAGCATATTGAAGGCATAAATCTTGGGAATAACCCAGCCCCTAAGCAGCTACAATACTTCCTAAGTTTCCTGTACATAAGATAAAATGGCATGCCTGAGTCTCTGAGCTAAATGTCACATACAGGATAAAAGCTGGATCCGCATTCTTTAGCCACCAACCCATGTCTTTTTTTTTTTTTTCCAACTAGATTGTGCTTTTATCCCTCTTGACTCACTGGACCACATACTCATCTCTTCCACAATATGGGAACTATTCTCAGAGAACCGTAGGTTGAAAATCTGGCCCCAAAGAACAGCTCATCATGTTCTTTGGGGGAGCGTAATGAACAGCATGGATTCACTTGCAGAAGTTTCTGAGGGAAGGATGGAGAGATCGAAGAGCTAAGCTTGGATGTTGCCATGTTTTCTCTCCCTCTCTGTTTTATCAAAGTGTGTGTATTGAACACATCAAAAGCTACTTAGAGTCAAGACAAGGCAAAGTGACCCCCTGTGGTCCCTTCTGGCCTTCCAGCCTAAGTGGATGACACCAGCCTCCTTGAGGAATAGAGTAGATGAATGAAGAGGGAATTGTGCAGCCATACAAAGACGCAAGGCTGAGTGGTGCTAACATGAAAACTCAGCAGCAGCTTAAATTGTCTCTCATTAATGTCCTCAGAGAGGTCCCTGCTTCATCACCTTCTTAGAAATTAATGGGCATCATTAATGAACCACAGGGGAAAGGATCAGGACCTGTCTTATCCTTCTGGCTAACATACACAGCCTCGGGCCCGTGTCAAGCTCTGGAAACAGAGGTTGGCTTTCTGAGTTATTTCAAACCCCACACCTCCAGTTATAACATCTGTGAGGGGTGTCCTCATTTAATCAGAGGTGGCTTAAGCCTACAGGCTGCAACCTTGCTTTCGTCCTTCCCTTCAAAACATATACATAAGATGCTAAGAAATGACGAATTTCAAGAGAGGAAAAGCTTTAAGGGGGAAAACAATGCCATGTATGCTGACATTTAACAGGGGAGTTTAAACAGCATATTGGAACTTGCAGACTATAACAAACAAGAACTGGAAACCAAACCTTCCTCCTCTACTTGACTTTCGCCAGGGGGGCTTGAGGCAACCAAATGAAAGACCAAAAGCCAGCTCCAGGCTGCTCTCTGGGCTGCCAAGTTTCAGCCCATCTCCTGTGGGGCCCTCTCAGCTTTCTCCATTACATCTTGAGGACCCACCCAAGGGATTCATTTAAACCAGTAAATGCTTTGGCATCCATGTCAGCCCTGCTTTCACTTGGCCCCTGGACTCAGGGTTGGCCCAGCCTCAGCTCTCAGCTTGTCCCTGCATCTTTACACCCCAGTGGCTCCACCCCTCACCGTCTGCTTCCCCCAGCCTCATGCAGTTACCCATGTTGCTTATGAAAAGACAGGAAGGGAAGCAAAAACAAAGCCAGGAAAGGGAAGGGGGAAACAGAAGATGGAGAGAAGAGCTCAGAATCATGCAGAACCCCAGCATTCTTCAGAGGACTCCGCACCTTCTCCAGAGGAACAGAATGGAATTGAAGGCGGAGGAGGGGGACTTAAATAGTTGTTTGACTTATTCTTCTGAGCATCAAACACCTTAATATAGAACAGACAGAGAGGAATAAAAATGATCTGGAGAAAAGTGAGAGGAAAAAGTATTTTAAGTTGATTTTTATAAAATACTTTAAGAGAAAATGGACTCGCGTTTTCACTTTGAAAGGTTAATTTTAATGTTTAATTCTCAAAATACCCTTGAGGTGTAGGCTATAGTAAACCAGTTTTACAAAAAAGGAAACTGTGTGACTCAGCAGACTTCCAATTTTCTATCTTTTTTTTAAGTTTTATTTTATTTTTATTTTTTGGCCATTCCATGGGGCATGTGGGATCTTAGTTCCCCAATCAGGGATCGAACCCACGTGCTCTGCCTTAGAGGCATGGAGTCTTAACCACTGGACCACCAGGGAAGTCCCAGGTTTCTGTCCTATTGAAAGAAATATGGTGCATGTGAAGAAAGATGCATACACGAGGATGATTATGGCAGCAGTCTTGTATCAAGAAATCTAAAATCAGCGTTCATATGTAGGGAAGTGATTAAATTATGGCATATTCTGGGAATGATATTTAGCTATTTGTGTATATTTTTATTCTTTTTGGTATTCTTTTCCATTATAGATTATTACAAGATATTGAATATAGTCCCCTGAACTATTCAGGAGAACCTTGTTATTTATCTATATTAGCTACGTATTTTCATGCAACAAATCTATCCTATAATGACTTAGATAAGGCTTCAAGTCAAAATAAGTAAAAATAGTGCTAAGCCACATGTTTAGTATAATTCCACTATGTAAAGTAAGTTTTCTTTGTGTATTTTTATCTATACTTATGTATATATTTAAATGCTTATTAAAAAACTACAGAAGGACTCACCCTAAAATTTCAATATAAAGTCAAAAACTGAATAGTATCCTTTAACCAGCACCTCCCACATCACCTGAAGTTCCCCTCTTTTCCCAGAGGAAACCATCGCCTCTACATATTTCTATGTTTAAAATTTTAAAATAAGAATATATTTGTAATTCCTTTATAATTATTAAAACATTTGTTTTTTAAAATCATATGATACTATGCAGATATAACATGCTGCTGTGATGTTACTTTTGCACAGAAAACATCTGCTACTTTGCAGATAGAAATAAATTGGCCTTTCTTTTTCGCCTTTCTTTCCTGTCAGCATTAGCAGCAAATTCCTGTAAGATCTTCAGCAAAACAGATTACCCTATATGCTTACTTCTGATTGACAGAGAGGCTTAGTGTGCAGAGCAGAGACATGAGCAGAATATCTGGGTCACCTGCAAGCAAGGTTTAACATCTGTAAGCAATGTAAGGTCACATTCCATGATATCTTCAGCAGCAGCTGGCCTGCCAGCATCGTAATTATGTTTACTGCAAGTCTGCCTTGCCAGTCTAGACACAGGAAAACACAGATGAGAACAGGATCTTTAAGCAGGCTCTATATCCTGGGCTGAAACCAAATGACCATTAAAAGGCAGAGCTGAAGAAATAACACAGGAACACCCTGAAGTCATTAGCAGAACTAGCAAGAATCAAGTGCCCCTCTGAAGTAATAACGTGAAGAAAGCCTCTTCCTGTGTGAAGTTTAATGGATGGCAATGTTCTGCCTGCCGTATGTTTCCCTCTTGATCCCCACAGCTATGGCAAACAGGGTAGACAGTGATGCTGTTTTCTCAGAGGAGGAAACTGAGACCTCAGCCCACGAAGGGGCTGGGTTCGTCACTGATCGCATGACTTCAGGGCAACAGTGAGGCATGGCCCGAGAGGCAGACGCACCCTTCTCCCACCCAAAACATGCCAGTTTTAGACAGGCATTAAAGAGGCCCAAAAGTCCCTTTCTTGGCAGGTTTAGCAGGCTGTCTGAGATCATTCCTTTAAAACCTACTCAGGTCGTTTCAGCAGCACCCCCAGTGTTGGCATCTACAGACCAGGACAATAAAATATGCATGTCCATGCAATCACAGCATACATCATCTTCCTGGTGAGCTCGATAAGTTTTTTCTTCTATCGATACTAGGACATGCTCTTAGACCTCTCTCCCTCCTAGGTAATTCTGTTTTAGAAAGAGTCTCAAAAACCTTGTTTAGGATCATTGTAATTTGGGTGTGTATCCTTTAAAAATCAAATTTTGTTTCCATATCAAAGCACATCTTTTGATATCATGTTATGTACTCTTAATAAGAAAAGAACATCCAGGAAGATAGACTAATGGCAGAATGCCCAGATTAACTTAAGATAAATGCAAGCCAACTGACAAAAAGGAATAGAGGGCAGTGGAGGAGCGGAGGATAGGAAACCAAACAGACGTGGTTGACAGCATAGGAACATGTCTGCTTTTCTGAACTAACCATCACTTCTGCCATCTCGATGAGAGTAGAGGGTGATGATGATTTCCTGCTCACAGTTGAGGACCTGCTTGTTTCACGATCTTTTCTCATGGTCACCATGAAGAAAGATGCTGTCAATAAGATTTTGTAGATGCCATGTCAGCACACTTCCAAATGGAACAAGAGCCTCCCTTTGCCCCTCTGTGTCTTCACTCTCATTGTCTGCCTGAGTGACCTTAATTAAGTTACTTTTTTTAAAACTAATTTTCTTTGGAGTATGGTTACTTTACAATGTTGGGTTAATTTCCACTGTACAGCAAAGTGAATCAGCTTTGTGTATGTATATATATATATGTGGGTGTGTGTGTGTGTGTCCCCTCTTTTCTGCATTTCTTTCCCATTTATATCATCACAAAGCACTGAGTAGGCTTCCCTGAGCTCTGCAATAGATTCTCATTAATTTTATACATAGTAAGATGATGCTGTGAAAGTGCTGCACTCAATATGCCAGCAAATTTGGAAAACTCAGCAGTGGTCGCAGGACTGGAAAAGGTCCGTTTTCATTCCAATCCCAAACAAAGGCAATGCCAAAGAATGCTCAAACTACCGCACAATTGCACTCATCTCACACGCTAGTAAAGTAATGCTCAAAATTCTCCAAGCCAGGCTTCAGCAATACGTGAACTGTGAACTTCCAGATATTCAAGCTGGATTTAGAAAAGGCAGAAGAACCAGCGATCAAATTGTCAACATCTGCTGGATCATGGAAAAAGCAAGAGAGTTCCAGAAAAACATCTCTTTCTGCTTTATTGACTATGCCAAAGCCTTTGACTGTGTGGATCACAATAAACTGTGGAAAATTCTGAAAGAGATAGGAATACCAGACCACCTGACCTGCCTCTTGAGAAACCTGTATGCAGGTCAGGAAGCAACAGTTAGAACTGGACATGGAACAACAGACTGGTTACAAATAGGAAAAGGAGTATGTCAAGGCTGTATATTGTCACCCTGCTTATTTAACTTCTATGCAGAGTACATCATGAGAAGCGCTGGGCTGGAAGAAGCACAATCTGGAATCAAGATGGCCGGGAGAAATATCAATAACCTCAGATCCTTATGGCAGAAAGTGAAGGGGAACTAAAAAGCCTCTTGATGAAAGTGAAAGTGGAGAGTGAAAAAGTTGGCTTAAAGCTCAACATTCAGAAAACGAAGATCATGGCATCTGGTCCCATCACTTCATGACAAATAGATGGGGAGACAGTGGAAACAGTGTCAGACTTTTTTGGGGGCTCCAAAATCACTGCAGATGGTGATTGGAGCCATGGAATTAAAAGATGGTTACTCCTTGGAAGGAAGGTTATGACCAACCTAGATAGCATATTGAAAAGAAAAGACATTACTTTGCCAACAAAGGTCCGTCTAGTCAAGGCTATGGGTTTTCCAGTGGTCATGTATGGATGTGAGAGTTGGACTGTGAAGAAAGCTGAGCACCGAAGAATTGATGCTTTTGAACTGTGGTGTTGGAGAAGACTCTTGAGAGTCTCTTGGACTGCAAGGATATCCAACCAGTCCATTCCAAAGGAGATCAGTCCTGGGTGTTCATTGGAAGGACTGATGCTGAGGCTGAAACTCCAATACTTTGGCCACCTCATGCAAAGAGTTGACTCTTTGGAAAAGACTCTGATGCTGGGAGGGATTGGTTGGCAGGAGGAGAAGGTGATGACAGAGGATGAGCTGGCTGGATGGCATCACCGACTTGATGCACATGGGTTTGGGTGAATTCCAGGAGTTGGTGATGGACAGGGAGGCCTGGTGTGCTGCGATTCATGGGGTCACAAAGAGTTGGACACGACTAAGCGACTGAACTGAACTGATCAGTAGTCTATACATGTCAATCCCAATTTCCCAATTCATCCCACCCCCTTCCTGCTTTGATGTCCATACATTTGTTGTCTGCATCTGTCTCTTTATTTCTGTTTTGCAAATAAGATGATCTATAACATTTCTCTAGATTCCACATAAATACATTAATATACAATATTTATTTTTCTCTTTCTGACTTACTTCACTCTGTATGAGTCTCTAAGTCCATCCACATCTCTACAAATGACCTAATTTTGTTCCTGTTTATGACTGAGTAATAATCCATTGCATACATGTACCACATCTTTTCTATCTATTCCTCTCTTGATGAACCATTTAGGTTGCTTCCATGTCCTTGCTATTGTAAACAGCGCTGCAGTTGGGGTACATGTGTCTTTTTGAATTATGATTTTCTCTGGATATATGCCCAGTAGTGGGACTGCTGGGTTATATGGTTTCTATTTTTAGTTTTTTGAGGAACTTCTATACTGTTCTCCATAGCAGCTGTACCAGTTTACATTCCCGCCAACAGTGCAGTAAGGTTCCCTTTTCTCCACACCCTCTCCAGCATTTATTATTTGTAGACTTTTTTAATGATGGTCGTTCTGACAGGTGTGAGGTGATACCTCATTGTGGTTTTGCATTTCTCTAATAATTAGTGACGTTGAGCATCTTTTCATGTGCTCATTGGCCATCTGTAAGTCTTCTTTGGAGAAATGTCTATTTAGGTCTTCCACCCATTGTTGCATTGCGTTGTTTTGTTTTAAATATTGAACTGCATGAACTGTTTGTATATTTTGGAGATTACTTCTTTGTCAGTTGCTTTCTTTGCAAATATTTCCTCCCATTCTGAGGGTTGTCTTCTCACCTTGTTTATGGTTTTCTTTGCTGTGCATAAGTCATTTATTTTTTTGAACCTGTTCTTCATCTGTGCAATAGATCTCAATGGGCTGCGTGCTCTGCCCAACTCACAGAGCTCTTCTAAAGGTGCAAATATTTTCTGTGCAGTAAAGCAAAACACAGATGAAGGATTCTGAGTCACATTAGCATTGCCCTGTTATTGAGAGAAAGATTAAATGAGTTTAATCAGAGTTAAATCCACAGAGCTAGGAGATAACCAGAAGTTTATTAAGAGAAGCTAAGGCTGTTTAGGGAACAAAAAACAGGACAGAGTAGTGATATGGGTCTATAGAGCATTTCTCATTTTAATTTTTTTAGTCCTGCTTGTACATCTAAGAACAATAATAATTTTTAAAGCTAGATATTATTGAGAGTTGAGCGCCACACAGGTGGTTTGTGTATATTGCCCTTCCTATGAATCATGGGGTAATGAACGATGCTGAAAAACCACACGCAGCTATTTTTACAACAGCTCGTTTGTTCTTTCACTCAACAGATTTTTACTGAAGGTCTACCAAGCGCCAGATCTCTGCTCAGCCTCAATCAGGATACATACCATGAAAGAAAGAAAGAGGTGGCACAACAGTACTAACAATATGCAGTGTTAGTACGGAGTAGGGAAGGGTACCTTCACTAAATAGGAGTGGTCAGGGGAGAGTGCCTGGAAGACAACATTTGAGCTGAGAGCTGAAGAAGGAAAATGAAGCTCAGCAGGGTGTGAGAGAAGAGCATTTCAGGCAGGGAGCACAGCAAGTGTAGGTGTGAGGGTAGGAAAGGGCTTGATATAGCTGAGGAAGATACAGGAACCCAGTGGGGCTGGAGCCTAGTTGCATAACACCATCATCTTATAAGGCACGGTTCCATGGATACCTTGTAGACGCCATGAAAATTTAAACTGTCTTGCTGCGTTAGGAAGATGAAGCTGTGTCCTGTCTCATCAGGAACAATGGGGACCCCAGGATTTGTCCCCCCGCCCACCAAGAAGGAGACATGATGGATGTGCTCATCTTGAGCACAACACTGAACATTATCTGCTTTAGACCACATCTGTCACTGTTAAAGTAGTCAGTGTCCTACAGTTTCTGTTCTGATCAAAAGGCCATCTGCTGGAAGGAGAAAGTAGATGGTACATCTTTTATCCATTGTTACAAGAGACTTGGATGATCCCTCTGACCAATGAAATGCTCTCCGTTCATCACAGTGTCTTAATCACATGTTTACTTAATCAATGAGATGGGAGAGTAGCTAAATATAAAGTAAAAAGAAGATCTTCAGAGGATTGCTGTTACTGCTTCTAAAAACCCTTTAGAATTGAGTCAATCTATCAACAAGTTTTTTATTTGCTTCTACTGTGCTAGGCACTGTGGAAAATGCAAAGTAATATAAGACAAACCTGCTGCCCTCAAGGGATCTGCAACTAAACCCGGGAGAAAAGATGCACTGAAAATGAAACAAGAATCATGAAATATAATGTTCTGCTTGGCACCCCACTCCAGTACTCTTGCCTAGAAATTCCCATGGATGGAGGAGCCTGGTGGGCTGCAGTCCATGGAGTCACTAAGAGTCAGACACGACTGAGCGACTTCACTTTCACTTTTCACTTTCATGCACTGGAGAAGGAAATGGCAACCCACCCCAGTGTTCTTGCCTGGAGAATCCCAGGGACGGGGGAGCCTGGTGGGCTGCCGTCTATGGGTTCGCACAGAGTCAGACACGACTGAAGCAACTTAGCAGCAGCAGCAGCAGCTGTATAGCTTAGAATGCTGTAGGAGTCCAGGGGAGGAGGGTGGCAGCGGCAGGGTGACTGCGGGTAAGGAGCTGACTGATTACATCAGGGGTGATGTCAATCGCATTCAGTTTCAAGTTGTTCTATGCCTAGTGTATAGAAGATAATAAATGCTTTGTTGAATAAATAAGTGAGGTAGATGTGAGTTTTTATTTTGAGGATATGCATAAAATGAATTGGCAGTGAGAAATAGGGGGAGCTCAAGGCAAGGGGACCAGCATGATTGTTCACAAGGATGGGGATAAATATGACATATAGAGAGGCAATTCAGAGGTAGGGTGTATGAGGGATATCATACCAGTTCATAGAAAACTATGAACAGCAAAATCAGAATTTTGAATTTGGTTAAATAAACAGTTTTAGGTTCTTGAGAAAGGGAGAAATATGATTAAAATGGTGTTTCAGGAAAATTACTCTAATAGTTGAATTCGAGGGAAAGGTGAAGACAAAGGTCCAGTTATAAATGATCAAAAACATTTTTAGAATAACACAGTATAAAAAATAAATTCATACGTACATAAAGTTATGCATTAGTTAGAGACAGTACAGTGTATCTATGGTAATAGATATGTATGTATCTAGGAGGCTAAATGATGAAGTTGGCAGAGTCTGTTACATAGTGAAAAACCCAAGCTGTATCCTTAGGTCTGAGATGCTGCCTTGCTATTGCTCGCATAGAGGTGTCCCATGCACATTCCTGCCTGAGGGCATTTGCAGCTGCTGTTCCTGACTCAGGGATCAAACCCAGGCCTCCCAGAATGCAGGCAGATGCTTTAACCTCTGAGCCACCAGGGAAGCCCTCTACCAGAAATGCTCTTCCCCAGATATCTGAGAGGCTTATTTCTTCACCTCCTTCAGTCCTCTGTTCAAACGCCTCCTTCTCAGTAGGCTTTCTAGACCTTCCTTTTTAAAATTGCAGCCATCCTGAAGCTTCCCACTCCTCTTGCTTTATTCTCCTTCATAGCATTTATTACCATCTCACATTCTAAATATTTTACTTATTTATTTGTGTATTGACTGTTTCCTCCAACTAGAATATAATAATCTACAAAGTAAGGGATTTTTGTTTGTTTTGTTCATTGTTTTATCTCTAGTGCCTGGAACATAGTAGATAATAAATAGTTTGAGGATAAATAAATCAGTTTGAAGCATGTCTACTTTTTTGGTGGAGGCACTAAAATAGAATTATTCCTCCCAGTAAACTCAATTGTAGTAAAATTCTACTACTAGACTTATGACCCAGAGAAACTACCATATCAAAGCACATAATATTATTTGATATTAGACAACAGTCTGAAACTCAACACTATAAATCTGCAAATAATCTACCTTTTTTCTTACATTTTATTTATTTATTTATTTGTGGCTGTGCAGGGTCTTCATTGCTGTGTGAGCTTTTCTCTAGTTGCAGCAAGCAGGGACACTCTGTAGTTGCAGGGCACAGGCTTCTGTTGCAAAACACCGGCTCTAGGGTGCTTGGGCTCAGTAGTTGCCACTCCCAGGCTGTAGACCACAGGCTCAGTAGTTGAGACACATGGGCTTAGTTGCTTCCCAGCATGCAAGATCTTCCTGGATTGAGGTTCAAATCCATGTCTCCTGCATTTGCAGGCAGATTCTTCACCACTGAGCCACCAGGAAAGTCCTCTCTGACGATCTTAATTAAAATAAGTTAAGCAGACAAATGCTACCTGCATTCTTAACAAGACACTAACTGATTTTTAAAACAAACGCAAACCTGCTTTTTTTTTAAGGCTTTAAGTTGTCTAGGGTTAGTAATCTTTATGAATGGAAAAATGTTCAGTGTCTCATTTACTAGTGTCAATTCTTAATTTCACAAATGGATTGAGAGACGTTTTCATTTCATAAACATAAAATCATAGCAACATAGTATTGTTCTGTCAGTCAACTGGAAGCACTTTCTGAGTGCTTCCATAGCAGGCATTTTATCCAGGGTCATAACAGAATAGTAGTCAAATACAGCCTACAGAGTTTAGACAGCATATATTTGAAGTAAGAAAGCAAGCCAGATTTCCACAAATTAATGCTGTCAATAGAACAGAAACCCATGCAGAAGGAGTAATGGCCTTCATTTCAGCATCAAGCAGTTATTGTCAGGCATGATCACAGGAACACTTGAAGTCACTGGCCAAGGGAGCTAGTCTCAGGGAACTGTCCAATGTACCATCTCTCAGTATGTCTCATGAAGCCAAATCCCAGGCTTGTTCTACTTCACCTCTCCCTCATTCCCTAGACTGTCCTGATAAATATGGGACCACTAGCCACATATGACTATTTAAATTTAAAATAGCTCAAATTAAAAAATATAGTTGCCAGAGGGGTGGGGCATGGGGCAATGAGTGAAATGGGTGAAGGAGATTAAAAGTACAAACTTCCAGTTACAAAATAAATGAGTCGTGGGGAATATAGTCAATGATATTCTAATCACATTGTCTGGTAACAGATGGTAACTAGATTTATTGTAGTGGTTATTTTGCAATGCTTAAAAATATTGAATCACTATGTTGTACATCCAAAGCTAATATAATATTGTAAGTCAGTTATTCAGTTCAGTTCAGTCGCTCAGTAGTGTCCGACTTTTTGTGACCCCATGAATCGCAGCACGCCAGGCCTCCCTGTCCATCACAAACTCCCGGAGTTCACTCAGACTCATGTCCATCGGGTCAGTGATGCCATCCAGCCATCTCATCCTCTGTCGTCCCATTCTCCTCAATTATACTTCAAGTTAAAAAAGGAAAAAAAAAAAGTTCCTAACTTATATTTCCAACCAACATGAAATTAACAGAAGAAGGATTTATGGTCTCACCTAAAGCAAACATAGAATGGACAAAATGTATGAAGCAATGGTTTTTAAGACACTGGGAAATTTAAGTGAGATGACAGTGAACCAACATCTTCAAAGTACTGAAAGGAAAAAAAAGTGGCCAACACAGAATTCTATATCCAGCAAAGTTTCCTTTCAAAAATGAAGAAAAAGTAAAGTCTTCTTCAAACTTACAAAAGTTGAATGAATTCATCATCACATACACACACTGTTAGAGATATACAGGGAGGGTATGTTGAAGCAAGTTCTTTAGGCAGAAAGAAAATAATCCCAGGTGAAAATATAAATCTATACAAAGAAATGAAGATACTGGAAATTATAACCTCAGGGGTAAATGTGTAAATTTTTTCTAACTATTTAATATCTTTATAGATAATTGACTTTCTAAATAAAAATAATAACAAGCCAGTGTGAAGTCTGTGATATTTATAAAATGAAGATGTGGGACAACAATAGCACAAAGAATGGGACGGGAGACAGGGAAGTATATATTGTAAGTTGCTGATACTATTAGTGATGAGTCTTATAATCTCACTTCAGGCTAGATTGTGACAAGTGAAAATGTGTACTGTAGACCATCAATCCACAACTATAAATATAGAACAAAGAGTTACCACTTATAAGAAAACGATAGAGGAAAGATGAAATAATTTTTAAAAATACAACTGATCAAATGAGGAAAAGGAAAAAAAAAGGAAAGAAAGAACAAATAGAACAAACAGCAAATAAATAGCAAATAATAAATACACACCTAATTAATTCAATAATTATATTAAATGGAAATGGTTTAATCTTCCCAATTAAAATACCAAGATTGTCAGAGTGTATAAAAGAAGCAAGACCCAACTATATGCTGTCTAGAAAAAAAAAAAAAAACTTTAAATAAAAAGTCACAAATAGGTTAAAAGGAAAATAAGGGGAAAAAGAAATGCTGTTCTAATATTATGGCTTCCCTGGTAGCTCAGCTGGTTCAGCTGGTAAAGATTCCACCTGCAATGCAGGAGCTGCTGCTACTTCTGCCAAGTCGCTTCAGTCATGTCCGACTCTGTGTGACCCCATAGATGGCAGCCCACCAGGCTCCCCTGTCCCTGGGATTCTCCAGGCAAGATCACTGGAGTGGGTTGCCATTTCCTTCTCCAATGCATGAAAGTGAAAAGTGAAAGTGAAGTCGCACAGAGGTGTCCGACTCTTCGCAACCCCATGGACTGCAGCCTACCAGGCTTCTCCATGGGATTTTCCAGGCAAGAGCACTAGAGTGGGGTGCCATTGCCTTCTCCACAATGCAGGAGACCCTGATTCAATTCCTGGGTCACGAAGATCCCCTGGAGAAGGGATAGGCTGCCTGCTCCACTATTCTTGGGCTTCCTACATTTTGAAATATATTTAAGAACTCATAATATTATCAGAGATAAATATGGTCTTTTCATAATGCGTGGCAGTTTTATTTTGTTTTGTTTTGTTTTTTTTCCTGCTGCATCAAACCCTGGGAAGTTCCCCTGAAGTATCACTAAAGGTCCTACTTGTGTCAGCTTTTGTTTGAGAGGTATATATTCTCATTAGTGTAGAGTTATGTCAACTCATTTATTTATTCCCTCTCAGAAAGCAAGTTTCTTCCTGAACACTAGCATTTTAGAACCCCCAAATCACTGCTATTTACGTTTACCATGGTTTCTGCTCTGAAACTGGTCATCAACCTAAGAGCTAGATCACTAAATCACTGATTTCTTGAGAAAAAAAAAGAAGGATAAATTATACCTCTAGTTCTACTATGTGCTTCTCATTTTTAAAAAAATGCTAATTCTTGAGACTATATCAAACTAAAAACCTTCTGTATATCGAAGGAAACCGTCAAGAAAATGAAAAGGCAACTGGTAGAAATGGAGAAAATTTTGTAAATCATGTATCTGATAAAGGGTTGATATTCAAAATACAAAAAGAACTTATACAACTCAATAGCAAAAAAAAAAAAAAAAAATCCAATTTTAAAATGAACAGGTCTGAATAGACATCTTTCCAAAGAAGACATGCAGATGGCCAACAGGTACATTTAAAAAGTGCTCAACATCACTAATCATCAGGAAGTGCAAATCAAAGCCATAATGAGATATCAATTCACACCTGTTAAAATAGCTATTATCAAAAAAATAAAAGAAGTGTTGGCCAGATATGGAGAAAAGAGAACATTTGTGCAATGTTAGTGGGAGTGTAAACTGGAATAGCCTTTATGGAAAACAGTGTGGAGGTTCCTCAAAAAAATTTAAAATAGAACTACCATATGATCCAGAAATTCTACTTTGGGGTAATGTATTAGAAGAAAATGAAAACACTAACTTGAAAAGATGTATGCACCCCCATGTTCATTGTGGTAGTATTTATAATAGCCAAGATACAAAAATAATTTAAGAGTCAGTCAATGGATGAATGGATAAATAAAATGTGAAATATAAATGCCATTCAATACTATTTAACCGTAAAAAAGAAAGAAATATTTCCATGTGTGACAACATAGATGAGGGCATTATGCTAAGTGAAGTAAGTCAGACAGGGAAAGACAAGTACTGTATCATCTTCCATGTAGAATCTAAAAACAAAAAATACAGCAAAACAAACCCACCAAGCTCATAGATAGAACAGATTGGAGGTTGCAAGAGGCAAGAGGGTTGTGGGTGGGGTGGGGAAAACAGATGAAGGTAGTCAAAAGGTACAAACTTCCAGTTATAAAATAAATAAATCATGGGGATATAGTGTACAGTGTGGTGACTATAGTTACTAATACTGTATTGCATATTTGAAAGTTGCTAAGAGAGTAAGTCCTAAAAATTCTTATCACAAGAAAAATAAATTCTGTAACTATGTATAATGACAGATGTTGACTATACTTATTGTGGTGACTATATGCAATATATGCAAATATCAAATCATTCTTCTGCAAACCTGAAACTAATATAATGTATGTCAATTATACTTCAATTTAAGAAATAATAAAATTGGAAAATGCTCACTACCATTTAACCAACAATAAACATAATTTGGATGTGAGAAGTGATGTGGTATATAAAGATGAAAGGAGACAGACAAGAAGTAGATAATTGTGGTTGTGTTTTAATTAACATAGATAATAAGCATCAAAATTCAAGTTCTCAAGTTGCCTTAAAGCTCATTAGATAAGAATTCAATTAAATTTCCCTGAGTTCTGTTCCTAAATTTAATGAAGAGATGGTGCTGGATTTTACTAACTTTCATTTACTGAGACTACCAATGTGAGAGAAAGTGAATATATTCCTTGTCTTTTCAAAGTCGATTAGATTGCTGGAGACTTGCCTGCATGCTAATGGGAGAGAGAACATTCCTTGACCCTGTCAACTGAGGTGAAAGCTTTCTCCCCGATGGAAAGATATTAGGAAAGCCTTCATCTATTTTTAACAGAATTATTTAAAATTTTGATACTCAGAATATATCTGAATCTCATTACACTGAAAAGTGGTCTTCAAATTTCTCCTCTGACTTTACTACTGTCACCAATAGCAGTAAACACATTAAAAGTAGTAATTTCTAAGGTGTCTGAAATAAAATTATCCTCATTTCAAAAATGAGAAAGCTGAGGCACAGAAAGGTAAAATGACTTATCCAAAATCACAGAGTGGAAAAGCCAGTATAAATTAAATCCTCAGTACAGACTGATGGAAAAGATTTAACACGTATACTTTACCTATAGATGGAATTTGGGGATCATGCTGTGCTTGTTTAGCTTTACTAAAATATCCAAAATTAACCAAAAAATTGATATTTTATTCTGAACCACTTGAAACACCCACCATTTCCCAGACTTGTCTGAAGTAAGAATTTCCATTTTTTCTGTAAACACTTGAGAAAAAAAAAAAAGAACAGAACTAAAGTGTTCTTCTCATATATTTAATTTTAATTAAAATTTTAAAGATGTAAATGATAAAAATAGAGCACATAGAAATCAATTTCAATTCAGTTCATTGAGTATACAAAAAAAAAGACTAGAAATACTTTATAGTATTAGTAAGTATATTTAGATGGTGGGACTACTAGTAATTTGCTAAAGTTCTCTAATAAAAGTATACATTTAAAATAGGTTTTAAATATTTAAACCTTTAATGGACACCAGGGCTTCCCTGGGGGCTCAGTGGTAAAGATTCCACCTGCAATGCAGGGGCCACAGGAGATGCAGTTTCAATCCCTGGGCAAGGAAGATCCCCTGGAGGAGGGCATGGCAACCCACTCTAGTATTCTTGCTTGGAAAATCTCAAGGATGGTGGAGCCTGGCGAGCTACAGTCCATGGGGTCAGAGACGACGGAGTGACTTAGCAAGCAGCATGCAAGGACACTATAAGCATTTTGGAGACTTTTTTTTTTACTCCCCTAAAATTTTTTTTTTAATCAAATATTAATTGGAAATAAAATGAACCTTTTGGCCACAAAAGAATTAGAAAACAGCTGGGAAGAATTATAAAAAATCTTAGGGAGCTCTCTCCATCCCTGGAATTCTTCAGGAAAAACACAAACTCTATCACCTGGTTGCCCTTTATGTATACTTTTTTCTTTCCTTAAAATACCTTTTTCTCTACTTTTATCACCACCTTAAAATGTCTTTCTCATCTTCAGAGCCCACCTTATATGTCACCAGAGCCTGTGTGAAGTCTTTTCTGCCCTCTCAAGGCAATGTTGCTTATATATACTTTAAGGAAACCTCTGGGTCCGAGATCCAGCCAAGTTCCCTGGAGACAATGTACCATGGGAAACAGAGTGTGTGTGCAAGACAGTGGGAATCCACAGGCCTGAAATTCAGCAAATACAGAGAAATCAAAAGAAAGTAATCTCTGGAAATCAAACACGGGGGACCTACCTCTATCTCTGAGAAAACTGCCTTCTTAGTGTCTTGTGAAAACTGAAGAAGAAAATGCTGTGTGTAATGTGCACGTGTGCTGAGTTGCTCAGTCGTGTCCGACTCTTTGTGACCCTATGGAGTGTAGTTCATCCAGTGCCTCTGTCCATGGGATTCTCAAGGCAAGAATCCTGGAATGTGTTGCCATACCCTTCTCCAGCGGACCTTCCCAACCCAGGAATTGAACCAGCGTCTCTCATATCTCCTGCATTGCAGGCAGTATCTTTACCGCTGAGCCGCCAGGGAAGCCCGTATGTAATGAAAGGACTCAAAGAAAGGGATTCCTTTCTTCCTCTGGCCTTGGGGAGAAGCAGACCAGGGGGTTTGGTCTGCAGGCCTCTGGGTGGAATGACCTGAGAATAGCAGGGTAAATAATACACAGAGGGAGCCACGAGCAGAATCTTCAGAGAGGAAGATCCCCTAAAGATCAGGAACTGCCTTGCTTCTGACCTCCCAGTTCCTCACTCCTACCTAATTCCTCCAGCTGGAGGCTCAGCTTGATTCTCTTCACACACACACACTTCCCATCCTGTGACTTTTACTCAGATTCCTCAGTGGATTCTGACCTGTTATTGCCATCAAAGCCAATTCTTGTTATCTGGGTCTTTCCCTGGGCCCTTGTGCCTGACATCTGAGTCTCTAGATCTTGCTTTGCTTCCTAAGTCCTGAGTAGCTGCCCGCTTCCTTAGTAGTTCCCCCCGGGACTCCACCTGGGCCTAGGTTAGCTTACTGTTTATGGATACTTAGCCAGGCCCCTCCTGACTTATTTTCTCCGGAGTCTTGGTTTGTTCCTTGAGGGGCGGGGGAGGAGGGGAACAAAAACAAATCATAATGTCTAGAGATTTCTATAAACTGCGAGATAAATACATAAAGGAAAAAAATGCAGACACTTCCAAAAATATCTTTGAAGAAGTGAAAATACATAATCCTTTGCTGACCAAGTTCTGTCACCATGACCAAAATATCTCGCCACTGTTCTTGACTCTCCATCTGCTTTGCCGTCATCTTTTCTTGAAGGCAGTGTTGCAACAGCTTACCAACTGGTCTTTCCACCTCCAATTTGACCTTCTTCTCACCTAAGGGCCTAAAAATTCAAATGCTTAATTAGAAGAAACACAAATGAGTGACCAGGGCTGATATAAATACATGTGAAAACTCCATGCAGATGGTGGGTTGGTGCAATGGAGAGAATACTTGTGCCATATATAAGGAGCACCCACTCTCGCTTATGGTTATGGTTTTCTTTTAGGAGACAGTCTTAAAGAATATTTCTTTTATTTCTAGAATATCCTATTATTTTTCCAAAAAGATCCCAAATTTAGACTCTTATTTTAAAAAATCTCAATGTTGGCTGCGCCCCTCCCTCTGCCTCCGATCAAATAAATGCCCCCATACACCTGAGTTGTTTGAAGTTGAGTTTTGGTCATGAGCAAACCAAGAGTCTTGACTAATATAGTTCTTTTTTATCAATATTTGTGTGTTAAAATATACTGTGAAATAATCATCATAGTAACTCAAGCTAACATCCATCAACATACATAGTTACATTTTTTCCTCTCATAATGAAGACCAAAGATCTATTGTCATATAAACTTCAAATATGCAATATGGTATTATTAACTATAGTCACCATGCTGTACATTATATCCCCGTGACTTATTTTATAGCCAGAAGTTTATACCTTTTGATCCCCTTAACCTCCTGCTTCTGGCAGCCGCCACTGATGGAAATATAGTTCTTTAATGAGTGTTTACATGACTGTCTCCCAAACTCAGGGGTGAGTTCTCAGGTCAGGGACTGCGGCAGAGACACCTTTGTACCCCTGGTGCCACACAGGGGTTGGCAGCGAGCTGGAATTGAATTATTTACAAAGGAATGAGTGGATGAATAAATGCATATCCTTTGCAGACCTATTTTGAATGAACTTTTCAAAATAATAGGCAGCTGGGGATTTAGCTCTTGAAATTGTTGAAGTTCATTGAAACGGATGTTTATGTTTCTTATTCAGGACCTTCATTCTTTCAAAGAAAAAGGGCTTGCACCTGACTCCTCAAGGTTGCCATCCTGTTGACCCCTCCTGAAAATGGGCAGTCAGCTCTCACAAAATGCTGGTGCATTCAGGTAGAATGAACACAAAATTCATACTTCCTTGGGGTACAAATTGACTCAGAGTAAACAGGCAAATAATAACTGAGCCTTCCCAGGTACAAGGGATAGAACAAAGGAGCTTTAAGAAACAAAACAGCTTTTAGGTTACTATTCTGAAGGAGGCTAGGGTAATAAAATGCAATGATCCTTCCATTCTATTGTCAGAGGCCACTCTGATGCCTGAAGTTGTTCTTCCTTTTTGTTAACATTCATTCATTCATTGCCCACAAGTAAATACCTGCTAAATCAGATGACCCTGTACAGGCTTGACCTTGAAACAGTTACTGCCAGGCTTGACCTTGAAACAGTTACTGCCAGACATGCACAAAGCCTACCTCTGTATGTGTGAGACAGAAATATCTTCTCCATTTCCCTCTCTTAAGTCTCAGTTTCTCCCACCTGACACACTAGACCAAATTAATGATCACCTTTGGAAAGGTGCTGGCATGCAGCTAGTTAGAGTGGGAAGGCAGTTATCAGTTATCTGGTTGAAACCTCTTTGTTTTTAAATTTATTTTATTGAAGTATAGTTGATTTACAATGTCGTGTTAATTTCTTCTGCAGAGCAAAGTGATTCAGATACACACACACATATATATGTACACATCCTTTTTCATATTCTTTTCCATTCAGTTTCTCCAGGATATTGAATATAGTTCCCTGTGGAATACAGTAGGACCTTGTTGTTTGTCCATCCTATATATGCGTCTTCCCTGGTAGTTGGTAAAGAATCTGCCTGCAGGAGACTCTGGTTCAGTTCTTGGGTGGGAAAGATACCCTGGAGAAGGGATAGGCTACCCACTCCAGTATTCTTGGGCTTCCCTGGTGGCTGAGATGGTAAAGAATCTGTTTGCAATGTGGGAGACCTGGGTTCGATCCCTGGGTTGGAAACACCCCCTGGAGGAAGGCATGGCAACCCACTCCAGTATTCTTGCCTGGAAAATTCCCATGGACAGAAGTGCCTGGTGGGCTATAGTCCATGGGGTTGCAAAGAATTGGACATGACTGAGTGACTAAGCACAGCACAGTTGATTTACAATATTGTGATAGTTTCTGCTGTACAGCAAAGTGATCCAGTTATACATCTTATATATATAATAATTTGCATCTGCTAATCTCAGCCCCTATCCCTCCCACGCCCCTCTTCCCTCTGGCAGCCACATGTCTGGAAACCTCAAACTTTAAAATGATGAAACCAAGGTCCAGAAAGGGTAATATCTACCTAAGGCCCACAGCTAGTTAATGCATGTGCCTGACCCAGCCTGGCAGTTCTTGATTCATGAGACTGAAACTTGTATTCACAAGACTGAAACTCTAATTACACAGTTCTGCTGACCTTGAGGTAGAAAAATGCCATTCCTCCAAAGAGCATTCTGTACTTTAGCCACACTGGGGCAAGGAATTTGCAAGTGAGCAACTTTGGTTTTCAGATCTCGTTATGACATGTCTGAACCTTGTAACCAACCAGCCTAAAGTAGTCAAGTCACGAGCACTTTTTCCTACATCCAATCCACTGGGAAGTGGGGAGTTCCCATCTCCCTCCCCTGCCTGGAGCTCAGAAGCTCTTGGCCCAGGCATTTCCTGAGGATGAGAATCAGAAGATTGCTTCCCAAGCTGCGTTTTTTTTCCTCACGCTGAGTTATAAGGACAGCTCCAGGGAAGCCTGGGAGAACTTTATGAAAGCTTTTGTTTGCATGAAACCAGGAATCCGAAGGCACTGGAGAAGGCAGGGCTTCACAGGCTCTTTGTTGCTTTGTTCCGTCAGGGCCAGCTTCCTCTATGAACTTGGAGCATTTTATTTTCAAAGATGTTATGAACACTGGTGATGTAGGATGGCAGCCAGAGAAATGCTGCTGCTGCTAAGTCGCTTCAGTCGTGTCCAACTCTGTGCAACCCCATAGACGGCAGCCCACCAGGCTCCCCTGTCCCTGGGATTCTCCAGGCACGAATACTGGAGTGGGTTGCCATTTCCTCCTCCAATGCATGTAAGTGAAAAATGAAAGTGAAGTCGCTCAGTTGCGTCCGACTCGTAGCGACCCCATGGACTGCAGCCCACCAGGCTCCTCCATCTACGGGATTTTCCAGGCAAGAGTACTGAAGTGGGGTGCCATTGTCTTCTCCAAGAGAAATGCTGCTGCTGCTGCTGCTAAGTCGCTTCAGTCGTGTCCGACTCTGTGCAACCCCATAGACAGCAGCCCAACCAGGCTTCCCTGTCCCTGGGATTCTCAAGGCAAGAACACTGGAGTGGGTTGCCATTTCCTTCTCCAATGCATGAAAGTGAAGAGTGAAAGTGAAGTTGTTCAGTCGTGTCCGACTCTTAGCAACCCCATGGACTGTAGCCCACCAGGCTCCTCCATCCATGGGATTTTCCAGGCAGGAGTACTGGAGTGGGGTGCCATTGCCTTCTCCAAAGAGAAATGCTACTGTCTGCTAAATCCTCCAGCTAGTATTGCAGAAAAATAAGATTCTTGCTAGTCTACCCTGTCATTGAATTCTCATCCATCAGTCTCCATATATGTGATGCCTTGGGGATGTCTGGGCAGCTTTTGTAATAGGCAGGTACCAGAATCATCCCAATCTAACGACCATCTGTCTTCATTGCCAAGATATTCCTCCTTCTGTAGGCTGGCCATTCACCACCTTGAAGAAAGCCTTCCATTCACCAAACACCTGAGCCAGGCTAGCTCTGCACGATGATATGAAGAAAGAAGCATCTTTTTCTCTATTCACATTTTCGTGGTCCCCCTTAACTTTTATGCCCCCCACCCCATATTATGACCCCAGTGTGGACATGTTTTTTCAAATCTCAGGGATCCAGAGTCCCACCAGCCTCCCCAGGACCCGTCCCACCTTCACACAGGCTACCATACAAATCTTGTCTTCCCTATATACCTTCCCTTTCAGTGGGAAAATAGCTAGTTAATCTGATTGACAGAATTGGTGTTTCCCAAACTTTTGTCCTTTGTCACCCATCCTCACATTTTTTGCGTTGCACTTGAACCACCTGCATTGTTATCTAGCTGGTATTTTTATTTTAAATGACTCACTTTTTAACTGTAGGTAATCATTTTAATTTCATTTTAATCAATAGTATCTGTGAAATTGCAGATTAGATATGTTATTTAATTAAACAGGAGAAATATATATAGACATGTTAAAATAAAGAAAAAGTATATATTCATCCATGTACTACTATCATCTATGTAGCAAAGATACTGCATTTCTCAAACTCTGGAGAACAATAAACTAAATCAATCTAAAATATTGGCTGGTATAGGACTAATGAGCCTCCCCATTTGTATAAGAATTGCATTTTAATGGACACTTTTCATACTTTTAAGCCAACTGAAAGAGGGAAGGAAACATGGTGGAGTGGAAGGCATATTTTAAGCTGAAGAAAACTCAATTGTTTCTAATTTATACAGATTATACTATTGGTGACTGCAGCCTTGAAATTAAAAGACACTTGCTCCTTGGAAGGTAAGCTATGACAAACCCAAACAGTGTATGAAAAAGCAGAGACATCACTTTGCCCAAAGGTCCTTATAGTCAAAGCTACGGTTTTTCCAGTAGGCATGTATGGATGTGAGAGTTGGGCCATAAAGAAGGCTGAGCACTGAAGAATTGATGCTTTTGAACTGTGGTGCTGGAGAAGACTCTTGAGAGTCCCTTGAATTACAAGGAGATCAAACCAGTCAATCCTAAAGGAAATCAACCCTGAATATTCTTTGAAAGGACTGATGCTGAAGCTCCACTATTTTGGCCACCTGATGCAAAGAGCCAACTCTTTGGAAAAGACCCTGATGCTGGGAAAGATTGAAAGCAAAAGGAGAAGCGGGTGGCAGAGGATGAGATGGTTGGGTGGCATCACGGTCTTCAATGGACATGAATTTGAGCAGGCTCCGGGAGATAGTGGAGGACAGGGAAGCCTGTCGTGCTGCAGTCCACGGGGTCCCAAAGAATCAGACATGACTTAGCGACTGAAAAACAGTATACTGTTGGTGAGCATTTTTGCTGCTCTTCCCTACTAAGCCCCTCTCCTGGGCCTTCTATAGTCCAACTATGCCTTCTTCCAGGGCATGGATGTCAGCCCCGGGATATCTGAACTCATCAGGTTAAAGAACAAAGATTTGTACCCAGGTCTTCGCTATTTTCCTGAGATTCCACCAGACCCAGTGCTGCTGTGTCCCACTGCTGACCCTGTACCTCTCTGTGGAAGAATTATACCACATCCTCTCTCCATCAGTATCAGAGTTGACCATGTGACTTGCTTTGACCAATAAGATGTTAGAGGAAGTGACGTGTGTCATTTCTGGATAGAAGTTTAAGAGCTGTCTCATGAATCTGTCATTGAGTCCAAGAGTAATTTTTTTTAATTGTATACAGTTTTAATGATTACTTTCCATTTACGGTTATTACAAAATATTGGCTATATTCTCTGTATTGAACAATACACCCTTGAATCTGTCTTATATGCAACAGTTTGTGTCTCCCTCTCCCCCACCCCTATACGGCCCCTCCCTCTCTCCCTACTGGTGACCACTAGCTTGTTCTCTGTATCCGAGTCTGCTACTTTTTTGTTACATTTACTAGTTCACTGTATTTTTTTAGATTCCACATGTAAGTGATATCGTACGGTATTTGTCTTTGACTTCGTTCACTTAGCATAATTCCCTCCAAATTCATCCACATTGCTGTGAATAGCAAATTTTCATTGTTTATGGCTGAGTAGTATTCCATTGTGTGTGTGTGTGTGTGTGTGTGTGTGTGTGTGTGTATGTACACCACATCTTCTTTATCCATTCATCTGTTGATAGACACTCCATATCCACTCCATATCCATATAGACACTCCAGTTCAGTTCAGTTCAGTTCAGTCGCTCAGTCGTGTCTGACTGTTTGTGACCCCATGAATCGCAGCACTCCAGGCCTCCCTGTCCATCACCAACTCCCGGAGTTCACTCAAACTCACGTCCATCGAGTCAGTGATGCCATCCAGCCATCTCATCCTCTGTCGTCCCCTTCTCCTCCTGCCCCCAATCCCTCCCAGCATCAGAGTCTTTTCCAGTGAGTCAACTCTTCACATGAGGTGGCCAAAGTACTGGACTTTCAGCTTTAGCATCATTCCTTCCAAAGAAACCCCAGGGCTGATCTCCTTCAGAATGGACTGGTTGGATCTCCTTGCAGTCCAAGGGACTCTCAAGAGTCTTCTCTAACACCACAGTTCAAAAGCATCAATTTTTCAGTGCTCAGCTTTCTTCATAGTCCAACTCTCACATCCATACATGACCACAGGAAAAACCATAGGCTTGACTAGACGGACCTTTGTTGGCAAAGTAATGTCTCTGCTTTTCAATATGCTATCTAGGTTGGTCATAACTTTTCTTCCAAAGAGTAAGCGTCTTTTGATTTCACGGCTGCAGTCACTCCAGGTTGCTTCCATTTCTTGGCAATTATAAATAATGCTACAGTGAACCTTGAGGGGCATGCAGTCTTTTCTAATTAGTGGTTTTGTTTTTGTTTTGTTTTTTGATATATAACTAAGAGTGCAATTGCTAGGTTATATGATATTTTGTTTTAGTTTTGTGGAACAGTTTCTCTGTCCTTCCTTACTTTCATGACCTTTAAGTTTATAAGAAAATCATTTTGCAGACTGTCCTTTCAGTGTGAGTTTGTTTGAGGTTTTCTCATATTTTAACATGATTGGAAACTTTTTGTCAGATTTCTTCAATGCAAAGTTACATTTTACCCTTAGTAATTAATAGATATTTCATAGACAGATACTTTTAGACTATAGTAAAATCCCCTTTCACCCACTAGCTTTGGCATCATCAATGATTTTTGCCTGAATCAATTATCACTATGATGGTTGACAAATGATATTTCTCTAATTCCATCATTCCTTGTACATGTATTTGTTGGCCTTCTACTGTAAATAAAAGCTTTATCTTCTTTCAGTTGTTTATATCAGTGTGTGTCCATGTATTCCTTTATTATTCATTGAGTTATAATCCACAGTTGTCATTATTTATTTTGATGCTCAAGTTATCCCATAGTTGACCAGGAAGAGCCACTTCAAGACAGCCTCTGTGTCTTTTTGACCTAGCACATCATTCTTTGAGTACTTCTTTACTTTTTGGTAAAAAAAAAAAAAAAAAGTGTCACAAACTCATCTTTTTCTTTTCCCTGTCTAGCCATGGAGTCAGCCAGTTCTTTAAGGAGTGTCTTCTTTGGGTGTCTTAGTGGAGAGTGCTATTTAGAAATCAAGATCTAAGTGTCAGATGTGTTCATTGCTGCCTGGCATCACTTCTACTAGATTCTTTCTTTGTATATAATTGTACTGTTTAATTCTAGCCAGTGCTCTGAACAGTATTCCAGTTACTATACAATATGGCCTTACATAGGGAAATGTGGGGCTTTTGTCTTGTATTTTTTTCACCATGGATGTTGGACAGATCTAGGAAATATATATATACAAACACACACACATATATGTGTGTGTGCGTTCAGTCATGTCCGACCCTTAACGATCCTATGGACTGTAACCCTCCAGGCTCCTCTGTCCGTGAAATTTTCCAGGCCAGAATACTGAAGTGGGTTGCCATTTCTTCCTCCAGGGGATCTTCCTGACCCCATGATCCAACCCACATCTCCAACATCTCTTGCATTGGAAGGCAGATTTTTCATCACTGAGCCACCTGGGAAGCCTACATATATACCGACATACACGTATACACATGTGTGTGTACATATGACGTGTGCATACATGTATATGTACACACGTAGGCATATGCACGCATTGAGAATTCACACAGATAGAGCCACTTGCCCTCCAAAGCCACAGGATTCATTCTAGCTTTCACCCTTTCCACATTTGTATCTTCCTCCTGGAGAAACCCACGTCCAGGTTTCCTTGACGTATTTACTATTTTCTTAATCCCCCTCAGGTCCCCACTCTCCCCCTGACCCCACCAGGCTGCCTCTCCACAACCTCCTTGTGCAGGCCCAATCCCCTAAAATACTCAACTGCCTTCAACTGCGTGGGCTCCATCCTCTATCCACCTACTTCTCACCCTCCTTGGAATAAAGAAAAGTAAGGGAGGGAAAGTGGGAGAGAGGAGGAAGGAAAGGAGAGAGGGAGGTCAAGACCGAACTCTCCCTTTTTTTTTTCCACTATTCATGTTTTTTTAAAATTACTTCACCTGAGTATACACCAAGATATTATTTTACATAGATAGAATAACATCACTTTTACGCAGTCTCTTTGCATTTTGTTCCCCACCACCACCACCATCCGATTCCTTCTCACAAGATAGCATGCATAACAACACGGGAGGTACCCTTTGTATTTTGTCCATGCTTACATATAGGGCCCAGTATACACATACTAAGACACATCTGTGTGTCTGTTTGTATGCAAGACCAAATGGGGATTTTTGCCAATTTTACTTTCCCAAATGGGACCTTATCTTCTAGATTATTTTTCTTATTATACATATTTCCCACTTCTGAGTTTTCTAATCAATAATACCTTATATAATTCTCTTTGTCAGGTAGCCTAGTTCTAATCCATTATTTTTTTTTAAGAGAGAACTCTTATCTGAACTCTCCAGTAACCTTTGTCCATCCACAGCTCTTTCTCATCTCTTTAACCAGTACCACCACCATCTAGCCACTCAAATGGAAATCATCCTTGATTATTCCCTTTTTTCTGCATCACATCTTCCTAAATGTAACTTGAGTCAGCCGACTTCTCACCATCTCCTTTTCTCCTACCACCATCTCTCATCTGACTTGCTACAGAATTTCCAAAGTGCTTTATCTACTTCAACTTATATCCCCCTGAAAGTGTTCGGGTTTGAGTTTGGCTTCAAGCATTAGAAATTTAAAATTACTAAGGATTCCAAAAATGGATTAAATGTGCCAACAAGAAAGAAGTTTTCTTGCTATGCCAGAAATAAATTGCTTTTTCAGCGAGATATGCTCTCCAATATGATGCTTTTTCTCATGTGTGGATATCAGACTTATACTCATTGACTGTCTTTGCTTTCCAAGATCATGTTCCTTTCTGTTTAAATAGTTTCATGCAATTGGGATAAGAATCTAAAAGTTGGGACTTCCCTGGTGGTCCAGTGGTTAAGGCTCCGTGCTCCACTGCAGGGGGCCTGGATTCAACCAGGGATCAGGGAAATAAAATCCCACATGCCCCATGACTTTGCAAAAAAAAAAAAAGGAATCTAAAAATCTAAAAGTAATGGATCAAAACAACAATAAAACTTATCAAATGCAACTGAAAAAAATCTGTTAATAGAGCAAAATTAAGTGTGCATGTTGGTTTTAGAAAACATGTTCAATATTGCATAATGCAACCATTGTTTCTTATGCTTAGGCCCTCTTTTATCTGTTCCACTAATTTCTCATTTATTCAGTTAAAATTGTACACTTACATGAAGGGAAGGAAGAAAGGATCTATTGTGCAAATAACAAAATATATAGCAGTCTCTCATTCTTCCTCCGTTGAAGCTCCTTTTATCTCAAAGAGCAGTTTGGAGATGAGTCCTGCTGTTTGGAATGGAATGGATGGCCAACTGCCATGGATAGAGCATGCACTTCTAATTTCCTTTCTTGTTACAAGCATCCTATTTATAGTAGAACTCCAGAATGGCTTCCTTTCTCCTTTGAATGGTGTTGCAACGTTTGCACTATTAGTCTTGCCATCTTATAACACAATCCTCCCCAGATAGTATTTATATCTGGCAGCTTGATGATTGAAATCAGCATTTAATTGTGCATATTAACAACTGCAGTCACACACAGATTCTATTAACCTGGAATGCTGCTGGGCTGCCTATTTCAGAATCCTAGAATAAAAATAATGCACAGATGTCCTGTTTTATTATCTCATTTTCAAAATAACCTATTAAGTGTTTTAAAAATTTACTAGAACTTGTCAATTTCACAGACTGTGAAATTAGATCAATTTTGCTCTTAATCCTGCCCAAGATGAAAAAAGAAAACAACAACAAAAAAAAGAAATATGGAGCTCCTGGATCATAAGCTGAACACTGTGTATAACCAGAACGTAGTTCCTTACCACACACATCCCTTGCCTTTGCCTTGAGATCTCAAAGGTTATTCAAGGTAAAGACAGAGCCTTTCCTGAGAGAATATTTTAATTTTGTCGAAATACCGGCTGTTCTTCTGTGGCTGGGGCAATGACTTTCTTACCTCATGCAATTTCTCTGAAGAGTCACATAAGCCTTTAGCAAAGCTTTCAGTAGACTTTAAATTGAGTTACTACAATTCTCTGGTGTTTTTCCCTCCATAGCGTCATCAGGCTGAATTCCACGATTGTTTCGTGTGCTTGCAAGTTGAGCAGACATAAATTTGAGCAGCCTTTACCTGTTGCTGGGATGGACCCAGGTAGAATCAGGAAAACCTTCCAGTAGATACTGACAGTCAGAATTCCATGGTCCTAAGAATAAAATGTGTGGTCTTGAGTCAAGAGGTAGGCAATAGACTTGGATGGAGGAGACAACCATACATAGTTTTCCCTTTCTTATTTTGGCTGGGTATGAACATGCTACAGTAAGTAGCATCAGCTTTGAACCTGGCCCATCCATCCATTCTCCATACCACAGCCTGGATGAGGTTTCTGAACAGATGCTATCATGTTGCTGCTGCTGCTGCTGCTGCTGAGTCACTTCAGTCATGTCCGACTCTTGCGACCCCATACACGGCAGCCCACCAGGATGCCCCGTCCCTGGGATTCTCCAGGCAAGAACACTGGAGTGGGTTGCCATTTCTTCCTCCAATGAATGAAAGTGAAAAGTGAAAGTGAAGTTGCTCAGTCATGTCCAACCCTCAGCGACCCCATGGACTGCAGCCTTACAGGCTCCTGCATCCATGGGATTTTCCAGGCAAGAGTACTGGAGTGGGGTGCCATTGCCTTCTCTGGCTATCATGTTGATCTCCAGTTTAAAATGATTCACTGACTCTCCACCATCTTCAAGATTAAGTCCAAACTCCTTAACACAGTTTAGGAATAGTTTACCACTTGACATCTGTCAGTATCACCAGCCTCAACCCTTACTTCTCCATGCCAGCCAAACAGAACAACTCTGGGTTCTCAAACCCAGCCAGGTAGACTTGCTACCCACTCTGTTCATGCCGCCTGGATATGCTTTCTCCAATCCCATGTCCGTGTGTGTGTGCTAAGTAGCTTCAGTCATGTCTGACTCTTTGTGAAACCATGGGATTCTCCAGACAAGAATACTAGAGTGAGTTGCCATGCCCTCCTCCAGAATCCCACATCCCTTGCCTGACTAACCCCTATTCATCCTCCATATCTCAACTCTTACTGACTTCCTAAGCCTGATTATGGAGATTCTCTTCTGTATTCCTGTAAATCTCTGCATTTATCCCTGTTGGAATATGGATCACGTTGGATTGTAATCAGACCTGTTCACTCTGATGCATCCTTGATATGCGTGTATCTTGTCCTGCCTGTGTATCCTAGCACCCAGCATGACATTAGCAAATTACAGGGCCTTGGTCAGTATTTCCTGAATGAACAAACGTCTGTTTCCCAAACACAAGAGTGTACCCACCAGAGGAACCTACAGTTGTAGGCACGATGCTGCACTGCTCCTCACTTCCTATTCAGAATAGTCCTATCCCCCCATCAGGATGCTGAATAAATGTTGGCTAAATGCTTTCCGTACCAACATTTCAAACTTTAGCAAAACTGAAGGGATTTTCACTTGAAATGAACCCTCCCTTCTCCCCTTCACATCTTCAAACTCTCCCTGACTTTAAAGGTCTCATAAAGTACCGCCTCCACCCCCATTAGGGAGCCATCCCCAGTTAATAATGATGTCATTTTGCTTCCTCACTTTCTCTCCTTCCAGTCTTCACAGATCCTCATTCTGCATCTTATAGCTTAGCTCTTCATAGTATAATATCCTCTTGTTTTCTAACTGTTTCATGTTTAGCCCATCTCCTGGGTAAACTGTTATTTCCCTTAGCACAGAGAGGGGTTCTTACACTTCTTATTAAGTGTATCATGGAATCTAGAAAAATGCTCACTAAAGGAGAGCTTTCTCTATTATCTCTTACCATATACTTTCCATTGAAATTGATTCTTTTTGCTTTTTGGCTGTGCTGTTGTGGCAATCAGGGGTGACTCTCTAGTTGCCGTGCACAGGCTTCCCCTTGCAGTGGCTTCTCTTGTTTCAGAGCATGGCTCTAGGGCATGGAGACTTCAGTGGTGGTGGCCCACAGGCTTAGTTGCCCTGGGGCACATAGGATCCTCTGGACCAGGGATCAAACCCGTATCCCCTGCATTGGCAGGCAGATTCTCAACCTCTGGGCCAACAGGAAAGTTCCTGAAATTTACATCTTAGGTTCCCCTACTAGAGTACAGATATTTGGTCCTCTGTGGCCTAATCCATATCTTATGGTTCTTTCACCCCATGTATGGGTAATGTGTGTGTTGTGTGCTGTGCTTAATCCCTGACTCATGTCTGACTTTTTGTAACCTCATGGCCTGTAGCCCACCAGGCTCCTCTGTCCATGGAATTCTCCAGGCAAGGATACTGGAGTGGATTGCCATGCCCTCCTCTAGCGGATCTTCCCAACCCAGGTATCCAACCCAGGTCTCCCACATTGCAAGTGGATTCTTTACCATCTGAGCTACCAGGGAAGCCCCAGTGTGTGTGTTCAGATCAGATCAGATAAGATCAGTTGCTCAGTTGTGTCTGACTCTTTTCGACCCCATGAATCACAGCATGCCAGGCCTCCCGATCCATCACCAACTCCCAGAAATCACTCAGACTCACATCCATCGAGTCAGTGATGCCATCCAGCCATCTCATCCTCTGTCGTCCCCTTCTCCTCTTGCCCCCAACCCCTCCCAGCATCAGAGTCTTTTCCAATGAGTCAACTCTTCGCATGAGGTGGCCAAAGTACTGGAGTTTCAGCTTTAGCATCATTCCTTCCAAAGAAATCCCAGGACTGATCTCCTTCAGAATGGACTGGTTGGATCTCCTTGCGGTCCAAGGGACTCTCAAGAGTCTTCTCCAACACCACAGTTCAAAAGCATCAATTCTTCAGCACTCAGCCTTCTTCACAGTCCAACTCTCACATCCATACATGACCACAGGAAAAACCATAGCCTTGACTAGATGAACCTTTGTTGGCAAAGTAATGTCTCTGCTTTTCAATATGCTATCTAGGTTGGTCATAACTTTCCTCCCAAGGAGTAAGTGTCTTTTAATTTCATGGCTGTAGTCACCATCTGTAGTGATTTTGGAGCCCAGAAAAATAAAGTCTGACACTGTTTCCACTGTTTCCCCATCTATTTCCCATGAAGTGGTGGGACCGGATGCCATGATCTTCGTTTTCTGAATGTTGAGCTTTAAGCCAACTTTGAAAAAGTTTCACTTTCACTTTCTCCACTTTCACTTTCATCAAGAGGCTTTTGAGTTCCTCTTCACTTTCTGCCATAAGGGTGGTGTTGTCTGCATATCTGAGGTTATTGATATTTCTCCCAGCAATCTTGATTCCAGCTTGTGTTTCTTCCAGTCCAGCGTTTCTCATGATGTACTCTGCATATAAGTTAAATAAACAGGGTGACAATATACAGCCTTGAAGAACTCCTTTTCCTATTTGGAACCAGTCTGTTGTTCCATGTCCAGTTCTAACTGTTGCTTCCTGACCTGCATACAAATTTCTCAAGAGGCAGATCAGGTGGTCTGGTATTCCCATCTCTTTCAGAATTTTCCACAGTTTATTGTGATCCACACAGTCAAAGGCTTTGGCATAGTCAATAAAGCAGAAATAGATGTTTTTCTGGAACTCTCTTGCTTTTTCCATAATCCAGCGGATGTTGGCAATTTGATCTCTGGTTCCTCTGCCTTTTCTAAAACCAGCTTGAACATCAGGAAGTTCACGGTTCACATATTGCTGAAGCCTGGCTTGGAGAATTTTGAGCATTACTTTACTAGCGTGTGAGATGAGTGCAATTGTGTGGTAGTTTGAGCATTCTTTGGCATTGCCTTTCTTTGGGATTGGAATGAAAACTGACCTTTTCCAGTCCTGCAGCCACTGCTGAGTTTTCCAAATTTGCTGGCATCTTGAGTGCAGCACTTTCACAGCATCATCTTTCAGGATTTGGAATAGCTCAACTGGAATTCCATCACCTCCAGTAACTTTGTTCGTAGTGATGCTTTCTAAGGCCCACTTGACTTCACATTCCAGGATGTCTGGCTCTAGGGCAGTGATCACACCATCGAGATTATCTGGGTCGTGAAGATCTTTTTTGTACAGTTCTTCTGTGTATTCTTGCCACCTCTTCTTAATATCTTCTGCTTCTGTTAGGTCCATACCATTTCTGTCCTTTATCGAGCTCATCTTTGCATGAAATCTTCCCTTGGTATCTCTGATTTTCTTGAAGAGATCCCTAGTCTTTCCCATTCTATTGTTTTCCTCTATTTCTTTGCATTGATCACTGAAGAAGGCTTTCTTATCTCTTCTTGCTATTCTTTGGAACTCTGCGTTCAGATGTTTATATCTTTCCTTTTCTCCTTTGCTTTTCACTTCTCTTCTTTTCACAGCTATTTGTAAGGCCTCCCCAGACAGCCATTTTGCTTTTTTGCGTTTCTTTTCTATGGGAATGGTCTTGATCCCTGTCTCCTGTACAGTGTCACGAACCTCATTCCATAGTTCATCAGGCACTCTATCTATCAGATCTAGGCCCTTAAATCTATTTCTCACTTCCACTGTATAATCATAAGGGACTTGATTTAGGTCATACCTGAATGATCTAGTGGTTTTCCCTACTTTCTTCAATTTAAGTCTGAATTTGGTAATAAGGAGTTCATGATCTGAGCCACAGTCAGCTCCTGGTCTTGTTTTTGCTGACTGTATAGAGCTTCTCCATCTTTGGCTGCAAAGAATCTGATTTCGGTGTTGACCATGTGGTGATGTCCATGTATAGAATCTTCTCTTGTGTTGTTGGAAGAGGGTGTTTGTTATGACCAGTGCATTTTCTTGGCAAAACTCTATCAGTCTTTGCCCTGCTTCATTCCGTATTCCAAGGCCAAATTTGCCTGTTACTCCAGGTGTTTCTTGACTTCCTACTTTGCATTCCAGTCCCCTATAATGAAAAGGACATCTTTTTTGGGTGTTAGTTCTAAAACGTCTTGTAGGTCTTCATAGAACCGTTCAACTTCAGCTTCTTCAGCGTTACTGGTTGGGGCATAGGTTTGGATTACTGTGATATTGAATGGTTTGCCTTGGAAACGAACAGAGATCATTCTGTTGTTTTTGAGATTGCATCCAAGTACTGCATTTTGGACTCTTTTGTTGACCATTATGGCTACTCCATTTCTTCTGAGGGATTCCTGTTTGCTGTAGTTGATAACAATGAGGATGATGGTTTGTTTTCAACAAATATTTGTTGATTATTTGGTTGATTTTCCAAGGCAGATCTATTTCAGATCTGAGAAGAAAAAAAAACAAAAACCCATCTTTGTGCCAATGGGCTTAGTGGGGCTCTCAAGTCCAAAAATTTCAGGTCCCATTTATCTTTTGAATTTGAGCTTGAGCATTTCCATTTGGATGCCCAGGGGCCCCAGAGGTGATGCCCACCTTGATAAGTTGCTCCTTTTGGCAGAAAAAGTAGCATTTTTACTATGGAACATTTCCCTGTAAAGAATCCTTTTATAATGAAGAGCACACATTTTGCTTACTTTGAGTCTGCCTAGCAGAAGGCAATTGGAGAAGGAAATGGTAACCCACTCCAGTATTCTTGCCTGGAGAATCCCAGGGACGGGGAAGCCTGGTGGGCTGCCGTCTACGGGGTCGCACAGAGTCGGACACGACTGAAGCGACTTAGCGGCAGCAGCAGCAGAAGGCAAGTAGCATGTAACTACCCCCAGCTGCTGATGGTTTCCTTGTAAGAATTGTATTTATTTTGAGATTTGCAGCTGTAACGAAGACATTAAGAAATGAAGTCCTAGAACTCTGCTGCAGTCCCAAGATATCGGGATTAAGTTTATGATGAATAATATTCACACACCAACAGCCTAAGATAACAAACACTATCATCACTCTCTTGTTGCATTATCTTAGGATCTAAAATTACTCATCCTTTACTAAGAAATGAAGATTTACAATCTTCCTTTTCTCAAACCGACAGCCTCACCTTCTCTAGATAAATAAGCCCCTTTGTGGAGGAGACGAGCGGATGCAGGATATGCTTACCCCCACAGAACTTGGCAGCAGTGATAACTCTATCCTTCACTGATAAGAAGAGAACTTATCCCAGAAATCCTTGAATCCCTGATTAGTATTATATCAGTATATTATAATGGCAATATTTTTTCTAAAAGAATAATGTTGGAATGTATCTATAGCATAATAATATTTTACCTCTTTAATAATTTAAGGATCTGAAAATCTAGGTTCTTAGCTTTGCCTGAAATGGAGAACAAAGGGTAACATGATTCCTCTTTACTCCCTTCCCAACCCCATTAATCATACGATACCAAAGAGAAGAGCAGCAAACTCTCGGAGCATTGCACAGCTCCAGGAGAGACCCTTCAATTGTACCCCAGGGCACAACACAGGATACTGTACAGTGGGAACCGACCCCCTCAGGTTGTGCAACATGGCCGAGGTGAGCATCTCTTTTCTCCAGAGAGAAAAGTACTCCTCAAGCTACTTACATGTATTTGGAACCAGACCCTGAAAATATATGTGGGCTAAAGACTCTGAATTCCCTATTTTTTCAGTTAGCAGATGCATTTCTCATGTACTTCAGTTACAGTCCTCAGGGTTGGTACCCTCCCTGATAAGTCGCTTCTTCTGGCAGGAGTAATAGATAATACGGGCTTCCCAGGTGGTGCTAGTGGTAAAGAACCCGCCTGCCAATGCAAGAAACATAAGAGATGCAGGTTTGATCCCTCAGTTGGAAAATCTTCTGAAGGAGGGCATGGCAACCCACTCCAGAATTCTTGTATGCAGAAGCCTGTGGACAGAGGAGCCTGGCAGGCTATGTCCATGGGGTTGCAGAGAATTGGGCATGACTTAACCACTAAACACCATAAACATATTCTTTACACCCATACAATTTATATAATAAAAGTATATATGTATATATAGGCATCCTGCCCACAAACCAGTCGCTAAACAAGTAGCACATCACTGGCTAAATTCCTTTCCTCACCTCATCATGTTCTTACCTCCCCTAGAAAATGAGGAAATCCCAGTTGATTCAGTGGAATGTTGACCATTCCTTCTGTAGTAGTGTCCTTCTGGTATCCTACAATGACAGCAACTCAGGGGTCTCGGTGGCGTAGTTGGTAAAGAATCAGCCTGCCAATGCAGGAGATACAAGAGACATGGGTACAGTCCCTGGGTCAGGGAGATCCTCTGGAGGAGGAAATGGCAGCCCACTCCAATATTCTTGCCTGGAGAATCCCACAGACAGAGGAGCCTGGTGGGCTATAGTCCATGGGGTTGCAAAGAGTCAGACACAACTGAAGCAACTTAGCATGCATGCACACACAGGGGTCTAGGAACAGACTGAGTCTAAAATGAAGATTAGGTCCAGGCTCCTCTGAGAGTTTTCCATTTAAGGCTACACTTTAAAACAACCTATCAGTCATACATTAAACAGAATTTTTGTACTGTTGGCTTCTCATTGGAGTTTTTGGCTTAGATTATTTTCATTTGGAATCCTTTTTTTCTTTCCATGTTCTTCTTTCTCTAAATTGGCCTGGAATTCTGTCATTCAGGACTCCTAAAACATAGAACTCTCCTGATCAGATCAGATCAGTCACTCAGTCGTGTCCGACTCTTTGTGACCCCATGAATCACAGCACGCCAGGCCTCCCGATCCATCACCAACTCCCGGAGTTCACTCAGACTTATGTCCATTGGGTCAGTGATGCCATCCAGCCATCTCATCCTCTGTCATCCCCTTCTCCTCCTGCCCCCAATCCCTCCCAGCATCAGAGTCTTTTCCAATGAGTCAACCCTTCTCATGAGGTGGCCAAAGTACTGGACTTTCAGCTTTAGCATCATTCCTTTCAAAGAAATCTCAGAGCTGATCTCCTTCAGAATGGACTGGTTGGATCTCTTTGCAGTCCAAGGGACTCTCGAGAGTCTTCTCCAACACCACAGTTCAAAAGCATCAATTCTTCGGTGCTCAGCCTTCTTCACAGTCCAACTCTCACATCCATACATGACCAGAGGAAAAACCATAGCCTTGACTAGACGAACCTTTGTTGGCAAAGTAATGTCTCTGCTTTTCAATATGCTATCTAGGTTGGTCATAAGTTTCCTTCCAAGGAGTAAGCATCTTTTAATTTCATGGCTGTAGTCACCATCTGTAGTGATTTTGGAGCCCAGAAAAATAAAGTCTGACACTGTTTCCACTGTTTCCCCATCTATTTCCCATGAAGTGATGGGACCGGATGCGATGATCTTCGTTTTCTGAATGTTGAGCTTTAACCCAACTTTTTCACTCTCCACTTTCACTTTCATCAAGAGGCTTTTGAGTTCCTCTTCACTTTCTGCCATAAGGGTGGTGTCATCTGCATATCTGAGGTTATTGATATTCCTCCCGGCAATCTTGATTCCAGCTTGTGTTTCTTCCAGCCCAGCGTTTCTCATGATGTACTCTGCATATAAGTTAAATAAACAGGGTGACAATATACAGCCTTGACAAACTCCTTTTCCTATTTGGAACCAGCCTATTGTTCCATGTCGCTGTTAAAAAAAAGAAAAAAAAAAGACTACAAATGGAATCATTTCCTCCTACAGACAGCATCCCAAGACTTTGTTACAGTTTCAGACTTTTGATTATGACCTTTATAATCAATCAGTCTGAAATTTCAATTAGCACTAACAAGGTGGTCTGCAAGGTTAGATCCTTACCATACCCTTTCCCAAAAAGATGATGTCCTGTCTTTAAAAAAAAAAAAAAAAATCTCATTTCTTTTGCTAACTTCCTTGCTGCACCCTCCTTCTGTCTATAAAAACCTCCTACTTCGTTTAACTCCTGGGGGTATATTCCTACTTGCTAGATGGGATGCTCCCAGCTTCACGAATCATTGAATAAACCCAATTAGAGCTTCACATTTATTTTCCTCTGTTGAATTTTTTTGTTTTCTAACATCTCCCAGGTGACTTAACGCTGAGGCATCTTCTCCTTAACCTGCCTGGCAGAATGCTTCTTCCTTCTTTCCCTTACCTCAATCAAAGTTGCATAAACTGAGACCGCAGGAGCCATCACTCAAATTAAACCCAGCCTCTGGGCAAACAGCAGGTAAAAGACAACCGAAAGGATTCCAAGCCCTTCTCCCCCCAGCCAAGTTTCTCCAACCAGGCAGTGAAAACAGGGCTGCTCAAGGCCTGGCTGCAGAACTTGGGTGTTGATGCTGTCATCATTTCTTTTTCTGAAACTGAGGTCGCTGAGGTCACTCACACACACACACAAAAATTACTACTTTTTTCCCTATGGCACAGCTAATATAGAATCAGAAGCTATATTAACGTAAGACAAATGCATCAAAGCTTTGGGTTAGCAGAATTCGTAAGAGAAGGCTATATCTCTTGCTATTTTCTAAAGTGAAGGAAATGTATGAAGCTCATTTAAAAACTTCTCACTTCACACCTGAGCAAATGTGTTTTAGGCACCAAATCAATGCTTTTATATAATCACTTAAAAATTGGAGAGCCACTTTGAATTACAATTATAATCAAAATTAATAGCGTGACATTTTTTTTTTCACCATTAAACATCTGAAAAAAATTATCCCTTGACTTTACCAGGGGACTGTGTCACCAGTTGATTTCAAAACGACCCTGGCTATCTCCTGGTTAGCTCCGGTTATCATTGACTAACATGTCACATCCCACCTTTAATTAGCTTTTGCCAAAATAATGTGAAGACAAATCTGCTTATATTTTCTCAAACCAAGGAAATACAGGGGTGTAATGTTTTAAATTAAACAAGGTTGATATTCTCATAAGGATAGAAGAGCTTAAAAACAGTTATACCAATCCAGAGAGCCCTTATTCTTATTTCATATACTAAAGTAGCTTTAAATATTGTATTATATCCTTTTGGAAGGTTGGACATTAAGCAGCTATTGGATGACTTGCAAAAATAGCAAAGATTATTTTTCTAATATAGTGCCCAAAACAATAAGATTTCTAATATGGAAGAAAAAGATTGATTATATTTAGTTAATGTATTATTATCTTGAAATGCTCCCCTAAGCTTATGAAATTCCTCCTTTAAATTGTTTAATTTATTAGAATGGAGTTTCATTTAGTAAGTGGCTAATGGTCACATCATTCAATGTGTTATATAGAATGGGTTAATGATTATGACTTTTATTATATCATAGTAAGACTTTTGAATAATTTATTAATGTTAATAACACTGATTAAATAAGAAGATGGGCTTGTATATCAAGGCTTTGCTACATAGGATGGAAATTTCTAATTCCAGAAAACAAAGGCATATGTACCCATCCCTCCTTATATGCATGTATATCTTTGTATATTTGCATTATTTATTCATATATATAATCTGCAATGAATTTGTTTTGGTCAAGTATAATTCACTTGTCTCAAATTAGACAGGTAAAGCCAAAACAGCAGCAGCAGCAACAAAGCTATCATAGTATCATTTAGAGACTTGAATTTCACGCTTCCTTTCAAGCACCTGACATTTTCATCTTCTGGCAGCCCCATTTTTAGTGCCTCCCTCCTGTTTGGCCAGAAATTAAACCTTCACAATCTGCCATATCCCCCTGAAATCTGATTATAAATCACATCTGTATATCTTCTCAGCAGCAGGCAGGAGCTTCATATTGGGTTGCAGAAATCTACACGGCTGGAGCTAAACTGTGATTTTATTCAAACACAGCATGAAAGCTGGAGAATCATAGGCATAGCTAATAAATAGATCTCTAGGAGAAGATATAAAATACAGAAGGGGGTCAAACAGAACAAAGAAACACAGGCAGATGGATACAGTGTGGTCTCCGTGGCAAAGGTTGAACAGGAGACTGCTTCCTATCCAAATTCCTACCAGGAGCCATCCTTGAGTTAAAATTAACATTTACTGTGCTTCCTATGTGCGGGCAATGATCCAGCTCTGGTGATACCAGGACAAAAGAGGGTGGTCCCAAGTCCTGAGGGAGCTTAGAGTCTAGGGGATCGATACACAGTGTGGTAAGCTAGTGAGGGACAGAATGCAACTAGGAAAGAGAGGTGGGGCACGTGGCCAGGAAGGGAGATGGGACCAGAAAATACTTCTTACTGAAGAAGAAGTCTGAGATGTATCTAAAGTTTCTCACGCTGATGCATAATGGGCAGACCGTTGAACTTGGAACCAGAAGCAGATGGTTTGAGTCACAGGTCCAGCGTAATCACGCATTAGTTGTGCGATCCCTGGTAGGAATCACAGCTGCTTCCTGATCCTGAACTTGAGTTTTCCACAGTTTCTAGAGTTCCTTTCTCATGAAGCATTCTAGATTCTAGCTTGAGGCAGGGGTCAATATATAGCAGGACAAAAGCTAATAGAGTTTTGCCAAGAGAACACACTGGTCATAGCAAACACCCTCTTCCAACAACACAAGACTCTATACATGGACATCACCAGATGGTCAACACCGAAATCAGATTGATTATATTCTTTGCAGCCAAAGATGGAGAAGCTCTATACAGTCAGCAAAAACGAGACCGGGAGCTGACTGTGGCTCAGATCATGAACTCCTTATTGCAAAATTCAGACTTATATTGAAGAAAGTAGATCATTCAGCTTTGACCTAAATCAAATCCCTTATGATTATACAGTGGAAGTGATAAATAGATTTAAGGGACTAGATCTGATAGATAGAGTGCCTGAGGAACTATGGAATGAGGTTCCTGACATTGTACAGGAGACAGGGATCAAGACCATTCCCATAGAAAAGAAATGCAAAAAAGCAAAATGGCTGTCTGGGGAGGCTTTACAAATAGCTGTGAAAAGAAGAGAAGTGAAAAGCAAAGAAGAAAAGGAAAGATATAAGCATCTGAATGCAGAGTTCCAAAGAATAGCAAGAAGAGATAAGAAAGCCTTCTTCAGCAATCAATGCAAAGAAATAGAGGAAAACAACAGAATGGGAAAGACTAGAGATCTCTTTAAGAAAATTAGAGATACCAAGGGAACATTTCATGCAAAGATGGGCTCAATAAAGGACCGAAATTGTATGGACCTAACAGAAGCAGAAGATATTAAGAAGAGGTGGAAAGAATACACAGAAGAACTGTACAAAAAAGATCTTCATGTCCCAGATAATCACGATGGTGTGATCACTGCCCTAGAGCCAGACATCCTGGAATGTGAAGTCAAGTGGGCCTTAGAAAGCATCACTATGAACGAAGCTAGTGGAGATGATGGAATTCCAGTTGAGCTATTTCAAATCCTGAAAGATGATGCTGTGAAAGTGCTGCACTCAAGATGCCAGCAAATTTGGAAAACTCAGCAGTGGCCACAGAACTGGAAAAGATCAGTTTTCATTCCAATCCCAAAGAAAGGCAATGCCAAAGAGTGCTAAAACTACCGCACAATTGCACTCATCTCACACACTGGTAAAGTAATTCTCAAAATTTTCCAAGCCAGGTTTCAGCAATATGTGAACCATGAACTTCCAGATGTTAAAGCTGGTTTTAGAAAAGGCAGAGGAACCAGAGATCAAATTGCCAGCATCTGCTGGATCATCGAAAAAGCAAGAGAGTTCCAGAAAAACATCTATGTTTGCTTTATTGACTATGCCAAAGCCTTTGACTGTGTGGATCACAATAAACTGTGGAAAATTCTGCAAGAGATGGGAATACCAGAGCACTTGACCTGCCTCTTGAGAAACCTATATGCAGGTTAGGAAGCAACAGTTAGAACTGGACATGGAACAACAGACTGGTTCCAAATAGGAAAAGGAGTTCGTCAAGGCTATATATTGTCACCCTGCTTATTTAACTTCTATGCAGAGTACATCATGAGAAACGCTGGGCTGGAAGAAACACAAGCTGGAATCAAGATTGCCGGGAGAAATATCAATAACCTCAGATATGCAGACGACACCACCCTTATGGCAGAAAGTGAAGAGGAACTAAAGAGCCTCTTGATAAAAGTGAAAGAGGAGAGTGAAAAAGTTGGCTTAAAGCTCAACATTCAGAAATGAAGATCATGGCATCTGGTCCCATCACTTCATGGGAAATAGATGGGGAAACAGTGGAAACAGTGTTAGACTTTATTTTGGGGGGCTCCAAAATCACTGCAGATGGTGACTGCAACCATGAAATTAAAAGACGCTTACTCCTTGGAAGGAAAGTTATGACCAACCTAGATAGCATATTGAAAAGCAGAGACATTACTTTGCCAACAAAAGTCCATCTACTCAAGGCTATGGTTTTTCCAGTGGTCATATATGGGTGTGAGATTTGGACTGTGAAGAAATTGAGTGCCGAAGAATTGATGCTTCTGAACTGTGGTGTTGGAGAAGACTCTCAAGAGTCCCTTGGACTGCAAGGAGATCCAGCAAGTCCATTCTAAAGGAGATCAGTCCTGAGTGTTCATTGGAAAGACTGTTGCTAAAGCTGAAACTCCAGTACTTTGGCCACCTCATGCGAAGAGTTGACTCATTGGAAAAGACCCTGATGCTGGGAGGGATTGGGGGCAGGAGGAGAAGGGGACAACAGAGGATGAGATGGTTAGATGCCATCATTGACACAATGGACATGGGTTTGGGTGGACTCTGGGAGTTGGTGATGGACAGGGAGGCCTGGCGTGCTGTGATTCATGGGGTCGCAGAGTTGGACACGACTGAATGACTGAACTGAACTGAACTGACCCTGCTGCTGGGAAAGACAGGGCAGAAGGAGAAGGGGGCGACAGAGAATGAAATGGCATAATCTACTCAATGGACGTAAGTTTGAGCAAACTCCAGGAGATACTGAAGGACAGGGAAGCCTGGCACGCTGCAGTCACTGGGGTTGCGAAGAGTCAGACACGACTGAGTGACTGAACGACAACAAAGCATCAGATCTGGGATGCTTGGCTTCTTGGGTTAATGAGAAAGAGGAAGAAAAGAGCCTTGAGGGCTTCCCCTCCATAAACAAAGGACTCACCCATGGTCTTTTCCCACTATGTGATTGTGGAATAAGCATTTCAGAGCACATGAATGGTGCCTAGAGATTAAATGCTGATTTTTTGCACATTTCTCTGAGTTATTCTGCCACATAAACGTCATTAAGTAGTCAAGAGAAAGTGGGAGGGTGGCAGAGATGGCGCCACCTCCAAGTTCAGTTTTTGTTTCAGATGCAGGATGGGGAAGCAAATAGAATATTAATTTTTAAAACCTCTGTCTTAATGTATATAAATCTTGTGTGCGCCCTTAATCACGTTCCGACTCTTTGGGACCCCATGGACTGTAGCTTACCAGGCTCCTCTGTGTATGGAATTCTCCAGGCAGGAATACTGGAGTCAGTAGCGTTCCCTTCTCCAGGGGATGGAACCCAGGTCTCCTGCATTGCAGGAGTATTCTTTACAGACTAAGCCACTAGGGGAGCCCATGTAAATCTTTTCTCACTGCTTATTTTTACTGTTGCTGTTTAGTTGCTAAGTTGTGTCTGACTCTGCAAACCCATGGACTGTAGCCCACCAGGCTCCTCTGTCCATGGCATTTTCCAGGCAAGAATACTGGAGTGGGTTACTATTGCCTTCTCCAGGGGATCTTCCCAACCTAGGGATCAAACCCACATCTCCTGAATCTCCTGCATTGCAGGCCAGTTCTTTACCACTGAGCCACCTGGGAAGCTGATTTCTAGCAGATAATGGTTAGGCCTAGAGTTGACAGCAACCCTTAGAGCAAAAAAGTTAAATGTATTTACCAAATCTTATAGCGTATAGTCTGCAAACAACAGCCAAACTTTATTACACTCTTACATTTCTGAGTTAGGTGCTGTAGAGCAGAGCCTCTCAAACTTTCATGTGCATGTGAATCACCTGGATGGCTTATTAAAATTCAGGATTAAGTTCAGTAAATCTGCTGTGGGGTCCAAGGCTGTCCATTTTTTTTTTTTTTCGTTTCATACATGATATTTTACATGTTTCAATGCCATTCTCCCAAATCTTCCCACCCTCTCCCTCTCCCACAGAGTCCATAAGACTGTTCCATACATCAGTGTCTCTTTTGCTGTCTCGTACACAGGGTTATTGTTATCATCTTTCTAAATTCTGTATATATGCGTTAGTATACTGTATTGGTGTTTTTCCTTCTGGCTTACTTCACTGTGTATAATAGGCTCCAGTTTCATCCACCTCATTAGAACTGATTCAAACGAATTCTTTTTAATGGCTGAGTAATACTCCATTGTGTATATGTACCACAGCTTTCTTATCCATTCATCTGCTGATGGACATCTAGGTTGCTTCCATGTCCTGGCTATTATCAAGGCTGTCCATTTCTAACAAGCTCCCTAGGTGATACTGGTGTTGCTGCCCACGGACCACACTTTGAGCAGCAAAACAGTAGGGGATACAACAATGAAATAGCATTTCTGCTCTTAAGAAGCTTGTATTTTCCTACAAGATAGACTGTTCTTATATTAATGCTTAAAAATACCAGCACGAAACTTCTCAGATTTTATAAGTTGCAGAAAAATATACATAAAATTTACCATCTTAGCCATTTTTAAGTGTTGTTGTTTAGTTGTGTCTGACTCTTTGCGACCCCATGGACTGTAGCCCACCAGGCTTCTCTGTCCATTGGATTTCCCAAGCAAGAATACTGGAGTGGGTTGCCATTTCCTTCTCTAGGGGATCTTCCCGACTCAGGGATCAAACCTGCGTCTCCTGCATTGGCAGGCGGATTCTTTATCACTGAGCCATCAGGGAAGCCCTGTACAGTTTACTAGTGCCAAAAATATTCACATTGTTGTACAACCAATCTCTAGAACCTTTTCATCTTGCAAAACTGAAACTCTATATCCATTGAACAACAACTTCTCCATTTCCCCTTGCCAAGCCCCTGGCCACTCACTCTCCACTTTCTGTTTCTATGAATGTGACTATTCTGGATACCTCATAGAAGTGGAATCAGTATTTGTCTTCATGTGATGGCTAGTTTCACACAGCATAATATCCTTAAGGTTAGCCCATGTTGTATCATTTGTCAGAGTTTCCTTTGTTTTTAAGGCTGAATGATATTCCACTGTATGTATGCACTACATTTTCTTTATCCATTTACTTGTCAATGGACAGATCATTTTAAGAAACTTCTAGTACTTTTCAAAACACATGCCTGAATGATTCTCTGATATATAATACTTATATTTACCTTGGGGGCTCAGTTCCTCTCAAAAAGCCAGTGCCAAAGAATTATAAATTTTTAGCATGCTATACTATCAGAAGTCCGTAATCAGAATTTTAGTTTCTCCTGAAATAATAATAGCAATAATAGAATCACTAAAAGCCTAATAACATATCAGACATTTTTTAGTATTCCAGAAATCCCTCATGTCAATATTTAATATACAGTCAGTCACTATCTTGGGGATTTGCATTAAGGGCATTTAACGGGTTGCCCCCAGGGGACCCAAGGAAGAAAGCTATTGCTTGCCTAGATGTCCCTCCTCTGCTTGGGTACCATGACAATAGCTGTAATTGCACCTAAGCAGTTAGGAATCTTTCTTAATTTGAGGGGTGCTTTAAATTCAGAACACTGAAATAATTGACTATGAAAGGATTATATAAAATTTATTATACTAACAGATAATTTAAATGTATCTGTAGAAATCAAATTGTAAATAACATAGAGATTAAAATGTAGATTAGCTTGGGTAATTATTTATCCTTTTCCCCTAGGGCATTATATCTGATCTGTGTTCCTTGAAACATTAGTATCCTTTTAAACACTGACAGGTTTGTGTAAAGAACATTTTCTCTAGACGAATACATTTGGGAAACACTATTTATTCCCACCTCTTAGGGTTTACAAGGCTTCTTGGGTGAGTCTGGGGCCTCCCCAAAACAGATGTGGAGACAGGAGTAGATGTGCAAGAGATTGATTGGGGGGATCGCCAATGAGATAAAAGGGGAGGAGCTAGAGAAGGCATGGAGAACCTTCAGACAAGGATGCAAGCCCCACCTCTGTGAAGGAGAGAGGGGAAGGAGGGTTGCATAGGAAGAGTCTCCCACTATGGTACAGTGATAATTGTTCCGGAGACTGTCCAGGAGACTTTCCTGTGAATCCTCTAAGGCAGATAGAGGAATACGTGAAGACAGCAGAGCCCTGGATGTACTTCTCAAAAAAGCCACTGTGTTCCTCATTCTCATCTAAGACATGCCTTTTGTTTCAAGACCCTAATGAAAGTTTTCCTTTATTATCCAGTTTCTTACACTAAAGTGAATGTAAGAATGACAAAGAGAATGATCTTTTTATGATATGTGTATGCCATACACTGTTACCGCTGATTGTGATTTTTCATTTTAAACTCATTTTATCCGCATGTACTTTGAAAAGCTTTATGCTTTGTATATTCCCAGCAATATCACTTTATATTTGAATAAATTGAGGACTAGTGATTATAAAAATTATTACCCACTCATTCACTCATAACAAAATATGATGGACTCTCTAGGATGAAGCCAGATGCTAGGAGGACAGGGATGAAAGGAGGAGAGACAGACAAGCAACAGCCAGTGGGAGTGAGAGACACCTGCCCTGGGGCTGACAGGGAGGTAAGGCCAAAGGCTAGATCTGAAAAATCACGTTGGAGTTTGCCAAGTGTTAGAGTAAAGTGGGAAGTGTTTAGAGAGACAGATGAGTGTTCTCAAGTGAGTAAAGGGAGGAGGAACAAGGGCCACCCGGAACGAGAAGGGACAAGGCGGGGGTTACAAAGCAGAAGCTCTTCCTTCCAGGTGGGCAGGGCCTGGCTCATTCAAGAGCCTGCACCCCCGCCCCCTATTTTATCCCAGTGGTGATGTAGCACTAAAGAATCAGATGCAGGAAAGAGATGCCATCGACTTCATTTCAGAAAGCCCTGGAAGCAGGCAAAAGGTAACTGAAGAGCCATGAGGAGGTTGCTACAGTGATGGGTGTATGAGAAATGACGGGGGCTGAGCCAAGGTAGTGACAGTGCGAGCATGAGGAGAGAGGGACTCGGGCATTGGGGAAATAACCCCTATTATGTTTTATTTCTAGAAGACATTCTAGTTTGACACATCATCTCAATGTTATGCACCTTTCCCAGCCCTTCTCTTGCCCTCAGTGTCAGAACTGCCACACTGAATTGTCCACTCCAAACAGATGCAGTCAATCTTCCCACTTCCCTGGCTCTTATTTGCAGGGGAGGAAAAGAGGAGAAATGAGATACCATCCCATTATTTTGAAGACCTAAATACATATCACTCCCAGCTAGTGGTTCTTCATCATCCTAAGATTCTGCCATTCTCAGTAGAGAATTCAGTTCACAACTAATCTTCAAACTTTCTGCCCAAGCACCCTCAAGTTTAAGATACATAAAAAATAAAGTGAATTCTTGTTGGCATTTAATTTTTTATGCATTACAAACTTTCTACAGAGTTGGGCAGAATCTCAGATCACTGAAGCTGGTGTTTCCCAAGGGGTAACACACACACACACACAACCTGGTGGATGAAGGAGCAGTGAGCACAGGTAGCCTGGGTGAACACCTGTCCTGGAAGGTGAATAGGACTGTGGGCACAGTCTCTCAACTTACCTGCTTCAGAAAACTTCACCTCTGGGGGGAAACTTCCACCTGCTGATCCTTTTTTGACTCATTTTAACTGATCTGATTTCCCATGACCTCCTTGCCACATCCCCTCTCCCTGTTTCCCCTCCCCTCCCTCATCGTTACTCTAATTGACCTGTTGGCCATTCTCTTTTTTAAGAATACCATCAATTGCTAATAAAAGACATATTAGAAGGCAACAATTAGCTTGCTGCCTAAAGAGAGGTCATCCTGTGAGACTGCAGGGAAGATCTTCCCGAAGTAATGGGGACATCAGGTTGTATGCACTGGGCCTTGCCCTGGAGCCAGGATGCTATAATAAATGGGGTCATGGCCAGGAGCCCTGAGGAGAGTGTCCCATCTGCCCGACCCCCTAGCTCCCACCACCACCACCCTCCTGACCAATCTGGACACAAGGATCAGAAAGGCAAGACAATCTCATATAAGTAGTGTGGGCTTCAATTTCAAGGTTTGAGTGGTACATTAGATTTACGCGTTTTCATTCTGGTGGTGTGAGCTTAGGAGACAAAGGAACCATTTGGGTGTATTGAGCTTCTCTTTCGGGGTCCTGATAACGTGTAGGCAAATGCTCTTCCCTTAGTCCCTTCTCATGGCCCATTTCAACAAGGGCCCCTTGATTCACAGCCGTCTCTGAGTCTTCAGAAAAGCCAGAGTCTGTCTGAAGCCACAGGCTTTCAAAAAGCCCACAGAGGCAAACAGAGGTAGGCCTCCCAGATCCACAGCCCTGCTTAGACCAGCTTCCTTTACTGGCTGACAGGCAGTGGGTAGGAGTGGGTCAAAGAGAAAGATGGGAAAAAGTCAAGAGAACAGATATGAGATGAGAACAGATATGTATGTTCACTTAAAACTATATAATAGTATAACCAGAATCCTAGTTGTCCACACAGATCATCTCAAAATACAATGCTGCCTAAAACATGTATCACTGAAGAATCTGAGAGATAGTCAATATTAAGGAAATTTTAAAAACAAGCATTATTGTTTATGGACATGTTCTTATGAAATAGAAAAACCGTGGTCAACGCCGAATTCGGGGAAGATGAAGAATGGGATGGAGGAGGGACACATGCCGCAGGTTGTTACTCTCTCCTAAGCTGGGTGGGTGGTGCACGGGTGACAGTCATATTTGTATATTTTTAATAAAGTATTTCAGGGACACAAAAAAGTAATAAAAAAGGGAAGCCAAGCTGGAGACCACCTCTTTGCAATCTGTCAATGTATGTGTTGCAGGGTGGGAGCGGGTTGTGTACAAACCGCCGGCCCCCAGGAACATGAGAGTTGTGGGTTCGGACTTCTGTGGCCTGCAGCATGGTTTTTTGTGACCTAAAGTCAAGGCCAAATGTTAGATCCAACCTTAGAAACAAAAGCCTCTTTTGCAAAATAACATAGAAAAACAGAGTATCTAGTATTGATACAGGCCCTAAATCCCTTTTGTGAAACTTATGCCATAAACCACAAAACCCTTTAGGGAAATGTTGATTTCTTCAGTGGAATCAGAAATGGAGACACCTTGAGAATATTTATCTGCAGGAAAAAAAAAAGGCTACACCAGACTCTTTAAGGGCTTGTGGAAACTTAAAAAAAAAAAAAAAAGTTTCACAAAACATGTCAAGTATGGCTGTATTTTTATACTTATAATTCCATTAGGGTGCATGCGTGTGTGCTGCCATGTCCAACTCTGTGACCCCATGGACTTTAGCCCTCCAGGCTCTTTTGTCCATGGAATTTTCCAGGCAAGGATACCGAAGTGGGTTGCCATTTTCTACTTGCTTGGAACAAACATCTGATTTGGAGTTAATTTCATCTACTCCCATTTTTCCACCTGGGTCTGATATTTTCTGTGTAAAGGAAATCTGTTGTTCTCACTTCTGCAGAGCCATGTGGGCTGAGCCATGTGGGCTGAGCCCAGGGGCAGGCCTGGAGGCAGAACACAGCCAGAGGCTCCTGGGCCTCCAGGCCTGCTGGCCCAGGGCTACTAAGCTGGAGATTAGCAACATTTCTGTGCAATCCCCTGTAAGCACCACTCTCCCTCAGGGCCAAGTCGGCTCTTGATTTTCCTTCCAATCTTTAAAAGAAAGTTAAAACGAGTGCATTTTTGCTCCAGTTTTCCTCATCTCATATACTATATATGTGCTGAAAGGGACCATGTATGAGGGCGTAGTGAGTTAACTGTAGAATCATGAATAATTTGAGTTTCAGCTGCATTTAGCATGGATATCTTCCAAGGATGAACATGAGGGATTAGCTTAATTTTTTTAAAAAAATTTATTTACTTATTTCTGTCTGTGCTGACTCTTCCTTGCTGCCTGGGCTTTTCTCTAGCTGTGGCGAGTGCAGGCTCCTCACTGTAGAGGCTTCTCTTGCTGTGAAGCGAGGCTCTAGGGTGCACGGGCTTCAGCAGTTGCGGTTCGTGTGCTCTAGAGCGCAGGTTCAGTAGTTGTGGAACACGGGCTGAGTTGCTCCGAGGCATGTGAAATCTTCCTGGACCATGGATTGAACCTGTATCCCTTGCACTGGCAGGCAGATGCTTAACCACTGGGCCACCAGGGAAGCCCGGGATTAGCTTAATTATTATGAGGTCCCATCGTACGGTAAAATTTTCTTCTTCTACCTCTCCGAACATCTTCTAAAGCTGAATATATGCTTGATGGGTGACTAAATCAAAACTGGACATTGAAATAAAAGTCCTTTACAAAATAAGCATCATAACCCTCAATTAGAATTAAATTAGGTAAATTACCCCTCTGAGGTACCTGATAACATTTATTCTTCAACCCACTGTCTTTACCCTCCAGGGCCCGACAGGGACACTAGAATAGACAGTGCTTGCTTACGTCCCTTCGCTAGTCCATCTAGGCTTGGCAGTCACCCTTGCCAGTTTATGGAGAGCTACATAAGGAGTAAAAAGATAGGAAGAAAAAAGTCTCAGGGTAGCGATTTACCAAACATGAAAATCTCTGGATTCTTCAGAACACTTAATCCTAACAGCATACCAGATTTATAAAACCAGTGTAGAAGCACTCTTAAAATAGAAAGACATTTGTAATACTCTCAACTAAAATTCCAGGCAAGCATGTCAGCCACAGTCAGCAGTAAATAAGTCTAACACATGGTCAGAAGGCAGGTTTATTCTTTAGAAAGTACTAGACTATATTACAAGCTACTACGTCTAAGAGAACCTAAATACACTTACATTCTAAAAAGTATGTCACCTATATCGCAGCAACACTAGTTTGACACAACCTGCAGAAAACCTGTAAAAATCACAACCGAGTCTGTTGATCAGGAGGTTAAATTCCGAAGGCGCTTTGGTTCTGAAACTCACTGCAGAGGAAGCACCATGGGTGGCTCCATGAGAGACACGTGCATGTACCTGAAACGAGGCCCACAGCAAGCTCAATACATGCCAAGGGCTTTGGTTTCATAAAATCTCACGTGGGCCCCAGAAAACCGTCTGGTAGTTTTAATGGAAAAGAATGAGCTGGCTGACTAGATGTACTCTGGAAAGTGTTAGTTGCTCAGCTATGCCTGACTCTTTGCACCCCCATGGACTATAGCCCACAGGATCCTCTCTCCACGGAATAGGTAGCCATTCCCTTCTCCAGGGGATCTTCCCAACCCAGGGACTGAACCCAGGTCTTCTGCATTGCAGGCAGATTCTTTACTGAGCCACCTGCTACTCTCCAAGGTGACAAATTATAAATCTAGGCCCTGCCAAACTGATATTCTTGGTTTGACATGCGACCCTACTTTTCCAGCCCAGCACTACATACAATTTGTTCCGTTTTTTAATTCTGAAATTACTATCACTTACTAAAGTTTTAAGTAGTGAGCCTAGATAAGAGAATTTCTGGAACTTACTTTGAAGCCTTGTACTTCTCCCTGATTGCTTGCTGAGGTCGATGGGGTATACTGAGGCACGTTTTATGTAGCTCACTCAGGCAAGGCACGATTTCAGTTAATGAATAGCCTGTAAATGTGGCGAGGGTTTCTGGCTAATCAAGACAAAAGAAATTTGTATCATAGAGCTTGAAGATCTTAATATATGATATCAGAAATCTGAAGATAAAACTGTGAACTGAAGGGAGTTAATAGGTATACTTAGTAAGTATCCATGTTCATCTCAAAAGAAACCATAATCCTTCTTCAGAGCCTTTAGGAATAAGGTATTAGGAAGAACAGTCCGAGTTCTAAATTTGCTCATATCATACAATTATAAATGCCTAATTTAGGGGAAGTTTATTCTCTTATGAGCAGGATTTTTACCGGCCCCTGAAGAGCTTCAACTTACTTGAACACTCTATTTAGATAGAATATGGAAAGATTCTTAGCCAAATGCAGAATAAGAAATAAGAATTTTAGAAAATAAAAGTAGATGCCCTGCTCTCTTAGCACAAAAGTGAACCTTCAGAACCAAATCTTAGGGGCCCATCTCTAATCCTGCCAGCTATCACGAGCCAAGAAGCAACAATAATTCCCTGTTCCCTTGAAAGCCTCATACAACCTCTGACCATCCTAACTGGACCAAGGTTCTTTTACATGGAGGGGAAGAGTCAACATCCTTTGCCTTGAAGTGGTCAGTGCTTACGCTACAAGGGCACTCCCTATGTACGTGTGGGCATTGGGGTTTCCAGGCCAGCTTCCACTGAATGAGCATGTCACCACCACCTCCTTGACTTCCTGCACCCTCTGCGCCCCAGTGAGCTAAGCCACAGAGTCCAAGCCATGAACACTGACCGGCTACATGTTGTAATCTGGGGGTTAGGCAACTAGTTCCTTATAAAACTAACTCTCCCTCCTAACAGGCTCACCAGTTTTAAGCCTTGAGTTACTAAATAGACCTGAGGCCTTGAGGATCATCTTGTTGGTTAATCACTTGTTGTTGTTTAATCACTAAGTCTCTTTGGCAACCCCATGGATTGCAGCCTGCCAGGCTCCTCTGTCCATGGCATCTCCCAGGTAATAATACTGGAGTGGGTTGCCATTTCCTTCTCCAGGGGATCGTCCCAACCCAAGGATTGAACCCACATTTCCTGCACTGCAGGATACTTTATCACTGAGCCTCCTGGGAAGCCCAAGGATCATCTAGAAAGAATCAGTTAGAATCTTACCCAGAAGTGCCTGTTCACAGTGTAGTTTGCCAGGCAATAAGCAGCTGCAGCTATCAGTGAAGGAAGGTATTTCAAGAACGGGTCAGCTTCAAGGAGACTCAGTTCTGCTACATACTAAGCACAAGAAAGAAAGTCTCATTGGAATTAGGAATCTGGCTAAGGTTCCAAGTAAACCTAGAAATGTCAAGGGAACAAACTGTCATCTTTGTTCAATGTGTATCTAGTGATAAGCACAGAAAGAGATGCTCAAAAGTATTCACTGAGTCAATAATCACCATGCCTGTCCATAACCAGAATAACATCCAGGTTTTAATACATTTAATTACAAGTAAATTTCAATATTGTATAGGCAAGGATCAATATTTGGCCTATCTATACAGTGTACGTGATAGGTTACCTATACTAGTACTGCAGGTTTATGCTGGTCAAATAGCATTCCTCTAGCCACTGGAGAAGGCAATGGCACCCCACTCCAGTACTCTTGCCTGGAAAATCCCATGGACAGAGGAGCCTGGTAGGCTGCAGTCCATGGGGTCGCTAAGAGTCGGATACGACTGAGCGACTTCACTTTCACTTTTCACTTTCATGCATTGGAGAAGGAAATGGCAACCCATTCCAGTGTTCTTGCCTGGAGAATCCTAGGGACGGGAGAGCCTGGTAGGCTGCCGTCTATGGGGTCACACAGAGTCGGACACGACTGAAGTGACTTAGCAGCTAGCCACTGGAGTAGACTGGAGTCTTCAGTGAAAGGCAAAAATATGTCCATATTATAGCTATTAATTTATCAGATGGGGGTGGGGAGGGATAAACTGGAAGATTTGGATTGACATATGCACACTACCACATATAAAACAGATAATTAATAACCTATTGTAGAGCACAGGGAAGTGGAAGTGAAAGTCACTCAGTTGTGTCTGACTCTTTGTGACCCCATGGACTATATAGTCCATGGAATTCTCCAGGCCAGAATACTGGAGTGGGTAGCCTGTCCCTTTTCCAGTGGATCAGGCAGATTCTTTCCCAACTGAGCTGTGAGGGATCACAGGGAACTCAACTCAATACTCTATAATGACCTACATAGGAATAGAATCTAAAAAAGGGTAGATATACATACATGTATAACTGACTCACTTTTCTATACAACAGAAACTAATACAGCATTGTAAATGAAGTATATTCCAGTAAAAAAATCAATTAAAAATTTATCAGGCAAATGCATGTTCATTGGCTAGAACAGTACCAGGGGGGACTTATCAGATTAAAAGAAACATACTAGGAAATTTATAGAGATGTTCTTCTTGTTCTTTGCATAGCATATAAATACCAGATATATTAGATCATAGTGGATGGGAACCAGGTTTTCCAAACCAATACTTTAGTGACTCTAACTAAAATTCTAGGACTCCAAAATGACCAAATAGTGCTTCTTTACTTAACATGTTAGAATGAGATTAGAGCCAAATCAAACCATATTTATCTTGTTTCCTTTCTGTAAACCTAAGAGGTACTGCTTGCCTGTGGTCTGTATACAAGAGAATAGTTTCCAAGCTTACATTTTTTTTTTTCTAAGACCTGTGGGTGATTAGACAACCCACATCTGCCAAACATGATTAATGGAAACGTCTCATTGTTTCTTCAAACATGAAGAAGTCATGTTCTTCAAATTAGTTCTCTTCCAATTGCTAAAAAGCTTTTCTGGGCCCAAGGCAAAGAACTGAAAAGGAAGGAAGAACTGAAGGAGGCTACTTGTTTTATCCAGTTGGCACTGAGGTTCTTGGAAGTCACGTGGCCTACCTTGGCCAGGTTCTCAGTCCTGATGCACACTCCTTGCCTCCTTAAGTACTGAAGGAGGAACTGGTTGGTAGTTGGCACTGTCAGATCAAAAGCCAGGACCTTCAGCAGCAGGTGTTCCATTCTCAGCAGTTGTCGTTTTGTGTAGGTGTCATCCGTTATGTAGACAAACTCATCTACTTCGGGTGGATATATTTCTTCATATTTCCTACAAAAGGGAAAGAGTTTGGGAAAGTGAAGCTTGGATCCTCTGACTCTCTTTCTTGTGCTATCCCAACCAGGCTTGTCACGTGGCCCTCATAGACTTAAATATCACTTATAAATCATGAAATGGCACAGGTGTGAAAAAATACAGAGGCTTGTTTCCATAAAGAGCATGAGTATGACAAGGATATGTCATACTTACTGCCCTGAGTAGTAAAGAGACAATTTTCAACTAGGGATTTTAGGTTTTGGCGTCTGATAAGCTGAAAGATTCTGAATGACAGACATGTGGGTAAATTCCTCTTAATTCTACAGACTCCATCTTGTAGAAAGGAACTTTATGTTGAACATGATGATAGGGAAAAAAAAAAAAAAACCTCCTTAGGCCTTAGATTTTTTTTTTTTTTAAAAGATTGTACCCAGCTTTTTCTATTGAATTAGCAAAAGATGCTATGTATCCGAGAGAAAGATAATGATTTCACTGGTATCAATTCTTTGCTTTTGCTTTTGCTTCTCCTTTCCACAGGGAAATTTTTGCAAAATTATAGTAATTACTAAGTATAAAGTCTGAGACCAGAAGAATAGAAAGGAAACTACTATTCACCATCAGGTCACTTATTTAAAAGAAACTTAGTCACAACCCCAGTGCTTTTCTACACAAATAAGGCTTCCCTGTTGGCTCAGATGGTAAACAATCTGCTTTCAATGCAGGAGACCCGGATTTGATTCCTGGGTTAGGAAGACCCCCTGGAGAAGGGAATGGCTACCCACTTCAGTATTCTTGCCTGAGGATCCCATGGACAAAGGAGCCTGGTGGGCCACAGTACTTGGGGTCGCAAATAGTTGGACCCAACTAACACTTTTACTTTTAGCCACAACCCAAACCTTTTCTACACAAATAGATATTGTTATGAATGACTGATAGTAACAGGAATTAGCTAAAATAGTTTATTCACTGTAACCAAATAAACTGGGTTATTATGAGTCATTTGCTAGAGCCTGGAGAAGGCTTACATAAACCCAAATCTCTTTAAACGGGGCTTTTACTCACTGTAGAATACAGCCAAAAGACTATACTACAAAATAATTGAACTAGATTCTGAATTTGAGCTGATGGTTGCCTTAGTCATGATACTGAACTTGTTAAGAGGATCTTCAACATCCAAGTTGAAGAGTGAACATGTGGTGAGATTCAGTTTCTCAGTAAACACTGTAAAAAGAATGATATTTTATCAAAGGAGGCATGAGTAAGTTTTAATTATCAAGCACTGTATTTCTCCAATAAATGGGAACAGAAATCAAGTGTTTAGACAGGCTGACATTTCACGATATTTGAGCTGAAGGACTTACGAAGCCAGGAGAATAGCTGCTGTTCCTACAAGCTGCAGTTTCCCTCTAAGAACAGACATGCAGGAAAGAAACCTGTCCAGGAAGTTGACAGCCAGGTAGAGGGTCTCTGCGCGGAGCTTGTACTCTTCTCCGACCTCAGCCAGCCAGTCCACCAGAATGGTCCGCATGCTTTCTGTGATGTCTGGTTGTTTCCTCATGTAGTGTGCCTTGGGCCTGTGTCTGATCTGTTTGGGGAGAGAGTTTTTTTGATGTTTAAATGGTTGTTATCTTAGAAGGATCGCTCCACAGTACAGTTGCTATTTTTAAAAAGCTCATGAGCAGAGGTTAGCAGGAAACTCAGTCAAAAGCCAGAGAAATCTGTACGTCATGATATGGAACAAAGGGTGCAATTCTGGTTCTGTAATGCAATTTAGTTAACGAGTAACTTCAAGGAGGGGGGACATGGCAATAATGGTTCTTCCCAAGAGTGAAATACTTAATATACAAACCCTTTTGAGACATAGATTAATAGTCCAAGTAACTGCTACTCACCACACCCAACTATTATTTTTCATAAACGTTCTCATGTTTAGATGTCACAAGAATGCCATTTGCTAGTGGTCATGGCCAAGAGCATATAACTATGTTAAAACAGAGTGCTTCAGGTGCTGGGAATTGAAGGAGAAGTTGGAAAAACTCACTTCAGCTTCTCTAAGGTACTGATGAATTTCTTCAGCATATTCAGTCACATTTATCACATCTGTACCAAAATCTGATGCATCTTCAGACTGAGAGTGGAGAGATGAATCTACCAGCATAGGGGAAACTGCAGGGGGTTCAACATTATCAGGTAAGACATTTCATTTCAAAACTAGTTCCATCCACTAACCCTCTACAGGCAGCTGTGAAAACAGTTACTATTCCAGGGAGTTCTCTTGCTAGTTCTATGCTACTGAACAGTGCAGGCGATTACAAAGACAGGGTACCGTCAGCCATGGGCGAGTCCCATTACCTGTGTTAAAATCCAACAGGAAGTGAAGGTCTGACTTGAGTGCGCTGGTGTCTACTTCATACGCATCCTCTAATGCCATCCCCTTTCGCCCTGGGCAGCTATCTCTGTTCCCCTGTTCAGGCTCATCCATGTAGATATCAAATCCTTGCTTGGCAGGTGCCTGAACCCTACTGTCAGACAGCGCTTTCTTTCCAGCTGGAGGGTAGACATTTTCTGATCCAGAGAAACACCTGAGTGTGGTGAGCTCCTAGAAAAGGATGAAGTTTTTGTGTTAGAGGCTTACCCCAGAGCCCGCATAGGTGCTGAGAACCCATGTGACTCAAACCAGCAGGCTGGAAAGATGAGAGCAATCTGAATTTGAAATATCCATGTCTGCAACTGAATTTCAGAACCTGAAACTTCCAAAGGATTACTTTGCCCTTATCTTTGTCTATATGTGACATCTGGGGAAGGAGCTAACCTAAGATTTGTCATCTTCCTCACGTATTTATCAAAGGAATGCAAAATTATAGAAAAAAAGAAAAATTACAGCTCTCCTCCAAAGTGAACTAGGTACCACATGTTGGGGGGCAGGGGGGACTGTAAATCAGCTTTTGTGCTTGTAGCATGCCAGGTTTTTATAACAACCATGCAAGGTTCTTGACACATAGTTACAGAGTCCTCCTTAAAGTCAACTTTTAGTCAACAGGCTCCTGGAAAGGGCCCATTTATACACAGTTATTCAGAAACATGATGCTTTTAGAAATGTGTACTATGAGTTAATTCTCCTACAAGCTATGGAACACTATTGTATGACATAATGAGAAACAGAAATGAAATTCTAGACATTTTTAAAAGTACAATCAACAGCATTTTCTCAGCAAATTAGATGTGGGGTGGAAGAAAAAGAAGAGTCAAGGATGACAAAGTTTTGGGGTTAAATAATGAGAAGAATAGATATTCCACTTACTGAAACGAGGAAGACTTTGGGAAGAGCAGGTTGGGGCTGGAGTCAGTGTTTGGTTTCACCTAAGTTTGAGATGCCTACTGCATGATCCAAGTGGAGATGTCAAGTAGATAGCTAACTTGAGCCTGAAACTTAGCTGAGAGTTCCAGACCAGAGACAGAAGAAGGAATCATCAACAGAAAGATGGTATTTGTTGCCAGGAGACTTGAACAGATTGTGAAGGGAGTGAGTGCCAATTCAGATCAAATACTAAGCTCTAGCACACTCTAACTTTCAGAGAGTGGATGAAGAAGAACCAAGATAATGAGGTGTGGCCAGTGAGCAAGATGAGAAACCAGAAGAGAGCTATGTTCTCTGGGCTAAGTCAGAAGAAACTACTTCAAGAAAGAGAGAATGACCAATAATGTCAAACGCTGCCATTCAGACAAGTAAGGAAAGGATTGCGAATTGAGTCAAAGAGAGGGACTTCCCAGGTGGTCCAGTGGCTAAGACTCTGTACTCCCAGTGCAGGGGACCTGGATTCAATCCCTGGTCAGTAAACTAGACCCTGCATGCCTCAGCTAAGAGTTTGCATGCTGCAACTGAAGAACTGCATGCCACAACTAAGACCCATTGCAGCCAAATAGATAATAATTTTTAAACAAATATTTACAACTTTAAATAAGAATTGAGTCAAAGAGAACAGAAGAAGAAATCGAGATAGAGTATTTGTTCAACAAATACTTGCATGCGACCCTGGCCAGGCATGATTTTTCTAAACACTGGGAGTACAGCAGAAAACCTGACATCACAAATCCCCATCCTAATAGAGTTTATAGTAGAAAAATTCTCAAGAAATACTGCCATAAATGGGACAGTTGCTGTAAAGAGCTTTGTCATTGAAAGGTTTTTAAGATTGGAAAAAAAAAAAAAATCACAATATATTTGCATTTGGGTTTGACCCAGTAGAGAAGAGAAAACTAGGAAGAGAAAGAAGAGCTGATGGAATGATATCCTTGAAGAGGCAAGAGGGCATCAGGTGTGCCTCACACATGGGGTGCACCTTGCGTAAGAGCAGGAATACATAGGTCACGCAGCAGGAGGAGGGTGGCAGGGTATACGATACATGGGGGCATGTGGAAACTCTTACAGTTGCATCTATATTTTTAGGAAAATAGGATATAAAGTTATAAGCTGAGAGGCAGGACGGAGATAGAGGCTTTAACGGATAAAGAGAGAAGGGAAAGTATAAAATAAAAGATTTCTGTAGGACGGTTGTAGAGGAATCTAACCGGGAAATGCAGAGGCAGCACCAAGCTACATAGAGGGTAACTAACAGTTATGAATTCACAGTGAAACCACGAAGCACACAGGGTAACTGCCCATTCAGGAGAGGTGTTAGACTTCGTGTTTTATTTATTTATTTATTTTTAATTGGAGGATATTTGCTTTCCAATTTGTGTTGGTTTCTGCCATACATCAACATGAATCAGCCACAGGCATACATATGTCCCCTCCCGCTTGAACCTCCCTACCTCCCGCCTCATCCCAGCCCTCTAGGTTGTCACAGAACACTGGGTTTGAGCTCCCTGCGTCACACAGCAAATTCCCACCAGCTCTCTATTTTACATAAGGTAATGTACATGTTTCAGTGCTACTCTTTCTATTCATCCCACTCTCTCCTTCCCCCACTCTGTTAGACTTCACGTTTAAACAAGTACACCACGTCGCTAAGCAAATTAAGTTTGTTAAAACCACCTTTACTCAGTTTTTTCCAAAGCTTGAAACAGATTACTTTGGGTAATTTTCTCCCACTAACCAGATGCCACCAAGACACAAATGACTTGTGTCACTGTGTAGAAGAGGAGTAGGAATAGTCAGTAGATGAGGAGAAGCTTCTGATCTGGCCTCCATCATGACTTTTGTTTGGGTGGGAAGGCTTTCTCAAACCTCTCAAATTTTCTCACCTGTAAAATGGAAAGAATACCTGCCCACCTACTCCACTATACTACCGCCAATGTCGTTCCACCACAGAAGCTGGTGTAGTAACAGACTTGAGGAAGTTTTTTTGTTGTTGTTGTTTTAATCTCAAAATGCATTCTTAAGGATCCAAACTCCTTATTTGCATTTTAAGTGTTGAATTTATTTACCCTCTGTTTACATTCTGTTAAGGGAGGTACCTATGATTAATTAAGCACAAGCAACCAGACATCAGATGGCCCACGATCTTTTGCCCAACTGTCCCCAGTCCTGGGGAGAAGCTGACTTTCAAAGCACACATTTGGAAGTAATCTAGTATACTGTGATCCAATCCTGATTCTAACACCATCACCAATGAACTTAAAGGTTATCCGAGATGCTTCAGGCACAGCCTAGGTCAATCTGAATACCATTCTGATCTAGAGAAACACCAGTACCACAAGTTTATTTTGGAGAAAGAAATCACAAACCACTCCAGTATTCCTGCCTGGGAAGTTCCATGGATACAGAAGCTTGGCAGGCTACAGTCCATGGGGTCGCAAAGAGTCGGACACAACTTAGCAACTGAACAACAATAGTTTATTCTGGTGCATTCACAATGTCCTTTTAGCCCAGAACTTAGGTGCTTCCCTGGTGGCTCAGAGGGTAAAGCGTCTACCTGCCGTGCCAGAGACCCAGGTTCAATCCCTGGGTCAGGAAGATCCCCTGGAGAAGGAAATGGCAACCCTCTCCAGTATTCTTGCCTGGAGAATCCCATGGATGGAGGAGCCTGATAGGCTACAGTCCACAGGGTCACAAAGAGTCGGACACGACTGAGCGACTTCACTTTCACTTTCTTTTAAGTGACTTTACACATATTTGACTTAAACAGTTCCTAATAACAAAGAAAATTATTCAATATTGCTAGCTGAAAAAGGATCATTTAAAAAATCAGTGCCCCTATAGGCCAGATTCCAGGGCTGAATACTCAAGGGGAGTTTGTGCAGAAAATCTCAAGAGATCCCACTTCCCACCAAGACACGAGGGCCTTTCCAGCTCTTCCCAGGCATTACCTGGCCACAGGTCCTCCGGTACTGCCCATTCTCAGTTAGCACTCCTAGTACTGTTCTTTGTGGCGGATCCTGGCCCAACTGGCCTCTGGTTATCATCTGACAGGCATCAGGACCTCGGGACACTGGAGCCAGCACTACTCCACTCTTGGAGCTGCTGAGATGCATAGCCTCAGTCTCCACAGCTTACTGCTGTCAAGGAAGAAGAAACAGACAAGCCGGTGAGTCAGCCTCTTCCCCAAGGATCCAAGGATGCTGAGACTCTCTAGAAGACAGAGCCCTGTGACACATGATCTTCCTTGCAGTTATTAGGTTTGAAAGGGCCTGAGCCACAGTGCAAGTGATCAAAGCCGCTTTAAACCAAAACGGTGATTTGAATCTCTCCAGCCTTTCTTCCAATACCTGGCTGATGGCTGGAAGGAGAGAGGAATATGACAAACCTCTAAGCCAAGACACTAACCCCCACATTAGTGGGGAGTCCAAACCTACAAGCCCGGGTCTTTCCTAGCTGTGATGCTTATCCATTACTCCACCACCCCCTTCCCTGCAAACCAGTGACCCAGGATACATCACTGTGGGAAAGTACGTCCCCTTCTCAAGAGACAAGCAGAGTGCTCTTCCGCGGCCTTCCTCCCACAAGACAGAAGGCCCCCAAATCTGCTTGGAACCCACAGCGGACCTCGCTCTTCTCACTCTTATCTCTTTACACATAAGTCTCGAACAATTAGTAAATGCACACGAGGATTGGGAATAAGGGTCCGCTGAAAGGGGCGGGGCCGGGGCGGGGCGGGGCGGAAGGGGAAGGAGGTGTTAATAGATTCTAGCCGGGGCACTGGGCTCCCAGCGTCTGCAGCCCAGCTCAGAGCTAATTACTTTCAACTCCCCCCGCCCTCCGCCGGCCCCCGCGTCTGTTGAATCGGCCAATCAGCGCAGCTCCCGGGCCTCGCGGGGGCCGTTTCCATGCCAACCGCAGGGGGGCGTGCGCGCTCTGCGGCCTCATCTCTATGGCGACCTCCTCACCCGACACGCTCTGGGAGGTCGCACCGCGACCCCCGGGCGTTCAGGGCTGGGTGGGGCCAACCGGCGGCGGCCCTGGGCTCCTCCTAAGCGGCCCTGCCCGGGCGTGCCCGGGCGGGCAGCCGCCCTGGGCGCCCACGCCCCCACTGTGGCCGGAGTCTGTAAGGGAGGAATACCCGCCCCGTGATGGCCGGGGTTTGGAAGGGACTGTTTTTACTTGAACCAGATCCCCCAACAGCCGCTAACTCCTCCCGCTAACGTCTTTTCCGCGGCCCGCTCCTGAGAACCTTGGCCCGGGAGGGCGACGCGGGGCCCTCGGGGCTGCTGAGGCCGTGGCGCCTTGACCGCGCCGGGCAGACAGCGCGGCTCACTTCCCTTTCCCCCAGCTCACACACCTAAGCGTACTCCCAAAGAGAGGCCAAGTGGCAGCCAGCGGACCTCTGGTTGGAGTCGCGCCTCTTCGTCCGTAGTGGTGGCGTGTCCTCCTCGGTCATTTTGGGTCCTTGCGCACCGGAGGCCACTCCTGGCCGGCCTGGGTTCAGGTGCATGTAACCCGACAGGGCGGGAGAGGAGACTGGGGTTTTAGGGTCGCACGTGGTGCTCTCAGTCCCAAGAAGAGGGACCTGCCTCGACGGTTCCGGCAGCCCCAGCGTGAAGCTGGCCCAGGAAGAGGAAGGAACGCGAGTGGCAGCGACGGGGTCTGGGACGTTGAGCGGGGATAGCGGGGAGGCTGGGAACTAGGGACTGGGCAGGTGGCCTGGCCACGTGGGAAGGAAATCCTTGGATCCGGGGTCCGCAGCAAGGTAGGGTGGAAGCAGGGGGCCTAATCTGGGGGTAAGAGGTGAGGGTAGGGAGAAGGGGCCTTGGCCAAGCAGGAAGGGAAGAGGGGTCCTTGGAAACTAGGGAGCCCTGGAACTTCCAGAGGTAACTAGAGAGCCAGGTATAAGAATCTTTACCTTTATTATTTTTTGAAAATGTTCTTGTGCACACACACACGCACGTTATATATATGTTACTGCTTTTGTCTGTTTTTAATTTTTAACTTCCCATCTCTAAGTTCCCATCCATAAAACAGATTTTGGAAACCATTCAAATGGTCGTTTTAAGAACTGGTTATTTCCTTCTTCCTTGTTTTGAATGAAAATAATTGCTAATCTTACACCTCTCCCAATTTTTTCTTAAGTATTCTTTATTAATGGGTTCACCCAGCGATCTGTGTATGCATTGCTTTAATGGGAAAATTGAAGTATTCTACAGGAAGTGAGGATGAAAGCGATTGAGTCAGGTGTTAAGAGGCAGTTAGGAGGCATCTTGCAAATCACTCCTGGATGCCCAAGGAAAGTAGAAATGGATTTTAATGTGAAACTAACTTCTATACTTTTATTACCCACTTTCATTCATTGGGAAGCAGCGATCCTTTTGCACCCTGGAATTCCTATGCCTTAGGATGTGAAGGCAACACAGGAGCTCTGGTAACAACTCAAATTGTGGCAACATATGTAGGCAGGCACCAAATGGTTGGTTTTGCAAGGTGCTGCTATCTGGTGAGGAAAAGAGCCTTCTGCCCCCTTCTCATCTGGTGCTGCTTTTGGAAGTCTTCTGGGGAGGCTTCCACCATCTGACCACACTCTTGTGACTTCTGGGGACTCTGAAGGTGTCAGGGGTAGATTCTGTTAGGGACTCAGGAGTGGGTCTTTCCAAGAGCCAGGGTTACTTTGGCAGGAGCTAGAGGCTCAAACGATAGAGAATCTTCCTGTAACGCTGGAGACCCGGTTTGAGCCCTGGGTTGGGAAGATCCCCTGGAGAAGTGAATGGCTACCCACTCCAGTATTCTTTCGTGGAGAATTCCATGGACAGAGGAGCCTGGTGGACTCTAGTCCCTGGGGTCGCAAAGAGGTGGACGAGACTGAGTGCCTTTCACTTTCACTTCCGTGCCCTTCTGTGACCTGACGCTCTGTACATTCCTTTTGATATGATTTACTCGATCGAGGAAAGTGACCAGAAACCTCATACTCATCCTTTCTTCCAAAACAAAAGGAGCCAGTGCAATGTTTTTTCCTGGAGCCTGTCATTTTGATCCTCTTTTCTGAGACTGAAGCTCAAGTGGGAAAAGGGTAGCATTGGCCCCTGGCAGAGGCAGGTCTTTGAAATTGGCTGTCCTGACTCACACATCTGGTCAGGACCAGAAGAGGAGGCTACTAAGGGGTCTGTACCTCTCAGCTGTCTCTAGTCCAAAAAATGCCTTTTAAAGAGAAAAGAACTCTTAACCAGATGAGACCCTCTGATTATTTCATACCTGTCTTCCCCTACCCCTTCTCGTGTGAATTTTGTTGTTGCTATTCAGTGCCTTAGTCGTGTCCAACCCTTTTCGACCCCATGGACTGCAGCACGCCAGGCTTCCCTTTCCTTTACCAACTCCTGGAGTTTGCTCAAGTGAATAGCTGCAGCCTAATCCAACCTTAATGCATATGAAATATTATTAAATGTTACCATCTTTCTTCTTTCTCCATCCACTTTGTTAAACTTGACCAAGAGCACCAATATGTGGCTTATGAGTTTATTGTTGTACTGCCTTCGAATTCAGTATTAAATCACCACAGTTCTCTGGTGAGATCTTAAATTGGAGAGTAATTGAGGTGAACTTTATGCATTTTAAAAATATATGTATACATATAAATTCAGATGTTTATATAACTTGCGTAATACTTACACTTTTCCTGGGTTTTAAAAAAAATCATCATTAAATATTTGAACTAGTAATGATTCATGGCATAAAAACAAACTCAACTAATAAAATCACAATTTTTATAAAAAATGTAAATGGGAAGCTTGGCCTTATAATTAGGAAAAATTGGAGCAGAGAGAATACAAAGGACTTCCTCACAAATTATGCATTTTTAGTGAGACTCATTATTTTGCTATTAGTGTAGCAAAATCAGGATTAGAAATCAAAGTTGAGTAGATTTTCAAGGTCTGCATATTTTATATAACCTATCTGTTAATATATTGAGAAGTGAACAATACTTTTTATTATAAATACATCTTTAATGTCTAAAATATTTGGTATAGCTTATATGCTAATATAATACTTTCTTAGGTTAACAAATGACTTGGTCAGCACTTCCTGCCTGATATTCAGTGCTCAGCTGTTTTGGATGCTAGGGTTAATTTCCATAATAAGGATGACAGTTGAATTCTTTACTAGGGATTTTTAAAACCTCAAAGTTCTATTAAAACTGATTCCTCCCCGCTCCAAACTTCAATTCAAAGACAGTCTTCTGTTTGCCAGCAATTACCTGGCAGTTCAGAAGCTGTTATTACTTCTCTTCCATTTGCTCACTGTAGCTAGTAATTAACCTCCTGTTCAAACATTTCAGTTTTCATTAATTTGTATGAAATGAAGTTGATTTTCAGCATAGGGATGGAAAAGAGATGAAAAAGTCGAGCCAATTTTATTTTAAGGACCGAGGTCCTTTAAAGGACATGTTTTACCTGTTCACAGACACGCTTTTGCCATTCTCAGTATATATTTAAATTTAGAACATGACTGTGTTGTAAGATGAGGGACAGATGTTGGGGATCACAGGAGATTTGTGACATTTTAGCCCACTTGACCAAAGGATCAAGTGAGTCCAGTTTGAGAAGCAGCCAAAAATTTACCGCCTTAGGAAACATATATTCTCGGGTGGTATCAAGTGGATCTCTTAATACATGACAGATAATGTACGTATGTTTGTAAAGTCACTTTCTCTGAATGAAGCAGTTTGAATACATATGTGAAAGTAACCAAAGTCTACTGTTCATTCATTCATTTGGGTGGGGGGTTCCCTGGTGGTTCAGCTAGTGAATCTGCCCACAATGCGGGAGACCTGGGATTGATCGCTGGGTTGGGAAGATCCCGTGGAGGAGGGCATGGCGACCCACTCCTGTATTCTTGCCTGGAGAATGAATCCCCATGGACAGAAGTGCCTGGTGGGTTACAGTCCATGGGGTCCCAAAGAGTCGGACGAGACTGAGTGATTAAGCATAGCACAGCATAGTTGGTTTACAATATTGAGATCTGGGTTCTATCCTTGGATTGGGAAGATCCCCTAGAGAAGGGAATGGCTACCCACTCCAGTATCCTGGCCTGGAGAATTCCATGGACTGTATAGTCCATGGGGTTGCAAAGAGTTGGAGATGACTGAGCGACTTTCACTTTCACTTTCTTTCCCACACCATTGTCTCCTGAAGGTTGGAGGAACTTCCCAACTGCCCCTGCACTGCATGTGAAGTTGCTTGTCATGTCTGACTGTCTACGACCCCATGGACTGTAGCCTGCCAGGTTCCTCTGTCCATGGGATTCTCCAGGCAAGAATACTGGAGTGGGTTGCCATGCCCTCCTCCAGGAGATCTTCCCAACCCAGGGCTGAACCTGCAGCTCCTGCATTGCAGGTGGATTCTTTACCACTGAGCCACTCCCGCACCCAAACCCCTCAAAGCAGCACCCCAATAAAGCTCACTATATGTTACTGCCACCATGTGGTTATATTTTTCCCCTACTCTCCCCAGTCCTTGAACTCATGTGTCCAAGAGAGAAAATCTTAAAATTACTTTCCCAAGCCTTTGTGTTTTTAGTAACTTCAGAGTTTGGCACTAACTGAAAAATTTCTTAGACTTGGAAAGCTGGAAGAGGACTTGGAAGTTATTTCATTAAACCCTGTGTTACACAGATGAGGACACAGGTTCAGACTTCTCTCTCTTTCCAAATTCAGCTCCTGAAAGTGAAGTTTCAGAAATAAATCAACACACATGATGTCCAATTCCAGGATTTACCTAAGAAAGTGACCATAAATAGCTTCATAGCAGTAGTCTGAATCACTATTATGCAGCTATGTAAAATAATGTAGATTTTTAAAATATCATACAAAAATGTTCATAAATTTAGGATATAAAGAAGAAAAGCAGTGTGTAGTATGTTGCTTTTTAAAATTTTTATATGCTTAGAAAAAGCACCAATAAACAATATTAAGTAGTTATGCATTATAGAATTAACTGATTATATTTAAATTCACTTGGCATATTTATAGTTTTTAAATTTCCTATAATATTAATTGCTTAATAAGAAAAAAATCATTATTGAAGAAGTAAATTGTCAGGGAGAGTTTCAGGATCAGACCAATAGCACTGTTCAATAGAACTTTCTGTAATGATAGAAATAGTCTATATTCTCACTGTCCAATATCACAACGAGTGGCCAAGTGTAGTGATTGAGCATTGACATATAGCCAGTTCAACTGAAGAACTGAATTTTTAACTTAGTTTACATAGTCATGGGGCTTCCCAGGTGGCACTAGTGTTAAAGAACCCACTTGGCCAATGCAGGAGACATGAGAGATGAGGTTCAATCCCTGGGGCTGGAAGATTCCCTGGGGGAGGAAATGGAACCCACTCCAGTATTCCTGCCTGGAGAGCCCATGGACAGAGGAGCCTGGAGGGCTACAGTCCATGGGGTCGCAGAGTCAGGCACAACTGAAGCCACCTGGCACACAGCACACACAGTTACGTCTAGCCAGCAGTTACCATATTGGTCAATGTAGGATTAGACTGTATTTTGGTAGTTGAGAACAGTTACAGAGCGTTGAGGCATCGTGGACAATCTAATTCTACTGTGTATGCAAATGTGAATATCTGGCCTCACTTCCTCCTATGTTATCCTTATATCATACTTTGGGATAAAGTACACTGATAAATATTGACACAAAGCCATCTGTTTAGTGCCGGTTCTATGAGAAGCATTGATTTCACCATGCAGTTTAGTGCCGGTTCTATGAGAAGCATTGATTTCACCATGCAGTTCATAAAGTGCAGTGCAATCGCTCAGTCGTGTCCGACTCTTTGAGACCCCGTGGACTGTAGCCCACTAGGCTCCTCTGTCCATGGGATTCTCCAGGCAAGAATACGGGAGTGGGTTGCCATTTCCTTCTCCAGGGGATCTTCCCAACCCAGGGATTGAACCCGGGTCTCCCGCATTGCGGGCAGACGCTTTATCCTCTGAGCCATAAAGAGGACCCATTAATACATGAACAAGGAAAAAAATGCATTTTCCCTCATTAAAATGAGAAGTTCACCCTTTCCCCCAATCAGGCAATAATCTAGAGGCAGAGCCAAAACAACTGAAAGATCAAGTTGAATTCTGTTCACCTGGTGCATTAATCAAACTTTCGCCATTTCATCTTATGCTATGCTATGCTATGCTAAGTCGCTTCAGTCGTGTCCAACTCTGTGCGACCCCACAGACGGCAGCCCACCAGGCTCTCCCGTCCCTGGGATTCTCCAGGCAAGAACACTGGAGTGGGTTGCCATTTCCTTCTCCAATTCATGAAAGTGAAAAGTGAAAGTGAAGTCGTTCAGTCGTGTCCGACTCTTAGGGACCCCACGGATTGCAGCCTAACAGGCTCCTCCATCCATGGGATTTTCCAAGCAAGAGTACTGGAATGGGGTGCCATTGCCTTCTCCAATTTCATCTTATAGCTATAACTATTTACTTGGGTATGCTGAATGCTGGACTTATGTAATAGTTGATATAAATTTCAGTTTAAGCTTTATGTTTGTCACTAAAGTTGTATTTTGAATTTTATGACCAAATTCATACTGTCTTTCCCTGATTTGAGAACTCTCTTCTCGGATCAATACCAGTGTTTATGAAATCTTCCTCTCTCTACCAATATTTGATCAGTACCCAAGATCCGTCTTTATTTGGGATCTGTTGTTTTGTTTCTTGCTTCCCAACTGATGAGACAGTTGATCTGTAGGAACAAACTTCTGCTTTCCAGAAGATAAGAGTTAATTTATGCAACAGTGTGCTCACAATTCTGATTCTTGATATTACAGGGAATTAATCATTTCTCTCTCTAATTCCTTTCATTGAGTAGGATTATTTTTTAATAGATTCCATAGCACTTTCCTTCATATTAACTTACTTGATAAAGCAAGAGCACTATAGTGATTAAAAATTCCAGAATTGTGCTGGGAATAACATTAGGAACATTATTAAGATGATAGGTTTTTCAAGTAGAAATTTTCTGAGAGAAAGCTTTATAATTTCAATGAATATAGAAGGTATACAACTAGAGTTATGAGTTATTTTTGGCTTTCAAATCCAAGAGATTTCATTTAGAACAAATTATAAATTTTCACTGAGGATGAAAAAGAAGAGAAATGGAGAGTTTGTAATTCAGGTCCATGGGAGAAACAGGAAGTTAAAGGGAGTTAGATCAGTCTAAACAAGTGTTGCTATGCCAACCCTTAAGGAAAATAACCAGGAAACTTATTTACCCAGTTAATGAAAACAAGTTCAAATAAACAGTGATAATGTAATGCATAATTTATAAATGGGACTTGGAAATAAGGGAATACCCTGAGCAATATCCATGGTAATGAAAATAATAGATATTTTCTTTGTTTCTTTTTGTTTACTTTGAATACACAATATTTTATTCCACTAGAACTGAATCATTTTTAAGTTGTCTTCATTGTGTAAGAAGCTGACTTTGGACCCTTTTACTGAAGAAATATGGGGGGAAAATTATTTTGTTGTCAACAGAATATGAAGTATGGAAACTTCTGGCATTCAGATTAAAATTTCTGTTGATTTCATGCAAAGACCAAAACAGTAGTGAGGAAGAAAAACTGCAAAAATAAAAAAGAGAGAGAGAGAGCATCCCACTGGAAGAAATAAAAGGAGAAAAGCTTCTGAAGCTGGAGGAACAGGGCCAGGCATGTCCCCCAGATATGAGGCGTATAATGTTCCTCTTTCCTTCTAATAAACTGCAATCTGTTGAGGACTGACCATCTGTCAGCTCAACAATAACAGTGATCTTTATGTGATAAATAAAATGCAAATTCTAACTGATTTGAGTAAATTAATCATCTGTTACAGTGTATTCTAAGGTGTTTCAGGGTGGAACTCATTTAAACATATCCATTTAAATTCTGATTTAAATCATTGATCAAAAAGACTTTGTTTAATCTTTTTTTTTTTTTTCCTATGAGCTGTAAATCACCTCTCTCTTCATTTTCCACTTTAAAAGTGCACTTTTGGGGAAAAATAAGGATCTGAATTATGTAAAACCAAAATTGCACACCAAAATTTTTTTTTCTGAAAATTCCTATGTTCCTTTGGGAGAAGAAAAGCATACATTACATATTATCTTTGGAAAAAGCATAATTTAATACTTGAAGTTTATTATGTTCTGTGTATAATAATTATTTTACTATTATGAAATATTGTTTTTCAGAACAGAAATAGGCATAGTTCCAAATTCTGATTTCCTTAGTAGCTTTCTAGATATGCCTCTAAAATACCTCAAATCTAGCCCCCAATACTATCTTTAATTTACGTTATTTGTAGAAAATTTTGCAAGTTTGAATGAGGGCTTCCCTGGTGGCTCAGTGGTAAAGAATCCGCCTGCCATTGCAGGAGACATGGGTTCAATCCCTGGCGCAGGCAGATCCCACATGCTGCGGGACTAAGCCCATGCACCGCAACCACTGGGCTGTGCTCCAGAGCCCGGAAGCCACAGCTGCTGAGCCCACGTGCCACAACTACTGAAGCCCCACCAAAGCCAGCTGCTCTAGAGCCCATGCTCTGGAGCAAGAGAAGCCACCACAGTGAGAAGCCAGTGCAGTGCAACTAGAGAAGAGCCCACGCAGCAATGAAAACCCAGCACAGCCGAATACGTAAGTAAATAAAATTTGTTTTAAAGGTTTGAATGAATATATTCTTGCATGCAATGCCTTACCATGATGTTTGAATTGTAATTTATAAATTAATTATATTTTTGCAGTTGTTAGGATGTGTTTTGCAAAATACATATATATATATGTATATATTACCAAACATTTTAGTTTATGTTTTTGTAGTTGAGTCTTAAAAATTAACCTGATATTTATCCACGTTGAGTCTCTATGTAAGTATTTTTTAGAACGTATTTAGAATAAAGGTGAAATAATGATTGCTATTTCCTTTCTGACAATCTCTCAGACTTCTGTTAAGCTATAAGTAAGCTGAGTCTGGACTCATGGAAAGGCTCTTGGCTGAGAATCAGAACTGTACCTAAAACCATAAAGTTTTATTGCCCCTTCCTGTTTGTGTATTAGTCTCATCATTTTTCATCAAATATTTATTAGGCACCTACTGTGTGCCAGGAACTTGTTAGGTATTGGGTTTGCAACAGGTCAAAGAGCAATGTGAGTTCCTGTCCTCAGAATTTCTTAATCTACTCTCTTCTAATAGTGGCTGTGAATCAATCCTACCCATTATCTTAAATTCTCTACTGAACTCTAGATTTGAAGCAGTGATCTTTTCAAATACCTTTGCTTTTGCACAAGGGCCCAAGCTCCTCTGTCCAGAGCACAGGTCACCCATTATGACTCAGTCATAGATTTGGTGCTGACAACTCTATTCAATTCTGTGTTATTGCTCAACCAGTGTCTAAGGATTAAAGGATCTTTATGAAAATTATATGTTTATCTCTCGAGCTCTAGATGGCTGAATATTACCTTATGGGAACATGTACTCCTCAACAATGGAAATATTGAAAAGGCAATTAAAATTTAATAAAACTGCCAAGCCAATGAGATTGATATCTTTAGAGATAATTTCCCTTGCTAGTTTTTAGAAATGATATAAAAGTCATTTCAAACATCCTCAAAGCTTTTCAAATTAACTTACACTACAGAGATACCATACAGGCTCTAAGAAAAGTAAGAGTATTTAGAGGCTTCAGAGATCTTGTTGTTGTTATTTATTTACTAAGACAAAGAAAAACACTCCAGAAAAAGGACCAGGTTAAAAACAAAATGCATTATCTAAATTTGCTTTTGAAAGAAAATTAAAAGGGCATGTAGGACTGTTTGATATTATTTCTCTTATTTGTGGCACTTCCCTGATGACTCAGACCGTGAAGAATCTGCTGCAGTGCAAGAGACACAGGTTCAATCCTGGGTTGGGAAGATTCGCTGGAGAAGGAAATGGTAACCCACTCTAGTATTCTTGCCTGGAGAATCCCATGGACAGAGGAGCCTGGTGGGCTATAGTCCATGGGGTCACAAAGAATCGGATGCGACTGAGCAGCAGACATTCTTACTTGTATTGTTTTCTTGAAATCCCAAAGTCATACAGTGAACAAAAGGGTCAGCTGAGCGAACACATATATTTGAGATAAGCTACTGCTCAGCAATGGAGCAGATAGCATCTCTCTCATTTTTGTTTTAACAATGATTTAATGAATGTGCTTATTATTGCATTTCACAAAAACATCATAGTTACCTACTAAGAATCAAAAATAAGGGATCCAAGATGGTTAGGATAGTCTGCTTCTGGCAAGAAGGCAGACAGGTATTTTTAAATCCTCCTGCAACAGAACACCTAGATACCAGATAAATTTCACAAAACTGTGTAAAACGTGTATCTGAGATTATATGAACGTGAGAGAGGACTAATATGTGAAAGCTTGTCTGGCTACAGGCTTCAGCTGACCTCAAGACATCTGAACAGCATAGAACTAGAGCCTTGTTTGTTTAATCATCATCATCGTTATTCCATGCTGCTGCTGCTGCTAAGTCACTTCAGCCATATCCAATTCTTTGTGACCCCATGGACTGTAGCCCACCAGACTCCTCTGTCCATGGGATTCTCTGGGCAAGAATACTGGAGTGGGCTTGCCATTTCCTTCGCCAGGGGATCTTCCCAACCTAGGGATCGAACCCAGGTCTCCCACATCGCAGGCAGATTCTTTACCATCTGTCACCAGGGAAGCCCTATTATTTCATAGCATTCACTTATTAATAAGCACCCTGACAATCTACATGTGTTTCAGCTTTCATGTTTACAGAGGAGGAGCTTTTTGCCCAGATTATGTTAAGAATTCCCATTGACTCCCTGGTGAGTTCTATGAATATTGAAGTGGAGAAGCCATCTCCTGGGACTGACTGTCTGCTCCCAACTTTCCTTTGGCTCAATATGAATGAGTTAGTGGTTCCCCAAAGTAAATCTAGACTAGATATCCTTAGGAGATGTTCTGATTAAACTACTGCTGGACTAGAAACTAGATGGAGAATTCCCAGAATACTTACATGAAAAGTGACTGGCTTTCTTTCATTTAATAGCAATGTGCAAAAAATAAGTCTCAACATTTAAAAAGCATACTTTCACTAATCTATTGGCAAGAATGGAATTTGTATGAAACACAACAAATTTTTGGCCACCTGATGCAAAGAAATAACTCACTGGAAAAGACCCTGATACTGGGAAAAATTGAAGGCAGGAGGAAAAGGGGAAAACAGGATGAGATGGTTGGATGGCATCAACTGACTGACTTGATGGACATGAGTTTGAGCAATGTCCAGGAGTTGGTGATGGACAGGGAAGCCTGGCGTGCTGCAATCCATGGGGTCGCAAAGAGTCAGACACGACTGAGCGACTGAACTCAACTGACGTGAACTGACCACACAATTCATGTTAGCTGGAACTTGTACTAAATGACCTTTAAGCTCCAATCAGTTCCTTTTTAGTGGAATTCTTTTCAAGGAAAAATATGTGTTGGCTTCTCATGATCTAAACTGACAGTTCTACTGTGAACTACTCTTGATGCATACATACATATTCATAGATCAAAGCCAATTTCCTTTAACAACATATAAAAAGATAGATTTTTAGGGTGCTAACTGAATGCTTCAATCTGAGTAATGATTTTCATTAGTAAGTTCCAAATTGCACTATTAGTCTTTTGGCTATCATGTTAGAATAAACACTGTATCTGTATTATCCTATAATAAAACTCTTGTTAGAATTTCATTATATATCTCAACTTGTATCATATGTCAACTAGCTTGTATTTTTGTTCTTTATCAAAAATCGCTAAGAAAATTATTACTAGACTTTATATGGTTAACTCATAATTCCTGATTTCTTTATATGTTTAATATGAAATGGTCCAGGAGGTGTTTCCACTGTCAAAGATGATAATTCCTTTCAGTGATATAGCACATACTAGAAAATTAACTATTCCTCCACAAAAACACTTCAAATATAGTAAAAAGAACCATAGGTTTTTTATTTGTTTTTCTTTATTTTAAAGACAGTTCTGCAGATTTATAGTTTAATATTGGAAGATTAATAAGCCTTTTACAATGTATACTCTGTGTGTGTGTGTGTGTGCACAGGCTTAGTCGTGTCCAACTGTTTGTGACCCCATGGACTATAGCCCACCAGGCTCCTCTGTCCATGACATTCTCCAGGCAAGAATACTGGAGTGGGTTGCCATTTCCAACTCCATGGGATCTTCCTGGTCCAGGGATCGAACCCACGTCTCCTGAGTCTCCTGCATTGCGGGCAGATTCTTTACCACTGAGCCATGTATACTGTGCTGATACTTTATTTTTGTTTATTTTATTTATTTGGGTGCTGGGGCCTAGTTGCAGCATGTGGGATTTCTAGTTGAGTCACGTGAACTTTTAGTTGCTGCATGTGGGACTAGTTCCCTGACCAGATATCAAACCTGAGCCTCCTGCCTTGGGAGCATGGAGTCTTGGCCACTGGACTGCCAGGGAAGTCCCCAGAACTTTAGGTTTTTAGTGACCGTTCTGGAATAAGAAGAAAGCCCTCGACTTGAACAAAGCAGAATTAGAATCCAGGCACCAGCAGACATTGGCCCTGTCTCCTGGGAAAAGGGAGAAAACTGGGAAACTTTGTATTCTGATTCTTGCTCTGGGTCAAAGAGTAATATAAAAATTGGAAATTCTTACCTGAGAAATTTTAACTGTGGCCCTTTCACTTGGAATTGTGTTTCAAATCATACTACCTCCATTATCCAGGCCTTCTATAGGAAAATATACCCTCATGTCAGAATTTAGGATTCCCCAAATCAGCCAAATGTGAGCTCCCAGTATTATTACCAAGCCTCCCAAGTCAGTCCCTGACCAGGGTCTGCCTGCCCGGTGTTGTTGGAGCCAATGGAACAAGACTGAATTAGATTCAGAAGCAAAGGAAAGCTTTCTTCTTTGACCAAAGGAAGAAGAGGCAGAAGCTTGGGCTGTAGAGGACACACTCTCCCTGACAGGCCGTGGGCAGACTGCTTTATAGGGATCTCAGGGAGAGGTTCAGGGGGGTGATGCAGCTGTTCTGTGCAGGCCGCCATCACAGTGCAGGGGTGCATCCTCTCTGCACCTGCCCCTCCCCGTGCCACCCCCGCCATCTTGGCTAGAGTGTCCCAAAGTGCGTGTCTGCCCACAGAGCTGAGGTGCCTGCACAGCCATTCCCCCAGGGAACTTGGGTCTGATGTGCCAAGCTCAAGGCTAATGCATGTAGCACCTAAGAGCAAGTGACACTAGACTGAGCACAATAGAAAAAAAAAAAAAAAAAGGTTAGACTTTATCACCCAGGTTCTGATTTTATTCCCCAGGAATTATTTAATGGACTTTGCCAGTGACACCAACATAAAACGGCAAAAATTTTAAAAAATGGTGAAATGAGTTACCATGAGCAAAAAGTCATGGCTGAATAAGATGCCAAAGAATTTCCGTATTGAAATTATCTCATGGATAATGTAAAATAAATGTTTATAGAAGCCAGCCATCAGTTTCCATGTGATTCCTCTAAAGGTGTCAAAAATATGAGTAAACAATAGCAGAGTATCATAAATGACCAGGATATTTGGAAAAGAACCAAAAATAACTTCTAAAATTAAAAATTTTGTCATTGAAGGCAGCAACCTAAGTGTCCATGGATAGATGAATGAATGGATAAAGAAGGTGTGGTGCACATTTGTGTGTGTGTGTGTGTGTGTGCGTGCATAATGGCGTGTTATCCAGCCATAAAAAAGAAGGAAATCTTGCTATTTGTGGCAGCATGGAACTTGAAGGCATTATGCTGAATGAAATAAGTCAGGCAGAGAAAGACAAATACTGTATGATCTTATTTATATGTGGAATATTTTTTTTAATGAACTTGAATACAGAGAATAGATTGGTGGATGCCAGAAATGGGGGTAGGGAGTAGGTGAAAGAATAAAGGGGGCCAAAATGTATAAATGTATAAAGTAAGTAATATGGATGTAATAAACAGCATGGTGACTATAGTTAATAACACTGCATTGTATATTTTAAAGTTGCTCAGAGAGTAAATCTTAAAAGTTTTCATCACAAGAAAGATATATTCACAGATGATTTATTGAGGTCAAAGACAGAACTGAAGAAATTACACATGATATAGCACAAAGAGAAAAATAAGAGAGATCAGAATCATAGAGGATAAGACAAAAAATTGAATATAAAAAAATTGAATATTACATGGAGTTACTGAAAGAGAATAGGCATAATAGGGCAGAAACGATATTCTAAAATATAAGAGTTAGGGAACTGAATTGTTCACTTCAAATGGTTAATTTTTCTGTATGAATTTCATCTCAATAAATTATTTTAATATTATTTATTAACACATATTATTTCTTATACATATTACACATATAAGGAATTTAATATATATGATACATATCTTAGGGCTTCTCTGGTGGCTCAGCAGAAAAGAATCTGCCTGCCAATGCAGGAGACACATGTTCAATCCCTGGATTGGGAAGATCCCCTGGAGAAGGAAATGGCAACCCACTCCAGTGTTGTTACCTGGGAAATCCCATGGACAGAGGAGCCTGGCGGGAAACAGTCAGATATGACTTAATGACTAAGCACACACACACACATATGTTTATCAGATTAATAAAGCACGATATATCCCACGTAGGATAAGTAGAAAGAAATGTACAATGAGAGAAAACAGAAGCATTGACAATCAACTGAAGTCTTAATAGAAGCCAGAATTGTGTGAAAAATATCATATCCTCAAGATGCTGGGAGACAATCACATCAAAGTAGAGTACTTTACCTAGCTAAAATGTGACTCAGGAGTGTGAACAAAAGAAAGACATTTTCCTTTACTTAAGAAATAAGTAAAATTATTCCACAAGGAAAAACTGAGATAAAAGAATGAATAGCAAAGAAATTTGCAAATATGGATAAATCTATACAAATATTATAATTTAGGGAATGACATTTGGCAGGGTTATCAAAGCATTTAATCTACTTCATAAATTTCTCCTCCATCACATTCCTTTCTCCTGTTATGTGATCAGTCCTTGGCTTCATCATTCAAAGATTTTTAACACGTGGCCTTTCTCCGCACCCCCCCCCCTTTTTTTTTGTCTCTTTCAGTACTGTAGGCTGCAAATTTATAAATGTAAGACTTTTATTCATGTTTTCAGCAACCATTCATTGAGTACTTGCTTTTCACCAGGGATTGTGCCAGGCACTGGAAATAACCAAACAGCTTACTGTCTGGACAGGTAGATGAATAAGGACAGGAAATACCATGTTAGAGATGGTGTCACCAACATATCCTAGACCCTTAGGAGAACAAAGGAGGGAGTAATTGATTATGAAACCTGAGGAGATTGGTGACAACTTAATAGAAAATGTATTTCCAAGCCAGCAAGGGAATCAAGGGCATTCCAGGCAGAAGGATACATGTGTGTTCAGAGAGGATTGGAGTGAAATCATATAACATATTAGAGGAACTGCAAAAAAATTTCACATGGCCTTAGCATGAAAAAAAGAGGGGCTGGGGCCACCACTAAAGACAGGGCTGGTGAGAAAGGCAAGGGTCAGCTCAGGAGGCAATTGGTCTGCCATAACTAAGAAGCTTGTGTGCACGTTCAGTCACTTGGTCGTGTTCAACTCTTTGTGACCCGATGGACTATAGCTCTCCGGTCTCCTCTGTCTTTAGGATTTTCCAGACAAGGAAATGGAGCGGGTAGCCATTTCCTTCTCCAGGGGGTCTTCCTACCCAGGGATCAAACTTGGGTGTCCTACATTGGCAGGTGGATTTTTTTTTTTTTTTTTTTTACCACTGCACCACCTGGGAAGCCCATGAACAGCAGGGAATTACTGAGCGTTTTTAAGCTGGGCAGTTACATGGTTAGATTTGCCTTTAGATACATTTCATGCCATCTATGTGGTAGGTAAATCATAAGATGGGATTTCCAGTCAAACACTTAGATACAATTGAATGTCAGTCTGTAGAGCTGTCCAAGAAAATGTCTGAAAAGTTAGAGATAAGATGAGAAAATATGGTCATCCAACATGTAAAATGTAGAGAGTTAATAAAATGATAAAGAGATCAGTCAGCCTCAAAATATTTTAAATATATATCATCAGCCAAATGAGCTGACTAGAGATGTGATGTGTCAAGGACCAGACAGCCCTTCAGCTACCTGAGATGACAGTGGGTTGATGAAGAGGATCTGATGCCTAGACAGATTTGTCTCCTGTCGCATAAAGCATTCATTGTTAGTCAACCCCTCATTCCCTTTGTTCCACCTCTGCTCTCAGCCTCATATTCATTCCTCGGAGTGGATTCCAGGACAGAGTGCCCTTAACAAGTGGCAGGTACCAAAGTATCCTGAGTTATTGCTCACAATATAAGTTAATACCTTAATTTTCAGGTTTATGAGTCTCACTTTTGGTTTGAATAAATCAACCCCTGAGAATTCCCTCAACTTCAAACCCACTGGTAATATTTATTTTCCTCAGCCTAAGAAAGCTGGTGACTATGGATTCATCCAAGATAATTCTCACCCACCAGGAAGTTTTTCCTTGGCAATTTTTCTATTGCAGTAACAGCTATGATTATCTAATGTCCTAAGAAGCATCCATCCTCCTCTGAGATCCTCCAAGCTACATCCAACTCAGCATGAAGAAAAGCTTAAAGAGATGAATCTCTGAATTTCTGTTCCTAAAGTGCTTAGTCATTCAGTTGAGTCCAACTTTTTGAGACCCCATGGACTGTAGCCCTCCAGGCTCCACCGTCCTTGGGATTTTCCAGGCAAGAATACTGGAGTGGATTGCCATTTCCTTCTCCAGGGGATCTTTCTGACCCAGGGATCGAACCCTCGTCCCTGCATCTCCTGCATTGGCAGATGGATTCTTTATCCGCTGAGCCCTTGGGGAAGTATCGTGCTCAAGTTTTAACTGATTGAACAGCTAGTTTCCTTTTACCCAAGGAACCAATGGTGACATTTTATAACACACTGGGAGATTTTTATAAATTTGTATTTTGAATCTATGGGCTTTGGATCTGAGGGCTTTAAAATAATACAATGCTAAAATACATTAGCATTCCACATATTTTAATAACATGTTAATGAGGCAGTTTTAGATTTCCGTTGACTTATACCTTAAAAACTTTAATATTACTTTTAAATTTTCTCAAATTCGTCATATTATAGCCAAAAACAGATTTTAAAATAATTGGAAGCATTTCAAACACCATTGGTCAACCTCCCAGAAGAAGTTGTGATCTTTATGTGTAATTACATTTCTATAGTTAAATTCACATTTCTTTTTAGTTATGTTACAAGATATTTATAGTATCAATTATCAGCTTTGGACTGTACTTGAATCTTGTCACTTTTTAAAGTTGTTAATGAGCATGATATTCTGTAAAAACCAACACTTACATAATCACTGTACTATTGTCTTTCATCCTGAAATCATCACCTACTTGCCATCACGTTCTTTTATTTCTTTTCTTATTTCACAGCTATAGTATTAATTAGCAAATAGCAGCTTCAACTCTGGTCAATACTTCATTGTCCTTTAATTCCTTCTCCAATCCATACCATTTTCAATACTGACTCCCTTACCTACGTGTCCCTTTGTTCCATTCAGTTAACGTCCACCCTCATATTTCCAAACTGGGGCAACTGCCATTGACTTTAAGAACTGTTGGCATACTGCAATAGTGAGAACAATTTTTTTTTTTCTGGCGATATCTGAACATGTTGTGATTTTAGTAGAAGAAAAAGGATATTTTTCCTGCTCCAACCACATCTTATGGTGATTTCTTACTCACTTCTGAACCCTTGGCTCCCCCATAGGACAGGGCTTGATTATAGAGAAGCAGAGATGATATAAGAGCAAGCAGTGTGAAGTTCCATTCAATAGCAAGCATTTATTGAGCCCCTTCTGTGCAGCTTTGTCCTAGCATTCTGGGCAGTGGAGATGTTAGCTTCTCTTTTTTTAAGATCAAGGACAGACCCACCCCCACCCCCACCCCCACCCAACTCACATCCTTGATTATAACTGATAAGAGTTTCAGGAGAATCTTCAGCTGAGAAGAAATTGCAGCACAAGCAGTACCTGCCATTTGCAGCAACATGAATGAATCTAGCAGATGTTATGTTAAGTGAAACTAGCCAGATAAAGACAAATACTGTACCATCTCACTTATAAATGTAGAACCTTTAAAAAAAAAAAAGTTGAACCCACAGAAACAGACAGTAGGATGGTGGTTACCAAGAACTGATGAATTGGGGAGATAGGGAAATGCTGGTCAAAGGTACAAACCTTCAGTTACAAAATAAATAAGCTCTGGGGACTGAATGTACAGCATGGTGATTGAGTTAATAATACAGCATTATGTAACTGAACTTTCCTAAGAGAATAGATTTTAAGCATTCTTACCCAAAAAAAATGCAGTTATTTGAGGCAATAGATGTGTAAATTAACCTGCTTGTGAATTATGTTGTTCATTCAGGCTTCCCTGAACATCACCATCTCCCGGAGCTTGCTCAAACTCATGTCCATTGAGTCAGTGATGCCATCCAACCATCTCATCCTCTGTCGTCCCCTTCTCCTCCTGCCTTCAGTCTTTACCAGCATCAGGGTCTTTTCTAATGAACTGGCTCCTCACATCAGTTGACCAAAGCATTGGAGCTTCAGCTTCAGCATCAGCCCTTCCAATGAATGTTCAGGACTGATTTCCTTTAGGACGGACTGGTTTGATCTCCTTGCAGTCCAAGGGACTCTCAAGAGTCTTCTCCAACACCACAGTTCAAAAGCATCAATTCTTCAGTGCTCAGCTTTCTTCACAGTCCAACTCTCATATCCATACATGACCACTGGAAAAATCATAGCTTTGACTATGCAGACTTTGTTGGCAAAGTAGTGTCTCTGCTTTTTAATATGCTGTCTAGGTTTGTCATAGCTTTTCTTCCAAGGAGCAAGTGTCTTTTAATTTCATAGCTGCAGTCACTATCTGCAGTGATTCTGGAGCCCAAGAAAATAGTCTTGTCACTGTTTCCATTGTTTCCCCATCTATTTGCCATGAAGTGATGGGACCAGAGACCATGATCTTCGTTTTTTCAATGTTGAGTTTTAAGCCAGCTTTTTCACTCTCCTCTTTCACCTTCATCAAGAGGCTCTTTAGTTCCTCTTTGCTTTCTGCCATAGGTTTGTAAAGTATACCTATGTCAAATAATTATGTTGTTCATTTTGAATATGTATAATTTATTGTCAGTCATACCTCAGTAAAGCTGAAAAGTAAAGAGTAATGAAGCTCTTCTGATTGGGGTGAGATTTTGATAGACCCACAGAACTAGATATATGGCATTAACTATTAATATGGGTATCATCTTTCTAGATTTTACAAAACATCTTCATTTCATTTTTTCTCCATTTGAGATGTTCTCGGACTTAAATAGACTGGGACTTAATATGAGACCTGAGAATATGGTAGGCTGAATAATGATGCTCCAAAGATGCCCACAGCATAATCCCTGGAACCTGTGAATAATAAAAGAGACCTTACATGGTATAAGGACCTCGTGAATATGATTAAGGTAAAGATTTTGAGATGGAGAGATTATCCTGGATTATCTGGGTGAGCCCAGTGAAATCACAGAGTTCCTTATAAGAGAAAGCAGAAGATGATGAGGATAGTAGAAGATTGGAGTGATTGGGAGGAAATGACTATGAGCCAAAGCATGTGGGAAGCCTCTAAAAACTAGAAGAGGCAAGGAGTGGACTGTCCCCTGGAGGTACCAGAAGGAACCAGCCCTGTGGAGACCTTGATTTTAGCCCTATAAGCCTCATTTTGGACTTTTGAGTTCCAAAACTGTGAGATAATAAATGTATGCTGTTTCAAGCCACTGTATTTGTGATAATTTGTTGTAGCAGCAACATGTTAACTTATAAACCTATGAAATGTTCCTGTTAAGTGTTTTCAGTGCTAGGGTAGGAATGATATTCCTGGTACTCAGTGCCTATGGTGCTTATATTATTACTGTTTTGCAGAAAAATCTCAAAGTTTTTATATCATCAAGTGAAGTGTGAGTGAAAGTCACACAGTTGTGTCCGACTCTTTGCAACCCCATGGACTATACAGTTCATGGAATTCTCCAGGCCAGAATACTGGAGTGGAGAATCCCGAAGCCTTTCCCTTCTCCAGGGGATCTTCCCAACCCAGGGATCAAACCCAGGTCTCCTGCATTGCAGGCAGATTCTTTACCAGAGGAGTCACTAGGGAAGCCCAAGAATACTGGAGTAGGTAACCTATCCCTTCTCCAAGGGATCTTCCTGATCCAGGAATCAAACTGGGGTCTCCTGCCTTGCAGGCCAATTCTTTACCAGCTGAGCTACTAGGGTACTAGTACCCTACTAGTACTTAGTATAGTAGTACTAGTAGTATTACTTAAAGTATTACTATAGTAGTACTATATACTACTCATATCATCAAAGTTGATCTATCAAGTCCCAGTATTTTCCTGACAAGAATGCAAGATGTCTTTGCAAACTAAAGAAAAGTGAAGTCGCTTAGTCGTGTCCGACTCTTTGCGACCCCATGGACTGTAGCCCACCAGGTTCCTCCATCCATGGAATTTTCCAGGCAAGAGTACTGGAGTGGGTGCCATTTCCTTCTCCAGGGGATCTTCCCAACCCAGGGATCAAACCTGGGTCTCCCTCGTTGCAGGCTGACGCTTTACTGTCTGAGCCACCAGGGAAACAAATGAATAGCTACAAAGGAAAATTTCTTCTTTTTCAGTTGCCAAATAGGCAATCTCTTTGGGCTTGGGCAAATTTTTAATTACTCTTAGACTAATTAGCATTTCCATATAATAATGATTAGAATTTCATAAAAAATTAAAGAAAAAAAAACTCTCAAGTAGGATGGAATGAACAGATCCTGCAATTATCCTGCTACTCTAAGATCTTATTTCCAGTAGGGACTTTCTTGTTTTACGTAGTTTCACTGAAAGTATAAACAGCTAAAATATACTCTCTGCTGGAGTTTCTAACTAATGGTCCCATTTTTGCCTCTAATAAATCCTAATGAGATAATGATAGATTTGCCTTTTGCTAAAATCCCTTCAGCAAATTTCCAGTTTATGCAACTGAGACCAAAAGAAAATTGAATTTTTTCTGCAAGGAAGACTGTCAAGCTAATTTCTCTAATGCTGTATGAGTCACATAAGCCACAGTTAAAAGATTATATGTATTCAAATTTCAGAATTCTAGTGATTACTTAGGTTTCCTGAGAGTGCTTCAGAAAGAGAAGTAGCAGCCAATTCTATTTTAGGGGACAGACACATTGTATTAGTTTAAAGAAAGTGATTTTTTTCCCCCACAAAACACCAGATGGTCACTACCGAAATCAGAATGATTATATTCTTTGCAGCCAAAGATGGAGAAGCTCTTCTATACAGCCAGCAAAAACAAGACTGGGATCTGACTGTGGCTCAGATCATGAACTCCTTATTGCAAAATTCAGACTTAAATTGAAGAAAGTAGGGAAAACCACTAGGCCATTCAGGTATGACCTAAATCAAATCCCTTATGATTATACAGTGGAAGTGACAAATAGATTCCAGAGATTAGATCTGATAGACAGAGTGCCTGAAGAATTATGCACAGAGGTTTGTGACACTGTATAGGAGGCAGGATCAAGACCATCCCCAAGGAAAAGAAATACAAAAAGGCAAAATGGTTGTCTGACAAGGCTTTACAAATAGCTGAGAAAAGACGAGAAGCGAAAGGCAAAGGAGAAAAGGAAAGATATACCCATTTGAATGCAGAGTTCCAAAGAATAGCAAGGAGAGATAAGAAAACCTTCCTCAGCAATCAATGCAAAGAAATAGAGGAAAACAATAGAATGGGAAAGACTAGAGATCTCTTCAAGAAAATTAGAGATACCAAGGGAACATTTCATGCAAAGATGAACACAATAAAGAACAGAAATGGTATGGCCCTAACAGAAAATATTAAGAAGAGATGGCAAGAATATACAGAAGAACTATACAAAAAGATCTTCATGACTCAGATAGCCATGATGGTGTGATCACTCACCTAGAGCCAGACATCCTGGAATGTAAAGTCAACCGGGCCTTAGGAAGCATCAATACGAACAAAGCTAGTGGAGGTGATGGAATTCCAGTTGAGCTACTTCAAATCCTAAAAGATGATGCTGTGAAAGTGCTGCACTCAATATGTCAGCAAATCTGAAAAACTCAGCAGCGGCCACAGGACTGGAAAAGGTCAGTTTTCATTCCAATCCCAAAGAAAGGTAATGCCAAAGAATGTTCAAACTACCACATAATTTCACTCATCTCACACGCTAACAAAGTAATGCTCAAAATTCTCTAAGCCAGGCTTCAACAGTAGGTGAACCATGAACTTCCAGATATTCAAGCTGGATTTAGCAAAAGCAGAGGAACCAGAGATCAAATTGCCAACATCCGCTGTATCATCGAAAAAGCAAGAGTTCCAGAAAAACATTTACTTTTGCTTTATTGACTACACAATAAAAAGCCTTTGACTGTGTGGATAACAACAAACTGGAAAATTCTGAAAGAGATGGGAATACCAGACCACCTTATCTGCCTCCTGAGAAACCTGTTTGCATGTCAGGAAGCAACAGTTAGAACTGGACATGGAACCACAAATTGGTTCCAAATTGGCAGAGGAGTACATCAAGACGGTATATTGTCACCCTGCTTATTTAACTTATATGCAAAGTACATCATGAGAAATGCCAGGTTGGATGAAACACAAGCCGGCATCAAGATCACTGAGAGAAATATCAATAACCTCAGATACGCAGATGACACCACCCTTATGTGGTGAAAGAAAGCAAAGAAGAACTAAAGAGCATCTTTATGAAAGTGAAAGAGGAGAGTGAAAAAGTTGTCTTAAAACTCAACATTCAGAAAACTAAGATCATGGCATCCAGTCTCATCACTTCATGGCAAATATATGGGGAAACAATGGAAACAGTGACAGACTTTATTTTGGGGGACTCCAAAGTCACTGCAGATGGTGACTGCAGCCATGAAATTAAAGGACGCTTGCTCCTTGGAAGAAAAGTTATGACCAACTTAGACAGCATATTAAAAAGCAGAGATATTACTTTGCCGACAAAGGTCCATCTAGTCAAAGCTATGGTTTTTCCAGTAGTCACGTATGGATGTGAGATTTGGACAATAAAGAAAGCTGAGCACTGAAGCATGGATGCTTTTGAACTCTGGTGTTGGAAAAGACTCTTGAGAGTCCCTTGGACTGCAAGGCGATCCAACCAGTCCATCCTAAAGGAAATCAGTCCTAAATATTTATTGGAAGGACTAATGCTAAAGCTGAAACTCCAATACTTTGACCACCTGATGCAAAGAACCAACTCATTGGAAAAGACCCTGATGCTAGGAAAGATTGAAGGCAGGAGAAAGAAATGACAGAGAATGAGATGGTTGGATGGCATCACTGACTCGATGGACATGAGTTTGAGTAGGCTCTGGGAGATGGTGATGGACAGGGAAGCCTGGAGTGCTGCAGTCCATGAGGTCGGAAAGAGTCGGACACAACTGAGCGACTGAGCTGAACTGATGGTCATTATTCAGGATAGATGTGGGACATTGTCTCAGGAGTCAGAGAAACCTCTTAAAAAAGAGAATAGGGGTCCTCTGTGTTGTTTCAGTGGATAAGACTCTACATTCCAAATGCAGGGGGCCTGGGTTCAATCCCTGACCAGGGAACTAGGTCCCACATGCTACAACTGAGACCCAGCACAGCCAGATAATTTTGTTTGTTTGTTTTTAGGAGAGAAATAGGACTGTTTGTTTGGACTGAGGGTGGAGGAAGGAGGTTCCCACTGTGTCTGGCCTTGTTGACCATCCTCAAACAACTTCTGGAGATTAATGTTTGGGGATGAAAACTAACTCAAAAAGAAATCAAATATAAACTCCAAGGATAAAGAAATAAAGAGACTCTCCGACTCACCTCCATAGGTTTGCCACTGTAACCATAGCTTCTAGAACAGTCCTGGACCCGTGGTAGACACTCAGTAGTGTTCTGGAATGAATGCATGAGTGCATGAATAGAAAAGGAGTTGCTTCCTTGAATAGCTTTCTAGTAACTACTTACTGGATCCATGCCAGAGGGCTCTGTACATAGTCTGATACATGAATGAAATAAAAGGTACAAGCAATGAGATGAGAGAATGGGATTGTTGACTCCTTGATATTAGGCAACTTCTTGAATATGATGGGCATAAAAATGCAATAAATAGAAGGAGAGTAGCAGAGGATGAAATGTTTCTGCTTATACCTTCTTGAATCCACACCATCAACCAGAAGTCCATGCCCAGAACACAGAATACCTTGGCTGTCAGAAGTTCAGAGTCCTAACAAAGCCTGACATTTGGAGCTCAGTGAGGCATCTCCCTGATGAATTATGATGAATTATGAAAGACAAAAACTGAATTTAAAATAGATCTGCCCAAGAGGATGGTAGAGTTATTGAATCTTGAACTTTCATATCAGTTGTCTAGTAAGAGACTCCACATGCATCTTCAGAAAAAAAGAGGTACTTCCTTAGAAAAATGCATGAATTGATGTATGAGCACAGAAAGCTATTTTATATACTTTGGTAAGTCTCTCTTTCGAACATCATCTTTTGTGAAAGTTATAAACAGCAGAATTGCTGTTAGAAAGAAAAAAGAAGAACAGTTTCCACTGAGGATACAGCCTTCAGGAAGACTGTCTTAACACCAGCAAAGAAGTTGATCTGGGCCAGCAGAATGTGCCTGGCCTTAAGTGTATTTTTCCAGCATTCCTAACAAGGCCTGTGTTCCGTTTAGCTAAGGGTCTCCATTTCCCTTGGAGAGTGAGGCTTTGAGATTAACACAAATCTCCCAGGGAGAAGTCACACTTGAAATGATACCAACCTTTTCTACTAGGATAACTATCAGAGTGGTCAGGGGGACAGGGAACTAGAGTCTGACATCAGAGGAATGGGCCTAAAGGCAGGCTGAGGTCAGACTCACTAATTTACCACTTTGCTTGGAACTGGCGCCAGGCGTCTTCAATGTTATCAAGCCCACAGTGCCCCCTGCAGGGCAGAAGGACAGGAATTTTGGTCGTATTTTTGTTTTGCTTTTGATTATGCTACTGTCACGGAGAAGGCAATGACATCCCACTCCAGGACTCTTGCCTGGAAAATCCCATGGACGGAGGAGCCTGGTGGGCTGCAGTCCATGGGGTCGCTAAGAGTTGGACACGACTGAGAGACTTCACTTTCACTTTTCACTTTCACGCATTGGAGAAGGAAATGGCAACCCACTCCAGTGTCCTTGCCTGGAGAATCCCAGGGATGGGGAAGCCTGGTGGGCTGCCGTCTATGGGGTCGCACAGAGTCGGACACGACTGAAGTGACGCAGCAGCAGCAGCAGCAGCATGCTACTGTCAAGTACTATTTTGTTAGAAATAAGGAGATAAAGACTGTGAATTCTCTTAATCTTCCAAAACAGTGGGAATTTAGCCAGCTTGAATTTGAGTTGGCAAAGCTTATAATCAGCGAAATCGTACAGTCTGAGGAATGACAATCTTTTCTTTCAAAAGACAAACAAAAGTCCTATAAATTTAAATAATCTTATAGAAAATATATAACCCACTTCCCTTCCCTTTAAGAGACATATTTTTCATCTTTGTAACTTTTATGAATTTTAATTCTGTGTATGCTTAGTTTTAAATGGTTATAATTATACGTATTCTAAATGTCATTTAATTTTTTTTTAATCGAAGTCTCAATGGCTACATAGGTCTGTTAAGTTCCTGGATAATAATTTACTTAATCAGAGTTTTGTGCCTTGACACTTTGACCGGTATTTAATCTAAATGACGTATATGAATGATTTGTTTCCCTTTGAATTAATTCTTTAAGATAACAGGCATAGTGACTAGTGACAGACGCACAAACTTTGGAGGAAGAAAGGTTGAATTCAGATCTTGATTTGACTGCATTTAGGCAACACTCTGTGGGGATATTAATTATTCTTTAGGAAGCTCAGACATCTCTTCTTTGTAATGAGGCTGGTAAGACTTAAATGATAAAACACAAGTACAACCTCTGATACATGGTAGCAATGTGGTAATAGCATGATAAAGGGCAGCTATTGTGCTACAGCAATAACTATTAACTCTCAAAATTATTAAGTAGAATACCTTTCCTAGTTCTCCACTTCTGAAACCCAGTCCAGCCAGGAATCCAGTAAAAACAATGCCTGCCCAGGTGTCTCCTCCTCTCGTCTGCTGAAAGAAGACTTTTTTTTCCCAGATTGCTGGGATAGAAGTCAAGGTGTCTACTACAATAGGAGCAGGAAAGAAGAGAAAAGGGTTCAATGAAAGGCAGAGCTAGAGGGATGGTTTTAGAGCACTGACACAGGAGAGATACTGGGCCCAGGAAATTTGGAGGATTATGTTGTGTGTTAGTTGCTCAATCCTGTCTGACTGTTTATGACCCCACGGTCTATAACCCATCAGGCTTCTCTGTCCATGGGATTCTCCAGGCAAGAATACTGGAGTGGGTTGCCCTGCCCTCCTCCAGGGGATCTTCCTGACCCAGGGGTCAAATCCCAGTCTCCTGCATTGGCAGGCAGATTCTTTACCATCTGAGCCACCAGGGAAGCCATGGAGGAAGGGGCTATTAAAAGATACTGCCCTGGATTCTGAATTATATCCCTCTAACCCTCTTCAGTGAATAAAAGCAAAGAATATAATCACTCTTTAAAATTTCCTTACTACTAAATTCTGCCTCTGGAATGTGTCTTTGTTCTGAAAATAAGCAATGTGGATCTCTTGATGTGTAGGAATTAAGTCATCATCATGGACTTCATCATCCTTATTATCATCATTATTAGTATTTACTCACAGACTTGAGATTATAGGATGAACTGGGTAAAATAAGTTTCATGGATATTAATAATAATATATTTCTGTTTGGAAAGGCTACTCTGGTTAACACTGGTTTGGCTCCCTTTCAAAAGAATTTGTCTTCTTATGTGCCCGGGGCTACAGCTGTTTGAGGTACATTGGTCACCAAGCGTCTGGTTAGAAACCTGAGTACATGTCTGGGTTTGTCGGTGAGGGGACTCACAGGATATTTCAGGAGAAGGGAGGTAACCGGAGAGGCTTTTTCTTTTTTTTCCATGAGCAGCAAAAGCAAAGCAAGCCCTTGACAGCTGTTCTCTCCCCAGCCCTTTCCTGGCTCCTCTGGCAGTCATAGCTTAGAGGCCAATCCTTTACGTTCTCTGTCTCAGCAACTCTGTAGTACATGTACACAACTACATCATGGTTCAGTTCAGTCACTCAGTCATGTCCAACTCTTTGTGACACCATGGACTGCAGCACGCCAGGCCTCCCTGTCCATCACCAACCAACTCCCGGAGCTTGCTCAAACTCACGTCCATCAAGTCGGTGATGACATCCAACCATCTCATCCTCTGTCATCCCCCTCTCCTCCTGCCGTCAATCTTTCTCAACATCAGGGTCTTTTCCAATGAGTCAGTTCTTCACATCAGGTGGCCAAAGTATTGGAGTTTCAGCTTCAGCATCAGTCCTTCCAATGAATATTCAGGACTGATTTCTTTTAAGATTGACTGGTTGGATCTCCTTGCAGTCCAAGGGATTCTCAAGAATCTCAGCAACTTTGTAGTACATGTACACAGTTTAGTTCAGTTCAGTCGCCCAGTCGTGTCCAACTCTTTGTGACCCCATGAATCGCAGCACTCCAGGCCTCCCTGTCCATCACCAACTCCTGGAGTTCACTCAGACTCACGTCCATCGAGTCAGTGATGCCATCCAGCCATCTCATCCTCTGTCATCCCCTTCTCCTCCTGCCCCCAATCCCTCCCAGCATCAGAGTCTTTTCCAATGAGTCAACTCTTCGCATGAGGTGGCCAAAGTACTGGAGTTTCAGCTTTAGCATCATTCCCTCCAAAGAAATCCCAGGGCTGATCTCCTTCAGAATGGACTGGTTGGATCTCCTTGCAGTCCAAGGGACTCTCAAGAGTCTTCTCCAATACCACAGTTTAAAAGCATCAATTCTTCAGCACTCAGCCTTCTTCACAGTCCAACTCTCACATCCATACATGACCACAGGAAAAACCATAGCCTTGACTAGACGGACCTTTGTTGGCAAAGTAATGTCTCTGCTTTTCAATATGCTATCTAGGTTGGACATAACTTTACTTCCAAGGAGTAAGCGTCTTTTAATTTCATGGCTGCAGTCACCATCTGCAGTGATTTTGGAGCTCCAAAAAATAAAGTCTGACACTGTTTCCACTGTTTCCCCATCTATTTCCCATGAAGTGATGGGACCAGATGCCATGATCTTCATTTTCTGAGTGTTGAGCTTTAAGCCAACTTTTTCACTCTCCACTTTCACTTTCATCAAGAGGCTTTTTAGTTCCTCTTCACTTTCTGCCATAAGAGTGGTGTCATCTGCATATCTGAGGTTATTGATATTTCTCCTGGCAATCTTGATTCCAGCTTGTGTTTCTTCCAGCGTTTCTCATGATGTATTCTGCATATAAGTTAAATAAGCAGGGTGACAATATAGAGCCTTGACATACTCCTTTTCCTATTTGGAACCAGTCTGTTGTTCCATGTCCAGTTCTAACTGTTGCTTCCTGACCTGCATTCAGATTTCTCAAGAGGCAGGTCAGGTGGTCTGGTATTCCCATCTCTTTCAGAATTTTCCACAGTTTATTGTGATCCACACAGTCAAAGGCTTTGGCATAGTCAATAAAGCAGAAATAGATGTTTTTCTGGAACTCTCTCGCTTTTTCCATGATCCAGTGAATGTTGGCAATTTGATCTGTGGTTCCTCTGTCTTTTCTAAAACCAGCTTGAACATCAGGAAGTTCACGGTTCACATATTGCTGAAGCCTGGCTTGGAGAATTTTGAGTATTACTTTACTAGCATGTGAGATGAGTGCAATTGTGCAGTAGTTTGAGCATTCTTTGGCATTGCCTTTCTTTGGGAAAGAGCAATATTGCATAGGAACCTGGAATGTCAGGTCCATGAATCAAGGCAAATTGGAAGTGGTCAAACAAGAGATGTCAAGAGTGAATGTCGACATTCTAGGAATCAGCGAACTCAGATGAACTGGAATGGGTGAATTTAACTCAGATGACCATTATATCTACTACTGCGGACAGGAATCCCTCAGAAGAAATGGAGTAGCCATCATGGTCAACAAGAGAGTCCGTAATGCAGTACTTAGATGCAATCTCAGAAACAACAGAATGATCTCTGTTCGTTTCCAAAGCAAACATATACACAACTACATCACAAATCACCAAAGGGGGAAAAAAAAAAAAAAGGTTGAATCTAGATTTACCAAAGTGATAAGAACAGCAGTTTCAGTCTTGAAGGGATTCAACTCTTAGAAGCTCCTCAGAGAAGTTCTGCTATCACACAGGGTTCGAATAGGAGATCTTTTATCTTCTTGACCTGAATACCTAATGAAAAGCTAAAAACAAACATCTGTACTAGCTCAAGATTGCAGTTAAATGGAAAGCAAAATTTAGAACAATAAGACCCTGATACAGATTAGTTTACAAGGGTCATATAACATTATCAGTTCTATAAATAAATAATGCCCCTGGCCAGAGTGAATAAATAGGAAGCATCGATTTCTGTATTATAAATGGCAATAGAAATGAGGATATTCACACTTACAAAAGGAATGGGCACTCTAGTACCTCAATTTAATTAAAGCATAAAATAAAATATAAGAAATCTAGAAAAATAAATATTTAGGTCAGTCTTTACTAACAGAAGTCATGGAGTAATACTATCCCTTCTGAGCACAGGAATAATTCACAACATAGCCCCTAAAGTCAAAGCGATGTGTTGAATAAGTTTTGTGTGACATTGCAATCTCTTCAGTGAGATGTGATAAATGTTTCTGGAAATGTGGTGTCAAGGATGTCATGAAGTGAGAAGCTTTGAAAAAGAAATTATTTGACAGATTTAAACCATTCTAAAGGGAAGTTTGAAGTTCTACTGAGTAGATTAAATTTGACAGAAAGTTTTAATTCAGAAACATTTATAGGGAAATAATTTTGAAACCCTGAGATAGAGGGCAACATCTAAGATGGTCAAGTCCTGAAGCATAGTGACCCTTACCCACCCAAACACATGAGCGCGCAGGCACACACACACACACACACACCACACCACCACCACCACCACCACCACCACCAGGTACTGCAAACTCACATGCAAGTCTTTAAGTATGTCATAAACCACCATGAATGGGAAAGAAATGTTTCAGTGCCTGGGAGGCCCACTGGGTGACCTGAACTTGGAAAACCCTCTGCTCTCTCTGCTCCCACTGGCCTCCTCCTCTTCATGGACTGGTTGGGGCGGGGTGCGGGGGGATGGCGGGAATGGGAAAAAGGAGCACATAACAAAGCAGTGGGCCTTGCTTCATCATCTTGAAAAGGGCCACTAAATAAGTCTCTAGAGTTATTCTCTTTAAATGCTGGCACTCTAACAAGACATCGGGCTTGACTCCTTATATTGGCAGATGGTAAATGAATAGAGTATGTACCGTTATCTCTAGCATATGGTATCAGCCTTTTAAGAAATTAAGTCATCTAAGTACTTTTTTGGTAAAGTTATGGGTTTTATTTTATGCAAATCAACATCCCTTCTTCCTTCTCCTCTGCTATACCACAAACTTGCCAGGGTAATTTATTCTCTAGATCCCTCTTAGAAGACAGAGATCTGAGATCACATTGATTCTAAAGAAATATCAGGGCTTCCCTGGTGGTCCAGCAGTTAAGACTCTGAACTTCCACTTCAGGAGGCACGGTTTCGATCCCTGCTTGGGGAACTAAGAGCCCACATCCCTCATGGGACAGCCAAAAAATAAAAAAAGAAGAAGAAGAAGCATTAACTGAAGGATATTTCCTGTAGTTAGTCCTGTAGACATAAAATGCTTCTTTTTAAATACAAACTGTCTACCCAAATACCACAAAATAAATTTTTTTTAGAGTGACTGCTTCCTTCTACAATCTTGGGCTCCTGTCCTGCTTAAAGCAAAGATGGAGACTTGCTATAGACCTGTACCTGTAGGAGCACACACTGAATCACTGCACACACGATGCCTTACTGCCCTCACTGGAGTGTCCTCTTGTCCTTCCATTCATTTCCTGTTCTGGGCAGCACAAAAGTTCCTGCAAAGAATTTCAGACCACAGTGGCTGTGGGATTAAAAAGGGATATGCACTAGTGGTAGTTCTTGATCTGCTGCAAAAAATAAAGCAAAACAAAGGAAAAGTTTCATCAGTTCAGTTCAGTTCAGTCGCTCCGTGGTGTCCAACTCTTTGCAACCCCATGGACTGCAGCACACCAGGCCTCCCTGTCCATCACCAACTCCTGGAGTTTACTCAAACTCATGTCCACTGAGTTGGTGATACCATCCAACCATATTATCCTCTGTCGTCCCCGTCTCCTCCCATCTTCAATATTTCCCAGAATCAGGGTCTTTTCAAATGAGTTGGTTCTTTGCATCAGGTGGCCCCAAGTATTGGAGTTTCAGCTTCAGCATCAGTCCTTCCAATGAATATTCAGGACTGATTTCCTTTAGGATGGACTGGTTGGATCTCCTTGCAGTCCAAGGGACTCTCAAGAGTCTTCTCTAACACCACAGTTCAAAAGCATCAATTCTTCAACGCTCATCTTTCTTTATAGTCCAACTCTCACACCCATACATGACTACTGGAAAAACCATAGCTTTGACTAGATGGACCTTTGTTGGCAAAGTAATGTCTCTGCTTTTTAATATGCTGTCTAAGTTGATTATAACTTTTCTTCTAAGGAGCAAGTGTCTTTTAATTTCATGGCTGCAGTCACCATCTGCAGTGATTTTGGAGCCCCCCAAAATAAAGTCTATCACTGTTTCCACTGTTTCCCCATCTATTTGCCATAAAGTGATGGACCAGATGCCATGATCTTAGCTTGCTGAATGTTGAGTTTTAAGCCAACTTTTTCACTCTCCTCTTTCACTTTCATCAAGAGGCTCTTTAGTTCTTCTTTGCTTTCTGCCATAAGTGTGGTGTCATCTGCGTATTTGAGGTTATTAATATTTCATGCTTTTATGGTAGTTCATAAAAGATTCATGCTAGATGTTAAAATGCATGCTTTACAGTGGCTTGAAATTCTTTCAAGGAAACAATCAAGGAAACAGAGAAATTAGTAGGCGATGGATTAGAAATAGGTGGAAAGTGCTTTGACATGAAGGAAAACACTACCATCCTCAGGACTTTCTGACAACTGAGAAATAGAAGGGAGAAAAGATTGCGTGAGACACATCATGACTTTAAGGGATTTGAAGAGAACAGATGCAGGGACTGTGTCTCTAAGGGGATTGTGCTCAGTAACAGTGGTTCTAAATGTGTGGTCCTGGATCAGCTGGACTAGTACCTCGATCAGTATCACCTGGGACTTTTTAGAGACATTCATTCTAGGACTCTTCTTTACCTCCCTAGGTAGATGATTCGAATACTTGCTAAAGTTTGAGAACCACTAGAGTTAAATCTTCAGAGAAGGCAATGGCACCCCACTCCAGTACTCTTGCCTGGAAAATCCCATGGATGGAGGAGCCTGGTAGGCTGCAGTCCATGGAGTCTCACAGAGTCGGACATGACTGAAGTGACTTAGCAGCAGCAGCAGAGTTAAATCTTGGTGGGGCTTTCATTTCCATGTTGTACCACCCATAGTGTGTTTGTGTGCATGTGTGTTTAAAATCTTAGAAGATAATAACCTTTAATTGTTTGCTTGTTTTTGATCCATGAATGGAGGGAATAATAAAAACGAAAGTGGTGTCAGTAAATAACAACCAGTGATCTTAAAATGATACTTTGGCCATCTGATGCAAAGAGCTGACTCACTGGAAAAAACCCTGATGCTGGGAAAGACTGAAGGTAAAAGAAGAAGAGGGTGGCAGAGGATGAAATGGTTAGATAGCATCACCAACTCAGAGGAAATGAATTTGAGCAAACTCCTGAAGATAGTGAAGGACAGGGAAGCCTGGCGTGCTGCAGTCCATGGGGATGCAGACAGTCAGACACAACTTAGCGAGGGAACAACAACAATCTTAAAATGATAGAAAAAGGTCAATAAGAAAATATGCAAATTGTTTTATATATTCTTTAACTTATCAAGTGGGAGGCCCTGGAAAATCTGTTGATGTAAAAATCATATTTATTTTCATTTGGAAAGAACCTTGGGAACATCTGGTACCTTCTCATTTTACAGATGAGCAACCTGATGGGTAAGGAGTTACTGACACACCTGTGAAACAGAAATTTATAATCTAGGTTCTGAGGAAGAGGGACCACAGGTAAGTGTTCAAATTGAGTAGATATGCTTGATTTGACTAGCAAGGGCTGTTTCTTTATCCTCTTGTTCTTCTGAAGACTTTTGTATCTTTAATATTCAATGCACAGAGCACATATTTTTCAGGGTCCAATAGGCTTCTAGCAAAAAGACTTCACAAACCATCTGCTTCATCAGCCATGAGCTTCCTGTTCTTTTAAAAAAAAAAAGAAAAATAAAATATTTAACCACATTCTGTGAAATTAAATGGCTTAATTAACTGTCTTCCCTATCTCCTGGCTGCTTCCAGAGGCTGGTGGCTAAGACTCAGATCCTTAGAGGAACACATGCTCTCTGTGGAGGCCATGGATCGGTAGAGCAGACCGTGGCCCCAGCTGCAAGGCTCACTCTGCCAAGGAAATGAAAGAGCCTTTTCACTCTCTACTTCTTCCCTCCCCCATGCCAGGCATGGCACCAGCTATAGCCCCCACCATCCTTCTGTGAATGCATGCCTCAATTCTGGAAAGAAATCCTAAGCAACTTGCCCAGGGAGAATTGCTCTTGAGTGAGTGAAAGAATAAACTTTATTATAATTATTAACCACTATTATTTTATTTATGCACAATATCCCTCCTTCCTTCAGAAGGTATGTAAGAGGAGACTGTTTTTAAGGGATGGGTATCTGTCCCACCCTCTCCAGATCACAACATCTTTACAAAGCAACCGGTTGGAGAGTCAGACCTGGACCTGTGTCTCAGTCATTCCTACAGTGCTGAGTTCACCGCCTTGAACACATTAGGAGGTCCATGAATATTCGGTGAATTACTGAATGGATGTGAAAGAGGAATGAGGGAAACTGGCAGTGGAAAGCCTAGGGAAATGTTCCCACTTGTCAGATGAGGATAAATTCCTAAGAGTTGAATTCTTTGTTTTGTACCTTTAGGAGTAAAGATTCCAAGAGTACATAGGGTCATGTTAGGATTACCCTGGAATAAAGCACAGCAAACCAGATCCATATGTGTCTCTGAGTCTGGGCAAAGAGATCTTCTGTATTCTCATGAAGGAAGGTAACTTGGGTTTGGAAATGTTCCAAGTCAGAGTCCAGACAATCTTCAAAACTGGGATGACTTTGGTTCTAGTTGAAAATGAAAACTCAGTGCTAACAAAAAAGGAACAGTGAGATAACAATAGGATTTTGAGACAAATTATGTTATATTCCATCATATAACATAGAAGGCATCTGCTAATATCAAAACTATGAGAGCCCAATACCTATTACTCTGAGGAGTATAAGACTCAAGTGTCAGATAAACTTTCCCTTGCAATACTCCTAACAATTCTATTATTTTTCCTACTACCACTTCTATGATAGCTTTTAAGTGACTAAATGAATTAATAAAAAAAATTTTTTTTTCATTTTGCCTGGGCCTCTTGCTATGTAAAGTCTTAATAAACAGTGAAGTGAAAAATATGTGGACTTTTGGAAGAAAAAAAAAAGGTGGGAGGCAAATGACTTTGGAAGCAAATCAATAGCTGATTTAACTTAGAAAAAAAATAAAGTATTTCAAGAACAAATTCTGAGATTTCTTTTTTCTTAATCATCTTATTTGTGCTCAAAAAACTTACATGCAACATATTAAGATTTTATATTTTAGCTTCAGTAATATGCATCCCAGACTCGATGGACATGAGTTTGAGCAAGATTTGGGAGTTGGTGAAGGATAGGGAAGCCTGGGGTGTTGCAATCCATGGGGTTGCAAAGAGTCAGACACGACTGAGCAACTGAACTGAACTAAATAACTGATTGGAAAATTAAAACAAATATCCTTAATATATTAACAACTTGGACTTGTCTAAATATTAAATATCTCTAAGTATTAAATTTGACACATAGTAACCAACTGATTATCTTGACAAGATGTTTTAGGTTGTAACACTTTGATTTGCAAATCTTTTAGGCAAGGCATTTAAATGACATGTTAGAAATAACTTTCTATGGGCAAATTCTTAAAAATAAAGACAAGTAAAATATCTTGGATGAGAATCATAGAGATTGTGGGGAGGTAATGTTTTTGAAACTGAGTCCTCCTAAAACCAAGTTCCCTTACAGAGTTTATGGGTTCCCTTACAGAGTTTAGCCTCTTTATCCATTCTATTTCTTGTCCCACCCCTGGTCCCCTCAGGATTGAAGTATTCCACACACAAAAAAAAGGTGGTGGTGGAGGGGAGACTGAATAAAGCAGGACCAAGGTCCATGTAAGTTTTCAGCCTTTTATAGCTAATTTATTTTTGGAACTCAGCTGCATTCCAAATTTTAGCTGGAAATTAAGTTGAGTATCATAAATGGGATCAGTACTTTACACATAATAGATACTCAGATATTTGACTGATGCTCTAAAATTGCTGATCCAGAATTCCTATGCAGGCAGGAAGTTAGAATAAAGAGAGAGATATAAAACAATGAGGAAGTATAGAGGTATGCAAGACAAGGGTGTTTGTGGCGGTGGTGGTGTGATTGTGGTGTGATAATTCTGGTGGAGGGATAGGATGAGCTTCCATAGTATTTCTGACATTTGAAATAGATCTGAAAAGCAAAGAATTGTGGAATGCAAAGTCTATCCTAGAACAGCTGAAAGTGTGATGTGGCTGGAACACAGATGTGAAGAGAGGAAGGGAAGAGGGCTGAGGCTGAGATGGAAAGTCTGACCAGATTTTATGGAAGGTCTTGGATGCCTTTGTAAAGAGTTTAGATTTATTCTCCAGGCAATATTAAAGCTTTTAAGCGAAAGAATGACATGAACAAATTACGTTTTAGAAAACTCTGGTCATAGTTGGAGAAAGAATTGGGTTAGAGAGACTAGACAGAGGAGGCTATTGCAAAAATCCTGGTAAGAAATGACAGTAGTCTGAACTAGGTCGGCGGTTGTGGGAGGTTTAAAGACATTTCAAAAGTAAAATTCACAAGGTTTGGCTGTTGATCCTGTGCAGGGAGTAAAGAAATCAGAGGGTGAGACTTCACCTCCAAAACACTGGGCACTGTAAAGTGAGGTGATGTGTCTTTAGTCCACTCATTCCACAAATATTCATCAACCACCTATTCTATTGAAGGCTTGTGCTAGATTCTGGTGCCGAAGAGGTAAAAAGTGGGTAGATATTGATAGGCAGTTCTTGGGAGAGGAAACACATGAAGAGATGCTTGGTTTTCTTAGTGATCAGTGTTGTCCATTAAGACAACAACAAAAAACATTTGTGGGGAAGACTGGCAGACTGATAAAGACTAAAAATAATAATAATATCACAGTAACATATCCCAGTTTTATAGAATAGTGTACGCACACATACACACACACACACAAACACTAATGTGCAGGAAAAATGGAAAATGTATACACTAAATTATTTATAATGGTTCTTCTCAGATAATGAGGTGGTGGTCTGGTGGCTCCTATTTAATTTCGTGTGCTTTTTTTTTTTTTTGCATTTATCTGTATATATTTTTAATTTAACTACGTATTACCCTATAAGCTAAAAATAACTAATAATGCTATTTCTGCTTTTGAAAAATGATCAAGAGCATTGAGAGGTAGTTAAGAGGATAGTAAGACAATAGTCCTGGGAGCAGGAAAGGTGAGTGGAAAGGGGTTGAAAGCTTGCAGAGTGGAGAGAGAGTTCAGCATCACCTGCAAGAGACAGCCGGGACATCGTGCCTGCAAGATGTAATAGGGAGGGACTTCCCTGGCAGTCCAGTCATCGACTTCACCTTCTAATGCAGGGGTTGTGGGTTCGATACCTGGTCGGGGAGCTAAGATCCCACATGCCTTGGAGCCAAAAAAAACCAAAACATAAAGCCGGAGCCACAGTGTAACAAATTCAATAAAGACTTTAAAAAATCGTAATGAATACATAAAAAGTCAGAAGAAATAGGTTAAAAAAAAGGTAATAGGGAACTAGGTACAGCTCCTAATCAGGAGAAAGACCGGGTCCTATGCACAGATCCATTTAGAGTCAGCACGAAGAATGAACTGAAGCGGGGCTGGTTAGTGTTTGGGAGATCACAGGACCTCCCATGGCAAGAGGACTCTGGTCAAATTAGATGTTTAACCTTCCTGTGCCTCCTGTACAATGGAAATAAGAATAGCAGCTGCCTTAAAGGGAGGTGCATCTTGAAACTAAGAAAGGTAAGTTTTCAGGACTTTTCACTGTTATAAGTACTAATTTTGGTAATTGTGATTTCCTTTTTTTTTTTTTTTAATTTTATTTTCTTGTGGTAAGAGCACTTGACATAAGATCTATCCTCTTAGCAAAATTTTAAGTGTACAACACAGTACTGTTAATCATGGGCACAATGTCTTAAGTAGATCTTTAGAATTTGCTCATCTTGCATAATTTAAGCTACTTGTTGATTAACAACTCCCCATTTCCCCTTCTGCCAGCCCCTTGTAACCATCATTCTACTGTCTGACTCTATGAATTTGACTATTTTGGAATCTCATAGAAGTGGAATTACGTAGTATTTGTCCTTCTGAGACTGGCTTATTTCACTTCTATAATAATGTCTGTCTTCAGGTTTCATCCACGTTGCTCTATTTTGCAGGATTTTTTTTGGTACTCATACTTCTCTGTTCTTTTTCTTTACAACCCCTGAAACCATACAAGTTTCAGGCCTTGGGAAACTTGGAGCCATTTCTGATAAGGCTTAGCGTTGCGTTCAGGGTGAAATGAGCTAATCTGTGTTGAGTGTGTGACACATGGTACTTTCCACTGGAGTGTCAGCTGCTTCTATTATGTGGAGGTGGAATACAGATGGTGGGTGTGTCTAGGATGATCCCTGAGTATTCTGGCTTGGGCTGCAGCATGCTAATTTCCCATAGAGAGACTATTTAGTTTTAAAATGAAGGAATACCGGTTTAGTTTTTGATATGTTGAAATTTAAACTGAAGATAAAATATTCAGTGAGTGTACAGAAGGAAGTAAGTCGTGAAATGGTTAGTTAGAGAGCTCAAGAGTTGTTGTCCAGGCTCTGAGTTGTGTCTGACTCTGTGACCACTGTAGCATGCCTGGCTCTTCTGTCCATGGGGATTTTTCAGGCAAGAATACAGAAGTGAGTTGCCATTTCCTTCTTCAAGGGATCTTCCTGACCCAAACCTATGGGAATCAAACCTGTGTCTCCTGCATCAGCAGGCAGATTCTTTACCACTGAGCCACAGGGGAAACCCAGAGTGCTCAAGAGAGAGGATATCAATTTGAAAATTATCCAAATACAAAAAATAGTTAACCTCACAATTATGGATGAGAAGGTCCAAGGAGCATGTGTAAAATGAAAATTGAAGAGGGCTCAGAACAGAATCCTGGGAGACACCAATCTTTAAGAATGAGTCAGATTGTGATGGTGGTTACACGAATCTATATAATTTCAAAATACTGTGCACTGCCCTACCCCACAAAAAGAGTGCATATAAAAACTGGTGAAATCCAATTAAGGTCTGCAGTTGAGTTAATAGTACTGTACTGGTGTAAATTTCATTTTTGATCATGTATTACGGTTGTGGATCAGGCGGTAAAGCGCCTGACTACAATGAGGGAGACCCGGGTTCCATCCCTGGGTCGGGAAGATCCCCTGGAGAAGGAAATGGCAATCCACTCCAGTACCATTGCCTGGAAAATCCCATGGACAGAGGAGCCTGGTAGGCTACAGTGCATGGGTCGCAAAGACTCGGACATGACTGAGCGACTTCACTTTCACTTTCAAAATGTTATTTGGGGGGAAAGTTAGCTTAAAAGTCCATGAAATCACTATTTTTGCATCTTCTTTGTTTTTATTTCAAAATTAGAAAAATTTGAAAAAAAAAAAAGCCTTGACTGCAACATATTCACTGCAGATAGTGACCGACATACTCATTTATTAATAGATAAGGCTGATCCAAAGTTGTTGGATAATTTGGAGTAAGATATTGTGTGCTGATACTATTTTATGGTTTTATTGAGCAGCAATCTCATTTCAGGCTAAGTTCTAAAGAATGCAACCAACTGCACAAGCTAAAACAACTGTGACATTCCTGCTACAATCTGTCTCAGGTCAACAATAACCCTAAGTCTTTATAGGAACAAAATGAAAAGACTCTGGTAGAGGCAGAGAAGATCAGAGGGGAAAATTCTAGAAGGGAGTGGATCTAAGAGAGAGAGAGAAACACCTGTTCAACCCAACACTTGGTTTATTCCCAGACATTAAGAAACACTTCCATAGAAAAATTAACAAAGAAAAAGTAAACTCAATTAGTTTTTCTTTGGGGTTGTTGTTGCCTTCAGAAAAACAGAATCATTAATAATCTTTGTGTATGTGCTCAGTCGCTCAGTTGTGTCCAACTCTTTGCAAACCCATGGACTCTAGTCTGTTGGGCTCCTCTGTTCACAGAATTTTTCAGGCAAGAATACTGAATGGGTTCCCATCTTCCGGGGGATCTTCCTGATGCAGGGATTGAACCTGCATCTCTTGTGTCTCCTGCACTGGCAGGCGGATTATTTATTACTGCACCATCTGGGAAGCCCTTAATCATCTTTGGATGTGTCCTATTCTCACAGATCCTTGGGGATGTAAGGATTGTTTGAAGTGATTTAGTGCTGTGGTCTCAAAATGTGGTCTGTGGACCAGCAACATTGGCATTCCCTGGGGACCTGCCAGAAATGCAGAATCTCAGGGCCCCTCCTCAGACGTATGGAATCTGAATCTGGTATTTTTAAAGCCTTCAGAGGAAGGCTTTGCAGTTCAGAGTTCAAGCTGTGCAAGCTGAAGAATTCAAAGCCCTGGCCCAGCCAATCCTGCCCTTCCACCACATTCATAATCATCAATAGAAAATTAATAAAGAGGGCACTTCTTGCCACCATGGGAGAATAACCTCACATATGCAAAAAAGCAGTGGAATAAGATCAATTTTTAAATTGTCTAGGAACAAAATCATATGAACTATGCTCTTTATGAACTATTAGGTGGAGCCATATTAAAGTGCTTGTATCAGTGCTTTTGTATGGTTCTACACAGCAAACTCGGTGATGGTGAAGGAAAGGGAAGCCTGGCGTGCTACAGTCCATGTGGTCACAAAGAGTCAGACATGACTTAGTGACTGAACAACAATAACAACCCAATATTTGCACTATAGTAAAATTTAAAAATGAATTAAAATTTCCTCTGGTGGGGCTTTTTTTGAAAACATCAAGGATTATATGATTCAGGACTTGTATTTTTTAGTTGTTGTCAGAAAATTAAGGAATATCTCCCTTAAAAAGACAAATTCTTTTGACCATTTGAGGTTATGCTTAGTTTAATGCATTTTTCCCAGAAGTTTGAGATAATGCAGATGGTATGCATTATTCAAAAGACTGGAGTATAAACATAATTTTATTTGCTTTCAGTTGAAACCAGTTATATTATATTAGTATTGAAGCTGATAATAGACAACATTACTAAGTGAATATGCAATACTGCTTCCCAAGTAGCTCAAATGGTAAAGAATCTGCCTGCAATGCCAGAGACTCGGTTGGATCCCTGGGTTGGGAAGATCCCCTGGAGAAGGGCATGTCAACCCACTCCAGTATTCTTGCTTGGAGAATCCCATGGACTGGGGAACCTGGTGGGCTACAGTCCATGGGGTCACAAAGAGTTGGACATGACTGAGCAACTAATACACACACATACACATGCATTTTAGCTCCATGTTCGTATGTCTGTGCCTAAAGTAAGTATTAGAGAAATACAGCAACTCTCATGATAATTCTCAGAGAGGGCAATGGCAACCCACTCCAGTACTCTTGCCTGAAAAATCCTGTGGACAGAGGGGCCTGGTAGGCTACAGTCCATGGGGTTTCGAAGAGTCGGACACGACTGAGCGACTTCACTTTCACTTTTCACTTTCATGCACTGGGCATGAAAGGCAATGGCAACCCACTCCAGTGTTCTTGCCTGGAGAATCCCAGGGACGGCGGAGCCTGGGGGGCTGCTGTCATGGGGTCATACAGAGTCAGACACGACTGACGTGACTTAGCAGCAGCAGCAAGTTATTTCTGGGCAGAGTAATCTAATTATAGATTTCCAAGTTGTTAGTGAACTTCTACAGACTGCATGGCATCTCAAAATGTTCTTTGTCTATGAAAGTATTAAATAAAGGACTTCAGGGAATAATAGGAAAAGGGTCACTTTGGGTTGAAAGTAGTGACTGTTCCAACACAACAATAGAAATATAGATGTGAAATTTCAGAATTTAAGGGCAAGGGGAGGAGGTGGGCTGTACTCTTGCCACTTTATGTTAAAAAAAAAACTTTTTCATTTGACAAGTTGATTCACTTGCCTACATGGCACAGCATATTTCTTCAAAGATTTTCACCGATCTGTAAAATGGAGAGAGTGGTATCCACAGGATGGCCCTGAGAGGGAAATGGCGTAATATATATACAAAGTGCCCAGCACCGTGTGAGGTTCCTGAGAAACACTAAACAGTTGGTAGTTCTCTTATGTGCAGTCCTTCTCCAATGTCTCCTATCTCAGTAACAGCACCTGGAGGCACAGCCAGTTGGTTAATCTCCAATCTGAAAACTATGCTTAATCCCTTCCCCTCCATATCTCCTCTCCACTCCCAAACTCCAGGGAACTTATTCAGTTCAGTTCAGTCGCTCAGTCGTGTCCAACTCTGTGACCCCATGGACTGCAGCATACCAGGCTTCCCTTTCCATCACCAACTCCCAGAGCTTGCCCAAACTCATGTCCATCGAGTCGGTGATGCCATCCAACCATCTCATCCTCCCTTGACCCCTTCTTCTCCTGCCTTCAATCTTTCCCAGCATCAGGGTCTTTTCCAATGAGTCAGTTCTTCGCATCAGGTGGCCATAGTATTGGAGCTTCAGCTTCAGCATCAGTCCTTCCAATGAGTATTCAGGACTGGTCTCCTTTAGGATGGACTCATTGGATCTCCTTGCAGTCCAAGGGACTCTCAAGAGTCTTCTCTAGCACCACAGTTCAAAAGCATCAATTCTTCGGTACTCAGCTCTCTTCACAGTCCAACTCTCACATCCATACGTGTGTATATATATATATATATATATATATATATAATATTAAAATCACCCAAGTAACTGCCAAGTAGCTACCATTTATTCAGCATCTATTATGTTCAAAGTATTTTTAAAATTTAACAACATCTTAAATAGTGCTTACAATATACCAGGCACATTTAATTTAATGGAACAAATTTTTTCCTAAGCACTTTACACACGGTAACTCATCAAGTAGTTATTATCATTACCTCATTTTACTTGCAAGAAAATGGTGATACAGATGGGTAAAGTAAATTTGCCTAAGATCATAGAGCTGACGTGGGGACTCAGAGGTTGAATTCGGGTAGCTGGTTTTAGGCTGTGAGCTCTTAACCACTCCAATCTGCTGCCTCTTTGTAGGGTACAGAGTGTGGCATACATTATCTTTCTTATTGGTCAGGACAGTCTTCCAAAGTAGTTATTGTTATCCCAGTTATGTAAAGGTGAGAACTGAAGCTTTGACAGTAAATTGCCTATGTTTATGTCAAGGGAACATTTCATGCAAAGATGGGCTCGATAAAGGACAGAAATGGTATGGACCTAACAGAAGCAGAAGATATTAAGAATAGATGGCAAGAATACACAGAAGAACTGTACAAAAAAGATCTTCACGACCAAGATAATCACGATGGTGTGATCACTCACCTAGAGCCAGACATCCTGGAATGTGAAGTCAAGTGGACCTTAGAAAGCATCACTATGAACAAAGCTAGTGGAGGTGATGGAATTCCAGTTGAGCTATTTCAAATCCTGAAAGATGATGCTGTGAAAGTGCTGCACTCAATATGCCAGCAAATTTGGAAAACTCAGCAGTGGCCACAGGACTGGAAAAGGTCCGTTTTCATTCCAATCCCAAAGAAAGGCAATGCCAAAGAATGCTCAAACTACCGCACAATTGCACTCATCTCACACGCTAGTAAAGTAATGCTCAAAAATCTCCAAGCCAGCCTTCAGCAATATGGGAACCACGAACTTCCAGATATTCAAGCTGGTTTTAGAAAAGGCAGAGGAACCAGAGATTAAATTGTCAACATCTGCTGGATCATGGAAAAAGCAAGAGAGTTCCAGAAAAACATCTATTTCTGCTTTATTGACTATGCCAAAGCCTTTGACTGTGTGGATCACAATAAACTGTGGAAAATTCTGAAAGAGATGGGAATACCAGACCACCTGACCTACCTCTTGAGAAAACTATATGCAGATCAAGAAGCAACAGTTAGAACTGGACATGGAACAACAGACTGGTTCCAAAGAGGAAAAGGAGTATGTCAAGGCTGTATATTGTCACCCTGCTTATTTAACTTATATGCAGAGTACATCATGAGAAACACTGGGCTGGAAGAAGCACAAGCTGGAATCAAGATTGGAGATGACACCACCCTTATGGCAGAAAGTGAAGAGGAACTAAAAAGCCTTTTGATGAAAGTGAAAGAGGAGAGTGAAAAAGTTGGCTTAAAGCTCAGCATTCAGAAAATGAAGATCATAGCATTGGGTCCCATTACTTCATGGGAAATAGATGGGGAAACAGTGGAAACAGTGTCAGACTTTATTTTTTTGGGCTCCAAAATCACTGCAGATGGTGACTGCAGCCATGAAATAGCCATAAAAGACGCTTACTCCTTGGAAGGAAAGTTATGACCAACCTAGATAGCGTATTGAAAAGCAGAGACATTACTTTGCCAACGAAGGTCCATCTAGTCAAGGCTATGGTTTTTCCAGTAGTCAGGTATGGATGTGAGAGTTGGACTGTGAAGAAAGCTGAGCGCTGAAGAATTGATGCTTTTGAACTGTTGTGTTGGAGAAGACTCTTGAGAGTCCCTTGGACTGCAAGGAGATCCAACCAGTCCATTCTAAAGGACACCAGCCCTGGGATTTCTTTGGAAGGACTGATGCTAAAGCTGAAACTCCAATACTTTGGCCACCTCATGTGAAGAGTTGACTCATTGGAAAAGACTCTGATGCTGGGAGGGATTGGGGGCAGGAGGAGAAGGGGATAACAGAGGATGAGATGGCTGGATAGCATCACTGACTCTATCGACGTGAGTTTGAGTGAACTCCGGGAGATGGTGATGGATAGGGAGGCCTGGTGACCTGCGATTCATGGGGTCGCAAAGAGTCGGACATGATTGAGCGACTGAACTGAACTGAACTGATGTAGGTAGTAGGTAAAACTGGCAAGGATTCAAACATAAGCACATTTTGATAGTTCATGATTCTATGTTTATTTTTGGAACTAAATTGAAGAAACCCCTGAATTTCTAGTCTTGGTAAAATTTTCTTTACTAGGATGTTTCAGATTCTTCCAAAATATGTTACCCCTTGGGATTTAGATAACCAACGAGACACTATCTTATAGTAGGAAATGCTAACTTTTAAAAAATATATACTTATTTTCCTTTACTCATTTGGCTGCTCCAGGTTGTAGTTGCAGCTTGCAGGGTCTTTTAGTTGTGGCACGAGAACTCTTAGCTGTTGCATGCAGGCTCTAGTTCCTTGACCAGGGATCAATCCTGGACCCCCTGCATTTGGAGCTCAGAGTCTTAGCCACTGGACCACCAGGAAGGTCCCAGAAATGCTAACATTTTAAAGTCAAAAATTCCAGTTTAAATTGTAGTTCTACCACTTTACTAGCCTTGAGATTTTGATCATATTACTGAATGTTAATAAACCTCATTCCATACTGTTTGGGGAAATTCAAAGATATAATAAGGAAACTACTCATACTGAAATACAGTAGTAAAAATGTCAATTTCAACAAAATAATTCTGAAAACAATCTTTGGGAATCTTGGCTTTGTCAGGTACTTGCTGTGTGGTTTAGAATGTATAAACCTTCTGAGCTTCCATTTCTTCATCTGACAATTGCCTTCTTATTCCTGGTTCATAGAAGGTGAAATAAAATGAAGTAGGTAAAATGGCCAGTAGAGGACCTTCCACAGGGTTGGTCTACACAAAAAAGATATTTATTACTATAGCCCCAAATTTGTTTTTTCAAAAAATTTAATAGAAACTGTTTTTATCTGAGTTAATCAAATTCCAAAAACTCTTAAATTACTCTGATGGAGTAATTTATAGACTCTGAGAGCAGGCTTAATATATATACACAGTTTCCTATGGACTGGTTTAAACATGATTTTGTTAGTATTTTAATTTCTGTTACTTTAGAATTGCCTAAGAAGCACCCTGCTGTTACAATTAAGTCTTGTGACTAAATAAAGATCAGTGATGCTTAGTTATGCTGTGAGCTGATAACCCAAGGACTTGTCTATATGCAAATTAAACTAAAGAAATGTTTTGGATGGCAGAACTGGCTCTTTTAAAAGAAATAAGCATCCTCAAGATCACCCTCTATCCAGAATATGATTTTTTAAAAGCCAATAACTTTGTTGTTGGTAATAATAAGTGTTCCAGACAAACTGGGACTGTAGGAAAAGAAAATAATCCAAATTTATTGGATTTCTTATCTTCACATATTAATTATGACACCAAGTCATTGCAGATGTATTATAGGAAGATGAATATTATTTAAAGTTTGCATTACTTTAGGAAAAGAAACTTTATTTTTAAAGCAACATCACCAGTTAGAAATCCAAACATGCAAAAAAGACTAAGAAACACAGTCTGTTCAGGAAATAAATATGATTGAACAATAAAGAAAGAATTTCTGGATAGAATTGTTTGAAGTTTTAAATTGTAAAGTGTAATCCTTGGTGTATTTTTACAAAATTTCATAAAATAGCAGACTTTGTTTTCCCCTATGAATAGCATCTTTTCTTCTGAACTCTCTGTGAACTGATGCATTCAAATCTGTGTCCAGTATTGTGTCATCTGCTGTAACATCAGTTCTGGGGACAATCAGGCTAGGATGGATCTGCCCCAAGTAATGAAAGTGCTGAGGATGGAATTTCTGGACCTAGATCTTTCCATTCAAATCGCCTGAATATTGCCAGAAAAGACTTAGCTGTTCTATAAGGGGAATCCCCCCAAGACAATCAAGGATGTCCAATAATGAATTCCTGGTGTTCAGTGGATTTTAGTAGCAACTCATTGCACAGTTTTCTTTCAAAAAAAAAACAAAACATAATTAAGATTTATACAATTTTCACAGAAGAGTAGGATACAAATTCTATTCAAGTGCCAAAGACTATCAACTAGGAGGCACTGGAACATAACCAGGGACATAAAACAAGGTACAAAAATTGCATGGCCTAAAGGTACTAAAGTCAGAGTCTATTCTCTTAACACTGTGGAATTATGTTAGAAATCAATATCAAAATGTATTTGAAAACAACTCACATATTCTCAAGTGCAATGTGACATTTACCAAGAGAGATCTTTGACTTAGTCATTGAAAGTCTTAATAAAGTTAGAAGACTGAAAAAACACAGAGGGGGTGATTGCAGAGAAGAAAATATTTAAATGAGAAAATTAATATGAAAGATAACTTAAAAACTCCAGGCATTTGGAAATTAAATGTCCACTTTTAAATGATGAGTGTATTTATGAAGCCATAATAAGGAAAATTAGAACAGTATAGAAATGTATAATAACAGTATAAAAATGAAAAGAGAATTTACCGGAATTTGTTGCATGCTGCTCAATGCAACTAAATACAATGCAGAATCTTGAATAAGATATGAAAACAAATAATAGACACTAGCATGACATTTTGTGAAATTTAAACAAAACTCTGTACTTTAGTTAATAACACTGTATCACATGTTAATTTCCTGTTCTTTTTTTTTTTAACAATTGTATTTATATTCTCAGAACTGAATTAGAAGTTTTAAGCCTCATTCAAAATTTTTTTTGAAAATCGCTAAGATGATAATCTTTCTAGACTTTTAGCAGTAATACTAGATGCCAGAATACATGGAACTATGTCGGTTTTGAGTCATCACACATTTTTCTTCCCAACTTCCCCATAGGTAATATACTCAAGAGGGAGAAGGGGCTAACATATAACTAGCCAACCAGCACTAAAGATACCCTCTTCCCTTTATGCTTGTCATCCCTAATTACACAGAACTTGGAAAACCTTTACACATGTACATGGAGTACTTAAATATAACCACCATTTTTGCTATAGAGAAAAAGAAACAACTTCACTGTTTTATCAAGGGGTTTTCTCACATTCCACTCACAGGTTTCTCCTACAGAAAGACAAGCAGTGTTTAAATAGAAGTTTAGACTTCGTATGTATCCTTGATGGTCTTAGACTGAAGGGCACTGACATTTCCTTTGAGCCTCCATCTCCACCTCTTGTAGAAAATCTGACGATCTCATCCACATGTCCAGACATTCCCAAGGCATTCACAGTCTACAGGACACTTCTGTTTCTGAGATTATGCCTTCCCTGGTTTAGTTCTGTTCAGCATCAACTGTATATTTGTCTTGTTCTGGACAATGTAAGCAAGATGGATATTGAAATTTTAGAGAAATTTCCCAAAATTTTTAGTTCAAATTAAACAAAAACAAAGCACAATGCATTTCGTTTCTTTCTTTCTTTCTTTTCTTTTTTGGCAAACTACACTAAGGATTCAGGAAATTTAGGTTTCTTAATCACAAATCAAAACAGAATCAAATGCAATATGAGGTAAATTTTTTTCTTTTGAGGTTTTTTGTCAGTCTACTGGGTTGCTTGCCTTCTTCTCTCTTCTGAGTGTGCACTGCTTCTCATTTTTCATTCCACCTGCTGCCAATCTCTGCTCATTTCTAATCTGTAACAGTATTACAAAATGCTATGCATATTCTTTCATTTATTTCTCTCTTATTTGCCTGTGTCTTTAGGCACTCATGTGTACTTGCTCAGTAGCTTCAGTCATGTCTGACTTTTTGCGACCCTATGGACCCTAGATAGGCCACCAGGCTCCTCTGTCCATGGAATTCTCCAGGCAAGAATACTGGAGGAGGTTGCCATGCCATCCCATGGACTACAGCACTCCAGGCTTCCCTGTCCTTCATCATCTCCCAGAATTTGCTCAAACTCATGTCCACTGAGTCAGTGATGCCATCCAACCGTCTCATCCTCTGTTGTCCCCTTCTCCTCCTGCCTTCGGTCTTCCCCAGAATTGGGGTCTTTTCCAATGAGTCAGCTCTTTGCATCAAGTGGCCAAAGTATTGGAGCTTCAACTTCAACATCAATCCTTCCAATGAATATTCAGGACTGATTTCCTTTAGGACTGACTGGTTGGATCTCCTTCCTGTCCAAGGGACTCTCAAGAGTCTTCTCCAGCACCATAGTTCGAAGGCATCGGTTCTTTGAGTTTTTCCAAGATATCAATTCTTCGGCGCTCAACGTTCTTTATAGTCCAACTCTCAACATCCATACATGACTACTGGAAAAACCGTAGCTTTGACTATATGGACCTTTGAGGGTAAAGCAATATCTCTGCTTTTTAACAGAGACGTATTAATACATATGCTGCTGCTGTTGCTGTAAGTCGCTTCAGTTGTGTCCGACTCTGTGCAACCCCATAGACGGCAGCCCACCAGGCTCCCCCGTCCCTGGGATTCTCCAGGCAAGAACACTGGAGTGGGTTTCCATTTCCTTCTCCAATGCATGAAAGTGAAAAGTGAAAGGGAAGTCGCTCAGCCGTGTCCGACTCTTCATGACCCCATGGACTGCAGCCTACCAGGCTCCTCTGTCCAAAAATTTTCCACTTGAGAGTACCAGAGTGGTGTGCCATCGCCTTCTCCAATTTATACATATAAATATATGGAAAATAAGGTACTTTACTGAGCATGTCATTAACCTCTTTATAATATAAAAAGTATCAACTTGATCAGAACAAAGCCAAATCAGGTTAGTAAGAAATGTTAAAAGAATTGCTTTCCGTAGTTTAATTAATAGGTTCTTTTTAAAAGATATTTATGTATTTGCTAAAGAAACCAACTAAAGATCCTCTAGAGAAGGAAATGGCAACCCACTCCAGTAATCTTGCCTGGAAAATTCCATGGATAGAGGAGCCTGGTGGGCTACAGTCCGTGATGTGGCAGAGTTGGACATGACTGAGCACACACCCATGCAGGAATCCTTTCATGTCTGATGACTGGAATCATTTGAAATAGATTTGCTTCTAGCCCTATATATTTCAAACATTGTTTCTCTTCCATCAGTCTTTTGATGCTGTGTACTGTAGGACACGTTCATAGAGCAATATGACCCTTAGCTGGCATCTTTATGTTAAATGGCAACAGATAAGCCAGCAGAATAGGAATTTCCCTGGAAGTCAGTGCTACAACAGGATGGCTAGCAATAACACAATCACACACAGAAGCAACTATAAACATATCTCATAATTAAATGCACAACATTGACGGTGCTAAAGCCTTTGATTGTGTGGATCACAACAAAGTGTGGAAAATTCTTAAAGAGATGGGAATACCAGACTACCTTAACTGCCTCCTGTGAAACCTGTATGCAGATCAAGAAGCAACAATTAGAACCAGACATGAAACAACAGACTGGTTCCAAATTGGAAAGGAATATGTCAAGGCTGTATATTTTCACCCTGCTTATTTAACTTCTATGCAGAGTACATCATGAGAAACGCTGGGCTGGATGAAGCACAAGCTGGAATCAAGATTGCTGGGAGAAATAGCAATAACCTCAGATATGCAGATAACACCACCCTTATGGCAGAAAACAAAGAGGAACTAAAGAGCCTCTTGATGAAAGTGAAAGAGGAGAGTGAAAAAGTTGGCTTAAAGCTCAACATTCAGAAAACTAAGATCATGGCATCTGGTCCCATCACTTCATGAAAGATAGATGGGGAAACAGTGGCTGACTTTATTTTTCTGGGCTCCAAAATCACTGCAGATGGTGACTGCAGCCATGAAATTAAAAGACGCTTACTCCTTGGAAGGAAAGTTATGGCCAACCTAGACAGCATATTCAAAAGCAGAGACATTACTTTGCCAACAAAGGTCTGTCTAGTCAAAGGTATGGTTTTTCCAGTGGTCATGTATGGATGTGAGAATTGGACCATAAAAAAGTAGAGCACCGAAGAATTGGTGCTTTTGAACTGTGGTGTTGGAGAAGACTCTTGAGAGTCCCTTGGACTGCAAGATCAAACCAGTCCATCCTAAAGGAAATCAGTCCTGAATATTCATTAGAAGGACTGATGCTGGAGCTGAAACTCCAATACTTTGGCCACCTGATGGGAAGAACCAATTCATTAGAAAAGACCCTGATGCTGGGAAAGATTGAAGGCAGGAGGAGAAGGGGACAGCAGAGGATAATATGGTTGGATGGCATCAACGACTCAATGGACATGAGTTTGAGCAAGCTCTGGGAGATGATGAAGGACAGGGAAGCCTAGAGTGCTGCAGTCCATGGGGTCGCAGAGTTGGACACAACTGAGGGACTGAACAACAACAACAACCAACTCCACTTCTCCTTGAAAGTGAAAGTATAAGTTGCTCAGTTGTGTCCAACTCTTTGAGACCCCTTTGACTGTAGCCCACCAGTCCATGGAATTCTCCAGGCAAGAGTACTGGAGTAGATAGCTATTCCCTTCTCCAGGGACCCATGGATAAAACCCAGGTCTCCTGAATTGTGGGTAGATTCTGAGCTACCAGGGAAGCCTAGATCTCAAATGCGCTGCAGTCATGTAAACACCAAGGACAGGAAGGGAAGTCAAGTGTAAAGAGTCTGTGGTCTTAACTGATTGTGACTAAACTCTTTTTTCTTTCTGCAAATTTTAGTAAAACATACAGGTAAGCACATTTTAAGTGCTACCTTGGAAGAAGCCTGTGCAAATAGCCTGTGCAAATAAAGGACCTTAACAGTTAACCAAATAGCCCACATTATGGTGATAACTTAAAATAGAGTGGTAATGTTTAAAGGGCTACAAAATTAATCAAGTTATACAGGATAAAACACAGAGAGGAAAACTTAAATATGAGTTTAGTTTTTGTGGATTTTCAGTAAGGCAATTAAAACCCGCCTTATTGAGAGTGTCAATTCTGCCTTAACAGCATAAGGCACTCTGCAGACCACTCCCCCAAAAGATCTGAAATCAGAAGAACACAGAGAGTTGGTGGTATTTAAATCGAGTCACTCCCTCCTTCCTTCTACCCTCCCACCCCCTCCTCTCCCACTTCCCAGACCTAGGAGTGCTTCCCACGCCACTGCTAGGTGTGGCTCCCACTCCCCACACCTGGCAGTGGGGTGCTGTCTGTCTAGGAGGGTCAGGGGCACCAGCGATCCTCCTGCCCCAGTTACCTGGTGCTGAAGCGGAGTTCTGAGTGAGTGTAGCAGTCACGTGGGGGTTCCCTCCTTGTGCCCAGCCACCACTAGAGGTATTCAGGCACTCCCTTGAATGTGGCATTACTAAGGATACTGGGACCTCAGTGTTACCAGATGGTCTGTGTTAATAAAGCCTTTTTGGTGTTCGTCCCAGAAATTGAGGAGGTAAATAACATTATAACTTCGTGACAGATATTTTGGCTGTCAAGTGATTTTCAGTTTTTTAATTTAAAAAATGGAATAAGGATCCACTGGAGTAAAATACAAATTTGCATGATGTATCATAGTGATATGCAGCATAAGATTTGATAGTTTAAAGAATTGAATGACGATGCTGTTATAAAATTCCTTCTGTTAATTTTATTTTGTTTATGCAAGCAGTTTCTCAAGCTTTACATTTTTAAATGTTAAAAGTGGATAGAACCGATGCTAAATCCTGTCCCATTCTAAAAATAAATGACCAGATCAGATCCGTCGCTCAGTCGTGTCCAATTCTTTGCGACCCCATGAATCGCAGCACGCCAGGCCTCGATGTCCATCACCAACTCCCAGAGTTCACTCAAACTCATGTCCATTGAGTCGGTGATGCCATCCAGCCATCTCATCCTCTGTCGTCCCCTTCTCCTCCTGCCCCCAATCCCTCCCAGTATCAGAGTCCTTTCCAATGAGTCAACTCTGCACATGAGGTGGCCAAAGTATTGGAGTTTCAGCTTTAGCATCATTCCTTCCAAAGAAATCCCAGGGCTGATCTCCTTCAGAATGGACTGGTTGGATCTCCTTGCAGTCCAAGGGACTCTCAAGAGTCTTCTCCAACACCACAGTTCAAAAGCATCAATTCTTCAGCACTCAGCCTTCTTCACAGTCCAACTCTCACATCCATACATGACCACAGGAAAAACCATAGCCTTGACTAGATGAACCTTTGTTGGCAAAGTAATGTCTCTGCTTTTCAATATGCTATCTAGGTTGGTCATAACTTTCCTTCTAAGGAGTAAGTGTCTTTTAATTTCATGGCTGTAGTCACCATCTGTAGTGATTTTGGAGCCCAGAAAAATAAAGTCTGACACTGTTTCCACTGTTTCCCCATCTATTTCCCATGAAGTGGTGGGACTGGATGCCATGATCTTCATTTTCTGAATGTTGAGCTTTAAGCCAACTTTTCCACTCTCCACTTTCACTTTCATCAAGAGGCTTTTTAGTTCCTCTTCACTTTCTGCCATAAGGGTGGTGTCATCTGCATATCTGAGGTTATTGATATTTCTCCCAGCAATCTTGATTCCAGCTTGTGTTTTTTCCAGCCCAGCATTTCTCATGATGTACTCTGCATATAAGTTAAATAAACAGGGTGACAATATACAGCCTTGACGAACTCCTTTTCCTATTTGGAACCAGTCTGTTGTTCCATGTCCAGTTCTAACTGTTGCTTCCTGACCTGCATACAGAGTTCTCAAGAGGCAGGTCAGGTGGTCTGGTATTCCCATCTCTTTCAGAATTTTCCACAGTTTATTGTGATCCACACAGTCAAAGGCTTTGGCATAGTCAATAAAGCAGAAATAGACGTTTTTCTGGAACTCTCTCGCTTTTTCGATGATCCAGCGGATGTTGGCAATTTGATCTCTGGTTCCTCTGCCTTTTCTAAAACCAGCTTGAATATCTGGAAGTTCGTGGTTCACATATTGCTGAAGCCTGGCTTGGAGATTTTTGAGCATTACTTTACTAGCGTGTGAGATGAGTGCAATTGTGCGGTAGTTTGAGCATTCTCTGGCATTGCCTTTCTTTGGGATTGGAATGAAAACTGACCTTTTCCAGTCCTGTGGCCACTGCTGAGTTTTCCAAATTTGCTGGTATGTTGAGTGCAGCACTTTCACAGCATCATCTTTCAGGATTTGAAATAGCTCAACTGGAATTCCATCACCTCCACTAGCTTTGTTCGTAGTGATGCTTTCTAAGGCCCACTTGACTTCACATTCCAGGATGTCTGGCTCTAGGGCAGTGATCACACCATTGTGATTATATGGGTCATGAAGATCTTTTTTGTACAGTTCTTCGGTGAATTCTTGCCATCTCTTCTTAATATCTTCTGCTTCTGTTATGTCCATACCATTTCTGTCCTTTATCGAGCTCATCTTTGCATGAAATGTTCCTTTGGTATCTCTGATTTTCTTGAAGAGATCCCTAGTCTTTCCCATTCTGTTGTTTTCCTCTATTTCTTTGCATTGATCACTGAGGAAGGCTTTCTTATCTCTTCTTGCTATTCTTTGGAACTCTGCATTCAGATGTTTATATCTTTCCTTTTCTCCTTTGCTTTTCACTTCTCTTCTTTTCACAGCTATTTGTAAGGCCTCCCCAGACAGCCATTTTGCTTTTTTGCGTTTCTTTTCTATGGGAATGGTCTTGATCCCTGTCTTCTGTACAATGTCACGAACCTCATTCCATAGTTCATCAGGCACTCTATCTATCAGATCTAGGCCCTTAAATCTATTTCTCACTTCCACTGTATAATCATAAGGGATTTGATTTAGGTCATACCTGAATGGTCTAGTGGTTTTCCCTACTTTCTTCAATTTAAGTCTGAATTTGGCAATAAGGAGTTCATGATCTGAGCCACAGTCAACTCCTGGTCTTGTTTTTGCTGACTGTATAGAGCTTCTCCATCTTTGGCTGCAAAGAATATAATCAATCTGATTTTGGTGTTGACCATCTGGTGATGTCCATGATAGTCATCCACAAATACATGAATCAATTGAAGAAGTCTCTATCACCTTATCAGGGTATATTTCCAGTAAATATATACTCTTTGTTCAATAAATGTTTATCCAAATGTATAATACATATAATATAAATAATAGTCAATCAAGGAGTTGTTATTTTTTTCTGGCTGCACCCTGCAGCTTGTGGAATCTTAGTTCCCCAACCAGGGACTGAACCCAAGGCCTCAGCAGTGAGAATGTGGAGTCCTAACCACTGGATCACCAGGAAATTCCCCAGTAGATATTTTTAAACTGTTTAAATATAATTTAAATATCATAAAATTCACTCATTTTAAATATGCAATTCAAGTGAATTTCATTGTACTTACAGAGCTGTACAACCATCATCACAATCTAATTTTAGAACATCTTCATCATCCTAAAGGAAAAACCTCCTGTCCATTTACAGTCAATTCCATTACCAAGCCCAGCTCTCGGTAACCAATAATCTACTTTTTGCCTCTTTATATTTGCCTTTCAAAGAAAAATCATTGAAAAAGAAATTTATGTTCATGTCTGGCTTCTTTCACTGAGTATAATGTTTTTGAGGGTCATCCATGTTGTGGAAACTTTGGGAATAGAATATTTCATTGTAGTGATATACTGCATTTTCAAAGATCAGTTCATTGGCTGATTGACATTTGGGTTGTTTTCACTTTTTGGCTGTTTTAAATAAGGTTGCTATGAACACTTCTGTCAAGTCCTCTTGTGCACTTTGTATGTGTATACAAGTATTTATATTATTGTTTGTATTATATGTAAACTATTTCCAGAACTAGACAGAATTCAACATCCTATTTCAATATTGATATTTATAGATGTGAAAACTGAGAAACTCTAGCCACCTAAACACACTGTTAATAAATATATAGGTGTAGAAAGAGTTTTATAACAGCAGCATCTCCCAATATTTTGAACCAAGTAAAATGAAAACATATGTCTATAGAATTTCACCTATAAGAGGAGTTTCTAGGTCATATAGTAATGGTAAGTCTATGTATAACCTTTTAAGAAACAAACTTTTTCAAAAAATGACTGCATCATTTTACATTGCTACTAGTAATGCATGAGGTTTGAATTTCTCCACATTTTTGTACGACACTAGTTAGTGTCTTTTTATTACAACCATTCTAGTGAGTAAGTAACGGCATCTCGTTATGTTTTTGACTTGCATTTCCTGAAAGACTAATGACATTGAGAATCTTTTCATGGACATTTGTATATCTTCGGAGAAATACCTATTCAAATCTTTTGCCCACTTAAAATTTTATTACTTAGCTTGTTGATTATTAGATTATAACTAACCTAATAACTTTCATATGTTTGAAATACAAGTAAAATATGATGATTCAAAAATATATTCTCAGTCTGTATGTTGTACTTTCGATTTCTTGATGGTGTTTTTTGAAGAGCAAATTGTTTTCATTTTGATGACATACAATTTACCTTTTTTTTTTTTTTTCTTTTTATTGCTTATATTTTGGGGATAACCAGAATAAATATCAGGGTAAATTTTCATCAAGTGATATGGAAACATGAAAGTGAAAGAAAGTGAAGTAACTCAGTCATATCCAACTCTTTGTGACCCCGTGGACTATAGCCCGCCAGGCTCTTCTGTCCATGGGATTCTCCAGGCAAGAATACTGGAGTGGGTTGCCATTCCCTTCTCCAGGGGATCTTCCCAACCCAGGGATCGAACCCAAGTCTCCTGCATTGCAGGCAGATGCTTTATCCTCTGAGCCACCAGGGAAGCCCCATGGAAACATGAGTTTAGGGCAAAAAGGAATGGGTATTTCCCTAGTGGTTCAGTGGCTAACTCTCTGTGCTCCCAAATCAGGGGGCACAGGTTTGATCCCTGGTCAGGGAACTAGATCCCACATGCCACAACAAAAGATCCTGTCTGAGATCTACAGGATCTACAACTAAGACTTGGTGCAGCTAAATAAATAAATAAAAAGAAGAAAAGGAATGGGGTAACATTTTCTTCTATTAAAGAAATGCTTGTCATAGTTTTAAAAATTGATGATGATATAAAACTATCTGGTATTTAGGCTCTACTGGCTACAATTAAAAGTTATGTATCTCTTATTTTAGAATGTCAAGTTACTAGAAAACAATTTGTATCCTTTACAACTCTTTAAGTGAGATGAAAATTTTTGATGCTCAATCAAAAATGAGGGAGAAGGTACATAGTCACAGTTTCTCATAATTCTTTTTAAGGTGTATAAGAAAAATCATTTAAAACCACTGTATTAATGTATACCACCCCCACCCCCTATAGGTTTTTCTCTTTGGGATGGATGGCTGTTATCTTTTTGAGATTTCAGAGAACTATTAACACCAAATGGAACTACCAAATTTTAAACTCAAAAGCCTCCCCCAATAGTCATCCAATATTTCCCATCATTAATTTTGACTGAAAGAAAGTGAAAGTCGCTCAGTGGTGTCCAATTCTTTGGGATCCCATGGACTATACAGTCCATGGAATTCTCCAGGCCAGAATACTGGAGTGGGTAGCCTTTCTCGTCTCCAGGGGATCTTCCCAACCCAGGGATCGAACCCAGGTGTCCCGCATTGCGGGCAGATTCTTTACCAGCTGAGCCACAAGGGAAGCCCAAGTTTGACCGGAGTAACAATTCATCTGGAATTAAGTCACTGCCATTCTCAAACAAGTCACTTAGCTAGTCTTAAGAGCTCAGGGCACTATATATAGACTTTAATGCAAGTCTATTCAAGACTGTAAAATCTGCCATCTGCAGACTGAAGAAAAACATACAATCTAAAAGTTTCAAGATTAAGTTTTATACCAGACTCTTACTAAAGGCTATTGCCCTGGAGACAGCCTCTTATATAATTTTGAAAAACTGCTCTGAAGAATCAGGGAGAAAGAAACCAGAATATGTAGTTTTGTGGAGTGTTTTCCCCTTAAGGGGAAAAAACGTGGAACTTCAAAAGATTACTGCTAATCACAAAGAACAGATTAAAGTTCATGATCTTAGTCCCTTTCTCTATATCAGAAGATGCAAGAGTCTGGGTTCATCTTTAGATAGGCATCTTCACTATCTAGGACCAGTAACCAAAGCACAGACCCGCTGTTGTGTTTTTCTCCATCCTAAACTCGCCTCGGGGCTCATGTGAGGGGGCAGGGGCGGCTGCACTGGCTTGATCCTTGCAGAACTGGAAAATCAGGCAACATTCCCTGTCCACGCACCGAAACTATCTTATTAACTTTAAAGAACATTTAAAGAAGCCTATGTTTACTTTGATATTCCTTTTGACTTTCCATGATCATAAATGGAATCAGCACATTTGCTATTTAACCTTAGCAGTCAGGAACTTAATTTTTTTTTTTTTTTTTTTTTTACCGTGCTGTTTCTACAAACTTTTAGCACACACGGCTCCCCCTAACCATCAAGCCTCAACACCCACCGCTCTGTACCACTCCCTCCCGCGGCCTGGGGTCCGCAAGAGAGTAAGAGACTGCGCAAGCGCCGGACTGTCGACGTGGCCGGGAGACCCTAGTTGGGGAGTCCGCGCTGAGTCGCTGGCTCAAGTGGTTCTTCCCTGGCCTTCGGCCCTTTATTTTTTACTCCCTCTAGAGTTTTATGGTGACTCAGACATTCCAAGTGGACTGACTTCGCCGCAGAGGCCATTTAGAAGGTCTGAGCGGACAAAACTGAGGCTGGGAAGGCGGGGGACGAGTCCGCGACGGAGCGGGCCCGCGTGGGCGTCACGTGAGGGCCGAGCTGCGGGGGCCGAGCGCTCGGGTCACGCGGGAGCCGCGCTGGCGGGCGGGGCGGCGCGGGCGCGTGACGTGGCGCGTTCCGCAGCGCGCGCCTCCTCAGGCTTTGTCAGCCGCGGCGTGCGGGGCTCCGGGACCCGCGGGTCAGTCCGCGGGGAGCTCTGGGGGCCGGCGGCGGCGGCGGCACCGCGTCTGAGGGAGCGGACTCTGCGCTGCGGCCGAAGGACCGGGCGGTCTGGCAGGCACAGGTGGGGCGGCGGCCAGAGGGAGGGAAGGAGTCGCCCCTGCGCGGACCCCCCCACCCAAGGCGGGCGGGTGGCGTCGGCTCCCCGGGCCGGCTGCGCGCTGGCCGGGCGGGAAGGGCCGAGAAGGCCTCGGGCCCCCATCCAGGTCTCAGGGGTGGAACTTTCGTGGAAGGGAGCGGTTTCGGGAGGGATTCATTTGAGAAGTTCTTAGTTAACCCTCACCTCGTGTATCTGCGGAACCTTCGAGCTCGCTACGCCCCCTCCCTGTTTACTGTTGGGTTGGAGGGCGCCGCCTGGCCCCCTCGGGTGGCGGTCTTCCCGAAGCATCTGTGGACCATTCTGGCCTCGCCACCCCCGCTGTTTACCGATTTTTCACCCTCACCCGGCGCTTACAGCTTAGAGAAAGTTCCGAAACCTTTCTTTACAGAAAGTCAGCCACATGGGGGTGGGTAGCTCACGATTTTACTCCTTCGAAAACAGTTGTTCGTGTTTTGGGGGGGCGGGGCGGGGTGGGGCACTGCGCACTGCAGAAGATCCCTCCGACTTAATTTCTCTGCCTGGAGAAAGTTGCTTTTGGAATGCGCGGTTCCGTGACACGGCATTATTGCGTTACTGTAGGGTTGGCCCAGTTCGCCACTCTCTTTATTGTAAATGAATTGCTTTACTCTGTCTCTTGAGGATGCTCGAGATTTGCTTTATTGTATTGTAATTTAATGAGCTTGTCTTCACTGTTGTTGCCTCTGAAATGCGTGGCCTCAAAATGTTTAGAAATTCAACTATTTTCTTTGAAATTTCCGAACGCAAAAGTAATACGAGAAGGCCCCCCTGCCTTTATAAGTGGAAGTACTTTTTGTTTCGCTCTCTTTTACATTAGCAGACTTAAGTTGGTGACTTTATGTGAAACGTATTTGGAATAAGAAGCTCTTCTCTCCTGCGCTGTCTCTTACCTGTGAGGCTTTGTGAAATGTCACTATATATAGTTCCTCTAGCAAACCAAAATAGGGTGAGTTGCTACAGAGGCAGTTACAGATAGATATTTGGGAAAAGTTCCTGCTCCTTTTGTTTGTTTGCTTGGTTTTATTTTGTAAAAGGCCTTCTAGGGAGATGAATGCTGCTGCTGCTGCTGCTAAGTCGCTTCAGTCGTGTCCGACTCTGTGCAACCCCAGAGACGGCAGCCCACCAGGCTCCCCCGTCCCTGGGATTTTCCAGGCAAGAACGCTGGAGTGGGTTGCCATTTCCTTCTCCAATGCGTGAAAGTGAAAAGTGAAAGGGAAGTCGCTCAGTCGTGTCCGACTCTTCGCAACACCATGGACGGCAGCCCACCAGGCTCCTGTGTCCATGGGATTTTCCAGGCAAGAGTACTGGAGTGGGGTGCCATTGACTTCTCCGGGGAGATGAATGGTTATATTATTAAAGACTTCTTGTGATATTGATTGTTAGCATGATTGTTACTACTTTTAGTGTTTATGCTGCTGCTGCTAAGTCGCTTCAGTCGTGTCCGACTCTGTGCGACCCCATAGACGGCAGCCCATCAGGCTCCCCAGTCCCTGGGATTCTCCAGGCAAGAACACTGGAGTGGGTTGCCATTTCCTTCTCCAGTGCATGAAAGTGAAAAGTGAAAGGGAAGTCGCTCAGTCGTGTCCGACTCTTCGCAACACCATGGACGGCAGCCCACCAGGCTCCTCCATCCATGGGATTTTCCAGACAAGAGTACTGGAGTGGGGTGCCATTGCTTTCTCCCAAGTGTTTATGAGATTGAACTAATAAATAAAGACAAAGTGTTTGGTCCAGAATTGAACTTCTTTCCTCCTAATGTTTTTTTTAAAGTGCGCTTGTGCTTGCGTGCGCGCGCACACACACGCGCGCGCACACACACGCGCGCGCACACACACGCGCGCGCACGCGCACACACACTGTTACATGAAATAAATGCATTTTACTTTTATTAGAACATTTAAAAAATAGGTTAAATGCGCCATTGGTATCTGGAGCCAGGTTTTGATTTGTAATTGAAGATAAATGTAGTGATTGAAGATGAATGTAGTGGTGTAGGTATTGTTTTATTTGATACTTCAGATTGACGTTTCAAAGTCTTCTGTTTTCAACTTTAAAAATTAAAGTGGGAAGTCATGTAATAATAGTTTTTATCTTTTCAAGACACTTAATAAGCACTTGACTATGGTTAGGAGTAGGATAGACTTCTTTGTTTTTAAGTCACCATCGTATAGTCCTTTTTTCTGTGAAATGCATCTTCTCAGAGAGTACTGAGAAAAAGCAAATCCCGTAACAACCACAAAATAAAAATGTAATATTTTAGTAGAAAGTTTCTTCTTTCTGTGATATATATATATATATATATATATGTATATATATATTTCCCTCTTCAAAGTGAAGACGACAGCAAGGAAGGCTCTTCAGCAGCAGCTGACCCATGGAACCACCCCCCCCCACACACACACACACAAATGGACGTGTGCGCACACACCTGTCTTCCCTGTGAATAGCCCCCACCCCCTTCCTCCAGTGACACATTTAGGAAATCTTTCAGCTCATTATGTGAAATAAGTTTTTAAATAAAGACGTTTGCAAGGTAATACTGCTTCTACCTAGGGTTTCTTTATCGTGCATGCTTTCTGTCTTCAAATGCTATCTACCCTTTAAGACTTAAGCCTGAAGTCTAAGTAACTGAAACACTTCAGTTACCCTTCACACCTCCTTCTCTCTGCTCACTACTTGTTCATGTAGCGGGAGGTTTAACTTTGGAGTTAGGTCATTTTCTTGACAAATACTATTGAGCCTGACTCTTTGAATCTATCTTTTCCATTTACCACCTCATTGACTAGTTCTTGAGCAAGCTGCTGAGTATTTGTTAAACATTTTCTAAGTTAGAACAACCCTCCAAGGATATGAGGAGTAAATGGAGCATATAACAGTGCTGAGCATATCCAGAGAGCTTAATAAAAGGTAGTAAATTACGGTGCTTCTAAGTGTCACAGACCATGTGTGTCTCATGTTTGCAATATAATATCATAGTGAGTGGATTTAGAACTGTGTTTTTAATTTACTTGTGAACCCCCAAAATAATTTGTGTAAAACAATTCCACTTGCATAGGTTTAAGTTGGTTTATAATGTTTTGCATTATACTCTCAGGTGGTTGGAAAGGATGCAGTATCCCACGTAGCATAGATACATTTTAATATAAAATTGGTTCATCACTCTTAACTGTATCTCATGGGGTATAATATTGCACTTTTATATACATCACCATCAGTTTTTAAAATATATGCTATTTTACATGGTTCCTTTTTCTTGAAATTGTACTTTGATTTTATCCATTTCTACTATTACTCACTCCTGAGTATTCTTTTAATGTAATTTATTTATATTCAAAAGCTTTTTCTTTAATAAAAGTACTTGTGTAAGTTGAAACTAAGTTTTAAAATTTTTCTTTGACTATAGCTCTAGGAGTTTCTTTTCTTCTGGATTGAATTATTACAAGTAGTAATAGAACAGCATAATACCCGATGGATTTTGATAAAGGATAATTCAATATAAAAATGGAATTTTAGTGGAAATTTATATCTTAAGGAGATGAATAGTTGGAGTCATGCCTAAAATTGAAATCAACACCTGTGACTTTTGGGCTGTTTGATTCTACCATGAATTCTGCCTTTCCATGCTGGGAAATACACCATAGTAAAAATAGAAATGGGAGTGTGGTATATTTGGTAAAGTTTTGCAAACTGGGAAGATTGTGAAAGGAGCTTGAAATAGGAAAAGCAATAGCATGATAGCTAAACTGCAGGTCTGTTGCCCATAGGTCAGTTTTAGTGAGGAGGGATCTGAAAGCCTTTTTCTTAAAATTGTATATGTTGTTGTTACATGTTCCTTGACAAATCTTCATGTTCCCCTGGGTACACAGTCCCTCATTTAAAGACCATTTGAACTGTGGTTGTCAACGGGATGATTTTGCAGCCAGGGTACGTTTGGCAATGCCTGGAGATTTAAAAACAATTTTACTTATTTATTTTTTAAATGTTTGGCTGTGCAGGGTCCTTGTTGCTTTGCGGGCTCTTCTCTAGTTCCTGTTGTGACTTCTCTTGTTGCAGAACATGGGCTCTAGGGCACTTGGGCTTCAGTAGTTGCGGTTCCCAGGCTCTAGAGCATAGGCTCAGTTGCTTCGCCTCAAGTGGGATCTTCCCAGATCAGGGATCTTGCGTTGGCAGGCAGATTCTTTACCACGGAGCCACCATGGAGACATTTTTGGTCATCATGTGGTGGGTAGAGGTGGTCGCTGCTTCTGGCACCTAGTAGATAGAGATCAGAGTGGGGATAAACATCCTCCAGTGATCAGGACCGGAGAAGGCAATGGCACCCCACTCCAGTACTCTTGCCTGGAAAATCCCATGGATGGAGGAGCCTGGTGGGCTCCTTAGCGTCCATGGGGTCGCTTAGGGTTGGACACGACTGAGCGACTTCCCTTTCACTTTTCACTTTCATGCATTGGAGAAGGAAATGGCAACCCACTTCAGTGTTCTTGCCTGGAGAATCCCAGGGACGGGGGAGCCTGATGGGCTGCCGTCTCTGGGGTCGCACAGAGTCAGACACGACTGAAGTGACTTAGCAGTGATCAGGACAATCTCCCATAACAAAGAATTTTCCAGCCCAAAATGTGAATCAAACTGAGATTGAGAAACCCTGATTTAGAGGATTCAGGAATCATACTATCTAATTCTGTAATCTAAGGCAATGGGTCAGTAAACTCTTTTTAGTAGATGGTAAGATGTTTTAGGCTTGTGGGCCACATACAATCTCTGTTGCATATCCTTGTTTTTATAACCTTTTAAAAATACGAAAGTAATTCTTAGCTCCAAGGTCTTTCAGAAACATGTGATCTAAAGCAGTTATGGCCTTCAAACCTCATTTTTCTTCCTTCTGCAAAGTACTGGTAACAGTAACAATGTCTCAAGAGTTGTTTGTAAGGACTGAATGAAATGAACATCTAGCTTGGTCTCCAGCACACATTAAAAGCTCTGTAAATGGTGTCCTTGGTAGTCGTGGTGTCCTGTGTGAGTGAAAGTCGCTCAGTCCTGTCTGACTCTTGGCAACCCCATGGACTACAGTCCATGGAATTCTCCAGGCAGGAATACTGGAGTGGGTAACCTTCCCTTCTCCAGGGGATCTTCCCAACCCAGGGATTGAACCCAGGTCTCCTGCATTGCAGGCGGATTCTTTACCAGCTGAGCCCAAGGGAAGCCCAAGAATACTGGAGTGGGTAGCCTGTCCCTTCTCCAAGGGATCTTCCCGACCCAGGAATCAAACTGGGGTCTCCTGCATTGCAGGTGGATTTTTTTTTTTTTTAACCAGTTGAGCTATCAAGGAAGAACACGTGGTATCCTATAGCACAGAGCAAAAAATTCCAAGTCACAGTGTTGTTCAAGACCCTGTTCAAGTAAGTCATTTGAACAAACTTAGAAAGAGTGCTGGTTAAATTCCTAGGTCAGCTCGCCATAGCCTGTGTAACCTCTGCTGTCTTGCTTTCTGAACTCTGAGCCTGCTTGTATCTTAAGGAGGGTGGAATGCAGAATTTCTGTCCCATGATGTCTGAGGAAAGAAAGCATTCTACTGGCATTCTGTTCTAAAGACAGATTCCAGTGTGGGGTTGTCAGTTTTCATAGGGGATTCAAGGTGGGACAAGTAAGATCTCTGATGATAGTCGATTTTATGTGATGTTTTCTAAATTGGGGACAGATATATATAAATGTACACACACACACACACTCTCTCTCTCAACTACCGTGAAGTCCCTGTATGTGACTGACCAGTGGTTTATTTTTCAGGTTAGAAAGTATGGTTAGGCTAGTTTGGTGATGCCTTTATAGTGCAGATGGTTGCTAAAAGAGCCTTAAGTCCTTTAAATTATCCTATCATTATAATTTTTACTGAGATCATAGGAAAATAAAACCACAGTGTCTGTAGTAGGCACATCTGGGTATTGAGGGCTTGAAATGAAGGTAGTTGAAATTGAGATATGCCTCAAGCGTAAAATACACACTAGGTTTTGAAGACTTAATGCCAAAAATAAGGAAAACTATCTCAATAATTTTTATATTGGGTACATGGTGAAATAATATTTCGGATGTTTTTGGATAAATAAAATGCTATCACTGAAGTTTTTTACTTTTTAAATGTGGCTATTAGAAAATTTTAAATTACATATGTAGTTAACATTTATAATTCTGTTAGACAGTGCTGCTTTAAAGCTTTAGTTTAATTTTTAAAAATTAATAATTGTTTTTATCCTGCGCATATAAAGAATTAAATATTTTTATAAGGCTTGCAGTGAAAATCAGAGATCCCACCACCCTGGTCTCATCCCTTACTCCCAAAGCTTGTATCCGTTTTATTACCACTTCTGGTCTTTCTGTCTGAATCTATAATAAATAGGATGCTTATATTGTTACTTTATTTTTCAGTGTTAGGCATTGTCCATTAACTTTCTAGTAGGAAAGATGAAATTTTAGGTCTCCCATGCTGTACCACAGGCACATAAACTTTCTATCCATTCATCTTCCCATCTTCTCAAGATGGTTGTATTATAATTTGGCTTGTATCAGGATTCATTATTTATATTATTATGATATTAATCAAAATTGAAACATGCAGTACATTGATTACTTTTCTTTCTAGCTCAGCATCTTGTTTTCCTTGGAGTTAATAATTGTCTTGATTTTTATTTCCTTAGTTTACCATGTACTTATTGCTGATTAAACCCTGAGTCCTCCCACAGTTAATATAGATCTCTTCTGAAAACTTAAGAACACATTAGGTATTTTCTTTTATGCTCTTTTGAATTAAAGCACCCAGTCTTCTTTCCAGGCTGGAGAGAAATAGTGTTCTTGGGCTGGTTAGGAGAGATCTGAGGGTCTACTTTGTAAATTAGCTTTGACTCCATCCCTTATTCAGTCCTTACTCTCTCTCCCAAAGGAGGACTGAATCTCATCAGTTCCTGTGCCTTTGGAGGTTCTACCATGAAATATATGTGGGGCTGCTGCTCTGGTTTCCTGATTGACAGTGTAGGCCTCCATTTTCTCACATCTGTTTTCTGAGTTGCAGTATCTGCCGCCTCTTTCAGAAACGAAGCACTGTTGACTCCCTCCGCCCTCCCTTTTTGTGAGTTTTGGCTCCGTTATTTGTTTTATTAATGGATATAATAAGGTGAAATATAGTGCATTAATCTTAAGTTTACAGATTTTTAATATATGCCTACACCCATGTAATCACCACTCAGATCCAGATAGGGAGCATTTCCGTATGCTATAAGGTCGTCCCCTTGTGTCCCTTTCAAGTCTATACCAGCACCTGTAATCATTGTTTTTGTTTCTGTCATCAAAGACTAGTTTTGCCTGTTCCTCAAAATCATACAGGATAGTAGTCTCAGTATGAAATCTTTTGTGTGTAGCTTCTTTTGTCCAAAGACTTGGTGAGTCATCAGCATTGCGGGCATCAATTTAAAAAAAAAATCCTGTGTATTACTGCATAATATAAACATGCCACTGTTTATCCCTTCTCCTGTGGGTGGGCATTTGGATTGTTTCGAGATTTTGGCTTTTATGAATAAAGCTGCTCTGAATATTATTGTACATATTTTTGGTGTGTATATTCATTCATTTCTCTTGGTTATATACCTCTAAGTGGAATTGCTGGATCATAAAGTGGGTGAATGTACCTTAGATAGAAATGCCAGACTTCCATAGTGGCTGTACCATTTTTCACTCACACCAGCAAAGTATACGACAGTTCCAGTTTCCATCTTCTCTAACATTTGCCAGTATTCAATTTTAGCCACCTGATAAGTATATATAGTTGACCTTGAACAATGGGATTAGAGGTGCCAATCACCACATAGTTAAAAATCTCTGTATTACTGTCTCTGCCTCAGACATAAAGGAATTGATAAATAACAAGGACAGAAAACTGAAACACTTTGGATTGAATCAGGATACAGACCCTCTTTCTTTTGATTCCACATGTTGTGATGACTCTAATCAAACACAAACTTTTCCCCACACTTAATTAAAGAGCCATAAAATGAAAATACAGTACTGTATTTATTGAAAATAATCTATGTATAGGTGGATCCATACTGTTCAAGGGTCAGCTGTAGTCAGCTGGGTTTTAGTTTCATTTCCATGAAGGAATCATGTGTTGAATGCCTTTTCACATGGCCATTTGTGAAGTATCCATTCATGCCTCTTTCTCATTGAAAGGAATGGTTATGCCTTTTAAATAATCTTGTGAGTCACTTTAATGGAGTTTGGGGAGAGAAGAGGGCTAACTGCATGTGAGAAACCTGCCACCTTTAAATGAAAGTAAGGTAACTTTAAAGCTTCATTCAGATACATTCCTCCCCCTCATTTCTGTCCTCTCCAGTATGTGATTCAACTTCATTTTTAATTAGCTGCTGTAATCCAGAAGTATAATGAGTTGTAGAATGAGACTCTTTTGTTCCAACCTAAAAGATATAGGAAACTTTTCTTTCTTATAAGAAACTGGAACAAGAAAATTATTCAGTAGCTATATTCTGTCTTATTCTCTTACATCTTTAATTAAAAAGATAGGAGCAAGAGCAATATTTATCCATTCAACAAATACATATTGAGTATTTCCTGTATGTCACATCTAAATAGGCTTAGGAAATATATCAGTGAACAAAGACAAGCAAGGCTCCAGTCCTGAAGTATATTCAGGTGGGAGGAATTGATACTAAATAAGTAAACAAATATCTAAATAAGGTAATTAAAAATATATTTCCTGTTTTGCAGAAATGGAACAAGAACCCCAAGATGGAGAACCTATTGAAATTAAGATCATCAAGGAAGCATACAAGAAAGCCTTTGTATTTGTTAATAAAGGACTGAATACAGATGAATTAGGTCAAAAGGAAGAAGCAAAGAACTACTATAAGCAAGGAATAGGACACCTGCTTAGAGGAATCAGCATTTCATCAACAGATCCTGAGTACACAGGTCCTGAGTGGGAGTCTGCCAGGCAGATGCAACAGAAAATGAAAGAAACGCTACAGAATGTACGTACCAGGTTGGAAATTCTAGAGAAGGGTCTTGCCACTTCTCTACGGAATGATCTTCAGGAGGTGCCCAAGTTGTATCCAGAATTTCCACCTAAAGACATGTCTGAAAAGTCACCAGAGCCTCAGAGCCTTAGTTCACTTCCTCAGCACAGTGAAGTAAATGGCAGCACTTCAACTGCAAGTGCAGAATCAAGTAGTACACCTACTACTTTGTCCTTGCCGTGTCAGAGTCATCCGTCTGAAGCACCTCCTGCTTACACTCCCCAGGCTGCTGAGGGTCACTACACTGTATCCTATGGAACAGAATCTGGGGAGTTCTCGTCAGTTGGGGAGAACTTCTATAGGAATCACTCTCAGCCACCTCCTCTTGAGACCTTAGGGCTGGATGCAGATGAGTTGATTTTGATACCAAACGGAGTACAAATTTTCTTTGTAAATCCCGCAGGGGAGGTTAGTGCACCTTCATATCCTGGATATCTTCGAATCGTGAGGTTCTTGGATAATTCTCTTGATACCTTTCTAAATCGTCCTCCTGGATTTCTCCAGGTAAGCCAAAGAAAGAGGTAAACAAATTTGAAATATGTGTAGAACATATTACTTTTATTTGATAATATTTATGATGTGTCCAAGACAGTGAATGCAAAAAGGTTACTATAATTTCTAGTTCCTTTTTAAATTCATGAAATTTATGTGCCTTCAGCATCTACGTTTGTATTTGACAACATTTCTTTTTCTTTAGATATAAAGTCTTGTTTTAGTATTAAATGTGTGATGACAGGACCTGAAGGAGATTGGAATATTCATCCTTTTAGTTTTTTATCTGAAGAAGAAACCTAATAACTTTAATTTCAAAAGGGATTTGTGTAACTCTTGTGTGAATGTGTAACTTTAAATTTCCACAAATGTTGTCAGGCCCCCACTGAGGGGCCAGACTGGGTTAGATGCAGCCCGGTGTCTGGAACAGTGGTTCTCAACTAGTAGGAACCACCCCTGCCGTCTCCACACACCCTGGGATATTTTGACAGTAGTGGGGACATTTTTGGTTGTCATAGCTGGGACTGGGGTGTGTGCTGTTTCTCCTGGAATATATAGTGGGTAGAGGCCAGGCATACTGCTAAGCATTAAACAGGATAGCTCTTATCAGTTAAAAAAAATAACTGAAAATGTCAGTCATGCCAAGATTAAGAAACCATGGTCTACAAGTAGAGACTGTGATGATGATCATCTGAGAAGCAATTCTAACTTTCCAAGTATATAGATTTACCAGGATACACTTGGTCCAAGAGCAAAGACTGTTGCTAAATAAAGGTTGAGGTTAGGACACTTATGGAATTCCTGAGGTATTCTGAAGGTGAAATTCCTGAGGTATTCTGAAGGTGATGGTCCAGTATCAATCTGTCTTAGTATGGGGAGATGGGTTTCTGGAAGTACAGATTCAGTATTCATTGGATATAACAAAAGGATCTGCATGGCAGGGAGATGACTATTTGAGAAGGCAGGTGCTTTTATAAGTCCAGGTGATGTGGTTTAGCTACAGTACTAGTTATCTACATTTTTTTTTTCTTTCTTGATATATTTTCAATTCTTATGCAGCTTTTACTTTATAAAGTCCACACGAAGGTTGTTTACAGATAGTTGGAGATTTACTAGAAGTGTATGAAGGAGATATCTGGGAGCATTGTTGGAAGAAACATTTCATTAGTGGACAGGAAGAATAGTGTGAATCATAAGTTATTTTTTGAAAAGAAGCCTTAACTTTGAAAAGAGTAGGCTTATTGATTCTGAGGGGTCTGATAAAAGATAAAATATTTTCTGCTGAACTGATAATAAAATGGCATTGTAAGAGTGGAATTTAAAAAACCTTTGGGTCCTGGGCTACTGGAGGTTCAGGGAATGAAAATTTGAAACATTCTATTCATTACATGAGCTCAACCATTAAAATGACTTGTCCTTTAGTAAAAATTTGTTCTGTGCTTTTAATTCTGTTTTTCTAGTAGCTCCTATTTTGAGTCCTAAATAAAAAAAGTAAAATTGTACCCCAAATGTGAGTCTTTTTAAGGACTCTCATTTACACGTGTTCAGTTATTTATAGCAGTGCCCTAAAAGAGAGTTGCCATGTGTTTACTGAATTCTCTGTTCTTAAAAATCACTATTGCTTTATTTAGGAAATTAGAAATTAAAGTTGGCAGACTAGAATTCTGTGGCTTCTAAAAACTATTTTTTTCTTGAATTTAGTTTTAATATACTTTTTAAACCTGTCAGATTTGTCGTCAATTCATATGGAACTTGGATATGAAGTTGCTCTGTGAAAGTGAAACTGGGAGAAATCAGCCTGTGGTGGGTGAGCTCACCAATCTATAATACTCTGCCCTGAGAAAGGTCTATAAATTTTATTTGAGAAGATTTGAGGATACTCCATTTCAGTTAAGGTGACCAGAATGTAGTTTATCTTAGAGAAATAATGACACAGTAAAAGAAACCTTTTCCTAACTTTCATCATTTAAGTGTAACAATTACAATTTTTTTTGTTGTTAAATCCACCACCTGTTATTCATATTTTTTTAAATGTCTATTTTTTTAACTTTATCCTAAGCAATAACAACTGTGAAATTGAGGAAAAGAAGTTGTATTTTTTCCTACATATTTCAATACATGTAGCTACTCAAATTTAAATAGTTTGTATATTACTTGAAGTCATTTCACATACTACAGATGGTTATATATCATACTTTGGAACATACAGCCATCAGTTTTATTGTAACTTGTCTGAAGTTTGATTTTTATGAAAGCTGGAGAGTGGCTTTTAAAATGACTAAAACAAAGACAATCCACTAAAATAAGAATTTGAAAATGTTTGTTAAGCACTTTTCTAGGAAAGAGTCAGACTTGCATGCTTGATCTCTACATATTTGTATTCTGTTGGTCAGAGATGTGATAGTATACCAGAATTTTCCATTGTTTATATGAAACCTTTCATCTCTTTGACTCATATACATCACACAATATTTGATAATAATCAATTGTTCTTCCAAGTTTCTTAATATTAGAAAATGTCTTGGTGAGGGGAAAAATTATATTCTGGTCACTGAAAGAATAATGGAAATTAATACATTTGGATATTCTGATTTAAACTTAATTTCTTCTGAATTTAGATCTCTAGGAGGTGAGTTTAAGTCTTAGTTGATGATCTGACCTCCCCGTATGATGTTGCCGGGCAGCTTTTGGTTTAACTTCAAAATAGATAGTAAATCCATAAATGTAACTTAGTATTCTTGCTCTATCAGATCAGGTTGGACTTAGTAAAAACAAACAAACAAACAACTGTGTTTCTAATTAAAATAATTGTTTAGCTTCTCCAGTGGCAGATAGCACGTGTTTAAACCCTAGCTTCACTTTTTAGTTGTTGACTCTGAGCAACTTAATTAACCTCTCAGTGCCTCATTTTTCTTGTGGTTAAAATGACACTAACCAACTTCATGGAATTGTTTTGAGGATTAAATCAGTAAATACATGTGGAGTACTTAGGAACAGTTTGATTTTATTTAGTTTCCGCAAAGAGATGTTTAATAATAAAGAAAAGCTTAATTTACTTTGACTATTATTTCTTTAGAGCTAGACTCATTATCGGTTAACAGTGGGCTATTTCAGGGCACTGGTTTTAAGACTGTTAAATTAGAGGAGTAGTAAGATTTTTAGCACAGTTCCTGTGTTTTGCAGGGGAATCAGGCTAGCAAATGATTTATTTTTATTGGGGGTTTGTTGATGCTGATGGTTCTACAAAGCCTTATAAAATGCATTTCAAACCTTAAAGTGTGTATTTGCTAATCAAACAATAATTAAAACCTCAGTGAAAACTTTGTTAATTGATTTGTTTTTAATTAATCCTTTCAGGTTTGTGACTGGTTGTATCCTCTAGTTCCTGATAGGTCTCCAGTTCTTAAGTGTACTGTAGGTGCCTACATGTTTCCTGATACGATGTTACAAGCATCGGGATGCTTTGTGGGGGTCGTCTTGTCATCTGAATTACCAGAAGATGACAGAGAACTCTTCGAGGATCTATTAAGACAAATGTCTGACCTTCGGCTCCAGGTAACTTGTGTGCCACCTTCAGGATGAAAACCTACTTTAACGTAATCACTCCTGCTTTCAAAGAAATTGTAATAAGCTCCAGTTTGATCAGTAGGAAATAGTATATAATTTGCTTGTGTGTTCACAAATATTTAATACACGTTGGGAATTGGCTGTAAATAATGATTATTGTGGTCTCCGAAATCAAATTGTCTCGATTTGAATTTGAACTCTTGCACTTAATAGCTGTCTAATTCAAGTTGATCTATAACTGAAAGTTACCTGAATGTTGATGTTCCCTATACTTTAGTTTCTTTATCATAAAATAAAGATAATAACATCCACTTTATTGGGCTATGATGAAGATTAAAAGTTAATGCCTTAAGACACTTACATCAGTGCTAGCAAGTAGTGTGGTATTAGCTCTTGTTATGACCACTGTCTTCTCGGTTGGAAAACTGGGCTGAAAGAGCCCCAAAATGGGACTCAATGGTGAAGTGGAGGTAATTTCAGCATTGATAGTGAAGTTGCTCAGTTGTGTCTGACTCTTTACGACGCCATGGACTGTAGCCTACCAGGCTCCTCGTTCCATGGAATTTTCCAGGTAAGAGTACTAGAGTGGGTTACCATTTCCTTTTCCAGGGGATCTTCCTGACCCAGGGATTGAACTAGGGTCTCCCACGTTGCAGGCATACGCTTTACTGTCTGAGCCACCAGGGAAGTTAATTTCAGCATTAGCAGATGGATAGTGTTAGATGTTTTAGGGGTATGTCTTGAGGAACAGGTTTTGTCTCAGGAAATTGTCTTTGTTCTTATGATGAACGAAGGCAAAATGTGATTTAAAAAGTGGTTGGTCATCCTGTGAACTTGCCTCATTTAACCCATTTTCTCTGCCCAATACTGATCTGTTTTAGGAAGTTGAAATAGAGTATAATGGGGATGTTTTCTTTAGCTGTTCTTGCCCATCCTAATGTAGGACAAGGGAGGAAACCATTTTTGATTGTGCATATTGACAGTTATTAGAGGTTGAAGAAGATTGATAGCCTGGGTAATATATACATAATAGTATATATAGAAAACCTTTTATTTTCTCCTTCAATCAACAGATATTTAGAATTCATTATTTAACCTGGTTCTGTGTTAAATGATGGAATGGTAAGGAAGAACAGAGGGGGCTATAAAAATACATATATAGTAGCTTCTATTCTTGAACATGTTAATAGTCTGTCAAATAACAATAGTATAGTGTAATCGATAATGGAAAAAAGTGAAAGGAGGTCAGGGAGGATTTCACAAAATAGTTTTGAGTCCAGTTATGAAAGATTTGTTCCTTTTATCTCAGAAAGTAGAATACACCTTCAGTCCATACCTATGTCAAACATTTAAGGGCAAAGGTGATGGGAGCAGATCACCAGGTAAGAGATAGGTCAGAGAGTCATCTCAGCATTAGATTGTAAGAACAGTATATGAGAGTGACCTGATGATCAGTATGAACTAAAATGCCACATATTTAAGCTATGCCAACAAAACTTTTGACCCCCGTACGGAAGTGTGTGTAGCCTCAATATGCTCAGGAGAGTTTACAAAGACAGCACTGTGGTCAAATGGGTGTGGGTTCAAATCTAAGCTTTGCTGTTTCCTAGCTGAAGACAGTGACATTTTTAAGTAATCCAGACTTTATGGAGCTGTTATTCTCTTCACCCCTACATTCATTTGACCTGTATTACCAAGCTCTAGGCAAGAAATTAAACTGACCTTTAGTTTAGTTGTTTATGTCCTCTGTTCAGTTTTATTTTTCGGTTGCATGTTATTTTTAGTTTTCTGTATTGTCCTAGAGCTCCAGCAGTAAAGAAAAGCTTAGTTACTCGCTGTACGTTGGACTTGTCTTTACTCTTAAGCATTCATTCAGCAAAGTGTATGTAAGCAGATTACCTTCAGTGTTGAGTGCAGAAGTGAAAAAACAAAAGCAGCCTTCCAACAATGCAGAGTAATTAAACTGGATATGAGTTCCTTTAAACTCATTTAGTCCTATATGTGTTTCCTGAAACATTTATTGTTTAATTAAATTCAAATGTATTTGCATCTGATTTTGTGATCACTTACACCAGCAACTGCTGTAAGTTTATCTTGCATACCTTTTTGTTTTTTGAAATTTACTTTAGGCCCTATCCCCGTGAACCAGAGAACTCAAAAAGGTTTGAGATTTGATAATGAGACAAAAATATAGAGAAAGACTAGCAAAAGTAGTTGTAAAACACTGTCATTTGAATAAGTATATTACTGCAGCATGATGCACCATAGCTTAGAAGAAATGTGAATTTGAACTAAACTGAGTCCTTTATTCCTAGACCAACTGGGACCGGGCAGAAGGAGAAAATGAATTCCAGATCCCTGGAATATCAGGATCTGCCTCTGACCAGTTGAAGGAAGCCAGTGGCACTGACGTGAGACAGCTGGACCCAGGCAGTAAAGATGTGCGTCAGAAGGGAAAACGAGGGAAAAAGGTAAGTAAAGTGAGTGAAAAATCAACAAGGTATGAGGGTGTGTTCTAGCCTAAAGGTACCTTTCACCAGTTTATTTATAAGATCCCCATTTACTAAAGCAGAGCAACTTCCAGACCACAGAGTGATCACTGGTTAAAGTAATTAGAACCAGTGTTAATGTTTTCCTTTCCAAGTATTTATTTAAACTGTCTTAAACAATAGTCTGTGTTTGGAGGATACATCTTTTTCAACTATTGGAAAGATTTTTATATTCACATTAATGATGCATATGCTTTTTTGTTTTGTATTATCTTCTACCTTCCTGTATACATCAAGATCTTGGGTCTAGATATACTTTTCCTTATACTGCCATTTTTATTCAGTTCCTTATTTCTTCATGTAGTCAGCAGAACAGAGAAAATGGCCTTTTAAAAATACATATTTAGCATTTTTTCTTTCATTTCTTAGATTCTGTGTTATGTACCAAATGTTGAATTTGGATTAGAGGTCAGGAAGTATTTATTGAGTGCTAGAAAGCTGCTGGGAGGGGTGGGAGCAGAAGGAGAAGGGGACGATAGAGGATGAGATGGCTGGATGGCATCACCAACTCAATGCACATGAGTTTGGGTGAACTCCGGGAGTTGGGGATGGACAGGGAGGCCTGGTGTGCTGCGATTTATGGGTTGGCAAAAGAGTCGGACACGACTGAGCGACTGAACTAAACTGAGAAAACTGAACATAATAGAAAAAAGTTTAAATTCCTCATCTCAAATATTTACCATCTAGTGTAGAGGATAGATTAGCAAAGAGAGAATTTCTACCCAACATGATGGTTAGATGAAAGTACACAAGTTGTACAGAAGACTCGGTTGTGCCTTCCAAGAAGATGTGTGGTGTGGGAAGCAATTGAGGAGGCTCCTTCTGGGGGGCATTATGGCTGAGATAAGTCCTGAGGTGAAGTAAGCAAACCTGTGAAGAAGGAAAGTACCGTTGTGTGAGCATTGAATAGTAAACAATTTGGCATTGTTTATTGTTGTAACTCTTAAGTGCTTGGTAATTGTCTTTGGAATTAATGAATGTCACATGAATATTGTACTTTTACACACCAACTGTCACTGTGGGTTATGTTGAGCATCTTAGACAGCTTTATGAGGACATGGGCATTCAAAATGGAAGTTAGAAGTTCATTTTTTAAAATTTAATTCTTTGATTAAAAAATATCAAATTACATAAGATGGTAGATATCTTCGAAAAGCTTTACTTCCACCTTCATCCCTATCTACACCTTTCCTTCTGCCATTGTAGGTAATTTTATTAGTGTCTTCTGTTTATTTTCTGGGTTTTTTGAAGTAGATAAAAGCAAACAAAATCTGTTATTATTTCTCTCTCTTTCTTATATAAAAGGTGGCATCATATAGAGTGTCCCAGAACTTACTTGGTCTTTTTTACGTTGTATTTCATTGTATGAATAGATCACAGTTTATTTAATCAGCCTCTTATTGAGGGGTATTTGGTGTGGTTGTTTGCTATTACAAACAATGCATCAGTGAATAACTTTGTAGAGCTATTGATTCATACATCTGTAGGTAATTCATCAATTTCTTAGAGGTGGGGTTACTGTGTCAACAGATAAATGCATTTGTGATTTTGATAGATCTTGCTACATTACCCTTCCTAAGGATTACACAGTTCAGATGGTACTAGGGGTACATGAACACCTGTCTCCCCACAGCCTGCTAGCAGAGTGGATGGTTGCTCTTTCTGTATTTTGGCAGTGCAATGGTGAGAGAAATATACTGGAATATATTAATTTGCATTGCTCTTTTTGTGAGTAAAATTGAGCAGATGTATAAGGGTAACTCGAATTTTGTTTTCTGTGTGGTGTCTAGTCATATCCTTTCTCTGTGATGTCTAGTCATGTCCATTTTTAGTACTGGGTTGCCAGTCCTTCTCAATTTCTAAGAACTCTTTATATATTATGGACATTGGCCCATTGTCAAAGATATAACTTGCAAGTATTTTGTTCATTTTGTCTTTAGGTTTTATTTATGAGTGGCTTTCCCCCACATGTAGGAGTTTTTGTTTTTAATGTTTTATATTTTAAGTCAGGTTGTATTTCTGTTGGGTTAAATTTGAGTTTCAAGTTGTTTTATAATATTATGAGGTCTGAGTTAGCCTGCTGCTAAGTATTTAGAATGAAAAAATAAATTTAGCTTTGAAATTTTGAGTGTTGGCCCTAGCCATTGAATTAGCAAGTATTTCTATGTTTCTTGTTTCCATTCAAATGGAATGGCAGATTCTGTGTTTATGTATTTTTATTTGCTTTTACTTGAAGTCTGTCAAAACCAGTTCATTTGGATGCATTCTTCATTACTGATTGAGTTATTTAACACATCTTTTAACCTTACCGAAGACTGTATGCGTATGGGTATTTAGGGGAATGATAGCCCTCTGAAGGAACTCGGTCTAGTCAAGGAAAGAAAAAAGTCAACTTAAATATAATCTAATAAATGCTGTATTGGAAGTATGTTGGTATTTAAATCTTACTTACCAGTGGGACCTAACATAAGACCAGAACAGTTTTCAGCTTCATGGTGGTTATGGGTATTGTGTTTTATGTACTAAAATGTACTAATAATTAGGTTGGCTAGAAATATTTTCATTCATTAGTATTTATTGGCTTAATATTTTATTACAAAATGCTTATGGTTTTCCTTCATCTTAGTTTTTATTATTTTCACTTCTTGAAACATTTTTACCATTTAGACCAAAGGAACTTCAAGTGAAGAAGTTAATCTGAGTCACATTGTACCCTGTGAGCCAGTTTCAGAAGAAAAAGCAAAGGAGTTACCTGAATGGAGTGAGAAAGTGGCTCACAACATTTTGTCAGGTATTACAGTAATGATAACTTTTTTCGCTTATGATGTGAAGCTTTTGGGTGGGTCCCATTAGAGAATACTTGGAAAGATACTATTTTATATTCTGGTTTTAAATGATCAGTTTATAAATACTTAAAAATAGAACTGATCTCTTTGAATGTTACATATTGTCATATTGGTGTAAGTTCTTCTTGGTTTATTTTTCTTTTTTTACTCTTGGGAGAATTGGTAGTGAAAAGCTTCAAGAAACCCCAAGCTTTCAGAATAACTCTGAACGTAAAATAAGTTATTTTCCTTTCCCCTTGGAAATCCCCTCTTAATCTTGGTATAGGTATTAAATGTATACAATGAAAGTATGAAAGTGAAAGTTAGTTGTGTCCAATTCTTTGTGACCCCATGGACTGTACAGTCCATGGAATTCTCCAGGCCAGAAAACTGGAATGGGTAGCCTTTTCCTTCTCCAGGGGATCTTCCCAACCCAGGGATCTAACCCAGATAATCAGTCCTAATTTTATCCAGTTATTTTTCCTTTTAAAAGGTGCTTCCTGGGTGAGTTGGGGTTTGGTCAAAGGTGCTGAGTTTACTGGCAAAGCCATCCAGAAAGGAGCGTCTAAACTTCGAGAACGAATTCAACCAGAAGAAAAGCCTGTGGAAGTTAGTCCAGCTGTGACCAAGGGACTTTATATGGCAAAGCAGGCGACTGGAGGAGCAGCCAAAGTCAGTCAGTTTCTGGGTAAAGTGACTTTAGATTCCTTTACTACTTTTTACTTACATTAAAAATTTTCTTTTAGTCCATTAATCTAATCTCATTTAGATGGTTTAACTTTGAGGGTAAAGAATTCGGACAAAGAAGCTTTATGTTGCTACTTGTGGTGGGATCTGTAGACCAGCAGCACCGACCTGAAAGCCTTAGAAGTATGTCAGGCACTGACACACATACTGATTGGGTATTTCCAGTTCACAGGATGTCTCAGTGATTCTTACTTGCTTATTAAAGCTTGAGAAGCACTGGTTAAAGGTTATTTTGATGGGTTGGAGAGGGGAGCATCTGTGCCTTTGAAAGGGAATGTATTTGCCAAGTGTATTTACCATCCTGGAGTATGACACATGCTTTCAAGGACAAGTCACTGCATTTGAATCAGATTTTTGGTGTGTTACTTTCATATACACTTAAATACTTAATTACTATTTCAGTTGAGTATTTGCTGATAGGGAGAAAAAGTACAAATTCGCTTAGCTGGAAAACATGATAGTTGGATCTACCAGTCTTGCATTTAAATAGAAGAGGTGAATGATTCTCTTCTAAGCAAAATGATGAAACATTATATTTAAGACTCACAGTTGGTGATGGACAGGGAGGCCTGGAGTGCTGAGATTCATGGGGTCACAAAGAGTCAGACACGACTGAGCGACTAAACTGAACTGAACTGACGCTTTGCAAACACATCCTTAAACCAAACAATAGCCTTTGTTTAAAAAAATAACCAGCCTTGTTTTCATCCTTTTTAAATAGGAATGGTAACATTGTACAATGAAACAACTTTAGTTACTCATGAAAAGTTTTGCTTAATGAGAATGGTAAAATCAAGGGAAAAATACATGTTTTTCTAAGTTTTTTTTTTCTTTTAAATGGTTATATTAGTTGATGGAGTTTGTACTGTGGCAAATTGTGTTGGAAAGGAATTAGCTCCACACGTCAAGAAGCATGGAAGCAAACTTGTTCCAGAATCTCTTAAAAAAGACCGAAATGGAAAGTCTACCCTGGATGGCGCTATGGTTGTAGCAGCAAGTAGTGTTCAAGGTAACATAAAACTCTGAAAACTTAGGAAGGTCTGTTTGCCAAGGGTTGGTTTTATTTACCTTTGATTGTATTTTCAGGATTCTCAACTGTCTGGCAAGGATTGGAATGTGCAGCTAAATGCATTGTTAACAATGTTTCAGCAGAAACTGTACAAACTGTCAGATACAAGTAAGTTGAATTTTATCATTTTAATAATGAGATCTCATAGCATTTGTTTAACTCTGGGGACAATTAAAATGATTGTATATCTATTTTTGATTAAATATCTGGTAAAACAGTTTTTTTCACTTGCTATTTCTAAATAGGGAGAAGAGTAAAGATTCTAGAAATCAATAGTATTACTGTGACTTTTAATTGTTATATTTGTTCATCATTAATGGAAAGAATAGATTCATATTATTTTTAATGCCTGGAGTTTCTATATGCCTTCATGTTCTTGTGAGTGGTGTTTATTTATCTGTGATTTTGGTGGGGAAAACTTGAATTATAATTAAAGTATTACACTTTGTTAGTACTAGTCCCTTCTATATACGAAGAATATTAAATTTTCACATCTTATTTGAATGTACCACTGTGCATGTGTATTGGAACAGACAGATGGTATAAGACATGCCGTTAAGAAATGAACAAACATAGAACTGAATTATTCATCCAAGCTCATCTGATAAGTGGTGTTAAAGATGAGACTTAAAAACAGGATTTTAGCTTTTTATTCTGTCTTTATAAATACTAGAAGGCTAAACTCAAATTTAGTATGAAGGACTTGAGTTGCCTTTTTTAACTTTGAGTTTGTTTAGAGCTTAATAGTTAATGTTTATTTAGAAGAAAAAATCGTGTTCTCAGCTCTTGGTTATATGTGTTAATTATTTACTCACTGACAGCATTTGAGTTCACACTTCTGCATCAGACATTGTGTTCACTGCTTTTCATATGTAGTGTTTAATTTTTAATGCTGTTATCTCCATTTTATAGATGAAGAAACCAAGAGCATAGAACATTAAATACCTGGTTAAGAATTGGACCCTAGTAAGGGGTAGAGCTGAGATATAAGCCAGGTCTTTGTCGTGCAGTGTCAGGGAACAGTGCCGGGCCACCACTCCCCTTGACGGGATATCTGTGTGAGTTTAGTATCTGGAATTCTTTTCCAGCACTACATCAGTACGTTTAGACTCCCTCCCATCATAGTAAATTAGCTAACTAGTAAATTACTAACTTAATTTCCAGCCTAAGTTGGTTTGGTCTGCTCAGTCCGGGGCAAACATACCTTTGAGTAAAAGTAACATGGCCTGTCATCAAGGAGTGTCAGTTTTACCAGAGGATTTGGAAAAGCAGATGCAGAGTAGATCTGAAATTTTGATGGAAATGTAAAACCCAAGTCTCCCAGCTGACTTCTTGCTACTCTTGGCATTGACCTCTAATCTAATACTCTTTTTGTTACGCCTTTTAGGTTACTTTGATGGATTAGTCATCATTAGAAAAATGGTTTCTTTTTTTGTTGCAAGCACAGGAGAAAGTCAGAAGTGTCTTTTAGACCAAAAGTGGATTATTTTTAGATTATTATGTGCTAGCTTGGGTAAATAGGTGGTCACATGAGTAAGTAGGAAGTGCTTTATTAGATTTGTCCATTTCCTACTCCTTAAAAAAAAAAAAATGTACCTGAGTACTTGAATTAAGTTGAGTCTTTTAAAAAGTTTGAAGTTTACCCAACTAGGAAGTACAAGGTTTTAGTGTAGATTTTGTATTTTTTGTCCTTAGTGAGGAGAACTTAATGTGATATTAGAGTATTTTTACTGTGATTTGGAGCTAATTTATTTCTGTTATGGTGTATATTGCTAGTTTTATCCTTTCCTCCAAAGATTCAGTTCTTTTTTTTCAGAAAAGAAGCAGGTGAGGATTTAGTTAATTAGATTTGTAATTCCAATTATCAGGATACCTTAGTGTTAGCAGTAACTTAATTAGAAACTTGGAAAGACAGGAAGGACAGTGGAAATAACAGGTTTTGTCCAAGTAATACTATTTTCTCACTTATGAATAATCTTGCCCAGAAGTAGAAATTGCTTTTTAGGGGAAGAAACTGCAGGTATTAAACCAGTAATAATTCAGTGATATTTATCACTGAAGAATTTTAGTTCTCCATAATTGACATAAATTTATATTTGTTTATATTTATGAATTTATACCTATTTAGACTATGAAAGCTATTTGATACAGATGTAACATTTGTATTTTTCTACTCTAATCCACTGATGATGGTATAATGAAGAAAACTTATTATTTTTTGAACATGTGTATTCTTATTGCCTATGAGAAATTACTCTCCCAAGTAGTTGTTTCAAATCTGCCTTAATTATTTGCACTATGCCTAAGAGAAAAATATGTTACATAAATTTCCATATCAAGTTTCTTGTAGTATAAGCAAATACAAAGAATTATTATTTTTTTAATTTAGGTATATTTAAAGGCAGGTTGTATTAGATAAGTATATTCTCCATGCCTTTTATGGTTTTGATTCTAATTCAGGACTGTGTTCATTCATTATGAATGACTTACCAATGACCTATATAATTAAATACACTCCTAATTTTTTGAGGTAAATGTATAAGAAAGATTTGTTAATACTTTATTTTTGTCAGTTATATTACTATTTTTGTTATATAGATTTAGGAGCAAGAAGACCTACAGGAATAAGGAAAAAGCAATTGAGTAACTTTAAACCTACTATACCTGATTGCAGTATAGTGTCTGCTAAATAATTCATCACTCTTCTACATAGCTTCTAACTTTCACCTTTAAGTTCCTTTTTTCCACTTTAAATTGTTTAGAGGAAAATAATATAACTTTAGTAAGTTAGGTACATTTTTGTTTCCCCCTCAGTAATATTTTATCTTAGAACATATATTTGTGAAGAATAAGCTTAGTAAAAATATTTTCCTGTAGCAAATTAACTCTTTTAAGGTCTAGTATTTAACTGGTTTATTTAGTAAATTTTAATTAAAGTTTCCCTTAAATTTTCACTGGGTGAAGGGACAAATTCAAATCCATTTGAGGTTATCCCCTTTAGCAGATGTCATATTATCCATAAAACTCTATATCACATCTACTCAGGAGTTGTATAGGATCAGTCTTGGTCTTTTCAATATGGTAACTGTACAGATATTTAAATATGGTCATTATGTATTTTGCTTATTTTTTCTTTTCTACTAAATACTCCCAGTTTAACAATTCCATATATAGTATGGTTTCCAGATCTTTCCTTCACGAATGTTCTCAAAATATGGAACCCAGACTTGAATCTAATATTCTAGAGGTATTGTAACCAGATTGAATACAGTGGGGTTGTCTCCCTTGTTTTGGTCATATTTAGCATGTGATAAATATGGAATAGAAGACAAAGGGTATGTCTTTATAGTAGCTGTTACTTTATTGACCCATATCAAACTTGTTTTTCTTAACTGAATTATAATTGCTTTACAATCTGAACCTTTGCCTTATTTTTAGACGGTTGATATTTGTACCTAAATAAAACTTTACATTTATTCTGGCTTAATTGTACTTCGTTGATTTTGATTTTGACCCATCATTAATTCCATCATTTTGGCTTCAGATTTTGATCTGTGCCATGTTAGCCTTACATTTTGAGTTACCTGTAGGTTGAAAGACGTGTCTTTCTTACGTCTTAAGATTTTTTTCCACAGGGTTTTTTTGTGTGTGTGTGTGTGTGTGTGGATAAAGTCAAATCACATGCTTACTGTAGCCTTTCTTCCTAATTGATCTTTATCCAAGATTTAATACTTATTGAGACTGGTGGGTCAGCTGTTTACACATCTCCTAACAGTATTGTCTTTTCCCACCTTTCAGTTTTGTCTTACAGATACTTCTTAGGGTGGTTGTCTTCCACACCCATTTCTTAAATATTGGTTTTGTGTATGGTTTTACTCTGTACTCCCTTTTCTGCTCTTTGTGGATATCATATATATATATACACACACACACACATCTATGGCCACAATTATCACCTATATCTCAGCAGCTCTTAGATCTATATTTCCTCTTAACTTTTAATCTATAGGCTTATACATCCCAACTGCATACCACTGCACCCATTCAATCCACAGGTTTTTTTTTTTTTTAATTGATCCCTTTAGCTCCAGCCTCATTAGCATTACCTTAGAATATATTTTCATCATTTTTCATCCAGCTCAAAACTTGTTTCCTAACTGGTCCTCAGTGTTAAACCCTTACAGTTCACAATGCAACCTGTGATAGATCCTTCTGAAATACAAATTTGGTCATACCGTTCCTACTGATTTCAAGATAAAGTTTAAACTCCTTAGCTTCACCTATAAGGTTGCTTGTAACCCATCTGTGTTTGAGAACTATTAAGAAGCTATTTCTGTTTTAAATATTTAATATTTCTAAGAATAACTTTGAAGGTTGCATGTAAATTGAATTTTAGGCAGATTTATTAGAAAGTTGTGATGAAATTTTGCTATAATGAGTGAAATCTGGAATCACTGCCAGGGTGCTATTTTGCTATATGTTACTAAATGCACTGGAGAAATTCCTGAAAAGTGTCATTCAAATTGACATCTGAATCCCATTGACTTATTTAGAACATTCTTTATATTCATTTTTTATTGTTCTTAAATTGGTAGTATTCAGTATGTAAGATGTAATTCAATTAGCTAATTATAGTTAACTTTTTTAAAAGGAAGAATAAAAAATAAGCTTTTTTTTTTTGGCCAGAGATAGGCTTTCTAGGAGTCTTTAACGGTGTAGTTTGAGTCTGAATAAAGAGAAGAACTGAAGAGTTATTAAGGCAAGAGAGGAGAAAGGGATGTCTGCCAGGAATCCTGGCTCCTGGGCATGTTGGGAAGCAGAGGTGATGAGTGAGAAGATATTTAAAAAATAAACACAACTTCTGAAAAACTGTTCTGTAGGGTCTTTAAAAATATATTTAGTCCTATGGAATTTTCAAAGTGCTTTCACATACACATCTCATAAAGGAGAGGAAATTTTATGAGGTACAGAGAGGTGGGGACTTCACCTGGGTCACATGGCTAACTGTTGGCCCATTTGGTATTAGAATCTTCATTTTCTGACTCCCAGTTTAGTAGTTTTCTCCAAACACTAACATGGCCACATTCTTCAGTCATCATGTCACTTGACTGCAGTTAACCCAGGCCTGGAGAGAGAAGCCCTGAGAGGGACCTGCTCAACCAGGAGTTTGGGGCACCCTTCCAGTGCTGAAACTGCCTCCGCCCCTTTCTTCTCATTGAGCCTGAGCCATTGCCACGTGATGACTGTATTTGTGACCGGGGCGTAATTGACTGTGAGAAAGCCCCATGTCTTTTGCAACATCAGCAATTCTGTGGAATTCCGAGGGGTTGCAAAGCAGCAGGGACTGGCAAAAAGCAGTCAGGAGCTTTTCCATTGGGTAACTGTTGTGAAAACCCCAGTCAAGAGTGGTATAGACATAAGGTTTGACAGATTGTAGGCTCTGCTGTGCTCTAACATTGTGAATGGAATATTCAGAAGCATTATAAGATTATTGCATATTTCCAGCACTGAAGTTGAAAAAAAACAAAAAACATAAATAAACCAGTAGGATCGCAAACCACAGAAGGCCAGACTGATACTAATAGAGGACTTGTTAATTTGGAGATCTGATCCAGTGTAAGAAAAAATGTCCAGATACTGGTCACAAAGCATCTAGGAAACTTCAGTATGTTCTGGAAAAAAAGACTGTAGAATTTTGCCTCTTTGTTCTTGTTTGTTGTTTAAGCAGTCCTCTATTTGGGGAAACCTATGGACAGGAAAAGATTTTAAAGCCTGGTACTTAGAAAAAGGTAAAGAGTAAAACAAAGTAGAATAAGGTTTAGTGTCCTTGTATACGCCTCAAGTTGTATTTTCTCATGGAAATGGTATTAAACACCATCAATTGTATTGATTATGGTCAGAAGTAACTGCTTTGTGTGATGTTTTACAATTTCCCCAGTCCTTTGCTCTACTTGAGAACCCAGGAAGCTCTTAGATGGCTAGGGCAGGGCTTACTTATTTTATTCATTCAACAAATATTAGGTATTAGGCACTGTTCTAAGTACTTAAGATACATTAATGAACAAAGCAAAGAGATCCTTTTATAATGGGGTTTATATTCTAGTGAGACAAACAAGCAAAACAAAAACAGTGGGGGTTTTTGCTTTGGTGTTTAGAAAGTTGTTCTGTAGTTGTCAGTTCAGTCGCTCAGTCATGTCCGACTCTTTGTGACTGTAGCATGCCAGTTTTCCCTTTCCATCACCAGCTTCCAGAGCTTGCTCAAACTCCTGTTCATTGAGTTGGTGATGCCATCCAGCCATTTCATTCTCTGTCATCCCCTTTTCCTACCTGCAATCTTTTGCAGCATCAGGGTCTTTTCCAGTGAGTCAGTTCCATAGAAGAAACAGGCATTAAGTTAGAGAAGAAAGAGCTGTTAAGGGAGGATTGATTGGCTGTGGGATGAGGCAATTAAAATAGGTTAAATGCTAAGAGGATTATACCTGACTTGAAGAAGGTGAGGCAGTTAGCCATGTGGATACCTGTGGTGAGAGTAGTCTTAAGTGGATACCAGCCAGTACGAAGGTCATAGGGCCACTACATGTGTGCTTGGTGGGTTCAAAGAACAGCAGGAATGCCATTGAGTCTGCAGTAGTGTGGAGTGGAGTGAGAGAGAAAGTTGTAGAATCTCTGTTTAGAGACAAACTCAGATTCCAGTAGTTTGAAAGGCTTAACTAGAGTCTAAGTTAGAACTCAAAACCATTTATAGTGACCTATAGTTGTAAGACCGGGAGCTGACTGTGGCTCACATCATGAATTCCTTATTGCCAAATTCAGACTTAAATTGAAGAAGGTAGGGAAAACCACTAGACCATTCAGGTATGACCTAAATCAAATCCCTTATGATTATACAGTGGAAGTGAGAAATAGATTTAAGGGACTAGATCTAATAGAGTGCCTGAAGAACTATGGACAGAGGTTTGTGACATTGTATAAGAGACAGGGATCAAGACCATTCCCATGAAAAAGAAATGCAAAAAAGCAAAATGGCTGTCTGAAGAGGCCTTACAAATAGCTGTGAAAAGAAGAGAAGCGAAAAGCAAAGGAGAAAAGGAAAGATACACCCATCTGAATGCAGAGTTCCAAAGAATAGCAAGGAGAGATAAGAAAGCTTTCTTCAGCTATCAATGCAAGGAAATAGAGGAAAACAACAGAATGGGAAAGACTAGAGATCTCTTCAAGAAAATTAGAGATACCAAAGGAACATTTCATGCAAAGATGGGCTCGATAAAGGACAGAAATGGTATGGACCTAACAGAAGCAGAAGATATTAAGAAGAGGTGGCCAGAATACACAGAAGAACTGTACAGAAAAGATCTTCATGACCCAGATAATCACGATGGTGTGATCACTGACCGAGAGCCAGACATCCTGGAATGTGAAGTCAAGTGGGCCTTAGAAAGCATCACTACGAACAAAGCTAGTGGAGGTGACGGAATTCCAGCTGAGCTATTCCAAATCCTGAAAGATGATGCTGTGAAAGTGCTGCACTCAACATGCCAGCAAATTTGGAAAACTCAGCAGTGGCCACAGGACTGGAAAAGGTCAGTTTTTATTCCAATCCCAAAGAAAGACAATGCCAGAGAATGCTCAAACTACCGCACAATTGCACTCATCTCACACGCTAGTAAAGTAATGCTCAAAATTCTCCAAGTCAGGCTTCAGCAATACGTGAACCATGAACTTCCAGATGTTCAAGCTGGTTTTAGAAAAGGCAGAGGAACCAGAGATCAAATTGCCAACATCCACTGGATCATGGAAAAAGCAAGAGAGTTCCAGAAAAGCATCTATTTCTGCTTTATTGACTATGCCAAAGCCTTTGACTGTGTGGATCACAATAAACTGTGGAAAATTCTGAAAGAGATGGGAATGCCAGACCACCTGACCTGCCTCTTGAGAAACCTATATGTAGGTCAGGAAGCAACAGTTAGAACTGGACATGGAACAACAGATTGGTTCCAAATAGGAAAAGGAGTTTGTCAAGGCTGTATATTGTCACCCTGTTTATTTAACTTATATGCAGAGTACATCATGAGAAACACTGGGCTGGAAGAAGCACAAGCTGGAATCAAGATTTCCGGGAGAAATATCAATAACCTCAGATATGGAGATGACACCACCCTTATGGCAGAAAGTGAAGAGGAACTAAAAAGCCTCCTGATGAAAGTGAAAGTGGAGAGTGAAAAAGTTGGCTTAAAGCTCAACACTCAGAAAATGAAGATCATGGTATCTGGTCCCATTACTTCATGGCAGATAGATGGGGAAACAGTGTCAGACTTTATTTTTTTGGGCTCCAAAATCACTGCAAATGGTGATTGTAGCCATGAAATTAAAAGACTCCTTGGAAGAAAAGTTATGACCAACCCAGATAGCTTATTCAAAAGCAGAGACATTACTTTGCCAACAAAGTCCGTCTAGTCAAGGCTATGGTTTTTCCTGTGGTCATGTATGGATGTGAGAGTTGGACCGTGAAGAAAGCTGAACACTGAAGAATTGATGCTTTTGAACTGTGGTGTTGGAGAAGACTCTTGAGAGTCCCTTGGACTGCAAGGAGATCCAACCAGTCCATTCTGAAGGAGATCAGCCCTGGGATTTCTTTGGAAGGAATGATGCTAAAGCTGAAACTCCAGTACTTTGGCCACCTCATGTGAAGAGTTGACTCATTGGAAAAGACTCTGATGCTGGGAGGGATTGGGGGCAGTAGGAGAAGGGGATGACAGAGGATGAGATGGCTGGATGGCATCACTGACTCGATGGACATGAGTTTGGGTAAACTCCGGGAGTTGGTGATGGACAGGGAGGCCTGGCGAGCTGGGATTCATGCGGTCGCAAAGAGTCGGACACGACTGAGCGACTGAACTGATAGTTGTTTCAGTTAAAATTCTCTCATATTTCCAGAAAGAGACAAAACAGGAAATAATGACTGATTAACAACCTTTATTAAAATTTACACTCAGCATAAACAGTCTTCATTGCATTAATCTCAGCCTCAGTTTATTTTCGTAGTATTTTTACTGAAGGAGAAAATAGAGTGTGTGCACAGTGTGATTTTATTCTTTACTGTGTTTTACATTATTCATTAAATTGAAACATAATCTTTGATTTTGCTTCTAAGGATAACATACTAATCATGTGAGCTATTTAACACTAAAATTCAGAAAACTTTGATTTGTATTTGTAATTTTGTTGTGCTTTCTCTAATCTTTCTTTTAAAGATATGGGCATACTGCAGGAGAAGCTACACACAACGCAGTAGATTCTGCCATCAATGTTGGTGTAACTGCCTATAATATTGACAACATTGGCATCAAAGCAATGGTGAAGAAAACTGCAAAACAAACAGGACACACACTGCTTGAGGACTATAAAATCATTGATAATTCTAAGGGGGAAAATCCAGGAGGAGGAGCAAGTGCAAACCTGAAAGGGGAGAAAGATGAGCAGAAAGAGGGGCCAGAGAAGAACGGGGCAAAGAAGAAAGATAAGTGATGGAAGTGCTATGCATTGCCTATACCAAAGCCTTATAGACGGATGCAATTTTGTTAAATAGGCTAATGTGATAATCCTCACAGGTTAACCAGGATTTTTAAAATGTATTCATTCCTACAAAGTGACTATTTCATAAGCTTTATGTCATGTATTCTACTTCCGTGGAAAAGAATCAGTATTCTTGCATCTGATCTTTAGAAATATAGTTAACATTCTCTGTGAATTTATTTTTTTCTAAATGTGGCTAAAATATTTTTGCAGTTAAAATAAGACTAATAATAGATGTGCTATAAACCTCATTAAACCTAATGTTAAACTATTTTTGTATTTGCTGTCTTTCAGAAAGTGAAGTAGGAAATCATTATATTATATTCACATATACATAAAATTGGCACTTAGTAACCTTAGTTCTATGTGTACTGGGAAGGAATGACTTAAAATGTTGTTTCCTCTTTTTGCACTAATTGTGGACTTTTTTTTAGGGTGCTTGTCAGAATTGTCAGTATGTAAGCTAAACAAAAACTGTGATCCTAAATGAAAAGAATTCTTGCATAACATTTAAAAGACTTTTTCAAAACAAGGAATAGACTAATCATGAAAATTAAAATGAGTTTCTATAAAAATTATTTGGTAGTTTATCTCTTTGTTAGTAAATGGGACAGTCTTTTTGATTTTAAATGATTACAAACAGATTTTTAAGTCTTCTAGAATTAAGTCTTCTAGATTTATACTGTTACTGATCTATTAGGAGCCTAGGAAATTTCGGACTGTGGTTGGTATTGTAACAATACAAAGTGATTATTATCAGTTCAGTTGGACAAAAATGTAATCACTTCTACTGTAAGTTTTTCCAAAAGGCTAAAATTTAGTGAAAACTAAAATATAAACAGTTGAGTTAATGTACGGTAAATAATTTTTATTTTGGGATTCAGTCGTTAAAATTGTATATACCAAAAAGCCAATGAATTAAATTATTAGAAAGATTTTATTCATAATTCAGGTAAAGAATGTGAAGACTTTAGGCATTTATCCATCGTGAATGGCATAATGGTGTCCACTTTGGCAGAAGACAGGATATTCACAGACCTGTAAGCTACAAACATGTTATAAAAATAGCTAATGGCATTTTACTTTTGTTTCTTGATTTTAAAAAATTTGGCATTGGTTTTCATACTATAGTCCTTTCTGATATTTCTGAATCTCCAATTGCTATTTACTTTATTAGACTTTATTTGAAGCTAAAGAGTGCACTTTGTGAATAAACTGTCTTTGATTTACTTGGCCTCAGATGTATTCATGGGCTTGTATTTCAGGAACACAGAATCAGAGCCTTTTCCTAGGGCCAAGGATAATGTTCTAGTTGAAATGGAAATAAAGTCGAATTAGTAAATAGCCTTCAGTCAGTCTCTGCCTTATTTAAGAAATGGAATGACAATTAATGGAGCCTGGAGTTTAAAAAATTATCTTAGAGCACAGATCAGCAACAGAAACCTACTTGTCCCTTTCACTTCATTCTACTCTGTTCACTTGTTTGTGGGTTGCTGTTTCAGATCAACAGCAGTTTTTAAATTAAGGCTTTTGAACTAAAACCACACTGATGACAGTATTCAGTCTGTAACTGTGGAAGTGGGGTGGAAATTAAAGTGCTGGGAGTTGCAAACTGAAGGGTGAAGAAAGATTGACAGTGGAAGGATTACCTTTTTAGTCAGTCAGTAGACAGGTTGTGACTAGTAAGTCTGGGTGAAGCAAGGGGAAAAGTGGATGGTGTCACACCCAAGATGGCGTATCAGAGGAGTGGGTTTTTACATGAAGATGGAAGCGTGTAGTGATGCTGGAAGCAGCATTAGAGGCAGAGAGCATTTCTGACTCTCCTGACCCAAAGGAGCAGGAGTTCTATAGACAAACTAGAGAATAAACCCATCAGTTCTTAGATTTTGACATTTCAAAAGCTATGATTTATGTGTGAATCAGATTTGGGAAAATATGTGACGATCTCTCTAACATCCAGCTCACTCTCACCCCACCTCCCCAGTCTATGAGAGAACTAAGAACAGTGGCTAAGGACCAGAAGGGGAGCCACCAAGACAGAACAGACACTGGTGAGTGTCTGAGAGGTGACCAGCACCTCGCTCCCCACAACCTGCCTCAGGTTGGGCACAGAAGTTAGGAGTACTAAATTTGCCATACCATGTGATATTGACATCCTGTGAGGAGAGTTCTTTTGCACTTTTCAGTTAAACTAGATTCTTTGAAGCCAGTGCACGTACTTGGTATCTTACACATCACTTTGTACAAAATAAGCCTTCAATTGTATTTAATTGAATTGATGCCTCACAATGCTGCCAATTATCTTTGGCCCACAACCCAGGATTGTTCTTTTGGACACTAAACACCCTATCCGTCTAACATGCCACTACATCACGTTCTGTTTAAACAATTCAATTCGAAACTTCCAGTACTGGCCCTCTAACACCTGTGAACCACTGAGAGACCCAGCCTGACGGCGCCGCCCTGTGACGTTACAAGGAGCCTGGCCGAGAGCGAGGCCGTTCCCCCGACAACGGCTGTGAGATCTTCCCCTCACCCGGCTTCTGAGTGTCCCCTCAGGTCTAGTGTCAGCTGTGTGAGGGGAGGGCGTGGGTGGCCTCTGAACTGACGCTATGTTGGAAGGAAGAGGCGACAACTTCAACTATGTGAGCACCGACCGTCTTAAATTGGAGTTACAGGAAGAAATGCACCTGAAGTGAGTTGGGGACCAGCGCGCACTCCCGCCGGGTGTGGGGGTCACGGCCACGCCGCCAACGCGAAGGCCGGTGTCTGGGGGGTGGGGGGGGTCCAGGGCTCAAGGTCGAAGCCCCTGAGGCCGATGTGACAGCTGCAGGGTCACTGATATCCGGGCAGAGCTGGTGACATCTGAAAGCAGTATAGATTCATTGACCTGGTACATTTGGTGTTACAAAGAGGCAGGTTTTGAACTGCCTTCAAGATCAAGTCAAATGGAGTGTACTATGTGCATATGCTCTAATGCTAAAATGTGTGTGTGCACTTTTGATGTTCCAGTAGGTTCAGGTTTTCTGTTTCAATTGCCAGACATTTTGTTCAGTTATTACACTGCTGTTTTATCCCTTTGCTGCTGCTAAGTCGCTTCAGTCGTGTGCGACTCTGTGCGACCCCATAGATGGCAGCCCACCAGGCTCCCTCATCCCTGGAATTCTCCAGGCAAGAATACTGGAGTGGGTTGCCATTTCTTTCTCCAACGCACGAAAGTAAAAGGTGAAAGTGAAGTTGCTCAGTCGTGTCTGACTCTTAGTGACCCCACGGACTGCAGCCTACCAGGCTCCTCCGTCCATGGGATTTTCCAAGCAAGAGTACTGGAGTGGGGTGCCATTGCCTGCTCCGTTCATCCCTTTAGAAGCACTTAAGAATTGGTGACATTTTGTAAAAATGAAGCCCCTCCTATATATATACTTCTTAAAATTCTCCATATAAGCATTCTTACTAAAACTTTGGAACATTTTAAGCAGTTTTTGTTTTGTTTTGTTTTTTAAGGTTCCCCTGTCCCCACCAGTAGGCCACAGGAGGGTAGACCCGCCTATGTGGAAGCAGTGGTCTTTATAGCTTCCTTTGCTTTCCACTGTTAACAGGTCCAAACACACTCTTTTAGTTGCTCAGTCAATTCTTGGTCTGACAATAAGCTGTAAGCCCTCTGAGGACAGGTTCTGTAGTCCCTGAAACAGTAGAGTATAGGTACCAGTACTTTAGAGGAATCCTGTACAAATTCAAATCCCAGCACTCTTCACTCAGCAACTACATGATCTTGGGCAAGTTAATGAACCTCTAAGCTGCTGTATTCTCAAATCTAAGACTGTAGTAGAAATGTTTATCTCACACATTATGTGGTTGTTACCAGGACTAAATGAAATGTTTGTAACACTCAGCATTGGCTTGTGATAAACATTCAGTGGAAGTTGGCTGCTGCATATTGCTCTTCTTACTTGGGTATATCTTCAGCACTTATCACAATGCCTCTAACATAATAGGCATTCAAAAATATGTACTGAATAAATGATTCTATTTTGAGAACTACTATGCTTATTGATGTCCTAAATAGATTATCTCTGTAGTGTTACGTATGTATTTTTTTTTTAGTGCTGCTTTTTTTCTGTTTATATCAGGTTGCCAGTTGTTACCTGTTGTCCTAGCTATTCCTTTCTATAGTAATTTGCAGCTCATTTGTTGGGCTTTGAGAAACCAGATAACCAAAAACTGTCAGACTTTTTGGGGTCAACTTTAAGAATAAAGAGTGTTAAGTGGTTACATGGAGAGCTTTGAGCTTTAGTGCATTTGAGTGTCCTTCTGGACCCAGGTTATCAGAAGCCTGTGTTTTTTTCTTGATTCCTTGTTCTCGACCAGACCATCAGTGAGTGATATTTCATAGTATGGTGTTTCTGAAGTAGTGAGTTACCATGTGTTATTCTTTTCATATTATTTTTAATTGAATCATAATCAACTAAATGTGTTCAGTAATAGCGATATAGTGCAACTCTCAGTGCTTAAAATAAGACACAAGATTGCAGAACTGGAAACCAAACTCAATACTGATGATGAAGGTATATAAGTAAATATTTTTATGTGTGACTCCTAGATAGTTACTGTTCATTGTACTATGATATCTATGGTACATTACATATTTGGAATAATAGTGCCCAAATTTTAGTCTTGCTTTTTGGCAGCATTAATAATAATTTAATATAGAGGCTTTAAAAATTGATTTTTGGAATGTCAAACCTGTTGTTTTATAATTATTTATCAACTTACGATTTCAAAATGTTCATTCTTCAATTAGAAGAACCTTTGTTATGTGAAATCAATTCATTATTGATAAATAAAAATATTTTTATTATATATAAATAAATATATAAATATATTATTTATAAAGTAAATATTTAATAAAATATTTATTAATAATATTGATAAAGTTATTGAATAGACAATATCTGATATTAAGATTTATTACAATATATTAATGTTTAATTATATTAATAATTTAATATTTATTTAAATAAATAATTATCACAAAGTTTTCTACATAATTTGAGTAATAACTTTTATACCTTAACTGCTAAAGTTGAAGTATAACCTTAAAATCCTTATCTAGGTTTTGACTATTTGTGTTGAAAGAATGGGGAAGGGGCAGGTGAGTGTTGCACTCACACGGCACACCTAACACACAGGCATCCGTATGTCCTTAAAATTTGTAATGTATATAAGTTGTTAATTTGTTACACGAATATTGATTGAGATCCTGCCATATGTCAACACTTTGAATGGAGGACCTTTCTTTTCCCTTTTCTAAAGAGGTTCACTGACTATTGGGAGGAAGTGTCAAATTAAAATATGAACATGACAAGTAATGTAAATTCTGCATAAGGAGAAATGGCACCTCAGGTAAGGGTAACCTAACACAACCTGCATGAGGGAAGGGGCAGTCTTGAACTGAATGCTAGAGAACAGTAGGAGCTTATTAGGGTTATGGGGCTGGGCTTTGGTTCTTAAACCAGCTCTTGCTGTTCCATTCTATTGGGGAAGCTGTAAACAGAATGGATTAGCAGCCATATGACAAATACAATGCTACTTTTCATAATGCCTAATGCTCTCTTAGAGCTTGATTGGAGAACACTACTTTATCTCAAGGCTGAAGTAGCTTCCTCTGCTTCCCTATCTATATCCTAATGAAACCGGCTCCATGAGTGCAGACTGTTGAGTACACTTACTGAGTATTTGCACTGTTAAGGCTGGCTGGACTTTCCTCGTCCAGCTAATTATAGACAAAACAGGTCATGCTCACAGGTACACACACAATGCAATAACTTTGGTCACTGGTAAAATGTACGCCCAACAAGTTGTATTACCAACAGCTCTTCTCACGGGGAACAGCTGGTTTGTGGGTATAAAGAGAAAAGGTAAAATGATAGGTGAGAAAGTTCTTTCCTCAGTGGGCTAAGCTAAAGCCTAAGATGGAAGGTGGAAACCTTTATGCCTTCTTCAGCATCAACTAAGGCCAGCAGAGGTGACTATTATTATCCCCATTTATGGAAAAATGAAGTTCAGGAATTTAAGTCGCCTGCTAAGATCACATAGCCAGGGAGCAGCAGAACCATGACTTTATCCTAAATCACCTATCTACCACTACCACCATTACCATGATGACTGCTGTCTCCCTGGTCAGTGCTCAACAGTTCTGGTTATCTCCTGTTGCACAGCCAATCACCCTGTGATCTAGGGGCCTAAATAACATCTTTCTCACAGCCTGTGGATTGACTTTCTTCATCTAGGATGTTCCTAATTCGGGTCTCTTATATGATTGCAGTCAGATGTAGTCTGGCACTCAGTCATCTGTAAGTTCAGTGGGGTTAGACATTCCCAGATGATTCACTCACATGGCTGGCATCTCATCCTGGGTGTTGGTTGGGAGCCCAGCTGGGACAGCCCATCAGAAGTGCCTGCTTTTGGCTATGTAGCTTTTGCTTCTCATAACATGGTACCTGGGTTCCAAGAGGCTGTACCCAAAAGCAAGCATACTAAAAGGAGCAAGGACAGAAACTGCCAGGCTAGGTAAGGGCTACTCCCGAAACTGACAGTGTCATTTCCACTGTATTCTATTCGTCAAAACAATCATAGATTTGAGAGGATGGAGAAAATCTACTTGTCAAGGTCACATTGCACAAGGTCAGGTGAGATGAGATAGATTCTTGCAGTCATCTTTGGAAAATTCAGTCTGCCATAGGGAGCATTAAATATGTCTTTTGAGAACTCTGAAGTAACTGATGAAGACAGAACATAGATTGTGACGAGAACGTGGCAGGAGATGAGATTAAGGTTTATGAAGAAGAGGAAGAATAATCTTTAATATGATGCTGATGTATTTTTATTTATCCTGAAGAAGTGGAGTGAAGTGAAAGTTGCGTCCAACTCTTTGCGACCCCATGGAATTCTCCAGGCCGGAATACTGGAGTGGATAACCTATCCCTTCTCCAGCGGATCTTCCCGACCCAGAGATTAAACCCAGGTCTCCCACATTCCAGGTGAATTCTTTACCAACTGAGCTATGAGGAAAGCCCTTTTATCCTGAAGGCAATGGGATGATTAAAGGAGTTTTCAAAATAAATTTATTATTGCTCAACATTATAAAAGAAATACATGCACATCTGTTTAGGTAATTCTTTCACACTTCCACCTCCTCAAATCTTGTCACCTCTCTCTCCATTCTCACTCTCAGCAAATGAGCGTACCTTTCTCTTCCAAAAAGAGATAAGAAACAATCAGAAGAGAATTTCCAAGTGTTTCAACTGAGCTACCCACTTACCTGCATCTTTACACCTCGTCTTCCTTCCCTCCTGTTCCTCTGTGTGTTCTGTGTTCAAGATTCAAGGATAATCCCTCCACTTGTGCAGCAGATCTGGTCTACCCTCACCTCCTCCAGGATATAACTTCAACAATTGATCATCTTCTCTCTTTCCTGCACCATCTGTTTTCGCTGCTCCATTGGCTCATCCCCAACAGCACACAGACAAGCTGACTTTATTTTATCTAAAAAACAAATAGCAACCCTCCTTTGGCTCCACATTTCACTTTCTACCATTATCCCCTTTCCCCTTTCACTGCTCCATGTATAGCAAAACTCTTCGATTTTTTTTTTTTAATTTCCACTCTTACCTCTTTATTCCTAGTTAATCATTTAATCTGCTTGGTTTGTGACAGGATTAATTTTTAGGCAAAATGGCCAACATAATGAACTTCAAAAGGATTCACATATTTTAGTGGCCTTTTGAAGCCCTTTAGGATTCATAGGAAACTATATGCAAAAAAGTGGTTTATGTTTGAAGTAAATCTGAATTTCACCATCTTAAAACTTGGCCACAAGACAAGGAACAGGAAAAAAAATATCCAGGAGACTTAAAAAGAAGAGTCATATTGGTGTAGGGGGTTTGAGTGCAGTTTTAAAAATTGAAACCTTGCAACTACCCTTTAAAAAATGTATCACCTCATTTTATAGATGAAAAACAGCCTTGGGGATTCTCACTGGCTTTCTCAAGGCTGCAGAGGTGGGGAGGGACAGATCTGTAATTTGGATCCAGGCATTCCGGCATCAGAGCCCAAACTCAGCTTCTACTTCTTTCCACTGAAGTTTCTTAAGTTTGCTTCTCAAGTTTTTTTCATCTGGAGAAGAGAACCTTGATTTACTGATCCTCTGGGACATTGATAATCTAGGCATAAAAATGGGCTGAATTTGCCCAGCACAAGCACAGTTTTCTCATTCTGTCTTGGAGTTGATCATTCCAATCAAAAGTTTCACCTCTAATCTCCTGAAACTGTTCTTATCAAGGTCATCAGTGACTGTCAATTTGCAAAATACAGTGTCAACTCTCAGTCCTCATCTTGACTTATTAACAGTCTTGCCACAGCTGATCACCTTCATCCGTGAAACCCTTTGCTTGTCTTCTGGGATGCCAAATTCCCTTGGTTATCTTCATATCTACTGGCTACTCCTCACTTCTCTTCGTCTTCATGAGTTCTAAAAACTTGGAGTGCCTCTGTTCTGACTTTTCTCTGATGTATGCTCCCACTACTTAGGGGATCTCCTCTGGTCGTATGGTATTAAATGCCATCTGTGTACAACACACAGACATATCTCCATCCCAGACCTCTCCTTTGAACTCCTTTTTCATCTTCATTTATAGGCTGGTTTCTAGTTTAAAACTCTATGGCTATTAAGTAAAATATTGGTAAATCAAATAGTTTTTACAACTCATCTCAATAAATGCTAAAAAGTGTTTTCATAAAATTCAGTTTGTCTTTCTTATTTAAAAAAATTCAATTTAAGTAATATGCTGGTAGATCAGTTTTTACAACTCATCTCAGTAAATGCTAAAATATGTTTTTAATAAAATTAATCTTCCTTATTAAAAGATATTTCTATTTATCTTGATCAGGCATAATACTTAATGATGAAACGTTAGAGGCATCCCCATTCCTGGAAAAAAAGCAAAGATGCCTCCTGCCACAATTAAAATTTAATGTTGTTTTGTGGTGTTGAAGAAGACTCTTTGAGAGTCCCTTGGACTGCAAAGAGATTCAACCAGTCCATCCTAAAGGAAATCAGTCCTGGGTGTTCATTGGAAGGACTGATGCTGAAGCTGAAACTCCAATACTTTGGTCACCTGATGCGAAGAGCTGACGCCTTTGAAAAGACCCTGATGCTGGGAAAGATTGAGGGCAGGAGGAAAAGGGGACGACAGAGGATGAGATGGTTGGATGGCATCACTGACTCAATGGACATGGGTTTGGGTGAACTCCAGGAGTTGGTGATGGACAGGGAGGCCTGGCGTGCTGCAGTTCATGGGGTCGCAAAGAGCCGGACATGACTGAGTGACTGAACTGAACTGACGGTTCCAGTCAAGCAATAAAATGTGAAACAGAAATAAGAGTTATAGCTATTAGATAGGAAGAGATAAAATTATTATAATTTTAAACTTTTATAATTTGATATCTATAACTTTCCAGAGGATCAGTGGAAAAACTAGTATATTAGTAAAAAATTAGAAAATGGTTGAATACAGTAGTGGAAGAAATATTTATTAAAAACATTTTGTGTAGCAGTAACAGTTGGAAAACAGTTTTTTAATATTGCACAACAGTTCCGGCCTAAATCATCAAATATCTGATAATATCCTTGATAAGAAATAGTCAGGATCCATATGAAGAGAAAAAAGACTGTGACTATAATGAGATAATAGCCATTCAGCAAGAATTCTCACTTATTTAACATGAGAAATGTAATACTGGAGAGAAACCCTAAAATAAAATTTAATTGGAGAATTTATTAATAAGGTTTTATAAGAAGGACATAGACTTTTTCTATATCGGAGAATTGGATGTTATAAATGTGCTCATTCTCATCAAGTTAATTTACTCTTATTAAAACACCAAGCTGTTTTTTCTTAACTTCAATAACTGACTCTAAAGTTAATTAGGTACATAAGTAGACATGGATAACTGATAAGAATTTGTGTAGCGGGTGTCGACTGAAAAAAAGATGTACAACTTGAGAGTTGTGAGTTAAGTTTTATTTGGGGCAAAATGAGGACTGCAGCCCGGGAGGCAGCATCTCAGATATCTCTGAGAGACTGCTCCAAAGCAGCAGTGGGGGAAAGTCAACGTGCAAGGTTTTGGTGAAGGGGAGTTCAGTGCCATGAAGCACTCATTTTACAAAAGGTTTTTGTTAGTCATGAGGATCTGATGTCACCATGAAGGGATTTAGTGTTTCTCTAGATATGAGGAGATGCAAGGGTTGAGACCATAAAATCTGTTCCTAAAAACATCCAACTATCTAAAGACCTGTCCCAGGAGATTCCCTGGAGCACAGAGTGCCTCACGCCACTCTGAACTCCCTCAGGGTGTGTTGAAGGTCAACAGCTATAGCAGCGTGGTGTTCAGTCTCCGTAGAGGCAGAGGGCAAATGCCTTTGTTCTTCTCTCGTTGGCAGTGCTTTAGGTAAGTGCCAATTTGTAGTTGACACAGGGTTGAGGGACTCCTGTAAAATAAAATAAAGCTATAATGACTAAAACTAGAAACAAATCAGTAGAACAGAATAGATAGTGTACCAGTTTGCTAAAGCTTCCATAGCAAAGTACTGCAGACTGGTTTATTTTCTCACAGTTCTAGATACTGGAAATCCAAGATCATGATACTGGCAGAGTTGGTTTCTTCTGAGATCTCCCTTCTTGGCTTGTATTCTCTGCAGTTTCAGTTAGAAAACACTTAAGTCCCAGTAGATAAATACAAGTAGGACATAGAGACAACTCATAAATATGGAAAAGGACCCAAATTGTTTTTAAGTTGAAGAAATGTGTTGCCTAAAAAAAAAAAAAAAAGAAAGAAATGTGTTGCCTATCAAAAAAGTAGAGTTTTTTTGGTTTTGTTTTAAGTGAAATAGGAATGTTATACTCTACTGAAAGCAATGTAGTACTACCCTTTGGGGAAACAATTTTGCAGCAAATTTCTAATGATAAAAATGATAATAACAAAACCAACTAATTTCTATAGCAATTTCTGTGTGTGTTTCACTGTCTTAAGAATTTCACGTTTAATTAATCCTCTCAATACCCAAGAGGGTAGGAACTTTAATTATTCTCATTTTACAGATGAGAAATTGAGGCACGGGAAAGGTAACTTGCTCAGGATCACAGAAAGACACTAGTAAATGGTGGAGACATGACTTAAACCCACTAGTCCTTCTTTGGAGATGTTTTTCCTTATGGAGTCTCTTGAAAATTTGGTTAGGGGGACAACTTTACCCAAAGGAGATACTCTTTGCACCATACTTCCCTTTGGGACATATTGGTATTTTTATTCATGTAATTCTCACTGAATATTCTTATTCTCTGGATTAGAATAGATGTCATTTCCCTCAAGAAGCATTTTCTGCCCCTCTTCAGTCTTGATCTCATTTCTCATTCCCTTCTGCCACCTTCCAGGTTGGATGTCCTTCTCTGTGTTCCATTACATCCAATTAACCAAAGACTCTCACAAATATTCTGGGTATGTCTCTGTACTCTTCATGCTTCCTAACTGTCCTACTGCTGATTGACAGCAGGGACTATGTCTATTTTAGTTTTGTATCCCTCGTGCCTTGTATAGTGCCACATAGTAAGCTCTTTCCTTTCCTTGTTAACATTTTCTTATTTTACAGAGTTTTTTCAAGTTAATATAACTCCATCACTGTAATAAATATAGTGAACAACACAAACATGAAAGTCTATGTAGGGTCAAGTTTCAATTTAACTATGTTCTTTATAACAATTAAAATATTTGGCATTGTTGTTTAGTTGGGCTTTGTTTGTTTTGTTAACATGCTATCTCTCTTTGGGGGAAAAAGAAAAGTCCATATCAGAAAGGTAGGCCTCCACCTAATATTGTCTTGCTTTATGAACTTCCTCCTTTACGTCAATTTTTACCATAAATCAAATTTCCAGTATTTTTCAATTTTTGGTGTGATTTTGCTTTCATTGTAGTGATTCTAGCCAAGATCCCTCTTGAGATTACAAAGCGGTTTGATTTTTCCCCTCCAAAGTACACTGCTTGTTTTTTGTTTGCGTTTAGAGTTACCATAAAGGCAATGTTTTCATGGAATTATTACTCAGGGTACTTTTTCTCCCAAGAGACACAGATGTTTCTGCTAAACTTTTATCCTCATAATCTGCATTTTAATAATGACCTGTTATGGGTTCATCTTAGGCCTTGATAGTTTGGCTGCTGTTGTTCTCAAGGTCATGGATCATCTTTTTTGGAGTCATGTTTGTTGTGATTGTTTAATGACAGCACCACATCTCTTATCTGGGATGTTTTCAGATGGCTCTGGACATTCCTTAGAATTAAGATTATTTCCAAAATTTGCCATTTTTAATTGTTAATCTTATTCCCAGTCGAGAGCATAATTTAAATAGTATTGCATTTTAAAGACAGATGAAAAATTATTTTTCAAGAAATTTTGCAAAAAAATTGCAAACCTCAGTATATTCAATCAGATCAGATCAGATCAGTCACTCAGTCACGTCCGACTCTTTGCAACCCCATGAATCGCAGCATGCCAGGCCTCCCTGTCCATCACCAACTCCTGGAGTTCACTCAGACTCACGTCCATTGAGTCAGTGATGCCATCCAGCCATCTCATCCTCTGTCGTCCCCTTCTCCTCTTGCCCCCAATCCCTCCCAGCATCAGAGTCTTTTCCAATGAGTCAACTCTTCACATGAGGTGGCCAAAGTACTGGAGTTTCAGCTTTAGCATCATTCCTTCCAAAGAAATCCCAGGGCTGATCTCCTTCAGAATGGACTGGTTGGATCTCCTTGCAGTCAAGGGACTCTCAAGAGTCTTCTCCAACACCACAGTTCAAAAGCATCAATTCTTCGGCACTCAGCCTTCTTCACAGTCCAACTCTCACATCCATACATGAACACAGGAAAAACCATAGCCTTGACTAGACAAACCTTTGTTGGCAAAATAATGTCTCTGCTTTTGAATATGCTATCTAGGTTGGTCATAACTTTACTTCCAAGGAGTAAGCGTCTTTTAATTTCATGGCTGCAGTCACCATCTGCAGTGATTTTGGAGCCCAGAAAAATAAAGTCTGACACTGTTTCCCCATCTATTTCCCATGAAGTGATGGGACCCAATGCCATGATCTTTGTTTTCTGAATGTTGAGCTTTAAGCCAACTTTTTCACTCTCCTCTTTCACTTTCATCAAGAGGCTTTTGAGTTCCTCTTCACTTTCTGCCATAAGGGTGGTGTCATCTACATATCTGAGGTTATTGATATTTCTCCCAGCAATCTTGATTCCAGCTTGTGTTTCTTCCAGCCCAGCTTTTCTCATGATGTACTCTGCATAGAAGTTAAATAAGCAGGGTGACAATACACAGCCTTGACGTACTCCTTTTTCTATTTGGAACCAATCTGTTGTTCCATGTCCAGTTCTAACTGTTGCTTCATGACCTGCATACCAATTTCTCAAGAGGCAGATCAGGTGGTCTGGTATTCCCATCTCTTTCAGAATTTTCCACAGTTTATTGTGATCCACACAGTCAAAGGCTTTGGCGTGGTCAATAAAGCAGAAATAGATGTTTTTCTGGAACTCTCTTGCTTTTTCCATGATCCAGCGGATGTTGGCAATTTGATCTCTGGTCCCTCTGCCTTTTCTAAAACCAGCTTGAACATCAGGAAGTTCACGGTTCACATATTGCTGAAGCCTGGCTTGGAGAATTTTGAGCATTACTTTACTAGCGTGTGAGATGAGTGCAATTGTGCGGTAGTTTGAGCATTCTCTGGCATTGCCTTTCTTTGGGATTGGAATGAAAACCGACCTTTTCCAGTCCTGTGGCCACTGCTGAGTTTTCCAAATTTGCTGGCATGTTGAGTGCAGCACTTCCACAGCATCATCTTTCAGGATTTGGAATAGCTCAACTGGAATTCCATCACCTCCACTAGCTTTGTTCGTAGTGATGCTTTCTAAGGCCCACTTGACTTCACATTCCAGGATGTCTGGCTCTAGGGCAGTGATCACACCATCGTGATTATCTGGGTCGTGAAGATCTTTTTTGTATAGTTCTTCTGTGTATTCTTGCCATCTCTTCTTAATATCTTCTGCTTCTATTAGGTACATACCATTTCTGTCCTTTATCAAGCCCATTTTTGCATGAAATATTCCTTTGGTATCTCTGATTTTCTTGAAGAGATCTCTAGTTTTTCCCATTCTGTTGTTTTCCTCTATTTCTTTGCATTGATCGCTGAAGAAGGCTCTCTTATCTCTTCTTGCTATTCTTTGGAACTCTGCATTCAGATGTTTATGTCTTTCCTTTTCTCCTTTGCTTTTCACTTCTCTTCTTTTCACAGCTATTTGTAAGGCCTCCCCAGACAGCCATTTTGCTTTTTTGCATTTCTTTTCCATGGGGATGGTCTTGATCCCTGTCTCCTGTACAATGTCACGAACCTCATTCCATAGTTCATCAGGCACTCTGTCTATCAGATCTAGGCCCTTAAGTCTATTTCTCACTTCCACTGTATAATCATAAGGGATTTGATTTAGGTCATACCTGAATGGTCTAGTGGTTTTCCCTACTTTCTTCAATTTAAGTCTGAATTTGGTAATAAGGAGTTCATGGTCTGAGCCACAGTCAGCTCCTGGTCTTGTTTTTGCTGACTGTATAGAGCTTCTCCATCTTTGGCTGCAAAGAATATAATCAGTCTGATTTCCGTGTTGACCATCTGGTGATGTCTGTGTATAGAGTCTTCTCTTGTGTTGTTGGAAGAGGGTGTTTGTTATGACCAGTGCATTTTCTTGGCAAAACTCTATTAGTCTTTGCTTCATTCTGTATTCCAAGGCCAAATTTGCCTGTTACTCCAGGTGTTTCTTGACTTCCTACTTTTGCATTCCAGTCCCCTATAATGAAAAGGACATCTTTTTTGGGTGTTAGTTCTGAAAGGTCTTGTAGGTCTTCATAGAACCGTTCAACTTCAGCTTCTTCAGCATTACTGGTTGGGGCATAGACTTGGATTACTGTGATATTGAATGGTTTGCCTTGGAAACGAACAGAGATCATTCTGTCATTTTTGAGATTGCATCCAAGTACTGTATTTCGGACTCTTTTGTTGACCATGATGGCTACTCCATTTCATCTGAGGGATTCCTGCCCGCAGTAGTAGATATAATGGTCATCTGAGTTAAATTCACCCATTCCAGTCCATTTCAGTTCGCTGATTCCTAGAATGTCGACATTCACTCTTGCCATTTCTTGTTTGACCACTTCCAATTTGCCTTGATTCATCGACCTGACATTCCAGGTTCCTATGCAATATTGCTCTTTACAGCATCAGACCTTGCTTCTATCACCAGTCACATCCACAGCTGGGTATTGTTTTTGCTTTGGCTCCATCCCTTCATTCTTTCTGGAGTTATTTCTCCACTGATCTCCAGTAGCATATTGGGCACCTACTGACCTGCAGAGTTTCTCTTTCAGTATCCTATCATTTTGCCTTTTCATACTGTTCATGGGGTTCTCAAGGCAAGAATACTGAAGTGGTTTGCCATTCCCTTCTCCAGTGGACCACATTCCGCCAAATCTCTCCACCATGACCCACCCATCTTGGGTTGCCCCACGGGCATGGCTTAGTTTCATTGAGTTAGACAAGGCTGTGGTCCTAGTGTGATTAGATTAACTAGTTTTCTGTGAGTATGGTTTCAGTGTGTTTGCCCTCTGATGCCCTCTTGCAACACCTACCATCTTACTTGGGTTTCTCTTACCTTGGTCGTGGGGTATCTCTTCACGGCCACTCCAGCAAAGCACAGCTATTGCTCCTTACCTTGGACGAAGGGTATCTCCTCACCGATGCCCTTCCTGACCTTCAACATGGGATAGCTCCTCTAGGCCCTCCTGCACCCGTGCAGCCATGGTTCCTATATATATATATATATTCAATACTTCTGGCTTATTACAGAACAAAATGTGGTAGGGAAAATAAAGCTCAGTGTGCTCATTTTTTTCAGAAAAATAAAACAGTTGATAGTAGGAAATTGACCAGATTGGGGGTTGGGGGCAGCAATACTGTTATGTAGCAAGAAAGCAAAAAAGTTGTTAATTTCCGGTTTTGTGGACCTCCATCCACTTGTTGAGTATTTGGATTAATGACTTTGGACTTGGGTATGGGAGGACATTCCTGCCCCCTCTCCTTGTAGACTACATTTGCTTAGAGATGAGGGTGAGGGCAGGGTTGTGCAGGGTTGAAGACATTGGTAGTAATGTGAGCTAATGTCTTTCTGCTTAGACTCCTCCATCAACTATTGTGTAGTAGAAATTGCCTCATATATGTAAAGAACATTTAAAGTTTAGAAACAAGCTATTTTTTTTTCTCTCTTTTACAAAGTATGACTTTCCAGACTCAAAAACAAAAAAATTAGCTTTGAGCCTTAACGCTGAAAAGGAGCTTTGTGTGTATGTGTGTACTTCTATTTTTTCTTTTAAGTATTTAATATTTTCTTGAAAAATTTTAAATCTCATTCATGTCTTATTTTTTAAATCTTTGGTTTATTTTTTTAAATTTTTTAAAATTTGTATTTTTAAATGAAATAAGGATGAATATTTTTAATGGTAAAAGATACAATTCACAAAGAAGATAGACATCACGAAAAGGAGCTTTTGATTCTAGGCTGTATCTTCCTCCTCTGCCTAGAGCAATAAGACAGATGTTTTGGCCTCAATAGCCAAAGGAATTTAAAGAAAACTGCTTACAGATAAGAAAAGATGCTTGAACAGGTAGCCAGATAATTACCATAGCACAGAGGTTAAGAGGACACACTTTCAAGTCAGAACAAACTGGGTTGAAACCCCAGTTCCCCATTTATTAGCTTTGTCACCTTAATAATGTTATTTGACATCTCTGAGCCTGTTTTCCTTATCTGTTAAATGGATAACTAAATGTTTGTAAATAAGGATTGAATCTGCTAATATATATAAGGCACTATGTGCTTTTAACACAGCAAACACATAATTTGTAGTTGTTAAATGGACTCAGAACTCTTTTGCAAAGGAAAAAAAGGAGAATATTACACTGGATGAGAGGCTAGTACTTTTTAGGCTGTAACACTGGGTTTGGCCAAAAAGCTTGTTTGAGTTTTCCATAACATCTTATGGAAAAACCCAAACTTTTTCGGCCAGCCAAATTATAGCTATTTCAAGTTCTGAGGAAAGAAACGTGTTACTGATATTTCCTCTAATAGAATTCCTTATAAGTATACACAAAGAACTCAAAGAACAAAAGCGGGCGGAGAGTGAGCAGACTAGGAATCATAGAACAGTGACTGTGAGGTCCAGGCCGGTGGGAACCTATGAGTCTGCTGTCTACACAGATCCTGTCTAACAGAGACATTAGTTCACTCTGGTGCATCTGTGTTACTGATAAAGCCCAGTATAGTGACAGAGTCAGGCTGAGCTGATTAATGTTGTTTTCATGAATAATGAGAGTTGGTGAGGTGATCTTGATCCTGCCCCCCTTTTCACTCAGGTGGTGAATTAGGAGACACAATTTGAACTAAATGATCAACTAGAAAAGCAAATTGTTTCTCTCAAAGAGAAAATGGAAAAAAATCATGGAAATCCTTCAGATATGGAAGCAACTATATATATATATGTATATTTCATAAGTTGAGTAAAAACTGATAAAAGATCAATTACTTATATTTGCTTTGTTATAGACAGACTGTCTTCTATTTGAGTCTATGAACAGATGCCAGTGGTGAGTAAAAGATGGTTAAATAAAAGGAATAATTGAAGGAAAGTATGTGTATTTCCTGCCCCTAGGCAGATTCTACACAAAATTTTAAAGGTCCAAATAAAATACTTTGTTCAGTGGAGCTTTTCTTAGGATGTAAGGAATCCTATACATATGGCCTTGATCTCTCCCTTATAAACTTGGACAGAGATTCTGTTGCAAGTACAAACCAAATAGAACTGGAAGGATCTCAGTGGTCAGGCTTGAGTGTATCTGTTCCTTGTAATCTAAAAGTGCCTGTGTGCTGTGTGCTAAATCACTTCACTCATATCCAGCTCTTTGTGACCCTATGAACTGTAGCCTGCCAGACTCTTCTGTCCATGGGATTCTCCAGGCAAGAATGCTGGAGTGGGTTCTATTTCCTCTTCCAGGGAATCTTCCCAACCCAGGAATTGAACCACGTCTCTTCGTGTCTTCTGAATTGTCAGATGGATTCTTTACCACTAGCGCCAACTGGAAATAGCTCTCCTCATACCCATCACTTCCATCCTAGTTCCTCTAGAATACACACACACACACACACACACAATATGTATAAAATCTAACAACCCATTCAATTACCTCACTGGCCTGCTTTACCTACTTCGTTTGTTGGTTGCCTAGCGACATTGTTTTTCCTTTGAGAGCTAATTTTCAGTTCAGTTCAATAGCTCAGTCATGTCCGACTCTTCGACCCCATGGACTGCAGCACGCCAGGCTTCCCTGTCCATCACCAACTCCCGGAGTTTACTCAAAGTCATGCCAAATGAGTCAGTGATACCATCCAACCATCTCATCTCCTCTGCTGTCCCCTTTTCCTCCTGCCTTCAATCTTTCCCAGCATCAGGGTCTTTTCCAATGAGTCAGTTCTTTGCATCAGGTGGCCAAAGTATTGGAGTTTCAGCTTCAGCATCAGTCCTTCCAATGAATATTCAGGACTGATTTCCTTTAGGATGGACTGGTTGGATCTCCTAATTTTAATCCCTGATAAATGAATTTATGTTTTATACTTTACAGAGTGTATTTATTTGCATTTAATTCATTCAAATATTTTTGAATATTTGTTTAAAATGTAGAGGAGGCCCCTAACATGACTTATGTCGAACTCTTGCTGTTTTTATTGCAAGAATACTCAGAGAAACATGAAAAGCTTGTAAATAAATCAAGGGTACTGTGCATGAAGATGAAGATTCAATACTCAACTAAATTAGCAGGACTTAACATTACTCTTAATAGTAATAATAATTTGTCCATAATTAAACATATGTATATAATATGCAAATTAATTCCATACACATTATTTCTGTCTTGCAACAAACCCCATGTCATAAAATTTAATATTGTTATTTTAATATATGTGATTTTAAGCTTAAAGACTCTGAATGATTTACTCAGTTTCACACATCTGGAAATGTGGATTCAAATTCTCTTACTCTTAAAACTATGCAATTTAACTCTGCTGTACCAACAACCCTGCAATACTGCTAATCAGAAGTAATGTGTGTTTTAGTACCTGTGGTAAGGCACTAAGTGCCTGCTGTATTCCTGGGCATTTATGGAGAATACTCTGAATAACTGCAAACCTTTAATGAAAGGTATAGAAAAATCATCTACTTTTGTTAATGAATTTAGGGATAAAGTAACTTTTTTTTGCAAACCTGTTATGTACAATCCAGAAATACCATTGTGACTGTTTTAGAAAGTCAGGAAAATAATATGGTTTTTTTGTTTGTTCTTTTTTCTTGTTGGAAAAGTGGCCAAGACTCTGCCATGGAGTCATAGCTCCATCTTGTGGTATTTAGAAATTGCTGCAAGGGCTGTTTTAAATGTAGTGTTTCTTAACTGTCGGTAGAATTTTACTACTGCCTACAGAATATGGTGGGCTGCCGTCTATGAGGAGAAGGCAATGGCACCCCACTCCAGTACTCTTGCCTGGCAAATCCCATGGACGGAGGAGCCTGGTAGGCTGCAGTCCATGGGGTCCCTAAGAGTCAGACACGACTGAGTGACTTCACTTTCACTTTCCACTTTCATGCATTGGAGAAGGAAATGGCAACCCACTCCAGTGTTCTTGCCTGGAGAATCCCATGGACAGAGAAGCCTGGTAGGCTGCAGTCCGTGGGGTCGACAGAGTCGGACACGACTGAAGCGACTTAGCAGCAGCAGCACCAACAGAATATAAAATATCAAGTACTGCCTACAGAATATAAAACGTTCTGGCTTCCTTCTTCTAGATAACCCACCCCCAGTCCTAGCTCAAGAAATGAGGGCATCTAGCATTACGGAGAAGGCAATGGCAACCCACTTCAGTACTCTTGCCTGGAAAATCCCATGGACGGAGGAGCCTGGTAGGCTGTAGTCCATGGCGTCACGAAGAGTCGGACACTTACTAAGCGACTTCACTTTCACTTTCATGCATTGGAGAAGGCAATGGCAACCCACTCCAGTGTTCTTGCCTGGAGAATCCCAGGGACGGCAGAGCTGGGATCTGGTGGGCTGCCATCTGTGGGGTCGCACAGAGTCGGACACGACTGAAGCAACTTAGCAGCAGCAGCATTATTGAAGTTAGCAACAGAGTGCTGGTGTGACATGAGAGAAGACTCCGCTGCATATCTAGGAAGGATTTCATCAGTTTTCTCATTGCTACCTCAGACTCTGTGACATACTCATGTTCATGAAAAATACATTTATTTCCCTTGATGAATTGTTATTCTTGAAGAAAATGTCATTCTCTAAGAAACAGAGAATTATATTTCTCTTCAAAAGAACAAAAAAATGTTAGAAGAACCAAGAATGTGGGGCCACATACTAAGCAGAAAGGAAAGATAATGAAAGTTCAGGTTCTTAAGGAACTGACCCTCTCTCTTCTCTGGGAGGTACCCTGAGTATTCTGGTTTTCTTACACAGTGGAATTCAGGAGGAGTTTGTCTAAAGAGCAGGGATTAGGAATCTAGCCACGGAGCTGGTGCTGGAAGTAGCCAGTGAAAGTGAAAGTCGCTCAATCGTGTCCAACTCCTTGTGAATTCACCAGGTCAGAATACTAGAGTGGGTAGCCTTTCCCTTCTCCAGGGGATCTTCCCAACGCAGGGATCAAACCCAGGTCTCCCGCATTGCGGGTGGATTCGTTAGCAGCTGAGCAAGGGAAGCTGAACAAAGGAAGCCCAAGAACACTGGAGTAGATAGCCTACCCTTCTCCAGCGGATATTCCCCACCCAGGAATTGAACCGGGGGTCTCCTGCATTGCAGGTGGATTCTTTACCAACTCAGCTATGAGGGAAGTTGGAAGTAGCCAACTGCTAAGCAAAAAAACTTGGGATCCTAGAATCCCGCATCCAGTCAAGAAATCTCTCTTTTCCAAGGACAAAAGAGGTATTGTCTTATTCTTTATATAAAAAGCAATATTTGTGAGGATCAGACATGTACCATTTGTGTAATGCAAACATTTTGGTTTTATGTTAATTTTAGGTTGATAATCAGAGAAAAGGGCTTAAATTAGTTGTTTTTGTTTGTAAATTTACAGACACTTTATCCTTGTTGTAGATTGCTTAGTCTTTTGGAGTAACCTATACATGCATACTTAAGAAACTGATGTTTCTTAGTTTGAATACTGATTTTGAGTAACTTCAAATTGCAAGTTTGCTTATGAGCAATATAGAGATATATAAAACCAGTACACATAGTGCCTGACAGAGTGAGCTGCATGTTAGTTCCCTTCCTTCCTTCCCTTGATAAAAGAGAAGTATAATTTCATTGAAGCAAGTCTGTTGTGAAATTAACCTTGATCCACTTGAAGGAATAAGAGCGAGGGCAAAGCCCAGAGATGTGCAATCTGACTTACTAAGCTCTGCTGTCATTCAAGTTGTGAATCTTCTGGTACCTTCTTAAAGCTCTGGTAGAATTCTGTGGTTTTTTGTACCTGTCCAGATAGCAGGGGGGAGAAGGCAATGGCACCCCACTCCAGTACTGTTGCCCAGAAAATCCCATGGATGGAGGAGCCTGGTAGGCTGCAGTCCATGGGGTCGCTAAGAGTCAGACATGACTGAGCGACTTCACTTTCACTTTCCACTTTCATGCATTGCAGAAGGAAATGGCAACCCACTCCAGTGTTCTTGCCTGGAGAATCCCATGGACGGAGAAGCCTGGTAGCCTGCAGTCCATGGGGTCGCACAGAGTTGGACACGACTGAAGCGACTTAGCAGCAGCAGCAGATAGCAGGGACCTCTGTGGGGATTTAATGCTTCAAATAAAAAGTGTAGAACCTTTACTCCCCTTGGGCCAGCTGGGTTGTACATTTTCTAGCCCCTTTTGTTTGCATCTACTGGAAACAGAACCTAGAGCCTCCCTAATGTTCCAGGAATTTTCAGATGTGTCCCACAAAGATCTGCAGCCTTTCCCTGGAAAGCTAGAATCTGTTTTAAGTGTACCAAACAACTAAATGTCAAGGCTAATTAGGCTGTTTCACCTCTGATGAGCACTAGCGAGTTCTCAGGTTCTGACCTGGCCCTCTGGGTTTCTTCATTAATCTCATTTAGGCAGGTTACGGGCTGAGGATGCACTATGCTCTTTATCAGAGCTTGATGACCTCCGCTATGCAGCCCCACAGATGGTTCCCCAGCAGTGTGCTGAGCAATCTTTCAGTGCTTTACTGTCGTGACTAACATTTGGCAGTGCGTGCCTTCTTTCCTAGGTTAGCTTCCTTAGGCCAAGTCAAGCTTCGTACCCATGACACTGTGCCACACACAGGAAAGAAGATTGGCTCCTCTGCTTCCCAACGTCCCTTTACTGACCAGCACTGCCACATCCTTAGCTGCTAGCCAGTCTATCAAGTTGTGTTCTTTAACTTTCAAACTCTTTAAGAATCACATGGATAATGTATTGAAAGTTTACGTTTTGGAGTTTACTCTAAGAGATCCTCATTTCGTAGGTCTAGGGTAAGCCCTGAACACTAGTATTTTTAGCAGGCATTTCAATAGGTTCTATTGTAGAGAACAATTTGAAGGGAAAAAAAAGATTTGGGGAATTTATATCCTTCAGAGAAAGATGTGCAAGACAGCCTGTCTTGTGACAAGAGTTACTATAAAGTTTTTATCACCAAGTTTCGCCATTTCCCTATGGCCCGCTCTACTGCAAAGTGGAAGTCCTAGTCTTGACACACTTGGAATCATGAAATCAGTGATCCCTTATCTCAGTCTGTTTGGGCTGCTATTAAAAAACAAACAAAAAAAATGAGTGGTTTTTAAGCAGCAGAAATTTATCTGTCTCAGTTCTGGAGGCTGAGAAGTCCAGGATGATGATGCCAGCGGATTCAGTGTTTGCTGAGGGCTCGCTTTCCAGTTCATAGACAACGCCCTCTTGTTGTGTCCTCACATGGTGCAAGGGGCGAAGGAGATCCGGGGCGGGGGGTTCTATTTCATAAGAGCATTAAGCCTGTGCATGAGGGCTCACCCTCATAAGCTAACCATCTTCCAAAGGCCCCCATCTCCTGACACCATCACGTCAGGCATTACGATTTCAGTATATGAGTTTGGGAGAGGGACACCCAGACTGTAGCACCCCTGTTTCTCTCTGTTTCTAATTTTCCCCCAGTGTCCTCTCCTTTGTTTTCCACTACATCCAGACAACTCGGACCCTTCAAGGAAACCTCTCACCAACACATGTGTCTGTCAATCAGATGGTTAGAGCACAGGAGATTCTTTCCTAAAGCCAACAAGACGGGCTGGTGGTGTGAGGCACAAGGAAGGGGGTGTAGAAACAGAAAAAAACATTCTTTAGGAAAATGTTTGGTCCACCTCAAGTGTTCTCTGCAGGACTCTTGGTCAATCTATAGAAAATCAATTCATGGAAAGACAATTTGCCAAAATCCAAATCCTTATAATTTGTTCTTATATCTTAAGGCATTTTCAGGAAGGTTCAATTTGTTGAAAATGGTCTGTAGAATCAATATGAGGTATTCTGTCACAGACATCACCAGATTTGTGTTCTCCCCAAAGATCAGAATGGTTAATTTGGAGACAAATGTAACCTCAAATCAGAGAAAAGTTAAAACAAATTTTATATGTAAATCTATTGTTGTCCACCAGGGGGCGCTTGACATTTAAGCATGCATTGTTAAAATTGCCTTCCTTGAGAAGTATGGCATATCTACAAGTTGTGATTAACTGTTTTCTTAGGGTTTTCTCTTGTAAACATTCAATAGAGTGATTTTTAAAGCTTGTAGTTTTTATATGTTCTTTAGCATAGCAATTACCATTATTTAGAAAAATAGGTGGCTAATACTTTGGCCACCTGATGCGAAGAACTGACTCATTTGAAAAGACCCTGATTCTGGGAAAGATTGAAGGCAAGAGGAGAAGGGGACGACAGAGGATGAGATGGTTGGATGGCATCACCGACTCAATGGACATGAGTTTGGGTAAACTTCAGGAGTTGGTGATGGACAGGGAGGCCTGGCGTGCTGCAGTCCATGGGGTCGCAAAGAGTCAGACACGACTGAGCAACTGAACTGAATTGAGGTGGCTAATAGAGCCTCTTTTCTACTTGGGATAAAGGAAAGGGACATAAAAATCTAAGTATGTTTGATTTCAGGTGTGTAAATATACCCTGAAATTTCTTATTCTTACCCTGTTGTTTCAGTCTTCTGTTAGAAGGTGACTTTTTACAGATTAAGACATGAATATAGGTGAAGTATGATACTGCTTGCAATGCTAAGAACTGACTAGTTTCAAAAATAAAACAAAACAGCTTTTCCATAATAGGAGTTGAATTGTGTGTGTGTGTGTGTGAGATGGGGCAGGGGTGGGGAAGGGGCATAATTTCTAGTGGAGTCTTCAATTTAGCTGTAGCTTCAGTATATCTTTCCAAGCTGCAATTTTCTAGCATGTGACCACTGATTATATAATCAGATAAAACCAGCTCTTTGGGAAGACCAAGAACTTGTGAGTCTTCCAGTGATTTGGATGTGATGGGATAAGAGACTGTGTGCCTTTGATAAAATCATTTTTAAATACTAGTTTATTTTGAAGTCAGTAAAATAAAGAATCAAAATCTAGAATGAACCTTAACATTATTGTAGTATGACTTCATAATTTTTAAAGGATTTCCAATGTGTATAATAATTTTATAAATGGAATCACAAATGTCTTGCATTTAATGGTCCATGACTAATGTAGTTTTCACAAAATCCAGTATTTGTCCTCATTTTCTCAGCTCTCTTCCCTTTGCTCTACTCCCAGAAAACCAGCAGCCAGGATTACTCCTCACAGCATAGGAAATTGGGGGGTTCTTCAGTTGAGAAACTAAAATGCCCTTAAGAAGAGCAGTCAGTGTGTCCACCCGGAGAATGTATCTCACAGACTTCCCAGCACAGGAAGGCTCGTTGACTGAGGACCCTTGGTTTTGGGCTTCGAAGTCCATCACTGCTTTTCATCAAGACCACACCTCCCACTGTTCCTACCACATGGTCAGAAGCAAGGGGATACCAAGGCAGACGTATTCCTGGGAAACACAGTTACCCCGTTGTGGGTAACTTTGCCAGACTTTCCTTAGGCGGCTGCCAGCCTGGGCTGCTTCCGCTTTCTCCTGACCTCCCATTCTCCCGTTCACTGGGGGTCACACTTGCATTACAGTTGACTGCTTTCCCAGCCCTCTCCTGCTCCTTTCCTATTTCCTTCCACACAGGCATTTCTAATAATGGATTATTTTCACATCTAATCCCATCTTGGTATCTGCTTCTTAGAAGACCGCGTCTACAGCTAGTGGTACTGGGGGTGCTATGAGAAAACAGCGGTAACATGAGATTTGGGCCTGGCTCACTTACTGAGTGACAGCCAGAAGGTGCTGTCCTGATCAATAGATTGGCACCAGTGGATCCTGGCTCAGTGTGGCCATTCAGTTGCTAAGGACTTCGCTGATGGCAACCTTGGAAAATGTTCTTGTGGAGGAAAATTCTGTGAAAGAAGCCATGATGCAGGCATTTGGAAAATACAGGCTTATTACTAAGTTGTATTTCCATCCTTCATAAAGATAATGAGCGTCTGAGAATAGTTAGTAAGCCCTTAATGCCTAACAATGAAAAGCAGGGAGCCTTGGTGTGGTGGTGTCTGCAAGAGGCTGTCTATACAGTAGTGAAAGGGCAGCCACAATAGAACAGCAGGGCTGTCCAAGCAGGCCTGCTGGGAAGGGCAGGGCCCTGATGGGAAGAACCAGGGATCCTAAACCTGTGGCAGGACATCTGGATGACTGCCCGTAATGACTCTACCCCTCCACCCGGCCCCTCTGGGTGGGCAGGGGTGGCCCACGTCTAGCTCTGGGAAGGGCTGGAGCACTCACAGTCCTGGAAGCTGCTGCACAGGCCTCTCGCCAACAGGGCGACCATCTGCCCCCTCTGGAGCTGTCCCCACCTCTTCTCCTGGCTGCCAAGACAATTAGTGAGGGTGGTGTTCAACATCTATAATTTTTAAAATTAAAAAGTTAAGAACAGAGGAGTGGAGGCTGAGGACAGTTAGCCTAGTGAAAAGCATGAGTCTTTCCTTATTTCCCAGAGCTAACCAATTTTTAGATCCAGAAATCACTGACCAAAGAAGCGGCTGGGTTACTAGAAGGAAGGACCCTGCAGTAGCAGTCCAAGTACATATCACGACAGTATCTCCAGTCTGCCCCTCAAGAGACCTCTGACCACGTGCCCAAGTAGCTGTACACTGCGGGAAAGGAAATAACCAGGATGGGGGTCTAAGCCTGAAGTCCAAATCACAGTGGGCCATGTGCCCACAGACTCGCCTAACCCCACAGTGATGATTTTCTCAGTCCCTGAATACCTAGTGAAGTCCATATACTTGGCAGTTGACATTAACCTTCCATCAGGCCCTCATCTCTGAAGTAAAAGCTATCATGGTGCAGAAAACCAAATAGAAACGTGGGAAATGGTGCCTTCCCCCACCCAGGCCAAAATTGCCAAACACAAATAATTTCTTATCCCAGGGAAGACAGCAGAGGGCTTAACATCACTCTGTTTAATTTGCCAGTCTGACCTCTGCAAACCCTGGGTGTATCTTAGAGAAAGACTGTAGGTTACTGCAGGCTTAACCAGTTAGTAGCCCCACCTGTTTTGCCAGGTGTGGTATCACTGCTCAAGCAGACTAGCAGGTCTTCAGTGTAGGGTGTGCAGCCACTGCTTGGAGAGTATACTCTTTCCATTCTGACTAGAAAAGAGAGTCAAGACCAATTTGTGGCTTCTAGTTTCAGTTCCAGGTATGTATAGTGCTTGGAAGTCATCGATCTTGTCACCACAACAACAGCAAAGATGGGTAACCTGAAAATCAGTGACTCTTCTTTACTCATTAAAAAACTGAATTTGCAGAGCAAATTCCCACCCTGAAATCTGTATAAACAGACAAATCCAGACAGGCATTGAGATCTGCTTAGCCTAGTATACAAACTGATAGGAACACTTAAATGGTAATTGTGATGCATTACTGGAGGAAGTATAGGCGCATCCATTATGAAAGTTGGAGACTTAACACGCCCTGTCAGTAATTGATAAATCAAGAAGGCAGAAAAATCAATAAAGATACTCAATAGCTTATCCGAATAGCACCATCAGTCAACTCAATCTGTTGACATTTATAGAATGTCCCATCCCACTACAGCAGAATACAGATTCTCCTCAAGCTTGGGTGTAACATTCACCACTGTAAAGCACCTTCTAGGCACCCTATTAGACTCTGAGCTTCATGAGTTAGGGTCTGGGCTTGTCAGTCTCACTGTGGAATCCCCAGCACAATGCCTGACACACAGGAGGTGCTTGATGAATATTTTTTGCATAAAGGAATGAATTGTAAAATTGGGAGACAAGGAATCAGATCGTCATGGGAATAGCACCAAGATACAGTCTTAACACAGAGAAAGCAGATGGAAAATATTTAAGCTTCAAAGGTTAAAACTGCAAACCCACACTGACAAATAACAGAAATCATCCTTTTATTGTAGAAACTACCACTTGATTAATATTCCTAAACCCCTGCTTTCATCATATCACTTCTTTAATAACTTTCAATAGCTGTGGTGTTTCGACTCCTGAACTTAGCATCCGAAGCCTTCTCTAACCAGGACCTTCCCCAGTTATCTTGCTGCTGCTGCTGCTAAGTCGCTTCAGTCGTGTCCAACTCTGTGCGACCCCATAGATGGCAGCCCACCAGGCTCCCCCGTCCCTGGGATTCTCCAAGCAAGAACACTGGAGTGGGGTGCCATTGTCTTCTCCTCCCCAGTTATCTTACCTTGCCTCTTATTAATTGCTCAGATATTTTCCTTCAGCTCTTGAATTCATCTATTTCCTATCTACATTTCTTGTTTGAGCTTCTAGAGTTTTGGAGTGTATCTCATTCATATCTCATTAATATGAAAATAACTTGTGTTCCATTTGTTTATTTGTAAATTAATTTCTTTCAGTATTTCAAGTGCATTTTTCCATTGACTCAGTATTAAAAATGATTAGATTCTATTTACATCTCTAAAAATGTATTAACAAATGATGTAAGTGAAGCGTATTACTACAGAAAGCAAAGCTGGGAATCCTTGGAGCAAGGGTCTATGTAGCAAAATTTTGGACTACATCCATCACTCCCTGATTGTCCCTTCAATAACTCTCATTTTGGAGCATTGGTTTACTTCGTAAGGGTTTAATTTTCTGTAGAGAACTCAGTCCATTTATCCTCTTCTACTGATAGGGCTTTCATTGATTTTCTTCTGGAGCAAGTTTGTGTTTGGAGGCATGTATGTATATGTGCAAGCTCAGTCGTGCCTGACTCTGCGACCCCATGGACTGCAGCCCGCCACGCTCCTCTGTCCATGGGATTTTCCAGGCAGGACTACTGGAGTCCGTTGCCATTTCCTCCTCCAGGGGTTCTTCCCAATCCAGGGATTGAACCCGGGTCTCCTGCATCTCCTGCAATCCAGGCGGATGCTTTACCGCTGAGCCACCAGGGAAGCCTGTATTTGGGGGTGGGGGGTTGGAAACCACTTAGGACACCAGTGCATAATTTTTGAAGACAAGTAATGGCTGCCTGAGAAGTATCACTGACCATGTTTTAACAGAGATGTTAAGCAAACATGCACAGTGGAGAATTGTCACTTCCAAAGGATTTGTTTTATCGTTGCTGCTATTTTTAGACACTAGAACTTGTCCTGTTACAGCTGACCTAATTATTCCCATTAATACAATTTTTTTACACTTCTGATAATTACCAGCAAGTATCTAAGAGAAAATCAGTAAGTTTTTAGAGAATGAGCTGAATTTCAGGAGGTGGGTATGAGCTCTAAAATAACTTGCAGTTTTGCTTTGTGGCGATTTAAATCAGCTGCTTCCATTTCTATTTGAATGTTTCTTGTAATAGATTCGGTGACCCAGATCATGACCAGCAAGAGCTGTGTAGAATTCGACTTGGAGATTTTTAAATTTAAAGTGTCAGAATATGAGAAATAATGGGAGTTATTGGGAAAGATCAGTTATTAGTTTCGGAATTAACATTCTAAACCCAATCTGTGTAATGCATTATTGTTCTGGTGCTTGGCTAACCCTTTTCTCCTCTACGCTGTTCACCTATTTGTGGTGATAGGTTGATGTCATGGTTTCCAGAACTATTCTACTCTGCCATATTTTCACAGTTCCCTTGATTATCAACTTTACTGCCTGTTCCTCTTTTTATTTATTTATTTATGGCTGTACTGGGTCTTCGTTGCTGTGTGGGCTTTTCCCTATCTGCACCAGTGGGAGCTTCTGTTGTTGTGGAGCATGGACTCCTGAGGGCCCTGGCTTCAGTAGCTGCGGCACGTGGGCTCAACAGTTGCGGATCCCAGGCTCTCGAGCACAGGCTGAGTAGTTGAGGCACAAAGGCTTAGCTGCTCCGTGGCATGTGGGATCTTCCCAGAGCAGGGATCAAACCCATGTCTCCTGCATTTGCAGGCAGATTCTCTACCACTGAGCCACCAGGAAAAGCCTTACTGCCTGTTCTAACACTGTACTTACCCTGATAGCAATCGTATGAATACACACATATAGTAATCATTTAGTGTGTATTGTCTTTGGAGTCAGATTACCTGGATTCCAGCTCTACCATTTACTAGCTCTGTGCCTTTAGGCAAGTTATTTAAGCTCTATCAGATGCAATTTTCTCAACAGTAAAATGAATATATTAGCCATCTTCATGGCTGTAATAAGGATTAAATAATCTGTAGAAAGCATTTAGCACAGTACATGGCATATTATAACAATAAATATTATCATTATTGCTGAAAAGGTACATATTATAGACTTTTGAAGTCACAGAATGATATGGAATAGAAGGAATTTGCCAATGAAGAAATTGGTGGTCCTAATATTATTTAAAATGTGAGTGCATGTAAAAACACTGTTATACTTTCAGAAATCCTTAAATGCGTTGCTTAAACAATTAGAGAGAAAAGGAATCTTGAAAATCAAGTGAAAGACTATGCACTGAGACTGGAACAAGAGTCAAAGGTTTGTTTTTATTTCTATGCTAAGAAATTCCTTTGGAACTGGCATGATTTTTGGTGTGTTATTAAAAACATACTATATAATTTTCCAGTATACTTACAAAACTATTTTGTATACTATTTGGAAAAAGCATAGAGACATAACTTAGCAGTGGTCTTGCTAGTATTGTAAATCTTCTTCGATACCAGTTTCTTTACTTTTATATCTTTCACATAAGCTTGCCACAGGACCAGCAATGAGCGCCGTACATACCCTGCTGAAATGTCTCAGGCAACTTTTGTTTCTTTACCTTCAGTTTATAAGAGGTACTGTAAATTATGTTTTTCACTTTTCTAGGTTTTTTGATTGGTTTGGTTTAGTAGAGAAGCAGCTGTTGGAATTAAAGGAGAAACAGTACCAAGTTTCTATATATGGAAGGTGAAAAAGAAAATATGTAACTTTTATAAAAAGGTAAAAATAAGATATATGTTTCCCAAATTAAGATTATATTTTCTGTACTTGTTTCTTTAGTTGTTCCTTTAGTTTGATTTGTAATTACTAGAATTCAAACAAGTAGTTATCACTTCTCTGTCATGAAAGTCAAGGCATTTTATCTCATAGCTATGCATGATGAAGTCTAAGATAGACCCCACACTGCTATTGCTAGAAAGTGTGCACTTACAAGCAGCAGGACAGGAAGTGATCAATGAATTATGAAAGACACTGCACATACTTTCCACAGTTTTTCATTCCCTTTTCCATTTTATTTATGATGTTGTTGGTATATAGTTTTGGTTTAGATGTTGTCAGACCTATCTTTTATTTATGGCTTCTTGTATCATATTTTAAAAGACTGTCTTTGTCTCAGTGTTTCATAACATTCATCACATCTCTTTAGTACTTATATGGCTTAATATTTGATATTTAGATATTTAATCCTTAGTAACTATTTTGATATATGTTTTCAGGTTAGGATGCAAATTCAGTTTTCAATGTGCATGATTTGAATGGAAGTGTCCAAAGAGGGGTAGGATGTATGAATCTAAGAGAAAAAAATAAAAGATCAGGATTGAAGCAATGGATTTAGAACTTGTTAGCATATAGATAGTAAATGACCCCATGTGAATGAATCACATGCATCAGGGAGAATACACAGGGTGAAGAGATAGTCTGAGATACAGCTCTGAAGAGTTTCAGGAGTGATAGCCAGGGAAGAAGAGCCGAAAAGAGGGTCAGTGTCCTCAAGACATAGGTACCTGAGACACTGAGGTAGAGGACCTTGAGGGCTGGTTTTGACATAAAAGTAATCAGCTGATCACTGATTTGGTGTTTCCAGAGGCTCAATGAAGGGACTGGAAGGAAGGGAGTTAGCTTTGGGAATTGGAATAGAGAATGGGGTGCACAGAACAACTTGAGAATGAAAGTCAGGGTGAGGGGTAAAGGCAAGCTTGGACTTCTAGTGCCAACGAAGGTAAGTAGGAAATTGAGACAAAATTATGGTCTCTTGCCCATAAAATGGACAGTCAGTCCACCTTTTATAGTCCTGGGTGCTTGGCTGGAAGCCCTGCTTCCTCCTGCTGCACCGGCATCCAGGGGCCTTTCCTCAGACCACACACTCTGTGTCCTCAGAATATGCTGCTTCTCCTACATTCCAGTTCTGCCTCCTTCAAGGTGTAGCCAAACGCCCTCTCCTTTATGAGGCCATGATGATGAGAGGCCACAGACTTTGGAGTCACTGCGAATTGGACTCGAATCCCAGATTTGTACCTACTGTGGTGTGACCTTTGGAGGCCTCGATTTCTTTCCTCCTCTGGAAAAGGGAAGTAGTTGGAGTATCCTGCCAGGGATTTGTGAGGCTCTGGAGATATGATGTATGTAAAGTGCTGAGTGAAATGCCTGGCACATAATTGGTTCTAAATTCCAATAAACTGAATATTATTTTCCTGTTTTTCTTTCCAACCTCCCTAGCCCCTCCCTCTGTGACAGGGGCATCAGCATTTCTACTTGCCTTAGCCATCCTCCTTTAGCTTTGTTTATCTGAAAAAAAAATCATTTGGGTGGAATAGCTCCTACTCTGATTATACAGGATCACTGAACATACAATCAAAGCCTATTTTAACAGCTTCCCAGGAAGATGTTAATCCTGTTTCCCTGTATAAATGTTAATAAGGATTTTCACTCCAGAGTGAATTGTTAATCTTTATAGTCAAAGATTGTTCTGACTATGTGGATACTATGGTGACTGGAAAGGTCAATGAATGATTTGCCATTCTTTCCATGCTGAATACATAAATAATTGATTCTTTAGTAGATAACTAGAGCTGTTTGCTGAGTCTGCTGTTTATATTTCTGCTGGCTTCACAGTTTGGGCTGAAACTGAGTTTCCACATCTTAGGATTCTTCCAATTTACACGGTATATGGACAGTATGGACATTGCTTTTTAATACTATACAGGCAATCTAGCCGATATTTTATAATAACTATACAGTGTACAGCAAAATGAAGTGAAAGTGTTAGTCATTCAGTTGTGTCTGACTCTTTGCAACCCCATGGACTGTAGGTTGCCAGGCTCCTCTGTCCATGGAATTCTCCAGGCAAGAATAGTGGAGTGGGTTGCCATTCCCTTCTCCAGGGAATCCTCCTGACCCAGGGATCAAACCCAGATCTCTTGCATTGCAGGCAGGCTCTTTACCATGTAAGCCACCAGAGAAGCCCCCAAAATGCAGTATAACCTGTAAAAATTGTCAATCACTGTATTGTACACCAGTACAATACAATATTGTATAATTTTGATGTACAATATAATATTGTACATCAACTATACTTCAATTAAAAAAGAAAGGAGAAAAAAAGATATACAGGCATACCTAGGAGATATTGCAGATTTGATTCCTGACCATCACAATAAAGTAAAACAAATATTACAATAAAGTGAGTCACATGAATTTTTTGGTTTCTAGTCCATATTAAAAATTTTTACACTGTAATGTAGTACAACAGCATTATATCTAACATACAGTATCCATACTTGGTTAGGAAAGAGTTAATTGAGAATTGACTATTCCTCTTATCTCTGAAAGCAATCAAGAAATAAGAGGATAAATGCTCAACTATTTGTATTTCAGACCTCTGGCTCCTACCAAGTTTCTCAAAGGAAACAGATGGATCAACTGCCTAAAATGAAAGAGAATCTAGTGAAAACGTAAGTCTAGATCTTTCCATTCTAATTAATTACATTCAAATGTGAATGGTATTCACGAAACAGGTGTCCATTATATTTTGGAAGCTTAACTTCTATAGCAACAATGTAAAATAGCAGATGTTAAGAGAACTTAGAGAAGTTTGTATTCTCCATTTACTATTTATATATATATCTGGTAGGTTCCAGGAATATTGTTCATCCTCAAACATGATGTTATTTTCTAAGCTAAAATGATACTGTTCCCAAGTAGAGCTTATAACTATACCATTAACAACAAATCCAATTAAATGATCTGTCTTAACCTTTTAGTTTTACTACTGTGGGTGAGAATCCCTTAGATGAAATGAAGTAGCCATCATAGTCAACAAAATAGTCCGAAATGCAGTACTTGGATACAATCTCAAAAATGACAGAATGATCTCTGTTCATTTCCAAGGCAAACCATTCAGTATCATGGTAATCCAAGTCTATGCCCTGACCAGTAATGCTGAAGAAGCTGAAGTTGAACAGTTCTATGAAGACCTACAAGACCTTTTAGAACTAACACCCCCAAAAGATATCCTTTTCATTATAGGGAACTGGAAGGCAAAAGTAGGAAGTCAAGAAACACCTGGAGTAACAGGCAAATTTGGCCTTGGAGTACAGAATGAAACAGGGCAAAGGCTCATAGAGTTTTGCCAAGAAAACACACTGGTCATAGCAAACAACCTCTTCCAACAACACAAGAGAAGACTCTACACATGGACATCACCAGGTGGTCAACACTGAAATCAGATTGATTATATTCTTTGCAGTCAAAGATGGAGAAGCTCTATACAGTCAGCAAAAACAAGACTGGGAGCTGACTATGGCTCAGGTCATGAACTCCTTATTGCCAAATTCAGACTTAAATTGAAGAAAGTAGGGAAAACCACTAGATCATTCAGGTATGACCTAAATCAAATCCCTTATGATTATACAGGGAAAGTGAGAAATAGGTTTAAGGGACTATATCTGATAGAGTGACTGATGCCCTATGGATGGAGGTTCGTGACATTGTACAGGAGACAGGGATCAAAACCATCCCCAAGAAAAAGAAATGCAAAAAAGCAAAATGGCTGTCTGAGGAGGCCTTAAAAATAGCTGTGAAGAGAAGTGAAAAACAAAGGAGAAAAGGAAAGATATACCCATTTGAATGCAGAGTTCCAAAGAATAGCAAGGAGAGATAAGAAAGCCTTCCTCAATGATCAGAGCAAAGAAATAGAGGAAAACAATAGAATGGGAAAGACTAGAGATCTCTTCAAGGAAATTAGAGATACCAAGGGAACATTTCATGCTAAGATGGGCTCGATAAAGGACAGAAATGGTATGGACCTAACAGAAGCAGAAAATATTAAGAAGAGGTGGCAAGAATACACAGAAGTACTGTACCAAAAAGATCTTCATGACCCAGATGATCGTGATGGTGTGATCACTCACCAGACATCCTGGAATGTGAAGTCAAGTGGGCCTTAGGAAGCATCACTATGAACAAAGCTGGTGGAGGTGATGGAATTCCAGTTGAGCTATTTCAAATCCTAAAAGATGATGCTGTAAAAGTGTTGCACTCAATATGCCAGCAAATTAGGAAAACTCAACAGTGGCCACAAGACTGGAAAAGGTCAGTTTTCATTCCAGCCCCAAAGAAAGGCATTTTTTGGGTGAGTGAACAATTGCACTCATCTCACACACTAGCAAAGTAATGCTCAAAATTCCCCAAAACAGGCTTCAATAGAACATGAACTGTGAACTTCCAGATGTTCAAGTTGGTTTTAGAAAAGGCAGAGGAATCAGAGCTCAAATTGCCAATATCTGCTGGATCATCAAAAAAGCAAGCGAGTTCCAGAAAAACATCTATTTCTGCTTTATTGACTATGTCAAAGCCTTTGACTGTGTGGATTACCACAAACTATGGAAAATTCTGAATGAGATGGGAATACCAGACCACCTGACATGCCCCTTGAGGAATCTGTATGCAGGTCAGGAAGCAACAGTTAGAAGTGGACATGGAACAACAGACCAGTTCCAAATAGGAAAAGGAGTACTTCAAAGTTATATATTGTCACCCTCCTTATTTAACTTATATACAGAGTACATCATGAGAAACACTGGGCTGGGTGAAGCACAAGCTGGAATCAAGATTGCCAGGATAAATGTCAATAACCTCAGATATGCAGATGATACCCCCTTATGGCAGAAAGTGAAGAAGAACTAAAGAGCCTCTTGATGAAACTGAAAGAGTGAAAAAGTTGACTTAAAACTCAACATTCAGAAAACTAAGATCATGGCATCCGGTACCATCACTTCATGGCAAATAGATGGGGAAACTGTGGAAACAGTGGCAGACTTTATTTTTTGAGCTCCAAAATCATTGCAGACGGTGACTGCAGCTATGAAATTAAAAGACGCTTACTCCTTGGAAGGAAAGTTATCACCAACCTACACAGCTTATTAAAAAGCAGAGACATTGTCAACAAAGGTCCGTCTAGTCAAGGCTATGGTTTTTCCAGTGGTCATGTATGGATGTGAGAGTTGGACTATAAAGACAGCTGAGTGCAGAAGAATTGATGCTTTTGAACTGTGGTGTTGAAGAAGACCTTTGAGAGTCCCTTGGACTGCAAGGAGATCCAACCAGTCTATCCTAAAGGAGATAAATCCTGAGTGTTCATTGGATGGACCTATGTTGAAGCTGAAACTCCAATACTTTGGCCATGTGATGCAAAGAACTGATTCATTAGAAAAGACCCTGATGCTGGGAAAGATTGAAGGTGGGAGGAGAAGGGGATGACAGAGGATGAGATGAATGGCATCACGGACTCAATGGACATGAGTTTGGGTAAACTCCAGGAGTTGGCGATCTACACAGAGGCGTGCTACAGTCCATGGGGTCACAGAGAATTGGACACAACTGAGCGACTGAACTGAACTGAACCTTTTAATGAGCAAGTATGGACACTGAAATAAATGTAGGTGTCAATGCAATTTAAACTATGTTTTTGTATGTGAATAAAAATAATTTAGGATGAATAAAGAATAGAGGAATATTTTAGAAGTTTAGGAGGTTATGTCTACACACACTTTTCTCTGGTCCTGTACTAAGTATAGAAGAATTACTCAGGCAATCCTTGTCTTCTATAACCTTATCTCACGCAGACAATATATTCATATAAAACTTAACAGTATTAAAATTGTAAGCAAAGATATAAACTATCTATAGATCAGAATTCTTTTCAAACACAGGCACTCAAAGTGCATGTAGTATAATAGGTTTCTTTGGTGGAAATTCATAGAATAGCAACGTTCTGTTCAGAATTTGGCTAGATGGATAAGAATGTATTTATTCTTCCTTGAGTAATCATAAATACTTGAAGTGTACAAGATAATGAATAATCAATGGAAATACAATGGAGTTAAAGCATTTAAGTCAATTGTAGAAAAGGACTTCCTTCTGAAAAATGCTGTACTTCTGTGTTGAGAGGACCCCAAGACGACTCCCGTGTTCAGTGGTTCACTAGAACGACTCACAGGACTCAGCATCTATTTGTGCACACAGCTAAGATTTATTACAGTAAAAGGATACAAAGCAAAACCATCAAAGGAAAGAGGTGTGTGAGATGAAGTTTGGAGGGAACAAGGCACAAGCTTCTAAAAGTTCCCCCAGTGGAGTTTCGCAGAAACTTAGTTCTTCCAGCAATGAGCTGTGAAGGTTGATTCCAGGGGCTCACATTAGATATTTAGTGCCCATATATTTGCTGGCCATTTGTATATCTTTTTTGGAGAAATAGCTATTCAAGTCCTTTGCCCATTTTAAAAAGCTTGTTTGTGTTATTTTTGTTGCATTATAAGAGTTCTTTATATTTTTTGGTTATTGGACCTAATCAGATAAATGATTTGCACATATTTTCTCCCATTTATTGGTTTTTTTCCTTTCTTGATGATGTTCTTTGAAGAAGACAGTTTTGATTTTGATGAAGTCCAATTGTTACTGGCTTCCTAGGATTTATTTTCTCAGTTGCTTGTGCTTCAGGTATCATGTCTAATAAATCATTGCCTAATCCGAGAACATACGAATTTATACATATTTTCATCTAAGTTTTATAGTGTTAGCTCTTTTTTTCAATCCATTTTGAGTTAATATTTGTATAGGATGTGAAATACATCTAATTTTAGTCTTTTGCATGTGTTGGCCACCTGATGCGAAGAGTTGACTCATTGGAAAAGACTCTGATGCTGGGAGGGATTGGGGGCAGGAGGAGAAGGGGACGACAGAGGATGAGGTGGCTGGATGACATCACCAACTCGATGGACGTGAGTTTGAGTGAACTCTGGGAGTTGGTGATGGACAGGCAGGCCTGGCGTGCTGCGATTCATGGGGTTGCAAAGAGTCAGACATGACTGAGCGACTGAACTGAACTGAACTGAACTGATTCAATTATTCTAGCATCATTTGCTGAAAAAACTATTCTTACTGAGTCGGATTGCCTTGGCATCCTTTTATTTTATTTTATTTTATTTTTATGCTTATTTGCAAAGGATTATTTGGCATCCTTTTAAAAATTAGCCATAAACATATAAATTTATTTCTAGGCCTCAGATCTATTCCACTGGTCTGTAAGTCTGTCCCTATGCCAGTACCATTCTGTCTTGATGACTATAACTTTTCATAAAGTTTTGAAATCAGTGAGTGAGTCCTTTAATCTTCTTTTCAAGATTGTTTTGGTTGTTCAGAGTCCCTTTATTTTCTATATACATTTTAGGATTAGTTCGTCAGTTTCATCGTAGGAATTTCACCACAGAGCTGAGGAAAGAGTGGAGTAGGGCGAGTTAAATAGCTACAGTGTTCAGTGTTCTTACTGGATTTTGCCATAGGTGTGTGTGTGTGTATGTATTAAATTCTCCAGGATTGCTGCAAGCCTTTGGTTAATTTCTAGAGTTCTAAAAGTTTGCTTCTGACCTTTTTTTTTAAATTTTTTTTTTGTAAATTGTCTCATTGTTTTTAAGGAGGAAATTATTTTTTGGGGGTCCCTATTCTGTCATTTTCACTCCAGTATTCTTGCCTGGAGAATCCCAGGGACGGGGGAGCCTGGTGGGCTGCCGTCTCTGGGGTCGCAGAGTCGGACACGACTGAAGCGACTTAGCAGTAGCAGCAGCATTCTGTCATTTTAGCTGACATCACTCCCTGAGTAAAATATTTTTAAGCACCTGCAGGGAATTAAAGGTGGCTTTTACTTTATCAAGTGAGCACATGGGGAAGTTGTCCTTATAAAGACATATAAGTCAATGAGGGAAAGACAGTTTTGTGGAAATCCAAGAACAGGAATTTCAATATAACTGGATCCACAGATACTAGAATTTGAATTCAGAGAAGCCTTAAAGACCTCAGCAGATATTCATGGATCATTACTTTAGTGGTTTGCCATATTGGATAGTAATTAAAGGCACAGACTTTGAACTTTGACTTCATGGATTCAAATTCCAGATCTACTTACTTACTATATAACCTGTTTCTGTTTTCTGTCAGAAATAACAGAGCTAATGATAGTATCTGCATTATAGAGATTTTGTGGAGTTGATAATGAGTAAATAAATAAAATTTAGAACAGTCCCTGACTCAGATTATGAGCTCTAAGAATGTTGCTATTATTATTTGTAGTATAATAGACCACTAGTTTATTCTCTGCTTCATTTTTCTTCTCATTACCAACTGCCAATTTCACTTTCTACACTTTTACATTACAGACTCTGGTATATATCATAGTTTCAATTTTATTGTAATTTTAAGTCACGCATCTTTGGCTTACTCATGGATTCTTATTTCCATCTTGTCCATACTCTGCCTCATGGACTGTATTTTCTTATCTTTAACTCACATTTCCAGAGACAAGCATCAGATTGGTCCATCTCATCCCTCTTTGGACAAAACTTTCCACATTAGGCTACCTCATGGGCTACTTCTAGGCCTTTGGATTATTTGTCCTTGAGGGAGTTGTCTCTGTAACTTGACAAGATGATATGATATGCTGTAACATATGGCTGTTTAGGATTATACAGTAAACAGAAAATCTGCATAGAGAGATTTCTCTGTGAAGGACTGTGGACTGGGGGAACTAGGAGAACTAGGTAATTCTCCCCATGTGACATACTAGTGTTTTTGTTGCACACAATGGTAACTGAAAAATCATGATTAATGCTTATCTTATTTCAGGGTAAGATGTAATTCAGTGAATCAGAAGACAATGAATGCCATGAGAAGACCAGTAAAAAAGATTTCAAGATCAAGCCGTCTTTCAAAACTCAATCTGTGATTCCTGAACTGGATAGTTTATATTTCTTACCTTTTTTCATTTTAATATTTAACTTGTGAAGTTAATGGTTCACATACTTTTCAGGGAATGAAATAGATAAGAAAGAGCTATCAATCTTATCTTTAGCTTTTCTTCTAGAAGTTTGTTTTTTTTTGTCTGTATGAAAGTAATTTTCTCAAGACCATAAACCATCTGATAGCATTCTTATGATTTTTTAAATATCCTAGTAAGCCTTAAGGTTGGCATCATTACACTTGCTTTTAATGATATACTCATGATCTGTTCTGATAGTAACATTGCTATTTTATTTGGGTTCTAGTTAGCTATTAGCTAAAAATGTGAGTTTATCAGAATGTTTTTGCTATTTTAGGCTATATCACGTTCAGCTTTTTAAAACTCAAGGTTTAAACAAAGCTGGAAATCAAATACATTTTAAACTTTGATTTGAACTATCATGGTGTTGTGGAAGTAGCCTTCAATCAGGAATCAGCTCGGGTGTAGTTCCCACCCTGCTCTGAACTTAAGAGATCTGGGATAAGTTCTTTCACCTCATCTTCATTTCCCACATCTGTAACTGAAGCAAACTGTACAATTTCTAAGGTGTCTTACCATTCTAGAAATCCAGTACTTATTCAACTGCAAGGTCCTGCCACTTAACACATGGCAATTTAAGTCATTTTAAGACAAGTATTAATTTATGGGGCTGGCCTAGTTCTTTGGGCCATACTTTGGCCAAGTGTTCACAATACTCAAGTCTAGAGTGGAAATAGAACAGGGTACGAGAAGTGTTCTTTTAAGGCATTAAAAAAATTTACGAATTATCTTATTTATATTTAGATTGTTTTCTTACTGTCACCTATGTCTGGTGACCCCTTACTTAATAAGTTAAATTATTGGATTTTAACAGAAATCACTCAGAGGTAAGTATAGTTTCTGGTATTCTTACCTTATATCTGGTACCAAAACCTAAATTATATTCGGTATCACCAATAATGGATGCCAAATGCTTTTCTCTAACTATTTATAGATATTCACTTTCTTTAAATTAGAATACATACATTTCATATAGACAATTATTCTATGTGACTTTAAAAAGTAATGCAGAGAAACATAAAGTAACTTCCTGTAAATCATTCCAAATAGAAAGCATTTGGAAATATTTTTACCCGTGTTTAAGCTAGCTACAGATATATCAGGTACCATGACTCATTTTATTAAATAATTACTGCTACTGCTGCTAAGTCACTTCAGTCGTGTCCGACTCTATGCAACCCCACAGACGGCAGCCCACCAGGCTCCCCCATCCCTGGGATTCTCCAGGCAAGAACACCGGAGTGGGTTGCCATTTCCTTCTCCAATGCGTGAAAGTGAGAAGTGAAAGTGAAGTCGTTCAGTCGTGTCTGACTCTTAGCGACCCCATGGACTGCAGCCTACCAGGCTCCTCTGTCCATGGGATTTTCCAGGCAAGAGTACTGGAGTGGGGTTCTATTGCCTTATACTACATTTTTATTTATTTACTTCTGTATACACTATTTCTAAAAAGTATTGTGTTACCTTTTACTAAATATAGAGATATATCTATAAATTGAAACAAGACCCATAAGATGAAAGATAAAAATAAAAGTTAGTTTTGCTAGATTCCCAACTAAGAAAAAGCTCTATTTTAAGCTTCCTAGTAATCAGCGCAAAGAAAGAGTGAATTACACACCTCTCTCTTTTTTTTAATGGAAGGGAAAAACAAGTCGAGAAAAAGTTATACTTAATTCTGAGCTCTGAAGATAATTTGTCAATGTGAAGCTTTATACAAAATTGCAATTATGTGCTGAAATAATCAGTATAAAATTTATACTTTGGGGTCTTTATTTTAATATTGGAGTATGTATTAATATCAGTATTGATGTTGTTTTTGAAGCATTCACAATTCCTGAAGCAAAATATCAGTAAACAATGTTTATTTCAAAAATTTTAGCACCTATAAATGTATTACAAAATGTTAAAAAGTACCATTTATTAAAAAAAATGTTTCTGTAATTAAAAAGACAGTATAATGAGTAATAATGAGGATGTGGAGAAATTGGAACCCTCACACACTGGCCAAGTGTTCATAGTACTCAAGTCTAGAGTGGAAATAGAACAAGAGTATGAGAAGTGTTCTTTTGGGGCATTAAAAAAGTTTACATCCCCTCGTGGGGATGTAAAACTGCACCACTACTCTGAAAACAGTCTGTCGGTTCCTCAGAAGGTTAAACATAGAGTTACCACGTCACCCAGCATTTCTACTCCTCTGGATACACCCCAGAGAAATGAAAACCAAGGTGCACATACAAATGTGTACACAAGTATTTATAGCACTATTCTACATAATAGCTAAAAAGTAGAAACAACACAAATATCCATCAGCCGATGAATGAATAAATAAATTCTGGTATATCCAAAGAATGGAATAGTATTTAGCAGTAAAAGGAACGAAGTACAATATGGATGGACCTTGAAAACATTATCCTGAGTGAACAAAGCCAGTCACAAGAGATCACATATTATATAATTCCATTTATATGAAATGTCCAGAATAGACAAATCTGTATGGACAGAGAGTAGATTAATATAGTTGCTGAAGGCTGATGGGGCTTCAACATCAGCTGAAGGGGAGGGTGGGTAATGGAGAAGAACTGCTAATGTGTATAGGGTTTCTTTGGGGGCTGATGCAGATGTTCTAAAATTAATCATGGTGATGGTTGTACAACTTCATGAATGAACTAAAAAATACTGAAAGCACTGTACATTGGTGAATTGCATGCAATGTTATTTATACCTTAATAAAACTATTATTCAGTCCAGGTTCGATGCACAATACTGGATGCTTGAGGCTGGTGCACTGGGACGACCCAGGGGGATGGTATGGGGAGGGAGGAGGGAGGAGGGTTCAGGATGGGGAACACATGTATGCCTGTGGTGGATTCATTTTGATATTTGGCAAAACTAATACAATTATGTAAGGTTTAAAAATAAAGTAAAATTAAAAAAAAACATATTAAACATATGTTAACCTTTGAATATAAATTGACAGATGAATTTTAATAGGATTTTATTTGATCTTAGAAAATATGATCGTAAACATTAAAATGCATTGTCATTAGTGCCATTGCTGAGTCAAGAGTATATTTTTACCATAATTTTCGAACAAAGAAGCTCTTTCAGATACTACACTAGACAGAAGGACAATGAAGCTTATATACTACTTCCCAGTATTTCCTTGACTTCTTTTGAATAATCCTATCTCATTTGATAACCTTGTAGAAATATTAATAAAGCATCTTTTGACATTTGACTAGGGTTAGGTTTCTTCCCGGAGAAGGCAATGGCACCCCACTCCAGTGTTCTTGCCTGGAGAATCCCACGGACGGCAGGGCCTGGTGGGCTGCCGTCTATGGGGTCGCACAGAGTCGGACACAACTGAAGCAACTTAGCAGCAGCAGGTTTTCCCCCCCTAATTTATAGAGAGCTATATAGGTTTTGTTTCAAAGACATTTTATAGTTTTCATCGTCTTCATTAGTTTTATCATGTATAGCTGGAGAATCCAATGTGAAGTTACCTGTATCAGTTTTAGTACTGTGATGGTCATAATCCACTGCACAAGAAATTATTTTGGACTAAGAATTATATCTTGCACCAGAAGCTTAACACTTTTTGCTTTGTGCACCAAGTGAAGGCCTGTCTAGACCGCATATAACATGTCATTTCTTGGATAAATTGAGTAATTGAATAACAGTTATTTCAATATGTAAATAATATAGATTTTCGATTTTTAAATAGCAGAATATCAGACTTATGACAACAAAGATACTGCGATTTTGGCATTTAAAGAGAGTAAGCATATCAGAATACTAAAAGCTGCTATTAAAATCACTCAGTGTGACTGAGATATGAAAGTATCTTTAAAATATAATATAGGACTTCCCATGGCTCAGACAGTAAAGATCTGCTTGCAATGCAAGACACCTGAGTATGATCTTTGTGTCGAGAAGATTCCTTGGAGAAAGGAATGGCTACCCATTCCAGTACTCTTGCCCAGAGAATTTCGTGGATAAAGAAGCCTGGAGGGCTACAGTCCATGGGGTTGCAAAGAGTTGGACACAATGGAGCCACTAACATTTAAATAATAAAGCTGTATTTAAATGCAAGATCATACTGTTTTGACAGTAGAACACTATTTTTAAAACAAGTTAGCATATTAATCCAACCTATGAATTAGAAAAAAAATCTTGAATTTATAGAGCATCCTTTTAACTTTATAAAGCAATTTCATGTTTCTGTATCAGTTACAGGGAACGTGTTACTATCCAGAGAGCTACCCAACAGTGAGTTTATTATCATCATAGAAATTGTTCATGCAGTGGCTAGGTGTCCCTTTGTCAGGGATGTTACAGAAAGGACTCTGCAGTTGGGTGAATTTGATGACTGCCAGTATCCCTTTTACTACTAAGATACTCTCATTCCCTGTCTGTTCAGTCAGTTCAGTTCAGTTCAGTTGCTCAGTCACGTCCGACTCTTTGCGACCCCATGGACTGCAGCTTGCCAGGTTTCTCTGTCCATCACCAACTCCCGGAGCTTACTCAAACTCATGTCCATCAAGTTGGTGATGCCATTCAATCATCTCATCCTCTGTCGTCTCCTTTTCCTCCTGCCTTCAGTCTTGCCCAGCATCAGGGTCTTTTCCATTGAGTCAGTTCTTCACATCAGGTGGCCAAAGTATTGGAGTTTCAACTTTAGCATCAGTTCTTCCAATGAATATTCAGGAGTGATTTCCTTTAGGATGGGCTGATTGGATCTCCTTGCAGTCCAAGGGACTTTCAAGAGTCTTTTCCAACACCACAGTTCAAAAGCATAAATTCTTTGACGCTCAGCTTTCTTTATAATCCAACTCTCACATCCATACATGACTACTGGAAAAACCATAACTTTGACTAGATGGACCTTTGTTGGCACAATAATGTCTCTGCTTTTTAATATGCTGTGTAGATTGGTCATAGCTTTACTTCCAAGGAGCAAGCATCTTTTAATTTCATGGCTGCAGTCACCATCTGCAGTGATTTGGAGCCCCCCCAAAATAGTCTGTCACTGTTTCCACTGTTTCTCCATCTATTTGCCATGAAGTGATGGGACTGGATGCCATGATCTTAGTTTTCTGAATGTTGAGTTTTAAGTCAACTTTTTCACTCTCCTCTTTCATTAAGAAGCTCTTTAGTTCTTCTTCGCTCTCTGCTGTAAGTGTGGTGTCATCTGCATATCTGAGGTTATTGATATTTCTCCCAGCAATCTTGATTCCAGCTTGTGCTTCTTCCAGCCCAGCGTTTCTCATGATGTACTCTACCTAGAAGTTAAATAAGCAGGGTGACAATATACAGCCTTGACGTACTCCTTTCTCAATTTGGAACCGGTCTGTTGTTCCATGTCCAGTTCTAACTGTTGCTTCTTGACCTGCATACAGATTTCTCAGGAGGCAGGTCAGGTGGTCTGGTATTCCCATCTCTTTCAGAATTTTCCACACACAAAGGCTTTGGCGTGGTCAATAAAGCAGAAATAGATGTTTTTCTGGTATTCTCATGCTTTTTCAATGATCCAGTGGGTGTTGGTAGTTTGATCTCTGGTTCCTCAGGCCTTTCTAAATCCAGCTTGAACATCTTGAAGTTCACAGTTCATTGTCTGTTGAAGCCTTGTTTGGAGAATTTTCAGCATTACTTTGCTAGCATGTGAGATGAGTGCAATTGTGTGGTAGTTTGAGCACTCTTTGGCATTGCCTTTCTTTGGGATTGGAATGAAAACTGACCTTTTCCAGTCCTGTGGCCACTGCTGAGTTTTCCAAATTTGCTGGCATATTGAGTGCAGCACTTTAACAACATCATCTTTTAGGCTTTGAAAGAGCTCAGCTGTAATTCCATCATCTCCATTAACTTTGTTGATAGAAATGCTTCTTAAGGTCCACTTGACTTCACACTCCAGGATGTCTGGCTCTAGGTGAGTCATCACACCATCATGGTTATCTGGGTCATTAAGATCTTTTTTGTATAGTTCTTCTGTATATTCTTGCCATTTCTTCTTAATATCTTCTGCTTCTGTTAGGTCCATACCATTTCTGCCCTTTATTGAGCCCATCTTTGCATGAAATGTTCCCTTGGTATCTCTAATTTTCTTGAAAAGATTTATAGTCTTTCCCATTCTATTGTTTTTATCTATTTCTTTGCATCCCTGTCCATTATAAGACCCAAAAATGGCTTCCGAAAATATATGTTAATTGTATCTTATAGGCTATGTATCTGTAGGCTGTAAATATGGACTTTCAAAAATGTTGCTTTACCAGTAGCCAAAACTAGCAAAATTAGGAGTAATATTATTATTGTCCATTTGTTAAGTGTAAACTAAAATTAGATACCATTTTTCATCTATAAAATAAACAGTGATTTTCAAAAAGACAATTTTCAGTGCTTAATAGAGCTGAAGTTAAGAAGTTCTAATATACTGCAGCTGGGAATATAAATTCATGTAATTCTTTTGAAAGACAATGTTATGTTGACTTAATGTTTGTACTTCTGGTAATCAAGTCTAATGAAAAACCCTGCACATAGAAAACATTCAAGGACAATTTATCAGTATTATTTGTCATACCAAAAAATGTACAATTAAAGGGAAATGCATAAGTGAACTGTGCTTCTTCCACATGGTTAAATATTCTGCATTGGTTAGTATTTGCTATCTTATATTAAAATTATTTCTTCTCATATATCTCCATTCTGACGTACTTCAGTGTACTTTATCTCCAGCACTTTAATATAAGGAACACTCCTATTCATCACTTGTCACCAGCTAGCTTATTACCTAGTATATGACAGGCACACGATACATTTTGTTTGATTTCAGTGGAGTTTGCAAAACAGATCATGGGAGGACTTAACGTTAGAAAGTTAACATAGTGATGCAAAATCATACATATAATATGATTTTAATGACTGGAAAATATAGGAGAGACTACAAAAATGGGGTTTTAGTCTACTGAAAGTGCCAAAAATGTGTTTTGTTACACAAATTTACTGTCCAGCTCTACAGAGGAAGATGAGGTAGGCTCCAAGTGATGATTCAGAAATAGGTGGAGAGGGAGAGTGCCTTGTGGAGTACTAGAAGGGAGCATGTTTTAACAAGCTGTTTAACTTAGGAAAGTTTACATATTTTCCTGTCTTAAGTTTCTTCTCTGCAGAATGAAGATGGAGCTAATTGATTTCACAAGAAAAATTGCTAAATTGGACAGGATGCTGGGGAAAAACCGCCCATAAACTAGGACTAGCACAATCACCTTACTTATTATCCCTGAATCTCCAAAACTTCCTTGTATCATTTCCCTGTGTCCTTCATTTTCCAACTTTCTATTCTTGGGTCAGTTATTTTACATTTTCAACCTTTGGGACATTTATTTCCATATTTTTAAATATGTGCAAACTGTTCTCTTGATTCTTAAGTTTTAAAACATTATCGATTGACTTTCTTATTATAGTACATAAGGATTTTTTTTCTCTCTTTATCCTTTTGCTACTCCCCAATATAAAAATCACAATTTTGGTTAAATCTTAAAAAAAGAAGAACTAATGGATTTCAAAGTTACCTTTATGAGCATGTGATAGGGAAAAGGAGGGGGGAAACCTTTTTTATTTGAGACAGTTCTGTTATCTTAATTTGGTAAAAGTAAGTACTAAAATCATGTAGCAAATCCATTTCTCTTACCTTGCTAGCTCTCATTTGATTATGGGGTACATGGAAAGTAAATCTTTCTGTGAGTGAGTGACTATGTGAAATTACTGAGATTTGGATTTTACTTGTTCAAGCAGCCTGTGCTCACTAATATCGTATCAAACAATATTTTTAGTAAAGCTTACAACTCTTTGGATATTGTTTTCAGCAGATAATATCTTTCTTTGAAACTACTTAGAGATAAATTCAGCCTTTTATTGATAGTAATGGCCCTTGGCCTGCCTCCATCATTGAGTCGGATTCTAGAATTTCAGTTGGTATTTTTAAAGCGATTCTAACTCAGTGTATTTTCTAGTCCACTGAACAGAACCAAAATAATTTTTTCACTAAACAGAATCTCTTGCTCTTTCATCCATTGGTTTCTAGGATACCTCTTGTTAAGTGAAAGTTGCTTAGTCATGTCTGACACTTTGCGACCCCATGGACTATACAGTCCATGGAATTCTCCAAGCCAGAATACTAGAGTGGGTAGCCTTTCCCTTCTCCAGGAGATCTTCCCAACCCAGGGATCAAACCCAGGTCTCCCACACTGCAGGCAGATTCTTTACCAGCTGAGCCACAAGGGAGGCTCTTTAAAGCCTTGTGCAAATGCTGTACAGTCCAAGCCAAATACAGTTTGGGCTCAAACAACCATGGAATATACCAATCTGTGTCTGAGGGGAACCCATAAGCACTTCCACTCAGAAAAGAAGACCGCACACCATCTCTGATCCATAACATTTATGGAATCCTATTAATGGGGTAGGTTCCTGGATCAGGCTGTGATTCCGCTTCTGGATAGGAGTGTCCTTGTTTATTTTTCTAAATGGGTCTATAACTCTACTCCCTGAAAGATTCTTCCCTTTCAATCTTCTTGTTCATATTTGAAGTGTGCTTTGGGGTTAGAGGCCCCCCCCTTTGGAGATGCACAGCTCTTAGAGCTTATTTTCTGTTAGAAAAAACTTGGGTTCCCATAGACAGTGGCTTCTTAGCTCAAGTAGTCAAAAGCCTTTTAGTCCATGTTTATGGTTTCTTGGGTAATATAGCTCTATTAAAATAGTAGTCAGTTCCATGTATAATAATGACAGTTTTAGAGCAAGATTTGTTTCATTGGCCTGTATCTCTCTACCTACTAAATGGCAGCTACCTTGGATCTATGGTTGGGCATAAGTCAATACCCATAGTCTGATCTTTGCCACAGGCTGTCCTAGTGGCCTCTTGTTGCACACAACCCTTCTAGGTCTTATTTCTTGTTTTTTAGGTCTAAAAGTAGTTGGCATTTCCAACCCTTTCATGACCCCAAATTTCTGGGCTCTCCTTGAGACTCTCTCTATACCCTGTTCCTTGCAAACTGGCGGATGACATCCCAAGCTCATTTTTTAATTCTGCCTTGTCAAAGGCAGCCAGTAACATCAGGCATGCATCATTATTAGTTTTCCCACCTCTTTGCCTTCACCCACAGCTTTGGAAAGCACTTAATCTGCTGTGTATAATAGGGGTCCCCAGACTTGGTGTCCCTCCCTCCCACTGCAGACCTGCTAAGTTAATGCCACGCGAGTTGTTTTAGTATTAATGTTTTGTTAACGCAGCACTTAATTTCAAGTTATCAATATCTGCATTATGACTATAAGAAACAACTCTAGACCTCAGGGGCTTCACACAGAGGCTTATTTTTCTCTCAGTACAATCCATTCAGGTTTCAGCAGTTTAAAAAAAAAAGATACAATATTGTAAAGTTTAAAAATAAAATCAAATAAAAAGGATAAATATTCATATCTTGAAAGACAAAGGAGACCAGGAATGGGAGAGGTACTTCAAAGACTTCAGAATTATTGAGTGTCTGTTAGGCTGGGTGGTAGGTGCATATACACTCGTGTACTTTACGTTGTACATCTATTACGTACATATACGTATGAAATTTTTCATAATAAATAAAAATTTCTCCAGCTGACTTTAACTCATGTTAGTATACATGTAAGTATTCACAAGGAAAGTGTGAACATCATTTTTTCTCCTTCACCTTATCAGCCACCTTCACAATACCAGAGACTTCTTTAAGATTGTCTAGCATGTTTGTGATGTAGAAATTCCACAGGACTTTAAGTCCGCAGTCTTTGTGGCTTAAAGGAAGCTGTGCGGCTTTGTAACTACTGATCTCAGACAATAAAGCCATAATCGATGACTCCAGGGAAGCTGCTTTTAATGGTTCTGCTGTGTGGTTACCTGGAACTACACCCTCAGAACTGTCACTGTGGCAGTGCCTAGCCTCACTCTGGACCTTGAGTGACGCAGTCCCCCTCATCCATAGTTAAGAGTATCACTTTGGTTTAGCTCCACATTTCCTAGTAAAGACTCATTCCATAAAACTAAACTCTGTTGTTGAAAGTATACTGGTATACTGGACGATGAGAAAACTGTCACATCTTAGTGTTATTGGCTGCAAGGCATCATTAAAAGCTGATACTATTCTTTGACCTTCATCACTGCCTAAGGGCAATGGTTCCTAATTCACTGGGAAAACATATTTACTGATCACCCTCTATATGCTACATGCTAGAATACCAAGTGTGGAGAAGGCACTGGCACCCCACTCCAGTGCTCTTGCCTGGGAAATCCCATGGATGGAGGAGCCTGGTAGGCTGCAGTCCATGGGGTCGCGAAGAGTCGGACAACTAAGCGACTTCACTTTCACTTTTCATGCATTGGAGAAGGAAATGGCAACCCACTCCAGTGTTCTTGCCTGGAGAATTCCAGGGACAGGAGCCTGGTAGGCTGCTGTCTTTGGGGTCGCACAGAGTCGGACACGACTGAAGTGACTTAGCAGCAGCAGAATACCAAGTGTAGTAAAGAAATCTCTCTGAATAACTATTCACAATAAAGTAAAAATGTGTTATTTTATATGTATAAGTGGACCACTTTGCTGGACACCTGAAACTAACACATTGTTAAACAGCTCAACACCAATATAAAATAAAATTTAAATAAAAAATTATTAAAGTTACTTTGTATTATAAAGATTATTGTTTTTTTTTTCCTCTAGCATTTCAGTGGCTTAGGCAAATATCAAGGCTTTTTAAAATTGATTTTTATTGGAGTATAGTCGAGTTACAGTATTATGTTAGTTTCTGTTGTAAGCAAATCAAGTGAATCAGTTATACGTATACAGTTATTCTTTCACAGATAACCATTATTTCCTTTGTTCTTAATGATTATTTTTATCATATTATTTAAAGGAATGTTATTTTAAAGCATATACTATTACAGTTGAAATTTAAGCAAAATTAGGAAAAGAAGCAAAATGAACTGTTTTGCACCCTAAACAAAACAATCTCTGCCTTATCATGCTACTTACAATGAATTCTAATTGTTGAAGCAGAGATGTCAGACAGAGTTGGGAATACCTTGGGATTTTCCTGTTGTCTTCCCAAATTAACCACCAAAGGGAAGTTTGAGTCAGAGAGTAGCATGGGAGAGCCCCCAAGCCAGGATGAATGAGAAAGTTCAGGGGTAAGTGTACTAATAAACTTTACATTATGCAGTTGTCAGAGATGAGCCTTCAGGTTGGGAGAACCAACTGAGCGAAACAAAGGAGGCATGGGAACAGAAAGGGTCCTAGCCTCTTTGACATAGGGATAACAGGAAGAGTTTTTAGGCTGAAATCAGAACCGAGGGATAAATGAGTGAGCAGCTGGGGAGGGTCAGAAGAGATACCCAGCGTGGTGTCTAAATCAGTGAACTTTGTTCTCAGTGGTCGCTGGCCAACATTGCTCTGTCCTTTGAAGCTGGCTCCGGGCTTCTCTAGGCTTCAGGTGATTCATCCCTTCAGCACTGTAGTCTCAAGAAAGAGGCCACTTTGGTCATGGGGCTCCTACGCTGGGGAGAATCCCAAGACACTGTCAGGGAATCCTGTTCACTTCATCTAGTTTAATCTAGTTGACTTGATTAAAAGCTGAATCTTAAAAGCCAGATAGGGGCAAGAGAATGTGTGCCCTAGTGCCTCACTGAGGAATGAGAAGTTAATTTCATAAGCAGAGGAGCCTTGCACACTTTAAATGAGGAAGGGATGAGATTAAAACTGACCTATCCACATTTCCTGGGCCACCACCAACACAATGATACCAGTCCAACTTTGAGATACCAAGCTTGTCATTTTGGTGCCTGCAATATTTTTTTCCTTTCCTCTAAACCTTGTCTTTTTCTTTCCATGATGAAATGAGTGGCATTATGAAATAAAGGACAGGTTGTAGACTTGGAGGCAGAAAGACCAGAATCCAAGTCAGTGTATACCAATCAACTACTGAAATGACTTTCATTCATTCATTCACATATTTAGTGCCTGCTATGAGCCAGGCATTTTTCTACGCCAAGGTGATAATAGTGAATGACACAAATTTCCTCTTCTAGAGAGGGGAGAAAAACAAGTAAAAACATATATATGCTGTATAACATTAGAAAAATTTTATAAAGAAAAATGGAGGGGTTAGATTCTAATTGGAGTATCCACAGAGATGACATCATAACAAATCTACATGAAATGGAGAAACCTGGGGAAGAGCATTCCAAGCAGAAGGATGACAAGGGCAAAATATTCTAGCTTTGCACTTACCTGGTATTTTAGGAAGAAGAGGAGGTCATGAGAGGTCCTAGCAATGGTAAGAGATAAAGTTGATGGAGTCAGATGATATAAAGCCTTGTTAGACTTGGAAAATAATTTAAATGTTTTTTCTGACAGAAGGGTTTTGAGAAAGAGTTAATACTCTGACTTTTATTTTAAAAGATTATTCTAGCTATTCTATGATGAAATGCCTGAGAGGAGATGGGGGAAAATGGCAAAAGTGGAAGCAAAGGTCACCTTCCTTAGTTACGAGTATAAACATATCCTTGTTTACAATTCTACAGTGGAACTCAACAGTCAAGTTATGGTACACTCTTGGATTCAGTATTCCAAAATATTGCAGACACAGTGTTTAAAAGTATATGTATTTTAAAAGTGAATTTAGAGGACGGCATCTAGAGGCCTTCAGGATGGTGCAGCGTCTGACGTACCGTCGTAGGCTGTCCTACAATACAGCCTCTAACAAAACCAGGCTGTCCCGAACCCCTGGTAATAGAATTGTTTACCTTTATACCAAGAATGTTGGGAAAGCACCAAAATCTGCATGTGGTGTGTGCCCAGGCCGACTAAGAGGCGTTCGTGCTGTGAGACCAAAAGTTCTCATGAGGTTGTCTAAAACGAAGAAATCTCCGTCAGCCGAGCATATGGTGGTTCCACGTGTGCTAAATGTGTCCGCGACAGGATCAAGCGCGCTTTCCTTATTGAAAAGCAGAAGATCGTTGTTAAAGTATTGAAAGCACAAGCACAAAGTCAGAAAGCTAAATAAAAAATGAACTGTTTTTGAGTAATAAATCAAAACGCTTCGTTCTGTTCACTTCTATTGTGGTTTGTTAGTGTACAGGTTTGGTTTTTGTGGTAACTGGAGATTCCCCACACATACACTACAGTTTTTAGTTGATCACTTTTTCTGAAAATAATTGGAAGTCAGTGATTGCTGGAATTTTAGATAACATTAAAATACGGACTGTAACGTATTTTCTCCTAGAGGCTATGTTATATTGTTCCTGTTAATAAACACTGTGAGTGTTAGTAAAAAAAAAAAAAAAAACATGAATTTAGTGCATCTTGGAAGGGAAGTTATGACCAACCTAGATAGCATATTCAAAAGCAGAGACATTACTTTGCCAACAAAGGTCCGTCTAGTCAAGGCTATGGTTTTTCCAGTGGTCATGTATGGATGTGAGAGTTGGATTGTGAAGAAAGCTGAGTGCTGAAGAATTGATGCTTTTAAACTGTGGTATTGGAGAAGACTCTTGAGAGTCCCTTGGACTGCAAGGAGATCCAACCAGTCCATTCTAAAGGAGATCAGCCCTGGGATTTCTTTGGAAGGAATGATGCTAAAGCTGAAACTCCAGTACTTTGGCCACCTCATGTGAAGAGTTGGCTCATTGGAAAAGAGTCTGATGCTGGGAGGGATTGGGGGCAGGAGGAGAAGGGGACGACAGAGGATGAGATGGCTGAATGGCATCACTGACTCGATGGACGTGAGTTTGAGTGAACTCCGGGAGTTGGTGACGGACAGGGAGGCCTGGCGTGCTGCAATTCATGGGGTCGCAAAGAGTTGGACACGACTGAGCTACTGAACTGAAGTATAAAAAATTATTAGTAAAAATGATTGAAATCAGTTAAGTCTCTGGCTTTCAATCTGTGTGGTTACAGTCCTACCTACTTAGGAGAGCATTCTTTGGGCCTCAGCATCTTTAAACAGAAAGGACAATCAGGTAATCCCTAGGTTCCTATCAAATTCTAAATTTCTCTGATTCTGAGAACAAGTCAAGTATAGAACAGTTTCTAGAAAATATCTGGATGGAAAATTTCCAAATATTTTAAGAATAGGTTCTTCACGAGTTCATTTGAGGAGACCATGTGTACTGTACTACTTACAAACCTATTTGTAATTTGAATATTGTGAGAAATACATAATTTTAATTTAGTTTGGGGGGAAATAATGTAATGCATATAGCATATGCATTATATGCAATGCATATAGCATATGAATGCTAATAATTTTAAAGGATTGGAAAACTTTTCTAAGGAATTTGAATTGTTAATTTTGAGTATGTTTTAAAATATATTTCTCTATATAGAATTATTCTATTATTTTTTGTATATTTTATAATTCTTGGTATTCAGCTTTCCATCAAGAATATGACTAGCATATTGTTACTCTAGGGGACCACCGGAAGAGTTCGTCCGTCCATTTATCTCTACTAATAAAAATAAGTATGATTCAAGAATGTTAATGGTGAAAAAGAAGGTAAATGGTTTAAAATTCTGTGTTATAATTCAGAAGGTTTATAGTAGAGCCTCTCAGCCTCAGTGCTAATGACATTTAGGGCCAGATAATTAATTCTCTGTTCTGGGAGGCTGTTCTGTGCACTGTATGATGTTTAGCAATATTCCTGATGTCTGCTCATTAGATTCTAGTTGTGACAATGAAAAAAAAAACTGTCTCTAGATGTTGACAACTGTTTCTTGAGAGACAAAAATTGCCCCCAGTGAGTGTCATTTCGTTTCCATAGATGTCTGGTCATTTACAGAGTAAGCTTCGTTCTTTTAGGAAATTGGAAACTTCTCAAATATCAAAATTGGTTCTTATGGAACCTGGAGTCTTATATTCTTGATACTGAAGAGCTTTGTCACCTTTTTGCTTCCTCCATCACAGGAAATGATTACTTCCTCTTGCATAAATTTTGTCATCATCCACTCGTTTAAAAGCAATGACTGTGTCAGTTTCCACAATGGTTTCATCACTATTAGCATCAGACTTGCTAATCTAGACCTTTAGGTCAATGATAAACTTGATTACCAGACTGGGGAAGGTGCTTAATGCTGTCTGAATTCACCCCTACCTCAATGCCTGGGGATGAATTCACCTATGTTATTATTGGGCAAGCTAACTGCTTCACAGATGTTTAGCTGAACACTCTTAGTGCCTGATTAACTGGAAAAACTGATAGAGCCAAAATTCAGTTCAGTTCAGTCACTCAGTCCTGTCCGACTCTTTGCAACCCAATGGACTGCAGCACACCAGGCTTCCCTGTCCATCACCAACTCCTGGACCTTGTTCAAACTCTTGTCCATTGAGACAGTGAGGTCATCCAACCATCACATCCTCTGTCGTCCCCTTCGCCTCCTACCTTCAGTCTTTCTGAGCATCAGGGTCTTTTCCAATGAGTCAGTTCTTCTCATCAGGTGTCCAAAATATTGGAGTTTCAGCGTCAAGATCGGTCCTTTCAATGAATATTCAGGACTGATTTCCTTTAGGACTGACTGGTTTGATCTCCTTGCAGTCCAAGGGACTCTCAAGAGTCTTCTCCAACACCACAGTTCAAATGCATCAATTCTTTGGTGTTCAGCTTTCTTTATGGTCCATTTACAGCTTTCTTAATATCTATTAAAATTATCTTCCAATAATGCAGAATGATCCCATCAGAAATTCACCTGCATTTTCTTCGCATGAAAATCATGGGCAACCACTGTTATATTTATGCTCGCTGTCATGATCTAAATCAGAACCCCTCCACCATCTGCTCAGGAAACAGTTGCCCAGAGATGGGAGGCGGTGGGTCAAGTCGAGCACATGTGTATTATGTGTTCAAGTAAGATCAAGGGTCTAGCCAAATCCAAAGTGACATCCCTCCCCCCCAAGTTTTTAGCAATGAAAGAAACCAAGAACAGTGGTAAAGACAAGAGGAAGGATCCCTCAGGGGTCGGGGCATTCAGTGGATCTCAATAAAATGTCTAGCAAGGCTGAACAAAACAGGTTTCATAGCAGCCCCCGCCTGGAGATTTCTCACTTGAGAAATGAGGACGATATGTGTTGTTGACTCACAGGACGTTTCTTAATAGTTTGGAAATAAACCACTATAATCAGTATTCACCATCCCTATCCTTGGAATAGGATAGGGATCCACCATCCCTTGGTCTTGGAAAAAGAAAAATCCAGTTTGCTAATTCCTGATATTTAAACTTGAAAGGGTTCCCATAAGACACTGAAGACTTTCTAGACATGTCCTTGCCCCAGGCCTGAGCTGTGTGAGGTCCAGGGCAAGCGGAATGGAACTGTAGGTGGGCTACCGCTAGTGACAGGGTCTCCTGAGGCCCCGCAGGGCACCTTGGGGCGGCCCATCGCCATCCCACCGGTTCCCCGGAAGTCCCCCCCCACCCCCACCCCGACCTGGTGGGGCGGGCGGCAGGGCCACTTTAAGGGCGGGCTGTGGGCGGGCGCCCCGCAGCTGGGGGCCCAGAGCCATTGGCGCGGGGCTGGCAGCTGACGAGGCAGGCGGGCTGCCAAGCTCCTCCCGCGGTGAGGCTGCCCCAGGACTCGCACGTGCGCAACGGGCCATGGCGGCCTCAATTACCGGCCCGGAGTTCGGCCAAACCCCGGGGCAGGTAAGAGGCTGAGGAGGAGGAGGAAGGGGAGGCAGCTGCGTTTATAACGGCGCGCGGGCAGGCGCGGGGCCGACCCCGGGGGCCTTTGCGGGGCGCGAGCCAGTCTAGGACGCCTCCCTGGCAACCCGGCCGGCTCCTGGGAGCCCTCGGCGGGCGCCTGCCCACTTCGAGGTCGAGGATGCGCTCGGTCATCTCAGGAGCGGAGGCCCGAGGAGGGAAGGGGACCTGGCCGTGTTGTCGTCACAGAGTCACCCCCTCGAACTCTCGACGTTCGCCCATCACAGACTCATTTTCGGGGCCCCGGACCACCGGTGGGGCGACCCGAGGGCGAGACGTCTTGGGCTAGTGACCAGATAAAACAGGAAAGGCAGTTTTTATGTTTTCGCCTGAATCCTGTATACAAAAGTTGGTTCCACACGTTTCAGTTTGGATATGGAGGCTTTTAGTCACCATCTTGAATACGGGAAAGTTTATCTTCAGGTCTCTAGTCTGCACAACTCGGATGCCTTTTTTTTTCTTTCACTTTGCTCACTGGCGGGTTGTCCGGAGTGTCCTTGCACACCCCCGACCCCCAAACTGGCTGACGCCTGTCGAGACCGTCGCCATTGGTGGGAAAAGGCGGCTGCCCTCCTCCCACATTCTCCCACCCTATTCACAAATCTGCCCCTACCCCAGTCTCGGGGAGGCGCTGGGGCGGGGGGCGCACCTTATTTACCATCCCCTCGGCAGAAATGCAGAATCATTTTTGTGACTCATTTTCGATAATAATGAAAGGTGATTAGCAGCTCACCAGGAAGGAAAGTGAAAGTGAAAGTGAAGTCGCTCAGTCGTGTCCGACTCTTTGCGACCCCGTGGACTGTGGCCCACCAGGCTTCTCCGTCCATGGGATTCTCCAGGCAAAAATACTGGAGTGGGTTGCTATTTCTTTCTCTAGGGGACCTTCCCGAACCAGTGATCGAACCCAGGTCTATCTGCATTGCAGGTAGACGGTTTAACCTCTGAGCCACCAGGGAAAAAGCAACCAGTAAGGAAGCATAAGCTAAACCCAACCCCACCCCACCCTAGGAAGCAAGGCGAGCTGGCGTTGACTTTCTTTTATTTCACGTCTTGATAAATGTGAGAGGGAAACCTGGGCGGTGTCGAGTTTTGAATCCCTGAGAGTGTTATACATACTCCAGTCTCTACAAACTCCTTGAGAACAAGCTTTCTGAACCGAATTACTACCACTCGGAAGTGGACCATGTTTAAGAGGTTTTTGTAATTCTTTCAAAATGGAAGCACCTATCGGGCTTCCCTCATAGTCTAGTCGGTAAAGAATCTGCCTGCAATGCAGAAGACCAGCGTTCGATCCCTGGGTCGGGAAGATCCCCTGGAGAAGGAAATGGCAACCCACTCCAGTATTCTTGCCTGGCAGGCTACAGTCCATGGGGTTGCAAAGAGTCGGACACGACTTAGCGACTAGAGAGAGAGAGAGATTTAAACTCAGGAAAAACAGTATTTTGGGGATATATGATTCGGCAGAGCTGCACACAGTGGAATTCTGAATAAAATATCTCATGCCCGAGTAGTTATTACATAGATGATTGCGGCTTTCCACCCTTAAGAGACCCTGAAGCCCCAACTGTACCCTTTGAGCAGCTTGCTCATTTCTCCAGCTAGAGCTGCTTAAAGCCCTGACTCCTGGAGAAACTGGTGACCAGCAAGCGCCCCGGTCAGGGCACGAGCTCCCCCAGCTGCTGCTGATTGTCAGCGCTGCTCCCGGTGATAAGAGTGACATAAATAACAGCTCAGTAAAACGCAGGAGCCATTTGCTTTAAGCACTTCAGCACCTGCTGTTACTAATTAAGGGTTTAGCCTGCCACAGATTGCAAATGGAAATCCAGTGTTTTAAAAATGGCAGAGACTGGCGTGCCCTGCCTGTTACCCTAATCTCAGTAATCAGAGTGGATGAAGAGCGTGGGTGATGATGGTGTGGCATTGTAAAAAAACAGCCCACACTTAAGGGAGCTACACCAAGGTATTTATCCCTGAGTGCTGGAATTAAATGCTTTTTATTTTCTCTTCGGACTGCTTTGAATTTTCCAACCTCCAGCAATGAATATGTATTGCTTTTGTTAAAGGAGTGCAGTAAACAATTCAGATAGAAAAAAAAAATTCCACCAAATGAAGCCCAGCATCAGTTCAGGTTGTGATGCTCACAGGTGAAAATCTTAGAGGTACTAAAGGCAGTTTTCCAGAGCTGAATATACTAGAACGTTTTATTCATTTTCCTTTTATTCTTATCAGTGGATACTTCTCATCACCTGTGCTCATATTACACCATCAACAAGATATTTTTAACTGTATAAATATTCAAATTTAAGTTGATTAGAAGCTCTTCTAGACCTTATAAATGTGATAAGGCTTTAAAAAAAAAAGTTCTTCAGTTAATTTGAGTTACTTGGGGACAGTGGGGCAGTATTCTGATCTGATTTAGGAACGTTCCTCGTGTGCTGATTTTGTGGGGCAGAGATGGAAGCTTTTGGCAGGAGAACGAATCAGTTCTTCTCAGATCGGCTTTATATCCTGCCCCTCTGTGTCCTGTTACAAGTTGCAGAAAGGCCCATGAGGGGTACTTTGCTTCCTCATCTCTTTCAGAATCTCTTTCCACTTCTCCTCAGTTTTTCCCCAGTACCTGGGTTCTGCCCGTCAAAGCTCGCTCTTGACTTTTCTCCACAAGACTAGCTGAGGAATTCTAGAGAACTTAGAACTGAGCATTTGAGCAGAATATTGCGGTGAGAAGCAATAGAGCTATTCACGTTAGTAACTGATGCACATTGTTCAAAACTTAACCTGCATTACCTGTGGCTCAAATAATGAAGACAGCAGTTTGGTTTAGGGCTATTTTCACTGCCTGATGTGGACACATTTTCCTTCTAATTCTACTCTCCCCTTCCCATCTCCTTGATTTGATGAGTTCCATGTGCTCAAATTTGGTGTTACCTGGGATCATAGGGCAGTACTACCACCTGCAGGGCATTGTACAAACACTTCTCCTTAACAATAGTCCTGTGATTTAAGTACTGTTACCCTCCCGGCCAGATGAGGACTTCATAGGTGCATTACTCAGAGATGCTAGTTAGTGACTGAACAAGGCAATGGATACTGTTATACCTACCGTGAAAGCCTTTGCTGCAAACTGTCAGGATGTTAAAAAAAAAATATGTTGTATATTAACACATATATATGAAATCTAGGAAAATGGTACTGATAAACCTATTTGCAGGGCAGGAATAGAGATGCAGTCATAGAGAACCGATTTGTGGACACATTAGGGGAAGTAGAACATGGGACGAATTGAGAGAGTAGCACTGACTTGTTTATACTATCATGTGTGAATTAGATAGCTAGTGGGAAGCTGCTGTACAGCACAGGGAGCGGAGCTCAGTGCTCCAGTGGGGTAGGGTAGGGGGTGGGAGGGTGGACCAAGAGACAGGGGACATATGTGTACATACAGCTGACTCACACTGTTGTACAGTAGAAGCTAACACAACATTGTAAAGCAGTCATACTCTAATTTTTTTTTTTTAAGGATCAGTAACAGCTTTAGTAGAACTGATCTTCCACTATATTCCCTGTCTTGCAAGGATTGAAAGCCATTCATTCTTAATAGCGAAAAGAAAAAAAAAAAAAAGATTCCTAGGATGTAAGAGAGCTGGTCTGTCTGTCCACCTTGAATTCCCAGCACAGCATCTGCCCTGGAGTAGGGACTCAGTAAATACCAATGGTGAGAGTACTGAGACATCAAGTACATTTAAGCAGATGCAATAAAAGTGGCAGGAGGTCTTAAAGGAAAAAAGAAACTTTACTACTAGAAAGGTTTGCAAGTGGTTCATAGCCCAGGACATCCTAGTTGATACATGTTTTTTAGTATAATAATTAATAGCACCCCCTTTGTTCTCATGAGTCTCAGTTTGGAAGGTAAATTAAATGGTCACCCCATCTGTAGCAGGCACGTTACTTTTGGACATTCATAGGTTGCTTCAGTTAACCTGGTTAATTAAAAAACAAAAATCTAGTTACTCATTTTAGGACCCCTTGTTAATGATTGTTTCACTGCTTGGCATTTGGTTCACAAGTGATTGTAATGGTATAAAAGAAACCCTGTGCCCCAGTGGAGGTTCACAAATACTCTTCACTCAAAAGCAGCATGGTGGCTTAGAGTCCTCCAAGTATTAATGGAAATGAAGAATGTTTACAAAATTAAAAGGAAACACTCTAAAAGGGTCCTGATACTCTCTACTGTAGAAATTCCAGATTTCAAAATTCACTTAAGAGTGTTATGCTGTCTTCTTAGAATGTAGAAGGAGGACATGAAGCTGGTGACATGAGTTGATATTAGGCTATGAAAGGCCTAATATCAAATAATAATATTGAATTATTATTCTGTTTAAACTAGAGTGGGGCAGGAGAGTGGGATTGGCTCATGATGATCAATTGAGCACACCTATCGACATTTCGGCTTCCCCAGTCTACCTGGCAAGAGGTGCTTAACAGTGTGCTGATACCTTTAGCAAGTAAATATTGAAAAGACAAAAAAAAGCAGAGGTGGTATTCTAAATTAGAAGTCCATGGAGACGTATATTTCAGTTCAGTTGCCCGGTCGTGTCTGACTCTTTGTGACCTCATGGACTGCAGCATGGCAGACTTCCCTGTCCATCACCAACTCCCAGAGTTTGCTCAAACTCATGTCCGTCGAGTCAGTGATGCCATCCAACCGTCTCATCCTCTGTTGTCCCATTCTCTTCCAGCCTTCAGTCTTTCCCAGCATTAGGGTCTTTTCCAAGGAGTCAGTTCTTCATATCAGGTGGCCAAAGGATTGAAGTTTTATCTTCAGCATCAGTCCTTCCAATGAATATTCAGGAGTGATTTCCTTTAGGATTGACTGGTTCAATCTCCTTGCAGTCCAAGGGACTCTCAAGAGTCTTCTCCAACACCACATTTTAAAAGCATTAATTCTTCAGCACTCAGCTTTCTTTATAGTTCAACTCTCACATCCATTCGTGACTACTGGAAAAACCATAGCTTTGACGAGACGGACCTTTGTCGGCAAAGTAATGTCTCTGCTTTTTAATAAGCTGTCTAGATTGGTCATAACTTCTCTTCCAAGGAGCAAACATCTTTTAATTTCATGGCTGCAGTCACCATCTGCAGTGATTTTGGAGCCCCCCCAAAAAAAGTCTGTCACTGTTTCTACTGTTTCCCCATCTATTTGCCATGAAGTGATGGGGCTGGATGCCATGATCTTAGTTTTCTGAATGTTGAGTTTTAAGTCAACGTTTTCACTCTCTTTCACTTTCATCAAGAGGCTCTTTAGTTCTTTGCTTTCTGCCATAAGTGTGGTGTCATCTGCATATCTGAGGTTATTGATATTTCTCCCGGCAGTCTCGATTCCAGCTTGTGCTTCATGCAGGCTGGCATTTCTCATGATGTACCCTGCATATAAGTTAAATAAACAGAGTGACAATATGCATCCTTGATGTAGTCCTTTCCTGATTTGGAACCAGTCTGTTTTTCCATGTCCAGTTCTAACTGTTGCTTCTTGACCTGCATGCAGATTTCTCAGGAGGCAGGTCAGGTGGTCTGGTATTCCCATCTCTTGAAGAATTTTCCACATTTTGTTGTGATCTACACAAAGGTTTTGGTGTTGTCAATAAAGCAGAGGTATACGTTTTTCTGGTATTCTCTTGCTTTTTTGATGATCTAATGGATGTTGGCAATTTGATCTCAGGTTCCTCTGGCTTTTCTAAATCCAGCTTGAACATCTGGAAGTTCACAGTTCATGTACTGTTAAAGCCTGGCTTGGAGAATTTTGACCCAGGCTTGCCCGTGAGTGTCCAGGAGTCTCTGGTGGAGGCGTGGGAGGGTGGTGGCCTGCTGCAGGGTTGGGGGCACTGAGTATAGCACTGCCTGCATGGGACCTTTTGAAAGAGGTCGCCATTATCTTCATTACCTCCACCATAGTTTGGCCTCAGGTCAAATAACACAGGAGACCCAGGTTTGATCCCTGGGTTGGGAAGATCCTGGAGAAGGAAATGGCAACCCCACTGCAGTATCCTTGCCTGGAAAATCCCATGGAGCTTGGTGGGGTACAGTCCATGGGGTCGCAAAGAGTCAGACATGGCTGAGCAACTTCTTCACTTCACATAACTGGGAGGGAATACAGCCCCACCCTTCAGCTGAAAATTGGATTAAAGATTTACTGTGGGTGGCCCCACCCATCAGAACAAGACCTAATTTCCCCCTCAGTCAGTCTCTCCCATCAAGAAGCTTCCATAAGCCTCTTATCCTTCTCCATCAAAGGGCAGACAGACTGAAAACCACAATCACAGAAAACTAACCAATCTGATCACATGGACCACAGCCTTGTCTAACTCAATGAAACTATGAGCCATACCATGTAGGGCCACCCAAGATGGATGGGTCATGGTTGAGAGTTCTGACAAAACCTAGCCCACTGGAGAAGGGAATGGCAAACCACTTCAATATTCTTGCCTTGAGAACCCCATGAGCAGTATGAAAGGCAAAAAGATATGACACTGAAAAATGAAGTCCCCAGGTCAGTAGGTGCCCAATATGCTATTGGAGATCAGTGGAGAACTCCAGAAAGAATGAAGAGATGGAACCAAAGCAAAAACAACACCCAGTTATGGATGTGACTGGTGATGGAAGTAAAGTCCGATGCTGTAAAGAACAGTATTGCATAGGAACCTGGAACGTAAGGTACATGAAGTGAAGTGAAGTCACTCAGTCATGTCCGACTCTTTGTGGCCCCATGGACTGTAACCTATCAGGCTCCTCTCTCTCTGCGATTTTCCAGGCAAGAATACTGGAGTGGGTTGCCATTTCCTTCTCCAGGGATCTTCCCTACCCAGGGATCGAACCCGGTTCTCCCGCATTGTAGGTAGACGCTTTAATTTCTGAGCCACCAGGGCAGGTAAGATACATGAATCAAGGCTACTTGAAAGTGGTCGAACAGGAGATGGCAAGAGTGAATGTTGACACTTTAGGAATCAGCAAACTAAAATGGACTGGAATGGATGAATTTAACTCAGATGACCATTATATCTACTACTGTGGGCAAGAACCCCTTAGAAGAAATGGAGTAGAGTCAACAAAAGAGTCCAAAATGCAGTACTTGGATACAATCTCAAAAATGACAGAATGATCTCTGTTCATTTCCAAGGCAAACCATTCAATATCACAGTAATAATGCTGAATAAGCTGAAGTTGGACGGTTCTTGAAGACCTACAAGACCTTCTAAAACTAACACCCAAAAAAGATGTCCTTTTCATTGTGGGATACTGGAATGCAAAAGTAGGAAGTCAAGAAATACCTGGAGTAATGGGCAAATTTGGCCTTAGAGTACAGAATGAAGCAAGGCAAAGGCTAACAGAGTTTTGCCAAGAGAACTCACTGGTCATAGCAAACACCCTCTTCCAACAACAAAAGAAAAGACTTTACACATGGACATCACCTGCTTTTTCTAAAGAAAATGAACTCTATCTGAGTCCTGAGCTCCTGGTATTGGTAGTTTCCAGATGTCTACAGCTGACAAGAATGGAAGGAAAGCCAGCTCTCTGTACCCTGGAGGGGAAAAAAAAAAAACAAAGTGCTTGGTTTTTAGAGTAAAGCCTACCTTTATTTAGACAAATAGCCAGTCCTAGTCTTGTTGCTGTCCAGCCTTTCTTCCACCATCCCTCCCACTCACATCAAACCCACAGTCGGTTGTTCCTTTAAAAGAAATAATAACTGGGGAAGCAGACCACCCCACCTTCAGGGACAACTGCTCACACTGTTTCAACTGAGTCCTTGATTCATGTTTATGTTTGGATAACCAAGAATGGCAGACAACTGTTCCAGGGATAGGTGATAAAGGTGGTAGGAAAAACTTTAAAAATTTCTGATTAGTATCTTTAGAGGGGATATCATATCCTAAAAATTGCAGACTATGATCAATTATCAAAGGAAAAAAATATTAGAAATGAGCAATTCACATTAAATTAACTGAAATTGTAAAAATCTTTAGAATAGGACTTGGCACCCCACTCCAGTACTCTTGCCTGGAAAATCCCATGGATGGAGGAGCCTAGTAGGTTGCAGTCAATGGGGTCGCTAAGAGTCAGACACGACTGAGCAACTTCACTCTCACTTTTCACTTTCATGCATTGGAGAAGGAAATGGCAACCCACTCCAGTGTTCTTGCCTGGAGAATCCCAGGGACGGGGGAGCCTGGTGGGCTGCCGTCTATGGGGTCGTACAGAGTCGGACACGACTGAAGTGACTTAGCAGCAGCAGCAAAGCTTGAGCTAGTAATATGAACAATAAACTTAAGTCTCTCAGAAGTTGAGACATGAAGGATCAATTTAGGATGCCCAGCATCTAACAGACTGTTCCTAAGGACAGTGACAACAGGAGGAAATGACCAAAGAAATAATAGAAGGAACTTTCTAGAGCTGAAGATCCATTGAGTGCCAAGTGAGCTGAGTAAGGCCCATACCCAGACACATCCTAGAAAACGATCAGAGTCCACAGCATGAGAGAAAAGCACTAAAAGAAAAACAAGGCAGCCTTTTCTTTTCATCAGCAACTCTGGATGCAAGAAGGCAATGACTCAGTATCTTCAGAGTTCAGAGATAAAGAAATTCTAACTTGTTGGAGTATTTTGATTAGAAAACTAGCATTGAATTGTGGTCCCTAATGCTACCAAAGAACATAAATAAGGAGTTTTAACTCTTAACATTGTAGGAGCAACAGGAGGGAAAAGGAAAATTTGCTCAGCCTAACAGAAAGCTTGGGGAAAGAGAAACAAAATTATAGTGAATGAAAAACCTGAGATAACAAATGAAAGGAGTAAGACCATTTCATGTTAAGTTATAAATGTTTCACAATTAATTAATGTTAGTAAGTAATTACATTATATTGATTACCTTAATTAATGTTCATTAACTAGTGCCATTAATGTAATTACTTATTAAAAACTTAGTAATTATATATAAAAAACTGAAATCTGATGGAAAAAACAAAAATTCAAATATATGTTACTTGCAAAATTCATACAAAATCCAAATGGTAAGGAAAGCCTCAAAATAAAGGGGTGCAAAAAACTAACTGCTGAATATCAGAAAAAAATAAAATTTCAGATGAAAAGCATTAAAAAAATAGACATTTTATATATAGTTTATTCTCAATATGGTTAGTAATATATGATATGTATATGTTAATACATACTGAATAAACATAGATCACTATATAGTATAAAGTATTACAGTTACATATTTGTATGAATATATGGAATTATTAGGAACCTTTATGTACTTAATCCATAGTTACACACAGAGTCCATAGTTATACACAGAGTCTCAGTTCAGTTCAGTCGCTCAGTCGTGTCCGACTCTTTGTGACCCCATGAATCGCAGCACGCCAGGCCTCCCTGTCCCATCACCATCTCCCGGAGTTCACTCAAACTCACGTCCATCGAGTCAATGATGCCATCCAGCCATCTCATCCTCTGTCATCCCCTTTTCCTCCTGCCCCCGATCCCTCCCAGCATCAGAGTCTTTTCCAATGAGTCAGCTCTTTGCATGAGATGGCCAAAGTACTGGAGTTTCAGCTTCAGCATCATTCCTTCCAAAGAACACCCAGGGCTGATCTCCTTTAGAATGGACTGGCTGGACCTCCTTGAAGTCCAAGGGACTCTTGAGAGTCTTCTCCAACACCACAGTTCAAAAGCATCAATTCTTCGGTGCTCAGGTTTCTTCACAGTCCAACTGTCACATCCATACATGACCACTGGAAAAACCATAGCCTTGACTAGACGGACCTTTGTTGGCAAAGTCTGTAGTTAGAGAAATCGATGAATTGACAAACCATATTTAGAGAGGGACAATTTATACATCTGCTTCATAAACTGAAAAATCAAGTAGACCTAAAGTAAGAGAGACAGCAATGAACAAGTTTAATCTGAAAGCTATGTAAAGACTATATGCCCAATGGAAATATGCAGTTTTTTTCAAATATCCATGTAACATTAAACATCGTATATTAAGTCACAGAGAAAATACCAACCAGTTCTAAAAAGTAGAAGTCATGTTAGGTACATCCACTGATGACAATGCACTGAAACAAGAAATGAGTCAATAGCCCCCAAAATTAAAGGAAAAAACCACTAACCACTTGACAATAACTTCATTATATAGGTGTTTAACATTTATTTTACTAGTAAGCAGTAAAGAACAAAAAAGGCAGTCTAAAACTTAACTTTATAAAGTAACTTCAAGCCGAGATTTCACTGACAAGTTTTACCCAAACTTCAAGAAGCTGATAATTTCTTCTTTTATAAAATATTCAAGACCATGAAATAGTTTTTAAGCTTTCCATTTCTTCAAGGCTGGCATAACCTTGATACCCAAGCCAGATAAGTCAGTACCATAAGACAAAATTATATCCAGTTTTACTTATGAACATAGATGCAAAAATCTAAAATAAAGGAATTGAATCTGTTTGCATTAAGCATAGGTTTATTCCAGTAATTCAATGATGACTTGACATTAGGAAATCTATTAATGTAATTCACTGATGGATGACAGGAGAAAAAAATACAATCATGTTGATACTGAAAAAGCTGTTGATAAATTTTAACACCCATTTCTGATTTAAAATTCTTAGCCTCCAAATAGAGAACTATTTAACTTGTTTAAGGGCATTGACCTTCAGTAGTGGTAAAAACATTTGAAATATTCCTGTTATAGAAAGTCAGGAACAAGACAAGCATGCTCAATTTACTCCTGCTATTTACTGTTGTTTTGAATGTCCTGTGTGTGAATGTTAAGTCGCTTCAGTTGTATCCAACTCTTTGCAATCCTATGGACTGTAGCCCTCTTGGCTCCTCTGTCCATGGGATTCTCCAGGCAAGAATACTGGAGTGGGTTGCCGTGCCCTCCAGGGGATCTTCCCAGCTCAGGGATCAAACCCACATCTTTTATGTCTCCTGCATTGGCAGGTAGGTTCTTTACCACTAGCGCCGCCTGGAAAGCCCTTTGAATGTCCTAGCCATGCTTTAAGATCAATAAGTAAAAGACATAAATTCTGGAGACAGGGATAAAGATGTCATTTTTAAAAACCATGTGATAACCTACCAAGGAAATCAAAGAATCAGCTAAAAAATATTGGAACTAAATGGAGAGTACCTTAAAGTACTTGAAGCAAATTCCTTATACAGAAATCGATAGTGCTTCTCTCTGTCAGCTATAATCAATCAGGAAGTATAGTGAGAAAATATATCTCTTTGACATTGATTCTGAAATCTTGAAAAATCTAGGAATAAATGTGTGAAGACACTTGAAAAATCTATGTGAAGGTAACTAGAAAACTGAAGCTCCAATATTTTGACCACCTGATGTGATGAACCGACTCATTGGAAAAGACCCTGATGCCGGGAAAGACTGAATCCAGGAGAAGACTGTCCTAGAAGATGAGATGGTTAGATGGCGTCACCGACTCAATGAACATGAGTTTGAGCAAACTGAGAGATGGTGAAGGACAGGAAATCTTGGTGTGCTGCAGTCCGTGGGGTTGCAGAGTCAGACATGACTTAGCCACTGAGCAATAACAACAAGAAAAATGAACAACATAAGACCAGATTTCTCTGAGTCATACTTCCTAAATAGGGAGATGTAATACCATAATGATAGTCCCTAATTAATCTTAAAAATAAATGCCAACCTTAATCAAAATTTTAACAAGACTCCTTATGGAACTTGACAAGCTGATGATAAAATTCTGTAGGAAGAAACATTGTGAGAAAATATCTAAGGACCAAATAGAAAAATAGTAAAGAGGGAACCATATGCTCTAGCAAATATAAAACATAAAGAGCTAGTAATTAGTGTGCTATTAACCAGGAATAGACAAATAGATCAATGCATCAGAATGAAGTCCCCCAAAATTTACATACATACATACTTATATAATACATATATATGGCATTTGAAACTATTAAGAGAAGTTTAGCTTATTCATTAATGCTGTTCTTTGACATTTTAACTGGGTTGTATTTAATGTCTGTATAGAATAAAGCACGGAAATGAAAGGTGAAGATGGAAATTCTATTTTTTCTAACTAAATGTGCTTGAAAATATCCCCAAATGAAAATAAAGAGCATTTTTTATTCCTAATCTTGGAATTTGAATAGCATGTATATTCCATTCAAAGAACGGATTTGGTTTGAGTATTTCTTAGAATTGGGAGATTTAAATCTTTCTCTGTTCTTTGAAATGTGTGTTTCATTAAAATCAATGATACATTCCAATTAAAATATTTTAAATGAAAAAAAATCATATTTTCTAAACAGCAAGACTGCAAAGGCCATGCTATTTACTAAGCTATCTTTCTGGAGCCTTTGATGAAGTATTATTAATTTTCTATCTAAAAACATTCTACTAATGCCTTTTATTTAGATGTACTCTAAATAGTAATCATTTAAAATAAGCATATAAACTTGTATGAACAAGCAAAAAAGTAGTATTAAGAGAAACAAACTTTAAAATTGCTAGTTCAGTTCAGTTCAGTTGCTCAGTTGTGTCCAACTCTTTTCGACCCCATGAATCGCAGCACGCCAGGCCGCCCTGTCCATCACCAACTCCCGGAGTTCACCCAGACTCATGTCCATCAAGTCAGTGATGCCATCCAGCCATTTCATCCTCTGTCATCCCCTTCTCCTCCTGCCCCCAATCCCTCCCAGCATCAGAGTCTTTTCCAATGAGTCAACTCTTCGCATGAGGTGGCCAAAGTACTGGAGTTTCAGCTTTAGCATCATTCCTTCCAAAGAAATCCCAGGGCTCATCTCCTTCAGAATGGACTGGCTGGATCTCCTTGCAGTCCAAGGGACTCTCGAGAGTCTTCTCCAACACCACAGTTCAAAAGCATCAATTCTTCGGCGCTCAGCCTCTTCACAGTCCAACTCTCACATCCATACATGACCACTGGAAAAACCATAGCCTTGACTAGACGGACCTTTGTTGGCAAAGTAATGTCTCTGCTCTTCAATATGCTGTCTAGGTTGGTCATAACTTTCCTTCCAAGGAGTAAGCGTCTTTTAATTTCATGGCTGCAGTCACCATCTGCAGTGATATTGGAGCTCCAAAAAAATAAAGTCTGACACTGTTTCCACTGTTTCCCCATCTATTTCCCATGAAGTGATGGGACCAGATGCCATGATCTTCATTTTCTGAATGTTGAGCTTTAAGCCAACTTTTTCACTTTCCACTCTCCACATTAAAATTGCTAAGCACCTAATAAATGCTTTCATCCAGGACATTCAACATTTTCAAGTACAAATTTTGTGGCGAGTTCTTTCTCAAATATGAAACTTGTACATTGTAATCACTCTGTTAAATAAAAGCACATTTTGTACATATATACATGTATATACATATGTGTGTGTATATATATATATGTGTGTGTGTGTGTGTGTGTGCGCACACACATATACACACACACATAAATCACGTGGGAGAGGCACCAGCTTGGTTCTGTCATTAATAAACAGGTTTTCCAGCAGGGTGGACAATTGGAGAACTGGACCAAAAGAATCTTATCTGTTGTTAATAGGATGAGAAAGAGACTTATAGGACAACCACATATTTGCAAGCAAAACTTTTAAAAATAGCATGATTTTCAAATCTGTTCAATACCTAGGTTCTAAGGACATGAGATGAATAGCTCCCGCCCTTGATGTATGCTTATAGTTGGCCATTCAGTCCAGCTGAATAGTCAGTCATTGGCTGTTTGTAACCTTTGTTTATTTTCTCATACATGATGACTTGTTCTCTATGCCTAGACATTGTGTGTCTGCTTTTTTCCTTCTCTTTCAGGCAAATATAGACCTCTTATTAGTGGGCGATGTCACAGTTCAGTACCTGGCTGATACTGTACAGAAATTATTTTCAAATATAGCAAAAGTCACCATCATCATTAGTGATGTGAAGAAGGCAGCAGCACTTGTGGATGACTGCACATTTGACATGGTTTTCCTGAAGCTGACTTCTCCACCAACTGCTGAGGAGCTGGAAGTGGTCAAATTAATTAGGTAAAATCTTGACTCTATATCTTTAGAATAGTTTTTATTAAAACTTGCTCCTATAAAAATCCTTAGAAGATGATACTATTCTACTTTAATTTTTAAGGTGAGAGATGTTTTCAAGGGCAAAATCTCTATATATGTCTTTGTTTTTACTGCCAGTTTGGCATACTATTATAAGAATTGTCATTTTAACTTAAAAAGTAATAGGTGAGGGTATAAGAATTAATTGGTCATAGAAATGTATTTGGTATATAATGCTTCCCTTAATTTGATAGGCACTCCTTTTTAATATGATGTCATTAGCATGGCATATCTTTTCAGAGTTCATTAATTGTTATAGCAGATACTAAAGCAGGTGACCACTCTGGGTCATGGTGGCTGTGGGCTGAAGGTGTCTCTTTCAAGAAATGTCCTGATGTGGAAGAGCCATGAGGCTCTCTGTATCCACTGAGTCCAGGTCAGTACCGATTCCATTACTCTTGTTTCATCCAGCAGGCCCATAGACGTTCTCCTTCTGTTTGACCCACTTTATTCTGGAGATCTGGAGTCTAGAGGTGAAGAGTTAGGTTCTTCCTTGCCTGAGTACCTATGATTTTGAGTCATTTAGGATGTTTTTAAATAGGGTTAGGTGAGATTGAATGTATTTCCCTTCTGTGAGAAGACTTGGTGATATATGTTTAGGGACTACTCATCATTATAGGGGAGGTCTTTCTAGACCGAAGAAGAAAGTCCAGAGCAATACTGTAATCCCAGAATGAAAAGGGGCAAGAATATTACATTAGGAGAAAAGAAAGATGGGACTGGGAAAAAGCCAGAGCCACTGGTTACTTGTTAAAGACAAAACAGAAGACAGACCCTGCTCCTGGGGTTTCTTGGAACTTTTGGTCATATGAATTTCATTGGCTTTCTACTCAGAATATGAACTAAACAAACCAGGCAAATTACCTCAAATAGGATTTCACTTCCAAAACGTAGTGTGTACAATCTTCTTTCTGAAGATATGCCTATTTTACTAATACATCTTTTCAAAAAGTCTCCTAAACATAGAGTACCTCTCATTGAAGGTGCATAGTAATATCTCACTTATATAGCATTTTAAAGAATTTACAACAGCTTTATGAGGGCAGGGCTTCGTCATTCCTACTCAGCAGATTAGAAACCTGAGGCTGAAGTGACTTTCATGAGATCACATGGCTTGTGTTCACACAACTCAGACTAGAATTCTTTATTCTTCCCTTCATGTTCTTTCTTCTAGAAGTCTGTAATGGTCTGGCTGTTTACACCTCTGAGATCCCATAAATGCCAAACTGACTCTAAACTAAACATACCATTCTGGAAGAGCAGTGGACCGGCTGCGTGGCTGACCTGCTCCGTTCCAGGGGTCAGAGTCTAGCCGTGCTCCTCCAGAGGTGGTAAAGGCCTCATGTACGCACAGGGTTGAGGCTACGTTTTGAACAGGATAAGATTAAAGTTATGTGGAAGAACAGGCTTTACGTCTAGTCACAGTTGTTAAAAGCTTCAGGGACAGAGGAGAGAGCCTCTGTGATCCTTCCCTCTGTGGATTCTTTTTCTGCTCTGAATAGCATAGCTTAAGATGTGTTAGCAGAGAGAAGAAGGCAGATAAAGGAACTATATATACAGACATGTATATGATAGTTCGGTCATTTTGCTGTAAAATCATTTTTTTGAAAAGGAAAAAAAAAAGATAATTTGTCAAGTACACTTGAATTTGGTTTTCTCTCTCTCTCTTTTTTTTTTTTTTTGGGTCTCATTATGTTATTCTCAATATTCAGTTTAGGTATTGACTAATACTAGGTATTCCGTACTTTGCTCTAGGTATGGGTGGGTGAGCATATCTCAGAAGGACCCTGAGTCCTAACTTTTGTGTTCCTCTTTGAAAAAGGGACAAAGCCTTCTTTATGGACGCTTTGTGTTTCCTGATACTGACCTCAGCAGCTGGAAATGTCTCTGAAATTCCCTTTCTTGTCCTCAGAACTGTTATGACTTTATGACTTATTTATACCGTTATGGACCATGTTTATATTTTGAGGCTATACATTTTCTTAGGATAATGAGTCTCATGAACAACTTGCCCCATTTATAAGGCATTAAATCTTTATCTTTCCTAGAACACTTTATCTCATGAATTTTGGGCTAACATTAAACGACTAAGCCAAGATAAAGGGTTTCAGCTTAGCTTTTATATGCTGTATGTTGGATTTTTCCTCTTAGAGCTTTGTTGTTCTGTTATATCTCAAAACCTGGAAAGGTTCAGGAAAATATAGAAGTATTTACCTTACTCTTCTCTCTTTGGGAACTTACGTGCCCTGCCAGTAAGTAAAGAACTTAACTATAGCATGAAACTGGTCCATGTTTATTTTCAGTGTCAGGGCACATGATCACAAATGTGTGTATATCTATAATACATATCAATTTCTATTGAAAATAAGAATGAATGTACTCTGTTAGCTATATAAACTTCTTTTAGGATAAAATGCAAGCCAGCTCATTAAAAAGATTTTAAAATTTATTCTTACAGAAGAACTGTGATTTTGGCCTGGGACTAATCATGAAACAGTTTTAAATATTCATAAAAATAATAGTACTTTATACCGTGACATCCTCAAGAATGATGGCATGTCTCGATCATAGATTGACATTTCTAGTTGAGTTCAGTTCAGTCAGTCATGTCCGACTCTTTGCAACCCCATGGACTGCAGCACGCCAGTCTTCCCTGTCCATCACCAACTCCTGGAGCTTGCTCAAACTCATGTTCATTGAGTCAGTGATGCCATCTAACCATCTCATCCTCTGTCATCCCCTTCTCCTCCTGCCTTCAATCTTTCCCAGCATCGGGGTCTTTTCCTATGAGTCAGTTCTTCACATCAGGTGGCCAAAGTATGAGAGCTTCAGCTTTAGCATCAGTCCTTCCCGTGAATATTCAGGACTTATTTAGGATGGACTGGTTGGATCTCCTTGCAGTCCAAGGGACTCTCAAGAGTCTTCTCCAACACCACACTCAGCTTTCTTTATAGTCCACCTCTCACATCTGTACATGTCTACTGGAAAAACCATAGCTTTGGCTAGACGGACCTTTGTTCTCAAAGTAATGTCTCTGCTTTTTAATATTCTGTCTAGGTTGGTCATAGTTTTTCTTCCAAGGAGCAAGCGTCTTTTACTTTCATGGCTGCAGTCACCATCTGCAGTGACTTTGGAGACCCCCAAAAATAAAGTCTGTCACTGTTTTCACTGTTTCCCCATCTATTTACCATGAAGTGATAGGACTGGATGCCACAATCTTAGTTTTCTGAATGTTGAGTTTTATGTCAACTTTTTCACTTTCCTCTTTCATTAAGAGGCTCTTTAATTATTCTTTTTGATCTTGATGTCATTTCATGAATACATTCTTACTGAGCCAGATGAACTCAGATACCACCCAGTGGTAAAGTATTTTAGGATCTCAAGATTCATATTCTTGGTTCCAGAATTTCAGGAGTGTTTGACCCTTGGCACAGGTCAGTTCTCAAAACTGAGCCAAATTCAAAAGGCAGATACTTGGTAATTCAGATGCATCCAGACACTCCATCTTACAAAGGCCAGGACAGAACATCAGAGTATGTTGCAGACTCATCCACTGTGCTTGCATCCTGTTTTGCATTGTGATTTTCCAGTCCACAAACTTTCTCTGAGGTCCTTCAAACTCTTGTGATTCTCGTGAGCTCAGAGCAGTACAGCAATGGAGAGGGAACACAAAATGTGCTTCCATCTGCTCAGTCAGCAAATCAACTTTGATTCAGATTTCATTTTTTCCCATATAGATCCAGTTGTCTGATCAGTTAACTTATTATTTCATTAAGGAAACCCAGTCTCATGAGCCACAGGTTGTCCTGTTATGTTCCCAAATTTCAGGACATCCTTGACTTGACATGCTGCTCAGAAAATCCCATTAGCCAGTCTGCATGACCTGAATTCTTGACAGTAAACACTATAACAACAAAACATCTAAGTAGTTTTTCTAAAAGCATTATTCTATAAGAACTGAGGAACATTCTAGATGTTTATTGTTTCTAGCATCACATAATCTGGTGAACCTGACTTAGGATTGCAGCAGAAATTCTTCTGACAAAAAGCGCACTGTGAGCAGGGCACACCAGCCTTCACTAATTGACTGGAAGAAATCATTGCATTTTATTGCAGGAGCCTTATTAGTAGCAAGTAAACTCACAGTTTTCATATTTATAGAAAAACTCTTAATTTTCTCACTGAAAATGGTTGTTGTTGTAATTAATTAATAAAGGATATTACTTATTACAAAAACCAAACTAGACCATGCCAGGTTAATTTGATTGCATTGGGCCCACAGGCAGCATAATGGAAACAGTACTCAGGGAGGTTGCTCCTCAAAAATGACACTGGCTTTTGTCTTTTGAAATCCTTGTGCTATAAAGGAAGTGCATTTTAAAATGTCCCCTGGCTTCATATGGACTTATAGGAACCTTTTGGTTTTCCTATTAGATGATAGATTTCAGAGGCCAGCTGGGTTTTCCTGAGGTTCTTTGATCATCAGAGTGTACAACTCAGCTCAAAACACCTTTGTATGATCTTTTTAATTTTTTGTTCCAGCTACCAGGGATTGGACTTGGGGATGGGGACCAGGCTGGGGTGGGCACTGCTTCAGTGTGAGCGTATAGCAGCCTCCAGTTCCAGAGGTTGCTGGAGATGGACATGTGGGGGTGGACACTAGAACATTAATACCCAGTCTTGCGTATGGAGGAACCATCATGTCATTTAAGCAGTGTATGTGGTGAAACAAGGGGAAATAAATTATCCCCCAGCAAGCTGAGATTTTTAAAATCTCAGGAGACCCCAACTGAGAAAGTGTTCATAAGGTCTCAGGACCTGCAGTTTGGCTTTGGTAAGTGAAAGAAGTGGCATCAGTTGAGGTGGAAGGAGATTTTTGTAGTATTTTGGTGTTGCCTAGTTTTGCATTAAGGAACATTCATTTAGTGGAAAGAGGACCTTTTTTGGTGACCCTGGATACTAGAAACTCTTTCAGCTTATTGATTTGTACAGAATGTGATTGAGAAGCTGATCTGTGGACCAGAGTGTTGGATTCTGGGAACTCTATTGATTGCTGGGGTTCCTGTACAATTAGGGCTCCACCGGCAGGGGAAGTGTTTGGGTTGGTAATTGATTCTGTTCTCTTGACAAAAATCCAGGAATTCCAACTCCATCTGTAAAGCTTGAAATTCATCAGGGTATAAAAATCCATATATCCAAATCTGACCTGTTTTCTGGTCAGTAAAATCAGTTGAAAAGTAGAAACAGGATTATTTCTAAAAGGAGAGAATCTGTTTTTTAAAACTTCTCTAATTCTAGAATATTTTAACTTACTATGATGTATTTTTTCCTGAATCTTGAAAGTATTTTTTATTTCAAAAGTTGGACTAAACTACCCACTAAGTTTCTATCTGTTCAGTCCGTTTGTGCCTCCCACCTCATCCTGTTATCTATACGCCTGGTATACTCTACACTTTTTCATCACTTACAAAATAGATATGAAAAGCTTACATCATGGCAGGGGTTATTCTCTCCTCCTTACGCCCATTGTCCACACTGCGCCCCCGCCGTCCACAGCACACCCCCGCGTCCACACCGCTCCCCGCTGTCCACACCGCTCCCCGCTGTCCACAGCACACCGTGTGCTAATGGGCCTTTCTTAGTGTCATGTCAGTCTGTGGTCAGATTCTACCGTCCCTCCCACACTTACCTGTTTTGATAGTAGAACAACTTCCTGAGCTTTTCATTTCCTTCATAGAAACCATATGAGGTTTCCTCTCTTCTTTCCTTTCTTTCCTCTCTTCTCTTTCAGCCCACATTCTCTTTCAGAATTCATAGCAAAGAATCAACCCTGAATAGATCTGTCTGGTGATTGTCACGTTTTAACAATATCCTACTTGTTTGACATAATTGACTTAGTAAATATTCTGAATCATTTAAAGAAAGTTCTTAGTATGTCTCAATAATTATTTCTCTATCAACTCTTGCCTGGATAGCTTACAGTGCGGTCTCTCAGATGTATTCTGTGCCACCTTCTGTCAGTTCACCCCATTGTAGGTACAGTGGTCTCCCAGAAATGCAAAGATAATCATGTTACTCCCAAGCTTAATAGTTTCCATTGTCCATCTTATTTTATTTTTTGCTCATTTTAATGAAATACTGCATCTTTAACTTGGCCTAAAAGGCCTACTATAATCAGACTCCAGCCCTGCCTGCCTGTCTAGTCTTGTCTTAAGTGTTTGTCCTTCAGAAGCTCTGTACTAGAGCCATCCTGGACTTCTTTTACTTTCTGGAATTCACTTGCTTGTTGCACTCCCAGGCCTATACATCTGCTGTTCCCTTTCCAGAATGCACTTTGCTGCTTGTCTGCTTCCCACCCTCCCGCAGCTCCTGCCTTTCATGTGGTTCCTCCTAGCCAGTTGGGGTACCTCTGCCTGAAGCTGCAGAGCAGGTTGGTGCCCAGGCCATGCTCCCCTCAGACCCCACAGCTTTCCTTTGCAGCACTGGGCACAGAGTTGCCACTGAATTACTCAACTACAGGCATTTGCTCAGTGTCTGTCCTCCACAAAAAAGTGTTGACTCCACGAGGACAGGGACTAGTCTGTCTGTCTATTCATGGTATCCCCCAGAGTCAGCACAGAATCTAGCACACAGTAGGCTCTCAGTATGTATGGCTCAGATCTATATACTGTGTGTAATGTAATTTGGAATGTAGAATAGAGTATGTTTACTTTCAAATGCAGATATAAGATGACCAAATATTATTCAGTGGGGGTTCTTCCAGGTCTTGTTTTAAGGAGTAAATAATAACCATATATATGACCATATACTAATAAATGATGCTTTACATATTTAAGAATAGTTTGTCTTCAACAGTTTTAGCTGTTCTCTTTAAAGTCAGGTTCACAGTATTATTCTCCTTGGAAAATCATTCTCTTTTAGCTAATGCCAATACTCAGTATTCACCAAAGTATCAGAATTCCACCTTACTGAATTCCTAAGTGTAGTTAACAATAATGCCACAATTTAAAAAAAAAACCATGTTGGAAATCTTCAAGTGTATAGTACAATGAACTTCCAAGTGCCCATAATATTAATAGTTATCAATATACAGCCAATCTTGTTTCATACCTACCCTCTCCTACACCTCCTTTTCCAGCCTCCCATCCCTGCTCACTGGTAGGTTATTTTAAAGGCAAGGTGGATACTTTTAAAGCAAATCTAAGACATCATTTCCTTTTATCCATAAGAACTTGAATAAGTACCTAAGATAAGGGATCTTTAAAAAGCAATACCAATAATCACACCTAAAAAATTAATAACAGTTCCTTAGTATTGTAAAAAATCCAGTTGGTGTTCAAATTTCTCTTGTTTATCTTATGATTTCTTTTTTAAACTGTGAGTTTTATACAAATGAAGATTCAATTTTCCTTTCCTTTTGATTTTTTTCTTTTTATCTTCTCTTTATGTGTTTTATAAAGGGGCCATTTGTCTTATAAATTTCCCACATTCCGATTTCATCCCCATAGCATCTTAAAAAATATTCCTCTTTTTTTTAAAATGTCTTGTAAACCTGTAGTTAGATCAAGAATCTGGATACGGTTTTGGCTCTTTTTTTTTTTTTTTTTTAAGTGAGAATAAAAGTGGTCCATCGTACATTCTACCTAATACATGAGTGGTATTTTCAAATACCTGAGCCGTATTCCCAAAACTATCCAGATCATCAAAAACAAAAGTCAGCAAAAATGTCACAGTGCAGAGGAGCCTAAGTAGCCTAATCACTAAATGTAGTGCAGGATCCTGGATGGGGTCCTGGCACAGGAAAAATAAGTACATTAGGAAAAACTAAGGAAATTGGAATAAAGAATGAGCTTAAATTAATAATAATGTATCGATGTTGGCTCGTTAATTGTAAGAAATTTGCTAAACTAATGTAAGGTGTTTGCAGTATGGGAAATTGGGTTTGGGGTATATGGAAAATCTACTGTTTTCATATTTTAATTCTGTAAATGTAAAATTATTCTAAAGTTAAAGGTTTATTTTTAAAAAGTCACCTCTCTCTCACTTACCCCATGCCCAGTTTTAAACAGCCTGGCATTAGTGGTTGCTATAGAAATGAACTGTAAAAAGACTATTCTTATTAACAGAGTGAACTCCTGCTCAGAGTCATTTTGCCTAATGACTCAGAATTTGGATTTTCTTGCCCATTAAAAGGAAACAGAGAAGCTAAAGCATCTATTATATATAAAACTTTAAACAGAGCAAGCATGAGTTTCAGAATATCCCCTTCCTTTGTACTTTTCAAATAATCTGTAACTGTACTGCCCACCTCAGCCACACACTGCAGAACCCTCTTTGTACAATTGTGTGAAATCAAAATACAACATCTTCTCTTATAAATTGAAAAAAAAATCCTTCTTATCCCTAGGGCTTCCCTGGTGGCTGAGGGGTAACAATCCATCTGCAGTACAGGAGATGCAGGAGACTCGGGTTTGATCCCTGGGTCAGAGAGATCCCTTGGAGAAGAAAATGGCAACCCACTCTAGTATTCTTGCCTAGAAGATCCCATGGACAGAGGAGCTTGGCGAGCTACAGCCCATGGGGTAGCAAAGAGTCAGAAATGGCTTTGCAGCTGAACAACAGCAGTCTTTTCCCTCACTGATTTAAGATGCTGCTGTCAGTAAATTTCCATATTAACATCACCATTTTAAATTCTAATGAAATAAAATCACCCTAGTGTAGTTACTTCTTAATAAGCTAAATATATGAATCCCAAGTTTTTTAATGTTGATTTTGCTTCATTTTAAACTTCTTTTTTCCCTTTCAGATTTGGTGAGGAAAAAAATACACATTTGCTGTTTGTTTTTATAATCCCTGAGAATTTTAAAGGTATGTGCCTGTTGGGTATATTATTTGTTTTTTTCTCCAAGTAGAAATCATAAGGTCAGTATTTAATACAAAGATTCTTAGGTTGTGTTTCAGAGCACGGAGCTGATATTGCTTTAACCGAACCACTAACAACGGAAAAAATGAGTGTTGTGTTGAAATACTGGAAAACATATTTCGCACATACTGGTGAGTGCAAAACGAGTTTCCAAAGGTTTGAAAAATTGTAATTAAAATTCTGTGAGAACTGTTTTTATACATTTGGTTTTCCACTGATGCATTTTATATGTTGAAGATTAACTGCATTCTCTATAGTATAAGGACATATAATCCTTGTTTATCATAGTCTGAAGAAAACAACACACAAGAGACAACACTACACGTGGGTATCACAGATGGTAAATACCAAAATCAGATTGATTATATCCTTTGCAGCTGAAGATGAAGAAGCTCTATACAGTCAGCAAAAATAAGACCAGGAGCTGACTGTGGCTCAGATCATAAACTCTTATTGCAAAGTTCAGACTTAAATTGAAGAAAGTAGGGAAAACTACTAGACCATTCAGGTATGATCCAAATCAAATCCCTTACAATTATACAGTGGAAGTGACAAATAGATTCAAAGGATTAGATCTGATAAACAGAGTGCCTAAAGAACTACAGATGGAGGTTGGTAACATTGTACAGGAGGCAGTGATCAAGATCATCCCTAAGAAAAAGAAATGCAAAAAGGCAAAATGGTTGTCTGAGGAGGCCTTACAAATAGCTGAAAAAAGAAGTGAAAGGCAAAGGAGGAAAGGAAAGATACACCCATCTGAATGCAGAGTTCCAAAGAATAGCAAGGAGAGATAAGAAAGCCTTCCTAAGTGATCAATGTGAAGAAATAGAAGAAAACAATAGAATGGGAAAGACTAGAGATCTCTTCAAGAAAATTAGAGATGACAAGGGAACATTTCATGCAAAGAAGGGCTCAGTAAAGGACAGAAATGGTGTGGACTTAACAGAAGCAGAAGATGTTAAGAAGAAATGGCAAGAATACACAGAAAACTATACAAAAAAGACCTTCATGACCCAGATAACCACAATGGTGTGATCACTCACCTAGAGCCAGACATCCTGGAATGCAAAGTCAAGTGGGCCTTAGGAATCATCACTATGAACAAAGCTAGTGGAGGTGATAAAATTCCAGCTGAGCTATATCATATCCTAAAAGATGATGCTGTGAAAGTGCTGCACTCAATATGACAGCAGATTTGGAAAACTCAGCAGTGGCCACAGGATAGGAAAAGGTCAGTTTTCATTCCAGTCCCAAAGAAGGGCAATGCCAAAAAATATTCAAACTACCACACAATTGCCCTCATCTCACACGCTAGCAAAGTAATGCTCAAAATTCCCTAAGCCAGGCTTCAAGAGTATGTGAACCAAGAACTTCCAGATGTTCAAGCTTGTTTTAGACAAGGCAGAGGAACCAGAGATCAAATTCCCAGCATCTGCTGGATCATAGAAAAAGCAAGACAATTCCAGAAAAACGTCTACTTCTGCTTCATTGACTACGCCAAAACCTTTGACTGTGTGGATCACAACAAACTGTGGAAAATTCTTCAAGAGATGGGAATACCCGACCACCTGACCTGCCTTCTGAGAAATCTGTATGCAGGTCAAGAAGCAACAGTTAGAACCGGACATGGAACAACAGACTGGTTCCAAATTGGGAAAGGAGTACATCAAGGCTGTATATTGTCACCCTGCTCCTTTAACTTCTATGTAGAGTACATCATAAGAAATGTTGGGCTGGATGAAGCACAAGCTGGAATCAAGATTGCCGGGAGAAATATCAATAATCTCAGATATGCAGGTGACACCACTCTTATGGCAGAAAGCAAAGAAGAACTAAAGAGCCTCTTGATGAAAGTGAGAGAGGAGAGTGGAAAAAGTTGGCTTAAAACTCAACATTGAAAAAACGAAGACCATGGCATCCGGTGCCATCACTTTATGGCAGATAGATGGGGAAGCAGTGGAAACAGAGACTTTATATTTTGGGGCTCCAAAATCACTGCAGATAGTGACTGCAGCTATGAAATTAAGACACTTGCTCCTTGGAAGAAAAGCTATGACCAACCCTAGATAACATATTGAAAAGCAGAGACATTACTTTGCCAACAAAGGTCCATCTGGTCAAAGTTATGGTTTTTCCAGTAGTCATGTATGAATGTGAGAGTTAGACCATAAAAAAGGCTCAGCACCAAAGAACTGATGGTTTTAAATGATGGTGTTGGAGAAGACTCTTGAGAGTCCCTTGGACTGCAAGGAGATCCAACTAGTCAATCCTAAGGGGAATTAGTCCTGAGTATTCATTGGAAGGACTGATGTTGAACCTGAAGCTCCAGTACTTTGGCTACCTGATGTGAAGAACTGACTCACTAGAAAAGACCCTGGTGCTGAGAAAGATTGAAGGCAGGAGGAGAAGGGAATGACAGAGGATGAAATGGTTGGATGGCATTACTGACTCAATGGACATGAGTTTAAGCAAGGTCTGGGAGTTGGTAATGGACAAGGAAGCCTGGTGTGCTGCAGTCCATGGGCTCGCAAAGAGTCAGATACCACTGAACTAAACTGAACAGAGCTGAAGAAAACAGTGTGAATAAAATAAAGGGAAACATATGTTCTCTACCTGTGGAGAAAGTTTGTCTTCAAAGGTTTAAAATGTGTTGCATAAGGACAAATGCAATGTTGTAGTTAAGCACAGGGTATTTTTTTTTGTTTGTCGTTTGTTTAGTAGCTGCTATCATCATTCCTTAGTCATTTAAATGGACTTATTCATGCTTTGTCATTGTATGATTATGTAAAAGCCGTTAACCTTGAGTCTTGTGCTTTGGTAAACACTTTTATATACATTATTTTACTTCTTTAAGTTAATAGAGTGGTTATGCTTTCTGTTTTAGATTTTTATTGTGTGTTACTTCCTTTTTGTTTTTTTTTTTTTGTTTTTTTTGTTTTTTTAGATTTTTATATACTCTTGCCTGGAAAATCCCATGGACGGAGGAGCCTGGTGGGCTGCAGTCCATGGGGTCGCTAAGAGTTGGACATGACTGAGTGACTTCACTTTCACTTTTCACTTTCACGCATTGGAGAAGGAAATGGCAACCCACTCCAGTGTTCTTGCCGGGAGAATCCCAGGGATGGCGGAGCCTGGTAGGCTGCCCTCTATGGGATCGCACAGAGTTGGACACGACTGAAGCAACTTAGCAGCAGCAGCATACAGATAATTAGTGTCAGTGCTTCAATGAGACCTTACATTTCTAAATTCATCTATACTGTATTTTGTGTATTGCCAGCATCTGAACACTTAAGATAATTAAATTAGTTTTAATATGGCTTGTAAAAGGGCAGACTCCAATTTCTGAAATTAAATTCTACAGGAATCATTGTTGATCAGTGACTATTTATGGTTTTTCAAAGCCTGGGTTACAAGCAGGAATCTATTTAAATTAAGATATTTTTCTTCAAATGGACCTGGAAGACACTTTTGGGATCGTGATGGATAAGCTCATACTCCAGATAATACAAGATTCAGTACACCTCTCATTTTTTTAAAATGTTCTTCATTATGGAGGGAAGATGATTGAGTCTGTTTTGTAACAGTCTAACAGCTTCCAGCCACTGCAAGTGTCAGAGTTCTTCCTGGGAGAGAAATAGTAATCCTTCTGGACCAGGGTCCTTTGGTAGTCTCTTCTTGTTTTGGTTCTTATTAGAAATAGAACAGCTGCTTATCTCCACTTGTCTAGCACATTCCTATTGGTCATAACCACATCTCACCAGTCATCTCATCTCTGCTCTGAGGATGAGCAGCTGCAAGGCAGCAAAAAAAGAATAACCCCCAAACCAAAAAACAAAACAACCATCAGATGCTTTATTTTGACAATGCAGCTGCTTACTGAAGACTCACAGGCATTTTCTGCCTCTGACATTTACCTGTAAATAATAAATAAGCTCAGTTGAATGCATTTTAAACACACCTATCACTAATTAGTAGAATCTGGTTAAAGGAGGCTGCTGTGGAGTAAATTGTATGTAGTGTTGTAATTTTGCTTTCTCATCTGAGTTGTTCCATGCTTAACAGGCTGAAATCTATAAATTATTTTTTATTGTAAAAGCACTGCTTTGTAAAATCTATTGAGTGAAACATGACAACTGTTTTTGATTAGAGCTTGCATGTGTGATTAACATCATCCCCACCAGTGATTTTATAATTAAAATGGTTCCTTTTTTTAAAATTTGCAGTTAAGAATGAAATTTCTGTGAAGCCTGAAGAACCTGAGTTGCCTCTGCAGAAGTCCTGCAGTGAACACCTGGGATGTTTTTCTACTGATGGATTTGCTTGGTTAGTTTTCTTTTTTCTTCACTTTTTCCTAATAGCAATTTTTACTGTGTACGTTTCATTAAAAAACGTTTCTGGAGGACTTGTTGATTGTGGAACAGCAGCTCCAGTGCTGGGGGTGATGCAAAAGAAAGTATCTGTTTTGTGGAAGAAGGATACAGCTTGTTCTGTATTTCAGAATCCTGAGCTGGCACTGAGGGTACATGTTAAAAAAGTATCCATCTCAGTATAAGGAAGCATTCCACAACCGCAGGGGAGCAGGTTGAATTGTCAGGTAGTAAATTACCCATGGCCTTCTCTGATAGCTCAGTTGGTAAAGAATCTGCCTGCAATGTAGGAGATCCTGGGTTGGAAAGATCCACTGGAGAAGGGATAGACTACCCACTCCCATCACTGGACACGTTCAACTAGAGACTGGGTTAAATAAAAGCAGTGATGTCCAGACTTTTAAAACAATGGAATCCTGAGCTGTTATCCATCTGCTGCTAAGCTTATCCCCAATGTCTTTTCCTGAGCTATCACCCTGTTTATTGAAAATGACCCTTTAAAGACAGTCTCTCTGTCTGTGTCCCTCAAGGGTATTAGAACTAGCTTTCAAACCTGCAGAGGATAGATCATTGAAATGAGGGCCATTTAAAACCCTTTCAGTTCTAACATTGAATGCTTGTAAAAATTCTATATTCGTCAATTTCTTTGTTTCACTTGAAGCTGATTTCCAAGGCTTTTAAGTAGAGCATTTGACTATAAAGAATGGACAGGAATGCTGAGGATTTGGGTGATGGCAGTAAGAATTTTGAGTCACTTCCAGAATTTGTAGAATTGACCATCTACTATTTTGTACAAGGAGGAGACTTGGCAACCAGTAAGTGTGGTTAAACCAGGGACACACTTACTTCAGTAGTGCAGAGTTAACAACAGCTTTCTTTATCTTACTTAAGATTTTAACCTCAAAGAAATTTTCTGTGTTAAACTTTTTTCTGGGAGTTGAGGTTGGGAAGGGTTTTGGAAGGCTTGTGTTACTTAAAACTGCTTTTTGAGCCCTCCTCATCTTGTACCTTTGTTTTTCCTCACAAGCCTACTAGTATAAATAAAAGTAAATTTTCAAATGAAGTCATTTGAAAGTCATTTATTTATCTTCAAATGAAAAAGATAATATTAATTTGTAAGTTTCTTAGGGAAATATATATTTTTTAATCAATTAAAATCAAATCTAGAAAAATAGTAGAGCCAGAAAATATCCATTAAATGACGCAGTTTTACATGGAGGGAAACTGCACCAGTTGCTGATCAAGCTGGAATAGTGTATCTTGGCCTTCCGCTCCTCTGTGCTGTCTTCCTGCAATGCACCGTTAGATACAGTCATGTAATTTGGAATACTCATAATCATTGAGGTTAGAATATTTTAGTACTGTTTGTGTCTGTTATTTATTGGTATCTTTTAGACTTTTGGATTGAATTTATGATAATCTTAATAATAAATTCTTCTGAAATAAAATATTCTGTACCAGTTAGATAAGGTAAAATACTTTGATAATTACTGCAGCTTTGTATAAAGCTAGGGATTTAGAGAAGCGTCCTTTGACTAGTGTATTGGCGATTATTTTACAATTGCCTCATAATTTTCCTTTTAAATACATGGTACAATTTTTCTCTTGTTTCTAGCTCTGAATCTGTAAGAAACGACATTGGATTTGATTTAAAGGCTCCATTGTCAAATTTTGAGAAAAGAAAAAAGATTTCTCTTCTTCATTCAAACAAGGAAAAGCTGAGAAGGTAAATTTTGATACAGGCCCCCCCCCTTTTTTTTAGCATTATTCTTTTGTAGGAAGAAATTACTTTCATGAATTGCATAGTTTTTTATAGCATTGTTAAAAGTTAGTGTGAAGACTTCTCTTATGGTCCAGTGATTAACAATCCGCCTGCCAATGCAGTGTACATGGGTTCGATCCCAGTCCGGGAAGATTCTACATGCTTCGGAGTGACTAAATCCACACACCACAACTACTGAAGCCCGCATGCCTAGAGCCCGTGCTCCATAACAAGAGAAGCCCGGCAATGAGAAGCCCGGGCACCAGAAACTAGAGAGTAGCCCCTACTTGCTGCAACTAGAGAAAAGCCTGCAGGCAGCAACAAAGGTGCAGCATGGCCAAAAACAAAGTCGTCACTGTGAAACTAGTTTATCTGGCAACTGAGTATATGCTCCTCACTCATTCTACTCATTTAGCCATTCAGCAAGTAGGTGTGAGTATAATGTGCCAGAATATGATTGGGGAATTGAGATAAGAAATAAATTGTTGCCTTCAAGGAGGTCTTAGCCTAGTGCTCAGACAGACTTCTAACAAAAACATTTAGGAACAAAAATGCATAAAAGACATGTAATATCTGTACAGTGGTCACTCAAGATATTGCTGTGATAAACAACCTAAATCATGCATTATATATAATTATGAATTAAACTATTTATGTTATTAAGACATCAGTCCTCACTAAACTGAAATACAATTCAAATCTAGATAATTTGAGTAGATTTTTGTTTTCTTTTTGGAAAAAGTTGAAATCTAATTCAAAACTGTATGGAAAGGGCTCTGAATATAAAAGGCCTTAGAATAAAGCAATCTTGAAAACATCTAACAAAATTGGAGTGTGTAAGCTACCTGGCTTTAAGATATAGTATACAGCTACATTTATCAGTTATTTTACTAAAATGAAGATGGACTGGTAGATAATATAACACAATAGCCCAGTATTAGACCCACATATTTTGGTCTTTTAGTTTTCAGCAAATCACCAGAGCAAACAACTTGGGGAACAAATGTCTTTTCTGTAAATGGTGCTGGAACAACTGGACATCCATATGAAACAAATGATGAAACTTGACCGTTTACTCATATCATGTGAAAATTAATTCAGCATGGAGTATAGACAGGGCTACTATATAAAGCTAAAGCTGTAAAGCTTCTAGAATATGGCTGTTCAGTAGAACTTTCTGCAGTGTTAGAAATGGCCCGTATCTGCTGTCCAGGAAGGTAGCTGCAAGTCATATTATTGACTATTTGAAATATGGGTATTGCAACTTAGGAAATGAATTCAAATTTTTATTAATTTTTTATGAATTTATATTTAAATAGATTCATGTGGCTCATAGGTAATGAACTGAAAGCTACAGTTCTAGAAGAAAATAAAGGTTAATGTTTTCACTAGCTGAGGGTAGATGATTGTTCCTTATGACACAGAAAGCAATAACCACAAAAGAAACAGTAGATGAATTAGGACTCCTCAAAATTTACAACTTTTGATTTCGTAAGACCCCACTCAGAAAATAAATAGGCAGACTACAGACAGGGAGAAAAGATTTGCAAAACAAATATATTGATAAAATACTGACACTAGAATATATGGAGAACTCCTAAAGTTCAATAATAAAAAGACCTGCATAGGTAAAGTTTTGAACAGACACTTCACAAAGGAAGATAAAGTGCCTAATAAGCAGCGGGAAAAAATGCTGAATGTAATTTGTCATCATGGAAATGCACATTATAAAGCATGAGATACTACCACATATACCTCAGAAAGTCCAATATTTTAAAAGTAAAACTGACAATGTTAAATGTTGTCATAGATTTAGAACAACAGGGATTCTCATACACTGATGGTAGGAGTGTAAAATGGTAGAATTTGGGGGAAAGTTCTGCCAGTTTTTTCTAAATTTATAAAATAGCCCATTGATTCAATTTCTGTACATTTACTAAGAGAAATAAAAATGTGCATTCACAAAAAGATGTATAGAAGACCTAGTAAGTTTATTCCTAATGATCAAATATTGGAAATAGTGGGAGTGCTGATTAATAAGAACCTGAATAAATAAATTGTGGCATATTTATACTTTGGAATGCTATTAATAAAAAGCAACAAATTACTGACATAACAGATTATCTTGGATAAATCTCAAAAACATTATGTAAGTGAGAGAAACCTTACATAAAAAGACACATGTGAAGTTAAAAGAGAGGCAAAAATTAATGTGAGAGGGAAAAATATCAGAAATGTGGTTGCCTTTTACGGGGGATGAGACTAAGAAGGGACAGAAGGAACTTTCCCGAGTCATGAGAATGTTAATGAGGTGGTTTGAGTCACACAGCTTTGTGCATTATCAAAACTCATAGAATGGCACTCTTAAGATTGATGCATTTTACTTTATGTAACTTTTACCTGAAAATAAAATAATTTTAACTGTAGCTCATCATATGTTTAGGGGTTTAGTGTACTGAAGTCTGTAATTTACTTTGGAATACTTTAGTGTAATGAAATGGATTGATGTCTGACCAGTGGGATGATTCATATATGACAAAGCATGGACAGTAACTGTTCACTGTGGATTCCAGGTTATAGATATTTAAGTGCTCCCTGTACAAATTCTTAATTCTTTCAGCTTTTAAGGAATAAGAATTTTTAATTCTCTCAGTTTCCCTGTATGTTTGAACATTTTCCTAATGGAAGAAATGTTTAATATGATTTTTCACTATAAAAGTGATATATACCTCACAGATACTTGGAAAATGTAGAAAATAAAAGGAAGAAATAATTTGTTCTATAGTCCAGCTATCTAGAAATAATGACTAATTGACACTATTATCTCTTTTGGCCTTAATGGCTGTAATCATATTTGTTATGCTATCTTCTACTTATATCCTATAGAAATGCCCTATTTTTCCCCAGTAAGCTTTATATCCTTTCCATGTCCAGATAATATTCTGCTGAATTAGTATCCTCTAGCTTACTTAAGCATCCATTTATTTTGTGTCTTTAGATTGGTTTTCCTATTTTACTGAAAAGGAAAGTCGCTCAGTCGTGTCCAACTCTTTGCGACCCCATGGACTGTAGCCCTACCAGGCTCCTCCGTCCATGGGATTTTCCAGGCAAAAATACTGGAGTGGGTTGCCATTTCCTTCTCCAGGAGATCTTCCTGACCCTGGGATTGAACCTAGGTCTCCTGCATTGGAGGCAGATGCTTTACCGTCTGAGCCACAGGGAAGTCATTTTACTGAAAGGCTACCATAATGGATATCATTCTACATAAAGTTTATTCTGTGTTTGTGATCCTTATAAGTGAAAGTACCCTATGGATGGGTGTATGAAGTTTCAAAGCCCTTCATCCATGTGTCAAATTGTTGACACTTCCAACCCTTTTACAGAATTGTCCTGATACATTTCCACGGAACCCCCAAAGCTTAAAGCCCAATTAAAATACCACCCACTGGTCTGGAATATTTGAGTTATTCACTGGCTGTATGTCAAAGTGGATTTTTTAATCCATTTATTTTTGTCATTCTGAGGTTCAGAAAGGTTTAGTAACTTGCCTAAGATCCCAGCTAGAATTGGCAAAGCCACCCTTTGATCCCATTTATGTCAGTATGGCAGTATTCAGCACAAAACATGCTTAAGAATGTTTGTTAAATGAAAACATGGATAACTGAAGGTTCCAAAGGCTTCGCTCAATTTGGTGTTACATTTCCTATGTATTTCCCTTCAGAACTATGAAATACTTAGGTTGGTTTCTTTCTGGTATGAGCCTGGACGTCGTTCTCATTTGCATATCGGTTTATTTGTTTTGCTCATGTGCCCACCTTGTGTAAAGGAAGCAGGCTTTTGGTTTTCTTTTCAGAACACAGTTAAAGCCTATGTATTTCAAGATGTTAGTTGTGTGTTGTTGGAAATGTGGTCCAGATCAGAGTGATGGGACTATCCCATGGACTTTGTCTTCTAGTTGTCTCTCGTGTAGGTCACAAAAGGATTTACCTATGTGGTGTGTGATTCTCTCCTCTGAGGGTTGCGTCGCCTATGGGTTTCCATAGGCAGAGTGGGTGTTCCCCGGTGTCCTCTGTGTCCAGGCATCCTGCACACCCACAGGGATGAGTGAGCTGGGTTGCCATCCGCACAAACACTGTACTTGGCAGCATGTGAGCCAGTGCCCCAGGAAGCTGGGATTCCAGGGGCCGTGGAGGCCGCTGGCTTGTGGGGACATGGTCTTTCTCTGAATCGGACACCAGAAAGGGAGGGGCCGGTTCCTTTATAAACAGACCCAGGAGGAAGACTGTCCTTGTGACAGGAAGAAAGTAGACTAATTATTCCTTACTTGTGGCACTTCTCTGCTCAGAGAACGAATCAAGTATTGCTGTGAGCAGCTGCGCACCCTGCTGCCGTATATGAAGGGGAGAAAGAATGATGCGGCTTCCGTCCTCGAGGCCACAGTTGATTATGTGAAGTTTGTCCGGGAGAAAATCCCTCCAGCCATCATGGGCCAGGTATGCAACTCTCAAGCCCTTGACTTTTATCCTCGTAGACAATGGTTTAATGCTGCAGTTTCCTTTCTTTCTGTTTTATAATTGGAAATGTATGTCTGTTTGTATATTTTGAAAAACATCTATAGCTATCTATTGATAAAGTAGGTCTCTGTCTGTCTGTTTCTTAGATTACAGAAGTACTTCAAAGCAATAGGAGATTTTGTAAGAAACAACAAATGCCCATCCAGCTATCCGTCCCAGGCATGATCATGGCACAAAGGTATGACAATCTGAATCTTGTGAATCCAAAGTCGCCTTGTTATTTTTCTCTGATATTAATGCTAGAAATAACACAGGCACTGAACCCACCCGTACTGAGAACTCGGGCATCTACAAAGAATCAGTGAACTTTTCCCACTGCTCATGTGCATCATTGAATTATAGTGGATAAAATATATAATAGTCTCAGGCCTGGGATCCCTTCATGACTTGACTCACTCTTAACTTCTTTTGTTGTTTCTCTAAACCAGCCTTCACAAGTAGTGCCTGTGGTGACTGACAGTATATTCGTGGCATGATGGATTCTAGCATTCCTCTGTGACCAGGGCAATCCAGCCTCATTTTTTTCAGTTAGGAGTCCTTAAAGAAATTTCTAGTGTAAAAGGTGGTGTGCCAAATGAATGCTTCCTTATTTAAATTGATTAGAATATGTAAACTAAGAAGAACTCTTAACAAGGAAAAGTAAACCTTTCCTTCATGTCCTAAATAACCATCCTGAGTCCTAGTCTATGCTTTGCTCTAATATTTAATACAGAGTTTATCTCTGTGCCTTTTAGAACTCGAATGACAGAAGAGCAGTTCAACTCCACAATGCTCATATCCTCCTCTTTGAGAAATGCCTAAGGAATGTTTTTTGTCTTCTAAGGGAAAACAGTGTGCTGAGAAGCACTCACTCACCTGCGCCAGGCATCAGAGTCCTAACTAATGAGCGCTTGAGTGTGTGCTCTGCTCCTGCCTCCGAGGATGCCTTGGATGAAGCTGTGAGAGGTGAGCTCTGCCCGCTGCTTTGGTGCATGTTCCACTCAGCCGGGGCTCCTGTGCAGCCACTGCCATAACCAAGGGATGAGCCGTAGCTGGAACATTGCACCCTGGGTCCTCTGGTGCTATCTGCTGGAAGGACACAGCTGGCCACAGACATTTGAATAGTGTTATCCCTGAGGGTGGGCTGAAAATTGACTGTCATCACCAGAAAGTTCATCTTGCTCACAGATGACAAGCACACTGGTGACTGTGTGTATTATGTGAGTAGGATCTAAAGCGAGGGAAGTATTCCTGTTAATTCAGTGCTAACAGTGTATAGGCAGACCACGGATATATTGTGAGTTCTCTTCCAGGCCACTGCAATAAAATGAGCTTCGCAGTAGAGTCACACGTTGTTTGATTTCTCAGTGCATATAAAAATTACGTTTACACCATACCATAGTCTGTTACGTACATGATAGCATATGTCTAAAAAAGTCATATGCATGCCTTAATTTTAAAAAGTTTCATTGCTTTAAAATGCTAGCTGTCATCTGAGTTTTCAGCGAATACTAGTAGTGATAGCAAAGATGTGACACTGTCATTGAGGTTGTGTGCATATTGTGGGGACATAATGGAGACCACATGAACAAATGGGATTACTGGGATTGATGTCAAAAGTCAAAGGAGAAAGGGGCCCAAGATAGGACACAGCCTTCCTTGCTCATGTATTAGCCTCAGGGTGTTTGTTAGTCCTTTTAGACTTTTTTTCCTGACTTAGTGGGGAGGGAAGGAGAGAAGGAAAAAGTAGCCATGAGCCATGGTTAAACTGCTTAGAGTAGCTCTGGCTGAATGTCACAAAGAATGATTAAATCAGCCCAGATTAGATCAGAGAGATGCCAGGCCACAGGCACATGCCTATCAATGTTACTTCTTATACAGACAGTACTTCTGTGTTTTCACTCTTCATACCCTGCAGAATCTCTGAAACACTCTCCTCATGCTAGTGCATTCAGGCCTTTCTGTGCCCCCGGATCTCTTGGTTTTGTATCACCTAAAGTGACTGGTCTAAGAAGAAACAAATCCACTAGGACCATAGGCTTACGTCAGGTTCAGGCTGGAGGAGACCTTGAAGGTCATTGAACCAAACCCCTCATTCTGACTTTATTTATAACATTTTTCCATTTGAAAGCAGTATTAGTGCTTTACAAAAAACCCGCTAGTAGTAGTCATGTACAGATGTGAGAGTGGGACCATAAAAAAGGCTAAGAACCGAAGAATCGATGCCTTCAAATTGTGGTGCTAGAGAAGACTCTTGAAAGTCCCTTGGACTGCAAGGAGATCAAACCAGTCAATCCTAAAGGAAATCAACCCAGAATATTCATTGTAAGGATTAATGCTGAAGCTCCAATATTTTGGCCACCTGATGGGAGGAGCCAACTGATTGGAAAAGACCCTGATACTGGGAAAGATTGACAGCAAGAGGAGAAGGAGGCGACAGAGGACAAGATGGTTAGATAGCATCACCAACTCAATGGACGTGAGTTTGACCAAACTCCGGGAGATAGTGAAGGACAAAGGAACCTGGTGTACTGCAGTCCATGGGGTTGCAAAGCGTTGGACATGACTTAGCGACTGAAGAACAAAACCCAGCTAATATAATAACTTCATTTTTTAATGTATTTCTTTCAAGTCTTTATATATATGTGTATGTGTGTGTGTGTGTGTGTGTGTATATATATATATTTTTTTTTTTTTTTTTGGTAGTAATACTATAGTAGTAATCTTCTGTAGTATTGGTCTTCCCAGTGGTCATGTATGGTTGTGAGAGCTGGACCATAAAGAAGGCAACATGCCAAAAAATTGATGCCTTTGAACTGTGGTACTGGAGAAGACTCCTGAAAGTCCCCTGGACAGCAAGGAGATCAAACCAGTCAGTCTTAAGGGAAATCAACCCTGAATACTTATTGGAAGGACTGATGCTGAAGCTGAAGCTCCAGTATTTTGGTCATCTGTTGCAAAAACCTGTCTCATTGGAAAAGTTCCTGATGCTGGGAAAGATCAAGGGCAGAAGGAGAAGAGGGCGTCAGAGGCTGAGATGGCTGGATGGCATCACTGATGCCATGGACATGAACTTGGGCAAACTCTGCGAGATGCTGAGGGACAGGGAGGCCTGGCCTGCTGCCAGTCCATGGGGTCACAAAGAGTTGGACACGATGGGGCAACTGAACAACGACATAGTAGTGACTGTATCGGACCTCTGGTTTTGTCTCTGCCTTTTTTACCTACATTGTGTCCTGTATGCTTGGATTTTGTATTATGCAGCCTTTATCACCAGTTTAATGGTTTTAGTAGTTTATCCAACGATTTAGAGAATAGTTTTCCTGCCACATTTAGTGTTTCCAGGTTTGTGGGGAAAGTGATTTTATACATACATTTCAGAAAATACATCCCTCTATATGGATTTTTTAATATTTTGGACTTTTCCTTGGGCTGGATGTGAGCACATGTGTAGCTGGCCATGCATGTTGCAAAATGGTTTTTGAAAGAGGAATGGAACAGTTGGAATCAGTTAAGTCTTTCAAATTGCACTTTCACCACTTAGGCCAGTAAATTGAAGGTTAGAGAAGTTAAGTGGCCACCTATGATCCCCTGCTTTCTGTGATAAATCTGACCTGTAAACCAGAAGTGCTGATCCTAGTGTTCAGACTTCATTAAGAAGTTTTTACTTGTCCTTTTCCATAAGTTTATGTACACTTTTGCTGAAATGATTTTTTTTCACAAATATTCCAGGTCCGTTTGTATTTAAAGTTGATACAAAATTATATTCCTTTACTTTCATTTCTGTTAGTGTCCAGAAGAAAATAAATATTCACAGCATAGGGACTACATTGTTAGCGTTTACTATATATTAAACATTTTTTCTGCCTTCTAGTTTCTGTACAGAATAGAGCGATATAACAGTATAACCCACTCACTGATGGAAAAATCAGTGACCAAACTATTTGTGACTGAGTGGAGTTTTTCTTTTCAACATTCTTCCTTGCTTCATAGAAATGGTCACTTATTATGATGAAAGATACACACACACATACCCAGGCAGAGAGAGCTGATGCGTCTCTAAAATCTCTGTCTTTAAATGACAACTGAACACTAATTTATAGTGTTTGTATTACACTAAATGTCACTACCAAAAAGTTCACTTTGTTTTTTCATCAGCATTTGAATGTAGCAGTATCTTAAGTTTGTACCGTGGGGAAATAGAGGGTGATTTATTTCAAATACAGTAGTTCAGAGTTACCAATTTGCATATACTGACGGATACTCTTTTTTATTAAAGGTCAGTCCAGCTCTGCGTCAGAGAAGGCTATCGGTGATGTATATAAAACCCGAATCCCCAGCACAGCTCTGTCTCTTAATTCCTTCCATGCTGTCAGATACTATTCTAAAGTGGTCCCTTCCTATGACGCAGCTACCGTAACAAATCAGAACACTTCAGTGCGTTTCCCAACAGCTGTACCCAAAGTGTCCAAGTTTCTTCCTCAGCACTGCAATTCTGTGTTGGGCCAGGTGTGCACAGCACACCCCAACTGTCTGGTAAGTCTCTTGGGGTCTGTGGGTCAAACTGGGCTCTTTCATTCCAGCCCATAGGGGCCCCTGACCTGCGTTTTGTTGCTGATGCTCTGGGTTAGAAATCTCTCGGACTGGGACCATGGGAGGCAGCCCAGGCACTGATTCCCAGTGCTGCACAATGGCTCTCCAGATATCCAGAGTCAGTCTGGACGTGGCCCTGCTGCTCTCACCGGAAGTGACCTAATGGAACCTAATCTCCTCTAGCATCCCTCCTCACTGCTCCCCACCCCACCAGCCTCATCCTTCACTGGCCCCATGGCTGGGTTCTGCCTTATCTCTAAGGCCCTAGTCACTTACACTTTATGAAAACCTTTTCTTGGAATGCCAACCAGGCTGGTTTCACATCCCAGATGTCTGCATACCACAGATATTTACTGAGCACCTACTGTGTTCCAGCATTGTGCTAACCACCGAGAATGGAGTGTCTAAAGATAGATCATGACCCCTGCGTTCATGAAGCTGAGTCTCATAGGGTGCGAACATGGAAGCAGACGGTGGTGATGTGCATTGGAGCATGAAGAGGGAGACCCCAGTGTATGCATTGTGACACAGATGCAGGCAAGGTTAGGGACAGACTGGAGGAAGTACTGTCTACGCTGAGATCTGAAGAGTGAGAATTAGCCCAGGAGAGCAGTTAGGAATTGAGAGTGAGGAAGGGAAAAGCAGTCCAGGCAGATGGTTCAGCATATATAAACAGTGGTATCTTCATTTTGGGCAAGAATTGTCCAATTCCAGAGAAAGACCCATACCAGACTTGCCTGCTTAAAATAGACTCTCATAGCCTTAATATAACTATCAATACTTTTGCATATTAATAATAGTTAATATGTTTTGAGCACTCAGTAAGTCATGTGTCAAATACCGTACGTATTAATGTGGGTTATCTGATGAACCTCTGACAGTCATTTGAGGTAGGGACACCATTTCCATATGACATCTATAGAGTGGGAATAATAGTGACTTTCCCAAAAAACATTCATAAGAAAACTATTGTAAAGAGTATTAGAAAGACATTTTAAAACATGAAGTATCTACAGATATAATACTGTCGCTAATAATCATTAGTATACCAGTCCAAAAACTAGAGTGAAAATTAAAGAAAAAAAAAAGGATTGCAACATTATTTTTTTAATTGTGACGTACACTTAACTGTATGTAGTTTTTGTTGGAGAATTATTTAGTAACTATGAATAATACATATTTTAAAACCTGTAGGCATATTCACCTAAAGAGTTCATGGTTTTACAAATTATTTCCTATTGCTTGAGAACATAGAAAACACATTTGTGTCATTATGAGTAAGAACAGGCCAGTATTCAATTAATGTGTGTTTTTTTTTTTCACCTTTGCAGCGACAGTTTTGGGCGTATTAATAGCACATATTTGAAATTCACTCTAGACCACCTATTGGGTGCCGTTTGACAATACAGGAAGAATGGAACAAAGAATGATCTTGAAAGCTACACCCAGAGACCTGATATCAAAAGGGTTTGCATTGTATGGCTTCTGATAAATGTGCTAAAAGCTTCTGCAGGTAGAAAGACAGGCAGCAAGAGTGCTAGCTAGCCGTAGGCTTTTATTAATACTTAGTTTCATACACACTTGGATCTCCCCAACCAAGGTGCTCTAAGAACAAATGGCCTAGGTGACCTGGACACTTTTTTTCTCAAAACACACTCACAGTTTATGCAAAAAGTACATTATAAAGAAGATCCACAATTTATGCAAAAAGTACGTTATAAAGAAGATCCACATAGTGCATTGATGTTGCTAAGTACAGATATTGCAACTTGATTCTTATTTTTAGTATCACTGTGAGTTACTATCACTTATTTCTAGGTGGCATCTTTTCCAGATTTGGCATTTTAGAGCACTTCCTTCATTATTCACACTAAGATACCTTAATTTGAGAGATGTGTTTACCTCCTCACTCGACTACTAATGAATAAACTGATGTGTTTATTTTTGCATTTCACCTTCCCTTGAGTGAAATGAGAGCTAACATCTTTCTGTATCTTTAGTTACAGATTACAGATTAGCAGGTTTTTCTTTGTTTTCCATCTCCTTCTCCCTATGGGCATTAGAAAAGATTGTTGGAAATAAGGGGAAAAAATGTTTGTTTTATATTTCACTGAATGTTCTTATGCATAAGTTTTATTATTAAAGAAAATATTCAGTTCTGATACTGAAAATGATAACCAGTTTTTGTTCTGTTTAATAATTACGTGTTCCCTCTTTTAGTAGAGTGCTATGTAGGGAAATTAATTTTACTAGATTTTTGAGCAGTTTAAAAATTAGGCATAGCCTACATTTCATGTTAAAATGTATAACTTTTCTTTGAGGATGGCAAGATGATGGAATTTGTAGATATTTGGCAAACTTGATAAAGAAACTAGAAGTTTCTAAGATTCTGTGCTTTTTATTATAAACGTGTGCTTGACTCTTGCTGTTGGGAATAGTAATGGCTTTGACATCGTAGGAGAACCTGTTGAGGTGTTTTGAGCACTGGGATGACTTCCTGTGTTCACAGCTGGTCTTAGTTTATACCAGGACTTGTTCTTTGCATCAGCATTTCCCTCAATGCATGCATGGACCATGAGACACAGTTGTGGCTTGGAATTCTATAATGCCTAGAAGGGTGACTCACAGATCCCATCCACCTGCAGTTTTCAATCCCCCTTTATTTTCTCTTTCTACATGAAGAAGAGGCTGCCAGGTTCCTCTTTTTTCAGTACTGGTCCCCACGATCCTTCATGCAAGTGTCCAAAATCACTTCCAATACATGAATTTTATTTTTAATAAATTATGCTCTTCTGACTAAGTTCAGCTGTCAGCTGGGGCGGAAAGGTTAGTTGGGCCTCAGCTTGTAAAACTAGAACATGATTTTCCTTTGTAAAGTCAGGACGACTGGTCATGAGACAGTTGCAGTGTTGTTTTCACAATGAAAAAGGGGCAGAGAGTTTGTTGAGAAAAAGTGGCAGCTTGCAGGTTCACACTGATGGTTACAGCAGTCCCTTCCCCAGATAGGGATCAGGGGCAGAAGCAAATGTTTATTGAGCCCTTTCTGTGGCCCAGGCAGTTTAGGAGATATACCTTTGAGGAGAGGGACTTAGCTGTACTAGTCTCTAGACCCTCCGTGTCAGCCATCTGGCTGGCTAGATGGATGGATACACAGGTACTTGGATGGGTACCTGGGGGAAGGAGGAGGCTGAACATGGGTGATGATCCTGAGAAAGGAAAGCAGAAGACATGGTCAGGCACTTAGGGACCCACCTGAAGTCAAAAGAGAAGGAAGAGTGGAAGTAGATGCTTAGCCATCCGTTGGTGTAGCTTTTACAGAAAGTGTATCGCTACTCTGTTTACACTGATTTCCTGCCCCTCAGCCATGCTTTTCTAATAGATGAGTTGGATGGTCTCCCAGCATAGCAGACATGGCAGTAATGGGGAGTGTTTGCAAACAAACTGTTGTCTGTTCAATGGAGAACAGTCAGATGTTGAACAACTCAAAAATCATTCCGTTATTTATTAACTTTATTTATTTGGCAGAGTTTGTCTTATTTTCTAAGACTTCTTTTTTTGATGTGGACCATTTTTTAAAGTCTTTATTGATTTGTTACAATATTGATTCTGTTTTATGTTTTGGGATTTTTTGGGGGGATTTTTTTGGGCCCTGAGGCATGTGGGATCATAGCTCCCAGCCCAGGGATTGAACCCACACCTCCTGCGTTGGAAAGCAGTCTTAACCACTGGACTGCAAGAGAAAGTCCCATGATAGGCATTGTCTTAAATGCTGAGAAAAGTTTATAAGGCATTGTCTTTTTTTATGTTCTATATATAGGCGTTTAGAATCTGCTGGGAGGGACAGGTTGGCTGGAACTGCAGTAGAGTTTAGTGAGTGCTATTCAGGGGGAGAATATGAAGTTCTCAGAAGCATAGCCCACAGCATTCTGGGAATTCACAAGAGGCTATGGAGGTAGTGATGTCTGTGGGTGTGTGCTAAGTTGCTTCAGTCATGTCAGACTCTGTGCAACCCTATGGACTTCAGCCTGCCAGTCTGTGCTCTCCTTTAAAACTGATAGTGACATGACCTATCTCTTGAGCTTGTCATGATGATTAAATGATAAAATATGTGAAAGCTCTTAGAACAGTGCCTGGCACAATTCTGAAAGAGTTGGGGAATACCAGACCACCTGACCTGCCTCTTGAGAAACCTGTATGCAGTCTGGAAGCAACAGTTAGAACTGGACGTGGAACAACAGACTGGTTCCAAATAGGAAAAGAAGTACGTCAAGGCTGTATATTGTCATCCTGCTTATTTAACTTATATGCAGAGTACATCATGAGAAATGCCGAGCTTCACGAAGCACAAGCTGGAATCAAGATTGCCGGGAGAAATATCAGTAATCTCAGATATGCAGATGACACCACCCTTATGGCAGAAAGTGAAGAGGAACTAAAGAGCCTCTTGATGAAAGTGAAAGAGGAGAGTGAAAAAGTTGGCTTAAAGCTCAACATTCAGAAAACGAAGATCATGGCATCCACTTCATGGCAAATAGATGGGGAAACAGTGGAAACAGTGTCAGATTTTATTTTTGGGGGCTCCAAAATCACTGAAGATGGTGACTGCAGCCATGAAATTAAAAGACGCTTACTCCTTGGAAGGAAAGTTATGACCAATCTAGATAGCATATTCAAAAGCAGAGATATTACTTTGCCAACAAAAGTCTGTCTAGTCAAGGCTATGGTTTTTCCAGTGGTCATGTATGAATGTGAGAGTTGGACTGTAAAGAAAGCTGAGCACCGAAGGATTGATGCTTTTGAACTGTGGTGTTGGAGAAGACTCTTGAGAGTCCCTTGGACTGCAAGGAGATCCAACCAGTCCATTCTAAAGGAGATCAGCCCTGGGTGTTCTTTGGAAGGAGTGATGCTAAAGCTGAAACTCCAGTACTTTGGCCACCTCATGTGAAGAGTTGACTCATTGGAAAAGAGTCTGATGCTGGGAGGGATTGGGGGCAGGAGGAGAAGGGGACGACAGAGGATGAGATGGCTGGATGGCATCACTGACTCGATGGACGTGAGTCTGAGTGAACTCTGGGAGTTGGTGATGGACAGGGAGGCCTGGCGATTCATGGGGTCATGGACATGACTGAGTGACTGAACTGAACTGAACTGAATTCATCATATGATTGTCATCACCACAATTACAACAATTATTAAGCTAAGATTTTAAGGGCCTGTAAGCATAAACTAAGCCAAGCCATGGAGATTTGGGTACTGGTTCGGGAGATGAGTTTTCAGGCAAGGAGAACCTCATTAGCAAAGGAACAAAGGAAAGAACGGTGTAACACACCTGGAGAAGTGAAGGCGATTCTGTGTGGCTGTGAAGAGAGTTCAGGCGTGGGATCGAGGAAGAATGGAGCAGGGAGAGACAGGCAAGGGCATTTGACATTGCTCTGTTGGCACTCTACTCCTCATTGTTGTCATGGTATTGACGTCATCAGATTTGCATTTTAGGGTGACCATTCTGGTTTTGGTGAGTTAAAGCCAGAATGAATCAAAGCGGGGCTAAAACCAACTTGGCAGGGGAAGGACTGGCCATTTCAGTAATTCAGACGAGATGGCCTGAAATAAGTCACTGGCAATGGGAATGAAAAGAAGAGGCATATTTGGTTGATATTAAGAAGGAAGAATTAGTAAGAGGTAGTAGATGATCTGATATAGAGGTTGTGAAGGAGGGCAAAGTAGTAAGGATAACACCCAGGTCTTGGGCTTTGGTTGCTGGACACATCACACTGAGCTCACTGGGGGGACACAGGGAAATGAGCATTTGGAGGGATGGCGTTGGATGATGACAGTTTCATCTGGTAATGTGCTACATCGGGTGTGTATATGGTATCCTAATGGAGGTGGCCAAAAAACACTCAGATCTGCGAACACAGAGAGGCAGGGATTGGAGTGAGAGATGGTTTAGGGTGTCTTCATCCTGAGGTGGGTAAATATGGCCAGGGGTGGGGGTTCAGTCATTAAATGGTGGCCTGGGTGATGCACGAGGGCCTTCTAACCCTGCAATTCTGTTACAGTTCGTCATGAGAAGTCACTCGGTCAGGCCCCAAGTATCACATGACACTGCAAGTTACCAGAGTTTTGAGACATGGGTAGAACTCTCTAAGGCAGAGGGTACAACTTGCTTGTGGTGGCTGTGTTTACTGTTTTATTTATTTATTTTTTCTTCTAGTTTTATGGAGATGTAATTGACATACAACACTGTAAGTTTAAAGTGTACAGCATGCTGCTGCTGCTGCTGCTAAGTTACTTCAGTCGTGTCCGACTCTATGTGACCCCATAGACGGCAGCCCACCAGGCTCCCCTGTCCCTGGGATTCTCCAGGCAAGAACACTGGGGTGGGTTGCCATTTCCTTCTCCAGTGCGTGAAAGTGAAAAGTGAAAGTGAAGTTGCTCAGTCGTGTCCAATCCTCAGCATAATGACTTACATATATCATGAAATGATTAGGACAGTAAGTTTAGGGAACATCCATCTTCTCATATCGATACAAAGTCAAAAAAAATTTTTCCTTGCAATAATGACTCTTAGAATTTGCTCTCTTAACAACTTTGATATATAACATACATCAGGGTTATTTATATTAATCATGCTGTGCATTATATCCCTAGTGCTTATTTATCTTATAAGTTTGTACCTTTTGAAACCACCTTCATCCAATTCCCCCTCTCCCCAACCCCAGTGAGAAATTAAATTTCTCTGAATTTCTGGCTTCTGAAAAATTCAAAACATAGGCAATACTGGATCTATTTCTGCTTTGGCAAAATAGCAGCACATTGCTCAGGTAAGTAGTACCTGGCCCTTTATATTGGGCATCAGGTTCCTTCCAGTCACATCTCACTCAGCTTGCTTCCTTCATTGAAATGACTTTCCCAGTCCCTATAGGTATTCCAGTTTGTCCCCCACACTTGGGGGATGGAGAGTGGCAGCACATTAAAATATACATTCCCAGGCAGCATACCCCACAGTCAGATTGGCAAGCTTGGTCATGGCAGTACCAAGAAATTCACATTATAACAACACTGCCCAAGATGTAGCTGGCATCTGATTATCCTCAAAAACACCCAGTGCACAAAACGGATGCAGATACCCCGAGGGGACATGAAACAGAATGTAAAACGTGAAAGTGTTAGTTGCTCAGTCATGTCCAACTCTGCGACCCCATGGACAAGACTCCTCTGTCCATGGGATTCTCCAGACAAGAATACTGGAGTGGGTTGCCATGCCCTTCTCCAGGGGATCTTCCCAACCCCGAGATCGAACCCTGGGTCTCCTGCACTGCAGGCAGATTCTTTACCAACTGAGCTACGAGGAAAGCCCACTCTTAGATTTATAACGTGCTAGTGAAGTGTCTTGAGAGCAGAGGTCAAGGAACGAAGCAGGAGGAACACAGCCTCCCAAATTTCTGCAGCTCATGGGAGAGGATCATTACTGCCCCACTGGGTGATGGAAAAAGGTTTGCTAAGGAGATGAGTTTCAGAAACTGCTTTGGTAAGTTAAAACGATGATCAGGTCAGAGCATAGCTGTGGGGCAATTCAAAGGCTCCGGGAGTGGACCCAGGGATGTTTCAGTAGAGATAATTAAGAAGAGTGAAAACCACGAAAGTGAGGTCTGCTTGGCTCACTTGCGCTTGTCTCGATTGCATAAAAATTTGTATGAAGGGAGGTGCTTTCTCAAGTGTATTAAATGTTTATGTTTGTAAAAGTACAGGGATTGTTAAAAGCAGAAAGCCCCTTTTGCAATATAACTAACACCAGGAAACCTGTCATATCTCTGGATACTTATCATCACAAAATCCCTGAGACCAAACCTAAGCCTTTACGATTTTCTATCCCTGTTGTTTTCCCCTTTGCCTATCTCCCTATTACATGGAATGAGGAAACAGGAAGCCCTTGGTTAATCAGGTATCAAGAGCTGCTTTCATTGCTATGGAAACGTGACACCCCTATGCAAGACAGAAACCTCTTATCTCTATTTTTCAAGGGGGATTTTTAACATCCCAGAATAATATCCTTTCTGAAAACAACAGGAAGGTACACACACACATACACAAAACTGCATTACATAGTATGTTGTATGCTGCTGAATTTTACTCATCAAACTCAAGAAAAAAGCATTCTTCATTTTTGCTCAAAGCAAACATTTGTTTGAAGAAGAGGTCAGATTGTAAACTAGGTGGGCTTGAGTACTGCAGTGAAATAGACTTCTATTTTTTTTTTTTTTTTTTTTTTATAAAGCGCCTGCCGGTCGGCGGTGGCAGGGGCGCCGGCTCCACCTGGGCAGTCCAGACTCTGTTCTGCCTCTGAAATAGACTTCTAATGTGCACAGATACCCTGGTTCTGAAAAGGTGTCTGCTAAACCATCTATCCCAAGAAGTCTTTGCAGACAGAAATTCCTTTCCACTTCTCTCTTCCCCAGATAGGCTATGTGTGGGTGTTGGCAGTGGTATGTTTTCTAAAACACTGAATTCCCCCTCTTGTATCCTGTCTCAACCTATTTTCTTGTGTTCTTCAAAATAGTAACCAAAGTTTTAAAAATTCTGTGACTTAGGACTTATGAGACTCCATACCATTTTTAAATCTCCAATAACAGGTCTCAACTTGGCAAACACCATGAAAATTCCTTGCAGGTTATTTTCTCCATAAAACTAAAGTTAATCTCAGTGTTGGGCTGAAAACTATGGGAAAGTGGGAAATCTCTCCCACAGCCATGTATGTATTAGGACAGGTTCACAGAAACAATAATAAACTCACCCCCCCCCCCCATCTATTGGTTTGGACTAATACTAGTTATCTCATGTTCTGGTATTCTAACATTCCCAAATCTGTTGTTTCTAAAGCATTAAGAGTGGGAAAATCCATAGGAATTTCCCTGTGGGATTACTTGTTTTAATACTTAAAGATTTTATTTACTATATTAAAAAAAAAAAAAAGGCAGCCAGCGTGGTTGAAGCATTGATTTTTGTCACCTACTAGAGCACTGTGACTGAACTACCCTTCATGACATTTAACTAGTGAAATAATGATTTAAGTTGCTAGGAATTCCCTGGCGGTCTAATAGTTGGGATTCCATGCTTCTAGTGTGGGGGGCTTGGGTTCTGTTCCTGATCAGGGAACTGGGATCCCACACGCCGCGTGGTATGGCCAAAAAGAAAAAAATGCTAAAGGATTTCAGTGTGAAAAGAAGTTAAACTCTTATTGGGTTAGTGAGTCAGGACCTGGACAAAAATGCCTCGAAGCCATTGATAAAAGTTATGAGAAAGAGTGAGATACCAGTTTTTTTCTTTAGAAAAAAAAAATCAATTTTTGAAAAGTTTAATTATGAAAATATCCTCTTGGCATTGTTGTTCTTACTGTTTAGTCACTAAGTCGTGTCTGACTCTTTTGTGACCCCATGGACTGTAGCCTACCAGGCTCCTCTGTCCATGGGATTTTTCAGGCAAGAATACTGGAGTGGGTTGCCATTTCTTTATCCAGGGGATCTGCCTGACCCAGGGATCAGACCTAGGTCTCCTGCATTGGCAGGAGGATTCTTTACTGCTGAACCACCTGGGAAGGTCCGTCTTGGCATAAAAAGACTTTTTAAAGGGTTAATCCTAATCTTAGGCAACCAAGAAACCACTGCAGAATTTACTTTGAGCTCCACATACTCCCCAGCTTTCTTGAGACGGGTGAGAAGTGTTGTATGCGGAGAAGGGAATTCCTTTCTTGACCACCCATGCCCTCACGCTGTGAAGCAAGAGCTGAGTTTCAACATAAATATTATTGCTGGCCAGGTCCTTTTAAAAACCTCCCCACAGAATCTAACTGGCAGAGATTGTGTTTATTCTTAGCCTCAGCTATCAATTCTCCCTAAAATGGAAAACCTACAACAAAAGGGGCAATAAAAACTCAGCTCTCAGGGGCGGGATCCTGTCAGATCCAGAAGCCGGTCCAGGGAGATCACGTGAAGGGATCTGCCCTTGGCCCTGGTCCAGTGAGGCTGGGAAAAGGCTCCCACTTCTCCAGCCCAGCAGCCGCTGATGTAAATTAAGTCTCCCAGGACCCACCTCCTCCGGCCTGGTTTCTGGGAGGGGAATGTGAGGATGCTTGTGGAAATGATTTGCTTATCAGAGACCCAAAGTAGTTTGCAAAAAGAAGGTGCCTGACTGCCTTAGAGAAAGAGAGTGAAAAATGTTAAGTCTCCGCTACTAGGATTGGCTTTGTGTCATTTGGGTATTTCGTTCAAATGCTAATCAAAGTTCAGAAACACTAATCAGATCCCATTTGCCAGGCCAAGCCAGGCTTCCAGCTGAAAATTGTTTTTCATTGTCTACACATGGACATTCTGCTCCCAAACAAAGGCACGGCTGAACACTGGTGATTGCGATCCTCCCCTAGCCAGGCTCCTGAAACACGGCCCTACCGCTGCCATCTTCCTGGTCCTTATGGCCTCCTCCTCCATGCCTGATGCCCTGGCTTGCTCATTGGCTCTGGGCACTGGGCACCTACACATGGGCCCATCGGCCACCCAGAGAGAGAGCTAGGCGTCCTGGGAAGAGCACGTGGTTAGACGTGCAAGCCCTGTGATCCTAGCACAGTTCCGCCTCTTCTTAGCTGCGTGCATTTACATAAATTACTGGACGTGGAACAACAGACTGGTTCCAAATAGGAAAAGGAGTACGTCAAGGCTGTATATTGTCACCCTGTTTATTTAACTTCTATGCAGAGTACATCGTGAAAAACACTGGGCTGGAAGAAGCACAAGCTGGAATCAAGATGGCTGGGAGAAATATCAATAACCTCAGATATGTAGATGGCACCACCCTTATGGCAGAAAGTGAAGAGGAACTAAAAAGCCTCTTGATGAAAGTGAAAGAGGAGAGTGAAAAAGTTGGCTTAAAGCTCAACATTCAGAAAACGAGGATCATGGCATCTGGTCCCATCACTTCATGGGAAGTAGATGGGGAAACAGTGGAAACAGTGTCAGACTTTATTTTTTTGGGCTCCAAAATCACTGCAGATGGTAATTGCAGCCATGAAATTAAAAGACGCTTACTCCTTGGAAGGAAAGTTATGACCAACCTAGATAGCATATTGAAAAGCAGAGATATTACTTTGCCAACAAAGGTCCGTCTAGTCAAGGCTATGGTTTTTCCTGTGATCATGTATGGATGTGATAGTTGGACTGTGAAGAAAGCTGAGTGCGGAAGAATTGATGCTTTTGAACTGTGGTGTTAGAGAAGACTCTTGAGAGTCCCTTGGACTGCAAGGAGATCCAACCAGTCCATTCTAAAGGAGATCAGCCCTGGGTGTTCTTTGGAGGGAATGATGTAAAGCTGAAACTCCAGTACTTTGGCCACCTCATGTGAAGAGTTGACTCATTGGAAAAGAGTCTGATGCTGGGAGGGATTGGGGGCAGGAGGAGAAGGGGATGACAGAGGATGAGATGGCTGGATGGCATCACCGACTCGATGGACGTGAGTTTGAGTGGACTCTGGGAGTTGGTGATGGACAGGGAGGCCTGGCATGCTGCGATTCATGGGGTCGCAAAGAGTCGGACACGACTGAGCGACTGAACTGAACTCACCTCTTTGGTAAAATAGAGGTAGCGGTAATCCTTGGGAGGATGGAAGATAATTTTTATCAGGTTCCTGGCCCATAGGAGAGCTCGGTCGCCCCTGCCTGCAGCCTCTGCCCACCAGGACGGCGTGCCCAGAAGGAGGAGAATCCGCTTTCTCCACGTGTTGCAGAGCATCCTTCCCAGCTGTGCGGGACCCTAAACACAGAGGATGCTGGGCTTCCTCTGAGCTGTGGGGCTCCTTTAGCCCCTGACCTGTGACATACGAGGTCCTGACTCTCCTCTAGGGCAGGATCTTTCCCCCGCCAGCCTCAGGCGGAACAACATAGAAGCAGGAAGGGAATAAAAGTTCATGTGGTTTCTCCTTAGGCTGCTGAGCCCGAACCAGCGTTGGGAATTTCCAGACCCCAAAGGCCCTTCCGTCACCCCAGCCACAGGGGCTGGCCTGCGTGAGAAGCAGCAATAGATCTGAATTGGCACCAAGGCTTCTGGGAAATCATTTTCCTCATCCTACAGAGGAGAGGTTGCCTGACCTCTGGGATCTAATGCCTGATGATCTGAGGTGGAGCTGATGTAATAACAGTAGAAATAAAGTGCAGTAAATGGAATGCCCTTGGATCATCCCAAACCATCCCCAGCCCCCCCTTCCAAAACCAGTCCCTGGTGCCAAAAAGTTTGGGGACCACTGCTCTAGAGCTAATACCTAACTTGCAAGTTTGTTCTGAGGATTTGAGAAGAGGCATGGGACCTGTCTACCTAAGGATAGCACCTTTCCAGTGGTCAGAGCTCAGCAAATAAAATGTCTGTTTCATCAGCCTTGCGTGTTCCAGTCCACAGGCTGTGCTGTGTCCCATATTTGCTAAAGGCTTGCGTCTCCCCTGGTTCATCTCCCCTCCTTAACTTTCACTTCCCTGCCTCTTCCACAGACACCACCAACAAACATTCATCAACGGTTTCTTTTGAAATAATATGTTAATTTGTGATAAAGTAATTTGGGTTTATAAAATGTAAACCAAAACTGTATAAAACAGTAAAAAATCTCTCTCCCTTCTTTTGAAATCCTGCTCTTTGGAGGTAATCACCCTTGACAAATCAGTGAGTTTCCTTCCAGACTTACAGAAAAATGTGAGCTGAATACATAAAATGCCATGTCAGTTGGCTGTGATACCTGAAGGAAGGAAGGAAGCTGGGGCAGGGTATGCTATTTCAGACAGGGAGGACACGGGAGACTCTCTGAGAAGTTGGCATCACTTGGGAGATGAGCAAGCCTTTCTGTGATCTGAGATGAGAGCATTTAAGGTAGAAGGCACGGGGACCACTAAGGCTCCAGGTGGGAACAGGCTTGTTGGGTGTGAAGAGCAACAAAGGAGGCCCATGAGGCTGGCGTGGAGCGAAGGAGGGGTGGGTGGAGAGCAACACGGTGTCCATCCTCAAAGTCCACCGTTAGGACTTCAGTTTCTTCCCAAAGGAAAGGAGAGCAGAGGAGGTATGGAACCCAATGTGCATTATTAAAGGACCAATCTGAGCACTGGGCAGAGCAGACCAGGAACAAAACCCAGAGAAGATCAGTGATATACTCTTTTGGCAACTGAGGATGGTGCTTTAATCTTGGGTGGTGAAAAGTAGTTAATGAAAATCCTGCTTTGGGAGGTCTGGTGAGCATAGAAGCTGGATTGGGGTGGTGGTTGGTGGTTTTAGTCGCTCAGTTGTATCCAACGTTTTACAACCCTGTAGACTGTAGCCTGTGAAGCTTCTCTGTCCATGGGATTCTCCAGGTAAGAATACTGGAGTGGGTTGTTATTTCCTTCTCCAGGGGATCTTCCCTCAGTCAGTTCAGTCACTCAGTTGTGTGCAACTCCTTGTGACCCCATGGACTGCAGCACACCAGGCCTCCCTGTCCATCTTCAGTTCCTGGAGCTTACTCAAACTCATGTCCATCACATCAGTGATGCCATCCAACCATCTCATCCTCTGTCATCCCCTTCTCCCACCTTCAGTCTTTCCCAGCATCAGGGTCTTTTCCAATGAGTCGGTTCTTCACATCAGGTTTCCAAAGTATTGGAGTTTCAGCTTCAGCATCAGTTCTTCCAATGAATATTCAGGACTGATTTCCTTTAGGATGGACTAGTTGGATCTCCTTGCTGTCCAAGGGACTCTCAAGAGTCTTCTCCAACACCACAGTTCAAAAGCATCAATTCAAGGATTTGAAAGATGGCGGACGACGTGGACCAGCAACAAACTACCGACACTGTGGAAGAGCCCCTGGATCTCATCAGGCTCAGCCTGGATAAGTGAAGCTACATGAAATGAGAAATGACAGAGAACTTTGAGGCAGGTTACATGCTTATGATCAACATTTAAATATGATATTGGGAGATGTGGAAGAAACCGACAACTATAGAAATTGATGAAACATATGAAGAGATATAAAAATCAACAAAACGGAATATTCTGATGCTCTTTGTATGGGGAGACAGTGTTGTGCTAGTTGCCCCGCTGTTGAGAGTTAACTGATAAAAGAATTTATCACATGTGGAAAATGAGCGGTACTGTGTGATTGCCTCTTTGAATATGAAAGATACTCAAGAGAGATCGATGTACATCTTGATACTAAGAAATAACTAAGAATTCTTCCACTCCTGAAATAAGTTGATTTGTAGATAACTCACAGATTCTTCAGCTAAACAACATATTTATTTTTCTCCAACCCCTCCAATAAATGTGATCACCAGGATACAGAGCTTTTTCAGGAGTTGATTTGCTCCACTGTTTTTTGGACAATTTCTGGGTTTCTTCCTTTAAATTACACTTGTCATTTCCTTTTTTTTTTTTTTTTTTTAAGCATCAATTCTTCAGCACTCAGCTTTCTTTATAGTCCAACTCTCACATCCATACATGACTACTGGAAAAAACCATAGCTTTGACTAGACGGACCTTTTTGGTAATGTCTCTGCTTTTTAATATGCTGTCTAGATTGGTCATAGCTTTTCTTCCAAGGAGCAAGCATATTTTAATTTCATGGCTGCAGTCACCATCTGCAGATCTTCCCTACCCAGGGATTGAACCCGGGTCTCCTGCATTGCAGACAGATTCTTTACTGCTGAGCCACCAGGGAAGCCCCCGGATTGGAGGGTTCCATGAGAAAACAGGGGAAGATGGAGAGAAGGCAAGAGCAGACAGCTCTCTAAAGTGGGTGTTGAAGCCTGCAGTGGTTGCTGGGGGCATGTGGAGTTAGAATAGGGTTTTTTAAGTCAGGAGAATTTTTTAAATTTATTTTTAATTGGAAGATAATTGCTTTACAGTGTTGTGTTTCTGCTGCACAACATGTATACATATACCCTCCCTCCCTCTTGAGCCTCCCTTCCCACCCACCCTCCCAAACAGGAGAAATTTTTACATGACCATATGCTGATAGAAATGATCCTATAAAGGACGAAAGATTTATACTACAAAGAAATGAAGGGTAATTGCTAGAGCAAATGTTCTGGAGTGGCCAGAGAGTGGTTCAGCTTGAGAGCAGTGCAGCCGGTGGCAGGTGATAGAGGGGAGGCTGCCCACTGCGCTCTGGTGCAGGAGTGATTACAGATGTGATGGTGGGAGTCACAGAAGGTTGAGAGGAGAGGAGGGAGTTTGAAATGATTTTCCAGGAGAGCAGGAGAGGGAATAAACCCTGCAGGGTGGGGTTGCTGTGCACACAAGGGTTCACTTGGGGAACACAGTCGCGAATCTAAAGTAAGACCAGTCAGCATGTGTTTGTGTGGTGTTCTCCAAGCGGATCCAGCTACCTGCTGGCCATTTGATTTGGCAGAGATATAACTGGAGAGTTGCACTGAGCAACAGAGAAGGTGGGGGCTGCGGAGTGGAGGGAACATGCCAGAATCACTCAGACAAAGAACCAGAGAATTTTGGCCAGGAAGGAGGACAGCAAGTATACCTTAACGGGACCCATGGATCGAGGTCTTGGTCCTGTTTGGTTAAAAAATCATTGGAACCAGGCACCAGATAGAGCAGCGAGACTAAGGGTAAGGTGGAAGTGAGAGCAGGTGTAGAGGTGAGAGAGGGGCTACTCAGGGTCCTAGATGGGGAAGGGGTGCTGTTATTAGTGTAACAAGAGTGCTTTCTCATTTGTGGGAAAGTCAAGTGCGATTATGAAAGGTTATTGAGAGAACACACACACCAATAACTGCAAGACCTCAGTTCTCCAGCCCTGTCAGCAATTGAGAATCCCATTCATGTGAACCTTCCAGAAAGCAAATACGTAAAGCATATGTTTTATTTTAATAATTCTGATAGGATTCTTTCTAATGGCCAGTTAACTGAGTAGCTTCAGTCATGTTGCTGAAGGATATTATATTCAATACTTGAATAGAATATGGGCAGGGAGCAAGAGACAGGGTGAGATAGAGAATGCGCAAGCACATAAAGGAATAATTTACCATCAGCCAATATTCTCAAAAACCAGCCATTTCCAGGGAGTTAATAAAGTTTTCACAAGGTAAAAAATGTTATGTTAATAAATGTAGGAAGAGGACTCAATTATTCTCTGACCTTGTTTACTTCCACTCAATAGCAATAAGCAGAAACTAATGTCTGAAAGACCCAGAAACACAGTAAGAGACTCAAATTAATGTAACCCCAGATTTAGAGCTCAGAGCCGAGGAGTCAATGCCAAGTCGTGTATGCGCCAAGAAGGAGGGAGGGAAGTCCTTAGGTTGATAGCCTGTGACTGGATCCAGATGAGCCCCCTCTAGAACTGAGGGATGAGTGCTCTCAAAATCTGGGAGGATAAAGTTGGCATTTCAAGTATGTTAAGGGAAGGCAGATTATCCCAGAAACAATGATGGGACCACTGCTAGCTCTTTGGGAGGAAAAAAACAGCAGTAAAGCTTTATTCCTACTTCACTCAACAAAAGTAATTCCTAATAAAGATTTAAGAATTTAAAAACTCAACCCAAAAGTCATTAAAGAAAACAGATGAATGTTTTTGTAAACTTGAAGTGATGACTTCTTTGTTTTTTTAACTTATTTTTAATTGGATGATAATTGCTTTACAATGTTGTATTGGTTTCTGCTGTAGTGAGGACTTATCTTAAAGAATGGCAATGAGGTCCAGACCCATGTGATTAAACACACACACATGCACTGTGTAATTTTTCATGTTTCTTGAACACTGTAAATTTTCAATTATTATGACTGACAAGTGGCAGGTTTCCCTAACATTAAAAAAAAAAAAAAAAAAAAAAACCTCTTTAAATCAATAAGGAAAAGACAAGTAGAAAGAAATGGGCAAAAGTCATGTACAGCATTTCATAAAGATGAAACGATGAAACATAAAGGAGGTGAATATATGAACAAATGTTTTTACTAGTCATTGATAACAGTGAGCTATTTCTCACCTACAAGATTTAGCAAAGATTATAAACGTTAACACAGTGTTATCAAGAGGGTGGGAGAAAACTGTCCTAGGTGTGGAAAGGAGCTTGAATTTGCATCACTTCTTTGGCAATGTCCATCAAAATTTCAAATGTACATACTTTTAATCCCACAGTTCTGTATCTAGGAGTGCATTGTAAGTTCAAGACTTTCTCCTCCTCCAGAGGGGCCATACAGGACATGAGAAGGGCACGAAAATACAATTTTCTTCCTCCTATTACAACACAGAATTGCCCCTTCTCTATAAATTGAAACCAACTCCTAAAGAGAGGTAATAATCTCTCCCACTTTTCCATGTCATTTAATACAGTCACCACCAGAAGTCTAAGCTTCCCATGTTCCTTTCCCTCCGTTCTGACATCCCCTGTGAGGACCCTGGCACTCCATTACCCTGAACCCAGGCTCTTCTTAATAGAATTCAGTCATTGTCTGATCCTTTGTACTCTACTGTGCTACTTTCTAGACTCACCTTCTACTCCAGTCCTGGGTCTCATCCCCTCTCGATGAGGATGAGATGCTAAGTCCCTTTAGCAAATACCCCTTTCCCTCTTGAACACTGGATAGTCCTTCAGACAGGGTAGATCCCATAGCACAGTGAACATATCTCTCATTTTAACAAACCAACTCAAAAAATCTTTTGACTTGACCTCACATTCTTTCAGTTAATGCTCCATTTCTCTATCTTTGTTAGAGTAAAGCTTCTTGAAAGAACTGTTTCATGCTTTCCATCTTTACTTCCTCACCTCCTATTCTGTCTCTGGCGAGTGTCTTTTTTTTTTTTTTTTTGGCCATGCCATCTTAGTTCCCAGACCAGGGATCAAACCTTTGCCCTCTGCAGTGGAAGTGCAGAGTCTTACTGGACCACCAGAGAAGTCCCTCTCTGGCATGTATTTTTACTGAAGTATAGTTAACCTACTGGGAGGTGCACACATAGGAAGTATACAGCTCAATGAATTATCATAAAGTGAACACACTACGTACCAACCCCCTGAGCAAGAAATAGAATACTGTGCACATGACAGAAATCTTGTTCCTTTTTCTTCTCACTACCATTCCCTCCTCCTCCAAAATAACTACTATTATTATTTTTAACACATCGTTTTGGCTGTTTTTGAAAAAGTGTTTTGGAGTAATACCATGAATATTTCTTTGCCATGTTTTCTTTTGACCAACATTGTATCTGTGAGATTCATTCAAGCTGTGGAGCGGAGGTTAGTTAGATCACATAAGGGCCTAAGAAATCCAGGTAAGAATAAAAAAAAAAAAAATTTTTTTTTCAAAGGGAAAAGAACCCCTTGGAAGGTTTTAATAGAGGAGTGACGTGTCATGATGTTTGCACTAGAAGCTTCACTTGGCTGCTACCCTAAGAACAGACTGTGGGCTGGATGGTGAAAGTGAAACCAGAGACACTGGTTAGGAAGCTGTTGCAACAACCCAATCACACTATTAAATTCTTCAGCTTTAAAAATAAAAGACATTTTAGGTCAGTCCCTCAGAGGAGCTAAATCAAAGCAGTAATAAACAGAGCTCAGTGCTGGACCTGTGATAATGAGGCCAGCTATCACAATTTAGGCCCAGAAAATAATTAACACCTTCACAACAAAAATAGCCACTGGAAGCAACTGTAATTTTCAAAATTAAAATAGGATAATTTATGGCTGACAATAAATAAAAGCATTGATATTTTGAAACTATGGATCTTATAAGTAAATACTTCATCAAACGTAGAAATCAAACTAAAGGCTAGAAAAATCAATCTAATTTCAACTCCGGGGGGAAGGATGGTATAGTAATGACTCATCAAAAGCTGATTGATAGGCAGTATTAAAGCTATGGATTGCCTAAATATACATAATTGGAGATATAGTAACACCCTATCCAGCTGTAAGGTTTTGCATGTGATTTACATTTATTCTTGCTATTCTCAGCACTTATGGTATCAGAAAGATTTGTCTTCTAGGTAACATGTTTTCAAATGACTCAGTTGAAATCAGGGATTACCTGCGGCTGGATTCTCAGCTATATCTCACATTTTTTCTTGGTTCTGATAATCCTCATCTTTTGAAATGGAAGCTTTAACATTTTTACTTAGATTGAAATATTTGGTTCTGTGTTGGTTTTCACAGCACTCTGGGCAGAAAATGGGTCTTTGTCAGTTTCAAATCTAGGAACATGACAGACCCCTATCTTAAACTGTATACAAAAATGTACTCAAAACGCGTTAAAGACTTGAACGTAAGACCTGACACTGTAACACCCTGGAAGATACGTATGGATGAGCAACTCAATATTGGTTTTTGCTATGAGCTTTTGGATTTGACAACAAAAGCTACAATAAACAAATGGGATTACATCAAACTAAAAAGCTTCTGCACAGCAGAGAGAACCGTCAACTAACTGAAAAGGCAACCTATGGAATGGGAGAAAATATTCACAAACCATATCTGATAATGGGTAATGTCCAAAATATACAAGGAACTCAAAGCTCAATAGCAAATAAACAAATACCCCAATTAAAAGATGGTCAAAATATCCCAAGGAAGATATACACAAATGGTCAGGTACATGAAAAAATGTTCCAGATCACCAATCATGAGGGAAATGCAGGTCAAAACCACAGTAAGATATATACTTACACCGGCGAGGATACCCATTATCAAAAAGATAAGAGATGACAAATGCTGGCAAAGATGTGGAGAAAAGGGAATCCATGTACACTGGTGCTGGGAATGGAAACTGGTGCAGTCACTATGGAAAGCAGCAGGGTGCTTCCTCAAAAACTTAGACCTTGGACCACCATGTGATCCAGCAACCCCCTTCTAGGTATGCGTCCAAAGGCAATTCATTCATCGTCTGAAGGAGGTATCTATATTCCCATGTTCCTTTCAGAATCATTTACAATAGCCAAGGTGCAGAAACAGCCTAAGTGTCTAAGTGTCAACAGTGAACAGATAAAGAAAATATGAAATATTTTATTGTTGTTCAGTCACTAAGTTGTGTCCAACTCTGCGACCCCATAGACTGTAGCCCCCCAGACTCCTCTGTCCATAGCATTTTCCAGGCAAGAATACTGGAGTGGGTTGCCATTTCCTTCTCCAGGGGATCTTCCCAGGGGAAGATCATCCCAGGGATCAAACTGGCATCTCCTGCACTGGCAGGTGAATTCTTTATCACTGAACCATCAGGGAAGCCCTATGTATATCACCATATTGTACAACTGAAATTTGCTAAGACAGAACTTAAAAATTCTCTCTAAAACAAAGGTAAATATGTTAAAATAAAATCTAGGAACATGGCAGATAATACCAGACCATTTCTCTGTCCACTGCAGATAATCTGTCTGGAGTCATAGCACCAAGATTTATTTCTGTGAGGTAGCCTCGGTGCCTGCCTCATATATCAACATTAAAGATTAGAATTGTACCAAATGCAGTTTTCTCGCTCATCTACCTATTAAAGACTTATTTCTAATGCATAAATCTGGGCATTTTACTTTCAGGTTCTACCACCTTTGAGGCAAAACCCTTTTAAAAAGTTTTACTTTTTGTCCCAAATTTCTCTCTTGAATTCTCTCTTAAACCCGCTTCTGTCCCCCCAGAATGGTCTTGTCAAGGTAACCAAGAGCCTCGGTGTTGCTGTCTCTATACCAACTGCTCAGAATATTTATTTTTTCTACCGACCTACCGAAGACAATTCCTTTGCCCATATCTTCTGATCAAGAAGAGTGATTCAGACAAGAGTCTGAAGCCAGGCTGCACGTGAAATCCAGCCTCCATTATTTCCTGGTGGGGGACTATGAACAGGTTACCCTTCCCTCTCTGTCTTGGTTTTGTCATCTGTGAAAGTGAGGAGTTTGGAGAACCAGTCTCTCCAGGGTGTGGTGAGATTAAATGAGAAGACAGGCCTGGCACACAGGAACTGTGCGTTATATGTGTTAGCTGTGTTTTTATTGTTGGTGGTGATGATGCTATCGTTGTTCTCATCCGAGGCCAGTGGGCACAAAGATCTGTGCCAATAGATTCCTGCCCGTGAACCCCACTAGTTGAGCCACTGCCACTGCTTCTTCCTCAGGCTGCTTTGTCCCATTCCTTGCCTGCGTGGGGCACCAAGGGGAAAGTGGCTTTAAGAGAGGGAGGGCAATCACTGAAAAATGCTACCATTAGATTGGCCTTCCGTTTGGAGTCTCTAGGAACATTTTAAGCTTTGAGCCCCTCCACACCGCTGTCCTTAGGCAGCTAAGTCAGCAACCCTCAATCTCTTTTCTGTCAAATCACACAACGGCTGCCATGCACGTCGGCTCTCAAGGGGATGCTCAAGATTCATTGAAATTCCCAACACTGGAGGGAGTGGTAATTTCATCCTGTTCTCTTGTTAGAATGTAAGGGAGAGTGACAATAAGATAGGACAGTTTAGTTGGCTCCAATTCTCTTTTTTTAAAAAATAGATAGTATGCAAGCCTACCTTCACTGTTCGTAATAAGTTACTTTGGACAGTCCACACTGATCACGTCCACCATTTTAACACACAACTTTCTGGGTGTGATCTGATGGAACAGTGATGTCAGGGAGCTACAAGGAGAGCAGAGGAGGAGAGTGATGTTTATTCATGTTTCCCAGCAAGTCTTACGGGTCCTTTCTTTCCAGCTTGACCCTCCTGCAGGAGCAAAAAGCTTCATGCCAAAAAGGGCTTAAAGGTCTTGGTCTGTCTCTTAAGTAGATTACAACTGCAGAGAAGACAGTGTTCAGGTGAGAGCAGTGCTCTCAATGGCTGGAGTCCAAGATACAGAATAGTCCCAATGTCCTCCTGATGCCAACTTTTGAAAATAATGTTGGACAAAATTTTCTTGCATAATCGGGATATGAAGCAGATGCAGAATAATTATGAAAGGGGGAGGTTTGGGGGAAGGAGCTGTATCAAGTCAAAGGAGAAGATGGTAAAAGGGGTTGAAGATCAATGAACATACTGTGCAGAAGAACACAGGGCTAAAGAGAGGACTCGGTTAAAGCAAAACAAAAGTTCAACTCTTTTTTTCTTTTACATTATAGTTTATCACAAGATATAAACTATACAATAGGACCTTGCTTATCTATCTTACATGTAGTAGTTTGTAATTGTTCATACCAAATTGCTAATTTATCCCTCCCCTCAACCCTTTCCCCCTTTTGGTAGCTGTTTTCTATGTCAATGACTCCCTTTCTGATTTGTAGCTCTTCGCTGCTGGCTCAGATGGTAAAGAATCTGCCTGCAATGCGGGAGATCCAGGTTCAATCCCTGGGTCAAGAAGATCCCCTGGAAAAGGGAATAACAACCCACTCCAATATCCTTGCCTGGAGAATCCCATGGACAGAGGAGCCTGGTGGCCTAACATTTTCACTTTTTCACTTTCTGATTTGTAGATAGGTTCATTTGTATCATATTTTAGATTCCACATGTAAGTGACATCATATGGTATCCGTCTTTCTCTGTTTGACTTACTTCACTCAGTATGATGAGATGATCTCTAGGTCCATCCATGTTGCTGCAAATGGCATTATTTCTTTCTCTTTTATAGCTAGTTAATGTCCCATTGTGTGTATGTACGACATCTTCTTTATCCACTCCTCTATTGCTGGACTCTTAGGTTACGAAAGCTGAACTCCACCAACCATTCCTCTTCCTCTCTCTTCAGTTCAGTTCAGTTCAGTCACTCAGTCGTGTCCGACTCTGCGACCCCATGAATCGCAGCACGCCAGGCCTCCCTGTCCATCACCAAATCCTGCAGTTCACTCAAACTCATGTCCATTGAGTCGGTAATGACATCCAGCCATCTCATCCTCTGTCGTCCCCTTCTCCTCCTGCCCCCAATCCCTCCCAGCATCAGGGTCTTTTCCAGTGAGTCAGCTCTTCACATCAGGTGGCCAAAGTATTAGGGTTTCAGCCTCAGCATCAGTCCTTCCAATGAACACCCAGGACTGGTCTCCTTTAGGATAGACTGGTTGGATCTCCTTGCAGTCCTAGGAACTCACAAGAGTCTTCTCCAGCATCACAGTTCAAAAGCATCAATTCTTCCGCACTCAGCTTTCTTCACAGTCCAACTCTCACATCCATACATGATCACTGGAAAAACCATAGCCTTGACTAGAGGGACATTTGTTGGCAAAGTAATATCACTGCTTTTGAATATGCTATCTAGATTGGTCATAACTTTCCTTCCAAGGAGTAAGCGTCTTTTAATTTCATGGCTGCAATCACCATCTTCAGTGATTTTGGAGCCCCCAAAAATAAAGTCTGACACTGTTTCCACTGTTTCCCCATCTATTTGCCATGAAGTGGATGCCATGATCTTCGTTTTCTGAATGTTGAGCTTTAAGCTAACTTCTTCACTCTCCTCTTTCACTTTCATCAAGAGGCTTTTTAGTTCCTCTTCACTTTCTGCCATAAGGGTGGTGTCATCTGCAAATCTGAGGTTACTGATATTTCTCCTGGCAATCTTGATTCCAGCTTGTGCTTCTTCCCGCCCAACGTTTCTCATGATGTACTCTGCATACCAAGCCAGAAAACGCTGTCATCCCTGACTCCTCTTTCTCTCATACCTTCCATCTGATTGATAAGCAAATCCTATCTCAGTTTCACAAGCTTACTAGAACCTGACCACTTCACCCCAGTTCTCCTGCACCCATCATGGTCCAGCCACCAGTATCTCTCACCTGGGTTATTGCAACCAGCCTCCTAACTGGTCTCCCTGCTTCTGCTCTTGTCTCCCTACAATCTGTTTTTTTTTTTTTCTTTCATAGAATAGCCAGATGACCTTGTAAATATTTAAATCAGATGTCATCACTTTGCAAACATCCAATGGCTTCTCATCTCATTCATTAAAAACCAAAGGCTTTATCTCGAGTCTGAGAGACCTTGTATAACTGTGGTCCTTGTACCCTTTCCAACATCCTCTTGGACAACTCTTCCTTTCTATCACTCTGTTCCAGTCTCAGTGGTCACCTGGGTGTTCCTTGAAAAAGCCCACCACAGGAACTCCGTGTTTCCAGTTCTTTTTGAATGAAGTGTTTTCTTCCCCAGATTTGCTTGGCTAACATTTCATTCAGGTCACTGCTCAAAAGTTCCATCACCAAAGAGTGCTGGCCCTTCTTTATGGGTGCCTCGATCCTAGGCATTCTTTCAGCAGACAATGCCTATGAAAAAATTGGCAATGTCAAAATTTCTAGGTGTTTTATCAGCACATAAAATTGAAAGCTTCTGTCTCAGAGATTAAAGATCAAATATTCGTTCATTGTCATCAGTAAGTACATTGTTCCTTCTCTACTTCAACTTCCTTCTTCATGGTTTTAAAGAATGGTAATTTGGGAAATTAACTTGGGAAATTTGGAATTTAAATCCACTTTTTCACATAGCTATGTATTCTTGTAACTAAGGTCTTCCACACTGGCCCTGATTGTATTTTTATCCACTCTTAGTTCCAGAGACCTTTAATTACAAAAGCTACCCAGGGAAGCACAAGGTGAAGGCAATTTTATTGATAAGAAAACAGCAAATTAATAGAGCTAATGATTTGGAGTCTAAGATATTCAAGAAGTTTTTTTTCCTCCCCACTTTAAAAACATAGGTAGGTGTAATGTTATGTGGAGTCGGGAAAGTCTCAACTTATTCTGACAGTTCAAACTCCCAGGGCTATTTATTTATGAGGCTTTAGACATTCTGTATGCACCTCACTCAATCACGTGGTGAAAATTATGCTCAGGTGTGCCTATCTGCATGACCACACATCCCCTTCTTGTGTTCTCACAGACCTTTTGTGTCTCAAGGGAGATGAGCAGCTGTTGTGGAGTCTGATGAGCCCAGGTCTGGGTGAAAAGAGCCCCGAAGAGGCCCTGGTGGGGACAGAGGGAAGACACAGAGGCTGTTTCCACATGGGGAGCCTGGGGGAAAGCATAGCACGTGGTCATTGCAGCACCTCCCACTGCCGGGGTGTGGCTCCCTGGCTGGCTCCCTGGCAACGCTCAGTGCTCCGCTCGGGGTGGGGAGGAGGTGTGACCCTTCTAATGTGTCATGCCCTCTGCCGTTGGGCCTGACAGCCAGGCTCCCAGCCCTCCCATTCCCCCGCCACCTCTGATTAGTATTGAGTTCACTGTCCACATGTGAGGCACAGGACCCAGCTCTCCAAGCAGCCTGCGAATCTACTGGAGACTCCCTTCACAGCCTGCTTTTGTATCTAGAAACCAATGGTTATTAACGTCATAGGTTCAGTTCCTGCTCCTGGGCCTGGGGAGAGTATTATAGCTCAGTAAACCAGTGCTCCAGGCTTCCCTGGTGGCTCAGAGAGTAAAGGATCCACCTGCATTGTGGGAAACCTGGGTTCGATCCCTGGGTTGGGAAGATGCCTAGAAAAGGAAATGGCAAACCACTCCAGTATTTGTGCCTGAAGAATCCCACGGACAGAGGATCCTGGAAGGCTACAGTCCATGGGATTGCAACGGGTCGAATATGACTGAGCGACTAAGCATAGCACAAAACAGTGGTCCAAGCAAGAACCATTTCTTCCTCTGCCACCTGGGCTGTAGTATCATTCTCTTTTTGTTTTCCCGAACAAGGAGGCTATGACAGAAGTACGACTGTAGTGGCTGATTATGGCCAGATTGGGGAGACTTCCGTGTTAGTTCCTACCAACACACTGAATGCCCTGGGCCAGCAATCTTCAGCTTCCTCAGTTGTAAAGAAAGAAAGAAAGTGAAGTCGCTCAGTCATATCCAACTCTTTGTGACCCCATTTTGCGTACTAGAGTGGGTTGCAATTTCTTCTCCAGGGAATCTTCCCGAACTAGGATCAAACCCGGGTCTCCTGCATTGGAGGCAGACACTTTTACTGTCTGAGCCATCAGGGTAGTCATCAGTTTTAAAGGAAACATTTAAATAAGTTTTTTTTTTAATTTTATTTTTAAACTTTACAATATTGTATTGGTTCTGCCATATATCGAAATGAATCCGCCACAGGCATACACGTAAATAAGTTGTTGAAGTTTGAGTCCCTCTCTAAACACCTACCAAATTCCGAAAATTGAGGAAGTTTCTCAGACTGAGATCAGTAGCAATTCCATCTGCAATTTCCAAACAGCAATGTCCTCTTCAATGTCAGGGAAAATTAACTGTGGTCGATTTGGCAGGTATCTATCTATTTTGGTAAAAATTTTACCATCTTTTTTTTTCCCCCTGTTAAGTAGTTTCCATGTGTTTTTCTTATGTAATGCTTAACACAGCTGTGTGAGAAATATTATCACTTTCATTTCAGAAATGAGACAAAACAAGATTCCTGTAAGTTTTCCAAAATTTTAGCACCAGTGAGTCTGGTATTTGAACGCATTCTATGTGTAATTGACACTGGATAGGTTTAATTCTTATTCAGGATCAGAATTAGTTATCTGAAATTTGAATACTACTGTTTATCTGTCCATACCTACTCAGTCTTCAGACTTTTATTCACTCTTCAGTTTGAGGATTTGACTCTCTCATAGGTGATTGGAGGTATCAAAGTATACCATTTTAAATTGGCAGATGAAACAGTAAAAGGTTAAACAGGAGAAAAGGGAGATTAATGGCACTAGAAATGATAAAAATGCAAAATGCCTACTAGAGAACAAAAATTTAGATCTTTCCAAACACCAAAACAAGCATTTAAAAGAAGCAAGGAAGACACACCACAGTAAGAATAAAGCAAGGTGAATATAACATAACACACATAAAAATAATATAACAGAATTGAGATCCAATGAATCAATCATATCAATAAATATGAGTGGGTTTAACTTACCTATTAAAAGAAAAAAATTCTAATTGGCTCCTAAACCAGAGCCCAAACCTATACTATTTATAAGGAACATAAGGAAATGGCAACCCACTCCAATGTTCTTGCCTGGAGAATCCCAGGGACCGGGGAGCCTGGTGGGCTGCCGTCTCTGGGGTCGCACAGAGTCAGACACGACTGAAGGGACTTAGCAGCAGCAGCAGTAGCAGCAGCTAGAGCACCTGTGTTTTAAGCCAAACTTGTGGACTGGGCTGTTTAGACTCCACTCATTATGATGGTCCCTTGTAGAATTACTCAGACTGAAGTTTGCAGTCCCCAAACAAAGAGATGGGAATACCAGACCACCTGACCTGCCTCTTGAGAAACCTATATGCAGGTCAGGAAGCAACAGTTAGAACTGGACATGGAACAACAGACTGGTTCCAAATAGGAAAAGGAGTATTTCAAGACTGTATATTTTCACCCTGCTTATTTAACTTCTATGCAGAGTACATTATGAGAAACACTGGGCTGGAAGAAGCACAAGCTGGAATCAAGATTGCCGGGAGAAATATCAGTAACCTCAGATATGCAGATGACACCACCCTTATGGCAGAAAGTGAAGAGGAACTAAAAAGCCTCTTGATGAAAGTGAAAGAGGAGAGTGAAAAAGTTGGCTTAAAGCTCAACATTCAGAAAACGAAGATCATGGCATCTGGTCCCATCACTTCATGGGAAATAGATGGGGAAACAGTGTCAGACTTTATTTTTGGGGGCTCCAAAATCACTACAGATGGTGACTGCAGCCATGAAATTAAAAGACGTTTACTCCTTGGAAGGAAAGTTATGAGCAACCTAGATAGCATATTGAAAAGCAGAGACATTACTTTGCCAACAAAGGTCCGTCTAGTCAAGGCTATGGTTTTTCCAGTGGTCATGTATGGATGTGAGAGTTGAACTGTGAAGAAAGCTGAGCGCTGAAGAATTGATGCTTTTGAACTATGGTGTTGGAGAAGACTCTTGAGAGTCCCTTGGACTGCAAGGAGATCCCCATCCTAAAGGAGACCAGTCCTGGGTGTTCACTGGAAGGACTGATGCTGAAGCTGAAATTCTAATACTTTGGCCACCTCATGCGAAGAGCTGACTCACTGGAAAAGACCCTGATGCTGGGAGGGATTGGGGGCAGGAGGAGAGGGGACAACAGAGGATGAGATATCTGGATGGCATCACTGACTTGATGGACATGAGTTTGAGTGAACTGCAGGATTTGATGATGGACAGGGAGGCCTGGCATGCTGTGATTCATGGGGTCGCAAAGAGTCAGACACGACTAAGTGACTAAATTGAAACATGGTGCTGCTGCTGCTGCTAAGTCGCTTCAATTGTGTCCGACTCTGTGCGACCCCAGAGACGGCAGCCTACCAGGCTCCCCGGTCCCTGGGATTCTCAAGGCAAGAACATTGGAGTGGGTTGCCATTTCCTTCTCCAATGCATGAAAGTGAAAAATGAAAAGTGAAAGTGAAGTTGCTGAATTGTGTCCAACTCTTAGTGACCCCATGGACTGCAGCCTACCAGGCTCCTCCGTCCATGGGATTTTCCAGGCAAGAGTACTGGAGTGGGTTGTCATTGCCTTCTCCACCCAAACATACTGAGAGATGCTAAAATATCCTGTGGTATTTATTGCAGCATCTCCTAGAAATATTTAAGATTTTAAAAAATCCTACAGTATCCTTATTACAGATCCCCTTGGGGGACATTCCTACCTTGCTTTTATTCTCAGAATAATTTTATGTTTTTTGAGTAACGTGTTAGTTTTCATCTTACAGTTAAGCATGACTCCTGGCAAGCTTGGCCACAAGTATCTCCACTGGAAACAAATGCATGTCATTATTTTATTGTTTTAGCCTCACCACTATTTTGTTTTACATTATCGCCTATACTTTTCTTTCAAAATTACCAGCTCTAATTTTTTTTTTAATTGAAACAGAATTGACCTACAACATTATGTTAGTTCCAGATGAGCAACATAGTAATTCATTATTTCTATACATTACAAAATGATGACCATGGTAAGTCTGGTTACCATCTGTCACCATAAAAAATTATTACAATATCACTGACTGTCTTCCCCATGCTGCCATGCTGTTCACTTCATCCTTGTGACTCATTTATTGCGTAACTGGAAGCCTGTATCTCTTAATCTCCCTATCTCACTCATCTTCCCACCCCTCTCCCCTTTGGGGACCACTTGTTTTTCTCTGTCTGTGATTCTCCTTCTGTTATGTTTGTTCATTTGTTCATTTTCTTTCTTAGATTCCACATCTGCGTGAAATCATCGGGTATTTGTCTCCTTCTGTCTACTTACTTCACTTAGCGTAATCCCTCAAAGTCTATCGCTGTTGTTGCAAACGGCAAGATTTCATTCTTTTTACAACTGAATAGAATCCCGCTGGTGTAAAGTTTTCTTTTTTTTGACACTTTGTCAGACAGAAATTAGTATAGAGTGATGCTGGTCTCTAGATTGAGTTGGGAATTATTCCCTTCTCTTCAATTTTCTTGTAGAGTTTGTATAGTATTAGTATTATTTCTTCTTTATCTGGTATAATACACCAGTGAAGCCATGTAGGTCTGGAGTTTCTTTGTGGGAAAGTTTTTAAAGTACAAATTCCATTTCCTTCATAGGTAAAGGGCTATTTAAGTTATCTCTTCTTGACAAAGCTTTGGTAGTATATGTCTTTATTGTCCTTCTGTTCTAAACTGTAGGATTTGTGGACATAAAGTTGTCAGTAATACTCCCTTTTTATTACTACAGTACCTGTGAAGTCTGTATTGCTATAACCTTTGCATTCCTCATACTGGTAATTTGTATATATCTTCTCCTTTTTTTCTCATGGTTTCTTTAGATGTTTACCATTTTATTGATCTTCTCAAAGAACCAGCTCTGGTTTCATTGATTTTCTCTATTGTTTTGGTTTTTCATTTTATTAAAAATAAACAAAATAAACTTTATTAATTTTCTAATCATCATTATTTATTTCCTTAGCTTTTATTTTGGAAAACTAGTTAGAAGGACCAGGGGTATCTTATGTAGAATTTATAATGAAAATTAATTCCTTTTGTCTATATGGTTTTAGGAATAACATTGACTTCTTAGAGAATAGGGCTATTTGCTACTTTATTAATTGCGATATTGAGAAGAAATGACAAGAAGAAGCATAGTATTGCAGTTTGTATAGCTTGTTCTAGAGTTGTATAAAGGCTATGCATACTTTCCAGATTTAGCATCCTGAATCTTTAGATCTGCCTTTTACCAATGTGATGAATCATATAATTTCAACAATAGCTGATGCTAAGAAAAAAGGAAATAAAGAACAAATTACTTTCAGGGTTTTGGTAATTTCTTTACAAATACAATAACCACTGTAGGAAAAATTATTTGTCATGTTGACATATTAGTTCAATTCTAGCTGTGAATTATTACATTATGTGACTCCACCCTTGAGAACATTTCTTTTTTGTTTTTCCTACCCACTTGCTTTTTATTCACCTTTCCTGAACTGCATTTGCTTTCTAACTATTTTCTAGGCTTAATGGTTTAGTAGAAGGAACTCTGACTTTTGAGACAGATTTGCTCCCAAATCCTTAATCTGCCACCTTATAATTAGTAGAACTTTGGAAAGTTACTTTATTTCATAATGAGTCCAATTTTCTTAATAAGTAAAAATGGAACTGAAAAGCTTATGTCAAAAGAATTGTTGTGAGGATTAAATGGTAGAATACATATTAAGTGGTTATCATATAGTAGATTCTTAGTAAATGTAATGCTCTTTTTCATTGTGTAATGATGAAAATACATTAATACAATATTTTGATTTGAAGCTATGATACAATATATTTAGAAGCTTGGATCTACTCTTTTCTAATAAATGTAGCTTCCATCATTACATGTCAATGCTTTTGTTAATTTCAACCTAATTTCAATCTCTTTGAAACTGATAATTCACACTTAAAGTTGAAATCCTGAGATGGTTCCTCATACTTGTTGAAAAGAAAGAATTTAATGTGTAAGTAGACTGTTATGAAGCCAATACAGTTGGTGAATTATGCCTTCCTAATTGTATTTGTACAGTTATATCAAATATGAAAAAATAGAGAGGGGGAACATGACATTTACTTTATATTACATGCTCCATAACTGGGAGGTAGAATGGAATTAGAACATACTCTTTTGCCAGTCCTTCACTCTTGCTTCCTGTGGTCACTTCCCAAATAACTTTAAACCTAAATCCTAGCTATTACATCATTTCAGTTGTCTTCATCCATCCTTTATTGAGCATCTGAATTAGACACCCAAGCCACCAGAAATCTTGTACTTCCCATCTCTTATTGTAGCTATTTTGTTGACAGTCAGTAACAAGCTCACTGGTTTTGGCAGAACATTTCCTTGTGGTTACATGAAATACATATTTTCTTGCTAGCATGTGACTAGGGACCACTCTCAACTTTGAAAAGCCACAGTTCTTTGCAATGTGGATCCATAGGTAATTCACAACATGCCTGTGAATTTTTTCCAGGCTGGTAGGAGAGCCCTGCTGAAGCTCTAGATCTCTTTGATTTCTGTCTATGACTTGTCAAAGTCAAAGTGTTAGTCACTTGCTTGCTTAGTCACTTAGTCATGTCCAACTTTAGGAGATCCCATGGACTGTAGCCCAGGCTCCTCACTGTATGGGGTTTTCTAGGCAAGCATACTGGAGTGGGTTGCTATTCCCTTCTCCAGGGGATCTTCCCAACCCAGGGACTGAACCTGGATCTCTCCCATTGCAGGTGGATTCTTTACCGCCTGAGCCACCACGGAAGCCTGTCTATGACCCCTGCTGCTGCTGCTGCTGCTAAGTCACTTCAGTTGTGTCTGACTCTGTGCAACCCCATAGACAGCAGGCCACCAGGCTTCCCCGTCCCTGGGATTCTCCAGGCAAGAACACTGGAGTGGGTTGCCATTTCCTTCTCCAGTGCATAAAAGTTAAAAGTGAAAGTGAAGTCACTCAGTCATGTCCGACTTTTAGCCACCCCATGGACTGCAGCCTATCAGACTCCTTCATCCATGGGATTTTCCGGGCAAGAGTACTGGAGTGGGGTGCCATTGCCTTCTCTGTCTGTGACCCCTAGATCCTCTTTAAAAGGAACCTAACCTGATTAGGTCAAGCCAACCCACACTCAACAAGTGGGGGTTATATTGAGTGTGTGCACAGAGATGCAGAAATCTTGAGTGGCATCTGAGAATTTTTCCTACCAAAAGTTCTTGTATTTACCTTTTAAAAAACTTAGGTTGGTTTTATTTTGTTGTTTTCTTTTTAACATCTGATATTAGATGTTTAGTTCATTGGTTTTCTAATGTGTTTTCTAAGTGAGTGTTAGTTGCTCAGTCATGTCCAACTCTTTGCAACCCCATGGACTGTAGCCCACCAGGCTCCTCTGTCCATGGAATTCTCCAGGCAAGGATACTGGAGTGGGTTTCCATTTCCTTCTCCGGGGGATCGTCCCAACCCATGGATCAAACTCAGATGTTCTGCATTGCAGGCAGATTCTTTACCATCTGAGCCACCAGGGAAGCCCCTGTCTTTTCTAAAATCCATAAATTTTTTTCTTTGAACAGTGTATTATTGAAAATATATTTGAAAAGTTTCAAATGTATGGGTTTTAAAAATTAATTTCCCTATAATAACTCATTTCTGTCTTAAATGCATTATAGGAGAGAATAGTGACTATCTGACATCAATACTTGGGAATTTGTTGATTTTTTCCATTTTCTTATTATAATTCTGTCAATTCTTGACTTATATCATTGAGATCATATTTTGTTCATACCAGCTCACAACCAATGTATGTTCTTGATCAATTGAATCTTCATCACTAGAAATTTTTAGCTAAAATATTTTCATCAGTGACCAACATATAAACTTATTTTATATATGTTTGTGTTAAAATATACCTTATTTAATGCATATTGTTGAAACATTAACATTGAACTCAAGCCAACAGCACTGTAATCCAGGACTGAATGAAGTTTCCTTAACATGTGGATTTTCTCCAAAGGCTCATCACGGCCTTGGTGCTCTTAGGGACACTAGGCAGCACTTAGGCGCTAGCTTGGGGGACATTTTCAATAACAAAATCACCAGCAAAAAGCACAAAAGTGGGGAAAATGTGGCACTAAATAGAGTGTGAAAGGACACATGTTTAGACTATGAGAGCTGAAATTCGACTGAGGGTCATTATACTTGACCTCAGCTGGGAACATCTGTGCAGAAACTCAAATATTTTGCCACTCTGTGCATGGCCATGAATGACCATGAAATTGCTACAAATATTGATTTTGGATTACAAATAAATTTTAGGAGGTAGGCAAATTTGCAAATATGAATTCATGAACATTGAGGATCAACTGTAGTTGGTCTTTTTTTTTTGGTTTACGGTGGATTTAAGTTTTTGACACTGTTGGCTTCATAAATCTGGGCTTAATGTCTGTAATCAGTTCTTCAAAAAGCTAAGCCATATCTTCTGCCATATCGGCATATCTTCCATATTGGCAGAGGATAAGATGGTTAGATAGCATCACTGACTGAACAGACGTGAATTTGAGCAAACTCCAGGCGATAGTAGAGGCCAGAGCGGCCTGGCATGCTACAATCCATGAGGTTGCAAACAGTCAGCCATAACTTAGCAACTAAACAACAACAATAACAAAATATCATCTTTGGATATTTCTTTTCCCATTCTCTTCTGAGACTCTATTTAGATGTTTTTTCTTTAAACTTTTTACTAAATTATTATTTATAACTCAACTATTAGTATCTTTTGTCTCTTCATTTCTCTGTGTTGCATTGTGAGCTAATTCTTTGGATCTCATTTCCAGTTTGTTAAATCTTTCTGTAGTTGTACAAATTTGCTAAACAAGCTGTTGCTCAGTTTTTAATTTCAGTTATTTTATTTATAATTTTTACAGCCTGTTTTAATACTTTTTTCAAATACTCTGGGTCATTTTTTAATAATACCCACTCTTTGCTTGCAAGCTGTATCCTTTCTTCTACATACATATATTTTTATAACCCATGTTAGATAATTACTTTGATTCTGTCAGAAATCATTTTGATTCTGATTCTGTTTTTTTCTTCTTTTTCTAGTTCATACTCCTGATGCCTTCTTAACTGATATATTTTGTGATTTTTCTTTTAACCCTAAGCCTATATTCTTTGCAAGTTTATCAGTGGTGATCTTTGAGGCTGATGTTGAAGATGGATTTCTTCAATGAAGACCTAGTTTGTTTCTCCTGAGTGCCTGGGGACCATTTTTAATTGAGAACTCGAAGGCTTTGGGGGCCCTTAGGAGATTTGACTTTTGGCCACAAACCTACATGAGGCCCAGCTTGTGTATCTAAATTCTTAGAGAATCGTTTCCTCCCCTGTCCTTGGCCCGTCTCTTGCTCCTTGAACAAGCCGCTTCCCACTCAGTTTTCAAAAGACTTCTTCTTGGAATCATACTCTTCCACCTGTTACTAGGTAACTTCAGGTCTCTTCTTAAATGTTACTTCCTCAGGGAAGAGATGCTCTCTCTGAAGCTCTTTGTTCTTTTCCCTCATGCTACTTAGCGATATTGGAATTAAAGAATTATTTGTGTAAGGTGTACATACCATCCTACTCTCTAGAGACTGTCAAGGTCATGGGCAGGGGACTTGCAAATGTACATCATGGTTGTACTGCTCCTTCCTAGCACAGTGTCTGGCACATTGAAGACACTCAAAAATTATTTATTGAATGAATGGATGAAGGAATGGAAACTTGTGAGTGATTTATAGTTATATCTATAAATATCCAGGACCTCAAAATATCAACAAAGATATAGTCCTAAATATACAAATGTGAATTTCAGCCATCACCGGTTCTCTAGATACTCATTTGCTGTAGAGAACATATTTGCTGTAGCTAATGCAGCCTGCTGTGACCATGATCTGTTGAAAGCTTTTATCCACACAAGAGGAGGATGTTGGTGTGGTATTGATCAGGTTGACGGGAGGCTGGAGGGGTCACTGGCAATGTGATGGTGACATAACGTGTCTGGAAGGATCCCGCTCGACAGGTTAGAAAGGTGGATCCAATAACGACACACAATTTAACAAGGAAGTTACAGAGCACTGGACTTAGGCCCTGTGAATCTAACTGAACAAATAGGAATTGAGGGCCCTTAAGAGCCAAGCGCGTGAGACACATGGAGATCTTAATTAACTGGATGGGTCAACGGTGCAACATGCCTGCAGGCACACTCATGTGCTGTTTGGCTGCTTTAACAGAAGCAGCGTGTAAAGGACAGTTGAAGTCGTGGCAGACGCCCATCACCACCTGGGGCCAGAGGCAGGTGTCGAGGGAGGTCCTGACAGCTGCCCAGCACTGACGCTTCCAAACCATGTCATCTAGGAAACAGTTGAGGGGCTCGGGGTTCCTTGTGAAAGTGGAGTGGAGCAGAACTTGGTAGAATACAGTAGGCTGTCAAGGAGAGGCAGGGCCATTAGATCTGTCCTCTGTAGATCCAAAGAGAAGAGCCAGAACCACCAGGCAAATTTGAGGGAAGTGACTCTAGGTTTTAACTTGAGGCTCTGCCAGCAGGCGAGTGGGTTGTGCTTAGCGCCCCTTTCCTAAAGGAAATCACACATCGGAAAGTGGGATGTGAGCTTTGGGACGCTCTCTGTCCACTTCAGGAGGGCCTCTCGGGGTGGCAGGTCCCTGGCTCCTTTGTACAGGTCCAGAACTTGTGAAGTTGGGACCCGTATCATCATGTCTGACGTGCCAAGCCTGAGAGAAATGGCCAGATAAAAAACTAGTTTTAGAGATTTTTGTCCATCATATCTAGAAACCCCTGATCTATCCTAACTCTCAGAAGAGAACCTCATTTCTCTTCTGAATGTGCCATGTTCAGAAGCAGCCGAAGGGAGGCTGAAAGGCCCCTTGTGGTGGCGGGGATTCATGCGCAGGGTGGTGAAAACCGGACTGGCTGCCACAAGGTCCCTCATCAGGGAGTTGCTTTCATTCAGGAAGAAGGCAGAAGTAAGTGTTCTGTAATTAGAGGCGATTAGGAAACGCTGTGGGAAATGCCGTAAAGAGCCTTTACCAGATGGGAAGAAATACAAAGGACAATTAAAATGACGATCATATTCTATAAAACTATTTCCCACTGTTGTGGTGGGCACTGAATATGCTGGGTATCCCAACCCAGGGGCACAGCATGTCCCAGAGGACATGTAGAGGGCTGCATGGTCCCAGAGGAGGACTGAAGAGAGATGATGAACAGGACAGAGTACATTCCCCCTCCTAGAGGGAAAAACAGGAAGTGCGTCTCATTGCTAATATCCCTTATTCTGTAAACCTCTTTGAATCTGCATGATTAAGCACATTTTCTATGAAGAAGCCAATAAAAGGTACCTGAAAAAAGAGGTGTCAACTAAAAATTATTATTCTTTAGTTCTCTTTATCTTTCCTAGCCTCACCTGAAAACTTAATTTCAAGAAAATGAAAAAGCACATTTAGATCAGATTGTCCATCAACTTTGTGAACAAGCATGAAGGGCAAATATTCTCATGAAAAGACTTGCTCAGAGAGGACAAGCTGATGGTACCCATCACTACAGAAAGCAGCATTCACGAAAGCAAGAGTTGTTCTCGCTCTGTTATGAAATAATAAATCCACTGGTTAAAAAATTGCATTTTTCCAGAAGAGATTACACTTCACATTAGAATTTGGTATTGCTTTATAGGCCATAGCGATTGGAAAATTGACTTGAATCTTAAACACAGGAATTTTTTAAAAATGGAGTTGGACTTGAGATTTATTAGCTACATGACTTTGGGCAAATGAAGTAACCTCCCTCTGCCTAAATTCCTTCATCTCTTAGATGAGGATAGTAATGCCTAACTCGAATGGTTCTTAGGAGGATGGAAGAAGAAAATGTACAAAAGCCCCCCAGCACAGCAAAGAGCAAGCACTCAATTAAGAGTTGCCATCGACAGAACAATGTCCAAGCCACTGTCATCTTGTGGGGTGCAGCACTGTAGCTGCTCAGAACAGCAGCTGGGGTACACAGCGTTAGTTTTAGGGAGTTCCAGTGAGATCTCTGTTGCCTTCAGATTTTCATGGAGGAAAGGATGGATTGATTCCAGTCACGTCTTTGATCAGTACCCTGGTGATGTATAGAAAGTAACATCAGTTTTTGAAAATTATTTGAACAAGGAGTTTCCTGGTTAAATTTCATTTCAATCAGGAATTATTATTGAATAGGAGTTAGATATGCCACACTGGAATAATTTAGGCACTTCTATAGTTACTTGGGGGCTTTCCGGGTGACACCAGTAGTAAAGAACCTACCTTCTGATGCAGGGGACACAACAGACAGGGGTTCGATCTCTGGGTCAGGAAGATCCCCTGGAGGAGGCCATAGCAACCCACTCCAGTTCTTGCCTAGAGAATCCCATGGACAGAGGAGCCTGATGGGCTAGGTTGCTGCAAGTCAGACATGACTGAAGTGACTGAGGATGCAAGCAAACCCACTCCAGTGGGTTTCTTGCCTGGAGAATCCCATGGACAGAGGAGCATGGCAGGCTAGTCTGTGGGGTCACAAGAGTCAGACACGACTGCGTGACTAAGCACAGCACACATAGCTACTTCCATTAGGTTACTGGGTACCACTTAGTGCCAGCCTGCTATCCTGACTAAATGATATGACCAAAGTATAGTAGCTGGTAGGTACTATTCAGTGTGCCCATCTATTTACTTATGTTACCCTTTGGTGTCGTGAAAGGGTTAATAATGCCCAAAAGTTTCTAGTGAGAGCACTTTACAACTGAGAGGATCAAACTCAAAAGTGTTTCTTTGGACATTATCTGCATATCCCAGGTTGAAGAGCTAGGACAGAGGAAAGATATGGTTGAGTTACTTAAAGTGCTTAACAAATGACCCTGATAGAATACCCATAGGGGTTAGGAGAGGGAATATATTTCTTGGTTTAGCATTTTGGCAGAAATCACTTGGCATCTGTCATTGGAAAGATAAACAGAAACTCTTATTTCCCTTCTCATAATACACTTGGTTCCTTACTTTCTTCACACTTACCCCTTGGCCTCGTTTTGATTAGAATTTGAAGGAACAGTCTCAGTACTTTGCATGTAGTTAATTTGGTGAGTTTATTGTACTCATCCCTGGGCTATTCAGGAGTTCAAAAATAAATATGCAGCACTTGTTGAATATGTAACATGCATCTCATTTGAGCTGCATTTTATAACAAACGGTAATTATTTAGTATTTACATAATACTTCGAAAGTAATTCAGAATAGCTCTTATTAATAATAACTAGTCAAATATACATAATGGGCTCAGCTGATAGAAAAAAAGTTGATTTTCCATTAAAAGATGTAAGCTCAGGAAGAGAGAGAAATACCTGCGTATTTGTGTATGTGTGAGTATTTGCGACAAATACACGTCTCAAGGGGCTTCCCAGGTGGTGCTAGAGGTAACCTGCCTGCCAGAGCAGGAGGCATAGGAGACCCAGGTTCAATCCCTGGGTTGGAAAGATTCCCTGGAAGAGGACAGGGCAACCCACTCCAGTATTCTTGCCTGGAGAATCACAGGGACAGAGGAGTCTGGTGGGCTATAGTCCAGGGGGGTCGCAAAGAGTCGGACACGACTGAAGTGACTTAGCACACACACACCCACACTTCTCAGGGGACATGGCCCACAGTCAGGGGATGAACTGGACCTGAATTCAGGCAGCCCACTAAACAGGCTAAGGTTTCACGGAAGTCTGCGACCTGATCCCACTCCTTGGACTTCTGTGCAAAATTTGGAGGAAGCTGTGAGCAGTCTGGGCTCTGACAACATTCCTGCTCCGGGAGGGAAGGCTTATGTGAGTTCATGGGGCTTTCCAGTGCTGACCACTAGCCTTGGCAGCCACGAGGTGTCCAGTAGCGAAACTTGGCCTCTAAGTTATCAAAGGCCTGCTGTGACATATTCAGCTCCAAGCAGAGGTCACAGTTTCAAGGATGACTCAAGTCCCGGGTTCCAGTGGAGTTGATGGGTGGGATCTATGCGCAGATCTGGCCCTTCCCAATTAGGGGGCCTGAGGGTGACACTCGTGTCGGTAGGTAGGGAGGGTCTCCTGGGTGAGAACTGATGACAAGGCCATCACGTTGGCTTCCACAGTTTTGGGAATGGCGTCAAACCATGAGGTCACATACAAGTGTGTGTACCCTGAGGGGAGAAATGTCCCTCCGCTCCCGTCGCCCGGCCTGCCCTGAGGAGGACACACCTCACGTTCCCGGTTCAGACCCGGTACACGTTCTCTCTCCCGGTCCCCAGGTCCACCACCGACCGCCGCCTGTCTCCAGACAACCACTCCCGGGGCCCGGGAGGTCAGGGGGTTTGTCCAGCCAGACGCAGCGAGGTCGCCGTGGCAGGCCAGGGCGCGGGAGGCGGGGGCCCGGGGCGCAGCCGTGGTGGGTGCGCCCGGCCTGGAGGGGCGGGGGCGCGGGGCGCGCACGCGGAGGAGGAGAAGGAGGAGCGGGGCGGGCGAGCGAGTGAGCCACAAGAAAAGGGAGCGCGCCCGCCGCCGCCGCCGCCCTCCTCCGGAGAGAGGCAGGAGTGAGGCTGTGCGAAGCGCCGCATTTCAATGAGGACCGGCCGAGGCGCATCCCTGCTCTAGCGGCTGCAGCCCAGACGCCCGCGCTCCTGCCGCCGCCGCCCAGCCCCGGCCCCGCAGCCCCGCGGCCCGGCCGCGCCCAGCCCGGCGAGGACAGCGCACTAGGCGGCCCGAGCGCGGCCACAAAGACCCCCGGCGGCGTCTCTCCGCGGACCGGTGCGTGGTTTGCCTTCGCCTGGGGACGGAAGCAGTGGGGAGGGCCGGCCGGGGGCCCCGCTGGGGACCGGGCCAAGCCTGCTCCTCCCGCAGCTGCGGGGCACCGGGGGAGCGCGGGCGCTGAGGGCCGGTGGGCGCCTACTCGACCGCCGCCGCCCCGCCCGCCCTCCGTTCCTCGAAAGGCGCTTCCCGGTCCTGCTCCGGCCGGGGGCGCTATGTGCGGGCGGCCCCCGGGCCGCGGGCACCTGCCTCTTTTGTCTGGTGCCACCGCCGCGCTGGAAACGGGGAGTCGGGCGAGCGGGGCTCCCGGCCGCCGCGTTGTTAGTGGAGAACCAGGGCGCAGGGGCCGGGCGAGGTGATGGTCATTGTCAGAACTGGCCGCGGAACGGGAACCAAGTCTGCGCCCAGAAGGAGTGGCCGGGCCAGGCCTCTTATTGTGTGTGCGCTCTCCCGTGGGCCCGGAGGGTGGAGGACTGGGGTCCGTGCATGGTGGTGGGGGGGCAGGGTGGATGTAGCAAGTACATTTGCGGGGTCTCAAGTTCCTTCGGGGACTGTGAGGCTGCCCCCTGTACAAATTGGTGCCCGCAGTGCTAAAAAGCCTGCGGAGAGGAAATGGCATTCTCCTCCTAGTGGGAGCGCACGCACAGCCCCGCATTGCCCCGCAAAAGGGGCGGCGGTGGAAAACCGGGTTTGCTCCGAATCGCTGCTGGGTTGGGCGGGGAGCTATTTATGAGAGATGGAGCAGATGAAAGGTCTCGTTCAGACCGGCTTCCTCTCCCCGCACCTGTGAACGTGTGTACAGATTACGGAGCACACGCGTTCAGCGGCCACGCAGCAGGGTGTTCTGTGAATACGTTTTATGAATGTTCCTAAATATATCTCCTTTCCCCAGAAAGTAGGACAGCGTTTTAAGTATGAAATGTCGCATGAATGCGGGTCGGAGAGGATTCTGAGAGAGGTTATGTGTAGAACATTATGAAAGCTACGCTTGTATCCTGTGATATAGCTGCGTCTAGGGTGGTGCATGCACTCTGAAGGTGTGTGCGCGCCTCGTATTGCACGCCTGTCCATCTCCCCCATATCCTAGTTCTACTGGCAAAATGTGCCTTGAAATCTCTAGGTCCAGCATCTATATAGATTTTATATAAATCTATTTAGAAACATTTATAACACGATAGTCTTTATGCCAGATTATTTCTTGGTGTGAGTGTGTGTGTGTGTATGTGTGAGTGTATGAGTATAATCTGTGAACAGGAACTCATGTGCTCATCTAGAGAAGGATGAACGCAGAGGTTCTTCATGATGGTGAGAAATCCCACAGAGAACCATCTAAAACGCTGATTTCTCAGCCTGGCAGTGTTTATAGGAAAATCTCTTGATAAGAGCCAGGCCCGGGTCTTCCCCGCCCAGGCGTCTATGAGCTCCCTGGCTCAGGCCATGCGGTTACCTTCATGGTATCAGGACACACCTGTGCCCAGGCCCTTGGCCACCTATGGTCTGTGACCGTGTGGCTGTGCTCCTTAGCTGGCTTCCACAGAAAGCAGGGGAGCCGTGGAAGTCTGGTGAATCTTCCCCAGGTGCTCTTGATTCAAATAAATGACTAATCCATTGGAATTGCTGAGCGAGGGAGAGAACACCTATTTTAATGCCACACATAATATCTGGAGCACGAGGATGTGTAGTGTGGTTTTTGACATTCATTTAGTGGTAGCTGTAGCCTTCAGAATGATTTCACTGGGAGTGTGGTTTTTCTTTGTCACCAACATCATTGCTTACTTTGGAGCAGGCTCAGTGAAGGGAAGTAAAAGATCTTGGCCCTGCTGTGGTTGAACGCCTGATCCAGTTTGGGAAATGTACAAATAAAACAAAATCAACTTTTCTGTTCTAAATAGATGTTTTTTTTTTTTTTGGTGGCGGGGGCCGGGGGGTGGGGGGAGGTCTGGTGTGGAATTCTTGGTTCTAGAAGCCTTTCCCTCAAGGGGATTCCAACAATTGCTAAATCGTTTGACCCTTGCCAATTACAGATCAACAAGAGCCCCTTGGAATTAGATTTGCACTTTGGCAACACAGTTGTACCATCCTTTCCGCATGTCCTGTGTGTTTCAGTTTATTTGGATTTGAGAGAAAACGCCTAGGGTAGAAAGAATTTTTTTTTTTTTTTTTTTTAGTTGCTAAGTTATGTCTGACTCTTTGGGACCCTGTGGGCTGTAGCCTTCCAGGCTCCTCTGTCTGTGGGATTTCCCAGACAAGAATACTGGAGTGGGTTGCCATTTCCTCCTCCAGGGGATCTTCCTGACCCAGGGATCGAACCCAGGGATCGAACCCAGGTCTCCTGTGTTGGCAGGCAGTTTCTTCACGGCTGAGCCACCAGGGAAGCCCTAGGAAGAATTATCACTGCCTTTAAAAATAAAATCTTCAACAGCCAATCCAGCCTTTATACTTCACGAAGTTTGAGGAACCTAGGGAATTGGCATGGCTATTTCAGTACTGGCAGCATCAGTGTCCCAACACACACTCCCTTTTGGAAAACAAAAGAACGCCTTTTAAAAACAATTAATAAGCGTAGGAGCAGTTATGATATCATCGGCAAAATATTTGTTCTGTTTACTCAGTTACTAGCTATCTGAAGAACTGGATATCAACTGATAATTGTTTTGAAGTTATCTAACTTCAAAATCAGTGAAACCAGTTCATACTTACATATGGTAAATTTTTTTTCTGGAAAATGCAAATTTATTTTTATTTTCATGAAGTTATTTTATTATTATTGTTAATTAATTTATTGGCCTTGCCTCACTGCATGTGGCATCTCAGTTCCTTGACCAGGGATTGAACCCTGGCCCCCCTGCATTGAAAGTGCAGAGTCTTAACCATTGGACCACCAGGGAAGTCCCTGGAAAATTCCAGTTTAGGCTGTCTGGGGTAGTAAGTGGCATGGGGTAGTTTTCATGTCTGGAGGAAAAACGTGCCCTGAACTCATCACTCCAGATTGAATCCCACTGCACTGCTCTTCCCCCCGCCCCGCCTCAGGGCGCACAGGCGGAGACGTTGGAGGCCGGATGACCTGCCTGGTCTCCTGCACACGGAGTCTCTCTGGCAGTTGAAGTGGTCTGCCCAAGAGGAGCAAAGGCTTTCAAAAGCCTGCTTTACACGTGATGAGCGGCCGCTGGCAGGGGTCTAGGCCACTAAAACACAGAGCTCGGGTCAGAAAGGAGGGGGCAGGGGCGCCAGCTTCAGAATCACTGGAGTACATCCGGGTTCAAGTCCCAAGGCCCTCAGTTATGACTTTGGCACGTGGATACAGCCCGTACTCACCCTCGTCACAATAACATCCCCTCCTTAATGGACTGTCAGGAGGTCTAGAGGTCATTTTTAGCATGTTACACAGTGGTTGATCGCCACTTAACAGTGTCAGGCAAATCACAGACATCCGATGAGTGTGAGCTTTTTCCACTGCATGCATTTCAGGAGTGCACAGTCTCTGGCCGTGCATGAAGCTTTGAGCACGAATTTTTAGTCGCTCTGAGTGGATCAGAGGTCAGTTTATGGAGAGTGAAGGAAAGGTCAGGGAGGCTTGGCAGGCCTTTGGCATTTGGGTTGGTTTGGAGTGACCTTCAGAACGGCGACATCGTCTTCATGGTGGGGTTTGGGGGGCACTAATAAAGTTCTAACTCCAGGAGGTGGTGGAGGACAGGGAATCCTTGTATGCTGCGGTCCATGGGGTCGTAAAGAATCAGACACGACCGAGCGATTGAACAACATAAAGTTCTTGCCCCCAGTTTTCATTTCCCTATGTTCTGTTTCATTGTGCCTGAAATTTTGTCATTGAGACTTCTTTCTTTGAGTGCTGAGGTTTTCCCATCTTCTAGATTGTCCTATTAAAACACAGATCACCTGTGAAGGGCAATAGCACGAGCCTTCGTCAGCTAACCCCTGAGCAAGGGTGAAATAATCCCACGGGCAGCCTGCCCATGACCCAGCTCCGTCCAAAGTCAAATGGAACTGTGGGGGCACAGGTGTGCCTTCCAGAAGGTCCTGACATGGAAATGGTGGAGGGTAGGGGGTGGGCACTCACCTGGATCCCCCCTTGCTGGAAAGGGGAGATTCTCTTCCTGCTAGTTCTTCCCGTGACAGAGTCAGGAACAGAAAAGCAAATTTTATGAATTAAAAATATTAATACTTATCACAGTCTAGACATTACCCGAAGTGTTTCGTGTGTATTCAGTTATTTAATAGCTGATATTAACTGTGAGGTAGGTACTATCGAGTTTCCCACGTGTGACGGAGGAAACTGGGGCTTAATGATGCTGAACAAGTAGATTTCTCCCGGTTACATAGTTTGTTCTGGATCAAGTCTGGATCAGCGTCTTTAAGCCTCAATTTCCTCCACACAAAGACAGAGAGAGTCTTAGTGGAAAGAAGGGCCAAGTGCCTCAAAGAAGAAGTAACTTTGATCCCTTTTGGTTTTATTTTGTTGTTGCTTTTCCTTTTCTTTCTCCTCTTCCATCCCTCCCTCCTTCCCTTTCTCCCTGTCCCTTCCTTTTTTCCCCCCCATTTTAAAAATCCACCTTATCTGAAGCATTAAGTGTAAGTAAATGAGTTAGTGTGAGTCCACTTTTCAAATAAATTTCAATTGACTATGTAGGAAATTCCCAGGTGGCACAGTGATAAAGAATCTGCCTGTGCTGCAGGAGAAACCGGTTCAGTCCTTGGGTCAGGAAGATCCCCTGGAGAAGGACTTGGCAACCCATTCCAGTATTCTTGCCTGGAGAATTCCATGGACAGAGGAGCCTGGTGGGCTACATTCCATGGGGTTGCAAGAGTTGGACACGATTTAGTGACTAAACCACCATGTAGGAAAATCGCTTTTAAACCTATGGATTTTTTTGCTCTTGGTCTGGCCATGGAGACTGCAAACACTGGGTAAAATGTTTACAATCTGACTTAAAAAAAAAAAAAATTCATTCATTCATTTATTTTTGGCAGTATTGTGTCCTAGCTGCAGTGTGGGGGATCTTCCTTGCGGCCTGCAGGCTTCTCTCTAGTGGCTCACGGCACCTGGAGCCCGTGGGCTCTGTAGTTGCTGCAGTGAGCCTAGTTGCTCCCCAGTTTGTGGGATCTTAATTCCCTGACCAGGTATCGAACCCGAATCCCCTGCATTGGAAGGTGGATTCACAACCACTGGACCACCAGGGAAATCCCTAAAATCTGACTGTGAAATGTTACCTGCCCTCTTTTGCAGAGAAGTCAGTGGCACCCCACTCCAGTACTCTTGCCTGGAAAATCCCATGGATGGAGGAGCCTAGTAGGCTGCAGTCCATGGGGTCGCTAAGAGTCGGACACGACTGAGTGACTTCACTTTCACTTTTCACTTTCATGCATTGGAGAAGGAAATGGCGACCCACTCCAGTGTTCTTGCCTGGAGAATCCCAGAGACGGGGGAGCCTGGTGGGCTGCCGTCTATGGGGTCGCACAGAGTCGGACACGACTGAAGTGACTTAGCAGCAGCAGCAGCCGTCTTTTGATTCCTGATCCCCCCCGCTGCTGTATCTTTTATATTTAGCCCTGGACTGATGTGAAGGCTCATGTGCTACCTACCATCAGCATTAACCTGCAGGGAGCCTTGGAGTCAGACAAACCTGGGTCAGAGTTCTTGGTTCAAGCGTTTCTCAACTGTATTATTTGGAGAAATTTGGGAGAAATTTTCTGTGCCTCATTTTGTTTATCTGTGTATGGGGTTAATAATAAATAAACTTCGAAAGGTTTGTTGTGACTATCAGAAATAAGAGCGGTTCAAAGCCGGACATTCGAGGTGGTCAACGCATACCAGCCGTATTCTAACAAAACTGGGGTTGATTAGTCATCTGTTTCCACTGGGTCTGCCTCTAAATATTTGTCTTTTCTCTCCCAAGTTGATCACTCGTATGAAACATATCATCTGTTATAGCAGTGTTCCCATCGGCTGCTCTCAAGCTGAGCCTTCCGGGTCTGGAGGCTAAAATAACACCTTTGTGTTTCTGTTTCTGTGCCTCCCAGGTTCAGCTCTAACCGCAGTCATGTCCTTCGGCAGAGACATGGAGCTAGAGCACTTTGACGAGCGGGACAAGGCCCAGAGGTACAGCCGAGGGTCGCGGGTGAACGGGCTGCCCAGCCCCACGCACAGCGCCCACTGCAGCTTCTACCGCACCCGCACGCTGCAGACCCTCAGCTCCGAGAAGAAGGCCAAGAAAGTGCGTTTCTATCGAAACGGAGATCGCTACTTCAAAGGGATTGTGTATGCCATCTCCCCAGACCGCTTCCGATCTTTTGAGGCCCTGCTGGCTGATTTGACCCGAACTCTGTCGGATAACGTGAATTTGCCCCAGGGAGTGAGAACAATCTACACCATTGATGGACTCAAGAAGATTTCCAGCCTGGACCAACTGCTGGAAGGTGAGTGCTGGGGGAGACCTCCCAAGGGACCCTGGAGGGGATGGCCTCGGTTCCCAAAAGTTTGTATTATTCTCAGCATTTCTTGCTTGAACTCCAAGAGCTAGCATCTAGTCTCATGGTGGTGTCCTTGTATGTTACACATTGGGAAGTTCACATGGCTGTACAGTAGTGTAAAACAAAACCAAACCTAGTAATATTAGATCAGGTAACTTATATAATGGACTGAAGGAAAAACGGTCTTATTTCTGCAGCATCCTCTCTATTTTTTCTCATACCCATGCTACATTACTTTTACAAGTCCATTTTTTTGTATCTTTATTCAATGGTTGGTTCATATTCACTGCTAGTTGCAAATTGAGCTTTTGCTCCCACATGTCTGCCAGTACGTGAACTGAAAATAACTAATGATTCATGAAAATTTTGAGTTGAATCTTAGATAGGTATCAAAACTATTAATTTTGATCACTGTAGACTGAGGCCTGAAAATTCAAGTGATATATGTCTATGCTTACATGATAAGATAGTGGTGATGTTGGATCAAAAAATTAGGTTTGTTGGCTATTCTTTCCAATATGATACATTTAAATTTTAAAATTATTCTGAGGTTTGACTAATTCTAAATTTAAAGGATTGTTGTCTTTCGATGGCATTTGAGGAATTAATCTACTCAGTTTATTTTTATAAAGTTTAACTGAGGTTAACAGTCATTATCTGTTTTAGACATTTCAAGTGGAAATAAGTCTTCCCAGGTGGCTTAGTGGTAAAGAACCCACCTGCCAATGCAGGAGACATGAGTTCCATTCCTGGATCAGGAAGATCTCCTGGAGGAGGGTGTAGTAACCCACTCCAATATTCTTGCCCGGAAAATCCCAAGGACAGAGAAGCCTGATGGGCTACAGTCTAGGGGTCACAAAAAGCTGGACATGACTTAGTGACTGAGCACTCACCCAGTGAAAATAGGACTATCTGTGCACAGATGAGACCTGGTGTCTTATGCAAGCAGAGTAGATTTCCTTCTCTGGAATAGTCTTATTTCAGGACCGATCCCATTTGAACTGGGTGGGAATTCTCTGATCACCTTAGAAATCATAAGTGAAGCAAAATAATTCGGAGAAAAATACTGGGATTAAATTCACGCTGAGAGGTAAATGATCCTCTTTGGACAGTAGATTTTTCTAAGTTGAAGTCTCAAGGTCCTGATGAAGTAATAGCACAATGGAAAATGGAAAAGGACATTGAGAAGGTGGGGAGAGCTTGGTTTCACCCTGAGTTTATCCCTACTCCAAGTATATTTGCCAGGCCCTGTGGTCTGTCTGGACTCTGGACGAATGCCATGCCCTGACTACGCACAGGCAAGCACTCTGGTCCTCCTTTGAAATCAGAATCTGTATGTGATTCAAGGCTCAGGGCTTCCTCTGTCTTTCTCCCATTTCTCTTCCCTTGATCCCTTGGCAGGGGTGCCAGTCCACTCACAGTTTGACTGCACTTGAGAGAAGCCTGGGTTTGGTGTATTTATTTTGTGGGAATTCACTTCTCTTTTCGATGACTCGTCACCCTGCCAAGATGCCTGCAGACTTGGCCTTTTTCCTTCTATTCAGATGCTGGAACTTCCAGTAAATTAAAGGGGAAGAATGAACATAAAACCTTTCTGTTATCAGCTTTGATTTTTGTGCCCTGTCCTTTTCATGACCTTGGAAAAGGCAGGATAAATAATTTGGTGAGATATTCCAAGGGATCTGGATAAAGATCAAGTGCAAAGTCAGGTGTGTGCCCAGTCACCTAAATCATCACTTTAAGGGCTGATGGTGTTGTAGGGAAGATATGCCAGAATCTCCGAGCACCTTCTCAGATATCCTGGGCTTGGCAGCCTCCGGTGTAGAGTCACCTGTGCAACATTTCCTGGGAGAGGGCTACCTCAGTCAGTTTATCACCAAGGATCGATCTGTACTCAGAAGTAGCAAAGATATTCCCATGATTCCCATCGACCAGGGAGAGGGTATGAGAGGTGGGACATGACAGTACTTTTTATCTGGGGGACCAGCAGAATCATGACATGTTGCTACCATCTGCTTGGTCAGTTTTTTAGTACAAAAGAATACCCAAAGAGACTGCTGTCCTGAGCGGTGATAATAATGATCACTCACAAATATGGGGCATGTGTGTGGCATATGTGAACATATTTCATTCTTACAGTGATCCTAGGAGGTAGGTACTGTTAATCACCCTCATAGTAAAAAGTGAAAAGTGAGGCACAGTGTGGTTAAGTGATCTGCCAGGGTCACACAGCAAGAAAGAGTTGGGATTTGAACTCAAGAAGGCTGATGCCAGAGTTTGATCTCTTAACTGCCACTGACATAAGATACCGAGTGAGGTATTCTTAGTGGCCTTTTAAAATTGAAGTACAGTTGATTTATAATATTGTGTTAGTTTCTGGTGTACAGAAAACTGATTGTTACATATATATGTGTGTGCGTGTATGTACCTATGTATGTACATATATATACATATAAAATATTCTCAGTGGCTCTTAAATGAAATATTATTGTATTGGCTTCTTCCTGAAAACAAATGTTTTTTAACCTCGACTTAATTCCAGGTGTAGTAGATACTGCTCCCAGAAACACTTTAATCTTTTCATTTGCCTCCAAACACTTTTCTCCTCAATTAATTTGAAGTAACTGCAGATGGAATAATCTGATGTTAAAAATTCCTTTTTGGAAAAAAATACTTTTCTGATTAAATAAATAGTAACGTCAGTAAAGTAGGTAAGTTTGCTTATTGTCTGCGTTTAAAAATTTTTTGTTTAAATGCATTTTTTCCATCTATAATACTGACAATTAGCATGCAGCTGCGCTTAGTGTAAGCTGGAAATTCATTTAGATTTGCCTCTTTGTCAATTACGTTTTTGCTTAGTCTGATAAAATGCAAGCCGTTGCTTCATATTCACCATTAGGTTCCTAGCTCCCACTTTACATACTAATTTTATGTAAAAGTCAATGCATGTAATTAGCGTCTCATTTCTCCTTCCAATATGATGATGTTTTAAATTAAATCGTTTTAGTGGGAGCAGTGACAAGTATATTTGACTTGTAATTGTCTTTTGTAAGTTTGTTTGTTCTCACTTATCTCAGACTAGAAATCCTGACAATGACATGTGTGAGTTTCTTTATTTATAATGGCTAATAGTTTCACTATTTTACTATTATTGTGCCTAAGTTTGTCTTAAAAAAATGCCTAAGTTTAGCTAGCCAGGAATGAGCTGGCTCTTAGGCTGAAGTATGATTATATGAGTAAGGGTGTGTGTGTGTGTGTGTGTGTGTATGAGTAAGGGTGTGTATATGCATGAATGCATGATTGTGTATCTATTTGTGCAGGTATGTTTATGTATACACACATGCACACACACACTTCAGGGTAGAACATAGATGACACTCCTAATTGTTTACTTTCAACATGGCCTTTATATGTTTGAAAAAATCATGAAGCTCAATAAGGAAAGTTGAATTGCAGGTCTATTTCTGCAAGTGATTCATCTTGAGACTTGGCCTCATTCTCCTGATACTGCCTCTTTCTACCCAGTTTTACAGTGTTTATATTCCACTGTAGGTGTGAGGATGTGGTAAGGATAAATGAAGGAGGAACATTTAAAACCTTTGAACTCTTAGGAGAAAGATGTAGTATTATATACAACTTGATATATAAATCCCAAGCCCTGATTGATTGACTGGTCGTTATTTGATGCTCAAGCATCAGGAATGTGTGTTGAAGAATAGGTGCTCCCCTCCCCCACACTTTTAAATAGACTTATTATTAGTGCAGTTTTAAGTTGGGGGCAAAACTGAGCAGAAAGTACAGAGTTTTCCCATATCCTGGGGAACTCCTGGTAGCTCAGCTGGTAAAGAATCCACCTGGAATGCAGGAGACCCTGGTTTGATTCCTGGGTTGGGAAGATCCCCTGAAGAAGGGAAAGGCTACCCACTCCAGTATTCTGGCCTGGAGAATTGCATGGACTGTATAGTCTCTGGGGTCGTAAAAAATCGGACACAAATGAGCAGCTTTCCCTTCCCATATCCCCCTGCATCCACCCATGAACAGCCTTTCCCATTATCACCAGAGGGGTACGTTTGTTACAGTCACTGAGCTGACATTGACAGACCGTTATCATCCCAAGTCCATAGTTTACACAAGGGCTCACTCTTGATATTGTACATTTTGTGGGTTTGGACAAAGAAATAATGATGTGTATCCATGACTGTGGTATCATACAGGATAGTTTCACTGCCCTAAAAATCCTCTCTAATCCGCTTATTCATCCCTCCATGCCTCAATCCCTGTATCCATTGACCTTTTTACTGCCTCAGTAACATCCTTTAATGTCTTGTGTGAATGTAAGAGCCAGAGTTTCCTTTAAGCAATAGGGTAGAAACATGCAAGTGTGCTGTCTTCTGGATACGAGTAAGTTAATATGTACGTGACATCTGCATGTATTAGAAACAAGTTGCTGGGTTCCTGGGCTCCCAAGCTGTGACATGCCCCTACCCACCTTCCCTCCCTGGCCCCACCATGGACACTGCTTGATTCCACATCCCCAGCCTAAGGGCTTTTCCCAAGGCCCCATCAGAATTAACCTCTCAGGAATAAACCTATACTTCACCCCAAAGTCAGGAAATCTCTCCAGTCATGATTTCCAGGGCCCCCACCTCTCTTGGCAACTTTCCCCCGACATGTTGTCATCATCTATCAGTACTTTTCCCGTCTAATTTACTACCTGACTCTATGCCTCTCTCTGCTCTATTTAAAGATTTTTTTAATTTAAGTTTTGAAAAATTGTAAAACGTGCCTGTCTAAAATCCCCATGTGCTCAGTAGTTCACTAGTTTTTTGAATATCCGTCCTCTCAGAGACACCAGTGTTTGTCGAGAATATGCTTATCATTTGCCTATAAGTTAACGTTCCTTGCTCACACATTGGCACTGTGCTTTACACGCTTAACCATATACCATAGCATGAGTCTAGAGCCGCTGCAGCCTTTTTCCTAACCTCAGAGTATCCCTTACACCATGAGCCATTTTTTAATTTAACCAGTCTTTATCTATGGGCCTCTGGGTTGTGTGCGATCCTTTGTTATTAGAAGCGGTTTTGACGGGAATATCCTTGATGTTAAGTTTTCCACTTGTGTAGGGGAACATGCACAGGATCAATTCCTAGAAGTAATATTGCGGGAGAGAGAAGTACAGGCATTAAACTTCTAAGAGCTATTGGAAAATTTCTCTTCATAGAAGTGGTACCAGTTTGTCCTCCCCGTTAGTAATGTATGAGAGTGGCTGTTTTTCTACGAGGCAGTGTGTTACCAAATGTTTTGTCATTTGCCAATCTGTTAAGAAAAGCGTGTACCCTCTTATAGTTTTAAATTTCATCTTTCCATATCTATTTTTTTCTCCATAGCTTTTGTCCATGTCCAGGTTGGGGTCTTTTTTTTTCTAATTGACTTCTAGGATTTTTTTTTTTTTTTAAGATATTAGCCCTTCGTGATACTAATTTCAAGTATGTGTTTTTCCAGATTGTCCTTTAGTGATTTTGTTTATTGTGTTTGTTTTTTTTGGGGGGTCCCAGATTTAACAAAATTATGTAATCAAAATGGATCAATCTTTTCATTTATGGCTTGAATTTCATGCTTCTTGTCCTCTGGACTCAGACTATAAAATTGTTGCTCTCCTTTTCTTCTAATGTTTTTATGTTTTAATTAAAAATATTCTCATGGAAGTTGTATAATATTTGAAGAGAGGCTTCAGTTGTATTTTTTGCAGGATGCCTGCCTCATTTTTAAGAGTTTTAGTTTTGAAATTAATTTGGACTTAATAGAAGTGTCACAGAGATGGCAGGTTCCCATATACCCTGGACCCAGCTTCCCACGAGGGACCATCTTGCACAGCCAAGGCACAATTATCAAAGTAAAAACTAACGAGAACAATACTGGCAACTAAATTACGGGCTTTATTTGGCTTCCATTGCTTTCTCCGCCATTGGCCCTTTGGTGTTGCTGTTTCAGAATCACGCATTGCACTTATCTTCATTATTTTTTTTGAAAAATCTTTAAAAAATTGTATTGGCATATAGTTGCCTTACAGTTGTTGCGTTAGTTTCTGCTGTACAGCAGAGTGAATCAGCTACATGTTTACATACATCCCCTCTTTTTTGAGTTTCCAAACATTGCATTTAGCTATCCTGCCTTCTCCATCTCCTCCAAGCTCTGACAGTTCTTAAGTCTTTGTCTTTAATGACTTGACACTTGGAGGAGTACTGGTCAGTTATTTTGTAAAGTGTCCCTCAACTTGGGGGTGTTCACCTGGCGATTAGGTTGAAATTATGCATTTGTGGCAAGGATGCCCCAGAAGTGAAGCTGTGTCCTCCTTGGGGCATCGTTTCAGGAGTGTGTGATGTGGCCGTGCCTTGTTGCTGGTGAGGTTAACCTGTTGGTTAAGGAGTGTCTGCCACTTATCTTCACTCTAAAGTTACTCTTTTCCCCTTTGTAATTAATAAGTATTTTGAGGAGGAACTTTGTGGTGTTTAAAATAACTTTTGCCTCTGAATGTTGGTGTTTCTTGCTGGATTTTGCCTGTACCAATGATTATCAAGGTGTTCAAAGAGTGACTTTCTGTTTTCCTCTTGACTTGCCTCACCTTTAAGCACTTCCTTCACTTTCTTGTCTTTGCATTATCTACTGCGACATCATCAACTCCATCATTTTTACCACTCTTTTAAGGCCAGTTAGCCCCAGACCTTTCTTCATCACTTCAGTTACCTGGATATATTCACCCTACTTGCGGTGGTTCTGTCGCTACGTCCTGTCGGATTCTTTGCGACCCCGTGGGCTGCAGCATGCCAGGCTTTGCTGTTCTTCACTGTCTCCCAGAGTTTGTTCAGACTCATGTCTGTTGAATCGATGATGCTGTCCCACCATCTCATCCCATCGCCTCCTTCTGCCTTCAATCTTTCCCAGCATCAGGGTCTTTTCCAGTGCGTCGGCTCTGTGTCAGGTGTTCCTCTAATCCTGAGTCCTTTCATCATGTCACATACAGATGTAATCCCATTCTTTAAGGTTATTCGGAATTGCACCTTCTTCTTATCTCTGGATCCTGTTAAATGGTGTCACCGTCTAACTCAACATCACCCTTGGCTTTGCCTTTTCTTCATCCCACAGATCCAAGCTGTCGTCATTTACTGTTCGTCCTTAAGACACCTCTTCAGTTTGCTTGTTCCTTTTTTAGCACCATTATTACAGTTTTTGAGTTCTCAATACTGTTTTAAAAATGTATTTTTTTAAACTGATGGAGTAACACATTTTTATGCAGTGAGCATTATAGAAAGCTTTGGAAGATGCAAAAAAGTTTTTAAAAAAGTAAATAATAGCTCCTCATATTCCTGCCACTGACTTCTGTCATCTCTTCCCTGTACTGTTAGGCTCCTAAGCTAAAAACAGACATCTTAGTTTTTCTTTTTCAGTTTGTTTTCTCTTTTCTTTTTATAGCATCTGTATTTGCCCCTGCTTTCCATTACTGTTACAACCTCTCTTTATTTCTTTCTTAGCGAATAATTGCTTTACAATGTTAGTTTCTGCTGTACAACAAAGTGAATCAGTGACACACACACACACACACACCCCCTCTCTCTTGAGCCTCCCTCCCACCCCCCATCCCAACCCTCCGGTCATCACAGAGCCTGGAGCTGAGTTCCCTGTGCCCTACAGCAGCGTCCTGCTGGCCATCTCTTTTGCACATGGTGCTGTGCATATGTTAGTCCTCATCTCCCAGTTGGCCCCTCCCTCCCATGTCCCCTCTGTGTCCACATGTCCTTTCTCTGTGTCTGTGCCTCTATTCCTGCCCTGTAGACAGGCTTATCAGTATCATTTCCCTAGATTCCACATGTATGCGTTCATATACAATATATGGTTTTCTCTTCCTGACTGACTTCACTCTGTATGAGTCTCTAATTCTATCCACACCTCTGCAAATGACCCAATTTTGTGCACTTTTATGGCTGAGAAATATTCCACTGTATGTATGTACCACATCTTCCATATCCATCTTAGGCGAGGTCCTTTAGGACGCGTGTCCCACACAGCAGGCTTCAAGCCAGTTTTCTTGCCTAGACGCCAGGCTACAGGCAAAGCATTTTCTGTCGCTCTTTGCTTCTTGTGCACAGAGGATACAGCCCACAATCTTTCTCATGTTTCTCTCTGTGGCTCCTACGCTTCCGTCTATTCTGGCTTGTCTCCCGTGACCCACTGATCTGGGCTGCTCTCTTTCCTCCTGCTCCCCCACCTCTGGGCCTCCCCGCTCTCTGTGAGGACGGCACTGGTGGGTGCCCTCCTGTGGGTGCGCGGCTGTGCCATGGTTAAGCTGGGGGTGGCCCTGAGCAAACTGACTCACTCCTTGCATGTCCACGCGCCCTGGGAGAAGAGGTCTGTTCGTTCTTAGCTCATCGAGTCATGGTGAGGATTGCAGGTTGCATCGCATGGGCTTCAACAGGATCTGCTGATGGCAAACACTTAACCTGTTCTATTAGCCTCTCCCCACTTGACCCCTCAGCCAACAGACACGCAGATCTCTCAGTCTGAACAATCCTTGGCTTCGTCCTGCTTACCTCTCAACCACAAGCTCTTCCTCCATGAGAAATATCTGCTTTTGCTATCTCTACTTCCTCAACTTCCAGTCATACCTCAGCTCCTTAGTTAGCATCATTACACCTATTTGTTTTGTATCAGTGTTTCTGGACATCAGGGAGCTTGTTGGAGTCCTCAGTGTTAGCATGGTGGTGGCAAGAACGCAATAAATATCACTGAAAGAAAGAGGAAAGAGAGGCCCAGTGGGTAAATAAATGAATGAGAGCAACCTGGCATCACTGCCCGACTGAAATGGCCATTATGAGGCCACATGTGGCTTCCTCGTGGCCCGGCTGGTGGTCTGTTAGGAAACCTCATTTTCTCTGCTGTTGCTGGAGCATCAGATGCTGATGTCTGGGTCTCTCCCAGCCACATCCTCACCACCCGCTTGGTTGCCATGGCTCCAGGCACCTGATTTCTAAGCTCCCTTCAACGGCCCCTCCGTCTCTGATCGCTCTCTCAGTGCTGGCGTTGCCCTGGACTTCACCCTGGCCAGCTGGGTGGGGTCTCTGAACATTTTCTTTAGTTCCCATAGCTGCAACTACCCCATGCATCCCTTTCTCATACCCTGGATCTATATTTCTAATTTCTTGCTGGAAAATCTCCAACCAGTTGGCTCCTAGGAACTTCACGTTTGATTTGTGCACAACCAAATTCATTTTATTCCTTACCATCTAACCCAGACGTGTTTCCCTTCTCATTTGATCTATTGTAATATATGGGGAGTTGGCCAAAATAGAAGTTTCAATGGCATCAATGAGGCTAGCATCCAGTCAATTGCCAGTTCTTCAATCCAATCAGTTGATTCTGTCTGCTAAGTACTCCTCATGGCAGTTGTTCCTCTCTGTTCCTAATGGGGATGTGTAAAGTTTAGCTCTCCAGCTTCTCGCTTGGGCTAGTAGAATAGTTTTCTGAAAGGCATCTTGACTCCTATCTTCCCATGTCCTACCTGCAGCTCTGCCTCCACACTACAGCCAGTGTGGTCTTTCTAAAAACCTGGGTCTGGGGGACTTCCCTGGAAGTCCAGTGGTTAGGACTGGGCCTTCCAGTCCAGGGGTGCAGGTTCTATCCCTGAAAGAACATAAACAACAGAACCAGTATCGTAACAAATTCAGTAAAGACTTTAAAATAAAATAAAACCTCAATTCTGATCATGCATAAAAACTTTGGTGCTATAGCCTACTGTAGTCTTAGCTTAACTTGTTTGTCCCTGGAATGAGTTTTATATTAGTTTTTGAGAAAGACAGGTTAATATCCAACAGACGATCCCCTTTACTGTACTGTTCAGTAGAGCATATTATTATTTTATTTTTATCTGAAGTGCTGTCTTCTTTTCTGCTAATGAGAATCTCACCCTCACTTCCAGGGCCAGCAGGAATTCCATTTTTTCTTTATTGATCACACAGTGGGAAGTGGGAAATGATTTCTTTCTCTTCTGGATTAGGGTTGCCTGGACCACTTCTCTACCAATTATCACTTATTGTCTTGTGGTGGAAAATTTTCATATGAACATCTTGCTCGCAAAGCTCTTTGAAGATAAGGTTATAACTTAAAATTCTTTTCAGGTATTATGCCCATCATTGAGAATTTAGGAGGCTGCTTAAAATTTTTTGATGTCATGGCTAATGCTGCTTGTATCTGTTGCAGTGTGGTTATTTGTTGCTCTGTTATTTACTTAGGAAAAATTTTTAGCGATGAGAATATTTTCATGGTTCCAAATATAGTTTGCCATGTTGCTTTCCAAAAGGGTTGATATCAATTTATAGTGTCCCTAGTGGCATTTTCTATATTTTGTTTTTATTCTTTGTCATATATTTTAGTACCTTGCATTTTTATAAATTATAAAAGGCTGTGCATAGCATATTAACCCACTGTTGTATTATAGGTCATCAGTTTGTTTTCCCCTTTTTATTTTAGCTTCTCTAGTTTTCAGGTATATCAGTTTCAAATTAAAAAAATGTGTCCCTCAATTTTTCCTTTATGTTATTTTTTTTTTTTTTTTTGCTGCTTTATATTTGAGAAGTTGACATTTTCCATAGACCTGATATATACATTCACATTTCATTTTCAGTAAGCTTATTTTTATGTACTATCATATTATGAAAGACTCCCATGGAAGAATGATCTGTCAGTGCCTTTGGGAATCTTTTTTCTTGCCTTTGATAGCACTGTCAAAATCATCTTCTTAAGCCAGCACCTTCCAGGTAGATTATGAGATGTTTTTGTGTACATCTGAGATAGGTTTATAAAATATAATATCCAGAAGGCACTTTATGATATTATATTTCATAAATTATGTACTTCATGTAATTTAACTCAGTTCAACTTCAGAGATTTCAATATACAGTTGAATCTGTCCCAGATTTTACTGTAATTCACAATAGTGAATTTTCATTTCCAGAGTTTTCAATAAGGAAGTTTTTACTCTGGAAAAATGGCATGCATTACACAAAGCCCTCACTTAGTATACTTTTGAACATACCACATTAGAGCTTAAAGGAATCCTAAAGGAGATGGCAAGCAGCTTAAATAATGTGAAAAATGGAGATTAGGTCATTTTCAGACTGAGGTCAAGTGATGTCATAGATGGAATTTACAAGTCTCAACCCTGAGCCAGTGAAAAACCTCTACCAATAAGGAAAAACAGGGCAAACATCTAGTATCTCCTAATATGGACTCTTATGGAGAAAGACCTTCCTAGATGACTTCAGTTACCCATATTACTGTAAGTTGTCCATTGTGACTTTGAGAATTTCTCTTATGTGCAAATTCTTTAATCTTATAATGGGAGCCAGTGGCCAAGTAGCATTAACTTTGCAGATTTTTTACTAATAAATTTTGTTAGAGAAAATTTATTTCCATAATTTAAAGAATTGCAAAATATAATAATTTTAAAACTCATGTGTGATTCTTTTTTTGTTTTTTGAAAACAAACAAGGACTCTTTGGTACCTTTACGATAATCTAATATGCTTAGACAGAAATTATTCTGTTTTCCAAAGTCCCAAAACGTATACGACTTTCAGGGAAAAGTTACTGTGTTCTGATATTTTAGGAGATATTGGTCAGATCCAAACATAATTTAATGCTTCATTTCCTTACTTTTTTTTTTTGTTTAACTGTTGTTTTCTTTCTTTGCTTAACAGAAAATATTTGTTTTTTGGGCCTTTAAAAATATGAGAGCTGTTCAGATGGATGCTGCTTCTGCAGTTCCCTTATATTTATCACCAAACACTGAGTAGAGTTCTCTGTGCTACACAGTAGGTCCTTGTTGGTTGTCCGTTTTGTATATAGTAATGTGTGTATGTTGATGTTCACTCTTGCTGCCTCCTGTTGGACCACTTCTAATTTACCTTGATTCATGGACCTAACATTCCAGGTTCCTATGCGATAATGCTCTTTATAGCCTCGGACTTGACTTCCATCACCAGTGATATCCACACCTGGGTGTTGTTTTTGCTTTGGCTCTGTCTCTTCATTCTTTCCGGAGTTATTTCTCCACTCTTCTCCAGTAGCGTATTGGGCACCTACCAACTTGGGAAGTTCATCTTTCAATGTCCTATCTTTTTGCCCTTTCATACTGTTCATGGGCTTCTCAAGGCAAGACTACTGAAGTGGCTTGCCATTCCCTTCTCCAGTGGACCACATTTTGTCAAAACTCTCCACCATGACCCATCTGTCTTGGGTTGGCCCTACAAGATGTGGCTCATAGTTTCATTGAGTTAGACAAGGCTGTGGTCCATCTAATAAGTTTGATAAGTTTTCTGTGATTGTGGTTTTCTTTCTGTCCATTCTCTGATGGATAAGGATAAGAGGCTTATGGAAGCTTCCTGATGGGAGAGGCTGACTGAGGGGGACACTGGGTCTGATGGGCGGGGCCATGCTCAGTAAATCTTTAATCCAATTTTCTGGTGATGGGCGGGGCTGTGTTCCCTCCCTGTTGTTTGACCTCAGACCCAACTATGGTGGAGGTGATGAAGACAATGGCGACCTCCTTCAAAAGGTCCCATGAGGGCACTGGTACACTCAGCACCCCCGACCCCGTAGCAGGCCACTGCCAACCCATGCCTCCACCGGAGACTCCTGTATACTCACAGGCAAGTCTGGGTCAGTCTCTTGTGGGGTCACTGCTCTTACATCTACTACTGTGGGCAAGAGTCTCTTAGAAGAAATGGAGTGGCCCTCATAGTCAACAAAAGAGTCCAAAATGCAGTCTCAAAAATGACAGAATGGTCTCTGTTCATTTCCAAGGCAAACCATTCAGTATCACAATAATCCAAGTCTGTGCCCCAACCAGTAATGCCGAAGAAGCTGACTTTGATTGGTTCTATGATGACTTACAAGACCTTCTAGAGTAACACCAAAAAAAGGTATCCTTTTCATCATGGGGACTGGAATGCAAAAGTAGGAAGTCAAGAAACACCTGGAGTAACAGGCAAGTTTGATCTTGGAGTACAGAATGAAGAAAGGCAAAGGCTAATAGAGTTTTTCCAAGAGAACACACTGGTCATAGCAACACCCTCTTCCAACAACACAAGAGAAGATTCTACACATGAACATCACCAGATGGTCAATACCAAAATCAGATTGATTATATACTTTGCAGCCAAAGATGGAGAAGCTCTATATAGTCAGCAAAAACAAGACTGGGAGCTGACTGTGGCTCAGATCATGAACTCCTTGTTGCCCAATTCATACTTAAATTGAAGAAAGTAGGGAAAACCACTAGACCATTCAGGTATGACCTGAATCAAATCCCTTACGATTATACAGTGAGAGTGACAAATAGATTCAAGGGATTAGATCTGATAGACAGAGTGCCTGAAGAACTATGGACAGAGGTTCATGGCATTGTACAGGAGGCGGATGGTGATCAAAGACCATCCCCAAGAAAAAGAAATGCAAAAGGCCAAATGGTTGTCTGAGGAGGCCTCACAAATAGCTGAGAAAAGAAGAGAAGCGAAAGGCAAAGGAGAAAAGGAAAGATACATCCATCTGAATGCAGAGTTCCAAAGAATAGTAAGGAGTGATAAGAAAGCCTTCCTCAGTGATCAGTGCAAAGAAATAGAGGAAAACAATAGAATGGTAAAGACTAGAGATCTCTTCAAGAAAATTAGAGATACCAAGGGAACATTTCATGCAAAGATGGGCTCAATAAAGGACAGAAATTATATGGACCTAACAGAAGCAGAAGATATTAAGAAGAGATGGCAAGAATACACAGAAGAACTGTACAAAAAAGATCTTCACGACCCAGATAATCACGATGGTGTGATCACTGACCTAGAGCCAGACATCCTAGAATGTGAAGTCAAGTGGGCCTTAGAAATCATCACTACGAACAAAGCTAGTGGAGGTGATGGAATTCCAGTTGAGCTGTTTCAAATCCTGAAAGATGATGCTGTGAAAGTGCTACACTCAATCTGCCAGCAAATTTGGAAAACTCAGCAGTGGCCACAGGCCAGAAAAGGTCAGTTTTCAGTCCAATCCCAAACAAAGGCAATGCCAAAGAATGCTCAAACTACTGCACAGTTGCACTCATCTCACACGCTAGTAAAGTAATGCTCAAAATTCTCCAAGCCAGGCTTCAGCAATATGTGAACCGTGAACTTCCTGATGTTCAAGCTGGTTTTAGAAAAGGCAGAGGGACCAGAGATCAAATTACCAACATCCGCTGGATCATAGAAAAAGCAAGAGAGTTCCAGAAAAACATCTATTTCTGCTTTATTGACTATGCCAAAGCCTTTGACTGTGTGGATCACAATAAACTGTGGAAAATTCTGCAAGAGATGGCAATACCAGACCACCTGATCTGCCTCTTGAGAAATTTATATGCAGGTCAGGAAGCAACAGTTAGAACTGGACATGGAACAACAGACTGGTTCCAAATAGGAAAAGGCGTTCGTCAAGGCTGTATATTGTCACCCTGTTTATTTAACTTATATGCAGAGTACATCATGAGAAACACTGGACTGGAAGAAACACAAGCTGGAATCAAGATTGCAGGGAGAAATATCAATAACCTCAGATACGCAGATGACACCACCCTTATGGCAGAAAGTGAAGAGGAACTCAAAAGACTCTTGATGAAAGTGAAAGTGGAGAGTGAAAAAGTTGGCTTAAAACTCAACATTCATGGCATCTGGTCCCACCACTTCATGGGAAATAGATGGGGAAACAGTGGAAACAGTGTCAGACTTTATTTTTCTGGGCTCCAAAATCACTGCAGATGGTGACTGCAGCCATGAAATTAAAAGACGCTTACTCCTTGGAAGAAAAGTTATGACCAACCTAGATAGCATATTGAAAAGCAGAGACATTACTTTGCCAACAAAGATTCGTCTAGTCAAGGCTATGGTTTTTCCTGTGGTCATGTATGGATGTGAAAGTTGGACTGTGAAGAAGGCTGAGCACCGAAGAATTGATGCTTTTGAACTGTGGTGTTGGAGAAGACCCTTGAGAGTCCCTTGGACTGCAAGGAGATCCAACCAGTCCATTCTGAAGGAGATCAGCCCTGAGATTTCTTTGGAAGGAATGATGCTAAAGCTGAAACTCCAGTACTTTGGCCACCTCATGTGAAGAGTTGACTCATTGGAAAAGACTCTGATGCTGGGAGGGATTGGGGGCAGGAGGAGAAGGAGACGACAGAGGATGAGATGGCTGGATGGCATAACTGACTCGATGGACATGAGTCTTGAGTGAACTCTGGGAGTTGTTGATGGATAGGGAGGCCTGGCGTGCTGTGATTCATGGGGTCGCAAAGAGTCGGACACGACTGAGCGACTGATCTGATCTGAACAGAAGTAGAAGATATTAAGAAGAGGTGGCAAGAATACACAGAAGAACTGTACAAAAAAGAGCTTCATGACCCAGATAACCATGATGGTATGATCGTTCACCTCGAGCCAGACATCTTGGAATGTGAAGTCAAGTGGGCTTTAGGAAGCATCACTATGAACAAAGCTAGTGGAGGTGATGGAATTCCAGTTGAGCTATTTCACATCCTAAAAGATGGTGCTGTGAAAGTGTTGCACTCAGTATGCCAGCAAATTTGGAAAACTCAGCAGTGCCCACAGGACTGAAAAATGTGAGTTTTCACTCCAAGCTCAAAAGGCAATGCCAGTGAATGTTCAAACTATTGCACAGTTGCACTCATCCCACATGCTAGCAAAGTAGTGCTCAAAATTCTCCAAGTCCGGCTTCAGTAGTACGTGAACTGTGAACTTCCAGATGTTCAAGCTGGATTTGGAAAAGGCAGATGAACCAGAGATCAAATTGCCAACATCACAGAAAAAGCAAGAGAATTCCAGAAAAACATATACTTCTACTTTATTATCAAAGCCTTTGACTGTGTGGATCACAACAAACTGTGCAAAATTCTGAAAGAGATGGGAACACCAGACTATCTGACCTGCCTCCTGAGAAATCTGTATGCAGGTCAAGAAGCAATAGTTAGAACCAGACATAGAACAACAGAGTGGTTCCAAATTGGGAAGGACATACATGAAAGCTGTATATTGTCACCCTGCTTATTTAGCTTCTATGCAGATTATATCATGCAAAGTGCCAGGCTGGATGAAGTACAAGCTGGAATCAAGATTTCCGGGAGAAATATCAATAACCTCAGATATGCAGATGGTACCACCCTTATGGCAGAAAGCAAAGAGTAACTAAAAAGCCTGTTGATGGAATGAAAGAGGAGAGTGAAAAAGCTGGCTTAAAACTCAACATTCAAAAAACAAAGATCATGGAATCTGATCCCATCTCTTCATGACAAATAGATGAGGAAAATGGAAACAGTGAGAGACTTTATTTTGGGGGGCTCCAATATCACTGCAGATGGTGACTGCACCATGAAATTAAGACACTTGCCCCTTGGAAGAAAAGCTATGACTAACTTAGACAGCATGTTAATAAGCAGAGACGTTACTTTGCCAACAAAGGTCTGTCTAGTCAAAGCTATGGTTTTTCCAGTAGTCATGTAGGAATGTGAGAGTTGGACTGTAAAGAAAACTGAGGGCTAAAGAATTGAAGCTTTTGAACTGTGGTGGTGAAAAAGACTCTTGAGAGTCACTTGGACTGCAAGGAAATCAAATCAGTCAATCCTAAAGGAAATCAGTCCTGAATATTTATTGGAAGGACTGATGCTGAAGCTCCAATGCTTTGTCTACCGGATGCGAAGAACTGACTCATTGGAGAAGACCCTGTTGCTGGGAAAGATTGAAGGTGGGAGGAGAAGGGGATGACAGAGGATGAGATAGTTCTGTAGCGTCACCGACTTCATGGACATGAGTTTGAGCAAGGTCCAGGAGTTGGTGATGGACAGGGAAGCCTGGCGTGCTGCAGTCCATGTGATCGCAAAGAGTCAGACACAGCTGAGCACCTGAACTGAATGTATGTATGTGTTAATCCCAAACTCCTAATTTATCCCTTCTACCTCTTTCTCCCTTGATAATAACAAGTTTCTTTTTGATATCTGTGCTTCTATTTCTGTTTTGTATTTAACTTCATTTGTATCTTTTTTTTTTTTTTTTTTAGATTTTATATGTAAGTGGTATCATATGATATGTGTCTTTTTCTCTCTGGGGCTTTCCTGGTGCCTCACCTACCTGCAGTGCAGGAGACCCAGGTTTGATCCCTGGGTCAGAAAGATTCCCTGGAGAAGGAAATGGCTACCCACTCCACTTTTCTTCCTGGAAAATTCCTTGGCCACAGGAGCCTGGCAGGCTACAGTCTGTGGGGCCACAAAGAGTTGGTCGTGACTGAGCAACTAACATTTTGTCTCTCTGGCTGACTTAGTATGTTAATCTCTGTGTCCATTCATGTTGCTGCAAATGGCATTATTTCATTGTTTCTCATGGCTGAGTAGTATCCCATTGTGTAAATATACCACATTCTTTTAATTCGTTCATCTGTTGATGGACATTTAGTTTGCTTCCTTGTCTTGGCTGTTGTAAATGGTGCTGCCATGAACGTTGAGGTGTATGTATCCCATTCCTGGGATATAGTCAGAGAAAACCATAATTCAAAAAGATACATACACCCCAATATCTTGCTATTTTGAATGGCCTTTAACATGCATACCTTATGTTAGGTCTTAAACTAAAGCTGTTGATGATTCTCTAATCAAGAAATATAATCTATCTCTTGACTCTATTCCCAGTTAAGGAAGAGATTAAACCCTGGCTATCCAAAGCCATTTAATTAAATCAAGACTGTTTTGCCTATTCAGAACAATTGCATTTGTTAATTTCCCATTATCAATGATATTAATACATTAATTAAAAAGCTTTTTTTTTTTTTTTTTTTTTTACAAAATCAGAAGGCACAATCAAACTTAATTTAACTGCATTGTGACAGAGACTACATCTTCTATTGGGGAGAAGTTTGGAGTTATGATTAAAATAAAAGGAGTCAAAATGTGAGTCAAGTAAATTTAATAGAAATATATTTGTATAATTTAATAGAAGCTTATTAATAAGCTCCAAACTTCTCCCCAGTAGAAGACGTGGTCTCTGTCACAATGCAGTTAAATTAAGTTCTTGTCTCATACACTTTCCCAAGATTTTATTCCAGTCTTTGGTGAGCCAGAGAAGCCCCAAAGTGACAGCACCGGTTAAACACAAGTTTCCTCTCCCTGTTGGTACTTGAACCAAGCCAGCGTTACTTTCTTTAAAAATTGTTGTTGTTTTACTTGTGTTGGTTTTCTCCACAAAACAGCGTAAAGCAGCCATAATTTTACATACATCCTCTCCTTCCCTAGCCTCCCTCCTCTCCCCGATCCTGTCCCTCTAGGTCATCACAGACTGGGCTCCCTGTGCTGTACAACAGCTTCTCACCGGCTGTCCATCTCAGGCTGACCTGAGAGTGTGTGTGTGTGTTGATGCTACTTTCTCCGTTCACCCCACTGTCTCTCTCCCGGACTGTGCCCACAAATCCGTTCTCTACATCTGCATCTGCCTTCCTTCAGCATTACCTTCCCAAAGTTACCATGCTTTCAGAAATTTTCAAAGTGGTTTGTTTAAGAAGATGTAAAAAAATAAAATAAAAAGTATTTATTTTCTCTTTCAACACATCCATTCCATACTATTATGTGAATACTTTAAAATTCCTCCCTTTTAACATTTTTTTTCCTAAAGTTAAAAAATTATCCTTTGTTGAAATGTAAACCATTCCATATTTTTGTTTTGATTTTTTTTTAAATTTGACTGCACTGTGTGATATGTGGTATCTTAGTTCCTCTGGCGGGAATCAAACCTGCAGCCCCTGCATTGGAAGAGCGGAGTCCTAACCACTGGACCACCAAGGAAGTCCCCTTTTGTTTTGATTTTAATTATTAGCTTAATACATAAATAATCAGATAATTTCATATCTCCAATTAGCACAGAATTCTTGCAAAGACTCATCTTGTAAGCTAAGGTCTGTGTGCCTTGTTGGGGTACCCTTGGGGCATCGTCACCCTGAGGTGGCTCCAGGTTGTGTCTACTGGTGACCATAGCAACAACGAACACTGGACAGGATAATACCTGCTTCCTGCACAGTCAGTGTAGTGCAGCCTCGGGTGATTCTCACTTGTGTAGCAGTCTAGAATTTGAGGTCACTTTGACCTTTCCTGTCTAACTTGATTGTCACTAAAAGCTGGTGAGATGAAAGTGGCCACAAGCATAGCCTTCATCTGCCTGGTGGACAGGTTCCCGCTGAGAAGACTAGGGCACGGACATGCCCGAGTCACATGCTGAGGGGCCAGGTCCCCAGCCTAGAGTTCAGTTCCCTTCCCACCGTGACGTTCACAGTGTCTCTCCACCAAGCCTGCAGAAACAGTGCTCTTGCTGCAGCCTCCATGGAGGTGGTGTTTATATCCACGTCATTGTTTTAGTTGCTAAGTTGTGTCTGACTCTTTGTGCCCCCATGAACTGTAGTCAGCCAGGTTCCTCTATGAGATTTCCCAGGTAAGAATACTGGACTGGTTTGCCATCTCCTTCTCCATGATACCCACATAGATTTTTGAGAAAAGCATAGTTGGAGCCAGTAACAGTCAGCTCAGTGACCGCTGCTGCTGCTGCTAAGTCGCTTCAGTCGTGTCTGACTCTGTGTGACCCCATAGACGGCAGCCCACCAGCCTCCCCTGGCCCTGGGATTCTCCAGGCAAGAGCACTGGAGTGGGTTGCTATTTCCTTCTCCAATGCTCAGTGACTAGAAACGTGGTTTACTAAATTTGTACTATTTGTACCACTACTAGAGAGACATAATGCATAAACACACATTGGAGTATGTTTTAAAAACATTGGCAAAGTAAATGTTTGATAACATGCGTAATTGTGCTTTTCTATTTTTGAAACACTGGTTCAGTTATTTTTATGTGAATACCTATTCCATGGCCTTGGATGCTTGCACTGTTAATTTAAAAATAGGACAAGGATTTAGATAAAAGTAAATGGGCTGTGTAGGATTAGCCCTAGCTTACTTTACCTGCAATTAGGAAGGCTTTTTAGCATTTTTACATATTCCCAGTTACAAAGACTTACCCAGAAAAAAAGGCCATTATGAAATCTTTAATTTCAAAATGCTCTGACCTAAGTTTATGAAAATATAAGTAGAATTAGTCATTTTATAATTTGTCATTGCTTGGTATGTGTGTTACCTTTTTATGTGATCCGTATCTATTTAATAGTCTGAGTGTGCATAGTTCTTTTATTCATTAAACAAACATCAGGTACCCCAAGGTGCCAGGCGCTGGTCTGTCCTGTGTGCTGGGCATGTATCAGTGGACAAGGCAGCAGAAGACCCTGCCAAAAAAAAAGAAAAACTTTGAGTATCTTCATTAAATGAGTTTCTGTTAAGGAATCATTTTTAATAAAAATTTAACTTTATACATTTATTTTTTCAGCCTTGTTGGGTTATGATTGACAAAATTGTAAGATATATACAGTGTATCTTATGACAGTTTTACACATATGTAAAATGTGTGTGTATATATACACACACACACGTATGTGTATATCTATGTGTGTGTGTGTGTGTATATGAAGGATTCCTCCTATCTAATTGACGCATTCATCACCTCAAATATTTTTCTTAGTGTGAACTTTGAAGTTCTATTCTCTTATTGAATTTTGATTATACTACATGGTGTTGGGGCTTCCCTGGTAGCTCACCTGGTAAAGAATCCACCCACAAAGCAGGAGACCCCGATTCGATTCCTGGGTCAGGAAGATCCGCTGGAGAAAGGATCAGCTACCCACTTCAGTGTTCTTGAGCTTTCCTGGTGCCTTGGCTGCTAAAGAATCCGCCTGCAATGCAGGAGACCTGGGTTTGATCCCCGGGCTGGGAAAATCCCCTGGAGAAGGGAACGGCTACCCACTCCAGTATTCTGGCCTGGAGAATTCCATGGACTTTAGTCCATGGGTTCGCAGTGTTATAAAGTGTAGTCATCATGCTGTACATTAGATCCTCAGATCTTTTTCATCTTATGTAATTATTTTAAAATCAGTTTATAAAGTTTATACGTTGACCACCCTCAAAATGTTTTATCTGTAAACAAGTATGATGTGTGTGTGGATCACTGTGCATGGTTCTGTGAATATGGAAGAAAAGGAATGGAAGTATTCTGCTTGTTATTGAAATTTTTCTTAACTTTACAAAATGTTAAGCAAACACTCCCATCAAACTTATAAATTACACAGCTATTCTAAGAAGCTGTTTTCTGATCCATTTTCTGTTTTTAAATTTTCTCAGGTGGCGAATGTCAGTGCCTCTGATTTTGAAGTTTTCTCCTAATATAAATATACCTAAATCCCCCCAAATACTTTCTATCTTGAATTCAATTTCATGTGTCTCCAAGGGCTGTTCAACATCGATATTTCTGTCACCAAACTGAAGATGAAGAAAGGGAGAAAAGATTATTTCTCCCCTCTTGAATACCAATCTGTTGCTGACAGAGCTAGATTAGAAGTCAGAAATCCTTTTTCATTAATTATTAATCATGGTCCCATTGTTTAAAAAGTCACAAGTCATGCTCGCTTCCGAGTATCAAGAGAACAGGAAAATTCAGAGAGTGGGACAGAGGGAATGAGTTTAGCTGAGTGTAAATTTCAATATGTCCCTCTCCTCCTTAGGAGAGAGTTATGTGTGTGGCTCAATCGAACCCTTCAAGAAGCTGGAATACACCAAGAATGTGAACCCCAACTGGTCGGTGAATGTCAAGACCACCTCGGCTTCGCGGGCGGTGTCCTCTCTGGCCACTGCCAAAGGGAGCCCTTCAGAGGTGCGGGAGAATAAGGATTTCATTCGGCCCAAGCTGGTCACCATCATCAGAAGTGGGGTGAAGCCACGGAAAGCCGTCCGGATTCTCCTCAACAAGAAGACTGCTCACTCCTTTGAGCAGGTTCTTACCGACATCACTGACGCCATCAAGCTGGACTCGGGAGTCGTGAAACGTCTCTACACCCTGGATGGGAAGCAGGTACGTGGTGGTGGGGGGTGACAGTGGTATGGCCTTGACTTTATGGGCAAGAACCAGGGAGTTGGGGGGTTTGTGTGGCATTGAATGGGGACGCGAGATGTACATTCTACTGATATTGATGGGCTTGAGTCATCTAGACAGCAGATAACATAGCTGTTGTCCTCCAACCAGTTCAAGGATAGAGTTAACACAGGATTACCTTAGTAATCAAGTACAAATATAGACCTCTGAAGCGTAAATGATTACTCAGAGATTTCTACTTTTCCTATTATTAATTGCTTAACATAGTGGTGCTTTTTCAGCCATCTGTGTTCAGTTTGGTTGTGTAGTTATGTCTTTATCATCACTGTGAGTAGCACTGAAGTGTAGAAGTGAACTCTGACCAGTAGAGAAAAACCCAAGTCCTTTCTTTGACCTCAATGATATTTCATAGTTTTATATCTCAGTAATGTTCATAAGCAAGATTTATTTACAGTTTATGTATTTCTGAGTACATATCTAAGGAATGAAATATTTCCATCTGGATGGCTCTTAAGAGGCATATTTCTAGAATATTATACATCTTTTATTGAAAACATACTTTCTGGAATCAAATGAAAAGAGGGGTTTCTTTAGCTGTGGAATGTACATCGATCGATTTGGGTGAGTGGACATGTTAATGTGCATTGCTCGGATGAACTTAAAGGAAGTCTTGTGTGGACTTTTGCAAGGATTTGACAGAACCGTGATGGTGAGCTAAATAAAGAACACTGATATATGACATACGTACAGAGAAATTTGTTGATCGTTCAAAGTTTACCAGTGTCTTTTTGTTTCAGATTATGATTTTCAGGACACTATCTTTAATTGAAACTTAGTTTTTATCATGTATCTGTCCACATGCGTTTTATAAATTATTTTGAGATATAATTAAAATGATTTGGATAAAGAGTACATAGTAAAAGTCAAAACTAGATTCATAAATTAAAAGATTGATCTTATTAAATAGAAGACTCTTCCAAGTTCTTGAAGGCTAACACATTCAAACTTTATGAATTAGAAATAGATGCAAATACTAGAGAGTGTTAGTCATGAAAAAATTACTCCCCTAGGGATCCATTCAGATGCTCTAAATTATAAATTCATTAGGAGAAAAAAGGAAGATCTGCCAATTGTTCATTTATATTCACCAGTCTTCTGCTTGTCTCATAAAACCTACCCTAAGTGTCATGTGGATAAGGAATCTTAGTGAGAAAATCTCCAGTCGTCTAGATCTAGGAAGGTGTAGCCTGAATGTCACCATGTATCAGGGATCAAAAAGTCCGTGGCTGCCTTGTAAATTATAGCAGCAGTAAGATGGCAAGGTTCACATTTAAACACTTAATCCCTTCCCTTTGTAATGAATTACTCAACTGTCTTGAAGATCTGCATTTTGGTGATTTTTCTCAACATGGGAGTTTACCTGTTTTCATAAAAATAAAATTTAAACAAAGAATACATAATTGATAAATCTTTCTCCCCTCCCCCTGCTTCAGAACTTTGGGGTTCCAATTTGTTACACACTGAATCAAAAAAACAGCTTTAATTATTTATGCTAAATTCTGCCATGAACTGAGCGTTTATTCCAAGAATGAATTCCTAGAAGAGATATCATGATGTTCTCAATAGTCTTCATCTTTTTAGGATTTTTATCTGGTGTCTGTATTTTGTAATAGCTGTTTTGCTAATGCACCAGATGTAGGTCTGATCTCCTGATGTGAGGCAAAGACGATCTACTGACACCGGCTTGTGGTGAAGGGAAGTGTAGCGTTTATTTCAGGGCAAAGCGAGGAGAATAGGCAGCTTGTGCTCAAAAGACCCCAATGCCCCCATGGCATTTAGGGAAGCATTTTTAAAGGCAAAGTAAGGGAGAGGATCTCAGGGTGTGTGATCAGCTCCTGTACACCCCTCTAATTGGTTGGTGGTGAGGTAACAAGTTGGTATTTTGGAAGTTAATGTTGTCAACTTTCTGGTTGCAACTGGTCTGGGGTCTATGTGCTGGTGGTAAGTTTGCAGGTAACTTCTTCAACTAGGTGGGGGCTTTAATGTCTACAAACCAACTCAGGAATATGGTTTAGGATATTATCTATAGTCTTTGAAGAGGGATTGAAGGTTTATGACATTGTTTTATGGCTAAATTATTATTCTTTTGCCCTGCATGACTGCTTTCCTTTGTTTCTGCATTTTCTCACTTTTCTGATTAAATTCTGTTTGGAAACTTGGGGAAGACCTAAGAGGCTAAAGCTTTTCTAAAAGCAAGAGGCAGGGGACATGGGGGTCTCTTCCTGGAAGGCCCTGCAGGGTCCTGCTGGGTTTCAGTTTTTGCTGTAGTTTACATGTAAATAATGGGAAAGAATCCAAAGTTTAATGTTAAAAGACCAGGATTCAAATCCTGGTTCTGCCACAAATTTTTTTTTTTTCCCAAATCACTTAACTTAGCCTCATTATATTCATCAATAAAACATGGATAAAATGATCACCTCTGTTTCACAGAGTGCTGGTGGGATCAACTCTGATAAATAAGTGAAAGCTGTTTTGAACTATAGTAATAACATGCATGCATGCTCGGTCATGTCCAACTCTTTGCAACCCTGTGGACTGTAGCCCTCCAGGCTCCTGTCCATGGGATTTTCCAGGAGAGAATAGTGGAGTGAGTTGCCATTTCCTTCTCCAGGGGAATCTTCCTGACCCAGGAATCAAACCCACATCTCCTGCATTGCAGGTGGATTCTTTACCACTGGGCCACCTGGGAAGCCCATCATAATAGCAACCATAGTTTTATTGAACATTGTTCTAAATGCTTTGCATGCGTTTGGCATGTTTACTGCTAACAGCTCAGTTATTATCCCCATTTAACAGATAAGGCCATTAAGGCACAAAACTTGTTAATAAAAAACAGGTCCAAGGCCAGACAGGTATAAATGGTAGAGCTGGGATCTGAACTAGTTTCTCTCCAGAGCTTGCCCTCATGGCCACTGTAGCACAGCAGATGATAGTAAAACCAGAGATGCAAGTGTACCGAAAACGAATTTCCAAGTGAGTAATCTGTACAAGGAATATCATCTGAGAGTTTTCTGCTATGAATTGTCCCCGCTTCAGTCATCCTGCTGACTCTCGTATCTAGCTCTTTTCTCACGGGGCTGATCCCGGTCACCATTGCGGCCTTGCCTCTGCTGGGGCATGTTCTCTTCAAAGCAGGAGCGGTGAAAAGCTGCAAAGGAATCGGATGATAAAGTGGAAAGAGTGAAAGAGTGGAAGAGTATAAAGACTTTATGCTTGGGTTCCCGTTAGGAACAAAGCTTCCTTCCTCATGGACCCTAGGAGTCTTTAGAATCTTTTTTGTTCAAAAGAGAATCTGCCCCCGCTAGCAGATCTCCCCCCTCCCTTTGTGGGAGGGATTCTTTAACAGCCAAGGCTGTGACCATGGCTTGATAAGCCTCTGAGGAAAAAAGCACTTCCCTCCAAGCCTTCCTGTGACGTGATGCTCTGACACAGTAGGGTGGCACCCTGTGCTACCAGGGTCTCAGCCTGCCCACCGTGGCATCGGGGACCACATGCTGTCCATGGGACATCACCCTTAAGATCGCTTGTCTGCCTTTTTTTTTTAATAGTATATCTGAGCCCTTGTATCAAAACCCAATGCCCAGTAAAGCTTTTAAAGGTTTTTGTTTTGTTTTTTTTTTGTAGCAAGGAAATAGAATTGTTTAAATAATTAATACTTTGAGTGCTTTGGATAACGGGTAGAGGGGAAGATATACAAGCAGGAATGGCTTTTCAGATTGCCGTCAGGCAGCCTACAAGTGAATCTGTGGGAAGGAAACTGGGGACTCGGGGATTTCTGACTGTGGAACAGGGTGAGCCCGTGCCCGCTGGTACCCAGGGATGGGCACTGAGAAGCGTGGACCACATGGCCCTCTCACTTGGTCTCCTTGCACATCAGCCTCTTGGCTTTGTTTTAAGCCCCAGCCTATGAGTTCCTTGGCTCAGACTGTAAAGAATCTGCCTCCAATGTGGGAGACCTGGGTTCGAAAGATCCCTGGAGAAGGGAGTGGCTACCCATACCAGTATTCTTGCCTGGAGAATTCCATGGACGGAGGAGCCTGGGGGGCTACAGTCTGTGGGTTTCAAAGAGTCGGACACAGCTGAGCGACTTACACTTTCATTTTTCATGAGTTCACTGTGCAGTGCTTATTTGAGGTTTTTCGGCTGAGATCAGGAAATCAGCATATTGGAAATGCTGTCCCACGTAGAAGGCATTCTGCAGAAAGCTGCAGTTTCCTGGATGGCTGTTGTGGTTCACAAGCAGCCTGTTTGTGAGTGAACCTTTTCTAATTATTTCAACTCCATTCTTTATCCAGCGGCGTAGAAGCTTCGATGAAAGGTTCCCACAACCTCGCCATCCCCTCCACACAGCTTTTAGGGGGTCTCTGCTAACCAGATGATCAGGCACTTTTGCTGCCATAGCTGGGGAGGTCAGAGATCGTGTTGCATCTTACTTTCAGCCATGCCTTATTTACCTGGGCAATGATTAAGGGCTCCTAAAGAAGGACGGAGAGCATTTTCTAGTTGAAGGTTAAAATCACATCCCTTTGCTCCATATTCAGGGGAGGCTGTGCAGGCTGCAAGATTTTGCAGGGTCTGGATGTTGGAATTCTTCTGTGGGTTATTCTCTCACCCTGCTGGGCAGCTACTTCCAGAGATCATTTGTGCGCTGTGTGCTAGGTGGCTTCAGTTGTGTCTGACTCTTTGTGACCGGATGGAACTGTAGCCCGCCAGGCTCCTCTGTCCATGGGATTCTCCAGGCAAGAATCCTGGAGTTGTTGCCATGCCCTCCCCCAGGGGGTCTTCCCAATAGGACATAGAACCGTGTCTCTTATGTCACCTGCATTGGCAGGCGGGTTCTTTACCACTAGCGCCACCTGCGAAGCCAGAGGTCGTTTGGAGTGTGACTAATTTTTAAGTGATTAAAATAAGCCCGAAACCTACATGCTTTGCTGAAAAGATGCACTTGCATGTCTCCTGATTCCTTTCTTGGAACAGCTAATCAGGCTGTCTTCAACTGCTAAGTCTTCGGCATCTGTGATTACCGGATTCTGGCTTAGAAACATAAACAACTGAGAGTCTTAGAACAGCTAGTGCCTAAGCAGGCAGTTTATCCTGTACAGATCATAGATAAGGCTGTTCCCAATGATCTCCTCTCCCCACTGAAATATAGTCATGAGAAACCAGATTGCTCTTTAAGTAGAAGATATATGCACATTCCCATCTTATCTACTCTTTGACATTGAAGATCTACAGAAAATAACAATATAATTTAGTATCAGAGGAAAAATTTACTCAGGGATATTGTATTTTATCTTATAGGCATTTCACATAGGTCATGCACTTTGTAAAATCCACCGTTGCTGGAGTGAGTAAATAACTTATTTTCTTCCTAACATGGAAAACATTGGACCAAGAGCTGAAGTAGAGGTGCTCTTAAACTGATTTAGATGGTAAACTGAGAACAGACATCATAGCTGCTCTTTTAGTCCGTTGCTACTGCTGCTGCTAAGTCGCTTCAGTCGTGTCCGACTCTGTGCGACCCCAGAGACAGCAGCCCACCAGGCTCCCCCGTCCCTGGGATTTTCCAGGCAAGAACGCTGGAGTGGGTTGCCATTGCCTTCTCCAATGCATGAAAATAAAAAGTGAAAGTGAAGTCGCTCAGTCGTGTCCAATTCCCAGCGACCCCATGGATTGCAGCCTACCAGGCTCCTCCGTCCATGGGATTTTCCAGGCAAGAGTACTGGAGTGGGGTGCCATTGTCTTCTCCGTTTTAGTCCATTAGGGCTGTAATAACAAAATACCATGGACTGGATGACTTATATACAAAATAAGTTTCTTTCTCCCAGTCTTGCAGGCTGAAAGTCCAATATCAAGGTGCTAGCACATTTGGTCTGATAGGAGCTACTTTTTCTGGTTTTGCAGTGTTCTCATATGTTAAAAAGGGGCTGAGAGCTCTGTGGGGTCCTTTTGTAAAAGGGCACTAACCCAGTTCATGAGGGCTTCTGCCACATGACCTAATCACTTCCCCAAGCATTTCCCCTCCCAATTGAATCACCTTGGGGGTTAAATTTCAGTGTATGAATTGACTGGGGTGGGGGTGGACCCAAATATTCTGCCCAAAGCAGCTGCCTTGTAAAGGAAATCTCAGTTGCTGTCAATAATGTGTCTTTTCTGTATCTTTTGATCATTTATTCCCTCACCTGCTACAAACATAAAGCCCAAAAGATGCTTATAAAGTCATAATATTCACTGCTATTTATTTTAGGTAGTTAGTATATGAGTTTATTGGAATTCGGGAAATGGTAATATCATCAATAAGAATCAGTCAGTCAGAAATTCCAAAGTGGTCTTTGTTTTTTTTTCTTTTGGTTTTTAATACCTAATTCTAATCTGAAGGGAAAAAATATTTGGTTCACTCTTGAGTTTAGACAGCTTAGAATAGTTCTTCTCCATACAAGTTATGCGTAGAAAAAGTGGTATACATTATTACCACATCTGACCTTGGCTGTAGCAGCTAATGAGCCTAGAAGATGTGAAAACTAAAGGTTTGAATGAAAAGCAACAAATTTAGGATGTAAGGATTTGGTTGGACTGGAAACAGAGATTTATCTGGTGCTGTTGATAATAGCAATTTTTTTTCTTTTAAGTTAAAACTTCTGTGACAGCTCCAAGTTTCTTAAGCATATTTAAACCCTCATCCTTGATATATAGATTTTTTACTGTTATGATTTTACGTATTATCTGTGGTATGAAAGTAAATGTAATATCTTTTAGTTTTTTGTTTCTGCAGATGATGTAAAAAAAAAACAGTTGATACAAATATTTTAGGTTATTACAGTGTCAAATTAAAATTTCCTATAAAAACTCAGAGCACGCATTGAGACATCCTTATGACTTGGCAGAGGTCGGAACTTCTGGAAAATCTTAACTGTTTTCACAGAAAAAGGAGCTTAAGAATTATTGCGATACTTCATTAGGGAATTAAAGTGTCCAGAATGGAGCATGCTTTTTTTTAGGCTCCATGCCTTTGGTTGATTTTCCAGTATTCTTGCCTGGAGAATCCCATGGACAGAGGAGCCTGGCGGGCTACAGTCCATGGGTTTGCAAGAGTTGGACACGACTGAGTGCCTTTCACTTCACTGACTTCACAGGATTATAAGCTACATCTCTCCTTGTGTAGCTTTCAGTTCCCCCAAGTTGGGAAGAGTTAAGTCCTTGTCTTCCAGTCTTAGCTCCTCTGACGGTGTAATTAATTACGGGTGCCTGCTGTGGTGTGTATTTTAAGGCTTCAGTTGGTCTGGGCAAAAGTCGGTTTTCTGGAAATGGAATTCCAGTTTGCTGTCAAATGAATTCCAGTTCCCCAGTGGCCCCCTGTTGAGCTGAAGATGTGCTGAAGCCCTCCCTCCGGTGGGGGTGCTGGGCATGTTGGGGGCACTTTGGCAAGTCGGGGAGGGGCCTTTGGGATCACCTATGCTGACTTCTGCTTTTGCAGTGTCTGGGAGTCTGAGTTGGCCCGTGAGCTTCCTCAGCCCTGAGGGAGTATGTTGGAATGAGGGAAGGTACTTGGATTTTCACATCAGCTGGGCCTGAGCTCAGATTTCAGTCTGAAAAATCCAGCTTGATCCAGTTTCTCATGCAGGCCTGGAAACCTTCCTTCCAGGCCTAGATGAGAAACTTAAGTGGTTAGTTAAAAATCCTGTAGTATATATTGAATTTACTTGTAATGAGGGAATTTGCTTGCATATGTTGTCACGTAAGTGTAGATGTATGCAGTGATATAATATAGAAGAGAAACAGTTTTTATAGACTCATATCAAACACACAGTTCTAAACTGACCATCTTGTGGTCAAGTCTGCCTTATACTGCTGGTCACAGTGAAATATGCCCTCCCACTGGGAAGTTTAATTCTCTGATACTCCTCTGTTTTCTCATCTGCATAATGGGACTGATGGTAATGCCTGCTGTATAAGTTATTGTGAGGATTAAATGAAATAATGTGTGACAACTTTAGCATTGCCTTAGGTACTCCACTATTGGTAGTTTATATCCCTGAAAAGCTAAAGGTAAATTGTTTTTGGAAAACAATTACATTTTGAGTGTGTTGAGGGAACTCACTGTTTAAAATTACCCTTTAGGGACTTCCCTGGTGGACCAGTAGCTACAACTCTGTGCAGGGGCCCAGATTCCATCCTTGGTCAGAGAACTAGATCCACAGGCCACAACTGAGAGCTCGAACACCGCCACTAAAAAAGGTCCCGCAGGCCACAGCTAGGACCTGGTGCTGCCAAATATATGAATAAGTAAATATTTGAGAAATAAATAACAAAGAAAAACTTGCTTTAAAAAATAAAATTACCTTTTAATAATAACTACTTAACATATCTACCTTTGTAAATGTGTCTGTTCACATGAAAATGCTCCATGGTGCTGGCCAAAAAGTTCCTTTGGTTTTTAAGTAAAAATAAAAAGACACATTTTTCATTTTCACCAAGAACTTTATTGAACAACATATTCACTGTTTTGTTCCGCTGCCTTCTACCATTTTTCAGGCTACTTCATAGTTCCATCTTCCCAAAACCTTTTATCTTTTCGAGCAAAGACCTGTTCCAGGTTCCTTTTTACAGTTTTCCAGGGAATTGAGTTTTTTTCCGTATAAGAAAATTCTATAAAGACCGAAATAAGTGGAAATCCAAAGGCGCAATGTCTGGTGAATATGGTGGAAGAATCAGAACTCCCCAGCCAAGCTGTGACAGTTTTTGCCTGGTTGTCAAAGAAACATGCGGTCTTGGTTATCCTGATGGAAGATTATGCATTTTTTGTTGACTAATTCCAGACGCTTTTCATTGAGTGCTGCTTTCAGTTAGTCTAATTGGGAGCGGTACTTGTTGGAATGAATCCTTTGGTTTTCTAGAAGGAGCTCGTGTTACAGGACTCTCTTCCAGTCCACCATATCCACAACATCGCCTTTTCTGGATGTAGACTAGCCTTTGGTGTGGTTGGCTGTGGTTCGTTTTGCTTGCCCCACCATCTCTTCCAGTCCGCGTTATTGTACGGTTTACACTTTTCATTGCCCGTCACAATTTGTTTTAAAAACAGAACATTCTTGTTACGTTTCAGTAGAGAATATCACATGCAAAATGCAAAATATGTTTTTTTTCCTGCTTAACTTATGTGGAACCAAAATATCAAAGAGATTAACATAACCAAGCTGATGCGAGTGATTTTCTGTGCTTGATTTGGATATTTTGAGTGTGTTGGCCATCTCCCACATAGCATAACGTTGATTGTTCTCATTTAATGTCTCAATTTGATTGTTGTCAAATTCCACTGGTCTACGCAACCGGAGCACTGTCCATTGAGAAATCTCCAGCAAGAAACTTGGCCAACCACTTTTGACATGTTCATCAGTCACAGCATCTTCTCCAGACACTGTACAAATCTTTTTGCATTTCAGTTGTTTTTTTACCTTTCTTAAAATAATACAGCATGATATGCTGAAAATGTTGCTTTTTTCTTCTATCTTCAATATTCAAATGGCTATGCAAAAATTCACCAATTCTGATATATTTTTTAAAATGCACGCCTATGTGACAGCTGCCATAGTACAATCTAAAAAATTGTTTTGAATGAAGTTAAAGACAGCTAAGCTTCCCTGGTAGCTCAGACAGTAAAGAGTCCTCCTGCCTGCAGTGCGGGAGACCCAGATTCGACCCCTGGGTCGAGGAGATCCCTTGGAGGAGGAAATGGAGAACCACTCCAGTCTTCTTGCCTGGAGAGAATTCCATGGACAGAGGAGCCCGGCGGGCTATAGTCCACAGGGTTTACAAAGAGTCGGACACGACTGAGTGACCAACACTTTTGCTTCACAAGTGCTACTAAAGCCATCTTACGGAAAAAAAAAACATAAGGAACTTTTGGGCAACCCAATATAAAGAAAAGAGCATAGAATTTGAATTGAGATGCTTATAAGATCCAATCCTGACTTTACCATGCATTACCTGCGTGGCCTTTATCAAGTCAATTAAACTCAGAATCTCAGTTTTCTCTTTAAAATGGCAATAAAAACAGCATGCCTCATAATATTGGTGGGATAATTGACTGAGAAATAGGTATTAATATATAAAGCCCTGGCTTGACATAAGGTAAGTCCTATATAACTATTAATATTTAGCCCTTCTGCCTGCTGTCTTCAAATTCCAGGCTTTCTTAAAAGTACAGGACACTTATAGTTGTATAATATTATTGGTGTGGAATTGATGATTTTGCATTGTTTTCATTATCTGTGCTGTAATGAAACTACTGATGGTTCTGTTTTTATCCTTCCATTTATTGTCAATCAATTGTGAATGTAGCCTAGATATTATTTTCTTCCCGTTCTTCTTTAATTGTACCAGTCATTAAACTCACTCACAAACCACTACACTCATACAGTAATATTCACATTATTATTGCTGCCATTGGCTGAACACCTTCCCCATGCCCAGTGCCATGGGCTAGTTGTTGCATGTCTGTCCATCACAATGAATCATCACCACAACTCTGAAAAGCAAGAACCTGATTATTTCTCAAGATTATTTCAAAGGTGGCCTTGTCTAAACATTTCCTGATTTCCCCATGTAGAACTGACAGCTCCCTCTCCAGGGGCTCCATCAGTCCATTGTAGATAGCTGCACAATTCTTGATTACACTGTCCTGTTGGCAGTTGAGGTGCCCACCTCTCATTTCAGAACTTATAGGATGAGGGTAGGGAAGGTGCCCTGTCAGCCTCTGAACCTCTAGGGCCTGCCCTGGTAAATGCTTGTTCAAGAAATGACTGAATGATTAGACGTTTGGCTGGTTTGCCATGACCTACCCCTTTGGTGTCGGAGAAGGCAATGGCACCCCACTCCAGTACTCTTGCCTGGAAAATCCCATGGATGGAGGAGCCTGGTAGGCTGCAATCCATGGGGTCGCTAAGAGTTGGGCATGACTGAGCGACTTCGCTTTCACTTTTCACTTTCATTGGAGAAGGAAATGGCAACCCACTCCAGTGTCCTTGCCTGGAGAATCCCAGGGACGGGGGAGCCTGGTGGGCTGCTGTCTAGGGGGTCGCACAGAGTCGGACACGACTGAAGCAACTTAGTAGCACCCCTTTGGTGTTAGCTCATCGAGTTCAGTGTTCTGCAGGGCACAGATCCTGGCCATTTAGGAGCTGATTGCTCACCCGGGCTGTGCTTCTGTTTAGCACTCAAGGTTGGTGCTGCCGTCTGCACTGAAACCACAGATTGTAAGGGGCTCATCATGGCTCTTGTTTTCTAGCTCCGACACCTGCTTCATTAAAGACTCTAGGATAATTAAACAAAAACTCGTCTGCTAATTTTAGAGCATTTTCTCCGTTGAAAGGACTTTTATTACATGGGGAAACAATAGATACTCTGCTCAAAAATTTTCACTGTCTCAGTCTGGAAAATTGCTTGAAATCTTCCTGACATCGCCTTGGCGGTCCAGAGCATAAAGAGAAGAGCTAATCGATACATTCTGTGGATTTCAAAGTTGGTGATAGGCCAATAAGAGACTGGCTTGAAGAGCATCTGGCCCAATTACTGCACAGACGCAAACCTGCAGTGTTCAAGGGCATTCGCAGGGCTGAGTACAATATGTCGCAGCAGATTTTTCTGATTAGTTTAAATCCTGGAAACTAAATTAAATAAAAGGAGACAGTTTCAGAAATTAAATGGAAATTTAAAAATCTGATTTTGAATATGAACTGTGTTGTAAACAACATTCCATAGAAACAAAAGGACAGATGGGAGATTTAAGTTCTAATTGGCTTTTTCCATGGTAAGATCAAGGTACGATTGTTGTAAAGAATTTTGGAGCAAGTGGGAAAATATTAAGATAAATTAAAATGACCTACAGTCTCATTAACAAGATGGCTCTTGTTGATAATTTGCCCTGATTTTTGTTTTTTCATTAAAAAATAATTCAGATCCTACTCTGAATCCAATTTGGTGTCTTTTATAATTTCACATGATACTGTGTACATTCATGTGAGAAGATGTCTTGAGCCCATTCCTCCTCTGATTGTGGTATTTTCTTGCCCAGTGTAAGATCCTTGGAAGGCGAGTTCTCCAGGGTGCTTTCTTCTCTGGTAATTCATCAGCAGACCATCTCCCAGCTGGGTTCTGACTATGGCCGAGTTATAGGGTTCTAAAGTCAGATTGAGAGGCAGACATTCTGTGGTGTCGTGACTCTGGAGTTGTTGTTCAGTGTAGTTGGTTATTGGAGGTTAAAGTATCTCAGAATCCAGCTGCCCTGCCTAGAGACTTCTTGGAAAAAAACTTATAATCACATTTCAAAACCTGTCTGATTAAATAAGTCTCCTGTTGTTTCATAAATACCAGATCATTTAGGCTTTTTAGGTCAGTTGGAGCTCAGTCACCATGATCCTTTACAAGTGTCTCCCTGAGGGAAAAACACCAGAAATTCTCTGTCTGTGCTCCATCTGCTTGTGTTACAGCTCTGAACACAAGACCAGCGTCCTGGAGAAAGGAGACAGTGCCACCCTTTTAGTTGTTCAGTCGCTCAGTCATGTCCAACTCTTTGCCACCCCATGGACTGCAGCACGCTACCCTTATTAGATGCTTAATGTTTATGAAATGATGTTTCTTGATTTTAGCTCATGGCTTACATTCTGGTACGTAGAATCACATAATTACAGGGCTAGGAGTGTCCCTATAAGAGATCTTTCTATTCTCTCTTTTTCTCTCCTTGGAAAACTATAAACTAAACTTATCTTGGCAAGGTGGAAAGATAAAATCAATATTTTATTTAAAATAAGTCTCCTGGGAAGAAAACAACTCAAGGTAAGCATTATCTTGAGAAAAAAAAGAGGGGGGAGACTGATGCTGTTTCACAGTAATACTGTGGGAACCAGTAACTAGTTATACAACAAAACAGGCGTAGAAAGTCCTTCCGTCTCCTCAGTTGTATACTTCGTGTGCTCAGTCACTCAGTCATGTCCTACTCTTTGCAACCCCGCCAGGCTCCTCTGGCCATGGGATTCTCCAGGCAAGAATACTGGAGTGGGGTGCCACGCCCTCCTCCAGGGGATCTTCTGACCCAGGGATCGAGCCCACCTCACTGGTGCCGCTCGTGTTCTTTAAAACCTTGTTACCAGGAGTGTTCAGAGGATGGCAACAGCAATGCCACCAGAGAGCCTGTAGAAATGCAAACACTCAGGCCCCGTCCAAGACCTACTGCTGAATCGAAACAGTATCCTCATGGGACTCACATTCACATGAAAGCTGGAAGGACATGGCTCAGGTGACCGGACAGTATGAACGAAGCATCCGAATCTGAAGACCTAAAGCTGAAAAACCCAGGCTATTACTCAGTAGATGGACATTCATTTTAGCTGACTTAGCAGTTTTATTTGCATCCTCTCAGTGTCAGGTGGCAAGGTATGATTGCCATCAGCAGAGTTCTGGGTAGCAGGCAGTCCATTAGTGTGAGTGAGTGCCCCCTGCAATCTGGCCACGGTGGGCTGCCTGCCTGCCTGTGTGTGGACGATGGATGACTTCCTGTTTGGAGAATAAATGAAAGTTAAGAGATGCAGGGGAGACTGAACAGTCACCATGGAAATGCTGATCCTGAGGGAGGGTTTAATGTACATGGTTGCTGCAGAGTCCATATTTGTGCTCCTCTCCATGGGCCGAACACATTTAATATTTTCCTCATGGTCCTTCTGGATAGCTTCCATGGGGATGCTTGGAAGTCATTAAGTGATGTCAGGGTGAGTCCCTAAGCATGAGAAATTTCTCATCATGGAAAGTGTCCAGAAGAATACGGGGACATTTTTAATGCATGCCGGAAATGGAGGGACAATTTTTGGAAATAATTTCTAGCTAGCATACCTAGGAATTTAGTGGTTGAGGGTCTTTGGTATCACAGACCCAGCTGTTGAGAAGCACCACAGTGGATGGGGTAAGTGATCACCTAGTAATCAGAACTGGAGTTGTTTTCTTCCATGCAGCCTGGGGAGACTTATTCTACTTAATTCTTCTGTCAGCTGCCCTTGACTGCACACCACTTAGGGTGGACGTGGCTTTGCGAACAGCCACACAATGGCCAGGGAGCCCATCATCAGGAACCTTTTTTGAATGGGAAGGTCAACTCTTATCTCTGGAGTTAGAGCTCCAAATGGGGAAAGAAAATAATAAGCTTTGAAATAAGTGGGCCGCAGAGAAGCAGTACAAGATTTCGTTTTTGTCAGTGGATGATGCTATAGCCCACGGAAAAAATAAAATTATGTATTTCTCAGGCCTTTTCTGGGATTGGTAGGCTGGGAAAGGAAAAGAGGGCATGTTGGCCTTTTTTTTTTTTGGTTGGGAACATCGTTTTCTTTTATAGCAGAAATGTTTTCCACTTTGCATTTCGTCTCAAATTGGCAGATTCAGCCACTGTGTATCTAAAAAGTATGTCCACATATTAAACTTTTTTTTTTTTTTTTGCAATTGGCAACAGTTATTTAATTTTATAGGAAAAGAGAAAAATCTAAGAATATTGTATATTGATGCCTCTGAGATACTTTCAAGTGGAGGAAGTCGAACCGAATCCCGTTGTTTTATTGCATGGTGCCCATGATTGATCGTTGTCATAGAAACAGAGGTCTATGCCAGTGTCTGTTAGATGGGCAAGCTATCCATAGAGTCGCTTTTGATTTTGCCAAATTGGACCAAGAATTTCACGTGGGTTCTATCGAAATGGTCCTGCTTTAACTGTTTAATTCAAATGCCCTCTCATATTGAGAATATTCAAGTTCTAATAGATTTGTTAGATTAGCAGACATCTATGGAGCATGAGCTTGTGCCAGGAGTTGGGAATATGTCAGTTTTCTTCTGTTGAGTGGTGGGGTGGGGGAAGACTTGAAAGAATTCCTCACAATGGAGTCCTAAGCAGAAGGGTCCCTTTAGGACCCCCTGAATTCACTGCTAGAGAAACTTGCTTTCTTATGTTTGTATGTTCATAGTAAGTGTTCGGAGAAGGCAATGGCACCCCACTCCAGTACTCTTGCCTGGAAAATCCCATGGGTGGAGGAGCCTGGTAGGCTGCAGTCCATGGGGTCTCGAAGAGTTGGACACAACTGAGTGACTTCACTTTCACTTTTCACTTTCATACATTGGAGAAGGAAATGGCAACCCACTCCAGTGTTCTTGCCTGGAGAATCCCAGGGACGGGGGGAGCACAGAGTCGGACATGACTGAAGCGACTTAGCAGCAGTGGTAAGTGTGCTCAGTCGTGCCTGACTCTTTGCAACCCCATGGACTGCAGCCCACCAGGCTCCTCTGTCCATGAGATTTTCCAGGCAAGGATACTGGAGGGGGTTGCCATTTCCTTCTCCATGTATGTTCATAAGTAGGTGTTGATTGGTACAGGTAAACTTGCTTGAGGATGTCCTTGCATTGTTTGGAAATATGACTGTTGAGACATTCTTAAGCAGCAATGCCTTTATATTTTAAATAGCTGAAAGACATGTTCTCCTTTGTTCTTTAATTAATAACACTTCTAGCACATTCAGAATATGAATAATGTTGAAAGCCTACTTCTGTGTACCAGCGTGCCAGTAAATCGCTTTACATTTAAATTAGTCCCTGTACTCAAAGCTCATGGTGTATTTTAGAAGGTTTGAAAATAAACAGTAAATGAGCTAGCCCTCGGTTTCAGTAGCTGGCACTTTCCCAGGGAGGTGCATTGGCAATCAGATCTGTAAATTGACCATTCCTTTCCTTACTTCAGTTGAAGTGAGAGGGGAGCTATTTCCAAGATTTTACAAGAATATCACAATGTATGAGAACCGATTTGGGCAATTTTTACTCCACATGTGCATACCCGGGGGCATAAAAGAATGAAGAGAAGGACTAGAGGAAAGCTTGAAATGGTTTTGAGGGTCAGCAACAGTAATGACACCTTTTTTTTTGTTTCAAGGCCTTAAAATTACTTTTTTCAGAGGGAAAAATGAAGCCTTATCCCGTGTATTTAAGTTACTGCATGTCTCTATTTCCGACGCTCCATCCTCTGCCAGGACCTTACTGTAATGACTCCACTGTAAATGGATTCTGCTCATTTGACTTGTTCTTTGTCCTCTTTGCCTAATAATTTGGTTTAATGCAAATTGAAGAGAAAGTGTCAGACCAGTTGGGAATGTTAGCACCAGCTCTGTGCCAGTTTATGAGTGATAATGCATTGTCTAATGAATCACAAGTTGGAAGATATTTGCTATCGCAACAGCTGGAAAGGGTTGGCATGAGCATTGCTGAGCAATTGGGTTTCCAGGAAGGTAAAGAGCTAGAGCCGTCCCTGGGTGTGAGCCTTTGTAGAAAAGAGAATAAAATCATCTCTCTATTGGCCCTAACTCAAGGGTAATAACATCAGCAAGAACACAACAGCAGCCAGCATTTCTTGAATGTTTACTATAGGCCAAGCACTGACTACAAGAGTTCCCTTTTACCACATTGAGTGTTATGTGGTAGACGCTATTGTTATCTCCAGTTCACAGATGCTGAAACAAGGGAAATCCTGGTCAACCCAACTAATTAGTATGTGATCGACAGTCTTCTTCACAGTGCCATTTTTGGGTTTATTATGGTGTTTTGGAGCCCAAAAATAAAGTCTGACACTGTTTCCACTGTTTCCCCATCTATTTCCCATGAAGTGATGGGACCAGATGCCATGATCTTCGTTTTCTGAATATTGAGCTTTAAGCCAATTTTTTCACTCTCCTCTTTCACTTTCATCATAGTTCCTCTTCACTTTCTGCCATAAGGGTGGTGTCATCTGCATATCTGAGGTTATTGATATTTCTCCCAGCAATCTTGATTCCAGCTTGTGCTTCTTCCAGCCCAGCGTTTCTCATGATGTACTCTGCATAGAAGTTAAATAAGCAGGGTGACAATATACAGCCTCGACATACTCCTTTTCCTATTTGGAACCAGTCTGTTGTTCCATGTCCAGTTCTAACTGTTGCTTCCTGACCTGCATATAGGTTTCTCAAGAGGCAGGTCAGGTGGTCTGGTATTCCCATCTCTTTCAGAATTTTCCACAGTTTATTGTGATCCACACAGTCAAAGGCTTTGGCATAGTCAATAAAGCAGAAATAGATGTTTTTCTGGAACTCTCTTGCTTTTTCCATGATCCATCGGATGTTGGCAATTTGATCTGTGGTTCCTCTGCCTTTTCTAAAACTAGCTTGAACATCAGGAAGTTCACGGTTCACGTATTGCTGAAGCCTGGCTTGGAGAATTTTGAGCATTACTTTACTAGCATGTGAGATGAGTGCAACTGTGCGGTAGTTTGAGCATTCTTTGGCATTGCCTTTCTTTGGGATTGGAATGAAAACTGACCTTTTCCAGTCCTGTGGCCACTGCTGAGTTGACTGCAGCCATGAAATTAAAAGACGCTGACTCCTTGGAAGAAAAGTTATGACCAGTCTAGATAGCATATTGAAAAGCAGAGACATTCCTTTGCCAACAAAGGTCCGTCTAGTCAAGGCTATGGTTTTTCCAGTGGTCACGTATGGATGTGAGAGTTGGAATGTGAAGAAAGCTGAGCGCCGAAGAATTGATGCTTTTGAACTGTGGTGTTGGAGAAGACTCTTGAGAGTCCCTTGGACTGCAGAGAGATCCAACCAGTCCATCCTAAAGGAGATCAGTCCTGGGTGTTCATTGGAAGGACTGATGCTAAAGCTGAAACTCCAATACTTTGGCCACCTCATGCAAAGAGTTGACTCATTGGAAAAGAGTCTGATGCTGGGAGGGATTGGGGGCAGGAGGAGAAGGGGATGACAGAGGATGAGATGGCTGGATGGCATCATTGACTCGATGGACGTGAGTTTGAGTGAACTCAGGGAGATGGTGATGGACAGGGAGGCCTGGCGTGCTGCAATTCATGGGGTCACAGAGAGTCGGACACAGCTGAGCAACTGGACTGAACTGATGGTGTTTTGTTGTTTTGAGTATATAAAATTCACGTATATTCATTTGTGTGTGTATGTATAAGAATGCTCGTGATTCATTGCTATGTTTTATCTACTCTACCCGCTGGAGTATAAAATTGCTTTTCTTCTGAAATTACCAAATTCCAGGGATCTGTCAACATTGTAATTTGAATGGGTTGCCAAAAGCATGGTAACTGTTGTGAAAGTTACTACTGAAATGCCTTGCTATGATTTCTTCTAAGTTTTTCATGCTATTTTGATTGTTATGAAATTTCTTTGAATAATTTTAAAAAGCACCTAAGAATCTTTTAAAAAATGATCATAAAGATTTCCATCCCTGACAGTTGGAAGAAGAACATTCTTTTTTGGTTTTCTTCCTTTCTTTCTTTTTATTGGAGTATAGTTGCTTTTTCCTGCTGTGTCAGTTTCTGCTATACAGCAAAGTAGTAGGAAAAAGAACATTTTTAATGGAATGAATCACTCAGAAATGCAACCATTTTATAGAAAGTATTGTTGAATTTTGAAACATTGCAACTTAAAAAGAAGTTTGTAACTTTATTAAGGCATAATTTGCATACATAAAATGTACCTGCTTCAAGGGTAGCAGTCAGTGATTAATACATTTTATACAGCTGTGCAGCCTTCGCATAGTCCACTGTTAGGACACTTTCACCACAGAAGCCTCCCTAGTGCTCATCTGCAGTCATTCCCCACTTGCTGCCAGACCAGGAACCACTGATCTGCTTTTGTTGTTGTTTAGCTCTTTCATGATATTTGCAAATATCTTTTTTTTTAATTAATTAATTTTAACTGGAGGCTAATTACTTTACAATATTGTAGTGGTTTTTGCCATACATTGACATGAATCTGCCATGGGTGTACATGGGTCCCCATCCTGAACCCCCCTCCCACCTCCCTCCCCATCCCATCCCTCAGGGTCATCCCAGCGCACCAGCCCTGAGCACCCTGTCTCATGCATTGAGCCTGGACTTGCAATCTATTTCACATATGGTAAGATACATGTTTCAATGCTATTCTCTCAAATCATCCCACCCTTGCCTTCTCCCAGAGTCCAAAAGTCTGTTCTTTATATGTCTATGTCTCTTTTGCTGTCTTGGATATAGGGTCATTGTTACCATCTTTCTGAATTCCATATATATGCGACTGTATTGGTGTTTTTCTTTCTGACTTACTTCACTGTGTATAATCGGCTCCAGTTTCATCCACCTCATTAGAACTGGTTCAAATGTATTCTTTTTAATGGCTGAGTAATACTCCATTGTGTATATGTACCACAGCTTTCTTATCCATTCATCTGCTGATGGGCATCTAGGTTGCTTCCATGTCCTGGCTATTATAAACAGTGCTGCAATGAACATTGGGGTACACGTGTCTCTTTCCCTTCTGGTTTCCTCAGTGTGTATGCCCAGCAGTGGGATTGCTGGATCATAAGGCAGTTCTATTTCCAGTTTTTTAAGGAATCTCCACACTGTTCTCCATAGTGGCTGTACTAGTTTGCATTCCCACCAACAGTGTACGAGGGTTCCCTTTTCTCCACACCCTCGCCAGCATTCATTGTTTGTAGACTTCTGGATGGCAGCCATTCTGACCAGTGTGAGATGGTACCTCATTGTGGTTTTGATTTGCATTTCTCTCATAATGAGTGATGTTGAGCTTCTTTTCATGTGTTTGTTAGCCATCTGTATGTCTTCTTTGGAGAAATGTCTGTTTAGTTCTTTGGCCCATTTTTTTATTGGGTCATTTACTTTTCTGGAATTGAGCTGCATGAGCTGCTTGTATATTTTTGAGATTAATTCTTTGTCCGTTGCTTCATTTGCTGTTATTTTCTCCCATTCTGAAGGCTGTCTTTTCAGCTTGCTTATAGTTTCCTTCATTGTGCAGAAGATTTTAAGTTTAATTAGGCCCCATTTTTTAATTTTTGCTTTTATTTCCATTGCTCTGGGGAGTGGGTCATAGAGGATCCTGCTGTGATTTATGTCAGAGAGTGTTTTGCCTATGTTTTCGTCTGGGAATTTTATAGTTTCTGGTCTTACATTTAGATCTTTAATCCATTTTGATCTGCTTTTTAATTGCATCAACCTTGAAATGCTGACCCCATCCTTCTATGGGCTTCCCAGCTGGCACTAGTGGTAAAGAACCCACCTGCCAACGCAGGTGACGTAAGATACGTAGATGCCATCCCTGAGTCAGGACGATCCCCTGGAAGAGGGCATGGCAACCCACTCCAGTATTCTTGCCTGGAGAATCTCATAGACAGAGGAACCTGGCAGACTACTGTCCATAAAGGTCGCAAAGGGTCAGACACGACCGAAGTGACGCTGCACAGCACATCCTTCTATATGCATTTAAAGGAAAGACTTTTTTCCGCCTTTGAAGTAGTTTGTAAAATTATGGGCTTACTAAATACATTATTTTTTAGCCTTTATTATGATCGTTCTCCTCTCCAGCTGAATGGCACTGGGGCTTACGAGGGTTTTATAAGTAACTTGTACCAGAGAGGATGCTTCAGTCTGTTTCAACGCAGTGAACTGCTTATTGTCTTTGCACTTTCTGCACATATGGGGTTTCTGAATTAATTCCAAACTTAGACAACTAAGGAAAAGCATTTAATGTTCATGGCAGGATGGAATAACAATTATCGTCCTCTGATGCCCCAAGGGCACTCCCCAGACATCTATTCTTCACTCCTGCTTCTCTCTGCTCCGTTTGGAGGTACTTTCTCTGCTTCAGTCCAAAATACCATTTAGAGGCTGATTAGATTTCAAATTATATTAACATATTTTAAGCTGTATATCTTTTTGCTTTTTCATGGCTAAAATATGCTTTCCATGTGCTTTGTCTGTTTTTTGGGTGAGATCCAGTTATTTTGTCATCTCTCTCTCCCCTTCTCAAGGCTGTTTTCCCACTTGTACTTTCATCACTTTACTATTCAAGATCTTTGAGGACTTTTTTTTTTTGTTATTATTATCCATTTCTTTCTTCTCAAGGAGAAGGACTTCATTGTGAACTTCAGTATCCTGCTGTGCAGTACAGCTGCACCTGGGGAAACTCTGTTCATTGAGCCATCGTTGAGTGCCTTTGTGATTCAGTGTTCAGATGCTGCTGGCTTTTGGATTCCAGAGAAATTTGTGTGTTCATTATCTATATCTATGTCTGTATCTGTTTATGTCTGTGTATCCCTTTTCTTTATGTTCAAGGCCATCGCTAAGCTGAAAACAATGCTTGGTTTCCTCTGTGAGGCTTCTTATGGGGTGAGAAGGTGAAGCTGGTCCCTGGCCAAGACCCATCTGAAAGCTGTGGGCTTCTTTCTAGGCACAGTGCTGAGGCTGATGAAATGCTGAGATTGCTATCAGTTCTCACTTTCTTGTCTCCTTCTTGGTGATCTGTTCATCCACAAAACCAAGGATTGATGCTTTGCTAAGAATCATGTATACCAGACCCTTTTTAAAACCAGTGGAACCAGTTGGCAGTTTTTAAAGCTCCCCATTTTGGCTGGTGTCTCACATACTAAGGTGAATACGAAGTCCACCATTGAAGTCCCTGGACCCTGTACCTTCAACTGAAGTTTTCTTGTTTTAGCTCCAATGTGCATGCTAAGTCACTTGATCATGACTGACTCTTTGTGACCCCATGGACTGTAGCCTGCCAGACTCCTCTGTCCATGGGATTCTTCAGGCAAGAATACTGGAGTGGGTGGCCATGCCCTCCTCCAGCGGCTGTTCCCGACCCAGGGATTGAACCCACATCTCTTACGTCTCCTGCATTTGCAGGTGGGTTCTTTAGCTCTAACAGTGGCTCTTAAATCTGGGGATCATAGTCTCCTTTGAGACTCTTACGAGTGCTGTGATCCAGGGAAGCTGTCCCCAGGAGAGTTACACTTCACAGGTGAGCTAACACTCCCTTTTTCTATTATGTGCTCATCAGTGTTTCATCTTTTTATTCTTGTGTCCTTTTGAAGGGAATTTATACATCCTTGATATTCACTCATCAAGTGACAGAAAGGAAATCTTTAGATCTCTTAGTTTCCTGGTGTTTAGTAGTGATTTTCTTGAAGCAACCTGAAGATTGAGCCCAGAAAGAGAGATTCGAGGGTCAGTTCTGCCTCCTGTGTTCTTTCATGCCTTTGATTACCAAAAGAAATTTCTGGTTCTTGACAAAACATTTCCCATGCATAATTAATTATTCAGTTCAATTGGACATGGGAATTTGCTTTCTTTCACTTGTTTCTTTCTCAGAACAAGAGTCTGGTGCTTCTGTACAAAGGAAGCCACAAACATACAGTCCTTCAGATCACCCATGCTTCCTTTTTTCTCCTCCTTCCTTTCCTTCTTTACACCTTAATTTTTACCTCCTTAATTTGAGCTTTTAGTTCATGTGAGGTAATTTCACATGAAATTTTTCATGTGAAAAATTCATGTAAATGAGAAGAGGTAATTTTTCTTCTCATTTTTTTTCACTTATAGAAAATCATATTCCTGGCATTAAATTCTCCCTTCTTCTAAACAGATGATACCTAGGGCTCTTCTTCACGTTGTCCTGGCCAGTACGTTTTCAAAATGGTGGAATGCTTCCCAGCTGATGATTCTGGAGCCCCTAGGGTACCCGTGAGTGTGTCCCAGTGGTGGCATTTGTCTTATTATCTTGAAAAAAAGACTACAAATATAGGAACTTCCCTGGTGGTCCGGTGATTAAGACTGTGATCTCGGAGTGCAGGGCCACGGGTCCCATCCCTGGTGGGCAAACTAAGATCCCCCTTGCTAAAAAATCAGAAACAGCAAATACCCCCATCCAAAACTAGAAATCTAATTGGTGCTTAAATGTTTTTCCCCTTAAACAGGAATCAGAGATAACCTGAGTGTGTATCAAGCAGCCACATTTGGCGGTTAGTGGAGATCAGGCCCCATGACCCATTTCTCAGCTGTTCTGTCACTCAGCTGAACACCACAGGCTATAACATGATTTTGATTATTATGCATCTTTAAACTGATTTTGTTCTCAGCCATATATTGTTCAATTTATATTCATAATGAACTATTGGTTAAATATAGGAAATTAATAAGGGGCAGAATACTGCCACTTTTTATTTAGGTGTTTCTGGTACTTAAAAAATAATATTAGCAAAATATAATGATAATTTTTATCAAACTTAGTTTTTAATATTTTATTATACTTAAATATATATTTAATGATATATTAATGATATATTTTGATATATCATTAATTATTAATGATATATAATGATTACATTTTATATATAATGATTAATATATATTAATGATAAAATGACTGATGTTTTAATCACTCCTCACTCAGACTGTTATTAATAAACAAGATGGTTTTGGTGCAAAGTGTACCTCAGGTCACAAAAAGCAATTATTTTTTACATTAAAACATGTATTTTGATTTGTCTGCATTTTAATATATATTTGATGATAATACTACATAATATATAGTCATTTAAAATTTTTTTCATGATCAATCATGTACCTTGTACATTAAAATTACTTGAAGATACATAACATAGGTTGATTGGGAAGAACAGACTTCATCTTTATACTTCATAAGTATTATCCAAGTTCTATTTATACTGTTTCCAATTTAAATGGAAACATTTCATTTAAAATAGCTATTGTTCAAAATGTCGAAATTGTTTAAAAATTCCTCAGGATGTTCAGGAGTTTGAATAGTGCTATTAAGAGATTCTTGGAGAAAAATTGGAAGCCTCGGTACCTGAATTATAGAGGGGTGATTGAGGAGAAGTTTGGGATTGGGAATATCTTGGATCGAAGTGCCCTTAATAACATGGTACTTGGATTTTGTCAGGCATTTGGTAAATGTTTGTTCCTTTAAGGTGTTTAAATTAAAGATACTTATTTATTTGGATGCCTCAGGTCTTAATTGTGTCACTTGGTATCTTTCCTTTTGGTGGCGAGACTCAATAGTTTCGGCACATGGGCTCAGTTGCTCCAGGGATGTGGGGTCTTAATTCGCCAACCAGGGATCGGACCCCATTCCCCTGCATTGCAAGGTGAATTCTTAACCGCCGGCCCACCAGGGAAGTCCCAGGAGTTTACATTTCATATATGGTACTTTACTCATTTAGCACTGTTTTCATTAAAAAAATGGAAGTCCTCGTACAGTATATGGAAACTTAAGCTGATAACTCGTAGCTGCTATGGGACCCTCCTCCTGGAGATTCGTTATAGGAAGATACTCCTTCCCCAGTCCGGGGACCTGGTGTTACTGAATGAAGTGTTGCTTTTACCCACAGAGTGACTTCTGTCAGTCTAAGTGAAAAATATGCCTACATTCTTACTCCAGGAACCTTCTTAAATAATTTGCTGATCCGTTCCAAATAAGGTACATGCTGCCGACTTTAAAAGTCACTTGTGCACGCCTTCCTCCAGTGTTTCAAGCAGTAGGTAATACATTAACCAGTTACATGTTTCAGGTTAGACACAGAAGAAGGAATTTCAAAGACAGCTCACGCCCTTGTGTCGGTGGTTTGGAGCACACGCTTGCTTCTCTTACTCAGTGAGGCCCAGTTATCAAGGATGTGAGGGCTTCTCTGGTGGCTCAGATGGTAAAGAGTCTGCCTGCAGTGCAGGAGACACAGATTCGATCCCTGGGTTGGGAAGATCCCCTGGAGAAGGGAATGGTAACCACTCCAGTATTCTTGCCTGGAGAATCCCATGGAAGACCCTGGTGGGCTACAGTCCGTGGGTTCTCAAAGAGTTGGATACAGCTAAGCAACTAACACACACACGTATCAATGATGTGAACCCTGCCTTCCTCTCTAAAGCCACTTTTTCTCTTGACGTGTCTTATTTTCAAGGTCCCTTTTATTTAGTTCGCGTGTATTTTGTGTGGTCTGGACTCTTGGCCAGGAGACATGGGATACTTAGAAGGTAGAATTTGTAGAATTTGTTGTCTGATTGGATGTGGGAAGAAGGAAAAGTGAAGAAAATGCAAAGGAAAGAAAAGGCATCTTAGATGCAGGAGGCATGTGTTTGGGCTGTAATGTGGGGAATGGTGAGATTAAATGTTAAAGAATACAGTCTGCATAAAAGCTGTGGACACATCCTCAACAATTTTTGTATGTTGACCACTTTATATGCATTTTAAAATGTATTTCCCCACCAGCCTTTTGAGGTAAATTCTGTTTTGTTTTTTTTTTCTCTCTTATAGGTGAGGAAACAGATTTACAGGGATTGTGTAATATGTTCAAAATAACCCAGCTAGAAAATAATTCATAGGCCAGAACTTGATTACACTATTGCCTTCCAGTGGGAAAAATGAAGTGAATTTGGAGTTGTATCTAGTCAACAGTATCACATGCTGCTAAGCACATCACACTGTTTTCTTTATCTGCCTTGACTCATATATGTATTTATACCTCTGGGGAAAGAAATTGTGCAGACTAACTTTATAAACATACAGAGAAGCAAGCAGATGATGCTGCTTTGAAGTTCGGGTTGTCATTTTTCTGCTTGCGGCCAAATGTAGATTGAAAGTTGAAGGTCAGGTGGTTGTCACAGGACAAGACATCGTGTGCCAGCCATTGAGGTTACAAAGATGAGTAAGGTCCTGTTTCTGCCCTGAGACGCTCCCAGGACAAGGCAGGAGACCAGCCCTCCAAGGATGGGTTATAGTGCCGTGTGCTAAGTGCTGAGTCCCATGACTGCAGAAGAGGGGGCCACCCATTGGTTTGGGGCAGTAAGCAGGCTGAGGAGCAAGACAGATATGATCACAATATCCTTATTCCCCTCCTCCGCTGTGTCTCAAAGTTTCCCTTTGTCTCATTAGAAACCCGAGCATCATCCAGACACCTTCCCTTTCTCTGCACTGTCCCAATATCCAACAAGAGCCTCAGGGTGCCCCAGGAATGCTCTGAGAATCCAGTTTCCCGCCTCCAGGCTCCCACGCTTGGCCTGGCTCTTCTCAGAAGTTCCCTTAGTTCAGTTCAGTTCAGTCGCTCAGTCGTGTCCAACTCTTGGCAACCCCATGGACTGCAGCATGCCAGGCTTCCCTGTCCATCACCAACTCCTGGAACTTGCTCAGACTCATGTCCATTGAGTCAGTAATGCCATCCAACCATCTCATTCTCTGTCATCCCCTTTCCTTCTGCCTTCAGTCTTTCCCAGTATCAGGCTCTTTTCCAAGGAGTCAGTTCTTTGCATCATGTGGCCAAAGAATTGGAGTTTCAGCTTCAGCATCAGTTCTTCTAATGAATATTCAGGACTGATCTCTTTTAGGATGGACTGGTTGGATCTCCTTGCAGTCCAAGGGACTCTCAAGAGTCTTCTCCAACACCACAGTTCAAAAGCATCAATTCTTCGGTGCTCAGTTTTATTTATAGTCCAACTCTCACATCCATACATGACTACTGGAAAAACCATAGCTTTGACTAGACGGACCTTTGTTGGCAAAGTAATGTCTCTGCTTTTTAATATACTGTCTATGTTGGTCATATCTTTTCTTCCAAGAAGCAGGTGTCTTAATTTTATGGCTGCAGTCACCATTTGCAGTGATTTTGGAGCCCAAGAAAATAAGTTTGTCACTGTTTCCATTGTTTCCCCATCTATTTGCCATGAAGTGATGGGACCGGATGCCATGGTCTTAGCTTTTTGAATGTTGAGTTTTAAGCCAGCTTTTTCACATTCTTCTTTCATTTTCCTCATGAGGTTCTTTAGTTCCTCTTCACTTTCTGCCAAAATGGCAGTGTCATCTGCATATCTGAGATTATTGATATATCTCCCAGCAATCTTGATTCCAGCTTGTGCTTCATCCAGCCCAGCATTTTGCATGATGTACTCTGCATATAAGTTAAATAAGCGGTGTGACAATATACAGCCTTGACGTACTCCTTTCCCAATTTGGAACTAGTCCGATGTGTCTGGTTCTAACTGTTGCTTCTTGGCCCGCATACAGGTTTCTCAGGAGGTAGGTAAGGTGGTCTGGTATTCCCATATGTTTAAGAATTTTCCACAGAAATTCCCTAGCTGATCTGTGCTTCCTGCCTCTGTTCCCGTCCACGCTCTCCTCCATGTTGCCTCCAGAGGGCGCTCCCTAAGACACTGAGCCAATGAGGTCATCACTCCCCCTATTTTTGTCGGAACACAGCCAGTAAAACTCCAAGTTGTGGACTCGTTTCCCTTGTCCACCCTCATTTCTTGCCTTTTCCCCAGGCGCATCCTAAGTCTCAGTTCTCCAGACAGCTTGTGTTTTTAACCTCCAGTTTTTGTAGTCCCACTCCCTCTGTCTGCCTGATGTGCCTTCAGTCTGGTTTTTCTGGGGCTCCTCTCATAAGGCAGTTTCTCTGCAGCATTTAGGTACTTTCTCTGCCAATGGAGAAGGAGCAGCCCCATCAGGCCAGAGGTCCAGCATCTTAGTGCTGTGAGAATTTTCCTCTAGAAAGCCCTGAATGTTCAGACCTCAAGATAAGTATTTTCCTTTTTCGTCTGTATCCTTCACCAGACCAAGAAATGTTGACTGATTTTTCTTACCACAACAGTAAACCTACAACTGTTAATGTCACCCCATTCTGAGATAAAGCCTGCTTTATAGAGCATTGCCAGATATCTGACCGTTTACAAAAAGTGCAATAAGTTTTAAACGTAGTAGTAGATGGTCAGCCTATTATCTATTCCTACCAAGCACGTGGCACATTCGGGGACTCTCGTGGTCGAAAACACACAATCTGGATCACTAACATGTGTTAACCTCCCCAGTTGACCTCAGTCATGATTCATCCCTGGCAGAATGGAAAGCTTTGGTTCTCTCATGTTGCCCAAGTGGAGATCAAAGCTCGTACCAGAGGAAACAAGATTCTGTCTTGTTTTGATCAGAAACAAACTGGGCTAAACATTATCAGTGTGAGACAAGAGTCAACGCCCCCCCAAAACAAAAAGGGAGTTAGGGAAATTCAGTGACCAAGACTACCTGTTGTAGGTATTTTTGTGCCAAGAACAAATTTAAAAAAAAAGAAAATTAAAATACAATTTAAAAAAAGATGTCTTTGCCAGAGAGTTGAGGTAGAAAGAGGAGGAGGAGGATATGGGGTTTGGAGCAAATAAGAACCTTTGACAAATGGACAACCCTGGCTTCCTGTTGGAAGACGGTCCTGCAGAGAAGGTGTTGAGAGCTGAGAATGTGCTGGGAAGAAACATATACAGACTGACTAGGAACCAGATTCTGTTTCTGAAAGTCGTTAGAGGTCTATGAACCACATAAAGCATAACAGCGAAAGGTCTGTGTTTCTGGATAGAAGGTCTGTGTTTCTATCCAGCCTGGCAGGACCTGGATCCCCAGACATTGCGCCTGTCCTGCTGGGTTTATAATGTAAGGTTTTCTGGTCGAGCAGGGGAGAGCTTTACCTTTTATTCATAAGTGTGTGAGATAACACTGAGGAGAAGCAATTTGAAGCAGGCCAGAAATCAGGCCTATTGAAGATACTGGTAAAATTAAAACTAGCCCCTGTAGCATGGGCTTCCCCAGTGACTCAGTGGTAAAGAATCCACCTGCCAATGCAGGAGACGTGGGTTCCATCCCTGGGTAAGGAAGATCCCCTGGAAAAATAAATAGCAATTCACTCCAGTATTCTTGCCTGGGAAATTTCATGGATGGAGGTGCCTGGCAGGCTACCGTCCATAGGGTCTCAGAAGAGTCAAACACAACTCAGCAATTAAACGGCAACCTGAAGCATAAGACTGATTATGGTAAAAGCCATTTTAAAATTATTTCAGACCCCATCCCCCCCCCACCCCCACAGGAAACTTGTGTTTATAAATAGCCCCAGTGATGGTCAGTAGATTGAGAGTGTTCTTGGAAAATATAGAATCAAAATGTATTTCTTTGATTGATTATTGATATTTCATCAATTTTTTACTGGTTATTGATGTCTCATCAGCTTTTTAAAAGTATTCGCAAACATTACAATCCGTAGGAGCCTTGAAATAGAGAATGGAGGTGGGAAGGACTGTGATGCGCTGAGAAAATGGCTGCACTAGGAAAAAGTAAGGCTAAGAATAGTGAGCGTTCTCGAGCTATTATGAGCTAAGACATAAATGGAAACGTGGTTGTCACTGGGCGTCTTAGCAGTGGGAGAAGGGAGTTGGCTTTGTCAAGAGGGACAGATACTTTCCTAGCACTGATGGTTCAGATTCTGCTGCCTCAGGATCTCCAGGGCCTCTGGGAAGCCCTGCACGTCCAGCAGCCCCCCACTCAGCTGGCCTGGGGGGTGCAGGGGCGCCGATGCTGTCCACCCCCCTGCAGGGCACACTCCCCCGTCTGTCTTCCCACCTCTTTCCCGGGCTGTGTCTCCCTGCCCTGCACCACGTCCCCCCGCAACGTGGAAAACAGCTGGCCTTTCATTCTTCACAGCACAATTCAGGCCAAAAATGATATTTAACAAAAGTTTCCAGATGCCTTTTACATTAAAAAAAACTTTTTTTTTTGGAAAAGCCTTAAGCTTGGACTGCTCTTGAAGGCCAGGGTCCAGTCGTCTCTGGCATGTGGTAGCTGCCAGCTCATCTGCCCATGATGGGGGTGCTCGTCTTTGGATCTGGATCCCCCCTGGACTCCAGCCTCAGCCCTGAGAGCCAACTCTCTAAGCTGGACCAGCCTGCAGAGGTGAATTTGAGTCTTCAGTTAAGAAGTAACAGGAAAACTCCATGAAACTGTACCATTTTCCTACATCATGTTTTTTTTTTTTTTTTAAAAACACTGTTGTTTGGACCCAGCCAAAGCATCCTTTATAAATGGGCACTCTAGTACTGCCCATGGGCTCCCTTAAATTTTGTGCTAAAAGCCGAAAATGCAGGTTTGGTGTTTCTTGCTCTCTGGCCTCTGCCCACCTTCACCGTCCTCTCCTTGTCTCCTGGGGGAAGTTGGTCATCACTCCTGACAGAGTCCTGGGACAGCGTGTGCCCCCAGCAGTATGGGGGTCTCTGGTATTTACCCTTGCCTCCGCCAACCCAGCCCCTCCCAGGTGAAAGGGAGTGAGGAGGAGACAAGAGCAAACATCATCTACCAGGAAGCTCCTCAGTGGAATAGAGACATCAGGATCCTTGGGCAGGCCCCGTGTGCCGGCATCTGCGTGGCCTCACCTTCAGCCCCATCTTTACGTGTCTGTATGTGCCATTAAGCTACAGGTTTCTTGTAATCAGAGGATGGATCTTATCACGTTTCTGTGCCCACCAATGTGTGTCTGTTGGAGCTGCTCAAAATCGATTATCAGTGTAATACCCTAACACCTCCTAATTCTGTTAATCGCAACGTGGTAATCACAGGTCCCTTTATAAAGGCTTGTGTTTCCTGTGGCAACACCTTTGCTGAAGCTCAGTACCTTCTTTGGTTGCAAGCTTGGCATCCCACTTGCAGAAACATGCAAACACACTCTGTCACTCAGCGTGTTTCAGAAGCTAAAGTAGAAGGCATTCAGGTCGTCCTACGTAGACCTCTCTGGCCACTGATCCTCTCTCCCCACGTGCTTTCTTTGGACTCCTGAGTTTAGGTGATGTATTCTAGAGCCCGGGGGATTAAGGGTTGTACTCCAGAAGGCTAGTGCAGGGAGTGTTTCAAGGCAGAGAAATAGTGCCTGGCACTGACATGGTCTGTTCAAGAAGCTAACTAAGTAATGCTGATAATTGCCAAATAGTGCTGTCCAATGAGTAAACAGTGTCATTGGTTGCTGAGTTGAATGGGGAAGAGGATCTGATTGGAGCTGATGAAGGGAGACCATTTAATACCTTACATAGAACAACAGTAGAATTTTCTTATTAAAAGCATCCAACCTTGTGCTAAGTACCATGAGATTTGGTTTGGGTAGATATTTTTCTTGAAGTATTTCTTCAAACAAGTAATGCATTTTATTACTGGATAGCTAATTGAAAATACATGCTTGTGTGCGTCGACTCTTTGCGACCCCATGGACCATAGCTCTCCAGGCTCCTCTGTCCGTGGGATTCTCCAGGCAAGAATACTGGAGTGGGTTGCCATTTCTTCCTCTGGGGGAATTTCCTGACTCAGAGATCAAACCTGCATCTGGTATGTCTCCTGCATTGGCAGGTGGATTTTTTACCACTAGCACCACTTGGGAAGCTCCCAACAATATGCAAATGAAATATTCTCTTTTAGGTTCCTATCTGTCTATTCAAAGTTGCCCAAACACCAGGATAATAGGAATCCAAAGGAAGAGTGAAGGGAAGGAGAGCTTCAGGAGTCCGTGCCATAGTGCCCTTGAGATGTCCATCATGTGTCTCTCTCTGGTTTGCCCTTTTCAAATCTTCTCTAGCAGCTGGCAAGCTTACTGTGCTTAATGGCAGACTGTAGTTTTCTTGGTTTATCCCAACTGTAATTTCACTTGGTAACATCAGGATATTAGTTTTTTCCTCAGTTTTAAAGGATAACGTGCAGTAATTTAGGGACTTATTTTTGATGAACGATGGTAGGGTAAATACAGAAAACATGAGCAGTCATGGGAACTTTATGGTTGAAGCTTTAAAGATACTTATAGATGGACTCTTGTCTCTTCAGGGCACTGGTACAGAGCTGGCTTCTGCCCTTTGTTTACCCTTAGTAATTTTTTCCTTTGTTAAAGCAGTTTGCAAAATATGTGCAGTATGGTTTCCTTCATACTTAAAAAGTTTAGAAAACACCACAGCAAATTGGTGGTATGTTACCTGTAAGAAAGAGGGTGGGATTGGACTCTAAAGCAGCGGTTCCCAACCTTTATGGCACGTGGGACCCGTTTCGTGGGAGAGTTTTTCCACAGACTGGGGTGGGGATGGTTTGGGGATGATTCAAGTGCATTGCATTTATCATGCACTTTATTTCTATTATTATCAAATCAGCTCCGCCTTAGATCATGAGGCATTAGATCCCAGATGCTGGGGACCCCTGCACAGATTCATTTGCTTTGTATCATTTGTTCACAATGTGAATCTACTGTAAGTATAAAGATAAAAGTATCCAAAGACAACTCAAGCTCCTCCTAGGGAGGGAAATCAGTATAATTTATTTATATAATTTTGAGATAAAAATCACATTATTTTAAAATTTTGATAAAATATTACTTTGGGAGCCGTCAGGCATATTAATATAGTATCCAAGTTTATCTCAAAATGGATACTTAAAAATTCAGTTATTAAGAGTTTATCTTTGGCACTATGGCACCTTATCTTTTAACTAAGGTGATGATTAAACATTCATTTTCCTCCATAGATGATATCTATTTGAAGGTTTGTTTTCAAACTCATCTTTTTTTTTAATGTGAACCATTTTAAGTCTTTATTAAATTTGTTACAATTGCTTCTGTTTTTTTATGTTTTGGATTTTTTAGCCTCCAGGCATGTGAGTTATTGGCTCTCTTAGGGGTTGAACCCACACTCCCTGCGTTGGAAGGCAAAGTCTTAACCGCTGGACCAATGACATCCCTCAAAGTCTGATCTTGATTTATGCAATCGTATGACATTTTTGCGGAGAAGGCAATGGCAACCCACTCCAGTGTTCTTGCCTGGAGAATCCCAGGGACGGGGGAGCCCGGTGGGCTGCCGTCTGTGGGGTCGCACGGAGTCAGACACCACTGAAGAGACTTAGCAGCAGCAGCACGACATTTTTGAAAAGGGAATGATAATTTTTAATGGGAAAGCTATATATGTATGCATATATAAGTCTATCCTAGAAGATTTTCAAAAACAAAAGTAGATTTCATGTAACAGTAGCAGGGAAGACCACTTTGCATTGGCTTGTTGTTAATCTCACATCGGTTTTCACACCTTATTTGGTTTTCATTTTTCTTAACATGACGTACTGATGGCCTGCAGGTAGTCTGTGTAATAGGGATTTAGTGGGAACATAGAGAATAATAGCTGAATGGTTGTAGCTTTCATGAGTGTAATTAGCTTCTTATAAAAGTATAGTTCTGCAGAAAAGATCTGGATATAGAGTAACTATTTCCAGATTTAGGCTTTTATCCCTTGCCTTTTATAAGTTCCTTCTACTTCTGTGCTTTCGGCTTAGTGATCCTTCTAAGAAGATTTCCAAAGCTTCAGGTTTGTTTCCTGTCTCTCCCTTTTAGCTGTAACTCTCAGCAGACTATGGAGAGTTAGGTGCATAATTTCAAAAATTTCAGAATTTTTGAAAGACTTCTGTAAGATTTAACTGCTGTGCCCAGTGATGCATATCAGTCATTAGAAAACCTGACATCCTGCTATTGTCCCTTGTTGTCCAGTTTTAAACCAAGAGTCATTCACTGTCTGGGGAGAACGGCAGTGGAGAATATGAATCTAGCGACTGTCTGGTGACCCTTGCATCTTGCCTTTTTCCTCACTCTTCATTCTGCCAGAGAACTCGCATTCATGGATGTTTACTGACATTTCTGTGTATGTTTGTAATGCCGCAAGGATTACTTGACTTTTCCTTTGTGATAGTCTAACCCTGCATGTCCATCTGCCCTTGTCTATTTTTAATGTCAAGAGACAAATAAATTTAGTTTTCTTCCTTTCGAAAAAACAGTTGTTTGAGAAGTCTCAGTTGGACCCATCTCTGTGCTTTTCTTGAACATCCTAATTATGTTGCAAAAATAACAACAGCACAGAAACTTCAAAATCCAGGAGGAAATGAGCCCATCGACTTGGAGATACATATATATGTAGAAATATATGCTGCTACTGCTGCTAAGTCCCTTCAGTCGTGTCCGACTCTGTGTGACCCCATAGACAGCAGCCTACCAGGCTCCCCTGTCCCTGGGATTCTCCAGGAAAGAACACTGGAGTGGGTTGCCATTTCCTTCTCCAAAGCATGAAAGTGAAAAGTGAAAGGGAAGTCACTCAGTCGTGTCCAACTCTTCTCGATCCCATGGACTGTAGCCTACCAGGCTCCTCCAACCATGGGATTTGCCAGGCAAGAGTACTGGAGTGGGGTGCCATTGCCTTCTCCGTATATATGTATGTATGTATGTATGTATGTATGTATGTATGTAGGTATAGATATTTGTATACACACACACATATATATATACGATCACTTAGAGGATCAGGGGTAGAGATAAGAAGCTGCACTATGAAGTACCACAGCAGATGGCTCATAGTACATTCTTAATAAATATTCATTGAATTAAAAAAAAAAAGAATGAGAAAATTCAAGGGAAAATATTGTTTCCGAAGGGGTTCTGTATATCATTTATTTGTTATATGGTGACCTTACAGATTAACTAAGATGTGGACAATGCAACTGTATGTTTCTTAGAATCTGTTCCATGTCTGATCTTGGTGAGTCACGTTCGTTATGTTTACAGCATCTACATTTGGATGATTTCAAGGGTATTAATTGACAGCACAGGCAGTGGGCTTCTATTACCATTTACAATTTCATTATTGTCATCTGGATGGTGAATGCTGCCACTGTAGGCTGATCTTCCAGACCGGGGGCTGGAGTTGAGCTGACGAGGGACCCCACAGAGTCATCATAAAATGGAAGAGAAGTTGCAGAGACTCGAATCCATGTGTTAGTTAAAAACAAGCTAGAAATTCCCAGCATATTTTAGAGAACTTCCTAGCCTTTTGACATCACTGACTGAGGACATCAAGTGTCTGACAGAGACCATTTAGGGCTTAAGGCCACCATCTTGAACTCTTAAGATGACGTAGTGTTTTCCTCCTTAAATGAGATCCTTTCTTCTTATGTCCTAATAAAGAATGGATTCTTTACTCTTCGAACTGCCCTTTCACAAGGACTTTTAAAATGTCAATTTGGAACGTGTAAGTCCATTGTTTAACACTGAATGGATGGCTGGGGAGTTCAACTGAGATTTTAGAGATTCTTATGCTCAAAGGATTAAAATAATTTTTTTGTGTGTGTTCAGAGCCTATTGCTTGTAACTGTAACTTTGATTCATCAGATTCTGAGCAGCTGAGGCAACTCTTGCCTTTTTTCTGATGGTGGCCATCTGTTATATTCCCTTCTTATCCATGGGACCAAGAAAGCAAAGTGAGAGACACAGAAGAGAAAATGCTAGATCGGTAGCTGGGGTTCATCTAGCTCAGGTGTTGGTCTAATTCAGTGCATGGATTTCACTTTTTTTATTTTAACTTTTTAAAGTTTATTTGTCTGTACCGAGACTAGTTGTGGCATGCAGGATCCAGTTCCCTGACCAGGGATCAAACGCGGGCCCCTTGTATTGGTAGAGCAGAGTCCTAGCTGCTGGAGCACCAGAAGTCCTGGATTTGACTGTTTTTTATGTGGAAATATTTAAGTGACTTTAGTACTTTCTGTCGACTTTGTTTCAGTGAGGTTGGGAAACTGTGCTCTCATAGAGTGGTTGAACCAAGAACTCTAACTGTTCTGCTGATATTTCAGGAGAGGAGGGCTTTGGAGAGTCCATCAGGCCATCTTGATGCAATATGTCTGGGAAAGTGGCTCCTTAGTACATGTCTTAGTCATTGTTAAAACAGCAACGCTGGAGATAAGGTTTTCTCAAGAGGACAGATGGCACGCTCTCTGCACTCTGTCCTCCCGAGTTAATGCCGAGCCATAGCCTGCTGCCGGTGGATCCTCCCAGTTCTCCAAATCATTTAGGTCTGAAGGCAATGCAGTTCCTCACTCCAGGTGACTGCAGCACCTGGAATGTCCAAGGAAAGAAAGTTTTCACTCAAGAATGCCTATGTAAATCAGCTTCTCTGCTTCATTTCTACAGTCTTTCTACTGAAGTTCAGTGCATGTTTGATTTTTCCTGGAAGAAGCAAGAGAGGATATTAAAGCAATGGCTCGACGCGCTCCCGTGTCGTTGATCGTGCCTTTGTGTGCCTTCGAGGTCTGGGTGGACGCAGGAGGTAGAGATGGCGGTTGGATTCCAGTGCTTTCCACCCAGGCACACAGGGTATAATTCTGGAACAATGAAACGTTCCAAGAATGCTGTTTCTGTGAAGTGAGTACCTGCTTTTTAAGACCTCATTTTCTGAATAGGACTCTGAAATTGGAACCAAGAAAATCTGCACTTCAGTGCCACCCATTAGCCGCCCTCTATTCTTTTGAACTGTGGGTGGTCTTCTTAAGTATATTTCAGCATACTTCTTTTCTTTTTTAATATGTGACTTTGAATTTTGTTCTGCTTCATTACATCTTTTTTTTTATAATCTGACCAAAATGTTATTTAATTATGTGCCAAGTAATGGGATTGTGTCATCAAAACTCACATTATTTTTGTAAGGCTTTATAATATTAGACTATATTAATGAGATGCTAGGAAAAGGAATATTTTTGGGGAAAATATACTTACATCAAATTAAGTTCTTAACTTCATTGTGATAATAATCATTTAATTCTGATATTTTTTTTCTCTTAAAAGTTACTTTGATTTTAACTTTTTAATTACTGTTATACTAAATTTCGCTCAGTCGTGTCTGACTCTTTGCGACCCCATGGACTGTAGCCTACCAGGCTTCTCAGTCCATGGGATTTTCCAGGCAAGAGTACTGGAGTGGGTTGCCATTTCCTTCTCCAGGGGATCTTCCCGACCCAGAGATCAAACCCGGGTCTCCGGCATTGTAGGCAGACGCTTTACCCTCTGAGCCACCAGGGAAGTTATACTAAATTTCCATATGCACTGAAATGGTGATTTTGTGATGAGTGAGGTAAAACTTGTATCAAAAGTCTATAATTGTTTAAAGCATGATTTTCAACCTTGCACTTTTGACATTTGGGGCCACATAACTCTTTGTTGGGGGTTTCCCTGGTGGCTCAGATGGTAAAGAATCTGCCTGCAATGCAGGAGACCTGGGTTCGATCCCTGGGTTAGGAAGATGCCATGGAGAAGGGAATGGCTATCCACTCCAGTATTTTTCCCTGGAGAATCCCATGGACAGAGGTGGAGCCATCCTGTGCACTGTGTTTGGGAGCACAGATTGTAATTTTCCTTCCTTTGGGAAACAGAATATTTCTAATAGTCTTGTTGGATGTAGAGTACTCCAGTCTTTAAAACCTGAAGTTGGACTGATGTCTCCTTTTCTGTACTTCCCTTTGCCCTTGAATTCCTCATGCTTTCTTGGTCTTCATGCGTACTACCCGCAATACTCCATGACCATAGTCTCGATGCTACATCACTGTCATTTTTCACAGGAAAGGGTATCATACCCTTTCCTCCATCAGGGACTTGTTGCAGCTCCACAGAGTGACATCTAGGCACTTCAACAGTTGCGCTCACGTGGCCTCATCTCTGCCCATGGATTTTGTTAACCAGAATGGGCTTTTCTGCTCCACAGAGGCACATGGGCTGCTTCACGCCGTGTGTTTGATACCCTGCCCTGTTCCTTTGTTTGCTTTCTCTCCCTGAGTGTCCCGTTCCTTAGAATGGTTGTCCGTCATCTGCTGTTTCATCTTCTCCAAATAACCTTCCGAAGTGCAATGAGTCACATTTTGTAGAAGGGATATGTTCCTGAAGACCTAGGAAAAATTCAAAATTCACAAAGTTCGAGCCTGATTTTTCTCTTAGGAAATGATTCACATTATATAAAATTGTATGCATAAAATTACAGCCTTATTAATGTTCTGTACCACAGTCTTTCACGTTAAAGTAAGGCCATTTGGGAACCCTACCAAAAGCTAACCTGAGTTAGTATTTCTGTCAGCACTTTGCCTGCAGTTTGTGGTTTTTACCAGCCACTTTCTCCAAAACATTCTGAAAATTTTTCAGTATATCCAACTTGTAGGCTACTTCTGTTAATAATTTGATTCAAAAAATCACGGTTTTCTTGTGGCCAAGATAAAAGGATAGTGGAAGAGCTCTGCATGGTTGAAAAGGAGCTGGTGCAGGTAACAGATTATTGCCAAGTTGGAGTTGCATACCCCGAGGCTTGATCCTATGAGCATCATTTAGATGCTTTTAACACACTTTGATCTGTGTGTTAGGAGAAGACGTAAGGGGTAGACCTAACGTCTTGGTGAGTTTGGGCTGTTGTAACAAGACACGATAGACTGGTTGACTTCAGCAGCAAAATTTATTTCTCACAGTCCTGGAGGCTGGAAAGTCCAAGATCAAGGTGCCACAAATTGAGGTGTGGTTGTTACTGTTCAGTCGCTCAGTCACGTCTGACTCTTTGTGACCCCCATGAACTGCAGCACGCCAGGCTTCCCTGTCCTTCACTATCTCCCGGAGTTTGCTCATCCTCATGTCTGTTGAATCGGTGATGCCATCCACCCATCTCATCCTCTGTCGCCCCTTCTCCTCCTGCCCTCAGTCTTTCTCAGCATCAGGGTCTTTTCCAGTGCCTCAGCTGTTTGTACCAGGTGGCCAAAGTATTGGAGCTTCAGCTTGAGCATCAGTCCTTGCAATGAATATTCAGGATTGATTTCTTTTAGGATTGACTGGTTTAATCTTGCTGTCCAAGGGACTCTCGAAAGTCTTCTCCAGCACCTCAGTTTGAAAGCATCAGTTCCTGTTTGATACTCAGCCATCTTTATGGTCCAACTGTCACATCTGTACATGACTACTGGAAAAACATAGCTTTGACTATATTGACCTTTGTCAGCAAAGTGATGTCTCTGTTTTTTAGTATACTGCCTAGGTTTGTCATAGATTTTCTTCCAAGGAGCAAGGGTCTTTTAATTTCATGGCTGAAGTCACCATGGGGAGCCTGCTTTTTGTCTCCCAGATGTACACTTTCTCACTGTACCATCACCTGGCAGAGCGGGGGAAGCTCTGGGATCTCTTCATCATCATATTTTTGGGGCACTAATCCCATCATGGAGACTCCACCTTCATGACCTTGTCTGAACCCAGTTACCTCCCAAAGGCTCTACCTCTACAGTAGGAATTAGGGTTTCAACATATGCATGTTGGGGAGGCACAACGTTCAGTCCATAGAACCTATTTACTAAAGCACTGGTTAGTGAGAGAATCAGATGGTTATGATTTACTAAAATAATGGATCAGAGCTCATATAATCATGATAGAGTTTGTGGCTTTGCTAGTTCTCCATTTTTTCCCAATGTCAGTTATGTGATTATTGGCTCAAATTACACACCAGTAATTCTGAAGGAAATCAACCCTGAATATTCATTGGAAGGACTAATGCTGAAGCCGGAGTCCCAATTCTTTGGCAGCTTGATGTGAAGAGCTGATTCACTGAAAAGTACCCTGATGCTGGGAGAGATTGAAGGCAAAAGGAAAGGGGGCGGCAGAGGATGAATGGTCTGATAGCATCACTGACTCCATGGACATGAATTTGAGTAAATTCTGGGAGATCGTGAAGGACAGAGGAGCCCGGTGTGCTGCAGTTCATGGGGTCGCAAAGAGTCAGACATGACTTAGAACTGAACAACAGCAAAATTATTGGCTGGGGCAATAACTTGATGTTATTGATTCATGGGAAAATGACATGGGTTTTGTTAACAAAATTGAACCAACCATGTATTAGGACTTGTTAAAGCAATGGCACCCCACTCCAGTACTCTTGCCTGGAAAATCCCATGGATGGAGGAGCCTGGTAGGCTGCAGTCCATGGGGTTACTAAGAGTTGGGCACGACTGAGCGACTTCACTTTCACTTTTCACTTTCATGCATTGGAGAAGGAAATGGCAACCCACTCCAGTGTTCTTGCCTCGAGAATCCCAGGGACAGAGGAGCCTAGTGGGCTGCCGTCTATGGAGTCGCACAGAGTCGAACACGACTGAAGCGAGTTAGCAGCAGCAGCAGCAAAGCAAACATAGAACAGGGACACATGTAACGAGATGTGTGGTCCTCCTGGTGGGGGTATTGGGGGTGGCAGTTCAGGGAAGAGATTGCATTCCTCCAAGTGGCCAGTCTGTGTTTGCAATGCTGGCCCCGTCTGGCCCTCCTTCTACTTTCTTTCATTGTACCTTGCTGGTGCCTTTAGTATAGTAATCCTTTTATTATTATTTTTCTGTTTGTGTTGGTTTTGTGTGTGTGTGTGTGTGTGTGCGTGGTAATAGACGTTTTAGCTGCCAGAGAACAAGGACTGTCTGTTCATTTCTACCCTCTCCAGTGGTCGACACTTAACATCCTGAGAGTAAACATTCAGTACATTGTCTCAGTGACCCATTTCTAAGGGGATGCTGGCAAACCAGCATGCATCCAGAGCGGGACAAGCAGATTGCTGCATATTCTTGAATCCCTGTTACATGAGGAGTTGATGAAGCTGGGGTTGTTTAGGTTGGAAAATAGTCGTGTTTGCATTTCGTAGTCCAGATTGGACAACACAGAGCAAAGCATCGTGGTTAAGAATTAAAAGCAGTGTGACCTTCGGCAGGTCTTGGTGTAAATTTTGCAAAAATCAGAACAGAGTGAGTCTCTCCTTGGCTGGTCGAAAAGCACCGGCAGCTGGCAAGGTGCTGCTCCAGTGCGGAGTCAGCAGCCACTGTCTCCTGTCCTCTGGTTACTTTTCCTCCTTCCTCTCACTTTCTCCCCTTCACCCCCAAATCCCGCCCTCCATAGAGGATCTTATAGGAGGATCTTACCTATCTTATAGACATGGAAGATAAGGTTAGAGGGTTAAGTGGTTTGTTTGAGATCTCTTAGGAAGATGTGAAAGAAGGAACCGAATCTGGGTGTCTGTCCATTATTCTTTTTTGGACAGGATAACTGTCTTCAGACATTTGAGAGGGTGTCATGTAGGAGATGGAGGAGACTTAGAGAGCATCACTATGTCTGTGTATATGTATATTTGCTCAGTCATGTCCGACTCTTTGCGACCCCATGGACTATATAGTCCATGGAATTCTCTAGGCCAGAATACTGGAGTGGGTAGCCTTTCCCTTCTCCAGGAGATCTTCCCAATCCAGGGATCAAACCCAGGTCTCCCGCATTGCAGGCAGATTCTTTACCAGCTGAGCCACATCACATCACAGGCTAAAACCAGGGCTGATGGGGAGACATTAGCCATGTGAAGTGGAAACACCAGAGGCGATCTGAACTTCTAACATCGCAGCTGCTTTTGGAATCAGAAGTTTCCCATTATTAGGAAAGTGTTCCTGCAGAAACTGAGGGAGCAGAATAATAGCCAAAGGGGCTGGAACAAGGGGATTTCCTCACTGGGAGAGAGAATTGTACGAGATGTCTCTAAGTCTCTTCCAAATTTAAAATCACATGATTCTTGTTTCTCTTTCCTTTCCTGGGTGGAGTCAGCCAATCATTGAATTAATATAATTTCACTGCTGACACAGGAACGGGGAGTCTTTATATTCTACCAGAGAGAACCAGGGTTTGAAAAGTTGTTCTCCTGTTAGAATATGTAGAGGGGGAGTTGTCAGGACGACATAATCAAAATGGTGCTTGAGAGTAGAGATGGAAGGAGAATTCAGGTGCTGTCAGAGCTTTTGTAGGATTCAGCAAATGGCAACCGGTGTTAATTTTCAGATTTTTTTTTTTTTTTTTTGAGAATTGGGCAATCAGCAGTTTTCAGGAACTGGTTTCATCGAGTAGTGCAGACTAGGGAGGTAAAGATGATATTTGAAATTAAGGTATGTGATGGTTATGAATGCACCCATAATTACTTGTGTAAGTTCTGCCTGTTCCAAGGAGACAAGAGAAAAGTGACATCTTTTACATTATTAACATACTGAACTGGTACACACATCATTTGGCATTTCTTTGTGTAAATTTTGAACCGCACCTTTCTCTTTGTTAAAGATTTTGTCTTCCTACACAATTTCTATCCATTCTATCTTAAGAAGAAAGTAGTCTTCTGGATTAAAAAAAAAAAGAGTAATGAAGATAAGAAATATCCTTGAAGTGAGGGGTCAATAAGACAGTCTTCACATTTATTTAACATCTCCACTGTTCTTTGACTGTTATTCATACAGTCTCATTTAATTCCTATTAATTCTGTCCACATCTTATGGAAAAGGATGTGAGGTTCACAGGTTAAATAACTCACCCCAGGCTCTGCAGTAAGGAAATGATCCATCTTAAAAGGCAGACAAATAGATTTTTTTGTAGAAATGGCTCATTCACTCTCTGTAAAATCATTTAGGAGCTCTAAATTATAAGGCAGTTGGTGGCATATGACATATGCTTGATTTCCCAATATAGTCAGTCAGATGTAGCTTGTAAGTAATCCCTGTATTTTATTAGTTGTACCCTCATTTGTATTTTCCCTTCATTATGGGCTCCTATCTATTACTCCCTACATGAGAAACATGTGATATTCAGGAAGCCGTAGTAGTAACATTAAAAGAACTAATGGAAATGAACTTGGCAAATAGACCTACTTGTCTTATACAGGAATAAAATCAATAGAATTCTGCTTGTGAATTGGAAGGAATTTACACTTGGCAGACGATTCTAAAAAATATTCTTCACCTTCAAGAACCATCTATGTTTTAAAAACACAAGTTTTTGATGCTAGTCCTCCTTAGAATCTGAAAAAACATACATTCACCACCCTTTCACAGAAAGATACAGAGGACAAGAGATAATTCAGTGTACTTTAAAAATGAGTTTTCTTCCTTGAACATTTAAAAATAAAATATTTGCACCACATCTTTGGCAGGAATTCAGTAGCAATGATAAGAATAGAGTCACCTTCTGTGTCTAACGTAGCCTTTATAGTGGCTTTGTTTCATAGTTTTATAAATTGGGCTTTCTGGTTTCCTTGGCAACCCAGTTGTCGACATTGGTTGCTAAGGAGCAGCTTCGGCTGCACAAAGCAGAAGGAGCTGAGTCTGCTACCGGGTGACTTCATCCCTGGCAGTGACAGGCGGTGGGGATCTTAGTGCTTGTTCAAGTGAGGCCTCCATCTTGAGTTTCATCCTGAAGGATTCCGATGGATTTTCATGACTTGTGTTATTCTGATGGTTACGAGGAGGTAGAGGCGCTCATGGGAACTGACAGTCGTGTAGCATGCACAGCATCTAAGTTCTCAGCTCTGTTTCATCAATCACCTGATGTCAGTGACTTATTCAACAAAAGAGAATCTATTGCTGTAGTTACAAGATACCAAATAAGCCATCCTATCTTCTTTCTTAAATGTTGCAGAGGACACTCGAGAAAGGAAGCCAACTGTTCATCTTTGCAAAGCGATGTGAGAGCAGGACACTGATGTTGGATTTCAGCTAAAAGAAGTAGAGATTTTCATGAACTTGAACCATGACCAAGTGTTCAGTCCAGTTAAAAATAACCCACCGTCTTGGCTAAACGGTGCTGCAATGAACAGGGGGTGCATGTATCCTTCTGGACTATGTTTTTCTCCGGATATATGCAGGAGTGGGATTGCAGGATGATACGGTAGCTCTATTTTTAGTTTTTTTATGGAACCTCCATTCTGCTCTCCACAGTAGCTGATTTTCAGGCCCAGTGAAGTCAGAAAAACTGAAATATTGTATGATACCACTTATAATGTGGAATCTAAAAAGGTGATACAAATGATCTTATTTACAAAACAGAAACAGACTCACAAACTTAGAGCAAGAACTTCTGGTTACTTGGCAGGGAAAGGAAGTTAGGGAGTTTGGGGTTGACATGTACACCCTGCTATATTTAACATAAATAACCTCTGAACCTACTGTTCAAAAAATAAATAAATGAATAACATTGGCTGTCAAAAAAAAAAAAAAACCCAAACTGTAACCAAATTTTTCTTTATTGACAGGTAAGAGATATTGCAGTTCTTACAGAAATACATTGTTAATTTGGTGTATGCATATTTTTTAATGTGACTTTATAAGCTGTGATCAGCATAGTAATTCGTTCATAAATCTCTGTCTGGGTGCGTGTTGCATGAGGACATGAGTGATGTGTGAATCTTTGAGGTCAGAGGTAGACGATCCTCGTGTTCAAAACAGGTGCCCAGGACGAGTGTAAGCACCACTTTCACAGCTCAGGTGTGAGCTCGACATCTGTCCTTCAAACTGTCAAGCCTGGAGGGCTGATGAGAGTTATGGAGAGTGTTAATGGAGTGAGGGAGTACCACTTCTCCTCCTTGCTTGGTTTTGGATGGTCGCATTCTACAAGTTAGTCATCTGGTATTATCTTTTGGAGATCTTCAAATACAGACAGTTTAGTTTTGGAAGCCCACATAATTAAGTAGGCTGGTGATACTCTTTGGACACGTGAGTTATGCTCTCTGAGCCTCACATTCATTATCTGTAAAGTGAGTTGGTAATAATACCATAGGCTCCTCTGTCCATGCGGATTCTCCAGGCAAGAATATTGGAGTGGGTTGCCGTGCCCTTCTCCAGGGGATCTTCCCGACCCAGGGATCAAACCGGAGTCCCCTGTGTCTCCTCCATTGAAGGCAGATTCTTTACCTCTGAGCTCTCCGAGGAGCCTGATAACCCGATTCAGACCAAACCCTTTATAAGAAGTTAGAGCTGATACTTAGAGCGTAAAGCACTGTGATTCTGTTTTAAGACTCATGTTCATCTGAAAGGGCACTCACTTGATTCAGGTCAGCCGTTTTATTGAGCATCTAATACGTTAGTGATTTTTCTGGATGTTGGGGGTAGGTCTGTGAAGAAGTTAGGAGTTCAGTTTCAGGTGTCCTAGGTTTGAGATCTCTGTTAGATGCTGACAAGGCAGTCGATTCAAGTCTGGAATTCAGGTGAGAAGTCTGGGTTGAAGATATAAATTAGGAGGACATTTGCATAGAGTGGTAGTATTTAAAGCCATGAAACTGGATGAACTCACCGAGGAAATGAGTGTCAGTAGAGAGGAGTTCCGTGAACTGACCTTAATTTTGGGGTGCTCCGAAAAAAAAAAACAGAGCAAGGGAAAGAAAAGGCACCACGTGGAGAAGGTGATGGCATCCCACTCCAGTACTCTTGTCTGGAAAATCCCATGGACGGAGGAGCCTGATAGGCTGCAGTCCATGGGGTCGCTAAGAGTCGGACAGGACTGAGCGACTTCACTTTCACTTTTCACTTTCATGCATTGGAGAAGGAAATGGCAACCCACTCCAGTGTTCTTGCCTAGAGAATCCCAAGGACAGGGGAGTCTGGTGGGCTACCGTGTATGGGATCGCACAGAGTCGGACACGACTGAAGTGACTTAGCAGCAGCAGCAGAGAGGACTGAGAAGGGATAACTGGCTTCTGGGGGAAAGCCAGCAGCGTGGGATGTCCTGTAAGCCGAGAGAAGGCAGGGCCAAGAGGACCGAGTGACACCTGGGCGTGCACTAAGGGAAGATATGTCCCGAGAACTGATCGAATGCACTGACCTAGAGGCCAGAGGCAATCTTGACAAGAGCAGCTTAGTGGAGAAGTGGAGTCAAAACCTGTTGTAGGTTTGGGCCTTTAGGGAAATAATGTGAGGGGAGAGATTGGAGCAAACATAGACAACTCTTTCAGGAAGAAATGGGGAGGAAGCTGGTGACGGAAGTAGGATGATAAGGATGGAGGGCTTTCATCAGATATTTGAATCTGCAAACATTGGGCCTTTGGTCTATGTGGACAGATTTAATTTCTTTAGTTTCTTTGCTGTGCCTGTTGTGATAGCCCATAATCATTAGTATTTTTTTTTTTTGAGTTTTGATTTGCAAGTTCTCAGTTTCAACAACAAAATTAAGTTGTTGTGTCCTATATGGATTATTTAACATAAATATTTCCCCTGCAGTGCCAAAGCAATATAGTCTAATGGTTAACACCGTGTACTTTATGTCATTCAGCTGAAATCTGAGTCTCAGTTCTCCTCCTTCTTAACCATGTGAGCTGTGAAATTCTTTTATTAGTTTTCCTTAGCCTTTGTTTTTTTTTTTTTTTCACCTAGCAAATTGTTGTTCAGTTGTAATTTGTATCTGATTCTTTGCAACCCCATGGACTGCAGCACTCCAGGCTTCTCTGTCCTCACTATATCCTGGAGTTTGCTCAAACTCATGTCCATTGAGCTGATACCATCCAACCACCCAACCGTCTCATCCTCTGTCACCCCCTTCTCCTCCTGCCCTCAGTCTTCCCCAGCATCAGGGGCTTTTCCAATGAGTCGGCTCTTCGAATCAGGTGGCCACAGTACTGGAGCTTCAGCTTCAGCATTAGTTCTTCCAGTGAATATTCAGGGTTGATTTCCTTTAAGATTGACTGGTTTGATTTCCTTACTGTCCAAGGGACTCTCAAGAGTCTTCTCCAGCACCACAATTCTGGTAGCAATTCTTACCTTGTAGAGATGCCATGAGTCTTAAATGAACTGTACTTGCTCATGCATGCTCAGTCCTGTCTGGCTCTTTGTGACCCCATGGATTGTAGCCCACGAGACTCCTCTGTCCATGGGATTTTCTGGGTAAGAATACTGGAGTGGGTTGCCACTGTTTGCTCCATTAAATGAAGTAATACAGTTACAACTTTTAGGTCAGCACTAATACCTATGTAAACTTCCCAGTAAAGCTTAGCTTTATTGTAGCTATTAACTTATATTTCAACATGAAGTAACTTGCCAGCAAATTTGGAAAACTCAGCAGTGGCCACAGGACTGGAAAAGGTCCGTTTTCAGTCCAATCCCAAAGAAAGGCAATGCCAAAGAATGCTCAAACTACCGCACAGTTGCACTCATCTCACACGCTAGTAAAGTAATGCTCAAAATTCTCCAAGCCAGGCTTCAGCAATATGTGAACCGTGAACTTCCTGATGTTCAAGCTGGTTTTAGAAAAGGCAGAGGAACCAGAGATCAAGTTGCCAACATCCGCTGGATCATGGAAAAAGCAAGAGAGTTCCAGAAAAACATCTATTTCTGCTTTATTGACTGTGCCAAAGCCTTTGACTATGTGGATCACAATAAACTGTGGAAAATTCTGAAAGAGATGGGAATACCAGACCACCTGATCTGCCTCTTGAGAAATTTGTATGCAGGTCAGGAAGCAACAGTTAGAACTGGACATGGAACAACAGAGTGGTTTCAAATAGGAAAAGGAGTTCATCAAGGCTGTATATTGTCACCCTGCTTATTTAACGTCTATGCAGAGTACATCATGAGAAACGCTGGGCTGGAAGAAACACAAGCTGGAATCAAGATTGCTGGGAGAAATATCAATAACCTCAGATATGCAGATGACACCACCCTTATGGCAGAAAGTGAAGAGGAACTAAAAAGCCTCTTGATGAAAGTGAAAGTGGAGAGTGAAAAAGTTGGCTTAAAGCTCAACATTCAGAAAACGAAGATCATGGCATCCGGTCCCACCACTTCATGGGAAATAGATGGGGAAACAGTGGAAACAGTGTCAGACTTTATTTTGGGGGGCTCCAAAATCACTGTAGATGGTGACCGCAGCCATGAAATTAAAAGACGCTTACTCCTTGGAAGGAAAGTTATGACCAACCTAGGTAGCATATTGAAAAGCAGAGACATTACTTTGCCAACAAAGGTCCGTCTAGTCAAGGTATGGTTTTTCCTGTGGTCATGTATGGATGTGAGAGTTGGACTGTGAAGAAAGCTGAGCGCTGAAGAATTGATGGTTTTGTTTTGTTTTTGTTTTTTTTTGTGGGGAAAAGACTTTAATAGACAATACTCCAAAGAAGGCATACAGATGGCCAACAAACACATGAAAAGATGCTCAACATAACTCATTAATTATTAGAGAAATAATTTGCATTATTGCAATATTGCATTAGAGAAATTTGATTTGCATTTCAAATCAAAATCAAATTACAAAATTCAAATCAAATTTACAATGAGATATCACCTCACACTGATCAAACCGTGGTGTTGGAGAAGACTCTTGAGAGTCCCTTGGACTACAAGGAGATCCAGCCAGTCCATTCTGAAGGAGATCAGCCCTGGGATTTCTTTGGAAGGAATGATGCTAAAGCTGAAACTCCAGTACTCTGGCCACCTCATGTGAAGAGTTGACTCATTGGAAAAGACTCTGATGCTGGGAGGGATTGGGGGCAGGAGGAGAAGGGGACGACAGAGGATGAGATGGCTGGATGGCATCACTGACTCGATGGATGTGAGTCTGAGTGAACTCCGGGAGTTGGTGATGGACAGGGAGTCCTGGCGTGCTGCGATTCATGGGGTTGCAAAGAGTTGGACATGACTGAGTGACTGAACTGAACTGAACTGAACTGAACATAAGGTAGGAGAAGGCGATGGCACCCCACTCCAGTAATCTTGTCTGGAAAATCCCATGGACGGAGGAGCCTGATAGGCTGCAGTCCATGGGGTCGCGAAGAGTTGGACATGACTGAGCGACTTCACTTTCACTTTTCACTTTCATGCATTGGGGAAGGAAATGGCAACCCACTCCAGTGTTCTTGCCTTGAGAATCCCAGGGACGGGGGAGTCTGGTGGGCTGCCGTCTATGCGGTCACACAGAGTCGCACACGACTGAAGTGACTTAGCAGCAACATAAGGTAGGAAGAAATATGAGGTTGGGAATTGACCATACTTGAGTTTCTACTCCATTTCATTATTGTCTATACATCTTACTTAACACTGGTAAATTTGTTTCCTTATATCTAAAATGAAGTTAATAATCCTTAACACAAAGAAAAGTAAATGATATATTTATAAAATTGTACCTTAAAAAGTGCCATACAAATATTCATTTCATTTATTTAAAATGTAATTCTTTTTTAAAATATATTTGACCTCTACCATTAAATTTGTGTACTAAGAAAAAATCTTAATCCATCTTTGCAGTTTTAACCGTGTAATTTCATGGAAAGTTTGGGTTCCAAGGAGAATGAGGGTGTCCAGTGGCAATATAAGAAGATGTGTTACCATTATTATTTTTCATAAAAAGTTTTGAAGTGTGGAAGATACTACAAAATGGAAGAACAGAAATGTGACTCTGTTCCACATATATGCAGTTATTAAATTTTTCTCCCATATGGACTGGCTCAAGTGAACTAACTTACTTGTTGCCAAGCAGGTGTCTTTTTATCTTTCTGCCAGAATACTGTGTCCTTTAGGTGTTTTTATTAAAGAGGAGAAAAATGATCTATAACAGCTGGTTAAAAAAAAAAAAAAAAGATGAAGGAGAATGAGGTCAGCTAATCATCTAAGGAAGCTTCCAAGTAAGAATAACCTAATGGGAAAAAAATGAGGTTAGTATGGCCTTGTTTGATAAAAATCTCACTTGACTGCTCACAAATTCCCTGACCATAACCGAAGTAACTCCAATCCCTTTTGAGTCCACTTGGTCATCCCCTGGGGCTTATCTGATAGCTCAGTTGGTAAAGAATCCGCCTGCAATGCAGGAGACCCGGTTCAATTCCTGGGTTGGGAGATCCCCTGGAGAAGGGCTAGGCTACCCACTCCAGTATCGTAGGATGCCGTAAGGATGTGGAGGAGCTGTAGTAACTAGTGCTGTTACTGCTAGTTTGTATGTATATACTTCTCAGATCTTTAAAAAACAACAACAACAACACTTTCTTGAGCTTTGTTGCCTGTAATTTTTAAAACAATCCCATGAGATCAGTTTTAGAACTAGGGTTACATCCACTTTAAGAAGAAACAACTGGTTTCTGTGATTGCATAATTACCTTTGGGTCAAAGCTGGAACTGAGCCACTTTAGAAAGTTGTTGGATGAAGTATGTTTCCTCCCTCCCCCGCCTCCCCACCCCCTCACCTTTCAGACACTGTGCAACAAATGTGAATTGTAGAGTTCTGAGCTTCTTTTGGGTGCCTGAGGATTCTATTTTAGTTTTTAAATAATACATGTGTCTTGAATCAAAACTACATCTAGACTCACTCTTTCCACCAGACACACAACTGGTCCTTAAAAACTCTCTGTTGGCTAACCAATCACAGTATTCTGTTGCAGCATGTGGTCATCGTATAATTCATTGTCGCTGTTGCTGAACAGGATGCTCGGCAGTTATTTTAAAGGAGTAAGAAGAAATTCTGGCATTTAAAGTTTTTCGGTCGTATGCATAGAAGGCCACTATGGAGCACACATAACGTTGCTCTGAGAGCGATGGGGGAAAGATACCTAGCGGATGTCCAAGAGACAGCTAGGAGATGATCCCGCAGCCACATACAAATAAGCATTGAGGTTGTGTGTGACATAGCCCGAGCGAATGAAAGATCATGGTGGGTAAAGGCGGCTGATTCAGGGAGAGGCTGGACTGGTCTCTTGGAGCGGGAGTCCAGGTTGATGGGTGGAGAGCAGGGAAGGGCATTTCAGTGGACGGGAACAGGGAGGACGGTATAGGGCCGGTGGAACTGGCAAGGGGAGGTGATGCCAACCCGGTGAAGGTTACACTGGAGTCATTTTCTGTCACTTAGTGACCAAATGTCACCTTAGAACAAGCTTTGTTGCTTTCACGTGGGCTAATTCTTAGAGCCTTGGGGTAAAAACTGTGACAGAGTTTAACAAATTAAATCGTGTTCTCATTGAAGCAAGAGTGGTAACCAGTAGCAGTCTTAATTTCCCTGTTCCTTGTCTTTACTCCTGTTGCTTGTTGGCAAAGCTATTTAGCTTAATTTGAATTTAATCTAATACTTGGATTCAGGAAGAGGCTGGTGTTTTAAAAAAATCAAGATCTTTTAAAGCCTTTTTCTACATTTAAAATATAATCCAAAGTATTTCCCAAGCATTCTTTTCTGAACTCTTTTCCAACGAAGCCTTTCGCTTGGTTTCTTTCTCCAGTGCTCAATTCCTACTGTATCTTCAGTTTCTTCATCTGGCAAATGGAAATTAATACTAAGCATCTCGTGTGACTTTATTGAGTTAGCCAAAAAATTTGGGTTTTCCCCTAACATCTTACAGAAAAACCCAGAGGAACTTTTTTTGCCAACCCTGTTAGGAATGTTAAATTACTGTGATGTAATGTGAAAACTCTATACATTGAAAGGTGCAGAAGCTACTCTAAAATGATCTTATATTATTAAATATACAACTGTATAATTTATGTTTGACTAAAAAGCATAGCTTTTATCTAATGACTGTATTTGGAAATTGTAACATACATTTTATTATTTTTCCTTTTGTCTTGCCTTGTCTTCACATTATCCAGGAGTTTTCAATTCATCCAAATTAGTTTAATGTGATTTGAAAGACCCAGTACTTCACCGCATTCATCACTCATGCTTTTGCAAAGAAGATTTGAAATGTCTTATTTTGAAACTAGTGAAATGGATTCTTTTTTCCCTGCGGCTTTTAAAAAGCATTTCAGAAAGTTATGTTTAATTTGAATCACTATGTCTTAGGACCAGTTACAAGAAGTTTTCTTTTAAAACTTTTTCTGTTGATCAAGTTTGCTAGTTATTAAATATTAGAGATTTCTTTGTAAAAGAATTATGAAAATTTGCATGAGAGACTGCACTCTACCAAGACGCAGACAGATAAAAAGAGTAAAAATAAGAGTAAAATAAATAATAAGTAAAGTTTTAAAAATCTGAGGATTTAATTTTTGGCCTGTAAAAACTGTATCATATTAAATTTACAGAGAAGTCATTCAAAGCTGAGTCTTAAGGTTTATTTAGAGAGGCTTATATTCACTGACTACCAAGCAGTTCTTTTCACTGTGGCTTTGTTTAAAGAGTTTAGGATTGATTTACGTGGCCTCTTATTTATAACCTGAGACCAAGACAGTGTAGCCAGCCAAAACAATGTACAGTGTCAAAAGCACTTTAACTAAACACTGAGAAATTCATCTTTGTTGCCAGCATGAGACTAGCCAGGTCATCCACTGCCAAAATAATAGGAACAGCATGCTTTTACAGGCTTAGCACTTCTGGCTCTGTTTGTCTGTAGCCATAAATTTTTAGGAATCACAGTATAAAATGCTGGGATCCAAAGCTGTATTGTGGATTTTAAAAATGTTCATCACTTTGATCGTGTTTTCTAATTACATTCTTCTGAATACTTAGTTTTTCTCTTCCTATACTTTAAAAATAAGAACACTTTTATGTATGTAAGCAGTTCTTTTTGGCTCCCTAACGTCTCAACTGGTGATTTTTGTTTTGCACCTAAAGCAGATGTCCAGCACCCCTGCAGCGCATCTGGTTGAAGGAACAAAACTGATTTGTTTTCTTTGTTGGGAAGGAGTGCTTCCCATTAAGATAGTGGTTTTAGAGGTGGGCTTCCCTGGTGGCTCAGACAGTAAAGAATCCGCCTGCGGTACAGGAGACTCAAGTTTAGTCTTCTGGGTCGGGAAGATCTCCTGGAGGAGGAAATGATAACCCACTCCAGTATTCTTGCCTGGAGAGTTCCATGAACAGAGGAACCCAGTGGGTTACGGTCCATGGGGTCACAAAGAGTCAGAATAACACATAGAGGTGGGAGTTCATGTCCTGTTGTCTCCCGGGGCAGAGGGGACGGCCCTCAAGCAGCAAATAAGAAGCCCCTTGGAAGGACAGAGGCCTGGCATCTTTGTTTCCCTACGACTACCCTGAAGGACGCTGTATGGTACCAGGATCCACGTTCCTCAGAGCTGTTGATTGCGTTACTTTCTGAATTCGGATGCAAAGGAAAAAGGAAGGAAGGAGGCAGGAAGAAAGGGAAAAAAAAAAAGATGGAAGGAACAAAAGAGAGGATGGGAAGACGGAAAAGAAGAGGAAAGAAGGGAGGGAGGAAGACAGAAAATACTAACAGATTCATTATTGCACAGACCTCCCAGTTTACAGTAGAGGTGTAGCTGCCTGGTTCATTTGGGCCATGCTCAGTTCATTACAGCACTTCTAAGCAAAATGAAAACTTCCAAGAGGAATGTGCTAGAAGTTACTTGAAAGGCTAGCGTGATATCTTGTTTCCTATTCTGACAAGATCCGTTTGGGAAAGTGGTATCATTTAGACCCATCTTACAGCACAGGAAAATAGTGCTGATCCCAGTGATTAACACGGCAGTTACAGCCCTGGAGCCTCAAACTCCAGGTCCCGTCTGATCCGTAGTGCCGTGAGGGAAATAACTATGAGCCGTGTCCTGGGTGGCAAAGCTCTGGGTTGCTCTTAGACGCCTCTCCTTACCTTCCATGTTATTGTGGAAAAGAACTCGACCTTTCTGACATTCAGGTGCCTGGTCTGCCAGGAATGCCTTGGGTTGAACACATTTCATAAGGTTATTTGAGGTGCAGATGAGGCCATGTATGTTGGGACTGTTAACCCTTGGCGAATTGTAAAATGCTATTCAAATTCGCGACTGAACAACAAATTCAAATCGGGTGATAAGTTGTGGTTATTCTGATATCTGGGACTTATCTTTTATATTGTGTGTATGTGTGTTTTTTTCCCCTTTGCAAACACAGCATTTGCTACAAAGAGGGGGAAAAAAACCCAGCCAGAATTGCACACCTCAAACCTTTACTATTTCTGTTAGCATTTTGATAAAGTATTCATATATAAATGATTAAGAATGCTTATGGATATTCTTCTATATATTCAATCTGGCATCCTCTATTCCTTTTCCATAATATATTGGCATATGTATTTTTCCATTTTACAATGTAATTTAAGTGATTATTTAATTGTTGGAAGTTTAGGCTTTGCAAAATTTTAAAAAATGTATTGTATTATCTGGTGGAGTCTTTGTTCTGCCTGATTGTCTAAGTCTTAGAGATAGGTTCTTAGAAGCTGAAGGGCCTTGAGTTTCCACATCAGTCATTGGAAAGTTGTCTTTCCAAACCATCCTTCCAGTCCTGTTTTTCATCCTTATATAGGAAGAACAACTGAAATTCTGGGTTGTAGGACTACTTGCTGACATTTATTGAGAACTTATTCTGTGCCCACTATATGCTTAATATCTAATATCTATAATTGTAACAACAACCCTAATTTAGCTGCCATTATTCCCATTATATAGGTGAGTACACTGGGGTACACAGAGGTGAAGCAACTTACTTAAGATCACACAGTAGTGAGTGGGGAAGCGCTGGGGTTTGGGGCTGATTTCTCAGGAAGTGCTAAGTGCTACATGACACAGGAAGCTGAGAGACCATTTATTAGCCTGTCATGATCTGCATATTTTGTTTAACTCTTCGTATTTACAGTCTGTCAGAAGTCAAGAATTCCAGACAATGACTTTTTTTTTTTTATGGAAGATTCGAGTGTTTGCGGAACTTTTCCAGTGTTTTTCAGGAGTCTGGTGAATCATTAGCACACTACTGCCCTTGCTTATGTAATTACGTGTGAGAAGAGAGAATGAGCTTAGAGTACTGGCATTGCGATCCTTTTTCTACTTGAGAATAAAATTCTGATGAAAGGAGATTGGTACCGTTATTATGTAATATATATGATGGTGTTATGCAGAATTGTCATGCTTCACTTCTTTTTTCTGGTATAATAGACTCTGTAAAGAGTAAAAGTGAGGTTACCCTTTTCTTTCTTTGTTTCTTACATTCTTATAAACTAGAATTCAGTGGAGCTTTGTCTTATCTGCAGCTTAGTGACATCAGTGTTGAACAAAAGCGCATATACAATAACGAATTGCTATAGATATTTCCTTCTAGCCACTTGCTCTTCTGCAGTATACTCAATGATGCTTAAAGCTTTGTGGATTTTCAGATTAGCAGACGCATCATTTTACCTTATTTGTTAAATCCAGCCAGTGCCTCTAGTCAAGAGTCCCGTTTATGGCAGGAATGTGGTATATGAGCCATCTTCATCACATTTGGTGAGACTCTTCCCCAGTGTTCTCTCTCTCTCTCTCTCTTTTTTTTTTTTTTTTTTTTTGTGAGAGCTGTTTGGACTACATTTATAACTTTCATTTTAGTTGATCATTACAGATTAATTACACTTGTCAATGTGCCCAAAGCTACCCTGTAAGTCACGTTTTTAAAAATGTAATAATCTCTTTAATGGATTTATGAAACTCTCAGTGGGGATTGCTTGTCACAACATCAACTCATCGTTTCCCTTATTCATGTGGTAAATATTTACTGCCCATATTTTATGTGCCAAGCTGAGTGCTGGGAACTGGGTATATGTTAATGAACAAGACTGTGATTTGAAAGCCCTTTTTAAAAGGTTGAATTCCTAAGTAGATATTCTGAAAAATGTGTATAGATATTGTTGTTCAAGGACACAGTTGTATTTGGCTCTTTCCACAGGTAGAGAACAGTTCTGTTAGGTTCTATTCATTTTTTTAAAAAGGAGTACCCATGGTCTTCCCTCTTAAGGTGAAAAGTGAGAAATTCCCCCACACTGACCCTGTTTCCCTAATTCCTGTGTAGCAGGGGGTGAGTGCTCTGACTGGTGTCGTAGCTTCTGAAATATTGGGCATGCCTGACTCTTCTTAGGCCTCTTTGCCTTTTTTTAAGTGATGGATGCCGCAGCTTCTCTAAAAATAAGAATCTGAGGGCATTGAAGTTGCTGGAAAGCAGAGTGTGTATATTTTTTTCCTTTCGTATATTTCAAAAATGGCCAAAGTCTAACTGAAGCCATGATCCAGTGACCTAACTTCCTGGCGAGGCAGAGAAGTCATTTGAAGGACAGACGATACCAAATCCCCTCTGGTTTCTCCTTTCTCGTCTACCCTTTGGGATGTCCCTGTGAATGTCTGTGCGCACTGAGTCTCTAGCTTGAGAAGGTGACATCTAGAACCTCCCAGGATGTCTAAGAGTCAAATCCTAAGGCACTTCACCGTATCCAGTGACACTGAGGACCTTTCTGTTAAAAGTTAATTATTTTCATCATGGCTCAGATGATGGAAATCACAATCATTAGCAAAATCATTTTGTTTCCGTGTGCACACGTGGTGTATTGGCTCCAGACAAGTCAGATTAAACAGACCAGGCCCTGTTCTCACGGGACCTCAGCAGCTGTGTTCCAGATGGGCAACCAGAGGACATCAGATGCAAACATCAGCCAACAAGTGCAGCAAGGCCTCACGTTGCTTGTGGTCATCGGAGGAAATACCTTCATTAAGTCTTCAGCTGACAGCTGGGTCAAGGTCATTGACGTTTTGATTTTAGCTGTCAGTGTGACCTGAACATATGAAATTGGGATATCAAATTTGAATGAGGGTTTGTAGCCTCAGTTTTTATTTAAGATGAATCAAGTCTAATCTCAAAGAACTTTGTGGATTGACTGCTATCTGTGGTCAGTTTTCTTCTCTGTTCTTTTTTCTTTTTAAATCAGCACCACCAGAGTTTGCATTTACCATTCATCACTATCAACATTATCATCCTCTTAACTGTTCCTTGGGTATCTTTGTATGTCAGGCAGGTGCTTTATACAACTATCTTTAAATTTTTACAAATGCTCTGCTGTCATGTCTCATTATTTCCATTTTAAGAATCAACCTACAGGCTTAACTTTCAAAGGGGCATATTAAGTAAAGTTGAGACTCAAAATGTCTAGACCCAGGGCTTCCCTGTATTATTCTCCACTTGTTGGGTTGTGAACCCTGACTGCTCCTCTGGGAGGTTAGAGGTGATTCCTTTATTCAATCATTTAGCAGCAGTTTACTGGGCCCTGTTCTCAGCACTGGCGATAGAGACATAACCGAGATAGCCGGTCTCTGACACCATTATGGTTTTGCACATTTGGATCCCAGGCAATAGCCAGTGAGTCGTAGGAAGGCTTGGGAAAGAGGACATAGTTTAGGGTTGTCTCAGTCTTCCTACATAGAACTGTTAACGTTGTTTTTGAGTCACAAAGTTGTGTCCGACTCTTTGTGACCCCATGGACTATAGCCCACCATGCTCCTCTGTCCATGGGATTTCCCAGACAAGAATGCTGGAGTGGGTTGCCATTTCCTTCTCCAGGGGATCTTTCCAACCCAGGGATCAAACCCTCGTCTCCTGCTTTGGCAGGCAAATACGGAGCTGTCTAGGAAGCCCAGACCTTAGGTGAGTGAAATCCGAAAACAGTTCTGTAATCCTTAAGTGTCTCAGAATTGCGAGCAGTGTTTCTTAAACTTCAGAGTCATTGTATGAATAAATGAGGATGAAAGAACCGGTGTGTTCCCAGACAAGAATGATGTTTTATAACGACAGGGAGCCCCACTGAAGTGTGACTCACAACCAGAACCCCAGCAGAACTGTACCTGACTGAAGCGTTCCAGGTTTGCAGAGTGCTCAGCCAGAGGCTTCGTAGACGAGAACATCTGAAAAATAGGACTTCGGGGCTTCCTGGGTGCTATGGTGACCAACATGGTATTTTATGGAAGATGACACTTGAGTGGGGGAATGTTGAGATTTCCTATAGTATAATTCAGTGTCAGGAAAATCTTTGGCTGCTGCTTCGTTTTGAGTAGATGCTAGATAACTCGATTAAATGTTTGATTGTTTGTAATATCAATGTGTTAGGATCGCCAGAAAGCACTGAATTGAGCCAACATACATTCACACGTCGTCAGTCACTTCTGTCTGGGTTATGGTATTTAATTTAAACAAGAAACCATTTCTGCCAATTTTTTCAGATATACTATTAATTTTATTAAGCATCTGTGGACTGCTTTACCCTACTAGAATTATTTGGGAGTCATTGTTAGTGGAAGAAGAGATGGTAGCTTAAAAAAAATTCCAAGTGGAAATTTGGGGAAAATTGGGCCTTTAAAAGGTTTTAATGATAGTTTTAGTGCACTGTTAGGTGCCAGAAGAGAAAATGTATATGGTGCGAACAGCTGCCTATCTGCTATTCTAATTTCAAAAGAGATTATGTGTTTGCTTTTTGATGTCTGTCGACTTTAACAAAAAGACATGTATAACAGCGTACTTGTTTTTTTAATGTGCAAGAACATGTTTCAAGATTGGATCTCGCAACTGGCTGGCCATAGACGAGGAGAAATTTCAGTTTTCAGTTGAGGAAAGTCGGGGTGGGATTAATTAGTTCTCCGCGGCTCTGAATTCACTGTTGCTGTGAGCTGGTGACCTCAGTTTTAAGAATTCTTTCCCTCCCCATTGCTGTGAGCTGGTGACCTCAGTTTTAAGAATTCTTTCCCTCCCCATTGCCTCACATCCCTTCCGTCAACACCACCACAGTTACCACCCATGCCGGCTTTCTCTTGGTCTTCTGGAAGATTCCTTTTCTGAAATGTTGCTTGTGTTATAATCTATCCCACATGCTTCCTCCCCCATGTGGCCTTGTGCAGCTTTATACACGTCATTCCTAAGCAGATGTTGCATTCTTTATGACTGGCATGAAGATGGCTTCCTCATCTGGCCTAGGGACCATTTCTGCTGGTTCCTGCAGTCTGTCTGTTGCATTCGGGTATTTGGGGCACAGGATGCATTTTTGTGCATCTTCCTTCCCGCAGTCTCAGTTGCCTGAGTCGTGACTCAGTTCAGTTTAGCCGCTCAGTCATGTCCGACTCTTTGCGACCCCATGGACTGCAGCACACCAGGCCTCCCTGTTCATCACTAACTCCCGGAGTTTACTCAAACTCATGTCCATTGAGTTGGTGATGCCATCTAACCATCTCATCCTCTGTTGTCCCCTTCTCCTCCTGCCTTCAATCTTTCCCAGCATCAGGGTCTTTTCAGATGAGTCACTTCTTTGCATGAGGTGGCCAAAGTACTGGAGTTTCAGCTTCAGCGTCAGTCCTTCCAATGAACACTCAGGACTGATCTCCTTCAGAATGGACTGATTGGATCTCCTTGCACTCCAAGGGACTCTCAAGAGTCTTCTCCAACACCACAGTTCAAAAGCATCAATTCTTCAGTGCTCAGCTTTTTTTTATAGTCCAAATCTCACATCCATACATGACTACTGGAAAAACCATCACTTTGATTAGACTGACCTTTGTTGGCAAAGTGATATCTCTGCTTTACTGAAGAGGCATAATTCTCTGACATTCTGTCTTTACTAGAGTATGTTACTCATTTTGAGGGAGAAAAATGTTTGTGGCCATCTAGTTATAAAACAGACATCTTTTTAATTCTTTCAGTATTAACTATCTTTTTGGTAATTTTGTTGCTTTATGCACTTACTGAGTGTAAACTTAAGAATAAGCAGCAGGGTTCTTAGAAATATGTACCAATCAGCGCATACACACCCCTGTAGTATGGCTTTGGCCAGAAAGTTCGTTCAGGTTTTTCCATATCATCTTATGGAAAGCATCCCAATAGTATGTAAATCACAGTTAATGATTACATGTATTTGTTGTTGTTGTCTAAGTTGCTAAGTTGTGTCTGATTCTTTGCAACCCCATGGACTGTAGCCTGCCAGGCATCTCTGTCCATGGAATTTTCCAGGCAAGAATACCATTTCCTTCTTCCAGAATCTCCAACCCGGGGATCAAACCCTACAATGGCAAGTGGATTCTTTACCACTGAGCCACCTGGGAAGCCTGATTACATGTATGCCAGCCAAGTAACATATGAAGTGTCCTCCATGCTTGATGAACATCTAGAACTCTGTATCTGCACATTCAGGTAGGGCACAAGGATTAATTGACCTGATTATGAGGAAGATATAATAGGAAAAGTGTACTTTCTGGTCATTATACCACTGAAAGTGAGAATTTGGTATTTAAAAGGCAGACAGTCCCCTGTAGGTCTATGACAGAGTAATCTGATACTGAGGAAATGATAAATAGTTGAATAAATTGTTGATTAGTAGGCACTTTATTATATTCAAAATAGAATTCACCAGAAACATGTTAACGCACAGATACCCCATGTGAATTGAATATTAATAGTCTTTAAAAAGAGGGAATTTTGAAAAAAAAATTATTGATGTGTAGTTGATTTATAATACTACATTGGCTATATTCCCTGTGCTTTAAATCTATCCTTGTGGCTTACTTGTTTTATACACAGTGTTTGTACCTCTTAATTCACTACTCTCAATTTTTAAGTCATCTTTATTATGGAAATCATTATGTACTACTGTGGAACACTTCTTTGACTGTGTGGCATTCTACAAGTCAGAAGGGAGTAACTGGCTTTGAACGATGGATAGTTTTTCCCTTATTGCAACTCCTTGCAGTCCATCTGTTTGCTGAAGCTGTGGTGAGTGGAGTTAAGATTGCACTGGTTAACCTGTCAAAACCCACCTTCAGTTCTTCCTTCACACTCAGCAGTTGTTCAGGCTGTCTGTGTTCTAGAGTTAAATCCCTCCAACAAAGATGAGTGGTTATTTTTTGTGTTTCAGTTTCTTTTCCCCGAAGCTGGCAGCTAGCCACTGGGGTCTAGTGGAGCAAACAGTTGCCTGGAGGAACGACGCCATTGATTTTATTTCCAGGCCCACTGTGATGATCTCACTGAATGCTGGCTTAGAAAACCCTCTTGACTTCTTGGGAGAAAGGTATTATTTAAATGCCAAGTTTCTAACATGAAGATTTCTCTGTGCAGGAATAAACAGTGTGTTTGTGTTACTGTGCAAAAGGAGAGTTGGATGACAGAGGGGTGCAGTGCTGTTGGGAATTGGAAGGAGAAAGGGTTCCCAGCTTTCATCTTCATCTGACCTAAAGAATATTTCTGTACAAATGAAGCCAAGCGTGGTCCACGGGCGAAGCCCCTAATTGTATTTCCCTCATCAGGAAATGACTGATGGAGTTTCATGGTAGGCTTTCAAGATGTGATTGTGATTTGTTGTCTGATTTGGACAGGTCAGTCCAGCCATTCTAAATCTATGGGGTGGTCTTCTTATGAAGGCAGAGATTTAGCTAGCGGGGGGGATTTTTTTTTTTTTTTGAGAAAAGTAGAGGAATCAAATGAATCTGCCAGCCATGCAGGAGACCTGGGTTTGATCCCTGGGTTGGGAACATCCCCTGGAGAAGGAAATGGCAACCCCCTCCAGTAGTCTTGCCTGGAGAACCTCATGGGCAAAGGAGTCTGGCGGGCCACAGTCCATGGAGTCACAAAGAGTGGGACTCAACTGAGTGACTAACACTTTCACTTTGAGAGGAATCGAATACCGGGTCCCTTAGTACCTGCTTTGACCATGGGTGCTGATTGAGAAACTGAGATTTCCTAATCATAAATAACCTGTTCCTGCGAATAATAAGGGAGACCTTGGCCTCATTCCTAATCTCTCCAGAGAGGTGTAGCCCTGTATCTGTGATTGACTGAATTAAATCTAGGCCCAGAGGTCAAGTGCAACATAAACAAAATCAAAGGCTCAGCCAACTTCTCTCAGTGGCCTTTCTTGTCGGTGAGTCTCTCATTCTTGTAAGCCTCAAGTCCGTGAAATGATTCTTGCTGCTTCTCTTTCTCCAAATGGCCACTGAAATACTCAAATCTCTGTCTAATTTTATGCTCTTCAGTCTCTCCTGGCTGCAGGAACCTTATTTTAGGCATTTCTTATACCTGTGGACCTCTAACATCCTCAGCTTGTTCTCAACTTACAGCTAGAATTCCTTCACCTACCTCAATTAGTGCTTCACCCCAGACGGATTTTGGATATTAGCTTCACATTTCTTAATTTGCCTTCTGGTTGTAGCTCTCTCTCAGCTCTCAGTTTTGATACTGTTTTGGCACTGATCTCTGGTTTCATCTCTTGCTAAAATTCATTCTTGCTCCTCACACAGCGCTGCCCTTGGTTACTCTGGGAAAAGTTCCCTTTTTTCGGTCCCTCAGGCTCCCAGAACCTGGTCCTGGCTCAGACACTGTAGCCAGTGTTACAGGGAGCTTGGCTCTGTGCTGTGAAGGGAACTGGACTTTATTCCCCTCCACAGAGATGCTGCCACCCCACGTGTGCTTGTGTAAATTCCAGCCTTCTTTTCAATCCACTTCAAATCCCACCTGCTCCATTAAGCTTCTCAGTACTGCCAACCCACAGATTTTTCTCTCTCTTCTAGATACTTTCTAGAACACTTATGAGCTGTCCTATTCTCTTGATACTTACTGTTATTGTTTAGGATATGTCTAGGCACAAGGCTGATCAGTGGTAAAGAATCTGCCTTGAGTGCAGAAGATGCAGGTTCGATCCTTGGGCCAAGAAGATCCCCTGGAGAAGGAAGTGGCAACCTACTCCAGTGTTCTTGCCTGGAGGATACCATGGACACAGGAGTCTGGTGGTCTATGGTCCACGGGGTCACCAGGGTTGGACACGACAATGATGAAACAACAAGGCATAAGGGTGAAATGAAATTACTATTTATATACATTCACGCCTCCCCCAAAATCTATATGCATCACTTATAGATGATCACTTATTAATCTATAGCAGTCACACTGTGCATTTTATCACAGAGCTGGACATTCAACAGACAGGTATCTCTCAACCCTTCTCAAAGCCAAGAGGTCACAGGAAGAAAGATAAACTGACCCTGAACACAGAGTTTTAAAATTCTTCCCTTCTCCCCCAACCCCGCCCCAGTATTTTATTCTATAAACTAAAAGTCCACACTAGCTGACGAGCATGGCTCTAATCCATTCCATGAATTCAGTATCCTGAATCTGGTCCTCATATGATCTCTGCACAGGCTAAAAAGTACAAATAATTTTTTTCACAAGTGCTTCACATAAAGCGAGGCTTGAGCAGATTTTGATCACTAAGGTAGAAAATCTTGCAGGTCATCTTCCCTGTCTCAGGAATTTTTAGAAGTGAAATTTATACTCCTTACTTGCAAACTTGAGTTAATAATTGATGTTTGCCTTGTATATTGCTCATTCCCAGTATATGTTGTATACATACATAAGTGTGTGGTATATGTACATTTGAGTAAGCAGTTGTAGCTTCTATTTCAGGATTTGTCAGGATTCAGTCCTTAGGTGCTTTAAAAACTTTCCCTATTCCTATGCCTGCAGGGTTTCATTTTGTTTTGTCCTTTTAGGAAAGTGGAGATTGGAGTGAAGTTACTTGTTTGGAAGATTAAATCCTTTTGAAGTGAAGAATAAGGGGTGGGGAAAGTTGTGTTGCTGTCCGTGGTTCTGATTTATGTTGCTGCTAGAAAAGACAGATTTACTTGGCAAACGCACCATGATTGTGGTTTACAAAGGGATGATGATAAAAGATAATGAGAGAGAACTACTTTAAAACAATGTTAAAATTTTAAATATTGACCATGTTTCACTTGTGTGTTTGTGTGAAAGATTGAGTCCATGGAAGTGGTTCTTAAGTAGCATGTTTTGATGAAAGGATAATATGCCTCAAGGATGATATGCTGCCATTTATGTAGAAAAGGAGAACATAAGCACACACTTAATGCATACATACACATGACATACACATATATAAACATATACACATCCTTTTATTACATACTTTCAAATACATTTGGGCGTTTGAATGATATAACTTCATCACCTATTAAACCATTAATTTTTTAAAGTTCATACTTTCTACTTTTAATATTTCTTATTTTAAAAATTCTGCAAGAAACTAGAACTGTTTCAAAATAGCAATGAAAGACCTCTTACCTGGCCTTTACCCCAGTGTGGTCTGGCAAGCTCTCAAGAAGTTAGAATGAAGTTAGGTAGTCCTACAGATGACAAAAAGAGATGAAATGTGACATAGATATATGACATTGTGGTGTCTGAATTTGTTATGTAAGTAACAAATGTAAGTAGGGAAGATAAATCTAATACCAGTGTATTGGTATTCTTTAAAGACCCATTGAGAGTGAAGCACTGGGGAAATGATGCATTTTTTCTCTTATTATTATACAGTTCAAAAAAGAAAGAAAAATGTAAAATATATTAAGAAGAAATAGACATTGATTTAATATCTCAATTCATTCAAAGAAAGGAAGCCAGTTGATTAGCATTAACCAGCATGGCATGGTCAGTTTTCTTCTGCTGGTTTTCTAATAGGGTCCAGTGGCTGTGATACAACTAGAGTTTGAAGAAGATAAAAGTAGAAATAGAGGGCCCTAGTGGCTTAGAGGGTGAAGCGTCTGCCTGCAATGCAGGAGACCTGGGTTCGGTGCCTGAGTTGGGAAGATTCCCCTGGAGAAGGAAATGGCAACCCACTTGGCGACCAGTACTCTTGCCTGGAAAATCCCATGGATGGAGGAGCCTGGTAGGCTACAGTCCATGGGGTTGCAAAGAGTCAGACACGACTGAGCGACTTCACCTTCACCTTCAGAGGGCAGAAGAGCAAAGTCCATGGTATCTCAAACCTGACATGAAATTTCAAAGCCAGTTCAGCTAATGCATCAAGCTTGCTGTGCAGAAATCAAATAATTATTTCTCTGTTTACCCATCCTCCCTCCAGTCTGGCCCTCCTCGTCGATACCCTGTTTCTGGTAATAGTTATTCTCCCAGCCATCCAAGCTCAAAAGCTTTAATTTCTTTCTAACCTTTCTTAGTCTTTCAAGTGAAACCAGTAGTCAGTTTCACCAGATCTTGTCTCTCATTATCTTTCTTATCTTTCCTATCTCTTAATCCTGCTGCACTCCCCATGGCTTTGACCCTTACCTCTTATAGACATGGGTAGTCTCTCACCCGGCTGCCACTCCAGGTAGTAGAGTGCAGTGGTTGCAATCAGATTCCTGGGTCTGTCTCTCTACCCCACTACTCCTTAGTAAGGACAGGATCTCAGTAAGATAGAGACTCTCTAGCTTCAGTGTCCTCAGCTCTTAAATAGACATGAGCTCTTACATGAGGTAGTCACCTCATTTTTCCCCAGGTCTCTGCTTGCATTCACTTCCTTAGAGAGGTTTTTCTTGACTTCCTTCTCTGAAATAGCATCCATATCACTCTGTCCTTTTACTTTGCTTTTTCTTTAAAACATTTGTGACCACCTGACATTCTGTTAAATGGTTGGTTGGTTGTCTGTATTCCCACCTCGGATGTGAGTTCCATAAGACATAGGAACGTAGCTTGTGATTTTGTTCATGGGCATACCTCAGTATTTAAAAATTCTTGGAGAATATGAGGTTGGCCAAAAAGTTTCTTTGGGCTTTTTGCCCCATCTTCTAGAGAAACTCAAACAGACTCTTTGCTCAAACCAATAGTAGGTGCCTGAAAAGTACATGCTGAATGAATGAATAGATAAACATACAGTCTGTTGTGAGGATTAAATGATACTTTCATCCAAGTGCCTGCCCAGTGTGTGAACTTTCACAGTCACCATCACCATTTTCTCCTCTAGTTGATCCTAAGTCCCCACTGATAACTTGACCTTCCCCAAATTGCTCTGCTTCAAACCGAACAGTGACTTCCTGTTGCCCCTCCCAGGTTGGGTGACAGGTTCTAGCTCAGTGCCCAGCTCTCACTATGAAGAAGACCGAGCTATGCTGTAAGAGTCTGAGATTTCACTCTCCTTACCCCAGATTTCATGAGAGGGCCGCTACCAAATCCTTGTCCCAGAGTGAGTTACTACGTTTATTACCTGGACCATGAGATGGATCTGCCCTGTACCTCGTAAGAGACATCACCTGTATCATCCAAGGCTATTTTGCTATACATGCATCTTTGTAAAGATGGTTTAGGACTCACTCTGTCTCAAGTAGAAACCTCATGGGGAACTGCTCCTTAATTCTGTCTGTTATCTTTCTGACTCTTGCTTATCTTTCTGACTCTTGCATTTATCCTGTATTACCCCAAACTGAAGCACATGTCAGTTTCCTTTGTATCATGCGCTTTCCTTGCTGTATGCTACATGTATGCTTTTCCTTCTAAGCTCTCCCAGGTAAAACCTCATCTCATCTTCAGATCCATCTTTTTCTCCATGAGATATCTGCATAGTCTCCCCATTTGCTTCCTTGGGGCCTGTGCACTTATTAGTGAAATCTTTCTCTGATCTAAATAGGAGCCTGGTGCCGCCCAGGAATGCCAGTCCCTTTGTCATTATCACTGTGACTTGCAGGTACTGGTTTTTGGTCTGTCTGCCCCTTCTAGTATCTAAGCTCCTTGGGAGTAAAGACTATGAATGTTTGATATTCTGCTGCAGCCTCAGCCCCCCTAATCAGGACCTGCCACAAAGTGTATGGTAAATAACTACTGGTTGATCTTGTGAGTTGGTTTTCTATTAGGGAACAAGGCGGTAGGAGACCCAGCCCCCGCACCCCCCAAAAAAGCCTGAGTATCTTCATTAAACGATTCTGTTGAGGAATCATTTTTATTAAAAATTTAATATTATAAATTTATTTTCTTTTTTCAGCTGTATTGGGTTATAATTGACAAATAAAATTATACGACAGAGAAGGCAATGGCAATCCACTCCAGTACTCTTGCCTGGAAAATCCCATGGACGGAGGGGCCTGGTAGGCTGCAGTCCATGGGGTCACTAGGAGTCGGACATGACTGAGCGACTTCACTTTCACTTTTCACTTTCACGCATTGGAGAAGGAAATGGCAACCCACTCCAGTGTTCTTGCCTGGAGAATCCCAGGGACGGGGAGCCTGGTGGGCTGCCATCTATGGGGTTGCACAGTCAGATACGACTGAAGCGACTTAGCAGCAGCAGCATATATACGTGTGAAGGGTTCCTCCCATCTAATGGACACATTCGTCACTTTAAATATTTTTCTTCTTTTCCTCTTTTCAGTGAGAACATTCAAGTTCTGTTCTTTTAACGAATTTCAATTATAATATATGGTGTTATCAACCATATAACACTGTGCTGTACATTTTATATAATGACTATACGACTGTAGTTGTATATAATGTATACAGCTGTAGTTGTATATAATGACTACAGTTGTGACTATATAACTATGGAGTCACCACAGTGTACATTAGATCCTCAGATCTTATTTATCTCATATAATTATATTTATTTGGGGGTCAGTTTATGAAGTATTTCACTTACTCCATGGCTCTTTCCAGGCTCCCAGAGGGGAATATGGTCTCTCCATCTGCTGAACCTTAATCCTGCTTTTCTTGTCCCCCTCTGTGATGATGCTCCTGTTCTGCCTTTTATTATAGACGTTTATTCCCGGTTAGACTGTGATTTTGAGGGGGGCAGAGCCTTCCTCTTCCTCTGGGTCGATTCTTGCACAGTCCCTTTAATGTAGTGAATGTAGGTGCTCTGTATTTCGTGGTGAGTGAAGAGACCAAGTCGCCTGGAATCCAGCACTCTTTTTGACAGTGGTTGACTTAGTTCTGCATCTTGGGTAATTGGACTGTACTCTTCGTTAGAATTTGGAGGAAATAACTGGTGCCAATTGGTAGAAACTGAGAGAAAAGAGATTTTGGCTAAATATAAGGGAAAACAAGGGCTTCCCAGGTGGCTCTGGGGTAAAGAATCCACCTGTAGTGCAAGAGATGCAGATTTGATCTCTGGGTCAGGAAGATACCCTGGAGAAGGAAATGGCAACCCAGTCCAGTATTCTGGCCTGGAGAATCCCGTGGACACAGGAGCCTGGCAGGCTATAGCCCATGGAGTCGAAACAGTCAGACACAACTGAAAGACTAACAGCAACAAAGGAAAACAAGTGGAGTTCTACAAAGGCAGCGACTGCCTCAGAGACAGTGCACACGCTATCTCTGAATAAACTCGGTCACAGTACTCAGGCTGGGTGATTACTTAGCGGAAGGTTGGCAGCAGGTTCAAGTACACACAGGGTGTGGGGAGTGTGGTGTGGTTTGACTAGGGGTTCAAGGAAGTCCCTTTCACAGTATGGATTTTATGACTTTTTAAAATAAAAGACTTTTCTTTATTTGGCTTCCAGGTCTTAGTTGTGGTGTGCAAACTCTTAGCTGCGGCATGTGGGATCTAGTTCCTTGACCAGGGATCGATCCTAGGCCCTCTGCATTGGTATCTCAAAGTCCTAGCCACTCGACCACCAGGGAAGTCCCCTCTGACCTTGATGTGCATGTAATCTACCCATCAATCATATAATGACATCGAGCAACATATCCTGAGCCTAAAGGTACAGTAGTTTCTTTTCCATCCTTTAAGGTAGGGCGTTAGTTCTTTTGTCCTTTAAACTCCACAGCATTTGGAAACGTTTCTCCTTTTATTTCAGTATTGATTTAAAATGCCTGTCTTTCTAGGAAACTGTGTACCCGTTAAGACTGGGAAGGAAGTCCAAAAGGAAGGAGATGCACGTGTATGCACGGCTGATTCATTTTGCCATACAACAGAAACTAGCACAACATTGTAGAGCAGCTGTACTCTGATAAAAATTAATTTAACTTTTTTTTTAATGGAGGCCATATCTTGTTTAGATTCCCATTCCCAGTACCTGACCTAGAGTCTTAGTTGAAGTTCATTGGATTTTTGTAGAGTGAATGAATTATCCGTCTGAGATTGATCTTTTCTCTATCATTGATAGTCAGCTTGTTTGGCTCGTGTGTGTGTGTGTGTGTGTGTGTGTGTGTGTGTACGCACATGTATGCTGTCTGTACCCTTCTGAGTGGCCCAGAAATACTGCCTTTCTTTCTCAATTGTTATCCCCACTACCTTGCCCCTTCTAAAATAAATACATCCTTGAATCCCTGATAATGGTCTTCTGCTGCTGCTAATATCAGTGCCTTTCAAAGAGGACAGTTCTGTTCTCAGAACAAGCTAGGACATTCAAGAAAAAAACATCTCAAAGTCTATGCATGGTGGGGGGTATTTTAAAAATTAAATAGCAGTTAACTCTGGCTCTCTCTAAAGTGATAGGAATGGAGCAGCAGGTGGAATTGTGGGTGTTTTTTAAATTTATTTATTTTTAATTGCAGGATAATTGCTTTACAGTGTCATGTTGGTTTGTACCAAACATCAACATGAATCAGCCATAGGTTTACCCATGTCCCCTCCGACTTGAACATCCCTCCCACTTCCCACACCTCTGGGTTGTTACCGAGCCCTGGGTTGAGTTCCCTGAGTCATATAGCAATTTCCAGTTGGCTGTCTGTTTTACAAATGGTAATGTATGTTTCCGTGTTGCTCTCTTCATTTATCCCCCTCTCTCCTCCCCCCCAGCCGTGTCCATAAGTCTGTTACCAATATCTGTGTCTCCATTGCTGCTCTGCACATTAGTTCATCGGTGCCATCTTTCCAGGTTCCATATATATATGCGTGAGTACAGTATTTGTTTCCCTCTTTCTGATTCACTTCACTCTGTATAATAGGCTGTAGGTTCATCCACGTCATTAGGACTGACTCAAATGTGGAATTGTGTTTTAAACCCCTGGGAGGCTCAGGTTTCCTGAGAAGGCCACCTTTGAATTCCGTGGAGGTAATGAAACTTTCGTTAAAGGTCTTTTCCCTCTTCTGTAAGATGGAGCCGCTTTTGAACAGATTAATTCCCTTCTAAGGTTCGTTTTTTTTTTTAATTAATCAGTAAACATAGCTCTTAGATAGCTATCGCTATAATAAGAACAGTATTGAAATTCAGAAAGCTGCTTTTGAGAAAAAAGAAGGCATTGTACTTTTAACTCTCAAGAAGCGTGAAGGTGAATAGTACCTCAGTGTTGTTCAATCTCAACTTGATTTTTCACTTCTCTAAAGCAAGCTTACTTTTCTTCTGCTTAAATCTGAGCAATTTCAGAGGAAAAACCAGTGTTGTGTGCTTGGTTGAGATTTAGTGAATGAATGAATAGAATTAAAAGAACAGTGGATTTCAGGAAATTGTCATGATTATTAACAAATTAGGGTGCATGTGGGTTTGGGGATGGAGAGTAATAGAATCTACAAAGGCTTTTATGATCTAAACTGACAGGAATCAAGTGAGACAAATGTTGTTAAAAAGAACAAATATTAATTTATCCATAAATGGAAATAATCCTTTGCCACTTGAAGATGGGAATACGGTTGAGCAGTAAGGTGATTCAAGGCTAGTAATTCAATTGGAATGATTGGTGAGTTTGGCAGTTAAGGACTCATTGGTGCTTTTCTTTCTGGTGTGTTGAAGAACTGAGAATTCTCCAGAGATGTTGATAACCAAGAAAGGCCCAAAATGAATCCACAAAGATTATGCAAACATGAGCTGAAGGGATTAGTGTAGAAGGAGAGGATATTACCTTCATTTTCTAAATTTCTTAAATAGCTATTGCTTTGTTTTGTAGTAATGAATATGAAAGGAAATAGCTGGACTGTCCCATTATTTTATTTTATAGTAAAGAATATGGAAGGAGATAGCTTGACTGTCCATTATTTTATTTTATTTTATTTTATTTTATAGTAAAGAATATAAAAGGAAATAGCTTGACTGTCCCATTAAGCACATTTAGCTTTTGGATGAAGGGAAATGTGTTTCTGCTTCTAGAGCACCTTCCAGGTATCATGGTTGGAGATACCTTGTGAAGTGTTGCTGTACCAAGTCTGGGGTTTTAACTTCTTATTTTTTAACGTGATCCTCCTCATTCTGATGGGGTCCTACCCAGTCCACTAGAGTTCCAGAGAGAAGGGTATCTGTTCCCATCATCTTTGAATCCTCAGAGTCTGACATAGTTGCTGACAGGCAGAAGACACTCAGTAAATGTGGAAATGAACTGAACTGGTTTAATCATAAGGGACAGTGGTCAAGATGGTGTGCCCCCATGCGAATCCCATAATTTGAAGGAAAATGCAAACCTCATGCATAATGGAGGAACGGATTAACATAATCCTTGGATGGAAAGGGAATGTTCATTAAAAAAACAAATGAAATAATGGAGTCTAACCCTCACATGTCAAGACCGCCTGAATGGGTAGATTTCATAGCAGATAAAGGAATTGGTACTGGGATTCTTAAAGGCTGTGAACCAGATTATTATTTTGTCATCTTCTGAGGTGGGTCAGTCAGTACTTGATGGGTTAGAAGCAGTATTAAAAGTAAAATCAATTTTTCTTGATTCTTACTAAAATTTAATTTCTGCTACATCATTGCTGGTGTTTAAGTCCACCAATAATGTAATAAATCCATCGGTGAACATTAGACTTAAACACTACGCCTGTGTTGAGACTTTTGTTCTTGGATGTGCTTATTTTCCTTGTGTTTGCTCTCCAGTAGTTTTTTTAGTAAATCAAGGTATTTAAGGTTGACTAAGAAATCCTATTTTTCTCTATTCCATGGACTTAATTATTTAGAAGAGATTAGTAAATGATCAACTATTAATGGGCCAGAAGAGTTTAATGATGACATGGGATATGTGGTAAATTTTATTCAATTATATTATGAAAGTTTAACAATGCATTAAACGTAGTTAAGTACCAGTTATGTGCTGGAGCTGGCTTAAACCAGCTTGTTAGAGCTGACTTAAAATTTCAAGAGTTTTCTGAGCCAGTTGTTCAGCAGATGGTAGCTTGAGATTGGTCATAGATATCATGCTGGGAATATTTACACCACAGACATCAACAGTTGCTTCAAATCAAGACTTCCTCACAGTCCCCACCCTGAAAGCCAGTTGCTCAACGTTCCAGCTCTCCAGTGGCAGTGAGTCTTATTTTTATTAAATGATTTTTAAGTCAAGTATAATACTTTAGGGGACTTCCCAGGTGGCTTACTGCTAAAGAATCTCCCTGTAGTGCAGAAGACATGGGTTTGATCCCTGGGTCGGGAAGATCCCCTGGAGAAGGAAGTGGCAACCCACTCCAGTGTCCTTGCCTGGAGAATTCCATGGACAGAGGAGCCTGGCAGGCTGTAGTCCATGGGGGTCTCCAAAGAGTTGGGCACAACTGAGTGACTAAACAACAAAAATAATATGTTCAGTCAGTTCAGTCGCTCAGTCGTGTCTGACTCTTTGCAACCCCACGGACAGGAGCACACCAGTGATGTCCAAAATAGGATGTTAGAGTGGTTCTTTTTCATTTTTATCATGACAGTTCTATGATTATTGCTACTTTTACTATCTTTCCATAGAGTAAAGATTATACTTTTTTTTTTTGAAAAACACTTCTTAAAAACTGCAAATATAATTTTAAGGAAAACTAAATTATATAATTGAATAATTTAGTAGATTTTCTTCCCATCTTTAACTTTAGATACAATTTTCATGAAATGAAATCTGTTACACACAAAAATAATGTAAAAGGTTGATAGATGATTAAGATAGGAAAACAAGAATTTTCATTTAATCTTTAAAATAGTAGCTAGCTCAGAGTTCTGGTAGACCACATGGGATAGCCAGGGAGCTGTGTTAAAGGACTTGGAGCATTAAAAAGTAGCCTGGACAAAGAATTGGAAAGTTTATTTTAGAAAGTAATACTTTAATGGAAGGGCTCTAGCAACAGCCAGACTCTCACAGAGCATTCAGTGTCTCCTGAAAGTTTGCTGGAAGCTTTCAGATAACCATCTCCCCTGTCAGGTCATTAGGGTTTGGAGATAGATTGGCGAATTCTCAGAAAATAATCAGAATACGCTCATGTTTCTTAGGAGACCATACTTGCCTGAAATGCTTAGGTGTAGTACCAAACAATGGAAAATAATACGCTCAGCCTCTTCAAACCAGCATCTTGTAATCAGCCAGCCCAGACAACAATGGCTTTCTTTTTTTCTTCAGTGCTTTGTTACATTTTCTTGGGCTTACCATTGTCTTTGGAAAGTGGTGTGCAGGAGGATAAGATCCAACATGAATGGAAGTTATGAGATAGAATTTAAAGGGGGAGGGAAGAAGCAGAATGGGATAAGAGGAGATAAACAACGAGGGGTAGAAAATACATGAAACTGCTCCCAGTGGCCCTCGCTTCCAGCCCAACAGTCCTACTGAGTAGATTTATGAAACCAGGGCCGTTTCCCCAGCGGAAGAAGGCAGAGAACTGAGTCTTGCCCACAGGTACTATGACCCCTGGCTGATAAATACTGGAGAATATTCCAGTTGTAAATTTGAATGCCGTGAAGGCTTTCAACCAGACAAGGAAAAAGAGTTGATTTCCCCCAGAGCTCACAGTTGATTCTTAGTAAAGCTGAAACGAATGATGAGATGTCTTTTATTTCCCGACTTAGTGCTGCTTCTAGTGTCTAGTGCCTTGTGCTTGTAGGGCACTGAATTGAATATATAGCCTCGTTTTAAGTCTGCAAACACCCTGGGGATTGAGTTGAATGAGACATTCTACCTTATGTCTCTAATGGGCTCAGAGCCCCACCCTTGTGAGGGAAATACAAGACTGAGAACATACACACAATCCTCATCATCAGGGGAATATTCTGAGATCAGATAGTTGAAACATAATTTATATTCCAGAAACATGCAGGAGGAAGTATGAGCAGAATTATTCCATGTAATTGACAGATACCCGCTACTACATGCGTGTGTTCTCAGTCGCTTCAGTCCCAATAAGATGAAAATGTTATTCGCTCAGTCATGTCCAACTCTCTGTGACCCCATGAACTGTAGCCCACCAGGCTCCTATGTCTATAGGATTCTCCAGGCAAGAATACTAAAGTGGGTTGCCATGCCCTCCTCCAGGGGGTCTTCCCAACCCAGGGATCAAACCCACATCTTATCTCCTGCATTGGCAGGTAGGTTCTTTACCACTAACGCCACCTGGGAAGCCCCATCCAGAGCTATGTGGGTTTTCTTGGTGACTCAGATGGTACCTCAATATAAAATAGGTAACTAATAAGGACCTCCGTATCACACAGGGAACTCAACTCAATATTCTGTAATGGCCATATGGGAGAAGAATCTAAATAGGAGTGAATATATGTGTCACGGATTCACTTTGCTGTGAAACTAACATAACATTGTAAATGAACTATATGCCAGTAAAAATTAAAAAAAAAGAGATTTACTCCACATAAAGTAAAATATTGTCTTCAGGTACTTATTAGGAAGTATAATAGTTGTTGGCTCCCCAAACAATATAAACAAGGATTTTATAATTGTTTTTAGTGGTTTATTTCATGGACCAAAATGTAAGCTGTTCTGGAGAACTTTGGCAGTAAAGACTTCTTCCCTGGTTAATGGTTTCCAGTTTTAGCCCATATCCAGTGCTGAATATATCAGTTGGCTCCGTGTTGGCTACCACGGAATATTTAGCCAGAGAAAGCCATGATTTCAGCCGTGGAACGTGGGGTTTAGCTGCCTTGCAGAAATGTCTGTGGTTCTGGCAGTCCCTTCTGTGGGTAGATGCAGCTGTCTTTTCATTCTGACAGCTGACTTTCATGCCTGTGAGCTTTGATTTTGCTTTACTCACTAACCACGATTGCTGGCCTTTTGGTGCCGTATTTATGGGTTTGGAATTTCCAATTTCAATTTCATTCTGATGGTCTTGTCTCATTAGTCCCAGTCCTTCTCCCTGAAGTTAGTTATTGCATATAATTCAAGTCAGGCGTTTCTAAAAATAGGAAGTGAAGAATCATTAACTTGAAAGGAATGGGGTCATCACACACTCCCCTGAGGGCCCCAAGTCTTGGATTTCTCTGTTAAGAAAATTTGATGCAGCCACTTTGTAGAAACGTCCCACTTAATTTTCTTTGCCATCACCTGTTTCTCACGTGCTCTATGCTGGCACGGCCATCCGATTTCAGAGCAGAGAGTTAATGAAGTTTCAAGCTGCCGATTTACTTTTTGGCTTCTTTGGGGATGTGATTTATGGATCTGGGCAGTGCCACAAAGTCATGGGAGTATTTTAAGGAATGTGCCAGATTTAGCATTGTCTGTTAAACCACAGTCATAAAATTACCACTGTTCAGGCACTCTGGCTGTGTATGTTATAATTTGCATTAATTTAGGTGCTGTTGAATGATTAGAGAACCATAAAGTGCCATTAAAATTACTTAGCAATTTGCATTGTGACATTCAAGTTAGTCATATGTTTCCAGCTAAATGTTAGGCCACAGGAAAGTATGTGTTTGCTTCTGCAAGCTTACCAGGCAAGGAGGGGAAATCATTAGAAAAGAAAGTAAATATTCATCCCAACCAGTTCTAATGACTTCTTTTATCAAACCAGACTTTAGGATTTTGTAATGACATTTGAGGAATCTTATTTAATTATAAACATAAGATTCATTTTTAAAAGGCCACACTGCAAAACGGACACTAGTCATCTCTTTTGGAATTGGGCTGTGTTAACCTAAACTGTGCTAAAAAAGAAGTTTCCATTTATTTTAATATGCATTTATGAGGCTCCTTTTTTGAGCAAGGAACTTGTCTCTGAGGAACAATTATTTGATAAGTTTTAAAACTGAAATGTGCTGAGTCAGATTTTGACTGAGAAGATTTATACTGTTTGAAATGTTTTAAACTTATATTTTAGCCATTAATTTGCTTGATTTTTATTCCTTTATTTTTTTTTTCTAAAAAAAATGTATATGTCTACTAAAGTACTTGTACTGGTACCTGGAATCTATTTGGAAATGCATCAAAAAAGAAGATGGATCTTGGGAAGATAGAGCAATGGCTAGGTAGATAGATCTTCATGAGACAAAATATGGTGAAATGTCAGTGGCAGAATCTCAGTGTTGAGTACGCAGCTTTCTTTCTTTTAACTTGACTGTGTATTTGAAGTTTTCCAAAACGAAATTTTGGAAAAAATAATACCCCCATTCAATTTAGAAATAGAATACTATCTCTTTCTCTGAAGCCAGTTTAATTTTAATGTAAGGAAGATATTTCTTTTTATTTGTAACAAAGTTAGAGGAGCTTAGGAATCAAATAGTAACGTAAGATTTTTTACAAAGCAGAGGGTTTGTCGACCCTACCTTTCTATGCAAGTCCTCTTCCCTAGGCTTTCATTTTTTAAAAGCTATTTACCTCCATAAACTTCAAAAATATGCTGATTCTTCTATTTCTTGACTTACCTTCCATATCTTTTGCTTAATTTTCTCCCTCATCCTGAGATATCTTTATCACAAATATTTATTAAGTCAGTAGTTAACATGTGAATTTTGTTGCTGAATCAATTAGTATACTATCATTGTTTCGTTTATTATACAATCTGCTGTTTTTGCTTAGAGTTATTAATTGTTGCATTTTTTTTAAATGCTTTAGTTTTCTATGTATGTATCCAAATGCTTCTGGGATATGTGAAACACTAATCAAATGACTTTCCATCAGAGTATCTACTAATTCTATTTCTTTTGGAAACCTTTCTTAGAAAGCTCCATTCTCCTACTCATTAGATTGGGTTGAGCTATTGTTGGCCTTCACAACTACCATTCCCTTCACAGTTTCCGTGGGACCCTCCTTCTGACCTTTTAACTTCTCTGTAGTGAAAATTGGATGCAAAACCAACTTAACTACTTAAATATTAAGTGTGGGATGCTGTTCCATTTAATTTTTCTTAAAAATTTTGCTTGTGCTTTGCAGGATGTGGGATCTTAGTTCTCAGACCAGGACTAGAACCCATGCCCCCTGCAGTGGAAGCTCAGAGTCATAACATCTGGACAACCAGGAAAGTCCTTCCATTTGATTTTTAAATTGGTCACAATTTAATATGAGTTACCAAATAATATGCTTCTTTGGAAGAAAGTACCTCATCTTAGTAATTGAATATTAGATGTATGTTAAATGCATTTTGAATGTCTTCTCACCAGAAGCTGACGAAAATGGAGTAGTATAAACAAAACATTTTTCCTTTTTACTTCATGCTTTAACTTGATTTAAAGTGAATGAATCTGAGTTCTATTATGATCGCCTTTGCTTCTTCAAGATACAGAATGCATCAGCACAACTTGCATGAGAGGCTTCACTAGATGCCTCCTTGAGGGCTGTTCCATAAGGGAATTCATCCCTCTTCCACAAGGGAAGCCCCTGCCTTGGCAGTGTCGTCCTTAACATTTAGCTGTGTTTTATGGGTTCCTGGCTGGTGATGCCCTTTGGTTAGCCCTGTGCACAGCATTGCGATTTGAAGGTTCTCTCTCCTCAGTGATTTACAGTCACTCTCACTGTCAGTTCTTTTCTCAAGTAAAAGTTCATGCACAGAAGAGCAATGGCTAGTGCTTGCGTGGGACATAGAGAGAGGTCACTGAGGCCGGGTGATTGTGATTTTCTAAGGCCAGTGGTGGTTACGGACCTGGCCACTAGTTTCTCAATTGAGTTAATAGGCAAATATCCTTTCTTTTTTTGGAGGGGTGGGGGCATGGGTGGGGGAACTTTCCTGATAGTTCAGTTGGTAAAGAATCCGCCTGCATTGCAGGAGACCCTGGTTCGATTCCTGGGTCGGGAAGATCTGCTGGAAAAGGGATAGGCTACCCACTCCAGTATTCTTGGGCTTCCCTTGTGGCTCAGCTGGTAAAGAATCCACCCACAATGCTGGAGACCTAGGTTTGATCCCTGGGTTGGGAAGATCCCCTGGAGAAGGAAAAGACCACCCACTCCAGTAGTCTGGCCTGGAGAATTCCATGGACTGTATAGTCCATAGGGTGGCAAAGAGTCCGACACAACTGAGGGACTTTCACTTTCACTTTGATTTCCTGATGGCTCAGACAGTAAAGAATCTGCCTGCAATGCAGGTGACCCAGGTTCAATCCCTGAGTCGGGAAGATCCCCTGGAGAAGGAAATGGCAACCCACTCCAGTGTTCTTGCCTGGAGAATTCCATGGACAGAGGAGCATGGGTTGCAAAGAGTCGGACACGACTGAGTGATCATTACTTTTACTGTCCTTTCTTTAAATCAGGTTGCAATAAAAAGAAAGGAAATGTGAAAATTATTTTATCCTCACTTTATCTTGTGAGACATAATACACGTTTCTGCTGCTATCCAGAAGTTGTTTTTGTTTAGTCGCCAAAGAGGGTTCGGATGAAACCTTCCGTAAGCCAAAGCAGCAGTTACCTTGGAATGAGTGTTGCTCATGGGTGCAGAGAGTAAATCCAACATAAGGCGCAAATGCTCACAGACACAGTTCAAAGCTACGGCGACTTGATGCTGAGACACCGAGTGTAGTTACCAGGGAGGGAGTTTGGCGGTGCCACTGTCTTACTGCTCAGGGTGTGCACTGCCTCTGTGAGAGGCAGAGAATGAATGCAGTCCCTACTGCAGAATGAATGGGGGGACTTCCCTGGCAGTCCAGTGGCTAAGACTCTGTACTCTCAATTCAGGGGTCCTGGGTTCGATCCCTGGTCAGGGAACTAGATCCCATGTGCCACAATTAAGGGTTTGCATGCCACAGTGAAAGCAACAAAAGATCCTGCATGCTGCAACTAAAAAAAGATCCCGTGTGCCACAACTTGCAACTAAGATCTGGCACAGCCAAATAAATAAATGCTAAATATCAACAACAGCAACAAACGCTGAAAACTACTTTGCCCTTTACGTTTTCTTCATAAAAGTGAAAATCCTTTATGGATTTCTTTCACTTAGTGAAAACAGAAGCTAATGTAGTTCTTTTGTAAAAGCAAAGTGACGTAAAATGAACTTTGGAGAAAAGCAGGGCATACCTGTGGTGACTCCAGCCATGAAATTAAGAGACACTTGTTCCTTGGAAGAAAAGTTATGACCAACCTAGACAGCATATTAAAAAGCAGAGACATTACTTTGCCAACAAAGGTCCGTCTAGTCAAAGCTATGGGTTTTCCAGTAGTCACGTATAGATGTGAGAGTTGGACTATAAAGCTGTGTGCCACAGAATTGATGCTTTTGAATTGTGGTGTTGGAGAAGACTCTTGAGAGTCCCTTGGACTGCAAGGAGATCCAACCAGTCCATCCTAAAGGAAATCAGTCCTGATTGGAAGGACTGATGCTGAAGCTGAAACTCCAATAGTTTGGCCACCTGATGTGAAGAAGTGACTCATTTGAAAAGACCCTGATGCTGGGAAAGAGTGAAGGCAGGGGGAGAAGTGGATAACAGAGGATGAGATGGCTGGATGGCATCACCAACTCAATGGACATGAGTTTGAGTAAACTCCGGGAGTTGGTGATGGACAGGGAGGCCTGGTGTGGTCACAAAGAGTCAGACACAACTGAGTCAACTGAACTGAACGGAACCTGTACAGACATCCATGTTTGAGAAATTTTGACTATGCTTGGAACTAGCTTGTGACACTGTCACACAGTAACTCTTGAGTAAGTATATACAACTGGTAGTCGTGGTGGTGGTGGTGGTGGTGGTTTAGTCTCCAAGTCATGTCTGACTCTTTTGCAGCCCCATCAACTCTTTGGCAATCCCAGGGACTGTAGCCTACCAGGCTCCACTAGGCTCTTCTGTACATGGGATTTCCCAGGCAAGAATACTGGAGTGGGTGGCCGTTTTCCTCTCCAGAGGATCTTCCTGATGCAGGGATCGAACCCATGTCTCCTACATTGTGGGTGGATTCTTACCACTGAGCCACCAGGGAAGCTCCATACACACCTGGCTGCTGCTGCTGCTAAGTCGCTTCAGTCGTGTCCGACTCTGTGCGACCCCATAGACGGCAGCCCACCAGGCTCCCCCGTCCCTGGGATTCTCCAGGCAAGAACACCAGAGTGGGTTGCCATTGCCTTCTCCAATGCATGAAAGTGAAAAGTGAAAGTGAAGTCGCTGAGTCTTGTCCGACTCTTAGCGACCCCATGGACTGCGGCCCACCAGGCTCCTCCATCCATGGGATTTTCCAGGCAAGCGTACTGGAGTGGGGTGCCATTGCCTTCTCCGATACACACACCTGGAGAGAATGCCAAATGACCCATCACAAGTGACCTATACTTGTTTTGTATGTCACCAGCCCTTTAAGGACTAAAGATCTGAGCCACTGAAGCAGAGCTGTGGCTTTACCCTTTGTCACAGCCCCCATCTGTCCAGTCATTAATTTGAAGTGGAAGAAGCGGAGTAGCCAAGGCAATATTGCCCTTGCTTCTATTTTAGGAAGTAGCAAAAGAAGAGGAGACAAAATTATTAAAATCCTTATCGTTGCAATCAGTTTTGAGAAAGTACATTTTATATTTATAGTGTTTCTAAAGGATAATGCTTAAAACTACAGTTTATCCTGCTAGAAGTTAAACTATAAAATGTTTCCATAGGTGGATTTATAGAAACTTTCATTGTAGGGGATGGATTTAAGTCTAGGTGTGTGGAGGGGGCAAGGTAGGAGAAGCATGGTGGGAAAACTCAGTGACCACAGAGACTAAATACAGTATTCAAAATGCTTGCACATCTAGAATGAAATACAATTCTGTTTTAAATATTCTGGAACTTAGATTAAGATAAAGCAGCTTACTACATTTAATTTTCCTTTCTTTTTAATGTGCAATGGATTGACAAAATGATCTAAGTCTATTACCTGTGAAGTAACCTCCCTACTAGAGATGGGGGAACAGTGTTTCCTAAGTGACTTAGGAAGTTAGTGGAGTCTGTAAGCTTCAAGGCAGAGGAAACTGTCCGTAAGCACTGGGTGTAGTTGATAAAGTTGTTTGCCATGGGGTGGAGGCCAACAGATCTGATGCATCCACGCATATATCCCAGAACTGAACAATAGGGGCAAATGGAGAGCCAATGATGGGAGCCAGCTTTCTCGCTGTTGGACTGGAATTTTACAGATTAAACAAGCAAAGAAGACAACCCACATGTTTATCAATTAGAGTTGGAGACATCAGTATAACTCAAGCTGAACTTAATATAGATTCAGTGTGTGTGTGTGTATGTGTGTGTGTGTGTGTGTGTTAAGTTGCACAGTCATGTTTGACTGTTTGCAACCCCATGGATTGTAGCCTGCCAGGCTCCTCTGTCCATGGAATTTTCCAGGCAAGAATACTGGAGTGGGTTGCCATTTCTTTCTCCAATAGATGCAGATGGTTACATATATTTATAGATATGTGTATGTAGATGGGTTAGCACACATATACATATTTCCTTGCTCTATCCGATGAGAAGGTTGGAGGCAACAGCAACCCAGTAGCAATGATGCCTCTAGTGCTCAGATCTTGTTTTTCCATTCTCTGATGAAAGGAAATAGGGATCCTTGGAGAAATGGCTGATTTTAAGACTGGAGCAGGAAATATATATATCATGAGTCTGGGGCATACCTTCTATTGCCAGAAAGTAAGGAAGTGCTCCAAAAAAAACAAAACAAACCCACCCCCAGTGATAGAGGTATGTCAGAGGAACATGGGAGCCCATGGAGAGAACTCCCAGTGGCCAAGTGGCAGCAATTTGAGCAACACCTGAAGTAAAGTGGTATTGGGTTATAATCCAAGGTACAAAGTGAGTGGATCCATAGTGATATAAATGATTAATTGCAATAAATAAATAAATGGGAGCGAAAGGGCAAATTTTCCATGCAAAAGAATTCTGAAAAATTTGTGTAGATACTCTCAAGGATACGGAGCAGCAGTCCCAGGTTCTTTGGTGCGTGTGGGCAGCACCCAGTGACTTCCTTCCACAGGGGGCAGCATGGGAAGGAGAATGAAAGCTGAATTTTGTGGTTAGAAGCCCAACAAACACCACCTCAGCCAGGTGATCCAGGTCAACATCAACCGTGATCAATCACCTTGATAGTACAATCTTGTGATATGATGTGATGTGAATGGCACATCACCTCTGGGTCCCTTTTTAAACCCAGAGCCCCATCTACTGAGAGAGATCCATCAGTTAATAAATACCTAGGCAGTACCCAGCAAAACTGTCAAAGTCATCAAAAGCAAAGATTAAGTCTAAGAACTACCATAGCCCAGAGAATCCTAAGGACATGAAGACTAAATCTCATGTGATATCATGGATGAGATCTTGGAAGAGAAAAAGTAGTTAAAGTTAAGAAGAAAAAACAAAGAGACTCTGAATAAAGTATGGACTTGAGTTAAAAATATTGGCTCATTCGTTGTTATATAATACAGGGGAAAATACTGTAATAATAATAAGATATTAATAATCAGGCAAACTGGCAGTGGAATATATAGGAACTCTGTGTACTATTTTTGCATTATTTTCTGCAAATCTAAAACTAGTCTAAAAATGAAGTTTATTTTTTTAAAGGTAGGTGATTAGATATTCATAGCAAAAATCAAACCAATCAATAATAGATATACAGGTTTAATTTACATTTGAGGCTTTTTCTCTCTCATTTAAAACTAGAAAAAAAACTAAAAGAATATTGGGGAGTCCGGCTGCTTGCCACTCAAAAGCCAATAAATAAGCCAGGTTGGTGAAAATAAAAGAAAAAGAAAAAAAAAGTATTGAGGAAACCCCACCTAGAAATATCTCATAGATTCCAATAGGTAGGAATCCATTCTAGGTTTCTAACTGATAGGCTGAAAGTTTTCCGTGTTATATAAATGTCTGGTACTTGGTGGGACTATCTCAGTTTTAAATTTAGGGCAAGTAATGTATGCATTGTTAGACATTATTAGATACTGAGTTCAGAAGACATTGAGTGCATGGTTCAGTCCGTGCGGCAGTGTATTTATGGCTCTTAGTCATCCCTTCTGGATTTTGTGATAAAATTAGGTCTTTGTCTAATGGAATCAAAGAGTGTTTTTTGGCCCTGTAGCTTGTTTTGAAGCTGGAAGGGCAGTGGGTTTGTGTGTGTACATGTGTGTGTAAACACATACATGCTAACCATTTCTATACAACACTGTAAACAAAACATCTCACCAAGAAAATTGACAGGCGTTTTAAATTAAAAAGGAATTTTGAAAGACAGTGTTTGCCCTCCTGGTTGAGCTTTAGAAGAAAGCAGTGCTGGGGGAAAAAAAAAATCACCAATGTTCGCACATTTTTGAAGAGTGTGAATTTTATTCACCAGTTTGCTTTTTATACCAGAGGCCAGCTGCTGCCTTTGGACGGGTGCGGCGTTTCCACCAGAATTGTCTGCAGCTCAGTATAGCTCTAATGCCAGAAGAAATCCAACCAGATTATGTCCTTTGATTTTCACAGGTTTTCTTTGGAAGATCTGGCGATGGGTTGCATTTTCACACTTCAGAAATACACGGTTGGCCAGGAGTTATTTCTGGAGTTTTCTTTTAAAGCCTTATATGTTTGTGAGATTCTCTGTGTTCCTAAATCAATTTCCTAGTCATTCTTTACCTGAAGTGAGAAGTTTATAAATAAATATATATATTTTTAAACTAAGTCACTTTTAAAGTTGAAAACTGCATTTTCTAGAACATCTGAAAAAGTTCTCTCCTCTAGGCATCCTGACTAATGAATGCTAAGTCATGTAAACTACCTTCTTCCTTCATAGACTATGGTGCTGCCAATCATAAAATGCTGGAAATAAATTCTGCCCCCAGGGGGTTACTTCCTAAAACAGTCCACCGAGATTTTTCGCTCTGGAGCCAGAGGCGCTTCATTCAAGTCTCAGACCTGCCGCATCCTGGTTATATGCACTCAGACATCTTTCCCTTAACTTCTCTTTGCCTCAGTTGCCTTATCTGCAGAGTGAAAGGGAAGAAGAGTGTCTAATGCACAGAGTTGTCTTTGGTGTTAAACAAGACAACTTTGTACCATGTTTGTCATAGCACACAGTAAAAATGAAGTAAATGTCAGTTATGTTCATTATCATGACATTGACATCAATAGAAAACACGCCAGGACCTCCCTGAATAGTGCCGCCAAGTGTCTGACTTCTGAATGATCAACTGTGCATCTGTTGCTTAGGAACACAGGGGAGGAAAGCCTCTGAGACTCTCTGATTAAAAGAAAAACTGTGTGTCCCAGGAAACGCCAGTGCTTCTTTGGATCCTGACGTGTAAGAAAGCTGTGTCCCGTGAGCCCTCAGTATCCCATTTCTTCCCTCTCTTCTCTGACCAAAGCCGGGCTCTAGAACTCTTGTCACCGGACTTGGATCTTGGGGTTCTCTGCCTCCTTTCTTTACCCACTTAGCACACAGGATGGAAATTCAACCATCCCACAGCCCTATAGTCAGCCTCGGGAGCAGGGCTGAAGCCGTGGCATGCCACCCGTCCCCTCGACTCTGGTCCCTCAGGGCACGGAGCCCTCCTCCACCTCTCTGAGCCACACCTGAGGGCCACCAGCTCAGCAAGCAGGGTAGCCTCGGTCAAGCACTGTGCTTTTCTGGGACCAGGCCTCCTCCTTTGTAAGATGACAAAACTGCAAGAGAGGATGTGGTGATCTCTTCCCACTCCATCATCCTCTCAGATTCAGTAAGTTATTGGACTTACATTAAATAAAACTAACGTCAGCTGCATTCAAAAGGCTTTTTTTGCCCATGAGAATGTCCTCTCTCTGCTGCCTCAGACTACAGGTCACTCTGTCTTGTAACTCAGTGTGTCTGTGATACACAATTTTGTACTCGCAGTTTGTATTTCAGTTCTCTAGTTGTTTCATGGATATAAGCCACAGTTCCTCAGCAACACTGGACCTTCTTTAAAAGTGGGGGTAATACTCTTTTTTTTACTCCCCTAAGGAAACTTAAGATCCCCCAGAGAAGGAAATGGCAACCCCCTCCAGTATTCTTGCCTGGAGAATTCCATGAACAGAGGAGTTTGGTGGGCTACTTTCCATGGGGTTGCAAAGAGTTGGACATGAGTCAGTGAGTAACAGGTTTAAGGAAACTTAACTGAAATTATGTTCAAAATGAACTTACTGTTCACTAAAATATTAACTCTATGTAATATTTAACATGTATGAAGTCTGGTAGCTTAACATGTATATGAAATGTGATTTTATACACACACATACCTACCCTTTTTGGTTCAAAAGCATATATAAAATATAAGGAATAATTGCTATAATCTGCATCAGATGGTGAGGTAATGTTATGGAGAAAATGAAGGTATTATTAGATTTACCATTCAAGAATTCCAACAAAAAGTATATCCATGGAAAATAGTGTCCATTTTATAATCTTGATATCTTTATATATGTTAGCATATGGCCTCAAGAATTCCAACAAAAAGTATATCCATGGAAAATAGTGTCTATTTTATAATCTTGATATCCTTATATATGTTAGCATGTGGCCAAGGAAAGAGAAGATCCATAGCTTTTCTTTTTTAAAAATATTTGTTTATTTGTCTGTTCTGGGTTAGTTGTGGCATGTGGGATCTAGTTCCCTGATCAGGGATCAAGCCCGGGCCCCCTACTTTGAGAGTGCAGAGTCTTAGCCCCTAGAGCACCAGAGAAGTCCCCGATCTATAGCTTTTCTATACCACTTTTATGTAACACTTAACTCAGATTTTCCTGAAATCGATATTTACTGTAACCAAACACTGCTTTTCTAGGAGTTAAAAGGATACATAAAAAAAAAAAAAGTCAGCAGCATAGCTACCGATTTCTTTTTGCAACCAAAATATAAAAGCACAGGTTGAATATTTGATAAACAACTAGATTCAGTCTTTAAATTGCTTGGACCCCCAATATGACTTAATAGCCATATCAATGGAAAATGCTGGGAGAGAAAGAGCAGGAGAATTTAAAAGAAGCCAGTCATCAAGAGTTTCATGTATGGTTATGATGAGCATAGTAAGATTGAAGTTTCTCTCTAAGTTAAATTTTCTATCTTGGGAGGTCAATAGAGACCCACAAGAATTATTCAGAATATGACTTTAAAAACAGTGTCAACTAGATGTTATTAGAAAAGAAGGGAGGGACGGAGATCTAGGGGGATGTGGGTAGAAAGGAACATTGGAGAGGAAGAGACGGAAGGAAACCTAGCGAGAGAGAGCCAGGCATAGGGGCAGAGACAGAGGCTGAGAGAAAGAGAGGAAGAAAGGGAGATGAGAGTGCCAGAGGTGGACAGAGGGAGAGCAAAAGGACGGATGGACGGGGAAAGAACAGGAGAGAAGGAGGGAATGGATTCACACAGTGAGGAACACAGTGAAGACAGGCAGAGATGCGGTGGGCAGACGTGGTTGAAGGTGGCAGGGTTTTGCACTGCTCTGTGACATTTGGCTGATATTTTCATGTTCAGAAAGGGGAGTGGGCTTCAGCTAAAGATGAAGCTGCATGGTGTTTATATTCTAAAGTAGAACTTACAGTTAATTGACTGCCAACTCTCACCGGCTCTTATATATTTATCTTGCTAATACTTCACAGCAATCCCATATAGTAGGTGTTATTTGCCTCCTCTCCCATTCCCTGAAGAGTTAAGTTACTTGCTCAGAGTTACTTCAGTAGTTAAGTATAAGTGGTCTAAACTGTTTCATTGCCAAGCTTAAGTTCTTAAGCCTGCCATACATTATGTGATTTTGACCTTCTTGTTACCTTGGGAAGAATGCAAAGCAGGTATTATCACTGCGTTACAGACTAGGTTTTATAAAAGGCTTAGGGGGCACAAGTGACTTAAAATCTGACAGCTCGAAAGGTCTTCTGGCTTCATTTCCAGAGCTCCTCCCCAGATGACCACAATTATAAGCACAGTAACAAAATTAAAATGAGGTCATCGTGTCTGACTTTCTGTGAAACTTTAGTAGGACATTATTGCAAATTCATAACAGCTTCTTCTGGATTTAATACAAACTGTGTGTAAATGTTTTTAAGTGGTTCCTGTTTCAAAAGCAAGAGCGTGGACTGAGAAAGAAATCTTCAGTTGCTGTTTCCTTGCTTCAGTCATAATGGGCTTGGCACAGAAGGTGTTTGTTCTGTTCATCAGTCCTATTGCTTCTGGGGAGTACCCAGGTCTCAGCCATCCACCCTTCTGTTCCTGGGCCCTGGACTCAGGGGAAAGGTGATATTTCATTTTTGTTTGTTCATTTGTTCTTATTATTAGGAAATTATTCTTAATGACTTAAAAAGTATTTTATTTCACTCAAGGAACTTTTAGTAGCCCAAGTTGACACCTTGTATTTGCAATGAAAGGCAGCAAGAAAGTGGAAAAGGGACAAAAATGCAGAAGAAGACATCGAAAGGGCGTTTGCCAAGAGGATGTCCATTGATATGGCTATGATCTTTGAATTTCCAGCATCTCTCACCCCACTTTCCTTTCCTGGGGTACTTCAAGGGATCACTAGAAAGGGGGATTGTCCCTCCCCGGGAGTTCGCCAAGGCCAAATTGGAGTCCAGTTGGCCTTTCCCCATCAGAACTGCCCAGCTAATGAAAGAGTTTGGTTAGAACAACCATTTAGAGAGTCATACTGAATGTCATGCTGTGAATCTTCAGATTTTTTTTTTTCTGATGATCAGAGTTGTAGTGAATGCTGGGGCTTAGAAGAAAAGCTGATTTTTAGAAACATAACACCTCATTTCCAGTTGACAACCCACTGTTGGCTTCTGAGCCACCCAGGGCAGTGGGAGGAAGTCTCATCAGTGGGGTGGAAGGGGCTGCCTCCAACCCCCGCAGACCTGTCCCTGCCTTTTGTTTTCTGCATCTGCCCCTCCTGCTGGCTGCAAGTGCAGCCTCCTGCTCAACCCTTCAGTCTAACAGGTGGAGCAGGAGCCGAGGTTCTGTCCGCAGGGGAGCGCAGCCGGGCTAGGCAGATGCAGCGTGCTGTGACAGTCACAAATGCTAACCACAACAGAGATTGCTCTGCAGTCTCACAGCACCGTCACCAGCACCTCCCCTCTAACTAGCATCTGTTTGTGTCACTAAATAAGGCCATGGTGACAGTATTCATCTTTACAACTTAACCAATGATATCCTTAAATTGTCTAATAAGAATAAGGAGCCTCCTTATGTTATCAAATGTATTACCTAGAAATAATGTAGGGCTTAGTGGCAGTTGAATCACAGGACTGATATTTTAAAAACAAATATGATGACATATAGATGACATACATATTCTGACATACATATTCTGTATACATGTGGTTCATAGATATGAGTGTAAGTGTAAGTGTAAGTCGTGCCTCAGACTCTTTGTGACCCCATGGACTGCTGTAGCCCGCCAGGCTCCTCTGTCTGTGGCATTCTTCAGGGAAGAATGCTGGAGTGGGTAGCCATTCCCTTCTCCAGGGAATCTTCCCGACCCAGGGATCGAATCCCGGTCTCCCACATTGTAGGCAGATTCTTTACTGTCAAGCCACCAGGGAAGCCCCAATATATATGTGTGCACACACATAAATCTAAGTGAGCCTGATCCCTTTGAAACCATCGCCACTGCAGAATTTAAGCTTCTTGCAGCCACATTGTAGAAAAGCGAAGCATTTTTGAAGCCCTTCCTTTTTCAGTGGTTGGCCTTGGAGCCAGTCCATAAGCCTCATGAGAAAATTACTCTTGTATATTTTTATTCTTTTAGTCTTAATGGAATTATCCAGTTCAGTCAGACATATTATTTGCTAATCCAATTTTGGCTAGTTTCCAGAGTCAAACCCCGATTCAGAGAATGATGACTCAGCACTGTGCAGGGTTTTAAGGAAATGATCCTGGACTGTGAAGGCCTAGGACTTCGGAGATGGGGTCTGAGCATTGGTGGTGGCCTTGGGGATAGTGTGCAGGTGAGGGTTTTGTATAGGAGATAGAATGTTCATGCTCAAAAGTTCTTTAGAAATAAGTTCTATGGCTTTTGCAGAGCACAGAGTACCAGTTTTTCTTCTAAGTGCTAAGGAAACAGAACCTCCAAAGACACCGAGGTCCGAAATACCAAGGCACTGGGGGTGTTATAGGAAGTTTGGTGTGGTGATATCACATGAATGATGAATTGGTTGAGCTGATTAGGTGGTGAAGTGCCCTGAGACCTGTGCCCTTCCACAAGCAGAAAACCTGAGAAAAGAGACATAAAGGTTGTCACTCAGGATAGTAACTTTGTGTAAGTCTGATCTATAGCAGACTGGCTGCCTGGGCTGTTTACTGCAAAAAAGGGCTTGGTTTCCTGGGCAGTTTGCTGCACGTAGTGGGTCAGAGTTCAGTTTAGATATTTGGTTTGGCCATTGTCTGTGTATTCAATCTTTCAGTGGAACTGTCTTACTTTTTTCTTTTCCTGTGTCTTGCCCTGAACCAGGCAATATTTGTCAAATGAATGTGTATATCTAATATCCCATTACCTTAAAAATTTTATCACCATTATGCCAAGGTAAATGACATGATCATTTAAGGTAAATGTTAGATTCTACTAAAATAGAAACTGTACATTACTTTTATTTGAGAGATGGAATCCAAATTATCTCATAGGAAAAGTATAGGATAATCGGATTGAGAAGGAGCTGTTAGGAGGCCCTGGCTCTGTGTAGTGAAGTCGCTCAGTCGTGTCTGACTCTTTGCGACCCCATGGACTGTAGCCTACCAGGCTCCTCAGTCCATGAAATTTTCCAGGCAAGAGGACTGGAGTAGGTTGCCATTTTCTTCTCCAGGGGATCTTCCCGACCCAGGGATTGAACCCAGATCTCCCACACTGCAGGCAGACGGTTTACTGTCTGAGCCACCAGGGAAGCTGTGAGGCCACTATATTTTGGTTGTAAGTTTATTTCCATTGTTTAAACCAACAGAAGAACAAGAGTCGCTGGATGGAATTTGCGTTTCAAATAGCATTTTAGACATTTATGTGTTTAGTGATCGCTCCATTACGTTTTCTTACTGGGGCAATATTGCCTGAGTGCCTCCTCCATGCAGGCATCGTCATGTTCTGACCCAAATCGTTAAATTTCTTCCTGTCCACGCAATAACCTGAGAGATGAAAATGATTAAGCTAGTTTTACAGATGTGATCCAGAAAGATTAAGTAACTTGCCCAAGATAACACAGCTAGGTCTCTGTTGAACTATGGCATTGACCCAGATCTACAAATGCAGAGGCCAGGAACTCTTTTATTGAGTTGTAGGTACTTGAAAATGGAATACATTCAAAGGAGGCTTCACCCATTCAAAATCTTGCAAATGTTAACTGAAGCAAAGAGTTAAGCCCTACGTTTTTCATTATTTAGCATCTTAATGCAGAGCAATAGAATGTACATGTCTGAACCATACTGCCTCACTCTGAGTTCATGTTCAAACATTTAAGAGTTATTAAGTAACCCGAAGTCTTTTGCTTTGTTTCTGTTTCCCATTTCTTTCAAATGAACTGAAGGGATAGTACTTAACTAATAGGGGGCCCGTATGTTCAGTTGTTTACATTTAGGGGAAAGTACCTCTTTGGCTCAGCAATCCCACTGCTGGGCATATACCGAGAAAATCATAATGCAAACAGACATATATACCCCAATGCCCGTTGCAGCGGTATTAATAATAGCCAGGACGTGGTGAATATATATATGAATATTCATATATATTCATATATGAATATTACTCAGCCATGTAAAGGAACAGAACTGGGTCATTTGTAGAAACCTGGATGGACCTAGAGTCTGTCATACAGAGTGTAGTACGTCAGAAAGAGAAAAAAAATTATGTATTATAACGCATATATGTGGAATCTAGAAAACTGGTAAAGATTAACCTATCTGCAGGGCAGGAATAGAGACACAGACATAGAGAATGGACATGTGGCCATGGGGTAGGAAGAAGGGGAGGATGGGAGGAATTGGGAGATTAGGACTGATACATATACACACACACACACACACACACACCCACACCCCTTTATATATACTACCATGTGTAAAAGAGATAGCTAGTGGGAACCTGCTGTAAAGCGCAGGAAGCTCAGCTCGGTGCCCTGTGCTGACCTAGAGGGGTGGGATGGGGAGGGAGGGAGGTGCAAGAGGGAGGGGACACATGCATACATATAGCTGATTCACTGCATTGTACAGCAGAAACTAATGCAACATTGTAAAGCAATTATATTCCAACAGAAAAGTAAATATCAAACTCCAAAGCTACCTTGTTTATCAGAGAAAACCTTTCCTTTTTTAAAAATTCTAAAACTATCCCATTCCTCAGCCTGCCTTTAAGTTTCTGCCAAACCACAAGCGACCACCGCTGACTCCCTTTCTATGTAGTAAACTCAGAATAAATCGGACTGGCTTTTCTCATTTGTTGGTCCTCTTCTGGTTTCACACCAGACTCTGCTGTCATGGCACTGATGATCTCTTGGGGAAAACAGTCACCCATGAAATAGTACAAATATGTGCGTAACTGTCTCTGTGATGGATGTTATAAAGGTAATATACCTGGTGCTGTCAGAATGGGCAACAGAGATTTGTGACCTGATCAGGAAGGTTGGGAAGCAATCCTTGAACTGAGGATTGAAGAAAGGCTAGGGGTCCCCTGAGTGAAGAGAAGGTGAAGGCTTCCTAGGACAAGGGAGAAGCATGTCCCCAGGCAGGAGAAAGCCAGGCAAGTGGAGGAAGCAGTGAAGTAGTGTGGCATGAGAGAAGCAGGATGAGCAGGTGGCCCCCTTGTGAAACCGGCGAGGTTGACAGAGATTGGACGGTGCTAGCCCCTGAGGAGCAGAGGGAAACCATTGAGCATTTAGGCCCATGAGTGATGTGGTCACATCAGCATTTCAGAAGACTTAAGTTGGAGTCTCCACTAAGTCTGTTTGGAAAATCATAGTAGAGTATCTGTCTTGAACTTAGCCAAACATAAATAATCATTCCACCATGAAGTTGAATTTTAGAGAAATCAAACCTGAATTGCATGTGGTTTATCTATTACAAATAGCCACCGAGCTGCTATTTCTGTAGTGAGGTAAGTCCACAAGAAATGTAAATTTCATCTTATAATAATTCAAGAAAACCTGGAGGACTTAAAGATGAGTCTTTAAAAGCATCAACTTAATTAACTTAAAAATCATATATGAATCCGTATTACCACCGTTGTCAATAGGAAATAGGTCATTGATTGCCCTGGCTATTGTACTAGGTAAAGAGATATTTTTCTGCACGTATAGAAATGTGTGGCACTCTAAATACTTATGCACCTGTTTTATCAATACATGGACCCCAGAATGCAGTCATCATCTTGGAGGGTCAGCAGCTGACACATTCTTTCCAAATAGGCACGTATTGAAGCTATAAAATTTACCCACTCATCCAAAACTCTGTAATATTTTCAAGGTCGTGTCTTAGCGATGCATGTCCCATTTCATTACATTTAGTATTATCATGGAGAATAATGTCGCACTGCAAATCTCACTATGTGAAAATAGTGTGAAGCCTTAGATATTAGCTGCTATTTAAAATTAGAAAGCCAATAAATATTTTTAATGCATCTTAAATTTTTTAATAAGTAGATTTTATATTGTTATCCCAAGAATAGATAAGTCTCTATATAAATATACTTTATTTATGGTCAGTGAAGCATGCTAGTGTATTTTATGTTATGTTATATTAATATATTATAAAGTAATGTTATTTCTAACAATCAAGTAAATTATCCTAGTTCATGATAGTAATGCCTGCAAAGCTGTTGACTAAGGAGACTCCTGCTCATATTGAATTTTGAGGAGTTTTGCTTCCAAGGAAACTAGTTCATTGTCAGCAAAAGATGCACCTAAAGCAGTGCAGATATTTCAGGCATTTGCTGAAAATAATCAGTAAATTATAAAATGTGATTTCATATGTCTCCCACAGCCATAAAGCAACAATTAGAAGAGACTTACATTTCCTGCAGAAAAGACTCCATTTGATAAACTCATCATAAAATGTATTTCAAACAAACATCAACGGGATACGAAGCAAATGATTCACCTTTAGGATGTCTCCACAGTTTTGCAAATTAACATCTGAGATGTAGTGTGGATTTGCTAATAAAGAATTGATTACACTTTTGCTTTTTCTACAGATAAATTTATAATTGTATGTCGTGAAATTCATGGAATTGGATGTGGGTTGAGTTACCATTTGTTTTTGTATAATCTATGAAGAAAGTCTGTTGATGCAAATTTCTTGACATATTTAAATATTTTTTTGCATGACTGGTATTCAATATTCGCTACTCAAGGCAAATTTAAAAAAGGTTAAAAAAGAGCTAACAAGCGTTGGGTTATTTTCATCTTGGACAGTGCAGAGCCAACACATTATTTCCTGATCAATGTTAAAGTCATCAAAGAAAGCTCAAAATACCTAGTTCACACACTCAATTCAGTAGGCTTCATATTTTATCTGTTATCATATCTGTATTATGAACATATGAATAGGTAACATGATAGTTTCATTTAAAAAATGCTTAAATATAGGTAAATTAACCGATCAAATAGAATTGGTGGGAGTTTTCAAAAAGAAGATGGCGTATTCCAATTCATTTCTTTTACTCTGTCCTCTCTTGATACCCTAGCTCAGACCTGAATCATCTCTGATTTTTAAATTTTAACAGTTTTTTTCCATTCTCCTCCATGTTGCTGCCAGAATAGTATTTTGGAAACACAGATTAGATCTCCTTAGCTTCTGACTTTTTACAAACATTTAAAAACTTTTTAATTCTTTAGAGTAACATAGACAGTCCTTAATGATGGTGTTTAAAGCTTACCCCCACCTGTCTTTGCTATGCCACTCCCTTTATCATCCTTGGCAAGTCCTGCTCTAGCTTTATCCTAGACCAGAGATGCCAAACATTTGTCTCTTCAGGGCATTTTCCTATTGATGGAATCGTAACTGTAAGTGGCCTTCTGGGTTTCTATGCTTAACATATTTTCACCATTTTCTTCATGTTGTATTCTCTATCTGTACTTCATTCCTTTTTAAGGCTGAATAATATTCCATTGAATAAATTTACCTCATCTCTTTATCCATTACTGACTTGATTGACGTTTGGGAATTCCACATATTGTCTATTAGAAATTATGCTCTGATGAGCATTCATGTACACGTTTTTGTAGGGCCATAGATTTTTCAATGGGAATATACCATCATTCTTTTGCATGTGGATATCCTGTTGTCCAGAACCATTTGTTGAAAAGATTGTTATTTACTCCATTGAATTGTCTCAGCAGCCATTTGAAGATCAACTGACCATAAATGTATTTCTTTACTCTCAATTCTATTCCATTGATTTGTATGTCTCTCCTATGCCTGTACTATACTGTCTTGATTGATGCAGCTTTGTAGTAAGTTCTGAAATTGAGAAATTTGAGCCTCTACTTTTATTCTCATTTTCCAGGATTGTTTTGGCTCTTCTTGGTTCCTTGCATTTCCATAAGAATTTTAGAATTAGTTTGGAATTTCTCCAAAATGAAGATAGCTTTCTGGATAGTGCATTGAATCTGTAGATTGATTTGAGGGATCCCTGGGTTGGGAACATTCCCTGGAGTAGGAAATGGCAACCCACTCCAGTATTCTTGCTTGGAAAATTCCATGGACAGAGTAGCCTGGCAGGCTATAGTCCATTGGGTTGCAAAAAGTCTGACACGACTGAGCACACATACAGTCATCCTAACAGTGTTAAGACTTCAAATCCATGAACACAAGATGTTGTTTCACTTACTGGAATATCCTTTAATTTCTTTCACTGATGTTTTGAAGTAGTTTTCATTGTACAAGTCTTATACTTGTGCAGTTCATTTACACTTCTTTGTAAAAGTATTTTCTTTTTTTCATGTTATTATAAATTGTTTCCGTAGATTCATTTCTGGATTGTCTGTTGCTAGTTTAGAGAAAGACAGTTGGGTTTCTGATTTATAATTTTATGTAGAATATACAAACTCATGTCATCTACAGATGGAGGTAGTTTTATTTCTTCCTTTCCAATCTGGATGGCCATCATATCTTTTTATTGTCTAGTTGGCTGCTTAGAATGTCTAGTCCAGCACTGAATAGAAATGGCAATAGCAGTTTTCTTTGTCATGTTCCTGAGCTTAGTGAGAAGCCTTTCAGTCTTTCGGAAATAAGTACAGTGTTTCCAGTGGTTTCTTGGTAGATAATTTTTTAGCAGATATTGAAAAAATGTCTAATCCTATCATTTTTTCCCTACTGGTCATGGAAGAGTGTTGAATTTTGTCAGATGTGGTTTTTTTTTGATATTTTGGGATGGTTAGGTAGGTTTGTTTCCTTTATTCTCTTAATGTGGTGTCTTATCATTTATGACATAATATGGTGTTTATTGATATTTGGACATCAAATCAATCTTGCATTCCTTGACATAATCCCAGTGGGTCATGGTTTATAATGTTTTTTATATGTTGCCGGATTTAGTTTGCTAGTATTTTCATGAGTAGTAGTATATCTGTAGTCACAAAGGGTATTAGCCTGTAGTTTTCTTTTCTTGTGATATCTGTGTCAGTTATACTTTTTCAGGCCTGGCATTTGAGGCTATAAAGATATATTTCAGTAGAAAAGTTCATGGCTTAAGATCTCAGTGGCCAAGCTATTTGAAAATTGAGTTCTGTTTTCTAAATGGGTCTGAATGTTAACAATACAGAACAGTTTGTTTTTAATCATGGGAATCATCTTACTAGTTCCTATGATAGCTAAAAGAACACAATCTGAGAAGATATTAAGGTTTTGGAGAAAATGGCAGAAATAAATTAATTCAGAGGATGTCTTTGACGTCAGTCATGGGAAAAATGCAGCTCATTTTGATGGAGTACTTAGAAAACACAAAATGAGAATAAATTTGCATACTAATTTGATAAGAAGATACTATGTAGACCTAAAGATAAATCTAAAATCCAGAAATAAGCAATTGAGTCTGCAGTGTTCTATGATGTATCCATTTGCGTATATGCTATCTGAATTTTTACTGAAAGGAAATGCATTCAATCAAGGTCCATATGGAAAGTTCTATAAACTATATTCTCATTACTAAACTGAACTTGGAGAAAATTATTCAAGTTCACTTAGAATTTGGGTAATTTATATGAAAGTAAACTACATAGGAACAAGAAAAAACATTTGGATGGAAAAGAGTAAGACTTTAATTGTTTAATATTTTATAATTGTTGATAGCTTACTTTTTTCAGCTATTCTTCCATGCATCATACCACATGGGAAAACTTTCACATATGGTTGTAAGAAAATGCAGTAAATTAGCATGTTTGAAACCAAAATTGAAAACAATTGGTTGTGTATCAAAGGAAAATGTAAATTTTGATTCATGAAATTCTGTTCAGTTGTGCAGGTATCTAAAAAATAATTATAAACCTTTGACATACTCCATTGGAGATGGCTAAAATATAATTAATAATTTTAAAATAGTCTTAGGAAAATATTTTAAACTGATTTCTTCAGAATGCTTAAAATAACAACTAGGTAAGAGTTATAGTCTCTACAAGAAAAGAATTATAAATTTTAAGTCATAAATCAATTTTATTCCCTTAAGAGAGAAAGTTTGTATCTATATTTAATTAAAGGAAAATAATACAGAATCAATAGAATAGTTACATATTGAAGGTGGTTTCTGTGCAGGTGATGTGTATAAACTCAATTCTCAGGCATACATGACAAGTTAGTTGTATTTTTCTAGTCATAATTGTCTACTGTAATCACTGGACTGGAAGAAGTGCCCTAAAGCTTTGGAGTACTTGCTCAAATGCAAGAGTTCCTCCTGTTGAATAACATAATTTCAAAACCTTTGAATTGCTGGAAACATTGTTAAGTTTTTCTGGCAGTGGCAGAACTAGTGACCAGAGATGAACCATGCACTGGCATTATCAGTGGCAGAAAGAATAAAATTGCCCAAATCCCAGAGTCGACCTAGCGAACTTGGGAAACTGAATCTCCCAGTTACTAATGACTCTCCCCGAGTTAGAGATATCCCTACAATGGGCCCGTGTTTCAGATCTTTTCTTAGGACAAAGGTGTGCATGTGTGTGAGCTCGTTAGAGATATCCCTAGCAATGGGCCCGTGTTTCAGATCTTTTCTTAGGACAAAGGTGTGCGTGTGTGTGAGCTCGTTAGAGATATCCCTAGCAATGGGTCCGTGTTTCAGATGTTTACTTATGACAAAGGTGTGTGTGTGTGTGTGAGCTCTGGTACCTGGCGTGGTGATCTCTTGTGATTAGTGAAAATTTGCCATGAGTATACTGTAGCAGTAGTTTCAGGGATGGAGAATACAGTTAAATAAGTACCATAAAATGATAGGGAACATTTAATATTTTCACGATTTTGAGGTCATCTTTGGCTCATGGAGTACCTCAGAGTAATCGTGCCAACATCAATTATTGGGTTATATATTTTTATAGCTGCTTTAAAGAGAATTCCAGTTTACCTGAATGTTGGATATTAAACTATACACCGAACAGGATTGTATTTGATTCCAAAGGTTGTCGGCTTTTCTGATTGTGTTCCATTCTGTCTTTATCAGTGCAAAATGACATTCCATTCCTGACCTTTCATTTTCCTATGTCTAGCCTTGGAGTTTCATCTTTTGGTTCTCTAAGGATGTGATTACTTCCTTCTGAAATGTTGTGGAAATCCTGACTCCATGTGTAGAATTCGTAGTTTGGAGATAGTTATAGCAAGTGCTCCAACTTTTATTAAAAACTGCTATGACCTATGCCAGAGACTGAGAATTCAATTAAATTCTTGTAATTAGTAGTTGTCTTCCTCCTTTTTTATTATTTCTAAAATTTGTGTTATGTTTTCAAAAGAATATATCTTTGTTTTCACCCACATTTATGTCTTACTTTATCAGACTTCTTAGTATTCGCTTCCTTAAGGTACCATGCAGTTGCTGGTGTTTTTCTGTAAGGCAAAAAGAGCAGTCTTTCTCATTTGGTTGGATGTTTTGTTTAGAGCTGCTCTGTCTGATGTGGTAGCCACTAGCTACACGTGGTTCTTAAACACTTAGACTGTGGCTAGTCTGAATTGAAATGTAAGTGTAAAGTAGACACTTGATGTCAAAAGCCTCACACAAAAGAATATAAAATAGTTCAGCAATTTTATATCGACTACATGTTATAATGATAACATATTAGATATATGGGGTTCAATAAAATATATGATCAAAATTGATTTCATCAGTTTCTTTTTTATCTTTTTAATGTGGCTACCAGAGGCTCATGGGACTTCCCTGTAGCTCAGAGGGTAAAGAATCTGCTTACAATGCAGGAGACCTGGGTTCGATCCCTGGGTCGGGAAGATCCCCTGGAGTAGGAAATGGCAACCCACTCCAGTATTCTTGCCTGGAGAATCCCATGGACAGAGGACACTGGCAGGCTACAGTCCTTGGGGTCACAAAGAGTTGGACACGACTGAGCGACTAACACTACTACTAGAGGCTCGGTGGTAAAGAACCCGCCTGCCAATGCAAGAGATGCTCGTTCCGTCCCTGGGTCAAGATGATCCCCTAGAGGAGGAAATGGCAACACACCCAGTATTCTTGCCTGGGAAATCCCATGGACATAGGAGCCTGACGGGCTACAGTCCATGGGGTCGCACAGAGTCAGACGTGACTTAGTGACTAAACAACAACTAGAAATAGCTTACAGCATGTTTCTAAGAATACCTCTGGTTTAGGAATAATGCAAACTCATGTACTCAGGTTTTTGGGGGACCCATGATAAAACCCATGGGTTTACCTCCTTAATGCAGTGCACTCCCCCGATAGGCTTCTTTGGTGAGATGAATGGTAGGGAAGGGGAAGTCCTGATAAAAACATGGCTTGGGTAATTATCGGTCATGCTCTTTTATACCATTATGCATGTGTTCAGTTGGTTAGCCTGATTTGGCTTGTGTAATTACAGGGTTGGGGAGGCTGCTTAATAGAGGAGGGAATGGAATCATTGGGCCCTTTAGGGCCACTTTTAATGACAAACTTTTGATGTTGTAATCATTATTAGTTGACTTGTGACTCTGGGAAGCATGATGACAAAGAGGGATACAGAGGTTAGTATTAAAATATGGTTCAGTCAACTCTGAAATGCACTACATTTTAATGTAGTATGTATAGCTTCAGTTTGTAAACCTTTTCTTCAGACCCTGGGTTCCAACACAAATGCAGGTATCCATGAGTCTGAATTATATGTATGAAAGAATAGGTTGACCAGATCAGTAATTTCCTCTATTTTAACAATGACATATGTTTAATGTGTTTTAACATGAAATATGTTAACATCAATTATATCAGTATATAATTGATCTGGTTGTTTACATTAATATATTTTGGGAAGGCATCTGAAAGAAGTAAATTGTCCATGCTCCAGGCTAACAGCTGCTATGTAGATATCACCCAAATAAATATATGAAAGCTATTCAGTGTCCTAGCTATGCAATCGGAGAAGGCACTGGCGACCCACTCCAGTATTCTTGCCTAGAAAATCCCATGGGCAGAGGAGCCTGGTGGGCTGCAGTCCATGGGGTCGCTAAGAGTCAGACACGACTGAGCGACTTCACTTTCACTTTTCACTTTCATGCATTGGAGAAGGAAATGGCAACCCACTCCAGTGTTCTTGCCTGGAGAATCCCAGGGACGGGAGCCTCATGGGCTGCTGTCTATGGGGTCGCACAGAGTCGGACACGACTGAAGCGACTTAGCAGCAGCAGCAATGGAGTGATTTTCTGGTTAAATGAACATTCTGACTTCTAAACCCATTTATACAGAGATGTTCAGAAGCGTGATGGAATTTATATGGCTGTGAGGGGCCATCTTCTAAACAATTGATATTTTTCATTTCTAGTCTGAATAAATACAGTGATGGCCTGATGAGGCAGCGAGGGAGATGGAAATAACAGTTGCATCAAAAAACACTTGGAAAGTAAAGTCACAGCCTTTGGGGATGAGTAACCGGGTGTGGATGAAAGAAGGTTGGTAGCATTGGCTAAAGGCTCAATGCTGGTGCCTTTTACAGAGTAAACGCTGCTTTAAGGCAAGTGGGATTAGAGAACTATTTGGGACAATCTCAGTGTTAGGCATGTTGAGATCGTAAGATCACAGAAGCTCTGAATTGGAAGAATACTTAAAACTCATTGAGTCCAATAATTTATGATCATACTGGTAGTTTACTATTATATTAAATCCCTTCTGTTTCCAGAGTTCTGTGCCAAGCACTGGACTCCACCACTGGGGGAAAAAATAAAATGTCTCATTTGAAGGTTCTATTTGTTCAAGTGCTAGCTTACTGAGATTTTATTGTACAACGACCTAGGATAGTCCCTCTTTTCTTCCTTCAGCACTAAGACTTGTCAGTAAGGAAGAAGTCATACCCAGGGAGTCATTCACCCTCCAGCTAAACAGGAAGCCTTCAGAAAACACAGGCTGCAAACACACTGCAGATGAGAGGTGGCACTTCATATGTCTAAAGAGATTTGGAGGATGTTGGAGTAATTAATCTTCATTAATGTATTGAGTCACTGTTATATGCCAAGGACTGGGAGTGTATTGCTGAATGAAACAGACATCACTGGTCCATGAATCAGATACAGTCAAATAAAGAAGAGTGTGTGTGAGAGAGAGAATAGCTGGACATTAGAACATTAGAATATGGTAGTAAAAGGTGATGCTTGAGCCAAGATCTGAAGAATGAGAAGCTGCTCACAGATATGTTTGATAATCTGTGGGTTATTGAAAAGGGGTAAGGTTGGAAACGTGAGTGTTACTTGAAAGAAGCATCCTGATGAGTCTGCAGTTTAAATTTAAACATCCACTTAAAAAAAAATTAAAATCTAAACATGCCATTATATTGAATAATTTGATTCTTTTCCTCAATAGTGTTTGTTCTTTCTGGAAGACTAAAATTTTTGCAGGGTAGTAAAATGATTGACTTCCCTGGTGGCTCAGATGGTAAAGCATCTGTCTACAATGCGGGAGACCCGGGTTCAGTCCCTGGCTGGGGAAGATCTCCTGGAGAAAGAAATGGCAACCCACTCCAGTATTCTTGCCTGGAAAATCCCATGGACAGAGATGCCTGATAGGCTACAGTCCATGGAGTCGCAAAGAGCTGGAGATGACTGAGCTACTTCACTTAAAATGACTGAGAATTACGATCAGTTTATACCCAACTTACCTGCTGCTTTTATTTTTTTTTCTGACAACTCCAAGAGGATTGCAAATGCTTTACTAACATTTCTCCTACAGATAAATTTTCTGAAAACCATTTGTCAGGACTGGGTTTTCATCTATATTAAATTTATTAGTCATTCACAGATCGTTAAGTTACAGTCCAAGGTTACAAGTATTTCAGGTGTGACAAAATAAGGTAAACAGCTTTTTAAAAATTATAAATGCAGCAAAATAGTTGCTTTCTGAAATATAGCTCTAAAGAATGGAAAATAAGCTTTATTTGAATTGTGAAGTCTTGAAAATGGCAACAATTAAATTTGTTCATTCTTTTAAGCATGCATTTTTGTTTATATGGTCTTCAGCGCTCTATAAATGTTGGGGAGATAATTGATGTTAAAAATAGTGTCCTGTTATTAGTTAGTTGATTGGAATTGATCAAAACTGCAGTTAAGTATAGTCGGAAGTATTTTAGTTGTCAGAAGGATCCTAAATATATACATGGGCTTTCACAAAATAATGATTTTATTAAGTACCCATGAAGGATCATTTCTACAGTATAGAAGATGCAATATTTATAAATGACACTCAAAATAATTATTTCTGATTTCTTAGAAGTCAACTGAAAGTGAAAGTTGCTCTGTCGTGTCCGACTCTTTGTGACTCCATGGGCTATATAGTCCATGGAATTCTCCAGGCCAGAATACTGGAACGGATAGCCTTTCCCTTCTCCAGGGAATCTTCCCAACCCAGGGATTGAACCCAGGTCTCCTGCATTGCAGGCAGATTCTCTACCAGATGAGCCACCAGAGAAGCCCAAGAATACTGGAGTGGGTAGTCTATCCCTTCTCCAGCAGATCTTCCCGACCCAGAAATCAAACCAAGAGCTCCTGCATTGTAGGCAGATTCTTTACCAGCTGAGCTACCAAGACAGACAAAAATACACTGAATATGACATAGCTAAGTATTTTATGGAGAAGGAAATGGCAACCCACTCCAGTACTCTTGCCTGAAGAATCCTTTGGACAGAGGAGCCTGGGGGGCTACAGTCCATGGGGTCACAGAGTTGGACACAACTGAGCAACTGACACACACACAAGTATTTTATTAAATTTTCTCTAATGTCCCAAGTGATTGGATATACATGCTGTTCAGGAAAAAATCTGTTTCATTAGTTATTTGAAGGTAGTAATTGCTTCTAGTTTTAAGTGTCAGTTGTTGTTGTTGTTGCTTTTTCTCTCTCCAGGCATTTCTTTATCCATGAATAGTATGAGATTTGGAGAATATTCTACAGGCAATCTTATTTTAGAGAGTAGAATATACTCAGTGCTCTTCCAATATAGAATATGCTCTAGTTGCCTTGGGGTAGCTCACCTGCCTTCATTTGCTGCCAGTAAGACTATGTAGATACTTCGAGTATCAGTGTTCATCAATGTTATGAAGATTCACAGAAGAAATATGGCGGGATTTTGCTGGGAACGTAGAAGACTTGAATAGAGATATTGCAAATACAAGGTTGGATGATTCTACCTTCAAGTATGTGTTAATGCAGCCTTGTAGCCCATGAATCATATTCTAGAATATAGAAATTACATGTGCTGGCTGAAGCTTCTGCCTGTGAAATAATAAGCCTCCATTAAGATTTAGTGATAAGAAGGCACTCTTGGCATTTGTGGATTTGATAGTCATGATTTCAGTGTTTGGGCCTGTTCCTAATGATTCATACGGTAATGTGAAATTTCTGAGGCTCAACTGGAATGGTGGGCAGTCAATCTGTGCTTTTACAGGGCAGCCACATGCCACAGGGTTGACAGAGGGCCCTTGCTGGATACCAGGCATCACTGTTTTCTCAATTCTCAGGTGCCCTTACTTTCCCTAAGTGGTAAAAATTTAATTTCTTTGTGTTAGCTTTTCATCAAGTACAAAACTACTATGGAAGTTGAAAACAGTTGTTATGAATCTGAACATAGGGACCAGCAATTCAGACATTTCCATATTTACAAGTAGTTAAATTTAAGAGGTGCTGAAATATATTCTTTAAATATATACAGTCTGATCTAATTCTCAAAGTATTATCATTATTCCACTTTACAGATGGAGATGTAGCTCAGAAGCTATAGATGACTTGATGGGGTCAGCTAACTTTTAAAGCCAGGTCCCCTGGCTTTAAAACTACTCTTTTATGCTTCTGGATCCAGGTCACTTCAGACAGAATGTTCTTTGCCCAAGAGGTTGAAAGTCAGTTTCTCAGATGACAAACTGAAGGAGGTTTTTCTCCTCGTAGGTATCTGCTTTCAGGGCTCTGACCTTTCCTTTGCCCTCTCCTGGGAAGCTCTGCCCTCCTGGGCCTTTTTCTTCCCAGGAAGCTGCAAAATGGTTTTTGCACAGCAGGAAAAAGAAATGTGTGGAGGGCCACACACTGTTTAAAAAGTGAATGTATGTGTATATACAAATCTGCTAATCTGCTAATGTCAGATACAGTATGCCATGTTTCAGGCTTCATTTGATAGTCTCACAAGTAGATGTGGCTCTCGCGGTCCTTCCTTGTTTCATTTCTCAGTTTAAAAGAAGTTCCCATAGGATTTCTCTAAACTGAGTTTTTATCCATTTGGCCCCCTTATCACTCCCACCCCTACCTTTACTGTGCTCCCCATCCTTGTTACAGCTTCCTAGACAGAGTGCTTGCCTTTGGGTATCCTTCCCATTTCTTTGTTGTTGTTCAGTTGCTAAATCCCGTGCGACTCTTTGCGACCCCATGGACTGCAGCACGCCAGGCTTCCCTGTCCTTCACCATCTCCCAGATTTTTCTCAAACTTATTTCTATTGAGTTGGTGATGCCCTCCAAACATCTCATCCTCTGCTGCCCTCTTTTCTTCTCACCCTCAATCTTTCTCAACATCAGGGTCTTTTCCAGTGAGTTGGCTCTTCACATCAGGTGGCCAAAGTATTGGAGCTTCAGCTTCAGCATCAGTCCTTCCAATGAATATTGAGGGTTGATTTCCTTTACAATTGACTGGTTTGATCTCCTTAGAGTCCAGGACTGTAAGAGTCTCAAGAGTCTTCTCCAGCACCACAGTTCAAAAGCATCCATTCTTCAGGGCTCAGCCTTCATGGTCCAACTCTCACATCTGTATGTGACTGTTTCTTTAACCCATGATTTCTCTAAGCGTTTCTAGATCATCCCAACCTCCTTCCCCTCCTGCAGCCACACAGGAGTGCTGCTATGTCGTGGGGCGTTTCTGCTGTTTGTTATGACGTAGCCTGCAGCACTTAAACCTTTTGTAGTTGAATTGCATGTTTTTTTGGATCCTTTCATAACGTTTCCAAAAGGTACTGAAACAAGTGATGGTGGATATCTTTATAAAACACCTGGCCGTCTTTTTTTTTTTAATTGAGGCCACATTGGTTTATGACATTATAGGTTTCGCGTGTAAGCATTGCAATTCCATTTCTGTGTACACTACAGTGTGCTCAAATTCAGAGTTGAATTTCCATCCATCACCATGCAGTTGACCTAGCTTTACCCATCTGCCCTCACCCCGAGCCTTCCCCTCTGTAACCACTGCTCTGTTCTCAGTACCTGCCTGTTTGTTCAGCACTTTGACATCGTTTTAAAAAGAGGCTTTGATCTTTGACCTTTAAGAAGTTAGTTTGACACTTGCTTCTTGTGCTGCAAGGTTATGTATTGAGTTTCTTGTTTGTGCTTGTCATTGTGTCATTATCTCCTGGCCTTTTTGATAGCTGCCTTGGGGAATTCTTTTTACCCATAAATTTGTGTATGTTATTCTTTACATTCAGAACAAATCTCCTTTAACACAATATTCATTTATCCTTTCACATACTTATTCTTTGCCAGTACTTTTAAATTATCATCTATTAAAATCAGCAAGCATTAAAAAAAAAAAATCAGCAAGCACTCCAGCATCTTGCGTGGGTTTTATGACACATATGGAAATTATTTTGTTTAGAGTTTCTAAATAAATATAGATCTTGAAATGTATATTCTGTTCTTCTGTTGGAAGGACCCTAAGTGACGGTATTTCACTTAAGTCCCATTGGATTTAACAATCTCTTTGTATTAGTTTTATGCAAGTTTTCAATAATTCAGTGCCACAGTTTTGTCTAAAAAGATACTTATACTTAAAAGAGTTGTTGTGACCATTATATTAGATAAACCCAGTACCTGGTATACAGAAGACAATAGTGTTATTACTACTAGTGTTTAAAATTTATGAACAGTTTTGTTCCTCTGTATTTTCTCTTTAAGAAAACAGGAAAAGTTTTCGTATCTCTTACCTTCATCTTCTATTTTTACTATCACACCCTTTAGCCCTTCTTTTTTTTTCCAGCAAATATTATTGAGCCCCAACTCTGTGAAAAGTCCTATTTTAGGATATGGAGGTTTGGCAGTGAATGATAAAGCCCCTGCTTTCATAGAGCTGATATTCTAGGACCAGTGTGTGTAATATTTTCATCTTTGTAGTTTTACAAAGTTATTTGTATAATGTACTAGAAGCTGTATTGTTAAGTAGTTTGTGGAAGCCCAAAGACAATGGAAGACTTTTGTGACCATGTATGATGTATTAGAAACAGTTCAGAAAGTGATCTTGCTTTTTAAAAGATCAGGTAATGCTGAATCTCTTGCAATAATCAAGGAAAGACACATTATTAAGGCAAAACATCTGGGTAATGTATGATTTTGTTGTTCTTGTCAGTTACGTGATTTTTCATAGTTAAATCCTGAATTATTTTTTTGTTTGTTTCTTTTCAGAACCAATAGTATCACTTTTTAAAACTTTATTGAGGCATAATTGGGAACTATTGGTTTTTAGATCATGGACTCTAATAAAGTTAACACAAAGACTTAAATTTGATTACTCACTACTTTCTAATGAGGAAACTTTAATTTTTGATTTCAAAAGCAATTGTGCTGTACTAGAAAAAAAATTAGAAGCTTTGGAAACTGCAGTAAATCTTAAAAGTCATATCTACTTACATAAAATGTTATATCCTTTCAAAGTTTTCAATGTATTCTATATCTTATTTTTAAAAAAGAGTACTGTTCACATGGTTTTGTAACTTTTTCATTTATTAATGTATTACGCAATTTTTCATGCCAACAGTCAATATTCTTAGCACAATTTTTATAGGCTTTATATTTTTTATTTCAGTTCAGTTCAGTTGCTCAGTTGTGTCTGACTCTTTGCAACCCCATGTACTGCAGCACGTCAGGCTTCCCTCTCCATCTCCAACTCCTGGAACTTGCTCAAACTCATGTGCATCGAGTCAGTGATGCCATCCATCTATTTTTTATATAGATCTAACTTAGTTTGTCAATACCCTATTGTTAACCTCTTATTTCCAGTTTTTTCTTTCTTATAAGCGATCTTGCCATGAATTCTAGTCTCCTTGCAAATATTTTGTGTATCTTCAGACTTGCTTTTGACAGATTATTAGAAGTTAAATGGATGAGCTTCTGTGGTTCTTGTTTTGTATCATGAAATTGCTCTCCATAGAGATTTTAAAATTTTGCATTTCTCCAGCAATGTCTGAGAATATGTCTCTCCAGACCCTTAATAATTGGAGCAATGGCCAATACACACACACACAGAAAACTGGGAATGCAGTTCTCATCATCCCCTTCCTAGTCCCATCCTTTCCTCATGACTGTCTGTGGCAGAGCAAAAGTCTTCAAGGTCGTTTTCTCCTCCCCTGGTCTCCAGGGTTTAGCTCCGGGAACATTCAGAGCTTGAAAAATTGAGCTCATAGTCACCAAAGTCACAGGGGACTGATTGGAATCAGTTTGGCATCAGAAAGTTCATTCAGGAGTTTATACAAGTGGCTTTCCAACATCAGATGAGATCAGATTGTTTAGACAATCTGGGCACATGGCTGAGGACACAGAGCTAGCCTGCCAAGCTCCCTGAACCACAGCTACCTGCTTTGGTCACGGGGTCACGTGGTCACGTGGCAAGGCAAGAATGAGTGAGCAGAGGCCAGAGCAGTTTGCAGGGGTCTGTCCTGATGACTTATCCTCTACCCCTGAGGATGAAGCTAAAGCTTTCCTTACACTTCGAATTGTTCCTTTCTTGATTTCTTAAGAACTGTGGCTCTTTTAGAATATATAATGTATCCAGTTCATCTTCCACGGGATTTAAAACAATGGATGGTGAAATCAGGCAGTTACTTGCTACAGGGATGTTGGATTGCTGATCAGTAAATCCTGGAAGAACACATATGCGTGCGCACGCACACGTGCACCCAAATATACATACACATGCCTGCATACGTACACACGCATTTGCAGATGAGCTAAAATACAGCATTTTTCTGCTGATCTCAGTATTTGTTTTGTAATTCTTGATTCTCCAGTGAAGGATAATTTTCCTTGTGTGGCCCATAAAACAACACTCAAATTTTTCATTTCTGTTTATTGCTTAAAATGTTTCATCAGAAGAAAAAAATTTTGTGTAGCTTTAGCACTTGAATAACTTTTCAAATCTTGAAAAAAAATAATTTGTACTCTCATCTTTCAACGAGATGTTGTTGGTACTTTGAAGAATAAGCTTACCTCTACCATTATTTTAGAATGTGATTCAAATTCACTTTATTTTCTAGCACATTTTATTCTAGCAAATATTTTTCTCTAGGTTTTACTAAAGAAATGCTTTGACTTACATTGGACGGTACCAAGTTGAAACTCAAAACTATTTAAAACATTTAAAAGTTGTCATCTCATTTGCTAAATAAAGGACAGATCTTGAAAAGACCAAAAAGCCTATGTTTTTATATCTTGATTTTTGCCTAAACGAAGCTTTCAGCTGATCATTGCCAAGAATGAAAATTAGTTTTTTTTTCCCACCCATTATACTCGGCCTTGTGAGTACCCCTGTTGTCTTTAAAGAGAGTTTCCCCCCACCCAACCTCATCGTACTTCTTTCTAAAAAGGGATAAGGTAGATAATTAAAGCTAAACTGGTTCTTTGTACAACAAAAAGGCAAGAATGCATCCAACCTTCATCTAGCTGATCCTGAAAAGAAACGAAGCAAAGCTTCCAATTAGCTTGATTTATACAATGATGTGCTTTCTTTCCCAGTTAATTAAGAGGGATTCAATAAGATCCAGACCATGGGTTCTGACCTTTCATCTTCTAAGAAAAAAAGTAAAAATTACCCCACCAAATGAAAACAAACTAAAAGGAAAGCTTTGTTTAGAAATTTTCCAGGATGATGAATCTTATATATATTTTTTCATCTTGTTTTTCTTAAAACAGTCCTTCTCTGTCTCATAACTTGGGCATTTGTAGAGTACACAGCTTTTTCATGCCTCACATCTTTTCCATTAAAAACCCCCCAGTTAATGAGATGTCCCCTGGCAAACAAGGGATGTTTGCTAGAGGAACCATAGAATCTAGAATGTGAGGTTGGAGAGAACCAGAAGGAGATACTGAGGCTTAAGAGAAGTGACATGACCAGCACAAGATCGTTGGTACTGGAGCCTGATCTCATTCCTGTCACAGCCAGTTCTTTCCACTAAACTCCGTTGCTTTGATGTTGCTGGAAGAATTAATGTCTGTTCACAAAGGTGGCACTGTGCTTTGCTCTTGGGTGTTTCTTTCAGATTGTGTGTTGTTCTGCTACTAAAGCATCACTTACATATGTCTATACTTCTATAGCAGTGTGTAGGGTACGTAGTTAATGCATTGAAAATATGGGTTATGTGAATAAAATTCATATTCATTCAGTTAACTGACGTATATTGAATGTCAGCTGTGTGCTAACAGCTGGTAATAGTTAATCAAATAATGGATGGTCCCTGCATTTATATATGAGAAAGGGCTTCCTTGGTAGAACCAGTGACAAAGAATCCACTTGCCAATGCAGGAGGCATAGGAAACACGGGTTCAATCCCTGAAGTAGGGAATGGCAACCTGCTCCAGTATTCTTGCCTAGAAAATTTTATGAACAGTGAAGCCCAGGAGGCTACAATCTCTGGGGCCACAAAGAGTCAGACATGACTGAGTACACACACACACACACACACACACACACACACAGGAAAAAGATACTGAGGGCCTTTTGTTCTGTTTTCTATGGTAAAACGTAATTTGATTAACAAGATGTGATTATTCTAGATGACTTCATTTTATTTATGACCTCTGAATTCCTTCATAATAAATTTCAGATGACCTTTAAAGACTTTGAAGTTAGAATGCTTCCAAATATAATAATTTCAGTAATGGCATACAACGATGTGTAAATGGAGTATAATGCCAATTTACATAATGATATTTAAAGATGAGTTCTTTTTAGATATCCAACTTGGGCATCCTTGTCTTCATGCAGCTTTGCAAACGAGAGTTTTTACAAGCAGACGGCAGTGCTGCAGTGTTGGTAGCTACCGATGTCTGGCTTAGTCAGATCAAGCCAGAGCAGAAGCCTGGATTCCTTCATCCCCACCACTAGGACCACCCCCACCTTGGACATGCCAGAGTCTGGGCTAGGAGCTTGGGATCCAAAGAGAGCTGACTTGTTTCTTCTCTTAAGCTGTGAAGCTTTAGGACTTCCTGGCAAAAAGAAAAGACAGTCTGTAGACCATCAGTCCAAGGAGGGCTCTCAGAGGAGGGCATCCTCTTGAGTGGGGAGAGTGGGATCCTTAATTTGGCCCTTCGGGTGTGTGTGGCTTAAGATTCACCTTGAGGATTAAATGGAAGAACCGAGGCAGGCCAGACACTGAATAGAGGGAGAGTAGTCAAGGTTAGGTGTTTCCCTGGTGACTCAACGGTAAAGGTGGCGCAGGTTTGACCCCTGGGTTGGGAAGATCCACTGGAGGCAGAAATAGCAACCCATTTCCAGTATTCTTGCCTGGAAAATCCCATGGACAGAGGAACCTGATGGACTGCGGTCCATGCGGTGGCAAAAGAGTCAGACACAACTTAGCGACTAGACAACAGCAGCAACAGGTCAAGGTTAGGAGTAAAGTGGGGACAGACCTCGTTCCACATGAGGTTAACAATTACCTAGTTTCCTTCCTCTCCCAGCCCCTTCAGGTAACTCACTTCTCTTCCTGAGATCACTGTCTCAAATGCAAAAGCTTTGCTCCCTGGAGTTTAAGGCTGTGGTAGATGGGGAGATTTCAGCAATTAGTTGTTATTTGTGTACAGTCAGTAGCCCTGTAAACAGCAGTCTAGGACTAGCTGATCGGAGGCCCCGGCTCTGCAAGCATCACTGTTTCTAGCCACTTCCCAAGCAGAGAGGTTTGCTTTTACCAGTTTTCTCAGAGAAGAGTTAAGTACCCAGGCATAATAACACACCAGGTGTCCATCACAAGGAGAAAGGAATGCAGTTTATTTTCATACTACTGTTTTTACATTCCAACCTTATATGGGCTCTCTGTTTATGATGAGAAAATCAAAGCCAGAGAGAATGGAAGTCCAAGGCCTCAGGATAAAGGCTACGTCTCCTTGGCAGTAGACAGGAGGCCCCGCTTGGTCTGGTGGAAAGAAGGCAGTTTCGTGCTGGGCCTGAGATGAAAGGGCATGTTTTTCTGTTTCAAAATGTCCTTGAAGGGAGAGACACAAAGGAAGAGAAGGGCAAAAGGCTGTGGCCACTGATATCCCACCGACTTTCCCCTTAAGAATCAGCGTTGGTGATGTTTGGGAGACGTGGAGGCCCAGGTGCAGCTCCCGGGTCAAGCCCTGGTGGCTCCGTGGTGACAGCTGTGGCCACGAGGGCCCTGGGTCGTGCTCAGAGAATGTGGTGTCCTCCAACAGTGCCAGTGTTGGTAGCAGAGATCTAGTGGGGAGATTTAAAAATCATACCGAGAAATCAAAATCCTTTATCACCATTAAAATTAATAGATATCCAACCTGGGCGTCCTTGTCTTAATGTCTCACTCCCATCTATTTTGGATTTGCTGCCTACAAAGTTATAAATATTCAGTACATTTTAGTAGTAAAACCTTGGGTGATGGCAGCTTCCTTGGGTGACTGTACCTCTTTCTTAAGACACATTTGTCTCTCCTCTGGAAATAGTTTAAAAGATAAGGATACTTTTTCTTTTTTTTTTTTTTGGAATCAGAACTCAGTTTATGAAAAGACTGATTTTGAAATCTTATCAGAAAATTGATTCCTGGAAAATGCTTACATTTAAAACACTGGCTTTATTCAAATACTACCCATCTGTACATTAAGAACAAGCAGATTAGAAGTAAATGGTTTATTCTTCCAACTAAATTCCAGTACTACAAGGGCAGTAAAACAATGATACACGGTGGGGGGAATGCAGCTATAAACATTCGTTAAAAAGACTGATAGAATAAATAAAAACTACCAAAAAAAAAAATCCCAACAGGGAAATCATATAAACCCATTTGAAACCCCAAGAAGTCCTGGAATACAGAAATGCCCTCCTCCTCCACTAGTTCATAGGAAGCACTGTAGGCTATTTGCTTAATAATGTCCTGGGATTACATCCTAAATTATTAACAACTGGTTATAGCTTGGTTGTAGTGCACAATTAAAATCACACTAACTTCATCTGAAGTGTCTTTCTACAGTTTTATTTACACAACCAGTGAAGGGCATGTTCTTAGAATACCAGCTTTAATCCTTTCCAAACATATTAATAGAAGCCAAATTGTAATGATACAGCAAATGAGGCCACTGGCATTAATACAGGTAGCAAAGGTCCACATCCGGGTGGTATTGACATCAAGGAAATTTCCAAATCCGGTTGCTGCCTAAGAGTGGTTGCCACTGACGAAAGCTTGAAATAACCTGTATTCACAGAGGGGTATTGGCATTGCTGCATGTCATAATTGGGACCTCTTGCAACAACTCAACAAGGAACAAGGCAGCCCATAAATGCAGAAAACGTGATTCATGAAACATAACTAGCAGGCTGTTCTCCATATCGTCGCATTATCTGATCATGTGTAAACTTCACAAATGCATCATATTGTTCTGCAAGTTTTGTATTCAATATTTCTTCATATTCTTCTCGAACTTTCTCCTCACGTTCTTTCAATAAACGTTCACAGATCATCCCAACCTGCCGTAGAGTGAATAAGGGCTGTTCTTTTTTTAATGGTGAGGATGTTCCTGATGGAGTCCCTGGTGAAGCTGGTCCGCTGAGGAGAAATGCATGTGGCTGTGCATCAGAAGTACAACATGGATCTGTCTGTTGAAAACTAGTTTCTAAATGTCTTCTCTTCTGCATGCGTTTATACTCTTGTTTTATGTTGTACAGAATTTGTTCTTCTCCTGTAGGTGTCAGTTCTTCTGTCTTGCTTGACTCCAAGCCTGACTCAGAGGTGCTGTCACTGTCCCCGTCGGGCTCCCGTGCCCTATTGTGTCTGTTTTCTTGGGCTTCCATGATGCCCTACTTTTTCTTTTGAAGCATAAGCACAATACCATTATCTTATGAAAATTTAATAGTAATCTCTCAGTTTGGGCACTGCACCTTTAATAAAAATATTAATGATTAAAAAAGAAGAGTCTTATGAAAGATTTCCTTATAAATCTAGTTTGGTAATGTTTCATTCATTCTTTCATTCATTCAGACCCTGCTCTGTATGACTGGGTGCAGGCAGGGAGCCCCTCATGGTATAATCATTGAGTTGTGACAGAGCGCATTGTAGTTCTTAAAACCTCTAGGATACTATTCTATCACCATTTTTAATGTTCATAATTTGATGTATGCCCCACAGGATCCTTAATCCACATCCCCAACATACCCTTATTGTGACTTTATTTCAGTGGATATTTATTGACTGTCTACCATATGCTTGGCTGGATTCTGTGGGGGGAAATGGTAGCCTAAAGGGGGCAGGAGGAGAAGGGGACGACAGAGGATGAGATGGCTGGATGGCATTACCGACTCGATGGACGTGAGTCTGAATGAACTCCAGGAGTTGATGATGGACAGGGAGGCCTGGCGTGCTGCAATTCATGGGGTCGCAAAGAGTTGGACATGACTGAGTAACTGAACTGAACTGAACCAAAAGGATAAAGAGAGGAGAAAGAACTGTCTGTGTCTGTGGAAGAGAAGGGAGAATGAGGGGTGGTGAGATGTCTCTTCCTTGACCCCCCAATTTTCAGGAAAATCTTGATTATCACAAGATGCTGCTGAGAAGCCAGGCAAGGAGCAGACACATCCTCTGTAGGCACCAGGAATGCTGGGTGAGGTGTGGGAAGAATTGGGGGCAGGGGACACTTGCAAGCGCTTGTCACATGTTAGGGCCCTGGACTCAGCCCCAGTGCAGCTAGCTTGGGTGTGAAGCTCCCGGTTGACGAGGTGAAGAAGTGGTGTTGAGGAAGCAGATTTTCAGAGGTTGAGAGGTGGAGGTGGACAGGTGGAATGGACTTGTGTGCTCTGCAGGTTTGCTGGAAAAATGGGAGGAGCCCGAGGGGCAGGGCAGGTTGAGAGGAGAGTTCTTTCTCGAAGTAAGGGAGATGTAGGCCCGTTCACTGGCCGAGGGAGAGAGAAAAGAGAAAGAGGACTCCTGATGGGAGACACCATGAATGAACACTGACGCTTTCACTTTTGGAAGGTGAAGGACAGGCCATTTTCCAAATTCAAAAAGAAGGAGAAAAGCAAGTCCAGGAAATAAACAACTCTAGGAAATTCTAGAGGGAGAGGAGGTGAGCTTGTGAAGACTGTGCTGAATGTTTATAATGGTGTCGTAGGTAGGCAATAGCTGCTGAAGAGTGATTTGTTGTCTCCCAGAGACAAAGCCCACGGGGGCCCAGCCGACATGCTGTTTGGTTCCCAGATGTGCACAAGAGAGCGTATCCAATTTTGGCTTCTTCCAGTAAAAATTTTTTCCATCCAAAATTTTAAGATGATGCCGTTTACCTTTAACTAGAGATTATGAAAGATGGTAGGTGAGAGATTCTCTGGCTGCTGTGGGAAATAGGACAGAAACGGCCAGTCATGGGCCAAACAGAAACTGTGATGAAGCCATGATAAGGGTAGAGGACAGTGAAGGTCAGAACTGAAGGAGGAGGAAATATGGAAGCCTGTGGACAGCGAGGATCTTGGAGTTCAGTATCTAATATGCGTGATGATTCTGAGTGATTGAAGTGGAGTGAAGGGAAGAGAGGTGGAATTAAGGAGGGTGGAGAGCTAGGACCCAAGAGGTAGGAGGGCTATCCCTGTGGGTGCTGACCTGCAGTCACGTCAGGTGATGGGTAGGGCGCAGGGCCGGCCACTTCCAAAACCCTTTTTTAGGATGTTGTCGGTCACTCTATTCAAAAATGCTCTCATGTTAATAACTATTAAAGTTTTTAGTATTTTATCATGGTAGGAACATTTTGGGCCTTATTTTTCTACTTTATCTTAAAGAACATTTGTAGCCAACTTTTTTCCTAAGACTCCTACAATTTCATACAAATTTTAATTTTATTCAAATTTTATTTTTTTAACTTTAATTCACTTAAATGCATACAAAACGTCAAAAGAGGATCAGTAACTAAAGTCACTAAGGAAGGTTCGAATGAGAGGACAGTACATCAAAAGAATTTATTGAGTGATACTTCCAGAACAATGGTCTGAAACAGTGATTGAAAGAATAGAAACTATTGACTGTAGTCAGCAAGAAAATAGACTGGTCCTATTTTAGATACATTTTCAGTAATAAGGCTCTTGACACAAAAGACAGTTAACACTGGACCAATGCACCAAACTAAGAAAACACCTTTAGCCCGTATTTGATTAGTTGAGGTGTTTCTGTATCCTGGAACAGAAAAACTTGTAGTAATTCTTTCAAAAGAAGGAAATTTTGTTTTTTGGTTTGTTTTGCCTCCTGAATTATAACCTTATTTGAAATTTTCTGGATGAGAAAGGATATTTTTACTCCAAATGACTCATTTTTAATTTAGTCAAAAAAACCTAATGAGGCCAACACCATCCCATGACCATTGGTATTAAAAATCACTGATAGATGTAAACGTGATTGGCTGTTGTGCTGTTTTCCTTTGTAAGAATGAAATCAGCCCTTGAAATCAGATCCATGTGTGTTCCATTCACCCTGGAAAGAGCCAGGACAGTGAAAAATGTCCTTTGGCCCCAAAGCAAGTTTTCAGCCTTCTGCTCTGCTATGATTTCCCAGCACCTACCCACCTCTCACCTTTAAAAAGAGAGATGAAGGAAGAGATGAGAGGTGATCGTATCTGTCTATGTTTTGGTTGGGTTGGGGCCTATCTTCATCAATAATGTAGCTCATATTTCCTCATCATTAAAGGAACTTGATCCAGATAATATGTGTTTATATTCAGTGGAGAGGATCATGAGGTCATTGAAAATGGACTATCCTTGGCTTTGCATTTGTATATGGATGCATCTGACCTTGGAATTAATTTTGATTTACAAATTTTAAATTTAAAAGCCCCTGGAGAGAGAAGCCACTCTGGAAACTGGCTGGCATTTTCCATCCCATCTTTTAATCTGAGTTCCACTAGGCTCCTTTCCTAGGGAGGAGGAAACCATTTTCCCTTGTACAAATGCAAAGAAGTGGTTACTGAGCTTTAAAGGACTTTAAATGCATGCAAAATATATAGCACAAGAATAAGTGTCCCAAAAAAAAAAGCTCAAAGTAAATCCCTATATAACTTTGTGGTCAAGAGATTAAATGCTACTCTCAATATTAAATGTGCAAAAATAAAGTTCTGCTGTCCATATTGATGAAAGCAAGATGTAGACAGAGGACGATGCAGAGTGGATAATAACCCTTCAGGTAATCCGCATGTTAGTCAGAGTTCCCCAGAGAACAGAACCCATAGGATGGATATGTATAAAGAGAAAGAGATTTATTTTAAGGAATTGGCTCATGTGATTATGGAAGCTGGTAAATCCAACATCTTCAGGATGGACTAGCAGGTTGGAAGCCCAGGGAAGCACCAATGGTGCAGGTCTTGTGTAAAGGCCATCTGCTTGCAGAATTCTCTCTTGCTCGGTCTTTTGTTCTATTCAGACCTTCAGCTGATTGGACGAGGCCCACCTGCATTATAGAGGGCAATCTGTTTTACTCTAAGTTACGGATCTAAATGTTAATTCACCTGAAACACCCTCACAGAAACATCCAGAAGAGTGTTTGACCACATATCTGGCTACTGTGGCCCAGCCAAGCTGACTCGGAAAGTTACCCTTTGCAGGTAGGACTAGATGGCGTTGCACAAGGTACTGTCTACACTTCCGGCACGACGGAGTGAATGTAAGGCAGGGGCGTCTGCACCTGTTTCTTCTACTTAGAGCACTGATGACTTTCCTTAAAATCAAAGTAGAGCAAAAATACCGGTAGCCTTACATTCAGGAAAGTCAATTTAGAAGATATTTTAGGCCATCTGTTTTAATCTGGTTGCTTGTGTTTGAAACATTTCTGCTAAGTTTGCATTTACAATACCAATGAGGAAACACAGATTTATGGAAAATATGTATGATCTCATATACCTGGATTAATTAGTATTTTTTCAGGTTGTAGCTCACCACTAAGAATAAGCAATCTTCTGTTATTTGCCCACCTGGGATTTAGTCAGAAATGCTGGTGTGTTCTGTCTAATGATTTAGAAGGAGGAAAAGTTTTTGTTCTGAATGATAATTTCCTGTTAATCATTGCTGACCTTGAAGAGCCTGCCAGACTGTTTTTCAAGGTTTAAATTGGTCTCAGTAAAAGTAAAGGAAGATAAAGGAACCTATAAAAATTACAAGGTTCTTATTCATGCTAGTTTTGCTGATAAAATTACCAGAATTGGTTTCTTCCTCATCTCTCCCTGAATTCTTTTCATTATCTTGCTATATTTTGGTATGTGTCTATCTCATTAAAAAAGATTATCAGCAGAAATTAACACAACATTATAAACCAACTATACTTCAATTAAAAAAAAGATTGTCACATTAAAAAAATTAAAAATATATAATATTAGATTTAGTATAAAATGAACTTAGTTCACTCAAACATTGAGTTATTTCCCCCACTGAATCCTTTTAGACACAGGAAGCTAGGTCTTATCTTTCCAATATGATATTGGAAGAAAATGAGGGAGTATTGGCAAGTTACTGTGACAAAGGCAATCCTTATAGTTGTAATTGAATGTAGAAGCTTTGTTTTCATGGTCTCATTCTTCTAGGGCAAAGGTTTAAGGAAGAAACTGTATGACTACCACGCTACCTCTGAAGACACTTGGGGAGGAAATTGCTCACAACATGTGCTATTTGATAAAAAGTCACAAATTGCTCTTCATGCTTTCTGAATTTGTAGCATATCTGCCTTTTCAAACCGAATATGCTATAGCAGCTGTAACCTGTATGCTTTTGAATGGATCTTAAAGCCAGGCTGTTTCTTCCTGCCATCTTCTTTGTCTTTCTTTTTGCTAATTTATGTCACTTGCCTTTAGCTGCATTGTGGTTTGGGGCAGTGGATGAGATAGCAATGCCATCACATGCGGCTGCTTAATGAAGCAACTGCTTGAACGCTTTAAAGCCCATAATAGCTTCAGGTCAGGTTCAGAAGTTCATGTACAGTTCCAGGCATTTGAAGACTGAATCAGAGCCTGGGCTCTGCCAAAATAATGCCACATTTGTCCAGTCTGGACTTGGGCAGAAGCTGCTGGTTGCCTCTTATTCATCCAAGCCAATCATTGATAATGAAGCTTGAAGAAACGTGAAATACTTTTTTCTAAAGAAACAGACAACTCCACCAGTTGGCTGCCTTCTTTTATTTTTAGTATAATAACCAGGGCAAGCTGTCTTGAAAAATTGGTACCTTACATTAGCTGAGAGTCCGTATCCTTGTGAGCTGACACAGGGGTGTTTTATTAGTTAAGACTATGTGGCTTGAGGTCAGTTGAGCATTATTTTTTCAAGACTTTTCTTGTGGGCTGTAATGTGACTGATGATTCCGCAGTGTGGGAAGCTGACAGAGAGAGGCAGCTTCAGAAGAACCACTTTCCTGCTTTTACACGTGCAGTATATCTGACTAATACATGTATCAACACACAGATTTCTGCTGCATGGAAAGTTCTAGAACAGCTAGAACTTTGGTAGCTGAAATACCTCACCCAAGCATGCAGTTAAAATTGTAAAATGTGGTTCATTCCAAAATCACTATACCCTCCATCTACCCCCACTAAGTAGCTTAGTTTGGGGGTTGGTGGTCTTTTTTTTCTTTTTTTGGAGGTGACATGGTTTTTTCCTCCTCATTCATTTTTCAAAGGGCTCATAATAGTGGTTCCAGTATCTCAAAAGAAATGTTTTGCAGATGAGAGAGAAGGACTTGCAAGTAGTCTAAAATGTTGTAAAAACTTAGACCCTTTAGCGGGGTCCCTCTCCACCTCCCTGTTCTTCCTGTTTTTCATACTCCATCAGCTGTTAAAAGACATCAGTGTTGAAAGAGGAAAATGAAATATGGTGGCCTGAAGACCCACCCAGTGCCTGGCTCCTGTTTCATGAGTATTCAGAGAAGGCAACTGAATTTGAGGCCTGTGATCCCTGCCCAGGTGTAGTCAGCCCAGGTCCTCGTGCTGAGTCAGAAGCATCACGGGATGTGTAGTTCTGACTAGACTATGGCTAGACAGCTTTATTGTTGTTGTTGTTGTTGTTCAGTTGCTAAGTCGTATACGACTCTTTGGAGAGCATGCCAGGCTTCCCTGTCCTTTGCTCTCTCCTGGAGTTTGCTCAGACTCATGTCTGCTGAGTCGGTGATGTCATCAAACATCTCATCCTCTGTCATACCCTTCTGCTCCCACCTTCAATCTTTCCCAGCATCAGGGTCTTTTCCAGTGAGTCAGCTCTTTGCATCAGGTGGCCAAAGTATTGGAGCTTCACCTTCAGCATTAGTCCTTCCGATGAATATTCAGGGTTGATTTCCTTTAGAAGTGACTGGTCATTATTATCATTGTCAAAAGTGTTGATTAACTCCCTGTGTTATAGGACTCTGTAATTTATAACAGATTCACTTACCTACTCCTCACAACAGCCTGGTCATGAGGAAAAGGTGGGTGCCATTATCATCATCAACCCTGCTTTACAGATGTGGAAACTGAGGATGGTGGGCTCCACTCCTTCCCTGTGGTTTCACAGTCAGCAAGTGATGAATCTGAGACAAGCCGTGCTAAGTCCCCACTTTTCCTGTATTTCTTGTTGCTTCCTGCCTGCTGTGAGCAGACTTGGGTGACTGTTGACAGAGAGAATTCTAAGGTAAGGTCACCTTGGAGAGACTGAATAGAGGCACAAAAGTGATGAAGACTGTCAAGTAGACCCTGTGAGTGTAAATCACTGGCCCAGAGGATGCCTGCAGCGGGGCCGTCCTGTAAAAGAGGTGACTGCAGGCAGGGGACAGCACAGAAAGCTTTAAGGAGGGAGTAGAACTTGAGCTGGGTCTTGAAAGAAGGGTAGGTCTTAGATAAGAGAATGCAGGGGTCTTCCCTGGTAGCTCAGCCGATAAAGAATCCACCTGCAGTGCAGGAGACTCGAGTTCAATTCCTGGGTTGGGAAGATCTCCTAGAGGAGGGCATGGCAACCCACTCCAGTATTCTTGCCTGGAGAATCCCCATGGACAGAGGAGCCTGGCGGGCTACAGTCCATGGGGTCACAAAGCGTGGGGCACAACTGAGCGACTAAGCATACACACAAGAGAATGCAGGAGGGACCTGGGCAAAGAGATCACAAAACCAGATGCGCAGGACGGGGGCAGGCTGAGTGAGCCATGTGTGGCACTTATATGTCCTGTAAGGAACTAATTGGAAACAAGGTTGAAAATACAACAGAAGGGCCAGAGTGTCAAAGATCCTGAATGCCTGAATTTGCACTTTATCCATTAAATTACACAAGGACATTGAGAGTTTTAGAGCAGTAGATTCGTGTGTGTTAGTAATAAGAGCCTGGAGATCACAGGAGAGGGCATATCCTATCAGTGCAGTCGATAAAAATGGGGGAGTTGAGATGAGGGAGTGGATGACCAAGTACCACAAAGGAAAAAGCAATGAGATTTGGTGGTGAGGGTGAAAATAGTCATTATATAGTTTATTGTCTGGGCTTCCAGTGGCTCCATGGTGAAGAACCCACCTGCAGTGCAGGACATGCAGGTTCGATCCCTGGGTCAAGAAGATCCCCTGGAGAAGGACATGGCAACTCCCTCCAGTATTCTTGCCTGGGAAATTCCATGGACAGAGGAGCCTGGTGGGCTACAGTCCATGGGGTCGCAAGAATCAGACATGACTGAGCAACTAAACCACGACTGATTTAGTGTCCAATCAGGAGCTCTTCCCAGGACATATACTAAACTGGTCAGGATGCTGAGAAAATGGTCACAAACTGGGACCATCCCAGGCCACACTGGACTTGTCATCATACTGGTCTAGAGAGAAGATGCTGAGGTTCTGAGACTATGGCCATGGTGTCGCTGGCAAGGGAAGGAAAGCCAATAGGGAAACTTGATTTCCTTGAATATTTTATAAACTTCATCCTAGATGGACTGTAAGGAACTCATCAATGTGTCTTTGGCTTCTGAAGCACGGCTGTGCGCATTTTTCCTGCATCGAAAATGTGCAGGGGATTATTTGTCTCCTAAGTGGATTCAGCCTGCTTTGAATTTCCAGAAAAGCAGAATTGAATGTTGGCAATCACTGAGGCTTTTAGGAGAAAGAAGTGTGGACTGAGAAGTATAAACTTGGGAACCAAGTGATTATCTGTGATTCCGTCGTGCATTAGAAAGAATTTGGCCATTTGTTATCGGTAGCCTTGAGATGTCTCAGAGTGACAATTAAACCAGAATGAATTCAAGCTAGTGAAATCCTGGCACAAATTTTTCATGATTAGAGATGTGATTTAGGTTTTTATTTGACATTTTAGGTGATCTGTGCAGCACTTTGGGGCATTTATAAAAGCTTTATCCGTGTTATGTTTAAGATCTTCTTAGCTTTCATTCCAAACAGATGAATAGCCTATTACATGAGCTTAGCATGGGGCAGGCAGTTTGAAGCTCACAGAAGGTTCTTGAACCAGACCTGAATTTTTTCAAGGAGAAGATAGCCCTCTTGTCCGTTCCAGACCTAGTTCATGAGGGAAACAGAGGTGATCACTGCCCTTCACAGAAATTTGAAAATGTCATGCTCCGTAGTCGGGTTTTTATTCTCCAGGCCATGATGTCTAAGAGAAGCCATCAGCTTCTAAATAGATTGAAATGTTCAGAAATAGCTCCCTAAAAAATATTTCCCAGTGTCAGTTGTCTGTTTAAAAACCAACAAAACCCACTAACATGTGAAGTCTTCACTTGGAATTCACAACAAGCTTGGAAACCATCTGCCCTGACTTAATCAGGGGTGGTCAGTGAGTGTAGACAGCTCCACCCAGGAGCTGGGAGAAATCCAAAGTTTTTCTTTTCTTTTTTTTTTTTAAAGGAATCCTGGGTTTCCACACCCAGCCTAACGTAAAACACATTTGTTGCTGTTTAATCACTAAGTTGTGTCCAACTCTTTGCAACCCCATGGACTGTAGCCCGCCAGGCTCCTCTGCCCATGGGATTTTGCAGGCAAGAATACTGGAGTGGGTTGCCTTTTCCTTCTCCAGGGGATCTGCCCGACCCAGGGATCGAGCCCACATTTCCTACATTGACAGGCGGGTTCTTTATCGCTGAGCTACCAGGGAATACATGTTTACCTGAGACTATAGATTTTGTGTCTAGGAACTGGCGGTGGGTGGGAGGGAAGTGTATGTTACAGTGAGATCCACTGGGGTGTGAGATTAAGTTCCAACAAGGGCAGAAATGTGTGGTGGGGAAGGGCCAGGAAGAGCCTGGGGTGGAGACAGAACCCGGGGGCCTTGTGGCTGGTGGACAGAGGGACCCTGAGAAGCCCTCCAGGCGGAGTGGCTTGCAGGGACCAAGGAGCCAGATGCTGTTGATGCTCAGGGGCACCAGAGAGTGTCCTGTCTGTGGGAGGTGGTATATTCCCAAGTCCTAGGACATACGGAGGCTTTCTGAGAACGCTGGCCGCCCTCCTGCCTGGGCCAGGTGTGAAAGGTGCTTTCTGTCTCTGTAGGAAACAAGGTCCATTTCCTTTCTTACCTGTTGCCACGTGTTTTGGGTTTCTTTCAGTGCTTTCAAAGGACGTGGCTTCAGCCTAAACCCCTTTCCTACCCAGAAATGGTCTCTAGCCTTGATTTATTGGCAAAACTGCTGAGCTCTGGAAAATCTTAGACTGCCTGTAAAAATCTAGCAGCCTTTAGCACTCTCCAGGGCAGAATGTGGAAAGAATGGTTCCACGATATAAAGAGTAGGGGCTGTTGGGCTCTGATGTTTCAAAATATAGGTAATAAACTGATACCTTAATATTCTAGTATTAGAAAATATATTACACACAGATATTAGCTCTTTAAAAGCTTGTATTTTGGTATTTAATATTAGTACAGATTTTATTCTGATATTGTCTGTTTTTATACTCTTGGGGGCAGTTGAAACATGGTTTTGAAAGAGAGACATTGTTGGGAGCTAGGACCATAAATGTATTTTCTATGCTTATTACAGTCTCTTTACAAGAATGCTGCCCTCAGATACAATTTTCGTATTTTTATTAGACATATAGAAAAGGACATAAATAAGATGGGCTACTCAAGAGTTGTGGTTTCTTTTTTTTTTTAAAGTAATTTTCTGAATTAGACAATCCCCTTTCCTAGTGCAATTATTATATCTGGCATCTATCAATTCTCAGTTGCTCAAACAGTAAAGCATCCACCTGCAATGCCAGGAGACCTGGGTGGGAAGATCCCCTGGAGGAGCGCATGGCAACCCACTCCAGTATTCTTGCCTGGAGAATCCCATGGACAGAGGAGCCTGGCGGGCTGCAAGCCATGGGGTCTCAGGGAGTCGGACACGGCTGAGTGACTGACTCTGGTTATCATATATCAGTTGTTTGTTTATTTATTTGGCTGCACCCAGGTCTTAGTTGCGGCGTGTGGGATCTAGTTTCCTGACCAGGGATCAAAACCCGGGCTTCCTGCACTGGAAGCACAGTCTTAGCCACTGGAAAATCAGGGAAATCCCTATGTTATTTTGTTAAGATTAAAGACTATTTTCTTCAAAGGTGAAAAATGTGAAAAAAAGTCCTTATAAGGGTCACATTTTCAAATTTCAAAACATGTTTCTTTTACAGAAATTAAACTCACAAACCTTTCCAGTACACACGTCCTGTAAGGGAGTCGTCATTGAGAAGAGCAGGGGAAGTCAACTCAGAGAAGAGCAGTACTTAGTGGGCTTTGGAGGGGGCGAAGATACTGTACCCCAGTATCTTCTAAATCAGTCGTCCCCAACCTCCTGTTCATGGACCATGAAACCAGTCCCTGGTACCATAAAGGTTGGGGATCGCTGCTCTTAAGTTATGGGATAATTTGTGAAGTTCCTAACTTACGTTGAAAATCCAGATTTTCATTGTGGAAGACATGCCGACCCCCAGGAGAGAGCCAGTGCTGAATTTCCGACGGCTCTTTAAATCCCAGAACTGGCGTCCCTCCCGGCCAGGTGCTGGTGATGCCCTGTGTGCTGTCCTGGGCAGCCATGCTGACGCAGGCCTTCTGAAATGTTCTGGGCTGCAGCCATTTCCTCACTGCAGATGAATAATGAATGAGCTGTGGGTGAAAGCTGATGGCTCAGGATGCAATCAGAAGCTCGCTGCAGCATGGGTAATGTTCTTTTGTCATCTCCATGGCAACTGCTGTTTATCAAGACACGCTGGTACTTCAGAAGACAGTGAGGAGTAACCAGTTTCGGTAACTTCGGGTCAGCTGATGAAAAAAAAATCCACGGATTGAGACAGAACAAGCAGAGAGAAGGCTCTCTGCGGGTGGTGGGGGAAACCCTGTTAGGCCATTCTTGGGGATTTTCATAAATGGTAAAAGAAACAGGAAGCTGTGAGATGTAGGTCAAAAAATTAGTTAGTGACTTTTTCCCCAAAAACCTCTGACTTGGCATCTGGGAGGGTGGTGTGGGGATGCAGTACTCAAGCATCTCCCAGGTGTCCTTCCTGGGATGCAGGAGCAGGGCTGGCATTGGGTACTAGGATGCTGAGAGCAGCTGGCTGCACAGCGCTGGTACCACATGGGCTCCCGGCCTCATGCATGAGCGACACGCCTCGCCTGCTGCCTGGGTACCTTGTCCCCACCACAGGTGCTGATGTCAACCTGCTGCCATCATACTCAGAGGCTGGTTCTCTCCTGCCGCTTAGGCAGCACACTGGGCCAGCTGGTCTACCCATGCCCAGAGGACACTGGCGCCCCAGTCCCTGGTGGATGGAGGGAGAGACACAGGGGCTGGCTGAGCTGGGAGGTGCGAGGAGAAAGGAGAAGTGATGAGAAGGGGCAGGGAGTCCCTAAAAAGTGGGGCCTGAAAGTCAGTCCAGCAGAGATTGGATCTTGAGTCACCAACACAGCCGGGCCCACCTGCCTGGGGACCCCCGAGGATGGGGGATGCTCTTGGCCCTAGTGGAAGAGAAGTGCGAAGCAGTGAGGGGACCGTACCATAAAAGCTCTAGACATGTTGGGACATGGGAAATACATTAGAAAAGTAACTCCAGACAGTCAGCTTTTGGCCTTGGAAGCGTATAGTATTGGGTTACCTAAAATCTGCAGGAGAAGAAGCCAGTTTTATAGACTTGGATTCCCCACTCGGCTCCCCTGCTTGTGGCTTCATCACTCAGGGCCAGTGAGGTGTCTCCTTTCAGCCTCTTTCCACTTCATCTCTTAAGTGCTGGGCAGCGATCCTCCTCAGGGTCATTTTTAATATGAAATGAGACGTGTAGAAGAAGACGAAGCCCAGTGTCTAGCGCCTCACTGCTGTGAATAAAAACAGAAAGGCATTTCTCTTTGCTGAGATTGTCTCATAAGTCTTCCCCCCTGCCTTCCCAGAGAAAGGGGCCAAGAGATAGAACCTAAGCTTGCTGCAGGAGACTGACGGGCCAAACTGATCCTGCGGGAACGTACTTGGCGGAGGAAGAAGCGTTTGGTCTGGTGCCTTGGCGCCTGCACAACTGTGTCGCCCCTGGGCTCTGGGTGACCCGCCCAAGTCCTTCTGGGGGCCTTGGCCCAGCCTCCTGGGGGCACGGGCAGCTGAGAGACGCCTGTCTTCTGAGCTCAAGTGAGAGGCCATTGGTTGGCCTCTGTGAGCACGTCCCCGCCTTACGGAGAAGTCACCCTCAGTGTTTTATCTTGAGCCAGCCTCGAGGTCTGACTCACCTCATCTCTCACCCCTTCTTCTGCTCAGTCAGTGAAAGCACAGGGAAGGGGGCAAGTCACTTTGAGATCTTTCGTTGCAAAATATGATTAGGAAAATGGAGCTTTTGTAAAAACATTAAACCTTCTCCGTGCAAACATCAGTGACTTAAAAAATAATTACCATCCAGACTTCCTTAAGTCAGAGCCTGCCTTCCTCGCATGTTTCCCTGTCTTCTGTAAGGGCCCCTCCAAACGCCCTGTGCCTGCAGGGCGTCGAACTTGCCTTCAGTAGCTGGTTTTTGTTGCTGTTATTGTGTAGTCGCTAAGTCGTGTCCTACTCTTTTGCGACCCCATGGACTGTAGCCTGCTGGCTCCATCCTGGAAAAGGAAGGGGTGGGTTACTTACCAGGGTAGCCTGCTGCCTACAGAAGGATATTGGTCTGCCTCTTAAGATCAGGAAGGTCCCAGTGGTGTCTGCAATTTTCCTCCCACTCCCTCCCACATCATTTACTTCCAGAAAGGTGGTTGGTACAGAAAGCTGCTAGTGATTCACACAAGAAACCATCCCGAGAAGTGGTCTCAGATGAACAATGAAAACTGCAAGTTTTTATGAAAGAGGTGATTGATTCTGCATCCATCCTCAGTTGTTCAGTCAGTCACTCAGTCGTGTCCAACTCTTTGTGACCCCGTGGACTGACTGCAGCACGCCAGGCTTCCCTGCCCTTCACCATCTCCCAGAGCTTGCTCAAACTTGTGTCCATTGAGTGGGGGATGCCATCCAACCACCTCATCGTCTGTCGTCCCCTTCTCCTGCCTTCAGTCTTTCCCAGCATCAGGGTCTTTTCCAATGAGTTGGCTCTTCGCATCAGGTGGCCAAAGTATTGGAGCTTCAGCATCAATCCTTCCATTGAACATTCAGGATTGATTTCCTTTAGGACCATTTGATTTTAGCTGGCCATTCAGACCTGATTAAAAGAGTGTATGAAGACTGAGATATAGCAATGATTGCCCACCAGATAGCTCTAAGAAAGTGTGAGGGAAATAGACTATACTAGGACTTAAGGGGTCACTTGCTAGACTGAGGTCAGGACTAAATCCCCAACTTCTCGGCCCTCCCTCACTTCTTGTAAAATGAGGATAATGTACTTTATCAGTTTTCCAAGTGCAGCTAGACCTTATGAACTCTTGACATCTTCTCTGATTATATTTGCGTTTCTTCACGTCTTCTGAAGTCTGGAGATACACAGGAATAGTGATACTCCTGTGCTGAGGTTGAGAAGTTTCTGCAATCAAGTATCTATTTCTTCCATGACAATATATTTTTATTTGAGGCAAGTATATACTTTAGAAAACGAGCCTTTAAGGTTCTGCTAGTTGGCGTTACCACCTGGCCAGAGGGGAGGAAGGTTCTGGAAAGGGAAGATTAGAGGCCCTGTAGGAGGCAGCATGAGCTTGGTGGCCCATCCCCAGCCTCTCCTCGGCCTGCAGGCCCCAAGCCCCTCCCTCCCAGGGGCCAGGCTGCCAGCCACCCCCTCTCCTTGGATAGGTGGGCGGGGCCTTACCTGGGAGAGATGCCAGGGAGGCCAGGAACCACTTCTAGTCCCTGCAGAGCTGTCACGTCCCACGTCACTAATTGCAGACTAAGGGGACTCTGCAGCTTTGCTGTCTCTCTCAGCTTCCTGTCCTTTCCTGTTATTTATTGCATTTCACTTAAGGGTTTCTAAATACTCCTTCTTCTCCCCTTTTGTATTTTAAGTGTCCTATTTTTTTTTTTTTTTTAAGCAGAGACCAGGGATCAGCGTCAGATTTTCTAAAAGCGCCAGTGCCGCACCTGCTATTGTTGATCCTCAGAACCTCAGAATCCCTAAGGATGGCTAATCCCCCTTGCAGGAGCCATTGTTTCCAGGGAGAACAGGCTTATTGGCTTTCCGCACCTTGGTTAGGAACGACGGTGGAGAAAGGGTGAAAGGGAAGTCAGCTGGCAGCAGGGCTCCATGAGTGGGTAGCCAGAAAGGTTTCCAGATCTCCCTGATTGCTGTTTTTATTTGCAGAACTTCTATTTTAAGCGTGCACACTCACACGTGGATTGACGGGCACTAGCCACAGTAATGGCTGTGTCTGTCTGTAGTGCCTGCAAACGCTCGTTGCCATGGTGATGGGAGGCACTGCAGAGACAGGGTTATGGTGCTGCTGGGACCAGGGTGCTGACACACAGGAGCCTTCTCGAGTGTGTGTGTGTGTGCGTGTGTGTGTCTGTGTGTGTTTGGGGTCCATCAACAGACACAGAAGGAAGGAGCCAGGAGGTAGGATAGGTGGGTGAGGCGTTAACCAGGAGAGATGCCTGGGGGAGACCAAATAAGTGATACCTGAATCAGGGGAATTCTAGAAAACCAAAGAGGAAAGCAAGTGCAGATGGGAAAAGGGAGGGGTGCGTGGAGAATTTGTCTCTTTCCCTTGAAAGGTTTATGGTGGCAGGATTATCCCATGTGGATGGGAAAGGGAGAAATCGAATTTAGCAAGCAGAGACAGAGAGCCCAGGTGGTTTGTGTCAGTGTTTCTGGAACTGTGGGGTCTAGGGTCTGCTGTCTCCAGCGGTCAAGACCTCCTTGACTGTGGGCAAACAGCACAACCTCTTTGAGCCTCCACATCCTCAACTGTGAAATGGGGTGGATGCAGATCTCTGCACCACTCCTGGCATACCGGTGGTGGCTTAGATGCTCAAAATCATCGATTTTCAACAACCAGAGACTGACAGAATAATCCCAGAAAGTTCCCTTTCAGTCGCTGACCCCAAGGGTGGGCATCTCCGAGCATCAGGGAGAGGAGCTGAACTTCTCTGTCTCACCCTTGCAGGATCGGGGTGTTCCGTGAAACCATGATTTGGTCTCCCCAACACTGAGGGGGAAACAGCCCCTAAGGCAGTGCACACCCAGAGCGGCCTCGTCCTGGTTACAGCAGAGGACATGAGGCAAAGGATGCTTCACGCAGGTCTCACAGGGGCATGACCCTCTGCCAGAGACCTTGAGAGGGTGTCCAAAGAATCTAGAATATTAGCATCTGTTTTGTGGACACTGACTGAAGCCATCCCCTCAGCTAAAAAAGACAGAGGCCCACCCTTGAGGTCAGCGACCGAAAAGGAACTTTCTGGGATTAGTCCGTCAGTCTCTGGTTGTAAAAGTCAACTATTTTAAACATTTGAGCAACAACCGGTGTGCCAGAAGTGGTGCAGAGATCTGTATCCATCCCCTTTTACAGCTGAGAATGTGGAGGCTCCAAGAGTTTATGCCATTTGCCCACAGTCTAGGAGCTCAAGTCAAACCCAGATTTCTGGATTACAGTTCACCCCAGTTCATTGCACTGGCTCCTTCCACTTGCAGGCAAACCCTTAGCTTCCTGATGGAAGGATTCAGGGCTAGGGAATCTTCACTGAACTTGGCTCTACTCCTGGGCTTGGTCATGGACGGTCAAAGGTTAACAGAAAGACCAAGAGGTGGTGACCAGGCCCAGCATGAGTTTGACCATGGTTGGCTCTTTGGCTGAAGTTAACCAGAAATTAACTCTCAACCAGCTTTGAAAAAGAGACTCTTGGAGAGAGATCTTCCTGGGTATCCCTTGGCATGTTGATGTTTGGCAGAAACCAACACAATTCTGTAAAGCAATGATCCCTCAATTAAAAAAAAAAAAAAAAAGGCCTGGGCCCTACAGGAAGCTTGGTAGGTAAAGCAAACAAAAAAGCCATTCACTCTAATGAATAGGTTTGGGAAACCAAACACTCCTAGGGTCATTTGTCTCTCCCCTCAAGAATGTGATTTAGCAGTCTGGTTTTAGACCTTGAAAAACCATGTTCCAGATCTGAAGACTTACAGAAAAGCGTTCAGTTGTGGTATTTATAGTCACTTTTGGTTTGTTCTGTTGCTCTTCACATTGTACTCTCATCGTGGGGCTGCTCTCGATTTAGCAATTAGTGGAACTTTATGAATTCTGCCTTCACTAAGCTGAAATTCATTTAAGTTGGTTGCCCTCACATTGGTGGTCAGATTCCCAGTTCCTCCTTTTTCTTGTGGAAAGAGCTGACCAGAGCGGGCTAGGACCCCATCAGACGGATGCACTGCCAGTCTGACCCAGCCTCCTCCCAGAGGCCAGAGGCAGTAGCCGATTTCAATCTGGAGGAGGAAATTGCAACGTGCTCCAGTGTTCTTGCCTGGAAAATCCCATGGGCAGAGGAGCCTGGTGGGCTACAGTCCATGGGGTTGCAAAGAGTCGGACATGGCTGAGCAAGCACACACATTCATCATAGTATGCATTTCTTTTTAAATATTTATTTGCATATTTGGCTGTGCCGGGTCTCAGTTGCAGTGCGCAGGATCTTCCGTGGTGGCGCGTGGACTCTCTAGTTGTGTCATGCAGGCTTGGTTCCTCTGTGGTATGTGGGATCTTAGTTCCTGAACCCGGGATTGAACGCACGTCTCCAGAACTGCAAGAACTACTGGACCCCCAGGGAAGTCCCCAAGATACATTTCTATAACCATTCAGTATTGCCACAGTGCTTTATTAATTAGGGCTTTTTCATACAGATTCAACCTTGGAAAGAGGTTTAAAAGGTTCACCTCACAGCTGCTAGGATAGCTAATATTAAAAAAAAAAAAAGCCACACGCACACACAAAACTTAACAATGGAAAATAACAAGTGTTGGTGAGAATGTGGAGAAATTGGAACCCTTGTGCACCGTTGGTGAGAATGTAAAATGGTGCAGCTGTTATGGAAAACAGTATGGTAATTACTCAAAAAGTTAAAAATAGATTTACCATGTGAGTCAGCAGTTACACTTCTGAATGTACACCCAGAAGAACTGAAAGCAGGGTCTCAACTAAATATGTGCACACCAGCATTATTTCACAATAGCCCCAAGGTGAGAGCAACCCACGCATCAATCAGCAGAAGAATGATTAAACAAAACGGGCATATGCATACAACGGAATGTTCTTCAGCCTCCCAAAGGAAGGACGTTCTGACAAAGGCTGCACTAAGCGTGAATCTTGAAGGCTTTTTGTTAAGTGAACTAGTTCAGTTCAGTCGCTCAGTCGAGTCCGACTCTTTGCAACCCCATGAACCATAGCACGCCAGGCCTCCCTGTGTAAGCCAGTTACAAAAAGACAAAGATTCCCCCCACACACACACTTGTATGAAGTATCTAGAAGATTCAAATGTTTCGAGACAGAGAATAAGATGATGGTTGCCAGGAGGAGCAGAGAATGGGGAGTTAAGAGTCCAGGGTTTCAGTTTTTCCTGACAAACAGTTTTGGAGATGGATGCACGCTAATATGAATGTATTTAACACAACCCAACTGCTTGAAAAAGGTTAAGATGGTAAATTTTGTGTTACCGTATTTTGCCAGAAAACGGGCTTCCCAGGTGGCTCAGTGGTAAAGAATCTACCTGCCAATGCGGGAGATGCAGGTTTGATCCTTAGATTGGGAAGATGCCCTGGAGGAGGAAATGGCACCCCACTTCAATATTCTTGCCTGGGAAATCCTGTGGACAGAGGAACCAGGCGGGCTATGACCCATGACATTGCAAAGAGTTGGACACAACTTAGCAACTAAACAAAAAAATTTTTTTTACCAGAATTAAAAAAATAATATACCGAAAGTTTTCTCCTGATAGTCCCAAGCATATGAAATCCCATTATATTTCCAACAGCAAGCTTTCAGTTGTGATGGGGTTGAGCCAGCATGACAAAAGGACCAGTGTACTCTGATCCAGCTGACTTGATGCCAGAGTCGCTCAGAGTACCCTCCACGTCTGGGAGAAGGGGGCCCAGCCGCCCGCACACGGAGGCCTCTGGAGACAAAGGTCATTTTCTGCAATCCAGCAGGGAAATGCATTGCAGACACCCTCTGCTCTCCAGCTGTTAAGACTCAATGAGGTAAATGGCCATGATCGGCCTTTCACCACCAGGATTTGTTCCCGATGAATCATCATCATTTGACCAAGAAGCCAACTCAGCATCTTTTGAAAAGAAGAAAAAAAATCGAGTCTGTTCCCTTTTAGCCCCAAAGGCTGTGAGTCAGAGCTTTGGCACTAGGACTGGAAAGCAGTGAGAAACAGGCGGCCCTTAGGGATCTGACGGGAAAGGCGAACTCTGAGATCAGTGTCACTTGTGGGCTGTCTCTGACGCATCAGCCAGGCAAGGGCAGGGCCTCTTTTCAGGCTCTCTGCCCCTCACCCGTTGGCATGTTCTTTTTCTGGATGTCTCCACTCTGAGCCCCCTGTGAGGATCAGCTGGCATCCCTTGTCTTCCAGGAAGCCTCGGTAATTAGCCTCGGGTCTCCTGGTGCACGGGCTTTTCTGGTGGCTCAGACGGTAAATAATCTGCTCTCAGTGCGGGAGACTGGGGTTCGATCCCTGGGTCTGGAAGATCCCCTGGAGGAGAAAATGGCAACCCACCCCAGCATTGTCGCCTGGAGAATCCCATGAACGCAGGAGCCTGGTAGGCTAGAGTCCATAGGGTTGCAAAGAGTCGGACACGACTGAAGCGACTTAGCACACATGCTCCTGGTTCATGGGCTGTGTATTATGCGGCCTGTAACAGTCGTTGGACAGCTGCTTGACAGTTTACAGCCCTTGCACTACTGCCTTTCCATGGATGAAGCCCATCTCCCGCTGGACCTTAGTCCTCCAGAGATCATGGCTACTGCCCCCTGCCCACCCCCCCACCCCCCACACCCTTGGAGCCTCATGCTGAGTGGAGATTGGGTACTGTAACAGCTTGGGAAGTTACTGAATTCTGGAGGACTCAGATTCCTCATTTTAAAAACAAACAGATATAACTACCATTCAAGTAAGCTAGTGCAGTAAAGCTTAGATAAGACAATGTGTGTAAACCATTTAGCACGGCATCTTGCATTCGGTAAATGCTGGTTAGTAGTTTATGCCATAGTTACATATGGTGTTTGGAAGTTAACTTGAGTTTATGACCCTTTTAGAAAACAATCCCATTATTCTTCTACTTCATGCTGTTCTCATTTTGTAATATTTTTGCATGAAATGGGGGCATTGAAAGGGAAAAAAAAGATGCAGGAGTCTGATGTAATCGCCCATGCTGAATGATTTTTTCCCTGAAGTTCTAGTGACACCTAGTGGACAAAGTTGTTATTACAAATTTAGCTATTTTGTGTGTTTGCTGTCTACTGTGTTAGCAATCGGAGAAGGCAATGGCACCCTACTTCAGTACTTTTGCCTGGAAAATCCCATGGACGGAGGAGCCTGGTGGGCTGCAGTCCATGGGGTTGCTAGAGTTGGACACGACTGAGTGACTTCACTTTCACTTTTCACTTTCATGCATTGGAGAAGAAAATGGCAACCCACTCCAGTGTTCTTGCCTGGAGAATCCCAAGGACAGGGGAGCCTGGTAGGCTGCTGTCTATGGGGTCGCACAGAGTCGGACACGACTGAAATGACTTAGCAGCAGTAGCAGCAGCAGTGTTAACAATGGCAAATTATTCTGCTATGTATCATTTCCGAGGTTCTTCCCCTTAATTATAATCTTGTTTCAAGGAGTAAGGTTCAAGAATGGAGAACTGATTATAAAAGTAGTAGTGCATGTCGACTTATTGAGTCAAGGGAGTGCTGAACTGCACAGAGCAGATTAGTTCTTAAGTGGGCGAGTGTTTTCTTCATGTATTATTTATATCACATCAGTACAGTGATGCATTTGAAATTGACACCAATTTATACTGAATCATTGGTAACAAGACACTAAGATTTCATTAAAAGCCAATGCCACTCTGTTTCACATTACCTGCCCCATTCTGTCAATGGGGCCAGCATTTGAACACAGAATTGCTAGCCATGCGGAGTAGGCTAATTCTGTTCCCAAAATTGTTTCTGAACTTTCTTCCCGCCTTAGCTTTCCTCAGAAAAGAAATGAATGCACCTCCACCATTTTTTGCACTACTGGGGAGACCTCTGGGTGTGGTCAGTCCCTGGGGATGGATTGTACACGGATTGTATGTGTCCTCAGGGATGGATTATTTAAAAACATTTATCTGTTTGGCCGTGTTGAGTCTTGGTGTGGCGTGTGGGGTCTTCACTGCGTCACGCAGGATCTTGTGTTGCTCTAGAGCCTGAAGGCTCAGTTGTTCTGAGGCAGGTGGGATCTTTGTTCCCCAACCTGGGATTAAACCCATGTCCCCTGCATTGCAAGGCAGATTCTTAACCACTGGCCCCCCAGGGAAGTCCTTACTACTGCTACAGCTGCTGAGGAGCAGGCCAGTATTGGTGAACCGGGACTGTCTGAACCCAGTCATTCGTTGTTCTCAGCCTCTTTCCTCATCATGGCAACACCCATATCTGGCTGTGTTCTGACCTCACAGGGATTTCCTCACTCTTGTTATCCAAGGTGTCCTGGGGCAACTCAACAGACGTAGATAATCAGAACACGCCTGGAGATCAGTATTAAATGCATGGATTTCTAGACTTTAATCAGCAACTATTTAAAAGTGGGACAGTTTAGAAAAATAGCCTCAAATAAAAAGTGCTTTGCAGCACTAAAACTCATGAATGTTAGCAAACTCCAGGAAATGGTGATGGACAAGGAAGCCTGGCATGCTGCAGTCCACGGGGTCGCAAAGAGTCGGACACGACTTAGCAACTGAACAGCAACAAAAAGGTGAGAGTTGTGTTTTATCCAGCAGAAATTTTTAGGACTTACGCCCGGGAAGCGGCATCTCAAGTAGCCCAGAGAAAACTGCTCTGAGGAGGCAAGGGGAGGAGCCAGGTTATATAGAAGTCTTACAACAGAAGGCTCCTGCTGCTAAGTCGCTTCAGTCGTGTCCAACTCTGTGACCCCATGGACAGCACCCCACCAGGCTCCTGCATCCACAGGATTCTCCAGGCAAGCATACTGGAGTGGGTTGCCATTTCCTTCTCCACAACAGAGGGCAGATAGTCTCAACATCAAAAGATCATTGTTAATGAAAGAAAACCGGGTATTTCAAGTTAAGGAATTTAGCACTTTTCTATGTGTGGGAAAATGAAAAGTCTGGGCTCGCTAAAATCATTCCTTTCCTGTGCATCTCGGCTGTCTGGGTGTACTGTGTTTCTCACATCCTAAGCTCCCGTGGGGCTCACCATAGGGAATGGCTGCAGCCTCATGGCTGCTGATAGCAGGTATTCTTCTTCCTGAGTGCCCTGGAGGGCTGGAATCTCAGATAACTGTGACATACTTGTTTACTGATATGGCAGGAAGTACTCCAATTCTCAATGCTGAGGATGGAGAAGCTTCTGAGGGCTTTCCCGCCCCAATGCCCCCACCCCACCCTGCTCTGGTGGTCTGGCCAGGCTCTCCTCACCCAGCCACGCCCCTCCTGCTGCCCCCACTGACCAGAACAGGTCAGGACTCGGCTCTGCACCACCCCCAGCCCCCAATTGCACCCGTATGCTGCTCAGAAATGAACCTATCCTGTGTTGCATCGTCTCATGACCTAGCCTAGAACCTTTAAGGAAACAGCTTAATTGGACAAACATTTTATGCCTAGGATGCTCTGTGTCATTGACAAGATGGTATCCAGGTGAAGCCAGAGGTGGTCCTCTGATGGGGACCCCGGGCTGGTGGGCGTGTCCCCTCACACACTGGGGGAAGGTGTTTGCTTTGGGTTGGAGGCTGGTGGTCTACTGTGAAGTTTCCAAGTCACATTAAGGAAGTGGGTCCTAACTTTGAGAGAGGGCGGGGCTGCCTACCCTGGTGAGTTGGCACGAGAAGGGCTGAGAAAGATTGGTCCAAACAACATTCAGTGTCCAGGTTGCACTGAGTCCTTGTAGGGAATCCTTAAGGTGGTTTGGTGGTAAGTTAGGACCATGAAGAAATCAAAAAAAACAAACAAAAACGTAAGCAGATCTATGTGATGCTCCAGACGAAGGTTTTTGAAAAGTTAACTCATACTCTTGCTCAGGGGCTCCAGGCCTCCGTGTGTGTGTGTGTGTGTGTGTGTTTAAAATTTGAGAACCATTTTATAAAAAGTGACAGTGTCAGAATTCTTGGTAGAAAGCAGGGTTGGGGTGGTCGAAAGCAGCTCAGAGGGTGTCCTTGGCATCACCTTTGTGCTCCTGGAGGAGGAGGGCATCCTGAGCCCCTTCACTGCCTGCCTGGGCTTGTCCAGAAATGGTTAGCAGCCTCTCAATGTCGTCTGCCTGCAACCCCGTGTTTCTGGCGTGGCAGGCTGGTGCCATGCCCCTTAGTCTGTCCCATGGGACAGCCCAGCACAGAGGGGTCTCCAGCCCCAGGCAGGTCAGAGCCCCTGTCTCTGTCTTCTCAGTCACCCCTGGCTCTCCGCTGTGGCTCCTGCGTTCCTCCCTGCACACCCTGAGCCCCTTCCCCTTTGTCCTCTGCTGGGTCCACACTGAGAGCCCCGCCTGCCTTCTCTGCTCTTACCCCTGGCAGCTCGGTGATGTCAGAGAAAGCATTACTCATGGGGACCAATGCCATTCAGAGCTGTGGTTTTCTATCATGACGGGATTGAGATAAGCCCTTACCCAGTCTCCGGCCATGAAGTGCATTGGATTTTTTGCCTCTGGAGTGAGCTTGATGGGCTCATAGGCAGGCGCCGTGTCCTTGGAGACATCACTTCCTCTCTGCAGACTAAGGATGGCCATGGAAGCAGCCTCCAAGGGGCTGTTGATTTCAGTGGGATCATTGGGCTCAAGTTCTTAGTACCTTGCTTGTATTATTGAGCTTGGGCAACTGTAACAGTTCCAGAGACTTGGAGGCTTAAACAGCAGAGATTTTTTTTGGTCTCACAAGTCAGGAGGGGAAAAGTCCCAGATCGAGAGTTCTGTCCGTTTTACTCTCGTACTGTCTTTGGAATCTGCCTTCCTGTGTCCATCGTCACTGTGTTATTCATTGTTACAGTCTGCCCTCTGTCTCCGTGGGTTCCCAGTCCACGGTTGGTTGGAACCTTGGATGCTGCGGAACTCATGGACAGGGAGGACCGACCACACCTCCTCCAGTCTGTGCCGCTGAAGGTGTCCCCCAGCCCCTGCCACCTCCCTAAAACACCACCTGCTCCGATCTCTGCTTTGTGTTTGTCATCCCATGGTGAGTCCACAGTGCACGCCACACCAAGGCAGAATGCCTCTGCTGGGCTGCCAAGAACCCTCGTCATCTGGCCCCATCCTCACGATGTGTTCGTAAATTCATTCAGGAATGTGTATCGAGCATGATGTGTGTGGCTCTGAGGATAAGGAGTTTGTCTTCCCCACTCCGTGTCTCATGGCAGGTATGTGGGCTGAGCACACGGGAAGCACTTGGTTAATGGACGGGCGTGTTGAGAATCTACACGGGTGAGAGGTGTGCTGCTGCCTCAGTGGAGGGCAGAGGCTGTAGAAGTAACATTTGGGAAGATGACAGGTGTCCAGGCCTGCGGTCAGCGATCTGTGGGCGAGAACTTTAATTCTGTGGTTGGAAAAGGAGATGCTCTTGGGAGTGCAGTCAGTGAAGGTCTGGAAAGGTTCAGTCCAGACTTTAGCAAGGCAGTCCATTGGGTGGCGATTATCAGCTGTTAGAAGGTAGGAGCTGGTATACCCCTGTCCCTGTCCTGGTGCCAGATGAGAACGAAGGGCACGGATGGCCCTTCCTCCCAGAGTCGTCTCAGCAGCTCCCAAGCCCAGCGTCAGGCCCCGGGAGGGTGCCTCTGGCACACTCTGCCCAAGGATGGTCTCCTGCCTCAGCGTCCAGGGAGCTGCGACAGCTCCCAGCCTCTGCTCCAGCTACGTGGCTGTCCCTCGGGCTTTCTGTGTCTGGCACACTACCAAGAAATAGTCAGGAAATAATGGAACCTAGAGATGATCATATTAAGTGAAATCAGTCAGAAAGAGGAAGACAAATACTATGTGATATCACTTACATGTGGAATCTAAAATAGAGCACACATGAGCATATGTGTGAAACAGAAACACACTCACAGACATAGAGCAGACTGGTGGTGGCCGAGGGGGCGGGGCTTAGCGGAAGGGAGTCGGGGGTTGGAAATGCAGGCTGGTGTGTATAGGATGGATAAGGTACAAGGTCTTATTATAGAGCGTAGGAAACTATATCAATAACCCGAACTAAATCCAGTTCCAACATAGACAAACTATAATGGAAATGAATATGAAACAGAATATATATGTGTGTCTACAAATAAACATGTATATTTGCAGACAAGAATACTGGAGTGGATAGCCATTCCCTTTTCCAGGAGATCTTCCCAACCCAGGGATCAAACCCACGTCTCCTGCATTGCATTGCGCGCAGTTTCTTTTTCTTCTGAGCCACCAGGGAAGCCATATAACTGAATCACTTTCCTGTACAGGATGAATTAACAAAACATTACAAGTCAACTTTACTTCAGTAAGTTTTTTTAAAGCTAAGGAGCTGTGGATACTGCATGGGCTGAGCAGGAATGGAAATCTTGTAGCTTCAGTTGGTACTTTGAGCCACATGATGCTAACTAACAGCTGGATTTGATACTTTTTTGTTGTTGTTAAAGGGAACTGAGTGTGTTCCTGGGGTGTTTGCTCTTCTTTATCAAGGACGTGACCTTCATAAGAAGGTGACTTGTTGCTGTGTTCCTCTGAAGGCCCTTTCCTGGTGGGATCGTTCCCGTGGCCTCGGAGGTCCCTATGTTGTCCCGTCTCCGTTCTGTTCTGTTCTGACATCTGACAGTGACCCTGAAATGAGGCTACTCTTCCTGCTTTCCTGCTCTGCTCATTCTCCCCCTGAATATCTATGAAATTAACTGGTTTTTTGCAAAATATTAGAAGCAAGATTATCTAGGAAAATCCTACCTTTCAAAAAAAAATGCAAATATCATTAAAGGCCTGGTTCACCAAAGCAGATGGTGTCAAATGAGGGAGCTATGGGTTATTCTCATCTGATGTTATTTTCAACAACTAATTTCTGGCTGGGGCCATGGGTAAAATTTTTCAGTGCCTAGGGAGAAACTCTTTTAGGGGCCTCAGGGGCCTCCATTCCCTGTTGGACCCCTGGACTCCTACTCTGTCAGATTTATTACCTGATGGCTTAGAAGAAAGAGTGGTTTCAATTTTGAGATTGAAATGAAGATGTTTCATTCCACCGCCCACAACTATATTTTTCTGAAAAACTTACAAAACCTTGACAATTTCCCTTAGCTTAATGTCTTCAAGGTTCATCCATGTTGTAGTCTGGGTCAGAATTTCCTTCCTTATACTCCATTGTGTGTCTCGACCACATTGATTCAATCATTCCTTCTTTGATTGACTCCACTTGGGTGGAGTCCACCTATTATGGATAATACTGCTGTGAACGAGGGTGTACAAATACCCTTTCAAGTCTTTGCTCTTGCTTCTGTTGAGTATATACCCCAAAGTGAAATCGCTGGATTACATAGCAACTCTGTGTTTAATTTTTTGAGGAACCACCAATATTGTTTTCCACAATGACTGCACTGTTTCATATTCTACTAATGTTGCAGGCTTCCAGCTTCCCTACATCTTCACCAACACGTGTTATTCTCTGTTGGTGTTTCTCGAAAAAATAGCCACCCTAGTGAGTATGAACCATTTCAGGTTTGTAATGAATTGTATTTTCAGAAAGTTGTTATATTCATGTTTAAATTGTCTCCTCACGTTGAGCTCTCTGTTTCTCACATATGTATTGACAAAAACAAAGTTTTCCTCAATTCTGTGATATTATTTCAGACATCTATGAATTTGCCCTGTGGTTCTTTCTCTTTGAAATGAGAAATTCAAATCTTTTACAGTCTCCTGTTGTCTTTGTTTTTTTCATCTTTTGGTCATTCTTACTCTTATATGGCCCTGAAGAATATTTTTAAGGTCAGTGCAGGCTGAAAAAAATACATGCAATGTAAAAGTTGAGAATTCATTTTATTCTTTGCACTTTCTGAAGACTTAAGCCGGAAAGACAGCCTCTTAGATAGCTCTGAAGAGTTAAGGAAGGACCTAGGATTTTTTTCCACAAAAACCAGGTAGTCCAAACATCAAACATGGAAAGATTACTGTTAAAGAAATCTAGACAACGCAAGTCAATGAACTTAGCACTTTTCTATGTTTGGGAAGATGCGAGAGTCTGGGCTCATTGAAATCATTCCTTTGATGTGTGCCTCAGCTGTCTGGGGCCAGTGTCCTGTTTTTCTCCATCCTGAATCCCTTCTGGGTGCTGCAGGGGTGGCTGCAGGGGCTGATGGGTTGATGCCCCCAAGATCCTTTGCTTACTGATACAGCGGGTGCATCCTTCATCCATGTCAGTCACAGTGCAAGAGACCACAGTTTTAACAAGAGACATACAGAAAGAAAAAGTATGTTCCTTCCCGACCCCCTGCCCGCAGATGGGGCCATGAAAACAGAGGGACTACGTGTGGCTTGATTCTCAGTGGCTTCCAGTCAGTCTTGGAAAAAAGAGAGAGAGCAGATGGTTTCTTAACTAGCCCTTAGCTGATTCCAAATGAACTTTCCTTCGTGGAAGGACGTATCTAAGTTTCACTGAATATGACTTTTTTTTCTCTCTTTCTGTGGGATTCTACAGCAGTGGGTAAACTGAGATCGCTTAAAAAAAGTAAATATTTTTAAACGTGGAAACATCACTTACTCAAATGAGTAAAATTTGGCTGAAAAAGAGGTGTCAGTATCAGATGGAATGAAGGCCGTGTGTACACAGAACAGAAGCTCCTGACGCTCGTGTGAATTCAGTTAGAGTCAGAACACAGAAAGGGTGGAGATGGGTGTTTGCATAGACTGGTCATATGGAAACAGATGGTCATTGCCTGCCTAGACTGGACCATTGGTCTGAACAGAATACCGAGCTGTCAGCATGTATAGGAAGATTTCTATAATGCTTGCAGAGGAAAAGTTGTGTGTATTTATTTTTTAAAAAAATTAGCATCACTAATGACACATTTGTGAAGTACCTGCCTGTTGTCACAGGACTGTAGGTTTTGAAGAGTTAACAAACTGCACTGGTGACCTAGAAACAGTGTCTTCTAGTGTGTTGATTTCATGTCAGAGCAACTCACATTAGGACTTAAATCAGAGATCAGCAAGCTTTAACTGAAAAGGGTCAGAGAGAAAATGTGTTCGGCATTGTCATACATACTGTCTCTGCCATTGTAGTGCTAAAGCCACCGTGTGTGTGTGTGTGTGTGTGTGTGTGTGTGTGTGTACTCAGTTGCTCAGTCATGTCTGTAGCCCTCCAGGCTTCTCTGTCCATGGGATTCTATAGGCAAGAACACTGGAGCTGGTTGCCATTTCCTTCTTTAGGGGATCTTTCCGACCCAGTAATCAAACCCACGTCTCTTGCATCTCCTGCATTGGCAGGCAGATTCTTTATCACTGAGCCACCTGGGAAGCCCCCAAAGCCACCATAGACCATCCCAAAATGTGTGATCGTGGCCCTGTTTCAATAAAACTTTATTCATGGACACTGAAATATGAATTTCATATCAGTTTCATTTGACACCAAATGTTATTCTTCTTCTGGTTTTTCTCCAGTGAATTTTCAAATGTGAAAGCCATTCTTAGCTCACGGGCTGTGCAAAAACAGGCAACAGGGTCGGATTTGGTCTGCGAGTTTCAGTTTATGAGCCCTGTAGAAGTCAGAGCTTCCAGGAATGTTTATTTTGCTGCTGATATCGTCATATGTGTAGAAAAACTCAGATGCAGGCAAATTTAAAAGTATGTTCTATCAAGTTACTCATGAAGATTTGAAAGTAAGTATTTCTTGCCACCTACCCCAGTGTAATCTGTCTGGCTGCATTTGATGGCTTCAAGAAGACAAAGATTTAGGGAACAAAGTGAGCCTGCCAGGAGAGGACGGTGGAGGGCTTTAAAACCCTGGCATTGTCTGTGAATTTTTAAATTGTGCATGCAGACAGTTGACACGTTCTTTTTCTCTTTCATGAAATGTTTGCTCCTGGATTAACGTTATTCTCAGTGAAAATTGTTTCCTTCTTTTCCCGCTCACAACCTTATGTTACAAATTCTCAAAACCTGGCACCTCATGGCACATCCCTTTTGAATGCCTTTACTTCTGCATATACCTCCCTATCTTCTGAATTTAATTCATTTCCTGAAGCTCTGCACAGGACTTCCCTGGCAGTCCAGTGGTTAAGACTCTGCGCTTCCAATGCAAGGGGCACAGGTTCAACGCCTGGTCAGGGGAATAAGATCCCACATGCTCCATGGTGTGGCCAAGAAAAATTTTAAAAGTTTTGCACAGAAAATGAGCTCTAATAATTCACAATTATTTCCAATTATCTTGTTATCATTTAATACAAGAGGATTTTTACTACATTTTAAGGAGTACTTCTAATCGCAAAACATTGTTTTTCCCAAGTTTCAGTTGGTAATACAAGAGTGATCTTTGTGTCCTGGTTCTAGAAGTATTTTTTTGTCTAGACTAAATGTTTTTGTTCCCAACTTGCTATAGCGGTGCAGCAGTAATTGAACTATTTCGTGGTTCTACAAACAGCCTAGAGCACTGAAGTTTTAATGTTATCATTGACTAGATCACACCAAAAATTTAGTAATAACCTTTTGACATTTCAGCTAAAATCAATTCTTGACTGTCTCAGTCTTCACATTGACAAAACATGGGAAAAACACGGTTTTCAGTCTACCAAAACATCCAGTAACAGCACCTAATAATTTGTACAGTCAATCATATCTGTCCCCCACTATCCTAACAGTGAAAGTCAAGATGCCTTTTACGTTAGGACCTCAGGCTTAGGAGGCTTGCTGGAAACATTTGCCTCCTTAGTTTGTCTGCGTGTGTCCCTTTGTAAATCATGAAACAAAGGAGCCAGAAGAGGCACTGCTTTGGCTCATTTAGGATAATCAGTCATTTTAGAGTAGACAAAACTGGCTCTCAGAGGCATTAAGAGCCCACTGAGAACGATTTACAGACAAGATTAAAAGAATCTTCAGTACTATTTACAATAGCCAGGACTCAGAAGCAACTTGAATGTCTATTAACAGAGGGATGGATAAAGATGTGGTACATACATATACAATGGAATATTAGTCAGCCATAAAAAGGGACACATTTGAGTCAGTTCTAATAAGGTGGATGAACTTAGAGCCTATTATACAGAGAGAAGTAAGTCAGAAAGAGAGAAAAACCAAATGTTGTAGGTTAATGCATGTATATATATGGAATTTATTAATAGAAAGGTGGCACAGATGAGCCTATTTGCAGGGCAACAGTGGAGTCGCAGACATAGAAAAAAGACTGGTGGGCACAGGGGGGGAGGAGAGAGTGGGGCAAATTGAGAGAGTAGCATGGAAGCATATACTTTACCATATGTAAAACAGATAGCCAGTGGGAATGTGCTGTATGATGCAGGGAGCTCAGGCTGGTGCTCTGTGACAACCTAGAGGGGTCGGATGGGGTGGGAGGTAGAAGGGAGGCTTAAGAGAGAGGGGACGTACGCATACCTATGGCTGATTCATGTTGATGCGTGGCAGAAACCCACACAATGTTGTTAGAGCAGTTATCCTCCAATTAAAATAAATTAAATGCAAAAAAAAACCCCTCTAGGTTTAATAGTAATCTGGTATGTTTCATACCTTTCTTCTTATCCTTTTAGTTAAAGTGAGATGACTGTTGTGTGGAAAATGTGTATGTTATTCTGTATTTTCGCGTGCATGAAAGATACACGCCTGTATTGGTTTGCCAGGGCCATCATAACAAAGTATGGTGACCTGAGGGCTTAAACCACAGGAAGGCATTGTCTTATGATTCTGGAGGCCTGAGTCTGAGATGAAGGTGTCACCAGGGGCGGTTGCTTCTGAGGGCTGTGATGGAGACTCTGTCTCCTCCCTCTCCCCTAGCTTCTGGTCACCTGCCTGAGACATTGCCATTCCTCGGCTTATAGAAGCATCACCCTGACCTTTGCCTTCACCTTCACATGCCGTCCTTCCTGTGTGTGTGTGTGTGTCCATATTCCCCCATTTTAGAAGGCCAACAGTCACCTTGGATTAGAAGCCCATCCTCCTCTAACGTGACCTTATCTTAACTAATTGCCTCTGCAGTTACCCTATTTCCTAACAGGGTCATTCATACTCTGAGCTACTGGGAATTTGGGTTTCAATCTGTGAATTGGGGGAGTGGGGCAGTGGAAGGGTGCAGAGTCCAAATAATAACAATACCCTCCAGGGAGGTACTGCAAAAAAATAAGATGACTGGTGCTTCCCTGGTGGCTCAGTGGTAAGGAATCTGCCTGCAGTGCAGGAGACATGGGTTCCATCCCTGATTCGGGAAGATCCCACGTGCCACAGAGCCACTGAGCCCTTGAGCCACAACTATTGTGCCAGTGTCCTGGAGCCTGGAAGCCACAACTGCTGAAGCCCAAGTGCCCTGGAGCCCGTGCTCCACAACAACAGAAGCCACCGCCATGAGAAGCCCACACATCACAGCTAGAGAGTAGGGTCCGCTCACCACCACTAGAGAAAAGCCCCTGCAGCAACAAAGACCCAGCATGGCCAGAAATAGATAAATAAAATTACTTGAAAAAGTAACATAACTAATCTGTTCACTGTACAGGTTCACAGACATTTCTTGAGCTCAGAATTTTTTTGGTAGTTTCAGATCTTTCTTTTTTAAATTAATTCTTATTAGAGTATAGCTACTTTATGGGCTTCCCTGGTGGCCCAGTGGTAAGCAATCTGCCTGCAGTGCAGGAGACCACTTGCAATACAGAGGACACGGGTTCGATCCCTGGGTCAGGAATATCCTCTGGAGGAGGCAATGTGTTAGTTTCTACTGTACAGCAGAGTCAGTCAGCTTTGATGAACAGTTCTTGTGTTTGAACACTGAAGGGCAGTATAGCACTACACCTAATGCAAGAAGTCCGTGGCTCTGTGACTTTAGAAACTGAATTATAGTGATGGTTTTGTTTAAATTCATTTGATAAGCATAGCTGTCGTGTCTGGTCATCTTAACCTCATTTATATCCGATGATACCAAATATTAGGGGCGGGTTTGAAACTTTAGGTTGTCTAAATGACAGGGAGGGAACCTCAGTGTTGAGGTTTACGGTGAATGGTTATACCTTTGTTATGTTTCTGAAACTTTAAATGACTGCTTGTTCATGCTTCAGTTTCATTTCCTGTAACATCAAGGAAGTTATGTTGACGTGGACGAATGTTTTGCATGGGGAGAATGTTCACTTGTCTGCTTCTCAGGTATTTACAAAGAACGTGATTTCTAGGGGCTGTGAGGAGCTAGCTTATATAGTTACTGCACTGTATTCTCCACATGTGAAAGAAAACTGGATGATAAACAGATGGAAAGTAAATGTTATTTTCATGTACTTGAGTTAGTGTTGATTGCAGTTCTAATGCCTTGCAGTTGCCTGCAGTCTGACAGCCATTAGATGGAATAATTTTCAGTATGAAAATAGTACAAGGGGTAGACAGATTGGAAACTTATGAGGTATCTCGCCTTCTATGCCTTGATCGTTGGCTTTTCTGAGCATAATCTTTGAAGTGTATGCTTCACCAGCATTAACTTAAGGGATGCATACAGTCAATTGCCTTTGGCTAAACACTTGTTCTGCCTGACACATGTCCATACATTATTTTTATCAAATTATTTCCACCATTCTGGGAGATGGATGCAATGTATTTTCATTCTCTCTATGAAGAAAAGGAGACATCTAAATGTTGAGTAATCGACCCAGGTCACCCAGCTAGTAATTAATGGAACTGAGTTTTAAAACTGATGTTCTCTGACTCCAGACCTGCTCTTCAAACTTTTCATAATCCATCTAAAGGTACTGTTATATGATGTTTTGTACTGGTGTTTTGTGAAATGAAAATGAGACCATAAATGTGTAAACAAAAACACGTCCTCATCCAAACATTGAAAGCATCCTCTGTGCATTTATCTAACCTGTCCTTGGTAGATGTTCCCTGGATAAAGGGACCGACCCTTTCTATGCTATTAGGGACATTCAGAGAGAATCATGGGCTTCCTTGGTGTCTCAGTAGTAGAGAATACACCTGCCTATGCAGGAGATGTGGGTTCGATCCCTGAGTTGGGAAGATCCCCTGGAGGAGGAAATGGCCACTCACTCTAGTATTCTTGCCTGGAAAATTCCATGGACAGAGGAGCCTGGCAGGCTACAGTCCATGGGGTCGCAAAGAATTGGACAGAACTGAGCAACTAAACAACATTTGCTAATCATGACCTTGTGAGAAAAGATCATACTATAAGACTAGTTTCTGAAAGAAAGAATAATCCTGTCAACTTACTCCTCACTTGTGAAATATCCAATAAATAAAAAAGCAGCCATTACAAATGACTTGTGAAAAGCTTTGATTTTTATCCTCTCACTTTGATGTCTTAAACCCCAGATCTATTTCCCCAGATGGCTGAGTTTTATTTACTCTGCTTCCTTCCAATGAGAGCTAACATTTCTAGTAGTTTTTAATCTCCTTGGTTATTTTCACACTTGGGCAGAGCAGATGTGACCAAAAACAAATCACTGCCTATGATTGATTCTGAGTTTTAAGAGAGACCTTTCCTTCGGAAGGTGAAGCCAGCAGCTTTTCAAACCACGATCAGCCTTTGTAACCAGGGGAAGACTTAAGGAGCTGGAGAGTGAGGCAGTATGCTTCTGGTCTCTATCGAAGGGATTTAATTGAGTTCCATCTCTACTGAGCTCATAACATTTGCTCTGTAATTTCCTATTATCGATTCTCTGCATCATCTATTTCTCTCCTCTTCTCTCTCAGGAAGGGGGAAAAGAAAGTAATGATCAAGGATGGGGATGAGAGGAAGGACTCAAACAGCAATCTCAGTTGGAAAACCCACCGTTTTCCCGGCACACCAGAGTAATAAGCACATGGAGATACACCCACATGTGTGCCCCACACACAAGCGCACACAGGATTGATCATATTGGGGTTTTCATGGGCTCCACGTTCCAGAAGTGGTGGGTCTTGAGTGCAGGCTACCCTGTCTTTGGAAATTACAGGAGTTGGAGTGTGACAGGAAGCCTGGTGGCCTCCCTGGACCTTTGGCACAGCCGTAGGGACTGGCCCTGAGCACGTGAACCACAGCTAATGGCCACTTAGTGTGGAACTGTCTCCCAAAGAGTGAAAACTGTTTGCCTGTGGGTTGAGTCCAGGACACAGGTGTGTTTTATTTGGAATGTATGGTGTTTTTTTAATTAAAAAACGAATTTATTGCCAACATTTTAAAATTGGGGACTTTCAGATAAAAACCTGATTTCACTTTCTCTTAGGAAATCAATCAGTTTAGCTACAACTGGGGGAACCTTCCTACAGGATAAATGTTAGTAGGCGTCCCCTTTAGGTGAGGGGGACGTTGCAGTTTACTACAGTTATATTTATTGTAACTTCCTGTTGACTGCCTCTGTTAACTGCCACGTTTCACCCCATTTGCGCTGGGTTTAATGGTGCTTGGCCCACTTCAGTTTGTGTTACCTTCCGGGCCTCTGTAGCCATTTGAAATCGCTCACACATTGTGGGGGAATGGCAGCCAGTTCCATGTTATTCACTCAACTCTGTATGTAGATAAAAAGGAATTATAAAAGCTCTAATATACATAGTATAGGATGAAGACAAAGAAGAAATTTTGGCGAAGAGTGTTTTGGTCTCCATGTATAAATTTTTTAATGGCCACCGAATATGGAGCATCTCCAAGTATGTGTTCATAGTTGTATACTTATATCAACATTTATTTATAAAAACATAATGTTTTGAGACCAAGCTTTCATTTTAGACTATAAAATTCTTTATCTTACTCTTGCCATCTTTTTCAGCCTTTTGTCCATTTTACTTTGATTGCAATACAGTTATGCAGAACAGTAGTATTATTCAAATAATTCCAGAGATTGTTTTCATTAAACATTAAAAAAATCAGGTATCAAATATATTTTTGGAAGAATAAGTATTTTTTTCTCCAATAATATTTTTAATTTTTTTTTAATGTGGACCATTTTTAAAGTCTTTCTATTGAGTTTGTTACAGGATTGTATTGGTGTTTTTCTTTGTGGGTTACTTCACTCTGTATAATCGGCTCCAGTTTCATCCACCTCATTAGAACTGATTCAAATGTATTCTTTTTAATGGCTAAGTAATACTTCATTGTGTATATGTACCACAGCTTTCTTATCCATTCATCTGCTGATGGACATCTATGTGGCTTCCATGTCCTGGCTATTATAAACAGTGCTGCGATGAACATTGGGGTACATGTATCTCTTTCGATTCTGGTTTCCTCAGTGTGTATGCCCAGCAGTGGAATTGCTGGGTCATATGGCAGTTCTCTTTCCAGTTTTTTAAGGCATCTCCACACTGTTCTCCATAGTGGCTGTACTAGTTTGCATTCCCACCAACAGTGTAAGAGGGTTCCCTTTTCTCCACACCCTCTCCAGCATTTATTGCTTGTAGACTTTTGGATGGCAGCCATTCTGATTGGTGTGAAATGGTACCTCATTGTGGTTTTGATTTGCATTTCTCTGATAATGAGTGATGTTGAGCATCTTTTCATGTGTTTGTTAGCCATCTGTATGTCTTCTTTGGAGAAATGTCTATTTAGTTCTTTGGCCCACTTTTTGATTGGGTCTTTTATTTTTCTGGAATTGAGCTGCAGGAGTTGCCTGTATATTTTTGAGATTAATTCTTTGTCCATTGCTTCATTTGCTATTATTTTCTCCCATTCTGAAGGCTGTCTTTTCACCTTGCTTATAATTTCCTTTGTTGTGCAGAAGCTTTTAATTAGGTCCCATTTGTTTATTTTTGCTTTTATTTCCAATATTCTGGGAGGTGGGTCATAGAGGATCCTGCTGTGGTTTATGTCAGAGAGTGTTTTGCCTATGTTTTCCTCTAGGAGTTTTATAGTTTCTGGTCTTACGTTTAGATCTTTAATCCATTTTGAGTTTATTTTTGTGTATGGTGTTAGAAAGTGTTCTAGTTTCATTCTTTTACAAGTGATTGACCAGTTTTCCCAGCACCACTTGTTAAAGAGATTGTCTTTTCTCCATTGTATATTCTTGCCTCCTTTGTCAAAGATAAGGTGTCCATAGGTGTGTGGATTTATCTCTGGGCTTTCTATTTTGTTCCACTGATCTATATTTCTGTCTTTGTGCCAGTACCATACTGTCTTGATGACTGTGGCTTTGTAGTAGAGCCTGAAGTCAGGCAGGTTGATTCTTCCAGTTCCATTCTTTCTCAAGATTGCTTTGTCTATTCAAGGTTTTTTGTATTTCTATACAAATTGTGAAATTATTTGTTCTAGTTCTCTGAAAAATACCATTGGTAGCTGGATAGGGATTGCATTGAATCTATAGATTGCTTTGGGTAGTATACTCATTTTCACTATATTGATTCTTCTGATCCATGAACACGGTATATTTCTCCATCTGTTTGTGTACTCTTTGATTTCTTTCACCAGTGTTTTATAGTTTTCTATATATAGGTATTTTGTTTCTTTAGGTAGATATATTCTTAAGTATTTTATTCTTTTCATTGCAATAGTGAATGGAATTGTTTCCTTAATTTCTCTTTCTGTTTTCTCATTGTTACTGTATAGGAATGCAAGGGATTTCTGTGTGTTTGTTCTATATCCTGCAACTTTACTATATTCATTGATTAGCCCTAGTAATTTTCTGGTGGAGTCTTTAGGGTTTTCTATGTAGAGGATCATGTCATCTGCAAATAGTGAGAGTGTTACTTCTTCTTTTCCAATCTGGATTCCTTTTATTTCTTTTTCTGCTCTGATTGCTGTGGCTAAAACTTCCAAGTCTATGTTGATAGTAGTGGTGAGAGTGGGCACCCTTGTCTTGTTCGTGACTTTAGGGGAAATGCTTTCAATTTTTCACCATTGAGGATAATGTTTGCTGTGGGTTTGTCATATGTAGCTTTTATTATGTTGAGGTATGTTCCTTTTATTCCTGCTTTCTGGAGGGTTTTTATCATAAATGGATGTTGAATTTTGTCAAAGGTTTTCTCTGCATCTATTGATATTCATATGGTTTTTATTTTTCAATTTGTTACTGTGGTGTATTACATTGATTGATTTGTAGGTATTGAAGAATCCTTGCATCCCTGGGATAAAGCCCACTTGGTCATGATGTATGATCTTTTTAATATGTTGTTGGATTCTGTTTTCTAGAGTTTTGTTAAGGATTTTTGCATCTATGTTCATCAGTGATATTGGCCTGTAGTTTTCTTTTTTCGTGGGATCTTTGTCAGGTTTTGGTATTAGGATGATGGTGGCCTCATAGAATGAGTTTGAACGTTTACCTTCCTCTGCAGTTTTCTGGAAGAGTTTGAGTAGGATAGGTATTAGCTCTTCTCTAAATTTTTGGTAGAATTCACCTGTGAAGCCATCTGGTCCTGGACTTTTGTTTGTTGGAAGATTTCTGATTACAGTTTCAATTTCCATGCTTGTGATGGGTCTGTTAAGATTTTCTATTTCTTCCTGGTTCAGTTTTGGAAAGTTGTACTTTTCTAAGAATTTGTCCATTTCTTCCAAGTTGTCCATTTTATTTGTATATAGTTGCTGATAATAGTCTCTTATGATCCTTTGTATTTCTGTGTTGTCTGTTGTGATCTCTCCATTTTCATTTCTAATTTTGTTGATTTGATTTTTCTCCCTTTGTTTCTTGTTGAGTCTGGCTAATGGTTTGTCAATTTTATTTATCTTCTCAAAGAACCAGCTTTTGGTTTTGTTGATTTTTGCTATGGTCTCTTATTTCTTTTGCATTTATTTCTGCCCTAATTTTTAAGATTTCTTTCCTTCTACTAACCCTGAGGTTCATAATTTCTTCCTTTTCAAGTTGCTTTAGGTGTAGAGTTAGGTTATTTATTTGACTTTTTCTTGTTTCTTGAGGTAAGCCTGTATTGCTATGAACCTTCCCCTTAGCACTGCTTTTACAGTGTCCCATAGGTTTTGGGTTGTTGTGTTTTCATTTTCATTCGTTTCTATGCATATTTTGATTTCTTTTTTGATTTCTTCTGTGATTTGTTGGTTATTCAGCAGCATGTTGTTCAGCCTCCATATGTTGGGATTTTTAATAGTTTTTCTCCTGTAATTGAGATCTAATCTTACTGCATTGTGGTCAGAAAAGACGGTTGGAATGATTTCTATTTTTTGGAATTTACCAAGGCTAGATTTATGGCCCAGGATGTGATCTATCCTGGAGAAGGTTCCATGTGCGCTTGAGAAAAAGGTGAAATTCATTTTTTTTTGGGGGGGTAAAATGTCCTATAGATATCAATTAGGTCTAGTTGGTCTATTGTATCATTTAAAGTTTGTGTTTCCTTGTTAATTTTCTGTTTAGTTGATCTATCCATAGGTGTATGTGGGGTATTAAAGTCTCCCACTATTACTGTGTTATTGTTAATTTCCCCTTTCATACTTGTTAGCATTTGTCTTACATATTGTGGTGCTCCTATGTTGGGTGCATATATATTTATAATTGTTATCTCTTCTTCTTGGATTGATCCTTTGATAATTATGTAGTGTCCATCTTTGTCTCTTGTCACAGCCTTTGTTTTAAAGTCTATTTTATCTGATATGAGTATTGCTACTCCTGCTTTCTTTTGGTCTCTATTTGCATGGAATATCCTTTTCCAGCCCTTCACTTTCAGTCTGTATGTGTCCCCTGTTTTGAGGTGGGTCTCTTGTAGACAACATACATAGGGGTCTTATTTTTGTATCCATTCAGTCAGTCTTTGTCTTTTGGTTGAGGCATTCAACCCATTTACATTTAAGGTAATTATTGATAAGTATGATCCTGTTGCCATTTACTTTATTGTTTTGGGTTCGAGTTTATACACCCTTTCTGTGTTTCCTGTCTAGAGAAGATCCTTTAGCATTTGTTGGAGAGTTGGTTTGGTGGTGCTGAGTTCTCTCAGCTTTTGCTTGTCTGTAAAGCTTTTGATTTCTCCTTCATATTTGAATGAGATCCTTGCTGGGTACAGTAATCTGGGCTGTAGGTTATTTTCTTTCATCACTTTAAGTATGTCCTGCCATTCCCTTCTGGCCTGAAGAGTTTCTATTGAAAGATCAGCTGTTATCCTTATGGGAATTCCCTTGTGTGTTATTTGTTATTTTTCCCTTGCTGCTTTTAATGTTTGTTCTTTGTGTTTGATCTTTGTGAATTTGATTAATATTTTTCTTGGGGTGTTTCAGGAAGGCAAGGTCTTAACCGCTGGACTGCCAGGGAAATCCCTCCTATTGGAGAGACTTTATATTTTTTATATAAATGTTTACCTTAACTGCATTTTAGTTGGGGTACAATGAAAGTAATTTGTATAATGATTGTAGAATGTAATTTTCAGTTGCATTTTGACTAAATATTACTGGAATCATTATACTCAATTAGAAGTGGTTAAGCATCCACCATGCAGAACACTGACCACTGACAAGAGACAAATTTTAAAATTTTGCAATATTTTAGGGGCACTGCCACTGTGGAAGTAGTGATGGTGGTACCAGTGGTGATGATGGCCACGGTATTGATGGTCATGGGGCAGATGATGATGGTGGTGATAGTAACAGTCATTTTAGATCTCAGATTTATGGGAATGTCATCATTTGGGAAAAAAATGTTTACTTGAGACTAATTTGAAATGTATATAAAAAATCTTTTAATGTCAAGCTATAAATTTAGACAAGTAGATTAGAACTAGAAATAGATTGAAAGCAACCAACTCTATAGTTTAATGTCAAGCAGTTTACAAATTTTCTTGGAGAAGTGTGCTTCCATGAGTTTGGGAATATCGTTTTTTGCCTGCAACCCCAAGTGACAAGCCAGTGCACGAGAACATAAAAGGCGGAGTCTGTGTTTTTACGCTCAAAAAGATACCAGTTCTTTGGATTGTGATTTTCTTGCATACCTTTAAAAAAAAAATCAGGTTTTACCAAAGGGCACTTTTGAGAACTCGATGTAATGATGTTAGTTAGGACTGTCTTCGGGGCCTGGCGCATCTCAGGCCTTTGCACTGATTTTGGGTTCTTTCTGCGCCCTTGAGAGAGAGAGTCACAGCACCAATTCATTGGCTATGTGCACGTTGAGTTAAAAAAGTCAATAAAATTGCAAGAGAGCAGCTAGGTGCTTTAAGTACATTTTAAACTCCTGACCCAGAGAAGCTACATCTGAGGGTGCTGCCTTGCACAGGTTTTGTGGACTGGGTTTGGTCCTCTGGTTTTGAAGCTCAACCTTTGCAATCTTAAGCTTCCTAATTTACCTGCTCACCAAGAACTCCACCACAAAACATATTAAGCTACCTTTTCAGTGACACCTTTCCTTTGTCCTTAGTTTCATTTGCCTCAGATGCACCCTGTTCATGGTATTTCCCAGGCTTCTGAACATTTAGTGGAAGCATCTCAGAACATCACTTCTTTGGCCTTCATCTGGACATTCGCAGGATTTCCCTGGTGGCTCAGATGGTAAAGCATCTATCTACAATGTGGGAGACTGGGTTTGAGCCCTGGGTTGGGAAGATCCCCTGGAGAAGGAAATGGCAATCCACTCCAGTACTATTGCCTGGAAAATCCCATGGACAGAGGAGCCTGGCAGGCTGTAGTCTATGGGGTCGCAAAGAGTCAGACACAACTGAGCGACTTCACTTCACTTCACTTCACTTCACTTCACTTGGACGTTCGCAAATGGTGACCACGCTGGACCACAAACAGAAGTGCCTAGAATAAACATGGATGAAGGAGCATACTTTCATAAATCTTTTTTCGAGGTGTAATTATTGTCAAGGAGCTTTATGTGGATGTTTCCAGATCAAAAGTTGTGTGGACTGAATCCAACCCAGAGGACCCTTTTGTTGGTTTATGTGGTGTTACAGATATTTTTTTTAATTGAAAGTGTTAGTCGCTAAGTCTTGTCTGACACTTTGAACTGTAGCCCACCAGGCTCCTCTGTCCATGGGATTCTCCAGGAAAGAATACTAGAGCAGGTTGCCATGCCCTTCTCTTGGGGATCTTCCTGACCCAGGGATTGAACCTGTGTCTCCTGCATGGCAAGCGGATTCTTTACCACTGAGCCACGAGGGAAGCCCTTCCCTCATCTGTGTTCTCTACCGAAGCCAGGCTGGACCTGTATTGTGACTCTCACCAAGGACAACCAGAGCACCTCTCAGCCTTGACAGTGAGAGCTTGAAGTGTTTTTTAGACTGGTTTGAAGCCCCCATTAAGCCCCCTCAGCACCTCTGTTCAGACGTTAAGCAGACAACTAAGTATAACTGTCATGGCCACATTTTCCTCTTGGGGATTGCTATTCCTCATCTGCTTTGAAGAGCTCTGCATTCATTGGCTTCGTTTATCACATAATGATTTTATTTTCTTATTTTGCCAATGATCATAGTTAATGTTTCTGCCTAATTAGAAACCGAGTCACAGTCTCCACTGCCTATTTACATGGATCTTTTAGAAGATCCTCTGAGCGACAGCATATTAAGTTGAACTCTTTTGCTAGCCCTGAAAAGAATGACTTGAATAATAAGGCTGGTCCAGGAAGCCAGTTTTGGGGCATGGCAGCCCTCAGCTTGAACATCCATTGTCTTAGCCCGTTAGGGCTGCTGTTACAAGATACTGCAGTCGGGGTGGGTCATAAACAACAGAAATTTTACTTCTTACAGTCCTAGAGGCTGAGGAATCCAGGGGTCAAGTGTCTGGTGAGAGCCTGGATGGCTGTCTTTTTGCTGTAACCTCACCCAGTAGAAGGGGCGAAGGAACCTTCTCCTAGTTCTTTTATAAAGACCCTAATCCATGACCTCATCATGTCCCAAAGGCCCTGCTCCCCAATACCATCACCTTCGGGTTAGGATTTCAGCATAGAGATCTGGGTGGACACAGACAGGAGCAGCCATCTGGGGTTGGGTGAACCGTTTGCTTCTGAGCTCAGATCAGAGATTATCTGTACCCTCTTTAAAGAGAGAACTGTGTGACATTTCCACTTTTCTTGGACTGTGCTTCCACTCCTCAAGTGGAGTGGCAAGTGCCTGCGTGCGTGCTCAGTCGCTTCATTCGTGTCTCTTTGTCGCCCTATGGACCGTAGCCCTCCAGGCTCCTCTGTCCATGGGATTCTCCAGGCAAGAATACTGGAGTGGGTTGTCATTTCCTCTTCCAGGAAATCTTCGCAACTCCGGAATCAAACCTGCGTCTCTTTATGTCTCCTGCATTGGCAGGCAAGTTCTTGACCACTAGCACCACCTGGGAAGCTGGTGGCAAGTAGAGTAAGCTATTAATTTTTTTTTTCAGTTAATATATTTTTGGCCGTGCTGAGTCTTCATTGCTGCATGGGCTTTCTCTAGTTGCGGCGAGCGGGGGCTGCTAGAGAACTAGCAATGCAACTAGGGCTGTTCCCTAGTTGCAAGCCGTGTGGGCTTCTCCTTGTGGTGTCTTCTTTTTGCAGAGGAAGGGCTCCAGGCGGGCACAGGCTCCAGTAGTCGCTGCACATGGGCTCAGCAGTTGCAGCTTGTAAACTCTAGAGCACAGGGTCAATAGTTGTGGCCCACGGGCGTAGTTGCTTCGCAGGATGTGGGATCTTCCCCAAACAGGGATTGAACCCATGTCTCTTGCATTGGCAGGTGGATTCTTTACCCATGAGCCACCAAAAAACCCCCAGAGTAAGCTATTATAAAGATGTGGTAGTCAACAGCAGCTATGTCTCATGGGAGAAACCAGACAGCAATGGGATTGAGGTTGCATTAACTTGTCAAGAGGGCAGAATTGAAAGCCTCCAAGGTCAGCTCTCTTCTCCACACCTCTCTTTCCCAGATATTCAAAGGTTTTAGTATGATGTTCTTAAGAGATAGCCCCAGATTCCTCAGCAGGATGCCTGGTCCAGAGACCTGCTCTGTCTAACCAGTGCCAGCACCGACAGGAGCAGCTGCTCACCCCCTGTGTACTCCCTGTGGGCCAGGCATGGTGCCGAGTGCCGATAGCCCCATCTTACAGATGAAGAAACTGAGGCTTGAGGATACTCAATAGCTGCCCAAGGTCACACATCTATTAGGTGGCAGAGCCAGTGCACCTAGTCATTTCTGGGTACTTTTCGTTGTTCAATCTGACTCTTTGTGATCCCATGGACTACAGCATACCAGGCTCCCCTGACCTCCACTATCTCCCGGAGTTTGCTCAAATTCGTGTCCACTGAATTGGGAATGCTGTCTAACCATCTCTGGCTCTGCTGCCCCATTCTCCTTTTGTCTTTAATCCTTCCGAGCATCAGGGTCTTTTCCAATGAGTCAGTTCTTTCCATCAGGTGGCCAAAGTATTAGAGCTTCAGCATCAGTCCTTCCATTGAATATTCAGGGTTGATTTCCTTTAAGATTGACCGATTTGATATCCTTGCAGTCCAAGGAGGTATTAGATGGTCATTTTATAACTAAAAAAAAAAAAGAAGAAGAAGAAAAAGAGATGTTAATGTTAAACAAAGCAAAACAGGATACGTAATGAAAGATGAATCATTTAGATGGCGACCCTGGATGAAGCATGCCCTCCTCCCTCTGAGAGGCTCCTCTGTCCATCACAAGACGTCCATGTGAGCCAGAGTCTGAGAACACATTCAAGGAATACATGCACTTTCCATTCCTTAACTCTTGGGATTTTTTCTGGTTGACCCAGCAAATTAAATTGCTTGCATTTCAAAAGAGAATAGTTTTTTTTTCCATTTCTTTAAGCATCAGCATGTTATTCCAATGTTAGCTTCTAGCCAACTCTGAATTTCAACAATATTATCCACTTTTGCAAAAAAAAAAAAAAAAAGAATGTTAGAACTTCAAACTTGTAGAAAGCAGTTTGAGGATCTTTCCTTATCTGTTTGTTATTTTACTCTTATTAATTTATTATTTTTCTTATTGACTATATTTTTTTCTAGGGAAGAATCAGATTTTCTTGATTCTTTTTTCTTGAATATTTCTTGAATATATTTCTTTTTGTTGAATATATTTCTTGAATATTTCTTGAAAATTTTTCTTTTTTAGAAATTTCTAGCTAGAGGAGCAATTTTAAAATAAATTGCCATATACATTAAGTTTCTCATCAAAGAAATGAGGAGGTGATAAAGGGACGATACCTAACATATTCTTAATAGCTGGAGATAAACTAATTGTAGACATATTTTAGAACCATAAATGTATGGAATTGCATGATTTAAAGAACAGGAAAATTCACAACGGTTGACTTAAAATGCATGTGGCGTAATGATACTAAGACATGAGGAAAGAAGCCAAGTATGGAATGAAATTGGAAGAGAAACCTTCTCAAATTTAAGTTTTGGCAGGAGGAGGGGGGCCTTTGTGTGCCAGATTTTCACTGAGAGCTAATTATATTGATCACATTGTGAATTGCATAGAAAGGAATTTGTTGCTTCTGGTACCTTAGATATACAGGTGACTGAACTTTTTTTTTTTTTTAAGTATAAGCATTCCTTTTGATAAAGATTACCTCATTAGAATGTAGTCAACAGAACCTTTAAAGCTATGCTCTTTGAATGGTATCAAGAAGAATGAGGAATTATAAATATTTTTTTAGGAAAATAATATTAAAACAGAAAGGATAGGCCATAATCAGTGATGCCAATAAATTGAATGAATTTCCTGGCTTTTATTTTTGTAGTTGTCTGTAATTTCACTTAAAATACACTAGTGTGTCTAACACAAGCTGGTGTGGCTTCAAACAAGGAAGGCCATGGCTGCAGAGATATCCCTTATTTCATTGCTAGAGGGTGCTCTTGTAAAGAAAATCTCATCGCACAAGCGCTGCTGAGAATCTTGCCCAACCTGGTGATGTCAGCGTCACCATGGAGATCTCATTCCAGTGAGGGGAAGTGGATTCCACAGTCCTGCTTTGGAAATGTGTAAATAGCAGATGCTTTTATTGCCTTTGTTTGAATCCTTGCCCTTGCAGAGCAATTCAAACCGGAAGCTCAGAGGAGAGGAAGTCCATATTTTCTTCATTTTTTTTTTTTCCCTTCCACAAGCTTGGTCCCCTGTGATGAGAGTGCATGATGGCAAGTTAATGGGAAAGATATAATTTCAGATTTCACGTAAAGAATGTCAGAAACTGAATATGTTTTCCTTGAGTCAAAGAAATAATTCCAACTTGCTTTAATAATTTTATTAGGTAACTTTTCATTGTACACTATAGGATAACTAAGTGGTTTTATCAGCTGTAATTTATAATACGTGAATGCAAGGGTATATGTTTCTATGCATTTGAATAGTCTTGTTTTCCTGAAACTTGGCAGGTAAAAGCCTGCCTTTGAATTCTGACTGACCTAGTTTCCAGTTCCTATTGATCTTCTGTTTAATCTGGCTAAGTTTTTCTAAATCTGTAAAGTATGGATACTGTGGGTGTGGTCAGTTGCTCAGTCGTGTCCAACTCTGTGGTCCCATGGACTGTAGCCCGCCAGGCTCCTCTGTCCATGGGATTTCCCAGGCAAGAATACTGGAGTGGGTTGCCACTTCCTACTCCAGGGGCTCTTCCCAACCCAGAGATCTAACCCAAGTCTCTTGTGTCTCCTGCATTAGCAGGCAGGTTCTTTACCACGAGAGCCACCTGGGAAGCCCGGGAGGGATATTAATAGCATCTAAACTGTTAGCTGCTCAGTCGTGTCCGACTCTTTGCAGCCTCATGAACGGTAGCCCGCCAGGCTCCTCTGTTCAGGGGATTTCCCAAGCAAGAATACTGGAGTGGGTTGCCATTTCTTTCTCCAAATAGCATCTAACTATTGTCTCATAGTCTGTCTCCATAGCTGAGGGGCTTAAATGTAATAATGTATATTGAATATTAAGTGTAATAATGTATATAGAAAGGTTCTTGTTGCTCTGTCTCACACACACACACACATCTTTTATTATATCTTCATCACATAACTACTATGGTAAAACATAGAACCATTAGAGAAACTGATAAGAGAATTTAGGTAACTGGTCCAAGTCTACAGTCAAGTCAAAGTCACTCAGTCGTGTCCAACTCTCGAGTCCCCATGGACTGCAGCCCACAAGGTTCCTCTGTCCATGGGATTCTCCAGGCAAGGAATACTGGAGTGGGTTGCCATTTCCTTCTATCTGTGCCCAGAATCTACGTATCATGACCTGCATTCAAAGGCTTTTTCCAGCATATCTGGCAATTACAATCATCCATCTTTTTTGAGATATGGATATGGTATTATGCTAATCATCCCCAGGGATAAACTCAGATGCAATAAAGTGTTTTAATTTGGGATTGGATTTTCCACCTGATGTGAAGAGCTGACTCATGGGGTCAGACTCTGATGCTGGGAAAGATTGAGGGCAGGAGGAGAAGGGGGCAACAGAGGATGAGATGGTTGGATGGCATCACGGACTCAATGGACATGGTCGATTTTGAGTGAACTCCAGGAGATAGAGAAGGACAGGGAAGCCTGGTGTGCTACAATCCGTGGGATCGCAAAGAGTCAGACACAACTTAGCAACCGAACAACATATATTCTTATAATAACCAAAGCATTAGGTAAGAACTGAAAATTGATTGATGGCACCTTGTGCCATAAACTGATTACCTCCTTTGTGAATTGCATACAATATGCATATGATGCCTTTTCTAATAGAGGGGTATTTTGACAAAGGACACTTTTCTCAGAGGAATACACATCTCCGGCTCCCACAGAACTAAAATTTGGCCCCAAGATTCCCTGATTAAGACAGTGGTTCACAGAACTATATATTCATGTGGTCGCAGGTGAGCATATTTGCAGGTGACTTTCACAGCATCATTTCAGTGGAAACCTGGGGCGTGAACCCAACTTGTTGTGAGCATCTGCAGCCGGCTTTGTATCAGCTCCCTGATGCTAATTCAAAGTGTGCTTCGTGGGACTTCCCTGACAGTCCAGTGGCTAAGACTCCGGGCTCCCAAGATCCCACCTGGCCCAACTAAAAAGATCCTGCGTGCCACAGCTACAGATCCCACCTGTCGCAACGAAGACCTTAAGTAAATATATATTTTTAAAAGTGTGCTTTGCCCCAAAACGATTGACGCATAGGACCCCCTAGACCCAAAGTGAGAAGGGGCACCCATATGCTACCTTTGACCCAAATCTACTTTTACAATAGAAGCCTGTTGTGCCCGGGAGCTATCTGTTGCATTTTAAAATTTTATTTATTTGTTTATATTAGCTATGCATTTGATTTGTGCTTATTTGGAAGGAAAACTGTATTTGGGCTAATAAAAATAGCTAAAATGTATTGAGGGTTTATCCTCTTCTGAGTCACAGTCAAATTCTTAAACAACCAAAACAATAAATGGAGGCATGAAGAGATGAACGTCTGAGGGGTGGAGCTGAGTTAACACAGAACCCTGGGCTTTTACGACCGGGCTGCAGAATTGCACTCAGGGAGGCACCATCTCTGCCCGGAGTTTAGGATCTTTAGAAACAGGGGTTTCCTGACTTGCTCGGGTCAGTGGTCATGGCAGGGCAGGAGCCACACCCCAGCCACCTGCCTCCAGACCTGTGACAAACTGCTGGAAGACGCTGCAGGTTCCTCTCTGCTGAATTTCTGATTCACTGCAGTGTGTTAGGAATTCCTTGGAGTGCCAGTCTGTTCTAAGCGTGGAAATGAAGAGGTGAATGCTGAAGGCAGTCCTATCCTCAAGGCCTCGCACAGTGGTGCCCAGAGAACACTTATGGGGTGATGACTAGGGGTTCAGAGCAGGGGTGAGTCACTTTGGGTTGGAGTGTAGAGAGAAGGTAAGGCTTAGATCTTCAACAGAGGCTTGAGTCATAGAAGGGGTTTGAGTAGTCAAAGAGTTAGTAGAAGGGGATACCTAATGGGGAAAAAAATTGTTCCAAAGCCACACACACATAAGATAGATGAAGTCCTTTCCAAGGAGAATAAGTAAAGCAGATAAATTGGAACATGTTTCCTGTTAGAGCATAGTACTTTAATTAATCCATCCATCTATCCATCCAACCATTCATCTATCCATCCATCCGTCCACCCACCTGTTGTCCATCCATCCCTCCATCCATCCATATCAACACTTATTGAGTATCAGGCAGCATCTCATGGCTGAAGCTACCATGAACTTGAAAGCTGGGTTCAGAGCAGATTTTGAGGATTCTGGAATGCCATGCTTAAAGATGAACTTCAATGTGATGATAAGTCATAGGTGTTTGTGTGAGCCATGGAGAGAGAGACTGAAAGTTTAGTAAGAAGAAGGAGATTAAGAGAATTAAGTAGGATCAGTGGGAGAGAAAGGAGGTGGGAGTGAGCAAAACCATGGTCTACAGGTAGGAGGCTAAGCTGTAGACTGAGGTGGTGATGGGGGTGCTGAGGAGGGGCAAGGAAGGCCTGGGTTTGAGAGACGGTGCTGAGGCAGCATCTGTGGCCATGGAGATCACGGAGATAGATGAGCACTGACTGTACCACCTCTTCTGGAGGCAGGAGTGATGGTGAACAGGGACAGGCTGGACTTTCTTTTCTCAAATGTCATCTCTCTGCCTTTGCATCTTTCTTGGACCCAGTCTTGATGGATGCTTCCAATACCTGATACCTGTTGACCAGAGATTTCACAGAAGAGAAGGTCAACTGTCACTGTCTCTTTCTAGCAAGGAATGTTGTTGTTGTTTTAATCCATAAATGGAACTTGTTTCTCAAAGTTGATTACCACACTGACTTTTGAGAACCTCAGACTTAAGAAGGAATAACATTGCATAGATGTATCAAATCAGATCATTACACAGGGTATTGGTTTTACATGTCTCTATCTTTTCTAATCTGTTGATGTCAGAAAATACTATAATGCCTAAAGGAAAAATCTCCAAGTATATTGGCCTAGAAAAAAGGGTTATAAATCTTCCTCTGTTATCCTCTATTGTTAGATGGGATAGAATACATTTGTAGCTACCTCCAGCTTAATGATCTAGAGTGAGAGCACAGACAATCAAAGTGCATCAGTTCAGTTCAGTCGCTCAGTCGTGTCCGACTCTTTGCGACCCCATGAATCACAGCACGCCAGGCCTCCCTGTCCATCACCATCTCCCAGAGTTCACTCAAACTCATGTCCATCGAGTCAGTGATGCCATCCAGCCATCTCATCCTCTGTCGACCCCTTTTCCTCCTGCCCCCAATCCTTCCCAGCATCAGACTCTTTTCCAATAAGTCAACTCTTCACATGAGGTGGCCAAAGTACTGGAGTTTCAGCTTTAGCATCATTCCTTCCAAAGAACACCAGGGCTGATCTCCTTTAGAATGGATTGGTTGGATCTCCTTGCAGTCCAAGGGACTCTCAAGAATCTTCTCCAACACCACAGTTCAAAAGCATCAATTCTTCAGCGCTCAGCTTTCTTCACAGTCCAATTCTCACATCCATACATGACCACTGGAAAAACCGTAGCCTTGACTAGACGGACCTTTGTTGGCAAAGTAATGTCTCTGCTTTTCAATATGCTATCTAGGTTGGTCATAACTTTTCTTCCAAGGAGTAAGCGTCTTTTAATTTGATGGCTGCAGTCACCATCTGCAGTGATTTGGGAGCCCAAAAAATAAAGTCTGACACTGTTTCCCCATCTATTTCCCATGAAGTGATGGGACCAGATGCCATGATCTTCGTTTTCTGAATGTTGAGCTTTAAGCCAACTTTTTCACTCTCCAATTTCACTTTCATCAAAAGGTTTTTTAGTTCCTCTTCACTTTCTGCCATAAGGGTGGTGTCATCTGCATATCTGAGGTTATTGATATTTCTCCTCGCAATCTTGATTCCAGCTTGTGCTTCTTCCAGTCCAGCGTTTCTCATGATGTACTCTGCATAGAAGTTAAATAAGCAGGGTGACAATATACAGCCTTGACGTACTCCTTTTCCTATTTGGAACCAGTCTGTTGTTCCATGTCCAGTTCTAACTGTTGCTTCCTGGCCTGCATACAGGTTTCTCAAGAGGCAGATCAGGTGGCCTGGTATTCCCATCTCTTTCAGAATTTTCCAAGTTTATTGTGATCCACACAGTCAAAGGCTTTGGCATAGTCAGTAAAGCAGAAATAGATGTTTTTCTGGACCTCTCTTGCTTTTTCCATGATCCAGCAGATGTTGGCAATTTGATCTCTGGTTCCTCTGCCTTTTCTAAAACCAGCTTGAACATCAGGAAGTTCACGGTTCAATATTGCTGAAGCCTGGCTTGGAGAATTTTGAGCATTACTTTACTAGCGTGTGAGATGAGTACAATTGTGCATTAGTTTGAGCATTCTTTGGCATCGCCTTTCTTTGGGATTGGAATGAAAACTGACTTTTTCCAGTCCTGTGGCCACTGCTGAGTTTTCCAAATTTGCTGGCATATTGAGTGCAGCACTTTCACAGCATCATCTTTCAGGATTTGGAATAGCTCAACTGGAATTCCATCACCTCCACTAGCTTTGTTCGTAGTGATGCTTTCTAAGGCCCACTTGACTTCACATTCCAGGATGTCTGGCTCTAGGTGAGTGATCACACCATCATGATTATCTGGGTCGTGAAGATCTTTTTTGTACAGTTCTTCTGTGTATTCTTGCCACCTCTTCTTAATCTCTTCTGCTTCTGTTAGGTCCATACCATTTCTGTCCTTTATCGAGCCCATCTTTGCATGAAATGTTCCCTTGGTAGCTCTAGTTTTCTTGAAGAGAGTCTTTCCCAGTCTGTTGTTTTCCTCTATTTCTTTGCATTGATTGCTGAGGAAGGCTTTCGTATCTCTTCTTGCTATTCTTTGGAACTCTGCATTCAGATGCTTATATCTTTCCTTTTCTCCTTTGCTTTTCACTTCTCTTCTTTTCACAGCTATTTGTAAGGCCTCCCCAGACAGCCATTTTGCTTTTTTGCATTTCGTTTCCACGGGGATGGTCTTGATCCCTGTCTCCTGTACATAGATTATCCTAAATCCATCTTTATTGTAACCTTGTGTTTAAGCCTCCTTTGCTATCAACTTTTTTACCAAGGCTTCTAACAGGGAGTAGTTTTCTAAGTTTGAACTTGATCTACTGACCCTACCCACCTTCTCTGGGTGGGAGTTTTGTAAGCAGGGAAATGGATAAATGATGCCAGAGCAGAGAGCATAGAGAACATCACAGTTTCTGACAGTTGAACAAATTCTTTGATTTCACTCACTGAAGATTGAGAGGTAAATGGATACATGTTGCTTGGCATTGAAAGGACTTCTCCCTGCCTTCTTTGTGTGTGTGTGCTGAGTGATGACAGTTACTTTTCTGTAGCCATCACTGTGTTCCTTTTATGTTCTTGGAGTCCTGGAGTTGGAAACGACATTGAAAGTTCATCATGTTTCAGTTCCCACTTGGAACAGAATTCTACCTAAACCATCCAGCTTGTGTCGTTGTCGCTCTCTTCTCTGAGTCTCCGGCTAGGAGGATGGTCATCTGGATATGATGGATGGGAGTTGGCTGGCAACCTGCTTATAACATGGTATAGTTTTGATAGTTATTTGTTCACTTATCAGTGGCATAAAGTAGCCACCGGTAGATAGAGGTGATCTGGTTGGCCAACTGATGTTCTCAAATGTAAATGATGGCAATATGTGGAAAGAAAGGGCATTTTTTTTTCCTTTTGGAAAACAGTATTTTTCAACCATTGGAGCTTTGTCATCATAATATTTGGCACAGAGCCTGGCACAGAGTAGGTCCAGCTTAAATGTTTGAATGAATTTAAAATTCTCTTCACTTAACAGCCGTCAGCATAGTACCAAAGGGAACCCATCCAGTAAGAGAGCATACCGTGCTGGTGAGGAGAGTTCCAGAATCAAGTCAGTCTGGGAAAGACTGTATTTTTGTATCTCCTCTTTGGAGTTGCAGTGTACTTACACATTTGGATCTTCCCTGTGGCTCAGACGGTAAAGCATCTGCCTACAAATGCGGGAGACCTGGGTTCAATCCCTGAGTCGGGAAGATATCCTGGAGAAGGAAATGGCAACCCACTCCAGTATTCTTGCCTGGAAAATCCCATGGACGGAGGAGCCTGGTTAGGCTACAGTCCATGGGGTCGCAAAGAGTTGGACACGACTGAGCGACTTTACTCACTCACTCACTAGCACGTTAAGGGTCTTGAGAAGATCAGAAAGAAACAAACCCAGGTGGCACTAGTGGTAAGTCACCTGCCAGTGCAGGAGACGTAAGAGACGTGGGTTCCATCCTCGGGTCGAGAAGAACCCCTGGAAAAGGGAATGAAAACCCACTCCAGTATTCTTGCCTGGAGAATCCCATGGACAGAGGAGCCTGGCAGGCTATACAGTCCATGGGGTCGCAAAGAGTCAAACATGACTGAAGTGACACAGCACGAAATAAAGAAATCTGTTTATATTGGAGAAGTATTTTCCAAATCTCTTTGGCCATAGGACCCTTTGGGGCACAAATTCTATTAATCATTCTCACTTTAGGAAGTACTGCTTTTTAGGGTTAATTGTTCACATTTTTGCCTGAATAAGACATGGTTTTCCATTCTTACTCATTTTTATATGCCTGTGTGCTGTATGCTAATGCACAGATAGTCGGCACAGTGTGGACCTGCGCGAGTAAAATGACAGCGGCCTGGGCGGGGTTGGTTGTGACGACTCCCGCGATGGTCAGGACAGCTGGGGTCGTGGTGCTGGGGTGCTATGTCATGAAGATACAAATGAAGAGAGTCATGGTTGGAATCTGACAGAAAGGAATGGAACAGAGAGCGGGTTCTCAGGTCAGAAGGCCTGTTATTAACCCAAGTAGACGATCAAAGCTTCTGAGTGGTGAAGACCTTCTGTTCATCTTTCTGGATGGTTACAGTGTCCCTCTTAAGTCACCTGTGTTTTCAAGCTTTTGGAGACAGAATAAGCACTGACCACCATGAATGTCCCTCACTCACACTTAACGCTTACTATCAAACTGTGAGAGAAGTATCCTCCTGAAGACCTCAGCCGAGTGGTTTATTTGTGGGGATTTTTTTGTTGTTGTTGTTTAATTTTTATAGGAGCACAGCTGCTTTACAGTGCTGTGTTAGTTTCCGCTGTACAGCGAAGTGAATCAGCTATGTGTGTTTGTGTGCGTCTCTTTGCGACCCCCGTGGACTGTAGCCCTCCAGGCTCCTCTGTCCATGGAATTTTCCTGGCCAAAATCCTGGAGTAGGCTGCCATTTCCTTCTCCAGAATCAGCTATATGTATGTCTATTCCCCACCCCCCGCCTTTTCAAAAGACTACCGTTCCATTTAGGTCACCACAGAGCACCGAGTAGAGCTCCCTGTGCTATGCAGTAGGTTCTCATTAGTTATCTACTTTATATGTACTAACAATAGTGTATATATGTCAATCTCAATCTCCTAATTCACCTCCCTTCCCCATTTGGCATCCATATGTTTGTTCTTTACATCTGTATCTCTGTTTCTGCTTTGCAAATAGGTTCATCCGTACCATTTTTCTAGACTCCACATGTATGTGTTAATATATGGTATTTGTTTTTCTCTTTCTGACTTCACTCTGTCCAAGTAGTTGTTTGGGAATGAGGGATTGTCGGAGAAAAACTATCTGATGCCTCCACAGCATTGCATCTGGGGCTCTGAACGACGCTATCCTTCCCCACCTTACTTCTGTAAGTGCTCAAGCATCTTTGACTTGTCAGGGTCACGTTACGGGAACTGACAAGGAGCAGAACCCCAGAACCCCAGTGGTGCTCTGCGGATGAAGTACCAGTACGTAAGGGAAGGGGTTCACAGGAAACATAGACCAAAAACATCTCCCACATCAGACACAGGAAGGCTTGTCTCTAATCCTCAAATAGCCAAGGGAAAATGCAATAAATAAATACAAAAGTCTATTTCACGCAGCTCTGAATGGTGCCTTCAAGTGACCACTTTACCATCTGCTCCAAGTAGTAAAAAAAAAAATTGAAAATAGATAGAAATCAGAAGCATTTCCGGTGCCTTCTACTGGCATTATACATACTGTGAACAACAACAGCAAAAATATTACACTGCACATCCACATATTGAGAGAGAGAGCAGTAAGCTCGGGATTATTCATCTGGACTACATTTACTTGAAAAGCGGCATTTAGCTTTCAAAGTTCATGTTGGAGAAGAAGTTGAATAAAATATCAAAAGGTTGTTTTAAAACTTTCCCTTTATGTGACCACAAGCTAGGGAACCATGGGAGTGTTAAAGTTCAGCTTAGCTTGAGATGAGGGATACAGTTGCTTCGTCTCTGTAGCTAAATCTCCGAAATAACTGACTTTTTCTATTATTCCTTCTATGAAGGGTACCATTTTTGTTTTAGATAGAGGTAGAAGCGATCTTCGGCTTCCCAGGTGGCTCAGTGGTAAAAGAAGTCTCCTGCCAATGCAGAAGACACAGATTTGATCCCTGGGTCAGAACGATCCCCTGGAGGAGGAAATGGCAATCCACCCCAGTATTCTTGCCTGGAGAACCCCATGGACAGAGGAGCCTGGCAGGCTACAGCCCATGGGGTCACAAAGAGTCGGGCACGACTTAGCACAGCCCAGACGTGGTCTAAAGGAGATTGTTCTATTCCTGTTAGGGTACAAATATTTTTCTCTAGTTGTTGCCCCAGCAACCATCATCATGTAACTATGGCATCAGTTACTAGAAAACACTTTTGTTGCTAAAACCATAAGCTGACTTTTACTGCTCTCCAGGACGGTTACAGTCAGAGGAGTGAAGGAGCGCTCCTTTTCTACAAGTTGCTGCATCCAGTCTGTTGTGAAAATAAAGGGCTCTTACCTCCTAGCCTATTGATATGTCAAGTCATAAATGTGACAGTTACCGGTTCTATGTACTTTTTCCCGCCTTCCTGCACCACTGAAACGGAACATGTTTCTTACTAGTAACAGATGCTGAAAAACCTCCCTTTGAAATTCCTCCGGAGGAGCGGCCCTGTTGATTCCATTAGCTGGGAAGTGGCTGTATGCAGATGTCCACTGGCGGGATGCTTTGCTGTAATTGCTGTTCTGCTGACCCCTTGCTGAGTGCCACGCTTTTCTCTTGTAGGTGATGTGCCTTCAGGACTTTTTTGGTGACGATGACATTTTTATTGCATGTGGACCGGAGAAGTTCCGTTACCAGGATGATTTCTTGCTAGATGAAAGTGGTAAGGAAACAAAAAAAAAAAGTTCAAAACCAGGGGAAATTTGAGGCAGCTTTCGAAAATGAGCTGCACTCGGGCCAAGATTATGTCAACTCGAAAGCTACCAAATCAGTTTCAGATCCTCAGCCAACATGGCTTTTCCATATCTCGAATTTCTTTGATTTTTTTCTAATATAGAAAACAGATGAAATGATCATTGGAAAGGTTAAATCATTTAGAAGAGTAAATTACCAGTGGCTAATTTATAACCATTTTGTTAACTACATGGTGTTCTATAGAAAAATCATGGTGCCGATGTCTACATTTTTAATTACATATTTATATCAAAACTCATAGTTGAAAGATGTGTTATTGTGAAGTTATTGAGCATGTGTCTAGACTCAGCTTTCACATGGCCTCCTTTCTCTTGTAGGTCCTGAGAAAGATGGTCTTGTGTCCTTTTCCTTTAAATACGTCAGAATTTGTGTGTCATTAGGATCTGTGAAGGATCAGAAAAGAGCATCCTTCAGTTGAAAATGAAATGTGATTTTTTTTTCCAATTGATAGAGAAGGAACCATTGATAAAGAGGGAAAGATACATCTTAGGAAATGCATGTGAAAGGTTGTAACTTCAAGAATGATGTTTTCTGATACCATAAATCATCTCAGAATCTTAACAGCATCACAGGGAAGACAGTTGCCCTGAACAGAGAGACCTTTCCTAAGTCATATGACTTCTGATTTAATTAGGAACATAGTACATATTTATTGTTAATTCAAATTGTTGCTTCTTGGAAGTACTTTTTGAAGTGATAATGAATTTCTTGCTTAGATAAATGCAGATAAATTAATGAGCTTTTGACCAAGTGGGTGGGAAATACTGGAGCTCCAAATATGGCTGATGTACGTTCACATAGAATGTCTATATTATATGCATATCAGGTACATGCATTTAAACACACTAGTTATTTCATCATTTTAAAATGACTTCAGGTGTATAGGGAGGGATAAGAATAAGAGAGGTTGCCCCTTTTTCGTTAAAACTTTAAATGCCTAATAAAAGTTTTTGTAGCTCTATTACTTAAGAGGTTTAAGTTATTGATGTTTTGGTTGAAAAGGCTGGAAGAGTGGTTTGGCACCTCTTTCCCTCTAAATAAGTTTTCTCTAAATACTTAGCGTCTTTATCTCTGATAGACTCTCCTTGGAGACAAAAATTGATGCAAATCTATCACTCATGTAAAGTCCAGGGGCAGGCTCTCCCAGCCCACCCCTTTTTCAAATGAGACAGCTTAGCTGTTGTGCAAAAGAAGTGAAGGTTAGAAGTCAGGCAGAAGAGCCAACAGCACAGCTTTGAAAAGAATAAACTGCCTTGATTTCCAATTTAAAGAAAATAGCTGTTTCTGATGGGACGGACGGAGAGACCAGATGCGTTCTGAAATGAAAGTTTGAGTCTGCTGCTTTGATAACAGAAAAGCAGCCTGTCAGACTTGAACTGGAATCCAGCTCGGTTTCAAATCAGCAGAGCTGGCCTGGGCTTCTGCCGCCCTCCATGTCCCCCTCGGGGCTTCTCCCTCACCTTGCCTCTCTTGGCGTGGCCTTGGGGCTGGGCTTTCGCCCTTGACAGTGTCCTCTCAACCCAGGTGGCTTCAGCCTACTCGTGTTCATCCGCTGTGATGGGCAGGCCGGCTTTCTGAAACGAAGAACAGCAAAATCCCCGTGATTTCCCTGTAGAAACCTTTCTCATGGATAAGAATGCATATATATACACGCACACTCATGCACACGCATGCATGCACACGCATGCATGCACACGCAGGAGTCAGGGGATGTTGCCCATGATGTGTGGCTTGGCCCCGTGATGGACTGCTTCAGACTAAAACTTTAGTGACAAAGGGAGAACTGCACATCTTTCCTGGGATGAATATACCCCGAGCGTTTCTTGGTGTGAAGTACATCTGCTGAGTAACCGTGTACTCCCCCATATCCTCCGGGAAGCACGTGGCTTGGGGGTAGGGGTAGAGATGAAGTCTAAATTGAGATTTTTTTTTTTACTTCCTGGCATGAACCTACCCCAAGACTAAATTCACACGTTGACAACTGCAGTTTCCCTGTCGCTTGTACAGCATGTTCTGGCGCTAATGTATTAACATTTGAATCTTTTTTTTTTTTTTAAGTGCTCTGAGCATGATTTGCTGCAGCTTATCCGTACTTGCTAAACGATATTTGCACGTCAAGGCTTCCTTTGGCCTCTTCCATAGGGGCTTCCTGAAAGGAGGGGCAACGGGGAACAGGGGAGCCAGCAATGACTGAATTAATATTGGCGCAGAGGCTTTGCTTGATTTAATGGCACCAAGAAGTGAGCTTTTGCCACAAGGCAGCACTTTTATTTTCTCTCTCGAAATTAAGCTAGCTTGCAGTGAGTTCAGGATTAGCAGCGATACCTCCCCTAATGACTGCTGGGAAAGCTCCTGGAGACGGCTCTTAAGGTCTTTCCAGTGAGACATTGTGACTTTATAGATGTTTATTTCACGGGACTACAGTGGAGCCAGATCAATATTAGAAACTGCGAGGGGGCTTTCTTCCTCCCCCGTTTTCACGGAAAAAAAAAATACCTTCCTTCTTCCAGCTCCAAATGTAACCATTTTAGCAATATCGTCATCAATCACTGGCTTCTTAGCGCCTTCTACTGTGGTGGATGAAGGACTATATATAGAGAGAGACACAGGCCAGGGGATCCTTCCTCAGTCGTGGCTTGCGGTCTGATTTAGAAATGATGAAACAGAGTCAAGGGAAATGCCAAATTGGAGACAGGAAGCTTCACACAGTTTCGCTTGTATGTTGATGATAAACTGACGGATTTATACTTTGCTGCCCTTAAAAGGTGAGAGGATTTTGTTGAGAAATGCCTGCCTCTACCCAGGAGGGTAAAGCAACTCCGTGGTGAGAAGCCTGTCTCAGGATGTCACCTTCTGTCCACCCCTCAAAGCCAACACCCCCCCAGAGTCGCTTGGCCAGTTTCCTCACCTGCCTCCTTCACCCCTGCCAGGCCTGACACCTGCTCAGGAGTTCAAACCTCACTCATCCTTTTTTAAAAAATTAAATTTAATATTTTTATTGAAATGAGTTGATTTACAATGTTGTGTTAATTTCTGCTGTACAGCAAACTGATTTGGTGTTACACACACACACACATATATGTGTATGCGTGTGTGTGTGTGTATATACACACACATACATTCCTTTTTATATTCTTTTCCATTATGGTTTATTTCAGGATTCAGGATACTGAATACACGTTGCTGTGCTATACCATGGGACCTTGTTTATCCATTCTGCATATACTGGTTTCGTCTGCTAACCCCAAGCTCCCAGTCCATCCCTCGCCTTCTCCCCTCTCCCCTTGGCAACCCCAGGTCTGCTTTCTGTCTGTGAGCCTGTTTTGTAGATGAGCGCATCTGTGTCCTATTTTAAATTCCACGTATAAGTGGTGTCATATGGTATTTGTCTTTCTCTTTCTGCTCATCCTCTCTGTTTACCAGTTCCCCTGTGCCCTTGATTCCTTAATGTTAACAGGCATTAATGTTAATTCCTTAGTGTTAATAGGCATGACTTCAGACTTACATATTTTTGTTTGAAAGTGAAGTGAAGTCGCTCAGTTTTGTCCGACTCTTTGCAACCCCGTGGACAGTAGCCTACCAGGCTCTGCCGTCCATAGGATTTTCCAGGCAAGAATACTGGAGTGGGCTGCCATTTCCTTCTCCAGGGGAATCTTCCCAACCCAGGGATTGAACCCTGGTCTCCTGCATTGCAGACAGACACTTTACCGTCTGAGCCACCAGGGAAGTATTTTTGTTGTCTATCTGTCTCCTAAGGTTGCTGTAACAAAGAACCCTGTCTCTGGGGAATGCTGGTCCAGGTTTCTCCTGCAGTAGATAGACCCATCTAGAGTATAGTCTTCTTCCTGGGTATGTGATTTGAGAAGGGACGTTTCCTCAGCTTTCTCTTGTGGACCCTATGGTATCAGGTACCCAGGACCCTCTTGATACATGTTCCCAGAAATATGCCATCCTGACCTTGGAAACAAGGACTCAGGTCCTGAATGAGATGCAGCAGAAGCTACATCAGGCACGAGGCACCACAGGGTCCTCATTGCTTTCCCCAGCTCTGGGTGATGAGAAAATCGGGTTAGAACCCAGCATAATGGAAGCAGTACTGGGACAGGGTTAGGAGACAAAGGTCTGGCCCGAGCTTGGTGTCCTGCTTGCTGTGTGGTCTCTACATCTCCAAGCCTGCTTTCCATTCTGTAAAACACCTTTCCCCCCTTCCCTGGGTTGTAATGGACCTCAAATGAGATAATAAATGTCAAAGCACGTTCAAAACTGTGTTCCTTATTACTTAGTGAATGATGTTAGTGAATGACACCTCGGCTGAAATATACCTCCTGGTGGACTGCAGCTGGACTCAGCCACGTAGCTGCATTGGCAGGGCTTAATTGGAGGCAGATGTCATTAAGATTTGCTGCCGGGGCACTTTAGAACAAAAAAGTGACTATCTATTGCTTTTTTCCCCCACTCTCAACTTTTATTCCTGTGGTGGAGGTGGGAGGAGATGCAGCGACCTTTGAAGATACCCACCCTTTTCTGGAGGGAATCTCTGGAAGATTAAACCAAATGACATTTAGACCCAGTCAGATTTCTAAAACTGATGATGTTCAGGAAGTCCCAGCCCTTAGGTCCACGTTGATTTGGGTTAGAGGGATTTTAATGGATCTGCTGCTTTGTCCTGGGGCTGGTGATGCCAAGAAAGATCACAAGAAACAGTCCCCAAGGTCACTGGGGACACCAGATAGACACTTAGTGTCTGGATTGCCCAGACCTCCTTACAAAATGGCTTTTGAGCTACTGCCAGCAAAAGTCACTCATTCTTTCATGAGGAGCCCACCAGGCTCCTCTGTCCATGGGGATTCTCCAGGCAGGAATATTGGAGTGGGTTGTGATGTTGTCCTCCAGGGGATCTTCCCAACCCAGGGACGGGCCTCCTGCATTGCAGGCAGATTCTTTACTATCTGAGCCACCAGGGAAGCCCATTCTTTCATACATCCATTCATTTATTCAGTAAGCTGAGCTAACTTACCATGTGCCAGGCAGTGCACTAGACACAAATAATTGTAGACAGTAACACTTCCATGAAATAGGACCCTCCTATGACTTTTAATATTGCTTATGTCTGAAGCTGTCAAAGGATCTTGGCTGCTGAACTTTGACTCAAAATATTACTTTTTGCTTGTATATTTTATCTCTTTGGAGTAATATTGTGGTAAAATATCTGACGGGTCACAACAGACTGACAGTTCTTTATAGGTTTAAATTTTAATTGTATGATGTGGCCAGTTTAAATGAAATCCGTGAGCAGATTTATTTCAGATGTGTGGTACCGATGCTGGAATACTTGATAGGTTCAATAGATTTTGATGTTAGGAATGTACAGTTCTTATTTTAAAAAATATATATATAACGGTAGTGGTGAATAATTGCCAAGTTTCTGTGACCTTTTCTTTTTGAATAGAAAATCGAGTATGATTTTTTATGAATTCTAAACAGAAAGCCCATTGGCTTACATGCTTTGCTCTTGTAAGTTCCCCATTGCATCTTAGCTGTAGAAAAATTAAAGGGGTTCTGGAGACTTCCTCCTCCATGGCTACATTTTAGCTCATGTGTAAATATAAAGTTCCCCAGAACATAGTGATATTTTCTAATTTAATTCGCTGCCAACCTATGGAGACCTATAGATACTTTGGAGACATGAAGAGACGCATTATACTTTGGAGACAGAATCTAACTGGAGTACCAGCTAGTTCCTTTTCTATGAAAAGATGATTTTTGTCCTTAGGAAAGAAAGACATTGTATTAATATAACACATCTTTTCTTTATGTTTTCTCTTCCAGTCCTCATGGGCTTCTTTTTCTTATATTCGGTAACAGTGACACCTGAATTGTTCACATGAAAAAACCTACAAAATATAACATTGAGAATGAATCATATACATGAGGTGTCTTGGAAACCATGGATTTACAGTCCCTCCTGACAGCACCGCAACAGTTGTTCATCTGTCCCCAACCAAAACACTCTGTTTCGGCAACTTAGACCTTTATAAGAAGGCCAGCTCCACTTTCCACTAGTGCTGCTTTTAAATAAGTTTTTTCTTATATTGAAAATATAAGAAATTTTCAATAAATAAATAAATATTTATTTAAATATTTAAATCTAAATAAATCTCTCTCTGACCTGTTCACAGTGGTCCTAATTCTGCCCTCCAGAGTAGTAAAACCCACCCACTGCCTTCATTCTTAGAAGATGAACTTTCCTCGTAGACCACCAGGATGATCAAAGCCAGTTCACAGTAAACTATTTTGTTTCCTTGTCCTTCTAGATCAAAATGTCCCTGAACATTCATTCATTTTCTCCCCTCCTCCCATCTTTCAAAGGAGGAAGAGTCTTTCTTTGGCAGTGATAATGTTCTTGACTTTGTCTTCTCTCTCATTTGTGACCTTGCCTTTTCATCATTCCCTTCCTGTTGTTCCTGAACATTTGTTGTTTCACCTCGGTTTTATAATCTCTTTCTTCTCAACTCATGACCATGCTTCAGTTTCTCCTGTCCTAAAGGGGCTTTCTGTCTCTGCCAAACAGCTTTAAAAATACTGTCCTTGAAACCTCCATCGCCTCATCCTGACTCACTATGTATACCTTTGGGTAAATGGTATGCAAAAAAACACAAGTTTTTTTTTTTTTTTAATTTACAAAATTGTCCTCCACTATCTTTTAAATTTGAACGATGGTTAAAGTTCTTCTTTTGTCACTGAATGACACTGGGGAAAATCTCTCAAGACTTTTATGTTCCCTTGGGACTTCCATGGTGGTTCAGTAGTTTAGCCTCTGAGCTTCCAGTTCCAGGGGTGCTGGTTCAATCCCTGGTCCATCGCCTCATCCTAATTCACTTTTTATACCTTTGGGTAAATGATATGCTGAAAACACAAAAGTTTGTGTTTTTTTTAATTTACAAAATTGTCCTCCACTATTGCTTCCAGTGCAAGGGATGCAGGCTTGATCCCTGGTCAGGGAATTAAAATCCCACGTGTCTTGCAGTGAAAAAAACAAAACATAAAACAGAAGGAATGTTATAACACATTCAATTAAGACTTTAAAAATGATCCAGTCAAAAAAAAAATCTAAAGAAAAAAAAGACTTTTCTGTTCTTTCCTAAGATAGTAAAAAGTGTTATGAACTCTTTTAGCTACAAATCATCATCTCAATTCAGAAGTGGAAACATGTAGTCCTATGTAGTAGTCACTCCAAATTGGAATGGTTTTCCTTATGGATCCAGGGACCAATGTAGTGAGTTCTTTCTCTGCAGGAAAAAAAAAAGTGGGATTGATACCTTCTCTCGTCTTTGCTCGCCACCTGTGTGCTATTGATCCTTCAGGGTCGGAGTAGGGAAGGGGACAGTGGAGCTGGAGGATGAGGAGCAGGTGGCGGGTCCTCATGACTGTGCTGCAGTGGCCCAGCCTCTCTGGGCATGAGAGCAGGTGTTCAGCGAAGTCTCTGTGAGTATGTGCATCAGTTCCTCAGGGACTCTCACTGGGAACATTCAGCTCTTCTTCGATGTGGTCAGTTCAGTTTCTTCCAGTTTTGGCTACTTCTCCCTCAGTCCTTGTGTTCCAAAGCTCTGCTTGTTGGCCTCAGATGATCCTCTTGAGAAGAATGTAAATTATCTTCATGCCAGCTCACTCCCTCAGATCTGTCTCTGCACTCATATGTCTTTTGCCCCAACCACAGGCCACGCATTGCCAGCGAATCTCCTTTACTCTGCTGCCAGAGGTTCTCGGAAGAAAAACCAGACACTCAAACACCAATCTGTTATCTCCCTCCATCCATGGATGACACTGACTGAGCTCTTCAGATCTCCCAGGGGAGCCCCAGCTGGGATGAGAGGGAGCATCTTCCCTCCTTTGGGGTTCAGAGGCTCACAGCACAGCTCTTTCTAAAGAGATTCATCTCAGAAATCCCCTTTCTCTCTAATGAATTAAGCCTCTTATACCTTTGAAAGTGGGTAAGAAGACTTAAGGCCGGCAATCATTTCTTTGCATCTACGTGGACCTTTCTAGAAGCTTATCTGTCTCACAATTCACTGTGTATCTGATACATATCCCTTTGGAGTTTGGATGAAAATCTCATTTCCCTTAACATAATAGTTTCACTGAACAAGGATGATCGTCACATCACTATATCCCATGTTCTCCATGTTTTTCCTTCCTGACTCCTTGGAGGTATTTGTTTTGTCTCTATGTTTTTTATTGGAGTATAATTGCTTTACAATTTTGTGTTGACTTCTGCTGTAGACAAAGTGAATCAGCAATGCCTCCACAGGTACTCCCTCCCTCTGGGACCACCCCCACCCTCCCCACCCATCTAGGTCATCACAGAGCAGTTCCCTGCGCTACACAGCAGATTCCCGTGAGCTATTTACATTACCCATGGTAGGCAGTGTATTTATGTCAAACCTAACCTCTTAACTCATCCCACACTTCCCTTCCCCACTGCCCCCCACCAGCCCAGCTCCTGTATCCATGCATCCATTCTCTACATCTGTGTCTCTACAAAGAGGTAGAGATGAACACAGTTCCAGAGCAGGAATAGAGACACATTGGACATTTGGTGATGCCCCTCATCCTTCGTGGTCTGTCCTGATCTTCTGCCCACTTCCTTGACTCTTCCTAAGCTTCTTTTAAGTTTATTCTTCTGTCATATATCCCCTCATAATTGTTTCCTAAGATTCATTCCTCAACTCTTTTTTCTATTTAATTGCTGTCTGTTCCTAGCCAAATTCATCTACCTTAATGGTTTCAGCAGTGATGGTTATGGTAGACAGTGATGGTGACAAATGGCAACCAGATGGTATGCAATAAGCAGAGCCTTTGAAGTATGTATAATTTTCCCAATTTTACAATTAAGGAAATTAAGGCTTTGATGATAAGCAATTTGTCCAAGGCCACACAGCTAGTTAGTGTGGAAGGCAGAGTTCAAACCCAAGTTCGTTTATGTTTGACAACACATGCTTCATCTTTAAGTGTACCTCCTCTCCAATCTACATCTCTAACCCTGACTCCTCTCATGAGCTCCTGAACCATATTTCCAACTTTCTCTCATGAACTGCTTTCTGATTTTTCCGTAGCCACCTGAAATTCAACACAGCCCACAGCTGAACTTACCATCTTCTTAGTCAACTTTGTTCTCCTTCTGTGTTTCCCATTCCAGTGCCTGGCTTCAGCCTTCTCCTTAACCCCAAGGTTGTCGCCATGGAGCTATCTTCTGTTGTCTGCTCACCTTCACTCCTCCCATCCGACAGTTTATTCTCTTGATTTCCATCGTCACTGCCTTTATCTTGGGTTACTTTCTCATAATCTCTTGCTTAGACTTATAAGGATTCTTCACTTTGCTTTCCTGACTCCAGCTATGTTTGCACACAGATTGATTCTCCTAAATTCCCTGGACAAGCCTTCCACTGCCCAGGTCCTCCTTGGCATGCAGTTCTGGTCCTCCCATGCAGTAGGTCAGCTTCATTTTGTCTTTGTAGAGCGTTCTCATTGCTTTCCTCTTCCCGTGTCTTCCAGCCACAGTACTGCTCGCTGGTCTCCCCAAGTGAAGTGAAAGTGAAAGTCGTTCAGTTGTGTCCGACTCTTTGCAACCCCATGGACTGCAGCCTACCAGGCTCCTCAGTCCGTGGAATTTTCCAGGCAAGAGTACTAGAGTGGGTTGCCATTTCCTTCTCCAGGAGATCTTCCCAACCCTGGGGATCAAACCTGGGTCTCCCGCACTGCAGGCAGATGCTTTACCATCTGAGCCACCAGGAGGTCCCGGTCTCCGCAAAGACTCCTTTATTTTCTGCGTCTCTGCCTTTGCTCATACTGTCCCATCCACCGGGAATGTTCTTCTTCCGTTTCTCCTGTGTCACCCAAAACCCAACTCCCTTCTGTCCTTTGAGGTTTCATTCAAAAGTGGCCTTTGGCATGTGGAACTCCGCTCAGTGTTATGTGGCAGCCTGGATGGGGGGGTAGTCTGGGGGAGGATGGATGCATGTGTATGTGCGGCTGAGTCCCTTCCCTGTTCACCTGAAAATACCACAACATTGTTAATTGGCTATTTGTGGTTGTAGTCTAGTGGCTAAGTCGTGTCTGACTCTTTGCGACCTCATGGACTGCAGCGCCCGAGGCTTCCCTGTCCGTCACTGTCTCCTGTAGTTTGCTCATGTTCATTGAGGTGGTGATGACTATACCCCAAACAAAATAAAAAGTTCAGTGTTAGAAAAAAAAGAGTGGCCTTTGTGGTAAAACCTCCCCCGTCTACTTGGTTTCAATCACTAATTTCTCATTCTTTTTATCCATCTTTGTCTTATTTCATTCTCAGAAAACTTCTTGCCATGTGGCCCTACAGTGTCATTAACAGCAGATAAGAAACTGTTCAAAATCACATACTTACTAGGTAATAAAGCTGGAATAAAAGCCGGGGACCCCAGACTCCTCATTTCATCTTACTTAGCTGCAAGTGCCTCCAGGCTGGTCCTGTATGTCATGAATCTCTGTAACACAGCACCTAGTGCAGTGCCCTGAATATGGTGAGTGCCCAAGAAATGTTAGTCACTCAGTCGTGTCCAACTCCTGTGCGACACAACGTATCGTAGCCTACCAGGCTCCTCCGCCCGTGGGGATTCTCCAGGCAAGAAAACCGGAGTGGGTAGCTTTTCCCTTCTCCAGGGATGGTTGAATCCGTGTAGGAGTCTGCTCCGCCTGTAAACGCTTCAGATACTTAAGGGCTGAGGCCCATTGCTGCTGCTGCTGCTGCTGCTAAGTCGCTTCAGTCGTGTCCGACTCTGTGCGACCCCATAGACGGCAGCCCATCAGGCTCCCCTGTCTCTGGGATTCTCAAGGCAAGAACACTGGAGTGAGTTGCCATTTCCTTCTCCAGTGCACGAAAGTGAAGAGTGAAAGTGAAGTCACTCAGTCGTGCCCAACTCTTAGTGACCCCATGGACTGCAGCCCACCAGGCTCCTCAGTCCGTGGAATTTTCCAGGCAAGAGTACTAGAGTGGGTTGCCATTTCCTTCTCCAGGGGATCTTCCCAACCCCGGGGATCAAACCTGGGTCTCCCACACTGCAGGCAGACGCTTTACCGTCTGAGCCACCAGGAGGCCCTGATCTCCCCAAAGACTCCCTTATTTTCTGCGTCTCTGCCTTTGCTCATACTGTCCCATCCACCGGGAATGTTCTTCTTCCGTTTCTCCTGTGTCACCCAAAACCCAACTCCCTTCTGTCCTTTGAGGTTTCATTCAAAAGTGGCCTTTGGCAAGTGGGGTGCCATTGCCTTCTCTGCTGAGGCCCATTACTTCCCCCCAATTTTTATCCAGGTTTCTTAGGCAAAGCTTTCTTAAGACCACCCTACTATCCTGGTGACTTTCTCTGGGTACTTTGTGGCCAGCAACATCCTCCTTAAAATAAACCCAGCACTGAATTCTATACTCCTTGGGGCTTCGAACAGTATAGAGAATATGAACTTACTTAATAAAGGCATCCAGCTTGTTCACATCCAGCCTCAGAGTGATGATGACCTCTTTAAACTATTGCCCAGCAACGTGGGTTCATGCTCAGCCTGTGGCCTGCTGAATTCCCTGGAGCTTCCAATAGTGATATCAAGTCAGGTTCTCCTTTAAGTGCATATTTGAACCTCCATCCAGGACTTTCATTGTTTTCATGCCAGCCAACATCTTACTAATGTTAGCCAATAATTCTGGCCATTTAAGAGCTTTCAACATCCGAATTCTGCCAGTGGATAAGTAATGACAGAGAATAGAGTTGAAATGAGGTCTGCCTGGTTTGCTGGCCCCTTCTCCTTCCAACTGAGTTCTGCTGCTAGGGGCCTGTCTAGCTGAAGACCGGCAGTAGCATAGCTGCCTGCAAGCTGTCAGACAAAAAGAAAAAGGTATGCACGATACTGGATGCTTGGGGCTGGTGCACTGGGACGACCCAGAGGGATGGTATGGGGAGGGAGGAGGGAGGAGGGTTCAGGATGGGGAACACATGTATACCTGTGGCGGATTCATTTCGATATTTGGCAAAACCAATACAATATTGTAAAGTTTAAAAATAAAATAAAATTTAAAAAATAAAAATAAAACCCTTAAAAAAAAAAAAAGAAAAAGGTATGAAAGGCTGTAATAAACTTCATATGTTCCTCGTGGGTGACAGTGGCAGATCAGCCTCAAATTCAGTGTCCAGCTTTGGTTGGGTCATTCTCTTCCTACATCTGGGTGACAGTCCTGCAGAGGAGGACAGCATGTCCTTTTGTCCCCTGCCCTGGACCCACACATGTCCCTAGTACAGGGGGGCACAGTTTGAACTTCCTTCTTAACATAGGTCCATAGGGAATATGCCGGAGAAGGCAATGGCACCCCACTCCAGTACTCTTGCCTGGAAAATCCCATGGACGGAGGAGCCTGGTAGGCTGCAGTCCATGGGGTCGCGAAGAGTCGGACACGACTGAGCAACTTCCCTTTCACTTTTCACTTTCATGCATTGGAGAAGGAAATGGCAACCCACTCCAGTGTTCTTGCCTGGAGAATCCCAGGGACAGGGGAGCCTGATGGGCTGCCGTCTATGGGGTCGCACAGAGTCGGACACGACTGAAGTGACTTAGCAGCAGCAGCAGCAGCATAAGGCATATGCACTCAGGCTTTTATTCCTGTTTGAAATCTACCGATTCAGTTCCCGCAGCAAGAGTGTGTTAAGAGACGTCTGTATGTCAAGGATTCTTGGAATTTCAATAAAGTTCTGGGAAGTTAAATGTCTACTTCCTGGAAAGCAGATGAAGTAGAAATTACTAAGGAAAAATACTTGGTGTGAAGATGATTCTAAACTCAAGTTTCAAAATTGGGTAATTATTTGATACAAGTGTGGATATAGGTTGTCTTTACAGATTTTCACTCCTATAAGTATTTGGAATAACTGAAATATAATAAGATCCTGATATTATATGAGTCTTTGCTCCTTACAGCTAGATTTTTTCTTTCAGTGGATCTGGAAAATTTAAAAATGGATAAAACTCTTAGTAAAAAAAAAAAAAAAAAAGATTGTAGGAGTGACTTACCTTGGTGTATCAATAAGTGAAGTGAAGTGAAGTCGATCAGTCGTGTCCAACTCTTTGCGACCCCATGGACTGTAGCCCACCAGGCTTCTCCATCCATGGGATTCTCCAGGCAAGAATACTGGAGTGGGTTGCCATCTCCTTCTCCAGGGGATCTTCCCAACCCAGGGACCGAACCCAGGCCTCCCGCATTGCAGGCAGACGTGTTAACCTCTGAGCCACCAGGAGTGACTTATCTTGGTGTATCAATAAGCAAGGTCATTGTGAAATCAGGAGTCTTCACTTTTTTTGGAGACCTAAACAAATCTGGGGCTTCCCTGGTGGCTCAGTGTTAAAAAAAAAAAAAAAATTGTGCCTGCCAATGCAGGAGGCACGGGTTCGAGCCCCGATTCCAGAAGATCCCACATACTGTGGAGCAACTGAGCCCATGTGCCACAACTATTGAGCCCGTGTCCTAAAGCCCATGCTCTGCAAAAAGAGAAGCGACCACAGTGAGAAGCCCATGTGCAGCAACTAGAGAAAAACCCTCTAGCACCGAAGACCCAGCATAGCCAATAAATGAATAAAATTATATTTTAAAAAATAGAACAGCTCTGAAGGAATTTCTCTAAATTCATATGAATCTTATCAGATCATCAGAACAAAGTCCAAAAAACTCAGCAACCCTGCCAAGAAGTGCCAGCAATAGAAATAAAAGACCCTGCATCTCTGGATGCAGAGGAGGGGATGAGTGAAGGAAAACTGTGGTCCAGTGGTCAGAGGGAGAGCTAGCATCCTTTTTCTCTCAAGACAACATCAGTCTCTACCTTTAGTTTAGTGATCAATCTCTACCTTTAGTACACCAGAGCCGATGGCTCAGTAATTATCTTTTGATCACTTGTAGGGTGTCCCACTGATATGATAGCTGGGTCATTTCTCTGGTAGAACCACAAAACTTCCTACTCAACTATTGAGAACTGAGGTTGTAAATCTTTCGAGTTGATGATCACTGGAAAAAACAAGGTCTCTCCTTTTGTAAGATTGTGCCTCAACTTTAAGGACAGTTTAGCTAAACCTGTTGCTGTTGTTGTTCAGCCACTAAGTCGGGTTTGCAACCCTATGGACTGCAGCACGCCAGGCTTCCCTGTACTTCAGTATTTCCCAGAGTTTGCTCAAATCAGGTCCATTGAGTCAGTGATGCCATCCAACCATCTCATCCTCTATCATCCCCTCCTCCTCCTGCCTTCAGTATTTCCCAGCATCAGGGTCTTTTCCAATAACTCAGCTCTTTGCATCAGGTGGCCAAAGTGTTGGAGCTTCAGCTTCAGCATCAGTCCTTTCAGTGTGTATTCTGTTTTAATAATTTTTTGGTTGTGCATTTCACAATTGATTATCTTTCAACAGAATGATTCTGAGAATGCCATTTAAAGTCAGAAGATTAGGTGACATTAGGATTAGCTTTAAAAACCTATGAAAAAAAGGAGTACTGTTGTTTCTTCTTCCTCAAATGAGATATAAAATGTTACTATATACAATAGATTTCACAAATATGAAAAGTAGGATCTATGAATATACTTTGGAGGGTTTAGAGACAGTATGAATTCAACTTATTATGTCAAGGATTCTGATCTTATATGTGTGTATGCATATAGGTATAAATTCCACTGAATTTGACTGCTATTTAGTGAATGCCTATGTGCCAGATCCCATTCTGAGCAGCAAGTATTTAACAGTAAACTAAAGTGAGAAAAAAACTTTTGCCCACATGGAGCTTGTATTCTGGGAGAGGAAGGTATTTAATAAGCAAACTCATAAGTGAATTGCATAAACATCAGAAGATAAGTGCAATGAAGAAGGAAGTAGGGAGGGAAGGGAAAGTGTGTGGGGTGGGGTGCATGGGAGGATGTGGACGGAAGTGCAGTTGTAAATAATGCACAATTGACTCGAGCAACGTGGGACTTAGAGGCACCAGCCCCACATGGTTGAAAATATGTGTACTGCTCTCTTTGCCTCAAAAACAAAGACGCCAGAGTCTGACTCACCAAGGATAGGACACCAAAGCAGTCTGGATAGAATCAGGACTCAAACCCTAATTCTTTTGGTTCCATCCATTGAGATCGCTAATCAAATATGGGCCACCCACACTCTGCAATGTGATTTTCACGCACATCATCTCATTTCATCTGACTTCTCTTTCCTTGACCCACACACCTGATCTTCACATACAAACTGCAGGTTTAGGTAAGGCATAGTGTCCTTGAGGTTTCAAGCATGGGAGACACTGATGTAGAATAATTCTGCATAATGAGGTTCAGTGTGGTCGTATTTATACGGTGTCTGCTTGCTTTGTTCTCAGTGCATGTATTCAGGTCTGTATACATAACCTGATCAGCCAGCAAACAGATCAGCATGATGAGAGCTATCCAAAACAACCACCAAGATACACAAAAAAGATTCTCGACTTAAAGATAATACAGTTAATATAAAGAATGCTTTGAAAAGGGAAATATGCAACTTAGACCACATTCAAATGGAGCAAGAGTTTTTCTTAATCCGAGGCCCAAGAAAAGTGTTTTGTCAAACTGATTGATAGTATTATTTTGGAAATACCCTTTAGGATGTTTCTCTTTATTTGGACCAATCTTATAGACTAGTTAATAGATGGCATCATTTCTGCAGCTTGGCCTGAAAGTGGTGATTGCATTAGCATCTTTTATACAGTCCCTTAAATGCGCTGCAGCTAATTATATAATTTCTCATCTTTGGTTTGTAGCCAGCAGCAGGACTCTGAATTATTTAGAGTGATAATTCTCTTACTTAACTGTCTCTTTGCTAGCAGTTTGCAAAGGAAGCTTGGCCCCGGCCGCCTGTGGCAGCATCGCCTTGGAAGAATTCTCACTTGTCTCTCTCTTGGTCACTTCTCTGTCCAGCAGACTTCTAAGGAGGACAGGAGGAGGGGTGTGTGGAGCCCATCAAGTAATCTGTGAACTTGCCACTTAGGGCAGGAAACTGATTCAAAGATTATATGCTCACCTTTGGATCTGAATGGTGAATTATTCGCAAGCAACCATCCAAATGCGTGGATGATTCTAAAAAAAATATTGTCTAGGGATTTCCATGGCAGTCCAGTGGTCAGGACTCTGTTCTCCCAGTGCAGGGGACATGGGTTTGATCCCTGGTCGGGGAACTAGGATCCCACATGCTGGGAGGTGTGGCCAAAAATAATTAAAAATATAGTCTAAATTGGGGGTCAGCACCTTTTTCTGCAAAGAGCCAGATAGTAAATATCTTAGGCTTAGCAAACCCTGTGGTCTTCGTTGCCAGCCCTCAACTCTGCTGTTGCCGTGTGAAGCAGCCTTAGACAATACGGAAGCACACAAGCAGGGCCCTGTTCTAATCAAACTTTTTTATCTGGCTGTGGCCCGGTTTGGCTTGCAGGCTCCAATTTGGTGAGCCCCGGTCTGAATCATTGATTTTTTAATCTCCTGGGGAATATGTTCCTTCATGAGGACTTAATGAGAGGTATGGACCCTACTCCAGAAAAATAAACATTTCCATGCACAGCCATGTGGACACACACATACATGCCTGTGCACACACACAAGTGCCTTCAATTTCAAGAAGTTACATATCCTCAAAGCTAGGATCCAGATTAATAGCTCTTGGTCTGGGTGGATACAGGTTAAGAATTCTTGGTTTGAGTGGTGCTTTCCTGACAGACTTTCTAGTGACGTGCTGGATACCCTGGGACAGCCATCCTTTTAAAAAGAAGAGAAAGAAAAGAAAAAAAGAGATGGTTTTGTTCTTACACGTCAGAAACTGCAAGACTCTGATCAGACCCTGCAGTTCATGTGGAAATACAGAAGGCTTGCACTAGAGGGGCAGCTTGGGGCTTCATAGGGAAGCAGCCTGGACACATTGTCGACAGGGAAGTATATTTATATATATATACATATGCATGTGTGTGTGTGTGTGTGTGTGTACACACACACATTATGTATATATGCCATTTCCTTCTCCAGGGACCCCAGTATTCAGTCCACTTCAGTATTCTTGCCTGGAGAATCCCATGGACATAGGAGCCTCATGGGCTACAGTCTATGGGGTCGCAAAGAGTTGGACACGACTGAGTGACTTAGCACATATATGTTGTCGTTCAGTCGCTCAGTCGTGTCCGACTCTTTGCGACCCCATGGACTGCAGCACTCCAGGCTTCCCTGTCCATCACCAGCTCCCAGAGTTTACTCGAACTCATGTCCATCGAGTTGGTGATGCCATCCAGCCATCTCATCCTCTGTCGTCCCCTTCTCCTGCCTTCGGTCTTTCCCAGCATCAGGGTCTTTTCTCATGAGGTGTGTACAGTGAGGCCGTGTGACCCTGTTGAACAGGTGTCGGGGGCAAATCTCACTCAGGGGGTCCCATGTCCTCGCCACCTGGTGATGCTGTCCTCTGTAAGCCAAAGGGGCGCAGCTCCCTGTGGGAGACAGGAGGTGGCGTCTGAGAGTTGATATCCCAGACAGCACCGCGTGGGGCGGTAATGGTGCATACGTCCTCTGGCTCGTGGTCCAAGCGCTGGTGGGAGGAGGACTGGTCAGCTCTGCTGGGTCTGTTTCCTGAATCTGCTTGACCTTAGAGAAATGGAAAGCAGCTCAGATGCTGTTCTAGCGTCCAGATGACCTGACTACCTCCAGGATCAGATGGACATAGCCTCCTGGGAGCTTATCTTTGCCTTGAGGTCATCTCTTGTTATAACTCTTGGTAATTGAAAAATTGGCCCAGATGTGCATTGCGTGACTTTTAATTAATGTAAAAGTCCGGCTTCTATTTAGTGGTCATTGGCAGCGGTGGCTTTTTTTGCTTCTGATGATAAAACAGCGACCTTCTGTGAGTATACCTCTCTGGCCTTTTCCAAAACACAGTCTGAGGCTGTGCTTCCTGTTCGCAAATTCTGACTCACTGGTGAATCAGGGGGGCTGGGCCGGCCCCCATCCTTTGTTCAGCGCCACCAGCTTTGTCATTTGCCTCGTAGCCTCTGCCCCCCACTGCTCCCTCATAAGCCTCCCAACACCCACACGGTCGACTCTCTCCTCCCTCGCCGTGTTTCTCAGGCCCAGGGCAGCCCACCAAGGCCTGGCCGTCCTCCCAGTGACTCATGCACTTCACACAGCTCAGGGGAAAGGAGGTGAGATGGTAAAGCTGGGGGCGTCCGCGGCACAGCCCCCGGACCAGGGTGGAGTCTGGTTTCTCTCCGGAGCCAGACTAGAGTGTGACCTCAAGCAGGTCATGGAGCGCCTCCCCCAGGAGCCCTGCACCCTGGATTCTAAGGTCCTCCCTGACTGTCCCCATTTTCCCCTTATCCTCCCTAATTCTTTGGCCATATCACAGGGCATGTGGGGATCTTAGTTCCCTGATCAGCGATCGAACCCTCACCCCCTGCAGCAGAAGCTCAGAATCTTAACTCCAGTCCCTCCTTTGTTTATTCCTTATCTGAACACAGAATTTGGGGAGATCTTTCAAGCTGCCCCCCTTTCTTAGGCTCTTTTTCATTCTTTCACTGCTTAATTTACTGGTGGATCAACCTCTCTTTGTGTTCCTTAAGATCCTAGTTGACAGCAGTTACTCCAGTTCTTATGGATGGCAGTGGGGAAACCCAGTCATTTTCTGGAATAAAGGAAAGAGCAGCGGGCTTTCCATTTTGAGAGGCATGGTTTTCAAGCTCTGTTTCTATATATTGGTCCAAGCTCTCTGGGCCTCTGCTTCTCCGGGTCCTAACCAGAGCTTCTCGGGGCCCAGTGGGAACAACAGGGGGCTTGGAGGTCAGATATCCGTTTTGGCACCAGTTGGGCCACTTGGAGCTGTGTGACTTTGGGGGAGTGTCTCCCAGCACAGGCTTCTCCAGGTAGCACTAGTGGTAAAGAACCCGCCTACCAAGGCAAGGGACTTAAGAGACGCAGGTGCGATCCTTGGGTGGGGAAGATCCCTGGAAGAGGGCATGGCAGTCCACTCCAATATTCTTGCCTGGAGAATCTCCATGGACTGAGGAGCCTGGTGGGCTGCAGTCCGTGGGGTCGCAAAGTGTCGGACCCGACTAAGTGAGTAAGCAGAGCACAGTAAGTGGTAGAGTTGGAATCAAGCCATTGAAAATCGAGTCTAGTTTTTTTTTTTTTCCTTTGGTCCTCCTTTCCCTAAAATATGACAAGAATCCATGGGAAATCACTTCAAGGAGGTATAAGTACAACACTGGAAATCAAATCAACTTTTTGTGTTTCATCTAACAATTCAGTGTTTGGAGTGCTCTCTTCTGTTGCACAAGCTTGAAGACTCCCCTCCCCCGCCGCCCCCGCCCACCCAGAGTTCTTCACTCCACGTCCAGGTTTGAACCTGCACCATCTCCTTGACAACGGTTCTGCCAGGTGTTAGCTGTCATTGTGACCACCTATAACAGTCATATGCTCCTTTTATTATAAACCTTGATGCACATTACAAACCAAGCTGTTATCGTGCTGACTCCAAATCTGTTATTCAATGCCTTTGAGAAAGAAAAATCAAGATGTTTAGAGTCGGTATGAGTTACATGAGGCTATACAGTGGATTTATTTGTTTCTGCTTGTCACTCAAAATGATCACTTCTTAGTACGCCTATTAAGAATAAGCACAGTGTGTGTAAGAATGTTTAGGGAAGATGGTTGTGAAGATCATGGGCAGGGTTTTGGCCGTGGTCTGTGTTTGTTTTCTCATCCATCTGGCTTTAAGGGGTGTGAGCTGGCGGGGTCCCCGCACTGGCCAGGGCTGCCTCACCCTCTGGAGGTCCTTCGAATTCTGAAATGTGTGCGAAGCCAGTTGTGCGGTCTCCAGCCAGCTGGAGGATGCCTCCCAGCTGGCGCTCCCCACGGGAAATGCTGTGCTAATCTCTGCTGAAAATATTCTCAGGATAACTGATGACTTTAAAGATGCCACGTTACCATGGCGCTTGAAACATGTAGGTGGAGGGTCATGCCGTTGGGATTCAGACTGAGTCTCCGGGTTATAAGCTTTCATTTTCTTTTCAGTGTGTATTTAATTTGAAACAATGAAAAAACAATATTCCCAGGCTCAGCTGGCTTCCTTTTTTTGCTTTTCTTCATCTGTGCAGCATTGCCCTCCACCTCCTAAATTCTTGCTGGTGTTTTGTTTAGAGTTTGGACCAGATTGTTTGGAAACCCCCACGTGAGGTGTGGGCACTTGGACCGGAAACCAAGGGCCACAACCATGACAGAGAACCCCAACACAAACGTTGCTTCATCCAGCCGTTTAGTTCTATGCAATCCAATGGTCAGTCATGTTTTAAAGGTCAGGATAGATAGATATTCACCATCATTCAGTTGAACCTTGGAGAACATGGGTTCAAATGCTCAGGTCCACCTATACACAAATACATTGGAAACATTTTTTGGAGATTTTCAACAATTTGAAAAAACTCACAGACAAACCACAGAACCTAGAAATATTGACATATGAGAAATAGCTGTGTCGTGAATGCATTAAATATATAGCAGCTATGCCTATAACATACAAAATATGAGTTAATTGACTATGTTCTCAGTAAGGCTTGCAGTCGACAGTAGACTATTGGTCGTCAAGTTTTGGGGAGTGGAAGTTGTACATTGATTCTCAATGGTGGTGAGTACATGTGGTTCAGGGGTCACCTGTACATTTACAGTAAGCCCCCTACATACGAACCTTTGAGTTTCAAACTTTCAAAGATACAATTGTGCATCTGATTCCAACAAGGAACCAGAACCTGTGCCATCAGGCGAGAGTGAAACTGCAGCTTGCCCTCCATCTCCAAATGCTGACGATCCTTCAGCTCTACCATCACCCACCTCCCCTCCTTCCTCCAGTCAGTAACTCTTCTTGCCTGTTCACTCGATGCCAACTCCTGCATGCCAGCTGTTGTACTTTTGTAGTATACTTTTCAAGGTACTGTAAGATTAAAAATGTTTATTTTTTGGTGTTTGTTTTCTATGTATTATCTGCGTGCAAAGTGTTAAAAACCTATTACAGTACAGTACTATATAGCCCATTGTATTAGTTGGATACCAAGGCTAACTTTGTTGGATTTACAAAGAAAGTGGACTTAGGAACGCGCTCTCGAACAGAACTCTTTCCTTTGTAGGGGCCTTGCTGTGATTTAATTTTAGTTTTAAATTTTGACCAGTTAGGGAGAGGATGTCTAGAGGGACAAAGTAAGAGAAAGAGGGAAGCATTACTGAAGAAGAGGTGAAAGAGATAAAAGAGACAGGAGGAGAGCAGCAGCATGAGGGGATAAAAGATGGAATTTAAGGGGCATCTGCTCTGTCCCCTTGTTAAAGGTGAGGCTAAGCATCTTACGGGGCGGGGGAGGAAGCCAAGACTAGGGAGATGAACTGGGCCAGTCTGGAGAAGGGAGGGTGTGAGAGGGGCAGAGCGCTGCCTGGAGAAGCTGAGGTCATTCCTGGAATGTCCAAGCGCTGAAATCCACTCTTTGTATCTGCTGTGTGTCAGGATTCTAGATTTCACAAGAGCCCTCTGAGATGCTCCTCGGCTCTTTCTATTCTGGGAAGAAGCGGACCTGTTTCTGTGTTCAAATGCAGAGGCTTCACATGTGTGTAGTTGTTATGAATGTTCTGTTTTTCTTTTGTTTTGCTTAGGTCTTGGCTCCCTGGAAATGTAGCGTGGGCTTCCCTCTCAGCATCAGTTAACTTAAATTGAGACCTGAAGTCTTTTTGGCCAGGAATGAGCACTCCATCGCCCAGAGCCTTGAAGGATAGATTTAGAGTAAAAAGTCCTTGACCTGCAACTCCCGGTGACTTCTGTCTTTAAAATCAAATCCCCTTGATTTGCTTGCTTGGTTACTTGTTTTAAAACACTTATTCTTCCTTGCAATGTGTATATACACATATGCCGGAGGGCTTGCGTTAGCTTTAAATAAAGGTTGCCCCAGTGTTTATTTGGTTGTAGCCTCCCTAGGTTAGTGATAAATCAAAACATAAATAAGATAATAACATTTCCATGAATGCATAGCTTACTTTCCTTTATGTTGCTCTTTTGCCTTTTTTATTACACAGATTGAACTTTCAGAATTTAGCTTTGAAAATGCTAACCCCAGGAGTCAAAATAGGGGATATTGATCGGGGACCTGAAGCCTTTGTGGTTGATACTCATAAGGAGGCTATGGTTAAAGGAACCTCGGTGGAATAGCACTTACAAGTTATTTCCTTCAGCATGGTTTTATTGTTGACCTCGAACTATTGAATCTCTGTGACTTTGGAAGAAAAAAACTTTGTTTCTTCGGTCTGCAAAACAATGATGTGTTCCAAGGATTAAGAAATGAATTGCTTTAAATGCTTACTATGATACGATTATACTTAGGCTTAACTTATTTTTATGTTTTCTCATTCACTGAATAGAGCACTTAACTTCCTCATGGGAAATTTGGGGGGATAATTAGTAGAGATTCCAAAGCATAATGCAACAATAAATGTTTCTTTTCAATATTTATTTGCTACTTAGGGCCTCATAAAACCATTCCTAAAATCACTGGCTCTCTCCAGTTATCTTCTTCTCATTTTTCAAGTGATCTCCTTCCTGTTTATTTGATTGAATTAAGAGATTTTACTAGTTGCCAGGCACGAAACTAGAAGCTGGGGATTCAATAATGAGTAAGCTATGACCCTTGTTCTCATAGGATTTTTTTTTTTTTTAAGTGAGAGAGAACTCATAATCAACTCAGAATCTGGCAGCCTCAGAAATGCTAGGATAAGACTTTCATTAACAATCATTTTGGTAATGTACCTTTTTAGTCTCTCAGTATTCCTTCCTCTTTCCTATACTGACAACACCAGCTTGGAATAAAAGTAATCTAGCCTGGAGAAGGAAATAGCAACCCACTCCAGTGTTCTTGCCTGGAGAATCCCAGGGACAGCAGAGCCTAGTGGGCTGCCGTCTATGGGGTCACACGGAATCAGATACGACTGAAGCGACTTCGCAGCAGCAGCGGCAGCACCCTGGAAATGAAGGAAAATTAATCATCTTCTCTGGTCAGTGCCATGATCAGCTGTGTTGTATCTGGGCACCTGCCAACTGCAAGTTTAGTTCAATGCTATGAAGTTCTTGCCAATATATTCTTATATTGTGCTTTCTGTGACTTTATTTTCCTAGATACATGAGCATAACTTTTTCATATTTCCAAAATTTCTCAAACATCCAGTATGTATTATAGTTTTAGCTAGGTAAAACCACTTAGCAACAATTTATAACTAGAATTATATTTATCCTATTTCTGCTTCATATTGTAAAGAGAGTCTAGGCTATCAGAGTTTGAGGAGAAGAAACGAAAAGTGACTTAGTGGGCAACTTAAAACAATAATAGCCAAGAGGCTATGCATCTAACGTTTTTCTGTGTATCTCCTTTAAAAATGGGCTTTTTTGGTGTCTCAGCTGGTAAAGAATCCGCCTGTAGTTCAGGAAACCTGTGTTCATTCCCTGGGCTCGGAAGATCCCCAGGAGAAGGGAACAGCTACCCACTCCAGTATCCTGGCCTGGAGAATTCCATGGACTGTATAGTCCATGGGGTCACAAAGAGTCGGACATGACTGAGCCACTTTCACTTTCTTTCCATTAAAAATAATTCATTTGAGAAGATGAGTAGGGAGAGAAAGCAAAACAAATATTTTAAAACTCTTTATGGAGCAAAGGTACATACTAGACGCTCCATGTGGTGAAGTGCTAGAGCATCCGTGGTTGGACACAGTTCCATGAACATACTCATGAAGATATGAGGTCAAAAGGAAATGTAGCACATGAATACTGCATCCCAAGGGGAAAATATATTTTATATAGGTTCTGGTGAAAGAATATGCAGTTGTTAACAGAAGAAAAATACACAGCCTAAAAGTTGTGAGTTATCTTTTATTCAGATACCTTACTGAGGAGTGTGGTCCAGGAGACAGCCTCTCAGAGAGTTCTGAGGAACTGCTCCAAAGAGGTAAGGGAGGAGCCAGGATATATGCAAGTTATCTGCTGGAATAAAAACAAAAATATAGTTGAACATCAAAAGATTTGATCACAAAAGCAGATATCTCTTGGGCGTCTCAGGTACAAGTGGTAAAGAATCCGCCTGCCAACACAGAAGACTCAAGAGATACAGGTTCAATCCCTGGGTCAGGAAGATCCCCCAGAGAAGGAAATGGCAACCCACTCCAGGATCGTTGCCTGGAGAATGCCACGGACAGAGAAATTTGTAGGTATTTAAAGAGGCCCACTCATATTCGTGATTATATGGCCCAGAAACACTGTCCAGGAGGCCAGTCTTGGAGTGAGAGCTGGAGAGGGCCAGGCGGAGGAGCCACCAGCAGCTGTGTTGTCCATCCCATAGCCTCATTTCTTTTTTGCAGCATAAAATAGCTGCTTCTTTATGATATGGAGACTATGTGCTGCATGTCTCTGCACAATACAAACATTCCTATGACCAGTGCTCACGATGGTTCAGGAGCCTGTCTGGGCTTACAGAGTTGCACAGACTTCTGGGAACAGATTTTCTAATTCTCCAGGTCTGTGTAGAGGTGTTTTTTTGTTTTGTTTTGTTTTTTTGCAAAAGCTTTATGGTTTCTTGTGTGAGGAAATCTGTGCATCTGAATACTATCTCTTAGCCCAAAATTGTAAGGAAAAGAAGTGTCTTTTTGTGTGTGCTCAGTCAACAATAGGAGTTGATTACGTGAATCCTTGCCCCTACAAATTACACCAACAGAAAGGTGAACTGAGGAGCCTCTGCTGTCTAACCTCGTTTAGTATTAGCATAATCCATCCTCTGGTTCTTTGTCCTGAACCCAACATCTTCTCCTACTTAATTTGAATAACAAAATGGCCTGTCCTGTTTGGGTACCAAGAAATTTCTCATCTTCTGTGGAGAAATAATAGTTAATATTGATTGAAATTTCCTAATCCCTGTGCCTTATTCATAATGTCTTAGATCTTCTATACTAATACCTATAAAAACATTTTATTTCCTTCCATAATTTATCTGTTCTATGTTACCCATCTTCGATTAATTCAAAACTCATCAGGAAAATGAGAAACAAAGCTTACTCCAACCATTTTTCCTTCCTGATTTGTATTACAATGTCAGCACAGTCCTATTTTAAGATCCTAAGCTCAAAAGCTCATTTGTAAGGGTGTGAATCTGTCTAGACTAAAATCTCAAAGCAGTCCTGGAATATAGAGAAAAAAAATTAATGTTCTTAGAGATGTTATCTTTAAACTTAATTTATATAATATACCAACTTTAATTACATGAGCTCCAACAGTTTTGATTTTAGGCTGTTCTTTTGGGAGAAAAAGTATTTTTCCATAAAAACGTCAGTAGAGGTGATGGTTAGGGCCCTAGGCCCACAGAACACTGTTTAACCAGCACTGAGCCTGAGCCCCCATCTCCCCTGAGCCCTGGCTTGGTTGGGGGCGGGAGCAGCAGGGAGTCAAACGCTGAGCTGGTGTCCACAAAACCGCCCCCCGTTCCTAGTTTCAGTTGCTGTGACCTCTGCCTGTACCATTCCTCAGGCCACCACCAAAGGCCACATCCATCAGTCTTTCTTCCCACCCCGCCCTGGTTATGTCACTGTGTTGCTTGGAAGTCTTCACTGAGTTTCTAGAGACAACTGAATTGAGAGCGAGATTGGGAGTCCTACACAGCCTGTCCCAGCTCACCTTTCTCGACGTCATCAGTAGTTTGCTCCTTGCGTCCATACCCACCTGGGCCAGCACAGTTCATCAGGTGTAACTCAGGGTCGCATTCTTGCCCTTCATCTCTCTTGTCCATCCTCAGAGTCCAGCACAAATACAGCTTCTCTGAAGTCTTTGCAGACCTTCAAGTCAGAGGCCATCATTCTTTCCTCAGAAGCCTCATCGACCTTTAAATATATCTCCTGTGCATTGTTTTCATTCAGATTTGTACTCATTCAACTATGGCAACCCACTCCAGTGCTCTTGCCTGGAAAGTCCCGTGGACAGAGGAGCCTGGTGGGCTGCGGTCCATGGGGTCGCGAAGAGTCGGATACGACTGGGCGACTTCACTTTCACTTTTCACTTTCATGCACTGGAGAAGGAAATGGCACCCCACTCCAGTGTTCTTGCCTGGAGAATCCCAGGGACGGGGGAGCCTGGTGGGCTGCCATCTATGGGGTTGCACAGAGTCTGACACGACTGAAGCGACTTAGCGGCAACTAGGAGCGCAAGACTTTGCTGTAGTTCTTTTGTTCCTTGATTTCAAAAAAGCAGGATATTTGACCAACTAATCAAGTGAAAATTAGGGACTTCCCTGGTGGTCCAGTGGCTAAGATTCTGCATTCCGAATGCAGGGGGTCCCAGGTTCCATCCCTGCTCAGGAAACTAGATCTCACATGCTGTAACTAGACCCAGCACAGCCAGATAAATAAATATTTATTGAAAAAAAATTGAAAATTGGAAAACACCTACTTCCTAAACTCATTACAGTGATTGACTTTGTTTTGTATGAATTCCACTTATAAAGATGAAGAAAGTGGGATGAATCTGTGTGGTTGCTGGCTCTGTTTCCCTCTCTGGATTATTATGTAAGAACACTGAAGCACATCTGTGTCTGTCTGTTTGCATTTTTAAGTGAAAATATTCTTGGGGAGGGTTAAACCTAATTGATATTGGGCTTTCCCCCAGTTAATGAAATAAAACCTTGCCGGGACTTATTTTGGGACATGAGACTTCTGGGAGGGAGCGTTAGCAATAAGGGAGTCCCACCTTGGGTGGTCTTCAAAGCAAGGGTCTGAATGAGTCCAGCAAAGTGGAGAATCCAGCGGAGATCCTAAAGTGGATTTGACCAGAGGTTAGCAAGGTCCCAAGGATGTGGCCTCCTTTCTTCGGAAGGCTCTTGACCTTGTTATGTGTGTTCCAGCCTTTACCTCTTGGGGGCAAGATGCCTGCCAGCCGCTCCCAGGGCTCCATGTTTCCCATGGAAGGAAAGGGGAGGTGGGGACTGCCTCTTTGCGTAGCCATTTTAATTTTACCAAATTATATCACATAGCTCTTCTCTCTGAATGCACCAAATGGTATCGTGTGCCCAGCTCTACACTGTGCCAGGAGAAAGCTATGACTGGCTCATCCCATCAGGTCCGGCCTCTGGGAATGGGGATGGTATTGATCCCACCCAGACAACACAGATGTTGGTGGGGCCCAGAGTGTCCGCTGCGGGCTGGGAGGGAGGGTAGGACTGATGGTTACTGTCCTTGTAAGCTGGGGAGAAGAGGCAGGGAGCAGGAAAGGAATTTGTCTGTCTCTCAGCAGCCTCTTATCGAGTACTGTCCAAGTGCCAGGTTGCAGGGTGAATGACACAGACCAGGTCCCTGCCCCCATGAAACGTAGAGTCAGTTGAGAAAGGAAATGATAAGCAAACAAAAAAATTAAGTCAATGGGATAATTTCAGATTATGACAAGTGCTGGGAAGGAAATGGTGCTGACTCACAGAAATGGAAGGAGAGTGTTTGAGAAAAGATGACAAGATTTCAGAAAGAAAAAGAGGGCAAAAAACCAAACTTTGCCCTTTTGCAGTTTTGCTGGGAGCATTGACCGACTTGCCCCCAGGGAGGGTTGTCAGTGCCTGAGCTGAGGTGGCGAGACCCCTCTGGAAAGTCACAAAGGGAGCTTCCCCCACTTCATTGGGTCTTCGAAGTCTGGCTAACCCAGATCAGCCTTTCTGGCTCCCCATAAAAGTGTCTCCCCTTCTTGGTCCAGCCCTTCTTTTGGAAGCACAGAAAAGAAGGAAGAAGAAATAGAAGAAAAGCTGAGAAACCATAATCCCCGGTCCAACCAGCACCTCCCCACCCCTCTTTTTTCTTATCAAAGAAGCAAGTGCAGCGTTCAGTAGAGACTCCTGCTGAACAGAACTTTTAGATTTCCCTACTAAAGGTACTGCTTGTTGAAATTTCCTTACTCCTGGAAATGCTCTATGATGTATTGAGCTGCTTGATAGGCCGTTTTAATAGTGTTTGGTTGAGAATATCCACAGCTTTCTATACCCTCGGCACATATACACATAACTGTAAGCTTGTCAAAAATTTGTGTGCTTGAGATCCTTTCCGTGGATTTATACCTAGCGATAAAATATATAAGACTCTGTTTGATCTTTGCTTTACTGGAATGAAACTAACCTTATGAAGAATTCTTAAGATCTAAATATTCTTTCATATATATGTAAAATTCACTAATAATGCAGAGAAAATTTGATATTGGTAGGTCCACTGATGAACTTGAGGGATGTTTTGTTGTTTTTGGAAAAGTAAATACTGGTGACTTTATGCTTTTGAATAGAAATTCTGTTGTCTGTGGTGTCAGTAGTCTGTCCCAAGAGCATATTTGAAGTGTTGGTATTATTTTGTTGGGCTATTAATTAAAGTTTGGCTTAGGAGGACAGTTCTCAGACATGTGTATGTGTGTATAGATAGCCTACAATATTTTTTAGATTGAAATTCATTCTGAGAGCATTAACTACAATATCCTGTTGCTTAGAAAATATTAAAGACTCTTTGGCTGACGTTAGCCATATGGTGCCAAATAAGATCATTATAGCTTGATTTTATAACTTAACCAAGACACTCATAAAGTGGATGGCAGTGAAAGGGGAAGAAACTAGCTAAAGATTAAAAAAGAAAGGCCGAGATGAAACATTAAATGCTAAATAATAGAAAACACATCTGTTTTGAGGTTAGAAAATGGTTCAACAAGTTGCCTATCAAGGTTTGCATAAGCAGTATTCCTGCCTCTTAGTTATAACCAGACATTTTCCATGGTGTTCTGTTTAATTTGCCAAATGTGTCTGACATAATAAAATTTAAGGCACATCATTGGGCTGATAGAAAGCCTTGCATTGTTAATCTTATGCCGAAGGACAAGTGATGGAAGCAGTTCATCCAGACTCCCATTAAATAAAAACATCTTGTCATGATTAAGCACGTAAAGGTTTAATAATTTAGTTTGTAAAGTTTTACAGAACGTCTTTCATCATTCTCAGTGAGAATCACAAGTTGTTAAAGAGCCATTTTCTTTTCACTGCTTCCCTCCTCCTATTTAAATGGAACCTGGCACATAGGAAATCAGATTTTTTTTTTAATTTGGTGATTATTTGAATTATAGGAGAATATTTCTCCCCTCGCAAAATGATTCACAGCAGTGTCCTTTGAATCAAGACTTTGGAATGTCCTTATTGCATCTCTCCTAAAAGTGTTTGGCCAGTATCTTTGGGACATGTACCTTTAGGATCCACAGTTCCCATTGTTTGTGAGGCTGAGATCACTAGACCCATTAGGAGGTCCTGCCTTTTTTCCCTTTGAACAGCCTCCTTCAGCTTTGACTGTGATGGCCTCCTTTCTCACTGTGAATGCGACACATCTAAAATCACGTTCACAACACTACAGCTCTGCAGCTGCTCCTTCTGTTAACAGTACCGTTATCCCCCTAGTCACCCAGGTTCTAGCTTCTTAGTCATTCTTTTTTTTTTAATATTTTACATTTATTTGGCTGGGTTGGGTCTTAGTTGTGGTGCACAGGATCTTTGTCGCATCATGCAAAATCTTTTGTTGCAGCACATGGCTCAGTAGTTGGAGCTTGTGGGCCTGGTTGCCCTGCGGCATGTGGGATCCTAGTTCCCCCCACCCCCAGAGATCGAATCGGTGCCGCCTGCACTGCAGGGCAGATTCTTAGCCATTGGACCACATAGGAAGCTCCTCCTTAGTCATTCTTCATCTACTTATATCCTTCCCTCCTACTGGATTCACTCCCACAGCTGTGCTGGGTTGCTCAGGCGTGTCTGACTCTTTATGACCCCATGGACTGTAGTCCACCAGGCTCCACGTCCATGGGATTCTCAAGGCAGAAATACTGGAGTGGGTTGCCATGCCCTCCTCCAGGGGATCTTCCCAGCTCACGGATCGAATCCGGGTCTCCCACGTTGCAGGCACATTCTTTACCATCTGAACTACCCAGGAAGCCCACTCCCATAGCTCCCAAATGATAATGGTTCTGCCAGCAGGGCATCTCTACCCTGTCTTCTTCCTTTCTCTTGGCTAGTTAGCACAGGGCACCACAGGACACAGAAAAGTTGATTCAGGGTAGCCCCCTGGAGCCCTGTTTTCAAAAGGATCCTGAGGCCGTATGCAGGCTCTTGGTAGGAAATTGATTAGCAGTGTCTGCAGTGGTACAGCAATGGAGAGAATGGCACACGGGCCACGCATTTGTTACAAATAATGGAGTGGATTTTGGATTTTGGAATTAAGGAGACTTCAGTTTCATCCTTGGCTCCAAAACTTACCACTGGATCATAGGCAAGTCACTTGTCTTCACTGGGCTTTAGTTTCCTTTGACTGAAATAGATATGACAGGTTAACTTGAAGTGAATCAAATTAAACCAAACAAAGGCAATGGCACCCCACTCCAGTACTCTTGCCTGGAAAGTCCCATGGACGGAAGAGCCTGGTAGGCTGCAGTCCATGGGGTCGCTAAGAGTTAGACACGACTGAGCGACTTCACTTTCACTTTTCGCTTTCATGCATTGGAGAAGGAAATGGCAACCCACTCCAGTGTTCTTGCCTGGAGAATCCCAGGGATGGGGGAGCCTGGTGGGCTGCCGTCTATGGGTCGCACAGAGTCGGACACGACTGAAGCAACTTAGCAGCAGCAGCAGTATTTGTTAAGTGTTTCCTGTGCATGAAGCAAATCTAAACGTGTTGTTGATGGTTATAAGGGATAAAAAACAGGTATTATCCTTCAAAGTTCTATGCAAAATGTAAGCAAGCGCTGTTATGTTCAATTCGTCTGCCAATGCCCTAACATAGGCTGTCATTACCTTTCTCTTGAAGTTAACTTCTGGGCTGTTCTCCACACAAATGCTCCCTCACCGAAAAAAGATTGTGCTGTGTGATAAAGCTGGGTGTTGACCCCGGCATTTCGCCAGTTCCCAGCCTTTGGTGTGTCCCTGCTGCTCTCCTGGTAGTGATTCTCCCCTGCCTTCTAGCCTCCATCCCAGCCTCCTCCACCAGCTCATGGTCCAGCCCTGGGAGGAGGATGTTGGCAGTCTGGGTGGAAGGATGTTGAGCTCGGGTTTGAGAGGAAAGAGACTTGAGAGGAAGCGAGAGGGAGGGCCAGGAGGTGCTCCTCTTTTAACTCCTGATTGGCCTGCCCCTCTTCCTTCTCAAAGTTTCACCCCATTTCCACCCCCACTGCCACCCCACCTTTGCCATCTTATACGTTCTCACTTTTTGTACTTAGGACTCCTCTATCTGATCTTTCAGTTTTCATCTCCCTATTTCAACTATAATACAGAACTGAAGTATATTTTTTAAAATTTTATGTCCTCTGTTCTTAATTTTACAAGTCAGAGAGAACATTTCCTTATTTCTTGTTTGTTTGTTTTTTTTTCTCACCTTCTCAACATCTCCCTTAAAAAAATTAAATAAAACATACTTTGTTGAATTCTTTTTCTTTTGCTGAGTTAATTTTTTGATGTGGCTTGATAATTCTCATCAAAGAAAAAGTTTCCCATTCTCCTTTAAAATAGGGAACTTGGCTAAAGCATTTCAATTATGACTACATTAACAGAACTTTTAATTTCTGCACCTTTCCCCACATTTATAAAGCAGTAGTTCCCATTGGGGGTCAGTTTTGTGCACACGCACACACACACACTCAGGGACATTTGGCAATATGTGGAGATGTTTTTGCTTGTCACTGTTAGGGGTGGGAGGTAACACCGCTGGTATCTAGTGGATAGAAGCTAAGGATGCTACTAAACATCCTACAATGCACAGGGCAGCCCTCAGGATAATGACCTATCTGGCCCAAAATATCAAATTGCCAAGGTTAAGAAACCCTACGATAGGGGCTCCTGTGGTGGCTCAGTGGTGAAAAATCCGCCTGCTAATGCAGGAGACTCAGGTTCCATCACTGATCCTGGAAGATTCCACATGCCACAGAGTGAGTAAGCTCCTGCACCGAAGCTATTGGGCCTGTGCTCTAGAGCCCAGGAGCTGCAACCACTGAGCTCACGTGCCACAGGTACTGAAGCCCACGCGCCCGAGAACCTGTGCTCACAACAGGAAAAGCCACTGCAGTGAGAAGCCTGCACATCACAGCTAGAGAGGAGCCCCTGCTCCCTGCAGCTAAGAGAAGCCCATGCAGCGACCAAGACCCAGCACAGCCATGAATAAACAAATTAAAAAAGAAACCCTGCTATAAATTAGGGTAATTCTGTACAGTGCTCATACAGGAAAATTGGTGAATAATTTCTGTTAAACGTTTTTTACTTGAACCTAAAGTCTCTTAAAGCTAAAGGAATTGGCTGATGCTGTCCCCATTGATTTAGCCATATTATATTACCCAAGTTTTCTAGATAGTTCCATCGAAAGCACTCAGTGAGCCTTTTTTATTTATATTAATATTACTTTGTTTTAATTCTTGTTAAGTATTTTTCCACAATATTGTGTTGTAGTTAATGAAGAAAAATGCTTAGTAAATGCATTTATTACTGTTTATTATAGAATGGGTATTTTATTTTTAGAGAAAGCATGAGGGTATTTTCAATGGCTTTTGAATTTATATTTTAAAAAATACTTGTCATTTTTTTTAGGAATTTGATTATAAAATTTTCTAGATCTTTATTCTAATGCTTCCACTTTCCCTAGACTGTCAATACATCTAAAATAAATTTCATGTAGAAATAACTTGTGATATAGAACAGTGAGTGTATTTTTTACCAATAGTCTCCTTGTTCTTATCTATAGATGCCATTTTTTTCAAAATTATCATTACTTTAAATATTCATTTGATTCCTTCTTCACTTTGTCATTTCATATAAGCTTCCACAATTTTAAGTTAGGAACCGATGACCATTTTAGAGGAGGATAAATTATGAACAGATTATGAAGTTTGATTATACATTAACAAAGTTCAACCTTGTTAAAATGAGTACAAGTTAATCAGATACATAGTTAACAATTTACGTATTCATCACTGTGCTGCCTGGTTATTAGGGCATGTGGTACACAGTTCAGAGGAATTACTGTAATTAGTATTCTTTCTACACAGCCAAACCATGTTTTTATCAGGCTACTTGTTTGGTGTTTTTTTTTCCCTATTTGCTTAGTTTGCCAGTGTCTGTAATCATTGTTGGTTGACATTTCTCTCTCTCATAGTACTGTGTACACTTAATTATTTTTTCTCTCATACACACACACACACACACACACACACCTCTCTTTCTCATTCACACATAATTACAGGAAGCACTAGCATGCTTAAGCTGCTCCCTCTCTTGTATTATTATCTGGGGGGTTGGGAACATCAGGCAGAAGGGAATGATTGGGAGATGATACCAGTCTTTTTTTATCGTTATTTTGATACTATAGTTGAAATCGTCATTCTTATTTGGGAAAAAGGAGGGTGTGGACTGGAACCCAAGGTGTACCTTAGTGTCAGCCATGGTATATGTGTATCCTCTCATAACCAGGGAGTCATTTTTTGCTTATAATTTAGGAAATAAACCGTCATATTCTAAAGCTGAAGAACTGTAGCTGTAGCTAGGCTGTGGCACACGAACAAAACGGTGCCAAGGGTCATACCCACCAAGGACTGCCTTGGGCTTATTTTATTTTACCCATTGGACACATCTTAAAGCTGTAATTCACAATTTCTTTTAAGCCAACCAAGCCGTATGATCTTTTTTTCTTCACTGTTGTTGCAAATATACTATAATAATAAGACTATGGCCAATTTTGATTCTCTATTTACAAATGAAAGTTTTGTAGTATAGGAAATGTTTCCAGCTACTGTTTCCTCTTACTCATTAGTAAGAGCCAAGATTTCCAGACATTTCTATGTATACCTATACTCAAAAGAGTTCTTCTCAAGAGCTTAGTAAACCAGTACCTAGTAAACCAGGTCTCTGAAACATCAAATACAGTTTTAACTGTTAACACTCTCCTTTGTCAGGTGTGTATGTTTTTATAGTATTTCCTAAATCAACTTGATTGTCATTCTCCGTTTTATTTTTAAGAGGGTGATTTGGAATGCTTATGTTCAGTTACATGGGAGGGGAAGACTTAGCCCACTGCTTACCATCACCACTAATAAAATTCCCCAACTAAATAATGATAAAAGTTAGATGATATACTACTTTATTTTTTAATATTTGTTTAAATGAATGTATTTGTAATGTGTTTATTTGGCTGTGCCAGGTCTTAGTTGCAGCATGTGGGATCTACTATGCTGACCTGAGTGGAACCTGAGCCCTGTGCATTGGGAACTCAGAGTTTTAGCCACTGGACCACCAGGGAAGTCCCGGATGTACTACTTTAAAAGTGTGTTTGTTTCTCCTTTTCCTCTCTCTGGTTTATTAGCCTTGGGTAGGAAAGAAAGTTTTCCTCAGTATGCACCATTGTGACTGCCTGCCACAGCCCAATGCCTAGGTATTCATTCAGCACATGGGTTCATTCATCCATTCCATATTCTTTGCTCTCACTCATACTCAGTCGCTCAGCTGTGCTCAACTCTGCATTGTTGCTGTTAATGTTGAGTTGCTAAGTCATGTGTGACTCTTTCGAGACCTTGTGGACTGTAGCCCACCAGGCTCCTCTGACCATGGGATGCTCCAGGCAAGAATACTGGAGTGGGTTGCCATTATTCTTTGAGTTCCTGAAAAGTCATCTTCACTTTTCCTCATCCACTATCTGATTCTAGCCAGTTTGACCCACACTTGGTCCCTGCTGTCCATTCTTTTTTCTGTGGCTGGGTCAGGGTATTCCATATTTCTCATCCCTTGGCTTGTTTCTTGTTTCCCGCCTTGCACTCCTCAATGCTAACCTTCACATTGCATCTTAATGTTCTCCCTAAAATGCAAATCAGATCAAGTCAGCCTCATTCTTTAAAGCATTTCAGTACCTCCTTAACTGCCCCTTTCTTATCCCCTAAGGATAAAGTCTGTGCTCCTTCTAATGGTCCCAAAGGCCCTGCATCATCTGGCCCTTAGCTGTTTCTCCAGACTCCTCTTCCTTCATTTTGCAGTTGTAACTGATGACTCAGTAGTAAGTGGTTTTACTTTTCCACTTCATACACTCCGTGCTGCCTTAAGACCTTTCCTGCCCTTGACCATGAGTTCTGGAGCCTGGGGCATCTTGCCTTGATCTGGTTTATGTCTGCAGGTTCTTCAAATTTTACTTCATTGAGCCTATCATCCACAACCAGATGGAGTATGTTCCTTTTCTGAGCATCCAGGTCCTACACACAAGTCCCTGCCTTCTGTCCCAGCACACCTGCCACTGAATGGTGAAATGATCTGGGTCCAAACTTGTCTTTCCCTCTAGTGGAAAAATTAACCTAAACTAAGGACCGTACTGCAAACCAGTCCATCCTAAAGGAAATCAGTCCTGAATATTCTTTAGAAGGACTGATGCTGAAGCTCCAATACTTTGGCTACCTGATGGGAAGAGCTGACTCATTGGAAAAGACCCTGATGCTGGGCAAGATTGAAGGCAGGCGGAGAAGGGGACAACAGAAGATGAGATGGTTGGATGGCATCACTGACTTGGTGGACACGAGTTTGAGCAAGCTCCAGGAGATGGTGATGGACAGGGAAGCCTGGCGTGCTGCAGTCCATGGGGTTGCAAAGAGTCAGACATGACTGCATGACTGAACTGAACTGAATAACCATATCCTCTTTGTCTCAATGCTAGTGCTGAGCTCATGAGAGATGAAAGAGAATTTCTCTGTGAAGGTTTATTGGATCCTTTGGTGAGAAGAGAATTGCTGTTTTCCATATTCTTTCAAACAAAATAGATCATTGTCACTTGTTTTTTCTCTGTGTATTGGGTTCTAATAGCATATTTCTATGTATGTATTGTTTCATTTACCTTACTTTTCCTTATTGTTGCTATATCCAGTCTAATCAAAGTCTCTCAGAAACTTGAATATTTGAGAAGCAATTTTCTACCCTGTTTCAAAATAAACCTTTTAAGTGTTCCTTTCCCTTTGGAGCAGATTATGTTTAACCTCTCTTCCCTGAAGTTTCTCTGAATGATGATGTCAGGAGTAAGGCACCATATTTCTGTTCTTCTCAGGATGACTGGAAGCAACAGAACGTCGTTAATGAAGTTATGGAGAAGGAAGAGCAGGTTCTATTAAAAGAGGTTTAAGTCTATGGGAACTAGAAAAAAAATATTCATGCAAAGCTCAAGCAACCACCGACAGTGACCTACAGTTTTTATAGTGCTTTGGAATGAAGCGTCTTTCTTTTGGGTATCTGTAGAATTATTTTTAAAAATTTGAGTAGTAGATGTAATAGTCCATTTTTCATTAAAAATAATTTATCCTACTTTATCTGAAACCATATTCATTATTCTCAAAGTGAGTTTATCCTCAAGTTTATATAGTGTAGGCAACCCCTGATTTTTTTTTTTTTTTCTGTACTGTATAGATTTTTGTTGTTGTTCAGTATGGTTTCCCTGTCCATCACTCTCTCCTGGAGTTTGCTCAAATTCATGTCCATTGAGTCAGTGTTGCTGTCTCACCATCTCATCTCTGCCACCCTCTTCTCCTTTTGCCCTCAGTCTTTCCCAGCATCAGGGTCTTTCCCAGCATCAGGGTCTTTTCCAGGGAGTCAGTTCTTCACATCAGGTCGCCAAAGTATTGGAGCTTCAACTTCAACATCAGTCTTTCCAATGAATATTCAGGGCTGATCTCCTTTAGGATGGACTGGTTGGATCTCCTTGCAGTCCAAGGCACTCTCAAGAGTCTTCTCCAACACCACAGTTCAAAATCATCAATTCTTCGGCTCTGAGCTTTCTTTCTGGTCCAGCGCTTACATCCGTACATGACTACCGAAAAACCATAGATTTGACTGTACAGACCTTTGTCAGAAAAGTGATATCTTTGCTTTATAATATGCTGTCTAGGTTTGCCATAGCTTGTCGTCCAAGAATCAAGCATCTTTTAATTTCATGGCTTCAGTCTCCATCTGCAGTGACTTTGGAGCCCAAGAAAAGAAAATCTGTCACTGCTTCTACTCTTCCCCCTTCTATTTGCCATGAAGTGATGGGACTGGATGCCATGATCTTAGCTTTTTGAATGTTTAGTTTTAAGCCAGCTTTTTCACTCTCCTCTTTCACCCTCATCAAGAGGCTTTTTAGTTCCTCTTCACTTTCTGCCACTAGAGTGGTATCATCTGCATATCTGAGGTTGTTATTTCTTCCAGCAATCTTAATTCCAGATGGGCATTTTGCGTGATGTACTCTGCATATAAGACTGTATTTGGGACCATTTATGGGGCTTTCAGAATACTTGATAAAATTTGTGTAATTGTCTGGACTCTTCTGATTAACATTTTCCTTAGTCTGAGGCACAAAAAGAAACCTCACCAATATGTTAGTACATGGGATGGAAAAACTTGACAGTGTTTTCCAATTATGTGTTAAGGATAATTCCAAGGAATTAAATTAGTTTTAGAGATTTTTGCTCATCACTGACTCATTGCATATCTGTGCAAGAGAGAAAGACTATTTACCTTGATTTTTGACTCATACTCTGGGGGTTATAAATTCAATGATGAAGGTAACAGTCATTCAAAGCTGCTGGAAATAATGTACTAATACCTGTAGTTTTATTCTCTGTATTATATCTTAATGAAAGGTCTTCAAGAATAAAAGCAAAAAAAGTCTACCACTGAATAATCATTGTAGGTATTTTAGGAGACAGGCGGAAGAGATTCTGTAAGAAATAGTGATTGTATAACTAATTGTTTAATGTGTTGGGTCACACTCCCCTCAGTAAGATGAGAGCTCATGAGAGCATGAAAGTCCCTTGGGATGTGCCCCAGCTGGTACCAGCCAGGCTAAATTTCCTTGAATCATCCAGGGCTGCTCACCCTCTGCTAACCCATATTGTGGCATGTCAAGTTCTAGAGCATTGATTGACTACACTGAGGAAGAATGAAAACCCCAGTGGTTAGAGGAATAACAAAAACGTAGGAGAGGAGGACAGAAAATGCCCCTCCATCTGCCCTGGCTTCTACCCCAGTTGTGAGAATTTGAAAAGAGGGCAGATCAGGGAAGGAATCTCTGAAGATAAGCCCACTGAAAACCCATTTCCTAATGAAACTGTGTCCTAGCTGGTACAGAAGATGCTGTGAGCGGTGAGCTGACAAACCACAGTAATTTATTTTGTACACAGCTCCACTCAAAACTCACCACATTTAATATTTCTTAGCATTATTGAGACAGAACTCACATACCACACAGTTAAACCACTTAAAAAGTGTACAATTCAATGGCTTTTGGGGTCTTTACAGAATTGTGCAAACCTTGACCATGATCACGGTTAGAACATTTTCGTCTCTCTAGAAATAAACCCTCTAACCCTTAACAGTCCTACAGTTCATTTTTATTCAAACAGAAGGAGAAAAATCTTATATGTATAAACCTAGATTTATAATATAGTTCTTTTGTTGTACAAAAGTAATGTTAAAATTGAGGGTAAGGCAACTATGATAAACATTTTTATTATTTTTTTTAATTGTAAATTTCAACATTTTGTGCTGTTTTCTTGAGACAGAACTCCAGTGTACAGTCTACCTAAGTTATGTGCATTTTTGGTCACTTCCAGAACCTATAATGTCACCCACCTAATGCAAATGTTCCGTGAAAATACTTTGTGACCTTTTGTTTAAATTTCATATTGGATGGGTTCTTTACAATAATTAATTCCCAGAACCTATAAAATAAAAGTTTCTCTAATTACAATGCAAAACAATTAATTATGTGAGGCAAAACACTATAAAAATTTAAAGTCAGGAGACAAATTAAAAATAGTATGTTTGTTAAACTTACCCTATAAAGAACTAAATTTTGTAACAGAGTATTTATCAAGCAGTAAAGAAAAGGACAAACAACAAAAAATAGTTGAAGGATATGGACACGCAGTTCAGAAGCAAGAAAATTCAAATGATTTATAAATAAGGAGAAGGAAATGGCAACCCACGCCAGTACTCTTGCCTGGAGAATTCTATGGACAGAGGAGCAGGACAGGCTACAGTCTATGTAATCGCAAAGAGTCGGACACGACTGTGTGACTAACTTTTTTTTCAAGCTTTCAGTTTGCTAAGTAGTAATGAACTGAAAATGAACACAACGGTGTAATCCCATTTTTACTTAAAAGGTAGAAAAAAGTGTTGGGAAAGTATGAAGGAATACTCTCTCGTGCAAAGTTGATAAGAGATTGGTGAGTGCCAGACAGTACCAATTTGTAAAAATTTTAAAGGCATATCTGTCTTTGATCATTGATCTGGCAACTGTGTCTCTAGAAAATGTTGTGCACAGATGCACAGAAATATATTTATAAAGGTTATTGGAGTTTGTTTGTAATAACAAAAATCTAGAGAAAAAAGTAAAAGCTATTAGTCTAGCCAGATAAGTAAATGAGGATACTATGCTGTCCCTAATAAGCATTAGGTCAACCCAGATGGGCCAATATTGTAACTTGTCCAATATATATTGCTAAGTAGGAAAATATCAAAGTATCAATATTGTGCATTATATTCTGCTGCTGCTGCTAAGTCACCTCATTCGTGTCTGACTCTGTGCGACCCCATAGACGGCAGCCCACCAGGCTCCCCCGTCCCTGGGATTCTCCAGGCAAGAACATGGGAGTGGGTTGCCATTTCCTTCTCCAGTGCGTGAAAGTGAAAAGTGAAAGTGAAGTCGCTCAGTCCGGTCCGACTCTCAGCGACCCCATGGACTGCAGCCTACCAGGCTCCTCCGTCCATGGGACTTTCCAGGCAAGAGTACTGGAGTGGGTTGCCATTGCCTTCTCTGGTATTATATTCTACTTTAATACAAAAGAACACATACATACTCTTTTGTACCTATATACATATTTATGTGTGCTTGAATTTTATGACAGACTACTAAGAAATTGTTATCAGTTAGCACCCCTGGGTGGGTGCTGAACTAAGATAGGAAGTGGGAGGAAATAATTTTTTATTGCATGCCCTTCTTTACTATTTAGATCCATGCTTAATATTTGAATTTTGTAAAATTTCAGAACATTTTCACATTTAAAGAGCAACACTATGTCATACAGAAAGTTGGAAATTCAGAAAAGCATAAAGAAAAAGTTAAAAGCAATTCCTTGACCTAAGGTTTGGAAAAATCATTGTTAAAGCTCTTCAGAAATATTTTTTAAATATTCATTTGCATACATGTGCACTGGAGGAGGGCATGGCAGCCCACTCCAGTGTTCTTGTGTAGAGAACCCCATGGACAGAGGAGCCTGGCGGACCACAGTCCACGGGGTTGCAGAGAGTTGGACACGACTGAAAACTGAGTACACAGCCATGCCTGCACACTATACTCTCTTATTTTTATTCATAAACATTCCTTATCATTAAATAGTCCTTCACAGTAGTGTTAAAATAAATATGTCATTATTAATTATATGGCCTTGATAGGTTGTTAGTACATTTTCTCCTCATTTCTCTTCATAAATTGAAAGGAAAAAATATTTGAGAGAGATTGGTAATCAAGGTGGTAAGAGGTCTGTAAAAATAAAAATGCTATAGATGAGGACTGGATGGTGGATCAGAATCAAAAGCCAAATTCCTTACAAAACAGCATATATCATGCAATCTTTAAAAAAAAAAAAAAAGATGAGGGAATGACTCAAAATTATAGCGTGTTTTCTGCTGTATTCCTAATAAATTGCCAAAATGTAATTTAAATAAGAGGAAACTGTTAAAAATCAATAAATCATCAATCACATTCTAATAAAGAAAGAAGAACAGATCTGGCTCATCAACTTTAAGAAGTGGTTGCCAAGGAAAGACAAAGCAGGTTCTAGTGTGGCAGAGCACGGCACAGCTCCTAACTCCTGTTTGGGATGATTTACTGCTTTCTTTTAACTTTTTTGCACTTTTTGAATTTTTATAATGGTTATAGGTCCTCTTTATAAAAATAATAAATCCATCACAAAGCATTTTTGGTAGATTATTTTCAAAGAAAAATTATGAAATTATGCATTAAATGTTGAAATTTCTATGTATGACCATGTTTTCTCCATTCAGTGGGGCCCAGTAGACCTCTCTAGAATCCTATGGTTGCTAAGAGACCAGCGTGTTAGATATCTTCTCTCCTAGCCTACAAGATGCTTAAGTTTCTTTAAAAATAAAAATTATCAGGTACATGATGTGCCAGGAAAGATGGAGAGAACAAGCTCACTCATCTGTTTTCTAACTCGAACAGATTTTTAAAAATTATTTAAATACATTTCTGCTAATATTTTTGGAAAGGAAAAAAATCTTCTCTATGTGAAATTGAATGTCTTTAAACATGGCTTGACACTTTCCTCTCTGTTTTGGAAATAGAGAGTCAAATTCGCTACAAAAATGTAAGTTTACCTTAGCTCAACATTGCAGTTTACTGAATAAATATTTGAAGATGACAAATCTAGCCACAGAAAGCAAGTTATCTACTGAAGTGATTTAGTGAACTCCTGGGCCAGGGATAACTACCTTGTGGACTGCAGTAATGACTTATTTGTTTGATGGCCAAGGGCCAAATGCAAAAAAATTATCATCTGATTTCAGGCAGCTTTCCAGCAAGTCTACCCTAATGTCTCCCTTCTAACCAGATCCTTTTCCTTGAAAGACCACAATCCCTCTAAAATCCTATATACTGTCATATTAGAAGGCTGCCTTCATGTGACTACAATATTTATTAGCTTTGAAATACTATAACCCAGGGACTTACATAAGTACTGCACAGGGAATTCATTTCAAGCCGCATTTGACCCCTTGTTTCAAAGGTGATCTTCAAATAGGTTTAAGGGGAATAAATCAAGATTTCAACCCAGAGTCTGCCTTCTCCTAATAAAACAAAAGAAAAGAAAAGAGGCTTTAAATGTTTCTAACCTTTTTCTTCTTTTCTTCACTTTGGAATAGAAGATTAATCGCATCTACCCAGAGATGTAATTTAATGTCTGTCATTTGGAATAGAAGGGAAAATAGATAAATGGCTCGTGAAGGAGGTGCTTTCAAATTAAACTATACAACCAAGGATTTTATTAGGAGGTTGATGCGAAGGATACTTCTCATTAAAAGGAAAGTCAAGTAAAAGGAAACATGAGAAACAGGGTAATAAATATGACACTTTTGGGCAAAAGTGAGGAAAGGAAATCTTAAGTTTTCAGAGCAGGTTACAGAGAATTACCCATAAGAATTAGCTCACTCTTAAAGTGTCTCCCTCATGTTGCATGAATGTGAAAGAATTTAGAAAGAAGAAATGGTTTAGAAATGTGTTTGATCCAGGAAAACTCTGCCATTCATAACTTTACAGTCTCTGTGTATGTGTGGCTGAAAATTCATCCCTTTCCCATTTGTACGAATGTCAGTTCAGTTCAGTCATTCAATCACATCCCCTCTTTGCGACCTCATGGACTGCAGCATGCCAGGCTTCCCTGTCCATCACCAACTCCCGGAACTTGCTCAAACTCATGTCCAACAAGTTGTTGATGCCATTCAACCATCTCATCCTCTGTCGTCCCCTTCTCCTGCCCCCAATCCCTCCCAGCATCAGAGTCTTTTCCAATGAGTCAACTCTTCGCATGAGGTGGCCGACGTACTGGAGTTTCAGCTTCAGCATCAGTCCTTCCAATGAATATTCAGGACTGATTTCCTTTAGGATTGATTGGTTGGATCTCCTTGCAGTCCAAGGGACTCTCAAGAGTCTCCTCCAGCACCACAGTTCAAAAGCATCCATTCTTCAGCGCTCAGCTTTCTTTATGGTCCAACTCTCACATCCATACACAAGTACTGGAAAAACTATAGCTTAGACTAGAAGAACCTTTGTCTGCAAAGTAATGTCTCTGCTTTTTAATATGCTGTCTAGGTTGGTCATAGTTTTTCTTCCAAGGAGCAAGTGTCTTTTAATTTCATGGCTGGAGTCACCATCTTCAGAGATTTTGGAGCCCAAGAAAATAAAGTCTGTCACTGTTTCCATTGATTCCCCATCTATTTGCCATGAAGTGATGGGACCGGATGCCATGGTCTTAGCTTTTTGAATGTTGAGTTTTAAGCCAGTTTTTTTACTCTCCTCTTTTACTTTCATCGAGAGGCTCTTTAGTTCTTGTAACTCTGTCCTAAACAAATGTCTGAGCTGTAAGACGTCAGGGATTAAGCTATGCATACTGAGATGAGCTCCTAGATAATAGTCTTCTCCTGGTTTGCATAGTTAGAACCTGGCAATCTTGGTTGAAAACTGTTATCAGTGGCTCCCTCTTCCCAGATCCCCTCCCATTTCCTTAGCATTCTCCCCATACCACTTATTCCTCCTGGACACTGACTCACATGAAACGAGGTGAAAGGGAAGGTTTGAGAAGTGAATACGGCATCCTTTGTGATCTGTGAGCAACCCAGATCACACAGCCAGAAATCCAGTGGGTCACAAAAACTATGGCAAATATCTTGTTTGGTTGTCCTCTTGTTTTAACGGTTCCATCCTAAATTCAAAGACCCGCGTGAGTTGCTTAAAAGTGCAGGGCCAGCAACAGCTGAGAAATCCACCAGGAATGCCCATGTCATGTTGGTTCCACCATTTTCGGGTGTTCGCCCCACCTCCTTGCTCATTCAAACAGTGTGGCACTTGGACAACCTGCAGTGTCCCCCAGGCCTTTAACATGTAGCCTTCTTAGCTGTATTTGACAAGCGTGTCTCCTACGTGATCGCTGACTGTAGAAGAGCAGGGTTTATCTACTGAAGCAAGTTCTTCACTTTGTCAAAAGCAGAAGCAACAGAACATTTCTCCTCTGCAGCCGTGTTGCAAGCTAAACTGTAGGGGAGTTGCCATTCAGCTGGAAACACCGTTGCCTCCTCAGCAAGGATTGCAGGGGTGAAGTGGGGTGGCCCCAGAGAAGCTTAGACTATATTAATGACCCTAGAAAGTGGAGCACCTAGAGATATATCTCATAGTTCTATTAAACCTGTGAAACTTTTGCCTCTGAGCTTTAAGTCACTTTTATCCTACTTAATCTCTCAGTGAAATAACCAGACTTGCTATTTTCCCTGAAGCCCTGGAACAGTCAAAAAGCTATTGACAGACTATAAAAGCTGCCCTGTTGTGGGCAGTGTCTATTTTCTGTACTGATTATGAAAAGATGGAAAGAATGTATTTCATCCCTGTGTCCTGGGGTCTCTCATGCTGCTGATCTTCAAAGAGTACCCTGGACACCCATAGGCATAACTGATTCCCAGAAAATGAATTTCTGTGCAGCACTTAAGTTAATTTCTCCCTGATGGCATTCTTAGAACACTCTTAGCAGAGAAGTGTTGCTTGTGTGGTACCGATGGGGAACTTTTACTAAGAGCTTTTGTTTCTTCGGGGTAGGTACTTCCATGATACCCCTAAGAAGTCATTCATTCTAAAGCCTGCTGATGGTTAGAACAATATCTAAACCATTGTGGGAAAACCATTGGCTGCCGTGCTTCTAATTCTTTCCTTGGAAGGAAATAAGAGCTTTCTTAAGAACCTAGTCAACTTTTATTATCCCGGAGAAGGAAATGGCAACCCACTCCAGTATTCTTGCCTGGAGAATTTCATGGACAGAGGAGCCTGGCAGACTATAGTCCATAGGGTCACAGAGAGTCAGACACGACTGAGTGACTAACACACACATACAGCATTTATTATCTAGCAGCTTTTCTTTATGTTCTGATTTTTTTGTGCTCTGTGAAATGCACATGTTTCTGTTACCTGTTTCTTCCCTGAAGCAGCTGAGTTTTGTCAACCTCTGTGATTGTCCCTGTTCCTTGAAGGCAAACCCTCTAAATTAAATTCTTTCCCAGTGAGACTTTGCTCGGAAGTAGATTTGAATAGTTATTCTTCAGCATCATTAGTCCCTTTATAACCATGTAACTTCAGCTTGTCATTTCTCATGACAGTCGTTCTGCCTGATTACTTTCTTCTGCACCAGAGTCTGAATCTTTATTCCTGGTCTTCTAGTTAAGACTTTTCCCCCCTTGGTTTCTCTGTTGATTTTTTAAAAATTTCTTCCTTGAGATGACAGTGCAGACTCAAAGATGATTTTGTTTGGATAATTATCTTCTCAAATCTTTACTTTGCCTCAAGACATGAAAGAGAGGCGACCCCTAAGTACCATTTACCTCATGTTGACATAGGTTTGAGTGTCTTTTCTCAGGAAGAGACTTAGCTCATTATTCCTCTGTTCCCAATTAAGCTTGATGTCTACTCCACAGAACATTTACATGAGGGTATATGACTTTCTGGACTTCCCACGTGGCTCAGTGGTAAAGAATCCACCTGCCAACACAGGAGATGCAGGTTTGATCCCTGGGTTGGGAAGATGCCCTGGAGGAGGAAATGGCAACTCACTCCACTATTCTTGCCTGGAGAATCCCATGGACAGAGGAGCCTGGTGGGCTGTGACCCATGGGGTTGCAAAGAGTTGGGCATGACTGAGCATGCACGCATGCGTGTATATGACTTTGTGGAAACTTCTTTGATACATGAGCCTTTCGCCCCACCAAGAACCTAGTCCTTCTGCTTTGAGCGACAGGTGATGAGCTGGCCAGGACAGGCTCGCCTCACACAGTGCCCTTCTCAATTGTACCATGGGTATTTCCCACTAGAGCAGTGCACCTAAATCTCTTTAAGTGCCACCCAGGGTACTAATTAGAAATAGAAATTCCCAAATACTCATCCAGAGTTACTGCATCAAAACATCTGGGGAAGGGGTTTGGGAGGTTGTGTGTTCAACAATGACCCCCAAGTGATACAGTGCAATACTGCCCCCTCAGGAAGATGCTGGACTATGTCTATTACTTAATTCCTTTCTTGAGTTACTAATTATTATTTATTACCATCTATAGCCATGAAATTAAAAGATGCTTACTCCTTGGAAGGAAAGTTATGACAAACCTAGATAGCATATTCAAAAGCAGAGACATTACTTTGCCAACAAAGGTCCGTCAAGTCAAGGCTATGGTTTTTCCTGTGCTCACGTATGGATGTGAGAGTTGGACTGTGAAGAAGGCTGAGCGCCGAAGAATTGATGCTTTTGAACTGTGGTGTTGGAGAAGACGTCTTGAGAGTCCCTTGGACTGCAAGGAGATCCAACCAGTCCATTCTGAAGGAGATCAGCCCTGGGATTTCTTTGGAGGGAATGATGCTGAAGCTGAAACTTCAGTACTTTGGCCACCTCATGAGAACAATTGACTCATTGGAAAAGACTCTGATGCTGGGGGGGATTGGGGCAGGAGGAGAAGGGGACGACAGAGGATGAGATGGCTGGATGGCATCCCTGATTCGATGGACATGAGTCTGAGTGAACTCTGGGAGTTGGTGATGGACAGGGAGGCCTGGCGTGCTGCGATTCATGGGGTCGCAAAGAGTTGGACACAACTGAGCAACTGAACTGAACTGAACTGAATGGCCTGTTTTCTTAAGTTACCCTTTGAGTGTAAGAGTCATAATCATCTGAGGTGCTTGTTCAAAATGCAGATGCCTGGCTTTTGAGATCAGAATCTCTGGGAACCGGACCCAGGGAACCTGTTGTTGTTGTTTTACATGCTCCCTTTGATCAGAATAGGGCATCCCTTGACAGTTCTAGAGTGGTTCTTCTCAAGCTTTAATGTGAGTCCAGATTTCTAGGAACACTGGAAAAATGCACCTTCTGGGTCAGTAGGTCTGGAGTGGGGCCTGAGATTCTACAAGCTCTCAGGTGATGTCGAGGCTGCTGGTTCATGGACCACATCAGCACAAGATGCTAGCTGCTGTTGCTGCTAACTTGCTTCAGTCATGTCCAACCTGTGCGACCCCATAGACGGCAGCCCACCAGGCTCCCCCACCCCTGGGATTCTCCAGGCAAGAACACTGGAGTGGGTTGCCATTTCCTTCTCCAAACATGAAAGTGAACAGTGAAAGTGAAGTCGCTCAGTCGTGTCCGCCTCCTAGCAACCCCATGGACTGCAGCCTACCAGGCTCCTCCGTCCATGGGATTTTCCAGGCAAGAGTACTGGAGTGGGGTGCCATTGCCTTCTCCACAAGATGCTAGAGAACGTCCCTAAACAAGATGGCCTAAACTTCCGGACAGCACAGAGCCTGTGACTCTGTTTAGATGGGAGGAGAGTAGACCCCATCTAAGCTATGACTCGTCCTGATCTCATTAAGGCGGCACAGGACAGTTCAGAACAGAACCTCACCTGTTGTGAATGGCACACCCAGCGTTACCAGCGTCATCACTGAGGGGTGCCCCGTGACTCTACACCTTTTCCTTTCTCAGGGAGCCCCATGGAGACCTCCTGACCCCTGAACCACTGGGGCCTGGGCTGGAGCCACTGGACCAAAGATGTACACTTATTCCTGCAGGAGTGGGATACAGTCAGGCATGAAAGGAAGCCTTACTCTATAGGACAGAGCTATGAAATTTTATGCCAATTCACACTTCATGTTTTTGTTTGTTTTTCTCTCAGAGAAATTTGTAACTCACTTTTTTCTTCCTTTTGGTTCTTAGGTAATTTATCTGTTTCTTACCTATCTTTCAGATCATTTCCATCTTGTAACTAATGATAACCAGGTGGTTATGAGTTGTTAATAAACGGGAACTGCGGTTCTTCTTCCAAAGTCTGCTTTCGGCTGAGCCTCAGGGAGACAGTTTGTTGTTTTTGAAAATTTGAGTTGGGACCAGATCTAAGTGGGATGGATACTTTTTGTTTTTTCAAGGCTGATTTATCCTGCTAATCTCTCTCCTCAGACTGTTGGTTTAATCCTTTGTTCCAAATGCCACATTGCACAATTACTTCAAATGCTGAGCCTCTGGATTTTTTTTTTTAAGTGATTTTCTTATCTGTGGACCAGAGTGGCAGAAAGTTTCTGGTCTGTGGACTGATACTATCAGGATCACCTGGGGATTTTTTTTTTCTTCTTTTTAATGCTTCAGGTTCCATCTCCAGTGATTCTAATTCAGTTGGTCAAAAGAAGGACAAGGGTTCTACATTTTTAGAGTGGGAAAGTCTGTCCTTTATCCTGAAGGGGGACCATGGGCCTTGGTAAATTCCTGCTCTCTCCTGCCTTCAGCACATGAAGCCAGTACGTTGTGCAGACCAGTCAGAGGGTCTCAGAAGTACAGAAGTACACTGGACAAAGAGCGTGTAAGCAGGGGTGTCCTGCCCACACCCCCCACCAACCCCACCGAGACCCCCCCTTAAGCCTGTGGACTGGACCACCACACTGTATGTCAAGTCCTCCTTTTCCATCCACTCTATTACCTGTGTCCTGGTCCAAGCCACCACCCTTCCTCACCTAGATTAGCCCCAAGGTGATGGCAGGAGGAGAGAGGGATGACAGAGGATGAGATGCTTGGATGGCATCACCGACCCAATGGGCATGAGTCTGAGCAAGCTCCGGGAGTTGGTGATGGACAGGGAGGCCTGGCGTGCTGCAATCCATGGGGTTGCAAAGAGCTGGACACGACTGAGCGACTGAACTGATCTTTTAGACTCACTGCTGCTGCTGCTAAGTCACTTCAGTCGTGTCCGACTCCGTGTGACCCCATAGACGGCAGCCCACCAGGCTCCCCCGTCCCTGGGATTCTCCAGGCAAGAACACTGGAGTGGGTTGCCATTTCCTTCTCCAGTGCATGAAAGTGAAAAGTGAAAGTGAAGTCGCTCAGTCGTGTCCGACTCTTAGCGACCCCATGGACTGTAGCCCTCCAGGCTCCTCCGTCCATGGGACTTTCCAGGCAAGAGAACTGGAGTGGGTTGCCATTGCCTTCTCCGACCTGAACATTTCAACGCTTTTGTTTAAACTCCTTCTGTAACTTTCCTTCTTGCTTCAGTAAAATCCAAACGCCTCATTTAATCTTCCCAGTCCTGACTCACTCTGGCCCCTGCCTCGCTCTTTCCTGTAATCTACCCATGGCTGGTTCCTTCCTGTGTTCAGAGCTCACCTTCAGTGTCCTCTACTCCCAGAGACCTTCTCCGGCCACCCCCGTAGAGAAACCACTCACCCCGCCACTCACTGTCACCGTCACAGCATCTTTCTTTCCTTGACAGAGTGGTTAGAAAATCTGCTCTTGTTCTTGTTTTTGTGTTTTAAGGCCCATTTCATCTTCTACAGTATAAACTCCCATCAGAGCAGGTACCCTGTCTCCTGATTTACTGCTGCATCCTGGCACCTAAACAGCAGGAACTTGGTAAATATTTGCAAAATAGTTGAATTTAAGCTGAACAGGGAAGGATGAGCGGAAGTGAGACAGCACCAGGGTGGAGCTGTTCCTCCTGCAGGGAAATTAGTGTTCTCTAAAGGCCAGAGGCAGGAAGACACTTAGTGTTGTCAGAAACTGCAATAGTGTGTACAGAGGAAGGAGGAGAGAGGAGCTGAGGTGGGCAGGGACCTTACAGGCTGTGCTCGGCATGTTCTCAAAGAGCAGCAATGAGTCCTAGAAGGGCTTTAGGCGGGGGAGTAACAGCAGAATCCTGACAAAAATTTTCAAGAAAGGTTTGTCCTAAAGTCGCATCACACCCACTGTAGTAGGTTGAATGACCACCCAAGAATGTCAACTTGTAAACGTTCCCTTTCTTTATGGTCCCTTGTAAATGGACCATAAGGAAAGCTGAGCACCAAAGAATTGATGCTTTTGAATTGTGGTGTTGGAGGAGACTCTTGAGAGTCCCTTGGACTGCAAGGAGATCAAACCAGTCCATTCTAAAGGAAATCAGTCCTGAATATTCATTGGAAGAAGCTGAAACTCCAATACTTTGGCCACCTGACGCGAAGAACTGACTCCTTGGAAAAGACCCTGATGCTGGGAAAGATTGAAGGCAGGAGGAGAAGGGGACAACAGAGGATGAGATGGTTGGATGGCAACACCAACTTGATGGACATGAGTTTGAGCAAGCTCGGGGAGTTGGTGATGGACAGGGAAACCCGGCATGCTGCAGTCCATGGGGTCGCAAAGACTCGGACACCACTGAGCAACTGAACTGACGGACTGACTGAAATGTTCCGTAACTTAGAAAAGCTACTCTGCAGATATAATTAAGTGAAGGATCTTGAGATGAGGAGATTATTTTGGATCATCCAGGCAAACCTGAAATGCTGTCACAAATACCAGCCTAAGAAGGAGGCAAAAGGTTTCGACACAGACACACTGAGAAGTCCACGTGAAGATGTGGGCAGAGGTCGCCGTGATGCGGCCGTGAGCCAGGGAACGCCTGGAGCCACCAGAAAGAGGAGGAAGCAAGGCCAAGGTTCTTTTCTAGAACCTTCGAAGGGACTGTGGTGGCTCTGTACCACCTTGATTTCAGATTTCTTCCATTTTCCAAACTCTCAACTAAGAAGCCACGAGTGTTTCAGGGTCCCACATCACTGTGTTCTCAGAAACAGCAAAGCAGTGCATGCTGATCTGGTTTTAACAAACAACTGGAAGACTTACAGCACTGCCAGTCACGGTATCGTCACTGCAGTGGGTCCACAGATACCCGAAACTATGAATCCATGTTGGCCAAACCTACAGAATGTGCAGAATGCATTGTTTTGGGCCTTCCCAGATGGCGCTCGTGGTAAAGAACCCGCCTGCCAATGCAGGAGACATAAGAGACGCAGGTCTGATCCCTAGGTTGAGAAGATTCCCTAGAGGAGGGCATGGTCATTTTGGCCCAATCTACGGAAAGAATGTGCACAGTGCATTGTTTAGGCCCCCTGGGCAGGTGGTTGGTGATGGCTTCATTAACACCCTCAAGGAAGAATTGAAGAATTTATTGAAGACCATTGGGAACATCGCTAGTGGAGAGATCCAGAAGTGGTTCTCAACCAGGGGCTGTGGCAACATGTGGAGACATATTCTGGTCGTCACAACTAGAGAGATGCTACCAGCATCTAGTGGGTAGAGAGCAGGTAGTCCACTAGCGCCCGGCCCTGAACAGCTCAGCTCATGTGGGAAAAAGGAAAGACCCAGATTCGCATCAGGAAGGAAAGATCCGGTGCCGCGAGGCACACAGCAGCCTTTCCTGCCTAGTATTCGGAAGCCTTCCTCTTTTTCTCTTTTCCCCAGGGCTGAAACTTGACGATGGTACGATGAGCTACGCGGAGAAGAACACTCAGGGGTGACAGACAAGAAGCAGGAACCTGGGCCGCCAGGCAGTCTCCTAGAGCACCAGATACACTCAGCTGTTACGTGGGGAAAATTACTGTTTATTTGACTCTCAGGAGAAAAAAAGTATTTGGGGAAGAGAATCACTCACACAGTTAAAACAGTAGATCTGAGTGGTGACTCCCGAGATGTCTGGACAGAGCATGCCAGCGCGAGAAAGTCTCCTCCAGATGTTATGGAAGGGTCAGCACCCAGACAGCAAGTGCTCCAGAGCTGATTCCTGTTAGTTTCACAGCCAGCAGCCACGAAACATCACGCAGAAACACGTGTGTGCCACCTGCCATTCTGAGCTAGGGGTTCTGAGGGTTGTGGTGGGCCAGTCTAGGTGCTGGGTTTAGACACACAGAGATATATTTTTAGAAGGTGCTTTAAAAAATCTCAGTTTCTGGGACTTTATTCTCCAGTGAAGCCACTCCAGCCGGCGCCTTTGCTTCCAGTCCAATCTGCTACAGATTTTATTTTTTAAAAAAAAAAACTATGGTTTAGGGTGTTTCTGTCTCCACTGCTTTTATGCCAAGACCTGCTGCATTTGGAGCTTTGGAACGCTGGTTCCAAACCCTGCCGTCAGTAGGAATGGGAGTTTTCACTGCAGTGTCAGAACTGACTCTGAACCTAAGTGGTGCAGAAAAAAAAGAACGGGCCTCAGTTCTGAGCCTTCATCCCACTGGGGAAATGCAGCAGACCAGCCCTTCCTGCAGGAGCCTACTTTTGTGGAATTTTTTGCTTGTTTGCTTTTTGCCTTGCTGTGACGCTTTCAGGATCTTAGTTCCCCTACCAGGGACTGGACCTAAACCCTGTGGAGTCCTAACCACGGGACCACCAGGGAGTTCCTAGGAGCCAACATTAGAATTCTCCTAAAAGACTGCCCTGAAGTGTGAAAATCATTATTTTTCTATAGGAAGTAAACGTGAGCTATCAGTCACACCAGGAATGGTCTTAAGCTCATCCACACTGAAAGCTGGAGGCCAGGCAGGATGATCAGAGCTTCAACAGCCAGAAAGCTGAGCCAGAAGGTGGCGAATACCCCAGGCACTGGAGGTGCACCAGAAAGACGCTGGCCAGCCCCTCACCAAGACAGGAGGGGAGGATATTCATGAATTGAGGACAGCTTTGAATGGGTAACCATTTATAATCGTGGTATTCTCAGATGGGTTATTCCAACCCAGAGCATCTGAACATGTAAGAGGTACTTCTGTTGGACAGTGAGACAGCCAGAATTGGAGGTTTTCTCTTCTGGTCACTGAACTCACGCCATATTTGTCAAACGTCTCTAGAACTAAATGAGCTCCCTGACTCTGGCACGTAGCCACGGAGAGGAAGTAAAAGAATGTGAAAGTCACTCAGGCCTGTCCGACTCTTCGTGACCCCCATGGACTGTATAGAATACTGGAGTGGGTAGCCGTTCCCTTCTCCAGGGGATCTTCCCGACCCAGGAATAGAAGCAGGGTCTCCTGCACTGCAGGTGGATTCTTTACCACATGAGCTATACTGTTCCGTTTGGAAGCTGTACCTTTGCCAAGTTAGCAGGGAGCCTGTCTTTGTTATCAGGATGGGCAAGAATGCACAGAGCATCTACTGCTGGTAACAGATGCTTCTAGATGAATGTGCCCATCTCATGAGTAGCTCAGGACAACTGAATTTAGAGTAGTGATCATTGAGAGGTCTCTGCCTGACAGTGATTTTATTCTGCTGGCTTTACAAAGAGATTAGAGGAGTAAAGAAATCTCGTGTTTAGAGGATATTCTCTAGCCAGCTTGCAGCGTGTCATTAAGGCTGCCTAGGCATTGAAGGGACATCACCTTGTCCTTCAAGGTTTTCCAAAAGATACTATCTGGCTCTGTTGAATGCGTGAACGTCTTGGCTGTGTGAGCTCAGGTGAGCTGCTCATGCTGGAGTTCTGGAATTGTTCCTGTTCTCTAGCACCTTTCATTACACATCAGCCTACACTTCCCAACTATTTCTGAGTTGGGGGAGAATCTGCTCTAATGGGGCGGGGGTGGGGGGTTGGTTCTCATGCCACTGGGAACGGGGCCAAAGGGTATATTCTTTCTCCAGTTTCCTCCCTCTGCATTCACATCCTGGCTGTCTAAATCTGGCCATCACAGAACACCTGTTTCATGAGTCGGGGTCCAGGGTGAAGGTGGGAAATGTCCTAACTTCTCTTTTACCAGATTATGAGAACATCTGTAAAGCTAACATTAGTACAGACCATATGGAGAATGGTACTCTCCCCCTCGCAGAGCTATGATTATAGGGACTTTCTGAAGCAGAGATTTAATCAGACTTTGCTTGCTTGCTTGCTTGCTTGCTATGGGAGGTCCAGTCATAGAGACCCAGTTAATGTATTTCATCTGATTTTCTGTGTTTGGGAAAGGTGTGACCAAAATCAGTGGCAAGAGAAATTACTGTCCTGAAGCTTCTTTCAAGTGGCTTACCTACAGCCCTTCAATCTCATCCCCCTCAAGAAGTGTCCCCACAGCCAAAGGAAATGCATCCCTCTTAATAGGAAGATGCCAAAAATACCAGAATGAAGCGATTGACTCCAAAGGCAAATGACCCCAGCAGAGAGGGGAGGGTGCTATTTGCTTCCTTACCAGACACTGTGAAATGGCCTTCGTGAGAACAAATAAGGTTTTGTGCTTTACTGGCCATTTAGATCGTATTAGTCACAAGCTTTCTAAATTGTGCTTTTAAGCTGACAGAGATTTTGGCATTCTCTCCAAAGTAATGAAGCATTTGTCCTTCTCCATGGCATCTTTCACCATCATAAAATACCATTTCCATTTAAAGTAATTAAAATCCTAACTGTAATGGGAAAGATGATTGGAGTCCTTTTTTTTTTTTTTCTCTCTCTAATTTATGGCTGTGCTGCAAGTGTCTTCACTTGGTTTTATTTTGACCCTGGGTGGTGGTGGGGCCGGGGGATGCAATTACCATTGTTGTGTGTCTGTTTTCTGTTATTCAACCCTAGCCTTTCAGGATTATGCTAATCTCCCTGTATGACTCAGGAAGCTTCACTCTTATCCTGAAGGCAAGTGGAATGAGATTTGTAATTATCTTTTGGACTCCATGATCTCTCAAACGATTATTTCCTATAATTCCATTTTTGAAAGAGAGTTCCTTGTTTCTTTTTTTTTTTTTTTTCTGATGCAGTAAGCATCTTGATAGACTTGCTTGATAGACTTGATAATTTAAATTTAGTATTTAAATTTTAATTTAATGTTTATGATAATGGGTTGCTTGCCTTCCTTCCCATTATCCACCATCACCCACTTGTCCATCTGCCCCGCCCATGGTCACTGTTAATTTTCCAGCCTTTACTCACAATGGAACAGGCCACCGCACCAGATCCTGAGGTTGTGAGGATCCAAGAGGCTGGGATTCCATTGCAGACCATTTAGCCCCTCAGAGTCTCACTTGCCTTATCTGTAAAATGAGAGGTTGGATCACTCTAGCAAATAGTAGTTAAGAGTTCACACAGCAGGTAACAAGATGAGCAACAACGTGGGCCAGTATTTATTGAGCAGCTACTATGTGCTTTTAAATATGCCAGGACTAGGTGGTACCCCTGGTAGCTCAGTCAGTAAAGAATCTGCCTGCAATGCAGGAGACCTGGGTTCGATCCCTGGGTCGGGAAGATTCCCTTGAGAAGGAAATGGCAACCCACCCTAGTATTCTTGCCTGGAGAATCCCATGGACAGAGGAACCTGGTGGGCTACAGTCCATGGGTTCGCAGGAGTTGTGATAGATTAATAATATGGTGGAAAATGAGTTCAAGAGAAGCCATAGAAGCTGTAGAAGCATGGCATGAGTCCACAAGGTTTTTTCAGTACTCCAAAAATCAAATAGAACGCCTACATTAGCTCTGGTAAGACTGAGCCGCCTGACAAAAATACCCAGTTTCTTTCTGGTGGCTGGAAACATGTCAACTTAGTGTGGTAACAGCGGTTCTATTATGCTGCTCCAGAACCCTAGCTGGTAGGTGGAGCCCAGAACTAGCAATTTCTGGCACCTGTGGCAAACAGCATGTGACAGACCCCAAAATCAACTTTTTAATTCACTTTGCGGCTCACAGATGGGTGTTATTACCAGTGTGCGCCATCTGGTAGCTTTCTATTTTAACCATTCATCCCTGCTAACTAGACGCCGGGCTTTTTTAAATTATTATTTTAAATTTATGTGACCTCTAAATGTTCACGACCTAGGAAAAAAAATCCTAGTTATCTTGCCCTCCTTGTAGTCCTGGTTTTGATTTACAGTGAGAAATGTACTATTATTTTGTGCAATTTGTTTCATAAGCCAACATTTTTCAAATATGAGGCCCACAAAAGAAAAACTAGCTCTCACTGGTTAAAAGATTCTTACCAGGTGGTCGGTGTTTCTGGTTCCAAAATCACGTGTGTTCTCCACCAGGCCTGAAGAGCTCACCGCCTGACATGGAGCGAACACTTGGTAGAAACGTCACTGGAAGCGTGCCAGTGGACAGGCAGCATTAGATCTGTCCAGCTTTGTTCCTGATGTACTTCTGAGAGGCCAGACCAATGTCTGTAGGCTGGGACAAACTCCAAAGGGTGTTGTCAGTGGTGTGGACAGAGCCTTGGGCCAAGTGGATGTCCTCGTCATATGGTGCAAAGATCTGTTTTGTGAATTATGTGGCTTTCCCTGGTGGCTCAGACAGTAAAGAATCTGCCCACAGTGGAGACCCAAGTTCGATTCCTGAGTCAGGAAGATCCCCTGGAAGGGAGGGCATGGCAACCCACTCCATTATTCTTGCCTGGAAAATCCCATGGACAGAGGAGCCTAGTGGGCTACAGTGCATAGGGTTGCAAAGAGTTGACACAACTGAGTGACTAACACTTTACTCTCTTAAAGAATCATAGTGCCTGTATTTTTTTTTTAAGTGTCTCTCTGTGTGCATATATATATTCTTTTTTTTTTTTTTTTCTGGCTGTGCTGGGTCTTAGTTGCAACATATGGGATTTAGTTCCCTGACCAGGGAGTGAGCCTGGGCCCCCTGCATTGGGAGTGGGAAATCTTAGCCACTGAACCATGAAGGAAGTCCCCTGTTTTGTGAATTAAAACCTCGAGACGCACTCTCAGTCATTATTAATATGGTGGTTCTGATCGTATCTTCTGATATCGTTTCTTGCTTGTGTCTACCTTTTAATTTGTGCTGATATGTTCCTATGCACTCTTGTCTGTCTTTGTTTAAGAAATGGGAATCTCCTGCAGGGCCACCTGGCCAGGCCAGAGCAACCACTGGTGGTGGTGGTTCTAGAACCAAATCCCCGTGAATACAGAGGGACAGCTGCATTTAGCTCGATGTCTGAGATGTCCACTGTGCCCTTTCTGGTCTTCGTCTTGGTTCTGTTGTCATAGACATGCGCTGAGCTGGCAGGAAGCACGTGTGACCGAGGAGGGCTATGTATTTCTGATTCCAAGTTTATTGTACATTTCGAATGGTACGCGCCATGCCCCTCTACTGACGCGTGGCCTTTCTTCTTTCCCCAGAATGTCGAGTGGTGAAGTCCACTTCCTACACCAAAATAGCTTCGTCGTCCCGCAGGAGCACCACCAAGAGCCCAGGGCCTTCCCGGCGCAGCAAATCCCCGGCATCCACCAGCTCAGGTAAGGCCGCGGAGGAGCCCGGAGCGACTGCTTTGTTTGTGACGCATGCTGAGCAGAGGGTGTGTGAAAGCCCAGAGCGTGAGGTTTCAACGGAGTGCAGATTCCGGTTTATAATTTTAGAACGTGGTAAGCTGGGGGAACAGATTTGCCAGAGTCTAGCATGTTGGCTGTAAGAAAAAACATCGGGTTCAGGAAAACTTAATGAAAGATTCGGAAAACCCAGACTTGCCCACAAATAGGAGTACGCTCCCAACTTGCCTCATTTCTGCTCAAAAAAAAAAAAGAAATATTTTTTAGGCTCAGGGCCCCTGACTCCAGGAACTTTGATTAAAGCTTCTGTTCCACTTGTGACTGGCTGGTGAGGAGGCTGCTGCTTGTGTTCGCTGAGTCTTGATCAGCACACTTTCGCTGTGGCCCCAGCACAGCCCTGGGGCCCCAGTAACTGCAGTGACTCTGGGCCTGGCTCCTGTCTGTCCTGGGCTCTAGTGCTGGTGTTGGAGCAGGATGTGGACTCGCAGGATGAGTGCCTCAGCTCTGCCCTGTCCTTCTTTGGCTTTAAACTGACATGAATTAGTTTGTCTGTCTGTGTCTTAGGTAGAAGATCTATTTCACGGTGGTAGGTAGTTATTTACTAAGTGCTCTTAACTGTTGAATGTGAGTTACTAAATGATACATACATCAGAGTGATCGTCACCTGATTTCACAAAGGCAGGCAGGGAAGCTCTTATAAATAGAGACCAAGACCTTTAGGGTCTACACGGAGGCCTTCTTACACTCAGCAGTGTGGTCCCAGAGGGACGTGAGAAGCTCTCTAGGCTCGGGCTACAGGACCTCCCTCAAGCACGACTGCCCAGTGTGAATTACAGCCTCCCTGTTTAAAAGTGGAGACGCTGTAATCTTTTTTTTTTTTTTTTTAATTAAAACTGAAACTTCTGAAACGAGTCTTAGAAGAAGGGACTCTTAGTTGGCTGGACCATGTGGTCCACCTTGGTTCTCTAAGAGGTGCTTTTCCCTGGGGGCTTTGCTGCATGCCACAGTCCATAGGGTTGCAAAGAGTCGGATACGACTGAAGCGACTTTGCACGCACGCATGCACACTCTTCCCTAGCAGGTCCTCCAAGACCTTCTTCTCACTTTGTCCCCTCCCCACAGCATGGCTACAGCATCTCACAACACAGCTGGCCCTTGGGGTGGGGTGAGTGTGCCTCACCTATTTTTCGATGGACTCGGAGCTCCTCCCTTATTGTGTCGTAAGGTCGCCTAGACTGGACAGAACACTGATGTCAGACTCTGTTAAAGAGTAAGGTGATGAGTTGGCTTAAAGCTCAACATTCAGAAAACTAAGATCATGGCATCTGGTCCCATCACTTCATGGGAAATAGATGGAGAAACAGTGGAAACGGTGGCTGACTTTATCTTCTGGGGCTCCAAAATCACTGCAGATGGTGATTGCAGCCATGAAATTAAAAGACGCTTACTTCTTGGAAGGAAAGTTATGACCAGTCTAGATAGCATATTAAAAAGCAGAGACATTACTTTGCCAACAAAGGGCCATCTAGTCAAGGCTATGGTTTTTCCAGTGGTCATGTATGGATGTGAGAGTTGGACTGTGAAGAAAGCTGAGCGCTGAAGAATGGATCCTTTTGAACTGTGGTGTTGGAGAAGACTCTTGGGAGTCCCTTGGACTGCAAGGAGATCCAACCAGTCCATTCTGAAGGAGATCAGTCCTGGGTGTTCATTGGAAGGACTGATGCTGAAGCTGAAATTCCAATACTTTGGCCACCTCATGAGAAGAGTTAACTCATTGGAAAAGACCCTGATGCTGGGAGGGATTTGGGGCAGGAAGAGAAGGGGACCACAGAGGATGAGATGGCTGGATGGCATCACTGACTTGATGGACATGAGTTTGAGTGGACTCAGGGAGTTGGTGATGGACAGGGAAGCCTGGCATGCTGCGATTCATGGGGTCTCAAAGAGTAGGACACGACTGAGCAACTGAACTGCACTGAACTGAAGGTGATGAGACTCAAAAGTTTAAAGTTCATGAGAGTCATTTGGGAACTTGGTATAGAGTTTGCCATTCTTACCCCCAAACTCTCTAGATTCTGACAAGGACAAAAGCTTGTTTTAACCAGTATTCCAGGCAGTTCTGATCGGGTGATCCTGGTCCCAGATTTAGGAGGACAGACAGGTAAGGAAGTGGTTTCCAGAGTGTGGTTCCTGGGCCAGAAGCATCACCATCCCCTGAACTGGGGCCCAGCAGTTTGGGTTCTCACAAGCCTTCCAGGTTATTCTGATGTTCACCTAAGTTTAAGAACCCTTGGATTGTGGGTAACAAAAGAAGAGATAAACATAGGGAGTCACTGACTCTAGACCGTCAAGGTTGGAAGACGAGGCCTGCTCATCTTCATCTGCTGGCATAACAAAGATGACTGCCTTCCTGCCTCCCTGCTTGCCTCCGAGCTGCGGTGTCTGTCTTTAACCCTCGTAACCCGGCGCTGTGAAGTGTAGCAGTGCGCAGAGGAGAGTGGCCGGTGCCAGTCTCCTTTTCTGCCTCCTCATAATGACCTGCTTTCAGAGAGCCAGTCCCCCAGGAGAAGAGAGAATTTATGTCTGAAGATCACCTCTTCTCTGGAAATTGATACTGGAGAAAGGCTCTCCCTTCTGGGGAGATGCCACCTACCTGCAGATGTAGACTCCAAGAATGGTGGGGTGATGACAGAAAAGCTGCCGGTTAAAGCTCCGCTCGGGGGCAGGAGCTTGTTATTAACCAACTGACAGGTTACAGTGGAGCCCTTTGGAGGATGATCAGTCTTGACCAAAGAGCAGTCCTCATTTTTTCCATTCAGACCCACCTGGGCTGTAGGATGAAGTCCCACAGAGCAGGAAGGAAGAGGAGGTGACGGGCCTAGCCAGCCTGTTTTCCCTAAAATCATGGCTGTTTAGTACAATCGTGAAAAGTTGTGAAGGAGAAACAGGCCTCACATTAGTTGGAACGTTATCAATACCGCCAAAAAAAAGTCTATATTAAAAAACAATATTTGTGCCCTATCCAACCCACTTTGATACTGCACAAATTTGCTTAATCTTTCCTCTCTCCTTCCTCTTAGTATACACCATGGGGTATGGGACTTCCCTGGTGGTTCAGTGATTAAGACTCGGTGCCTCTAGTGCAGGAGTCTTGGGTTCCATCCCTGGTTAGCAAAGTAAGATCCCACATGTAGTGGGGCGAGACCAAAAAATCAAAATTTCAAAAAGTACTTAAAAAATATCAGGTGTGGTTGAGGGAGAAGTATCTAATAATGAGAATGAGAGATTGGCTGAAATCGTACATCTCTTGATATCGTAGATATTTTAAGGGAATCAATATGCACTTATTGCTATTAACTTTTTGTTATTACCTTTGGAGGTGGTGTCTTTTAAGAGTTGTAGCCAGTTAGAAGCTCTTAGGCTTGGGCAAGAATTTCTTTTCTCTCTGCTTCTTGTCTCCATAGGTCACAGAAGGTAGTGGGCAGGTCAGATTCTTGGGTGCGTGTCCAAGGACCGGCTCCTGACACCAGGAGGAGTCACTGTCTGCAGCTCAGGTTTCCACTACAGATGCAGAGTGTCTTCATGCTTCTGTCTGTCTAATCATGGCAGCCGGGACTGAACAGGGGCCTCCCATTGGTAATATAGGGCTAAAAGAAAAAAAAAAAAAAAGGAAGAGAGAATTTTTTCCAACTCAGAGAAAAATAAGCTTGTAAATAATGAAGAGCCTACTTTATTTCAAAAAAGGAATCTAAAATTTCAGTTAAGAAAAAAAAAAAAAGAACCATCATTCTAATCTTAAAAAGATAATTATGAATACAGGAAATTGTTTCACTTTGGAATTAACTGGTCACAGACTCACTATTCAGCATCTCTTAAGATTATATAAATCTTATAAATGTATTTAATTATGATCTTATAAATAAAGATGACTATATCATTTACCAAAAGTAATTCTAGAAACTCAAAAATGGAGATAGGCAAATGTATTAGATGTATTTGAATTTGTCTCTGCCAGCGTTTGGAACCATTCTCTTTAGAAGTTTAAAATGCATAGGATACATTACCTCAAAATCGATAGGTTGCTTCGAACAAGCATTTCTATTTTCTGCTGTTTCTCTGGATCCCTTTTCCACCAGTGAAAACCTGGTTGATTTGACCAGAAATCACCTGGAATATGTGGTAGGTACACCATGCCAGGGAATTATCATTTCTATTCAGAAAGCATAATCCAATCCATCCTAAAATCAATGTATTCTTGAAAAATTAACACTTCATTCAAGGTATCTTTAAACTTCTAGGTCAAAAGTAATTAAAAAGTACGTATCACGTTTTAATATAAACCTTTTATGCATATAGTTTTCAACTCTCTGCTTTTTGATTTAGAAGATATGCCATACAATCATTTCCTGGTTATATAAGAGCTTATAATATGTGATGACTGTCTCTTGATTCTGACTTGCTACCAAATCTTCCCACCTTCCTCTGGATGATTCTTATTTGAGAGGGTTTATAGAGCAGCAACACCCAGTCGCAAATGCATGGCTTGCTTCAGGGACCCCTTTTCCCAGGACCTAAGCCCAGGGTTTAGAAGGTTCAGTGGTGTCTCCATGTCTTTTGAGGGCAGGTGTTCTTGCTGGATGTCAGGGGATCGGCTCCCTTGGTCCCCTCCACTGAACTAGCCTGAGACTCCTGCCTCTACTCAAGTTTCTCTTGAAAACGCGGAAGGGAGCAGTGAATTATCTCTGTATTGACTGCATCTGAACTTTCTTAAAATAGCCTGTATAGTGTTTTTCATAAATTATAGGACTGGAATGTGAATAACTTCCCTTTCATACGCCTGGAACATTGATGTCCCCCACAGCCCCCTTCCACCATGAACCTGACTTTGTAACATTGAGGAAGTTTTGTTTTTGCTCCTTACACATTCACCTAAAGTTTGAACTGGTTTCTCCTTCAGTTTTAAAATTTCTGCTTCCAGTGTTCACCTTCCTGCCTGATACAGAGATCGAAGCATTGCATGAAGTTGAGATTTGTAGGTCCCCATGTTATCTGTGATTGTTTTGTTGACTTTGCATTTACTTTTAAGAAGTTTTTTAATGATCTCTTTACCACTTTTGAAGTATTTATTTATCTATAGTCGCACTGGGTCTTCGTTGCTGTGTGAGGGTTTTCTCTAGTTGTCGGGGGTAGGGGAGCCTACTCTCTGCTGCGTTGTGCAGGCTTCTCTCTTGTTGCGGAAAAGGGACTCTAGGCGCGCAGGCTTCAATAGTTGCAATTCACTGGCTTAGTTGCTCTGCGGCATGTGGGATCTTTCTGGACCAGGGATCAAACTCATGTCTCCTGCAGTGGTAAGCCAAATCTTAACCACTGGACCACCAAGGAAGCCCTGGGCTTTACATTTAAATGAAACATCAGAGTTAACATAGAACTTTAATCTCTTTATTTTCCTTTCCCAACAACAAGCAAGACAAGACATTATTCTTTGTTATACAATATATACTGTATCTTTTAAATGAGGAAGCAGGGCCAGGGCTGGGGGAACTGCTTGGCCCAGAGTCACAGGGCTAATATGTCTGCTCAGAACAGGTAACTGGGGCTTCCAGTGCTCTGGACACAGCAGGCTGGCCATTCTTGATACCTGTTTCTTCACCTCTGCTTATTAAAATTTTGATCTTCAGGAAATAACTGATGCAGTACCTAGTTTAAGATTGAGATTTACAACATCATAACCCTTTGCAATAGAAGCCTAAGTGTTAGTCCCAGGCAGGGGCATTCCAGGGGGTGAAATGATTCACTCCAACTTCATGATGGTTGCCAGTAGTAGACAGAAACTTTCTTTTGTAAGTCAAATGTTAGAACAAGAATGAGACTCCTCAGTAAATCTTTTCTTTGTTCCTTACTCATTCCTCTTCTTGAGACTAGGAGAAGTTAGAGGTGATTTATTAATGTAAGGTGTTCATTTACACATTCAGAAATATCAAGTTCAACCCTGCTAGGGTCGAGCGCTTGCTAGACACTAATAATGCCGAGATGAAAGAAATAGTCCCTCCGGTCAAGAAGCACACAGGTTAAGCCCCCTAAATAATTTACACATAGCGTAATTCACAGAGCTGTAGAATTATTATTAGTCTCCATAACAGAAAGGGTCCAAAGAAGGCAAATTGGAGCTGGAGAAAAAGGAACCAGAAGTCTAAACAAGAATAAGGAGTCCCTAGACAATTGTGTGCTGAAACACTGAATGAGGTATCATTAAGAAACGGGGTAAGCTTCTCCAGTAGTCCAGTGGTTAAGAATCGCCTGCCGATGCAGGGGACATGCGTTCAATCCCTGGTCCAGAAAGACCCCACATGCTTCAGGGAAACTAAACCCATGCACCACAGCTACTGAGCCCTGTGGTTGTGCCTATAGCCCGATAGGTCTGTGCACTCTAGACCGCGTGCTGCCCAACAAGAAAAGCCACTGCAGCGAGAAGCCCGCATACCACGGTGAAAAACCCGAGCCCGCAACTAGAGTAGCCCCTACTTGCCCCAGCTAGAGAAAGCTGGTGTGCAGCAGTGAAGACCTGCCACAGCCAAACATTAATTAATTAAAAAAAGAAATGGCAAAAACTGGTTTTAGTTACTTCTTAAAGAAACAGGAATATGTAAGAGCATCATAAAGAGAGTTTCATGTGGATTGAAGTTTTATTCATGTGTCTCTTTGGAACATAGACATTTCACAACATGTGTAATTTTAAAGGTGAATTTCTGGTCAATTCCTTTATCTGCATGGGGAAATTATAACAAAGTCTGTCTCCAAATAAGAGTATTTTATGCATTCATTCATAAGCTTTCGTTTTATTTTGTTTTCTTCATGTTAAAAGTAGAAGAAAGCCATGTTTACCTATCTTGAATCATCATTGCTGCAGTCCTCCTTAAAAACTTAGAGATTTCAAACTTTTGACCTCTTAGATCCCTTATAAGAACTTTGAGAATTTTGTTTGTTTTAGAGTTTTATTCCCAGTTAGGTGGATGGCCATTTTTCTTTGTTATATAGTGACTGCCTCTGTTTAGAAGCCATAACAAACATAACTGAGTCCCCAGCGGATGCTTATGCTCATCAATTCAAGCATAAACTGATGCACTTTCTTGCCCTCCAGAAGCTTATAGTCTAAGACATTCATTCATTCAGTGTGCACTGAAACCCGCCAGGGACCAGTGATGTGAGAGATGCGGGAGTGAACATTTAAAAGGAAAAGCCGGATGCCTTAGTTGATGAGCTTCTACCACGAAGGAAGCATTATCTTATATTTCTCAGGCTTAAAACTCACTTTAATGTGACTTTGGAAATCCTCAAGTCTTTTTTATTTATGCTAGTCAAATTTTACTTTTTTATAGTTATATAAAATATTTTATGCAACATATGCAGATAAGGATCAAAGCTGGGGAAGCAAAGAGAATTTTAATCAGCATACTGGTCCAATTTGTCAATTTTTAAAACTTATAGCAAGCACCATCAAAGGCAGATGGCTAGCTATTAATTTTTAGCTGTCTTTTTCCTTTAGTGCAGAGATTTCAGACATATACATTCTATAGAGGATCTTTTCTGCTTTGGCATTCCAAGAGAATCGTTGAAAACAAAATGCAGCAAGCAAATCCAGAGGGCTGATGACTCATTCCCTGTGTTTTTAGAATTTTCTATTGCCTATACAGCTGAATCCCCCTTCCATTCTCCTTCCCTGCACTTATCAACCACTGCCCACCCACCCCCCACCCCCCGCACCGCCCTGCTCAGCAGGTAAGTATTTCCAAAGATACCCCTTGAAACTTTGAACCATTATCTTGACACACTCTCTGTGGGGGCAGGACCCTATGGCAACTGCTTTAATAAATCCTCACCACTACTGCTCCATGTTAATTAAATATAACCAGGACATCAACGGTGTTCCAGGCATGTATTAGGTTGTAGGGATACAAATGTGATTAAACCGCAATTCTTATCTTCAAGTTGGGAGACAAACACATATGCTACTTATGGGGCTACATCTCATTAATAGGGTCAGACAAAAGGACTTATAAATTGGGACTTGACGGATCTTGCCAGGATAAGAAGAGCCCAGAGGGCATCAGCACCTGAGAAAACAGTGAGAGTTAAGGCACAAAAGCACGGAAACATATGGCACGTTTAGGGAGCAGTTACTAGTACAGTAGAAATGGATGATAAAATTCTAGGAGAGGAGAAGATGGTGGTAGCCCAGCTGGTTATGCTGAGATTGCGCCATGCATTGTGCCATGAGAACAGTGTGGTGTGTATTAGGGGTAAAAGGTGACTTTTAGTAAGGCCATGTTTAGTTATTTATCTGAATTTATATACAATGGCACAGGGGTAGAAAGGATGGCCACACAGAAAGGACCGAGGGCCAGGAAGGCTCTGTGAAGCCACCTAGGAAAGAACTGTTAGGACAGAATTTAAACAGTTTTTAAAATGGGGGACAGGCCTTCCCTGGTGGTCCAGTGGTTAGGCCTTTGCCTTCCAATGTTCAGGGGGTGCAGGTTCAGTCCCTGGTTGGGGAGCTGAGATCCCACATGCCTTGTGGCCACAAAGCAAACATAAAACAGAAGCAATATTGTAACAAATTCAATAAAAGATTTTAAGAATGGTTTACATTAAAAAAAAAATCTTATAAAATGTGGGAAACTTCAAAAGGTAAATAAAACTAAGAATTTAACTGGATGTGAGGCCAGACAAAGAGAAGGGGATCAGAGGTGATTTGCCCATTGATGAGGGATGGGTCCTGTTGTAGCCACGTCCACGTGAGATGCTCCAGAAGCACCAGTAGGCAGGTAGGAAGGAACGGTGTGGAAGTCAGATTTGAGCTTTCTGTGTATGTACTGGGGAGACACTGACATACAGTAGTGATTTAAATAATGGAAATGTAAAATGCACCTCCCCTCAACCCAAGGAGAGATTGGAACTGCAGGAACATGTGCAGTTATAAGGGTACATCAGAGGACATGAGTGAAGTCAGAAAGAGAAAAACAAGTACCTTATATTAACGCATATATGTGGAATCTAGAAAAATGGTAGAGATGAACCTATTTCCAGGGCAGGAGCAGAGACGCAGACTTGAAGAACAGACTCGTGGGCACCGGGCTCGGGGGAGAAGGGAGGGTGGGATGAATTGAGAAAGTAGTGCTGACATATATATACACTCACACGTGCAAAATAGCTAGCTGGTGGGAAGCTGCTGCATTGCACAGGGAGCCCAGCTCGGTGCTCTGTGATGACCCAGAGGGGTGGGGTGGGGGGTGGGGTGGGGGGTGGGAGGGAGGCTCACGAGGGAGGGGGCATATGCACACACACAGCTGACTCACGCTGGTGCACTGCAGAAACGAACGCAATACTGTAAACCAGCTATCCTTCGATGTTAAAAAAAGCACATTAGGAAAGGCGAGGGCACGGTAAGTGCGCATGAACGGAAGTCAGAGGGGGCAGAAAGGTTCAAGATGGAGGAAGAGGCCAGAAATGTTAACATGAGGGCAAGTAGAGTTGAAGACTGAAGGGAACGCAGGATTCGGCAGTAAGGACACCACTGGTGACCTGTGGAAAGTCCCTTTCAGCAGGCACTTTGTCCTGGGGGTCATTCCGGGACTGCCCCCGGGGGCGGACTCCCGCGCTTTACTCCAAGGGGAGGCCGCCCTGCAGTACTTGGTAGGGTGGGGACTAAGCACCCAGAGCCCTTCACCACGCTGATCCCTGGTGGTGCCTTTAATCACCTCATTCCTTCAGAATGACCAGCCTCTTCTGCAATCCCCGCTGACACATGTTCATCATTTTGAATCAGCATTCCAAATGACGCTGTCTTGTGAAATTCCAGATCTCTTTCCTTTCACCTTGAAAGCATCTTTGGCTCCTTTTCTCCTCCTCGTCCACCTTCGGTTTGTCACCAGGGTTCTCAGCCCCTGCTTTGCTGTCCTAGGACTCCAGTTTCTCGCAGCTGCAGGAGCAGCTCGCTGGCCCCCTCCCTGCCTCTGACCTCTGCTCCTCACCTCTGTCCTGGCCGCTGATGTTAGACTGTTCCGGTTACTTGTGTGTGTGTGTGAAGTCGCTTCAGTCGTGTCCGACTCTTTGCAACCCTATGGACTGCAGCCAGCCAGGCTCCTCTGTCCATGGGATTCTCCAGGCAAGAATTCTGGAGTGGGTTGCCATGCCCTCCTCCAGGGGATCTTCCCGAGCCAGGGATCAGACCTCCACTTGCTTACGTCTCCTGCACTGGCAGACGGGTTCCTTACCACTGGCACCACCTGGGAAGCCTGTTGCCATTACTTACCGTCCGCTAAATCAATTCTGAACTCTTTATTCTAGGATGAAGAACTGTCTTGGGTTGCCACAGTCTTCCTTTCCAGCTGTATCTCTCATGTCTCCTCTGGACTTGTGTTCTAGCCTGGAAACCAATTTAAATTTCCACCAGGAACCCCTGGAGCTCTTCCACCTTTATTCCTGCCACTTTCTAGAAGCCTTTGCTCTATCACTTCTGGTCAAAAGTGCGCATGCCCAGTTTGGCCCAGCTGACCTCTGTGAGGGTCTACCCCTCCTCCCCCATCCTGGGACAGTTGATTTGGCTCCCAGGCTATAGGAGACAGGTGTCACCTGACCAAATCAGGGTTTCTGAGGGCAGGAGTTCTTTAATGCATCCTACAGTGCCTTCGGGAGAAGGCAATGGCACCCCACTCCAGTACTCTTGCCTGGAAAATCCCATGGGTGGAGGAGCCTGGTAGGGTGCAGTCCATGGAGTCGCAAAGAGTCTGACACGACTGAGCGACTTCACTTTGACTTTTCACCTTCATGCACTGGAGAAGGAAATGGCAACCCACTCCAGTGTTCTTGCCTGGAGAATCCCAGGGACGGGGGAGCCTGGTGGGCTGCCATCTGTGGGGTCGCACAGAGTCGGACATGACTGAAGCGACTTAGCAGCAGCAGCAGCACAGTGCCTTCAAGTTCATGGTCACTACTGAGTAAATGTTGACTGCATGAGTGAATTGAGGAACAATGGGATCTTTTCAATTGACCTGTCTCCTGAGGTTCAAGGCCCCATTTGTAATTCACAGAGCCATGTTCCTCTTTCCAACCCCTCTGTTTCTGTTGACCTCCTGCCTTGCCACTGTCCACAGCAGATAAGACAGTCCTTTTGTCTTTTGTGGGGGGGCATGCCCCATGATATGTGTGATCTTAGTCCCCAGTCGTGTGGGGTGTCTTAGTTCCCTGACCAGAGATAGAACCCATGCTCCCTCCAGTGGAAGTGCAGAGTCTTAACTACTGGACCGTCCCAATAAGGTGAAAGTGTTAGTCGCTCAGTCATGTCCAACTCTTTGTAACCCACGGTCTGTAGCCCACAACGCTCCTCTGTCCATGGGATTCTCCAGGAAAGAATGCTGGAGTGGGTTGCCATGCCCTCCTACAGGGGATCTTCCTGACCCAATAAGATAGTCCCTCTGAATAGGATCTACTGTCCCTGTTTAAGAAAATGCAGACAGATTGTGAAAATCAGGGTTCCAATTTATCTATGAAGTCAGCACCTATGAAGATGAAACAAGGAAAAAGCATTTTTCTCAAGAGTTCTCCCACCCATCAGACACTTGTCTGTTTTGTCTTTGCCTAGGTTGACTCCATCTGCTTTTTCCTTCTCTTTTTCTTTCTCGATAATGTGGCAGGCAATGGACAAGGGCTGGGAAAACATATTTTAGAGTATCTACAGCCTCCTCCATGATCAGGGAGTGAGGGAAAGTCTAAGGCAAGCAGCCAGATCTCCCGGGAAGCCTGCCTGAATCACCACCCCCTGAACACACAGACGGATAGATGGACTCACATGCGTGCAAACATGTTCCCTCCTCCCATGCCTGCAAGTGCAGCGGCATAAATATTAATAAATGAGCCACCTTAGTTCAAAAAGAAGATAGTGAAACAGCAAGATAGCTTTTCAGGTCCAAAAGGTTAGTCACCTTGTAATGAGATGGTCTTGCATGGAGATTGTTCTAGCTTCCAGACCAGTTTGAGACATTCAAGCATTTGGTTTTCACTTGCTGTCTGAGCCTTTTACTAATGAAACTGTAAAGGGAAAAAATCCTTTAAGTTTACAAAGGGTTTGCTAAATTCAAACACACATGAGTTTAAAGTCATTTAAAAGGAGCAATGAATTTGAACAAGTAAGCCAAGTATTTCCTGATTCTAGATTATTTTTAGTAAATTTCATATTTAATTGTAAGTTTGGGGAGAACAGGGACCATTAGACAGAGTCAGGCATGTGTTAAGTGAAAGCTGCATGTACTGAACAGTGGATTATAGAATCCTGAATTCATGGCTCCAATGAGGGAGAGTAGGATCATCGATCTTTGATAATGAAGAGGTGAGGTCGGATCGTTCATGAGGAGTCATGGTCTGGGTCCAGTTCAGGCTGCTGTGTCCTTGCGAGGCTCAGGTGCCCCCGAGAGGGGATGGACTGAAGATGGTAGAAGTCAGCCCCATGATTTCTTCTACAGCTCTTTGATGGCTAGTTATGAAATTGATCATCACAGAATATGAGAATAATCCAGCCTAGAAGTTATTTCACTTCTCATTCAGGAGGTAAGAATCAGAACAAAGCATACAGCATTTAAATTGTATCCAGACAGATGTGAGCAAAGGAAACCAGAGCTGGATCTAAGGCAATGGATCTGATGGGTCCTTTAGTAATTCAGATGTTAGTGACTTCCAACTGAAATAACTAATTGTTGGGCCTGCTTGGCCATTTAGAAACAACCATATGAAATTGGGTTTTTCCCATTCAAAATAAAAGAATTGTTTAATAAAGGCCTCTGTAATACCATTTGTTAGTTGACTTTTAATGAGTTCTGTTAGATAAGTGAGAAAACCCTTTTTTATTGGCACTCAGGGATTTCTGGTAGTACAGGATTAAAAAACAATGGGACTCAATACATGTGTCAACCTTACTTATGAAACAAAATTACTTATCCCAGCAGGATGAGGAGTATGATGTTTTCTGGAGGTCAAAAACCAATTTAAGAAGTTGATGGTGCTTTTTAAGTGGCCAAGAGGAAGAGTCTCTACAGAACTCTGACCTTAACAATATAGGTCGTTCCCAATTTACAAGCAGATTGTGTTCCAAAAATGTTTGACCGTCAATGACTTGTTTGGCACTTGAACTTCATTTCTCCTGAGAGATGGCAAGACAAGTAGAAGCCATGAGCCCAGTGGCTATAAATAAAGGAGGCAGATTCGTGCCCCAGTGAGAAAGAAGCCTATACATCCTCAGCTCCGCAGACAGAGCGATATGCCTGGACATGTTCTGATGAGCTGGCCACTCATGGGAAGAGTATGCAGCTCTTTGAGTAGGACTGAATGAGACTCATTTCTAGCTCTCCCACCTTCCAGCTGCTTGTCTTTCCACAGGTTACCTCTCTGAACCTCAGTTTCCTCATAGCAAACTGCAAAAATGACACCAATTTGCAATACAAATTTTTTCTTTTTTTCTCTTTTTTATGCCGGCCATGTATATCAAGATACCCTCTTACACTGTTGGTGGGAATGCAAACTAGTACAGCCACTATGGAGAACAGTGTGGAGATTCCTTAAAAAACTGGAAATAGAACTGCCTTATGATCCAGCAATCCCACTGCTGGGCATACACACTGAGGAAACCAGAAGGGAAAGAGACACGTGTATCCCAATGTTCATCGCAGCACTGTTTATAATAGCCAGGACATGGAAGCAACCTAGATGTCCATCAGCAGATGAATGGATAAGAAAGCAGTGGTACATATACACAATGGAGTATTACTCAGCCATTAAAAAAAAAAAAACATTTGAATCAGTTCTAATGAGGTGGATGAAACTGGAGCCTATTATACAGAGTGAAGTAAGCCAGAAGGAAAAACACCAATACAGTATAATAACGCATATATATGGAATTTAGAAAGATGGTAACAATAACCCTGTGTACGAGACAGCAAAAGAGACACTGATGTATTGAACAGTCTTATGGACTCTGGGGGAGAGGGAGAGGGTGGAAAGATTTGGGAGAATGGCATTGAAACATGTAAAATATCATGTATGAAACGAGATGCCAGTCCAGGTTCGATGCACGATACTGGATGCTTGGGGCTAGTGCACTGGGACGACCCAGAGGGATGGTATGGGGAGGGAGGAGGGAGGAGGGTTCAGGATGGGGAACACATGTATACCTGTGGCGGATTCATTTTGATATTTGGCAAAACGAATACAATTATGTAAATTTTAAAAATAAAATAAAATTAAAAAAAAATAAAAAAATAAAACATTATTGAAAAAAAAAAAAAGATACATACAATGATGCTTCAGTTCAATATGTCCAAACTCTCTCTTCTTCTAGCCTTGTTGTTGTTCAGTCTCTAAGTCTTGTCCAGCTCTTTGCAACCCCACGGACTGCAGCACACTGGGCTCTCTTGTCCTTTACTATCTCCCGAAGTTTGCTCAAATTTATGTACATTGAGTCAGTGATGCTGTCTAATCATCTCATCCTCTGCCACTGCCTTCTCCTCCTGCCCTCAATCTTTCCCAGCATCAAGGTCTTTTCCAGTGAGTCAGCTCTTCGCATCAGGTGGCCAAATATTGGAGCTTCAGATTCAGCATCAGTCCTTCCAGTGAATATTCAGGGCTGATTTCCTTTAGGATTGACTGGTTTGATCTTCTTGCTGTCCAAGGGACTCTCAAGAGTCTTCTCCAGCACCACAGTTCAAAAACATCAATTCTTTGGCACTCAGCTTCTTTCTGGTCCAGCTCTCACATCTGTACATGACTACTGGAAAAACCAATAGCTTTGATTAATATGGGCCTTTGTCAGCAAAGTGGTGTCTCTGCTTTTTAATATGCTGGCTAGGTTTGTCATAGCTTTTCTTTCAAGGAGTGTCTTTTAATTTCATGGCTACAGTCACTGTCGGCAGTGATTTGGGAGCCCAAGAAAATAAAATCTGTCACTGCTTCCACTTGTTTCCCTTCTGTTTGCCATGAAGTGATGGATCAGATGCCATGATCTTAGTTTTTTTTAATGTTGAGTCTTAAGTCTCTTCCCTGGTGGCTCAGACAATAAAAAATCTGTCTGCAGACTGGAGACCTGGGTTTGTTGCCTGGGTTGGGAAGATCCCCTGGAAATGTGAATGGCTACCCACTCCAGGAGACTTGCCTTGGAGAATTCCATGGACAGAGGAGCCTGGCGGGCTAAGTCCATGGGGTCGCAAAGAGTTGGGCATGACTGAGGGACTTGCACTTTAATCCTCTAGCCTTAATCCTTTTTACCAACTGATTACCATGTCCTGTTGTTTTTACTTTTTAAATCTCTCTGAAATGTTTCTTTTTCCCTCCACCTCCAGTGCACTACCCAAGATAAAGCCACCCCATCTCTTTGACCACAAGACCCTTAAATGTGCCTCAGTCTCTCCCACTTGGACATTTGACTAAGGGATGTCCTGTTCTTGTTACTGTTCCCCTCTCATCCATTCTTGACAGCTTAAGAGCTCTTCGGAGCTTATTAAAATGCAGATCTGATCCCCTGGGTTCCAGCTTAAAATCATTCAATAGCTTTTCATGGTGCTTTGGATAAAAACCAGACTCCTTAACTTGAATTTCAAAACCCTGCATTATGTGACCCCTGCCACCTCCTCCATCCGCATTCATAAGGTCCTTCCTTCCGGACTCCACTTGCTGCTGTGCTCACCTGTTGAGGCCCCTTCAAAGTGCCATGCTTGCTCCCTCCTCCATGTCCAGCCGTGAAACAGGTGGTCCTCTTGCCTTGGAGCAAGGCTTACCTTACTTACCTGGCCAACTGCTACTAACACTTAGGATATGACTTCACTACCTGCTACCCTCTCTGTATAGGTTGTAGGCTAGTCTTGACCCCATGGGTGACTGGGGGTCAAGAGCAACCCCCAGTGCTCCCCCTCTCAGAATACTTTGTTGTGATTTCGCGTTGAGTTGTGTAGTTTTCCTTCAGGTTAGAAGGCTGGTGTTGTAGGGGAAGGTGGGGGTAAAGAGTACACAGATTTCAGTTCCACCCTGTATTCACTGGTCAAGTTATCATCTTTATGCCTCCGCATCTGTAAAGTAACGCTGCTTGCCTCACAGAGTTACCCTGAGAGTTCAGTGAGATAATACTGTGTGTGTGTGTGTATGTGTGTGCACGCGCGCAAATAGACAATAGGTGCATGCATGCTCAGTTGCTCAGTGGTGTCCAGCTCTTTGTGACCCCATGGACTATAGCCCAGTGGGCTCCTCTGTCCATGAGATTTCCCAGGCAAGAATACTGGAGTGGGTTGCTGTGCCCTCCTCCAGGGGATCATCCCGACCCACAGATGGATGCCATCCTACATTGGCAGGTGGATTCTTTACCACTGAGCCACCTGGGAAGCCCCATATATACATATATGTGTGTATATATAAAAGGTTTAAGTGTATTAACTAGTCCATGGAAAATAAGTCTTCGATAAGCTGAGATGCATGAATAGTGAGTACTTAGTAGATGCACATTTTTGTTGTTTTGTTTTGCTGTTTTAAGCTGACTATTCCTAAGACAGTTCTACTGGGCATGCACTTTATCGTTTTTTGTTTTTTTTTTTTAATGTTCCACTGGCTGAGATTAGAGTCCCAAAAGTAAAAAATGTGAGTACTGTGTTTGCTTTCCCATTTGCTCATTTTTTTCCGAGTCTGAGTAGGGGTGATGTAAAGATGTACAGTGATGTAGAATGTGGGCAAAGATGATATTTCCAGAGCCTGTTTTCCAGTCAACCCTAGGGGATCTCCTGCCTTATTAGCTGTAGATTCTGCCTCTGCCCACAGTTCCTGAGTCCTTGCCTGTTTCAGACCCCTTCCTGTTAGAGTCACTGGCTGGGCAGGGCCGTGCCAGGAGGCCTAGGCAGCAGGCTCATTCAACAAAGACAGGACCAGAGAAGGCACACAGATCAAAGCATTCTCAGGGCTTCCTACTTCAATCTGTAAAAAAAAAAAAAAAGTGTGTGGTTGGGTGTGTTTTAAATGGAGTCACCAAATAAATTTCAAAGGCAAAACACAAATTAGTACAGCATGAGTTCTGTGACATTTGTTAAAGGTCTTTGGAGAAGATGACAAAACAAGGAACTTCCCACACGCATGGGCCTGAGCTTTGGTGCAAACATCGCGTGTGAAAAATCAATAAACATGCACCTCGCCACTGAATTTTCTGAGGGTGGACTTATTACCCCTTGTTCCCGGAGAGTCACCAGGCTTCGGAAGAGGTCTTGTCATTGTGATTTTCATATGAGTCACTGGGGGCTCTTGCCCCCAGAGGCACTTGGTTATGATTCAGCGTGGAGCACCCTGAAAGGACTCAGCTTCCGGGAGTCCGTGGTGCGGTGGGGGTTGTGGTGGTTCCGCGTTGGCATGAGGCTTAATTGACACCTTTGATGTAGCCTAAGACAGAACCCGCACCTCCCACTGCTGCCTGGAAGACGTCAGCCTTACGCAGGAAAGGCATCTGCTGATGAATCCTGCCTCTCATTCAGCCTGCTCTGGGAGCAGCCTTAGCCATCCTTAACTAATCCAGCCGCTTCCCTCCTCCTCCCTCCGCGGTGCTGGGTTTAGTGCTGAGAAGGGATCTCGCTCTTGCTCTTGTCAGGTTAGCCACTGAGACTGTGTCCATGTTAGAACTCATAGAAGGTAAGTTAAATGCATGATCGCTCTCTCCCTCATGGAAAAATGTTGATGTTGCACCCTGGAGAATGTGTGCCTCTCCCTGCTAACCCGACTTCCTGGGCTGTGGATGTAAAACATGTAACAAAAGAAAAGTTGACATTTTTATAGGCGGAATAGTGGCGACTCGATACATCTTTGTAGAGTCATGTCTTTTAAGTGTTTTGTCAGTTTAGAGGGACTGCTACAAAGAGAAAAGGATGACTTACTTGAGTTCTGTGACTTTGACTCAGTCTAGGGATAATGTGTAGCAGTCTTGAGAGACAGGTTGATTCTGGTGATTTAAACCTGTTTAAAAGGAAAAAAAAAAAAAAAACCAGTTTTCTCTTCAACAGCAGGACAAACTAACTGTGAGGAGTTTCTGAGTGTCTGTGCCAATTACTTCGTCCTGCTGGAGTCAGGTCCTTCCCAGTTAGGCTGGGGTGTACAGGGCACAAGTGGATGCAGGAACTTAACTTGAATTGAGTTCTTAACTCTTAAAAAGACAGCAGTCTGCTTTCACAGGTCACTGGGAATATTGCTTATGAGCTGTGCTAATACTTACTTCCACTGGCTTGTACTAGGAAGCTAAACTATTAAGCATGAATTCCATTGAAAAATGTCTCAGAACCACATGCCTAAGATCTCTGTGGACACAGTTAAAAGCATCATTAATAAATCATCAGAAAAGTTGTGCGAAGTACTTTTTTTTTTTTTTTCTATGTAACCTGCTGCTATATTTAACACAGGATTCACAAAACAAGTGAATTTCTGAAGAAAGTTTCTCCCTGAAGCTAGTGTTCAGGACCGTAGATAAAAAGGTGTCTGGAATTTTAGCAAATGCCCCTTTTTAATTGTTTGTTGCTCTGTGAAGCTGATTCGTCAGGAGAATTATTTAATAAGCCATTTTTTTTCTGTCTGTGATTCTCTGTGCTTCCAGTTAATGGAACCCCGGGTAGTCAGCTCTCTACTCCGCGCTCGGGCAAGTCTCCCAGCCCGTCACCCACCAGCCCCGGAAGCCTGCGGAAGCAGAGGGTAAGAGAATAAGCAAGCTCCTCGTTTAAGACCTGTCCGCGTCTTGGTGCAGATGGCACAGTGCCAGCAAATAGCCCTCTCGAGTTAGGGCTGCTTGTCTCTAAGGAAGAACCAGGTGAGGGCAGGAGGTGACCGACAGTGGGTTGCTGGTTTTGGCTCTGGTTTCTCTTAGCTAGGACTTGGGACCTTAAGTTTCCCAGTAAAAATTGTCCTGATCTTCATTCCAAGAACAGACAGTTGCTGCTTCACTTTTAAACACCTTTCTCTTTTTGTCGGGAACACACAAAGATTTTAATGGCACTGGTTTGTAAACTTCCTGGGCTGTAAGGATTTTCACTGGAGGCCTGATCGCTGGTCACCAGCCTTCCTTAAGAAGGGAAAGTGCCTGGTTTGAAGGGTAGGCGGGCCCTGGCGGGACTTGCTTTATGGCAGAGGATGGTGATCCAGAGCCACTGAGGGTCTGTGCTGCACAGATGCGTACGTGTGACCTGTGTTTTTGTGAATGAAACCCACACTGAGCACCTTCTCTTTCATCACGACCTGCATGTTTCTTGTAGCTTCTTGTGTAATAATGGAGATGTTGATTGAGTTTGGAGATCAGAGTCAAAAGCTACTGGAAATGGTGTTAGTTTCCCCATTGCTAAGGGAGAGGCTGGGGGTTAGCTCTTCTTTCTGGATGGGAGAGCTGCTGTTTGGATCCGCTCACAACCTGATTTAATTTTCCAGTAGGATCAAGGCAAGAATAAAAGTAGTGGGATGCGGAGGAGGCAGATGGTACAGTGGAGGCAACAGGGGGCCTTTCAGTGTCCTGATTTCACAGGCGAGTGGGGAGGGATGTGTGCTCATAGGAGCTCTGAGGATGCTGTTCCCTGAACATTTTAATAAGTGAGTGCTCCTTGACAAGTTTTGAACTCAAACCTGGATTCTTGAATTTGGTCTCTTGTCCTGTGTGCTTTAAAATGAGACTTCTACGTTGCATACATTTACACTGCCTCCGAGAGGGAAGCACCCCTTTGCAAGCCTCCTGCCAAGGTTGTGTTCACACACCCTCTAAAGTGGTGGGCAGGGGACCTGAGTCAACCCCTAATCTGTTTGGAGCCTGGCCCGCCAACATAGCAGGTTGTATCATCCTGCTCCGCTGGCCCTCTTAATGTCAGGTCTGCCTTGTTTAGATGATGCAGTGAGGCCTGGAGCTGGGCACCAGTTCCTCTACTAAATGGCTGTGTTATCGTAGGTAAGTCTGTGGTCCTCTTCAGGCCCCAGTCAAAAAAACAAAACAAAAGACTCTTTCCAGATAGAAAACGTTATCATTACTCCAATTCCATCTGAGTGCAATACCTCTGCTTTCTTCTTGGTCACAGAATTTGGCATTTTAAAGTATAGAGATCATTAGTGACCTACTAGAAGAAGAAAGGTCCAGATTCACTTAATCTCCCAGATGTCTGTGGTTGAGTGGAGGAAGGGGTAATGAGTGGTTCTTTTCTCATAAATGTTCCCCAGCAAGGCCCCCGTCCATAGGGGCAAGCCATTAGAAATAGGATAGGGACTTACTTTCCTGGTGGCCCAGTGGTTAAGACTCCATGCACCCAATGCAGAGAGCACGGGTTCAATGCCTGGCTGGGGAACTAAGATCCTGTATGCCCCACAGCAAGGCCAAAAAATAAAATAAAAGTAAACTTCTAATTTAAAAAACAATAGGTCAGATGGGGCCCTCTCGCATAGAACAGTCTCTCTTTTGAAGTGTATACTCTGGAGAGTATACCTGGCATTGAAATCTCTCGTCATCCTCTGGACTAATTACATTAGATTCGGGATTCAGCTCGTACTTAGCTGTCGAGGTTAGATTAGAGTGTTTGAGACTCCCTGCCAGCAACCTGAGCGTCTCTCCTGCTGGCTATATGGAGGAGACTTCCATCTTGGGGACATAAAACGCTTGGCACAGTTGTCCATTTGTTGGCAAATGAGGTTAGAATGTGCTGCTTCTTCCCTCTGTATTCCCTACTTCACTACAACTGTGTCCAACTGAGGCAGAAAATTTCCATCCAGCTCCGAGCAGCTGTGTGGCCGGTGGCTTATGTAATTAACACTGCCAGCGCTTGGAAAGTGATTATAAGGGATGGTCCTCTTAGAGAGTCTTCATTTTGTCGTTTAAGCTACCAATGCCAGCCCTGTACTTGAGAGGGAAAAAACAATCCCATTTGTTTTAAGGAGACAAAGGTTTATCATCATCTGAAAACAGTTATTAATCACATGTTGTGAGCAGAGCACGAGATAGTTTAGAGATGGTTTAGTTTCCAGGCTTTTGAATTTAGGCCATAAATGAACATCCTCCATCCATGTACCATGTCAACGAGTAGAAACATTCCCAGCTGCTTTAGTGAGAGGCGCTTTCATCTTGGTGTGGAGGCAACTACATCAAATAATCCCTCCCAGTTAAAATGAGCCTAGAATATCCCTAAAAACCAATCCTGTTTCAAATTTGGTTAATATTCTTCTCAAATGGTTGGCTGTACTCCTATGCAGGAAATACTGAAATAAGTGAAAGATGGCAAGTGCTAAAAGAAGACACTTCAAAGAATAAATATAACTCTTTTTATTGCAAATTGGAAAACAGTAGCTACTTCTATTTTTCCTTCTGTGTTGCCTAGCAACATGGCCAGGAGAATGAGTTGGCTGCTTCTCTCGCCAACACACACACTCACACACACACTCTCACACACTCACACACACACTCTCACACACTCACACACACATTCTCACACACTCACACTTCCTACCTCATTTTGAAACACAGGAATGTAAGTTGCTTTTTTTTTAAGGATTGTTGAGACATTGACTGCTTTTTCACAAATTAAAAAAACCTATATTTTTATTTATATCATTTACGATGGTTTAATCAGCTTTTTTTCCTTCCCTTAAAATTACATTTTGTTACCTCCTTCCATATTTTAGAATAGTCCTATACAATAGGAATCTGCACGCCAGATACTTTTCTTGATGAAAACCCCGATGGCAGTGTACCGAGTAACTGTCCTATTTTTCCTAAACACTGTCATTTAAATTTGCTGTCTAGAAGTGTTTGGTCACAGAAGCAGATCCTGGAGGATCTCTTCTATCCATGAACTTTCTGGGGTCTCATTCCTTAATACATCAGGAAGAAACGTGTTACATTGCGTAGGTCGAATGAAGCTCCCCATTATACTCCCACATGGCTGACTTTTGTAGATTATCTGATCAGTCAGATGATGTGAGGAGTGGGTGGTTCAAATTAGAAAGGAAGCCAGGATTCTAGACACTCTCTGCAGATATGAGCTGGTTGCCTGGCGACCAAACAGAAGGATCTTGTAGCAGAAGGAGGCGGAGGGAAGAAGAGGGGAGGTGACGGGTGAGCTTTTGGGTAACCAGGAAGAACTTTGGGAAGGGAGCGAGGAGGTCAAGTTCGCATTCTTTCTGTCTTCCAAACATATTGTTTTGAAAACGCAGTGTTTATTGGGTGTATGCAGCACACAAATGCAACCTTTGGGTTGCTGCTATGGGACCGGAATTTGCTGAGTGCCCGCTGGGGCTCCTAATCAATTATTGTGTGAGGTAAGCATGTTCCTCTTCTTCCCAGAATGGGATGGAAGTGTTTGAGGAAGAATTGCCTTGACACATAGTAGCAGGGTGGCACTGACAGGCCTCGGGCTGTAGAACTCAACTGCGCACAAAGGAAAGCAAAAGCTCATGAGCAGCTCAAGCCAAGAAGGCAAAATAGCATCCTTTGCATCTGTTTAGATGGCTTCTCAGCTGTGATCTTTCCTCTTATCCAAATGTGGTGACTTTAGAAGGTCTAATGACGTTAGAAACCAAGGATGCCCATTCGGTGTTGCTCCACTCCTGAGAGAGCCACAGGGCACCTAAGAAACCCAAGTAAACAAATCTGTACCGCCCTTCGTCTTACAGGACCTGTATCGCCCCCTCTCTTCGGATGATTTGGATTCAGTAGGAGACTCAGTGTAAAAGAGACAATGGAGCAGTGTATATGGTTTGTGGTTGGGTGAAGGTTTCACGTTTCCTAAGCAAAAGTCTAACAGCGAAATACACAAAAGAGTTTTGCATACCTTGAAATGATAAACCCCAAATCATATAAAAGGAAATATCCAGGCATTTCATATTAATCCTTGAAGGAGATTATTTTTTTTTTCCTATTGAGGAGATTTGATTAATTTGATTGAGGAGACTGAACACAAATGGGCTCAATTGGTGAGGCTTTTGTGCCAGACCTGGCTCTAGATGAATTTCATATATGGGCCCGATCTTAGTGTCAGAACAAACTAATGGTGTAGCAAGACAGAGTCATAATTTCTTTAGATGGGGTTTTCTTTTTAATCAGAAGTAGACATGTAGATACAATTTTTCTGTACCTTTCTGTGCAAATTTTCTGGCCAAGCAGGTTAAAATGGCACTAAGCAGACATTTTCTCCTAAAGTTATATAGTCTTCATAAAATTTGGATTGCTGATTTTTAAAGTACTTTTATTGCAAATTAATACAAGTATTCGATTAGAGTTCTTTTTCTTCCTAGACAATATTCAGAGCTACTTATCATACTCCTCATATGTGGATTAACATATGAGGAGAAACTGTCATGTGAAATATACAACTCGTGAAGACTTACATTAAGCATTAGGAACTTTATTTTTGTTGTTAAAAGTAAATTTTACTCTTTATACTTATCTTTCATTGAAAACAGCATAAGCATAGATTAAACATGAAGAACTTGTTTAATGGCATTACTATAAAATATATAATTCCTCCTTACAATCATGTATGCAATTTTTCAAATGTATAAAGGCTGAAGTTATGAAATTTTTTTTTTTAAACATACAGACCTAAAAAAAATGTGTCTGGACTTCTTCCAAAAAACCAATTTGAAAAGCAAAAATTCTCTTAAACAGTACTATATAAATCAGGTCCCAAATAGCCAAATCTCTATTTGGATACATTCTGGATCTTACTGGTATTTTGGAAATTTTCATATGCAAAACTCCTTCGTGTTAAACTAAGTCTATGATTATAACCCATTGTTAAGCATTAACCTACTAATTCTGCTTTCCTAGTCCTCTATTTAAAAATTATAGTCAGCTTTGCTTAAACATAAAACATTTATTTTTAAAGCTGAATGTTAAGAATGAATTTAATGTGTATGGTCTGTTGTAGTTAAGCCATGCCCTAGTGATCATTTAGTTTTACTAGTTCAGACACTAACGATTTAAGACTTGTGTAGCATGGTTTTGCTATTTCACAGGCTTGAAATATCTCAGTAGGTGATAAATTCACAATGAATGATGCCATTTGGAGGTTTGTACTTGTTTTTTTCCCCAAAAAATTTTACTTGAAAATTGAATTTAAAAACAAAATGTTTGATTCAAGATGGAGAGAAATTCAGTTGTCATATAATGTTTTAAATGTTATCAATTTATCTCCTTGATAAATTGCTCAACTATCAAATTTTACCATCTGGTTTATAGTTACATATGCTACTATCTCACTTTCCAAGTGAATAAAATATTCCAACCATAAGAAGAAGAATATTTTTTAAAAAGTCCAGGCAACCTAACAGCATTTGAAAATTTAGCCTTGTAATAATTAGTGCCTTATTATCCTGTCTGTTGGAGAGAAAGACACTTCTCTGGCAGGTTATTTGAGAACCGCAAGCCGAACCATTCCATCTTGAAAGAACAGTTCATAATAATACCTGTTCCAGACTTCAGGTTTTAAAACTGTTTCCAATAGAAATTGTGAACAGAGACTCCTGCTGAGATCAAAAGACTGCTTTGTTTTAGCTGAAACAGTAAACATCTGTGAGGTTGCCTGTGCTGGTGTCTGTTCTAGTTATGTCTTCGTAAAATGCATTACTTAATACAGTTGAGTCCATAAAAGATTAGTATGTATTTGACTGAACTGTCAAAAATGCAAAGAAAGCAATGGAACAGTTACCTTAAATCTGGTGGGGGTCAGATAGTCCAGAACAAAAATAAATTCTAGTAATTTTAACTTCCCTGAACTGTCAATCTTTTGGACAGCTACTGCTTAGAGAGGTCCAATAAACGCTATTTGTTCTGGGTAAGTGGCAGATATCGCCAACTGATATGAAGCCCAGGGCTTTGTTTAGACACGGCAAAAAGGAACTGGACTTGTGCTAATTGCCGATAGATATCATGGCCAACTTTCCATTCAAGCGGTTCTGAGGGAAATGCTATTCCACAGCATTTAATCTTTTGAACATATGACTTTTATTAAAGGACTGTTCAGAGGCAATATATATCATTTACTTTTTGAAACTAAAATCCCTCAGAGATTGAAACAGCACACCATTTATAGACTTTGAGATCTCTTTCTGTGCAGAGCATAATTCCATTATACTAAAACAGAAATATATATGAAAAAATCCTTAGCATCAAACTAGATGTTTTCAGTTTTTTTGGTGGAACTGAATTGATGATTTATAGGCACTTAAGATTTACTTACTTACAGAATTCTTTTTAGAATATTAGACACTGAATTTTTAAATTGTTCTCCTGGGCAGAAGAGACCTCCAGGAAAAGCAATGCATTTTTGTCCTTATGGTAAACCTGAAATGTTCTGTGAAGACACTGCGCTCTAGGTAACAGTTTGATACTTTTTTTCATTTGCACTTATTTTTTTTCCTTTAGTCATCATAGAGAACAATGTAATAAATATACTCCTGCTTTTAGCATTTAGAAAGGCAAATCCTAATCATTTATCAAGTATAAACTTCATTGTGAACTCAAAAGACTGGTTCTGAAAGCCACATGGTTTATTTCTTCTTTGTCTTGCTTAATTAGGTGGGGGTGGGATGGGGCAGAAATTTCCATGTCTTCATACTGTCGTAGACTTTTAAGAAGTTTCAGGTCCACCCATTTACACACACCCCTGTGTTCTTAAATTGGCTCATCTAAATATTTTAAAAAATCAAGTATCTTCTAAAAATATTTTGAACCAGCATTCAATTGCCATGTGGGTTCCCTGTGTTAACCAGCAGAGGTTTTGGTTACATCCAATGTAAATCTATACATGATTTTTTTTTTCATTTAAAAACAATGAAATCTAAAAACCACATTTCTTAAAACAAATTAATATATAGAATAATATCCTTGAAAAATAATTCCATACATTTTAGCTATTGAACTACCAAATTTTTCATATGTGGCATGTATCTACCCAGGTGTGTAGGCATTCATATAAATTTGCAAGGGTCAGTGTGTAAATGGGTGTGCTTATGTAAGTATTGTGTATATTTATAGACCATGAATAGTAAAGTATGGTATTTGTGACACAGCCTTGTAAGTTACTGGCTCTTGTGGAATTGTATGTAAAACCTTTGTGTCATAAATCATTACACATGACATATTAATTGGGGCATGTTTAAGTTCAAAGGTAGTTTGCTAAACTAGCATGGCAAAATGGTTCCAAATAATAGACAGATGTACTGATTTAAACAATTTGGAAACCAGATAAACAAACAAAAAATTTCAAATTCAGACAAATTCAGTGTTTTATTAACTATTAAATATAAGCATTCATTAATGCTTATATTGTTGTGACTTGATAGTCAACTATTAAAGTGATTATATACTATCACTGATGTTTCTCTAATGTGTATGATTTGTGGCAATTGTCAATCAATATTCATTAAAAAAGCTGATTTATAGGGTTGTGAGTAGCTGAGTATTGTACTGAAACATGAACAGAAGAAAATCCAAACTATATTTGATTTGAACTAAGTTTTATAACAAAGCCAGATAACCTATAAGGCAGGTCTGTATGTTCTTTCAAACATGATTCAAAACTGTTGATGTATTTTCAGTAGTAACCTTACTATACTTGCCATGTGTGTATATATCTATATAAATATATGCACACTTGAAACTGTTAACTGAGTGAATACACTATATATGCATACATTGTCTATTTATGCATATTTGCATTAGCCTGATTAGCATCTCTAATTGTGCATGTCAGTAACAACAGTATCCCACAGAGGTGTAGTGTGAAAATTAGAGATATATTGAATTCAATATACCAGTTGCCTGATGCAGTTTGTTATACTGTCAGCTGAAAAATACTTGTAATTTTGTACCTGTAACGCATGTGGAAAAGATAGGAAATCTGAGGCCCTAGCTATAATTTTTCAGGGTGCATGATATATAGTGTCTTTAAAATGTGGTTCGTTTTAGTAAAGATGATGGATAAATTCCAAGATAGTATAAATGATGCATGTAATACATGGGTGTTTATATTATATATGGCCACAAAATGGTTTTGAAGCTAGGGTAGAAGGTATCTGAAAGGTCATAGACAAAGAACTATGAAATTTAATTTTCTTGTGATTTTTCTTTGAGTTTATATTCATCAACAAGCAAGGAATCAAGTTTATTCTCAGAACATTTAACTTCAAAATATACTATGAATGTTGCAAATTTGGATAAAATTTTTATAAAGAGGTTGATATATTTCCTGCTTACATTTTGAGTTGCCTGGATATGTATTCTCTTAAAAAAGAGCATTTGGTGTTAAAATGTTTTAAACAGCAACAGGTTTTAAAACTTCGTCCGTTGAGGCCATCAGCAGGGTTTTATAGAGTGAAATGCTGAAAGGTTTCATTGAGCTCCCCGGTTTTGAAAGCTCCATCACTGTGCTGTGGTTTCATTGTACAATGTTGTACTTCGTGTTTCACACTGGACCATGTTATTCCTCTCAATGTTGTTAACGCTTACCCTTAGAATAACTGCATAATAAACAGGAAAAACTGCCTGTGTTGTTCAGTGACTTTCTTTCAGAAAACTTGGTAAGTAGACACTGAAAATGAAATGACTGTGTGGAGTAAGGTTTACCTTCATTATCGTATTTATGGTGTTTGGTGACGTGATTAGCATCGGTAGGTGAGACTTAAGAGACTGCAGAGTGAGAGCGCGTGACATCCAAAGTATCAGATACGGACAGTTAACAGTGAAATAAGACTATCTGGCAAAGAACTCTGGTTTACTTGGGTTTAGTAAAATCATTCCTTTCCTCTCAGGTTTGCCTTAAGAGTGAATGTATCAAACAAATTGGCAACTGTTTCTCTTGAAAAAAAAAAGAAATTTTAAATATACTTTCTCCTAGGCATGAAGGCATTTTTCCCAAGGTTGCCTAATTTGCAGGGGGAAGAATGTGTATGTGTATATAGGTACATGTGTGTGTGAAAGTTATTTTAAAAGCACCAAATGAGATTATGTATTTATTATAAATAAATATATAATGTTTTATTATATGTTTATATAATATAAAAATCAAATAACTATAATAAATATATAATAAAATACTTGATTGCCCAACTTTAATATAGAATTAAAACCAATAATCTATTTCATTCATAATATGATATTCTAGTTGGAAAAAATTATTTACATTAAAATTATTATAGAAGTCTGAAATTCTATATAAGTTTTAAATCTAACACACTTTTACTAGGTTCATTTTAACTTTGAAAGTATAATTTGCTTTAATTGGTTCTCTTTATTATTTCCATGGACACCAAATATAGTGGATGCTGAAAACAGTAATGGGTACAACTGGAAGGAATGTTTGAAAGTGAAAGTGAAGTCACTCAGTCATGTCCAACTCTTTGTGATCCCATGGACTGTAGGCCACCAGGCTCCTCCGTCCATGGGATTTTCCAGGCAAGAGTACTGGAGTGGGGTGCCATTGCCTTCTCCAGAGGATCTTCCCAACCCAGGGATCGAACTCAGGTCTCCCGCGTTATAGGCAGACACTTTACCGTCTGAACCACTAGGGAAGTCCCATTTTCACTTTACAAATTTATAAAATTCCAAATTGTGCTTTACTTTCTGAATATAAAGTTTAAAATATAATGGAGCACATGCCTGAAAAAGTAGTGACTAGCTTCCTTCTTTGGGAGAAGGAAGTAGTAGAGGCAGAGCAGAATGCCTGACAGAGTCATAACTAAATACATTTACTTTTGATATCTTGGCTCCCGTGGTTTCGCTGTCATGGATTTAATGTCAATATTCTCATTTTCTTTTTCTCTTCCTCTAAGTAAACCAATTTCATGAATACCAGTTCTATAGTCTTTTAAAAACTTTGTTTATAACAAGCTTTTATATGTTTCACTGTTCATTCTGAGTTATGCACAGGTTGCCTGTGCCATAAACGTTAGGTTTAAACATTCTATGGAGAATGCAGACAAAGGAATTTGGGAAAAGAAATTTCTTTTGTGCCTTGTTTCAAGTAATAGAGCCTTATTAATTATTGCATATTGATGTCATCAACTTATTGTTCTTTACCCACTTGCAAAGTAAATGTATGATTTTTCTGTTTGCACACACAGTCCCTTGGGTCTCAAGCTCTCTACACCAAGATTATGAATTAATTTTGCTACATGAGGTCATCTTTAGAGATTCTACAGACCTCAAGTCAGGATCACCAAGACAATTATAAGAGTTTGTTAACTATTTGTTGGTTGTGTTTCCTTTATAAAATTAATCCAGTTGATGTTTAAATATTATATTGCCATTTTCCAAAAAAAAAAATTACCAGAGTAATAACCATATCCCAAGACAAAATGTGAAATGTTAATAATACAATTATCAAGACCGAGCTAAAGTTATCTTGTGAAATTTTTCTCCCTTGCTTACATCAGTCGGATCGATTGGATATTTCTGTAATCCTTATTTGGTGTGGACCCCACCTGAGTAACACCAATAATATGAATACAAATGGCAGGAGTAACTCATACCGTTTATATTTGAAATGAACTTTTTTATCACATAGTCATCAGATACATCTTGGTAAAATGTGGTTAGAACTGTTATGTCAGCTTTCTCACTTACTTCAAAAAGTGTGATATGTTCTCCATCTGTTATATGATCCCAAGCTAAATAGCTACACTTCGGATGTGTTCTTACTTAGGGCAGTGCTTTTATGAAGGTGTGCCATAAAAGCATCCAGGTGCCAGCAACCTGTCCACCTGGTTCCCGTTAAATTCGCTTTGAGGTGATGACATTTCAAATGTCACAGTATCTCTTAGAGCAGCCAATTGCATTAAATTATAAAATAACTGTGTTTTTCACTATACACCATATGCCTTGGAATTAGCAAACTGATTGAAGCAAACACAAAATCTTATGATCATGTATACTATGAAATGGTTTATGTTCTCTGAAAAAAATTAATAAATTGATTTCATTTATAAGCATGGCAAAATGTAAGTGGACTCTTCAGCTCTATGTAGGTCATAAATAAGACTGATTCATCTCATTGGGTTAATTCTAAAGAACATGAACTACACATTTCCCCTGTATTAGGTTCAAAATCCTTCAATCAGACTTAGGGCAATAATCAAAATGTTCACAGTCTGTCTAAAGTAGTATATTTAGGAGTAGTGACGAGGGTACATAGAGGGCCATGATGATTACTGAATGGCTTCAACTGAGAGAGTGCAGTATGTTAGGTAATAAAGTGAGAATCCAGAAAATAACAGGCTGGAAGGATAGGAATGTAATAAATTCGACATTAACATGAATAACTGAGAAGTCTTAGACTCGACCCAAAATACTAACCTCTCAAATACAGAATATGGAGATCTGACACCGTATAGGCTTAAAAGGTATGTTGTTACCTATAAGCCAATATGATCTTTAAGTGCATTGGTATTCTATTCACAAAGAAGAAAACACTACCATTCTCTGTTGTGTGTTGGTCAGGGCACACCTAGAATATTTCATTTGCTTTGAGCACCAGCATTAACCAGAGATATTGACAAATGGAGGATCAAGGGGTCATGGGGTCCTGTCTTACGACAAATAACCAGAGAGACTGGGATTATTGAAATGGAAAAAGAGAAGACACAGAAGGGGTTCAGTAGCTCTTTCCAAATTTTGGAAGCCTTGTCCTGTTGGGAAATGCAGTGTACTGGGTGGCTCCAGAGGTGCGAGATTAGAAGGACAAACGGAAAGTGTAAAGGGGCATCACTGGCACATAACTCACCTGTTAACAGTTAGCAGGCCGCCTCAGGAAACAGCGGCTTCAGTACTGGAGCTGTTTGCACAGAGGCCATTTGACCCTGGGATTTTTATAGTGGGCATTTGGTCTCTCAATGGAAGTAGGATAGAAGAGGTAATATTTAAGGTCCATTTCAGTTCTGCAATTCTTTGAATCCATGAATGGTCATTGTCTTGGAAGGTGTATAAGGTTTAACCACTTTACTTCTTTGAGGAAAAGCAGAAGTAACGAGAAATTGAATACATTTATTTTACTGTATTTGAGCATAGTGAACAAAATGAGAACTTTCCATTTTTAGAGTACCATATTTGTAATTAAATGTCCTCTTACAACTGTCTGTTACCTTCAGATAGCATGAAATTTGAAATGACCTGGACTACATTTTGAAAAGTAAAGTTGAAAATAAGCAATTTTAAGCATAAGCAGACTTGTGTTAACCCTACTTTTTTTTTAAAACCAGAGCCTAAAACCTTGAGGGGTTTTGTTCATAAGGCAGAGAAAAACACAGCTGGCACTGTAGCAAGCGTTCAGGGCATCAGACAATTGGTGGCATTGTTGAAAATGTAATTCATTAGTTGATAAGGCAGTTTAGTGAATAATATCCAGCAAGTTTATTAAACATTACAGTTTAAAAGAATGCTTTCACATTATTTGGGTGAGTGTTCTGTGTTGAGTGTCTGGTGTTCTTATTAAAAGAACAAGATTTTGGAATCGAGTCCATAAGTTGTAGGCATCTTTGCTAGGAAATACACTACTAGTCTATTAATTTGAATGCTTGATTCTGAAAGAATGTGTCTTTGTATTCTAAAACACCATATGATGGGACAGCACCTGCCATCCCAAACCACAATGTGTCTGCATTATTAAACACCATTTGTGATGCTGCTGGAAGAAATTCAAGGATTGAAAGGCTCAGAAGAGAAGCTCTACGTTGTAAACATTTCTTTACAGTTTTTCTGCTTGGAACAGGATTATGTCTACAGCAAAAGCAGTGACCCCAGGGATAAAAGCTCTCCCTGTTCTGGAAAACACACCTTCCCCTCAAATGTGGTAGCACTAATGTTTCTTTTCTCCAGACCTTGACCTTGTAAATCTGCCTTGTTTCAACCTCCTATTCCAGTAGTATAAATACAAGGTTTTCACAAACAGTCATTCATAAACGAGCACGCCCAGAGGCTCATACATTCACAGTGCCTTGGACAGAGTTGGCTGTGGCTACAGTTAGTGTCACAGCCATCTGACAGGGTCACAATCTGAATCCCTCTTTCTGACCTGACAGAGGACGAATGGGCGCTGCTGGCCACAAGGGGAGTTGAGTGAGAGAGGATGGAAACAGCTCAAGTCACCAGGCTAGGCTGATGGATGGGGGATTCTTACGATCCTAGAGAATAAAGGGCACACGACCCAGACTACCACCAAACTTCTAGAATAATCACAAAACTTCTAGACTAACCACCAAACTTCCAGAGTAACCACCAAACTTCCAGAAAGTCTTATGAGGAAGCAGATCTGTTATGGCTGTGAGTTTAACTTTCGCCCCCATTATGGCAGCCGTCAGCTTTGACGAACTTGTCCCATGGAACACGGTTCGTCAGCTTTGACGAACTTGTCCCATGGAACACGGTTCGTCAGCTTTGATGAACTTAACACACCCCGGGGAATGCTGTGCAGTTGACCCAAATGGTCCCGCAATGACTGAAGTAGCATTTGCCCAGTTATATTCATCCTTTGGGTGAAAACTAAAGCCTCTGAATTTCCCATGCAAGGTGCTGTTGGGCACAACAACTGTATGTAAAACTCTTCCTTCCGGCTTTGGGCACACTTAAGGTTGGAGGGCATGGGGAGGCGGTTGAAGGGAGACAGGTAAGCAGAGGAAAAGTAGGTCAACATTGCTTCTCGCCACTTCATTATTAATTCAGCTACAGATTCTCTCTCCCTTCTCTCTGCTCCACAGACAGCCGGCACCCCGAGCCAATGCCGCCCCTCACCGCCTCCTGGCTCCCATCAGGCCAACCAAGTGGATAAACCCAGGCAAACAGAAGGAGGATCTTTTAGGACAAGCTGTGTTCATTACTTAGAAACAGCATCGATATGTGCACGTTGTTTTCTCAAGGAATAGATGCAGAGATGGAAAGATTCATTGTTAAATTACTGCCTCGTAGCTGATCCCAGTATTAAATGTTTGGTATTGTTTTGTCCTCAGAGCTTTATACCCTGTAAGAGGGCATAGCGGCCCACTCCAGTATTCTTGCGTGGAGAATCTCATGGACAGAGGAGCCTGGTGGGCTGCAGTCCATGGGGTCGCAAAGAGTCACACACGACTGAAGCGACTTAGCACACGCACTGAGCTTTATAATATAGTTGTTACCCTGTTTACTCTCAGGGATCTTGAGTCCAAATACACCCAGAATTTGAATCACAAGGCTTAGGCTTTTAGTTTCATCTTTGCCTCAGGAAGAAAAGTAATTATAATAAGTAAATGTTTCTTGTTACATAACAACATATCAATAACTTGCTTAGTGCTTATGTCTTTATCACAAAGTGGAATTAACAAACCTACTCTTTAATCTTTCCCCAAGGATGTGGCAAAGCTGAATATTTTTTTAAAAGGATATTCCATAAAAATCAAACTGAAGAAAAACATTTTTCTATGGTAAGAATAAAAAAAAAGATCAGAGTGACCACTTGTAAGAAGGCTGTTTGCAGATAGACTGTGGAAGAGTGAGGTGAGACACCTCAAATCTGCCAAACCTAAACAGTGAGCAACAGGATGCTAATTTTGAGAAAATGGAATGAAAGTCGTGGACCGTCCAAATCGACAAGGATGAGCCCAGCACAGTTACCACCACCCATCGTTGGTTAAGAAGCTGGTGGGGAGCGGTAGTCCCGGTTGAGTGGTCGAGCACCTCCCTTTCTGGACGTGGAGACCAGTCCCCTCCGGGGCAGTGGGCGCAGTTGCTGCCCGAGCTTCTGGGCTGGGCACAGCACCTGGAGACATGGGGCAGGATCGACAGTTTTTATTCTCTGTTTCCGTTTTCCTCCAGAGCTCTCAGCATGGCGGCTCCTCCACTTCACTTGCATCCACCAAAGTCTGCAGCTCGATGGACGAGAACGACGGACCCGGAGAAGGTGGTAAGCTTGGGATGTGGTGTCCAAGGAGAAGGCGTATCTTGTACCCAGACGGAGAATGGGTTGGCTAAATTTAGTCCAGGAAACTGACATTTCTCCAGCAGAATGACCCTGAAGCAGCTCAGGGTCATTGCAAGGGGGTGGGACCGAACGTGGCTCTCACCAGGGGTGGTATCTGCTCTCTGGGGCTGGGAAGAGGGAGTCAGCCAAATGTGGAGACCTCTCCCACCCTCCAAAGGTGTAAGCATTCTTAGAAGGCCAGCTCTTGCTCTCCTTGCAAATAAAAGGGGCTAACTGTTGCCTTTGTTTTCCAAATTCGGTGCACTTCTATAACAAGAGAGACATGTTTACTCTTTTTGACTGAGATAGCCCTGCAGAGGCACTAAGACTTCAGTAAAGTCAAATGCGAACATCTGGCTTTACAAAAAGACTGAATTGATGGCAAATGGCAAAAATATTCTTTGGACCTCCCTCGAATTCACTTTTGAAAGTGGTCATGTGACTCGGGTTATGGAATGAGTGTTTCCTGCTAACTCCTGAAATGTTTTGGATGAGCCTTTCCTGCCCTCTGCATCTTAGTTTTTCTTCTATGAAATGGAGATTTTATCCTAATACATGCTTGTTTCCTCCCTGGAGGTTATTGTCAGGCTAAAATCAATTATGGGAAAGTATTTAGGAACTCAGGTATAAAACTGATACAATCAAGCCACTGTTAGAGAACCAGTACCCCTTATTTGTTTGAAGGGATAGGATTTAATTTTCCAATAAAGTCCCACTTGGGGGAAACACTTCATTATGTTATATGCGATACATGACTGACCCAAGGATTATTTCCTGACTACCATGCAATATCAGACTTTTTTGGTATTTCCAGAAGGATGAAATTCAGCCATCCAGAAGTCTTCTTTTGTTCCAATATGTTTTATTTACTTAATGAAACAAAATGGTCCTTGACTAAGCCCGTGGCTACGTCTTCTTAATCAGAGGCCTAAAAGATACATTTTTATATAGTCAGGGGGGAAAAAACCAAGCCATGTGCTCCAGATGGGTGTCCCCTTCATGGAAACACAGAAGCATCTCCTTCCATTTCCCATCTGAAACCGGACTTGCCTCCAACAGACAAGGATGGTTAATTTTATTATCCGTGCAGGAAAGAGCCTTAAGACCGTGTCATCCGAGAGATGTTTTGTAAATTCGGGTGCTTTACAGTGGCTTTGAAACTTCTCCAGCCATCTCCTGTAATAACCATAAGCCAGACAAAAATCCCTAGGCTGCATCTTTCAGACGGAGGCAAAATGACGGCTTCTTTGGGGTGAGATGGAGCAGCGAGTGGAGGAAAGGCTCCAGCTCCCGCTTTCTTCAGAGGCCTCTGAGATGGCTTCTAGGGGGTTAAAAGTAAAAGCTCACCTTTAAAGAGGTTGCAGAGTGCCAAGGACAAAAGCAGCAGCAGCAAATGTCCTACATATGTACAATACTTTCCAGAAATCCCATCCACTCAAGCATCCAGAGTGGTGCAGGGTGGAGATGATCGCAAAACAGAGTAAATAAAGGTCCTATAGCAGATGCCTGCCAGCTGTGAGCTTCTATTGACCGTTCTCCAGCCCTGCAGACTAAACTCAATGAGAACACGAAAATTGCCCAGAAAGCCCTTTTGCCACCTAAGGTTTTAATTTTTTTGAGAAGAAATGTTTAGTCTTGGTTTGTGATTAAAGGTCAGAGAAGGAGCACATTTAGAAAACGCACTAGGCTTCCACCACATTTTGTATTCAGGTTGCCTGAGGGAGAAGCCAGGATTTATAACTTTAAAGCATGTAAATTTTAGAGCCCGGCTATAAAAGGCTTTTTATACCCCTAAGATGTTAAAGGTTATCCACGATATTTATGTGACCTAAGTGTGGCTTATTTAGTTTAATGACCTTAGATATTTAAAGCATTATTAGGCATTTGTAAAATATTTCAAAATGCATTTTAAGAGGGAAAATGCGTTGTGTTAGTGGCACTAACATAATTGAAACTACAAAACTGTTCTGTTCGCAGACATAATAGATACTGCAATTTTAACTCAACATCTGCTACGCAGGTTGCTGGTGAGAACATTTGTCCAAAATCTGCTCATTGATACTGGGGAGGGGCGGTGATCAGTGCTTAGTTCTAACATAAGGAATTTTACGGAGATCTCTATTTCAGGATGTAGTAAAGCTAAGTGTCCAAACAGCAGGCATTTTTCATGCTTGTATGGTGTCAAGCGGTCCAGAGTCCCTTACAAACTGCATTTTCCTCCCTACCTAGGAATGTCATGTCTCTGAACACCATGTGTATTCATAAATGCTATTGATCAGATTGGCATGAAATGAAAAGCAAAACTTCCTCCTCAGACAACCTGCTTCAGCAGAAAGCATTAGCTGGTCTTACATAGGTGGGAGTGGACCCCGTAGATTTTACATTTGCTTTTAGTTGATCATTTGTCTTAGTAGAAACAGTTGATTATACAATGTCAGCAAGGGGCTAGGGGTGGGAGACTGGCCTGCCTGTCCAGAAAATGACATATTGATTCTGAATCAGTGCCAGTCTATTAGATGATACTTCTAAACGTCTCCTAGGCACTACATCTGTGTTCCCTTTTCTACCAATAAAAACATACTAATGATTCTTTCAGAAGTGTCGGAGGAAGGCTTCCAGATTCCAGCCACAATAACAGAACGATATAAAGTCGGAAGGACAATAGGAGATGGAAATTTTGCTGTTGTCAAGGAATGTGTAGAAAGGTGAGAAAGATATCATTTGCATCGAGCTTTAAAGGAAACACTTGGGGTTATGTTTTCCGAGATTGTGTCTTTATTTGCGGTCTGAGGCACATATGGAATAGGTTAATGTCTCAACTCCAGATGTTAAAAAAAAAAGGTAAAAGAAAGAACAGCTCATCTAACAACAGACTTGAAAAATGTAGTGATTTCTGGGGGGACAATCTATAAATTAAGAGCTTTGATTTTTCTTTTTAATGTACTCAGCAAAATGTTGCCAGCTCTTTCAGGTAAGTCCTTTTATTTTGTTTAAAAAAAAAAAAAGCTTAATCGTTTTTTCTACATTTTTGGGAGACATTTTGTAAATGTCAGAACATTCTTAGGTGCATTGATATATTTCTCACATGTATATGTCATAAAATTAAATATAAGAACTTCGAAAAGCTTCACAATGCAACTGTACTGATCCCCACAAAAAATAGCATTTAATACATTAAAATGTTTTAAAATGAATGAGCCAGGCCCCCTTATGGGCCAAAGGGGAGGGCTTAGAGTGAAAGGTTTATCCCTAGGATCTCAGTACTTAATCAAGGACAGTAGCAGGGGCTACTAGTTGGAGAAGTTACAAGTTATAGTTATAGCCCAGATTAAGGCCGCCTCAAAACCTGAGCCGAGCTCTAGATTTGAAATTCCTTACTTCAGGAGGAACCAATTGGCCAGCAGCTCCTTCTCAGGGCTGGTGAGCAGGGTATTGGAGAGCCGGAGGCACGTGCCTCGCTCCTTAAGGGAGCGTGTCCGCTGGCTTCCAGGGGCTGGCTGGGGTGAGCATCTTCTTCCCCAGTGCTTTTTTCCGGCCTGCGCACCCGAGGAGTTCTCAACACAAAGGCTCTAAGCTCTGCCTCCGTTTGAAGTAGATGCCTCAGACTAAAAGTTCTAACCTGCAGAGCCCGGAACTTATTTTTCTGCAAGGCCTTTGACTTAGAAACAAAGATTCAAGTCACTTTGGAGCTGGACGTCTGCCTGGGCCTCAGACACGAGGGTCCTGAGTTTGGCCAGTGTCCACTGAATTGCTTCCCTTCACCCTCTGCCTGACTAAGGCAGTGGAGCCCCCGTTAGGCTCCCCTGGAGCAGTGGGTCTCACACTGGGCCCCTCCCAGCCTACCAGCTGGGCCAAGCCATTCCTGCGGACGTGGTGGCACCCCGCCTCGAGCAGCCACTCCTTGGTGGGGAGAGGCGTGAGTGAGGAGCAGCTTGAGAATCGCCTTAGCTGACCCTCCCAGGCCCTCTTCCCCCTCCTCCTCTCCGCCCCACTCCCACCACAAAGCTGGACAGTTTGCTGCGTGACTGACAAACATAGAAAATGCCCCACTACTTTTCTGGGCCTCACGCCTCCCCAGACAGGAGCAGCCACTGTTTACCGAACGTAAACTATATACAAGGGCCTTAACTGAGGATATTTTATTGACCTATCATAATAATACCATGGCGTTGGAACTATTTCCATTTTATATAAAGAACGCCTGAAGAAGCTAATTGCCCATCAGTAAGCGCTCAGATAGTTAAGTATTTCTATTTGGCAAGGCATGGATGCTAGTTCAGCTCCAAACCCCGCGCCACTGGAGCACTCTGCTCCACCCTCTCTGCCTCCAACCAGGCCCGAAGTCACACACATCACGTTTGTCCCTGTACAGAGGAGACAGAAGTGAAATCGGGAAAGCCATTCTCACAGTAATGGGTGGAAGTGTGTGTGTATGTGATTTTGTTTTTCATTGTGCTTTTACTGATAGGAAAGCCAACCCCTCTAAATGTAATGTGTGCTGCAGCAGAAAACCCCGTGTTTGGCATCGCGGTGCTCTTCCCCCGCGGGGGCCTGGTTCCCTGCCAGGGGCGTCATCTGTTGAGTCTGGCGTGTGCCCGTCCTCAGATCACGATGGCATCTTAGTCCCACGGCCCTGGTCTTCCCGGATAGAAATTTCTCATTTCTTCATCCCGGATTAATTTCTTTATTTCTGGTTTAGACTGCGTTCGTTTTGTAGGAGTTTGCATCTCGGGTCTCCTCGTACGCGCCTTCAGAGTCTAAGCACCAGGTTGCTCCCGAAGTGTTAGTATTCAACTCCTGCTGAACCAGGACATATGGCAACTGCCCCCTCTCCTCAGAAGTATCCCGGAACAATCTGTTAATACTTTCCAGAGGTCCAGGAAAATAAAAGGGGGCTAAGAATGTTGAGTGGCACACACTGCTTGTGTGGGGACTTTATGCCGTATTTGGAAGGATGGATGTGGATGAACAAGAGCAGGTCTACCCCTCCTGTTAATAGTGATCTGTCACAGGGGAGGGTTTCCTGCAACAATGGATGCGGTGACATCGCATCCCTCCCCCGATTCTGTGTCAACACATCCCATCCTGGGGTCTGCCAGGTCCATTTCGGTTTCTGCCTGTATCCCTGTAGCGCTGTCTTCAGTGGCATCGGGAGCCCTTAGGATGTGCTGAAGGATGCTGGCGAACTTTAGAAGCTGTTTTGTCGAGGCTTTCAAGGCCTCAAAGAAAACTCACAAGGCTGAAATGCGCTAAGAAGAGGTCCGAGGATGGATAGAGGGCTTGAGATGAGGTGCCCTTTGTCCTTGGCTTCCTGGCTCTGTGTGGATTAATTACCAGTCAAGCCACGGGTACCAGTAATGCGGTTGTAAGCAGGCATGGTGTCTCGGGTGGCTCCCGGCCCTCCTCCCGACCTGACTGCTTGCATGTTTTGGCAGCACAGGATTCAACTGGGTTAAAACTGTAGCCGCTCATGATTCCCTCTCTCCCTGCTCCACCTGGAGACTCAAAGAACTACACGTTGAGGGCTTCCCCAGTGGTCCAGTGGTTAGGGGTCTGCCCGGCAGTGCAGGGGACGCCAGTTCAATCCCTGGTCTGGGACGATCCCACATGCCACGGAGTGGCTAAGCCTGTGCACCCCAACTACTGAGCCAGCGCTCTGGAGCCCACGAGCCATAACTACTGAAGCCCATGTGCCCAAAGCCCATGCTCTGTAACAGGAGAAGCCACTACAATGAGAAGACCACGCACCTCAATGAAGGGTAGCCCCTGCTCACCACAGCTAGAGAAAGTCTTTGAGTAGCAAAGAAGATCCAGCACAGTCAAAAAAATAAATAAAATTAATAGGATATTAATAGGATCAAATAAAAGAACTACACGTTGAAAGCATTGGCTCTGGCAATGGTGTGAGACAGGCCCAAACCCAAAGAACGAGCTGAGACTGCAGTATCAGCGACATGGGTACATCCACCTAGAAAGTCCTCAGACGTTTGAAGAACTGTACGCCTGTAATTGGAGGCATTTGCTTCTGAAGTGAGATTTGGAGGATGAGTCAATGGGAAGGATTTTAAGTGTCTCTCAGCTGACAGTGTGCTTTCCTCCCTAAGGATGCTCTGGCCCCTGATAGCCACAGGGCCCAAGTTCAAATTCAAAATACAGCTCCACTCCGGAGATGTCACAGGACGCTTCTGGGGTGCCTCCGTTCTCTGCTCACAGAGGAGGCCCTGATTCAGCTTTAATTACTGGGTAAGCAAAGGTTGCTGTGGACTCACTCCTCAAGGAGACAGGGTCTCCCTGTCATGTCCTAAGCGCCACCAGCCTCTGGAGTTCTCCCAGCTCCACCAACGTGTTTGGAGGCCCTGCTAGTTCAGGCCTCTGCTGGGCATTTCCGGGGCACAAAGAGAGTCACACCGCCGCTCGGCTTGAGGACCTCACCCATAAGCAAAGGATCACCATGACAGTCAATAAAGGCTGCGGCAGAAGAATGCCTGGGAAACCGTGTTTCCTCTTCCACACAATCTTCATAAAAATCATCAAAACAGAGCAAACGACAAAAATCCCTTTGGTCCAGCGTGCCCTTTTCATTAGCATTCTGCAGCCCTCCAGGGCTGAGGGAAGCGGTGAGAAGACTGTCCTGGGGCCCGGAATCATCGCGTTAAACAAGATAGCGTTCTCCAAACCATCATCAGTACAACCCTGAAAGGCTAGATTTAGTTCCAATTTGTAAAGTTCAGACATTTCTCCCTAGTAGTTCGAGCTCTAGCCTGGGGTCAAACTGAATAGGAACATGACCTTACAAACTGAGCTCCTATGGACAAGGAGGAAAACCAAGCTTGTCTCGTGCTGCCACTTTGGCTTTGGCCTTTGAGGTTTCTATGATTGCAGGAACGGTCAAGGCTATAATTTCAGGAACATACGAGCAAACGGCCTGGATGTTCCCCAGCAACCCAGGTGTCCTCTGTCCTCTACACACTGAACTGTAGACTCCTTGAGGTCAAAGGCCAGGTCTCCTATCACTCGTGCAGCCGACAAAGAACCACGCGCCTGCCTACTGGATGCTGACACGGGCACAGCGGTCCTCAGAGTTTAGAGTATGGAGGAAGGCAGATACTTTGTTTGAGGTTTTATTTCTTGCCAAATGTTTTCTTTTACCAACTGAAAGCAAGCCATGACGTGTTTATTCTTACGGTGGACATTTAATCCTAACACCTGTTTTTAGTCTTATATTCCAGATTCATCCCCTTTCCTTATAAACATGCATTTCTAGTAATTAAGGATTTTATTATGACTTTATAGTTCTATTCTCAAAGAATCCAGGAAAAAAAAAACTTGCAGTATTAATTTTGGTGGTTCCTCCACAGGGCTCTTTGTCTGATACAAAATGTGGGTAAATCTGAGTGAGTGTTGACTCCTATTTTGTAAGATTCTGGGTAGTCAGCCCACAAGGGCCTCTTCCTAGGAAGCTATAGGCCGCTGCAGCCCAGCTTTGCTTGCATTTGCCCCTCAGCTGTAGGCTCAGCATGCAACCTGGTTGCCTGGTATCCTGGAAGCCAACGCGCTCACTTATTTGCTCGGGATTTTGCTGCTTGTGTGTCTGGCTGTAGAGGAGGAGTCAGCCTGCCTGGGTCCCACTCCAGCTTTCTGTTTTGAGTATAGCAAAGCTTTAATGTTGCTCATTCCAGGGAAATGGAGGATCAGGTGGTAACCGTGGGGAAGAGACAGCCAAGAAATTTCCGCTCTTCTAACCAGCACCTTCCCAAACACTGTCTTACCTCTCTTGCCCTGCCCGGTACTGCTGGCTCTTATCAAAGCTTTCAGTCCTGGAATCCAGATTCCCTGCAATCAGATGAAACATCCCAGACTAGATTGGAAACTGCTCATGTATTCCAGTCTCAGATTTGCTTTATTATAATTTTGTGTGTGATTTGTGAAATGCAGAACCCAGAAACACATCAGCTTTTAGTTTTCCTCTTGATTAAATATTTTCATGGTTGCAGATGAAACTCTTCAGAAGCCTCTTAAAAAGAGCCGCTTATAGAGTCCCTGCGATCCTTCTGTGATGTGAGTCTCCTGCATTGGCAGGCGGGTTTTTCACCACTGCTCCACCTGGGAAGCCTCTAGACTTTCTCATTAGATACAATTATAACAGCTTGGTCAATGTTTATTTTATTCTGCAAGCTAGTACCCTGAAGGGTCCTGGAAGTGCAGTGGAAGGAGGAGTTTTAGAAGTAAACGACAGGAGGGTTTCCCTGGTGGTCCGTTGGCTGAGACGCCACACTCCCAACGCAGGCATCTGGGTTCGATCCACATGCCACAGCTAAGACCTGGCACAGCCAAGTAAATAAATAAGTATTTTAAAAAGAGAAGCAAACAACATGAATGGTTTCTAAAATGCTTGAAACACATTGTTACTATCTGGCCTCTTAATTTATAGGCACATCACTCTCTTGCTCTTACCATAACATCCGACTAGGAAATTCCCCTTTGATTCTCCAAAGTGAAAATTTTAAAACCCTATTTTGAAATTTTGTTCTTAATCAACTTCACTCCCATTGTATTCATTTGTATCCCTAAAATTGGCCTTTATCTACAGGCAAGAAGCTAAACTCTCTTGGTTTCCCAACTAGGTCTGAAGTAGAAATGATTGTGAAGTAGGGGTTCCTGATGATTGTTAAGTGTGCACGGTGTCCTTTGACAATGGACCGTCACTATTGGCACTACAGTATCTTAGACATGTTCACATAAGTTAGTAGCTATTTAAAGGTTCGGTATGACTAAGCCCGCCCTCCCACGCCCACGACGGAGGACGGGCAGTGTTGGCTGGGCTGTATGAGAAGCAGAGACCCCAAGAACTCAAGTTCTGATTTTAGCACTGCCAGGTGGCTTTGGGAACATGAGCTGTTTATAACTGTCACCTCCATTTCATTTCTATTGAATGAGAGGGCCTATGGCTAAGACTCCACGCTCCAAATGCAGGGGGGCCTGGGTTTGATCCCTGGTCAAGGAACATTAGATCCCAAATGCCACAACTAAGAGTTTGCAAGCTACAACTGAAGAACCTGGATACCACAACGAAGATCGAAGACCCCTCGTGCCACAGCAAAGACCCGGCACAGCCAAATAAATAAATATTTTTTTGAAAGGCTCAAGAGGTCACAGGATGCTCAGATAACGACTGTATCCCTTGCTATACTCCTTGAACACCTCATTCATGAGTTCTCCACCAGAACACACAGAGCTGCACACAGCCCAAGTCTAAAGAGGGTGAACTGCGTATTGAATGTTATCAGTGTGACCGTGAGAACCATTCAGAAAACTCACTTCTTGGATAACCTCAAGAGAAATGGAGAAGGGCAGAAACTCACCCCTATTTCATGTCCACTTTAGAGGGAGGAACAGGGCACAGCCACCTGCAAGGAGGAGTTACCCACGGGGGCAGCAGCAGCAGTAAGTTTATTACAATTACGGCAGCTGTAACAGCTTGTGATGTTTCTGAGCTATCATGTTGGTTTTGTCCTTACACTTGGTCAACCCCTTAAAATTCACATATTTCTTTTAAAAACGGAAAACAGAATTTTTTACAAAATATTTACACCACGATGCCAGATCAATGGGGTACGAGTGAATCCTTAATAAGATGATTCAACACATCTGAAATTACATTTATTAAAAAAAAAACAAAACTTCTTCTTTGCAGGTCGACTGCTAGGGAGTATGCTTTGAAAATTATCAAGAAAAGCAAGTGTCGAGGCAAAGTACGTATAAGTTTTCTTCTTTTGAAAATATATTATTTTGGAGGTAGAAAGAAAAACACAAGATGAGCCCCCAAATAAACATAAGTTCACCCTGGGAGTTGTGTTTTGGTAAAGTAGAATGTTATATACTTATTAGGATATAATTTTATTCTATAAATATTTCTGGTATCAAAGTCAGATGAAATAATGGGATATTATTTCAGTTCCTTCCCTTTGTTCTTGTATTTACTTTTTCTCTTACTTTTGTGATCTAAGTTTCATTTCATCCTTCCACGTTCAGAACCATGGTAGGTTCTGAAATTACAAGCATCTTCTAAGGACCTTCAATATCTTTTGCCATTCTAGGCTATATGACAGAGAAGGCAATGGCAACCCACTCCAGTACTCTTGCCTGGAAAATCCCATGGATGGAGGAGTCTGGTGGGCTATAGTCCATGGCTAAGAGTTGGACACGACTGAGCGACTTCACTTTCGCTTTTCACTTTCATGCATTGGAGAAGGAAATGGCAACCCACTCCAGTGTTCTTGCCTGGAAAATCCCAGGGACGGGGGAGCCTGGTGGGCTGCCGTCTATGGGGTCGCACAGAGTCAGACACGACTGAAGTGACTTAGCAGCAGCAGCAGCAGGCTATACGAATATCAGAATTTAAGATAGACATTATATTTTAGCAAAATATATCTCCCTGGATCTTTAAATAGTAAAAGTTAAGTGTTAGTCGCTCAGTTGAGTCCAGCTCTTTGTGACCCCATGGACTGTATGTAGCCCACCCAAGCTCCTTGGTCCATAGGATTTTCCAGGCAAGAGTACTGGAGTGGGTTCCCATGCCCTTCTACAGGGGATCTCCCTGACCCAGGGATCGAACCCAGGTATCCCGAATTGCAGACAGACTTTTTACCACCTGAGCCACCTGGGAAACCCTTAAATAGTATGGTTTTGTTAATTTGAGTTAGCCCTTCATTGTTTTGCTGTGTGTCTTGATGGAGATAACTTTCTCTTGAATAGGAACACATGATCCAGAATGAGGTGTCTATCTTGAGAAGAGTGAAGCACCCCAATATTGTTCTTCTGATCGAAGAGATGGACGTGCCAACTGAGCTGTATCTTGTCATGGAATTAGTAAAGGTGTGTGTTTTGGTAAAAGAGGTAAACCTATATACAGCACCTCACTTTCCTGTATGATGGAGCTCTCTCCTTCATTTCCTCTCAGCAGTATTCAATCTCATTGCTATGCACTGGCATAACGGTTAAGTGTCTTAACACTAGAATTGTATCCCCATAGTTCGAGTCTCAGCCTGGACCGAAATAGTCCCTGACCTTGGGTCTACCGCTCTGTACCTCAGGCCCCTCCTGTGTGAAATGAGATATTGCTAGGAATGTTGTTCTGAAGGTAAAAGAAATCCCTTTCACCAGCTTCTGTGACACAAAGTGTTAGATACCGGTATGATTGTTGTTACTCCAGCAGAAACTGCTCACTTTTCCAGGAACTACTCCAAAAGTATCATTCGTTATCATAAAAACAAGCTCTGAACTTTTAGACTCCAGGGTAATAGAAAAACAGCACCCTGTTAATAATAATGTGAATACTGCCTCTCAGTGACGGGTACAATCTCATCCCACCACATAAAATTATGTTTTTATTCTAGTCAATCATATAACATAGGAATGGCCAGATGTTGATGATGGTTGAATCTATGTGAAAGGTAGCCCACCTATTTCCTCTACTTCCATATGTGAAATTTTCTTAATTAGAAGTTTTGAAAATTGAATGTTTTATTTTCATAAAGCTGTACTTTGCTCAAGGCTTTTCTATTATGTTAATCTGACCAAAGGCATGAGTAATTTCTACTTTAGTTGTAAATTATTCAGATCGTTTTCTCCATCAGGGTGTGCTGAGCACCCAGGGTTCCAGGAATTCTACTTAGACTCACTCAGCTGAGCTGGTGGCAGCTGGAATGTGGGATTTCCTTCTGCAAAGATTTAAAGCCAACAAAGCATTTAATTAACCAATCATTTACTGTATAGAAAAATGTTCATTCTAGGGACTTTAAATTTTCATTCTTTATACTTTGTTTTAGATCTATTGGCCTTCTTTTAACTTAGTGATTAGTCTATATTTATAGATAAAGTCTGGGTTTTTTTCTACTTCAAGTTCAGACTTTTTTTCTCTGAGGGTGAAGGCTTTTTAGTTTGTACTAACATCAGGTTATGGTCATGGTTGAGATTGAGGGAGATAAAAATGTTGATCGCTTATTCCAACCAAGAAAGGTCAGTTTCATTATTCAGAAAATTTTCATATTGATGCTTTATTACCAAATAAAGTTTGGTAATTACAACATTGTAAATTATACTTTATCTAGGACCAAAAATAGTAATTTCACAATGACTTTAATTTTTAAAGCAAGAGCTTCAAATCATTCCTGCTACCCCTCTGGGTGCCATTAAAAACTAATTAGCAACCCCCTGTTATTGGCTGGGTTTTGGAGAGCTAAATTAAATTTGAAGATGAGGTATAAAAGAGGAAAAGGCTTAATAGTTCAGAACACAGTTTGTGGGAAAGCTTAATCCGATTGTCAGTAATATGCTTAGTCAGGTGACAGTAGCGAAGTAGCGCTTAGCCTTTGTGCATTCTCTCCGGGTGACCAGTCTAACAAGCCTGGACTGTGCCTGCAAAACTCAGCACGGGAACTCCTCAACTGAGCCACTGGGGGTGTGTGTGTGGGTGTGGGTGTGTGTGTGAGTGAGTGACTCAGTCGTGTCTGATACTTTCCGACCCCATGGACTCCTCAACTGAGCCACTGGGTGTGTGTGTGTGTGTGTGTGTGTGTGTGTGTGTGTGTGACTCAGTCGTGTCTGATACTTTCCGACCCCATGGACTCCTCAACTGAGCCACTGGGTGTGTGTGTGTGTGTGTGTGTGTGTGTGTGTGACTCAGTCGTGTCTGATACTTTCCGACCCCATGGACTGTAACCCACCAAGCTCCTCTGTCATGGAATTCTCCAGGCAAGAATACTGGAGTCGCTGTTCCCTTCTCCACCACTGTATCGTACCCCTGCATTTAGTCTGACCGAGAATGGCTGTGAGACCAGGTCTGGAAGCATCTCAGAAGAGAAGGCTAGCCCCACATTTGACCTGAAAAGCTCCCATGACACCCCCCTGAGGAATTTAGTTTGTCAAACCCTGAGAGTCCATCAGGGGGCCCAGGGTGGCCTGATGCCATTGGATAAGTAAGGTCTGTGTTCCAGAAAACAGTGAAGTGAGTGAACAGTAAAACCATTCTTAAAGGTGAAATTTCATAAGTACCAATAACGGGACTTTAGACTTCTAGCTGCAGAAGTGAACGCGTGCACACTGCCTGTGTGTCCAGAGGAAGGAAGGCCTTGTGCAGGGGCAGCCCTTGAGCCGGCACTGAGAGATCAGCGGGAGCCAGAAAGACAAAGGGTGTGGAGGGGACTCTGGGATGGGCTTGGAGTGTGGACTCGGGGGAGGGTTCAATCTGTCTGGGTGACCAGGGAAGACCCACGTTACGTGGAGCATAAAGGCAGCTGCTCCAGGTGAGACAGGAGATGAAGTTAAGCAAATTGAAGTGAAGGCTGGGGGCAGAGCAGGGAGAACCATGGGAACAGAACGCTGATTTCATGACGAGTGAAAGATAGGAAACATTGACCTGCGGTGTGGGAGGTGACGATCGTACACAAGGTCTTTGCATAGAGAGCCTGAGACGGCCCAGAAAGCTGTGTCAGAGGCAGGTCTTAGAGGACTTTTTGACTGCTTTGTTGAAGGCGGAGAAGAAGGAATGAGATTACAGGCTGTCTTGAGTTTAGACAACGAGGACAATGGTGGAGTCTTGGCAGGGTCACCTCCTACGGCCCTACACACGGTCAGGGGTGCTGTCCACGTGGACCGCACTGCAAACCCCATCTCCCCAGGTGGCACGGGAACAACCTGCAAAGCTGCACAGCCTCGCCTTTGAGAGACAGAACACTGGGAGAGACAGTGTTCGTTTTGAAAAAAAAAGTATCTTCTTAGTTCAGGAACTGCTGAGGCTGAGGGTCAGAGGAAGATACCCCTTCCCCGGAGCAGGGATTGTACAGGGTCACAGAGGGCCAGGTTAGGGAGTGGGATTTGAAAATGGTCAGCCTACAGGTGCTCTAGTTTGTGTTTGCTATTAAAAAAACAAACAAACAAACAAACAAATTAAATCTCTTAGCCCTTTAGGTAACAGATGAACACAGCCTCTGGTGGGGGGAGCTCGGCTCTTTGGGGCCTTGTGTGCAAAAAGGGTCCACACATTGTCAGTAAATCAGACCTAACTTCTCTGAAAGGCCTTCAAATAAATGGATCTAAAATTGGAGCCTGAAATCTTTGCTTCACCAAATAACAATAAATTAGCCCAGAACAGTGGAAACAAAAGTTCGGATGAGTAATGGACGTAGAAAACTTTCTTTGAAATGTCTCCATCCTCCTCCCTCTCTTTCATCTCTGGGGTGACAGTTTCTGGTCCTTTTCTCTGCTCCTTACAAGGAGGCACATTATTGAAAAAGAAGACGTGACACCCACTCCAAGAGACCTAAATCTAGAGAATGACGAGAACTGTGTGTGTGTGAAGTTCACAGGGCCGCAGAACGTTTTGTTCAGGGTGCAGTCTGTGGTATGTTTCTCGTTTCAGGAGACTTGGGATTATGAATCTGAACTTCTGCTGGCAGTTGGTGTAGCACATGCCACCAGCATAGCCGGTGCCCCAAGGTCTCTGCCCTGGAGACCCAGCTCCGCTTCCCCACCCCGAGTTGGGAGTTTAATGGCAGAGTCCTCTCCTTCTTCCTCTGCTCTCTGGAGGAAATGTCACTGGCTCTTGCAGTTGGGGCAGAAACCACCATAGGGTTCCTGGGCCTTTGAGAGGGCAGTGACAGGGGAAGCTCTTGGAACCCAAAAACCCCGCGCACATAGCGTGTCGGGCGCCTCTCCAGGCTGGGCCCCACTGGACCATCTGTTAATCCACTTTTCCTCCTGCTGTTCTCTCTCAGGGAGGAGACCTCTTCGATGCCATCACCTCCACTAACAAATACACTGAGCGAGATGCCAGTGGGATGCTGTACAACCTGGCCAGCGCCATCAAATACCTGCACAGCCTCAACATCGTCCACCGTGACATCAAACCAGAGAATCTGCTGGTAAGAGGGGTTCCGACTTCAGGGTGTCCTGAGCTCCAAGCACTCATGCATGAGTGAATATGAACACTTCTTTTCCTTCTTTTTCATTTTCTTAAAGAACAAAACAAAAACCCTTAAAGGCTAGTTTCCAGCTGTACTTCAGTAACTAGCTGGAAACTGGTCTTTTAAGTTGATCTGTCAGGGTTAATGTACCATTAGGAGCACTTAACTTATTAGCAAATAAAAACCCGAGGCAGGAGGACAGGAAAAGAACTCAGGAAATCTAGGGCTGTGGTTAAGACCATGGACCAGGCCAACACAGTCATAAGGAGCATTTACACTTGCATGACTTATCGATAGCACTTTGGTGTTGGAAAGCTTTTACTTGAAGAAAAAAAAAAGAAAGTGGAAGACCTTTTAGACTTAGTCTCCCAATTTACATCCCAATAATCTGATCTAAAAGCTAAAAGGATAAATTTCATTGTGAGTTTTCAAGACACCAGCCCCTCAGCATAAAAATGATCATAACGAAGACTGATTTTACAGATCAGAGACATTCTTACCACCAACCCCCATGCTTTCTTGATCCCACTGTTAAGGGGACGGTATTGAAAGAATTAAGGGGACAGAGACTGGGCATCAGGGAGCTGTCACTAGTGAATATGGGAGTAATATAAATTTTGTTGGCTATTCAGGGTGGAATTTTAATGAAATATATTCAATTTCTCCCATCTCCAGATGCTAATTGTTCTTTTACTTTCATTATCCAACCCAAAGAGTCATGCATTACTTGACTATTAGTTTGTCCATCTCTTCGGAAATCTGGGAAATGAGGATTCTCTTTCTAATGCAGTGTTTCTCCAAGGGTGGTCCAGAGACGCCCAGCATCAGAATTACTCCCAGATGCTGGATAAAAATGTAAATTTCTGAACTTCCCTGCAGCCTCACCAAATCAAAATCTGGTGACTGGTGACAGGGTGCAGGTCTGCATTGCCACCAGCTCCCCCACATGATCTCAGTGAACTTTCAAGTTTAAAAGCAGATGAACAGGAACTTCCCTGGCAGTCCAGTGGCTAAGAAGCCAAGCTCCCAATGCAGGGGGCCCAGGTTCAACCCCTGGTCAGGGAACTGGATCCCGCATGCCACAAAGACCCAGTGCAGCCAGATAAATAAATATTTTTTAAAAATAATAAAAACAGATGAACAACCCAACTCCCATTCCCAGTAACGACTGCTAAGATCTGCTGCTATGGTGAATCACCTGTGTGCTCATCCTGTGCTAAGACTTTACACTCAGTATCTCATTTCATCTTCACAACAGCCATGTGGGGTAAAGTCTGTTCCTGTCCCATTTCACAGGTGGCATACTGGGTGCCTACAAGTTGAAAGACCCACTCAAGGCCATCATCACTCTTAAGTAGAGGAGTCAAGGTCACAACCTCGCTCTGCTCCACTCCACACCTCAGACTTTTGACCACTAGACTATATAAAGTGTGAACTGGGGAGAGAGGTTTACTGCTTGCCTGCCAGGGACTGTGCCAGGGAACAGGAAGACGCATACCTCCATGGAGGGACATTCAAGTAGGAAAAATAGGCGTTTAAAAAATACGTACACAGGGACTTCCACGTGGTCCAGTGGCTAAGACTCTGAGCTCCCAGTGCAGGTGGCCTAAGATTCAATCGTTGGTCGAGGAACTAGATCCCACATGCTGTAACTAAGACCCCATAGTCAAATAAAAATAAGTATTAAAAAGAAAAGAAAGAAATACATATACAAGCAGTTAATTGCAATTAGGTTAGTGATCTTGGAGCTGCTGGCTAACGAAGGTGGCAGAGGTCAGATGATGGAGTTCTGACTTAATTGGCCCTCAAATTCCACATCTCCACAGTAGCCTAAACATTCTCTTCTGCATAGCTGCCTCCATAAACGGCAGCAATTTCCCCTCGTCTGCACTCATTCTTCCTGTGTCCTGACTTATGTAGGATTGTCTCACGGGAACGGAATTACAACTGAGCCTTTGTTTAAAAATTTCTCTAAGCTCCGAAAATTCAGTGATGGAAAATTAAAGTCTCATTTTCCTTTCTGCTTTTGCAGTTCAGTTTTGTGTACCCATTGTTCACCTGCTTCTCACCAGAGCACTGTTTCTATAAATGACATAAATGGTTACAGAGCAGTGTGCGTTTACTAAAATGACAATTTGCAGGATACTTTGAAAGTACTGTGTTTGTTTGAACATATTTTACTTTAAATTACCCAAAAAAGAAAAAAAAATTCTCTCCCTTTTCCCTTTCTTTTCTAATTTAAGAATGAGAAAAATATGTATGAAATGAGAAAATATATATATATATATAAACACACAATTGCAGTCATTCATAATTCAGGTTTAAAATATATATATATATATATGAAAAACTAAAAGAATTCTGCTTCTCCAGTATAGTCATTTCTTTCTATAGGACAGTAGTAAGGATTGGCGAGCTTTGCAGGGATAAAGCTATTATGGGATAAACTAGGTAGAAGAATAGAATAATTTTAACAAAATTAGGATGACATTACTAATTGCCCTTGAGACTTCTATTAATTTCACATTCTATTGACCTGTCTGTGGAAATGAGAAGAATCATCATGGGAGACACAAAATCACATACTCAGGATTTATAGTCAGATGGACAAAAGTTCAAAACCAAGGGCTTTACTCTTACACTGGCTGATCCTCTGACCTTGAACAAGATACTTAACTCCTTTGGGTCTCCTTTAAGGGGACTGTATGACGATAAAGAGATACCATGTGACTATTCCCTTCTTTTTTTATTCCCCTTTTATTTGTAATAAAAATTAAATTATCCCTAAAAATGAAACTGTTTAAAACTGTAAGTTGTAACAATCATCTTTCATCAGTTTTGACATTGCTTTTAAAGTGTTACTATTTACCCAGGCATGGATTTACCATCTAATGGAAAAATGTAGAGCCAGAGACTATTTTTGGAAAAATGCTATAATAAATTTAATGCAGAGAGTTTCAATCCATTTCTAACTGCCAGAAACTTAAATAAAAAAGGCCCCGCTGCACACTTTGCATTACTATTTTATGAAGAGATCTTAAAAAAAAAAACCCTGAACTGTTAGACTGCTGATAAATTTTTGCTTCATAAGTGTTTAGTGTTTATAATAAGTACCAAAGAATTATGTTTTACATTTGTAGGCATTTCAGCTATAGATTTCATTTTATATAGTATCGTATAAGAAAAAACTTTGAGAACTCTTTTATTTTTAATTCTTAAAGAGCAATATAAAAATATTGTAGTTTGGCCTTCAGATCTATATTGATCCTGTGAATGATTTATTCAAGTCTGAGTACTTAAAGATCAAGGCATTTTAATGAAAAAAAAAAAAAAAACACGTGTACAGTGATGTTTCCAGTCATATTTTAGGTGAAAACTGGGAGCTGACCTAATAGAAATAGCTCTTATAATTTTATTATCACATTGTTACTAAGGCCTTATTTTATTAATTAGTATATTGTGTCAGTGAATTTATGTGATTCTTTTGCTTTATCAGGCCTGGTCCTTAGATGCTGTGGATGAGTGACAGGTGGATGAGAGGGTAGATTAGACGAGAGAGTGAGTGAATGGCGACTCCACACTCGCAGTGCAGGGGCCCGGGGTTCTATCCTTGGTCAGGGAACTAAATCCCACTTGCCACAACTAAAGATCCCACATAACGCAACTAAGACACGATGCAGCCAAACAAATATGGCAAGCCTTAGTCATTTCTCAATCCATCAGTTACATTAAGGACCCACGTTGGCTGCAGAATAAACCTTTCTGAAGGGAGCGGAGTAAGTACAGAGCTTCCCCAGCTGCATTTATGCATAAACCATTGTATGCATCACATCCGACGTGATAGTTTATGACAAAAAGGAACTTTTTGCTTTAAAACAAAACAGAAATGGCCTAAGATCAACTGCTTTCCATTTTCATGAGCCACCGCTAGATGGCAAGCTTGTACCCTTGGCAGCAAAAAGCAGCCTGTTTCTTGCAGTGAGCTGGGACCGTCTTTTTTAAATGTATACACAGATGCCTTCTCCTTAGGAAAATTAAAGTCCTACTGGCAAAAATATAACTGACATAACTAGTTTTTATTAGATTCCAGAAATAAACAGCAATTTTCTTGAGATATAAAAAAAATTTCTGTTCAAAAATCTTTTTGCTTCCAAACTCCTAAATACTGTTTGGGAAAAAGCAGTTTCTCAGGGAAACTGCTTCTCTAGGTCAGAAAATTCCTTTTAGAAACTCTGTCAAGGTATTTGTGCCTGTTCCTTGCTGCCCATCAAAGTGGCATGTACAGCTAATGACCTGCATTTTCACAAAATGGGTTGAATCTAGGAATAAATTATCTTGTTTTTCTCTAGTGATAACCAGAGGTTGTGTTCCTGCTCTTCTTAGTTTCCAGTTCAGGTCAACACTGACTTTACCAAATAATGGATTTCCTTCTGTCTTAATCCTCAAGTAAACTCATTTTGTGGTCAGATAGCTCACTCCACTGATGGATAAGGCCAGTGCCACAGATGGACAGTAGAGGTCATAAACAAAGACAGTTGAATAGATCTGCAAGATGAACTTGAGCCACCAGAATGTGGATGAACAGACTGGGGGTCACCCTAAGGAAGGGAGCCATGGATCTCACAGGAGTCTGTCACTGGCCCTGCCCTTATCACCATTACCAGTGAGTCGACATGAAGATGTATTCTATATAGTAAATAACAGAACTGAGATCTGCAACTATCTTTGGCTCCATAAAGGTCCCAGACCAGTAAGATGGAATTTAACAAGAGTTAAAAGCATAAGTCCCGATGGACTAGGTCTGTTTTGGTGTGGTTGTTTTAATGACCATTGTGGAAAAACAGTAATGGGAAAATTTGGGCTAGTTTAAAGGCTGTTCATTGACCATAACAAGTTCATTACGAGAGTCAGTATGACATGACTGCTAAAAATACCAATGTGCCCTTAGACGCTTTCCCTGAAAGAGCATCACTCTCACGAGAGTCTTCTGTCCTGCTCGTGCCACGTGAGCTCAGTGGGGCGGGACCCAGACACATGGAGAGAGCGCAGCAGAGTGGCCCAGCAGAGGCTGCCGGACAGGAGATGGGAGAGCTTTTCTGTGCTGCATATGAGACACTGAACTCAAACTAAGGAGAAGACGTTAATGACAGATTTGAGGTTGACGTAAGGAAAAACTTTCTAACAATTACACCTGTTTGAAAAGTCAGTAGCTTTTAATCACTGAAATCCCCAAGAAGAAATGGAATGCTTGTTTTTCCGGGTGGCACTAGTGGTAAAAAATGTGCCTGCCAGTGCAGGAGATGCCAGAGATGTGAGTTTGATCCCTGGAGCAGAAAATGGCAACCCACTCCAGGATTCTTGCCTGGAACATCCAATGGACAGAGGAGCCTGGCAGGCTATAGTCCATAGGGCCGCAAAGAGTCAGACACGACTGAGTGACTGAAAACGTTAGGAAAGAAAAAAAGTCCTTCTATCTGCATTTGGATAAGAAAAAGAACATTTTCCCCAAACATAATTTACTACAGTAATATGCCAGTTATTGTACTAAGCATTTACTGAGGGCCCTTCTCCAAGGGAAAAGCTACCCAGTCCAGTATTCTGGCCTAGAGAATTCCAGGGACTGTAGCATCCATGGGGTCGCAAAGAGTCAGACACTACTGAGTGACTTTGACTTTCACTTCTGCAAGGACCTGTGATTCCACCAGGGGGAAGAAGACAGGAAGTCAAAGTACAGTGTCTCCGAGGGGGCCAGCATCTGTCTGTTCCACTGCCCATTCCTCTGTCACTGTGGTGTAGAATACCATCATTCACTTCATTTTAAGGGGCTTCGCTGGTGCCTCAGTGGTAAAGAAACCGCCTGCCAGTGCAGGAGATGTAGGTTCGATCCCTGACCCAGGAAGATCCCACATGCCGCAGAGTAACTAAGGCCGTGCACCACAGCTGTTGAGCCCGTGCTCTAAATCCTGGGAGCCTCAATTTCTAAACCCTTGTGCCACAGCCACTGAAGCCCGTGTGCCCTAGAGCCTGTGCTCCACAGCAAGAGAAGCCGCTGTGATGAGAAGCCCGCACGCCACAGCTAGAGAGTGAGCCCCTGCTCGCCACAGCGAGAGAAAAGCCCACGCAGCAACAAAGACCCAACACAGCTATAAATAAATAAGTAAATCAAATTATTTTTAAATGACATGGTCTTACTGGACTAGCAAAGATTAATAATAAATAATAATAATATGCAGGGTTGGCAAGCTTAGGAGGAAACCAGTCATCTCATATGACTCGGTTCAAGATTAACCTGATGGAACTCTTCTGAAAAGTAGTTTGGTAATACATAACTACAGCCTTAAATAATATGAACTCTGTGGTCAAGTAATTCTACTTTTAGAAATGTGACCTAAAGAAAAAAAAATATCAGATATGTATACATACAAAGGGATCATCATCTCAGTGTTTTTTAGCATGGAAAGGAAAAATGTATATATAGAAATAGGTCAGGGCACTGATTTTTTAAAATATTGGCATAAGGGGGAGACAGGAGGACATACTGGTTAGAATCATGGACTTGAACATGCCCGGGCTTAAGTTCTGGCTCTACCGTTTATTAGCTGTGTAACATTCGGCAAGTTACTTAACATCTCTGAGCCTCAATATTTTTCATCTGCAAAAATACCGGTGACAGTACTTAACAGAGTTGTTGTGAACGTTAAGTGGGATGTTAAGCATGAATCCTCGACATGAGGCCTGGCAGGGGCTCAGTAAACGGCAGCGGGCAGTAGTCTGGCGGGTTATTATTTTAGTGCATCCATACAATGGACTATCCAGCAGGCACTGGAAATCGTGATACGCATGTATGCTTATTCACTGGGGCACGCGTTCAGGGTATGCAGTCCAGTGAAAAAGAACAGGAAAGAGAGAGAAAGCTTTGGAAGTTCATAGGCCCATATGTTTAACAATGGTTATTTCTAGGTGTCAAGATTGCGAGTGAGTTTAATTCTTTTCTCTCTGTAATGTTATCTGTCTTTTCCAGTTTTCCTACAATGACATATTGGATAGTACTTGTGTGACAAAAATGTAACAGTTTTTAAAAACAGCAGTTGACACTGAATTCCCAGTTATAACAGAATTCTGGGATGTACAATCACTGTAGTCAGGAATGTGCATTTTTGCTGTATCTCACTGCAGCTGCGTAGAACTCCTTTCTAGATAGTTTCATGACTGATTTAAAGAACGGATGAGAGTCAGGTTTCCTGGAATTTGCATTCACTTCTCCATCTTCACAGACATCTCTAGGGTAACACTTTGAAAAGCTATTTTATTTTTTGTTCTTACGTTGCCAAGCCTCTTCTGACTTCTGTACACCTTTTTTTATTTTTATTATTTCACATAATTTTTGTTTCATAAAGATTTTACATGTGGGTATAAAATGAATTTGTTTTTTTAAGAATTAAGTTTTTTTAGCAGCCTTAATTCTAAAGTATGTGGAGCATAAAATACATTTTGCTAAGTAATTCCCTGCATAAATGTTGTTATACTTCACTTCTTAAAGGTTTAAATTTAATCCACTGTTTTTAGAAAGTGTCATAAAGGCCATATTCTGTGGCTAGAAGAAAAATAAATGTCTTTTTTAAAGGATACCATATTTGTTAAAAAGTAAATTCACTTTTTTGTCATAGCTTTGTCAATTTCATGCCAGTTTTGTTAAATTCTCTCCGGTGAAGTAATTTTTAGTACCTATTGAGCTCCTCTGTGAAGACATTTCAGTGGTTCCGGACAGTTCATTAGCCAATATTTCAACAGGGTTATCCTTGAATTCATATTATCATTGACAATTATGTTTGTTCCAACACATCTGTTACATTAGTCAGCTTTTAGTTCTCTATTATGGGAATCTCAGAAACCATTTAACTGGGTTCAGGTTATCTGTGAATTTTCATATTATTTTATGGCCACCGGCTGCATTTTATGACCCTGTATTAAATCTTTTAGTTTTTCAAATAACTTTTTCAAATGGTCTCAGTTTCTCATCCAAGCGAGATCAGACATATGCCCCAAATCTTCTGTTCAGTAAGTTACAACTACTGCGAAACCCCAAATAAATGAAAAAGAAACAAAAAAACTCTCCTTTAAAAAAAGAAAATCCTGTGTAAAATAGCAGCATACCAAAAACCTACGTACCTGACCTTTCACTAGGTCTATTCTTGGTAGGACATGCCTTCAGCTTTTAATTGGAATCTTTTTCATAATTGTTGCCATTTAACACATTTAGCCTGTCAAATCATGGGATGTCTTTATAGCCATATAATAAACCCTAGAGAACAACTTTTCTGACTGTAGCCATCTGCAATGATCACAAGAGTAGCTTACAAAACACTGACAGTCTTTATGGTAATAGGATACATATGGCAGCCCACAATTATGTGTGGCTGCATTCAATTAGTGTTGTGCAATTACACAGTTTTACTGCTTAGTTAAAACAGTGAAAGCACTACATACTGGGTAATTTGCACTAATCCCCATCTCTTTAATAGCCCCTCGGCGTTTAAAATGTGGGGGAACATCTATAGTATTTAAAGGGCCTGGATGAACATTAAGTTATATCTCATGTTGTGAATACTCTTTGATTGACAATTAATGCACCCCCACCTCATGTGTGGGGCATGTTTTATGGAGACTTTAAAATACAGTTACAGCAAAAAGTTCTTCAACCAGAACCCCACTTGCTGGGTCAGGCTGCCCAAACTTATACTTGCAGGCTGTTAAGGTTCTTTCTGAAAGGAGGTCAGAATGAGGAGACAAGCTAAGGAACTCGATTCCGAGAGTGGGAGACGCCACGGACACCGCATTTTCGACGTGAACGTGTTAGAAGCTTTTCCAACTCCTAACGTTTAATTAAAAACTTAGTTCAAAGTGAATTTATAGCTGCCATTTGGTGAAATAATTTCTGGAGATTGTTTTGTGAAGATTGTGTGTGTGCTCACACACACACACACATTTGAAACACATGCATTTCACAATCGGTGATTTTTAACAAAAGTTTTGACTACATTTTAAAATGGCCTCATTCCTGCCCTGCTGTAAACGGCTGGGGCAGAGGTGAGGAGAGTCCAGCTCAGGCGGCAGCAGGAGCTCTCAGGAGCCCAGCTGTGAGATGCCCGTTGGGATGGGTTGGCCAAAAAGTTTGTTCAGGTTTGCTGTATGCTCCTACGGAAAAACACGATTTTTTTGGCCAATCCAATAGCACTTAGGGAAGGTGCTCTCCCACGGGAGGAAGGGAGACACGACAATATATTCTTCTATATCCTTCTCCCCAAGTGTTGACAGAGAAAAACCCAAAGCAACCTTGTTTCCTGCCCTGCCTGATGGTAAGTAAGTTAAACAGAATTCTAAACGAGAGGCCTGGACATTTATTCACCTGCAAAAACATTTTGCTGAAGCATTTCAAATGTACTTGGGTCCAGAAATGTTTTCAATTACGTGGATTAGGCCTTTGTTTCTTAGCTCTTATTGCCTCTCCTAAACATCACTTTAATTTCTTTATGTGTTCATGAAAATTCTACTGTATGGTTTTCAAAGTTAGAGAGAGAGAAGCATAGTAGTGATTAAAGAGAGATGAAAACATGAAAAGGATCGATTCTGTGTATTTCATTTAAACGATGCTGGTTTACTTTGATTTTTATCATTAAATAATCTTCATTTTCTTTATTTTAGGTAAGTCTTTAGTGGTTTTTGCTTAGTTATTGAAGCTTTGAACTTTATTACTTAGCTATATTAAATATAATTGGCATATGGCTGTAAGATAAAATTCCTATTAAAATGTAGATGCTTAAAAAAAACCCTTTGGTACATGGAGGAAAATTACATGGTCATATTCAGAACTAACATGTTACTTATGACTGCATCTGCCTTTGCCCAACTTTTGAATAGAGTTGGGTGATTATGGATAGTATGTTTAGAAACAAGCCACAAAATCTCTGTGTAAATGGAGTTATGTGATTTGAACTCTGCACAACCTCACAAAACAGGCACCATGAATGTTTGGACCTAACAGAACATCAAAGCAAGAGGTTATTTTGCATTTCGAAGAGATTGTTGGTAACAAAATGGAATTAGGGAAGTAAACACTTCTGCTCTGTCTGGGGATTAAACTAGATGATCTACTAGGTGTTCCCAGCTCAGATTTCTTTTCATGAAAAACATTTGCTTGTCATTTGGACGACCTGAATGGCTGACATGCTAAGACCACAATTTAGGGATTTCTTTTGCCTGAGAGCGTTTAAGTCAGGGAGGATATTATGTTTTGCATCTCTGATACTTCAGAGTCCATGATTCAAACTTGCTGATGCCGACCGGAGCTGGATGGCTGCTTCATTAAAGTAGGGACGATGGTGTCCATCTCAGAGGACCACTGGGCAAAGCCACATCCTTGGGGGACATACAGCTGTCCTTGCCCCAACAGCGCAAGTGCAGGTGGCCCCCCAAGCCTCTGGATACCTGCCTAAGGGCAGCCCGCACTTCATTGTGGCTGAGCCCTCAGGGAGAGGACTCTGTGTTCCGAGTATGGAGAAAATGTGAACAAACATTTTCTGCCCAGAAAAGACAGTCTCTCCAGAGAGGAGGCTCTGGCTGCCTTTTTTTCTGCCAGAACAGTTAGATCCAAACGATCATTGCTGATACTGCAGCTTAGCTGGCCAAACATCTGCACTTGATGCTGCAGTGAAATGAGAAGTGAACCTATTTTTTCCAAAGGAGGGCAGATGCGGTGTGTGAACGGTAGCCATGCTCCTGATGTGTGGAGATGTGCCTTGCTGTGTGTGAGGTTCACACTGCTGTAGCAAGTACAGATGATCATAGAGCAATAACAGGGGCACATGCAGGCCTCAATGGGCTGGAAGAATTATTTTGATGTACGTGGAGAACTTCACCGTTTCCTTGAGGCATCTCCTGGCGATGGGAATACTAGCCTTTTACTGTGCTCTCTTTTCTGTATTTTATTGGTTCCAATGGAGGGTTCTGAATTAGAATTCTGAATGCCCTTTGATACTGTCTTTAAAATAACAGACGTTGTTTGGTATACTGTTTAGAACAGATCCATTTTGTTTGATTGGGGGCTAGAATTAAAGCAGTTAAATACTTGCCCGTGGTCACATGCATCCTTTTCTTGATTCGTTGGGTGAAAGATTAGAGAAAGACTATAATAAGGTGAAAGACTTATTACTGCCTTAATAAGGAAAACTGGACAGAATGCTGACTCTGCACCTGATAAATCTTTCCAAATTGCCACAGGTGAAATGAAATGTTAATGCCCCTTTCAATTATTAATAAAAAAATATAAATAGATCTTGTTGGAAATATGGGGCACTGAAAATAAAGTGTTTTAATAGATGTGTAGTTTTTTTGTTCCATTTACTAAAGAACTGCATCTTTAAAGCTTCTGATACATTAAAATGAAGACATTTTCATAAACTGAATATTTTGCACTAAACACAAAATCTATATTTTTTTGTTTTTTAGCACAAAATCTATATTTCTATATTTCATTGTGTTATGCAAATCAATTTGAATTGCAGCAAACATCAAATATAGATAATCAAAAGGAAAAGAAAATCTCCTATAATCTTACCACTCAGAGACAGACACACCAATATAATGTCCTTCCAGACATTTTTCTTAGTACATATTTTTTTCTTCAATAGACATTTTATGCAACCAGTCAGAAGTCTGTCCTCATTTCCCAAATCTAACTTATTTCAATAAATGTAAACTCACATCACCATTCTAACAGTCCTATAGCCTCCCATTGTATGAACATGCCGTAATTTAATGAACTTTCACTTCCTGGGTGTTTGCCATGTTCTTAATTCTGCAGCAATATAAAGATGTTCTTGTATGTATACCCCTGCATAGTTGCCTGAGTTTTTATTTTATGAAAAATAAATGTTAAGAAATAAATCAACCGAAATCGCAATTATTAATAGTCAGCAGACCAGAAGGGGAAGCTCTCATGTCCTATGACCATAGTTGAGCCCAACAGGAAGAAGAGAGACTCCTCTTCTTTCCTGGCAAGGACTCAGCCAATGAAAAGCCATGGACTGTTTGTTTCCGTAGTCCTCCCATTTCCTGTTCCTCTCTGTAAATGTATTTCCTTCCCTTGCCATGTGGGGACTTGGAGGTAACTTGTCGTGGGTTCAGCTCAGTTCAGTTCAGTCGCTCAGTCGTGTCCAACTCTTTGCGACCCCATGAATCGCAGCATGCTAGGCCTCCCTGTCCATCACCAACTCCTGGAGTTCACTCAGACTCACGTCCATCGAGTCAGTGATGCCATCCAGCCATCTCATCCTCTGTTGTCCCCTTCTCCTGCCCCCAGTCCCTCCCAGCATCAGAGTCTTTTCCAATGACTCAACTCTTCGCATGAGGTGGCCATAGTACTGGAGTTTCAGCTTTAGCATCATTCCTTCCAAATAAATTCCAGGGCTGATCTCCTTCAGAATGGACTGGTTGGATTTCCTTGCAGTCCAAGGGACTCTCAAGACGTCTTCTCCAACACCACAGTTCAAAAGCATCAATTCTTTGGCGCTCAGCTTTCTTCACAGTCCAACTCTCACATCCATACATGACCACAGGAAAAACCATAGCCTTGACTAGACGAACCTTTGTTGGCAAAGTAATGTCTCTGCTTTTTAATATGCTATCTAGGTTGGTCATAACTTTCCTTCCAAGGAGTAAGCGTCTTTTAATTTCATGGCTGCAGGTAGGTACAGACTTCAAATTGTAATTCTCTGCTGATCCTGAATAAATCCATGTTTGCTAGAGAAATATCTGGCAGTCTGTGTTTTAGGTCAACATATATTAGATTTACACCACAATGTCCTTATTTTTTAAGGCATTTTCACTTTTAATTTTTATTTTAGGTGTATGAACACCAAGATGGCAGCAAATCGCTGAAGCTGGGTGACTTTGGACTGGCCACCATTGTAGATGGCCCCCTGTACACCGTGTGTGGTACCCCAACATACGTGGCTCCTGAAATCATTGCAGAGACTGGGTAAATGCTTTTCATGTGTTTATTGCAGTGATGTGCTTGCAACATAGTCTGCTTTGAGAATAGATGACATAGTGCTGTGTTCCATCCAGACAGAACTAGCTATCAGCTGTTTTTCACTTTTTTTTTTTAACTTGAGAAGTAAAAGCCATTTTTTCTGTTTTCCCAATCAAGTTGCCAATTACTGCAGTCTTGCTTAAGCCTTCCTTTTGGCCTTTATTAAAGGTAGAACAGCAATTATTAACCCCTTAGTAAAAAATATTCAAATTAACAGAGAGACATAGAGTGGTAATTAACTAGCTTTGGGAGATAAAAGAAACAGACATGCTGTGTGGGGTGAGTACAGTCCCTGTGGTTACTTCTCCTAAGCTCTCCTTATTCCCCAGTTCCAGTCCTACTTTGGTCCACTTGGCAGCTCATGGACTATCTGTGCAGCACAAACACCCTCAGGCATCAGAAGGCCACTGGGAGTTGGCTTGTTTCTGAGTGCAGCCAGCACAGATTAAAGAAAATCTCTAGAATCAGGGGAGATAGTAGGGTGGCCTAATGCTTACTGGCGACCTAGTACCATATGCCAGGTGCTAAACTCCTGTATTTAGTTCTTACTCTTCCAGTAGATGATATAATCCCCATTTTACATATAAAAAAACTCAGTCTCTGATGACTGATATAAGCTCATGACAGTAGCTGAGTCAGCAATTGAACTCCAGGTCTAGGTGGGCAAACGGCTCTTTCAGTAAGCCCCATTTCTTGCCAAGGATTACTGGCAGTGTTCTGAACGCTGTCCTTAAACAGAAGGATGGGGAAGGGTGGGAGAGCAAGAAGAGACAGCCCTGCCACTTCTCATGAGTGGCACCAGACCACACCTAGCACTGTAGATATTATCTTCCCCTGTGACGGCTGGAGGTAGTTTTTCTACTTGTACTGTAGATGCATAGACCGGAAAGGCAGAAATACAGAACAGATGAGAAGAGAAATCCCCAACGCAGGGTAATGAGGACTTTCTTATTCATCAGATTTGACTGGGAGCCACATCTGTGGCCACGCCTGACCTCCTCCGAGGCACCACCTCAGGCGATGCCCTGGTGGGTGCTCTGATGGCCCACTGGGGAGGAGTGGTGCGGGGCAGAAGAATTTGGTTGGGTCCTGAAGACGTTGGTTGGAACTCATCTGGGCCACTAATTGTGTGATCTTGATCCAAATTATTTACCCCTCTGAACTTAGGTTTTCTTTCTTATAAAGTAGGCAATAATACTTGTCCTGTACAAGGTACAAAGTTATTGGGAAAACAAAATCAGATGATGTATGCCAGTGCTTTATAGATTAGAGAATGTCTTATGTGTAATTATTATTTCTAAAATTTGGGACCTAAATTGTCTCACAGGTCTGTCTCTGTCTTAAATCTTATGTAACTAGACATAGAGAATGGACTTACAGACCCAAGGGGATAAGGGGAGGGTGGGACCAAATGGGAGATTAGAATTGACATGTTAATATATACACTGCTGCTGCTGCTGCTAAGGCGCTTCAGTCATGTCCGACTCTGTGCGACCCCATAGATGGCAGCCCACCAGGTTCCGCTGTCCCTGGGATTCTCCAGGCAAGAACACTGGAGTGGGTTGCCATTTCCTTCTCCAATGCATGAAAGTGAAAAATGAAAGTGAAGTCGCTCAGTCGTGTCCGACTCTATGCGACCCCATGGACTGCAGCCCACCAGGCTCCTCTGTCCATGGGATTTTCCAGACAAGAGTACTGGAGTGGGGTGCCATTGCCTTCTCCGAATATATATACTACCATGTGTAAAACAGGTAAATAGTGGGAAACGGCCGTATAGCAAGGGAGCTCAGCTCAGTGCTCTGCGATGACCTAGATGTGGGATGGAGGCAAGGTGGGAGAGAGGTCCAAGAGGGAGGGAATATATGCATGCATACAACCAACCCACTTCATTGTACAGCAGAAACTAACACAACGTTGTAAAGCAATTATACTCTTCATAAAAAATAATAATCAAAAACACAAACTTGATATGACCATAATAGGCATTGTTACTGAAACCGTTCACTTACTGATATTTAGACATGACCTTAGCGTTACTTTGATTTTTAATCATGTGCCTTAAATTGTCTCTTTTTTAATTATTATTCTTTTCTTGAATATTGTTTAGCCAGTGGGTTGTAGTTTAGTGTTAGTTGTGGCTTTTTTTTAATTTTTGCTTCGTTTGCTGTTTGGTTTATGATAGCAGAACCATCCATTTTGCCATGCTCCGTAATTTGTCCCAGCCCGACTTTGCTAACGGCGGCGTCACTTACCTTTTCAGATATGGCCTCAAGGTGGACATCTGGGCGGCTGGCGTCATTACTTACATCCTGCTGTGTGGTTTCCCTCCGTTCCGTGGGTATGGGCAGTGATCCTTCCTTCAGCATCCACAAGGCATTTGTCCATTCTCTGAATGATCCATTCAGCCTCCATGCATAAAGGAGCCTGTAGCAGGAAAAGAATGGAATGCTGTGTTAAAGAACATAACTTTACTACCTTTTGCTTAATAAGGACTTGTTATTTTTTCCGTGTTGTGCACGCTAGTTTACATGCCTTCCATAAATCTTTCTCATATAATTTAAGAACTCATTCTTTCTTAATTTGCCAAAGCAGTTCCATACTGACATTTTGAATTGCTTAAAAACACAATGTTTTACACATTTACGGGGGAAGGAAGGCCTCCGATGCATAAGGATACCGTGAGTTGGCATTTTCCTGTGTTTATTCTTTATTATTGTCTTTCGTCTAAACAGAAGTGGTGATGACCAGGAGGTGCTTTTTGATCAGATTTTGATGGGGCAAGTGGACTTCCCTTCTCCATACTGGGATAACGTTTCCGATTCTGCAAAGGTAGGTTTTGGCTTCCAGTGCCTTCCTCTTCCTTATAGCCTGTCTCTCTGTGGAGTTATTGAATCATTCTGTGCCAAGAAACAAATGGTATGGTGAATGCTCTCTGTATGCATGTTAGTCATAATTACTGGCCTTCCCAAGCGCTCACAGTCTTCAGGTCGTCCACCTCGTCAGGTGCCCCTGCTTCCCTGGCTCATCACTCGTTGTGGCCACTCCAGTTGCACTGCAGGCTGGAGCCCACCTCAGATTTCCATACAGGTTATTGCTTCACCTCTTTCAGGTCTTGGCTTGATGTCATCTTCTCAGTGAAGCTTTCCCAGAACATCTTATTTCCAGTTGCAGTTCTGAACCCCTGCCTGGCTGACAGTATTGTCCTTTGCTTCATATTCCTCTGTAACACCTCCACTGTTACCTCCATCTGGTCTACCATCTAACTACCTGTCTGTATCTGTCTGCCTACCTAGATGTCTACCCGCTCCAGTATTCTTGGGCTTCCCTTGTGGCTCAGCTGGTAAAGAATCCACCTGCAATGCAGGAGACCTGGGTTCAATCCCTGAGTTGGGACAATCCCCTGGAGAAGGGAAAGGCTACCCATTCCAATATTCTGGCTTGGAGAATTCTATGGACTCTATAGTCCATGGGCTTGCAAAGAGTCAGACAGGACTGAGCGACTTTCACTTCCACTACTTAGATATGCTGCTGCTGCTGCTGCTGCTACTAAGTCGCTTCAGTCGTGTCCAACTCTGTGTGACCCCATGGACGGAGCCCACCAGGCTCCCCCGTCCCTGGGATTCTCCAGGCAAGAACACTGGAGTGGGTTGCCAATTCCTTCTCCAATGCATGAAAGTGAAAAGTGAAAGTGAAGTTGTTCAGTCGTGTCCGACTCCTAGCGACCCCATGGACTGCAGCCTACCAGGGTCCTCTGCCCATGGGATTTTCCAGGCAAGAGTACTGGAGTGGGGTGCCATTTCCTTCTCTGACCTAGATATAGATAGGTGGATATATCCTATTTATGGAGTTCATTTTCTAACTCTCCTCACTAGGATGTAAATTCCTTCAAGACAAGGATTTTTGTCTGTTGTATTGATTACTATACCTCAGTGCCTAAGTAGTGACATAACTGATACTCAACGTATACTGAATGAATGGATAAAAGAATGAGGAAATTAAATGATTTGTTAGGCAGTCAAAGTGAAGGTGCTCAACATGAGTTAAAATGACCAAGAAAGACACCATGGGGAAGCTATGGTGTAACTTGGACCTTGAAAGACAGCCAGGATTTAGAGGCAATGAGGAACAAAGCATATTGTTTTTGTCATTAAAAGAGTTTTTGTCATTAAAACCTCTAAGAAAACTATGAAAATCTTACACAGAGACATTAGTAGACTCGGAGATTAAAAAAAGAAAACTTTTTAGTTGATTCCTCAAGTATATGTCTCCAAGCATTGACTTAAGTTTTTCTAAAACTGATGTTGGCAACTAATTATCTTTTGATTATTCAGTGTACCTGTTTTCTTCTTTGGCTGTATCCTGAGTGTAAGTTCAATTTTAAATCCGACTCCTTAGGCCTGGCCACTTCCATAGAAAATGGTGCACAGCGGGCCCAAATCTCTCATTTTCTTCAACTATCCAGGAATCTACCTCCGGACATAGGAAAATGTGTGGAGTTGAGAGAAGTGTCCAAGAAGAGCCTCAGAGGTGAAAGGAGATGGGATGATAATGGCTGCAGAGGTGGGGGTGGAGAAGCTTTCACCTGTGAGCAGGCTCTTTAGGAACGTGCCCAAGTCCCAGTGCTGTCACTCCGTAACTGGAGGGCAGAGGGCATCTCCTGCACCCCCTCGGCACCCTGCAAAGAGCATCACACACACAGTAGTAGCTTTAGTTAAGTCCTGGCCCAAGTGAGAGAGTACAGGTCGAATCTGTACATCATTGGGAGTAAATGATTCCCGCTGTGGAGCAGTACTCAGAGTCTGTGCAGGTGAGGGACCAGATAATACGTTATCTAGCCATTTTGTTGCATGGGAACTTCTAATCCAGAGGAGACAAATGTCTGACAGACTTCATCATTAAACCCCAAGCTGTGCTCTTCTGGTGCAAATAAATTTGAGCTCATGGCAGAGATGCATTAATTTCAGAACCATTCAATAGTTTCTTTCTTAATGGTTCTATTTTACTTTTATTGATTGTTCTGGAAATTTGTGAATCATTTTTAACATATTTCCTCTTAATTCTTTGGCTGCTAAAGAACAGTTTCTATTTTACCAACTAGCTGTTGGCAATTCCGTATGTCTTTACTCATTTCTTTCTTTCAAACCCAAATATGCTCTTGCAGTTAGGAGAAAAAAAACCCGTTTTTTCTTTCAGCTGGCAAAGTGAAAATTTAGTTAAGGGGTTTTTTAAATATGATTTCTATATTAAAGTAATTTAGGACTCTGTCTTTAAAGTGCAAAATGCTAGACAGAGAAAGGAATATTAATTCCTTCACTTGTATACTTTATTTCCTTCTACTAAAAACATTTTTATGAAATTGATTTTAAATATTTCATTTTATATTTTTCCCTCAACTACAAGGTGTATATTTTAAATTCCAAATATTCACCTTTCCTTTAAAAGGCGGCTACAGGTAAGTTGAGTCGATGTATTTAAGGCTGAGCTTATACAAATGCTTTTCAAAGATAAAAGAGAACCTCTGCATTTGAAAACACGCCATTTTTCACTTTCAGTGTTAGACACAAACAGCATCAAATGTTTCTGTTCACAGGAGCTCATCACTATGATGCTGCTGGTGGATGTGGATCAGCGATTTTCTGCCGTGCAGGTCCTCGAACATCCCTGGGTTAACGTAAGTGACTCCCTCCCTTCCCTGTATCTACTCCTAAACCTCCCTTTCTCAAATCACAACTTTCCTAATGACGCTGCCTCCTGTTTCAAGTGTTGTGTTTGTGTCTGTCCCTCCCCCTCAAACATGCCAGCACAGTTCCAGGATCTCAGCCTTGCTCCACGAGGGCCTCTGATGTATCTGTGCTGACATGTGTTCTCACGGGCCCGTGCACAAAGCATTTCATTTGATTCAGATGGGCCTGCCTTCCGTGGGGGTAGGGGGTGGGCTTGCACATGGTCGCCACCCCCCACCCTGCAACCTACATTCCCTGGTCCCAATTAGGACTAAGTCCATCAATAAGACAGAGCAGATTTTCTGAGTCAGTGCTGCTTTTGCATCGTTTCTAACCAAAAATGCCAGTGACCCAAGGGTCTTTGCACCAGCCCTGGGGTTCTCCAGTGCAGCACTTCTCAAACGAGCCTGTGCTCACAAGTCACCTGGGGGTCTTATTAAAATGCAGATGGTAATGTCGGAGATGTGACGCTCTCGATTTCTAAAAGCTCCCAGATGCTGCTGCTGCTGCTATTTGAGTACAAGAATCTGATGATATTTCTTTAGCTGTAAAAGAAGTCTCCAGAGTAGAGTCATTATTTTTTGATCCTCTCTCTCTTTCTAACTGATTGATATGGTTTGTTTTGAATCATCATAATAATAAATACTAACAGAGTGTTGAGCTTACAGTGTCTGCCCAGGACCATTTTAAGCATCTCACATAGATTAGTTTACAACCCCGTGTGCGTGCTCAATCAGCCGTGTCCGACTCTTTGCGACCCCATGGACTGGAGCCCACCAGGCTCCTCTGCCCATGGAATTTTCCAAGCAAGAATACTGGAGTCGGGTACCATCACCTATTCCAGTGGATCTTCCCGACCCAGGGATTGAACCTGCGCCTCTTAACGTCTCCTGAATTGGCAGGCAGATTCTTCACCACTAGCGCCGTCTAACACAGGGGCTGTTACAGCCCTTATTGACATGTGTGGAAGTCCATTCTTGGGTCTAATGATTCTTGCGGTCAGAACAGAAGACAGACATAGATTTGGATATAGATGCAGACCCAGGCAGGTGTAACATCATCAGTTCATTGATATGAATTTTGCCAGCTGCCTTGAAGGATCTGCCTATAAAATGAAGGCAACAAAATGTTCCATTTCTCTGAATTACCACTTTGGTGATTGGTTAGGTGTGTTTTCCCAAGATAACTAATGACTGAGGATGAGGTTATGATTGAAGGCACAGTGTTGAGACAGATTCTACCTGAGGTGGACAGGAGCTTGGGGTCTTGTTCATTTTCTGCCACTTGATGGCCATGGGCCTAGGTTCAGCACTTTACACATCTGAACCTGGTTTCTCCCACCCCACAGGGAGGGTTTTGGTTTTTTTTTTTTTTCTGTATTTACTTATTCTTTTTTTTTTTTTTTGGTCTGTGCTGCGCTTTCCTGGCTGCACATGGGCTTTCTCTAATTGCAGCAAATGGAGGCTATGCTCTCTAGTGGGTGGTACACAGGCTTCTCATCGCAGTGCTTTCTCTTATTGTGGTGCACGGGCTTAGTTGCCCCGCAGCATGTGGCATCTTCCTGGACTAGGAAACAAACCCATGTCCCAAGCATCGGCAGGTGGATTCTTAACCACTGGACCACCAGGAAAGTCCTGGGAGGCTTTATATCTATATGACTGGAGAATATATAGGAATGTGAGCTTGTGTGGGTGTCTGGCTAAGATTTGTTAACTGTTTGGACACAGCAGAACTTCCCGACTGGTGTACAGATGTGTAAAGACGCATCCTCGCAGCCCTTGGTGGGGACAGTCAGGCAGAGTCCAGGAGCCATCATATCCAGCTTTACAACCTTAGCATTTACCCCCATGGTGCTAAGCAAAAGTTCTCCTTTTCCATGAAGCTGGAAAGGTTAGGAAGCACCTCATGCAAATCTAATAAGGAGCCTGCAAGATAGGCAGGGTGGGTTTTATTATGCCCATTTTACAAATGAAAAGACAGAGGCTACGAGGGATGACTTTTCCAAGTAGCTGGGCTTGTGACTGAAGCACGATTCGCAACCAGGCACCCTCACTCCAAGTCCTGCACCACCCTGCATCTGCCCCTCTCTCTGTCATACAAGAAAGCACTGTGAATGCGGCAGAAGAGGCAGTCTTTCCGAAGTGGGTCATGGTGCCTCTCCCTTAGCCGTCCAGGGTGGAAGAGGCACAGGCCAGCTGCAGGCTCTCCTGGTGGCAGCAGTTGTTTGGGACTGATCTATGTGCTAATTAAAAGCCCATGGTCCTCAAACTGTCACCCTGCATGTTAGCACTGGAAACATTCAGAGTGTGACCACACAGAATACAGTGGAAAATCTGAATTTGAAACACCGCCTTGGAAGGCTCACAGAGAGCCATGGAGGAAAGAGGTTCATAGGTTACAAACAGCCATTTTAGATCCAAAATGCATTTTCATCAGAGGACCACTGCCTGCCAGGCCAGCCCTCCAGGAGCTCAATCTGATAAAGCTTGGCAGTGGGAGAAGGGCCACCCCTGCCGGGCTCTGTGGGGAGGTTGTCTGGAAGGCTTCCCGGAGGACAAGGAGTCAGACCTTCTTCCTGGAGGAGGCTGGGAAGAGACGTCAGACAGCGCCACTGAGGCAGGATATGGATGTTTGCTCTAAGAGAACTTTGTGAATGGGAGCAAATTTGTCTTTGTGAATGGGAGGCACATGTGAGGTGCCTGGGATGCTACTGGAAACAAAATAATCCCTCACCCTGATTGCAAAGCAAATGACCGTACATCAATCCAACTCAGTTGGGTAGAGAAATGAAATTAAGACTTCCCCGGTGGCTCAGTGATAAAGAATCTGCCTGCCAGTGCAGGGGACACAGGTTCCACCCCTGATCCAGGAGGATTCCACATGCCTTGGAGCAACTAAGCCCGTGCACCACAACTGCTGAGCCTGTGCTCTAGAGCCTGGGAGCTGCAACTCCTGAGCCCACTTGCCCGAGAGCCCGTCCTGCATAAGAGAAGCCGCTGTGATGAGAAGCCTGCACTCCACAGCTAGAGAGTGGCCCCTGCTTGCCGCAAGTAGAATGCCTTCACAAGGCAGCAGTGAAGAATAATGAAAAATAAACATACAAATAAATAATTTTTTTAAATAAAAGGAAGGATAACATTTAAGGCATTATCTAGGAGATTTAAAAATTTTAAATACCTTTTAATATAATTCTAACAGATTTTAAATCCTAACAGAAAATAGCAATTTTAGCAAAAAAACAAATGTGTAAAGTGACTGCTTAAGTTTTGAAATTATGTAGTAACTAGTCAAAACACTGATTATTGTCTTTGTCTCAAAATAACAAATGAAAAAAATATGTATCCAAGTGTTCACAGCCAGCATTTAGTATCTGTTGGGGTCTCTGAGTACAATAAATGAACAACACCTATCAAAATAAATAAATTAGGAATGTAAAAGGAAGCCCAGTTAGCAAGACATTTTGCATTTGATGATCAAATTGTATCTGATCACCGCAGCAGACGCCACCTAAGCGGGAGGCAGGGAGGGGTGGAGAATGTAATAATAATTGTAAGGAAGGAAGCCCTAAGGAAGTTGTCAGAAAGCTCTTCTCACATTCCCATTTGTCCTAATTTTCTCTGTTGCTTTATGATGCCCTTTTCACCTGGCACACTTGGAACAGTCTCTTATGAAACAGAGAGCAGAGCATGAGGGCAAGAGAACTGAAAAAAAATCTAGTCAACGAGAGTCACTTGTTAGAACGTTACTCAAGGTGCTTCCTCTAGGCTCCCATTATTCCTTATACACTCTGGGTGCTCCTTGGTGTCTGGACCTCTGCTCTGCTGTCAAGAGAGTCATGAATGAGGCCTCTCAGTGGATGGTTCCCAGGAGCCAGAGAGATGAAGGCAGTAGCAGTGTGCAGCCAGGTGTCTGGGAGAGGGCTGCAGACCCCTGGAAGGAGCACTGACTGACCGTGGGTAACCTGGGGATGCTCATTTTACACCACTGCCCCATAGCTCGGCTGGCAAAGAATCAGCCTGCAATGTGGGAGACCTAATGCCTGGGTTGGGAAGATCCCCTGGAGAAGGGAACGGCTACCCACTCTAGCATTCTGGCCTGGTGAATTCCATGGACTGTCTAGTCCATGGGATTGCAAAGAGTCGGACACGACTGAGCAACTTTCACTTTCTTTCACCATATAGGAAGGGCCTGAGCAGACAGTCTTAGGTGCTTGTACTCCGTAGGTACTTGGTAAATGTGTGGAGACTTTGAGTCTGAAGCAGGCAGTGACTCCATCATCTGTGGCTGCGTACTGATGAAATGCAAACTGTGATCAACACAGGCGTATGAGAAACTGGATTAAGGACCAAACCCTTCATCCAAACAATGAGCTTGTTTGTGGGCTCTGAACTCCACACAGGTCATGTGATTATCAGCTTGTGGTGTTCTCCAGTGTCACAGCCTTCTCTTAACGTAGCTGCAAAATACCAACACTTACTGCCCTGGCTAAGAGTATTTACCTTATTCCTCATCTAGTGGGGAACCATATGATTTAGGCACATATGAGAGTGGAATAGACAATATTATATCTGGACCATTCCAGGGATTAGGAATAAGGGTGAGTCACTTTTTCTCCAAATGACAGTTTGTTGATAGAAAAATGCAGGTTCACTAAGCTTAAATGACAGTTCCAAAGTGCTTTCTTGTTTGTAATTAGGATTAAATTATCAGCATTATATTTCAAACAGATTGTTGTTACTGGATTTAAAAAAAATCTTTATTGAATTTGTTAGAGTATTTCCCCTGTATTTTATGTTCGGGTTTATGGCCAAGAGGCATGTGAGATCTGAGCTCTCTAACCAGGGATCATACCCACACCCCCTGCATGGGAAAGAGGGTGAATTCTTAACCACAGGGCTGCCAGGGAGGTCCCCTATTATTGGATTTTTATTGTCAAGGTTTTGATCTTACCTCATGTTATTCTCCTCATACCATAGGTGAAGGTCCGTCTCAGTGCTACAAATCTACAAATCTGTGTTCTACTTTCAACTATTTTCCCGATGGTGATACTGAGGCTCAAAGAAATCTTTAGCACAAAGCTTAGTAGGTCGATAGAATGCCATCTGATGCCTGGGTTTTGCCTCTAGAGATTCTGATACTGATCCTCACTGGCCTGGACATCAGGAATTTTAAAGGCTGCTGCTGCTGCTAAGTCGCTTCAGTCGTGTCCGACTCTGTGCGACCCCATAGACGGCAGCCCACCAGGCTCCCCCGTCCCTGGGATTCTCCAGGCAAGAACACTGGAGTGGGTTGCCATTTCCTTCTCCAATGCATGAAAGTGAAAAGCGAAAGTGAAGTCGCTCAGTGGTGTCCGACCCTCAGCGACACCATGGACTGCAGCCCACCAGGCTCCTCCGTCCATGGGAGTTTCCAGGCAAGAGTACTGGAGTGGGGTGCCATTGACTTCTCCTAGGTGACTATAATGCGGTTCCCTGGTGGTTCAGTGGAAAGAATCCGCCTGCAGTGCAGGAGATGCAGGTTCCATCCCTGCGTGGGGAAGATCCCTTGGAGAAGGAAATGGCAACCCACTCCAGTATTCTTGCCTAGGAAATTTCAAGGACAGAGAAGCCTGGCAGGCTACAGTCCATGGGGTTGCAAAAGAGTTGGACACAACTTAGCAGCTAAACAACGACAACAAATTATAATGTGAATCCAAGATAGAGACCCTCTAGTCTAGAGCAAAGAGCAGGTTTAAATAAATCAAGGGTAGTTACCTAGTCGATGCAAGACTTCCTATCACCCTCCTGGCCTTTAAATTTTTACCTCTTTTTTTCTCACCTACCTATTCTTTTGAAAAGATACTACCTTGCCAAGATATTCAAAAAGAAAAAAAAAAAAAGAGGAAGGAGAAAGAAACAAGAACCTAGATAATATGCTTTTTTCTTCTGTGCTCATAAAATTCAGCACTACCCATACAAAGATAAATAGGCATTCATCTAATTGTTGCTAGAAATTAAGAGAATCCCCAGTGATACTGTAATACTAAATAAAACCACCTGTCTGTAAGTTGTAAATGAGGACATGGAATTCCACTTTCCATTTGGGCAGCTTACCCTCTCCTTCCTCCAAGATAGATATTAATTTAAATCACATTTTCTCCCCACGAGCAGTGTGAACTGTGGACACAGAGGATACAGAGGGCTGAGACAAGGGCGTCAGAATCCAGAGATGTCGTCCAGCTGGGAATGGTTAAGAGTCGAAGGCTGTGAAACGGACCCACTATTTGGAGAGTGCGCTAATGCACTTGGGATTGTTTAAAACCAAGTCAGGATATTCTGGTAGTGAACCACTCCAGACTGCCACGCTTCTCATAAATTTACAGGTATTATTAATAATAGAGTCTGGCAGTGAGTAGACCGAGAACCAGATCCATGATTCAAAAACAAAACTCCATGAAGGAAGGAAGGTTTCTAAAGCACGACCCCTGGAATGGTTTCCCTCGGAGAGAGAGGAATTCACTTCAGTGAATGACTTCACGACTGAGCCCCACACCCCTTCAGACAGTTCCTCCCCAACATCCGCTCGAGGAATGGAGAGCGGGAGGCTAGGTCTCCTGCAGACAGCTGGGAGAGTTCATTTTCCATTTTGCAAACTAATTTTGTTCTTGTCAGTTGCAATGCTCTGCCAAGTAGTGGACGGGAATTTCTAAATCAAAAACCACTAACCTCAAACCACAACCAGCCCGTGTCAAACTTCAGAAACTACTCCTGGAGACTACATACCAGAACGTATGGTAATAATACTGTAACTATTCGTAGCATACTGCCAGGCTTGTCACGTTTGGGAAAATTCATAGCACATTTTTGGCACATCATCTATTCAGGATAATGGCGATGAAGATATATATATTTAAAAAATGTATGTTTTTAATGGCCCTATTTATTCTACTGATGCAAGATAGTAAGTTAGCTAAATCTCCATCATCAATCTGGATGCCTCAGGTACAGATTTAGGGCTCTGCAAAGCCAGTTGCTTGTCTTTTAATCCAATTATGCTCAAAGCCTTCAAAATTGATACAGAGACTGCAGACTTTTTAGTTGTGTGTGTGTGTTACCTTCTCTAGCAGAGACACCTTATTTCATTGGGAAAAAAAACAACAACACTGAAATGTTTTAAGATTTATGAAGTCAGAAGCATCCCTGACAGCTTGTAAGGTTGTTTCACTACCTTCATTGCTTCAGCATGAACTCGTAACCCAAGGGAAGCTGAAACCTTCAGCAGAATTTAAAGCTAGAGGAACCCCCAGGCCCCAACATCTGAAAGAGTTGCCAGGAGTCTGACAGGGGATTAGGACCAGGACAGAGCCGGGAAATGATCACGAAGCCCGCTGTGTGCATGGTGAGAGAGTCAGCTCTAAGCTGGAAAACGGGCAGGTTAAAAAAAAAAGAAGAAGCCAGGTAAAGAGAAGTTTCTGGCCAAGATGGCAGTGGTGGGGAGGTGAGGAGATGAGACTGCGGTAAGGCTGGTTCTCCCTCGGGAAGTTGAGTAGAGGCTGCCCCCTTGAGTCCCTGCTAGCTGTTTCCTTCACGTTTGCAGGAACCTTTCAGAGGCCCACCCTGCGACCCAGGGCACCTTCCTGTCACCCAGGATCAGCTAGGCCTTCCAGCACTGCCTGCTCCACAGACGTTTCGAGAGCTCAAGGGATCACCTCCCCACATCCCAGCTGAGTGGATGCCCAGTGTCCCTAGACATAGAAGTTTCGAGTTTCTAACTACATTCCTCTGGGCCCTGGGAAGTGCTCAGCATCCTGTTTACTGACCTCCATCCAAATTGTTCTCAACCTCCACTGAGCCCTGTCCACATGTCCTCTGGTGTCTTCAGCCCCTGATTCAATCCTCCTTACCTTCCGACTGCTTTCATCATGGAAAAGCTGACTCACTGAGCCTTCCATTTAACAACTCTGGACCTCTGTCTGGAGCTAACACCCTGGATGCCCTTGAATGCCCTTGACAATGCAACTCAGTGTGGTGGGAAGATGACAGAGTTCCAACCTGGGTCAGACTTGAGTTATCCAGTTTCTAGCCCTGTGACCTTGAGCAAAATTTTAACCTTTCAGAGCCTCAGTTTGCTCGTCTTCAAAATGGGACTAACAGTGCACAGTGTAGAAGGTAAGCTGGGGACCAAGCAGATCCCAGATGTAAAGAGTTAGCACGGGGCCATGTAATGGTTATCTCTTGTCATCTTCCTGCCTTTCTCTTTTAACTCTGCTCCCCTCCTTACCCCTTTCTCTCCTTACTGTTTTATAATCTAGTGCTGTGCTTAGTCCCTCAGTTGTGTCCAACTCTTTGCACCCCCATGGACTATAGCCCGCCAGGCTCCTCTGTCCATGGGGATTCTCCTGGCAAGAATACTGGAGTGGGTTGCCATGCCCTCCTCCAGGGGATCTTCCCAACTCAGGGATCAAACCCAGGTCTCCCGAATTGCAGGCAGATTCTTTGTTGTCTGAGCCACCAGGGAAGCCCAAGAATACTGGAGTGGGTAGCCTATCTCTTCTCCAGGGGATCTTCCCAACCTAGGCTTCAAATCAGGGTCTCCTGCATTGCAGGAGGATTCCTTACCAGCTGAGCTACCAGAGAAGCTCATTTTATCATCTGAAGCTCATACAAATGGCATTGCTTTACATAGCCTGGATCTCTATTAAGAGACGACTGGAGGGACTTCCCTGGTGATCCAGTGGTTAAGACTTCACCTTCCAATGTAGGGGTTGTGGGTTCAATCCCTGGTTGGGGAGCTAAGATCTCACATGTCTTGGGCCAAAAACCCAAAACGTAAAACAGATGCAATACTGTAACCAAATTCAATAAAGATTTTAAAGATGATCCACATTTAAAAAAATCTTAAAAAGGCAATGGCAATCCACTCCAGTATTCTTGCCTGGAAACTCCCATGGACAGAGGAGCCTGGTAGGCTGCAGTTCATGGGGTCACTAAGGGTTGGACACGACTGAGCGACTTCACTTCCACTTTTCACTTTCCTGCATTGGAGAAAGAAATGGCAACCCACTCCAGTGTTCTTGCCTGGAGAACCCCAGGGACGGGGAAGCCTGGTGGGCTGCCGTCTATGGGTTCGCACAGAGTTGGACACGACTGAAGCGACTTAGCAGCAGCAGCAGCCCCCATATAATTTGGGAAGTGACACCCAGTGAGGCACCACTCTGTCTTGCTTCCTCTTTCCCTTCAGGCAGAACCTCAGATTACACCAGAGATAAGACACTTGTAAGACTTTCAGTAAGGACACATCATTTCATCTCGTCAAATGTTTAAATCCTTCTCAGATTTTAACTTAGATTCCAAGGCTATTGTTCCGTTAACCAAAAAAGAAAAACTGTTTTCCATGCATCACTGAGTTTGCTCTTGTGTTTAAAACTCTAGACCCTCTAATCCTAGTTCTCTGGGATTGTCCTCCAGCTTCTCTTTCACTTGTCGAGTTGGGAAGTGAATAAAGGGAGGGTGGTCCTTCACGCATCCTGCACTTGGGCCCCTCTTAAAGAGTACTGCTTTACTCCCACTGAGACCAAGGCTTCCAACTCCAGATCTTCTGGGCCTCACCCTTGGCCAGTCCTCCCCTGCTCTTCCAACTTTCTCGCTGTCTCTCTTCCACAGAAACTCTTAACTAGAGGGAGGATGGTTGACTAATTGTTTGGCAAACATGCCTTGTGGCTTCCCACTCAGGCCCATCTCTGCACCAACATCGCCCCGCCTCACACACACCTGTCAGGACACTCCTACCAGCAGAAACCTAGTGGGGTCCTGGATTCCTTGTGAAGTCGGTGCTCACTGAAAGCTCATCCTGTCTCCCTGAAACTCCTTTGGTGCTTCTCGCTGAGCCACGTGGCTACACTGCCTGCTAGTAGCTCTCTTCTTACCTTCTTGGCCTGTTTTACTGTCTGATGCGATGTGTGACCTCTGTCTCCCAGTTAGCCCGGGAGGGTCTGGCAGATGGCAATGCTATCTTTTCCCCACCTGACCATCCCCAGCACAGCCCTGCACAGAGTAGGTACTGCTCACGACACTGTTGCCATTCAGGTATCATCCTACCTTTACTCCAGTCTACCTTCCACTACATATCTCTTTCCACAATACAGAATTTAAAAAAATTTTTGAATTCACTCTGCATCATAGGAAAGCCCCCTTCGTCTAGATTTGGTTTCAGATGTGACTTAATAAGCAGGATAAGTGTTCCTTCTCCTAGCCATTAATAAAGCAGCAGAAGAAGAGCATAAATTGAGCACCCACTGTGTGCAGGGCACTGAGCCAAGATTTGCACTGAAGATTACAGAAAACATGAAAGATGCGGTACAAGAGGGCAAAGACTCAGTTATACATAAACTTATCTGTGTGTATATACACACACTCAGAGACACACAAACAAGGTCACCCAACACCAAAGGGAATCTAAATAGTGCAAATATATATAATGAAAAAGCATTAGGAGTTTACGGAAGAACCGTTGTAATGAATGGTGCTTAACAGATGGGAAATGTTTTGGAACAGGTGATTAGGACCCAAATTTTGAAGAAAGAGAAGGACCACAGGGTCCATAAGAGCAAAGCCCATGCCTGTTTTTGGTCACTATTATTTCTCCATCACTTACTGTAGTGCCCGGCCCATTGCAGGCATGCACTTACTATTAGCTTAATAAACAAATAGCTGAATGCTGAAAAAAGGAGTAAATCCCATGTGGAGGGACCAGGGAGCAAGCTTGCTGTGCTTGGAAAGCAGCAAACTTATTTTTCCTGGGTAGAGCCAAGAAATTCCATGCAAAATTATGGAGAGGAAGTAGGGAAGGAAAATGATGAATGATGCTGAAGTCTTGCCAGGAATTTTGGTTTAAATAGATAGCAACAATTGTATATTCATTCATTTATCCCACAAATATTTACTAAGCATCTACTATGAGCCAAAGTACATGCTAAGACCTGGGGATTCTATAGTGCACAAAACATACTTTCTGTCTTCAAGGATCGTGCAGTCTCTTCGGCACACACTAGTAAACAGTGGCACATAATTTTGACCCTGGTTCCTATTATTCCAACAGTAGTTAGCAAAGGAAAGAAATCAGTCCAATCTTCATTGTAAATGGCTCCGGCAGAGAGCAGAAGCCTTAGTTCGAGTGAGCTCCAGTGTGGAGTATGTCATGACAACAGACGAATTGAGGGCAGCAAGAAGGATTAAAAACTTAAGAAAGGGGGCTTCTCTGGTGGCTCAGTGGTAAAGAATCCGCCTGCCAATGCAGGAGACACAAGTTCAATCCCTGATCTGGGAAGACCCCGCGTGCTGTGGAACACCGAAGCCAGAGCACCCTAGAGCTCGTTGCTCTGCAACAGGAGAACCCGTCACAGTGAGAAGCCTGAGCACCGCAGCTAGAGAGTAGGCCCCAATCTCCGCAGCGAGGGAAAAGCCTGAGCAACAGGGAAGACCCACACAGCCAAAAATAAGACACATAAACGCACACAATTAGAAAACTTAAGGAGGAACCTTCCCCCTGGAAAGCTGCCTGGGATTATAGAGTGGCTGATCGAGTGGCTGTGGAACCAGACTGAGTTTATTTAGGGGTTCCTGCCTGAGCCCAGGTCCATCAGTTTCCCTTGGCTGCGGGACAGAATTATGGGCTAAGAGGATAAAACTCTTGTGTTACAGGGGAAAAAAAATTGTTTTTTAGATTTTTTTTTTTGGTTGCCCAGATTAACTTGCTCTTTGACATATGTCTCTAGAGTGATGACTGGGATCAATTTTACTAATAACCAAAACCAGAAAAATTTTATTTAGGGACAAAGTAAAAGGGTGAAATGACACAGCAAATTAATTTCAGAGCAAATGTGGACATGAAGGAGCCCTTGGAGCAGTACTTCCAACAACAGTGTTTAATGAGGGGACACTGGTTGGTTTCTTCCTGAAATGTTATGAATTTTAAGATCACTGCCTATTACTGGAATATCTTGGCCTCATTTCCCATTTATCTCATTTTTTTTCTTCTCCTTTTTTTTTTTTTTTTATTTCTTTCCTCCAGGATGACGGCCTCCCAGAAAATGAACATCAGCTGTCAGTAGCGGGAAAGATAAAGAAGCATTTCAACACAGGCCCCAAACCGAATAGCACAGCAGCTGGAGTTTCTGTCATAGCAGTAAGCATCTGAAATATCCACCTATAACTTTTTCAAAGCAATCCACCTAAGAGACAGGCCTTACTCAGGAGATTCCACCCAGAGACAGCGGAATGGGTCATTTCTTTAGACAGCTTGACCATGGAAAGCACCGGCGGAGGTCTGGGGCTTATATATACGATGTGCTTTTGCTGATCATTTCCGTGGGAGTTGCATCATTATCCAACACCTCCAGGGTGCCTTGCAGTGTATATTAATTTCATGATTTATTTTTTAAAGCAGAAAACCGCCCCCACACTGGACTCTGTGCCAATGCAAACTTCTGGGCTCTGAGAAAAAAAGAGTTCCTGGTGTCCTTTTGCCAGGACCTGGGAGGGAAGGGGAGCTGAGACATGGCAGAAAGAGGCTGGAACACTATAGATCTTTGTACGAGACTTAAACGAAAGCCAAAAACATGGCAGGAGGCTTACCCACTGAGATTTTCAGTGAAACTGAATTGCTGCGAACACCCAAAGATATCACGATTTCTTGCTCCTTAGAAATGTCTGTTTTCAAAGTGGAGAGTCTGTTAATATTTACCATTTTGTTGATGCGGCTGCACAAGGCTTTTTTTTTTTCTTTCCCTCTGTTCCATACCTGCAGACATACACTACGCGCAATTTGATAGCAGCTCTAGGCAAAGATTAAATTGGGCAGAGAAATAATGAAACCTCATACTTCCTGGTGTCATATTCCAGAGTAAATATATTCAAGTCCCAGATTACTCGAGTTTTTAATAATTTCCTTTTTTTTCCCCCTGAGTGTGTACATTTTAACAGCATATTCATTGTGAAATCACTTGAGCTGTTTTTCTTTTCCAAACAAACAACTTACGCACTATGTCAAATTTTTAAAAGTATTTATGCTACTAAGTACACATCATTCTTGTCAGCAATACTGAATATTTAACTACTTCTACCGGTGTTTTTCTTTCTCTCTCTTTTCTGTCTTTGGTTGTTTCAGAACTCCAGAAAAGAGACAAAGATACATGAATGACCTATTAGATACAACCAGTCTCAGATCTGGGTTACTGAATATTTGCGAGGAGCTTCCAGAATTTGCAGGTGGCACGAGGGCATGCGTACACTTCCCTGGACTGTTTGCATATCATGATTTTTGATTGGACCCTTTCAGCAGGGAGTTACATGACTGAGTCACTGGCTCACGAGCATACTGACAGCGCTAAGTAGAATGCGTACTCTTTCCTGGTTCTCCTCTGCGCTGCTGGGGATTTAATATTCAAGCTGTTGTTCTGGCCCTAGCTCTCTGGTTCTTTCTAAGGAAATTCAGTGTAGAAGCACAGTGTCCTTCCTGTCTTCATCAGTGTTCTTTGTTATCAGCTAACATTCAGTCAGTAATTTTTGAAGGTAACAATCTCATGGTGCTTCTCAGGGAAACCAGACATTCTATCCTCTGCTTTCATCATTCATTCAAGACATAAGTCTATTCCAAGATGTTTGCTTCCACAGTTTCCTTTTGGAATGGACTGCCAGCACGCTTGTCCATGAAAAGAACTGCTTTTCTGCTCCTGCTGAGGGCTTACAATCGCTAGAGAGGGTGCTTTTCCCACCTGTCATTTTGGGGTTTGTTTTTGTTTTTCCTGGCCTTTTATTTTTAATTAGTCTTTGGTTAAGTTTGCCTTGGTTGCTTAAGAATGCTTTGTACACAGTATTCTGGGAATCTTATGGGAATCTTATAATGACTGAGAGCAGGAATTTTAGGGCAATTCTCCAGTGGACAGACAACACAGATGGGAGGGGAAATCCTACTTTAATCAAACAGGGATAAATTTTGAAACCTATTCCATATGAGTTCATTAAAACTTCATCTAAGTAGATCTCCCCCAAAACCTTCCATTAGTATTTGAAGACTAAAAGTCCACTGATTTCTTTCTAACATCATGACTGGACCATTTTGAATGTAATTTAGTATCAGTTTCTCAGTTCATTACTAACATGTTTCCATGGAGACTGTACCAACCGGTAATAAACTTATAAATTGTAGAATGGGCTGTGTGATGCTAAGTTGTGCGTTAGTTGCAAGCTAATTTAACCTCTTTATCCACTACAAAGTTGTGAAAAAAATCATCCACTTAGGTTCAAAATAATTGACTTTTTAGAGAAATAACTGAAAAAGTGCCTTGTCAAATTCTAAAGCACAGTTCACATGTTGACCACTATGATTAATATTTCAAATGAAAGAGAATATGGCTGTAAATTTCAGAGAGTATTTCAGGAGGAGCTCACAGGCCATAATAGATGCATTTATGCATCTTCTCCAGAATGCTTCTCCCTCATATAAATGTCCACACCCTCCATAAAAACCTGGGGTAGGTCACCAGGTACAGGATGGGAGTTAGAAACCAGCCAGTTTGACTGCCTTCGTGCTTAGCTTTCAAAATGGCACTGGATAAGTTAATGTATACTCCATACCCATGTTCCCATTCTTAAAGTGCAAAGAATTAGACTCAGGGGACCATCGCCCAATGAAGGAGCCCTGGCATTAAAAATATCCCAACTCAAACTAAAGTTTAATTGCAAAGGAATGACCTTCTGCTGTGAGGCAGAATGTAAGTGAGAGGTAGAAGGAATAGCTTTCATAAATGATGTGTTCTATAAAGATCATTTGACAACTTAATAATAAATATAATTATTGATTCACCCACATGATAGAAATTTCTGTAATAATTACACTGTAATGATTTCTATTTGATAGGTATAGGGGAAAAAGAAACTGATTTCAGCATAGATTTCATTCAGACAGAATTTTTTTCTCATGGGCATGTATGCTTTTCCCAGAGGCTATCAAATAATGTATTTTATTTTAAACTGCCATGATTATAAGACTGGTTTTTTGAAAATTATATGCACCCTTTAAAATTCAAAAATATATATACTGTCTAGAATGGAGTATCAATTGGCTTGTTTGTTTGTTTTTTCTTCAGAAAATCAGCAATTAAATTATTGGTCTTTAACTGGTAATTCTCTTCCCTTAGTTAGAAACCTCACTATCTGCTCATACAGGGGTTCATGACACTTTTTCTTTCTCAGAGTGACAAAGGAAAAAAGAGCATACTGTCATAACAAACAGACTCTGGTCACAGGTATAATTTATGACGTGAGGGTAGTTTAACATGCATTCATGGTTCTGAACCTTAATGTTTTCTGTTCGTGTTGTCATTTTGTTATTCTCTACCTCCCACCCCCTACATGATTAAGACCAAAGAGAGGACAAATGATAACTTTATGTTAAGGTCCTCGAGTTAGCTGGGAGAGTAATTACCCACTGGAGGCTCCCAGAGATCGCTGGGCCCTTCTCAGAGGAGGAGAGGTGCCTGGCATTTAGGTCAGATGGCGTGACTAGGTGGAGCCCACCGCTCTCCTCATAGCTGCAACACCCCGTCTCCATTGTTCCCCGCTGCCTCACTACCTTTCCCAGTAGTTGGGGGATTAAAACACAACCAAACCAAAGAAACCCAGAACAGACCAGAGAAAGGGAAACAAAAGGTTATTAAAATGCAATTTATAGACATAAAATGGAATTAGAGATGACATTTTAACGGTGGACTTCTTGAGAGCCGAGGGAGGGGAGGGAGGCGTTATTAGATTTGCTCAGCTTGATGAAGAACCGATGACTCAGATGTCAGTTCCAATTTATTTTTCCTCATTTAATGCTGTTTATTATTTTAACCGGTAATTTTCCTAATGCTTTCAAGTTCTTATTTTGCATTTTGCTCATGCAAATAGAGAATTTCAGTCTAATTGAACAAATCCATACTAATCAGTGTACTAATAATTGTGATCGTGGGCAGCTTCCTTCTGAAGGCGGGGACCCCTGCACTGGAGCCATTTCCGAATGTGGTGTCATGGGCCGCCTTGCCTGTAGGTGGCAATAGAGAGCCAGTTACTGAGTAGCTATCCCTGAGCTGAAACAGAAATGCAGGCCTTCATCTTCCTAACAGCAAGTGTACTTCGATTTTTTTTTTTTTTCCTAAATAAAACAAACTCTACATTTTTTTTGTACATTTTTTTTAAAGATCAAAATTTCAAAGTGCTGTTCTCTGAATACTGGGATAGCCTAGTTTGTCATCAGAATACCAAATCTTCTGAGCAGTTTCTAGCTTAAATGACGGCTGCCCTGGCATGTTTCTGAAATGCCTTTGTGAATTTTGTGGTAGAAACTGTCCTCAGCATCATGGCAGTACCACACTTGAAAGCACTCATGAGCCTCTCCAGAAAGAAAAGTGGTCAGTTTGCTTCCTCTCGTGGGCAGAACGGGGAGTTGGGCGTAAGGCATGATTACTGTTTCTCAAATTTGGGGGACTGAATCTTTTCTTCCTAGGAAGCCAAAAGCTAACATCTTATTCCAGGAGGAACAACTTTGAGAACCTATCCTGTCTTCTATTTATTGTACTTTTTGTCATAAGCACTTACGTGTACATGTGCATTTTTAATAGTGAAAACTTTCATTTTATTTTCTATAATTTCTTAGAGAAAATTTACTGTTTTATACTATATCTAGTTTAGAAATGTAATTTCTTTAAGAGTAGCTTTGCTTTTGAAGATTAACTCTGAGAGAAATCCAAAGTGCTGTGATTCAAAACTTGATTCCTCTCATCTTTTATTTTTTTAATGAAGGCCTCAAACTTAAGCTTGATGGGGTAAGATTTTTTTTGGCGGGGATAGGGGGATGTTCCAATCTGCTTTCTCTTAGGTGGCTAAAGCTGATTTCAACACTTTATGGTAAAGCATTTAACACTGCTCTAGAATATGAAGAGGTGTTTATGTCTTTTGAAACTGAGAGGATATTATTAAATGTGCATTCAAAAACTTGTTTGACAAATTAGATCTTTTCTAACAAATTGGCCTCCGAGGTACTCATGAGGGATTAGTGTCTTTTCTTGCCTTTTTATTTTCAATGTATAGATTTAGGGTATTAGCTAGTCGCCCTGCACAAGAAGCGTCGTTATTTCTATATACATATATAGTCAGTGAAGAACAGCTTGGTCTGGAGTCTTAATCCTTTAGCACAATGTCGATCCACTGAGTTGCCCCCGTTTCTCTCTGCTCAGCTGGACCACGGGTTTACCATCAAGAGATCAGGGTCTTTGGACTACTACCAACAACCAGGAATGTATTGGATAAGGTATGAGATGGTGCAGCTCAAGTCAGTGTTTCCATGGCAACGTGCTGGCAGTCTCCATTAACCAGTTCCTTCAGTGGATAAACATGCTTTTGATTTGTTATCCAGTCCATATGCTGCTTTATCAGTTTCATTTTAATCTTGATTGAGATGCCACACCCCCTCATTCCTTTTTTTCACCCATTATTCACACTGACATTTGCCAGCTTTCTTTCCATTGCACATGCTCAGTATCAGTTTTCCTTACAGTTAAAAGGACAGTATATTTAGTGTTAATGTCGAAGCATTTTCCTGATGCTGCTAATTAAATCAATGATTTCTAGTGTTCTTCTGTCCCTTAACAAATGGAAGAAAAATAGTACCTTAGTATATATTCTATAGAAGTATATACTGTCATTTTAAAATCATCAAGCCCGACCTTGACCTTAGTAGATGGATGAAACAATGCATTTACACCTTAGTCGTAGAAGCTCCTCTAAACACGGTGAGCTATAGAATGCATTGTGTGTGTTGGTAAGCTTGTGTTCTCAAATTCTCCACCTTTTTGTTTCATTTTGTTTGTTTTATTGTTCCTTCTCTCCCCTTGGAAATCCCTCTATGTACTAGCTATTGCATGAATTTATTTTTCGGTATTTTGTAACTGTCAGATTACTTAGCTGGCTTATCTGCTCAAGCAAAAGGGACTATGGGAGGTATCGATTTTTTTTTTTTTAACTGGGTTAAGAATTCTATCCAATCGTTTTCTATTCTGGTCAACTGCCATAGCATTTCCTTCAGAGGGCATTGTTTGTGTCTCTTTAAGTTATCCACAGGCAGGATGAGTTTTGATGATTTGAGAAATGAACTCTGAGAAGTCCTAGGCAACTTTTCTCCTCCATCTTAACGTTTCTGAAATGATCTCCAGGTAAAGCTCCACATTTTAGCGTTAGCTAAGAAAAATTCTACTGGGTTTGGCATTTCCCCTCAAATGATGGTGCCTTATACTATTTCCAGGAATAGACTAACTCATTAAAAAAATAAGAATAATATGTATAATAATATATAATTTTAACCTCCAATTATTGCTCTTAATTTTTTCTATAATTAGACAGTAGGATCAAAGCCCTTAGAGAAGCAGACACAGCTAATCTTTGACAAACTATCTAACTGTCTAAGATTGTGGCCATTTCTAAGCCTGCTGAAAACAAGAAAATACTCAAATTTCAAGAAGTATCTTGAAGTCAGTTTTACACAGAAGGTATTTGTATCTTCTGGACGGATGTACACGCAGGAGTTACAGTCCTACCTTTTTATTTACCTAAGTAAACAACACTATAGACACAGAAAGAACTTTGTGTTTAACCTTTTTTTTTTCTTTTTTGATGGGGGGATGACTCAGTCATTTGTGCAGACTTTTTTTACATGGAAGATGATGCATCCAGTTTTTCACTTTTTCCTGAAATGTAATATACATTCTGAAAAGTGCACTCGAGTGCACATCTCAGTGTATTTTCACAAACAGCAAGCAGCCCCGAGATGAGGCACAGAGCATCTCTAGCAGCCCCAGAGGACCCCTGCCCCCAGGGCTCTTCCAGGAGGGTCACGCAGCCCCGAGGGCAAGCTCTGACCTGGAGTCTGTCCACATTAATTAGTTTTGCCTGGTTTTGTTCTTTATATAAACCGAATCATGCGCCACCTTTTTTTTAATTGTGTGTCTCCTAACCTCAGGGATATTAACCAAACATATATGAGTATAAAGATATACAATTAAAGATAGGTATCAAATGTGTCTAATTACAGTTGTGCCTATTTGCATAACACAAATGACAATATATATACATTAATTTCAAAAAAAATCTCCAAATAATTATATTACTAAATTTGTGGGCTTGAAGGGTGGGTGCAAAACCCCAAATAAACACAATAATTAATAGATGTAGCCAAGGATAGAAAAGGCCATTTAACTGAAATCCTAGCAGTGGTTCCCATCAGCAGACAAAATGACACATCCCTGAATAATGGGCAGGAGCAGATGGGAGATAATCTCTTTTTCCTTCCACACATAAACTGCTCTGTTTTCCAGCTGGGGGCAGTAACAACAATGTTTATAGTTAGTGCTGTACTAAACAGCACACCCAGTATGTAAAGCTAAATTGGAGAAATGAGGCTAAAAACTCATCTGCGTATATGCTTAATTAGGAAGTTTTATAATGCCATTTAGCCCCAGAACGAACACACTCCCCTCACTGATTGCAAATGCTTGCCTTTTATCTCCACGGAAGTGGGAGCATTTGTCTAACCACAGTGGCAGCCAACTCGCAACATAAACAATCATTGCGGGCGGAATGTCCCCGCTCCCAATTGTTGTGTTTACAAGTGCTCCTGGCTGTTTTCACTGCTCTGAGCAGAACACCCGGAGACGGGCTTGCATTTGGTAAAGCAGCTCACGGGGCAGAGGCTGAGCGAGCATCTCTTAGGGCGCCCAGCATTGGCAGTGTCCCTCTTAGGAGGCTTATTGCTGATGGTGGAGAAATGGGGGACGGGGGCTTGTTCCTCCTCCTCTCATTCGGTCGCCTGCTTTGAGCACAGAGACGCTTCCAGGCTGTGGCCAAGGGAGCCGCATCCTGCAAGGCTTCTCTTTCCAGGAGACCTTACTCCTGTCCCCCAGAGCCTCGGGGTGACCCTATCCCAGGAATGGGCTGCCTGAGCCATTCCACCCTCTCATGGAGGGACTCCAAAGGCCCTGGAAAACACTGATATTCTGTTCCATTTTTCCCTGCCTGAAAATGCAACCTTATCCAAAGGGGAAGCAGTCATCCCCATGCCTGCTTTTCGGGGGAAGCTGCCCCCTGGCAGGTGCTGTGCCCAGCAGCACATGAAGAAGAATTCCTGCATCTTCTGCACACAGAACGGGGCAAGAGCCAGAAACCAACTGAACGAAACAAGTAGCAAAGCAAGACACACGCTAAGAACGCCACATAAGATAAGACGCGGAGTAGAGCTAGGACAGTAGGGGGCTGGAGTTCCAGCCCTGACCTGACTCGTGTGCACCCTGGATTCGAGCGCCGTCCTCCAACAGTGAGTAATGAGGCAGAGCTGCGGCAGCCACGCAGCCCTTGTAAGCCTGTTCAACGCTGCCGTGCTCTGCTGCTAAAAGGAATGGGTCAGTTAAAGGCATCTTGCTCAGTGTAGGTTTGAAAGATCAGTTCCCACGAAAGCCAGAGAGGAACTCCTCACAGGGTGAAGTAAGTAAGTAAGTGAAGTTGCTCAGTCATGTCCATCTCTTTGTGACCCCGTGGAGTGTAGCCTACCAGGCTTCTCCATCCATGGGATTCTCCAGGCAAGAATACTGGAGTGGGTTACCATTTCCTTCTCCAGGGGATCTTCCCGACCCAGGGATTGAACCCAGGTCTCCCGCATTGGAGACAGACGCTTCCAAAGGCACATGAGAGGTTGCAATAGGTTGCAAAAGTTGGCTTGGCCTTGCTCTGCCCTTGAGAAAAGTACCCAGCCCCCAAAGAGTGTCAGAAGTGCTGTAGGGTCAGAAGGGCAGGGGTCTTAGTTCTAGCAAAGGATTAACCACTCTCCCCGACCCTGGCCTGGGTCTCCCTCAGTAACAGAAAGTTTAACACACAGAAAAGGCACAGATTTAAACTTCGAAACCACCCAGACTGTGATGACAGAGAAAAGTATAGAGAAAGTATGAGGTCTGGTTCTACACCTGTCCCATGATACTAAAAAGTGAGTTATTAGGTTCAAAAGCTGAGCAACAGTACTTTGTCTTCTATTGATAGTTCCACAAATGGTCATTAAGAGAAACACAGAACTAGTGAGACATCTGTATTATTTTACCAAGTCAAACAGGTTGCTCACTATCTGAGATTTTATTTTCTTTCATTTTATTTTCAGGGCCCCTTTAAAAGAGGATCCATATATATATATATATATATATATATATATATATATATATATATAATCCTTTTAAAGCTTAATGTATTTTATATTAGAAAAGAGAAGTTTGCATGGCATTCCAAGACTTACTGATTGTGTATAAACTGGAGTGAAATTTTACATGTTTTCCTGAAAGTCTTGGTAATTTGGTATTGATGGGAAATTTTGTGGTATTGCACTTATTTTAATCTTGCCTCAGCACCTCTTTCCCTCTTTATGATTTAAAAAGACATATACATTCTTTTCTATGTAGTTGTTCCTGAATATTTTGACTCCACATGTTCGCCAGTGATGTTCACTGATAGAATGTAGGTTTTATGGGGTATAAACATGTAGGAAAGAATGATCATAAAGAACTTAATTGAAAGTATTGACACACTGTTATTTTATTGAGTGCAAAATATCCATATGCTGAAGTCAGACAATTCTCAAATACATGTCAAACACATGACACTTCTAGAAACTAAAAAGCCTTGAAAATCGAGATGAATCAAGCTTGATTAAAGATGGGCAGCTCTGTGCATGGAGAGCCTGTGGCCTTGGTGTTGAGAAGCCCTGTTTTGGATCCAGCCTGTCCTACTTCCTCGTGTTGTGACCTCAGGCAAGGCATGTGTTCCTTCTCTGATTTTCAGTTTCCCTGCCTATAAAAATGAGATGGGTGTTATCAACCTTCCAAATCTGTGGCAAGAATTAAATGTACAAAAGTGCCTTCACAGACTCAGCCCAAAAGAAGAGTCTGGAAAAGACTGCTCCAAGAGAAAACCATCCATTCCACACGAGAGAGAGAGATTTTCCTGAGAAAACTCATCTCTCTCCAGAGCAAAGCATTTATTATTAAAGTAGAACCATGACCTTTTTTGATGCTGTGATTGGAACAAACTGTTGAATAAGCTGTATGTTAGATTATTCATGAATTGAGGGGCATTAAATTTTACTTTAAGTAGTCTATAGCCCCAAATCCTGATGAAGTATATGTTTAATTAAAAAGTTATCCTCTAGGGCAGAGATCGCCATGTTATAGCCAATGGGCACTGCCTGTTTTTGTAAATAAAAGTTTTATTGGAACACAGATTAGAACACATTGGAATGGATTGGAACACATCCATTCACTCATAACCAACCTATGGCCACTTCCACTCTACAAGGGCAGAATAGAGTAGTTGTGTCAGAGAACTATATAGCCTGCAAAACCTGAAGTATTAATTATTCACCCTTTCCAGAAAGAAATTTTCATCTCCTATTCTAGTAGGAAAAGATACCACCTGGTGGGCTTGTTAAAAACTATATAACCACCACCTGGTGGAATAGAATGCCTGGCACAGAGTAGGTGCCTCAATAAATATTTGCTAATAAATAAATGATTGAATTTTCCAAGGAGGGGACCATTAATGGAGAAACCTTGATTTTTGAGGATAAATGTGTTTTTTAAGAGTTTGGGGTATCTGAGAGCCTAAACAATCAAATCACATATGAAATGCTCCACAACTGCATTGACCCAGGAGTAAGGTTTTGGCACAGCTAAAACAAACAAAAAACTCTAATAAAAGGAGTCACCCCTTAACCCACTTGCTTAGTAAGTTCTAAATTTCCATAGATTTTCTTAAGATAAACTATGCCTGCAGTTGTCCTTTTGTTTATTAGCCTGATGAAGGAAAAAACAACATGGCAGCCCTGCTTAACTTCTGCTGTGAGACAGTCAGGCGTCATAGAGCAGAGGAAGCGTATGAATTCACCCTCTAGAAGCCTGAGCTCAGCAAGGGGCTATCATTTTAACCTTCTGATAGGAGGCCACTAGAAACCTTCTGCAGAGCTGGACAAGATTCTGTTAAGAACCAGATCAGCGGGAGGAGCCTACGTTTATGAAGTAGTAGAGAAACCTGGGGCACCCCTACCCCGGGACATGAGAAATCCCAGTTAAGAGACTGGAGCCTAGGAAAGAGCTTCAAAGGCCGATAGTTTCATTCCATGAAGTCCCCCTTTGTCGCCTTCACTTTAGGGAAATACCATGTCTTAGTCCAGATACTGTACAACTCCTGGCGAGACCCCAAAAGGGTATTAAAGCAAAACAAAATAAAACCATAATAAGTATGGCTGCGAACCAAAAAAAAAAAGAAATGAGTAGGGTGATATATCAATTGAGGTGTCAGCTTAATTTTACTAGCAAGCAAAACATTTCCAAAGTGGCAAGCGAATTGTAACTCAGTCCCCACAGAGTAAGGGCGAGCGAAGGAGAGGGTTCCTGAGATTAATGCCCCAACAGCTGCATCCCCGGCTCACTCTCCTAGGTGGTATGAATAATGGATGGGCTCAAAGGCAACATGCACGATAATGTTCTTTTATTAATGAAATGAAGACTGTTTGTGATGGCTAGCAATAAATTTAGAAATGTAAAAAAGGAGAAACAGTCACTGCTTGCCTCTGAAAAATGCAGTTACTTAGATCCAATAATTACTGCCACATCAGAAAGCATCGCCTCCAAACTTAAATGAGGTGTATCTCTTGCAGGTCCTGCATGACAAATATTTTTGATCCACAGACAGAAGGCCTGTTGTTTACTGAGAGAAAAACAGAACCCGTTCTAGTAGATTGATGGTGATATTAAGCATATTCATGGCATTTCATAGGTGGGAATTCCCCTGGGGGTGAGGCACTGTAGTACCTCCCGTCATTCTCTGCACTGCGAAATAGCTCAACCGACGTGGTGGTTAGGAAACGTGCCCAGGGTCACATAATCAGCTGAGGCAGAACAGAAGGCCGGCTCTCCCCACTTCCCCCTGCTGCTGCTACCAAGGGGCTTAGGCTACAGCTACCAGGCAAGGCAAGCATTGCACAGATGTGGGTGACTCAACCTGGCAAAAACAAAGTCACGCCCCGTCTCCTGCTCTCACTTCATTTCTGACCTTCCGCCCCCACCATGCTGTATTTTTCCCATAACATAGGCCAGGTGGGTACAGCCTAGGTGTTCATGCTGCTTTCCAAATTCGAGATCAGAAAGAAGGATTTCAAAAATCTGAGTACTGTCTAGTTTTACTGTGAACAGAAGCCGCCATTGGCCAAACTCATTCGGTGAATCTGTTGTTGGGATACATTTCCTTGGTCTTATTCAAGCACTGTCTCTCATTCGCATGCCTGGTGTTACGGCATGCACCAAAACATGGTCAGTCTGAATTTCTTTACGAGCTCCAACTGCTATGTGCGTCTGCCCATGAGCTGCTGAGGTAACCGGCATGATTTTACCATTCCTCGGGTTTCACATTTCATGCAGCAGCTCCTCAGGACACCCTGATCAGCAAGGGCTTGCAGTCTGAGGTAGGAGCGTGGAGAGTCTCTTCTGTGTAGAACACGAGTGTATTTGTGACTCCATATAAATGATATGGTCCTTTGGTCCGTTGTTGGTTCTGTTTATCAGGATCCCCCAGTCCGCTGTTAGCTGGCTGTAGCCCCGCGCACCACAGCTGTCATCATTGGGTACGTGTGTAAAATAGCTAGATCAGAGCTTCCTATGTGGTTACTACTGGCCAGCTCCAGCATCTCAAGAGATTGCTTGCTCACCTCTAACCTGTAATAATTAGCACCAAAATGTGATAATGCAGGCTTCAGATTTTCTTACGAGCGTTTAATGAAGTGATAACTTACTGAGGAAACACTTGGGAATTCCACAGCAAGTCCATCCATGTCTATTGTATGAGCTGCAAACTGTGAGCAAAATAAACTCATGAAATAACAAATCCGTTAGAAAGTCTTAAGTTTTAATGGAACATCAAGGCTGGGGACAACCTTACCTTATAAAGACAGGCATTAGGGAGGAGAGACCCTATTTGCTTGATATCTGGGAAATGTTTGTGATTGAGAAAGAGGAGAGCAGGCTTTCAGAAATGGTTGAAAGAGCCTGGAATTTAAATCTATGAGGCAGCACTTTAAAGGGAAAGTTATGAATGTTTTCTGGGGAGAAAATTACCAATTGGATAATAAATATTTTTGTAGCATTGCTCTTAAAAATTATGTATTGGCATATTATTCTTCTTTGCAGAATTCATCTGTCCTTAACTACCTGTAGGGGCTACAGAACTTAGCTGAAAAACTTGAGCAACGCAGATTTTAGAGGAAAGTTAATTTTATAGGCACAATTAAAATTCCAAAGAGATCATATATGACAGAGCTTATTGTGATAAGACACTGGACCACGATCCAAGGTTATTTAGTGGATAAATAGGAGTATAAGAGATTATTAACTTTATCTGATGTAAGCATTTGATCATATCTAAAACATAAACTGCATTCTTAAATATTAAGACTCACAATATCTTTAACTTCTTATTCTTTTATACTATAGAGTTGCTTGGAGTTCTGTTTTGTTGTTATTCAGAAAGTATATAATCATCTAAAACAACATAATTTTGTATTAGCTAAGAGATATTTAATATACCCTTCGATGTGTGCCACAATTGGCTAGGCAGTCTGGAAAATGCAAAGAAGGAGCTTGCATAGGATTTGGAAACGATGCACAGAAAAGACCTGGGTGTAGTAAATGTCCAAAGTCTGGTCAAGACAACACTTGCCTGAGGAATTTAGAAAGAAAAAAGTGTGATGGAGAAGGTGAGATTTGATCGAATCTTAGAAAACAGAAATGTGAGTGGGCAGGAAGCGAGAGAGGGTGATGTCAGGTTGGTGAACACCTTAAGCCAAGATGCAGAGGCGAGCATGACTGAAGCACCTGCAGAGAGCTATCAGTTAGCACTGTTGGGGTCTCACGTGAAGAAAACCCAAACCCAACTGGCTTTCAGCAAAAAGGAGAAGTATGATTTTATACAACCTGAGAGGTTCAGAGGCTGGCTGTGGCTTCAGTCATGGGTGGACTCAGTTGTCAGCAGCCTGGCTGTCTTTCCACCCCTCCTCTTTGCCTCCCTGTAATGGCTTCAGTCTGGAGCTTCACATGGTACCACCTCCAGCCTGGCCACCCTCTCAGCTGGGAGTCACTGTGAGTCCAAATCGCTGGGTAGTCTCCTCTGGCCTAGGAACTGGGTGGGGTGCCCATCCTGAACCAACCACAGGTCCTGGGGAACACAGTCAGCACAGGCTTGCTTCTGGGTCACAAGCCAGCCCTGCCTCACCCTCTGAGATGGAGGTAGGGTGCCCTTCACTGGGACCACAGATTGCGGGAGCGGGGGGTGTCTGAAGGGAAACGGGCATGGTTAACTATAAGCAGAACAAGCGGGTGCTGTGTCTGCTAATGGGGACACTGGGTCTCCTGATGTCACAGGATTATTTTGAGTGATATTAAGAACTAGACACTGGAAAATTTATTGTAAGCACATTGTGACTTCTAGGACAAGGAGTTTGACTGCATGAGGAACTGTAAATAAATCAGTCGTGGGCAGACTGACCTGTCAGCTGGGTGCGGGACGGCCCGGGGGTTGGGTGTGCAGGAGGAGGGAAGTCCCAGGACCTCTGTTGTACTTGCCCACAGTTCAAAAGCTGCGCGTCTGAGAGCATCTTCTTTGTGCTGTGAACTGTGGAGACACAGACAGGATGCCCAGACCTGATCCTGCCCTCCACAGCGTCCGCAGCGTGGCAGGGAAGACTGCCTCAGAGTCGGTCACGGTGCAGGCAGGATGCGCGGTGATAGCTGTGCTGGGCTTCATGGGAATGCGGAGAAGTTCTTAAAGTGAAGCTCAGTCCCTCAAGGCGGAAGCAGAGTGAGCAGGGGCCCAGGGAGCAGAGGCCTGGGGGCAGTGACGTCCTCTGGATCATCTCTGAGAGCAAGTGTGTTGGGAGCCCTAAACCCTGCTTGTGGAGCCTTTGAGAATATTGAGCAGATCTGGGTGGGTTGGAAACTGCACACCTGTCATCATGCCCAGGTGTCCCTCGAAGTTCACAGGCCCAGAATGGGACTGTACACGCGGGGAACCCTGGCCTGCTGTCCCTGACAGAGTTCTCGGGTCTCTGGCATGGGAAAGCCCTGGGCTTTTGGCCTTGGATGCTGCCTGTGGTCTGTGTCTCCTCCCCAGCTCACTGTGGCTGGGGACTGAAGAAGGCAACCCCTGGAGTGCAGTGGCTCCTTCGAGTTCTGTTTCAATAGACTTTAGAATCAGTGGGAAGAAGCTGCCTGAGCCGGGAGGAGAACCGAGTTCTGTTCCTCCTTGGTGACAGGGGCGGGTCTCTCCGCATGCCTGGGCCCAGGCAAGGCCCCGGGCAAAGAACGCTTTACAAATGCTTTCTCAGTGTGGAGTCTATACATACAGCAGAAACAACCATCACACCCTTTTCCATGACCTGTGATCGTGACATGCTGTGTTTTCAACAATAGAAAGTGAAAGTGAAGTCGCTCAGTCGTGTCCGACTCTTTGGGACCCCATGGACTGTAGCCTACCAGGCTTCTCAGTCCATGGGATTTTCCAGGCAAGAGTACTGGAGTGGGTTGCCATTGCCTTCTCCAGGCGATCTTCCCAACCCAGGGATCGAACCCGGGTCTCCCGCATTGTAGGCAGATGCTTTACCCTCTGAGCCACCAGGGAAGCCCAGGAGCTGCTGTCAAGATCCTGGTGACTCAGCACAACTGAAAGCCTAGGAGCATCTGAGCACCGGGGCCTAGCAACAAAGGAAGGCCAGCGTTTAAAAGCTGCTCACTAGAGAAGGTGGCAGGAGGGGCCAGAACTGACCACTTAAGTGGGACAGAGCAAAGGGCTGGCCAGGCAGAGGGACAAGGAAGGAAGAGAATATGATTTGCCCCTGAGAGCATCTGGAGGAGTGAACGTGAACCTAAGGGAATGGTGCCATCCAAGCTGTGAGTGCACAGACAGGGCATTGCGGTGTCGGAGTAGAAATCGCCTGTCAGTGGCTGCCGCCAAGAGCAACTTGGAGTGGTTGAGTCCATGATGGGGAAATGAGGCAGATGTGGAGAAGGTGCTAGTGAGGGAGAGAACGCACTCTACATTCTAATGTGAGCTGGGTTCTGCATCGCTTTCCTCTGACCTGCAGTTCCTTCATTTTAAAACATCTTACATTGTAAAGAGAACAAACCAACCTCCACCTTATATTTCTGGGAGTCTTTGCTATTTCGAGAGCATGTGCACTTCTCTGTTTTTACCTTTTAACAACTCAGGAGGGCGGCAGGGGGCGGGGTTATCCTTGCTTCTTATTTACCTGAGAACTGAGTAAATGGTTCCCACAACCAGCAGTGGACTGAGCTACTGCTGCTGCTAAGTCACGTCAGTCGTGTCCAACTCTGTGCGACCCCATAGACGGCAGCCCACAGGCTCCCCCGTCCCTGGGATTCTCCAGGCAAGAACACTGGAGTGGGTTGCCATTTCCTTCTCCAATGCATGAAAGTGAAAAGTGAAAGGAAAGTCGCTCAGTCGTGTCCGACTCTTAGCGACCCCATGGACTGCAGCCTACCAGGCTCCTCCGTCCATGGGATTTGCCAGGCAAGAGTACTGGAGTGGGGTGCCATTGCCTTCTCCTGTGGACTGAGCAGGACTCCAAATATCTAATTCAAAATCCAACATGCAATTTTCTCGGCAACACTGGGGAACCTGTCTGCTAGTCAGTATTCAGTTTGATGCCAAGTGATTTTTTCTTTCTCAAGAAGGTAGAAATATTTTTTATAACCAAGAGAAGAGTTTATATTACTCTGGACTTAACTACAGAGTGGTGTTTATGTACGTCAGACTAGATAGACTCCTGCTTTTTTATGTTCAACTCTACACAAACAGAACATTTTCACTTTGCTTTGAAAGCAAAATACCATGTGTTGTAACTTTACAATGTTTTAAATAAAGTTAGGGATTTAAGTTTATGATGCTGAAAACTATCAAAAAGTCGGCGGGCATAAGACCAAGAGGGCCTCACGTATAAGTACGTGAGGGCCCTTAAAAGTTCTACAGGTTGGTGAATCAAAGGTAGACATTTCAATACTTACTGAATTATTGTATTAAAAATCCAGTGAAACGAGAAGGGAATTATTAAAGTTTATCTTCCTCATCAATTTACAACACTGTTACTCAACATGTGGGTAGTTTTTAAAGCCGAGCAGTTCAGCCTAACAAAGCCATTTACTGTACTGGTTCTACACACTGCCTCTCTTTCTCTCTTTATTACTTCATTTTGTAACTTTGATTGCCCCATTTTAGATCTAAGATTGCTCTAATGCTACACTGCAGTTGTATGAGGGGCTTAGTTTTCACTTTGTTCTCAGAACCCGGCCGGCTATAAATTTATCTCTGTTCTTTGAAGAAGTTAACAGTAAATTTCCAAGAGGAAAAATGGTGGTATATATCCCTGTAGAGGAAAAGTAATCTCTTAAAAGCAGAATAACCTCCAGGCTACATCCTTTTAAAGAGGGACTTTCAAACAAGGATGCCTTCAAACTTTTATGTGTGTTCTGTATTTTTCTTCAGGCTTTGTACCTGCTCTCCTGCTCTCTGTGTAAGGTTTCTCTGTAATGAGCCATCCTGCTCACACCCATTAAAATCTGTAATGAAGCCATACCCTTCCCAATCCTGATGTCATAATAACTTCCAGAGCACATCCTGGAGACGATCCGAGGTTTCCTCCGGAAAAGGAGGCAGGAGTTGGAGTCCCTGACGCTGAACCTCAGTTCCGTAGATTTCCATGTACTACAGTGAAAACGAACTTTGTAGAGGGAAATCCATGGGAAGGTTTCCATCAGGTTTAATTGCATTCAGAGCAGTTTTCAACGTCAGAGCTGGTTCATTCAAATTAAACCCACCCTTCCCACACTCCCTCGTCAACAGATAATAAGATCATTTAGAATGAGGAGGTGCTAAAATAACGGGATGAGCTTGTGGCTCTGTTTCCGTGTCTGACAACTTCATCACCTCTCGTCTTTTATTATACAGCTGCCTGGAGCTGCATGTTGATGAACGAGGCACTGCCCGGTGTCCTCGCATGTCAGGCGCACAAGCCCTGGGCTCCCGTTTACCGGTGGGGCTGTGGGAAGGGGGGTCTCTGGATAGGCTGGGAGCAACCAAGGGTCACAGATGTGGAGCTCAGGGAAGTCTAGGGAGGGCGGGTGAGAGGCTGAACATCATCCATCCTGCCTGTGCCTGCGATGTCACCACGAGGGGCTCGCAGGAGCTGCATCTGGGGGAGCAGAGGGCACCCCAGCAGTGGTGACTGTGGGCACCATAAGTGAGCCATTGTGGACGGTTAACTTTAGCCAGCATATTTTTCTGACTTCAGAAAGTTCCAGAAAGTGTCGTGCGTTTGTGTGTGTGTGTGTGTGTGTGTGTGTGTGTTTGCCATTTCCTTCGGCCTAATTGTCCTCTTTCTCATTTTATGCCCCTGCTAGACCACCGCTCTTGATAAGGAGAGGCAGGTTTTCCGACGAAGACGCAACCCGGATGTGAGGAGCCGGTACAAGGCCCAGCCAGCTCCGCCGGAACTCAACTCGGAGTCGGAAGACTACTCGCCGAGCTCCTCCGAGACTGTTCGCTCCCCAAACTCGCCCTTTTAATAAGACCCTTTTACTCGAAGTCCTAGCTTAACCCTTTGAGACTCTGAGGTTTGTTTCCCCCACCCCCAAATTTATGTCAAACAGTTTCATCTGATCTACCTAGCACTCAATGCTTGAATGGCCGAGCAGAACAGTGTGTTTTTCTGGTATCCTTGTAGCGATTTCCCTTTTGCTGAATGAGACTGTGACATGTTGTTGGTGAAGATGACAACTTGCTGCTAATTGGGTCCTCAAAGGGTTAAGGCTATTTTGCGACTTTTAAAATGTAGAAGCAATGAATGTTTTCATCAGTGGAGCTAGGCTCTGCAGTATGTAACATAGCACGTGTTAACCCTCTGAGTGCATGGGATTTTATGGAGAATGCTTGAGGGAATCTTTCAGGCCTCTGGATTTATATGCACATGTTTCTTGATTTTGCTAGAGATTAAGGGGTTATTAGATGCTGAGATGTCCAGACAGGAAGAGCGTCTAGCATGCTGTCTTGCTTGTCCTTTTTTTGTGGGTTTAGAACATGGCAGGTTTATAACTTAAGCATCAGCATCCCTTTCCTCTTCACAATCCTATTAAGAAAGGGGCTTTTTTAAAGAAAGAGGTCTAACTGCCAGCTTCCCTGAGTCCTGCATCCCAAGTGAAGGGACCTGGGTCTGTGGCCAACAGCCTGACCCAGGATATAGACGGTGGCCCCCCTCCCCCAAATCACCTCCATATGAAGACGTGCTGATGACGCCCCAGAAATGCTGCTTCCACTTCAGCTGCTACTGCTGCCAGTGCAGACCCTCAGGAAGTCACCATAGCTTGCCCTGTACTTGGTGAGTCAGGGTCTGCCTGCTCAGTATGAAACATCTACAGGAAAAAAAAAACAAACAAACTGGTGGAAAAGAGCAATAAATTGCCAGGTGCTCTACAGGGCTGGAATGTCAAACAGGAAGAGGCAACAAGACCCTGTTCTTTGTCTCATCTGCTTTTTTCACGCAGTTCAGTCTTCAGTGTGAGATCCACACAGAGTATGAAGTCCACACACAGAACATGAAGTCCATACACAGGAGCAGCGCCCGGGACTAGGCGCCCAGAGGCAAGTGCTTTGCAAGGTGGCCAAGGAGAAAGCAGAGTGGACCAGCAGTCTAGAATATTCTCAAAATGCTTTTTAATAAACCATCGGTGAGATGATTCCACGTGCACCTTTAGGTTACTTACATATAGTCTCAGGGAGAACAGGATGGGAGAGCTAGAGGGTATCCCTGAGGATAAAACCTCCGCTCCCTAGGATGACCTTTATATAGCACTGTCTTTAGCTGTCCAGAGAGAGATGCTATTTTCTTTCTTTGGTCCAAGTCCTGTCCAACAGCTGTATGTTACTCCTGTTTCCAAATCTTTCTCCCTAGCCCTGTGTCTCCCCTGGAGTGTGTTATGCTTGGAATGGGGGCCCGCAGCAGCCTGCGGTCACTGCTTAGGTGCTTAGGGAAGAGGCTGGCCGGGGTGTTTGGCAAGGCAGGGTTTGTCCCAACTCAAATGTCCTCCTGAGGTTTGCTTCGCTCCCTGGCCGGGAAGACAACCATGATGGCTCATGAAATTTGCATCTAGATGGCTGGACAGCACTCACTGTCTCTGCTCTGAGATGTACTTCGACACCTGAAAGTCTTGAAATGTGTGTGCGGCACTTCCACAGTCAGTTCAGACACAGATCGGTCTTCAGTGGCCACCTTTTACTCTTCAGCTGATAAATGTATGGTCTCTATTACTATCGATCTAAAAATCACAGCATGCCATGACTTCTGCACCATGGTCCCCACCCCGCCCCTCGCCGCACCCCCCCCAAGTTTTTGACTCTTTCACCTTTAGGTTTATCTCTTCTGTGTTGTCTTGCCATGTAAATATTAGGTCATTTACTGAGAGCACCCCCACCTGTTTTTTAAGAGAGTCCTGAAATCTGACACACAACATCACAAAGTAGCACAAATCAGTTGGGTTTTCTGGCGAAGAGGGGGCGGGCAGGACGTCAGGAAGGTATGGTGTAGGCAGATTCCATACAGTAGAGTACTCAGAACTGGTCAGAAATTACTGCTTTCTCTAGAACTCTAAAGCAAAGCACTATTCAAAGTAAGACGAAGGAGCAGGTTCCTAGATTGGCCTCAGTTATAAATGTGTGAATATGAAGAAAGCCTATGTGCGGAGACCTACCTGCGGTAAGACTGTGGTTTTCCTTGGGCCTCCCTGGTAGCTCAGTTGGTAAAGAATCTGCCTGCAATGCAGGAGACCCCAGTTCTATTCCTGGGTCAGGAAGATCCCCTGGAGAAGGAATAGGCTACCCACTCCAGTATTCTTGGGCTTCCCTTGTGGCTCAGCTGGGAAAGAATCCACCTGCAATGCGGGAGACCTGGACTTGATCCCTGGGTTGGGAAGATCCCCTAGAGAAGGGAAAGGCTACCCACTCCAGTATTCTGGCCTGGAGAATTCCATGGACTGTATAGTCCATGGGGTCACAAAGAGTTGGACACGACTGAGCAACTTTCACTTTACTTCACTTTCTTTCTCTGAATTAATTACTGCTTTTTCCATGGGCATTGTGTGTATGATGCCAGCATCTAGTGTACATACCTTACAGTGCATGGCTCAGGCCTTTTTCACCCAAGTCTTGAAGGACTGTGGACTGTGTAAAGCTGTGGCGTGTTTCCCATAACACTGCAGAGGGGCCGCTCGGAAGAATGCAGGGCCGTTCAGCATGGGGATCCCAGCGCATCGCTGCAGAATTTGAATGATCTATGCTGAATAAATAGTGGAATGAGACCTGTCAAGTAGAAATATTGAGTAATCAGATGGAATGCAATCTTTTCAGCACTAAGCTATCGAGATCCTGAATGTCAGAGATGTACTCAGAGGGTTAACAGACAAGCACAAGGCATGCTGATTACGTGGGTTGTACCCAGACTGCTTTTGCTTCTTAGCCAGTGCTAATTTTTTTCACGACATTCTTGGGATAGTTCAAGTTTGAAATAATTAAGTGGTGGTGTTCTTTAAGGAATTTCTATAACCAAATTGATCTTATTTTTTATTTCACTTTATTAGAGAATAAATATGTACCATTATGGCAGTGTATCTCTGTACTTATCAATTTACTCATTGCCACAAGCGTCCCCATATTTTTCTTTTCTATGTATTTAATATAGCTTTTATGGTGGTGGCCTGGTGATGGGGACTGTCTTTCCTCTATTGATACATGACCAACCATATGGTATTTTCAAGGGGAATTTCAAGATTCATTTTGTTTCAGTTTTGGTAGTAGACTAGTTAAGGAAAAACTCTTTCATTACTTGCATCATGTAAACCATCTCTGTAGATGAGAACCGTTCATATTGATGAACACATTTTTTTTTTCTCAGCACTGTAGCAGAAACCATTTATTCTAATAATCAATGCATATGTGATTTGCTCCATATCGTTAGAAGGAAAAGTAAGATTTCGGTCATTGAAAATGTTTTTTCTGTAGCCCTCATCTGATTTTACACGTGGTGCATACTAAAATAAGCAGAGAAAAAAATGCAAATAAACTACTGAAAATGCTTGGTGTTCTGTATTCAGTGAGACCTTCCTAGAACCTGCTCAGCACCCCCATGGGTGGTGCTCAACAGGCCCGTCAGATATTGTTGAAAGAAAGCAATATATCCATAAAGGAAGGCTAAAATTGCAATCCTTTACCCTTTGAGGCATATTTCAGTTGGAAAAAAGAAAAGAAAAGAAAAATTGGCTTAACAGAGGGTCACAGAGCTACTGTGTGACCAAGGCTCACGCACGTTAAATCATGGCTGTCTGCTGGCCAGTGGCGCCCATTACACAACTCTGTCCCCATGCTGAAGGGCAACTGTGCTTGAGGGAGAGCTTTCTTCATATTATTGTGTTGCCTGATAGCCCTTCTCTGGGTCAGAATCTGTCAGCATTTCCATGATAAACTTCTGATTTCAAAGGTTTTTAATTTGATCATAAAAAGGTGCCCCAGGCTGAAGTTTGCTATAGAGGGCCTGTTCCAAAGAATGAAGGTTCACTGCCTTCTTTTCTCTGCCCAATTCTGCAGAGAAAAGAATAACCAAAAAGAAAAAAAAGAAAATCTGGTATGTCTCCCCTCTTTCCTTGTAATTTCAGAATTGTGGAAAGCACCATGATCCAAGATGGTAGTTTAATATAATTATTCATTTGGGTATGGGTTAAAAAAAAATTAATGAGTCACCTGGCATATATTGTAGATAACATATCTTTTCTATAATTTGTAAATCATTAATTTTTTAAACTGCTACATGATTTGGGAGGGGTGGGGGTGGGAATCCAATCAAAGATTTTTTTAAAACTTGAAGTTGGTCAGTTCAAGGGTTAGCCTTTCCTGTGTGTTGTCTGCCATTTCCATTAGGAGTTTGGGGAAAAAATACTCTCAGACAGACCCTTATTTTGCATGCAGTGATAGAGGGTCAGATATGTGCTTCTTTGGGAGATACGGATTTCTTTAATCAAGTTTCATGAAGCCATTCTAGTCTGTTGGGGAAAATAGTGATTAAAAGCACTTCCAAAATTAACATTTTTGTCAATTCAGATATGATAAGGCGTTCATCAATGGATACACTTCACACATTTTTTGGTTTAAAGACAAAAAAAAAATCAATGAAACTTGAGAACACATTTGATCACTGCAAATGTGCTTTAAAAATTGGCTCAATGGTGCTTATACATGAAACAGTAACAAGTGGGGCCCCTAGGACTGTCAGAAGGGGTCTTTCATTTGTATGTAATTACATACTTGAGGAGGAGGTGCTTTTAAAGCAGTCTTTCATTTTTTAATCATCTCAAATATGCAACCATCCATCCAGTAACATTAAGGGTCATAAACTGGTGGGAAACAGGAAATTCAGTGTAGAAGCTTAGGATGCCTCTGGGTGAGGTGGTCTTTATTTCCCCCTTTGGTTTTTTTTTTTGTGTGTGTTGCTGTTGTTGTCGTTCATGGGCTTCAATGCTGAAGCTATGCGATCATTTTTCAGTGAGTGAGCTTCTAACTGGCAGGTGTTTTGATCACGGGGTTTGCAATCTCTTGCCCTTGGAGACAAGTGAGGGCTCTAGTTTCATTCTTTTTCATAAAGGAAGTGCAATCTCTGTAATTAAATCCTACCTGTAAATTTCCTCGACATTCTTTTTTGGTCCACTGACATGAGACCCTTAATGTTGCTTCAGTGTAAAATTGTATATTTTTGTCTGTGATATACTTTATTAACTTAAAGTAAATAATAGTTCTAAAAGCCTTCACTGTTGGTATTAAGAGAAAGTAGGGTTTTAAAAGTGATGATAAAGATGCTATAATGGCAATTCATTCCAGTCCAATTGAATGCGGTAAGAAAAAGACCTTGAATAGTTCTCTAGGGACAATTTCTCACTGGCCATTGACATTAATCTTTGATGTATTCTTAGAAAAAAATTTTTAAAAATTGAAACTGGTCCAAGGTTAGAGTCATATCCTCGATAACTATTTTTTTTTAATTTTATTAGGAAATTAATAATAGTCTTTTTCATTCTGGGTGAAAGAAAATTATTAAAGGATTAGTTGAGTGTGAAATTAAATAGTATTTTGCTCATGCATACTGAAAAGGTGGGCTCGGAACTTGATGTATTTAAACAAGTTTCTGAAAGGTTTCAATTTGGTGCAAGAAAAAAAATTCAATGTTTCCTTTGAAAATACTGAATTTATCAATTGCTGCATGGATCAGATGGCACAGGTTAATCTTTGATTTTCAAAATCTTAATGAAGTAACTATCAAATGATTTGTATCCATGATTAAAGCTGGAATGAGATCTGATTTTTTTCCTAATCTCTCAGTTTAAGCTAATAAATGTAGGTTAATGTGGATGAAATCATCTGTGATATATTATGTTCATTTATCAACTGAGCTTTTTTGATGTTGCCTGTTTTTATGTAAAACATGTTCTTAAAGGTTAATAAAAGAATAGTACTTGGTGTATGAACTACTACGTAATGCCCGAGCTCCAATGTCCACTCCTCAGTTCACTCTGCCGCAATGGAGTAAAATTTCATTTCAGTTCAGTTCATAATTGACACATTCAGTCCACGAAGGAATAACCCAGCTGTGTTCTTGGGGGGAATTCTCTCTATGCAAGGCTTTAAAAATTAGTCATGCGGTCAGAGTGTAGCTTTCCCACATGTCCTTCGTGGCAGAGTGTCTATTTCATGAGCATAATTCAAAAACAACTATTCCAAAAATGTCCCTTTTCATATATTACCTTCCCGTCTGGGCCAGTGACTCGGATATACACAAAGAAATCAAATACCATTCAGTCCGACTTTATCCTTCCACCTATCTGCCCCAGCTCTCCAGAGAAGAGTGTTGTTTTATCCACTACCCTGTAAATTAGCTGCTGTTTTTTTTTTATAGTGATGTCCTATTAGGCAACCCACGTGTGATATTGACCTGAGAGAAAATTGCAAAAATGTACAGCGGAATCAAGTTCTTTCCTACGTGAGTTGTTCAGAGATAGGAGATTGAAAAGTCGGCCAGCAAAAGTGATTCCAGGTCCCCTGGTGTCCTATGAAGGTGCCAGAGGATCTCGGAGCACTTGTAAAATTAGCGATCCCCTTCCCAGCCATCTACATGCGGCCGCTGCCGCCGCAGCTGTTGTTTTGCCTTTTGCTCCTCTGCAGTGAAATTGCTAGGTCCTTTCTAGGCTTTCAGGGCAACTGCTGTGAAACAATAGCTAAAGTGATTGTTTCCTAAGGACCATTACCTTGTTTTATGAGGCTGGCAGTTTCCCCAAAAACCTGCCATCAGAAAAAACAAAAAAATTGCCCCGACACAGAAACGTCAAACGCTACTGGCAACTCTGGGATTGAGGAGGGTAATACTGCCATGTCAGGAAACTGGGAGATGGGCGTTCCAGCGGGGTGGGACTAACGTTCAGTTAAGGAAGTTTTGCACACGGAGGTAAACGGGTAACAGGGAAAGCGGCATCCCGGGGAATTCCTTACACACAAGAGAGGCTCTGCCTTGTCTTCGAAGGTAGCCAGCTTCCCCAGCTCCAGAAGGGGCACCGAGGGAAGACGGGGAGCCCCGCCCAGCCAGCTGGACCAGCCAAACTCACGCTGGCCGCCAGCTCTGCGACAGATGTCCTTGCCAGCTTGCCTGCACATCCGAATCGTTCATTCAAATGTTTCTTGAGTAAGTGCCAACACCGCACTTACTGGGGCACTTCACTGGGGTTTAGAAAAGAAAAGGGAAACTCTGTTGTCCGTTTTCATTTTTACTATGATCAGAAGATGTTAAAGACAAGGACAGGGGTCTCCAGAAGAAAGCTTTGCTATTTATTCTGAGACTCCTGGTCTGGGGTTCAGACAACCCGGACATCATCAGACCCTGTGGTTACAGCAACTTGGATTCTCCCACTCAAGGATGTGTTTGCCATCTGCCTGTTCGGTGGTGCCCACACCCTGTGATACCCTTGGCTCTGCTCCTGGCCCTCTGAGGTAGAAGGCCTCCCAGAGTCCTCTCCTCCCTTCATAATTAGCACGCAATTTACAGCTGTCCTAAACTAGCACATTTATTCATCAAGCATCGTCCAGGACCTACAGTGAGTGACGCGCCGTGGAGGCGGAGATGAACAAGACACAATTCCTGTTCTTGAGAATCTCAGATCTGGTGAGAACTCTTCTCTGGATGCCCACGAGTTGGGGCACCTGATTTATCACTCACAGATGGCCGAACTCCAGTTTGTCGGGGGCCGAGGCACCCCTACCAGCCTGAGACTGGCCCTTTCAGCCTGCTAGGTCTGCAGGCCAAGCTTCAGTCATGCGCACACGCATCTGTGGCTTGCTCTCTTACAACAATTCAGAGATCTGTGTGTTGCCCTTAGAAAGCCCCTGGAAGGAGGCAAAGAAGGGGAGGAAAGCGGAGAGCAAGAGTGGGAGGGAAGGAAGGAATGACAGCTGCCAAGACTGAAGCTGCCCGGGTCTTAGGACCCAGAGTGTCATTTGAGGGTAAGAATACTAATATCTCACAGAAAAGTGAAAGTGAAGTCACTCAGTTGTGTCCGACTCTTTGCAACCCCATGGACTGTAGCCTACCAGGCTCCTCCATCCATGGAATTTTCCAGGCAAGAGTACTGGCGTGGGTTGCCATTTCCTTCTCCAGGGGATCTTCCTGACCCAGGGATTGAACCTGGGTCTCCCGCATTGCAGGTGGACGCTTTACCCTCTGAGCCACCACAGTCTCAGCTCAGAGTCTCACAGTGTGCTCCTCAAACCCAGTCCGAGGACATGCTCTGTAGAATCACAGGGCATACCTTCCTGTAGCTTTGACATGGCTTTGGTCTCTTCACCAAAGTGAGTGGACCCCCCTTCCCCGAGACAGGATGAGCAATAAGATCCCACCAATGGCACCGTCAGTGCATCTCTTTAGGAAGCAGAAGGTGAGGTGTTTCCCAAGAATGGTCTAATTCTCACCCCTCACTGCCCATTGACTTCCGGGAACTTCTCAGAGGACCTGCAGCCGGTAACGGGATTTCAGCCTGGGGGACCCTCTCCGCCATCCGCCCTCAGGGCACACCCTCTAGTCCCATTTCCAGCAAGCCCCTGTCAGGCTCACAGGATCCATCCTGGGATCACGAGATGGAAGATCTAACCGCTGGGGTCTGGTGTGGGAAACCAGCGAGCAGAGGGGCGGCACCCAGCACGGTCAGGGCTGTGAGGAGAGAGCCGGGGTGCTCCGTGGGCACTCTGGGAATTCACCTCACTGAGATACAGGGCTGGGGGCACTCAGAGGAGGCTTCCTGGATCAGGTGGCCCTAAGGGAGGGTCTGAAGGAGAAGCAGAGATCAGCCAAGAGAAGGAGAAATGTGCTTCAAGCCGTAGGAACGGAGAGAACACGGCGGAACTCGGGGAGGGTAAGATGGAGGCTACGGCCGGGCCTGAGGAGGCCAGGATACAGCCCGGGCAGTGGGCCCCTCACACCCTCAGCTGGCACACAGAACAGGCGTGCGGGCCGGTCCATGTGGCCCACTGAAAACGTGGTGGGTAGAAACGAAACAGCCCAGATGCTGGGTCCCCAGGGCTGGTTAAAGGAGGAAGTGAAGCCGGGTGAACAGCGCTTGAGGGAGCAGTAGAGACCCTTCCTTTTCTGAAATAATACGAACCCTGATGGATCCCTCACCGCAGTGACAAGAGGGCAGCCTCCCTGTGCAAACAGAGGACCTGGTCATGTGTTAACCCCTTCCTACAAGGAGTAGAGTCTCCAAATCCCAAAGCTTCTCAGATCACAGTAGGGGAAAAGAGTCACATCATTCTCTCCTGTGTTGCTTCACCGCTGGGGAAAAAAAAAAAAGGAAAAGAGAAATCCACTGACCCTGAAAATAGCTCTCTCTCTCCTCCCTCCCAGACAAATCCACATTATCACCTTTCCCTACAGCGGGGTGATAATTAATGTTCCACCCGAGAGAGGTTTCGTTATTCCATCAGAATTACCTATTAATTTTCTGGATTCTTCCAACAAAGCGGTGAACTTGTCATGAAGGGCACGTTGTTCAGAATGTGAAATATCCTTTCATTTTCAACAGGTAAATCAAGGCCAAATCAACCTAGACATGTTTAATTTCCTCTCTCAACATGGTTCCCTCTGTTCTCACGGCTGTGGATGTTTCTTTTTTTCAAGAACATTTTCTAAGTTCTCTGCTCATGCTGGGAAAATCGTTTGGGCTTCGTCAATAGCTTCTATTGTTTCCTAGCTTCTCAGTAGAGGAAGGTTCACGCTGTTTTCTTAAACTGGAAAACTGAACATTTCCTGCTCAGGATGGGAGAGCGACCTCATTCCAACACTTGCATCCACTGATTGTCTCAAGGGACGTCTCCTGCCCAGTGGTTTTGTGGGTTCTCCCGATTTGTCCACACCTTGGTGTGCTTCTCTGCAAAAATGTTGTCGATGGGTATGTATACCTGAATCCCTCTGCCTCTCACAACAGGGCTTCCCTCTCTCAACAAGTCTGTACCAAAAATGTCTGAGGAAAACACACCAAGGGCAGCCCTGCTGGAGAAAAGAAAGTGAAAGTCGCTCAGTCGTGTCCGACTCTTTGCAGCCTCATGGACTATACAGTCCATGGAATTCTCCAGGCTAAAACACTGGAGTGGGTAGCCCCCTTCTCCAGGGGATCTTCCCAACCCAGGGATTGACTGCATTGCGTGTGGATTCTTTACAAGCTGAGCCACCAGAGAAGCCCAAGAATACTTGAGTGGGTAGCCTATCCCTTCTCCAGGGGATCTTCCCTACCCAGGAATCGAACCAGGGTCTCTTGCATTGCAGGCAGATTCTTTACCAGCTGAGCTACAAGGGAAGCCTAGAAGGCAGGCAGTTGTCACCTGAGTAATCAGGTCTCTGGAATAAAAGAGCTTGAAGCCTTGCCAGCCTGGAGGTCTGCTCACTACTGAGCCTCAATCTCTTTAGTGTCAGCGGATCAGAGCCTCCATGAGTCCCTCTTACAGTAGCAAAGGTGCCCTCAGACTTAGAGGATCACTTCTATCCATCACAATGAAGATTATCCAATTCAACTCTGCCTCCCACTTGCCAGCAGGGAAGAACTTTCTAGGTGAGAGGGAGGCGAGGGTCTCTTGGGCCAAGTCAGGCCTCCTTGCACAGGCTCTTGCCTCCTCCCAGCGCTCGGCTCCACTCATTGGCGTTCCAGCAAAAATAGCCCCATAAACCCCTCCACAGCCACATTCATTCACCCCAAGCTGTAATCTGCACCCCTCCTCAGAGGCACATCTGTTTCCTGAAAACCAGGCGGTCACTCCACTATAAGCGTCCAAGGTTTCGCTTCTCCTTAATGTGGCCCTATATACAGACTGACCTCTGGGTAAACTCGACCCCCATCATAAGCCAGTGGGCCTGCTAGAGATGGAACTTCTCCATTTGGACATCTGCTGCATCAACGTTTAGCTTTAAGAGCTCAGAACCATAACCACCACGGCTTCTGTGCTGCTGTAGTTAGCAGGCTCCTTCCCCCTCACTCCACAGCATCCACGGTAGCAGCCGGCACCGGAGTTCCTAGTAGAATCACTACAACGTTATCCTGAAAGTATGTATGTGTGAGTGGTATGTGCAGTGTATGTGTCTATATGTATGGTGTGAACAGGCAGTGTGTGTGTGTGCATGGGTGTGTGTGTGTAGGAGTGTATGTGTGTATGTATGTGCCGGGTGTGTGTGTATGTGGTATGTATGTATGCATGTATCTGTGTGTGGTGTGAATACGTGGTATGTATGTAAGCATGTATGTACGCAGAGGTGTGCAGTGTGTATACATGTATGTGTGCATGTATGTGTGGTGCAAACGTGCTGTGTGTGTGTATATGTGCATATGGGGGGGTGATTAAAACACAAGCCCACATCACGGAGCACAGCCAGCTGCCCGCTGCAGGCAGCTTAAGTGTCCCAGGCGTTTGCCTTTGTATCACCCCCGTAAAGATGATCCCGACTCCCACAGCGTCAGGCTTCATAGTCTGTCGTGACACGGGCGCAGCTCCTGGCCAGAGCCGGCCTCCTAGGGCTCTATTTACTCTCCTTCACTGTCATCCACTTCATCGTTTGCTCCCAGCGCAGGAGGCCGCTGCAGTAACTTTAGATTTGGGCAGTCAGCTTCAAAAGTCTTGCCGTAAATCAGGGAGGCGCGACCTGGCACTTGGAAAATGAGACACCCTTTCCTCCAGACTGAGCTCCTATATTTTCAGCTTCAGGTGGGAGGACCCTGTCTGCCCACCTTCCCCCGACTCCGCCGCTCTTCACAGATATCTGATGTGAAAAGCTGCCTGCTGGCTATTGGCATCTTAAAAATGTTTACGTGTGAAATCACCAGACCATTATCTTTCCTCCACTTGAGCCCAGCTCTAACAATCAGCCGTTGCCCTCCAATATTGACTTTCTTTCTTCCTGTTGCTTTGGCTGACAGAAGGATGCCTGCTGGGACCCTGGCCGTGTCTCTGGAGAGTCGGGGGGAGCCCACTGTCCCCCTTAGCCTCATCTGGTGACGGGGTCACAGGAGGGGAAGGGCCACATTTGTAAGTATAAGCAAGGACTCATTCTGTGCAGCTGATGAATACTTCTGAGGGGGAGTGTGTGAAACTCCCCTGCTCCTGGGAAAGCATCTATCTCCTCTATTTGGTTCCAGCCATACCTAAAAGCCAAGTAGAAACCAGGGCGTCCAAGAAAGAGAATTCTCAAGTTCACGAACCACAGCTAATTGAATCCAACATGGCCCTCAGGCTGGCGGCTGTCTGAGCAGAGATCTCTTCACAGGCGTCAAGCTACTTGCTGTGAACGTTCTGTCAGGACTCCAAGCTAAGACCATAGGTCACCTATGAGGAGGGCATCATCAGAGCTTTCCCTCCACCTGGGACACATCACTGCACAGGCTCGGGGTCTCAACAGCGTGACGTGTCTACTTAGGACATTGAGTTCCATTTCCTTGCTTGGCAGGAAATGTGGCTGGTGAGTCGTTGTGGGAGCCAACATGCTCCCTTATGAAACAGTCAAGAGGCAGTGAAGGGTTTGGGGTGGGGCATGGCATACTGAGATGTATGCTTATAAAAGACCAGTAGAGGCTTGTGTGAAAGGGGACAAGCTTGGCAACTGAAAAATCATTAGGTGACTGGCAATATTTTAGGAAAGACATAGTGAAGTCCTGACATGTGCAGTGGTGATGGGGATGAAGAAGAGGCAGTAAGGATGTGTTTAGGAGGCCAAAGCAACCAGTGCAATCTACTTATTTCTCTGTGGTGATTTGGTGAGTGTGGCATGACTAAACAGGAGGGAAGATGATAGGGCCAGTGTGCTGGGGTGGGAGACCAGCTTGCTTTGGGATATATATATTGAGTTTAGGGGACAACCTGCAGAACAAGTCTGGGCTGCACACAGGGGTGAGGAAGTGCACCAGAAGTGGTATTTAAAACCTTAACGAGCAGATGCCGCCACTGAGCAGAGTTAAGAATGCAAGTAGAGAAGAGGGCTGAGGAAGGCGCCCTCAGGTGGGGAAGAAAACAGGGAAACTTCTGGTTATGAATCAAGTCCTGGTCATCTGGGGCTGGTTGTTATAGAAGTTATGGCCTAACTTCCTGAACTGTCCCCGGGGATGGCGATCTGAAGCTTCCAACAAGTCTGATGGATAACAGGCCGGCTTCCTGGGGTTGCTCAGTGTACATAAAGGATTGGTTTCACGGGCTTGTTGCTGAAGGTTGCAGGTCAAAGTTATATTTTTATATATGGTCTGGTATTGTCCATCTGTATATTCAGTCTCCAGGGGTGCAGATTTAGCTTCTGGGAGCCTTACTGAAAGCAGTTTCAGAAATGCCAAGAGAGCAGACAGTACAGGGACAAACAGGAGGTGAGCACATGCAGATATGTACGCCCTGCGCACATGCAGCATATGCGCCCCCTGCCCGTTCAGGGATATTCTGTTAAGAGCAGGAGTAATAAAAGGGTGATAAGCCTCCGAGAATGTTCAATCTTTAAAAGAATGAACTTGGACCTTGTTAACAGGATGAGAATAAGCCACCATGAAGGGGGTTGAAAATATCAGACGGCCTGGTAGATATCTCATATCTCATGCAAGACTCATATGGACCTCTAATTTCATCAGATCCAAAACTGAGCTCACGTTCTCTCTTGCTGCAAACAAATTTCATTCTCTGAACACCCTGGATTAGTGGGCACTCCCCTCCAACCAGACATCCATGTCATTGAATCACTAAGTTCTATTGGGTCTACCTTCTAAGCACCATCATGCCATCTCCTGCTCTTCAATCCCACGGCACTTTGGTTTACAATCTCAATAATTTTCAGTTGTTCTATTGTGACAGGTTTAAACCTGGTCCTTTAAACCCCTGTCTGTCCTATCTTAAAACTGCTGAATTTTCTTTTTAAAATTCAAATCACCATATTTTTCTGCTTGCATTCTTTCAATGATGCCCACAGGATAAATAGCCAGCTTCTTAGGATGGCACTCATTCATTCTCTCCACAAACAGTTCGTAAGCATCTATGATGCACCAGCCATTGTGTTGGGTACTGAGTAATAACAGGAAACCAAATAATAATAGGAAACCAAATAAATCAACCCCCTGGTTCCTGAAGTTCACAGTCTAGTGGTGGATAGACATTAATCAAATAATTGCACAAGTGGCGTTTCAGCTGTGATGAGTATTATATAGGGGTACAATGAGAGAATCTGAGAGGGAAATTTGATGGAGACAGGAGGTCAGGGAAGGTGTCATGAGGTGAGATTAGAAAGCTGGGTAAGAGTTAATAGCAAAGAAGAGGGTAAAGAGCATTCTGAGACGAGTTTATGCAAAGCCTCAGTGGTGGAAGTGAGCATGCTAACTCAAGGGACAGTGTGGAGGAAGAAAGGTCCGAGACACCTGAGAGACAGGCTTGGTGGGAGATGGTGGTTTATCTTTATCCTCAGGGAAACTGATGGGTTTTAAGTAAGAGGTGGAGGTGGTGATGGGATCAAATGTTCATTTCAAAGAGATTACTCTGGCAGCAGTACAAGCTTTAAGAGGGTGGGGCTGAGCAGACAGGTAGAAAGCAGTAGAGATAAACTCACTCTGTAGTGAGTGTGGGGATGGGGAATTGGGTGTTTAGGAGCTATTCTTAACAGGACTTGACCATGAGGGGTTTAAGCAAGAGCTGTTAGGGGTAATTTCCACTTTCTTGCTTACAGAAGGGATAATGGTCCCTCTGATTCCCTGAGTTAGGAAACTCTGGAAGAGAGCCAGCTTGAAGGAGTAGAGGTAGATGCTGAACTTAATTGTAGACATGTTCTTTTTGAGGCGACTCTGACACTTCCAAAAGACCTCGAGCGTGCAGTAGGATATGCTAGGCTGGAGCCCAGAGGAGACATAAATCTTCAGGCATCCCTACATGGGAACCCACTGACGGATGAGGATGCCTGAGACAAGTGTGGAGTAGGAGGAGAGGGTCCAGGACTGAGCACTTAAGAGCTTCAACCTACAATGGTTGGATAGAGGAGAAAATGTGTAAGAGAAGAGACAGAGAAACAGCTGGAGAAGCAGGCAAGACCCAGGAGAGGGCTGTATTGTGAAAGCCAAGGGTAGAGAGTAAATTAAAGATTTTTTTTTTTAATGTTGGTAGAATTTAGCAATGCAGAGGTTATTAGGGATCCTTTAGCAGCATTTCTCAACCCTCTGTCATGGCAGAATGGAAAAGGATCCCTGCCTGATACCAAGGGTAGCCAAGAAAGGGTGGCGATTCCACTCCTAGGTGTAAATGGACATGTTATTACGGAACCGAGCAATTCCACTCCTAGGTCTGCATCGGAGAGAATCTGCTTTTCAATGCAGGGGACTCAGGTCCAATCCCCAGTTGGGGAACTAAGACTCCACATGCCGTGGAGCAACTAAACCCTTGCGACACAGCTAGAGAGTCCGTGAGCCACAAGAAAAGATCCCACGTGATGCAACAAAGAAGCTGTGTGTGCAACTAAGACCTGACACAGCCAAATAAAATAAAATAAATGAACATTAAAAAGAGTAAATTCTATGAAATGTGAAGTGAGACAGATCTTCCTAATCCTGCTAAGTGAGGGGCCTTTTGCACAGCTGGTAACTGGTCCTCTAAGTCCATGACACCTGGGCCCTCTGGTCTGACAACGGACACCAAAATGCCAGTGCTCTCAGCGAAAACAATCTTATCTTGGTAATGTTGTTGTTTTTTTTAATTAAGACTTTTTATGACCCTTTTCTCTTCTGCCTCACCTGCTGCATGTGACACTCCCCTTCCTCGACACCTTCTCCTCCATTTCTACTCATCCCGTAAGAGCCCGTGAGTGCATCTCAGTCTCGGTGAAGACTGTGCCAACCTCACTCACCTCCACCCCAGCGACTAAACTGGGTCACCCCTGCTCGGGGCTCCACTATATATTTACCACTGCTTATCATTAACTCTCATCTCCCTAGACGACGATTATATGTTTGCAGGCCTGTCTCGCCACACTGGAGCTTCTTGGGAGGAGCGCTCACCTGTGTTTTTCTATGTGTCACTTAGCACTGTGCCTAAAAAGAAGAGATGCTTAACAGATATTTTAAGGCAAAAGGATGGACTAACAGAGAGGAAGAATGCCTTAGGAAGCAACTGGGGTGTCAGTGAAGAAGAAAAAGCTTTCAGATTGTTGTAAAGTACTCTAGTTTTCTACATTAAAATAAAGAAACAACAATTACTGTCTATACATTGGCTAAAAGTGTGCCAGTGATGAGCATTCATCAGTAATGAACAAGTAGATGGTGGGAGTGTTACCCTACAACCTTCTTCAACTTAAGGGGTTGTTTATTTAGTTAGCATAAATCTGACTTTTAATAAGTTTTGTAGAAAGGATGTTTAGCAAGCAAATTTTACCCTGAGTACAGAGAAGTCAACACAGGCAGTGTCTTGATTCTCTAACATTTTGATGCCATTTTGATGTACTAATAGCTGCAGATAAGAACTGTACTGATCAAGTAAGAAGAGATGTTAACTAAATGTTAGCATATCTGGAACTGAAATAGTCAATTAGGATAATCTTTGGATAACAATTTCAAAAGACTCAAGCCCTAAACGAGAAATTATTCAGGGTTGATATTTTTCTCTTGGCAGTTAAAACGGCTGTATTATCAGCACTATCTTTTTTGTTTTGTATGTGTGCTCAGTCATGTTCAACTCTTTGCGACCCCATGGACTGTAGCCCACCAGGTTATTCTGTCCATGGGTTTTTTAGGCAAGGATACTGGAGGGGGTTGCCACTTCCTCCTCCAGGGGATCTTCCTGATCCAGGGATTGAACTCCTGTGTCTCCTGCATTGCAGGTTGATTCTTTACTTGCGAGCCATCGGGGAAGCCCATTATTAACACTAGAAACCCCTGAAGCCAGAAACATAAAAATAAGACCCCACCAAGCCAGTGAGGCGGTCACCCCTAAGGGTAGTGGCTAGTTGAGTTACAATTTTATTGCTTGCAAAGATTAAGTATTAATACATCAAAAATTATTTTTAAATAAAAGGAAGGCTTGTTTATTGCTGAATTTTGGACATCATAAGCAAAGCAAAAGAAGGGGGGAAAATTCCACCCCGATGAAGACTTTAACATGTGTCCTCTAGTCTTTCACATAAACAGGATTATCCTGCACTTACCTACATATAAGACATTCAGCTAATATTTATTGAGCCCTTTAGGCAGAGGAGATGGTCACATAATTAAAACAAAGGGACGGAAAAGCCCTCTGTCCTGAAACTTGTATTTTACTTAGAGGGAAATATACATATAAGTATAAACATAATAAGACAATCATTCATTGTTTTTCACTGACTCTCAGACACCAACAGTATCAATCACCTCTGTTTGCATAATAAAACACATCAAAGGAAAGGCCATTCTTTAGGTCATTCCGGAGATTGGATTCAACTTATGGTACTTCTGGTCTCTTCTGAGATGACTTCTGCATCCACGGTCATCTGCCTATTAGCGAGGGAGCTCTCCTGGCTGTCAGTTGGGGCAGGGGAGGCAATTGGGCCGATTGTTTCTCATCACCCAGCAGGCCAGCTTATAGGGCCGGAGCCAGAGTTCCAAAGGAGAGACGGGATATATACCAGTCCTCCACAGAACCAGGCTCAGAACTGGCCCTTCATTTCTGCAACAATGTGTTAATCAAAGCAGTCCACAGGACTGGGCAACTTTTAGGGAGTAGGAAAATAGAGGAGCTATAAAGTCACATCAAAAAGCATGGATACAAGGAAGTAACCAATCGCAACCATTTTTTGGAAGCTATTCATCACTGTTGACTGTAAGGTCCACCATCATCTCATTCACCACTATGAAAGATAACAGCTGCCAACTCATTGGAAGACATATGTGATTGTCAGCTGCATCTCAATTTCATAGATGTTTAACTGTAGAAAAAAATATGCATCATGAATCAATGAAAGGTGATAGAAAGTCATAAGACGATGGGAAGAATATAAAACTAGTAAAGGTGATGAAGCGTGCCAGCAGTAGGGACACATGATGGAATGGTAATCAAAGCAGTCAAAGGAGACTTTGCTGAGGTTTGAGCAAAAGCTGGAAGTAGGTGAGGAAGGAGACAGGCAGGTATATCTGTGAACATCCAGCAGAAAAGCCCTGAAGTAAGAGTTTGCCTGGTGTGCTCAAGAAATGGGAAACGAGGTTGGGGTGGGGAGAATAAGGGGCAAAGGAGTAAGAGATGCAATCCAAAAGCTAATGGAGAGGGCGTGGAGGGCTGTGCAGGCATTTCCTGTGTCTTTGACTCTGAGTGAGACGGGAGGCAGTGAGCACGGGGACTCCGTGAAGAGTTTTAATGCCTTCACAGATTCCCTCCACTGCTGTCGGAAATAACCTGTGAGGTGTAATACCAAGAAGATGAGTGAGAAGATGTTGCACTAATTCAGCTGAGAGATGGTAGTGGCCTGCTCTAGGATGATAGCGATGACTCCTGTGAGGCTGAGATTCTGGGTAGATCTTGAAAGTAGAGGGTCAAAGGACATCATGATAACTTAGACTGGCTGTGACAATAAAAAAAATGACATTGAAGTTCTGTCCTGAGCAACTGGAAGGACAGAACTTCCATTTGCTGTGGCAGTAGCCACCGGTAGAGCATATTCAGCAAGTGGGTAGAGACAGATTTCTACTTATTAAATTGACAGGATTGATTTTTTTATCTACTAAATATCCAAGTATGTTTTAACCTTGATTTCTCATTAAAATGTCATGCAGGGACTTCCCTGGTGGCACAGTGGATAAGAATTTGCCTGCCAACGCAGGGGACACGAGTTTGATCCCTGGCCTGGGAAGATCTCATATGCTGCTAAGCTCCCGCACCACAATACTGAGCCTGAGCTCGAGTCCACGAGTCGCAACTGCTGAGCTCATGAGCTGCAGCTACTGAAGCCCACATGCCCTGGAGCCCACGCTTTGCAATAAGAGAAGCCACCGCAATGAGAAGTTCGAGCACCAAAGCTAGAGAGTAGCCCCTACTCGCCGCAACTAGAGAGAGTCGCACAAAGCAATGGAGACCAGCAGAGCCAAAAATAAACAATTAAAAAAAAAAATGTCATGCATATTGTGCTTGTTATTCAGTATTCTTCTACAACACCTTTTAAAAACAGCTGTATACTACTCCTTTTATGGATATACTACGATCTTTTTAATCATTGCCTACTGACGAACATTTAGATATTTTCAATAAATTATGAATACAAACATGGCTTCAAGTGAATAGGAAAATCTTTGGGTAGATCAACTATTTCCTTAGTATAAATACATCCAGTTGGAATTGCTGGGACAGAGAGCTTATCTACTTTTAATATACATGTGGTCAAATCACTCTCCAGAGAAGTTGTATCAATTTATGTTCCCACCACAATGAATGACTGTTTTCTTAATTCCTTAAATGGGTCTTTATAGTCAGAGATTCAGATTAGAGAAAATATTTCCTGAGATGAAAACAATTTTACTCTAAATCCAACAAACCATTATGGCATACCTACTATCTCCTGGATGTGTGTCCTATATGTCTTGCCCTAGGCACAAGTTTATTGAATTCCCAAAACCGCTAAAGAATTATTAAGAACTGAGCCCAGAATCCAAAGTCAGAAAGTGACCATGTCAGGATGTGAACCCTAGGTCCAATGGCTTGTGTACTGAAGGGCAGCGACAACCTCGATGCATTGGGCCCACTGAGAGTCACAGGGCACCCGTGTGGGCCGACAAGAACAAAGATTAAGGAAACAAACACGCAGATTTCCAAAAAGAGCCCCATTATTCCTGAGGGTGGGTACCAACCAACATGCAAAACATCAGAGTGTGAACAGTAAAGATAGAATGAAGACAGAGGAGAACGGCTCACCCTGTGAGCACTGATATGCAAATGCTGTTGAAAGAAATCAGCGATTCAGGGAGCTGAGAAGAGAGCCTGAACATTCCCGCAAAGAAAAGAAACAAGAGCTTGAAGTCATGTCCTTCCATCGTTGTCCCACAGTTGTACAGAAGAGGAGAAACCAGACAGTTGGCCAGAAAATATACACTATGCGGTGAAAGGAAATTATGATGTAACCAAGGCCATGGAAACCAAGCCAAGAAGGCTGGGTGATTAAATTACTAAGGTTGAACCCCCAGCTGGGAGGAATCCAAGAGGAAGAAGGAGGTGTGTCCATATATGTGAAAATAAGGCATTCCACTCATAGACATTTTCAGGAGGCCCTCAAAAGGCAAACAGCAACCACAGCGTGGTAAGACCAATGTTCTGCTGCACACTGCCAGGCATTTCAGATGTAGGAAACATTACGGATTAGGTGGAGGGGTGACGAGGCAAGAGTGAAATATGCTATTATATGGTAAAAGTTAAATAAAGAGTAACTCTGAGGAGGCAGACAGCTATAGCAAAGAAAGTTATGGAATCCTCTTCACCTTAGACGTGTCAGTGAGGTGCACAGGTCAGGGTCCTGCTGGGCTAAGAACGTGGTTCTGGGTCTAATCGTCTGCTCACGACCATGGCTTTCACCTCTACTGTGCGTTCACAAAGGAAACGTGACCCTGCTGCCTTGATTCAAGGTTATTCTCAGACCTTTAATCTCGGGTATGGCAGTGCATCTTAGTCCAGCAAGAGGCCCAGGTGACAATCAGCTTTTTTTTTTTTAATTGAAGTGACATTCACATAAAAATTAACCACTTTCCAGTATATAATTCTGTGGCATTAAGTACCTTCACAGTGTCCGGCAACCATCCTTGTCCAGTTCCAAAGGGCAATTAGCTTTTGCTGAGTTTAGCAGCTGTAAGAGCCATTTGCCATCTTGAACCTTCACCGCATGCATCAGATGAGCTCATATATTAATGTGTGTTAACTTAATACAAGCATCCCCTGTCTGTGCTTAGAACCTGAGCCAGACACTCGGCTCTGTTAAAACACACTTGGCGTCTGTTGCTGTTATTTCCCAGAGGTTTAAAACATGAGGCATGCTCTATAAATGAGGTAGGGAATGGTAGGAGAACAAGTCATCACTGTATTTTGTTCTTTTTCTTTTTGAGCTTAAAATAAAAAGCAAGACCAGTTACTTGAATGTTTTCCAGTGTATTCTAAACCGTTGAAAGGGACCCTCTCACTATCTTTGTATTCCCTATACCCAGCAGACCGTGTTCATTCTGTTAGTTAAACAGAATGAACCATTCCGAACCATTCTACACACCCATATGCACATACTTCCTTCATAATACAGGAAAGCGCTGTTCTGTGGTTGGTTTTGGGTTTGTTGTTGTTGTTTTTCCTAAAAAAATTATATATCTTATAAAAACGAACAATAATAAGAAACAGTGACAGTGAAAAGCTGGGTTTAGAGCTGGAAAGGACCTGAGAGAACATTTTATACCCTTAACTGACACGTAAGTCTATAGAGAACTAAAATCATGCCAGCCAGACAAGAAAAGCCATCTCTGCAGGGTTTCAGAACTCTCATGGAAAGTCAAGATCCACGTCTCCCCTAGTTTCCGAGGAAGAAAGCCTCATCCCAAAGGGGCCCCCCGCCATGGGAGTCTCGCTTGTTTGGGGGTTACGTTGGCAACCTCGCAAGCACTGTTTCACCAGAAGGAAACTGAAGCTGAAGCAGGTCGGGACGGAGAAGTGAAAGCCTGAGTCTGCTCTGTGCCCCGCCCTCCGGCCGTCCTTGTTTCTCTGAGGGGATTCCTCTGCAGTTCCATGGACTGGGGAGCTTTGCTGCTGTTGCTGTTGCTTTCAGTCACTAAGTCAGGTCTGATTCTTTGTGAGCCCATGGACTACACCACCCCAGGCTTCCCTGTCCTTCACTATTTCCCAGAGTCCCTCAGGGTGCCCCAGGGATGTTCTGAGAATCCAGTTCCCCGCCTCTGGGCTCCCACTCTTGGCCTGGCCCTTCTCAGAAGTTCCCTCAGTTCAGTTCGGTCCAGTCGCTCAGTCGTGTCTGACTCTTTGTAACCCCATGGACTGCAGCACGCCAGGCCTCCCTGTCCATCACCAACTCCTGGAGCTTGCTCAAATTCATGTCCATCGAGTTAGTGATTCCATCTAACCATCTCATCCTCTGTTGTCCCCTTTTCCTCCTGCCTTCAATCTTTCCCAGCATCAGGATCTTTTCCAGCAAGTCGGCTCTTTGCATCAGGTGGCCAAAGTATTGGAGCTTCAACTTCAGCATCAGTCCTTCAAATGAATATTCAGGGTTGATTTCCTTTAGGATTGACTGGTTTAATCTTCTTGCTATCCAAGGAACTCTCAACAATCTTCTCTAGCACCACAGTTCAAAGGCCATCAATTTTTTGGCATTCATCTTACAGGTTTCCCAGGAGGCAGGGAGGGTGGTCCGATATTCCCATCTCCTTAAGAATTTTCCACAGTTTGTTGTGATCCACATAGTTAAAGGGGGAGCTTTACAACAGAAATTTATTGTTTTCAAAATAAAAATAAATACATTTATTTTTCAGAAATGTATTTTCTTGGACTTTCTGGAAAGTCCAAGATTAAGTTGCCAACAGGGTGGTCAAGAAGCAACCATTAGAAACAGATGGGGAACAACACACTGGTTCAAAATTGGAAAAGGAATACGTAAAGGCTGTATATTGTCATCCTGCTTATTCAACTTATATGCAGAGTACATCATACAAAATGCCAGACTGGATGAAGCACAATCCTAGAATCAAGACTGCCAGGAGAAATATCAACAACCTTAGATATGCAGATGATACCACTCTAATGGCCAAAAGTAAAGAGGGAAAAAACAGCCTCTTAATGAGGGTGAAAGAGGAGAGAGACAAAGCTGGTTTAAAACTCAACATTGCAAAAATTAAGATCATGGCATCCCGTCCCATTGCTTCATTACAAATAGATGGGGGCAAAGTGGAAACAATGTCAGACTTTATTTTCTTTGGCTCCAAAATCACTGCAGATGGTGACTGCACCCATGAAATTAAAAGACGCTTGCTCCTTGGAAGAAAAGCTATGACAAACCTAGGCAGTGTATTAAAAAGCAGAGATATCACTTTGCCAACAAAGGTTTGTATAGTCAAAGCTAAGGTTTTTCCAGTAGTCATGTACAGATGTGAGAACTGGACCATAAAGAAGACTGAGTGCCTAAGAATTGATGCTTTTGAATCATGGTGCTGGAGAAGACTCTTGAGAGCCCCTTGGACAGCAAGGAGATCAAACTAGTCAATCCTAAAGAAAATCAGTTCTGAATATTCATTGGAAGGACTGATGCTGAAGCTGAAACTCCAATACTTTGACCACCTGATGTGAAGAACCGACTCATTGGAAAAGACCCTGATGCTGGGAAAGATTGAAGGCAGGAGGAGAAGGGGATGACAGAGGATGAAATGGTTGGATGGCATCACTCATCAATGGACATGAGTTTGAGCAAGCTCTGGGAGATAGTGAAGGATGGGAAGCCTGGTGTGCTGCAGTCCATGGGGTCACAGAGAATCGGACATGACTTAGCAACTGAACAGCAGCGAGGATTGATGTCTGGTGAGGGCCCTCCCCTGGGTTGCACATGGCTACCTCCTGTGTACTCACTTAACTGTGACTGCTCCCCAGAGCATGCGCATGTGCACGGAGACAGAAGGAATGAGAGAGAGAGCACAGTGTGGGGTCTCTCGTTATAAGGACACTAATCCTGTTGGCTCCAGGCCCCACTCTATGACCTCATTGAATCCAGTTACTTCCTTAGAAGTCCCGTCTCTAAACTCGGCCACACTGAGGTTAAGCTTTCAACATTTAAATTTTGGGGGAAAGGCACATATTCAGTCCATGAGGCAGGCCTGCAGAACTTGTATGGCTCAGAGCAAGGGGCTGTTAGAAAAGCAAACAAGAATCCACATTCTAGACCACAAGGGGGTGGTTTCCAGGGCGGCCACAATCCTGTAGTTTTGGTTTACCCAGGCAGTAGTGTAACAAGCTGGGTTTTGCTCAAATTTGGGTTTGAGTGTTTTGTTGTTGCTGCTATTTTTTGCTTTTTGGGGTTTTTTGCTTTTGCTTCTGGGCTTTTTTTTTTTTTACCACAGCAAATATGTATGAGGTGGGCCCAGGGCCTTCTGCACTGCCACGGTGGAGGCAGAGAATCAACATCTTCTCCAGGCCTTTCCACCAAATTTGAAGCAAATGCCAAGTCTTTAGACACCAGGTCCAGGCCTGGAAAATCTCAGTGGAACAGATTCTTCCAGTCCTGCTAAGGGCAGATGCCAATTTCAGTAAAGGGACTTCTTCACAGCTGGTAACTGTGTTTCCAGGTCAGTGACACCCAGGCCCCAGTGGTCAGGCCCAGGAAGGGCCAGAGACAATGGACACCGTGATGCCACTGCGCTCAGCTAAAGCCACTTGGCAGAAGGCCGGTGACAGGCTTCCAGTTCACCAAGAGACAACCCTGACTTGACCCTTGGCCCTGTCCCTCCCATTTCAGTGGGGACTCCAGATACCAGGACAGGAAGCTAGGTGATTCTACTTATTTTAGAAAATAAAAACCTGGAAAGAAAAGATGAAGAGAGCTGTATTTACTCTCACATGAATGTGAAAAATGAGACATTCCCATCGCCCCACTGAGCATTTTTTGCCAGATCACCCTCCTGCAACCAGAAGTGTCTGGAATCACTTTCCTAGTTGCCCTCTGAGTCTCTGCTATTAAATAGAGAACACGCACTTTGGAGGGGAGGATCGTTCCTTTGTGTAAAGAAAAGTTCCTTTTGGAGTAATCCTGAGTTCCTTCCTGGGAGTACTGGGTGCCTTTCCCACACAGTTCTTCATAAGCTCTTTCCAGGAGCTATTTCCACCTCTGGACACACACTGAGATTTTGCTCCCAGATCTGATGATGGTTTTCAAATGCCACATGCATTACTGAACTTAATCCCTGCTTCGTAGTCTCCTCAGCCTTAAAACAAAAGCAAATCCTTTTCTTAGCCATTTCTAACCACAGTAATGTCTTTTGCACGATCGTAAAGATGGTTCTCATACAGAATACATTATTCTGATCAAATATAAAAAATGCACAGTGATGTCAAGCCACTGACTCAAAGACTAGAAATATGAAAGAGGAAGCATTTTTACAAAGGACTTTCATTTAGGGAAGCTAATAGAAATCCACAGACGTTGAACACATGAGATTGGGCTGAATACGTGTTTTAAGACTATGGACTTTAGAGTCATATAGACTGGAGTTTGAGCTTGAGCTCTGCTATTTACCAGCTTTGAGAACTTGAGCAAATTACTTAAATTCACAACTTTAGATTTCTCTTGGGTAAAAGTGAGATAGTAATTCAACCCTGCAAGGCTGTTAAGAATTCAATGAGGTGATATTGTGGGTTTCCTTAAGCCACAGTGCATAGAGCAATCAGCTGGGAGCTGTTAAAATATAAATGTCTAGGCTCCCATAATGGACTGAGTAATGCCCCTCAAAAATTTATGTCTACTTAGGAGCTCGGAAAGTGAACTTGTTTGGAGAAGGGTCTCTGCAGATGTAATGATGGTAAGGATCAAGGCGAGATCATCCCAGAGTAGAGGAGACCCCGAGTCCTTATGAGAGACAGAAAAGGACCCAGAGAGACACAGAAGACAGAAGCAGAAATTGTACTGATGGGTCTACAAGTCAAGAAATCCCAAGGAGCGGGGAAAATCTGGGAGAAAGGCATGGGAGGATTATCCCTGTGAGCCTCTGAAAGGAACCAACCCCATGGACACCTTGATCTTGAACTTCTAGCCTCCAAAACCACGAGAGGGTATGTTTCTATTGTTTTAAGCCACCAAATTTCTGGTGATTGCTTACTGAAGTACCAGGAAACACAGAGACTCTGATTTAGCTGTACTTCTGAATTCTGTGCAGGCACCTGCCATGTGCCAGCAAGTGTTCTAGGTCTGTGAGGGCTATGGTGCAGCCACACTTGGCCGCTGATGGCTTGACAGATGGCCAGTGTGGACTGAGCTGAGCTATGAGCATAAAACGTCATGGATTTCAAAGACTGAGCACAAAAAGTAAAAGGCTTCATTAATAATTTTTATATTGATCACACACTGAAATAATATTTGGGGTATATTGAATTAACGACAACAGATATTTGTGCTTATATAAACCAGTCCATCCTAAATGAAATCAGTCCTGAATATTCATTGGAAGGACTGATGCTGAAGCTGAAACTCCAATACTTTGGCTACCTGATGCGAAGAACTGACTTATTTGGAAAGACCCTGATGCTGGGAAAGATTGAAGGCGGGAGGAGAAGGGGACGACAGAGGATGAGGTGGTTGGATGGCATCACCGACTCAATGGACATGAGTTTAAGTAAACTCCGGGAGTTGGAAATGGACAGGGAGGCCTGGTGTGCTGCAGTCCATGGGGTGGCAAAGAGTTGGACCCGACCGAGCAACTGAACTGATAAATTAGGCTAATTCCACTTGCTTCTCTACACCTTTAAAATGTAGCTACTAGAATATTTTAAATTACATGTGTGACTCAAGTTGTGTTCCTCTTGGACAGTACTGTTTCAGGCCCTGGGAATACTGTGATGAGCAAACAAGTCCTTGTCCTCAGGGGCCTCACATTCTAGCACTTTCCCCCAGGGCAGGACAATGGGGAGTGGTCGGGAACAGACTTCCCCTTGGGGGATGTGGTGACAGAACCTCGATTGTGGGACAGTTTCTCGGCACCTGCTGGCTTGAGGTGCCACGTCCCCAGTCTCAGGAAGCCCAGGGGACACCCCTCAGTAGGGACCCTAACTTCATTAAAGGCTGTACTCCCCACTAGCAGCGCTCTGATGAACCCTGGGCCGGATGTCAGTGACTGGCCCACGCTTCCTTCCTGCTTTCTGCCGGCTTGCTGGGTGCCAGGGAGCGGGCCAGACACGCCTTGTGTTGCTCACCAGCTTTGCACGGCCCACCTCCATCTCAGTCAGCACAAACTGAGGACAACGGTTTGCCCACTTGGTTTACTTACTAGTTACGTGAAAAATTAAAAAAAAAAAAAAAGGACAGAGAGTCCCTATGGTTTAAACATTGTGCCAATTCCACCGCAGAATTTATCTGAAAGAATTATTAATTTAAAGGTAAAGTTAACCAGAATTCATGGGAATGTTCTAAGGCAATCATACTACCTGCAAATATAGATAATTTTACTTCTTCCTTTCCAATCCGGGTGCGTTTTAGTTAATTTTCCTGTCTCATTTCCCCAGCTAGAACTTCCAGTACCTATTGAACACTTCCTCATGGGAGGCACCGTGATTGTTTAACGTGCAATATTTCATTAAATTCTCTAAACACAATAAGTGTCATTACCAACCACATTTTATCAGCACGTTAACTTGGCCTGGGAAGGGTTAAACGGCCTACCAAGAGTACCCAGGTAGTAAGTGACTAGTCAGCTAGCAAGTGAGGGAGCTAGGCTTTGAAACTGTATCAGTCTGATGTCATAGTCCACGGTCTTAAGCTATCCTCACCAGGCTGCCAAAGCTAAGCTTCCTCTCAGCCCAAGAGGAGCTCCTCCAACCCTCCAAAATCAGACAGGGCTGCAGGGCTCCAAATGCCTTTCCAGCGGAACTTGAGACCCAAATAGTTGGGCTGCCATGAAGACCGTACTGCAAATCTGACCATACTGCGCTGTGTCTACCCAACAAGGGCCCTCTGCAGCCTGCGGTAAGGTCTTCCTAAGGACAAAGAAGGCACAGGGAGAAGAGGAAGGAAAATCCCGGAGAGAAGGGGCCTGACTCCCCGACATGTCTGAGGTAGTAAGACCGAGGAATGAAGACGCGCAAAGCGACAATTCTCTTTCCTGGCAGTACTGACTCTGAGTTCACTATGGCCGAAGACTGTCTTGATGTGTTTTGGCCATAAGAATTACAGAGACTATAACACATGTCCACACAGCTAAATCTAATGCACCGTTATTTCTGTCCCAGGAAAGGAAACTGATAAGCCCCGAGCAGCCACTTTCAACATCTGCTGTGCCTGTTTGAGCCACATGACCCTTCCAGCAGCCCTGTGGGAGAAGCAGCTCCTATGCATTCGCTGTAAAGAAGAGGGGCTGAGGGCCAGAGAGGCTCCTTCCTCACCACAGTCACACAGCCAACCAGCGGTGCAGCCGGAGCCTGCGACATCTCCACTCTCACCTGGGACCCCAAGGTTTTGGATGGCTTCCCTGATTCCGTCCCCCGAGAAAGAAGAGATGACAGTCCACAGAGCACCACTGAAGACAGTCATCCTCAAACCGAAGCACAGGCCCCAGTCTGACCCTCTGCCACGGCCTTTCCTTCTGCTACCTGCATGTGGGTAATTTCAATTTCCAACTCCTCAACGTGCATGAGTTCTCTCCTGAAAATGGACTGGCCTGAGGACAAGTCTTTGCTTTTGTCCTTTGCCATCTCCACTGCCACCGTACGCCTTCCTCTATTTTATAAAATAAAAATAAAATAAAAAACAATCCACAACCCCCAAATTTTACTATGCTGTATTTCCCCAGGTGTAAAAACCTCCAGGGCACCAAACAAAGAAACAATGAAAGACTTATAAATGCCCTCCCATCCTATTAATACGTAAATTCAGTAAACTTTTAGAGCTTTATGCTTATAATTATTTTTCAAAATTTGTAAAATCTTTATATTGCTGTGCATGTGTGGTCAGTTGCACCTGACTCTTTGCGACCCCATGGACTACAGTCCACCAGGCTCCTCTGTCCATGGGATTTTCCAGGCAAGAATACTGAAGTGGGTTGCCATTTCCTCCTCCAGGAGATCTTCCCAACCCAGGGATTGAACCTGAGTATCCTTTGGCTCCTGCATTGGCAGGCGGATTCTTTACCACTGAGCCACCTAGGAAGCCCCATATTGTTGTGGTCAATTATTTATTAACAATTATAATAATACTTCAATTCAGAAGAAAATGTTGACACCTACAAACTTAAAAATATACATATATGCACACATACTTATATATACTTATCACAGAAATATGTGAAAGAGCTGTCATAAAACACAAGCACAAAAATATAATTAACTTGAATAGTTCTTAAAGAGAAGTAGAATGGAAATGCAAAGTTGAAGAGAAGTGTCTGTACTTGTATTTTAAAATGAATGCTGGTGGATATTAAATCATTCAGTTGGACACATTCAAGAGAGTTACTAAGAGCTATATTTTGAATTGTCAAATTGTACAATATGCCAGAAGTTACATCCTTTGCAATTACCTTGCAATTACTTATGATGAAAAACTTATGATGAAGAACTCAGAGGTCAACTGCATAATATGGGTGGGGTTACAAAGTTTTTCAAAATTATTTTAAAAGGAATGTAAGCCAAAAAGTTCATGGGTCATTGCTTTAGGATATTCTCATTCTCTGAAAACCAGTCCTCTATTAAAAGAAAAAATCTGTCAACCATACCCACCTACCCTTAGTTACTCTGCAACCGATGAGCATACAGGGAAACCAGGAGACCGCAGGGAAAATGCCCCACCCACCAGCCAAAAGAGCACCCAGCCCTGTGCTGTTCTCTTCCCAGGTGGCTTTGGAGCCTAATCCCTCGAGGGCGGGGATGCGCCATTGTGTCGGTGCTTTCTCACCATTGTCAGGACCGGCTCCACTCCTCAGAGCAGCCGGCGCAAACGATGCCTCACAGGTGTACAGCCGTGGAGCCCCGGACCATTTGCAAAGATCTTTGAAGGGCCCGATACTCTCTGAATGCAGAGCGCTCTCTTTGTTATTCCACCCCATTAGGTGTGTTTTCTTTTGTCCCTGACAAGCACAGGGCTTTAACTTCTGGGATATTGAATTTCCCTGGCTTCTGTCTCCTCCTTCCCCAGGCTACTGAAGAGGGGTGGTGGTCTTCTGCTTCCCACCCCTACTCGCCTGCCCCAGTTCTTCTCCTGGTCGCGGTGAATTTGGATCTGCAAAAGCCTTGTATCAGCCTCAATTATTTTTTAATATAAGATAATATTGGTCTTGGCACCCAGGCTTGTCAGGAAGGCTCCCCTCAGCTTTCTCTCAGTGAACTGGTTGCTCCTAATCAGAGACCTCTCTTCTGTTGCTTTTTCAGCCTGAGCTCAATCTGGTGTGAACAGCCTTTCCTTGGCCTTCAGGTTCATGTTCTGGGCACAATTCGGGATGATCACATGCTTTGTCATTCTTCCTTATCAAATTCTGACAATACCTTGGGAATATGTGTTTTGGTAAACATTTCGAGGCCAGTTCTAGATTAGAGCGGGGTTTCTAGGTGGCTGATCACCTGAGGTTTTCCCAGAGAAAAACTGAATTTTCCCTGGATGACTTATGTGCTAGTTCTGTTTTTGGTGCAGGAGGGGCCTTGAATTATTAAAATGATGCATTGTGATAGGATCACAGGCCTGTGTTTGGATCCTGGCTTCTTCATTCATCAACTGATTTGGGGCCTCTCTGAACCTCAACTTTCCTATTTGGAAAATGGGAATAATAACTCCTCCTTTATGTGGATTAACCAAGATAATGCTTGTAAGCACCTACTTCCGTGCCTGATATCTAGTAAGTACCCAATCAATGGTAGCTGTCACTAAGGGGGTGTGTCCAACAGAAGAGTCAAGATTTAAAAGGGTTCCTATTCCATTTAGAGGAAAATGTTAGGGCTTCCCTGGTGGCTCAGTGGTAAAGAATCCACCTGCCGATGCAGGAGACGAGTTCAACCCCTGATCCAGGAGGATCCCACATGTTGCACAGCACCATGCTCTGGAGCCTGGGAGCCACAGCTACTGACCGCACGCACCGCAACCACGAAAGCTCGAGTCCCCTAGGAGCCCACGCCTTGCAACAAGAGAAGCCACTGCAATGAGAAGCCCGCACACCACGACAAAGAGAAGACCCGCTGGCTACAGTGAGAGAAAAGCCCGCACAGCAACAAAGACTTAACACAGTCAAAAATAAATAATTAATTTAAAATTAAAATATTAACGTCTCTTTCCTCAGCCAGATGCTGTGTGCTACTATTTTACTAATATTATCTTTTCATGATAGTTAAAATTCTCAATTGAAGTCTTTTCTATCCTTTTTTCTCCGTTGCATACTGAATTTTGTAGAATCCCCAAATTAAAGTAACATTAGCTTTCTTTTAACTGTTCTAAGCAAAATCATTTGTGTTATTTCTGGAACTCGAGTCTCTGTTTCAAGAGCTAGATTTTGTGGACTCCCCCTGGGTTTCCAGGAGTCCCCAGCCTGTAGAAATCCCAGGACGCTCTGGTCAGCGGGTGTGTATTCAGTTTTCAGAAAGCATCTGAAAAAGTTCCGCGTCAGAGATTGATGGTTCTCAGCTTTCAGCTTCGGTTTCTCTCAGTCTGAGGACCATTTGGATGTGGGCCTAAGAACATAGTCACACAATGTCAGAGTATTAGTATTAAGTAGGCGATGCCCCTCTTCCTGCCTCTCGGCCTCATTTAGAAGAACACGAGAAAATAAATCTAATCTTCTCACGGTTCCTTTGGGCCACACCACAGCAGGAATATTATATGATTCCGAGTTACTTATTAGAAATATTCCTATGGGTATCATGTTGAGGATTACTTTTCTAAGGTTATTATGGTGCCTGTATCATTAGGAAAACAAAGTGTAATTCTACCTGCTATCTCGTTCTGAAGGCGTCTTCTACATCTGGACAAAAACCAAGGTCTAAGTCAGGGAGTGGGACTCTTATCTTCTGTTTCACTCTCACTTTCTGCCACATTTTGGATGACAAGAGGAGGGTGGGGGGAAAATCACTTTCTCAAACCATTTGCTTCTAATAATAGTGTAGAGGCTTATCTCTTCTTTCAAAGGAGATGATGTGAACCCAGAGGGAGCTGAGCGTTTGAAAAGGCAGGACCCAGAATAGAATTAAAAGTTTTGCACTTGCACTCATATCTGAACAGAAAATAAGAAAAAATGCCTATGGAACTAATTCAAGGCAATGCCATGTCCGTATTGATGATCAGAGGACCGTAGTCACGGAGTCGCTTTATGGAACAAATCTGGAGAATGGAATGCCTTAGTGACCTTGAGTAAGTCACTTCACTTCTCTTCATCAAAATATCCCCTTCCTTTGGCTCTCTCTTTGTGTATTTGTTGTGTGTATGTATCAATTATCTGCATTTTGGTTTATCTGAGGCAAATCTTTCAAATCCATTGACAGCACTTAGCATTTAATTATTTTCCAAGTTGACAGCTCCCCTTTTCAGCAAGAAACACTAACATTTCAATTCCTTACTTTACTGACATGTCGATCCCTTCTAGTTTTCACTTGCTTTTTCTGCAGCATCCATCCTGGCTGGAGAGCCCCTTGCAACATAAATCGCGTTGCCATTTTTGCTCCAGGGACATTTGAAAGGGCAGTAAGGCTTCTCCTGAAACATTTCAGGGCCAGCAAGAAAGCTCTGCCTCTCTCCACCCCAAACCCCAGGTTTTATTAAGGTATAAACAAGAGATGGTATGGGAAAGGAAATCTCTTTCTAGCTCCTTCTAAATCAGTCTTCAAAGCAAGATTCCTTGCTTTGCTGGAAGTGAAATGTCCACAACACTTTCAAGCACTGGATCTGATTAAGAGCACAAACCCATTTCCAACCCAAACACCAGTGAGTTTTGAATTGCTTTCTCTTGGTGCAGAAAGCTGAGGGGGACTTCATTTGCATCCATACATTTCTGGTCCTTGAATTTGAAAGCCGTACTTTCTCTCTGCCTATGCAAACATAGCTGATGCTGACCTGTCCAAAAATGATAAATCACTCCTTGAATAGCTTTTGGAGAACCTGAAGAGGTCAACATTTCTCTACTCCCATGACTACGCCTCCTCAGCTACAACGAAGTAAGAATATTGTGCAATTATTTAGAGGAAATTCGGGGCCTTTGGGACAGTCAATCATATAATTCAGGCAAAAGTGGATTTGGGGCCCTGACATTTGCAGATAATTGTGCAACCCTCAGCTGTGTGAGCCGGTCCTAGGAGAGCTCCCACCTTCCACTCACCCCCTTTCTCCCAGCTTCACTTTCTGCCTCTTGATTAGTAATAAAATGAATAAATCAAACAGACCCTGGCTTGGCTCTTGTGAGCTATGCTAAGAGAAACGAATATGAAAACTGTAAAATACCAAAGTAAAGGTGTTCTCCTCAACCTCATTTCTCATTAAAAAAAAAAAAAAAAGACTCGTTCTGCAAACATGAGCTTCGAAGCTAAGGCTCGGCCCAGATGTTATTAAGTATAAATATTTATAAGACCCATAAAGATCCTGGCTAAGCTCAATTGTGCCTTAATGCGGCGAATGTTTCAAATTCGGCTCTTTCACTGTTTGAAGCCTTTAGAAGGCAGGATACAGTAGAAGACGCATTGCTGTTGGGGAGAGGAGGGGAAATTCTCTTTCATGTTTTATGGCCAGTTTTTCATTGAGGGGTATTGCTTTTCTCAGAAATCACTTCTCAAGGCCTGCCTTTTCCAAGAAGCCAGAAGAAAGGACGTTTGCTGCAGCCCTGACTTCAAGGGCCCTGGGTAAGGCACACACGTGATGAAACGTGCATCTTCCATGTAAACTGATGGAGGAAAGCCAGGGGATCTCTTTGTTCTAACCTCATTTCATGAACCATCCAGCAAGATCCTCAACATAATCATCCATTAAATGGGTGTGTGACGATGATAATAAATGGAGCACATTTAGCTCATGTTTTAAAAACTTGGATTTGGTTAACAAGAGCGTGCTTTTCCAAAAAGCAAAATTCTTAGCTACACTGTATAAACACCCCCGTTGGTAACTTTTAGAGGCATAAGCAAAAGAACTGTGGAAGTACAAGCTGTAATTTTGAGATGAAACAGTTCAAACTACATGAGCATTTGGACTCTGGACTAAGAGTTTGGTCCCTCCAGGTTCTTGAACAGAGCTCAAAGTATGAAGTCCCTAGTTTTAAAATCCATTTGTTTAATGGGAAGAAAAATCTTCCTACATGTCTTGTGTACCTATGGACCGTGAAATGCCTTTGCTTTCTAAAACCCCTTTGGTTAAACTCATCACCTTAACACTTAACTACCTGGTGCATGAACTGTAAAAAGATTTAGAACTTAACAGGATGATTCATCTATGTATGGGAATGAAAAGAACTTTGGGTTACCCCTTAGGACGGGTCCTAATCTGTGAAAGGATCCCCATGTCTTTGGGAAAGTCCTGAAGCTCTTTCAGAGCCAACTGGCCGCTGCCTGGTCTGGAGCCCCTCCCCCCACTGCTGCAGTGGGGGGTCTTCCTGCTGCTGAGAGCTCAGGAGTGGAGACCCTGGCTCCTCCCAGGCACTTGGCTTTGATGGCTTCTCCGTAAGTTCTCCAGGCAAGTCCACACCTCCCTCCCCTTCCAATTCTCACTGCTCAGCCCGTTTTGGCTACCGAACCTGACAATTAATGTTGACCCTGGAAACACTGACCTCCCCAGTGGAGGCCTTCATCTGCTGGGCGCATCTGGCAAGTGGTCAGTGGTGCTTACCTGGATTCCCTGATTAATGTAGATGTAAAGATTTTATCAAGGCTCCTGGCGGCCGGGCTTCAAGATGTAATCACAAAATCAATCCACATAGACTAACTGGGCATAGACTCACTAAGAAGACATCCCTCGATGTCAGGCACTTAATTAAGGCACCGCAGCTCCACGGCCCCCGATTGATTCTTTTCTTTCCCTAACAGGTGATGCTGTTCCTCTGGGTGTGGACACACTATTCTCCACTGGAGAGGACCCTGCTTTCGGAGCCTTGCAGTTTGTAGGAAGACCACCAGGGGGCACCTGCGCATCATTCCATTCCCCAGGGACTGGCTCAGAGACTGGGAAGATCCCTGTTCCAGGCTCCAGAGGAGCTTCTAGAGGTAGCATCTGTTCTGCTGCATTCTGCTGGGCCCCATGGTTCTCTCTGCGCCTCAGGCATCCCTGGAGGACAATTACGAGATCCTCACCTCCCCTCTCTTTTCCTTCCCACTTACGGCACCATAGTGCTTGGTAGAGGAGAGGGACTGCAAAGAGCCTGCTGCTCTGGCCTGAGCATCTGAGAATGTCAGCCAGGTTTGGCCCACTTGACAAAGATGTTTCCTACTGAAAATTCAAAGACTTCGGCAATGGAGGTTACTGGCAGTGCAAGCACCTTGTGAAAAGTAGCACAGTTCAGAGATGATCAATTCACTGCCACTTGATGATGCTGAGCTCAGGCTGGGTAGTCCTGCCTGGCCTTGATGGGCAGGGCTCATCTGGCCTGATCTTAGCATGTTATCATTTAATTCCTCAAACATTTGCCAGGCACTGTGCTGGGGATACAATTGCCATACTTTAGTGATTACAGATTAGTGAGGGAAGAACGTCCATAGGTCTATAAAACAGAGTGCCTGGGCAAAAGCTGGGGGAGAAAGGCTTTCAGAATAGGGCACCATCTCGTCTGCCTCAGCCCTGGGGGATGAGTCATTGGACAGTCCCTTAGGCATCGGGGCTAGAACCATCCCCAGCATCTCTGTGCCTGAGGGCCTGGCTGCAGAAGGGCAATTCTAGTCCCCTGGAGCGACCAGGGGCAGGCAGAAACTCCACAGAAGCTCCGACATTCATCCAGTCATTAACACGGATGGAGCACCTGCAACATGCCAGGCAACAAAGCGAGTCCCAATAAACCAGGCTGGGACGGCATGCTTCACCTCGAGGCTCCTCCCCTGTGGTACCCGCGGTGGACACTGGGGTCGTGACTCCAGTCCAGGCTGGGGTGCCATGCCTCACCACACAACGAGGCTCCCCCACTGTGGTACCCGCGGTGGACACCGGGATCATGACTCCAGTTATTCAAGCAGAATCCACCTGGTGCTGGGTGCGAGACAGCAACCCTGGAAGACCTCTTTGTTGAACTTGTGTCTTTTATTAAGCTGCTGAGATTTGCTTGAAACAACTGACCCATGTTTTGGAATTGGAAGCAAAGATAGTACATCATTTACTAGAGTGTTTTCCACGTCCCCATCCCTCCTCACAAAGGAGCCTCAGCCAGTGTGATCAGAATGACTCTGTTTTCAGCAGAGATGTTTTTCCTTTGCTCGATTCTCCTATTCTTGCTCTCTGGGTCCAGCCATTGGCCATCCTAGAGGACACTCTGCTGGGCTGGCATCTTGTTTTGAAAAATACTTATTTTTATTTATTTGACTGTGCTGGGTCTTTGTTGCAGCATGTGGCACTGCAACTTTTCTGTTTTAGTTGTGGCATGTGAGATCTTTAATTGTGGCATGCAAGATCTTTAATTGCACATGGGATCTAGTTCCCTGACCAGGGATAATAACCCAAGCCCTGTGCATTGGGAGCCCAGGGTTTCAACCACTGGACCACAAGGGAAGCTCCCAGGCTGGCATCTTTGACATGGGTTCAGGCTACTGTCACCAGACTTAGTCTCATCCACAAATGCAGTGGTCTAAAAAATATAAATTTAAATATTTTTTCTATAACTTTTAATTTCCACCTGATGGTCACAAACATATTTTCCATTTATTCTGATTCCTCTCCCATTATTTCCAGGGTGGTGTTGAAACTCCACTAGTTGAATCTGACAAGTGTTGAGGGAGGCTGGAGGAAATTCAGTCCCTGAGTCATGAGTCGGTGAAGGTTCCCTCTGAGCTGTATACTCAGCCTGCCCACACAGCCCCTCAGGTTCAAGGCTGTCTTTGCCGAGCACAGACACAGCAGTGAGTTTCCTCTGCTGCAGCCCAGCCCAGTCTGCAGACCCTTTCCAGGGTCTCGACTTCGAGGGCTGACTCTGTCCAGAAAAATGGTCAGGGCAGCCATCCTGGGACTCTACTTCCAGTCCTGGGGAATGTTTTTTAAAGACACTAGAGAGGGAAAATCATTTTCACCCTTGAGGATTTGTCCTTCAAGGAACTCCCTGTACCTTCAGGTTGGCTTTGGAGGCACATAATGAGATGGTTGGATGACATCACCGACTCGATGGACATGAGTTTGAGCAAGCTCCAGGAGTTGGTGATGGACAGGGAACCCAGGTGTGCTGCAGTCCATGGGGTGGCAAAGAGTCGGACACGACCGACTGAACTGAATGTATTCTTAGTGGGTTCAGGCTTTGGGAAACTGAGATGGAGGCAGCTCTTCCTTCTGCCTTCTGCACTTTTTTTTTTAAAGAAAGTGTTAATTTTCATCAACCTTATTTCCATTTTTTTTTGTGTAAGAGTCTGAGGAAGAACAGCTAAGACCCATCTGTGGTGGTTCCCCCCCATTCAGCAGTCTGAGCCATGGGAGTTGCCGTCCCACCTTCATCGGCCAGCTGAGCACTCTGGTCCTCGCTGGGGAACCACCAAACTGGCATAGGAGGCTCTGGGCCTGTGGACCCGTCTGCGACCGCAGACCAAGCAGCAATACGGTCGGGAGGTGGTGCAGATTCCGTTCACTCTGACCCCCCTCCTCAGTCACAGCCCTCCAGCAGCGACCTGCTCTGCCTTTTCAGCCTCCTCGGGAGCTCGGCAGAAGCAGAGGTGAGCTGTGACCTCCGTGGGTGTCCACACGGTGTGCTTAGCTTCCCCGGGCAGCATTCGCCACATCAGACGCGCTGAGGGTGCTCCCTTGTGGTGGCACGGATGGCAGTGTCCGTGTGGCCCAGGGCCCAGGCTGCGCTTCGCGGGATGATGGGGCTGGTTAATGGAAGAGCCCCCGGGAGAGGCCGCTGGGCAGTCCCTGGGGTCAGGAACCCACCAGAAGCCGTGGCTCCCGGAAGCCTGCCGGGATCAGATCAGCTTGCTGGCCAGTTTTCCTGGGGCACGTGGCGCTGACATCAGCCAGGTCTGCAAGGGCAACGGTGGCGCGAGCTCCAGCAGAAGCTTCTCCCAGGTCCACAATGTATTCATGGAAGCCCTTGCTTCTGTAGATGCACCCTTCCATTCAGAAGTCAAGGTCAGTGCCACCTGGGTGGGTTCCTGCTGTGAGGAATTTGAGGACATCTTTCTCCTAAATTGCCATCAAGGGCTCCTGACACCATGAAAGTTTCTCTTTAAGTTACCATGGGAAGCCAGGACTACGCTGTGTGGCTTCCTCTCTGGGTAGGAAGGCAAGGTGTCTTCTACATTTTTGCGTTTTTCCAGGCTGCCACCCATACCCCAGGCCACACAGAGTAAGGGAAGACAAGGTCTGAGAAGGATTACCAGGAGAGAGGTGAGTTAATATCTCAAAAATGTTACTCTTCCGCATTGATGAGCTTCCCAGGTGGCGCTAGTGGAAAAGAACCCACCTGCCAATGAAGGAGACGTAAGAGACGCAGGTTTGATCCCTGGGTCAGGAAGATGCCCTGGGGAAGGGCATTGCAACCCACTCCAGTATTCTTGCCTGGAGAATTCCCTGGACAGAGGAGCCTGGCAGGCTGTAGTGCATAAGGTTGCACAGAGTCGGACATGACTGAAGCGACTTAGCATGCATGCACGACATTGAGGTGTTCTTAGTTTTTATCCCTAAACAAAGTTCCAAGTTCACTTTAAGAACCGTCTTTTATCTTCTGGTTTCATTTGCTGCCCCTGTGTGGCTCCACTGCCCGCTTTGCCAAAGGTCTGCTCCCAGCTTTACCGCTGCTCCTCTGACCCCATCCCTCAGTCCCTAACGGAAAATCTCAGCCCTTCTCTGAGGCAGTGACGAGGTGGATATGATGTAGCTTGTTGGGAAAACCACAGAATCTGTGCTCAGCTGATCCTTTACCAGCCCCAACGCCGCCACGCATCTCTGCATCAATCAACCACCCCATACCTCCCAGGTTGCTGCCCCTGGGGAACATCACTGGGTAACTCGCTCATACCTCCCGCGAAGGGATTTGTTAGACTCTGGAACACCAAAGATGAAAGGCACAGGCAGGCCTGCCCTCAAGGAGCTTCAGCCACAGGAGGAAAGGGAACAAAACGTGAGATTCAAGGTAAGAAAAGGAGCTCAGTTTTGAAAACGTAATGTGTGACTGGCAGAAATTTCTGCAGCTGAGGCTGGGACCTTTAAGAGATAGTGATGATTTAACAGTGATGTGGGTCAAGCCACCACCACAAAGAACTAACTCATCTAATGCTGTCCATGTATGTCCCAGCCCATGTGATGCCCTGGTATCTTCACATACATCATCACTTTGAATGAGGTTGTAGGTATCATTATTACCCAAAGTCAAATGTGAGAAAACCTTACACAGTTTCAAGAATATCTCCAGGGCCTTGAAGTTGATAGAGAGGCTAGAGTTCAAGGTCAGGCTGACAGGTTTCAAGTCCGAGCTCCTAACCAGGGTGCCACATGGCTTGCCCAGGTGACAGTGTTGTTACTCATGTGTCCCCATTGTTTTGTTGTGAACAATTTGGGGGGCCAAGTGCCAACCTGTGCTTCATGGAATATCTCAGAGCACAGGGCAGATGTGGCCTCTAGTCGGTGTTATCAACTAGCTGACGGCTTAAGCCTCCTTCTTCACCCTCGCTGTGAAATGATACCTTAGAACTTCAATTTAATTCCACAAAATGTTGCTGAACATCTAAAGAAGGTGGAAATGAGACTGTGATGCAAAGATAAATAAGACATAATCTCTCGTCTTGGGATAGTTCTGATTTATGTGTGGGGAGGAGAGAGAAAGAGGAATAGAAAACCACCAGACCCAGTCTGTGCCCTTGTACAGGGACTGAGAACCTTCTGGCCTCCAGGCCAGGTTGCAAAGCCACTGAGACCCATGGGAGCCTCCGTCAGATTCGGTGCACACCTGACTTCTCCACTGAGCACAGCAGGAAGAGTGTCTAGGACCCATGACACTTTCTGGGGCCCCAAAGCTATTTTTACTTTTCTTTTAAAATCAGAAAAGAATAAAAAGCAGTAATAATGAACCTAGCTTGGATTATATTTGTCTTATGCCAACAGAGGCATAAACAATATTATGTATTTAGTCCTTTTCATAGAGGAAAGAGCCAAGGAAAGCTAAAGCGCCTGGGCCCACAACAGTCCTCATTTGACTCTGCCATGATGGCCCAACCCCAACCATTCAATGCACCCTGGATTTTATAGGCTACAGAGAGCTGTGCTTGACTTGAAGTGAATACTCTGAAACTTGTGATAATGTTTTATTGACGATCTCAAGAAGGGATTCAACATCTCAAGATCCAAATGTGAGGGGGAAATGATTTTAGAACCATGAAACTTTGCCTCTGTTATACCAAGGAAAGAAGATCTAATACCAGCATTCCTTCCACGGACCCCAGCAGTATCACTCTGATCCCTAGAATTAGTATGAATCAGTTGCTAAGAAAGCAGCCTAATCTGTTTCCCAGGCCTACCGAGGATGCAAAGCATCAAAAGCAAAAGCCACACTCTGGAAATGAGTGAGTAATCCGTGCTCTCTGCTGGAGAATCCAGAAGGGAGTTTGCACCATCTCAACTGCTGAAACCTCAGTGCCTGTTGATGGGGGCAGCAGGCAGGCCCCCTAGCCCATGACAGCTGCTGGCAGGGGAGACAGGCTCTTGTTACCAGCCAGGGCCTCCCTGAGAAGACTGGGGGGCCTCAGAGGAGGTGCCAAAGCTGAAACCCAGAGTATACCAGAGGGGTGGAGAATGGAATGCAGGCCCCTCCAAGCACTGATCCCAGAGGTGGTGGGAAGGACAGGGCAATCAGTGGAACCCAGATATCTACGACCCAGCCTGGAGGACTGCCTGCTCCCCCAACATCTCAAAGGATGGTCCTGGGTTTTAAGCTTTTTTCAAAATCACCATGAGGACTTGGAATGAGGGAGAGGGCAGCTTAGACAACACCGAGAGGGCTAAGATCAGACGATGACTCATGATTGCAAATGCTGACTGAGTCTACCTCCTACCTGAAGGGCAAAGTGACATTTCTCATCCTTTCCCCAAATAAATCTTCTGTGCACAGCATTCTCTGAGGACCTCAAGGCCTGTCAAGGACTTGGCCCTGAGCTCATTGAAGCCACAGTAATTGCCAAGTTTTGCAGATGTTTGCACTGACTGCTTTATGTTTTGCAATATTCCAGAGCTGTTCCCAAGTGACGCGCATCCATTCACCAAGTTAATGCTTAATAAGAACGATCTACAAAGGGTGACCGAAAGATGAGGAGAGTGAAGACTGCCTCCAGTGAGCATGAACGAGCGAAATAAATAGATGCCATGCTGATCCCAAAAGAAGGAAGGTGCAGGAAGGGGAACTTGCACAGCAATTCTGGGGAGCAGGTGGGGAGAAGGAGGACAATGTTTACTTGTGGACATGGGCATGTTTCTTTTTCTCAGGTGTGACGTGAGATCCCACCTGGGATTGGGATGCTTCTGCCAAACTCAGGTTGAGATGAGTGTACAGATGAGTCACACTTGAAATATACAGAGATGAGCTATATCTGAAATGTACATGGATGAGCTATACTTGAAATGTACATGGATTGGCAGCTATACCTGAAATGTACACAGATGAGCTATACTTGAAATATACACAGAGGAGCTATACCAGAAATGTACATAGATGAGCTGCACTCCTCTGTGAACTGTGCAAGGTGAGCCCTTACAGAAACACGCATTGATTCCACAGCCAGGGAGGGATTAGTTCCCGGGGAAAGGAAAGTTTGGTTAACTCTGAAGGAAGCACAATGATCACAAAGCTACAGAAATGAAATAACCAGTCCTACTTTTTAACCTGCTTTTGTCTATATTGTCTCATTTAATGTTTGCAAAAATCCTGTAGGCACCAGTATTAGTATCTCTACAAAACAGAGAAAGAGGTTAAAGGATTTTCCTGAAGGTCAGTCAACAATTTAGTGGTATATTTGGGATTCAAAGACAGGTCTTTATTCTTTCCCAGTATTTACATGATATATAAAATGCTATATCTCCTTTATATTTAACATATATATATATATATATTTATGTAATTCAATTCAGCTCAGTTGATCAGTCACGTCTGACTCTTTGCAACCCCATGGACTGCAGCATGCCAGGCTTCCCTGTCCATCGCCAACTCCCGGAGCTTGCTCAGACTAGGGTCCATCGAGTTGGTGATACTGTCCAACCACATCATCCTCTGTCGTCCCTTTCTCCTCCTGCCTTCAATCTTTCCCAGCATCAGGGTCTTTTCCAATGAGTCAGTTCTTCACATCAGGTGGCCAAAGTATTGACATTTCAGCTGCAGCATCAGCATAATACATATTTTATATTGCAAGTTTGGGGAATTCCCAGGTGGTGCTAGTGGTAAAGAACCTGCTTGCTAATGCACGAGACATAGAGACATGGGTTCGATCCTTGGATTGGGAAGATCCCCTGGAGGAGGTATGGCAACCCACTCCAGTATTCTTGCCTGGAGAATCCTATGGACAGAGGAGCCTGGCGGGCTACAGTCTACAGGGTCATAAAGAGTCAGACAAGACTGAAGCGACTTAGCAACGCATGCACATGTTTTACATGTAGTATATGTAATCCTCACCTCTATCCTGCAGAAGTGGTATCATTATCTTCATTTAAAGATGGCAAAATTAAGGCTCAAGGAGTGAGATCATACAACAGATCTGAGGTCACAATTAATTTCACCAAATTTTAGACCTTGCTTTGTGCCAAGCCAGGGTTTTCTCAGCTGCCAACAAGAGCAAGCACAATTCAAGGGGGAAAAAAATGACCACAAGGTCTCAGACATCACAAGTTGAATTTTTTAAAATGTTTTAAAGGGCAAAACAATCGTCTGGTGCATCGTGGGTTTTTTTTTTTTTTTCCTCTCCTGCTAACAGGCTGAATTCCATGTAGGAATGGAGCAATGCCATAATTGCACAGGATTGCAAATGTACGCTGGCTCGTTTTATTAATTAAGCAGGCCTGGATGCTAATTTAGTTGCTATGGACCACAGCTCCCAGGAGATGCATGTAGAGGCAGAACCTTTAAGGGGATTTATAGATAATGCAGGTGGGAATTTTTGAAGAGGAGGAATGTGATTGCACAATCATGTTAGCACAGAATCCAGCTACTTCGAGAGCGATGTCCATGGACTGTGCTATCCGCCAGCTGGAGGGCTTGGGGACGGATACCGGGAGTAATTTTAACAACGAGAGAGCAATTTTCCTGTAACTCTGGACCTACCCTCTTTGCAGGAACCCTAGCCCGCCTTCATCCTCCGCATCTCCCCTGGGGCTTCAGGAGACTTGTCACCACAGTTCACACCAGCTTCCTCCTGCCCCAGCTCTCCCACCGCATCTCCAGTCTCTGAACCTGCAGAGCTGCTGATGCTGCTGGGGCCTGACGTCGCCCTGCAGCTGGAGGCCGCCCTGGCTGACCCTCAGCTGCCCTGTCCCTGTCTCACTCCAGAGACGGGCCTCGGGGGCAATCTTGTCTTTAACACGTGGCCTCCTCTGTTCCAGGGGTCACGGAAGACCGCCCAGAGCTCACCACGTCTCACGGAGATTTTAATGAAACAGCTCTTCTATTTATTTGTGTTGCTGCCTCCAAGGCCTGGGGCCATGACATCAGTCCCTGAGAGGGGAGGCCCGGGCTCAGGGGACATCAGGCTTTCTGTCCAGTTGCTTAGGTTCTGACACTAACCCGGCTTTTCTGCTTCAGTCCTACACTCTTCCCTCTGTTTTTTTCTCGGGCGTGTCTGAATCCTGGGGTGAATACCGTTTACCTTGCACCCTGTGGCACTTGTTAAAAGTAAACAGGTTTTCCCTGAGCGTTGGCAGTTCCACCAGAAGGAGAGCAAAGGTCAATGCAGTCATACGGAATCTGATTAACACCAAGCCGCAGAAACACACCCCTGGATTAGATGCTTTCCCAGCTGCCCCTGCCCTTTGGACAGAGGAGCCGTTCTAGCTGGTGTGCAGGCAGCAGCTATGCTTAGCTCGCTCAGTGGGAATGTGTTAATCCACATTTCAAGTTAGGTTTGCCTATTGTTATTTTTTAATTATATGTACTTTAAGAGTGATGTTATCATTTGAATTTTAAAAAATGTATAGAAAAAAGTTTTATTACATTGGAGTAAAAGAAAAAAGAAATTTTAATCAGGTTTACAGAGGTATAATTTACATTCAATGAATTCCACCCTCTTTAGTGGACCGTGCGATGTGGTGTGCTGAGTCACTCAACTGTGTCTGACTCTTTGCGACCCCATGGACTGTAGCCCACCAGGCTCCTCTGTCCATGGGATTTTACAGGCAAGAATACTGGAGTGGGTTGCCATTTCCTTCTCCAGGAGATCTTCCCAATCCAGGGATTGAACCTGTGTCTCCTGCATTGCAGGCAGGTTCTTTACCACTGAGCCACCAGGGAAGCCCCAACAAATATACAGGCAGCTATATAATCACCACAATCAAGCTTCCACTCCTTCCCACCCAAAGGTTTCCTGTGTCCCCTTGCAGTGAACTCCTCCCCTCTCCACCTCCAGGAAGCCCAGCCACTGCTTCGTTTTCTGTGCTTTTAGTTCTACCTTTTCTAGACTGTCGTTATGAATGGAATCACACACTGTATCTGGTCTTTTGTTTCTGTTTTATTTCAGCGAGCACAATGCCTTTCAGATTCATCCACGCTGCTGCAGGTACCAGGAGTGCATTCCTTTTACAGCTGAGTAGTATTCCTTTATGCAGACGCACTGCAATCTGTATATCCATTCCCCAGCAGATGAATATTTACATTGTTTCTGGTTCTTCTCTATTGAGAATCAAGCTGCTATGAATATTTTGTTTACAGGTCTTTGTAAAATCAAATGTTTTCATTTAATTTGGGTAAGCAACTCAGAGTGGGGTTGTCTGGCATTCGTCAAGTAATACGTAGGACTATTTTTTGAAGAAGAGGGGAGTTCAAGAATGCCATTGGGTAGTTCATACAAGGAGTAAAATACCAAGGTGATGCATTTTAAGATAAAGTCAGCTCTGTCCTGGGCTCCATCCCACCTTCCAAGGTCTGGAGGTTAGTCAGTTTACTGCCTTACAGGTCTAGACACGAAGGGTGGGGCAGATAATTGCCATTATCTGGTGGCTCCCCCCACAATTTAGCAATGGGCAAGTACTTAAGCTCATCATGCTTTTGCTTCCTCCACTGTAAAATGAGCATTAGCCTACATAGATGTGCTGTGAGCATTTAAAGAAGTGTGCATGTAAGACCGTAGAAAATAGCAGGTACCCAATAAACACTGCCTATTTAAGGTCTGGGGGGAAATCAGAACTAGCCTTTAAACTGAAAGATTAGAGCAGAGATCATTTGTCTTCCTCAAAAGCTCTGATATTTTGAATGAAATATGCTCACCAGACGATGTGACAAAGACATTTATTCATTTAACTCATATTCATGGAGTGCCTGTTGAGTGCCAGGTGAGGCTAACAGGCAAAGTCCCCGTTCTCATGAAACTTAAGGAGAGGCAGGCAGAATGAAAGGTGTGTGTTATATTTAAGCACAAACGCTAATGAGCACAGTGAAAGCAAGGGGGTGGAGTGTGCAGCCCTTTCCAGCTTCTAATTCATCTCAGTTATGGACCCTGCATAGGAGGAACCAGAGACCAGCCCTTCCTGGTCTCCTTCATTCATTAATCATCAGCAAATATTTGCCTGATGCCCTTTAGAATCCGGCACTGAGGGCGCATATAGACAGGAATCAGACATCACTTCTCCTGCTGGGGAGTTTACAGCCTCGTAGGGGATGAGACCAGGATGAATATACAGCGACAGCTCCTCTTCCTGCTGGAACTGCTCTGATGAAAAGGATCATGAAACTTTGATGAGTCCACAAGAGAGGCAGCTGAGCACTGTTTCCGTTGGCCTAGATTTAACAACAGGATGATGCCATAGGGCCTAATGGCACCAACCTGCTGTTTTGGGTAAATGGGATCCACAGACGTGGAGGGCCTTCTCCTTGGGGTACCTGTGGAGAGGTTAAAGCCCCTGGAGGAGGAGGCAACACAAATCAGGCCCCTCCCTGCAGCCAGCTGGCATTTGCTAGAGACTTCCAGAGGAAACAGTATGAAAAAGCAGCAGCGCTGCTGTGCAGATATGCAATATGTCTTGGAAAATAACAACTGTTTCAGAAAATTGGAAAGGCACTGTGCTGAGAAGCCAGTTCCCTGCGGAGGAGTCATAGGGACTGACAGATCTGCCCTTCTCTTGGTCTAAGGCAGTGATTGGACAAGCAGTAGAGTTCATGCCACCTGGGTGTCCTGCTCCAGTTCTTACCTGGCTTTCAGCTGTGCCTATGGCTGCCTTTGAAGTGGCAGGCAGACCGCAAGCGGCCCTATGAGGGATCCAAGATATAGCCATAGGGCCCGCGGTTTTCAGCATCCCCGTTATTTGGGCACCCGTTCCTCCCCGACCCCAATCATGCAGTGCTGTGGGGTTACACATCACAGTTTCATACCCTCCTAGTCAATAGATGGTCATGACATTTAGGCCTGAATATTCTGCCCCTTCCCCTGGTGGCAGAGGTTGGGTTTGGTGTGGTCTTATGACCTGAGCTGGGCCAGTTAGAGACTTTTCCTGGAACTTGTGAATTTGCAATCATGGATGTGATGGCTTTATGGTGAACTACTGTCCTACACAACATTTCCCAGAATTCCCTCTCCAGTACGTTTTCAGACAGGGTGGGCTACAAGGGATATTCTCTTCCGAGCATGAGAACAGGAGGGAAGCAGCTGCCACATACGCCACTTCTCCCAGTCATTCGATCAAACACTAACATGGGTGTTGCTGTGAAGGGGTTTTTCCCTTTGGACTTAAAGTCCTCGATCAGTTGATTTTAGGTTAGGGAGATTATCCTGGGTTGGCCTAACCTAGTCAGTCAGAGAAAAGAAAGCTTAAATCTGTCCTGGACAACAGCTTCCATCCGTGCCTGTAGGTCCAGCCTACTTCTGATTTTCCTTTCTAAAGGCCGCTCTTTATGAACCCACTAGGCTCCTGTGTCTATGCAATTCTCCAGGCAAGAGTACTGGAGTGGGTTGCCATTTCCTTCTCCAGGGGATCTTCCCGACCCAGGGATCAAATCCCAGTCCCTGCATTGCAGGTGGTCTCCTGCATCGTGGGCGGATTCTTTACTGACCAAGGAAGCGCCCTGTATGGGCTTAGCCAGCCAATTCCTCACGATAAATCTGTAGGGGTGTGTGTGTGGGGGGGTATGTGGGTGTGGGTGGGTGGGTGTCTGTGGGGGTGGGTGGGTGTGTGTGGGTGTGGGTGGGTGGGGTATGTGGGTGTGTGTGTGGGTGTGGGTGTGTGTGTGTGGGTGTGTGTGTGTGGGTGTGGGTTTGGGTGTGTGGGTGTGTGGGTATGAGTGTGTGTGGGGGTGTGTGAGGGTGTGTGGGTGTGTGTGTGTGTGTGGGGGGTGTGGGTGCGTAAGGGTGTGTGGGGGGGGTGTGGGTGTGTATGGGTGTGTGTGGGTGTGTGTGGTGTGGGTGTGTGGTGTGTGGGTATGGGTGTATGTGTGGGTGGGTGGGTGGGAGGGGTATGTGGGTGGGTGTGTGTGAGTGTGTGGGTGTGTGTGGGTGTGTGTGGGTGTGTGTGTGTGGGGGGTGTGGGTGTGTGTGAGTGGGTGGGTGGGGTATGTGTGTGTGGGTGGGGTGTGTGTGTGTGTGTGTGGTATGTGTGTGGTGTGTGTGTGTAGTGTGTGTGGGTGTGTCTGTGTGGTGGGGTGTGTGTGGGTGTGTGGGTGTGTCTGTGTGGTGGGGTGTGTGTGGGTGTGTGGGTGTGGGGTGTGTGTGGGTGTGGGTGTGGGTGTGGGTGTGGGTGTGTGTGTCCTATTGTTTTTTCTGCGTGCCTGGTTGAATCCTGACTGGTACGACAAAAGACAGGGCTTTGTGTTTGGGTTATTATTGCAGAGTCTGCTAGTTGTCCTGAGTTTCTATTCTGTTCTCTCTTTATAGGAGAATCCTTGATTTTTAGCTTGGCTCATAGCTAGTCAGAGGTTCAAAATCCAAAAGGGAAGTATTGACCCATGAGAAATAAGAACATAAAGCCACAGAAAGATTTCCGTGCTAATATTTGTAACATCTTTTTTCATAGTAGCTAAGAACCAGAAACAGCTCAATTATCTATCAGGTAGTGAACAGATATATGGACCAGGTACATCTGTATAATGGAACCTTACTCAGCAATTAAAGGGAATAAATGCTATGTACACAAAAACAGGGATGAAGCTCAAAATCATTCAAAAAGTAAGCAAGCCAGTCACAAAAGGCTACATATTTGCAAGTCATATATCTGATAAGAAATTTATATGCAAAATATCCATACAATTCTCATGACTCAAAAATAAAGACATATAACCCAGTGAAAAAATGGGCAAATAATCCTAGCAGACATTTCTCCAAAGAAGATATGCAAATACCAATAAACACATACAAAGATGGCCAACACCACTAGTCATTAGCAAATGAAATCAAAACCACAATGAAATACTCTTTCATATACACTGTGCTAAGTTGCTTCAGTCGTGTCCAACTCTTTGTGACCCCATGGACTGTAGCCCACCAGGGTCCTCCATCCACGAGATTCTCCAGGCAAGCATACTGGAGTGGGTTGCCATTTCCTCCTCCAGGGGATCTTCCCGACCCAGGGATCGAACCTACATCTCTTGTGTCTCCTGCCTTGGCAGGCAGGTTCTTTACCACTAGCGCCACCTGGGAAACCCTTTCATGTACACTATGCTATGCTATGCTAAGTGACTTCAGTTGCGTCCGACTCTGTGCGACCCCATAGACAGCAGCCCACCAGGCTCCCCCGTCCCTGGGATTCTCCAGGCAAGAACACTGGAGTGGGTTGCCATTTCCTTCTCCAATGCATGAAAGTGAAAAGTGAAAGTGAAGTCACTCAGTTGTGTCCGAATCTTAGCGACCCCATGGATTGCAGCCTAACAGGCTCCTCCGTCCATGGGATTTTCCAAGCAAGAGTACTGGAGTGGGGTGCCATTGCCTTCTCTGTCATATACACTAGGATGACTTAAAGAAAAGGGACAGACAATAGCAAGTGTTGGCAAGGATGCTGAGACACTGAGAATTGAAAATGAGTACCTGTCTTCAAGGCAGAAAGAGGAAGTGGAGTTACCAACAGAGATAGGGAGTATTCAGAGGTCCTTTGTATTCCAAGAGAGGAAGGACTCCGGAGGAAAAGTCCACAGACAGCTGCTTCGGGTGCTGTCAAGAGGTCAGTGAGGATCCAGACCAGTAAATAAGCGCAACCAACCAAGTCATCAATGTCCCCCAAGAAAGCCCCACTGACTGCACCACCACCATGATCTGCAGAGTTGTGGGGGCCACAGGGGAAACAAGAAGAACCTGAAGAAGTGGGCAGGACTGAATGCTGCTCTTTAGAAAGACCTGGATGTATTTCTGGGAAGAAAGGGTCTCCTCCCCAGAGTGCGCAAAGTGGCCACGAGCCAGCAGGATGGTGCGGGTTGGATAAGGAGTAGGGTAGCCCTTGGGGTCCTTTCCCAATATAACCCCTCTTCCTCCTTCTCTGGTAAGGATATTGGAAAGCTTAGTTTCTCTGGCTTAACAGCCCTTTGGTGTGATAAAAATAATTATCTGCTTTATTATAGATATAACTCATTGGATATAAGCAGGAAATGGTTTTACTCTTCCTAGTAACTTCTCTTTGATAAGGTCCATGTTGAATCTTCCTTTCTCATCAAGGGCCAGGTCCCTTCCTCACATGATTTTGACCAGATTGCATACATCTCCATCATTCCTGGTAACTAAAATAGTTTAAATTTGGCATTTAAGATTCAGTCTTTATTGTTTAAAATGTCTGCATTCTTGAACTGGAGGCATCACTGCTGTAAATGGAGGAAGGGTGTGATGTGACTCTGAAATTCCTCCCGTCCAGTTAGAGCGCCCCCTGCCCCATATGGGAGCAGGAGGGAGGTAGGGTCTGCCCTGGTGACTGTCACGGGCTGTGCCCCTGGCCTCACGTGGCTCAGCCTGGTTCTGTCTGCTCTGCGGTGGCCTCCCCTGAGGTGGTTACCTCCATGTCAGTACTAGGGGGGTTCTTCCTGGAGAACTCTTCGGTTTCACCTCCACCCCCGAGAATCGTTCAGCCTCACCAACAGGAACTGTGCCCCATCCGTTCTCCGCATGGGGCATCCAGTTGACCTTGAAATGCCCCTGGCTCTTATGCATTCTGTAGCCCTGAGTTCTTTCATAGCACAGAAAACAATGGGCTCTTCTTCTGCAACCTATGAGAACTTCACTCTGGAGGCCAGGCTGGGCTTCCAAAGCAGCAGCGTTGAGAGATAAAACATAGGATGCCCAGGTAAATCTGAAAATTTCAGACAAACAATATATCAGTTTTTAGCATAAGTATGTCCCATGCGGTACTGGAGACAGACTGAAAAAAAAAATTATGCATTGTTTATCTGAAATTCAAATTTACTTGGGCATCCTATAGTCTTATTTGCTATTAATAAATCTGGCTGCTGTACTAAGCAGCAGACTGAAAAGGAGACTTGGATGCGGGAAGTTTGGGGGTGGTTATTCTCAGGATGGACACCCATGGGGGGAGTGAAGCCAGCAGAACTGGGCAGAGAAAAAAGTTCAGCTGCGAGGCAGTCACAACAAAAGACTTCGGCCAGCTAACCAGGGAGCTCTGGAGCTGGGATGGTCCTTGAGAATTGCCCTACACCGAGGGGAGCTGGCTGCTGCTTCATTCTTCCAAATGGATCAGTGGACCAGTCACTGGCTATGGGCTGATTTCAGAAGGAGGCGTGACCCTAGGCAAGGCTGGGCTCTTGTACAAGAGGAAATCTGCACCTGAGAGGCTCAGCTGCGAGCTGGGAGCACCCAGCACTTCTGGTGTATGTATATTTCATCTCCAGTAAGTGGAAACCAGGTGCCTTTGGAACGCGTCCCACAAAGGGCTGACGTAGATCAAACAGCAACGAGTGGCAGGAGAATTCAAATTGTCATGAGGATAAAGGGCAAGAAGCCAAAGTGAAAAGAAACTGCACTGCATTTGTGACAAAAACAATGATTTTCTTTCAGCCTAACACCCTTATCAATTGCATCAGGGGAATAAAACGTGTATGAGGACTGTGGTTTATCTTGGTTGAGAACGGTAAGGCTAAAGTGCTTGTACGGAGTTTGGTACCTCTTCACATTGAACCGTGGGGCTCCAGCAGAGTCCTCTGCCTGTAACAGAGGTGTGTGCCAAGCCCACATCCAGAAGCCAGGCCGGAAACCAGAGTGGGCTATCCCGGGGCATTGCTTCTCTCTGGAAGCCTGGCCTCTACCCCTGCCAGCACCCCCTCTGCTCTCCTCTCCTCCCTTCTCCTGGGTCAGCCCTGCGGCCCACTCACTTCCTTGCCTCTCACTGGCTCCCTCGTCCCCAGGCAGGATCTGTCTTCTGACACGTTGGACACGATTTTGGCTCAGCTCTGGCTAAGGACTCCGAGGTGGGGCCTCCTCCTCTGGTGTCCTGGGATGCCCCGCTTCACTTCCTCCAGCACCGCTGGCTCCACAGATTCGGCCGCTACACCCACAGCCGCACCCAGGTCTTGTCATCACCGAGCTGCTCCTCAGAGATGCTCCTCCGTTAACCCACCCGCCGGTCGTCGCAAGCTCTGATTTTCCATTCTCTCCCTGTCTTCCTCCCCCAGCCTGTGTTCTCAGCTTGCGGCCCTGGGTCCCTCCCTAGATCACAATTCATCGCTGCAGTCTTGCTCTTACCTTAGCCTCCTCAGCCTTTTCCTCCCATCCCGCCCACTCTGGGCCGCCGCACCCCTTGGTCTCATCCCCTCTCCCCAGGCTGCTGGGGCTGCAGGAGAAATGCCCCCCGACCCCGTCTCCCTGCAGAGTCAGAGCCCCGGGGTTGGCTGCCTCTCAAGGCCCCTCCACAGGCCTCCCAGAGAAGCTCCCTCACTTCTTCAAGACCTTATCTGACCCCTGCTGCCGCCCACACCTGCCCCCCAGGTGCCTCAGAGAAAACAAGGGGGCCCCTGAAGGAGACCCCTCAGCCTCCTGCCACGCCCCCCCAACTCCCCCACACCTGGCCAGCCTCGTCTCTTCCCTCTTGTCTCGGGGGGGCCCTCCCTGTGCCGTGCTGCCTTCCATCTGGGCTCCAAACCCTCTCTCCTCCACACTTTCAGTCTCCTGCTAATGATTTCCTGTCTCACCAGACCTATTCCTTTCTGCTGGTCCTGTCTGCCTTTTCTGATGCACAGATATACTCAAGACACTCTATGGCTTTAAAAGACATGATTGATGGACTTTAAACTTCTAAGAAGTGCTACTGGGTCTTCGTCCTATACTGGTTTTCAAATTCCCTACGAGAATAAGCGACACTTCAAGGGCCCATGTCCTCCGTCTACAGTTCACGTCCCAGAAATACACCTCCTGCTGCTGCCACGCCTTCCCAGTGATGTCTAAACCCTGGACTGTTTCCATCTCCGTCTTACTGGTCTCGCTTGCTCCAGTTCTTGGTTCTGTTCTCGGGTCTCCCCTGAGACTCTTCTCAGGCTGCTCTTCCGTGGGTTCCCCTACCTGTGACTGACCCTCAGCGTTGTCAAGGGTTCTCTGCTCCATCTTCTCCCCTCCTCTCTCAGCTCATGCTCATTTTCCCAGGGCATAATCCTCTCCAAGCAGGCCCTTGACCCGCAAAGTGTCGTCCAGCCGGTCCTCTCCTGGGAGCTCCAGCCCAGACACCCAGCTTCTTCCGAGACTCCCTGCTTCAGCATCCCGGGTGGAGGGCAGTTCCTTAACCCAGCACAGCCTCAACGCACAGTCTTCTTCAGGTAGGTCCCCCGGCTTAACGTTCACACCACCTTCTACCAACGGGCTCATAACCAGAAGCCGTGGAAGAGTACTTGATTCCTCCCTCTTTATATCTTGTCTGGACAGAAAACTAACACACCAGACTGCAGGCCACCACCTGAGGCCATCCAAGATGATACCTGGAGTTTCTCAAGCGATGTTCTTATACTATGACTCGCATCTGAGCATTCATTGCAGCATTTGTTCATCCCTTCATTCTCTCCCTCACGTGTTCATCCAGCCACCAACCAGAGCTGAGCATCTTCCACAGCTGGCACTGTGCTCAGTGTGGGATGCTGTCTCAGAGTCCTCCCAGCCAAGAGCAAAGAGACCTGGAAACATGTCGTGTGGACAAGCACACAGGTGCTCAGCAGATGCAGACGAGAAAAGGATACAAGGATATCCTTGTACACACCAAGGATGACGCCATTTGCACATTTTCTTTAGAAAAGGTCTATTAAAATGCTCTCTCGATTACTCAATTGGCTTGCGTACATGTGTGCATGCTCAGTTGTGTTGGACTCTGCGATCCCATGAATTGTAGCCTGTCAGGTTCCTCTGTCCATGGGATTTTCCAGGCAAGAAAACTGGAATGGGTTGCCATTTCCTTCTCCAGGGGATCTTCCCCACTCAGGGATCAAACCCGTGTTTCCTGCATCTCCTGCAATGCAGGCACATTCCTTCACCACTGGGGAAGCCCATTTTAATTGGCTTATTTATCTTTTTATGTTTGAGTTGTAACAATTATCTTTATATTCTGAATACAAGTTCCTTGTCAGATATACGGTTTACAAATACTGTCTCCCATTCTGTGGGCTGTCTTTTTACTCTCTTGATTGTATTATTTTCAGCACAAAAGTTTTGAGTATTGACGTAGTCCAGGTTATTCATTTACTATTGTCACGTGTGCTTTTGACATCATATCTCAGAAATCACTGCCTAATTCAAGGTCATGAACATTTACTTCATTCATTGCTTTAAGTGTTTTAGTTGCCTTTAAAGTCTGTGATTTTCATGTATATATATATATACATATATTTTATTTTTTGGCTGTGTTGGGTCTCAGTTGCAATACTTGGAATTTGTGTGGCAGCCCTGAGGCTCCAGAGTGTGTGGGCTTTGTAGCTGTAGTGCACAGGTTAACCGCCCCACAGCACGCGGGATCTTGGTTCCCCAACCAGGGACTGAACCTGTGTCCCCTAAATCAGAAGGTGAATTCTTAACTAGTGGATCACCAAGAAGCACCCATGATTTTCTCTATTGTATAAGGTAAGGGGAGTCCAACTTCATCCTTTCCCTCACTTGAATTTGCCTTCGGTGAAAATTAGTAGACTATATGTCTGTGTATGGATCTATATTTGGACTAACAATCATATTCCATTGATCTTGATTACTCAGTCTTGATTACTTTATCTTTGTATTCAGTTTTAAAGTTTGGAAGCATGAGTTCTACAAGGTTTTTGTTATTTTTCATGGTTGTTTTCACTGTTCTGGATAGCTTGAATTTTCCTATGAATTTTAGGATCAGCTTGTCACTTTCAGCAAAGTAGCTAGCAGGTCCTAGAAGGTAATATAGGAGAAAACCTACCTGACCTTGAATATTTTAATGGCTTCCTAGGTACAACACCAAAGGCATGATCCATGAAATAAATAATTGATTAGCTTAGACTTCATTAAAATTAAACACTTCTGCTTTGCTAAAAACAAATGTCAAGACAATGAGAAGACAAGCACAGACTGGAAGAAAATATGTGCAAAAGATATCTGATAAAGGACTTTTATCCAAAATATCCAAAGAACTATCAAAACTCAACAACAGAAGAACAAATAACCTGATTGAAAAATGAGCCAAGGCATTAACGGACACCTCACCAATGATGTACAGATGACAAATAAGCACAGGAAAAGATGCTTCACTTTCTATGTCAACAGAAAAATGCAAGTTGAAACAACAATGAGATACTACTACACAGCTTTAAGAATGACCATGAACCAGGACACTGACAACACCAAATGCTGGCAAGAATGTGGAGCAACAGGAACTCTCATTCATTGCTAGTGAGAATAAAAAATGGTGCAACCACTTTGGAAGACAGTTGGGCAGTTTCTTAGGAAACTATACATATTCTTATCATGCTGCTGCTGCTGCTAAGTTGCGGCAGTCATGTCCGACTCTGCGACTCCATAGACGGCAGCCCAACAGGCTCCTCTGTCCCTGGGATTCCATATGGTCCAGCAAGTGTACTCCTTGATATGCACCCAAAGGAGTGAAAACCCATATCTACACAAAAACCTTCATGAGGATGTTTATGGCAGCTTTACTACAAATGGCTAAACCGTAGGAGCAACCAAAGTGTCCTTCAGCAGGTGAACCAATACAGAAGTTGTCAAACACTCAGACGATACAGTGTTATCCGGTGCTAAAGTGAAATGAGCTGCCAAGCTATAAGAAGACTCAGAGGAACCTTAAATACATATCACTAAGTGAAAGAAACAATTAGAAAAGTCTTCATACTACACGACTTTATGGAGAAGGCGAAACTCTGCAGACAAGAAAAGATCAGTGATTGCCAGGGGTTGGAGGAATGAGGCTGTGAAGGCATGAATAGGTGGAGCACAGAGGATTTTTAGGGCCGTGGAAATACTCTGTACAATATCATAATGGTGGATATATGGCATTATACATTTGTACAAATCCACAGAATGTATAACACCAAGACTACACTAGAATATAAAGTGTAGACTGAGGATTACGATGTGTCAGTGTAGGGGCATCAGTTATAACAAAAGCATGCTCTGGGGAGGAATGTTGGCAACGTAGGAGGCTATGCATGGGGGCAGGGCAGAGAATATACGGAAATTTTCTGTACCTACACTTCGATTTTGCTATGAATCTAAAACTTCTCTAAAAAATAAAATCTAAAAAAAAAAAGTCATGAGGGATTTGGTAGATATTGCACTCAAGCTGCACATCAATTTAGAGAGGATTACTATCTTAATAATGTCAAGCCTCCTATTCCATAAATACCCCCTTCCATTTATCTAAATATCCTTTAATTTTTTCAACAATGTATTGCAGTTTTCAGTGTATATGTATTGTATCATCTCACTAAATGTATACCTAAGTATGCTATTGTAAGTGAAATTGTTTTCTTAATTTCATTTTCAGATCGTCCATTGCTGGCATATAGAAACACAGCTGGTTTTTGTATATTGAGTCTTTTTATGATGTAAGAGTTTTGGATTTTGTTAAATGTTTTGTCTGTGTCTATTGAAATGATTATGTGGTTTCTGTTCTTTATTCTATGGTTTATTACATAAATTGCTTTTTATATGTTGAGCCAACCTTGCAGTCTCAGAATAAGCCCCACTTGGCCATGGTGTATAATTATATATATCGCTGGACTTGGTTGATTAGTACTTTGTTAGGATTTTTGCATCTGTATTTATAAGGAATATTGGTCTGATTTTTTTTTTTTTAACTTGTAATGTCTTTGGGTGGTTTTGGAATTAGGGTAATTCTGTAGCATTTTCGCCAAAAATACATAACTAACTCAATGATGAAGTAACATCAGACATACCTAAATTGAGAACAATTGTATAAAACAACTTGCCAGTGTTCTTCAAAAGTGTGAAGGTCATGAAAGATAAAGGAGGCCAGGAAAAACTGGCCCACGTAGACTTGGCTGACATGACAACTGAAAGCAAAGCATAAGAGCAGATTGGGAACTGTAACATAAGAATTACATCAGTGGGCAATCACTGAAACTTGAAGGAGATGAGATAATAACATGGAATCAGCGCTACGTTTCTGATTTTGATAATTACACTATTTAGGGAGGATGTTAACATTTGGGGAATTCTTTGTGTTATTGTCACCAACTTTTTGATGTCTGAAATTATTACAAAATGAGTTAAGAATTATTTTTAAAAATGTAAGTATATGGGTATGTGGTGTCCTTGGTTCAGCGAAGGAAAGAATGTGTTTGAGAGCCAGGGAAGCATGAAAATCAAGGCCGGAGTTCAGTATTTCTGGCAACAGCAAGTGCTGAGTGTTTCTGGAACAGAAAGTGTGGGGAAGTGGATGAGACCACTAGGAATGAGCACACCCTGAAGGCCGTGGGCAGTGTGGAAGGACTGGGCCTTGGGAGACCAGGGGGAGACTCGGGAGAGGAAGTGATACAAATGGGGAAAGTTACAAAGACTGGCCAAGAACTTGCAAAGAGAAACTCTGCCCAGGGATGTTAGAGTCTCCTTTTAGAATTTTACTGTAGATTAAAAAAAAAAAAAATCTAATACTGGAGAGGAAAATAAAAGGCTCATGTTTTGTATCTAGAACAATAGCAATGTTCAACCCCCAATTCAATCTCAAGAGGACTGAGCCATTTGCTTGAGGGGCAAGAGTTGAAATGTGGGCTTTAAATGTGTTACTGCAGGAAGGGCTGAGGTGGGGGATTTCTTCACCATGCTAATGAGATTGAATCTAAGGGTCTGAAGATCCAGTTTTTAGGAGCTGAAAGTCCTTTTACTGAGGATGGAGGAGTCTCATGCTGGCCTCTAGAAGAGACTTGAGGAAATATCTGTCCTTAGACAAGAACTAAGGCAAGCTGAACATGAGCTGCCCTGACTCTGAAAAAAACAGTTTGAGCAGAGAACTAAGGAGCTAAAAGGAATCATGGCCTGTAATGGGAAGAGCAGGGTAGAGAACGAAAAGCGAGGGGTTGTCCCCTCTTCAGCCAGATCCCTGGAGGTCCAGACTCCTGAAGAAAATGTTGAAACAAGCTCACACACATTTTGCTGTATTTTAAAATGTTTATGTCCAAGAATTTTCCCCCCTATATTTCAACTATATCCACTGGGTTGAACCATATGAAATTGACAAGCCAGTGGCAGTGAGTTGTCAGGGAAACTGCATGTTAATATAAGACTAGCAATGGCCTGGGTAGGACACAGAGGAACTCAGGTAAGAGACAGTGAGAGCCTGAACTGAGGCTGAAGCTGCTTCATGGGTAGACTCCCCGGAACCTGAACGCTTGACTGGCTGTTGAGAACTGGATAAATGAGAGTCAACGGAAGAGGAGATTCCAGAGCAAGTGACCAATGGAACAATGTACTTCTGCCAGGAGACACAGGGACTGAGAGATGCCAAACAGATCTGTCAATGAGGAGCTCTTGGAGACTGTTTCAGTTTTCTGTAGCCATTGTAATAAAATCCCATGAACTTGGTGCCTTAAAACAATACACATTTATTTTCTTAACGTTCTGGAAGCTGGAGGTCTGAAATGAGTCTCTATGGGGTAAAGGCAGGTTACCAGCAGGACTGGGTCCTCTGGGGGCTCTCGGGGAAAAATCTCTGGGGGTGGGGAGTGGAGGCACTGGTCACTGCGATCTTGGCTTCCACTGTCACACTGACTTTTCCTCTTCTGCGTCCGATTTCCCTCTGCCTTGCTTTTATGAGGACGCTTGGGATGACATTTAGGGTCCACCTAGATAATCCAGGATAAGCTCCTCATCCCAAGATCCTTAACTTAATCACACCTGCAAAGTCTCTTTTGCCCTGTGAGGTGACACCCATGGCTCCCAGAGATTAGGATGTGCATATCTTTGGGGACTAATACTCCGCCTACCGCTTGGGAAGAATATTTCCCTGCAGCAGCTGGGGGTACAGCAGCAGAACGCAGAGGCTGACAGATGGCTGGGGCCTGGGCTGGCGGCTCATCTGAGGCTTGAGGTGGATGTAGGAGGGAAGATACCAGCCCCTGAGGATGGGCGAAGGGTAAGAGTATGCACAGGACAGGGAGAATTAGCAGTCACAGCAGGCAGAGGGGAGACAGGGTGTGGGGAAGCTCAGAGAGGAAGGAGATTCTAGAAGGAAGAGGTCAGCACCATCAGGCACCACAGAGAGGATGAGAGAGGGACCGAAAGGAACCCACTGCTTTTGGCGCTTAGAGGCCACGGATAAACTGCTGGGGCAGGGGGGGATAGCAGGGTGTAGGGCAGGAAAGTTCATTAACAGAGGTCTGTATGGGAACACGAAGTGAGGCTGTGGAGACACGAACATAGGCTATTTTTGAGGAACTTAGCTAACATGAAGATAGGAGCACAGTGAGGATAAGGATGGGCTTCTCTGCAACACTGTTCACAATAGCTAGAACACGGAGGCAGCCGAGATGTCCATCGACAGATGAGTGGATAAAGAAGTTGTGGTACAATGGAATACTCCTCAGCCATAAAAAGGAACACATTTCAATCAGTTCTGATCAGGTGGATGAACCTAGAACCTATTATACAGAGTGAAGTGAGTCAAAAAGGGAAAGATAAATATCATATTCTAACTCATATATACGGAATCTAGAAAAATGGTACTGAAGAATTGATTTACGGGGCAGCAATGGAGAAACAGACATAGAGAACAGACTTCTGGACATGAGGAGAGGGGAGGAGAGGGTGAGATGTGTGGAAAGATTAACAGGGAAACTTACATTACCATATGTAAAATAGATAGCCAATGGGAATTTGCTGTATGGCTCAGGAAACTCAAACAGGCTCTGTATCAACCTAGAGGGGTGGGATGGGGAAGGAGATGGGAGGGAGGTTCAAAAGGAAGGGGATATATGTACACCTATGGTTGATTCATGTTGAGGTTTGACAGAAAACAACAAAATTCTACAAAGCAATTATCTTTCAATAAAAAATTATCCTTCCCTTGTGGCTCAACTGATAAAGAATCTGCCTGCAATGTGGGAGACCTGGGTTCGATCCCTGGGTTGGGAAGATCCCCTGGAGAAGTGACAGGCTACCCACTCCAGTATGCTGGCCTGGAGAATTCCATGAACTGTATAGTCCATAGGGCCGCAAAGAGTCGGACACGACTGAGCAACTTTCACTTCATTTCACTTAGGATAAGGATGAACGGTCCCAGGCTGTTAGGAATGGAGACAACATCCAAGTCTGTGAGAAGGCAGCTGCAATCTCAGCCTTTCAAGCTGACTAAGACATAGATGGACAAGGACATAGTCCCGAATGCTTCCACCCTTACTGCTAAGACGTTCTACTATCTTCCATGTGTACAGTCTTAAAGCTCTGTTACAAGAGCATAAAATGACCAAGAAAATTCTGAAGACATTCAGGTCTTTGTGCGGTTCCCTCTGGGCATGCAGCACCAGACAATTAGGAAACAGAGAGTTTGCAACCATGGCCCCCAGAGATGGGATGAGATGTGCTGGATGGGCAGCCAGAAAGATGCCCCTGTCTCTGGGCAAGAAGTTAGTAAGTCAGGGAAGAGTTCTTTCAAGAATAAAAGCTCTCTGTGTGCCCCTATATGGGCAAAACACCTTTCTTTCTCTTTCTAAACACCCTTCCCTTTGAATGTTGAGGGCGCAGCAGATGTTTGAAAGAAAACAGGATATTCAACATTTCTCGTTAATCAGGAGAGAGCACAATAATTTGACCTTGCCTCTCTGGGATTAGTTTTCATTGTGCCTTTTAAAAACTGAAACAAGTCTTGTTTTTTAGTTTTACATCCCTTTCCCTTCTTCTTCCTGGGTTTGCTTATCCCTCCTGTTCTGGGAGAGCTCTGTCTTGGGTTGTGATGGTTTGTGTTGTACTTTTACCTTCTGCTTTGCTCCCCACTCTCTTTATTCCTGCTCCCCCCCCACCCACTTGTCCTCTCTTATCCCTTTGATTCGGGAGGAGCTGCTCCCTAAATATCTGAGAATGTCTTCTGTCCAAGACATGCCAGGGAGACCACCGGCATCCCTGCCTTCAGAGGGAAGGAAGGCCCAGGCCGGGCTGGCGCCCAGCAGGGACAGGGTGGCAACCCTCATCAGCCAGAGGCTGCGGGATCCCAGAAACACATTCGGGTCTGTCTTTGTGAAAGAAAATGATACTTCTGCAGGCAGGTGGTACTATTTTGGGGAACATTTTTATGTGCAGTTTAGAGTGCACATTCTATGCGCAGCTCAGACAGAAATAATCGGTTTAATGTGTGTCTGCACCATCATGTGGTCAAGCTGTAGGTGAGAGCAGATTTACACACCGAAATCAAAAGGAAATAGCGGGAGCCGTCTTCTGCTACATTCCTTGACAACAAATGGTCATGCGGTGGAGGGCGGCCAACCCAGTGCTCAACTCCTTTCTCTCCTTCCCAGAAAGGGCTTTGAAAGAAAAACTGGTTTCCAAGGTGCTTGAGTGCATCTGTTAAATATAGATTTTTATTAACAGGGGGCACATGTAAACAAAGTCTACATAAACAGAAAGACGCCTGGCAGCAAGGGGGAGTATGCTCAGTGTCAGGGAGTTTTTCTTAACATGAAGTGTACGGCAGTTTATGGGAATTCTTGAGCCAACATTTCAGTTCAGGAAGACATCCTGCTTCTCTGATGCCTGCTACAGAAGATGGTCAGACCAAAGACCTTAATTTCCATGGCACCGAGTGGTTGTCATTGTGTGTTTTCGTTAAAGAGAAAAGGGTTTGTTCTCTGAGGGGCCAGGATGCCAGAGGAGCCATGGTAAGAAAATAAAAACAAAACATACTAAGGTTCACTGCATAATTTTTCAGAAAGTTCAACTTGCAAATGAAAGAACTGTATTGAGGACTTTTTTTTTAAGTAAAAGTTCCACTGAAAGCAGCCACGTGTGCACACCTCAAGAAGGAGAAGCGTTTTCAGTCAAGCCACTATGCAGATCTACACCCAGGGTCACATTCAAAATATGTATGTGTCACCCCTTGGCTCCCCAAGCAATGAATCAGTGCAGACTCTGCAAAAAAAAAAAAAGCAGCTGTATTGAGTCTTCGAGTCACCTTGGCCACAGCTTTCAGAGTTGGAGAGGAGAAACTTTGAGATTAAAGGGCAACATTTTCCCTCTGAAATGGAATAATTGCGATATGGGATTTGCATTTTTTTTTCTCTCCTCCAAGTTTTGAAGAAAAACAATGTTCTTCCTGCTGTGATGAATTTATTCTGAGGTCTGAAAGGAAACCCGTGTCCCGAGAGGAGGCGGGTCCTGAGTCAGGAGGGTGAAGGCCGGCCTTTCAGCACATGTGTTCCCGTTTATCCAGGGGCGGCGCTCGGGTGTGAAGGGGGGAATACCCAGGGTGAAAAGATTCAAGGGGATCAAATTATTTTTCCATTTGTCTCAGAATGAAAGAAAGAGAGGAAATAAAAGGAGGAAGGAAAATCATTTCATTATGTGGTGATCCAGTGTAACCTGGGGTAGCAGGCGAGTGGCAACTTTCTTTTTCAGAGAAGCTCCCTCTAGGGTATCCTGAGCCTCCCAGGGTGCGGGCCAGCCCTGTGGAATCCAAACGCAGCAGGAGCGCGGGAACAGGAGTTGCACGGATGTCTACACTTGTCATCTCTCACATGACCTCTGGGCTACCAGCCTCCCTCACCCCACCTGGGTGGATGGGGTCAAGGGGAAAGAGGAAAGAGAAAACTGTTCAAGCGAACATTTACTACTTGGTAACATGTTACCCGCTTTACATGCGTGGTCTTCATCACCATCACCATAAGTCTGAAAAGCAGAGATAGCTATTGTTGTTTAGTTGCTAAGTTGTGTCCAGCTCTTTTGCCGCCCCATGGACTGTAGCCGCCAGGCTCCTCTGTCCCTGGGATTTCCCAGGCAAGAATACTGGAGTGTGCAGCCATTTCCTTCTCTGGGAAATCTTCCCAACCCAAGGATCAAACCTGTGTCTCCTGCATTGGCAGGAGGATTCTTTACCACTGAGCCAACAGCGAAGCCCAAAGGAGAGATTACTGTCCCCATTTTAGACGTAAGCAGAAAGTTTCAAATATTTCTGTGGGCTGTTTTCTAAGTGCCACAGTTGGTGATGGAGGGGGCATATCTGTTACCAGACTCAAGCGCTTCTTGGCTTTGATGCACTGACTTCCCGCCCGGTGGGTTTGGTATGTGAAGTGGTGGTTCGAAGGTCCATTTAGCATCAGAGGATAAAGGCCACAACTGTTTCCCCCCACAGCTCACACGCTATTAAACGTGGGAAAGCAAAGACCAAGTGAATGTCCTCAAAGGGCAGGAATGAAAACCGCAATTAGGACTCATTTGGGGAACAGGAAGTGTGCCTTCCGGTTATTGCGGGGAAGGCTTAATGAGGCCAGTCCTAGGGGCTCCCTAATTCACCGGATAAAAGGTGGGGGCACAGTGATTCGGTGCCCACTGGTGATCAGCTCAGCGAGGCCCCACTGCTTGAGGCCCGCCCGCACCGTGACATTTCACACCGGCTGATGATCAGCTGCTTTGCCAACATTTGAATACACATGTGGAGTGAAAAGCCTCAGGCCCTGTGGCCTTTCCACCTGCCTGTCCCCTTCGTGTCCCCGCATCAGGGGTGTGGCACCTTCATACAGGAACTCAGCCCCAAGCCCTCCCTAAGCCCACCTCATCTCCCACAGAGCCAGGGACATGAGAGACAGTCCTCCTGGCCCCGCACCCCAGAATCCATCAGGTGGGTCACAGGCTAGACTTCAGCTTGTCCTTGAGCATGGGGTCAGAGAGAAAGGTGTTCTGCACTGGGGCTCCCCATGACAGCGGGGAGAGGGGTTGAGAGAGCTCTCTCAAAGCCCAGGCCTCTTAGGAGTCTCCCACTTGCCTCTGAAGCTTAAATGTGGGCCTACTGATTTCTCCCGATCACAAGAAGCAGGGTCAGGAAAGAAAGACAGACAAGGAAGAGGAGGGAGGGCAAGCAGCAGTCATGTCAAAACAAACATCTGAACATCTAAACTCTGCTCTGAAGGGATGTCGACATGGCTCCACGGTTACTGGGTGAGAGAGGGGAGCAGGGCAGGCCCCAGGAAGGCTGGTCATGCAAGCTGGCCCTGCAGGCCAGCTCAAGCCCCTGCCTACCCTGATCACCAAGGAACAGACCGGGGGAGGGGGGAGGTTTTGAAAAGACATCAGGAGAGCCATGAAATGCAGTCACTGAGAGACTGAGAGACTGAGAAATGAGGCCCTCAGGGTGGTAGCTCAGGGCCTCCAGGTGACGGTGACCTCTGCCGACTGCCTGCTGGGGTCAGGGGGTGGCTCACACCCACAGTACATGGCCACAAGCCACAGGCTTGTGTGGTCTAGAACCTTCTCCTCAAGATAACAGAAATAAGTGTTTGGAAAGAAAGGTGAATTGAGTGACAGCTCATGACCAGGCTTTGCATGTGTTACAGCAGCACCAGGGACCCCTGTGGTCGGGTCAGGGTGATCCCTGTGGTCTCACCCACAGACACCGCCTCTGTGCCGAGACGCAATCTCCCAGAAGGATGACTGCGTGGGCACGGACCATGGGTCCGGGGAAGTGGGGCTGCTCCCAGACGCAGGAAGAGCAGCGGCTCCGGAATCTGTGACCCCAGCATTGGGGTGAAAGCCTGCCCCAGAGCCCAAGGCTTCTTGGAGACAGACGAGCCGGGAGGAACTCTGGAGTCCAGCACTCTCCATTCACGCATTAAAAACATGGCAGCTCAGGAAAGAGCTGCCCTGAGTTCAAGACCTCCTGAATATTTAGCTAGCGGTTCCCCAGACATGAAGATGGAAACAGAATCCCTGCCTCTGGCGACTGTTATACCAATTGAATGAGACAGCACAGGAAACCACCTGAGTAGGCCATCACCCTGCAATCATCATTTGTCAGTATGCAGACAGAAACAACTAGGGAGACCCATAAAGGTCACAGCCCTTCCCCGAGCCAGTCCATGGAAGGGCTGGGAAGGTCAGGGGTAGGCAGCTCCCAAGATGCCCACCAGATCCTCTGAGTATTCACAGCCGGAGTAGCTCCCTCCCACAGTGTGTTCACAGAATATTCACAGCTGGAGTAGCTCCCTCCCACAGTGTGTTCACAGAAACAGGGGAAGTGGTTTTATATCGGTTCCAAGGTGAAGGTGTTAGTCGCTCAGTCATGTCTCTTTGCGACCCCATGGACTGTAGCCTCCAGGCTCTTCTGTACATGGGGTTCTCCAGGCAAGAATACTGCAGTGGGTTGCCAACCCCTTCTCCAGGGGATCTTCCTGACCCAGGAATCGAACCCAGGTCTACACTGCAGGAAGATTCTTTACTGAGCCACCATATCACTTCCAAGATGAGGTTAGACGCGTCTGCAGCTCAGAGTAGAACGGTGGTTGCCAGGCAGGGGTGGGGAACGGAGAGGCATTTGTCAAAGGGTAGAAAGTTGCGGTCAGGCGAGGCAAACACATTTTGGAGAGCTAACTTACAACTCAGTGATGACAGCTGACAATACCATATCGCACGCTTGAAATTTGCTAACAGGGTAGATCTTGAATGTTCTTGCCCCCCTACCCCGAAAAGGGAACTGTGTGAGGTGGTGTTCTTTAACCTGCCTGCAGTGATCATTTCACAGTGTATACATGTATCAAAACAGTAAGTTGTACACCTTAAATACCTACAATTCTGTCAATTATACCCCGCTCCCACAAGGCTAAAAACCCCAGACTGTGGCTGCCATCTTAGGCTCTGTCTTGGGCAACCAGAATCCGCATAGACCAAATATGCGGAATTATCGAGCCCCACACCCCTGCCCGGCCCCGCCCCCGCCCCCGCCCCAACATTTCTAGAGACAGAAAGACTTTGGATTGGAGCTGCATTTGTTTCCTGGGGCCGCGGTAACAAAGCACTGCGCACTTCAAGGCGTGAACAATGGAAATGCGTCGCCTCCCAGGTCTGGAGGCCACAGCCTGCGGTAAAGCGGTGCAGCCGGGCTGGCTCTCCTGTGAGGGACTGTCCTCTCCTCTCCCCGCTTCTGACGCCGCCTGCAGGCCCTGCCATTCCTTGGCTCGTGGAAGCATCGCCCTCATCTCCGCCTGCCTCTTCACAAGGTGTTCCGCCTGTCTGTGTCTCTGTCCCAACTTCCCCTTTTTCTAAGACACTGGTCATACTGGATTAGGGCCCACCCTAATGGTCTCATCTTACCTTGACTACCTCTGTAAAAACCTTATTTCCAAATAAAGTCACTTGCTGAGGCACTGGGGGTTAGGACTCCAACAGATCTTTTTTAAGGGTGGGGGGATGCACAATTTAATTCTTAACAGGGATTGTAGATTATTGGGATAAATTGAAGGAAGCCTTTCAGAATTACCCGGAAGTCCATGAATAATTACAGTGTCCAGATGGCTTTTACAATATGCCCTGGGCAGTGAAGGGGGCAGAAACTAAGCAGATCCCCTGGGGTTAGAGTGAGAAACCACATGATTCTTTCCATTTGGGGGCCTGCAAGAAAACAGCCCATCTTTAATGGGTGATGTGGGCATGGTTTCCTCCCTCAATTAGTTTGCGAGGATGCTCTAACACTCCACTCCACGCTGGGCGACTTAAACAGCAGAGGTGTATTTTCTCGTAGTTCTGCAGGCTGGCAGTCCAAGATCAAGGTGCCAGCAGGGCTGGCTTCTCCTGACCCCTCTCCCCTCTGCTTGCAGATAGCTCTCTTCTGTGTCCTTACGTGCTCTTTCGTCTGTGTGCACACACCCCTGGGTCTGTTTCTATAAAGACACCAGTACCATCGAGTCAGGACCCACACTAACAGCCTCATTTTAACTCAGACCCTTTAAAAACCCTTATGGCCAAATACAGTTACATTCTCAAATAGTGGGGGTTCGTTCTTCAACATATGACTCTGGGCTGGGGGGTGGGTGGTGGACACAAATCAGCCTGTAACAAGCAGCTACAGACGAAGGCGGTGTCATGACTTGTTGAGGAACAGGGCGGTAGTTGTAGGTTGGTCTTTAAGACAGGATGGCTGGCTGCCTCCAATCCCTGCCCTGGGGAGTCGGGGGGAGATTCCCAGATGGGCCTGTCTTTAATCCAGGCCACCCCAGAATGTCTCCTGATTTTTTAAGTCCTGTCCCAGCACCCCACCTTTTGGTGTGTGGGCTTTTCTGCATGGCAAGCTCCTGCGTCCATCCCCAGGTTGGTGGGATGGCTCTGCGCTCTGAGAAGGTCGTTCTTTGCTATCAGGGTGGAGCGGCCTCGGGCCCCTCCGGCCAAGCCAAGAGGACTTCTGTTTTGACTCTTCGTTTTCTCACATTTTCCCTTTAAATACAGCCTGTCTTATATCTCTCTTTCTTATTTTTGTTTCTAACCCCCTCTGTTCCTCTTCAATGTAATTTTAAAGTGAAAACACATGGCCGCAGACCCGCATCTCCCCATTTACTCAGCTGTACCTACTTATTCAATTTAAACTGGAAGGCTAGTTTACAAACTTTCAAAAATAAGTCCTGGGCCAATGTGGAGAACTGTATAAACACGGGTCTAATTTCATTTCTACTTGTTTCTTTTTTTTTTTTTTTTTGGTCTTTCTTGCAAATGACCTTCCTGGTATAAAAGCCAAAACATATGCATGCACACACACATACACACTTTTTCTTTCTGGAAGTTCCTCCTTGATTTTGAATTCTGTAACAAAATAAACAGGTCTTGAACAGAAATTGAGAGTTTTTAAGAGACAGTTTCCAACAAACTGTCAATTAACATTAGTGACATCATTCAACACAGTATCAGTTTAAAGGGCTTCGGGACAGAGTGTTTGAATGTTAGAAAAATGACTAACTGAGTAAGTGAATTCTGCTTTCTCTCCATGAAAGGCACATATAGACTAGTTTGTCTGTTAATCCTAATCCTTTTTAGCTTTTGGAAGAAAGAGGAAGGCAGTTTGGGAAATAGGGAAAAGGACATAATTTTTGGCAATATAGCTGTTCAATAGGGAAATAAGGAAGAGCCAGTTTTAAATGTTTAGCAGAAAATATAGCAAGGAGGAAATCTCTTTAGAAATAAAGAGAGTCAAAATGAGAAAATTAACCCCTGAAAAACTCTGGAAATCAACTCAAGTTGCTTTTTCCTAAAATGACCCGTATTGTAGTCACGTAAGTTCCTTGTCACACTCTTGTTTGCACGCGTACAGAGCGATCAAAAAGTCCTGATCAACTACAGTGTTAGTTTTCTTTCACCTGCAGGGCTCAGGGCTATACATTTCCACATAAGATCTTATGTGACCCTCACAAAAACCCTCTTTAGGAACTTGCCCAAGATCACCGCAGTAGAGAAGCAGCAGAAGACTCAAAGCCATGTCTTACGAAGGCAAAGGGAAGGCTTTTCCTCTCAGCTGGGAGGTATACACAATCTGGGATTTTGTCATAGTCTCAAATGTCACAAACGACCCTCCATAAAACAATATTCTTTTTTTTTTTTGACTGCATTGTATCCTCCCCAAATTCATATGCTGAAGCCCTAACCCCAGTGTGACTGTATTTGGAGATGGGTCTTTTAAGGAGGCATTTCAGGATAAATGAGGTCATGAGTGAGGGCCCTTGTCCAATAGAACTGGTGTCACAGGAAGAGGTAGACGTCCAGCCCCCTCACCCGAGCACGTAGAGAGAAAAGGCCACACGAGGAGGCAGCGAGAGGGCAGGGTCTAAAAGCCAGGAAGAAAGACAACAGCCCCGATGGCACCTTGATCTTAGATGTCAAGCTTCCAGAACTGTGAAAAAAGTAAATGTTCGTCGTTTAAGCTCCTCTGTGGTGTTCTGTTGTGCAGCATGAGCTGATTAACTCAGTTCTGTCGGAGACTCCTGGCTGAGGGCTATGTCCCTTCTAATACCCCATTGAGGAAACCAGATGCTTGTCCTTAATGGGGCCATAAATTTGTGAACAGAGGCCTCTGTGTCAAAATGTGGAGAATTTCTTGAATTTAAGACTTTGGGTAAGAAATGGAAACTTAGATGGCTGGACCCACACTTGGAAATGAAAACCATAATCACATAATGTAAAAAATATTACTAATATAACAGTGGGGTTATAAAACTAGCTTCTATTTCTTGCTTGACTTAAAAAAATGGGTGAAAATCCTTCACCAGGTGTGACCCAGGGTGTCGCTGTGATGAGACGGAGGCTGTGCCGGCCCCACCCTCCTGCAGATCCACAGCGCAATGGCAGGCTTACATGTCACATGTGTTTTCTCGCAAGAGAATTCAGTCCATAGCTGTGTAATTGTTAGAGTTCGTAATTAGAATGCTATCTTATAAATAAATGTTATTTTTAAAGAGATTTCCTCCTGGCTATACTTTCTGCTAAACATTTAAAACTGGCTCTTCCTTATTTCCTTCTCAGGCAGCCAGATGATTCTCTCTTCAAACCTGTTGATAGTCTGCTCTGCATCACCAGCTCTTCCGCATGAGAGCGATCCCTGATTGGGGTCCATCAGAAAACAGATGCCCTGTTTGAGGCAAAGCCCTCCCTGTGTGATGTCATTTATCATCCCCCCACAAACACACATTCAGGGGTGCTGTTTTAAACCATCATGTGCCTGCTCTTGCATGGGCTACTCCCTGACGAAGTCCAGAGCAATAGCTGTTCATTCTTAATCCTGACTGCTTTCCAAACAGCTGTGGAAAATAGAATCAAGGCTACCGCTGCTTAGTCACTGAGCACTTTCTTTTCCCTGGTCTTACAAGGTCTTCCCTCTGTGTACACGGGTCTCAGTCCTCCAGTTCTTGGTTTGGTAACAATCAGAAACAAAAATAAGCCCAAGCAGGTTGAAGGTAACAGATCAAATACAACACCCGAGAAGGTTCCCCTGAGTTTACTTCATCTAATTTTTTGTTTTGGTTTTTGCCTAAGCAAAACTTATAATGTACAACAAATGGCAAAGGGAAACCTGGAGTTTGAGTTTCTTCAAGATGGATCAGGGGTGCATTGGGCTGCAGGGCAGTTTTAGTAATGGTGGTTGTGGAAGGAGATATCCCCTGCAAACAATCCTCAAGGCTGACTTATCCAGGACAACTGTCCAGCCTGAGGCCTGGTCACCTTGCCCCATCTGACCAGCCACCCAAAACTGAACAAAGTCCCAAGGAAAGAACTTCTGTATTTATACTACTTACTGGCTCACTATTTCTTTTTGAAACTAAGATTAGCAAGTGACCTTCGGGTAATAGTATTTTTTCATAAAATTTACCTCTCTGGACTCATGACTCAGTTTTGACCTCCTTTAGCTTTTTTTTTTTTTTGCCAATCCCAGCATTTTAAGATGCTTTGTAGTGGGATGGTTTTTGAATAGCTAAACCTCCATATTGTAAACAACAACAAAAAAAAAGTCACAATTGTTTGCTCTGATTTTTGCCCAAATTTTTACCTGTGTTTACTCCTTCAATTATGTGCCTTTCCTTATAAGCTCAGAAGGTGATCTTTCACCCAGTCTTCTCCAGTGGTTACTCCAGCATCCCTGTGCCAGCATCTCCCCTTCCTTTTCATTTGCTTCGACAGCTTTCCCCCCTCAACTTGTGCCAGTTTTCTCCTTGGAACTTCAGGTCTGGATTTCTCATCACAGTATATAAGGAACAACTGGATCTCATTCCCAGACACACAGCACTTCCACACTACATTTTACCTGCTGCAGAAAAGCTGGCAAGGACAATTCAACAACTATCTGCATTTCTTTTTGGCCTATATATGGATCAAACATTAATGCCCTTATAAAATCTGCATTCTACTTACAAAAATCAATGGAGACTCAGGATGCTCTTACTTTGTAGATAGATGTTTGAGGTTCTGAGAAAAAGATTTTTTCCCCTCATTTTCAGTTTATAAATAAATGATTTGGTCTCACATTTGGATGAACTTATCAGAGGCCCCTTTGTCAAATAAGTAGGAAGATGTTGTTCCTATAATAATGAATTGTGAAGGTTTTGATTTCAAAGTCCCTCCCATAAGAAACAGATACTCTCCAAGGAAAACTGGGCTCCTGGTAGTGGTGGAATTGTTCATTTTATTCAGCTCTAGTTTTTTTTTCTGCTTCCAGAGGCAGGGCCAGGAATAACATTGTACGTTTCAAGGAAGTAGATTTTTTATAATAAGAGGAGCAAAATATTTCAAATCAGTCCAACCACAGGGTAAGCTCCCTGGGGAAGCTCTGAGCCCACCACCCCTCACAGGACCAGATAGGAGGCACTTGTGGGGAGGCTCATTAAGTCCATACAGGTGACAAGGAAGAAAATGAACTTTCATCACCAGAAAGACAGGGCTTGTTTCCATCTTCATTACAATGTATCAGTGAAACTTAAGAGGAAACCAACTTAAGCTTACCACCCAACAAAGGCAGGCACACCCTCCAAAAATCATTTCAAATCAGTCCCCAAAGAAAATCCACATGTTCAGATTTGGGGGACACAGCAGAGAGTCTGCTGCCTCAGTCAGGTGTGCCCTGGGAGGCTCCTGAAGTCTGAGAGGCTGAGCTGGGCACGATGTAATAGCTGCTTTCAGAACCATCCAACTGGAGTCCCTTTTGTCTGTGCACCTTCTAAGAACCCACATGCTTCCTGAGGAGCCCCTGGCTTTGCCTGCACACTCCCCACGTGAAAGAGCGACAACGAAGGAGAAGCAATTCCCCGAGTGGGAGGTCACTGCCTCTCCTTCCTCACATCCTTGTCTCAGCTAAAACCCCCATCTTTCAGATCTCGGATCCTGTCGCCACCTCCTCCAGCCAGCCTACCCTGGCCCCAAACCCAGGCAGGAGTCCCCCCTCTGCTCGCTGCTCTCTGCCCACAATTGTACTGAAGCAGCAGTGGCAAGTCGGAGAGGGCAATGGCACCCCACACCAGCACTCTTGCCTGGAAAGTCCCATGGACGGAGGAGCCTGGTAGGCTGCAGTCCATGGGGTGGCGAAGAGTCGGACATGACTGAGCGACTTCACTTTCACTTTCATGCACTGGAGAAGGCAATGGCAACCCACTCCAGTGTTCTTGCCTGGAGAATCCCAGGGACGGGGGAGCTTGGTGGGCTGCCATCTATGGGGTCACACAGAGTCAGACACGACTGAAGCGACTTAGCAGCAGCAGCAGCAGCAGTGGCAAGACCAGCTGGCTTCTGGGATTCTGGCCTTCTATGTGCTACTGAAGAACAGGGTTGCCGGAACTTTCCAGAATTCAATCTAAAGTCATATTTATTTATACCTTGATGTGTACTTGCATAAAATAGAGACATACTGTCTTTACGTCTCACGTTGAACAAAACTGCAGCTGTTGAGAAAGTGCGCTGATTGCCTCCCTTCTTGGTTTCGAACCCTTCCCACAATATCTCCCTTTCATTCCCTTCTTTTTAATGTTTTCATGTCTCCTCAAAGCAATTTGGGATTCTAATCTACTTCAATAGGCTAGAGAATCATCTAGAATGAGGGTGGGGTAGGACACCTTTAAGCAAACAGGAGGAGGGTGTTGTGAGGGGATCAGGAGAGAGGATGTGGGGTGTGTGGGGTAGAGAAGTGGTGGAAGGCGGGGAGAGAAAGGGGAGTGAAGAGGGGAAGTTCCCAGACCCAGTTCCCAGGCTTCACCTGGAGCCAGACATCGCTCTTCTCCCAGAGAGGGGTTGCTCCCCTCTCTTCCCCTCTCCACTCCATCCCTGCCTGTTTTCCTTCTGAACTGAAGTCAGTCCCGGGAGAGCCTGATTGCTCCTGCCCCGGACAATTTACTTTACCCTGGACCGTCCTCCCTGATCATCCTACATGAAGAAAGCAGCTGAAAAGACAGAGGAGCCTCAGGCTTGGCCCCACACCTCTCTTAGTGAGAAAAGAGCCCTGGGGACCAGCTTGGAAATAGTTATTTAACTGTAGGTGCAATAGTTCGGATACAGCTTATACATATCAGCACCAATCAGCACTTTCAGGATTCCTGCTACAACATAAGGAATTAGAGACCTGGATTGTCATTCCCCGCACTCCTCATAGCAGTCACGCCGGGGACTGGAGTGGTGAGTGAGCCCCGAGTCTCCCATGGCACTGCCACCCCTGCTCCGAAGCCAGAGCCTCGCACAGACCTTGGCTATTGCAGAAAAAGTCACAATAACAGCTGCATTTGCATACATATATCCCCTCAGAAGATACTAACACAATACTGTAAAGCAATTATATTCCAATAAAAATTAAATAAACTTACAAAAAAAAAAAAAACTTGCATCCGCCTGTGCTATAAAACCATTGCTCCTTTTATTTCTGGGTGACCCACATACAGCGAGGAATTATTTTCAGAGCTAATTGTGAGGAGAGCATTGCATGTGGCCTTCGACAAGATCGCTTCCCCCTCAGGCCTCTCTGTGGACAACAGGATTGGTGATGCCGCCTGATGTGGCTGTTTTGAGGTGAGAAACTGCATTTCTGTCCCAGGACAGCGCACACAGGGCTCATAACCATCTGTAACTGGAGGTGCTCTGCTTCCCTCTTCTGTTTTTGAAACCACAGAAATCTGAAGTTCAGCTGCAGCAGCCGTGATTATCGTTTTGGTTACTATAGTTGCTTACTTCTTCAGTTCAGTTGCTCAGTCATGTCCGACTCTTTGCAACCCCATGAGTTGCAGCACGCCAGGCCTCCCTGTCCATCACCAACCAGACTCATGCCCATCGAGTCAGTGATGCCATCCAACCATCTCATCCTCTGTCATCCCCTTCTCCTCCTGCCTTCAATCTTTCCCAGCATCAGGGTCTTTTCAAATGAGTTAGTTCTTCCCATCAGGTGGCCAAAGTTTTGGAGTTTCAGCTTCAGCCTCAGTCCTTCCAATGAATATTTAGGACTGATTTCCTTTAGGATGGACTGGTTGGATCTCCTGCAGTCCAAGGGACTCTCAAGAGTCTTCTCCAACACCACAGTTCAAAAGCATCAATTATTTGGTGCTCAGCTTTCTTTATAGTCCAACTCTCACATCCATACATGACTACTGGAAAAACCATAGCTCTGACTAGACAGACTTCTTACTGTTCTCTATTTTTAAAATTTTTGCTATATATATATATATATATATTTTTTTTTTTGGCCGCAGCACGCAGAACTTCCTGACCCGGGATCAAACCTGCGATCCCTGCACTGGAAGTGCGGGGTCTTAACCACTGGACCACCAGGGAAGTTCAACTGTTGTCTGTTTTAAAATTCCAGTGTATGGATATGCATTTTTGTGAATGTTATTATCCTCACACTCAGCCTGCCATTTCAACTATTCCATCTTCATTAGGAAGCCAAAGTTCTCCCATTTTCTCATACAGAAAAAAGACACACCAGCACAGAAACAAAACACTTTAAGACCCACGACGCCTCGGGGAGAATTAGCATGTGCTGAGCGCTCGGGGGCCTCTGGGCCATTCCCCGGCCAGGGGCACTGCTGTCCTATCTCCTTTCTTCTAGAAACAACCCTCTCCTGGCAACCCAGGCTTCTACTTTTCCCCCGGGGCTTAGCCTCTAGCAGTGGGTCTTTTGACCAGCTCAGCAGTGCATTTACACAATGGTTTTAGTATATTTGATCCAATATCTTAGTCTTTCCATTTGGGAAGGAAGTTTGGTCTACCACTTGGCCTGAAATAGAGGTGCTTTCTGCTACCTCACCAACAAATCACTCCTCTGTTTCAATAACCCAGAACTGGTTTTCTCTGCTTGTAAGAAACCTGGGTGATGGAGGGGAGGCCCCTTCTCCAATACCCTTGGGGCTCCCTCTCTTTCTGGTGACCTTGGGAAAGAAATGAGAGCAGGGTGTGCCGGTGGGGCTAGGATTTGGGACACTCGCACCCCCTCTATCTGGGCTCTGTAACCCCTCCTTCTGCCACACAGGACCAGATGGAGGAAGGTGGACAGGGGCCCTCCAGGAGCAGCAGGGGTTTCTGACAGAACCCGTGTTCTCTGTGGGTGAGGCTGAGCCAGCGGCCTCCACGGCCTCCTGTAGTACATATGTATGTTTGGATCTAGCGCTGTTTAACCACCTGGTCAGAGAGGAAGTTAGCTTGGTTTCATCCAGGGCAGAAGCTGGCACCCCTGGCTTGTGATGCCTCTTCCCAGACTTTCAGGCCTGCTCTGCTCCTGAGGAGAGGTGCCAGGCTGAACCAGAGGTGGGTTTCAGGATTTCAGGAAAGAACATTTCAAACACATTTAGGGCATTACCTTTATCTGACCAGGGCTTCCACTTCCCTCATAGCTCAGTTGGTAAAGAATCCACCTGCAATGCAGAAGACCCTGGTTTGATTCCTGAGTTGGGAAGATCCCCTGGAGAAGGGATAGGCTACCCACTCCAGTAATCTTGGGCTTCCCTTGTGGCTCTGCTGGTAAAGAATCCACGTGCAATGCAGGAGACCTGGGTTCGATTCCTGGGTTAGGAAGATATCCTGGAGAAGGGAAAAGGCTATCCACTCCAGTATTCTGGCCTGGAGAATTCCACGGACTGTATAGTCCAAGGGGTTGCAAAGAGTCAGACGCGACTGAGCAACTCTTTACTTTCACTTTATCTGACCAAGACAGACATGAAAAATGACTATCTACAATTTCCACACTTTCATTTGAAAGCAAATGTTCAGCACACATAAAAGGCATCATCTCAGAATAAGAATAGTTGAGCAAGTTTAGTTTGAGGAGAAACTCAATCTCTGGCCTTTGATTTCACTTCAGACCAAGGCTATCTTCATCCTGGGCTTTCAGATCAGGCTTGGGAAGTGCTGGCCTAATTACACAGGGGAATACGAGGGCGGTCCCCTCCTCTGCCCCATGGTGGGAACAGAACGGACTGCAGCTGTTGGCACTGGCAGTGGGTGCTCAGGGCCTCCCTCCCTCATCCCACACTCTGCATCCCTGGGTGCTGGATGGAGGGTGGGGGAGGATGACCAGGCGGTTAAACAGCACTAGATCCATTAGAGGCGGCGGAAACCACTGGCTCAGCCTCACCCACAGAGAACACGGGTTCCATCAGAAACCCCCTGCTGCTCCTGGAGGGCCCCCTGTTCACCTTTCCCCATCTGGTCCTGAGAGGCAGGGGAAGGGCTTGCAGAGCCCAAGTAGAGGAGGTACAAGTGTCTCAAATCCTGGCCCCATGGGCAAGTCCTGCCCTCACTTCCTGACTTACTGCCTGTGTGGCTGGTGGAGGCAGAGGTCCTGACCTCTGGCCATCAGCAGCCTAGTAGGACAAAACAGATGAGTGGGTTGGATGACCTCTGAAGTCCCTCAACAGCACACCTAAGGGATGCTCCCCTGGGGTACCCCCAGCCCCACTCCACCCCCGTCGCAGGCATAGCCTAGGGCTCTTCTGCTTTCAGAATAATCTCCGTGGGAACCTCTTGCCATCAGAGGGGAGGGAAGTCTGTACAGAGGCATCTGAGTTTCTAACCATAGCTGTCTCTACCAGGGTTTTGGCTCTAACCACCAACAGGGAAAACAGTTTACCATCCAAAAGAATGATCACTCAGGGAAGAATAAGAATAAGAAGCTGGCTCTCCCAGCAGCGTTGAGTGACCTCCTGTTCTGTTTCTGTGTGATCAGGAAGGGGCATCGCAGAACAGAACTCAATCAAAGGGCATCCTTCCTTTCCTACTAGGTGCTAAACAGACCTGAGTCCAGATTTACGACTGCAGGTGGTGGCGGGAAGCTGCCGGCTCAGCCTCTCCCAGAGAGAGCAGAGATTCCATCCAAGAACACACGCAACGCAACCCCTCCTATGAGTTTTGGCCACGTCATAAACACCCTCCACCTGGTGCCTGAGGGCTTCGTTGTTCAGGGGACTACCTCACGGAGAGGCAGCCCATTATGATTTGGGAAGAACACGGCACACCTGAAGAGCCGAGCCTCTGAGAGTCTCCATTACCTGCCCAAGGTCAGAGAGCAGGAGAGTTAGGGCTCAGACCCAAGTCTTCAGTTTTGTTTTGTTTTTTTTTTTTTTGCCTCCACATGACCCATGCATTTACTTATTCATTGGTTTATTCATTCATTCAATCGACATTTTCAAGGGCTTAGTTGGTTCACAGTCCAGTGGGGAAGACAGACACATAAATGACAGTGACAATGTGGCTGTGTGCTGAATGCCTGCCACACCAAAAGGAAAAATCTTGGCAGTTGAGTTGTCATGTAGTGGAAGGGAGATGTGTGTCAGTGAGAATACAGGGAGATGGTGCAAAAGGAGAGGCGTGTGCAAACAACCCTGTGAACAGAGAGATGGGTACCAGCTACATGGGGATGGGGGCTTCCTGGAAGAGGTGGCATGGTGCCAAGGCCACTGTAAGAAGGAAAAAAGTGCTCATCAAGATGGGACAGTCAAGACAGCGGACCTAAAAATCACAGGAGAAAGGGGCAGGTGAAGATCGTGGGCGCTGGCTAAGGACAGGACTGGCTCCGGGCTGACAAATTCAAAGCAGGCACAGGAGCCAGTGTGAGGCAGGATACATTTTTAACTTTTATTTATTTTTTAAAGATTTTTTTTTCTTGATGTGGACCATTTTTAAAGTCTTTATTGAATTTTTTTTTTTTTTTTTACAATATTGCTTCTGTTTTATGTGTTGCCTTTTTGGCAGCCAGGCATGGGGGAATCTTAGATCCCCAGCCAGGGACTGAACCTGTACCCCCTGCATTGGAAGGCAAAATCTTAACCACTGGACCACCAGGAAAAGTCTCCATTTTTAAAAGTATACTTTTTTTTTTTTTTTTTCCGCCAGAAAAGGAAACAAACTTTAACTGGACCATTCAGTGAATGCTTACAAAGTGAATGAGCTGCAGGAAACACATGGCTGAGGAGTCCAGCACTCTACCACACACCCCCAGTGCCCAGAAACCCCCGTATGGCCCTTAATTAGTCACGACCTCCCATCCATAATCACAGTGCTCATTTCTGAAAGCACGTATCAGTTTCACCAGTCTTTGTACTTCATATAACATGGAGTCTGCACTCTCTTGTGATGGGATTTTTAAGTCAACATCTATGTTTGATTACCAGGAACAAAGCTGCCAAGAGCATTCTTTTCCATGTCTTGTTGATGGATGGAAGTAGGGGTTTCTTTTGGATCTTTACCTAAACATGAGATCGTGGGGTCATACATAGGCTAGGAATAGATGCAGCTTTACCACCAAATTTGGATTTGTCACGTTTTTCTAAGCAGAGCCAGGGGCAGGGAATTGTATTAATTAAGGACGCTTTGATTTGTTCTCAAGCATCAAAAAATACAGCTTTGATCAACTTGGTGGGGTGGGGTGGGGGGAGTATTCATTGGCTATTGACTAAAGCAGGGGTCCAGAATTGGGACGCCTCTAAGAATGAGGGCAATTTGGGTGCCCAGGGACTCGTGGCTGGCAGACAAGTGTTCCCGCTCTGGCATCCTTTCACAGCTTTATTCTCTATTGCACATAGGCTTTCTCTACACAGTGGAGAACTGGTTGCTGGCAGGCCCTGGTTTCTCAGTGACAGGTTAGTAGGTGACAGTCCAGTGACACTGTAAGAAAGGGAAGACATCTCTCTCCCTAGCTTCAAAATACCAAAAAAAAAAAAAAATTGGTTAGGGGCTTCCCTGGTGACTCAGTGGTAAAGATCCCGCCTGCCAATGGCAGGAGACACAGGTTCCATCCCTGAGCCGGGAAGAATCCCACATCCCTTGCACCACAGCTATTGAGCCTGCACTCTGGAGCTCAGGAGCCGCAATTTCTAAACCCACCTGCCGCGGCTCCGGAGGCCCGCGGGCCCTCGAGGCCCTGCTAGGCAACCAGAGAAGCACCAGCATGAGAAGCCCCAGCACTGCAACTAGGGAGGAGCCTCCTGCTCCCCGGCGACTAGAGACAAGCCCACACAGCAACCAAGACCCAGCACAGGCAAAACCAAACAAATAAAATTATTTAAAAAAAACACATTTTGGGAAAGGTCACTGGTAAACCTACCCCTGACTAAGCACCGGGGTCAACAGAAAAGGGGTGACGTGGTGGGACCAGGATGGAACCATGAGGTCCCAGGGGTTGAGTGCCAGTTTTAAAAAAAAGTCACATGATAAGTAGGGGAGGAGGAGGTACCCCCAGAAAACCCACAGCAGATAAACAGGGAAAGCGACGCCAAACAGGTGAAAATGAAAGGCGCCCCCTAGACTGTGGAAGGCGACCGCCACCTCGCCAAAGCTCAACTTAGGCTTTAAAACACCCCAACGTAGAGACGATTAGCCCCATTTTAACTGACGAGAGAACTAAAAACTTACTTCCAGAGTGAGGAGTCGAATGACGCGACCCAGCCCTTCTTTGGTTGAAAATGCCCAGAATATGAGAAGCTCTTAAAACTCTGTTGGCGTCGCTTCTTCCGAAGGGATGAAAGTGGGCAGAGAGTAGGAGTTTAAGGCTTTGAATAGTCCTTCTTTTACAGCCTTGGGCACCGCTGGCATTTGGAAATTCCCGGTACCTTCACGGGAAAGGCCCCCGGCTGTGGACGCCTCCCGCGTTTTTGGCAGTCAACGTCTTTGCAGCAAATAATTATGCTGCATAATTAACTGGCGTAAGGCGATTTTGTCATAAAAGATGACCTAGCTGACCGTCTGATACACAGAAAAGGAATCACGACAGTCGATGATGATTTGCCCCAAGTGTTACATTTCTTCTTTTCAAGCACATTATGTTGGAGGAGAAAGAGGCCGAGGGTCTGGAAGGAAGGTGCAGACTGGGACTCACATCTCCCACAAAACTCTGGAACTTCTATCAGCGGAGCTGTGGCAACACACCAGTGGAGCACACAGCAGTGTAGAGGCCTTTCACTACCCAGCACAGAGCTCAGTGACAAATATGCATCCTAGAATTTGAAAAGTGATCGTCAGTACCTCTTTTAATGAAGCAAGAGACTTTATGGAAAAAGCGCAGTGCTGAATGAGGAAATAAATCAACAAGCAAAAAAAAAAAAAAAAACTACAAAATACTATGAACATAAGACTTAGGAGACAAGTGTTTAGGTACAGCCTCCAAAGTAAAATCAGTTATTTGAGCAGTATTACCATGAATCTACACACATTTTAAATGTATTAAAGTGTTTGTATTTTGCCATTACTTAAAAAAAATTTTTTTTTAATTAAAAAAAAAAAAAGATCTGGTTCCTTGGGGTTGCTGGTGCCCCAAACCCCTGCCAGATGGTCAAGCCAAGCAGCTCAAGTTTCAGCAAATTATGGACCATCATTAGGACTCTAGTTCATGTTCATAGATGCTCTAGGCCTTTACATGAGGTGACACTGATTTCTTAAACTTGTAGGACAACATAATGAATGCATGTAAGTGAAGTGTCCAATGAAATGTGGAACAATCAGTGAATTCTTTGCATATTTTATTTTTCTTTTTTTGATTTCCAACTCACACACATCTGGCATATTTTACATCTTTGCAATAAAACATGGTTACAATAGCTTAAGGAATTTATATATCCAAAATATTTCACCATGATCTCAAGATGAAATGAACTTGTCTTCCAGATGTTCATTATCCTCCCAATTCTAAGCTACAAACTCAAGATATTGCTTACAGCCTGGTGATGAATAACTTAATCATTACGCCGATTCCCCAGAATTTCAGAATCTCATAAATACAAACAACAATGAAGAAGGAATTCAGTGCTAAAACTTACTAGTACAAGGTGGATAACAAATAAGTAATCACATCAATAAATAATGATATGTTTCTGGTGCAAAGTGCCAATACAAAGAACCCATTATCTTGTTTTATCTTTTTAAATAAACGACTGCAAGTGAGTGTAAGTTCTGAGAAAATTACATTCCTGTAACATGCCTCATAGCCCTACCGACACAATATGTACATCTATGACGATACGGTCACCAAATATACAAAGAAGAAACATGAATAAAGTGTATATACCCCTGGGTGTATAACTTGATCAGTACAATGTATGGAAAATCATTTGATAGCGTCATTTTATATCATAAAAGATGAATTGCCTTAGGCTAAGAATGTGGCTTTAGGTGAGAATTTCACAAGAACCTAAAAGAATAACTTCAGTTATTGTTATAATAAAGTCTGACTTATTTATTAAAGAAACTAAGCTATTCAAGAACCAAAGAGAGAGAAAAATTAAAAAACAGCAAAAAAAAAAAAAAAAGTTAGCATCAGATCTCCTCCCCTAATGTACACACGCTAAGCCAGCAGGATGAGTCTGGAAGAGTTGTCCAGGAGTTGGGAAGTCATCACTAAGGAACTAACAATCGGGATTCCTATTTATACAATAAAACCAGGACCTCATCCCTAAGCCCCCTTTCTGCTGTGTCTTCAAATTATGAAGGGTAGGGCTGAATTTTCTTTGTATAAAGTACCAAAAAATGGCAAATAATGGCTTAGTATCCAAATGCTTTATGAGCAAATTTCACGTAGAGGGATGGAATTCAGATTAAAAAGTGCAAACTATATTTTGGTGAAAATGTGAAAAATTATCGATTGAGCCCAAATTCAATCCTTTCATACAAACGGTGTCCTTGGACAGATCTTACTATTCCCTACTGTCAGTGCGCCTGTTCCATCAAGACATAGGGATTAAAGAACATGCAAGTTGTAACTCCACAATAAAATTAAGAAACGTTTTGTTCTTTATACAAGGTTTTACTTTTACAAAAGTATCCCTTTAAATAAGATGCATCTGATGTACAAAGTATCAAACGTGTTTTTTTTTTTTTTCTTCTCAGCTTGAAAAGAGGCTGGAAATGGGATGCAGGTTAGGTTCAAAGCTTAAACTTTATAACAACTGGACACAAGGTTCCTCAGAATTGTCAAAAGTCTCTTGTGACACGTCCTACCACCTTTTCTCAATAAACAACAATATATGAAATAATTACCAAAACATCTCCTAATTCATATAATTTACATGATATAAGCTTGCCTGGTAGCAGCTGGTGTTCAGTCGTGAAAAAACACACAAAGTAAAATGGCTGCTGACTACAATGTACAGCTATTGCTGGGTGTGATGGAATGTACAAACGGAGGTCGATGTAGACGAGTTTTTCTTCCACCAGAGATATTGCCTTTCCATGCAGCACTTGTGCTCTCAGCTTTAACTTGGCTTTTGGTTCTTCATTTGTCTTCAGTATCTGTTCTGATGCTCATAATGCCACCGATTAAAATCTATATTAAAAGCTACAATGCTACCAGAAGCCATGCCAGTGATCAGAGTCCTGGAAAAGCAGAGACAATAGTTAAGAAAGACACAAAATCACTGACATGGTTCTACTTTACACTAAACAATAGCATGATCTCAAAGTTCACCAAGTTTTTGTTTTGTGTGCCCTGAGACAGGATTAAAATTTATTCTTGGTTCTCCTGAGAGACGCTGCCTCAATCCAACACCTGGACCGCTGGACCAAGTGTTATCAACTTGACCCCACAGCTCATCAGATGAACACCTTTCTGAGGACAGCATCTTCACTGTATGTTTATCTGTCAGTTTGTAACTCATGTGCACGTACTTCTGTTTGAACATATCAGGGGCATTATAAAACACCAAGAACAACTGAAATTAGGGATGAGCTTGAAAAAGGAATAGAAACTTGACTAGTATCTTTCCTCACTCCTCCCGGGAGATGCTAACACGAATGCAGCTTTGTCTGTGCGCTCATCTACTAGAGAGTATATGAGAGGATGAGTATCTCACAAAGCCCTTCCTGCCCTCCGCACCCCTCGAGAGGAGCTAATCACTTCCTTTAACTGTTCCCATGCTCCTGCCTCCCTCATATGTATTTATTATGATTATTGGAGCTCCTTGGGATTAGTGGTCTTGTTTTATATCCTCCAGACTGTGCACAGTCCTTAATATATGATGGTGGCAGCAAATGTTTGCAACATGAATACATGAAAGGGATAAGAATGCCAGGGTAATCTTGAAATACTTAAGAACACAAATTATTTCAAATACTTTAGAAACATGAATCTATATACAAATAATTACACAGTAAGCCACTTCCATTTTTCATGAATATGGACTCTGCTTAAATTTTCTTAAAAAAAAGGTTGAGCTGCAGATCAAATATCTCTTTCCCAAACTAACTTAAATTTTATTGCTTTTCTTGATGACTTCAGGATCATTTTACTATAGTGTGAAGATACTTTATCATGTAAATCTTAATATTCATACTATTTTAAAACCAATACTTATAAAGAATACATATACACATAGTTGAAATGAGTTGCTTAATAAACTTTTCTTATTTCTGTTATATAGCAAAAATGAGAAATTATTTACCATATTAAGATCATATAGTTTTAATTTGTTTTTTAAATTTAGAAAATTTAGGCTTTGCATTCCAAATATTCATTTCACCTTATAATAAATGCAAAGACAAATTTTAAATAAAAAAATCCTGTTGCAAACTGAGGAATAACAGAAAACTATATTACTTTGTTAACATTCTTATTGATTCCTTCCAAGTAAAGATTACAGTATCTTAGGGCAATACATAAAATACCACAAAATAACATAAATGAGAGATGTGTGAATAAGCAAATGGGAGGTGAGACTGTTTCAAGTAACCAGTGCCCTGTATTTGTAAAACAGAGGCCAGCTGTAGTCTGCACTTTGCATTTGGCTGCATTTAGCTAGACCTATGCCTCAAGCCAAGACTCTGCTAAAAAAATGTGTGTCTTTCACATTATGGAAGCCAGGCAGGCCTGTCTGAGACCAGGTAAAGATCTGAGAACAGAGAAGTTGGTGGGGATAACTCTATGTCTTGGAAAGTAGATGAGTCTGTTTTTCTCCAGACTCATTTCTTTATTTTTTCCCCTTATTCTCTTCCTGTTTCCTTCTTACCAGTATCCTTTCCTAAAGTACTTACTCCTCTCCTCAATCTGCCCTTTTCAACAATAGTCCTTCTTCCATCTGGATGCGGGAGTATTTTTCATCGCACATTTCACCCTTGGTAAAATCTAAAGAACTTTCAATGACAACTCTTGACTGATCACATTTCTCCCCGACATGGCTCACCTCTGGTCATGGGATAAATCCATTGCTCTAATGCCAGCATCACAGCCAGGGTAAATGTACAGCTGCTTGAAGTCACAGGCCTGCCAGACCTCCACCACACCATTGTCCCCTCCGGTCACCAGGTTCTGCCCATCACTACTCAGGAGAATGGCCTTCAGACAAGGTAGAAAAGCAACCATTTCTTTCAGTGTTTCCCAAATGACCAGTGGTCACTACTGAAAGGCACTTGCCACAGGTCCCTTGTCATCATCATCTACTTTTAGCCATTTGTCCAAGTTTTCCAAAGTCTAACCCATAGACTTCCCAATGTAGAATTTATCAAAGTAAGTCTTACACAAAGGATCCTTTAAAACCAATTTAGGTTACAAAGTAACAGAAGTTCCAATAAGAATATTACCAATCTAGTCCAGAAAGAACTTGAGAATTAAGTAACATGATGTTTGTTAAGTTCTGAATACTAACAATGTCAAGACTTTTTAGAACAAATTGCAGAACACATTTCAAAACTGTTTTTTATAATGATAAACCAGAAATTCTAATTCATTTCTGAGTGATGGGCAATTCAGTATGTAATTTTGGTACAGGGTTTGAAAGATAAGTTTCTATGACAATAAACTCACTTTTAAGGTCAGGAGAGTGCAGTGTAGGAATAGCTTTTTGTCAGGGGAGTTTAAGAAAAATCTCCTTAAGGGTCTAGTGAGGGAGTGAGTGAAAGTTTCTCAGTCCTGTCAACTCTTTGCAATCCCATGGACTATACTGTCCCTGAAATTCTTCAGGCCAGAATACTGGAGTGGGTAGCCTTTCCCTTCTCCAGGGGATCTTCCCAACCCAGGGATCAAACCCAGGTCTCCCTCATTGCAGGTGGATTCTTTCCCAGCTGACCCACAAGGGAAGCCCAAGAATATTTGAGTGGGTAGTCTACCCTTTCTCCAGGGGATCTTCCCGACCTAGGAATTGAACTGGGGTCTCCTGCATTGCAGGTGGATTCTTTACCAACTGAGCTATCAGGGAAGCCCCCCTTAAGGGTCTAACCTCTAATCAAACAACAGCTGTCACCTTCAAAGTCTAATTCACTGAGTTAACTACTTGAGATTAAATGAACCCTGGCTTTATTCAAAGCATCGTCAATATGAATTTATATGTTTTTATAAACCAGTACACATTTACCTGAATACCCGAGAATTTCTAGTACGAGTCACTGAATGCAAAATAGTCAATCTTTAACCTCTTGGCTCAGTCCCTAGTTAGACTCAACATGCAGATTTACCCGTGTTGAATCGTTGATCTCCATTTGAGCCAAAAGTTTTCCGTTGATGCTGAAATTGCTGAATCGCCCTCGTTCATAGTAGATGATACAGTGGCCTTCACTGGAAACAGAAATCAGGCGTGGAAACAAGCAGTTTTCTGGTCCTTCGAGGGCTCTGAGCAAATCTCCAGTGATTGTGTGGACGAGGCAAGGGCCCTCTGCAGAGTAGGGAACAGCAATGGCCACTCATGTTACTCTCACAAACCCGCAATTGGCACCTGAATATACACTCAGGTTTGTAGGAAGAGGCAGAAAAGAAAACTATGCTGGCAAGAGCCAAGCACTGATGTTAGATAGCAACAGAAAACTGTTATGTGACACACACATGTGTCTTCCAAACTTTTCATTTGGTAAATACTTGCTCTTTTCCTTCATAGGATAATATTCATTAAAACAGGATACAGTCCATACATTACATGAGAATAAAAGAGACTGTATGTCCCGCAAGTGTTCTCATGTGTTTAGAAAATTTTTCTTTACAAAATTTGGGAGAATTATCAAAACAGTTGCTAAATTTCTTTAGTATCATCAAAATTTTAACATTGTGCCACATAAAGATACATTACTGTCAATGTACCTTTTCTATGGTCTATATATAAAATGTAAAAGGCAAAATTGAGAAAATTAATCAAGTAATTCAGACTGTAGGAACATTGTTTCAAATAAATGAAGAATGAGGCAAGAATGTAAAAGTAGTATGGGGAATGATTTATTTTGCTTCAACTGTTTCTCTTCCCTGCCTCAGGCAGAAACAGCGTTGAGATAAAATATCACTGCTGCTGCTGCTAAGTTGCTTCAGTTGTGTCCAACTCTGTGCGACCCCACAGACAGCAGCCCACCAGGCTCCTCTGTCCCTGGGATTCGCCAGGCAAGAATACTGGAGTGGGTTGCCATTTCCTTCTCCAATGCATGAAAGTGAAAAGTGAAAGTGAAGTCGCTCAGTCGTGTCCAACTTAGCAACCCCATGGACTGCAGCCCACCAGGCTCCTCCGTCCATGGGATTCTCCAGGCAAGAGTGCTGGAGTGGGGTGCCATTGCCTTCTCCAACTATTCACTAGCCAAGTTCATAAAAATAATTGGTTAATATAGTTTGGTATTACCTATCCAAGGCAATGGCACCCCACTCCAGTACTCTTGCCTGGAAAATCTCATGGATGGAGGAGCCTGGTAGGCTGCAGTCCATGGGGTCACTAGGAGTCGGACACGACTGAGCGACTTCACTTTCGCTTTCCACTTTCATGCATTGGAGAAGGAAATGGCAACCCACTCCAGTGTTCTTGCCTGGAGAATCCCAGGGACAGGGGAGCCTGGTGAGCTGCCGTCTATGGGGTCGCACAGAGTCGGACACGACTGAAGCGACTTAGCAGCATATACTTTAGAAATACTCCATAAAACTTTATATGAATTTTATTCCTATTTTTCAATCAATTGATTTCAGCAGATATATATTTTTCAAAACAAGTGATATTATGAGGCTATACCCAAATTTTTTCCTGATTACTAAAGTAATAGACGTGCATTCCAGAAAATATGAAGAGTTAAAGAGAAAAATAGCAATCACTTGTAATATCAACCATCATCTATAGAAAGTTACTGTTTTTTCCCTATGCGTATTATGTGGCTTGTGTTTTCCTTTTCTTTTTTTTGCTTTATAGAACAGAATGACGTTATACATATTATTACTAAAACAGACATTAAAAGACACTTATTGAAAATACCTTTTGTATTCCTCCCTGGGTTATTTACTCTTAAATACAAAAGCAAAGTGTCCCTGTGTGTTCAGACATCACATCTTCTATGTATAATAGCAGTCAGAATAAGGCCCTAGAAACAAAATCTGATCATCTCATCATCTTGCTAAAAACCTTCGATGGTTTTCTACTATGTTCAAAACAAACGCAAATTGCAAATCCTTATGCCTCGGGTCTCCCGCCTCTTCACCCTTCTGTCTCCTCACCTCCGTGGTGCCCTCAGCACACTCAGCCCCTCTGGTTTTCTTTCAGTTTCTCTTAAGCATTAGGCTCCTTCCTGCCCCAGAACCTTCCATGGAGAATTGGTATCTGAGCCAGAATTAGAATCGAAGTTTCCTGACTTCTCCCGAAGCAGTACTTCTTCCATAAAAAGCCAAAAGAACTAAGCCATCAAATTTCCTCTCCCACCTACCCAACCTTGAGAAGAAAGGACTAGTGGAGGGGGTGGACCCAGGGCTATGTCTGGTGAACCGCCTGAGCCCCCGTGATCCCCTTGATCACGGCTCTCTCCCCCTTGGCTTCTGAACGTGATTTGTAATGACTGCATCAGATGCGTGTGCTACAGTTTGATTTACCAGTGTTCTGGCTAGAATGCCGGTGACCACAAAGTACTTCATAAAAATTTACATCTATCTTATATTAGTACTAGCAAATATTAATAAAACTAAACAGCTGCAAAGAACCTAGGGATTGCATTTGTCTACGGAAAGACTCCTCAAGGAAACAAATCACAAATCATGGTTAACTTGTGAAAACAGTACAGTTTTTAAAGACCTAAAATGAAAGAAATGTCTCCTGACCTTTAGCACCACTGATAACAAGTCCAAGTTCTGCACAGACAGAAACGCAGACTACTTCATGGTCATGGCCCGTGAGGACAGCTCTTGGAGCAGGATAGTCACCTGGAAGGGAACAACAGCAGTGAGTGTCCACAGACCAACAGCAGGAATGAAGGGTTCTACCATTAAATCGAACACTTAAAAATAACAATCATTAATGTTTAGTAAGGGCATTTACTATTAATAGCTGTGTGACCATGAGGCAGTTATTTAATCTCTCTGCTTTTTCCTCATCTGCAAAATGAGGAAACCTACTGTGCCTACCACACAGGAAGCTTTTGCTGTTGTTCAGTCACTCAGTCGTGTCCAACTCTTTGTGACCCCATGGACTACAGCATGCCAGGCTTCCCTGTCCTTCACTGTCTCCCAGAGCTTGCTCAAACTCATGTCCATTGAGTCGGTGATGCCATCCAACCATCTCATCCTCTGTTGCCCCCTTCTCCTGCCTTCAATCTTTCCCAGCATCAGGGTCTTTTCCAATGAGTTGGCTCTATGCATTGTGGCCAAAGTATTGGAGCTTCAGCTTCATCATCAGTCCTTCCAATGAATATTCAGGGCTGATGTCCTTTAGGATTGACTGGTTGGATCTCCTTGCAAGTCCAAGGGACTCTCAATAGTCTTCTCCAGCACCAGAGTTTGAAAGCATTAATTCTTCTTTATGGCTCAGCTCTCACATCCATACACAACTACTGGAAAAACCATAGCTTTGACTCAGGATGCTTAGATGACGGCTAAGTCAACAAATGTGACCTACTTATAACATCATGATAGTGGTGAGAAATACTTTTTTTCTTCTGATTACTGTGAAGAAATAGAAATCAAGCTTGCCAAAACATAGGAGGTAGGTACAATTATTTTTTCTATTTTATAGAACTCCAAAGCTTTGAAAGGTTGTTCAACTTACACAAGTTCATATAGGAGCAAGTGTTGGAACTGAACCCAGAGCTAGGTAATTTTGCAACACTTGCTCTTACCCCTTTAAAAATGTTCCTTAAGATCTTCAACAAAACAGGCTATGGTGCTTTGATTTTTTTGGAGATGGGAATGGAAAGTAGTAGAGCAAAGAAGAGACAATCAGATGATCATCTTAATTCTCCATCTGACTTTGGTGCGATCCTAGCCAAGAAAGAGCAGCTGAATATTCTGCATCAGCATTCTGACTGCCAAGTGCTTTGCCCTCTGTACTGAGTGCATGCCTTCTAAGTGACAGGTCTTCTCAGCGGGTTAGGAGTTGGGAGTATAAAGAAGACGTACGTTGTAACCTGGAATTGCTTAGAACACATCCAACCACCATGGCACATCTTCCACAGGTTGACCACTGGAGGCACTCAACAATGACAAGTGTGAAGAACAAACGTGGGTGCACAGAGCGAAATGGGATTAAACAAAAAAGAAAAAAGAAAGAAAAAAAATCCACAAATGAATGGAGAGAAAAGCAGAATATTGGTGAATAAACTGCATGCCTGTAAGACTGTGAGAAGGACCAGCAAATTGAGAGGGCTTCTTGCCCAGCGACGTCTTGCTGGGAAAGTCATTCGGAGAAGCCACTTTCGAGATGGAAATGAGGGATTGCTACAGTCTCGGTACAAAAGTGTGGAGGAAAAGGAAACAACAGAAATGCAGACAGGAATTTTGGAAGGTGCATTGGGTATGCTGCCATCCTGGGTACAGTCTGGAGTGGCTGCTTTGGTACAAGGGAAAAGAGAGCCAGTGTCAGCTGTACAGGATAGGATATGAGGACCCAACAGACTCTGAAGTGAAACTCTGTTGAAGGCAGGGTGCTCAGAAGAGGGACATGAAATGCTTATTAACAATTAACATCTGCCTATTCATGTCAGATCCAACAAATATTTATCAATGCCTTGTAATATCCAAACTATTTCCACTTTTCATTAACAACGTCACACTTATTAATGCCTTATATTGCCTCTTTAATTATTAAATAGTTCCAGCAAACTTGTATGATTTTGTTATTCATCTTGGATGTATTGTTCAGTTGATGCTACAATATAATTTCAGCACAGAGCAAGTATTATACATAAATAAGCCTTTGTGCATATATAAAAATATCATTATTTCATGTTGTCAGTATCATTTGACCATTACTTTTTCCTGCTTGAGAAGTCATGTTGTAACTTGGCCTTGTGACTGCAACTCTTCCAGAATTCTTGGTATTTATCAAATTATGGTCTGTGTATCCTGGGATCTGTGGCTATTTTATTGAGACTGAAAAGTTCTATGAAAAATTTTAAATTTCAGATTTACATTTTGATGATACTCTATATTTTTAACCAGTTGTAAAGATGAAATCTTTCTCCACCATCAAAAATCTATGCTGTGGCAATTAATAGTTGAAATGCACTTAAAGATTACGATGAGCTAATTAAGTCAATGTTTCTCAAACTAGATTCAAGGAGTCCAAGAACACATTCCTTAGAGTCAGAGATTTTTGGGGGGTTAGTAATAATTTTGTACTTTTTAAAAGGGGTCAGTGTATTAGAAAGTTTGAGGAATATTATTGTAGACTATTTTTATTGATAATTAAAAAATTCAAGTTGGTAGCTTCCACACAACTATGTGTATTTTCATTTGCTTTTAGATTAAAAACATTAATTATTTATTAAATATTTATAGCATATATAAGGTTAAGAAAATAAAATGAATTACCTTGTACTCACCCCCAGCTTAAAAATATAGACTATTACCAATGGCTTTAATGTCCCCTTTCTCATACCTTAGAAAATATTAAGACTTTTGAGAAAGTTCTGTATTTCTCTCCTGTTCACTCTGCTTCACCTGGTTGTTGGGTCTGTGATCTTTCCTTTAGGATGCCTGAGATCCTGCATGCTAGCCTGCTTTTCTCTGTGAACTCATACTTTTTTCTGGATCAGGCTGAACCCCCTCCTCCATCTCATCTCTCAGAGAGACGTCCTACACTTCCTGGGCTGCGATTCCCTCACTGTGAAGGAGGCGGTGGAGGAAGTGAATGTCCAAGGGCTGGAGCTTGTGCCCCGCTCCTGGGTCAGCCACTCCCCTGGCAATGATCCAGCCCTGGGCAGTGCTCTGATTCCTGCCCCATGTGGCAGGAGGGAAGGCTTCAATAGGTCATGCATGGAAAATTCTGTGAAGAAAGTACATAATGAAAGCGTTCTACCCAGCAAGGTACTCAATACTCTTTCCATCTGCCAATATCTCTTCCTTCAGACCCACTGGTGTTCTGTCTCCCCAAGAACTGCTCACTGTTTTCTGTGAGTTTCCTCACATCCATCAGCTTCCATTTTGTGTTTGAGACATTTCTTACCTAGATGGTGAGTGGGAAGGGAAGCTAAAAGCCCATGTTAGTCTGTCATTTGATTCTAAATTTATGCTTCAAAGATGCCCTATGTTCCCTGGCAAAATGAGGATTAATTACTGACAAGATTTTATGTGTAATATCATCCTTCATTTTTCTAAGTGATTATTTTATCTTGGAGAGACTGATGAATTAAACATCTTACAATTATATATTTAATAAAATTTATATAGTTTTATAAACCTTTCCCCTATATGCCACAGAAAAAGTTAAAGGCAATCTAGTTCTATTGCAGGAAATTTTAAAAATGTATAAAAATAGTAAACATATTCCTTAAGTATGTAATACATTTTCTATGAGGAAGTAAGTTTTTCCAAGGCTTACCTCTGATTTAAAAATTTTAAAATGTTTTATTTTTCATTACAATTTCCCCAGGTCATTTGAGTAAACTGCGAAACTTAACTATTAGAAGATTCTGTAGGGCCCCTGAGAAGCATGGTTTCCTGCTTTCAACTACAGAAGAGTAAATAACATGTTGTTCTGGGGTTTTGAGTTGGGGAATCTGCAGCGGCAGCGGGAGTGGGGGTCAACATATTCCCTATAATTCATTTCACTGCCAGGGACAGATGTCACCCACCCGGACAATCATTCACAATCCTAGAAATATTCCGTCAGTGTCACATCACAATTGATGGATGTAGCTGAGGGTCAAAGGGCGCTGTGCAGAGGGAGGTGCAGGTGAGACCTCTCCTCTCAGGACCAGAGCACCACTGCCCTCCTTCCAGAGTCACTTTCTCAGAAGAAGAGCTTTCTGTGTGATGGAATTACGATGAATGAAAAAAAAGAAGTCCGATTTTAAGATTCCTCCTAAGCAAGTATTTGGAAAGAGCAAATATACCAGGCTTACAATAAACAGATTCCATCTCATTTTTATCACAAGTCATTTCAATATTTTTTAAATGGATGATGAAAAAAGTACAAAGGTATCCGATGCTGCTATCCACATAGAACTGACAAAAGAGCCTTTCAGCGTGATAGGCTGTGGCTTTCAGACAAGTGATCAAAGTAAAGATTACTCATGGTCCTTATTATTTTAAACCTCATTTACGGGACTACTGATATGCAGGAGAAGCTTGAGTTCTTCTACATTAGAGCTAAACAAAAACAGCAGAGATTTTCTGTGATCCTTAGTGTGGTTCTGCTAGAGTCAGAAAATGAACCTCCTGATGATATATGACATTCAGATTTTATCCCTGGCCTTTGTGGGGTCATTGCAGAATCACTGCAGAAAGTATTTTCAGTCATGTTTATACCTATATAAAAATGATGGATTTTTGACCTGAGTTTCCAGAATAAGAGATTTCAAAGGGTGTAGTATTTTCATCAGGGCTCTCTGATTTCAAGATTTATTTTGGAAAAAAAAAAATGATGCTAGACATCATTTTAGTCATGAGGAGTCCCTTCTTGAGACACTGTGTCCTTGGCCACCTGAGGGCCTGCTGCAGAGGTTTGTGGCCCAAGTACTAGAAACACCTGGGCCTGCATTTTCCACAGGTCACAAGGTAACCCACATAAAAACATTTCATGGGTTGGAAAAAGTCCCATGATGTGATTTCATTTTATCACGCACTCATGGAGTACTTGAAAAAAAAAATAGACGATAGATATAAACCTATCTAGTCATTAAGTCTAAGTTATTCTTTTTCTTCTTCAGAGAGGGCACTGACCACATTTTCCCCTGAGCATTGCTGTTTCAGGGCAGATGTCTGTCCTTGAAGTCCTGAGCCTTCAAGACTAGGATCTAGGTCACAGTACTCAACTGTGCTACCATCCTCTTCCCCAAATAATCTACAGTTATCATCCGCCTGCCTTTCCCCAGGAGGTGCGATTCTGCATGGTGCCCAGAGATCCCGCTGGTATAGATCCAAGACACCTGGATCATGAGAGCACATTAGTCACGTCTGTTTCTTAGATTGCTTCTGGCTCAAGACAAAGACTCTTGCAGCCTTAGTTCTTTAAAGGGGGAAGGAAAAGCAGAAGCTGAGTGGCAAGCAGTCCTTTTCTTAGTCGAGAACCCTATAAAGTCTCCAAATGTTGGGCTGAGGGCACGGGAGGAGGTCTCCTGCAGAATGGGCCCTGTACTAGGGGCGTTACATTATGGACATTGTCTTTTGGTCCCCAGGAAACCCTACAAGGTAAGAATTATTACACACGTAACTACACCTCCTCTCAAAGTTATTACACATGTACCTACTATTACTACTACTAAGTCACTTCAGTCATGTCCCACTCTGTGTGACCCCACACCTCCTCTCAAAATATATAATTATATATATTATACATATAATATCTTTAGGTTATTCTTTGTCTAAGCTTTCTTCATCCTCCATAGCACCACTGGTTAGTGGTGGCTGTGGAGCTGGGCACCAGGATGGTCATTTGAAAAGAAGGCTGGATGCAGACAAAGCAAGGGATGTGATTTGGCAGATGTTTAGTGATAGGTTGGAGCTGGCAGGAGTGTCAGTGTCCAGAGCTGAGGCTTACACAATGGGAGCCCAGGGAAAAGATGTGTGCACAGCTGGAGTCTCCTTTTCAATGGGCTTCTCATTTTATAGTTTGTTTTGCATAATGCTCAAACGTGAGCTAAAGCCTTGTTTTTCAAAAGTGAAAATGAAAAAGCACAATAACAAGCTCTTACACATATGACTCAAAGTGTATTCGTAGATTTGATTTGCAAAGAGGAACAGTAAATTCTCTTTCAAAGTTTCCTGTTGCTATGATTAAAAAAAAATGTCAACCAGCTCTCTATCCAGCACCTTGTATCTGGTATAGACATTAAAACCACATATTTTACAAGCAGACTGGATTTGGAGCTGAGGCCCTGATGTGTTTTAAGTGTCTGCTGAAGAGACAATGTTGACTTGCCCTCTTGTGACTATCTCGTTGGAAGCTACCGCACGTAATGAGAAATGTCAAGTCCCAAGATCAATGAAATTTGGGGCTCCAGGGATTCAATAGGAATAGCATTGATCCTTTTAAAGAACACCGGTCAGAGATGGGCTGTAATATATTGTAGAGAAGGGCTCAGGAGGATAAGCGGCCAAGTCCAAGATACCTGCCTGACAAAAAATTCAATCAGCTTTGAGCACAGATTGCCTGCTCCGCTCGCCTTCCTTTCAGGCGGTCGCCTGCTTCCAATTAAAGTGCGCAAATTAATTTTTATCACTTCCAAATTAGTTTCACAATTTGTGTAAGAGTCTGCTTCAGATCAAAGCGTGTGTCCTTCACATCTCTGCAGTTCTGTTATCTCGTCAGGCACCTATTTACATCTACAGGAAAATTGTCTATGTTCGGAGTTGCAAGTTTGAAAGAGTAGCAGTGAATATTAGCCTGCAATATATTAATAAAACAAGTATAATTAATTCAACTGGAACCTAGGCCAGGTAGCCTTTGCATGTTTCTTTAACGGTCTGAAACTCTGTAATCATCTGCTTACACGTTTTCATTGTATTTGTGGCAAATTCATTAAAACTGTAAAGGCAATTAGAAAAAGATTTATTTATGAGATGCCCAAGTTAGTCACAACAATATATGTATTTGATACAATGAAGCCATTAACTTTTTCAAACTTACCTAAAAAAATGCAGAAACATTATTTTTTCCCTCTGTGACACCAATAGAGCTATCCATTAAAAAATAATAATGACAATGTAAAAGAAGCATACATCTATTAAAGTGCTTGAGTTTATCTTGAGGAAGTTTTAGTGATGTGCACATAAGGTGAGTAAATGAATCCTATCACATTATGGTGGTGTGCTGGATAAATATGATTCAGCCTCTGACATACAAAGCGAATTTAATGTCCACAGCAAGACCAAGTCCTGAATTCTAACAGCTACTGGGATATTACATTTCATGCTAGGACTTCCCTCTTCAAGTCTAGGTTAATATATACAACCCTTGAAACCTAAGGGCATTGTGTCACACACTTTAATATGAATTTAGACGTAACTAGCTTTTTGGTCTTGTGTAGCAATGCATTATGAGATAGAAAGCACATATAGCCTGATTCTCTGACCTGTGAATTGGTAGCTAGAACAGATTAAACTGAAACTGGAAAAAGAAAAGCTTTTCCCTTTCATATTGTGGGTTTTCTGATGGCAAAGACCCATGGCTGATCCCTGATGTGACAGTCAATTCAGTGTGTGCTTTGACTGCCTCTGCAAAAGGTGAATTGACCAACATATAAGGTCTCTCTAGGCATGCCTACATGAGCTGGGAGGTTGCCTTTTCTAACAGATTAAGTCAGTTACAAACCAGTCAAGTCGATCAACTACTAAAAATGACTTTTTTACTATCATGATTTTTACTATCCATGTGGCAAAAAGCTGAAATCAGTTTTTATATAATCATCCATCTGTGCCCAAGATATAACATTAAACATTTTGTAGATACAAGTACTTAGGAAACTAAATATTATCTGATAGCAATTCATGATTCATGCAATACTCAGTACACTTGATAATTCCAAGCAAGAGAAGCAGTTTTGTGACTCTTACAGTCTATATACATTATAATACAGACTTTTGGGTGAACCCCAGAAAATCAGAGACTTTGACTGCCCAGCCCTCCCAGCTGCTAATACAGTACCAGGACACAGCACATGTTCAGTACATGCTTGCTGCTTGGCCAATACTTTAGCAACTCATCCTGTTTAATCTAGAAGAGCATTTCTTCCCTTTTATGTTAAGGATAACAAATACAGTGGAACCATGCTATATATGCTCACATTAAATGTCTAGGAAAGTCTTGGCAGGGTGGGTTTTATGAAAGTCCTTTAGGTTTATAATGATGATGACAGTTTTTAATAAAAAAATGTATATCCCCACAAATGGAGACAATACTGTATATGTAATATTATGCAATAATTTCTTAGGGATAATCCTGTCTTTATTTAAAGCTTAAATAAAATGCTACATTTTAACAAATCTATCAGTCACAGTTTTGTTCTTAAGAATTAACATAAACATTCCTATTACACAGCTCCTACCATAGGAACTTTGAATACTCTAAATAATACTACATTTCACTCTTCTTGCTAAGTGATGGAGCAAAGATACGATCATTTGTCAACCATCATTTCGTTTAGATGATAATTAGAAAATAAAGTAGTTAACAGATAATTACTATAATTTAACATTTTTATCTCATAGCAGGACATTATATTATCTTCTCTACTACCAGATGGTAGTTTTTAAGAAATGAATTCTTTTTGGAAACATCATTTTCATCATTTCTGAGCTTCATTTTGAAGATGTTAATTAATTGGATTTAAAACACTATTTTGCTTCTTTATAAAGTTTTTTCTATCTAATAACTTCTAATTTGTATCACTAATAGATGGAAGATACCACACAGCTCTGGTGCTCAATTCAACTTCTCTTGTAATGAATGCTACACTAGTCTCAAAAAAGGAAATTTGGAAATATGTAAAAATACATTTAGACAAAATACATGTGATAATGTACCATGATTAAGAATAATAAAGTATAATAATAAAGTAGGTCAAATATATTTTACACACACACACACACACCACAAGAATCCTGTTAAAAGCAAAGCCCTTTTTTTAGGGATACAGTTTTAAAAAGAGTAAATGACTTATTAGCAGTTAGAGTATGATGTTTTGTATACTGTAGAACTGGTGGCTGATTAGTTGCGCTGGTTGGAAATCAAGCAACACTGAATATGTGTTTTCCTCAAACCAATATCTCACAACTTGGAGCAGAGGCTAAAATGTATAATTACACATACTGTCTCTTATTCAGTATCTACAGTCAGAGACACAACTTCATAATACACTTTCAGTTACTTCATCTACTTTTCTTCACCTCTAGCTATGGGCGACAAGACTAAATCACCGGGTCATCTAAATCACCCGGTCATTCCTTCTCTCACTACCTTCATATACACATGAAGATTTCCATGCCCAGCTCTCTCACAGTTATACCTTGGTCTCCTGGACGTTTCTTTTTTCTCTATAGTATTTCAGTGGCAGGTACATAGTATTCCTGGGAAATTCTTAGCTCTGTTTCATCATAAATATTCCCAAACTCATGTTTTCAGAGTACTGTTAACATTGTGACCAATGTACGAATTATAATTGGAATAACCCCAGTTTAGGTACTCACCATTATTAACAGTTTACAGAAATCATTCTCTATTTTACAGGAGATACAAGCTTGGTAGTTAAAAGCAGTAATTATTTCTAGGAAATCTGTTATCTAGTTCCTCAGTCATTTAACAGTATTTATTGAAAACCTATAATGTGTGCAACTATGCCAGGAATCAGAACCTTCAGATGCAAAGAGAGGGTCTCATGGTGCGCTTCAGAGCTTCCTCAGAACAACATTTCGCAGGAATAATAACTGCTCTTTCATGAGCAAAAGGTTCCTCGGAAAACATGTTTGAGAAACCATGTGTGCGTGTGTGTGCTCAGTCGTGTGAGACTCTTCGCGACCCCATGGACTGTAGCTCACCAGGCTCCTCTGTCCATGGGATTCTCCAGGCAAGAATACTGGAGTGGGGTTGCTATTTCCTTCTCCAGGGGAATCTTCCCAACTCAGGGATCAAACCTGTGTCTCCTGCATTGGATTCTTTACCACTGCACCAGCTGGGAAGCCCTTGAGAAACTCTGGTTTATACAAACATCAACAGACGTATTTGTGTGACACTTTCAGAGCTTACATAGAGAATAAGAGTATATATACTGTGTTTTCTAAAATTTATTTTACTCTGGAGTACCTCTTTTTTTTCCCTGTGGAATATTTTTGGGAGCACTGTTGAGTAAAAAACACTCAGGAATCACCCTAAACAAAGAAATCATCTTATTCAGCTTTTGCTGCCCCCCATGACTAAACCTGAGGGGGTACTCAATCACTGTCAAATAAATAAACAGAGATACTGACTATACCCCTGATAGAAAGCAGTAAGTGTCCTCAGGAGGCACAAATAAAGTGTATGGAATTTCAGAGAAGGGAGAGAATACATTCAGCTGAGAGAAATCACAGGAAGTTGAAAGGACCAGGTGACATGGAAGGAAATTCTGAAAGGATGGGGACATTTGGAGACCGGGGAAGGGCAGCTGGGCAGAGGGTCACTGGGAGGGGATCTGGGAGTTTCCTCAGGCTGAAGGTTACAGTGGTTGCTCTCTTTTTACACTTTGAATACAGCTATATTCCAATAAAGAATACAGCTATATTCCAATGCTATTTAAGCTTTCATATTTTAAGATCCTTACAACCCCAGCAAAAGTTATTAGGGAAATTAAAGGAATTTACAGTCTGATGGGACAATTCCAGACCAATACTTACTGCTGTTCGGGTTGTCCCCTATGATGTGGTGTCGCCCGCTCCAGTACCAGAGCAGAAGGGTGGCATCACGAGACCCAGACACAATGTAGCAGTCCCCACCAATGTACGACTCAGACCTGGCCAAGCACGTCACCACGTCCCAGTGGCCGAATACAATCTGAGTTAGCTTCCCTGCAACACAGAAACGGCAGGTTGAATCCAATGGCTATTTTTCTTTCAATGGTAGTAAGCTTAACTTTATTCTACTAGATTTGTGGAAAGTGACTCTACAGACCTGCAAACTTACAAGGTAATTCAAATCTAGCTACAGATTTAGGTTCTTGAATCCCTTCTGAAAAAATGATACAAGAACGTCACTTCGGTTTTTTTTAAGAAAAGAACTTATAAAATAACACAATCATGATTTTTTTCCTCCCAGGCTAGGCTAGACTAAGGGGAGCTTTAAGGCCTTTTACTGGATTTGATTTGGGGGAGGGGGACAGTAGTCCCTTTTGTCCCATGAACTCAGGGCTCAACTCACGTTAAAGTTCAGAATGGATGAAATTAGAAGCAGTCAATTACTTCCAATGTGGACATTTAATTGGAATCTTGGCATCAAGATGAAGACACCTACATTAAGAAGTATGACTTCATATGAAGCTTTAGGTGAAACAACGGGCATTCTGATGAGGATAAGGTATTTCATAGCTCAGTTTACCTGTTTCTGTAGAATAAACTCTGAAGCTCTTATCCCAGAATCCACAGATAAGAATATAGCGATTATCTGCTGTGACCACAAAACAATGTGCGTTGATTTGTATGCTCTGGTCAACGAGGTCTGTGATCTGCCGTTTATTCACACCAGAGTTATTGGCTAAATGTAAAATAGATACAGGAATTTAAAGAGAGATTCTACAAAGAGTTTCACCAAGCACTTATAGAAGGAATACTTTTATGCTTCATTTATCTAGAAATGGGTTCTAATGCTATATGATTAAGATTTTAGCATTTCCTCATGAGGAATATAAACTGTTTAGTAGCAATGATTATTTATGAACCATATTATATATTTAAAAATTTGTTGGAAATTTAAGTAGTTCTTCCACTGATATGAGGAATTCAAGATGGGAATTTACAACATAATAAAAATATTTATATGCACTTAATTCAATAGATATTCACCCTGCACAAGTTCATTATTGACCAACAAGTTCAATAATAATAAGGAATAAATATTGTATGAAGTATGTTACATAAGGAAAAAATGTCTTCATATTTGCCCCCATCTGTCATTTTCTGATGGCCTTTATGATTCATGGGAAAAGAAGAAAGTAGGGATTTGTGCGAGGGGTGTTGTTATGTAGGTGGCCCCTCAGGGAGCTTTAAGTCAGCAGCTTTAAAGACCTGGATTGTCAACAAACAGAAGCCTTTCAAGAATGGGCTAGCAGGGGAGGAGGGGAATGAGAAAGATGGGAGAGGGGCTGGGGAAGAAAGAGACAGGCAGAGAGTCACGGGCAGCACTGGGGCTGAATTGAATAGAGTCAAGAACTGAGAGACGCCCTGTGATTTCCCCAGTGCCTGTCTGCATGCCAGCCTGTCCCTTCCTCCACACCGTCCTTCCAGGCCAGATCCCTGGGCTGAATTCTTAAACAGAAAATGCAGATGTAGAAGACCACCATCACTTCCTAACACCAATTAAACGTAAGTGTTACTATTTGTGGACATCGACTAACACTATAATAATAATTACCAGAGAAGGCAAAAAGTAAAAACAAAAAATTTTAAAAACAGCAAAGGAAAAGAAAATCAAAGGTCTGAGTCCCTTGAAAACTATGTAGTTGGTGCTTGATTAATAGAACACAGCTATTAATCTTCCACGGTTACATTCTAGCTGTACGTGAAACTGTTGCTATTTTTTAGCAGAGAAACAGCTAGAAGCTGGAATCCACTTGAAAAATATTCCTTGTCCTAAGCATATATTCTCCAAGAGAAATATAAGTGCTCTTCTGTGTAGGAGTATAGGTAACTAACCTAAATGGTTGCCTTGCATCTTATTTCTGGGTTCAAAGATGGAGGCTGAATTAATCGAAGGAAAAAATACCATAAATTGCTTATGGCTTTATAATTTTTCAAACCACATTCTATTTTTTTCTTATTTAGCTCTCATATGATCCCATGAGAACAGGCAGAATGAACATTATTAGGAACCATCCTACAGATATGAAACTGAGGCCCAGAAAGATTAAGACACTTGTTCTGCATCACACAGCTAATAAATGTGTATGTGATTATTTAAAAATGGAGAGGGAGAGGGTGGGAAGATTTGGGAGAATGACATTGAAACATGTAAAATATCATGTAAGAAACAAGTTGCCAGTCCAGGTTCGATACACGATACTGGATGCTTGGGGCTAGTGCACTGGGACGACCCAGAGGGATGGTGTGGGGAGGGAGGAGGGAGGAGGGTTCAGGATGGGGAACACATGTATACCTGTGGCAGATTCATTTTGATATTTGGCAAAACTAATACAATTATGTAAAGTTTAAAAATAAAATAAAATAAAAAAAAATACTTTGAATACTGCTGCAAACAGTTACAGCTCCTGAGTTTGCAATTCATATAAAATCTTAAATTAAAAAAAAAAAATGCTTAGCTCTATTGAATGGAGATTTCCAGAAAAGTTATTCTTTAGTATCAACTTTCTTAATAATAGCTTTGAATCCTTATATATTTGAAATAATATAAAGTTGTTAAAGAAGAGTTGTGGCTGAAAGAAAGCACAGTTTGGAATTATATACCTTGTTTAGAACCAATCTAAATGACCTCTGGAAATACCAAGAAAATACCACAAATCATTATTTTAATAACAAAAAATTCTTAGATGACATGTTATGATTTGCACAGCTCCTTGATGGCAATTTGACATTATTTGTACATTAATTTGTGACAGCAAAAGTATCATTCAACTGTCATTTGTGATAAATAACCACATAGGAATCTGTGGATAGGCAGCATTTATGAAAACGTATTTTTTGTTGTTAACATACCAATTAGTGGATCCATTTCAATGGGAAGATGATGGGCTTGGTCCAAGGAGTAACCTGGAGCTCCTCTGAGGCCTAAAGATTAATTAAAAGAGAAAATGACCATAAAGTTCTCAGAATGGAGGAATTTCCTAATAAGCAGTGTTATAACAATTATACAAAATATGTATTTTCTTAAAAATTATTTGGTAAATTACTGTAAGAATCATTCAGTCACACTACATGTTTTTGAAGACAAATCTTAAAAAAAGCATTACAACAGGGACTGTTGGTTTCCACTTAAGATGGAGAAAGCTGGGAAGAGTTGTTATCCTAACAACAGAAAAAGCTGGATAAAATAGAAGACGATAACATTTCTGGAATCCATCAGAGAGCTGAAATCTAAGTAAAAGGTTATGTCTACATGTAGAAATGGGTGTAAGCATGGGCTGACCTGGGCCAAGGCAGAGAGGAAGATGGGACTCCCATCCCTTCCAGCTTCTTTCAAAAGATGACAAGTCAACTGAAGGTACACAACTGAGCCACACCTAAATCTTAACCTAAAAGCTACTTTCAGAGGATTAATATTTAGAGCTTGACTGAGTTCTTTAGTCCTAATTTCTTACATGGGGTAACATATAAAACTTTAGAACAACTCTAAAGAAAACAAAATTCAAATCTTCACAGCTTTCTCTCAGTGCAAAATATTTCTAGAGGCTAAGACTCCTGTGAATGATAAAGTCATATTTGGGTTGGTCTGAAAGTTCATTCAGGTTTTTCTGTAAAGTATTATGGAAAAACCTGAACAAACCTTTTAGCCAACCTCAGATATTTTTAAGAGATGTCTTCTCCATATTTCTGAGTGAATGGAAGTCGCTCTACTTCATGTTGAAAGTATTACCAATAACCATAAAACAGGGGTATTCAGAAATTCTTAGGAGATTAAGCTAAAAGTAATCTGGTTTTCCAGAGTGATGCAGAAGTCAGTAGAATTAAGATTCAGGTGAACTTGGTGTGGTTCAGCCATTCAAACTTAGAGACAGTGGGGATATTGAGGCTTCTACGGAGATCATATAAGTAATGAACTGGGCCAACTAAATCATTTAGTCACATCCACTGCTGTCCTGGCTGGATAAGTATCAATTTGTCGAATTTTCATGACAGAATTATATCACTTCAAGATGTACTGGCTGGAACCTTCAGGAATGAGTTTGGAGAAAACACACATGAAATGGCTAAACAATTTAGATTTTGTCTTCTCTCGGACTCAAAGCTCCACAAAGAGAGGGATGCTATTTGCCTTGTCCACTGCTGCACTCCCAGTGCCCAGGACCACTTGACACAAAGTGGTCATTCGGATATTTCCTAAATGAGTTAATCAAGTGGGAGAAAAAGGATTTGAAACCACCTAGATTCAAACTTGTTTTTGTTTAGTATGGGATAAAATTTGTGTTTTTTTTTTTTTTTTCTTCCCCTTGCAGGAGCAGGGTGGGAGGACCTGAATTATTTGTAGAACTGATTCAATTCATCAAATACTTATTAGATACTGATCCATTAGCCAAGCATTCTGTGAACGTCCCTGTGGCTCAGTGGGAAAGAATCTGCCTGTCAATGCAGACACAAGGGTTCGATCTGTGGGTTGGGAAGATCCCCTGGAGGAGGAAATGGTAACCCATTCCAGTGTTCTTGCCTGGGAAATCCCATGGACAGAGGAGCCTGGTGGATTACCATCTATGGGGTCACAAGAGTTGGACATGACCGACTGACTAAACAACAACAAGCACCGTGTGCGGCACTGTAACACAGCAGCAATGAAGAAGGCAGACGAGTTATTTAGTGAAGTCTGGCAGTTATTTATTCTGCTGCTTTCTGTAGCTCATGTGGCACACTCGCTAGCCCTCCACACACTTACCTGAACCACAGTGTTTTAGACCCCGCTAGTAAGTGACTCCCTTAGGCCCACGTACCTACTGTGTTGTGCCATCGGTTCACGGCAAACAGCCTGCTGCAGGTCACCGTCACCACCGCAGGGATGGTCAGGTGGGGGAGTGTGTTGGCCGCCACGTGCGTCACTGGGGAGTTTGATGGAAACTTCAGCACCATGATCACATCCTGCTGCATCTGATCTTTAAACATGAGTGGACTCTGTGGAAGGAAACACTGTTGAATAGAAAGGGAGGAGAGCAAAGAAAACAGAAAGAATAACAGAGTTAGTGACAGCGTGGGGGAGCGTGAGATTAAAACAAGCTAGCGTGAGCGCAAGCAGGCAGCAGAGCAGTCGGCGCTCTGGTCTGTGAGGCGGGCACAGCCAAAGGAGCAGGCACTCCGCACAGCTGCTGGGAGAGGACCCCCAATTACTAATAACCAGCTGCAATTTAGGTGCTGCCAGACGATGGAAGAGGGCTTCCCTGGTGGCTTGCACGGTAAAGACTCTGCCTGCAATGCAGGAGACCCAGGTTCAATCCCTGGGTCATGAAGATCCCCTGGAGAAGGACATGGCAACCCACTCCAGTATTCTAGCCTGGAGAATCCCATGGACAGAGGAGCCTGGTGGACTACAGTTCATGGGGTTGCAGAGTCGGACATGACTGAGTGACTAACACGCTTCCAGAGATTTAAGAAGTTAGCTTAGAGATATGTCCACATGATGCAGTGTAATTTTTCAGTGCGGTTACACCACTGTGGTGGAAAGATCAGTCAAGCCAGTTCCCGACAGTGTTTATGTGAAATACGAAGTGAATTGATTCTTTCATCTTTTACCTGGATGATGTGGGGGCATGGCTACAGTCTAAATAATTAAAATTCAACAGCCTCCCTTGTCCGTGCTCCATGGGCACGTTTCTGCTGTGTCTCTGATGACCGTGGTTTAGGCTCCTTCCCGTGCTCAATGGTGAGCTTCCTGAGAGACAGCACTCTCTTTGCTTTTTTAATCTTTGTTTCTCAAACATCTAGTATATGACTTGACAGAAAGGAGACACTATTAGTACTACTAGTAAGTAGTATGGTGGTGGTGGTTTAGTCGCCAAGACATATCTGACTCTTTGCCAACCCATGGAATGTAGTCTGTAAGGCTCCTCTGTCCATGGGATTTCCCAGGCAAGAATACTGGCGTGGGTTACAAAATACTGTACACATTATTACATAAAAGACAGATAAGAATGCTGGAAATAACCACTATTTAGCTTTCATGCATGTTTTCTAATTGTTCACTATTTTATAGAGACGTGTGTGTGTGTGTGTGTGTGTGAATTCTCTGCTACATAAACTTAAAAAGCTGATTTTCTTTATAAACAGTTCCATGCCAATTTAGCCTCTAACAATTTCCCCTAGGAAAGTAATGAGTTCTGACTGGGCATTTCTCCAGGGTAAATATTTTTTACTACTATTATTATTAAACAGAGAAAACCAACACGGGGATAAAACTCTTCTGCCAAAGCATTTCATAAAATAAAGTGTGAGAGAGATTCTCTTGGACAGTTTGTTAAAATGCTTCCTCTCAGGTCTGCAGGCCCCATGTCTACGCTGTGCCTGGGTGTGGGGCTGGGGACGACACGCGTGGTGAAAGCCTCTCTGTTTGGCTGCATGTGAGGACCCACCTCAAGCAGCAGAGTTCATTAAACAGTGAAATTGCTCAGCTGAGTTACTGTATAGGAAAAGAAATGTTTTCAAACACACACATTTGTTTATGCTTCAGTAGGTGATGGACTACCAACCCTTTGACGGTATAGAGGATGCCTCGCCTCTGTACTGCCAATGCTTAATGTCATGCCTGGCACACAGAGGGGGCTCGATTCAAATGTGTAAAGTAGTTGACAGGATAAATGAAAGGTATGAACAATACTTCTATCACACAATAACAACCTGTACATTTGTTTATACATATATTATGGACCATGTTCCAGGGCATTTTACTCCAGTATGAGGATATCTGGTCCCTTGACAATTATCCAGAAAAGTTGATGAACTGTAATTCATGCTGCAAATACATTTTTGCCGTCAAGCATTTTTTTTTCCCCTCAGTAAAAGCTTAGTGGAAAATCACAGTGAAAAAGTAAGTTCTAAAGTAGTTTCTTAGAAAAATTTTTACCTTCAAATTAAATAGAGAAATGTTAACTGTTTGCTTAAAACTGAAAAGGGGTCGTATTCTTATGAAAATGGATCTTAAAAGATTCAGATTGAAATGAAAAGACTATTACTTCTTCCCTTGCAAACTGAGAATATAACGCCAGCTAACATTTACTGAGTACCTGTATGCCAGGGGCTGGTCTAAGTGCTACATACAGTACTGAGTCATTGCATTTTCAGGGCTGGTGCGATTTGTTACCCTCAGGCTACACAGGCTGAAATGTAAACAAAGAGCTTAAATACCTCGCCCAATTCATTCATTAGTTCGAGGCAGACATGGTACTTGACCCAAATCTGGCTCTGAGGTCCTTATTTTTAATCTATTTTCTTGACTGCTGCCATGCAGAGGCTGTATATTATCTTTATATTTCTTTCCTTTTCTTAAAATGAATACTTCCTCTACCACACTTTGCCCCCAAAGATCAAACCAGCTACCTTTAGATTGTGTTTCTTTTATATTTTTCATTCTAATTTATAAGTGTAACCTAATTTTGGTGCCTGTGTATACCTATAAGCCTGTATGTGTATGAAGGGGTTTATGTATATGAGCCAACTCCTAATAGAGAGGGCGGCGATTTTTGTGAATCCAAAATTGAGCTAGCTGAAGCCGAACTTAAAGATAAGAACTATACTCCTTTTTCTGTTTCTTTCTAGGTAATCAGTATATCCTGAGGCTGAAGAGTTAAGCCAATACATCGAGAAGATTTAAAACGCTGCTAAAAAAATCACTATTTTATTTGAACTCTACTCAGGTACAAAGAAAGACAGAAATGTTCCGCAAGCTGCTACGTCTTACCAGGTGCATGGCAGAGCTCCGAGGCGGATGTGGCTCAATAAGCAACTGAGATGGCGTTTGTCCAAAGTTCTGTATCTGTGCCTCCATGGCCTGCAGGGGAAGGAGAGTGATTGTCACAATCAGTATGCATCAACGAGAGAGGTCAACACACTCTGACAATGCAAAGTGTATCCCAAGTCAGCCATGAAAAAAGTCCAGAAAATTCACCGGGTGCTCTTCTCCCAGGGTGCAGAACCATCCAAGTGTTAGTATTTTGTAGACAAGCTCTGCTTCTCCTTCCAAACATGCTTCCGTTAAGTCACTATTCTTATTTAGAAGCTGGGGTTAAATGTGGAAATGTTATCCTGTGAGTACATGCAAGCAGCTAGAGACCAGAGAACACTCTGAACACTAAATACAACACAAATACCTTAATAAAGTCCTTTGTAAGAAGAAACGTATGGGGATCTCTAATGAAATAAGCTTCTGGAATCTTAATAGGAAAAAAAAAGAATGAAACATAAAGTCCACTAAGGATACAAGATAAAATTCAAATAAGCATGTCTTCTAATCAATTAGAGAGTAATAAGTAGAAAGAACATTAAGACTTCTGTATAGTCATCAAATACAGCAAAACTTTCACTACAAAAAATACAGTTTAGTGTGCTATGCTATTCTAAGATATATTCTGAAATATTATCTATAAGCTATGAATTCATTCCTCTCAAAAATCTTCTGAAATTTTAGAGAGAACTAACCCAAAGAGGAAATAATTCTTGGGGCATCCTGACCTATGCAATATGTCATTAAAACCTATGCAATATGTCATTAAAACCTATGCAGATGGAAATATTAATGAGACTTTGTCATTTCCAATGAATATTTCTAGATTGCAAACTGTCTGAAGTGTGCAATACACCTTTTTGGTCCATATGTCAAAGAGAAAATCTTAAAAGAGATTTAAGTATTTCTTCTATACATACATTTTACAGCCAAAAAATGCAATCTATTAAACCAGACTAACAGAAATATTTTTCTGAAATATTATAAGCATGTAATTTAAGTCAATAAGGAGAAGCACAATATTTACTATGATTATTACTATTATTTACTATTATTATTACTCTGTTACCATGTTAATTTTTCCCCTAAAATTGTGTGCAGTTTGGTGGCACATAAAAGTGAAATGCGAAAGTCACTGCTGAATGCTTGGGAGTCAGGTAAGTTGGTAGATGACTCTTGGCACAGCCCTGCCACTAATCGTATCACTATCTTCAATTCTCATTTATAAAGTCTTTAAATTTAACAATCTGTCCTCCTGGACTGCATTTTAAGAAAACGTTTATCAATAAAAGTGTGAATTTTCAAATTTATTAGCAATATTAAACATGAATGCATCATTATCTGCCATATTTTAGCAAGTGCATAATGGGGCTTTGGCTCTTTATTTGCAGAGGCAACAGGATGAATTACTAAATCTTTTTAAGTACGGTCCAATTTTAATGTATACATTTATTTGCATGGTGTCCACTCACATGAGAACTGTGCTGCTGCTGCTGCTAAGTTGCTTCAGTCGTGTCCGACTCTGTGCGACCCCATGGACTGCAGCCTACCAGGCTCCTCTGTCCATGGGATTTTCCAGGCAAGAGAACTGGAGTGGGGTGCCATTGCCTTCTCCATGAGAACTGTGACTACCAACTAAATTGTGCTAACACAGATACCATCATACTTCATCTCCCCAAAGCAAGATTTATGATTAGAAAGGGGAGAGACTATTTCTGGTTAGGTTCACATTATCAACAATAAATTCTGAGAATTATTTGGGAAAAAAAAAAAAAGAATTGTACTGTTAAAAGTTGCCCTGGTTAGAAAATGTCCAATACCCAGCTTAATGCATCATGAACTAAATATAATGATATCTACTATTACTTGTGTTTTTACTCCTCCAGATAGAGGACCAGGGAGTGGGGAGGGAGACAGAAGTAAAATCAAACACATTTAAATTCCTAGATCAGTGCCCTGCATTTGAGTAGGTAGCTTTTAAATGTTCAAAAAGGAAGTGAATCAATAAACATGCTTTGCTTGACTTTAACTTTTTTCCTGAAGGGGAACTATTAAAATTATATTAGAAAATGTTATGAAACTGACTTTATTTCTAGAAATCGTCTGTACAGTTTGCTCTAGTGGGTCCTGCCACTCATCCTTTTGGATTGAGGCAGAGTACACATGCACATATATATATCTTAAATGCTTCAAATGGCATCAGGGTGAATTTTAAGTTGTACTCAATCTTACCTTTTCAATAAGTCAGTCTGTTCCCAACATTCAACATTTATTTCTTTTAAGACAAAACTGAATTTCTCTTCCCTACGATCTACATCACATGCTTTCATGACCTAAAGGTTCCTAGTTCAATATTTATCTTTTAGCTATCATGTAATCCTGTCCTCCAATAATTTCTTACCCTTTGAGTTTAAATTGATCAGACCTTTCTGATCTTGAAAAAGCATGTTGTCTAAGTCTATTAAAATGTTTGAATGGTATGTGAGCACCTACTGATTTTCTTGACTGGCTCCCCCACATTTAGAAAGTAATCCAAGTCTTCTTTTCACCAAGATGGGAGGTACTACTGCTGAATATCGTTATTGGGCAAGTGGAAATCTGTTATATTATTATTTGTATATCATTCTCTCCACTTTCATATGTTCAAAGATTTTGATATTTTTTAAAAAGTGATGCTGAGGAGAAAATAGTTTTCCATGGGCAGGTTGGGCTTTGAACAGAGATACAAATAAAACTAGAGCAGAAAGGGGTGGGGGACTGATTAATTTTTATGGTGTCATTTCTCTGTTACTAGCTCATATTTTTGATTGCCTGTTTCATTTCTTTAAACATAGTGAATCTTTTAAAAATAAAAAAGGGAGGGAGGTACTTTCTATGGGCACATGCCCAGGGATATACACAGTCCACACTGCAACTTATGAAGCATAAAGATTGAATAGTTGTTCTGATGGAGAAGAAAACACCTCCCTTCATGCTAACCTTCGGCAGGGTTTTAAATCCTTGCCAGATGTCCTAAATCATAATCAATGTCCTCCATATTCTCACAGCCTATCTTCCCCTTTATCATGGAACTCAACACAGAATTCTTTATGTGTGTCTGTTTGCTCAGCCTGCGACTCTCTGCAGGTTAAGGCTGTGATTTAGTCCTTCCAAAAATGTCTGAATACAGAAGTGGGGAAATGGTAGGGCATTTGGGCAAAACCGAAAGGTAGCCTGAAAAGAGAAAAGCACAGTAGCGAGGAAAACTTCAGAGCTCTTGATTCTTACAACTCAATACCACAGAAATAACTTAACGAACATCTTTTGAATGTTTACTCTACGCCAAGGCATACAAACTCAGACAGCAGACTGTCCCCCAGAAGTTTTCAGCCCATGAGGACATGAGATGAGGACATCAAGGTGCATGTTAGGGAGGATCATGGGTGAGGCAAACCCAGAGGGCTCGGGAGCCCCGAGGAGTGACAATCAGACTCAGGTGGAGGATGGGGGAGGGAGAGAAGGGCTGTAAGGACAGGGACTTCCAGAAAAAGAACAAGAGCTGAGGTTTGAAGGTTAAGTAGAAATTAGCTGGTCAACATCATAAAAAAGAGTTTTTGCTATGTGGACTTTTTTTTTTTTTTTTTTGCCATATAATGGAATTTTCCTAAAGACATCAAGTAAAAAACATCCAAACAACTACTAAAAGTTAATTATAACTTGGATTCTTTCTATATTATCAGAAATGGGATCTTAAAAAATTCAAAATATTTCTATTTCTCTATATATTGCTCTGCATGGGTCAGAAAGATAATGTTATTCATTAAGACATGTATTTATTTTGCACCTACCATTCTAGAGATCTCTGATACTCACCAAACAAAACAGATACTCTTGTGGAGGTTACATTCTAGCCAGGATGTCACAGGGGCTTACGTTCAGCCAGATGTCACATACTGGCATCCCATGGGCTAGATTCAGCTCACAGGCACAGTTTCTACTTGAGTCAACATGTACAGGTCAGGAAATTTCATACAGTAAACTGGGGTTTTTTGGCTTCTCTCATAAGAATCAGAAGCTCCTGCATGGCCCCATCATCATTCCTGTGTGGTAACACTCGGCTGGAGCACAGAGACTCCTTTTTAAGGCCCATCGCTCATGTGACCCGTGCATAAACTGCCACCTCGCCCAGCTTCAATAGTTTATGCCCTGCTTGACCACATCAGCATTTGTGAATCCTTTTAAAATCGAATACCAAAACTTTAGTTTATGTTACAAAAAATCTATTGCATTATGTATATTGTCTATTGCCCTTTTCAGTGAAGAAAGGATAAATTAACATTGCATATGAGAGCACATGAGTTGTGTAATACGTATGACACACACAGGTGTTGTACACTTGAAACACCGCAAAAATCAACTATACTTCAATAATAAAAAAAGAAACAGGTATGTTCTAAAATTAGAGGGTAAAAAGACTGCTTTTAACACCTTGGGGGAAGTTCTAAAACAGGAATTCTGCAGGGAAAGGCAGAGAAGGAAAAGGAAAATGTGAACCGAATTATGCTTAGGAGGACAATGTAAGTACCTCTGATTTCCAGATTTCATACACACACATGACACACAACTCAGTTTTACCTGCTTACATGGAATATAAAGCTCCTACTAGGGAAAGTTCCCATACACACTGTTTCCCTTTTGTCCTCCCTACTTTCTGATTGTTCCTCTCCTTAGTATTGTTTGGCTCTCTTTGTAAAATACTCCAGGACCCACCTGTCAAATTACAAAATTACCCCTGCCTTCAAGTAGCTCTCCTGTGTGTACGTGCTCACTGCTCAGTCGTGTCTGACTCTTTGCAACCCCCACGGACTGTAGCCCACCAGGGTCCTCTATTCACTGGACTGTCCCGGCAAGAATACTGGCGTGGGTTGCTATTTCCTCCTCCAGAGGATCTTCCCCACGCAGGGGTCGAGCTCCAGTCTCCCGTGGCTCCTGCAGATTCTCTACTGCTGAGCCACCTGGGAAGCCCCATCCAGCTCTCCCTTTTCCCACTTATTCTCAACGAGTTTTCTCTAGTCTTTCAACTTCCCCACGGGTCAGGGCACTGTGTATGGCGGGTGTCATTGATGATACCACGTACCAAGGTGCCCAGTTGGGGGGTAAATGAGTGATAGAATTGACCCCGATTGCCAAAGAAAGGGGCCCTTTTTGTAATTCAACCTCCTGAACAGGGTGGCTTTTTACATTTGCATAAAGAGGCCCTACAGTTCAGTTCAGTCACTCAGTCGTGTGCGACTCTTTGTGACCCCATGGACTGCAGCACGCCAGGCCTCCCTGTCTATCATCAACTCCCAGAGTTTACTTAAACTCATGTCCATTGAGTCAGTGATGCCATCCAACCATCTCATCCTCTGTTGTCCCGCTATGTGCTTGCAATAGCTGTGACACAAGCCTTATTCCTCTGACCTGCTATATCTCTTGCTTAACTGTTTTGTTTTCCCTTCTTGCCTTTCCTCCCAAGAAAGTTCTACCTCCTATATGAACAAAGATACAAGTTTGGGATTAGAAAGCAAGAAAAGAAAGTGAAGTTGCTCAGTCGTGTCCAACTCTTTGCAATCCCATGGACTGTAGCCTACCAGGCTCCTCCGTCCATGGAATTTTCCAGGCAAGAGTACTGGAGTGGGGTGCCATTTCCTTCTCCAGGGGATCTTTCTGACCCAGGGAGCAAACCCAGGTCTCTTGCATTGCAGGCAGATGATGCTCTACCCTCTGAGCCACCAGGGAAGCCCACGTTTGGGATTAAATCCTCAGAAAAGAGAGTGAACATGCTGTGGTGCATGTGTGTTGCATGTCTGCCCATTAATACAAAAAACTTCACAACCAAGGTACAAGGAAACGTGGTGACAGTTAAGGCAAAGTTCAGAATGATGTTCAAATTAATGGTAAATTCAAAATAAAAGACAAAAGTTAGGTGAACAAACGTGCTTTCTCCTTCCCTCTGTGTAGTCTGGTTATCTACTTACGCTTTCCCTGGTAGGCATTAGATAAACACTTTGATTATTCTCTTTTCCTTAGTGCAGATGAATTTAGCCCAGATATATTTTTCTCTGATGGAACCTTTACAAGTTCCAGTTTTTTTTGGCAAATGTTAATTTAGCATTGTCTTTCAGATGAAATGCCATCAGGTCTAAGTGCCATGAGAGAGACAGTAGGAAGAAGCTAATAAGGTAGGCTGTCAAATGACCTGTTTTATATCCATTTTCCTTGGTTGGTAAAATCTTTTAAATGGTTTTAAAAAAATCAGCATTTTGTAAAGTACGATAGGCTATGCTATCCATAATGCAAAATACCAGATTATGTTCAAATTACCAATTATCAGCAAATTTCAGAAAATTTAAGAAAAAAAAGTAAAAGCTTGGGAACACAGAAAAAGATTTTCAAAAAATTTAGTGTTGTGCTTATCCCAGTATACAGCTCTTATTTAGAATGATTTTAATGCTTGAGAGTGGATATTCTTTTTTTCCCCTTTGACAGAAAATACAACTTCAACATATAATACAATTAAAAATATATATGTGATTTTTATCACTCGGTTCTACCTACAATTCTATCAATTCTCTATCAAATAGGAAAAACATGGAATTCTGAAAGCCTGAAATGATAAAAAGAAAGATTACTTAATGGCAGAATGTATTTTAACTGATAAGCCTTTGCTTCTGGTTTATTGTTGCAATAAAACAAGATCATATAAAGCATTACTTTTTAATGCTGGAAAAATAGCAAAATAAATCAAGCAAATAATATCTGCACTTTATTATTTCTTGCCTTATAAACATTTAACTATATAAAAAATTAAAATGCTATTTTATATTAAACTGCTTCTAGTTTTTCACAGAAACTACAAAACAGAAGAACCAAGATGTTTCCTTTGTTTTAACAATCAACTGCATTAAGGCTAAGCCTATGCGTGCATGCGTGCTTAGTCACAAGTCTTGCAGGACTCTGCAACCCCCGGACTGTAGGCCGCCTACACTCGCAAAAGTATTAGAATATTTAAGCAAATATTTGATAACTCAAGCAAAAAAGGACCATATTTGTTTTAACTATCAGACTATGTTAGAAAATATCTGAGGAAGGGGTTCCAATTTGCTCATTTACTTGCCTCAGTGCTTGCTTTTATTTTTTTGGTATAAAGCTGATATATATATATATATATATATATCAGCAAATTTTTATATACAAATATGTATATATATATATTCTTTTGGTATAAATCTAATACATATATATACACATATACAGATACATACTGGAGATTTCTCTTCCTGCTGATTCCTACACTTCCTCCTTAGAATGATAAATTATAAGGATATTACATAATTGACTTAACAAATTAATGTGAAAAACACCATATCCTCTAGATAAAAAAGCTCTGTCTGGAACATCTAAAAAAACATATTAGGTCAGTGCCACAGGTGGCAAGCTCACTCACTTTTTCTCCTGAAAACTAAGTCAAATCAGGTAGAAAAATCCATGTATTTTAATGAGAAGGTAGTGGCTGTTCTACCCTGAATGCCTTAAATATGTTTGCTCCAGAGTGGTGGCTCACTCAGGGCACAGAGAAGTGAACTGGATCGGCATCCTTGCCCCTGGGCGATGGTCTCCAAGGACCGCACCCCTGGTACTGGGTTGGCCTCTGACTGGTTGGGACGCAAGGTAGAAGGCAAAGCATTTATTGTGCGCCCCCTCATTGTCAGGTCACAGTTTGGCACTGGCTGTGTTGCAGTTCTCTACCTAAGGCCACAGGTTCTGCCGGGTGACCAATTCCCAGGGCTACTTCTCCTGCCAGCTTCTGGCAACAAGCTACCTCCCCTTACACCCTCAAGCCTAGGCCTGGTAACCAGATGTTAACCCCAGGGGGCTTCACCTTCCCTTGATTATCTACTTTAATCTGCCCCACATTTTTGTAAATAGGACTATTTTTAAACTCTTGATTATCCCTTTAAAATTTGTTAAAACTGTGGTTAAGATTTACCACATAAAATTTCACAGTGTAAAATTTACCATCCTAACAATTTTTAAGTGTCCAGTTCAGCAGTGTTAAACACATTCATATTATTGTGCATATTCTCTAGAACTCTCTTTAGCTTGAGAAACTGAAACTCTGTACCCATCAGACAACTGCTCATTTCACCTTCCCCCAGCTCCTGGAAGGGTTTCCCTGATATCAAGGGCTTCCCTGATAGTTCAGTTGGTAAGAATCCACCTGCAATGCAGGAGACCCTGGTTTGATTCCTGGGTCGGGAAGATCCGCTGGAGAAGGCTACCCACTCCAGTATTCTTGGGCTTCCCCTGTGGCTCAGCTGGCAAAGAATCTGCCTGCAATGTGGGAGACCTGGGTTCGATCCCTGGGTTGGGAACAACTCCTGGAGAAGGCAAAGGCTACCCAGTCCAGTATTCTGGCCTGGAGAATTCCATGGACTGTACAGTCCACGGGGTTGCAAAGAGCCAGACAGGACTGAGCGACTTTCACCTCACAGCTCCTGGAAACCACCCTTCTACTTTTTCTCTCTCTGATTTTGACTATTGGAAGCACCTGGAATCAAACAGTAATTTGTCTTGTTGTGACAGGCTTATTTCACTCAGAATAATGTCCTCAAGGTTCATTCCTGTTACAGCGTGCCTCAGAATTTCCTTCCTTTTTAAGGCCAAATAATATCCCATTATATCTAAATGGCATACTTTTTCATCTGTTCACCTGCTCATGGACCCTTGGATTGCTTCTACACTTTGACTGTTGTGAATAATGCTGCTATGAACATGGATATGCAATATATTTCTTTGAAATCTTGCTTTTAATTGTGGATATATAACCAGTAGTGAAACTGCTAGATCATACAGGAAGTCTCTCTTTAATTTTTTGAGGAACCTCTATATTGTTTTCCAGAGAGGCTGCACCATTTTACATTCTCACAGTACTCTCAAGGATTCCAGTTTTGCCAACATTGCTATTTTCTGTTTGTTTGTTTGACTGTATCCAACCTAGTGGGTATGGAGTGGCACCTCACTGTGGTTTTGTTTTGCATTTGCATAACGATTAGTGATGTTTAGACTCTTTCCCTGTTTTTCTTGACCATTTAGATATCATTTTTCGGAGTCTTCATTATCCCTCTGAAAGGGCAATGTGCTGAGACACATACAGCACACTGATGGATACAACTAGGATTAGTGTTCAGGTATAATAAATAAGAAAAATGCTGGCTCGCTTTTGCTTCATTTCCAAGTAGGACTGACCAAAAGGTGATTACACCCAAGTAAGATTTTTATTGAGGATTTAGAATATTTGAGGGATAAACACTGCTATAAGCTTCTTGGGGGAGACCATGGAGTCTTATTCAATCTATGCTTGTTAACCCTCAAAAAAAGAACTAAAACATTCTGTTCTGGATAATTTTCAGATTGACCTGGAAGCAAGAGTTTTAGCAGATGAGTTCTTAAGGATGCCCCCAGGTTTTTGGTTCTTTGCCCACTTTGGGTTTAATCATTCAATAGTACATAGTAGAAGACTCAGTCCAGAAATACTTAATGATATGTGAGAGGTAACAACAGTACAATATCCATGCCAAATTTTCCCTTGATGAATAAATTCACATAAAGCAAACTCTATGCTGGCTGATTCAGGAAATGGAGGAGGAAGGAGGTTGAGGAGAAGGCGGAGGGGGTAAGGGAGAGTAGTATCGGTGGTGACCTGCTTCACTACACAAAATAAATTCACTTGGAGTGTCTGATCATGCAAAGACAATAATGAGAATAATAAAGCTGAAATGGATTTGTTTGGTACATATAAAGATATGAAGACTAAGGTTCACCAGGTGTGGGTATAAACATTACAAAATGAAATCATACCCTTTGACTCAATTAAATTCAAATTAAAAATAGTACTGCATGTATTTGGCAAAAGAAAATGCTCTTCTTTGACATAAATGGGAAACAATAATTTAGATATACTATACTGAGATCAAATGGCTATAAATAGACTCATTATCAATATGTTTAAAACATTTAAACATGAGTCCTAAACATCTAACTAAAATGGTTAGGTACTTAGCTTGAGTAATACCCACTTCAAGAAACTGAAGCATGCAGTATGTTTTGAATAATTGTTAATTTATGCTAAGGTAACAACTGTGTAATATAACTGAAATCTATGTTAATTGAAGATAAGGAAGTCTCTTCCAGCTATTCCTATTACAAACAGCAGGCTGCAATTTTCACCCTTCTTCCTTGTGTAAAATATGACTTTAGATGCTTGTAAAAGCATTTGCTGTTAATTTCTGAAAATCAATAATTAGCACTTCTCAGCACCACACAATAAAAATAACACAAAGAGAGAAAAAAGCATACTTCACATAAATGACATACATCTCACTTTGACTAAGTGCATTATTTATGCTTTTCTATGCACAATTGATGACTATGGACTAGCTAAGGACTGCAGTAATTAGAAGGAGAAAAGATAAAACTAAATTAAAAGATTTATTCACCAATCAAAATTAAATGTGTATCATTAATTTTCTTGATACTAATTTCTATATAGAAACTGTATTCTTGAATTATCTCAATGCATGCCTTATTGCTACAGATGAGAAGCACAACAACAGATACATTTGAACCTATACTCTTACCAGATTTAGGGATTCTTGTTGTTCCCAAAATGATTCTTTAAAAGTAAAAAAGACCCCATGTGTATTTCTATTCCAACAATTTAAAATGTATGGCTTTTCTTTCTATGTTAATTTGGCTTTTGAGTTTGTTAAGATTTTCAGCTCTGTAAAATTTCTAGTAATTATGGGGGGGGAATGAAAATGGTTTTAAGAAATATTTATCTGCCCTTTTGTTGATCATTTGTTACCATGCCTCAGAATAGTCGCCTAGGAGAAGAACCCTGAACATCCCCCATCTGAAGACAATTAGGCGTCAGGGCACCAGTAAACAGACAATATTGTTCTACAACCCACTCAAGCGATCCAGGAGGGGTGGGTGTTAATATCCCTCGTCAGATCAAAGAGAGAAGTCAGAAATGAGGGAAAGTAAAGACTAGGAATAACGGATTCTCAGAAAGAATAGGCAATTATTATAGAGGCCATCAACGTTGTCATGATAAATATCTTCATTTACATGATCAAGATGAAAAGTGGGTTCATTTTTTTTTCCTTATAAATTTTATGAGTTCCTTTTCTAGGAAAGTCAGCATTGCAGCTGTTTTGGTTAAAGACACATTTGTCTTGCTGGTTCTTGACAGCCCTATCATGTCAGTTCTCTGCAGTAGCAAGGAATGTTTCAGCAAGAAAATAAAGTGAAAACTGAAGAGATATATTCTACTTCCTATGGGCATATTTTCACCATAGCAGATCCAAAGGAATGCTTTGTTATCCCTGTCAGATTGAAGAAAGAAAGAAATGAAGAATATATAGTCTAAGACTAAGAAATACTGGTAACAGAAAATTAGACTAAAATAACCACATTTTTATGACTACTGGTAATATCAAAATGTATAAATAAATGCTGCATGGTCCATATGTTCTAATAATTTGCTAGCAAAACAAGCCTTTTATGGTAGACTTCTGTGTATATCTCTCTCTCAGTCAAAGAGAAGTCATTTAAATCATTTTTCAGTTTGGCAGTGTTGACTACAGATATCATGATACAGAGAAATAAATTATTAAAACAGAAGTTCTTCCACAATACTTCATTTAATTATGTTTGGGGGCAGAAGTAATCAATGTCCAGTAGTGCTTCACGGTTTACAAAGTATTTTCACATATCTTTTCACATACAATCCTCAAGTACAGTCCTATGAGTTAGATATCATTTCAATTATCATATTTTAGGTGGTTAAATAAAAGTACATTAAAGTGACTCCCTTATGTCACTCAAATAATGATGCTGGGGCTGTGATATAATCTGTTATCTGATGTCCACCTTTCCATCATCTTTCATTGACTGCTAGGGATCAAACAATCATACTCTGAGGCAGACAGGCTTGACTAATTATACTCCTGATTATAACAGAGATAATTTTAAGAAACAATTTTAGAATATTTTTCACTCATTATAAGAGTAAAGGACAAACGAGAAAAAAAATGGCTGATAAAGATTTCTTAAAGTTACCTTAAAATTTTCTCTACAGTTACTGAAGTTTTACTGAGTTAAAAGTTTTAATAAATTTAAAAGCATGAACAAATAGAAAATTTACAGTTTAAATTAAAATGGAAATGCCCATTAAAAAGCCTTTTACTTTTTAAAGAATTATTTTGGGAATAAGAAGAATATCATGTCTAAAAATAAGTAAGGGACCTCCCTGGTCGGCTAGTGATTAAGACTCAGTGCTTCCAATGCAGGCGGCACGGGTTCAGTCCCTGGTCTGGCAACTAGGATCACACATGCTGCAGTGGCACAGCAAAAACAAAACAAAACAAAACAAAAAAAATAAGTAAATATTCTGTTATTTTAAAGAATTTTTTTTTCAAAATAAACTTGCTTGAGCCCTCTTCCTGGATGTTCTGAGATACCCTTGGGATGGAGGCAAAGAGGATGGAGAGTGGATGGAGCTAGGAGACAGTGGAGGGCAGGGAAGCCTGGCGTGCCTCAGTCCACGAGGTCGCAAGGAGTTGGACATGACTTAGCAACTGAACAGCAGCACAGTGCTTCCTACACTGTAATGCCTCAGGTCACCAGGGGATTTCCTAACATTCAGATTTACTAGGCTGTGTGGGGGCATTGCTGAGAGCAGAGTATGAGGGTCTATCAAGTTCCCAGGTGATGCTCATTCTGATACTGTTGGTCCAGGGACCGTATTCGAGTAGTAAGGAGATAGAAAACCATGGGACCAGATATAAACCAGAACAGCCTGTTTCTCATGTAGGTCATAGGATTAAGTTTCTTGGCCATCATTTGGGGAGTAAAAACATAAAGCAAATCATATAATTTTATTAACATGAAAAAATAAATATGAAAAACACTCATTATGATGCTTGAAAAATACTGCTTAAATAGTCAGATGAGCTCATCTATGGAAAAAAAAAGTGTCTAGAAGACTATGATAAAAGCTCAGGCTTAAGACAATTTAAATAATACCTAATATCCCCCAGATCTAGTGTTTACATGTTATGAAGAGCTTGGTAACAAAACTGTTCTGTCATGTTTCTGCCCAGAGGCTGTCATGATAAAGTTTATTATCAATTACTGCTTTACAAGTATAAAATAAGTTAAGCTGTCATATTTTTCTCAGCCAGAGATCCTAAGCTGTCAAAGAATGTCAATTTTAAATCTGACATAGAGAAGAAAATTATCTGTTATTCTGACCTCTAATTTCTTGACATTTTAATGCTATAATTGCTGTGGTTAGTGCTGCTTCATGATTTCACCTGTCAAGGAAGAATGAATCAATAATCTTAAGACATTTTTCAAATTTTAGCCCTAACTTCAAAGTTCTAGGTACACTGTAGATGTATATATATGTGTGTATGTGTGTGTGTGTGTGTGTGTGTGTGTGTGTGTGTATCTTTTCTATTCTCTTTTACAAAAGGGACATATGTAGATTTTTGTATATTAAATTTCTCCTTTAAATCAGCATTTGCTAAGGCATTAAAAATTATCTTCTTTAGGCTAGTTGGAGCTTAGTGTAAGATAACTGCCACTTTCTTTTGGTTTTATCTTTGTGAAATAGAGTGATTTCATATTTAAAAATACTGAAATGAACTTTGGGGCTTCCCTGGTGGCTCAGACAGTAAAGCATCTGCCTGCAACGTGGGAGACCCAGGTTTGATCCCTGGGTCAGGAAGATCCCCTGGAGAAGGAAATGGCAACCCACTCCAGTACGCTTGCCTGGAAAATTCCATGGATGGAGGAGCCTGGTGGGCTACAGTCCATGGGGTCGCAAAGAGTTGGACACGACTGAGCGACTTCATTTCACTTTTTACTTCACTTCAAGATAAACTTTATCAAATAAAAGGAATGCAATGAACTCAATAAAAGGCTCAACGTTTTGAACACTACTTTCCCCAAAAGCCTTTGTCTGATCATTTAGGTATAGAGCAACTCTCTCAAATCACAGCATCACAGAGCAGACCTCCTGGAACTCGATGTTGATGTTTTGATGGAAGGCAGTGTGCCTTGCAGAGAGCCTCCTCACTGCATAGGGGCAAAAATGACCACCAAATAATGATGATACTATACTCTGTTCCACCTATCCACAGGGTTCTTTCTTGTGACAATAGACGCTAGATGCTTTTATGCTGGCAAACATATGTTTGGTATTATCCCTTCTTTATGGACAAAGCAATGGAAGTGGAAGAACACTAAATGACTTGGTCACATTAGAAAGCTCACAGGATTCAGGCAGGTTCTCATCTTTGTAGTTTCTTAAATATTAATACAGAATTTATTTTGTGGAAATATGTTAGTTGTGAAGTAAAGGAGGTGAGCATGGGGAATGTGGAGGGGGCAATTAACTCCTATTCCTTGCAAGGTCATTTCATCTGTCATATCTGCAATGTCCTAAGTGCTTCCCTAGTGGTCTTAAAGAGATAAAGCTATCTTGATTTGACACAGGGCCTCTGGGTAGGATGGGCTTCCCAGGTGGCTCAGTGAGTAAATAATCTGCCTGCCAATGCTGGAGACATAGGAAACATGGGTTCGATCCCTGAGTCAGGAGGATCCCCTAAAGGAGAGCATGGCAACCCACTCCAATAATCTTGTCTGGAAAATCCCATAGGCAGAGAAGCCTGGTGGGCTACAGTCCATGGGGTCTCAAAGAGTTGGACATGACTTAGCATCTAAACCACAAAACACTGGGTGGGTCAGGGCCAGTGCTCTGCTAGTGTGTGTGTGAGCCCGTGCTGCCCGGCGGAAGTAAGGTAACAGTGTTCCAAGTACATGCTCTCTCACCTAGTATTTTAAGAACTGACAGAAAAGTTTTTCGGTGAGAGAGGTGGGCGAGGGGCTTAGGTAGGGAGGGCATACATGGCACTGAGTGACTCTGGGAGCTTCTCTAATGGAACCTCAGTGTTCAGCAACTATGCCCTCAGACTGGGAAAGCTGGAACCCCTTCCCAACCTATTTTTTAATTTTTTAAATTACTCTCTTTCATGTAATGTTTCATGGAGATTTTCTACAGTTTGACAATTCTATACAGTTTTTTTTTTTTTTTTTTTTTACTGTCCAAAGCAAAGGAGTGTTACCTTGTAGTAGCAGGTATTTTTATAGAATTCAAGTAATAAACACTATATCCACATTTAAAAAGTCTCAATCCTAATTCCATTTCATTTTCCTTTTCTCATTTATCTCTTTGTTCTCATTTAAATATGCTCAGTCACTCAGTTGTGTCTAACTCTTTTCGACCCTATAGACTGGGGCCTGCTAGGCTCCTCTGTCTGTAGGATTTTCCCAGTGAGAATACTGGAGAGGTTTGCCATTTCCTTCTTCAATTTAAGTTGGAAAGATCTGCTATTTTCAGTCAATTTTAATGCTGCTATGTTCTTTCATTATGCACAATATGCTTAAAATATTTTTATTTTGCTCAAGATGATCAACTTGCAACTTAAGGACAGCATATTATAATGGGTGGAATGTACACTAAGATATTCAGGAGCAAAAATGTTTATGATATTTAAAAGTCAATAAACAATCTGGAGTTGGTCTTGCCATAAAAGGATAAGCTACTGTAATTCTTTTCTTTTTCTGATTCTAAAGGTACTGGTTCTGAAAAGAAAATATAGTGGTAAGGCATTTATAGCACTGAGTATATGTTAAGGGTACATTATTAAGAGAATAATTAAGCTCAGAATTAGAATTCCCAGTTGTGAACAAACTAATCAGATTATTTTGTAGACAAAATCCCTTATTTCACCTACAAATGTTCAAGTATCTGGCTCTTTTCTCACTCATCCCTTCTCTGTCCCTATCTCCTTCTTCCAGCTTCAGGCAATAATTCCATTTCCTTGTGCATACAACATGGTAGAACACTACACCTAATAATATGCTTGCAATGTGTTCTCCAAATATTTAGCCCCAAGGGCTCAATGATCAAGGAGCATGAGGCTCTTCCCTTCCCTCTCCTCTTCTCTGCTTGAAGCCATACAAATAGAGTCATTTTATCTTTATAGAAGTCTGTAAGAAATAACTTTATGGATGCAAATTTTTCTTTTAGAGCTTTATTTCCCAAATCTATGAGTTTTCCACCTCTAAAATTAAAAAATAAAAAAATAAAAAAGCATCCTAGTGACTGGAAATGTAGAAATGATTGCTTGTTTTGCATAGAGCAGATGGCAGATATCTGGTAGAATGGAAGACTGAGATACAGCTTCCTTGAAGCGAGACTCATCTAGCAGCTGTTGCATCTTCACTCTTTACACCTATCTGAAATAATTTTGTGCAACGTACAAGTGATTTAAATAATATATTTTATGAATATTTTCATAAAATATACTTATACACAAACTATAGCATATAATTCCCAACTGTTAGCTATAAAATTTCAGGTTGAGAATGTGCAGGAATAACATACTATAATCTCATCTATTTTACTGATGCATTTTTTGAGTATTTCGTCTAGCAGGCTGTAGTTCTGCTTTTATTAAAAAAAAATAGGTATTGGCAGGTTATTTTAATGTGAACTATTCATATTTAAATATTCAATGCTGCTGCTGCTGCTGCTAAGTTGCATCAGTCATGTCCAACTCTGTGTGATCCCATAGACAGCAGCCCACCAGGCTCCCCCGTCCCTGGAATTCTCCAGGCAAGAACACTGGAGTGGGTTGCCATTTCCTTCTCCAATGCATGAAAATGAAAAGTGAAAGTGAAGTCGCTCAGTCATGTCTGACCCTCAGCAACCCCATGGACTGCAGAGGTTTCTTTAATTTATAACACATAAGGCATTAAGCATTTCAATGAAGACGCTGAAATAAAATAAAAGAGGGATACTAAAGTGCACTGTATATGTCTGCATTTCAGAAAGGAACTACATGGTAGCCTCATTACTTGTTTTGACATACAACACTCACTTTTCCACATTTGTCAAGAACTTGAAATCTATGTTTTATAAAATTTACATTGGAAGGAGATTTATGCAGGAGATGGAAAGCCAAGTTTGTGTTGAAGGGCGGCAGAAATTTTCAGAATCATATCCAACTTATTACCTACCTCCCTCAGCACAGGGTCAGTGATACTGTCCAGGTTCACAGAGCCTTCATAGGTTAGGTAGTGAAAAACATTCAGAGCCCGGACTGCTTCCGGTCCTCTCTGCTTGTATCCAAATACAAGGTCAATCCACTGATGGAGTTGGCAAGAAACAAATTCACTTTCCAGGGCCTGAATCAGTCAGGAAAGAGATAAAGAGACCATGAAAATTTAGTAAATCTCCATTCTTAACTTGAAATATTCTATATAAATAAGTAGAATTCATTCTTTGCCCTCCTGTATTTCACCTCTATGTGTCAGACCTATTCTTAGAAATGACAAAGTACAATCTCTAATAAAACACAGACCTAAAAGAAAATTTTCTTTTTAACTATTAAACATACTCTTGACTTAACTGAATATGTGATATAAATTTTAACATTAAATAGATTTCTTTAAAAAGACACATTCATGTTTAAAAGGAATTTGAATTGCCTGTTTTAGTGCCATGCATAATAATTTCATTTTTAATTTTTAACCATTAGTCTCAAAGTAAACAATTTAATTAGAAACTTTGATATATATTTACTTTCCTGCCCAAAGTCTTCAAATTTACGTCTACATTACTAAAAGGGAATGACCTGATATGAGTTAACTCTGCTATTATACTGTTTAGGAACCGCTGGGTAATTTGGGGTATTTGCTAGCCAGTGGGAAATGAATGCAAATTACTGAGAGTTAGGGACTATAAGAAACTTCCAGAAAGAGTCAGGAAAAAAAAAGAGGCCTTTTCATTTCCTGAGAAGCCATCCAAGCGTCACAGAGGTGCCCTGGTAGGTAGGCATGCAGCCCTGTCGCAGCCGTAGTAGAGCAGTGGCCATCACAGTGCGGCTCACTATGCCTCTCACCTCCCACCCTCGCTCATCATCAGCTTCTTACTGATTTGAAGGGCACACCGATTTCAGCAACATGAGGAAAAAGCTGTAGCACTACCTTCTTAAATTTCAACTATGCAAAGCCACAGAAAACAATTTTTGCAATTACAGCTGTAACTAAATATGTGAATGAAGTCATTCTTTGGCTGCATGCCCCCTGATTTCGAAGGCGTTGAAACCAGCTTGGAATTCAATTAATAAATGGTTTCTTAAATTAGCCCTTTGATAATTATATTTCATTTTTTTAATCTAAAAAATATCTGAACGATACTTTTCAACTTTTCCTGTGATCACGTTTTTAAAAAATAGTTTATTTATTTACTTATTTTGCCTGTGCTGGGTCTTTGTTGCTGTGTGGCCTTTTCTCCAGTGGCAGCGAGGGGGTGCTACCCTCTAGTTATGATGAGTGGACTTCTCACTGTGGTGGCTTCTCCTGTCGCCAAGCACGGGCTCTAGGGCGTGTGGGCTTCAGCAGTTCTGGCTCCCGGGCTCTAGAGCACAGGTTCAGTAGTTGCGGTGCCCGGGCTTAGTTGCTCTGAGGCATCTGGGATCGTCTTGGATCAGGGATCAAACCTGTGTCTCCTGCATTGGCAGGTGGATCCTGGATCACATTTAACTAGTAACCTATTCCCATCAAACTCCCTTTTTATTTATTTCAAAAATTTTGGTATTTTGTTTATACCAGTGATTATGAATGTTTCTCTTTCAGAAATATAAACAGATATTTTAAAAGGATAGCTTTCATACTAAAACTAAACTGAATTTCTATTCTCTGTATCTCACTGGACAAAATAGTTCGGACTAGAGAACAAGAAAAGGGACGAAAATACAAAAGATACATTGGTTACAATCCCATAATGATTATGTCTATCACATTGGTTTGGTCAATTTGTATAAATGAGAAGACAGTAATTATTCAGTGCATGTGCAATAAATGAAAGGAAGAAAAAAAAAAGAATAAATGGAGGTTCATTATAGAGTAGCTATTGCACAAATCTGTTCACTGGAAGTCAAACAGTAGTGAAATTCTTTAAAGGAAGATCTTACCAACATAATTACATAATTAGCTCAGCAGTGACCATTTCAAATCAATCTTGTAGAGACTACTAGACATATTTGGAAGAAAGGGTCAATGAAATTTACTGCATTTGAATAAAAAAATTATTGAACTAAATGCCTAATGCAACTATGAGGGGTGAAAGCAATAATCACTGTTCCCTAATTTGAGTTTTAAAACATTTATTTAGCATCTCCAACTGCTTCTTTCATTTTCCTCTGCCATGGGCAATGCTATAGTGTTTAATGTTTCTCCTTTTGTTTGCATGTGTCTTTATAAAACATTACACACGTAATTTTTTTTTTTACATTTTTTTTACACACAAACATTTTTTTGGTGTGTATTTTTGACTCACAAAAATGGAGTGGGGTTACAGATTTCATTGTTTCTTACTTTCTTCACTTAGCCTTGTTTTTTAGGATCTAGCTGTGTGGCTAGGCATAGCGAATCCACTGTTTTCAGGGGCTGCTCAGAACTTCCCCAGCAGTGAGCACTAGACTGCCTCCAATGTGCTGTGACACAATGCTCTGTGACGAACGCCCACTCCTGCATCCCTGTCTGACTCTTTATGAGAATTTCTTGGGACTCATAAGCTGGAGCAGGACTGATACATCCCTGCACTAGATATGCATAAACTGAGTCTGAGTCATCAGTGTAGATTGGCTGTTTCTGTCCACTCCCTCAAGCAGTGCATGAAGGTGTGTCTACATGGCCACATCCCCACTGACAACTGGGATTGTCCAGGAGCTTAATATTAGCCTGTGTACAGATTCAGAACAGTATCTCACTGCTGTTACAATTTGTTTTCCTCTGATTACTGAGGGGTTTGACATGTTTTTTAATATGCTGTCAGCCATTTGGGTTTCCTCTTCAGTACATTTTCTGTTCATGCTTTTTGCCCATTCTTTTCTGAAAGTTCCTGTCTTTACGTTTTTTTTTTCCCAGAAATTCTTTATATATTTCAGGTAGTAGTTTGTTGGCATCAAATTTTGCAATGCATTCTCCCAAAGGTCACATGTCTATTAACTTTATCCATGTTGTTCTTTGTTGAATAGAAATTCTTAATTTGGAAACAACAAACCTTTTTTCTTTATGTTTATGATCTTGGGATTTTGTTTTAAAGTAACTAAAATAACTTTCTATATTCTGATGTGTCAGCTGTGTTATATTTATGGTTTTACTTTTCATATGCATGCATGCATGCAATAAGTTGCTTCAGTCATGTCCAACTCTGCAACCCTACGGACTGCAGCCTGCCAGGCTCCTCTGTACATGAAATTCTCCAGGCAAGAATATTGGAGTGGGTAGACGTGTTCTCCTTCAGGGGATCTTCTCAACCCAGGGACTGAACCTGTGTCTCTTACATCTACCTGAGTTGGTAGGTGGGTTCTTTACCATTAGGGTAGCCTGGGAAGCCCTACTTTTCACATACTGGCCTTTAATCTATCTAGAGTTCAATTTCACTATATGTGGCATTAGATCAGTTCAGTTCAGTTGCTCAGTGGTGTCCAACTCTTTGCAACCCCGTAGACTGAAGCATGCCAGGCTTCCCTGTCCATCACCAACTCCCGGAGCTTGCTCAAACTCATGTCCATTGAGTCGATGATGTCATCCAACCATCTCATCCTTTGTTGTCCCCTTCTCCTCCTTCCTTCAATCTTTCCCAGCATCAGGGTCTTTTCCAACAAGTCAGCTCTTTGCATCTGGGGGCCAAAGTATTGGAGTTTCAGCCTCAGCATCAGTCCTTCCAATGAATATTCAGGACTGATTTCCTTTAGGATGGACTGGTTGGATCTCCTTGCAGTCCAAGGAACTCTCAAGAGTCTTCTCCAACATCACAGTTCAAAAGCATCAATTCTTTGGCACTCAGCTTTCTTTACAGTCCAACTCTCACATCCATACGAGAAAAAACCATAAAACTGGAAAACTGGAAAAACCATAGCTTTAGACTAGACAGACTTTGTTGGCAAAGTAATGTCTCTGCTTTTTAATATGCTGTAGAGATCCAGTATAATTTTTGTTACTATAGTAAGTCAGTTTTTCCAATACCATCTATTAAACAAACACACTTTTCTTAAGCAATGTGCACTGTCATCTTTAATGCTTGTATATTTGAAACAAAGATATAAAACTTCTGTTGTTTAGTTAATATAATATTCTTCCTAATAGAAAAAGCAATACAACCCTTCTTCCCTTTTGCTTTTTCCCTCTTCTATCTATCATCTACCCACCTATGTTCCCACCCTGACATTTATCTGTCTAGACATGTGTGTGTCCCCAGCTCTTTGAACCTTTTAGTTCTACTGTTATCTTAATTTATCTTTATGTCTTAGATATCTTAATATCTGGTAGATTCATCCTTTTAAGAGCCAGCTAAGCTATTTGTGGACCTTTATTCCTCCCTGTGGGCTTTACTGGTGGCTCAGTGGCAAAGAATACACCTGCCAATGCAGGAGACCTGGGTTCAATCCCTGGTCGGGAAGATCCCCTGAAGAAGGAAATGGTGATCCACTCCAGTATTCTTGCCTGGGAAACCCCATGGACAGAAGGAGCCTGGAGGGCTACTTCCATGGAGTAATAAAAGAGTCAGACATGACTTAGTGACAAAGCAACAACAATTCTTTCTTGTAACTTTCACAATAAGTGTATAGATACATCAAAATAATTTTGATTGGGATTATGATAAATTTATAGGTTAATCTGAGAAAATCGGTATTAGGTTTTCCCATCCATGGTCTCAGAATGTCTCTTTATTTAAACAGATAATTTTCTAAGTACTTTGTTACATACAGAAGTTAGTATTTTCTCTATAAAGTGTGGTGTCCCAAGGACAAAAAAACAGAAACAAAAACAAAAACAAACCAAGGAGGGCCTTGGGATGTAGGAATGGAAAAAACCAGACCCTATCATCCTTCCCTCCCCATGCTGTTAACTATTAATGAATTTCAAGTCCTCCTGAGCAGTATAACCTGTCTCCCTTCCTACCCCATCAGTTCAGTTCAGTTCAGTCGCTCAGTTGTGTCCAACTCTCTGCAACCCCATGAACCGCAGCACGCCAGGCCTCCCTGTCCATCACCCTACGCCATAGGGAGAAGGTATTTGCCTTAGTCTTCCCCCACCCAGTATACGTGCCTCATACAATCAGCACATGATCCTCAAGACCCCTATCCTGCTCCCTTGTACCCTGGCTCTAAAAATGGACTAAGGACACCTGTTCAACGTTGGCTCTCCCTTGAGCTAGCTGGCTGTTCCAACAGCATCTTCCACTTTAATAAACTTTATTCCCTCTCATTCTGTTTCGTGTCTGGAAATTCTTTTCCAACCCACGCATAGACCACAACATAAAGGACATGGGTAACTCTGGTTAAGTTAATTCCCAGGAAGTTTGTAAATTTTGATACAATTATAATATTTTAAAAATTATATTTTAAACTCAGTTATAGATGATGTAGTAAAATGATATTGATGTCTATAAATTGATCATGTTCCTGGTGACTCTTACTAGTTAATATCTTTATTTTTTCTTATAGAATTGTTTTCAACTTTGAGAACTATATTAAACAGTGGTGACATGGGATATCACTATCTTTTCTCTGATCTTAAAAGGGTCAATGCAAAAAAAAAAAAAGGGTCAATGCACACACACACATTTAACATAGATTTAGAGTTACTGGGTTTTAGATTATTATTACTTAGAATGATATTATTACCCATAGTTTTCACACTTATATCCATACATGAATCAGCCCTATTAATTTTTTCCTTTCCTTCCCTTTAACTACTTTGGAATCAAGATCCCAGTAGTCTCATAAAATGAGCTGAATCGCTTGTTATGTTTTCTAGAATTGTTAGGGGAAGAACACTGACTGAAACGGCCCTTTAGTAACCATTCGCATGAGTTGTTTTATGACAGGAGATCCTGGTAAGGAATACAGAACTAATAAGCCACCACCAACCAGAAGAGTTTGGGAAAGGTCAAAAGGAGACACCACAAGTCCGTCCACTTTCCAGAATCCCTCTCACTAGCATCCATCTTGGCTGAAAAATGCGTGAGCCACCAGGAAAGACTCTGAATTAGAATGATTGGCCAAAGACCACACAGAAACTAATCCCATCACCATAAAACCCTAGACTGCGAGCCACGCGGCAGAGCTGTTCTCCTGGGTTCCCTTACCCTACTGCTCTCCACCCAGGTGCCCTTTCCCAAAAAAATCTCTTGCTTTGTCAGCACATGTGTCTCCTCGGACAATTCATTTCCGAGTGTTAGACAAGAGCCCAGTTTCGGGCCCTGAAAGGGGTCCCCCTTTCCTGCAACAGAATAATCTGCCTAAGAAAGGAATTCTTTATCTCTTAAAAATTTGGTAGAATTCACCTATAAAATAATATGGCCTTGGATATTCTGGGGGCTGGAAAGATTTACTATTTAAATTTCTTTAAGGTTTGTAAGGTCTTCTGGTGCCAATTTTGACATGTGATATTTTTCCTTATATTTATCCATTTCATCTCAGTTTTCAAACTTATTAGCTCATGGCTCTCTACAAAAATCTTTAATTACATTAAAAAATTCTATGCCTGTACTTACTTACCCTATTCTATACATTAGATAGTTGAGTCAATTAATAAAGAAACAATAACTAATTTAGCCTCAGGTTTTTTTTTGGGGGGGGGTTATAAAATTAAATGACAAAGGAATAATCAGGTAACAGATTAAACAGACGGTCTTACAGATTGTCTTGCTAATCACTGCAAGAAAAAGAAAAGAAAATCCAGTCAAAACACTTAAAAGTTAAGTCTGGTTCTAAATCAAATGTGTATCTAAGAACCGAATTTTAGATATCACATAATTAAAGCATAAAGACCTATCTAAAGTTGAAGCCTGACACTGAGATTAACTGAACTTTGAACAGTATTAATCTGTTAGTAAATACATGCTATATCTACTTATTTGTTCTCTTTAGAACTGTGTTTTCATGCATGAACCTATTTTGGACTTTGAAACAAGATTTTATTGCAAACACAATTGAAAAACAGAAAGAAATACTTGATTACTAAGCTATTAGGGTTATAATGGTCTTAATAGCTTGTTTTACTCTCTCCTTGCATATCTAAAAGCAGAAGCAATTGCTTTAAGCCCAGATAAACCAATTCCCAATCCATAATTCTACCCTGGGGATCTGAGAGGAAGGAAATAAAGAGTGAGATTTGAACCAGAGAGGATATCTCTTAGATGAATAATAGTTACCTAATTCTAATTTCCATATTGTCCCGTGGATATTAGATTGCACAGAACTCTTTCTCTGGTAGGTTTAGGACAAAGCAGTTCAGAAACTTATGAAAAAGGAAACGAGGCTAGTGGAATTAACTGTGAGGAGAGAATGTTATTTTCTTCAGAATTCTTCTATTTAAGAATATCGAATTTCTATTTCTTCTTCTAGACTAGAAGAGGAACATTTCCCAGCCCTTTCTTGTATTGCCTCAAAAATCTGCTTCTGATGCTGGAAAATCTAACCAGATAGAGTTGCATATATACTGGTGGACAACGACAAATTCATATTGCTACTTCTTCTGTAGTGTCTATGCTGGCTTCTCTTCATGATTAAATTGAAGTTATAGTAATGACATAGCGAAAGACTTATTTATTTTTTGGCTGCACCATGCAGCTTGCAGGATCTTAGTTCTGAAACCAGGGACTGTAATTATTTTAAATAAACATAACATCTGTTCAATTGCTAAATCGTGTCCAGGTCTTTGAGACTCCATGGACTGCAGCATTCCAGGCTTCCCTGTCCATTGTCTCTCAGTTTGCTCAAATTCACGTCCATTGAGTCGGTGATGCTATTTAACAATCTCATCCTCTGCCACCCCCTTCTCCTTTTGCCTTCAATCTTTCCTAGCATCAGGGTCTTTTCCAATGAGTTGGGTCTTTGCATCAGGTGACCAAAGTATTGGAACTTCAGCATCAGTCCTTCCAATGAATATTCAGGATTGATATCCTTTAGGATTGACTGGTTTGATCTCCATGCTGTCCAAGGGACTCTCAAGTCTTCTCCTACACAATTTGAAAGCATCAATTCTTCAGCGTTCGGCTTTCTTTATGATCCAACTTTCACATCTGTAGATGACTACTGGAAAAACCATAGCTTTGACGATATGGACCTCTGTCGGCAAAGTGATATCTCTGCTTTTTAATATGCTGTCTAGGTATGTTATAGCTCTCCTTCCAATGAGCAACTGTTTTTTAGTTTCATGGCTGCAGTCATCGTCGGCAGTGCTTTTGAAGCCCAAGAAAATAAACTTTGCCACTGTTTCCACTTTTCTTCCTTCCATTTGCCATGAAGCGATGAGTTTGTTTTAAATGTTTATTTTGGAGGGCTTAAATTATTCTCTTACTTGATTGCTTTCTGGGTGTATAATGCACTGCATTATTTTCCATTCCTGCTAGCATGGTCCTAGCCTGAGCTCTCACTGCTCTCCACATGGGCTACTGTCAGCCTCTGACCTCCTCCTCCACTCCAGGTCCTGCACCCTGCTGGCAGAACAGATTTCTGAAACTATCAGCTCTTACTGTCATTCTTGATTTCAAATCTTCCAAGGCTCCTCCTAGCAAAACACATTCAGTGTAAACTTTCCCTGACCCCTAAGACCTTTCAAACCTTGATCCCACCCTCTCCCACTATTTCTTTAGGCTTCTAGATACAAATCCTTGGCTCCAGCAGCATAATTTACAGCCCTGGGCACATAGCAGCTGGTATGACCTCTGAACCTCTGTTGATCCTTTCCCCTTAACATGAAAGCATTTCATCCTGCTGCTGCTTTTTCAAGTCCGAGACATCCTCACTCAAGTCCAATGTTCATTTTCTGAGTTCTCCACCTCAGTCTATGAAGTCTTTTATGAATTTTTATGACACTTATCATGAGTACCCTCTTGTTTAATGTAGTAAATAATGCATACAAATTTACTTGTGAAAATCAATTTGCATATAAATTGTAAAGTGCTAGACAAAGGAATGGGGTTATTACTGATTAACACTTAATTGTTTCAAACAGGCCGCACGCACTACATCCTCAATTAGAATCAAAGCATTTGGAATGTAGAGACTGTGTCTAATACTTCTATTCCATTTCCTATAGCTCCTAATCAGCATTAAATAATAAATATTTATCGGGTGATTATTTAAACTATGGGAAAGATGTGTTGGTCACCAAAAGAAGGAAGGAATGTCAGGAAGTGAGGGTGAGTGGGAAAGAAATTCATTCACTCATTCAACAAATACTGATTTATGATCTGTGATGTGCCAGACATTACTGCAGATCTTAGGATTAGAGCCAAAATCCTTGTCAGAGAGAGACTGACTAAGACCAAGATTATTAGTGAGATGGAGTGTATGTCGAGAGGTGATAAATGTTAAGGGAAAAAGAAAGTCAAGAGATATGTATGGATGGGAAGCGGATTGCTGATTTAGAGCAGGTAGTCATAGAAAGTGTCCTTGAGTTTGTGACAATTAAGGACTACAAGGAGGAAGTGAACTGTAAGGGCATCTGAAGGAAGAAGATCTCAACCAGGGGGACCATTCATTCATTCATCATTTATTCATTCCATATGGAGCACCTCTTATGTAACAGGAAGTGTCCCCAGGGAGACTTCAACAAACAAGGCAAGATCTCTGACCTCCAGCACATCCCACTGAAATGCAAATAATCAAAGTGAGCCAGGTCCCAACCTACAGCCCACCTACTGCATGCCAGGCGCCAGCCTTGAAGGATATACAGATGGATAAGTAAGGCATGTATTTAAAAACGATCACAGTTTGGTAGAAGATAAACATGTTGACTTGGGCTTTTCCTGATGCTCAAATTTCTGTTAAACCTGATAGGCACTAACCCCGCCCCCCTACCCCGGCCCATTCTCCCCTTCCCCTCATCCTAGAAAGGAGCACCAAAATGCGGTGGCTCTCTCTTCGCTGCTCTAGCCATTATGACTCTGTACACCTGGCTCCCAACCTTTCTTTATCTGACTCTGTGAGACTAGAGAAATCTGAAGGAAAATGGCCACTGCAAGGAAGTTGCAGAGGGAAACTGTTGGCTCTAACTTAAAAATTCTCCAGAGCTGATCAGTTTCTTTCTACCTTCACGGCTACTGTGCTGGCCCAAGTCACCATCCCCGCTCCCAGTACCTCCAACAGATGTGCCTGATGCTACCCTGTGCCTGAAGAATTCATTCCCATAACTGCAGCCTGAGAGATCCTCTCAGAACACAGGTAAAATCTGACATCCACTTCCATATTTGTGATCCCTGTGCCTTGCGCTACTTCTTTTTTTCCACAGTACTGATCACCTGCTAAAACACCAGGTACCTTACTTATTAATTTCTGTTTATGGTCCATCTCTCTTTGATCGAGAGTAAGCTCTATGAGGGCAGAGATCTCTCTCTGTTCATTGGTACTATACCCCAAACACGCAAAATAGCACCTGGAGCTCTCAGAAGTTACCTGCTGACTGAGCGCTGACTGAGCCTGTCTGTTTACTCGTGTGGGTTCCTAGCTAGAGGGTGACCTTCTGAATGGCCACTGGCTCTGCTGCTCACACTTATGGCTCCAGAGCCCAGGGCAGTGTGAAGACTGGGGTAAATGAAGGGATCCCTAAATCAGGCTTTACTCTAGCTTGATGTAGAGTACGATTCATGAGCACATCTTCTCTGTGTTTTCCATCCTTGTTCAGAGCTGGTTCTCAACAAAGGTTACATGACCCGCAAACCCCCAGTTCTCAGAGATAAGGATGCTCTAAAGCTCCGAGGGATAAGGATACCCTATTCGTCCAGAGTGTCCTGGCTAACAGGTGGCAGGGCGGGCACTCACACACAATGTACCTATCACAATGGTGCTGATTTAGTCACTAAATCATGTCCGACTCTTTGGAACCCATGGACTGTAGGTTCCGCCAGATTCCTCTGTTCATGGGGTTTCCCAGGCAAGAATACTGGAGTGGGTTACCATTCCTTTCTCCAGGGGATCTTTCTGACCCAGGGGGGTTGAGCCTGGGTGTTCTGCATTGCAGGCGGATTCTTAACTGACTGAGCCACTAGGGAAGCCCTATCTATTTTTCAAGACTGCCAGTAATTCTTATGTTACGCTATTTGCTAAACTTCATCTTTGAGCAAGGTACAATATACCCTAAATGCCGATTTTCACCTATTACAAAAGACACTTTATAAAGGATGTAATACATTCAAAGGAGAACGCCATGGCATTGTGCTCTCTGCCTCAGTGCACCGCGCCTGCTCTGCAGACAACCAGGAACACACTGAGTGGAGGGCTGGGGAGATTAGCAGTGCACATCCATGGAAGCCCTTCTTCTAAAACAAATTTTAAGAAAGGGCAGATTATGATTGATGAACCCAGCATTAGGGTAATGTTATCAGAGATACTTTCTATTTCTGCCCTTTGTGAGGAGGTCAGATTATAATCATGTTAGAACTGAACACAGTGCTTTATTAATGTTTCATGAGTGCGTCGGTTGCAATCAGCCTAGCTTCATGTGGATAAATTAAACCGATTCTTGATGTATGAACTCAGTGCACTGAGAATTTATTGAAATGCCTACTCAAAGTGTCTCTATCACTTTTCCAGGTTTGCTAATGAAACCAAATTTTGAATGTCACAGTTCTTCAGTGAAACACAAAGCTTGTCACCATATTTACAAAATACAAACAACTGCAATCAATTATAACTAAAAAAAATGGACTAAAAGAAACATATCATTAAAAAATCCAAGTACTGCTTCATTTAAAAAAAAAATAAGAAAAGGAAATGAAGCTGTCAGGATGTAAAGACTTCTACAAACGCATCAAATGCCTTTTTAATTGTTGGCATAGAATAATGAAACTGATCATTTATAATCAATGATATCTCTTTTTACAACATTATTTTTGTCTACTTTGCCTTGAAGTTGTTAACGACAGCTTGATAGAAGAAGGAGGGAATGTTCCTTTGTATGGATGCAGAATACTAATCCACATGAGAGCTGAAGGCCTTTTGTGGTAATGTGAGTGTCATTTCTTTGGGCTATATGACATTTTCATTTTTTACCTTACGCTCATTACAAAGAACTCCTTCAAATCACTGAAGATAATCCCAGTCCAAGTTATAAATATACTAAAGTACGTTTTCTCTAAACCCATTTCATAAGTACTAAATCCTGTATGAGCTTCAGAGCCAGTATAAAGACAGAAACTTTTAATATTACAAAATAATATTAAAAAATGGATGTTGTATTCATAGAATTCATGGAAAACTCATGAAAATTTAAATATTTCTATATTTTATATTACCACCCAGGCTTTGTATATTATAGAAAGATTCATCAGGTAAATATTTCTTCAGCAAAAAAGAAGAGAGGTAGATAGCTGCTTACGTTTTCCAGTTTTAACACAGATGACTATTTCTTCATAATATCAGTATGATCATTTCCCATCAGTATGATGGGAAAATGGACCAGAAGTTGGAGCAAAGGAAACTATGAACAGAATGCTGTTAAGGAAAACTTCAATTTAAAGAAAAGCAGTACAGGAGACCCTGAGACAGGAGAGCAGTTGTTAGACACACCAGCTACACTTGAAAGGTGTCTGGATAGCTCTGATGCATTGAGAATCTTCCTAGAGGCAGCAGCTTGGGTCTGGCCTTTGGCTCAATTCTGATACACCAAGAATGGTGGCTACAGACACAGAATCTTGCTGATGCGTGTGGTAGCTTTCCCTTTCTAGCCTATAGAGTCCCTTCAAGGAAAACCCAGGTAAAGAAGACCCAGAGAATAACCCGTTCTCAAGCCGCCTACTGTGTGCTGGCTAGGCACTTCCTATAAAGGACTGACTCAACCTGGCACTGCCTCGTCGTGCCTCACAGAACCAAGATGCAGGCAGTTTGACTTTCCCAAATAAGCAGAATTTTGTGTAAAATCTTTCATTCCATGCAGAATAGGTTTAGTTCACAAGCTTTATGATATTCATTAATGCTTCAAAGATACCAAGAATTGTTTTTAAATAGAGAAAAAATATGGTGCTTTGCTTCTTTCATTTCTTCAAGAAACCAAGTTGGAACTTGTCATGTGCTCAGTTGTATTTGCTTCTTTGTGATACTATGAACTGTAGCCCGGCAGGCTCCTCTGTCCATGGAATTTTCCAGGCAAGAATACTGGAGTGGGTTGCCATTTCCTCCTCCAGGGGATCTTTCCAACCCAGCGACTGAACCCGAGTCTCTTTCATGTCCTGCATTAGCAGGCAGATTCTTTACCACTGAGCCACCTATGAACTGGAACTTATTACTTATAATAAATATGTTTTATGCCATTTTCAGAAATGCACATGTATTTATTTCTCATATTTTAGTTATAAAACTTATTCTTTTGGAGAGAGAAAGCAAACGTTTGAGAAACAGTTACTTCACCATATTATACACAATCCTTCTAGTTCCTAGTACACTGAACATGAAGGTTGATAATATGTGTTTACAATGATATTATACAGATTTATTTTGAAGAAGCACTGTATTCTGAAAATAACAAGTGTTGAAGAGGATATGGAGGGACTAGAACAGTCAGTCATACATTGCTAGTAGGAATGCAAGATACACAGTCACTTTGCAAACAGCTAATTTTGTAAAAAGCTAAACATAAATTTACCACATGACTCAGCAATTCTGAATTTTAAGTCTGAATTTTGCAATAAGGAGTTCATGATCTGAGCCACAGTCAGCTCCTGCTCTTGTTTTGGTGACTGTATAGAGCTTCTCCATCTTTGGCTGCAAAGAATATAATCAATCTGATTTCTGTATTGACCATCTGGTGATATCCATGTGTAGAGTCTTCTCTTGTGTTGTTGGAAGAGGGTGTTTCCTATGATCAGTGTGTTCTCTTGGCAAAACTCTATTAGCCTTTGCCCTGCTTCATTTTGTACTCCAAGGCCAAATTTGCCTATTATTCCAGTTATCTCTTGACTTCCTACTTTTGCATTCCAGTCCCCTATAATGAAAATGACATCTTTTCTGGGTGTTAGTTCTATAAGGTCTTGTAGGTCTTCATAGAACTGTTCAACTTCAGCATTAGTGGTTGGGGCATACAACTTAGATTACTGTGATATTTAATGGTTTGTCTTGGAAACAAACAGAGATCATTCTGTCATTTTTGAGATTGCACCCAAGTACTGCATTTCATATTCTTTTGTTGACTATGTGCTACTCCATTTCTTTTAAGGGATTCTTCCCCACAGTAGTAGATATAATGGGCTCCAAAATCACTGCCGATGGTGACTGCAGCCATGAAAGGAAAAGACACTTGCTCCTTGGAAGAAAAGCTATGACCAACTTAGACAGCATATTAAAAGCAGAGACATTACTTTGCCAACAAAGGTCCATCTAATCAAAGCTATGGTTTTTCCAGTAGTCATGTATGGATGTGAGAGCAGGACTATGAAGAAAGCTGAATGCCAAAGAATTGATGCTTTTGCACTGTGGTGTTGGAGAAGACTCTTGAGGGTCCCTTGGACTGCAAGGAGATCCAAGCAGTTAATCCTATAGGAAATCATCCGTGAATATTCATTGGAAGGATTCATGCTGAAGCTGAAACTCCAATACTTTGGCTACCTGATGTGAAGAACTGACTCCCTGGAAAAGACCCTGATGCTGGGAGAGATTGAAGGAAGGAGGAGAAGGGGATGACAGAGGATGAGATGGCTGGATGGCCTCACCGATGTGAGGGACATGAGTTTGAGCAAGTTCCAGAAGTTGGTGATGGACAGGGAGGCCCGCCATGCTGCAGTCCATGGGGTCGCCAATAGTTGGACATGACTGAGTGACTGAACTGAACTGAGCAATTCTATTGCTGGGTATAAACCCCAAAGAAAGGAAAAAAACTTGTCCATATAGAGACGTCCATTGGAATGCTCATAGTAGCATTGTTCCTAACAGCCCCAAAGTGGAAAGAACCCAAAAGTTCACCAGCTGATGAATGGATAAACAAAATGTGGAGTATCGTTATGAAAGAGAGGAACAAAGAATTGATACACACTACAACACGGATAGACCTCAAAAACTGCGCTAAGTGAAAGATGTCAAAAACAAAACAACACATATTATATGGGTCTATTTAAGTAAAATACCAGAAGAGGCAAACCAAGGAAATTGAAAAAAGATTAATGGCTGTCTGGGGTTGGGGGTGGGCACAGGTTCTTTCTGGGGTAAAAGCAATGTTCTAAAATTAGATTTTGGTGATGGTCACAAAACTCGGTAAATATATTAAAAATCATTATACAAGTAAATTTTATGATAAATAATGCTTTTTTATTAAAAGCATTTTAATAAAATGCTTTTTATTTTATTAAATAAAAATACCATTTTTATTTAAATATATATAAGGTATATATATACCTTATATACCATATATAAGGTATTCCCACCTTACAGATGAGACATACGAGGACAAAAGATATCTCATAATTTGCTCAGGGCAATGAAGCTAGTAAATGGGAGAGCTTAAATTCCAGAGCCAGGAAACTTTTAAACCCCAAGTCAATCTCTCTCTAATATAACCACCTGGCACTTATTATGCTTACTCCTTGGAAGGAAAGTTATGACCAACCTAGATAGCATATTAAAAAGCAGAGATATTTGCCAACAAAGGTCCGTCTAGTTAAGGCTATGGTTTTTCCAGTGGTCATGTATGGATGTGAGAGTTGGACTGTGAAGAAGGCTGAGCACCGAAGAATTGATGCTTTTGAACTGTGGTGTTGGAGAAGACTCTTGAGAGTCCCTTGGACTGCAAGGAGATCCAACCAGTCCATTCTAAAGGAGATCAGTCCTGGGTGTTCATTGGAAGGACTGATGCTGAGGCTGTAACTCCAATACTTTGGCCACCTCATGCGAAGAGTTGACTCATTGGAAAAGACTCTGATGCTGGTAGGGATTGGGGGCAGAAAGAGAAGGGGACGACAGAGGATGAGATGGCTGGATGGCATCACCGACTTGATGCATGTGAGTTTGGGTGAACTCTGGGAGAAGGTGATGGACAGGGAGGCCTGGCGTGCTGCAGGTCATGGGGTCACAAAGAGTCGGACAAGACTGAGTGACTGAACTGAACTGAACTGGCACTTATTAATTATCAGTGCCCACATGAAAACCTGTGTTCAATCAGTTCAATCAACAGCACGAGCAAGAGAAAAGTTGGTCCAACAATTTTTGCTACTTTGCTTGCCTGAGTGAAAAGATTTGTTTTATTTCACTAGTTTGGACCTGACTAGACAGCACTAAGCCATGCCTGTGGGGCAACCCAAGATGGGCGGGTCATGGTGGAGAGATTTGACAGAATGTGGTCCACTGGAGAAGGGAATGGCAAACCACTTCAGTATTCTTGCCTTGAGAACCCTATGAACAGTGTGAAAAGGCAAAATGATAGGATACTGAAAGAGAAACTCCCCAGGTCAATAGGTGCCCAGATTGCTACTGGAGATCAGTGGAGAAATAACTCCAGAAAGAATGAAGGGATGGAGCCAAAGCAAAAAGAATTCCAGCTGTGGATGTGACTGGTGATAGAAGCAAGGTCCGATGCTGTAAAGAGCAATATTGCATAGGAACCTGGAATGTCAGGTCCATGAATCAAGGCAAATTGGAAGTGGTCAAACAAGAGATGGCAAGAGTGAATGTCGACATTCTAGGAATCAGCGAACTGAAATGGACTGGAATGGGTGAATTTAACTCAGATGACCATTATATCTACTACTGCGGGCAGGAATCCCTCAGAAGAAATGGAGTGGCCATCATGGTCAACAAAAGAGTCCGAAATGCAGTACTTGGATGCAATCTCAAAAACGACAGAATGATCTCTGTTCGTTTCCAAGGCAAACCATTCAATATCACAGTAATCCAAGTCTATGCCCCAACCAGTAACGCTGAAGAAGCTGAAGTTGAATGGTTCTATGAAGACTTACAAGACCTTTTAGAACTAACACCCCAAAAAGATGTCCTTTTCATTATAGGGGACTGGAATGCAAAAGTAGGAAGTCAAGAAAGACCTGGAGTAACAGGCAAATTTGGCCTTGGAATACGGAATGAAGCAGGGCAAAGACTGATAGAGTTTTGCCGAGAAAATGCACTGGTCATAACAAACACCCTCTTCCAACAACACAAGAGAAGACTCTACACATGGACATCACCAGATGGTCAACACCGAAATCAGATTGATTATATTCTTTGCAGCCAAAGATGGAGAAGCTCTATACAGTCAGCAAAAACAAGACCAGGAGCTGACTGTGGCTCAGACCATGAACTCCTTATTGCCAAATTCAGACTTAAACTGAAGAAAGTAGGGAAAACCACTAGACCATTCAGGTATGACCTAAATCAATTCCCTTATGATTATACAGTGGAAGTGAGAAATAGATTTAAGGGCCTAGATCTGATAGATAGAGTGCCTGATGAACTATGGACTGAGGTTTGTGACACTGTACAGGAGACAGGGATCAAGACCATTCCCATAGAAAAGAAATGCAAAAAAGCAAAATGGCTGTCTGGGGAGGCCTTACAAATAGCTGTGAAAAGAAAAGAAGTGAAAAGCAAAGGAGAAAAGGAACGATATAAGCATCTGAATGCAGAGTTCCAAAGAATAGCAAGAAGAGATAAGAAAGCCTTCTTCAGCGATCAATGCAAAGAAATAGAGGAAAACAACAGAATGGGAAAGACTAGGGATCTCTTCAAGAAAATCAGAGATACCAAAGGAACATTTCATGCAAAGATGAGCTCAATAAAGGACAGAAATGGTATGGACCTAACAGAAGCAGAAGATATTAAGAAGAGATGGCAAGAATACACAGAAGAACTGAACAAAAAAGATCTTCATGACCCAGATAATCACAATGGTGTGATCACTGACATAGAGCCAGACATCCTGGAATGTGAAGTCAAGTGGGCCTTAGAAAGCATCACTACAAACAAAGCTAGTGGAGGTGATGGAATTCCAGTTGAGCTATTCCAAATCCTGAAAGATGATGCTGTGAAAGTGCTACACTCAATATGCCAGCAAATTTGGAAAACTCAGCAGTGGCCACAGGACTGGAAAAGGTCAGTTTTCATTCCAATCCCAAAGAAAGGCAATGCCGAAGAATGCTCAAACTACCGCACAATTGCACTCATCTCACATGCCTATAAAGTAATGCTCAAAATTCTCCAAGCCAGGCTTCAGCAACATGTGAACCGTGAACTTCCTGATGTTCAAGCTGGTTTTAGAAAAGGCAGAGGAACCAGAGATCAAATTGCCAACATCCGCTGGATCATGGAAAAAGCAAGAGAGTTCCAGAAAAGCATCTATTTCTGCTTTATTGACTATGCCAAAGCCTTTGACTGTGTGGATCACAATAAACTATGGAAAATTCTTCAAGAGATATGAATACCAGAACACCTGATCTGCCTCTTGAGAAATTTCTATGCAGGTCAGGAAGCAACAGTTAGAACTGGACATGGAACAACAGACTGGTTCCAAATAGGAAAAGGAGTTCGTCAAGGCTGTATATGGTCACCCTGTTTATTTAACTTATATGCAGAGTACATCATGAGAAATGCTGGACTGGAAGAAACACCAGCTGGAATCAAGATTGCCAGGAGAAATATCAATCACCTCAGATATGCAGATGACACCACCCTTATGGCAGAAAGTGAAGAGGAACTAAAAAGCCTCTTGATGAAAGTGAAAGTGGAGAGTGAAAAAGTTGGCTTAAAGCTCAACATTCAGAAAACAAAGATCACAGCATCCAGTCCCACCACTTCATGGGAAATAGATGGGGAAACAGTGGAAACAGTGTCAGACTTTATTTTTCTGGGCTCCAAAATCACTCAGATGGTGATTGCAGCCATGAAATTAAAAGACGCCTACTCCTTGGAAGGAAAGTTATGACCAACCTAGATAGCATATTGAAAAGCAGAGACATTACTTTGCCAGCAAAGGTTCATCTAGTCAAGGCTATGGTTTTTCCAGTGGTCATGTATGGATGTGAGAGTTGGACTGTGAAGAAGGCTGAGCGCAGAAGAATTGATGCTTTTGAACTGTGGTGTTGGAGAAGACTCTTGAGAGTCCCTTGGACTCCAAGGAGATCCAACCAGTCCATTCTGAAGGAGATCAGCCCTGGGATTTCTTTGGAAGGAATGATGCTAAAGCTGAAACTCCAGTACTTTGGCCACCTCATGTGAAGAGTTGACTCATTGGAAAAGACTCTGATGCTGGGAGGGATTGGGGGCAGGAGGAGAAGGGGACGACAGAGGATGAGATGGCTGGATGGCATCACTGACTCGATGGACGTGAGTCTGAGTGAACCCCGGGAGTTGGTGATAGACAGGGAGGCCTGGCGTGCTGCGATTCATGGGGTCGCAAAGAGTCGGACATGACTGAGCGACTGATCTGATCTGAGACAACATGCTAAAATCCTTACTACCTCTATGTGATTCACTCAGCAAATATTTGGTGACTAAATACTACTGCAGGCACCAGGGCAGATATGACTGAGAAACTGAGAATCACTCAACTCAGAAATCACTCAGTACGTAGCGGGTTCTAGGGTTGAATTTGTAGATGCAGTATCTTTACATTGATATCATAGTCAATATTCAAGTATGTGGGGCTTCCCTGGTGGCTCAGTGGTAAAGAATCCACCTGCAATGCAGGAGATACGATTTTGATCCCTGAATTGGAAAGATCCCTTGGAAAAGGAAATGACAACCCACTCCAGTATTCTTGCCTGGGAAATCCTATGGACAGAGGAGCCTGGTGTCTACAGTCCACAGGGATCACAAAAGAGTCAGACACAACTTAGCAACTAAATGACAACAATAACGAATTCAAATATGTAAGGGTACTGTGGTAACTATGGACTACCTGTTCTAAAAATAAGCAGATTCTTAGAAACATGCATCACTAAAGTATAAATCCTTCACATTAAAAGATAAATTAAAGAGAGAAATCTCTTGCTTAAGAAGATAGTGTAAAACGACAACATATATCCAAAAGTACCAATTTATAGATTGAGAAGTGAGAGAAATCCTACAAAAAATTTAGGTACTACATGATATCACCTCACTTCCCAGGTGGCTCAATGGTGAAGAAATTGCCTGTCAATGCAGGAGACACAGGTTCCATCCCTGGGTCAGGAAGATCCCCTAGAGAAGGAAATGGCAACCCACTCTATGATTGTTGCCTGGAAAATCCCACGGAGAGAGGAGCCTGGTGGGCTACAGTCCATGGGGTCACAAGCAGTCGGACATGACTGAGCACACATGCGTGTGTACAAGATATTACCCCAGGATGAGACTAAATTACAGATGATCTATTTAGTAACTTTGAAGATAGGTTAAATGAGTCTTTAAACCGAGTCTACTGCCTCAGTACCAACTTTCTAGAGTAAGTATATTGAAAGTAAAATATGTCTTAGAGACAGAAAAGATAGCTCTAAAATTGAAGGCAGCATGTGACTGACTGACTGTGACAAAAAGAGACACAAAATCAGGGGTAGGGTAGAGGAAGGGATCATATATTTTCTGATCCTGTTTATCCAGAAAAGGCAAATCTTTATAGAGACAGAAAGTAGATCAGTGGTTGCCGAGGGCTGGTTGGAAGAATGGGGGAAATTGTGAGGATGCTAAAGGGAATTGGGTTTCTTTACAGGATAATAAAAATGTTCATAACTGACTGTGGTGATGGTTGTGGAACTCTATGAATAGACTAAAACCCATTTTTTTTTAACTTTAAATGGTTTACTTGCATGGTATGTGAATTATATCTGTGTGATATATGTGAATTACACAGCTCTTACAAAAGAAGGGACTCGGGGATATATGAGATCCACTGTAATATGTGGGCATTATTTGGATTCTAATTCAAATAAATATACTGTCAAAACGAAATAAAACATATTTATGGGATAGCTGGAAAAAACTGGGAGTGAAACAGGGTTAAAAATATATTTTAGGTCATTGAGTTTATTGATCTAATTCTTCAATTGGCCAAGAACCAGAAAAAGAACACTAGAGAGGTTGTTTGGTAAATCAGTTAATTCCATATACCAAAACCACACTGAGACTAAAATCTCCTTAAATATGGATAAATATGTTAAAATCTATAAAATAATCACATGCAAACATTCTATCAATATCTACACATTCTTTTACACCAGATGTCTGTCATACAGATTTAAAAAGCAGTGGCATTTTCTGTCTAAGAGCGTTTACAGTATGAGTGTTCTATTAAAGTCAAGGATATGATACTTTAAGGTATGTTTCACCCACTCCAGTGTTCTTGCCTGGAGAATCCCAAGGGCGGGGGAGCCTGGTGGGCTGATGTCTATGGGGTTGCACAGGGTCGGGAACAACTGAAGTGACTTAGTAGCAGCAAGGTATGTTTCACACCTTACAATTTCTTACAGATAAGTATGTTCTAAATGTACACTATTTTGTTTTGAATATTTTATGAGTGAAGAAAGAGAACAGATACAGCCAGTAGACAAAAATAAGGAATGGGTATTAATGTCAAGCATTTTAGAATATGTTGCATTAGTCAACAGATGCTCATCTGATTGTCTTCTCCTAAGGGAGCAAAGATAACTGAATTACCATTCCTTTATTAGTCCTCATGAAAGGAAAATCCACTTTACAATAAAGAACATTGTCAAAAGACAACTGTAAAATCCTTTCTTTTTTCTCAAAAAATTAACCTTGTATTTACAGATGTTAAATGAAAATTTGTTAATAGCCAAAAACATAAAAAAACTACAGAGTATTTTTTACTTCCTTGTGACTGCTCAAGAAAGAACAAAATTGCTCTTACCATCCTGTTGATTCGTACAAAGTCTTCGGGTTTTTTTGCCCAAGGGGGAAGATCAACATCATTTACCACTACTTCATCTTCTCTGACTCCAAGATTATATCCATTACTGTTGACAAACATCTCCGGAAGGTAATAGAATTCTGGAATTAGTTCCTGCCAGGAATAAAAAATGTAGCATATTAAACCACTTTAAAAATCAGTTGAACAGAAGTATTAATTTATAAAAACTATATAACAGAATTAATTTCTTCACTTAAATCCAGTATTTTATTACTTGATTCTATTCTTCATTTAATTTTCTTCATATAAGAGCCTAAGAAGATATTTTTCTTCAACAATATGCTTGACAAATTATAAGATTTTCAATCTTGTCTTGCCACGGATTACTTAAGAGAAATGGGTTACAGAATCAACAATAGTTCCCAACAGTATTAGTAAACAAGTATACAATGCCATATACACAAGTCTACGCTGTTCAACAGACTTTTCTGAATACTATTAAAATACCAAAATTTAAAAAAAGTTTAAAATATTGCTAATATTGTTTAAAAATCATGCAGCATCTTCTACTTTTCTTTTTGACTCCCCTGGCAATTACAATACATGACTTTCATGAAGAGACTCAGAGTTTCACTTTATAATTTGGCAAAATAAATTATTTTTATACCTACCACTAAAGAAAACTAAGAGATAATGCAACATACTAAGTTTTAAATATTCTGCATGTGCCACTTGAATAGTAAACTCTTAAACTGAACGCAAAGACAACTTGTGTTACTTAGTGTATGCACATAGGACATTAACAATTGGGTTCAAGGCAAACTTGTGTTTGATGCACAATGTCTAGTATGTGGTTTGCACAAATTTAGAATAAATATGCCACAGAAACTGATTTCACAACCTTAAAAATTTCTGTTGTCCTTTCTTCTAAAAAACTGCAGGAAATTAAGATGAAAAACTACAGTTTTTACGTATACCATCAAAAACACGAAAAATACTAATCTTCACAAATATCAAGATGAGGGTTAAATTAACTTTATACTGTGAAAATTATAAGAACATTTATTTGAGTAACATGTTCAACATGGATGGCATAGTAACCAAAATTTGCATCTCACTATGGGTACACAGGGATGCATAAAAATATTAAAAAAATCCCAAACTGCCCCAAGCCACAGAAAGGAAAATAAAAACTCCACAAAACAAAGCAAGCAAGCAAACAAACAAACAAAACAGAACAGACTCTGAGGTCTTCAAATAAATTGGATTCTTCAGCCCAAGAAATGCACATACACAAGCATTCTCTCTATGGGTTCTCATACTAAAACCAACATTTATCTGCTATAGCATAAGAGAGTTTCCATGTGAGCAAATCCTCTGTGAGAAATTGACCCTTACCCATTCTTATGATGATAAATGTGAACCATAAGAAATATATAATAATGTTTACTTCTCCAGCATTATCAGAGTTTGAACAGATTCACATAAATGAATTTTCTGTATAAGCAGAGCTTAGGTTTTTAAGAATCCATTTCTTCCATTTAAGCCATTTAAACAGAAATTTCCAAAATCCATTACATAATCCCCAATATTTATTTATTCACGTAGTAAAGTCTGAATACCAAACATTTTGATGGGTACTGAGAAAACAAATAATGAACAGACATGGTCTTACCTTTGAGTGATTCATATTCTGGCCTATGGGGCAGATGTATGAACTGGTGGTTACAATACACAATAATAATGAAAGAAGTACAAACAAGGCACGAGGCAGCAGGAAGGATAGAGCAGGCAACTCTGGCAAGTCAGAAAAGATTACACTGGAGATGGGACATTGAGTTTGATAAAGATGGGGAAGGGGCAGGGGGACCAGCAGGGAGTACTGCCAAGGAGTGGCAGGAACTGAGTATGCGTAGAGTGTAGGATATTAGGGGACAGATCAAGATAGAGGGATGAGGCATACGGAGTCAGATGAGTAAGGAAGTTTTATGTCCACCTAAGCTGTTTGGATTTTGTACTGCAATAATTTTAAAGAAGAGCTATTGCCATGGTTACATCTGTTTTAAGGCAAGACACTAAGAGTCAAAGTAAAGAATAAAGGTGGAGAGGAGGGAGCTCAGGCATATAAAAAGGTATATAAAAAGGGTGGCTCAGACAGTAAAGAATCTGCCTGCAGTGCAGGAGACTGGGGTTCAAACCCTGGGTCTGGAAGATCCCCTGGAGAAGGGAATGGCTACTCATTCCATTATTCTTGCCTGGAGAATTCCATGGACAGAGGAGCCTGGTGGCTACAATCCATGGGGTCACAAAGAGTTGGACACGACTGAGCGGCTAACGCGTTCACTGTTTGAGAAAACATGGGAAATTAGTTCAAGATGTAGAACATTGCTATTTGAATGTTACCCGTTTTATATATGATACAGAGTAGAAGGAGCCTCCCAAATGGTCCCAAATGGGGAGAGGAACGAAAGCTCGCACAGTTGCTTCATGTAGAGGGTGATTTATATGTATGAGGCTCACATAAGTCAGGGATTTCCCTTCTGTCTTTTGTTGGATGTTTGTGTTCATGTTCTGTGTCCAGAACTATACTACATAAGCTTTCTTAAGGACCAAGAGGGATATGCTGTACATCCACATGGATACGGCAACACAATTTATTTTTTTATTTAGACCGCCCAAAGAGTTTCAGTTTATCTTCAACTGTCTCGGTGCTCTCATGTTTTCCGTACATATTATTTCCCATTGTTTCCTGTGGAATAGGGTTATATAATATATATGGTTATCATTAACCTGCATGCCTCTGTAATACTATTTAATATTTCACTGAATGTTATTCAGTTATATTTGCAAAGGCATAAGAAGCCTAGGATTTTATATTAATAACAATTTGGGCAAAGCAGATTTTGAGCCTAATGTTGTGAGGTTTATATTTTGTTGAATCCCCCACAGCTTGTGGTGCTATACTCTGTACACAGCAGGTGCTCATTAAATATTAAACTGTTGAAGATGCTAGACAAAGTTATTTTAATATCACCAGAAATCCTCTGGGGAATATGCAAATGGTTGGAAGAATGCTTCAAGATAGGAAAAGAGCTAGTGGAGTACTCGATTAAACCAAAGAAAAAAGGATGCACGAAGAAATAAAATTTGCATCTCCTGATAGGATACTTTTGAAGCTTAAAAAATGTTATCTTGTTTATTTTAGTTATGCTGAAAGGTTCAGAAGTGGAAAAGAGTCCAATTTAAATTTTTGAAAAGTTGGTTTTAACAATGCTAGAAAAGTTGTAGCAAATCTGAAAACGTGGAAGACCAGGTCCTTTTCATTTTAATGAAATGAAATTAACTTTAATTTAAGTTAAATGAAATTTAACTCCAGAAAAAACAGGCTGGAAGCTGGCTGTCACCAAAGAGAACAAAGTGAGGCTGAGGAACCTCCGCCCTGATGGTTATTTAGGGAGGGTTCAACAGGAACACTTGGGAAGGCTTGAATTGTGGCCAATCATGAAAAAGTAGGACCATCAGGGCCTTCGGGATGATCCTTAAGTGAGACATTTTCTCCACTCTGGTCCTCATCTGGCCGACCAGACCATGGTCATAAATTAGGGTGTTAACTAAGATGTTGGTGTAAGCTCTTGGTGGCTTGACATTTGACAGGATGAAGAAACTCTCCCTGAATCACTCTGTCAGTTACTTTTGGTTTTTTAGGATACAGATTAAAAAAAAAAAAAAAACCACACAGACACATTTTAAAGCAATATGAAAAATTCCTGAGGCACGGCATATTTGTAAAACCTTGAAGCTCCAAAAGACCAAAGTTGCAGAGCTGGGGAATTTTTTTTTTTTTTCCTTTTTCCCGGAGGGAAAGAAAGAGAGAGTAAACCACAAAAAGTCTAGGGAGAAGTTGCCAAGGTAGCTGAGTGGGTGCAAGTTTTTATGCCTTGATTTTATTGTTTTAAAATCTTGTTTCAAATGGCATTTTGATTTTAAATTTAATACATAAATACAAGGCATCTGTACATAATTTATGCTCACATTTATATTGCTTAAGACATTTATTTTTTAAAATTTCATGAATAAGAGAGTTTCATCGCTGAGATTTAAATGTTAGGTCCAAGAAGATAATAATCACTATGTCTGGGCTCCAAGACAAGCAAAGAGCTGAAATGTCACATCTGGTCATTCAATCTTGAAACAGCAGGAATTATCATTTGTATCTTACTGTGTCATGCACTATTCTAAGAACTTCACATCTTTCTCTTAATCTTCACAAAATCTTCCTAGGACAGGTATCCTCATTCTTCCCACTTTGTAGAAATGAACATTAAGGTTAAGTGATTTGCTAATAACTATACTGCAAATAGGTGATAAAGACGGAAGCCAAGCCCAAACACTTTAGATCCAGGTCCCTGTGCTCACATTCTGGTTTTCCTTTTAAAGCAGTAACAACTCTGTATGACTTCATTCTGTTTTAATTTTCTGTGTAGCAAGTCTCCTTTTCTTTCTTTTTTTTTAAATTTACTTATGCTCCCGAGTCCTACTGTGATGGAAATTCCAGACACGGATCTTGTCTCTCTTGTTCACCTGTTCACCACTGACTTGTAAGAATGGTGCCTGACATATAAAAATGGTACTCAATACATATATGTGGAATGAAAAATAAATAGATCATTGCGATATGTTCATTAAATCCTGAATTTTTGCCATGAAATAGTGGTAAAAAGTTTTGAAAGCTGTGGTTTTCAAACTATGTTAGTTAAAGCAGTTACCTCAGGGCTACCAGTTAGTTGTAGTGAAAGGGAAGGCTGGCAGGCTGGCAGTTTGGGGACTGTCCCTTCCAGTGGGGAAGTGCAACTTTCTGTGCATTGGGATCAAATCATTCTGAGTTGAGATCCAGACTTCTTGCCAGTCTGGGCAAATTTCTTAAGCTTTAAGAAAAAAACAGTTCTTGATATACAAAATTGTGATGTATGTGTCACATACATCACAATTGTGTATGTGACAGCAACTAAATCACAGTTTGGATGTGAGGATTAAAGGGGGGCAACATGTGTGCAACAACACATTCCACAGCTTTATGCAAAGCACATTTTTGAAGCTATTCACTCAGTTGATAGAGTTTATCCAGTATCAAAATACATCCTGTAATCAGGTTTTTGTTTTTTTTTTAAAGTTCTGTCACTTTGGGTATTTATGTTTGAATGGATATCTATGTAGACATTTCAGATGATTTAAACGTTTTTATCAAATATTTAGACTAACTTATATGTAACCTAAGCTAAGCAGATGTATAAGTTACTTGCACTTCAGATTTTGGTTTTGTCCAAATGCACAATCAGATTCAACAGAATGGTATAAAGCAAACTGAAACTTACAAATTTCTAAGAATTAGTAATTTACAAAGTGTTTTCAACCATCCCTGTAACAGTCTGCTATCTGGCACGTCCATTTGCCGATTCCTCCCACAAAGAGGTGGACTCTATTCTCCCCACCTCTGAATACGGGCTGGCTAATTTCAACACAGAGAATGGGACAGAATGACACCCCAGGGCTTCCACAGATGCCTAAGACTTAAGAGGCTTGGCAGCTGCCTCGTTTGTTTCCTGAGAAGCCAACCATCACATAAAACTGTGTGGCTGCCATATGACTGGAAAGATTGTATGGACAGACAGACAGTCCTGGACAGTCCCTGACCACTTCGTCAGCTCAGATGAGGCACAAAACATGAGAATAAAGCCATCTTGGCCCGGCCAAGCCTCTCCAGCTCCCACTGAAGCACAGACCTGACTTGTTTCTATTGAGCCTTAACTCCAATTTCATGATGGTCAGTAAATAATAGTTGACGTTGTTTTAAGATGGGTTTGGGGTGATTTGTTACACAGTGATAGGTAACTGAAACAGAAATTGATGCCTGGGAGTGGAGTCCTGAAGTAATAAAAACATGTGGCATTGGCCTTGAGACAGGCAGGAGGCAGAAGCTGGAAGGATGGAGGTAAGGAGGTGAGGAGACTGTTGGAGGCAGGTCAGTCAGGAAGTTGCTATTGGAAGCAGGAGAAAATCAATGCATGGTTTGCAGTATGGGAAAAACTAACCTGATGCATGCCTGCAATCATTTCAAAGACAGAAAAAGACCTAATGAACTCGTGCTTCTGGTTAGGGATGTTTCTAAGCAGAATGTCAAAAGTGACCACTGGTTTCTTGTAATAGTATTTGTCGTTATTGTTGTTTAGTTGCTCAGTTGTGTTCGACTCAGTTTTTTGACCTGATGGACTCAAGCCTGCAAGGCTCCTCTGTCCATAGGATTTCTCAGACAAGAATACTTGAGTGGGTTGCCATTTCCTACTCCAGGGATCTTCTCAACCCAGGGACTGAACTTGTATCTCCTGTATTGGAGGCGAATTCTTTATTGCTGAGCCACCAGGGAAGCTCCTTTACTAGTACATGGATAAAGTATTATGAGCTATGGAATAACCTGCTCAGATTTAAAGTAGTACTTAGAGAAACACAGGGGCCTAGGACAATCTTGTCAGATTCTCAAAATTAAAAAAAAAAAAGTTCAGACAAGGATATTCTAAGGTGCTGTAAGTAAAATATAACCATAGGTAAAAGGGCACCTGTAAAACCCTTTGTAACTGTTCAGGAAAATTTAAGATAGCCGTTTGCAGGCCCACTTGGCCACAAAAAGGGATTCCAAGAATCTTATGAGCAGGCTCCTTCTTGAAAGAACTGGTGAGCAACAGTTTTTTTTTCTGATAGTGAACTATAATTTGATACACAGAAAAAATCCACGAGTTTTTAAAGTTGCTGCACTAACTTGGGCAAAAGAGGGTTTGGCCCCAACTTTCTGTGACCAGGAGTTGTACTTTCCATAGTAGCCCCTTTCTGAACAGAGTGTCTGTTGAGGTTTACCTGTTCCTGTCTCACCTCTGAGGGCTGAAAGTACATGGGACAGATAACTCGTCTTTTTATCTTCCAGATCCCCAAATTAGGAATTTCTGCACCTCATCTGTATCTGGACCTGATAGACATCATCAGCTACTAGATTTTGAGCCTGACCCAATAATGGGATGAGACTGTGGGGGATAAGCTGAGTATATTTTGTTTGTAGGAGGAGTGAATTGTGACTGGAAAGAGGACTTAAGAACATTTTTTTCAAAGTTGACCACAACAATCCCATCAACCTCCATGTACTTCTGAGATGTGACTTTGCTGCTCATTTCATGGGGAAGTGGAGTCCATTTATCCTGTCCCTTAACTTGGGCTGGCCCTGTGACTTGCCTTGACCAAAAACAATACTATGGAGGTAACAGTACGTGACTTCCAAGCCTAGGCAATAAGTGGATTTGCAGCTTCTGTTTTTTATTTTCTTGGTAGGGAGACACCATGAAACAAAAATTGTGATGGTCTTCCCAGACAGACTATACAAAGAGAGGGAGGACCAGACAGTCCCCATCAGTTCCAGCCATACTTGCTAAGGCACCAGGCATGTGAAGGAAGTCATCTTGAACTTTTCAGACCCAGAGGAGCCAACCAATTTGACCCCACATGGATCAAGGACAAGCTGTACCTGAGGAACCTTATTTTGATTGCAGAACTCTGAGAAAATAAATGGTTGCATTAAAAAAAAATTTTTTTTAAGCCACTAGTTTTGAGGGGTGGTTTGTACACAGTAATTAATGATTAGAGTATGACTTGATCAGTCAATTACTCCAAACTAGTCAATGTGGCTGGGCTTCCTAGGTGGCGCTAGTGGTAAAGAACCCACCTGCCAATGCAGGAGACATCAGAGACGCTGGTTTGATCTCTGGGTCAGGAAGATCCCCTGGAGGAGGGCATGACAACCCATTCTAGTTCCTCGCCTGGAGAATCCCATGGACAGAGGAGCCTGGCGAACTACAGTCCATAGGGTCGCAGAGTCGGACACGACTGAAGAGACTTAGCACCAGCTGGTATGGCTGGATATGATTGTGAGATCATGCAGAAAAACCAAAGCAGCAGACCATCCAACGGATAAAGCACTGGGAATAACCGAATGGCCCTCAGTGCTGGTTCTGGCTCCCTCTTTACCTGCAGTGTGAACTTAGGCGAGTCACTTAATATCTGTGAACCTACTTTACGGAATAGGGATAATGATCTCTATCTTATGCTACTGTTTTGAGGACTGTATCAAATAACCAAGAAAAGAGCCTGTTTGAAAACTATTGAGAATTACTCGAGAAGAATGAACTCCCCTATTACAACTGGTAAGTGCACTCCTACAGAGTCACGTAAGGCACCAGCTTGCCTACTTAAAACAACAGCTCTTCTGTTTACTCTCTTACCATTGACAGATTTCTGTTAATCAGCTTCTCTTTAAGGAAAGAGGCCAAGTAGTTTAAAATTTCCTAAATGAAAAATAGTGCAGAAAGACACCAAATATTATTAAAGAAATGGCAAGATGAATATTAAAACAGGCATTTTGTGTCTGTAAATGTGATTTCTAGTATGTTTTAACAGCTATACTAAAACCCCATGGTACAGTTAATAGTATTATACGTGTCCCTCAATAATAAGAAAATATCCTCAAACAGAATTTCTAATTTACAAGCTTATGACAAGTTCAAGCTGCTGAGAAATTGGACTTGAAAGTATGTCTTAGAATGATAGAAGACCACTATTAACACTATCATAATTGTATACCTATTGCATCAAATCTGACATTCCAGTTTAATATATTTTTCTGAGAGAGCATACCATTTTATGGCTTCCTAGTGAAATCAAATCCAACCCAGACGTTTTCACTTTTCTAATATAATTCACTGCAAGGTTTTAAAGCCGCCATCTCTTTTCTTCCTTTTTTCCAAAGATTGATGCCCTGGCATTCGTTAATTCCACAAGAGCTCATAATGGGTCAATGAGTCAGTGATGAGCACCTCCATTAACTGTATTAATTTACACTATGTCACCTTAATGACATTTTGTCACAGCTCCCTTTTCTGACATCTGCATAGCTATTCAAAAAGTAATATAACAACTTTTGAAGGCATTAAGGAAAAATTAGTATAAGAACTTCAGTAAGTTGAATGTCACTGTTACCAAGACTATGCTAGAGCAGAGAAATTAAAAAAAAAAAAAAGGTAAAAATGAACTGGTCTGACTTAACTCGTAAGATCTCTCTTTAGAGAGGTCACTTCACCGTGGCTCCTTCTCTGCCCAGCTTGCACTCATTACCGCAGGACAAGACCGACGCTAACAAAGAGAGAATAAAACCATTCCCTTTGTCCTAGTTCTCTTTTATACAAGACCTTAAATCTACATTAGGAGATACTGCAGAGGCATTTTTCTTTAGAAATATAAAAACACTGGTCCCGAGACTGACATGTAACTAGGCGAGATACCTGGTGATCAGAAGAATCAATAAAATTCTTAGGATAGAAGGTAAAGCCTAAAACTCTACCTACATACATAAATTAGGATGACTGACTCACGTGTGGGCTTGTGAGGGTGAACGTTTGAATGAAGTTGAAAAACCAAGTTTCTGTTTCCTGATGATGTCAAGAGTCAAGAAAATGGTGTCAAGAAAACAAGCATTTTCACTTGAAAGTTTGATATAATATGGACACAGGTCTGAATTAAGATAATTAATAATCTTATGTATGATAGAAAGCCTTAAAATATAGATAAGAATATTTAATTCACATTTAAAATAGCTATTGAATGCTTTTTAAAGTTACTGTGTTAATTCTAAAAGCCTACTGACTCCCCATTTTATGTTAATTCTCAAAGCATTATTAAATAAGAAATGGATTCTCTTCTTGATATCATTCTTTGTAAATCAGTTTAAATGATGGTTTATGGATCTTTCAGAGTTGAATTCCTTAGTGAAATCATAAGTTTGATAGGAGGAAAATATGGGCCTTCAGAGTTTCATATAGTAAGAATGAATATTAAATTATCTTATTTCTAAATGTGAATACATTGTACATATAAACTAATATTCATTTATGCAAACTCTGACAGCAACAAATAAGACACATAAAGATGCTGCAGTTTACTTGGATCCATTCTTTTTGTTTTCTGCTTTGAAAGAAACTAAATAATAGTTGTACTCATTCAATTTCTTATAGTTCAGTAACACTGTAACTGCCTTTTAAAAATGTTTGCAATAAAGCATAAACATGTAAATGACAATTTTTACTTTAATTCACTACCTTTTGTTGGATTAAAACACTAAATGGAATGATACTATAACATTTGTATATTCAGCAGCATGAGTGGCAGTGATGAGAAAAGTCTGAAGAAAAAGGGATTAAAATAAAAAACATATATCTATGTAATAACCGGATCATATAATCTTATCAGAAAAAAATGAGGAAAAAATTGAAGAACAAATGTATTTTAATGTTTTGAATGAGACTATTTTTTAAAAAATGAAAGTCCATACAAAGGAGTAATACATCTTTATATATACCAATAGGTAAGCCAGTAGAAACAGTAAAATGACTCTGCTCTCCGGCTGGCCCAGGATATTATGTGTGTGTTGGTTTAATCTAATGTGTATTGTTGCGTAGTATCCCCAGGCACAGTCAAGTAAAAGCTAAGGCTGTACAGAAAAGCCTACATTTTAAATGGGTCTTGTCATTAATGCTTTATTAATTGCCCCAGGCTACGTAAACCCAAAGCTGGGCAAGCTATAACAATATGACACATTAAGGTCAAATCCAATTCCTGCTGTGTTTTCTGGAATGGGCCAAATATTGAGTTAACAGCAGGAAAGGCAATTTATAGGCTTTTCTTTCCATCTACCGATTATTCGATCTAAATTAGATGGGAATTTTTTAAAATAACAAAAACATCTTAACTGAGTAATATAAAAGAATCTTGAGTCATTTTCTGTGACACTCAAAATTATTTTCAAGTTCCTCTTAGGTGTACCACATAATTTTAAAATATGATGGAACAAAGCTGCAGAATAAAGTATCTTATACACCCACTTAAACAAATAAAAATTTCAACACAGTTTGAAATTAATATCAACAAATAAAAGAGCTTACCTTTACATCAGAAGTATCTCTCTGACTAGTTCTCCAAGACCTCGCGACGGACGAGAATGTTCGATTAGGATGGTCAAATTTTCCATCATTTGCATTCAGGAAGAAGGTTGTGAAGGGTTCCTAAACGAAAAAAAAAAAAAGAAAAGGAAATCAATAATTTGACCCTTCTGAACACAACTGTTCTCTTTCTTTGTAAAACATGACTTTTTTGGAAACCTTTTGAGGTGGAAACCATTTTGAAACCCTTTTGACACCCTTTTGATCCTGTCTTTTGAGGCAGGATCCTGTCAGGAGGGGCTGGTCTGAGTCACTCTGGGTCGCTCAATCACCTGTCACTCTGCAGCCTTGGCAGCTTATGTTGCTTCTTGGCCTTCAGTCTTCTGATTTATAAAATGATGGAGTTCTAGTGCTCTGTGATTTTATGACGAATGACTTTGCATTGCTGTCAACATATAACTCAGATCTACTTTCTCATAACTAAGGCCACACATAGTAACACTGCAATAAGAAAATCTCTCTGACACTATGGTGTGAAAATTGCATAGGGGATGTCCATCTTAAGACTACCTGAAAGTCTCCTAAACTTACTATATTATGACTTGATGTTTCTAAAATGCAAATCTCCTTGACTGAAATCCTGCCATAGCTTTTCAGAACTCTTAGGAAAAAGCAGAAACTATTTGATTTGTCTTGAGAGCCTGAGTGATATGGAACCTGCTTAACTCTTTATCTCTTGCCATTCCCTTATTCACATCCTAGGTCTTGCCATGCTGGTGTCATTTCTTGTCCTCTGTATGGGATAGCTCTTCTTATCCTTTAAGTCTCAGCCCAAGATGTTGTTTCCTTCTGAAAGACCTCCCTTGATTTGCCAAGCTCTCCTATGTTCAAATGGCAACATATATTTCCTCTAACATCCCTGAAGAATTTGTGACTGTTTTTTGAAATTGATTTTTAAACATTTTTTACTGGGGTATAGTTGCTTTATAATGTTGTGTTAATTTCAGCTGTACAACAAAGTGAATCAGCTATATGTATACATATATCCCCTCCCTCCCACCCCATCACTCCATCCCATCCCACCCCTCCATCCCACCCATCTAGGTATCACAGAGCACTGAATTGAGCTCCCTGTGCTATACAACAGCTTCCCACTAGCTGTTTTACACAGGACATACGTCAATCCCAATCTCTCAATTCATTCCCCCTTACCCTCAAGTCCACCTTTCTGTTCTCTATGTCTGCATCTCTGTTCCTGTCCTGCAAATAGGTACACCAGTACCATTTATTAGATCTCATATACATGCATTAATATATATTTGTTTTTCTTTTTCTTGTCCATCTTCCCCACTATATGAATAGGTTCCAATGCTCCTTGGAAGAAAAGCTATGACAAACCTAGACAGCGTATTAAAAAGCAGAGGCATTACTTTGCCAATAAAGGTTCACATAGCCAAAGCTATGGCTTTTCCAGTAGTCATGTATGGATGTGAGAGTTGGACCATAAAGGAGGCTGAACACTGAAGAATCAATACTTTCGAACTGTGGTGTTGGAGAAGACTCTTAAGAGTCCCTTGGACTGCAAGAAGATCCAACCAGTCAATCCTAAAGAAAATTAACCCTGAATATTCATTGGAAGGACTGATGCTGAAGCAGAAGCTCCAATACTTTGGCCACTTGATGCAAAGATCTGATTTATTGGAAAAGACCCTGATGCTGGGAAAGATTGAAGGCAAGAGAAGAAGGCGACAACATAGGATGAGATGGTTGGATGGCATCACCAACTCAATTGACACGAGTTTGAGCAAACTCTGGGAGATGGTGAAGGAAGCCTGGCATGCCGCAGTTCACGGGGTCGCAAAGAGTCGAACATGACTGAGTAACAACAACTACCAGATTCACTGTTTCATCTCCAACACTTAGAAGAACTCCTGGTACATCCAAGCTGCTCAATGTATTAAAACAATCTGCTGAAGGAATGAATGAAATGACACTAAAACAAATCAGATAGGACTAGATCAACTCCAGTCCTTCTAGTATTCTGTGACTATTACCTTACTGCAACATGGTGTCCATCATTAAGTACATATTCCCTTAGCAGGAAACCTAGGAATAACGTTATCACAAGGTCCTAATGCATTTAAATTTACTGCTTTTTTGTTATGTTACTCATCATAACAAAGATGAGTATTTATTTACTTTCCTATGGTTCAGTCCCTCTCTTAAATCTAGGATAAATGACATGTCACTCCTAGGTTCAATAACATTAAGAAATCTTTTCTACATATGTAGGTTTTATTTTCTTAATATATGATCTCTGTTCATTCTTTTATATCTGTAAAACATACTCTGTCTCTTTAAACTCCTCTTTTTGTCACTCATCGTAAAGTCCAGTTGTCCGGCAACAGCTATAAATATTTATATTCCTCAATATCTTCCTGAAATTTAGTATGGCTGGATGTCATCAATTTTATAACTTTGTAACATGCCACCAATTTTCATGTCTAATACTGAATAACAGAAAAGTATGGTGAAAGAGATAAGATGAAGAATGATATAACACTATATAGGTAAATTTTGATTTTATAAATAAAAATAGATTTTGATTTACCTCAAAATCAAATATGCATCCAGTAGGTCTATATTGTTGTTTTAAGATTTTAAGTGATTTGACAGACAAGTAGATGCCACCAAAAATAAGTATGGAAAAATAATTTAGGGATGTCTTTCACTAATTAATTTACTTTGTAAATTTTAGACTCCCTATTAAATATAAGGTAGTCAATGCAGCATATCTTATCACTAAATTAAAGTGGGGATAGAAAAACTCTAGAAATAGCAAGAGTAAACTGAATGAAATATGACAGATCTAAGTTTGAATCTTGGTGGAACCATTCACCTCTCGTAAGCAAGTTACTTAACCTCAAGTAGGTAGCAATATGAAGTAACCACATCTCAGTTCCTTCATCTGTGTTAACCGGGAATAACAATACCTGGCGGGTAATTCAGATTAAATAATATTGAGAAAGGCTGTAGCATCAGAGATGACACAGAGTGGTGACGATGATGACCAGCTTCATGCCTGGTGTCAAGTACCCATGTTGGGCTGCAGCCAGACTGACAGTTCCTTAGGTCTTATTCATCCCTCTATCCTTAGAGCCAAGCATGGTGCTTGGGTCACAGTTAGTGCTTAACTAATGTTTTTGAATATACATAAACATACAAGGTACTGCTGGGAGAAGGAGTATGGTTGGATAAGAGTAAGATACAGTTTTTCTAGTCAGTTTTTAACTACTAGTTTGACCAAAAAGTTGCATCTTCAGAATCCACTTCTTCGTTATTCTAGGATGCTGATGTAAGGGCATTTATGTTTTCTTTGTAGGTGGTAGGTAGAGAATAATTTAGAGGGATTCAAGTTGTCTTCATGATTTTTAACCTATTATAGATATGAATGAAGACCCATTTATATATGAAGAGTCTTACTTCTTATCATCAACCACTAAAAGCTGATCTCTACCCTAGCCTGAATTATCAAACCCTTCCTTAGTTCTGAACCCTTAGTGAAGTCATGCCAAGAATAAGTGCAGATGGGCACAGTGAAAATACACCTGAAATTGAAGAATTATTACTTCTGGTCATGAAGTTGATGAATCTGGTTGTACCCAAAACACAGAATATTGAAGAATTCCACATTTTTTGCTGTTCCACATAGCCTTTAAAAGGATCTGGTTAACAACTGTTTGAGGGTCACATACTTCTTTACTGATATATATTCTCATTATTTCCAAAGGCCTCCAGCTGCTACAGTGGTAGAGTACTAACAGAAAGGGATAACCTATTTGTTTATAAGTGGGTAATGATCTTTCAAGCCCTGCTCACTGCAGAGATTACCTTTTTCCATGTGTTTCCATATTACCTTCAAGGCACAGTCCAAGGACCTTCTGTTTCATTTGATTCATGCTTGACTAACACAGAGGATCAAGCTCTATATTAAGTTTAAGAAACTTTAATATTTATTCACCTGACACATGTTGATCAAACCATTTTCAATGTGTATGCTCAGTCACTCAGACATGTTTGACTTTTTGTGACCCCCATAGCCTGTAGCCCGCCAGTCTCCTCTGTCCATGGGATTCTCGAGGCAAGAATACTGGAGTGGGTTGCCACTTCCTCCTCCAGGGGATCTTCCTGACCCCGGGATTGAACTCATGTTCCTTTCTTTCTATGTGTATATCACCATATTAGATATTTTATCATTCTTCTAGAAAATTTTTGCTTTGGAGATAAGGTGGACAAATAAACAGAAATTTCAGAAATTAAAATACTTGGACTTGTTGGGATTTAAAAACTTCAGGTTCTGTCCTGCAGTATAAACGGCTGATGGCAGACTTCTTTCTCCTGATTACATCTACCCTAACCTTCCAACTCTTCCTCGGGGACAGAAAGTCAAACTAGCCTGTCCTACATGGGAAGTACGAGGCCTATTGAATTAGGTCATAACCTTCAGTGCCTGCAAGGACACTAACAATCTGTCCTGCCTTCCAATGATGTGCAAAGAAAGTGAAAGAGTTACTCGCTCAGTCGTGTGTGACTCTGCGACCCAATGGACTATAGCCCGCCAGGGCTCCTCTGTCCTTGGAATTCTCTAAGCAAGGATACTGGAGTGGGTTGCCATTCCCTTCTCTAGGGGATCTTCCCGACCAGGGACTGAACCCATATCTCCTGCATTGCAGGCAGATTCTTTACCATCTGAGCCACCAGAGAAGCCCTCCCATGATCTGATCGCAGACAACTCACCCTTCCTGGGCCATCCAACTCTGTCACTCTTCCCCTCTGCTCTTTAGACAACTCCTTTATTTTTCTGTCTTACATGACTTCCACTCAGTCATCCAGAAGAGTCTTTTTTATACCCCCTCTGCCCTCTTCTTTCTCTTTGTTTCATTTGAAACAAACCTCATTCCTTGGTAATAGTGCCGGGACATAATTTTATCAAAGAAAAGATACATATACCTTGAAGTTATATAAAGCATAATAAAGACCAAAGGGAAGGGAACTAAAGTTATGAGCACTTTTTGTGCATGGCACTGTATTATCTCAGTTAACTAACTCAATCATCCCTATTATCCTTTAAGTGGGTGTAATTATCCCCGTTTTACATCTGAGAAAGATCACACTCTCTGAAATGGAGGAATCATTGTTTACACTGTGCTGTGTTTAACTTCAGAAGTTTATTTTCTCCCAGTGTTTTCAAAAGAAATCAGAAGTATCTTTTAGAATCTTCAGAAACCTTTGTGTTTCCCATACACCAGGCTCTTGTTTAAGAATCCTCATCTTTCTCAAAGTAAACATACATTGTCCGTTAAGTATCAGCAATCAAGAGAAACAGGATGGCAATATTCTATTCAGTAGCATTACATTTTGGTCTTAATTACAATGTTTGCATTAAGTGCTCTTACTATTTTTTTTTCCCCACTACAAATATATACTGCCGAAGATATATTACAGTTTAAATAGGCTTTTGGGTAGGATTTCAAGACAACTCATAATTTATGAAGTAAGTCCCCAATTCTAAACAATTTATCAATTAACTTGTTGTACAACCTATTTAACTTCCTAAAAATTATGATTAAATGTTTGATAATGGAGTTTGAACAGGTAGGTTGAATATACTGAATGTGGAACTTGAATAGGTTACTAAAGGATATAAGAGTCCAATTTAATTACTTCATTGAATATATTTTATATTCAGGGTAAGATTTAAAGCAAAAATATTCTAAGTAAAATGTGTCCTTTTATACTATTTAATGCTGAACAAACTCTAAAATTCTATAATAGTTTATTCATCATTTGCCCAACAGCAGGTTAGCAGAGAAACAGCTTTTTCAGAAACGTGTAATTTAGACAAGTGACTTTACTGGTGGTGTGTCTAAAATAATACTTTTAAATTTCAAGTAATGAGGTATATAGCTAATTTGCATTTTAAAGCAATTATTATCAATGTCATACTAAATATATTGACTGAAACTAATAATGAGTTTAATGACTTTGGGTCTAGAAGGCTTGAAAGATAAAGAAAAGATATTTATTTTAATCTATATTTTATTTTTATGAACAAATTTTCATTGACACAAATTTTAATGTATTTTCTACTTCATAAACTCCTTGAGATGGGAGTGAGGAAATCACAATTCCCTGGGCCATTAGGTTAAACACTTAGTAAGCTATTAGACTGTGATACTTCTATTTATAACAGTACAACTTGAGATGCATTGGCTAAATGAGTTCCCATAAAAGCAACCCTATAGATTTCTTCTTTCAATGCAGGTCACATGTGACTACTGAGTACTTAAAATATGGTGAGTTCAAGCTGACTGTGCTATAAATAGAAAATACATCTGGATTTCAAAGAATACCAAAAAAAAAAAAAAAAGTGAAATATCTTATTTACAATTTTTATATTGGTTACATGTTGAAATTACAACATTTTGGATCTATTGGGCTAACAAATATATTTATGAAACTAATCTCACCTTTTTACTCTTACTCTTCTTACTTCTTGTTTCTTTTTACTCTTAAATGTGGCTACTAGAAAATTTAAATTATATACATAAGTGGCTTGCATTACATTTCTGCTGTTCAGCACAGCTATAGACAATTCTAAAAGGGAGTGTGTAGGGTAAACAAGGGTAGCATTTCTGCTGTACCCCTGCAGAGAGTCAAATTTCTCTACTCCATTTACTCCATTTCTCTAGAATAAGAAATACATTTAGGGGTGAATTATAATTTATTATTTGATAAAATGTTTAGTTTATCAGGGATAGAAGTGTTAACTTAAATCAAGCTGTTGATAATAAGCATTTTTATAAATTCATATTTAAATTCTTAGAAAACCAATTTTAGACTTATTTGATTATACAAAAGCCACTGAATATTTTATATATTTCAAAATACTATAATACATAATATGTATAATATACTGTCATATAATTCTCAAACCAACTGACTTGATAGTGGTTTTTTCAGAAATGGTTCCTGACTTTTTAATCCCAAGATGCCCTAAAAAGGTGTCTTACGCCTCCACAGGGTGATGGCTCATTACAGCAATAACTGTTTCTTGCTTTTTGTTTTCTTGTTGGTCTATTTTTGAGCTCAGATAAAATATTTTACATTTATTGTAAAGGACACCAGCTGTTTGAAATCTTGACTGGTGAATTTTTGGGTTTCTGTGTTTAGTTTTGACCTGTGGCTGAAACTGCTGCTATAAAGTTCTCTATATATGTGTGACTGTAATTCAGAAAAGCCTTTATCTCTTTTTATGAGCATCTAGTTATTTTCTTACACCTGGAGAGAATTAATAAGTTATTACAACCCATAAACTAAAGGTGTTTTGTTCTGATTGGTTTATAGTGGTAAACAGACACGTATAAATCTAATATTCCCCCCAAATTAACAGAAAGTTTTTTAAAAATAGAACTTCTCTAAAGTCCTATAGTTAAAAAAATTCTTAAATGGCTAGCTCAGAAACATTTTTATAAAAGGATCCAAATTTACATAGTTAAGGTGAATTTTTGAACAAATTAGACAAACAACTTTGGTCTAAAAAAGTTTTATGTCTTTTCCTTTAGTTTATAATTATAGACTTTGTTTTTTAAAATAAGATTTGAGTTTGTTTCCTTACAGACTAAGCTAAACTTTAATTTCTTACGTTGGTTTAGGATTATGAAAAATATAAAACAGGCATCCAATTAAACTGAATCATAATTCTGACAAGCTTTTTTCATAACAGTAATTATTTATAGTACATTACCTACCATTAATTTACAAGTTACCTAAAACATACACATACTACATGTTTGTTATGAGTTCAATTTGCTTGAGGAAACTCTCCAAACCAAACTGTTTTTTTAGGCAGTGGGGAAAAAAACCCTTGTCAGTTGGAGATGCATTCCCTACTTTGTCAATGTGTTTCTGAGGCAAATCAGCCTCATGCAACAGAGTAGTCTGAAGTATATTTTGGTAAGAGGAGATAGCATTATATATATTGATTGTATTGACTGAGACATTTACTCCACAGTCATTTATAGTTTTAAAAATATCTGGCCATCTGACTCTAGTAATTGCTCTCAACTAAACTAGATTGAAGAGGGCAAAACCAAGGCAAAGAAATTTTGCTAAGATTTTTTGCATTAATATAGATGAGAAAGAAGAGGAACCTGAACTAAGGAAGTACCAAAGTTAATAGAGAATGGAGATAGACTGTAGATGGTAGAACCTATCACATGTGATGTCAGACTAGATGTAAGGAGCTGATAAAATGGAGAAAATATCCAGGTTAGGTAACTAACTGGGTGTGATAAATGCAGATTATTTAGATAAGTAATCAGTAGGAAACACCCCTGCACATTTATGAGGGAGATGAGAAATTTATTTTTGGAAATGTTCTTTATAGTACTGCGAGGTGTTCAGGTACAAAAATACAGAAAGACACAGAAATAAGCAAATATATTCATATCTTAGAAATTCAGGTTAGGAGCCCAAGAGAAGTGTCTGCAATAAGAGAGAAGCTGGCAGTCATCAGTTTAGAACTGAATGATATAGTCCAGATAACACATAGGAAAATTCTGGGGAACAGAAATATTGAGAAAAAGAAAACTGAGCATGAGATAGGGCAGGACAGTTAGAATGACAGAAGGGAAATCAACAGAGGATACTGTCAGAGGAGCCATGAGATGGAGAAACTTCAAGTGGGAGGAGGTGATCAATGGTGACACATGCTTCAGATACACCATGGAGCTCTGCCATGGTGCCCTTCACAGAGATAGTTCAGCAAAGTGGTGGGAGTGGAACCTGCATCAAGCAGGATAAAGACTGAATGTGGTGATAGACCAGCACAGTGCAGAACCGGATAGTACCTTTGACTATGCAGGGGGAGACATGGGAAGTCACTAAAGAGTGGGTGGGGGCTGGGAGGAGGCATGTATGTATGTGCATATGTATGAAAGTATGTGTACGTGTAAACTGCGTGCTTAGTCGCTCAGTTGTGTCCAACTCTTTTATGACCCCGTGGACTGTAGCCCGCCAGGCTCCTCTGTCCATGGGATTCTCCAGGCAAGAATACTGGAGTGGGTTGCCATTTCCTCCTCCAGGGGATCTTCCTGACCCAGGAATCGAACTCCCGTCTCCTGCATTGCAGGCAGATTCTTAGCCTGTTGAGTCATGTGTAAGTATGCATTTAAAAGATTGGAGAGATTTGAATTTATTTATGTCTTAGGAGAAAGACAAAGCAACAGAAAGTCTTCAAAAACATTAACTGTTTTTAAAATACACAGTCTCATGAAGCAAGACTGGGAGGGCTGGGAAGAACGCCAGCCGGTGACAATCAGTGAGAAAGGAAACACTGGATATTAAGGACACAATCTAGGAGTCTGGTTCCTTTTGTAAATGGTTTAGGTTTAAGAAACTCAATCTATCTTTCTAACCCAATTTTGCAAATAAGGCAACTCATTAACAAAAAGGAATCAGGTTTTGCTAGAGTTTGGCATCTTTCATTTCTACTTCAGTGGTCTCTAATCTCTGCTTAAAACTAATAAGTATATTTGATTTTTATTTAATTTCCTTATATTAAATACTGAGATATTAAAGGCAAACTGTAACTTAATGAAGGCACTCACGATTCGAACAAGCCAGGATAAGGTGGATGTTGCCGTAGAATAATGTGTGTTGTAATGGTAGGGAGGACTCTGATCATCTTCCCAGGTCTCGTAGCGCTCCGCATAAAACACAGCTCTCTTTGGGTTCAAAGCACCGATCGGCTGTAAAAAGAGAAAAAGAAGCACTGTGTTTAATATAGTCATATTAGATATTCAACATTATAACTCTTTACTTGAAAGTATTTACTGTGAATTCATTTTAACAATAGACTATGTGTTATTTTGCATTATATTTTTACCAAATTTGATTTTGATATTGACATTTGATTTTGATAATCACTACATTTGTTAAAATTCACTCAAGAAATGATTTATGTATGCAGGGTTTCTAGGTTTTATTGAAAGTTTCCATAAACTAGATTCTCAGAGATGAGCCAGTTTAAACTGTTAAGGCAAAACCAGTATTTTGGTGTTATTTTGTCTACCTAACCACAGCCATAATGAATATTTAGCTTGATCACAGGAAATCGAGTGAGAAAGTGAAGAAGCAGTTGACCATGTGACCATCACATTAGAAAAATCTTGTCTTAATAGCCAGTTACCCAGAGTGTGAAAGACAGTAGTCACACATATGGAAACCATGTTGGAATTTTAGTCCCATTATTACACAGATGTAGCAAGTATTCTTTTATTAAATTCACCTGGAAATCTGAGGCTGGTGGAAATAATCCAGACAATTCAGATTCCCTGGAAAGCATTGTGTTAAGGCCATTAAGTCTTGTCTTAGCAACACCACTACACTACTGACTACGACATTAATCCCTACAGTGGAACACATGGTAAAATGCTCAGGATACTACATATGTGTGTGTATATATATATATTTTTTTTTTTCAACAAAGTATATGTTAGTTGGACCATTGTCTCAAACTTCCCAGGACACCATTTATCAAGATTTTCTAACATATAGTACTCACGATTTCAAATAGCAAACTGCCTTAGCTTAAGTTTTTGTCTGATTTTGACTTATTGGCATATGGAACCCATTCATATAAACCTAATAGCTGCACTGCTTTGTTTTAGGTTGCATACTGTAAGAAACAAAAGTTTCTCTAGAAAGCAAAAGATGAATAGTATGTAAAATATATAATTCCTTTATTTCAAAATGTAATATTACTAGTTAGCTATGAAGTTCCCCCCAGGGCTTAATTTTAACAAGAGAAGTAGTAGAAAATTGGTGTTTCAGTGGAAGACAAATAATGTTACACAAGAGAGAAAGATTAATAAATTGCTTGTAAGCTTTTTCTTTGGGTCTCAGGGGACTAATTCAAACAATACCATGATGTCAGCAGTTAAAAAGTCTTTTAAAATTTTCATAATAAACTCTTATTTGCAAGGATTCTTATCCTGAATATTAAAACTATTTATAAATTATGTTATTTTTCCTTAAACTTAATTATGACTTAACAAAGACTAAATAATGTTTTCAAAACTTTGGCTTAAATATAGTTTTTAAATATTCTAAGGCTTAAACCTTATTCTCTGCTAAATGTTACTGCCTATCTCTCAAAAATTTTTTACTTGCATACAGAAAGCAATGTAACTTCATTAAATGTCAACAAAGTATTAATAATATTTAACATAAACATATAATTTTTTGGTAAAAGGGCAATTACTACAATAAAATTAATGTTGAGTTCTATTACAAATTAAAATAGTAAGTTGTTCATTTAAACTGGCCTATATATTTTATGGTATTCTCAGGTGGCACAGTGGTAAAGAATCTGCTTGCCAAAGCAGGAGATGTGGGCTCAATTCATGGATCGGGATGATCCCCTGGAGAGGGAAATGGGAAACAACTCCAGTATTTTGCCTGAAAAATTCCACGGATAGAGGAGCCTGGCAGGCTACAGTCCAAGGGGTTGCAAAGAATTGGATATGACTGAGCATGCATGCACATATTTTATACTTTTTAGATATGCAGATAAGTTTTTCTAATTCAATATTATAAATTATAATATAATTATTTTTTCAGAGCATTTAAATGTTGAGTACTTTATTCTGTCTTGAATAGGCTTATAGATCTTTCATATGCATAAAATGTCTACACAATCTCTCAGGATTGACCTTACCTGACACTGTTCTGCAAGGCCTCACAAAACCAAACCCCCAAAAGGGCCTCATGGCTCTTCTTCTAATCTTTTCCAGGCTTCCCTCAACTACTTGAAAGTAGAAAAAGTAAAAATAAATCTGTACGCTTTTTATTTTATTCAAGTTCCATCAAAGTCATTTTATTGGAGTGTTTTACAGAATAATATGTTGTAGGAAACAGCTGCCCTGTATCAAAGCTTATATATGCCTCCACGAGTAATTTCTTAAAATACATGTCTACTGTTGAATTTTCATCCAATGCATTTAGAAATACATTTTATAAAACAAGTATAAATAGTTTGGCTTGTACTTATTATTTTTCTATTATTTTACTTCAATCAAGAAGCAATACTTTATTTAAAGGAAAAATGCTTCAAAATATCTGTTTGGGAAATGAGTTTCATCACAGATGACATATCTTCTTATGAGATCCAAATAGATATATCTATCTATCTATGTCTATCCATCTGTTTGGCCTATGTACCAAACTATCTACCCACTTATTTACCTACCTATCATCAATCAATTAGTCACCTACCTATACCTATCTACTCAGTCACTCACTTGTCTGACTCTTTGTGACTGCACAGACTGTAGCCTGCAAATCTCCTCTCTCCATGGAAATTTCCAGGCAAGAATACTGGAGCAGGTTGCCATTTCCTCCTCCAGGAGCCCGACCCAGGGATTGAACCTATGTCTCCAGCGTCTCCTGCATCGGCAGGTGGATTCTTTACCACTGCATCACCTGGGAAGCCCATACACCACCTACTTAACCCATGTATAAAGTGATAAGGCTGCAAATTTGTTACCCTTTTAAAAATTGAGCAACTAATGCAATGTCAATACCACTTGGATTTAGTAAATAAATAAGGTAGAATTATGATTTAAAAAACAGAACACCTAAAACTACACTTAATGAAATTTACACATTATTTTGCAATCTTTTTCGATTTTCATCATAACTACCATAGCAACAATCAGTTTTATTTTCTCTCAAACAGTAGGCATTTAGATATAGCCAGCTCTGGGCTTTTTAGGAATTCCCACATGAAATTTATAACTGAAAGTTTACAGCTTGCTACTAGATTTGCTATTTTGTCCTTGTGAATTTGTATGTCAAGTTGATGCTTAACATATTGCAGAAAATTATGATAATAACAATGCAAAATTTAAAATAATTTTACCTCTATACTTTATTATTATAATTCAAATTCTAACACTGCTATAAAGCCTGTATAGCTTGTAAAAAGCACTATTTTCAATATAAAATTGATGGAAATTACATGTGTAACATTATCATGTCTACATGAAACACTATTAAATTTACTGAAGAAATGCTGTTGAGGATTTTCTCTGCTCAATCACTTAATTTACCTGTTTTGAATACTGAGAGAGAGATTTGTTTCAGCAATAGTATCATAAAAAGCTTTGTTTCCTGATAAACTGTGATTTTTATTGTATGGGACAAAATTCCTGACAAATGCTTATGGAGATTTACATTACTAAAGGCTCTGAGAAATATTACTGTAAATAGCATTGCTTAACTGTGTCTATTCCTACTAGAACATCATCTTTCTTTTGTTTTGCTACTAAATGCAATAGAACTAGTGTCTCCTAAAATGTACTTTGAAAAATTCTGGTTAGAATAATTATAGTATATATTTTTGATTGTTAACTTTTTTTTTGGTTTCCTTTTCCTATTTTCTTTTCCCTTCTGTTCTTTTCAGTTCAGTTCAGTTCAGTCGCTCAGTTGTGTCCGACTCTCTGCAACCCCATGAATCGCAGCACGCCAGGCCTCCCTGTCCATCACCAACTCCCGGAGTTCACTCAAACTCATGTCCATCGAGTTGGTGATGCCATCCGGCCATCTCATCCTCTGTCATCCCCTTTTCCTCCTGCCCCCAATCCCTCCCAGCATCAGGGTCTTTTCCAATGAGTCAGGTCTTTGCACGAGGTGGCCAAAGTATTAGAGTTACAGCCTCAGCATCAGTCCTTCCAAAGAACACCCAGGACTGATCTCCATTAGAATGGACTGGTTGGATCTCCTTGGAGTCCAAGGGACTCTCAAGAGTCTTCTCCAACACCACAGTTCAAAAGCATCAATTCTTCAGTGCTCAGCTTTCTTCACAGTCCAACTCTCACGTTCATACATGATTACTGGAAAAACCATAGCCTTGACTAGACGGACCTTTGTTGGCCAAGTAATGTCTCTGCTTTTGAATATGCTATCTAGGTTGGTCATAACTTTCCTTCCAAGGAGTAAGTGCCTTTTAATTTCATGGCTGCAATCACCATCTGCAGTGATTTTGGAGCTCCCAAAAATAAAGTCTGACACTTTCTACTGTTTCCCTATCTATTTGCCATGACATGATGGGACCAGATGCCATGATCTTAGTTTTCTGAATGTTGAGCTTTAAGCCAACTTTTTCACTCTCCTCTTTCACTTTCGTCAAGAGGCTTACACTACCATGACAAAATAAATAAGTTACAGGGTTATATTGTACAGCAAAGAGAATATAGCCAGTATATATAATAACTTTAAATGGAATATAACCTATAAAAATTTTGAATCACTGTTTTGTACCTCTGTTACTAATATAATATTGTATATCAACTACACTACAATTAAAAAAGGGATAAGAAAAAATAAATTGCTCATTAAAAAAAAAATTACTCTGTGGTCCTTGACTAAATACTATCTTGAACAAACCAATTTTTAAAGACATACAGTAGGTAACTAGAAAAACCTGACTATGGTCACAGTTTTAGATAATATTAGGGAAATACCATAAAGTTTTGTTAGGTGTAAAGATAGTATTCTGGTAATGGAGGAAAATGTATTTTTCTTATTAAAATATTTAGGGATAAAGTGTAATATCTTTAATTTACCTTAAAAGCACTTCGGTAAAACAAAAAAAAGCTAAAATGTTAATAATTAACATCTAGGTATTGGGTAAGTGGGTATTAATAACTGTTGGTGCTTTTCTTTTGAAAAGTTTTATAATAAAAAGTCAAAATAAAATAAAAATGGAATGTAAAAACCAAAAAAAATCTTTCAAATTCTAACCAATAGTGCTTATGTTTTAAGTTGTTCTTATTGATAAGAATGCTTTTAAATTGGAAATTTGTGGTTGCAAAATATGTGAATATTTTGGTCTCTTAAATAGATTAAATCTCCCCTTTGCAGTTTTATGCACACTATTAACTTGCTTAATATGGCCTTTAATCATCAGGTGAAATTCCGCTAATCACAACACTGTTCCCACTTACATTCTTAAGAAATGGAGTCTGAAGTAATGAAGCATTAATAAAAGGAAGTGTTAAAAATTATATTTTGTTGGCTTTAACCGAGTGTATTTCTTTTAATACTTTTTCATAGGGTGAATAAACACAATTAATTATATTATGAAAAAAGATAAACTTTGAGCCAAAGTTGCAATTTGATTAGCAAAGTTTATGAGCACGTTAGTACATGGGTTGGTTCCACATGGGACCGAAGTCTCTGCAGAGGGAGAGTGGCTCACTCCAGGCATTGCTGTTGCCTCCTCTGCTTCTATTTGACATGGTTGTCTCAGCGTTTAGGAAATGTGGAGAGCATCTAGGAGATAACGTAGTCAATAGGCATTTAATTAAAAAAAAAAAAGTACATTCTACCTATTGTGGAGAAATTATAGGTAAGAAATAAGAAGGAAATACAATCTGTGTTAACTAGTACAATTTCTCCTAGAACTGTGGGGATAGAATGAGAAAATCTATGTACACTGCTTTAGCACTATGCCTGGCACATAACAGTACATGTGAAATGTGGGCTGTTATTATTCAGTTCAGTGCAGTTCAGTTGCTCAGCCGTGTCTGACTCTTTGCGACCCCATGAATCGCAGCACGCCAGGCCTCCCTGTCCATCACCAACTCCTGGAGTCCATTCAGACTCATGTCCATCAAGTCAGTGATGCCATCCAGCCATCTCATCCTTTGTCGTCCCCTTCTCCTCTTGCCCCCAATCCCTCCCAGCATCAGAGTCTTTTCCAATGAGTCAGCTCTTCGCATGAGGTGGCCAAAGTACTGGAGTTTCAGCTTTAGCATCAGTCCTTCCAAAGAAATCCCAGGGCTGATCTTCAGAATGGACTGGTTGGATCTCCTTGGAGTCCAAGGGACTCTCAAGAGTCTTCTCCAACACACAGTTCAAAAGCATCAATTCTTCCGCACTCAGCCTTCTTCACAGTCCAACTCTCACATCCATACATGACCACTGGAAAAACCATAGCCTTGACTAGACGGACCTTTGTTGGCAAAGTAATGTCTCTGCTTTTGAATATGCTATCTAGGTTGGTCATAACTTTTCTTCCAAGGAGTAAGCGTCTTTTAACTTCATGGCTGCAGTCACCATTTGCAGTGATTTTGGAGCCCAAAAAAATCAAGTCAGCCTCTGTTTCCACTCTTTCCCTATCTATTTCCCATGAAGTGATGGGACCAGAGGCCATGATTTTCGTTTTCTGAATGTTGAGATTTAAGCCAACTTTTTCACTCTCCTCTTTCACTTTCATCAAGAGGCTTTTTATTTCTTCATCACTTTCTGCCGTAAGGGTGGTGTCATCTGCATATCCGAGGTTATTGATATTTCTCCCGGCAATCTTGATTCCAGCTTGTGCTTCCACCAGCCCAGAGTACATGATGTACTCTGTATACAAGTTGAATAAGCAGGGTGACAATATACAGCCTTGACGTACTCCTTTTCCTATTTGGAAGCGGTCTGTTGTTCCATGTCCAGTTCTAACTGTTGCTTCCTGACCTGCATACAGGTTTCTCAAGAGGCAAGTCAGGTGGTCTGGTGTTCCCATCTCTTTCAGAATTTTCCACAGTTTATTGTGATCCACATGGTCAAAGGCTTTGGCATAGTCAATAAAGCAGAAAGAGATGTTTTTCTAGAACTCTCTTCTTTTTCCATGATCCAGCGGATGTTGGCAATTTGATCTCTGGTTCCTCTGCCTTTTCTAAAACCAGCTTGAACATCTGGAAGTTCTCGGTTCACATGTTGCTGAAGCCTGGCTTGGAGAATTTTGAGCATTACTTTACTAGCGTGTGAGATGAGTCCAATTGTGCGGTAGTTTGAGCATTCTTTGGCATTGCCTTTCTTTGGGATTGGAATGAAAACTGACCTTTTCCAGTCCTGTGGCCACTGCTGAGTTTTCCAAATTTGCTGGCATACTGAGTGTAGCACTTTCACAGCATCATCTTTCAGGATTTGGAATAGCTCAACTGGAATTCCATCACCTCCACTAGCTTTGTTTGTAGTGATGCTTTCTGAGGCCCACTTGACTTCACATTCCAGGATGTCTGGCTCTAGGTGAGTGATCATACCATCGTGATTCTCTGGGTCGTGAAGATCTTTTTTGTACAGTTCTTCTGTGTATTCCTGCCACCTCTTCTTAATATCTTCTGCTTCTGTTAGGTCCATACCGTTTCTGTCCTTTATCAAGCCCATCTTTGCATGAAATGTTATCATTTTGCTGTTATCATTACCCTGGAATAATTCCTAAGAAAGTTAGTTTAAAATATCTTAGTGAAAAGTACTCAATTTTACATAAAAACAATAGAGGTAAAAATAAAATACCTTAAATCTTCATGTGTCAGTTCTAAAAGATGTCAAAGTGCTAAATAGTGGGGTGATGATGAGTCTGTAAGTTTCAAGATCATCACTACTCACTGTTCCATTTCAGCTGGGAAACAAGGTTCAAAGAGACTGACTCTGGCCTAATTTTGCCACAATGATGCTATATTTTAGATGTGACACATGGCAGGTGAAATAAAAGCACATACAGCACACAGGAGAAAAGTGCTCCAGCTGTTCCCAGTTCCTTTTTTAACAGGTTACATTTTTAAAAGTAGGACAGGTTGCAGTATTTTCACCTCTCTATCTCCCTTTCTGAAAGGATAGGACACTTAGCTAAATGGGAAGGCATGAGAAAAGAGGCTAAGCAGACTTTAGCATAAGCGGACAAATTAGGACTGGGTGGGGACTTCTGTGTAAATCCTTAAGGCTCCCTGTCACCCTCTATGTGTCCCCAACAAACAACAGTGGAGAAGAAAACAAACCAAAAATGTATCGCTATTTCTGTGTGTATGTGTGTGCATACTAAGTCGCTTTGCTGCTGCTGCTGCTGCTAAGTCGCTTCAGTCGTGTCCGACTCTGTGGGACCCCATAGACGTCAGCTCACCAGGCTCGCCCGTCCCTGGGATTCTCCAGGCAAGAACACTGGAGTGGGTTGCCATTTCTTTCTCCAATGCATGAAGGTGGAAAGTGAAAGTGAAGTCGCTCAGTCGTGTCTGACTCTTAGCGACCCCATGGACTGCAGCCCACCAGGCTCCTCCGTCCATGGAATTTTCCAGGCAAGAGTACTGGAGTGGGGTGCCATTGCCTTCTCTGCTAAGTCACTTCAGTCATGCCCAACTCCTTGAGACCCTATATATAGACTGTAGCCTGCCAGGCACCTCTGTCCATGGGAGTCTCCAGGCAAAATAATGGAGCCTGCCATTTCCTACCCCAGGGACCCGACCCTGGAATCGAACCTCCCTGTCTTCTGTCTCCTGCATTAGCAGGAGGGTTCTTTACCACTAGAACCACCTGGGAAGCCCTTCTGGGTACTATGTTTCTGTGTTAGTCACTCAGGCAGGTCCAACTCTTTGCAACCTCACAGGCTGTAGTGTGCCAGGCTCCTCTGTCCATGGGATTCTTCAGACAAGAGAATGGCTTGCCATTCCCTTCTGCAGAGGATCTTCCCGCTCCCGGGAATGAACCCTGGTCTCCTGCATTGTTGGCAGATTCTCTACCGTTTGAGCTACAGGAAAGTCCTGGCTACTATAGTGAATGTGAATCAACTTGTTTCTTTGTCTGCACTTTTTGTGGTTTTTCTTCTTTCCAATTAGAAGGAAAGGAGCATAATACACAACCAGGTGAACTAAAAATGACTGTCAGCTATTCAGGGTATGGGCCAGTTCTTAACTGTCTTTTTCTTTCTACTGCCTGGCACAGAGTAGCTGTGCAATAAATGCTTATGTAATGAAAGAATAAGTGAATGGATACAATTATTAATTTGAAACTGGTGCCCTTTTGCATAGTACCCCTTGCAAATTATTGCCTTCAGTTTGGATTATTCCATGAGTTTGAAACAGTATCCTCTGCCCACAGGATTCTCCAGACAAGAATACTGGAGTAGGTTGCCATGTACTCCTTCTGCCTGGATCTTCCAGAAGCAGGTATTGAACCCAACCCCTTCATACATTGGCGGGTAGGTTCTTTACCACTAGTACCACCTGGGAAACCCAAAACAGTATCCAGATTTTGCCAATACATATCTTGCCTTAAGCAAAGGAAAAAAGGAAAGATATACCCATTTGAATGCAGAGTTCCAAAGAATAGCAAGGAGAGATAAGAAAGCCTTCCTCAGAGATCAACGCCAAAAAACAGAGGAAAACAATAGAATGGGAAAGACTGCAGATCTCTTCAAGAAAATTAGAGACACCAAGGGAACATTTCATGCAAAGATGGGCTCAATAAAGGAAGAAATGGTATGGACCTAACAGAAGCAGAACATATTAAGAAGAGGTGGCAAGAATACACAGAAGAACTATACAAAAAAGATCTTCATGATCCAGATAAGCACGATGGTGTGATCACTCACCTAGAGCCAGACATCCTGGAATGTGAAGTCAAGTGGGCCTCAGAAAGCATCACTACAAACAAAGCTAGTGGAGGTGATGGAATTCCAGTTGAGCTATTCCAAATCCTGAAAGATGATGCTGTGAAAGCGCTGCACTCAATATGCCAGCAAATTTGGAAAACTCGGCAGTGGCCACAGGACTGGAAAAGGTCAGTTTTCATTCCAATCCCAAAGAAAGGCAATGCCAAAGAATGCTCAAACTACCGCACAATTGGACTCATCTCACACGCTAGTAAAGTAATGCTCAAAATTCTCCAAGCCAGGCTTCAGCAATATGTGAACCGTGAACTTCCAGTTCAAGCTGGTTTTAGAAAAGGCAGAGGAACCAGAGATCAAATTGCCAACATCCGCTGGATCATGGAAAAAGAAGAGAGTTCCAGAAAAACATCTCTTTCTGCTTTATTGACTATGCCAAAGCCTTTGACCGTGTGGATCACAATAAACTGTGGAAAATTCTGAAAGAGATGGGAATACCAGACTATCTGACTTGCCTCTTGAGAAACCTGTATGCAGGTCAGGAAGCAACAGTTAGAACTGGACATGGAACAACAGACCGCTTCCAAATAGGAAAAGGAGTACGTCAAGGCTGTATATTGTCACCCTGCTTATTTAACTTCTATGCAGAGTACATCTTGAAAAACACTGGGCTGGAGGAATCACAAGCTGGAATCAAGATTGTCGGGAGAAATGTCAATAACCTTAGATATGCAGATGATACCACCCTTATGGCATAAAGTGAAGAAGAACTAAAGAGCCTCTTGATGAAAGTCAAAGAGAGAGAAAAAGTTGGCTTAAAACTCAATGTTCAGAAAACGAAGATCATGGCATCTGGTCCCATCACTTCATGGCAATTAGATGGGGAGAGAGTGGAAACAGTGGCTGACTTGATTTTTCTGGGCTCCAAAATCACTGCAGATGGTGACTGCAGCCATGAAATTAAAAGACGTTTATTCCTTGGAAGGCAAGTTATGACCAACCTAGTCAGCATATTAAAAAGCAGAGACATCACTTTGCCAACAAAGGTCCGTCTAGTCAAGACTATGGTTTTTCCAGTGGCCGTGTATGGATGTGAGAGTTGGACTATAAAGAAAGCTGAGCACTGAAGAATTGATGCTTTTGAACTGTGGTGTTGTGGAAGACTCTTGAGAGTCCCTTGGACTGCAAGAAGATCCAACCAGTCCATCCTAAAGGAGATCAGTCCTGGGTGTTTATTGGTAGGACTGATGTTGAAGCTGAAACTCCAATCCTTTGGCCACTTGAAACGAAGAGCTGACTCATTTGAAAAGACCCTAATGCTGGGAAAGATTGAGGGCAGGAGGAGAAGTGGACGATAGAGGATGAGATGGTCAGACGGCATCACTGACTCAATGGACATGGGTTTGGGTGAACTCCAGGAGTTGGTGATGGACAGGGAGGCCTGGCGTGCTGCAGTTCATGGGGTCGCAAAGAGTCGGACATGACTGAGCGACTGGACTCAACTGAACCTTTTCTTAAAATAGTACTTATCCGTCAGTTTTGCAACAGAAGGCAGTCTAACAAAAATGATTTTCAGATTGGGTTCTATGTTAAGGCGACCTTCAACATACATTTAGAACAGATTTCTTACTTGGCTGTAGCTTTTTTTGGCAGATGGTATATAATTAAACTTATACATTCACATTTTCATGTTCTAACCAGTTTTATATCATCAGAGTCAGCTACCAATATACTTAGTTTTGCCCATTTTTCATGTTTTGTTAAAGCCTGAGCATTAGGTAAATTACATGCTAATGCAAATAAAACTAACTTCATCATAGATATTGTTAATTTATAATGAGAAAGATAAAATGACCGTAGAAACTTGCACCACATTGCCTAGTTGAGCACTCCCTACGCTAACAAGGTAAATAAACCCTTTTCTATGTGGTGTGTCGGCGTTTGACAATATCAAGGGTGGACAGTTGAGAGTATTCACACTTCAGTGCATCCATTTGCATTATCACATTTCTAAACCTCGAGGCATTATCACTTCCTTTTTAAAGTGGCATAATAATTTGGGAAATAATGGTAATGGTTATCATCATCTGTCAATCAAACAACTCCTGTGTTAACAAAACATATTTTTTCCACACAATGAATGGGTGTGTGTGTGATGTCCTATGCTCATGTCAATATTAGTAAGATTTGGCTCTTGTGATGAAACTATTTCATTTATCAGAGGGCTTGACTAGGAAATAGGAAAATTCCATTTACACTTTAGTGAGCAAGGGGCTGTGCTTCATGTCAAAGCCACATAACCACTCTAATTGCAGAGTAAAATTCATGGGTGTATGTAGATAACTGAAACAGTGGCATATATCATGCTTTAAGGTAGATTTTGCCACAAAGTCACATCTCCATGAGGAAAATCTGTATAAATTTGGAGAAAAATCTCTACACTCAGTGTTGGTTGAGTACTGAAAAGATATGTCAATGATGGGTTGTTTCATTAGCTGCCCATCATGTCAAACAATACATATGACCTCTAACCTGCACATGTAATGAATAAAACTTGAACTTGTGATGTCTAATCTGAAGAGGGGTCTAATATATTTTACTGATGAGGAACTTACTTTAATTGCTCCTGTGCTCTTCAAATGTTAAGTGGGTGAAGGAAGAGTAAGAATATTATAAATGCAATAAAATATTTCATTTAAATAAATGTGTATCTCAAATTTAAATAAACATTTAACTTCAGTAATTTGATGTTTAAGACTTTCGTTAACTTGGAAATCTACACAGATGAAAAAACAGTCATTTATTGCATGAGAAGCATTTCATATTTTATTAAAAATTGTTGCTTTTGATTTTATTAAAATAAAATTAAACCGATCTTCATCACTAGATTGCTTTCAATCACGAACTCTCAACTGAGAGTTACAGAATTCTGCTTTATTGGCCCCTAGTCACTGAATGCCACTGTGTGTTGGGCATTATGACGGATGCCTTACCTACATTATTGCACCTAACTTACAACTCCATGTGAATACTGTTGTGTTCATTGTAAAGAAGAGGAAACAGAGGTTCAGAGAGCTTAGGAAACAAGCCTAAGTCTGCATAGCGGGTGAGAGAGCTACATTTGAAGAGCTCACATTCTTTCCATGTTCTGTTTATGACCTCTCTCTTTTCTCCTCTTAATTTTAATACCGATACACATAAAGGAAAACTGAAAAGGTGCGATGATTCTGGAGCTAGCCTTTCCCAGCAGCCAGTACAGAGAACAGAAACCTCCAGTATTCCCCTCTCTCTATAACTGAGAGCTGAGTGCCTGCTGAAGCCGACTTTGTGAAGAGTAAGAAAGCCATCTCCAGCTCATATTGCTATCCTGCCCATGGCACTGAAGCCCCAGGGAAGGTATGTCTGGGGCAGACCCATTATTTTTATTTATTTTCTCATTTTTGGTTCTTGTCTGGATCCTATAAAAATATCATTACTAATTTTTCCAATGTGATTTTGTTGAGTATTGGTGGCAGTTTAGTTGCTAAGTCGTGTGCGACTCTTGAGACCCCGTGGACTGAAGCCCACCACGCTTCTCTGTCCATGGGATTTTCCAGGCAAGAATACTGGAGTAGGTTGCCAATTTCTTTCTCCAAGGGATCTTCCCAACCCAGGGATTTAATCTGGGTCTCGTGCACCGCAGGCAGATTCTTTACCAACTAGCTACCAGGGAATTCCTGTTAAGTATTAGATATGGCTTAAAAATGAAATAGCCATTGTTTTGTTAATATTGTCAGAACATTTTGGGGAAGTATGTAAGAAATGTATGTAACAGCTGAATTATGTACTTAGATCAGTTATGGGAAGAAACAGACCCAGGTGTACATAGATGTTTTACACCCTTTCCTAGCCCTCTCATTTGCTTCAGTGAAGCATCCAGGATTCCTTGAGAGAGAGATCCTTCTTTGCATTGAGAGTTAGATCTGGATTTTATGATACAAGCAATTTGTAGGAGAGGGGCTCTTTAAGAAAAGGAGCATAAAACTACAGACGTACAATTAAGGGCAAGTGATAAGAAGAGGCCCCTGAAACTTAAGGAGCTTTGAAGTTTAAGCTTCACTAGCTTAAATTAATTATGATAAATTTATTTCTGACTCCACTTAATGTCATATATTACAACCATTGTGTTGTTTAGTCACTAAGTCACACTCAACTCTTTTGTGACCCAATGGACTGTAGCCTGCCAGGCTCCTATGTCTATGGGATTTCCCAGGTAAGAATACTGGCCATTTCCTTCTCCAGGAACTCTTTCCAACCCAGGGATCAAACCCGTGTCTCCTGTACTGGCAGGTGGATTCTTTACGACTGAGCCACCATGGAGGTTCATATATTATAATTATTATTGTCGTTCAGTCGCCACGTTGTGTCTGACTCTTCATGACCCCATGGGCTGCAGCATGCCAGGCCTCCCTGTCCCTTACCATCTCCCGGAGTTTGCCCAAGTTCATGTCCCTTGCATTGGTGATGTCATCCAACCATCTCATCCTCTGTCATCCTCTTCTCCTTCTGCCTTCAACCTTTCCCAGCATTAGGGTTTTTTCCCAATGTGTTGGCTCTTTGCATCAGGTGGCCAAAGTATTGGTGCTTCAGCTTCAGCATCAATCCATCCAATGAGTATTCAAAGTTGATTTCCCTTAATATTGACTGGTTTGATCTCCTTGCTATCCAAGGGACTCTCATGAGTCATCCCCAGCACCACAGTTCAAAAGCATCAATTCTTTGGCACTCTACCTTCTTTATGGTCCAGCTCGTACAACCGTACATGACTACTGGAAAGACAATAGCCTTGACTATATGGACCTCTGTTGGCAAAGTGATGTCTTTGCTTTTTAACACACTCTCTAGGTTTGTCATAGCTTTCCTAACAAGAGGCAACTGTTTCTAATTTCATGGCTGCAGTCATCATCCTCAGTGATTTTAGGACCCAAGAAGAGGAAATCTGTCACTGCTTCCACCTTTTCCTCTTCTATTTGCCATGAAGTGATGGGGCCAGATGCCATGATCATAGTTTTTTAATATTTAGTTTTAAGCACAGCTTTTTCACTTTCCTCTTTCACCCTCATCAAGAGGTTCTTTAGGTTCTCTTTGCTTTCTGCCATTAGAGTGGGTGTTCATTGGAAGGACTGATGCTGAGGCTGAAACTCCAATATTTTGGCCACCTCATGCAAAGAGTTGACTCATTGGAAAAGACCCTGATGCTGGGAGGGATTGGGGGCAGGAGGAGAAGGGGATGACAGAAGATGAGATGGCTGGATGGCATCACCGACTCGATGCACATAAGTTTGGGGGAACTCTGGGAGTTGGTGATGGATAGGGAGGCCTGGCGTGCTTCGATTCATGGGGTCGCAAAGAGTCGGACACGACTGAGCGACTGAACTGAACTGAGCACATATCTGAGGTTGTTGATATTTCTCTTCATAATCTTGATTCCAGCTTGTAACTTATTCATATTATATGTGTAATAAGCAACCTACTGCCAATTAGTTTGTTCTCTTTCATAACCAATGAACATTCCTTGAGAGTTAGGTCTATATCTTAAAATCCTCTTAGCACCCTGGAAAGTTCCTTTTACACAGTAGCTCTGCTGCTGCTGCTAAGTCGCTTCAATCATGTCCAACTCTGTGCGACCCCATAGACGGCAGCCCACCAGGCTCCCCTGTCCCTGGGATTCTCAAGGCAAGAACACTGGAGTGGGTTGCCATTTCCTTCTCCAATGCATAAGAGTGAAAAGTGAAAGTGAAGTCGCTCAGTCGTGTCTGACTCTCAGCGACCCCATGGACTGTAGCCCACCAGGCTCCTCCATCCATGGGATTTTCCAGGTAAGAGTACTGGAGTGGGGTGCCATTGCCTTTTCCACACAGTAGCTCTGTGTATACAAACCTGTAGTTCATTTGCTATTGTATAGATTACAGAAACTATAAAGAAGAAACTTTCAGATACAGTATATTTGACATTTTATAATAGTGAGTTAGTTTAAGCTCCCTTTCTTTAGGGTATAGGAATTCAACATTCCTCTTGTCAACTCTCAGCCCTGCACATGAGGAGACATTTTCTGGGATTTCTAAGAAAGCAAAGTTTCTTTTGTCTTTCACAAGAGGAACTTGGTGAGATGCTTTCTTTGGATAGTTTGATATGAGTCTGGAACTGTCATGGTCATTTTGCTCCTAAAAGGGGATTTCTTGGAGCTACAGGAAGCTATCTAGTAGAGAGTGAATACAAAGCTCACAGAGGGGAAGGCAGAGCAGAATGGTGGAAAGAACTCGGTACTTGGTGGCATTATTTGCATCACTGGAAAAAGAAACCTGACTGAAAACTAAACCTTCCTCCTCTGAATTTTTTTTAAATTTAATTTAATTTTTTAACTTTACAATATTGTATTGGTTTTGCCATATATCAAAATGAATCCACCACAGGTATACATATGTTCTCCATCCTGAACCCTCCTCCCTCCTCCCTCCCCATACCATCCCTCTGGGTCGTCCCAGTGCACCAGCCCCAAGCATCTAGTATCGTGCATCGAACCTGGACTGGCGACTCGTTTCATATATGATATTATACATGTTTCAATGCCATTCTCCCAAATCCTCCCACCCTCTCCCTCTCCCACAGAGTCCAAAAGACTGTTTTTTAGTTGTGAGAACCAATAATGTTTATTTACTGTTCAAGACAACTGCTTAAGCTGGGCTGTCTGAAACCTTCATCAGAAGTCCTGACACAACTAGTATTTATGAAACCAATGCAATGCAGAGGTATAAAGAAAGAAAAGAAATAATCTGTGACTTTTTACAGGGACTGTACATTTCTTAATGTCTTAACTTTTATGCAGTAAAGAACTAAAAATTAGTTGAGGCTCTAAATGTTTACTAAAACAAATTCTAAAATTTATTTACTGATAGAAATTATGACTTGGGTCCTAAATTTTGTGTAGGAAAAACTTTTGTTATTGGAGAGCTTTTAGAATGTTTCTGGTTAATACTACTGTTCAAATATTCCAAATATCCCTTGAATTTCTGAAGATTAACAGACTTTTCATTAAAAATTTTATTTGTAGTACTGGTTATAACTACAAGAATTTCATGTGCTCCTCAATGGTAATCTCTTCACTGTAATATTGTTGCATCATTAGAAGTTTTTCTTTCCAGTTATATTATTATGCTTCAAATATCATTTTCCCATTAGGCATATAATATGATATATTTTCATACACTAAAATCTTATTAATGATTTTTATACAGGATGGTTTCTAGTTTGTAGCCCATTTGTAAGAAGTTCCTATTAAGAAATTCAATTAAGCACGGGAAACAATGTAAGAATAATTTACTAACAGATCAAGGTTTTAATTTGCTACCATTTTCTATCATGTTATTTTGACAGAATGTAAAGAACAAATTGCTAAAGAATAGAACATAGAATTGGAAGAAAAAGTGATCTACCCCTTAAGAACCATGGGTTCAAAAGTTCACAATATGAAGGACTCTATGTTTGCAAAAGTAGTCAGCGTTCATGTCGCCTAATTTGTTTAGGCTGTCTGTTTACCTCTTTTATTTATCTAGCACTAAATAAAATTACTAGAGCACATGTGGGTCACAAAAGGAAAAGTTCTGGCAAAAGGCATACAGGTTACATAGATCATCTTTAAAAACTTGAAGAATGTTTACATATTCTAATTACTTTAGAAATTGTGATTTCCTCATTTAACTTATCTTTTCTATAAGAATAAACTAAAAATCTATAATTAATAGTAAATATTTTACCATATGCCTTATCTCATCCATATTAATCAAGTTGAAGGCTATATTTTCTTTGGTTGGGATAATGTTTCAAGAACCTTTGAGTCCAAATGTCTTAGTGTACTTGAGCTTGCATTTTTCAGTCTGTTCCAGCCCACACTATACCTACTGCCATAATGCTGGATTCCCAAATTTCTGGTATCTGAGTCTTCCTCTCAGCTCTGGACTGGAGTCTCTCCAAGATGGCTAAGATACGTCTTTACTGACTCCTGTACACTCCTTCACCTAGGACAGGGCTTAACATACATACAGTAAATGTGTGGTGTGTGTTGAATTAATGTGTGTGAATGTGTGTTGAATTAAAGAATGGACACGTAAATGGAGGAAAGAGAGGAATTTTGGTCTGTAAGCCTCCTTTCATCATAATATCCCAGTTGATTTCAAAGAAAAAGGGCTTTCTTCCCTTGCTAAAAATAATCTGAAATACCCATAGCAGTAGTTAACTCATGAGGTTATAACACTATGTAACATGCTACATGACTATCTGAATGATAAAATAATTTTCTGTAAAATTAAATAAGGATGAACTATATTATATAGGGAACTACATGAGAGGAATTCTCATGTAAGATGCTATATGAGAATCTACACTATACATTTCATTGTGTGTGTATAAATATATATACATACACACATGTACATGTATATACACATAGTGTCTAATACATAGTGACTTGAATTAATGTTAAGTAAAACACATGTTAATAAGATTTTGTTAAAGAACTAATTTAACAGTTTTCACCTCCACATTTATAAGTTAGTTTGGTCTTGTTTTACATCTAAAGATTATACCTCAATCTTAGAAATTCATGTCAGAAATGCATACTGTTCAAACATCCTAATTTCAATAAGGATGTAACAGTGTATATTTATCATCCTTATTTGAAACTTGAAAGATAATTCAAAGTATATATCAATGATTTACTACATTATATTTATACACAATGTATTAGCTAATGCTGATATGCCAGGTGCTCTCAGTATTTTTACACTTACCAATTCAACAACAACCCTATTATTACTGTCCTCATTATACAAGTGAGGAAACTGAGGAAAAGAGAAATGAAATAGTTGTCTAAAGCCTCAAAGCCAGTAAGTGGCAGAATTAGGATCTGCCAGGCAGTCTAGCTACAGAGTTCTTGTTCCTAACCTCTATTTACTGCTTCTCATGTACTTCCCTATATAATATAGTTCATTCTTATTTAATTTTACAGAAAATGATTTTATCATTCAGATAATCCATAATCAGATTTGCTTCTGAAGGGCAGGCCTTATGAATTCTGCCTGACTCTGAATACTTATTTGTACACAGTAAATGATTAAAGATTTTTGTTCAGTGTAATCACAATGGAAAAATTATTACTTTTGCAGCCATATTGAAATTCAATTGCTAGCACTTTTCTACCAGCTATGTGACTCTCAATAAGATGCTGGCTAACTGATCCCTTATGTCCCTGAAGTACCTATAACAGCACAGCTAAAATCAGCAATGAGCTAGCAAGTTTGATGGGAAGTCCCATAAAATATAAGAACTAGAGAGCGAAGGGCAGATAACATGGAAAAATTAGTACACAGGCTTCAGCCACGGGCTAAGAAACATTCCATATGTAATAACAGCTCATATTCATGAAGTGCTTCTATGATCCAAGAGCTATGTTACATTCTTTAAACGCACATGTCATTAGACCTTCACAACTGTATGAAGTAGGACTTATTCTCATATTACGAATGGGGATACTGAGGCAAAGAGAATGGCTTCAGCTCCCACAACTATAAGCAGTGACATAGAGAACTTCAACTTATGTGGATCTAATTTTCAAAGGCAAGAAAAAAAGGCAAGAGAAGGTGTGCTAAGTTAAAAACTGTCTGTGAGATTAAACTTAAATTGGTTATATCGCTCACTTTCCTGCCTTGCAGGGCTTATACTACACTTTTTCATGAGCTCTTTAACCTTCTCCCCGCCAAAACCAAAAGTATACACATATGCACATATGCCTTTCATGCTGTTGTGGAATACTAAACTAGACAACCAAGGAAGACAGAAAATCCAGAGTGGATGAGCTGAGGCTTAAAATGGCTAAACTATCTAAACTTTACGGCCTGGCTATGACTTTAGCTGAGGCTAGAGAGAAGCTTTTGGGGTTGAGTATCTAGTTCTTCACTGAATTTCAAAGAGTTTCATATCCCACATTAAGTTTTGTCTCAGCAAATGAGGTGAACGAACCAAAAATTGGCTTTTTATTCTTATCATTCATTATGTATTTTTTTCTTGCTATTTTTGGGACAAATCTTCTTTTATCTTAACAGATCCTTGATAAATTAGTGTGTCCTACTTTCTTTTTCCTTATAAAGCTTCTCTCCAATGTATGTATGTACTACGGTTAAGATAACATGTCTATCATCTAAGAAATATATCGCATAAATTATTGGTCATATTTTGTACTAATTTGAAGTTTCTGGCCTGAACCTTTAAAACCCAGAATATCAGAACAACCTGTCCTTACATATGCTATTCCTCAAATAGCCATTTCATTTTGTCTATACTAGTACTAATTTAACTTCTTATAGCTTAACTCCTATGTTAAGGGTTGATGAAATTTAGATGCTGAGTGCAAAAAGAGGAAACATTCAGCTTTACCTTTCTTACAACACTAATTGAACATACATACTCTGGTAGAAATGTTTTTAGAGTATAGCCTTACAAAGAAAATTGACTTCTATGTATTTAAAAGTTACCTTTGATAGATCCCTGAAGTTTCCCGGAAGAGTCAAATCCAGCTCTTCTGATTCATAGTTTGTTAATACCCATGGAAACACGGGGTATTGGTTCAGATCATTGTATGTCCGTCCTAGTAAAGAAAGAGAGACATGAAATCTGTATACACTAACTGCTTAGGAAAGTGTTGACCATCTTTATAATCAATGAGGCAACTATTGCATTGCAGAAGTAACTCTTTTGTTTACTGAACTATGTCTGTATTTAATCAAAAGCACTTACAACAACGTGTTTCAAGTGAATTCACTCAATAATAATATAGAAGTAAGTAATGAGAATTACTTTTTTGTAAGATAACTTGAAGTGATTGCTAGCTATCTGTCATAATCAATCTCTCTTCTTCCTGGCCTAGACCATGTTTCTTAGGCTCCCTTATGAGTAGCTATGGCTGTGGGGCTTAAGTTCTAGTCAACAGAATGTGAAGACAGTTGGTATCGGCACCTCCAGGCTTGGTTCACTGCAACTTGGCACTTGATGCTCCATGTTCCATCTCTTTCCAGCTGTATGTGATGAAGATGCTTCTGTCACGTTGGAAGCAGAGCCTTGTAGGCCAAGCTCCCTGAAAGTGATCGTGGGGGAGGTCACCAGCTGGCCTGCCCACTTGCAGATCATGTGATGGTATTCTATTATACCGAGTATATATCTAAAAATTCTATTACCAGCACACTGAATACTACATTGTGCTTCTCTTGACAATCAAAGTAGAGAATTTTCAAGTTAATGGAAGTACACCGAAGTCAGTATGGAAAAGCAATGAGGCGAATGTCAAGCACGCTTTTTTTCACTCCCTTAAGCTCACAAATTTTCTTTTCCTATTATGTTGTTTCAGTTTAGCGGGGAGCTCCTGAATGCTAGCTGAATATTTTTTCCTGTTTGTTTGTTTTTTAGTTTTAGACATAATAATTTTTTGGGGGTAGGATACTGAAGCCTGTGGGGCTGTGGCAAACTTAGGGAGAGCACAGCACAGGCTCATCCTGATTAAACTGATATTGAAATTACAAATGATCAGATGAAATTAAGAGAAACATGATTAAAGAAACAGGGTCCAAAGACAACTTTTGTTGGACAAGATTGTTTCTTGTAAAAATATGATATGAGAACATAGGACTTTCTAGATTTCCATTCAAGCCCATAAAAAATAGCTATTTCCCTGATATTAGTGATATGGATTTCACCTTGTACGCCTTGTTGCACACACCATATTAGTATAACAGTAGCACAGATATACATACATTTTCTTATCTATCTTCAAGAACTGACATTAAATGATACCTACTCTTGTAGCAATTGCTCATTGATTGTGAAATAGAAAAAAAAACCACATAATCTGAGGAAGAACTAAATCTGTTAACAATTATAAGCATGAAATCAAATTAATTAATTCACTGAGTAAACATTTTATTGGGTGATTGTTTTATCTGTTCTTATGTGAGCACTGAAGAATTGATGCTTTTGAACTGTGGTGTTGGAGAAGACTCTTGAGAGTCCCTTGGACTCCAAGGAGATCCAACCAGTCCATTCTGAAGATCAGCCCTGGGATTTCTTTGGAAGGACTGATGCTAAAGCTGAAACTCCAGTACTTTGGCCACCTCATGCGAAGAGCTGATTCATTGGAAAAGACCCTGATGCTGGGAGGGATTGGGGGCAGGAGGAGAAGGGGACGACAGACGATGAGATGGCTGGATGGCATCACTGATTCGATGGACGTGAGTCTCAGTGAACTCCGGGAGTTGGTGATGGACAGGGAGGCCTGGCGTGCTGCGATTCATGGGGTCGCAAAGAGTCGGACACGACTGATCTGATCTGATGAGAATCTCTGCATTTTACAACAAAAATACCTATTGTTTTAAATGCATAAATTAATGTAGGTGCTTATCATATATGAAGGCAATTGAAAGGAAGCAGAATGTCACTCCCACTTTACATTTCCTGAAATGAGGTGAGAGTAACAGGATTTCCTCTTTGTTCTCTGCCATAGCACTGTCACAGATGTGTTACAGCTAATATTTGCCTGCTTCTCCACTAGTCCTGTAAACTCCAAAATGTAGGGTCTGAGCTTTAAAAATAAAAAGCAAAACTCTTTGTGTTGAATATTCTGTTTGTCTGATGGATAGCTGTTGAAAGAATGAATACATACGTGATAAAAATGGGATAAATTGAGCCAGATTTTAAAATATGAACAAACATAAGCCAAATAAAGAATGGAAACTGCAGGACAGTCCTGTTGGAGGATGAGGACTGTGTAAAGGCACAGAAGTACACAAGAGAGAGAATGGCCTCGTGAGCATGCATGTTAAACCACCAGAAGGGCATATTGGCAGCCAATGAATGTGCTTACTTTACATTTGCAAATAGTGATGAGAGTAAACAAGAATTTGGAACCTTTTAATTAAAGTTTTTCTTTAGCAGAATATGGAGACATTCTTCTAAAGCAGTCACTGTAAGATACACAATGTGAAATTCTAAGATTTAATATTATTACTGAGAGTTCATGTTCCTATTAATCTAGGACCCCTGATGACTCTCAGGTGTGTTTTCTACGCTTGTACATACACAGGGAATCTAGCCTGGCTGGGCAGAGCTATCTCTAGGGTTCTAAGTAGTTCCCTGCCATATTTAGAGCTCTGCCATTCTTTCAGCTACCATTCTCCTTAAAAATCTATAGATTTTAATGAAAGTGAGGTCTTCCAATGTAAGTGTATTTTCCAAGATTAATTTGATGTTATTTATGTAACATATTACTTATATAAATAAATGAACAGCTGAAAATTATATATATATTTTAAAAATTTCTGATGACATTTCATAACAAGGAAAAACTGTCAAAATAAAATAAATAAAATGCCAATTTACATTAACTCAGTACTTAAATGTATTGTTTAAGCACAAACAGCATAAAAATAGAGACCATACTTGAAGACACTGGCTTTTTCTAGAAATGATTTTCTAATAAAAGACATAATGCTATTTTTAGGAAAAAAATTTTAAAAAGAAAGTATACTCTACCACACACATACAAATTGATGGCTGCCAACAATCACAGCTCACCATACTTAACCTGTCCTGCATTTTTTGTAATTCACTTTTAATAATCTTTGGAAGATTCTTTAAAAATAAATGCTTAGAAAACTTTGGTAAGTTTTAAATTACTAAAGCCATTTAAAATCTAATAAATACAATAAACAATACAAATAGCTGTTCTGACAGTTACATTAAAATCTTTTTATATAAAAATCTCCACATAAAGGCTTTGCAACATGGACAGCAAATATATATTCTTGATTTTAATTAAAAACTCATGATGTATTTAAAACCCTTATGGATGAAGTTGGTACTCTGGTATTTTCCATTTATAAGTTTTAGCCACAAATTAGCTATTTTATTAAACACCTTTGTGAAATGAAAAAACAACAACTGCTGTTTACAAAATTAACCAAAAAAGTGAAATATTTTCAAAGTAATACCTGTTAGGTTCTGGTAAATATAGGTATTTATGAATTTTTTTGGATAATTGAAATTTAGTAAATAACCTTGTGCTGTAATTGGTAGGGTTCCTTTCTTTTCCCAGTAGTAATAAGTGAAGAGCTTTTTTTTTTTTTTTTTTACTAACTATGCTTATAAAGACTTATCTTGGAAGACGAATATTAAATATCATAAGCTTATAATACTAATCTACTCAAACAATAAAAGTGAACACAGTAAATGAGATCTCAAAAACACTAGATATGTTTCTTCATTTAAAAAAAATAACTTTTAATTAAACCATCCAATTTAATGTTTTTATATGGCACTTTAGTTTTGAAGGTAAAGTGATCTAGAGACAGCTGACAAAGAAATTATAACTGCAATTCCTTGGTGAAAATGTTAATGACAGCAAAATATTGTTTAATTAGATGATTGTAGCATCTGGATTAACACTCTTTAAGAGCGATGTTCCTGTGCTTGTCTGCTTCTTCACACTTTACAGACATTTTGTCATCTCTAGGTCATTAGGAAAGAATTTTTAATGATTTTTCTAGAAGCAAGCAGTTCAAGTTACATCTAATTAGATGACAATAATAAGCTCAACACATGCAGTAGCTAAATATATACATAATTAACCAGGGAGGGCTTGTACATCACAGAGGAAAAAAGTGGAAAATGCTAAACAGGAGAAAAAGGTTGGGGTTGAGGAAGTTGTGCTGAATTCATTAGCTGATCATATAAAAAACAACTCAGAAAGCTTTTTAAGAAACCTTCCAAACCTAACTGGATCACTTACATGAAGCTATGTTAGCAGTTACTCTATTTTTTTTTTAATGCCAGATTTTAACACCTTGTTCACAGTCTTATCTGATAAAGTACAAAATGAGGCATAGGCTGTATCTTTTGAAGCATAATAAACAGAAATTAGGTCAACTCTGGAAGTTAGAGGTTGAGCTCACATTTTTAGTCAAACTCTAAGCATCATTGAAAATCTTTCAAAACTTAATGTTCTTTCAGTTCAGTTCAGTTCAGTTGCTCAGTCGTATTCGACTCATTGTGACCCCACGAACCGCAGTACACCAGGCCTCCCTGTCCATCACCAGCTCCTGGAGTCCACCCAAACCCATGTCCATCGAGTCGGCGATGCCATCCAACCATCTCATCCTCTGTCGTCCCCTTCTCCTCCTGTCCTCAATCTTTCCCAGCATCAGGGTTTTTTCAAATGAGTCAGCTCTTTGCATCATGTGGCCAAAGGATTAGAGTTTCAGCTTCAACATCAGTCCTTCCAATGAACACCCAGGACTGATCTCCTTTAGGATAGACTGGTTGGATCTCCTTGCAGTCCAAGGGACTCTCAAGAATCTTCCCCAACACCACAGTTCAAAAGCATCAATTCTTCAGTGATCAGCTTTCTTTATAGTCCAACTCTCACATCCATATATGAGCACTGGAAAAACTATAGCCTTGACTAGACGGACCTTTGTTGGCAAAGTAATGTCTCTGCTTTTTAATACGGTGTCTAGGTTGGTCATAACTTTCCTTCCAAGGAGTAAGTGTCTTTTAATTTCATGGCTGCAATCACCATCTGCAGTGATTTTGGAGCCCAGAAAAATAAAGTCTGATACTGTTTCCACCGTTTCCCCATCTATTTGCCATGAAGTGATGGGACTGGATGCCATGATCTTTGTTTTCTGAATGTTGAGCTTTAAGCCAACTTTTTCACTCTCCTCTTTCACTTTCATCACGAGGCTCTTTAGTTCTTCTTCACTTTCTGCCATAAGGGTGGTGTCATCTGCATATCTAAGGTTATTGACATTTATCCCAGCAATCTTGATTCCAGCTTGTGCTTCCTCCAGCCCAGCATTTCTCATGATGTACTCGGCATAGAAGTTAAATAAGCAGGGTGACAATATACAGCCTTGACATACTCCTTTTCCTATTTGGAACCAGTCTGTTGTTCCATGTCCAGTTCTAACTGTTGCTTCTAACTGTTGCTTCCTGACCTGCATACAGGTTTCTCAAGAGGCAGGTCAGGTGGTCTGGTATTCCCATCTCTTTCAGAATTTTCCACAGTTTATTGTGATCCACACAGTCAAAGGCTTTGGCATAGTCAATAAAGCAGAAAGAGATGTTTTTCTGGAACTCTCTTGCTTTTTCCATGATCCAGCGGATGTTGGCAATTTGATCTCTGGTTCCTCTGCCTTTTCTAAAACCAGCTTGAACTGGAAGTTCACGGTTCACATATTGCTGAAGCCTGGCTTGGAGAATTTTGAGCATTACTTTACTAGCGTGTGAGATGAGTCCAACTGTGTGGTAGTTTGAACATTCTTTGGCATTGCCTTTCTTTGGGACTGGAATGAAAACTGACCTTTTCCAGTCCTGTGGCCACTGCTGAGTTGTCCAAATTTGCTGGCATATTGAGTGCAGCACTTTCACAGTATCATCTTTCAGGATTTGAAATAGCTCAACTGGTATTCCATCACCTCCACGAGCTTTGTTCTTTAAAAATTAATTTCTTTAAATTTCTTTAAAAATTAAAAAAAACCTGTTGTTTTAAAATAGTTAAATAAATTTTACAACAGTTCTATGTGAGACTTTCATGTAGTTTTAAAGATTATGCTTTCAAATACTATTTAATGAGATGGGAAAAGTAGAATGTAAACCTTTAGGTGTAGCAGAATCCTAAAGATTACCACACACAGAAAAATCACCAAAATCTTAAATATGATATTTATGGCTAAACTTAGGACTGATGAAAATTTTAAATTATAATTTTGTATATTTCCATTTTTCTATAGTATATTTGTTAAATTTATAAACATAACAAAATAAAGGCCATGAAAGCATTTATGGGCTTTTAGGTGACTTTTCAAAACAGTATGTTTTCTGAATATTTGATAAGCTTCTTTTACTATGTGAAGTATTTTTACAAAATGCACATATATAAACTATTTATATGCAATTGTATATATATATACACATATGTCACATGAGGGTCTAAAAATCTACATACTGTATTAATACTAGGACACTGCTGCTGTCTGTTTTAGTCTTATTTTTAAAAGAATCTATAACGGAGAAAAGACAAATTGTCCAAGTATGAGAGACCTCAAGAAACGGACAGCAAGAAATGAGTCATAAAATGTAATTCACATTTCATGTTAAAGTTATGGAGAAAAACGGTAAATCTGAGATTGCAAGAGAATTACTAGAATATTTTTTACAGAACATGTGGATTTATTAAGTCACATTGCCCTATATTTTAAAAAACTTGAAGCCAGAAAGGGTTGTTTCATCTTCTCAATCGGTTTCTATTCTGTAACTCTTTTGTTTAATCCAGGAAATTTAAAGAATCCCTTATCCAGCGATTCTAGTGCATTCACATAATAGATTATAAAATCATGCCAACACAGAGTATGAATATTAAATTAGCTCAATTTGATGAGAGTTTATAGAGCAAAACTTTGACTTCATAATCTTATTGGAAAGAAGTGATACAGACATAAAATGTTAAGGGCACATTACCTTAAGTGCCAACATGCGTAGCATAGACAGTGCCACAGAAGGTGTGAATGCTATAGGAGATTAAGGCAATTATTGTAAAGTATTTCTTTTAAGAATATAGGTGTAACATGGTGGTTCTCCAAATGTGGACACTGGAGCAGTGGCATCGGGATCACATGGGGACTTATTAGAAATAGAAACTTTTAAGCCCCACCCTAAACCTACTGAATCAGAACCTGTGTTTCAGCAAGCCCTCCAGATGATTCTGAGAACCACTCCATCCTGGATGTGGGGTTGGTGACTGTGTGGCTCGCGTCGTGGCTGGCGGCATTCTCCGGGAGTTGTAATCATCAGAAGAAAGCCCTCTCATCTAAGGTTCTAAGTCTTTCCTAGGAGTCTCCATCCACTGACTGCTAACTGTAGGAAACAAAGGCCTGGCCACCTTGCCTCAGGGCAAGACATCTCTGAAAGGTATCCCAGCTCCCGGTTTCCTGTGGGACCTGGTGAGGCCTTTCCTGCAGTTACTCTGGGGCTCAAGTTCTCCTGCTCTGTCCTACTTTCTTCACTCCCCTACAGACACTGATCCCAAGGACACTCTCCAATAAACTACCTGCAAGCACATTTCTGTCTCAGAGTTTGTTTCTCTGGATCTGAGACCCAAATGAACATGTACCAGGATCTACATTAGAGATAATAATTCAAGGCCCAGATCTAGTGCTAGCATATCCCTATGGACAAAAGTCATGATGGTAAATAAACATCAGAAGTTCTTTTGGTGAAATACAAATTAAAAATGATTGTCTAAGAATCATTAATTTTTTTTCAGTCTTAAAAGCAGCTATGGATGAAGGCTGATGAGGTAAAAATTGAACAGCACCATTAATATCCTGAGACAGTGTGGTACAGAAGTTGAGTGATGCTCTACAGCTAAACCACCGACATTAGAATCTCGACTTCACTTATTAGTTCTGTGATGTGGGCAAGTTATTTACTTCTCTGTACCTCATCTCCTCAGTGGTGAAATGGGGTTAAGGACCAGGGCTATTGTTAGGATTAAATGAGTAAACACACCTAAAACACTTAGGACCACTTAGTGGAAACACTAAAGAAAACACTTAATGGAAAACACTTAGAAGGAAACCCTCAGTGTTTGCAACATTATAAATGTCTCAATAAACATTAACTTTTACCATTTTTTCTGAATGCTGCTATTAATATTAAAGAAGTGTTTAAAAAAGAAATAATAAGACTAAACAAAGAAATAATAAAAATATTTTTCCTAAATCTTGATATTAAGAGTAATTAAAGAAATGTTTAAAGAAGACTATGATAAAATATAAGCCAACCATTTGTTGCCTTTGGGTTACTCAGCAAATTAAATATAATGTGTCAATAAGAACACTGATAAATCTAAAGTTTCAATCAATTGACTTAAGTATTTACTGAACAATAACTATATCCCTAAAACTGTGCAATGAAACAACATGATAATTCAGTAGAACTGTGTTAGTCAAAGTGGTCCTGGTACAGTTTAACATCTTTATAGTTCCCTTTATTCTAGGATCCTTTAGAGTCCTGCCTTTAAAGAACTTTGAAAAGTGTTCCATTAAGAAGAGATGAATGGATATATATGATATTCTCCACAATTCAGGAAAATAGGCAATTCTAGCTGCTTCCTAATCAAGTACTCAATAGTGGCTTTGGTGAAGTTTCTTTATAAAAGCATCACCCAACTCTTTAATGCTGGGTCAGTTCAGTTCATTCGCATCCAACTCTTTGTGACCCCACGGACTGCAGCATGCCAGGCTTCCCTGTCAATCACCAAATCCTGCAGCTTGCTCAAACTTATGTCCATTGAATCGGTGATGCCATCCAACCATCTCATCCTCTGTCATCCCCTTCTCTTGCCTTCAATCTTTCCTAGCATCAGGGCCTTTTCCAAGAAGTCAGTTCTTCGCATCAGGTGGCCAAAGTATTGGAGTTTCAGCTTCAGCATCAGTCCTTTCAATGAATATTCAGGACTGATTTCCTTTAGGATTTGATCCTTTAGGTTTGATCTCCTTGCAGTCCAAAGGACTATTGAGAGTCTTCTCCAACACCACAGTTCAAAAGCATCAGTTCTTCAGCTTAACTAATGCTGGTGCTCAATATAAACTGGCTCCTCTACTTAGAACTTCAAGACTATAGCAAAGGAAGAATTTGCAGGAATACATGCAGGGTGAGTACCTCTGTATGTATTTTATAACTTTTACAGGTTGTCATTCTACTCTTATATGAAGGTTCATTTTATCCACATAATCATCTACATATGACAAAATCCTTAGAATACATTTAAAGCCCATCTTTTTCTATGAGGCTTCCCTTGATTAGACTAGGTCATACTAATCTCTCACTTCTCTAAATTTTTATTACAGTTAACAACACTTGACTGCATGCTTTCTTGTATGTTCTACATGTGTTCATACGTAAATCTTGTTTTGATAATTAGATCTTAAATGGTTAGACCAATCATGGTTAAACTTTAAGCATAAGAACCACCTAGAAGGCTCCCTGCAATGCAGAGGGCTGGGCCTCACTTCAAGTTTCTGACTCGGTTGGTTTGAGAAGGGATCTGAAAAATTGTGTCTCTAAGTCCCCAGGTGATACAAATACTGCTGGGTGGGGGACCTACTTTGTAAATCACTAAACTAGAGTATATTACAGTGACTTCTACCTTCTGTATAATGACACTGTGCATTAAATTGTTTACTTTTTTTCCCTGCCATACTTGTTACTACAGCTGTAATCCAATTTTTGAGCCCATATTTTCTTTTTTCTTGGAATGACTTCTGCTTTACTTTCTAGTGAATGCTTATTCCTCTTTCAATTTTCAACTTAAATGTTGCCTATGAGAGAAGCCTATGAAAAGACTACAAGAAACTTTTCCTGTAAGTATATTGCCTTCTGGATTTAAGACTTCAAATGAAAGTGAAAGTTGCATCCGACTTTGCAACCAGAATACTGGAGTGGGTAGCCGTTCCCTTCTCCAGGGTATCTTCCCAATCCAGGGATTGAACCCAGGTCCCCCACAATGCAGGCGGATTCTTTACCAGTTGAGCCATGAGGGAAGCCTGAGAATGCTGGAGTGGACAGCCTATCCCTTATCCAGCAGATCTTCCTGACCCAGGAATCAAACTGGGGTCTCCTGCATTGCAGGTGGATTCTTTACCAGCTGAGCTACCAGGGAAGCCCAATAACTTTGTATATTTTCTCATTATAATAATTATGACTTTTTGCTGGAATTGCTGGTATACATATCTGTTTTCCTGAGTATACCATGACCCCTTCAAAGGCAGAAACCATGCAGTGCTCTCCTCTGAAGTGTTAGTGCCAAACACAGTACATGCCACATAGTAGAAGTGTTCAGAATGATGAACAAGTCGATTTCATATCTAGAGTTCTAAAGGCTCTCCCAATAGCTCTTCCTAACTTTAAGGAATCTGATTTCTGATTCATGTGAAATACAGCTATCAGTTTAATTTTCCTAAAATTTCATATTGCATTGCCTTCTACTACAAAACTATACTGACTCCTAGATTCAGACTGTTTATAGTCTGGCTGTTAACCAACAGCTCCAGTAGTAGCCAAGCTGTGATACTCACGTCTACTGAACACAGAACACATATTCAACTGGCAGAAATTTGTAAAGCTCTGTTCTTTTTTTTTTTTCCTCCCCAAACACATTCTTAAAATTCATCTGGTTTGCTTAGCTCTTACACCATTCACTATTTATAGCACTTATTCAACACTTAACCATCAGCTGTCTTAAAATGCTCCCTTATGTATATTTCATTCACCCGAGTAGTGGCAATGCTCTGATTCCTAAACGTAAATGTGAAGTTGCTCAGTCGTGTCCAACTTGTCATGACCCCATAGACTGTAGCCCATCAGGGTCCTCTGCCCTGGGGATCCTCCAGGCAAAAATACTGGAGTGGGTAGCCATTTCCTTCTCCAGGGATCTTCCCAACCCAGGGATCGAACCCAGGTCTCCCATATTGCAGGGAGACTCTTCACCTGCTTTATACTTCTTTTTACTCTATTGTCTACAATAGACAGACTTTCATATTTACTTATAATCATATTAAGGAAAATACTCAATACATTCTTTTAAAAGACGCCTGTGGTGTATACATTTTTTATGTCACCAAATAAAACAGACCACAATTATTCAAAAGAAGTTAGGAAGACACTCAAATTCCCCTTACTATCTGTGTGTCCTGGCTCAGAAACCCAAAGATTGTCCCAACCAGAAAGAAAAGCTCTGTCTATACTGCTCAGGGTGGGCTTGCCTGGTGGCTCAGACAGTGAAGAGTCTGCCTGCAGTTCAGGAGGCCTGAGTTTGATCCTTGGGTTGGGAAGATTCCTTGGAGAAGGGAACGGCAACCCACCCCAGTATTCTTGTCTGGGAAATTCCACAGACAGAGGTGCCTGGCGGTCTAGAGTCCATGGGGTCACAAAGAGTTGGAGACCACTGAGTGACTAATACTTTCACTTCATACTGGTCAGGGAAGCTTTTAGACCAGATCATGATGTTATCTCTATCAAGTCTGCAATTTTTCTAGAGTTAGACAGAGCAACTGCCAGAAAGCAACAGGCATGAAGCAGGTAGTGGTGACAGCTGGAACTGTGGACCACACTTTGGGAAATGTAGCTGACATAAGTAAGAGGCAGTGAGAAGGGACGGAGACTAGACGTGTCCTTTAACACAGCCAACTAGATAACACTCCATCCAGGACAGGCAGAGAGAATTCCATTTTAGAACAGCAAAACCTTTTAGGAAAAATGCCAGCTCCACTGGAAACTGAACTAGGAGTGAGGCATACCACCACGTCTTTCAGTTTTAATTCCAAAAGCTCCAAAAAGGTACCAGAATCTAGGGGGAAAAGTCATACGCTTATCCATGACATATGATAGACCATGAGTCTTGACAGATCTTTGAAGGATAGATAATAGAGAAACCTAACACAGGGAATATGGAAGAATACCACAGAAGGAAATAAAAGAGAACTTTATCCTAAAAAATCAGGTAAAGATCCATGTGAAAAGTGAAAGTTGCTGAGTTGTGTCCAACTCTGTGACACCATGGACTGTAGCCCAACAGGGTCCTCTGTCCATGGAATTCTCCTGGCAAGAGTACTGGAGTGGATTGCCATTTCCTTCTCTAGGGGATCTTTCTGACTCAGGGATCAAACCTGGGTTTCCTGCATTGCAGGAGGATTCTTTTGAGCTACCAGGGAAGCCCCAAAGATCCATGTAGTTGAAAACAATATACTGTATTAATGAGAAGATTTTAATAAAAAGTCAAAACCCATCTTAATATGCAAAAATATATGGACTCCAAAAACAAGTGTTTCATAATAATATGGATTCTGGTAGTAAATTATATTGAAAAAGATAAGCAATGAAGAAGTACATTGAGTGAAAGTTCTTATTTTGCATAGGACTGATTTAAAATGTTAATTCATTTTTTAGTTCAAAGGCAACAGAAATATATTTCAGAAACATTTTTTAAAAAATGTAAACATATCAGTATCAATTCTCTAGGAGAAGCAGTAACAAAAAGCTTATGTTATAAATCTCTAAAAAAAGTAGGCAGAAATTTATTTAAATGGCCAAAGAAAAACAAAACAGCGGGGAAAGCAAGAAAATATTACAAGCAATAGTATAGGACAAGATGATATAAGACTAAACATATCAGTTTTAAAACATATGCAAAGAAATATCAAACATGGCTACTAAAAGATTTAAAGTCCAAGATAAAGTTAAAACTTGAAATTTCACCTATGGTCTAAGACAGAAGTTGGCAGATTTGATATTCTATCCTTTTTTACTTTGGCAATGATACTTATGTTACATCATGCTGCTTACCTAAATATACTAATGAAATTAGGTTTTTTACATTTTAGATGTTTAAGTTCATTCTACTCTCTATATGTATATAATATGTATTAATTAAATAGCATAACATATTTCCTTTATTTTTGAGTAAGTAAATAGGTTTTTTAAAAGATATATACATTGTATAGACTATGATGTGAATATATATAAATATGTCATGAAGATATGTCTATATAATGGTGATGTGTGTATAAAGTATACAATAAAAATTAATATATGTAATAAAACAGTTCTTTGGTTGTACCTCTAGCATCCTATTTAACAAAGGCATTAATACTATAATATGTAGTAAATGATTAAAATGCAAGACCATTTTAAACAACTATTTATCCCTTTATGTCAACAAATTGAGTTATTCTGTCTATTTAATACATATCTATATCATCCATATTTAATATAAACCTATAGCACTCATATTCATACACATATAATAGATTATAAAAGAGCTATACTACACAGTTATCCTTTTAAGCAGTGATTCAGAGAACAGGGCTCTAAATCCACAGTTCTGAGCATTCATTCACAAAAAAAGAATAATCATACACATATGCTGCTGCTGCTAAGTCGCTTCAGTCGTGTCCGACTCTGTGCGACCCAATAGACGGCAGCCCACCAGGCTCCCCCGTCCCTGGGATTCTCCAGGCAAGAACACTGGAGTGGGTTGCCATTTCCTTCTCCAATGCATGAAAGTGTAAAGTGAAAGTGAAGTCGCAGAGTCTTGTCCGACTCTTAGCGAGCCCATGGACTGCAGCCTACCAGGCTCCTCCATCCATGGGATTTTCCAGGCAACTGCATAGTTATTTAAATTTATCTTATTGTAAAAAAAAAAGTTTTTGTAGAGCCTGATTTACAGAAGCAAACTCTTTGTAATTCAACATGAATAAGGGCTTTGGAGCCTAACTTAAGAAAAAAAGAAACAGGTACTTAAATCTCATAGACATACTCAGCCACTGATGACCACTGATTTAGCAGAAAAATAAAACCACTACCCTCTGTTAATTTACAAGCATGGTATTGTTAAAGTTGATGGCAGTTACTCGTCATTCAGAAATGCAATCTGATTTTATATTTTCATTTGAAGATTTTTAAGGAAAAAAACATGTTGTAACCCAATCACGCCACAATCCAGGTGACATCTGTACTAGGCAGAATCCTGTTGTTATTCTCCTGTCTAGCTGCTACTGATGAGAATGACAAAGTAGTGAAATTACATTTTCCCATTATTATTTCCAGACACTCTCTGGCAATGGTTTGTTGACTCTAATAAACCTTCAGACAAAGCTGTCAGCAAAGGAAATGGCTGAAGGAGAGTAAGGAAAAGCCCCTTCAACAAGAAAATGCAACTAAACCTTAGTGCTAGCTGGTATAGTTTCTGATAGCAATCTAATGTGAGTGCTTCAATATTTATTCTGATGCTGTTTTTGAATCCCAAGGAGAACAATGTATTCCATCAAGTCACATTATCGAGGATTTTGATGAACATAAACATATTATGAGATTAAAGAATGAGATGTCTTACCTGCTATAGTATTAAGAAACATCAAATATTCGAAGTTTGAAATTTCCCTTCTTTGCCAGCGCTGAGTCATGTTGGAAGATTTATAAAGCTGTCGAGGAGTGGCCAGTGATATCCTCCTAGCAATTAAGCAAATTATAACAATTTCTTTAAACTCATAACCTTTATAACTCAAATAATAACTAATATATGGATTTGATATAATTTGATATATGGTGTATCCTTCTTAGATAAATTACAAAAAACATTTTAGTTATAGAACTAGCAATATTTGAAAAAATCTATTACAGAGAAGATACACATATTTATTTAGAATAAATCAATATGAAAGCACGATTTGTATAACATTGCTCCAAGTGGATATTTTACAAGTCAACAAGAACAAAAAAGGTGAAACTGTACTCAAAATAAGTCAAAGTAGCTTTTAAACAACACAGCAAACTTACCCCATGCTAAGATGCTAGGTAGATGGTCAGGTAGCAGCTTATAAGCATTTGACTCAAACCTTATATAATAATGACCCCACTGAACTTTTTAAGCCTGTCTCCCCACAGAGTGTGCACATGAGCACAGCCTCTAACCACATGACACATAATCCTCTAGAAGGTCAAAAGCAAACAACTGAGAACTTTGAAAATAAAGGAATATCTTTGAAAATATAGGAATAGAAGAAGGAACATAGGAATATCTTAAGAGAGTAAGTCAGGAGAATTTGTGTAAATTATGAACCTTTGAAGGGATGTGTTTCTCTAAAAGCTGACTGATTTTGTGAAAGCATGATAAGGCTGAGTTTCTAAAACAATCACCACTTAACAAAGAAGTTCGCAAACATTTCGAATTTATGCCACCTTTAGTGTCTCAGGAATTTTTTCCTGGTGCCCCTAGCCCAAGAGAAACATCTAACAGTTCTCCTTATTGAGTAGTTAGGTCTAAATAACTTAACACTTGAGCCATAACAACTTAGTAGCTGTTTGAGAATACAATATTCAAAAACTGAAAGAAAAATAGTATTTTATTTCCTTCTTAAATAACCACAATTACTTACTAAAGGGGTGCAGTGCACACCTGTTGGGCACTGTACAGCTTCTTAAACCTGGGAATCATACCTGACACTACCATTTTCATTTTCTGTCCCACATGAATTTTCATGGAGTGCCTGTTCTTTTTTTAAACCATAGCAACCCCTGAAAATTAGTTTCACAAAGCTAAGATGTCATCAAAAAGAATACAAGAATGCAGTGCCATCAAATGTTGAAGATTAAAACTAAGTTGAGCTGAGTTCGTGCAGCATTTGATAGATGCTGCTGTATTTCCTTTGGAGAAGGCAATGGCACCCCACTCCAGCACTCTTGCCTGGAAAATCCCATCAATGGAGGAGCCTGGTAGGCTGCAGTCCATGGGGTCGCTGAGTCGGACAAGACTCAGCGACTTCACTTTCACTTTTCACTTTCATGCATTGCAGAAGGAAATGGCAACCCACTCCAGTGTTCTTGCCTGGAGAATCCCAGGGACGGGGGAGCCTGGTGGCCTGCCGTCTATGAGGTCGCAGCAGCAGCAGCAGCAGCTGTATTTCCCTAAAAAAACGTAAAACGCCCTGCAGTAGGCCTGAGATTTCACTGTGATATCTGAGGGCTCCACGGTGGGAGCTGCGGACCTAAGACTATTTTTATCTCCCATGTTTTATTATCATGTTTACATTCACATGAGATCTTAATAACCATGGCAAGAGCTAAGACATATTTTGCTCTTTAGTTGCTAAGTCATGTCCAACTTTTTGTGACCCCATGGACTGTAGTCAGCCAAGTTCTGTTCATGGGATTTCCCAGGCAAGAATACTGGAGTGTGTTTCCATTTCCTTCTCCAGGGGATCTTCCCAACCCAAGGACTGAACCTGTGTCTCCTGCACTGGCAGGTGGATTTCTTACCACTGAGCCACCAGAGAAACCCAAGATATAAGGGTTGAAGAAAAGGAAGGACGAAGGAAGAATGGGAATAAACTCGGTGTGTCAAATTAAAATTTGAATTAAGAATTTAAAAAATAATTATGTCTAACTCAATGCTTAAAATGTTAACTTAATATTTTGTAGCAGCCTGGTCACATATTAACATTTTTGGAGCTTTCCTAGTTATATATACTTGAGATAATAGATCCTAAGGATTCCATAAGAACTATATAATCCTAATTGCAATGGTCAGGGGAATATATATTTCATACTTAAATACTATATCTTAGTACACTTTTCAATTAACTGGCAATATGATTTTCACAGGGCTACTAAAAGGGCTTCCAGATTTTAAGCCATTCCAGCACCACTATTCACAAATTTTCCAGGCCAGATACTCTCACTTACACAATTATTTATGCTATAAATTTTAGCCTTGATCCTGCATTTGTCATAGCAACATGCTAAAATATTTTCTGAATTATCAATTAATAAACTATATTGACCCAATTCTTATTTGCCACTATTATAATTATGTGCTTAGTCCAACTTTAACTGTATTACTATTGTAATCATATTCTTGCTAATCTGACTAAAACTATTACCAGCAGTATGCTTAGTCTGCTAAAAGCAAAGTATAGAATAAAGTTGTAAATTTATTTGTTGACATTTTAAACCTAGAAAATTTAAGAAGAAAACTGCTGATACGGAAATAATCCTGAGCACCAAAAACACTCAAAAACCAAGACCTAACAAATTGTGATAAGGATAAATAATGGGACTCATGGGAGAAGGTTATCATGTGATTCTTAGAGTATGAAGTTGTGAAGAAAAATACAGGCATACGAAATGAATTTAGAAAATCAGATTACTATTAGCAAGTTCATGGGAAGGACTAGTTTTTCCTGTTTACTGCTCTCTCTTTTCTACTATAAACTCGCTGAGAGCAGGAACTATGTTATACATACTGTTATGTCCTTAGCATTTAACAATACTTGAACTAGAGTGGGGTCTAAACCAAATGACTTGAGTTATTGGATTTCTATCCCTCAAAAAAATAATGGATAAAGACAGATGAAATTCAAAAAATAAATAAATAAATTCAATCATAAGAAGAAGCAAAATGGTAAATAGTAAATCATTAGGGCTATTAAAAATATCCTAAAAACATTTAGACATTTGAATGAGTATAGTTGGTACATATTTGGGCTACACAAAAATGCTTTTACAACTGGGGAATAAGAAGTAGATAAAATTGCCTTCTGGAAAAAAATACTAAGTACTATAACAAATGGTAACCATTTAAAATCATTAACTCTATATATGCAACAAGGTATATTCTTAGTAAGTAAAGAATCTAACTATACTCAAAATTTATTGATTATAATGACCGTCTGAATAGAAAATAGCAATACATTAACCAAACAATGGCAATCAGTATGGAGTCTAGAAAACGGACAAATTCTTTGTCAGTATTTTTCTATCATTATGCATGGGGTAAGGGTATTGCTCTTTTGACTAATGTGGACCACTTTGATAGATGACACCAAATAGAAATTAAGAGAGTAGGCTATGATCTTGGGCAAGATAAGTAACTTATCTAAACCAAAAACTTCCTATCTGTAATATGGGATAAGAACTCCATTAAGGAACTTCCTTGTCCATCTGGTGGTTAAGGCTCCATGCTGCTGCTTCAAGGGGCAACCATTTGGTCACTGGTGGAGGAACTTAATATCCCTCATGCCACATGTACGGCAAAAAAGAAAGAAAGAAAGAAAAAAATTTAAAAAAGAAATCCATTAAGAATCCACATGGTTTTAAGAATTAAGGGCTGAGTGCCCCTCTGCCACGTGAGGACACATGGACAGGATGACCATCTATGAACCTGGAGTTGGGCCATCAGCAGACACCAAATCTGCTAGTGATCCTGGACTTTCTATCCTCCAGAACTACCAGAAATAAGTGTCTGCTGTTTATAAGCTAAAAACTAATGCCTATAAACTTGAACACAAAGTATAGTCCCTGGGACTTGGAAAGTGCTCAGCAAATGAGACATGCATGTAAACTAAAAGGGTGTTCATTAGGCTCTGCTCAGTTCAGTGCAGTCACATCCGACTCTTTGCGACCCCATGGACTGCAGCACGCCAGGCTTCCCTGTCCATCACCAGCTCCCGGAGCTTGCTCAAACTCATGTCCATCAATTTGGTGATGCCATCCAACCATCTCATCCTCTGTTATCCCCTTCTCCTGCCTTCAACCATTCCCAGAATCATGGTCTTTTCTGCTAGCTTTATGGAAATATTCCTTTTGTTCTAAATCTTTGCAATGTGATCTCTTTGGTGGGCTTGCCCAAGAAGTGGCATAAGTGATACATGAAGTCGATTTTCTGGCAGTATACCTGCCTTTGAGTTTGATCATTTTTGTCTGTTTGCTTCTAAAGCAGTCTCCTTGGGGCTTAGTTTAGGGTATATTCCCTAGCGTTTGATAAGTGAAAGCGAAGTTGCTTAGTCACGTCCAACTCTTTTGCGACCCCATGGACTGTAGCCCACCAGGCTCCTCAGTCCATGGAATTTTCCGGGCAAGAGTACTAGAGTGGATTTCCATTTCCTTCTCCAGGGGATCTTCCTGACTCAGGGATTGAACGTGGGTCTCCTGCGTTGTGGTCAGACGCTTCACCATCTGAGCCACCAGGGAAGCCCTTGAAGCGTTTGATAAACTCTGCTTTAAACTGACAAGCTGCTACTGCTAAGTCGCTTCAGTTGTGTCCGACTCTGTGGCGACCCCATAGATGTCAGCCCACCAGGCTCCCCTGCCCCTGGGATTCTCCAGGCAAGAACACTGGAGTGGGTTGCCATTTTCTTCTCCAATGCATGAAAGTGAAAAGTGAAAGTGAAGTTGCTCAGTCGTGCCTGACTCTTAGCGACCCCATGGACTGCAGCCTGCCAGGCCCCTCCATCCATGGGATTTTCCAAGCAGTAGTACTGGAGTGGGGTGCCATTGCCTTCTCCAAAACTGACAAAACCTGATGTCAAAGAAACAAAGTAAAGAATGGATTCCTTGGTGATTTACCAAGATACTCTCAGCTGGAAGACTTCTATTTGTAGGAGTCAGACATCATCCCTTCCCTTTGACAATTTTCTAAATGTAATAGGCTCTTACATATCATACACTCTTTGTAGGTGTCTGTGTGTATATCTGTTTACCTACTCACCCAGCTCCCTACCTCCTTACCTACCTACCATCTATATCTATGTGTGCATGCCCACATGCATGTGTATAGTGTATATGTGTGTTCACAGTCCACAAAGTGCATTCATTTTATGGTCTCAGGACTTCATCTTTCATAAAACACTGTGCCCATTTTATAGCAGATGAGAACTTCAGTCTTCTTGCTTCATGTTATTCATTCTTTCAACATATATGTACTGAGTTCCTACAATCAGATCAGACCCTATCATTGTTACCCAGCCAGTAAGTGGCAGGTCTGAGCCTTGATTCAATGTTCTGCCAACCTCCATCTGCTACCTCCAAGGCTAAATATCACAGGAAATAAACAAAACTGAACTTATGAGTATTTTATTAGGAAACTTAATGAGTTGAGTCTTTGTGGGGAACACAAAGGGAGTAACAAAAAAGTGTCTTCAGATAGAATCTCCAGTTACTAAACATATGCTTTGTTTCCAGTTTTTCCATCAAGAAGAATAGCATTCCAAAAATTTGAGACTAAATGTGGTTGAAAGGAAAATTACACTCATAAGAAATAAGGAATATAGTAAAAGAGTTTCTGATTGTTTTAAATGATTTCAGGTCCTGAAAAGTAGAAGAATACCAAAAGAAATCAGAAAACTCTACTGGTAATCTTTGAAGAATTATGGTCATTGAGAAGTATGCCAGGAGGCAGATGATTATTCTTTAAAAGGAAAAAGTTAGGCCTATTTGTGAGTTCTTAATGTCAATTCCCGGAAAAATCCTTGACTTGATGATTAAACAATTTGTAGGTACTTGCGAAAGGAAGTAGTGATTACTAAGAGTCAGCTAAGATTCAGTAAGAATAAGCCTTGCAAAACTAACGTCATTTTTTTTTGCTAGATTAAATGCATTTTTCTTTTGACTTGTATTTTATATAAGTACTTCATTGTCTACTAATGTCTTAAGTGAATTTTGTTGTTCAAAACAGCAAATATCCTGAGCATGTGCATACACGTCTGCGAATTGGTTTTACACTATAAGCTTAATATGAGAATAGAGACTTTGTAATGTAGGGTAACTCTAGTTGAGTAGCACTTAAAAGCACCTTTGCAATTAGGCAGTGTGCTAGGTATTGTAGATTAAAAGATAAATAAGACACAGTTCCTGTCTTTTAAATGTCTGTAGCCTATTTAAGGGGAAGGTAGACAAAGATTGGTTTTCCTTTCCATGCATGCAGTGCTCTGGAATAACTCCCAGGCACTTAATGATCTACATGGAAGACACTGTTGCTTGTCTGCCCAAAGCCCATTATTCTCTTTCTTCCTTAACAACACAAAGTGTATTTTTTTCAGATAGGAAGTGGCAGGGAGCTCAGAGGTATATTTTTCCTTGACTTGTAGGGGATGATTTGGCTTCACGTTCAGTGTTCAGTGATTGTTTGAGGGGCAGGAAGGTGACTCCATTCTGGGCAAAGGCACTTCTAAATATACTCCAATCTAAAACACAGAATTTCACGAAGTCCTTTGTGTCCTTCTCGCACTTGAACGCAGTTGTATGAAGATGTGGTATTCGGAGCAGTAGTGGTTATTTTGTGAACATGAGGCCAACTTAGAGTCCTGACATTACTGAACCTCTGAGCCAATACTGGCAACTCCTTTTTTTATGCTTTATATTTTTATTTATATATATATTTATTTTTGGCTGTACTGGGTCTTCCCTGTCGCTTTTCTCTCGTTGTGTGTGGGGACTGCTCTCCAGGTGTGGTTTGTGGGCCTCTCACTGTGGTGCCTTCTCCTGTTGGAGAGCACAGGCTCTAGGCACGCAGACTTCAGTAGCTGCAGCACAGGCTCAGCAGTTACGGCTCACAGGCTCTAGAGCACAGGCGCAGCAGTCGTCGTGCATGGGCTTAGTTGCTCCATGGCACGTGGGGTCTTCCTGGATCAGGGATCGAATTTGTGTCTTCTACACTGGCAGGTGGATTCTTTACCACTGAGCTACCAGGGGATCCCGTGGCAACTTCTTTTTAATTCCACCTCTTTAATAAAACAAACCTCCCACAACCAAAACTCTATTGGTTAAACCACTTTTAGTCAGTTATTCAGTTACTCGCAGCCAAAACCAACTAATTGATATTAGTGATACATAATTACTGACCATGTTTTCTACACAGAATAGTATCTTTGACTAAGTAAGATTTCAAAATAATGCATTTAAAATACAAAGATGAAAGATTCAGGAAATGATTATAACTACACCATAATGAATGACTCTTAATCTCAATAAACCCTAAGAGTTTTGTTACTGTAATGAAGAAGTCTTTTTACACAACTTTTATAAAAAAACTATATGTTATTACACAACAGTTAATTACAAACATCATGAGGCTTTTGGTATGTCTTTCATAAGATCTTCAGCAAAAATGTCTTAACATGCTTACTATAAGATGCAATCAACTTTCTTAGTCATTTAAATAAAATTATGTTAAATAAAATTATGCCCTATTCTGTCATTCTTAAAATAGCTGTTTTCATAACCTCTTTCCCTACAAATGACCTGCAGAGGAAGACAATTCCTAGGTTTTCAAAATAATTACAATGGCTTAACTCTATTCAGATTTTTGTTGTATTTAGATGGAAATATGTTAGCAAACCATAGATAATGTGTAATATGATATAATTACCTGGCTTGTGGCAAACCATAGCTGGTCCCTACTCCAACTCGAGGCAAGCTATAGACGACTTTTTTTACTGTTGCTTGATCAGGGAAATTAAACATAACTGAAGCTGTGGCAAGAAGAAAAAACATGATTTAGAAAACCACAGGAGAGCTAACCATCAATTTCAGAAATCATTTTTCAAGTGCCTTTCATGATTTATTTGTAAAGGTAATGAATCTTCATGGAAATTAGATTTCCTTATAAGTTTATCCTAGGATTAACATTTTCAAACAAATACATTCTTCTTTAATTTTTATTTTTGCATTAGCAGCAGCATATCAAAGAAAGAAATACAATGCAAAAAATCAAGTCAGTGTCACATCATGTCAATCGTTAACATTCAAATATGAACAGCACGTTTTTAAAAAAATATTTAAGGAGACTTACTTCGGTTTGCCATAAACACTTCCAAAGCAGTATTTTGTAGAAGATAACGTCTTGAAAATACAGCTCGTATCTCGCTGAACATCCATTTTCCATGAAGTCCCTCAGTGTACGCAAGGACCTAAAATAAAGTTGGAAGGGAAGTGTCAGTCAGTGGAATACGTGTCTCAGACTTAGTCTGACAATACCTTAGTGCTGTATAAAATCAGTAAATTAGGGGTTATCTTCCTGAATTCATGATGTATCACAATACTGCCAATCATTTGATTCTGTATATTTACAAAACTTCTACCTCTCTAAATTTTTTGTACCTGGCTCATGTAGAAATGAAGGAACAAAGGAACAGAAAAGTTGTAAGTTCAAGGTGACCCTGTGACAAAATAGAAAATGTGTTATGCCTTGGTGGTCTTATATACGATTGGTTAGACCAGGTGGCTGGATATATATGGTTGGTGCTTTTCCAATGCCATTTTTCCTCCTTAATGGAAAACCATTTAGTCCTCAAAGTGGTCAACCCCAAGCAAGGGTTCATGATTGGTCTAAGCCTGAGGTCAATGAACATTTCTGGTAAAATGTGAAACAGTAAAAATTTTTAGGACTTGCAGGTCACCTGTCCTTCTCACAACTATTCAACTTTGCCATTGTGGTAGGAAAGCAGTCCCAGACAATGTGTAAGTAGGTGGGCACGACTCTGTTCCAATAAAACTTTATTTGCAACAACGGCCTGAATTTGTTCCTGAGGCCAGAATTTGTCTGACCTTTGATCTAAGATAGTGATGATAAAGTCATCTTTGCTTTCTCCAAATTCCCTTGCAACTATAAGTAAGGACATGTGACCCAGAACTGGCTAATGAGAATGAAACCAGTCATTTGGGGATATTCCAGAAAAGCTGATAAAAGGTGTCATATGTAGCTGGCATACTTCTATCTCCTCCTTACTTGAATGGAGATGTAATGGCAGAAACTATAGAAGCAATTGTGTAGCCATTAGAGTAAGGCCAAGGGAATCCCAGGGAGGCTGACCCTAATACTAAGTTGCTGAAACATTCTCAGCAACTATCCATATGTGGACTTCTTGTTTCATAATACAGATAAATTCACATTTGATTATTCTGCGGCAGTCAAATCTGCAGTAAACACATTTTTGGAGTTAACAGAGATAGAGAAGGACAGGAAAGTCTGGCATGCTGCAGTCCATGGGGTCACAGAGAGTCAGATACAACTTAGTGACTGAATAACAACAAAATGAGTATAATCTCAGAAACAAGAAGAGATCTTTCCATGAGAGCTATGATGGCACCTTTATACTAAAAGTGGTATGCCAGGAGGATGGGTGATTTTATGTCTACATATATTATATTAGACTTTATATATATTAGTGTGTGTATATGCATACACACATTAATTTATTTTTATTTTTCTCTTTGAGGACCATGATTTAATGGATATTGGACCTAGTATTATTTTCCATTAATCATATTACCGGTTTATTTTATTGAATATCTTTAGCAGGTATTCAATAAAATACCTTTTATTGATACCTATGGCTCACACACATAGAAGTTGGGTTGAGTCTAAGTGCTTCATGTAAAACTGTCTTACCAACTGTGCCAGTTATTCAATGATTGGCTCTCAGCTCTGGAGTCACCCTTAATTGCTTATCATGTGAAAATGAATCTGTGCCCTTAATTTTTCCTTTGGTAGCCAGGAGTATGTTGAGGTCCGTCAGGAAAGGACTCTGAAGAGACGATGCTGAGGCAAGGGGTTTTTCTTCCCCATTCTGTATGCGCACCTAGCAGGTCTCTGCAGAGCGTGGGCTTCTCCAGGGCCTGGCTCCTGCAGTGTGGGGTGGCCGACAGCACCGGTGACTAGAAGTTTTTTCCAGCACTTCAGTGCCCCAGGCACTTTTATGGCAACGTGCTCTGAGGAGAACCCTCCTATAAGGAGCTTCACTAATCCCTAGAGGGTGGTTTTCTGGGAAGTTCCAAAAGACAGAGCACCAAGCTCCCCTAGCAGAGCACCAGAGTGACTTGGTACCATGAAGGGCGCTATAAGCCATGTCCTCCCTACCTAAGTCGGGGGCCGCTGCTTGGGTTCAATGTCAGCTCAAAGTACAGTGGCTGCTCCTCATGTATCCTGTTCCTATGTTCTTTAGAGTTCTTTTTATTTCTTACTAACTTGTTTCTCCAAAATTCTACTAGAATTTATATTATAATTATTTCTATGTTACAGTGTTTATAAATTATAACACTTTCCCTCTTCAAATTGCTATGTGGCTTCTTTCTCTTGACTGGTTACAAACTGATATAGGAATTCAATCAGTTCTCCTCCGGGCTGGGACCACAACAGTCCTCAGGGGCCCTCAGGGACCCTTGGGAGCAAGAAAAAGGAAACTGAGATAATCAGAGGAACTCAGTAAAGCCTGGAGGTGAAGAGTAAAAGAGACAGAATAAAATTAAATTATTTTGCTAGCAAGTAATAAACAGCTTAGGCTTCCATGGAGGCTCAGTGGAAAAGAATGTGCCTACCAATGTAGCAGTCGTGGGTTTGATCCCTGGGTTGGGAAGATCCTCTGGAGAAGGAAACGGCACCCACTCTAGTATTCTTCCTTGGAAAATTCCGTGGACAGAGGAGACTGGCAGGCTACAGTCCACGGGGTCACAAAGAGTCAGATATGACTGAGCAACTAAATTAATATCAACAACCATAAACAGCTCAGGAGGCAAATTCCAGAAGATAGATCCAAAGTTCCAAGCTGTTTTGAACAAGGACAGCATCATCTGAATAAACGGTATAGCCTCCATTCAGAGAAGCCAAGGAAAAGAAAAATTTCCTTTACAGTCACTGACGTTATAGTTAAGCTTTTGAAATCCTCAAAAGGGGCTGATAAAAGACAGTGCTCTGAGGCATTCATAATTTCCTTCCAGAAAACTCAAGAGAGCCAACAGTCCTTTTCTTTTTTTAAAGCATGTCACCTCCTACTTTCGCGTTTCCTTTCAGATTGATTATGGCACGAAACTCTCCTAATTTAATTAAAACTTCTCTTTTAAGTATCCTTTCTTGTGAACTGCCTTTCCTGGTATCCAGCTTAAGAGTTATCATGTACTAACCTCCAGTATCTCTTCTATGACATCATTTTATGTCAGTTCTGTGCATGGAACTTACTTATTTATTTGCTTTTTGTCGGTCCCCTCCCTGTGATGTGAAAGTTCCATGACAATAAGGTCCTCAGTCATCTTGTTTACTGCTCAATACACAGAGCCTAAAGCAATGCCTCGCACATATGTGCTCCATATACATTTGTTTACTGACTAAATCATCAAGAGAAACAGACAGATAATGCATATGGGGAGGGTTACAAAGAGATCTTACAAAGCGTGTGCATCTGTGACTCCTTTGCTGAATTGGAAAGAGCTTTCCAGTTTCACCTTCAGACTTCTCATGTTTATTATCCTAATGTTGGAGCCTGCAAGAAGTCTCTCCTGACTTGAGATTTAATCAAGATCTAAACAAAGTGATCTAAATAGAATAACTGTTTTATATTTTCTAGTAGGTTAATTTGCACTCACAAGGAAATCTAGATCGGGTTATGTGCTGTGCTGTGCTCAGTCATTAAGTCAAGTCTGACTCTTTGTAATCCTGTGGACTGTAACCCACTGGGCTCCTCGTTCCATGGGATTTCCCAGACAAGAATACTGGAGAGGATTGCCATTTCCTCCTCCAGAAGATCTTCCCGACCCAGGGATGGAATCTGCATCTCCTGCACTGGCAGGCAGATTCTTTATCATTGAGTCACTAGGGTAGACTGGGTTATACCATATCCTGAAAGGTCTGTCTCCATAAAAAAGGATTCCTTCATTCTAGATGGGCTATGGAAGGTCTTTTAGGCTCAGGCATTTCAGTTGATTGACTTAACGCCTCTCATTTAAGAAAATATATACTGTGGTGTGTCACAGAATATCATTTGACACCCCTGTTAAACATCGGTTTCATTTCTGTTAGGTAATTAGACATTTTTTTTTGGTAGTGAAATTACTGCAAATAGGATGGAAAACAAAATATTTAAAGAAACGATGAAATGTTGAGATAAACCATTAGCATTCAAATAACTTCACTGATCGCCGTGATCGCCTGGGACTATACCCGTCCCCTTTCCTCTCCTCTGCTCAGATGCCAAGAGAAAGCTCTGAAACAGAGCATGAGGGTAACTAGAGAGAGTTTACTGACTCACACTCAGGGGGCTCATGGAGGCCAAAGTAGAGAGCTGTGACACTGGAGGCAGAGAGGCTAGTAAGGATGCTACTTTGGGCATACGATGAGTTTAATCAATTTGTATATGCTTCAAAAGGGCAAAAGAATATCATTTACAGTTGATTAAATACTGAGTTTATGGTATGTTTCTATAAAATTCTGGGCATCAAGCTTAGGTCTGAAATATGACTTGATACTATAAAATTGCCTGTATTTTATTTATACCTCCACTAGTTCCATCAGTTCAGTTCAGTCGCTCAGTTGTGTCCGACTCTTTGCAACCCCATGAATAGCAGCACGCCAGGCCTCCCTGTCCATCACCAACTCCTGGAGTCCACTCAAACTCAGGTCCATCGAGTCAGTGATGCCATCCAGCCATCTCATCCTCTGTCGTCCCCTTCTCCTCCTGCCCCCAATCCCTCCCAGCATCAGAGTCTTTTCCAATGAGTCAACTCTTCGCATGAGGTGGCCAAAGTACTGGAGTTTCAGCTTTAGCATCATTCCTTCCAAAGAAATCCCAGGGCTGATCTCCTTCAGAATGGACTGGTTGGATTTCCTTGAAGTCCAAGGGACTCTCAAGAGTCTTCTCCAACACCACAGTTCAAAAGCATCAATTCTTCGGTGATCAGACTTCTTCACAGTCCAACTCTCACATCCACACATGACCACAGGAAAAACCATGACTAGACGGACCTTTGTTGGCAAAGTAATGTCTCTGCTTTTGAATATGCTATCTAGGTTGGTCATAACTTTCCTTCCAAGGAGTAGGCGTCTTTTAATTTCATGGCTGCAGTCACCATCTGCAGTGATTTTGGAGCCCCAAAAAATAAAGTCTGACACTGTTTCCACTGTTTCCCCATCTATTTCCCATGAAGTGATGGGACCAGATGCCATGATCTTCGTTTTCTGAATGTTGAGCTTTAAGCCAACTTTTTCACTCTCCACTTTCACCTTCATCAAGAGGCTTTTTAGTTTCTCTTCACTTTCTGCCATAAGGGTGGTGTCATCTGCATATCTGAGGTTACTGATATTTCTCCCAGCAATCTTGATTCCAGCTTGTGCTTCTTCCAGCCCAACATTTCTCATGATGTACTCTGCATAGAAGTTAAATAAGCAGGGTGACAATATACAGCCTTGATGTACTCCTTTTCCTATTTGGAACCAGTCTGTTGTTCCATGTCCAGTTCTAACTGGTGCTTCCTGACCTGCATATAGGTTTCTCAAGAGGCAGGTCAGGTGGTCTGGTATTCCCATTTGTTTCAGAATTTTCCACAGTTTATTGTGATCCACACAGTCAAAGGCTTTGGCATAGTCAATAAAGCAGAAAGAGATGTTTTTCTGAAACTCTCTTGCTTTTTCCATGATCCAGCGGATGTTGGCAATTTGATCTCTGGTTCCTCTGCCTTTTCTAAAACCAGCTTGAACATCAGGAAGTTCATAGTTCACGTATTGCTGAAGCCTAGCTTGGAGAATTTTGAGCGTTACTTTACTAGAGTGTGAGATGAGTGCAATTGTGCTGTAGTTTGAGCATTCTTTGGCATTGGCTTTCTTTGGGATTGGAATGAAAACTGACCTTTTCCAGTCCTGTGGCCACTGCTGAGTTTTCCAAATTTGCTGGCATATTGAGTGTAGCACTTTCATAGCATCATCTTTCAGGATTTGAAATAGCTCAACTGGAATTCCATCACCTCCACTAGCTTTGTTCGTAGTGATGCTTTCTAAGGCCCACTTGACTTCACATTCCAGGATGTCTGGCTCTAGGTCAGTGATCACACCATCGTGCTTATCTGGATCATGAAGATCTTTTTTGTACAGCTCTGTGTATTCTTGCCACCTCTTCTTAATATCTTCTGCTTCTGTCTAGTTACATAGTGTTCTGTAAATTTCAGGCTCTTCTATAATAACGCTTTAAGTTACTTTTTCATTTAGTCCAAGATATTTTTCTAAACCATAGAAGTACTTTCATCTAGACTTGAGGTTTGTGGTTTTGCTTTCTTTCTTAAGTCAACCTTTCCATATTATCTGATTTGTGCTTCCCAGGCTGTCCAAATTTCTTAATATACTATGAAACCAATCAACAAATGCTCAACTATTCAGTTTCATTTTCTGAAAAGATGAATAAAGAATTTTTATTACATCATACAGACAGAGGAGCCTGGTGGGTTAGTCCTTGGGGTCGCAAAGAGTTGGACACAACTTAGCACCACACACATAGGTCATAAACAGGAAAATTAAAGCATCTTGATCACAAATTTTATGAAGCTCTTGTGATTTCTTAAGTGACCACTGACCTGCTTTGAACTAAAGGCTTTAATATCCAAAAACAGTGAAGGGAGAAAGAGATCACACTGCTTTATACCCTGAGGTCTGCCCCACTCACTTGCCAACTGAAGCACACAGGACGCAATATAAAACAAATGTAATAGAGACCCCTTGTAAACCGCTTCACCCAAATGTGTGCTTAACACACATTATTTGATGACTGTGTTGAAGAAAAATAGGGTTGCTGTGCACTCATGTGTATCAGACATGCATATTTGTCAGAAACATGGGTATGGCTGTCAAATCAGTTTCATCTTTTTTTCCTTTAAAGACAGTTAATATTGTGTGACCTAAAAAGTACTTGTTTCGTGATAGCTTTGGTGATCTCAAATCATCTGACTGCATATATGAGAAGAAGTATTTGGATATGAAAAAACTATATTTTGCTTCAAGCTGTATTTTCTGTTAAGAATTGATGAGAATGATGCAAAGGGCTGGCTAGACATGCCCTGTTCAGTGTTCATCAGGTCATCATATCCAACAGACACTTGCAGCTTGAACAATTTAATTAAAGGGCTGTTAGTGCAATGGGAAACTGTAACCCCCATTCCTTTTATAATTCTGTACAAATTACCAGTGATTCTGGATGTAGCAAATATATTCAGGATGCAAGAGTACAAGAGTGGTTTTAGGTATGCATTCATGCATGGTCTTTTCCCTTTTGCCAGATGAATAAAGAGGATTCTAAGGCCCAGAAGAAAACCAGAACCACAGAGCAGAAGAAGCTCGGGTTCTAAATTGACCATGTTGTGGAAGATCATCTCTGACTGGCAGTCGAGGTCATGGAACATGAGATGAGGAAGTAGGAAGCAGCAAAAACGGCCAAATGTTTGGAACTGCCTTCTTCCAGTTCTCACTGCATGTCCTGGTGATACCAGTTCTTCATCAAAGGCATAGCGAGAATAAGATATAAGAAGTAACTAATTAGAAGTGTATGGAAAAAAGGAAATAGCAACACAGTGAACTATTCTCTTCTAATTGGGCAATGAATGATTTTCCAAGAGGTCAGTTACGTACATATGCACAAGTTAAAAGTAAGTTTTCAGATGCTTACCTTCTTAAAATCTATCTGCCTAAGGATGAATATGTGAGAGAAATACATGTTGTCTTTCCCATCTCTCTTTTCCCATTGCCATTCTCTAATTACAAAATGGGAGGGGACTCTCTATGATGTATCATCTGGGGTACAAAATCTGTTGAGGGGTAGGAGCCTCAAATAAGGGACAATTCATTAGAAAGTGTATGCCCTCAATGACTGGATTTGAAAAATCTTTAAGTTAAATGGTTTCCTAATTCTTTACTTTCAAAGAGCTGAAGTTGGATCTAATTGGGTTGATAGTTGGAAGATAATTAAAGATAATTTTTGATGACAGATCCACTAGATGATTTTTAGCATACAACCTAGAAGTGGCACAAAAAGCTATATAAATGTTGCTGGAATAAAATGTCAATATCCTTCTATTTACTTATAGTTTAAAATTGTGAACAGCATTTTTCAACAGAACTACAAAAAAAGAAAGTTAAAAACTATAAGAGTTATCATTCACAATGGTCAGAATGCCTACCGTCAAAAAGTCTATAAATAATACATGGTGCAGAGGGTACAGAGAAAAAGGAATCTTGCTCCACTGTTGGTGGTAATATAAATTGCTATAGCCGTTATGGAAAGCAGTATGGTGGTGTAAAAGCTACAAACAGTTAACATATGGTCTAGCGATTCTTCTCCTGGGCATATATCTGAAGAAAACTATAACTCAAAAAGATACATGCATCCCAGTATCTCTACAGCACCATTTATAATAGTCAAGACATGGAAGCAACCTAAATGTCCATCAACAGATGACTGGATAAAGAAGATGTGGCATAAATACACAATGAAATATTACTCAGCCACAAAAAAGAATGAAATCATGCCACTTACAGCAACAAGGGATTATCATACTAAGTGAAGTAAACCAGAGAAAAACAAATATCAGATGATATAGTATGTGGAATTTAATTAAAAAAATGATAAAAATGAACTGATTTTCAAACAGAAATAGACTCAGACATAGAAAACAAACATGATTACCAAAGGGGAAAGGGCAGGAAGGGATAAATTAGGAGTTTAGGATGAACACTTATACACTGCTATATATAAAGTAGATAACCTACAAGGACCTACTATATAGCACAGGGAACTGTACTCAATATCTTGTAATAACCTATAATGGAAAAGAGTCTGAAAAACAATATACATCTGAATCACTTTGCTGTATATCTGAAACTACCACAATATTATAAATCAACTATATTTCAATTTTTAAAAAGTTAGGGGTAGCTTTAATATTGATCCCTGTATTGTTTTAGCAATAAATAATATTCCTATGTAGATATACTAACCATCTCATTGAGATGAATTTCCCATAGCATTTTAACTTTTTATGTTTTGTAATTATTTTTCAAAGCTCACAATATATTTATGCTATATGGTTATAAGCTGATAATATTTCTAAAAACAATTTGTTTCAGAATAAAAATGTTAAACACTTAAAATTTTATGGTTTTAGGAATTTAAAATACTAAAACTTTAATTCATTAGTGTATATGCTTTCTGTAGATTATTAGAATATAATGATCAATATACGACTTTCAAGCACAAAATACGTTTTAGAATAGCTAAGTTTGGAGGAGAGATCAAATGGAAATATTTGTTGAGTAAGAAAGAGGAATTACATAAAATGTCCACTTGAAAAAAGATTATTTATACATTTTAAAATGGATGTTGATAACAGCCAAATCATTATTTCTTTGGATATATTTGATTCTATTGGGCATTTCTGAAAAGTGATTATTTTTAAGAATTTTATTTTAAAATATCAGTATGTAGAACATGCTGGATACCAACCACATCTTTAAAAAAGGTTAAACTTATACAAAGTATTAAATGTTAACATGTGTAATATGTAAATTGTTTTATACATGTGTAACGTGTATAAAAGTTTTTTACAGGGTGGGTTAAAAAAATGTTAGAGGACAATTACAATGGACCCGTACTACACAATAAAGAAAACCTCAAATTTCTCATGGAAAAGTCTCACTAAATCTTTTTATCCAATTAATAATGAATAAAGTCATCAAAATAAAACTGTCAGGGGTAGGCATTATAATCAGTAAAATATAATATGGACCAAAAAATGATCACTGAGTCAAATCTTTTCATTAAAATTTAGATGGAAAATAATTAGTCCCAATGAAAATAAATAATTCATGTAATATACAATTGAAAATGGAAAAAGCTGAAAATGGTTTAACTGTGAAGTAAATGAAAATGATCAAGAAATTAGGCTAGCAAAAAGACAGTTTCCAGGAAATACATTTTCAATGAAAATTTTATAATATATACTATACTGTTATACTCCTGAGGTTAAATATTCATAAACACAGTCATCATCACTATATGAATTAAAATTACAGGGTCAAAATATCGTATAACTGAGAAAAATTTAGGCAGCTCATCTATACAGAGTTTTTCCTTTAGTTTTATTTTATTTGGCTATGCAGTGCGATATGCAGGATCCTAGTTCCCCAACCAGGGATGGAACCTGTGCCCCCTGCAGTAGAAGTGCAGTCCCGACCACTGGACCACCGGAAGGCAGGGAAATCTCTAGAGGGCTTTTTATTTAGCATTTTGCTCTAAGTCATCACTTTACGTACCTGCCTCTCTTACATTTAAAGCCTTACTAGGGTTCACCTCTCTTATAAGCTGTGAGCCCTTGGGCAAGTTAGTTCATTTTTAATTCTTCAGCTTCCACATCACAAGATGGAGGAAATGACAGTACCTAGACTCACAGGTTAGTTGAATGAGTTCTTTTTAAAAATGCTTAGTACAGTTCCCAGCACACAGGAAGTGCTTAACAAAGGTTAGCCTTCTACTCTAATGCCTACCTTCTCATGTGCACGTGTAGACATACACACATATATGCACTGAGTACATCTCTGGTTTTAACCTTCAATAATGACACTGCCAGTGAGAGAGTAGAAAACTTGGACCACAGCATATGACCTTTAAAACTAACAGCCATAACTGTTTCCTTAGTGGTAGTTTGCATTCTAGAAGTTTTCCAAATCACAACTATTTGAGACCTCAGCTACCACATCCCTTGTTAGCAGTGATAACTCTAGGAAGTGAAAGTGAAAGTTGCTCAGTAGTGCCTGACTCTTTGCGACCCCATGGACTGTCCATGGAATTCTCCAGGCCAGAATACTGGAGTGAGTAGCTTTTCCCTTCTCCAGGGGATCCTCCCAACCCAGGGATCGAACCCAGGTCTTCCACATTGCAGGGGGATTCTTTATCAGCTCAGCCACAAGGGAAACCCAAGAACACTGGAGTGGGTAGCCTATACCTTCTCCAGGGGATCTTCCAGACCCAGGAATTGAACTGGGGTCTCCCACATTGCAGGCGGATTCTTTACCAACAGAGCTATAGTGTCTTCTCCAATTAGGCCAGCTCTTGCTCTTTTCATGATTTATCAATTGATTTTTTAGTGACTCTTATTTAACAAATATTTATTGATTGACCGTCACCAGATGATAGTGAATGAGAGGCAGAGTCCCTGTTCAAAGAGGTCATAGGCTCATGGGGACTCTCCAACAATGGGGAAGGTGTGAGCGGAAGCAGGGAAGGAAGAGGGTCTCAAGCAGAAGGAACATGTAAATACAGTGCCTTGGGGAATGGGTTCAGGCAGTCTGAAATACATAGTGTCAAGAGGAGAGAGGTGAAAAATAACGTAAGAATGATGAAAGGTACATAGGGAACCAGGATGTGGGGGCTAAATCAAGTAATTCATGTTAAAGAGTTTGGACTTCTGATCTGAGAGCAATGATGAGCCCCCTTTGTTAAACAAAGAGGTGAGATGATTAAATTCAAACTTTGGAAATCACTGCTGTGACTACAGTTTAGAGGCTGTTTTGACTGGTGAAAAACAATGCTATTCTAATAAACTATACAAACATTATTTTATACTCATTAGTAGAAAGCCATGAACTCTTTCCAAAAGGTAGGATTTGTACCACTCCAATAATCTCCTTCACACTATGGGAAGTACTTTTAAAGTGATCTGTTCTATAACATACATCCCCGCAACTGCAGAGTTCATAAGAGTACAGACTAGGTTGTATTCCTTATAGAATCAGCACATGAAAGGAACTCAGTCTATTTTGTTGAATAAAATATTGCAAAATTTAATTTACAAACAAACTCTGATTTGCAGTTGGAGTCCTCTGTGCCTCCTTCATCTTCAAAGGCATGTAACTCTCAAAATTAGGGTAAAACTCTCAAAATTAAAAAAAATATATATATTGGCAAGGTTGCTTCATTTTTGTCCTACTCATGAATGTCCCCATATGTAAGTGTTATACATTTGGCTGTATTTCATTTTCTCAAATTTGGCAAACTCTGAAATCTTGTATTTGTCCCTCTGCTGTAATTTTACACAGGGAAGGGCCAGAAGATGGAGAACTCTACAGTATTAGAAGGAAACTATTTTCTAGTTTCTAGTACTCACTTTCATTTCTACACTGAGCATATTAACTTCCCTGGTGTTACTCTGCATAGTGACAATTTTTAAAGCATTCATGCTTATATAGCTCCAAATAATCCTATTGGGTTATTTGGGTTTCTGGGTTAGTGGGTTTCCTTTGAATCAAACTGTTAACAGGGTATGACTTTGTAGATACTATGAACTGTCAACACAAACTGTTTTTCTCTTTTTGGAAGTATTTCTTATTTAAGTTTTTAGATACAGTCAGAAATGATACAAGATTAGATGGGAGAGCTGCAGTAATTATTGTTGTAGATGTAATTACGCCTGCAACGAGCAGACATAAAGGAGAAACTGCTTTTGACTAAAGATCTAATCAGGGTATAGAGAGAAATATTTGAAAACATTTTAACATTTTTTATTTTCCACTTTTTATTTTACAAATTAAAAAAAAAATTTAATTATGTATTTTTCATTTAGTGAGAAATGCATAGTGAAAAGAGGTGTTTTTTTTTTTTAAAGTTTAAAGGTAAAACCATTCTTTTTTCTCAAGTTGATGTTTATGTTATCCTGAAAACAAAACAAAACTGCATGCAATACAGATACTCGTGCACTTTTCAGTTCATACCATGAGGGCTTCAAACACTGGAAAAGAAATCTGGATCCCAGCACATCATGAAAATCCTAACAGAATTTAAAAAGCATATGTGCGTATGGGGAAAAAAAAAAGTGTATGTGCATATGGAAAATAAGCAGGTATTTAAGAAGTGGTAACTGCTTGTACTAATAGTGGTATAAAACCCCATATTAAGCTACAAGGGGCATTACACCGAGCTCTTACATTCTAACCACCTTGATCGCTTTCCGCTCCAAATGTTCCATCTTTGGTCACGCTTCTGCACCCTTGCACATGGTGTTTCTTCTGCCTGGCAGATCCCTCCCTAGTCTGTTCTTCTGATGAACTCCTATTGATACCTAAGCTCGAAGAGCCTGCTGTTCCCTCTGAGAGCCCTCTACCCAACTCTGACACTCACCAAACCATCATTATCATGGTTGATTTACTCGCTGGTGTCTCTTGCAAACCTGTGAACCAACTGATGGCTGGAATTCTCAATGCATCTCTGTGTTTTCACATGTAGCACAAGGCTCAGCACGGAGCACTCACTTAATAGTGGTGATTAATTATGAATGCTTTTACTGATCTATATTTAGTAATACTCATACACAGAAAAGTTATTATTTGGCCTATATTAATTAAAAGCTATCACATTAAGACAGTCCAGAGTTGATTCCCAATTTATTATGTACCAGACACAGCATGAAAGGTATCCCTTCCTGATAAGTTCCTTTTCACCATGTTGATTACCTGACCCTACCACTCTGGCCTTGGGGACTGAACCAGGATTGTTATCTAATATTAAAGTAGATACCGTGACTTCCCTGATAGTCCTGTGGCTAAAACTCTGAGCTCCCAATGCAGAGGGCCTGGGTTTGATTGCTGGTCAGGGAACTAGATACGTCATGCTGCAGCTAAAGAACCTGCATCCTGCAACCAAGATCAGAGATCCTGTGTGTGGCGACTAGACCCAGTGTGCACGCCTGCTAAGTACTCTCAGTCATTGCCGACTCTGTGACGCTATGGACTGTGGCCAGACAGGCTCCTCTGTCCGTGGGACTCTTCAGGCCAGAATACTGGAGTGGGTTGCCATGCCCTCCTCCAGGGGATCTTCCCAGCCCAGGGATTGAATCCACATCTCTTATGTTTCCTGCATTGGCAGGTGGGTTCTTTACCATTTGCACCACCTGGGAAGATCCAGCAGAGCCAAATAAATAAATATTAAAAAGAATAAGTAGTTATCTAACTAGAACAGCCACAAATAGTGGCAGTGAGAACCCTGTCCATCATAGCCATGCTATTATGAATGCTGGCTGGCATTCATGAATGCTGACCCCATCAGATAATCTTTTTTAATGATTTCAATGTGAGATATTCAGGGATAACTCTAGCAGGAGGGTAGGAAGAAGCCAAAAGATGGAGAAGACAGGCATCAGAAATCATAAGGCAGCAGGAATCCTGAAGAAGCAGAAGCCAAGACATTTTAAAAAAGATGAGCCTAGTGGTGGATGCAACCATCTCCTGCTCCAAACACATCTGGGACCACTTTGCTCTGCTGGCTCCAGTCCCATTGAGTTTTTCCCAGTCCTGGGTCCATACCATGCTGTTTCCTGTCACAGGGCCAATGCACATATTTTTCCCTCTTTGGAAATAGCCTCCCGCCTGTATCTGCCTACTTTAGTTCTACTCATCCTTGAGCTCTCTTGACTTCTTATTTTCTCAACTGACCTCTCCTGCTGGGTAAAATCACCCTATCACACGCTCTCATAGCACCACATGTGAGAGACATTCTCTTCAAAGTGTCATTTCGCAAATCTATTATGTAATTTATTAATGTAATTGCCTGCCCCCCTCCACCTTAATCATTTGCTTCTCTTACTACTATATCTCCTATTGCTTAGCACGGTGCCTGGCACACTGTAGAAACTCAATAAGTACTCTGCTCAATGATTAAATTTTAGGTGTATTTAAAGTCAGGCAGTCTGTAGTAGCAAAAATATAAACAATTGGCACCATAATGTTAATGGATGGCTGGGACTGAAGGGACAATTAAAAGACCCGGGCACTGGAACTCAGATGGAATTTCAGTTTTGCACAAGGCTTGAAGAGATATTCCCATTTGTATTTTACTATGGGACTTGCCTGGTGGCTCAGGTGGTAAAGAATCTGCCTACAATGCAGGAGACCAGGGTTTGATTCCTGGGTCAGGAAGATCCCCTGGAGAAGGAAATGGCAACCTACTCCAGTATTCTTGCCTGGAGAATTTCATGGACAGAGGAGTCTGTGTCCCATTTAATTTGCTATTAAGGTTTTGCTCTCCAGTAATAATATAAATAAACCAAATGATGTTATTTCCTCCAGATATGGAGGTTATTTACAGGTCTCAGTCCTAACCCCTTCTTAACGCTGCTTCCCCTGGTGCTCGCCATGGTGTCCGGCACACAGGTGGGGGCAGCTGCATGAAACTCCACTGCATGTTTCTCCAATACTCAGGCTTTAGTAAACAAATAAAAATGTAGACTAGAGATGTCCACATAAACTAATTCATAAAGAGTGTTAATATATTTAGCTAATTATAAATTATGTCATGCAGTTAGCAAATTTTTTTTTTTTTTTTGTCAGAGGGGAAACATTCTTACTCGGTAAGTAGGTAGATTAGAAAGATCCTTATCCTCATAACTAATGCCATTAAGACTAGGGTGGGGGTATTCCACAGAGGAATAACAAATTAATCTAGATGAGAAGTAGGGAGAAAAAGACATGTTTATATGCACATATGTATATAATTTTAATATTTCTATATATCTAATACACAGAGATACATGAGACAAACTATATTATTTACCAATCTCCTTCTATAAACACTGAGATACAGTAAAATTCTGCTTAAAAAAAACTCCAGAAAACAGCACAAATTGCTCTTTCTTGATTAAAAACATGATTAACCTCCCCCAGAGTACAGCTGAAACAATATGGAGATACTATTTTTATCTATAAGACTGGCAAAAATCTAAAACTTTGATTGTGAGGAAAACAGGCAATCATATTGCTGGGGAAAGTCCAGGTTAGTATAATATATTAAGAACATTCTGTCACTGCCTATCAAAAATGTCAAATACATATGCCCTTTAATGCAGCAGTTTCATTTCTAGGGATTTATCCTGTGGATATACACTCAACAAAGCAAGATGAAGTATGTATCAGATTTTTCACTGCAGAATTGTTATAATTAAAGAACAATGGAAAGAAGTGAACATGGGTGGGAAGGAGGAGGACACTAAATAAAAAAATATACATTAAATAAAAATTTTTAAAAAGTGTCAAATAAGCTTACATTATTTGAAATGCCTTTTTAAAGAAAAAAAATACAAAGTTACAAATAAAAATTAGCTATGTAAGTGAATAATTATTTAGAATGAAAATAGAACAATTACAACAAATACTGGAGGCTTAGAAATGGAGGTTTTTATTTCTTTTCCCTGAGGCGTCTTAAGGCAATTGAGTAAAGTGAGATCACAATACAATCCTTGGTAACTCTGATCTCTCAGAAGGCCCTGTGGAGTAAGGGGGCCTGATGTAAAAGCTTCGTTAGCTTGCAGATTACAGGAAGTCTACAAGCAAATATAGGTGTCTCAATGATGCATATACTCAAAAAATTTCTAGTTGCAGTAAGCTTACTTAATTTCTCAATATACATTTTATTTTTAAAAATGTGCCAATATAGATCAGAACTGTCAGCTACGCCTTAAACAGGTAATAACTTCCTTAAGTTTACCATATCTCTAACAAATCTTTTTGACATCACAAGCAATATATTTAGTATTAATATTAAACACAATATTAATATTATGTAATTTTAATTAACATCGTGTTTTTATGTCATTTTTATTAATAGTAAAATACCTAATGCATGTTCAACATTATATTTCAAAGTATTTAAAAGATATTGGATAATTATGGAAAAATACTATTTTCCTGCCCATTAAAAAACAAACAAACAAAAAAAAGACCAATGCTTTCTTGCTCAAGGACTGATACGCCGGTGTTCAGTTGCTTTATAGTAGCCTTGCCTGAAAGCATTTCTCATGTGATGAGGAAAAGATATTTTAATGCATTTTGAAATAAAAACTCTAACCTCTAATAAATGCCTAGGCATCTAGGCATTAAAATGAAATTCAATGGTAAATCAAAGCTAAACAAAAATTACATTTCCTCAAACTTTTTAGCTCCAAGGTAAGGTTTTACAAAGTAATATTAAAAAGAAAGTTTACTATATGATAGCTGACAATTTCAAACTAATCCCTAACTCTACTTGCTTTTTCTTTTCTGAACCGCTGAGGAAAAGTCCAATAGACAGCAGAAGATGAATCTCAGGTCCAGTACAAGCTTTTCAAGCCTAATCAAATGGGTGTAAAAAGATATATAACAAGATGAAAGTGCTTTGCCTTTACATATGGCAAAATAAATCGGTGAAAAGCTGAAAAAAGAAGTGAGATGTTCCGCAGGGGCAGGTTAAGTCTGATGCTAATGCTTACTTAAAATGGTGACAGTCTGGAGTGGTGAAGCCTTGCTGGGCTGCTTTAATTTCTCCCTGGAATAGCTCTCTCCCAACCTTCTGCAGCACATCAAAGTCTCAGGAGCTCAATTAAAATTGGATTATATTGAAATGCTCTATCTATGGGAACTGTGTGCTCACTAACACTTTTCTCTCAGTAATACTCCAGATGACAGTTGCCCATCCCAATTTAAACAGTTGTCATAGAGACGGGGAACTAAAGCAGCAGAAACTAACAATACAAAGGAAAGGTAAGGGCTAAGATTTCCGTGAATGAGGAGCTTGCTTTTTTTCAGCAACACTATTTATTACACCGATGACACAGTACAAGAGACACAAACAGTATTCCATTTTGTGTCTTGCATGTGAATGGAATGATAACTAATGGTAGCACTAAGATTATGTCAACATACATAGCCAAGTGTTTTCTATTTGGGCATGTTCTGCTTTTACTAAAAATTAAAATCAACTGTTTTTCCCAGTGGAAAGCAGCTATCAGATACTGTGAGAGTAAAGGGACTACGGCTATCAAGCCTATGAAGATGCCAATATCTACTTCTTACGTGCAGGTAAAATCCATAAAGAATTATTTCTTGGCTAAAGATCTGTTTTCCTTGCAACAACACAGGTGTAGAAGTTTAAATTGGGGTTGAAAATGATAAAGCATGACCTGCATGCATGCATGTTTCAAACGTATACCAATTTTTAGTAAATCCAGTTAACTTTAAAAGGTGTCCTAATACTGACAAAAAAAATTTTCAAATTTGATTCTGTAACTTATTTCTGGTTTTAATTAGCAGGTATTTATCTTCTATAATTTCTCTTCCTGGCATCAGAGTTTATCAACATGGGTGGAAAATTCTGTCAGCTCCCTAAAAGCCCAAGAATGAAGATAGCTTAAATTTCTGGCAGTTCTAAAGAGCAGTGTATTTGAGAGTGTAGGCTGCTACTAATGACACTATGTTCTCATGTAGATGGCATGTCTCTGGCACCAGGAAAACTCTTAACCTTTCTTGTAATTGGCTTATCGCAAGTCCCAAGGTTGTTTTCCAATCACTGTGCGGATCACCATGGAAATAAACCGACTACTGCGATTTTAGAGTACTGTGTTTTGTTTTTTTCTTTTAAGATCTCAATACCTGGGGTTCTTTTTCTCTTGGGAAGACTCTGTTAGGATTTTGAAGCAGCAACAAGGCAGAGTGCACAAAGAGCAGGCCAAGAGGGAAGGAAACAAAAATGTGTCAGAAAATCTAAAAACCGCGCAGATCAAAATTTGTCAAAACAAGGCCCTGGTTTAAACCAACAAGGAGGGCCCCTACAGCTTGGGCCTTGACAAAGCACAGACTTTTTATTTATTTATTTATTTTTAGCCCAGCTGTAGAAAACACCATCTAATGAACCTGTCTGGGGCGGCTGTCCCCATCCTGTCAGGCATGTCAGGAAATGACAAGCACTGGGGACAGGCCGCCGCCAGTCATAGACAGGCCTGCCAGCTGGAGAGTTCAGCCCCAATCTAATCACACCACCAGAAAATAACTTTCACGCTTTCAGCCTGACAGGATGGACTCGAGGAAAAAAAAAAAAATAGGGCTGGAAACAATGCTTTTTATTTCAATTACATATCATTTTTACACAGTAATAAAAGGAAATTTACTAACACACACAATCCATGTTACTTTGTATTAATGCAACAAAGTATAAATGTCATTATTAGAAATGGATATAAAGGTACTTTGCTAATATGGACACAGAAAAAGAAAGGGAGAGCACCTCCATCTCTTGCCATACCTAGGCTATATTGTATTGGAAATTTAACATTGTTTTCAACTTGGTTTATTGATATCATAATCAGTTATCTTCAAAGAGTTTTCTTGTAGAGATCACTGGGGAGCAGTGGTGTTGGTTTTATTTCCTGCATTTTGAAAACTAGTATGTATGAACCTGGGTCTCCTGCACTGCAGGCAGATTCTTTATGAACTGAGCCACCAGGGAAGCCCAATGTATGAAGAGAGAAACAGGATAAAACTATTTTCCAATGCATATTTATTTATATTAATAAATATTAATATGATTTTATATATTTGTTTATAATATATAAATTTATATATTATTTATTTAATGATTTATTAAATTTCATTTATGTATTTATTGCATATTTCTTGCATTTGTGATGTTGAAAGTGTCATTATGAATAAACACGACCCAATGAGGACATTATGACTTGGATTGTGTTTATATTGCACAACTTGACACAAGGGACTAAAAGAGTTGTAAAAATCACTAATTAATTTCTGTGAATCAGATGGTCATTTTAGCATCAGGTAGATCATCACATAAGTATGTTCATTTTACACATAACTATTGAAAGTAGAGTTACATGTAATATGTATAGGTCAACCCTTGGTTCATGATATGACCACTATAAATAAATGATTATATAATAAAATATACTTTACACTCAGTAGTGTTTTTCACTTACATTTCCCATAGGGTAACTGCAAGCATTTGCATCAAAACAAAAAAGGCTCTGTGTGTATTTGTGCGTCTATAAATGCACAGAACAGGCTGAAAGTGCTATTCATTCTGATTGCTAAAAATACGCTCCCACTTATTTTTGAAGTCATGAGTCACAATATTCAATTTAATGGTTTTAATATTACATTAAATATTAATATGTTTGAGATATGTTACTGAAAATGTCACTATTGAAAATACAAAGTTAGAGTCTAATAACTGCCATGTACTAGTTTGGCTGATTCAGTCAACTTAAGTGACCTCTGTGAGCCAGTTTCATCTATAAAATGGTGAAAATAGTGTCTGCCTCATGGGACTCTGCGGATTAGTGCGCAGAGGGTATCCAGCACAATGCCTAGAACACAGTGCATGACTAACAAAGTTGCTACCGCATTTTACTTAAGAGAATCCAAAGAACAAATGATACAAAATTAGGTTTTACTGTCTAAAAATAATACTCCCTATGGAGAGCAAATATGGGGCTGGATATTGATTTTACTGTATAAAAGACAAGTCTTTCATTATAGCCCAATCACACTGAAATCACAGTAAGTAAACAGAATGCAGCAACTGAGACCGGAATATGCCTAAACTATGGTTACCACCCTTACTCCCGGCAAATAACCATGAGAATCTCAATGAATACAAGAGAATAGGACTAAGCTACTCTGTTCTAAGATAACTGAGGTGAAGTGGGCATGCATTAAAAATGTCACATTTTCTTATACAAAATACGTGTTTCTGACATATAATGACTTCACTCAAACTTTTGTGTATAATTTTGTCATTAGTTCGCTCAGTACTGTGTTTCTGGTGCACTATCTAATTCATTTCAGTCATACAGGAGTAAGGAGAGCTATGGCCTAATGACCTCAATTTTCACTTAAAGAAACAAATTTCCTTTTTGCAAAATAAGACAATTTTTCTCCTGTCAACCTTGTTTTAAAATATTAACCTTATTCCCATTACAGTAAATAGTCATATTTGTCATCCAGGTTTGCTTATAATTGCAACTTTATCAAGTTATAAAATATTGCTCCTGTTCTTACTTTACCTATCCCAAATAAAAGATGAAAAATAAATATTTTCAATGAATTATCTTTGCTACCATGTAAATGCGCTTAAAAATGTCTTCTGTATTTTTGTTTGGCATCAACTAACATCAAAATTCTCCAAGCCAGGCTTTAGCAATACATGAACCGTATTGCTACGTAATGAACAACTTCCAGATGTTCAAGCTGGTTTTAGAAAAGGCAGAGGAACCAGAGATCAAATTGCCAACATTAGCTGGATCATCGAAAAAGCAAGAGAGTTCCAGAAAAACATCTATTTCTGCTTTATTGACTATGCCAAAGCCTTTGACTGTGTGGATCACAATAAACTGTGGAAAATTCTGAAACAAATGGGAATACCAGACCACCTGACCTGCCTCTTGAGAAACCTATATGCAGGTCAGGAAGCAGCAGTTAGAACTGGACATGGAACAACAGACTGGTTCCAAATAGGAAAAGGAGTACATCAAGGCTGTATATTGTCACCCTGCTTATTTAACTTCTATGCAGAGTACATCATGAGAAATGTTGGGCTGGAAGAAGCACAAGCTGGAATCAAGACTGCTGGGAGAAATATCAATAACCTCAGATATGCAGATGATACCACCCTTATGGCAGAAAGTGAAGAGGAACTAAAAAGCCTCTTGATGAAAGTGAAAGAGGAGAGTGAAAAAGTTGGCTTAAAGCTCAACATTCAGAAAACGAAGATCATGGCATCTGGTCCCATCACTTCATGGGAAATAGATGGGGAAACAGTGGAAACAGTGTCAGACTTTATTTTTTGGGGCTCCAAAATCACTGCAGATGGTGACTGCAGCCATGAAATTAGAAGACGCTTACTCCTTGGAAGAAAAGTTATGACTAACCTAGATAGCATATTGAAAAGCAGAGACATTACTTTGCCAACAAAGGTCCATCTAGTCAAGGCTATGGTTTTTCCAGTGGTCATGTATGGATGTGAGAGTTGGACTGTGAAGAAAGCTGAGTGCCGAAGAATTGATGCTTTTGAACTGTGGTGTTGGAGAAGACTCTTGAGAGTCCCTTGGACTGCAAGGAGATCCAACCAGTCCATTCTAAAGGAGATCAGCCCTGGGATTTCTTTGGAAGGAATGATGCTAAAGCTGAAACTCAGTACTTTGGCCACCTCATGCGAAGAGTTGACTCACTGGAAAAGATTGATGCTGGGAGGGATTGGGGGCAGGTGGAAAAGGGGACAACAGAGGATGAGATGGCTGGATGGCATCACTGACTCAATGGAAGTGAGTCTGAGTGAACTCCAGGAGATGGTGATGGACAGAGAGGCCTGGCGTGCTGCTATTCATGGGGTTGCAAAGAGTCGGACACGACTGAGCGACTGAACTGAACTGAACTGAACATCAAAAAAGAGAGCAAAACAAGGCAAATAGAATATGATTATAGGTTTTCTTGATGATGACTAGATACACTCTTTCTGGAAATCTATGGCCTGCCCTTCTGTTAAAAGCCATCATAATGGATGCACTTATTCTTGGAGTAAACTTACTGGATATATGAAATACTGAAAATTTGATAGAAAGTCTAAATTGAATATGATCAAATTACTATAATGCACCATAAAATAATGTGGAATTCCTAGGAAAAAAGGAAGAGAACAGAACCATGGTGGAGTACAACTTGTATCTGTAATGTTTTGTTTCATAAAAATTATTAAAAGCAAATATGGCAGAATTTTATAGTATGTTAAAGGCAGACATCAGATACATGGCATTGATTATATTACTCTTATTTTTTTTCTGTTGATTTATTTCACAGTAAGATAATTTAAAATATTAACAAAATGAAAAGTATTAAGTGTATGCTTTTATATCTATCTCTCTAAAGATGTGCCAAACATTTTCACATGTTCAACTTTATTTAGTCATCATAAAATCACTGGGTGATGTGTAGGGACAGAATTTCTACTTCCATTTTATCAGTGAGATGGAAAAGACTTAATGACGTTAGCCTACTTCCATTAAGGTCACAAAGGCCTGAATGCTGGTGGAGCTGAGACTACAGCCTCAGAGTTTCCATATAGAGCACATTCTCCCAAAAATATGGGCAGGTTTTCTCAAATTTATTTCATTAATAATATTTTCAATGATTTCTATAATAATTTAATGTATATCTTGGTAAACATTCAATGATATGCTATACAAGGCACTAAAGCAAAGCAACTATATTAAAAGCAATAAAATTTAATAGACTTCGATAGTAACTCACTAATAAGCATTAATTTGTCTTAAATTTTTTTCTGAAACATGGTAGGACACCAAAAAAAAAGTAATAAATGTTGTGATTCAGCATAATACTAAATAAATGACACCAATTTTAGTTCTATATATAAAAATTAAAAAATGGATCCATATCAAGGATCAGAATACACTGTGCCCTACCTTTATAATGCTGTCTGAATAAAAGCCTTCTAATCATTCATCTAGGTGGTCTGTTCTCAAAACAGTACCTTGCCTGCTAATCAGGAACATTCAGATAAGTGCTTGCAGTTGTAATTCTTCAACATTGTATAAACAAGCCTTTATTGGGAAGACGGTTGTTTTCCACTTTTCCATGATATATAAACCAATATGTTCAATTATAAAATTCACATTATATACACTAATTAATGCTATGTTTAATAACGTGAAATAAAATCCAAGTGATGTACTATGGCATTTATGTTTTCCTTGGAAAATGTTCGGCTTAATTGGGTTTGCTAAGAAAGACAAACTCAATGTTGAAGTAAAGGAACTTAAAAATGACAATATGGTTCAATGACATAGACCTTACTACAGAACTTACTCTAATTGGAATAAATAATCTATGAATGTGTTGAGGATGGTCCTGGAAATGGAGCTCATAGGAAACACTGATAAGCACTTGTGGGAGTGGGAGAAGTGAGTCATAGGAGATGGGAGGAGGGAAGAGCGTTGGGGGCACTCTCTGTACCCCTTTACTCACTCACATGACATTGCTCAATGCTGATGGCTGTTTGGAACGTAACTAAAGGATTTGATTTGTTCCTTTGGAGCACAGACAAAAACAGAAGGATCTTTCTCTCTTTTAACTTCTAGCACAGTTCTTCCTGATGGACCCTGAGTTGGCTCCAACTGTGGTGTAGACCTAGATGGAGCACGTGAAGTGCTGGAGTCTCCTCTCTGCCATGCCTCAAGGAAAGAGCTCTTATTAAAGACATCCTACCAATTAGCTTCATTGGGGTGATTATCAATCTTTTAGGAATCAATACAGCAAAAGAGTAATGAGGAAACAATGAATATTAAAACATTACCATGGAATGTGATGAAAAGAGGCTGGAAATATAAGTTCTTAGTTTTAAATGTTTTCATCTAACAGAAAAAGAAAACACATTAATCAAGCATTCATTTTAATTTCAAAGAAAGAACATATCAAAGGAAAGAAATAAAAGTTAATATAAAAATAAAATCAATATAAAGTTAAAGAGGTAAAATTCTTGAAAGTCTAAAAATGGTTCTTTGAAAAAAAAAAAGTGAAAAGACACAGCACTTGGTAAGTATCTTTAAAATAGAGGGAGAAAAGAGTACACAAATCTAACAAGTAGGGTTGTAACAATGGATATAGAAAGATGCTTACAATTGAAAATGAATACTCTGAAAAACTACATTTTAAAATAATTTCTGTTTTACAATGTTGAACAACTCCCAGGAGAGGTAAGTATTGCTTGGATAGTAACTAACTGGGTGTCCACATCTGGAGGGGTTTCTTCCACCGTGAGTTTCCACTTCAAGTTACTGTCTCTCAAACCTGAGGGTCCAGCCCAGACCTCCAGTGTCCCCTTCAGCTGAATGCCTCACAGGAAACTCAATGCAATACATCCCACCTGAAACTTAGTGAAGACCAAAGGTGTTAGTCACTCAGTTGTATCCGACTCTGCAACGCCATGGACTGTAGCCTGCCAGGCTCCTCTGTCCATGGGATTGCCCAGGTAAGAATATTGGAGTGGGTTGCTATTTCCTTTCTCCAGGGGATCTTCTCAACCCAGGGATCAAACCTGGGTCTCCTGCACTGCAGGCAGATTCTTTACCATCTGAGCCACCAGAGAAACCTATTTTCCGTAAAACTTGCTCATCTTTCTTAAGAAAAGTAAGCTTAAATAATTGATCATTCTGAAGTCAAGAATGAAATTCTGTGAAAATTAACTTTGTACTTTATGAGTTAGGTGATTATATTCAAAGTACCTAAATTCTTGAAGGCTTATATTTCTTATCTATCAAATAGTGAAAATAAGATAAAAATTCACAGAAACATTATGATGAATAAATAAAACAATGAATAGGAAAATCTCTAGCATGGTGCTTCTGTGTGACACAATTGCTCAGAAAAACGTTAACTATTACAGTAGTAAAGTTTCCATTATTATCTTAATGGATGGCACTATTATTCATTAAATAATCAAAGATGAAAATCTGGAACTTATCTGTAAACGTTACTTTAATCCCTATCTCCAACTGATGACTAAACAATGTTGATTCTAGCTCTAAGTGAAAGTCGCTCAGTTGTGTCAGACTCTGCCACCCCATGGACTGTAGCCTGCCAGGTTCCTCTTTCCATGTAATTCTCCAGGCAAGAATACTGGAGTGGGTAGCCATTCCCTTCTCCAGGGGATCTTCCCAACCCAGGGACTGAACCCAGGTCTCTCACATTGCAGGCAGATTCTTTACCATCTGAGCCACCAGGGAAGCCCTCCAAAATAGTTCACAAATCTGCCCTTTCCTCTCCATTTCCAGGTCTAAAGCCCTCACTTGGCCGACAGCAAGTCTTTTAACTCGATCTATAATCTGTTTTGATCCATAGTATACCCTGTAAATTATGTGTATGGTGCACTCACTTCTCCCCAGTCATAGCTGATTGAGACCAGGGTGAACACCTGTTTCAGACACTAGACAATCAGATCCCCTCTCCTTGAAATTTGAAATTGGAATTTTAGTTTGTATTGGAGCAGAAATAAATTGTAGGGAGCCAGTGAGGCTACTTTGGGGTTTTGAGCAGGGAGATTTAGGGAAATCTAATCAGTGGAGAGAAATAACAACGGAGCAGAAGCAGAGACAAGAGACGACATGGCCAAAAAAGGAAGAAATCTAGACTCTCCAAATCTAGAAATTTAGGTTTTCCAACTCTCAGTTCCAGTCTCCCATCAAGCTCCAGCTGTACTTGTCATTGGATGTAATAAATCACCACTAACTGCTTAAAATAAGTGCTCTTTTAGTTTAAGCTAGTTTGAGTTCTATTTCCTGCAGGCAAATGATTCCTGAAAGTTTATACTTGTGATAATAATGGAATCAGGATTAGAACTTGTGTCTGGCACTTGGCTGCTTACATCCTATCAGATTCTATTTTCTCCTGTAGGGTTCTTGACTAAGAAAACACACAAAAATAATACTAATCAGGTGTAAAGCTAAGAACTTTAAAATAAGTAATAGCTGATACTATCCTCTCTCACTGCAAGGCTATTCTGACAAGAGTTAGATTGAAGAATTTACTGTGGATCTGAATCCAAAGCAAGGCTTCCACCACCCAGCATGAAAAGAAATTTGGGGGTATAGAGACCTGGATAGCTCTGTGGGGAAAAATGGCTGGGCTTCAAAAGAGACCTATCTCAACTTGATGATTCTACAGAAGAAGGTAGAAGAAGGCAGGCTGGCTAGCCTATCTTGAGCGATCAGTTCTGTCCAGATGTGTTTACCTCATGGGAGCCCTGACAATTTAACATTATACTGACCCTACCAGTAGTGAATTTTTATGGGTCATTGAATACTGCAAATTCTGGAAAATCAGAGTAGAAATTTCTTTCCTATGGGAACAAAACCAAGCAGTAGTTTCTTCTCTATGGACAAAGCAGAAATGTGAGGAAATAAAAGATCTCCCCTCAACAGAAGTCTTAGCAGTAAAAATTGTCCAGACAGAAAAAGTTGGGCTATGGTATGTCATAAATAAATCGTGAGTTTCAAGAGCAATCTCTCCAACTGAGGCAATAAAAACCCGCTGAAACCTCCAATGGACTTTATTCTGGTTTAAGAGAGAGGAGACTTGTGAGAAGTGTGAAGACTGTGTTATTTTCCCCTGCAGGGTCAAGAAGGAAAGATGGTCAGGACGAAAATAACATACAGCCATAGTGGAAAAGGGGGAGACCAGCTCCTGGAGCGACTGGGGCAAAGGATGGTGGTCACTTGGGCGGTGTCCCTTGGAGTCTGGTGGTCAGGATGTCCCCGGTTTATCTGCATCTGTGCTCCTGTAGCCCCAGACAGTCTCACCCGCTCCGTATTACTGCCACCACTAGCAGACCCCTCCTCTTGGGCCCTTATTCTATTCAATGCCCCCGTCCTCAGTGCCACCAGAGTTAAGCGGAAGAAACATTTCAATCTGTCCGGTACAGGGAGAGACATGGTGCCTGATGCATTCTCACCACTGGAGCATTGGTTCACTTGGTGATTTTATCACTGAAGCATAGTTATACATGGCAACTGTATCACAATGAGGCACTTTAGGCTTGCCTTCTTAACTAAACAAATCATCAGATTACATTAGGCTTCCAAAAGTATACTGACTCTTGTCTATATTATACTGAGTGCTATTTTCAGACTTTTGCTCATATTACCTTTAAATGAAACTAATATCTTATTCATGGATGCCTAGGAAATCAAAAGGTAAATGAGATAGTATCACTATAAAAAGCATTTCTTTATAACTATTTGGGGATGCCAATGTGATAAGCACTATATAAAGCCAATTAGAGACTTGAATGATCTTACCTTTAAAAGACCACCAATTGAAATATAAAATTAGAATGAACTCATAGGTGCAAACAATTGACTGCAACTAAAGTCCTAACTTATCTGATATTAAGGAGTGTCATTTTGTGCACTAGGAAGCAGTCTAAAATTTTGAAATTTGGGTAATGTGAGACCATGAGAAAATGTCTACATTTCCTTCCCCAAAAGACTGGATTCAGAAACAGTTTATAAGACAAGGAAAAAAGAGGTCTTAATAAATAAGGGAAGTTTGAATTCTAAAAGAAAGAAATAAAAAGAAATTTAGGCATAACAACTTGGCAGGCAATTTGAAAGGCTAAGTAGAGTTGTCCTGGTACTTTGTAGATGTTTACTTCTTGTCTCCATCACTGAGCATCAAAATGTGCTAAGAGTGAGAGAGGAACTAAGTCTACTTCTTTTGCCATCTTTTATGCTTGACTTGGGCCAATGGTTTGTCTCTTACAGTCATCTGAGGGGCAGCATGTACAGTGGAAAGGGTCAGGCTCCATGAACTAGCCCACAAAACTCCTCTCCCAAATGGCAGGTTCCAGGCGACATTCTCCCTGACCTAACTGGCAAGGAAACCATGTGTACTCACACCAACTGGGCATTTGTACACGAAAAATAGAATGCTGTTTTTTATGCTTCTCATAAAGCCGCTGCTGCTGCTGCTGCTGCTGCTAAGTCGCTTCAGTCGTGTCTGACTCTGTGTGACCCCATAGACGACAGCCCACCAGGCTCCCCCACCCCTGGGATTCTCCAGGCAAGAACACTGGAGTGGGCAGGGATGTGTTTTTCTCTACATTTAATAAGTAATAACCATTCTACCCATCATCTGACATAATCATGACTAATGCTTCCTGCCTTCCCTAAATTGAGGCAACTGGATCAACACAGGAGTCAGAGTTAAGAATGCCTATCGTATAGCATCTCTCTCACTAAGACAAGGACACGTAGAACCTAGTGGTACGGTGGAAAAGCATGGACTCGGGCATTAAATAAACTTCAGTTCCACTTGTGATTCTGTCATTTCACTGCTTTTGTGCTTTGCAGAAAGCAATTTGGACTCTCAGGGTCTATTTCCACATTTGTAGGATAAAAAGTACTGATATTTTAGGATTGTATAAGAATAAATAAATATAATAAAGCACCCTATATTTTGCTCTTTCCTTATCTCCATGTACCATCAATATAACTGTAAGGGAATGGTGTTGTGTTTAATAAATTTGATTCAAATGCCACATGAAAAGAGCACTATCTTCCTAACCATGCAGGCCACTTCATGAAGGCAGGTTCTTTACACTCAGGACTGAATAAAGGTAACTCTTTGATAATAAAGTGGGATGTACAAATCAGCATTCCAATGTTAATGTTAAATGTTAAATAATCAAAAGGTTAATATTAAATTTCAACATGAGAAAGTCAAAGCTCAGTCATGTATAAGGAAAAATAGTATAATGTAATATATATATATAATATATATAATGTAATTATAATATAATCATATAATGATATAGTATAATAAAAAGTATAATAGTATAAATAGCATAAAAGTACTCGAGGAATTCTCTGGTGGTCCAGTGATTAGGACTCAGTATTTTCACTACTATGGCCCGGGTCCAATTTCTGGTCAGGGAACTAAAGTCCCTCAAGCTGTGCAGCGTGGCCTAAATAAATAAATAAAAATACTTGATTGCGATTGTTTGAGAATTTGATTTTATTCAAATTCAACAAATATTTATTTGGATTCTTGTTAGATTTCTTCTGTTCTGGAGCCAGGAAAACTTGGGTACAAATTAAGTGTATGGAGATTTCAGAGAGAAACAGATAAATTTAATGGTTTTGGGGGAAAACTTCTTATTAAAGAAGATATTTGATATGGACTTTGAAGGGTGCCTAGTCTTTAAAATGTGGAAAAGGGATGGAGGATGGAATTCAGCAGCCTATAAAGGTAGGAGAGGCTTGTAATGTTAGGTTGAAAAACATCAAACTAATTAAAATTGGCAACAAGGCCTTGGTGATTAGAAGAACGATTTCTTTTAAGGTCAGGAAGTGAGAAGAAAATTTAGGAAGAAAAATAAAATGATGCATTTGGTTTGGGATAAGCAAGGCATCCTGAGAGGACTCCCTAGGAGAGCAGGGAACTAAGACTATGGAGCAACAGCAAGAAAACAAGATGAGGAGATGTTTGGCATTATCTAGACAAAAAGAGCTTAAAGCATGGAAAGGGATTAGGTCTCTAGGCTAAAGAATGAAGGGGACTGAAAAGATGCACCTTTGGGGATGAGACAGTCTATATTAAGGTCAAAGCAGAAAGAAGAGCAGCCAGTGAAAAAGACTTAAGGGCCAGTGAGTTACTAAAAAGTGCTTGAGGATTTGGGAAGCTCAGTGTGAAATGGTGTATAGAAATTGGAGACTACTAAGACATAAAAAAGCCACTGAATTTAGATCCTGATGGATCTAAAATACAGGATAGATGTAAAAAGACAACAGGATTTTGACTGAATATATATATAAGATGCGTGTTCCTTCAGTTGTGTCAGACTCTCTGTGACCCCATGGACTGTAGCTTACCAGCTACCTCTGTCCACGGGATTCTCCAGGCAAGAATACTGGAGTGGGTTGCCATGCTCTCCGCCAGGGGAACTTCCCGACCCAGGGATCAAACCTGGGTCTGTTCCAACTCCTGCATTGGCAGGCATGTTCTTTACTAGCGCCACCTGGGAAGCCCATATAAGATACAGTAAATACAAAGGAAAAGGGCTATGTAGTGTTTGAACAAATACGAGCTTTGGAGCCAGGAAAACTGGGTATGAATCTTTGACGTTTCAAAGTTGTGACATCTTTAATGTCAAACCTTTTCTTTTGCAAAGTGGTGATAATGATGTCTAACTTCCTTAGTTGTTGTGAATATTAAATTTGGATATCGTATGTAAAGTGCCTAGTACAGTGTCTGGTCATATTATGTGCTTGAAACTAACGAATGTTAGTTTCTTTTCACTTGCTCCATGGAGACCATCAGGCAGAGGATAATCCTTCATTGAAGGGGCATTTAAGATAATCAGAAAGATAGATGTGAAAAGTAGTAAAACAGCAAGAATCAGGGTGTGGCATGAATAATACATTTAAAAATCAAATAAGGACTTCCCGGTGGTCCAGTGGCTAAGATTTTGTGCTCCTGATGCAGAGGGCTCAGGTTCAGTCCCTCGTCGGGGAACTAGACTCCACAACTAAAGAGTTTTCATGCTGCAACTAAAAAGATCCTGCATGCTGCAACTAAGACCTGACAGCCAAATAAGTGAATAAAAATAAATATTAAAAAAATAAAAATAAAAAAGGGAAAAACACTGGACCAGGTGTCTGAAGATGTTGGTTTTATTCCCAGAAACATCATTTACCATGGAACTCTTTGATAAACTCATTTAAGCTTCTACTCAGAACTCAGCTTTCCCATTTATAGAACTGAAATAGAAATTCTAGTTCCACTGAACAAAAATGACTATTTTGGGGATCAAAAATAAGATGTATAAGAAAACAGTTTACAAACTATTACACAACAAAAAGTATTACTGGAAGGTATACACACCTAGCATTTGGTAGCATTACGGCTATCCATGTCTGCATGTGCATGCACACATTAAACTGTCAGTTGCTAGCTGGATATTAACCTTGAATGATTCTCACTTCTCTCTGACACCTGAATCCTAACCATTTGTTACTTTTCCTGAATATATAAACCCACTATGTAGACAAGGATGAAATTTAGGTTTTAGGTTCAGGTTCATAAATTAATCTCCAACTTTTGAGTATCTCCATTCAGTATATATTTAAACTTGTAATTTGGTCATCTGACTTTCCTGCAGGCTCAGTACAAAGAAATATAATATATTTTTAACATTTCTGGAGCATTTAAGATTAACTCCATGGCAGGAGTAAATTACAATCAGAAGGGAATTCAATGCCCCCAAAGATATCTTAGATTCCAGCAAAACACCTGTGTTACTATTTCGCAAACAGGATAGTGGTTTTTACATTATAATTGCATCTTACTGTGTGTGATATAATGTATCCTTTGGAATAAGTGACCAAATGCAAAGCTATAAGAAACAGGTAAAAGAGGAAAACAAAGACTGGAGTGTTTTAAAGTTTCGATTACTCATACGGTCATTTGATAAAAGGAATGTATTTACTATTATTTAAGAAACACATGCATTATGTGAATGGGAAATGTGCTTAGAAAATGAAAGTAACAGTCAAAATTGATTATAAAATATACTGTTTCCTTAACCTAATGTTCTCAGGACAATTAAGATAATAATCTAATGGGTTTTGAAGTGTTCCATCACTGACTGAATCTCTAAATTTAAAGGAGCAATTTTGGGGGCAATGAATGGAAAGATGCATTTCAAAATTTTATAATTTTTGTTTTTTGAAGGTATGGCAAATAATAAAAGTTGCTACAAAATAAAACAATAAATATCCCGGTTGCTTTTTGTTGTGTCTTCAGAACGTCCAAAAGACAATAGTGATTATGTGGTTTTTGATAAGGGAGGTGACTAAAAAGTGCCTTGTCAGTTTTCCATTCCTTGCCAGCTGCATTAAAATGCAGCTCTGAGCACCTTTTTTCCCCCTCAGTCTGGAATTTCAGAAGCAAAGAGTACAAAAGAGCTGATGAGCAATGAACGCTTCTCCCTTCCTCAATTAATCTTGTCTCTCTACCTTTGCTTTTGCTTTCCCTCTACATGAAGGTAATAATGACACCCTCATCCATTATCCTTTTATCCCTGTTATTCTCGTGAAATTGCTTAATAATATGTTACAGATTCGTCTTCACTCACATAATTCTTCCTGTCATTTGCAGTATATCATCCTACAAACATACAGCCCACTTTCACTGGCCGTTCTTTGAAGATTATTGTCAGTGACATCTTCAGGATGCGTTTGGAATCTGGAGCATCATTTCCGTTGCGATGGGGAATTACACTGACTTATCTGTCATTGCCAAAAGCACAACAAGCAATTCAGTGTTAATGCAAAGGTAACATGGGTTTTTATCCTGCCTCCAGAATGAGAGCTCTTGTAAATTTATGCTAATATGGTCCTTTTAGAGTTTAATAACCTCTTACCCTACTAGAAAAAGACTTACACATACACAAACACATACGGACTCAAACTCCCATGTACCGGAAAGATAGCTGGTCAATGGGTAATTATTGATTTTCAACCTTTTTTTCATATTTGTGTTCATTTCACTTGGAATATTATATAGATATGTTATGGAAATTAGTATAAATGAAAAGATTACATTTCAATCCCTAGTACTCAACTATTTTTGATGAAAAAAAATATTTTAACCAAAAGAATTTGTAAAAGTTCCTCCACAAATGGTGTTTTAGTTAGCTTTTCCATCAAGAGTTCAAGACCACTACAAATGAGCAGTTTTCCCTGATTGAGGGTGGCATTCCAGAGGGACCCAGGCAATCCAGTGTGTGTGCCAAGTCTGACAACACATGACAAGCTGGTCGGCGTGCAGTAATTTGACTAATTATACCGGATTAGAGCATATTAATGCAAGCTGTTTTCTCCAGAGTTAATGACCTGCTGACTGGGTTCTGTTAGGCCCCACTAGGTCTACAGGCAGCTAAAAAACAAAACCCTGTTTTGTAAGCCCTCGTCATTTCACATCAGCAAATGAGTATATCAAACGATCGAGCAGCAAAATGTAAGCGACATTTGTCTGCTTGAAACTCCTGCAGCCTTCCCCAACTTTCCACCTCATGGGCTTCTTTTATATAAATTTGATGTCAGTTTTCTTTTTTCTTTTTAAAAAAAGGAGTAGCCAGGAAGTAAAATCTGGGAGAAAAAAGAAGTAATATGGGGAGTATGTTATTGTTGGAGGCATAGAGGCTGTTGTTTTGAAACAGGGTTTATGTGAAAAAAATTTAAAGTGGACATTGATTTTATTACACATCTATGTTCCCCGTAATAAGACTATGTAACAAATGATGATGAATGCCAAAAAAAGATGAATGTGTAATAAAATCTTTTCTATGCCTAATTTTATCTGAAAGATATTTCTATTTCAAAGGGATTTTTAAGTTTTAAAAATGTGGCTGGATAATTTAATAATTATATAAATGTAGGAAAAGGTAAGATGTTAATATTTTTAAATTATTTGTCCATTTCTTTAAAATTAAGTCACATTTAACTCAAAACTAGCTAGGAACTTTAACATGTCCCTGAGTGTTAACATTTATATAATTTATGTTTATAATTTTTGCTTCTGAAAAGATATAAAGTGACTTATGGGAATATATAAGGTATTTGAATTGGAAATATATGAAAAACAAGGTCAAAAACAGAAGATTAATCTAGATGTAGGATTAATAATAAAAATGAAAGAGCACAGCAGAGTCATTTAGGCTTTCATTGTTTGGGCCACAAATTCATGAACTCCCCAAAACCAAGGGAAAACAAAAGAGGTAATAAATTCACCATAAAGTTAATAAGACAAAAACCAGTTCAGGAATAATTGCACAATTATTCCTAATCCTAAAGCTCGAAATAAACTTAAGTCAAGGGGTTTCACAAAAAAGGGCACTGTTCAGTATAATAAATAATGTTTCAACAATATCAACACACTGAATTTCAAGGCTTTTAGCATTTCCCAAAGCATAACTTAGAAAAACGACTCCTACAGAGAGCTTAGAGGACAGAGGCCACTCTTGACTTTTGAGGGAAAGGGGCTCATCCAGAGTTTCTGTGCAAGGGGCTGACTTAAAGGGCCAGGAGGTGCCTCCCCCAGGCAGAATCAATGGCAGCTAATCCATGCGTTTGCCAATACTCTGTGGTTTGGCCTGGCTCATGAGTATGAGCACGGGGAATCAGATTCCTGTAGAGAACTGGAAACAGGAAACGTAGAATGCACTGTATAACCAGCAGGAAGAACTGCAGCCGAAATGTGTCATGATGTAGTGAAAGGACAGGGGAGCCAAGATGGGACGGGGGCGAGTCTAAAATTCAAGTGAACCAAAGCTATGTCCAAGTACAGGAAGCTTACGTGTTGAAGGAGAAACGAGGATGTCTAGAGATGAGCAGACCAAGTGGTTTAGGAAAGAGAATAGACAAGAGCAGTCCCTGGAGCTGACTTCTTGACTTTTAATATTCCAGACTATAAAAAACATATATCTTTACAATAAAGTTCCTGTTTCTGGAGGTAACTTGGAACAAAGTCTAGTCCATGCAACCAAAGGATCTAACCAAAAAAGAGGTCAACACAATGAGCCAAGTAATTTCTGCTAACCAGGTTTCACCAGGAGTATAGAATATTTAGGAATGAATAGACTCCTCAATGGGCTTCCCAGGTGGGTTAGTGGGTAAAGAATCCGCCTGCAATGCAGGAGAAGCAGGAGACTAGGGTTTGATTCCTGGAGGAGAGCATGGCAACCCACTCCAGTATTCTTGCCTGGAGAATCCCATGGATAGAGGAGCCTGGCAGGCTACAGGCCATGGGTCACAAAGAGTTGGACACGACTGGAGTGACTGAGCACGCATGCACACAAAGTTCTTAACATTCAAGCAAGCTTCTATAAATGCTCTTTCACTCAGCCAAAATTTTAATTGATGTTGGGCGGTATGTGAAGATTTTGCTTCCCACCATGTACCTACAGAAATTGAAAGCAACATTATATGCTTTCACTGACAGTGCAAGACACGGGTAAGTCTGACAAGCTCCTTTGGATATCTAGTGTTTCTTTTTTGTTTTTAATGCCTGCCTGAATAGAAGACCATCCCATTTCTGCTATGGGTAACCAGGAGCTGGGGCTAAGACAGATTTGAGAAAAGATGTCTGAGATCCCTCAAGGAACAGAGAAAAATCTCATCCTCAAATTTTTGTTGTATAGTTGCTAAGTCGCGTCCAACTCTTTTGTGACCCCATGGACTGTAGCCCACCAGGCTTCTCTGTCCATGGGATTTCCCAGGCAAGAACACTGCAGTGGGTTGCCATTTCCTTCTCCAGGCGATCTTCCCGACCCAGGGATCAAACCTGTGTCTCCTGCATTGGCAGGTGGATTCTTTACCACTGAGATGCCAGGGAAGCTCCACAACTAATAGTCATAAAATTATTTGCTTAAAACAAGTGATAAATTAAGAGGGAGAGATAAAAATAAAAATGTTTATGTTGGGCATTAAGGTCACTTTTCAGCAAAGGTCTCCAAAGTCAGTGCAATTTCATACATTGCTTTTTAGTTACTTGACTATAGCAGCGATTCACAGACACTATTCTTTGGGTAATTCATTTTCACTACCACTACTACCCACTCCAGTATTCTTGGGCTTCCCTTGTGGCTCAGCTGGAAAAGAATCCGCCTGCAATGTGGGAGACCTGGGTTCAATCCCTGGGTTGGGAAGATCCCCTGGAGAAGGGAATGGCTACTCACGCCAGTATTCTGACCTGGAGAATTACATGGACTTACAGTCCATGGGGGCACAAAGAGTCGGACATGACTGAGAGACTTTCACTCACATTCCAAGTTAGACCATCAAAAATTCTTTCAATTCACTCTCATACTAAAGTTAGAGTAATTATTGAGAAAAGTAAATCTGCTTAAAATATTTTACCAGCTTTCCCTTCCCAACACTTGATAGTAAAGTGTAAACTTCTCAATATGGTCTATATTCTCCCTCAAAATTTGGCACAATCCCTTTCTAATCTAATTCTTGCCAGCAGCCTATCCCTTACAGTGTCCCACTATACAGCTTCTTTCAAATCCTTGAATGTATCCTGTTCTGTTTCATCTCCAGGCCTTCATATGTAGTGGGCCAAGAATGAGCATGGAAGTCACACAGATCTCAATTCTATTGCCAGTTCTACTAATGTTTAGGTCTGTGATTTGGGGCAAATCGCTCAGCTTTTCTGAATCGCTATTTCCTCATCTGCCAATTTGGATTATAATATCTATCTGTAAGAGACTGTGGGGATAAAGTTGTGTAGGTAAGTATGCAACAAATGATAGTCACTGTAATTACTTTAGATCAGGGCGCCAATCTATCAGCAATTAAGATCAACATCAGTGAGTTTGGGTCAAACATCAGGGAATCTTGATTATATTACAGTCAGTACTGTAACAGAAGTACTAAAATGGTCTTTGCAAACCTAGAATAAATTATTATGGAAAGGGATATAACTGTAACATGTTCACTCAGGCCATTTTTGAGTATTATACTATAAGAAGTACACTTAAAATTAAAGAATGCCCAGAAGAGGCTGGCCCATGTGGCAGCTGTGCAGGTGGTGAGAAGTGATAAAGTATTTTGAGGTAGTGATAATTATTTGCTGAGATTGTATATGTGAGACATGAGAGAGAGAGACAAGAGTCAAGCAAACTTCAAGGCTATGGCTTGAACAACTGGATTGCTAAGGTTACAAAAAAGGTTAGATGAGAAAGACTATAGGTAAAACAATTTTTTTTGGATCAGGTGCAGAAGGAAAGGAAAACAGGAGCTCAGAACTAGACAAGGCAAGCTCGATTTATCTATTAAAACAGACATCCAAGTACAAATGCCTAGTAGACAGCTGAGTATAATAGCCTGGAGGGTGACACAGAGATTCAGTACACAAATATACATTGTGGATTTTTCAGAATATTAATGATATTTAAAGTCATATGACCAAATGAGATTACCTAGGGAGTAATTGTAAAATGAAAAAGAAGTCCAAGAACTAAGCACTGGGGATCTCCATGGTAGGGTGGGTAAGGAGAAAAGAAGATTCAACAAAGGAGACTGAAAAGGAGAAATGAGTGAGGAAGGAGGATAACCAGGGTTTCTGGAAGCCAAAGTAAGACAGTGAGTCAAGGATGAGAATGGGATAAATTATGTTGAACAAAACTGACACTGGTCTCCAGATTTGGCAAAAGGGAGATCACTGGTGACGATGACAAAAGAACGTTCAGTGAAGCGGTGAAAGAAAAGTCTTTTTTGAGTGGATTTAAAAGAGAAAGAAGAAATCATTGGGAACAGCTTTACAGGAAGAAAGTGTATAGTAGCTAGAAGACAAAAAAATAAGAGGAGATTTGTATTGGTATATACATTCAAGATGGTGGGTGGATAGTAAGAAAGTGTCCTGCAATGTGAATTTAGACCAGATGACTTAAAAGTCCTTTTTACCTCTATGGTAATAGTTCTATAATTGAGAAATGGTTTGAAGTTAAATACTTTTAACTAGGAATCAAAAGAATGGACTGTTCTAGTTCTTCTAACTAGCTGTATGATCATCAACAAGTTATTTGGGGGCTTTATTTGCACTGAAAAATTGGAACAATGAAATAATACACTGCAAATTCTAACTCTAAACATTTAAGAGGTAATGTACTAAGAATTTATCTTTTGACTATGTTGCAGGGAATGAGTAAGAGAGTAGCTGAACACTAATGGGTTGAGCGTTAGGCATTTGCTAGTCCTTACACACTATTCATACCTTCCCAAGATCCTATGAGGCAGATCTTAAAGGTTCCAATTTTTGGATGAGGAAACTAAAGACAAGAAAAGTTAAGAGGTTTTATATCCAAGTTTGGCTAATTGTACAGCCTGAGTTGTTTTAAACATAACATCTTGATGTCACAATTCTGTGAAGTATTTCAAATTAGTACTGCTAAATTAATATATATGATTTCTCAAACACTTCCAAAACCTAATAAGACAGACCTATAAATCTTTCTAGGATAGAGTGAGTAGCCCATCCCTTTCTCCAGTGGATCTTCCTGACCCTGGAATCGAACTGTGGTCTCCTGCATTGCAGACAGATTCTTTACCAACTGAGCTACCTGGGAAGCCCATAAATCTTTCTAAACATTTTAAAACTGCCATAAATAATAATAAATCAGACACATTTAATAAATAAAACTGGAAATATCTGAGATATTCTAAAGAATTAATATGAATCTGGTTTAAATGATTATAGGAATTTACTTTCTCAACTTACCAGTTATTTAAATTTGAATTAAAGATCAACTTAAAGTAAATATTATTTATATACACAAGTAAAACATTTATGAATAAAATAAAATCTGTAAATCAAACTTAAAGAATAAAGTAGAAAGTTTTCTATCATTAAAACTAATTAATTTAAAATCAATTGAATAATAATTAAAAAAATAATTTTTAAAGTTCTCTCATGCACAAAAGATTTCCCAGATACTAAAACTCACTAATATTGCTAAGATTATTTATTTTATTATATCTTAGATGAGGAAAATGTATTTATTAAGGAAATTTCCCCAAGAGGTAATGGAAATTGAAAGCCACATATTTTTAACAACATTCTATTTCTTCCACCTTGTACTTTGGCTATCCCTTCTAAGATGCAATCACAAATTCAGAATATAGCTTCAACTCCAGTTTAGGTCTAGATGTATTCCTGATAAAACAAGATTTTTTTTTTTTTTTTCCGCACACACTATATAAACCCTGGGAGCTCAGACAGTCAAAAAATCTGCCTGAAGTGCAGGAGACCTGGGTTCAATCCCTGGGTCAGGAAGATACCCTGGAAAAGGGAATGACAACCCACTCCTGTATTCTTGCCTGGAGAATCTCAAGGACTGAGCAGCCAGGTGGATGATACTCCATGTGGTCGCAAAGAGTCCGACACGACTGAGCAACTAACACTAGCACTAAATATAAATGAGGAGTTGAAAAGCTAATAATTAAAAGTGGATTAAACAATAAAAATTAAGTGATTATACTTTTAGTTCAGAACTCCTACTTCCATTTTTCACTCCCAATTCTCAAATTCCAGATGAATTGTTGTATCTAAAATTTGAGAGGAACCACAGAGCATAGTGAGTTAATCTTAAAGCAACAAAGGTCAAAGACCAAATATCTATCCCTGAAATAACACTTTGCTATTTCTAAGCCTAAATTAAAAATACTATGTATCTTTACATACTAAATCTTGTAAAAATTCAGTTTCCACCCAAATGTTTGCATTCCATGTGAATTTATCATGGTTCCAAATAAGAATATATATATTTTATTTACATATATATTTTGATATGCACAGTAATAGAATAGAGTCTCATTGCAAAAGTAACTTTTAGAAATGTTTTTTTGAATTCTGATTTTTTCCCCATTCATATTCTTTACAATAATATATCTACCTATATACGTATTTACTATTAAAAGTCAATTAAATTCTACAGTTTATTTATCTATTGTTAACTGGCCATTTGGATATCCTCTTTTGTCAAATGCATGTTTAATCTGTGCACATTTTTAATTGGGTTGCCCATCATTTCCTTACTAGTTTGTAAGTTGCTTTCATTCCAAGGATATGAGCTCTTTGATACTGCTTCATGAATAAGTCACAAAACTATTTGTATACTATCATTTGTCAACATACATCCATATGTATATAGATGTATATGTGAATATATATCCTGAAAAAGTATGGTATTATAAATGCCAGGTTTTATCTCTGGACTGTTAGATTATGGGCACTGTTAATTTTATTTTTTATGCTATTCTATATTACTTACATTTTAACATTTAGCAAGTATTATTATATTATGTGCATTAAAAGCAATAAATGCAGTCTGTAGGCTAACAATATACCTTTAAATTTATGCAGTCTGCAATTACACTGGGGACTAGTAAATATTTACATGAAGAAAATAATTATTTTAAAAAGGGAATCATCACTGAATCCATGAGGAAGAGCTGTTATTGATTATTTCCTTGAAAGTTAAACAATATCATTAGCTAAACTTTTATACATGGAGAAATGGAATTTTGTAACTGTAAGTTTTATATGCTCATAAAACTTAAAATAACCCCAAACTTGACTTTATATTTTCTAGTTTACATTTCCTCACAGGGAAGATGTGAGAATTTATGGACCCTCCCCAAGTCTATCCGTAGGCCCAGACCTGGGGTACGATATCAGATATGATCAAGAGGGTGCAGATATGACCAGCGGGGTGGCCACGCTCATCTGCAGGGCATGCCATTCCACCACCGTGGACTTCAAGCCCTTCAGGTGTGGTCACTGGCTATGCAGCTCGGAAAAGAAGAGCACATGCGACTCACAAGTGTATAGCACTTGCCTCCAGCACGTGGCTGGTAACACTGGGGATTTCCAATCTGTTTCTCCATGGTTAGAAAATAAATCATGAAGTAAACCTCATGGAAAGAAGAAACAAACAAAATACCAGAGAATATGTAACCAAGAAAGACATACTTCAGAAGTCACTTGCTCTTTTCCCATCTGTGAACACAGCCTAAAAGTACCCTAACACTTCCCTTTGATATTATAATTATCTATAACCCTCTCAGATACTTTTTTCTACATGTTCTCTCATTTAATGTAGTATCAATAGAAAGTTTCACTATGGTTGTATATGCTGAATTGAAAGTGTATGTGCAAATTTCAGGTCTTTGGAATGAAAGTAAATAAAAATGATTTCTGTATAGCAAGGTGTCTTCCACAAGTCAACTCAAAGTCACTGTCTCAGGAAAATCTTCCCTGAACTTGCTGACCGGATCACATTCCCCAACAAGTGTACGTTCAACGGTCATAAATTTACATATATTTGGGTGCTTATTTGATTTATTCCTGTCTTCCCACTTCAGTAAAGCTCCAAAGAGCAGGCTGGCATTGTTTTAGCTCTCTCTACTATTAGACAGCCCAGTCTCTGCACCAGTAGGGCATTCAAAATATTTTAAATTAAATACATAAATAAGTTTTTAACGGTGTGAAATTTTTATGAAAATGTTATTTTAAGATCAATCTTTACAGACATACACTCGTATGTGTGAGTATATACACATGGATACACAGAGCACTTCGGAAGTGTGAACATTAAAATTCGCTGAAGGAATCTGAAATTTAAAGGAATTAACAGGTTTTCTTTCTCATGTTGGAGGCTCTGGTGATGAACAAGAAGTTGAGGAAATGGAACTCGACATGGAGTACATGGGTTCAGAATTAAATGATTTGTAGAGAGCAAGAATTATATCCACCATCTACTACTTTTCAAGAAAGGGAGATGTGTATTCAAAAGCCACAAAACACACACAAATGGTGAAGTGGGTCATTAGTGCTGGAAGCTCTGTGTTTGCGGCCACTGTGGTCCAAATACAAACAAAGATGTAATCGACTGCATATAATCTAGCCTGATTGCTATTTGCCAGGCTGGCTCTTAATTCTTAGCAAGTCAGAGACAAAGCATGTAAAAAAAATTAATGGAGAACCCAAAATAATATTCTGGAGGATTAAGAATTATATCATCCTGCCAATTTTTTTTTTTTAAGTTGGAAAACTATACTATTAGAAAGCAGCAAAATGTTTTATATTAGACCCTCCACTAAACATTTAGCTGGTATTTTCCACACAGTAGTCCAATGACAAAGGGTAAGCGGTAAAAATGTGCTTCTGAGAGTTTTAAACCATATTGTACAGAAGTCACATCAAATTAATACTGAGGACCATTTAGGGCTTTTATTCTGAAAAGCTTTTGAAAGGGGATTAAACTATGAAAACTCTCATGATACTAAAGTACCTATTAATGGGTTGAGGAGGTAAGAAAGGAACAATGAAAGTGTTATTTTTAGATAAATCTTTACTTTTTGTGTAGCAGCACAAAGCTTTGCAGAAGGGCTCAGCAATAGTTCTCTAGCAATATCCCACGCATGGAGACGCTGATTAGTGGAATTCTGTTGCCTTTTCTTTTTAGAAATAGGTCATTTTCTTTACATCGATGCATTAGAGGTAGAGCACATTAACTAATATACACGTAACTTGGTATGGACAAACCCAAACAAAACGTTATTCTAAGTATTTCAATCTGAGGAGACCCTCAGGACTCTTTTTTTTTCACTAGGACTCTAACAAACAACTCCCTTAAAAAAATGAGTTTCTACCCTCTCTGATAGTATTTTACAGAATGAACAATTTTTGTTTTCAAAAGAAGAAGTAGGAAACAGCTTTGAGGAGTGAGAACATGAACCTAGATAGTTGTCATCTCATCAAAAATAATGAACGCTCAAGAGGCTGCAACTTCCTGTCTCCCAGCCATTGGTCCAATCACAGCAGGCTACCGAACAGAGATTAGCAGGCGAGGAAACCGTCTTCTCCATCAGCCCCAGCCAGCACCTGTAACCGCCAAATAGCTATCGACCAGTGGACCTGACAAGGTGACAACCCCAAAAGACAACTGGAAATGTCTCTGCTCACCCACTGAGCTTCCCTTGGGTGCAGCCCGGGGTGGGGTGAGGGTGCCGCATCTGCCCCATTGCAGCCTTTCCTGCTCCACCCTGACACACAGCCTTGCCCTCACACAACAGTCTTGGCTAATGATGCAAACATGAAGTGTAAAGTCTCCTTAATTTGACCCTTGTTAAACTCCTAATTGGATTGAAGTGGGCTCTGGGTGGAAAGCAACCCTGGATTATTCAAGGAAACTCTTACCAAATGAAGCCCAAATTACAAAAGGCTGCTCTGGCTGCAGGACATCACAAAGAATAGGCAATGAACTGCAGCTGTCACTTAACTTAAAAATCTAATCAATTGCCTTTTTTTTTAAACAGGTAACTTTTAGAACAGTTTCTTCATTGTGATACTCTTCAGAGGACGCTTGACCCAAATTTAATAAGCTGCTATTACAGCAGAAGAGCAGCTGTAGCGCAAACACTGTCGAGTGATACTGTGCATTCAGAGCCTTAATGATTTTAAAATGACTACAACCATTGCTTCATTCATGAGGAACAAAGCTCGGGCTCTCTGCTCACAACGTCTTAACACAAACTGTCTGAGCAGACAGCCTTCATTTGTCCTCCCTGCACCCCCGAGGTCAGCCGCCTGGCCGAGGTATCTCAACAGTTTAATTGTATTTCTTCTGGGTGAAGTCTGGATGAAGAAACTTAGGCGTCCTTGTATATGAAACCTCACTTTTCTGCAAGGAAATATACAGCTTAAGTACAGAGACAAGGGGGCGCAGGATATGCAGACAGGTGTACAACATGAAGTAATTATAGAAGCTCAAATTAGTTCTTAGGCCTGAGGCAAAAAAGAGAACAGTGCCTTGACAAAAGGGAATAGCAAATAAGGGTAGCAAACAAAAAATGGCTTGAATGTGTAAATTAGCAAGAAAAATGAGACAGAAAAGCAGCTTTACTCTACCATTATTCCCCACATGAGAACAGAGCAGCTGAACGTGATCAAGAGAGCTTTGGAGGAGAGAGGCAGGCATCACCACGGACTCGAGCCAGAGAGTGGCAGCTCCGTGCTCTCTCGTCAGTCACTCATTATGTGCTGAAGTGCTCTTGAGAAGTGCCTCTTATACTTGACCTATCATATTACTTCTTCTGTAAACACATAATCCCCGCTTGTTAGGTGGTGTCAACACTAGCATTCATTCACCATGGTTGTCTTTTTGTGAACAGACACTTTAGAAGTGCTGCCAAAACCCCAGAATTGACACCATAATAAAACAATTCGAATTTCAACCAGGTAAACAGATCATATGCTCCTTCTGTAAAGAGCAATGTAAAAAGCATTACAGCAATTTTCTCTCATTTGGGGAAAAAAACAAAACCAAAACAAAATTGCTTGCTTATGGCAAGGCTATTTTTTTTTTTTAACAAGTGATTAATTTGGGATACAGATTCAAAGCAGAGATAATACCTCATCTTAAACTGCTTGGTGTGGTCACATCAGTTCTACTAAACACTATCTTTAACAACAAAACAGCACATGAGTCTCAACTACAAGGTCATGAACAAATGATTTGTAGTATCAGAAAAGTATGTCTATATGCCTCTTGTACCAGGCAGGGTTGACCATAAGATACTAGAGGAAAAACATTAATGGACCATTTGCTATGCTATGTGTCCATTAGTGAAGACAGATGATCATTTAAACGACAACAGAAATTAAACATTTAATGTAGCTTATTGACAAATATATTTCTAATATGTTTATATAAATATTCTTAGGAAAATTCAGATTCGATGCAAAAATACTTTCAGGGCACATCTGGATAAGGTAAATAGTCAAGGAGAAAGTATAATTTATTAAAGAGATGGGAGCACTTTGTTTTTGAACTTCTTTTCTTCAAATTATCTGGAAGGACATTTGAAAAAAATACTATGTAATTCTGTCTCTCCCAGTGCTTTAAGAAAAGTATCTCATCATCTAACATTGTTACAGCCATCTCTAAGATAAATGAACCATGATGTCTTCACGTGGCAGTAGTGGTGTGTCAGTGTGGCTTATTTTAGCAGGCATCGGCAACAGAGACTCCTGCTTTGGCCCCACTGCTCTGGGTATTAGGTAGGAACCAACTTGCCCAAGGGAGGAAAAAACTGAATAGTGATTAGCAGTTATTTGCCACACCTCATGGAAGGTATTTTGGTAATTCTTACTGAATACATAAAAGACAAGATGTGCAATGAAAGGTTTTCAACCCAGGAAGGATGGAGTATTACAAGTATCTACCCCCTACCTCAGCAGTAAATATCCACATAAGCAAGTAATTCTTAACACCAGGAAAATGTCTGCTTAATATCCCTGATGAATTTCCTACATGAACTTTTATTTATATGACACTTAAAGAATAGAGTTTTTGCACAAAACAAAATATGCTAATATCTACAATGTTATAAATCTATCATTAAATAAAGTGGCTCCTAAAATAACAACTGTGTGCAGGAAAAGAAGTACAAGTAAATAAAACAACATATTCAAGGTAAAAAGAGCCACTCTTACAAATAAGGTTTAGTAAGCCATAAACAAATGTTCATTTTGAGTGAATTTTATTTTAAATAGACTTCTCTTTAAATATTTGGTAGAAAATTAATGGAAAAGCCTAAGTGTACTTATTTATGTAATACCAGATAAGACCATAGATAATCTGAAGTCTCCTAGATATACTTAAGACTTTAGATTTCTCTCAAGAGAAATCTCATCTCCCATCATTAAAAGAGACAATAAACCACTATATTTTTCATTTATGAGGTTCAGGGTGCTATCTAAATTGATGGGTCAATAGTTAGAAAAGAGAAATGACTAAAAGATGCTATACCCAGACTTACACCAATCTTCCTGAAATGTAAATTAACCTCATGGGTACGCCAGACAATTTGGGAGCTACCTTCTTCAGCACTCAAAGGACATTAAGTCGTTCACTGGAAGAACACAACGCTAAAGGAACCCCATAGTATAAGAGAATATGCCTAACTTATGCTAGGAGTGTAACTTACGTTCTAGGTGAATGTTGGAAGTGAAACAATTTTTCGTATTAAAATATTTTTGAAAATTCTACTCTCAATGTCTTAATGAAGAGAAATATAGAAGTTAAGAATGGCAAAATTGATCTACATTTTTCAGTCCATTCACATTTTGTGTCCACACATGCATGCTCAGCAGGGGCATTCCTCCATTCCCCCACAGAATCCTGACTGAAGAACTCTGAGAAATAAAGTTCACGACTTACAAGAAAATCTACTGGAAGCGACTGTGGTCTTTCATACTGTTAATTTCTGTACAGTCAGAATGTTTGAAGATTTTACATGGACACACCTAAACAAGTCAATTGTTACTTAAGTAGTTCACAGTTTGAATGATTAGAACATAGATTCTCTCTAGAAATTCAGGCAATTAAGGACTGGGCTTGATAAAGGTAAGGAAAAGATCCCAAACATAAGGAAAGTACATAAGACTTTATTTTTAAATTAGTTAAATTTATTTTGGGGGGGACATTATTTTGAGAAGTTCAGTAGACTGCATCGTGGGTCTAAGCTCTAGACCTGACCATGGGTGGGGCAAGAAAAATTCCTAGGGATTTTTCTTGATTTTTTTAGAAAAGATGCTTTATAAGAACCATATAAATCTTTTAACCTTTCTGGGAATGGAACCTTTTTAAAAGCATTGTTAACCTTGTGTACGAGACAGCAAAAGAGACACTGATGTATAGAACAGTCTTATGGACTCTGTGGGAGAGGGAGAGGGTGGGAAGATTTCGGAGAATGGCATTGAAACATGTAAAATATCATGTATGAAACGAGATGCCAGTCCAGGTTCGATGCACGATACTGGATGCTTGGGGCTAGAGCACTGGGACGACCCAGAGGGATGGTATGGGGAGGGAGGAGGGAGGAGGGTTCAGGATGGGGAACACATGTATACCTGTGGCGGATTCATTTTGATATTTGGCAAAACTAATACAATTATGTAAAGTTTAAAAATAAAATAAAATAAAAAAAAAACAATCCAAATAGAAGAAAAAAAAAATAAAAGCACTGTTATAGATTATTGCTTAATTTTCTGATATAGGATTCTAAAAACGCATTTGAAGGGACACAATATATGGAAGTACAAGACTGCCTATATCTTATTGGAAAGTACTATTAGAATAGTCTTCCTTACTCTGTGCTATAACTTCCATCCATTGGTTTTACTTGTATCATCTGGAAGATCAAATATAATTATACTCTCTATTATAAATGACAGACTTTGTAGAGAAAACTACTTTGGTCCTCTGTGTACCATCCAAGTTAGTTTCTTAGGCTAAACTAGCCTCAGTTCTTTCAAGTGTCATGACATGATTTCCTAATCATTTATGAATTTTTCTGTCAAAGCATTCGTTAAATCAGGTTTGTGTCACTTGTAGATTGTATTTAAATTTAATTCCACTATGTCAGAGAAGATTCTCTGTATTATTTCTATCCTTCTAAACTGAGTCTATTCTTATGGCCTAACATATGGTGTAGCCTGGAGAATCTTACACTGCAACACTAGAAAACAATTCTGTTGTTGGGTGGAACGTTCTTCAGAAAACCATTAGGTCTGGTCAGTTCATGGTGTTACTCAAGTCTTCTATATGCTTGTTAACCTACTGTCTAGTTAGTTGACTCACTATTACCAGTGGAATACTGAAGTCTCCAACTATTACTGGAGAACTGTCTGATTCTCCCTTCAGTGCTGTCAGATTTTGCTTCATGTATTTACGGCTTCGTGTTAGGCACAGAAATATTTATGATTGTTATACCTTCTTAAGGCATTAACTTTTATCTTTATAAAATGTTTCTCTTTATCCCTAGTAATATTTTTTTAGTTAAAAGTATATTTCTTCTGATATCAGTATAGTCATTCCAACTCTTTTATGGTTGCTGTTTGCATGGTATACCTTTTTTTCACCTTTTTGAAAAATTTTCATCCTATCTGTACCTTTGAGTCTAACTGGGATAAAGCATACAGTTGATAGCATATAGTTGTATGCAGATAGCACATAGTTGGATCTTGTTGCTTTAGAAAAAAATCAGTCTAATAGTTTATTTCTGATTGGACTGATTAACCCATTCACATTTAATGTTATGGTTGACATAACTGGATTTGCAACTGTCTTCTCTATGGCTCATGTCTATTTTTCTTCATCTGTTTCTCCTTTACTGCCTTTACTCACATTAAGTAAACAGTTTCTAGATCAACATTGTAATTGCTTTAATGATTTTTAAAACTATATATATTTGAGAGCTTCAGACTTTACAATATACATCTTAACTTATCAGAATACAAATTTATTTTTTAAAAAAATTAGATGCTACTTGCTTACCTGAAGGATTTGAGGCACTTTTAAGTTTTCTCCTTAAGTGTTTAACACTTCTCTGTTAACAATGTTGAATAAGAAAGTGCAAAGTACAAAACTTCCTAATATTTTGCTCTTATATGCTTTTCTGACACATCTCACATTCTCCATAATTTCTTAAAAATGATTGGTTTTTCAGCCAAACTTACAAGTTCTTTTAGTACCCTGATATCATGAATTCATTTCAAGTGATCATTACTTTCTCATCATTTTCTTATTTAGCATCAATTTTGTTTTTACTCTTAACTGTATTTATTATATTCCTCCTAAAGATATAAAGCTAAATACATAGAGTTGTGCTGAAAAATATTTAATAGCCAAAGGTTTATTTTTAAAATGATATATCATAAAGAAATCTTTAAAAGTATAAAACAGATTGTTTCTAAAAGAATTATTATGGGGGAAGGGATAGTTAGGGAGTTTGGGATGGACATGTACACACTGCTATATCTAAAACAGACCTACTGTACAGCACAGGGAACTGCTCAATGTCATGTGGCAGCCTGGATGGGAGGGGAGTTTGGGGGAGAATGGATACATGTATATGTATGGCTGAGTCACTTTGCTGTCCACCTGATACTGTCACAGCATTGCTTGTTAACTGACTATACACCAGTACAAAATACAAAAGTTTTTTCTTATAAGCATCCTTGGAAGAATACACTCAAACAGATTTGACTATAATCCAAATGATAAAAATGTGATTTACTGTTAAATTTTCAGGAATACATATACACTGCATATGATAAACTATACCTTCAAAGATAAATCTGCGGATGTTTTGTGCTGACCTCAAAAATTGAACAAAGTACAGAGAACTGAATGACTTCAGATGTGGATGGGTATAAGAAGATTTAAAGATCTATTCTAATGCTCTCATCATACAGGGCAAGAAACTGGACAGAGAGATTAATGAAATCCATTAATAAAGGTCAGATAGTTCATTTGTAAAAGATCAACCCCTGGAACCCAAGTGTTCTTCCTAGTCAAGGTCTTTACTCACTCTACTGTGAAACTAAAGGAAGCTATGTATTTTATAACCAAAGACTTAAAGGAAAAATATTTGGGGCAGTTTTACAAACCTAAAATGAGCCAGATATAATTGGTTTATACAGAAATATCCTGAGACACACTTTGGCAGCATCAGATACAGATAAAACTACTGGTTTAAGACAAAAAAGATATCCTCTTCATTATAGGGGACTGGATTGCAAAAGTAGGAAGTCAAGGGCTACCTGGAATAACATGGAAGTTTGGCCTTGGAGTACAAAATGAAGCAGGTCAAAGGCTAACACAGTTTTGCCAAGAGAATGCAATGGTCATAGCAAACAACCTCTTCCAACAACACAAGAGAAGATTCTACACATGGACATCACCAGATGGTCGATACCAAAATCAGACTGATTATATTATTTGCAGCCAGAGATGGAGAAGCTGTATACAGTTAGCAAAAATAAGACTGGGAGCTGACCATGGCTCAGATCATGAACTCCTTATTGCTAAATTCAGACTTAAATTGAAGAAAATAGGGAAAACCACCAGACCACCAGACCATTCAGGTATGACCTAAATCAAATCACTTATGATTATACAGTGGAAATGACAAATAGAATCAAGGGATTAGATCTGATAGACAGAGTGTCTGAAGAACCATGGAAGGAGGTTTGTTACATTGTATAGGAGGTAGGGATCAAGACCATCCCCAAGTAAAAGAAAGGCAAAATGGTTGTCTGACAAGGCCTTACAAATAGCTGAGAAAAGAAGAAAAGCTAAAGGCAAAGGAGAAAAGGAAAGATATACCCATTTGAATGCACAGTTCCAAAGAAGAGATAAGAAAGCCTTCCTCAGTGATCAGTGCAAAGAAAAAAAGGAAAACAACAGAATGGGAAAGACTAGAGACTCTTCAAGAAAATTAGAGCCACCAAGAAAATATTTCATGCAAAGATGAGCACAATAAAGGACAGAAATGGTATGGACCTATCAGAAGCAGAAGATATTAAGAAGAGGTGGCAAGAATACACAGAAGAACTATACAAAAAGATCTTCATGACCCAGATAATCATGATGGTATGATCACTCACCTAGAGCCAGACATCCTGGAATGCAAAGTCAAGTGGGTCTTAGGAAGCATCACTACAAACAAAGCTAGTAGAGGTGTTGGAATTACATCTGAGCTATTTCAAATTCTAAAAGCTGATGCTGTGAAAGTGCTGCACTCAATATGCCAGCAAATGTGGAAAACTCAGCAGTGGCCACAGGACTGGAAAAGGTCAGTTTTCATTCCAATCCCAAACAAAGGCAATGCCAAAGAATGTTCAAATTACTACATGATTGCACTCATCTCACATTCTAGCAAAGTAATGCTCAAAATTCTCCAAGCCAGGCTTCAACAGTATGTGAACCGTGAACTCCATATGTTCAAGCTGGATTTAGAAAAGGCAGAGGAACCAGAGATGAAATTGCCAACATCTGCTGGATCATCGAAAAAGCAAGAGAGGTCCAGAAAAACATCTACTTTTGCTTTGTTGACTACGCCAAAGCCTTTGACTATGTGGATCACAGCAAACCATGGAAAATTCTGAAAGATGGGAAATACCAGGCCACCTGACCTGCCTCCTGAGAAACCTCTATGCAGGTCAAGAAGCAACAGTTAGAACTGGTCATGGAAAAACAGATTGGTTCCAAATCGGGAAAGGAATACGTCAAGACTGTATATTGTCACCTTGCTTAATTAACTTCTATGTGGAGTACATCATGAGAAACGCCAGGCTGGATGAAACACAAGCTGGAATAAAGATTGCTGGGAGAAATTTCAATAACCTCTGATATGCAGATGCCACCACCCTTATGACAGAAAGTGAAGAAGAACTAAAGAGCCTCTTGATGAAAGTGAAAGAGGAGAGTGAAGAAGTTGGCTTACAAGTCAACATTCAGAAAACTAAGATCATGGCATCCGGTCCCATCACTTCATGGCAAACAGATGGGAACACAATGCAAATAGTGACAGATTTTGTTTTTTGGGGCTCCAAAATCACTGCAGATGGTGATTGCAGCCATGAAATTAAAAGACATTTGGTCCTTGGAAGAAAAGCTATGACCAACCTAGACAGCATATTAACAGCAGAGACATTACTTTGCCAACAAAGGTCCATCTAGTCAAAGGTATGGTTTTTCTTTTTTTTTTTTTAAAGGTATGGTTTTTCCAGTAGTTTTGTATGGATGTGAGAGTTGGACTGTAAGGAAAACTGAACGCCGAAGAATTGATGCTTTTGAATTGTGGTGTTGGAGAAGACTCTCGATAGTCCCTTGGACAGCAGGGAGATCCAATCAGTCCATCCTAAAGGAAATCAGTCCTGAATATTCATTGGAAGGACTGATGCTGAAGCTGAAACTCCAATACTTTGGCCCCCTTATGTGAAGAACCAACTCATTTGAAAAGACCCTGATGCTGGGAAAGATTGAAGGCAGGAGGAGAAGGGGATGACAGAGGATGATATGGTTGGATGGCATCACTGACTCAATGGACATGAGTTTGAGTAGGGGCCGGGAGTGGGTGCTGGATGGGAAAGCCTGGTGTGTTGCAGTCCATGGGGTCACAAAGAGTAGGACATGACTGAGCAACTGAACTGAACTGACCCCTAAATAGATTTTCATATATCAAGGTCTTTTAAAACTTACAAATCCCCTAGCTACATGAATATATTTAAATACACTCTAGTATCTCAATTGTTGATAAAAGTTTTTAAATTGAATATCTTAAAAATATTCAAAGCATCAAACTAAAAATGATTTTGTGAGGCTGTCTTTGGCTTCCAATATTTCAGCAACCCCTCTCAAACTCGTTTGTTTGCTTTTGTGCAACTTGTAGGGACTCAGCCTGTTTTCCTCTCTATGCTCTCATTCTATCCCTTGTGGGTTTTCTTCCCCAAAGGTTCTTCTTTCTCTCTCTGTCCAAAATCTTGTCATCACTTTTCAAGAATTCAAGATTCATTACTTTCAATATTCAATCTATTCCAAGTTCAATCTTGAAATTATTTGATTTCTTTGAATTCTATCTGTCTCTTTCTATGGCCATATTCTGTTTCAAGTTCTACTCTGCGTCCTACCTTTAAATTATTTCATTAACTCATCTATCCAGGTCATCTATCCAGGAATATTACTTCATCTTCTCCTCACTCTCATCTGGGGCTGCCAGATAAAGTACAGGATGCTTGTTCAGACAAACAATGAAATGTTTATCTAAAAAATACATTTAACTGGAAATGCTGTATTGTCATATGCGGAGATTTTGGGTAGAGATGGAAAGAAGGGGGGAGTCCTGTATTTCCACGTGTTAAACCCCATAAGATGTCCAGTTTCTTCATCACCCCATTTTCTTTCAATTTATCAATCTGACTATACTTTTTTCCCCTCTAGTCTAGAACCAGTAGTCTATCAGTCTAATTATGTGTCTTAAATATTTTCACATCCTTATCCTTCAGCCATAAGCTCTCCCCAAATTCTTATTCAAGATATATTCTGTTACTTAGTTTCTCCCCTCTTTCCCTTCTGTATGGCTGAGTGATATGGATCATTGACACCATTACAAATTTATGATTTCCATCACGGTGGTTCTTTCCTCTTCCTCCTCGATCTTTTACTTCTTGACCAGTGTATTATCCCCATTCTTCTTAGTGATGATTTAAACATTCAAGACCCTCCTTAACCCTTACGTAAGGCCCAGTGTTTTCTGTCACCAAGAGAAAATTGAGGCCTTGTTTATATACTCAATCAACTGTTTAAACCACTATCTATAAACTTATCTCTATCCATAGTTACCTCCCATAATGCAGCAGGCTCCTCCTCATATATTGCTAGACCTTACCTGTCTGTTTCAAGCCAAGGTCCTCATTCTCTATTGTTACCAATACATATGGCATGCAGGAAATGAAATGCAATACTAACAACTGTGTGGAGTTTACCTTCAGGAAAAACTGAGCCATCTCACAATTGTAGGCTCAAGAGAATGATACCATTTACTTCTCTGGGTTTAGAGATAGTCTCCAAGGATGAGCCCCCTTGTTTTCAAATTTTAACTTCCCTTCTATTGCTCCTCTCTCTAACCCATAAATACGTGCAGGTCTCTTTTAAATTTTATTCTGCATCACTCCATAATTACCACCATATCTCTTACATTTCATGTCTATCCAGACCCCTTGAAAGCATATTTTACGCTTCACTTACTCCAATTTACTCTTCAACCCCACTGTAATCTGCCTTCTGTCTCTGTGATTCTGCTGAAAGTTATGTGGACAGACCCAAAACTTTTCCTTTTACTTGACCTCTATATAGTAGCTTAACTGTTGTCTGCGCCCTTTTTATTAAAACTCCCTTGTTTTTAGCTTTTAGGACGGTCCTATCTCTTTGTCATCTTCTTTACTTCTCTGAACATCACTTCTCATTCACCTCTTCTGGGGCATCTTCTTCTGTCGGTGATGCTCAGGATAACGTCCTTGGGCTAAGCTCACTCTATACTGTTACTGGCCACTTTCAAGCAAGCATGTCTCTAAGTATGAAAAATATGATTCTAACTACAGAAAATAGTATAATGAATCCCAGACCTTTCTCATACGCTTTAGAGAAAGTTTATGTGTGTGTGTATATAAAATCTGCCCTCTTGACTCTTCCACCTGGATAAACCCACAGATCCATGGATAAACCTGAACTCATGATCTTCCCAGAAAACCTGCCCTTGCTCCATATTTCTGCATCTCAGTTGGTAGGGTTTCTGTACTCCAGTCACTCAAGGCAGGAACTTGAGAATTATCTCAGGTGTACTCAAATACTCTTTCATGATTTCTCTGCCTTCCTCATGTAGATGCTTTTCACAGTGGAGAGATGAGCTACATATCCACTACATCAGTTAGCACGATGCTTGAGAACAGGATAGAAAGAGAAAAAAATTAAGCTCAATAAATGTTTGCTGACAGGATCGATTCCATCCTTCAGTTTTCCCACAGAAAGCTTTCTTAGCTTGTGTTTCCATGCCCCTCCTTTATGATCCCTAGTAATTCCTCCTCTTCTAATCACCTAGTATTTCCCTCTGAATTGTTACTATGTGCTCCGTTTTTTATAATCACCTTTGGCCTGAAAGCTCTGTGAAGGCAAGAATAGTATTACCAGGGCACAGCAGAGGGCTCAGAAGATAATAAATATCTGAGAGTTGAATGACTTAAGAAGTTCTTTGCATGAGTCTTCTGCAGGCGATTTCAAAAGAATGTTTTCCACATTCCTGATCTAATGTTTAGAAAGCATTACAATTGCATTTTCCTCCCTTGCATTCAGGAGCCAGGTGATAAATTTTAAAATTTTCAAATACTGCTTACACATGTGTTTAATACTAGAGATATCATGATTCATGAATACTGAAGATATTTATTTCAAATCTCTCTAAATTCTCCTGAATGAAGATACTTAGTTGGAATGAGTGTCTTCAGGAAAGATTAATGATTAAAAAAAAAAAAAAAAGTTCAGAACTGCCAGTTGTGGCAACATAAGGCAGGAAAGAACCCAGGAATTGCTTCCTTGTTGTCTTATGACACCAAGATAACAGTAGTTGAATGAGATGGCTATGCAGAGTATCAACCTACTAACCAAATTTTGGTTTTTAATAATTATCAGGAGAGAAAACAGAAGCCAGCCTGTTTGTTCAATATGCCAAATATGTTTGTTACATACATCATGGGTGAAATGCAAAGTATGAAAGTTTGTCCAGTTTACTTGTAATCAGTCTATCGATGAAATGGCTACTAAGATCACTGTCATCGGTCTTGCTTATAATCACTAAACCTGCCCTAATATTATTTCTTCTTATAATTTTTATACCTTAAGATTAAGAAATGTTTTATCACTCAACAATATATACTGATCATCTACTCTGCAATAGTCCTTTTCTAGGCATTGTGAGGTAAAGGTAAGAAGACCGGTGAATTTTTGCTTGTCATCCAGGAATTCTGAATCCATTTTGGGGACAAAAGACATCTACAAATTTAAATTACTTTCTAAAAAATAACACTCATCTATACTATACCAAAGGGTGTTGCTGGTGGCTCAGACAGTAAAGAATCTGCCTGCAATGCAGGAGACCCAGGATTGATCCCTGGGTTGGAAAGATACCCTGGAGAACGAAATGTCAACCCACTCCAGTATTCTTGTGTGGAAAATCCCATGGACAGAGGAGTTTGGCAGGTTACAGTCCATGGAGGTTGCAAAGAGTTGGACACATTTGACTGACTACCTCTTTACTTTATACTGTCAATGGTAGAAAGGCTGATATACAAGACTACTGAGATGGAAAAAACCATTTTTACTCAGGAAAATCACAGAAAGGATACATTTTGTTTTAAGGAAGGAAGGCATGCAATTCCGATGGGTTGAAGAGAAAGAGGTAAAAAGGCAGAGAAAAAAATGGAAGAACTACATTTAGAAAATAGTATATAGTAGGGAAAGCAAGGACAGGTGTCAAGAAGTTAATATTAGAACACTGCTGTGGTCCGATAGTGAAGCATCTTGAAGATCAGAGAGGCATTTTTCCTTTGCTCCCTCACTTCCACCCTCTTCCTTTCTTGAGGACTGGGAGTCAATCTAAGGCTTTTGAACAGGGATGTAATATGATAGAAGTTGGTCTGTAAGAAAGTCAACATTCTTCAGCAGCAGCATTCTTCATGATGGCCTAGAGAAGGGAAAGACAGAAAGAGGGATACACAGTCCAGTGACCAAGTGATAAAGACCTTGAACTAGAGTGATGGTGGTATGGATGACAAGAAGACATGTGAAAGATTCTAGGTGAGAATGAGAATCCACAAGACTTGGTGATTAAGAGAGCATCAATATGTTAGAGAAGGAACAAAGGGCAAGAGAGGAGTCAGCCACTAGGATGTCAAGTCCTTGAAATTATATGTGACTCAAGTCATTGACAGAAACAAAGGAAGAAATGAGAGATAGTAATCCTCAAAAAAAGCTTTTGACTTAAACTTGAGAGGAAGATGGTCCAATAACATGGGGAGGACAGGAATATCAATTTGGAAAATACCTCCCAGGATGTAGAAAATGACAATGATGAATTAACAGAAGTCAGGACTGGAGGTACAGATTTGTGACACATCTCCACAGAGATGATGGTTCAAGCTCTATAACCATAAAGCGAGATGAAGTGAAACAGCATACAACTAAGCCCTGAGCAATGTGGATGTTAGGCGTGCCAATCCCCAGCACAGTCAAACAGCCATGTTTCGACTCTCCACAAACTTAACAATAGCCTGCTGCTGTCCAGAAGCCTTACTAATAACATAAACAGTCAATTAACACATATTCTGTATGACCTATGTTTTATATATTATATTCTTAAAATAAAAGAAATTGTTATTAAAAAAATCATAAGGAAGATAAAACAACTTATAGTATATAAAAGTATTAATTGGAAAAAAATCCATGTATAATTGGACTAACATACCTCAAATCTGTGTTGTTCAAGGGTGAACTGTGCTCATATTTGGCAACATAACCTTGACAGGAGAAGCAGCTAAACTGTATACTCATATTTAGGAAGTTAGAGAAGAAAGACAGATGGGAGTCAACGGTGAAAAATCAGTGCGATAAGAAGCAAGATAGGATATGAATGCAGGTAGTGGGCAGAGCAGAACAGTTATGTGCATGGATACTGAAGTCACAAGGAATGGTTTCATGACCTAGCCCCAGACAGAGGACCTCCAATACCTATTCTAAGCTTTACTTTTCTTATCTCTAAAATAAGACTACAGAACCTACCCCTCAGAGCATTTATTACCACCTTACATGTCACAGATGTGTTTCCTTGCTTATGGGTTTGTTAACTTGGTGTCTCCCCACTAGCACTGCAAGCTCCATTGTGCAGTCTTGACTGTTTTCAGCTCTTTAGAAGGTGAGACATGCTTCTTGGAGCCACAGGAGAAATCCTACTCAATCAGGTGCTGCACACATCAAGTTTTTAGCAGGGACTTGCACAGAATAACCATTCAATAGCTGACATTATTCTTTTTGTCAAGAGAAGAAAATTTCCAAAAGGAGGAGGAGGTCAACGGTGTCAAGAAGTCAGTCAGATATGTGAATTAACAGGTTGCGATGCATTTTTTCCCCTTAGCATTATTACAAACATAACATTCAGCAGAATTAAATGATCATCTCTGATTATTCTATCCCTCTTTCCATTTTTCCCCCCTTGATTGAGCCCTTCTTTCCTTCTTCCCTTCCTTTATTTAAGCAGATATTTATTGAGCACTCATTATTAGATGGGCAGTGTTTTAGATTCTGGGTATGGTAGCAATGAAGAGACAAAATCCTTACCCTCATTAGAGCTTAGATTTAAATCGGGGTGGGGGAGACATTAATCAAGATAAATAAGTAAAAGCATATGTTAGTGGTAAGCAGTAGGAAGAAGGCCCAGAAGGGAACAGAGTCTGGGGGAGAGAATGCTGCCATTTTAGGTTAAATATCTGAATGGCCTGAGGGAAAAAGGCATGTAGATCAAGGAAGACAAGTCCCACAGAGGAGCCAGCACATGCCTGGCCCCCATGTGAGTGGCTGCCACGGTGCTTGGTGACATTAGCAGGTGATAACATCAGAAAGAGAGGTGGGTGAATCAGAGTGGAAAGGAGCTGACTGAAGGACCAGTAGGCCATTTTAAGGATTTTGCCTTTTACTCTAAAATGGGAAGCCATTAGGGAATTCTGCACTTATGGATGTCATGAGCTGACTTTATTTTTCATGGATCTTTCAGCCATGTCAATAAAAGAGTAGAAGGGGATAGCAGGACTGGGATAAGGAAGGAAGCCAAGATGCTTTGGGTGTAACTAACAATACACCTCAGAGATGATGCGGTGTATTGATATTGAGCGGGACTGAAGCTATATAAAGCTGGTGAGAAGACTGGTTCTGGTAAGATTCGCTGATGCCACTGGGTGTGGGATACAAAAGCATGACAGGAGTCAAGATAGCAACTAAGATGTTGGCCTAACTAACTGGGAAAAAGGAGTTACACTTAGTAGGGCAAAAATGGGGCTTCCCTGGTGGCTCAGACAGTAAAGAATCCACCTGCAAAGCAGGAGACCTTGGTTCAATCTCTGGGTTGGAGATCCCCTGGAGGCAACCCACTCCAATATTCCTGCCTGGAGAATCCCCATGGACAGAGGAGCTTGGCAGCTACAGTCCAAGGGGTCCCAAAGAGTCGGACACAACTGAGCGACTAAGCACAGTGTAGCACAGGGCACAGATGACGGCAGGAGGGGCAGGATGGAGTTGATGAACAGTGGCTCAGTTTGGCTATGTTGTGTTTGAAATGTATCCTGCAAGCGTGAGAAGATGTGGGGGAAACAGCTGGATGAATGGGTTTGAAGTTGAGGAGAGAGATCTTGGCTGAAGCTATATGTTTGGGAGTCATCAGTGTATTTTACAGGGGAATACAGCATGAGTAATCATCAGACGACCATCATATCTACTACTGTGGGCAAGAATCCCGCAGAAGAAATGGAGTAGCCCTCATAGTCAACAAAAGAGTCCAAAAATGCAGTACTTGGGTGTAATCTCAAAAACGACAGAATGATCTCTGTTTGTTTCCAAGGTAAACGATTCAGTATCACAGTGATCCAAGTCTATGCCCCAACCAGTACGCTGAAGAAGCTGAAGTCCAATGGTTCTATGAAGACCTACAAGACCTTATAGAACTAACACACAAAAAAGACGTCCTTTTCATCACAGGAGAATGGAATGCAAAAACAGGAAGTCAAGAGATACCTGGAGTAACAGGGAAGTTTGGCCTTGGAGTACAAAATGAAGCAGGGCAAAGGCTAAGAGTTTTGCCAAGCGAATGTAGTGATCATAGCCAACACCCTCTTCCAACAACACAAGAGATGTCTCTACACATGGACATCACCAGATGGTCAACACCAAAATTAAACTGATTATATTCTTTCCAGCCAAAGATGGAGAAGCTCTATACAGTCAGCAAAACAAGACCAGGAGCACTGTGGCTCAGATCATGAACTCCTTATTGAGAAATTCATACTTAAATTGAAGAAAGTAAGAAAAACTGCTAGACCATTCAGGTATGACCTAAATCCCTTAAAATTATACAGTGGAGAAGTGACAAATAGATTCAAGGGATTAGACATGATAGACTGCCTGAAGAACTATGGACAGAGGTTCGTAACATTGTACAGGAGGTGGTGATAAAAACCATCCCCAAGGAGAAGAAATGCAAAAAGGCAAAATGGTTGTCTGAGGAAGCCTTACAAATAGCTGAGAAAAGAAGAGCAGCTAAAGGCAAGGACAAAAGGAAAGATCTATCCATCTGAATGCAGAGTTCCAAAGAATAGCAAGGAGAGATAAGAAAGCCTTCCTAAAAGATCAATGCAAAGAAATAGAGGAAAACAATAGAATGGGAAAGACTAGAGATCCCTTCAAGATAATTAAAGATACCAAGGGGACATTTCATGCAAAGATGGGTACAATAAAGGACAGAAATGGTATGGACCTAACAGAAGCAGAAGGTATCAAGAAAAGTTGGCAAGAATATACAGAATAACTATATAAAAAAGATCTTCATGACCCAGATAACTTTTCCTTGGAAGAAAAGTTGTGACAAACCTGAAGAGTGTAATAAAAAGCAGAGACACTACTTTGCCAACAAAGATCTGTCTAGACAGAGCTATGCTTTTGCCAATAGTCATGTATGGATATGAGTTTAGTCGCTCAGTTGTGTCCAACTCTTTGCGACCCCATGGACTGCAGCATGCTAGGCTTCCCTGCCCATTACTAACTCCCAGAGCCTGTTCAAACAAACATCCATCGAGTCAGTGATGCCATCCAACCATCTCATCCTCTGTCATCTCCTTCTCCTTCTGCCTTCAATCTTTCCCAGCATCAGGGTCTTTTCCAATGAGTCAGTTTTTTGCATCAGGTGGTCAAAGTATTAGAGCTTCAGCATCAGTCCTTCCAATGAATATTCAGGACTGATTTCCTTTAGGATGGACTGGTTGGATCTCCTTGCATTCCAAGGGACTCTCAAGAGTCTTCTCCAACACCACAGTTTAGAAGCCACCAGGGAAGCATGGAAGTGAGAGTTGGACCATAAAGAAAGCTGAGCACCGAATAATCGATTCTTTTGAACTCTGGTGTTGGAGAAGACTCTTGAGAGTCCCTTGAACTGCAAGGAGATCCAACCAGTCCATCCTAAAGGGAATCAGTCCTGAATATTCGTTGGAAGGACTGATGCTGAAACTGAAACTCCAATACTTTGGCCACCTGATTTGAAGAACTGACTCATTTGAAAAGACCCTGATGCTGGGAAAGATTGAAGGCAGGAGGAGAAGAGGACGAGAGAGGATGAGATGGTTGGATGGTATCACTGACTTGATGGACATGAGTTTGAGCAAGCTCAGAAATTGGTGATGGATAGGGAAGCCTGGCGTGCTGCAGTCAATGGGGTCACAAAGAGTTGGACACGACTGAGTGACTGAACTGAACTGTCATCCACTCATTCAGCTATGATGGAGTATGTGCTGTATGCTATCAAAACAACCATAGAAATCAACCAATTCTTCCATCAGAAGCACAGGACAGATGATATTCATTTAATAATTCATTTAACAAATACTCCAGAGAAGGCAATGGCACCCCACTCCAGTACTTTTGACTGGAAAATCTCATGGATGGAGGAGCTTGGTAAGCTGCAGTCCATAGGGTTGCTAAAAGTTGGATATGACTGAGCATCTTTACTTTCACTTTTCACTTTCATGCTTTGGAAAAGGAAATGGCAACCCATTCCAGTGTTCTTGCCTGGAGAGAATCCCAGGGATGGGGGAGCCTGGTGGGCTGCCGTCTGTGGGGTCGCACAGAGTCAGACACGAATGAAGTGACTTAGTAGCAGCAACAAATATTTACCCAAGCAATATGCTAGATAAGCTCAGGGATCTAGAAACAAAATGAGTTGGGTTTGAACCCTACCTCAACAGTTACTATTTGGACTTGGGTAAAAAGGTTAAAAGTAGTCTAAGCTTTTAATACGTATCAATTATTTTAATCTATGCCCCAAATCTATAATGTAGATATCATTATCCCTATTTACCAGTGAGAGAACAAGTTTAGGGTAAGTTTAAAGGGTTAAAAGGATGACTGAGAAAGTAGGATCTAGGCAGAACTTAGCACAGTCTTAGTATAATAAGTACTCAAGTATAATAAAAAACTCAATAATAACTAATTTTCTCAACTCATTCTTTATCTGTTTTATTTCTTTATTTATTTTTGGCCATGACATGTGGCTTGTGGGATCTTAGTTTCCTGACCAAGGATCAAAGCTGGTCCCAGTGAAAGTGCTGAGTCCTAATCACTAGACACCAGGGAATTCCTACTTTGTCTCTTTTTACATACTTAAAAAGAAAAAGATGTTCTCGGAGCCCAGTAAGTAACAATGATCTCCGACTTTGCCCTTCAAGGTTCTAAAACATGCTGTTTGAATGTTTAACTCACTTTTTGGCAGACGGTTAGAAATGAAGAAGCCTAATGCCCAAGGTCAAGGCATACAGTTAAGACTAGTTAAGACTAGCATTTATAAATGGTAGCACTAAATATCTTGTAATGAGATTCAGGGACTCTCGAACTGGTTCCTAGGTCAATACTTAGGTAGTAGAGTGGGTATTTTAGGTATTTCAGTGCATCTAATCAAGTGGTACTTGCCTTAAAGGTATGTATTATCTGGGCTCTACAGTACAGTGAATACTAAATACTGAGATCAATAGATAAAACTAGTAATTCTTAACAGCAAATCCTGCTATTGTTTCTAGAAAACAGGAGAATGAATAGGACATAAGCTACAAAAATGACCTACCTGAAGAGACTTCAGTGTCGTATTTACTGAATGTAAGGCTTTAATAAAGTTGTAGCTTTCCTGTGTTGGCAACTGTGTCTGTCCTCATTCTAGTATGCCCTCAGTAAGCTACCAGAACTTAACCTGCACAACAAAAGTGCCACTCATTGAAACAGTTATAACAGGAAAGGAAAGCAAGTTGATGGGATTTAAAGTGTTACAGGCCACTGAATCACTGACTACTTGGTGAGGGCATGTAGAGAAATGTCATTCTCAACAATGCTGGTACAGTGAAGCCATATTAATGAAACAGTTTTGAAACATGAAGGCTATTCATAAGGACTTTTTTACAATCTTCTGATTTCATTGGGAAATTTAATCCAGACAGAGGAATCTTCCATTAATGATTTTCCATTATTTTACTTGTGGGTTATATTTCCCAGTGGTACATTTTATTAAGAGGCTCTTATCACTTGATGTTTTCAATCCTATTATCTACTCACGGGCACCATAAATATATTGAGATTCAAACAAACAAAAGACGGCCAAGACATGGCATTCCACTCAACACTGGGGACTAACAATATAAACTTTTACCCTGAAACGTGTTTCTTAGCATTTAAAATACCTGATTCATTTTTAATGCACATCAAATAAACAAAAATAGAGTAGCTGTATTAGCACAATGCTAGGAAAAAATGAGTGGTATAGGTTATGACTTGGAGAATGTTTTTGGAATCAGATAAGAGCCTGAGAATAAATCATTTACAGAATGAGCTGTGTTCCAGGCTTCATTAGTTCTGATTATCCCCCAAATATGCTCAGCAGAATGCAGTTGGGTCAGCTGGGACTGACATACAATAACGCAGGCAACTTACAAACTCCTCACAGCACGAAAGAGCTCATGAAACACTGCTCGTGCATTTAGAGTCATGTGATAACACCTCTTATTGCATAAGCCACCAGATGAAACAGATGGGGCAGCTCTGCACTTTAGAATGTCTCTTTTGTAAAAGCATGGGACTTCCCTATTCTCCATTTGAGACACAAACTGCAAGAAAGCTAAATCTGAGGCAGGCTTGCTTTGCGTTTTATTGTCTAGGTGTCACAGCAATAATAAGTAAAGTATTAATAAAATATCCTCATTTAGAAAAAAAAAAAAGTTGGCAAACAAAAATCTCTGCCTACAGTTAGAGAAATTCAAGACTTTAACACAATCACCAAAAAAGTTAATATATATATTTTTTATAGTTCATAGTAAAGACACATGGGAAACTTTCAGATACCATTAGTAGACAAAAAGTTTGTTGACAAAGTAAAATTGATAAATATGTCAAAATATATAAAGTACACATTTTACATAAATGGGGGTTATTGGCTATATATTTTGACAAGGTCATGAAAAACAAGTATTAGAATTTCAAGTGTCTGGCAAAAGAAGTAAGCAAATAAAAACTATCAAAAGGCTGTGGACTGTGTAATCTATTAATGTAATCTATCTACAAATCTTATTAAGTAGATAAGCATCTTAGTATACCTAGGCTGAGCAAAAACAGTATGTTCATTATAACTAAATTCTGTTTTGCTATGAATGTTCTATATGTAGCCTAGGACAAATTTTAGGAAAGAACTGTTATGCTTGTTAATTCATATTTAAAATAATAACAAATTTATTGTAAGTCAAACCATGGGGAAAAGAGCTAAAAATAGTGAGATAAAATGAGCTGGATAAATAAAAAGAAGTCATGAACTTAGGACCCCACTGTGAGCTTAAACAAATGAGATATCTGTTGACACACATCTTGGCAACTGTACCAGAGTTACGGAGGATCCCAAAAAGGGTATAATTGCCTTGTTTCACTTAACAGAGGTCTATTCTGTATTCACCAGTCCACTCCAGGTGTAATGAATTCTAGGCTCCACACTTGATGGACAAGAATGGCTTCTGAGTGATGAGGTGCTGTAGGTGTGATGTCTGAAAGGCCAGACTGTATTCAATTTGATACCCTAAATTCTGAGTTTAATGGACTTATTTCCATTAAAGGGGCAAGACCATACAGAAGACATCAAAACGTAAAAGTGTCAGACACTTTTGGTTCAATATTAGGAAGAGCATTCTAACAATCAGAACTGTATGTAAGTGCGAGTATCCATCTGCGTAGAAAACGAATTTCTCATCAACAGGGGTAAAAACAGGCTGGATGAGCACTTTGTAGAAATGTCATAGAGAAGATCCAGACAGTTAATGAGGAGGCTTGTATTATATTCTCCTCTAATGTTCTCTCCTGCTCTCATACAAAATGCCTCCTTATGAGGTGGAATTAGTTTCTAACTCCCAGCTGTAATTGGTTGGTGTGTCTATGTGTGTGTTATTCGTTCAGTTTTATCTGACTCTTTGTGATCCCATGTAGCCGCCAGGCTCCTTTGCCCATAGAATTCTCCAGGATTCTATTCTGGAGTGGATTGTCATTCCCTTCTCCAGGGGATCTTCCCAACCCAGGGACTGAACTCAGGTCTCCTGCATTGCAGACAGATTCTTTACTCCAAAGCCATGTCTGAGCCACCATGCAAGCCCCTTAAATCTTAGTTGTTGTTGCTTGGTACATTTTAATAAAATGATCACTGTAAAATTTAAAATTTACTACATACTAGTATATATAGTTCTTATATACAGTGGAATACTTACAACATATTAATCATTACTATTTACTAGTAATTATAAGTAATTCTATAACTAAAATACAGATAGACTATTTATAACATCAGATATATCACTGATAAAAATCCTGTAGTATCTATACTAAAGAAAAGCTTTTATTGAGGAATAAAAACAGTCTGTATTCAGACAGCTTTCTTGAAATAATTGCATTTATTTTTTTTTAATAATTGCATTTAAATTCATGATAAAAGGAGTTTTCAATGTGTCTTGAACTGAAAGATGTACAATATTGTGGCTTATATAACTCACTGATGTCACAGAGTAAAACCATATGTATAAAAACAGTATACAGATAAGTAATTGTGGAAGACTTATTTTTCCTCGTCATTTTCATAAAGATATATCCCATTAAACTTAGGTTGGACAATGAAGTGGTTCTTAGGTGAATTAGTCCAATTTGATATTTATTAGATAGTCTATGCATATTTCCTAAGTAGTTTCTCCCTAAGGAATAGATTGATATAATACCATAAAATGAAAATCTGTAACATAAAAAGTGTCTCAATATTAACTTATTAAAAACCTCCTAAAAAGAATGCAATCTTTAATAAAATTAATCAATCATATTGTTAATGTAAACCTAAGTCTGCAGCTTCTCTTCAGAATAACACTTACATCCTAGTTGCTGTTTAGTGCTAAGTTGAGTCCAACTCTTGTGACCCCACGGACTGTAACCCACCAGGCTCCTCTGTCCTTGGGGTTTCCCAGGAAAGAATACTGGAGTGGGTTGCCATTTCCTTCTCCAGGGGATCTTCCTGACCCTGGGACTGAACCTGTGTTTCCTGCACTGGCAAGAGGATTCTTTACAACTGAGCCACATGGGAAGGCCCTTACATCCTTATTGTTGTTATTGTTCAGTCACTAAATCATGTCTGACTTTTTTGTGACCCCAAGGACAGCACCACTCCAAGCTCCTCTGTCCTCCACCATTTCCTGGAGTTTGCTTAAGTTCATGTCCATTAACTTGGTGATGCTATCCTAGTTCAGTTCAGTTCAGTCACTCAGTCGTGTCCGACGCTTTGCAATCCCATGGACCACAGCACGCCAGGTCTCCCTGTCCATCATCAGCTCCCAGAGTTTACCCAAACTCTTGTCCATTGAGTCGGTGATACCATCCAACCATTTCATCCTCTGTCGTCCCCTTCTCCTTCTGCCCTCAATCTTTCCCAGCATCAGTTCAGTTCAGTTCAGTCTCTCAGTCGTGTCTGACTCTGTGACCCCATGAATCGCAGCATGCCAGGCCTCCTTGTCCATCACCAACTCCCGGAGTTCATCCAAACTCATGTGCATTGAGTCGGTGATGCCATCCAGCCATCTCATACTCTGTCATTCCCTTCTCCTCCTGCCCCCAATCCCTCCCAGCATCAGAGTCTTTCCCAATGAGTCAGCTCTTCACATCAGGTGGCCAAAGTACTGGAGTTTCAGCTTCAACATCAGTCCTTCCAATGAACACTCAGGACTGATCTCCCTTAGGATGCTAACATTATCTCTGGGTATAGACAGGACATACATGTATGTATTCGTGCATCAGATCAGATCAGATCAGTTGCTCTGTCGTGTCCGACACTTTGTGACCCCATGAATTGCAGCACGCCAGGCCTCCCTGTCCATCACCATCTCCTGGAGTTTACTCAAACTCATGTCCATCGAGTCAGTGATGCCATCCAGCCATCTCATCCTCTGTGGTCCCCTTCTCCTCTTGCCCCCAATCCCTCCCAGCATCAGAGTCTTTTCCAATGAGTCAACTCTTCGCACGAGGTGGCCAAAGTATTGGAGTTTCAGCTTCAGCATCAATCCTTCCAAAGAACACCCAAGGCTGATCTCCTTTAGGATGGACTGGTTGGATCTCCTTGGAGTCCAAGGGACTCTCAAGAGTCTTCTCCAACACCACAGTTCAAAAGCATCAATTCTTCAGCACTCAGCTTTCTTCACAGTCCAACTCTCACATCCACACATGACTACTGGGAAAACCATAGCCTTGACTAGACGGACCTTTGTTGGCAAAGTAATGTCTCTGCTTTTCGACACGCTATCTAGGTTGGTCATAACTTTCCTTCCAAGGAGTAAGCGTCTTTTAATTTCATGGCTGCGGTCACCATCTGCAGTGATTTTGGAGCCCCAAAAAATAAAGTCTGACACTGTTTCCATTGTTTCCCCATCTATTTGCCATGAAGTGATGGGACCGGGTGCCATGATCTTAGTTTTCTGAATGTTCAGCTTTAAGCCAACGTTTTCACTCTCCTCTTTCACTCTCATCAAGAGGCTTTTTAGCTCCTCTTCACTTTCTGCCATAAGGGTGGTGTCATCTGCATATCTGAGGTTATTGATATTTCTCCCGGCAATCTTGATTCCAACTTGTGCTTCTTCCAGCCCAGCGTTTCTCATGATGTACTCTGCATAGACGTTAAATAGGCAGGGTGACAGTACACAGCCTTGATGTACTCCTTTTCCTATTTGGAACCAGTCTGTTGTTCCATGTCCAGTTCTAAGTGTTGCTTCCTGACCTGCATATATGTTTCTCAAGAGGCAGGTCAGGTGGTCTGGTATTCTCATCTCTTTCAGAATTTTCCACAGTTTATTGTGATCCACACAGTCAAAGGCTTTGACATAGTCAATAAAGCAGAAATAGATGTTTTTCTGGAACTTTCTTGATTTTTCGATGATCCAGTGGATGCTGGCAATTTGATTTCTGGTTCCTCTGCCTTTTCTAAAACCAGCCTGAACATCTGGAAGTTCACAGTTCACGTATTGCTGAAGCCTGGCTTGGAGAATTTTGAGCATGACTTTAGTTATATATATATGCTACATGCTAAGTTGCTTCAGTCATGTCCGACTCTGTGCAACCCTACTGTAGCCCGCCAGGCTCCTCTATCTATGGGATTTCCCAGGCAAGAATACTAGAATGGGTTGACATTTCCTACTCCAGGGGATCTTCCCAACCCAGGGATTGAACCCATGTCTCGAGCCTCCTGCATTGGCAGACGGATTCTTTTCCCCCAATGCCCCCTGGGAAGGATGCACACACACAGACACACACACACAGTATACAGTCTAGATTCTGTACTGCCAAGTGCAGTCGCGATCAGACAGCCCTTGGTCTACAATTGCTTTTATGACCCTTGGTAAGACACTTAATCTTTCTAAACCTCAGTCCCTTCATTTGTAAATGGGAACTAATACTTGTGAAGATTAAAGGAAATTAAATGTTCATTAAGTAGTAGTCCCTAGTCCTTATCACCCATCTCTCAAATCATTGAATTATTTTAAGTATCAGATGAATAAATGCATATAAAAGTCTTTTATAAATTGAAAAGCTTGTTGCAACTGTAAGGTATTGCATTTGAAACTGTAAAGTATTGAATTTAACAGGCAACATACCCCTGCACTACATTATGGTTAATAGTATTCATTAACGTTTTCAGCATGTAGTAGATGCATCATAATATTATAAATTTCTGCAGCACAAATCAGCAACTTAGAAGAAAAGATCAAGTTTGAAAACAGAGAAAACAATCATCAGTAACAAATATTCTCTATGTAATTTTGTTATAATCCATAGAATTTTAGAAAAATATATCATTTATTTGCAATGGGCTGGGCCTGTACATATAACAGGAGAACAGAGGCTTTATCATGCAGATGAAGAAAAGGAAAACAAAAATTTTTCCCCAAAATTTCACCAGCCTGTTTTCTAGTCCAAACAATCTGGATAATTTTATCAATAATTCACACTACTTGAGTTATATTCAGGGTTGACGCTCTAGTGTGGTTATGAAGTATATCTTTCCTAGACTTTCTGATTTAAGAATATCAGAGCCATTTAAGGGTAAAGCAACATAAATTATTTAAAAATTGGAACATTTTCTTAAAAAGTGAGCTCGTGTAATTTGATAATGCTCTGACTTTTTAGTTTTAAAGATACAGATATTGAAACTATCCCAGCTGATAATTTCATTCTGACATGAGTTTAAAAGGTTAAGTTACTCTCTGAAGAAAGGTAATCTGGTTGCCTTTCACGGCAGCCTGCAAGCTCTGCAATCTGCATAGAGAGGGGCATTTGTCATCATTAGCTGAGCTGTGACAGCTGGCACCCAGGGTGTCCCAGAATCAAGGGGTGGCAGAGACACTCTTGGTTTAGGTTGCCATTAAGTGTAGCAGGTTTCTTGAGGATCAAGTATATTTTATGAAAAGCTTTGTGATGTAAGTAACAACAGTGAACATATTTAGATTTTCCATAACATGGATAATACAATGATAGCACATAATTAGCAGGTTGCCTCTAGACAACAAGATGCCAGATTACAGGATGAATAAACATCTACTGCCTGCCACTTAGAGGAGGAGAATTGTTTCAGCACCCAAATAGCTCCAGCAGAGTGGTTTTTTTTTTTTTAAAGGCTACATTAAAGTGATCAATTGATTATGTATATTTAAGAAAATAGACTGAAGATAGAAAGTATACTTCTCAGACATGTTTTAAATTTGGTTGTAAACAATGCATAATGTCTTAGGAGTGAGCTCAAGTATACACACTCAATATACTACACAACCTTTTGATAAAATGAATATGAAAACTAAAATCATTTGCACAGATGAAATCCTCCAACTGTTGGAGGTATGTACAGTTGATAAAACATATTTTAAAATATTCCTCGGCAAAAGTTTAAAACCAGAATCTTTTTACCAAATGAGTGCTACTAGCCACGGGTCTGAAACAGTTGTGGTTAATATACCTATAAACTAGTTTCCAAATTTTAACAGTTTATAAGCATGTTTGCTTCATACAGTGCAAAACATATAAAGCAAAAAGTAAGATTATAGTAAGAAATAGGTTGATCAGATCTTTGAAAAATAAGAAGGCTACAATCCCTTTAAAAAATCATCAATGCTTTGAAACATAATCAATAACACTAGGTTTTATATTATTATGTAAACTAGTTTTCTACAAATAAAACTAATTTTTGTGTTAATGTAAAATCTATGCAAATACATGCAGTCATTTATCAGGAAAGCTGACAAGCATTCCATATTGGAGGGGGAAATGAAACTGCCTCAAGAATAGAGGCAATTAATTATTTCTGTATTTTTTCTTCTTCTGTCTTGAGGCACAAAAGTTATCCATCCAGTTAAAACAGCAAATGAAATAAAGAGATTTTTTTTTTATTTAAACACATATGGCTTTTGCCTGCAATACTGATCACCACAAGGTCTACAGATGCCCGTGGCTAAATTGTACACTGGCAGATGCACACAGGGGAAAACTGGTAATGCAGCGTGGAAAGCAAAACAAATGAAGAACTGAGTCTGCTAGTAAAAGGGGGAGACAAACCAACAACAACAACAACAGCAAAAACCCAAACCCCCAAATCAAAAAACCCACATTTTTCCTCCCAGTGAGTTATTCGTTTATCAAACACAGGTTCATGTTGCAAAAAAAAAAAAACCAAACACGTGACCTTGGTCTGTTGCAAAAAGTGAAAACAGTTTTAAGTAAGTGAAGGCGTTTTTCTGTATACACATGCAGATGATGTATGTGAGGGACTGTATGTGAGGGACTGAGCAATATATTTTTATTTATATGGACAGGATAACTAGTAATGTTTAAACTTCTCAATTTTACAATTAAAAGTGTATGACATTCAAAACTGCCACAGTATATATGACTGGATAAATACTGTTGGACCCTTTAGTTATTATTACTTTAAAAATCCATTTAGCTGCAATCTCCTAAGGTATTATTGAAAACTATAAGGGTTATTACAGAATAATCTTGCAGATGTGATATTAAATTCTGGTGGAGACAAGAATCCTGTATTTAGAGGCTGCTTCCTTTTAACAGGTTAACATAAAAATGTATAGAAGCCAATTCAACCTTTTACTATCTGAAAGACTGTGTGTGTGTGTGTGTGTGTGTATGTGTGTGCGTATGAGCAGGCTATTTTGCAAACCATAAAAAGAGTGTACTTCCTAAAAATGGTTTAAGATTATTTAGAAAGCAATAACTTCTTTCTTAATAGGCCTGTAAGCATGCATAACATTAAAATTCCTATTGTAATTGCCAAATTAAAATAGAAAACAGAAACCATTTAAATAATTTCATATCTTGAGGGCAGAAAGAGAAGACTAGTTGTACTATTCCAAGTTGTAAAAGAGCAAAATACTTGAGAGGGCATCATTATCAATGAAGATGTTGGTACTATTACAATTTAAGAATTCTTTGTTTGGAATATTTATAACTATTTAAATTTAAATGGCAATGTATATTTATACAAAATTAGGATTTGAAGCATATGTTCCAAGAATATGTATATATTAATGAATATTAGCTCTAGTAAACCCTTTGGCATCATCCCCACCATCAAGGGAGGATTAATTTACTGAAAATGTAAGGTAATACACAATGCAAATGTTGAGAGATTTACTTCTCCAAAGACATAAAGCTAGTAATGTTACAAATATTGCTAACTTACATAAGGAACTTAATATGCATTTTGATGTGTAAACTGTAAACTATACTCCTAAATCTAATATATATATTCATGTGAGCATAACAAATATTACCAGTACCTCTGAAAATGAATCCTTTACTAACCATTTAATGTCACATAGTAAAATTAAACAACTTTCATGTAAAATAAAAACTGTTAACCTATTGCCTGTGTATCTGAAATAGCACTTTATATTTTGAGTCTATTTTGGGACTCTCTGATTAAAACTGGTCTTAAAATAGAATCATGATTAAGATAATAAGTTCTAGGGGAATAACTAAAGGTGTTTATAGTCTAAAGTTTTTTGATATAAAACTAAAACACCCAGATACTTATAAATGAATCATAAAATTTACGAGTAAAAAAAAATTAAGTGCATGAAGCAACTTCTTGTGTCCATGGAAATGTTCTATGTGCCAGATGTTATACAACTCTATACATTTGTCAGAACTCATAGACTGGAACATTCATATTGAAAAAGCATAGACTAGAACAGTACATATGCAAAATATGCATAATAAACCTGACTTTCATAATAAAAATGATTTCCCATAAAAATAATAATGCTATAACTTTTTCCAGTAGGTTCACAAGTTTTTATCAGAGACACGATGTCTTACAAATTCTTTATGTCCTTCATGTTTTTGATTTGATCTAGATGTTTAGATAAAACAAACATATTGAGATTAAAAAGTAGTAAGAACTTATTAGTACTCTTGATATTTTTGACAAATCACATGGAAAAATTGTGCTTTCATGAAAATAGTACACAGAGTACTAAATAATAGTAATAGTTCAGATAGGTATACTAAAATGTATATTACTAGTATCATGAAAGCAATTATACGGAAGTGGAAATTAAATATTATTTAGGTGCTCTACTCTCAGAAAATGGTTATAATCTGTATCAGTATGTAAAGTTATCCAAGAAATTGCTATTCATAAACTGATTTCCTTTTTTTGCTATAAAGTATTTATTTTATTTGATATATGTGACAAAAGGTAATAGGTTTTACTAACGCAATTATTATTTTAAATTATTACTCCAGTTAACTGATCATTAAAAAAAAATCCTATTTTAGAAGAACTGCTTTGCTAATTAAGAAATAAGCTCCAAAACTGTAAATTAGTAACAGAAAATGTTACTTCAGACATGCAGTCACTATAAGCTGATTATCTACATCCTGTATTCTAGTCTCAAGGTTACGAAGAATGTTTTCAGTGGCTAATCACATACAGTCTGGACAGTAATGAGAGGTATGCAATCCTGGATGACCCACTACAGATGGACAGATTAACAGACGCTAATCACATCTGATTCCATTGTTTTCTCTAAGTGCAATAAAACTGTACTGTACTAAGAGTACTGAGGATACAGCCATATGCACGAATGTCTATAAATCCATGTCAGTGATGGTTTGAGGAATACCTAATTTTCATATATTCATATGGAGAAGAATCACGAGTCCGTTTATGTCACAACATGTTTACTATATCCAAATTAAAAACATAAGTTGAAATCTAGTAAAATGAATTTAAATTTTACAGTTTATAAAGATAATGGTGACTTTCTAAAGGGTCAATGGGGAACTGGAATGTTGGAACACTCCGTAATACTCATCAATAAATGACTGATTAACCTCACTACCCTTAAATGTTTGCAAACAGTTAGAGATCACAATTCATTGTGAACCATAAGAAAATCTTTTGGTTGATAACCCTGCCCCTTAAATTTGTCAGTTTACAGATACAACTTAAAATATCCTGCATCTCTGTGTCTACATTCAAAATAAGTGAGGAAACTGAGACAATGATCTGAATAATCAAGGCTTAAATTTATTTTTTCTACCAAAAGAAAGGTTTTGGCCAGAGTTATCCAGAATCACTCAAATGTGCAAATCTAGCAGTGGTGATGATTCTGGTAAAGTACACTTCCAATTTCTATTTTTAATCTCAAAATTACTTTCAACATTTATTAAGACCAATAACAAATTTTCTAAGCAACAAAGTAAGCAAAAAAAAAAAAAAAAAGAGTACTCCCTGCTACCATTGTGACTGTATGATCATGTATTAGGGGAATGAGGAAAACTGAGGCAACAGTCTAGAATATTCAAGTGAAGAATTAAGAAAATAATTTTTAAATGTAACCACAATTATCAAGATACTCTGGTTAAAGAAAAATAGGGTCTAAATTGTGCCAACAATGATCTCAATTCTCTGCTCTCCTTTGCCATAGACGATATTAAAATATGAAATAATTATTTTAAGAACTCACTGAAACTTTTGAAGCTTTCAAGCTATTTTGTTTCAAGTATTCTTACATAAGGAGTCACAATAGAAAGAAAGGTATAGATGCACCATCAAATCACATCACCAGAAAAACTCCCTCTATTTTTATTTAATGTGACACATAAAGAAAACCCTGCACAAATATCTGTCTTTAATTTCTCCAGTGTTAAAAAGGAAATATATTGTGTCTGGCAGAATGAAACAGATGAAATAGCCTAGGTGCATTTTAAAAAAAGAGGAGATGGGTTCGGGGTGGGGGTGGTGGGGGCAGGGGAAGAAATCAGATGTGTACAATGAGCCTTCAAAACCACTCCAGCAGTAGGGATAAATAATTTAATAAACTCAACTTCATATTCTTTTTATCTCCCCAGTGTAATAAGCACATATTAAAAAAATAGAACTTTATATTCGTGAATACTTGTGAGTAGAATAGCAGCCAGCAGATAATGAAAAAACAGAACAGTATCTATCTGTGCATTTAATATGTGTGTGCATAACCTCTAACTAACAGATACATTTTTCCAGATGAAAGGTCACAATTGCTTAAATTTATGAACATGTAATTCATATTTAAATTAAGATAAAAAAAAGAAACCCTGCATTCCTACATTTCTCAACATAATAGAGTTTTTCTTTAATCTAATGGGGTGTCTCTTTGCCCATTATTTTGTGTGTCCCATATAAGTTATGTAGGTTTACAGAAGGGAGAATAAGTTACCTAGGAAATACCACTTTAGAAAAAAGTTATTTCACCACTGTTATTTTAAATGCTTGGAAGTAGTAAGGATCACAATATTTAATTATTTTATATTCATTAACATTCTTACAATTTTTGACAATGGTGTGCTTGTGATTTTCTCCATTTTTTAAAAATAATAGAACATTCTAAATCAAAGCCACCTAGTGAACTAAGTGAAATGGAAAAGTCAAGTTGGTTAGACCTTAATATCCCAAATACCACTCAAATATGAGCATCTCAAACAATCATTAAATCCTGAGATTCTTGGGGTCTTTTCTTCAATTAGGTCAGTTTTCTTCAATTATCATTCTATTATTAGCTCTTGTCAAAGATGTCCGCACAGCATATCAATGAAAACAATTAAGTATTTATATCCTGAAGCATTGGACACACACAAGCTTTCATTCTAATACTAACTACTATGATTATGTTTATAGTGAAAAAAAATGTATATATACAAGACTGGTGTCATTAGAGCTGTTTTATGAACTTTTCACAAGTAAATAAAATTGATTTTAAGCTATTTCCGTGCATTACACAACCATATAAAATAATTAGTTCCATAGGTCAAATGATATTTTATAAAAATTACTTTAAAATTGTTAAATACATCGCTCCAACAAATCAGATCTATCTCCAAAGCCTAGCTGAAAATCAGCAGAATTACACAAAAGCGTACTATATATTTTAAGTTCCTCTCCATAGGTCATTTCAATTAAAAAAAAAGGTGGGGGGGAATAGAAAGCACACTCCTCAGAACAGTTTAATTTTCCCTTCAACAATGAGAGGTGTCTGAGATCACTGGAAGGATCAGCTACAGAAGGCAATTCATTTCACGTGTTCAGTGTAACAGAAAATCACGGTGTTGCAGCAACAAGCAATACTTGCGCGGGAGTATTATTCTAGGGCGCCCAGTTCACCCGCGGTGATGAGAGCGGGTGGGTGAATCCTATGTTATGTAAATCACTGTCAGCTCCCAGCGTGAAGGGTGCTGAAGGAAGCAGCTCAGGAAACACGGTCCCAGCGTCCTTGAAGCCCAAAGACTTCACTTCCCGGGAACACTCTAGGACTAACGAGTTTTTAGTCCTTTTCTCACCATCCATTTTTCTTCTTCAAAGTGCAAATCGTTAGTGAAAAGGCCTTGCTTACACCAATTAGTTTGCACAAAGTGCTTTGGCGTTTAGCTCTGCTTTAACCCAATTAAGCCGCACAGTGAGCCCCGAAGATGCGCCACCTGCGCGCCTGGCTCCAGCGCTACCGCCCGGCGCGCCTCGAGTCCTTCGAGTCCGACCCACCCGGACGGCCGCCGCCGCGGTCCCCCGAACGGCCTCGGGGCCTCCGAATCCCAGGCTGCCTCAGGTCTTCGGCAACTGGGGGCATTTGCAGGTGGCCCAAGAAAACAACGGCCACTCTGACCTGAATCCAAGGGAGAGCGCGCTGGGCGCAAGGGCCCCGCGACCCCGGGACCAGAAAGCGCGGGCTCGGCCGCTACCACACGTGCGCCCGGGCGGCGGCGGGGAGCGTGGGAAGAACACTTGCAGCAAACGTGGAGAAACCCGGGACCCTTAATAAGGTTTTCACATACCACATAAGCGCGCACACACAAAACCTATGGGACATGGAGCAGATAGAGGAAAGAAGGATGGTCAGGGAGCGTAGGGCCGCGGGACCGGCAGGGAGCACGCGGGACCTGCACTGGGTGGGGACAGAGGTGGCTTCCCCCAGAGACCACCGGCACATCTTCGTCTTCGTGGCCGCAGGTTCCCCGGCGGTGACTTGCCTCCTCTTCCTTCTCTTCCAACTGCCAAAAGGTAGTAGTGCGTTCACCCGCCTCGGTGCCAAAGTAGGGAGGGGCTGGCGGTTACGCCCAATCCCTGCTCCTAAAGGGGTGCAAGGTTCTTGGGGAACAGAGTAGGTGGATGCTGTGGGCCCCGAATCTAATATACTGTTTTAAGCTAAATCGGAATCTACCACCCTTGGATAACAAAAAAGTATGATGCTGTACCTGTGCAAAGAAGAAAGGAAAAAAAAAAAAATTCAAACGCTTGAGTAGAAAGTGGGAGCCCTGAACAAGATCTTGTTACAAGTGGCTCTGAAAGAAAGTGACTACAAACCTGTTCCAGGAATTATAGGATTTTGCTGGAAATAGTCTTAATTCAAGGTAGGGTGTTAAAAATCTGCCTAGGTTTAAAAACAACTACAGAACCCCTAAGTAGTATTTCTTCCACTTACAGTACATCAAGCACGCAGTTGGTACCAGCAGGGGGAAAAAAAAGCTCTACATAAATCCATTTTGCCCTCCTTTTTTAGATTCCCAAATTTAAAAATATTGATTTCTTTCAAAGTTTTTTTAAAAAATGATGTAAATTTTAAAATCCCAGGTGACTGCAAATTAATTTTCTTTAAAAATCTTAACCATTTCCCTTAATCAAGTCATTGCAATATTATAAAATTAGAAGTCTGCTGTCAGATGACCACTAAAGATCCCTTAGGAGAGAAGATATATCCTAAATTAACACATCTGTAGACAAGACAGAAAGCCCGAACACACAAATTTTCAGGATAGGTATCTGCCCCTAGGTCTCATCTCCATGACCTCTCCTGAACTGTCATGTATTCAAACACACCTCATTATGAACTCACATTAAGATAATCTCTGAATCTCAGAGAGTTTTCTTTCACAGATATGTCTGCCAGTGCGTACAAAAAGTTAGTGTCCTGGTTATAATGTTGGGCAAGTCTATCAAAGTACAAAGAGGACTGCAGATGGGGGGAGGGGTGTACTAAACATTTTTTAAACATCCCAACTTAAACTGGAGTAGACAACATCTAACAGCAGTCATTTTCAGATTCCTTTCAACAACTTCAAATGAGGAGAAAAACATAGGTAAAACACTGCATAACATAAAAAAAAATCATTCTAATATGGGAACATCCAGAAAATTACACTGGTATCAGTCCATCCAAAACCAGCCTGCATATACACTGAAGAGCAAACTCCCAACCTGCATTCAAAAAGACCTCCAGGATTAACAGGCGTTAATTATCTCACTCTAAATGCAAGTTAGTGACTTTTGTTTTAGAAAACCCCATCTAATTCACCAATTGATGGATGACCATTAGTACACCTGTATTTGCATTTCGTCGGTTAAAAAGACAAGCAGGGTTTTTCAGCACAGAAGAGAACCCCTTTGCCAAGTCTTTTCAAAACGTCAATATGCTTCAATTAATACCAAAGCTGAGAGATTCCTCCTGATTTCCAAAACTGTCTAGGTGGCCTGGGTGGTTTTCTGCCCAGCAGCAGCCTCCTACCTTTAGTTTGTGTGCCTATATCCAAGAGGGGGGATTAATTAGCCGGGCTGGAGCTGACGGAGGCTGTCGTGACGAGCCCAGTGGCGATTGGCCGCCAGCCTGCCTGGCCCTGCCTTTATAATTTCCACACGAGTGCATCTGGGCTCTTAAGACAAACCAACAGCAGCTTCTTCTGACATATACACAGGCGCACACTCATCCCCGACGCACACTCAGCACACTTTTCCTCCATCCGATTCACAGCCCGGCACACACCATGATCACGGGCAAGCGTAAATAAATACGGAAAGGGTTGATTATTTTGACTACTGGAAGAGCTTTGCTGGGTCTCACCGCAACTTTTGTTTTTATAACTGAGGTGATCTCTGCACGCGTTTCTCTCACACAAGGAAGGATTCTTTAAAAGAGGAAGAGAGACGGAGAGAGAGAGAGAGAGAAGGGGTGGGGGGAGAACAACCTTTCACTTTAAGGCCGGCTGGGCTCAAAGATAAAAGGCAGGGGAGAACAGCGCGAGGGAGTCCCCAGCCGCCGCCGCACTTCGGAGAGACGCTTCTGGTACAGTTCCGAGCGCCGCGGCCCGTTTCTCCACCGAAGTTGGCTCCAGCTCTAGCAGCCGCGTTGGATCCCACAGCTTACTGCGAGACTCCGGTGTACAACCCGGATCTCTGCCCCAACATGATAGCGGCCCAGGCCAAGCTGGTTTACCATCTGAATAAATACTACAACGAAAAATGCCAAGCCAGGAAAGCTGCCATTGCCAAAACCATCCGGGAAGTCTGCAAAGTAGTTTCCGACGTCCTGAAGGAGGTGGAGGTGCAGGAGCCCCGGTTCATCAGCTCTCTCAACGAGATGGACAATCGCTACGAGGGCCTCGAGGTCATCTCCCCCACCGAATTCGAAGTGGTGCTTTACCTTAACCAGATGGGGGTGTTCAACTTTGTGGACGACGGCTCGCTGCCCGGCTGCGCCGTGCTCAAGTTGAGCGACGGCCGCAAGAGGAGCATGTCGCTCTGGGTGGAATTCATTACTGCCTCCGGCTACCTCTCGGCGCGCAAAATCCGGTCCAGGTTTCAGACGCTGGTGGCTCAGGCGGTAGACAAGTGTAGCTACAGGGATGTGGTAAAGATGGTGGCGGACACCAGCGAAGTGAAACTGAGGATCCGAGACAGGTACGTGGTGCAGATCACCCCGGCTTTTAAATGCACCGGGATCTGGCCCAGGAGTGCTGCCCACTGGCCACTTCCCCACATCCCCTGGCCGGGACCCAACCGGGTGGCGGAGGTCAAAGCGGAAGGGTTCAATCTCTTGTCCAAGGAGTGCCACTCCCTGGCCGGCAAGCAGAGCTCGGCCGAGAGCGACGCCTGGGTGCTGCAGTTCGCGGAAGCGGAGAACAGACTGCAGATGGGGGGCTGCAGGAAGAAATGCCTCTCCATCCTCAAAACCTTGCGGGATCGTCACCTGGAACTGCCGGGCCAGCCCCTTAACAACTACCACATGAAGACTCTGGTTTCCTACGAGTGTGAGAAGCATCCCCGGGAGTCGGACTGGGACGAGTCCTGCCTGGGTGACAGGCTGAACGGGATTTTGCTGCAACTCATCTCCTGCCTGCAGTGCCGGCGCTGTCCTCACTACTTCCTACCGAACTTAGATCTGTTTCAAGGCAAACCTCACTCGGCTCTAGAGAACGCTGCCAAACAAACGTGGCGACTGGCGAGGGAGATCCTGACCAACCCGAAAAGTTTAGAGAAACTTTAGAGGACAATTTTAATCGAGAGCCGAAATGTGATTATACTATTCATTCTGAAAAGTTCTCATGCAGTGTAAACTTCCTGTTCGATTCCTATCTAATATTCCACTCAGCAGTGCAAACAATCTCTTCCTTCAAAAGGAGTGCTAAGGCAACCGCTTAAGGCATCATCTCACCCACCCCTCCAAGGGGAGAAAAAGTAGGGAGAGCAGATGGAGAACACCCCAAACCCACAAGTATTAGAAGACTTCTTTACAAAGGATTTCCTATCGCCCTTGAAAAGTACACAGGAACACCCGGAAAACAGCCTGGCTGTAACGCAAGACCGCTGTGAATGCTAACTATCAGAGGATTATAGCAATCTTGGCTGTGAGTAAACATGATTTGGATATGCCATCTGAAGGAAAAGTGTAATGTATATTTTGATTTGTAACAAATATTGTGATCTCACATTGTCTTTGAAAGTGTGGATGTTGGTGTTTTGTGATTTGGTGAACAAAAGTTAAATTGGCATTTTGGATGTTCCAGACATTTTCCACTAACAAAGATATAATTTAAAGGTAGATTTCCTCCTGGTACTTTTATCTGTCTTTAAAAGTGTCTGAACTTTAAAAAGTTTACATTTTGTTTCAAATATATTGCTTGTTCTATTTCTAACATTCCATAAATATACTTGAAATGTTATTTAAATATATTCAAAGAAATTTGAATTCAGCTTATATAATAACGCTTGAATATCTGAATTATATATTTGAAAAATGCACTTGAAATACACTGGATAATTACTTTTGTGATTTAGATTTTAATTTCTGTTGCTGGTTTTTATTTAATTAGAAGCTAATAAATGAAGTAAAATAAAACTTGTTGTGTCTCACTTTAAATTGTTTTCCTGTCAAAAGATGTAATCCTTAAATTTGAAAACTGAACCACTTGAATATTTTAAACATTTTGAGAAATATGCTAATGAAATAATTAAAAATAAAACCTTAAAATATTGGCAAAAAGCTCTTTTTGTATAGGTACACAATATAATGATCTACTGTTAGCTTCTGACTTACTTATAAGACTATTCCATTCGACAACAGAAACAATTTAAATCTACCTTTGAAAGCCTGCTCTTTTGGGTTAATTATTTATGTAGAATTTTTGACACTATAAGGATGAAATATGTCATGACAGTCATGGTTGCTGAGTTAAAAATCAGACAAACTCCGAGAAAAATGAACTTAACAAAGTCCTAATAAAACTTTTGAAATTTGTATATGAAAACTATGCTAATAAAATGAAGGTAATTTCTGACCTAATATATGTCAAACCTTATTTTATGCAGTAAGGGTTCCAGGCAGGATAAATTAATCAGAAATCCAAAATTACTGTTTACTTTATAGAGCAAGCCAATGATAAAAGCATAAAGACAAACTTTAAATGATTTAAAATCAAATGCACTACATTCAAACTCATTTTCAAAATTCTATTCTTTTGGAGCTAGAAATAAAAGAAGTCCTGTGACTATCCTCCAGAGTATTTTAAGAGTCAACACGTCTGGGAGGGGCTAATCACCTATGGGCCCTGGTTAGTTAATTCAGGTGCAGGTAAATTTGAGACTTTTAATTGCTATTCCACAAATAGCATTTTATAATGTTTTGCTTCTATATATAAATTAAACACAAATAAAGTTTTGGATCTTTGGGAGTATTTGTTTTTTGCTATTTTAGAACAACTGCCTCTGAAAAATACTTTAAAGGCAGATTTTTGTAAAATGATGCTTGTTTATCTAGCATGACTTATGTTCTTGAATTGATAGCCTCAGGAAAAAAAAGTTTACAAATGGCACAGTAACATAAAAGTTAAAACAACAATGGAATTGATTTCAGAAGAAACTTCAGAGGTATAGAGCTGCTGAATACTCAGGTTTTAAGTTTTACAAAATAAAATATAATAAACAAATACTTATGCATTTAAAATCATCCAAATATATGTTGTCCAGCACTACAACCACAGAAGACCTCATCTTTAAACATCTGAGCACCAATACATACTATGTATACACGTTTTAAAGCAACGCTTCTCGGAGAATCGATTTCTCTTCTTAAATTCACATATAAAACGCATTCTTATTTCAGGAAATGAAAACTGGATGTAATAATAGAGATGAATTTATATCTAAATGCCCCTCCATAGTTTTCTTACAATCTTTTAATAAACAGTGATTCATACTTCAATGTATACTTTTGGAAATTAAAAGTGACCTTAGTAAGAAATTCCATGAGCCCTTTCCCAGTCTTCCCAGAGAATCTGAGATGCTGTACCCCAGGGACTTGGGAGCAACTGGCTTCACTACCAAATCTGCCCAAGTGCACACAAAGGCACTAGCACAGAGAAACTGTTAAAATGTAATAACAGGATTTAAGATGGTTACTATATTCTCCAATCCCATAAAATAGAGCAAGTGTTATTTCACTCATTTCATTTTCTATGAGGAGGATGGGAATGTGCTCCCCTCCCCCACTGTCATTTAAAACCAAGCAAAATTGAAAACCACTTCCTGCCTGCCACAAAGTCACCAGTACTGCACACGGAATCATTTTAACTCACTTTTGTGTCGATCTTCTTGAAGGCAGGATCATCCTCATCTACCTCGAAGTAGATTTCGGTCGTGGTGATGGAGAGAGTCCCCTTGGCCACTACCACAGGAGCAATGAGCTGGGCAGGAGTGCTGAGAACCACTGGACCTGAAAGAAGAAGGCACCAGAGGAGTCAGGCTGTGCCTCTTTGCCCTTGCTTGCTCCCTCCCGGAAGGGCACCTCAGGTTTTTAAACATGCACTGAAAAAAAGTGTCTATATTATGCGGCAAGCTCCTTTCATGTGAGATAGGTCTGCTTAGTTGTTACACATTCTTATAACCAGACTGGAGATAAATAATTCTATAAAAACCCAAGAGGTCACAAAATCGAATAAGTGACCCTCACTAAGCAAGTTTACAACCTCTGCCTAGAAATCCTACATGGTTAGTGGGGCGCTGACATTAACCAACTTAAAAGTGCAGAATGACTCTCTCAGGCCCTAATTTTCCATTGAGCACGCACGGGCTTTCCTTTCGGAAGAGACGCTCAGGGCAGTCAGCACGGTCCCCAAAGACCAGCCAACGTGTAAATCCCGTCCACTGGGCAGCAGCGGCCCCCCAGGATGGGGGGGAGGATGTGAAGAGGTACAGGTCTAATATGTAAACCCCACTGCACTACCGGGTTTGCATCTTGCAGGAAGGTATCCCCACGCGCACATCGATACACTCGCAAAACGCGGACGTTAAATACATTGTTTATGCAGAAAAGCAGGAAAATTGTAGCAGTGATTTTTTTTCTCACCTGTAATAAGCCAAACATTATGAAATTGTAAGACGACTGAACAAAACGATTCTCAGAAGAGCATCTGCAAAGTGCCCTTTCTCAACTTTGGGGACTAGAAAAACTAAGCTTCAGTAAAGAGATTTTTAGAAAGTGTGCCTCCTAAGGTGCTTACTTCGAATTCCTTCCACCTGAGTTAAAATCGAAAATTAAAAATCTCACGTATTAGAATATTAATTCAAAAGGGGAGGGGGTTACTTAACTGCCCATTTAAGATTCCCCGTAGAGCGGGGACATTCTTCGCTCCCCTCAAGTCTGTACTTAAAATATAGACTTAGAAAAAAAAAATGTATTCGTTATTCTGTAGCCAGGGCTCATTATATTCCCTTCTACCCCCGCACCCCCCTCACCCCCAACCCACCCTCTCCAGTACACACTTAAATGAGTCACAGTAACAGTAGAGGGAAAGGAATGAAAAGGTAGGTCCCGTGCGGCCGCTCAGGCCCGGGCCCCTCGCGAGCGGCGGCTCCTCGCGGGGAGACCCGTTCGCACCGCCGGAACCGCGGCGAGCAGGCCGGGCCTGGTCCCCGTCCGAGTGCGGGGACCGCGGCGGAGCCCACGATTCCAGGGAGCGGCACACGCCGAGTTCACAACCATCCTGCACAAAGCCGGGCGTTTCTGCTGCAGGAGGACCAGGGAGGAATCGGCCGGCTGTCGCGCTTAAAGGGCGGGGGTTTGGGGGTGGTGGTGTGTATGGCTGTGGGGCAAACTGGGTGTCAGCCTGCATCCCGGTCGGGACCGCCCGCCCGGGGCGGGCTCACGAGGAGCCCCTGCTTTCACTCTGCCGCTTCCCAGCCCCTTCAAGCCCGCAGCCGGGGAGCCCTCCCGGCCCTGGGGCGCGCCGGCTACCGGCGCGGGTCTCGGGCGGGCAGCTTCCGCTGGGGCCGAACGGAGTCAGGGGTCCGCCTTGGCTCCATAAGGTTTTTCTTTCCAAAGGGCTAGGCGGTCGATCTGAAGCGCCACTTTAAAGGCTCATCAATCTTAATCTAGGTTGCTCAAGTAATTATGCCCGAATCTCTTGTACGATTACAAGTGGATTTGGGTTTCTATTCCCCAGGCCCTCCTTTGTGTTTATTGGAGGGTCTGCGCGCGCGCTCCTCCGAAGCCCCCCGCGCTCCGGCCGGTTAGAACCGCTCCCTTAACCCTTAAGCCGCCGTGTCGCTCGTTTGGAGGCCACTCTTCGTACTTCTCTTCGGTAGAAATCCGGGAGGTTTACTCTTGACTGGGGCGAGGTGAGAAAGAAGGTGACCTGATTCACCTCGGAAACTGTGTCTTCCTACCCATCCTTGGGCCTTGATGAACCTTAAGCAAAGTCCTCATTCTAAACACGGAAAGCTACTGATCTCTGGTTTCATAGAATATTCTGGTGTTTGGAGACGATGAATGGTCAAAAACATTAAAAATGGCGAACTGCTTCGTTCTCTTAAGAAACAGTTTAAAATATCCAAACAAATTGGAAAAAAGGTAAAAATCATGATACCCGTTATTAAAACCACAGAAACTGATTGACCGAAATAGACGGTATTTTAATTACACAATTTTAATTACGAATTTTAATTACACAATTCTGTGAACTTTTAACGGGGAACACATTTCCGCTACCTGTTTCTCTGACTATCTGAAAGGCGGCTGCGTTTCCTTTTGATTTTACTCCAAACGCTTCTACTGAATTGGGATTTTTTTTTTTTTTCCTGGGGGGTCGGTGGTGGGCGGTTATAAAAGCGCTTCGAACTGGTCCTTCTTTAAGAAAGGCACTCATGAAATATTCAGCTTTAATAGTGTGTCATTTTTACTCCTGTCCTTTGGAAATCTCCAATTACAACTTCCAATTCCATAGCATGTTTAAGGAGCGCTGAGTCTTTTTGCTGTAGCCTTCAGGGAGCAAACCGGCCGCAGACAGAACAGAGTTAATCCACTACAGCGATAACAGAGAGGGGATTATGTTTTAATCCCCTTTGGGGGAGCCTCTGGATTTTAGGGATCCGATATTAAAATGTTTACATAAGGCAAGGTCACAAACCAGCACCCAGCATCTTCCAAGTGGAAGATCTGGTTATTTGGAAACCTTGGATTCCTTTCCAAATAAAAATAGTTCAGAAAGGGCAGCACGTCTAGACGTCAGAGTGATGTGGCAGATTCTGTTCTAGAAGATAACTAGATACATATTTAATCTGTTGGGTGTAGGGAACTGGGGACTGGATGTAGATCTATTCATGCTAATCAGTACCATGGCAATAAAAGGATCCATTATATCAAGGTCCTCAGGCACACACAGAAGTAAAGTGATGGATATTAAAAGATAGTGAAACAAATGGATGGAACCAAACCACCCCCCTTTTTGTTGCTACATCCAGTGGTTAAAAGTTTTACCATCAAAAGTGCTAACTAAAGGAAAAATAAATGTTACTTACCTTTTAGAATTGGCAGTATAATGTCTAAGAAGTATTGATCCATTACTATTTGAGAGGACAGGGATATGACTTGCCATTAATTTAGATGCTAATTTAAAATCTGAACTAGAACAAAGATTACCCAAGCACAATGGAAACTCTTAAGAAGAATTAACTTCTCTTTAGAGCCATGGGATCTTTATTCAGTGGAGGGGTAGAGTAGAGTAGAAAATACATATGTTTTATATTTAGGAAGGGAACTATTCATCAAATATATATTTAAAAGTAGAATGTTAAAAACCACTTGTGGGTTTGGAGGATTTTACTGAGAACAAAATTCTAAGCCTAGAAGTCATGATACATCAACTTTTAGACAGAACTTTACAGTTTACACAGGTCTTTTACATTTTTACTTAACTACTAGTTCAATAGTCACAATTTGGGGGCTATGGATGTATCATACCCTCCTGCCAAAAACCACCAGGAACACAACTGGAGTTGAGAAGGTGGTGCTAACTGCTCACTGCTGTGAGGGAGATAGGAAGGAACCATGAGATGACTAGGTAAGAGGGTTCAGAAAGGACTTGCTGTAGGATCAGAGCTCTGGTTAAGTGATTTGGGGAAGGGTTCAAAGAAGAGCTTTGCTCTGGATTGGGCTCTGTCAGGATTGGCAATAATTCTGTGATTAAGCTTAATCTTATCTAGGACTAGACCTTCCCTGGTAGCTCGGATGGTAAAGACTTTGCAGTGTAGGAGACAGGGTTTCTATCCTTGGGTCAGGAAGATCCCTTTGAGAGGGAAATGGCAACCCACTCCAGTATTCTTACCTGGAGAATTCCATGGACAGAGGAGCCTGGTGGGCTACAGTCCATGGGTTCACAAAGAGTCGGACACAACTTGGCGACTAGACCTAGGCTAAAACTGTGATTGATAGAGAAGAAGCAGTTGCTCCTATAAGGAGTAAAGGAGGATGTTAATGTTCAGGTAAGTTGTATAGAGTGATCTTGCTTTTGTCTGTGCTTAGACAAAATTATAGTGTTTTTTTACCTCACATCATCATGTGGACTTGTCTGATGCTGGTGTTCTGTGAGGTTGTTTAGGTCCAATAGGAGAACACCATGACTGAGCTGTGAGCCCCAGGCCAGCTCCCAGTGATCCTGAAGCCTCCTTGTAAGGGTCAGGCCAGTTTCCTGAGGTCAGAGGCTGCTTTTTTCTTCCTCAGATTCAGGAATTAATCATTTTTTTAAGGGAGAGAGTCAACAGCATTCCAGCTATTAAAAGTCAATTATGGTGATTAAATTCTCAAACTGCTAAAATTCTTACAAGCTTCAATATAAAGCAAGACAAAGAATATATATATATATATATATATATATATACATATATATATATATATATGGACAAGGAGTTGAAATTCAATTAAAATTGGCATTGTTACAATTATTGATGACTTTTAGTTGGCAAAAAATATACTTAGTGTACATGAAATTATGATGTATTTTAGAGTCACTTGAATATTTTCTAAACTTAGTTTAATATTAATAAAAGTTTTATTAGCTATATGGATTTACTCCAATCTCAATTACTCTGAAACCACATGTTCAATTTGCTGTTAGAACACGTAAAAGACCATTATTTGGGGATAATAAGCATTGACTAATCTTTGTAAAATTACTAAACTTACAGTCCTGCATTATTTAGAAGAAGTAAAACTAATGTGAGATTCTTTATGTTTAGTGGAAAAGGATATCATTCCAGAAAATTTTAGCACAAAAATATAGTATGTAAAGTTTTACAAACGCTTCTATAGTGAGAATAGAATTTGTAGGAAAATAACTCACGGCAGGAGTGACCAAACATATCTAAAATATTTATTGCTGCTTTGAACTTATTTTTAAGTAGGGCACTACCAATTTAAAGGAATGTTTACACCATATGATTACATGAATGAAATGTTTAATCTCAAAGCAACTGAAGACTATGAGAATATGAGAAAGCTGGAACTTTGTTTTGGAATCCTAGGAAAACTTTAACCATTAAGAAAATGGAGGTGTTTGTGTATGTGCCTAAGGGTGAGGGCAATTAGGGGTGAATGCTGCAGAAGATCTGAGTTTCCTACTACCCAGAGTTTCCTGGGTTTCAAGCATTTGAAATGCCTCAAAAAAAAAAAAAAAAAAAAGGAAAGTAATAAAATGTCTACCAGTGACGCTTTTCTTTAAATGCAGAAAATATTGATAGTGGTCCAAATATATTACCAGAATAATGATGCTCTGAGATTTTTCAAAAACTTTTCTTGCAGGGAAAAGAATTCCAGAATATTTTTGCTTAAATCAGGAAAATATAACTTGAACAACTCATAGCATACATAACCCAAGAGTAATAAATTTGCATTCCAGCATTATCACCTCCTTCCCTAACACACACACACACACACACACACTCCCCACACTACCAATTATGAACACTCTATAAATCCAAATTTTATACAAAACTCACTCTACCCAAGAAATGGCCTCTTTGTGCTCTTTGGCGACTTTTTGAACATAAGTGAAAGTCACTCAGTTGCGTCTGACTCTTTGTGACCCCATGGACTATACAGTCCATGGAATTCTCCAGGCCAGAACACTGGCATGGGTAGCTGTTCTCTTCTCCAGGGATCTTCCCAACCCAGGGATTGAACCTAGGTCTCCCACATTGCAGGCGGATTCTTTACCAGATGAGCCACCAGGGAAGCGAACCTAATCTATCCTTAAGTTTTGAACATAATCTATCCATAAATTGAGATGAACAATAACCAATCATCCTGCTGTGCAGTGTCTTCCTTAGATTGTTACTGTATAAAATGAGACAGATGCTTCAAAATACACATGAGTCTTTTCAGAGGTGAGCAAACCTACTTCTGGTAAAACTCAGCTTACCAGAGTCTGAAGCAGAAACAGAAACAATGGAGCCCTCTATATAAGATAAACTGAAGACTACATTTTAACAAAATATCTATTCACCATGGTAGAACATCTATCTAAAACCCCATTTAATGTGTTTATAATAAATAATTTTATAAGTCCTAAGAGATAATTTGATAGGCCTTAACTTTAGTTAACCTATCATTTATGTTTGTGATTCTTTCGTAGACCCGATAACTCTTTATGTTAAAATGAAACCAACAAAAACCAGTGCATTTTCGGCAAAGACAACCCTACAGAAGGAACAGCTTACAAAGCATATATACTCTAAGTAAAATATTCCTGAATTATTTCCCAGCATAAACATATACTAAAAAGCAGTGATAATTTCAATGTTTGTGGGTGATAATTTGCTCTGCCTTTTGATTCACTAGGTGAGCCAGCTGAGAAAACTGTGATTCTAGTTATATCACGTTCCGTACAACATATGGAATCCATTCTTCAGTTTCTGGAAAGGTACTGACTCTTTCATGGCACTAGGATATCATTTAATGATCAAGAAGAGTAACTTCCTACTAGATTGGATGAGTGAATAAACTGGGGGACATGATTTAAATCTACTGGACCAGGATGACTAAGTCTTTGCACCCCTTGGTTAGAGGACTGACTTGTTTTTACTTTTTCATGGTTTCCTGGGCACATCTTTATTGCAGCACTTAAAATGCATCAGATGTCTGCATTTAGAAGGCTGTTTCTCCCATTTGGCATAAGCTACTTGAAGACAAGGGAATTATTTTCTCTCAACTGAATACAGAAAATGATAAACATCTTTGTTGCATTTATATATCATAGTAAAACGGTCAATTAAAATAACAGATTACATCTTTTATATTTTTCTGGAATTGATTTCAAGTTGTTCTTTAAAAATATGCTGGACTTTGCATTTTATAGAAGAGATCAATTTTAAAATATGCTCCAATAGGAGTTAAAATGCAGCTGGTCATTCCAGCTATATATACATATAACATGCATACTATTATTTTTTAAATGACATAATTTTATAACTGCCACATTTTTCCCAGTGTGTAAGTTGTTTTCTCTTTGTAAATTAAATACTGAGACAAATGTTGAACTCATTTAATTCATTCATTCATGTAGCTAGCAAAAATTATTCAATTATTCACTGTTTCAAGCACTGAGAGAATGCAGTAATGTATAAGGTGTGGATCTTACCCACAAACCGCTTAAAATACATAGCAAAGATAAGAAATATATAGGAATAAGTATGGAATAAAGGAGAAAGAGTTTACCTAAGCATTGTTAAAGCACTTGACATGTATGAATCTCATTTGTTCCTCGTAACACACCAGCAGATAGGTACAGCTATGATTTCCATTTTACAGAGAGAAAATGAGACTGGGAGCTGAAGCAACTTAGGGAAGGTCACTCAACTTGGAAAGGGCAGAGACATGATTCAAACCTGGTGACCTGACTCCAGGGTATTTACTGGTAAGTATACTGCCTCCCGGGCTTCCCTGGTAGTTTATCTGGTAAAGAATCCACCTACAATGTGGGGGACCCCAGTTCAATTCCTGGGTTGGGATGATCCCCTGGAGAAGGGATAGGCTACCCACTCCAGTGTTCTTGGGCTTCCCTGGTGGTTCAGACAGTAAAGAATCCTCCTGCAATGCCGGGAGACCTTGGTTTGATTCCTAGGTGGGGAAGATCCCCTGGAGGAGAGCACAGCAACCCACTCCAGTATTCCTGCCTGGAGAATCCCCATGGACAGAAGAGCCTGGTGGGCTACAGTCCATAGGGTTGTGGAGAGTTGGACTAACTGAAGCGACTTAGCATGGCACAGCAAGGCATACAGCCTCCCACCAAGAGCAGAACATAAAAATAATAAAAATCCTATAGACAGTCACCGAACTGTAAGATTTCCAGCTCTTGGGGAGGATATGGTGGGGCCAGGTGAGGCAGTGAACTGAAGTGAGTTGTGATGGATGGATGGGTAGGATTCAGATAGGTGGATGTACAGGGAAGAGTGTGTGAGCAGGAAAAGAGTTTGAACAAATAGGGCGGGATACGCACAGGAGAAAATCAGATGGGACAGCAGTTAATAGATGTGAAGGGGAACAGTGCTGGATGAGACTGAAAAAATACATGTAGCCTTGAATGTCATATTTTTTAGGTTAAGGAACCAAAGATTAAAGCTCAGGCATCACAGTGTGGAGCAGCAGTGTCTGTCCTTTTTTGAGCTCACGCATCTCTTGAAGATGATTAAATATTTGGTCCCTTCCTAGAAAAATCCACATATGAACATTCATCCATCCTGACTGCATAAAAGCGAAGTACTCATATTTTGCAGAAAATAAAATTCGGTTATTTATCTTGATGTCCTCCTCTATCTAAAGATCTTTCTGCCTCTGTATTTACTGTTATTTCTTTTCCTCCAGTTTTCTTCAGGAAAAAAACTGCTCATCCTCAATTTGAACTTTCGTACTGTTCAAGTCAGGTACTCTCTCCACCAGGCTATCAGTCCTACCCTCCCCCACTTCTGCTTCTCTCTTATCTTGGTTTCCTCTCTTTAGTTAAGCTTCTAGACACCAGTTTTTACCTCTTAGTTCATCACTCCCATTCACTGCTTTTGTCTTCACCCTCATCCTCTACTTAGGCCAAGGTGTTAGGGACCTACATGTTAATTAAAATGCTAAAGGCTTGGAAAAGTCCTTCCATTCATTAAAAAAAATAAAGAAAACACAATCTGTGTAACGTTTTATTTTTAAACCCAGAATTTCCCAAATATATTTAACTACATATTTTCTTTTTAGCGTATTTCAAGGAATAACTGTGTTCCAAGGAATATCAGTTTGAAAATTACTGAGTCAGAGTTCCTTGATTTCTGCAGTATATTACAGACGAAACTCATGCTTATTGCACTTTATAGAGTTTTTTTTTTTTTTTTAAACAAACTGAAGTTTGTGGCAATCTTGCATGCAGAAACTCTTATCAGCACCAATTTTTGCAACAGCATTTGTGCACTTCAAGTCTGATTGTCACCTTTTGGTAATTCTCATAATATTTCAAACTTTTTCATTATCATTATATTTGTTACAGTGATGTATGACCAGTGATCCTTGATATTACTACTGTAATTGCTTTTGGCCACCATGAACCCCACCAAGATTGTGAACCTAAGTGACAAATGTTGTGTTTCTTCTGACTGTTCCATTGACCAGCGCATTCTCTTGCTTTTCTCCTTTTCCCTGGGTCTCTCTGTCCTCTGAGACACAACAATATTGAAATTAGGCCAATTAATAACCCTACATTGGCCTTGAACTGTTCAAGTGAAAGAATCAGTCATAGGTCTCTCACTTAAAATCAAATGCTAGAAATGATTAAGCTTAGTGGGGAAGACATGCTAAAAGCAGAGATAGGTCAAAAGCTATTCCTCTTGTGCCAAAGAGTTAGCCAAGTTGTGAATGCAAGGGAAAAGTTCTTGAAGGAAATTAAAAGTGCTACATCAGTGAACACATGAATGATAAAAAAGGAAACATCTTTATTGCCCATTGGAGAAAGTTTGAGTGATCTGGATAGAAGATCAAACCAACTACAACTTTCCCTTAAGCCAAAGTCTAACCCAAAGGTTCTAACTCTCTTTAATTCTATGAAGGCTGAGAGAGGAGGTGAGGAACTTTTTCAGAAAAGTCTGAAGCCAGTAGAGGCTGAATCATGAGGTTTAAGGAAAGAAGCTATCTCTATAATATACAAGTAAAAAGTGAAGCAGCAAGTGCTAATGTAGAAGCTGCATCAAGTTTTCCAGAAGGTCTAGCCAAGATACTTAGTTCAGTATCTTGAACAACAGATTTTTTTTTTTTTTTGTAGATGAAAAATGACCTTCTATTGGAAGAGGATGCCATCCTTCTAGGACTTTCAAAGCCAGAGAAGTCAATACCTTAAGCTTCGAAGAACAGGTTGACTCTTGTTAGGGTCTAAAGCAGCTGATGACTTTAGGTTGAAACCAATGCGAATTTGCCATTCTGAAAATCCTAGGGCCCTTAAGAATTATGCTGAAACTATTCTGTCTGTGATCCGTAAAATGAACTAATGAAGCCTGGATGACAGCACATCTGTTGACAACCTGGTTTGCTGAATATTTTAAGCCCAATGTTGAGACATACTGCTCAGCAAAAAAAATTCCTTTCAAATTATTACTGCTCCTTGACAATCCACCTGGTTACCCAAGAGCTCTGAAGGAGATGTACAAGGAGATTGATGCTGTTTTCAAGCCTTCTAACATAATGTCTATTCTGCAGCCCATGGATCAGGGAGCTGTTTTGACTTTCAAGTCTTTGTAAGAAGTACATTTCATAAGACTGCAGCTGACAGTGATTCCTCTTATGAGTTTGGGGAAAGTAATTTGAAAACTTTCTGGAAAGGATTCACCATTCTAGATGCTATTAAGATTTGTGATTCATGGGAACAGATAAAAATGTCAACAGGTGTTTGGAAGAAGTTGATTCCAGCCCTCATGGATGACTTTGAGGTGTTCAAGACTTCACTGGAGGAAATAATTGTAGATGTGGTAAATACAGCAAGAGAACTAGAATGAGAAGTGGAGCCTGAAGATGTGACTGCAGTGCTGCAATCTCATGATAAAACTTGAACAGTTGAGGAATTGTTTCATATAGATAAGCAAAGAAAATGGTTTCTTGAGATGGAATCTACTGCCTGTAAAGTTGCTGTGAAGACTGCGGAAATGACAACAAAGGATTAAGAATGGTACATAGGGACTTCCTTGGTGATCCAGTGGCTAAGACTCCACGTTCCTAGTGCAGAGAGCCTGGTTCAATCCCTGGTCAGAGACCTAGATCCCACATGCCACAACTAAGACTCGGCCCAGCCAAGTAAATAAATACATACATACTTTAAAAAGAAATGGTACATAAACTTAGCTGATAAAGCAGTGATGGGGTTTGAGAGGACAAAGCTCAATTTTAAAAGATTCTGTTGTGGGCAAATGTGATCAAATAGCATTGCATGCTACACAGAAATCATTTGTGAAAGGACGAGTCAATCCATGTGGCAAACGTCACTGTGGTCTTATGTTAAGAAATTGCCACAGACACTCCTGCTTTCAGCAACCACCACCTTGATCAGTCAGCAGACTTCACATAGAGGCAAGACCCTCCACCAGCAAAAAGAGTATGACTAGCTGAAGGCTCAGATGATGGTTGACATTTTTTAACAATAATATTTAAAAATTAAGATATTTTCACTTTTTTAGACACAATACTATTGCACACTTACAGACTATAGTATAATTTAAACATTAACATAATTTCTATGCACTAGGAAAACAAAAAATCACGTGACTTGATCGACTCCAATACTCGCTTTGTGGAACAGAACCTACAATATCTCCCAGGTGTGCCTGTATTCTCTCCTGTTCTCTTTCTTCCTGACCTCCTTCTTGGTATCCCTGAGATGTTGTCCTTTGTTGGCCAGTTAAACCTTATGTTCCACAGGGGATCTGACTTTGGGCTGCTGCTCTTCTCTTTCTATATTCTTACTTTCCTTCGGTGATCTCAGAGGTTTAAATTATGAATTCTATGCCCAACTTGGCTCTCAAATTACAAACCTTCATATATATTAGAAAAACTCAGATATCCAACAGACCAGGATGACCAGTCATCTTCATTTCTCTTTCCCCTAAAGCCCTGCATCTTTACATTCCCAAACACATTTAATAGCTTCTAGATAATTACTTCTCCCAGGCCAGATTCCCCTCATTCCTACTCCTCACAACTGATTAATTATCATGGTCCCTCACATCTGACCTCCTCCGTGTTGTTCGAAGCTGTCCCCTTCTCTTTCTTCTACCACCAATTTAGTTCAAGCTTTCATTACCTCTGATGTGGGCAACAAGAGCCTCTTACCTCAAGTCTAGACATCCTAAAATCATAATCAGCACAGTGGCCTGAGTAATTTTTTTTAAATTAATTAGTTCTTTCCATTGCCATGCTTAAAAATCATTATTGTCTCACTGTAGCCTTTAGGGTAAAATATAGGGTCCTTATGGCACAAAATGCACCACCTGTAACCCTGTCAATCTCAGCTTCAGAGATTTCTGCCTCATACTTTGACCTGAATAACTGAGAACTAGTGTAGTTTCACAGGGAAGGTGATATTTTAGCACGTGATGTTCACATGTTGTCTGTAAAAACTCCAAATTTTAACTTATGATTCCAGACTCAAAACAGGAAACATCCATTCTAGGAAGGCTTTCCAGAATACACATGGTGGTCAAGGGCCCTGTTTTGTGTTATCATGGTTTCCTTTGTATATCTAGGACGTTTTTTTTTTTTTTTATTCCATTATCTGTTCTCCCACTACACTGTAAAGTCTTTGAAAACAGGAACTTTAATCATGTGTCTTTTTACCCCAAATACCCACCATAACGTCTTACACACAGTATATGTTGAATATTTTATATTTGTTTTGCTTGGATAACCACATCCAACCTGAGTCAAGTTAGGATCTGACAACAGAGAATAAGGACTCAAATAGGTCCTTCCAGCTCTTATCTTTATTGTGTGTGATGAATTTTGACATTTTCTATTTGAATCTTTTCTCTTTTATTTCATTTACAAAAACACTGGTAATAGTTCAAGTAATTGATTTGCTAACCCATCAACAGGTTATAACTTAGGATTAAAAAAAGAAAACAGTGATGTAATAGATGAACAAGGGCTTTTGGTGAAAGAATGGGTTCACTTCTTGGCCCACTTATTTGTTATGTGATCATAAATAAACACCCCAAAGTCTGACCCTAAGTTTACACATCTTAGAATGAACTGTAATACCTAATTCATAGAGTTGTGAAGTTTTCAGCCTGTAGGGCTGTTTTTTCCCTTATGCAAATTCTATCTCCCAGCATCATTTGCCCATCTGCACTTACTCTTTACTACTTAACTAGCTCATCCTCTCCCCACACCCTGAAAACTGCCTGGTGAATACAGACTTATCCACACAATCCATTCTTAGATGCAAGATTTATTTGTGTGTGTGAGTGTGAGAGAGAGAGAAAGATTTTATTTTTTTACACTTCTCATTTTTTACTGGGGTATAGCTGATTAACAATGTCATGATAGTTTCAGGTGAAAAGTGAAGGGACTCAGCCATACTTTTTAAGAAAGTTTTCCTGATATTTGGTTCTTAAGGTTCCTATTTTAGATACAAATTGAACATATTTAGCTGCTTCATCTGCTAAAAATATATTTAGCTGTTTCATCTGCTAAAAATGAGGGGAAAATTCAACAGAACTTTTCAACAAAAAAACACATAAAACATTACTATTGGTCTTCTTTTGATCAATAAAACTGCCTAAACTCTTTGTCTGGAAAGAAGATTTTTAACAATACTTAGCCAGCAAATTCTGCCTGACTTTCTCTTCTTTTTTGCTGATACAAAGTTCTAGATTTATATTTTATTGGACTGATGCCTGAACTGATGGAGCAGATTTTACTGGAATAACTACATATAAATGGATTTCCATGTAAAAACTTATTCTTAGTGCTATTTATGTTGGAGATCCTTCTGCAGGCTGTGACTCTGGCTCCGAAGCACTAAGTCATTGAAGCAAAATAATTAAATCAATAAAATATTTTCAGTATGCAGAAAGACTTATTTGTCCTTTTGTATGGCACTGCTCTGAGAAGACAATGGCACCCAACTCCAGTACTCTTGCCTGGAAAATCCCATGGACGGAGGAGCCTGGAAGGCTGTAGTCCATGAGGTTGCTAAGCGTTGGGCATGAGAGAAGGACTTCACTTTCACTTTCCACTTTCATGCATTGGAAAAAGAAATGGTAACCCACTCCAGTGTTCTTGCCTGGAGAATCCCAGGGACGGGGGAGCCTGGTGGGCTGCCGTCTATCGGGTCGCACAGAGTCGGACACGACTGAAGCGACTTAGCAACAGCAGCATGGCACTACTCTAAATGTGGGGGCAAAATCAGTTTTTCACCTAATTGTGAATTAGTGCCAAATTCTTTCAGAGGGAGCACAGAACACTCTGGAAAGAGGCAGTGATACCATAATGAAACTTCACCCCTTCCTCTTTTTCAATTAACTAAAACCCACAGTCTGACATTGGGAAAACAGTTTTGTTATCTCACACTTTTTTCCTCCAAGTGTGACAAACGAGGTGACCCATACATTTTCAACAAGTGAATAAAATTCACTCATTCGTACACTTAAAAAAAAAACAAAAAACATGGCATATTGAAACATTAGCTTCCTAGGAGAGAGATGGTACTTGAATTGAGTTGCAAGCTGCCCCTATTTTGCATGTTGGTGGTATATAGTTTAACTATAGTTTATAGTTTAACTATAAATCTGAAAGAGATTACTTTGTGGGATACTCTCCATAAAGCGAAAACAGTAAAAAATAAAAATAGGTCTCATCTAAAATGCTTTATTAGAAAGAAAGAGATCTCATCATAGTGGTCTTGAAAGATCTACAGCATACAAAGAAATGCTTATTCTTAAAATTAAAAAAAAAAGATGCAAGAAAATTATATATGATCGGAATCATGGTTTATGTGTAATAAACATAGTTGAATTATATCCTTTTATATTTTAAATTTACAGAATTTGATTGGTGGGATATCATTACAGTTAAAAGTACCTTAAAAGTGTTTTTATAGACTACAGAATCCATGGTTGGAGGAGACACATACTTTGGCAGATAAAGAGAGATGGATATAGTAAAATGTTTGCAGACTCTAAAATGGCCATGGAGACACTAAAAATAATTAAGAAAGGCTAAGAAGGATAGATATTCAAGGTGAAGCTTTCACTGATTTTCACAACTCTTCAACTGAATTTAAAATTAACGTAGAAGTTTAAATATTTTAGCTTTGGTAAGAAATGAGCATATGTTAACACTGTCTCTAAGATCTTTGTGAATTCTGTGTTTGGAACTGAACACGAACCCTTTGGGTATACTATTTATGAGTGCAAAGCAACTTTCTAATTCCAAGAGAGAAAGACTTACCAGGACTCATGAGGCTTTTTCAACATCAAATAGCTTTTACTAAACAACATTTTGATGAGTTAAGTGTGACTGAGTCGGGGACATATGGATTAAATTTCCCTTAAAATACACATGGGTTTAAAAATTAAGGAAAAAATCCTGAGCAAAAAATAATGCTTTTCAGAGAATCTAGCATGTTTAAAAACTATTTTCCTTTAAATACAAATATCAGGTTGACTACAGTCTAGTTAGACTTTGTAATTAAAACTACTTAATTATAAATGCCAGGGATTTAAAAAAAAATATTAGTTCTATCAGGAAAAGAATCTTCATTAATTCTACTTGATTTGAGTTGTGTGGAATAGTTAGGCCTAACTCAAGCAGACAAGATCTGAGTCAGAGTTTATCTCCATCTATGAAACACTGACCTTGTTTTCATGTACAGAACTTATTCTCTTATTCCATTAAACAATTACAATATTTTTTTTCTGTGATTTCAGCTCATACTCTTTTTTTCTTATTTAAATAACACATTTCCTTGAAAAAGTCTTCAGTTTTAGAATTCTGCCGTTCCTTTCATTTTATTATTATAATTGTCTAGAATCTTGAGTTCTTCCTTCTTGTTTGCCCTATGTTTTGCTTTACCTTCCTTTCTTAGCTCAGTTTTTAGGTAACCTTCACTTGCTATATACACAACTTTGTCTCTGGGTGCTGAACATTCCAAGTTAGAACACTTAAAGGCCTAATTATCTCTCTGATCATCTTAATTGTCTACTTTCACTTACCTAGGGTAGACATACTCTGTACCATAATTTCCTGGTTATTTGATTTACTGAAGAGTGGAAGTAGAACTAATTCTCCTGATGACTTTCTTCCCTATCAGTTTCTGAACCCCAGAGTTCTACATAGTCACTAAGTACTCAAAAGGTGTTAATAAGTAAGTAAATGAGTACATGAAATGCAGTCAAGTAGATTTAGGGAGGTAGGAATGGTCAAACTTAAAAAAATTTCTAAAAAACTGGTGTAGGGAGTCAACTATACAGTGATGAAAGATAATTAAAATTGTGAAGGTGAGTACTTTATACAGATGTTGAATTATAATGCTGAATACCTGAAAATTTCATAATTTTAAAAACTCTAAACAAGTTTCTCCCCCATTCACATTTGATAATTGCTTTCATTTTGAATTGGTAGAACAAAGACTGAAAGAAATGCAAACAGTTCTACCAGTTAACACTGAGAAAAGCAGTCTGAACAACCACTGCCCAATAAACATCAGTGGAATTGCACTGGGAACTGTTACGAGCATTAAAGGTGAGCCATGCGAGGAAGGTGACTACATTCTACTTTTCTTAGGTCTCCTACTTAGAGCTAAACTTTTTCTCAGTCTTAAATTCACATCATGTATTTCTTATAAATTTCAGATTCTTGATTTTGGTTAGAAAGTGTGTGTGTGTGTGCACCTGTGTGTAAAGGATTGTAAATCTACCACCTCACCACTTTGAAAACCTTCCCTCCCAGAAAAATCCAACCCCTTACATTCTAACACTTCTTCCTCCTAATGCTAGTTTCCTGTACTAATTATAATTACTCTTTTCAAAATATTCAAAGCAACATTATAGTCCATTGGTTACAGGACATGTTTTGTATGTGGTAGAGAAAAACAATTTTTTGATTAGGAGTTCACAGGGGTATCTTCATGTTAAAAATGGTGGAACCTCAAGAAACATTTAGTTAAAGTGACATAATTCCTGGAAATTGGGATGGAACCAAGATTAGCTTAACTGTAGGTATTCTTACTCTGGAAAAGTCAAGTGATTATCTGAATGAATGAATCAGTATGAACATATGATCTGATAATTCAAGCCCCAAACACTTAATTTCAATAGCTTAAAAGAAGTTTTATTTTGTCTCTTGATTTTGGTATAAATTATCCAGTAATTATCTCAGCTCTCCAGCTTACGTATAATGAACTTTTTCAATGGGAACATTTTAAGGGCAAGTAATCTTTTTAGACAATTTCCTCATGGTTCAAAGGTACAAGGGATATAGTTGCTAGTGTTACAGTCTAAAAGGAGGGAAATATACAGAAAAGCATCTGCAAAACAAGGCTTCAGTAATAAAGTGTCTTGAGAGTAATATAATCAAAATTTTATGGGTTAGCTATAATAAAAAGATAGATAATAACCAGCACTGGGAAAAATGTGGAGAAACTGGACCCTTGCATACTGCTGACAGGAATATAAAATAATGCTGCCACTTTGGAAAGCAGTCTAGTAGTTCCTCAAAAAGTTAAAAATAATTATTTGACCCAGCAATTCCATGCCTAGGTATACACCCAAGAGAAATAAAAGCATATGTTTGCATAAAATGTTGCAAATGAATATTCACAGCAGCATTGTTGTAATGGCCAAAAGATGAAAACAAACCAAATGTCCATAAACATTTGAAAAACAACGAAGGATGGATAAACAAAATGTGATACAGTCCAACAGTGGAATATTATTCACAGTAAAAAAAGACATACACGTTACAACATGGATGAGCCTTGAAAACATTATGATAACTAAAAGAAACTAGTCACAAAAGACTCCATATTATATGATTCCACTGACATGAAATGTGCAGAATAAGCAAATGTATGGAGACAGAAAGCAGGTTAATGGTCCTCTAGGGCTGGAAGGAAGGGAGGGAAGATGAGAATTTTGGGAGGAATAGCTAAAGAGTATGAGATTTCTTCTTGGGGTGATGAAATGTTCTTAAATGGTGGTGATGGTTACATAACTGTAAATATACAAAAATCATTAAAATCATTGTGCACTTTAAATGAGTCAATTGTATGGCAACAGAAAAGTTGCTGCCAAAAATTATTATGGGAAGCTAGGATTGGCTAGTGAGTATTTCATAAAGTATTATATTTAAGTAGGTATTTTAAAAGGGTAGAGATTTTGATAACAGGAGATAAGGGATGGTGTACTGCAGAGATGTATCAAGGACATTTTGGGCGGAAAGAGAAGTCTGAACATTGGTGGTGTGGGCTTGCAGAAAATCTTTTCAGTTATTTGACATTAAGTATATGGGTGGATTGTTGGTAATAATAGCTTACATACACACAAAACATTTTTCTACCACTTACAGAACTGATAAAGCATAAAGGACCATTGTCATTAACTCAGAATTCCCTAAATTAGCAAAATTACTAACATTTGGAAGCAATAATAAAGGAATCCACATGCATTATAATTCTATTATGTAAAATATTTCTATTGTTTTACAAATATGTGACAGAAATACTACTCTAAAAAAAATGAAATACATTTTATCAGTGGGAGAAAAGTCTTTCGATCAAGTAAATCATTCACTTGTCAATTCACATAAATTTGAGTTAATTTTAAATTTTACTCAACAATTGTTTGAAGAAATAACCTGCCAAATTAAATTTCAGATGAAAATAAATGAGATTTTAGATTAAAATCAGTTGAATTAAAATAATTTCAATGTTTTAAGTAAAAATATAATTAGTAAATTGAAAATTTTAGTTACATAGGATATCTTAGGTACTAATTCACATTGGTCAATCACTATAAACTAAAACAGCAATTTAAATAAATTAAGTTAGGTGTTATTGTAATTACTGAATTGATTGACATAGTTCTATATTATAATCATATTAGCCATTTGCAAAATATGTAATAAATTGAGCAATTAATAATCACACACATTTATTTAACTTGCCTCTTGAGATGAACAGCTTGGGAAGAAAAGGAACTAAAAGTGAAATAGAAAATTGTTGACATTTAAAACTGTAGAACTTTGTCGACATTTTATCTTTATTAAAACTAAAAGAAAATGGAGAAAACACGAGAAAGGGTCAATATTTAAATCCAAATGTGCCAAAAATGCTCTGTCAGATTTTAACTTACAAGATGATTTGGGGAAACCCATATATAAAGGTGAAATTAATTACCAGGCTTATTCATAAACTTTTAAGTACAGTATACTAGGAGTCCATAAAAATTGAGTTATAAACCAAGGATCTTGTTCTACATCATTTTAGAAGAGTCTTTAAATATATACACATATTTATTTAAATATACTACTTGGTTCATTTTAGTTCATGCCATATACTATGAATTTCTAAGGAAGTATATTATATACTTCTTAACCTTATGCAAGCTACTTACATTTGTCTTGGCCTCTATATCCTGATTTGTAAAATTCAGGTAATATAGGTTATTACACATGAAGCTCTTCGAATACTGACTGGTTTCTAGCAAGACATGCTAGCTATTCTTACTCTTTTTTTTTTTTTTCCTACAAACAAAAACTGACCCTAAGAAAGGCATTATTAATGAACAAATTTTAATTTCTGAGACAGAGATAACAATTATTTGGATCAGAATTCGTTAGAAAACAAATTATATATATATGGTTTAAAACTTATTAACAGCTGATTTTTTGAACCTAAAAATACTGGTTTGTAACCAACTTTCCAAATTATTTTTCTGTAACATTGTCACTATCACAGCAGTCCAGATTAGTAAACAGGCTTTAGTATTTACAAAATGAATCTATGAGGCACCTACAAACTATACAGATGCTTTCTGTGACCCTTACTTCTCGCTTCACAAAACATCCATACCCTACTTCTTTCCTACGGCATTCAGAGATCAGGGTCACATCTGTGCACTGCTGATTTAAACATGAACACTGAAGATCTGGTAGAAGATCAATGTTTTAGGACACTTTGCAAGGTTTTTCAGACAATGGATTCTACAGAGACTATGAGTTAGGACCAGGTAGAAAGTAAAGGAGCAAATTTGCTCAAAGAAAAATCTGTTTAAAAGACAGAAGTGGGAGGAGTACTGAGAGAGTGAATTGGTCAAGGGCCGCACAATTGGATTTTTAAACAATTTACTTCAAGTCTACTTTCTTTGTTCTTCAAGTATTTTAACTTAAGGTTATTTTGAGAATTTTGCTTATAAGCATAAATTAATATTAATAATTACTCTGTCTACTATTAAAAGAGAGAAATACAAAGGAGTTATTAAACTTTATCAGATTTTGCCTCTGGTATTACTGGGCAGATCTTATCATAATAAACTTCAAGGCAGTAGCCAGATATGTATTAACTACCTTTAGTGGAAACTGAAGTCCAGAGATGCTAAACTAAATAACTGTATAATTACTGAACATATCTGTGAGGATATGGGAATGAGGAAAGACAACACATTATCTAAAAATGTCAGGAATCATGTTTGTGAATATTCACCAGTTCATTAGGATCAAGAGTAAGACCGGAAAAACAAACAAAAAAAAATTGTGGCAAAAAGAAATAATGACTTCATTTGTTTAAATTGCCAAATGGCCTCAGATAAAAATCTCTGAAGTATTTTTAAAAAATACAAAAACAACAGAACCAAAACTTGAACATTTACTTAGGAATCTGAGGCAAACACTGGTTCATAGACTTAAGATTAGTTTTGAACAGGACAAATCATTTTCATGATACAGAATTGCTAATAACATAGGGACATCCAAGAGCTGATATTAGAACCGCCTTATTAAACACTTTCTAGGAGAGGTACAATAATGTGCTGTCTCCAGTTTACAATCAACAATAACTTCTCTTTGGTAAAATCAGAGTTTTCTAACTGGCAGAAATATGGTTGGAGACATTCCTAAAACATGCCAGGTAATTTTTGGCACACTTCTAGAAAAAGGAGCACTATTTTATAAATAGAAGGATGATTATAAGTCCACTTCTCTGTTGCCATCTGCCACTCCGAAGTTGTATGGGGTGAAAATGCAGAATAAAGGTTAAGACTCAGCCTCTTTTGAGACTCTAAAGCAGGAGTTTTTAGTCTAAGATCCAGGATATAATTCCACACATTGGTTTCCAGGGGTCAGTGAGCTCTCTGTACAGGACTGTATGGGTATCTTCATGAAACAATCTACTTCCATCGGATTCTCAAAGTGGTTTAAAACCCCAAAATGGTTATGGGCCAACACTAAGACATCTATAACCTATCGGGCCATTGATCTGCTGCTCTGAATTGACCTTAGACGAGCGCCAGAACAGAGTGAAAACTGAGAATGGGCATGCAGTGAATGTTTTGTAGTAATGGGGATTAGTGCTGTGGGAACACAGAAAAAACAGTAATGGGGAAGGAATTCCCAAGAGTGACAGCAGGGACGAAATGGCTAATTCCATAGTCACCTGGTTGAAGTAACTATTTTTCATAGCTGTTAGCATGTTAGTCATAGGTTAAATTACCATCGTGTTCCCCTTGCCACCCTCACCCCCAATTATTTAGGCAGTTAGTGAGAACAATTTGTGCTCTCCATTATTTTTTCTATATTAAAAGTTGCTCTTCATTACACAGAGAGTAGATGCTATTCATTTATCATTAGCCTGATGTGTAGTTTCCTCTTTTCAATATTAGAAATGAGATAAATTATTAACATTAAGATGACTGAGCACTGTTCTAACCACTGGCACAAGCTTATTCACCAGAAGATTGACCTCAAATTCACCAACATCATGTGCACTTATTATAACAAATAAAAAAATTAACAATTTACCTGCGAGATTGTCGATTTCTTTCTCTTGGAGTAGACTGACCGCATCATCATCTCCTTCCAGCATAAGCTCTGTCTCTGCATTCTGATTCACTATCGCTTGACTTCTGAATGTTTTCTTTGACTTTACCACGTCTTCTTCAGTCCCTAATCACAACCAAAATATAGTAATTTAGGTCACTGTGATTGTTTTACTTTCAGTAAGTGTTAGAGAAAAAGCTATTACTTTCTTATAGATATATACTGCATTTACATATTACTTTCAACTATAGAAAAAAAATGTACCTTTTGTATTTCGTTTGTTCTAAATAACTCTGTGAGAAACGCAAGGGGTGTTAATGTTACAGGTGAGGAAACAGGCGGAGAAAGCTACATGCATGGTTGGGAACCTAGAACTTGGCATTCTAAGATCACTGTACTTTCTACAAAAAAATCTGTACTTCACCACAAACTAGGTTTTCTGATCCATAAAAGTTACACACGTTTACACAATTACACTTTAGTGTGAATCAGATAATCAACTGATCAGATCATTCACAAAGGTAGATAAGTATGAAGAAAACAAGAAAGCATTCACATCTGAAGGGAAAAGATGTAGGCATAAAATGTAAATACTTCAAAACAGCTATTTCCTTAGCAATGAGGAGAAGGGGATGACAGTGGATGAGATGGTTGGATGGCATCACTGACTTGATGGACATGAGTCTGAGCAAGCTCCAGGAGCTGGTGATGGACAGGGAAGCCTGGTGTGCTGCAGTCCATGGGGTCTCAGAGTCAGACATGACCGAGCAACTGGGCTGAACTGAAATTAGCTGTGATATCCTTATTTTGATATATATAAAGTAGTACAAGGGCTTCCCTGGTGGCTCAAGGGTAAAGAATCTGCCTGTCAATGCAAGAGATGCGGGTTCAGTATTCCTGAGTCGGGAAGATCCCCTGGAGAACAGAATGGCAACCCACTCCAATATTCTTGCCTGGGAAATCCCATGGGCAGAGGAGCCTGGAGGGCTACAGTTCATAGGGTCGCAAAAGAGTTGGGCAAAACTTAGTGACTAAACAACAATGGAAGTAGTACAAATGGCTAAAATTCAAACACACAAAAAGTAACTGAGAAAAATTAGTTGGCCTAGCATTAACATGTTAATCTATGTGAATGTTAGAAATTACAATACATTTAAATGTCTCATGGATTTGACTCTTTAACAAATACTTCAATATTTAATTCAGACATCTGCTTTGGCAGGTGATAATGAATGTGAAATTATCAGAGCTACAAGTAAATTATATATATATATATATATATATATATATGGCTAAGAAATACCTATATTTCATGTCACCTGAAGTTGGAATTCAATATGGAGGAATATGGTTTAATTTACTGTGTTCCAGCTTTAGTATTAGGGTATAGGGTTCAAAGGGCAGTATTAACTAGAAAAGTATCTTCACATTTCATTTGGTGTGCTGCATATATTCCTGAAATGAAAGTGAAAGTCGCTCAGTTGTGTCCGACTCTTTGCGATACCATGGACTGTAGCCTGCCAGGCTCCTCTGTCCATGGAATTCTCCAGGCAAGAAAACTGGAGTGTGTAACCTTTCCCTTCTCAAGGAGATCTTCCCAACTCAGGGATCAAACCCAGGTCTCCCACATTGCAGGCAGATTCATTACCGCCTGAGCCACTAGGGAAGCCCAAGAATACTGGAGTGGGTAGCCTACCCCTTCTCCAGGGGATCTTCCTGACCCGAGAATCGAACCAGGGTCTCCTGTATTGCAGGTGGATTCTTTATCAGCTGAACTACCAGGGAAGTCCATTTCTGAAATGGAGGCATAATAAATCATTGCTATATAGTATTTTTGTATCATAGTTTCAGGGGATGCTATGGTTTTGTGTACAAACGTACTTATTTTCCAAATCTTGTCATACCTTTGGCCAAAAATCCAGTGAACAATGAATACTTTTGGTTAATTCTCCTAGTCCAATATAGGGATTTCCAACAGTCCTTCCTGTCTACTGATATTTGCTCAACCATTTCTTGGTTAAGCATCTAGCTGTGGTAAAACCTGCACTGTAAACCAAAGTGTTAGCTTCTTTCCTTGCAGCATTCACAATTCTTTTTTTGTTAGCTATTCAGGGCCAGTTCTGTTTGCTAAAACATTAACAAACTGACTCAAAGGTAGCCCATAGAGGAGTAAAAAATACATGTTGAGGTACACAGTCATGTCACAGTAGCACTGTGTCATTAGCTGAGAGATATACTCTGTCATCCTAGCTTTTGTCGGACACGACTGAGTGACTTCACTTTCACTTTTCACTTTCATGCATTGGAGAAGGAAATGGCAACCCACTCCAGTGTTCTTGCCTGGAGAATCCCAGGGAAGAATCCCAGGGACGGGGGAGCCTAGTGGGCTGCCGTCTATGGGGTCGCACAGAGTTGGACATGACTGAAGTGACTTAGCAGCAGCAGCAGCATTTAGAGAGCCCAGTTTAAATACAGCGTAACAGTATAAAGTAATGGATTGTTAAATATATCTTTCAATAAACATGTAAGAAAACAAGCAGTACTATTAGAGATTAATGCTGCTTGGAAGGTGAGGAGACTTAAATGGGTTATATGTGTAGTCTTCTTTCATTGGCCCACAGATGATTCTCATTTCTGGAATAAAAGATTGAGGACCGATTACTGAATGCTCCAGAACCTCATCTTTATTTCATTTAGAGTCCTGGAGATATAAAGCCAGCCCAACAGTGATCTTCTGGGGGCAGCTATCTATATGCTGTTTGTTGCTTGCTTAGTATCTTAATTTGAGAAATTCGAAGCTTGCACCTTTTGGAACAAAGAGGCAAATTCAAAGATTAACAACCAAGAACTCTTTCCTGAGTCCTTTATAGCCATATGTCTACTAGACATCTTTAGCTGCATATTCCTAATTCCACATTTCCCTAAATGAACGAATTATCTCTTGTTCCTTCACCTCCTCCTATTTTGATCAACACACTTCATTAAGCCACAGACACATGATTCACCCTGTAAGGTGATGGTCTCAACTGTAATTCAAGCCATCATCATTTTGGTTTAGAAGGCCTTGCTGCTGCTGCTGCTAAGTCGCTTCAGTTGTGTCCAACTCTGTGCGACCCCATGGACGGCAGCCCACCAGGCTCTGCCGTCCCTGGGATTCTCCAGGCAAGAACACTGGAGTGGGTTGCCATTTCCTTCTCCAATGCATGAAAGTGAAAAGGGAAAGTGAAGTTGCTCAGTCATGTCCAACCCTTCGTGACCCCATGGACTGTGTTAAAAGCATTCCTTCAATAAGGTATGTTCTCTCCTTCCTCTGTCCATGGGATTTTCCAGGCAAGAGTACTGGAGTGGGTTGCCATTGCCTTGACAGCTCCCTTATTTACACCATCCTTCATACTTTTGTCAGATTATTATTTTATTTCAGCACTAATAACTTGAAAATATTTTCCTGCTTAATATTATTTATTAATTCCTCCAATCAACAACACTCAATACAAGGCTTATACCCTAAGATAAAATCTAAGCTCCTTAGTATGACTGATTAAGGCCTTTTATCCTCTCATTACCAGTTTTGTTTAACCTTTTCTTACTTTCCCATGAGCAATACTGAACCATTTACAGCTTCCAGAATATGTCATGCTTTCTTGGATCTCTTTATCTGTGTTAAAAGCATTCCTTCAATAAGGTATGTTCTCTCCTTCCTCCTTTGTTTGGGTAATTTCTACTTGGCCTTCAAAACTCACCTCTCTTGGGTGCCTTTCCTAACCAACCCATACTTTCGCAGTCTACACAGAACTCAACCACACTGAGTGGGTGCTCTCCCTTATGAGTATGTCTTCTCCTCTGGGCTGTAGCTTCATTCTGCAGCATCAGTGCCTGGTACTAAGCACGTGTGCCACAAACTTGCTGAACTGAAGTTCAAGTCTACACATCCCGAGTTCCCCTCTCTGAATTCTTTAGGTAGGTCTGTGTGCTCTTTCCCTATACATCCATCATATCTCATAAGTCTTGCTACTACAGTAGTTACATGTATTATAATTGGTTGTGTGCTTGTTATCTCCACAGACCCTGGAAGCTCCTTCCTTGATGAGTAGAAACATCATTCTGCCTTGGTATGCCCAGTTCTCAGCACACTGACTAGGTCAGAGCAAGTTCTCATAAATACTGAATAAATGAATAAAAGTTACCTCTGGATATCTCTTAACCTGAAAATCCCAGGATGTCTCAGAGATTCTTGGTGAACTGCCTTCAGTTTGAGAGATAGTTGAAGAATCTTATGTATTAACACAAAATGGAACTTGGTTCTTAACAAGAAATAGTCAATAACCTCCTTTATGTATGCATGAGTCAGCTTGATAAAGTAAGTTTTTGCTCATATCACAACTGTCTGTATTCTGCTTTGTCTTTAAAAAAAAAGGCTTTACATTACTCTTGTTATTAAAATTAAAATTTACCAATAAGCAAATTGCAGTTAAAGGAATGTGAGCTCTCAAATGTATATTAAGCTTTCAGTGTTACCCCCTCTAGTTTTAAAGCAGCAAAACAATTGCGTGTTTAAAAGATATGTAGTAAATGAATTCCTACCAACACACCAGAACTTACCATCCCTGTTGAAGTATTATCAGTTTGCAGCTCGGTAAACTTCCTAATTTTATGGTACTGCACCAAACATTTATCTAAATTAATGTGTATGAGATCCAAAGGTGCTTTTCAATCACAATATCCTTTATGAATTAGACTTTCATTTATCAAAATTACAGGCAAAAAGAGGTAAGGTCTCAAAGGGCTGTCTCATTACAAGGCTTATAAACACTGTCCTTAGGAAGAATTGGTTTAACACCCAACAAATCAAAATCTGATTGGGAAGGGAATTTATCTGAGATCATCTATCTTCAGAAGACAAGTTGGACTGAGAGCACCTCTTGGCCTCTTTAGCCATTCATCAAGAAATTAACGAGCGGGTACCATAAACCACCAGAAAGCCTTAGATTCGAAAATGTGAATTATGTGTAAACCTGGACAGGATAGACATATATGCTTATTTTCCAGGAAAACATTAAAATGCCATACATTTGAAAGGTTTCAAAATAAAAAAATCCCATCAAATTATAGATTCAAGAAGTCAAATCCAAAATTAAACTTAAAATATTTTCCACATCATATTACAAATGCAGGAAACTATCCTATACACATTAGATTTCTTAGTATGTAAATATGCTTACAGCTCTGTATGTGAAAATGTTATCTAATATAGTACATGGCATTACATGACCCTAAATAAAGCTCCTCTCTCATAATATTTCTCTTAATAATAAGGATTCATATGAAACAAAATATATATTAAAAGTGAAGTTAAGAAAACTAAGATGTTTCTAGTTTTAGTACTGTTACCTATACTCTAGCATTACTATTATAATATAATAATAATTATCATTTAAAAGTTTTATTGTTATTTTAAACAAGTATAAGTTAAAATACAGAAATCAGACACATTAACTTATCTTGATAATGTTCAGAGAATATGTCTAACTGGAAACTCTGGGCAATTAAGGCAAATAATTTATTTCATTTGCCCATCATATCTTTTTCTCCTGATAAACACAAGCAGTCATTGTACAGAAAAGTACTATTCAGTAGTTTATTTCTGTTTAAGGAGTTATTCTATAGTCAACTCTAAAATATCTATACTAATAAGGAAAAAATTAATTTATAATAATAGGTAAGCAATAAATAAATATCTATACCAATAAGGAAAAAAGTAATTTATAATAATAGGTAAACAATAAATCATGTCTGTTTTGCTAATGCACAAAGAAAAGATAAACCCACAGCAAGCCAATTTTAGTGTGGCATGTTTCTTATCAGTTTTATATTATAGTTATTACTTATTCTGCCTTGAGTTTGGAAATGTCTTTAATTTTCATTTATTAAAAATACATGGATGTATATATGTATCTATCTACCTACCTACCTACCTATGTATCTACCTATATTATGTATATTTACTCTGTGAGAATCTCTTCTCAATGTTATTTGATCTGTACAATTTAAGTATATGGTCTATAACTCATGATCCTCTCCCTGCCTATTTAATCTCACTAATTTGCCAATTTGACCTCTTCACACCTTGTGTTCCCCAAGAGCTGAAAGCTTTTGTTACCAAACATGCCACACTGTTTCAAACCTTTAAGTATGACATGTGGAGTTTCTCTTACATGGAATTTGCTCACCTGCTTTGTTCTTCAAGATTCAGTTTGATTACTCTCTTCACTGCACACATTTTGTATCTTATATATAGTCCCAATATACTGTTGTTTTTGATATTTTTTCCTAAGGTTTTCATTTAGGTGTACTCTTAATTAGATTTTTATTTCCAGTGCAACAAGTGTCAAAAAAGTGGCAATCAATAAATATTTGTTGAGTGACCACATGAAAATAAATACATAATCAGTATATTAATCATTTTATATGTACAGCACTTCAGTTTAGTTCAGTTCAGTCACTCAGTTGTGTCCGACTCTTTGCGACTCCACAGACTGCAGCACGCCAGGCTTCCCTATCCATCACCAACTCCCAGAGCTTGCTCAAACTCATGTCCATCTGAGCTGGTGATGGAGAGTTCTGACAAAACGTGGTCCACTGGAGAAGGGGATGGCAAACCACTTCAGTATTCTTGCCTTGAGAACCCCATGAAGAGTATGAAAAAGTACAGCACTTAAGTTACTTTTCTCTTTACGTCCTTTACAATTTCCTCATACATGAGGAAGGTGAACTATGTGATTTGCAATTCTTTCCTTCTTTTTTCCTGTAAGCATCCATTAAGAACATACTAAAAAAAAAAAAATACAGACCAATCTCCTAACTTCAGTTTCCTAGGCTGTTGGAAGAGGACTAAGTATTTACTAAGTGAACTCTTAAAGGATAATTGCAGTGTTAGAATGAGACAATGGATGCTGAAATACTTTGAAATGCATGAATATTTTTTATACAGTGTTAGTCGCTCAGTTGTGTCCAACTCTTTGTGACTGTAGCCCACCAGGCTCCTCTGTCCGTGGGATTCTCCATGCAAGAATACTGGAGTGGGTTGCCATTTCCTTCTCTAGGGAATCTTTCTGACCCAGGGATTGAACCCACATCTATCACATCTCCCATAATAAGCTCTTAAAATGTTTTGTTAAAATGTTGAGAAAATAACAAGAGTATTAAAAAGAGTTTACTAAGTCTTTAATTTAAAACTGAACAAGGATACAACCAATTCTTTATTGATTACAACACTGCTGCTGCTGCTGCTAAGTCACTTCAGTCGTGTCTGACTCTGTGTGACCCCATAGAAGGCAGCCCACCAGGCTCCCCCGTCCCTGGGATTCTCCAGGCAAGAACACTGGAGTGGGCTGCCATTTCTTTCTCCAATGCATGAAAATGAAAAGTGAAAGGGAAGTCGCTCAGTTGTGCCCGACTCTTCGCGATCCCATGGACTGCAGCCTTCCAGGCTCCTCTGTCCATGGGATTTTCCAGGCAAGAGTACTGGAGTGGGGTGCCATTGCCTTTTCCTGCCTAAGGTTTATGCAAAGGGGGAAAAATGCAGGCTGATGTGAGGATCAAAAAACTCAAATAAGCTACCAAATGCATCTTAGGTCTTATGAGCACAATACCCAGCAGATACTGATTATTCAATAATGGTTTCCCTTCCTTCAGTTGGGATTAATCTTCCTATCACCATGCTGTTGTGATACTGTTTGTATTCATTACAAGGCAGTATGAGCCTTCAATGCCTCCATTAGACCAGATACTTCCTGAAGACAGCAAGGACAGCATGTAGGCAGGTACCAAGAAGTGTTTGTAAAGTTGAAGAGAGTGTAAATAGCTTACATTAAAAATTGTTTTCCCTCAATAATCATATCATTCACTTAAAGGTATTATTAAATAAAATGATATAAGAATCAATATATTTGAAATTTGTTTTTGACTTTGAATAGAGGCATCTTATGAATATAAATATTTGTAGTATCTTACATAAGGAAAAAGTCGGACACGACTGAGCGACTGAACTGAACTGAACATAAGGAAAAAAAATGCTTTCTCAACAAAGTTGATATCATAATTTGTTTTACAGAATTATATAGATGATCCACATAATACATAATTTTCTTCCATAATTGGAAAGAGATGGAAAGAATGGAAATTTCATCTCATTTTATCTAAATATATGAATAGGAAATTCTAACATTACTAAACATCTTAAAATCAGTTTAAGATGGCATTCATTTTGGGGGAAGAAATTCTTTTCAATATATAGCATTTCACAACATTTTTAGCTTAGAAAATGTGTTTTGACAAAATGGACTAGGACTATTAATAACATATGATACTTTGGCAAATTTTAAAATAGAGGTTGTTCTTTCTCATTAAAGTTGAAATCAGAGCAAGAAATACCTTTACAGAATAGTGCTTTTAGTAAACTCCAAATGGTATTATTTAATTTCCACTTTAAAAGAAAAAGATTTTAAGATAAATATACCTCTCAGCTGATTACATGAGATCTGGTGATAATATCTCATGCAATAATACATATGAATCAATATATTATAGAGAAGTTTACAATTTTGAACATTTCAAAAAAGATGAAAAAATGCTTTTTGTTGTATTGAGAAGCCTACCGTTCAAAAATATTTTATGCCAATCTTAATGTGACATAAAAGCAGCAGATACATACATAGAACAAACTTTACTGTAACAATCATTTACTAAAAAAATACATAATTCTCTCCATAAATAATTTAAATTCAAAATTAAATTTTGCCTTTGACTTTATAGTACAAATATAGCATTTCCTTTCTTAAGAAGCATGAATGATGATGACAGAGAAATAAAGATTTGCTAAACACCAAGGACTGAAAAAATACTCTTCTGTACAGAATAGGATTAAAGGAAAAACAGCCTTTGTAACAGAAAAATCCGAATGGTGAACACTGTTAAAGTGACACTGAATAAAAACACTATTGGAAAGAATGACTGGAAATCTCAGGATCTTTTTTTTTCTCCTTTATATCTGATGCTGAGTCAGGAGCCTTGCTTTATCAATACAAAATTATTTTATGAAAGCATATACTTTCATAAGTGAAACAGACTGTTTCTATTCAAATAGACAGTTCCCATCTGTTGTTTCAAACAGACTTTAAATAAAAAATCTGAAGTTACTGACCACAGTTAATAAATATAGAAAAAAAATCTGGACAGTTTAGACTCCTTCCTTAGTTGTGGGTATTTTAGTCTGAATGCACTGGATTTAATCATGGTTCTTATTTCAATTCATTTTTGTTGACAGAGAATATATTTTATAATCCAAAATAGATACTATCTATACCACCATAAAACTACCAAGAAACTAGCTTCAAATTTACAATGAATTTGATTCAGAAATGGTAATTCTTCCCTGAACTAATAATTGATGCTACTATTTATGGTCCATCTAGGATATCATTGTATCACATCAAATTAGAGTACAGCATCCTTTGTGCTTTTACTAGTGAAATGAGTAACTTGTGCAGCCTCTGTTTTAAACGAGATATAAACCTTATATCTGCAAGTAGGTTGTTCTCTGAAAAGCCCCCCAAAAATATTTCAGTGGCAGGATAAATATGCAGAATTAGCAATATGGGCATTAATTAAGATGGAATGTTGACAGATTATTCTTCTAAGTGGTAAGTTCTTATTCACATTAGTTGTGCTTGTAAACGATTTGCTAGACTATAAGACTATAAGATAAGAAATAAAATGGCTACCTAACATCAACAGTTATTGCTCTGTGGAAAAGGACATCAAGGACACTTGCAAGTAAAAGAATTGGATCAATATTAACGTGATTTTCATTTCATGCTTCCCCAACTCCAGTAAGCTGACAATATACTCTGATTATGTGAACTGCCTCAGAGTAACACAGAAGAGGTTATTAGAGCAAGAAGTGGAAATGGAATGCACTTTTTATATTGACAGGCCTGCTAATAGAGTATACTGATTTTCAAAGACAAGCAGTGCATTTTTACAATTTGGTTCTGACAGCAAAAACGGAATTTCATTTATTCCTAATTCAAAATATTTATATGTAAGCAGTATTTCTTACAGCAGACCAACAAAGGGGATATTCATAAACAGCATTTTTTAACAAAAAATGCAATTAAAAAGGTTTGAGAAAATATTGTTGAATTTAAGTGCTGCATGCTAACTTAACAATCTTCTTAATGCAGTGAACACAGAAAACTGCTCTATGCTTTTTAAAGGAAATTTGATAAGTCCTACTTTATACATGATGATAAATAGTTTTTTTTATTCATGTTTTAGACTGAATATTATGTGGTAGGATTCTGATTAATCATTAACTTAGGGTGATTTCAGAATATTTTAAATAGGATTTCATTACATTAAAAATCACATGGCACACTTGTGGGAAAAAAATGCTAAAACATATAGAAAATTTGGGCCAGTCTGGAACCCTCTAAATAGCATAAAGCAGAGAGATAATGGATTATTCACCTTTGTGACTTCTTGAATAAATAGCATAGTGTTTGGTCCCTATGTTAAAAAGTATGCTTAGAAAAAGGTCAGCAGGAAATAAGTATGTCAAAATGGTAAAGGCAGCTATCTTCACATGGTTGTCTTTGAGTGCCCTTTTCCTCCCTTCTTTAAATTTTTTGAGCATTATCTAGGTTTTCTACAATGATCATGTTTATTTTCCGGAAAGAAGGAAGGGAAGATGAAAGGCAGGGGAAAATACATAAAAGAAATTTTTCACTATGAGTCTAGGGTAGATGGCAGATGAGTGGCAGAATGGAAAAGTTTTGTAACTCTTGGAATGAAAGAAAAGATGAACTGGACAACTTGAACAGGGGCTGAGAGGGTGGGGAGACTTCCTCTGGCAGTGAATGGAATTAACCTGGGGAATGAAGCTTGGTGTTTCTTTTTTCAGATCAGTCGCTCAGACATGTCCAACTCTTTGCGACCCATGGACTGCAGCACGCCAGGCCTCCCTGTCCATTACCAACTCCCAGAGTTTACTCAAATTCATGTCCATTGAGTCGGTGATGCCGTCCAACCATCTCATCCTGTGTCACCCCCTTCTCCTCAAGCCTTCAATCTTTCCCAGCATCAGGGTCTTTTCTTTCTTAAGCCTTACATAAAATTCAGTGTGGCTATTTTACTTTAAAAATATGAGAAATGGGAGTAGGAGATGTTTTGGATAAATAAGCAACTGGCTCGGAGACGTGGGAGTGTTAGACACTTCAGCTGTGTCCGACTCTTTGTAACCTCAGGGACTGGAGCCCTCCTCCAGGCTCCTCTGTCCATGAAATTCACCAGGCAAGAATGCTGGAGTCGGTTGCCATTTCCTTCTCCAGGGTATCTTCCCGACCCAGGAACTGAACGCACTGTAGATAGATTCTTTAATTTTTTAAAAATAGGATAGTTAAGAGATGGTGTTGGTATAGGTTGTCTAAAACACTTTTAAAAACACCAAAGATATTTTAAATAATGTTTTTATAAATGACATTGAATGCACAGTCTGTGAATGACTGTCAGTTCATCTGTACTGAGAAACCTATGTGGATGACAGACTAGACCAGTGGGCCAAATTCAGCAGATTAACTTTAGAGAGTGGAAATGTTCAATGAGACTCTTGTACTTGGAAAATTTCAAATGTATCTACAGCAACACATTGTCTAGGAAAAGAATGGTGTTTAGATTGAGATTTTGCACTATATAAAATTTATTAGTTAAAGCCTTCATAGGTGGGTCAGTGGCAAAGAATCTGCCTGCCAATGCAGGAGATGCAGGTTTGATCCCTGTATCAGAAGATCCCCTGGAGAAGGAAATGGCAATTTGCTCCAGGATTCCTGCCTGGGAAATCTCATGGACAGGAAAGCCTGGTGGGCTACAATCCACAGGGTTGTAAAACAGTTGGACTAACTTAGCAACTGAACAATAACAAGCATTTACTAGTTAGCATGACACTTAATTTCTATGCTTTGTCATTTTCCCAAATAAAAATCCTCTTATGCTCTGCTGACAAAGTCTTTCACAGGATAGCTCCAAACAGCCTTTTCCTTAACTCCCCACACTATCTTTTTGTTCCCCAAACAATTCATGTTGTGTTGTGTGGTCCCTTTGTCCATGTTGCCAACATTCCACTTACTGGCTTGGGAAGATCTCCATTCATCCTTTTAAGTCTAACTAAAATTTATTTATTCAATCAGACAGCCTTATTCACTGAGTTTATGTAACGTTTTTAATATACTTTGATGAAAACATTTATCATACTCTATTTTAATTATTTATAAATGTAATTTTGGGGTACATTTTATAAAAATTAGTCTAAAATATGGGCAAGAATATGAGCAGTTCCATGCCACTCAGCAATAGATCTATCGATATAATTTTGTTAGCTCCTTATCTTTGGTGGCTTTTGACTCACTAGGTGGAAATAAAGTACAGACATAAAAAAAAACAATTGCAGAATTTGAAAATACCATACTTATAGACCTATTCCATATACTGTCATGCTTCAGTGTGGTCATTGAAAGGATGAATATATGTGTTAAAATGCTGTATGTATATTTTGAAATATCAAGGAAGATAAGAAAGCCTTCCTCAGCGATCAATGCAAAGAAATAGAGGAAAACAATAGAATGGGAAAGACTAGAGATCTTCTCAAGAAAATTAGAGATACCAAGGGAACACTTCATGCAAAGATGGGCTCAATAAAGGACAGAAATAGTATGGACCTAACAGAAGCAGAAGATGTTAAGAAGAGGTGGCAAGAATACACAGAAGAACTGTACAAAAAGATCTTCACGACTCAGATAATCACGATGGTGTGATCACTCACACTCACCTAGAGCCAGACATCTTGGAATGTGAAGTCAAGTGGGCCTTAGGAAGCATCACTACAAACAAAGCTAGTGGAGATGATGGAATTCCAGTTGAGCTATTTCAAATCCTGAAAGATGATGCTGTGCAACTGCTGCACTCAATATGCCAGCAAGTGTGGAAAACTCAGCAGTGGCCACAGGACTGGAAAAGTCAGTTTTCATTCCAATCCCAAAGAAAGGCAATGCCAAAGAATGCTCAAACTACCGCACAATTGTACTCATCTCACACTCTAGTAAAGTAATGCTCAAAATTCTCCAAGCCAGGCTTCAGCAATATGTGAACCATGAACTTCCAGATGTTTTAGAAAAGGCAGAGGAACCAGAGATCAAATTGCCAACATTCACTGGATCATCAAAAAAGCAAGAGAGTTCCAGAAAAACATCTATTTCTGCTTTATTGACTATGCCAAAGTCTTTGACTGTTTGGATCACAATAAACTGTGGAAAATTCTGAAGGAGATGGGTATATCAGATCACCTAACTTACCTCTTGAGAAAACTGTACGCAGATCAGGAAGCAACAGCTAGAACTGGACGTGGAACAACAGACTGGTTCCAAATAGGAAAAGGAGTACGTCAAGGCTGTATATTGTCACCCTGCTTATTTAACTTCTATGCAGAGTACATCATGAGAAACGCTGGGCTGGAGGAAGCACAAGCTGGAATCAAGATTGCTGGGAGAAATATCAATAACCTCAGATATGCAGATGACACCACCCTTACGGCAGAAAGTGAAGAAGAACTAAAGAGCTTCTTGATGAAAGTGAAAGAGGAGAGGGAAAAAGTTGGCTTAAAGCTCAACATTCAGAAAACTAAGATCATGGCATCTGGTCCCATCACTTTTTGGGAAATAGATGGGGAAACAGTGACAGAGTTTATTTTCTTGGGCTCCAAAATTACCACAGATGGTGACTGCAGCCATGAAATTAAAAGACACTTACTCCTTGGAAGGAAAGTTATGACCAACCTAGACAGCATATTAAAAAGCAGAGACATTACTTTGTCAAAAAAGGTCAGTCTAGTCAAGGCTATGGCTGACTATTCCAGTAGTCATGTATGGATGTACTATTCCAATGGTCATGTATGGATGTGAGAGTTGGATTATAAAGAAAGCTGAGCGCCGAAGAATTGATGCTTTTGAACTGTGGTGTTGGAGAAGACTCTTGAGAGTCCCTTGGACTGCAAGGAGATCCAACCAGTCCATCCTAAAGGAGATCAGTCCTGGGTGTTCACTGGAAGGACTGATGTTGAAGCTGAAACTCTAATACTTTGGCCACCTGATGCGAAGAGCTGACTCACTTGAAAAGACCCTGATGGTGGGAAAGATTGAGGGCAGGAGGAGAAGGGGACAACAGAGGATGAGATGACTGGATGGCATCACTGACTCAATGGACATGGGTTTGGGTAGACTTCGGGAGTTGGTGATGGACAGGGAGGTCGGGTGTGCTGCGGTTCATGGAGTCACAACAAGTCGGACACAAGTGAGTGACTGAACTGAAGTGATACCTTGAAATGAATGAACTGTTAAGTAAACAGCAGCAATTAAGTACATGAAATTGTATTAATATGAATGCTTTAAATGAAATGGTTGAAAGATATGATTCCTGCCCTCAACTTATTTTTTTATCTCAGAATATAAAATACCTAAAATGAAAACATTTTCTGATAACTTCATAAGGTGAGCTACTACCAAGTACAAAATATCGATCCCATTCAAAGAAGTAAGTTAGGCTTTTTTATGCTTCCATGTCTTGGAAATTTCTGTTCTTAACTCTGCTGCTTCTGATAAATTCCTAACCTTCTCTCAAGTCAGTTCATAAGTAACTATTTCAGTGAAGCTGATTCCAACCCACTATCCCCAGAGTTATCCATCTTCCTTCCTTTCCTTTATGAAGTACCACTTCCCTCTATGAGAATAGCTTATTTCTTTCCATTATACAAGGATTTTTCAACCTTGGTACTACTGATGTTTTCGGCTGGATTTTGTTGTCCTTTTGATGAACTGTGTGGTGAATGGTTGGGTATTTTAGCAGCAGTCTTAGTTTCTACCCTTTAAACAGCAGGAACACAGGCTGACTTTCATCCCTGCTGAGAATCACTACACTAAACTAAGTGCTGTGAGGAGGTAGAAACTGTGTCTCAGCCTCTGAACCTTGTACGTCGTGCATGCATGGCACGTGGAAGATACCTGATAAATGCTTTCAAATGAATGAAGCTACCATCTTGAGTCAGTTTAAAGCCTTCCATCTAAAGCTTCAACATAAAAACAGGGGAGTTGTTAAAACCTTGGTTGTCATGAAAATGTTCTTATATGAAAACTTTAAAACGCATTTTATAAACATATTTTATAAGACAGCATTTAAATAATCCATTTTAGTTCTTTTAAGAGACTATAAAACCATGAGGTAAAGATGAAATTATATTAAAATGTGCACTGGCATCAAAAAGAGCTGAAAGATGATTCCATGTATGTCTTTCTCTCACTCATACAAAAGTTACATCATTAATTTTTCAATAAATTATTTTAATAATAATCATATCATCTATTTCATTCAGGTATGAAGATTTAATTAATAATACACCAACTAAAATGAACTTACCAATGAACAATTATAAGATGTCTGCTAGAGACAATATGGTACAAACAATCGAGACCACTAGGTTAAAAACTCAAATAATCTTTTCCGACTAAGTGTAAAGTCTTCAAAAAATTGAAGTAAAAAAAAATGAAGTCAGATAATTTGAAGTTCCTGTCTCAACAACCGTATATAGCTGCATTAGTATTCTTTAAATTCTCAGTGCTTTTCTTGTTTCTTGAATATTGCAAGTAGCACTTTACAGTAGTCATGCATATACCATCAAAACTAATTTAATTCCAGATTTATTACAGAGCTGCTTTTTCTTCATCAAGGTCATATCATGATGGCTTCACAAGCTTGGATAAACCAGGTGCTAAGCGGACACATCTCTGAGGAACCTAAGGATGTTCTCATTTGCAGTTCTCAGCATATCTTATTATTTATTGCCAAATAAATGACTGATTAACTTTGTCATCTTTGCTCCAAGTTTTTTTTTTCCTCTGGCTAAAGCAGCCTGCCGTCCTCTGCGATGACTGATAAGACCTATTTAGGATGATGTCTTTGATCACAGACTTGGGGGACTCTGAGATCTTAAGCTTTGATGAAACATTGTTCCACTATAATTTCATGGAAGGGAAAGAGAGTCCAAAATGATAATTGACAGTCAACAAGACAACCAAACTTATTAAGATTTTAACTATTTTTTTGACAGCATAAACTTTCAGTGCCAGAATCTGTCTAGTTTAGGTTTTATTTTAATATACAAGCAATACATAGAACACTCCTATTTCAATCACTTGCTTATTAGCTAATTTGCCCTAAAGAAGAAAGTCCAGCAGATCAAAAGATGAATTTATAGTTTAAAATATTTTCACTATATTCTTCCATTGCTATGGTCTGCAAAATTCCTTATAATCAATTAAATTTGCACTTGAATGAGATTTTGGTATTAGAAAATACTGAAATAGCACATTGAGTACATATGAAATTAGAACATTAAACACCAGGAAAAAAATTACATGCCTCTAGGTTTTTATTAATCACATTCCAACACCAGAGGCTGAAAGTATATCAAATCACACCAAATCTTTTGCACATGACAACCTCATAAATTATTCAACTCATTAGTATTACTAAGAAGCATGAAAAACTCCATCAGTGCTAAGGAGGTTTTCCAACTGAAAAAGGTCAACCAAAAGTTTCAATAATGAAATGCAAGAAAACACTTTTCAATGTAAATATGAAATAATTCTCTTTTATGTCTCTTTGAAAATATATTCAATTCTGATTATTTGTTCATTTAAAAGAAAGTATTGCTAACACATTTTATTGCTAATGTATTTGTTTTGTGGCTCCAAATGAATTACCTAAAAATAATGTCATGAAATTTAAATTGCAGCTGTTTCTGCCCAGCACACGAAAGTTTAAGTATAATTTAATCTAAAATGTTTGAATTGAAGGAAAAGTCTACTGATTCAAAACATATTTATTAAAACATTAACTCTGCAAATTCAGTTTCACTTCTGTTATATTGATATAGGCTCACATTCTTGAAACGTAGTGTACTACACGAACAGAGAGACATGACCAGTGATCAATCTCAGGGACTGCTTTGATGGCCATGTAAATAAATATTCTCTATTTAAATAATTTTAGGTTATTCTTTCAGCTTGTACAACTTGGTTAACATTCTGAAAACTTAGATCACTGATTCAAATACTTCTAGCCATACTTAACATTCCAGTCATAAAATATCCTGTTGTTCCTAAAACAATTTTGTTGCCACAATGTAGATGAACAGAAAAAAAAAAAAAACCAAAAAACTGACTATAGATTAAAGCTGAGTTTCTCTGTGCATTTAATGTTTAACTTTCAAGACAGAATTTGAAATACTGCAATTATTTAATACAGAAGAAGAAATAATTGAATTTCAGTTTGTTCTAGAAGCTCTCTCAAAATTTGTAGGTTTGTGCTATATTTATACCCTTCATCTACATCTACACAAACCAAAACATTAAATCATTTGGATGTTAGTCTACACACTGCCAGACTTTAAGGTACTTAAAACACATTTAAATGTTTAATAGAAGGCAGAGTGGCCAGATGATGGCCTGAGTTTTGTTAGCTTTTATTAATGTTCTGGGAAAATGTGAATACAAAAGCTTTCTTTAAAATATACAAAATATGTTTTCAATTAAGTCTTTCAACATCTATTTTCATTGAATGAAGTGCTTTGTAATAATTACTGACATTTACTTCCTATTTCTTCTGAAGAAATACTTTATACATAGGTTAGAAGGCACAAAAGTGTTTGGGAGAAGATACAGGACTACGTTCCTGGCCATCTGTAATTCCTCTTTCTACTTCTAGGTACAGATCACTCCAGGGAGCACTTTTCACTCACCTCTTCACATCCTCCATACTTCACCTTCCTCCCCTACCCTCTACCCACTTCCTAAAGTCCTCCGATGTGAAGTTGAAGAGGAGTCTTCTAGAACTGTTTCTGGAAGTAGAATCGTTTGAGTTCTTTTTTGTCTTCTACTACCCATCCTAGGGGCTTCCCAGGTGGCTCAGTGGTAAAAGAGTCTCCCTGCAATGCAGGAGATGCAGGAACCATGGGTTCAATCCCTGGGTTGGGAAGATCCCATGGGTTCAATGCCTGGAGAGATCCATGGACAGAGAGCCTGGCGGGCTACAGTCCATGGGATCACAAAGAGTTGGACACGACTGAGGCGACTGACCACAGAACAGCACACTCTACCTTACCTCCAGGAGTGACTACAAAGTAGACCTGGCATGGGCACCATGTAGATGTCCTGAATGCTTCATGGCATACATGTGGATGCATAACATAAAAACATACCCTACCTTCCTTTTATCAAAGAATCCAACTCAGGAGGGATAATAGGTTCAGAATATTTCCAATGATCTACTATTCAAAATTCATAAACACCTGTGTCATGCTGTGCTAAGTCGCTTCAGTTGTGTCTGACTCTCTGTGACCCCATGGACTGTGTAGCTCACCACGCTCCTCTGTCCATGGGACTCTCCAGGCAAGAACACTGGAGTAGGTTGCCAGGCCCTGCTCCAGGAGATTTCCTGTCCCAGGGATCGAACCTGCATCTCTAATGTCTCCTGCATTGGCCAGGAAGTTCTTTACCACTAGCACCACCTGGGAAGCCCTCATAAATCACTATATATTTTAAGACACATTTATACTACACAGATGTTTACTATCACCTATATCTTTCATCTACTTAAAATTCAGAATTTTATATTTTAGTTTAGATACATTAATAATGGTTACTGTATTACTAAAATACATGACAATCTTAAAAAGGTGTTAATAAAAAAAAGTTTATTTCTGATAAGGATTGACACTGGTTTAGCAAAACAGACATTTTACAAATTGAACATACACAATAAGGCATCCATTTTTATAGAGAAGCAAAATAAATATTTTTCTAACAAACCCTTTATACAAGCAACCTGTAGAATGACAAATGTGGTATAATGTGAATCCTATACAAATGTGGTATTGGCAACTCAGTGTCACTAATAATATCACGCCAGCCCAACCTCTATTACATATTGTTTTAAAGACCTATATATAGAAAACTATAAAACACTGGTGAAAGAAATCAAAGAGGACACTAATAGATGGAGAAATATACCATGTTCATGGATTGGAAGAATCAATATACTGAAAATGAGTATACTACCCAAAGCAATTGATAGATTCAATGCAATCCCTATCAAGCTACCAATGGTATTCTTCACAGAGCTAGAACAAATAATTTCACAATTTGTATGGGAATACAAAAAACCTCGAATAGCCAAAGCTATCTTGAGAAAGAAGAATGGAACTGGAGGAATCAACCTACCTGACTTCAGGCTCTACTATAAAGCCACAGTCATCAAGACAGTATGGTACTGGCACAAAGACAGAAATATAGATCAATGGAACAAAACAGAAAGCCCAGAGATAAATCCACACACATATGGACACCTTATCTTTGACAAAGGAGGCAAGAATATACAATGGATTAAAGACAATCTCTTTAACAAGTGGTGCTGGGAAATCTGGTCAACCACTTGTAAAAGAAAGGTTCGATGCACGATACTGGATGCTTGGGGCTGGTGCACTGGGACAACCCAGAGGGATGGTATGGGGAGGGAGGAGGGAGGAGGGTTCAGGATGGGGAACACATGTATACCTGTGGCAGATTCATTTTGATATTTGGCAAAACTAATACTATTATGTAAAGTTTAAAAATAAAATAAAATTAATTAAAAAAAAAAGAATGAAACTAGAACACTTTCTAACACCATACACAAAAATAAACTCAAAATGGATTAAAGATCTCAACGTAAGACCAGAAACTATAAAACTCCTAGAGGAGAACATAGGCAAAACACTCTCTGACATACATCACAGCAGGATCCTCTATGACCCACCTCCCAGAATATTGGAAATAAAAGCAAAAATAAACAAATGGGACCTAATTAAACTTAAAAGCTTCTGCACATCAAAGGAAACTATTAGCGAGGTAAAAAGGCAGCCTTCAGAATGGGAGAAAATAATAGCAAATGAAGCAACTGACAAACAACTAATCTCAAAAATATACAAGCAACTCCTACAGCTCAACTCCAGAAAAATAAATGACCCAATCAAAAAATGGGCCAAAGAACTAAATAGACATTTCTCGAAAGAAGACATACAGATGGATAATAAACACATGAAAAGATGCTCAACATCACTCATTATCAGAGAAATGCAAATCAAAACCACTATGAGGTACCATTTCACACCAGTCAGAATGGCTGCCATCCAAAAGTCTACAAGCAATAAATGCTGGAGAGGGTGTGGAGAAAAGGGAACCCTCTTACACTGTTGGTGGGAATGCAAACTAGTACAGCCACTATGGAGAACAGTGTGGAGATTCCTTAAAAAACTGGAAATAGAACTGCCTTATGATCCAGCAATCCCACTGCTGGGCATACACACTGAGGAAACCAGAAGGGAAAGAGACACGTGTACCCCAATGTTCATCGCAGCACTGTTTATAATAGCCAGGACATGGAAGCAACCTAGATATCCATCAGCAGATGAATGGATAAGAAAGCTGTGGTGTATATACACAATGGAGTATTACTCAGCCATTAAAAAGAAAACATTTGAATCAGTTCTAATGAGGTGGATGAAACTGGAGCCTATTATACAGAGTGGAGTAAGCCAGAAAGAAAAACACCAATACAGTATACTAACGCATATATATGGAATTTAGAAAGATGGTAACAATAACCCTGTGTATGAGACAGCAAAAGAGACACTGATGTACAGAACAGTCTTATGGACTCTGTTGGAGAGGGAGAGGGTGGAATGATTTGGGAGAATGGCATTGAAACATGTGTAATATCATGTATGAAACGAGTTGCCAGTCCAGGTTCGATGCACGATACTGGATGCTTGGGGCTGGTGCACTGGGACGACCCAGAGGGATGGTATGGGGAGGGAGGTGGGAGGAGGGTTCAGGATGGGGAACACATGTATACCTGTGGCGGATCCATTTCGATATTTGGCAAAACTAATACAATACTGTAAAGTTTAAAAATAAAATAAAATTAAAAAAAATACATATTGTTTTCAGATGTTTCTAATTTCAAATGAGATGAATTCAACATGAATTGATGAAAATGCCTAAATGGATGTATATAAAATAAAGTTTTAAAAATTTTAAATTCATATTATAAAGCATGCAGTTTTAAGTAGATATTTTTAAGAATTTCTTTTGTAGGACATAAAGGTAACAACTCATTTTAAGTTGGTGTTAATTCCTTAGGTATCAGAATCCTTAGGTGATTTTTTTTTTTTGAGTTGATTAAAGAAATCACCTACAGTACAAGTCAACTATAATATATATATATTATATATATATATATATATATATGTTTTAGCACTGTCTCTCTTGTAGTTACTTTTACTGTATAGTATTATTTTAGGTATAATAGTTTTTGGGCTTCCCTGGTGGCTCAGACTATAAAGAATCTGCCTGCAGTGCAGAAGACTGGGGTTCAGTCTCTGGGTCAGGAAGGTCCCCTGGAGAAGGGAATGGCTACCCACTCCAGTATTCTTGCCTGGAGAATTCCATGGACAGAGGAGCCTGGAATCCTCACATATTTATTTTTGTTGTGATCCTCAGTAAACTATATCAATTCACAGACTATTTATACAGTAAATTTTCAAAGCTGTGTACATTTTCTATTAAGGTTACATATTTTCTCTATTTAATCTATCAGAACATGAATGGCATCCTCTGCTACATATTATTAAGGTAAATTTTAAAACACATGGCTCACTATTGTGTGTTGGTGTTGTTTTGTCACTATGTAAAGTTCAACTCTTTTGTGACTCCACAGACTGTAGCCCACCAGGCTTCTCTGGCCATGGGATTTTCCAGGCAAGAGTACCAGAGTGAGTTGCCATCTCCCACTCCAGGGGATGTTCTGAACCAGGGATAGAATCCTCGTCTTTACCACTGAGCCACCTGGGAAGCCCCATGGCTCACTTATTACTCTCAAATAAATTAAAAAAAAATAACAAAAATCAAGTGACTGTGAGAATAAAAATAGTTAATAACAAAAATATATGGACAGTATTCAATTACAGTATTTTCCAAGGGTATGTGGTTTATAAAACTGTGACATGATCAATCAAACTTAAATTTCTTAGACTATTTAAAATTAGGTGCACAGACAGAATAGCCCTATGTACACTTTTTGGTGGACAGAAATCTAAAGTATTTAGGTTTTTAAAATTAAATTTATTAATTTTAATTTTTATTAAATTACAAAAAATTTTGTAATTTAAAAAAATTGTATTTTTATTAAATTTTTATTTAATTACAAAAGCAGCATTTTTATTAAATTACAAAAAATATTTTGATATTTACTATTTTATTGCACATTTTATAAAGGACAATTTAGGATGCAAGTCTACTGTAGTGTGATAGCTCATGCTATCTTTAATATAGGATGGTATTTATCAAACTTTATTTGCAGTTGGAGGATTGTGAACTTACATGGGCATATGGAGGCATTATTTATTTTATTAGACTGAAAATGATAGAATAGAATAGGGTTAAAATAGAGAATGCCATATAGTGAGATTATTAATAAGATATTTAAATACTCAAGTATGTGCAGGTATATGTGTATATACATAACAGTACACATGTTTGTATATATTTTTCATGTATACTCACACAGTGTACATATGTACACATACCCACACAAATTATACATAAAAATATATAAATTTGAATACACAGTTACAATAGTAAATTTTTTAAGTGAAAAAAATCTGAAAGACCAAAGTTTGAAACATGCTGAAAAGGAAAATGACTCTACTCTTGTTTTAGGCTCTGTGAGAAGGTGGGGGGTAATAACCAATTATGTAAAGTCTTCCTAATCTATTACAAAGAAGCTGAAGAGTCTAACATACATCAAGTGGGAGAAATACTGGGTTAATTAAGTGTAACCTAAATGATGCTGCACAATAAAGTAGAATGTAACATTTTTGACTTACGACATGGAGAACCTGAAAAGGTGCTGAAAGAAAAAAGAACTATCAACCACAGAGAGTCACCTCACATGGAGGAGCATTCCAGTGTAAGAGGCACCGGTACTCACCGTACTCTATCGCAGCTTTGAGCAACGCTTCAGCATGAGTGGAGCCAAAGGCATTACGGACAAACCGTCTCCTTCGACGAAGATCATCTTCCCAGTAATCCAAACGCCAAAAATCATGCAATTGGCTAAGAATGGGAACATGAAAAATAAGAATGATTATTAATAATGATGTATAACTGGAAATACACTTTTTTAAGTTATATGAATTAACAGACTGTTTACACAAAAAAATTTAAAAGCTTTGCACACTTTCTTTTTATTAGGATTAAATATTATCTGGAGACCTGGGTTCAGTCTCTGGGTTGGGAAGATCCCCTGGAGAAGCAAAAGGTTATCCACTCCAGTATTCTGGCCTGGAGAGTTCCATGGACTGTATAGTCCATGGGGCTGCAAGGAGTCGGACATGACTGAGAAACTTTCACACGTTCAACCCCTCAAGAACGTGAATGGCATTATATATTATATATTATGGTAAATCTAACTCTTAATAACGAATACAATTAAATCTTTATTTCTTTAGTCTCATTGGAAAATTAATGTAACTTTTGAGATATTTCTGTTTTACAACTGCATTTGTATACTTATGTTTTCTCTGCAAATGAACAAACTTAAAACAGTAACATTCTCATATTTTAGGCATTATAACATTCAAGTCTGCTTTCCATACAATGTTCCTTCTTTTACTAAAAACATTAATCACTGGGAGTTTAGAACAAATGCAGCATCAAATTACAAGTATTAATGGCATAGTTTGCATTCTTTTACACTGTTTTTAACAAGGCTTGTAAATCACAGGATAGACCTCACTACAAATAGTTTGCAATTTAATGACCATGGTTTCTTAGTAACTGAATTAAGAACTATAAAATATTGCCCACTTGGATTTGGTGGAACAATGATTAAAATAATGTGCTGAAATATTCATTGAAATAATTCCCTACTGCCCACAGCAACCTAAGAAAAGTGCAATTTTATCCATTATTAATAATACTGAATTAGAGCTGCAAAAAGTTCCAGTATGTGGTAATTGTCTTGGTAAATTATTATTCTAATGCTCACAGAGTCCTTGGATGATTTTACAGCTTTCAGCTAATATAAACCATTAACAATCATGGCCATCATTGGGTAACACTGTCTAAACTATGTTATACTTTAAACCAATATTAAAAATCTACGTGATATTAGAGAAAACAACTGAAATATATTTGTTGTATATTGATGGAACATTTTACGATATCACTTTTAAGTTCAATTTAGTTTTGTAAACATTAGTGATAAATGCTGCTGCTTGAAAAGTCTGTTTCTCTCTGTATAATACTTGGAGACATACACTCAAAAGATAATATCAACATTCTGACTTTCCTGAGCATCACCACTCATAAAAACATATAAAATGCTTTCACAGAAGGTTCAATTTCAGTTTTTACTTTGATATTTTATTACACGAGAACACTGTGCTTGATTAAGGCAGAAACCATACAATTTGCTCATCATTATCTCTCTAGCACAATGTCTGGCACATACTATGATTTTAATAAGCATTCAATGAATTAATTTAAAACAATTTTTGTTACTTTGAAAACCTGCAGAAAATCATAGTCATTGAGAACAAAAATTTTACATTTTATGGCTATTTGATTTTTTCTATAACTTAATTGTAAAAGGACATATCAATATAAGGGATACATAAAAACATTAAAATTATAATCATTTAAAGTGTATTTTAATATACTTGTTTTTCTAAACATATTATTTTTCTGTCAAAATAAGGATTACCTGTTGATTAATTATTACAAATAGTGTACCTCTGTCATTAATTTAAAACAGGATAATTTCTTTCCCTACAAACGCAAATTAATTCTAATAGTTTGAGGAAGACCACTTGCTATACTGATTTTCCTTAAAAGTATGTTAAATTTAAGTAACCAATTTGATGTGCAGAAACCTGATATCTGATGTTTTCACCAGTTTCTAACCACAGACATACTTTCTTCTATTCGTGCAATTAAATGTAACTTAAAAATAAATTGGATTATACAAAACAAAAATAACAAAATTCTGAATGGAGCATGGAAGGCAGACAGGTTAAGGACCACAGGGCCTGAGAACAACAAAGTGGTGAGTTCCTCCCTGGTTTATTTTTTTTGTCTCAGATACCCTAGATTTAGAGGCAAAGAAGCTAGCAATCCAGACAGGACAACAGGTACAGAAACAAAAAAAAAAAAAAAAGGAAAAGCCCCATAAAAGCATGTTTCTCTAGCAGAAAGATGAAGAAAAGGGCATCCTAGGAAGACAGGAAACTTGATGACAATTGCTGTACTCCAACCAAACACCATAGAGAAGCTATGTTCCCCACAGACACACACTAGCAGAGGATGAGTGGAGAATGTAGATCTGAAACCTCATGATGGTCTAATGGGGTGCCCTCACATCCACACTGGGGTGGTGATATCAGAGAAAGTGAAAGAAGGAGCCAGGACTCTCATCTCTGCTGGTTGCTGACCAGGTGCCCCACCCTCAAGGGGTCAGTGGAGAACACGTGGAGAGCCTGCATTTCCTTCCCCTATGGACAGAATGAGGCATCCTTCTCCCTTTCCTACGGGATGGTATTGGAAGGAGGCACAGTAGAGTCAGGACTTCTACTACTAACGGAAAGCAATGAGGCTACCCCCCCAATAGTGGACAGCATGTGGGGAGCTGGAACTCCCACCCCTGGCAAGCAGTAATAAAGAGTTGCCCACTCCCTTGATGTCAGTGGAGGGGAAGTGGGGAACCTAGATTGCTATCTCCACCTGGTGGTGAAGAGGCTGTTCTCCCCACCTGCCCTGGTGGAGCGATGTAAGAGAAAGTCATCTAAAATAGAAGAGTTAAATGAGATAAAAATATCTCAGAAAATAATAACTTAAAACATGTTTCAATTTCAAATTACTTGTTATACCATGAATCTGGAAGATCTCAAATGGAATGTAAAAAAATCATCAATAGATGCCAATGCTGAGATGATAAGGATATTAGAATTTCCTGACAAGGATTTTAAACCAGCCATGATGAAAAAGGCTAGGCTTCAGTGAGCAATTAGGAACATACTTGAAAGAAAAAAACAGGGAAAGACTCAGCAAACAGTTCCAGCAAAATAAATAAATAAATAAAACATGATATAAAGAGGTACCAAATGGAAATTTAAGAACTATTAAATATAGTGAAAAAAATAAAAACCTTAGTAGATGGGTTTAACAGAAGAATGAAGGGGACAGAAGAAAAAAAATATTTAGTTAACCAGAAGATAGAACAATAGAAATTAACCAATCTGAATAGTAGAAAGTAAACAGACTGAAAAAAATTGAACAGCGCCTCAGAGATTTATGGATTACAACATCTAACATTTGGGTTATTGGAGTCCTGGAAGGAGATGAGAAAGAAAGCAGGACTAAAATAGAGTCTGAAGAAATAATGGCTCAGTACTTCCCAAATTTGAAAAAAAGAAAAACATAAATGTGCATAGATTTATGAAGCTGAGTGAACATAAGAAACACACAGAAGCACAGTAAACCCAAAGAAATATTTGCTAAGACATGCTATAATTAAAGTTCTGAAAAATAAGGACATAGGAAAATGTAAAAGGCAGCCAGAGAAAAATGACATCTCTTCCATAGAGGTAAAGCAATTAGAATGACAGCATATTTCACATTCAAAGCTATGGTGGTCAGGGGAAGTGTAAAATTTTTGCTATGTGCTAAAAGCAATGTCAACCCAGAATCCTACAAACAGTGAAAATATGCTTTAGGAATAAAGAAGAAATGAAAATATTTTCAGACAATGAAAAAGAATTTGTCAGTCTCAGAACTAGTCTAAAACAATGGCTAATGGCAATCATAAACACAGGGAAGCAAAAACAGGCTTTACTTTTCCTCAAGTGTTCTCAAAATTGAGAACACAATTTTGCTTTTGAAGCAAAAATTACAACACTGCCTGATGTGGCAGTTGTGCCTGAATTGTGTACAGAGGTAATGTTTAAAACAAATATAAATGAGGGAGGGTAAAGTGATGTAAGGGTTTCACTGATGGTTCAGCTGGTAAAGAACCTGCCTCCCAAAGCAGGAGACACAAAGAACGTGAGTTTCACCCCGAATCACGAAGATCTCCTGAAGGAAATGGCAACCAACTCCAGTATTCTTGACTGGAGAATTTCACGGACAGAGGAGCCTGGTGAGCTACAGATCATGGGGTTGCAAAGAGTATGATATAACTGAGTGCACACACACACACACACACACACACACACAGGTAAAAATTTCTATACTTCACTTGGATTTGTAAAATGACACCACAAGTAGACTGTGATGAGCTATGTAGATAGAATGTAATAATTAGAGCAACCTAATTATTGAGCTATGGATGGAGGTTCATGACATTATACAGGTGACAGGGATTAAGACCATCCCCAAGAAAAAGAAATGCAAAAAAGCAAAATGGCTGTCTGAGGAGGCCTTACAAACAGCTGTGAAAAGAAGAAAAGTGAAAAGCAAAGGAGAAAAGGAAAGATATACTCATTTGAATGCAGAGTTCCAAAGAATAGCAAGGAGAAATAAGAAAGCCTTCCTCAGTGATCAATGCAAAGAAATAGAGGAAAACAATAGAATGGGAAAGACTAGAGAGCTCTTTAAGAAAATTAGAGATACCAAGGGAACATTTCATGCAAAGATGGGTTCAATAAAGGAGGGAAATGGTATGGACCTAACAGACGCAGAAGATATTAAGAAGAGGTGGCAAGAATACACAGAAGAACTGTACAAAAAAGTTCTTCATGATCCAGATAATCACGATGGTGTGATCACTCACCTAGAGCCAGACATCCTGGAATGTGAAGTCAACTGGGCCTTAGGAAGCACCACTATGAACAAAGCTAGTGGAGGTGATGGAATTCCAGTTGAGCTATTTCAAATCCTGAAAGATGATGCTGTGAAAGTGCTGCACTCAATATGCCAGCAAATGTGGAAAACTCAGCAGTGGCCACAGGACTGAAAAAGGTCAGTTTTCATCCCATTCCCAAAGAAAGGCAATGCCAAAGAATGTTCAAACTACCACACAATTGCACTTATCTCACACTCTAGTAAAGTAACACTCAAAATTCTCCAACCCAAGCTTCAACAATATGTGAACTGTGAACTTCCAGATGTTCAAGCTGGTTTTAGAAAAGACAGAGGAATCAGAGATCAAATTGCCCACATCTGCTGGATCATCAAAAAAGCAAGAGAGTTCCAGAAAAACATTTATTCCTGTTTTATTGACTATGCCAAAGCCTTTGACTGTGTGGATCACAATAAACTGTGCAAAATTCTTAAAGAGATGGGAATACCAGACCACCTGACCTGCCTCTTGAGAAATGTGTATGCACGTCAACAAGCAACAGTTAGAACTGGACATGGAACAACGCACTGGTTCCAAATAGGAAAAGCAGTAGGTCAAGGCTGTATATTGTCACCCTGCTTATTTAACTTATATGCAGAGTACTGCATGAGAAATGCTGGGCTGGAGGAAGCACAAGCTGGAATCAAGACTGCCAGGAGAAATATCAATCACCTCAGATACACAGATGACACCACCCTTATGGCAGAAAGTGAAGAAGAACTAAAGAGCCTCTTGATGAAAGTGAAAGAGGAGAGGGAAAAAGTTGGCTTAAAGCTCAACATTCAGAAAACGAAGATCATGGCATCTGGTTCCACCACTTCATCATAAACAGATAGGGAAACAATGGAAACAGTGTCAGACTTTATTTTTGGGGGCTCCAAAATCACTGCAGATGGTGACTGCAGCCATGAAATTAAAAGATGCTTACTCCTTGGAAGGAAAGTTATGACCAACCTAGATAGCATATTAAAAAGCAGAGACATTACTTTATCAACAGAGGTCCGTCTCGTTAAGGCTATGGTTTTTCCTGTAGTCATGTATGGATGTGAGAGTTGGACTATAAAGAAAGCTGAGCGCTGAAACATTGATGCTTTGGAACTGTGGTGTTGTAGAAGACAAGAGTCTTTTGGACTGCAAAGAGATCCAACAAGTCCATCCTAAAGGAGATCAATCCTGAGTGTTCATTGGAAGGACTGAGTTGAAGCTGAAATTCAAATATTTTGGCCACCTGATATGAAGAGCTGACTCATTTGAAAAGACCCTGATGCTGGGAAAGATTGAAGATTGGAGGAGAAGGGGACAACAGAGGATGAGATGATTGAATGGCATCACCAACTCAATGTAGGTGAGTTTGAGTAGACTCTGGGTGTTGATGATGACCAGGGAGGCCTGGCGTGCTGTGGTCCATGGGGTCGCAAAGAGTCGGACACGACTGAGAGACCAACTGAACTGAACTGAATTATTGAGCAACCTAATTAGAGCAACACTAAAAAGCTATACAAAGACATATGTTAAAAATGACTATAGCTAATGAACTATCAGAAAGAGAAATTAAGAAAAACCCCATTCACAACTATGTCAAAAAGAATACCTAGGAATAAAATTAACCAAAGAGGTGAAAGACCTGTATGATGAAAACAAAGACACTGAAGAAAGAAATTGAAGTAGAGACAAAAAAAATATTATATTCCATGCTCACAGATTGAAAGAATTGATTTTGTTGAAATGTTCCTATTATCCAAAGCAATCTACAGATTCAATGCAATCTCTATCAAAATTACAATGGTATTTTGCACAAAAATAGAACATAGAATCCTAAGATTTGTATGGAACCACAAATGGCCCAAATAGACAAAGCAATCCTGAGAGAGAGATCGCAAAGCTGGAAGTGTCATGCTTCCTGACTTCAAACTATATTACAAAGCTATACGAACCAAGACAGTATGATATTGAGATAAAAACAGACACACAGCTTAATGAAACAGAATAGAGAGCCCAGAAATAAATCGACATATTTTTTTATCTCAGTTAATTTATGGCCAAGGAGACAATACACAATGGAAAAAAGACAGTCTCTATGAAAAATGGTGCTGGGAGAACTGAACAGCCATATGCAAAAGAAAGCTAGACCAACCTTACATGATACATGAAAATTAACTAAAAATGAGTCAAAGGCTTTAAAACGTAAGACCTGAAACCATAAAACTCTTAGAAGGAAACACAGGCAGTAAGGTCCTTGATATCTGTCTTGGCAATGAGTTTCTGAATTTGATATCAAAAGATCCCTTGCTGGCACTAGTGGTAAAGAACTTGCCTGCCAGTGTAGAAGACATAAGAGACATGGGTTTGATCCCTGGGTCAGGGAGATCCCCTGGAGAAAGACAAGGCAACCCACTCCAGTATTCTTGCCTAGAGAATCCTCACAGACAGGGGAGACTGGAGGGCTGCAGTTCATAGGGTCAGAAAGAGTTGGATACGACTGAAGTGACTTAGCACACATCGAAAGCAAAGGCAATGATAAAAACAAACAAGTGGAACTAAATCAAACTAAAAAGTTTCTGCATAGAAAAAAATCAATAAAATGAAAAGGCAGCCTACCAAATCAGAAAAAATACTAGGGAACCATATTTCTATATCTGATGAGAGGTTAATATCCAAAATGTATCATGAACTTGTAAAACAAAACAACAAAAACACCAAACAACCTGATTGAAAAATGGGCAGAGGATCTGAATAGACCATAATAATAAAAACGTTTTCATCTGTAATTTCTAAAATCTATTATCTTTTTTTTTCTTTTTTTTGAGGGAAGTGGGAATTGAGAAAATTCAGGTATTTATTCTCTGATTTGTTCTTCTGGTATTTTCCCTATTTTCTGTGTGGAAATTATCTTGATATTACTGAGAGTCCGGTCTTTGATCATTTGCAGGATTTTCAATATTTGAACAGACATAAACTCTTTAAAAAACCCCAAAGTTCTGTTTCCTTTGAATCATGCTTGTTTTTCTGTTTATAATTTAAAGATAGTGTGAGTACAAGACAGGTATTGAGAGTTGTGCTTTCAACTCTGAGCAAACAGTATCATCCATTAAAATGAATATTCACTTATTTTGTTCTCTCCTTTCTTCAATGTTTTCATTCAAAAATATATTTACTGAGTACTTATCCTGTATTAGGCAATGTTCTTGGTGTTGAAGATATATTTTAGCAGATTAATATGTATAAGATATATTCCTTTCCTTTTATTCTCACTCATGTTATTCATCCTGCTTTCCCACTGAAATTGACTATGTATTATTGACGCTTTAACTAAATCACTCCTCTACCACACCTCTTATTTAATATTTCAACAGATGCATTTAGCTATATTCTTCTGTAACACGTGAACTATTCCAGGAAAAAAGATAATAGAGACTACTCTAATTTTTAAATTTTTAATTCAAATTTTAAAATTTTAATTAAAACATAATTAACTTAAAAAAATTAACTTTAAAACTACTCTAAGTTTTCAGTAAGTTTTAACCCTAGATGTGATTAATAATTTGCAAGCACCATCAAAAATTTTTACTCTGTGATGTACCTATTTAGGTGACTAAATTTTGAGTACTCTAAGAGATTCTTTTAATACCTTACATAAGGTCAACAAGCACTTCTCTTCTTGAAGGAGCGCTCATTTAGACTTCCTGCACTTGGAGAGCAGTCAGGTGGACACACAGCGGACCCACCGTGCCATCGCTCTCATGGTTGTGCAGGTAGTCATGCTGCACTGAAATTTCACTTGTATGTGCAAGTTTATAGCAGCTATGAGCTCATGTGTGAAAGCTCTAATGATGTCAGCTGGGAGGATGAATGTGCTATCATACGTACTATTTCCCAACATTTATATATTTTGGTCCTTAAAGCTTGGTTTTGCCTTTCAAGGCTGACTGTAGAAACACTGAGCATTATATATACATTTTATTCATGATTGTGATTTTACAAGTATAGTACATAATTGCCAGAAAAGAGGAGTAATTAACGAAGGGAAGAGCCAGTAACTAACGAAGGGAAGATTCCCAGTTAGGTTGTATTATGATAATTAACGTCACTATCAATGTAACACTGTTCACTAATTGGAATTTGGTGTTATTTTAGCACAAACAGGGTTCAGGAAGCATCACTTTTCTCCAGGAAATTTCTGATAGTTATATTTTAGACTTATTAGAATGCACTCAATCTTCTTAAAAAGGATATCCCCCCTCCCCATCCCCGACCCCGGCCAGGAATCAATCACCTTCGTAAGCTAGGAGGAAAAATGAATTTACCTGGTGAGGCATAATTGAACAGTTAATTGGTTACTTGATATTTGATAACAAAAACTATCCAGCGGAGCAGACAAAAGAGTAAAAGGAACAAAAGAATACTTTGCTAAACATACACACAAAATACAGTCAGAACTGAATTTTGGCTTGGCTAGAGAATTGGTGGTGATCACTTGAGCTCAAGGTTTCTGGGCATGACCTAATTCTGTCAAGATCGACCAAAAACACAACTGCTAACAGACTAATAGTTAAAAATTGTTATCCTTTCCTCCTCCAAACACACTGTAGATGGCATTCCTCCATCTGTTTGGAAATAAAATGTCAGATGTGAGTCACTTCCAGACAAAAGTTTTAAGAGTCAGTGGGAATTTATTGTGTTCCCCTCCCTTTGTTGTAGCCAACAAGGAAACAAGCACTGATGTGGAGTCTCCATCATTTTCCATCCTTGAGTGACTTCAATGTGCAAAGCTTCCCTATTGTCCCAGGCTGAACATGTAGCATGAAGGAGAAATAAACCTTAATTGTGTTGAACTGAGATTTGAAGGTCCTATGTCACTGTTATCTAACTCCAGAACTGAGTAAGCTCCTAGAATAATAATACTTACAGAAGGGCCAGTATTTACTGAGAGATTAGGTATTCCAGGTACTTTTCTAAGTATTGTGTATGCATTAAGTCATTTACTCTCCATAAATTCCGAACATTTTACAAGAAATGGAGGTGCAGAAAGCTGAATGGAGCGCCCAAGATTAAGCAACCAGTAGGTGGCAGAAGTATCTGTCCTCACCCCAGCTGACTTCTTAGCTTACACCACACTGCCTCTAACAGTAGAGAGAGCAACCAAGAAATGAACTATCTTGAGGCTATTACTCTGAAAGTAATGTCCGACTTCTGTCGTGTCCGACTCTGTGCGACCCCATGGACCGTAGCCCACTAGGCTCCTCTGTCCATGGGATTCTCTAGGTAAGAATACTGGAGTGGGTTCCATTTCCTTCTCCATAGATGAATATAAAGACATGATTCCTATCTTTGTGCAGTTTGTAGTCCATTTCATAATGCAAATAAATTTATAAGTTTTTTTTTTTTGTAAGTGTTAAAAAGGAAAGAGATGAGATAAATTCTCTTTAATAAAAATGGGGGAAACAATTTACTGTATAAATGGATGTGCCAGTACACAAGCATGACTATGCCAATGAAACATGATAACAAAGTATGTTGGAAAAACAAATTCTGTATTTATTGGCACTTAGTCCTCCTCCGTAAGAAAAATCATCACCCTTTTATTTAACATGTCTGGTGTGCTATTGAGTTAATTCCTAGTGATCTACACTACATCAATGTTATGTGTGTGTACACACATACACTCTAAAGTATAAATCAACATAGATAAATTTGACCTATGTCTAGCTGTTAGTACTGTTCTGAATCTCCTATGTATTACTAAGCACTTCTCCCAAAGTTTCATTTCTCTGACACTTTTACATCCTCTCTGACCTGAGGCTGTGTATTATATTTGGTGATTTAAATGACAAAGTGATTGGTGATACTTCTAAAAAATGCATCCTTCCTGTCTTTGAAAAGTGTACCCTCGCATCCTGACACTGTAAAGTCAGTATACAAAGCCAAATCCTAGACTTTGGTCCAGGGTTTTCAAGCCAGGCTAGTTTGTTCCCTCTCCCTGCATTACTGAACCTGAAAAGAAAGACAGGATTCCAAATACATCACGGGGGATGCATTCCAACGTCTGTCCATGTCATTTGTTCCCATGCATACCAGTGGGGAGTAGTTACTGTGAATGATGATTTTTGAGACACTCTCTGAAACATTTTGGATTCACAGAGAGGGAGACAGTGACTGATGAATGTATGTGAATTAAACCAGGCTTCCAATTAAATTTAATGAAGCTTTAAATGAAAAAAAAAAAAAAGTGAATACTATTAACCTGGTTGGGAAGATTACCTGGAGTAGGAAATGGCAACCTGCTTCAGTCTTCTTGCCTGGAAAATTTCATGGACAGAGGAGCCCGGTGGGCTACAGTCCATGGGGTCGCAAAGAGTCAGACACAACTGTGCAGCTGAGCATGCACACACATGTAGATTGCACAAGCCATACTTAATAATGAGAAAAGCCTTGTTAGCAGCCAAATCGAATACCTTAAAGGCATGAAGAAGAAAGTGGGTAGGAAAGTCAACTTTTTGCTTAAAATTTTGTTTCCATTACAGGTTTCTTACTTTAATCAGAGTTAAGTCTAACTTTCTCTTAATGTTGCTACTCTTCAGGATGGTTCCATGGTAGCTTATGCTACCCTCTCCCTTCCATTTCCACTGTATTGTTTACTGCAGTGACAATCTGTTGAACTTCTTTTCATCTTGTTTGCTCCTAATTTACATTTTTAATAAAAAAAAGAAAAAGGTAGTATCATTTGGTTATAGTATAACAGTATAATCTTAGTCCTAGTGCATGAAAAGTAAAAGCTTTCAGCACAAAATACACTGCACAAGAAAACCCTTAGTTTATTCAAGGTGACCTTTGAAAAGCCACAGTGATGTCGCCCAGTAATTTTAAAGAGATATATTTATACTGTAAATTTGAAGGTAGACAGATATCTATTTGATAAAGGGCAGAACAAATCATTCAAGAAAATATCACTCTGTCCTTAAAGTAATTAATCATATCTGATGGCTTATATTTCTTTATTATTTATTATTGTTGAATGAAAAGTCTTCTAATTGAGTACTGTATGTTTTAATTGATTCTCTAATTTGCATTTTGCTTTCTTCAGGGAAAGCAGTTTTTTTGAGGACAAAAATGTTATCCTTTTGCTTTTCAGGTGCACCAACGCTCCTTATGAGCCTGTTTTTTCGGTATTGTAAGGAATACAGTGGTTTTGAGTCTTTAAGGGATAGTTTTCCATGTGAAAATGAGATGAGAAAAATAAGCCCATAAGCATCTGGTCAGGTTGTCTGTAATTTTGGAAGACACGAGAGCAGCTACTTTAGGTGTGGTGTCCAAGAAATTGGGCTCAATTCTTACAAAATACTTATTTACAATGTTTGTAAATTCTGAATCTCCACTAAAGGAAGAGGAACAAATACAGCTGTCGAGTATCTAGCAGAGAGTTAGAGCTGGTTCTTGAGCTTTCTGTAACCAAAAGCTGAAGATGAAGGGCCTCCCCATTGGAGTCTTATTAACTCCTTTCCTGTAAGGGTTACCTTTACCAACGAGGTCGACCGGGTGAGATCAGAAGAGGTGTTCAGTTCAGTTGCAGAGTTGTGTCTGACTCTTTGCGACCCCATGAACTGTAGCACACCAGGCTTCCCTGTCAATCATCAACTTCCAGAGCCTACTCAAATTCACGTCCATTGCGTCAGTGATGCCATCCAACCATCTCATCCTCTGTCACCTGCTTCTCTTCCACCTTCAGTCTTTCCCAGCATCAGGATCTTTTCCAATGAGTCAGTTCTTCACATTAGGTGGCCACAGTATTGGAGTTTCAGCTTCAGCATCAGTCCTTCCAATGAATATTCAGGACTGATTTCCTTTAAGATGGACTGGTTTGATCCCTTTCAGCCCAAGGGACACTCAAGAGTCTTCTCCAACACCACACTTCAAAAGCATCAATTCTTCTGCACTCAGCTTTCTTTATAGTCCAACTCTCACATCCATACATGACTATTGGAAAAACCATACCTTTGACCTGGCAGACCTTTGTTGGTAAAGTAATGTCTCTGCTTTTTAATATGTTGTCTAGGTTGGTCATAGCTTTTCTTCCAAGGAGAAAGTGTCTTTTAACTTCATGGCTGCAGTCACCATCTGCAGTGATTTTGGAGCCCGAGAAAATAGTCTCTCATTGTTTCCCCATCTAGTTGCCATGAAGTGATGGGACCGGATGCCATGATCTTACTTTTTGAATGTTGAGTTTTAAGCCAACTTTTTCACTCTCCTCTTTCACTTTCATCAAGAGGCTCTTTAGTTCTTCTTCACTTTCTGCCATAAAGGTGGTGCCATCTGGGTATCTGAGGTTATTGATATTTCTCCTGGCAATCTTGATTCCAGCTTGTGCTTCATCCAGCCTGGAATTTTGCATGGTGTACTCTGCATATAAGTTAAATAAGCAGGGTGACAATATACAGCCTTGACGTACTCCTTTCCTGATCTGGAACCAGTCAGTTGTTCCACGTCCAGTTCCAACTGTTGCTTCTTAACCTGCATACAGATTTCTCAGGAGGAAGGTAAGGTGGTCTGGTATTCCCATCTCTTTAAGAATTTCCCACAGTTTGCTGTGATCCACACAGTCAAAGGCTTTGGTGTAGTCAATAAAGTAAAAGTAGATGTTTTTTGGAACTCTCTTGCTTTTTCGATGATCCAACGGATGTTGGCAATTTGATCTCTGGTTCCTCTGCCTTTTCTAAATCCAGCTTGAACATCTGGAAGTTCATGGTTCATATACTGTTGAAGCCTGGCTTGGAGAATTTTGAGGATTACTTTGCTAGTGTGTGAGATAAGTGAAATTTTGCAGGAGTCTGAATAATCTTTGGCATTGCCCTTCTTTGGGACTGGAATGAAAACTGACCTTTTCCAGTCCTGTGGCCACTGCTGAGTTTTCCACATTTGCTGGCATATTGAGTACAGCACTTTTACAGCATCATCTTTTAGGATTTGAAATAGCTCAACTGGAATACCATCACCTCCACTAGCTTTGCTCGTAGTGATACTTCCAAAGGCCTACTTGACTTTGCACTCCAGGATGTCTGGCTCTAGGTGAGTGATCACACCATCATGGTTATCTGGGTCATGAAGCTCTTTCTGTGTATTCTTGCCACCTCTTCTTAATATCTTCTGCTTCTGTTAGGTCCATACCATTTCTGTCCTTTATTGTATCCGTCTTTGCATGAAATGTTCCCTTGGTGGCTCTAATATTCTTGAAGAGCTCTCTAGTCTTTCCCATTCTATTGTTTTCCTCTATTTCTTTGCACTGATCACCGAGGAAGGCTTTCTTATCTCTCCTTGTTATTCTCTGGAACTCTGCTTTCAGATGCATATATCTTTCCTTTTCTCCTTTGCCTTTACCTTCTCTTCTTTTCTCAGCTCTTTGTAAGGCTTCCTCAGACAATCATTTTATCTTTTTTCATTTCTTTTTCTTGGGGATGTTCTTGATCACTGCCTCCTGTACAATGTCATGAACCTCTATCCATAGTTCTTCAGGCACTCTATCAGATCTAATCTCTTGAATCTATTTGTCACTTCTACTGTAAAATAGTAAGGGATTTGATTTAGGTCATACCTAAATGGTCTATTGGTTTTCCCTACTTTCTTTAAGTCTGAATTTGGCAATAAGGAGTTCATGATCTGAGCTCAGAGGCAGAGAGGCAGGCTTGCGACAGCCAGAGCTGGAGGGCAAGGGGTTGTTACAATCTCAGCCCCAGAGCCAGCATCTTCCACTAAACTGAGAGCAGGGTCCCAGCTGCTAACCACAGATTCCTGAGATCCTGGATGATTGACATCCACCAGGAGGGTCGCAGCCTGAGATCAGCTATCCAGAGGAGACACACGGCACACCCGGGAAACTAAGTGGCCGGGACTGGGGATGCGATTAAAATGCACGGTACACCTAGGACAGTGTGCTCACCAAAAACTTGGTCGCCTGAGCTGCTCAGACCTGGGAAGGGCACAAAACGCATGCCCAACCCACAGAGACTGAGCCAGAACTGTGTCTGAGTGTCTCTTGTGGTGGTTTGGGTCAGCAGTGGCCTGCCACAGGGGCCCTGGGTACAGCAGACCTAGGTATGGCATAAGCCCTCTTGGAGGAGATCGTGATTAACCCCTCCATAGAACCACCAGAACTTACAGAGGACTGTGGAAACAGTCTCTTGGAGGGCACAAACAAAACCTTGGGGGAACCAGGACCCAAGAGAAAGGAGCAGTGACCCCACAAGAAACTGACCCAGACATGCCCATGAGTGTCCAGGAGTCTCTGGCAGAGGTGTGGGTCAGCACTGGCCTGATTGAGGGTCGGAGTCACTGAGTGCAGCAGTGCCTGCATGAGACCTTTTGAAGGAGGTCCTCATTATCTTCATTACCTCCACCATAGTTTGGCCTCAGGTCAAGCAACAGGGAGGGAACACAACCCCATCCATCACCAGAAAATTGGATTAATGATTTACTGAACCTGGCCCCACCTATCAGAACAAGACCCAGTTTCCCCCTCAGTCAGTCTCTCCCATCAGGAAGCTTCCATAAGCCTCTTATACTTCTCCATCAGAGGGCAGACAGACTGAAAACCACAATCCCAGAAAACTATCCAAACTGATCACATGTACCACAGCCTTGTCTAACTCAATGAAACTATGAGCCATGCCGTGTGGGGCTACCCAAGACAAACAGGTCATTTTGGAGTGTTCTGAGAAAACGTGGTCAACTGAAGAAGGGAATGGCAAACCACTTGAGTATTCTTGCCTTGAGAACCCCATGAACAGTATGAAAGGGCAAAAAGGTATGGCACTAAGATGAATTCCCCAGGTCAGTAGATGCCTAATATGCTACTACTGGAGGAGTAGAGAGATAATTCCAGAAAGAATGAAGAGACGGAGCCAAAGCAAAAACAACAACCAGTTGTGGATGTCATGGGTGATGGAAGTAAAGTCCGATGCTGTAAAGAGCAATATTGCATAGGAACCTGGAATGTTAGGTCCATGAACCAAGGCAAATTGGAAGTGGTCAAACAGGAGATGGCAAGAGTGAACATCAACATTTTAGGAATCACTGAACTAAAATGGACTGGAATGGGTGAATTTAACTCAGATGACCATTATATCTACTACTGTGGGCAAGAATCCCTTAGAAGAAATGGAGTAGCCATCATAGCCAACAGAAGAGGCGTGGTTCCAGCAAATAAGTGGAAAGCTTTTATGAAAAAATAGTTTAAAGGACATCTTCACTTTTATAACTTTCGCTTTCTATACCTTTTCACTTTATTCACATTTGTTAAAAAATAGTGGTTCCAACATCATGAACAATTAAATAAGGAGGCAGGACTGGAGAGTAGAGAAATCAGTTCCAAAAAGAAAAAAAACAAAAAAGAACTTTATTCAATGAGCTCTCTGGGACACACATGATTAGCAAATCGGGTGAACTGAATTTTCACTCTTTGTCTTTGCTTCTTTAACCAACTTTTTTCTGACTCATTCTGTATTTATTACTTATTTTTGGGCAATAGCATACAAGCTTTTTGGTGCATCTTTCCACTCCTTTACGAATTTTCTTCCTTTTTCAGTAGAGCTAGCCTCAATTTAAAGAAACCTTAGGGCAGAAATAATTACTTTTATCTTAATTAGGCAAAGTGTAAAGTTACTTATGAAACATTTAATTCTATAAAGCAATTATCCCACTTGAAGAAAGGAGATATTCTTTCATCTTAATAATTACTGCTGTGGTGGATAGGCTTAAATTTTAGAAATAATTAAAAATTATGTCCCATAAGACTTCAGAAATTGATCACTATAAGAAATTACACAGGAAAGAATTTGCTTAACTTCGAGGAAATTCTTATGCTAAACTGTACAATTTTCAATTATCTTTAAAATTATATCTATTACTGCAAAGTAAATGTTTTCAATAACATAAAAAATTTCATATAAATGATATATTAGTTACATAACACTTACATGCCTGATATTATTTAAAATGAAGTTTATGATTTCACTGTTACATTTTCTAAATCATGGTTCATTTATAAAATGGGGATAAATAAATCTACTTTATAGAATTGTTGCAAGGAAGGCATTTAGCGTTTGGCCCTATGCATGGTACACAGAAGTAAGCAGCAGTAGCAGGAGGCAGAATAGTTAGAAATAATTTCAAATCCAGCCTTGCCTCTCACTTAGGTAAATGACAGCTTGTCTTGAGTATTAGTTTCTTATCTATGTGGGAGTAATAGTTCTCATTAAAGCTCTTTGTTCAGTGCTTGCTACAAGTCCACCAATAAATAATAATTATATCAGCTCTTATACAAATTGGATACAGTTATGTATTTCTATTAAACAAGTTTGCCAGAAATTCAGATGTATTTTTGAAAGGTCTAGCATTTTTTAATCCAACACCTAACTGTAGTGACAGTTATGCAGAAGTAATAAACCTTTTATCATCCTCTGCAGGGTCCCTGGAGTGTTCCTCTTTCCAATATCATCACCCATACTGCATTATCTAGAACCTTGGTTTCCCTCAGAGTGTCCCCCAAACCTGTGCTGTTCATTCCTAGTCATACGCTTTTCTTTTCATTTAAATGTACATGCTCATACAATTAGCAATTAATTGTGCATTATTCTTTGCGATGTTTCGCATCGTTTTGTATCATATGCCATTATTTTCCAGAACAGTCTTGCTTGTAAATTTGGCAATTAAATATTTGACAGTATTCTGGTAGATCTCAACTTTTCATTTCTTCGTGTATTTATACCTCGACTCTCCTACTAGACTGTAAACAGCAAGACACCAGTTTCTAATTTACACAGCTTCACAAGTCTACGGTACTTCAGAAGAGTTTGCAAATAATAGGTAAGAAATAATGCTTGTTAATTTAATTGTTCCCTCATGGTGTTTTCATGTAATAAAATTAGATTTAACTTAATTTTTCTAAATTTTTATTTACTTATTTATTTTTTGGTTGCATCTGCATCTGCACGGCATGTGGGATCTTAGCTCCCCAACCAGGGAACGAACCCATGCCTTCTTCATTGGAAGTACTGAGTCTTAACCACCAGGAAAGTCCCTAGATTTAACTTTTAAAACAAAATTATAACAGTGACAAGTCTTGAAAAGCAGAGCAAAGCTACCAATTACTAATCATGCTAATAAATTTTAACAAAACCATACATGGTTTTTTGTCTTTTACACTAATACACACTAAGTGGGGTGGAAGAAGTTATCAAAATCCTTAGAGGGTAACATGCTTAGTAGAAGGAATGATTTGCCAGTGACATATTTAATCCAAAGAGAAAAATAGAACAGCAAATTTAAAACATGGTGACAAATTAGTGAGCTTTGTGAAATTTGTTTTATGGTGCATGATCATTTCAGTAATCAAACACAAGCTGGTCCATTTGTATTTGATTCATTCTGTTATTTGTGAGGCATGCCAAGAAAAATGTTCTGTCCAAAAACAGTTATCTAACACATATATTTTAAATTAATTGAAAAAGTATGGTTACTTGTTTCACAATTAACTTTTTATTTACAAAAGCTCTAAACTCTGTTGATACTCAATTTTGCCTGTTCAGAAAACAACCAACCCCACACCCCCTCTACTTTCTTTTCCCTATATCAGTCCTTAAAAATATGAAACCATTTTTCCAAGTGATCTTCCTTTCTGATTTATATTTGTCACACTAACAGAGAAGAAAGCACCTACTAGTTGCATAAAAATACAGCAAACCTTTCATAATATATTTACCTTAATTCTCATTAATACAGATATTAATAAATATTTTAAAACTGTATTCATAATAGAGGAATAATTATGTCACTATTTTAAAGCTAATATTTAAGAATAACATGTAAGTTTGAATTCAATTTTAGTGTTCAGATAAAATGTTTTTCCATAGGGTAGCATAACACTTGTGTTTATATAATTTAAGTATATTTAAATGTTCACCTCAGTGTTGATCATTCAGTTATTAGAATTATATTTAAATTTTCTATTAAAATATAATATTTGAAAATTTTCTTATTCTTTTTTTTTTGAGTGGCTATAAACTATTTTACCAATTTGGATAAGTTTCTTGAGTTAAATTTTACTTTTTGTTTGACTCAATTTTCAAAATATAAATGGCTTATGTAAATTTAATAATTAGGACACACTAAAAAAAGATTTGTTCTATACATCCTTTAGTTATGGATGGACAGTTATTACTCAGTATTTAATAAGTTTCTTATTTCCTCCTTTACATAAAGGTAGTTTATATGCTTAAAACAATAACATAATATCATGACTAGGAACATAGCACCTAGCTCACAATTCACTAATCCGTATCTATTGATTTGACCTTCATTGGAGGTTATTTTGAATATAAGTATAAATAATGAGGATAAAATGATGTAGAGTTTAGTTGATAATAAATGACTTCTGTCTTCCCTAAAACCATATTCTTTCTAAAATAGACTGATATGATTGATTAATGAACTACTTAAAGATGGCAACAACCTTTTGTAAAATATTGAAACATTCTTCTCCTACAATTGCCTCAAGATAGAGGAAAAGACTATTGGCAAATGTTTTAGAATACTGTTCCATATAGAAAAAACTCAATTAACAAAATGTTTAGGGGTTCTAGTGAAGAGTTTTCTGTTTAAGTGGAAAGCTGCATTAAACATCCCAACTCAACATCCAAAACTCATTTGACCATGTAATACTTTACTCAAGTAACACTTCCTGACAGCCCTTGGGTCATACTTTGGAATATGTTGTAGAGATATGGTGATTTTTCATTTAAAACCACTAGGTTCTATAAGCCAGGCACTGTTCAGTACGTTAGCTCACTCATGAAACCTCCCACTTGCTCATGAGGACAGAGACTTTTCTGTCTTGATCATTGCTATATCCTCAGTCCTTAGAAATAACCTGTATTACAGTGCCTGTTTTAAATGACTACCATCCTGTAGTAACTGTGTTAAGAGTGAGGCTAACAAAGGTCAGTAAAGAGTATTTTCTACTTGAGAAACTTACAGCCTTGTGTAAAAGAGGACAAAGGTATAAACAATTATAATATAATAGGGTGAGTGATGTCTGAATGAAGTGTTCTGAGGGCAAATGAGAAAGACTTATGAATTTGCCTGGAGAGGTCAGGGAGAGACGATGCTAGCAATAAGGCTTTAAACAATAAAGAAGGATGGACCAGGTGAATAAGGAAAGGGGTGGTATGGATTCTGTGCTGCAGTCACACGAAATAACCCTAAGGTCTCTAACTCTAATAACTGATTTCTTAGTGATTTTCTCCCTTTCTTCTAACACTGGAGTGCTTCATAAATAAGTGAATGGATAAATGAATTTTGGTTCAGTGAGACTTGTGATTATGTCAAACATTCCATAGTTTGAATCCCACGCAAATCTTCCCAGGGAACTTTCCAGTCTATAAGTTCCAGATTAGAAGTGGTGATATATGGAAAAGAAAGGTTACTGTGAATTTGAAGCAGAAGCAGAAGGAAGGACTGAGCCAGATTACAAATAGCATCTAGGCCTGCATGCAGTTTAATCATCTTCAGTGTTCTGAATTCTGAAGTTTTCCCCCACTCATTGTCTTTCCCAAGACTGCGCTATGATGCTTTAAAATTATATAATTTTTCTTGCTCTGAAGAAAACATAGCATGTTATATGTCTCTCTTTACTTTTTTGTGACACTCTTTGAGCTAATGTTTTCTGAGTAGCAAATATGAATCAGGCATCATATTATATTCTACAAACATATCATTTAATCCTTACAACAGTTATATAAGGTATATATATTAATCCCAAAGTTCACAGATAAGGAGAGGGAGGGTCAAGAACCCACACACCAAGCCCAACCAGGCAGATTCAGTATTCAATAAACACATATTTAATTTAATGACTATTTTAGAATAGGCACTATTTCTAGGAGGTAGGGATACAGTAATGATTAATACTGAAAAGGTCTCTGTCCTTATGGAATTTACATTTTCATACAGGAAACAGACAATAAGTATGCAAAAATTAGTAATAAGAGTTATGATGAAAACAGAGTTATGGGGTTTAGAGTGACTGTATTACACACAGTCACAGTCATATTTAGGGAAATGCTCTATTGGAAGGTAACATATGAACAGGTATCTCAGTGATGAAAGAATCCTGTCACCCAAAGATAAAAGATAACAGCATTCTAAACAGTAGGGAGAGCTAGCTTAGAAGGCATCACATTGGATATGAGCTTGCATGTTTTAGTACAAAAAGGATGTTAGTGTGACTTACAATTATAAGAGGACCAAATGTGCCCTGAAATTAGGCAGGTGCAGGATTATTTAGTGTCTTGAAGGAGTCTCTGGAAGATTTTAAGAAAGGAGCAGTGATAAGAGCTGATTTACCTTTATGTCATTATGGCAGCTGTGTGAAGAAAAAAATGATCCTAAGCTAGTGTGAAAGCTGAAAAGCAGTTTAGGGGGATGGTGGGAAAGCTGAGATGCAAACAGTTGTGGTAGGCAGCATTGGAACTTGAGAGAAGACATCAGATTTGGGATATATTTTACAGACAGAGCCAATAGGACTTGCTAATATAATACAGAGGCAGAGGAAGGGTACTGAGTGGTGAGGGAAAGACAAGAATGAAAAATCACTCCTAGCTGGAGGTGTAAGCTCCCAGCAACAAACTGAATCTTTCACAGATAACAATCATTAAGATCACAGCAAACCGGAAACAACAACCAGAGAGCTGTGGAGAGTAAAGAAAAACAGTGTGATTTTGGTAAAGTGTTAAAACTAAAGAAACTGGTCAATATGAGGTGAGGTCTTCATTTCTGAGGGTTTGTCTCCAGGGCAGCTACAGTCATGGCATCTATGCAGGGTGAATGAAACTCTGATAGAAAGCTTGCTCCTGGAAACAGGTAGAACAAGGAGCTTGAGGTGGACTGTTGGACAGTGAGGTGGGAACAACTGAAAAGAGAGTGCCTGAGAAGGAGAATGCCAAATTCTATATGTTTAAATCCTTTTCAAGTCTTTTGCTGGATCATGAACCATAAGACAGAAAAAAGCAGCACGAACTGAGGTCTGAGCCACAACCCACTGTAAATGTGATAGACTTTTCACTGTTTGAGTCTAATCTAGTTGTTGTTGTTCAGTTGCTAAGTCGTGCCCGACTCTTTCGAACCCCACGAACTGCAGTACACCAGGCTTCCCTGTCCTTCACTATCTCCTGGAGTCTGCTCAAACTCATGTCCATTCAGTCAATGATGCCATCCAACCATCTCATCCCCTGTCGCCCCCTTCTCCACCTGTCCTCAATCTTTCCCAGCATCAGGGTCTTTTTAAACGAGTAGCTCTTTGTATCAGATGGCCAAAGTATTAGAGCTTCAGCTTCAGCATCAGTCCTTTCAATGAATATTCAGGGTTGATTTCCTTTAGGATTAACTAGTTTGATCTCCTTCCTGTCCAAGGGACTCTAGAGTCTTCTCCAGTACCACAGTTCAAAAGCTTCAATTCTTCAGTGCTTAGCCTTCTTTATGGTTCAACTCTCATATCCATACATAATTACTGGAAAAACCATAGCTTTGACTATATGGACTTTTGTCAGCAAAGTGATGTCTCTGCGTTTTAATGTGCTGTCTAGGTTTGTCACTGCTTTTCTTTCAAGGAGCAAGTGTCTTTTAATTTCGTGGCTGCAGTCACTGTCTACATTGATTCCGGAGCCCAAGAAAATAAAATCTGTCACTGTTTCCAATGTTTCCTTATCTATTTTCCATGAAGTGATGGAACCCGATGCCATGATCTTCTTAGTTTATTGAATCTGAGTTTTAAACCAGCTTTTTCACTCTCATCTTTCACCCTCATCAAGAGGTTCTTTAGTTTGTCTTTGCTTGCTGCCATTAGAGTGGTATCATGTGTATATCTGAGGTTGTTGATATTTCTCCCAGCAATCTTGATTCCAGCTTGTGAGTCATCCAGTCTAGCATTTCACATGATGTACTCTGCACAGAAGTTAAATAAGCAGGGTGACCATATACAGCCCTGACAAAGTCCTTTCCCAATTTTGAACCAGTCTGTTGTTTCATGTCCAGTTCTAACTGTTGCTTCTTATCCTGCATACAGGTTTCTCAGGAGACAGGTAAGGTGGTTTGGTATTCCCATCTCTTCAAGAATGCTTCACAATTTGTTGTGATCTAAACAGTTAAAGGCTTTAGCATAGTCAGTGAAGCAGAAGTAGATTTTTAAAAAAAATTCCCTTGCTTTTTCTATGATCCAACGGATGTTGGCAATTTGATCCTCGGTTCCTCTGCCTTTTCTAAATCTAGCGTGTACATCTGGAAGTTCTGTTCCTAAACTGTTGAAGCTTAGCTTGAAGGATTTTGAGCATTACGTCTGTAGCATGTGAAATCAGCACAATTGTGTGGTAGTTTGAACATTCTTTGGCACTGCCCTTCTTTGGGATTGGAATGAAAACTGATCTTTTTCAGTCCTGTGTCCACTGATGAGTTTTCTGTATTTGGTGGCATACTGAGTGCAGCACTGTCACAGCATCATCTTTTAGGATGTGAAACAGCGCAGCTGGAATTCCATTACCTCCACTAGCTTTGTTTGTAGTAATGCTTCCTAAGGCCCAATTGACTTCACACAGAATGTCTGCCCCTTGTGGTTATCCAGCATTATGGTAACCCAGGTCATTACGATTTTTTTTGTACAGTTCTTCAGTTTATTCTTTCTACTCTTCTTAATCTCTTCTGCTTCTGTCAGGTCCTTGCTGTATCTGTTCTATATCATGCCCATCTTTGTATGAAACGTTTCCTTGTTATTTCTAATTTTATTAAAGAAATTTCTAGTTGTTCCCATTCTATTGTTTTCCTCTAGTTCTTTGCATTGTTCATGTAAGAAGGCTTTCTTTTCTCTTCGTGCTATTCTCTGGTACTCTGAATTCAGTAGGGTGTATCTTTCTCTTTCTCCTTTGCCGTTCGCTTCTCTCCTTTTCTCAGCTATGTTTAAAGCTTCCTCAGACAACCACTTTGCCTTATTGTATTTCTTTTTCTTGGAGATGGCTTTGGTCACCACTTCCTGTTATGAACCTCTGTCCATAGCTCTTCAGGCATTCTATCTACAAGCTTTAGTCTTTTGAATTTATTTGTCACCTCTACTGTATAATCATAAGGGATTTATTTAGGGATTTATTCATACCTGAATGGCTCACTGGTTTTCCCTATTTTCTTCAATTTGAGCCTAAATTTTGCAATAAGGAGGTGTTAATCTGAGGCACAGCAGCTCCAGGTCTTGTTTTTGCTGACTGTGTAGAGCTTCTCCATCTTCAGCTGTGAAGAATATAATCAATCTGATTTCGGTATTGACCATCTGTGATGTCCATGTGTAGACTCATTTCTTGTGTTGTTGGAAGAGGGTTTTTGCTATGACCAGTGCGTTCTCTTGGCATAACTCTATCAGCCTTTGCCTTGCTTCACTTCATACTCCTAGGCCAAACTTGTCTAGGTATCTCCTGACTTTCTACTTTTGCATTCCAGTTCCCTATTATGAAAAGGACATCTTTTTTTGCTAATAGTTCTAGGAGGTCTTGTAGGTCTTCATATAATCGTTCAGCTTCTTCAGCATTAGTGGTTGGGGCACTGACTTGGATTACTGTGATTAAGACCTGTTTTAAATCCTAGAAGGAAAACTCCTATTCTCATTTGTCACAAATTTAAGCAAATGCAGAGTATCTGTAATTTATTTTACTTCTCAATAATATTACTTAGTATATGCAAACCTTATTTTTTGTGTACTTTATTTCATAAATGAAGAAATCATAATCTTATTAGTCTACTAGAGTCCCTCTAAATAAGATTAACAAAAATTCTGGATATAATTTATGAGTAATGGCATTTGCAGAAAAGTTTATTTTTATTGATTTGGTATAAAACATACAAGAGCAACAGTGTGCTTGTGACCACTTCTATCAAACCGACTGCTGTTATTTTGGGGTCTCTTCTACAAACAGATTCTAGCACCAACAAAGATTAGAGTCAGATGAATGAAAATGGCATCAAAAGTGATATGGATATAGCTGAGATCTGAGGGAAAATTCAATTCAGTCATACAGAAAATTAATTTACAAAACTGACATACATAATTATACTTGAAGAAGATTTAGTAAGAACTAAGAAATAACTTTATGATGGCCTGGTTTGACAATTAATGACAGATAAAATCTTCAACTAACTTGTGTATATTTCTCAATTTCACTTTTCTGAATATTGAAGTCTAATTCTTATAAAAATTATGGGGAGAACAGCAATTTCCCTCTTGGAATTCCTTCATGTTCCGCATTTCCACACTTCTAATTTACTTATCTATATATACCCATGCATCTATAATTCTTGTTTATCAATATAAATCTATGTAAAGTATCAGCATACATACATATACAAACATATAATATTCTTTAAACAAAGCTTGGTATTAAATTAACAAGGAGTTAAATTTAAAAAACAGAGTAAACCTGTAGAATTTATAATGATTTTGTATATTTTAAACCATCCTTGTTATTCATAAATTCTTTCTAAATCATGTCTATTCTCTTTATATCACTTCCCTAATATCTATGTTAACTGGCATATAACTGCAATTTCAAATACCCCCACTCATACAACATACATGAAACTCAGTACAGTAATGAAGAAAAGAAGGCTAGGTATATCCTTATACTAAGTTACTATTTCTAGAAACCTTTATGCTACGCTATGCTCTGCTAAGTCGCTTCAGTCGTGTCCGACTCTGTGCGACCCCATAGACGGCAGGCCACCAGGCTCCTCTGTCCCTGGGATTCTCCAGGCAAGAATACTGGAGTGGGTTGCCATTTCCTTCTCCAATGCATGAAAGAGAAAAGTGAAAGTGAAGTCGCTCAGTCGTGTCCGACTCTTAGTGACCCCACGGACTGCAGCCTACCAGGCTCCTCCATCCATGGGATTTTCCAGGCAAGAGTACCAGAGTGGGGCACCACTGCCTTCTCCAAGAAACCTTTAAACTAAATGCAAAAAATTTTATGGTATATAATGAGTGATTTAAGATTTTTCAGGTAAGTTGTAGGAATAAAAATACTTCCTAGTTTAATGAGGTACTTTGCATAGCAATGATATAAACAAAATAACTACGAATATTGTTAACATGGCATATAAAAATTAGAGATGATATGATTTGAAATTCTTCAAATAAATATAAAATCTAAAATTAAAAAGTGGTGCTTCCTTTGCTGCTTTGGTAAAAAAATTTTTTTCTAAAAAATATTCTTGAAGACTTATGTTCAAGATACCTATTCATGCACAGTACTTGCCAGGTGATCTTTGCTTTCAGAAAGTTTAAAATCTCTAAAATGACATTAATATCCCTTAGCCTAGTCCCCTACTTCAGAAGAGCCAGTTTGTTTTTTTTCCCCTGAATTTTGCCTTCTACCTACCCTGACACTTCATTGAGTGCTTCATTCTCTGCAGACAAAGATTCCCTAACTGTTTCCTTACTCTAGTACTAGTTGCTAGCCTGGAAAATAACAGGAAAATTCATTTTACTGAATTCTATCATCTTTCAAAACATTGCATTCTGCATTTTCTTGTATCTGGCTTCAGATGGACAAACGTCTCAAAAGAAAGAATGTTTTTAAATTCTGTATCTTTGCCTCTCAGGAATTAGGAAAGATAAAAAAATGCATCTACTTTGAGCTCTAACAGTATTGATTTTTATAGAAAAGATATTAGCACAGAATAGGTCTTAAATCTGACAACCCCTGGATATTTATTTCTTTAGGACTGTTTTTACCGCAATTGGAAGAAAAATTACAAGGTAACTAGAAGTGATTCAGTTAACAGACTCATCTTATATACCAATACTTTTAAAAATAAAAAACAAATTATAATAAAAAGCCATCTAAGGCAAGATACTGTACGAATGTAAATTCTACAACAAAGATTACATATCAACAGTACTGAGTGCTACTTATTTCTGAACCTCCTGTCTTTCAGAAAACACACATATACACAGAAACCCTACAAAAGACACAACCATAGAGAAGACTAGAAGACAGGTTATTTATTAGAAAAAATTGCACCCTTAGTCACAAAAATTACTAAAGCAAATGAACTAAGACAGAATAATAAAATTAGTATAGCTAGCATTGAACCATTTACCAAAAAGGACCACTTTATCTGTGCTCTTTTCTTTTGCAGAATCCAATAAACTGCCATTATATTCCTTCTAAATGGTTCCATTACAAGGATTCTATAACAACAGCCTAATCTCTTGATAATTATAATAAATGCTTGTAATCAAAGAAGGAACCATTTAAAATATGAAGGAGAAAGGCTGTTTTCCATCAAACTCATTGTAGTTCCGTGACCTGTGAAGCATCCAGCTACAATACAGCTTTCTCTCCAGTTTTGTTCAAATAAATATTTAAGAAAATACTAGATCAATGATAATTTGGATTGAAGTATTTCCGCATTTTTTGTTTCAAAATTTCAAACCGTGTTAACATTAAGAATAAAAGGGCTTCTTTGTCTAGAGTTTAAGTTTCCAGAATTTAAATGGTAAAATGATTTGATTAGATTTGTTTCCTTTGTCGGGGAACAAAAGCAATAGTTATTTTAGAAAACTGGAATGATGAGCGGTTCACAATGCTTATGGCTTTGAGGAAGTATTATTTTCCTAGAAGACAGCACATCTCAACACAGAAGTTGGGGCTCTATTTACTTGAATAAACAATGATTTCCAGAGCGCACAGAAATAGCTGAAGGCTGATAAAGTTACGGGAAATGACTATGCATGATCAGAATGGCTTTCATCTGCATTTTGTTAGGCCAAGCATTGATTTCACTTTTCAACTGTGAACAGCAAGAGGCCAGCTGTGGCCAGAGTGGGAGCAAACTGTGAACCAGGGATACACTGGAGGGGGAATAGTTTAAAAAAATAAAAAGTAAGACTTTTTAATAAGTCTTAGCAAAAAAAAAAAAAAAAACTACTTGTTTTAAACGTTTGGAGAAATATATATATAGGGATTTCCACAAACTGTCAAGAGTGGTGAATCTAATTTATGACAAAATGAAACCTTTGTGCTCAGCTGTGGGAATAAACAGAATTATGAGGAGAAAATAAACAAAGAGAAGGAAAATATAAAATATACTGCCTTCAAGGCAGAAACAACTACATTTTACTTGGTATTCCCAGTTGTGGTAAGAGGAAATTTATGACAGCACACTGAAAGCAAGACTCCCTTTGTGAAACCTTTCACATCTATTTAACTAAGCACAATCATTGAAAATGACCTTTATCCAAACCCTTCACAGGAGTCTTTAAATGATCTAAAATGACTGCCAGATATTCTTTAAATAATATTACTTAACTAAAAGTCATTACCCAGGGGCAATATTAAAGTACTGGAAAGTAAATACAGATCTATTTTTGGCAAAATATAACATAGGCTTAATGAAAAATTGGTAACACATTAAACATCTTTGTCAAAAAGCTAATGAATAAAACAAATTATCTGAGTTTTTCAGAATTGGTAGGGAATATATGTTTTTCACACAGAAAACATCTTACTTGCCTCTTAATGAAGATAAGCATCATAGAAAAAGAATCAAAAAATAGATTAATGATACTTACAATTGTAAAAAATTAGCCATATACCCAGAGAAGGCTACTAAATGAACTAAATTTTCATACTTGCTAAATACATTAAATTTCAGAAAACTAATAGATATTTATTTAATGACTTCTCTTATTGTCCTAAGTGTATAAGATCTGACCATCTCTATCTTTTCTCTTTTTAATTTACATTTAATGGCAGATCAAAGGCTACCTAGTAGACTGGTAATGGCCTAAGGATAAGTAAAATAGGTCAGGAATAACTGATAGTTGATTAGAAATGTGTATACTTGTGAACCCCAAAATATGAAACAATTTCAAGGCTTAATAATGCACTTCTGTTTCAGTTAGGAAAACTGGACATGCTCTGAGGGTGGGGGTAGAATTTCCTCTATTAAGAAGATGATTAGTTCAGTAAATCATGGCTTTGAGATAAAGATGATTACTATATCTCCTTGATGGGAAAAGGAGAAGGGTATAGGAGGTTCATTTCACCACAAAGCAATTATGGTGAGCCGGAACGTTACCATTTATCATGGCTGAAAGATGACACTCACTGTTAGCCAAGGGAAACTGCTACTCAAATGCTCCCATTGAGATCAATACACCATGCTTTTTTTCCCCCCTAGCAAAAAGTAATTATACAACAGAAACTTCACAATCAATACCTTCTCAGGGTAACTTAAAATCGGCTATAAAGGCATGAAGGTATGGTGGTATCAGCTGTCACTGAAGTCTACCCCATTAAATCCAAATTAAGACTGTTTTTCTGTGTTGTTAATCAAATCATTCCTAGTGTTATTTCAACTCCTCAATACTGGTTCCTTAGAAATAAAGTGTCAGGTTTTTCCTGTGTTTTGTTACTAAAGCATACCAAGTTACTATCGACTACATAACAATACAGGAAAGTTGCCATTAATTAACCCATTAGTATTTTTCAAGGAAATTAAAAAAAAAAAGAAAAAAAAATCAATTCACATGGAAAAAACAATCAGTGTCTCTACTCAGTAAAAACTAAAGTACCTCACTGGAAGCATGTTTCCTAATCTTGCAATTGAGGTTCTGACCTTCTCCGAACTTCTGAGATCCTTAAGGAGAACAATCTACAATTTCAAAATGTGCAACCCAATTTTTCTCAAGATAAACAATCGTTACAATTAGGATGGCAGATCTTAAGATGATCATATATATGCTTATTTACACACATGGATCAAAATAGGTGTTACAATCATTTGAAAATCTATCCAAATGTCAATTTGACAACTGCTTTCTGTAAGATAGGGCTTAGTCTTATAAACCAATCTAATATATCAGAAAAGGTTAAAGGGCATGGAAAAATCACTCTTTCAGTGAAAAAAATTTTGACATCCAATTTTCAAGCTGATTTATCAGTGGAAAGCTAAAATTGATAGGTTGCCATTACTGGGGAGTAGTGTGTCTAAGAAAGCTGTTACAAAACCTCTCGTTTTGATTTAGCCACATTAATCAATACAAACCTATACTGTTTCAATTTTTAAAACATTGATCTTCTGCGTAAGCTTAGTACAGCCACATTTACCAACAATCATAAAAAAACTCTATATATTTTTAAACAAAGGTTCAGAAAATAAAAAGATCAAATGAAATTCAAGTTTATTTGCCTTATTGGTTAATCATTATTACCAAATATTGTTTAGTTAATCAAGATATTGAGGGTTTTTTAAATTTTTTTAGGAAATAACTGTTACTTTCACTTTGTTCTCAATTTTAACTAGTCCAATATCATCGCCTAGGTTTCTTAGTTAATTTAGTCTTACTTAAACTTATCCTAGAGTTATTCTATCCTAAGTTATTTCTAAATACTTACAATTAAACAGATAAAAATTATAGAGTGAATTATTATTTACTATAGAAATATGTTTACTTGTTAATGAACAGCTGAGAGTGACAGTCAAGTGACAAGGAATTTCAGAATGTGTGGTAGAAATATTATGGGGGCACAGTAGTCTTAAATATTTCTGAATTCAGAACTATATAAATGAAAATTCTGCTAGTAAAATGAGAATTTTGCTCAAAGTCATCCATTGTGTTCTGGAAGATTTAAAGTAGAAAAAGTAAAAGTCAATACATTTTGTAAATAAAGTGCCAGTGTTGTCACACACTATTAGTATTTTATTGTAAGTGCTGTTTAAGTATCTAGAGGAAAGGAGCAGAAGGAAATATTATTATGGAAAAATCCTGCCTTTAAAATTTTTTCCACAATAAAAACATTCAAGTTATATATTTAGAAAATATATACTCATATTAAAAGCTTATCACATTTACATAATTTTTTATGCATACCTGAAATACCCCTGCATTTACTGTGGATCTCTATAGAAAACTATATAAAACATAAAGAGAAATGGAAAAGAGTGGGAAATGATGTGAATCATACATGTTAACTGTTATTTATTAAGATTCCCTTTCCACATGTGCATATCATTGTGGTGAGTCTTATACAAAGTCAGATAAATGGATTCAGTCCCTGCCTACTCAGTATGAAACAGATAACATCAGAAGAGATTTTATTGTATTAGACATATACCACAGATAAGACATTTCCAACTAACATGTTAAATAAAAGAAAATATTAATTACTTAAAGTTTCAAACCCAGAAACACATGACTTGTATTTTTTAACCAGGTAGAAGTAAACAGCTGAACAAAAGAAAAGAAAGACAAAAATTGGTTATTATAAAAACAATTGTAAAGTTAAAACAAGAACATTTTAAATTTATACCATATATAATAAAAAAAGAAGTACTCTGTAGATAATATATAGATACACTCATGCCAACCTTCATTTATCAAAGTTTAAATTAATAAAACTGAGCTTCCACAGAACTTACTAAAAATTTTAATACAGCAAAGACTCAGAAAGGTTTACCTGAAGAACAAAAATAATGTTTGAAGAAGAAGAAAATGTACTTCAATCAATGCAGGGTTTCAGACCTAGAGTATCTAAGCCAATAGTGGCAGAAATATATTTTTGAGAGGAAAAGGTAAAAAAAAAAAACGGATGAAATCTTTAAACTGAATTCTGTCTGGTGATCCTTAAACAAGCCTCATAATTAACTTTGGGAATGGTACAATATTACGTTCTTATCTCTCTAGAAAAGGTATCCATTTTCAAAATGGACATGGTTGAAAATAAGTAATTTAAAAATGTCTTACAATTCTAGGGTTGTAGGTGCTAAAATACTCTGATTTAGAAGAAAAGCATAAATAAATTTGAGTAATGACAAAAATTGTCTGTAACCTTCTGAGTGATTAAAATACTCCTCTGATTATGTATCAGGTACTTCTGGAGATATATTACTCTTACATATCTCAAGGATACTACTTAATGCCTTAGAGATGTAACTTACCACTTAAATTAGGGAGAATTTATTTAGGTATAAAAATTGAGAATAAGTAAATACTCTTTAGAACATGACAAAGGACTCAATAATAAAGTGCTAATCCAGGTGGTGCTAGCAGTGAAGAACCAGCCTGCCAATGCAGGAGACATAAGAGACATGGATTCGATCCCTGTGGCAGGAAGATCCCCAGGAGGAGGACATGGCAACCCACTCCAGTATACTTGCTTCAAGAATCCCATTGACAGAGGAGGCTGGCGGGCTACAGTCCATAGCATTGCATTTAAAATTGATATTAATTGTGTTCATGGTTTTTCTATTTTCTGGCATTTGCTTGCTGTGTTACTCACTAAGCCATGGTATGCTCTGCCAATCAGTATGTTTGTGACTGGGTTTGGGTTTTAGAGTCTCTGTTCTTTTCAATCTTTATCTTAGTCATTTCTAGAAACCACCTGGGCCTCTGTGCTAGATTTACCCCTCTCATATGGCCAGCCCATCATATCACAGGCCAGTACCAATCTGACTGGCTATTTCACCACAGCCCCAAACATGGAAGAAAATACCCGTTTATCTCCAACATAAAAGAATATGTTTAAACAAGAACACACACACGTCTGTATCTTTTCCTGAAATTATTTTCCCTATTTATTTTTTTAAGACACTAGTAGAAATGTTGTCAACATTATTTTTGTCATTAAAGTCAAATTTTATGAATATTTTTAATAATTTTCAACTTTCCCAACTTTTATATATTTACTCTCTCTTTCTACGTTTCTCCCAGCAGCAGAGAAACACAAAGTACGTCCTGTTTACTACAAGCTGCTGATGGGCGAGGAGAATGCCCACACCAGGACAAGTCACATCTAGCCACGCCTGACCTGCTCACCGCAATGGTCTCTCAGTGGCTTTCTTCTCTGTCCTTTCCACTCAGCCCGGAAGTTCACTAAAAAGTGGTTTTTCCAAAGACACACTGATGATTCCTTTGAGCACGTGAAGTGAAGTGAAGTGAAAGTTGCTCGGTCATGTCCAACTCTTTGCGATCCCATGAACTATACAGTCCATGGAATTCTCCAGGCCAGAATACTGGAGTGGTTAGCCTTTCCCTTTTCCAGAAGATCTTCCCAAAACAGGTCTCCTGCATTGCAGGCAGATTCTTTACCAGCTGAGCCAAAAGGGAAGCCCAAGAATACTGGAATGGGTAGCCTATCCCTTCTCTGGCAGATCTTCCCAACCCAGGAATCAAACTGGGGTCTTCTGTACTGCAGGAGGATTCTTTACCAACTGAGCTATGAGGGAAGTCATGTGGAGGCCTGCAATTCTCTGAAATAAGACTCAATTCTTACTTCCACTTTAAGGAACCGTGTCTGTTTTCTCTGTGGCTCAGCAAGTAAAGAATCCACCTGCAATGTGGGAGACCTGGGTTTGATCCCTGGGTTGGGAGTATCCCCTGGATAAGTGAAAGGCTACCCACTCCAGTATTCTGGGCTGGAGAATTCTACGGACTGTGCAGTCCGACTCGCAAAGAGTTGGACATGACTGAGCGACTTTAGACTGAACGACTTTCACTTTCACTTCTGTTCTATTTCCTCATCCCCTCTAAGTAAAGCTATTTAAAGTTTATACAGAGGGCTAACAAACACATGAAAAGATGCTCAACATCACTCATTATCAGAGAAATGCAAATCAAAACCACTATGAGGTACCATTTCACACCAGTCAGAATGGCTGCCATCCAAAAGTCTACAAATAATAAATGCTGGAGAGGGTGTGGAGAAAAGGGAACCCTCTTACACTGTTGGTGGGAATGCAAACTAGTACAGCCACTATGGAGAACAGTGTGGAGATTCCTTAAAAAACTGGAAATAGAACTGCCTTATGATCCAGCAATCCCACTGCTGGGCATACACACTGAGGAAACCAGAAGGGAAAGAGACACGTGTACCCCAATGTTCATCGCAGCACTGTTTATAATAGCCAGGACATGGAAGCAACCTAGATGTCCATCAGCAGATGAATGGATAAGAAAGCTGTGGTGTATATACACAATGGAGTATTACTCAGCCATTAAAAAGAAAACATTTGAATCAGTTCTAATGAGGTGGATGAAACTGGAGCCTATTATACGGAGTGAAGTAAGCCAGAAAGAAAAACACCAATACAGTATACTAACGCATATATATGGAATTTAGAAAGATGGTAACAATAACCCTGTGTACGAGACAGCAAAAGAGACACTGATGTATATAACAGTCTTATGGACTCTGTGGGAGAGGGAGAGGGTGGGAAGATTAGGGAGAATGGCATTGAAACATGTAAAATATCATGTATGAAACGAGTTGCCAGTCCAGGTTTGATGCACGATACTGGATGCTTGGGGCTAGTGCACTGGGACGACCCAGAGGGATGGTATGGGGCGGGAGGAGGGAGGAGGGTTCAGGACGGGAAACACATGTATACCTGTGGCGGATTCATTTTGATAATTGGCAAAACTAATACAATTATGTAAAGTTTAAAAATAAAATTAAATTAAAAAAAAAGTTTATACACTGATTAGACATAGCTTGCTTTTGACTGACATTATTTTAATTTCTGACTTTAGACAATATATCACAGTTTCTTTGATTCCCAATTGTGACAGATCTTAAAAATTCTACCAGTCATCTAAACTCTCTCTCATTTTAATGCCACCTAATCCACCTAATGCGGGCAGTCTTCCTGGTGGGCAGTTTTGATCAATGCTTACTTATTGCTTCTATAAGCTATGTCTAAACTTCTCTTCTACTAATGCTCTTAGAAATTCAAATCTTTCTTAATCTGTAAGGTACTGCTACATACAATCGCTTATAAGGAGGTGAACATCCTGCCGGCATTAATGTGTTTAAGGACATAGGACAAAGCAGCTACATTATGCATCAGTATCTGCTGGTCCCCAGATTATAGAAAGGCAGATGACACAAGAGAATCATGTGCTAAGGTACATTGTTCAAACCAGACCAATTACTCGTTTCTAGTATAAGTTCAACTGAAATACAGCTCACAAAAGTCAAAGTAGGGGCTAAACCAAAGTTTCCTTTGTTGCCAAAGTTAAGTATTTTCATTTTCAATTTACTTTAACTTATGAATTTTCAGTTCATATTAAAAACTGAGATTTATTATTAGAGTGTATATTATTAATAACTATATAACTTTTGAAAATGTAAGCCTATTACAAAATTGAGATAAACAGAGAGTGAATGAGAAAGGAAGAATGCCTTACTTCCAGGCTTATGAAAGAGTGATAATAACAATTCAGTTATTTTCTCCATTAATTCATTCATTATACATATCATTGACCTATGTAGTAATGTCTTCTGAAATATATAACTTACCTCCCCAAAGATATTTTGCTACATAAAAATAACAACAAAATTATTCACTCCAATATCCTCTTAGTACTTTTTTTCTCCTTTAATGTTTCTTGTACTTCTGACTCTAAATAAGGGCTAACCCATGTGATGCTTAAATATGTGTTAAAGAAAATAGAATTACATGATTTGCTTTGAATATTAAGATTAAAAAGGACAGTACAAAAAAGGGAATATGCAACAGCATTTTCATCATCCCTAATAAAACCTGTGGTCCTTGACCTCTTTTTAAGAAAGCTTTGAGTTAATGGGATAAAGAAGTCAGCATGAAGAGAGTCTATAGGCTTCTGGTATCATGACCACTATAGAAAAACCCTGTTATCATGTCACCAGAGTTTTAGTACTAAATGATAAATATCCTGGCCAGTACACCCATAAGATGTTTCCCGTCACATTCATCACCCAGAGGTACTATATTGCCTGTTTCCTTTTCTCTAGTGCCCTGTGACCTCGTTTTAACATTCAGTATCATATGACATGAATGCCTATTATATCTGTCATGGCCAAAGAATAATTGCTTTCCCCCTCCCACTTCTCATCAATTTGATTTTACAACTGAGCATTATATATGGCGTTATATATAATTAGACATAGAAGAATACAATTAAAAAAGACAAGAAACAAACTATTCTTATGAATATAAAGTCACACCACTGTAATAATTAGTCAAATAAACTAGTTTGGAAGGGGTGGAAAATTTCATTAAGGATCAAGACGATTACATTTTTTCTTCTCATGAACTCGAGTTCTGATGTTGTATCACCACAGGCAGGTCACGACCTCTCAAGACTTATTTTCTTATCTGGTAAAATTGAGTTGCCTTCACATCCAGGTCTAATCTTTCACTGGGCATTAAAGATCTTCCTTGATTGAATCTGAACTCTCTTGGAGTCTTATCTTTAACTACTAACAGTTTTGTACTTTATTCTGGATCATTTACTGTAATGAAACAAGCCTGGATTTTTCAATTCTGTGCTATTTCTTGGGACTGCAAAGATGAACATTCATCCATTTCTTTATAAAATATACAATCTAATCAATGCTTCACTTAACTGTTATTAAATATTGCTTTATGTTAACATTACAATTACCTAAGAATCGGTATGATCTCACAAACTAGATTACAGCTCCTTGGAGCTGAGACTGAGACTTACATATCTTTGTATTCCACACAGTACATAGCACAGTGGCCTGCTGTGTGTCATATCATTGCATAGTTGTTTAACATTTATTAATTTGGATGGAAGAATGTATATATTCTCCCAAATGACGTATTAATTTAACTACCAGTTAGCTAACAAAACACCAATCCATGTCCTAGCACACTGCCAGGCACTTAAACTCTTGAGAAGTTGCTAGTCTGAAAAAGCCATTAACCAGCTTAACAATCAACCTTTGGTATATAAGCTTAACATTATAACACCAATCAACTGAATCACTGCATTAATAGAAAAAAAAGAAGAAAAATCATATGGGCACTATAATAAATCAGGAAAAAACACTGACAAAATTATTTACCTATTAGGATAAAAAGTTTTTAACAAACCAGTATGGAAAGGGAAGGGAAGGGAAAAGAAGTTCCTTTTACTTGATAAAGAATATCTACAAAAAGCAAACAATGCACCCTATGGCAAATATTATGATTATGGCAAAATATTTAAAGCCTTTCCCTTGCCATTAAGAACAAAGACAAGTATGTCCACTATCACACTTCAATTCATTCAACACGTACTGGATTTCCTAGGCACTGTAATAAAGTAAAACAAACTAAAAGGTATGAATTTGGGAAAATGCAGACCAAGACTATAATTCAGTACATTTTACTTCTACCTGAATGTTCAAAATGAAACAGACAGAAAATACCAACTGTTGGAGAGAATGCAGAACAACTGAAAATTCTGGCAAACTGTTAAGCAGTAAAGCTAAACATAAGACTATACTTGCTGTTGTTTAGTCTCTAAGTCATATCCAACTCTTCTGCGGCCCCATGGACTGTAGCCCATCAGGTTTCTCTGCCCATGGGATTTCCCAAGCAAGAATACTGAAGTAGGTTGCCATTTCCTATTCTATGGGATCTTCCAGACCCAGGGATTGAACCTGTGATTCATGCTTTGCAGGCAGATTCTTTACCACTGAATCACTGGGGAAGCTAAGCCGGTATTATCATGTGGCAATTCCAATTCAAGGTACATGCCTACTAGAAATATATTTATTTCTTTATCAACAAATAATGGAATTGAAACAAACATATGAAAATGTTCATAGCAACACTATACATAATAGTCACCATCTGTGTAATCATAAATAAGTTCAGGTATATTCACAAATGGACAGACTACTATGCATCAATGAGAATAACCAATTATACACGCAAATGTATCCATTGTTTTTCAAGTTATTCTCCCCTTTAGACTGTTATATAATATTAAGTGTAATTCTCTGTGCTAGTTGACTCATTGGAAAAGACTCTGATGCTGGGAGGGATTGGGGACAGGAGGAGAAGGGGACGACAGAGGATGAGATGGTTGGATGGCATCACCGACTTGATGGACATGAGTTTGGGTGAACTCCGGGAGTTGGTGATGGACAGGGAGGCCTGGTGTGCTGTGATTCATGGGGTCACAAAGAGTCGGACATGACTGAGCGACTGAACTGAACCAAATACAGCAGGTCTTTGTTGGTTTTCCAGTTTAATTGCATAGACCGCCTTAGTTTTTGAAAATTCATTGATATTTTTCATTACAATATGTGCACTTTTACTATATTTTAAAGTTAAAAAAATTGCTAATTATTTTAATGCCTTTTGTTTGCTTTCTTCTTTTCTGCTACAGTAATCTGTGGTCCATACCATTTCTGTCCTTTATTATACCTATCTTTGCATGAAATGTTTCCTTGGTAGCTCTAATTTTCTTGAAGAGATCTCTAGTCTTTCTCATTCTATTGTTTTCCTCTTATTTCCTTGCACCGATCACCGAGGAAGGCTTTCTTATCTCTCCTGGCTATTCTTTGGAACTCTGCATTCGGATGCTTATATCTTTCATTTTCTCTTTTTGCCTTTAGCTTCTCTTGTTTTCTCAGGTTTTGTAATGCCTCCTCAGACAACCATTTAGCCTTTTTGCATTTCTTTTACTTGGGGATGGTCTTGATCACTGCCTCCTGTACAATGTCATGAATCTCTCTCTGTCCACAGTTCTTCAGGGACTCTGTCTATCAGATCTAATTCCTGAAATCTATTTGTCACTTACACTGTAAAATAGGAAGGGATTTGATTTAGATCATACTTGAATGGTCTAGTGGTTTTCCCTACTTTCTTCAATTTAAGCCTGAAATTTGCAATAAGGAGTTCATGATCTGAGCCACAGTCAGCTCCCAGTCTTGTGTCTGCTGACTGTATAGAGCTTCTTTTCATGCAAAGATGGACACAATAAATGACAGAAATGGTATGGTCTAGCAAAAACAGAAGACATAAAGAAGAGATGGTAAGAATACACGGAAGAACTATACAAAAAGATCTTCATGACCCAGATAACCATGATGGTGTAATCACTCACCTAGAGTGAGACATCCTGGAATGAGAAGTCAAGTGAACCTTAGGAAGCATCACTACGAACAAAGCTAGTGGAGGTGATGGAATTCCAGCTGAGCTATTTCAAATCCTAAAAGATGATGCTGTGATAGTGCTGCACTCAATATGCCAGCAAATGTGGAAAACTCAGCAGTGGCCACAGGATTGGAAAAGGTCAGTTTTCATTCCAATCCCAAAGAAGGGCAATGCCAAAGAATGCTCAAACTACTGCACAATTGCACTCACTTCACACGCTAGAAAAGTAATGCTCAAAATTCTCCAAACCAGGCTTCAACAGTATGTGAACCATGAACTTCCAGATGTTCAAGCTGGATTTAGAAAAGGCAGAGGAACCAGAGATCAAATTGCCAGCATCCACTGGATCACTGAAAAAGCATTAGAGTTCCAGAGAAACATCTACTTCTGCTTTATTGACTAAGCCAAAGCCTTTGACTGTGTACATCACAACAAACTGTGGAAAATTCTTAAAGAGATGGGAATTATCAGACCACCTGACCTGCCTCCTGGGAATCTGTATGCAGATCAAGAAGCAACAGTTAGAACTGGACACAGAACAACAGACTGGTTCCAAATCAGGAAAGGCGTACATCAAAGCTATTTAACTTATATGCAGAGTATGTCATGTGAAAGGCCGGGCTGGATGAAGCAAATGCTTTCCAAGCACTGGGCCAAGAAAGCAATTTAAAATCAGTCTGAGACAACTGGAAGGTTAAATACCTGGGATGGATAAGTAATCATCACTGGGCTCTGAGTTTGAGGCTTATTCACTGGAAAAGGTAAATTTTAACAAGGTTATGAAATGAGAGATGGCACCTTGCTGCTTCATGACAGTTCAGATGTAAAAGCTTGGAAGCATTTGAACTGGGGGAAATTAACCAACAAAATTATAGGGAATAGAGATTAACGCTGTAGAAGAAAAGGATATCCTGTCAAACCCTAATCCCCACAGTTTCTTCTTATTACCAGCCTCATCAGTTTAACCTAAATGGACCTTTTAGTTCTTCACTGGCAGGGGATTGGATTTTGCCATTTGTCTTCCTCCTCAATCACAGATCAGTACTTAAGAAGCTTCGTCCTCTACCTAGCAATTTACCATCTCTGCTACTGGTCCATGCTGCTCCTTAGCTGATACTCCTTTTGATCAACATCAACAGTCCTACCACCACTGTAGATCACTTCCACAGGGGTAGGAAAATCTGTCTCTTCTCTTAATCTACATCGAGTTAAAATATAACTCTCTCCCTGCCAAAAAACATCCAAAACCAAACCAAACAGATCGACCCCAACCTGCCAACAAACAAAACATCTCACAGCAGATACTCAGTTCTTATCAGTGCTTTCCCTATTGATTAATTCTTTAAGGAAATATGAAACAAAGGGTATCTGATAGTCATAGCCTTTTCATTCCCATAGAATTTATCCTCTCACTGGGAAGCAAGGGCACCTAAACATTTACTAGGATGAAATGCTGGACAGCGGCCTCAAAACAGGAGATCTCCAGGCTGCTCAGTTGGGAACAACACCATTAAACCTAAGCAGGCTTATCACAACTTATCTCCCTTTATTGGAGCATGTGCCCACAACTTCACAACCCTTTTTCCTAACTACTCTGCTACTCTTAATCTTCCTCTCCTTCAACAGTTTCACCATCTGGAAGGGAGGAACACCCCATTCCTTCTGTCATCAGTCTCCCCTCAAGACTTTTGCCTCCTGGAGACCATTCCTCAGTTCTTGCATAATTCTAGACAACTGGGATAATTTACAGAATGAATGAAAAGTAGGGGGAAAAAAAAGAACAATGAACCAAAGGACATGTGTGACAGCAAAAAGACTTGTCTTTATTCTAAAATAAGAGTTGCCTTGTGCAAACTTATGTTTTATGAATAACAGTAACATTATAATTATATTGTCATTAATGTGATGGAAGTTCTAAATAAGGAGAAAATTCAGGCTTATAAAAATGTTTACAGACACTTGAAACACAGTAGGCAAATGAAATTTAACTAAATTTAAAATGAGAGGAACAACATTTTTAAAAAGTGATGAAGGTTTCTCTGGAATGATTGCAACATTCAAATATAGCAGCCATATCAATGAACAAATGCCAGACAGCAACTTCATAATGCTTAAGGGCTCTGTGCTTTACAGCACTACCCGTAATGGAAAAGTTAATGTAGCATTGAATAAAAGTGAGCTGCTCAGCTGCTGCAGTAAAATCTCTAGATCATGGAAATAATGGGCCATTCCCGCACCACCCCCCCAAAAACAACAGTTTAAAAAATAAAAAGAAAATTTTTAAAAAGTAAAAACAACATCAAAGATTTATGACTTATACTACCCAGTGAATCCCTGACAAATCATATGCCAGTTAGATTTCCCCTCAAAACACTTTAAAGGTAAAAAATATTTAACAAAGAGGTGTTGTCTTTCAAATATTCAAGAATCAATAGTTTATTAAGAAACCGAAAACAAAAATATCATTCATATTAAACTACAAATTAAAAAATTAGGAAACATGCCTAACATTTTCCCTAAACATTAGGCCTAAATATGTTAACTTTAGTAATTTTTAAAAAGCTGCCTCAAAATTTTAAAACCAAAGGCTGAATTTCTGACTTTACAGCATAGTTGGTGATATTTTTCTCTTAGAAAAACTTTATTAATGAACAATACTCTCCAAAGGTTTATTTAGGAAAGTTATTTCTACTAAATATTCTAGATGTATAAAACTATGCATACTGTCATGTATTTCTATATATTTGTAAAAATGCTTACTCCTTGGATGGAAAGTTATGACCAACCTAGATAGCATATTCAAAAGCAGAGACATTACTTTGCCAACAAAGGTCCGTCTAGTCAAGGCTATGGTTTTTCCAGCGGTCATGTATGGATATGAGAGTTGGACTGTGAAGAAAGCTGAGCACTGGAGAATCGATGCTTTTGAACTGTGGTGTTGGAGAAGACTCTTGAGAGTCCCTTGGGCTGCAAGGAGATCCAACCAGTCCATTATAAAGCAGATCAGTCCTGGGTGTTCTTTGGAAGGAATGATGCTAAAGCTGAAACTCCAGTACTTTGGCCACTTCATGCGAAGAGCTGACTCATTGGAAAAGACTCTGATGCTGGGAGGGATTGGGGGCAGGAGGAGAAGGGGACGACAGAGGATGAGATGGCTCGATGGCATCACTGACTCGATGGCTGTGAGTCTGAGTGAACTCTGGGAGTTGGTGATAGACAGGGAGGCCTGGCGTGCTGCAATTCATGGGGTCGCAAAGAGTCGGACACGACTGAGCGACTGAACTGAATGCCAATTACTAAATGCTTTCATTTAGATGACAGTGAGAAGTATAAAAGAAAACCATAAGGTAAGTAATTAGAAATCAGACTGGTAAAGATATGTTTGCTGCTGCTGCTGCTAAGTCGCTTCAGTTGTGTCCGACTCTGTGCGACCCCATTGATGGCAGCCCACCAGGCTCCCCCGTCCCTGGGATTCTCCAGGCAAGAACACTGGTGTGGGTTGCCATTTCCTTCTCCAATGCATGAAAGTGAAAAGTGAAAGTGAAGTCACTCAGTTGTGTCCGACTCCTAGCGACCCCATGGACTGCAGCCCACCAGGCTCCTCTGTTCATGGGATTTTCCAGGCAAGAGTACTGGAGTGGGGTCCCATTGCCTTCTCTGAAGATATGTTTAAGTGTCTGTTAATATTGTGGGCTTAAAATATTAATTTCTTAATAACCACTAGATAAAATGTTGCAGGATAGTGTAGAATAGGAATAGTGTGCGAGTGCTCAGTCATGTCCAACTCTTTGCAACTCCATGGACTGTAGCCTGCCATGCTCCTCTGTCCATGGAATTCTCCAGGCAATAATACTGGAGTGGTTTGCCATTTCCTACTCCAGGGGTCCTTCCAGACCCAGGGATCAAATCCATGTCTCTTGTGTCTCCTGTACTGGCAGGAAGATGCAGTAGGATATTGTTTTCTAATTTATCTAATTTATATTCCACAATTGTATGAAATAGTTATTATGTTGTATTTTATAAATGAAAAATATTGAAGCTTGGAGAATTTAGGAAATTTACCAAAGTTACACAAATATTCAGCTCTGGAGATAAATTTTACTCAAGTCTGAGTCCTTGAACGTAATACTATCTATATAATTATTTAATTAATATTTATAAAGCATGTAAGTATTTTAATAATAATATAACTTAAGTTCATGTAATGAACTTAAATTTTACATTTATCAATTTAGTTTATTTTTCTTATGTTCAAAGTTTACCAAATGATGCACTGAAAATTAGAATTCTGTTAAACACACAAAATATTGTAGTTAATATATTCAAAATATTCTGAATTATAGTATTGCTCATTCTTTCTATATTGCAAGGTAAAAAAAGAAAGTCAGAGGTGGAGGCTGAAGTAAAGTCCTTATTTAGTACTTTATCCAAACTTAATAATTTCTGAAACATTAGCAAATAAACCTAAATAATATTATTATTCTTTATTGAGTACATTTGGTAACATTTCAGAATCCTTTGGGACCAGTTATAGGTACTTTGAACTCCTGCATTCATTCATTCTTTCATTCAATTACCTCCTCACTTACTCAGCAATATTTATTTACAGACCACCTCTTACATGTCAGGTACTCTGATACATACAAAGAACTTTGGCTCCTGAGGAACTTGGGGTTTGGGTAGTAAAGTAAAAAGATAAATATACATGTATGGCAGGGATATAAGCCAAGTAAAAATGTGTTAAAGAAGCGAGGAGGAAGGAACTAAACCAAAAATGTAACACTTAAGTTCAATCTTCTCCACTTTAAGCTCTCACAGACGTCAAGTAAATAGTTGGAAATTCTAATCTGACCAGGTGGCATTTCAACAAGTCAGTCTGTGGACAACAAACACATGCTGGGATGGTCTGAGTGTTTGATTCTGGGCAGAGGCTGGAATAGCAAACCCTCCTTAACCATACTTTCTAGCCCTAGCATCTGAAACCCAAAACACACTGAACTGAGTTGATATACTACTTTTTAGGTGTAATTTAAGTATTTTTGGATTTTTTAATATTTAAGACGTTATCCTTTGGGGAAATATGGGGTAAGGAGTGAAATAATCATAAGAATTAAAATAACTAACATTTGTACTTACTGTTTTTAACCATCACAACCTACTTAAGAGCTGGCTATATCAATAATAATGTAAATTTTAAATGTGAAAAAGAGATCAGAGAGGTAATTTTAAAATATTTGGAGTACAGAATGTTTTGAAAGATGAAACAAAGAATACTAATGTAAAGGGATTTATAATATATACTCCGAATAAAAACAAATAATCCTGGGTTGCAGGACGATGGATGAAACTGTAATTTCAAAGTGAAAAGCATTATTAAAATGGCAGGGCTTCAAGTTGGACAGAATAGATATTGAAGAACCTCAAGAAACACAAAGTGACAAATGTGAGGTATTTTATTCCTCTAGGTCCTGAATTATATATACCAAAATTAGATGAGCAGAGAGTAGTCACAAAGGTGCTTTGTGGAGCATATGCTAGGTTGTATTATAAGATGACTCATTTTATAGATCAAATGAGTTACCAAAGTTGAGGGTTCATGAAAACGATCTGGGAGATGGTAAATAAGCAGTAATTAGGTTAAACCAGAAAAGAAAACTTTACTTCTGATATGGATTTAAAAGACCTATATGTGACACAGAATTACATAAAAATTAACTGATTTACCAATTTTACTTTAAAGTAAGTAGCAACTATTCCTTCAGGGAACAGTGCCCTTGAACATCAAGTTAGTGCCTCTGAACTAGCAATACTTGAAACCAATGCTCACATAACTCGGACCATGACGCCATCAAATCTACTGTAAGGTGAAAATTGTAATTATCACTCAATTATTATATTTGTAATGACTGCTCTTAAAGAAGTTAACAAGGTATTTTGCTACTTATCTTTTTCATATGTTAACTTACTGCTTAATAATGTACCTTAAAGTACACTAAAACACACTCAGCTTCTCAGCTGATACATCTAAAGCTTTAAAAATGCCTGTGTGATGGTTTATATTTGGCATATTTTATTGCCTAGCCCTCAAATGTCTTTCTTCATACAAAAGTCAGCCGTACTCAATTTTAAAATTTATATTAAGATTCAAAAGGCATAAAAACCCTCTTGATGGAATATCCCATTCCCTGGCTCTGAACTGCATCTTCATCTGTAGAGTGTTTGACTGCAATTTGGTAACTATTTACTGAATAATGGTAACACCAAAGAACTCCACTTGAAAGAAAAGAGTTTCTGTCTTACTGTCTACAAAGAGATATTACAATTTGTAGCTTCTACAAAAATCAGATGAATCAAGTTTTTAGGGCTTATATTAGCTTGAAAAGCTCTTAAAACAGTTTTTCTTAGGGCTCAGTTGTCTATACCTAAAAGTAAAGGAGCTGATTATATCTTTAATGATACACATCAGCATTTTCTTCATGGAAGATTGTTTTCAACTTGATGCTAATGGCCTAAGATTCAATTAGTAAAGATACATGATTCATCTTATTTTTCTGGGGACTTGTATCATATCGGTAATTGGTCTTTCCTGACAGACTTCAGGGCTTCATTTTCTTTGTTTCCTTCCTGAATTGCTACTAAAATGCTTATGGGCTTGTTTTACAGATTTTTATATTTCTAAAGTAATATTATAAAAATATAAATACCATGCTTCCCCCACAGAAGAATTCTCCCCACAGATTTTACATTATATAGCACACATTTCAAGTTTAGAATTTATTATTACCATGCAAATTGGATTAATAGTAGCCAAAGTACCAAATCCTATTTGAAAAGAGGATTAAAGGTTTTACCATGCCAAACAAAACTGACAAAAAGTTTTTTACATATGAAGTTGGTAGGAGACAAATGTAAACTAAGATCATTGCAATAAGAGTATTAATAACATTTACTTTCACAAAATGTTGAACAAACGTTGGATTTTCTTCTGGTTGTGGAGATGGTCTCAGGTATAGACTTTTAGTTTCTTCCACTAATTATCCTAGGGCCACACTTTTTTTTTCCTTCTTGAATGACTCAATACCCTCAATTTTTGTTTTTGTTGTTTTTCAGAATGCCTCACTAGTTGTTTACAAAAAAGTGGGATAAAACAAACAGATAAACAGACATTAAGACTTTATGTTTGAGAAACCATATAATCTCAAATATTAAAAAAAGTGCATACAGAAAAAAACTAACACAAGGATGTGATACAATGAAAACACAGTATAGGACAAAGCTATATTAAAACATCCTTGTAAAAACCAACCTTATTATATTAACATTAATAATCTTAAAATGCCAAAAAATGAAACTTTAAAAAATAGTCACAATATGTATATTATTTGCATTTATTTTCTTTTTTTCTTAATGAGTATTAGATACTGAAAATACTATCTGAAAATAGAGTACAAATTACAATAAATAATTATTTTCTAGCATTACTTATTAGAAAAAGGGAATGGTAAAATGCATCTGTAGTATCACTATCTGGGCCACATTTATTCCATCACAGAGTTAATTCCTAAAGCTGAAACAATCATTACATTTTGATGTTCATCTGTTTTATTGAACTACCACATGGGAGATTTATGGGAATGCTATCATGTCAGGGTCACAAGATTAAGTGAACAGTGATGACAGTAAATAAGCCATTTCTCTATATTCCAAAGGGTTTAACTCAGTTACTTAAAATGCCATAAACATAAATAGTCTTCTCTCTCTACATTGTATTTGTGACAGATGACTTCAAAATACAGCACTCTAGGGCAATGGCACTTTCCAACTAAACAGGCAACCCTTGTTGACAAAAGACACAAAACGACTTGTAAACACAAATATTAAAAGCAATTTCACATTTTAATCCATAAAATTTTAGTGTGCATAAAATATAGAGCAGTATCACTGTAAACTACTCATTTATAAAAGCAAAAATGATGTAGTTATAAAAAGGGTATTTGCTGAGGAAAATATTGTTCAAATTCAAATTCTTAAATGTTTGTAAGAATGTTTTCATGTCATTTCATGAGTTTCAAAAAGTCAATGAGTTTAACACATTATTTTAGGGAGTGTAGTGATATTTAAGTAAAAATATCTAAAATAGCTTTAAAAAATATCAAAAAAGCACGCTTATAAAAACAGTTACCTCAAAGGCAACCAGAGAGTTTTCTCAACAGCCTAATAATGTACTATCGCCAATGATTCTTACAAAATTGCCAGCTGCCAAGATAACAGATGCTACTGCCTGAAAAATATTTTCTACAGTTTGGTATATGAATATTTTAATTAGCAGCCAAATAAAGGACTGAGGTACTGTGATAAACTTAATTTGACTCTAGGCACTTATTTCAAGTGGTCAAAAATTTTTTAACTTTATGCTATTTGAAGGTCAAGGAGAAGTTTTGTTACTGTGGAGATCCAAAACATTAATTTTTATTTTAAAACTAATTATGAAAAAAAAAATAAAACTAATTATGTCAATGCCTGAGAAAGTGTCTAATTTTTGTGAGTTTTATTATTTTACATTTGTTTATTGATTTTCTTCATTATTTTCATTTGTGTAGATTATGTCATTCTAATGTTATATGACAGAATGTGGTCCACCAGAGAGGGGAATGGCAAACCACTTCAGTATTCTTGCCTTGAGAACCCCATGAACAGTATGAAAAGGCAAAATGATAGGATACTGAAAGGGGAACCCCCCAGGTCAGTAGGTGCCCAAAATGCTACTGGAGATCAGTGGAGAAATAACTCCAGAAAGAATGAAGGGATGGAGTCAAAGCAAAAACAATACCCAGTTGTGGATGTGACTGGTGATAGAAGCAAGGTCCGATGCTGTAAAGAGCAAGATTGCATAGGAACCTGGAATGTCAGGTCCATGAATCAAGGCAAATTGGAAGTGGTCAAACAGGAGATGGCAAGAGTGAACATCGACATTCTAGGAATCAGCAAACTAAAATGGACTGGAATGGGTGAATTTAACTCAGATGACCACTATATCTACTACTGTGGGCAGAACCCCTGAGAAGAAATGGAGTAGCCATCATGGTCAACAAAAGAGTTCCAAATGCAGTACTTGGATGCAATCTCAAGAAGGACAGAATGATCTCTGTTCATTTCCAAGGCAAACCATTCAATATCACAGTAATCCAAGTCTATGCTCCAACCAGTAACGCTGAAGAAGCTGAAGTTGAACGGTTCTATGAACACCTACAAGACCTTTTAGAACTAACACCCAAAAAAGATGTCCTGTTCATTACAGGGGACTGGAATGCAAAAGTAGGAAGTCAAGAAAGACCTGGAGTAACAGGCAAATTTGGCCTTGGATACGGAATGAAGCAGGGCAAAGGTGAATAGAGTTTTGCCAAGAGAAGGCACTGGTCATAGCAAACACCCACTTCCAACAACACAAGAGAAGACTCTACACGTGGAAATCACCAGATGGTCAACACCGAAATCAGACTGATTATATTCTTTGCAGCCAAAGAATAGGGAAGCTCTATATAGTCATCAAAAACAAGACCGGGATGACTATGGCTGAGATCATGAACTCCTTATTGCCAAATTCAGACCTAAAATGAAGAAAGTAGGGAAAACCCACTAGACCATTCAGTTCAGTTCAGTTGCTCAGTCGTGTCCGATTCTTTGCAACCCCATGAACCGCAGCACGCCAGGCCTCCATGTCTATCACCAACTCCTGGAGTTCACCCAAACTCATGTCCATTGAGTTGGTGATGCCATCCCGCCATCTCAACCTCCGTCGTCCCCTTCTCCTCCTGCCCCCAATCCCTCCCAGCATCAGAATCTTTAATGAGTCAGCTCTTCGCATGAGGTGGCCAAAGTATTGGAGTTTCAGCTTTAGCATCATTCCTTCCAAAGAACACCCAGGACTGATCTGCTTTAGAATGGACTGGTTGGATCTCCTTGCAGTCCATGGGACTCTCAAGAGTCTTCTCCAACACCACAGTTCAAAAGCATCAATTCTCCAGTACTCAGCTTGAAGAAAGTAGGGAAAACCACTAGACCATTCAGGTATGACCTAAATCAAATCCCTTATGATTATACACTGGAAGTGAGAAATAGATTTAAGGGCCTAGATCTGATAGATAGAGTGCCTGATGAACTATGGATGGAGGTTTGTGACACTGTAGAGGAGACAGGGATCAAGACCATACCCATGGAAAAGAAACTCAAAAAAGCAAAATGGCTGTCTGGGGAGGCCTTACAAATAGCTGTGAAAAGAAGAGAAGTGAAAAGCAAAGGAGAAAAGGAAAGATATAAGCATCTTAATGCAGAGTTCCAAAGAATAGCAAGAAGAGATAAGAAAGCCTTCCTCAGTGATCAATGCAAAGAAATAGAGGAAAACAACAGAATGGGAAAGACTAGAGATCTCTTCAAGAAAATTAGAGATACCAAGGGAACATTTCATGCTAAGATGGGCTCAATAAAGGACAGAAATGGTATGGACCTAACAGAAGCAGAATGTATTAAGAGGAGGTGGCAAGAATACACAGAACAATACAAAAAAAGATCTTCACAACCAAGATAATCAAGATGGTGTGATCACTCACCTAGAGCCAGACATCCTGGAATGTGATATCTAAGCAGACCTTAGAAAGCATCACTATGAACAAAGCTAGTGGAGGTGATGGAATTCCAGCTGAGCTATTTCAAATCCTGAAAGATGATGCTATGAAAGTGCTACACTCAATATGCCAGCAAATTTGGAGAACTCAGCAGTGGCCACAGGACTGGAAAAGGTCCGTTTTCATCCCAATCCCAAAGAAAGGCAATTCCAAAGAATGCTCAAACTACCGCACAATTGCACTCATCTCACACGCTAGTAAAGTAATGCTCAGAATTCTCCAGGCCAGGCTTCAGCAATATGTGAACCGTGAACTTCCTGATGTTCAAGCTGGCTTTAGAAAACCATGGACATGGAACAACAGACTGGTTCCAAATAGGAAAAGGAGCATGTCAAGGCTGTATATTGTCACCCTGCTTATTTAACTTATATGCAGAGTACATCATGAGAAACGCTGGGTTGGAGGAAGCACAAGCTGGAATCAAGATTGCTGGGAGAAATATCAATAACCGCAGATATGTAGACAACACCACCCTTATGGCAGAGGTGAAGAGGAACTAAAAAGCCTCTTGATGAAAGTAAAAGAGGAGAGTGAAAAATTTGGCCTAAAATTCAACTTTCAGAAAACGAAGATCATGGCATCTGGTCCCATCACTTCATGGGAAATAGATGGAGAAACAGTGGAAACAGTGTCACACTTTATTTTTTGGGGGCTGCAAAATCATTGCAGATGGTGATTGCAGCCATGAAATTAAAAGATGATTACTCCTTGGAAGGAAAGCTATGACCAACCTAGATAGTATATTCAAAAGCAGAGACATTACTTTGCTGTCTCGTCAGGGCTATGGTTTTTTCAGTGGTCATGTATCGATGTGAGAATTGGACTGTGAAGAAAGCTGAGAGCTAAAGAACTGATGCTTTTGAACTGTGGTGTTGGAGAAGACTCTTGAGAGACCCTTGGACTGCAAGGAAATTCAACCAGTCCATTCTAAAGGACTGGTGTTCTTTGGAAGGAATGATGCTAAAGCTGAAACTCCAGTACTTTGGCCACCTCATGCGAAGAGCTGACTCATTGGAAAAGACTGTGATGCTGGGAGGGATTGGGGCAGGAGGAGAAGGGAATGACAGAGGATAAGATGGCTGGACGGCATCACCGACTCAATGGACGTTGAGTTTGAGTGAACTCCAGGAGTTGGTGATGGACAGGGAGGCCTGGCGTGTTGCAATTCATGGGGTTGCAAAGAGTCGGACACGACTGAGCGACTGAACTGGACTGAATGGTATGTAAAGCATTTTATAAATTATTTTACTTTGGAGAGACTGACAGGCTGTTAAAGTTTTCTCTCTCTCTCTTTAAGGGAAGATGAACTTTGATACTTCTAAAGGTATTTGCTGAATCTGGTAATACCACTTTGGTCTTTTCCCCCACTTGGAATATTCTCCCAGCTTCACATTCTTTTCCTTTCATTTACTGAAGACTCAGAAGCTGCTCACAATTTTCCTTTCCATCCCAAATACTGTAATTATATGTCAAGGTTGTATACATCATGCAAAATACCGAGCTGGATGAATCACAAGCTGGAATCAAGATTGTCAGGAGAAATATCAATACCTCAGATATGCAGATGACACTACTCTAACTACAGAAAAGTAAAGGGAACTAAAGAGCCTCTTAATGAGGGTGAAACAGGAGAGAGAAAAAGCCAGCTTAAAACTCAACATTCAAAAAACTAAGATCATGGCATCCAGTACCTCCACTTCATGGTAAAAAGAAGGGGAAAATGTCAAAGCAGTGACAGATTTTCTTTCTTTGGGCTCCAAAATCACTGCAAGTGGTGACTGCAGCTATGAAATTCAAAGATGCTTGCTACTTGGAAGGAAAGTGTGACAAACCTAGATAGGATATTAAAAAAGCAGACACATCACTTTGCCAACAAAATTCTGTACAGTCAGAGCTATGGTTTTTCTAGTAGTTGTGTATGGATGTGAGAGCTGTACTATAAAGAAGGCTGAATGCCAAAGAATTGATGTTTTTGAATTGTGGTGGTAGATAAGACTCTTTAGAGTCCCTTGGTGGAGAAGGCAATAGCACCCCACTCTAGTAGTTTTGCCTGGAAAATCCCATGGATGGAGGAGCCTGGTGGGCTGCAGTCCATGGGGTCACTAAGAGTCGGACACAAGTGAGCGACTTCACTTTCACTTTTCACTTTCATGCATTGGAGAAGGAAATGGCAACCCACTCCAGTGTTCTTTCCTGGAGAATCTCAGGGACGGGGGAGCCTGGTGGGCTGCCGTCTATGGGGTTGCACAGAGTCGGATACGACTGAAGTGACTTAGCAGCAGCAGCAGAGTCCCTTGGACTGCAAGGAGATCAAACCAGTCAATCCTAAAGGAAATCAACCCTCAATATTCTTTGGAAGGACTGATGCTGAAGCTGAAGCTTCTATACTTTGGCTACTTTATGCAAAGAGCCGACTCACTTAAAAAGACCGTGATACTGGGAAAGATTGAAGCCAAAAGTAGAAGGCCGCAGAGAATAAGATGGTTAGATAGCATCACTAACTCAGTGGAGATGAATCTGAGTAAACTCTGGGAGGCACTGAAGGACACGGAAGCCTGGCATGCTGTAGTCCATGGGTTCACAGAGTCGGAAGTGACTTAGCGACTAAACAATAACAATTCAACTTAAGTGCCAAATGCAAGATTCCATCCTTTCAGTTTCTTGATCTCATTATTATGATTTTCAACTTGACTCCACTTAATTATTGTATTTTTATGACCACATTCTGGTTGTGTTAACCTGTTCTTATATATTTCTGAAATCTTAAAATCAAACATCTGAGAGATTCCCATAGTTTCAGTTCACTGACTCTTATTTTCTTGACTCCATTATTTTCTGTGTATCAGTCCCCTGCTTTCTTTACTTGCTTCCTTCCTTAACTATTTAAATTATCACTTATCACTCTATCACTTCAATCACTTTCTTATTTTTAACTTAATATGTTTACTCCTTTGCCTTGATGAAACTATCCAGCAATAAACAACCCTAGAAGTAATGAATTAAAGATAATGTACTTTTAAACCTATTTAAAGATAGAGCTTAATAGTCACAGATACAGTTCTTTCTCTTTTTGGCTGTTGACAGAATATAAGAAGTTTCTTACATATTTTAAAAATTTACAATTAGACTCCTTCCTTTTATTTGGAAGGAAATGGAGTACAGACCTTGTAATCTATTGTAATCAAATGTTTTGCTGTATCAGAGAAAACATCATGTGATACACTCAGAGAAGTTGGGAAAATAATTCAAAATATAGTATAATTAACTCAAAATAAAATCCCCCTACCCTACAAGAATCCATATTATAACAACTTTTGGTGGTTGGAAGAAGAAAACATATAGATGTATTGCTGACACGATCTGTTGAGGGACAATGTGTGTACGTGTGCTGTATGGGGAGTGGAAGATGAAAGAAAGAAGTAAATCAAGGAATAAGAGAGATGAGATTTGTTGGGGATTGGAAGTATATATTTGGCCATGTCTAAGAAGTTCATCACATGCACGAACAGTGACCTACTGTCATATGGAGCTCTATTTTCTTCTTTATGGTAGACTTTTCCATTAAAATATGATCTGGGCAAGGCAAACTCAATAATCATCTTCCCATCTACACCACTTCTTTCAGTGTTTCTGAGTTCTAAGAATGGCACCACCATTACCTGGTGAGTGATGACAGCAACCTGGACAACATTCTTGATTCTTTACTAACCATTTAATCATCAAGTCACAATGACATTACATAATTTTAGATGTATGTTTTCTATTAAAGTGGTTAGAGTCAGTGATCTAAATTAATTAGAACACAATGAGTTGAATGTTAAAGATTCAAGTACCCAATGTTAAAGATTTCCAAGTACCCAAGGAAAATGAAAATCTGTTCCATGGTTACAGAACCTAGAGTTCAAACAGATGGTTGCAAAAAAGTCCCAGCCAGGGAATAAAATGGATCAGAAAACTAAGCAAAATCCCCACTACGCTGTATGCCAACTTCTCCAAAATAAGCAGGGTTTTGGATCTAGAAATCTGAGGCTATTTTTACCTTCTTAGCAGATACGAGATACTCCTTTTAAAAGGCAGCTGAACTATCCCAGAAGACATGCTGGACAATGAGTCTTAAGGGAAGAAGAGACTGAGGTATCCAGGGTTTGGGTAGTTTATTGTAAGACTAAGAAGATGATGTAAGAAGAGGGTCCTGAAAGTGAGATGGTACATTTACTTCCAATGAAAGGGCAGGAACATGTGCAGCTGTTCCCCAGGTACTACAGCTCGTTGCATTAATGCAGAAACTAAAGTCTAATTTTGTCCAGAAACAGACCTGCTTTTAAGAATAAGCGTATCTCTAGAGCCCAGAGTAAAATGAAGATCCAGAGCTTTACATTAATAAGATTATCAGAATCTCAGCATAATCCTTGAGTGTGTGGGGCCCTATTAATAAATAAGACTGAGTTTTCCAACTCCCATGGAAGGGACTCAGGGCAAATTAATTCAGGTTTAAATAAAATCTGAGTACAGTGGCTATAGTTCATACCCATTATAAATGGCATCAGTAAACATTTTAAGTCAAAGGACAGAGAAATGGAGCCAGGAAGTGAAAGTTAATACGACTGTTTCAAAATATTTCAAATCTAGACTTTGTTTCAAAAGTATATGTATGAAACGAGTTGCCAGTCCAGGTTCGATGCACGATACTGGATGCTTGGGGCTAGTGCACTGGGACGACCCAGAGGGATGGTATGGGGAGGGAGGAGGGAGGAGGGTTCAGGATGGGGAACACATGTATACCTGTGGCGGATTCATTTTGATATTTGGCAAAACTAATACAATTATGTAAAGTTTAAAAAAAAAAAGTATATGATTTTCACTTGAAATACTACCTGCTCACTCCTTGCTTTATGTTTTAGTGTTAAATTACATTACTTTAAGTTAATATTTTGTGCTTATAATGCTGATTTTGGGTTATTTCATTACTTTGACTTTAAATTATTGATAGAGTGAGAGAACTCTTGATACAGATCAAGTCTTGTTTTGGAAGTGTAGACTATCAGATTGAAATCCAATAACTATGTCCATCCTCTCATTTGAACCTGTTATATTTATTTATATAACTTTTTAGAAGCAATGGCATGCTATTCTATGAAGTTTCATAGCCATTAAATGAGAATGAGCTATGATACGAATATTTTTTATTTCTAAGCAGGTTAATTTTTTGGTCATCTTAGATTTCACAGTATTAACAAGATCACAATTAATATTAATAGATTGTTTCTTCTACTTAGTGCTACCAACATACTTGTCAATACAACTTGTAATGTATATTTTAAAAAAGCTCTCAAATTCTAGTTTTTCCACAGGGAAGAAATCAAGATCAATAACATTATATGAATTCAAAAGTTAAAATATGTTAGAGCCAATGAGCAGCATAATTGAGTCAAAAGATAAAATTAAAAGGAATTGTATGTTAAAACTAAACATTTTATATAAAACAGGAAGTAGAATATTATAGAGATGAAATTCCTTCAGATTTAACATATATTTAATAACAAGAATATATCTATAAGTGGTATTCAACCTCTCCACTGAGGAAACTACAAGGCTATTGGAAGAGGCAGGCACATCTACATTGCTATAAAACAGTAAGTGATATACCATAGATAGTTGCAATACAGATAATTATCACAAACTATGAGGAATCAGGTTTACAAAAGATAGAGAACCCAGGAAACTCTATAGAAAGGGTGACATGTGACCTCAGCTAAAACAGGTTGACCATATTTTCCTATTTCTTCTAGTATATGTCTTCAAAAAGCAGCCAGACTAATCTTTTTAAACATAAATCAGATCATGTTACCCTTCTGCTCAAAACCCTTCACTGTTTTTCATGCCACTTAGGATAAAGTCACAAATCCTTGTGATCTACAGGACTTTAAATCATCAGGCTCATATGTTCCTCTCCAGCCTCATCTCAAGACACCACCCCCACCACTCACTGAGCTGTAGACATAGAACTCCCCTTTCTGTTCATTTTATTATCTCTATAGTCTGAGTCTTTGTAATGTTTGTCTCCTAATGTTCTATATTCCACACTTTGCTGATGATTCCCTTCTCATCCCTCAAAACTTGGCCTAAACTGACCTTCTTTGAAAAAGTCTTTGCATCTATTGAGATAATCATATGGGGAGGGAGGAGCGAGGAGGGTTAAGGATGGGGAACATGTGTGTACCTGTGGCGGATTCATGTTGATGTATGGCAAAACCAATACAATATTGTAAAGTTAAAAAATAAAATAAAATTTAAAAAAAAGGAAAAAAAAAAAGAAAAAGTCTTCCCTGAAATCTCTAATCTAAAATAAAGATTCTCTGTTACACTCTTTCTTTCAGAGTACCCTATATTTTTCTTTCCTAACGTTTGCTGAATTTTGTTATTAATGTTTTATTTCTATAATTATTTGTTTACTACCAGCCCCTTCTACCAGACTATAATTTAATTATGTGAGGGCAGGCCAGGCTTTGGTGCTCAGCTGTTTCATCAAATACTAGTCTAGATGTTGCTGTGAAGGTATTTTGTAGGTGTGATAACATGTATAAACAGTTGACTATAAGTAAAGGATATTATGCCCAGTAATGTGGGTGGGACTCATCTAATCAGTTGAAGGTCTTAAGAGAAAAGACCTAGGTTTCCTGGAGAAGAAGGAATTCTGCCTCAAGACAGAAATCCTGTCTGTGCTTCCAGACTGCCAGCCCAGCCTACAGATTTCAGATTTGCCAGGTCCCATAAGCATGTGAGCCAATTCTTTAAAATAAATAAATATCTATATATCTATATTCATATCCATACCTACATCTATATCTGTATCTTATATATATTCTGTTGGATCTTTTCTGTTTGTCTGGTGAACCCTGACTGATACAGTCTGCTTCTACTTGTAAAACTGTGTGATACTATACAGGTTTCACTTAAACTCTGAAATCTTCAAATTTCTTTATTGTAATATGAAAAAAAAAATTCAGTATCAACCTTAATAGAGATTTTCTGAATGTTAAAAAAAAATCTCATTTAACATTCTTAGTATAGTGCCTGGCAAACAATAAATATTTAATTAATGTTAGATGTGGTGGTATTGTTATTATTATAAGAAACAAATATCTAGAGTTAGCTATTTTTAAAGATGTTTATGTTATAATATTACTTTAAATTCAAATAATAAAGTTTTCTTAAATCTATCTTATACTTGAGATCCCAGGACAGTTGATCAACTATTATCCTGGCCATATTCCAGATGTTCTCTCTAGCTAACAGAATCACTTCTACCAGAATTTTTCTTAGTGTCCTTTCCACAGGTAACCAACCCCTAAATTCTTCCAGACAGAGACTGGATAAAAACATTCAATGAGATAAGACAGTCCTAATATATATAAATGAAGGACCTTAGCAATCTAAATATAGTGACCTGACTCACTACTATTTTTCTAGAAAACATTGTGCAGAAGAAAACAAAACAATTTTATACCCACAAAATTTTAGTAGAAAAACACTTTATTATTGTCTCAAAAATAGCCTAATTTGAGATGAAAACCTTTCCTAAGAAAAAGTGAATAGAGAAATATGAAATAAAATATTTTTAAAGAATGTTATTACTTCTCCATAATACATGCTTATATTATTACTTATATGTAAGCAAAATTAAGAATGATATAAATCTAATAATTTGAAGAGTTGACTCTAAAAGATTAAAAACAAACCATTTCTACACTCTTGCTATATATGAGAAATGATAGTCTAAAATACTTGTCTAAACAAATTTTGTATTGTTATACATAATTATAAATTAGAAATAACTTCCATTAGATTACTTGTAAAAGTTTAGATTTTCTTTTAAAGCCATTCTAAAGAGTCATTAAAAAGATTTCAGGAAAAAAATTAAGCAATTTATAATACTTTAAAATAATAGTCTATGAGTAATTTTTAAGTTTATAGTTATTTTTTATTTATAACTTTTAAAATTAACCTATGAGTTACTCTTTACTTCTAGTATTTTTTTTTACAACTCACCTATGAGAAACCGCTCCCCATGCACCATGCTTATTTGTGAGAATGTTCAAGATTTTCTGTTTCAACTGATTTGCAGTCACGTGGTCCCGATGCTTTGCGGCACTTATGAGATGGTCACACATCTTCTCTTCCTCTCTTCTATCAGCAGCATATTGGGCACACTGTGACTAGAAGAAATACCAACAGTGCATGATAATACACCTCTATCTATATAGGAAAGAAATGGTATCTAGCCTTGAATTAAAGGGTAATCATTATCAATTCAATTTTTAAAATTCAGATAATATAATATTTTGAAAGATATTCTAGTATATATGTATGTGTATATATATATATGCATATACACATGGTCACTTTTTAAACTGGTAAAACTGTGTTCTTTCTATGTGTTTATACATAAAGTATATGGAAAGCAATTTGAATGTTAATAATCTGGGTCTCTCGCATTGTAGGCAGATTCTTTACCATCTGAGTCCCAAGGAAAGCTCATTAAGTAATATTATCAGATAATTTATGACTTTTAATCTACTTTCCAATTCTGAAATTCTGATTTTAACATATTCTAAAAGTGAGCATTTTAGAAACAAAATAGTTTATCAAAAATGCAAATCTACTTATTATTTTACCAATACAATGTTGTTGTTGCTGTTTAGTTGCTACGTAGTGTCTGACTTTTTGTGACCCCATGGATGGTAGCCTGCCAGGCTGCTCTATAGATGGGATTTCCCAGCAAGAACACTGGAGTGATTTGCCATTTCCTTTTCCAGGAGATTGTCCCGACCGAGGGATTGAACCCAGGTATCCTGCATTGGCAGGGGAATTCTTTACTGCTGAGCTACCAGGGAAGCCCCTAATATAGTATATAAGTGTTCATTGTTCAGTCATGTCCAGTTCTTTGCCACACCATGGACTGTAGCCTGTCAGGTTCTTTTATCCATGGAATTCTCCAGGCAAGATTACTGGAGTAGGTAGCCATTCCCTCCTCCAGGGGATCTTCCTGACCCAGGGGTTGAACCCAGGTCTCCTGAATTGCAGGAAGATTTTTTTTTTTTTTACCATCTGAGCCACCACGGAAGCCCAATATAGTATCAGCTCAGTTCAGCTGCTCAGTTGTATACAACTCTTTGCAAATCCATGAACTGCAGCAAGCCAGGCCTCCCTGTCCATCACTAACACGCGGAGTCCACCCAAACCCATGTCCATTGAGTCAGTGATGTCATCCAGCTATCTTATCCTCTGTCGTCCCATTCTCCTCCTGCCCTCAATCTTTCCCAGCATCAGGGTCTTTTCAAATCAGTCAGCTCTTCACATCAGGTGGCCAAAGTATTGGAGTTTCAGCTTCAAAATCAGTCCTTCCAATGAACACCCAGGAATGATCTCCTGTAGGATGGACTGGTTGGATCTCCTTGCAATCCAAGAGACTCTCAAGAGTCTTCTCCAACACCACAGTTCAAAGCATCAATTCTTTGGCACTCAGCTTTCTTTACAGTCCAACTCTCACATCCATACATGGCCACTGGAAAAACCATAGCCTTGACTAGATGGACCTTTGTTGACAAAGAAATGTCTCTGCTTTTTAATATGCTATCTAGGTTGGTCATAACTTTCCTTCCAAGGAGTAAGCGTCTTTTAATTTCATGGCTGCAGTCACCATCTGCAGTGATTTTGGAGCCCAGAAAAATAAAGTCTGACACTGTTTCCACTGTTTCCCTATCTATTTTCCATAAAGTGATGGAACTGGATGCCATGATCTTAGTTTTGTGAATGTTGAGCTTTAAGCCAACTTTTTCACTCCCCTATTTCACTTTCATCAAGAGGCTCTTTAGTTCCTCCTCACTTTCTGCCATAAGGGTGGTGTCATCTGCATATCTGAGGTTATTGATATTTCTCCCAGCAATCTTGATTCCAGCTTGTTGCTTCCTCCAGCCCATCATTTCTCATGATGTACTCTGCATAGACGTTAAATAAGCGGGGTGACAATATACAGCCTCGACGTACTCCTTTTCCTATTTGGAACCAGTCTGTTGTTACATGTTCAGTTCTAACTGTTGCTTCCTGACCTGCATACAGGTTTCTCAAGAGGCAGGTCAGGTGGTCTGGGATTCCCATCTCTTTCAGAATTTTCCACAGTTTATTGTGATGCACACAGTCAAAGGCTTTGGCATGGTCAATAAAACAGAAGTAGATGTTTTTCTGGAACTCTCTTGCTTTTTCCATGATCCAGCGGATGTTGGCAATTTGATCTCTGGTTCCTCTGCCTTTTCTAAAACCAGCTTGAACACCTGGAAGTTCACGGTTCATGTATTGCTGAAGGCTGGCTTGGAGAATTTTGAGCATTAGTTTACTAGCGTGTGGGATGAGTGCAATTGCGCGGTAGTTTGAGCATTCTTTGGCATTACCTTTCTTTGGGATTGGAATGAAATGTCTTACTTAAAAATGTTATGTTCCTGATAATTATATATAAATCAAAACTGTGCCATTTAATAGTGTTCCATGAGAAACGCTGGACTGGAAGAAACACCAGCTGGAATCAAGATAGCTGGGAGAAATATCAATAACCGCAGATATGCAGATGACACCACCCTTATGGCAGAAAGTGAAGAGGAACTCAAAAGCCTCTTGATGAAAGTGAAAGTGGAGAGTGAAAAAGTTGGCTTAAAGGTCAACATTCAGAAAACGAAGATCATGGCATCCGGTCCCACCACTTCATGGGAAATAGATGGGGAAACAGTGGAAACAGTGTCAGACTTTATTTTTCTGAGCTCCAAAATCACTACAGATGGTGACTGCAGTCATGAAATTAAAAGACGCTTACTCCTTGGAAGGAAAGTTATGACCAACCTAGATAGCATATTCAAAAGCAGAGACATTATTTTGCCAACAAAGATTCGTCTAGTCAAGGCTATGGTTTTTCCTGTGGTCATGTATGGATGTGAGAGTTGGACTGTGAAGAAGGCTGAGCGCCGAAGAATTGATGCTTTTGAAGTGTGGTGTTGGAAAGGACTCTTGAGAGTCCCTTGGACTGCAAGGAGATCCAACCAGTCCATTCTGAAGGAGATCAGCCCTGGGATTTCTTTGGAAGGAATGATGCTAAAGCTGAAACTCCAGTACTTTGGCCACCTCATTCGAAGAGTTGACTATTGGAAAAGACCCTGATGCTGGGTGCGATTGGGGGCAGGAGGAGAAGGGGACGACAGAGGATGAGATGGCTAGATGGCATCACTGACTCGATGGACATGAGTCTCAGTGAACTCCGGGTGTTGGTGATGGACAGGGAGGCCTGGCGTGCTGCGATTCATGGGGTCGCAAAGAGTCAGACACAACTGAGCAACTGATCTGATCTGATCTGACCTGATGCCATAAATGGCAATGTGGTATAGAAGATAGTTTAGGAATTTAGAGTTTCATTCAATTTCACACTTTATGTAAATTCTTTTTTCTCTGTATTCAGTTTTATATTCATAAAATAAAGGGCTAAAACAAGATTTTCTCTACAGAGTATCTTAGCTCTGGAATTTAGTGTATTCAAAGTGTTGTTGAATGATAACTACTCTCTTAATCTTCTCTACCTAATAATCAGTTGTCCTCTCAGCTATATGTATTCAAGTTCATTGGTATTAGAAACATAGGCAATCTTGTGTATCAAAAAGGTTCAATACAAACATGAACATGTGATGAAACATCTCTTTAATCCTAAGTCTTTTTTGTATAATGATTTACGTATAGAGTGACTGAATATTTTAATATTATCAAGTATTAATATGAGTCATATAATTATAAAAAAGTTTTATACATCTAAAATACACATATAATGAGTTCACATTCATTATTATGAAGTAAAAATCCTTCATGGAAGGTATATGAGCATAATCCTTTCAACTATCTCTAGATTTAGACTACCAAAGTCATGTCTTCCAGAGAAATAATCCTTCAGTAACCTAAGAAGGATTAATTCATTTTCCAATTTATCTTTTTGTACAGGGACTCACCAATTAGTACAATGATCTGTCTCCATAATGAGGTTAATATTTCATTAGCTCATTGGAGAGTAAAATTAAATTTTCATTTTTCTTCCTTAACAATTACAGTGGTTAGCCAAAAAACTTAACTGTTAAGTACCCATCTCAAATTAAATATACTTTTTTTCCTAATTACAGGCTTATATGGGAGATATAGAAATTCCTCAAGAAGTCCTAGTATAAAATGTTATGGCTTTTATAAAATCTATTACAATTTAAAAGTGGAATATGTTTGGTAAACTACACATGCACACAGATACACACACATCAATGCACTTTATTAATATAGCTTTAACCTAAAAGGAACAAATAGAAAATTTGGGTTAAAAAAAACAATGCACGTTTATTAAGTAACAATGATAATACTCTCAAAATTTGGTTTACATCAGTATTTTATGTGTACACAATCTAAAAACACTGAGTTGTTCACATTCCGTTCACAGCATCTATACCTCCTTTAGCTGTGTGTCCTTAATCAGAGAGATCTCATTTTCACCAAGATGGTGAAAATGGTATTAAGGGTGTGTGAAAACAATCTTACTCTTTAAATGTATAAAGCACGCATACACAGTACACAAACAAATAAACAGCATATTGGCTATAATTATAATAAATCATGGTAGGGGCTGATTAGGGTGACAACTATTTAAAAATTTTCGTTAGGGGGACAATAATGTACAAAGGTTGTAAAACATCATTCTTAGCTTAGTATCATCTTGGTTAAATATATGTTAGAGCTTGTAATTAAAATCTGATGGCTTGAAAATGTATCTTAAATGCTTTCACATGTCAAATATTGATCTGCTTATATCCCCACAAAATAACTTGCTTTTCTTAGTAGAAATATGATCAACTCAAAACTGATTCTGCAGGGAATTCAGTTAATATTCTAAACCTTATTACTAAAAGAGGTCAAAAGTCAACTGAACATTGCTATTTTGTCTAGAGTTCTGACATATCTTATACCTAAACATATTATTCAAAGCAGATAACTTAATCTTTTCTCATCATCCAGATTAGAGTATGATACCTGATTTATAAAGATTCGATGTTATTTATGGTTGGAAAGATACAAAACTTCATTCTGACAAACACTTAACTGTTGATGTATTTTTATTAGAATTTATATTTTTTTCAAATAAGACTGCTACAATCCCATATGACAGGTGTGTGGTGTCTCATTTGACAAATGAAGTGGATATTATGGTTATTATAACAAAACAGTTATTTCTGCCTTATTTTCAGCGAGGTAGATCAGAGATCTCTAGACCTATATCAACCTGCATGACTAAGAGAGCTGCTTTATTGAGATAAAAACCTCAAAACTGGAAATATGGGTTCTAGCTTCCAGCTGCACGACACTTGTTCATATGCTGTATCAGGAGCATAAATTGGTGGACTTAGGTATTATTTTCAAGGCCAACCTAAGTCTAACACCAGGTCACCTAAATATTTCTGAAAATAAGTTTATTGAATCAGGGTAATATGTCAAATAATTATTGACATGCTAGAAATATAAGAATAATATTTATTTTAAAAACTATTAGTATGTACTATGTACTACTTGGAATACCTTAAGTTTTTGAATATAAAATAGAAATGATAGTTTGTTCTTTATGCAAATTATAATTTGTGCTTATGAAGATTTTAAACTATTATGTTTCCATATATACATACAGATCTACATATACATCATATATAATAGGATTGCTTCATTTGTTAATAAAGTATAAATTATAAAAATAAAATATGAACTAAAATGATCTTTGGTCACTCTAAATAGAGATGAATACATTATTAAATAATAAATTAGAGAAGAGTAAAACTGTTTCTTCACATAACCACTATTACACCCATATCTAATGGTGTGTAAACTATGCTTAAAAATTACTAAAGGAATTGCACTGTAAAACTGTATGTGCCTTTAAGAATAAGTTAGAACAACCTCAGTCTATCAAGTGGTTAAGCATAATGCTAGAGTAGTCTTTTCATATTGCAAATGAGGTAATAAGAAATAAGTGCCCTGTCTGACATTTACTAAAGCTTTTAAAAACAACTGAAATGCCTTCAGTGAAACTTTCGTCTCGAAAAAAAAAAACTTATATAAGGTTACCATTGGTGACAACTGACTTGTAAGAGAAAAGCAGAATTTAATTCACTCCCCAAACCTTACCTCAAACTCTGCATGTTTATGTACATCCTCAGCTCTCTGTCTGTTCAAAATAAACTCAGCTTCATTTGCAACACGAACTATATGGTCCTTCATAGCATGGCATAGCAATCTGAAAAGAAAAATACCTTTGGAATTAATATTAATAACTGTGCAACTCAACTTTTTTCAGTAATCAAATTTCAGTATTGTAAATATTAACTATGCATAAATTTTAGATAAGTCTAAATCATACAATTACAAAATATGCTATTAAACTGTTTCAGCAATGCCTTTTAAATATAGTGTGTCTTGTGAACAAATGATTCAGTTAATTTAATAAAGTTATTAAACACAAGAAAAACAAGGATTTTGGACACTTTTAAAATGGTTAAAACAACAGAATTCAGTGTCATGAAAGTAAAGTTTTACCCAAAACCTGGATAATCGTACGTTAGAAAATCTAGACTGGATTCTTAACTTTAATTAATATAGACACTAGGACTAAATTACATCTAAAATTCGCTTATATGCTCAATCCTTAATTCTAAGATAGAACCTTCCTGAAACAAATTCTGAGGAGCAGTGAGTTCAAGATAGTTTCTCACTAGAAATCTTACAAAAATCTATGTCTGTTCTGACATAAACTTTGTTATCCCATGGTGAGATTTGGGTTAAATTGACTGTCACTCTAGGAACAGCAGAACTTCCTGGCCATATGACGGAGGCCTCACTTAAGAGGAACGCAGGCACATTCCAAAGGGAATATTGTCTAGTTTTCAGGATGGATGTTAACAACGTAAGTTATTCAAAGAACATAAGAGTAAGGGGAAATCTACTAGAAGCCATAATACTTGGCTCTAACTTGGAAAGTGGCTCAAACACTTCTGTAAATAATGTTGGAGGGCAAACAATCATACAGATAGTCTTAAATTTAATCACTGAGGAAGCTGGGAAAATAAAAGAAGTTAAAGACTAAACTTCCCAACTATTAACTTTTGATGACCTCATTGGTCTATATTTTATAGATAATCTTCAAAAGAGAAGAGGTTGGAGTCTTTGGTTCAGTGGCTTTATCTAGTGCATGAAGGCTGAAGAAAGCCAGGAAGAAATCTAATATGTGTGAATCAGTGCAGATTATATTTAAATAGATTAACAGAAGACAGCAGGAAGGGAGAGACTCAGGGTCTGGCTGGTTAATAGGTATTATACCATTCTTAGCAACAAAACAGTGGATGACCAAAGCCAAGAGGCATGGCGGCAGAGCAGGGGATGGGGTAGGAGAGATTCATGCCTCAGATACACCAGAGAAAACTGTATTGGTTGTCTGAAAGTCTGTCCTCCCAGTTCTTCACTGAGGAGTTATACATCAACTAATGCATGATATGTTTGTATGTGTGTTTTTTTTAAAGCAGAAATTTATTAAGATCCATTTATATAGTGTTTTACAGACCAAGTATACACACACACACACATACACACACACACACACACAGAATCCTCAACATTCAGGCAATCAACACTATTCTCAGAAGTGCATTTTAAGAAGACAGACTTCTTTGCCCTCATCTCCTAAAATGACACTTCTGTTTATACTCCTAAAAATGATGAATTTACTACACCGCCTCTCAAGAACAATCCCACTGAATCCCAAAGCCTCTTCAGAGGGTGAAGAAAGATTAGCAGAGAACCTTCTCCACAACACAGTGCCACACCCAGATGGGTAGTGCAAGAGACACAGAAATGGCTTCAAGGAGTGTATGCCCAATAATGGGGCTGTGAGGAGAGGCTGGGGGCCCTACAATACTGAATGGCTTCCAGGGCCTCTTATTCCTCCTCATCTTCTCATGCAGCACGGCTCCTGGAGATTTAGGCTCCGGGAGTACATCTGGCACCTTACTAGGTGCTTTGCCTAAAGCCCCTATGGTGATGTCAAACAGAATTCTGTCAATTTCTATTGCTGCTGCTTCTTTCATTTCTTCTTGATTGCCCATGCTTTCAAAAGTGTCCTCTAACATCTTTTCTATGATCCCAGTCTTCATCGTCTCTTTGGACAGCTCCCACACGGTGGCCTGGATTTCCAAGATCTTCACAAGATGCTGCATGGCCTTCATCACCTCTGTGTTCTTCTGCAAGAGAACCAGCCACTCACACAACTGTCGGCTGGTTCTTCACCCCTGTGAGCACGGAGTTCATGTGCGCTTTGGATGTACAGAGCTTGCTCATGGCCTTCCTTGACCTGAATCATCTCCTTGGCCAGAACCATGCAGACATCCTTCTGATCCTTTCTGGCAGCATCATTCATAGACTGTTTCACTTTTTCTTCTTCTCTATGGATATCTCATATCTGCCCGTCAACGACTCTCATTTCTTATCTTTAGTGACCATTCACTGACCAGCTCTTCCGGCGGCTTCTCCTGGGTTTTTCCAAATAGCCCCATGGCGAACTGAACTGAACTTGCACTTCCCAGCTTTCCATTCCCTGAGCCCAGGCAGGTCACAGGCAGCTGCTTGGGTGGGGCCATTGAGAGGCATGTGTGATGTTTTATTTCCATGCCTCTACTTATCTGACTCTTTTAAAGGGGAGCTAAAAATCCCCAAATCTAAGATTCCTTTAGAATCTTCAATTCTATCTCACTTCAGGAAGTCACTCTATTGGCCATAATCAGCTTCACATATTATATTTTTAAGCTCAAATAATCTACTCTGTGTCACAGTCACAGATAAGAATCCTAACCTTTCTCTCTTCCCTTCACTTGTCTCTCCCTGGTTCTAGGCAGAAAAAAAAAAAAAAAGACTTCCAACTTCCACTTCTGTGATCCCTCTGTTTTCTCTTAGTCCTTCATCCACTGCTCAATTTATTTCCTTTTTCACTAACTTGGATCCCGTGATTCCACATTTTAAGCATCCTCTTGCAGCACCTTCACTCAATCCGTGATCTGTGCTACAGCTGCTTAGGAAATATGTAACGCTAGGTAAAGATGGGGGTATCCCTTCTCAGTCCTACATCTGGACCTCTGAGGAAACTTAAGTTGACTTTTCTAAGCTAATTTTGTTAATGCTGTATTCCTCGTCATGTGTGGTTATTTAGGTCTCTGTTTTTATTAATTAGTGGAAGTTAATGATTAGAAAAAAATTTCTTTAAATGCCTAAATCTAAAAAAATCTCTCAGACTTTCTCAAGGAGCTGCGTGTATGTGTTGACAGTCCTTGAGCACTCAACCAGGCAGGTTTCAACCCTACCTTTGTGTTTACTTCCTGCTGCCACAGAATCTTAGCATCCACAGGTGAGAGTCTGGAACTTTCTCCTCTTTCCAGAGCATGAAAACTAAGCATGTGCAGGGCCCTTTAGAATTTCAGAAGTATGTCCGAGCTTTTCAAAGTGCTGTGTACATTTTGGAGAAGGAAATGGCAACCCACTCCAGTACTCTTGCCTGGAGAATCCCATGGATGGAGGAGCCTGGTGGGCTGCAGTCCATGGGGTCCCTAAGAGTCGGACACGACTGAGCAACTTCACTTTGACTTTTCACTTTCATGCACTGGAGAAGGAAATGGCAACCCACTCCAGTGTTCTTGACTGGAGAATCCCAGGGATGGGGGAGCCTGGTGGGCTGCCATCTACGGGGTCGCACAGAGTCGGACACGACTGAAGTGACAGCAGCAGTGTACATTTCACTCCCCTGCTGTTCCTCTCAAGCTTTTCGGTTTGTCTACCATTGGCCTCAATTGTTCTCTATCACCTCAGGCAATGGCAACCTAAGATACTGGCCTATAAAGGCCTTCAACAAACACCCTCAGTAAAGCAGCTTTCTTTTCACACTGGGCCAGTTCCAAGTTAGGCAAAAGGAATCTTTTAACCTATTCTTCCAGGGAGTCACTAGACAGATCAAAAGTAAGTGATTAAAATTCTTTGCTAATGATGTCTATTTCCCTCTGGCAGAGTGGCTTATAATGTGTGCTTTTTTAATTGTTTCCTTTGAACTGGGAAGCAAAGGTTGGCACTGGAGTTAAGTTAAAATGTCACAAAATTACTGCACCATCACACCCCCTAATAGTTTTTGAAAATATTTTTGTTGTGTATACAATTTTTGAGACTTTTTTCTTCAAACATTGAAAGTATTATGTCCTTATCTTCTAGCTTTCTTTGTTGCTGTCATTCTACTTTCCCATTTTTCTAAATGATCAGTTCCTTCTTTCTGGGTGCTTTTACCTCTTTATTTTTGGCTTTGCCCAGTTTCAGTACCATGTGTCTAGCCTGGGTTTCTTTTTATTTATCCTATTTGAGGTACACTGTGATTTTCATATTACTATATTTTTATTTTCAATCAGCTTTTAAAAATTCACAAACATTATCTTTTAAAATATTTCATTTCACCTACTCTGTATTTATTTTCCTTTTTTAATTCTGATGATTTACAAATTAAACTTTCTTATTCTACCTCCACACCTCTTAATATCACTTTCATTTTTCATTTCTTTCTCTTTCTGCATTTTGGGTAAAAATCTCAAAATCTATTTTTCAAGTCAGTGTAATTCCCTTCATCTTTGTATAATCTGATGAATCATTAATACACAAGAGTTTTTCCAAATTGTATTTTTAAAATCTATGAAACTGTTAGTCACTCAGTAATGTCTGACTCTTTATGATCTCATGGACTGTAGCCTGTCAGGCTCCTCTGTCCATGGGATTCTTCAGGCAAAAGTAGTGGAGTGGGTTGCCATTCCCTTCTCCAGCAGACCTTCCTGGCCCAGGGATCAAACCCAGGTCTCTTACATTGTAGGCAGACTCTTTACTCTCTGAGCCACCAGGAAAACCTTAAAAAAAAAAAAAAAAATATATATATATATATATATATATATATATATATCCCCCAAGGACTATCAAGATTAGAATTAAGAAATTCAGGAAATAAAATAGTACAAAACCGAATGAATAAAAAGAGACCATGGGAAGCTTTGAAAAACTGAGGTGACAGAATTTAAGGCTTTCCTGAGCAACCAGGAAAGCCATATTCATATTCATCCTAGGGGTAGGATGTGAATGTTCTACAGCAGAAGATAACCCTCACTGCCCATTCAGCTTTATTCACTCTTCAATCTGTTGAAATCTGACTTTAAGATCATCCTATATTAAGCACTAATCTTGTCAATTTTATTTATTTTTAATCTGCTTCTGTATTACTTAAACATTGTTTTAATTCAAGCCTAATCATCTGTCATCCAATTACAACAGCCACCCGATTTCTCTGACTTTCTCAAATCTTCAGTTCCTCTGTTACATTTTTCGCTGTGCCACTAGTGTTATTTACACTTCTTGGCTACTTTTATTGACAAGATAATAGTTAAACATTATACATAGACATCGGTCTCGGAGAAGGCAATGGCAAGCCACTCCAGTACTCTTGCCTAGAAAATCCCATGGATGGAGGAGCCTGGTAGGCTGCAGTCCATGGGGTCGCTACGAGTCGGACGCGACTGAGCGACTTCACTTTCACTTTTCACTTTCACTTTTCACTTTCACACAATGGAGAAGGCAATGGCAACCCACTCCAGTGTTCTTGCCTGGAGAATCCCAGGGACAGCAGAGCCTGGTGGGCTGCCGTCTGTGGGGTCGCACAGAGTCGGACACAACTGAAGCGACTTAGCAGCATAGACGTCGGTCTACTTTTCCAACTTTTTTTTTTTTTAACTTTTCCAACTTTATCTACCGCCTTTTCAATATATGTTTTTTTTGTGTTTCAGAGGACATAGTTCTTTTAATGATTCATGCAACTTCAGGATTTCTGTACGTGCTACTTCTTTGTGGAACTCTTACCACTCACTCCTCTCCATACAACTAAGAGACCTTGTCCCAATTTCTCAGATGTTCTGGGAATTATATTTATCACGCTGTCTTATGGACTTCTCCCCCTCTTTTTTCCTTTTAACAAGTCTCTCTTAGACTGTGAAGTTCGTTAAATGAAGTACAATCCCTATTCATCTCTGTATCCAACATGATTTGCATGGTAGCTGTTGAGAAACATGGACTCACTAATAACACATGACTAAATGGAAAAAATGACTGAATGAATTCCTGAGCAGGTTATGTAGGAAGGAGGGGAAAAGAAGAAATATAATTTTAATGATAAATTAGCTTAACACTATAAAATTCTATTATATATTTAGCACATAGAAAACGGGTAAATAAAAATATCATATAACTTGGTAATTATGGAACATTTTCTTCCTCAGAGTATCTGTACAACACAGGAAGTAAATGAACTGGTCTTCATCTTCTACTCTAAGTTTATTTTTCAAAGGGACTAGAAAAAGAAAACAATTTGTTGAATCCCATTCATTCTTCTTCTAGAATGGAGCTGTCATAGATACAGGAAAGCAATCAGGGAACAAAACAAAGCATTCTCTTCCAAATGGAATACATATCATTATGGCAAGTTCTGTTTACTAGGAAGTCTCTAATTCTATGCAATTTGTTATAATTTAAATTGTTTTTCATTGATTAGAAGCCCTGAGATCCTGAATTTTAAATATAAATAGTTTCTGTTGTTTTATTGAAAGAAAAAATGTCAACAGAAAAGGCAAATAAATCTTTCATCCTCTATAGATGAATGGGAGAACAGAAGGAAGAACTAGTTTATTTTTAAATTCTGCTTTTTATTAATGTTATAAATTTGGACAAATAATTTTCCATGTGTCTTAAGTTTTAGTCTTCTGATTAGAAAATGGGTGTGTAATGTCTCACATATCCTAAAAACTAGAAGAAATAGTACATGCTCAAGCTGTAAGATTAGATTTTTAGATCCCGATTTAGTCAAGAAGACAGGTCCTTATCAGAAGAGAAGTGGCCACACAGTGTAGGAGCAGATGTAATACCTCTGCGTTAATTTCAGTGGCCCCAGAATGTAAAAGGAAAGGCATAAAGTTTCTGGTGACACTGTAAGGAAAAGTTTGACTGAATCAGAAAAGTTCAATTTCTTCCTGTGATTTTTTTAAAGACTATTAAAAAATCTGGAAAAAAATACGATTCTCATTTTTCAATTTAAATAATATAAAGTTCAAAGGAGATTATAATTTTTAAAATAAAATTATGTCCATATTTGCTTTATTGGATAATAAAAAACATAAAGGTATTTTTTATTGTTTTAAATCTTATTTTCACAAAAAAAACTAGAGTTGATTTTTTTTTTTTTCTTTTTTTAATCCTACATAGTGTGCCTCTATCTGTTTAGGCCCTAAAAGAAGCCTTCCCCAATCATCACTGTCTACAGGAACAGGTCCTTCTTCTACAGTCAATGCAATTTTTATACCATTTTTTTTGCACGACTTATTTATAATGCCTGTGACATTTTGAACTGTTTAACATTTTGTGCATATAAACTCTAACTTCTCAATTACAAATTACTTTCAGATGAAGACCAGATGTAAAATGTATTTATATCACTGCTAACACTATTTAACAAGTATTTTATAGCATTTATTCAGTTTTTTTTCCTGTATGTATGGTAATTATATAGAAATTAAGAATGTCAGAAATACCTGTACTGCTATTACACTATTTTTGGTAATTAGAAAATAACTAATCCTTTTAGCTTGGACTGTGACTCTTTACAACAGTCATGCTATAAAATAAGTATTCTGTTTTTCCACACATTGTTCTGTAGAGAGCAACTGAGGGATATAAATCGTCTGTGTTGTCACCTTATGAATATGGGAACTAATCAGCCTATAATCAAAGCATTGAAGCCATTACCCAGACACCTTGGGGAGAGTTCCTAGACTAAATTAATGGCCAGGCCATGACTATGTGCACACGTGCTCAGTTCCTCAGTCGTGTCTGATTCTTTGCAACACCATGGACTGTAGACCACCAGGCTCTTCTGTCCATGGTACTATCTATACAGGCAACAACACTGGGGGAGCTGCCATTTCCTCTCCCAGGGGGTCTTCCTGACCCAGGATTGAGCTCATGTCTCGTGCAACTCTCACACTGGCAGGCAGATTCTTTAACACTGAGCCACCTGGGAAACCATGCCATGACTGGTTTTTTGAATCCTAGCTGGCATTTGCTTGTAGTAAGAAAGAACAATAAAAACAACAACAAAACTATGTCTTTAGGAAAAAAGGAACAGGAAGAAATATGGCACTGAAATGACTCTACCAAAAATAGGGTACCTTTCCCTTTTCATTGTTTTAAATGTAAGAAACCATTTGTGTCTTATGAAATAAACTACTTCAGTTCAGTTCAGTTCAGTCGCTTAGTTGTGTCTGACTCTCTATGACCCAAGAATTGCCCCACACCAGGCTTTCCTGTCCATCACCAACTCCCGGAGTTCACTCAAACTCAGGTCCATTGAGTCGGTGATGCCATAAAGCCATCTCATCCTTTGTTGTCCCCTTCTCCTCCTGCCCCCAATCCCTCCCAGCATCAGAGTCTTTACCAATGAGTCAACTCTTCGCATGAGATGGCCAAATTATTGGAGTTTCAGCTTTAGAATCAGTTCTTCCAAAGACCACCCAGGGTTGATCTCCTTTAGAATGGACTGGTTGGATCTCCTTGCAGTCCAAGGGACTCTTAAGAGTCTTCTCCAACACGACAGTTCAAAAGCATCAATTCTTCGGTGCTCAGCTTTCTTCACAGTCCAACTCTCACATCCATACATGATCACTGGAAAAACCAAAGCCTTGACTAGAAGAACCTTTGTTGGCAAAGTAATGTCTCTGCTTTTGAATATGCTATCTAGGTTGGTCATAACTTTCCTTCCAAGGAGTAAGCATCTTTTAATTTCCTGGCTGCAATCACCATCTGCAGTGATTTTGGAGCCCCCCAAAATAAAGTCTGACACTGTTTCCACTGTTTCCCCATCTATTTCCCATGAAGTGATGGGACCAGATGCCTTGATCTTTGTTTTCTGAATGTTGAGCTTTAGGCCAACTTTTCCACTCTCTTCTTTCACTTTCATCAAGAGGCTTTTTAGTTCCTCTTCACTTTCAGCCATAAGGGTTGGTGTCATCTGCATATCTGAGGTTATTGATATTTCTCCCAGCAATCTTGATTCCAGCTTGTGCTTCCTTCAGCCCAGCGTTTCTCATGATGTACGCTGCATAGAAATTAAATAAGCAGGGTGACAATATACAGCCTTGACGTACTCCTTTTCCTATTTGCAACCAGTCTGTTGTTCCATGTCCAGTTCTAACTGTTGCTTCCTGACCTGCATATAGGTTTCTCAAGAGGCAGGTCAGGTGGTCTGGGATTCCCATCTCTTTCAGAATTTTCCACAGTTTATTGTGATCCACACAGTCAAAGGCTTTGGCATAGTCAATAAAGCAGAAATAGATGTTTTTCTGGCACTCTCTTGCCTTTTCCATGATCAAGAGGATGTTGGCAATTTGATCTCTGGTTCCTCTGCCTTTTCTAAAACCAGCTTGAACATCAGGAAGTTCACGGTTCACGTATTGCTGAAGCCTGGCTTGCAGAATTTTGAGCATTACTTTACTAGCATGTGAGATGAGTGCAATTGTGTGGTAGTTTGAGCATTCTTTGGCATTGCCTTTCTTTGGGATTGGAATGAAAGCTGACCTTTTCCAGTCCTGTGGCCACTGCTGAGTTTTCCAAATTTGCTGGCATATTGAGTGTAGCACTTTCACAGCATCATCTTTCAGGATTTGAAATAGCTCAACCCGAATTCCATCACCTCCACTAGCTTTGTTTGTAGTGATGGTTTCTAAGGTCTGCTTAGATACCACATTCCAGGATGTCTGGCTCTAGGTGCGTGATCACACCATCGTGATTATCTGGGTCATGAAGCTCTTTTTTGTACTGTTCTTCTGTGTATTCTTGCCACCTCTTCTTAATATCTTCTGCTTCTGTTAGGTCCCTACCATTTCTGCCCTTTATTGAGCCCGTCTTTGCATGAAATGCTCCCTTGGTATCTCTAATTTTCTTGAAGAGATCTCTAGTCTTTCCCATTCTGTTGTTTTCCTCTATTTCTTTGCATTGATCACTGAGGAAGGCTTTCTTATCTCTCCTTGCTATTCTTTGGAACTCTGCCTTCAGATGCTTATATCTTTCTTTTCCTCCTTTGCTTTTCACTTCTCTTCTTTTCACAGCTATTTGTAAGGCCTCCCCAGACAGCTATTTTGCTTTTTTGCATTTCTTTTACATGGGGATGGTCCTGATCCCTGTGTCCTGTACAATGTCTTGAACCTCCGTCCATAGTTAATCAGGCACTCTATCAGATCTAGTCCCTTAAATCTTTTTCTCACTTCCACTGTATAATCATAAGGAATTTGATTTAGGTCATACCTGAATGGTCTAGTGGTTTTCCCTACTTTCTTCAATTTAGGTCTGAATTTGGCAATAAGGAGTTCACGATCTCAGCCACAGTCAGCTCCCGGTCTTGTTTTTGCTGACTGTATAGAGCTTCTCCATCTTTGGCTGCAAAGAATATAATCAATCTGATTTCGATGTTGACCATCTGGTGACGTCCATGTATAGAGTCTTCTTTGTGTTGTTGGAAGAGGGTTTTGCTATGACAAGGGCGTTCTCTTGGCAAAACTCTATTAGCCTTTGCCCTGCTTCATTCTGTATTCCAAGGCCAAATTTGCCTGTTACTCCAGGTCTTTCTTGACTTCCTACTTTTGCATTCCAGTCCCCTATAATGAAAAGGACATCTTTTTTGGGTGTTAGTTCTAAAAGGTCTTGTAGGTGTTCATAGAACAGTTCAACTTCAGCTTCTTCAGCATTACTGGTTGGGGCATAGACTTGGATTACTGTGATACTGAATGGTTTGCCTTGGAAATGAACAGAGATCATTCTGTCCTTTTTGAGATTGCATCCAAGTACTGCATTTGGGACTCTTCTGTTGACCATGATGGCTACTCCATTTCTTCTCAGAGGTTCTGCCCGCATTAGTAGATATAATGGTCATCTGAGTTAAATTCACCCATTCCAGTCCATTTTAGTTTGCTGATTCCTAGAATGTCGATGTTCACTCTTGCCATCTCCTGTTTGACCACTTCCAATTTGCCTTGATTCATGGACCTGACACTCCAGGTTCCTATGCAATCTTGCTCTTTACAGCATCGGACCTTGCTTCTATCACCAGTCACATCCACAACTGGGTATTGTTTTTGCTTTGGCTCCATCCCTTCATCCTTTCTGGAGTTGTTTCTGCACTGATCTCCAGCAGCATATTGGGCACCTACCGACCCAGGGAGTTCCCCTTTCAGTATCCTATCATTTTGCCTTTTCATACTGTTCATGGGGTTCTCAAGGCAAGAATACTGAAGTGGTTTGCCATTCCCTTCTCCAGTGGACCACATTCTGTCAGACTACTTAACTCTCACCAAAGCTAAAATAATGGTGCCTAGAAGGAAAGTCCATTTGAAGTCGTTCTCAGAGGGACTAAAAAAAACCTAAATACATATATATATATGCATATATTTTAAAAATATGGTTCTAAATGTAATTCAGACAAAATTTATGATTACTAATCTTGAAATAATTTCCTTTTTACTTGAAATTTAGCCATTATTAAATGGGAGCTGTTTATCTTCGTTTTCAGTAAATGTATTATTCATTGTCAATATCTAAATTTAAGTCTATAAATTAGCGATACTGTTTAAGATCTATAAATTTTGTAAAAGCACAGAATTTTTTACCTGATTTATGAAGCTTATATGTTTAATAATTTACTAATATTTAAAATGAATAACTGAATAGTAAGAAAAAAGTATAAATAAGGTATTACATGAAAAAATATAGAGGGAACTTTGTTTTTTAGGCAGTTCTATGGTTTCTTGGTTCAAAATCAGAATCTCAACTCTAAGAAAAAAGTTTCTTATAGAGTCTGAAGGTGCTGGTTTTTCAAACATGTGCTTTGCTGTGCTTAGTTGTTCAGTCGTGTCCGACTCTTTGCGACCCCATGGACTGTAGTCTTCCAGGCTCCTGTGTCTATGAAGATTCTCCAGGCAAGAATAATGGAGTGGGTTGCCATGCCTTCCTCTAGGGGTTCTTCCCAACCCAGGGATCAAATGCGGGTCTCCCGCATTGCAGGCACATTCTCTACTATCTGAACCACCAGGGAAGGCCAAAAATACTGGAGTGGGTAGCCTATGTCTTTTCCAGGGAAACTTTCCCATCCAGCAATCGAACCCAATCTCCTGCACTGTAGACAGATTCTTTACAGCTGAGCTACCTGGGAATCCCCTTTTTAAAACATAGTTTTTGCCAAATCAAGGACACGAAACAAACTCAAGCAAACTAAAGCTTATTGGTTCAATTATTAAATAGCATTTGTTAAATTAAAGAGGATATTAAAGTTTAGGTTATATTATCAGTAAAAAATTATACTTGAATGCAATATGCTTCTCTTCTTCAAAATGTAAGAAATGTAAGGTATGTATTTTTCAGATTTTAAAAAACAAACCAATAAATTGGAATCTCATGAACCATAGGTCAAATTCCATGCTAAACAAGAATATATTCTGACTTGTCATGAATATTCATTAATTGTATCCTATACATTTCCAAAAGAGTGATAAAGGTTTATTTTAGGCAAATGATTAATTTATTTCAAAAGATTACTCAAGTTCTATAATTTAAAAGTCTTTCTTATTTGCTTTATAGTTCAATTCATATTTTAATAATTTAAAATCCAATTATTATTGCCAAGATATTATAGGCAATTTTACATCCCATTAACCTTGCTTTGTTTTAATTATAAAGATCCTTTGTTAGATTCCTTTAAATGATCCAGTTTATAATTTCAGCCTGTCCTAGGGAGTATTTTAATTCAGCTGCACATTCATCAACTGTTTTTGTCCTGTTAATTGTAGACAACTGCACAATTGCTTTCTCCACCTATGATTGATGAATTTTATTCACGAGTGTAGATGTTAAGTAGCATAAACATTTATAACAATTTCCACTTAAAGATTTTTATCTTCATTCCCACAAGGACAAATTAAAACTGATATTTAACAACCAAGAGAAAACATTTTATGCATGTTTCATTTTACAGTATTAGCAAATGTTAAGAAAAATGTTGCATTTCCATGGAAATGTGCTAAAAGTGTATGCAAAGAATCTAACATGTGCCTGGATATAGTGGGCATCAACAAATATAGGCCAGATAAACAAAGCAATATGTCTTTACTATAACTACATCCCAACCATTTAAATATGATATTTTTTTGATTTGGAACTCCCAGTTCAAATTTATGAAAGAGAAAAGTTTAAATTGAAAAGGAAAGGGCCAAAGTAAAGATAGGAGTCAGCAAAATATAATATGTCATAACAAAAAATAATAAAAAAACTTCTATTTTTAAGGTGCCAATATTACTGTAGTTGTAAAAAAAATGTCATATATTACTTCCAACTTTCAGAGAAACTAGGCAAGATGTGAAACAATATCAGAGGGAGATTATATTACATGCCTAGTTTATCAATAGGAGAACTGGTATTTGAACCTTGTATAAAGAAAGTATTTTGAGACAATGCTACTGAATTGATAACTCAATAATATGGTCAGGGGAGCCTCTCTGAGAGTGTGACATTTAAGCGGATTCTCAATGACGGGTGGAATCAATCATGTGAAGATGTGGGGAAAGAAGACTCCCAGCAGAAACAGCAGTAAGAGCCTGGCCCCAGGTTTTCCACTCTACACACTCTCTCTGAGCACCACATTTGCATCCTTATCCCCCACTGACCGCATGCAAGCTGAGAACTCCTGAATCTAAATCTCTACATGAGCTGTCTCTTTGGGCTTCCCAAGTGGCTCAGTGGCAAAGAACTCACCTGCCAATGCAGGTGACGTGGGTTCGATCCCTGGGTCAGGAAGATCCCTTGGAGGATGAAATGTCAACCCACTCCAGTATTCTTGCCTGGGAAATCCATGGACAGAGGAGCCTGGTGGGCTACAGTCCATGGGGTCAGAAAAGAGCCAGACAAAACTCAAGGGACTAAACAACAAGAGCTGTCTCTTTGAAGCCTGACACCCAAAATCTAAGACATCAATCTAACATTTCTACTTGGAACTTTCATAGGTGCTACGAATTCAGAGCATGTGACTGCATGCTCAGTCGTGTCTGACTCTTTGAGACCTCATGGACTGTAGCCTTCTGGCTCCTCTCCTCATTCCAGGCAAGAATACTGGAGTGGGTTGACATTTCTTACTCCAGGAGATCTTCCTGACCCAGGGATCAAAGCTTTGTCCTGCACTGGCAGTGGTTGGTGGTTTAGACGCTAAGTCGTGTCTGACTCTTGTGACACCATGGAGTGCAGACTGCCAGGCTCCCCTGTCCATGGGATTCTCCAGGCAAAAATACTGGAATGGGTTGCCATTTCCTTCTCCAGAAGATCTTCCCAACCCAGGGATCAAACCCAGGTCTCCTGCATTGCAGGCAGATTCTTTACCCACTTAGCTACAAGGAAAGCCCTAACGGATTTATTTACTTATTTATTTTTACCACTAACTCCACCTTTGAAGCCCATGAACTCAGTGTAACCAAAAATAAAAACATCTCTTACTCAACCTACGTTTCTCTTTCCGTATTGTTCTAAGTAAACTACAGTATTGTAAATTATCCAGCTCTTAAACAAGAAAGCAAAGTACCCATGATTCCTTCTGTCCTCTCTACCATTCAATCTATCAGCAGTTCTGTAGATTTAATTTCTAAGTGTTCTGTTGTGTGTTGAGTTGCTCAGTCTGTCCAACCCTTTGTGACCCCATGGACTGTAGCCCACCAGGCTTCTCTGTCCATGAGATGGATTCTCCAGGCAAGAATACTGGAGTGGATTGCTAGGCCCTCCTCCAGGGGATCTTCCCAATCCAGGGATTAAAACCAGGTCTCCCCCATTGTAGGTGGATTCTCTACCACCTGAGCCACCAGCTACTTCAAACTTGTCCACTTCTTCCATCCTCATAGCCACTCTTAGTTGGTTTATGACACCATTCTCTTCAACGAGATTCTGAAATTTCAGACAGCTATCTCGCTTCCAGTCTCCAGCCCCAGAAATCCATTTGTCACTCTGCAGATTATGCCAAACTTCTTCCATCCTTTACACTCCTGCATCCTTAGCACTACTTACAAACCCCTTCATGGTAGGATTCTTGCCATAAAGGGATGACCCTGGCCTCTCTGTGGCTGGCACACAATATGCGCTGAAACAGCTGTTTGCATGACTGAGAAGAGCTCTCCAGCAACACGTCTTGCTGGCTCTCACCAATAGGCTTTTGCACTATACTATTCCCTCAGTCCAGAATTTTATTCCTACTTTTTTTTTTTTCCTTTCATCTAGCCATGTCCTAATCATTTCTCAGTTCTCAACTAACATGGTGCTCTGTTTACTGTACTATACCAACTAATGAGCGCTCAGTCGTGTCTGACTTTTTGCGACCCCATGGACCCTGCCAGGCTCCTCTGTCCATGGGATTCTCTAGGCAAGAATACTGGAGTGGGTTGCCGTTCTTTTTTGGCAATAGGGCCTCCTACTTTCACTCTTTTTATAGACTAATTTTAAGAGCAGTTTAAGGTTCACAGCAAACTTAAACAGAAGTTACAGAGATATCCCAGATGTCCTCCCCAACTTATTGTACTCTCCCTCATTATCACTAATCCCCATTACAGTGGTTACATTTGCTACAAATTATGAACCTACATTGATAGACTGCATTATCACCCAAAGTCTACAGTTTACATGACCATTCACGCTTTGTGTTGCATATTACAAAGGTCTGGAAAAATGCAAAATGATATGTATCCAGTATTACAGTATCATACAGGGTCGATTCATGCCCTAAAAATCCTCTGTGCTTTGCCTATCCATCTCTGCTTCCCCTTAAGCCCTGGCAACCACAGATCTTTTTACTGTGTCCACAGTTTTGCCTTTTCCCATAATGTCATATAGTTAGAATCATACAGTAGCTTTTTCATATATTGGATTCTTTCATCTTGAAATATGGAATTAAAGTTCCTTTATGTCTTTTCATGGCTTGATAGCACATTTCTGTTTAGCACTAATTAATAAATACTCCATTGTCTTAATGCATCAGATAAATAGGTAGTTATTTATCTATTCACCTACTAAAGTGCATCTTGGCTGTTTACAAGTTTTAGAAATTGTGAATAAAATGATTATAAACACCACATGCAGGTTTTTGTGTGAATGTAAGTTTCTAATTCCTTTGGGTAGTACCAAGGAGCATGGCTACTGTATTGCATGGGAAGACTAAGTTTAATAATGCCAACCTGTCTTCCAAAGTGGCTGTACCATTCTGCATTTCCACCAGCGAAGAATGAGAGTTCCTGTCACTCCACAGCCTGAGCAGCACTTGCTGTCGCCAGGGTTCTGGGTTTTGGCTCTTTTAATAGGTGTGTAGTAGTATCTTACTGTTGTTTAAATTTCCATTTTTCTGATGACCTATGATGTGGAACATCTTTTCCTTTGCTTATTTTCCATCTGTACATCTTTTGTTTAGGAACTTGTTAAGGTCTACGGCTCATTTTCTAATCAGTTTTCTTATTGCTGAGTCTTAAGAGGTCTTTGTATACTTTAGATAACAGTCTTTTATTAGATGTGTCTTTTGCAAGTATTTTCTCTCAGTCTGTGGCTGTCTTCTCATTCTCTTGCTACTGTCTTTTGCAGAGCAGAAGTTCATTTTAATGAAGTCCAGCTCATCAGTTCTTTCTTTCATGGATCATGCCTTTAGGTTTAGAACTAAAAACTCATCACCAAACATATCATCTAGATTTTCTCCTTTGTATCTTCTATGAGTTTCATAATTTTTCATTTTACATTTAAGTCTGTGATCCACACTGAGCTAAGTTTTGTGAAGAGTATAAAGTCTGTGTCTGCATTTATTTTTGGACATCCAGTTGTTCCAGCATCATTTGTTGGAAAGATTATTTTTGTTTCATGGTCTTGGCTTTGCTTGGATGCACTTTTTGAAAACCCTGACACTACCACCAACTGGAGAATGCACCCCTCCAGACTAGGTTAAGTGCTCATCCTTCTTCTCAGATTAGTACCTGTAACATCGGACCCTATCACAGCACCCTTGTGTTACTGTATGTGCTAGTCTGTTTGTCTTTCCTCCAAAATTTAGAAACATGTTTGTCTCATTCACTTCTCTATTCCCAGTGCCCATAATGGTGTTTGGTATATGAAAGTGAAGTCGCTCAGTCAGGTACAACTCTTAGCAACCCCATGGACTGTAGCCTACTAGGCTCCTCTGTCCATGGGATTTTCCAGGCAAGAATACTGGATCGGGTTGCCATTTCCTTCTCCAGGAGATCTTCCTGACCCAGGGATTGAACCCAGGTCTCCCACATTGTAGGCAGATGCTTTACCATCTGAGTCACATATAGTAGGTGCTAAATAGACATTTGCTGTGTTAATATATACATGAGATGTGATTATATATTTATAGCTAGCTATATTTCACTATTTGTTCCAAAATCATTTTTACTGGAGAAACTACTGGTATAAAAATGGAAAAACAAACCTAAAATGGCACAAAGAATATTATGATGAGCATTTAGAGGTTTTCCTGGATTAAATTAAAAAAAATTATAACTACTTTCTATAATTCCAACTCCTTCCCTAAATCAAAATAAATGCCAAACACTACCAATGAATAACAAAACAGTTTCAAAAGCTAAAAATCTCTACTAGCAAAATTTTCACTCTTCTTCTTTTCCAAGAAATAACTATAATCTTAATCTTACAAGCTAGAGGTTCAATTTGTTAACTCTTCAGAATTCCTGATAAACAGCATAATTTTCGTTTTTTACTTCACAGCTGAAATGAGTTAGCAAAACTAGCATTATGTGAAATGAGAGATTTTATAACTCATATGACAATGAACTGCCTGAACAAATAATTTTTTTCTATTTTTCATTGCCTGAACATGGATAATAATTATTATCAATTATTTTCGCAATAAAGTTTTATAAGAAGTAGAGTATATTACTATGTTTAAAATGATTATGCTATAAAAGAAAACTAATATTCTCTTGTATCTTTTGCTTGGCAGTAGGGCAAATTTCATTTTAATATTTAGAGTTGTAATGTTATGACTAAAAATAACTCAGTCATAAAATATCTAAGTGAGAAATGCATAGTAAGATGAATTGTTGTAAAAACAGAGGCTATTTCTCAGAATATAAAACATTGATGGAAAAAAAACCACTAAATTGTATTTAACTTTTTTCAAAATAGGTATTTATAGCATAGGTTTCAAACAACACAGGTTTCAAAGACTACCCTGTAAAATATTCTTTCATGACACCTCTTTTGATAAAGGTAAGTTTTACATACAGTAAAATTATTTCCTTATTAATATAATTAAATATGGTTTCAAATGAGACACAGACTATGACAAATCTTCAGGCATTATTTTCCAAAGAACACACTCTGTCACAGATGAAACTCAAGTTGTAAGGGATGCAAGTCTTTGGCTAAGAGAAGCTATACATGTCAGGATGTTGTCCGTTACATCTGTCTTACTATATTCACTGCCAATAAAGTATAGGAAAAATCATAATGAACGACAGTTTATCATAAAAGTGATAAATGCAATAATGAGCTCAAATATAAATCTCACCATGACATCATTTTAACAATGGTATAAACATGTTCCTAGCCAGACCACTGTAGTTCCTACATTTAACTTCTCTCGCATTTTTACTGGGATAGCAGAGAGCATGATATGGTCAAATGAAACTACTTCATACGAACTGAGACGGGCTGAGGGAGTAAACACTGAACACGGCTTTGAGAACAGATGGAGCAGCAGATGGGACTGCAGGCTGGGTTCACTTGATCTGTGTAAAACAACTTTACTATTTGGTAAGACATGGCTCAGAACTCACACAAATCTTACAGACTTTGTCCCTTTATTTCATACCTGCTTCCCCTCTCCCAAATGAAAATTGCTAAACATTTTAAACTTTGTTCCTTTAAGGTATAAGTACCTGTGTGATAAATCATTTAACTAAAATATATTTTGTTACATATTTTTGGAACAGATGGCAGGAAAGAGCAGTCACCCAGTGGAATAAAATGTACACTGACTAGTTGTCTAAATACTGTACAATTAATTACCTTCCTTCATTGATGAGCTCAATAAATGCAAGTCCTGCATTCTTCTGAATAGAATTTTGCCATTCCTAAAAGGAGAGAGCAGACCACGTGTAAGAAAAATGAGCACGTAAATGAAAGTTAACATCTGGTTTAAGGATCATGTTGATGCTAATAACTTCCACGTGATATTTCTAAATCTTTCTAAAAGATTGTTAACAAATGCTATTTTCTGAGAAATGAGAATTTTAAAAGCAATCCTTTATTGTTTAGTTAAAAGGCGCTTTTGAATTCCCAGTGATGCAGACTGAGATAGAAAGTGAGGTCACAAGAACAGATCCTCACTGTGACAGTAAAATGTTGCTTATTTTACACTCTTTTTATGGCATATTTAGAATATGTTTTAAAGAGCTTTTTGCTTATTAATTTATTCCAGGGACTTTAATTTTCTTGGTCTTTCTAATATAGCTGGCAAATTTAGTTTTTTAGATTAAAGATTATACCCCTTTCAATGATACTACAAATAAATATTTGCCTAATAAAGTTTTATTAAAAATCCTTATTGATCAGTCATGCCACCCATCTATAGAGTTTTCCTCCATGATTTTCTACTAATTAAGTGTTGGCCATGACTATGGCTTTCGGAAACACAGTCTCCATGTCACTCCTTCACTCTGTTCCTGATCTTGTTTCCTTTTAAAGCTTTGAACACATGCTGGGAATAAGTGTGGTCCCCCAAAGTAGGTAATTGCTTTGTAAATATTCTCTGTTCTAAGTAGCTCTGTTAAGAAATAGAACAAATCATGAATCTATATTTCCCCAGGAGACAGAATCAACAACTTGGAAACAGGGAGGTGATAGTCTGAGGACAGGAATGATCTAATAAAAGCCTAAATGACTCTGTTTTCAGCAAAGCCATTGTGTTTAAACGCTTCCCAGGTAACACTAGTGGTAAAGAAGCCACCTGTCAATGCAGGAAATTCGGGTTCAATTCGAGTCAGGAAGATACCCTGGAGAAGGAAATGGCAACCCACTCCAGTATTCTTGCCTGGAAAATCCTATGGACAGAGGAGCCTGGCGAGCTCCAGCCCATGGGGTTGCAAAGAGTCAGACGTAACTGAGCATATTGTATTTTAGCTGCCATAACCTTTATCAAAATGATAAGATCTTTGTTGCACTGTATTGAACTTATTAAACCTTTCAAATAATTTTTGTTGAAAACAATTATAGGCAACACTTTTCTCTACATTTTAACAAAATGACTTATTGCTATCCTCATATATTTTGCATTAATTGAGGCACAGCATTAAGTCAAAGTCTCCAAAGAAGAATAAACAGGAAGACCTAGGCTGATTCTTGGGAGCCATTCACATTTTTAAGATTAGAAAAAGAGTAGTTGAAAAGGACAAGAAAAGATCTAGCAAAATTAAGAACAGCTGCAAAATATTAGAAAACATCCATGTACATACATTGGCTCAGGAAAACTGAAAAATACAAGACCCTTTAATCACTAACAGCATTTTTTAATAATAAGCTAAAAATATTATTATATGTGAACTGAAAAATTAAAATATAGCAAACCACAAAATATATGAAACACGAAAGTGAAACTACAAAAATAAAAAAGACGTCATTCCAGAGGAGGGTAAGGGATGCTCTGGTGGTGGAGTCGCACCAGAGCCAGAGGATGGCCTGAGAGCTGGTGCCAACTCAGGCTGAAGAATGGGCCCAGGAGTTGGTGCCTGAGCTGGCTCTAGCTGTGGAGAGACTCCAACTCTGGTGCTGGTGCTGGATACAGTGCTGAGGTTGGCACTAGGTGTGCTGTTGACCCTAGTTCTCTCTCTGGATTTGGTGCCAAACTAACTCTAGCTCAGACAGTAGTGCTAGAACTGGTTGTGAATTGGATCCAGTTCTGGGACTGATTCTAATTCTGGCACTGGTGCCAGGCCTGGTGTGAGAATTGCTGAGAGAAATGACTTTAGACAACTATAGATCTGGAACTGATGTCACCTCTAGAGCTGAAGCCAGAGCTGGCGTTAAAAAGGAGCTGGTAAGCTAGCTGGCTCTAGATATACGGGTGGACCTACCTTTATTCCAGTGCTAGTGCAGGCACTGGTTCTAGCTCAGAGGTACTGCTGGGACTGGTTCTAGTATTTGCTATAGCTGTGTAGTGCTGATGGAGTTGTTTGACAGCTAATGATGGAACTACCTCTACCTCTGGAGCTGGCTCCACTTACATAGCTGGTTCTAAAGAGAGAACACAAAACGAAAGGATCTCTATTTCTATTTTTTCCCATCCATAGGAAGGGAAACTATTTTATGTTCTCTGAACCCAAGCAAAAAAAAAAAAAAAAAATTATGGGTTTAGTCTATCTTGCTCTTCTGCCACCTCTAACTGTCCTGGTCATCCTTTCTCAGACATGCTGCTACTGCTGCTGCTAAGTCACTTCAGTTGTGTCCGACTCTGTGCGACCCCATAGATGGCAGACCACCAGGCTCCCCTGTCCCTGGGATTCTCCAGGCAAGAACACAGGAGTGGGTTGCCATTTTCTTCTCCAATGCATGAAAGTGAAAAGTGAAAGTGAAGTCGCTCAGTCATGTCTGACTCTTCGCGACCCCATGGACTGCAGCCCACCAGGCTCCTCTGTCTATGGGATTTTCCAGGCAAGAGTACTGGAGTGAGGTGCCATTGCATATCAAACACTTATGTGACATAGGATTTTAAGATGACAAAAGCTAAAATGCCAATTTTCTAACACACAGTTTAAAACTTGATAACATAATAGTACTTTCCATATGTCTCTGCAACTTCATTTTTGTATGTTTATATGCATATTATATGATTAGATTTTAGATATTGAATCATTGCAGGAAGAAGCACATTTTATTCATCTGTGGTAACCACAGAAACAGAAGAAATAGAAGATGCAAACTGCACAATGACTATATACAGCATTAAGGCAACAAGAGTTCAATTGTGAAGTTTAGTGATGTTAGATGGGAAACAGAGAAAAAAGACCTTACATATGAAATTTATATTATGTTTAAAACATTATAAATATACGTTTCCCAGTATCTTTTTTCTAGTTCTAGTAGTTATTTGCTTGCCAAACATGAATATTATATTTTCTACCACAGAAGCCGACTGGTTACACTTTAAGGTTATATAGCTTGGGGTACAAGAGTAGTTTTCCAGGCCTGGTCTTTAGTAAGGACCAAAGCAGAATTCACCTAGTGTGAAGATTTTCAAAATTTCACATCAACTACAATAATCAATTTGGACAATTTTAATTTATTAAGTCAATTTCTTTTAACTACATTAATTAATATTTATAAGGCTAAAAAAATGTTACCAGTTGTCTTTCCTTAAGAAAGTGAGTTTAATTTTTTTTATTTTTCAAATTGCAATATGAGATCAAAGTCCCAGACAGAAGACATACTAAGTCCAGGTCATACATATTCATTTATCTGATGTCTGAGAGGAAAAAACAAAGCCATATAATTTAAAATTGTAAGTAATATAAGAAAATATAGTAAATATGAATTTTAAAACATAAGAGCATAGAATGCTCCTGTTACGGTGGATGGCATGGGTTACAGCTTGTATCACCCCTTTATCCACTGCACCCCAGGGTGCTACTTCAATAGAAGGCTTAGAGAAGTAACAAGCCGTAAAAGTAACAATAAAACTAGATATTTTAAACATAAGTTTTTAAGAGTTTAAAATCATTGTTTTCTGGAATCTTGCATGAGACATTTATTTTAATCTCTATTGTTACGGTGAATTTTAAATATACCTCATAAGGGAATGTGGATATTTCTTTACTTTAAAAAACGGTAAATGAGAGAGAAAAAGGAAAAACAAAATATTTCACACAAAATAAAGTATATTCTCTCAGAAAATGTCAAGATCGAATATGGTTTGTTTGTTTGTTTTTAGATTTATTTGGCTGTACTGGATCTTAGCTGCGGCACGTTGGATCTTCGATCTTCGTTGCAGCATACAGGTCTTTAGTTGCCGCATGTAAGATATTTAGTTCCAGCATGATCTAGTTCCCTGACCAGAGATCAAACCCAGGCCCCCTGCATTGGGAGCGTGGAATCTTAGCCACTGGACCACCAGGGAAGTCCCTTTAATGCAGGTTTTAAGCTTGTTTAATGATTTCTGAAATGACAGTTGTGCTAGTAGTGAAGTGAAGTTGCTTAGTCGTGTCTGATTCTTTGCAAGCCCATGAACTGTACAGTCCATGGAATTCTCCAGGCCAGAATACTGGAGTGGGTAGCCTTTCCCTTCTTCAGAGGATGATCTTCCTGACCCAGCTGAGCCACAACAAATAATCAATTTTGAGGGCATCTTTAGTTGAAAACTCTAAACTCCTTGAATTGTCAGCAAAATATGGTATATAGTATTTGGTGGTAAACAAGAATGTGTAAGTGGAAAGAAAAAAAATGAAATGTGAAGTAAAAAGTAACCCATAGGAAGTGTAACAAATAGCATATTCTCCTATTCTGTAAATGAGTCTTTAGATTTTACTCCTATGAAAAAGGGCAATACTATAACAATAATTTATGTTGGCAAAGCAAATATCAAAGTGTGTAAAGAAATAATTTTAAAACTTTGGAAATGAGAAATGGATCAAGCCTACATCATTATTTTCTCACCACTTAATATTACTTTTATTACTCATGGAACATTCGCTCTGAAATATAATTATCTATAATTTGTAGTGGTATCTCACACATATGTGTCCCCTCTAGATTATAAACTCATTTATAAAAAGAAAGATCTTATTTTATCCAACTATGTATATGTAATAAGTAGCAAGTGACTGGCATACTATACATACTCAATGTATTTCTGTTGTTGAATTTATTTCTCTAAAATCTATAGTATCACAAATCCATGAGTTCTGACTGAACTAACAAAAAATCAACAGGACTGTTGCTAAAAAGCACCAGTCATATCAGAATAGCCTCTGAAGATATGCCCAGGCATCAGTGTTATTATATTTTAAAGCTTCCCAAGTGATTGTGACGTGAATTTAGTGCTGAGAACTACTGACTAAAGTCATTCTTCCCTCTCAACAAGACTGCACACACACAAACCTCAAAGTTCCTAACTCACCAGCATGGAGTGATTTAGATATTGTAAAGTGATGTGTATATTTCCTTTCAAATTGTTCAATTATTTAAATTCCTTCTACTTATTTGTAAAGTAGTATATTATTGTATCATAACTACATCATAATTATTGTAGTGTCCACATCCCTTATTACTATGGCCCTTTTTAGCTCTCAGACAGTATTTCATTCCCATAATATGGTATTTGTGTAAGACTGAAAGTGTTACCTTATAATGAGCATGTAAAAAAATGAGTAATGAATGAGGTTATGCAGTGATTCTATTCCTTTACACTGATACACATTTGTTTCTGCATTTCAAAATGTATTTCTTAAATGCATGTTGCTGTGTAACTGATTTTAGAAGTTTCAAAAGAATTATTAGGGAGGACCTCCCTGGCGGTCCCATGCTTTCAATACAGGGTAAGGGGCTTTGATCCCTGGTTAGGGAACAAAGATCCCATATGCCACCTTGCACAGCCAAAATTAAAAAATAAAAATTAAGTAAAATACTGAAAGGGGAGATATTAAAAGCTTTGTGACAAGAAAAGTACACAACATATAAAGTACACTGAGAGTTAAGAAATAGGAGGTAGCTGGGCAAGGAAAGGACACTTTAATCACTGTCCCAAAACAAAGTAAATGAATACATGAAAATGTATACAAAAGGATAATAATAATAATTCATTGTCATCTCAACAAAGTCAATTTCTTGGCAATGACAGGAAAAAAGTATACTCAAAAATCTTAGCTACAAAATCCTTCCAAAGTTTTCTGCCATTTGAGAAAACATACACTCACTCACTTGCTCCACTACTGAAGAAAATGAGCAGCCATAAGAAAAGGTGTAAATTAAACGTAGGCATCAAATTTTTATCCTCGTGGGGAAACATACTAAACTGGGTTTGAACGCGTGTTGAGAGCTGTCAAGTATAGACAGGTTTGTCACAATTTTTTAACTCTTCTACATGGATGCATAACATTTCCTCAAGATGAAGGACTTTTTCAGAGATTTGGATATCAAGTTAAGGATCCTTTGAAACTAAACACTTTGAAGACAAATAGGTTCCAGAAGGATGACAATGAAATCCCCATGTTCTCTTCACAATCACTTTATGGCAGTTAGACAACACAGTAGAAATACTGGACCCTGCACATAATTTTTCCCCCACCAGTGTTTTCTCCTCTGTATCAATTCAGTGCACAGTTTCCATTGCCTTCTGTTTTGTATATAATTAAATTAACCAAGTTAATGTCCTTAGAGACTTAATTCATTTCAAATTTCTTGAAAATAAGGGAAATATTTCAAGGTAAAAATGGGAGGTTAAACTGAGATCTTGTCTTTTGGAACTCCAGAATCAGTTTTTACTTCCTATATCTTTAATGCCTATTTATCATTAGTTGCCAATAAAAGAAATAGGTATGTTCCTCAAAACAACTTTATAACAAATGTTCATTATAACTGGCATGCTTATAATTCTGTTCAATAAGAAAAATTGTTAAGTACAAGGACTGAAGTAAAAAAAAATACTATGCAGAGAGAAAAACAGAGATGAGTAATGTTTTCAATGAATGCAAAATAATGGAAAAATAAGCAAGTACTCAAAGTATAGACTTTTAAAAAAATTTTCATTGCTTATTTTTATGAATAGTTTACAGAAAGCATTGTAGGAAAACCTGAAAGTAAGAAATGAATAATCAATGACTAGTACAAAGAGATTATTTATATGGAGGTCAATAATAGAAAAATCATTAGGCAACATGGAAATATATCTGGTTGATCACTAAAAGAAGAGTTGGTGTACTGTACAAAGATAATGAGGTTACGTAGGATCTCAGTAGATTGCTGAATTGTGTAGTAAAATTACTACAACTTTTAATAATAAATAATCTTATGAATATATACATATACATACTTATGTTTGTATTCATAATGAAAAATAATCTAGTTTGGTTTACAATATATATTTTTAAACAGCATTTTCTATATCTATGAACATATACAACATATAAGCAAATTTATATTCAGCTGAACTTGAGAGGATACTCCTTCTTTACTGTCTGCTACCAGAAATGATCAGAAGAAATAAAGGAAATGCCAACTTTATTAAATAAGAGAATGTTTCATATTTTAAGATTTACATAGGTAGGAAAAGAGTAAAAGCTAGAACAGGGTTTTAGAATGTAGTTTTGAGAAAAAAGAACTTTTAAAACTTAAAACCAATAAAACAAAATCCTACTGGTCTATAGTCAATGAAATAACAAGGAATGTCTTTCTCTAATATCAATGATTAATGGTAAAAAAATGTTACATTTAACAGAACATGTAAGAGCGAAGTCTTGACTGATATACTATTTTATCTTAAGTTATATAATACTGTTCATACCACTCGATGATCATCTTTCAATGTTATGTTTTTCTAGAGCTAAGAATAGGTGTATCAGCACAGTGATGCTGAAAACTTGTTAACTTGAGATACTTGGCCAGAAAAAATAAGATAAATTAAAATATGAATATAAGAGAAATTATATCTTTAGAATTAAGAGCTCTAGACTGTATGGGACTATCATAAAAGTGCTGGGTATTATTATATTAAACTATGATGCAAGTTTAGTTTGTCAAATATGTTCACAGATAAACCAAAGATAAAATAGACATTTAATGTTTCTCAAGATGTATTTTCTGAGACCTTTTATATACTAATACTTTGTGGCTAACTTCTGTACTTATATAGAAGCAAGAAACCATTGAGAAAATTTCCTTATTTTCAACAATAAATAGGGAAGCAACCATTCAGGATTGAGCTGTTGATGCTTCATTGTCTGCTTGGCTTATTCACTCTCATATAGCAAACATGTAGTGCACACTATCTCAATTGACATCTTGGCAAAATAATAAATTATCCCATTTATTTATATATATATAACTTAATTATATACAAATTATACCCCAAAATACCTCATAGCCATTATCTATGCTACCATTTAAAAATAGAAGGAAGTTCTAGTATTAAACCTGGAATGTTAAAACCCTGTTTGTGCTTTATTACCATGAAGCAGAGTTATGTACAGTTACAGTAGAATATTTTATATTTATTCATGAATAACAATGCAATTATAGTTGGATAAGCCATTAGAATTTTAGTGTTGCACAGAAACTGATGTATTGTCTGTCCTTTTTACCCAGGGCAAGAATCTTTGACACAATTAGCTGATCTTTGCTTGAAGACCTACAATATTCTGGACTTCTGGAATACCTAGTTCTATTTTTAGACTACATTAACATTTAAAAAAACACAGATGTTCATATATGAAGAAAGAGCTGTACTGACCAATACAGAATCTACATCACATGCAGCTATTATAAGCACCTCAAATGTGGTTAGTGTGACCTGATAAACGTTCTAAGTATTAAACATATGCCTGATTTGAAAGGCTAAGGAAAAAAGAAATGTAAAATACCTCATTTTAAATGCTTTTATATTGATTACATGTATGCTGAAATTATATTTAGGTTACATGAAATATACTACTAAAATTAATCTCACCTACTCTTTTTTCACTTTTTAAAATATAGTTTTAAAAAATTTAAAGTCATATGTAGCTCACATCATATTTTGATTGGACAGCACTACTCTACATTATCAACTGGGAAAAGTAATTTGTAAGCTATTGCTGTTACAACAGCAATTTTTGCTTATACTATTAACAATTTTGCATTTATGTGTAGAAATATAATTTGAAAGGATATATATTAAATGATAATTTTTTACTACTCCTGGGTAGTGAAAATATGAGGTAATAGGAAATTTTATTCAAACCTCTAATACTTATTTTTAAATTGTGCTTAATTTTCAGGGACTACTTTTGCATTAAAAATCATCATGGGCATCTATGCTCAACTGATTTTCAACAAGAGTACCAAGATCTGTTGATGGGGAAAGGATAGTCTCTTTAGCAAATGGTGCTAAGAAAAATGGATAATCATTTGCAAAAGGATAAATTTGGATCCCTATACATACTGGATATAAAAAATAACTCAAAATGAATCAAAGATCTAAATTGAGGTCCTAAAGTAACAAAACTATTAGCAGAGAATAAAGGGGGAAATCTCCATGAGCTTGAACTTGGCCATAGGTTCAAAAACATGATATCAAAAGCATAGGTAACAATAACAAAAGTTGATAAACTGGACATCATTAAATTAGAAACTTTTGTGCATCAAAGGACACTATCAAGAGAATGAAAATAAATAACCTACAGAATCAGAGAACATTTTTGCAAATCATATACTTGATAAGGATTTAATGTCCAGAATAACACTTTCAACTCAACGACAAAAAACTCAATTAAAAATGAGAAAGGATTTTAATAGGCATATGAAAAGATGTCAACATCACTACTTATCAAGAAAACATAAATAAAAATCACAATGAGATACTACTTCATACTTATCAGGAAGGGCTATAATTTAAAAAACAACAAATAAACAAACCAAAGATAAAGAGGGAGAGAGACAGAAAATAATAAGTGTTGGAGAAGACATGGAGAAAATTGGAACCCTGGTTTATTCCTCATAGAAATATAAAATGATACAGACTTTGTGGAAAACTTGCAATTCCTCAAAAAATTAAACCCAGAATTACCAAATGACTCAACAATTCTACTCAATTATACACCTGATATCTAAAGGTATAAGCTTAAAAGAAGTGACAACAGAGACTCAGATAACTTGTAGGTCAATGTTAATAGCAGCATTATTCACAATATTCAAAGAATTAACTCTGTAAGTAATTAATAAATATCTATACTAGGTGCTATACTATACTATACTATCTATAGTATAGATATTAAATATCTATACTATACTGCAAGGTGTGGATGGCGTGGTAAGGAGCGAAACAAAAAACATCACTGGCAACATAAAAATAAAATGATTTTTTTATGGTGTAAATGTATAGCATAATTAAAATTAATAACATTCATAATGCAACCTTGAAAGACTCTAAGGCTTTGTAATCCTTAAGTTTAGTCTTTCTTTTTGCATAGTTTAAAAAAATTCTACAATTCAAAGAGATCTCAATGTGAAATAAATATACTGATGAAACTATACAAAACTTATTTTCTCCATTGGCTGAATGAAATGCTTCCAGTAATGAGGAATGGTTGGCATGATGCTTACTCTAAAGGAAACTCCAATGTAATAGATAAAGAATATCATGCCTTTATCACCTATAAGAACATCTAATTAAAACATGTAAACAGGGACCTATATTTCCTGTCTAGATATATGTATTTCAAATGTAAAAGGGAAGGATGGATTGATTAAAATCATATAACAATAAACCTGAAAAGTTTCATGAAAGAAAAGAGTTTGAAATAACTGGGAAGATATGAAGTAATAGTAATAATTCTGAATTTTATATTTTGATAGTGGTAGTGATTACATCAATATAAAGAATAAAATAGCACTGATAGGAATGAAATAGCATACACACAAATGAATGCATGGAAAGGATAGTGAAAGCTGAAAAATGTCTGTAATCTAGTTAAAAGTATTATACCAATATTGATTTCCTTCTATTGACACTGTATTACATTTATATAAGATGGTGCTATTGGAGAAGGCTGGGGAAAGGGTACACTGGATTCTGTGTACTATTTTTGCAACTTCCTATGAGTCTACAATTATTTAAACAACAACAACAAAACCACAGAAAAAAATGATCACGAAGAAATGTGCAAGCAAAGAAAAAGAGGACAAATAAAATTACCTACTATAAAATACTTTATATAACTTATTATAAAATAAAGTATGCTGAAGTACAGAGGATTAAATGGAAAAAATCCACCAAAGAGCAAGAGAATATACAAAATGGAAGGATAATGAAATATATACCACTGTTTTCACTATTTTTCAAATTGTTGTAATGCTCCTGAAGAATTTATATAATGTAAATACACAAAAATAAAAATTAGAAGAAAACAAACAAACCCAAACAGGGAAGACAGGGAAGGGGTGGACATTGTATCCAAGTGTGGAAAGGAGTTTTAGTTCAGGGAAGTGGTCTATCAGTATCCAGGGAAATCTGTGTACCTCAGAATATACTATATTCCTTCTCCTGTGTCACAGACACTGTAGCACTCTTAAAGACTATCCTGCAGGAGGCCAAGGCTTACCAATTTCTTTTTGTCCCAATTTTGGCAAAAATTGATGAGAATTCATACATAAGAAAATAACTGTTGTTTCTCTTATATTAGTACCATTTTCACACAAATGAGCCCAGCACTGAAGTTTAGCTGTCATTTTCCTTCTGTATTTATAATTCAGGTTGGATATGAACTAATCATTATCAAGGATTGAAGTGCTGCATCATGTACAAGTATCATACACATTAAGGTAGCTTAAAAATATTTTATAATAGAAAAGTGATCAACTCAAACTATACCTGCCAATTTTTCCAGAGTTGAAATAAAAGAAATCAACAATAAAAGACCCCATGCTACTGCTGTTGCGGTTCAGTCCCTAAATCCTGCTTGACTCTTTGTGACCCCGTGGACTGCAGCACACCAGGCTTCCCTGTCCTTAACTATCTCCTGGAGTTTGCTCAAAATCATGTCCATTAAGACCTCATGGAAGTGATCAAAAGTAATTGAATTCCATGCTCTTTAAATCTTTGATCAAATTTTCATAGAAGATGGTGTAAATAATTGGGTAGACAATTATTGCTGTGATTGCTCGGTAGCATTCTCCCCAAGACACATTAAATAAACATTTTCTGATTACAAATACTTAGTAATACTTTGGAGAAGGCAATGGCACCCCACTCCAGTACTCTTGCCTGGAAAATCCCATGGATGGAGGAGCCTGGAAGGCTGCAGTCCATGGGGTCCCTAAGAGTCGGACACGACTGAGCGACTTCACTTTCACTTTTCACTTTCATGCATTGGAAAAGGAAATGGCAACCCACTCCAGTGTTCTTGCCTGGAGAATCCCAGAGACGGGGGAGCCTGGTGGGCTGCTGTCTATGGGGTCGCAGAGTCGGACATGACTGAAGCAACTTAGCAGCAGCAGCAGCAGTAATACTTTATTAGTAATACTTACTAAAAGCTTTTTTCTTTAGAATGTATACATTTCATTGTATAATTTTCTCCCTATTTTCTAATAATTGAAAGTGATTATTATGACCCATATTGAGAATGGTCTATATACGTTACAACATTTTCAATTTCCTACTTAACTTTTATTTATATTTAGGATATATTAAAAGTTTCTGGCAATAAAGATGATACAACCATATTAATTCCAAAAATCTTTAAATGCCTGATTTGCTCCTTTAACTTTGAGATGACATTATAGCACAGATAAAAGCTGGGGTTAGGTTAGGCATGGTCCAGAGATAAAGGTAGGGATTTCTTAGATATTCAGGAATAACATAGTGGCTCTATTCCTTTAAAAAACACAGGCAGAAATGGTAACAGGAAACAACATGGACTATTAAAAGTATTTACAAGTGAGATGTTTTTATCAATCTCAACTCTAGGCTATTAAGATACTATAATCTTTTATATGAGGAACCACTCTTTTGAGATGTACTGCATGGAAATGGGTCTACCTGTATTACAAATAAACCCAAATAATCACATGTCTCCTACTTAATTTCTGATACACTCCAAAATGAGCTGGTCACTGGTCTGAGCACATACAGGTTCATTTCATTTCTCTCCAGACCTTTGTTTAGACTGAATCTCCTTGCCTGCTTAGGCTGTGTAGAAAGTCTATTAACTTCAAGAGGTACGTCTTTAGTCCATCTTATTAAAGCCTTTCATGAAAATCTTATTTTTATAGTTCACAGTATCAATTTTCTATACCACATATAGTTATCACTTGATGATACTCAATTTAAAATATCAAGCCATTACTTTTTATTCTTCCTTCATTTTAAATTCAGCTAGACTAACAGGCAAGTTTCATGGAGAACACTAGATTTTAAGAAATAGAAAAATATATCAACAGATCTTTAATAGAGATTACAAAGCTAAAATAGAAAAAGTTGTAACTAAATAATTCAATGTGACATAATTTCACCATGATAATTAGTAAGATTTCATATTTTCAAAGATGCTTGAAAAAATGTAGTTCATGTATATTTTTCTTAAATTTATCACTTTATTTTAAACACCAAAAACTCTTTAAATATTGAGTACTTATGAAGAAATATTCTTTTGCAGGCCTCTATATTCATCTTATCTATGTCTTTGCACCTCAGTCTTAGGTTTATTATACTTAGAAGAAGAAAAGTATGTCTTTTCCTCTGTACCATCTGATTAAACTGTATCAAATTGGAGAAAAAATTTAAAAAAATTAAAAGTTCAAAGGCTAAATCATTTAAAAACAGGAAGATAGTTCTTTAGTTGTGGTTCCTTTTGTAAGTGCTGTGTTTAGAAGTCCTGGGTTATGGCCTTGATCACATCAGGGAAGTCACTAGAATTCTTTAAGTATATGATGTATTTAAAAAAGAATAAAGGCAAACAAGACCACAAAATATTTCATGTTAGTAACTTCATACACAGATCTTAAAGAGACTTGCAAGGCTGACTTCTACTTTATGTTACTTATATATTTTGGGGTTTCTAATGAGAATAAAAATGATTTATTAAGCATACATTTGCTTAATCAGTGTTTCAAGTCAGAAAGTACTTAAATACTGAGACATATTTTTTTTTACATAAAAGTCTCTCAATTTATAAAACATTTTTTATTGACATATAAGGCACAGAAAAATGCAAGTGACATCTGCTAAGCTTTACTTATGAAAACTTAAAGAAATCCTATGGGATAACATCACTCAATTTTTCCTGGAGTACCTCTGATGGAGACTTCCTAAAAAAAATCTGGAAATAATTAGAAACTATTATAGTACCTTAAAAAGTTTACTTGAAAACTAAATCTGCTCTTCATCAAAGAATATAATACATTCAGAATAATGTAATGGAAAAATAAGGTACATATACAGAATAATGAAAAGCATCTCAACCACATCTGATTGTGAAACTTAAAGAAGTCGACAGAGGACAATAGTAGACCTGTGAGATACTGAAGAACTCCGGAGGAAACACTATATTCACTGATTAAGCACTGACTTTTCAAGACACTTTATATTATTTTACTCCAGTTCATTTTACTCTTTATTTTTAAAAAAGATACTACTAAGTACATTTTAAAAACAAATTGAAAGAAAAGAAGAATAGATAAATCTTGAAATTTACTTTTATGTCATGAGATTTATAGGAAGAAGAAAACTCCATATCCAGTAAAAAAATGTTTTTGAATATCTGTGGAACAGTTAATGCAATATAATGATAATGCTAATAGCACCTTAGAACTTAAAATATGTTTTTCAAGAGACCTAAAATTCCACTGGCATGTATGTCCCTTAGAGTTTAAAAGACTGTCCATATGAACTGAATTATCCTTGACAAGTACCTTCAGACACTTGTAATATGATCGCATGTAAATTTAGACCATATTTTGCACACAAACCACTGGCAATAGTAAGTTTATTCAAGAGCTCAAGATAAAAAGGAAAGAAAAGCTGATAGACTTAATAATATGTGGTAGTTAACATGAAATTTCCGAAATCAAAAGCATCAAAATAAAGGCATCTAATGAAAGAAAAACAAATGCTGTGAGAAATGCTGCTTTTTCCTTTCCTTTTTCTGTTCTTCACTACCTGTTTTCTCCAAACAAAATGTTATCTTTCCATGTTTTATCCAAATTTAGAGAAAAAAAAAAAACAAATTCTAAACAAATAAATAAACCAGAAAATTCCATTTGCATTGAAAACTTATTTTAACCAATAATTAAACCACAGTGTGGATAACATCTTTGCTGTGTGTTCCCACTGTGGGAAAAACTTACTCATGCAGTCCATCAAGATAGTTATTCATTCAGATTTCCAGCTATTTTATTAGTACTAATAACTGCTGATCATAATAACATGGAGTTATATCAACATTTGCAAAGGGCTAACTGTAAAACAGAAGAAAAACAACTCAAAACTCTGCTGTTTTAAGAATTCCTCAGGATTGCCTCTGCCTTGGCACCAAAAAAAAAAAGCCTACAGAACCATGCTAATTCTATAGGGATCAGCTCCATTGTCAAAGAAATGCATTAAGGTCTGAAGGAGAGAACTCAGCCATTGGACAGAGCTGCTTGCTAAGCAATCTCCACAGCACCCGCACCTATATTTATCTCTCTTTATCAGAAGTCTGCTACTGCTATGTTGTCTGGCTAATGGATGAAAACAGGATATAAATCATCATGAATTTGAGTCGTGGAGAAAATGGCAGATTATTTTAAGAAATTCTGAAGACATGTCCATTTTTTGTGTCCTCAAAGCCAAGGTTTTATATATCTGTCCAACAATGAATGATCTGCAAAAGATGTTTTCATAAGCTAATTTTAAAGTAGAACAGTGAATTATTCCCATCTGAATTGCATCAAAGGAAGATTACTGATTTATCAGTTATTTCTTTAAAAATATTTTGTGGAAAGTACAGTTTTTCAGCTTAATAGAAAATGAAACAACTGCAGCTTGTTTTTTTTTTTTTAATAAAGACTTTTAAACCATTTAAACAAGGTATTTTAAATCAATAAACCACTTAAATATTTAAAATGCACTGAATTATTTTAGACATTCAACCTAAAGATCAAGTTGAGAGACATGTTTATAATACAGCTTTGCTGAAACACTGAAAGAAAGTGCACTGCATAGAGAGCTTAAATTTCTCACTCTTCCTTTCAATCAATAACTGAGGCAAAGTTTCATCTCTAGGGCCCTTAATGGCAGGAATTCCTGGAGCCAGCAAATGAGTAATGTTAAACCTATGATTAGATGATGAGGCCATCAAAGACACTAGACCCTAATGCTACATTCTTCTTTATTTTTCTGAACTGCAGTGAAACCAGGAGCTAAGGAAGAAGGAATTTTACATTATTTTCCCCCATGAAACCATTTCTTTCAACCTGGCATCATCAAGAACCTATGAGGTCCAGACAGATTTCACAGAGTGTCTCTCGAACTCAGGACTCTGGCTTTGGGTAACAATTCTCAAATGTCCTGCAGATGAACTCCTGCCAGGGATGCTGTTTCCTTTAACATCTTCCTTATTTATGTATCTGGATGAAAAGTGGAAAATGGATCTAATGATATCCCTATGAATATATTCTTGAAGAAAGTAAACCTGAAGACTGAAAAATAGGTAAGTTTTGGTTGTTTTACTTTTGTTGATGCTTTAAAGGATTGGTTGAAGCCCTATTGCTATTTATTTGGAAGTTAGTTGTGATTTTAGTCAGACCTCAGGTCAGTAAATAGAAACAGTATATATAAATTTTCCTTTCTACTGAGGAAATTAGGATGTAAAAACTACTTATTACAAACATACATAAGTTCTTTTTTCATTCTCATATTACAAAATATTTAATACTTATGTGAAAATCAGGACCACCAGGAGACTTGGCAGAGCTGGCGAGAAGAAAGACCATTAGGTCCCTATTTTGGTTATCAGAAAAATGTTACATACTATTTTCTTCTAATTGCTTAAAAAAACAATAGCCAGAAATTATAATTCTATTTTTAATTCTGATTATTAAAGATAAATAGTATAAGTAGATTTTTAGATTTTATACTGAAATATATAAATTACATTAAAAAAGGGAAAGCAGCAATGTATCATATCAAAAATCCCTCACTGATCAGCTGTGTTTTATACTCTGGCTATTGCATTAGAAAAACAACCTCCAGTTTGCGTTATCTCTAATAGTGAAAAAGAAACCATATTAATTAACAATGAACATCAAAATTATAAATACTACTCTATCATTTAAAAAAGATGGATGTAAAGAAGGGTATCAAAATAGCTATAACAAATTATATATATATATATATTTGCAGAAATTAAAAAATAAGGAACAATAGAAGGCTAGGTAAGATGGAAAATAAGACAGCTAACAGGAGGGGAGAAGGAGGGAGATTAAATCAATATTTGCATGGTAAGATCATTTACATAAATACATATCTCTATTTTCTTCATCTATGAGATAATAGATATTTTAAAATACATAAACATATACATATTTATTTACATCCATTCTCCTGTTTAATGACATAAAGCAATCCTCATGTAGTTTAATGTAATCACATGATTAAGATTTCATACCTGAGAACAAAGCAGCATAACAAGCTCAACTACAGATGTGCTGGACTTCATACAAACGAGGCCTACAAAAAAGAAAGGTTAAAATAAAATGAAATAACAGTGGTAGAAATCATCATTCTAAGTTAATTCATTATATAGTTTTAACTTATAAAACATTATTAAAAAATAGAATTCCTAAAGTAAAATGAATTGAGATACTCAGTAACACATTCTTATAGCATTAATTTCAAAATATACAGATATTTCAAGAAGATATGAAAAATACATAAAAATTGACCTCAGACTTGGGTTATTTATTTGGTCAAGGCATTTCTTATATTTAAACAAGGCATGTGTCGCTTTCAAAACTGATAAGCCAGTTAGAGCTCCTTTTATTCCAATGACATTTACAATGTGATTGTCTCCAGAAATATAGAACAATAATCACTGAGTATCTATCTAAATTTTCTTCCAAAAGACAAAATTAAAATAATTTTTACTTTATTATATCTACCCATAGGTTTTCAATGGTTAAATGAATTTTGAAATATTAAAAAAATGAATTTCTCATATAATTAGCATGTTATACAATACTTATAAAATAAAATATTCCATTGTTCTGCTTCCAAAGTCTCTGAATAGAAGTCAGAAGTAAAAAGAATTCAATGTTATAATGGCTACTACTCATTGATCACGTGCTATGTGCTGGGTACTGTGTTAAGTGCCTTATGTACAAACATCTCCTTTAGTTCTCATTATATTTTGTGACATACTATTATTATTACCATTCTACAAGTAAGAAAATACTCTTCTTAAAAACAGTCTAAATGTTGATTATATATATTATTCATTGACTTTTTTTCCATTCAAAGGATGACTGCTGTATAAGAAGAGAAGGCAGGTCATGATTGGGTAGTATTTTTAACATATAGAGAAAAATGTAACCAAGGATTAATAACAATCTCTGGAGGACAGTATGTTAATCATGATGTTTGCTAATTTAAAATATATTTTTAAAAGTTTTTAACTGTTTCTAAAATTAACTAAATTAATAGACTCATTTTTCTTTTTATATGAAGACAAATATAATCAGTAAAAGCACTGCATAATGAGAAATGCCATGCTACCAGGGAAGCCCGATCTTACATTAGCTGTTGCTAAATAGCTAGCTAAAGTGAACCAGTTATTTTTTCCTTCTTAAGGTGATTTCAGTAAAGAGTCTCAAATGTCTTCCAGACACTAGCACGTATATTTATTGTAGGGAGTGGATAAATACCCTTTTGTGCCCATTCTGCTAACAACTCTACCCTTAATGTGCAGACCTACAGAACAAGTTGTAAAAAGGCACCAGTATTCCATTTTATCAGATCTTTGGGCAGACAGCTAACTAATGAAATAAGAGGCAGATGTGAAAAGCTCATTTAAGAGACAATTGTTGTAATTGATCAGCGATTCTAATGCTCAGGAGCTAGAGTCAGAAAGATTAATGGGACGTTTATCACCTGTTGGCTACTCAACTATTTGAAATTCAGACAAAGAAAAACTAAGTAGAAGGCCAAAGAGCTATGCATAGTAGAAGAATTAAAAAATTAAAATTTGTACTGCATATCAATTTAGATTTTAGACTCTAAGGCTATATAATGAAGTATTAGGTTACAAGGCTATATAATGATTGATTATACAAAGAATTATTCATCATATATTCTGTGTACTAGAGTTTTGAAATACATACAGTTTTTACAAATCAGAAAAAAATATGCAGTTATATTCATTTCTCACAGACTAATTTTAAATGAACTTCTAAAGAACTGCATGTAACAAGAATATCCATATTTTTCCCCAAATATATACTATCATTCCATAATAAGAAAAATACAGACAAATGCTCCGTCAATGCTTTTGTTCAAGGAAGTGATAACAAAATGACAGGATAGTGAAACTGCAATTTGATAAAAAGTATTCTGGGAACTTTGAAAATGGCCATTGTGATTTCAGGTCACTATATCTTTGCACCTTTACTAATGAGATGTAATTAGAACGAACAGAATGATAATGGACCCCCTTCAAATTAAAAAAAAAAAAGAAACAAAAATGAAAACCTAATTTTGCCATGAGAACACAAGCAGAGACAATTTTGGAAGGGTCATCACCTTTCAAAAACTTTATAATCATTTTGGTTGGCACTATTTCTAAGTGTCAACAAAAGTATTACTAAGACAAATGGATTTTTATTAGAGATATGCACTGAAGATATCTAGAGATATTGAGACATTTAATAGAGCTATTGAAAATACAAACACTGACGACAGTATCCTTGCACATTCTATAAATAATAAAAGCACTTATTTTTGAAATTTTAAGGTGAAAGCAATAAATGTGATTTTGTACAACTTTAGCCATAAGCTTAAGAAAGCCAAATTTATCTAGCAATGCTACAAATAACTCAGGCTATATATGCATAAAGCAAGTATTTTACAAGCATATGTCTCAAATGAGATGTGATTTTGTTTTCCTTTTTGTATCTGGCAAGAAATTTATCATCAAATCAACTCATTTGAAAACCCCTTGTATGAGTAAAGGACAGTGTTAGCACTCAGGAGTATAAATAATACGACAGTATCTACATCTTCCTAAGGGCTCCATCTTTCAATTCAAATCTAAGATTATCTAACACTTACAAAGAACTTGATCATTTACAGGTTGCATTTATACATGCTGTTTTATTTGATTCTCTTAACAACTATTTGAACTAGTTATTATTACCTCATGTGGTAGGTTAAAAAATGAAGGGATTCAGTGACTAGCCCAAGGTGTTTCATTCAGTCAGTGGTGGAACTGGGACCTGAATTCAAGTCATCTAACTCAAAAGCCCATTTCTCATCTGCTGCAGAGCTGTTTAAACAATTTGATACTAAAACAATTTGATACTAACAGGATAACAACATGTGACCGTGAGAAAGATCATAATGGTTAATTCCATCTTGGGTGATTTTGACAGTTTTCTTGGAGAAGATAACATATAGGTTGGTCAGATGTGGGAACAAAAAGCTTAACAAAAAGTACAGAGGGAGCAGAGGACCAATAAATCCTGAGAAGACCTTTCTAGTAGCTTGGGCTGATCAAAATATACGCAGTGTGAGAAAGTGGGACTGGAGGGTTAAGATAAAATTCAAAGATTATATATCTCCAACTGAAAGAAATAAAATTACACGTTTTTGAACGTTAAGAAGAAGAATATAGAGAAAGGGATACAATGGGAAATGATACTAAGGATTAGTTATTTCTATTCCATGATGACTTTTCTCACCTTGTCAATTAAGAAGTAGGCCCCAAGGGAATTAAACTTATCTGCTCCTCCAACAAATACAACAAAAAGCCACCTTTATCTGCAGATATATGCTAACCAGAATAAATATTCTGACTAGAAACAATGATGGAATACTGTATATGAACTATGGATAGAGGTTCATGACATTGTATAGGAAACAGGGATCAAGACCATTCCCATGGAAAAGAAATGCAAAAAAGCAAAATGGCTGTCTGGGGAGGCCTTACAAATAGCTGTGAAAAGAAGAGAAGCGAAAAGCAAAGGAGAAAAGGAAAGATCTAAGCATTTGAATGCAGGGTTCCAAAGAATAGCGAGGAGAGATAAAGCCTTCCTCAGTGATCAATGAAAGGAAATAGAGGAAAACAACAGAATGGGAAAGACTAGAGATCTCTTCAAGAAAATTAGAGATACCAAGGGAACATTTCATGCAAAGATGGGCTCGATAAAGGACAGAAATGGCATGGACCTAACAGAAGCAGAAGATATTAAGAAGAGGTGGTAAGAATACACAGAAGAATTGTACAAAAAAGATCTTCACGACCAAGATAATCATGATGGTGTAATCACTCACCTAGAGCCAGACATCCTGGAATGTGAAGTCAAGTGGGCCTTAGAAAGCATCACTACGAACAAAGCTAGTGGAGGTGATGGAATTCCAGCTGAGCTATTTCAAATCCTGAAAGATGATGCTGTGAAAGTGCTGCACTCAATATGCCAGCAAATGTGGAAAACTCAGCAGTGGCCACAGGACTGGAAAAGGTCAGTTTTCATTCCAATCCAAAGAAAGGCAATGCCAAAGAATGCTCAAACTACCACACAATTGCACTCATCTCACATGCTAGTAAAGTAATGCTCAAAATTCTCCAAGCCAGCCATCAGCAATACGTGAACTGTGAACTTCCAGATGTTCACGCTGGTTTTAGAAAAGGCAGAGGAACCAGAGATCAAACTGCCAACATCCGCTGGATCATGGAAAAAAGGAAGACAGTTCCATAAAAATACATATTTCTGTTTTATTGACCATGCCAAAGCCTTTGACTGTGGATCACAATAAACTGTGGAAAATTCTGAAAGAGATGGGAATCCCAGACCACCTGACCTGCCTCTTGAGAAACCTATATGCAGGTCAGGAAGCAACAGTTAGAACTGGACATGGAACAACAGACTGGTTCCAAATAGGAAAAGGAGTATGTTCAGGCTGTACATTGTCACCCTGCTTATTTAACTTCTATGCACAGTACATCATGGGAAATGCTGGGCTGGAAGAAGCACAAGCTGGAATCAAGATTGCAGGGAGAAATATCAATAACCTCAGATATGCAGATGACACCCTTATGGCAGAAAGTGAAGAGGAACTAAAAAGCCTCTTGATGAAAGTGAAAGTGGAGAGTGAAAAAGTTGGCTTAAAGCTCAATATTCCAAAAACTAAGATCATGGCATCTGGTCCCATCACTTCTTGGGAAATGGATGGGGAAACAGTGCAAACAGTGTCAGACTTTATTTTTCTGGGCTCCAAAATCACTGCAGATGGTGACTGCAGCCACAAAATTAAAAGACACTTACTCCTTGGAAGGAAAGTTATAACCAACCTAGATAGCATATTCAAAAGCAGAGACATTACTTTGCCAACAAAGGTCCGTCTAGTCAAGGCTATGGTTTTTTCAGTGGTCATGTATGGATGTAAGAGTTGGACTGTGAAGAAAGCTGAGCGCCGAAGAATTGATGTTTTGGAACTGTGGTGTTGGAGAAGACTCTTGAGAGTCCCTTGGACTGCAAGGAGATCCAACCAGTCCATTCTACAAGAGATCAGTCCTGGGTGTTCCTTGGAAGGACTGATGCTAAAGCTGAAAGTCCAATACTTTGGCCACCTCATGCGAAGTGTTGACTCATTGGAAAAGACTCTGGGAGGGATTGTGGTCAGGAGGAGAAGGGGATGACAGAGGATGAGATGGCTGGATGGCATCACCAACTCGAAGGATATGAGTTTGAGTGAACTCCAGGAGTTGGTGACGGACAGGGAGGCCTGGCGTGCTGCAATTCATGGGGTTGCAAAGGGTTGGACACGACTGAGCAACTGAATTGAACTGAACTATAGATCATAGTATCTTACCAGTGTAAAGTGAATTCAAAAACGTGTTGAAAGATAAGGTTGGCTAGCTGACTGGCCAAGATACATGTATTTGATAAGATGAATTAGGTGGACAAATTTGAGATGGTCCAGACCCATGCAGCAAAAATTTGCTGGGTCCAGATTAGTAAAGGACCATTCATGTCACTGGCATTTTTTTGGGTTTCCATTTACTAGGGGTGAGAAATCAGCTTCAACTTTTAGAAACAGCAAGAACAAAACCCCCACCAAATCCCACTAAACTGTAAAATGAATCTTAAAAGTTTGCCCTTTGGGATACAACCGTCTTTCTTTAATACAAGAAATGCTGACACTTTTGTTCAATGTTTGAGTCTGACTTCATGTATACGCAGAATTACAAGATCAAGTTTACATGCTTTAAGACAGTGTGGAAAAATTCCATGTCTAACAGGATGCCCCCTTATGGCGGGAGGTGAAGAGTACGAGGTGTTATGGTGACAAACAAGGAGTCATACTTGGAGGTGGGACTCATCTTCTAAGGACCATTGTTTTCTTTCAGCAAGGGCCCTCTCCCAAGGGAGAAGAGGCTACACGTCTATGCCTGGGGCAGTGCTCCGAGTATATTCTCAGTAAACTTTAACTAAAAGAATAAATCTAAAAACCACCATTCACTGAGTAAATAAATAGTTGATGTATATTTATATAAATGTTGGAGAAAAAAGATTTTAAGGAAAAATAAGAGTATTCTTTTAAGAACAAGAGCCTAATGTATTAAAAAAGCATTTATTGAGCATTCTGTCTTATGTGCCAGATACCAGGCCACGTGCTAAGTTTAAAAATAAGTGACAAAAGCGGGACAGTTTATATAAACAAATAATCATGACGTAGACTCTTAGGAGATACACAGAGACAACAGAGTGTTAGACACACAGAAAGGGTAGTGAGCAGCTCTGCCGAGGAGAATTCATAGGGACTGTGACTTCTGAGTTGCATGATGCTAATCGTATAAGCAAAAAAAGGGGGAAAGTCATCCAATTTAGTTTTTAAATAACTTTCTAATGATTTTAACTTTTAGAAGTGCCCAAATTGTGGCTTCCCAGGTCACTTGGCGGTAAAGAATTCACCTGCCAATGCAGAAGACATGGGTTCGATTCTTGAGTTGGGAAGATTCCCTGGAGAAGAAAATGGCAACCCACTCCTGTATTCTTGACTGAGAAATTGCATGAACAGAGGAGCCTGGTGGGTTACAGTCCATGGGGTCACAGAAACTTTGATATGATTTAGCCACTGAGCACCAGCACAAAACTTAATAAGGTCAAAAACTTATCAGTTATCAAACTGAGAAATTAGTGTGGCTTTATAACTTAAAACTAAAAAATCAAAATTAAACAAAAAATTAATATTAAATTAATATTAAACATCCTTTGAAATACCAATAAGGGTCTGAATTTGTATTATTATTGCTATTAATATATGTCTATGTAGTATTACATACTATTTTAATTGGACACTTCAAGATTTGCCTATATGTTTCATGGAATTTAAAACTGTACAACTAGAAACAATGCATAATATTACCTTCAAGAAACAAAAATAAAATTAAGTTCATTTCCCTTTTTAAAATGTAATTAAACAATTACAGCTTATTTTTATATTTAGACTATAAATTTTAATTGAAAATTAAAAAAACTATTTTCAAAATACTACACAGACAATGAAAGTTCATTCATTCAGTGATTTACTTTAGTTTACATAAATATTAAGCTAAGACAAATTTATGGCAGTCTTACTCTCTTTAAAAGAGGAACATAACTGAAGTCTGGAGGTATTAGGGCTAGCACACATTTTCTGTAAAGGCTCAGATAAAATATATTAGGGTTAGGGTATGGCGTCAGGTGACAATAATAAATTTCTGCTACATCTACTCAACTCTGCCACTGTATTGCAAAAGCAGCCACAGACAATACATAATCAAATGAGCTTGGCTGTCTTCCAATAAAACTATTTCCTCATTCCAAGGTTTGTTCATGTGAGAGAGAGAGACAGAGACAGAGAACACATACATATGCACACATACTTATATATACATCTTCAAATTTTTAAGCTATAGGGGAAAATATTTTAGATGTATGTCTATGACATTTTATAATTTCAAAATCCAAAAAAGCTCTGGAAAAAATCTTTCTTGCACGATTGTCATAACCTTAATCATCAGCCATGGCACCCCACTCCAGTACTCTTGCCTGTAAAATCCCATGGACGGAGGAGCCTGGTAGGCTGCAGTTCATGGGGTCTTTAAGAGTTGGACATGACTAAGTGACTTCACTTTCACTTTTCACTTTCATGCATTGGAGAAGGAAATGGCAACCCACTCCAGTGTTCTTACCTGGAGAATCCCAGGGACAGGGGAGCCTGGTGGGCTCTCGTCTCTGGGGTCGCACAGAGTCGGACATGACTGAAGCGACTTAGCCGTTACAAACTTTGGAGAAAGCAATGGCAACCCACTCCAGTACTCTTGCCTGGAAAATCCCATGGATGGTGGAGCCTGGTAGGCTGCAGTCCATGGGGTATCAAAGAGTCAGACATGACTGAGCGACTTCACTTTCACTTTTCACTTTCATGCATTGGAGAAGGAAATGGCAACCCACTCCAGTGTTCTTGCTTGGAGAATCTCAGGGACGGGGGAGCCTGGTGGGCTGCCGTCTATGGGGTCACATAGAGTCAGACATGACTGAAGTGACTTAGCAGCAGTTACAAACTTTATTCTACTTAGTGTGATTAATAGTGTGACTATCCCTACATGTTGCTGTAGATATATTAATGTGCTTAAGTAACAAGTTAATCCAGGGTCCCCTGAAGATGCTATGAAATACATGTATAAGCACCTATTACTCTTCTTAAATTCTAAAATATCTGAATTACAGAATATGTCAGGCTCTAAGCTATTAAAATATAAGAGATGTGAGTTTGTTTTTTAAGTCAGAAATCAGTGGTACTTTCACATGAAATATTTTCAATGATTCATAAAGAAATTAATATTAATTTTAATTGCCATCTCAAAGTAATTTGATATTGCATCTTTTCCCATGAAAATTCTGTATGTTCAGGACTAAAAATCTGTTTCCATATGAGAATAGTTGGCTAAGTGCTTTTAAATTATAAATTTAGAATGTTTAGATTGCTCAGAGACAAGACTAACTGTAATTGTAGCTACATAATCCCCTGTCATTTTGACTGACTTATTGAAATAAACTCTAAATTGTTTTTCATTTGTTTATTTTTGGTTTTGGTCATTGTATTTACACAGCCTAGGAATCTTATTGACGGTGAATATGTTTTCTTTAATATCGTTTTGCTCCTGCTAAGAATTTTTGCATAGTGATAAAGTTGAAGTTCCTAATATTCTTTCATGGATAACTCTTCCATGGAATGATAGGTTACAATAAAAAAAAAAAAATGAACCTACATAGATATTTCCTCCTGCTTGCTGAAGAGAATATTCATATGGTACTATTATTAACACCTATAAAATATGAAACACTGATGTAAATTTACTCTTTTTTACTTATGCTTTAGAAACCATGTTTGTGCTAGCCTATCAAAAGTGCTGCATCAAGGGAAATACCTTGGAAAATTCTTGGTATTCAATGTCACTTTTTTTTTGTCTCCACCTGACTTTCACTTCTCTTTGTACATCCCACAGAAATACTATTTTACATTTACACATGCTAAACAATAGATTATAATTTCCAAATCACTTGGGATCAAGTTTTGAGTTGGCTGTCTCTTGAGATATTCTCATTTAAACTACTTATTTTAGGAACTATAAGTAAGCCACAGAGATGACGGTATCTTTGACCTCAAGGAATGAAATCCCAGTTACAAAAATAAGGCACATAAATATATGTATATATAGGTGTCCACAGAGAATATTATACAAAAAAATTATACAGTACTATGCCTCCAAATAACTTAAAACAACTATTATTTTAAATAGAGGTCTTCATTAAATACTGTTACCTACAGTATTAGACTCAAGTTTTCACTACAGAAGTAATTGACCTGAGTGTCTTGCCCTTTTCTTTAACTTCCTGATTTAATCACAACAGCAATGAATAAGGGTGAAATAAGGGAAATAAGAGACATTTTCACTACCATAAATCATCTGGATCCTGCAATTCTCTTTGGGTTAAATTTAATTATAGAACCAATTGTTATTCCTGTATCACTCCTCTGCAACAACGTTCTTCTCTTCTCCCTGTGCTCCTTCAAATTCCAAAAGCCTCAATTAAAATTTAAAACTACTAAACTATGTCTGCTTCAAATTTTGACATTACCTTAGAGACTCAGATCCTGAATAATTATTAAGAATAATACATATATATTTAACCATGTAATTCATTTCAAGAAATATTAATAATCAAGAGAAAAAAGCAAGACATTTATACAATTAAATCACATGAATAGAGTTGAATAAAAATAGCTATACCAATAGCTAGTTATGAAAAATGAAACAATAATTTATATTCTATAAAATATGGGCTCCTCCTTTTAAACACAGTATGTATAAGTGAATAATTTCTATATTGACAGTTCCAAACTATGCAAATTCTGACTTTCATTTATCTATATTCTTAAATAAATATACTTAATAATTTTAAGTTCTCAAGTTTAAATAAATTTAAGTTTAAAATTGCTTTTTAATAAAATACACCTTTAAGTTCTTTATTTTTGTATTCAGAAAAACACTGGCTCATTTTCTTTTAAATATTTATGTAATACACAATGGAAATACTATGAATTCCTTTTCTTAATAATGGATTCAAAAAGTCAAAGATAAAAACTAAGAAACATAATTAGTAAAAGAAAATTATTTGATAAATATAATAGATAAGGCATAAACAAGGAAAGAGAGGGTATAGTTTAAGGTAGGCTCAAGTAGAGGTCAGTCAGATGAACCTTACATATTTTCAAGAGTACATTAACTCTATCCAATTATAGGCTTAAACTGTCGAAGCGCTCTTGAGAAAACAAGCTAGAACTTCAGAAAACTCATTTGTGCTCAAAGCAATAAATTCTCAAATTTGACCCAAGCAGAATCTTCTTTACTAAATCCTCCATTTCAAACAAAATATCAAATAGAGATGAGTAATCAGTCCAATTTATTCATTCTTAAGAATAAAATAAAGCTTTTGTAACATGGAAGAACTTGAAAATTCCTTAAATTTAAAATTGAATGTTTTTTTTTTTAAGATACTGCCAAAAGTCACAGAAGTTATTCTAAGTATATATTCTGCCTAAGTAATAATTTAGAGAGATTATATGCCAAAAATTATATAATCAAAAAAGGATAGATCACTAAATTAACAAGATTATTTTACCCATACCAGAAAACTCTATATTCAACTCATGTGTGCATGCTAAGTCACTTCAGTCGTGTCCAACTCTTTGCGACCCTATGGAATGTAGCCCTCCAGGCTCCTCGGCCAGTGGAGACTCTCCAGGCAAGAATACCGGAGTGGGTTGTTCTGCCCTCCTCCAGGGGATCTTCCACGTCCAGGGATTGAACCAGAGTCTCCTATGTCTCCTGCACTGGCAGGCAGTTCTTTACCACTAGTGCCAGCTGGGAAGCCTATCTGATTCATACCTATCCGCAACTCAGAGTCAAATTATATACTTCTGTAAGTACCAGAATACAATCTGATAATAATAGAGAAGTCAGGGTGTGAAATGTTCTGTCATTAAAATAAATAACAATTCAACATAAAATATTATACCCATTTATTAAAGTAAATGGTGTTTTTATTTCTTCTAATTTTTGCCATAATAGAACTATTACAAATAACAGCTGCTTTTTGAAATTGTATGAATTGGGAAATCTATGAAGTGAGATATAATAAATGGTAATAAAAAATATCTGACAAAAAAGAGCTAGTCATTCCCAAGAATTAAAGACATTTCATGATTCAGTTGTAAAAACAACATTGTATACTTACTATATGCAGGGCACAGATATGAAACAGATACGTTCCATGTGCTAGAGAATCCTGCATTCTAATGGAGGACACAGCAGACAAACTCATCAGTTCAACATGAAGAGAACCGTTATCTCAGAACCATTACGGGATGTTGACTTGGTAAACAAGATAAATGATGTCATTAAAGTAATTCTTACTGTGATATAGGAAAAGGGTGAAATTGAATAAGGGGAAATATTTAACCTAAACCTGCTCCAGTATTCCTGCCCAGAGAATACCATGGACAGAGGACCCTGGCCCACTACAGTCCACGGTGTCACAAATGCTCAGACACAACTGAGCAACTAGTACACACAGACACGCACACACAGTGTGCAGTTATTAATTTTTTTGGAAAAACTGACTTAGAGATAACTCTAAGATAAAAAATCACCAATATTTCGACTTGTAAAACAGAATGTTTAATCTGATATATAAAAACACCCATTAACAGAGTATCAAACCTCAAGATTTCTCCATGTATCAAAACAAATACATTAATAGAAAGCAGAACTAAAGTGAGAATACTTGCTAGATGTTGCAAAGTACAGCTACTGAAATAATCTGTATAACTTTTTTACATAATCAGTTTTCAAGTTTAAATAATATCCTTGATTAGAAGATTATCTTTGGTTGGGCTTAGTGTAATTGGAATAACCCTATTGAGGACAGAGAGAACAACATTTTAGCCGTAGATAATAACATGTGTATCATGAATCACAGGTCATATTTCTGTATAGAGGAGGAGAAAATAATCCTCCAGCAGTCAAAACTGGTATAACAAGTCTAAATTGTAGCTTTCATGGATTCTATTATGCACAATAAAGTTTATATTTGCTTTATATGCAATAAAATAAATTCTGGATGGATAGATAGATAGATTTAAAGGATTGATTCTACATGGAAAGGCAATGTATATTCAAAAGAAAGTAAACAAGTTACCCAGGAAAATAAACTTCAAAGGAACATAAGGGGGAAAAAGCTTAGACCTCTGGTAAAAGTCCACAAAGGTAACTATTTTACTGGCTTAAGCAGAGCTGAAACAGAAAAATATTATCACACAATCAAAATCTCACCATGTATAAAAATTACACAATTTTGGTTTTCATTATTATACAATATAAAAATTAAAGATGACATCAATATTCCACTGATCTTTGCAATAATGGGACAAAAAATAGTTTATAGTACTACAATTTCTGAGGGATGTAATGAAATAAAGTCTGTTTGTAAGAAAAATAGGATGGTACAATGTGAGTTCTAAAAAACAGGTACAAGAAACCAAAGATTCTCACTTGGCAGATGGGAAGATTTCTGGGGAAAGAGTTACTGCAGAAAGGGCTTATTTCTCTTGTGATCCAGGGCCCACCTAAATCGAGGCAACTCTACATAAATGAAGGTCATCTGTAATGTGGAAACTGTGTTTTGATACCTGAGAAGGACAGACTGGAGACTGATGGTCAGGGGTGACATGCCCTGGGGCTGACCTCAATCTCTGAAACTAGAGACACTGAACAACATATCTGGACAGCAGAGATCATGGACCAAGAAAAAATTTGCCCGTGTACATTCTCTTTAGTTGTAGTGATGTTTAAAATACGATGTAGGTAGATGTTTTAAATTATTTGAATATTAGTAAGAACTAATTGGTTTGTTAATATTAGAACTTATCCTGAGCTCTCAGAACTAGGCAATTTTATTAGCATTATAGAATTCTTTAATCTGGATCTAGTTTTTAATTAACTCAAAGAAGATCTAAATTGAAAATCTGAAGACATGGCTTTAGAATACAAACTAAACAGCTGCATACTCTTGAGCTAAGATATCTGCCTTTACTGATACTAAAGTTCTTTACTGGTAAACAACAGATTAGTGATTTTGAAACTTTTTGTTTTTTACTACAATAATTCTTCTGCACTCAGCCTTCTTTATGATCCAACTTTCACATTCGTATGTGATTACTGGAAAAACCACAGCTTTGACTATACAGATCTCTGTCAGCATTTCATGTCTTTGCTTCTTAATATGCTGTCTAGGTCTGTCATAGCTTTTCTTCCAAGGAGCAAGAGTCTTTTAATTTTATGGCTGCAGTCACCATCTGCAGTGATTTGGGTGGTGGTGGTGGTGGTGGTGCAGTCACTAAGTCATTTCTGACTCTTGTGATCCCATGGACTGTAGCCTGCCAGGCTCCTCTGTCCATGGAATTTTCTAGGCAAGAATACTGGAGTGGGTTGACATTTCCTTTTCCAGGGGATCTTCCCAAACCAGGAATCGAACCCGGGTCTCCTGCATTGCAGTTAGATTATTCACCCACTTAGCTATGAAGCCTAAGAAAATAAAATCTGTCACTGCTTCCAATTTTTCCCCTTCCATTTGCAATGAAGCAATAGGACTAGATACTATGATCTTAGTTTTGTGAATGTTGAGTTTTAAGTAAGCTTTTTCACTCTCTTCTTTCACCCTCATCAAGAGGTTCTTTATTTCCTCTTCACTTCTACGTTTAGAGTGGTACCATCTGCATACCTAATGTTGTTGATATTTCTCCTGGTGATCTTGATTCATGCTTGTGATTCATCCAGCCCAGCATTTTACATGATGTACTCTGCATATGGGCTTCCCAGGTGGTGCTAGTGGTAAAGAACCCATCTGCCAATGCAAGAGTGTTAAGAGACGTGGGTTCGACCCTTGGGTTGGGAAGATCCCCTGGAGGAAGGCATGGCAACACAATCCAGTATCTTGCCTGAAGAATCCCATGGACAGAGGAGCCAGGCAGGTCATGGTCCATAGGATCACACAGAGTTGGATATGACTGAAGTGACTTACCAGGCATGTACACTCTGCCTGTAAGTTAAATAAACACGGTCACAATGTACAGCCTTTCCCAATTTTGAACCAGTCAGTTGTTCCATGTAAGGTTCTAACTGTTGATTCTTGATTCACACATAAGTTTCTCAGGAGACAGGTAAGGTGGTCTGGTATTCCCATCTCTTTAAGAAATTTAAATTTTGTTGTGATGCACATAGTCAAAGGCTTTCACACAGTCAATGAAGTAGAAGTAGGTGTTTTTCTGGAACTCCCTTGCTTTTTCTCTGATTCAAAGAATGTTGGCAATTTGATCTCTGGTTTCTTTGCGTTTTCTAAAACCAGCTTGTACATCTGAAGTTCTCAGTTCACATACTGCTGAAGCCTAGCTTGAAGGACTTTGAGCATAACCTTACTAGCATGTGAAATGAATCACAGTCTTATCATGGCAAAGGGGCTTGCTTAACTCAGTGAAGCTATGAGTCATGCTGTACAGGGCCACCCAAGACAAATAAGTAGCAGTGGAGAGTTCTGACAAAATATGGTCCACTGGAGGAGGGAATGACTAACCACTCTAATATTCTTACCATGAGATCCCCATGAACAGTATGAAAAGGCAAAAAGTTTATAATACAAGAATGTAGAAGGGTCAGCCAGGCAAATACAGGTAAATGGAAAGCATTCCATGATCATTACAAAAGAATTCAAATATGGAAAGACTTTTCTGAAGCCCTCACATTCTTTAAAAGTCAGAAATATATTGACTTAATTTCATTCCCTAGCTATAATGTATAAAACATATAATCACCATGGGAAAAATTAATTTATCTGATATATATATATATATATACATACACACACACACATACAAAGTATTACTGAAATGTATATAAGGTTTTATATTTGTTGGCTTTATAATTAACTGAAATTAAAGGATTATATAAATAATCAAATTATTTATATAAATAATTTATATAAACATATATATTCATACTATATAAATAAATATAAATAAACAAATTAGCCTCTGTTTCATTACCTGGATCAACCCCTCTAGCAACTGGCATGCAGTATACTTATATATGGGAAATACACTAGTCCCATTGCCAGATGCTGCTGTTCCATAATTTACAATGATAGTCAATTGTTATTCTGTAGGAATTTTGTCCATAACTAACTGAATTTTACATCCTCCCTGATACCTTGGGCTATAGAAGCTAGTGAAAGCTCTCCATGAACCTATTAAAACAGAAGCAAAAAGTAATATTCTCAAGCTTTTAAGTAATAATATAATATCATAAACTTAAAAGAATATTTATATTTCATGATCCAAAACAATCAGAATTCAATTTTAAAAAAGAGGTGGATTTACCTTAGAGCAACTGAAGCATACAGACAGCCATCAAGCTACTAAATAATCTCAGGATAAACACTGCAAACTAATTACATATTATAACTATATTATGTCCATAATAAGAAAATAAAGTGGCTGAAAAATATAACCACTGTAAGTGCTCAGCAGTATATTTCCTCTTTTAAATTTTCTAATTTACTTTTTCTTTCCCAATTATTTATTTCTTCAATGTGCATAAACATCAGAGAAAGGATGAAATGATAAAAGCCTGTAGTGATTTCAAGCTTAGTTTATGGAGGGTTCCATGTAGTTTACCATATATATAAACACTGTATCTAAATCAGAATGTAGGCAATTTTCACAATATAAAAACAAATTATTATTATGCCTCAGTAAAAACTACATGTGTAGCCTCCAAAAACAGACTTGTTATTAGATGTAACATGTTTCATGGAATATATAGACCATTTCTTCTCATTGTTTATTGATTTAGAGCATCCATATGTACTGATTTGCCAAGATCATCCAAGCTGATGCCTGCATGAGTGTAATTTTAAATATCCGCTTTTTCTCTTTTAAAAATGTTCTGTTTTGCATGAAAATTTGTATGAATAATTTTATTAGAACACAAGACAAAGCTATTTTCTTTTTAAATTATATTATTATGGAATATTGGAGAAGGCAATGGCACCCCACTCCAGTACTCTTGCCTGGAAAATCCCATGGTTGGAGGAGCCTGGTAGGCTGCAGTCCATGGGGTCACTAAGAGTCGGACATGACTGAGTGACTTCACTTTCACTTTTCTCTTTTCATGCACTGGAGAAGGAAATGGCAACCCACTCCAGTATTCTTGCCTGGAGAATCCCAGGGACAACGGAGCCTGGTGGGCTGCCGTCTATGGGGTCACACAGAGTCGGACACGACTGAAGCGACTTAGCATAGCATAGCATGGAATATATGATATAGGTAGCTACAATCTATTATTTCTTGAAACAAAAATACTTTCCAAACACCATATTAAGGTTATTGTTCCATAAACTGTGGCCCACCAGGCTTCTCTGTCCATGGAATTTTCCAGGCACGAATACTGGACTGGGTTGCCATTTCCTCCTCCAGGGGATCTTCCCAAGCCAAGGGCTGAATCTCTCTTGAGTCTCCTGCACTGGCAGGCAGATTCTTTACCACTATGCTACTTGAGAAGCACCCCATATCAAGGAATATGATCCATTTCTTGTGTGTGTGTGCGCACGCACATACACACTCAGTCACATCCAACTCATTGTGACCCCATGGACTGTAGCCCGCCATGCTCTTCTGTCCTCCACTATCTCCTGCACTAAACATTTAGTTGTTATATATTAGTATTCTTTGACCTGCAACAGTTTGCAGCTTTCTTTTACGTTAAAACTTCCTGTTTTTCTCCCCCAAGATGTCCTTCTCCACATTAAAAAAAAAAAAAAAATTCCCTATGTTTAAATTCAAGCTATATTATTTGGCAAATAATACTCCATTTCAAGGTCTACTTCCCTGGTAGCTCAGACGGTAAAGCGTCTGCCTACAATGTGGGAGACCTGGGTTCGATCCCTGGGTCGGGAAGATCCCCTAGAAAAGGAAATAGCAACCCACTCCAGTATTCATGGAAATACGGGAAAATCCCAAGGACTGAGGAGCCTGGGGGGCTACAGTCCATGGGGTCCCAAAGAGCTGGACATGACTGAGCGACGTCTCTTTCCTTTCCCTTCCTTTCAAGGTCTACTCTTGATTTGTATGCTGCTTTCATATTTCTTATCTCTTTAGAAAAGATGCAATTCAATATGCTTTTACTCCTAATTTCTCTCCTGGGAGATTAGGAAATAATATTATCTCTGACTGTATCCCTATAGTATACTACAAAATACTTTATGTAGTATCTTATACATACCACTACATTTGATATACTATATGTATCATATTCAGCAAGTCCTTTTGGTAAATAAAGTTTCTCTGAATTTTCATCAGTCCTTAACTTTATACTGCTGCGGCTGCTGCTAAGTTGCTTCAGTCGTGTCCAACTCTGTGCAACCCCATAGACGGCAGCCCACCAGGCTCCTCCATCCATGGGAATTTCCAGGCAAGAGTACTGGAGTGGGTTGTCATTGCCTTCTCTGAACTTTATACTACGTTGTTGGAATACGGTTCCAGTTTAGCTAGCCAATGAGTATATGGTGAGAGTCATAAAAATTCTAGTGAATGAAAAAATAATACTAGTTTGAGGGCTTTAGTAAAACCATTCTCCTTGACAAATCATGTCTTCTTTAATCATCTTCATCAGCTAAAATGAGATTCCCATATTGCAATACAAAACTTAGCAGTTTGAAACTTTTTACTTATGATGAGAGTATAATTTCTCCTTTTAGAGGATATTATTTTCTTGTTAGAAGTTACCTATGATGGAAAAATATTTGTTAACATATATATTTCACATATATCCATATATTAACTATCTCTTGCACCCTCCTTTGTGTGTATCTAGTTTCCAACCCTGTTTCACAAATGTATTCACTGCTGTGCTAGCAATGAATTTCATTATCTCTAATTGTCTGTAAAAGTCTTCATTTTCCCTTCATTTTTGAAGAGTATTGTCACTGGACAAAGAATTTCAGGTTGGAAGTCTATCAAAACTTAAAAGATGTTCCATTATTTTCTGATTTGCATAATTTCTGACTAAAAGTTGATGATAGTTTTATTTTGAAATCATGGTTTTTCCTGACAGTGATCTCAAAATTTTAACTATAGGTTAAAATTGACTGTTTTTACTTTTTGTGTAACTTTCTGTGAGATATAACATATATATTGATCCATGTATCACCATTATCCCAAAGAATCCCTTATAATATTCCTTTACAATAACACCCTTTCCTACCTATAAACCCCGGTCAACACTGATCTGTTTTGAGAATGTCCAAAAAATAAAAAGGAAACATAACATACAAAACCCCTGAGATGAGCATTTCTTTCACACAATAATGCCAATGAGATTCAACCAAGCAGTAAGGTTTACCAACAGTTTGTCCCTTTCTTCTGCTGTCTGAATCCACCACAGTCCTTTTAAAAATAAAAAACAAAAAACTCACTGAAAACCATGTTCTCCAGTTTTGGCTATTCCATGAATATTCATGTAAAGGTTTTTGCATGAAAGTAAGTTTTCATTTCCTAATGTCAAGGAATGGGATCACAGGGTCATATAACTGAATGTTTAACTCAGTAATACTCCCAAACTGTCTTCCTCAGTGACTGCCATCATGCAGTCTCAAAGCCATGGATAAGAGTGTCAGTTGTTTCAACTTCTCCCCAGCACTCAGAATTATCATTTTTTTTTTTTACTTTAGTCATTCTTCTATATGTTTGTAGTGCTCAGCCAACCTGGTTTTAATTTGCATTTACTTTCTGATAAGATCGACCATCTTTTTATGAGCTTATTTCACAGCCTAATGTGATCTTTTCTCAAGTATCTGTTCAAGCCATTTTTAAATAAGTTGGTTTGCTTAATATTGATGACTACTTTTGAAATTTTCTCTTGAAACCTGGTTTTGAACAGTTTAATTATGTTGTTCCATAAATTTTTTTGTTTTTTCCTTTGTGTTCATCCTGACCAAGGTTAGTTGAATTTCTTGGATCTTAGGATTTGTAGTTTTCAAATTATTTGGCTGTTATTTAAAAAAAAAAAAATACACATACACCCATATCATCTTAACTTCCTTTTTCTTGGACTCCAATTTTATGTATGTTAAAGTGCTTGATTTATCTCATAGGCTCCTATGGCTCTGTTCCCTATTTAGTCCTTTTTTCCTACTTCAGTTTTTAAAGATACAATTCTATACTTCTAATTCAGTATTATTGTCTTAGTGTATAATAAGCCATTAAATCCATCAAATGAATTTTCCAGGTTAGTTACACTGGGAGGGCAAGTCTATTTCCTATGATTCTATCATAAAAAAGTCAAGATCACACTAAGTCTTTTAGAATTTTCCGTCAAAATATTACACTATTGCATCTTTCTTCCTGTCAATAGCTTATAAGTAAGTAAGTGTTAGTTGCTCAGTCCTGTCTGACTCTGCAGTCCCGCTGACTGTAGCCCGCCAGGCTCCTCTGTCTATGGAATTCTCCAGGCAAGAATACTGGAGTGGGTAGACAGTCCCTTCTCTGGGAGATATTCCAGACCCAGAGATCGAACCCAGGTCTCTTGCATTGCAGACAAACTCTTTACCTCCTAAGCCGCCAGGGAAGTCCTGCCAAAAGCTCTTATAGGACATTATACCAGGTGGTGATAGCGGTAAAGAGCCTGTCTGCCGATTCGGGAGCCGTGAGAGATGCGGGTTTAATACCTAGATTGGGAAGATCTCCGGGAGGAGAGCATGGTGACCCACTCCAGTATTCTTATAAGGAGAATCCCATGGACAGAGGACCCTGGGGAAAACAGTCCATAAGGTTACAAAGAGTTGGACAGGACTGTAATGACTTAGCATGCATATTCAACTTCGATTACTAGAGAAATGTTAATCTTGACTAAAGACTGTTATTTCATGATCTTCCCATTTTTGAAACTAGTACAGTGAAGCAAAACAGGATCTTATGCATTTAAAGTAAAATTCTTAAACATATACAGTATATACTATGTAACAGACACTCAAAGATATTCTAAGGTCATGTTCAGTTTAGTTCAGTTCAGTCACTCAGTCGTGTCCGACTCTTTGCAACCCCATGAATTGCAACACGCCAGGCCTCCCTGTCTATCACCAACTCCCGGAGTTCACTCAGACTCACGTCCATCGAGTCAGTGATGCCATCCAGCCATCTCATCCTCTGTCATCCCCTTTTCCTCCTGCCCCCAATCCCTCCCAGCATCAGAGTCTTTTCCAATGAGTCAACTCTTCGCATGTGGTGGCCAAGTTAGATTATAATATATGAAGGCAATCTGGCTGTCAATGTTGAGTCAAGTGATACAGCTAATCCAACAGGCAACAAGGTGGAATCCTTGTTGATTCCTATGAAAAACTCTTTTTTGAAGATGTTATAAGTATGATAATCTGATTTTCTTTCAATTTATGTTTTTATCTAGATGCTCAGAGTGGTTTTGTTTTGTTTTCTCTAAACTTAGAATTTTACATTCTAGAATTTTACTAGAATGTATCTCAAGGTTGGTCATTTAGGTAATTTTCTCAGATATTCAGTGTGCCTTTTAAAATATATATTTTAAAACTTTTTTTTAATGCTAAGAGTTTCTGTGAATTACTGATCCTATTATCTTTTATTTTTCTGTTCTTTGCTTTGTTTAATATTTTGGAGACTCATATGAATGTTGAATATTCTACATTTGCCCCTTTCACTCTCATCTTTTCTCATCTCTTTAAGTCACTATTTTTTTGATATTTATAGTTTCTCTTTTTACCTTATATATTTTTTTATAGGCTTATCTGGTGAACTTATTTACTTCTTTATTTCTTCTAATTTAATTTTAATTTCTAAAATTATGTTTCCCTTTATTTCTAGTTCTTTCTTAATTCCTATCAGTACATCTGTGGGTTTCTCTACATTCTGATATAAATTACTTCTTATCCTATATAATTTCCTAATGTTTATTAAAATTTTTCATCTTTTTTTTCCTGGTATTTAAGGCTTTGAGGCATTTTCTACTTCCTCTCATTTTTCTTTTCCTAAAATATGGTATTTTGTTCCTTTTTGTTACTATTTTTTGTGAAGTTGGGTTATCTGAACTTTTAGATCATTTTTAAATAGATTTTCTTTTCCTCTTCAGATTCTAGAGATCTCTCTTGTTTGTTTTTATGTAGTTTATTTTTATTTTTTTGTTTTGTTTTTCTTTTTTAATTTTATTTTTTAACTTTACAATATTATATTGGTTTTGCCATATATCGAAATGAATCCGCCACAAGTATACATGTGTTCCCCATTCTGAACCCTCCTCCCTCCTCATACCATTCCTCTGGGTTGTCCCAGTGCACCAGCCCCAAGCATCCAGTACCGTGCATCGAACCTGGACTGGTGACTCGTTTCATATATGATATTATACATATTTCAATGCCATGCTCCCAAATCAACCCACTCTCTCCCTCTCCCACAGAGTCCAAAAGACTGTTCTATACATCAGTGTCTCTTTTGCTGTCTCATATACAGAGTTATTGTTACCATCTTTCTAAATTCCATATATATGCGTTAGTATACTGTATTGGTGTTTTTCTTTCTGGCTTACTTCACTCCGTATAATAGGCTCCAGTTTCATCCACCTCATTAGAACTGATTCAAATGTGTAGTTTTGTTTTTTTTTTTTAATGAGTCTACTTTCTGAGATCTATTAGCTCTGTCTGTCTTCCCCGGTTTTATGTGGATGTTTTGTCTCTTTTGTTCTCTGTTGCTCAATTTGGATTCTATTCGTAGCAGTTTCTCCTCAATGTGGGACTTTGTCCTGGAAGAGAACTCTGCTTGGGTTAATTTTTCATGGTGTTTAGATGCTCTCACCCCTTCTAAACATACCAGGGAACCCCTGGATTCATCTCCCTGTTTTATCTGCTGTTTTCAAACTGGCCTTCTGGCTTTTCCAGTCAGTAGCTGTACAACACCATATTCTTCAGATGTTCTCTTGCTTCCCACAATCCTATCCAATTCATCTGCTGATACTGTGTATATCTCCTAGTTATAGCTGGATTGTCCCCCCAGGCTACTTTAGGGTTCAGTAGGATACACCGTCACCTGGTTTTGATGTAAAGGTATACTTGTTGTTGTAGTTATTGTTTTACTATCCACTGTTCTGCTCATCGAGGAATTCAGGGATATTTAAAAACTAAGGCCCCATTGCCATCTACCATAATTTGTCATGTACTTTTTTTGTATTATTGCAATTTTAAAAGTGGATAACTACTGAAACTATTTTAATTTGTAAGTTCTGAATTAAACATACTCAAGTTTTTCTAATTATGTGGGCATATTGTTACTGTGAATAATTCAAAGGTGACGTAAGTTCTTTGAGTAGGCTCATTCCTTTCATAACATTTCAGTGATGTTCTTAATTTAAACTATAAATATTCTTATTATATAATTTTAATAACATTTATCAGTGTTACTAAAAGTATAGTAGATACTTTAGTGACATTTCCTGCACTGCTATTATCCCTTCCTAAGATGTTTCAACTTAAACGCTGCTTCTAAGGTGGGTTGTGTATTACGTCCACCCCAGTCTTAACTATAACAGGGATAGACACGTAACCCAAGGTTGAGCCATTCAGATTCTCTCATGATAGGAAGTGACTCTAGTCAGATGGTAAAAGAAGTTTATATTCAGGCACATTGACAGTCAAGTATGGGGTGCTATGCTGGGCCACATCCTGATGACTAAGAAAATGAAGTTAGTATGAGAAAGAAGTGAAAAATTTGAGTTGATAGAGACAAGCAAAGATAGGAGGATATAAAGCTGCCTTTAGAGGTAAAGGGAGTAGCCCTGGTTACTGACTCCCTGTTCCCCTTTCTAGGCTGCCTCAAGTCTATCTGTATTTCATTTCCTGTTTCTGGATGCTTATGAGACTAACTGCTGTATCCCCATCATAATTAAATTATATGTAATGATCTTGTGAGTTCTCAACCAAATATAAATAATGCTCACAGAATGTAACAGTGATATTCAGAGCCACTCTGTGCTGTTGTGGAATAAGACAGAGTAAAGAGCACTAGGCTAACACACACAAACACACACACATGCCCACACTGAAACATCTTCTCTTCTAATTAACTTCGGTGATTACTGCTTCTTTATTACTATGGCAACTCTAGACTCATGGTAGTTCTAAGACCTCCTGAATAAAAATTACAAAGATCTAATATCAGCACTCAAACTACAACTGGACTTTCTTCCTTAAATCTTAACTCAAGATTAAGCTTACACTTATAGGCTGCTCTCAACTCTTTAAGAAAAGGCTCATGGTTCCTCTGAAGTGAATCCTCCATTGCTCCTTAAGAAAAATAAAACAATTTTGGATCAAAGGTTGTTCTGTCATCTTGGGCTGGTATATATTGATACTTGCATACATACCTACCCTAACTTTTGCATATTAGTTTGAAAATTGAAAGGCTGTTATTTTTCTTAGAAAAAGTTCACCAAGCTCCTAAAAGTTCATACTAAAAAATCCTTAATTATTGCCAGGAGAAACACACACAAACACACACACACATCAAAAGCTATGCAAAAACAGCAAATGTTAAAAAATGAACTTAAAAGATGTGAACAACGCTGATTACTCTAGAAACATACAATAATAAATTTAACACAGTTCAACTAATAAAAGTGATAGACAAATTAAGAAAATAAAAGGATATTATTTTGACATGTGTTTTAAAGGACATAGACAATATAATCTACTGATAATTATTCTGTGAGAAAAACTTAAATGGAATACATGTGAATTAAGAAAAACTGAATATAAAACAACAAAAAAAGATGCAATTCAAATATATTTTATGATTATTTGAAATTAGGAGTAATTGCTTTCTCTTTTCATAAGACGCTAAAATATCCTCAGTTACCTAAATCCAGTTTTGTTCCTACCATGTACACATGATGAGATCAAAAGCATTGAGATTTATTCATTAGAAGGATTATTTTTGAACAGAAATATTCAACAGCTACAAGTAAGATATTCTTATCATGTAACTCTTCTGCTCTTCAGGATAGTTTGACAGTTTTTCTCCTCAGAGGAGAGAAATAATGTACCAAACTATGGAAAGAGGGGAAATGGAGCAGAGGGAAAAAGAAAGAATGATCAAGAATACATGTTCAAGAATGAGAACATGACAGGATACATAACATCCATAGGCTGGGGTAGAGAGCAAGAACAGACTTTGTGTACATAGAGAAGCCATCTCATGGGTGTGGATGATTGATCAATATTGGGAATTCTCACCACAGAACACAAATTTTATCTATCTCCCCTTATTTTATTTTCAAAACTTACCTCTATTAAACATTATCAGTAACAAAAATAATGTTCTATTCAAGTACAAGAGAAAAAGATACTCAATATTATGTACAAGAATCTAGGCTAGGCAATGTTAATAAAACCAATAAAATACTTCCTATTTACAAATGAAGATAATTTTATTAATACTATATAAATAAAACAGCAGAGAAGAATAGACGAGAAGGCATCAATTTGGCATAAGGAATCTGAAGCAGGACTCAATGGATGAGAATAATTTTGAGGAAATAAAACCATAAAATGATCCAGTGCAGAAGAAAGAGTTATACAAAAACAAAGAGATGGGACATGTGTGACTCACTGAATGTTAAAGGAATGTCTTCTATAGCAAAAGGACAGAGACTAGTTGAGTCTGAAAAGGAAGGTTATGACTAAATTGTGAGGGATACCAAATGTTGTTCTGGAGTACAGCAGAGAATTCTAGATTTTTTTGGTTGTTCAGCCTAGCAGAAATTTGGAGGACTGTACCTTAACATGGTCAACTTGCTATTTTGTCAAGGAATGGCATTTACAAAACAAAACTCAAAACCGAATAATCTCCCATTTGCTATCATCATTTTATTAAGAAAAATAATTTTAACGAAAAAGGAACATTAAATCAACATAGTTTTAAAAATTGGATATATTAAAATTTATTGGATGTAGAAAGTGAAGAAATAAAATTATATTCTGCTAAGTAAACACAAAGTGAACTTTGAATATATAACTTGTTCTAATGCTTCATTTTTAGCATAGTTACCTTTTTAAAAAATGCAATAGGAATATTCCTAATGCTCTTTCAACTCAATTCAGAGTTTTTGAGGTAAACTTAGGGAAGCCCATGAAAAAAACCTCGTAATTACCAGAGTATTTCTCCATCTTCTCTGCAGTGCTGGGAAGAAATAAGAAACAGACCAGATGTCTGACCATAGAAAATTCTGGAAAAGGGGGCTGGCTACATATGGGGGGTTCTGACTGACCAATGTAGAGCAGTTAAAGGTCATCTGATAGTAATTCCTTAGAACTTAAAATTGTCACAAATTATCATTTAGAAACCAATAATGTAAGCCTCATAACTTCAAATAATTCATTCCTTCTTTGCTTTGGCTACTGAAAAACAGTGCTGAATTTGTGTCCTAATTTTAGTAACAGTATAGGATCCATCACTAACATTACTACATTACTAACTTTATTCCATGTTTTGTTTAGCATGTCTTTGTTCACTATTTATGATTTTCTTTGGTAAATTTGTAATCATTTCTGGAAAATATATACATAGGAAAAAATATTTGGGTAACAAGGAAACATTTGAGATTTATTTTTCAATAATGCTTACTGAATTTTTTTCTTATTATAATTATAACACGTGTTATAGGGTCACTGCACTAACCATTCTTTTGACCTAGGACACTCTTCTAGTAAACTGCATGGCTTATCTCCTTTAAGTCTTTGCTGAGATGTAACTTTTTCAATTGAATAATTTAAAAGTAATCATCCTTCTTTAAAACTGCAACCTAATCCTGAGTACTCTTGCCTGGAAAATCCCATGGACGGAGGAGCCTCGTAGGCTGCAGTCCATGAGGTCGCTAAGAGTTGGACACGACTGAGCAACTTCACTTCACTTCACTTTAATCCTGACACTGCTATAATCCCAATTCCCTATGATGTATTAGTACTTATCATTTTACACAGCACTGGTACCACCTTCTAATGTGCTATCTCATTTAATTATTTAGTTTGTTTAGTGTTTATTTGTATTTTCTCTTTGATAGAATATAAGGTCCACAAGGCTCTTTGTTATTTACTAATATATTCCAAGTATCTAATAGCACTTGGTCTAGAGCAAGAAGACAACCATATGACTCTATTTTAAGAGCTTTATATGCATTATTTAAAATTTAATTCACACAAGTTCTCTATGTGGGAGTACTATCATTGATTACATCTTACAGAAAGAATCTAAGCAACAAAACGGATTAAGTAACTCACAAAGGTCATATAGCTAAGAAAGTAGTGAAACAAGGATTTAAATTCAGGTTATTAACTATTATTGTCTCCACTAATAAGAGACAGATTGTGCAAAAGCAATTAAGACAATAATAGAACAGGTACAGAAAAATATCTACAGTAAATAGGAAGTGAAAAGCAAATATATATATATATATGCAAACATATATGAAATTTGCTTATTATAAGTCTGATAAATCCAAGGAATAGCATCTGAAACCATCATTTACTTATAAGATATCAACTAGATATTGATTACCCCTTTCTGGAGCTCATGAATATTTATAAGTCAAAACTTCTTTTTAAAGAAATAAGGCTTAAGACAACCATATTTTTCAAATCTCCTAATACAGGTGCATGTATTAAATCTTCCCAATAGTTTATTTATCTTCTTTACCTTCTCACTTCATTTAAGCTGCTACTGAGTAGAAGATAACAGCTTCATCAATTCCCAGTTAAGTATCTTTATATTTTCTCAGTTAAGGACTGTCATATTACACGCTATTTGTGACTAAGCAAAGTCACTTAAAGAAATATCAATCTTATAGTTAAAAGGAGATTTTAGACATCATTGCTTAGCAAATACGCAACCTAAAAAAGGATATATAGCAGCCCTAACAGATTGAGATTATAAGGGCCAGAGTTTCCCTTTCCAACAATTTTTCAAAGTTTTTCATACTGATTATGAAAATACTCTATGTTTTTTAATAAATAAGGAGAAAGCATACATGAATATCTTACTAAAATTTGTGGAAGCAATGTCTTTTTATTCTTTTGGCAATAAATATTCCTTTAGTAACACAAGTTAGGTCATGATTAATAGATACATTACAGGAAACTAAAATAATCAGAAAATAGAGAGAAATCATACCTTCTATCAATAGCTCTTGTCCATGACTGCCAAGAAGTGTACGAGATAGGAATGGGGCAAAGTCTACAAAAATTTCACGAAGAAGAGGAGCAACTTTTTCTAAAGCTCTTTCAAGTTTTGCAGTGATGCTGTTGAAATTAAGACATAAAGACTAGTAAATATGGTTCAATATAAAACTTCAAATAAACTTTACTTCTGAATTAAAACCTTTAAAAAAAGTCACAAAAGTCCAGTTCTGACCCACTAAACAGTAACAGCTTCATGTAGAAGGCACAATGTAGAGTTTCACATTAGTCACAAAGCTACTCAAAAGGCCACAGCTAAATCATAATGATTATACTGTGAAAAGGAACCAGGGTCCTGTCACCCACAAGAGCCACAGATACTGGCCATAACTCTAGGAGTTTCAAGAAAAGAAGCTGCTATTTGTCTGCTTTGTCTATCCTCCTGTTCACCAAAGAAAAACTGTTTCGAATACCTACTATATGAGTCACTGTGAAAGTTACAAAGAATAAACTCTTGTTCTCAAGAGTTCCCTGAAAAGCTGGACAAATAAAGGAATAACTTTATAACAATAACAATAACAAATAAAGGAATAATTCAGTATGACTGAGCTGAATTGCTTTGCCAAAGTAGGTATTTTCTATATCATAATAAGCCCACTCACTTTTTATTTACCAATCATTACATCATTATTTATATTGTTGAATATTAAATGTCAAGTTACATGGCCTTACATAAGCACTCTCTGATATTCTTGAAAGTACCTTGAATAGGATATGTAAAAATAAAAACATGGATAAAGAAAATAATTCTGCTGAAAAATAAATTCTGCTCAATAATTCTGCTCAAATAAATAATTTGGTTATATCTAAATATCTCTCTTAGAAGTAAGTGCTTTAGAGTAAGAATGCTTGGATTGGAAGGTTGACTTCAATGTATGCTACCCAGGTGACCCTGGGACATCAAACTTTCTACACTGCAAAATGAAGATGATAACTCTACTTCCCCACTGAGAGTTAATGAGCTAAGGCATGTGAAATGCACAGAAAAGAACCTGACATACAGTGAGAGGTCAATAATGATAGCTCTTGTAACTGTTACTTTGAATAAAACACACCTATACTTACTTATATAAAATGTGACTCATATATTTGAACCAAAACAAAATCAATATAGTAACCTTAGATAAGCACACACTCTTCTACATGGATGACATATACAGTAAGGAATTAAACCATACTTCACAATAATAAGAGTTCTTCCACAGTGCTAAGTTATATTTTTGTTATATATGAGAAAACCATAAATGAAAAAAATTAATCACAAAAAAATGTGCAACATGATTAACATTTAAAATGAAACTATTTTATTAAGTGAATAAAGCGGAATTATGGAATAATATAGGATAATAATAATAATATCCTATATAATAATAATATCCTATATAATATAGGATAATATAGAATTATATAATAAAGGATACTTTCTTTCCTAACTTGGAATCAGCATGATCTGAACCCTCTCTTTGTGTACACAAAGCCTCACCATTAGCACTGCAATCTAACTTTTCCTCCTTTTATATGGGTCAACAGCTTTAGAGAAATAAGAACTCAGGTTTAATAACTTAAAGAGAATATCCTGGAGGAAAATTTTTAGGCAAGAAAAAGGGAAATGGTGGGGTTTGCAGACGTGCTAAAGATAAAGAGCTTTCAGTATTTGCCCCTACTCTGTTACTCTAGGAGTAAATACCTACATTAGGGCAAGGGTTCTCAATTTCTCAATCTTTATTTAGTGTATTGCAGAAACATCACTAAGAAAGTCATCTTTCTTTAAAAAAAAAAAAAGGAAAAAAGCACAGAAAGAAATGAAAGATACTGAATATTATCTTCAAAGCATTAAAAGAAAACAGTTGCTAACCTAGAATCTATTCTGGTTCAAAATATCTTTCAAAAAATAGAGGTGAATTTCAAATATTTCTAGTTAAAAAAAAAAAACGGAAAGAATTCATGAGTGGCAGGCCTACACTAAATGAAACAAAAGGAGTATGGAAGAAAGAAAATAATAGCACATAGAAGTCAGACATTCAAAAAAAATGATGAGCAAGAATAAATGATAAACACTTGGGTAAATATAAATACATGTTGACTGATAAGACAGTAATTGTATTCTCTTGAGGCATTTAAAATTTAACATGCACACACAGAGGCATATATATGTGTAAATGTGGTTACAAAATTTGGACTAAATGAAGTTAAGCTATACTGAGATCCATGCATTGCCTGGGAAGAGGACTTAGATAATCAAGAATTAATGTTCCAATCTGGAAGATGATCACTTAAAACACTGTTTCTCAAAGTGTATTCTCAGCAGTACCAAGATCACTTAGTGTAATGGTTAATTTTATCTGTTACCTTGACTGGACAACAGGGTGGCCAGATGTTTGATTAAATATTATTCTGGGTAAGGTCTGTTAGAGTCTTTCTGGATTCGATGACAATTTGAATGGGTAGACCGAGTAAAGCAGACTGTCCTCCCTAATGGGCCTGTGCCTCATCCATTCAATTGAATATGTAAATAGAACAAAATGCTTGATAAGAGGGAACCCCTTCTACCTGATAGCTGGTCTTTGCTGGCCTTCAGACTCAACTGAAACATCAACTCTTCTGGGGTTTTGAGCCTCTCAGCTTTCAGAACTTATATATATATATATAAGTATATATATATATATATATAACTATATATAGAACTTATACTATCAGGCCTTTAGACTTGAATTAGAACTACATATTGGCTCAGCAATGTGTTTTAATAAGCCTCCTATCTAACTCTGTTGTATAGAGATGCTTAAGATCCATTGCACTAAGCAAAAGAAATAAGGTATAAATTCAACCTACAGTTTCTTGTTACTTCTCTATTGTGAGTATTTCTTAATGGCAATATGAATAAAACTGATTAATCACTGCCAAGAATTGGAAGGAAGGGAAGCAGAAAGCAAACTCTTAATAAATATTAAGAATAAGAAGGAAGGACTTTCCTACAGACTACATGAATGTTAAAATAATAATAACAGAATATTGTGAAATATATTATAACAATAGAATCTACCAAAGGTCGCACAAGACAAAATAGAAAATCTGGGGATAACTGTAAAAATTTAATTTATAAACTTTTCCTCAAAAGGAAATCTAGAATCAGACATCTTTGTTTGTGAACTCTACCAAATATTTTAAGAATAAAAAAACAAACAAAACAAGACAAATTTTTAAAAAATCATATGCAACCTCTTCAAAAGATAAAACAGCTGAATATAACATCATAAAAAGATTGGATTTCTTTTAGGAAGTAAAGGTTTGTTTAACATTTTTAAAATTAAAAGTCATTATAATAGACCACATTAACAGAAAAAGGAGGAAAATCACATGGTCATCTCTATTACTCCCCTCCAAAAAGAGATAAAATTTAACACTCATAGTGATGGTAACTGAGTTAATTATAAACACAAGAGAATTATTATATTTGATAAAAGTATCTTTAGTAAATAGGAAACATCATTATTAATGATGACATATTCATAACTTTTCATTTAAAGTGAATAAAAGAATGACTGCTCTAGTCACTTCTATAGAAAACTGTTCTGGAGGTACTAGGTGATACTAAAAATAAAGAAAAAGAAATAAAAATGTGTAAGAATTTGTGTAATGGGGAATAAAACTGTCAATATTCAAAGATCAAATGACTGTGTACATATATGCTTATTTAGAGATAATAATGGATAAATTAGAAAAAAAATAAAGGTTTCATGATATTAGCCCAATATATTGAAACAATATATATACTGGAAAACAGTTAAAATGAAATTCATACAATAAATAGATTTACATTAAAAATATCAAATTCCACTTTTCATCTTAAAGGGGTTAAGAGTCTACAACTACCTCCCATGCTAACAACAAGAAAATTTTACAAAATGCAGAGAACAACTATTTTCATACAAAATGCAGGGTATGAGACCATAAATTCCGAGGAAAAAGAAATAAACGACATGAGTCCCATCATCACTCAGATTTCCTACATGGAGGTATTTCAACAAGACTAAAACTGTAGTTCAAGGAGAACAGAATATGTAGGACACAGCACCCACAAGGAAGGTGTCATGGAGAGAACAGCAACCTTTGGCTGAATAACAATCTCTGTATGTGATATCTGAAAGCTCCCAACGTTAGAAGAGAACAACTTAGAAAGAACAATTATGGAACAGTCATAACAGACATCTGCCTCCCAAACAGGGCCTAGAGACTTCTGTAGACACACTGAGCATTTTGGAGAAATCCAGCATACTTTCTAAGCATGGCAAAATTAGTCCAAGAATAAAGGCCATTCTAGATATGGAAGAACAGTTTTTTGAACAAATAGTCTGACACGAACTGGACTTTCATAATCAAAAATATAAACCTGGACACAGATCTCCGGAGAAGGCAATGGCATCCCACTCCAGTACTCTTGCCTGGAAAATCCCATGGACGGAGGAGCCTAGGAGGCTCCAGTCCATGGGGTTGCTAAGAGTCGGGCACAACTGAGCGACTTTACTTTCACTTTTCACTTTCATGCATTGGAGAAGGAAATGGCAACCCACTCCAGTATTCTTGCCTGGAGAATCCCAGGGACAGAGGAGCCTAGTTGGCTGCCGTCTATGGGGTCGCACAGAGTCGGACACGACTGAAGTGACTTAGCAGCAGCAGCAGCAGGACACAGATCTCACCTCTTACATAAAAATCAGCTCAAAATGGGACCCTGACTTAAAACTAAAACTGTTACTGAACCCACAGAACTTTATAGACTACACAGGAAAAAAAATCTTTGGGACTTCGGGTGAGGTGAAGATTTCTTAGACAAGACACCATGATAAACTAGACTATAATAAAAATTCAGTTTTCCTCTGCTACAAAGAACATAAAAATAAGCTATAGTCTGAGAGCAAATACTTGGAAACAACATTTCTGAAAATGTACTTGTACTAAGAATACTGAATGCACAAGACTCAAAAGTGAAAAAGCACTCTAATTATAAAATGGGCAAAAGACAAAAACAGACATTTCACTGAAGAGGACATACTAATAGCAAATAAGCACACAAAAGTATGTTCAGAATCATCCATTAGGAAAATTCAAATTAAGACCAAAATGAGATATCCTTATATACCTACCAAAATGGCCTACAAAAAAAAAAAAAAAGATAAAACCAAATTCTGATAAAAATGAGGAGAAACTGGACTATTCATATGTTGCTTGTGGGAGTTTTTTAATAAACCTGAATAGGTACTTACCATATTAGCCCAGTAATCTCACTCTTGGGCACTAATTCCAGAGAAATGAAAACATATGTTCACATAAAAATAAAAAGGTTTATTGTAGCCTTTTTTTTTTTTTGGTACTAGCCAAAAACTGGAAAAAAACTTGAATGTTCTTTAGAGGATGAATGGTTAAACAGTCATACATCCATATCATGAAATATTACTCAGAAATTCAAAAGAAACAACCCATTAAAACACAATGACACTTGGATGGTTCTCATGACATTACACTGAAAAAGGTCAATCTTCAAATTCACTTCTGAAACACTTATGAGTCAAAGAAGAAATCACTGAGAAACTTAGAAAAAATACTGAAAATTAAAACAACATTAAATTTGTGAAATATAGCTAAAATAATGCCTAGTGGAAGTGTTATGGCTTTAAATCCTCATAACAGAAAAGAAGAAATCGAAAACCAAAGAATTAAGTAAGCGCTTGGCAAGTATTTTCTACAGAGGGTAAGATACAAAATATTTTAAGATTTTAGGCAATGTTATCTCTGTTGCAACTACTTAACTCTGCCATTGTACTGTGAAAGCAGTCACAGGCAATACATAAACAAATGATGTCACTGTATTCCAATAAAAGTGTATAAAGTATATGATGACAGGCAGATTTGGGCCCTGGGTGGTAGTTTATAGACTCCTGATCTACTATCCACCTTAAGACTCTAGAAAAAGAAAATTAAGCAAACCTGAAATAACTAAAAGGAAATTAAAAAAAAATAGAATTTGATGTAATTGAAACAGAAAAAGAAGTAATGAATCAAATACCTACTTTCTGGAGGGAAATTACAGTATTGAAAAATCAATGGTACTCTACTAATGCTAAAATGAAAAAAGGCATAAAATATTAATAACAAATTCAAAGATGAAAGAGGAAACATCATTAGAGAGTTCCTACAATATTTTAAAATAATAAAATTATGAAAAACTTTATGACAATAAATCTAACCATGTAGATAAAATGGCTGAATTTTGGTCACAAGTGACCAAAACTGATGCAAAAAGAAAACAGAAAATCTGAATAGTCATCTACCCACTGAAAGAATTTAATCTGTAAAACATTCTCAGTAAAAAAAAAAAAAAAAAATTCCAGAGATTGCTTCACTGGTGAAATCTCAAACATCTAAGAATAAATAACATTAAAGCTAAAAATAGTTGCAAAGACAAGATGGTCAATCTGAATGCAGAGTTCCAAAGGACAGAAAGGAGAGATAAGAAAGCCTTCTTAAGTGATCAATGCAAAGAAAGAGGAAAACAGTAAGATGGGAAAGACTAGTGATCGCCAAGAAAATTAGAGATACCAAGGGAACATTTCATACAAAGATGAGCACAATAAAGGACAGAAACTCATCAGTGGCCTGGACTGGAAAAGGTCAGTTTTCATTCCAATTCCAATTCCAAAGAAAGGCAATGCCAAAGCATGCTCAAACTATCCCACAATTGCACTCATCGCACATGCCAACAAAGTAATGCTCAAAATTCTCCAAGCTAGGCTTCAACAGTATGTGAACAGTATGTGAACCAAGAACTTCCAGAAGTTCAAGCTGGATTAGAAAAGGCAGGGGAAACAGAGATCAAATAACCAACATCCGTTGGATCAGAGAAAAAGCTAGAGAATTTCAGAAAAATATCTACTTCTGCTTCATCAACTATGCTAAAGCCTTTGACTGTGTGGATCACAACAAACTGTGGAAAATTCTTAAAGAGATGGGAATACAAGACCACCTTACCTGCCTCCTGAGAAATCTGTATGCACGGCATGAAGCAACAGTTAGAACCAGACACGGAACAACAGGCTGATTCCAAATCGGGAAAGGAGTACGTCAAAGCTGTATATTGTCACCCTGCTTATTTAACTTAAATGCAGAGTACATCATGTGAAATGCCAGGCTGGCTGAAGCACAAGCTGGAATCAAGATCGCCCAGAAAAAAGTCTGTGTACTGTCACCCTGCTTATTTAACTTCTATGCAGAGTACATCATGAGAAACACTGGACTGGAAGAAGCACAAGCTGGAATCAAGATTGCCAGGAGAAATATCAATAACCTCAGATATGCAGATGACACCACCCTATGGCAGACAGTGAAGAGGAACTAAAAAGCCTCTTGATGAAAATGAAAGAGGAGAGTGAAAAAGTTGGCTTAAAGCTCAACATTCAGAAAACGAAGATCATGGCATCTTGTCCCATCACTTCATGGCAAATAGATGGGGAAACAGTGGAAACAGTGTCAGACTTTATTTTTTTGGGCTCCAAAACCACTGCAGATGGTGACTGCAGCCATGAAATTAAAAGACGCTTACTCCTTGGAAGGAAAGTTATGACCAACCTAGATAGCATATTGAAAAGCAGAGACATTACTTTGCCAACAAAGGTCCGTCTAGTTAAGGCTATGGTTTTTTCAGTGGTCATGTATGGATGTGAGAGTTGGACTGTGAAGAAAGCTGAGCACAGGATTGATGCTTTTGAACTGTGGTGTTGGAGAAGACTCTTAAGAGTCCCTTGGACTGCAAGGAGATCCAACCAGTCCATCCTAAAGGAGATCAGTCCTGGGTGTTCATTGGAAGGACTGATGCTGAAGCTGAAACTCCAATACTTTGGCCACCTGATGAGAAGAGCTGACTCACTGGAAAAGACTCTGATGCTGGGAGGGATTGGGGGCAGGAGGAAAAGGGGACAACAGAGGATGAGATGGCTGGATGGCATCATCAACTCGATGGACATGAGTTTGAGTGAACTCCGGGAGTTGGTCATGGACAGGGAGGCCTGGCGTGCTGCGATTCATGGGGTCGCAAAGAGTTGGACACGACTGAGCGACTGAACTGAACTGAACTGGGTCATCTTGACATCCATATCACTTCTGCTTCATAAAATTCACAAAACTCAGTTCCAGATGAACTATTCATCTTAATATGAAAAGCAGCCAGAGGATGAGTTGGGGAAAATTCAGGCAAAGATCTCGTCTACAACACAAAAAGCATGAAAACCCCAAAAACTTGATAAATTGAGTTTCATTAAAATTTACAGCCTCTTTTGATGAAAACAGATTCCACAGATGATAAGAAAAGCCACAGAATGGGAGAAGGTATATACAAAAAACATATAACCATCAAAGGGTTCATTTTCAAAATGCATAAGGAGAAAAGCCTTTACAAATTAAGGAGAAGACAACTCAATGTTTTAAAATGAGTAAGAGATTCAACAGAGAAATCACAAAAGAGGAAAACCAAAGGACCAATAAATATTGGTCCCTTTGTCCATGCCAAAAAGTCCCTTCGAGGAATTTACAACTATCTAAGATAGTTAAGATATTATGTAAGATATTACAATATATGATATTACATAAGCTATTACAATGGATAAGAAGATGCTCAACCTCATTAAGTACCAGAAAAATACAAACAAAATACAATGGAATCCCACCGACTCAGTGGACATGAATTTGGACAAATTCCAGGAGACAGTAGAAGACAAAGGAGCCTGGTTAACTGCAGTCTAAGAGGTGGCAGAGTCAGACACAACTTACTGATTGAACAACCGCCACCAGCACTATGCTTTCACCAAAAGGCAAAAATGGAAGTGACAATAAGTAAGTATTGTTACAGATTTAACGAATTACTCTCGTAAGGTGCTAATTGAGTTTAGTAAACTTGTATCAACCACTTTGGAAAACATTTGTCATTATCCAGTAAAACTGAACAGACACATATGAACCAGCAATTCCACTTAGTTATTTACCCAACATATATGCATACAAATGTGTAGTATACCTAAGAGTAATGTATAAACAGCATTGTTATGTAAAAAAGTAGCATTACTTGTAATAGTGCAAACCTGGAAAATTTCAAATACCCATCATCAGTAAAACAGATTAATAAACTGTAGTATATACCACTAAGAAATAAACATGAACAAAACTATTGCTACATGCAATACAGATAAAATCTCAGAAACATAATGTTGAACAGAAGAAGGCAGAGACAAAAAGAACCCATACTGTGCAATTCCATTCATATAAAATTCAAAAAAGACAAAACTAATCCAGTTTCAAGTCAGAGTGGTGGATATGAAGAAGAGCAAGAATAGAGTCAAAAAAAGGCACACAAGATGGGGGCTTTGAGGTACTTGCAATACTCTGTTTTTTGCCTTGAGTGGTGGTGACACAACATCATTCTTTCACTGAGCTTTTATAGTCTATATTTGTGTGATACTTGAATTGAGAACATGAATAAATGTGTGTGTGTATGTGCAATTTTACATCAAGCATGTGGGCCAATCTCTTCTAGGAATGTTCTTTGATGTATGCATGCTAAGTTGCTTCAGTCATGTCCAACTCTTTGCAAACCCATGGACTGTAACCCATCAGGCTCCTCTGTCCATGGGATTCTCCAGGCCAGAACACTGGGGTGGGTTGCCATTTCCTCCTCCAGGGGATCTTCCCAATCCAGGGATCAAACCTGACTAACCTGACTATCAAACCTGACTACCACTGAGCCACCAGGGAAGCCATGTTGTTTGATATGTTACTACAAATCATTTTTATCTATTTATCAAGATACAAAAGATAATGTTTGGTGATTCTACCTCCAGTTATATATGTTACATATAACTGTATTCTGAAAGCCTATATTTTAAACTCACCACCCCACCACATCTTGTCCAGTTTTATCATGTGCCCATGTGCATGCTTCTACCTTACATGACACTGTAACATGTGCTATATGACAGTGGATTATAAATTCAGGAAACAGATCTTGAAAACCATTCAAGACTTCTCAGTTTAGACTCTGAAATATAATAAATGATTTTTACGTAATGAATAATTATCTAAAAATATCAAAACAATGAAATACATACTTAAACATTCTTAAGAATTCTTAACTGTATCTTTAAACTTAATGAATACAGTTTCACTCTTTTTTGAGGTGGAAAGAAGGGAGTAAAATGAGTGAAAACAACAATTAGTTATGTATACCTCATGTTTTCAGCCGAATCTTCTGGCATTGGAGCAACAGTTTGAACAGCTGGAAGGTTTTTGCTGGTAGCACCATTCACAAAACTAGAAGACGAGGAAGAAGACGAAGACCCCGAATCCACGGCACCTGTTCCCAAAATAATAGTTTTTAGTCTTAAATACAAACTTATTGAACAAAATAATTTTCATTACATCATTACTGAGTTTGAAAAAAAATTCATCTGAATTTCAAAATAGAATTAGGCCATTTAAAAAATCATTTGGCCAACAGTACATTAATAACTATAATTATTAAAAATAGCTATTGCATTGAAACAGTTTATTTACTTATATTATGCTAACAAAACTACAGATTACAAATGGGGCATAAATAAAAGACATCAACAAATGAAAACAATTTTAGATAAAATGAGTCTGATAAAACAAAGCAAATTTAGATGTGAAAATACTATCTGCTTTTTCATTGCTATGTTGTTATACTTTTAGTTTTCATCATTTAAGATATAATTAGCAATAAACTGTCTCAACATAAATTTGTGGCCCTGAAGCATCAATGCTTATTTTAATATGATAGCTTAAGAAGGACTATAATAAGTATATTTGTACCCAATTTTAAAATAACGAGTTTCCTCAACGATATGAAGATGCCATTTTAGAACAGATTTTCCTATATTACACCATATATTAAATAGCCATGGAGTTGAGGGACATCTAGTGTTCCTAAATGTTATCTTTATCTTATCTTACATTAATATCCATAAAACCTGGATTTCACAACAACACTTACACAGCACGTTTGTGCCAAAATCTAAACTAGTTTTGGGTCCAGTTTAGATGCTGACCCTCAGGTTATTTGTGTGTCTGTTTGTGTATCTATATATATGTATTTCTAAGGAGGATATTCATTGCCTACATTTTTATTGTAATATATGTTTTATACTATGACTAGACCTCTGGCTACCATCACTTTCTAAATCTATTATTAATTCATAGAATAGAAATTCAAGGAAAATATCATACCTTGTTTCAAATAAATATAAAAAAGAAATTATTTGCTTTTTACTCATAAAAGTAAGGATTTAGTCCATAAACACCAAATGCAGATTTTTTTTTTCCTACTACACTGGCATATTTTAAAGTTCTTAACACTTTCCTGAGTTTACATTTTGCTAAAAGGAAAACATTTTTATTCTTTCCTCTAGAAAGCAGAATGAATATAAAGAGTAAGGCTATAAACTAAATAGAAAAAAAAAAAAAACTTTATATAAGAAGTCTTCAAACAAGTTAGAAATAAATACTTGTTTTAGTATGTATAAATCAAAGATGTTTTGTTCTTTAACACAATGCCATTAATGATGTTTATTTGCTAACATAAATATGCTTCATAGAGTACGTTCTACTTACTACAACCCCATAAATGTGCTGTTCATGATGTGTCAGGACTCAGGTGGTATGATAAACAAGATAAATACAGAAAGCACAAAGAGCTATGAAATTAATAAAAATGGGAATAATCTAAGTAATGATAATAGATGGAAAAGTTCAAGGCTATACAGTTTGGAGAAGAGAAGGCTACTATAGTCAGGGAAGGAAAGTCAGGGATCATCTTGCGTTGTGTAAATACCTAAAATGGAATCACAAAGATTTGGGTAAGGATTTATTTTGCTAATAATCAACAGGAGCATTTCTGGAAATTTACAAAAAAATAAAAAAGTTATTTTAGGCAGGCTTTTAAAAATTGTAGTGATTTGGAATTTTTCTGTTTCTAGAATTTTTAGGAAAATGTTGGACAATGAATGGATATAATTGTAATCTAAGTATATAAATTAATACAATGTCAAACAATGGTTCTTATTCACATGCAGTTTTTGTTAAGTTGAGGCTCTTGCATATCGTCAAGGTTCTTAGGGGAGCTTTGTGAAAAGTATATACTAGGTTTCAACCAGAAAATGTTACTAAATCCATTTGCTGTCACTAATATATATAGTATATTTTAATATTCTTGATACAGTTTACTAATTTTTACATATCAAATGTCAGTGTTCAAATTATATTTTGGCTTTGCTCCCCAAATATCCTTAAGCAATCTGAGTTCACTATGAAAGTAAACAGCATCTTGTTTTGAGAAGACTCAAAACAAAACCCATAGTGTTCTCAAAAGTGCCTAAAAAGTTTACCCTAGAATTACAAAATCTGAAAACATGAAGAATAATCTTCTTAAAGATTAAGATAATCTTAAAATAATCACAGTATTTTAATTTTTAAGATCAAATAAGCAGAAAAAATGAAGATACAGAAAACAGAAAGAAAAAGATGAAGTATCACAGAAATAGATAAGGACAATACCTGTTGTATTAATCATACTTTTTGGTGTAGCTCCAGTAGCAGCAAATATATTAGAGGTACTGCCTGTTGGCAGTCCACTTCCAGCAGCAGTGGCTCCTACAGTGGTTACAGCTAAACTACCCGGAGGTGGCTTCTTAACAGGGACCACAACACTCCTGCAAAGAAATGATGAAAAATAATACAATGTCTAAGATGAATTCTAATCTTCTATTGGCAGATACATGTAATCAACATTAAATTATCTTTTAGAAAACATTTTTTTGATGTGGACCATTTTTTAAGTCTTTACTGAATTTGTTACAATATTGCTTCTCTTTTACATTTTGGTTTATGAGATCTTAGCTCCCCGAACAGGGATTGAACCTGCGCCCCTTGCATTTGAAGGTGAAGTCTCAATCACTGGACCACCAGGGAAGTCCTATCATCAAATTTTCTCCTCTTTCTTTTTCCTTTTTCTGATTGCAACTTCATTGGTGAAAATAATATAGACAGTAAGGATATACTGTAAAGTGTTAACTATTACCATTTATTTGGCAAATATTTACGTAGAATCTAGAATTTGGACATCTTTTTTAAAGATGACATGTGGTCTATAATCATGACCTTAGGAAAATGTGAAAAAGGTGTGCTCTGGTTAGAATATTTTTCATATATGTACATAGGGATTTTTTTGTAAATATACATATATAAAGTGTCCATTGTATCTCTATTACATTCTAAATGTGGAAAATAGTCATAAAAACATTTGAAAGCCAAATTCTGAACTTCTTCATAGTAAAGCTAAATATTAAGGCAAGGAGTACGGAATAACAAACTGGTTCAGTGGTAAGGAGTCTGCCTGAAATCCAGGAGACATGGGTTTGATCCCTGAGTTGGGAAGATCCCCTGGAGAAGGAAAAATACTCCTATTATTTTTTTTTTTTTGGCCTGAGAAACCCCGTGGACAGAGGAGACTGTAAGGTTACAGTTCATGAGGTCGCAAAAGAGGCAGACATGACTTAAGAGAATAAACAACAACAAACAATAAAATTAAACTTTATTTCCCTGAATAAAATTGAGTTGTTTTTCATAATAGGGATACTATTATAATGAAAGAGAAATGAGAGGATACACTGGACATTCGGTAAAAGATCTCTTTAGTTTTCAAACACTGACTTTGTGAGCTTAGGAGTTGAAAATGTTCTCGTTTCTTTAGCATTCTTAAATGAATTTCATTAAAAAAAATTCTGAACTTAACATTTGTGTTAACCTTAAATAATAAATAGATGTGAAGAGTCAATTTAAAAGACAAAGAAACCATTTCTTTAACATAATAAATATTTTTACTTTCTTTCAGTGAAGCTTCATCTTTCTCAAAGTTTACAGTACACCAATTCTATTTAATAAATACTTTCAAGCATTACTCACTTATTTATCTTGAAAGTAGATGTATGAGTTATTTTAAGTTCAAATATAATGCCTGAAAACAAGTCAATGTCAGAAAAAATATATCCAATTTAAATTAGGTCTTTTTAAAGTACTGTCTCTGAGATGTTATTTTATTTTAGTTTTTTGGCTGTACCAGGCCTTTAATTGAGGCATGAGGGCTCTCAGTTTTGGCATGCGGGGTCTAGTTCCCTGACAAGGGATTAAACCCAGGCCTCCTACAATGTGAGCATGGAGTCTTAACCACTGGACCATCAGGGACGTGCCTAAAATAGACCTTTTAAACTAGGCCTTTTAGATTGTAAAGAAAAATTTAATTTTCTTATTAAAAAGCTCTATTTAAAGGAAACTGTATCAATGGCTCATTGACAAGTCTATGGTTTAAACTTCTTTAATACCAACAATTTTTAAAACAAAAATGACTTTAATGTAAAAAAATTTAAATTTATAAGGATTATTATTTTCAAATTCAGGGCATTTAAAATATTTTTGTGACCATAGTAATTATAATGTTAGATAATTTTAACCTCTGCCCTCCCAAATTCTTCCGTTAGCTCTTTCTGGATACTTTTTTCTTTTTTCCTTAATGGATAGAGTCAATTCATTAGACTCAACCTTGTACTTTCAACTATCTTATTAAATTTCCAAAAGCACACACTATGCTTTCAATCCCTTCATTGACCATTCCTGATCAAACACTTTATTTCACTGAGAGGTGGTGTGACATTATGGAGAGTGTATAGGATGTGGAGTTAGAAGATTAAGGCTTGACAACTAAATCACTTCAAGCTACGTGATATTAAATTTCAGTTTTTCAGTAAAAATGGAAAGGCAAATATGATTTATTTCACATATACCTGGATAAATTAAATGAGACTGCATTTAAAAGAACCATGTCAAATTAAGAGATGTCCATTACCAGATGAATGGATAAGAAAGCGGTGATACATATACACAATGGAGTATTACTCAGCCATTAAAAAGAATACATTTGAATCAGTTTTAATGAGGTGGATGAAACTGGAGCCTATTATACAGAGTGAAGTAAGCCAGAAAGAAAAACACCAGTACAGTATATTAACGCATATATATGGAATTTAGAAAGATGGTAATGATAATCCTGTACACAAGACAGCAAAAGAGACACAGATGTATAGAAAATCTTTTGGACTCTGTGGGAGAGGGAGGGGGCGGGACGATTTGGGGGAATGGCACTGAAAAATGTATAATATCATATAAGAAATGAATCGCCAGTCCAGGTTCAAAACAGGATGCTTGGGGCTGGTGCACTGGGATGACCCGGAGGGATGGTACGGGGAGGGAGGTGGGAGGGAGGTTCAGGATGGGGAACATGCGTACACCCATAGCGGATTCATGTTGATGTGTGGCAGAACCAATACAATATTGTAAAGTAAAAGAAATAATAATAATAATTTTTAAAAAAGAGATGCCTTATAAATGTTAATAATTGTTACCACTTTCTAAATTGAAATAATTCTCTGCCTATAAGATAAGGTATTTATTTACAATGATATACACAAAGATCAACAGAAAAGAAACCAAACTAATATTTTGGATTTATCATCAAAACTCTTTCCTAAACTTATAAACTATTTCATTGACTAGCTAGCAAGAAAACAAAGTTATCAATTCTTGATTTGAAAAGAAGTAAAATTATCATTTTTCCCCTAAATCTTTCATTAAAATTCCTATGGATAAAATAAAGAAACACAAACTGATTGATAGTGCTATGAGGTGTATTTGTAAGTGGTACAAAAAAATATATATATAGCCAAAGTTTCCTGATTAACTGATCATTACCAACTTCGTACAAACTCTCTGTGACAAGGCATCTTGTCAAGAACTGAAGCTCTGAGATGTGTATTAAGAAAAATGAGTTATATGAATAAGGGAAAAGAATTTCATCTCAACAACTTGTACTGATGGTTTGTAAATAAATGCAAACAACATTAAATGTCTTCCTACTAAAACTTCTGAAAACATCTGATTTAATATTAGCTGACATTAAAGCCTCCAGACACTTCACTGACAGCAAATTCAGCAGTATAGTAGTTACTACAACATGGGATATAAATAGAGTACACAGTGACTAGAAGCCTGGTTTTTAATGTCAGGCATATCTGAGTTAGAATTCTACCTCTAAGGTATCAAGCAAGTAAATTCTCTAAGCCCCATTCTCCATACCCTTAAAAATGAGACTCATAATTGTTTGCACCTTGTAAGATTGTTACAAAGATAAAATGATATACTATTAACACATATCAAATGTTTAGCATTTTACCTGGAACACTGTAAGTGGTCCAAAAAGCTTAGCTATCATTAGTACTGCTATGGCTCTCAAATGACACCACCCTTATGGCAGAAAGTGAAGAAGAACTAAAGAGCCTCTTGATGAAAATAAAGAGGAGAGTGAAAAAGTTGGCTTAAACATAACATTAAGAAAGCTAAGATCATGGCATCTGGTCCCATCACTTTATGGCAAATAAGTGGGGAAACAATGGAAACAGTGAGAGACTTTATTTTTCTGGGCTCCAAAATCACTGCAGATGGTGACTGCAGCCATGAAATTAAAAGATACTTGCTCCTTGGAAGAAAACCTAGACAGCATATTACAAAGCAGAGGCATTACTTTGCCAACAAAGGTCCATCTAGTCAAAGCTATGGTTTTTCCAGTAATCATGAATGGATGTGAGAGACTATTAAGAAAGCTGAGTGCTGAAGAACTGATGCTTTTGAACTGTGGTGTTGGAGAAGACTCTTGAGAGTCCCTTGGACAGAAAGGAGATGCAACCAGTCCATCCTAAAGGAAATCAATCCTGAATATTCACTGGAAGGACTAATGCTGAAGCTGAAACTCCAATACTTTGGCAACCTGATGTGAAGAACTGACTCATTTGAAAAGACCCTGATGCTGGGAAAGGTGGAAGGTGGGAGGAGAAAGGGATGACAGAGGATGAGATGGTTGGATATCATCACTGACGTGATGGACATGAGTTTGAGTCAACTCCGGGAGTTGGTGATGGACAGGGAAGACTTGGGTGCTGCAGTCCATGGGGTCATAAAGAGTTGGACACTACTGAGCTACTGAACTGAACTGAACTGATGGCTCTCAAAAGTACTGATGCAATCTGGGTCTACCACAGCAACAGTATCCAGAGTGAAAGAAGCAATAATCCTGATATATTGTGTCTGTTAGACCTCATAAAATCCTATGTGCAGTTTTAGACACCATATTTCAAGAATAACAACAAAAGCATCATGTTTATAAAAGAATAGTTAGAATGACAGTAGATCTAGAATACAGGTCGTGTCAGTCAAGAAAGACTGAGAGTCTAGATAACTATAATAAAAAATCTTAAAGATCTTAAAAAAAATCTTAAAGATTGCCATTAACTAGTTATGTGAATTTTGTAAAAAGGATACTATTTTATCTGCACAACTCAAGAACTGTCTTAAGTGTAAACTGAGATAGTGAAGATAAGAAATGGCTTTTAAATAGTGACTTAATAAGACAAGTGGGTTTTATAATTGCTCATGGATTTTAAAACAACTCCTTTCTTCTTTCCACTTGCTCCCTCTTTTCTAGAACACTTATTGAACACCGAAAGGTTAAGGGAATTACAACTACACTGACAAGTCAGGAGATACATAAGACAAGTTAAGACATAATCCATGCCTTAGACATACTTGAAAAAAAAAATAGAAGAGACAAATAAATCAACTGTTCAACATATTTCAGTAACCACTCTGATTAGAGTTAGGCACAGGAACTTTCAGAAACATAAAGGATGAACATTATCAGGGAAGAGTAAGCTGAATCAAAAAGGATCAGTGGGATTCAGCTAAGAAGATAAAAGTTCAATAGCAAAAACTTCTTAAGGCAAAGAGATATGAAAAATCATAAAAGATTGAAGAACTGTAAATAGATCATTATAGCTGGTGAAAGGTGAGGACTTTCTATTTCAACCTAAGAAGTTCATCTTTTATTGTGTAAGAACAAGATATTATTTAGAAATCTTCATGAGATTTACATTTAAGAAAAACATTTCTAGCATAAATGTGGAAGGTCCATTTGGTGGGCCAACACCTGGAAAATAGTGAGGCCAGCTGGAAGATAACAGAGGGAACACACTTCAGGGATGCCAAGAGCTTAAAGTGAGGTAATAGCTTTGAAAAAGGCCTACCGAATCTTTTCTGGGGTTCAGGTCTTTTAGCCAAGTTTATAGTCATCTACTACTTTTTCAAACTAATTATAAAGCTATCTCATTTATGCCAGGATTTTCATACTTTATGGGACTTTCTGGAAACAATGTATTATTTTCCATGTTGGGAAACTGAGTCCCAGAGAACCAAAGAGAATAGATAAGGGTCACACAACTAATTATAAAGAGATACACTACTAAGAGCCACTTCTCCTAATTTCTATATTATTACTTAAAAAAAAAAATTTTTTTTAATTTTTTTATTTTTTTAAATTTATTTTTTTAACTTTACAATATTGTATTGGTTTTGCCATATAACAACATGAATCCGCCACAGGTATACACGTGTTCCCCATCCTGAACCCTCCTCCCTCCTCCCGCCCCATACCATCCCTCTGGCGTCCCAGTGCACCAGCCCCAAGCATCCAGTATTGTGCATCGGACCTGGACTGGCGACTCATTTCATATATGATATTATACATGTTTCAATGCCATTCTCCCAAATCATCCCACCCTCTCCCTCTCCCACAGAGTCCAAAAGACTGTTCTATACATCAGTGTCTCTTTTGCTGTCTCGTATACAGGGTTATTGTTACTATCTTTTTAAATTCCATATATATGCATTAGTACACTGTATTGGTGTTTTTCTTTCTGGCTTACTTCACTCTGTATAATAGGCTCCAGTTTCATCCACCTCATTAGAACTGATTCAAATGTTTTCTTTTTAATGGCTGAGTAATACTCCATTGTGTATATGTACCACTGCTCTCTTATCCATTCATCTGCTGATGGACATCTAGGTTGCTTCCATGTCCTGGCTATTATAAACAGTGCTGCGATGAACACTGGGGTACATGTGTCTCTTTCAATTCTGGTTTCCTCAGTGTGTATGCCCAACAGTGGGATTGCTGGGTCATAAGGCAGTTCTATTTCCAGTTTTTTAAGGAATCTCCACACTGTTCTCCATAGTGGCTGTACTAGTTTGCATTCCCACCAACAGTATAAGAGGGTTCCCTTTTCTCCATACCCTCTCCAGCATTATTACTCTTTTTCTAACAAGTTTTACTGACATTAGACATTTATCTTGAAAGAAAAAAAATTAAACTATGAAGAAAAAATAATTATTTCTGATTTTAAGGTGATATTACAATTTACTGAAGCTCATTAGAAATTGCAAGTCTATCATTTTCATGATTTATTAATTGCTACTTTGTAAAATATTTAGAATACCTTTTTTCTTTGGAAGGAATGATGCTAAAGCTGAAACTCCAGGACTTTGGCCACCTCATGAGAACAGTTGACTCATTGGAAAAGACTCTGATGCTGGGAGGGATTGGGGGCAGGAGGAGAAGGGGACGACAGAGGATGAGATGGCTGGATGGCATCACTGACTCGATGGACATGAGTCTGGGTGAACTCCGGGAGTTGGTAATGGACAGGAAGGCCTGGCGTGCTGCGATTCATGGGGTCGCAAAGAGTCAGACACGACTGAGCGACTGAACTGAACTGAACTTTGTAAAATATTTAGAATACCAATAGAAAAATAGGATGTATGAAAAACAACTATTTCATTAATTCACACTTTAAAGAGAGATGCCTTTTTCAACTCATTGAACTGTCTGTGGAAATGTCAGGAGAGAAAAAGGCAACAATATTGGGAAAATTAGAATACAACCATGCTGGGTCAAAACTGCATCATCTGACAGCTGGCCTTAAATACTATATCCAGGGCACTTGGAACATAATAAAAGGTGGGATTTCAGTAGCTCGGTATCGTTGAAACTTTGAATTGTAATGGTTGGCAGAGTATTAATCAATTTAGATTACATTTACCTGCTCATCCTTTAAGTGATATGATCAAAATACTTAACAAAACATTAGAAAAGTATAAAGACAGAATTTGAAGTACTCAATAATTATAAGTTTTTATATTCTTACTTAATTCTAAGCTTAAAGAAATCAAGGTAGGAGGATTCCATCATTTCTACAAAAAATTTTTTTTATTTATCCTAAACTATCATTCTTAGCACTAATATTTAAAGCACTGATGTTAAAAAAAATCTATAGGGAAAATACTTAGACAAAGCCTATACTTGAAGTTTAGTAATATGAAGGCTATCTATATTGTTTTTTAATCAAATAGTATTTATAAAATACTTTTTTTCCTCCAGAGATTTTCTTTTTCAGAGAATGAAACACTGGAAAGCAAGGATACTAAATGTTTGAGGGGAAAAATACAAACTACTTCACTTAATCATATCAAACCCAGTAATTCAAACATAAGCAGGTCTTTAAAATCAAAAGGGATGAAGTATACACCATAAGATCATTGTCTGTTAGTCAGAGAAGCAACACAATTACAAGCTTTGGATGATAACCAAGATGAAAAACAATTTTTTGAAATATAATGACAGTTAAAATGTATGGAGACAAACATATTGTCCTCTGCCTTTTTTTTTGTCTTTTGTCCAAACTAAGGGGGTGTCTCAGGAATCCTGGGGAATTAAGACTGAGCTAAATCACACATATATACACCAAACTGTCAAAAGATTAAAAGCATTTGGATATGCAGGATTAAATTTTAGTTTAAAAGATGTGGTAAAACGTAATGAATGGTTTTAGAGAAAACTGTTCCCTCAATCTAAAAGTTACAGTTGCTGTTACTAATACATTAAAAAAAAAAAAACAAAACACAGCTCAGCTAGACTATTTTAAAAACTATACATCTATACAGAAATCTATCAGAAGAAATAGAATTATTGAGGAACTTTGCAACTATACTCTAAGTTCTATTATGAGATTATTAAACTGTTCTCTTAAAAATAAAACCGTAAGTATTTATTTTTGCTTGGTAGTAATACAACAGTAGGAAAGTTCTTATAATTTCATTATCACACTTGCTCTATACATACGGTGTTCCCTCTACAGAATAGCACTAATAGATGTCTAGCAGTTTCAGTGCTCTACAGTCATAAATATAAATTTGTTAGGGTCACTCAGTGAAATCAAAGACATATACTTCAATCTGCACAGATGATGTCTGGAGGAAATGAAAGAAAAAGAATCAGTGCTTTCCATATATGCAGATGAGAATATTTATATGATGTCTCATAATACAACCTGATGGAAGATTTAATACTAAAGGAAAAAGGTTTATTTTAGTTAAGTCTAAATGTTTCTAAATTTTGATGTTACAATTTACCTAATAAAAATGATATTACAAACTTCAAAATGCTGAAATTAGTCAAAATGCCATCCTAAGTGAAGAGAAACTCCATATGAAAAATGTAATTGAATGTATGACTCTTATGACATCAGTTGTTTTAGGAAGTTATTCCCAACTTACAATCTAGAGAAAATATAAAGAATGCTTCGCTAGCATGTTTCCAAAAGAACCAATAAAATATTGGCTAAATCAAGGAAAATCCTAGGTGATTTCCACTGGGATTGTATAATATTATGTATGATTTAGTTACAAAGAAATGAGCAACTGAGTTTATAGCTATTTTCAACCAAAGATAAAAATGAAAAATACATTATTGGTAGAGTAAGACCCAAGATAATTCTGTGTTTGAAACTAAAAGTATTCAGGACTTTGCATCTAAAGTCTGTCTTCTTGGATCCTATTTTCAAGGAACTCAATCTGATGCTAAAAGACATGTCATAACTTGAATTTCAGATTTTAGTGCTTCAGAAATATGTTTATATGCTTCATAATGTAATTATAGCTACCTTAAGACAGATAACACTTTAAGGCAAATGGTAGCAATATATCACAAATATAATTGAAAAATGCAGTTGTCCAGAAGCACTTGTGGGGATGATGTCTCTGAAAAGCTGCTCAAAGCTCCAGAGTTTGAAGTTAAATTTTTGATGTTGTCACTCTCAATCTATTGAATGGCTGACAGACAATCAAACCCGTCTGGCTGGCTGGCAGCTCATTTTGCTGGCAGGTGGCAAACAATTAGACACACCAATTTGTGCCTCCTGATGACATTAAAGCATGAAACTAAGTTGTATGCAGGGCCTAGTGATTTGTGTGAAAGCATTTCAAAAATAATACTCTTTGCCGTGGCAACTCATTTCAAACTGCCACCTCCCATTATGGCTTTGAGCGGTGAAGACGACAGACTTGAGTTACGTGCAGTGCAAGGCCGCTTCTGTTCAATCCGTCATCAGCGCCCCCTGAGACCTCAATCCCCTCCTTTCATCAGTATCACCTCATCATTTACATTTGATAGTACTTGAGCTACTGCATATATTAACTACACTGGAGACCCTTCTCCTAAAAAGAATTGGAATACGCTTTGTGCTCCACGATTTCATTTCTACTTATGCAATTTTGAATAATGACTGCACTCCCACTGCATTTTGCACAAATGCTACTAAGAACAAATGGAAAGTTCTATTTTTTGTAAAGCAATATCCTCAAAAGTGTAATAAATTTTGAGTGGCTAAGAATATTGGCACTCAGATGACAGCTTTGTTAAGTTTTAATGAAAAAAATTGTCCTAACAATAATCCAAATTAGGAAAGATTTTACCTAATCTTTATTTCACTGGATTCTCTTATACAAATCACAATATTTCTCTTTTTCTACTGCTTATATGTTAACAAAATTTAGATACAGAACTTTAAAAGGAACATAAAACTTAAGATCCCAAATTAAACTATTATAAGTTATTTATAGATAGATTTATAAATATATACAATTAAAAATACTTATGTGGTTATGCTTATATAAATTCATTAGCACACATACACATATCTCTTAGGAATGCAAACTAAATATGAAATGGCATAGCGAATATCCAAGGAACTATATGAATAAACCTCTAAACTACTAAAAAAAGAAATAATTTCTTATATCCCTGCTTTTTTAGTTGTTAAAAAATGTCTGATACTTAACACATTTTACCTTATATGACACATATTTGCAAAGATTTTATCTCCTTTAACTACTGTAGGTGCACAGAAAACAAAACTGATTCTCTCTTTATATCTGACATGATGACTAATGTCATTTATATTTTCACAATAGATTTTCAAAAAGTATCTGTAGGACACTGGTTAAAATGTTTATAAGCAATTTTAAAATCCTATTTATGTATAAAAAAGATAATGCACCCTAACTGAAAATGCCTTTTTTGCCACACCTCAACCCCTAAACTCAAAAAGTACTGGCTCTAACTTGGACAAAGCAGTTTATCTATTTTAGAGAAAACAATATGGAATAGAAACTGCATTCTGACTGTATATTTATTTTGACATTACAGTTTAAGAAATATCTGATTTACTTACTTTTTTCTCTTTAAAACAAAAAACAATTACTTGTCGATTACCTCACATATATGTATATAGCTATAAACATATATGTATACATATATATATATATGTATGAACATAATATAAACACACACATACATATAAAATCACTTCTCCAATGTACAGTAGTCACTTGATGATAGGTCATAATCAGAATCTGTGTTACCCTATTTCCAATTCAATGTGTCATCCCCCATTTCATACTGAAGCCCCTTTTTTGAAACATATAATTAAAATGTCTGACTATGAGATCAATCAGGTTGGCCTATCACTTTGATAGTCTTTGTGATAAGAATCTACAGTAATAAACATGTTTGCAAGATCTGCCTAATTTTTTTTTTTTTGCCTAATATTTTTAAATTAAACAGACACTAATTTTCCTTCTATACATGGAGCACTGTGAATAGTAAGTTCAGAACCTACCTGTCAAAGGAATGAAACTGCATAGGAAGAATAGCTTGCGCTTCTCTCTTCAATGCTGGGTCTGGGTATGGGACAGGCTCAGGGCCACATTCTGCAATTTCGACTGGGGCGGCCACGAGACTTTTCAGTATTTCCTTGACATTGATGCCTTTGGTTTGACTTATGCTAGATATCGATGGTGCAGACTTCAATATTTCACTGGGGTTCTCGGTCAGGCTTTCCTGTGACTTTTTCACTTCATTTGACAAAGTGGATAACAGTTCACTCATAGCATCAGGGCCTGTGCTAGTCTCTAATTCTGCCCCATTCAGGATGTTAGCCACTTGCTCCTCTCCAATTCCTGAATCGGTATGAGGAATGGAACTTTCTAGATGAATATCCTCACCAGGGGTTGGTGCTTCTTTTTCCTTTACAGTGTCCGGGAATGCAGCAGGTGTTTCTATAATGATAGAAATCAGTTTAAACAAAATGCTTCACAAATGAAAACCCACCGTTATTAATAAAATATACTCACAGAAAAGAAAACCTGTAAGAAAAAAAAAACTCTGCTAAACGGATGTGCATAACAACACAACTTGGTTAAAACATATCACCTATATACACCTGTTATTTTATTCAGTAAGCATCAACAGAGCCCTGTTTCTTTTATAAATCATCTTGCATGTCAAAAGTGATACTTTTATAAACATGGAGAAATAATTCCTACTATAATTTCTTATAACGGCTTATAAATACTTATATTAAGCTCCCTTTTATCCTTTCATTGTCAGCTACCAATCATGCAAGATAAATTATACTCCTTTAATATTTTCCTTAAAATATGAAGCCATTTTTATATCGTTTTCGGTATTGCAATAACCAGTAATGAAATAACTAATTGAAAATTTTAAACTAAAGGTATTTTTTAAAATTATGTGTAATACATAAAATTCTAAGAGTTAGTTGCAAAAAGCATGTCAAATGATTAGTTCAAAAGGATAAATGCTTTAATAATAGAATAGTGAGCCTTGAGAATTTAACCTATATGTGCCTTTAAGAACAATTATTTTGGAATATTCATGATGATTCTCTATGAATAAACATAAATTTCAATATGTGGAAATCGAATCACAAATATATATGTATGAAAACATATATAGTATTACCAATTAAAATAGATAAAAAGAAAAACATCTTTTAAAATCTTAAATCCTTATCAAATCTCATTATACAAAGCCCACTATAATAAAATTTTACCAAATTCTAAATGATGACGTTGAAAAATTTATCTAATCTAGTATAGTGGAGGAATTTCCTGGTGGTCTAGTGGCTAAGATTCCACACTCCCAATCTTGGAGACCTGGGAACAATACTTGGTCAGAGAACTATATAGATCCCACATGCTGCAAAAAAAAAAAAAAGGATCCTGAGCACCACAACTACAGATCCCGCATGACACAAAGACTGAAGAGACCCAGGAGGCAATTAAGACCCAGTGCCATCAAACAACAGCTTCACAGGTGGCTCGGTGTTAAAGAATCTGCCTGCCAATGCAGGGGACATGGGTTCAATCCCAGGATCAGGAAGATCCCCTGGAGGAGGACTGGCAATCCACTCCAGTATTCTTGTCTGGAGAATCCGATGGACAGAGGAGCCTGGCGGGCTATATAGTCCATGGGGTCAGGGAGTTGGACACACCTGAGCATGCACACACCGTCAAATAAATACTTTTTTAAAGTATCATGGAAATAGTAATAGTATTTAACTTAATAAAGTTATGCTGAAGCAGAAAATAAGATACATATGTAGATTACTTGCACTTCATGCATAAAATAGATATTTAGTAAATGGTAGCTATTTGTACTACTTAACTAACTAACAGTTATTCTTTATAAAACAAGAAGGGCAAACTAAATTATTTTGATCTCTTTGAAATTAACATTTGTAAGTTCTATAAAACTAACCTTAGGTGTTTTGCTGCTGTTATTTGTTTAGAATTTTATTGGACAAAGAAATTAAAAATATACATCTCTTACAAGTCCATGATATACTGTAATTTTCCTCATATTTATGAAATAGATTTTAGTTTTGCTTGCTTGCTTAGGCAAGGGCTTTATTACTACTTTGTAGAATATGATAATAGTATTAAGACACTGGATGAACAAAATGAAAGACAGGTTGCTCTTAGTTGTTCTCAAGGTTAAAACTTAACTGCATAAAGTATTTTTAAGAAGTCAGAAAATTTCAGTAGTATTTCTGGCAAAGCAGTAGAGAAGGAAAAGGGTAAGAGGTAAACATAATAATTTCACATTCTTAAATAAATCCTTGTGACAGACGATTAAGACAAAGTAGAAAAACTATATCAGGAATAAGAAGGACAATAAAGAATCAAGATGCTTCTGGAGTATCAAGCTGAAGAAGAAAAAAAAAAGGGGGGGTATCTCACTAACCAAAAAAGCACGTGAAAAAGAAGCAAGTTGTTCAGGAAGATAATGAATTAAATTTTGAATGAATTGAGTCTGCAGAATCTCTGGGACATTGATATCTGGAAGTCAAGAAAACTATAGCTACGTATTTGGGGCTCATTCAACCAGAGGTGGTAACTCAGACTTTGAAAACTGTTGAAATTACCTAGGAATACAGAATGAGAAGGTGGTTAAGCCAGTTATTTCCACTCTTACAGAAACTACTGAATTTACTAAATTTATGTTTAATCTATAGACTATACATTCACGGAGAGAAAACAGTTACAGTAAAAAAATCAGGACGGAATTAAATAGCAGTAGTGACATTCCTATACTAGTAAAACAGAGAATGTAAACAGAGAAACAAAACAGAACTCTAACAATAAAATATCACAGCGGAATAGCTACTAGCCTGGGCTAAATTTTCTTACAGAGTTCAACTGCCACAAACATTCAGTCAAGGATAGAACTTAGTCTAAATTTAGCTCATTTATAGATTTGGTCTACAGGTTTGGTTTTACTCTAAACGTGTTTCAGAATCTTATGATGTGTTTCACATCAAGAGCTAGACAAAAAAGTAAACTTTTCAACTCAGGCTAAAATACAAGCATTCTGTTAGCATATAAAATATCTAAGAACATAAAATCTTTGATTTGAGTTCATAAAGTACCATATAAAAATATTTCTTTCTACTATCTATAGAGCTTTTTGCTTTTCTGTTCAATAGACTCTCTCACTAGACAATTAAAATTAATAACTCAGTAGATTGATACATAGAACTTCAATGTAAATCTTGACTTCTTGATTATAAAACAATTAAAAGTTTATTAAATTTGAATATTAAAATATTTTCAGATGATGCGTCAAAATATTATTGTTGTCCAGTCACTCAGTCATGTCCAACTCTTTGCTACACCATGGAATGCAGCACACCAGGCCTCCCTGTCCATCACCAACTTCCGGAGTTTACCCAGATTCATGTCCATTGAGTCTGTGATGCCATCCAACCATCTCATCCTTTTTTGTCCCCTTCTCCTCCTGCCTTGGATCTTTCCCAGCATCAGGGTCTTTTCAAATGAGTCATTTCTTCGCATCAGGTGGTCAAAGTATTGGAGTTTCAGCTTCAACATCAGTCCTTCCGATGAATATTCAGGATTGATTTCCTTAGGATGGACTGATTTGATTTCCTTGCAGTCCAAGGGACTCTCAAGAGTCTTCTCCAACACCACAGTTCAAAAGCATCAATTCTTTGGCGCTCAGCTTTCTTTATAGTCCAACTCTCACAACCACACATGACTACTGGAAAAACCATAGCCTTGACTAGATGGACCTTTGTTGGCAAAGTAATGTCTCTGCTTTTTAATGTGCTGTCTAAGTTGGTCAAAGCTTTTCTTCCAAGGAGCGAGCAGTCTTTTAATTTCATGGCTGCCATCACCACATGCAGTGATATTGGAGCCCAAGAAAAGAAAGTTTCTCACTGTTTCCACTGTTTTCCCACCTATTTCCACGAAGAAATGGGACCGGATTCCATGATCTTAGTTTTTTGAATGTTGAATTTTAAGTCAGGTTTTTCACTCTCCTCTTTCACTTTCATCAAGAGGCTCTTTAGTTCCTTTTCACTTTCTGCCATAAGGGTGGTGTCATCTGCATATCTGAGGTGATTGGCATCCCTCCCGGCAATCTTGATTCCACCTTGTGCTTTATCCAGCCTGGCATCTGGCATGATGTACCCTGCATATAAGTTAAATAAACGGGGTGACAGTATAGAGCCTTGACAGACTCCTTTCCCAATTTGGAACCAGTCCATTGTTCCATGTCCAGTTCTAACTGTCGCTTCTTGACCTGCATGCAGATTTCTCAGGAGGCAGGCAAGGCGGTCTTGCATTCTCATCTCTTTAAGAATTGTCTATAGTTTGTTGTGATCCTACAGTCAAAGGCTTTAGCATAGTCAATCAAGCAGAAGTAGATGCCTCTCTGATATTCTCTTGCTTTTTCTATTATCCAACAGATGCTGGGGATTTGATATCTGGTTCCTCTGCCTTTTCTAAATCCAGCTTGAACATCTAGAAGTTCTTGGGTCATGTACTGTTGAAGCCTAGCTTGGAGAATTTTGAGCATTACTTTGCCAGTATATGAAATGAGTGCAATTGTGCAGTATTTGAACATTTTTTGGCACTGTCCTTCTTTGGGACTGGAGTGAAAATTGACATTTTGCAGTTCTGTGGTCACTGCTGAGTTTTCCAAATCTGCTGGTATATTGAGTGCAGCACTTTCACAGCATCGTCTTTAAGGATTTGATATACCTCAACTGGAGTTCCATCACCTGTACTAGTGTTGTTCGTAGTTATGCTTCTATGGCCCATTTGACTTTGTATTCCAGGATGTCTGGCTCTAGGTGAGTGATCACACCAATGTGGTTATCTGGGCCACTAAGACTTTTTTTGTATAGTTCTTCTGTGTACTCTTGCCACCTCTTCTTAATATCTTCTGCTTCTGTTAGGTCCATACCATATCAAAATACTTACACAATGATAACAACCTTAATTTTATTTTCACTGTAAATGATAACAGAATTATTTCAAAAAGATGCAGTAATTTAGATATTTCATAAGAATTCTATTCAAATACATAGGTTTTGTAAAGCATAATTTGTGATGTTATTCATGTAGAAATGAAAATAAACACCAGTGAAAAATTTTATAATAATAACTGCAAATAGAAAACAAGTCAGGCATGCATGCTAAGTCACTTCAATTGCGTCTGACTCTTTGTGACCTCATGGACTGAAGCCAGCAAGGCCCTTCTGTCCATGGGATTCTGGAGTGGGCTGATTTCCCTTCTCAGGGGATCTTCCTGATTCAGGGACTGAACCCGTGTTTCTCTACTCTCCTGCATTAACAAGCTGGTTCTTTTTCACTAGTGCCACCCACAGGTCAGTATTCAGAAAACCTACCTTGATTTCCTGTTATTCATTAACCTTTTACAGAACATGCTCTCAGAAGATAGCATAAACTTCAGCTTAAAATCCACGTTTCCAAAATGATTCTTTCCACACTGTGGTACTTTGAGAATTTAACCCAAGTGATTTCAATAGAAGCCATGCTTGAGCAGCACACAAAGTATAAATGATTGCAGCTGTGCAAGTTGTATTACTGACAGGAGACTTGTAATTTTTCAGTAGTTCTCAACAGTTTCTATAGCAATAGGCCATGTCAGTACACAAAGGAGAAACATTCCCAGCCTAAGTGATCTTAACCTGGTCAGAAACAAGCAGTTGCGTGCCAGATGCCTCCTTTTCTTACTGTCTTTCATTGATTTCCATTGAACCTAATGACTTCATCTAATGCATTTTGGAAAATATGGGGTTAAGTCCAGCAAATGACATACTCTCTACATGGTGACCTCATTTGTCACACTCCTTCCTCCAAAAAAAATTTCTTGTTTTACAGTGATGTATGAAGTGTTTCTATATTTCTTACTTTTTCAATTACTCAAGTTGCTATTTTCCAAACAACCTTAAAAGTAATAACATGAAACGAACATACAGCTTCTTGCTAGTACAGGACTAAAAATTACATTAAGATTAATTATTTGATTTTCATATAGCAATATGAAGTAAACTATTCACATTCGAGTAATTTAAAATGAACTAAAAATCTGTATGTAACATACTTGGATCTTTTACTATATTAAATGCAAATTAGGTAAACTGCTTCCATTGTGTAATTGTAAGGGATTTGATCTAGGTCATATATAAACGGTCCCGTGATTTTCCCTACTTTCTTCAATTTAAGTCTGAATTTGGCAATAAGGAGTTCATGATCTGAGCCACAGTCAGCTCCTGGTCTTGTTTTTGCTCACTGTAGAGAGCTGCTCCATCTTTGGCTCCAAAGAATATAATCAGTCTGATTTTGGTATTGACCACCTGGTGATGTCCATGTGTAGAGTCTTCTCTTGTATTGTTGGATTGAGGGTATTTGCTATGACCAGCGTGTTCTCTTGACAAAACTCTGTTACCCTTGCCCTGCTTCATTTTGTACTCCAAGGCCAAATTTGCCTGTCACTCCAGGTATCTCTTGACTTCCTACTTCTGCATTCCAGTCCCCTATAATGAAAAGGACATCTTTTTTGGGTGTTAGTTCTAGAAAGTCTTTTGGGTCTTTATAGAACTTTTCAACTTCAGCTTCTTTCAGCATGACTGGCTGGGGCATAGACTTGGACTACTGTGATACTGAATGGTTTGCCTTGGAAACAAACAGAGACCATCCTGTTGTTTTTGAGCTTGCACCCAAGAACTGCATGTCGGACTCTTATGTTGACTGCGAGGGCTTCTAAGGGATTCTTGCCCACAGTAGTAGATAAAATAGTCACTTGAGTTAAATTCGCCCATTCCAGTCTATTTTAGTTCACTGATTCCTTTACTTCCGTCACCAGTCACATCCACAACTGGGTGTTGTTTTTGCTTTGTCTCTGTCTCTTTATTCTTTCTGGAGTTATTCCTCCACTCTTATCCATATTGGTGCCCTTCCATATTGGGCACCTACTGACCTGGGGAGCTCATCTTTCAGTGTCATATCTTTTTGCCATTTCATATGGTTCATGGGGTTCTCAAAACAAGAATACTGAAGTGGTTTATCATTCCCTTCTTCAGTGGACCACGTTTTGTTAGAACTCTCCTCCATGATGCATCCATCTTGAGTGTGGCTCTACAGGGCATGGTTCATAATTTCATCGAGCTAGACAAGGCTGTAGTCCATGTGACGTTTGATTAGTTTTCTGTGATTGTGGTTTTCAATCTGTCTGTCCTCTGAGGGATAAGGATAAGAGGCTTAAGGAAGTTTCCTGATGGAAGAGACTGACTGTGGGGGAAACTGGGTCTTGTTCTAATGGGCGGGGCCATACTCAGTAAATCTTTAATCCAATTTTCTGTTGATGGGCCAGACTATGTTCCCTCCCTGTTGTCTGACCTGAGACCAAACTATGGTGGAGGTAATGAAGATAATGACAACCTCCTTCAAAAGGTCCATGCACACACTGCCACACTCAGTGCCCCAGACCCTGCAGCACCCACCGTTGACCCACGCCTCCACAAGGGACTCCTGGACACTCACAGGCAAGTCTGCATCAGCCTCTTGTGGGGTTACTGCTCCTAAAACAAATCCCTTATAATTATACACTAAAAGTGACAAATAGATTCAAGGGATTAGATCTGATAGACAGAGTACCTTAAGAACTATGGACGGAGGTTCATAACATTGTACAGGAGGCAGTGATCAAGACCATCCCCAAAGAAAAAAAAAATGCAAAAAGGCAAAATGGTTGTCTGAGGAGGCTTTACAAACAGCTGAGAAAATAAGAGACTCTAAATGCAAAGGGGAAAAGGAAAGATACACCCATTTAAATGCAGAGCTCCAAAGAATAGCAAGGAGAGATAAGAAAGCCTTCCGCAGCAATCAATGCAAAGAAATAGAGGAAAACAATAGAATGGGAAGATCTCTTCAAGAAAATGAGAGCCACCAAGGGAACATTTCATGCAAAGATGGTCACAATAAAGGACAGAAACGGTATGGACCTAACAGAAGCAGAAGATATTAAGAAGAGGTGGTAAGAATACACAGAAGAACTCGACAAAAAAGACCTTCATGATCCAGATAATCATGATAGTGTGATCACTCACCTAGAACCAGACATCCTGGAATGCAAAGTCAAGTAGGCCTTAGGAAGCATAACTACGAACAACACTAGCACAGGTGATGGAATTCCAGTTGAGCTATATCAAATCCTTAAAGACGATGCTGTGAAAGTGCTGCACTCGGTATACCAGCAAATTTGGAAAAATCAGCAGGGACCATAGAACTGAAAAAGGTCAATTTTCACTCGATTTACAAAGAAAGGCAACGCTAAAGAATGTTCAAATTACCAAACAACTGCACTCATCTCACACACTAGGAAAGTAATGCTCAAAATTCTCCAAGCCAGGCTCCAACAATATATGAACGGTGAACTTCCAGATGTTCAAGCTGGATTTAGAAAAGGCAGAGGAACCTGAGATCAAATTGCCAACATCTGTTGGATCATTGCAAAGCAACAGAGTTCCAGAAAAATATCTACTTCTGGTTTATTGACTACGCCAAAGCCTCTGACTGTGTGGACCACAACAAACTACGGAAAAATTTTCAAGAGATGGGAATACCTGACCACCTGACCTGCCTCCTGAGAAATCTGTATGCAGGTCAAGAAGCAACAGTTAGAACTGGACATGGAACAAAAGACTGGTTCCAAATCGGGAAAGGAGTACATCAAAGCTGTACATTGTCACCCTGCTCATTTAACTTATATGCAGAGTACATCAAGTGAAATTCCAGCCTGATAAAGCACAAGCTGGAATCAAGGTTGCTGGAAGAATTATCAATAACCTCAGATACACAGATGACACCACCCTTATGGCACAAAACGAAGAAGAACTAAAGAGCCTCTTGATGAAAGTGAAAGAGAGTGAAAAAGTTGGCTTAAAACTCAACATTCTGAAAATTATTATCATGACATCTGGTCCCATCAATTCCTAGAAAATAGATGGGAAACAATGGAAGCAGTAGGAGACTTTTTTGGGGGGAGCTCCAAAATCACTGCAGATGGTGACTGCAGCCATGAAATTAGAAGACACTTGTTCCTTGGAATAAAAGCCATGACAAATCTGAAAAACATATTAAAAAGCAGAGACATTACTCTGTCAACAAAGGTCCAACTAGTCAAAGCTATGGTTTTTCCAGTAGTCATGTATGGATGTGAGTTTGACTATAAAGAAGGCTGAGCACCAAAGAACTGATGCTTTTGAACTACGGTGTTGGAGAAGACTCTTGAGAGCCCCTTGGACTGCAAGGAGATCCAACCAGTCAATCCTAAAGGAAATCAGTTCTGAATATTCATTGGAAGGACTGATGCTGAAACCCCAATACTCTGGGCCACCTGATGCAAAGAACTGACTCACTGGAAAAGACCCTGATGCTGGGAAAGACTGAAGGCAGGAGAAGGGGATGACAAGGATGAGATGGTCGGATGGCAACATCGACTCAATGGACATGAGTTTGAGTAAACTCCGGGAGTTTGTGATGGACAGGGAAGCCTGGCATACTGCATTTCATGGGGTCGCAAAGAGTGGGACACGACTGAACTGAACTGAACTGAACTGAGGTAAACTGCATAAAAATTAGCAGAATGCCAAAGAGAAAAGAAAATACAGAGCCCAACCACTCTACCAGTTATTCTCTTTTGATCTTCAGTTCCCCTAGCTTTGGCCTCTTTATATGCAGATCAGTATCTCCTAAACAGCCAGGTATTATCTTTGAGAACATCACATACCCTAATGTGCCACATCCAATCTGTTATCATATCCTATCAAATTTTACTTCCAAAATATGTCTCTTATTTACCTTCCTGTTTAATCTCTACTGCCACCACCCTCATTCTAAGCCACAGCATTTCTTACGTAGAAAGCAACAGCCTCCAATTGGTTTCGTCAGTTTTCCTCCCTGCTCTTCTATTCCCTCACTGTACTCAGAATACTTTGTACAATTATATGATACTTGTAGTAGGCAGAACAATGCTCCCTCCCTTCCAACGATATCCACATCCTACTCTCCATAGCCTGTGAATATTACCTTACATTCAATGTAAGGGCTTCGAAGAGACCATCCTGAATTACCCAGGTGGACTCAATCAAACTCCAAAGCAGAAAGTCTTTCCTGGTTGTGCCAAGAGGAAGATGTGACTCCAGAACAGTCTGAAAGATGCCCTGTTCTTGGTTTCAAACATGGAGGGAGAAGGAAGAAGGCCATAAACCAAAGAATATGAGTAGCCTTGGGAAGCTGGAAAAGACAAAGAAAATGGATCTCCTCAAGAGCCTCCAGAAAGGAATGTAGTCTTGAGGACGTCGTGATTTTAGTCCAGTTAGAAGTCCATGTTAGACTTCTTATCTACAGTAATGTAAAATAATAAATTTGTGTTGTTTCAGGTCAGTAAGTCTGTGGTAATTTGTTATGGCAGCAATAGAACACTAATGCAACACTCCTCTGCTTAGTTTAAAAACCACAATCTTGCAAGCCCTACATGTTTTAGTTCCTGCCTATCTATATAAATTCATGGAATGATTCTCTTTCCCTTCATTCTTGTGTTCCATTCACATATGTTTGCAAAATATGCCAAGGAATTCCTCAGAAAACGCAGCCACATATTCATCCTTCGTTTCAAAGTTTAATATTGCTTCCTTGAGGCTTTTTTTGAACCTTAAATTCAGTCAGTTCAGTTGCTCAGTCGTGTTCGACTCTTTGTGACCCTATGGACTGCAGCACTCCAGGCTTCCCTACTCATCACCAACTCCCGGAGCTTGCTCAAACTCATGTCCATCGAATCGGTGATGCCATCCAACCATCTCATCCTCTGTTGTCCTCTTCTCCTGCCTTCAATTTTTCCCAGCATCAGGGTCTTTTCCAATCAATCAGTTCTTCATATCAGGTGGCCACAGGATTGGAGCTTCAGCTTCAGCATCAGTCCTTTCAATGAATATTCAGGATTGATTTCCTTCAGGATGGACTGGTTGCATCTCCTTGCAGTCCAAGGGATTCTCAACAGTCTTCTCCAACACCACAGTTCAAAAGCATCAATTCTTAAGCGCTCAGCTTTCTTTATCATCCAATTCTCACATCCATACATGACTACTGGAAAAACCATAGCTTTGACTAGATGGACCCTTGTTAGCAAAGTAATGTCTCTGCTTTTTAATATGCTGTCTAGGTTGGTCATAGCTTTTCTTCCAAGTAGCAAACATCTTTTAATTCATGGCTGCAGTCACCAACTGCAGTGATTTTGGAATCAAAATATAGGCAGCCTCTAAAAGCTAGGAAAGAGAAGGAAACAGATTCTCCCTTAAAACGTTCCAAAGGAATACCATCCTGAAAACACCCTGGTTTTAGTTCAGTAAGACCCAGTTATTAATGAGGTTATTAATGTTTTTCCTGGCAATCTTGATTTCAGCTTGCGCTTCATCCAGCCCAGCATGCCTTATGATGTATACTCTGCATATAACAGCCTTGATGTACTCTTCCTGATTTGGAACCAGTCTGTTGTTCCACGTCCAGTTCTAACTGTTGCTTCTTGACTTGCATGCAGATTTCTCAGGAGGCAGGTAAGATGGCTTGGTATTCCCATCTCTTGAAGAATTTTCCAGTTTGTTGTAATCCACACAAAGGCTAAACTCAAAGGCTTTAGCATAGTTGATGAAGCAGATGTTTCTTTGGAACTCTCTTGCTTTTTCTATGATCCAATGGATGTTGGCAATTTGATCTCTGGTTCCTTTGCCTTTTCTAAATCCAGCTTGAACATCTGGAAGATATCAGTTTAGGTACTGTTGAAGACTCACTTGGAGAATTTTGAGCATTACTTTGCTAGTGTGTGAGATGCGTGCAGATGTGCAGTAGTTTGAACATTCTTTGGCATTTCTCTTCTTTGGGATTGGAATGAAAACTGACCTTTTCCAGGGTTGTGGCTACTGATGAGTTTTCCAAATTGGCTGCCATATTGAGTGTAGCACTTTCACAGCATCATCTTTTAGATTTGAAATAGCTCAGCTGGAATTCCATCACCTCCATTAGCTTCGTTCATAGTGATGCTTCCTAAGGCCCACTTGATTTTGCACTCCAGGATATCTGGCTCTAGGTGAGTGATCACACCATCATGGTTGCCTGGGACATTAAGGCTTTTTTTTGTATAGTTCTTCTGTGTATTCTTGCCACTTCTTTTTAATATTTCTGCTTCTGTTAGGTCGATAGTGTTTCTGTCCTTTATTGTGCACATTTTTACATGAAATGTTCCCTTGGTATCTCTATCTTGAAGAGATCTCTCATCTTTTGCATTCTATTGTTTTCCTCTATTTCTAAATTAAATTAGGTTTCTTCTTTTGTATGGTCTCATGAAAGCGTTAGTCACTCAGTCGTGTCTGACTCTGTGGCCCCATGGACTGTAGAAGTTCAGGCTCCTATATCCATGGAATAAGAATACTGGAGTGGGTAGCCACTACCTTCTCAAGGGGATCTTCCCAACCCAGGGATTGAACCCAGGTCTCCTCATTGTAGGCAGATTTTTTAACATCTGATGTACCAAGGCTCATAATACTGTGAAATTTTATTTTTTAGAGTACAACATAGCTTGCAATTATATTATTTAATTGTGTGGTTTCTAAAAGTCTATCTCTTTCACAAGAATGGTACCTTCATAAAGATAAAAACTTAGTGCCCACTATTATGTATCTCCAATACCTAGTATGTAACAGGAAACTATTTATTCAGCAAATATATACTGAATAAATCTTAAAGTAAACGGAAAGAAAGATTAAATTAGAAGATTAAAAAAAAAAGAGGTGGCAGGCTTTTGTTGGCTTCCTTTACTAATATCGAAAGCAGACATTTATTTTAAAGAGTAGAAGTTTTGGAAAAATATTTGCTAGGAGTAACTGAAAATTACATAATTTTCACCTCTAAATAATATAAAATATATAGTGTATCTGACATCAACATGTAATTAGAACTTGAATGTAACTATTTATTTAAAAATATGAGTTTAATTTCTAGGTATTAATTAAATAAAAACTGCGTGGTAAAAATATTTGCATATAAACTGTTGGCATATCCTTCACTGTTTCCTTTGTATACAATTCTAAGAGTATAATTAGTGGGTTAAGGATTATGAATATTTTTATGCTATGTAAAATGCACATATCTGCATTCTTACCCTTCAAAATTTTACCCAATTTGAAAATTATGGGGGGAGGAGCCAAGATGGCGGAGGAGTAGGACGGGGAGAACACTTTCTCCCCCACAAATTCATCAAAAGAGCATTTAAACGTCGAGTAAATTCCACAAAACAACTTCTGAATGCCGGCAGAGGACATCAGGCACCCAGAAAAGCAACCCAACTCTTCGAAAGGAGGTAGGAAAAAATATTAAAGACAAAAAAAAAGAGACAAAAGAGGGAGGGACGGAGTTCCGTCCCGGGAAGGGAATCTTAAAAAGAGAGAAGTTTCCAAACACCAGGAAATCTTCTCACTGCCGAATCTGTGCCGAGCTTTGGAAGCACAGAGGGCAACATAACAGGGAGAAAAAATAAATAAACAATTAAAACTCGCAGATTGCGAGCCCTACAGTAACTCCCCCAGCGGAGAAGCGGCGCAGACCCCTGCATCCGCCATTAGCAAGCAGGGGCTGGGCAGGGAGGCGCGGCGCGGGCTGCATCGCTGAGAGTAAGAATCTGGCCTGAATACCCTGAGCACTATCTGAGCAAAATAATTTGGGCTAGCAAACCAGACTGTGGGATATCTACCACGCGAAAAGCCAGCCCTAACCTAAGACCGCCAGGCCCGCGCACGGAACAAAGGACTGAACAGAGATAGCCGGCTGCAGACCTTCCCCCTCCGGTGACAGGCAGCCAGAGCCGGAAGGGGGCAATCGCAGCCCCAGAGAGACATTATCTATAAAACTGTAAGCAGGCTTCTTTGCTAATTAAACTTCTTGGGGGTCTGGACGGTCAACATCTGCCTGAGAAGGTGCACCGGTTTTACACCCAGATAACCGAGTGGCGGGGAGGCGATAAGTCGCAGCATTGGCACTCGCCAAACACCTCATCACCTGAGCTGCTCGGACCTGGGAAGAGCACAAAACGCAGGCCCAACTGAGTCTGCGCCTCTGAGGACTACCCGAGTGCCTGAACCTGAGCGGCTTGGACCTGGGAGGTGCATGCAACCCAGGACCGGCCTCGGATTGTTCCTGGCGGAACAACCTAGAGCCCGAGCAGTGTGGGCAGGGTGGCTACACGTGCCGTGAGCGGGGGCAGACCCAGGGTGGCTGAGGTACTGCGAGCCCACGCCAGTGTTATTTGTTTGCAGCATCCCTCCCTCCCTCCCCACAGTGTGACTGAACAAGTAAGCCTAAAAAAAAAAAAAAAGTGTCTTCCACCGTCCACTTTGTGTCAGGGCGGAAACCAGATACTGAAGAGACTAGCAAACAGAAGAAGATATAACAGAGGGAAATGCCTTGGAAGCTACAGGCAATAGATCAAAACCCTGTGGTTACTACGGACTACATAGGAAGGGGCCTATAGATCTTGAGAAATATAAGTCTGACCAAGGAACTAGCCAAAACTGAACTGAACCCACAACACCCACAACAAAACCAAGAAAGTCCTAGACATATTTTTATTATTTTTACGATCATTCTTTCTTTATTTAATTAAAAAAAAAAATTTAAGTCCTCTATTGTTCCTTTAATTTTCACTTTCATAACCTATTACTTTGCAAAAAAAAAAAAGACCCTATTTTTTTTTCTTCAGAAAACTTCATATATATATATTTTATAATTTTTTGACCTTGTTTTTTTTTTTTTTCTTCTTTTCTTTAACACTGTATTTTTGAAATTCCAAACTCTACTCTAGATTTTTAATTTTCACTTTTTGGTATATGTTATCAATTTTGTACCTACAGTTTTTTTTTATATAATTTCTGTGACTTTTTTTTTTTTTCTTCTTCTCTGTTTCTTTCTCTTCTTCTTTTATATAACATTGTATATCTGAAATTCCAAACTCTACTCTAGATTTTTAATTTATGCTTTTTGGTATTTGATATCAATTTTGTACCTGTATTTTCTTTATAATTTTTGTGACATTGTTTTTGTTTGTTTTCTCTCTTTATTTTTCTTATTCTTCTTTTTTTTAACATTGTATTTTTGAAATTCCAAACTCTACTCTACATTTTTAATTTTTGCTTTTTGGTATTAGTTATCAATTTTGTACCTGTACTTTCTTTATAATTTTCGCGACCTTGTTTGTTTTTGTTTGTTCATTTTTTCTCTCCTTCTTTTCCTTCTTCTTTTCTTTAACATCGTATTTTTGACATTCCAAACTCTACTCTAGATTTTTTAATTTTTGCTTTTATGTATTTGTTACCAATTTTGTACCTTTAAGAACCCAATCTTCAGGACCCATTTTTCACTAGGGAGCGAGATTACTGGCTTGACTGCTCTCTCCCCCTTTGGACTCTCCTTTTTCTCCACCAGGTCGCCTGTGTTTCCTCCCTAACCCCTCTCTACTCTACCCAACTCTGTGAATTTCTGTGTGTTCCAGACGGTGGAGAACACTTAGGGAACTGATTACTGGCTGGATCTGTCTCCCTCCTTTTCATTCCCCCCTTTTATCCTTCTGGCCACCTCTGTCACCTTCCTCCTTCTTCTCTTCTCTGTATAACTCCGTGAACATCTCTGAGTGGTCCAGTTGTGGAGTGCACATAAGTAAGTGACTACTGGCTAGCCCACTCTCTCCACTGATTCACCTCATCTCATTTGGGTCACCTCTAACTCCCTCCTCCCTCTTCTCTTCTCCATGTAACCCTGTGAACCTCTCTGAGTGACCCTCACCGTAGAGAAACTTTTCATCTTTAATGTAGATGTTTTATCAATGGTTCTGTATAGAAGGAGAAGTTTTGAAACTACTGTAAAAATAAGACCGATAACCGGAAGCAGGAGACTTAAGTCCAAACCCTGACTCCAGGGAACTCCTGACTCCAAGGAACATTAATTGACAGGAGCTCATCAAAAGCCTCCATACCGACACTGAAACCAAGCACCACACAAGGGCCAACAAGTTCCAGGGCAAGACATACCAAGCAAATTCTCCAGCAACAAAGGAACACAGCCCTGAGCTTCAAGATACAGGCTGCCCAAAGTCACCCCAAAACTATAGACATCTCATAACTCATTACTGGACATTTCATTGCACTCCAGAGAGAAGAAATACAGCACCACCCACCAGAACACCGACACAAGCTTCCCTAACCAGGAAACCTTCACAAGCCACCTGTACAAACCCACACACAGTGAGGAAACGCCACAATAAAGAGAACTCCACAAACTGCCAGAATACAGAAAGGACACCCCAAACTCAGCAATTTAAACAAGATGAAGAGACAGAGGAATACTCAGCAGATAAAGGAACAGGATAAATGCCCACCAAACCAAACAAAAGAGGAAGAGATAGGGAATCTACCTGATAAAGAATTCCGAATAATGATAGTGAAATTGATCCAAAATCTTGAAACTAAAATGGAATTACAGATAAATAGCCTGGAGACAAGGATTGAGAAGATGCAAGAAACGTTTAACAAGGACCTAGAAGAAATAAAAAAGAGTCAATATATAATGAATAATGCAATAAATGAAATTAAAAACATTCTGGAGGCAACAAATAGTAGAATAACAGAGGCAGAAGATAGGATTAGTGAATTAGAAGATAGAATGGTAGAAATAAATGAATCAGAGAGGATAAAAGAAAAACGAATTAAAAGAAATGAGGACAATCTCAGAGACCTCCAGGACAATATTAAACGCTACAACATTCGAATCATAGGGGTTCCAGAAGAAGAAGACAAAAAGAAAGACCATGAGAAAATACTTGAGGAGATAATAGTTGAAAACTTCCCTAAAATGGGGAAGGAAATAATTACCCAAGTCCAAGAAACCCAGAGAGTCCCAAACAGGATAAACCCAAGCAGAAACACCCCAAGACACATATTAATCAAATTAACAAAGATCAAACACAAAGAACAAATATTAAAAGCAGCAAGGGAAAAACAACAAATAACACACAAGGGAATTCCCATAAGGATAACAGCTGATCTTTCAATAGAAACTCTTCAAGCTAGGAGGGAATGGCAAGACATACTTAAAACGATGAAAGAAAATAATCTACAGCCCAGATTATTGTACCCAGCAAGGATCTCATTCAAGTATGAAGGAGAAATCAAAAGCTTTTCAGACAAGCAAAAGCTCAGAGAATTCTGTACCACCAAACCAGCTCTCCAACAAATACTAAAGAATATTCTCTAGACAGGAAACACAAAAACGGTGTATAAACTCGAACCCAAAACAATAAAGTAAATGGTAACGGGATCATACTTATCAGTAATTACCTTAAACGTAAATGGGTTGAATGCCCCAACCAAAAGACAAAGACTGGCTGAATGGATACAAAAATAAGACCCCTACATATGTTGTCTACAAGAGACCCACCTCAAAACAGGGGACACATACAGACTGAAAGTGAAGGGCTGGAAAAAGATTTTCCATGCAAATACGGACCAAAATAAAGCAGGAGTAGCAATACTCATATCAGATAAAATAGACTTTAAAACAAAGGCTGTGAAAAGAGACAAAGAAGGTCACTACATAATGATCAAAGGATCAATCCAAGAAGATATAACAATTATAAATATATATGCACCCAACACGGGAGCACCACAGTACGTAAGAAAAGTGCTAACAAGTATGAAAGGAGAAATTAACAATAACACAATAATAGTGGGAGACTTTAATACCCCACTCACACCTATGGATAGATCTATTAAACAGAAAATTAACAAGGAAACACAAACTTTAAATGATACAATAGACCAGTTAGACCTAATTGATATCTATAGGACATTTCATCCCAAAACAATGAATTTCACCTTTTTCTCAAGCGCACATGGAACCTTCTCCAGGATAGATCACATCCTGGGCCATAAAGCTAGCCTTGGTAAATTCAAAAAAATAGAAATCATTCCAAGCATTTTTTCTGACCACAATGCAGTAAGATTAGATCTCAATTATAGGAGAAAAACTATTAAAAATTCCAACATATGGAGGCTGAACAACACGCTGCTGAATAACCAACAAATCACAGAAGAAATCAAAAAAGAAATAAAAATTTGCATAGAAACGAATGAAAATGAAAACACAACAACCCAAAACCGGTGGGACACGGTAAAAGCAGTTCTAAGGGGAAAGTTCAGAGCAATACAGGCACACCTCAAGAAACAAGAAAAAAGTCAAATAAATAACCTAACTCTACACCTAAAGCAACTAGAAAAGGAAGAAATGAAGAACCCCAGGGTTAGTAGAAGGAAAGGAATCTTAAAAATTAGAGCAGAAATAAATGCAAAAGAAACAAAAGAGACCATAGCAAAAATCAACAAAACCAAAAGCTGGTTCTTTGAAAGGATAAATAAAATTGACAAACCATTAGCCAGACTCATCAAGAAACAAAGGGAGAAAAATCAAATCAACAAAATTAGAAATGAAAATGGAGAGATCACAACAGACAACACAGAAATACAAAGGATCATAAGAGACTACTATCAACAATTATATGCCAATAAAATGGACAACGTGGAAGAAATGGACAAATTCTTAGAAAAGTACAACTTTCCAAAACTCGACCAGGAAGAAATAGAAAATCTTAACAGACCCATCACAAGCACGGAAATTGAAACTGTAATCAAAAATCTTCCAGCAAACAAAAGCCCTGGTCCAGACGGCTTCACAGCTGAATTCTACCAAAAATTTAGAGAAGAGCTAACACCTATCCTGCTCAAACTCTTCCAAAAAATTGCAGAGGAAGGTAAACTTCCAAACTCATTCTATGAGGCCACCATCACCCTAATACCAAAACCTGACAAAGATCCCACAAAAAAAGAAAACTACAGGCCAATATCCCTGATGAACATAGATGCAAAAATCCTTAACAAAATTCTAGCAATCAGAATCCAACACCACATTAAAAAGATCATACACCATGATCAAGTGGGCTTTATCCCAGGGATGCAAGGCTTCTTCAATATCCGCAAATCAATCAATGTAATACACCACATTAACAAATTGAACACTAAAAACCATATGATTATCTCAATAGATGCAGAGAAAGCCTTTGACAAAATTCAACACCTGCTTATGATAAAACTCTCCAGAAAGCAGGAATAGAAGGAACATACCTCAACATAATAAAAGCTATATATGACAAACCCACAGCAAACATTATCCTCAATGGTGAAAAATTGAAAGCATTTCCTCTAAAGTCAGGAACAAGACAAGGGTGCCCACTTTCACCATTACTGTTCAACATAGTTTTGGAAGTTTTGGCCACAGCAATCAGAGCAGAAAAAGAAATAAAAGGAATCCAAATTGGAAAAGAAGAAGTAAAACTCTCACTATTTGCAGATGACATGATCCTCTACATAGAAAACCCTAAAGATTCCACCAGAAAATTACTAGAACTAATCAATGACTATAGTAAAGTTGCAGGTTATAAAATCAACACACAGAAATCCCTTGCATTCCTATACACTAATAATGAGAAAAGAGAAAGAGAAATTAAGGCAACAATTCCATTCACCATTGCAACGGAAAGAATAAAATACTTAGGAATATATCTACCTAAAGAAACTAAAGACCTATATATAGAAAACTATAAAACACTGGTGAAAGAAATCAAAGAGGACACTAATAGATGGAGAAAAATATACCATGTTCATGGATTGGAAGAATCAATACAGTGAAAATGAGTATACTACCCAAAGCAATTTATAGATTCAACGCAATCCCTATCAAGCTACGAACAGTATTCTTCACAGAGGTAGAACAAATAATTTCACAATTTGTATGGAAATACAAAAAACCTCGAATAGCCAAAGCGATCCTGAGAAAGAAGAATGGAACTGGAGGAATCAACCTACCTGACTTCAGGCTCTACTACAAAGCCACAGTTATCAAGACAGTATGGTACTGGCACAAAGACAGAAATATAGATCAATGGAATAAAATAGAAAGCCCAGAGATAAATCCATGCACATATGGACACCTTATCTTTGACAAAGGAGGCAAGAATATACAATGGATTAAAGACAAACAAGTGGTGCTGGGAAATCTGGTCAACCTCTTGTAAAAGAATGAAACTAGACCACTTTCTAACACCATACACAAAAATAAACTCAAAATGGATTAAAGATCTAAACGTAAGACCAGAAACTATAAAACTCCTAGAGGAGAACATAGGCAAAACACTCTCTGACATACATCACAGCAGGATCCTCTATGACCCACCTCCCAGAATATTGGAAATAAAAGCAAAAATAAACAAATGGGACCTAATTAACCTTAAAAGCTTCTGCACATTAAAGGAAACTATTAGTAAGGTGAAAAGACAGCCTTCAGAATGGGAGAAAATAATAGCAAATGAAGCAACTGACAAACAACTAATCTCAAAAATATACAAGCAACTCCTACAGCTCAACTCCAGAAAAATAAACAACCCAATCAAAAAATGGGCCAAAGAACTAAATAGACATTTCTCCAAAGAAGACATACAGATGGCTAACAAACACATGAAAAGATGCTCAACATCACTCATTATCAAAGAAATGCAAATCAAAACCACTATGAGGTACCATTTCACACCAGTCAGAATGGCTGCTATCCAAAAGTCTACAAGCAATAAATGCTGGAGAGGGTGTGGAGAAAAGGGAACCCTCTTACACTGTTGGTGGGAATGCAAACTAGTACAGCCACTATGGAGAACAGTGTGGAGATTCCTTAAAAAACTGGAAATAGAACTGCCTTATGATCCAGAAATCCCACTGCTGGCCATACACACTGAAGAAACCAGAAGGGAAAGAGACACGTGTACCACAATGTTCATTGCAGCATTGTTTATAATAGCCAGGACATGGAAGCAACCTAGATGTCCATCAGCAGATGAATGGATAAGAAAGCGGTGGTACATATACACAATGGAGTATTACTCAGCCATTAAAAAGAATACATTGGAATTAGTTCTAATGAGGTGGATGAAACTGGAGCCTATTATACAGAGTGAAGTAAGCCAGAAGGAAAAACATAAATACAGTATACTAACGCATACATATGGAATTTAGAAAGATGGTAACAATAACCCGGTGTACGAGACAGCAAAACAGACATTGATGTATAGAACAATCTTATGGACTCTGTGGGAGAGGGAGAGGGTGGGAAGATTTGGGAGAATGACATTGAAACATGTAAAATATCATGTAAGAAACGAGTTGCCAGTCCAGGTTCGACGCACGATACTGGATGCTTGGGGCTAGTGCACTGGGTCGACCCAGAGGGATGGTATGGGGAGGGAGGAGGGAGGAGGGTTCAGGATGGGGAACACATGTATACCTGTGGTGGATTCATTTTGATATTTGGCAAAACTAATACAATTATGTAAAGTTTAAAAATAAAATAAAATTAAAAAAAAAAAAGAAAATTATGGTGCAGTTTTGCTTCAACATAAATGTATTGATTATTAGTAGACTTTTTACTTTTTTTTAAATCTTTTATTTTATATAGGAGTATAGCCGATTAACAATGCTGTAATGATTAATAGCAGATTTACATAAATCTTATTTCTACTTACATTGCGTGTTAACTGTTTAGTTTTCTTTTTTAATATTTTTTCATCACTATGATACATTCTTTTAATTGATCTGCAAGAACTTTTTATTTACTAAAGCTTTTATTTATTAACTTTTATCAATAAATATAAATTTTTTTCTGTTTGCATTTTTTCTTTTAATTTTGTTAATATTTTTAGAGATGCAGAGAGATAAAACTTTTTAGCTGTATTTTTACAACTTCATATTTTGATGTTATGATTTAAAACATCTTTTCTTATTTAAAATATTAATTTTAATTTTCTTGAATGATGTTCACTTTCCTTTTTAGCTTTATTTATTTTTTCTTTTACTTTTTTTTTTATTTTATTTTATTTTTAAACTTTACAATATTGTATTAGTTTTGCCAAATATTGAAATGAATCTGCCACAGGTATACCCGTGTTCCCCATCCTGAACCCTCCACCCTCCTCCCTCCCCTCCCCTCCCTCTGGGTCATCCTAGTGCACCAGCCCCAAGCATCCAGTACCGTGCATCGAACCTGGACTGGCGACTCGTTTCATACATGATATTATACATGTTTCAATGCTATTTTCCCAAATCTCCCCACCCTCTCCCTCTCCCACAGAGTCCATAAGACTGATCTATACATCGGTGTCTCTTTTGCTATCTCGTATACAGGGTTATTGTTTCCATCTTTCTAAATTCCATATACATGCGTTAGTATACTGTATTGGTGTTTTTTTTTCTGGCTTACTTCACTCTGTATAATAGGTTCCAGTTTCATCCATCTCATTAGAACTGATTCAAATCTATTCTTTTTAATGGCTGAGTAATACTCCATTGTGTATATGTACCACAGCTTTCTTATCCATTCATCTGCTGATGGGCATGTAGGTTGCTTCCATGTCCTGGCTATTATAAACAGTGCTGCGATGAACATTGGGGTACACGTGTCTCTTTCCCTTCTGGTTTCCTCAGTGTGTATGCCCAGCAGTGGGATTGCTGAATTTTAATACATGCAGAATTTATTTAGCATGACATATGAAATAAGCATATAAATTAAATTTTTTTCAATTGGCTACCTCATTTGCTAATCCTACCTTTTGCCAAATACTTCTCCTTAAATTTGGTTAGAAAAGTTATACTCATCATATATGAGATACTCACACAAATTTCAGCCTGATTATCAACTGCTTATGCTATACATCTGTTCTTATACAAGTAGCACAATACCCTTATTTAGCACAATTCCCTAATTATAAATTATTTAGCACAATACCCTAATTATTAAAAATAATTCTTTTCCCTGAAAATAAATTGTTAGAGGAAAACTATACAATGTATTTATGTTTAAGTTCACTTAAATATTAATGTTGTTTCAAACCTAATGTGAAATAATTACCATAAAACTTCAATCGCAACTAGGACATGTCATCAATAAAAATTTATTTTCTGTTTTTAGTGTTTATTAATTAAATACATTTTATGTCTACCATCAGTATTAAACTTAAAAAAAAAGTGTTTAGCATTCTCACTGGCTTACTCATTTACTTGACAAATATTTTTATTTTATTTTATTTTTTAACTTTAAAATATCGTATTGGTTTTGCCATATGTCAAAATGAATCCGCCACAGGTATACATGTGTTCCCCATCCTGAGCCCTCCTCTCTCCTCCCTCCCCATACCATCCTTCTGGGTCGTCCCAGTGCACCAGCACCAAGCATCCAGTATCATGCATGGAACCTGGACTGGTGACTTGTTTCATATATAATATTATACATGTTTCAATGCCATTCTTCCAAATCATCCCACCCTCTCCCTCTCCCACAGAGTCCATAAGACTGTTCTCTACATCAGTGTCTCTTTTGCTGTCTCGTATACAGGGTTATCGTTACCATCTTTCTAACTGTATTAACTTCCAAGTGTCATGCTAGGGTTAGGGATTACCTTCTTCAAGCACACATTCTAATAGACAATTAAACAAATAAATAAACTGTATAAATTCAAGAAAGGAAATAAAAAGGATGCTATGATAGAAAATAAGGTTATTGTGGGTGGAAGCTACTTCGCTATGGTAGTAGGGAAAGCTTCTGTGAGGAGGCGATGACCTTTAACCAGACACCTGAAGAATGAGTACTCTCCAGTCATATGAAATATAGGGAAGAGAGCCAAAACTTAGAACAACAAACAAAGATCACGAGGCAGGAAAGTGCTTGGCATAATTAAAGAACTAAGTTAGTTTGATTGTGGCATAGTGAGCAAAGGCAAGAACTACATGAAATGAAGTTACGAAGGTTGTGATATTTTACTGTAAATGTTATGAGAAATGTTTTATGTTAAAAAGAGACATAACTTCATTTATATTTTAAAATGAACTTCAGCAAAACTATAAAAAAAAAAGAACAAAGATTAACAAGACAAGAGGTGAGAAAATCACTTAAGAGATGATTGTAGTAATCCAGGAAAGTCAGAACCAGAGTACTCTTGCCACAATTAAGACATTTAACTTTGTTCACAAAACTATAGGAATTTATTAGAAATTTTTAGAAAGAAAAATCATTATATTGGCTCTATTAGAAAAGATTTATTATATGAATATATTATATTAAATATAAATTATACTTCATTACATTATTTTATTATTTTATATAATAGTGTTACTTAAAATTTTGTCATCAGTAACAGACTAGAGACAAGTCCAATGAAGAAATTATACAATTCTCAAAGAAGGGCTATGGCTTTGAACTGAAGAACTATCGAAGATGAAGAAGAGAGAGGCCAAAGAGCTAGTTCAGAATTTTCTAAAAGGCTTAATCATGAGGGAAAAAAAGGGAGTGAAAAGTGAAGGAGCTGAAAAATAGTCCAGATCAGTCTTCTCAAAACAGAAAATAAAGCACAATAGCTTGTATTATTTGACTCCATAGACATAAATTTAAACTTCAATAAATATCATCAGAATGAAGGTAACATTGGGAAAAAACACAAATATTATCCATGTTGTTCACTGAGAGTGTGTGCACAGGTGATCAATCTACACAAATGTCATTATACTTGTAACTTTTTCAGTATATATAATAAATAAAAAGTTTTAAGCAAAGAGTGATTCCCCCAAAGAAATGTCTCTATAAACAATTTGAACAAATATTGGGAATATAAGTACTTAAAGTATATAGTGTGATGAACTTTTGCTTGTGAACTTATCTACGTAGAAATGGCAATATTAGTATTCATGGGAATAACATATGGCTTGTCTATTTTTGTTTTGTTTCAATAACATGCAGAATGGAGAAAGCTATTTTACAGAGGTATGTTGACAGAATGAGAATTCCGAGAGCTCAGAACATGTATCTATTTTACAACTTTTATCCAAAACGAAGCTAGAAATACTGTATCTTCAAAATACATCCTCAATGTTCATCAACACTCAATTCCAATAATTTATATTATACAGTTATAATCAAGCATAAATATATTTCAATTAAAGATTCCATTTTAATAAATGTCTTAATTATGAATCTTCTTTTAATGAAAAATATAAGACATTCTATCAAATACATAAAATGATAGGAGATAACTTTCCAAGATGAGTAAAATTAAGATCACTTAAAGATTGAGATACTTTACTGGCAATAACTGTCAAATATTAAATAGTATTATTAAAATAATTATTACTAAACTATGGAAAATGTTGTAGAAACTGCATACTACCAAAATTATAACTTTTATTTTTGTCCTTTAATCTATTCTGATACATGCTGCAATCTCTCCTGCTTGAAAGTACTGAGTTCATTTAACAAATATTATATGTCTGACAAAGAAGCCAGCCCTATTACATATTTACAACTGGAATGAAACTATTTTCTTATCTTGCAAAAATACTATGAATTGACTTTGCATTTCCAACATCATCAACAGAACTTTTCTTCTTAATAACCACTGCATGACAGCATGCAGTAATAGTCTTTTATGATCACCTTCCATATTATCACATAATAAAGAGAAGAGGAAATTCACCACATCAGCCTTAAAGTAATTCAAAATTTTAAAATACCCTTAAGACCTTTGTGCAGTTCAGCTAAAATTGTTTCATAGCAAACCTTTCTAGATAAAGAAAGCAGTGCACAGATATTCTGATGCAGGCTTCTGAATCTGCTTAACTACTCCAGAGCATATTCCAGTCACTGAAGTTAACCTTTTAGAACAGACTTCTACACAAAACAAACTCCAGACAACAATCCATCTAATCTAGTCTAATCCTTCTTAGTTTATACAACTCAGAGTTAGATACTTTTTGTAAGCACCAAAATCTGAAAAGAATTTTTTTCTTTATATTATCATTATGTTCAAATTTGCATTTATAAAAAAAATCAGTGCATTCAAATTATACTAAACACTTTGCTGCTTTATTTGTTCTATGAGTTGATCTTCCATATCATTAGCTGATGGATGAAGACACCGGTGATCATCTGGAGCTCAGGTACCTTCTCTAAAATTACTCCTGTTATTGGCAGAATTCAGTTTGTTGATGTTTGTAGGCTTAAGTCCCCCACTTTCTTGCTGACTGTTAGCCGGGAGGTACTCTCAGCTTCTACAAGGCAATCTCAGGTCTTTGCTGTTCAGCAACAAAGAACTTTCTTTATGTCATATCCCTTTCACACCAAGGTGCTCTCACAGCCTGTTCTAAACAAGCCAGAGAAAACTCTCAACCTTTACAGGGCTCCTGTGATTAGGTTACTTGAGCCATCTGTACAACTGCCTTTTCTTAAAAGCAACTGTGCTAACATATACTATATAACCTAGTCACAAGAATAAAATCCATCATATTCCCTGTGCCAGGAATTATGCAGAGTGTGTACACAGGAAAATCCTGGGTCGGGGGTTGGGAGCAGAGTTTGGCTCACCTTTGTTCTTCACAGAATAATCTCATGTTAATCTTAACCAGAGACATCATTCTGGCTGTTTTATTTTTCATCTCTGAAACTTTCAATTGGTTCTTTAAAAACGCTTTCATTTTTCCCTGTATTATGTTAATTTTTTCCCTTAGATTGAAAAACATCATGGACATAACAATAGCTGTTTGAATGCCCTGATCTGACAACTCTGCAATATGTATGTATCCCTTCTCAATCTGCTTCTGTTGACTGATTTTTTTGTTTCCAGCTTATGCATCACATTTTTTGTCTTTGCACACTTAACAAATTTTATTGAATGCTTAATGTTGAATAATTGCATTGATTGAAGAATTTTTTGAATTCCTTTGAAAAGAGTTGGAATTTTGTTCTGACAGAAAGTTAAATAATTATAGATCACTGTGATGTTTTTGAGGCTTGTTTAAAATCTTTTTACTTGTCATTCTACAGTAGCCTTCATTTTAGAGCTAATTCGGTCCCATTAACATGGTGGGACTTTTCTGTGATCTCTTCTGCATGCCACCACCGTGCATCTTATTATCCATATAATTAGGCAGCCTTAATTTGAAGATGATACTTAAAGAAATACAAGGGAATACAAATATAAAAACTATTTTGCTCTCAATAGCCAGGTACAAATACAACGTATTATATCTCCATGAAACCTGAGCCGTATGCTGAGATGTCTATAAACAACTACATTAATGAATGGTTATTATATAACAATTGATGAAATTTAAGAATACCCAAACAGGTCAGGAGATGAGGTCAATATTACCTTTGTAAAATGAGTGGGCAAAGCTCTGCTCGGGAATTAACTTGGCAAGGAATCCATGGTTCAAACTTGGATGAGGGATAGATGGTATGACCACAACTGTGGAGAAAATCATGGAATCAAATTTGAGCCAGCATGTAACAACCTGCAACACGGTCCACTGAAGATCCAAGACAATTCTATATCACTGCAACATGCAAACAGTACTAGCAATAAAGACTGTGTCTCTGGAGGAAGGAAAGAAGTTATGTGTTAAGGGAAAGGAAATAACATACTTGTTAAGTAGAGTCATTTGCAACAAACACAGAGACATACAAACACACAAGAAAATCAGAACTGGAAGGTTTCACTAAAATATTGCTTGCTTTATACATACATGACTGAACGCATTATAAAAGAAGAGACAGTTGATTAACATATAGAGTCTCTGTGTTTTAAATGGTTGAAACACAGAAACTGGAGTGTTAGGATAACATTTAACTTGTCAAGTAAGAAGTTAAAAGTAAGATTATACTACAAAGAAATACCACGTTTATATACTCAAAATAAATACAGCATGCAACAATAAGGAATTAAACACAATCTGTATTTCCACACAGAAACAAAAAGTAAATGAGATATGATATGAGTATGGAAAACAAAATGCAGAGATTTGACCACTAATTTCTACTCGTTTTTTAAAATATTCAATAAATGTATATATCATATGCATTTATTTAGGAAGGATAATTTCCATTACAAACTAATCTAGTGGTACATGAAATAATCACTGGGCTGCTAAGGCAACACTGCAAACAATAGAGAAACAACCTTGAGGTAAACACTGGCAGGAAATGCAATAGACAAAAGGCGTCCTGTGATACTAAAATATTAGTTGCCAAAAATGTATCTATCATTTCCAAGCAGCGTAAACAAAGCTAATAATACATGAACTCCTACAACATAAGCATCTTCTATAGATGAGAAAGATAACATGACCCAAAACGGTTCACTGCTGTCTAGAAATTTCTGACTTTAGTCGATGCAACTTTGGTATAAAATTCAGAATGTATGTTTGTTTATGATACATCTCTGGCTGAATATTTAGCTACTGAATTAACTACACATATTGAAAGAAAGAAAGGCAGATGGAAAGAAAGAAAGATGCTACTGAGCTTGGCTACAAAGATTTCTAGTTTGGCTTACTGTTGGTTTTGAACTACTCTATAAGGACCTCCTACTTTCATATGTTTATAAAGGTTAAAAATAATACATTTAAAATATATGAGTTATTTGTATATTAAGTAGTAGCATAAATGTTTTATGCTAATAAACAGAAAAACTAAACCCAAAACCTTGATAAAATGAGAATATAGCCAATATCATTCTACATTTTTGTGTAATTAAACAAGATTAAATTGGCATTTATATACTGCCTACTTATAAATACTTGAGATGATTATGAATAGAACCAGTTTAAATCTAGATGTAAAAATTAAATAAAAAGGAAATAAATGATGATGAAAATTCAAATAATTAGACAAATATTAAGTACCTGTACTTGTTGGTGAATTTATTTCTTGTCTGATGTTTCTACCTGGTTGGCTTCCAGTTCTTGCAGTCTCTCGCTGGGGTTCTAAAATGTCACGATACTTGGAAACCATCAGAACCGAAATGAAGTAAACAACAGCTAGAGCTAAGAACTGTGCCTGCTTGCTATCATCCTGCATAAAATGAAAAGGTAGTTTTGACACTCAAAAAATTTTAAGTATAAGTTCTCAGAGTATAAGAAACTATTCCTGTTTTATTTTCTTTATGGAGGAAAACATACGACATTTAACTTTTGCTAAAACTTGCTAAGTATATACTGTTAGTATTATCTAAGTATATATTAAAAAAAAAAAACCAACTCCAGAAACATATCATCTGATTTATAGGTTGAAATATAATTTAAAAAATGAGAATGTTAAAAATTTGCTGAATATGCCACAAAATTTATTATTTATCCTCTTCACTAGTATCTATTACTTCTATAACATCAGAGAATGCATATTTATAAGATATGCAGATAGCACAAGTTTGAAAAGAATAATTTAATGTCTGGCTAAAAACATCTAGAGTTTCAAATACTATAGCTGAAAAATAATAACAGAATAAAGTTACTATTGGACTACAGATACAATTCTAACATATCACTACCTGAGCAGGAAATATGAGTAAAATAAGAGAGATATAAAAATCAGGGAGCATAAAGCATGGATTTTATACAAGTTCAATATGGCAGCTTCAGAAAAAGCTAATGCAATGTTTGACACATGAACAGATAAAAATAAATAACAGCCCCACTATTCTGTACTGGAAAAATAACCTCATTTTTCCAGTGCAGGATTGGGAGCCAATATTTGAGGGTCCAAATTTCAAAAGCTCAATGACAAAATGAAGTTATTCCAGAGGATAGCAGTGATGTGGTAAAAGATCTGAAAAAGGCTGACCATATTAGGATAAAGAGATAATATTTATTTATTTCTTTGAAGCAGAACTGCATATAACCTTGAAAGCTCTATCGAAAAAGCCTAGGTAATTATCCTAGAGGGATAAAAATGTTAAATGACCTCTAAAACTATTTTCAGATTAGACTATATTTAAGGAATCATTAATAGATGGTTATTAAGCCTTTTTTCTAAGTTAGGTAAAAGTGATGCTTCAAACCAAAACCGCAAGTAATTACCATGGCCCAGAGATAAAACAGAAATAAGGAAAACAAACATGCATTAAAGTCTATTAACTCTATAAACAGTCACTTTACATTTATTACTTCATTTCAGCACTAGGTGAACAAGACTCAAAATTCATGTGCATTTGTCAGAAAAAAAAAAGCAAACAAGAAAGATGACTTAATACTCTGAAATAGAATTAGTATAGGTAATGGAGAAAATGACCAAAATAGATTACATTTGTTCTGAAATATTGTGAATTTAGTGTTTCATACTCTGTGGGTAACAGACAGCTTTTAAATACATTCCTTTTCCTTAAATACCTAAATTTTAAAATCTCATATGTTTGTGAACTTAAGGCAACATAAAGTGACTTAAACAATTCAAAGGTTAAGTAGAAATCTTATAATACCTACAACTGACTTTAAAATATAACAATTCAAAAATACTTTCAAATTCTGGAGATTATTTGAAAGAAAAAAAGCCTTCCTTGGAGTTTATGAAATATGGTGGTAAAAGAGACAGAATGCTCTGCAAAGGCCTAATTTGGGATTCTGACTCTACTTCATACTAGCTGTGTGATCTTAATGTTTTTCAGTCTTAGCTTTCTCTTAACCTTTTACTGAAAGCTGAGGGTAATATATATGTGTCTGATACACAGTGTAAATTGAATGAACACAAGTTATGTTACCTCAGTGATGTTTGGAAGGAACACCTGAACATTAATTCCCTTCCTTCAGGAAGAAAGCTAGTAAGAACCACTGTAGGGTTATCCAATATACAATAGTTACAAAACATCTATAGATATTAGAAAAAGTATACAATCCACTATAATAACCTGATACAGAACTTACTAACAATTTAAATGCAATGTCACACAACATAAATTCCTTCTATGTTAGGTCTGAGTGAGTTTCTTGGAGATGAAAACATGATCCGTGTTTAAATAATCTATCATTTAAAAAAAATTCTTCCACAACACATTTTTTTTTTCCAGGATAAATAATTCCCATTTCTGAATGGTTTAACTGTTCATAAGTATTTTCTTCTATGTCCAGATTATGCAGATCCTTACATCAAGATTTTTACACTATTAATGCGTTTTATCTCCCATTTTAAAAACTACTTTACTTTTATTAATTAGGAAAGCAATACAGGTTTATTATTAAAAAATTTGAAAATTTTAAAAAGTACAAAATAAAAAGTGTTTACCTAGAGATAATAACTGGCAGCATTTGGGTGCCTTTTTTTAAATAAAGGTGAACATGTGCATGTATGTATACGTGACACACAACAATGCAGTATTTGTGTAGTCTAAGTACTTTTGTATAGTGTTTCTTTCCCTTACAATATATTATGAGTGTTTTACATGTCACAAAGTTTCCCTCAAAAATATGATTTTAATAGCTACATAACTTCTTGCTAAATGAATATACTGTGATTTATTACGCTCTGCGTTGGATATTTATGACGTTGCCAATTTTCCTGAGGACAGCTGTGATAAGCACATGAGTAGAACCAATGGGTCATAGGCATCAAATTTATAAGAGCTTTAGCACAATGTAAAAAGCTATTTATAAAGTTTATCCAATTTGTACTCCTACCAGTGATAAATGATAGAACACTTTCAGTATACCTTTGTAATGACAGATACTATTATTTTAAAATTTTAGTTTTTGGTAAAAATATCTTGCTGCTGCTAAGTCGCTTCAGTCGTGTCTGACTCTGTGCGACCCCAGAGACGGCAGCCCATCAGGCTCCACAGTCCCTGGGATTATCCAGGCAAGAAACTGGAGCGTGTTGCCATTTCCTTCTCCAATGCATGGAAGTGAAAAGTGAAAGTGAAGTTGCTTAGTCGTGTCCAACTCTTAGCGACCCCATGGACTGCAGCCTACCAGGCTCCTCCATCCATGGGATTTTCCAGGCAAGAGTACTGGAGTGCAGTGCCATTGCCTTCCCCGAAAAATATCTTACTCTTGTTTTAATTTGCATTTCTTTGACTACTAGTTATAATGACTTTTAAATCATATGTTTATCACCTTATTTTCATATTTCATATCTACTGCCTATTTTTCTGTTGGTATGGTTGCAATTTTCTTAGTGATTTATAAGAACTGATATATATTAAAAAGAATGTAAATTTTTCTATTATATATTTCTACCATGTAGTATGTATTAAATATTTTAACCACTTTCTCAAGTACAAAGTACTCTATCCAAGTTATTATTAAATGCAAATTTAAAATATAAATGTCTATGTTTCATAAACCATCAGTTAAAAAAAGTAAAATAGAATCCAAAATTGCTGATAAATAGCAACTATAGTAAGAAGTACTACCAACATTCAGTCTGCTGTGAAATGCTATGGATGCTTCTACACAATTTGTGGAAGGGCCAATCTTATTTTTACTTACTATGAATAAGTGATCATATAATTGGAGGGGTCTATGAAATTGTATCCTTAAGCTATATTTTCAATAAGCTTTATTAAACAACCTTTCTAACTCAAATTCCCATTGGTGTCTCTATTTCCAAATGCAGATTCTTCTCTCAAAAGTAATTGCCACCAAAAGTAATTCCCAAGAACATCTTTATGGATTAATCTCTTTTACCAATAATATAAGGAACATTGATAACAACAAAATATTCAGAACCTAGAGATGGAGCAAGGAATACTAAAAGACAGGAATTGTTATTCAAGATAAAATCGGTTATAATCTTCGAAGTTATCTTCATTCTTAGTATACATACAAATTAACTATAATTTTCACATCATTAAAAAATAAAGTGAATAAGCTTTCAGAGAAAGCTAAGCTTAATCATTTTACAAACAGAAGCACATTATAAACCTACAAGCCCTGACACTAGGACATTTAGTTTTAAAATGCAAGTTTCCTATGAAATTTAAATTATTTTATACAAATTACAGTGAAAAGTTTTCTTTTTTCTCTGGGAAATCAAGCAGGCATAACTCACCACATCCCGAAAGACAACTGCACGAAGGCGATTGATATCAACATCCTGAAGAAGCCTATCGGGATCCTTAATTGGAGAAAGGTTACCTGGAACATTCTCTAGTGGAGTCTTAAAAAAGAAAGAGAGAATTGTGAAAAAATAGTATAATACAGAAATTTATATTAATTTCTATTAATAATACCTTCAATTTTGTAATTAAACTGGCCACACACTTTACCTTCTCTCATCACTGAACAATATTTATTGACTGTTCTCTTCTACTTTTACCATGGTTTCACTTACTAGTGTTCTTGTTCTTCATCTGCATAGCTACCGCTATAGATAAAGAAAGGCTGGAGGACTGTGGCAGAAAAAAAGACTAAACTTTTACTCTGGGCTCAAATCTCTCCTGTGCAACCTCAAACTTGTTACTAACTTTTTCTAGGCTTTACATTCCTTACCTCTAGTTAACAAGCCTCTTTAAGTCATCAGGTTCATTTATTCGTCATGTTTTCATAATATATGAGATTATTATATTACATTATTATATGAGATTTCATCTGTGAAAACATTCCATGATCCACAAAAAGTCAAAAAAGGTAAGCAAAAAATGTTTTACTCATGGCCTTAATATTAAAGCTGGAAGACATTAAAGATCTTTACCACTAAAATCCTTTTTATATCTGAAGACACAAAAATCCACAAATTTTAGGTAACACGTCACACAGTAAACTCGTAAGACAGTCAAGATCCCTGAAACTCAGTCAAGTACTTTTTCACTTACAAAACATAAGAATTGTGTGAATTAAATCAGATAATATATGTGAAGTATCAAATACAACTCCTGCATATAAAAGTAACTCTATTTAATAATAGACCTCCTTCTATTTTCTATAAACCTCAATTACACTATTCCCCTCTTAAATTAAAATATTTGATTCTCTTGCAGCACAAAAGCATACACTATTTAAAGGCTGATAGTTACTTTACTTCCATTACAATTCCAAAACTTACCAGCTATATAAGCTTAGGTGAGCTTGGCTTTAATATTTAAATAATAGGCTAATGATCTTTATCAAAGGATAATTAAAGAAATAATACACTATTTACAATATATCTGAAAAAATTACATATATTTTAATCTACATACTACTTTATAGTTTACAAAGTACTTCTATGTCCATAATCTAATTAGAGATGTGTTTTGTAGGAAAATCTTATTTAATACCTCCTTTTTAGAAAACATAAAAAATGAGGCCCAAGGAAAATGTGTGGCTAATACAAGTCCACTCAGATTCGTAACACATTGAAATTATTGTTAACTATGGTTCACTTATTCAAGTGCCACATTAAAAATGCATAAAAATAGGGAAACAACTCTCACAAACTGGGTTCACTGATTCTCTGTTTTGAAATATGTTTTCTTACCAAGTCAACTTTTCCTCTAATAGTTCTATATCCATAATTTATAATCTAATTTTCATTGCTAAGGTTCTTGCTAAAAGGACTGACTAGCTCAATTACCATGAATTTCCTGCTCATTGAGCTTTTCTGTCCATATTCTATCATCAGTGTACTATTAGGTTGGTATACAAGTAATTGTGGTTTCAGACCATGAATTTTAAATCATTATAACTAGGCTCAAACACACCTTTATTATTTAAAACAGGAACCATTACAATCAACATATTTTGCCAGCAAGAAATAAGTTCTGCTTATTCCTGCAGCATAAAAATATGTGTTCAGGATTCGATGAACTCTTGGAAAAGTTTTCTGCCTCTTGCTGGTTGTGGAACCGGTTTTCCCTGCAAAAAGCTGTTAAGAGGCTTGAAGAAGTGAGGTGAGAAGTCAGGTGAATAAGGCAGCTGAGGCAAAACTCTGAAGTTCAATCCATTCAACATTTGAAGTGTTGGTTGTGCAACGTGTAGTCAGGTGTTGTTGTGGAGAAAAACTGGGCACTTTCTGTTGACCAACACTGGCTGCAGGCGTTGCAGTTTTTGGTGCAGCTCATTGATTTGCTGAACAATTACGTTTGCACCAACCTAATACTTGGTTTGACAGGCTTGAAAAGTTCCCTATTATATACTGAATTAACTATGGTCACCTTTAAGATCTAAGCACTCAAAACTACTAACTTATTTATTTCATGACATAAATATTGATTGGTTAACTCCTAGAGAGAAGAAAGGAATTACCATTAATTAAATGCTCACTTCATTTCTCAAATTACTAAGTACTTTAACATATTACTATTTTTTATTTAATTCATACAAACACCATACAAATTAAGATATATGTCCACTTTAAAGACTGGAAAATTGAGGAACAAGAGACTATGAAATTTGTTTCATTTCACAAAACCAGTAAATGGTAGAGGCAAGATACAAACTCCAAACTGTTTGATTCTAGAGTTTGTGCTCTTTTATAAAGTATTCACAATGCTATACACAATCTGCAATTGAAAAGATGTAAAAGATACAAACACACTCAAGTAACGTACAGTCTCCTGTGCCTACACAAATAAGTAGAAGCAACACTGCTAATGTGTTTGCATTTAATTTTCTAAGCAATGGAGGCTTTGTGGAGACTTGTCACCAGTAAAATATATGGTTTAATTATTCTAGGAATGTGTCTCTAACAGTAGTGAAAAAGAAAGAGGCTATAATACAGATACACTAAATGTGTGGTTGTTTTGACTGAAAACTGCAAAAGTTTGAAGCGACAGAATTTTTTTTAATAAATTAAACTCTTCATACCTTCACTTATTGAACCTTCACTAGTCAGTGTCAAACATCTAATTACAAGTACCGTGAGTGGTAAGAGACATACTAGGTTTTACAGAAGTATCAAACAAAGGAACCTCCTCTAGACTGAGTTGGCAGTGAAGGTATTAGAAAACATTTTACTCAAAGTTGAACTTAAGGTAACACCAAAAGTGGAACATATTTACTGGGGTGAAAAATAAGGATGGGAACCTGAAGAAAAACAAAGCTATGTAAAAGTTAAAAGGTTAAAAAAATTCTTCTGATGAACTGAATGAAGTCTACAGTGTGACTAAAATAAAATAGTAAAAGCAAGGGTAAGAGATTCCAAGCTGTAGCTGAAGTAAGCAACAAACATACAGGACCTAAAAATCATTACTGAAACTTTGGAAGTGATGCAAATGGTCAAATCAAATACAAACACATGTTGCTGCTGCCGCTGCTGCTGCTGCTAAGTTGCTTCAGTCGTGTCCGACTCTGTGCGACCCCAGAGACGGCAGCCCAGAAGGCTCCCCGTCCCTGGGATTCTCCAGGCAAGAACACTGGAGTGGTTTGCCATTTCCTTCTCCAAAAAACATATGTTAAATAGAGCTAATTTAGAATGACAATCACTGCTGCATTTTGAAATACTGCATACCACATATTCATTTCATGGGCATTCAATAATTTTTGTTGAATGCCATGGGAATTCTATCCCCCAAAGCATAACCATTTAAAAAGTGCATTATTCATACACTGAACTCGGTGAAAATTTAACTACTGAAGCTAGTAATAGTTAAGAACTTTTCAGTGCTATGAACTGATATAATCTTTATAAGAATCCTATGAATTAGAAATTACTAGAATCTTCCTTTGAAAAATGAAAGTGTTAGTTGCTCAGTTGTGTCTGACTCTTTGTGACTCAATGGACTGGAGCCCATCAGGCTCCTCTGTCCATGGAATTCTCCAGACAAGAATACTGGAGTGGATAGCCATTCCCTTCTCCAAGGGATCTTCCCGATTCAGAGACTGAATTCAGGTCTGTGCATTGCAGGCCAGTTCTTTAGTGTCTGAGCCACCAGGGAAGCCTAACAATTTGAAAGAAGAGAAGCCAGCACTGGAGATTCCTTGTCACTTTGTGCTCACAAACTTAAAAAAAAAGTAAATTACATTTAACTTAGAAAATGTTTAATTACCTTGGAAGCTGCTGTGGCAGTCACACCTTGGGGAGCTTCTTGAGGTTTACTGCTTCCATGGGAAGATTTGTTCCCTCTGTCTCTCTGTCTCTGTCGACATTCTAAACAGTTTCTCACAGCAACACAGCAAACTATTTTAAAAAATGAAAGCATATTATTAATATAAATTGTTGACTCTGATACTGTTTTTAAAAGTTGTTTGGTTCTATTTTTTCTTTCAACTTTCACCATCCCACTATGGTTCTTAAAATCAACCAGATCAATAAATATTTTTAATTAGAAAATACAGTAATGAAAAGCACACAAAAATATTCATGTAATTAAAAAAGTGAAAACAAATTACCATAAACTATCAACCAACTCAAGAAATACAACACTACTAGAATATTTGAGGCTCCCAATATATCCTTCCTATTCTATCACCTTCCATCCTTCAAAATTCTTAAATGTATGAATTAAAATTGATTAAAAACATACTCATATTTGATGATTTTTAAAAATAATAATTATCTGCCCATAATTTGACCATCTTAGTGACTATACAGAGCACGGCTCCCCATTTTAGGCAATAATAATGAGGTACTCCATACAGCCAAGTCTGACAAGTGCCAATATCAACTTGTTTTCATGGTGGAAAAGTCACCTTCATCAAGCAGCACATTCAATAATTACATACTCGCTTTCTATTTACTTAATTATTATAAGAAGCAGCAAAGCATAGTAATAAATAGTATAGATTTTGGAATCAGTCCACATAAACTTGAAATCTGGCTTTGCCACTTATGAGCTATGTGATCTTGGGCTAGCTGCTTCAACTACCTATGCCTCAGTCTCCTCATGTGTAAAATGAGTATAAACAAAATGACTTCCTTAGAGGACTACCCTGAGGATTAGCTGGATCGATATATGCAAAGTGCTTAGAAGAGTAAACAATATATATTGACACATAATTGTTTACCTCATTATTACTCACATAAAAATTCCCTGTGAATGATAAAAACCAAATCTGCTAAAAATTATCATTTTAAAAATGAAATCAGCAGTAAAACTTAGGAATATATTCAGAAATAAAAGTTCTCAATAACCAAATAAATGCTGTTTTTAAGATATTCAGGCATTAAAAAATATTTCTCTTTCTCACAAAGCTCAATCTGTCAGCTATTATTAAATACCAGTGGAAATGTCCATATGGCCCACAGTAAATAATCCTACACCTCTTGGCTGAAGTTATCCATATGGTCAATCTTTCCCTAATAGGATATGAAATGATTCGTCACAAGAAATACAAAATAGCAGTAAAAAGTAGATTTATTCCACCATTCTTAAATCAAGTTCTTATTCCTTTCTTGGATCAGAAACTTGTACCCTGAAACTATACATATGAAGATTTTTACATAACTTTAAAAATAATGGGTGAAAAGAATACATGTAAGAACATCCTATCAAATGCCTGACTTTCTCATATCCTCCCTGTTCACACTCTAAGGCAAGTATGAAAACAGTAGCCATTTTTGTCTAAAAACAGTAGTTGTCTGGTCCCCTGTAAAGACTAAACAGTAAAATTAAATTTTGCCTTTATAAAAGGTAAAAGATGTAAGAATGAATACTGCCTAAGGAATTGGTCAAATTTACCAAGAGTTTTCAGGGCTAAATTTTATTTGTAACACAAGATAGCAACAAAAAAATCATAGCTATAGTAATATCTACTAGTATTAAATGTTCATTCCAAAAAACAGTGAGACTGGCATAGTCAATTTTATCCTTTAGCATTGTTTATAAAGCTACGCTATTGGTTTTCTGATGTATTTGTGGGCCCAAGATAACCAGCCTGTGTATTCATTTACAGAAAAAAAAAAAAAGAATTCATAAATGGATTTACATTAAAATCACTTCAATAAAAAATGCTATTGTCCTACTGATTTTGAAAGAGCTCAAAATATATTCAACATTGACTTTATTTCAAATTTCATTGTTGTTCATTCGCTAAGTTGTGTCTGACTCTGCAACCCCACGGACTGTAGCACACCAGACTTTCCTATCCTTCACTCTCTCCCAGTGTGGTCAAATTCACAGTCCATTAAGTCAGGATACTATCTAACCATCTCAATCCTCTGCCACCCCCTTATCCTTTTGTCTTCAATCTTTCCCAGCATCATGGTCTTTTTCAATGAGTCAGCTCTTCGCATCAGGTGGCCAAAGTGTTGGAACTTCAGCTTCAAATTAGAATCCATTAAAGATTTATTCCATGAAATCTCCAATGTGATATTATTTTTTTTTAATTTAGTAATTCTACATTACATAATCAAATTGTATCACGGATACTTTATGTATCACAGAATATAAAAAAATGATCTGTAGGTAATTATTTAACATGCACCATTATTTTTAACAGACTTACCTAGCCTTAGGCACTGTCGCATTAAACCTCCAGAAGACATGTTTTTTTCAGCTTCAATCTCACTAAAATTTAGAGAACTGGCAAATACAAGTACATCAACCATAGCCATCAATCGGCTGAGGAAAGTTACTGCTGTTTCAGCTGACATGCCTTGTGTCACTTCAATATTTTCCAATTCCGTCTTTAAAAAAGTAGATATAAATCTTGTTTAAAATTTGGAAATATAATACATGCACATACATACAGCAGCTTAACAGTAGTTTAGTATATTTAGTATATTTTGTAAACAAAATAAGCTATAAATCATAAAGTAATTCCATGTAGTGTAAGAGGTGATTATCAAGTTTACTAGCTTAGCTATGAATTAACTTCAAATAAATAAAAAATTTATTTTTAAAATCAATGTTAGATTTAAATATCATTACTTTAAACACTACATTCCAAACTTAAGATCATTTCATAAAGACACTTAGAAATAATCAATGTAAATATTTATACTAGTTTTGTTCTAAGTTTGTTAACAAAGACATGCAACTCTTTTTTCTTTCCTAAAATCCTCATTCTTATTTGTAAAAATATGCTAATTTTTCTTTCCTATGAATGTATGATAATATGAAAGATATATGGCACTTTCATTTGATATCAAAGGGAGACAACTGTCAATGGTCCAATTAGAATACATAATAATTTCTTATCCATTTCAGAATAAATGAGTATGAAACCACTAGGTACCTTGTATGAGTAACAAAAATCTAGGGTAAAAATACTCAAGATCATGAATTCCTCTACCACTATTAATCAGTGACACTGGCAATGAGAAGAATTAGTAGCATTTTAGACTGGCAAAGCTGTACTTTCACTAAAATACTGTCTATGCTAAAATATAATTTTCTGCTTTGGAAGGAAATGGTACAAAGTATTCTGTTTTGTAAGATATATAACTTTGCATCTTACAAGCAATAGCAATATTTCTTCTTTTATTTTTTATTGTATGTTGTGTAAGATTTTAATTATTTTGGTTCATTATGATGCTGCTGCTGCTAAGTCACTTTAGTCATGTCCGACTCTGTGCGACCCCAGAGATGGCAGCCCACCAGGCTCCGCTGTCCCTGGGATTCTCCAGGCAAGAACACTGGAGTGGGTTGCCATTTCCTTCCCCAATGCATGAAAGTGAAAAGTGAAAGTGAAGCTACTCAGTCGTGTCCGACTTTTAGCGACCCCATGGACTGCAGCCTACCAGGCTTCTACATGCATGGGATTTTCCAGGCAAGAGTACTGGAGTGGGGTGCCATTGCCTTCTCCTGGTTCATTATCACTAGGCCTCATTTTCTCAGTGCCTCAAAAACAGAGAAAAGTAAGAAATACTTTATAAATAAAAAATACTACTGTTTAAATCATCTGAAAACGGGCAAGCTAGCCATACTGATTAACTTTACTTTTTCACCAAATGATAAATTCAACTACAAAGTAAGCATGTATTATAGGTATCTGCTCCTATTTAATGCTCCATTTGACACTATTCACACCCATCATTCTACACAGACATACACCCACTCACATTAACAGGGAAATATCAGCAGGAAACATATTAAAAAACAACATCTTCAACACTTCTTGTTTAAAACATGGGTAAGAAAAATGATAGCTGACTAGAGTAAGCACTTATATAACTTCTGCCACTAATTCACTTCAGTTGTGTCCGACTCTGTGTGATCCCATAGACGGCAGCCCACCAGGCTCCCCCGTCCCTGGAATTCTCCAGGCAAGAACACTGGAGTGGGCTGCCATTTCCTTCTCCAATGTATGAAAGTGAACAGTGAAAGTGAAGTCGCTCAGGCGTGTCTGACGCCTATCAACCCCATGGACTGTATAGCCTACCAGGCTCCTCCGTCCATGGGATTTGCCAGGCAAGAGTACTGGAGTGGGTTGCCATTGCCTTCTCCCATTTATATAACTAAACAATTATAAATGGGTTATAAAAAAGAACAACCTTTATCCCTTCCATTTAACATCAAAATATTGTTAAAACATTCCCTTTAAGAGGAGCTTGGAAATAGACAATTTTTTTTCAACTGTTCGTTTATAACATTATGCCAATTCAGCTTCTATGGCCTAAAGAAATGATTAATTTCATTACTAGGATGTTTTTAAAAATAAAGATGTATTATTTGCCAGCACTTCACTAATATACAGCATCATTTCATAGCAAGAATTAAAAATCTGTTATCATAATACAATAAAGGCAAAAAATGAAATTTTATATAAAACTTCCTTTTAAAATCTGTTATCAACATAAGTGTTTTACAATGGAATGGAAGATCTGGCCATTGCTTCGGCCTATTAGCATTCTGAAAACTTTCAAAATATTAGAATTTTAGAATATCTATACATGGATTCCGGAGAAGGCAATGGCACCCCACTCCAGTACTCTTGCTTGGAAAATCCCATGGACCGAGGAGCCTGTTAGGCTGCAATCCATGGGGTCGCTAAGAGTCGGACACGACTGAGCGACTTCGCTTTCACTTTTCACTTTCATGCACTGGAGAAGGAAATGGCAACCCACTCCAGTGTTCTTGCCTGGAGAATCCCAGGGACGGGGGAGCCTGGTGGGCTGCCGTCTATGGGGTCGCACGGAGTTGGACATGACTGACGTGACTTAGCATAGCATAGCATAGCATACATGGATTCTCAAATTCATCATTTTGAACTAGGAAAATTATGGGAAATCTAACTTATTTTATTAATTAATGATTTTATTTTGAAGTCTTTTAGAGTCTATAAAGTGTAAACATCAAAATATTCAATTTTAAATTAATAAATTATGTAGAGAAATTATAAAAGCATTATTAATCATCCATGAAATTTGCCAAACTGCTATTTTTGACCAAACAAAATAAAATTTTAAAATAAGTATTCTTAACACAACTAATAACCATAAAGGAAGTTCCCATTAATTCTAATTAAAAGCAATTTATAAATATGATGAAATGTTATATAAACATCATAATATAGGTCTAAAAATAAAGAATATCCACATATGATTATTATTAAATCTTAATATATATTCTATCCAATTTTCTTTCAGTGGCACCAGTTAAAATCTGATGGTACATATGACTGAAATATTATTGTTTTCATTATATTATGACAGTTTAGTCTAAAGATTAGTGTGAATAATAACATAGTAATTCATCAGTGCATTGAGAAAATAACCCTCTGTTGAATCTTTCAAATATACCAAAAATGTGCCTAATGTTAAAGATGGTATGGAAACTCAAAATATAACCAAGTGAAAAATTTCATAAATAAGCAAAAATAAAATTTAAAACTGAAAACCTGAAAAATTACTAAAGTAATACTAACCTTAGAACCCTGGACATGCATTAGACAAAACAGACAACAGACCAAAAAAAATACAAGAAAAGAAAATCGTTAAAATTAAATGAAAATACAATGCAAAATTGAAACACAAAATAATATATTAAAAAATATATTTGATTATTTTATTAAAAGCAAAAATACTCAGAAGAAATATTCATTTTATAAATTATGTATGATTAAGATTAAATATCAAATAGACTTCTATTTATTTTTTCCATTAGAGTAACTTCCCAAATAATAATATGTAAATAAAGTTCATATATTATAAATATGAAAATTCTATTTTACAAAATAAATATCTTTTCCTAAAAAATGACCAAGGAAACATTTCAATAAGCAAACTGACATAATGTCTCTGTAAAAGCCCTAACTTACTATCAGTTTAAGCAGAAAAGACTTAGAAAAATTAACTATACCAATACCTTCTAAAATTTTCATTAAGGAATCATGCTATTTTGTTTCCTAAAATATTTGGAGCCCTTCTTATAAAACAAAATCTCCAGGAATTAGTAAGATACTAAAATATTTGAGTGATTCTAACTTAAAAACCACTCTCCTTTGCTAGAAAAGAACTTAGATACACTAAACAAGACTGCATGTGAACTAAGATAATCACAGAGACTTTGTACCAAGTTTCAGAGTATTACTAAGAATTATACTCAGGATATTATAAAAAACTGGATAGAATTAAGTTTCATGATAAAGTCAACAACTGTTCTTAATCTTTGATTTTTGCCATCATATGTAGGCATAAATTTCTAAACACTATTTTCAAAGAGTGGGTGCTGTTCTGTGCTTAGTCACTCAGTCAATTCCAACTCTTTGCGATCACATGGACTGTAGCCAACCTGGCTACTCTGTCCATGGGATTCTCCAGGCAAGAATACTGGAATGGGTAGCTAATCCTTTCTCCAGGGAATCTTCCTGACTCTGGGATGGACCCAGGTCTCTTGCACTGCAAGTGGATTCTTTGCCGTCTGAGTACAGGAGAACATTTAAAAGCATTCTGAGAATACTGAAGTATAGTAAGTGTTATGAGATAAATAAAACAAAACAAAAAAATTGTTAGTGGTTTTTCCAAATTTATTAGCTACATTTTTTAATAATGGTAAGAAAAAGTAAAAAACTAAAACTAAGTCCTTATCTTTATTTTTTGCCAGAAATGGTTGCTCTTCATTCTTATGATTATAAAACTATTAGGAAAGGCAGAAATATCAATCTTTATTATTTTTCTGTAACAGAGAATGAAACTGAATAAAATTCTAAACATTCAGTATGATTGACCAAAATGGTTGACCACAACCCTGAAGTGATTATGCAATTTGTAGCTGATTTATGCTCTTTGTTTATCTTCTTTTTTTCCCTCCAATTCCTTGCTTTCCATTCATGACCAACTTGGAACAAAGTGTAGAAAATAAGTGAGAGGATTCAACTGACTAGTAATAGTAACATTAACTTCAAAATCTCAAGAACAGTTAACAAAATAATGCAGGCTAAGTTGCTTCAGTTGTGTCCAACTCTTTGCAACCCTATGGACTGTAGCCCAGCCAGGCTCCTCTGTCCTTGGGATGAACTCTAGGAAAGAATACTGGAGTGGGTTGCCATTTCTTCCTCCAGTGGATCTTCCCAACTCAGGGATTGAACCTGCGTCTCTTATGTCTCCTGCATTGGATGGCAGGTTCTTTGCCACTAGAGCCACCTGGGAAGCCTGAACAAAAATAATGCTCCTTCCCAAAACCAGACTAGTCAAGCTACACACTAAGAGTTTTAAATTTCTTTAGCTGACTATTTAAGTTCAATTATTGTTCTAATTTGAAGACTTGCAACTATTTTTGTAATTTATTTTCTATGTAACTTATTTTCTATGCTACATAACATTTTACATAATCTAGATAAAACTGAAACTCCAATATTCTTCAAGTTCAAGGTGTCAGTATAACAAAATTATGTGTATCTATACTCTTTTTTTCCTTAAAGTTTCCACTGAAGTATTTCTCTAGAAGTAAGATTAAGCAGCTGAAATTTTTTCATGTGATGACACTACTACAGCAATACACAAATGCTATCCTTAGTATGAGTTATGGTATTCACATAAGGTCCCAGGGCAAAAAATAGACCACCTCTATACCAGTGCCATGGAGACAGCAGACGAAAAGATTACACCATTTTACTTTTTGCCATCAAAGTGGATCACCCATAATAAGTAACATGGCTCAAATATCCTATTTTAAACTTCAGAATTCTACATTTGACAGGCTTGTTTTGTAAATGGGAAGATCATTCTATCATGATACAATTCTGAATAAAAAGCTCCAAAAGGAAGTAAAAGAGGGAAACATTCAGGAAGAGCCTTCTCCATCTAGTGACATTACCTAACTTAAGTGTCACAAGTTCCTGTGGGGTAAGTAAAATTAGCACTGTTAAAATGAAGAAATTAAGGCTGACATCATATCTAGTAAGTGGTAGAAGCCAGGTTAAAATACAGATTTATCTTATGCTGGAATGCAAATGCCTTCAGTTACATCCTAACCGGAAAGAAAATCGTGTCTGAATCTTATTGATTATTGGAAAACAAGCTTGTTTTTGATGAAAAGGAGTAAATTATTTGAGATACACACTTATACTGAGAAATAGAAAAGGTATCTTCCTGGGTTGAGCTTTTAACAGCGATTTATAAAGAATACTTAGCATTCTACTTACCCATTCCAGATTGCATACAATTTCAACATTAGATGTGTCAAATGCTAAAAAATTTAGTTGGGTGCATGTGAAAAAGTTACATATCTTCTAATAAAACATAATGACCACAATATTCAGTGAATTTGTTGAAATTAACTTTGATAAATGCTCATTAAGTCAAATGCAAGCTCTTATTTAATAGGAAACCTGGATTTATCTTACACTCTAACTACTAAATTTTAATGAATTTTTAATTTAATGCTTTACACTGAAACATTATACTATGGTATTTGTATTTTAGGTCAAAATGGTGCCATAAGTCAGTGGTCAGCAACCTAGGACCCAGAAATCAAATATAAATAAAGTTTTATTAAAATACATTCACATTTACTCCTCTGTGTTATGAAATATGTCTGCTTTTGCAAACAGCAGATTTAAGTAGTCAGACAGATACTGCATAGCCCCCAAAACCAAAAATATTTATTATATGATCATTTATCAACCACTGCATACCAATATTACTCATACTTATTCCTTAGATACATATCTGTATATAATACATGAGTATTTTTAAAAACTCCACAAACCTAAACAATATTACAGATCATTCAAACATTAGTTTCAAATGTCTCTATCTCTCTTCATATATCTAGGATTGAAATTCTAGGGTATCCATGACAACGCTTCCCCCTTTGGTAATATGCATATTGACAATGTTTCCTTTTTGACTTATTCCATCCAGAATTCTCTTTCAGCTTTTTATATTAATATTTTAAATCTAATTTAAAGAAAGTTAACACAATATTGTAAATCAACTACACTCCAATAAAAGTTTCTTTAAAAATCTAAGTTAAAAAGCTCCATGTCTTTAGTTTTAATTTCTTCCTTTATTCAACGTCCTCCTTGCTCACTTTTTCCCACTATTACATTAAAATTTTTAGCAAGAGAATTAGGCAATCAAGGAACAGAAAACATTACTCAAAATTGGCACCAACCATGTTTTCTCCCAGTAGGAAGTGGGATAAAAGGTTCTTGATATTTCTTTTAAGGAAGCAATTCATTCAAAGAATATAAAGTTAACTGTGCTGTAGAAGCAGGTACAGGTGCAATCAGTTAATCAGCCAAAATAGCAGAAATACAGAGACAGAGACAATGAAGAAAAGTTTCTACAATTGAATGAATTCCAAAGTCTATTGAAAACAGTCTAAAGAAATAAGTACTGTAGTTTTAACTTCTGAACTATGGTAGTTATAACTGCATAGGTAATAATTTTGGAAGTCAAAATATCAGTGTCTTTATTATACATTCATTATAAAACAAAAAATGAGCAAATTTTGGTAGTATATTATTTAATTCATAATGTTTATTAATACTTTATTATTTTCTCTATCTTGATGGAGATCTTCTAGTTTAGAAAACTCATATTTCAAATTTATAAAACTTTTCTTATCTACTGCTAATTTTATATAAAGATCGCTTCTGTTCTACAGATTTTAAAACAGTATTATACTTTAAAGTAAATTTCAATATAACTTTTTAAAATTTCCTGATAACAATGATAATACATAAACATAAAAAAAGTATATGATGTAGAAAAATCCCAGGATGAAACATTAAGTCAATCTTCAATGGATAGAAGAGGCAAAAACCTCTTCCTGTCTCAATATTAGAATGTATTCTTAACATCACATGCAACTCTCAATTTACCAGAATTTGGTATAAGTTACGAGAGGAAATCAGAGATGAAAGAGAAGGGATGGTATGTTACAGGATATCTGCACCCTTCCCACACCATCAGCTGTTTTTCTTCCTGATTCTGTTTCCTTGGTCAGCTGCTAATTTCATGAAGGCCCTAATTAGGACCTGTTCTGTTGCACTCCCTCCTGAACTAGCCTTCTTGCCTTTGGAGACTCTTGAATAAATTCATGGATGAAAGAGAAATATATGTGTGAGGCAGAAGTGTGCTGAGGATGTATACACTCTTTTGCTGCTAATATTTAAGTTTCAGTGCTGCTTCAGGGATAATGACAAAGGGAGAGTGAGAAAAAGTCATGTAGAAAAAGCTTGTTAATGATGAAATAAAACCAGACATCAGTTTGGAAACACTGCCTCAACAAGTAAAAGACATCCTAATAAAATGGCAAGTTTCTCTCTGGAAAAGTGATCTATTTTGGGCTTATGGATGAGTTTCCAATATGGCAGCAAGAACACAGTTATTAACATGAGAAGCATATTCTCGCCCATCTGATCAATTAGCTATGGAGCTTGTTTTTCATTATATGAATCAGAGATATATTTTTAAATGATAACTAAAACACTTAATTGTTTATCTATTATATGTTAAATGACATATAAATAACATTGAATATCTTTCAATTTATGTTAATAGATTCTGATGTCTTACAAAGAGAAAGTCTATATTTTTAAAAAATAAATGCTGAACCACAAAATCATGTCAGATAAAAATTCTAAAAGATGTCATATGACTAACATAAAGTTCTTTGAGATTTTTAAGAATTACCAAATTTTTCAAGTACAGAAAATGTTATGACATTTATAGTTTTTCTATTTGAGGTACCTAAATTTTAAGTAAGAAACACTCTAAGAATTCATCTGATTCTCTTTTTGAAGCAAATTACTGGCTTCAAGATTAAATCTCAAAGAATAGAAATATAAAACTACTATAAATAGCTTAAAAATAATATTTTAAGCTAATCATATAAGACTGAATATCTAAAGATGTCTTTTTCCTATTTTAGATTCATGACTCTGTTATATAATAAATACGTACTTGTATTCCAAAATTTAAGATTTACATAACAAGAATTTTAACAGTTTATTTTAATGTAGATTTGAAAAGATAAACAATATAGAGAAAATAAAGTTAAACCATTTATGGTTATAGCTCTAAGTTACATTCATCAAAATTATCAGATAAATATTTTTATAAATACACACAGCTGAAACCCAACACTGACAATTAAAAGAAGTGAGAATAAAAATGTATGTAATTTCAAATTATATGGTTAAAAACTTCTCAGGTGAACAAGTCTTGTTAAAATCCATGTTTATAGTACAGAACGCCACTGACATGCTCTGATAATGTAATTATAAAACATAACCACTAGATGGAGTCAAAGTACTTACAGTTGGTGATGTAGCAGCAGAGAGCAAAGGTAGAATTCCTCCACAAGCAATGATGATGTTGTCTACCATTTGGGAAATGAGGTGAATTGTGTTATGTACAAAAATAATATTTTCATTGCTATTGACAAAATCCATCACAGACTTTGTGGAATGGCTAAAATAGCAGAAAAACAAAACACAAACAAACATTTCTTTGGTTTAAGAATAAAAAGTTTACAACTTATTTTTAATGTCATTTTTAAAGTGAAAAATAAGAGCTAGGCAAATTTAAAATGGAGTTACTAGAAAAGAAAATAATTTACAACAATTTAGATGTCATATTACCAAAACCAGCATTCATCTCATCATGGATTTTTTGTGAGTCCAAGCATATTAACTTATTATTTTATTTCTGCTTAAAACACTACAGTGTCCTAATTCGACTCAAAGACACATGACTAGGTCAATGAATTTGGCTGAAACATTTATTTTTGCCAAAAGCTAGTTGTTTGGTATTGAAAAGCAGAGGAAGTGGATAGTTAGCTGACAAATTGTTGTATCACCAGACCGCAGCTCCAGCTTTGACCAGACATATTGAAAACATATACTGTTAGTCACAGAAGTTACATGACAGGGTAGCATAAATGAGTCAGTAAAAATTCAAGTACTTACTGAATAAAAAATGGAAAAGACCTCAAAAGTCAGCAGTGCAGCTTTGCCATACAAAACATATAATACTGATTCCCAGAAAAATACATGCACTGCTTCAGTTTGATTGTAGATCAAGAATATGAACTATTCTCTAACAGAAAAAATTTTACTCCATGATCAAATTTAAGTCAATGATTCTAACCTTTTCTGAATTGCAAAACATCATCTATAATATCTTAGATTTCAGAATGATTTCCCATGTCCTAAAAACTAAAGTGCTATCTATCATTTAAACTTTTTAAAAATTTTGTTAAATTACACAAAATTATGTCTGGGGAATTTTATGAGAGTTCATGAAATAAAGCACTGAAAGATACACATAATGTTAAGAGAAGGAAAGTTGAGTATCACTCACTCAGCAGCTACTAAAATATAACAGGTAGTAAATTATACAATGTCTCTCCACACATTGATACTCATGTTAATAGTAACGTATTTCACGGTATTCCAGTCTCCTTATTTACCATCCCCCCGGGTATCTTACCATGTAACATTAGCAATGGAAAGACCATTGTTTCTATCACGTAAGTAGACTACGGACAAATTAACCAAATAAAATCAGAACTAAAAACTGTCTATGGCAGAGGCTGATTTCTTCTGTAAAGTTATTTCTTTTTCCCTGCTAATGTGATGTAGATTTTGTTCTATTGCTGAGCTACATCAGGTACAGGAAAGATTGGTTTCACCACAGCTACTGTGTTTGTGAGCAGCTAAAAACACAGCTACTGTGTTTGTGGAGGCCAATCATTATAATTCCATTCCTGTCTTCTGGTAATTGACTTAGAGAAAACATATGATCCAGCTGACATATGAGATATCAATACGGAATTTCATGAGGGGATACGCTTAGAAAAAGTAGAAGAACAGAATAGGAGGAAGTGGAGGAGAAGAAAAAGGAGAGAGAGGAGGAGGAAAAAAGACACAAGGAAGAACAGGAAGGAAGAATGGGGTGAGAGCCGCAGCAGAAGAGTCCTGCCTTCTAGTTGAGGGAAGTTTCCTAGGTTGAATTGATTCTGGGAGCTGAAGCAACCACCTTGAATCTTCGAAGGATAACCAAGAAAAGCAAAGGAAGTTATTTGCGTGTTAAGAATATTGTGCCACTGATTTTTTGAATCGCTGACGGTAGGGTATTGCTATGTACAGCCATTTGCTTCCTAATTTATCTGCATGAACATATGACATTTCAAAACTGATTAATCTGTTGCATATGTGCTATTACAAAATAAAACTGGAAGTGAGGCAAGGTAATTTTAACATTCATGTAGGCTTTGTTTTCTTTTTTGAAATTTATTCAATTTATTTAAACTGAAAAACATAAAACAATTGAACTTTTTTATGTTATTTTCTTTCAATGATTATATCTGAAATGATGTCCACTTACCACTTAAACAGTACAAGCTCTAAAAATGATGTCATAAGTGATTTTAAAATTTTAGCACTATGTGTTAAATCTTATTACCAAGAATAAATGTAGTATATGACATTAATTTTAACATCGAAAGATAAAAATGTAGAAATTTATCTGAACCAGTATTGAACCTTTTTTTGTTTCATTCTCTTTTGTATATAGAATAGGAGATGGCAGATGTCAAAGTTTTGCTTTTTAATCAATTTAAGCCTAAATTCTTGATTAGTTTTTAATGTGAACCACCCCATAGTCATAACTCTTATGAAAATATTTATGTTTCTACAGAAACTCCAGTGTTCTTTTGAATACATTTGTGAGATTTTTTTAATGATATAATTTACTTAATAATCAGGTAATTTCACTAATCTAAAATAGTCATTTTTTTTTCCACTAAAAGTAGTCTTATTTATAGAAAAGAAACATTTCTACCTCCTCCAAACATGTACATCTGTTTCTAATGCAAATAGCAAATCGGTGAGCAGTCGCTGGTGCATTGGAGACCATTTAAACTCAGGAATACGAAACATTGTAGTGCGTGGCCCTGGGCTGAACTGGCGCCGCTGTTCCTCCGTCATTGGCATTCCTCGAAATCCTAAATCAACTCGGAGATCTCTGTCCTGTTGTGTGATAGACCGACCCTGAACAGCCTAGAGATGGAAAAGATGGACTTTTGTATCGTGCAAAAGAAATGTCTGATTTCAAAATGAAAACAGTTAAGTATGGTTAAGTGAGCAAAGCTTTTGCATATGACTTTAATAGATTAGTATATCTGCTCTTATCATTCACCTGGTAATTGCTTGCACAGGAGATTTTCTGACAAGAAAAGGATACTATTATTATTTTTATTCTGTTTCAGAAACTAGACAAGGCAATCCAATACTTAAGTTTAACATCAAAGTTCACACTGAAAACCAGGTCCTCTTTTGCCCTTTTTGAGCCTTTACATTAGACCACATTCCTTCTTTATGAAAGTGAGCAAATACTCAAAGTGAAAAATACTGGATATATATCATCAACTAATTATAATCAGAAATACAAGATTAAAAGAAATATTACTTGAACAGATTCAAGTTAACTTCAAAGTGAATTTCACTTACAATATTTCAACTGAGAAAAACAAATGTCTTTTATAATTTAGAAAACCAGACAAAGGTCTGTGAACTCAGAATGAAAACCAGGCAAACCTAGTATTATTAAGCTCAGTAAACAATGTACCATGGTTTCCTTTATTTTAAACTTGGGCTTAATTTAGCATTTTCATTCCTCTGCTAATTATCACGGTAGCACAACTGCCACAAAAATACAAAACAGCAGTATTTAACAGAAAATAAAAATACCTTTTCCACATACAGAATATATTTTCAAAGATTCTTATTTGAATACAAAGACACTAGTGAGGTGAGGTACAGTGTACTCTTTCTAACATAATGCTAATGGACACACGCTAAATTATTCTTTGATATTAAAAGGTGAATGGAAAACCCAGGCAACAGCAACAAAAACCAAGTCACTAAGGGTAAAAATTTCTTCAACTCTTAAACATAAGGTATTATTTAGTGGCAAGTATATACTCAAAGCTTAACAATTAAAATTCATATCAGAAAACATCATCTGTTTCTAGCTTTAGTATGGTGAGGCACAACTGCAGCACCAACATTTCCTCACTACCAAGCCTGAGAGTCTTTAATTTTCTCATACAAATCCCCATACATGTGGCTATAAGGAAAACTCTCACTGCTAATTGCAAATTTTCTCAGCCATGTTGTCTGCCTTACAGGGCTGCCGTGAGGATTAAATCTGAAAACATATGGCACAGTGCCTGGAACACAGTAGTGAAGTGAAAGTCGCTCAGTAGTGTCCGACGACTCTGTGACTCCATGGACTGTAGTCCGCGGGATTCTCCAGGCCAGAATACTAGAGTGGGTAGCCTTTCCCTTCTCCAGGGGATCTTCCCAACCCAGGATTCAAACCAGGTCTCCCGCATTGCAGGCTAACCTGCTGAGCCACAAGGGAAGCCCGGAACATAGTAAGCACTTGATAAATAACAGTTCCCTTTTCCCTTTCCTGTTCATTTCATTAATTAGGTTAATATGGACTCCAAGTCCTCTTCTCTATAATTCATAGAACAGGGTTGGACTTGAAGCTTAAAAGGTTAAAATTAATCAAGTATTCAGAATGAAGATCTTGAGTGCAAATGTGTAAAAGTAGTCACAGAGACAGAAAATATTCAAACTGGTAGAGACCTTAAAGGTCATGTTTCAATCTGGCACAAGCTCTTCTTGTACTATATGAGAAAATTCAGGCCCAGAGAGGTTGAGCAAAGTTATACACACAGAACGTGGTAGAGGTGGATATCTGATTCAGATATTTTGAATTTATTTTATATGTAAACCCACACCACTCAATTCCATAAATTATTATTCTACCATAATTAAGTATAAACATGGTGTGACTGATAAGAAATTACTCTGTTTTGGTGCTAACAACTCCGTATGTCTTCAATGAATTTTGCGCACATAAAGGGTAACTTACTTGCGTCGTGGTGGTGGTCTGGATTTTACGGATTTCCTTTCCTGACTCTTTGCCATCGTCAGATCTCTCAGTGTCTGAAATTATACTTCCTGCATCAACATTTGGTACAATTTTGCTACCAGAAGATTCCGTTTCCAGGGTCGTAGCAGTCATTTCAGCATATTCTAACCCTTTAGATGATGATGCTAAGTCTCTGTCAGAAATACTGCTCATTCCATCTGAAGTTGTATGGATCTTGAACTCTTTTTCTTCTATTATACTTGATGTACAAGTCAAGTCAACACTACCAGTCATGTGAGCAAGCAATCCAAGATCATCACCAAGATGTACTTGAGTGTCCTGAATATGTGGAATAATGTGATTGCTAGAAAGTTCAGGAAGGAGTTTCTCCTCCTGCTTGGGTATTTTATCAAAGAGAAATGATGTGCTACTGTTGGGAAGTTCATCCTTCTCATCCGCTAATGTTATCAATGGACCGTTATCCTTTTCTTCATTTTTTTTAATAATACCAACACTTCCATGTACATTGTTCTGGAGTTTCTCAACAGCAGCACTATACACATTATCCAACAAAGACTCAACCTCCACAAGAGCACCATTCTCTCCACCTACTAAAGTCTCTGGTGATAAATCCATATCATCAAGCTTCACTTCTGTTGCTTCCACTTTCTCTGCTTTTATGTCAACTAAAAGATCATGTACTTCCACATGCACACCACTTCCTGGTCTATCTGAATTCCCAAGAATATCATCGGGCACTTTTGTTGACATAAGCAAGTCTCTCGTGTCTGTGCTGACAGGGTAATCTGTCTCACTTTCTGGGCTCTGGCTTTGTGAGAGGTCCTCTATCTCTCGAATTTCCATTCCACCTTTTGCTCCTGTTGTCTGTGATGAGAGACCAGAGATGGTGCTCACATTTCCCTTCTTTCCCTTTTTAATGTTTTCCTCCTCTTGTCTCTGATATTCTTCATACATTTTGGCTAGGTATTCCTTATGTGCTTCATAAGTGACCTTAGAAATGGGTAAAGAAAACACTTAAAGGCATTTTTGTATATGTTAAAAGAAAAAAAAAAGATATAAACTTATGATAATAGCAAAAATGGTATCAGTAATTTTAAGGTATCAAATATATATTAATAACCCTAAGACAAATGCTTAACTTCATCAAATAATTAGAATATCATCAAAATAGTCATATATGATTTATTACATGATTTGTCAATGCACAGGTAAACTAGCATTAAAGATTTAAATAAAATGATATCTTTAAGTGAAGTATTTCAATGTTACCCCAGTTAATATGCCAGCTGAACTCCTACATATTTTATTTATTTGAGCTAAAACAGAATTGGCTAATAATACACAATATCCAAAGTACCATGGTGTGTGAGTATGTGTGAGTGTGTGAGTGTTTTAGTCACTCAGTCATGTCCAACTTTTTGCAGCCCCATGGACTGCAGCTCGCCAGGTTCCTCTGTCCATGGGATTTCCCAGGCAAGAACACTGGAGTGGGTTTCCACTTCCTTCTCCAGGGGATCTTTTCCACCCAAGGATCGAACCCAGGTCTCCTTCACTGCAGGCAGATTCTTTACTGTCTAAGCCATCAGGGAAGCCCCAAAGTACTATTACTATATCAATATTCACCGTATATTAAAAAAAAAAAAGTGTGTCTATTGCAACAAGTGAGGTCAAAAAAATAACACATATTTATAAATATATAGTTATAAAACGTTAAAACATTGCATCTTTATAAAGACTAGTTTAATTTGTTACTTTATATAGTCTCGTTTAGGAATAATCAGTACACAGTGTAGCTAGAAATAATATATAATTCTCACACAAAGACTTGCAATGAGTTTCCCCATAAAACACTACTATCAAACTTATTAATGCAATGATAAAAATGAGGTGCTGATATATTATACAATATAAATTTATCACAGAATAAAGGTCTTTAAAATTTTTAATGTTTAAAATCCTGTAGACACATGATGATAATTTATATTTAAAATGACCGTATAATAGAATTTAAGGTTGAGATCTTGCTTTGAGGATTACCTTAATATAAAACCCCTTTATTTTACAGAAAAAAAATCAAGTCCCCAAAGTAGGGCTTAGCAAACTATGGCCCATGGATCAAATCTGCTTATTTCCTGTTTGGAATACAGCCATGTTCAAACTTTACACATTGATTATGGTTATTTTCACAATGCATGACAGAGTTGAGTAGTTGTTATTAGAGGATGCACAGCCAACAAAGCCTAATAACCACTGTGCAAAGGGATTAAATCAGTTTCCTAATGCCACAAAATTGAACTGTGGCAGAGATTGGATCAAAAGCCAACTTCTGACACCTATGCTTTTCCTATGACACCACCACATGATGAGAAATCTTAACTGAACTTCTGTACTCTAATATGTACATATTCTAAATTTTAATTTACTACTTCCTTTTCCCCCAAATCAGACAATATTTAAAATATAAACAAACATGGATTCTTAGGATTAAAAATAAAGATTATGCAATTAAGAACAACACTAAACTTAAGTACTTTAAATGCATTTATTATTCACTTAAAAACAATTTCCAATTTAGAAAGGCTTAAAAAGTATGTATCAGACTCTATTTCATGAAATATTCTTATAAGACCCAGTATAGATGTTTGAGTTAAAAGACTCAGACATAAGTTCCCAGATATCCTATAAAACATATGTGGGGGTCACATCTAGAGTGTAAAATTTAATTATAACAGGACCCCTAAAATACAGAGAAAAACAGAAACAGAGCAGAAAGAAAATTGTGATAAAGGAATCAGCCATAATGCAAGATGCCCACAAGATGGCGCCAACAGAGTGTTTACAGACATTTAATACACAGCTGAAATCCTGGTGATGTAAAATGTTAAATCCCTTGTTACCTTGGAATGGGCTATTGAGAGTGTATCCACCCAGACTCTCCAGCCTCCCCATTCATATTTTATGGCATGATACAAAAGAATCCGGAAGATATTGTAGACCATCTCTGTGATCTTCTGTTCCTCAGAATTTTTAGGATTGATATAGCCAAGAGAAAACATCCAATCTTGCCACACTGAACACTGCAATAAGCATCTTGTGGGGTGAGGGGGGAGTGGGGGAGAGAAACTCATTAAAAATTCTTAGATTATATTAGAATTTACTATTTGAGATAAATAGCAAAAATATGATCTGACTTAGGTAAATCAAAGTATACAGTTATTCTGCACATTTAATATTCTAACCTGGAATGACTTTCTCCATTTTTCTACCTAGATAAATCCATACTGTAATTTAAAATTGCTTTCCCAACTCTTCCAGTTAGATTAGTTATTGTTTCCCTACTCCCTCATCACATGTAGTACTCACAATGCACTTAACACATTATAAATTAATCATCATTTCACTGTTATCTTTCCCACTAAACTGTACCAAATAAGATGTACACCAAGACAACCTGTGCAGCACAGTGCTTTATATATGGCAGACATTCAATCAATATTTGTTAAATTTAACTCATGCAGGAACCGTGGTTCCAAATTGTACCTCATGTCCTAGCCAACCAATTTAAAAATACATGACAATAATCAGTTACCAGACCACCTTAAGAGAAGCACAGATGATCTGAGTAAATCCAACATAATTTCATTTAAAGTACTGTTGGTGGTAGACAATGACCAGGAAAAGGAATTGTACATTTTAAATAAGGGGTTTGGTGTATGTATATTCATATATACAATTAAAATATATTACCCATAAAGTTAAATAAAATTATATAAAAATAAATAAAAGTAAATGCCTTTTCTAATGATTAAAAGCATTAGCAATATAGGATATGTAAATTTTTTCTTTGCAAGAGACTGAAAATAATGGAGAGAAAATAAGATTAGTTATGGGATAAAGCTTTGTTATTGTATTCAAACTACTCACCTTCTATTTTCTCGGCTGTTACTAAAAAGTTTTATCATATCAGATAAAAATAAACGGCGAACTTCCATGAGTTCTGCACTTGGTGTAGAGTTTTTCAACAAAGTTGCCACCACTTTAAGAATCACTGAAAACAAATAAAAGTTACAGTAAAGATTTATAACTGCATCGTATTTTCTGCTCAAATAGTATTTACTGATTTTCAACTAAATGCTTAGCATGATGGTAGGCGAGTTGTAAATGCCGTAAGTTAAACTATAAATGCCATACCGACTCACGTGGTTGGGAAAAGTTTTGATTTAGTTTCACATGTTACCATGTTACTACTGCATTAAAGAATTGCTTTTTGCTCACTTGGATTCTGAATTTTCACTGTAGAATCTGGCTCTGGATGTGGTTTGTGTACAACTTGAGTACATACTTGCTCTGTCAAAATCTGAAAGACAGAAATTGAATTTCATTTAGAAAAAAAATTCATAATTGCAAATTATAGATATACAAAGAATCTGCAAAAAATGTCTATTTGTTCAAATCAAAAGAAATACATCTTTTAAAGGGTCTACCAGTAAATTCCACATACTTCTAAACTATTTTAACTCTACAGTCTTCAAATTTTGTTTGTTACAAATACAGACAAAACTAAAGCCAGTATCTATAGAAGGAAAGATTCATTAGGAATTCCAAGAACAAATTCTGTTTGAAATCACTTTTCAGTGCACATCTTTAAAACGTTTAAATTGGGGACTGTGAACATTTGGCTGTTGTCATTAAAAAAAAAAAAAACTTAGAAAATCAGTAAATAAGAAAATAATGTCTGAGTCTGGATCCCAACTTCAAATGAAGAAAGATAAAGAAAAAATCTTTATAAAAAATGTGGCTCATTGTCATTAACCAATGAGGTGTTTTTTTATTTTTTCCAGTTTTAATTAATTTATTTATCTTTGGCTGTGCTGGGTGTTTGTTGCTGCACATGGGCTTTCTCTAGTTGCGGTAAGCAGGGGCTACTCTTCATTGTGGGGCATGGGCTTCTCATTCCGGTGCTTCTTTTGTTACAGAGCATGGGCTCTGGGTGCCCAGACTTCGGGAGTTGCAGCCCATGGGCCCTAGAGTGTAGGCTCAGGAGCTGCGGGGCATGGGCTTAGATCTTCTAGGACCAGGGATCGAACCCATGTCCCTGGCATTGTAAGGTGATTCTTAACTACTGGACCACCAGGGAAGTCCCCCAATGAGTTTTTTTTTGTTAAACTTCTTTTAAGTAACAAGAAATTACCAAAGTTAACCATAGAAAGGAAAAGACAGAATTCTAAAACATTTACTGACTTTTCTACTAGCACCCAAGCTCTATGAGTACAGGATTCCTATACATCCTTTTCACTGCTACATTCCTAGCAATTAGCAAACTGCCTAACACACTGCCCATAGTCAGTAAACATTTGTCACAGTAAAGAATGAAAAATCATATATAAATTATGGATATATGATTTTTCACTATATTTTAGGCTATACCCTGTGTTTACCTCTTTTCTTACATATATTAAAAAAAACAATAAATTATATTTAATAAGGATATCACTTTATATTATGACTTAATTTCATGACTTAGGTTAACACACTGAGTTTTGAATGAAACTTTTTAAATAGTTCAACCTAAAGTAATATAGAAAACTTTGAGGAAACTATACAAGTTACTTGAGAGCTTAGTTATACATCAGATCAGATCAGATCAGTCGCTCAGTTGTGTCCGACTCTTTGTGACCCCATGAATCACAGCATGCCAGGCCTCCCTGTCCATCACCAATTCCCGGAGTTCACTGAAACTCACGTCCATCGAGTCAGTGATGCCATCCAGCCATCTCATCCTCTGTCGTCCCCTTCTCCTCCTGCCCCCAATCCCTCCCAGCATCAGAGTCTTTTCCAATGAGTCAACTCTTCGCATGAGGTGGCCAAAGTACTGGAGTTTCAGCTTTAGCATCATTCCTTCCAAAGAAATCCCAGGGCTGATCTCCTTCAGAATGGACTGGTTGGATCTCCCTGCAGTCCAAGGGACTCTCAAGAGTCTTCTCCAACACCACAGTTCAAAAGCATCAATTCTTTGGCGCTCAGCCTTCTTCAACTCTCACATCCATACATGACCACAGGAAAAACCATAGCCTTGACTAGATGAACCTTTGTTAGCAAAGTAATGTCTCTGCTTTTGAATATAGCTACTTATAAAAGTTGGGGATGGAGAGTAAAATAATCAAGAGACAGGGATGGATGGCCCTTTCAGATCAGAAAAAGATCATGACATCCAGCAGTGGCATTTTTCTTACATTTCTGCTCAGACTTAAAAATAACAAAAAAGAAGATAGGATGTTTACTTAAGTGTACTACTTACTTAATGTGTATCAAAAAGGTACTGACTGAAAATTAAAAATAACCTACTGTTATTCAAATAATAAATACAGGGCACAAGCATCCCTCTTCACTCCCATACTTTTATTGAAACAAACACTTTGCTGTTTAAATACTCAAACATACGTGCAACATAGGAAGACTGCCAAATAATTGTACGTGGATATGTTTTAAAACAAAGTTTTTAAAATGTAACTATGCGTTCATTATTTTTTAAGAATTACTACCTTTTTAGATTAAATGATCAACTACTATTTCAATCACATAGAGAGTTTCCACTGCATACGTTTAAAATTTTCATCATACATGTAAAAACTTTTACCTCATAAAGTGTGTTGTATGTGGTCACAGTCACAGTGTTTGTGTGCAACATCAGCCTTTCTCCAAGAAGAGTGAAAAGGCTGTGGGTATGCATGATTTCAACTTTTCTTCTGAAGAAAAAGGGAGAAAAACATCATACTATTAAACACACAGGATTTTATAACCATATGACTTTAGGATAAGTAGTAAAATCTATAAGCAGATACAGAATTACAGAAGTAGTTATGATTACTAACTTTCATCTTCTAAAATAAATGACAGTTTATAGCATAGCTGCCTTCTAAATTACCAAGACTGCTACTTAAACACTTCTCAAAACATCTGCACAAACTGAAATGTTAGGTATACAAATTACAAAATATTGTATAAATGTTGACAGCTGTAATTTTCAAATTTCTAATAACTATTTAGGAGTTATTATATTATGCTAAATTATTGGTTTCCCTTAACACACAGAGCACAAATTTTTCAAAACCTTTCTGTCCAAATTCTATGAAATAATCTATGTAAAAATTTAATAACAAAAATTTTAAATTATGGTTAAAAATGAATACAAAGCAAAGTAATTTGGCAGAAGTAAAGGAAACTCAATACTGCTTGTATTTGTGGCTCATTTAACTGCTCCTCCAAATCCATACCTAGAAGTTTTGTTGTTGCTCAGTTGCTAAGTTAGTTGCTAAGTTGTGTCCAACTCTTTGCAACCCCATGGACTGCAGCACAGCTCTATTAGAGATCTCCTGGAACACTTTCTCACCTCTCATTCACATCACTTTCTTACAGGTCTGGATCTGGATCTTCTTGGCTTTCAACTCTCAGTATTTCATCTCTTACATTGATTTTCCTTGTTGTTTGGATTTGGCAACTATGACATAAACTGACTAGATAATCACCAAACTTTTGTTCCTTTTTTCCTGAGCCCATAGCTGTACTGTAATTCTAGTCTCTATTGCAGCTGGGTGTGGCCACTAAACTGAGTTCTAGTCCATGGAATTTGAGCAGAAAGTTTGTGGGTCAATTTTAGGTCTACCCTACAGGAAAAAACTCTTCCCCATAGAAGCAACAAAGAAGCTTTACGATAAGGATGAAGAGGTACCAGATGAAAAGAGCATCGCTTGAAGAAATCACCTACTACGGATACCCACTTGGCTCTTAAGTGAATAAAAAAGAAACTACTAGTGTGGTAAGTTACTAAAACTTCACTGTCTGTAACAGGAGCTTTTGCTATCTTAACTAATATAGAAATCAAATAATCAACCATTTATCTGGACACCACTCACCAGGAAATGCTCTCTTCCATTAGCCTTCTAACTACAATACACAACACAAAAGAGGTAGGACAGCTGATCCCCTCACCCAATCCTCCTCAGCCCAGACAGCAGAATTACCTAAACCCAAGAGGCAGCTAGGGCAAGTGTCGAACGGCTATGTTTGCAAAACAGACAAGACTGGCAAGTCAAATGGTTATATGTATGTCACGACAGATGGATATTACAGGATTACCAAGGGGGAGACTTTGGTCTCTTCCAACTCAAGCCACACCTAAGGAAAGGAAGTCAGGCACTTTCATTTGTTCCCTGTCAGGAAAACACAAATGCCAATATATATCCCTTGATATATCTTTTTGATACACAGAACTGGTTAAATTAGGCTATCTGAAATTTAGGGCAATCTCCTAACTGTGACACTACAATTTCAACTACTAAAGAAATGCATGCTCTCTTGATTATCTCCTACAGTGTAAATGCTTATTCAGGAGCTTAATTCCAGTTCTTGGGGGGACTTGAAGAATGTTGTGTTTATACCAGGGAAGAGATGAAGCAAATTCCTCTTGCAGTTTCCTTTAAAACAATGCTCACCAATAAATGCTGCTGCACAGCAGTCAAAATAAAGCCAAAAATGGCATTCATCATTTCAGGCATAAAGCGGGTACACTGGCCCTATCAATCACATGATTTTGTTTCGCATAGGACATCTAATGAAAGACCCAACTCTATGCATTCAGTTCATCAGCAATGCATGAGGACTGCATTGTGGTTCTGCTTTTATTCAAACCAAATTATCTTCTATTTTTCATTGTGATTTCAAGTGTGGTATTTACTTCATCTAGCAATTTCACAAACCTTGTGATGAAAACATTTCCTTGTGGTAAAATCTATGCTCTTAGAAACTTTAAAATATACAATAAAGTATTGTTAACTATAGTGACCACACTGTACACTTCATCCCCAGACCTCATTTATCTTACAACTGGAAGCTTGTACCTTTTGACCTCATCCACTCCTTTCTCCTAGTCTCTACCCTGCAGGCTGTGGGAAGCGCCCCATTTGTTCTCGATTTCTATGAGTTTGGTTTCTACAGATTCCACATACGAGTGAGATGACAGAGTATTTGTCTTTCTCTGTCTGACTTATTTCACTTAGTATAGAGCCCTCAAGATCCATCCAAGTTGTGCCACATGACAGGATAGCCTTATTTTTATGCCTGGGTAATATTCCACTTAAAAAAGCAGGGAAATCTACAGCCTAGCTGTCCACATTTTCTTTGTCTATTCACCCACAGATGAACATTTAGGCTGTTTCCATGTCCTGGCTATTTGCAAATAATGCTGTAATGAACATGAGGGTACAGAAATCTCTTTGAGATCCTGATTTTAATCCCATTGTATATAGACTCCCAGAAGTGACATCATTGGACCATACAATAGTTCTACTTTTAATTTTTTGAAGAATCTCCATAATGTTTTCCATAGTGGATGCACTGATTTATATTCACACCAACAGTGCACATGGACTGTTTTATTTGTGTCTCTTACCTTTTTGATAACAGTCATTCTAACAGGTATGGCTTAGATTTGCATTAGGGATACTAAGCACATGTTCCTGTACCTGTTGTAGGTCTTCCTTGGGAAAATGTGTATTCACATCTTCTATTTCTAAATTGGGTTGTTTGCTCCTAAGTTTATCAAGTCTTTATATATTTTATATATTAATATCTTATCAGTGATATGATTTGCATATATTTCTCCCATTCAGTAGGTTTCTTTTTCATATTGTTGATTTTCCATTGCTGGACAGAAATTTTTTAGATTGATATAACTGATTATTTTTGCTTTTGTTGTCAAATCCATAAAACCACTGCCAAGACTGACGTCAAAGAGCTTACCTCCTATGTTTTTTGGTGTAATGCTCAAGTCTTTAATTCATTTTGAGTTATTTTTTATTTTTTGAGATAATTTTTATCTAATGCATAAGACAGAATTCCAGTTTCATCCTTTGGCATTTGGTTGTCCAGTTTTCATGAATCTCCGCCCATAGTTCATCAGGAACTCTATCAAATCTAGTCCCGTTAATCTATTTCTCACTTTCACTGTATAATCATAAGGGATTTGATTTAGGTCATAACTGAATGGTCTAGTAGTTTTCCCTACTTTCTTCAATTTAAGTCTGAATTTGGCAATAAGGAGTTCATGATCTGAGCCACAGTCAGCTTCCAGTCTTGTTTTTGCTGACTGTATAGAGCTTCTCCAACTCTGGCTGCAAAGAATATAATCAATCTGATTTCAGTGTTGGCCATTTGGTGATGTCCATGTGTAGAGGCTTCTCTTGTGTTGCTGGAAGAGGGTGTTGATCAAGACTATGCCCAAGAAAAAGAAAGGCAAAAAATCAAAATGGCTGTCTGAGGAGGCCTTACAAATAGCTGTGAAAAGTGAAAAGCAAAGGAGAAAAGGAAAGATATAACCATTTGAATGTAGAGTTCCAAAGAATAGCAAAGAGAGATAAGAAAGCATTCCTCAGTGATCAGTGCAAAGAAATAGAGGAAAACAATAGAAGGGAAAGACTAGAGATCTCTTCAAGAAAATTAGAGATACCAAGGGAACATTTCATGCAAAGATGGGCTCAATTAAAGACAAATACGGTATGGACCTAACAGAAGCAGAAGATATTAAGAAGAGGTGGCAAGAATACACAGAAGAACTGTACAAGAAAGATCTTCACGACCAAGATAATCAAGATGGTGTGATCACTCACCTAGAGCCAGATATCCTGGAATGAGAAGTCAAGTGGGCTTTAGGAAGCATCACTATGAACAAAGCTAGTGGAGGTGATGGAATTCCAGTTGAGCTATTTCAAATCCTAAAAGATGATGTTGTGAAAGTGCTGCATTCCATATGCCAGCAAATTTGGAAAACTCAGCAGTGGCCACAGGACTGGAAAAGGTCAGTTTTCATTCCAATGCCAAAGAAAGGCAATGCCAAAGAATGCTCAAACTACTGCACAATTGCACTCATCTCACACGACAGTAAAATAGTGCTAAAATTTCTCGAAGTCAGGCTTCAGCAATACGTGAACCATGAACTTCCAGATGTTCAAGGTGGTTTTAGAAAAGGCAGAGGAACCAGAGATCAAATTGCCAACATCCGCTGGATCATGGAAAAAGGAAGAGAGTTCCAGAAAAACATCTATTTCTGCTTTATTGACTATGCCAAAGCCTTTGACTGTGTGGATCACAATAAACTGTGGAAAATTCTGAAAGAGATGGGGATACCAGACCACCTGACCTGCCTCTTGAGAAATCTGTATGCAGGTAAAGAAGCAACAGTTAGAACTGGATGTGGAACAACGGACTGGTTCCAAAGAGGAAAAGGAGTACGTCAAGGCTGTATATTGTTACCCCACTTATTTAACTTCTATGCAGAGTACATCATGAGCAACACCGTGCTGGATGAAGCACAAGCTGAATCAAGATTGCCAGGAGAAATAATAACCTCAGATATGCAGATGACACCCTTATGGCAGAAAGTGAAGAACTAAAGAGCCTCTTAATGAAAGTGAAAGAGGAGAATGAAAAAGTTGGCTTAAAACTCAACATTCAGAAAACTAAGATCATGGCATCTGGTCCCATCACTTCATGGCAAATAGATGGGGGAACAGTGGCAACAGTGCCTTACTTTATTTTTTGGGGGGGTCCAAAATCACTGCAGATGGTGACTGCAGCCATGAAATTAAAAGACATCTACTCCTTGGAAGGAAAGTTATGACCAACCTAGACAGCATATTCATAAGAGACATTACTTTGCCAACAAAAGTCTGTCTAGTCAAGGATCCAGTTTTTCCAGTAGTCATGTATGGATCTAAGAGTTGGACTATAAAGAAAGCTGAGTGCCAAAGAATTGATGCTTTTGAACTGTGGTGTTAGAGAAGACTCTTGAGAGTCCCTTGGACTTCAAGGAGATGAAACCAGTCCATTCTGAAGGAGATCAGTCCTGAATATTCATTGGAAGGACTGATGTTGAAGCTGAAACTCCAATACTTTGGCCACCTGATGCAAAGAGTTGACTTACTTGAAAAGACTCTGAGGCTGGGAAAGATGGGAAGAAGGCAGGAGGAGAAGGGGATGACAGAGGATGAGATGCTTGGATGGCATCACCAACTCAATGGACATGCGTTTGAGTAAACTCCGGGAGTTGCTGATGGACAGGGAGGCCTGGCATGCTGCAGTCCACGGGGTCGCAAAGAGTCATTCACAACTAAGCGACTGAACTGAACTGAACATGGTCCAGTTTTCCCATCATTTACACCAGAGATTATTTTTTCCTCGTTGTTATGTCTTGGCTCCTTTGTCAAGAAGTACTGGTGATGTATGTCAGCTGTATTTCTGGACTATTTTGTTCCTTTGATTCATGTGTCTGTTTTTATGCTAAGACTATACGGTTTTGAATCAGAGAAGGCAATGGCACCCCACTCCAGTACTCTTGCTTGGAAAATCCCATGGACGGAGGAGCCTGGTAGGCTGTAAACCATGGGGTCGCTAAGAGTTGGACACGACTGAGCGACTTCACTTTCACTTTTCACTTTCATGCATTGGAGAAGGAAATGGCAACCCACTCCAGTGTTCTTGCCTGGAGAATCCCAGGGACGGGGGAGCCTGGTGGGCTGCCATCTATGGGGTCGCACAGAGTCGGACACGACTGAAGTGACTTAGCATAGCATACGGTTTTGAAAACTGTAAGTTTGGATTATAATCTAAAATCAGGAAATGTGATGCCTTCAGCTTCGCTCTTTCCCAAGAGTGCTTCAGTTATTCAGTGTCTTCTGTGGTTCCATAAACATTTTAGAATTGTTTGTCTATATCTGTAAGGAAATGCCATTGTCATTTTGATAGCAATTGCATTCAATCTGTAGATCACTTTGGGTAGTATGGGCATTTTAACAAAATTCATTCTTCCAAACCATGAGCATGTATATCTTTACCTTTGTCTGTGTCTTCAACTTTTTTTTTTTTTTTCCTTATCAATGTCATAGTTTTCAGTATACAGATCTTTCCATTTCCTTGGTTAAACTTATCCTTAGGTATTTTATTCTATGAAATCTTTCATTCTTTCTATACACACTTAACCTCCTTTCCTATTTGTCATCTTTGTTTCTAGGTGCTCCTTATACATATTTCTTCTAGTTCACCAATTCTTTCTTTTTCTTTAATTTTATTTTATTTAACTTTACAATATTGTATTGGTTTTGCCATATATCAAAATGAATCTGCCACAGGTATACATGTGTTCCCCATCCTGAACCCTTCTCCCACCTCCCTCCTCATACCATCCCTCTGGGTCATCCCAGTGCACCAGCCCCAAGCATCCAGTATTGTGCATCGAACCTCGACTGGTGACTCATTTCATATATGATATTATACATATTTCAATGCCATTCTCCCGAATCATCCCACCCTCTCCCTCTCCCACAGAGTTCAAAAGACTCTTCTATACATCAGTGTCTCTTTTGCTGTCTCGTATACAGGGTTATTGTTACCATCATTCTAAATTCCATATATATGCGTTAGTATACTGTATTGGTGTTTTCTTTCTGGCTTACTTCACTCTGTATAATAGGCTCCAGTTTCATCCACCTCATTAGAACTGATTCAAATGTATTCTTTTTAATGGCTGAGTAATACTCCATTGTGTATATGTACCACTGCTTTCTTATCCATTCATCTGCTGATGGACATCTAGGTTGCTTCCATGTCCTGGCTATTATAAACAGTGCTGCGATGAACAGTGGGGTACACATGTCTCTTTCAATTCTGGTTTCCTCAGAGTGTATGCCCAGCAGTGGGATTGCTGGATCATAAGGCAGTTCTATTTCCAGTTTTTTAAGGAATCTCCACACTGTTCTCCATAGTGGCTGTACTAGTTTGCATTCCCACCAACAGAGTAAGAGGGTTCTCTTTTCTCCACACAGTCTCCAGCAATTATTGCTTGTAGACTTTTGGATCGCAGCCATTCTGACTGGTGTGAAATGGTACCTCATAGTGGTTTTGATTTGCATTTCTCTGATAATGAGTGATGTTGAGCATCTTTTCATGTGTTTGTTAGCCATCTGTATGTCTTCTTTGGAGAAATGTCTATTTAGTTCTTTGGCCCATTTTTTGATTGGGTCGTTTATTTTTCTGGAGTTGAGCTGTAGGAGTTGCTTGTATATTTTTGAGATTAGTTGTTTGTTGCTTCATTTGCTATTATTTTCTCCCATTCTGAAGGCTGTCTTTTCACCTTGCTTATAGTTTCCTTTGTTGTGCAGAAGCTTTTAAGTTTAATTAGGTCCCATTTGTTTATTTTTGCTTTTATTTCCAATATTCTGGGAGGTGGGTCATAGAGGATCCTGCTGTGATGTATGTCGGAGAGTGTTTTGCCTATGTTCTCCTCTAGGAGTTTTATAGTTTCTGGTCTTACGTTTAGATCTTTAACCCATTTTGAGTTTATTTTTGTGTGTGGTGTTAGAAAGTGCTCTAGTTTCATTCTTTTACAAGTGGTTGACCAGTTTTCCCAGCACCACTTGTTAAAGAGATTGTCTTTAATCCATTGTATATTCTTGCCTCCTTTGTCAAAGATAAGGTGTCCATATGTGCGTGGATTTATCTCTGGGCTTTCTATTTTGTTCCATTGATCTATATTTCTGTCTTTGTGCCAGTACCATACTGTCTTGATGACTGTGGCTTTGTAGTAGAGCCTGAAGTCAGGCAGGTTGATTCCTCCAGTTCCATTCTTCTTTCTCAAGATTGCTTTGGCTATTCGAGGTTTTTTGTATTCCATACAAATTGTGAAATAATTTGTTCTACCTCTGTGAAGAATACCATTGGTAGCTTGATAGAGATTGCATTGAATCTATAAATTGCTTTGGGTAGTATACTCATTTTCACTATATTGATTCTTCCAATCCATGAACATGGTATATTTTTCTCCATCTATTAGTGTCCTCTTTGATTTCTTTCACCAGTGTTTTATAGTTTTCTATATATAGGTCTTTAGTTTCTTTAGGTAGATATATTCCCAAGTATTTTGTTCTTTTTGTTGCAATGGTGAATGGAATTGTTTCCTTAATTTCTCTTTCTATTTTCTCATTATTAGTGTATAGGAATGCAAGGGATTTCTGTGTGTTGATTTTATAACCTGCAACTTTACTATAGTCATTGATTAGTTCTAGTAATTTTCTGGTGGAGTCTTTAGGGTTTTCTATGTAGAGGATCATGTCATCTGCAAATAGTGAGAGTTTTACTTCTTCTTTTCCAATTTGGATTCCCTTTATTTCTTTTTCTGCTCTGATTGCTGTGGCCAAAACTTCCAAAACTATGTTGAATAGTAATGGTGAGAGTGGGCACCCTTGTCTTGTTCCTGACTTTAGAGGAAATGCTTTCAATTTTTCACCATTGAGGATAATGTTTGCTGTGGGTTTGTCATATACAGCTTTTATTATGTTGAGGTATGCTCCTTCTATTCCTGCTTTCTGGGGAGTTTTTATCATAAATTCAAATCAATAAAATTAGAAATGAAAATGGAGAGATCACAACAGACAACACAGAAATACAAAGGATCATAAGAGACTACTATCAGCAATTATATGCCAATAAAATGGACAATGTGGAAGAAATGGACAAATTCTTAGAAAATTACAACTTTCCAAAACTCGACCAGGAAGAAATAGAAAATCTTAACAGACCCATCACAAGCATGGAAATTGAAACTGTAATCAGAAATCTTCCAGCAAACAAAAGCCCAGGTCCAGATGGCTTCACAGCTGAATTCTACCAAAAATTTAGAGAAGAGCTAACACCTATCCTACTCAAACTCTTCCAGAAAATTGCAGAGGAAGGTAAACTTCCAAATTCATTCTATGAGGCCACCATCCCCCTAATACCAAAACCTGACAAAGATGCCACAAAAAAAGAAAACTACAGGCCAATATCACTGATGAACACAGATGCCAAAATCCTTAACAAAATTCTAGCAATCAGAATCCAACACATTAAAAAGATCATACACCAAGTGGGCTTTATCCCAGGGATGCAAGGATTCCTCAATATCCACAAATCAATCAATGTAATACACCACATTAACAAATTGAAAAATAAAAACCATATGATTATCTCAATAGATGCAGAGAAAGCCTTTGACAAAATTCAACATCCATTTATGATAAAAACTCTCCAATTCTTTCTTAAGTACATAATCTGTTTAACATGTCCATGGAGTTGTTAAGTTAGTACCTTTTCATTTCCAGAAGTTATTTTTGTTATTTTTTTAAAAGCTAAATAGCTTGTTTCAATATGATCTTGTTTCTTAAGAATTATAACTCCTATTTTGTTTGAAATTCATTTTTGGCATATGAGAAAATGTTCCTTACTTTTGTGTACTGAGCTACACATCTGAAAGGAATTTTGTAATATTTTCCTCAACATTTTAAGTTTTTACTGGTACAAAGTGTTTCAGGGTATCTTTTTTACCCATCTTGTTTCTTCTCCAATTATTCTTAACAGTCCTGGTAAGTCTCCTATGCCTTTATATTTTCTCTCATTTTATGTTTTTGGTCCATGCTTTGAGATCTTCAGTTTACTAATTTGGGTGAATACAGAAAAATAATAATTTAAAGAGGCAGAATGTCACCTTTGGTAGTCTACTTGAATTTCAGATGCACTTACAAGAAATAAAGTTGAAAGATTCCATCAAAGCTTCCACACTAGTTCTATTTCATTGAGTACATAACTTGATTCTCTCTTACCTCTTGTCTCTGTCTTTTATGCCCCTTCAAATGAGTTGTTATCTCCTGTTTTCACAATGTTGCACTCAGATCACCCTGGTGTGAATTTTATATGAAGTCCCTCCCTGAGGTTGTTGTAAGGCAAAGATCCCTCTAAGCACACTGATCTGAAGTATGTAACTTATCATGGTGTAGGTCCTGAAGCCAGCATCCTAGTACTCCAATATCCTTTTACTTACAATATCCATCTACTTTTACAAGTTCTAAGACAAGGAAAAATCATCCCATCATTTCAGGTACCTCTTGCCATTCTGATGGTAACTTACATAGAAGTCAAAGTTAATATGCCTTGGAAGGGGAAGACAGAGGAGAGGAGAGAGAATGGAAGGCAGAGATCACTGAGATCAAGATTTGCTGCTTTTTAGTCTTTAACTTAGGCTACTAACATACTTCATTAGCTGTTTGTCAGTACCACGGGAGAGGAAAAATCCCTCACAGACTGCCATTTTTACTCTACTGGTACCCCAACAGAACATCAAGACTCATTTATACCTATCCAAGTACCTACAAAAGCCAACATTTTGGTAGAAGACAGCCAAGCTTGGAGTTTAGAGTAGATGAGGAGACAGCTTTTTTTTTTTAAATTCTTTTAACTGCTGTATCCCCAAAATCTGCACCAGTACTTTTTACTAACAGACAATAAACTGGACTAATTTCAACTAGTCCAAAAAAGAAAGAAGCAATTATGTTAAACAACTGTCAACATGTAACAGGCACTTGCTAGAATGAAAAACTAACAGACAGCATTTTGATTCATTTAACTACCAATAGTACACTTTTTGGAGAAGGCAATGGCACCCCACTCCAGTACTCTTGCCTGGAAAATCCATGGACAGAGGAGTCTGGTAGGCTGCAGTCCATGGGGTCTCGAAGAGTCGGACGCGACTGAGCGACTTCACTTTCACTTTTCACTTTCATGCATTGGAGAAGGAAATGGCAACCCACTCCAGTGTTCTTGCCTGGAGAATCCCAGGGACGGGGGAGCCTGGTGGGCTGCCGTCTACGGGGTCGCATGGAGTAGGACATGACTGAAGCGACTTAGCAGCAGCAGCAGCAGTATGGTTTTGAGTGAAATTATCTTTTAGAATCATCCAAAAGCTACAGTGTTTGAAATTTAAGACTTTAGACAAACATACTTGGTTGAGAAACTTTTATTTCCACAATAAATATTCAGTAACATGTACTTTAAAAATTTTAAGCTGAAATAGTCATAGTTTTACTATGGTACAACATTGGGCATTTTGATCATCTAGTTGAACCATGTGTCAGAATTCTGTCCTGAGAGTAACTGTAATTAAGCCATTTTCATGAAGAGCCAGTTTGGCTTTCTATTCAAGCACATATCAAAGAGAAGGTTACTCAATTTTCTATGTCTTTTTATTTTGAAAATTCTTAAGATTTATAGAAAAGTTGAAAGGATAGTACAGAGAGGTCCCTTATATTACTTACCCAGCTTTCCAATATGTTAACATACCTAATCATGGTACATATGTCAAAACTAAGAATGAACACAGGTATATTATTAACTACAGACTTTATTTAGATTTCATCATGACTTTTTTTTTTTTTTTTTCCTGTTCAGTATCCAATCCAGAATACCACTGTACATTTAGAACTTCTGGTCTTTAGCAGGTTCCCATCCATTGTGTTTCATGTCTTTCAACAGTTTTGAAGAGTATTGGTCAAGTATTCTGAAGAATGTCGCTCAACTGGGAGGCATATGATGCTTTCTTATAATTAGACTAAGGTTATTTGTTTCTTAGAAGAATACCACAGAGATGAAGTGCCCTTCTCATCATATCGCATCAGGGAACATGCTATCAAAATGACATATGACTGGTGATGTTAATCTTATTCAATAGTGAAAAACTCAATCAGATTCCACTATTTTTTGGAAGTTAGCCAGTAAGTCCACCCCTCACTCAAGGAGAGGGGGTTTAAGTTCCATCGTCAAGCAGTGGGAGTAACTACATTTATTATTTGGAACAGACTTCTCAGTTTTTATGAGAGATGCCAAATCTATCTCTAGTTCAGCTCACAAAGTATATGGGTTATCTCCCAAGCTGTGTCCTAGGTACTTACAGAAATCAAAAACTCAGTAGAGACGACGCCACCTAGACTTCAGTTTAGTTTCAGCCACAGACACAATTCCGCTTCACTATAGAATGATTCCCCCATACACAAATGAGATGCTGACTTTGGGTGGTATCTTATTTTTTAACAGTTTTAAAGATGTCTCTCTTAGGATTTTAGGTATATTAATTACGGCACCTATTTCCTGAAACTAATAGTGTTTTGTTTCAAATCCTGAAATGCTAGTAATGATTAGATTATAGTAAAATCATCCCATTTCTATTTGAATACCACTAGTGTTTCATATTTATATTTGGTGTCAGGTACGTAAGATATCATAAGGAAGAAATATTCTACTTTTATCAAAATAGTTAACTTTTTGTTAACTATTCAAATTAGCATGTAGCAATATGCTGTGAACTCTTTATATTTATTATATAGTATATATTTTAATGATAAAGGTCAATGAGGGAAGCGGTATGATTTTATTCATTCATAGGGATAAAAACTGAGATTCAAAGATGTTTCTGAAACCACTCAGAAAACACACGGCTAAGGTAAGATCCAAACCTAGGCAGTCCAACTTGAGAGCCAATGAACTACGTGTATATTGTTAATCAATTATATCCATTAACCATCAAGTTGTATATGCTTTAAGTGTTTTTTTTCTTTTTACTACTAAATTTAATTTCATAACATTGATAGGAATTATTTAAACTGTGTAGGTGTATTTAAGCCTAGTCCTGCTCCATCATTCTCCAATAGATAACTCATTTTAACTAATCAGTCATTGATTCTACTTAATTAATTCCATTAATAATGTAATTCCTGAAAATTCTTTCAAGATTTTAAAGGCGCTTTTTACATTCAATGTTTGCAGTTTTTTAAACAATTTGTTCCTGAAAAATTGTTTCTATAACTAACATTAATATGATTAAAATATTAACATAATCTATATATACCTTCATTTCTACCAACTCCCCGTTAGAAACCACTGTTCTTGATTTATTTCTTATGAATTCGACTAGACTTTCTCACTGCAAATATAATAAGTACTATGTTCTCATGTTCTCTTTCAACAAAAATAGCGTCTATTAATAATACATATCCATCTTTACTATTTATTTTTAATCTTTTAACAATATAGTTGTTATATCTGTATGTAGAGACTTATCTCATTGGTCTTATAACTACATAGTATTCCATTTAATAAATGAACTATAATTTATTTGTTAACAAATTCCCCCATTAATAGAAATTTAAGATTTCTCCTAACATTTACTATCATAAACAAAGAAAAAATGAATAACTCTGAATAGCTATCATTTCACATGCCTGCAACTGATGAATTGTTAGGTTAAAAAGTACACGTATTTGTAATTTTGACAGATATCAATGAAAATAAACTGCACTCCATATGGGGTTATACTAGTTTATGCTCTAGTTAGCAATATGTGAGATGCTTGCTCTTCCCATGTGTCTTGCTAACAGAGAAGGATGCTGAATTTTGAGATTTCTATCCATCTAATACATGAACAATGTGCTTAGTTTTAGATTATATTTCCCTTACTACAGGTAGAATTGAGCCACCAGGGAAGCCCCAACAGGTAGAATTACATTTTTATATATATATATATATATATATATATATATATATATATATAATATATATTCTACTAGAGGTAGAATTTACCTCCTTTCAAATACAGTTGTGCCACATGTATTTGCCTCTATAAATTGTTCACTTACATACATCCTTGCCTATTCTTCTACTGGGTTGTCTTACCAATTTCTAGAGAAAGCTCATCATGCAAGATTCTTTTAACTTCCTCAGTTTCTATACTAATTAAGAAAATTATCACTGATTTTGTACATTCATTACATTTGCCCTTTCTTCAGTTGCTTAGCGGTTAGCTAGCCATTTTTATTACAATTTTTAAAAAATCAGATTTTAAATGATTATCTGTCTTTTAAATCTTTAATTCCTACTTTCTAATTTATTATTTCCATTTATTGTAATTCCTTATCTAATGTTTATGCTTTAATTCTTTTATTCTGTATTTCTTTTCTATTGTTTCACAGCTATGATATTCCTCTAAGTACTTCTTTGCTGCTGCTGCTAAGTTGCTTCAGTCGTGTCCAACTCTGTGCAACCCTATAGACGCAGCCCACCAGGCTCCTCTGACCCGAGGATTCTCCAGGCAAGAATACCGGAGTAGTTTGCCATTTCCTTCTCCAATGCATGCATGCATGCTAAGTCACTTCAGTTGTGTCCAACTCTGTGCGACCCTATGGACAGCAGCCCTCCAGGCTCCTCTGTCTACAGGATTCTCCAGGCAAGAATACTGGAGTGGGTTGCCAGTTCCTTCTCCCAAGCACTTCTTTAGCTGTATTCAATGGGGTTTTGAAGTTGTTTTCTAAAAATTCTGCAATTTCAGTGTACTTTCTCTTTGACACAAAAGTTGTTTAATAAATTTTAAATGTCTAGGAAGAAGAAACTTTATTTTTTAAATTTTATTCCTATTTTCAATTTTGTTGCATTTTAACAAGAAAATCTTGACCGTTTTGTCTCTCTGTTTTGGATTTTTTTCTTTGACCCTACTACACCCTACCATGTCCAGCCTCCCTGGTGGTTCAGATGGTAAAGAATCTGCCTGCAATGCAGGAGACCCAGGTTTGATCCTTGGGTTGGGAAGATCCCTGGAAAAGGGATGGCAACACACTCCAGTATTCTTGCCTGGAGAACTGCATGGACAGAGGAGCCTGGCTGACTACAGTCGATGGGGTGGCAAAGAGTCAGACATGACCGAGAGACTAATACTTTCACTTTCACACCAAGTCAAATTTTCATTCATGTTCCATAAGCACTTGGGAGTTACAGTCTTTATTAATGTGGTACCTACTGACTTCAAGCTATATTAATCAGATTTACTTTACTATTTATATTCCTCTCCCTTTTGCCTTTTTATGGGCTGGGGTGAATTAGAGTTTGTTTCAATGTTTTAAATTATTAGTGATTATTTCTCCTGTAATTTCTGTTTCATTAAAGTTTCAACCTTTAATATTATAAAGTATCTTTGTTTATGTTGTTTATTGCTTTTTGGCTTGAATTCTAACTTGTCCAATAATAAGACCATGATTCCTGATTTTTTTCATTTGTATTTATGTATTACAGTTTTGGGTTTCCCAGGTGGCACTAGTGGTAAAGAACATGCCACCAAAGCAAGAGACTTTAAGATATGTGGATTTGATTCCTAGATAGGAAGATCCCCTGGAAGATGGCATGGCAACCCACACCTTAATTCTTGCCTAGACTCTCATGGTCAGAGGAGCCTGGTGGGCTATGGTCCATGGGGTCACAAAGAGTCGGACACAACTGAAAGGAGTTAGCATGCATATGTCACGTTTTATGCTTCTTGAATTTTATAGATTTTTAAAAATCATCCATTATATGCATTGTTCTCAGTTTTATTTATACAGTATTTTTTAATATATTGACAGCGTTACAGTTTTCTTTTTTTCATCTTTTCTTTTTCTTGGCTGCATGGCATTTGGGAGCTCAAGTTTCCCAACGAGGGACCAAACCTATGCCCCCTGCATTGGAAGCACAGGGTCTTAACCACTGGACTACCAGGGAAGTCTTGATGAGCATTACAGTTTTAACTGTTCATCTTTGTTGTTATAAAGGAATAAGAGGTCCTTTATGTGTAGGCAGTTCATGTATTTCCCAATGATGGGCAATGATAAAATCTCCATATTTACTCAAATTTTCCTCTCTCCTAAAGCATCAAATTTTATTCAATAGGCCTACATTTTTATTGTCAGCTTACATGGATATCCTTTGATTCTTTGAACTTTGTCTAGTTTCCTCCTTTCCCTAGCTCTTTCTCAATTCATTATAACAATAGAATTTCTACCTTATTAGGGCATACAAAAAGGAGATACCGGTCTGTTATTTGTTTTAGTCTTAGTTTTACTATTAAATTAATTCAGTGTTCATCAAGAGTACTTGGCTGTAGTCTGTCCAGTCAGTCCTAATTGGCTGAACTTAACCCCTAGTAATTTTCTCAAGAATTATTCAGAAAAACAGTTCCTTACATGATTAAAAATTGTTTGGCAGCACACTTTTATGTAAAGGATACTTTGGTTTCCATTTTCTTGAGTACTTGACAGTTACTGCTTTACATTTTCTACTGATGGTTGTCGTAGACAAGCTGAAGCCCAGAGTAACTTTTTTTCCCTTTAACTTGTGAATGTTGAAAAAAGGACTTATAAAAATTATATTTAAATCCAATAGTATACTTTTCTACAGACCATTTCAAGAAAAATGTTCTTGGTACACAGCATATACCCTTTAATACGGATGGCAAGATCTATATTAGAAGCTCACTGAATTATAGGTTTAAAAACACTTGTTTAGTTACATTGTTCTGCTTTTCTTATTTGGAAACTCTATTTACGCTGTTTATGTTTTTGGAATTTCTATGTCTTCTGTATGGATCATTTCCTCTTTAATCCTTCTGAACTCTTTTATATTCATCCATATAATGCGCATCCATATATTCCATGCACATTATTTGCTTTGTTTTCATTTTTATCTTCCGTGTACCTTACTGTGCTATCCACAGAGTTTCTCTTCCTTGAGCATCTTCCAATTTCATTTTTGTGTGAGAGTTTTTCCTTCCAATTTGTTTGAAATTTTTGTTAGCTCATGATTCAACATTTCAAAGTTATTCCATCATTTCTTCTAACTTCGTAAATTTCTGCTTTGGAGCTTCCCTTTCTCACAAGAAATTCTTTCTTACTTTTTAAACTTACAGTAAAAATTTTAACTATATTTATTGTGTACTTCATGGCAATATTTTCCAGTGACTATTCTTCATGTACTGGTTAGTTCTGCTTATCGTTTCCACATTTCTATGTTTTAAAATGTGTGTTTCTTGACAATTTTTAAGAGCTTGCATAGAGGGAAGAAGCCTTTATTAATTATTCCCAATCAATTTCCTATTCTTAACCAAAGTTAAATGCTGCTAAGCTGCTAAGTCACTTCAGTCGTGTCTGACTCTGTGCGATCCCATAGACGGCAACCCACCAGGCTCCCCCGTCCCTGGGATTCTCCAGGCAAGAACACTGGAGTGGGTTGCCATTTCCTTCTCCAATGCATGAAAGTGAAAAGTGAAAGTGAAGTCGCTCAGTCGTGTCCGACTCTTCGCGACCCCATGGACTGCAGCCTACCAGGCTCCTCCGTCCATGGGATTTTCCAGGCAAGAGTACTGGAGTGGGGTGCCATGAGCCATATCTCTTGAAGTTAAAACTGAATATGCTCTCACTCCTGGTATTCTATCACCTAGTAAACTTACAGTTCCTCAAGAACACATTACTCTTTTCTACAATCCTGGCTTTGTTGAACTATTCTCTAGATCTATAATATCACCATTCTCTCTTAACTATTGATTTGGTACCAAAATGAAAATAATATTTACTTTTCTAGATTATTTAGCATGTTAGACATGTTTTATCTGAATGGTGTGAAATTTTCATTAGTATTATTGATCACTCTCCACAGTTCAAAATACCAAAAAAAAAAATTAGCAATTCAAAAATTCTGAGAGGAATCCTATCCATCGTTGCTAAATGGCAGTATTTGGGCTCATTTGTATATAAAATGGACTTATACAAGACTATTCATGCACAGGACAACATAGTATGAAAAACATTCATTATTATCAGCAAGTGATTTTTGTTTATTTTTTTCTCAGCAAATGATTTTTAAAAGTGTCTAAACTCTGGACTTTGGGGAAAAAAGGAATATTGTAGGATCTTCAGATCACAATAAGCCTCAAAATTAGAAAATAATACAAACAGATATTAAATATTGACTTAGCTGTCAGCAAAACCTCAATATACATATTTGCCTGTGTCAAGAAAGCTTTCATTGAAAGCATATCCCCATGTCCTTTATTTTATTTGATGAAATATGTTACATTATCTTTAAAAGCATGCAACAGGAATAAAGTAAATTACTTAAATTACTTAACAGTGAGAAACTGTTAAAAAAAATTCTTTTATAAAATGTTTTTCTTTTTACCGTAAGAAGTTATTTTCATTGTAACATCATTCCAATCAAATTTACGTGCTACTAAACCAGTAAAAACACAATTTCAGTAGATACTTCTATAATTCATTATGAAAAACATCAACTTACTTGTGACCTAAATGCTTCAGAAAATATCCCAGAACCTTCAGAGCTTGAACCCAAATACTTTCACTTTTAGAGGCCAATAATTTGTAGATTACCCTAAAATATATAGAAATAAATGATCTTTTGAGCACATTTGAATATTAAAAATATAAGCACTGTATACTTTACAAGGAAATTATAAATGTATAAAACATAAAATATCTCAGAATTTTAAATTCTTTGAAAAAATTTGAAAACTAGCATATTAGTTTTCTTTATATTTGAACTTCAAATACATACTCAAAAGGACAAAGCAATTGGTTGTTCATAAGTAATGCCTCCCAGCACATAGAATATAATTTTCAATATTAAGACTCATGCTCAGTTAAGCCACATTTCTTCTTCTATTAGAATTTCCCCTAACATTTGTACTTAATGACCTTTTTTCCTGGTTATGGCTAATTGGACCACGGGAGTACATACCTGCTCAATTTTTCTTTTCTGAAAATTTGGAATAAGTTCTGAGAAACAATAGCTAATCTTTGTTGGGCTCTTGAATTAGGAAATGATTTAGAACAGAAACGGTAGGACAGCCTTGCTCTGTTCACAAAGGTGAGTCTATATACAGAAGAATAAAGCAGCTATATAGGAAGTAGCAGAAAAAGCAAACTTGTTTCCTCAAAGAGTTTCAATTCTTGGTTCCTACGCAAATGTGTTGTACAACAAACTAACATATGACCTAACTTACAATCCCTTCAAATAATATTTATATGTACTTCAGAAATTTTATCTCATTTTTTTCCAAAAAATAATTTTTTTTTCCTGTAAGGTGTGTGGATACTTAGTTGCTCAGTTCTCTCCGATCTGTTTGCAAAGTATAATTTTCCTATCATTTCAGGGACAGTAACAGAGAAAAACAAATAATTGAAAGTTAATAACATCTATTTTAAATTGTTTAACAGTAGCTTATACTATTAAAAACAAAATAATATATTGTTGATAATACTATCTTATTACTCTACTGAAGAATAGATGATGAGAAGAGTGATTACTTCCTTCAGAAGATAGTTTTTTAGAAAAGCCTCAAGTTATTAGCATTAGTCACTCAGTTGTGTCCGACTCTTTGTGACCCCATGGACTGCCTGCCAGGTTCCTCTGTCCATAGGATTCTCCAGGCAATAATACTGGAGTGGGTTGCCACTCCAGTTCTTGCCATTCAAGTTCTTAAATGAATGTAAATTTACACTGAAATATACTTTCAGAATTATTAAGGACCAATATCAGTAATGAAAAAAAAAAAAAAAGACAAGTATGAGAACCGAAAAGTTATTATTTTGTCATTGATGTTTTAGTCACTAAGTCGTGTCGAATTCTTTTGTGACCCCATGGACTATATGCAGCCTGCCATAAGATTTCACAGAAAAGAACACGGGAGTGAGTTGGCACTTCCTACTTCAGGGATCTTTCTGACTCAGGGATCGAACCTGCCTCAGATGCACTGGCAGGTGGATTCTTTACCACTGAGTCAACTGGAAAGCCCATAGAAAAGTTATACATTTCAAAAAAAGAGAAATATTCAGGGAATCATAAAAAGAACATTCAATAGCAAAAATAATCTTGAAAACAAAAGTAAAACCTCACAGCATAAAAATGTGACTCTACTCAAACATGTTATCAGAAACTCCACAGAATTCCTATTCTCTAGGAATAACTTTGAGTTTAAGGGATAAAAAGGTATAAATACATCTGAGATCAACAGAAATTATGATTTAACATTTGAAACATGAAAGATCTAAGGCCATCAGACATCTATGCTACATAGGATTTTTTTTACAACCAAGTACTTATTTAAAAAATAATATGAAGAATGAATAGGAAATTTACCAACGATTCAGTTAATGACCGTTTACTTACAATATAATCTGATAGGTGAATTCTAGTTAATTTGCTTTAGCCTACTATATTCAGCCAGAAAATGATGTAAAAAAGAAACTGTCTACAATGGCACCCCACTCCAGTACTCTTGCTTGGAAAATCCCATGGACGGAGGAGCCTGTTAGGCTGCAATCCATGGGGTCGCTAGGAGTCGGACACGACTGAGCGACTTCACTTTCACTTTTCACTTTCATGCATTGGAGAAGGAAATGGCAACCCACTCTAGTGTTCTTGCCTGGAGAATCCCAGGGATGGGGGAGCCTGGTGGGCTGCCGTGTATGGGGTCGCACAGAGTCGGACACGACTGAAGTGACTTAGCATTAGCATACTTTTCTTTAAAGGTTTTGAGATACAAAAATATTACATTTTTTGATGCTCAGTTCAATGTTGTATTACCACAAGGTTTTCTTTAAGCCCAGTTTAATATTAACAGTATTAAATTAAGTGCAATCTTTGTGTTCACTTCTTAGTATGTATGAATTATAATTAATCAAAAATTTCCCCAGACATAACTGTTACCCTTTAGTTCCTATTTTCTAGGGTATAGATTTTAAAATTTTATACCTAATATATCTATTTTTTCAATATTTTAAACAAGAACCTACATTCTCCACATTCTTTTTAAAATGAAAAACTAAAGTAGCAAATTTTTCATCTTTGTGATTGTTTTTAACATACTGGTAACAAACAATGTGACATGTCCAGCTGGTATCAACTATGAGAAACATGATTGTACCATATGAAATTGCTACTATTCAGTAAAATCACTAAGTTTCAGCAATTTCATAGAGTTCAATCTCACAGTAAAATATACTTGTAGTTGTTACTAATGAAATGTATAATTTTATTATTCAAATAGATTAGCAACCCCATGGGTTGTAAACTCAATGGGAAGAGTGATGTCACAAGATGGATATCCACATAGAAATAAAGTGATGGCTTCTCTAACTTGAAAAGCAAATCCTTCAAGATTATAAAGTTGTTATTTGCTGATATAAATGACCAAGTAAAAGAAGCACTAATAATATAGTCTTTTGACAGTTATTAATATATTCTTTCCAAACTCTTTTTAAAACCTGTGAAAGCTCACTGAGTTACATGTGGCATTACCTAGATTTCTTATTTATACAAATAACTCAGATTCCAGAAAAAATGAGAGAATCCCTAAGAGGCTAGGTTATAGGTTTAACGTACTTAAGAATACTAACCAAGAAACTGTTTTATTCATATCTACACAATTACTTTACAATCAACATAACTAAAGTTTTCAAATTCTTCGGTTTTGGATTCTAATTCAAAAACATTTCATCCCCATCTTCCCATCACACTGCCATTGTCCTGGCTCATTATCCCTAATACTTACGAATAAAATAATTTCTCTACTGGTCTTGCTACATTAGTTTTATCCCTTTCCAACTCATTCTCCACATTGCTCCTTGGAAAAATAGAAATCTGCAAATCATTTCTATATTCAAAATTCTTTAGTTTTCATCACCAACAGAAAAAATTTAAAGTTCTTACCATTTAATGGATCTTTCAACCTGGCCACTCTCTACCTCTTGAGCCCAAACTTAGAATTTTCTAGAGCTTTCTTTAGCTGAAATATACCATGTGCTCTCATCTTTTTGTCAAAAAATTTGCTCTTTCAACTTCTTGAAATGCCTTTACTACAGTAACAATATAATTACTCTTTTTTGAGACTTGAGACCCATTTTCTATACATTTCATCAGTTTCCTGAGTATTAGGAGGATTAATAACAGCTTTCTCCATCTATTCCCTTCTTATGTGTAAGATTTTTCTATATATACCCAAAAGTTAACTGAATAGGATTATTCTGGGAAGCATACGTGTACTAAATTAAACTCTACTAATGATACTTATATTATATTCATACCTTATTCCATTTCTTTGATCAAAGGCTGGTATCATTGATGCTGGGTGTTCTGACATTAAAGCCACTAGTAACTGTAACACATCATGAATATTTTCATCCTGCATAATAAGGATCATCAATATTTATTCAATAATAAATGTTTTTTAATGCATTGAATAAAATTGTTAAAATGGAAGACCCAAACCATATCCTACCTCATGCATTGTAAGCAGGTAATTTAATATACTCTGAAGTTCATCTTCCTTGACCCCTCGATCCTAATTTAAAATATATATATATTTAATTTAAATTTAAAATTAAAACTTTAATTAAAGACATACATCAAATTAATCATTTTAAAATAAAATATAAACTACTTAAAAGTAATGATGCTTTAATTATAATACTCAGATACTTCATAACCCATAGGCTATATCAAATCAAGTTAAATAAATAAATACTTAGAAAAGTATATTCGTCTAAAATTGCTAATATTTGATTGAATTCACTATCAAAAATATTATATTTTCTTCATCTAAGTATATTCAATCACTATTTTCTAATCCCATATTCTTTTCTTAAAATGATGCAAATTATAATAAGACTTTACAATATCAATTACTGTGTATTTTGCCATTATTTTCTATATATCTTAATCTTTTAAAAATCCTACTATGATAAAATATGTAACATATGACTTCTCAAACAGAAACACAGATGATTTTCTAGAATAAAATCTTCATGCTCAATTTTCACGCACATATTCCTTGTCTGTTTTTGTTACATCCCTCAGTATGGAGACTTTCAGAGAATATTTAACACAAAGTTTAATGCAAAGTGAAGTTCAACAAGAGTTAATACTAAGATTTATAGAATATTGAAAGTAATTCATGAATTGAAGGTAGTTATTACTGATTTTACAATATTGATTTAAACTCTGGCAAAAATTCTTTTCACTTAATATACTGCAATTATGCATTATGTAAAACTGTTTACCTTTAGTATAAGCTGTTTCAAGAAAAGTAACATAAATGCCCGCAGTGATATAATTTCTTTTTGTGATGGCCGGGGACCATCTAGAATAAAACAGAAATCAAAAAAATAAACCAAAAACCTCCATCATTGTTATTATTAAATAATAAGCTAAATGAAATTATATTGTGATATTATGGAAAATTTAAATTATATACATTGCAATTATAATATAAATTAGTAGTAATTCTGTACAGTTTCAACAATAGAGAATATAAAATTTCAGATTGTGGCAATTTCAAATTGCTTACTAATGTCAGATTTGGGAAAAAATTATTTTTTTTAAATTATAATATATTACTATTCACTGATAAATTATAACATCTGTCTTACATGGATACAGTTCCCTACTTTTATTAACTTAATAAATTCCCTTTTCCCCCTCAAATCAAAGTTTTCCCAATATTTCTTCATCTAATTTCTTTCCCAATTTCATCACCATGGCACAACTTACATAGGTAATACTGTACTTACCTAAACCTTTGGGTGTAATGCCACTACTATCAGCAGGATTAATGACCCAGTAGTAATATTTTAGTGTATGCATAAGCTGTAATACTGTTCCTACTCTGCGTATGGTGGTGTAAATGGTAGCAGTTCCAATAAATTCAGCAGACAAATAGGTGTATAGAGAAAGCTGAACCTAGTACAGAATATTAACAAAGCATTAAAATAAATTTAAAATGCCTCAAGTGCTTACATTAAAAATATACATTCTATTCTAATTTAAATGTAAATCTATATAAAGGCTGAGAAAGAATCATCTATTATGAGGTTAAAAATAATTATTTACTAAGTGTTATTTATATTATAAAGATAATCTGCAATCAACATATTCTAATAAAATTATTTAAAAAGCCAGCTAGACTAAAGCCCTTAATCAAAGTACAATGTAGCAGTTGAAAGGAACATAATATCAGTCAGCTATATCATATTTAGAAAAATTATACATTGTTGTCATAGACCCTAAAAGTTCATGTAATTTCAAATTTTCTTAACCTATTGTCACAGTATCAGAATCTAGCATGTAAGTATAAAGACAACAAGTTTAACCACCCTATTTAAAGAATGAACAAACACCAGGTTTGACTTTTACCACAATAATTAAAATGACAAACCATAAAAAAATAGAATTTTGAAGTTATGTGGGAGACTTGAAAATTACAAAAGGCAGCTCAAAATGTCCCTTGATTTCTACTAGAATAAAAGAGAGCTAAATTCAGGTATGCAAAATAATAAAAATGTTATGCTGATATCTAAAAAATTATGAATAAATTTCTTTTAAAACAAATATTTTTACATATCATGATATCATGAAAAAAAATCTATGCTCAAATAGAATGAATTTTCCAGCCACAATGATGACAATTATTGTGATATAATTAGTTATCTGGTACTTTTTTCTTTTCCTAATCTTAACAATCATTGTACCAGATTTTCTTTCTTCAAAAGGTTGTAAGTCACTATCTAATGACTTCAGAATGCATTTATTAAATCAAGCCTAATATTTTAATATTTTTAGCATTGATTTTTCAAGAGTTCCTTTTACATTCTGAATGTTTTTAATCACTATTTTCTCCGGTTATGTAACTATCATAAAAGATTTACCAACTGTTAATATTATCCCACATCTGCTTCCTTTATTCCTATTATATTATACATATAGATGTATAAATATATTTTGATAAAACTGTTTTTTTGATGAAATGTTTGAAAGGAGGTTGTTAGCATTCAGACACTTCACCACCAAATATTTCAATGTGAATCTCCTAAGAATAAGGCCATTCTCCTACATAGAACATAATATAATTCCTCTACTCAGTAAATTTAACACTTATGCAATACTAATATCTGAATCAAGGCTAATATTCAATATTTCCCTCTTATCCCAATAGTTTAACATTGTAAAATACCTCCTAATCTATCATTTTGGAAAGGCAATGGCACCCCACTCCAGTACTCTTGCCTGGCAAATCCCATGGACGGAGGAGCCTGGTAGGCTGCAGTCCATGGGGTCGCGAAGAGTTGGACATGACTGAGCGACTTCACTTTCACTTTTCACTTTCATGCATTGGAGAAGGAAATGGCAACCCACTCCAGAGTTCTTGCCTGGAGAATCCCAGGGATGGCGGAGCCTGGAGGGCTGCCGTCTATGGGGTCGCACAGAGTTGAACACGACTGAAGTGACTTAGCAGCAATCTATCATTTATTTATTAACATCATCTATGGAGATCATTTAACAAAATCCTTAATTTTGATATTATCAAATGCATTACTTAACCCCCTAAAAAGAGAGGTTTGGAAGGTCTTAATTAAGAACCTTTTGGCTATCATCAAACTGTAAAGGTATCTTTCAACAATTTCTCCTATAAGCTTTATAGTTTTACCTCTCAAATTTTGGTCTTAAGTCTAAGTGGGTTTCACCTTTAATAGGTTAAGAAATACAGGTTTGATATTTTTTTAGCAACCATCACCACTATCTAGTTCCAGAACTTTCTCATCACCCCATTAAAAAAATATAATTTTTAACTATAGTTCCACTTATTTTAATATTTGAGTATTTACCTTTTTGATTTTAATACTGCCTAATATGACTGCTTCAGACTGACTATAACATAAATTGAAAAATTTCAACATTTTCTACTCAACAGTTTAGATCCAATAACTATATATTTATAATTTATAATATTAAAATAAAATAACTGAAGTTAAACAGTATACCTTTGCAGGTGTATGTATCCAGATGGCTGGGTTGAATAAAATGTGATCACAAAGCTGCTTCAGCAAAGGTGCTCCGTGAGATAAACCATCAAGGTATTTTGCAAACGATAAAAACTGCTCCAGGACAGCTCTAGTTATATGAACTCTTGATGACTAAAGAAAGAAAGTGGAAATTCAAGCTCATGCTTTTCATTTAGTACTCAGGAAATATGTATGTTTGACAGGTATGCTTCTTGGTACTGAGGAAAGACTAGTTAACAAAACACAAAACTGGAAAAAATAAAAATAAAAAACTTACATTCTAATAAAAGAGAAGACAAGGACATCCAATAAACTTAAAAAGGTAAAACATGTAACATGATAAATATAACAAGTGTATGAAAAGTGTGAAAAAAGAACATGAAGTGAATGGAAAATGTGTGGAAGGGTGGTTTAAAGAGATTTTACTGAGAAGGTAACATTTAACTAATTTGAAGTATAAGGCTAGCAGGCTAGCAATGATTTTGTATTAGTAGGCTATGTGACAAAACACAGACAGTGAGATCAGCAACAGTCTGACAAAATTCAAACCAAGCCTTAGAACATAACTTTAGATGAAAACTTCGTAAGATGGAAGAAATAATCCTAAAAAAATAACTTATTGCAAGGGGGAGGTAGACAAAGATAAATAAATATTTGAGTTACAAAAAAGCAGATTGGTCACTCATTTTAAAGGAACTTTAATACAAAAAGTAATACTACTTTAAAATTCTAAACTATTTTAACCATGGATAGGGGAATAAGGCTATGGTTTTTCCAGTGGTCATGTCTGGAGGTGAAAGTTGGACTGTAAAGAAAGCTGAGCACCGGAGAATTGATGCTTTTGAACTGTGGTGTTGGAGAAGACTCTTGAAAGTCCCTTGGACTGCAAGGATATCCAACCAGTCTATCCTAAAGGAGATCAGTCCTGGGTGTTCACTGGAAGGACTGATGCTAAAGCTGAAACTCCAACACTTTGGCTACCTCATGTGAAGAGTTGACTCATTGGAAAAGACTATGATGCTGGGAGGGATTGGAGGCAGGAGGAGAAGGGGACGACAGAGGATGAGATGGCTGGATGGCATAACCGACTCGATGGATGTGAGTTTGAGTGAACTCCGGGAGATGGTGATGGACAGGGAGGCCTGGCGTGCTGCAATTCATGGGGTCACAAAGAGTTGGACACAACTGAGCGACTGAACTAACTAAACTGAACTGAGGGGAATAAAATTAAAATAACAGACAACCCTGTATGCGAGACAGCAAAAGAGACACAGATGTATAGAAGTCTTTTGGGCTCTGTGGGAGAGGAAGGGGGTATGATTTGGAAGAATGGCATTAAAACATGTATAATATCATATAAGAAATGAATCGCCAGTCCAGGTTCAATGCAGGATACAGGAAGCTTGGGGCTGGTGCACTGGGATGAACCAGAGAGATGGTATGGGGAGGGAGGAGGGAGGAGGGTTCAGGATGCGGAGCACGTGTACACCTGTGGCAGATGCATGTTGATGTATGGCAAAACCAATACAATATTGTAAAGTTAAAAAAAAAAATAACAGAGCAATAGTTAGAACCTATCTTATAGATCAGATTTTAGCCTATAAAAATTGTCATGTGTCTATAAAAACACTTAAGTGATATAAAATCAGATTGACCATTAGGAACATATTCATTTGAGGAACTAATTCATAATCTGGAAATAAGCTTTTAACTTCTCCACCTAATTAAAAGATATGCTTAGAAGCATCAGGTGGGTCCTTTAACATCATTAAAAAAAAGTTATTTTGTTCTTCATAGCAATTTATACTGTTGGGTAGCTTTTTAAATTCGAAAATTTATCTTTAGGACACATGTTTCTACAATTGTGCTTTTTTATTGGCCACACAAAATCCTACCAGGCATAAAATGAAAGTTCTTCAAAAGCATGTGACCTTTACCTATAAGTATGCAGTACTTATTCTGTCTACCTTGGATAACTGTTATTTACATATCTTTCTTTCCTGATATTAAAAAAGGATACTATCTTATTCATCTTTTAACTGTCTGGAACCTGCCATAATTCTTCACTAAATGTTTAACTGAATTCATGTCAAATTCAAGAACAGAGTAAGAATAAAACAGATAAGACAAAACACTGATCAGAAGAGGATAGAAGGATATCCAATTTTGTTTTAATGTTTTAACTAAGATAGATTGAAAATATTTTTAAACTATGATATTTGTTTTCATTTTGTCAAGGAAAGCTATTTTAAAAAGAGACTTATTCTTGGATAATTTATAGTTAGTTCCTTAGTCACTCAGTTGTGTCCAACGCTTTGCGACCCCATGGACTATATCCCACCAGGATCCTCTGCCCATGGAATTTTCAAGTCAAGAATACGAAGTGGGTTGCCATTTCCTACTCCAAGACAATTTATAGTTATTAATCTGTAAAGTGCAAGCTCTGAAATTTAAACTATATGATGTTACTTTTGTGTGGTAACTGAATACATAGTTTGCAAGAAGTGCTATATAAGGGGTGAATAAACACATTTGGAAGTATAATCTGGGAAGCTAGAAAAAACTATTTTATTGTAATATCTACTCCAAAAAGTTATTAAGCCAAATAAGAGTGATGAATGTTAGAGAGAGAAATTGCTATGCAGTAAAAAGAGGTCTTCCCCACACTTAAAGCAGCCCACAATGAAATGGATTGCTAGAAATGTTTTTAAAGAACCTCTTCTATCTCCTCTCTCTCTCTCTCTCTCTCTATATATATATATATATATATATAAAACATGCATCATATATCAAGCAAACTATACATTGTGGGAAATTATTTTAATTACTAGAGGTGTATCATAACATAGTCGATCTTCATTACCCATTTAGCTCCTTATGGACACCAAGATCTATCATTTATGTGTATTATTATTGTTGTCAGAGAGAGAGCATCAAAATTTTCACAACATTAAGTTCAAAAGAGACCAAGACCTAAGCTGATCAGTCAAACTGGAGGGAAGGATCTTCTTCAGTAATTGGGAGAAAAGAGCTCTCTCCACTTGGATGTGAAGGCTTATAGCACCAAGTCGGCCCAGCAACTCTATGACCACAAAGAATAATAGCTACAGCACAAAAGCATAACTGTAGGTAGCAGTAGAGAGATAGAGAAAAACCTGGTTTCTGATGACATACATAATTGAGACTTAAGCTAACCCTGAAGTCCAACTTACTGGATATGTTTTTCTGGCTGTAATGAATTATTTTCCAACCTTCCCCATCCTATTTCTGTGCTTCCAGTGGGTTTGGCTAGTTGAAGACTCCAGCAGGAAATTAAAGGATAGGAAGAAAATGAAGTCTGGGACATTCATCTCCCTGGCTTCCCCCCTTGAGGTCAATACATTATATTCCTTTATTAAAGGCCACACTCTAGTCAGGTATACTTCTCCTATACTTAAAATATCTTTCTATTTGAATTGTGTTTTAAACATACATTCCTCTCATCTCTTCAAATGTTGATATTTCCTTTAACAATGCTCAGAAATCATTTAAAGAGCCTTGTATTAAATGCTTTCAATAATCAAGTTTGAGCACAGCATCTGTTTCCTAACAAGACAACTGATAAGCCACCTATCACTAGACTTCCAGTTACACTAGCAAGCATATTCCCTTAATGTTTAAGATAATTAATCAAATTCTTATTAACCACAATAAAAATACTGAATACATCAAACTGCCTCCAAGTTTTTTTTCAAATTCATATTTTGGCAAATAAAACAAAACAAAAATACCTTAAAAGTTTTTCATGAAATAGTCTAAACATAATGAATAAGATGGCCTCTCACTAGACTATTTTCTTTAATAATTAACTTGTATCTTCTAAAACAAGGAGATAAAGCTAAGTGACAGTTAACCATTAACTTGTTATTAGTTGATAAATAAAATGGAACTTTATTATCTACACTACTCACCTAACAGATGATTATTTGAAAATAAAACAGGTGAACATTAATATAAGAAAAAATAAAAAGTTATTCTTTTACCCTGATGCTGGGAAAGACAACACAAAAGAAGAAAAGGGTGGCAGAGGATGAGATGGTTAGATAGAGTCACTGACTCAATGAACACGAATTTGAGCAAACTCTGGGAGATAGTAAAGGACAGGGAAGCCTAGAGTGCTGCAGTCTATGGGGTCACAAAGAGTTGGACGCAACTTAGTGACTGAACAATGACAACAATTATTTTATGTAATCAGATAAATACATAAGCCCTTTACATTTATTTAATTCAATTCAACAAATACGTATAAAAGAAGACATACTTTTAGGTAGAAGATACAGCAATAATATGCAAAAAATGTTGTCCCTGTTTTCATGAAGCCAAGGCATACACTATAGCAGAAGGAAGCAGAAAACAAAAAGTAAAAAAAAAAAAGCCAGATTGGTGCTATAAAAATTAAGCAGGGAAATAATCATTGATGGTTAGCAAAGGAGTACTATTCTATTGAGTTATCAGAGAAGACTTCTCTGATAAAGTGTCATAAGCAAAATCCTAAATGACGTGTAGAATCAAGCCATGTGGATATCTACAGAATTACCAAAGCAATGTGAAAAGAAAATGCAAAAGTCCTATGAAGAGCTCATGCTTACTATTTTAGTTTTTAAGAGAAAGCTCTTCAAAGAGGCCTTTGTACGGTCAGTGTGGCTGCAACAGAGAAAGAAAGAATGAGAGTGGTAAGGGATATGTCAGAGGTAAGAGACTTACGAATTTACTTTGAGAAGGATGGACTAGAAGGACCTGGCACATTTCAAGACTAATCTGATTGCAAGCAAAAAATGGACTGTGGGTAACTAGTGGTGAACGATGATGACAGTGTGAATAAAAATGGGCATAGAAACAAGTAGAGGAGTATTAATAAGTAGCTCCAGTACTCTTGCCTGGGAAAATCCCATGGATGGAGGAGCCTGGTGGGCTGCAGTCCATGGGGTCGCTATGAGTCAGACATGACTGAGCAACTTCACTTTCACTTTTCACTTTCATGCACTGGAGAAGGAAATGGCAACCCACTCCAGTGTTCTTGCCTGGAGAATCCCAGGCACAGGGGAGCCTAGTAGGCCGTCTATGGGGTCTCACAGAGTCAAGACACAACTGAAGTGACTTAGCAGCAGCAGCAGTCACTGATTCTGGATATGTTTTGATACTAAAACAACACAGTATGCTGCCAGAAGGAATTCTGTGTGTGAAAAAGAGTCAAAAAGAATTAACATTTTTTATCTGAACTACTTGTTGAAGGGCAATACTGCTGAGACAGAGAAGAGTAAAGGACAAAAGATTTGAAAGGAAAATCAAAGGTAACAGTTTGGATAATTTAAATCTGTGAAGCTTATTAAACATCTAAGTGGAATCAGATTCAAGGGAGAGGCTGGTAGTTGGGGATACACATTTGAGTATAAGCATCTGCAGTATAAGGAAAGCTAAGGGAACCCTGAGCTCAATCAGAGTACAGTGTAAACAGAAAAGTGACAAGATTTCTAGGATTAAGCACAAGGATACCACAGGCTTTAAAGTTTAGGAAGAAGGACTAGGAGAGAATTAAAGGAGGCCAAGGAGATAAGAAGAAAGCAAAGAAATAATGTTGTTACAAAATGCAACTGAACAAAGCAGTTCAAGAAGGAAATAATGTTAAACTAAAATATCAATAAGTCAAATAAGACTTAACATTGATATGTCATTTTAAGAGAAGCATAAGGATTAGAATGGGAATGGATCTATGACTACATAGGATTCCAGGAATATAAAAATATTTAATTTTGAAAATCAACTAATGTAACTCAGTAAACTAAGAAAAAAATGTAGAAAAATCATAATTATCTCAAATAATGTAGAGAAGGAGTGATGCTAAAGCTGAAACTCCAATACTTTGGCCACCTGATGCAAAGAGCTGACTCATTTGAAAAGACCCTGATGCTGGGAAAGATTGAGGGCAGGAGAAGGGGACGACAGAGGATGAGATGGCTGGATGGCATCACTGACTTGATGGACATGAGTTTGAGTGAACTCCGCGAGTTGGTGATGGACAGGGAGGCCTGGCGTGATGCGGTTCATGGGGTCGCAAAGAGTCGGACACAACTGAGCGACTGAACTGAATGCAGACAAAGCATTTGATGATTAAGAGTGTGAAAAGGCAAGTCACAGAGGAAGAGATATTATTGATGCATATCCAATAAGGACTCATATCCAAGATATATACAGAATTCCCATGAACCAATAAGAAAATGACCAACAATTCAAATGACAAAGTGGAAATACTCTGAATAGGTATTTAGCAAAAGAGCACAACTTAAAGGACAACAAACATGTGAAAATGCTCAACTTAATTTGTAATCAAAAAAATGCATATTAAGACATAAAGTGATCCACAGAATAGAAGACTATCTTTGCAAATCATATATCTAATAAAGGATTGGGATATAGAATAAAAATTTCCTACAATTCAGTAATAAAAAGGAATACCACAGTTTTTAAAAATGGTCTTTGTAATAAATATTTCTTAAAAAATACACAAATGCTCAACATCATTTAGACATCACAGAAATGCAAATACAAAAGTGATAAAACATTTCACATCCACTATGATGGCTAGAATACTAAAAAAAGTCAGATAATAACAAAGGCTTCCAAAGCTGTGAAAAGACGAGAAACCTCATACACTGCTGAAGGACTGTAAAATGATGGAGCTATTATTATTAGTCTAATGTTCTTTTTATTTGATTTGAAGACTTTTTACAATATTTCTAATTTTAAGCTAAGTTTTAAGTGTACAAGTGAATGCTCACTTTAAAATTATGCTAATAAGCCCTCAGTAAATCGATTAAGTATATTTAAGAGGTAGTTCCTGATAGTGATCAGGAACAGCAGTGTCACAAAGGTATTTCATAATATCTAACTCCTGTCAAATGTAATTTAACACAAGTCTTGAAAACAGCTCTTAATACTTCAGACATAGGAAAAGAGTATTCTATTATTAAAAATAACTAAATAGACTTAATGAAAACATTAATAAATTTACTGAAAAAATTATCTGACTAAAAAATGCTGCCTATGATATTTTATAATTTATTACTCCTCTAGCCTTCAAGAAACAAAAGTACTTGTTTCAAAGAAAACACAGAAGAATTTTAAATGTAGATCAATCTGAGGTTAAAAAAATATTTCCAAAAGACCTCTAAATTTTATTTCTCAAGAGAAAAATAAGTTTATTTCTCTTAGTTCAGGTCTCACCTCTATTATTTTCTTGGATAGTTCCATTTACAAAGCATCTGAATGTCATATGAATGTTAATGATTAACTCTTAAGAAGAGGTTTGGGAGCACTAATGATGATGATAGATATTTCTTAAGGAAAGAAAAAAACTTATTTATGAAATATCACTTTACTGTTTGAAGGAAATCACGTGGTACAATCAAACTCCTGTGAGACCATTATCAGAAACTCAGCACTCATTGCCATTATAGTACAGTTGTAACTAAAGCAAAGGTCATTAAAAAAGCAGGGCATAAATGACACACATAGGAAGAATTAAAGTGATCTAGTTTGCACTGTTTACACTATGTATTGATTAGAAAAAAATGCTACTTTAAACATTCAAATATATTAAAATCAGGGACAAAGCAAAAACTAATGTTTCTGTTGCTACCAAATATAGGTTTTTGTTTACTACCTTAAAACTGAGAAAGAAAGCAAAAAGAAAAAAAGTAAATCCACTTAAAACTAAAATTGATAAAATGTGTAAGAAACTTGGTTTGAATGCAAAAGACAGCAAAGAATCAATTAGAAAAATAATTAAGAGAAACATTTCTAAATTTGAAGACAAGTAGATGAAATAATTTTTCTTTAGTTTCTATTTTTATTCAAAATTTCTTTATTATGTAGATTTCTAACACCCAATTTAGTGTCTATACATATATTCAAGTACATAACTTAAAAATATTTGTGAATTAACCAAATATATGACCTCTGCAGTCAATGTAAAGGGGAGACTACAGAAAAAAAGTATAATGAGTGACTGTCAGTGGTCCATCTGTGTAAAGCCATCAATACATTTCACTTACCTTTTCAAGTAAGTAGCCAATGACTAAAAAGCCTTTTCCACCCAGCATCTGTTCTTGCATGGCTACTGAACTTTTAAGTAGTTCAACCAGGAATGCCAAAAGAGTAGCACTGCATGTAAAGTACAGATAATTCCATTATGTCACCATCAAATATTGATCATAAACACAATTTTATTAATCTAAAAGGTAACAATCATATTCAATTTTAATCTATTTTGCTGTTATCTTAGGTAAGAATATTTCTCATAAGCATGAAAAAAATAAGGTTTTATATCTTTAAAATTAAACATTATATAGAAACATAACTATGGAGTTATTTTACATTCCAAGGTAAAATATCTAAGTTTATCTTTATACATATATATTCCCTGAAGTAAATCTTACATAAGAAACATACTTTTCCATAATAAAAACTACCATGATATTCTTTTGAAGCCCATGCTCTCTTAGAAAATTTAAAATATTTAAACAATATTATTTTGGTCACCTTTTTTTTTTAAATAAACTTTTCATTTAGACCTATTTTTCAAAAACAACTTATATATATATATACACACACATACATATATTAAAATATCTAGAGAAATATGCAACATATTACTTATGTCCCATATATGCCCTCAGGAAAATTCATGAGAGCAAAGAAAATAAGATGATTTATGTCATACTGAAATAAAAAGTGACAACTGATGACACAATGTATACACAAATACATAAAAGCACAAAAAGATGTGTGCCAGACAAAGATAATGTACTTGGTATGTCTGTGGAATGAAGGAAGAAACAAAAGAAAAATAAATGATTGCATTACGTTAAGCTTTGTTAATGTATTACTTCACAAAATTACACAATTTTCAAATCAGCAGCATTGATACATGGCAGCATTCCTAATCAAGAAAATATATACTCTTCATAATATATCTTTGTTGTAGTTTATAATAATAAATAACTCCAAGCCAAACTTTATCAGTACTTAATATCCACTTACACTGGTTTATAGTATACCCCAAATTGTATATTTAGATTTATATAAATTTCTAAATATATTTTAGATTCACAATTACTCATTTCTACATGAAATTAAGAAAATTTGGTAACGAGGAAAATTTGAAGACTCAAAAGGAACTAAAGTTATTCTATTTTCTGAAGTTACTCTAGTTCTTCAGGTTTCTATAGGATTAACACCACATTTCTCTGATAATGGGGCTATTTTTGTTCAAATCAGAAATATTCTCATAAAAAGAGTCAATAGAAAATTAGCATCATTATTATCACTATAAAAATTGATAGTTTAATGGAAAGCCTGATATAAGCTAGATAGTATATATTAAATATTTTAAATAAAATACTTTGTTTCAAGAAATTAAATTCAATTGTATTAACTGGTCTTCTGTCTTTAAACCACATAAAAGAAAATAGTAAACTAGTATTGCAAATCACTGATATTCTTGTACTTTGTCCTAAAGTCAAAGATAGATATTTGTAAGAAGAACACAAATAGCAAGGAATCCCCTGGGATTTTATTTATTTATTTTTTTAATGTTTCTGTAAAGAACACCTATAAGCAATCTAGTCCATTTTACATGAATTTTATCAATAGTCAAAGCCACTTCACAAATAATTGCTTAAGCACTAGCACACATAATAGGTCTGCCTAAGTGTCTGAAAAAAAATAAAGAAAACTATTGCATAGAAATTATACAATTTCCTGACCTGTTCATGGAATTCTTACCTACACATGAGTTAGTGATTTAGTGGGAAAGAACAACTAAAATTCCTAAACATCAGCACTGCCAAAAAGAAAGACTAGAAATGCCTCACCATGGTTCCTATGGTCCATGAAATAAAATACAAAGTAAGTATTTCTTACAATAAATCACGCTCCTATACGGAACTATACAAAATGACAAAGATGCCCTAGACGTTCTTATTCTTTGATGTCAAAAGGAACACTCTTTCTCAAACAACTAATGAATTAATTAAGACTTCTAAACATGGTGGAGTTCCCTTACAAAATGAGAAATATTAATTTTATTATTCCAAAATATTAACAAAGACAAGCCATATAATGTTAATTTTACTTCAATTTTAACTATGACAACAACTGAAAAGTAAAACGCATTCACTAACAAAAGTATTTTTAATTTATACCTAAAACCCAATGCAATAGCAATACTACATCTTTTCAAAAATATCTTTAAAATAGGTATATTTGACATGGTGGACTTATTAGTAAATAGATGGCCATCTTCGAAGAGGTACATTTTCAAACATAATTTAACAAACTTACCAGTAACTAAAATGCATCGGATTGCTTCAGGGCTCACAATAAACTTGCAAAATTCTGTGTACTGCCATACAAAATTTCTCTCCATTCTTGCCTATTTCCAACTCCCCTAGATACAAAGGCAAATATAAAGGATACTTCAGCCCATTCCTATATCTCCTACATACCACTTCCTGTCTAGACACATCAGTTCATCTGTAGAGGATCTAAATATTTAGGATAAACCAAAAAGCAAGTATTTGTATCAGCCAAAACTAGTATACACAAGACAGAACATTCTTTTGAAAAGTATAGCAATACCCAGAAACAGATTTTCACAGGAATATTTTATTTGATAGAGAAAAAGTAAACTGATTTTTACCTCAGAAAGTCAAATTGCTAAACTTTTCAACAGATAGTACTATAACATGTTCTGTAAGTAGTGATTCTACTTCAGGAATGGTTAAGGGTTTTTAATACTGTCTTCTTTTAAGGAAAATGACACTAATAACCTACAGGGTTATTTCTTCAAAATAATTACCATCTTTGGATCCTTAATGAATTTTAATTAAGAAATATTTATTTCAAATATACTAATAAAGGGCTAGACCTTAAGCAAAAATGAAGGAAATAATATGATAATACCTCTATGACTTAGCATATTAATAATCTCTTTACTGGTCCACATTATTAAGAATAACCACAATAGTCTTGCCCCATAAATAACTGATCATAATAAATAACTATGTATAAACATGACTCATTTTTGTTACTAATGAAAAAATATGTACTACCTTTAGGAGTCATTAAAATTTATGTCAATATAGATCTTGACTTTATTTTAATCTAACAATCCATTTCAATTTCTTCATTATTTTTTAAAAAATAACTAATGTAGATAATCCATGTAATGTGATTTCAATTCTTATTATCTTGAAGGAATTTTACTATTTAAATATACAATATATCATAAAGATAGACCTAAAATATCTGAAATGAGTAAGACTGAATATATAACCTAAGTTCAATTCAAAGACAGTTCTTTGGGTACAGGAAACTGGCTTCTCAATTTACACTGTACTGAAACAATCAAATTACCTCAGCCAGATAGGCTTTTTAAATGCATTAAGAAGAATGGAATTAATAATGTAAAAATTTGAAGGTTCCCCCTGAAATTCAACACCCTCTCCACTTACATAAGGGTGTTTTTAATCTCTTAAGAAACCTAACAGGCAAAATAACTGTCAGAATAAATTCAGAAATAGATTATGTTCTAACAAGATTTAAGGTACCTGTAACAGAGGAAAATCTTTTGACTTTTTCATATGCTTTCATCTTTTGGGTAGCCCAATCTACTACTGAGAAACACTGAAATCTTGCAAAAGATGAATACATATATAAAATATCTAAAACATAGTTTCTATGCTACTTCTTTCACTACAAAACTCTTCCAAGATGAAAGCGATCCTAGTAGGAATAAAACCGTAAAAGAAATCAACTCAAGTCCATACCCAAAATAATTTCACACTCAACATAATTAATTTCCAGTGATACATACAAAAAACATCCCACAAGTTAGAGGAGTTAAATCCATTCACAGTTCAAAATTAGAAAGGTCTAAACCAAAAGTTTCTAACTCCAGGTACTTTTAGCAGTCACTTTTGGACCAAATGTTCCTGAAGATGCTATCTCAAAAGACTGCTACCTAACTGGCTACTTAGGCAATAAACCCTGATACACAAATTGTCATTCATCAATTCAGACATCAAATGGAGATACATGCTGAAATAAGTAAAATACATTTATCTTCAAAGTCAAATAAGGAAAACAGTCAAATGTGGGACAGCAAAATGTGAGGACAGATGAAATACACTGGGGAACACATGAAATCCTTAGACCCTAAGCCATGGAATCTCTCCTCAGTAATTTCTACCTTTTCTTTCAGTTTCAGGACTGAATTGCTATCACTGTCTTGGTTGTCAGGGAACATTATTTAAAGGCCCTACTAAATATTAGTCAGGCTATTACACGTTTTTACCTTTCTTGCTCTGGTAACAGATTTTAATTTCATGTTTCATCAGCCTATTTTGTTTCTGACAAGATATATTACAGCAAAAAAATAGACATTTGTAAAATTGCAACTGAAATCTTTCAAAGTCTGTCTTATGAAGAAAATGAAATTTTAAAATTTGTACATGTAAAGGAATAAATTCCAAACCTCTTATGGCATCATTATGTGTAAGTTTATAGCATTTACCAGAATTTACATTGTATGACAACCAGATAGCCTTTTGATCATCTCTGTTCACAGTTCTCTATAAACAACCAGTAGGTATTTATTAAAAGGTTCCAATGTAAAAAAAGATAATGCTTAAAGCCTATGTGTAATTTAATTTCAACCAAAGGATGTTCACAATGCTGTAAATGTCCTAGACTTTTACAAAAGCTTTCTGGGCATGTTACAAGTGGGACCACCACTGTATATGTAATCCATGAATACATGCGAAATTTAGAAATTTAATGATGAAACTCCCTAATACCTAAGAACTTCAAAGCTTCAAAGGAAAAATAGAGATAAATTATAAGGATGAATAAGTGATCTTAACTATATATTCATATGCTATGCCTTTCAAGAGTAAAACATGCAAAGCAGGGAGGCCAAATAGCCAGGTTCTTCTCCTGATGCTGGCTCTACTTTCAGCCAAGCCCCAGCCTATTTTACAGAGGTAGGATTAAAAACATACCTTGTAAGTGCTGAAACCGCCATAAAATAAAATAAATATTAAAACAGCTAGCTACACAGAAAGGTGAAATAATTATTTGATAGTTAAGCTTCACAAACGTTCAAGAATTTTCTATCCTTTTCATAATTTATTTCATTTTTAAATGATCTTAGTTAAATCAACTCCTTTACTTCTTTTCTGTGTGTTTGTGTGTGTATATAACATGTTACTGTAACTCCATCACAATCAAGATAAAAACAAGTTCGATCACACACAAAAAACTCATTTATCCTTAGACCTTTACAGTCACATTCTCCCAACAGCCAAAACAACCTTGGATAGCTACTTGTCTCTGATAGTGATATACTTTTGACTTTTCAAGATATGTTATATATATATAGAATCATACTGTATGTAATCTTAATATGTACTTCTTTACCAAAATATATTGTCTGAGAATCATCCAAATAGTTACATGTATCAGAAGTCTCTCTTTTTTTTTTTTCTTAACTTTTAATTGATGAAGAGTATTCCCTTGAATGAACAGACTATCTAAAGGGCACATCTGAACTGTACCTGTGCATGCTAAGTCGCTTAAGTTGTGTCTGACTCTTGCCGATCATATGGACCATACCCTGGCAGGCTTCTGTCCATGAGATTCTCCAGGCAAGAATAATAGAGTGGGTTGCCGGGCACTCCTCCAGGGGAACTTCCTGACACAACCCAGGGATCAAACCCGTGTCTTTTATGTCCCCTGAATTTGCAGGCGGGTTCTTTACCACTAGTGCCACCTGGGAAGCCCGAATTGTACCAAGATTATGGCAATTATGAACAGTTGGACTACTATAAACATTCACATAAAGGTTATTGTGTGAACACTTTTCACTTATTTTCTCACAAATACAAATCCAGGAGTTGAAAGTTGTTATATAAGTACATGTTTAACTTAATAACAAACTGCCAATTGTCAGAATGGCTGTACCATTTGCCAATCCCACCAGTAATACGTTCCAGTTGCTCTTCATCCTTGCTAGCACCTGGCATCATGCATATTTCATTTTTTTAGCCCTTCTAAAAATGTTCAGCTACATCTCAGAGCATTTTAAATATATCTGATAAGAATGTTAAACATTTTTTCATGTGCTATTTTGACATCCTTATATCTTCTTTGGTGAAGTATCTGCTCAAATCTTTTGTCCATTTTTTAAAACTGGATTTTATGCTTTCTTATTAATAGGGTTCAAGAGTTAGTAGTCTTGATATACATCCTTTGTCAAATAAGTGATTTTCTATCATCTTCCTCCAATCTGTAAAAGGTCTTCTCATTGTTTCTTTTGTAGAGTAGAATACTTTAACTTTGATGAAGCCAGTGTCAAATTTGCCAGTCTTTTTCTTGTATATATCGCACTTTTGGGTCATGTCTAAAATGACTTTGCCTAGCCTAGATCACAAAGATTTTCTCCTATGTTTTCTCAAAAAGTCCTACAGTTTTATATTTTACATTTACGGTCGATATTTGAGTTAGATTTTATTAAGGTGTGAGGTTGTAGTCAAGATTCATTTTTAGCATACAACTATCTTTCCTCCTATACGGTAGATTTCGCACCTTTGATAAAAACCAAACAAATAAAAGTAAGAGTACCTATTTTAGTTTTAAACAGAAAAGACTTCAGGGGAAGGAAAATATCAGAGATTACGAACAGCATTACCCAACGTTAATGGAGTCAATTTTCTAAGACAACATCTAAAGTGTATATACCTAACAACAGAGTTTAAAATTATGTAAAACAAAAACTGATATAATAAGGAGAAACAGATGAAATCATTATCATAGTTGGAGATTTCAACATCCCTATCTCAGAAATGGACAACTAGTGGTTAGAAAACCGGTTATGACTTAGTTGAACACAACAATAAACAAACAGCTGGAGATAACTGACAACTATATACTACTTCATTCAACCACAGCAGAATAAACATTTCTCTCAAGCTCACATAGAACATTCACTAAGATAGACTGCATTCTGGGAAACAAAACACATCTAATAAGTTAAAAATAATGGATATTACACAATTTACTCTCAGATTACAATGAAATTAACTAGAAACCAGAAAGACTTTAAACAGAAAGACAAATGGAAAATCCCATAATGTGAACATTAAACAATACACTTCTAAATAAAACATGAGTCAAAGAAGAAACCTTGAGAGATATTAAAAATATTTTAAATGAAGAAATGAAAATGAAAATATGACTTACCAAATTTGTGGAATAAAATGAAAGCAATGATTCCTGGGAAATTTATAACATTGAATGCTGTGATACTGTGATTTTAATAAAAAACATCTATTTGTTCTTGGCCCCATTTCTGGCACAGAGCTTTGACACAAAGCTCCCTTTAAATTTCTTTAGGGAGGGGAGCAATAAAGGTGTCTTTTGTCATGTTAGTGAAGTGACCTTTAGAATTTACTTAAGGATGAAAGCTAGTTGCCAATGTGCCGATGCTGCTGCTGCTGCTGCTGCTAAGTTGCTTCAGTCATGTCCGACTCTGTGAGACCCCACAGTCGGCCTCCCACCAGGCTCCCCCATCCCTGGGATTCTCCAGGCAAGAACACTGGAGTGGGTTGCCATTTCCTTCTCCAATGCATGAAAGTGAAAAGTGAAAGTGAAGTCGCTCAGTCGTGTCCGACTCTTAGCGACCTCATGGACTGCAGCCTACTAGGCTTCTCCATCCATTGGATTTTCCAGGCAAGAGTACTGGAGTGGGGTGCCATTGCCTTCTCTGAGTTGCCAACATAGCCAACCATATAATCAGAGGTTTGGAACTTTCAGTCCAGTCCCTCCCTCCTCCCACCTATTTACCTCCAGGGAGGAGAGAAGAGCTGGAGAGTGAGTTCAATCATCAACAGTCAATGATTTAATCAGTGATGCCTATATAATGAAGATACCATTAAAAAAAAAAAAAAAGAACAAGAGATTGGGAGAGATTCCAGGTATGTGAATAAAAGAAGATGCTAAAAGGTCTGGCACGTCTGGAGAGGGAATGAATGCTCTGTGTCCTTTTCGCATAGCTTGCCCTGTGCATCTCTTCCATTTGGATGTCCATCTGTATCCTTTATCATCCTTTTATAAAGGACTTTATAAAGTCCAGTAAATAAAATGTTTCCCTAAGCTCTGTGAACCACTCTAGCAAAGTAACAGAATCCAAGGATGGGAGGTTGAACTTCCAGTTTATAGCCAGTCAATCAGAAGTACTAGTAAGGATTTGGACTTGCAATTAGCATCTAAAGTCCAAGGAGGAGGCTATCAGAACCTACAATCTATAGTCAGTTGGTGAGAAGCACAGGTGATAATCTGGACTTGCAACCAGCAACTAAAGTGAAGAAAGCAAGTCCTGTGAGACTGAGCCCTCAACCTGTGGGATCTGATGCTATGCCAGGTTTGAGTGTCAGAACTGAGTTACATTATACAATACTCAGCTGGTGTCATAGAGAATTTCTTGGTGGAATGGAAGGAAAACCACACTTTTGCATGTTGAAACAGGGGTGTTCATACCTCTGTAATGAGGTAATTTTTAAAAATATATTTAAAAAAAAAGACCTAAAATCAATAATATAAATTTCTAACTTAATAAGCTACAAAGAAAGAGAGTAAATTCAATCCAAAGTAAGAAGTAAAAATAAATAATAAGAATCAGAGTATAAATCAAAGAAATTGAAAATAGGAAATCAATTAAAGCAAAAGCTGATTCTTTAAAAAGATCAATAAAATTGATAAGCTTCTGGTCAAACTAACAGGAATAAAAAAAGAACAAGACAGGAATACTAGTATTAGAAATAAAAGAAGAAACATAGCCACACATCTCATGAAAAAAAAGTGTGAGCAATTCTATGCTGACAGACTTGAAAACCTAAATGAAATTCAGAACCATTCTGCCAAAAGTCACACAAGAATAAACAAACATTTTGAACATATCTACATCTATTAAAAAAACTGAATCAACAATTAATAAGCAGAAATCACCAATCCCAGATGGGTTCATTGGTGAATTCTACCTAACATTTAAGGAAGAAATTATACCAGTTAGTTCTCTACAGATTTTTCAGAGCATGGAAGCAGAGGAACTATTTTCCTAACTCATTATGTGAAAAACTACAATGAGTTAGGAAAAACTATCACTCAAATCAAAACTAGACAGTCATAATAAGTACATTCTAGACCAATATCTCCCATGAACAAATAGGTGAAAATTCTCAACAAAACCTGACCAAATTGAATTTAAACAAGATAAAAGAATCATACACCATAACCAAATGAGATTTACTCAAAGTATGCAAGACTGGCTCAAGATTCAAAAATCATTTTATGTCATCCAACACCCATTACAAAGCGTCCCTGGTGGCTCAGTGGTAAAGAACATGCCTGCCAACACAGGAAACTCAAGTTCGATACCTGGGTTGGGAAGATCCTCTGGAGAAGAAAATGGCAACTCACTCCAGTATCTTTGTAAGGGAAATCCCATGACAGAGGAGCCTGGTGTGCTACAGTCCACAGGGTCACAAGAGTCAGACACGACTTAGCGACTAAACGACACCAACAACAATTACCCATACAGCAATATGCTACAAAAAATTCTCAAGTTCATATCTATAGATGTAGGAAAAGCACTGGACCCAATCGAACAGCCATTCATGATAAAAACTCTCAGGGAACTAGGAATAAAGGGAAACTTTCTCAACTTGATAAAGACTATAAAAAACCTACAGGTAATGTCATATTTAATGATGAAAAATTCAATTTTCCCACTAAGATCAAAAAGAAAGCAAGGATGTCCCCTCTCACCGTTCCTTATCAACACTACACTGGAAGTCTCTGCTAATGTGATAAGACAAGAAAAGGAAATAAAACATACACAAATCGGGAAAGAAAACACAAAACTGTTTTGTTCACAAATACCATGATTATCTATTTTAAAAATTTGAAATAACTGATTAAAAAAAAAAACCCTCCAGGAACTAATAATCTATTAGTTCATTCATTGCTGGTAGGAATGAAAATGGTACAGACATTTTGGAAGAGTTTGGAGGTTTTTTATGGGACTAAACATACTTCTACCAGATAACCCAGCAATCATGATCCTTTGTATCTACCCAAAGGTGTTTAAAACGTATATATACACAAAAACATGCACACGGATATTTATAGAAGCTTTATTTTTAATTGCAAAGACTCAGAAGCAACAAAGATGGCCTTCAGCAGATGAATGGAAAAATAAACTGTGATACATTTAGACTATATTTAGTGCTAAAAGGAAATGAGCTATCAAACCATGAAAAGACACGGAGGCACTTTCACTGCATATTACTAAATGAAACAGGATAATCTGAAATAGTTGCACACTATATCATTTCAATTATATGACATTCTGGAAAAGGCAAAATTATGAAGACCATAAAAAGATCAATAGTTGCCTGGGGACAATCGAAAGGGTAAAACAAAAAATAAATTTGGGGAAGTGAACATACTTGTTATGATATTATAATATGGCTATATGCCATTATACTTTTTTCAAACCTATAAAATGTATGGCACCAAGATGAGGCCTTAAATATGGAGTTTAAGTGATTATGATCTATCAAAATATATTCATCCTTTTTAAAAAAGATGTTAAAATTTTGGTGACTGACACCGATAATAGGGGAGGGTATGTATTGGTGAAGAAAGGGAGTATATGAAGATCATTTCTGCTACTTCCTTTCAATTTTATTATAAATCTAAATTTTTCTGAAAATTAACAAAAATAAAAATCCACTTAAAAAAAAGAATGTCAAAAGTAACAGAAAATGAAGAACAGGTTATGAGCTTCTATCTGGAGGAGGCTCAGTCTGAGATAATTTCCTCACGGTTTGGGGTATATGTGCCTAAATATAAGGATGCTAGAGAAAAACCTCTGGGTGTTTTCCATCCAGGTAATAAGACCATGAATCCAGAAACAAAATAAAATAAAAGTCAATAAAATTACAATACTAAATTAATTAGAATAATACCATATTAATTATTTTATTAAAGATTACACTTATTGCACCTAAGGTCAACATATCCACAGGAGGGAACAGGAAGAGAGCAGAAACACTTGGGAGTTTAACACACAGTTTCCACCAGAAATATTGTGTGCTTCTGAGTATGAACTGTGAATATTCAGGCATATGGTAATTTTTCTCAGAAAAGCTAGTGATACTTGTGTTAGTTTTAGACTGTACGAGTATCATAATATCAAAATGAATGAAACAATTTACCTTATTTCAGAAGCAATGTAAAGACATAGAAAAACTAAAAGAAATGAATGTTATTCCATGCATAAAATAACATCTTCAATTACAAAATATTATTAAAATGTTGAAGAACAGAGAATGTGGATATGCAAACTAGAGGAAAATTGAGGCAACAAATGCATAAAGATGTGACCGGTTGCCAAAATTCCTGAAATTAATCATTTGTATTTCATTCCTTTGCCAAAACAATGCCTTTCTTTGTTTGTTTCTGGTCAAATATAAAGCAGAAGCCTTCCTTTATGGCAGGAAAAATTCACAAAGCAAAATTACGTGTTGTAAATTAAAACAGCACAAAATAACATAGCACTAAAAACAAGTTTCAGTAAATGTAAAGGAAACTTTTTATGAAGGAATTATTGTAGAAAAGCGATCATTTATGGAAAACACTTTAAAATGGGCTGTAGAAAAAAAGCTTATTTGAAAAGTCAATGTAATCAGACATCGTAAGTCTGAAAGAAATAAAATGTCCTTTCTTGTTGATAGCTGACAAACCCATTAAACTGTTAGATGTACTACAAACTGTATTACCAGATATTTTCTGTAAAGGATCCACTGAGTAAAAAAACTTTGCTGACAAAGAAAAGGTTATTTGAACATTACACTATATTTTCCCTATGTTTCAGGCAGAATACTGTATTTTAATTTTTATTTACAGATTAATTTCTACAATAAATTCAATGTAAATTCCATTTTACTCTACTTAAATCTCACTACACAAATTATTTGGTTTTCCTCCTTTAATAGTAATAGGTGTGTGTGTGCTGTTGTTGCTATTTTTTATAGTCACTGAGTCATGTCTGACTCTTTTGCAACCTCGTGAACTATAGCCCACCAGGCTCCTCTGATCATGGGATTTCCCAGGCAAGAATACTGGAGTGGGTTGCCACTTCCTTCTCTGGAGGATCTTCCCAACCCAAGTATTGAACTCCAGCACTGTCAGGTACGTTCTTTACTACTGAGCCACATGGGAAGCCCCAGTAGTGGTATGCTGCTACTGCTAAGTCACTTCAGTCGTGTCCAACTCTGTGCGACCCCATAGACAGCAGCCCACCAGGCTCCCCCGTCCCTGGGATTCTCCAGGCGAGAACACTGGAGTGGGTTGCCATTTCTTTCTCCAGTAACGGTGGTATACATACATCAAATATATTTTCTGAGTCTGTTTTGCTTCAAAGAACACTTTCATTACCAATTTTATAAACTTAAAAAAAAAAAAGCCAAAATAGCAAATATGCATATAAAGAAGTGAAAGATATATATATATTCCTAAGAAATATACAGAAAATAATTCTACAGATACAGAGTCTTAAATGTTTAAATACTTCTGGAAACCAAAATGATAATAATTATATTCTATATATACAAACAACAACCTCCATAAGGGACAGAACCATTACACACAAGAACTGATTTCACTTCTTTAACCTATCAGTTCCAGTGAAACATATGTAGAAATATTTGATATTATATGTATAATAGGCACTTTTCCCTGAACTAAAAACCAGAAAACATGGTCAAAGAATTTTTATATCACTTTGAAGTGTAAGTGGAAATTTAGGTTGTTAAGACATTGAAATGCTAAAATTTTCAGGTAATTTTGTTAGTTGATATATGACAATGATGTTAATCAAGACTTCAAAATGAAAATTTAATTATTAAAGGGGCTATAAAATTCAAGAAAATTACTGGAATATCTTTGGCTAGCCAGATATTTTTTAGGGAAAAAAATTGATTTACACCCACTGAAGAAACGAGTCATAAATATTCACCTTACAAGAGTATTCTTAATTATAAGATCATTGACACAAATGTTTTATGGGATTTGCTAAATTTTTTATAGCTTATATTTGATCAGTCTATTAAACAACCTCTATTGTAACTAGAAACAGAAAGAACACTTTTCTGATAAAAATATTTACATAATTACAAGAACTCATTTACATGATCACTTGTGGTTGGTTTTTAGTTTATAAAATTTGTCAGTTAAAAATAGCATTAAAATACATTTTAGTAATACAAAATTGCATCACATCAAATAGACTACCTACTATTCTCTGAGGAAATAAAACTCAATAATGCTTACTATGTACCAAAGGCTCTTTGTGATAGATATTTTATATATTCTATCTTACTTTAATTTATATTACTATCAGATAAAGACTGCATTACTAAAATCACTCCACATCTTGCAAAGGTGATTCTTAAAGAGTTAATAATCATGGCAGTTCAGAGTGAGAGTTCTGGAATTGGGCTTTCAGAATTGTAATTCTGGTCCTAATCTGCCACTTAATCTCTGTGACCTTTAACAGGCATGAAATTTTTCTCTCCCTTATCAGCAGAGAGGATTAAATGAGATATTATAAACAGCTAATGGCATACAGTAAGCTCTCAGTAAATGCCTTGGGTTAGTACTACACACCCTCAGATAGCCCCAGCACCTAAGAACAGATAGCTTAAAACAGAATACAAGTTTGAGCCTTAGTCTGCCCTAACAACAAAAGATGCATAACACTGTCTCTAAAAAGAGCTACTCAGTGTATTTTTAATCCTTTGATATACAAAATCCTATTTATATCTTGTGCCAGTAAACAGGTATTTTTTCAGAACACATTATTTCTAAGTCAAACACATGGGGAAGATTTGTTTTGCTTTCTATCATCTATAGAATTCAGTAACATGTACTCAAAAAAAGAAGTTGGCGGCTAAGTTGGAGAAGACAGGACATTAACTGTTAATGTCTTGATATACGACCATTCAAATCAAAGGAATATGGTATTTTTAATATACAGACTCTTCGTTACACATAAAATACAGAAGCCATGATTATTTCAAGATTGGAATTATACTTCTTGAAATCATTTATTAAATACTTGTTCATTATTTACTCATTATATAAGTATTTATTAAACCTTTAGTGAAAGGCAATTTGTTTAATTATTGCTCTCGATGACCGCTTGACAGAATGGGATTGAAAAGTCCAATACAAACATTATTAATCCATGAGAAATGAAAAAACTTCCAAATAGCTTTCATCACCGGCAGAATTACTCAAGGTGATGATGGTGATTGAGAATCATTATGAATAGGATGGAATCACTATAACAACTCTGCATAGATGAATTAGTCAAAAATATCACATTAAAAATACTGTATGTGTTTTCAAAAGCTATCATTTATTACATTTTTAGTTCACTTTTTGTTTGTTTTACAATAAAGGCTAAACTACATGTCAAAAGAAAAAGCAGTGAAAAATCTTACTATTGGATATTTAATGGGGATGCTAATGGGGTAGCTACAAAATCTAAAAACCAGCTAAAGAGCACCATCTCAAATCCTTGCAGGTATTTTATAACTCGGTATTGGCTTCCAAACATGGGTTAACACATTCCTCACTTTTAAACCACTATACCTAGAAAATGGATAAACAGTTCACAATCAGTTTTAATCACTACAACTGAAATTCAAAGTATGAGTCCTACTTCATCACTTAAATAAGTAATTTTCCATTGTAAATAACATCATTGGTAGAACAGCTCAAACAGAAAATAATATGACTCCTACCATAACAACCAATCTCTATGCTTGATGAAATATATTTAAAATATAAAACCATAGTATTAGGATAATCTTAAATAACCCACTGTCATCCGAATAACAAACCCAGCATATATTCAGTGCCTATTGTATCAATCTACATATTTTATTGCATTTAATAATCTAGTGAGCTATTATTATTCTAATTATATAATGGTAGAAACTAAAGAACAAAATAGATAACACACTCAAAGTTGTATTAATGATAAATGCTATATAACACAACACTTCAAAGCAATTATACTGCAATAAACACTTTTTAAAATAATCATTGTGCTGTTGTTCTTCTTCAGTCCCTGAGTCACGTCTGACACCTTTAGACCCTATGAACTACAGCACCCCAAGCTTCCCTGTCCTTCACCATCTCCTGGAGTTTGATCAAATTCAGTGATGCCATCCAACCATCTCATTCTCTGGGGCCGCTTTGTCCTACTGCCCTCAATCTTTCCCAGCATCAGGGTCTTTTCCAATGAGTCGGCTCTTCACATCAGGTGGCCAAAGTACTGCAGCTTCAGCATCAGTCCTTCCAATGAATATTCAGGACTGACTTCCTTTAGGATTGACTGGTTGGATCTCCTTGCAGTCCAAGGGACTCTCAAGAGTCTTCTCCAGCACCACGCTCAAAAGCATCAATTCTTCTGCACTCACCTCCTTTATGGTCCAACTCTCACATCCATACATGACAACTGGAAAAATTAGCTTTAAATATACAGAACTTTGTTGGCAAATTGTGTCTTTGCTTTTTAATACTCTGTCTAGGTTTAGGTTTGTCACAGCTTTCCTTTCAAGGAGCAAGTATCTTTTAATTTCATGGCTGCAGTCACCATGTGCAGTGCTCTTTGAGCCAAAGAAAATAAAATCTGACACTGTTTCTACTTTTCCTCCCATCTGTTTCCATGAAGTGATGGGACGGGATGCCATGATCTTAGTTTTTGAAAGCTGAGTATTAAGCCAGCCTTTTTACTCTCCTCTTTTACCCTCATCAAGAGGCTTTTTAGTTCCTCTTAGCTTTCTGCCATCAAAATGGTATCATCTGCATATCTGAGGTTGTTGGTATTTCTCCTGGCAATCTTGATTCCAGTCTGTGCTTTCATCCAGCCTGGCATTTCACATGATGTACTCTGCATATAAGTTAAATAAGCAGGATGACAATATACAGCCTTGGTGTACTCCTTTCCCAATTTGGAACCAGTCTGCTGTTCCATGTCTGGTTCTAACTGTTGCTTGTTGACCTGCATACAGGTTTCTCAGGAGGCAGGTAAGGTAGTCTGGTAGTCCCATCTCTTGAAGAATTTTCCACAGTGTGTTGTGATCCACACAGTCATAGGCTTTTCTATAGTCAGTGAAGCAGGAGTAGATGTTTTTCTGGAATTCCCTTGCCTTTTCTATGATTCAACGGATACTGGCAATTTGATCTTTGGTTTCTCTGCCTTTTGTAAATTCAGCTTTTACATCTGGAAGATCTTGGTTCACGTACTGTTGAAGCCTAGCTTGAAGGATTTTGAGCATCACCCTGCACACGTGAGATGAGCACAACTGTACAACAGTCTGAATTCTTTGGCACTGCCTTTCTTTTGGATTGGAATGAAAACTGATCTTATCCAGTCCTATGGACACTGCTGAGTTTTCCAGATTTGCTGGAGTATTGAGCCCAGCACTTTAACAGAATCATCTTTTAGGATTTGAAATAGCTCAGCTGGAATTCCATCAGTTTCACTAGCTTTGTTTGAGTAATGTTTCCTAAGGCCCATTTGACTTCACACTCTAGGATGGTTGTTTCTGGGTGAGTGACCACACTGTCTTGGCTATCCAGTAAGACCTTTTTGTCTAGTTATGTGTATTCTTTCCACCTCTTCTTAATCTCTTGTGCTCCTGTTAGGTCTTTGCTGTTTCTGTCTTTTATTGTGCCCATCTTTGCATGAAGTGTCCCTTCAGTATCTCAAATTTTCTAGAAGAGATCTTTAGTCTCTCCCATTCTATTGTTTTCCTCTATTTCTTTATATTGTTCACTTGAGAAGGCTTTCTTCTCTTTCCTTGCTGTTCTCTGGAACTCTCTTCAGTTGGGTACATCTTTCCTTTTCTTTCTCTTCTATTTGTAAGGCCTCCTTAGACAACCATTTTGCCTTCCTGCGTTTCTTTTTCTTGGGGATGGTTTAGGTCACCACCTCCTATACAATGCTATGAACCTACTCTGTCTGCCAGATCTAATCCCTTGAATGTACTTGTCACCTCTACTGTATAATCATAAGTGATGTGATTTAGGTCATACACTGGAGGTTTTCCCTATATTCTTCAATTTTAGCCTGAATTTTGCAATAAGGAGCTGATGATCTGAGCCACAATCACTTTCAGGTCTTGTTTTGCTGACTGTATAGAGCTTCTCCATCTTTGGCTGCAAAGAACATAATCTGATTTCAGTAATGACTATCTGGTGATGTCCATGTGTAGAATCATCTCTTTTGCTAGTTGGAACAGGGTGTTTGCTATGACCAGTGTGTTCTCTTGACAAAACTCTTGTTAGTCTTTGCCCTGCTTCATTTTGTAGTCCAAGGCCAAGCCTGCCTGTTACTCCAGGTATCTCTTTGACTTCATATTTTTGCATTCCAACTCCCTATAATGAAATGGACATCTTTTTTTGATGTTAGTTCTAGAACGTCTTGTAGGTCTTCAAAGAACTGTTCAACTTCAGCTCCTTCAGCCTCTGTGGTTGGGGAAGAGACTTGGATGTTGCACGGTTTGCCCTTGAAACAAATCGAGAGAACCAAGAGCATTTGTCATTTTTGAGACTGCACCCAAGTACTGCATTTTGGGCTCTTCATTGACATGAGGGCTACTCCATTTCTTCTAAGGGATTCTTGCTCACAGTAGTAGATATAATGGTCATCTGAATTAAATTTGTCCATTCTGTTCCATTTTAGTTCACTGATTTCTAACATGTAGATGTTCGCTTTTTCCATCTCCTACTTGTATGCTGTATGCTCAGTTGCTTCAGTCGTGTCCAACCCTTTGCTACCCTACAGACTAGCCCACCAGGCTTCTCTGTCTCCTCCTTGATCACATCCAATTTACCTTGATTCATGGACCTAACAGTCCAGGTTCCTATGAAATATTGTTCTGTAGAGCATTGGACCTTACTTTCACTACCAGATACAGCCACAACTGAGTATCATTTCCACTTTTGCGCAGCCTCTTCCTTATTTTTGGAGCTATTTCTCTGTTCTTCCCCAGTAGCATACTGGACACCTATCAACACGGGGGGCTAATCATCAAATGTCATATCTTTTTGCCCTTTCATACTGATCATGGAGTTCTTGAGGCAAGAATACTGGAGTGGTTTGCCATTCCCTTTCCAGTGGACCATTTTTTGTCAGATGGCAATAATAATAAATAAACTTGGGGTTTGAATTCAAGTTTTTCTAACTTGAACATTCACACTAGTTAACAACTATAATATGTAGCCTTCATGATAAAACAAAGTCATAAATTTCTCCTGTACATACAAAGCCTATTTTTAAAGGCTCTAGAAAATAATTTCTTCAATAAGTTATTTTAATATTAAGACTGCAATATATACAGTAAAACTCATCAATGATTAGAATAATAAATTATAGTGTCAACAGAAGTGAGACTTATATAAACAATAAAATGCTTCATAAATCAGGCTACTGAGTGGAGGAAAGTACATGAAACTAAGATGTTTTAGCTTGAAACATAAAAGGCAAAGAATTAACTTACTTCAGAGCTTATCTCAATTTTTCCAAAAAGTAGTCAAGAATTAGACAATATTGCAATTTGGGGCATATGTTTATTATACAAAAAAACATTTTCTAAAATAGGCATATATAAAATATTGTTGAAGATTTTTAAAGTTCAAATAGATTCTTATTCATCTGTGCATGCCTGCATGTGTGCTAAATCATTTCATCGTGTCCAACTCTGTGTGATGCTATAGCCTGTAGCCAGCTGGGAATCTCTATCCATGGGATTCTCCAGGCAGGAATACTGGAGTGGGTTGCCATACCCTCCTCCAGGGGATCTCCCCAACTTAAGGATAGAACCCACATCTCTTTAAGTTTCCCGCATTAGCAGGCAGGTTCTTTACCATTAGCACCAAGGGAAAGGGAAGTTGCTCAGTTGTGTCTGACTCTTTGCGACCCCATGGACTGCAGCCTACCAGGCTCCCCCATCCATGGGATTTGCCAGGCAAGAGTACTGGAGTGGGGTGCCATCACCTTCTCTGATGGAAAGCCATCCCTATTCATCTACAAGTTTAAAGTTAACTCCAGTACTTTGGCCACCTCATGCGAAGAGTTGACTCATTGGAAAAGACTCTGATGCTGGGAGGGATTGGGGGCAGGAGGAGAAGGGGACGACAGAGGATGAGATGGCTGAATGGCACCACTGACTTGATGGACCTGAGTCTGAGTGAACTCTGGGAGTTGGTGATGGACAGGGAGGCCTGGCGTGCTGCGATTCATGGGGTCTCAAAGAGTCGGACACGACTGAGCAACTGAACTAAACTGAACTGAAAAATAAGATAACATATCCTATTTTAAATTCTCTTTCATATGAATTTAAGATGTAGCCCCAAATTAAGGAATTCTATCAATCCTTGTCCTAAAGCTAACAATTTATGTTCTTCAAGTAGAGGGCTATGTTCCATTTAAAAATTTTTTTCAACATTTTAAAAACTGAAAGACAGTACTACCACCAAAATGGTGGCCCTCCAAACTTTAAATATAACAAAAGACTTCATTACTGATACACACAAATGTCAAAAAGCCAACCTCAGACATTAAGAGCTTTGAAGTAACTAATGAAAAACTATTAGATAAGAATTCAAAATAGCACATAAGTGAACCACACAGGAGGGCTGAAATACATACCCAAAACAGGTATGTATTATTACTGAAACGGAAAGTGATACATTTCTTATTATACTTTTTTTTATTGGCCATAAACTAAGAACATATATATCACTGAAAAAATTAAAGTTATTGCATGGAAAAATTAACATGAATGATATAAAAGAACTAAAAACAAATCCAAATGAAAATCAGAAAGCTGATCCTTTATACTACCTTTTACCTGTTATAAAATAAATACAATTTAAATATCAAAATATAATAAAAACACTAAAATGAGTTTTGAAAACAGGATACAACAAATAATCATGTCCTTGGTCCTGGTCCTTGGATGAATGGACCAGATACCTGTTAAATAGTTTTAGCACTGAGATTTTATAACTATTCAATAATATAAATTATTGTAATCATTTTAGGTGTAACATTCAAACTGCATAATCTTTCTAATTTTTCTGCATGAAGCAAATAGTGATTTGCTTCAGGTTAAATATTATATATTATAATCATAATAATTATATTATAAATATAATTATTATAATATATTTCAGGTTAAAATAATTATGGACTTAGTATTAATTCATAAGAAATATTTAAAGTACACATGAAGTTTTCTAATTGCTATTTCACTTCTAACTTCTTTTCATAGCACTTACTAGGTTTTAAATTACTGATCATAATGTGTCCTAGTTCACTTAGATGATAAAGAACAAAACATTTGCATTTAAATTAGGACTGGGATTTAAAGTTTCATTTTTCAACTAAGCTGATCTACTTCTCAGTAAAATGACTGAAGATCTCATAGCAAAGTAATATCTCAGCAGGACATGGCCTCCATACTCATTTTCACATCAAATGCTAACCATTACATTATACTGATTTAAAAAAAAAAAGAAAAAAAGCATGACCCATGGATGAGAGCTGAGTTTTATAAATGTACAGGTCAGATTTAGATTTAGATTTATACTTTACATAAAGATGGTCCCAATATAGGGACAATATTAGGAGCAATATTAAGACAGAAGTTTGTTAATAGCTAATTTAAATAATTAATATGAAAAATCATGTTACATTTCAAGACCTCTAAATTTTTCCCATCTTAATTTCATTCACTAGTTTTTCTATCAATTCAAAATTGGATGATCCATAAAGAATCTCATGTATATATGTACATATTAATGAAGCATTTCTATGTTACTGTTTAGTAAACTAAATTGTTTACTTATATAACTTTCCCTTTAAATTCTCCAAACATATACAGAAATAGTTAAACTATTTGTGTAATTCACATTTAACTTATGCCATAAATGATTCTACAAAATAAGGTTAAATTGGAGTTTAATACATGAGGTATTTTTTTAATTAAAAAAAAAAAGAAATTATAAAAATTGCACATGAAATAAATCTAATTAGAAATTCTGAATATATAAAACATGGATATGCCACTGATTAGATTTAGGCTCTTAAACATAAGAAAAAAAGCTAATTTCAATTAATATTGTGCTAGTATTATGATACTAGCATTATAGAATAATACTAATATTTAGGATATAAATTGTATAACTGTTATTAAATACTATTCTTGAGAATAAACTTTACCCTAGTAATTTTGTTTAATCTGACAGGATTTCACCAACAATTCAAACAATGACCATTCATTTGCAAAGGGAAAGGCCAGGACTGACACTTTTCCTACTTCATATTATAATCATTATGCTATACCTAGTAAGAATTTTTTTATTTTTTATCAAGGAAGTCACTCCTTTGTGGTTATAAAATTTGTCAACTTTTTTTTTACTTTGCGTAAATATATCTGCCTTAATCCTAAAGAAACTTTATTAGCATTTTAAGGATAAAAACCACTATTATAATATATTTACATAGCACCAAGGGCACCATGCATAATCTAAACAATTAAAAAATACCATAAGTTACATATTGAAAGAAAACTTACCAGACAGTGGTTTCCACTTGACTGTCATTGAGCTGCCGGTTGTCTAGTTGTGCAAAAAGTGGGAAAAGCACTTGAATCCCTCCAATTGAATGAATTGCACTATGAATTGAATGTGTAACTATAGCTTTTACATCCTATGTTCAAAAACAAAAATGCTTATTAAATTTTCTAAAGCATATTATCACTATTTCCTTGTTTCAAATAACTTTGTTAAGAAAATTAAATAAAATAGATATTTTTAAATCAATTTTTAAAATTTTAAATCAAAATTATATAATTTTATACACATTTAAAATAAAAATTTGAAATATTTTGATAATCACTTAAATTTAAAGCTTAAGTTGAGAGATTTTTACACTGAAAATATGTGTCTAAATCAAAATATATTTTAAAATAAGAGATGCTATTAATCAATACAAAAGCACTCAAGTAATTTTTATTAGGGAAAAAATACTTACAGGAAAGTATTTTTATATTTACAATTATCTATTTACTAATTCACTGATTTTATTTCAAAGGATAAGAAACATAAAATATAACAGAAAAGACAGATTTCCTACTAAGGAGACAAATCCAAGGTAAACTATATTGCCAAATAAAATGCAGAAGGCAACAACACCATTCAAAGAACTAGAAAACCAAAAAAGAAAAACAAACAGCAACTGGAGATTTACAGGCGAGCAATGAGGGTTCTTGCCTGGAGAATCCCAGGGACGGAGGAGCCTGGTGGGCTGCCGTCTATGGGGTCGCACAGAGTGGGACACGATTGAAGCAACTTAGCAGCAGCAGCAGCAATGTATAAAATGTAAAATAAAGACACAGTGTTGATGAGAACATTAAGACTAAGCTACTATTCACCTACCTGGAGCATTAGAGCATGTGGGGAATGCACAAAGATCGAAGCGTTTTCCTTTGGTGATGATTCCAGGCACAGTTGAGCATCAGTGGCTTTAGCGTTATATGTAAATGCAATACTACTTGCAAGTTTCCCATCATACAGAACCTGTTTATGATGTTCTGCTAAATGAATATCACTTTCAGACTTAAACTTGAAGGTGCTCTGAAAAAATAAAACTTAAGTTAAACACTCTTTAAATGAAACATAAAAATCTCAAGTTTTAAAGCAGAAAAACATTTAAGATAAATGATTTGTTGTGACATTTCCATGTGTTGGGAACTTGTCAGTGGCATTATTTTGTTATTCTCACCTCAGTTCTGTGAGTTACAGTTTATTATGCTAATAAACATCTTCATGTTATCATTTTTACTAAAATTGTGATCATATATAAAATAATTTTATTAAGATATTATAAGGTCAGATGGTATTAAGTGTAAATAGGCTTTTACTTCAATAATTCATAACATAAATTAAAATTTATCTTGTTAACACTTTCAAAAGCATGTATAGAAGTAAACAGTGCCCGGCACATGAACTATTAATAGAGAAACAACACTATCGGTTGAGACTAAAGAAAGTTTATTCACAAAAATATGTCTTTATTACAAAAAGTGTATCAAGATAGTGGTATCAATGCTACTCCACAAAAAATCACAATAGCCATTTCAAAACCCAGAAGAAAAGTTCATGTTATCACTTTAAATAAAGGACAAGAAATAAAGGACCACAATAAGAAAAGTATGGTTAGAAACAGTTAAAATTTCTCTGCAGGTGTATAAAACTGACAATGATAAATACATTTAACCTTTGCAAAAATCACATATTAGTATCCCATCACTTTAAGGCAAATAGATGTGGAAACAATGGAAACAGTGACAGACTTCCTTTTCATGGGCTCCAAAATCACTGCAGATGGAGACTGCAGCCATGAAATTAAGACACTTGCTTCTTGGAAGAAAAGCTATGACAAACCTGGACAGCATATTAAAAAGCAGAGACATTACTTTGTCAACAGAGGTCTGTCTAGTCAAAGCTATGGTTTTTCCAGTAGTTATGTTTGCATGTGAGAGTTGGACCATAAAGAAGGCTGAGCACTGAAGAATCGATGCGTTTGAACTGTGGCGTTGAAGAAGACTCTTGAGAGTCCCTTGGACTGTGAGGATACTAAACCAGTCAAATCTGAAGGAAATCAGTCCTGAATGTTCATTGGAAGGACTGATGTTGAAGCTGAAACTCCAATACTTTGGCCACATGATGCAAAGAACTGACTCACTGGAAAAAACCCTGATGCTGGGAAAGATTGAAGGTAGGAGGAGAAGGGGACGACAGAGGATGAGATGCTTGGATGGCATCACTGACTCAATGGTCATGAGTCTGAGCAAGCTCCTGGAGTTGGTGATGGAAGGCCTGGAGTTCAATCCATGGGATCACAAACAGTCAGACACAACTGAGTGACTGAACTGAACTGCATGCAGATCAAACATGTCAGGACAAATTTAGCCAATTATCTACAGTTTTCTGAACTACTACTGAAAGAGTCTTACTAACTTGAACCTGGATGCAAATTGTTCATTATTAGCATGTCAGAAGATAGGAGCAGCATGAAAAATGAAATCTGTGTGTATGTTGCTATAGATGGTACCTTTACTTTTTAAATGTATGCATGTCTATATATTTGAATATTAGACATAAGGTAAGAAAATGTCACTATTTTGGACCAGATCTTTTGCTATCTTCTCAATTAAATGGGATGTAGAACATTATCTCTCATTTCAATGTTTCCTAATTTAATTGTTTTTATAACTCACGGATTCATACAAGATAGAGGTAACAGGTAAATTAAAATCTGAATCAAAGACTCTACTTCAATTCCTAATGTACTAAATAGGTGACATTATAACAGGAAATTGAAACAAAAAATTCTTTTAAAAATATTTTAATAAATATATGAGCTAACTACTGGCAATACAAAATCCATGTAATTGCCTCCTTCACTGATTGCCTTAGTGTTATAAAATAAATACTTTATTATGTATGTCAGAAAAATCATAAACGGTCAAAATGTTTAACATCTGAATATTTTTAAGATGCTATTTAAAAAATTACTGGAGTACAGTTGATTTAAAATGTTGTATTAGTTTGCTACACATCCACTTTTTTTTAATGCATTCTTCCCATACAGGTCCTTATGGAGCATTGAGAAGGGTTTCCTGTGCTATACAGTAGGTCCTTATTAGTTATCTATTTTATATATAGCAAAGTGTATATGTCAATCCCAACATTTGTGTTTTTAACACCTTCTTAGAGTAAGATTTAACAAATATGTTAGAATTTTGACCTATTTTGTGAACCAAAGATCAAAAGCACTATTAATTATTTTAGAGTAAAACCAAAGAGCTAACTTGTAGAAAGGAGAAGGGAATGGCACCCTACTCCAGTACTCTTGCCTGGAAAATCCCATGGGCGGAGGAGCCTGGTGGGCTGTCGTCTATGGGGTCACACAGAGTTGGACATGACTGAAGCGACTTAGTAGCAGCAGCAGCAGCAGCAACTTGTAGAAATAAAATTATTTGAGGGAATTTGGGAGAACGGTATATAGAACACTGAGACACTGGGGAACCTGACCAAATAAGTAAAGACTACAGGAGTTGGATAAGATAAAGGCAAACTGTAGGACAATCAAGTAGAGAAGTGAAGTCTCTTTATGCTGTTAATAATATACCAAGAAGAGCAATATGTAAAGGATGGGAATAGCAACTGGAAAAAGAGCAACATATGCTCTTAGTAGAGGCTACATTAGGATTTTTTTATAAATTTGGCATCAAAAGCAAAGACAACAAAAGCAAATATTAACAAGCGGGACTACATAAAACCACAAAGTTTCTGCACAGCAACAAAGAGGAAAAGTGAAAGTGAAGTCTCTCAGTTGTGTATGACTCTTTGCGACCCCATGGACTGTAGCCTAACAGGCTTCTCCATCCATGGGATTTTCCATGGACAAGAGTACTGGAGTAGGTTGCCATTTCCTTCTCCAGATCTTCCCGACCCAGGGATTGAACCCAGGTCTCCTGCATCGTAGGCAGATGCTTTACCATCTGAGCCACTAGGGAAGTAAACTAGGAGAGAATATCTACAAATCATATGTCTGATTCAGGTATGACCTAAATCAAATCCCTTATGATTGTACAGTGGAAGTGAGAAATAGATTTAAGGGCCTAGATCTGATAGACTGCCTGATGAACTATGGAATGAGGTTCTTGACATTGTACAGGAGACAGGGATCAAGACCATTCCCATGGAAAAGAAATGCAAAAAAGCAAAATGGCTGTCTGGGGAGGCCTTACAAATAGCTGTGAAAAGAAGAGACACTAAAAGCAAAGGAGAAAAGGAAAGATATAAGCATCTGAATGCAGAGTTCCAAAGAATAGCAAGAAGAGATAAGGAAGCCTTCCTCAGCGATCAATGCAAAGAAATAGAGGAAAACAACAGAATGGGAAAGACTAGAGATCTCTTCAAGAAAATTAGAGATACCAAGGGAACATTTCATGCAAAGATGGGCTCGATAAAGGACAGAAATGGTATGGACCTAACAAGCAGAAGATATTAAGAAGAAGTGGCAAGAACACACAGAAGAACTGTACAAAAAAGAGCTTCACGACCCAGATAATCACGATGGTGTGATCACTCACCTAGAGCCAGACATCCTGGAATGTGAAGTCAAGTGGGCCTGAGAAAGCATCACTAGAAACAAAGCTAGTGGAGGTGATGGAATTCCAGTTGAGCTATTTCAAATCCTGAAAGATGATGCTGTGAAAGTGCTGCACTCAATATGCCAGCAAATTTGGAAAACTCGGCAGTGGCCACAGGACTGGAAAAGGTCAGTTTTCATTCCAATCCCAAAGAAAGGCAATGCCAAAGAATGCTCAAACTACCGCACAACTGCACGCATCTCACACACTAGTAAAGTAATGCTCAAAATTCTGCAAGCCAGGCTTCAGCAATACGTGAACCGTGAACTTCCTGGTGTTCAAGCTGGTTTTAGAAAAGGCAGAGGAACCAAAGATCAAATTGCCAACATCTGCTGCATCATCGAAAAAGCAAGAGAGTTCCAGAAAAACATCTATTTCTGCTTTATTGACTATGCCAAAGCCTTTGACTGAGTGGATCACAATAAACTGTGGAAAATTCTGAAAGAGATGGGAATACCAGACCACCTGATCTGCCTCTTGAGAAATTTGTATGCAGGTCAGGAAGCAACAGTTAGAACTGGACATGGAACAATAGACTGGTTCTAAATAGGAAAAGGAGTACGTCAAGGCTGTATATTGTCACCCTGCTTATTTAACTTATATGCAGAGTACATCATGAGAAACGCTGGACTGGAAGAAACACAAGCTGGAATCAAGATTGCCAGGAGAAATATCAATAACCTCAGATATGCAGATGACACCACCCTTATGTCAGAAAGTAAAGAGGAACTAAAAAGCCTCTTGATGAAAATGAAAGTGGAGAGTGAAAAAGTTGGCTTAAAGCTCAACATTCAGAAAACGAAGATCATGGCATCCGGTCCCATCACTTCATGGCAAATAGATGGGGAAACAGTGGAAACAGTGTCAGACTTTATTTTTGGGGGCTCCAAAATCACTGCAGATGGTGACTGCAGCCATGAAATTAAAACACGCTTACTCCTTGGAAGGAAAGTTATGACCAACCTAGATAGCATATTCAAAAGCAGAAACATTACTTAGCCAACAAAGGTCCATCTAGTCAAGGCTATGGTTTTTCCTGTGGTCATGTATGGATGTGAGAGTTGGACTGTGAAGAAGGCTGAGCCCCGAAGAATTGATGCTTTTGGACTGTGGTGCTGGAGAGGAATCTTGAGAGTCCCTTGGACTGCAAGGAGATCCAACCAGTCCATTCTGAAGGAGATCAGCCCTGGCATTTCTTTGGAGGGAATGATGCTGAAGCTGAAACTCCAGTACTCTGGCCACCTCATGCGAAGAGTTGACTCACTGGAAAAGACCCTGATGCTGGGAGGGATTGGGGGCAGGAGGAGAAGGGGACCACAGAGGATGAGATGGCTGGATGGCATCACTGACTCGATGGACGTGAGTCTGAGTGAACTCCGGGAGTTGGTGATGGACAAGGAGGCCTGGTGTGCTGCGATTCATGGCGTCGCAAAGAGTCAGACATAACTGAGGGACTGAACTGAACTGAAATGAACTGATAAGGGGTTAATATATAAAATATAAAAGTAACTCACACAACTCAACAGCAAAGAAACAATTCATTTAAAACACAGGCAGAAGATGTGAACACACATATTTTTTCTGAATATGATGTAAAATAGATAGCCCAAAGGTACATGAAAAGCTACTCAAAGTCACTAACCACCAGAGAAACACAAATCAAAACCACAATGAAGAGTATTATCAGAAAAACAAGAGATAATAAACGTTGGTGAGGATGTATAGAAAGGCAGAGAATAACAAGGATGTTCATATCCAAAGATAAATAAATGAACAAAGAAAAAGTGGGATATATGTGCATTGGAATGTTAGTCATAAGGAAAGTATGGTATCTTGCCATTTACAACAACATGCACGGGCCTTAAGAGCATTATGAAAAGTAAAATAAGTCAGACAGGAAAAAAATATATGACCTCACTTGTGTGTGGTACCTAAAAGAAAAAAACAAACAAACATCAAGTTCACAGATACAGAGAACAGACAGATGGTTAGCCAGAGATAAAGGAGGTGGTGGTGGTGTTCAGTCTCTAAGTCATGTCTGACTCTTTGTGACCCCATGGGCTGCAGTACACCAGGTTCCTCTGTCCTATACTATCCTCCGGAATTTGCTCAAATTCATTTCCATTGGGTCAGTGATGCTATCTAACCATCTCATCCTCTGCCACCCCTGTTTCCTTTTGCCTTCAATCTTTCCCAGTACCAGGGTACTTTCCAATGAGTCAGCTCTTCCCTTCAAGCAGCCAAAGTATTGAGGAGTTTCAGCTTCAGCAATGAATATTCAGAGTTTATTTTCCTTTAGGATTGACTGGTTTGATCTTGCTGTCCAAGGGACTCTCAAGAGTCTTCTCCACCACCACAATTCGAAAGCAATTCTTCAGTGCTCAGCCTTTTTTAGGACTTCCCAGGTGGCACTAGTAGTAAAGAATCTGCCTGCCAATGCAGGAGATGTAAGACACACAGGTTCAATCCCTGAGTTGGGAAGATACCCTAGAGAAGGAAATGGCAACCCACTCCCATATTCTTGCCTATAAAATCCCATGGACAGAGGAGCCTGGAGGGCTACAGTTCACAGTAGCCAAGAGTCAGACATGACTGAAGCAATTTAGCACAGCCTTTTTTATGGTCCAACTCTCGCATCCTTACATGAGTAATGGAAAAACTATAGCCCTGACTATATGGATCTTTGTCAGCAGACTGATGTTTGCTTTTAATGTGCTTTCTAGGTTTGTCATATCTTTCCTTTCAAGCAGCAATCATCTTTTAATGTCATAGCTGCAAGTCATGGTCTGCAGTGATTTTGGAGCCCAACAAAATAAAATCTGTCACTGCTTTCATTGTTTCCCCTTCTACTTGCCATGAAGTGTTGGGACTGGACGCTATGATCTAAGTGTTTTGTGTTTTTTTTTTTAACTTTGAGTTTCACGAATTTGGGGGGGTGGCTAAATTGCTGAAAGGGGTGAAAAGGAATAAACTTCCAGTTATAAAATAGGAATGTAATATACAGCAGGGTGATAGTGTATGGTATATTTTAAAGTTGCTAAAAGAAAAAATTTTTAAAGTTTTTATTACACACACACAAAATTTGTAACTATGATGATGGATGTTAACTAGAACTTATTGTGGTGATCATGTTGCAATATACTCAAAATATACAATCATGTTGTACACCTGAAACTAATATATTTCAATTGTATGTTAATTTTTCTAAGTTAAAAAAAAAGGGGAAAAAAGTTTTGTAGAGATTTATACAGGAAACAAAAGACGAGATCATGAGTAGAATTAAGATTCTTCTGCACAAACACTTATGTACTGGGCGTGCATACTTCAGCTATCTTGAGTATCGTTGGTAAATGCTGATTTCTCAATTATTCTGTTGTAGCCAGAACCAGTAGGAAATATCTAGAAGCGTCACCAGAATTATTGTTCATTATGAAGCATAAGTCAATATAAGGTGCTGCTGCTAAGTCGCTTCAGTAGTGTCCGACTCTGTGCGACCCCATAGATGGCAGCCCACCAGGCTCCCTCGTCCCTGGGATTCTCCAGGCAAGAACACTGGAGTGAGTTGCCATTTCCTTCTCCAGTGCATCAAAGTGAAAAGTGAAAGTGAAGTCGCTCAGTCATGTCCGACTCTTAGCGACCCCATGGACTGCAGCCTACCAGGCTTCTGCGTCCATGGGATTTTCCAGGCAAGAGTACTGGAGTGGGGTGCCATTGCCTTCTCCCAATATAAGGTAGGTCTATCCTAACCCTATTCCCAAATATCTTATAAAACATTTTACCCAGGAAGCATGTACCCAATGAGGAGATTATTCTGATGTTCTAGTTTTTTGTTTTTGCTTTGTTTTCTTTTAAGCACAGCTTCCTAGAGGAGATTTTGCTTCCTAATTACAGACTTTGCTTATTAGTGCTTTTTAAATATAAAATATGGGCAATTCTGACAAATCTATATAAAAACTCTACTTTAGCTAATAAATCAAATACAAATAGGCCCATTAGATGATTTTCTGCTGGTTTCATTGGGATCCTTCAAATACGGTATTGCTAACAGACTCATTTTTTTTTTCAGCTCCAACAGATATTCATTCTTCCAATGTGAATTAATATAAATAATGTTTACTCATAAATGTTTGCCAAAACAGTAAAATGCATGAAATAATAATGATTATAAACAACATGCTACCTAGTGTTCACTCATAATCAAGCATTTTAATTTAAAAATGAATCTTAAAATATATGCAACACCAGCAAAAACACGGCAAATTTGTTAACTCTCCCCTTACTAGCTTTCAATATAAATTTATATTTTAAAAATTTATTTTCCTAAATAAAATTCTATGCTTATGGAACAAAAATAATTAGTCTTGAAATATCTAGAAAATAGAAATTAGAAATATAAATAAATGTACTTCAAAAATTCTCTAAAAAGGCAGCATGTAAACATGTTAAATGTTATACAATCCTCAAATTGTCTCTTAACATGTCAAAGTGTGAAGGTATAAATTATACAACTTCCTAATTCCGATGAGCTGTCATATTCACTGTTCTTAATGCAGAATGACATGAGCATCTGACCCTTTGGAGGAGAGAGGAGGTAAGTAACACAGATAGTAAAACTCTTGAGGAAAGAGCAGATGAAAATTGTTTTTAGACCACACACACTGTTGTATCTAAAATTTTGTAGAATTTGAACCTGAAATTCTTTTCAAAGAGCAAGATAAACCAAAGTCTCAGCCTGTAACCGAAATTCATGTTGGAAAACCATACTTTATTGATTCCAATACTTAAGACAGTTTTTAGTTTACCATGCTATACCACCTAGAATTTCCAATGGAAATTCAAGCTTCAAGAACAGCTTACAAATATTCAATTAACTATAATCTACTATTACATACTGTTAAACTTCTGACATTGTATTTATTTTATCTGTAAAACAGCCCATCTTGGGTAAAGATTGCAATAGCCATCTTTGTTTTCTTCAAAAGCTCCACTAAGAGTTGTTGAGTGAGTTACTGCAGCCACTACAGAAACTGGTATGGAGTTTTCTCCAAAAATTAAAACCAAAACTTCCATGTGGCCCAGCAACTTCACTTTTGGATATATATCCAAAGAAAACAAGAACACTAACTAGAAAAGATATACACAGCCCCACATTCACCGAACATTATTTACTTTAACCAATACATGGAAGCAAACTAAGTATCCATTGATAGATGAATGAATAAAGATAAGATGGTATTAATTATTTCATGGGGTCGCAAAGAGTTGGACGCAACTGAACGACTGAAATGAACTGAATTATTCAAGTATAAAAAAGAAGGAAATCTTGCGATTTACAACAACATGGATGGACTTTTAGGGGATCGAAAGGGAAAGTGTATCCATGCTCAGTCATATCCGACTTTTTTCGACTCCTTGCGACCCCATGGACTGTAGTCCACCATGGTTCCTCTGTTCATGGAAATCTCAAGGCAAGAATTCTGGAGTGGGTTGTCATTCCCTTCTCCAGGGGATCTTCCTGACCCAGAGATCAAATCAAGGTCTCCTGCATTGCAGGCAGATTCTTTACCATCTGAGACACCAGGAAAGCCCCTTAGAGTATTAAGTCAAGTGAAATAAGTCAGAGAAAGACAAACATTACTCATACGGAGAATCAAAAATTGAGGCCTACATACAGAGAACCGACTAGTGATTGCAAGAGGTAAGTGTAAGGGATGGGAAAGTGGATGAAGGTGGTCAAAGAGTACAAACTTCTAGTTATAAGATAAATAAGTTCTGGGTATGCAATATACCTTATGATCCAGCAATCCCACTGCTGGGCATACACACTGAGGAAACCAGAAGGGAAAGAGACACGTGTACCCCAATGTTCATCCCAGCACTGTTTATAATAGCCAGGACATGGAAGCAACCTAGATGTCCATCAGCAGATGAATGGATAAGAAAGCTATGGTACATATACACAATGGAGTATTACTCAGCCATTAAAAAGAAAACATTTGAATGTTCTTTCTAATGAGGTGGATGAAACTGGAGCCTATTATACAGAGTGAAGTAAGCCAGAAGGAAAAACACCAATACAGTATACTAATGCATATATATGGAATTTAGAAAGATGGTAACAATAACCCTGTGTACGAGACAGCAAAAGAGACACTGATGTATAGAACAGTCTTATGGACTCTATGGGAGAGGGAGAGGGTGGGAAGATTTGGGAGAATGGCATTGAAACATGTAAAATATCATGTATGAAACGAGATGCCAATCCAGGTTCGATGCACGATACTGGATGCTTGGGGCTGGTTCACTGGGACAACCCAGAGGGATGGTATGGGGAGGGAGGAGGGAGGAGGGTTCAGGATGGGGAACACATGTATACCTGTGGCGGATTCATTTTGATATTTGGCAAAACTAATACAATTATGTAAAGTTTAAAAATAAAATAAAATTAAAAAAAAATTAAAAAACAAACAAAAAAAAGAATGTTGACTATAGTTAATAACAGTATGTTTGAAAGTTCCTGAGAGTAGATTTTAAAAGTTCTCAATACACACAAAAATTATAACTATGAAAGGTGACAGATTTGTTAATTATCTTTACTGTGATAAATCTTGCAATATATACATGTCAAATCATTATGCTCTACACATTAAAGTAAGAAATTTGTTGTTGTTATTGTCTAGTCACTAAGTCATGTCTCACTCTTTGCAACCCCATGGACTGTAGCCCACCAGGCTCTGTTGTCCATCCATGGGATTGTCCAGGCAAGAATACTACAGTGGGTTGCTATTTCCTTCTCCAAGGGATCTTTCCAACTCAGGGATCGAACCCGCATCTTCTGCTTGGCAGGTGGAATCTCTACCACTGTGCCACCAGGGAAACCCAAACTAAGAGAAGTTATGATAAATTACATTTCAATAAAACTGGACAAAAAGCTTTAAAAATTAAAAAAGAATATCATATTGTCTGTACAGTACAACGGAGTTAAAATCTGTAGCTTCAAAACCAGTTAGACTTGCATCTGAATCTCAACTCTATCACCTACAGTTGTGAAACCACCCACAAGTTATTTGCCTTTCATCTGCTACACACCCAACACACAAAATACTATAAATAAAGCACTATAAACAATACCTGGTACTTTTAAAGCCAAATGGTAGCTGCTATTATCACTATATCCTTTTCTACTTAATACTATACATCTTCTATGTTAATTTTTCTTAAACATTACTCATAAAACATTCACCATAAACTTTATGGTAATGGCATAATATATAGATGACAGTGAAATTCAGGTAACTGACATAGCTGCTAATTAGGCAAAATTTCACTGAGTAGAACCTTAATCAATCAAACTGGAATTACTTAACACGAATATGAGAAAATGTGTCACAACACTGCTAAATGCAAGAAAACTGTTTATCTAATTATTATATGAGCAGAGGCATGTTATTTTCTAACACTAATCTCTGAAACCTTCACAGGCATCAAAAATATAGTCATTTATCATTGAATTTATGTTAGGATAACATACATATGACAAAATCTATTCCTTTCCCCAGACTCATTATGTGACAAATGTTGCTGATATTAACATAGTAATGACATTCCAATATTCAAGGAATCACTTTTCCTGATATACAATTAAGAGAATGTTTCCACTTATATAATGTACAATGATTTTCTCTTCAAAATGAATAAATAGTCCATCTGAATTCATTAAAAAATTAGCATCCAAACTCTAATATCTCCAAACATCTCAAGGCAAATACATAAATAGGATTAAACCATTCTCCTGCTAGCGATTTTTTGATAATTCCACATTAAAGGAAATTATTTTGATATTCAAAGCCTTCATCAACTTGGTTTCAGCTTACAGTAATCACTCTCACATTCTACCACAAATCACTCTATCTACTCTCTATTTTGCTTTGCAGTCACACCTGATTATGGAACAATCCATAAACATATCCCTTGCTTCTATCTCTTCATTCATGCCCACTGTCCTGCTCTGCCTCTTAAATTTATTTTTTCAAGAACCCTAAAAAATATATTTCTCTATGAAGAGTTCCTAAATCTTCTGTAGCTGGAATTAATCATCATTCCACAAAATGTTAATAGTATCTGCATTATACTTTCTTTGTGGTATACATACCAACTTTTAATTACAAATGTTTACATATACAATTATTCTCATAATAAAGTATAAGCTTACTCATTTTTAATCCCCAAAGCTTAGAATGGTTCATTGAATAAAACAATTATTTAATATGTTATTTGATTTTACTCAACTACATGCCCTGCATGCATGCATGCTAAGTCGCTTTAGTCGTGTCTGACTCTTTGCGACCCTATGGACTGTATGTAGTCTGCCAGGCTCCTTCATCCATGGTGTTCTCCAGGCAAGAATACTGGAGTGGGTTGCCATTTCCTCCTCCTGGGGATCTTCCCACCCAGGAACCAAACCAACGTCTCTTATGTCTCCTGCATTGGCAGGCAGGTTCTTTACCACTAGTGCCAGCTGGGAAGCCCAACACATGCCCTACAATCATGATTACCAGTCCCTGATAAACAAGAATGTAGAGAAAAGAAAAGATTATATAGCCACAACTGTGCCAACAAAAAGGGCAAATGGATTAGTATAGAATATTTCAATGAATGAAGTGAAGACAGTACTTCAACATAGCTTAAAATGACCCAACCAATCAAATCCTAAAATTAAGACAAAATATCAAATTAGCGTAAGTGCCAAGTAAGAATCATTAAGTACAGATATGAAACCATTCATGTCCTTTGTCCTACACTGAACTTTTAATGAATTTAAGTAAATTTAAGTAAAAAGTTATGCAACAGTTATGCACTGAATATTTAATGAATTTAAGTAAATTTAAGTAAAAAGTTATGCAAAACTTCCACTCTGGCTCATAATCACTACTTTTTAAAAACAATTTTTGTGAAGCAGTTTAGTGATACTTCTTTCCCTTTTTTGTTTGTTTTTTGGGGGAGTATAATTATGTATAATACCTATGTATCATAGGTATCATTATAACTATGATGCTTATGAACTCAGAGCCTATGGTTTCTAAAAATAATGACCGAAACAAAATACTGCAAATGTATAAATAGCTTCTCCATGTCTGCATTTTAACATTGCTGAAATATATGTACATTCCATTATCAGATAATAAACCTTTACTTTCATTTTGTTCATAGAGCTATCAAAGTAATCAGAAATGTTTAATATAGTCTCTTGAAAGTTATAAAATTTTGGGAGGGGAAATATAATGTAAGATGTCTAATAAAACCTAGCCTTACTTGGGAAAAAAATGGTCTTAATTTTTTCAATCTGTTATATAAAGATCATTATTTTGTAGTTTGGCTTATAGCAGCAAAACAATTTCATATCATATTTAATTGTATCATATTTAAAAAATGTGATCTAATTTAAATGACTGTAAACATATAATCAATCATGTAAATATAATTGTCTTGACTTAATCCCATTTGCGGCATTCAGATCACTACCAACTAGTCAAATAATAAGCTGATCTATGCATAAATATAAATATTTATTGCATTATTACTTTAAGAAGCATTTTTAAAAAGAGAATTATTATATAAAACGATATGAGTAGGATGGGGATGAGAACAAGGAATGACTGTGAATAGGCATGTGAGATCTTTCTGGGGTGGTGGTAATGTTCTAAAATTGGATTGTGGTGATGTTTGCACAACTCTATAAACATAGATAAAATAATGTGTATACTTAAGAGGAGAGAACTGTAAATTATATGTCAATAAAACTGCTACATATGTTAACAATAAAACATTCAAGAACATTTTGCACTAATTATTCTCAAAGGGGAATTCCCTTGTGGCTCAGATGGTAAAGAATCCTCCTGCAATGCAGGAGAGCTGGGTTTGATCCCTGGGTTGGGAAGAGACCCTGGAGAAAGGAAAGGCTACCCACTCCAGTATTCTGGCCTGGAGAATTCCATGGACTGTATAGTCTATGGGATTGCAAAGAGTCAGACATGACTGAGCGACTTGCACTTTCACTTTCATTCTCAAAGGAGTGACATATGATGCAGCTTTCTTAAATATAGAACACTTCAGTATAATATTTCAGTATGGAATATTACATGAAAAAAGAGGACAAGATACATTCTTTTCAAGGACACATGGAATGACTAGCAAAAAGAACACATTTGGGTTCATAAAACAAACTTCAGCAAATTTCCAAAGACTAAAATCATATGAATGAAATGCATATATTCCTTGATAAGTAAAATTAAAAAGCATTCCAAGAAATATAAAATATGAATTCTCTGACATTTGTTTAAAAATCTGTATTTATGTTTTAATTTCTATACAGAGAACACTGTAGGCTGGAACTTCAATGGTGAGTTCTTACAAATACTGAAGAGAAAATTAAAAGAAGATTGAATGTATACAACAGTCTTTTGGACTCTGTGGGAGAGGGAGAGGGTGGGATGATTTGGGAGAATGGCACTGAAACATGTATAATATCATATATGAAACAAGTAGCCAGTCCAGGTTCTATGCACGATACTGGATGCTTGGGGCTGGTGCACTGGGACGACCCAAAGGGATGGTATGGGGAGGGAGGAGGGAGGAGGGTTCAGGATGGGGAACACATGTATACCTGTGGCGGACTCATTTCGATGTATGGCAAAACAAATACAGGATTGTAAAGTTAAAAAATAAAATTAAATTAAATTTAAAAAAAAGAAGAAGAAAATTGAAAATGATACTAAAGTAATCCATGTAGTCAACAAACAAACAAGCCACAGAATGTGAACAAGGCTCTAGTACCCAGACATGCAACAATATATTACCTAAAAATGTCTGCTTTCCAACCAAACATCAAGAGAGAGAGAAAGAAAGAGGAAAATATGACATATATATGGAAAAAGAAGCAGGCAACAGAAACGGCTTGTGAGAGCAGCCCAGATGTCAGATTTAACAGAAAAAGATTTCAAAGAAGCCATTAAAAATATGTTCAAAGAACTAAAGGAAACCACAATCAGAGAAGTAAATACAGTTATGAAAAGGTCACATTAAACAGACGGTATCAATTAAGAGATAGATAATGCTACATAGGAAAGTGAAGTGAATAAATTTTAAGGGTTCTAATCACAGGAAATTTTTTGTCTTTTTTCTTTTTTTTATATCATATCTGTATCAGAAGATGGATACTAGCTGAATCTATTATAATAGTAATTTCACAGTCTATTTAATCAAATCACCATGATGTATGCCTGAAACTTACTCAGTGATGTATGCCAAATACTTCTATATAAAACTGGAAAAAATTAATAAAATTAGTATTTTATTAAAATAACAGTAAAATTTGTATTTTAAAATAGTAATATAATTAAAATTTAACATTATTTCTTAAAAGAGAGAAAGATACTATAAAAACAATCCAAATAGAAATTCTGGAGTTGAAAAGTATAACTGAATTGAAAAATTCTACAGAGGGTGTGAACAGTAGATGTGAAAAATCAGAAGAATTAGCAAATATAAATACTGATTATGCAATCCAAAAATCAGAGATGAAAAATACTGAAGAATGATCAAAGTCTCAGAAAAAATGGAGGAAACAAGTGTATGAACATATAAAGAAAGAGAATATCAGAGGTAGACAAGAAAGAGAAAAGAGAGGCAAATATTCAAAACCTTAATGGATAGAAGTTATCAATTTATTGAAAAGCACTGTATTACTCATTCAGCAAGCCGATGAACTTGAAGAAGAATTAAAGCAAGGAAATCTGCTAACAGAAAAGTCGTACATAGTAATGCTGAAACACAAGGAGAAAATCTTAAAAGCAGCAAGAGAAAAATGACTATTTACTTCTCATCTGAAAAAATGGAGGCCAGAACACAGAGGAATAAAACATTCAAAGTATTCAAAGGAAAAAAATAAAAATCAACCAAGAATTTATATCCAGCAATCTAAAAGGAAAACAAGATACATGCCCAAGTAAATAAAAACTGATATAAAGGGCTATTAGCTGATCTAAGTTCAGTTCAGTCGCTCAGTCATGTCAGACTCTTTGCGACCACAAAAACTGCAGCACGCCAGGCTTCCCTATCCGTCACCAACCGCCGGAGCTTGCTCAAATCATGTCCGTCGACTCGGTGATACCCTCCAACCATCTAATGCTCTGTTATCCTCTTCTCCTCCTACCTTCAATCTTTCCCAGCATCAGGGTCTTTTCCAATGAGTCAGTTCTTCGCATCAGGTGGCCAAAGTATTGGAGTTTCAGCTTCAACATCAGTCTTTCCAATGAATATTCAGGACTGATTTCCGTTGGGATTGACTGGTTGGATCTCTTTGCAGTCCAAGAGACTCTCAAGAGTCTTCTCCAACACCACAGTTCAAAAGCATCAATTCTTCAGCACTCAGCTTTCTTTATGGTTCAATTCTCACATCCATACATGACTACTAGAAAAACCATAGCTTTGAATAGATGGACCTCTGTCGTCAAAGTAATATCTCTGCTTTTTAATACGCCAAGTTGGTCATAGCTTTTCTTCCAAGGAGCAAGCGTCCTTTAATTTCATGAATTACATAAACACAAGAAATAACAAAGAAAGTCTTTCAAGCTAAAAGTAAAGAGCTCAGACAGCAATTTGAATTGACATGAAAAACAATGAGCATCAAGTAGTCATGAAGTTATAAAAGATGGTAAAAATGTATATTTATTCTCCTTTATTCCCTCTTAATTGATTTCAAAGCAATTTTATAAAATATATATACATTATGTATGCTTTTGCCTATAACATAAAAATGTAATGCATTTGCTAATAACAACACAAAGGAGGAGGGTGGAAAAAGCCATATTGAGCTAACGAAGTAAGTTCAGGTGGTAAATGAACAAATGAGGGAATCATAAATAAAAAATGAGCTTAATATAACAAAATCTATAAACCAGTTACTTTTCCTTTCTTGACTTCCTTAAAAGACATATAAGTATATAATATAATAATTAGAATAATGTAATGTTGGGTTTGTAACCAACACTGTAGTATGTACTACATATAACAATTTAACACAAAAAGCAAAAAACACAATAGACCTATAAAAGTAACATTTCTATATCTCACAGTAATTAACTTGGTATAAACCTGAAGCTGATTCTAAGTTAAAATTTAAGTGGCAAGTACTACAGCAAACATTAAATAAATAAGGCCAAAAAAAAGTGAAAAAACAAATGAAAATGCTACAGTAAAAAATAATCATTTAATTCAAAATAAAGCAGTAAAGAAGGAATAAAGGAATCAAAAGAACATAATGCATAGGTAACAAATAAAATGATGAATGTAAATTCAACTATATCAGTAAAATTAAACGTGAATGGAAAAACAATACAATCAAAAGAGAATATTATTAGACAGGATAATAAAACAAGACCTACACTGTGTTGCCTATAGGAGACATACTTCAGATTCAAAGTTGAAAATGGATTCAAAGTAAATGAAAGGGAAAATTTATCAATAAATCACAAGCTCCAATAACTGTGCTAATATCTGAGACAAACACTTCAAAAAAAATATTACTAGATATAAAGAAACATTTAATAATAATAAAAGAGTCAAACCATTAGGAAAATGATAATATATGTGGACCTAACAACCAAGCACCAAAATACATGAAGAACTTGACAGGTAAAAAGAAAGAAATAGAAAAGTTGACAGTAACAGACGAAAACGTCAATTCCCAACTTGAATAGTGGAGAGAACAACCAGGCAGAAGTCAACAGAGAAGAGAAGACTTGAACAAAAATGTAAAGACTAAGAATTACAGGAAAAGTTACTAGAGAATAAGACAAACAAACAGCAGAGAAAAATACAACAAAACCAAAAAAGCTGATTCTTTGTAAAGATCAAAAGTGGCAAACCTGTACCTAGACTATTTAATATGTTAATATTATCATCTCAAGAGGTGATCATCTTAATAAACACAGAAGTATTTGACAAAATCCAGTACCTTTTATTTTAAACTGTCCAGCAAAACAGGAACAGAATTAAGTTATCCCATTCTGATAAAATGCATCAATGGAAACTTCACAGATAACAACACATTTAATGCTAAAAACTGAAAGTTTTCCCACTAATATCAGTAACAAGACAAAGATAACTGTGTTAATGTTCAATCTTATACTAGAGATTCTAGATAGATAAGAAAAAGCACTCAGAAAGTAAGAAGTAAATGTATCTCTATCTGCAGATGACATAGCTTTGTACATAGAAAATCCTAAAGAATACACACACACACACAAACACAAACTATTAGTGTGAATAAATTCAGCAAGATGCAGTATACAGAAATGAAACACAAAAATCTACAGTATATATTAGTAAAGAAAATCCAAACATAATATTTAAAAATAACTCTGTCTTACAACAGCACCAAAATAATAAAATACTAGAGAATACATTTAATAAAAGAAGTCCAAGAATTCTGGCATTTGACTTATGGCAAAAAGTACTAAAGACCCTCTTGATGAAAGTGAAAGAGGAGAGTGAAAAAGTTGGCTTAAAGCTCAACATTCAGAAAACATTCAGGTCATGGCACCTGAACCCATCACTTCATGGCTAATAGATGGGTAAACAGTGGCAACAGTTGCAGACTTTACTTTCTTGGGTTCCAAAATCCCTGCAGATGGTGACTGCAGCCATGAAATTAAAAGACACTTGCTCCTTGGAAGAAAAGTTATGATCAAACTTGACAGCATATTAAAAAGCAGAGACATTACTTAGCCAACAAAGGTCCGTCTAGTCAAGGCTATGGTTTTTCCAGTAGTCATGCATGGATGTAAGAGTTGGACTATAAAGAAAGATGAGTGCTGAAGAATTGACGCGTTTGAACTGTGGTGTTGGAGAAGACTCTTGAGTGTCCCTTGGACTGCAAGCAGATACAACCAGTCCACCCTAAAGGAGATCAGTCCTGAGTGTTCACTGGAAGGACTGATGCTGAAGCTGAAACACCAATACTTTGGCCACCTGATGCGAAGAGCTGACTCATTTGAAAAGATTCTGATGCTGGGAAAGATTGAAGGTGGGAGGAGAAGGGGACAACAGAGCATTAGATGGTTGGATGGCATCACCGACTCAATGGACATGAGTCTGAGTAAACTCTGAGAGTTGGTGATGGACAGGGAGGCCTGGCGTGCTGCAGTCAATGGGGTCGCAAAGAGGCAGACATGACTGAGTGACTGAACTGACTGAACTGAAAAAGTACAAAACATCTTTGAAAGAAATTATTAAGACAAATAAATCTAAAGCCATACATGTTCAAGGATTGAAAGACTTACTATTGTGTAGTTAGTAAATGTCCCTTAATTGATCTGAAGATTCAATAGTATCTCCACAAAATCCCAACTGGGTTTTGTTGTTACTGTTTTGTTATTTTTGACCCCAGAAATTGACAAGCTGATCCTAAAATTCATGTGGAAATGACAGAGATCCAGCATTTCCCAATTTCAAAATTTACATGAAATGCCCAGAATAGGCAAATCTATAGAGTGACTGCTTAGGAATGAGGAAGACTGAGAGAATAAAAAGGTGAGAGCTAAAGGGTACAACGTTTCTTTCTGAGATGGTAAAATGCTCTAAAATCCCCTATGTTGATAGCTGCATTACTAAAACCACCGGATAATTCAGTTTTTAAGCAAGTGAATTGCATATATGTAAATTATACCTCAGTAAAGCTGTTACACAAATAAAAACAAACTCATGAATGCCGGAGGAAGGGATAGTTAAGGACTTTGGGAAGGTCATGTGTGTACACTGTTGTATTTAAAATGTATAACCAACAAAAACCTATTGTATAGCACATGGAACTCTGCTCAATATAATGTTCCAGCCTGCATGGGAGGTGGTTTTGGAGGAGAATGGCTACAGGTATATGTATGGCTGAGTCCCTTCACTATTCATCTGAAACTGTCACAACATTTTTAATTGGCTATACCCCAACATAAAATGTTTTGGGTGTTCAACAAAAATAAAAATAAAAATTTTTAAATGGAGCTCTTTTCCTCTTGCTATTTTCCCTGCCTTCCGGAAAATTCATAAAGCTAACAGGAAGGGCTAAACAAGGTAGGAGTTGGCACTAGGAGGAAAGATGAGGAGTTGCAGTGGCCAGAAGCATAGCAGAGCCCTGAGCAAAGTCAGGAGCATAACCACACAAGGAAGCATCATGGTGTCAAAGTCCTATAGAGGGGAGGAGGGTGTTCACCCAACAGAGTTATCCAGGTATGGGAGACAAAGACTAAGAAACTGTTTTATTGAGCAGACAAAAGATACATTATATATAACCGCTGTGAACTAGATAATTTTCCTATAAAGGGCATTATGGGTCAATTAGCAAAATTCTAACGGGGTCTGTGAATTAAATGGTAGTAACACACTGATGTTAGAAATCCTGTAAAAGAATGGTCTTGTTTGTATAAACACAATAGTCAGGGAAGACAGGGCATTATGTCTGCAATACTTTTAAATGGTTCAGGGGAGAAATTTATCTTACTACTGTGCTTGTAATTTTTCTGTAAGTTTCACTTTCTTTTCAAGTTTAAGAATGAGAAAGAAAAAAGGATGAAAATTCAAGAGATAGTGACAAATATTAAAGGTAAGCAAAGTAAACCAAACAAGTATAGTCAAGTCTCTGAAGAAAAAAGCAATGAAATAGAACAAACAGTAAATAGTATCAAAAATTCCTTGTAATACAAAAACATGCAAAACTGCATACTGAAAGTGCATATCACTTAACTAAGAAATCAACTCAGGATAGCCAAGACATATCCAGCAAAATTGCTGAATTCAAAGGAAGAAGTTAAAAAGAAATAGTCCTTTGAACAAAACACTTTAAGCCAGAAGAAAATCAGTAACATGTTTGAGTGGTACAAAGAAATGTCAGTCTAGATATAGCCAAGCAAATGGCTATCAAACATAATGGCTCTTGATAAACTAACACGGAAATGTAGCTCTCAAAAACATTATTCTGAGTCCTTCCTGAGGAATAAGCTATATAATTAGCTTCAGATAGGTAAAACAGAATGGGCTCCCCTGGTGGCTCAGACAGTACAGAATCCACCTGCAGTGCCGGAGACCAGGGTTCGATCCCGGGGCTGGGAAGAACACTTGGAGGAGGGCACAGCAACCCACTCCATTATTGTTGCCTGGAGAATCCCCAGGGACAGAGGAGCCTGGCGGGCTACAGTCCATGGGGTTCCAAAGAGTTGGACATGACTAAGCGACACAGCACAGCACAGGCAAGACAGATCAATGTAAGGACTGCGATGAATATCAAATATATACTTATAAAACTATGACTAAGAATTTAAAAAGAAGGAGAATAATATGTAATACATCAAGGCTGTATATTTTCACCCTGCTTATTTAACATATATGCAGAGGACATCATGTGAAATGATGATGCAAAAGCTGGATGAAGCACAAGCTGTAATCAAGATTTCTGGGAGAAATAGCAATAACCTCAGATACACAGATGATACCACCATTATGGCAGAAAGCAAAGGGGAACTAGAGTCTTTTGATCAAAGTGAAAGAGGAGGGTGAAAAAACTGGCTTGAAACTCAACATTCCAAAAATGAAGATCGTGGCATATGGTCCCATCACTTCATAGCAAATAGATGGGGAAATCATGGAAACAGTGACAGACTTTTCTTGGGCTCCAAAATCACTGCAGATGGTGACTGCAGCCATGAAATTAAAAGACGCTTACTCCTTGGAAGAAAAGCTATGACCAACCTAGACAGTATATTAAAAAGCAGAGACATTACTTTGCCAACAAAGGTCCATCTAGTCAAAGCTATGGTTTTTCCAGTAGTCATGTCTGGATGTGAGAGTTGGACCATAAAGAAGGCTGAGTGCCTAAGAATTGATGCTTTTGAACTGCGGTGTTGGAGAAAACTCTTGAGAGTCCCTTGGACTGCAAGGAGATCCAACCAGTCCATTCTAAAAGAAATCAGTCCTGAATATTCACTGGAAGGACTGATGTTGAAGTTGAAACTCCAATACTTTGGCCACGTGATGCCAAGAGCTGACTCATCAGAAGAGTCCAGTGCTGGGAAAGATGGAAGGCAGAAGGGGGCGGCAGAGGATGAGAGGGTAGGATGGCATCACCAACTCGATGGTATAAGTTTGAGCAAGCTCCAGGAGATGGTGAAGGGCAGGGAAGCCTGGCATGCTGCGGTCCATGGGGTTGCAAAGAGTTGGACATGACTGAGCAACTGGACAACAACAACAATAATATGTAATAACTACATGACTCACAATGTAGCTAATCTCTTATATTTAGTTTTCTAGGACTGTCATAACAAAACACCAAAGTCTGAGTAGCCTAAACAACAAAAACTTATTTTCTCACAATTCTGGAGGCTAGAAATCCAAGTTCAAAGTGTTAGCAGGGTTGGTTTCTTCTGAATCCTCTCCCAAACCTCTCTCCTTGGCTTGTAAATGGCCCACTTTCCTTCCTATGCCTTAACGTGGTATTCTGTGAGTGTCTATATCCTAAGTTCCTTTGCTTATAAGCACAATATTCATATTGTATCAGGACCCACCCTAATGACTGCATTTAACTTTACCTCTTTAAAGACCCTATCTCCAAATATAGACACATTCTGATACTGGGAGTTGGAATTTAAACATATGAATTTTGGGGGAACCACAAGTCAGCCCATAATATACCTCAAAATTTAAAAATGGCAAGGAGAATAGAGAGAGTATATGCAAAACAAGGTTAAGTGTTTTCAGTTATTAGTAGAATAGTGTTGGCATAGCTATTCTTAGACTGTTACTTGTGTAATTATGGGCTTTTCTAATTCTATAACAATATGTGTACTTGCCACAAGAACTCTCGAAGTGGAAGAAAAGAGATACATATTTAACTAAGAGGTCAAGACAAATTTTACATTTCCCATTAATAAAAACTAGGGATTCCTGGAGTAACGATTGACTTCAGGGCTGAAACAATAAAACGTTCAGGATGAGCCAGACATGTCGTCATAGGAAATAGTAAGGATGTTATGAAAGACTAGAGTCATGTCAAAAGGACTAAGGGACCAACTAGAAGGGATATGAATTGCCCAGATTTGGAGCAATCTGAACTTCTTAAAGAAAAACACAGTAACTACAATTGGTTGAAACACCTCAAATACACTTAAATCTCTAACCTTATAATGACACTTTAAAAAATAGTAATTGGACATCTCTGAACAATGAGGAATGACATTAGATTATATTATTTCCCCTGAGAGAACATTAGGTAGCTTTATTAATCAGAGTTGGCAGAGGAGAAAGTTGTTAGTACATTAACTAGATAAAAATCTGGTAGAAATTAACCATTTTATGACCAATGGGTAACAATTATTTGACTATGGGAAATAAGATTCTGCTGAAGGCATTGCACTGAAGGAATAAAACTAGAACTTTGGAAGAACATACAGAATAGTTTTCTTTCCATTCATGGAAATTCTAGCATTCTAAATATACTATAGCTATTAAGTAATATGCCTGGTATTTTAAAGCAAATATACCTTAACAAATATGACCAAATGAGTGTTGTATTTTGCAAAAGAGTTCTCTCAGAACTACTTACACATATATTCCAATACTCAAAATATTCATTATATCTAGGGTTTTAAAAATATTTGCAGAATCTAAAGAGTTTTTAAAAGACCTTAATTAACAGGTGCTTGCAATTTGTGGACATTTTTGGAAAAAAATCACATCGTAAACTTTTATTACAAACTGAAAATGAGGTTCTTAAAAATCTCAACTTGAATGGATATGAAAGAAAAACTTTTAAAGGTATATTTAAAAAACAGGCTTTAAAAAAACAAACAACAACAAAAAAAAACAAACATGTTTGTCATCACTGAAGAGTCTTTAGGTAAAGATAATAAAAACTCGAGCCTGCTCAGGTAATGTAGTGCAGGTAATAGTTCTACTATCTGGTTATGGGATAAAAGATGGCAACCCACTCCAGTACTCTTGCCTGGAAAATCCCATGGACAGAGGAGACTGGTGAGCTACAGTCTACAGGGTCATAAGAGAGTTCTACACGTAAGAGAGTTATACAAGTTAGCCAACTAAACAACAACAAACAAGGGCTGAAAAGCAAGTACTTGAGGTCTGAACAACTCTCATTCATTTCTTGTTGCTGAAATGCTGTATTCATTTCTTCTTGTGATGAGATTCCTGCTTCTGTGCGCAGTTATTGAAGATGTAAGGTGACCAGGGCCACTGCTCCTGGTGGTACGGCTGGTCGTGCCAGGGCCTGGATGCTCATGGTTGCAATAATGACTGGGGCCAGCTGAGGCAGCTGAGGTTCTTGGGGAGATGATGATGCGACTCGGGGCTTTCCGGAGTTGGCTTTGCACTCCCACTACCAACTGAATTCTATAGCATTTTAAATTATATTTCTGAAGGCAAACTGTCATCCTCAAGGGGTTGATTTAATTTTGGGAAAAAGAATAAAATAAAAGACCTGAAGCCATCATAAAACCATCTTTCATCAAAAATACAGTTTATCTCTAAAGTAATGAGAACTGTTTCCTTGTGTCACTTAAAAACTGACCCTGCAGGCAATTTCAAAAAAGAAATGCAATTAACTTGAAAAATGGTAACATATTTTGAATATGCATATATCTTCCAAAACTAACTGGCTAAAAAGGAAAATCATTTTAAATATTATAGTTTAAAAATAGTTTCTCTATTTTACATAGCAAATTTATATAACCATACTTCATAGGCACATTAAGTACCAATTACTCAGAGGTTTTTATTTCTATAAAAATTTAATTTACAAATGTATTGGACATAAATATATGTGTAAGACAGCAAAAGGAAGTAAGAATGAGATCAGAAAAAAAAAAAACTACCTATAACCAGATCCTCAAAAGGAAAAAGTGATGGAAATGGAGTAGAGAGATATTACAGTAGATTCCTGTGATTCCTTGTGGATTCTAAGGAATTACATAGCTGGCAACAGAAGAAGAAAAACTGATCTTTAGGATTGAGCAGGTATTTCTGCCACGGGCAAGGTCTGGTTAATGCATAATGCAGATGCACAATCATACTAAAAGGGAGAAAGGAGTTCAGAGAGCAGAGAAAAATCTTATGTTTAAATTTTTCTTGTCTTACCTTCGTACGTGAATTTTTAATTCATCATTTTGCATACTAGATTTCAAGGTTGCACCCATACAACTCTTTGGTTCTTGATCCCTCCATCTTTTCTACCTCTCTTCTAACGTTGCTATCAATCTATATCCAAGTTCATTCATATCTCTTTCATGTCCATGTTCATTTCTCTTTCTGGCAATAGGCAAAGACTGGATTTCTTTTTTACCTTAGATGTATTTTTCAGTTCCAAAATTTCCATTGATATTTGTATGTTGCAGTTGATAATTTCCACCTATTAATTCATTACAAGCACTTTTTTTTTTTACCCTATTAGTTACAAAAAGTCCCCAAAAGTCCTCATGTGATAATTAAACAATTCTAGGTTATCCTGGAGTTGGGTATGTGCTAATTTTCTCTTCCCTTGAAAATAAGTCACACTTTCCTGACCTTTCATAGGATGAATAATTTGTGATGATATGCTGGACATTTTGGATATTATTCTGTGGAGACTATATTCTGAAATATCCTGATGCTTTTGTTTCAGGGGATCATTTCCTCTTTTAGATATGATTACAGACTGTCATTTTTTCTATGTGTGGCATCTCAGATGTCAGTTCATTTCTTGAACTGTTATTTACAATCTAGTATCCATTTATCATGATCATACATGGTTTCATGGGTCAGCCACACACTTCAACTGTTTTCTTTTAGTTGTTGGTAACACAGAATTCATATCCTTTTATGACTGCCTCTTTTCTAGGGGCCCATTACTCATCCTGTATTGCTGGTTACCCCAATGCTTGTTACCTTATATTTTCTGGCCAGGAAGATTGTCTATCAAGATAAAAAATGACGAACTTAGCCCATGCTGACTGCCTGGTTCCATGTTTTGACTCTCCTCTAAAACTTGCCTGCTTTATATTCAGTCTCCAAGGCTCTGATGTCTTCTGCATTACGTCCAGACTTTTTATATGGTTATCTGTGGGAACATCAGTTTCTTAGGAACTTTCTCTTCCATACAAGTACTGAAAAATCTCCAAAGTGACTTTTAATTCTGATGGTTGTCTTATACATTTTCCCCTATCACTTAGATCTTAATCTTAATATAAAACACTGTTAAAAATCATGATGCTACCATTTTCTTGAATGACAGAACACAAAACCAAATACTGAAATATACAGCAAATAAAGATTGTTTGTCACATGTTTATTTCACAATTAGGAAATCTCCAGTAATGATTATAAAATATCTAAACTTTGTAAACATCTGTTTTGCAAGTTTATGTCAAAATGCCATCTTATATTATAGATGACTCCATAACCTTGCAAACAATTCAATAACCACAATCAAATGGAGCTCCAAAATCAATCTAACTCAGAGTGAAAAGTGAAAGCTGCTTAGTCATGTCTGACTCTTAGAATTCTCCAGGCCAAAATACTGGAGTGGGTAGCCTTTCCCCTCTCTAGGGTATCTTCCCAACCCAGGGGTTGAACCCAGGTCTCCCAAATTGCAGGCAGATTCTTTACCAGGGAAGCACAAGAATACTAGTCTGTAGCCTATCCCTTCTCCAGAGGATCTTCCCGACCCAAGAACTGAACTGGGATCTCCTGCACTGCAGACAGATTCTTTACCAGATGAGCTACAACTTTACTAAACTACAGAAAGTTACAGTGAGAAATTCTGTCTTCCATGAATTACTCACAAACAATGATTTATTTAATTAACCAGTGATATCCTACCTCATTTACTGTTTACCAAAGATAACCAGGTACAAAATATTCACTGACAAGTTACAGTGCTTAAAACCAGGCATTCCAGATAAAGAAAATTACCTAGCACTCTAATGATCTACAGATGAAAATCACTTGAGACAGGTTTCATGGTATAGATGGTGTGAAGACATTATTTGTGGAGAGAATTAACTTATTTATTTCAAAGCCCAGATGTTGACATGCTATCTACATTAAGCTCCAAATCACAGACAATACGGTCTGACTATTACAATGCTTTCCGTGGTGTCTCTTTTCTGCAGACATTTTGAGGCAAAAAAATACAAATATTGTTATTATATAACAACTAATGATATAAGCTTCATTTTTAATTTAAACCAAATGCTAACTAATTAATATACCCTACCAAAATCTGATTGATTATACTGTTTGCAGCCGAAGGTGGGGAAGCTCTATACAGTCAGCAAAAACAAGACTGGGAGCTGACTGTCAGCTCCCAGTCTTGTTTTTGCTGACTGTAGCTCAGATCATGAACTCCTTACTGCACACTGCAGACTTAAATTGAAGAAAGTAGAGAGAACCACTAGACCATACAAGTTATGACCTAAATCAAATCCCTTACAATTATACAGTGGAAGTGACAAAGAGATTCAAGGGATTTGATCTGATAGAGTGCCTGAAGATCTATGGACAGAGGTTCGTGCCATTGTACAGGAGGCAGTGATCAAAATCATCTGCAAGAAAAAGAAAGGAAAAATGGTTGTCTGAGGAGGCCTTACAAATAGCTGAGCAAAGAAGAGAACCAAAAGGCAAAGGAAAAAAGGAAAGTGAAATGGTGAAAAAGCTGGCTTAAAACTCAACATTCAGAAAATTAAGACCATGGCATCCGGTCCCATCACTCGATGGCAAACAGATGGGGAAACGATGGAAATGATGACTGGCTTTATATTCTTGGGCTCCAAAATCACAGCAGATGGTGACTGCAGCTATGAAATTAAAAGATGCTTGCTCCTTGCAAGAAAAGCTATGACTAACCTAGACAGCATATTAAAAAGCAGAGACATTACTTTGCTGACCAGGATTGGTCTAGACAAAGCTATGGTTTTTCCAGTCGTCATGTATGGATGTGAGAATTGGACCATAAAGAAGGCTGAGCACCAAAGAATTGATGCTTTTGAACTGTGGTGCTGGAGAAGACTCTTGAGAGTCCCTTGGTCGGCCAGGAGATCTTTTCAGTCAATCCTAAAGGAAATCAGTCCTGAATATTCTGAAGCTGAAGATGAAACTCTAATACTCTGGCCACCTGATGTGAAGAACTGACTCCTTAGAAAAGACCCTGATGCTGGAAAAGACTAAAGGCAGGAGAAGAAGGGGATGACAGAGGATGAGATGGTTAGATGTCATTAATGACTCGATGGACATGAGTTTGAGCAAGCTCCAGGAGTTGGTGATGGACAGGGAAGCCTGGCATGCTGCAGTCCATGGGGTCACAAAGAGTCGGACACAACTGAGCGACTGAACTGACTGACTGACATACCTTAAAATTTCCACTGCAACGCACGACCCCTTCTCTCTCAGGAAGTGACTTTGCCTCCTACTCACCAAGGAAACTGAGACTATAATGTATGAGCCACCTCAGCTTTGCCCCCTGTCGTAACACAATCTGATCTTCATTTGCATCCTCTGTACCCTTCCTTAATTTTCTAAATTTCCAGAAATAAAGTTTCAATGTCAAAATTTTTGCAGGTGCCTGTCCTGATGATATTGTACTTTTTAAATTCACAAGTTGAGGAAGTACACACACCCATGAACTTAAGAGTCAACCTTCATTAACAATAAGGAAACCCACAGGCTAAGCCTAGAGACTGGGAACTTTCAAAACTTAAAATTTTTTTTAGGAAATGCCCAAAAGGCATTTTTTCTTTCTCTTTTTCTTAATGCATTACTTTAATTCTGGGAATTTTTTTGGGGGGGTCGGGGGTACATGCCACACAACATGTGGGATCTTAATTCCCCGACCAGGGATTGAACCTGTGCCCCCTGCAAGTGGAAGCATAGGGTCTTAACCATTGGACCACCAGGGATATCCTGAGAAGCATTCTCTTTTAAAGGTTCTGACTCTGATGCAGATAATGACATATACTCTATTGTTACGTTAAGGTTCAAGGAATATATTCTTTATCACATGAGTACTTGCATATAGAACAAAGTGACATAGAGTTACTACTTATTTTCACCGCTGGTATAAAATAATGTGATAAGAAAGAGCCACATGACAAACTGCTAAGTTTGTAAAGTAGTTCAGAACAATATTTGCTCCTTTCTGAAAGAGAGAGTTAATACCTGCTCATGTTTAATCTTTTCTTTTTTCCTTTGCTGCTAATAAGGTCCCATCAATTCTGAAGTTTCACTATAGCAACCACACTGGATTTATGGCTTTCATAGCTGTATTTTATTTTCTACTTTATTCATATTTCACTGGTTTGTCACCTGACTTAATATCATTCTGTTAATGCCTGAAGAAACCAACTTCAAATATTTATATGGAATAAGGAAAAGAAGTATGAAAGGAAGGCAAGTGGCATATTAACTCAAAAATTTGAATTATAGAAACATTTCCATGCAAATTCAACACATGGCATAACTAGGACTCAAACCCAGCAGAGTACTCATGAAAGAAAAAGTGGCTGTAACAAGCACAAATTCACTTCTGTGGATAGCAAAACAAATAAAATGGACAAAAGACGGCAGCAAGTACTGTCACTTTGACAGAGAAATGAGAGCACTATTGTCATTCAATATTATTATGGTTATTAAAATCACTGGGAGCAGAAACATCTTTTCAAAAGGGTAAATTCAAACTGTCACTTACATGTCCAATATAGAACATAAAATTTTAAACAGAAATATTAATGCAAAAATGCGAAGGCAAAAGGAAAAATATTTTTAATGTTTAGTACTCCCTTTCCCATAGCACAATCTTCACACTGATTATTTAAACACCAAGTTTTAAAAAGGAAAAACAATTCTTCCATGAAAGATCATCAGAATTATAAACACTTTGAATTATACTGTAGTATTCTCTCTCAACTCCATACAGTTTGGGATATCACAATTCCAAAAGTGACTTACACAAAACTTATATATTTCCCCAGCCAGGTGTACTGCCCATTAAGAATGAATTCATATATGTGAAAGCAATATCTTGCTTAAATAAATCTTTGTTTTTAAAGTCAAAAAAACAAGAAAATATGGTAAATCACACTAAATAGTCTTGCAAAAGTACAATATGCACTACTCTGCCCACTTCCATGCAACAGCAAAGAACAAACAAAAAAATAGACGCTAACACTGAGTAGTTTCAGCTACATGTAATTTTTTACATCATTTTCCTTCAAAATCATTAACTATTCTATTTGGGTTATCTCTAACATTTCATTTGTTCATAATATAATTCATATATTTTATAATTTGAGATTTCAAATATCATGTTAAGCAATATGGTTTTACAAAAGTTATTTAAGAATTATGTCAACAAAAGCTCTGGCTTCATCATTAGAAAACATTCTAAAGAATAAAAAAATGTTCAGGAAGGGAAGGGGAAAATAGTTAAAAAGAGAAAACAACACCTTTGAAACAAAATGAAACAAAATAATGACTCAGTTCCAAAATACCGAAATGACTTTTAAACCACATTTAAGAAAACCTATCATTATATACTATATTGTGTATGGTATTTCACCTTTCACACCTATAACTTTCCACAGAATTTATAATAAGATGATCTTCCTACCTTATATCCAGGTCCTAACTGATGAATTGCAAATATCTGTGCAGGGTTGAGGGCTTCACTGAACACATACACGGCACCAAGTTGACCACAGAATACCCTATTTGCATCAGCAGTTTCTGAAGATCCGAGAAAGCACTTGTCATAGCTCTATTTTTAAAAAGTCATAAAAAAAATCCAATGTTTTATTTTGCAATGACAAAATATTTAAGGATATCTGCCTTCATTGTAAGTAATACCATAAAGCATAATAATAGTAACAGAAAAAACCAACAATTAAGACTCTATGGATTATTTAAATAATAATAAAAAAAAAAACTAAAGATTTTTTTGGGGAAAGTTAATCAGTCAAATGTTTCATATTTATTGGCAAGCAAACAATGACTATTCTATAATCACTTGACCAACTTTCCAAATTCTACAGTTAAAAGCAAAAGAGCTTAAAACTATTTATTTACAAAAGTATAACTTACTTTTTAAACTATAATGATTTGTAATTGTCCATAAATAGTTACCTGAATCAAAAGAATGACTCTCAAATTTAACCATAAACACACTGGACCAAAATTTTTAAATTCTACTTAATTTCTCCATTATGGATATATTTCTCTATTTCTCTACCCTAAGTTAAAGACACAAAGAAAAATCACTTCCTTCTCCTAGATGAATTGGTATAACTCAGAATCAAATAAACAATAATGATCAAAATCTGCTGACAAAAGCAGATGGTATTATCCAATGCTCTACATCTGGGGAGTTTAGCATCTAAAAAACCACATTTAACAAGATCCTTCCCACTTCTAATTCGTACATCTCATCTAACTCGTGGCCCCATCTATCCAGACCAGCGAAAGTAGTCACTATTCACTACCCATCCTCACAGGTTATTTTACGAGGAAGACATTATATATGTATGGCATCCCTTTGATGCCTCAATAATATAACTAAAAAATTGTGAAAGAGGTCCAATGGAGAAACTCCTCATAGAATACCTAATCGTTAATTAAAAGTACAGGAACTGAAGAACTGACTACATAATGTATGTGTGCATGTGTGTGTGTGTTATTCTCTAGGCCTCTCCATTTCTTGGAATATTATTGCAAATAATTAAAAAATCAGTCTTTGTTTCCTTTCTTTTTAAAAATATGACTATAGAGTCAATGGCAGTCAACAAAATCACCCTACAATAAAAAGACAGTCCCCTTTGGAAGGCAAATATGAAGCAGAATTTTACTGAATATTCTAATTTTGGAAAAAAACTATTCTCATAAATATGTATTGACTATGACCCAACTATAAGTTTCTAGGACAGAATAAGCAAACTATTCCTATAAAGGAATAGATAGTAAATATTTTCAAACTTTGCAATCTACAACTTGCTTCGGTCACAGATTCTTTTTTGATTTTTTTGTTTGAGCCTTTAAAGAAAAAAAAAAAACTTTAAAGAAATATAAAAACCAAGATGAACTTTTCACTTCTGCCCCAAAGCCTTTGCATTCACGTTTCCACTGAATGGGATATTTCTTGCAAATACCCACATGGCTTTCTCTAGTCTCATCACTAAGGCCATCTCTGGATGATCTGGCATCTCCCTTCCCTACACCTACACTTTCTATATTTGTTCCCACTTAACCTTTCTCCACAGTATTTACCACCATTTATCTAATAAACAATATTAACATACTATTCATATTGATTCTATTTAAGGTACTCCTTTCACATCAAAATAAAGTATAAGACACATCTTTTAATGCTTAAGATTCTGAAAAGAACAGAATATTGCATTTAAATTTTGACCTAAAACTTAATAATCTGCCCAACCGATTTTCTTTTTTTTTTATCACTGCTAAGTCGCTTCAGTCGTGTCCGACTCTGTGCAAGCCCATAAACAGCAGCCCACCAGGCTCTGCTGTCCTTGGAATTCTCCAGGCAAGAACACTGGAGTGGGTTGCCAGGTCTTTTAGCCATTTCATTATTAAAAATTAAGGCAAAATTCACTTAATAGAAAAAAACTTCAAAATAAAGCTAGTTTCTACCAATTATATTATTCAATTCATGCTATAAGCAGTAATATATCAAAGACTCAAATACATTAAAATATAGATAAATAAAAACTTACATCATTTGTGTTAACATGCCAAGCCATATCACCATAGGATACCAGCTGTCCATTAACATAACACCGAATTTCACTGTTTCTCCAACGATTGTAAATGTGGACAATGCTGATCATGTACCACTTAAATGAAAAATAAGGAAATCAATATGTAATGTTTGGTTATTATTGATTAAAGGCAATCATAACATTTATCCCACACTACAAAAAATTACTTGAAGGAATATTAATGATAATCCACTATGAATACTTCAAATTCCCTCTCCCATTTCTCATTTTACAGATGAAAGAAATGATTTATAGAGAATAAATGTATGATGGAAATAGAGCAAGAACCTTTGGAGCCCTAGGCTGATATTCCTTTCACTATATCAAGATCCAAAAATTGGGGAAACACAATTATATTTGTTGTCATTCATTTAATAATATTTGCAGTGTGTCAGGCACAGTGACAGTTTTAGATCCTAGGTCATGATTTATTTACTCAAGATTCCCTGGAATTTAGGGAGTAGTGGAAGGACCCATACATTAGACAAGTAAATGAATACAGAATTACAAAACCATGATGATGACTGTGGGTGGAAAAGGACATTGTAAACTGAGAAAGAATAATGTAGGATTCTACTTTGGATTGTATAGTCAGGCAAAATCTGTCAAAGGAACACCATTTTAATAGCTATAATAATATTGAGATAATTTCAATTTCACAATGTAGAATTATTAAATCTAGGAGTAATTATATTTTCTAACTAAACAGTGTATGACTATAAATTAAGAAACAAGAAATAAGTTTATACTGACCTCTAATTTTATAGTTACTAGTGTCAACAAAAAGCACTCTGACATGAGATGGTTTAAGTTCTCTAACAATTTGTGAATCTAAACCTTAGTCTAATTCAGATAAAAGCCTGCTTCAGATAATTGTGTATTACAGATAATATGTAAACATTATTTCTAAACAACAGAAAAATACAAATGATTTACAGATGTTTGAACAATTTTGCTTTCACCAGTAAGGAGGGATTTAGACTCACCACCCCCCCACAACATAAAAATATAAAACACAAACTTTGTTCTTCAGATTACTTAAAAACACTATTCAATTATTTGACATAAAATTATTTATTACTTTGTATGATATTTATAAAGCCATAACAGTAATTCTCAACCACTAAAATATTATTTATTTCAAGGTACCTGAAATACTTTGAACAAAAATTAATTTTCCTCATTTTGATTTACAAAATAAAATAGTGCACTAAAAAACTCACAAAATAAAGTACCACAAAATGACATTCTTCCTTAGTTACAAAAAAATGTCAGGTCAACTGGAAAAGGTCAGTTTTCATTCCAATCACAAAGAAAGGCAATGCCAAACAATGTTCAAACTACCACACAATTGCACTCATCTCACAGGCTAGCAAAGTAATGCTCAAAATCCTCCAACCAGGCTTTAACAGTACGTGAAACGTGAACTTCCAGATGTTCAAGCTGGATTTAGAAAAGGCAGAGGAACCAGAGATCAAATTGCCAACATCCGTTGGCTCATCGAAAAAGCAAGAGAGTTCCAGAAAAACATCTATTTCTGCTTTATTAACTATGCCAAAGCCTTTGATTGTGTGGATCACCAAAAAATTGTGGATAATTCTTAGAGAGATGGGAATACCAGACCACCTGACTTGCCTCCTGAGAAATCTGTATGCAGGTGAAGAAGCAACATTAAGAACTGGGCATGGAACAACAGACTGGTTCCAAATCGGGAAAGGAGTACATCAAGACTGTATATCATCACCCTGCTTATTTAACTTGTATGCAAAGTACATCATGAGAAATGCTGGACTGGATGAAGCACAAGTTGGAATCAAGATTGCCAGGAGAAAAATCAATCACCTCAGATATGCAGATTATACCACCCTTATGGCAGAAAGAGAAGAACTAAAGAGCCTCTTGATGAAAGTGAAAGAAGAAGAGTGAAAAAGTTAGCTTAAAACTCAACATTCAGAAAACTAAGATCATGGCATCTGGTCCCATCACTTCATGGCAAATAGATGGGGAAACAATGGAAACAGTGACTTTATTTTTGGGGGCTCCAAAATTACTGCAGATGGTGACTGCAGCCATGAAATTAAGATACTTGCTCCTTGGAAGAAAAGTTATGTTCAAACTAGACAGCATATTAAAAAGCAGACATTACTTTGCCAACAAATGTCTATCTAGTCAAAGCTATTGTTTTTCCAGTAGTTATGTATGGATTGAGAATTGGACTATAGAGAAAGCTGAGCAATCAAGAATTGATGCTTTTGAATTGTGGTGTTGGAGAAGACTCTTGAGAGTCACTTGGACAGCAAGGAGACTCCAACCAGTCCATCGTAAAGGAAATCAGTCCTGAATATTCATTGGAAGGACTGATGGATGAAGCTCAGGCTCCAATACACTGGCCACCTGATGCGAAGAACTGACTCACTGGAAAAGACCCTAATGCTGGGAAAGATTGAAGGCAGGAGGAGAAGGGGACGACAGAGGATGAGATGGTTGGTTGGCATCACTAACTCAATGGACATGAGTTTGAGCAGGCTCTGGGAGTTGGTGATGGACAGGGAAGCCTGGCGTGCTGCAGTCCATGGGATTGCAGACTCGGACACAACTGAGCGACTGAACTGAACTGAAGTGCAGTATCACTAAAGAATTTTAGGCAGGAAAGTGAAATGATCATCTCCATAGCTTAGGAACATAACTGACAGCAGTGAGGAAGTGAGACTGTTGGGACTAAGAGCTGTTGTTGTTCAGACGCTCAGTTGTGTCCAGCTCTTTGCTACCCCACAGACTGGAGCGTGCCAGGCTTCCCTGTCTATTATCTCCTTGAGCATGCTCAAACTCATGTCCATCGAGTGAGTGATGCCATTAAGATAAAGGCATCGGTAATTCTAAAAGGGGGGGACAGGAAGTAGCTAACAAAACTGACTGGAGGTGCTAATTTTAAAAAGGGAATCTAAAAAGGTTTCCAATTTTTCACTTAAATGGATAGTGGTAACCAACTTAATTAATTAATAAAGTTAGCCAATTATTAGCCAGATAATTAAGTTTGGAATTTGCTTTTGGTCATAACATCAACATGTATGATAAATGGGTGAATAAATAAATAAATACACAATTTAATGAATGATCTCAAAATGAATAATACTTATTTATAAGAAAATAAACTTTTCTATCTTCTTTCCTTAGGAAAATCAAGATGTACTCTACAGATGACAGACAAGTGACTTTTTGAACCAAAAAAAGCCCAAGTTTTGACTTGATAGTTTTTGACTAAAGGAAACAGGAATAAACTTGGAGAGTGTATATGTATACTGATACTATAAATGTACACTGAGGTCTGCCTTTAGTTTGAGACTCAAAAATAGCACTATAAAAGAAAGATACTAACAGGAACAATAAAAAAGGCCTATATTAAGAATTCAGTAGAAAAATATAACATGATATTTACACAAATATCAATAGTAGTTAATATGCATTGAGCACTTACTACATATGAGGTAATATACTAATCATTTACATTCATTTCCACAAGTTCAAACATCTGGTTAAGTGACAGCACTAGGAAAACACTTCTTGATAGTCTAATTAAACTTCTTAGGAGGAAGGATAACAACTTAGCTAGGGTATCACCTGAAAAAACTAAAAGGGAAAAAATAAGAGAGTGGAGTTATCTTGACTGATGTAACAGTAAGAACCAGCCTGCCAAAGTTGGAAATGTAAGAGCCACAGGTTTGATACCTAAGTCAGGAAGATCCCCTGGAGAAGGTCATGGCAACCCACTCCAGTATTCTTGCCTGGAGAATCAATCCCATGGACGGAGGAGCCTGGCAGGCTACACTTCATAGGGTTGCAAACAGTTGTACACCACTGAAGCGACTTAGCACAAAATCAAATACTTATGATTTTCAAGATTTTATAAAAATCTTTACAGAAAGCCTTTCAAGACCTACTTCACTCCCTGATCCTACAAGATATATGTACATACACACACACACACACATATATACATATACATATATATATATATATATAGAGAGAGAGAGAGAGAGAGAGGGGGAGACTTGTTACAAATAGGAATGTATTTTTCAAAAGGCAACAATGTAAAAACAAAGAAAGAGAGAGAAGAGAGAGAGAGAACAATCAGGTTAAACTGCTTTTTATTAATTAATGGTAATTTTATTTGATTCTTAAGTTTTCTTATTTCTACTATTTGAAGCACTGCTTCTCAAACCTGTCTGATGAGAAAAATCATATAGAGCATTTGTTAAAAACTCATATTCCTGCCATGAAAATAAGTCCAAGATCAGTATTTCTAACAAATTCCCACTAAAATTCAAAATAATTTGGCACATTTGACAGATACTGCCTAGGTCTCATCCCAAATCTAATAAATTAGAATTTCTAGAGGACAGTCAATGAGACTTATATGAAAATTAGTGGGATCTGTATCCAGAAAAAAAGAAATCCCCTTCTAATGTATAAATTTATTTAAAATCATTGCTTTCAAGCTATTTTCTAATATATTAATAAATTATTGCTAAATTGTCATTCTTTAATAGAAATAACAATTAAATTATCCCTTACATAAGGGAAAACTTTTTATTAGACTTCTGTAAAAAATAAAGGTATATATTTGAAAACCCCATTCAAAATAGTATTTTCTTCAGTATGTGGCACAACACACATGGGATAACAAAAGACAAAGAAAAAGAAATGAAGTAGTCCCTCCACCTTACATGAGTTTCAAATCTGTTAGGTTGGGTTCCTGAGGATATGGGGTAGAATATGCCCTGAAACTGAATAAAACTCCCTGAAAAAAAAAAAAAAAAAGAAGATCCACAAAAGCAAGGGTGTTGTTTGTTTTGTTCACTGTCATCTCTCCTGTGCCTACAACAGTGTCTGACAGTCAGTAAATATGCACTGAGTGTTCACTGAAAGAATGTCACAGCAAGAGAGAGAATGAGAGAGTGAATGAGAGAATCAGACACGGCAAGAGGTCAAGAAACTGTTTTATGTCAAAAGTTAGACATAAAAGTAGAAAGAAAATGCAGACAGAGATAAGAGATAGGAGTCATGAAAAAACCAATAAAAGAGAATATTACGGAAGTCAAAATAGGTAAGTTTTAAGATAGTGGGAATGGTGAACTGCATTACTCTCAATAGATGATTTACTTATACATACCTTGCGTGGCTGAAAATCATATTTCACACAGTGCTGAAAACCTTTTCCTTTGGACTTCAGTGATGTAACGATCAAACAATTGCCAACAAAATGAGCAGAGTAACCAACTCCTTTACTAGTACGAAAACTGCAAAGAAAACTGAAAGTAGTATACTATCTTCTGCTACAAAGAACAATATACCTGAAGATTACTATTATATAAATAATAAAAAACACAATTATAAAAATAAAACTTGTATACCTATAGAGTAGAAAGGGTATTACAGGTACCAATAAAGACTAAAACAGGAAAACTTTAGAACTAAAAGAAGAAATTTAAGTTGGGAAAATAGAAGACTATAGAATATTTTAACATTTCAATTTCACAAATACATAAAAACAAATTAATGGTCAATAAAAGGCTACCAAGTAGATTTCGTAAACTTTCAATGACCACCTGGATTAGCATATATAGAAATCATATACACAGTTAATGTTTCAAAAACAACTTCCTCTTTAATTTTACTTTATCTCTGAAAACAGCTTACAAATTTACAGAAAAAGTGAGAGCCAAGTTTGGAAAAAAAGGTAGGTAATCAAGCAAAATCAACCAAAAGAGTACATGTACTGTCTAAAACAGAAAAATAGAAAAAAAGATGTGACTAAGATAGAGTTATTTTCTTCCAGAGAAATACTCGTCCAGCTGTGAATTCAATCACACATAAAAACCTGTAAATGTTCTGACAAATGACAGTATTACTGCAATAAAAGTATGATCTCCCAAAATGATCTTTTGGAAGTTTAACCCCATTTATGTTTGGAACTTCAGATGTCCGTTAAAACTCTCTCTCATACTATCCATACATACTATCCACATGTAATCTTTCTTCAGTAGAGTCTACAACCTATCAATAGCTCACATTTTTCAAAACTCACATTTCTGAACTAGTCATATATAAAAAGCACATAAAATATTATGCTACCATTAAATCCTACATGATAGGTACTATTATTATCCTCATTTTACAGCTGAAGACACCAAAGTACAGGATAAACAGTGAGTGGTAAAGGCAGGACTTAAACTCAGGCAATCTTATTTCAGAGCACTGCATTAAATGATGTAATACAAGTAAGCACTTATAATGCCTAGTACATAGTAAGGTAATAAATGAAAGTTTGATGTTCTTGTGACTTGACATTATTGGTAATCTAAAATGACCAAGTTCTGAGTCTTACAGGTGAACTGTTGGGATGATCCACCCATTCTGTTAGTTATCTACTAAATAATCAATCTTATCTAATTATAACATCACATGGTTATCCGGAGAGGGAAATGGCAACCCACTCCAGTATTCTTGCCTAGAGAATCCCGTGGACAGCGGAGCCTGGTAGGCTGCTGTCTATAGGGTCACTAAGAGTTGGACACGACTGAGCAGCTTCACTTCCACGCACTGGAGAAGGACATGGCAACCCACTCCAATATTCTTGCGTGGAGAATCCCAGAGACGGGGGAGCCTGGTGGGATCCTGTCTATGGGGTCGCACATAGTCGGACACGACTGAAGCAACTTAGCAACAGCACATGGTTATCAAAATCAGTATTTCAAAGCATATCTTAATTATGCTCACAGAACCATGTAAGTGAAAAGGCAAAGTGAAAGATATCTGAGAGTAGTTTGTTTTTCATTTTCTCTTCTCGATCAGCATCTTCACTCAGAACATTCAATTGATATGTGCAGACTCGAGACAGAAGGTCTGTAACACTTGATTCTTAAAATGGAATTAAGGGGGAAAAAAAATAGGGCAGATAGCCTAGAATCAACGGCAAAAAATGAATAAAATAAACTGACATAACTGTATCTTCATAGGTTTAACATATTTATTTACTTATTCTACATACTATGTTGCCTTGACACTCTGTTACATATTTTTAAAAATTGAAATGCTTAAGACAAAAGTACTAAAATTAAATATATCACTTACCAATAAAGATAAGGTTTATCCTTATCAACATTAATGTTATTTAATGGATCCATACGAAACCAAGTATTTAGGGTGAAGCCATTCTGATAAGGCCACTTTGCAATAGGAGGCAATGCAATTGCCTACAAGATAATGATAAAAAATAGGAAAGTATCAGTTAAAGAAAATGTGACAGTAACTAAGGTCAAGTATGGCTTTCACAGATTAAAACACAATGAAGGTATGATTATCAAAGAATCATGGACAAATATAAAAATAGAAATTATTATCTTATTAAACTAATCTATTAATATTCCTTGTTCATTATAGAAGCATTACACTTTCAAATAGTCAATAGATAAAGTTTCATCTCTAAGTTATATAGTATGGTTCAAACTGTACTCCAATAACACCTCCTTCAATTTCACCAATATACAGTCCCTTACACATATGCTGTAAAATTTTCAGTTTTCAGCTTACATTAGGTTTTCAGTAATATTTTACTTGATAAAAGCTGAATTTTCAATCAAAAAACAATTGTGTTAGAAATTTTAATGGAATCAATATTGAAGAAACAGAAGTATTAAGAAATAACACTAATACTGAAATGAAACAAAGAAGGGGAACATGAGGTTTATCATTCAGAAACTGAACCATTGAAATTTATGATCAAAAAGGACTCAGATCCACTTACAAGTAGGAAAGGAAATAATACAGTATTCAGTTGATAATAGTAACTAAAAAAAAAAAAAAAAAAAACAACTAGCCACTCTCGGGAAAAGAAATGAGAAAGCAATATATTACTTGACCTGAAGTCAAGAAATATCTAAGTGGATTCACTTATCTTCCTATGAGATATCCAAATTCCTTCACATAAAAGATAAGTATCCTTAATTATTTTATTACTGATATGTTCCTCCAAGCAGATCCTTCATATCGCTGCTAATGAACTCAATCAAATATAACACATAGCTTCCATATTAAATATCCTCTGCATATAAAATAAATTCTAAGTTTCTTAAGGTTACACAAGGCTCTTTACACACTGGCTCCAACAAATCCTTTCAATCTTATTCTCTTCTAGTGCCTTACCTTACATCCCAAAATATATCTGAACATACCAGCTGTTCCAACAGTTACATGTTCTGATCTGTTACCTGTTCCCAAGTTTGTACATGATGCTACTTCTGCCCGAAACACAGCCTCCAATAAGATCCCAGTCAGTCAGTTTAGTCAGTTCAGTCGCTCAGTCGTGTCCGACTCTTTGCAACCCCATGAATCACAGCACGCCAGGCCTCCCTATCCATCACCAGCTCCCGGAGTTCACCCAGACTCACGTCCATCGAGTCAGTGATGCCATCCAGCCATCTCATCCTCTGTCGTCCCCTTCTCCTCCTGCCCCCAATCCCTCCCAGCATCAGAGCCTTTTCCAACAAGTCAACTCTTTGCATGAGGTGGCCAAAGTACTGGAGTTTCAGCTTTAGCATCATTCCTTCCAAAGAAATCCCAGGGCTGATCTCCTTCAGAATGGACTGGTTGGATCTCCTTGCAGTCCAAGGGACTCTCAAGAGTCTTCTCCAACACCACAGTTCAAAAGCATCAATTCTTTGGCGCTCTGCCTTCTTCACAGTCCAACTCTCACATTCATACATGACCACAAAGAACCATAGCCTTGACTAGACGGACCTTTGTTTGCAAAGTAATGTGTCTGCTTTTGAATATGCTATCTAGGTTGGTCATAACTTTCCTTCCAAGGAGTAAGTGTCTTTTAATTTCATGGCTGCAGTCACCATCTGCACTGATTTTGGAGCCCAGAAAAATAAAGTCTGACACTGTTTCCACTGTTTCCCCATCTACTTCCCATGAAGTGATGGGACCAGATGCCATGATCTTTGTTTTCTGAATGCTGAGCTTTAAGCCAACTTTTTCACTCTCCACTTTTACTTTCATCAAGAGGCTTTTGAGTTCCTCTTCACTTTCTGTCATAAGGGTGGTGTCATCTGCATATCTGAGGTTATTGATATTTCTCCCTGCAATCTTGATTCCAGCTTGTGTTTCTTCCAGTCCAGCGTTTCTCATGATGTACTCTGCATATAAGTTAAATAAGCAGGGTGATAATATACAGCCTTGACGTACTCCTTTTCCTATTTGGAACCAGTCTGTAGTTCCATGTCCAGTTCTAACTGTTGCTTCCTGACCTCCATACAATTTCTCAAGAGGCAGATCAGGTGGTCTGGTATTCCCATCTCTTTTAGAATTTTCCACAGTTTACTGTGATCCACACAGTCAAAGGCTTTGGCATAGTAATAAAGAAGAAATAGATGTTTTTCTGAAACTCTCTTGCTTTTTCGATGATCCAGTGGATGTTGGCAATTTGATCTCTGGTTCTTCTGCCTTTTCTAAAACCAGCTTGAACATCAGGAAGTTCACAGTTCACATATTGCTGAAGCCTGGCTTGGAGAATTTTGAGCATTACTTTACTAGAGTGTGAGATGAGTGCAATTGTGCGGTAGTTTGAACATTCTTTGGCGTTGCCTTTCTTTGGGATTGGAATGAAAACTGACCTTTTCCAGTCCTGTGGCCACTGCTGAGTTTTCCACACTTGCTGGCATATTGAGTGCAGCACTTTCACAGCATCATCTTTCAGGATTTGAAATAGCTCAACTGGAATTCCATCACCTCCACTAGCTTTGTTCGTAGTGATGCTTTCTAAGGCCCACTTGACTTCACATTCCAGGATGTCTGGCTCTAGGTCAGTGATCACACCATCTTGATTATCTGGGTCATGAAGATCTTTTTTGTACAGTTCTTCTGTGTATTCTTGCCATCTCTTCTTAATATCTTCTGCTTCTGTTAGGTCCATACCATTACTCCTCAATTCCAGGCTAATACAATTCTCTCTTGGGAAGCTCTCCTGAACTTCACCATAGCCTAGTTTCTTGTTTCATTGTTTTCCCATAGGAGTTAGTCCCTAGCACATAGCACTTAGTAGCTTGTTGTAACAAGGTGCTTTTATGTATACCAAAGAGTTCCTAAAGAGTCAGAAATACAGTTTATACTCCCAGCATTGTGACTTAAGACATAGAAAACATTCAATATGTGATCACTGAAAAATCTCAAAGTAGCAAAATGCCTACTGCATTTAAAAAAAAAAAAGGAAAACACACATACAAACACATAAATGGAAACATACTATTTGAAATGAAGACTGAAACCTTAAAAATGAAATGCAAGTTTCCCAAATATGTCATGTCCTTTCAGATTTTAATACTAAGCAATTAGTCCACTTTGTCAATATAGCTTTTTTAACTTTTTAAAAAAGGAAAATGTTTTACTGAATTTTTTTGTTTGCTTGTTAGTAAAATGTAATTCTTGCCAAGTGGATGAGATGGCTGGATGGCATCGCCGACTCCACGGACGTGAGTTTGAGTGAACTCCGGGAGTTGGTGATGGACAGGGAGGCATGGCGTGCTGCAGTTCATGGGGTTGCAAGAAGTTGGACACGACTGACCGACTGAACTGAACTGATACATCCATAAGTTTCACTAAACCAGACATCACCTACTATAGCTGCTTCAGAGTACCAAGGTAAACAGGAGAAATATTTATTGAGGACATTGAATGGTGATTCTACAGAATTATAAAAATAACTTACATGTACTCATTTGTTCATAATGCCTGTGGAACATAACAGGCACAGGGTTAGATTCATGGTTTCCAAACTCTTGCCATGATCAGCTTACCAAGTGCACTTCCGTATCAGCAACAGCAAGTCATGACAACACTGCCACTGCAGTATTAATAAGCATTCAGGAGGGCAGCTCACTCTTTCTCTTTTCCCCCATTACTCCACATATCCAAGCAATCTCTTACTTCCAGCCAATGGCCCCAGCAGTTTCTATTAATACATCATCAGTCTCATCATATGGTCTACTGAGCTCTACATCAGAACTTAGACAATGCATTGAACTAAGAGATGCAAGAAAGAAATTGAATTGAACTGCTCTTCAAGTTTTCCAGAACTATTCTTCCACCATGGAAAAGACATGTGGTACTCATTTGTTACTATCCAAATGGTAGGACGGAAAGAGTCCTAAATCACATTCAGTTGCAAACATCAGTGAACTAAATACAACACAAAAAAGAAAAATCTCACTAAAGAAAAATATAATAAGTTTCAGTGATAATGATATGACAATAGTCTTTGGTCTTGCTTCCCATATTATATGATATAATAACATTCTTTGGGGCTTCCCAGGTAGCACTAGTGTAAAGAATCCACCTGCCAATTCAGGAGATGCAAAGGACACGGGTTTAGTCCCTGGGTCAGAAAGATCCCCTGGAGTAGGAAATGGCAACCCACTCGAGTATTCTTGCCTGTAAAATCCCATTGACAGAGGAGCCTGGCAGGCTACAGTCCCCGGGGTCACAAAGAGCCGGACACAACTTAGCGACTGAACAGCAACAATAATTCCATAGATAAATACGGATCTTTATTTATGGCCAATCTCTTCAACAAGATGGTTAACTCTACTCAAGGACATTCTCTTAAATTTATTTTTTATTACATGTATAGTCTAAAATTATCTTTTATTGAAGTATAGTCTTAAATTTAATAAGTAACAGCTAGAAAAAATGTTTTGGGGACCCAAAATGTCCCATTTCTACAGAGTATGACTCAACTTCCTGTTCTTACTTATGTACCAACCAAAGTCTTTCATAAAGTACACTTTGTATCCCTAGTTTTTTTCAACTCTTTAATGCATACATGCTCCTTTAATCAGTGCACAAAAGCTAACTTTGTGAGACGACCGCCTAATATGGAACTCAGGTTCATTCACACCCAAATCATTCAGGCCTAAATACCCATTATCCCATGGTGATAATGGCATCTCCTTTGGACTATGTCTGTGATTATGGACTTAAGCTGCTTTCACATTTGTTCCATACTTCCTTCTACAATATTTTGGTACCCATAAATAGGGTCTCTCATTGTGTCCAGTGAGTCCACAGAACTCTGAAATCTGTATCCCTCACTGCCTCCTAGACTGGTTGACTCCAAAATTTACATTTCTGTCTCATTTCGCAAAAATACAAATGGAGAAGATTCTGATGTTCAGATAGGATGTGTTCAGTTAACTATTTCAATGAATATAGAAATGTACTATTTCTTAAATTAAGCAAATTCATGAAATAGATAATAATCATGAAAAACAAATCTAAACAATATATTCATAAAGGTGACAGGGCATATAAAATGTAATCTTACATTTATCATTCACCTTCACACAAAGCACTGAAAAACTCATTTAACTCTCTGTAAATATTACCAAATTGCTCATATGGAGGCAACAAAACTCATAGAAAGTATCTCCACAATGTGAAATACAATTCAGAAGGCCTAATATGTTATTTTGGTCATTTTGGAGGGAAAGTAAATGGTATCATGATTTTAATCATCTAAAGGCACCAATGTGAGCAGTGGTCCAAACACTATGTACTTTTTTATTACTAAAATGCCACTGGTTCATGCTCATTCAGAAACAGATCATCAAAACACTGTGATAGGAAGGGTTTAAAATCAGCTCCTATCTAAATTTTTCAGCAGTTCAACAGCAGAAGTAACATATTTGATAATTAGCCAATTTGTTGTTAAATGAAATACTGGATTTAAGATCAGGCAAATTCTTAAGGTTGTGACTCTACTTTAAGGCTATGAACAATGTTTACACTGAGGAGGCTTATTACTTAGTTTCCTTAACTGACAACAGCAGTAATGTCACTTATCTTGTACAGACTGTATGACTCAAATGAAATAATAGTTATAAAAGTTCCAGTTCCTTCCCTACTTCCTCCTTTACACAGAATATACCCTTGATCCAAACTACTCTTTATGAAAATGAGTGATGCAGGGAAAACCAGGAAAATGGGAATAGATAGTATAAATCAACCAATATCCCATGAGCAAAAACAATTCAAACATATACTACGAATGACATTAAAATTATCTCTGTGCGTGTTCTGTGTATGTAAAATGTATTGCATATTGATAGGTAATTGATGGCCAAATGGCTAAAAACATGATGAACTGCAACCATACTAAGGCAATTCAGGCAATTTATTAAACCAGAGTCATTCATTAGCTTTAGCTAAACTTTGTCAATTCTATATATAAAATAGGAACTTGCTTATATTTCATTCAAAACACTTTGCTCTTCTTTCCCATACCTTAGACTGAAACCTATCAGACATCAGATCAACAACAGTTCTGTAAAGTGTGTTAGAAGTATGTATGTGTGTGAACAGAACTATTATATCTAAGAGAACCCTCACCCACTTAGGGACAGTGACAGTATTTTCTCTGCAGATTATATATGTTCCACTCTAACAAATAGATACGTAAAATGATTGACTTCCATCATGTAATTTTTTTTAAATGTTCCGATGTTTTGTTCATAGTTGGTGAAACTGTAACTTAAAAAAAAAGATTAGTAACAAAATATTCAGGAAAAAATATAAAATTAGGAGAATGGCTAAAAAAATGGGAGATTACAAGAACACTGAAGTACTTAAAATAACCAAAGAGCAATAAATATTTACATGATGTTTTACAACGTTATAGTGCTTAAACAGTACATTATTTCATTACAGGCTCACAACCCCTATTCCATTATAAAAGTACTAATCTTTTACATGAAAGTAAGCCAAGAAACATTAAAGACTAGTCCTCTACAATAATGAACTAGAGGATTCAGAAATCAAAATTTGTTCTTCTAGCCAAAAATTCCACATATGCTCTACAATATTACCATATAGATTGAGATGATTAAACCAAGAACATTGAAAGAGCTATTTCTTTGAAAAGAGGAACAAAATGGAAACACCTCCAGCTAGACTTGGGTTCTATCCCTGGGTCAGGAAGATCCAAGGAAATGGCAACCCATTCCAATACTCCCTTGCTTGGAGAATTCCATGAACAGAGGAGCTGAGCAGGTTACAGTCCATGGGATCCCAAAGAGCAGGACATGACTGTGTGACTTTCACTTTCACGTTCCAGCGAGACAGACTGAGGGAAATTACAGTAACAAGAATGGAAGAGGAGGCATCACTACACATCCTACAGACATTAAAAGGATAATAAGAGGATACGATGAAAATTGTATGCCAATATATTTGATAACTGAAATTAACCAAAAGAATTACTTGAAAGACACAAAACTACCAATGTTCACTCAAAACAAACAAAAAACTTTCCTATATCTATAGAAATGAAATTCGTAATTTAAAACCTTCTCACAAACAAAATCCCAGACCCAGATGGCTTCAACAGTGAATTCTAGCATACATTCAAGAGTGTGTGTGTGTGCATGTGTGCTAAGTTGCTTCAGTTGCGTCTGACTCTTTCCCACCCTATGGACTGTAGCCCGCTCCTCTGTCCATGGGATTCTCCAGGCAAGAATACTGGAGTGTGCTGAGTGCGTTGCCATGCCCTCCTCCAGGGAATCCTTCTGACCCAGGGATCAAAGGTGCGTCTCTCACGTCACCTGCACTGGCAGACGGGTTCTGCACCACTAGTACCACTTGGGAAGCCCACATTCAAAAGTAAGTATTATCATACTACACAAACTCTTCAATAGAGAGAAATGAATACTTCCCAACTCATTTTACGAGGAAATGAGCTTATGATTCTTAAGATCACAAATGGAGAAAGATTTTACAGGAAAAGAAAAATGTATCCTCAAATCAATCATAAAAATAACTAAAATTTCTTAGTAATATATTAGCAAATCAAATCCAGTATTGTATGAAAAGGTCATTACACTGTGATCAAATAGATTTTTTCCTAGGAATGCAAAGGTGACTTAACACTGAAATATCAGTTACTGTAACTCACCACATTTATAAGATTAAGAAGAAGAACTATATAATCATTTCAATAAAATCAGAAAAAGCATTTTACAAAATTCAACAATGATATTAACATACTGATGGTGAAAAAAAAATGCCCTGCAAATATGAATAGAAGTGAATTTCCTCAACCTGATAAAGGACATTATCTTAAAATGTAATGCTAATAGCATATGCAATGGTGAAATATTTAATGCTTTTCCTAAGACTAAGTCAAAACTCTTATGATTACTAACTGTAGGTCCTAGCCAGTGTAATAAAGTATGAAATGCAATTAAAAGGTATCTATTAAAACTTGCTAGGACAAGTAAGTAAGTTTATTAAGGTCTCACGATATAAGGTAAACAATAATAAAATTTTGCATTTTTATATATTAACACAAAACAATATGGAATATTTCTGAATGAATTTAACCAAAAATGTTTAATACTTGCATGCTAAAAACTACAAAATGCTGAAAAATCAAAAGAAAATAAAACAAAGGGAGAAATATACTGTGTTTCATGAGTTGGAATATTCAGAACTAGATCCACACAAAAATGGCCAGTTTTCAAGAAAAGTATCAACATAATCCAAAGTGAAAAGAACTGTTGCTTCAACAAATGGTTATGAAATAATTAATAGTCACATGTTAAAACAAACAGAACTTAACTTCCAATCTTCCTTTACACCATATTTTAAAAAATTCACACAAAGGGATCTTTGTGCGATCCTAACATAAGACCTAAATATAAGAACTAATATAACCAACTTTCAGTAGAATGCAGAAAAGAAAAAACCCTATAACCCAAGAATTTATACCAATTCTTAGACTACAGACAGCATATGACATAAAAGAAAATTTTACTTGAACCTCATCAAAATTAAAATCTTTTGCACTTCAAGAAATATTGTTAAGAAAATAAAAGACAAGCATCAGATTGGGAGAAAATATTTGACAAATGCATTTCCAAATTAACTTATATCCCAGATATATAGTGAACTCTTGAGATAACAAGACAAACAATCACATTTTTAAAGTGAACAGAAGATTTGAACATAAACATTACAAAAGATTTAAGAATAGCCAATAAATACAAGAAAAATCCTCAATATCAGCCATAAGGGCAACACAAAATTAAAACTACAATAAGATACCTTTATACTACCATTTACAAGTCTCAAATTAAAGAGACAGGACTGAACTGAATGAACTGAATATCCAGGATGCATATCAACTGAGATTTTCATATACTGCTTATGAGAATGCAAAGTTTTTCACTACAGAAAGCAATTTGCATGTTTATTATGAAACGAAATATACACTTAATAAGAAACCCAGCAATCCCACTCTTATGTATTTACTCAAGAGATAAGAAAACCCCTGGAAAAGATCTACATTCAAGACCTAATAGTTTTACTTATAATAACCAAAAACTGAAAACCCAAAAGTCCATCAACTAGTGAATAGAAAGCTGAAGTATATATCCGTAAAATGTAATACTACTCGGAATAAAAGGAATAGAATAAACCCCTGATAATCTATTATAAAATGGATAATCTCAAAAGCATTAAGCTAAGTAAAAGAAGGCTGACAGAAAAAGACTTAGATACTATTTGATTTGATTTATATGAATTTTTAAAAAGGTAAAATTATACAAACACAAAATAAATCAAAGGTTGCAAAGGAGAGGACCAGGGAGAGGGAACTGGCTTCAAACAGACAAGGAAATTTTGGTGAGTAATGGAATTGTTCTAAATCATGACTGTGGTGACAGTGAAGGGATTATTATTCAAAACTCATCAAACTGTACTTTTTAAACTGCTGAATTGACTGTGGGTAAATTATGGCATAATAGAATTGACTTAAAGTAAATTAAAACAAACAAGTATTTAAAACTTACCGCAGCACTACAACCAGGGAAATTGAAAAAAGTATCAGGACCATGTCTTTGTGGCATCTGATTAAGAACGGATAATAATTTTACTGCATGCCTTGGCTAAGGAAACAAAAAAGAGAAATGTCACTGTACAAATTTAACAAAAATATCTAATATATCACCTTAACCATCAGACTGTTTTCTAACTAGAGAGAAAATTATTTTTAAATCATTTACTGAACTATTTAAGAGGAACAATTTCTATTACCAATTTAAGTTTATAGCTCTCTAGAGACAAACTGCTGAACATTAAGTATTAATGCACTAATACTGAATACTTTTCCCTTTGACCACAGCTTACCCAGATTCCACTTTCTCCTCGAAGCATGCTGAACAAAAGCTTCAGTTCCTTGACAGTGATGCTGTAGCTGGCAAGAACCCCCAACATATCAACTAGAAGATCTTCAAAGGAAAATAAAGTTATTCTGAACTCTAGTCATAAGCTGTCATCTGTCAAGGTAATACACTTTTAGAAAGAGCAAAAGTTATCTCGTCATTTCTACATATATATTGGCATCCATTATAGCCAAATAACCTCATGAATAGCCATTCAAATTAACAATTATCAATCATCATATAAGAAAAAAATACTTTAAAGACTTTTTTCCCCACCCGGAATTACGATTTCAATTAAGTTCTCTTTGCAAAGTCATAAAAAAATGATTTTATAAATTCCCGGAATATACATACATACACATAAATCTGCTATATGCAGGGAAAGACAGGCAAAAATATGCAAAGGTACAATGATTTAACATTGTAAATTTGTTATTTTCAAATGAAAACTGATGTTTGACCACATTTTGTTTTGGAATTATCTACTCTTAATAAAATATATTCTTGAAATATCCCTTCGCCCATCAGCAACAATTCTGAGTACTCACTCCTTGCCTGGCATCATTCCAAGTGGTTTACAAGCATTAACTTCACAAATCCCTGTAACAAGCTTAAGTATTATCATTAACCTCTTCTAAAAATGAGGAAGTGAGGCACAGGTAACTTAATTCCATTGCCAAAGCACACACTCTAGTAAGTGGTACAGTTAAAATTCAAACCTAGGCAATATGTCTTCAGAGCTCTGATTTTTACCCACTAGTCTCCAAATGGAAGCACCATTTCAACCCCTGACTAGTGATATCCATTATGACAATGTATTTATGTGCATATAAGAGACATAACGGCTCACTACATAATAAGAAAAAAATTATACATTTAATCTCTTGTCTCTGATTACTTTCTCATCTCTATACACTGTGAGTCATAGTACCTTTATGAGTCATTCTGTGCAAGATATTAAACATTTAAATCTACATATCTCAATTTCTAAAGCATTTACTAAGAATTCAGATACTACACAAGTTATAATAAATACATATAAACATTATAAGAAGCTTATCATCAATTAATAGTTTAGGTTAGGATAAACTGAAATAATTAGTTATTGATATATACATTATTTAATATCACAGATTAATAGCTGAACTTTGAGATTTTAAAAATATTTATTATGTATGTATTTCAAAATAGAAATGTAATATGGTTAAGTCATCAATAAACTGACTTACTCATAACACCATTGTAAATAAGCAATCTCTATGATAAAACTGTGACTGTGGATATGCCATTTTAAAGAGACATTTTTAATGAAAGATCATTCATTATTCAAATAATAAAAATGTCCAAAGTTACTACATATTAGCCAGGTGATCTATTTCTAAGAAAAAATTCTAGATAAAAACCAAGCACCTTAAAACCTCAAGTTAATATTAAGCATTTTAAAGCAACTAGCTGAAGTGGCAAAATCTTCATCGAAGATTTCTTTCAGGTATGTCTACACATACTACAGTAAAAGAATTGTATTTCCAAACCTTTATCTCATCTCCTATATACGTCACAAAAAAAGATCTACTAAATTTGCATTTAATTACATAATTATTAAAATTTCTTATTTATTATACAGGTAACATAAGCACCTCAAGTATTAATTTCACTATAACAACTCTTCTTTTCTCATACAAGATTTTTAAAGAAGAAAAAATACTATGAAAATATACTATCAATTTACAACAGATGTTTAAACACCTTCTAGTGATACCTTCAACATTATTACATGAAAAGAATCTTGTTTAATGTAGCATGTTACAAAATACTCAGAATGAAAACTTAGTAGCGTTTTGGTGGTTACTGGGGCTTCATTAGTATGTTATCTAGATTCTAATTTCTCTACTGAAAAGTAAGGTAGAGGAAATTTTTCTAACACTTTTTTAATGTTTAAATAACAAAAAGTGAAAAATTTGTGTTATCCATACTATTAATGAGAATAAGGGATAAGGGAACTAAGAGGCTTTATATAACAGAAAATGTGAAGATATGAGCTTCTTGGTAATATCAAGCTTACTATCACCTTACTTCAGTACTCATGAATTATGTACTCATGAAGTATGTTCGTAATTGTGGCTCACTCTCTAAAGTGTACTCTATAAAGTGCACTTTATTTACAAAAAAGAAAGAAAGAAAAGGGAAAAAATTTTAAGGGTTTAAGCTCAGATATGAGGATTTAAAGATCAAATGATGTTCTATACAACATGTGTACACGAAGTTTATACAAATAAATTCATGCTAATGCTAAAATTTAGCGAAATGGTACCATATCTCCATCAAAAATACCTTTTAATTTTGATTCTTATTTTTCAAGTTAACCATCAGTAACCAAGACAGAGAATGCTAAATTATTCTAAATAGAGATACATGCCACCTTGAAAGCAATTACAAATGATTTTAACATATTCTATAAGAAAAACAAAATTGTGAAATATTGTTTAAATTTTAAAAAGCATTGATCTTTGTTCTTCATTCCTTATTTCCTGTTTAATATTTTGTTCTACTGATATTAATACTAATTATGCATAAAGCAACACATTATAGAGGATTTTCTGGTGTTTGAATTATTTTTAAGGATCAGATATGATCAGATATTGTGAGGAATTATACTAGCACTTTTAGAATTATGAAACCTTTTCATGTCAGAAGAAAGTTAGGCCAAAGACTCATGGCTTAAGAGAATCATCACAAACTCCTTATTTTCTGGGAATAGCTGGTGCTCTGGTACCATCTTTCAAAATATTTTTACTTAAGTGCATTTAACCAGAGGGAAATGGATTTGCAGGTGAGTAAAGGACTGATGATGAAGAATTACACATATCAAAATTATTATTTCAAATAACACATAACAACACAAAATTATTAAAACTTTTATCTTGAAATTTCACTCAAATTGTCTAATCCACAATGTCTGCATTTAAGACAAAAGTTCTTCCAGAAAATATCAGAGTAAGATTGACACTTTCAAAAATCACAACATGCTTGTCCTAAGGCTTTTAGCATTTCCTGTTCCATAAATGTCAGACTGAAGAAGATGGAATTCAGAGAATTTTTAATAAAGTACTAATTTTATAGAAATGTAATATGTATTGTAGTATTTTAATTATGTAAAAGTTTAAGTTCTACATCGAAAGGTACTGTTCCTTTTTCTGATAGATCTCAGAGCACTTATTCCACATTACTCAGATTTTCTAAAACCTGGAAAACCAAAATAGTAATTATATCTGTCTAATAACAGAAATCATCTTTCATTCTTCAGGTTTTCTCTTAATATAAAAGGCACATTTCCAATACATCTTGACTTATCTATTTTAAAACAAAGTGGCTTCAACAAACGTATATTAAACTAGAGAATAAAAGAAGTATATGAACATTTAAATTATACTTTCCTATCAGATAATCCCATACCTGCTATCATGTCATCTACAGCACTCATTTTCAGCAATACTTGCTCAATGAGCCCAACTTCTGTACTAGTCTGTAAATTCCGAACACTTTTTCGTAGGATGGCTGTAAACATGCTCCATATTTCTGCTTGACATGTGACATCACAGTGTTCCAAAAGCTCTGTCATGCACGTTATGCTCTCAGCATCTTGGATAATAAAGTTCATCTCCAAGTCAAATTCTCCACCAACCAGCTGAAAAGAAACAGAAAAAAATTACTAATGATAATATGAGAGGTTATATATACAACAAAACAAATATTTAGCTAGCAAAAACATATTAGGAGTCTAAAAAATTTCAAGTTTTCTAGTCAAAAACTAATTTTGATTAAAAAAATGTCACTACAGATAAGTGAAAGGTACTGTAAGAAATAAAACTATCTAAGAGATTTTTTTTTTTCTTTCAAATGGGAAAAGGCAATTTCAAATCTAGAAGAATAGAGCAAAGTAGAACAAATGACTAAGAGGTAAGTTCCGGGATAAATCTTCTTAAAAAAGGCACTGAGTCTGAGAAGGGATAAATCCTAGAAGATGCAGATCACTAAAGATGAATGTCAAGGCATGGAAACTCATTTTCTTTTATATTACTAGACTGACAAAAAAGATGTAACAAAAAAAGAATAACTGGGTCTAATCTCCATGTATAGAATATGAAGAAATGAGAAACTATATTAGCAAACTTATAATAAATGTTGAAAAAATTAATGGTAAAATTGTTTAAAAGAGAAATACCTAATATCCAGTGGTACTTAAAAAACAAAAAAAACATGTAAACTGGGAAAGGTGGCAACATATTTGACTTGTGACATTATGCTAAGTGAGTCATAAGTACTGCTGTCCCTCCTAAACGCTCCTTTAAGTACCGTGACAGACAAATACACATGGAATAAAAGATATGATGATCCTCTTAATTCTATACTGGTCAAATCACACATGAATTAGTTTATACAGTAATCAGTACCACTTTTAAGAAAAATATTAACAACTTGGATATCTTTTGGATCTAGAGAATAGGAAATTTAGGCAGAAGCTAACAGGCATATACAAAATATGTGACAAATTTGAAGTCATTTATTTCCTCATTCAATAGATATTTTATTTATTAAAGACTAGAACTTCCTGTTCTAAGAAATAGAAATATATCTGTGGACACAAAAATCCCATGCACTAACAGTGCTAAGTTCTAGAAATAAAAATGTATATTTACATATATTCTATTTTATTCCAAAAAAGGTTGAGGTTGGCTTACAAATTATATAAAGTATAAAAGAAGACCAACAGTGAGTAGCTGAGAAAGAGGAAATAAAGGAAGATAAGATTAGGGACTAGAGATTAGACTCAAGAAGTGGAATTAATTTTCCATCCATTAAAGGTGTTCATTAATACAGATGGATGAGCACATAATATAATATAGATGGGAAGATAATTGCAATAATAACAACACTACTTAACCTTATTTAACTTATATGAAGAGTACATGATGAGAAATGCTGGACTGGATGAAGCAAAAGCTGGAATCAAGATTGACAGGAGAAATATCAATAACCTCAGATATGCCAATGACATCACCCTTATGCCAGAAAGCAAACAACTAAAGAGCCTCTTGATGAAAGTGAAAGAGGAGAATGAAAAGCTGGCTTAAAACTCAACATTCAAAAAATGAAGATCATGGCATCCAGTCCCATCACTTCATGGCAAATAGATGGGGAAACAATGGAAATAGTGACAGACTTTATTTTCTTGGGCTTCAAAATCACTGTAGATGGTGACTGCAGCCATGAAATTAAAAGATGCTTGCTCCTTGGAAGAAAAGCTATGACCAACATAGACAGCATATTAAAAAGCAGAGACATTACTTTGCCAAAAAAGGTCCACTGAGTCGTGTACTGTATGGATGGGAGAGTTGGACCATAAAGAAAGCTGAGCACCAAAGAATTGATGCTTTTGAACTGTGGTGTTGGAGAAGACTCTTGAGAGCCCCTGGACTGCAAGGAGATCCAACCAGTCCATCCTAAAGGAAATCAGTCCTGAATATTCAGTGGAAGGACTGATGAAGAAGCTGATTGGCCACCTGATGTAAAGAATTGACTCACTGGAAAAGACCCTCATGCTGGGAAAGATTGAAGGCAGGAGAAGGTGACGACAGAGGATGAGATGGTTAGATGGCATCACCGACTCAATGGACATGAATTTGAGTAAGCTCTGGGTGATGGACAGGGAAGGCTGGCATGCTGTACTTCAGGGGGTCGCAAAAAGTTGGACACAACTGAGCGACTGAACTGAACTGAACTTCATATGTCATTTAGAACTATTCTAAGTGCTTGACAAAGAACTCTATTATTATCTTCATTTTACAGGTAAGGAATCACAGGTACAGAAAGTTTAAGCAACATGAAAAAATTTCACAAAACTAGTAGATAGAGAACCCAGGACCAAAATCCACTAAGTCTTTCTTTACAAAACTTCAAAAAAGCAATAAAATCTCATTTAAGAACATTTTAAAAGTCTTCTAAAATTTAAGAGTTTAAAAACAAAGTATTCTCAAATTGTGAAATATTATATGCTGCATATATTATTTTCTTTGTAACAGCTCCAAAATTCAATTTTATAAGAGACTATAACCTTATGCTGACCTTTTACTGAACTAAATATTTTGTCTGGTTAAACCTTGGTTTTACTTCTACATGGCAAACAATTTCAACTCCTCCTCCTATTTCTGGTTTATTAACAAAAATAGCTATGAGGAAGGTTAAGAGGTTGGCTCTGAATTCAGACTTCCTGTTTGCTGACTTTTGCTGTACCACTCACTTGCTATGTGACCTTTAATGATGCCACATCTCTAAGCCTCAGTCAATTCATCTACAATATGGGAATAAAAGTTCCTAGCTAATAGCCTGTTGTGAAGATTAAATAAATAAAGTAGCTGGGTTATAAGCACTTAGTAACAAAGTCAGGAGCATTCAATCAAGGAGTTAAAATTAGATATTACTTACTCTCTAACCCCAACTTTGAGGTAAAAAAAGTAGTCATCTGACCACATACATCTAAAGTACAAAGAAACAGCCAGTGTAACCTTTATGTTTCTGGTAAATGATAAATTATTATGGACTGTGTACTCCCTTAGATATTACTTGTCAATCTAGCAAAACAAACTCCAGCAACATTTTAACTATGCCATCTTCAAACCAAGAACTGCTTATTTATTCATATTTATATATCCAACTGACTTGTGTCACTACTGTCAACTTGTAGACCTATGATCAGTAACTCAGAAGAGGTTCTCAAGAAGCAAACCATACAGAGAAAAAAAGTAGGTTGAAAAAGAATGACGTGGACAACTTACTGACTGAACTAAAAAAAGTAGATTCCAAAGTTTAATTCTGTGAGCCTCCGAATAAACGTACGTAAAATTAGCATACACTACAATGGAAGAACACTGACAAATTCTTCAGACTGATCTCCTTAATTAGTTGTAAATGCTTAAATAGAATCTAGTATAATCGAGAAACATTATCAAATGTATAAATAGCAGAAATGGGCTCAGTAGTAAAAAAAAAAAAAAAAACAACTCTGTTTTTAAAGGAATGAACAATTATAATGTTTAATTCTAACAATCAGGCTATTATGTGAAGCCTAAGTTTCCATCTTTCACAATTAAAAAAAAAATGCCCCTTTCTACACATCACTTCATTACAAAAAAAAAAAAAAAGTTACAGCTCCTTGATTTCACTGCCAGAAACTGTAACAATATTTACTATATGCGTTATAACAGAATGGACGTATGTTTTCAGATGGTCTTTCTAACCCTATTAATTTTTAACACATTAGTGTTAACACATTAGTATTAAGGAGGCTAACTGCTTATAACTATAATTCCACCATTAGGGAGATATTATAGTTCAGTATTTATCAAAGAATACATACAATAAAAAGTAGAAACAATCAGTCTTCATTATTTAAACAATTCTTTAACAACACTATGAGGAAAAGACATAGTTGCCTTCAGAGAAGGAAACTGAAGATAAATGAGGGTAAGCAATATAAACAAAGTCACACATGAGTTAGGTGGCAGATCCAAACTTCTAATCTAGACTAAAAAATGTAATGAAATGCCTTGTTATGAAGTCAAGGGTATAAACTTAAAAAATAAATCTGGGACATGTCATAGTAGCTCTATGAAAAAAATCAGTGCCTTAAAACCTCAGATTTGCAGATGACACCACCCTTATGGCAGAAAGTGAGAGGAACTAAAAAGCCTCTTGATGAAAGTGAAAGAGGAGAGTGAAAAAGCTGGCTTAAAACTCAACATTCAGAAAACGAAGATCATGGCATCTGGTCCCATCACTTCATGGGAAATAGATGGGGAAACAGTGGAAACAGTGTCAGACTTTATTTTTCTGGGCTCCAAAATCACTGCAGATGGTGACTGCAGCCATGAAATTAAAAGACATTTACTCCTTGGAAGAAAAGTTATGACCAACCTAGATAGCATATTCAAAAGCAGAGACGTTACTTTGCCAACAAAGATCCGTCTAGTCAAGACTAGGGTTTTTCCAGTGGTCATGTATGGATGTGAGTTGGACTGTGAAGAAGGCTGAGCGCCGAAGAATTGATGCCTTTGAACTGTGGTGTTGGAGAAGACTTGAGAATCCCTTGGACTGCAAGGAGATCCAACCAGTCCATTCTGAAGGAGATCAGCCCTGGGATTTCTTTGGAAGAAATGATGCTAAAGCTGAAACTCCAGTCCTTTGGCCACCTCATGTGAAGAGTTGACTCATTGGAAAAGACTCTGATGCTGGGAGGGATTGGGGGCAGGAGGAGAAGGGGACAACAGAGGATGAGATGGCTGGATGACATCACTGACTCGATGGACATGAGTCTGAGTGAACTCCAGGAGCTGGTGATGGACAGGGAGGCCTGGCGTGCTGTGATTCATGGGGTCGCAAAGAGTCGGACACGACTGAGCGACTGAACTGAAATGAACTGAACTGAAGAATGGTGTATGGGTAAAATGAAGAAAGACAAAATGATTTCTGTGGGTAAGAAATGAAACATTCAGAGATAGTAAATCACAGTAAAGAAAACTGAAGGCCCAATTACATGAAAATTGGCAATAAAAAAATAAATAACTAAGAAAATAAAATATTCTTTTTTAGTTAACTAAATTGTGTTTACATTAAAGCATAAAAATTATTGTATAAAAATTTAGAATATAAAATCATGACATGGAAATGTACTATCTTCTAAAAGTTCTATGGTTTATAATAACTAGCAATTCAAGTATCTTTTATTTTTTGAGTCTTAAATATCTTTATTTTGAAAGATTATTAGTTAGGATTGTAAGAATAATTCAGTTTATGTTAATTAGATCAAACTGGATAATCATTAACCTGTTGGATTTCTTTGCAACTCTGTGGATAAACTCTAAGCTAGATAACATTGCTTCAGTTCAGTCGCTCAGTCGTGTCCGACTCTTTGCGACCCTATGAACCACAGCACACCAGGCCTCCCTGTCCATTACCAACTCCTGGAGTCTACCTAAATTCACATCCATTGAGTCCGTGATGCCATCCAACCATCTCATCCTCTGTTGTCTCCTTTTTCTCCTGTGCTCAATCTTTCCCAGCATCAGGGTCAGTTCTTCACATCAGGTGGCCAAAGTATTGGAGTTTCAGCTTCAACATCAGTCCTTCCAATGAACACCCAGGACTGATCTCCTTTGGGATGGACTGGTTGGATCTCCTTGCAGTCCAAGGGACTTGCAAGAGTCTTCTCCAACACCACAGTTCAAAACCATCAATTCTTTGGTGCTCAGTTTTCTTTATACTCCAACTCTCACATCCATACATGACAACTGGAAAAACCATAGCCTTGACTAGACAGACCCCTGCTGACAAAGTAATGTCTTTGCTTTTTAATATGCTGTCCATGTTGGTCATAATTTTCCTTCCAAGGAGTAAGCGTCTTTTAATTTGATGGCTGCAATCACCATCTGCAGTGATTTTGGAGCCCCAAAAAATAAAGTCAGCCACTGTTTCCACTGTTTCCCCATCTATTTGTCATGAAGTGATGGGACCGGATGCCATGGTCTTAGTTTTCTGAATTTTCAGCTTTAAGCCAACTTTTTCACTCTCCACTTTCACTTTCATCAAGAGGCTCTTTAGTTCTTCACTTTCTGTCATAAGGGTGGTGTCATCTGCATATCTGAGGTTATTGATATTTCTCCCGGCAATCTTGATTCCAAGTTGTGCTTCATCCAGCCCAGCGTTGCTCATGATGCACTCTGCATATAAGTTAAATAAGCAGGGTGACAATATACAGCCTTGACATACTCCTTTTCCTATTTGGAACCAGTCTGTTGTTCCATGTCCAGTTCTAACTGTTGCTTCTAGACCTGCATATAGGTTTCTCAAGAGGCAGGTCAGGTGGTCTGGTATCCCCATCTCTTTCAGAATTTTCCACAGTTTATTTTGATCCACACAGTCAAAGGCTTTGGCATAGTCAATAAAGCAGAAATAGATGTTTTTCTGGAACTCTCTTGCTTTTTCCATGATCCAGTGGATGTTGGCAATTTGATCTCTGGTTCCTCTGCCTTTTCTAAAACCAGCTTGAACATTTGGAAGTTCACGGTTCACATATTGCTGAAGCCTGGCTTGGAGAATTTTGAGCATTATTTTACTAGTGTGTGAGATGAATACAATTGTGCAGTAGTTTGAGCATTCTTTGGCATTGCCTTTCTTTGGGATTGGAATGAAAACTGACCTTTTCTAGTCCTGTTGCTTATAAAGCCCCAATTCAGCATCCCACATTCAGCTTCCTATACTTCCCAGTCCCTGCTGCTGCTAAGTCTCTTCAGTCATGTCCGACTCTGTGCGACCGCATAGACGGCAGCCCACCAGGCTCCCCCATCCCTGGGATTCTCCAGGCAAGAACACTGGAGTGGGTTGCCATTTCCTTCTCCAATGCATGAAAGTGAAAAGTGAAAGTGAAGTTGCTCAGTCGTGTCCGACTCTTAGCAACCCCATGGACTGCAGCCTACCAGGCTCCTCCGTCCATGGGATTTTCCAGGCAAGAGTATGGAGTGGGGTACCATTGCCTTCTCCTCCCAGTCCCTAGCTACTATCATTAAGAACATTTCTGTAACGCCATTTCTCATTTCATGTAAAACTCTTTTTAAAACAAATATTTATTTATTTGGCTTGTATCCAGTCTTAGTTGTAGCGCGTGCGTGCTCCAGTTGTGGCAGGAGGGCTTAGCTGCCCCATTGCATGTGGTACCTTAGTTCCCCAGTTGGGAATTGAAAGAAACCATGTCCCCTGCATTACAAGGCACATTCTTAAACACCGGACCACCAGGGAATCCTTTAAAACTCTTTTTAATGTTATTGCCTATTCATGAGATAGGGCTCTCTCCCAACTTCTAATTTTAACTTGCATTAAGCCTCCAAATGACCAATCTAGACAGCATATTAAAAAGCAGAGACATTACTTTGCCAACAAAGGTCTGTCTAGTCAAAGCTATGGTTTTTCCAGTAGTCATGTACGGATGTGAGTGTTGGAGTCAATCCTAAAGGAAATCAGTCCTGAATATTCATTGGAAGGACTGATGTTAAAACTGAAATACTGAAACTCCAATACTTTGCCCACCTGATGCGAAGAACTGACTCCTTAGAAAAGACCCCGATGCTGGGAAAGACTGAAGGCAGGAGAAGGGGACAAAAGAGGATGAGACAGATGGTTGGATGGCATCACTGACTCGATGGACATGAGCTTGAGTAAGCTCCGGGAGTTGGTGATAGACAGGGAAGCCTGGTGTGCTGTGGTCCATGGGGTTGCAAAGAGTCGGACATGACTGAGTGACTGAACTGAACTGAAGCCTCCAAATATCAGTTTAAATAGCACTTAATGCAGAAAGTCCTCCTACTAACTACAAACAGAGCCTTTCCCTGAACTCTCATTACAACCTATCCAAATCACCACAATCATTTCAGTATATCCCAGATGTTTACAAATTTTTTTCTAACCCTCACTTTACAGTAAGCTTTGTAAGGGTAAGGACCGTTTCTTATCTATCAACCTTATCCGGATTACTGGCACACTGACAAACCTATGCAAATTATTCAATATTTAACATGGAATGAAAAGATGGCCGAATGAGAGGAAGAGGGAAGGAAGCAAGCTTGCAGGAGGACTTCACGAATTCATGGTCCATCATCAGGTTGTAAGCCAGACTTTCTACTACCATAATCCACTTTTCTCTTTCGGCAATGAATTGCTCTTAATGCTATATAACTTTTAATATTCCAGCAATGATCACAAAGCCAAAGAAAACATTTCCTCCTTCTTGTTTATATCCCTTGGTTGCCTTACTTTTTCTTCTTTTATCACTTAGAAAATATGTAAGGTTTCACAGGTAAAATTTAGAAGACATTATTGTCTAAGTAAGAGGCTAAGTATTCAGCACACAATTTTTAGTTATTAAAATCAGGCTTAAATATATTTTCACTTCCAGTTTCTATTTTCAAGTGAAATCAGTTACAACATCTTCCTTTGAAAAAGAATGTTGGAAATGATGTCACCAAAAAACAGCAGACTGGGCAGTTATGTCCTCCTAAAAAAAAGAGAGAGACAGAAAGAAACAAACACACTAATGATCTGGAAAAACTGGCACATTAACTTCTGAAAATTTCTGAAATAAAGTAAAAAATGTACAATAAACAAAGGAAGACTTGGTTAAAAAGAAGTTATCGTTTTGTGGTGAGAAGCACTATCCCACCTTCAATCTCCGCAGCCCAGACTTCAGTAGTTACAAGGACTCCAGCCTGCACCATGGTGAAGGCTGCTAGTTCCAAAGGGAGCACTAAGGACCTTATTCTCAAAGAACTGTGAGTCTAAACCTGACTGGCAGCTCCGTCAAGGATAGACCCAAAGAATTCCCTTTGCTTTACCCAACTCATAACGTCTCAAGAGTTAGGACACTTTTGCTAAGAGCATTTAAAGTCACACATATTACCTGCAGCAGTCTGGAGCAAGACAACACTTGACACAAGCAACAGACAGATATAGAAGCCTGGCAAGGAAGATATGGGGAAAGAAGGCAATTGTGGGTATACGGTGGATAATGGGTAATCCAGAAAGCCACATGTATGCCCAGGGCACGTCACACATTCAGAAAAGGCTTACAAAGACTTTAAGATTTCATTTGTAGCTGACCTTTAGGTTCTAAAATAGTAGAAGTAAAAGCTATGGCAGAAATATAAACAGCCTAAGTATTGAAGAAATCTCCAGCACAGAAAAAGGAAGATAATTATCTTTTTCTTAATAGCACTAACAACCCACAATATTAACTACAAACAAAAGAGAGTAAGGAAAAGAATTCAATTTTCAGTTTCCACTTAACAATATTCAAAACGTCCAATTTTAAAAAAAAAATTATGAGACACACAAAGTGACAGGAAAGAATGGCCTATCAAAAGAAAAAAAATAATTTTCTCTTCAATATCTGATAACTACTTTTATCTTATCTCCATCCTCTATTCTGTCTTTCAGCTTACATTTTGTTTTCTATTAGTATACAGATGTCTTCTACTCTTAGCCAATCAAATTACTTTTAGAAATTATAAAGCTCTTGAATTAATATTTTCTAAAGAATTGATCTTCAGTATAAAGCTATGCTCAGTTGCTTCAGTCACGTTTGACTCTTTGTGACCCCATGGTCTGTAGCCCACCAGGCTCCTTCTGTCCATGAGATTTCCCAGTCAAGAACACTAGAGTAGGCTGCCATTTATTTACTCCTGCAAGGGATCTTTCCAACTCAGGGACTGAACCTGCATCTCCTGCATTGGCAGGTGAATTATTTACCACTGAGCTACCTGGGAAACCCCATACATGTATATAATTTTACAAAGAAAGAAAAAAGTGAGAAACAAGATAATGAAGAACCACCATTTTGTGAACATGTTATGTCTTGAGTAATTAAAGCATATAGCCTCATTTATTCTCATAACTCTAAGATGAGAACCTCAAACAAGGCAACTGAGGTGAGCATAAGTTAAGTAAGCTTCCCAAGGTCCCTAAGCCAGTGTCAGCATCAGAATTCTCTTTTCAATATCATAAAAAATTAAGAAGTATATCATTACCAGACAGATCATCCACAAGACATAAATATGTATTTCCACCAGTCATCTACCCTTCCAGATATGGTGCTACACATTAACATGTATAATAAATGACTTTCAGCAAAATGTTCAGTAAATAACAGAAAAGCACTTTATAATTTGGACATGAACACAATAAAAATTAATGATCCTATACCCAAAAAACCAAGGCAAGAAAAATAGAAAAAAAATTGTTTTTTCCTGTTTCTTTCCCACCAGGCCTCTCTACAAGTAATTTATATTGACGATCTTTCTGTGGTATAGAAATAACTATACCCAAGAGTACAACAATTGCTGCTACAAATACCATCCATAAAAACTCTAGGGAAGGGAGGAAAAAAACAAAGGGAATGACTATCACACAGTAAGTGCCTTCTATAAAGTATGTATTAAACAACATGCACTTTATTAAAAGCAGTACAACCATTTTTTTATAATTGTTTTGTCAGACTACACAAGCAAAGATGATAAATACATTGAGCTAGCAAGGAGCCAGTTGATGTTTGAAGGAAAACTAAATCTGTTAAATGCCAAACTACAATATGCCTTTAAATTCTAATTCTCAGGCAAACACTGAAAACATTAATGTATTTCATAAATAAAAAACAAAGTAAAGACTTCTGCAGACAAATAAAAGCTGAGAGAGTCTGCTGCCCACAGACTTTTACTATAAAAAAAATGTTAAGGTAAGTTCTTTCAACAGAAGGAAAACAATACCAGATGGAAATCTGAAATGTCACAAAAAAACCAGAGAGAGGCAGAATTGTTAAGATTGTTGTTAAATACAAAAGACATTCTTTTTTCTCATTTTGAAAACTCTTTAAAAGAAAACTATCTAAAGCAAAAAATAATAATACATTAAGGAATTTGTAACCCATGAAAGTAAAACCAATGACAGAAAGATTACAAATGACAAGAAAGGAGAAATGTACGTACACTTTTAGAAGATATTCATACCCTATACTTGAGGTAGTATATTATTTGAAGGTACAGAGTGATAAGTTAAGAATGCATATTGTAAACTCTAGAGAAAACACTAAATGTGAAAAGAAAATAAATACTAGAACCTTAACAGCCACCCCCTTAAATAAGACATGGATTTTTTTTTCCCCCAATAAATACTACAGTACTACAAGATCCTCTCAATTGGTTGAATCCTTGAAAGCAGGCAACCTGGATACAGAGGGCCAACTATGTGACTTGAGCATCCTCAAATTTTGGTATCCAGAATCAATCCCTCATTGTCAATCAACTTAATTTAATTGTTGGGCTTCCCTGCTGGTTCAGATGGAAAAGAGTTCACCTTCAATGTGGGAGACCTGGGTTCAATCCCTGGGTTGGGAAGATCCGCTGGAGGAGAGCATGGCAACCCACTCCAGTATTCTTGCCTGGAGAATCCCATGGACAGAGGAGCACGGTGGGCTATAGTCCATGGGGTCTCAAAGAGTCAGACACAACTGAGTGACTAAGCACAATCTAACTGTTGCTAAGTCACTTCAGTCGTGTCCGACTCTGTGTGACCCCATAGACGGCAGCCCACCAGGCTCCCCCATCCCTGGGATTCTCCAGGCAAGAACACTGGAGTGGGTTGCCATTTCCTTCTCCAATGTATGAAAGTGAAAAGTGGAAAGTGAAGTCGCTCAGTTGTGTCCGACCTTCAGCGACCCCATGGACTGCAGCCTACCAGGCTCCTCCGTCCATGGGATTTTCCAGGCAAGAGTACTGGAGTGGGATGCCATTGCCTTCTCTGATCTAACTGTTACAGAGGCAAATAAATCACTCTATCAAGCAACACATTTCAAATACACATCAAATATTCACCAGAATGAGAATATCCTGGGCTATAAATGAATTCTCAATAAAGTTTAAAATTTAGAACACAGCGGAATTAAGTAAAAAATCAATAAAAATACATAATAGGAAAAAATTAACAAAACATCTGGAACATTATTCTAAGTAAACTGTGGGTCAAAGAAGGAGTCACAAGGAAAACTACTTTTTATCTCTATGAATAGGAAAACATAACACATTTATGGGATACAGTAAAAGAGTGCTTTAGAGAAATATGTAGCATTAAATGTTTATGTTACCAAGGGGGAAGGGGAAATTGTATTTGAACCCACATCTGTGTGTTCAATGATGTCTGACTCTTTGCAACCCCGTGGACTGTAGCCCGCCAGGCTCCTCTCTCCATGGGGTTCTCCAGGCAAGAACACTGGAAGTGTGTTGCCGTGCCCTCCTCCAGGTAATCTTCCCAACCCAGGGATCAAACCCAGGTCACCCACACTGCAGGCAGATTTTTTACTGTTGGTGTGAGATTTCAAATTAATCACTTCTGCTTCTACCTTAAGCAATTAGAAAAACACAATTGAAAAAGACACATTCACCCCCAGTGTTCATTGCAGTACTATTTACAATAACTAGAACATGAGAGCAACCTAGATGTCCACCAACAGATGATTAAAGAAGCTGTGGTATATATATATAATGGACTACTACTCAGCCATAAAAAGGAACACATTGAGTCAATTCTATTGAGGTGGATGAACCTTGAGCCTATTATACAGAGTGAAGTAAGTTAGAAAGAGAAATATAAATATTGCATATGGACATACATATGAAATATAAAAAGATGGTACTGATGAATTTAATTTCAGAGCAGCAATGGAAAAACAGACATAGAGAAAAGACCTATGGACACGGGGGTAGGGGAGGAGGGAGAGGGTGATGTGTATGGAGAGAGTAACATGGAAATTTACATTTCACAGATGAATTCTATCAATTACTTAGAATGACCATCATTTTTGCACAATAGTTTCCTCAAATTTTAAAATGAAGGAACAATTCCAAACTCATTTTGTGGGCCAACAATATCATGATAATAAAAACAGAAAACTATGTCAGGAAGAACAACAAAAAACTATAGCGTAATAACCCTTATGAACATAGACACAGAAAAAATCTTAACAAAACACAGCAAGTCAAATCCAGCAGCACGTTAAAAAAAATAAAATAAAATAAATCATGTCTTCATACATTTTATCCCAGGAAAGGAAGTAGGTTTTACCAATGAAAAAATGAAACACTGTAATTCAATAGATTCACAGACAAAGAACAAAAGTCCCATTATCATTATAGGAAATCATTTGAGAACATCCAAAACTATTCATTAAATAAACTTTTAGCAGTAGGGGTATAAAGGAACTTAAACTGATAAAAGGCATCTATGACACATCTACAGTAAACATCATACTTAATGGTGAATGAATATGCACTTTTTAAGAATAAGGCAAGATTTCCTCTCCAAACACTTCTATTCAGCATTATACTGGATGCTTAATCTAATGTAAAATGATAAGAAAAATAGATATATAAAAGGCATATAAATTGTAAAAGAAAAAATACATATACAAATCTTGTACCAGTCTCCATGGAAAATCCTAAGGAATCTATTCCAAAACTTACAAATTAATAAAAATTTTACTAAATTCTCAAGATTTAAAATCAATATACAAAAAACCTTTACATTTTTTATACAGGCAGAGAATAATTAGAACAATAAATTCGAAAGGAAGATCACTTGAAAAAGCATAAAGCAGGGGCTTCCCTTGTGGTCTAGTGGCTAAGAATCTGCCTTGCAATGCAAGGGACACTGGTTCGACTTCTGGTCTAGGAGGATACTACATGCTTTGGAGCAACCAACTCTAAGCACCACAAAGACTGAAGCCTGTGCACCAATGGTCTGTGCTCCACAACAAGAGAAGCCACAGCAATGAGAAGACCAAACATCACAAATAGAGAGCAGGCCTTGCTTGCCTCAAATAGAGAAATGAAGACCCAGAATGGCCGAAAATATATAATTCAGTTCAGTTCAGTTCAGTTCAATCGCTCAGTCATGTCCGACTCTTTGTGATCCCATGGACTGCAGAACGTAAAGTTTCCCTAACCATCACCAACTCCCAGAGCTTACTCAAAACTCATGTCGATCTAGTCCATCCAACCCTCTTAAGCTCTGTCATCCCATCCCCTTCTCCTCTCGCTTCAATCTTTCCCAGCATCAGGGTCTTTACTAAGGAGTCAGTTCATTGCATCTGGTGGCCAAAGTATTGGAGTTTCAGCCTCAGCATCAGTCCTTCCAATGAATATTCAGGACTGATTTCCTTTAGGATGGACTGCTTGGATCTCCTTGTAGTCCAAGGGACTCTCAAGAGTCTTCTCCAACACCAAAATTCAAAAGCATCAATTCTTTGGCACTCGGCTTTCTTTATACTCCAACTCTCACATCCATACCTGACTACTGGAAAAAACATAGCCTTGACTAGACAGACCTTTGTTGGCAAAGTAATGTCTCTGCTTTTTAATATGCTGTCTAGGTTGACTATAACTTTTCTTACAAAGATCAAGCATCTTTTAATTTCATGGCTGCAGTCACCATCTGCAATGATTTTGAAGCCCCAGAAAAGAGTCTTGAGCTCTTTCCATTGTCTCCCCATCTATTTGCCATGAAGTGATGGGACCAGATGCCATGATCTTAGTTTTCTAAATGTTGATTTTTAAGCCAACATTTTCACTCTCCTCTTTCACTTTCATTAAGAGGCTCTTTAGTTCCTCGCTTTCTGCCATAAGGGTGGTGCCATCTGCACATCTGAGCTGACTGATATTTCTCCCGGTAGTCGATTCCAATGTGTGTTTCATCCAGTAGAGCATTTCTCATGATGTACTCTGCATAGACGTTAAATAAGCAGCGTGACAATATACAGCCTTGACATACGCCTTTCCCGTTTTGGAACCAGTCTGTTGTTCCATGTCCAGTTCTAACTGTTGCTTCTTGACCAGCATACAGGTTTCTCAAGAGGCAGGTCAGGTGGTCTAGTATTCCCATCTCTTTAAGAACTATCCACAGTTTGTTGTGATCCACATAGTCAAAGGCTTTGACATAGTCAATAAACCAGAAGTCGATGATCCAACAGATGCTGGCAATTTGATCTCTGGTTCCTCTGCCTTTTCTAAATCCAGCTTGAACATCTGGAAGTTCTCAGTGGACATACTATTGAAGCCTGGCTTGGAGAATTTTGAGCATTACTTTACTAGTGTGTGAGATGAATACAATTGTGGGGTAGTTTGAACGTTCTTTGGCATTGCCTTTCTTTGGGATTGGAATGAAAACTGACCTTCTCAGTACTGTGGCCATTGCTGAGTTTTCCAAATTTTCTGGCATATTGAGTGCAGCACTTTCACTGCATCATCTTTTAGGATTTGATATAGCTCAACTGGAAATCCATCACCTTCATTAGCTTTGTTTGTAGTGATGCTTCCTAAGGCCCACTTGACTTCCCTTTCCAGGATGTCTGGCTCTAGATGAGTGATCACTCCAGCATGGTTATCTGGGTCATGAAGATCTTTTCTGTATAGTTCTTCTGTGTATTCTTGCCATCTCTGTATAATATCTCCTGCTTCTGTTAGGTCCTTACCATTTCTGTCCTTTACTGTACCCATCTTTGCATGAAATGTTCCCTTGGTATCCCTAATTGTTTTGAAGAGATCTCTAGTCTTTCCCATTCTATTGTTTCCCTCTATTTCTTTCCATTAATCACTGAGGAAAGCTTTCTTATCTCTCCTTCCAATTCTTTGGAACTCTCAATTCAAATGGGTATATAGATGGTGGAGTAAAAGGACCTACGCTCATCTTCTCCTGTGAGAACACCAAAATTAAAACTTTCTGCTGAACAACTGTCAATAAAAGAATGTAGGATCCCACCAAAAAAAAAGACATCCCACATCCAAGAGCAAAGGAGAAGCCCAGGAAGATGGTAGGAGGGAAGTCATGTTTAAAATCAAATCCCATACCCACCAGAGATGCTTGGAGGGCTCAAACAAAACCTTGTGCACACCAGGAGACCCCACAGACTGACAAGACCTGCCTTTGAGTGTCTGAGTGTCTCCTGCATAGGTATGGGTCAGCGGTGGTCTGCCACAGGAGCAGGGGTTTTGAGTGCAGCAGACCCAGGTATGGCATAGGCCCTTTTGGAGGAGGTCGCCATTAACCCCACCATAGAGCCACCAGAGTTTACACAGGACTGAGTAAACAGAATCTTGGAGGGCACAAAGAAAACCTTGTGCCTACCAGGACCCAGGAGAAATGAGCAGTGACCCCACAAGAGATTGACTCAGACTTGCCCAAGAGTGTCCAGGAGTGTGGGTTGGCAGTGGCTTGCAGCAGTGACCTAGGCACTAAGAGCAGCAGTCCTTGCATGGTACCTTTTGAAGGAGGTCACCATTATCTTCATTACCTCCACCATAGTTTGGCCTCAGGTAAAACAACAGGGAGGGAACACAGCCCCTCCCATGAACAGAAAACTGGATTAAAGATTTACTGAGCATGACCCCGCCCATCAGAACAAGACCCAGTTTTCCCCTCAGTCAGTTTCTCCTATCAGGAAACTTCCATAGGCTTCTTATCCTTCTCCATCACAGGGCAGACAGAATAAAAAACAAAATCACAGAAAACTAACCAAACTGATCACATGGACCACAGCCTTGTCTAACTCAATGAAACTATGAGCCATGTCATGTAGGGCCAGCCAAGATGGATGGGTCATGATGGAGAGGTCTAACAAAACATGGTCCACTGGAGAAGGGAATGGCAAACCACTTTAGTGTTCTTGCCTTGGGAACCCTATGAACCATATCAAAAGGCAAAAAGATATGACACTGAAAGATGAACTCCCCACGTCAGCAGGTGCCCAATATGCTACTAGAGAAAAGAGGCGAAAGAACTCCAGAAAGAATGAAGAGACACAGTTAAAGGAAAAACAATACCCAGTTGTGGATGTGACTGGTGATGGAAGTAAAGTTTGACGCTGTAAAGAGCAATACTGCAAAGGAACCTGGAATGTTAGGTCCATGAATCAAGGTAAATTGGAAGTGGTCAAACAGGAGATACCAAGAGTGAACATCAACATTTTAGGAATCAATGAGCTAAAATGGACTCGAATGGGTGAATGTAACTCAGATGACCATATCTACTACTGTGGGAAAGAATCCTTTAGAAGAAATGGAATAGCCATCACAGTCAACAAAAGAGTCCAAAATGTAGTATTCAGAGGCAATCTCAAAAACAACAGAATGATCTCTGTTTGTTTCCAAGGCAAACCATTCAATATTACAGTGATTCAAGTCTATGCCCCAGGCAGTAATGATGAAAAAGTTGAAAATGAATGGTTCTACAAAGACCTACAAGACCTTCTAGAACTAATACCCAAAGGAGATGTCCTTTTCATCATAGGGGACTGGAATGCAAAAGGAGGAAGTCAAGAGACACCTGCAATAACAGGCAAATTTGGCCTTAGAGTACAAAACAAAGCAGGGCAAAGGCTAACAGAGTTTTGCCAAGAGAAGGTGATGGTCAGAGCAAACACCCTCTTCCAACAACACAAGAGAAGACTCTACACATGGACATCACCAGATGGTCAATACTGAAATCAGATTGATTATATTCTTTGCAGCCAAAGAAGGAGACGCTCTATATGGTCAGCAAAAACAAGACTGGGAGCTAAATGTGGTTCAGATCATGAACTCCTTATGCCAAATTCAGAATTAAATTGAAGGAAGTAGGGAAAACTACTAGACCATTCAAGTATGACCTAAAGCAAATCCTTTATGATTATACAGTGGAAGTGACAAACAGATTCAAGGGATTAGATCTGATAGAAAAGAGTGCCTGATGAACTACGGATGGAGGTTCACGACACTGTAAAGGAGGCAGTGATCAAGATCAAACTCAAAAGAAAGAAATACAAAAAGGCAAAATGGTTGTGTGAGGAGGCCTTATAGACAGTTGAAAAAAGAAGAGAAGCTAAAGGCAAAGGAGAGATATATACATTTGAAAAATATATAATTAATTAATTTTAAAAATTAATAAGAAAATAATTTTTAAAAATAGCATAAAACATAAAATACTCAGAAATTTATCTAAATATTTGTAAAGTCTACACATTTAAAACTAGAAAACATTCTGAAGATTTTTATCAAAAGAGAGAACTAAAACCTAAACAGAAATAGAAATGCATCATTTGTTAATCCTACTCCAGTTTTTCCATACTCCAAATCAAAATTGTGACTTTTTGTCAGAAATTCACAAGCTGATCCTAGAATGCACATGGAAATTAAAGGAGATTATAATAGCCCAAGGGCTTCCCAGGTGGCCCTTGTGGTAAGGAAGCTGTCTGCCAACACAGGAGACTTAAGGGCAGTGGGTTTGATCCTTAGGTTGGGAAGATCCCTTGGAGGAGGCAACCCACTCCAGTATTCTTGCCTGGAGAATCCCATAGACAGAGGAGCCTGGCCGGTTACACTCCCTAGGATAACACAAAGTCAGACACAACTGAAGCGACTTAGCACACATGCTTAACAGACCAAATAAATCCAATGCAGAACAAATTTGAGAGGTCCTAAACTACTAAATTTTATGACAAAGTAACAAAAAGGAAGACAACGTGGTATTGCCATTAGAATTAACATCTGAATTAATAGAACATTACAGGAAGTCCAGAAATAGACACACACAAATCATATCAGTGGATGATCAGTTGACAAAAAACAAGATATCAATGATAAATGGTCATTATTTATTAACAGGAAAAACTGGACACCCACATGCCAATAAATGAACCTTGACTTATACTTTACACTATTCACAATGATAGGAGTTAAGCCTATAAAACATCTAGAAAAATTTCTTTTACTACTTTAGATTCAGTTCAGTTCAGGCGCTCAATTGTGTCTAATTCTCTGTGACCCCCATGGACTGCAGCACGCCAGGCTTCCCTATCCGTTACCAACTACTGGAGCTTGCTCAAACTCATGTCCATCGAGTCAGTGATGCCAACCAACTATCTCATCCTCTGTCAATCCCTTCACCTCCAGCCTTCATTCTTTCCCAACATCAGGTCTCTTCCAGTGCCTCAGTTCTTCACATCAGGTGGCCAAATATTGGAGTTTCAGTTTCAGCATCAGTCCTTCCAAGGAATATTCAGGACTGATTTCCTTTAGGATGGACTGGTTGGATCTCCTTGCAGTCCAAGGGACTCTCAAGAGTCTTCACTAACACCATAGTACAAAAGCATCAATTCTTCAGCACTCAGCTTTCTTTATGGTCCAACTCTCGCATACATACATGACTACTGGAAAAACCGTAGCTTTGACTAGATGGACTGTTGTTGGCAAAGTAATGTTTCTGTTTTTTAATATGCTGTCTAGGTTGGTTATAGCTTTTCTTCCAAGGAGCAAGTGTCTTTTAATTTCATGGCTGAAGTCACCATTTGCAATGATTTTGGAACCCATGAAAAGAAAGTCCACCTCTGCTTCCCCATCTATTTGCCATGAAGTGATGAGACCAGATTCCATGATCTTCGTTTTTTGAATGTTGAGTTTTAAGCCAGCTTTTTCATTGTCCTCTTTTACTTTCATCAAGAGGTTCTTCAATTCTTCTTTGCTTTTTGCCATAAGGGTGGTGTCATCTGCATTATCTGAAGTTATTGATGTTTCTCCCTTCAATCTTGATTCCAGCTTGTGTTTCATCTAACCCACCATTTCTCATGATGTACCCTGCATATAAGTTAAACAACCAGGGTGACAACACACAGCCCTGAAGTACTACTCCCTTCCCAACTTGGAACCAGTCTGTTCTTCCACATCCAGTCCTAAATGTTGCTTCTTTACGAACATACAGATTTCTCAGGAGGCAGGTAAGGTGGTCTGGTATTCCCATCTCTTGAAAAATTTTCCACAGTTTGTTGAGATCCACACAGTCAAAGGTTTTGGAGTAGTCAATAAAGCAGATGTTTTTTCTGGAACTCTTTTGTGTTCTCTATTTTTCACCAAATGTTGGTAGTTTGATCTCTAGTTCCTCTGCCTTTTCTAAATCTATCTTCAACACCTGGAAGTTTTTGGTTCACATACTGCTGAAGCCTCGCTTGCAGAATTTTGAGCATTACTTTGATAGCATGTGAGATGAGAGCTATTGTGCAGCAGGTTGAACATTCTTTGGCATTGCCTTTAAATTAGGTAGATACTCTTTGGCATTACTTTAGATTAGGCAGATATTTTTAAGCAGGCAACAAAAAGACAAACTACATAAGATATATTGCTAATTCAGAATTCTGCAAAATTAATTTACTGTTTAGAGAACAGGAGATCATGTATCTGATAAAGGACCCATACCAGAATTTATAAAGAGCTCTCACATGATAATAAAAACTCATTTTTTCAGTAAGCAAAGAATCTAAACGTAGATATAAAAGTGTCCTATAAGCACAAAAAATGATGCTCAACACCATTTGTCATTAAGAAAATGCAAATTAAACCCACAGTAAGTAACCACTATGCACCCACTAGATTCAAATCAAAAAGACTATACAAAGTGTTAAAGAGAATAAGAAAGAATTAGAACTCCCCTTGTTTCTTGTGCGGATACAAAATGGCACAGCCACCTTTGGAAAACAATTGATCAAGTTTCTAATAATGTTAAACACACATTTACCCATATGTCCCAGTAATTCTACTATTAGATATTTACCCATGGGAAATGAAATATGACCATGCATTTTACTAATAGTCACCAAATGGAAACAACCTCACTGGAAACAGCTAGAAACAAGACTCTTCTGCTAAATTTTAATTTCATTAATTTAATAAATTCCTGTGTAGCTAATGTGACCAAAACACTATACCAGATCTACACTTCCTTTGACCCTGCCTCTTTCTACCACCACAGAAAGATCTTATTAAAACATCAGTGTCACTCCTTTAGCCTTTCAATGGCTTCCCACTGCTCCTGTTACACAATATAAGCTCTGTCCCCCAGTTTGTAAAACCTTAACAAATCTCAATGTCTACCTTATGGGCTTCATCTGAATCACATTGTTCTTCCATTTTGTCTCTACAGACTCCAATCACCCAGATTTTGATCAGTTCCTCAAAAGACCTTGTTTCCTCCAACTCACAGACGTTTTGCTCACTGTTTCCTCTGTTTGCAGTGCTCTTTCACTATTTCTTTGCATGACCAACTTTTTCTTACTTTTCAATTCTCAGTTTGAGCTGCCATCTCTTCAAAGAGGCATTTACTGGTTACTCTACCTAAGGTTAAGCCTCCATCATTCTATATTGAAACACATTATTTCATTCGTAGAACTAATTAAGACCTGCACTTGATTTACATGTATTTTATCTGTATCTCATAAAAAATACAAGCACTGAAGGACAGAGGCCGAGTCTTGCTCTCCATTATACATCCTAGTGCCTACCTCAGTGTCTGGTACATAAGGTAACTTTCACTGAAGAGGTCCTAGAAATTCAAGCACCTGATGAATCAATTACTACAAAGTGTATTTCTCAATTAGACACAGTACTTACTCCATTACTCACCATAAAACTTAAAAATCCCTTCACAAATAATTTTCGTTATATATTTTACGTGTGTGTATAAATATATAATTTTCATTATATATTTTATGTGTGTATATTTTACATGTGTGTATACATGCACACAAACACATATGGCAGTGTCTGTTGACAAAGAAATTATGCGGAATCAGCCACATCTAAGACTAACTCACAAAAATTATATGACAGCATAATGCATTTCATTTCTAACTTTGAAAATTCTAATCATAATAATGCTTGAATATTTGAGGGTTTTAAGAGCTGATGACTTTGATATAAAAATATAACTTTAATTATTTGCCTCAGGAAGGGCCGAGAAGAGGTACCCCGAGTCCGAGGTCGAGGGGGAGGCGGCCGAGAGGAGCTACCCTGCGTCCAAGGTCAGGGGCGACGACGAGAGGAGTTACCCCGCATCCAAGGTCAGGGGCGGCGGCCGGGAGGAACTACCCCACGCCCCCAAGCCCCAGGCCAGGGGCGGCGGCACAGAGGACCAACCCCATGTCCAAGGAGCCGTGGCTGCACAGGCGCAGGAGGGCCTAGAGGAGCTGTCCCACGTTGAAGGTCAAAAGGGGTGGCGGTGAGGAGATAGCCCTCATCCAAGGAGCAGCGAGCAGCTGCACTTTGCTGGAACAGCCGTGAAGAGATACCCCACGCCCAAGGTAAGAGAAACCCAAGTAAGACGGTGGGTGTTGCAAGAAGGCATCAGAGGGCAGACACACTGAAACCATACTCACAGAAAACTAGTCAATCTAATCACACTAGGACCACAACCTTGTCTAACTCAATGAAACTAAGCCATGCCCGTGAGGCAACCCAAGATGGGCAGGTCATGGTAGAGAGATCTGACAGAATGTGGTCCACTGGAGACGGGAATGGCAAACCACTTCAGTATTCTTGCCTTGAGAACCCCATGAACAGTATGAAAAGGCAAAATGATAGGATACTGAAAGAGGAACTCCCCAGGTCAGTAGGTGCCCAATATGCTACTGGAGATCAGTGGAGAAATAACTCCAGAAAGAATGAAGGGATGGAGCCAAAGCAAAAAGAATACCCAGCTGTGGATGTGACTGGTGATAGAAGCAAGGTCTGATGCTGTAAAGAGCAATATTGCATAGGAACCTGGAGTGTCAGGTCCATGAATCAAGTCAAATTGGAAGTGGTCAAACAAGAGATCGCAAGAGTGAATGTCGACATTCTAGGAATCAGCGAACTGAAATGGACTGGAATGGGTGAATTTAAATCAGATGACCATTATATCTACTACTGCAGGCAGGAATCCCTCAGAAGAAATGGAATAGCCATCATGGTCAACAAAAGAGTTCGAAATGCAGTACTTGAATGCAACCTCAAAAACGACAGAATGATCTCTGTTCGTTTCCAAGGCAAACCATTCAATATCACAGTAATCCAAGTCTATGCCCCAACCAGTAAAGCTGAAGTTGAACAGTTCTATGAAGACCTACAAGACCTTTTAGAACTAACACCCAAAATAGATGTCCTTTTCATTATAGGGGACTGGAATGCAAAAGTAGGAAGTCAAGAAACACCTGGACTAAAAGGCAAATTTGGCCTTGGAATACAGAATGAAGCAGGGCAAAGACTAATAGAGTTTTGCCAAGAAAATGCACTGGTCATAACAAACACACTCTTCCAACAACACAAGAGAAGACTACACATGGACATCACCAGATGGTCAACACTGAAATCAGATTGATTACATTCTTTGCAGCCAAAGATGGAGAAGCTCTATACAGTCAGCAAAAACAAGACCAGGAGCTGACTGTGGCTCAGATCATGAACTCCTTATTGCCAAATTCAGACTGAAATTGAAGAAAGTAGGGCAAACCACTAGACCATTCAAGTATGACCTAAATCAAATCCCTTATGATTATAGAGTGGAGGTGAGAAATAGATTTAAGGGCCTAGATCTGATACAGTGCCTGATGAACTATGGAATTAGGTTCGTGACATTGTACAAGAGACAGGGATCAAGACCATCCCCATGGAAAAGAAATGCAAAAAAGCAAAATGGCTGTCTGGGGAGGCCTTACAAATAGCTGTGAAAAGAAGAGACGCGAAAAGCAAAGGAGAAAAGGAAAGATATAAGCATCTGAATGCAGAGTTCCAAAGAATAGCAAGAAGAGATAAGAAAGCCTTCTTCAGCAATCAATGCAAAGATATAGAGGAAAACAACAGAATGGGAAAGACTAGAGATCTCTTCAACAAAATTAGAGATACCCAGGAAACATTTCATGCAAAGATGGGCTCGATAAAGGACAGAAATGGTATGGACCTAACAGAAGCAGAAGATATTAAGAAGAGATGGCAAGAATACACAGAAGAACTGTACAAAAAAGATCTTCATGACCCAGATAATTACAATGGTGTGATCACTCACCTAGAGCCAGACATCCTGGAATGTGAAGTCAAGTGGGCCTTAGAAAGCATCACTACGAACAAAGCTAGTGGAGGTGATGGATTTCCAGTTGAGCTATTTCAAATCCTAAAAGATGATGCAGTGAAAGTGCTGCACTCAATATGCCAGCAAATTTGGAATACTCAGCAGTGGCCACAGGACTAGAAAAGGTCAGTTTTCATTCCAATCCCAAAGAAAGGCAATGCCAAAGAATGCTCAAACTACCACACAATTGCACTCATCTCACACGCTAGTAAAGTAATGCTCAAAATTCTCCAAGCCAGGCTTTAGCAATATGTGAACTGTGAACTTCCTGGTGTTCAAGCTGGTTTTAGAAAAGGCAGAAGAACCAGAGATCAAATTGCCAACATCTGTTGGATCATCAAAAAAGCAAGAGAGTTCCAGAAAAACATCTATTTCTGCTTTATTGACTATGCCAAAGCCTTTGACTGTGTGGATCACAATAAACTGTGGAAAATTCTGAAAAAGATGGGAATACCAGACCACCTGATCTGCCTCTTGAGAAATTTGTATGCAGGTCAGGAAGCAACAATTAGAACTGGACCTGAAACAACAGACTGGTTCTAAATAGGAAAAGGAGTATGTCAAGCCTGTATATTGTTACCCCGCTTATTTAACTTATATGCAGAGTACATCATGAGAAGCACTTGGCTGGAAGAAGCACAAGCTGGAATCAAGACTGCAGGGAGAAATATCACTAACATCAGATACGTAGATGACACCACTCTTATGGCAGAAAGTGAAGAGGAAAAAGCCTCTTGATGAAAGTGAAAGTGGAGAGTGAAAAAGTTGGCTTGAAGCTCAACATTCAGAAAACGAAGATCACGGCATCTGGTCCCATCAGTTCATGGGAAATAGATGGGGAAACAGTGGAAACAGTGTCAGACTTTATTTTGGGGGGCTCCAAAATCACTGCAGATGGTGACTGCAGCCATGAAATTAAAAGACGCTTACACCTTGGAAGGAAAGTTATGACCAACCTAGATAACATATTCAAGAGCAGAGAGGTTACTTTGCCAACAAAGGTTCGTTCTAGTCAAGGCTATGGTTTTTCCTGTGGTCATGTATGGATGTGACAGTTGGACTGTGAAGAAGGCTGAACACCGAAGAATTGATGCTTTTGAACTGTGGTGTTGGAGAAGACTCTTGCAAGTCCCTTGGACTGCAAGGAGATCCAACCAGTCCATTCTGAAGGAGATCAGCCCTGGGATTTCTTTGGAAGGAATGATGCTAAAGCTGAAACTCCAGTACTTTGGCTACCTCATGCAAAGAGTTGACTCATTGGAAAAGGCTCTGATGCTGCGAGGGACTGGGGGCAGGAGGAGAAGGGGACGTCAGAGGATGAGATGGCTGGATGGCATCACTGACTCGATGGACGTGAGTCTGGGTGAACTCCGGGAGTTGGTGATGGACAGGGAGGCCTGGCGTGCTGTGATTCATGGGGTCGCAAAGAGTCAGACATGACTGAGCGACTGAACTGAACTGAACTTAATGTAACTACATAATGAATGATGTTTTTTGAAAGGATGAATAAAAGGTCACCAGGATTATACAAGAAGAAAAAACATCCAACTTTCATTTTTTTATCTGAATTTCAAATTTTAGTCATAAATATACCAGTACTTTGTGAAAATATATATAAAACGTACGCACATAAATCATTATGTATTTTTGTGGTCAAGTAAGGTTATTTTGTAAGTTCTCTAAAACAGCATAGAGCAGGACTTCTATAATACATGGATTTTTATAGTATACATTCTTCTATATATAGAAAATCTTTAAATGTTAAATTAAATTCTAAAATATTTTTGCAATTATAATTATTCTAATCTTAATTCTGAAAAATGTTGTCTAAGACTTTGACCATAGTCAAAGCTATGGTCATTACTGTAGTCATGTACAGATGTGAGAGTTGGACCATAAAGAAGGCAGAGCACTAAAGAACTGATGCTTTCAAACTGTGATACTGAAGAAGACTCTTGAGAGTCCTTTGGACATGAAGAAGATCCAGCCAGTCAATCCTAAAGTAAATAGACCCTGAATGATCACTAGAAGGACTGATGCTGAAGAGTTCAAATATTTTGGCCACCTGATGCGAAGAGTCAACTCACTGGAAAAGAACCTGATCCTGGGAAGGACTGAAGACAGGAGAAGGGCAAAAGAGAATAAGATGCTTAGTTAGCATCCCTGGATCAATGGACATGAGTTTGAGCAAACTCCCAGGAGATGGTGAGGGACAAGAAGCCTGGTGTGCTGCAGTTCATGGGGTCAAAAAGAGCCAGACAAGGCTTAACAACAACAACAACAATTATATCATTTAATATGACATTAGTTGTTACAGAGCAGTATAATGATTTATTTCACATAGAAGAAATCTAAAAACTAATACTGAAAAAGAGTAAAAAGTACTTATAAACACTGTTTGTTCACTTTGGGTTTTTATTTTTTAAGGATTTCTAGCATCAAATAAAGAAACCAACAAATAAACAGCTGAAATCATATTACAAAAATACCAACATTTTAAAGTTAAGTTTGTACCTATAAGACGAATGCAATAAAACTTCAATTTGTAGAAGAAAAATAAAAACATTTTGAATGAAACAATCATTTTTATCATGTTCCATGATCACTTTTCTTACATCTTTAAATTTTCTTGGAATTCTAGAACTTTGTAAAATTCATTAATTACATATACCGTTGGGTTCATTTTACAAAAACAAAGTAAAGCAAGCAAACAAAAAACATCATTGCAGTGTATTACTTCAAGTCATGGGTTATCAGTATTCAGCTACTACTCAGAATACTCTAAGTAACACAACCTTGAGCTCCTCAAGGTTTCAACCTCTCTCTTGCCAATTTCTTTCCCAAGGAACAAGCACACAATCTCTATAATGTATGACAAATTAAAACAATGAAGAAAAAAATTAACTAAACCTAAGAGCTGACGTTCAGGTGAAACAGAATACATTTATATAACATAAAACACATCCCTCAGAACTTCAACTTCTTGGAAAAAGACGATCATCATCCATTCTGCAACACATCATGAATTGAAAAAAACAAAACAAAACTATCTCCCTAAAACAAAATTAACTACTCTCGTAGTTTAGTCATAAACCCTTGATGCCTTCACATTACCTTTGACTGTTCTGCTTTTTTCATGTCAAGCCCTAGTATTTCATCCTTATTCATACCTGACTCAGACCTCCTTAATTTTCCCTAGCTCTCACACAAGGTATTTTGAAAATCACTTTTTTGCCTTCTTGCAATATCTTCCTACTTCAAGTCACCACTGCCAAATTAATCTTTCTACAACAGCCTTTAGATCTTAATAATCAGTTTCTCAACAACCTTTTTACTAAACGAACTTTTATTTCTTTAATATTTGAATATCTAAGTTATCTGAATTATCTGAATTTATTAGCAGAAACTCTTCTCACACAAGTACTCATCAGGCACAAACTGGTAAAATGGAAAACAGCTAGAGCCCTGCTTTTAAATCAAAGCTCTGCTAAAACCTATGGGCAAAAGTATACTTAATTTAGTATGGTAGGTACATCAGGGTATTTCTCTCCCAAACCTCAGTTTACACTTCTTGATATATAAGGGAATACGCCAAAATTACATGTTTTCTAGATCTTCTAGTTCTACGATACAATGTACTACAACCTCTAATTGAGAAGACCACTGTGATGTATGCAACAGCTATGGTATATATCATAAAATAAGGAAAGAATTTATAATCTAAGGACCAAAGTGGGTAAAGTCATTTTTAGACTGCAAGTAAAGCAATGAATGAATTCCAAAGGTTAACTGATGAGGTAAAAGCTAAAGAGATGATTCACTAATTCAAAACTTCTCTTTGAAAGATATAAAAAATATGTCATTAGAGTAATAAATATTAAACTTTGATTCCTACAATTCACAGAAGTTGCATGAAATAAAAAGTTTTTCACCAGTAACAACCAAGTCAGGAATGTGACTTCCCAAAGGGCTGTTTATATCCTAATAAGAATGAATTCCTCCTTTAAAAGACTTTCAAAAAAAGCAACAAAAACATAAAAAATAAATGATTCAAACATTTAACTTAAGAGGTTGAAAAAAATTTTAAAGCAAGTAAATAATGACAAAAGAAATTATAAATGGTAACGAAGAAGTCATTTCATGGGTTCAGTTCAGTTCAGGTCAGTCGGTCAGTTGTGTCCGACCTTTGCGACCCCATGGACTGCAGCTTGTCAGACTTCCCTGTTCATCACCAACTCCCAGAGCTTACTCAAACTCATGTCCATCGAGTCTGTGATGCCATCCAACCATCTCTTCCTCTGTCATCCCCTTTTCCTCTCTCCTTCTATCTTTCCCAGCATCAAGGTCTTTTCTAGTGAGTCAGTTCTATGCATCAGGGGGCCAAAGTATTGGAGTTTCAGCCTCAGCATCAGTCCTTCCGATGAATATTCAGGACTGATTTCCTTTAGGATGGACTGGTTGGATCTCCTTGTAGTCCAAGGGACTCTTGAGAGTCTTCTCCAAAACCGCAGTTCAAAAACATCAATTCTTTGGCACTCAGTTTTCTTTATACTCCAACTTTCACATCCATACATGACTACTGGAAAAACCATAGCCTTGACCAGACAGACCTTTGTTGGCAAAGTAATGTCTCTACTTTTGAATATGCTGTCTAGGCTGGTCATAACTTTCCTTCCAAAGAGTAAGCGTCTTTTAATTTCATGGCTGCAGTCACCATCTGCAGTGATTTTAGAGCCCAAAAATACACTCAATCATTGTTTCCATTGTTTTCCCATCTATTTGCCATGAAGTGATGGGACCAGATGTCATGATCATCTTCTGAATGCTGAGTTTTAAGCCAACTTCTTCACTCTCCTCTTTCACTTTCATTAAGAGACTCTTTAGTTCTTCTTCACTTTCTGCCATAAGGGTGGTGTCATATGCATATCTGAGGTTACTGATATTTCTCCCATCAATCTTGATTCCAGCTTGTGCTTCATCCAGCCAGGCCATTTCTCATGATGTACTCTGCATATAAGTTAAATAACAGGGTGACAACATGCAGGCTTTACATACACCTTTCCTGATTTAGAACAGTCTGTTGTTCCCTGTCCAGTTCTAAATGTTGATTCTTGATCTGCATACAGATTTCTCAGGAGGCAGGTCAGGTGGTCTGGTATTCCCACCTCTTTAACAATTTTCCACAGTTTGTTGGGATCCACACAGTTAAAGGCTTTGGCATAGCCAATAAAGCAGAAATAGATGTGTTTCTGGAACTCTCTTGCTTTTTCAATGATCCAATGGATGTTGGCAATTTAATGTCTGGTTCCTCTGCCTTTTCTAAATCCAGCTTGAATATATGGAAGTTCACAGTTCATGTACTGTTGAAGACTGGTTTGGAGAATTTTGAGCATTACTTTACTAGCGTGTGATATGAAGTGCAACTGTGCGGTAGTTTGAATGTTCTTTGGCATTGCCTTTCTTTGGGATTGGAATGAAAACTGACCTTCTCAGTGCTGTGGCCACTCCTGAGTTTTCCAACTTTGCTGGCATATTGAGTGCAGCACTTTCACTGCATCATCTTTTAGGATTTGAAATAGCTCAACAGGAATTCCATCACCTCCACTAGCTTTGTTTGTAGTGATGCTTTCTAAGGCCCACTTGACTTCACATTCCAGGATGTCTGGCTCTAGGTCAGTGATCACACCATCGTGGTTATCTGGATCATGAAGATCTTTTTTATATAGGTCTTCTGTGTATTCTTGCCACCTCTTCTTAATATCTTGTGCTTCTGTTAGGGCTATACCATTTCTGTCCTTTATTGTGCCCATCTTTGCATGGAATGTTCCGTTGGCATCTCTAATTTTCTTGAAGAGATCTCTAGTCTTTCCCATTCTATTGCTTTCCTCTATTTCTTTGTATTGATCACTGAGGAAGGGTTTCTTATCTCTCTTTACTGTTCTTTGGAACTCTGCATTCAAACGGATATATCTTTCCTTTTCTCCTTTGCCTTGAGCATCTCTTCTTCTCTCAGCTATTTGTAAGGCCTCCTCAGACAACCATTTAGCCTTTTTGCATTTATTATTCCTGGGGATGGTCTTGATCGCTGGCTCCTGTACAAGGTCATGAACCTTCGTCCTTAGTTCTTCAGGCACTCTATCAGATCTAATTCCTTGAATCTATTTGTCAGTTCTACTGTATAAGGGATTTGCTTTAGCTCATACCTGAATTGTCTAATGGTTTTCCCTACTTCCTTCAATTTAAGTATGAATTTGGCAATAAGGAGTTCATGATTTGAGCCATAGTCAGCTCCTGGCTTTGTTTTTGCTGACTGAACAGAGCTTCTCCATCCTTGGCTGCAAAGAATATAATCAATCTGATTTTGGTATTGACCATCTGGTGATGTCCATGTGTAGAGTCTTCTCTTGTGTTGTTGGAAGAGGGTGTTTGCTCTGACCATCACCTTCTCTTGGCAAAACTCTGTTAGCCTTTGCCCTGCTTTGTTTTGTACTCTAAGGCCAAATTTGCCTGTTACTGCAGGTATCTCTTGACTTCCTACTTTTGCATTGCAGTCCCCTATGATGAAAAGGACATCTCTTTTGGGTGTTAGTTCTAGGTCTTGTAGGTCTTCATAGAACCATTCAACTTCAGCTTCTTCAACATACTGGTTGGGGCACAGACTGGGATCACTGTGATACTGAATTGTTTGCCTTGGAAAAGAACAGAGAGCATTCTGTCATCTTTGAGATTGCATGCAATTACAGCATTTCAGACTCTTCTGTTGACTATGATGGCTACTGCATTTCTTCTAAGGGATTCTTGCCTACAGTTGAAGATATAATGGTCATCTGAATTCCATTCACCCAATCGAGTCCATTTTAGCTCACTGATTCCTAAAATGTTGATGTTTACTCTTGCCATCTCCTGTTTGACCACTTCCAATTTACCTTGATTCATGGACCTAATATTCCAGGTTCCTATGCAATATTGCTCTTTACAGCATCGGATTTTACTTCCATCACCAGTCACGTTCACAACTGGATGTTGTTTTTGCTTTGGCTCCATCTCTTCATTCTTCTGGAGTTATTTCTCCACTGATCTCCAGTAGCATATTGGGCACCTACTGACCTAGTGAGTTCATCTTTCACTGTCCTGTCTTTTTGCCTTTTCATACTGCTTATGGGGTTCTCAATGCAAGAATACTGAAGTGGTTTGCCATTTCTTTCTTTCATGGGTTAGAAAATAGAAAAATTATAGATCTCGTAAATAAATCCATAATGTGATTCATAGGAGAAAATGAGTAATATAGTAATATACAATCCTCAGACAAAAAGAGAATAGACTCTGAAAATTAAAATTTAAAAGAGAGCTACATTAAAACAGTAAATTTTTCTTTATCTCAAGAGACAAATGTTCTAGCTGTGTTAATAAATTTACATGCAGAGAAAAGGAATAAAAATGTTTCTAAAACTGTAACTGAGTTGTAGGCAATCTTTTCATCTTTACATACTTTTGACTCTATAAATTTTCTAATAAGAAAATCTTTTATTTTTACAATCAGAAGAAAAATATAAGCTGAGGAGAGGGCTGTAATAACTGTAATTATCAAGATTTGTATATAAACACTAGACCATAAGCTCCCTGAAAACAGGATTCACATTTGTCTTATTAATCAAACCATAAGCAGCACCTATACAGTATGCACTGTAATACTGAAACTATTATGTACCTACTAAACAAGCATTTAATATAGTTCTGTGATCTTAGTACATTTAAAATGAGATATAAAATAGTATTTACATTTTTAGAATTTTCAACTTTATAGTTTTTTGGCCTTTTTGATCAAAGAATTACTCCCAATTCTCCCATGAAAATGAGGTATCCTTTACATAATCAGAAGCAACCCTAATGCCATTCAACTTTTCACCTCCAGTTCCACTCTGTAATATCCTAAGTCACTCAGTCATGTCAGACTCTTTGCAACCCCATGGACTGTAGCCTACCAGGCTCCTCTGTCCATGGGATTTTCCAGGCAAGAGTACTGCAATGGGTTGCTATTTCCTTCTCCAGGGCATCTTCCTGACCCAGGGATCAAACCCGTGTTTCCTGCATTGTAGGCAGATGCTTTACCACCTGAGCCACCAGGGAACTCACCATAATATTCTAAGCAGTCCCTTCCTTATACAATTTCTCTTCATCCCCTAACATGTCAATTTATCAAATTCTAATCAGAATATAAAATAAAAGCTAATTAAAGGAAGGTGATGTAGTCCAAGGAAATACTGATTAAGGATGCCACTTAACCAAGAAGAAAAGGAGCAATACACTAACACAAGGCTAAAAATCCACTATTCTGTTTTTATATGCTATGTAAAAAGTGGTTTTCACTGACCCACAGTTGATCATGACACAAAGCCTTCCAGCTGGGCCAACTTGGGACCAACGCCTGACTCTGCAGCTCACTGAATTCATGGCTTGGCAAGTAAATTCTTGATATAACACCACCTACCTCACAGGTACATTGGTTGATTAAAGAAGCTATTCCATGTTAAGTACCCAACAGTAACCAGCTTAGAACAGGTACACAAAAAACGCTTATTTCCCTTATTTTTCCAGGATGAGATGGGCAGCCAGGAAAAAATAAGGAAGGAAAAGGAAACTTACCGGTTTACATGGGAACAACACTCATGACATTAACTTCATTAGCATCATGTGCTAATCAACAGATCTAAATGACAAGTGATTAATACTATTACAAGATAAAACTGCAATATTATTTAAAAACAAAATTACCAAAAACTTTAAGAGATAGTAAAATATAGGAAGCTCCCAGGGCTTGCTCAAACTAATGTCCACTGAGTCAGTGATGTCATCCAACCATCTCATCCTCTGTCATTCCCTTCTCCTCCTGCCTTCACTCTTTCCCAGCATCAGGGTCTTTTCAAATGAGTTGGTTCTTTGCATCAGGTGGCCAAAGTATTAGAGTTTTAGCTTCAGCATCAGTCCTTGCAATGAATATTCAGTACTGATTTCCTTTAGGATGGACTGGTTGGAGCTCCTGGCAGTCCAAAGGACTCTCAAGAGACTTATCCAACACCACATTTCATTTTTTTTTCATTTTTTAAAATTTATTTTAGGGAGGAGCCAAGATGGCGGAGGAGTAGGACGGGGAAAACACTTTTTCCCCCACAAATTCATCAAAAGAGCATTTAAACGTCAAGTAAATTCCACAAAACAACTACTGAATGCCGGCAGAGGACATCAGGCACCCAGAAAAGCAACCCAACTCTTCGAAAGGAGGTAGGAAAAAATATTAAAGACAAAAAAAGAGACAAAAGAGGGAGGGACGGAGCTCCGTCCCGGGAAGGGAGTCTTAAAAAGAGAGAAGTTTCCAAACACCAAGAAACCTTCTCACTGCCGAATCTGTGCCGAGCTTTGGAAGCACAGAGGGCAACATAACAGGGAGAAAAAATAAATAAACAATTAAAACTCGCAGATTGCGAGCCCTACGGTAACTCCCCCAGCGGAGAAGCAGCGCAGACGCCTGCACATGCCCTTAGCAAGCGGGGGCTGGGCAGGAGGCGCGGTGCGGGCTGCATCGCTCAGAGTAAGAATCTGGCCTGAATACCCTGAGCACTATCTGAGCGAAATAATTTGGGCTAGCAAACCAGACTGTGGGATATCTACCACGCGAAAAGCCAGCCCCAACCTAAGACACCGTCAGGCCCGCGCACGGAACAAAGGACTGAACAGAGATAGCCTGCTGCAGACCTTCCCCCTCCGGTGACAGGCAGCCAGAGCCGGAAGGGGGCAATCGCAGCCCCAGAGAGACATTATCTATAAAACTGTAAGCAGGCTTCTTTGCTAACTAAAACTTCTTGGGGGTCTGGACGGTCAACATTTGCCTGAGAAGGTGCGCCAGTTTTACGCCCAGATAACCGAGTAGCGGGGAGGCGATAAGTCGCAGCATTGGCGCTCGCCAAACACCTCATCACCTGAGCTGCTCGGACCTGGGAAGAGCACAAAATGCAGGCCCAACTGGGTCTGCGCCTCTGAGGACTACCGGAGTGCCTGAACCTGAGCGGCTTGGACCTGGGAGGTACATGCAGCCCAGGGCTGGCCTCGGATTGTTCCTGGCGGAACAACCTAGAGCCCAAGCAGTGCGGGCAGGGAGGCTACACGCGCCGTGAGCGGGGGCAGACCCAGTGTGGCTGAGGCACTGCGAACGCACGCCAGTGTTATTTGTTTGCAGCATCCTTCCCTCCCCACAGCGCGACTGAACAAGTGAGCCTAAAAAAAAAAAAAAAGTTTCCCCCACCATCGCCTTTGTGTCAGGGCGGTAACCAGACACTGAAGAGACCAGCAAACACAAGAAGTTATAACAGAGGGAAAAGCCTTGGAAGCTACAGGCAATAGATTAAAACCCCGTGGTTACTACGGACTACATAGAAAGGGGCCTATAGATCTTGAGAAATATAAGTCGGACCAAGGAACTAGCCAAAAATGAACTGAACCCACAATACTCACAATAAAACCAGAAAAAGTCCTAGATATATTTTTACTATTTTTACGATCATTCTTTTTTTTTTTTAATTTTTAGAAAAATAAATTTTTTTAAGTCCTCTATTGTTCCTTTAATTTTCACTTTTATAACCTATTACTTTGCAAAAAAAAAAAAAAGACCCTATTTTTTTTCTTCTTCAGCAAACTTCATATACATATATTTTATAATTTTTTGACCTTTTTTTTTTTTCCTTCTTTTCTTTACCATTGTATTTTTAAAATTCCAAACTCTACTCTAGTTTTTTAATTTTAGCTTTTTGGTATATGTTATCAATTTTGTACCTATAGTTTTTTTTATAATTTCTGTGACTTTTTTTTTTTCTGTTTCTTTCTCTTCTTCTTTTATATAACATTGTATATCTGAAATTCCAAACTCTACTCTAGATTTTTAATTTATGCTTTTTGGTATTTGATATTAATTTTGTACCTGTATTTTCTTTATAATTTTTGCAACATTGTTCGTTTTTGTTTGTTTGTTTTCTCTCTTTATGTCTCTCCTTCCTTTTTTCTAACATTGTATTTTTGAAATTCCAAACTCTACTCTAGATTTTTAATTTTTGCTTTTTGGTATTAGTTATCAATTTTGTACCTGTATTTTCTTTATAATTTTCACGACCTAGTTTGTTATTCTTTGTTCGTTTTTTCTCTCTTTCTTTTCCTTCTTCTTTCCTTTAACATCGTATTTTTGTAATTCCAAACTCTACTCTAGATTTTTAATTTTTGCTTTTATGTATTTGCTACCAATTTTGTACCTTTAAGAACCCAATCCTCAGGACCCATTTTTCACTAGGGAGCGAGATTACTGACTTGACTGCTCTCCCTCCCTTTGGACTCTCCTTTTTCTCCACCAGGTCGCCTGTGTCTCCTCCCTAACCCCTCTCTACTCTACCCAACTCTGTGAGTTTCTGTGTGTTTCAGATGGTGGAGAACACTTACGGAACTGATTACTGGCTGGATCTGTCTCCCTCCTTTTCATTCCCCCCTTTTATCCTTCTGGCCACCTCTGTCTCCTTCCTCCTTCTTCTCTTCTCTGTATAACTCCGTGAACATCTCTGAGTGGTCCAGTTGTGGAGTGCACATAAGGAAGTGACTACTGGCTAGCCCACTCTCTCCACTATTGATTCACCTCATCTCATTTGGGTCACCTCTAACTCCCTCCTCCCTCTTCTCTTCTCCATGTAATGCTGTGAACCTCTCTGAGCGACCCCCACAGTAGAGAAACTTTTCATCTTTAACGTAGATGTTTTATCAATGGTGCTGTATAGAAGGAGAAGTTTTGAAACTACTGTAAAAATAAGACAAATAACTGGAAGCAGGAGGCTTAAGTCCAAACCCTGACTCCAGGGAACTCCTGACTCCAAGGAACATTAAGAGACAGGAGCTCATCAAACGCCTCCATACAGACACTGAAACCAAGCACCACACAAGGGCCAACAAGTTCCAGGGCAAGACATACCAAGCAAATTCTCCAGCAACAAAGGAACACAGCCCTGAGCTTCAAGATACAAGCTGCCCAACGTCACCCCAAAACCATAGACATCTCATAACTCATTACTGGACATTTCATTGCACTCCAGAGAGAAGAAATACAGCTCCACCCACCAGAACACCGACACAAGCTTCCCTAACCAGGAAACCTTCACAAGCCACCTGTACAAACCCACACACAGTGAGGAAAAGCCACAATAAAGAGAACTCCACAAACTGCCAGAATACAGAAAGGACACCCCAAACTCAGCAATTTAAACAAGATGAAGAGACAGAGGAATACCCAGCAGATACAGGAACAGGATAAATGCCCACCAAACCAAACAAAAGAGGAAGAGATAGGGAATCTACCTGATAAAGAATTCCGAATAATGATAGTGAAATTGATCCAAAATCTTGAAACTAAAATGGAATCACAGATAAATAGCCTGGAGACAAGGACTGAGAAGATGCAAGAAACGTTTAACAAGGACCTAGAAGAAATAAAAAAGAGTCAATATATAATGAATAATGCAATAAATGAAATTGAAAACACTCTGGAGGCAAAAAATAGTAGAATAACAGAGGCAGAAGATAGGATTAGTGAATTAGAAGATAGAATGGTAGAAATATGTGAATCAGAGAGGATAAAAGAAAAACGAATCAAAAGAAATGAGGACAATCTCAGAGACCTCCAGGACAATATTAAACGCTACAACATTCGAATCATAGGGGTTCTAGAAGAAGAAGACAAAAAGAAAGACCATGAGAAAATACTTGAGGAGATAATAGTTGAAAACTTCCCTAAAATGGGGAAGGAAATAATCACCCAAGTTCAAGAAACCCAGAGAGTCCCAAACAGGATAAACCCAAGGCGAAACACCCCAAGACACATATTAATCAAATTAACAAAGATCAAACACAAAGAACAAATATTAAAAGCAGCAAGGGAAAAACAACAAATAACACACAAGGGAATTCCCATAAGGATAACAGCTGATCTTTCAATAGAAACTCTTCAAGCCAGGAGGGAATGGCAAGACATACTTAAAATGATGAAAGAAAATAAACTACAGCCCAGATTATTGTACCCAGCAAGGATCTCATTCAAGTATGAAGGAGAAATCAAAAGCTTTTCAGACAAGCAAAAGCTGAGAGAATTCTGCACCACCAAACCAGCTCTTCAACAAATACTAAACGATATTCTCTAGACAGGAAATACAAAACGGTGTATAAACTCGAACCCAAAACAATAAAGTAAATGGCAACGGGATCATACTTATCAGTAATTACCTTAAACGTAAATGGGTTGAATGCCCCAACCAAAAGACAAAGACTGGCTGAATGGATACAAAAACAAGACCCCCACATATGTTGTCTACAAGAGACCCACCTCAAAACAGGGGACACATACAGACTGAAAGTGAAGGGCTGGAAAAAGATTTTCCATGCAAATACGGACCAAAATAAAGCAGGAGTAGCAATACTCATATCAGATAAAATAGACTTTAAAACAAAGGCTGTGAAAAGAGACAAAGAAGGTCACTACATAATGATCAAAGGATCAATCCAAGAAGAAGATATAACAATTATAAATATATATGCACCCAACACGGGAGCACCGCAGTACGTAAGACAAATGCTAACAAGTATAAAAGGAGAAATTAACAATAACACAATGATAGTGGGAGACTTTAATACCCCACTTACACCTATGGATAGATCAACTAAACAGAAAATTAACAAGGAAACACAAACTTTAAATGATACAATAGACCAGTTAGACCTAATTGATATCTATAGGACATTTCATCCCAAAACAATGAATTTCACCTTTTTCTCAAGCACACATGGAACCTTCTTCAGGATAGATCACATCCTGGGCCATAAAGCTAGCCTTGGTAAATTCAAAAAAATAGAAATCATTCCAAGCATCTTTTCTGACCACAATGCAGTAAGATTAGATCTCAATTACAGGAGAAAAACTATTAAAAATTCCAACATATGGAGGCTGAACAACAAGCTGCTGAATAACCAACAAATCACAGAAGAAATCAAAAAAGAAATCAAAATTTGCACAGAAACGAATGAAAATGAAAACACAACAACCCAAAACCAGTGGGACACGGTAAAAGCAGTCCTAAGGGGAAAGTTCATAGCAATACAGGCACACCTCAAGAAACAAGAAAAAAGTCAAATAAATAACCTAACTCTACACCTAAAGCAACTAGAAAAGGAAGAAGTGAAGAACCCCAGGGTTAGTAGAAGGAAAGAAATCTTAAAAATTAGAGCAGAAATACATGCAAAAGAAACAAAAGAGACCATAGCAAAAGTCAACAAAACCAAAAGTTGGTTCTTTGAAAGGATAAATAAAATTGACAAACCATTAGCCAGACTCATCAAGAAACAAAGGGAGAAAAATCAAATCAATAAAATTAGAAATGAAAATGGAGAGATCACAACAGACAACACAGAAATACAAAGGATCATAAGAGACTACTATCAACAATTATATGCCAATAAAATAGACAACGAGGAAGAAATGGACAAATTCTTAGAAAAGTACAACTTTCCAAAACTCAAACAGGAAGAAATATAAAATCTTAACAGACCCATCACAAGCACGGAAATTGAAACTGTAATCAAAAATCTTCCAGCAAACAAAAGCCCAGGTCCAGACGGCTTCACAGCTGAATTCTACCAAAAATTTAGAGAAGATCTAACACCTATCCTGCTCAAACTCTTCCAGAAAATTGCAGAGGAAGGTAAACTTCCAAACTCATTCTATGAGGCCACCATCACCCTAATACCAAAACCTGACAAAGATCCCACAAAAAAAGAAAACTATAGGCCAATATCACTGATGAACATAGATGCAAAAATCCTTAACAAAATTCTAGCAATCAGAATCCAACAACACATTAAAAAGATCATACACCATGACCAAGTAGGCTTTATCCCAGGGATGCAAGGATTCTTCAATATCCGCAAATCAATCAATGTAATACACCACATTAACAAATTGAAAAATAAAAACCATATGATTATCTCAATAGATGCAGAGAAAGCCTTTGACAAAATTCAACACCTCCTTATGATAAAAACTCTCCAGAAAGCAGGAATAGAAGGAACATACCTCAACATAATAAAAGCTATATATGACAAACCCACAGCAAACATTATCCTCAATGGTGAAAAATTGAAAGCATTTCCTCTAAAGTCAGGAACAAGACAAGGGTGCCCACTCTCACCATTACTATTCAACATAGTTTTGGAAGTTTTGGCCACAGCAATCAGAGCAGAAAAAGAAATAAAAGGAATCCAAATTGGAAAAGAAGAAGTAAAACTCTCACTATTTGCAGATGACATGATCCTCTACATAGAAAACCCTAAAGACTCCACCAGAAAATTACTAGAACTAATCAATGACTATAGTAAAGTTGCAGGATATAAAATCAACACACAGAAATCCCTTGCATTCCTATACACTAATAATGAGAAAACAGAAAGAGAAATTAAGGAAACAATTCCATTCACCATTGCAACAGAAAGAATAAAATACTTGGGAATATATCTACCCAAAGAAACTAAAGACCTATATATAGAAAACTATAAAACACTGGTGAAAGAAATCAAAGAGGACACTAATAGATGGAGAAAAATATACCATGTTCATGGATTGGAAGAATCAATATAGTGAAAATGAGTATACTACCCAAAGCAATTTATAGATTCAATGCAATCCCTATCAAGCTACCAACAGTATTCTTCACAGAGCTAGAACAAATAATTTCACACTTTGTATGGAAATACAAAAAACCTCGAATAGCCAAAGTGATCCTGAGAAAGAAGAATGGAACTGGAGGAATCAACCTACCTGACTTCAGGCTCTACTACAAAGCCACAATTATCAAGACAGTATGGTACTGGCACAAAGACAGAAATATAGATCAATGGAACAAAAGAGAAAGCCCAGAGATAAATCCACGCACATATGGACACCTTATCTTTGACAAAGGAGGCAAGAACATACAATGGATTAAAGACAATCTCTTTAACAAGTGGTGCTGGGAAATCCGGTCAACCACTTGTAAAAGAATGAAACTAGAACACTTTCTAACACCATACACAAAAATAAACTCAAAATGGATTAAAGATCTAAACGTAAGACCAGAAACTATAAAACTCCTAGAGGAGAACATAGGCAAAACACTCTCTGACATACATCACAGCAGGATCCTCTATGACCCACCTCCCAGAATATTGGAAATAAAAGCAAAAATAAACAAATGGGACCTAATTAACCTTAAAAGCTTCTGCACATCAAAGGAAACTATTAGCAAGGTGAAAAGACAGCCTTCAGAATGGGAGAAAACAATAGCAAATGAAGCAACTGACAAACAACTAATCTCAAAAATATACAAGCAACTCCTACAGCTCAACTCCAGAAAAATAAATGACCCAATCAAAAAATGGGCCAAAGAGCTAAATAGACATTTCTCCAAAGAAGACATACAGATGGCTAACAAACACATGAAAAGATGCTCAACATCACTCATTATCAGAGAAATACAAATCAAAACCACTATGAGGTACCATTTCACACCAGTCAGAAAGGCTGCTATCCAAAAGTCTACAAATAATAAATGCTAGACAGGGTGTGGAGAAAAGGGAACCCTCTTACACTGTTGGTGGGAATGCAAACTAGTACAGCCACTATGGAGAACAGTGTGGAGATTCCTTAAAAAACTGGAAATAGAACTGCCTTATGATCCAGCAATCCCACTGCTCGGCATACACACTGAGGAAACCAGAAGGGAAAGAGACACGTGTACCCCAATGTTCATCGCAGCACTGTTTATAATAGCCAGGACATGGAAGCAACCTAGATGTCCATCAGCAGATGAATGGATAAGAAAGCTGTGGTACATATACACAATGGAGTATTACTCAGCCATTAAAAAGAATACATTTGAATCAGTTCTAATGAGGTGGATGAAACTGGAGCCTATTATACAGAGTGAAGTAAGCCAGAAGGAAAAACACCAATACAGTATACTAACGCATATATATGGAATTTAGAAAGATGGTAACAATAACCCTGTGTACGAGACAGCAAAAGAGACAGTGATGTATAGAACAGTCTTATGGACTCTGTGGGAGAGGGAGAGGGTGGGAAGATTAGAGAGAATGGCATTGAAACATGTAAAATATCATGTATGAAATGAGATGCCAGTCCAGGTTCGATGCACGATACTGGATGCTTGGGGCTAGTGCACTGGGACGACCCAGAGGGATGGTATGGGGAGGGAGGAGGGAGGAGGGTTCAGGATGGGGAACACATGTATGCTTGTGGTGGATTCATTTTGATATTTGGCAAAACTAATACAATTATGTAAAGTTTAAAAATTAAATAAAATTTAAAAAAAAATTTAATTGGAAGCTAATTACTTTACAATATTGTGGTGGTTTTTGCCATACATTCACATGAATCAGCCATGAGTGTACATGTGTTCCCCATCCTGACGTCCAATACCACGTTTCAAAAGCATCAATTCTTCGGTGCTCAGCTTTCTGTATGGTCCAATTTAGTATATGTTTATTTTATACTACCTGTCCCTAGAATGTCACCACTATGAGACCATAGACTTCTCTCTGCTTTGTACACAGCTATACGCTAGCACCTGGCACCTATATGTCATTCAATAGATACTCGCTGAATAAATGAATTCAGCTGTTCAGGAAAATTTATGGAGCCCACCCCCACCGTCATCCCCCTGAGAACTAGAAAATATAAAAACAATATTTGAAGACATCAGGATCTCTGAAGACAATAAAGAATTCAATTCCCAAGCCAGATTTAGAGAGGAAGAAAGCTCAGAGAAGTAAATAACCTCAGTATTAAAGCTATTTTTCCCCTGAAGCCAAATGGTCACTGCAAAAGAAATAAGTGAAAGGCTGAGAACCTGAACATATATTTTCACCTACCTCTGGAAATAGACAAAAACTAAGGTTCAGAATCTTACAAGGGAAGAATCTTTACAAACAAGGACCTCTTTCTTGCTATCATGAAGAGCTACTAACCAGGGGTAAGGCGGAAAAAAATATAGCCCACACATACCAAGTAAAAGAAGTCAGTCACAAAAGACCACCTATTGTATGATTACGCTTAGAAAAGGCAAATTCACAGGGACAAACAGTAGATCAGTGGTTGTCAAAGATGGAGAGATGGGAGATTTTGAGGTAAACAGTCTCTTTTTGGGGTGATAGAAATATTCTGGGATTAGACAGTGGTAACAGTCATACAGCACTGTAAATATACTAAAAGGCACTGAATTGTATCCTTTAAAATGGTTATGGTGAATTGCTCAATGTGAGTTTTATACCAATTTTAAAAAGAAAGAAACAGAAAAGCCCTTGCAGAGATGAAACAGAAATTCAAACCATCTCAATTCCTAACTGCATTATGACAATCTGAGACTGCTAGGGTCTCAAGCCTGGGTGCTTGCCTAAAGCAAAATTAACCCCTGGAGGATGACAACAACACACAAAGCCTCAAATTAGCTCCACAACTTTTTATACACTTTATTCAGACCTTACACAAAAATAGCCAGTCATAAGAAAAGATGGGAATGAAAGCCAAGAAAAATAAGAGACATATATGAAGCAAATATATTTTTGTTTTTAGTGCCTAAGCCATGTTCAACTCTCTTGCGATACCATGGACTCTAGCCACCAGGTTCCTCTGTCCTTGGGATTTCCCAGGAAAGAATACTTCAGTGGGTTGCCATTTTCTTCTCCAGAAAATCTTCCCAACCCAGGGATCTACCCCACGTCTCCTGTATTACAGGTGGATTCTTTATCACTGAGCCACCTGGGAAGCAAATACAAGGAGTTATGAGACTCATAATTTAAACCAGTTTTAACTAATGTGCTCAAGGAAATAAGCAATAGGATTTAGGATTTCAGCAGTTAATTGGAAACTATAAGACTATAATATGTACTTTCTACAACTGAAAAATAAAATAACTGAAATAAATGACTTAACAGTGAGTCTTATAGCTGACTACAAACAGCTGAAGAAAGAATTAGTGAACTGGAACATGCTCGCAAAAAATGCAGACATATGCACAGAGTAAAATAAAGATTAAAATAGATGAGGTGGGGGGGGAGGATATGAAATGAAATTAATAGATCTATTATATGGATAATTAGATCTCCAGTCAGACAGGTGGCACTATTTAAACACACAAAGGTAGAGGACTTTTCAAGGCTTTTTTAAAGAAATTAAGCCATAGGTTTAAGAATCACTTCTATCATTCAGTTCACTAAGAAAATCACACCCGTGCACATCAGAGAAAAGGTGCCAAAAATATACAAAGAAATATCTTAAAAAGTAACCAGAAGAAGCACATTATCTTCAAAGAGGTAGCAAGATACTGTTTTAAAACTGAAATAAAAAGTCAGAAGATATCAAGTCATTTTATCTTCTAAGTGAGGAGAGAAAAGAACTATCATTTTTTATCTATATCCAGAAATACATCCTGATGCCAGGAAAGACTGAAGGTGGGAAAAGGCGGCGACAGAGGTTGGATATGGTTGGATCACATCATCGACTGAATGGACATGAGTCTGAGCAAACTCTGGGAGATAGTAAAGGACTGGGAAGCCAGTCCATAGGGTTGCAGAGTCAGACATGACTGAGCAACTGAATAACAAGAAATACATTCTTCAAAAATCAAAGGAAACTAAAACAGTTTCATACACACATAGGCGACAGAAGAATTACAACTTAGGAAAAGGGTAAAAATATGGGTAAATCTAAATAAATATTTATTATATATATATATATATCCCAGTAACAACAAAGTCAAAAAAGGCTTAAAAGATACAAAAGATTAAAATAAATAAAAACAAAAGCTCTAAAGCTGGGAGAGAGATAAAAAGAATGGATTTTATTTCACCCTTTAATAAATCAAAGATATACATTATAATTTCTAGTATAACCACTGAAAGCGAAATAATACACTTCTAAAACTTAATAGAGGGGGTGAAAATAATTTTATAAAGTAAATATAAAAGTCAATAAGCATGAGGAAAACATGCTAAACAGGCAAGAAAAATAGAAAGCTAAGAGTAATATGATATGACTAAAGCCAAATACATCAGTAGTTACATTACATGTAGAGAGATTAAACACTCCAATTTAAAGATGAGGACTGTCAAACTGGATATATTTTTAAGAACAAAACAGTCAACTAGGTGCAGCTTACAAGAAATGAAAAAATATGTCTTAAACATGAGGAACAGCACAGAATAGAATCTGTGGGAGATACGAAATGGTGCCTGTATTCCAGAAGTTTAAAATGTGAACAAGGTAATTCATAAACACAAAACAAAGTATAAAACAATCATGCACACACATTTCAAGAAGTATAACTCTTTTGCATTCCTGTCGTTTCCCTGGCTAACTTCTTCTCTAGTTTTTATCATGTCAGTTCCCTCAGAAAGTTTTCCTTGATTCCCTTTAATGAGGTTAGCTAAGTGTTCCTGGTAGGTACTTCAACACTAACTGTAATTATCCATCACAACAATTATCACAGTGTAGACTGTTTCATAGTCTGTCACTTCCACTAGAAAACAAATTCTGTAAGATCAAGCACCCAGAATCTACTGGGTCAAGAACTATACTGGGTCAAGAACTATGAAAAAACTATGAAAGGTCTGAGATTTTGCCCTACTTGCAAGCTAACAAATTAGCCTGCCCATTTCATAAATGCTGGCAAAAGCCAGAGGCTACTGGGTCAGAGACAGGGCATTCTATTACTCAAGCACAGCAGGCTGTATGAGCTTCAGGTATGCATTGGTTTGCTCTGCCCTCCAAAGTCCCATAAAGCTGATGCAGAGAGAAGCCCAAGCAGTTGCTGCACACACAGAAACTCCAATCTTTCACAGGGGTTGCTAGCAAGCCTGACTAACCTCTGTCTTAGAGGGAGACATCTTCTTTATTATGGTTAGGAAAAGAATTTGCCTTGTGTCCTAAATATCTCCATCAAGTATGTTTTCTATACAAAAACCCATGAAAAGAATGAAAAGATTCAAAGATTTAAAAATTATTGAAAAAAAAACAATGATACAAAATATGCCCCCCAAAATGGAGAACTGTCTTCCAAAATATAGTTCACTATTTTATATACAATAATTAATTGCCTGACACATAAATGGTAATCAGTAGTAGCAGAATGCATGACAGATATATAATAAGTGAAGCAATGAAAAACTGGGAAAAACAATAATTGTCATCATAAAACATGAAATCATTTTGAATTCTCAAGCTTTCTTAAAATAAAGACATTAGCTATATTTTGATTCTACCATGTGTATAACTGCATTATGTCAACTGCAAAGTCACACTGTTTGTTCTATTACTCTCTTTTCAGATGAGAAATTTCTAGGCAAGCACTGGTTATTCTAATTTCTATTTATTTTCAATCTTCAACCAGATAATACCTTTATGATGTTATGTACTCACTTGGAATGTCATGACCATTTTGTTCAATGATACGACTTGCTGAAATAAATAAGCTAAGTGCAAATCAAAGAAATGCACTGATAATTTCTGCAGAGGCAAAAATATAGAGATATCCCTAACACACAAGAATTGCTTCCCAAACGGGATATTATGGACCTAAAAGGCATTAACAAAACAAGAAACTATTCAAGAGGAAACAACAAAGCATAGTAGTGACATATCCAAGTTCAGTTGCGTACTCTTCAGTTGCAGCGTTTTGTTTTTGTGTGTGTGTTTTTATTTCCTTTTTCATCTCAGCAAAATATTTCAAATATCCTGCAACTCAAAAAAGATTTGACTAGACTTACGATCTAAAAGAGAAGATAAAGCATGCTCCTAAGTCTAAATCAGACCAAAATTCAACTTAAGAAATAAAATGTACATGGATGAAAATTTTAGGGTGTCATATTCCTGAACCATATGGGAACACACAATCACAAACTTGGTGGAATCAAAATCATTTATGGATTATGAACCCAAACATAATCATTTAGTGACCCTCTTTATCCTCTTTATCTTGAATTCAAATTTGTGTACTCTTTAAAAAGTTGCTTAATTTTTGGTAAGGGGTGGTGAAGAGGAGTGCTAATTACCTGGAGCATCTTCTTTTTACCAATTACATATTTGTTGTAAAAAGCATACACCGGAATTTCCTTTTCTTCCCCAAAGTATAATCTCAGTCATATACAGTTAGTTTTTCTTTTGGGGGCGGGGGGGCGGTATGCAGGAAGGAGATGGCATGTAGCACATGGCGTGCCACAGTTCCCCACCCAGGAATGCAACCTGTGTCCCCTGCAGTGGAAATACAAGCCTTAACCACTGGGCTGCCAGGAAAGTCCTCAGTCATGTACTATTATATACACTCCACTATGACTTATTGACACCTTAATTTTTTTCTATCATCTTTGTGCTTTCTATTGTTGAAATAAGTTTCTAGGTCCAGGATGGAGTAGTTTCTGCCCACTGCCACATCAGCAAACCAAACTTTGGTGCTCCTATAGATGCTTCCTTTGCCCAAAATAGCAGTATATCCAGTCAGTTGAACCCCAGATGCAAAGTCAAGGCTGGACTCTATACTTCTTTCCTCGTTCCTCAGTCTTTCTAAATAATGATAGATATGCATCCCCAGCAATCATGCTTCGTTTCTACACTGCAGCTTCCAGTGCTCTATAAAAATCCCTCTGGTCCAAATCCCTCCGGAGAGTTCCACAGCTGTGAGGCCTCTGAACTTACTTCTTCAACCCATGCACTGCTTTCTTTTGAATAAAGAATAAACCCATTAGAAAGTTGTTTTAGTTTTGTCATTTGATACTATCTATCCTCTTGAGAAATCTGTATGCAGATCAGGAAGCAACAGTTAGAACTGGACATGGAACAACAGACTGGTTCCAAATAGGAAAAGGAGTTCGTCAAGGCTGTATATTGTCACCCTGCTTATTTAACTTATATGCAGAGTATATCATGAGAAACGCTGGACTGGAAGAAACACAAGCTGGAATCAAGATTGCCAGGAGAAATATCAATAATCTCAGATATGCAGATGACACCACCCTTATGGCAGAAAGTGAAGAGGAACTCAAAAGCCTCTTGATGAAAGTGAAAGTGGAGAGTGAAAAAGTTGGCTTAAAGCTCAGCATTCAGAAAATGAAGATCATGGCATCCAGTCCCACCACTTCATGAGAAATAGATGGGGAAACAGTGGAAACAGTGTCAGACTTTATTTTTGGGGGCTCCAAAATCACTGCAGATGGTGACTGCAGCCATAAAATTAAAAGACACTTACTCCTTGGAAGGAAAGTTATGACCAACCTAGATAGCATATTCAAAAGCAGACATTCCTTTGCCAACAAAGGTCCGTCTAGTCAAGGCTATGGGTTTTCCTGTGGTCATGTATGGATGTGAGAGTTGGACTGTGAAGAAGGCTGAGCGCCAAAGAATTGATGCTTTTGAACTGTGGTGTTGGAGAAGACTCTTGAGAGTCCCTTGGACTGCAAGGAGATCCAAACAGTCCATCCTGAAAGAGATCAGCCCTGGGATTTTTTTGGAAGGAATGATGCTAAAGCTGAGACTCCAGTACTTTGGCCACCTCATGCGAAGAGTTGACTCATTGGAAAAGACTCTGATGCTGGGAGGGATTGGGGGCAGGAGGAGAAGGGGACAACAGAGGATGAGATGGCTGGATGGCATCATTAACTCGATGGACGTGAGTCTCGGTGAACTCCAGGAGTTGGTGATGGACGGGGAGGCCTGGTGTGCTGTGATTCGTGGGGTCACAAAGAGTCAGACACAACTGAGCGACTGAACTGAACTGATCCAAGGTTTTCTATGAATCATTTTTCTCCTTTCTTGCTGTTTTTGGACTGAGCTGTTCAGTCTTAATACATTGCATTATGATCAGAAAATACTCTTTTTATTATCTCCATTCTTTGTAAATCAGAGTAATTTTGTTGGCCTCTATCCTGTTCAAAATTCATTAACATTCTGTGTGTGCTTAAAAAGTAAATATAGTACTTTAATGTCATGGCTTAGAATTTGCTATAATCAAGATCCACTCTTGATCATATCTTAAGGTAGTCTACATACTTGCTTATTTTTCATGAATATGATCTATCTTGGATGAAGAGGGAACTGTTAAAGTCTCTGATTATTAATATGTCTCTCTCCATGAACATATTGTGTGTGTGTGTGTGTGCACGCGCTCAGTCATATCTGACTCTTTGCAGCCTCATGGACAGCAGCCCACCAGGCTCCTCTGCCCATGGAATTTTCCAGGCAAGAATATTTGGAGTAGGGTGCTATTTTCTACTCCAGGGGATCTTCTCAACCCAGGGATCACAACAGTTTCTTGCATCTTCGGTACTGGGAGGCAGATTCTTTACCACTAGTGCCACCCGGGAAGCCCAAACATATTGTAGCTTCTGCTGACAGATGATGTGAAATAATTCTTTGATTTATAATAAGGAATTTATACACTTGACCCTTTAACAACACAATGGTTATGAGAGCCAATGCGTCATGCAGTTGAAAATCCACATATAATTTGTCAGTCCACTGTATCCCTGGATCCTCTCTAACCAAGGTTCTGTATTTTGAGCTTCAATTCATCACACAGTGTACTATTATTATACTCTTTCCTATTGAAAAAAAAAAAATTCACATCTAAGTGGATCCATGTAACTCAAATCATGTAGTTCAAGGGTCAACTGCTTTCTGTCTGTCTTCATTCCCAACAGGGAGCTCCCGAAACTTGACATTTTCTAAAAGAAGAGAGCAATAAGTATCTTTTGTCATGTTAAGGTGATGTGGGGAAAGCCTTTAGGTAACCTAAGGTGGGGGACTGGTTGCCAGGGGGACCAACCACAGATCAGAAGGTTGGAACTTGGAATCCAGCCCTCCCATCCTCCCACCCTCTGGGGAGAAGTGTGGAGGTTAAATTCAATCACCAATGGCTAAAGATTTCATCAATCATGCCTCTGTAATAAAGGGTTCATAAAAACCAAAATAATGGGGTTTGAAGAATTTCTGAGTTGATAAACACCTGGCAATTCAGGGGAGTAGTGCAAAGAGCACAGAAACTGCACACCACTTTCTCCAAACTTTGCCCTATGCATCTCTTCAATCTAGGAGTTTCTGAGCTTCTCTAATAAACCAGTAATATAGTATGTAAAATGCTTCTCTGGGTTGTGTGAGCAAGCTTCTCTAGCAAACTAAGCAAACCTAAGGAAGGAGTTTGTTAGAACCTCTAATCATCCAGCCAGCTGATCAGATACAAGAGACACATGGTCTTACAAGTAGCATGAGGTGGGAAGGACAGCAGTCTTGTAAAACTGAGCCTTTAACCTATGGGACCTGATAGTATTATCTCAAGTAAACAATCAGAATTAACTGCTTGATGGTATGGGTGAGGGGAGGGGAAACTACATCAGAACTGGTATTAGAAAGTGAATTGGTGTCAGAATGTAAGCTCATGACAGAGGTGGGATTTGCTAGAATGGCCTAGCTCAGGGAAATGTGGCTTAGGAAGAGAAAGGATGAAAGTGATTCTGATGAACAATCTATGATTCTTGGGTGGCCACGTGGTCAGCCATGATATGGAGCAGAAGCTGTTCTGTAATTACTAAAGGAAAAAGTTACCAAAGGAATTGAGAGACAGCTCCCTAGGAGCTGGTTCACAGGATGCACAAGGAAATATAAACTAATATGAAAAAGATGAAATATATAATTTTTTGGTTATCATTATCTATAACAGCTAAAACAAAATTAGGAGTGCCGAGTTGGACACTGACAGACCAAGTTCAGATTTTTCCACCTGGGCACAGGCCTCAAATCTGCTGCCCAAGGGAAAAATTATGCAGGACAACAGAAAGCATCCCTAAGACCCCTGGTCACCACAAAGAAGAGGTGGTAGAGTATGAAGGATTTGTTTAATTTTGTAGATCAGTATCATCAGGTTCCTAAGGAAACTTTACTGAAATGGATTATGAGAGTGACTAATTTAGGTCTCTCTGGTTGTGAATGAGGAAGAGTAAAAGAGCACCACTACAGAACAATCACAGGTTTGTGATTCAGACACGTAAGAGATTATTCCTGAGAAAACAGCCAGTATGGAAGACTAGATTTTTTAGAAAGCCACTGTAAGGTCTGATTTCCCTGAGTAAAGGGAATCATCCATCACAATCTATAAATGTCAAGCGGAACACCCCAGATGAAACAGCTGATATATTCTTCAGGCAAGCCATGTTGGACTGGCCTATAGGGATACTCACCCGCTGAATATACCCATTATGAATATCATCATAAAAGCCTTTCTTTGTTAAAGGGTCCCTTTCACATGAGTATCCCGTGTATACCTTATTGCCCATGAACCAAAACAGTTCCAGGAACTTTATCAAATTTGCTGACTCATCTTCCCCTCATAGGTCTCACAGATGCTAATAAAAACATTAGGATAATCAGAGAAGAGGCCCAGGGGAGAGTCAAGGGACTCTTTCCAATAAATGGAAATGTTTAATGGTTATTAAGAAATAAGGTGAATAAAGCAACTACTGATAGGAATGAAAAAAGAAGAATGACAGAGGGAGAATCACAGGACTCATCTCAACAGGATGCAAAGTGTTTGGAGGTTGTTATGAAATAGGATAAACAAATAGGTTATCCTATTTAACCTATGATAGGTTAAAAAGTTTTTAATACAGTCATTTACCAAAGGCTAGGTGAGGTAGAGACCCCGGTCCCCTGCTGGCCTTCTAACATTAAACGGCCTGAAACAAATCCATCCTATTTACCCTAGTTTGGAAAAAATTTAAAGTCAGAAAGCAGAAATTACAATGAGAAACCTGACATGCAACATCCTGGGACAGTGGTTCAGCAAATTATTCAAAATAAAGACTGAAAAAGGGCAGGGTGCCTTGGCTCAATCCGTCATAAGAATCAAAGCTTTCTGCACAAGAGTAAGTAAACTGATAAGGGACAGGAAAGATAAGTTTTCCTGAATGATAGCTCAGTTGGTAAAGATTCTGCCTGCAATGCAGGAGACCCCAGTTTGATTCAGGAAGATCCACTGGAGAAGGGATAGGCTACCCACTCCAGTGTTCTTGGGCTTCCTTTGTGCCTCAGCTGGTAAAAAATCCCCCTGCAATGTGGGAGACCTGGATTTTCCCTGGATTGGAAAACACCCTGAAGAAGGGAAAGGCTACCCACTCCAGTATTCTGGCCTGGAGACTTGCATGGACTGTATAGTCCATGGGGTCACAAAGAGTCAGACACGACTGAGCGACATTCACTTTCACTTTCTACAAGAGTTTTGTGAACTGTGGTAGCGAAACCCCTTGCCTAAGTCCTCACTTGGGCTACAATTATATTGAAAGCATGTAAAATGTAATGGATGGCATGATGTGGAATGAAAGTTGCAATGCTAAAGCAGCTATTACGTAATAAAGTTGTATCAACTTCACCTGAATGTCTTATGGAGATGGATGTTCTATCTGGGTGACGACACCTTCCTCTACCAAGTATTGTAAAACCAAAAACCAGGGAGGAAGACCTATCAGTAGTTGCTGTTGTTGTTGTTCAGTCACTCACTCAAGTCCGACTCTTTGCAACCCCATGGACTGCAGCATGCCAGGCTTCCCTGTCCATCACCAACTCCCGGAGCTTGCTCAAACTCATGTCCATTGAGTCGGTGATGCCATCCAACCATCTCATCCTCTGCCACCCCTTTTCCTCTTGCCTTCAATCTTTCCCAGCACCAGGGTTTTTTTCCAAAGAGTCAGTTCTTCATATCAGGTAATAAACTGAAGTAATTTCAGTTTCAGCTGCAGCATCAGTCCTTCCAATGAATATTCAGGACTGATTTCCTTCAGGATGGACTGCTTGGATATCCCGGCAGTCCAAGGGACTCACAAGAGTCTTCTCCATCACCACAGTTCAAAAGCATCAATTCTTTCGTGATCAGCTTTCTTTACGGTCCAACTCTCACATCCATACATGACTACTGGAAAAACCAAAGCTTTGACTAGATGGACCTTTGTTGACAAAGGCCTCTCGTTTTTAATATGCTGTCTAGGTTGGTCATGTATTTTCTTCCAGGGAGTGTCTTTTAATTTCATGGCTGCAGTCACCATCTGCAGTGATTTTGGAGCCCAAGAAAAGAAAGTTTGTCACTGTTTTCCATTGTTTCCCCATCTATTTGCCATGAAGTGATGAGACCAGATGCCATGGTCTTAATTACCTGAATTTTGAGTTTTAAGTCATCTTTTTCACTCTCCTCTTTCACCTCCATCAAGAAGGTATTTAATTTATTTTCACTTTCTGCCATAAGGGTGGTATCATCTGTCTACCTGAGATTATTGATATTTTCCCAGCAATCTTGATTCCAGCTTGTGCTTCATCCACCCCGGCATTTCACATGATGTACACTGCATATAAGTTAAATAAGCAGGGTGACAATATATAGCCTTGATGCACTCCTTTCTCAATTTGGAACCAATCTGTTGTTCCATGTCCAGTTCTAACTGTTGTTTCTTGACCAGCATACAGGTTTCTCAGGAGGCAGGTAAGGTGGTCTGGTATTCCCATCTCTTTCAGAATTTTCCACAGCTTGACACAGTCAAATTGTTAGCATAGTCAATGAAGCAGATTTTTTTCTGGAATTCTCTTGGTTTTTCTATGATTCAACGGATGTTGGCAATTTGATCTCTGGTTCCTCTGCCTTTTCTAAATCCAGCTTGAACATCTGGAAGTTCTCAGTTCACATACTGTTGTAGCCTCACTTGGAGAATTTTGAACATTACTTTGCTAGCATGTGAGATGAATGCAAATGTGCAGTAGTTTGAGCATTCTTTGGCACTGCCTTTCTTTGGGATTGGAATGAAAACTGACCTTTTCGAGATCTGTGACTACTGCGGAGTTTTCCAACTTTGCTGGCATTATTGAGTGCAGTACTTTAACAGCATCATCTTTTAGGATTTGAAATAACTCACCTGGAATTCCATCATCTCCACTAGCTTTGTTCGTAGTGATGCTTCCTAAGGCCCACTTGACTTCGCACTCCAGAATTTCTGGCTCTAGCTGGGTGATCACATCATCGTGGTTATCTGGGTCATTAATATCTTTTTTGTATAATTCTTTTGTATATCCTTGCCACCTCTTCTTAATATCTTCTGCTTCTGTTAGGTCCATACCATTTCTGTCCTTTATTGTGTCCATCTTTGCGTGAGATGTTCCCTTGGTATCTCTAATTTTCTTGAAGAGATCTCTAAAGATTTACAGGAAAACTGGTACATTTGAACAAGCTTTATATAAAGTGGCTGCACCCTTTTACTTGACTTTATTACAGGGACGAACATTGTATCTGACTGGGAAACACTCCAGTTAGGCATGTAAATCCATGTTTCAAAGTAAGATTAATTGAACATGCTAAATGGGAACTAGTAAAACTGCTTGAGCATTCGTGGTATGGAACAGAAGCTAGAGTGCTAGAAGGGACAGGTTCTCTGTATAACAGCAGTATATGCAGCAAACTGGGGCTTAGGGCAAACGTCTGTGAGCACCTCTCAGCAATGACTACTGGGACTTCAGACTGGAGAATTTCCAATTAAGGGGCATTTACTATCCTGCCATTGGACATTATTAACTGAAGCCACCCCTATGACTGAAGGACATAAAATGATCTTGAATCATGAAACAGCCATAATGTCTAGGATGTCTGAGAAACACTCTAATGGGGAAGGCCTATCCAAAAGAATAAAGTAACAAACTGGACATGGTTTATCTAAGACCATGCTGCCTGGGGAATGCAAGGAGGAGATTCTCAGGAGTAGGGAGCCTTTTTTCCCTAAGACTGACTCTGCAACTGTATGAGGAGTTGCTGGATTCCACCATCACTTTGGCAGTTCCCTATAAACAGTTCTTAACTGACCTACAAAGAGCTGCTTGGCAGTTCCAAGGTGAATGGACAACATCCTATCTGGATGGCCACCACTCTGATCAAAGACGATACAAAGAGATCAGTCTGTTGTGCTGAATTGCATACTGTTTGCCTAGCAGTGATGGAAAAAGTGAACAGAAGTAAAAAGCCCCTATGTTTGGGTTTTTACTGACACTTGGGTAGTAGCCAATAGCCTTGGCCCTATGGTCAGGCAGGAAGGCAATGGAAATCTGACTTATTTGAGCGATGCCCATATGGGCCATAGCCCTAAGGAAATCATTACGGGAATTTGAGTACATTAGGGTACATTAGAGTAACACATATTGATGCCCACCAGAAAAACTCTCTTCTAGGTGTACAGGGTGACTGAAATCAACAAACAGGTCTCCCCCTGTACTCACTCAAAGTGGCCCCCTGGACCCGTGTAATAAGTACACATTGGGGCACTGCGGCAATGACGAGATGTGCTGAATCTATTAATAGACGTGTTCCTCTTGCACCCTCTGAAGCACGAAGGGCCAGGAAGATCCGTTCCATCGGCCAACAAGAGGGAAAAAGACTGCAGGTGGTCATGTGGCAAAATGTGGGATTTTGGTGCTGATCATAGATGGCAAATCAGACTGATGCCAGTAGCCCTGGGGATGCCAATGGATCTTGACAGGAATAGACGCTGACTCTGGGCTGGGTTTAGCTTAGCCTGTGGTAGATAACAAATCGAATACTATAAAAAACCAGGACAGGTGACACCACACCAACTGTACAGCTCACAGTCATTTCTTCAGACTAAGGAATATACTCTACAGCCCTAATGTCCAACCACGGGCAGAGAGAAACTATCAATGCACAATTAAAACACAGATTGTATAAAATGGAGGAAATAAAGGCATGGAGAAGGGCTTGCTTACACACCTTCACAAGTGTGTGCTCACATTCAAGATATACTTATGTATGTGTGTGTTCAGTCTTGTCCGACCATGGACACCTGCCAGGGACCCTGCCAGGCTCCTCTGTCCACGGGATTTCTCAGGCAAGAAGGCTGGAGTAGGTTGCCACTTTCTTCTCCAGGGGATCTTTCTGACCCAGGGATAGAACCCATGTCTCTTGCATCAGCAAGAAAATTCTTTTACCACTGTGCCAGCTGGGAAGCCCCAAGATGTATACACACACACACACACACACACACACACATATATATTCTCTTGTAATACCTGTAAAATGTTTACAAAGTGTCTAAATTGTAGTAAGTAGTAGTTTTTTTCCTAGCCAAATCGAATGTTAGCAAGTTTATCCACCTTTCCCCAAACAGGACCAGAACCATAGCTTACTACTTTGTTCTCCCCTACACTTGCTCCTCTTCCAACCCCCATGTGATTTTTCCAATCATATTTAGGTTTAACAACATGTTTTACTGCTTTCTTTGTGCATCACTACATCCTGTATCCAACTATTTTATCTCAGTTCACTGCTCTTCATGCTGCTGCTACTGCTGCTGCTAAGTCGTTTCAGTCATGTCCAACTCTGTGTGACCCCATAGACGGCAGCCCACCAGGCTCTGCCGTCCCTGGGATTCTCCAGGCAAAAACACTGGAGTGGGTTGCCATTTCCTTCTCCAATGCAGGAAAGTGAAAAGTGAAAGTGAAGTCGCTCAGTCGCGTCCGACTCGTAGCGACCCCATGGACTGCAGCCTACCAGGCTCCTCTGTCCATGGGATTTTCCAGGCAAGAGTACTGGAGTGGGGTGCCATTGCCTTCTCCGGCTCCTCATGCTAGAGTACATCATTATTAAGTCTTTCAGCAATGATGAACGGACAGGATAGTTTCTAAGTTCCCGAATGATGGAAATTGTCTTTATTTCTATCCTATTCTAAAATGTTAATCTGTCTGGCTAAAACATTTTTAGATTCAAAGTCATTTCCCCAACCCCTTTTATCAGTGCACTGTCTTCTGGAATAACAATGTTGCTGATAAGAAATGTGCTGTCCTTCCATCTTAGTCTGAGTCATCTACAGCTTATCTGTTGATATTTTAAATACATGTAAATGTAGAGACAAAAAGAAAATAGATACAGATATATCCACGGGTGGGCATCACAGTTTAACATGCATTGCCCTGATTACTAGTGAATGTGAGTACTATACAACGTCTAAGAGTTTGGAATTTGAGAAAGATTATCTGTGTTAAAATTTAGACACTGACACTAACTGGATGTATAATTTTAGGCAAGTTATTTATATATTGTGCTCAGCTTCCACAACTGTAACATGTGGATAGTAACAGTCTAACTCATAGTTTTATTGTGAGGTTTAAGGAAGATAGTCACATGAATGAACTCAAGGCCATGATAAAGAATTTTTTAAAAAATAAGAAAAATTCACTGCACTTGGCTTCCATTTTTAGAAAGCATATTTAAGAAATCAAAACTAAACAGTAAATGGCTGAAGTGCATGTGTGTGTGTGTGTGTGTGTGTGTGTGTGTGTGTGTGTGTGTATGTATATAAAACCATGTAAAATAGAGTGATAAACAGAATAATCACATTAGTTACTCAGGAAAGTGGGACTGGGAAGTAACACAAGGGAAGGGGAGCTTCAAGAATATTGATATTATTCTAGATCTTAAGTTGGAGGGTGGGTTCCTTATTTTATTAATATTATTGAGAATGATACATGGATGAAGAATAGAAGGTAATTACCAAATGTATAATATACAAACTTATTTTACAGCAGGACATCTAACCACAAGTCTTATTATGCATTAGAAGAAGTTTTGGGGGCAAATACAAACAAAATTAAAAACATTTTAAAATTTAGAGAATTAAGATAGGAGATAAGATTGTAGAACATGCATTTCTAATACCCTAATGAAGATGAATATGTGCTTCCACCTTATCCTTCCCTCTGCCCAGCAATGCCAGGCACACTTACAGCTAACACAAAAATCATATAGATAAATGTTTTATGGGATTATCAAAAAATAAGAGTGCCAAGGTCAAATAAGCCAAAGATTCTCACATATGTACCTAACTGAAACAGTCTTTGATCAGATCTGAATTTGATATAAACAAGAATGAAGTAAAGAAACTTAAGACACCAAGTGTCTCAATGAACACAAAAGCCAGGTTATTGGAAATGGAACATGGAAAGGTATGTTGATATCAGAATAGGTAATTATAACATTAAGATTTTTACTATTTTTTTGTTTTATTTATTTGGCTACATAGTTGCCACAGGTGGGATCTTTTAGTCATGCAGCACATGGGATCTATCAATAGCTCCTTGGCCAGGGATGGAACCTGGCCCTCTGAATTGGGAGTGTGGAGTTTTAGCCACTGGACCACCAGGGAAGTCCCAACATTAACATTTTTAAAACAACCATTCTGGTGATTCCAAAGTCTGATGTCTGGCCATATATGCCAGATGTTAAAGTGGCATGAAAATACAAGCTGATGGAATAGCATCAGAGGCCTGCTACACAGGTGACATTTCCCTATGAGGTGAATTTATCCATGATGCTTAGGAAAGAGGTAGGTTACAAAGGAAAACGGTGAGCCATGAAACAAGAGTCCTAGACGGATACCCATAGGCTAATAGATAATGGCAGTAAGTATAGAAGTAACTATGATAAAGCAGGTATAGTACAGATTTCAAGGTGAGAAGAGATTATTGAAAGAAGGTGATGAAAAGGGGATCTGGAAGCAAAATATCTACAGAATGCCAAGTTCTTTGCTCATCTTGAGGTATACTAGACTTGAAAGAATGAAAAAGCACTTAAATTTCAGGTGAAGTAAAAAAATAAACTTTAGTTTTTCATTAAATAGATTATTAGACAAAAGAGTATGGTAAGTTTGAGGGATATCATATCTGTAACCCACAACTTGTATTATACAGCACAAATATATTAAAATAACTATATTCACAGGCAAAGATTTTGGGTATATTAGCTTAGTTTGGAAAGCAAAATATAACAATTACCATTTTGGAAATAACAATAAAATCAAGTTCATACACCAATGTGCAATGGAGTCAGAGCATCAGCATTTTAAACCTGAAAAGTATTTTATTACAGACTATCTACTCCAGCGGCTCCCTTGATGGAGACCATAGGCTTTTACACAGTAAAATGGGCAATGTTCAATCTACTTCTAATACTTTAAAAAAATCTAACATACCATATCCCCCCCATAATTAAAATTGTATCTGCTAACCTAAATATCATCTTTCTTTGTTCTTCATTGGGTACAGATAAATGCAGTGTTGTTACATTATTTACCTCACAGGAAATCAGATTTTAATATTTAATAAAATAATTTATTAGAAATGTGACAGAAGGAAGGGTAAGAAAAGGAATCTTTCGTGATTAAAAAAAAAAAGTTTATGAAACTCCTACAATAGGTATCAACAACTGCAGGAATAGATAAGTAGAACATCCAGGCTTCCTACCTTGCAGAAACAGTGTTCTTGCTTCCACACCTCTTTAAATATAGAATGTAAATAATGGCATCAATGAATACCAAAGTGTTTACAGCAATTACTATGGAGCAATGAGATTACTGGTAATTTTTCTTTCTTTTTTTTTTAACTTTTCAGACCCAGTTTATTATAGTATAGTCAAAGATCCAAAGGATTTCTTGGCAGTAGGAATTTTTCACTTGTTTTATCTTTTGTTTAATTTTTTAACTTTTTATTTTATATTGGAGTATAGCTGAATAACCATGATGTGATAGTTTCAGGTGGACAGCAAAGAGACTCAGCCATACATATACATGCATCCATTCTCCCCATTAATTTTTAATTTCTTTTTCACATATATTTTCAAAATGATCTATAATGAAAATATACACTATTATAATCAGAAAATACAAAAATACACACTTAAGAGTGACCTTTCCCCAAACCAAATCTGTTAAACACACAAGTCATGTCCAAAAGCATGATTTTCCAATGTGCCCTATCTTCCATTCACATAATTTCTTGATCATATTTCCTTATTTATAAATTAAAGACAACAGTTTTATGTTTCACTACTTTTGTTGTGACAATTGAAAAGAGCAAAAGCAAAAAAATTCTTTAGAAGATCACTTCTAAAACCAAGTTAATTTTCAGTTCAGTATAAATCCCATCATGATCAAGATTACATATACATATAATTCTTTTAAAGGCCCAACTCCTCTGACTACTATTTCAGGTAGCAGTATTCATTTCACAAATATTTATCGAAGTCTAATATTGATAAGGGCTTCCCTGGTCGCACAGGGGTAAAGAATCAGCCAGACAATGTAGGAGATGCAGGAGATGCAAATTCGATCCCTGGGTCAGGAAGATCCCCTGGAGGAGGAAATGGCAACCCGCCCCAGAATTCTTGCCTGAAAAATTCCACGGACAAAGGAGGCTACAGTACATGGGGTTGCAAACAGTCAGGCACAACTGAGCCACTGAGTACGCAATATTGCTAAAACTTCAACATAGTATGGCAAGTTAATAACCTGGGAAGAAAATCAAAATAAAACAAAGAGTAAAAGCTATACCAATTTTTAATTTTATATAATTTTATATTTACATAAAGTCAAAATTAATCTAAATATTCAAGTATATTTCTCTAAGTAGCGGGTTATTTTTTAGGTCCTCTAGCAATAACCACACTTTGTAAATTAACTATGAGTTTGCACTTCATTTTAACATTTCAGACAATGTTATACAGCCAAAGCACTATACAGTTAGAAGTGCACATAAGATGTGGATCTCAGTTCTCACCTCATCTCAAGTTAATAATGTGATCTTGGGCAACTCAATTTATCTATGGTTGAATCCCTGCTTTTCCAAACTCCAACAGTACAGGTAACAAAAGCTCAGGTGCAGAGCTAAATCAGTCACACCTAGCAGAGCAACAGGACCCAGGTCCCACAAGCAGGTAAGATTATCTTTCTTTTGTGTGTTTTAATTCAGATATTCGAAGGAAATGGCAAACCACTCCAGTACTCTTGCCTGGAGAATCCCATGGAAGGAGGAGCCTAGTAGGCTACAGTCCATGGGGTGGCAAAGAGTCGGACAGGACTGAGTGACTTCACTTCACTTCACTTCAAATATGTGAAGGGGAGAAAAGGTAAACTTTTAACTTCGAATCCTCTTTGGGTTTAACTAGTTCTAGAAAAGAGATTCTGCTTTGGTTTCCTCACTTAATTATACTCTCCTTGCCAGAAGATCAGGGGCAAAGAAAACATAGAGCTGGGGTCCCTAACACCTAATAAGCTCTCAAAAGTCCCTATCTCTAGGTCTGTGCATATATCTCTAACCACTGACTGAAATTCTGTTTCAACTTATAATAATTCTTCTTTGTAACCATTAAACTATTAACTACTCAAATAAAAACATCATTTATGCATACTACCAACCATGTCAGAAACTCTGGGTAACAGAGCCAATCTAAAAATCTACTTAAATGCACCAAAATCTCAGACATGGTAACGTGAACTTCCAAGAATGTGCCAAGAAGCAAACTTATCATTTCACATATTTCAACTGAATTCCCTGTTGCACTAGATCTCTCACTATGCCAACTCATCTACATGGTATCTGGTGATCAAGACGTATAGGAATAATTGTAATGAAACCCTTTTTCTCATCTAAAACAGTAAAGGACAGATTTTCTCCAAAATCAAGAGATGAAAAAATTAAGAACAAAAATATGGGAAATGTAGCTGAAAATAATTAAAATTTATTATACATATAAAAATAAATTTCAATAAGTATTATGTTTGGCTCCAAATTAGAATATATAAGAAATAATTCTTTTGAAAACTGTACAGTCCTTTTGTAAAGCCAATTTCAGTATGCATCAAGAGTTTAAAAAAATATTCCATCACTTAAAAAAAAGTATTCCATTACTTTGACCAAGAAGTCAAGCTCCAAAAATATAATCCTAATGATGGAAACATATTCATGCACAAAAATGTTCTCTGTAGCATATCTTTCATACTCAAAAAGTGGAAACAATTTTAAATACCACAAAATAGAAAAGTCATATATATGTATTATATGTACAGTTAAATATTACATATCCATTCTAAATTTGACAAACTATATAAGAAATAAATATTCATAATGTTAACTAAAAAAGATTTAACTTTATATACACAAACACACAATTACAATTATACAAATAAACATGTTCTCTGTATTAGGTTAAAATCTAAAAGAAAAACAACAAAAACTTTAGCAGTTGTGGTATTTCAGGGATAGAACAATGAGCCATCTTGTTTCCTGTTTATCCAATTTCCCTGTAAACTGTTACATTGATTTTAAAATAAAAATTCTCATGATATAATCAAAATACACAAATTTCATGTGCGGATATATTCTTGGGAGTCTATACATAAACACAGACACACACACACATATATAGACTTCAAGAATATAAAATAACCATTCAGCTAAAAGAAAAACATCTAAAATTGAATAGCTTTTCCCTATTTCTATACTGTACATAGTATTATTTTTGCATAACGTGAATTCTTTTCATCAACAGCATGTCTATTTGCATCTTACAAACATCTTTTACATCCCTATAGGGAAGGAAAAGACAGGAAAGTATAAGTCAGATCTCATAAATTTTACAATTTACTCGGGTATACATAACACAGGCATAAAACAAATCTAAGAAAACTTTAAACATCAAGACATAAAGTAGTCACAAAGTTGCTTTAATGCACTTTGATACCAAGCCGCTGTATTAGTTTGCTAAGGCTGTGTTAACAAAGTAACACAAACTAGGTGCCTGAAATAACACATCTATCCTCTCACAGTCCATAGGCTAGGAGTCCAAGACCAAGGTGTCAGCAGAACTGCTTCCTTCTGCAGTCTGTGAAGGAAAAATCTGTTGAGGCCTTGGCATACAGATGACCATCTTCACATTATCTTCCTTGTGTCTCTTCATATCATCTTCCTTCTATGCATATCTGTCTCTGAGTCCAAATTTCCCCTTTTTATAAGGACATCAATTATGTAGGACTAGAGTCCACCCTAATGATGGCATTTTAACTTGATTCCATCTCTAAATAAGGCCATATGGCTAAGATTAAGATTGCCAGCCTTTTTTTTTTTTTTTTTGAGGGGGTTCAGTTCAGTGGCTCAGTCAAGTCCAACTCTTTGCAACCCCACAGACTGCAGCACGCTAGGCTTCCCTGTCCATCATCAACTCCCACAGCTTGCTCAAATTCATGTCCATCAAGTCGGTGATGCCATCCGACCATCTCATCCTCTGTCGTCCCCTTCTCCTCCTGCCTTCAAACTTGCCCAGCATCAGGGTCTTTTCCAATGAGTCAGCTCTTCATATCAGGTGGCCAAAATATTGGAGTTTCAGCTTCAGCATCAGTCCTTCTAATGAATATTCAGGACTGACTTCCTTAGGATTAACTGGTTTGATCTCCTTGCAGCCCAAGGGACTCTCAAGAGACTTCTCCAACACCACAGTTCAAAAGCATCAATTCTTCAGCACTCGGCTTTCTTTATGGTCCAACTCTCACATCCATATGTGACTACTGGAAAAACCATAGCTCTGACTAGACGGACCTTTGTCCACAGAGTAATGTCTCTGCTTTTTAATATGGTGTCTAGGTTGGTCATACCTTTCTTCCAAGGAGCAAGCGTCTTTTAATTTTATGGCTGCAATCACCATCTGCAGTGATTTCAGAGCCCAAGAAAAGAAAGTCTCTCACTGTTTCCATTGTTTCCCACCTGCCATGAAGTGATGGGACCAGATGCCATGATCTTCGTTTTCTGAATGTTGAGTTTTAAGCCAGCTTTTTCACTCTCCTCTTTCCCCTTCATCAAGAAGTTCTTTAGTTCTTCTTCACTTTCTGCCATAAGGGTGGGGTCATCTGCATAGCTGAGGTTTTTGATATTTCTCCTGGCAATCTTGATTCCAGCTGGTGCTTTATCCAGCCCGGCATTTCACATGATGTACTCTGCATATAAGTTATATAAGCAGGGTGAAGATATACAGCCTTTGAGGGGGTAGGTGAGTACAGTTTAACTCATAGCACCACATCTTTGCTGCAACATTCCAAACGTGTACCGACACGGTAGAGGCTGCCTTTTATTCTGTCTAATGCCTATCCATTAGAGAGAGTGAATTCTTAATTTTTATTTTGTTGTTGCCATTGCAGTGTCTCATCTAGAAATTATATTTGGGGCAAAGGGAATATGGTGATTTTATTCAGTCAATCCTAAAGAAAATCAACCCTGAATATTCACTGGAAGGACTGATGCTGAAGCTGAAGCTCCAATACTTTGGCCACCTGATGAGAAGAGCCAACTCACGGGAAAAGACTCTATTGTTCTCCTCTGTCTGAGGAGAAAGGGATGAGAGAGGGTGAGATGGTTGGATGGTGTCACTGACTCAATGGACATGAGTTTGAGCAAACTCCAGGAGATAATTAAGGACAGGGAAGCCTGGGATGCTGCAGTCCATAGGGTCGCAAAGATTTGGGCATGAATGAGCAACTGTACAACAACAATGCATATCCAACACAGAAAAAGAAAAAACAAACAAACAAAAACAAAAAAACCTAGAAAGAACTACTGCTAATTGTAAATACTGACTCTCAAGGACATTGTGGATGGCTGTTACTTCCTAATATCTTGAAATTTTCACTGAGGGAATTTTTTTTAATTATAAAATGTTTAATTAAAAAATATTGAAACTTCACTGGTCTCTGACCCCAAACCATTCCTAATTACAAAATCTGGTAAAAGTCTCCTCTTTGGGACAGAAGTTTCACAGGCTTTGGTTCCTCTCTGCTACTATGATTTTCTAGACAGAATATGAACCATGGATAAGAGTTTGAACAGTTCAGACAACATGAGATGTTTTATCTCAAATTTCAAGCAAGATCAACTCTCACTTTCAAAAAGTGTATCTCATTTTTAGAAGTCCATTATGACTAACATATACTCACCACCATATATAAAGCAGATAACTAATAAGAATCTACTATATAGCACAGAGAATTCTGCTCAATGCTCTGTGGTTACCTAAATGGGAAAGAAATCCATAAAGAGGGGAGATATGTATACATATAGCTGACTCACTATGCTGTATAGCAGAAACTAATATAACATTGTAGAGCAAATATACTCCAATATTTTTTTAAGTTAGTCCATTATGTAAGGCACATTAAAAAAAAAAAAAAAAGAGAGGGAAAGAAAAAGTGCAACACTCATGTACTGCAGACTGCTGCTGCTACTGCCACTAAGTCACTCAGTCGTGTCCGACTCTGTGCGACCCCATGGACTGCAGCCCACCAGGCTCCTCCGTCCATGGGATTTTCCAGGCAAGAGTACTGGAGTGGGGTGCTACTGCCGACACATGCACACATTTGCTCTCAGGGACCTTACAATAAAAATATGCGTTTATGGTTAGATGGCATCACTGACTCAATGGACATAAATGTGAGCAAACCCTGGGAGACAGTGAAGGAACAGGAAGCCCAGCATGAGCAGTCCATGAAGGCACAAAGAATCAGACATGACTTAGTGATTGAACAACTAATTCTGTATGACCCACTGAAACTAGCAAGTACTTTAAATAAAACTAGGCAATCACAACTGGAAATAGCTAAGAGGTCTTACTCAAGCCAGCTGTCTTTATTCAATGAAATATTTTAAACTAATATTTTCCTACTTTCTTCTTAAAAGATCTTCAAAAATGGATTGTCAACACCCTAACTTCCTAGAATATTCTTTCTATGCTGATTTCACCCTTAATCATCAAAATGTGCTTAATCTGAAATAAATTTCCCCTGTTGAAAGATGTATTTTTTTTCATCCATCACTAAAGTAGATAATAAGTGATTAGTACAAACCCCTTTCATGTCACTGAAATTTAATAGAGTCATCCTCTCAATTATTTAACATAAGCCATCCAACATTCAACCTATTTTCATAACTTAAACTATGTGACCTTATGCTTGTTTCTACATAAATTTTCAAAAAAATCATAACCAAAACTGGGTTCAAACAGCTAAAAACAATTAAAACAGCTTAAATTCTTTAATATAATAAAGAGTATAGAAAAAATTAACATACCTCTTATTTACAAACATCTTTTTTTAACTAAGTGAAAGTCAGACATAATGTTATTCACTGTACTTCTGAGTGTGTACTGGACACCATCTACATAATAAGCACAAGAGCTTGATCAGCACTTCAGTCCAGCTCAGTTCAGTTGCTCAGTCATGTCTGACTCTTTGCCACCCCATGAACCGTAGCACGCCAGGCCTCCCTGTCCATGACCAACTCCCGGAGTTTACCCAGACTCATGTCCATTGAGTCAGTGATGCCATCCAACCATCTCATCCTCTGTCATCCCCTTCTCTTCCCGCCTTCAATCTTTCCTAGCATGAGGATCTTTTCAAATGAGTCAGCTCTTTGCATCAGGTGGCCAAAGTATTGGAGTTTCAGCTTCAACATCAGTCCTTCCAATGCACACTCAGGACTGATCTCCTTTAGGATGGACTGGTTGGATCTCCTTGCAGTCCAAGGAACGCTCGAGAGTCTTCTCCAACACCACAGTTCAAAAACATCAATACTTTGGCACTGAGCTTTCTATATAGTCCAACTCTCTATATAATCCAACTCTCTATATAGTCCAACTCTTACATAGAGTATCTTTCCAACTCTCTATGGAAAAACCATAGCCTTGACTAGACAGACTTTTGTTGACAAAGTAATGTCTCTTCTTTTTAATATGCTGTCTAGGTTGGTCATAACTTTCCTTCCAAGGAGTAAGCACCTTTTAATTTCATGACTGCAGTCACCATCTACAGTGATTTTGGAGTCCCCAAGAATAAAGTCAGGCATTGTTTCCACTGTTCCCCCATCTATTTGCCATGAAGTGATCTTAATTTTCTGCATGTTGAGCTTTAAGCTAGCTTTTTCACTCTCCTCTGTCATCACTTTCATTCACTTTCATCAAGCGGCTCTTTAGTTCTTCACTTTTTGCCATAAGGGTGGTGTCATCTGCATATCTGAGGTTATTGATATTTTTCTCAGCAATCTTTATTCCAGCTTGTGCTTCTTCCAGCCCAGGTTTCTCATGATGTACCCTACATATAAGTTAAATAAGCAGGGTGACAATATACAGCCTTGATGTACTCCTTTTCCTATTTGGAACCAGACTGTTTTTCCATGTCCAGTTCTAACTGTTGCTTCCTGACCTGCATTCAGATTTCTCAGCAGGCAGGTCAGGTGGTCTGGTATTCCCATCATTTTCAGAATTTTCCACAGTTTATTGTGATCCACACAGTCAAAGGCTTTGCATAGTCCATAAAGCAGAAATATATGTTTTTCTGGAACTCTCTTGCTTTTTCCATGATCCAGCGATGTTGGCAATTTGATCTCTGGTTCCTCTGCCTTTTCTAAAACCAGCTTGAACATCTGGAAGTTCATGGTTCACCTACTGTTGAAGCCTGGCTTAGAGAATTTTGAGCATTACTTTACTAGCATGTGCTACTGCTAAGTCACTTCAGTCGTGTCCGACTCTGTGCAACCCCATAGACGGCAGCCCACCAGGCTCCCCCGTCCCTGGGATTCTCCAGGCAAGAACACTGGAGTGGGTTGCCATTTCCTTCTCCAATGCATGAAAGTGAAAAGTGAAAGTGAAGTCACTCAGTCATGTCCGACCCTCAATGACCCCATGGACTGCAGCCCACCAGGCTTCTCCATCCATAGGATTTTCCAGGCAAGAGTACTGGAGTGGCGTGCCATTACCTTCTCCTAGGTGCGTGCAATTGTGTGGCAGTTTGAGCATTTTTTGACATTGCCTTTCTTTGGGACTGGAATGAAAACTGACCTTTTCCAGTCTTGTGGCCACTGCTGAGTTTTCCAAATTTGCTGGCATATCAAGTGCAGCACTTTCACAGCATCATCTTTCAGGATTTGAAATAGCTCAACTGGAATTCCATCACCTCCACTAGCTTTGTTCCTAGTGATGCTTCCTAAGGCCCACTTGACTTCACATTCCAGGATGTCTGGCTCTAGGTGAGTTATCACACCATCGTGATTATCTGGGTCATGAAGATCTTTTTTGTACAGTTCTTCTGTGTATTCTTTCCACATCTTCTTAACATCTTCTGCGTCTGTTAGGTCCATACCATTTCTGTCCTTTATCGAGCCCCTCTTTGCATGAAGTGTTTCCTTGGTATCTCTGATTTTGTTGAAGAGATCTCTAGTCTTTCCCATTCTATTGTTACTGATAGGCACTACTCATAATATTGTAACTAGGGATCATACTCAAGCAATATGACAATAAATCTCTAAAAGCAGTTCTCATATATCTTGGTTATTTAGTTTCAGAGATTTACCTCCTCACTCTGATAATAAAACAGGCAGGAATAAATTTTTCACCCTAATGTTCAAAAATGTACTTCTCCTTGAAAATCAGCTAAGCGGAATTCCAAATAATCAATTCATCCTTGGATTTATTTATTCACCATCATTCATTCACGTTTAATTGAGCAAGGGGCTATATGTAAGGGGTTATATTAGGTGCTCAAAATACAGTAACAAACATAAAACACTCTTGGCGTCAGAGAGCTTAAATTCTAGCCCTGAAGCAGATTACTGCAAGTTTATCTGGTAGACTATGAATTAACTTTAAAAATTTAGCTGAGATCATTGGGAGTGGAGAAAGTAACGATGGGAAGATGAAAGAAATGAGGAAAAGAATCTCAGGCAGAGATATTAGGATTTATCAAAGTCTTAGAATAGGAAGAACCTCTAACAAAAGATGACCAGTGTGGCTGGCATGCAGAAAGCAAGGACAAAGAGGAAGGAGTAAAGAATGGAAGAGGAGGAGGAGATGATACTGAGGGGTTACTGGACCATGTGGGGGCTTAAGTCATACTGAGAATTTCCAGCTTTAAGTGCAATGGGTAAGCACTGAAGGATACTATTCCTCTTTCAAATACCTCTTTATCAAGTCAGAAGGTTAACACTTAAAGATTTATTTCATTTAGTTCCTTTTCTTCTCATTAATGGACTCTGGATTTCAAAATTGAGTCGACTTTCCCCAAATGGAAGATTACAATTTCCTCAGCTCTCAGTGACAATTTTCTGAGGATCCCAACAACTGTTAACACAGACATTTAATCTAGCCCTTAAGATTAACTGAGAACTGTCAGCAAAAGTAAAAGGTACTAGCAAGCCTCTGCTGAAAGTTATGTACAAATAAAACAATCCCTGATGCAAACAGTTGCATTAAAATAAACTAGCTGATCACAGACCTTAACACTGTTGACTGATCAATTCACAAACAAAAATTAATTCTTACTGGAAGCTTATCACTGTGATCTATGGGTTACAATATCTATCAGCCGTCCCAGCTGTCCCAGCTGTTTGAAAAGCTGACAGATTTCAGGACCAGTATCAGAATTCCACGGACAGAGGAGCCTGTGAGGCTATAGTCCATGGGTCTCAAAAGAGTCAGACACGACTGAGCAATTATCACATTTATGTTCTAGCTCTCACTCCTCCCAGTTTCTGGGTCATTACAGTGCTAATCTGAAGTATTTGTAGAACACAGAGGAAACTGTCCAATTTATACTGGAATTCTGTAAATCAGCACATCAGAGGGGCAGTAACCCAATTATCGAAGTTGCAGAAATCTCAGACATAATAGAAGAAGGAAAGACAGGAGAAGTTAAGAATGATTTCAAGATTTCCAACCAGACCTGGCTCTGTGTTTCACATCACTCTTTCATCTTTACATTAAAAGTGATCTCTGAAAACACTGTCCATCTATCTTCCCTCCCCATTTTCCTGAAAACACGTATTAAAGAAGTTTAGCAAAATGTTAAATGTACCATCGATATGCTGGGTATATGTGTGTTCACTGTAAAAAGTTTCCAATGCCATCAGTAAAGACTGATTATCAGAGGCTAGTGAACCAGCAATAAATCTTATCATTAACAAATATGACCAATCCACAGCCTTTCTAAATATTTCTCTAACCTATTGTTACTAACTTTTTGATCAGCATTGCTTAGAATATGCCCAAGCACAGATAAGAACACTGACTAAAGAACAACTTTACATTATATGTGTATCCTTCTCTACTTCCGTCTCTCCTTCCACAGTGACTAAATCTCTAGTTTTTGACAAGCACAGGAAATATGAATCAAAAAATCCTGAACCTTGTGAACCTTAATCTAGAAAGGAAAATGACTCCAATCTTCAAAACAGATTAGAATTGTTTAAAGTATTGATTAATGATAGCATCTATTCTGTTAAAGATAATGTTGTACAATCTACATTCACTTATATACACACTGAAATCCACAAGCACAGGCATGCAAACAAGTGGAGGAGGAGTAAAGAAGCAGAGTGGTACTAGGTAATATCTCTAGAAGAAAATACCACAACCACAAAGCCTCAAAAATCTGAATTTTATTTTCCAGAAGAGAAAGCAGCATGGGATAGTTTGCAACAGGCATCAATGAATACAAAGATTAGCTTTATGACTCTGGTCACTCTTCATGTTGTGACCTAACATTCAATGTCTTCCAAGCTCAAGCCTCACTTTAATGTTCACATCATCTTGCATGTCTCTTCTTTACACCACTTTCCCTGAGGCTCACTCCTCAAACAAGCCTCAAACATTTACCTCATCTCAGAAAGTTTATAAAACTAAGGAAATTTGTGTCTACTAGGAAGAAACAGACTTCTAAAAGGATTGGGCATCAGGCAATCAACTTTACCTGCAGAATCTTATTTTCTCACATGTGGACTGTAGACAACAGGACTTTGTCTCACAATGTTACTGTGAAGATTATTAAGTTTAGCCTCCTGCATAGACCATTGGATAAAAATTATCATTATTCTATTATTATCTCCATATGAGCCTACTTCAGTACCAACAATGTTTAATAGTTAAGTCAACTTAAAAAAATACTTCAACTGAAGCAGCAGGTGAATAAGTTATTCATGTGTTACTGATTCACAGAATATTGCTGTTGACCCATACATATAAATTGTTGTTGTTTAATCGCTAAGTCGTTTCCAATTCTTTTGTGACCCCATGGACTGCAGCCTGCCAGGCCTCTCTCTCCATGGGATTTCCCAGGCAAGAATACTGGAGTGGGTTGCCATTTCCTTTTCCGGGGGATCTTTCAAACCAAGTGATAGAACCTGCGTCTCCTGCATTGGCAGGCAGATTCTTTACCACTGAGTCACCAAGGAAACCCATAGATACAAATACTTTTAAGTAACTTTTTATGTTTATGTAACATAAACATAAGTAACTTTTTATGCCTTTTTATGTTTAACAATGATGCTACTAACTCATCTGTGGCTATTGACAAAAAAACCAAATGAGCTTCCCTATGATTCTTCTGAATTTTGCTTTTATTTCAGTCCTAAAATATTACATAAATTTCCATCACCTTCATTTTCATCAACATTTCTGCATGGCTTCATGAAGGTAATTCTTTCCACTCCCTACCCTAAGCTAACAGTTGTATCACCTAATCACATGAATGAAAGCCAACTGGAACCATACCATCCCTATTATAACAGTTCTGCTTTTCACCCAATTTTCCTCGGTTAGAGGCCTTTCCAAATGTTCATCTTCATGAAAATTTGAAACTTCATATATACTAAGACATAAACAAAACAAGAAGAGAAGTTGAAAAACTGTTAATAGCATGACTATTCATTCCATTGTGAAAGGAGAGGAAACAATTCATACTCTGGCAAACAAGAATAAAAAAGAAGGGAGAAACCAAAAGTCTTCAATACAAAAGTCCATGCCTTGATCTGAAATACACAGTAATAAGTGTGATTTCCATTGTCTCACTAGACAGCTCTCATAATGTGGAACTTGCATAGGCTCCCTTAGTCAAAGGTATAAAACGCAAACCCAAGGCTCTAGTTCACTAAAAAAAAAAAAGAAAGAAACCAAAAGGATGGGATTCAAAATAAAAACAACAGAAAGAAAACAGCATTCCAATAGCAAAAGACTACACAAAATATCACTAATCAAGGAATCCAATAAAAATCATGGTTAATCAACAGAACAACACCTATCAGCTGTTACCCAGCATGTAATATTCAAGCCTACCTACTCATATTAGCTAAAAGGAATTAAACATCTGAGAAGAATTTTCTCAATTATTAAAACATATTAGTAATCAATGTACATAAGTGGAAAATTTCCTTGTTCACTCACCAAGCACCTTAAAAAGGTCTCTCTATAGGTAGTGCCACTGAATTATACAAATTTTCCCTAAAATTACATCACTAGGGTTGTAAGGTATCATTTAAAAATTCTATAAAATAGTATATCAATTAAAACTTGTAAAGAAATAAAAGACACAGTTTAAACGTCATCTTGCAGAAGCCTTTCCTGTTTTTCTAGAGCAAGGGTCTTCAAACTACTCCTAAACGTCAATTTCAGCTTGCTGCCTTACTGTAAATAAGGTTTTACAGGAAAAGTCATGCCCATTCATTTACATATTGGTTAAACCTGCCTATAGCATAATCTAAAACTTATATATTTGATCTTTGCCCTCACAGAGCTTTGAAAATCCTTGAAATTTCATGAGTGATAGGAATTTATTTTTCTATTCACAATTAGCTTCTTTTGATCATACCTAAAGTTACGCTAACAAGTGACTCAAGGTGGGGAAACTCAAGTTTCAAGAGAGGGGATGTCCAATGAAAGACCAAGCACGTTATTAGAGGGTTGGAGACTGAATTCTGTCATGTGGCCATCATTAAATCAACCATCCTACACAATGAAGACTCCATACAAACTCTTGAACAATGAGGTTCAGGGGCTTTCTGGGTTAGTCAATGATGTGTTTCTGGGTACAGAAAGGGCATGGAAGCTCCGTGTGCCCACTCCAATACCTTGTCCTAAATCTCTTCCATCTGGCAGTTTATGATTTGTATCTTTTACAGTAAAATTGCCAGTACAGTGCTTTCCTGGGTTCTGTAAGTCATTCTAGCAAATTAGTGACCCTAAGGGACTACTGTCAGCCAGGCCAAATTCAGGTAACCCCATTTACAGATGGTATCTGAAATGGAGGCATTCTTATGGGACTAAGCTCTTAACTTGGGGTTTGTGTTAACTTCAGGTTATGTCAGAACTGCACTAAAGTCTGCCAGAAAATCAGTGTTGGAAAATTATGTATTTTCATTTAAATACTGGTTATGACTGCATTCCTATTACAACTACAGAACTGAGTAGTTGTGATAGACACCATATGGCCTACAAAGCCTAACATACTTGCATCTTTATAGAAAAAGCTTACCTACTCCTAGATGGTTTCTCACGACCTCCTCTTTCAACATTTTTGGTCCATATCACTAACACATCACCTACTCCATTTGTATATTTACATGTATATATACAGTTGATTCTTGAACTGCATGAGTTTAAACTATGCAGGTCTAATTCTATGTGGGTATTTTTCAATAAATACTATACAGAATTACAGGATCTGAAGTTGGCTGAATCCCCAGATGTGGAACTATAGGCATGGAGGACTAACTGTAAAGTTACATGCAAGTTTTGAGTGCTTGGCGTTTGTACACCCCTAATTCGTTGGAAGGAATGATGCTAAAGCTGAAACTCCAGTACTTTGGCCACCTCATGCGAAGAGTTGACTCATTGGAAAAGACTCTGATGTTGGGAGGGATTGGGGGCAGGAGGAGAAGGGGACGACAGAGGATGAGATGGCTGGATGGCATCACTGACTCGATGGACGTGAGTCTGGGTGAACTCCGGGAGTTAGTGATGGACAGGGAGGCCTGGCGTGCTGCGATTCATGGGGTCACAAAGAGTCGGACACAACTGAGCGACTGGACTGAACTGAATCCCCACACTGTTCAAGGGTCAACCTTGTTCTGTTTACCTATTTCCCCTTAGAGATTACTACTTTTCATTAACCATTCTATCTTTAGAACCAACTTCCTGGCATATGGTTGACTAAAGTTTAATAAAAATATCTATTTCAAAAACAAGCTTCTTACAGTATGTTTCTATCCTAGTGCATCTTATCTTCAACTTTAATAAACAATTCTCTGTTCTGGCTCTTAAAAAAAAAAGAAAAAAAATACTATTTAAAATCACAGAGTAATAGCATGTTAAACCTTGAAAGGCCCACATATTATCATCTAACCTAATCCTTATTTTCAGTCAAGCAAAGTAAGGTCTATGAAATGTAAACAACATTCCCAACTAATTAGTAACAAAGACAAGATTAGGATCCAAGTCCAAAATCAGTATCTTTTCACTAACAGCAGTGAACCTTTCTAACACCACACACAAAAAATAACACAAAACTAAGTTTTGTTCACTGGAAAAGTACTTTATTTCAAGCTATTTAGAGTACCAGCCAATGAGAAGTCAACTGAATCAAACAAGCATTTACACACTGCTTCCCTCATCAAGAAAGTCTTTAAAAAAAAATTAAAAAGTTATTATGGGGGGAAGGGAAGCATTTGAAATAAACAGTGTGCTTACTGACAAAATAATGTATATTCTGTCACAGGCTCTGTATCTCATTTTAGACCACAAACATTTTCACAAATATTTAAACCTGATCTGTGGCCCACATTTTGAACTGTTTTTGTTTAATTGCTAAGCAGTGTCCAACTCTGCTACCCCATGGCCTGTAGTCTACCTGGCTTCTCTGTCTATTGGATTTTCCAGGCAAGAACACTGGAGTGAGTTGCCATTTCCTTCTTCAGGGGAAGATACCCTGATAGAATCTGAGTCTTCTGCATTGGCAGATTGTTTACCACTGAACCACCAGGATTCAAACCACACTTTGAATACCAATGTGCTAAATGAACATTCTGTACAGCAGGAGAAATTTAATAATACAATGATATGTCATATATATAATTCACATCCACAGTTCCCACACAAGAAGAATACAAGAGAAAATAACATCTTTTCAGATATATTATATATGAATATACATATATAAAGTACATACAGTGGGATACATAGACCTAGACATTGATAGACACATAGACTCAAAGAACGAGAAAGAGAAACAGAGGGTCAGAGAGATGAAATACTTGCTTCAAGGTCACAAAGCCAAGGCAGAGCCAGAATTTGAATTCAGATCAGTCTTATCCCAAAAGTCAAGCTCTTTACAGAAAACCAGGATACCAAGACTGGTTTGACTCAAATAGTATTTACACAGTAATTTATAAATCTAAACACAGGGAGTCAAATATATTAGTTCAGTTATAAAAGTCCTAAAAGAAGCAGGTACAAGATGGAGCAAGAAGCAGCATCCACAAATAACACACTTGACCACTGAACACGCTGTCCTCTCTGACCAATCCTGTTGTTTCACGATAGAACCACAGACAGCTACTCAAAGAGTAAGATAACACTGGTCTATCTAATCAAATCAGCTTACATGGAATGAACATATTGCTTTGCTCATGTCTCTATTGCCAAAATGTCTTGCTGCACACTGCCCAAAGTTCTCAGCTACAAATACACAAAGTTTCACTTTTCCCAAGTCCTAAATGGGGACAGGAATGCCTCTGTCATCGAGTTCTTGTACTAAAGGATAACTTTGTATTTCTTTTATTCTAAGGAATATTTTTCACATTTTAACATTTCTGAAATCAACATATAACTCATAACAGATACATATTTTTAACGTAGTTGTGTTTTTTATTTCTCCATCAAGACGTGTTACTAAATCAGTCAACAATCTAGCAGTATAACTAACAAAAATGGTTTTTAGTCACCAAGTCGTGTCCAACTCTTTGTGACCCACAGACTGTAGCCCGCCAGGCTACTCTATTATTTTTATTATACTGGTACAAACAAGCACCAGATGAACCTGGTTTGTTTTGGAAATGGCTACATTATAGAACTTTTCTTTATATACTTATATACAAATATACAGGTTTAATGCATTGTTTTTTTGTTTTCTTCTCCCTAACCTCTGTTGACCTTGACCTTGACATTGACTTTGCCAATTGAAGTTTTGCCATGCAGTTTTGCCAACCATATTACATTTCAAGAATGTGACTCCTAAGGGTGTTGGGAGATTGATGTATATAGAAGGCACTAATAGAACACAAAAATGGAATTGCTTAACTGCCTCAAAAGTTAGAGAAGGATCTGCAGTAGAGATAGAAACCTAAGCTAAGTCCAAAAAGATAGGCAGAAATCTGCCAGAAAAAAAGTACTCCTAGAAAGATGTTAACTACTTTATAATGTGCCAATTTAAATTTCCAGATCTGGAAGGTCCTTAACTCCACTCTATTTACTCAGCAAACGCCTGCTCCCCTTGAAGCCAATTTCAAGAGAATCCTCCACTTGAAGTCTTTCCTGACTCCTGCAAATAGTTCATCACTTCCTCCTCTCTGATACTGTATTCTAATACATACTTCTACTCAAGGTCACAAGAGAAAAACAAAAGCAGAGCCAGAATCTGAATTCAGATTAGTTATACCACAAAGGTCTGATCACATAGTTGTTTTCTTTTCTTTTCTTTTTCTTATTTATACAGTGGTCCCTTTTTCTAGAATTTGAAGTCCTTAAAGAAAAAATCATCTTTCCAATCTCACTCTGTCCCTAGGTTTGATTATACTATCCCTAAGTATGGATACTCCAGCTCCTAACAATTACCTAGAAATAAAAGTATGTTTAAATTAACCTCCCTCTTATCTCCATCAAGTATGATAATTATTGCTATTATTAAAGTAAAGATCTCAATTTTCTACAAACACTGCAGCAGATATAAAACTATAATTAACTAAAGGAAAGAGTTAATTATTTTAGTCCACTGTTTGGACGAGAGGTGACACCAGTAAACATGAAATGCCTTTGAATGCATAGACAAAGGCATACGAGAATAAAAATATGAGGGAGACAAGGAGGAAAAAGCTGAAGAGAGGAAAAGGATAAAGTGATTCAAAGTAAGAAAATAGGGGCACTGCAAAAGGAACATATTGTAACTTCTCTGTGCCTAGGTTTCCATATCTGAAATCAAGATAATCTTTGAAATCTTAGCAAGATAAGCACTAGCATTACAGAACTTTAGTATTTTAGTATTCAGTTATGAGTCTTGTTTAAAATATGGTATTCCTGATAATTAGTACTGAAATTAGCAACCTAAATACAATAGAGAACTCTTATCATGATAGATAAACCTCCATGAAGCATGTGTGTGTATATATATATATAATCTGCTCTCTACTGTTCTTGCCTTGAGAGTCCCAGGGACAGGGGAGCCTGGTGGGCTGCTGTCTATGGGGTTGCACAGAGTCAGACACAACTGAAGCAATTTAGCAGCAGCAGCAGCATAGAAAGGTTAAGGTTACTTCTGGATTTGTGGTTTTGGTAAACAAGGCATACATGCATTTCCATAAAGTATATTTTCATATAAATTTTTAATAGTTAACTTACAAAAAGCAGTTGTTTAATTCATTAAGAAACTATCCAGCAAATTTTATAAGCAAAACATGTTAGAAATAACTTCATCCAACTCTTATAAAGCAACTCCAACTCTTATAAAGCAACTCCATTTTATTCTGCTTCTTAAACTCTGTAACAATGTCTACAACTTGCCTTCCAAAGTATTTGCTGACAATAAAATGCATTTTAATTTGTTGCAATATTGATTTCCATGAATTATTTAGGCAACTTTTACCAGGGCAGGGAGAACAAGTTTTTCCCTAGTGACTTGTGGTTTTTAAATTGTTGCTATTAAGTCAATGCATTAGTTAGGTTGAGGTTTACTGACATATAACAGGAAAACCCACAATATGAGTGTCTCAGACAATATAAATATTATGTACATGTCTGTATGTCTAAGTATATTCAGTATATGAATACATAGTATATACACGCTACACATACATGCATAGGCATACATATTTCTCTTAAAAGAGAGAGCATGCTAGAGTATCTAATAGTTTCTTCCTATACTCCCAGCAGTTCATCAACTTTTGAGATGTCCCCTACAAATCAATGCTGTAGCTCAGAGCCAATAAAAATATAAAGCAAGCCATGTAATTTAAAATTTTTTATTAGCTACATTAAAAGAAAAATAGAAAATAAGCAAAATTAATTTATATTTTATTTAACACAATGTATCTAGAGTATGATTTCAGCATGTAATAAATATTTTGAAATAATTAATGACAGTTTTACGTTTTCTATACCAGCTCTTCAAAATCAAGTGCACATTTTATGCTTATGGAACACTGAAAGTGCTCACCTAGCCACATGTGACTGGTAGCTACCATATGACTACACAGCCCTACACAGATCAGGCCATCTTCCAAAACTCAACTCAAACATCATCACTTTCATGAAGTCCTCCCTTGATTCCCTTGGCACATTTCTCCCTTCGGTGTCACCCCCTATTCGCTAATTTACTTCTATCACAGAATTTACACATTTCATTGCCTGCATTTTTCACTACCTACAGTGCTATCAATTCCAGGGTGGGGACTGTGGTCATGATCATTATATCCTCAGAGCTTAGCATCACACATGGTTTAAGTATTCAAAAAAGTATCTGTGGAATAAAGTGGTTATGGGGTCAGATAGGCATTAAAATGAAAATACATTATTTCCTTTATATACAAAGATAATAAATTTGAGCTCCAGGATACAGAATGCATTGTAACAGTGATCTAAAACCCCTATATTTTTCACTAGAAAAATCTCTCTTGTAAATGTCTATTTCCCATATTTTCTAAGCAGGGCATCTTCAATTTATTTCAGAGTATGGCAGCATAATTTTTCAATGTAATTGGGTGCAGCTGTCATTCTGAATGACAGTTTGTCACGCAGTAACTAAAATACATTAGTTTACCTTTCAGTGTGTAGATCACTAATAAGGTTAAACATTATTTTTAGAATTAAAAAGCCCAGGATAATGAAAAAAACAGTAGATCTGACTAAAATCTATTTGCTCAACATACTTCCTATCAAAGTATCTAAATGAATATGTTCACATAGAAAAATGCTTCTTCGTAGCTACTCCACCCACTCCTAAAATAAGGCAGTCATCCTAAAAAATGAATGTTTTTGATCCTAAAGCCCAGGATGAAAAAATGCTAATGGTTCAAAACAACTCCAAGACCACTCAGGCAATCTTGTTGAACTGTGACCAATTAACGTAGTCAGTCCCTGAGTGGTACTAATGAGACCAAACTAATGGGTTATATTTTCATTTGAATCTAAACTTAGAATATAGTCAATGGTTAAAAGACTGCACCTACTGTCCCACGCAATTAAGGTCTGCTGTCTGCCAGGTGGGTAACAGCAATGAAACAAGCAGATTAACAGATTAACACGCAAAAAGAAAAAGGAAAACATAAAATTGACACCTTAGCATATTTTATTAATAGGCTCAGAAACTCCAAAGAAAGGAAAATGTGAAAAGTCACAGTTTGATAAACATTAATCATTAAATCTCAACTCTTAAAAATCATGAAAATATACAACTTTATAAATAGTTGGAGGAGTATTATATATAACATTACTTGACTTAGTGTCTGACAATTTTTTTTTTAATGTTCTTTCAATTTTGTAATGTTGGTAATGAAAAAACTGTAATTTGATTTGCAGAAGGGAAAAACCACTATCCTTAAGGGGGGGGCGGTGCGGGGGGGGGGACAGGATTTCCTTACAGAGGAAGAAGTTTAACAAAACAGTACTAATACGAGACCAGTTAAGCAAAAACAGCTTATTCATAGCGATCCTGATACTGAACTGTATCAGGAGCACTTGAATTTTCTTCTAGATTTTAGAAAACCATTAACTGTACTTTGATAAAATGTTAAGAATTCTGATTTTATAAAACTAAAAAAATTAAAAGTAACTTTCAACACCCTCAGTTCTGTTCATCTCTTCACCTTTTCTCTTACTGATGAAACAAATATGTAAACAGAACTCCTGAAATAACTCACTTAATTGGACTCTAATAAATTTTACCATTTCCCCTGGGCAAGCTTGAAAGGGCTTTAAAAAACATTAAGCCAATAAACACTCATGGAATTAAAAAAAGATGTGGGGCGGATTTCTACAAGAAGAAATAAAGCTTATCTGACTGTAGTTTGTAGTTAACATTAGGGACACAACCATGGAAGGACTCCCTCTTTCCCTCTGTGTGGAAAGCTTTTCCACTCCTGCCCTTTTTATCCTGGGAAACAGTTACTTGTCCTTCAAGATGCAATCCAAAGTCATCCAACCAATGATAACTTTCCAGACTCCTCCAGGCAAAGGCAGTGGAACCATTAACATCTCCAGAGCATTTTGTTAAAATCTTTATAGTATCACTTTTTGCCAATGGAATCTGTGTGTCTTTTCCTTCCTTCTCCAGTACTGAATGTTGAGCTACTGAAGGCAGAGACTATAATTCCTTGTTATATTCCCAATGAGTATCTTGACTCTGGCAAAAGAATCCTAGGTTAGGATTACTCAGTAATTTATTTAATCATCATTTCAAATGATCTGAGTGTGTAAGAGTGTTTTTTTTAAAGTATGCGCCTTGATGAGAGTTGTAACCTCAAAATGGTCTGAGGCAAAGTGGAACTACAGGCACAAAGATAAAATTAAAAAAAAACAAACAGTGGACTGAGAATCTAGGTGATAATTCAAATTCGGTGAAAAGCTGTGGGATCTGACCCAACTGTTCTTTCTTCACCTATGCAAGTGACAGAGTCAGACTATTTACCAGATCTGAAGACTCTACGACTGTGTGCGTACATACACACATACACACATCCATCCTCCCCTATGACTCCATGTATGCGTGTGTGTCAGGTTATTCACCAGATATGAAGACTCTATGATTCCACACATGTGTATGTGTGTACATACACACATACACACATCCATCCTCCCTTCTCCTCAAAAAATAAAAAAAAATAAAAGCCGGTATGTTAAAGCAAGAAGTAAACACAGAAATTAGGAGAACCAGAATAGCCTAGAAAGAAAAGATTCATACCCAAGCCAGAAGTGACAAAAACAAGCAAACTATATCAAATGTGAAAAAAATCCTCATTCAAAGAAAGTTCACTAAGCAGCACTAAACTTCTAGATTTTATGTTAAGTACTCAGGATACCAAGGTGACAACACTCCGATCTCGAGGGATTCAGAGTCTCTATGGCAGTCCAACAAGTGAAAACAAACAATTAAAATAGATCAGGCAATCTGAACTACTTTAAATCTGAATTGTGTACAAAGTGTGATGGGAGAGCACAGGATAGGAGAAAGCACTTTTAGGGGGACATCAAAGAAGGCATTACTTAAGAGGGGGATAAGAGTTAATTCTTGAAACATGCGCAGGAGTTCTTTAGACCAAAAAAAAAAAAAAAAAAGAAGACAGGATGACTTGAAAAATGCAGTGATTGTTTAGCAAGTAATAGTCAAGACAGTATAACAAAATAAACATTCTTCCACTGATGACTCATATTTCATAAGCTTTAAAAATAATTTAAATATTTAATTTAAATTCAAGGACTTTTAAAGGGTAATCAAGCTACAAAAAATCATTACAAATCAAGTAAAATAATTCTATGACATTTTATAATAAAATACTGCTGATGTAATTAAAGTTGCAAGCACTTCTCTTTTAAAATACCAGACTTAGTTTAACCCTGAAAGACAATGACTATTTTTATTTCATTGAAGAGTTTATATTCCAGGTCAAGATAATAAGATAATGCATATTATATACTAAATATAGTGCTTGGCATGTAAAGATTCAGTAAGTATTAGTTATCACTGTCATCATCATTATTAAAGCACAACTTAGAACCTCTAGCTTTGAGTCTAATTTCTGCAACTAAACAGATTTGCAACCTTGAACAAGCCCCTTAATTTTTGTCATAGTTTATTTATGATATTGGAGAAGGTGATGGCACCCCACTCCAGTATTCTTGCCTGGAGAATCCCAGGGATGGGGGAGCCTGGTGGGCTGCCGTCTATGGGGTAGCACAGAGTCGGACACGACTGAAGTGACTTAGCAGCAGCAGCAGCAGTTATTATATTAAAGTATAGTTATTTCAAATATATTTATTTGAAAGGGCTTTATTTCAAAGGGCTTGTTAGAGGATTTTAAAAGCATGAGGTATGAAATCAAACCCAATTTTATAAATGCCAATTCCCTTTCCCACACGTGAGAAGTTTTAAAATAACACTAGAAATACTTATGTGCCATTTTTAAATCAGCTGTAGCTTATTTCTCTTAGAAAATGGAAGTAGTTTCTAAAGAAGAAAATATCTAGACATCTACCCTTCCATAGAATTTTCTATTAATCAGTGAACTGAAAAAAGAGAATCAATTATTGGAAATGGTATCACCTAGACTCTATTATAACTCCTTCTATAATTAATTCATCTGTTTTATCCAAGCAAACATGATTTATGCAGTGGTTCATCTGATTAACACTAAAACATAACACATTTACTTTATATAAAAATATCAATGCATACTATTTTCTTTTTCATAGTAGTATCTAAAATATCCACACTTTGCCTAGTGAAAAGTTGTACAAATGAAAGCTAGTTAACATTAATAATACTGTATAATCAGTTCCCCCAAACTCAAAAATTAAAAGTTCACAATGTAAGTCATTAGATCATTTTGTATACATATCCATCAAATTGTCCTGCATTCATTTTATTTTCTGTGGACCGAGTCCTCTATGGGCAGCATTTTTTACCACAGAATCAGCTCACTGAAGCTGGCTGGTCCCTCACCTTCCAGCACCATCTCTTCATGTAATGCAATGCTTTGGGATAATTTCTAAGTAGCTACATTTTGTTCAAATAATGCAGAAGACTACAGTCTTTGAATCTGAAGGCCTGAGTCCAAGCTATGGAAACTAATACCTGGACACCTGACTAATACTTCATATTTCCTGCAGTCTTAGTTTCCACATTTGTAGAGAAGAAATTGCACCTGAAAAGGAAGTGCTTCTGAGGATGAGTTAACACAGCACAATTCTGTAAGTACCCTGTAATCAGTTAAGAGCTATTAAAAGATAATTCTTACACTAATATTATTTTCTAAAACAACTGATCACAAAATATTTTCTAGTCCCCCACCTTGCCTCAAGGTTTGTTACTGAAAAAAATTTCTAAATATTTAAGCTAATACTCCAAGAGGGAGGTATTATTTACCCAAGATCACCGTTCATGTCCTAGTGCACATCCACATGTGACATTCAGCTGTCAAGAAAGCAAGAGATAGCAGGGATTCTAGGCAAAGGAAGCTGTCTGTGTTCCTTCATCCTATTTGTTCCCCAGTTTTTCATTATGATAAAAACCCCAGACACTGTTAAAGACTATGCAGGATTCAGGACAAACTCCTATGTTTCATTAGGAGATTATGATCTGTAGACACTTGAGATCCTTTTTCTGACAGGTTCACCAGCTCAGGTACCTCAAGTTAAAACAGAACTCAGTTAGATCATTATTTTCTTTCTATGATAAGATGATCATCAGATTCAGGATAATAAAAATAACAATAGTAAGTACTACACAAAGTTAATTTTGTACCAAGCACATTACACAAATTAATTCATTTAATCTGTGCAACAATCTTATGACGTAACCCCTTTATACATAAGGAAACTGAGGTAAGTAAACTTTTAATAGCAGTATAATATTTCACAACACAGACTTAAAATTACCTAACCTTTTCCCATTGTTGACCATATACTTATTGCAGAGTTCTATTTATATCATTTAACCCTCATACTTGTCAATAGGCAATTTTTCCTTAACCTAAAGAATGAATGATGAAGCAGACAAAACTGTATACAGAAAATTATAAGACACTGATGAAAGAAATCAAAGATGACATAAACAGATGGAAAGATATTCCATGTTCCTGGGAAGGAAAAATCAATATTGTGAAAATGACAACATTACCAAATGCAATCTACAGATTCAATGTGATCCCTATCAAATTACCAATGGCATTTTTCACAGAACTAGAACAAAAGATTTCACAATTCATATGCAAACACAAAAGACACCGAATAACCAAAGCAGTCTTGAGAAAGAAGAATGCAGCTGGAGGAATCTACCTTCCTGACTTCAGATTATACTACAAAGCTACAGTCATCAAGACAGTATGGTACTGGCACAAAAACAGAAATATAGACCAATGGAACAAGATAGAAAGCCCAGAAATAAACCCATGCACCTATGGGTACCTTATTTTTGGCAAAAGAGGCAAGAATATACAATGGGGCAAAGACAACCTTTTAAATAAATGGTGCTGGGAAAACTGACCAGCTACATGTAAAAGAAAGAAATTAGAACACTTCCTAACACCATACACAAAGATAAACTCAAAATGGATTAAAGACCTAAATGTAAGACCAGAAAATATAAAACTCTTAGAGGAAAACATATGCAGAATACTCAATGACATAAATCAAAGCAAGATCCACCTCCTAGAGTAATGTAAATAAAAAAAAAGTACACAAGTGGGACCTGATTAAACTTAGCCTTTTGCACAGCAAAGGAAACTATAAGCAAGGTGAAAAAGACAACCCCCAGAATGGGAGAAAATAATAGCAAATGAAACAACTGACAAAGGATTAATTTCCAAAATATATAAGCAGCTCATATAACTCAATACCAGAAAAACAAACAACCCAATCAAAAAGTGGGAAAAAGATCTAAATAGACATTTCTCCAAAGAAGACAGATGGCTAACAAACACATGAAAAGATGCTCAACGTCGCTCACTATTAGAGAAATGCAAATCAAAACTACAATGAGATATCACCTCACACTGATCAGAATGGCCATCAAAAAATTTACAAACAATAAATGCTGGAGAGGGTGTGGAGAAAAAAGAACGCTCTTGCACTGTTGGTGGGAATGTAAATTGATACAGACACTATGGAAGACGGTATGGAGATTCCTTTAAAAACTAGGAATAAAACCACCATATGACCCAGCAATTCCACTCCCAGGCATGTACTCTGAGGAAACCAAAATCGAAAGACAGACATGTATCTCACTGTTCACTGCAGCACTATATACAATAGCTAGAACATGGAAGCAACTTAAATGTCCATTGACAGATGAATGGATAAAGAAATTATGGTACATATACACGATGGAATATTATTCAGCCATAAAATGGAAAGCATTTGAGTCAGTTCTAGTGAGGTGGATGAACCTAGAACCTATTATACAGAGTGAAGTGAGTCAGAAAGAGAAAGATAAATATTGTATACTAATGCATATATATGGAATCTAGAAAAATGGTACTGCAGAATTTATTTGCAGGCTAGCAATGGAGAAACAGACTTAAGAGAACAGATTTACAGACATGAGGAGAGGGGGAAGAGAGAGTGAGATATAGGGAAAGAGTAACATGGAAACTTACATTACCATATGTAAAATCCCAAAGTTAGCCAATGGGAATTTGCTGTATGTCTCAGGAAACCTAAACAGGGGCTCTGTATCAACCTAGAGGGGTGGGATGGGGAGGGAGATGGGAGGGAGGTTCAACAGGGAGGGGATATATGTATACCTATGACTGATTCATGTTGTGGTTTGACAGAAAACAACAAAATTCTGTAACACAATTATCCTTCCATTAAAAAATAAATTAATTAAAAAAGAATGAAGGATTAATGAAAAGAACTTCTTAAATTTCTTGATGCATATCAGGAAAATTTCATTAAGAACAGCTGTAACATTTTACAGACCCTATAACATCATTTAACATTATTTTAGCATGCTGATGAACACTGGTACTTTCTTTTTAATCATTCCTTTTTCATGGTATCTCAGTATTACCTTATGTTCTTATTTAGTGAAGATGAATTATTAAAATAATCTGCAATGTCTCTTTTTTTTCCTTCAAATTTATCAAGCCCTCTGCCAAGTTATTATTTTTCTTAAGATTTACCTGACGATACCTAATACCTAAAGTTTTTTCTTTTAATTTTAATTCTAAGTATTAGTTAGAAATCACTGGGATGCAGCAAAGAGAACCCTGATTCAAAATAGCTTAAGCAAAACAAGAAATGTATTGGTCTAATGCACTGAAAAGCCTGGTAATATAAGTGACTCAAAAGGCTCCAAAGATGTCATCAGTAATCTCTCTCTTGGTTCTTGGAGCCTGTATGATAGCACCATCCTCAAGCATCCTCTGCCTTCATTGTACCAGCATGCCAGTCAAGTCTAGACTTACAGTCTAACATCTTAGCAACTCCAGTAGTGAGCATCTTCTTTCTCCAGCAGAAGGAAAGGAGTTACAAAGCTTTCACAGATGTGCAGGTAGATATTTAACCATAATGTTACTGATGGGCCAAGTATAGTCTCTGTTTCTAGTCCAGGAAAGCAGAAAGGAGTCCAGGGAAAGCTCAAAGCACACAAACCAAACATCAAGAAGAGAAGACTTCTCAAAGGAGTATCAAAAATTTTAGAAGGGATGGATGCTAGGAAGTTAAAATCAATAGAAATCTGTAACATTCTAGCCCTTGGATCCTCAACCACCTATACATTCATTTCTTTCCATGTATCAGATCAGATCAGATCAATCGCTCAGTCGTGTCCGACTCTTTGCGACCCCATGAACCACAGCATGCCAGGCCTCCCGTCCATCACCAACTCCCGGAGTTCACTGAGACTCACGTCCATCTAGTCAGTGATGCCATCCAGCCATCTCATCCTCTGTCGTCCCCTTCTCCTCCTACCCCCAATCCCTCCCAGCATCAGAGTCTTTTCCAATGAGTCAACTCTTCACATGAGGTGGCCAAAGTACTGGAGTTTCAGCTTTAGCATCATTCCTTCTAAAGAAATCCCAGGGCTGATCTCCTTCAGAATGGACTGGTTGGATCTCCTTGCAGTCCAAGGGACTCTCAAGAGTCTTCTCCAACACCACAGTTCAAAAGCATCAATTCTTCAGCACTCAGCCTTCTTCATAGCCCAACTTTTACATCCATACATGACCACAGGAAAAACCATAGCTTTGACTAGACGAACCTTTGTTGGCAAAGTAATGTCTCTGCTTTTGAATATGCTACCTAGGTTGGTCATAACTTTCCTTCCAAGGAGTAAACGTCTTTTAATTTCATGGCTGCAGTCACCATCTGCAGTTATTTTGGAGCCCAGACAAATAAAGTCTGACACTGTTTCCACTGTTTCCCCATCTACTTCCCATGAAGTGATGGGACCGGATGCCATGATCTTCGTTCTCTGAATGTTGAGCTTTAAGCCAACTCTTTCACTCTTGACTTTCACTTTCATCAAGAGGCTTTTGAGTTCCTCTTCACTTTCTGCCATAAGGGTGGTGTCATCTGCATATCTGAGGTGATTGATATTTCTCCCGGCAATCTTGATTCCAGCTTGTGTTTCTTCCAGTCCAGCGTTTCTCATGATATACTCTGCATATAAGTTAAATAAACAGGGTGACAATATACAGCCTTGACGAACTCCTTTTCCTATTTGGAACCAGTCTATAACTTCTTAAATACCATGTTTAACAATATTACTATCTTAACTGTAACAGAAAATGCACCCATTACTTCATCATGGGTGGGAAGGCAGGAAGGAAGACAAAGAAAATGCCAAGTTACTGGATTCAACAAGTCTGAAGTGTTTGTATTATGAATATTATTCTCGAGCAGGTCCAAACATGAATTTTTTGGTGGTACCTCAAAATCTCACAATGTATATCTATATAATAAATGTAACCATCCCCCATGTAATTAATACACAATGGTAAAAGAAACAATAAATAATCATAATGCCCACTTAGAAGAATGGAAAATGTAAATATGGAGGAGATAATCAAGAGGACATGACCGTCAGCTGACCCATGAGCTGGATCTGGGCAATCAGAGGCTCCTCACCCCCTCCCCTGTCCTTCAAATGTACACTCTGCCTACTCTTCCCACAGTGGGAAAGAGCCTTGAGAGCAAGGTGGTATTGAAACCATCTGGATGGTACAAATGACTGAACTCAGTTAAGGCCTCTGTAGTTTAAAGATTCTGGTAGGCAGGTGTGGAGACCATTCATCTTGTGGTTGCCAAAGACAAGCCTTACACATTCTCCTGCTTAATAAATCTACCAGCGACCAATTTGGAGTCTCTGCCAGAGACCAATCTGGTCTCCCTCTTTTCTTTGATATCTCCTTGCCCTCTGTGCAATATGGACCAGTTCACAAACCAACAGTAAACATATCATGGTTATTAATTCAAACCAATAGACCATATACTACTGATCAGAGTAGCAAGAATTGCCTGTCGTAGCAATGGAGTCTCTTGATCAACCAATCTGGATGCATCACCATCATCATGGTGGTGATGCACCACCGCCTCAGAAGACCTCACTTGTCCATTATCCTCTATGGCCTCAGATCTTCCTTCTAGCAGCTGTACTGTTTTAGTAGCCCGCTTCCTCTTATTGAGGCTGAGAATTGCCTTAGACGTAAAAAGAATACAAGACTTTGTTTACCAGGCTTGAGGTTATCCTGGAAATAGTACCCCTAAAAGCTCAATAAACTTTTGGTCAATTTACTTCAGTCAACTGGTTGAACTAGCAACCAAAGCCAGAGATCTTGTCAAGATACCAAACTGTCTTTTAAGTTTCATAGCAATACTGAATCTCATAGCAATAAGCCTTCACATTACTCACCCATTAAAAGCCTCTGTTTAATGATTTTCCTTGAAGCAATGTGAAATAATATGCTGGAAGAGGAGGTACAGCTACTCTATCATTTGTTCCCTGGTTGGATCCTTTTTCAAAACTCTTTAGTAACTGGACTGTTACTTTGGTCAGGAGACTGGGACTAGAATGGATGAGGTGCTTGAGAAAAGCTGTAAACCAGAACTTTGCCTGAGTTTAATTTAAACTCCTGTCTTTCCTCTTACTAATTTTAGTACAAAGTTAAAAAAAAAAATTAGAATTTCCAACCTTCAAGATTCTTGATTTTCTGATTCTCTTAGATGGCAGCTATAGGCAGAAAAGGCCTCTCTTACTTGGAAACACAATCCCTTCTTCCCTCTCTTCTTCCAAGCATGCCAGCTTGGACCAAAGAAAATTCCTTTCTTATGAGGCAAAAATTGGCCAAAACACTTGAGAATCCCTAAAGTTCCAGCCTCAGCAGCTCTATGGCCAAAGACAACCCAGGTAACAACCCAGGTAACAATTGAAAGAGCTGTTTCATAATTCCTTAAAAGGAATTGCTGGGGGAAAGCAGTCCTCACTGCCTTGCACTCCATTTCAACGTTCAGGATCTGTTCCCACATTGTCCCATTTCCAGTTATTAATGTCTAAGCTAGCAAGGAAATTTTTCCAAGTGACAAAAATGCAATTTACGCTGATTTGAAAGTAATAACAATAAAAAATAATAAACTTTACAACAGAGACGTTAACGGTTAGAAGATGATCACCACAGACAAAGAACTCCAGGTGCTCAAGCAGCATCAAGATACAGGTCTCTGGGGACCTCACTGGTGGTCCAGCGGTTAAGAATCCACCTTCCAATGCAGGGGACAAAGGTTTGACCCCCGGCAGGTGAACTAAGATCCTACATGCCTTGGGGTATCTAAGCCCAGGGCTCTGCAACTACTGAGCCTTCAGGCCACCTCTAGAGAGAAACAAGGATCCTGGAAGCTGCAACTAAGACCTGACACAGCCAAAAAGTAAGAAATATGTTTTTTTTAATTCTTAAAAATATATATATATTTCTCTCTCTTGGCTTCATACTTGGTCAAATTCTAACATAGGTCAATTCTAACATTTGGTCAAACCCCACAGCTATAGAATGGGTCTGCCAATTCAACAACCCCAAAAGGAAGAATTTCAGTTCAAGTCCTGTGACTGATCCTGTGGCTCCCCTCAGATTAAATGCTCACCTAGGAAGCAGTCATGGTGATTCTGGACATGTCTGGGTTATACACCAGCCCATGTGAATCCATCTGAACCAGCTGAACTAAGAATGGAGGATGAGTGGTTCATTTAAGGAAAGTGGGGTACTATTACCAAAAAGCAGAAATGTATGCAAGATAGACAAAAAAAGAAATGTCCACTATTCCTGGTAACATGACAAATAGTAACAATATTTTTAATTTCTATTCAATGCCATATATATATATATATATACACACATAATTTACTTAAAATAACATGTTCTTAGTTATGAGTGTATATATCTGACAATATATACCAAAAAACAATTAACAGATTCTTATTTATTCTAAGACATCAGTTCAAAATAATATTAACTTATAGAGTAATACCCTACATAGAAAACATTCATATATAGTCAACAAATATTTCTAATTGTAAGAACAGGAAATATATTAACTTTATATGAGTCATTTATTTCAAGATCTTGGATCCGGACCCTACTGCTGAACAGAATTTCAGAAACTTGCCCTCTACTGCCTAATAATGGTGTCCTGTACATTCTCAAAATTCACTTAACTTATCCAAGAGCCAGAAATACCAAAAAAAAAAAGTATACATAACATAGCCTTCCGCCCTCACAGAGTTCACAGCATAGGCAATGAAACATGTATAAATAACTAGAGACTAAATAGCATACACAAAACTAGAAAATGATGGTTGTATCTTTGTATAATAAGGAAATATGCTGACACTGCACAAAATATCACAATTAGAGGCAAGAAATGAAAAAAAACCTATGAAACTGATGCAAACTACTATTAAAGTAAATAATCAAAAATGTGGACAACTGATTTTTACAATACTGCCACATCAGTGATCCAAAATGGAAGCTGGAACCAATAAATTTGACACTGTATTTGGAGAACGTAGAGCAAAAGATGAGAGAACCTTGAGATACATTTAATTAACTACAAAGTATTTGCCAAAAACTGACGAGCAATACAAAAAATACTTATTTAAAATTACTATAACTTGATCACAAACTCATAGAACACATTCTACTTAGTGGTTAGTTGTATTAATACAACTAAATTAATATTTTAAAAGAAAACTTCAGAACTCCTCAGGATATTGAAATTCCCAATATTTACATACACACTCAATTTAGTTTTCAATACCTAATAATAAGAATAAAATATAATTCAAATTAATGTGAAAGGACTTACATATGAACATAAAATGAAGGAAATTCTATTTTAATATAAATAAATGTGGTTCTGTTGATATTAAGGGCTTCCATGACTCAAAAATCCAACTACATATATTTAAAAGAAATTTAGTTCAAAAGCAGAACACATCTTTTGTTCGTGAAATTATAAATATCTTTAAAATTAAATTATTCTGATTATGAAGCTGCAGATGAAAAAAACTCTAAGGAATAAAAGTCACTGTCACATTCAAGTACAGAAGGGAAAATCTTTTAAATTTCTTTTTAACAATAATACCACAATCCATATATCAAGAGTAGAGAGGAACTTAGCCCATAAAATCCCCTCAAAGTATCTTATTATACTTTTAATACAATATACAGTATACCACTTAGAATGTAAAAAAAAAATCAAAGGAAATGTTTTCTACCATTAAAGATATACTAGTATATTGCATGATTTGTGAAAAAATCAAATCCTATAGATTTATACTACCTAAGCCAGCAATTCCAAAAAATAAACCTATTGTGAATTAAGTAAACATTAATGTTGCATTTTATCTGTTCTAAAAATGTTTGTATTAAAATCTATAATAAGATACTTTCATGTTATAAACAAAGAACATGTTATGTATACACAGAATTTACTTCAAGGAAGTAAAAACCTTATATAAACATATATTGTGTTTATAAAGTAAGCAACGGATTAAGTAGTATGCCTAGTATACCTGTTTCATAATTGAAACAGCCAACAAAATTCCTTTTCTATAGCTAAATGCTCTTATTTTGCCACATTAAATAATACCTCCCAAAGCCAAACTTTGTCGATGATCAGTTTTTTCCATTGGTAAAGCTGTGATGCAAAATCCTTGACAATATACTTTCACTGTAATTTATTTACAAATTAACTTACTCATATCCCTGATCCTATCCATCTCATATTTGAACGTTTCAAGTGAACTATAATATCATCATACAAATACACTCATCTACAGTGGAAATTACTCATTTTATTTCTCATTCCATTGGTGATTCTTCAACAAATTCCCATAATCCACCTAACAGTGGAAATGGATCTCTACCTCTGGTCAAAAAAGGACCCAAACTTACAACCATGGCTGTATTAAACTAGTCTTATATTTTAGTGTAAACTTCAACTTTGCTCTATAAAACTTTTAATTCTTTGGGTAAAGTATGTGAGAAACCTAAAAACCAAGTATTAGTAGTTTCATCATATAAAGAAAAAGAATATACAGGACAAAAAATATTTTGACAAAGGTGGCTGAGACAGGGTTTTAAGCCAGGAACTGTTTTGTTTTCAAGTTTCATTAGTTCTTCCTTTCTTTTCTGTCATAGAAAGCACTGTGATACATATTTCATTATTCCCAACTACATTTTAATTTAATGTTTTAAATTAAGATCGTAAACAAAAACAAAAAAAAAACAACCTCATTTTAAGAGACATAGAGGCTTCCAACCTTTAGCAGGTCACAGAGAGCCCTAAATTGATTTTACTGATATACTCATTAAGTAAACAGAATTAAGTTTGATGATTATTTTTAAACATATTGATCTTCAAATATTTTCTCAATCAACAAATTTTCACATGACACTTTCATCATGAGTATATGGGAAAGATAAAGCACTAAACCTTCCATTCCAGAAATATTACACTGCAAATGGCTAATGTGCATTCCACAACCAATATACTTAACAACTTAATAGTAATAGATGCTTTTGTTATTCTTTTCCCCCAAAGTTTCTATCAACTGTACTCATTAAGTATGTACAAAGAAATTTTAAACCTGATTTTTAACGGCCAAAACCAATGCAGTTACATCTTAAATGGATTTGGGGATGTACCATGTCAGTATTAACTTATTTCTGGTTACTCTAATTAAGCTTACCAGTAAAGTTAACCTTTAATAATGTTTGCATATGGAGCCTTCATGCCAGATTTTCAGTGCACTGAAGATAGTTAAAATTCTTTTTTACCTCAACAGAAATATTTCACTTCCTTTCTTAACCTACTATATATCTATAGAACCCCATCTGTTAAGAACTGATCCAGCATACATTGCTACTGCTGCAGAGTCCAAACTGGTTACACATTCAAATCAGTTTCCAGCTTGTAACAGTCTCTATTGCCTCTTCTCACAGAAAAATGTATTAGGTAAGCATATAAATACTTCTTAAAATAACCTAAAATCACATCATCTAAGGTAAAAATGGTATTAGAAAACTGTTAAAAAAAAACAAAAAACTTTAAATGTTTTCTTTTAAATTAACAGAAGAACAGTACCTGCTAACCTACTAACATATTTTGAGATTTCATCTCTTTAAAAAAGGCAAGTACTGACCTCCTATTGGCTGCTGGTTAAAATTAAAATGTCCAAGAAAACAGTATTTCTATTAGTGTTTTGAAAAGAATTTGGTTATACCAAGGAAGTGACAGTCCCCCAAACTTATACTGACTTTCTTGTGGTGATTTGTTTGAAGGGTACACAGAAGTACAAAGAAATGTTTGGTACTTAAACAGTAATAAATATAACAAAGAAAAGTCAGATATTTTCCTATCTTTCACTTGACACCCAAGCAAGAAAAAAAAAAAAAAAACCAAAAGAAAAAGATAAAAAACAAACAAAACCCAACAGCTTTAACTTTTCTGTACATTTAAGAGGTACATATACCATGGACATTATCTAATTCCTGTCTCAGGGCACTGCTGCTGCAGCTTTCAGTTTCCCAATAGATCAAATAAAAATAATTGCTTAGCTGAAAATTCTGACTGCATGGGTGTCATCAAATCTCCTTATAAGCATATTTTTATATTCCTGTGACTCCACATCAAATACAATAGTCAACTGATTGCTCCTGATTTAAGCCTTGCCTTCCAAAACCCAACCTGACATTTTGTCAAAGGCTAAATATTGCAGAGGAAACTGTTTAAAAAGCTGTGCTGCAGCAAAAACTGCATTTACAAGGCATTAAAAAAAAAAAAAATGAACTAATCTTAAATGAACTAGTCTTATTATCCGAAATCTATGATTCTCCTCTCTTTAGTTCTTCCCCATGTCTTTCCCTGACATCTTGAAGATTCTTAGCCTCTCCGTAGATAGATATCGCCAAACATTAAGTCATACACAGTTCTGCAGTAACTCTTTCTTATCATGTAAGAAACCAAAGCCTAGGACTGAATTTAACACCTTTCCTCTGGTCTTTAGCCACATGCCACGCTCTCTGAAGGCAACCATAGAAACCAACCTGTATGATTAGGTGCCCCCACATTTTAACACCTCATGTGCACAAAAAAATGACTACGAGGTCAGTGTATTCAGGGCCGTATTACAAAGAAAGAAAGGCTACCTAAAAAGAGATGCGGGCGGGGGTGGGGTGGGGTGGGGGGGGGAGGCCTGGGGAGGAGAAACAGACACAGCACTCTCCAGTACAGTCTGGGAATATATTTAAAAGCAGATGCAAAACTGCATCATTTTCCTCCTCGTTCGAAAACATCACAACCCAGCTGCTCAAGTTGGAGCTGACGTGCTTCTCACGTTTCAGGAGCACCGGGGAATTTAGGCTCCAGGGGCAAGGCTTTCATCCTGGGAGAGCCACCGCACCGACAATTATAAGAGTGTGGCAGGAAGGACCCCAGAGAAAAGGAGGCCTTCCTCTCCCCGTGACCATAAACTCTCAAGAAGACCCAAACCCTGTACGGCCAGGGACGACTGACGACTCGCAGTCATGAAAAGTGATCCTAGGCGGTGTGAAGTTGGGCACTGCGCTCAGGCGGCAGGAGAGGACCGGAGGAGAGAACGGGGAGGTGGCGTGGCTCTGGCAGCGAGCAGGCAGCTCACCCGCTGGGCGATACCCGCTGGACGATCTGTGCTCGCGGGGACGCGCTGCGTGTGGGACCCGGGGAGGGGGGTGCAGGGGTGGGAGCCAGCGCCTGGGGAGGAAGGCAGGCCGTGGCGGGGCTGGGAGGCAGATGGCGAGCACGCCTTTCCCCTTACCAGGTTGAGCACCGTCTCCACGATGTCCCTGTTGCTGACCTCTCCGACCTGTATGAGTCCAATCAACACTGCGAATTTCATCCGGATGTTGCGGATCGGCACCGAAGGGTTAATCATCCCCGCGGGCAGCACCACCGAGCCGGAGCCGGACGCCCCCCTCAACTCCCCTATCCCGCTGCCCCCGCTGCCACCGCCGCCGCTGCCCCCGCCGCCTCCGCCGCCGCTGGCCCCGACGGCGATGAGCCCAACGGGCTGAGGCTCGAGCCCCGGGCCCGGGCCCGGCTTCTCGCTCGCCATTTGCTCCCCTCCTGACGAGAAGGGAAGAGCCGAGGCGCCGCCGCCGCCGGTACCGTTATACCTGCCTCGGCCCCCGCCCCCCGGCCGTCGCCTCGGAGCCCCAGCATCCACCAGCGCCGCGGCGCCGGGCCCGCTCCCCGCCTGCGCCTCGACCCGGCCCGCTCCGACGCCCTCCCCGGCGGAGGCGGTGGGTTATTCTCAGGCTTATTCCCGGCGGTGGCGGCGCCGCTAACCGCTGCCCGGCGAGCGGCAGTGCCCGCCCAGCAGCTGTGCCGCTGCCGCCGCCGCTGCCTCCTCACGCTCCCCCTCCCAGTCCTTCCGGCCCGGCCCGCCCCCCGCGGAGATGCTGCCGCCGTTCGGAATAACCCTGGGGCGCGAGCAGCTGCCTGCGGCGCTGGCCGGCGCTGAAGCTCAGAACTGTGACTGCCGCCGCTGCTACAGGCGCCACTGTTGTTGTGAAGCCCCGACGCCGCCGCTCACTCCGCCATGTTGCCGCCCCCTGCCTGCGGTAGCGGCCACTGCGCCTGCGCAGAGCCTCCGGGGGGGCGGAGCCCTCGTGCACCCCCTCTTTCGCCCTGCCCTCCTTCCCCTTCCACCCACCCAGCCCGACACCCCTCGTCCCTCCCCCAACCGCCCTGAACGGATAGACAGGTGAGCAGGTGCATGGGGACCGCTGCCAGACACGGGCGAGCTGGCAGAGGCGGGGCGGGTGGTGGTTTCCTCAGAGTTTTTCCCTTGAGGGTGGACTCTCCCTGTGGGGAAGGACACCCGAGTGTGTGTCTCGCCTTCGCTGCCACCTCCTTATTCCCTCACTATCCTCTTGCTAGGAAGAGGTTCGTCATCTTCGTCGTCGCATCCAGCAGCTGCTACAGCCAGTGCCACGTGCCTTGTAAGGTAGGGGAGTGGCAGACGACCTCTTTCTGCCCCCTCAGGCCCTTCCCTCAGTCCTGTCCGCCTGCCCGCCTTGGAATTACCCAGTGAAAAAAAGTGGCTGGCAAAGCAGAAACGAACGCACTGTGGGGAATAATCCTGCATTGTCGGGGGAAGGATACAGATGGAGTATAATGGGTCTTTTTCTACAGCCATCAAAGAGGCTGACACCTGCACACACAGGCACGACTTAAAATAGAACTTGTTCAACAGTGATCCTCTCTGGATGGAGCTCTGAACAACAAACAGTTCTTGAACTCACCTCCCAGATTAAAAAGGCTGCACCGTGTGACACTGTGGGGTAGTAGGTGGTGGGAGCGACAAATCCCACATTTAAAAAATCCTTAATGATCCTCAGGTATGACGCCAACTAATGATGCGCCCCTTTTTGTTAGGCATGTACAATTCAGAGGATTTTAAGAATTATCTTAAAATATAAGTAATTCTCTGCCAGTCTTAATTTGTGGTTAAAGTAATAGATTTCTGTGTCTTCACGTATAGAGAATGAAAAAAAAAATAGTTTTACTTTTGAAAATTAAAATGTACACAACAGTCTTGCCGCTCGTGTCGAATTAAAACTAAATAGGCAGGACTAGTGTTTATCTCAAAATGAAGGATGTAATTTTTTTTTTAATATTTCATGAGGTATACCCTTTTCAATAGAAATATATTGTCAGACACCAGAACTATTAGGTATCTTGAGGTATATTCAAATCATTTTAACTGTCAACTCAATTGAAAATAGTCAATATACAAATCTGTCATAATCCGATTTGTTAGTGCTCATGTTTAATTGGATTGGCTAGTCAAGTTAACTCCTGGGTTATTGGGATGCATTAAAATTCTGAAGTGCCATAAGTCATGTATACCAAAATTCCTCAAGACCGGTGCTTGGATTAGTCCTTGATTGTGTGCTTCTGTTTAAACTTTTCCTGAAGTAATTGAATTATTAAAATAATTCAGCAAAAATTTCTGAAAGAAATGGTGATTGGTATGTCCATATAAATTAAATAGCAAGTGAATTAAAAAATGTTAGAAACATTGAAAGCAACCTCTAGATCTTAATAGTGTGACTTAGATATGCTGCCATAAAAAAATCCTGTGACGTATATCCACCTATTTCCTTTTATATATCCCAAGTGAATAACATCTACTTTTGCAAGCACTTTTTTCATGTGCAAGTTTAAAATGATATATCTATCTTATATCTGTAAATCCAGATTGAAAGGTCATCATACTAGCTTCTTTTTACCCTGCTGTTCAATATGACAGCAGGTTCTACTTCTTGCTACTTTTAGACTTTAAAAAGTGTTCACCAGTTCCCTGGCAGCTCCTTGAAGTCGGTGTGGTGTGGTGGAAAGTACACAGGCCTTTGAACCACACTCACAACTAACCACCTGTGCAGTCTCCTCAAGTTATTGAACTCAATCTTTTATTCACCAATAGGGGTGAGATTATCTATCCCACAGGGAGTGAGAATTCAATGAAATAATTTCAACTCAGCAGCCAGCATATAGTAAATATGTCCTTGTACACTTGGTATACAGGAACAATCTGTGTTGAATTACCTATAAACACTTGTAAGAACAATTATAACCACATGCAAGTCTTTATAATTGCAGTTACATGTACTATAGTTTCAGTACTGCCCTCTGAAACATAAAGTTTTGAAAATTCAAGCAGGTCTGTTTCCTTATAGTCAACAAAGCCTCTTTCTAACAAAGACATAAATAACTTAGCATTTGCATTAACAGTATTTTGAAATATAAAAGAGATTACCTATAATGTTCATTTTTAAGTCTCCAGATTAAAAATATTTTATGTAGTAAATGTCAATTGTGTATGCATTCATGCTTTAATAGATGCATACCCATACTTCCAAAGGACAGTCCTTCAAAGATAAGCCCATGAAGCTCTGAGTTTCAAGAGGCAATACTATGTAGTGGTTACGAACATAGGCTCCAGACTCAGTGGAACCTGGGTTTGGATTCCAGTTTTGCTACCCACTTATCCATGTGATCTTGGGCAAATGACTTCTCTTCAAAGCCCTGTTTTACCCAACCCAAAGTAGAGATTGATAGGATTAAAGGATGAAAGGAGCTAATACATTTAAGGTATTTAACTTAGTAGCAAGTGTCAATAAATAATGTTTCCTTTCTCTGGCTGTGGGAAAAGACTACACTGTAATTATTTGTGTGTCTCCTGCACCTTGTATGTGACCAGAAAAAAAGAAAACAGCAGTTGGCTAGGCTAAATGTTCCCATTCCCTTCAGCTGTCCTTTAAAAAGCAAATTTCTTTGCTTTCCTCTAAGTTTTATCTGAACAAAGTACTCCAAATCCTAGTTGAATGTAGACAGTATAAAACAGAGGGAAACTCTTACCCTGAACCTCCATCTTTAGAAACAGATTTTCTGTTAATGTATCCCAAAGTTGAATTAGTTTGCTTTGGTTTGGTTTGGTTCTGGGTTTTCCAGAAATATAACACCAGTGGTTCATGTAATGCACAGTGATCCATACTTTATGTGTAGTAGGTTCTCAAACAGTTTTGGTTCCATTCCCTTCTTATCTGAAAATTACTGTGAACTGAAACAGCAGAGTTCTGTTTTGTTGTTGTTTTGCTTTGTTTTGTTTCTAGCCATTCTGCTTCTAGGCAGCAGCACATATCCAGTAGGAGCTTTGCAAGTAGATTTGGCAATAGCAAGTGCAGAACTGTACATATCTATTTTAGATTTAATTTTATTTTATTTAAATTCTCTATTTAATTTTCTATTTAAATTTAATATGCTAGGAATTTCTTAATCCTGATTATATCATGCAAAAAAATTATCTTCTTCTTTTTATTATCTTATTATCTGCAAATCTGAGAACAGTCCTTCTATGTCTTCATCCAAATATTTTATCAAACGGGATAAAAACAGCTCTGTAGTTCCTAGAAACATTCTGATTGAAGTCACATTTTTCAAACTGTGCCTCCCAAGCCAGTAGTGAGTCATGAAACAGATTTATTAGGTTATAACCAGCAGTTTTCTTAATGAAATATAATAGAAAAATATAGACTGAAAAACATGACAGTGCATCCATTTTTTAAATTATGCATGTGCACATACTACGTATATGTATGCTTACTGGATAATATGAAAAATCTATTTCATACTGCAAGTCATTGTCAAAAAGCTTTAAAAACACTGATTTAAGTTGTATATAAACACCTGTTTGGCATAATCCTTCAATTATTAAATAGTTACCATCCTGTGCTGAAAAACAGGCCATATTTCTCTAACTTGTCCAACAGAATATTGTAAGGGACCTTGACAACTAGTTAGTTGAAGTCTGGATACACTCTGTTTCTCTGAGCAAAATTAAAGTGAAAATACATAGATTTATTATCTACAATTATAGAATTATTATCAATTTTTCCAACATCTGTTTCACAAATAAGAAAATGTTTTTGATTTGATAATGGGACTTATTGCTCTCTTTCTAATGAATGAGTCATTCCATAATCTCACCTACAGGTAGTATTAAACTACTTGCTATGGATTTTCAAGAATTTATCTCCTCCTCCTCCCTTTGGTGCTTTAATCCTCTGGCAAATCTCATTTTCTACAACTCCTCAAAGATGTTTGAGAGTTGCTAAGTGATCTAGTTTTGAGATCTTTCACGATCAATGGATATAATTTGTCCTGCCTTGGGGACCTAAATCCGTTTAGACTAGCTGGATTCCTATTTACAGTTTCTTCACCAAACTTAAACTTCTATTATTAGTTCTACCTTTCACTCCATTACTTTTAATCCTAAACAGAAAACAGACACATAGAAATTCAATATGTATTAATAAGTCTGATCTAGTTTGGGGGTGACTAAAATGATGCAGATGGTGACTGCAGCCATGAAATTAAAAGACGCTTACTCCTTGGAAGGAAAGTTATGACCAACCTAGATAGCATATGCAAAAGGAGACATTACTTTGCCAACAAAGATCCATCTAGTCAAGGCTATGGTTTTTCCTGTGGTCATGTATGGATATGAGAGTTGGACTGTGAAGAAGGCTGAGAGCCGAAGAATTGATGCTTTTGAACTGTGGTGTTGGAGAAGACTCCTGAGAGTCCCTTGGACTGCAAGGAGATCCAACCAGTCCATTCTGAAGGGGATCAGCCCTGGGATTTCTTTGGAAGGAATGATGCTAAAGCTGAAACTCCAGTACTTTGGCCACCTCATGTTAAGAGTTGACTCATTGGAAAAGACTCTGATGCTGGGAGGGATTGGGGGCAGGAGGAGAAGAGGATGACAGAGGATGAGATGGCTGGATGGCATCACTGACTCAATGGACATGAGTCTGAGTGAACTCCGGAAATTGGTGATAAACAGGGAGGCCTGGCGTGCTGCGATTCATGGGGTTGCAAAGAGTCGGACATGACTGAGCGACTGATCTGATCTGATCTGATCTGAAAATGATGCTTACCAGCCAACAAATATCTGAGCACCTACTGTGTGCAAGAAAGTACACTAGTTGAGATGCATATTTTCAAATTTCCCATTTAGAGAAATACTGTGTTTATGCATGGAAAGTTAATCAGCAAGTCAACACATTAAAAATATCAAACAGAAATAATAAATACTCTTGAATTTCAAAAGAACTAGACATGCAAACACCCTAAGGTTCATATACACGCTTATACATCCACATAAATCTACATATAGATGCACACACACACATACGTACTCAACATCAGATTAGCCATACCTCTATGCATTCTTCCTTGGCAGTTTGTCTAGCATGCATTTCATTCTTCATTCGAGTGAGATCCTGCTCACTTCATACCTGGTCCCCTTGTGTCCACACACTCACTCTTGTTCAGTGCATCATATACATAGGTAATTTTCCTAGAGCTCTACCTTGATGGACAGATTGATGTGGTTCAGAATTGTAAGTGTTTTTATCATATTATCTTCTACATGCATACATATAGAAGAAAAAAAAAAAAAACTCAAAAAATCATGTAATCCTCTTTGCCTTGTAACAAATTAAATCCAGAGTCCTTATCTTGGTACCAGAGACCCTTCATACTTGACTTTAGCTTACTTTCTTATTTTACCTCATTCTGTTCCTGACAGGAACCCTATAACAGTGGCTCCCAACCTCTTTGCATGTGTGCAACTCTTTTCATCATTAAATTTACAGACTCCTAAACTCCTGCCTCAGAGAAGGCAATGGCAATCCACTCCAGTACTCTTGCCTGGAAAATCCCATGGGCTGAGGAGCCTGATAGACTGCAGTCCATGGGGTCGCTAAGAGTCGGACACGACTGAGCAACTTCACTTTCACTTTTCACTTTCATGCATTGGAGAAGGAAATGGCAACCCACTTGAGTGTTCTTGCCTGGGGAATCCCAGGGACGGGGGAGCCTGGTGGGCTGCCGTCTCTGGGGTCGCACAGAGTCAGACATGACTGAAGCAACTTAGCAGCAGCAACAGCAGCAAACTCCTGCCTGAGACTTATCCTTCTAATATCCATTGATTGAGAAAAGTATGGTAAAAGTATTAACAATTTAATATGCTATTTAAAAATGTTTACATTTAAAAAATCATAACATCTACATATAATTGAAACACAATTGTGGGTTGCATTGTGTCTCTCAAAAAGATATGTTTAAGTCCTACCCTCAGTATCTGGGAATGTGACCTTGTTTGGAAATAAGGCCATTACAAATGTAATCAAGTTCAGAGGAAGTTATACTGGAGTTATAACCTCATTATAACTAGGAAAGATTCATCCTTAGAGCCTTCAGAAAAAGCATGACCCTTCTGATACCTTGCTACTTCTAAACTCCAAAACCGGGAGGGAATACATTTCAATTATTTTAAGCCACGTATTTTATGATGTTTTGCCACAGCAACCCTAGGAAACTAGTATACCTACATACAACGTAAATATGTTTGATACTTATTCTGTCCACAAACAATGCCTACTATGTAAATATTTGTGGATCATTTTCAATAATTCTCAAGTCCCTGGGTTGGGGAAAAATGTTTTAGCCAACCCCGAACTACTTTATCCCCAGTTAATACATTGTGCTTTTATATTTCAGTGTTTTACTCGTATTTGTCCTTCTGTCCATAGCACTGTCCTCCTCATCCCCCCTACTGAAATTCTTACCAGCTGAAATGCCATATTTGTGAATACATTCAGAATGCAACCTAGAGAAAAATGATCTGAAACTTTCTACCATTCCCAGCATTAGAAAAAAAAAAGATTCTGCCTTTTTTCCCCCAGGTAGCATAGGTTGGCACATTTTTGCTTAAATAAATTAATAGTTTGCATCCTCTCAGACGCATTTGCCAAGAGTGAGGAATTCACATAACAATATATGTAGTCACCTAAACAGTCTTCACTGAAAATTTTTTAAATGTACATGAATAGTTATTTCCATACTAACAACATGACCAGTAAGTTTCTCTTTGGTTTTTACACAGTGGCACCCAGTGCATTGTCATCATTGTTGTGTTTGGTATGCATGTGTTATAGAAAGACAAGTATGTTAAAGAGTAAGGTTCATAGTTGATTATTTTTAATAATTAAAGCTGTCATATCCTGTTCATCTCCTATCTACCATGCATTTTTACATGTATTATTTCTAACTCTGACTTCAGTTCTTTAAGTAAGGTTTTATTGTCTGCATTTTTCAAATGAGGAAACTAGTGTGAAGAGGAGGTATCAGTTGTGCAAATCATAGTTTAGGAAGTGACAAAATTAGGATTCCATCCCACTTATGGCTGGCCAGTTCCTCAGGTGTATTCAGTATTCCTCAAGGCCACATTGGGACCTAGAATGAGGTCCTTGTTTTATTTATACCAAATTTACCAGACGCAAGATAAGGAGACTGGGCAAGTTCATGGAAAAAACAACAAAGTCATCATGGTTTTACATGTTTTGGTGAAAGCACCCCACCAAGGGATGACCTTTTGTTTGTTTGTTTTTGTTTTAGTTTATTTGCTGCCTGGGCTGTTTGTTGTGGTGTGCACAAAGCTCTCTAGTTGTGGCACGCAGGCTCTAAAGGGCACAGGCTCAGTAGTCTCCATGTCTTGGCTTAGTTGTCACATGGGCTTAGTTTCCCCAGAGCATGTGGAATCTTAGTTCTCAGACCAGGGATTAAACCCATATCCCCTACACTGGAAGGCAGATTCTTAACCGCTGGACCAGCATGCTAGTCCCAAGAGATGATCTTTAGAGTCAATCTGATTGTATTGTCTTTGTGCCTATAAAGGTTCAGAAAACTCTATTAGCCTTTTTGTTTCCTGGGAATCACTTTAATTCTAGACAAAAATTACTTGGAATAAATAAATTGTTTTTAATTATGTTCATTAAGGTTAACCAAAATTTAATTGCATGGTTCCATTGATATATCACTCCTTATTATGCTTTTCTGGCAAAGATTTTGTTGTATGTCTAACTAACCATTAATCGCCTAGTCCCTGTTGAAAGTATTATTATCATTGTATGTCTATATAATCATAATTTTTTTAAAAAAAAAAGCACATACTCTGCCTAGAAAGAGGGAAAGCATGCTATGAGGAAGTATCCAGGAGTTCTTTAGAATAGTTACCTCATTAATAGGATCTCTGCACAATAAGAGAGGGATCTTTACCAACTTTAGCCCAATTGAGAAGCAGCGCATAGATTCAATCTGAGCCTGATCCTGGTGCATAAAACTTTAGATTAGAACCTTCCTCTAATGATGCCGGCAGCCACAGATTAACCAGTGGAAGAATGTCTTGAAATAACCACCTCATTAATCAGTTAACAGATAGTACATGGAGACAATCTGAGGTTTATGTTTCGATATTCTGTAGCTATAGTATATCTCTCTTAACAAACACAAGAATCAGGATGAGAAAAGAAATGGAGAGGAAAAGTGGAACAGATTACCAGGACTGTAGCTTTTCCCTGGGAGTTGAATCTTACACATTTTGGGGAATTTGTTATATACAGCCTCTTTGTTGTTAATGTGAAAATGAATCTTAAATAGCACAGATAAGGTTAACAGATATCTTAAGAGTCAAGATGCTTCATCACATTCAGTATGTTTGGGTATCTGTTAAAGCACTATAAATGTGTATGTCAAACTTTATTTCTGTTTGGCTAATCTAAGTCTGTGAGAAGTAGATGGAATGTTCTATGTTGGCCACAGCTTTGTCATGGGTTTCTTTGTTTCCGTTAAAACAAACTCAACGTGATTTCTTTTGCAGTGGCGAAAGACGTAACAGAGCATGTTTCGGGGCTGTTTGCATTCAGTGAAGCATAGAAAGATGATGGCTACATGATTCGCCCCCATAATTAACACCATGGTATTTTCTTTCATATGCATAACAGAAAACTCACATGGTTACCTTATAAAATAAGACATCTTATTTTATAAACATTTCAATATTTTTTGTTTTACCATTTGCATCCTAATCCCAAGTAGTCCTTTGAAGTAGAGTGGCTAAAGGAAGGGTTTTGAAATCAGATAGATTGGGTTCATGTGCAAACAAATTGACCTTGAACCTCATTCTGCACCTGTAAAATATAACTACCTCACATATATGGAGTTTTTAAATACTCCAAGCATGTATTACATGCTTGGAGTATTTAAATAGATTAAAGATATATAACATTTAGAACAATGCCTATAATAGGTACTCAATAGATGGTAGAAATTGCAACTATACACTAACACAAAAAGACAGCAGAATCTTGAATTTTCAAATTATGTAATGGAGTACACTAATATCCGCTTATTTTATCTTTATTCATTGACCTGATTTTCCCTTCTTCAGACAGCTAATAGAACAGCATTTTCTTTTTTAGTTTTGTTAAATAGCTATACACATTCTGTATTTATAAGAATTCTGACAATTCCCCTTTCATACTTAAACGTTGTATCTCTTTTAAGTACTTAACACCTAATTAGCAATATATCTTTTCTTTGTTTTTTCACTAGCCATGGAGATAGAAGGCATATTATGAACTGGGGATTTTTCTCTGAGACTTTGCAAAGATAAAATAGCCAAAAGAATAAGCAAATAATAATAAGGTGATCCTTCATGATTTACTAACCCACACAAGTAAAATGTCTACCAAAATATATCTGAAGGTTTAAACCCAAATTTTGTCCTGTTGTTTCAGTATCTGATTCTCTACTTCTCATTTTTTCTCAATGTTTGGTTATTGCTTTCTTTGTAAATAAAGTTTAGTATTTTGAATTCATACCAAGACAAAGATATTTTCCCTGACTTTGTTTTTTGAAGAGACAATGGGATTTCATGTAATTAATTTTTTCAAATTATTTCTTAGTTATGTGTGTTTAATTTTGACATAGATTGGCAGGAACCCACAACACTAATGACGTCATTCATATGCCACAAACTTCTCAGCAATTCCTAAGGTTACCCACATAGCTTCCAGTTATTAAAATGTGAGTTGACATTGGATATTTTTGTATCTCTACTTTCTTTTCCTATTTGCTAGTTCTTTGGATTGTCCTAACCTGGAATGTTTATAGAATTCATAATGTCTTTTACATTGCCTTGATACCTTTACTAATGTCTAAACTGAAAATGTCTTATATTGAATCACTGTAAAACATATATTAACTTCTCACATGTAAACAATACTGTTAATTGTTTTGAAAGCAAACCAGAGAGATATGGTCTCAGCACTCTAGAACTGTAAAATATAATCTATTTGATTTTTAAATAAGCAAAATGCCAAAGGAAATATAATCATATACGACACAGTTTAGACCAAGAGGTGCAGTGAAACTTAGAACTTAGCAACTATAAACATGAAATAGTGTAACTGAAACATCAATCCTTTGAGCTTTGTGACCATGTACTATTCAATAAGCATTAACTGAAAATGAAATTTCATGTAGACTAATAAATTAATAAGAACTTATTCCTCCAATATTATTACATAAACAAGTAGCAACTCTAATATTCATTAGATATTTCAGAAAGCATACTAAAAAGTCTGAAATAATGGATCTATGAAACAGGACAACTTAAGAGAGACATTATCTACTTCTAACAGTGCATATTTATTGTTAAATAACTAAAAGAAATTCTATACTTAATAGATGGTATATCTGATGGATAACAGACATAGATGTCTGTTTGATAAGGTAGAAAACTTTTCTCAAAAAGTTTAAATTAGCCAGAAGTTTGGGAGAAATACATTGAATTTAGGTATCTAATAGATTGTCTTCATTCACTAAACACACAGTATAATTTTTTTAAAGCCTAGAAGAAACTAAACATAATCTTCCTTACTGCATGTAACTGTTGAGTATGTTGTACAAGGTGTAGATAGTTCAAAGCCACAGAAAATAGAGCAATGAGTAAGACAAAGTCCCTGTCTTTATGTTATTCATATTCTACAATGGACACTGGCAATAAATTAGTAAAATTTATATAAATAATATGATTTCAGAAAGTGTGCTTTTACATTATAATTACTTTTATGCACAAAAAAATGGTGGTGCAGCCATTCATTATGGTTTTTTTTTTTCCCTCACTAGATCAGCAGCTACTTGAAGACAAGGACTATATCATTCTTACAAATAAAACCTTCAGCAATATTTTGTGATCATTGACTGATACATGGTAAGTACTTAATAAATGTTTGGATAAATAAAAGGATGAGGAAAGAAATTAAAAATAGAAATTTTAATAATTCAATATATTCAACAATGTGAATATATTCAAGATTTAATTGGCTCAACTATTGAAGAAATAAGAGTAGGCTTTTAAAATCTGAGTAAAATCATTCCTCTAAAGTATTCTTAAATTATTTAAAACATGAATTTTGAGGAGGTTAAGTTCCTTAAAACTAGTGTTCAATTATTGAATTGTCACTGTTTAGTAAACTCTTCAACCTCTTTGAGTCTCAGTTTCCTTACCAATGAAATGGGAATGAACAATGCTTCTTATATAATGAGATTATTGTAGTCTCACAAATGATATAAATTGTGATCCTGCTTTGAAAAGTACAGAGTATTACAGTGAAAACAATAGCATGAATTCTGACAGACATCCGAAATGAGGACTACTTTCTCAGTTCTGGGAATACAGGCAGTAGTGAGTCATGAGTGTATATTCAGCAGGAAACTGGTTTTGTTTGAGGAGAAGGAAGTTCAATGCCAAAAGCTAGTAAATAGTCAGAATTAAATGGTCAGGAATCAAAAGCCACAGTGGGGGCAAACTTGGAAAGTTGAGGCAACCGTGAATCCTCAAGAATAGAGGCAGAAAGCAATCCAGAGGTGGGCAAACAGTTGAGTCAGGCAACACTAGTGAACAAAAAAACCTAGGTAATCTGGGTCCATCATCACACTTAGATGCCTGTTAAAATGTAAGTTGGTCTAATAACCATATATGTAACACAGAGGTTGATCCATCCACTGAAAATATATTGGGTATTGGTGACATCAAAATACGTTTATATTTGTTGTTTGTATATAAACAAATAAATGTCCATATCCAAAATTATGCAGAACCCAGATTACCTAGTTTCTAATGAAGATTATATATTAGTTCAAATATATCTATTCACATATGAATGGCTTTTTTCCAAATTAGCTGACATTTTCAGAATTGTACTTTAAAAATTGAAATATTAGAAAATTTTAATGCATGAATTTGCAGTCATTCTTGGAGTAGACATTTTTGGAGTCTACTTTTTGTAAACTTTTGGAGTAACACTTTTTGGCTATTTCTATAAATTACTAAATACATTTTGACTTCCTAGAGATTTTAATGTGCTTTTTTTCAGCTTATTTGGAAATGCACGTAATATGAAATAATATATTACAGGTGGTCATCAACAGTTCACTAATTGTTTTATTCTTCAAAGCACGTAGTAAAAATATACTGGTTAAAATTTCTATGAAAAATGATAATGCACAAGAATCCTATGACTATGTTTGCAAAGATAATTTTTCTTTAAAATTTTGTATTTTTTTTCTTTTTAACTTTTACAGTGAAGTTTAATTTGATTAAAGAACTTTAATTCATGATTTTATTGTTTTTCTTTCTTGTATTTTACTCGTATTGAGAAATGGTGGTTCACTGTTGTGCTAGATTTTAAATTAATGCATATAAAACAAGAGATATTTAATTAGGGTCATCAATTTTCCACATATTATGGATTTCTGTGACTGAGGAGAAATATAACTATTTTTACTGCATCAGCTTCGCATATAGCAAGAATAATAGCAAGAACAACAACAACAAAACATTTATAGAATGCTTCCCTTGTGCCTGCACTTATACTTAGTCATGTAAACCTAGCATTTACTCGTCTGTATTATGGCATTCATTATTATCAGGGAAGATTTCTATCCCTGGTGCTGAAACTGCTTTGTGTAGTCTTAGTGGTTGAAGAATGAAACAGTTTCTTTAGATGTACCCTTTCGTTGAAATTATGAACTAGATAAATGTTCATATCTAGAAGGAAGTATTAAATTTCATCAATGTTAACATCTTGATGAATAGTTTTCAAATCAATATATTCTGTTTATTCTGACTGTTTTATCTTTGGATATTTTTTTTCCAGAGGATAATCAGTAGTTCAAAAAAAAGTTAGTATATAGGACATTGAGAAATCAGTAAATGTTCCAGATATCAAAACATATTAATACCCACCAAAAACTTGACTTTGTTCATGTCAACTAGCATTTTGATTTAATGTGTCAAAATTAAAGGATTTGTTTTAGAAATAAATACATGCAATCAAATTCCCTAACTGTATTACAGCCCACTTGATTGCAGGTAGTTAGTGCTTATTCAACACTGAAAATAACTTAGAATTATGGCAAAATGGGCTTTCTCCAAGAGAATTGCTTTGTTAATCCTGAGTCAGGGTAACAAATCTGGACAGCTATTCTTTTATATGTTCCTGTAAATAGAAGCATGTAAAATGTTGGTACAAGTTCTTCTTGGACAGGTAAGCCCAGAATAAATACATTGGCACTGTTCTGTTCTGACTGCGTCACCTGCATTTACGTGCCCACTTGGGGACTTTGGGAACCAAAGAAGTCTGTGCTGGGAAAGCAGCATCTGCTTCTGCTTGATGTGGCCAACCAATTTTGCCTTCATTACTAATAAAATCATAAATGTAATCTAAACTTTTTGTGTGTTCTCTCTTTTTGTGAAATTATACCTAATCTGAAAGTATTGTGTTTGTGTGTGTTGGGGATAGTATATAAAAGTTGAACGTGAATGAAGTTAAACTAGTTATTAGTTTTATCCTACAAAATGTTGTGTTTTTTTTTTTCTATGAATAACTTTGTTGGTAACAATAAATTTCCTATTTTTAACTTTAAACTTCAAGCAAGAGTTTCAGGGTCACTCTTTCAAGCAGAATAGTTCCTGTATTTTGTGCCTGAATGAGTTAATTTCTTTTACTGTTTTCGCAAGACTTGACTTTACTATATAAGCATCTTTTTCAAAGAATACTCCTCCTCCTATATTCCTTATTTCTGCAGTTGGCACCTCCAACTCCTCCAGTTTACCTCTGCCATCTAACTGTTTAGCAGGTCCTACAAATACTAATTCCTGAGTATTTTTTAGGCCTATCCTTCCTCTTATCACTACTTACTTAAGTTCAAGTTCAAATCCTTATGGTACCTTCCCTTGATTATTGCAGTAATCAGAGTCAGTCTCCTTGACTCACATCTCACTTCTGATCTATTCTTTGCACTGACATCACAAAGATATTTTTAAATGAACTGAAATTAATTTTATAAAAAACACATATACACATAAACACACTTGAAATCCCTCAGTGATGTTCCTAATTATGTAAAATAAGAGGCATTTTATGATCAAGCCCTGACCTTTCAACCCAGACTTGTGTCCTGTCACTGTTTCCCTTGAACGTTATATCCCAGCTATTAATATTTCAAAACAATAATGCATAATATTCATGGGTCCCAGCCACTATGTAAAATAATTTACTTATATTATGTCGGTTAATCCTCAAGAACTATATTAGGTAGGTCCTATTATTATCCATACTTTATAGGTAAGGAAAGAGAAGTTAAAGTCTTCTCTTACTGATTTATACATCTAAGAAGTACAGCAGCTGGGATTTGAATCCAGGCAGCCTGTCTCTAGTGTCTACAATGGCTTTCTTTTGCTAAACTTGGAGTTCCTAATCTTGATGTTTCTGACAAGCCTCTGTGTCTTTCACATGGTCTTTCCGTTGTCTGGAAAGCCTTTCCCAACTGTATCTGCCTATCTGCCTATAGGACCAATGCTTGTTCCACAAGACTTGACTCCAGCTGTCCTTTCTTAGTGCAGGATGCTTGGGGCTGGTGCACTGGGATGACCCAGAAGGATGGTACCAGGAGGGAGGTGGGAGGGGGATTCAGGATGGGGAACCCGTAACAGATTCATGTTGATGTATGGCAAAACCAACACGATATTGTAAAGTAATTAGCTTCCAATTAAAAATAAATTTATATTAAAAAAAAAAGTTGCTGTCTTCCCAGATAGGGTTAAAGTCTTGGCACCCATGGCACCTTGCAAAGCTCAGGGAGACTACAGAAGTTTAGTGGACAGAGTACAATTGTAATGTGAGACAGACCTAATTTTGATTCATGGCTCCATTACATATTGGTTTTCTGACTTTAGGAAAATCACTTCAGCCCTCTGAATGTTAGTTTCTTTGGGGATTAATAATGTTTTTTCAGGGAGTTTCTATAAGGGATACTGCTACTGCTGCTAAGTCGCTTCAGTCATGTCTGACCCTGTGCGACCCCATAGACAGCAGCCCACCAGGCTCCCCCATCCCTGGGATTCTCCAGGCAAGAATACTGGAGTGGGTTGCCATTTCCTTCTCCAATGCATGAAAGTGAAAAGTCAAAGTAAAGTCGCTCAGTCGTGTCCAACTCTTAGCGACCCCATGGACTGCAGCCCACCAGGCTCCTCCGTCCATGGGATTTTCCAGGCGAGAGTACTGGAGTGGGGTGCCATTGCCTTTAAGTGAGTTAATTTTGTGAGGTGCATCTCCCACAATGACTAGAGCGTATTAATAGTAAGAGTTCATTAGTTTCTTCAGTACCCTCTTCCACTGCAGCCCTCAGAACCTGCGTGATGGTTGTTCGTGTCCTCACTTGCCTGTGAGCCACTTCCCCTTTCACTGATGGCTCTGGTAGGCCCTAGTGAAACGTGAAATGAGCAAATGAACAGCTGAATGTTCAATACCTAGTGACATGATTACATGAGTCCTTTTGTTCATGTTGTGGCTTGAAAATTAGTATGCTTAAGAAATAACAACTGGCAAAGAAGAGAAACTATATAGTATCTAGAACTTTTTCCTTCTAATAAAAAATATGACTGTGATCTCTTTGACTTTGTCTCAAATTTTATATAAAAAACACATACTGATCTCAGACCAGTATAACATTAAAAGATTATGTGATTTTTAAAAATCAGTTTAATAGTCTTATGGTCTTAGAATAGAAAAAAAGAATATATATATATATATCTCTCTCTCTCTTCAAATATGTGATGCTGCTACTTTTCTGAGACTACTTATTGTTTTATTTTTTAAAACATCTAATACTGTCTGATGTGTTGGGTCTAGCTCTCTATGATTAAGAGAAAAAAGTATTCCAGGGACAGCTCCCCAAGGTTTTGAATCATGAGATATGAAAGTAAAAGTCAAAGAAAGCAACCTTGGTAAACTGAGAACACTTCTTGTTAGTGTTTCTTACATCAACTTATATCCTCCCTTCCTCTTACATGTTTGATAGACATTCAAGCACTATGTATCTGTGAGTTTTTAAATCCAAACCATTTAACCTTAGAAAATGCTCACAGATGAAAAGACACAGAAGGTCATTCTAAATGAACAAGTAAATGAACAAGAACAAGTAAGAGCTCTACAGAATTAGAGATCATCATAGCTAGAGTCCAGACAGACTTAATTGCTTCCAGAGGAGTTAAACCATAGATAATCAGGTGACAGATTGCAATTGATCATGATTTCTAAAAATAATTTTATGTAAATTACCTATGGTAACACATTGCTATTTGAATTATTTGAAAAATGAATAGCAGGTCCTCAGAATAGCCTGACATGTAAGTATATATAGTAAGAGCATGGGTTTAGGAGCAAAATTTTTATGAAATTACCTGTCATGATTTTTTTCAGTAAGATTATTCTATTCTGTTTTCTGAAAATATCCATTACATTCCTATTATAAACCTTATAGGAAGTTAAAAGAAAGCCTCTTCTTTTCTTTTTTTTTTTGTTTCCTTGAAGTTCCTGCTCTCCAGTTCTAGGAGTTAAAATAGTCAGAAAACCTCATCTTTAGTTCTAGAACATTTGAGTGCAGGGCCAAGACAGGCTGTGAAGTGTTGAACTTCATGATCTGAGTTCCTTTCTCCTGATAGAGTCCCATTATCCCTTATCTGATACATGCCTTGACGAAAATGGAAGATGAGATAGAATGCACCCAAGTTCTTTTCTTAAGTATACAAAAGGTCATTAAAATAACAGAAGAAACACAAAGCATTTACAAATGTAAAAATGCACAATCTCAGTTCTCAAAGAGTTTATGTTCTAGTATTATGTCAGTCTCTCTTTTTATTAATAGAAGCTCAATTTTTAGGTAGTTTCCTGGGTTCCGGCACTAAAGGTTGTACTTCTTAGCTTCTCTGCAATTACTATGCCAAGAGACCATTAGTCAATTAAATGTGAGCAGAAGTGAGGTGTTTAACTTCTAAGACATACCTTTAATGGCATGTCCCCTCTCCCCTTTCCATTGGTTAGTGGGTCTGTTAGCAAGCTGTCTTAAGACACGCAGATGAAGGCAAGGTGACATGCTAGTCAGAGAGAAACAATAAGAAGCCTGATCCTCTGATGACTTCGTGAAACAGAACTACTTCCGTTGTTCATGAAACAATACCAGCTTGGACTGTTAAGTGTAAAAGAAATAAACTTCGATCTTACGAACTTACGTTAGATTACACATTTACAACATTAGTCATAGCTATATCTTAATTAATATGACAGGTTTAATTAAGCATTGTAGTAAAAGTGACAGAATTCACTAGAAAGGCTATCATAAAACAGAGGATTCTCATAAGTTTCCTTTTTTTTTTTTTTTTTTGAGAAAGTATTATTCTAGACAGACTAGAAAATTGAAAAAGAGCACAGAATCATTTACTTCCAACTTTATAAATGCACTTGATTAATTTCAAAAAGATATCTATGCTACTGAAATGTATGTGTGTACATACATATTTATGTTACTGAATTTAATAAAATAAAGACAACATCCAAGTCCTTAATCTAATGTAAATTAAGGAATGAGGAACTCAAAATGTAAGAATAGCTTTTTTTGTGTCATCTATTGTATTCTTTTTCTGGGAGTAAAGCCAAGATTTATAATATGAGGAATTGCCCTCTATGAGGTAAAATTGATGAAGATTGTAACATTTCAAATAGCTTCTGGCTTTTCTTGATTTCTTATCATGGATCTGTCTAAACTTCTTATGTAGTAATACTGGGTTATAAGCAGTAGTCAATAGTATTGTTCAAAATTGATTCTTTTATCTTTATTGAGCACGCAGAGTATACAGGGCAGTATCCTAGGTGTTAAAGATTCAAAGGTAAATAACTTGGCTCCTTCCATCAAGGAGCTCACATCTAATGGAGGAGACAGAATATTAATAATTATGAAACAATGATAAGAAGTAGTATGAAGGGAACATAAATAAACAGACCTAGTCAGACCAAGGTGAAGAAAGGTAGGAAGTCTTCTTAAAGGAAAAAATAACTGAACTGAGTCTTAAAGAAAGAGTAGATATCATCTATGTGATAAGTCACTGCAGTCCATGGGGTTCCAAAGAGTTGGCCACTGTAGAACATGCATAGAAAACAATTGTTTTGGGAGGATATGGCATGTGTGATGGCCTTCATGTAGCTAGAACATACTGAGAAGAAGGTGTCTGAGAGACGCTTAAGAGATGAAGCTGACGAAGGATGAAGAACTGAGGCTATGAAGAGCCTCTGTATCTTGTTGAAGTATGTGAATTTTATTCCTGATTTCAATTGAGAACCATTGACTTCCTCGCCACCCGTGGAATAAGCATTCTCAAATACGCATTTTAGAAAATCAGTTTGACAGCAATAAGAAGATGAATTGGAAAATGCAAGCCTAGAAGTAGACAGATCAGTTAGGAGACTATGAACAGGTCTAATGCGATATTAGGAAGAGTAGAAAGACTGTGTGATCTTGTTTATGGAGATTTAAATGCAAATGTACATACATTGTGGTAGAATTAACAAGACTTGATGGCTCATTGACTAAGGATGGATGAGGTGGTGAAGAAATAAAGGAGGGGGAGGATTCAAGGTCATTCATGGGATTCTTGATTGAACTAATAGTGTCTTTCATAACCATAACATATCCAAGAAATAGAATCTGGGCAGGTTCTATGGTGGTTCATATTTAGAGGTTTGATAATTTTCACATTTTGCTAAGTTGGAAGCGACTGTGGATATCCAAGTGGAGCTGTAGATGGGCAGTTATCTACATCAGATCTGGAGCTCAAAGAGTTAACTAGGCTGGGACTTGGACAGAGAGAAGATTCTGGAAATTAATGTGGCAGTTGTTGTTAGAAGGTGAGGGACTTCCCTGGTCCACTCACAAAGGCTCCACACTCCCAATGCAGGGGGCCTGAGTTCGATCCCTGCTCAGGGAACTAGATCCCACATATTGCAGCTGAAGACCAAAGATCCCATGTGCTGCAACAAATAACTAAACAAGTGTTGTTTTGTTTTTTTTTTTTTAAACAGATGATATGCCTGGATGGGAAGTTTTTATATTAGGGTAAGCAACAATGATTCAGAATAGGAAACATGGAGCTAAAAGCAAACCCACTTTTAAATCCTGTGACAACTTAGTCTTTGGGAAAATAGCCAACTTCCGCTTGAATACATTTCAAGAGAAGCAATGCCTCCACAGAGGAAAGGAACTTTTAATTAAAGCAAAGAAATGAAATGAATATCCTATAATGTTTCTGGAAGTCACAGTGGAAAAGTTGGAGAGGGAAGAAAGTTTGATTTAGAAGTAAGGCACAGAGAGGTATGGAGATAAGAGAATGGAGATGTTTCCAAAAAGGCAAGATTATTTTGCAGTTGCCTATATGTTCCCTGATAGTTTTTAGGGAGATATAACCAAAGGGCCTCCAAGGGAGTAATTACAGTGTCTCCAAATATATCCTATTTTCTGTCTACAGAGTACAGAATAAGTTAATTTCCTAGAAGCCTTCCTGCAGGAAGGAATTAACTGTTTTGACTCAAGGCAGGAAACTCTATGTCAATAACAGCAAACCTATCTCTGATGTCACTGTAGGGAATAGAAAAATTTCACTTTGAAAACAAAGTAAAATCTTTTCTACAAACAATACTGACCCAATGTCAATTTTAGGGCTCATCTTATAATTCAGAAATGCCTTTTGAATACCACTTAACTGTGCCTTTTTCAGTGAAAGTAATGTGCTGCCTTTAGGGATTGATTTCTCAGTGAAATCAATGAGAAATCCAATGTCTATTTGTCAGTAAAGATATGTGAAATTTGATGGGTCTTTTGGGACCGGACAACCAGTTAAAAATTCTAAAGCAAAACTAAGTGGAGCATAGATGCCAAAAATCTCAAGAGATCTCTGAAGAATGAAATGTGAAAGATGGAGACGAGAGAATGCTGGCATAGACCTGAACTTCCTAAAGAATACAGTAATGGGATATTATACAAAGAAACCAAAAACATTAGCACATTAGCACTTTTTGTTACCAAAAAGAACAGTTTAAAAAGTTGAAGAAGGATCTTTTAAAAATACATAAACAAATAAATGAATGCAATTTGAAAAAATATCCTTTTGGTATTTTAAAAAAATCAGTCTTTCGTAGCTAATGCCTCATTGCCAACCCTTTGACGAGTGCTGATTTCAAAATTCTTATTATTATTTTTAAAAGGTAAACATTTACATATGTAAATTAGGAGAGAACATTTTCAAATTATCAAATTTAATTTTATTAAGTGCTTGGATCTACTTATGAATATGCATTCATAATCTGAGATTGGTATCTAAGGACCTATCATCCAAATGATTTATTTATACAGCCTCCCAATATCTGTTGTGGGCTACAGTGTACATGTGCTCACCATCTCCTCTGAGAATCCAATATGCCTCTGATCATCTGTTTTCTCATTCATAGGTAGTAAACTATAGCCCTCTTTTGTTAGAATCATTAAAGAAGAAATATCACTTACTTAAAGTAAAAGACCAACTTAAAGGTAATCCTTTTGTCACAGTAAATGGGTTCACCCTAGCAACTCTAAAGTATTAAGGAATTTAACAACAGTTTAAAAGTGGGTAACACAGTTTGAGTCCAGACTTAACTAGGCAATTTACAAACTGTGCTGTTAGGGTGTTACAGAGCCTTGGTCACATCTTTCTGGGAGGCAGCAACAATTGTCGTGCATATGGTTCTTTCAGATGTTCTGTTTTCCTATTACTGTAGAGATGATTCTTGAACCTGAGGTAATGGCATGCCTATCTATATTTTGTTAGTATTCGTGGGCAACAGTAAATAAGACAATATCTTAAGATCCTATACAAAATTCATTCTATCATCACTGAAGTTATAATCACAGAATGTCAGCTGTGGAAATAAAGGAAAGCAGGGTTCTTGAGTTTTAGCCTCAGGATTCACTTAAGTGAGAAGGTAAGTCACCACATCAGCCTGTATTTCTCAGGGTGCAAAGCCAAATTAGAGTAAATCAAAAAGTTTTTGCAAATGTTCATTGCAACATCTTCTCTGTACCTGGCAATGACCTACTTCATTTATTCAGTCAGTAAATACTGAAAGCCTACTTGTTCCAGGCACTAAGGGTCTAGCCTAGTGCATAAGCCCTAGGAGTTCTCTGCTCTCATGGACTTAGCTAATATATACGGGGAGCAGATAACAGGTGAATAAATGTAACAAGTGGCAATATGTGTGATGAAGAAAACAAAGCTATAGTAAAAAATTACATCACTATGAAAAATAAAAAAGCATAAAATGTTATTAATTGCAGCATATGTTTGGCATCAGAATAAATAGTTTAAAATGCCCATCTTAAAAATGGAACTAATGTTCGAAAGGAACATTTAAATTTAACTTAAAATAGGTTTTTATTTTTGTTAAAGAGCTAAGTTGAGAGCAGTATAAACTAAGAGAAATATTTTTTAATTGAAAGATTAAAGCAGAAATAAACACCAAATAACTGACAATTGTAGTTTTTAGAGTCTATAAATGAATGGTTAAAATATAGCAGAAGATTTATAGGACTGGTGAAAATAAATGTAAAAATTCTTTATATAAGCTATTAAAATGGCTAGCTACATGATCCTTTATATTTAGAAACTGCAATTTTATTTCTGGATCTTCTAATACTAATGATAAATAACTAATGCTGTTTTTTCTATTGATAATTTGTATAGTATATTATTTGTTTTCTTATATATTTTTACTGAAATAGAATTCACATGCCATAAAATTGACCATTTTTAGTGTAGTCACAACCTTGTACCCCCATCACCACTATTTCAGAACATTTTTATCAGTCCCCCCAAAAAACTGTGACTTCATTAGAAGTCACTCCCCATTCCTACAACCCCTGGCAACCACTATTCTGTTTTCTGTCTCTTTGGATTTGCCTATTCAGAACATTTCATATAAATAGAATTGAATAATGTATGTATGGCATTTTACACCTTTTTTCTTTTCTTTACTTAGCTTGTTCTAGCATCTTTCAAGATTTTATTCCTTTATATGGTCATACTTGGGCTTTGCAGGTGGCTCAGTGGGTAAGCAATCCACCTGCAATGCAGGAGCCCCAGGTTCTATCCTTGGATTCGGAAGATCCCCCGGAGGAGGGCATGGCGACCCACTCCAGTGTTCTTACCTGGAGAATCCCATGGAAAGAAAAGCCTGGTGGGCTACATACAGTCCATAGGGTCTTAGAGTTGGAAACGACTGAAGCAGCTGAGCATGCACACACACATGGTCATACTGCTATTTCATTACTGATGTCACTCAAGTGTCTCAGCAGTTAGCTTCATTATGAAAACTTTTTTGATGCTTTCTTAGCCAAACCCCCATACAGTAGCCCTAAGCCTTACTTACCTATGGAGGCCGAACACTCATTTGATGTTATTTAAAGAACGCTAAGCAATTCCCCTGTAAAATTTATCTTCTCCACCTTATCATATACTCCCTGACTACTTCTATACTTCTTTAAATACCATCGCTAAAAACCTTCCTGTTGTCTTAACTACTTTGAAAATACAGATACCCTTTAGAAGCGTATTGAACTGTAATTAATTATCAGTTGATTAGCTCAGTTTCTCCACTGACAGTAAGCTAATAGTGCTGCTTAAAAGTTGTGATTTTTTTTAGTGGAGGAAGGAATAAGATAAAAATAATTTTGGAGTAAGGTGCTTTTCTGAAGCAAAAGTGGTCCAGAATCTCTGAGCATCTGATAAAAGGAAATGATTAGTATTTTAATTCACCCAACAGTCATTTATTGAACCCCTGCTTGAATGGTGTCAAGCCTTACTCTTAGAACCGAGGACTTAGAGTTTTATCTTATTTTAAGCAACCACAGTTTTGTACAGGAGGCAGACATATAACCAAGTCTAATGCAGAGTATTGAGTGCTGGAATAAATGCTTCTAAAAAGAACTAAAGGACTTCCCCGGTGGCACAGTGGGTAAGAATCCACCTGCTAATCCAAGCGACATGGGTTCGATCTCTGGTCCCTGAAGATTCTACATGCCGCTGAGCAGCTAAGTCCATGTGCCACAACTACTGAAGCCCACCTGCTTCAACTACTGAAGCCTGTGTGCCTAGAGTCTGTGCTCTGCAACAAGAAAAGTCACTGCAATGAGAAACCTGCACACGGCAAGAAAAGTAGCCCCCACTCGCCTCAACTAGAGAAAACCTGCACGCTTCGATGAAGACCCAGCACAACCAAAATAAATAATTATTTTCTTAATTTTATAAAGAGCTACAAAAGCCTAGGAGAAGCTAAATCAGATTGAAGTGGAAAGGTAAAGAAGGTTTCCTGGAAGTGACATGAGAAGAGATTTTTAAAGTATGTATTAGCTAGATGGATAATGAGAGAAAGGCATTACAGATGAAGGAAGCAACAAGGTAAAAAAAAAGCTCAGAAGAAAGAAACCACAGGCTGTTTTCAGAAATGTGAAATAGAACAATACAATCAAAGGGAAGGAAAGAGAAGGATTAGAAGGATGGTCATAAAGACAGGCTTCCTGGATGGCTCAGATGATATCCACCTGCAATGCAGGAGACCCAGGTTTGATCCCTTGGTCAGGAAGATCCCCTGGAGAAGGGAATGACTACCCATTCCAGTATTCTTGCCTGGAGAATTTCGTGGACAGAGGAGCCTGGTGGGCTATATAGTCCATGGGGTCACAAAGAGTCAGACATGACTGAGCAACTAGACTAACACCCTCAGTCAGCTAAAAAAGAGTCAGCTACTATCAGTCAGCTACTAAAAGTCAGGAGTTGCTTGGGATGTGCTAGGCACTACCATACATGTTTTACATGTCTCCTCATTCAATCTTTCCAGCAATCTTATCTCATAAGTGATATCATGTATGTTTTCAGATGGAGGAAACCAAGGCATGGAAAGGTTAAGTTATTGTCTACATTTCCACTGCTAGTAAGTGTGATGCTGAGTGTGAACTTCTCACCATTGGATCTTGATGGGCCTTGTGTGCCAGTCTGAGGAGTTTGGCCTCTATTCTGAAAGTGATGGGAGCCCAAAGGGTTTGAAGCAGGAAAGTTACCTGATACGAACAGATTTATAGCTCTAGAAAAATCACTGTGGAGACTGGGCAGAGAAAAGGGTAGGTACAGCCTAGAGAGAGCAGTACTCCAGGCAAAAAGTAGTAGTGAGGGCCTAAGATCATACAGTGTGATTGGCAAGCAGGAAAAAGAGCCCTGACATATATTTAGGAAGCAAAACCCAACTCTTAGGAGATGGAGATAGAAGGAACAGATAGAATGACTGGGTTTACTAGGTCATTAGGGAAGTGATTGGGCCTTCAGTGAGGGGAATGCAGAGGGAGTAAAGAAGTTTTAATTCATATTGTATAGGAAGTGAGTAGAAAACGTTTAGTTAGAATTGTCAAACACAGAGCAGATGCTGTGGGTCCAGAGCGCAGCAGTGATGTCTGAGCTGAGTATAAGGAGATGGAGACACTGGGTCTTAAGCTGTCATTGAAAGAGAGCGGAGACTTAAACATGGTGGCCAATGAGAACATACGTGGACAGAAGAGCACAGGACAGAAAATCAGGCCCTAAAGCTGTGGTGGCAGCATCGATGAGGCAATCACTGGAAGAGCCTGCTTTTCAAGAAACTGAAAAATGATCAGAGAAGGAGGTGAACAGCTAGGCATGCATGGTGTTACTAACACTAAAGGCGAGTTTTAAGAAGGGGGAGGACAGCAGTATCAAATGCCACAGTGAGGTCAAAGGAGGCTGGCATTTGAGGTCAAAGTGTAAACTGTTATTGAATTTAACAATGTGAAGATAAATGATGACTTTACTGAGAGGACTTTCAGGAAGTGGAGTCAGATTGCAACAAAGAGTGAATATGAGGAGAGGGAGTGAAGAAAGTGAACATAGAAACTCTTACTGTGCAACATGACTGTGAAGAGAAAGAAGGTCAGGACAGGGGAAGAAAAAGAGCATTTGAGTGGATAGATTTATTCTGACCATGTGTTTAAACATGGGAACCATATTCTAAACCTTCATTTTTAGTTTTGCAGCTATGAGTAAATAAGTAAGAAAGGGATGTGCCATTTCAAGAGTTTGCTAAAGCAACAGGCTCTGCAGAGCCCTCTGGAGCAGATGCCTTTGGAGCATCAAGGACCCTGATGAAATAATAGCGTGAATCAGGAGAAGGCAGAGATCACCTTCAACTTCCCCTGGAACCAAGCTCAGCCTGGGGAAATTCATAGGCTACTGTGGGCTTGGGGTCAGCTAGGGACGGTAGCTTAGGTCTTGGTTGCATTGCCAAAACTCTGTAACAAGAGGCTTCCAGTGGAGACAAGGCCTCACATCCTAAATCTATAGGGGTAGACCATGTGCTAAGGATTCGCCTTAGAGGACCTGCCCAACCAGCCTGATATAACTGACAGGGTCCACATGCCTCACTGATAAGAAGGTCGTTATGTCCACCTTCCAATGTCCCTTATGCCACAGTGGGACATGGACCTGGAGGGGGCCTTGGCTTGAGGCATGAGCGGGCCCAGGGCCCAGGTGGCTTCATTTCTTTGTTGGTTGATGGAGGCTTGGAACCATGTAGGGCAGTGGCTGAAAGGTGGTATTTGGCCTGATCTCGTTGGGCCTTTTCCAGGTTTGCCTATTCTTCCTGGTTATTGAAAATCTTAAAGTCTAAACTTAAAAGGTCTTGTTGAGGGGTTTGAGGGCCTTCTGCCTTTTTGCAAGTATGAATGGCTGGCTCAGAAGAATTAGGGATGAGTGTGGCAGGGTCGAAAGTAGGACTGCGTTCAAAGAAAAACTTGAGATTTGAGAGAGGGACATGAACTCCAACAATGCCTTCTGCTCCAGCTACTTCCCATAAAGGGAGGAGTGGAGCAGGGGAAGGAGCAGGGTCCTGCAGTGAAGTTTCCTGTTTTAAAGTTGTTCAGATCGGGCATGGGGAGGGGATCTAGGGAGGTCCGGGTAAAGCCTTGGGACCTTCAGGGTATAGGGTGGGGCTGAGGTCTCAGAGCTAATCTCTGGCACAGGCTGGGGAGGGGGGTTGGGAGCTGCAGTGGTGGCTTGTGGTGGAGGCCTGAGCTTGTGAGGAGGGAGGGAGGAGGGGACATAAGGTGGAGGTTGTGGAACTGGATCTGGAGTGGCTGCAAGGGAATTGGGAGCGCTTAGGGGGTGGTTGTGCTGTGGTCGGAAGAATTGAAGGAAGAAGAAGAAAAGTCTGAACAGGGATCCGGGAGACATTATATTAGAAGGATGTGGCCCAGAGTAGGCTAAGAGTATTTGAGAAGTAGAACAGGATTCACAGAGAGAGGGTCGAGAGCAGAGTGAAGAAAACCTGAACCTAAGGGATTTCTAACCACTTGCTGTTGCAGCAGCAGCAGTTATCGAGGTCCCATAGAGTATTATAATCGAGAGTTCCGTTTTCTGGTGATTGGGACCTTTTATCAAGTTTGTATTGAGGCCAGACGATGTTAGAATAGTAAATAAGTCTTTTTGGTCTTATCTCCCCTTGGAAGCCCAAGGCTTTCAGGTTTCGGAGAAGGCATCCTAGAGTAGATTTTGAGGGCTGGGACTGAGAATTTCCCATTGTGGCCGAATAGGAAGGGTAGACAAGGGTGAGATAAAGCGAGGAGAAAGGTCTGAGAGAAAAGGCGTCCCCATTCTCAGGACTTTCTCAGAGAGTAATAATAGTCTGCTTTGAAATGAGTGTCCCCTGTTTCAAAGTCAGATGGGACCCAAGGCCAAGGGCCAGCAGGTGTTGGGATCCTCCCGCCTAGTACTAGGACCTGGAAACGAGGAGAGAGAGAGAGGATCCAAGGGAATGGGATTTCACTTACCATTGTAACCAATGGATGGAATGTGGGTGGATGTGGGGATGTCAGTCCAGCAAGGCAAGTGGAAAGTCCCATCCCAGAGCTTGTCTCCGTTTCTTGGCAGAGTCCAAGGGTGGGGACCACCCGGTTGTGGTAGATCTTCCCTCTGGGGTTTCAGCACCAGAATGTAAGAGTGAGTGCAGAGAAAAAAAGAAAGAGCCGGGCAGTCAGGCAAGAAAAGGGAAATTTATTAGAGGAAAAAGAGAGGGTGATTGGCCCTTAAGGAGAACCAGTGTCCTCCCTTTCTGACAGAGTTCTTCTTATAGACTGAGCACCTTATAAACAACAGAAATTTACTTCTCACAATTCTGGAAGCTAGGAATCCCAAGATCAAAGTACTGGAGCATTTGATGTTTATTGAGAAGCCGATTCTTGGTTCAAAGATGGCCATCTTTTCACTGTGTCTTCACAGGATAGAAGGCAGGTAGAGGGCTTCTAAGGTCTCTTCTGTAAGGCTGCTAATTCCATGCAGGGGCTCTGCCCTCACGAGCTAATTACCTACCAAAGGCCCCACCTTCTAATACCATCACATTGGGGATTAGGATTTCAGCATATGAATGGGGGGGGGACACAAACATTCAATCCATTGCAGAGGAGGAGAATTGTGGGCAGAGGGAACACTCAGCTGGACAGTGACAGGTAATAATAATACCTGCATTGGATTGAATATTTGCCGGAGAGGTACTCAATTTTAAGTCAGAAGCATTTGGAAATTTTATTGGTCTAGACTAAGTTTTCTGTTAGACCAAATTTAGTTTTTCTGCTATTGAGAAATAATGGGGCTTGTCAAAGGAAAGATGGGGTCATCATAAAAATAGAACAGGCTTTGTGTTTCCACCAAGCTAATTGGTGACATCCAGGCCATACTCAACCACACCTGCTGTTTAAAGTTGCAGAAGAGCTTATAGAGCAGGTTAGGGTGCTGCCAGGAGGACATGAGTTTGAGCAAATTCTGCAAGACAGTGAAAGGTAGGGAAGCCTGTCATGCTACAGTCCATGGGATCACAAAGAGTTGAACACAACTTAGCCACTGAACAAAGCAATAAAAAACAAGAGAACGCTAAAAGTCTGCCTCTCAGGAGGTCGGGTCTCTCTGTGGCCAGGATCTAGTCAGTTGCTTCTACTTCATGCACGGGTTTGTTTTTCTCATAACTTTCTAGCTCATCTTGTCCACATTTGGTATTCCTCTCTCAGTTCAGTTCAGTAGCTCAGTTGTGTCCGACTTGTGACCCCATGAACCACACGCAGCACGCCAGGCCTCCCTGTCCATCACCAACTCCCGGAGTTTACCCAAACTCATGTCCATTGAGTCGGTGATGCTGTCCAACCATCTCATCCTCTGTCGTCCCCTTCTCCTCCTGCCCTCAATCTTTCCCAGCATTGGGATATTTTCCAATGAGTCAACTCTTCACATCAGGTGGCCAAAGTATTGGCATTTAAGCTTCAACATCAGTCCTTCCAATGAACACCCAGGACTGATCTGCTTTAGGATGGACTGGTTGGATCTCCTTGCAGTCCAAGGGACTCTCAAGAGTCTTCTCCAACACCACAGTTCAAAAGCATCAATTCTTCGGTGCTCAGCTTTCTTTATAGTCCAACTCTCACATCTATACATGACCACTGAAAAAACCATAGCCTTGACTAGACGGACCTTTGTTGACAAAGTAATGTCTCTGCTTTTTAATATGCTATCTAGGTTGGTCATAACTCTCCTTCCAAGGAGTAAGCATCTTTTAATTTCATGGCTCCAGTCACCATCTGCAGTGATTTTGGAGGCCAAAAAAAATAAAGTCAGCCACTGTTTCTTACTGTTTCCCCATCTATTTCCCATGAAGTGATGAGACCAGATGCCATGATCATAGCTTTCTGAATGTTGAGCTTTAAGCCAACTTTTTTACTCTTCCTCTTTCACTTTCATCAAGAGGCTCTTTAGTTCTTCTTCACTTTGTGCCATAAGGATGGTGTCATCTGCATATCTGAGGTTGTTGATATTTCTCCTGGCAGTCTTGATTCCAGCTTGTGCTTCCTCCAGCCCAGCATTTCTGATGATGTACTCTTCATATAAGTTAAATAAGCAGGGTGACAATATACAGCCTTGACGTACTCCTTTTCCTATTTGGAACCAGTCTGTTGTTCCATGTCCAGTTCTAACAGGTTTCCTGACCTGCATACAGATTTCTCAAGAGGCAGGTCTCACAGTTCCTCTCTGGATTGTGCCAAATTCTCCCTTAACCTTCGCTTCTTAACACTCTGACCCAAATTGGGATCCTCTACCTCTCATGGGCTCCCTTAGCATGCCCTGATCATGTACACATCAGAGTGTATTTTAAATACCTGTTTGCCGATATGTTTCCCTCTCCTGACTTAATACCTTTAGGGCAGGAGAATAATGCTGTCTTCTTGCTTGTTCCAGATGATTCCACTCTCTTCTGTTACCTGCCGCAGCCTTATAGTTATTCTTCCATATTCATCGGGGTGTTCTCACCTCTGGCTATAGATCTTCCTCTCTGGTTCTAATCCTGGGGGACTTCAACAGCATTGTGACTATTGGAAATGGAAAGACTAGTGAATGGAAAGTCTTCACCTCCAAATTTACTGGCATCTTTCTTTATCCCACATCCTTCCTTCCCAGGCTATAGACTCTCTCCATCATCTGGAACTGCTCCTTTTACTGGAAGGCAGGACTAGATTGAGTTCTCACTCAGTCTGTCCTGGTAGCAAAGTTGAGGTTGACTGGATCAAAGGTTAAGCTGAATTGGAAGACAGGCTTATCAAAGGTAGCACATGGCATGGCAGCCTGGGGAATTGGCTCAGTCATCCTGTTAACAGTGGATGTTATATTGGAGCAGCTCTTTGAGGACTTGTGGCATGTGTTTTGACTGGCTTTTGCTTGGGGTAGTGGATACTGGCAAGGTGAATTTGTTCTTGGGTGGCCTTTAAAAGGGCTCTCCAAACGGGAGACATATCCTGGATTCCTCAGTCTAACATACGAATGTGTAGTTTGCTAGAGTGGTCATAGCAATAAACCACAGACTGCATGGCTTAAAACAATAGAAATGTATTTTTCATCGTCCTGGAGGCTGGAGGTTCAAGAGAAAGGTGCCATTAGGATTAGTTTCCGCTGAGGGCCATAAGTAAAGAATCTGTTCCGGGCCTCTCTCCTTGGCTTGTAGATGGTCCTTGTCTTTTTGCCTCTTCACATGGTTGGCCCTCTGTGCATGTGACCTGTGGTGTTTCTTCTTATGACATCAGTCATATTAGATTGGGGCCTCACCCTAATTGCCTTATTTAAATGAATCACCTCTTTAAAGACTTTTAATTCCAAATATGATTACATTCTGAGGTACTGAGGGTTGGGACTTCAACATATGAATTTGGAGAGGGGGAGACATAATCCATTCTCTAATAAAGAACAAGGTTAGAACAGAGCAAGTGCTCATTAGTTATTCCTTGAAACTTTTTTTCATGTTATTTATATTCTTTAGTTACTTTTTTTTTAAACCATTGGAGTGAATAGGATATTAAATGAAATACAAAGTGGAAATCTGCTTAACTGTGAAATATACTCTTTGTAAACAAATTTCTCAATGAAAGTTTTGATAGAATCAAATAAAGTCACACAAAAAATTAATCAGGCCAGAAATTTTTTTTTTCTTTTTAATTGGAATATAGTTGATTTATGATGTTTTTGGAAGTTTTACATATTTTTGAAAATGTGGATAAATTTTGATATTGTATATGTGTGTGTTAGTCACTCAGTCATGTCCAACTCTTTTTGACCCCATGGACTCTAGCCCGCCAGGCTCCTCTGTCCATGGAATTCTCCAGGCAAAAGTATTGGAGTGGATTGCCATTCTCAAGTCTCCAGGGGATCTTCCTGACCCAGGGATTGAACCCGAGTCCCCTTCATTGCAGGCAGATTCTTTACCATCTGAACCTATTACTTATCACAAATTGCACTTACATTGGTCTAAGAGGTAAATACTGAGAGAATTTTCAAAGGGGAAATATCATGATTCTCAGACAGATGTAAAACACTGTGTTAAAAATCTGTTAATTCATTGATCAGTGGCAGAACCAGGCAGATGCTGCAAGCAGTTCAAAGAAAGATCAAAAACAAGTACATTTCTAGATCAGGACAACTGAAATGAATGTACCAATGGAGAGAAAACTGTTTTTTCATAGGTTGGAGAGTTGATCCCAGTTAACCTGTGTGCCTACAAACAAGAATCATTTTACAGTGCTGTCAGCACCCTCCACATTACAGATTTTGGGGGAAAAAAATTCTCCCATAGAATCAGAATCAAGTAAGTGGGAGAGCATGCTATCAATAATGCACCATTTTCTGTCAAAATTCAGGCATCAACATCATGTTGGTGGGAAAGCAACTTTACAGTTGTGGGAAGAAGCTTTCTCATATCAAACACTTTGATCATGTAGGGTGTAAAATCACATATAGACCCTCTACTGTCTTCTCCATTTACTCAAAAGTTTATTTTAGTACCAAGTTAGCAGTTATTTGAAACTGGGAGTTCGTTGACCTTCCCTTATTTTGAACAGCGTAGAGGATTTATTATATGGAAAACAGAATGAATTAACAGATAATAACATATCTGATATGTTTTGTGTTTTTTTCACTATTTTCCTGTAAAGAAATTCCTTCTGAAGTTCAACACAATTGTATGTATGTTTAAAAATATTTTTCTAAACACCCAAATACCCTTACCTATAAGATATTCTTGCGGATGATAACATTTTCAATTATTTTCTTGGTTTTGGTCTCCTGAGCAAGAATTAAAATTCCAAAAAGAACAATCTTTTAGCCTGCTTTCCAGTGTTGCTTTTTATTGTTCTCTTTAAAATAAAATACTTGAACCTTGTATTAAAGAGCATTCTAATGCTGATGGAACTCATCTTGGTAAATTAAAATCAACTCAAAAAGATGAAAATATTTGATGATGTGAAACCTCATTGATCTATAGTAGTACTTTGCTGTGATATTTTTACATCACAAAAACTGAATAAATTATGCCTTAGGTGTGTGGCTGATAGATCAGAGAGATTGCCCTACTCCTTTAGAAATGATAGTGTTAATGTGGTTTGTGTGTCATGAATTACACACCTGCAAAGTCAACTGGTCCTTGGCAGGCCCCCGCCAACCCATTCTTTGAAAGTCGGCACCTATTTTCCCAGGTTCTGGGAACGTGAGAGAGATGAACCTAAAATGACAAGCTAAGGAAATACGGGCAGCTGAAAACATTTATTCTGCCACCCTCAACATAAACATCAAGTGGATAATCTGGCTGAGGCGTGGCAAATACATGTCTTATGGACCACCATTCAACATTGATAATTCACACAATACTTTTTCTGCTGACCCAGAAATAACCTCAGCATCCTAAACACAATGCTCAGGGCAGCCACTTAAATCAGAGTTGGCATGCGATTTAGAAATTATTTGCCATCCTTGCTCTGTCTCTTGATTTTGAATTTCAGTCTCCGATGAACACCATGAAATAGGCAATAACTGATGGGATGTAGAATGTGAGCCCTTAGGCAGAACCCAGGCTGCAGACAAATTTGATCTGGCCTAATTCAACAGCACTTTTGTTTGTTTTTTTTTATTTACTAGTTCCCAACAGTAAAACATCAAGAAATGTCTTAGAAATACTCAGATTTCTATCTTTCCTTCAAAGGACAGATTTGGCAACACTTGACTTTTATTGCAGTCTTGCAGCCACTGACTGGATGTGAGAATTGGCTCTCCCCTCAACATTGCAAGCTCCCAACTTTGTCCCAGGCCCCTCTCATCCAACTTGGCTTTTTTACATGATAAACTTTGACTGCCCTTCCTTGTTCTTCTGTGACTCCTAAGTGTCCGAGGCTCTTCACTCTGATCTCCCAGAATTTTCAGCCTAAAAAGCACAGGCGCAGGATCTATAAGCCCTCTTTCGCATTAAGGCGGCTTTGGAGGTGAGGAATGAGAGCAATAGGAACCTCTGTAAATTACCTTCTTCCCCTGTGGTTCAGGCCATCAAAGTAGGACACGGATTTCTCAGCCAGAGCCAGAGTCCAGAAGGCCAGGATCCCCTCAGGTACTGAATCATTTCATTTCAGTGAGATTGGCATGAGGTCTGTCACAGCTCTCAATGAGGTGTCGCCTCTAAGCAATTAGGAACACAGTGGGGGGTGGGTGTGGGTAAGAAAAACCAAAATAGATCCAAAAAAAGTTTAATTATGGTCTATATATTTAGGAGAAATAGATATGAAATGATTGCTTTTAAAGTAAACTGGCCTAAGCTGCAGAAAAAGTCGAAGGCAGCTTCTAAAACCCTCTGCGTGCTAAGCAGTTTTTTTTCTTTTTTTAATATAAATTTATTTATTTTAATTGGAGGCTAATTACTTTACAATATTGTATTGGGTTTGCCATACATCAACATGGATCCACCACGGGTATATACGTGTTCCCCATCCTGAACCCCCTTCCCACCTCACTCCCCATACCATCCCTCTGGGTCATCCCAGTGCACCAGCCCCGAGCATCCTGTATCATGCATCGAACCTGGACTGGTGATTTGTTTCACGTATGATATTATACATGTTTCAATGCCATTCTCCCAAATCATCCCACCCTCGCCCTCTCCCATAGAGTCCAAAAAGACTGTTCTGTACATCTGTGTCTCTTTTGCTGCCGCTTATACAGGGTTATCATTACCATCTTTCTAAATTCCATATGTATGTGTTAGTATACTGTATTGGTGTTTTTCTTTCTGGCTTACTTCACTCTGTATAATAGACTCCAGTTTCATCCACCTCAAAGGGAAATACTTTGAATTTCCCCTAAAGTCAGGAACAAGACAAGGGTGCCCACTCTCACCATTACTATTCAACATAGTTTTGGAAGTTTTGGCCACAGCAATCGGAGCAGAAAAAGAAAGAAAAGGAATCCAAATAGGAAAAGAAGAAGTAAAACTCTCACTGTTTGCAGATGACATGATCCTCTACATAGAAAACCCTAAAGACTCCACCAGAAAATTACTAGAGCTAATCGATGAATATAGTAAAGTTGCAGGATATAAAATCAACACACAGAAATCCCTTGCATTCCTATATACTAATAATGAGAAAATAGAGAAATTAAGGAAACAAGTCCATTCACCATTGCAACAAAAAGAATAAAATACTTAGGAATATATCTACCTAAAGAAACAAAAGACCTATATATAGAAAACTATAAAACACTGGTGAAAGAAATCAAAGAGGACACTAATAGATGGAGAAATATACCGTGTTCATGGATCGGAAGAATCCATGTAGTGAAAGTGAGTATACTACCCAAAGCAATCTGTAGATTCAATGCAATCCCTATCAAGCTACCAACAGTATTTTTCACAGAGCTAGAACAAATAATTTCACAATTTGTATGGAAATACAAAAAACCTCGAATAGCCAAAACAATCTTGAGAAAGAAGAATGGAACTGGAGGAATCAACCTGCCTAACTTCAGGCTCTACTACAAAGCCACAGTCATCAAGACAGTATGGTACTGGCACAAAGACAGAAATATAGATCAATGGAACAAAATAGAAAGCCCAGAGATAAATCCACGCACATATGGACACCTTGTCTTTGACAAAAGAGGCAAGAATATATAATGGAGAAAAGACAATCTCTTTAACAAGTGGTGCTGGGAAAACTGGTCAACCACTTGTAAAAGAATGAAGCTAGAACACTTTCTAACACCATACACAAAAATAAACTCAAAATGGATTAAAGATATAAACATAAGAAGTTCTTAAGACAGCTCAGGGATCTCAGATGCAATATGGGTCAAGAAAACTTAAGAAAAAGAGAATCCCTGATGACTCAGCAGTAACAAATCAGTCTGTAGTGCAGGAGACGCAAGCAGGAGACATGGGTTCAAGACATGGGTTGAATCCCTGAGTCAGAAAGATCCCCTGGAGGAGAAAATGGGAACCCACTCCAGTATTCTTGCCTTGAGTATCTCATGGACAGAGAAAAGTGGTGGGTTACAGTCCATGGGGTCACAAAGAATCGGACACAACTGAGTGACTGAGCACATGCATACTTTAATTTTATATCACATTTTTCTCTATTTGAGGAAACTTTAGTTCTGAGAGGTCTGAGAGCTGTGGTTTCTGGTTTCTTCGAGGGCTCCCTTTACTGCAACTCTCTCTTCTTTTAGGGCTTTGCATGATGTCTCAAAGCTCTCATCATGCCACAATAACATTCCCACCTCCCTTTCCTTCTTTTTCTTGCTAGTGCCTATAGTTATCTAATATATAACATCTAATATACATTACATCTAATACATCTAATACATCTAATATGTATATATTATGTATATATACATATTAGATGTAATATGTATTTATTTTTATGGTTTCTCTTTTCATTTAAGGTTAGTTCCTTCCACCAGCTAGATAAGTGGAGAAACTTCTGTCTTCCTTGTTCTCTGATACATCCCGGACAGAGTTGGGTACATCATAAGCACTCAGTAAACATTTGCAGAATGCTGTGAAAATTGCTTGGATGCAGTAATGCCAGTCTCACAAATTATGAGTTTTATCAGGTTTCCCAAGTTCCATAAACTTCAATGAAAACTAGAGCAGGGATGACACAGTGTAACTCCCCAGCCTCTCAAATTTCATTATTTAAAAACTGCAAAAAGTTTTCCTTAGGTGGGAGATAGACGCTCCAAGCAGCTTCCAGGCAAACTGTTTCTTTATGATGGAGATAGACATCTTTAAGTTACGCAAAGGTAAAGAAAAGTCTTGGAGTCCAGATGTGGGTCAAAGGAGCTTACAGTGCTTTGGGGATGAGAATAAAAGGGCACAGTGATTCAAGGCAGTGGTACCACTTGGTTTGCTTGAAGGAGAAAGAGACTGGAGATCTTTTTTGTGGAGACAACATAGAACATTATAAAACAAATCAAAACATAGGAGTGGCCCATATTAACCTCTGAAGCAGGGCTTATATTTTATACTTATCCCAACTTTTTCTGTAGTTTTAACAGAAAGAAAAACTAGCCAGCAACAAAACAACCCTTCTGTGTACATGGTGATGTAGCTGGGGCCTGAAGCTGCACCTTGGTAAGGCAAGTGACTGTTCTCTTAACTTGTTTAAGAATGGGCTTAACTCAGTAACTGAGGCGCCCAGCATCACAGCAAGGAAGGGATGACAGCTGTGCTGTGCTCTAGGTAAAAAAGGTTGCTAGGTTGAAAAAAATTGCCTCTAAATTTACTCATTAATCCTACTTGGAGAAATATATGAACATGAATTATTTTATATTCTAGATGATTATCATTTAGTTTCCAAACCTGGAGCACCAGGCAGAGTCTGTTGGAGGACTGAAAGATACTTTGGAAGCGATGTGTCCATCTATTTTAATACACTGTGCAGTGATCATCATAAGAGGTTAACAAGAAAAAAATCAAGCATGACTATAGAAAAAAAATAACTGTATTCTGTGGTGCCAGTCTATGACATTCTAAAAAGATAGTACAGTGGGAGAAGTAACACATTATGGCATCAGATTATTCCTTATTTCTGCCTATAGTAAAAAAAAAAAGAAATAGTATCTGTTGAAAAGGGAAAATAACAGAATCCAATAATATAAGTTCCAACAACAATGAAGCCTTTTCAAAACTCCGTGCCTGGTGAACAAATATTGCAACTCCAAAGGGGAAAACAGATTTAACAACCTGGAAAAGAAACCTGTGATGCCTGAGATAAGTAAAGAAGGCTGAACTGTGTGTGTAAATGAACTGACACATACTCTTTTTGAGAAGTAGTTAAGGAGAAAACAAGGATTGTAGAAAAAGATCAACTGTGACAATGAAAGAAAAATTCTAAACCAGTTAATACTATTGATGAACTAAAAATATTTCTGGAGGCTGTGAAGAGCAGTAATAAAGCAAATGAACCAAAATGTCTCCCATCACGGATAAAACATATAAACTAATTATAGTACAAGAGAAAATGACTGGCCTAGTAAATAGGTTAAGGAAATTTAGTATACAAATATAGGTAGCCGAAAATTCAGTGATGTAGGAAGTCTCATTTGAGGAATAATTAAATTTTTTTCTTGAACTGGACCTTTTAAAAATACCATCAAAGACAATAAAATGTTTTTGGCTATATTAACTGAAACATAAAAAAGCATTAAGGTAAGACTGAAACTTAAAATGTGGTTCAGATAACTGATACAAACTTGCTACTTAAAAATACTTTACTGCCAGTTTTATATGTGAAGTTACGGATACTCAGATGGTAAAGAATGCACCTGCAGTGCAGAAGACCTAGATTTGATCCCTGGGTTGGGAAGATCCCCTGGAGGAGGGCATGGCAACCCACTCTAGTATTCTTGCCTGGAGAATCCCCATGGACAGAGGAGTCTGGTGTGCTACAGTCCATGGGGGTTGCAAAGAGTTGGACATGACTGAGTGACTAAGCACACATGAATACTTAAGAGTTCATGTGAGAAATTGTCAAGTGGGGAAAAAGACTTTAGAATCATAATTGTCCAAAGAGTAATGTCATACTACCTTTTTGTGTGTAGGAAGACAGAAAAACTCAAAATGGGAGGAGAGGGAAAGTTTACAGCAGAAGCTTCTACAAAATATTCATGAAACATTCTTTCCTGCACTTTGAAAATCACAGTATGCAGTCAAAGAAAATGTTGACAGGAAATGAGTTCTGTGTGTGAAGGACATGGAGCCAAAAAAAAGTTGATGAATATTGGTTTTTACACAAGAAAAAATAAGCAGTAAATAATCATTAAAAACATATGTTTTGTTAACTATTGATATGTAAATTAAATTTTAAGATATAATTGAATTGGCAAAGTAAGTTAAATAAGATTCATGATTTTAAAAGTTTGTGCATATGTAGGTCAATGATATTCAGAAGCAATATGAAAATGTAGCTTAATTACATATAACTTTTAAATTCACATGTGTGTATATCTTTATAGAGAGGTGTGTATAGGTAAAGATATGTATATGCATATATGTGTATATATACATACCAAATTGCCAACATCCGCTGGATCATCGAAAAAGAAAGAGAGTTCCAGAAAAACATCTCTTTCTGCTTTATTGACTATGCCAAAGCCTTTGACTGTGTGGATCAAAATAAACTGTGGAAAATTCTGAAAGAGATGGGAGTACTAGACCACCTGACCTGCCTCTTGAGAAACGTGTATGCAGGTTAGGAAGCAACAGTTAGAACTGGACATGGAACAACAGACTGGTTCCAAATAGGAAAAGGAGTACATCAAGGCTGTATATTGTCACCCTGTTTATTTAACTTATATGCAGAGTACATCATGAGAAATGCTGGACTGGAAGAAGCACAAGCTGGAATCAAAATTTGCCGGGAGAAATATCAATCACCTCAGATATGCAGATGACACCACCCTTATGGCAGAAAGTGAAGAAGAACTCAAAAGCCTCTTGATGAAAGTGAAAGAGGAGAGTGAAAAAGTTGGCTTCAAGCTCAACATTCAGAAAACTAAGATCATGGCATCTGGTCCCATCACTTCATGGGAAATAGATGGAGAAACAGTGGAAACAGTGTCACACTTTATTTTTTTGAGCTTCAAAATCACTGCAGATGGTGATTGCAGCCATGAAATTAAAAGATGCTTACTCCTTAGAAGGAAAGTTATGACCAAGCTAGATAGCATATTGAAAAGCAAAGACATTACTTTGCCAACAAAGGTCCGTCTAGTCAAGGCTATGGTTTTTCCAGTGGTCATGTATGGATGTGAGAGTTGGACTGTGAAGAAAGTGGAGTGCCAAAGAATTGATGCTTTTGAACTGTGGTGTTGGAGAAGACTCTTGAGAGTCCCTTGGACTGCAAGGAGATCCAACCAGTCCATCCTAAAGGAGATCAGCCCTGGGATTTCTTTGGAAGGACTGATGCCGAAGCTGAAACTGCAATACTTTGGCCACCTCATGTGAAGAGTTGACTCATTGGAAAAGACCCTGATGCTGGGAGGGATTGAGGGCAGGAGGAGAAGGGGACAACAGAGGATGATATGGCTGGATGGCATCACTTACTCGATGGACATGAAGTTGGGTAAACTCCAGGATTTGGTGATGGACAGGGAGACTTGGCATGCTGCAATTCGTGGGGTTGCAAAGAGTCGGACACGACTGAATATATCAGAACTGATCTGATATATACACATAGAGAAAGATATTTTCTGGTTAGAAAAGTAAACAACCCTTTAACCACATTTTAAATTCTACTCTACTAATATTTATTTTTCCTTGGCACTTTTCTATTCCTTTCTTTATGTATGAGGTATAATCCTGAAAGTGATACTACAGAAAAGGAGGACAAAGAATTGGGATGAAAATATCACAGGGCACTAAAATAACTCCACTACTGTTTGGGCTCTGGCCATGCTGGCTTGACTCCTGAACATGTTTCCTTGAGGCGAGTGTCCCTGAAATGCTCTGGGGAAAACTGGAGATGGTTTAAAATCATAGCCTTGAAATTCATCCTAATCACAAATTTGATCTTTTCAAAGAGAACATGCTCCTGAAGGATTTTTACACATGGTAGCAGACTTAGAAGGCTTCCAGGTGGCTCAGCTGGTAAAGTGTCTGCCTGCAATGCAGGAGACCCAGGTTCGATTCCTGGGCCAGGAAAGATCCCCTGGGGAAGAAAATGGCAACCCACTCCAGTACTCTTGTCTGGAAAATTCTATGGATGAAGGAGTCTGGCAGGCTACAGTCCATAGGGTCTCAAAGAGTTGGATACGACTGAGCAACTTCACTTTCACTTTTTCATCAGATTTAGAAAGCTTTTAGTGATAAAGCAATAATTCAAATATTAGTTTGAGGTGCATTCTAAATGGTGACAAATGTGGAGAGAGGGGAATTGAAAAAACCAAATAGAATCTAATAATTTATGATAATAAATTTCATGAAGGGGACATAAAAAATGGAAGAGATAGAGCCATTCTGAGGAATTATTTTATCTGCTGTTTCAGATATATTGACTATATGTGCTGTTTCCAGATTTGAGTTCATCTAATCCAACCAGTCCATTCTAAAGGACATCAGTCCTGTGTGTTCATTGGAAGGACTGATGCTAAAGCTGAAACTCCAATACTTTTGCCACCTCATGCGAAGAGTTGACTCATTGGAAAAGACTCTGATGCTGGGAGGGATTGGGGACAGGAGGTGAAAGGGACGACAGAGGATGAGATGGTTGGATGGCATCACTGACTCGATGGACATGAGTTTGAGCGAACTCCGGGAGTTGGTGATGGACAGGGAGGCCTGGCATGCTGCAGTTCATGGGGTCGCAGAGTCGGACACGACTGAGTGACTGAATTGAACTGAACTGAACTGAAGACTTTGTGAATTTAATTCTTACAGAAATTTTCCCATAGTTTTAAAGTTTGAGAAAATTAGCTACCTGTTTTGACCAACTCTTCATTGCAAAAAATTTTTTTAAAATTCTTTGTGAATTTACTTCTGTCAATTACACAAGATACAGCAAGAGTACCGTTTTCTTAAATAAGAAGAAATAATTGTCTGTATTACAATAGGAAAGATGGACATTATGTTCTTAAAATGATACAGATATTGTGTTATTGAAAAAGTAAATAGTGCACAAAATTTCTAAACAAAGCAAGAATCTATAATGGTCTTAAAAGTGCATCTGCTATATTTTAATACAACTTTGATTCTGTTTTGTATCTGTCCTGCAACTTGGAATGAGGATGCTCTGTGGGTAGAAGAGATACTTATGGAATGAAAATTAGAACAAATGAAACTTCCTGCAGATATCCTGGAATGAAAGGAGTCGAAGGGAAAAAGTTAGTTTCCAAAGAACTACAAAAGCATGCTTATCCTGCTGAGGAAAAGATTCATGGTTACAGATTATGTGTTTGAGTTTGAAAGTGCTAAGCAAACCTTAGCGAAAATGTAGGAATATGGTCCAAAGAGATTTAAAAGGAAATCTTGAGTCATAAAAGAACATTGAGGAGATTCATAAAGAAAGACATGTAGTAACAAGTCATAAGATGAAATTTGTCTGTACCATCAACACATATGCTCAATAAAGTCTCCTGGGAATTTTATAGAAAATGCAAATTACAGTGGAATTTAAAAGCTAAAAAAGTTGAAATAATTATAAGAAAAAAGGCAAATGTGAACTGCTGTTTGATACACGAGGAATAGTAGAGATGGGTTTCTTTGTTCTTGTACCAGAAACAGCTTCAAACACATTTTATGGCTTGCATCCGTTGCATTTGGGGTAGAGTAGACTGATGCAGTCCATGGGGTCACCAAGAGTTGGACACGACTGAGCGACTTCACTTTCACTTTTCACTTTCATGCATTGGAGAAGGAAATGGCAATCCACTCCAGTGTTCTTGCCTGGAGAATCCCAGGGGCAGGGAAGTCTGATGGGCTGCCGTCTATGGGGTCACACAGAGTCGGACATGACTGAAGCGACTTAGTAGCAGCAGCAGACTGATGCTCAGCGCTGAAGAACTGATGAAATATTTTGGTCACCTGATACGAAGAGCTGACTCATTAGAAAAGACCCTGATGCTGGGAAGGATTGAGGGCTAGAGGACAAGGGGATGACAGAGAATGCTTGGATGACATCACTAACTCAGTGGATATGAGTTTGAGCAGACTCTGGAAGATAGTGAAGGACAGGGAAGCCTGGCCTCCTGTAGTCTATGGGGTTGGAAAGTTGGACACGACTTAGCAACTGAACAAGATTGATGCTTTTCTCACAGAACAGGGAGCTTGTTCTGGGATCCAAAGACCTCAGCTCTTTGCTGTTAGCTGAGCCATTTGGTTCTGACCTTTGTGAATTTTCATCTTAAAGTTATAAAATGAAGGAGTAGGGCTAGATGATTTCTCAGTTTCTTCTTGAATGCAGTTCTGAGTGTGTTATCTTTAGTTCATTTGACTAAACTTGAATAATGACCATGTTAAGAAAAACTGATGTGGCCAGGCTGGATTTTGTTCGTGAGACCAATAAAAAGATCCTCAAAAAGAAGGCTCTTCATATTGCCTTCTAGAGTCAGTAATGGTTCAAGAATATTTTTCTTTTCAAATAATCGTAGAAGTAAATTATGAGTTCTCTGCATGACACAGTACTTAATATAACCATTTAGATTATTCCGTTGCAAACTCTTTCACCCCCAGCTGGTTAAACCTCTCTCAATCCTTTCTGGTGGGGCTCCAAGGTTCAGTCTTCTGGTATTTAAAAATCAAAACTGAACACTGGCAGCCACTGATCATGAATTGAATTCTTTGCATAGATCCTAAAACCAAACACCATACTTGTTTTCATCACTCAGATCTTTTAAGCTGGGTCAAGTTTTATAAGAAGGTGTTTTCATTTAGCCTTGACTCTTAAAGCTCCATCAAAATGCCCCGTTCTCGCTGGCTTCCCGGAGCTCCTAAATTTGTGTTGGTTTAGTGCTTGCTTGTTTTAAGTTTACTCCCACTGATATTCTCTTCCACAAACACACATGAAGGAAGCTTGTTAACATCCTTGTCCTTTCCAACAATCTCAAAAATCCCTGCTCTGTTAGTATTATCTTCCTCCACTCCCAGTGGCCTGATTTAGTCATCATGAAAGGATGAAGAAGGCAGTTCAAATGCAAATAGATAAAAGTCAGGGTTTAGATCATTACAGACATTGAACTAGAAATTTGACTGATCTTCAGTCAGTCAGTCAGTTCAGTCGCTTAGTCGTGTCCGACTCTTTGCGACCCCATGAATCATAGCACACCAGACCTCCCTGTCCCATCACTGACTCCTGGAGTTCACTCAAACTCATGTCCATCGAGTCGGTGATGCCATCCAGCCATCTCATCCTCTCTTGTCCCCTTCTCCTCCTGCCCCCAATCCCTCCCAGCATCAGGGTCTTTTCCAATGAGTCAACTCTTCGCACGAGGTGGCCAAAGTACTGGAGTTTCAGCTTTAGCATCATTCCTTCCAAAGAACACCCAGGGCTGATCTCCTTCAGAATGAACTGGTTGGATCTCCTTGCAGTCCAAGGGACTCTCAAGAGTCTTCTCCAACACCACAGTTCAAAAGCATCAATTCTTCGGTGCTCAGCTTTCTTCTGATCTTACTTATAGCCAAACATATGTGTTTGTCAGTATATAGAGGGAGAAATGTATTAGATCTTTAGGGAAACAACTTTGTGTGGCATTAGATTTTGAGTGACATTTCTGGGGTGTGACATCACACTGAAAAATGTCCCCCAGTACAGTACATTTTTGAGTCTACAGTCCCCTCAATATGAGTTAAGGACAGAGAGCTCAAGTGGAACTTAGTGAAAGAATTTCTGGGGACTAAGACAAATACAAGCATATGAAGTTTTGTGTGATCTGATCTGGCCTAATCGACAGAAAAATGGACTACTCTTCCAACATTATTCCATTTTTGCTCTCTCAGCTAGGGTTTTGGTGTAAGTTGGGCAGCAAACTGTTTGAGGTTACTCAGGTATGTACCTGTGATCCCTAAATATTATGAAGAGGATTCCACACTTGTTCAAATTCCACTCTTTATCTCCCATATACTTCCTCTCCTACTGCAGAGCCGTCAGACCTATTTCTCTCAGAGTTCTTTCCGAAAAACTTGTTTTCCATTCTTAGCCTCTGTACCTCTTTTCTAATTTTGCACCATTGAATAACAAATAATGAACCTGGCAAAGGCAGAATCCTCCTTGGAAGGCAGGGAAGGGGGAATAGATAGACAGGATCCTTAGCAAGGTTAGTGGTTAAAAGCCAGCCTCTTATTAATTTTTATTCAATCACACATACATTATCTTTATTAAACTTTATAATGCTGTAGTGTGACATGTATTGTTTTTCTGTTTACATGCAAGAAACAAAGTTTCCAGGAGTTTACAGAATTTGCTCAGAGTCTCATAACTAGAAACTGTTTCAGCTGACATTGTAAATCCTGGTCCTGTAAGAGCCTAGAGGGCAAGTTTTCTGTGGGACTGGTTAAGGTCAAATCCATTCCCTGTAAAGACTGGATTAGCCAATGGTAATGCTGATACCCTTTTAACAAAATGGGTGGACAGGTCCTGACTCAGGATCTCACTAGTTTCAATGACTTGACTGCTTACACATAGGTTTAGGAACCTTCCACATGCATACAAACCTAAATGAATGCAATGTATAGCAGAGCACTGTACAATTATCACACATATACTCAATACAGAAGTCATATCACAGTCTTGCATTTTCCATTCAGGCATATTAGCAAAGATAGTTCCATGTTTAGGGATCCTCAAGATCACTCAGTTTCAGTGATTTGCTAAAAGGGCTCACAGAACTCAGAAAAACTGTACTATTCATAGTAATTGTTTATTGCATCCAAAGGATACAGATTAAAATCAGCAAAGGCAGAAGGGTCACAAATTGGAGAGGAGAGACCAGAATCAATTTTTGGTTGTCCTTTCCCAGTGGAGTCACTTGGCAGAGCTTAATTCTCCCAGCAATGACACGACAGATGCACACAGTGCATTGCCTATCAGGGAACTCACTCAAGCATTAATGTCTAGAGCTGCTATTGCAAGTTGGTCAAATCAGTCAATCTTAAAGGAAATCAACCTTGTATATTCATTAGAAAGACTGATGCTGAAGCTGAAGCTGCAACACTTTGGCCACCTGATGTGAAGAGCCAACTCATTGGAAAAGACCCTGATCCTGGTAAAGATTGAAAGCAAAAGGAGAAGGGGGCAGCAGAGGATAAGATGGTTAGATAGTATCACTGACTCAATGAACATGAATTTGAGCAAACTTCACAGTGAAGGACAGGGGAGCCTGGCATGCTGCAGTCCATGAGGTCCCAAAGAGTTGGATAGGACTCGTGCATATGACTGACTTTAGTTATTTCATCTCTAGCTCCCCCCAGAGGTCATACTGACTCAGCATGGCCCAGACTCCCACTATAAATCACATTGATCAACTATCTGGCAAGTCCCAGAGCTACAGGTATATAAACAGTCTTATCAGGCAAGATATTTCAAGAGTCTAGAGGATATCTCCCAGTAGCTGGTCAAGGGCCATTAATTTTTTGGAAAGTTACAAGATTTGAATATCCCAAACCTGCTAACTTAACTCTTTGGGGAAGTCGCTCAGTCGTGTCCGACTCTTTGCGACCCCATGGACTGTAGCCCACCAGACTACATCCATGGAATTTTCTAGGCAAGAGTACCGGAGTGGGTTGCCATTTCCTTCTCCAGGGGATCTTCCTGACCTGGGGATCGAACCCAGTCTCCTGCATTGCAGGCAGACACTTTATTGCCTGAGCCACCAGGGAATCCCTAAACCTAACTTTTTACTGCACAGTTAAGATAAATCTAATAGGTATATGCAGAAATAAATTGAAATAGAATTGGCCACCTAAAATGTAGCTTCTTAGAGAAATTTTAATCACTTAAAGAGTAGGTGATTTGGGACATAAAATTTTATTTTCCAGTAGAAAGTGTTACTCAACACAATAATTAAGAGAAAGTATAATCTTTCAGAATATTTTATATTTGTAAGAAAAATCATTCAAAGCCAGAGTTTAAATAGATCAGTGGTTTTAAAAATTATGGTTCAAGGTTCCTGAGTCACCACTGGATTCGGAAGTTTTGAAAATAGGACTTGTTGGGTGAATGGGCAGGCTTTTGAGTGCCTGATGTTCTTTCAACCAGAGCAGCTGTGTTTCAAACTATTTTCCTGATTTATATTTCTGGGTAAAAGCTCATCTGAATAAAAGGTTTAAAAATGCAAAACAGAACTGAAAACCAATTGTTACAGGTTTAATTGTGCCTCTCAAAGACATTATATTGAATCGGAACCTTCAGTGCCTCAGAAAGTGACCTTTTTTGGAAATAGGGCTGTTGCAGTTATAATTAAAATCAAGATGAGGTCATACTTCAGTGGGCAGTATGGAGTGGGCCCTTAATCTAACCTGACTGGTGTCCTTGTAAGAAGAGAAGAAAGATGCTCAGGGAGAAGGCAGTCATGTGAAGACAGAGGCAGGGACAGGAGCAGCTGCAAACCAAGGAGCATTGAGGAATCCTGGGAAACACCAGAAGCCAGAAGCAGCCAGGAAGGATTCCCCTCTCTAAGTTTCAGAGGGAGCGTGGCTCTGCTGATACTTGGATTTTGCACTTCTAACACTCTGTACTGTGAGACAATAAATTTTTGTTATTTTAAGCCACCCAACTTGTGGTGCTATCTTACGATAACGTTAGAAAACTAATGCACTGACTAGTCTGATTTCATTCAACTGATCGAAAATTAAGAGGTTAGGCAGCTTACTGAAGACTGAGAGTACCAAAGAGATCTACTGTGTATCTGTTCAAAAAATATGCTGTAATTCTGTGTGTTTTAAATGGATCACGTTATTTAGTTAGCAACAACAACAAAGTATATTTTCATAGATAAAACTCAAGGTTTCTTAAGTAGTCTTTATCAAATCATCATAAAACACCTTAAATATATAAAATTTTTGTCAATTATATATCAGTAAGTTTGGGGAGGGAAGACATAGCCTGGCTGATAAAATTAGGCTCCTGAAAGCAGTGCAGATTTTTGCAGCTGCAACTGAGAAATGGAACTATGTATCAGTTTTTCTGGCCTGAGTTAAAAGAAAACCGGCTAGTAGGTTTTTAATACATTCAAGTACTCATTCATTATTATTTTCACTAGAGGGAAAAGAACTTGGTGTGGGGGTGGAAGTAGAGAACAGCGTTTTCAATAGTTGACTTTGTTTAGTGGAATAAGCAAAGCATATGCAAGAAAAAAGAAAGTCGTAGTCCTTAATTAGATGTTACTCAGGAGACGTGAGTTTGATCCCTGGGTCAGGAAGATCCCTTGGAGAAGGGCATGGCTACCCACTCTAGTATTCTTGTCTGAAAAATCCCATGGACAGAGGAGCCTGGAGGGCTACAGTCCGTGGTGTTGCAGAGTCAAACATGACTGAAGCAACTGAGCACAGTAGCCCTATTTTCGCTATTTATCAAATCTTAAACTTAACCTTTGAATCAATTACCCATGACTATATTGCCATCCAGCCCAAAACTCAATGGCTTAACAGAAACAATGTACTGTTGTTGTATCTGCAGGAGGTTAGTCTTGGCTGGAGTGTCTCTGATTCAAATGTCTTTCAGGCTCCTTAGATCAGCAGGATGGTGTTAGAGAATATTTTTCTCATAACAATGGAAGAAGTAGGTGTAAGAGGGCAGTGAAAAAGTGAGCGTGAAGTTTCTTAAGGCCTAGGCTGTAGGCTGGCATACTGCTATTCCAGCCCTGCATCGCTGGGCAAAGCAAGTCATGTGATGTGTTAGTTAGCTAGGGCTGCTGTAGCAAAGTACTGTAGACCAGGTAGCTTAAAACTATGGAGATTTATTGTCTCACTGTTCTAAGCATGAAAGTCCAAAATCAAGGAATTCCATTAGACCAAACTCATCCATTTTGAACACTCTGGCCATCAGAATTTTTTTGTTTGTTTGGCTGTGCTAGGTCTTAGTTATGGCGGGAGCCATATCTTCTATCTTCACTGTGGTACATGTGGATTTTGAGTTGAGGCATGTGGGATCTAGTTCCCTGGCCAGAGGTGGAACCTGCATGAGGAGCTCAGAGTCTTGGCCACTGGACCACCAGGGAAGTCCTTGGGCATTAGAATCTTAAGGCAGTGTGAGAGAGGCCATCAGGTCCTGCTGTTCATACTTAGAAATTAAAAGAGCCTAACTCAGGTTTTTATGAAGAAACCAAAGAACGTGTTAATAAGGATATAGCTCCACCATAAGTAGAAGATTGGGAAAGATAGCCCCAATATTTTGTAGTACTGCCTGTTGAGAGTCTTTTTTCTCACCCCTTGAATCTTGCTTAAATTTGTGGAAAGCGGTGTTGTTTAAGTTCTGGATCTTAGGACTCCAAAGTCTTGCAGGTTTCATCTTTGCTATCTCAGAATGTTCCCTAAGACCACCATGTGAGGAAACTGATCTGTATGCTGCAGGGTGAGAGGCCGTGTGGAGGAGAACCATGGTTGCCCAGGTGATAGCCCATGACAGCCAGAGTCATGTCAGGGTGGCAAAGTGTAAAGTTCTGGTCCCATCTTAGTCATCTTTGTGCCCTACATTCTCTAGTCTCATACCAGCTGCCCCCAAATCTCCGCTTCAAGCTATGTTTTATATAAATGATAAGACAGATTTTACTGTTTTCCTTTGCATGAACTCAAATTATAAAACTTTAATAACAAAAATTTTAATTGATTGATTGATTTGGGAAATCCACTTTGAATGAAGGGTGGCTTCCTGAAGTTTTCTGCTTTGCTAACATGAACAGGCAATTCTGTGTTCCCTCCACAAGATCAGCACACTCTTCAGTTCAGTGTTGGGAAGGGCATTTATGCTCTTGGAGAGAAGAGTAATTTCCTGTTTGTTGTCTGAGCTGGAAAAAGATCTCTTCTTGTGCCAAGAACATCACATAGATTTCATCTTGTCTGATAATTCTGATTTGTGGTGACTGCCTGGAATAATATTAAGAAATATTGCAAAGCCACATCCAGGTTCAGTTATAAATGATTGACAGTGTCTTTCCTGGAGAGGAAATAGGTGGTTGGTACACCTTCCATTGTATTTCCTACCGTTGGCCATGGTACTTACTCTGAAAACAACTAAATGGCTCCTTTCCTCTAAAAGTAGCAACACTAAGGGATTTCTGTTTAATCACTTTGTACCCAGTAGGCATAGTTTATAAAGTTATATTAGCTAGCCTAGATAGAGCTTAATAAGATTCACTGATAACTGACATCATTAGAGATAGTAATCTCATCTAAAGTGTAAAGGCTATTATTTTGGTCATTCTTATTTATGCAGTTTCTTTAACAATCATGTATAATGGTTACTTATTTAATCCATGGCAATATTTTTTGCAATAAACAATATTTTTAAACTATAAAATAAAGCTACAATGATAAAATTGCCGAAGTCTGTAAGAGTTAAATTGAGAGGTGAGGGTTAGCCAACTATGGCCAATGGCTAGTGGGCCAAATTCAATCTGCCACCTGTTTTTTGTTTTTGTTTGTTGGTTGGTTGTGCCAGGCAGCATGTGGGCTCCCCAATCAGGGATCAAACCTGTGCCCCCTGCAGTGGAAGCATGGAGTCTTAACCTCTGGACCACCAGGGAAGTCCTATCTGTTTTTATAAATAAAATTTTATTGGAACACAGCCATTGGCCTATGGCTGTTTTTGCACCAGGATAAGAGGATCCAGTAGTTGCAGTGGAGACCAGCAGAGTTGAGTAGCTGCAGTGGAGACCTTATAGCCTGCAAAACCTGAGATATTTGCTATCTGACCTACTACAGAAAAAGTTTGCCAACCCCTGATGAATTGAAATGGTTAAGGAGCTAATGCTTATTAACTGCTTTCCATATTCAGGGAACTGGAATGGACATAACCCTTTGATGGGCTCTTTCCTACTTAAAAATGGTAGCACAAGAGGTGTAGCCCAAGTAGTGGTTTTTAATCCTGTCTGCATATTAAAATTAACTGAGTAGAGTTGTTAAAACTATTAAAACTGGGATATGACCCATGTGAGATATGCATATTTTTGAAAGCTGCTCAGCTGAATCTGATGTGCTATAAGGTTACAAAGCATTGATCAGGGTTATAATTTTATATTTCAGCTGTTTGCTCTTACAGAGGTTAGATGGTATAACTAGCCTGTTTGATTTCAGTGGTTCAAATATTATAGAAAGTAAATCTGAAATAGCTTAACAAAATGGAATATAAAAATTTCCGGGAATGTCCGGTACTAATTCAGACTGAGCCATTTTAAAGTCCCAAGCTGAAAGAATTTTTGCTGATCCAATTTTCTTTTTTGTAAAGCATCCACAAATCTCCAGATTCAAAACTAAGAGTCAGGCTAACAAAAAAGTTATTTAAGTCTATTTTTTTTGTGTGTGTGCCTTACTTTCTTAACACTCTTGAATCATTTACTTCAGAAAATAAATCCTGATATAGTTATATTCTGTCTTGCAGTTAGAAATCTTGTTCACATTGAAATACTACTTAGAAAGTACTTGAAAAATTGGGTAGAATACAAGAGGGTTTAATTTTGGCTAGATAAAGACAATTTTTTTCTAGTTCAACATGTGGCAAATTATAATGGGTATCCCAGGAATAGTGGCTCAGGAAGCTCTTTCACAGCTCTGGTTCTAAGGATATATATATACACTCCTTGTCCTGTTGAGTGCACCACTGACTTTTTATGAGTTTAAGTAGTAATTTTGATAACAAATTTTTTCATAGACATCTGAAAGTAAGACTTCTGTGAATTGCTGGAATTACACAAAGGCAGAAGTTATTTATAGATGGAGAAACTCACACTTTAACATGCTTATTCCAAAGATGTATCTTGAGAATTTCCTAGGCAAGTTAGTGCACCAATAGTAAAAATTATACATTTATAATTTAATTTTTACCAGCCTAGCAACTAGTTCAAGCATATGTGTAGATGAAAATTTCCATCCATTTTGCCAAATCACACTTCATCAATCTGAAAAATCTGTCTTGGCCACACCCACCCTATTTGGTGCCAGTTCTCTTCACTACTATGTTCTTCTTCACTACTGTCTTCTCAAAGCCTGAAATTTCCTCTCCCATCAAACTAGGAAAACTTGGAAATCTCTTGGCTAGAGATATTCTTACAGATCCTTAACGAAATTCTGATAGATTGTAATGATGAGAAGAATCCATCTTATTTTTCTTTTAAATCATGCTCTCTTTATACTCTTCTTTTCTTACTTTCTGTGGAATTGGCAATGCCACCATGAAAACCAATCTGTTCATCATCATCCGAGAATATCTGTTTTCTACTGAGACTAGTTTCTCTTTAAATGATGCATGCATTTTTCTTTGCAGAAGACTGCAAAATCCTGGGTCTGCTTCCCTAAAGTGTCTCTATCTTGGAGCAGGACCTCAGACTGTATCAGAAGTAACATTCTCCACAGTGAGAGAATAACATTCTCTTAGTGCATATATATATATATATATATATATATATATATATATATATACTGTACATATGTTCAATTGCTCAGTCGTGTCCAACTCTTTATGACTCCATGGACTGTAACCCGCCAGGCTCCTCCATCCATGGGATTTTTCAGGCAAGAATACTGAAGTAGATTGCCATTTCCTTCTCCAGAGGATTTTCCAGATCCACAGATAAACCTGTGTCTTCTGCATTGGCAGGCAGATTCTTTACCAGTGAGCCACCTGGGAATATATGTGTGTGTGTGGTGTGTGTACATATATGTATATGCATATATATATAAAATTTCTTTTTTATATACTCTTATTCCCATTTCTAGAGAAAAAGTACTAAGAAGCACAGTGTAAAAAAGCACAGTGATAACACAGGAAAGAAATTTGTATTTATTTAGTATCTAATATATGCAAAGCCTTGATAAGCACTTCACATATGTTATTTAATCGTCATAAGAAATCATCATACAGGTATTGTTTCTATTTTTACTAATGAGTAGGTGGATTTTCAAGGTCATAAGCTGCTAAACAATCTCTTTTTTATAGTCCTATGTAACTAACAAGTGATCAATTAACATTAATTATAAATCAGTGGATTCTTTTTTAATGAGCTCTTGCTCATTAAATTTGGAAATCACTTTTCATTTTTTCATATATGCCTCAGGATGCATCACAGGCATTTATGAATGAGTAATTTCCACCTCCATATGAGGAATGTGGTAACTTTCCAAAAATATCTACATACCCAGAGTAGCTTCCCACCACCTCCTAAGAGTAAGTTAGGTCTCTTTATGATGTCAACCCTCTGAAGCTAAGTCCTTTTTCTTTAGTTGAAGGGTACAGCTTTGAAAATGACTGCAGTTTGATATCTTACAACTTATTGCAGTTCTCTGCAAGTTCAGACATTTTCTGCAGTGAACAGAAAGTACAAATGTAGCTAAGTGTTAATTAAAAAGAACATCTTGAGTGTAAACATTAAAAATTGATCACCTTCTGTGAGCAATTTAATTTATGACCATTAACATATTCTAAGCTGATGTCTTGAGTTTTACTAGAACATCTCTTGGTGCATAATGAAGGGAAAGAAGGAAGAACCCTTAACACGAATTTATTTAAATTCCTTTCTTCCTAGTCCGGAGAAGGCAATGGCAACCCACTCCAGTACTCTTGCCTGGAAAATCCCATGGATGGAGGAGCCTGGTGGGCTGCAGTCCATGGGGTTGCTAAGAGTTGGACACGACTGAGCAACTTCACTTACACTTTTCACTTTCATGCATTGGAGAAGGAAATGGCAACCAACTCCAGTGTTCTTGCCTGGAGAATTCCAGTGACGGGGGAGCCTGGTGGGCTGCCATCTATGGGTCGCACAGAGTCGGACACGACTGAAGCAACTTAGAGGCAGCAGCAGCAGCTTCCCAGTCACAGTGGGTGTGCAAATTCTAAGGCCAGAGACATGGCTACTTCAGTGTTGGTTTAACTGCAGCAGCTGAAGAGCAACGGCATCCCAGTGTCCCTGGCCCCCCCACTCCTCGTGTTCGGATTCACACCATCAATTCTGCATCGTTGTAATTGTTTTTGGCAAAGTGGCAGACCTGTGGAGTGGCTCTGACAGCTTTCCTTTCGTTTTGGGTTATACTAAATCATTAATGAGTACATTTATTTATTGAATTTTCAGCTTGTTCAGTAAGGTGTAGCAGAGTATGCATATGAGAGAATGAAGAAAAGAATAAATTAAGTTTCATCACCAAAGTCAGCCAACTATCTCCATGAGCTTAATTAAGGGAATAATTTTTCCCTTTAGTTCCAGAGTCTGTTTTCAATGTCAAGATCTGGATGCTGCATTTTGAAAATATTACTAAATACAGTTAGTGTCATCAAAAATGAGAACTCGGGGGAATTTCTTGTGGGTTTCTCTTTAGGTCCCTTAACATGTCCTACCTTTTATTAAGTCCCTTCCCTAGTCCTGGCAGTCTAGTGACTCTGGGCTTTTCTGATGCTCCCTGCTTGCTCAAAGCTCCATGCAGTCATTCTGTACATGTCTTCTTCCCTCCCTCCCTCCTACTCCTCCAAAAATTCACTGATTCTCTACTCCATTCCTTTAGCATTTCATTCTAATAGGAAATCTGATTTATCTATGGCAGGTATGAGCAGGTGACAATGACTCTTCAAGGAGGTACAAAGGTGCCTGCTTTTAAAAAGTGTTAAGTGACTTCAATTTTGAGAGATGAGAAATCTTCAAAATCCTATTGTGTAGAATGTCTTAGAACTGAATCTGCCATGTCTTTTTTCATGCTTGACTGTTGTATGGGCAAGATGAAAATAAGTTCATAAAAATTTTTTCTTTTTAATTTTTAAATTTTTATTCATTTATTTTTGGCTATGCTGGGTCTTCATTGCTTTGCGGGCTTTTCTCTAGTTGCCACAAGTTGGGGCTACCCTCTAGTTGTAGTTTGTGGACTTCTTATTGCAGTGGCCTCTTGTTGTGGAGCATGGGCTCTAGGGTGCGAGGGTTTCAGTACTTGTGGCCCTTGGGCTCAGTAGTTGTGGTTCCTGGGCTCTGGAGCACAGGCTCAATAGTTGTGATGTACAGGCTTAGTTGCTCTGTGGCATGTGCTGCTGCTGCTGCTGCTAAGTCACTTCAGTCATGTCCGACTCTGTGAGACCTCACAGATGGCAGCCCACCAGACATGTGAGATCTTCCCAAATCAGGAATCGAACCCATGTCTCCTGTATTGACAGGCACATTCTTTACCACTGAACCACCAGGGATGCCCCCTCAAAATTCTTAACTAAATTTATCTTATAATAACCAAGAAGGGATTTCAGAATGGGCTTGGAAAAGAATTTTAGGTACCCCAATATTCATCGCAGCACTGTTTATAATAGCTAGGACATGGAAGCAACCTCGATGTCCATTAGCAGATGGATGGATAAGAAAGCTCTGGTACGTATACACAATGGAGTATTACTCAGCCATTAAAAAGAATGCATTTGAATCAGTTCTAATGAGGTGGATGAAACTGGAGCCTATTATACAGAGTGAAGTAAGCCAGAAAAAAAACACCTATACAGTATACTAACACACATATATGGCATTTAGAAAGATGGTAATGATAACCCTGTATGCGAGACAGCAAGAGAGACACAAATGTCTAGAACAGTCTTTTGGACTCTGTGGCGGGGGGGAGATGATTTGGGGGAATGTCATGGAAACATGTATAATATCGTATAAGAAACGAATCGCCAGTCCAGGTTCAATACAGGATCCTTGGGGTTGGTGCACTGGGATGACCCAGAGGGATGGTATGGGGAGGGAGGTGGGAGGGGGGTTCAGGATGGGGAACACATGTACACCCATGGCGGGTTCATGTTGATGTGTGGCAGAACCAATACAATATTGTAAAGTAATTAGCCTCCAATTAAAATAAATTAATTTAAATTAAAATTTTGCTTCATGTAAAAATTAGGGTAATATTTTAATGAAGATATTGTGTTTCAGTGTAATATGTGATCATATGTGTAGCAAATTATAAGATTTAAATCTTAAAATAAAACTCTACCTAATAGCTCATCAAAATAAAAGTGTATTGAGTGCTGATGGCCTCTGGCTTATTTTTAGCAGGTAACTTAGTGAAGGGCTTGCAAAGGTATAATTGTTGGTGTCATTCTTCAAACCCCAGCACAAAAACAAGACAGTATCCAAGTGAAATTCTAGTGTACTAAAAATAAAACGAAGTTTGAAAGAGAGAGTTTAGTTTTATTACATTGTCAAGAAAATAAAGTGAAGTAATTTATTTTAACATAAACTTAATCATCAGTGAAATTTTAAAATAAATAGTATTTTAAATGTTTCAATCCAAACTAAATATTTCTTTGGAATGTTTTAGGGTAATGGAGCAAAAAATGAATTCTGTTTCCCAAATCCTACAGCTTTAAGGACCACTTTCATAGCAGTACAGAGAATATATCATTAAAAAATGTTGGCAGTTTTATGTATTTTATTTGGGCTCTGGACTCTTGTATATTTATGAGAAGAAGGAATGTGGATAAAAGAGATCTTTCTGTTCATTGTCTGATGAATACCTATGTGTGACTATTGCCATAACCATTTCCAGATATTTTTTCCAAGTTTCCAAAAAAATATGCATTTATCTACTGCATTAAAAAATTATTTAAGGTTCTTAAAAAGTCTGATTATACTATTAACTTATCAAAAATTTGCATATGAAAATTAAACTCTAGCTAGATAATAAAATTTATGCTATGATTTTAATTCCTCAAAAAAGATAATCACACAGGTTCATAATTTCCCACTGGGCATTTTTCACTTGGCATCTTAAGGGGCTAGTACTGATTATAGTGGCATTGACATGATGGGTCTGGATTCAGGGAGAGCAGGAATCAGAAGTGTGCATCATTGTCAGAATGACATTCCAAGTACCAAATCAATCATTTTGTAGCTGATCAACTTTAGAACACCACTGCAAAATGGGGATAGTAACAGCCATTTCACAGAAATTGCAGGAGGAGCACAGGAAGCTATGTGAGGAACTATATTATGCCAATTAGTTATTATAACCTGGAAAAGAGTAAGGGAAAAACAAGACAAGTCAATTTTGTCCTCCCCACCACCCATCCCACTAAACCATCTTGGTCAAGGATTATTTGTGCCTCCAACAGACAGTTATACAGAACAGCTGATACTGAACAATGAGGATACTTTTCGGTTGTGACTGAAAGCAATTCATTAATCTTAAGGAAAAAAAAAAAAAAAAAAGGAATTCATTGGTTCATGCAACTAGAAAGCCTTAGAGATGCCGGAAAAGATGTCATGAGGAATCTTCTTCTTTTTCAGCATTTCTTGGCTCTGTTGTCCTCTGTGGTATCTTCATGCTCAGGCAAGCCACCCCCAGATGGTGGTGAGAATGGCCCCAACAATTCCCAACCTTGTGAAGTCCCTTTGTGCTTGAGATCTCAGAAGGGCAGAGACTCTCAATTCTCTTATCAGTCTAGGGATTGTAAATCACCGAGGGTGGGTTTTGTGCAACAGCCTCCCCCTTCACCCCTAGGAAGAGAAGGGACAGTTCCTAAAATAAGAGCATCCAAAAGGGTGATGGGCAGACAAAAGTTGTCTGATACCTAGTACTCTGGTTCAAGTGAAAAAAAAAATAGACCGTATTCTATAAGGGGTAAAGAGGAATCTCAGAGGGTTAGAAACAGGAAATGAGATACAACAGGGCCACAAGGAAATTGGAACTGCAAAGTCTCCCCTACAGCTAAGTGGGGTTGGGTTTCCCACTTTTCTGTTCTTATAGTATCCTGAACTTTCCCTATCATAACATTTGTGGCATTTATCATAATCAGTTCCTCTCAGTCCTTTTTGAAGATTAAGCCTATGAAGGCGTGGGCTTTTATTGTCCCATCTGCTGTTGAATCCCTAGCATCTATGGTAATGTAGGGATCCTAGTAGGCTTAGCAAATATTTGGATGAGTGGATAAATAAATGAGGTTGCTCACTTTGTCTCTCATGGATAATCCGTCATTCATGTACATCTGCTCCATTTATACGTTCTTCCTGCTATACATTGGTGTCTTTGTTCTCTTGTATATACTTATCATTGGCTTTGCCCTGCTATATCAGTAATTTGACCCTGATTTTGCCTGTTCTTTTGGCTCTAGAGTCTCTCAGTTTCTCAACTGTAAATTTAAGGAGAATAAGAAACATTTGGGTCATTGTCCATGCTTTATCTAGGCAACTGCAGGTGGGGGTGGGGCTATGTTGTCACAAACTATGTAGGGCTGCATAACCCGTCTCTTCACCAAGGGCTCAAGTGATCCATAGAGGAAAAGTGATATAATCAATTTGTCTCAAATCAGATTTTAGTAAATGAAACATTGCCATAAGTCATATTTACTAGCTCCCAAAAGGTCACTTTTCATTCCAATCCCAAAGAAAGGCAATGCCAAAGAATGCTCAAACTACCGCACAATTGCACTCATCTCACACTCTAGTAAAGTAATGCTCAAAATTCTCCGAGACAGGTTTCAGCAATACGTGAACCGTGAACTTCCAGATGTTCAAGCTGGTTTTAGGAAAGGCAGAGGAACCAGAGATCAAATTCCCAACAATGCTGAATCATCGAAAAAGCAAGAGAGCTCCAGAAAAAACATCTATTTCTGCTTTATTGACTATGCCAAAGCCTTTGACTGTGTGGATCACAATAAACTGTGGAAAATTCTGAAAGAGATGGGAATACCAGACCACCTGACCTGCCTCTTGAGAAATCTGTATGCAGGTCAGGAAGAAACAGTTAGAACTAGACATGGAACAACAGACTGATTCCAAATAGGAAAAGGAGTACGTCAAGGCTGTATATTGTCACCCTGCTTGTTTAACTCATGTGCAGAGTACATCATGAGAAATGCTGGACTGGAAGAAACACAAGCTGGAATCAGGATTGCTGGGAGAAATATCAATCACCTCAGATATGCAGATGACACCATCCTTATGGCAGAAAGTGAAGAGGAACTCAAAAGCCTCTTGATGAAAGTGAAAGTGGAGAGTGAAAAAGTTGGCTTAAAGCTCAACATTCAGACAGCTATGATCATGGCATCTGGTCCCATCACTTCATGGGAAATAGATGGGGAAACAGTGGGAACAGTATCAGATTTTATTTTTCTGGGCTCCAAAATCACTGCAGATAGTGATTGCAGCCATGAAAATAAAAGATGCTTACTCTTTGGAAGGGAAGTTATGACCAACCTAGATAGCATATTAAAAAGCCGAGACGTTACTTTGCCAACAAAGGTCTGTCTAGTCAAGGCTATGGTTATTCCCGTGGTCATGTATGGATGTGAGAGTTGGACTCTGAAGAAAGCTGAGCGCCGAAGAATTGGTGCTTTTGAACTCTGGTGTTGGAGAAGACTCTTGAGAGTCCCTTGGACTGCATGGAGATCCAGCCAGTCCATCCTAAAGGAAATCAGTCCTGGTTGTTCATTGGAAGGACTGATGCTGAGGCTGAAACTCCAATACTTTGGCCACCTCAAAGTGTTGACTCACTGGAAAAGACCCTGATGCTGGGAGAGATTGGGGGCAGGAGGAGAGGGGGACGACAGAAGATGAGATGGCTGGATGGCATCACCGACTTAATGCACATGAGTTTGGGTGAACTCTGGGAGTTGGTGATGGACAGGGAGGCCTGGTGTGTTGCGATTCACGGGGTTGCAAAGAGTCAGACATGACTGAGCGACTGACCTGACCTGAATTCCCTTAAAAGCCATAAGTGGTCTAGTGTCTTGAATATTATTCAGGGCTACTATAGGAGGTAGATCTTTCATGTATCATAACTATGACTTTTCCTCTCATCTGTTCATATATTAATAAGTGTTGGTAGTTCCTGCTGAGGCAATAGAGTCTAGACTCTACTCTCTAGATGTAGAAGAAGTTACATACTGACTGTCCTTGAGAACCTTACAAGGGAATCATTCATTCAGTCAATATTGATTGAGCTTTGAGTTCCTAGAATATGGTAGGAGCCATGCAAGAAAGTGGGGGTGAATGAGATAGATAGTCCCTGGTTTGCAGAGTCCCTGGTTACCTTAGTGGGAAAGATAAACAATTAAAATAATTATTATAATATTCATGAAAGCCGTAAAAGAGAGAAAAACTTTAAGGAAGCAAATAAGGGGCGGACTTAACTTCAGCTAGGGGACTAGGGAAGTCTTCCTGAAAAAGTGGAGTAAAGGTGGGCATGGGAAGAGGAACAAGGACTTTATAAAAGGAGAAAACTGGAATGATCAATATTTCAGGCATGGAGTCGTGTGAAGAGGAGTAGAGGAACTGAAAGGAAACACACAACGCACACATGCCATATAGTAATCAGGGTTTCAGGAGAGATACTTTTATTTTAGAAAAAGATATCCCATTATGTGTAGCTTTGTTGTTATGCTTTTCTCATTTACTATGCATTATGGAAATTGATCCAAATCAATTGGTAAAGATCTAATTCAAATGAATACTTTTAATGACTGCTTACTATTCCATGTTGTGGATATGCTGCAGTTTATTCAACTCTTCACAAATGGGTGGGTCTTTCTTTGATTCCATCTTTTGCCACTAAAAGAATACTGTGTAAACATCATATTCTTATATGTACTGGAAATTTTTGTTTCCTAGGAGTGTTGTTTCTGGACCTAAGATGCATGTAATTAAAAATCATACAATAGTGAAAAGCTGAACGCTTGTCATGTAAGATCAGGAACAAGACAAGGATGCTCACTCTTCCCACTTTTATTTAGTATAGTACTGGAGGCCCTAGCCAGAGTGCTTAGACAAGGAAAAGAAATAAAAGACATCTAAATTGGGAAGGAAGAAGTAAAACTATCACTGTTTGCAGATGACATGATATTAGATGTAGAAAACTCTAAAAATGTCACCAAAAAACTGTTAGAACTAGTAAGTGAATTCATTAAAATTGCATGATACAAAATCAGTATACAAAAATCTGTTGTATTTCTATACAGGCATAATGAACTCTTAGAATAATTAAGAAAACAATGGCATTTACAATTACATAAAAAGAATAAAGTAAATTTCAGGTGGTGAATAAAGAATCTGCCTGCCAAACAGGAGACGTGGGTTTGATCCCTGGGTCAGGAAGATCCCCTGGAGAAGGAACTTGCAACCCACTCCGATATTCTTGCCTGGGAAATCACCAGAGGAGCCTGGTGAGCTACGGTTCATAGGGTCACAAAGAGTTAGACATGAAAACATGTAAGATGTTAATGAAAGAGATTGAAGACACAAATAAATAGAAAGATATTCTGTGCTCATGAGTTGAAAGAATTAATATTGTTGAAATGCCAATGCTGCTATAGTATTGGCCGTAGTTAGTATCTCATATTTGAAAGTTGTTATGACAGTAAATCTTAAAATTTCTCATAAAAAGAAATGAATGGTGCACTTACTGTGGTAATCATTTCACGATATATAAAAATACTAAATCATTATGTTGAACACCTGAAATTAGTATAATGTTATATGTCAACTTTTTTTGTTGTTGTTGTTGTTTAGTTGCTAAGTCGTGTCCCACTCTTTGGGACCCCATGGACTGTAGCCCGCCAGGTTCCTCTGTCCATGGGATTTCCTAGGCAAGAATACTGGAGTGGTATGCTGTTTCCTTCTCTAGGAGATCTTCCTGACCCAGGGATCAAACCCAAGTCTCCTGCATTGCAGATGAATTCCTTACCGCTGAGCCACCTAGGAAGCCATATAGGTCAACTGTGTGCTCATTCGCTCTGTCGCGTCCGACGCTGAGACCCTTTGGACTGTAGCCCATGAGGCTCCTCTGTTCCTGGGATTTTTCAAGTAGGAATACTGGAGTGGATTGCCATTTCCATCTTCAGGGGATCTTCCCAACCTAGGGATGGAACCTGCATCTCCTGAGTCTCTTGCCCGGCAGGCGGTTTCTTTACCGCTGAGCTGTTGAGGAAACCCCATATGTCAACTATCAGATCAGATCAGATTAGATCAGTCGCTCAGTCGTGTCCGACTCTTTGCGATCCCATGAATCGCAGCACGCCAGGCCTCCCTGTCCATCACCAACTCCCGGAGTTCACTCAGACTCACATCCATCGAGTCAGTGATGCCATCCAGCCATCTCATCCTCTGTCATCCCCTTCTCCTCCTGCCCCCAGTCCCTCCCAGCATCAGAGTCTTTTCCAATGAGTCAACTCTTCGCATGAGGTGGCCAAAGTACTGAAGTTTCAGCTTTAGCATCATTCCTTCCAAAGAAATCCTAGGGCTGATTGCCTTCAGAATGGACTGGTTGGATCTCCTTGCAGTCCAAGGCACTCTCAAGAGTCTTCTCCAACACCACACTTCAAAAGCATCAATTCTTCGGCGCTCAGCCTTCTTCACAGTCCAACTCTCACATCCATACATGACCACAGGAAAAACCATAGCCTTGACTAGACGAACCTTTGTTGGCAAAGTAATGTCTCTGCTTTTGAATATGCTATCTAGGTTGGTCATAACTTTCCTTCCAAGGAGTAAGTGTCTTTTAATTTCATGGCTGCAGTCACCATCTGTAGTGATTTTGGAGCCCAGAAAAATAAAGTCTGACACTGTTTCCACTGTTTCCCCATCTATTTCCCATGAAGTGATAGGACCGGATGCCATGATCTTCGTTTTCTGAATGTTGAGCTTTAAGCCAACTTTTTAATTCTCCTCTTTCACTTTCATCAAGAGGCTTTTGAGTTCCTCTTCACTTTCTGCCATAAGGGTGGTGTCATCTGCATATCTGAGGTGATTGATATTTCTCCCGGCAATCTTGATTCCAGCTTGTGTTTCTTCCAGTCCAGCGTTTCTCACGATGTACTCTGCATATAAGTTAAATAAACAGCGTTACAATATACAGCCTTGATGAACTCCTTTTCCTATTTGGAACCAGTCTGTTGTTCCATGTCCAGTTCTAACTGTGGCTTCCTGACCTACATACAGATTTCTCAAGAGGCAGGTCAGGTGGTCTGGTATTCCCATCTCTTTCAGAATTTTCCAGTTTATTGTGATCCACACAGTCAAAGGCTTTGGCATAGTCAATAAAGCAGAAATAGATGTTTTTCTGGAGCTCTCTTGCTTTTTCGATGATCCAGCAGATGTTGGCAATTTGATCTCTGGTTCCTCTGCCTTTTCTAAAACCAGCTTGAACATCAGGAAGTTCATGGTTCACATATTGCTGAAGCCTGGCTTGGAGGATTTTGAGCATTACTTTACTAGCGTGTGAGATGAGTGCCATTGTGCGGTAGTTTGAGCATTCTTTGGCATTGCCTTTCTTTAGGATTGGAATGAAAACTGACCTTTTCCAGTCCTGTGGCCACTGCTGAGTTTCCCAAATTTGCTGGCGTGTTGAGTGCAGCACTTTCACAGCATCATCTTTCAGGATTCGGAATAGCTAAACTGGAATGCCATCACCTCCACTAGCTTTGTTCGTGGTGATGCTATCTAAGGCCCACTTCACTTCACATTCCAGGATGTCTGGCTCTAGGTCAGTGATCACACCATCATGAATATCTGGGTCGTGAAGATCTTTTTTGTACAGTTCTTCTGTGTATTCTTGCCATCTCTTCTTAATATCTTCTGCTTCTGTTAGGTCCATACCATTTCTGTCCTTTATCGAGCCCATCTTTGCATGAAATGTTCCTTTGGTATCTCTCATCATACCTCACTAAAAAAATAATATACATATAAATTGCCCCCCACATGCTAGCATTTGTATTTTCACCAATTTGGTTGGAAATTCTTTTTTATAACATCCCTAACAGCAATGGATATCATCAACTTTTTAAGTTATTATTAATTTAGTGATTGTTAGTTACTTTATTTGTAGTTCTCTCAGTTGTTTGGAAGATAATGGTCCTTTCGTATGCATACTCAATTTTACTTTCCAAACGGTTATTAGCTTTTCCTTTTAAGCATAACTTTTTTATTTCAAGAATCTTTATTTAGCATATATTTTGCCCATTCCCAGTTATTATCTACTTAAATTTAAATATGCATGTTGCTAGGTAAACTTTCATTGCTGTTTCTTTCATCTTCATCTTTCCTTTTCCTGCAGTCTTTCTTGTTAATTTACTGTCTGGTTGTTGATTTATCTCCAGTATGCTTCATTGGGAGTTCTCTGAATTTCTGCTTTTGGGCAAATATTTTTCCTTTGATCTGGTTGGTGTATGGCACCTTGAATGGCTTTAGGATTCTTGAGTTCTGTCCTTTACTCTCCATCAGTTGAAAGTGGTGTGTCATTTTCTGGGTCCCTCTGTTGTGTGTAGATGAGAAGCCAAGCTTTTCTGATGATTTGTTTTGAACTTAATCTTTCTTTCGTAAAACTCTTGTAAGAATTTTTCGTTAAGTTCAGGAATTTTACCTGCATATGCCAAAAGTGTGTCCTGCTGGGAACTTAGCCCTTCACATCTATTCTCTTCCATCAACTCAGGGACATTTTTTTTCTTTTATGTACATAATTACTTCCTCTTCTGAATCTGTAACTTTTTTCTCCTGGAATTCCTGGAATTATGTCCCCTGGATCTGTCTATCTAGCCTTATGTTTTCTTTCATAATATCTAGTCCTTTGTAATTTTTTTTCCCCTTTTTTTGGTTCCACTTGATGTTCTAGATTACTCATTTAGTTCTCTTTTTTATCTTTTAAGTATGAGAATCAGAGATTTTCTTTTGCAGATGTCCTTTTTAGGGGAATATGTGATGAAATTAAATTTCTTTCATGTACTGCTATTACTGTTGTTGTAATGACAGGCAGTGGTGGTGGTAATGGTAGTAGCAGCAGTAGTAACAATAGTAGTATTTTGGTTTGGATTGATATCTGTCTTCTTTTACAGTTCCATTTTTCTAGAAATTCTCTCCTGGATTTTTAAAGATTTATGTATTTATTTATTGGCTGTGATGGGCCTGTTGCTGCTGACGCAGGCTTTCTCTGATTGCGGAGAGTGGGGCCTGCTCTCTAGTTGCAGTGCAGAGAGCAGGGCTTCTTATTGCAGTGTCTTCTCTTGTTGTGGAGCACGGGCTCTAGGCATGTGGGCTTCAGCAGTTTTGGCTCATGGGCTCTAGAATGTGGGCTCAGGAGGTGTGGTGCACAGGCTTAGTTGCTCCGTGGCATTTGGGATCTTCCCAGACCAGGGATTGAACCAGTGTCCCTTGCATTGCAAGATGGATTCTTAATGAGTGGACTGCCAGGGAAGCCCTCTTCTGGTATTTTAACCAAACTTCTTCTCCTGGGTTGTTGTGACTCTCTTGGATAGGTTTCTTGTTTTCTTTGCCTTGCAGCTGGGTTATGGGGACTAAATCTCTCTCCTCCTAGGTTCCTTTGGGTTTAAAGGCAATCACTTTGTCTCAGAGGCAAAGAGGATTCAATCCCAAGGAATTAGTTGTAAGGATGATATGAAATTCAGCTGTATAAAACTTAATGTATTCATTTCTAAAAATTCAGGAGTAAGTACCAAATAATTTCCCACTTAAATATTATTCTCGATGTGCCACTGTGACTGCAATTGTGATAGTTTTTATCTGTATATTACAAGCTCCTAAACAAAGCACTGACTCCAGGGGCCATCTCCAGTCCAGCCTTCACTGCTAACCATAGAGGATGGGCAGTTCGCTGACCTCAACATGCCCCAGTTTCTTTATCTTTAACAAGGGATAATAATACTTGTTCTACTTCCCTCACAGAGTTGTTGTGAGACTAAAGCAAAACAACAGAACAAATTTAAAGTGGTATAAAATATACAGTGTTGATGTTATCATAGAACATTGGCTGAGTGCATTTTAAATGGGAAAATGCAAAATTCTTTTCTGTGTGAGGTTTCTATATTTTATGGATTTACATTCTACTATTAAAGTCTTCTTACTCCTTTGTTTTAACTTGAAGAGAAAGAAAAAAAAACTAATGTGTGGTAACTTTTTGCTAGATAGCAAGTACTTTTGTGCAGATTGTCTCAAAAAAGTGAGGATTGTTCCCGTTTCACAGATGAGAAAACCTTAGTCAGTGCCAGGGTGAAAATTTTAACTCTCTTCTCCTGACTCCCATGACATGTTGGTACTTGTTTACTGTCACTGGAGCCCAGGACAGAAGCTCCCTCACTCTGATTTCGGCTGCGCCCTGCTATCGCTGAGCTGATGCACATTTGTTGACATTTGTATACACGGCTGCTTTAGAACTGCTCTCTAATTAATGTCATTACGTCTCATCTTCTCAGTCACACCCTATCTTCGTTTCATGTCTGTCTCCTGCCTCTCCTACACTGGCAAACTTAGTGAATAACATTTCTATACTTGGTCTCTCCCTTCTTTCTTTCGCTCTTTCTCCACAAAGCACTGTATGTTATTTATTTTCTGTCTTCATTGAAGCTGCTTTCTGCAGGGTCATTAGTAGCCTCTGTGTCCTTTAAACTAATGAACACTTCAGTAATTATCTTACTTCACTTTTCAGCACTACTTTATAGCACTAACACTCTCCTTCTCTGACAAATTTCTAGAAATTTTACTCCCCTGGTTTGTCTCCTCCCTCCATCTCCAGTAGAATTTCCCTGCCTTTTCCAAAGGCTCCTTTTCTTCTCTAATATTTTTAAATATAGCCCTCCCTCTGGGTTCTGGTTATTTGTGCTCAACTTATTCTCTCAGAGAGATTGTAGAATTGAAAGCTATATGCTGATGATACTGGAATCATTTTATCCACTCCAGATTTTAGTTTGGCCCTCCAAACACGAATGTCCAAACTACTGGACATCTCTACTTAGTGGCCTCTTGGGTGTTTCAACTTCACAAGGTCTACAATTAAACATCCTGTGTCTCCCTGTAAACAGAACTGTTACCTACCCAACTCCTTAGATGAAAAGCTTGGAAGTTTTTTTTTTTTCCTCTCTCCCTCATCACCCACTTTAAATCATCCCCCAGAATCCTGACCAATAGCTGACAGGTCTATTTTTTTCTTTTCATCATTGTAGCCACCACCCAGTCTAGACAACCTTTGCCTGCTTACTGTTTTGTTTCCCCCCAATTCATTTTCCATTCTATATCCAGAATGAGCTTCCTTAACTATAACTCTAGAAGGAACCAGCAAGCAGGTGGGGGCCTAGATGGTTCTTTCAGATCCAGATAGAGAAAGTTAACACAAACATCAGCTATAAGCAAGGTGACAAATTCACTCAGCTGTGGTTGAACACTAATTAATGAAAGGCAGTGTGACTGTTTTGATGAATTTTAGTTTGGATACCATGGAGTGAGGCTATGGGAAACTAGCCAGATAGGGATGCAGTGCTAGACACCACCTACAACACAGATGTGTGTTCTATCTCTTAATCAGGAAGATCCCTTTGAGAAGGAAGTGGCAACCCACTCCAGTATTCTTGCCTAGGAAATCCCATGGACCTAAGGAGCCTGGTAGGCTACAGTCCATGGGGTTGCAAGAGTCAGACACGACTTAGCAACTAAACCACCACCACCACTTAATTTAGTCTTAGAAACTCAAGCATCACTGACTCCCTAGCTGCTTGTTAACATCCTAATTATCAGCTAACACCTTCAGAGGAATTTGTACACTATCCTCTGGAAGAGAGACCCAGTAGGAAGGATGGTCTCCTGTCAGGTTATACATCTTGCATCTTGTACTCAATTTATCCTCACATATCATGTCCAGGAGGACAGTAATGGAATATTTTCATATTACAAATGTGGAAATTCTGAAAAGGAACAGAGAAAATGACTTGTCTCATGTCACTGCTGCTGCTGCTGCTAAGTTGCTTCAGTCGTGTCCGACTTTGTGCGACCCCATAGACGGCAGCCCACCAGGTTCTGCTGTTCTTGGGATTCTCCAGGCAAGAACACTGGAGTGGGTTTCCATTTCCTTCTCCAATGCATGAAAGTGAAAAGTGAAAGTGAAGTCGCTCAGTCGTTCCCAACTCTTAGCGACCCCATGGACTGCAGCCTACCAGGCTCCTCTGTCCATGGATTTTCCAGGCAAGAGTACTGGAGTGGGGTGCCACTGCCTTCTCCGTTCTCATATCACAGAGCTCACTAAATAGAGAGCAACATCTGGGCCGTTTGTCCCTGACTCTCTGAAGCTTAAAGTTGCCAATTCTGAGACTAAGCCTCCAGGAACAAGAAATTCAGCCATGAAACCACGTTCACATGCTTCTTCACCTGGTAATTACTTTTTGTAAAGACATAGTAGCTTTAAAAATATCAAAACCAGCTCCAAGAGTGGGCATGACTCAGCAGTACACAAACTAGTAAAAAAAGAAAAATGTCATTAACTATTTTGAAATTTTAAAAACTCACCATAAGACTGGCACTTTCAAATGTAGTCATTATTTCCAGGCCCTTGGCTATTTATACAGACAAAAATTGATTCTTTTTTAAAAAGTTGTTCACAGAAATCTTCTTTCAATTTCTTGGGTTTCCATAGGAGACAAAGGTCATATTCTTATTCATAACCAAGCTTGAAGAGATTTAGAATTCACCTGAACTGAGATATTCCTAACTCTCATAATACATGTACCTCCTGGAAAAAGAAATGAAAGCACCTAAAATTTATTGGCCTGTGTTTTTATTCCCTACCTCCTGCCCCTTTCCCCAGAGCGAATATAAAATCGTGTTAAAAAAAAAATTACTTGAACAATTTGAAGATCTAAAAAAGAAATTAATATAGAACCAATATGTGCTTAATGTAGAAAATTTGATAAATACACAAATATTTTAAAATCCAAACCAGATCACCCTAGGATCACAATCTGAAGATTACCATGGGGTCACAGTGAAGTGATTTTGCACACACACACACACACACACACACACACATACAGTACCTGTATATGCTGGTAAATGCTTGTGACCATACCGCGTGTTCTACTAGGAACTGCAGACACGGTGCATGTGTATGACTACTTTCATGCCTAGGGCAGATATTAGTGATCACAGACCACCTTACCTATCTCCTGAAAAACCTGTATGTGGGTCAAGAAACAACAGTTAGAACTGGATATGGAACAAATGGTTCCATATGGTTCAAATTTGTGAAAGAAGTACAACAAGGCTGCGTATTGTCACCTTGCTTATTTAACTTATATACAGAGTATATCATGTGAAATGCTGGACTATATGAATCACAAGCTGGAATCAAGATTGCTGGAAGAAATATCAACAACCTCAGATATGCAGATGTTAACACTCTAATGGCAGAAAGTGAAGAGGAACTAAAGAGACTCTTGATGAGGGTGAATGACAAGAGTGAAAAAACTGGCTTAAAGCTCAACATTCAAAAAACAAAGAACATGGCAACCCAGTCACATTTCTTCATGTCAAATAGAAGGGTGAAACAGAAACAGTGACAAATTTTATTTTCTTAGACTCCAAAATCACTGTGGACATTTACTGTGGCCATGAAATTAAAAGACATTTGTTCCTTGTAAGGAAAGCTGTGACAAACTTAAACAGCATATTGCAAAGAGAGACATGAGTTTACCGACAAAAGTCAATATACTCAAAGCTGTGGTTTTTCCAGTAGTTGTGTTTGGATGTGAGAGTTGGACCATAAAGAAGGCTGAGCGCTGAAGAAATGATGCTTTCAAACTGCAATGCTGGAAAATACCCTTGGACTACAAGAAGATTAAAGCAGTCAGTCTTAAAGAAACTCAACTCTGAATATTCACTGGAAGGACTGATGCTAAAACTGAAGCTCCAGTACTTTGGCCACCTGATCGAAGAGCTGACTCATTGGAAAAAAACCTGAAGCTAGGAAAGACTGAAGGCAAAATGAGAAGAAGGCAGCAGAGGATGACATTGTTAGATAGCATCACTGACTCAATGGACATGAATTTGAGCAAATCCAGGAGATAGTCAAAGACAAGGAAGCCTGTCATGCTGCAGTTCATGAGGTTGCAAATAGTCGGACATGACTTAGTAACTGAACAACAAGTAATATTAAGCTGCCATTTTTTTGAGCCATTGTTTGTCTGTTATTTAATCCTAACAATCACCTTAATGTGTTGGATATAGTTATCCTACTTCTAATATCCTGAAGCTCTAATTTGCAGAGTTGTAAAAAGCCTTTCTAAGAACATGTGGCATTTCAAATAATATGCAAAGAGTGACTTCTCAGTGCCAGACACTGTTTTAAGGGCATTATCTCATTTAGTCACCATAGAAATATTGTCAGGCCAGTCTAGGATGGAGGAACAAAGATTAAGTATCTTTTTTCAGGTCATGCAGAGCTGGAAGGTGGTATACCTGGGATTAAATCCCAGATTCACAAACTCCGTAGGTCCCTTGTCCTCGCTCATCAGTTATTGTGTTAAGATGGAAGTGGCAGAGGTGAGATTCAGCGCCATCTCTACTGATTCCAGAGCCCATGCTCTTGAACCAGAGATGCTCCCAGATGTGGAGAGTAATCAGTGACGTATTGCAATCACTTGTGAACTGTGTAGCATCTCATTAATACTTAATCAGTAAAGTATTGAAGTTTGTGAATGCTGTGTTTTTAAAATCAGAGTGAATTAAAAGTTCCTTTTTTGTGGCTATCCAAATTTCTTATCTTTATAAAAAAGAAATTTCATATTTCCATAATGTTTGCTTTTCTTGTGGTTAAGAAACATATAATGTGTTATCTGTCTTCTTGACAAACTTGTAAGTTTATAGTGGCAATACTATATCATTATATCATGAACCATATCATAGCAGATCTCTAGATTTTGTTCAGGTTGAATAACTGAAACTTCATGAACCACTGAACAGCGACTCTTCATTTCCCAATCCCCCAGCCCCTGGCAAGCACCATTCTACTTTCTTAGAGTTGGCTACCGTAGATACCTCATGTAAGTGGAATTATACATTATTGATCTTTCTGTGACTGGCTTATTTCACTTCTCTTAGCCATTCAATTATACTTCCCTTATGAGGATGTTACAAGATTTTTTTGAGTGCAGGACTCTGATAAATGTGACTTTAAAAAAATCAATGCATAGCATAAAATATATAAATAACATTACATAGAATGTGTGCTCAGTAAGTTATTATTGAATAGAATTTTAAAATTTAGTATTTGATACTTTCCTATAATCCATTACATATATACATATGATTTTATGTGATGTTCATTCTTCCTTTTCCTGTACTTAACACATGGTACCAACATGAAAATTTCCTGTAAATCATAGGAGACATGACATAGAGAGGCTATTATCTTGGATACTCTGAACACTGTATTTCTTATAAATAATTTTCTCTTACAGCTACACAAGGAAGTGGTCACTGGAGTCACTAGAGTTGGAGAATAGAGATTGGTGACCTGTTGACTGGATCATTGAAGCTTAGATTAAAAAAACCTACTCATGTGCTCATAGTCACATTTTCAAAATTCTAAATTAATATTTAAATTTGTCTTCTCTAAGGCTCATACATGAATTTTCAGTTTTCACATTGATTCTTAGTTTGATTTTACAACTAGCTTTAACTGAGAAAGTTTGAGAATATTTACCAAGAGCTCATTCATGTGGAGGAATTAACCTGAAACCTTGTTGTGATATCAAAATAAAGCTCAAGTATTATGAATTTTATTGTTTAGTCAATGGTTTTATTAGCCAGTTTTTCACTTTCAGTGAATGGGTCTTTGAGTTTGAAGTATGATTTGGTAGGTCATAATTTTGGTTTCTTCTCTGTATTCTGAAGTCAATGCATCTCTATCTCACCCTCAAACAAAGTGGATATATCACTTTTATTCTGAACACATATGATTGCTTTGAATTGTTAAGCTTTCTAGAAAACATGTAATATATATTTAGCTCTGTACAGTTAAGAATTAGCATAAATCTTACATCTCATGCTTTAACAAATTTATGAGCATGAGTAGTAAAAGGGAACCTGGGGTGGAATTGGAGAAGGCATTGAGAAGTGAAATAAACAGGCTGTTGAAGGACAAGAAAATTATATAGAGGTTAGATTTTAATTCCAAGTATTTTGTTATGCATTGCCATCATCATGGCACAGGACTTTTCGGAGAGGCTAAAGTACAAAGTTACTCTGTCTGGGCTATTGGTGATTTCTACAGTAACTGAATATACAGTGATTATTGTTTAAAGCTAGTTTGTGTTCTTGCAAAGAAAGTCTTGAAGAGTGTGAAATATTCTGGCCATCTATAACACTAGGTTGTGCGTTTGTGCATGTGAACACACATATATGAACAAGTTATAAATGAAGGAGAAAGAGGCTCATTTAGGAGACAAAACAACCTCCTAAAATGTTTCTTAATAATTTGTCCTATTGGGGCTGGACTCAGATTTTTTCTGGTCTTCAATAGTTTCCATTAACTTTTCAATTTTGTTTCTTTTATTCTTGTCCTTCAGTTTCAAATAAGTGGTTTTTTAATTCAATTGAATTAAATTGTCCTTCAATCCACATTTCTCCATCAAATCCACAAGGATATTGTAAGAGACTTCTTACATGTCTTGCTCTGACATAAGTTCTACAGTAGTTAGAATGCAACTTTGCATTTGCTCTTAGACTGCAAATAATAGAAAATTTACATACCATTCAATTGATTTGAATGGTAAAGATATGTATTATCTTAAGAAGCCCAGATTTGAAGCAGCTTTAGGGTTGGTTCCCTGGAGAAGGAAAATGGCAACCCACTCCAGTACTCTTGCCTGGAGAATCCCATGGAGGGAGGAGCCTGGTAGGCTACAGTCCATGGGGTCGCAAAGAGTCGGACACGACTGAGCGACTTCACTCGCTCACTCACTCACTAGGGTTGGTTAATTCAGCAGTTCATTGACATAAAGGATCTGATTTCTTTTCATCTTTAGGTTCTACCATCTTTATTATACTGGCTTATCTTTAGGCTATTGTTCCTCTTGGTCACAGGATAACTGCAGAAGTTCCAGGCATTGCACCTGGACAAAACACTCTCTATTATAAAAGCATATCTTTTTCTGTGTCTTTTTGTTTTATGCATCAGTGTAGAGATCTACAGAGTAGACTTCTATCTTATGTTTCATTGATCAGATTATACCACATACCCATTTCTAAGGTAGTCACTAGCAAGGGTTTTTTACCATGATTAGGCTAGAGTATTCAGCATTTACTCCTTGGGAGAATGGCATTGAAACATGTATAATATCATATAAAAAATGAATCGCCAGTCCAGGTTTGATGCAGGATACAGGTTTGATGCTTTGGGCTGGTGCACTGGGATGACCCAGAGGGATGGTATGGGGAGGAAGGTGGGAGGGGGGTTCAGGATTGGGAACACGTGTATACCTGTGGCGGATTTGTGTTGATGTATGGCAAAACCAATACAATATTATAAAGTAATTAGCCTCTAATTAAAATAAATAAATTTTAAAAAAAGGAATTAGATTATACTTCATAAGCACTTGACCATAAGGAAGTAGGATAGACAAATGACACGAACCAAAAACAGGGATCTTCCAGGAAGGAAGATATTATCAGTTTCTGCCTATTTCTGCACAGTTCTTTCACATGTCCAACCTTTGATTTGGTCAAAGATTTATACTTGAGACACCAAGGTGCATATGGGAACATTTGAAAAAAAAAAAAAAATTAGAATCAGAAGTCTTTCATAAAAGGTAGAAAAAGAAAAAAACAAAAACCCCACAAAGCAAAGAGCTCCAGTCAAACAAAAACAGATTCCTTCCAAGTGTGGAAATTCAGACTTCAGTGAGTAGAGATGAGGTCAGTCTTGGTCCTTCAAAATTTATGCCATGTTGGAAGCTTCTTCCTTCACATACTGGGTAAGGATGACCTTGTTGAGTGTAGTTACACACTGACCAGGAAGGATCAAGATTGTCCAGGGAACATTGGGGACCTCTTTGATGTCTCCTACAAATTTTGAAAGAATAATTCTACAACTAGAAAGTCAGTTACTTTTTTTTTATGATAATGAAAATGAAAAAGCAGGCATCCATGTGATTTCAGCCTCTCATTGGAAGCTGAATGGTTGCTGATTGCTAGGAGCTGAATTCTATTTTATTTACCTAGTATTACTGTTGTTACTAGGAAACCATGCTTCATAGTTTTGCACTTTATTATGAAAAATAGAATGTCCAATTATTGCAAAGGTATCTTGATGTGTGATTTAGCCTTATATTTAAAACCTCTATGTGTTTTTCAGAAAGTTATTTTATAGTGAATTGGCTGACGCATATTTAATTTTTTTCAAAATTATTTATATCCTCCTCTTTTAAGCTGATTTATGTTTTACAGCTTAGGCAGTTTATCTGTTATTAAAAAATATTTGCAAAACTGTTCCAGAATTGAGGAAACTGTCTAGTGAGTCACTGGATGGTTTTAAAGTCATTGTTATAAATCTCTCTACTTGGTTACTATGGAGCTTTTTGCCTATAAGTCCTAAGCAAAATTCTTCAATGAAAACTGCCTGGACCCTGAAAGTTTTACTGTGTTAAGTGCAAAATTTATCTGTTCTATCTGATTTATCGTAGGTGGCGCTAGTGGTAAAGAACCTGCCAGTGCCATTGCAGGAGACATAAGAGATGTGTGTTAGATCCCTGAGTTGGGAAGATCCCCTGGAGAAGGAGATGGAAATCCACTCCAGTATTCTTGCTTGGAGAATCCCATGGACAGAGGAGCTTGGCTGGCTACAGTTCATAGGGTGGCAAAGAGTCAGACACTACTGAGCGACTAGCACTTTCACTTTCTTTCATCTGATTTATAGTGATGTATATTGCAGCCATGAAATTAAAAGATGCTTACTCCTTGGAAGGAAAGTTATGACCAACCTAGATAGCATATTAAAAAGCAGAGATATCACTTCACCAACAAAGGTCCGTCTAGTCAAGGCTATGGTTTTTCCAGTGGTCATATATGGATGTGAGAGTTGGACTGTGAAGAAAGCTGAGTGCCAAAGAATTGATGCTTTTGAACTGTGGTGCTGGAGAAGACTCTTGAGAGTCCCTTGGACTGCAAGGAGATCCAACCAGTCCATCCTAAAGATTAGTCCTGGTTGTTCATTGGAAGGACTGATGCTGAGGCTGAAACTCCAATACTTTGGCCACCGCATGTGAAGAGTTGACTCATTGGAAAAGACCTAGATGCTGGGAGGGATTTGGGACAGGAGGAGAAGGGGATGACAGAGGATGAGATGGCTGGATGGTGTCCCCGACTCAATGCACATGAGTTTGAGTGAGCTCCGGGAGTTGGTGATGGACAGGGAGGCCTGGCGTGCTGCAGTTCGTGGGGTCACAAAGAGTCGGACACGACTGAGTGACTGAACTGACTGATACATTACAATACAGTATACCTCTGGGAAACTATTTTATAAGACTGTACGAATGTCCATATCTCTGTTGAAATTCCCTTTAATATTGCAGCTGAATCTGTCATTTTCCAAACGTACTCTTCAGAATATTTGAAGAGTAAACTTATACTGGTACAGTAATAACAATGAGTGATATCTTGGATTTATGTTTTTCTTTCAGAAAATTATCTCACTTGATTTCATGCTTATAATGCTACTGCTACTGCTAAGTCACTTCAGTTGTGTCCGACTCTGTGTGACCCCACGAGTCACACAGTCGTGTCCAACTCTGTGTAACCCCATCTGGTTACAATGAAGTTACAGTGGCATTGGACACTTATGTGCCAGTCTGTGAATAAAGATCTGGTATCAGGGTTTGGATTTGCTTGTCTGGCTTTTGTTTGCCTTTTTATATTGAAAGAAGCATTGGTTTTTCAAAATATAAACAGCAACGGTATCTCTTCCAAGCGGTTAAGGCAGTTGCTTTTGATTAAGACACTTTTTTTTCTAGCCTATCAGTACATGTGTAGTCATAGAAGAACACTAAAATCTGACAGATATATTTAAAATTTGAATTTGCTCCCTTGCTGCTAGGCCACTCAAGTATGAAGAACAGAGTCAGGGATTCAGAACCTTTAGTATTAGGAAATGTAGGCAGCAGAATTGAAAATATTAAAGGACAGTTTTTCAGCAGGTGTATGTGTGTGTGTATGTGTGTAATGGATTATACATATTATGATTTGACTCCCTATAAATAGATATAGGAGATGGCTATCTGTAAGAAAACCAAGAAACATGTGGCATTGTCTTTGGGACTTTGTTGTGGTCAGAAGCCAAAAGGGCTTTAAGGAAAGTGTCAGTCGGATCCACCAGTGTGTTGAGAAAAGGGTCAGCAGATGCCTAAAGAGGTCAGGTGGGATGATGGTGGCAGAATATTCACATCACGTTCTTTCCCAAACTGCTTAAATCCAAGAAAAGAAAATTACTTAGATTGAGGCTGCTTTTCAGTGGATAAGAGCAAAAATAATGTTACTCTTTGGGTTCTGAGCAAAAATAGCCCACCTTCACTGCATTTCTCATTTTGCTAGCAATTCTTATCTTTTCAAAATAGTGTTTCTTATATGATCCTATTTTATACCTTAAACAGCCTACTGAAGTAAGCAGATCAGCTATTGCTGTCTCATCTCGTTTTAAGACAAGCAGATCAAGAGGTTAAATAAGAAATGCAAGTCACCCAGTTCTCTAAGGACAAAGGCAGTACTAGATCGCGTTCTCCTTAGTCATGATCCCACAGAAGAGGGTTTCCTGTAGTGGGTGGTAATTTAAGAGTTGCTACCATTTGCACAAGGGCAGGGATAGTCCAAGGGGCTGGAGAACAAGAGATAGGCTAAGCAGGTTCCATCTGACTGCCCCTTGACATTCCTCTTTCAGAACACACATTCTGGGAGAAACAGAACGTTGTGATTGTATTTTGTTTTTCTTTCCTGTCTTAGCTCTTTGTATTCTGAGTATAATTCCAAGTAAATATTTCAGGTTCTGGAGGGTTGGGTTTTGCTCCAAGAACTTTAATATTTGATGAGTCTGGAAACTGAGAATCTGATAAGCATACAACACAGGTTGCTATTAGATTGGGTTTATACTGTTTCCCTAAAATTCATATTTAAAGGTGAATCCTAGATACAATTGACTGTCCAATTATATGTGATTCTTTCTAAATAGGAAGAACCCACAGAGGAGGAGAGGAATAATTTGTGGATGAGTCTTCAAAGCAGGTACCGTTTACAGGGCACCTGTTTCTTTAAAGATAGCTGTAAGAAGACAGATTGCAGGCTATTTTTTCTTTTTTAAAAAAATTCTATTGAAGCTTAGTTGATTTACAATGTTGTTTTAATTTCTGCTGTATAGAAAAGTGACTCAGTTAAACACACACACAAACACACACATTTTTTTCATATTATCTTCTATTGTGGTTCATCACAAGATAGTGAATATAGTTCCCTGTGTTATACAGTAGACCTTTGACCTTGTTGTTTATCCATCCTATATATACTAGTTTGCATTAGCTAATCCCAAGCCTCCAGTCCTTCCCTCCCCTAACCCCCCCTTCCCCTTGGCAGCCACAAATCTATTCTCTATGTCTGTGAGTCTGTTTCTGTTTCGTAGATATGTCCTATTTTAGATTCCACATATAAGGGATATCATATGGTATTTGTTTTTCTCTAACTTCATTTATTCGGAGAAGGCGATGGCAGCCCACTCCAGTACTCTTGCCTGGAAAATCCCATGGATGGAGGAGCCTGGTAGGCTGCAGTCCATGGGGTCGCTAAGAGTCAGACATGACTGAGCGACTTCACTTTCACTTTTCACTTTCATGCATTGGAGAAGTAAATGGCAACCCACTCCAGTGTTCTTGCCTGGAGAATCCCAGGGATGGCGGAGCCTGGCGGGCTGCCATGTATGGGGTCCCACAGAGTCGGACACGACTGAAGCGACTTAGCAGCAGCAGCAGCAGCAACTTCATTTATTATAGTAATCTCTAGGTCCATCCATGTTTCTGCAAGTGGCATTATCTCATTCTTTTTGTGGCTGAGTAGTATTTCAATATATATGTACCATATCTTCTTTATCCATCCATCTCTTGATGAACATTTAGTTTGTTTCCATGTCATGGCTATTGTAAATAGTGTTGCTATGAACACAGGTGTGCATGTAATTTTTGAATTATAATTTTGTGTGGGTATATGCCCAGAAGTGGGGTTACTGGATCATATGGTAACTCTATTTTTAGCATTTTAAGGAATTGCCATACTGTTCTCCATAGTGGCTGCATCAACTCTCATTTCCACTAATAGTGTTAGAGTGTTCCCTTTCTCCATACCCTCTCCAGCATTTGTTATTTGTAGGCATTTTAATGATGGCTATTCTGAGTGGTGTGAGGTGGTACTTCACTGTAGTTTTGATTTGCATGTTTTTAATGATTAGCTATGATGAACATCTTTTTATGTGTCTGCTTGCCATCTGTATGTCTCCTTTGGAGACTGTCTATTTAGGTCTTCTGGCCATTTTTTGATTGGGTTGTTTGTTTTGTTGTTGTTGTTATTGAGTTCTATGAGCTGTTTGTATATTTTGGAAATTAAAGCCCTTTTCTGTCACATCATTTGCAAATAATTTCTCCCAGCCCATAGGCTGTCTTTTTGTTTTGTTTATGGCTTCCTTTGCTCTACAGAAGCTTGTAAGTCTGATTGGATCCCATTTGTTTATTTTTGCTTTTATTTCTGTTGCCTTGGGAGACTGACTTAAGAAAACATTGCTATAATTTATGTCAGAGAATGTTTTGCCTACATTCTCTTCTAGGAATTTTATGGTATCCTGTCTTATATTTAAGTCTTTAAGCCATTTTGAATTTATTTTGTGTATGCTGTGATGGTGTGTTCTAACTTCATTGATTTACATGGGGCTGTTCAAATTTCCCAGCATCACTTGCTGAAGAAACTGTCTTTTCCCCCTTGTATCAGGCTGTATTTTAAACCTCTGAAGTGATGCAAATATAGTAATAATTATCAAAGATTTTTCAGTTCAGTTTAGTTCAGTCACTCAGTCGTGTCCAACACATGGCAACCCCATGCCTGCAGCACACCAGCCCTCCCTGTCTATCACCTGTTCCCGGAGTTTACTCAAACTCATGTCTATCAAGTCTGTGATGCCATCCAACCATCTAATCGTCTGTCGTCCCCTTCTCCTCCGCCTTCAATCTTTCCCAGAATCAGAGTCTTTTCAAATGAGTCAGTTCTTCACATCAGATGGCCAAAGTATTGGAGTTTCAGCTTCAGCATCAGTCTTTCCAATGAATATTCAGCCCAACTCTCACATCCATACATGACTACTGGAAAAACCATAGCCTTGACTAGACAGACCTTTATTGGCAAAGTAATGTCTCTGCTTTTTAATATGCTGTCTAAGTTGGTCATAACTTTTCTTCCAAGGAGCAAGCGTCTTTTAATTTCATGGCTGCAGTCACCATCTGCAGTGATTTTGGAGCCCTGAAAAATAAAGTCTGTCACTGTTTCCACTGTTTCCCCATCTACTTGCCGTGAAGTGATGGGACCAGATGCCATGATCTTAGTTTTTGAAATGTTGAGTTTTAAGCCAACTTTTTCACTCTCCTCTTTAACTTTCATCAATGAAACATACTGAGAAGTCTGAAATAAGGAAGGGTAAGAGGTAACCCCTTGAGCTTTGGATCATCAAAAAACTACAAGATAGTTTCTGAACTATATTAATCTCTTTAGTTTTCTCTTTTACTGGAGGATTGGGCCACTACTTCTCCACCCTCCTAACTTCCCATAACATGCCCATCCTGAGTGTTTTTTTCCATTAACATTGGTACCACCTATGGAATTTCTTTTATCATTTGAATAATCAAAATCAAATCATGAATCACATGCCTGGCAGCCTTCTGTCTTAAGGAGTAGCACCAGCAGAGCTGGTGAGCAGAACTCTGGCCTCAGAGCAAAGGAGATGCAGCAGAAATAGTTACATAGGCCTTGGAAGGGAATCTGCATGAAATGATGGCATCTGTGAGAGAGCACTTTGTAAACTATAAAATGTTCTGCAAATATGAGGCTTTACATAAATCAGTCTCAAGAAGTTGGCCTCAGAGTTCAGGCACTGTCTATACCTTCTGAACCCATTGCTTACACATGCTGACACTGCAGTGAAAATCAAATTTGAAGACAGTCACCATCAGTGATAACTATATTAAGTGAAATATTTGCTGAAAATCTCTGAAGGACAATGTGCTATTCTCAACATGCTATTATTTGTTTAAGTAAAAAGGCAAAAGGAGAAGTGGGCAGCAGAGAGTGAGATGGTTGGATGGCATCACCGAATCAATGGACACGAATTTGAGCAGACTCTGGATAATAATGAAGGACAGAGGAGCCTGGTGTGCTGCAGTCCATGGAACCACAAAGAGTTGACTTAGCGACTGGACAACAAAAATGTCTAAAGTACCTCAATCCCAAGGGAAATTTATGGAACAGTTTGCTTGCCCATCTTTTACAGAAGAAAAAAAAAATAAGATGCAGAATGTATACCAGCCTTTCATCTCCCACCCCCCTGGCCCCTTTGGATGGACCTACTGTCTGTGTGACCATGCCTCCCCTGGCTGCAGGTATTGGGTCAAGGTGAACCCCTGGCTCAAGATTGGTCCACTTATTGCTGGCCAATGACCAGAGACATGAGTGGATGGTCTGGCCTGTAAAGATGAGTTGCGACCATCTGATATTCTTTGGGCAGGGAACCAGCAAATCCAGCAGAGAGTCACTAACTTAAGGATCTATAGGCGTAAAGAGGAAGCTGCCCATTATGATCATGTTTAAGATGGATAGAGAAGCCAAACAATAGGAAGGAGAATGACAGAGGTGTTCTAAGATGCACAGAAGTGGTGAGAGAAATGAAGATAAGAAAGTGACTGCTGGGACTTTGGTGGTGGTCCAAAGGCTAAGACTTGTGCTCCCAATGCAGAGGTCCTGGTTCAGTCCCTGGTCAGGGAACTAGATTCCCACATGCTGCAACTAAGAGTTCAAATGCAAGGCAACTAAAGATCCTGCATGTTGCAATGAAGATCGAAGATCCTGCTGCCACAACTAAGACCTGGAGCACCCACATAAATAAGTAAATAAAAATGAAAAAAAAAAACAAAAAACAAAGTTACCTTGGAGTCAACCCATCCTCTGGTCTCTGGTTGGGTGTTTTTTCTTGGTTTCCTATAATACTTCACTGAATTTAAAATAAATTCTCTTTCTTTCTTAAGATAGATGGAGTGATTTTTTTTTTTATTTGTAGTAGTGTTAAGTAGAAGAGAAAGTTTATTGCTGGAGATTATCTGCCTAATAATTGGATCTAAAATCAGGCTTACATGACCTTTCAGATTCTCCTATCTCAAAGCTCCTTATTTTCTCCCAAGAAACTTTTTCAGCATTTTCTAGGATCCTTCTGAAAGTCTCAACGAATAGGTCAGATTTTGTGGATTCCAAGAACTATAACATCCCATTAATAGAGAGAGCTCAGAGCAACCTTCAAATTAAACCATGTAGGCAGTCACCTACTTTGTTAATGAACATTGCTGTTTCATTGGTTTTAAGGTAAGTATAATTTAGATCAATGCTTTGAAGGAACACTGTAAAATTATCACTTGGAGAGCCTCTCATTCTCTTTCAAGAGCAGCCTCCATCTTCACTGTAACAAGTGTGCTTTTTCTAGAGAGACTGTGCCTGCAGTAACTATTCATGTATAACATCGTAGGCTCCTGTATCACTTTTGTTGTAATGTAATCCAGCTTGTATTTATTCTGCTTTACAGTTAACCTGGGGAAACAAAGAGCAGTTGAACTATTGGAATGAATTAAGCCTATAAGAATTTTTATCTTAAGAAATTTATTCTGAAATGTACTTCTTTAGAGTTCTGATGTATTTGAATCAAAGATTTGAGAATACTAAAGTCACTGTCAGTTATCACCAAGGAATGCATTTAGAAATATTTTTCAGTTGGGTGATCACAAAAGAAATTTGACATACATTTAAAAAGCTGTCAGTTTATAATTTTGTAGTTATCACCAAGGATAAAATACATCCTAATTTTAAATGGCTGAGTTTGTTATAGAAATCAATTTTGTCATTGTCTTTTGGGTATTGCAAATACAAAGACTGTATTAAAGTCAAGTATTTATATAATCCATATAGAATTCTAGGATAAACCAGATTTGTGAATTTGTATGATGCAAACATTAGGTATGTGTCTATGGAGTTTGTAGATGATTGGTAGGATTGTTCTAAGTCCTTAGTCACCTCCCATATCTTTCCATCCATCATTCTGAAAATGAAATGGATTATGACCATCATCTATTGTGTAAGAATGATTTAGAAATCATAGTGACTGCATTCTCCAGTGTGCATGTGGGGAGTTTCTTCTTGGATATTTAAAAGCATTAAAGTTCAATATATTAAATGTAATTTTATCTGAATTAAAAAAAAGAAAAAGAAACAGAAGCAAAACTTAAGAATTTTCTCTACTTCAGATAAATGTTTTCTCTTCTTCCTAAGAAGTTGTACTGTTTCTTCAGAGACTCATCTGGCCTCTGGTTCAAGATACAGGTCTAAATATTCCTTTATTCACATCTCTCAGTAAATTTCATAGAGATGCTAATTAAAATACATAAAAGGGAACAGAGTCATGATTAGCTGTGAAGAAGGTGATGTAGGCTGGGGCATCAAAATACTAAGCAGTTTGGCAGAGAATTTCTGAAAGAGAATGATGGGATTATTCTGAGGAATAAACTAGACAGGAGGGCATTTCATCTCACACATGCACTGAAGTCTTCGGTGGAGAGTTATCCCTTGTAAGGAAGAATGGTTCCTCACTGAGAGTCTTGGAAACAAGCATACAGACAGAATGAAAGGTGCCAGGAAGGACCCACTGAAATGACGAGTGGAAAGGACATCTTCAGAACAAGTGTGCTAGTCTTCCCTCTTCCATCCTTCTTACTTTCCTCCATCATCAATATGCAGAGTTCCTGATCTCATGTGTTTATCCTCAGACTAAATTCAAAGAACTGTACATTAAAGAAATTAATTGCTGTGCTGAGGTGTAGGATTGGTTTTGGCACAAAGGATGTAGCCCTTACCATTTTAGCTTGATCAGAGAGGCTGGGGGTTGGGTGTGGTCCAAGTATAAGTGTCTGTTCTATCTCTGAGCACCTCCATGAAAGACTTGCTTGCAGCCAGCCTCCCATGAAAGGAAACAGACCTTTGTACTTGCAGGGATATGCCATTCCAGCTACCTTCATTCATAAATATGAACGGATGTCTCAGGACTGTCAGATATTTGGGGAAATAAATAGCACAAGAAGAAGCAGCAAAAACAAGTGGCCTAAAAAGAAACTGATGAATTTTGGACAGCAAATAATTTTAAAAATCATTTACTTGATAATCATTTACCAGATGTTTCCTAAATATCCAGTGTGTTCCAGAAACTGTTATAGGCACTTGGGCATATCAGTGAATGAAACAAAGATCTCCACTTCATGGAGCTTACATTCTAGCAGAATAATTTATGTATAATATCATTTATTAAAATAAACAAAAGGAATATGTAATGCATATAAGATGGTAAAGATGCAAATAGAACACATAAAATAGTGTAAAAGGGATAAAAGTATTGTGATGGGGCAGAGTGAGTTGTGGTTTTAAATAGTTAGACCAGGCATTAATGGGAAGATGCCATTTGAGCAAAGAATTGAAACTAGTAAGAGAATCAGCCAAGATTCCAGAGCTTTTTAGGAGGAGGGGACAGTCAGTGCAAAGACCCTAACACAGGAGTTCATCTAGTATCCTTTCAGATAAGCAAGGATGCTTCACTTCTGGTTGCAGCAAAGGATTGAGGCAGAGTAATAGGAGGGAAATAACCCAGTCCAGGCCTTGTAAGGCCTTGTAGGCTTTTACTCTGAAAAGTAACTCTGAAATGGAAAGCCCTTGCAGAAAAAAAAGCAAAGAAGTTACATGATCTGACTTCACATTTAAAAGGATCATGATGGCTGCTATGGGGAGGGCAGGGCTGAAAACAGTTCAGAGGCTGTTGCTGAAATCCAGGGAAGACATGATGATGAATGGGACTAGGGTGTTAGCAGTGGGGATGGTGGGAAGTGGCTTATCAGAGTATGTTTTGGAGGTAGAGAAGGCAAAGAAAAATCATACCCTTGTTTAACGGCTACAGTGACCTGATGGAAGAAGTCCAAGCTCAGTTACCAGATGACATGAACCAATAGAACAATGACAAAAACTTTATCAAAAAAGTAATGAAAATCTTCACAGAGATGCAATAAGATCATAGGAAGGACATTTATGGGCATTAAAAAAAAACTGTAATTTTTCCAAAACAAAAAATGAACTGAAAAAAATATAATTCACTGCTGAGAGTTACAGAAGATAAACAAAGGAAATATCTTACTCTGCAGAGAAAAACAAAATAAAAATTAAGATAGATTTGAAAGATAGGTTCAGGAAGCTGAACTTGTGAATATAAAGAAGCCCAAATGGTGGAAAATATCTAGATTGAAAGGCAGTGCAAAAAATTAATTTGTACAGGAAAATTTCCTTAAGCTTATAAAAAGGTGGAAAAAAGGCTTGACATCATATATTGAAAGGATTTACAAGACCCAGGTACACCAAGACTTATTCTAATGAAGTTTCTGAATTTCAGGAGTCATGAGAAAATCTTTTATTTCTAGATTCAAGGAAAATTACTCACAGAGAAAAGGCAGTTAGCATCAGATTTCCATTTGCTACAGTGAAACCTGAAAGATAATCTTTTGGGAGAAATAGACTGTGATCTAAGCTTTAAATACATTGATAAGATATTGCTCATCTTACAGATCCACTAGAGGACATGAACCCTATCTGAAGAAAACTCTTAGGAAAGAAAACTGCCAACAAGGAAAATAGAGTGAATTTCACTCAGTTGTTGTTTAGTCACTAAGTTGTGCCTGATTCTCTGTAACCCTATGAATTGCAGGATGCCAAGTACACGAGTCCTTCACCATCTCCTGGAATTCACTCAAATTCATGTTCATTGAGTCAGTGATGCTATCTAACCATCTCATCCTCCACCACCCCCTTCACCTTTTGCCTTCAGTCTTTCCCAGCATCAGGGTCTTTTCCAGTGAGTCAGCTCTTCACATCAGGTGGCCAAAGTATTGAGCTTCAGCTTTGGCGTCAGTCCTTCCAGTGAATTTTCAGTGTTGATTTCACTCCATAGATTATGTAATTAAGAAAAATTGGAAGATATTAGTAATTATGATGAATATAAATATTTCTTCTCTCAACAAGAATAAAATAAAGTCAATTGACTATCTACCTATCTATCCATCTGTCTACCTCAATGGTTGTCTATCTACCTACATCAATAGATACTGATCATATTACTGAAAAAGGACAATGCAAGTGCTAAGTAAACTTTAAAATGGAAAATACATGTAATAGAAGACTAAATGACGGCCTGCAGCTGAAATTCTGAACTATTTTGGCAAAATCCAGAAAGACGTTGAGTGCAGAGCTAGGGAAAGTGGGCTAGAGGTGGGAGGTAAAGGCAATCTCAAGTTTCATTTCCAGAGTTGGGAGAATGTTGGCGAACACTTTGATGGAAGTAATAGTTGTTGCATTTTTATGTCATCAGCCAAAGTGAAAAGCATAGGAGAATTTACAAATTAATGTTAGTAGGTAGGGGGGGATAAAAATAACTGATGCAGACCAAGAAGTAACAAAGTGAATGAAAGAAAATCACACAGGATAAAAGTAAAAACATAAAGAAGATAGAAGGTAAAATGAACTATATTACTTTTCAAGATAAGAACAAACTGAATTTACCTATCAAAAGACAGAGAGCAATAAGTTGGGATAGAACAATAAATCCAGGTATATGTTGTTTTTAAAGAATCTACCTAAGTCAAAGTGACCAAGAAAAGTCAAATCTAAAATCTCATTTTAAAAGACATATATAATATTCCTTGCCTTTCAGTCCACCAAAGGTTTGAGCTTAACAGAATTCCCTTGAGCTGTTCAAGACACCCGAGCAGTTTCCATTTGAAGAGAAATTCTGGGTACTAAATCTTCATTGGGAATTCTAAACGATCTGATCAAAGGGTACACGAACTGAACTGATAATTAGCCAGAGTTCGTACAGGTGAGAAAAGCAAAGAAGAGTTAAACTATGTCATTTTAGTGAGAACCTTCGTTGTCAGTGTGTTCCACTAAAAGAGAAGATTCTCCTCTGGGCTTCCACCTTCATATATTTTTCAGTATAATCAGATTCAGATGAGGTTTTGGAATTTGTAATTTTTGTAAGCTCCCTGGTGATTCAGAAATGCAGTTGGGTTTAGAAATGATTCCTCTAGGCTCAGATGCAACCTATGTTAGTGTTATATGATACAGTGAATACAGAACAAAAACAGCACCAGCTTGAATTGTACTCAAAATTACTTACATATGAGTAGTCTTGACAATCCCTGAATATGGCCTTTGGTTGAGGAGGGACTCTGGGTGTCTTTGGCCTGACAGTTGACAAGGTACCTATGCCAATAGGGCCAGGCAGCCCTTAAGGTCAGAGAAGACTACTTCAGTTTCAGATAATCACTGTTAGCAGGTAGAAAACCTCTATACCATATTGATTAAATTAATTTTTCTTGCTCAATGGCAAAATTCTAAAATCAGGAAATACGTGTCACAAGTTAGTATTTGCTATCTGTGCTAGCCAAATGAACACTGACAGGTTTCTCTATTGAAGGAACCATTGCTACTTCTCAATGAGTTCCTTGACATGCTATATAAAATGCATTTTAATTATGTTTCTTTCTTTGGTCTTTGCCCTCTCAGGCTTTTTACAAAAAACAGCAGGAACCTCTACAACATTTGATGTTATTTTTAAGATGCAATCCAAAAACTAGTTTGTTTGCCAGCATGCAGTAGTGTTACAAAATTATACTTAGACTATCCAGGGATATTTTTTAGGGAAAGATCTATAGTCTAGCTGTCATTTAGTTTCAGGCTTAGAGTAATGGAAGGGGATAAAGTAATGCATAACTTCTTCCTGTCCACAATTTTCTCCACACTGAGGTCTTATGCTTCTAACAATGACTATAAAACTCTGGCTTGTGAGTCCTTCAGTGTCAAAAATTCTGTAACCTTCTCAAACAGCAGTTCTCCAACCTTTTGTGCTTGCTTCATACTTTTGATAACTAGACTTTTTCTCAGGCACAGTTAAGAGATTTACATATTCAAAATGGGATATTTTCAAGGTGTTACCTGAGTTATTTATTGTTCTCACAGAGATCAATCTTAGCATCAAAAATAGTAGGACAACCAGATATTATGTGCCTTCTGATATGCAATATGAATTTCACAGCATCACCTACAAAGTATTCTTGCCAAAAATGCTTAACTGAAACTAATCAAGCTTTTAGCTCTAACTTCCAGTTTATAGAAAATACAAAGGAAAGGAAAAGGGAGTTAAATGATACTGTATCCACACTCCCTTTAGTCCATCATATAACAGTGTCTTTCCCTGCAGCTTCAAAGTCCTCCACCTTATCTCTGTTCATTGTACTTTACTGGCAAAACCTTGCTTTGGTTAAATCTAACATTCCATTCTCTCAGCCAACTGCATGAGCAACAGTTTATGGCTGAGAGAAAGCACACAGCCCTGCTGACTGGTATCATTTTGAATCTCTTACCACAAACCTCAAGTGAGCCCTCGGGACTCCTTGGCAATTCACTGTCCTCAAACCTCCTAAACCACTTTCCTCTTCCTCACTCACAACTGATCAGCTCGCTTCTCATTTTACTGAGAAAATGAAAGCAGTCATCAGAGAATTTCCTTGCCTACCCACCACAAAATCTGTTCTTCTGCTTTCAGCTTTCCCATAAATTCAGTCTTTCCTTTTCAAGGGTTGAATACACTTATTGTGCTCCTAGGTAAAGCTAACTCCTCCCTTTCGGCCCCAATCAGCACATAGGGACATTTTCCCCTGCAACTTTCCCTGTTTTTTTAATCTTCCAAATTTCCCTATAAGCTGGATTAGCATCAAGAAGACTGTAATATTTTTATCCATTAATCCTGTTGGCCTGTTACTTCACACTGTAGCAAATTTCTAGAGAAGGCCTTGTGTAAATCCAGTGTATCAGCTTCTTCAGTTCAGTGCAGTTCAGTCGCTCAGTTGTGTCCAACTCTTTGCGACCCCATGAATTGCAGCATGCCAGGCCTCCCTGTCCATCACCAACTCCCGGAGTTTACTCAACTCACGTGCATCGAGTTGATGATGCCATCCAGCCATCTCATCCTCTGTCGTCCCCTTCCCCTCCTGCCCCCAATCCCTCCCAGCATCAGAGTCTTCTCCAATGAGTCAACTCTTTGCATGAGGTGGCCAAAGTACTGGAGTTTCAGCTTCAGCATCATTCCTTCCAATGAACACCCAGGACTGATCTCCTTTAGGATGGACTGGTTGGATCTCCTTGCAGTCCAAGGGACTCTTAAGAGTCTTCTCCAACACCACAGTTCAAAAGCATCAATTCTTCGGCGCTCAGCTTTCTTCACACTGACCTGCCTCTTGAGAAACCTATATTCAGGTCAGGAAGCAACAGTTAGAACTGGACATGGAACAACAGACTGGTTTCAAATAGGAAAAGGAGTACGTCAAGGCTGTATATTGTCACCCTGCTTGTTTAACTTCTATGCAGAGTAAATCATGAGAAATGCTGGGCTGGAAGAAGCACAAGCTGGAATCAAGAGTGCTGGGAGAAATACCAATAACCTCAGATATGCAGATGACACCACCGTTATGGCAGAAAGTGAGAAGGAACTAAAAATCCTCTTGAGGAAAGTGAAAGAGTGAAAAAGTGAAAAAGTTGGCTTAAAGCTCAACATTCAGAAAACGAAGATCATGGCATCTGGTCCCATCACTTTATGGCAAATAGATGGGGAAACAGTGGAAACAGTGTCAGACTTTATTTTGGGGGGCTCCAAAATCACTGCAGATGGTGACTGCAGCCATGAAATTAAAAAACGCTTACTCCTTGCAAGGCAAGTTATGACCAACTGAGATAGCATATTAAAAAGCAGAGATACTACTTTGCCAACAAAGGCCCGTCTAGTCAAGGCTATGGTTTTTCCAGTGGTCATGTATGGATGTGAGAGTTCAGCTTCTTAACCTCCTATTTTTCCTACCTCATCCCTGCCCCCCAAATTAAAGAGACTAGTATTGTGAACATCTACACCACTGCTGCTCAGCTTCAGAAGTAAAATGTTACACACTTAGAGCTTTTCTTTTCTCTCTCCTGGATCACAGTTCCCACCCCTGAACCCAGAGGCAGCTCATGTGGCAACAGGAAAACTGGGATACTCATTTCCTCTGCTGCGGGAAACATAGTTGATGATGGTCTTAGATGATTTTCTTCTGAATTTGCCACCGTATTAATTCCCCCAGGGTGTTCCCAGTAATGATTGTACCTGGTGGGGACACAGATTCAGGCCTGTTTCTCTCTGTTGCAAAATGTCCATGAACAGTGACTGGCTTAAGCACTCCTCACCGCCCCTGCCACGCCATTCTTACGTCCCTGGTACAGGTGAGTCTCTCACTCGATCCTTCTTCATCTCCTGTCTCCTTTCGCAGGTACCAATCTTGCCTTGGAGAGGGAGGGTTTTCCTGATACTCCTGCTTCTTCTCCTTCATCCTTCACAGCCGTTTTCCCTAAAAGTTTTTTGACATCTAGTCCTATCTTGGAATACCAAAGTACCACAGACACTATCCTGATTTTTGGTGTTTATTATTTTCATGTCTGTTTGTCTTTCTGTCATATATATACATATATATATATATATATATGACAGAATAATATATATGACAGAAATATATATATACATTATATATATAATATATATGTGTATATATATACACATATATATATTTGCTTTCTTAAAAGCAGTTTTATTGAGAGATACAATTCACATCCCATCCAATTCACCCATTTAAAGTATACTCATGTATTATTGTTTTAGGTTATTAAGCTTTGTACATAGCTTTTATAGCTTGCTTTTTTCACAATGATATTTGTTTAAGATTTATCTATGTTATATAGCTGATAATTCATTTTTACTGCTATATTAATATATTATGTAAATACATTATATTCATTCATTAACCTATTAATGCACATCTATATTGTTCCAAATTATTGCCCTTGTAATATTGTAATGAAGACTCTTTTATCTGTCTCCATTGTATACTCCTATAGTTTCTCTGTGATATACAGGAGTTAAATGCTGAGTCATAGTGTATGTGCATGTCTCCAAAGTTGTTGTTTCAGTTTGCACTCTTACTAGCAGAAAATGAGACATCATGGTTCTCTGGATTATTGTCATCTATTGATTTGTCAGATTTTTTGGTTTTGGTAATATAATGGATGAAAAGTATCTTGCATGTGTGCTAAGTCACTTCAATTGTGTCTGACTCTTTGTGACCCTATGGATTGTAGCCCACCAGGCTCCTCTGACCATGGGATTCTCTGGGCAAGAATACTGGAGTATGCTGCCATGCCCTCCTACAGGGGATCTTCCCAACCCAGGGATTAAACCCATGTCTCTTATGTCTCCTGCATTGGTAGGCAGGTTCTTTACCACTAATGCCACTTGGGAAGCCCAAAAAGTACCTTAGTATGGTTTTAATACACTTTTCCCTGATTACTAGTGAGATAGAGCATATCTTATATATTTACTGGCACTATGAGTGTCCCTTTTTTTGACATATCTATTTATTAATAATACATTTGTCCATTTTTCTACTAGGTTGTTTGTCTTATCAACATTGGAATTCTTTATATATTCTGGATATCAATGTTCTGTCAGTTATATTCATTGCAAATATATTATTCCAGGCTGTGACATGTCTTTTCACTTTTTTACAGTAACTTTTGAATCACAGAAATATAAAATTTTAATGTAGTCAAATATTTCAGTCTTTTTCTTTAAGCTTCTCTTTGTCTCTCCCCTTTCTTTTGGTATGTCTAGTTCCAGAAATTCTACTCTATCTTGACATCATAAATGTATTCTCACAATTTATTCCGGAGGATTTAAAATTTGCCTTTCACATTTAGGTTTCAGTGTATCTGGAACTGATTTTTGTGTATTGTTACATAACAATTCAATTCATTTTTTCCTATTCGAATAACAACCCAGTGTTGTATGTTGAGTAGTCTATTCTTTCCTTGCTGATCAGAATGCCATATATCAAGTATCCATATATTTGGATATGTTTATGAGATCTTTATTCTGTTTTATTGATCTGTTTGTCTGTTCTAGCACCATTATCACACCTTTTAAAAATTATTACAGTTTTATGAGTCTTGCCATCTTTTTCTTCAAAACTGCCTTGACGCTTCTTGATTTTGCATATCCATACAAGTTTAAAATCAGCTTGTGATATTCCATGAGAAATGCTGTTGAGAATTTGATTGGAATAGCATTGAAGTATCCAATTAATATGGGAAAAAATGGGCATCTTGACAAAACGGACTCTTTGTACACATGGACATGGTTTATCTTTTGATTTATTCAGGTTTTTAATTTCTTTCAATAAAGTTTTAAAATTTTATTCCTAAACCCCTTATATTTTTGTTGCTACTGCGAATGGCTGTATAAAAAATATATACAATTTCTTTCTTTGTGCCTGTTTAACCTTTAACTCTATGTCACAATTTGAATAAAACAATATCCTGTCCCAGGTATATTCATTGCAAAATTTTCACCTATCTTAGCAAACACACACTCTTCCTCTAGTCATGACTGAATGGTAACTATTCCATTCCAATTTTTTTCCCCTGAAGTCCTGTCTGTTGCATCATAATCCCTTTAACTCAACATTTTATTTTATATAAAGCACTTTGACTAGAAACAAAAATAGAGTTTACATAATAATCAAATTTGGTGGCACACAAGTGAAGGACTGTCTCTTTAGAATGTTATCTCAAAGAAAATATTTTCTATGGTAAAGTCTCACTTCTAGGTATGTTAAGACCACAGAACTGAGAATAAATTTTTCTAACTTAAACTGACACTATAGGAAAATAGGATGTATTTATTTTCTGGCTTTGACTTAGTTGTCTGAAGACATGATATCAGCTGATAGAAGGAAAATCCCAGGGTGGTCTCTTTGTTTTATGGACAGTCATGCCCTCCGCAGGGCTTCCCAGGAGGTGCCATGATAAACAATCTGCCTGCCAATGCAGGAGATGCAAGAGACAAGAGTTTGATTCCTGGGTTGGGAAGATCCCCTGGGGGAGGAAATGGCAACCTACTCCAGTATTCTTGCTTAGAAAATTCCATGGACAGGGGAGCCTGGCAGGCTACAGTCTATGGGGTCACAGAGAGTTGGAAACGACTGCACACACATGCTTAATGCACAATGCCCTCAGCATTGTATCTTTGTAATCATATTGTAGTTGGCCTGTGTGTTTACTCATACCATGACTGAAATGTGCAGAGAAAAAGTAATTTGGTTCCTCAACACTTTACTTCCTGAAACAGATCTAATCAGTGTCGTGAACCCTTCTGTGCTGCAGAGAAAGTCTTAAACTGCCAGGAGTGAGTTCTCTGTGGCTTCCGGTTTAACTCAATGTTGTGTTTGGTGTGGTGTCTCTGCTTGTGGCATTGGCATTGCATATGTGCTCAGTTGTGTCCGACTCTTTGTGACCCCATGGACTGTAGCCTGCCAGGCTCCTTTGTCCATGTGATTCTCGAGGCAAGAATACTGGAGTGGGGTGCCTACTTTAGGGGATCTTTTGACCCAGGAATCAAACATACATCTCCTGCAGCTCTTGCATTTGCAGGTGGATTCTTTACCACTGAGCCACCTTTGTGTGTGGAGCATGAGTTATTTTAATTGTGGATTTAAAAAAAATTGTTATGAATTCCTTTCTATAAGTGTTTGAAAAGGCTGTTGCTTGTATATAAATGTTCAGACTTCCTCCCTCTGTGTGACTGTCCTGTTCGTGGCTCTGTGGACGTCCTTCTGTTACCTTCTGGCTCCCTAGTCACGTATGCCTTGATGCTGTCCCTTGTTTCACTGGCCACACTTCCACTAATGGCCTCTGCTGCTGACCTTTTCCCTGGACTCAGTGGTCCCCTTCTGCTGAGGGGTCCCAGTTGAGTTTCGCAAACTCCTGGGTCTTTCTGGTGATGAGATCACTTTGTCCTTGTTGTAGCAACTCCCTCCAGGAAGTTTCCTGGTCCAATTCTCTACTACTTTGCAGGCACTTCTGAGTCTTTTCCATGCTACGTGGAAGCCAAACACAACCCAGGGTATTAACTCGGACTTTGAGCTGAACTTTGCTAAGTGGCCACTGCCAGCTCCTGGGGCTGCCCCCAGAAGAGGGGTACTGAGGGCACTGAAGAGGTAGTCCCTTTTCTTTCCTTTAAAGGTATTTTTGATATAGGCCAATTTTTAAAAGTTTTTATTGAATTTGTTGCAATATTGCTTCTATTTTTATGTTTCAGTTTTTGGCTGCAAGGCATGTGGGATCTTAGCTCCCCAACCAGGAATTGAACCTGCATGCCCTGCACTGGAAGGCAAAGTTTTAGACACTGGACTGACAGGGCGGTCCCAGGGTAGTCACTTTTCTAAGGCTACAAATGTAGCATGGGGAAAATAGTCTCTCTGCTTTTGCCTTTGCCCTCGGGATCTCACTGGCATGTTGACTCAGGCTAGGGTGTGGGGAGACAGGAGCAAAAAGTGAGGAAACTCCTGTCAGTTGTGTGACTGCTTTCCTCCCTATCCATGTCTTTCTTCCCCTTTCCACACACCCCTTGAGTTTCCTGTCCTTTTCTGATACTGGCTTTCCCTATATCATATCTCCTTCTTTGCTGTGGTCCACCTGGCTTTGGGCCACAGTAGTAGTTGAATTTAGTAAGCAATTTCTGATGATAGGAGATACAAAAATCTTACCAATGTTATGTATGCAAACAATAGGTTTAGATTTTTAATTGTGTTTTTATTAAAATAGCATGCTAGGTGTCTTAAAGATCTTTTTTTTAATTTTATTTTATTTTTAAACTTTACAATATTGTATTAGTTTTGCCAAATATCGAAATGAATCCGCCACAGGTATACATGTGTTCCCCATCCTGAACCCTCCTCCCTCCTCCCTCCCCATACCATCCCTCTGGGTCATCCCAGTGCACCAGCCCCAAGCATCTAGTATCGTGCATCGAACCTGGACTGGCAAGTCGTTTCATACATGATATTATACATGTTTCAATGCCATTCTCCCAAATCATCCCACCCTCTCCCTCTCCCACAGAGACCAAAAGACTGTTCTATACATCAGTGTCTCTTTTGCTGTCTCGTATACAGGGTTATTGTTACCATCTTTCTAAATTCTATATATATGCGTTAGTATACTGTATTGGTGTTTTTCTTTCTGGCTTACTTCACTCTGTATAATAGGCTCCAGTTTCGTGCACCTCATTAGAACTGATTCAAATGTATTCTTTTTAATGGCTGAGTAATACTCCATTGTGTATATGTACCACAGCTTTCTTATCCATTCATCTGCTGATGGACATCTAGGTTGCTTCCATGTCCTGGCTATTATAAACAGTGCTGCGATGAACAATGGGGTACACTTAAAGATTTAGCCTATACCCTATATAAGGTGGGGCTACTCAGTTCAGTTCAGTTCATTTGCTCAGTCGTGTCTGACTCTGCAACCCCATGGACTGCAGCACACCCGGCCTCCCTGTCCATCACCAAATCCTGGAGTTTACTCAAACTTGTGTCCATTGCATCGGTGCTGCCATCCAACCATCTCATCCTCTTTCGTCCCCTTCTCCTCACACCTTCAATCTTTCCCAGAATCAGGGTCTTTTCAAATGAGTCAGTTCTTCCCATCAGGTGGCCAAAGGATTTCAGCATCAGTCCTTCCAATGAATATTCAGGACTGATTTCCTTTAGGATGGACTGGTTGGATTTCCTTGCAGTCCAAGGGACTCTCAAGAATCTTCTCCAACACCACAGTTCAAAAGCATCAATTCTTCAGTGCTCAGCTTTCTTTATAGTCCAACTCTCACATCCATACATGACTACTGGAAAAACCATAGCTTTGACTAGATGGATGGACCTTTGTTGGCAAAGTAATGTCTCTGCTTTTTAATATGCTCTCTAGGTTGGTCATAAATTTTCTTCCAAGGAGCAAGTGTCTTTTAATTTCATGGCTGAAGTCACCATCTATAGTGATTTTGGAGCCCTAAAAATTAAGTCTGTTACTGTTTCCACTGTTACCCCAACTATTTGCCATGAAGTGATGGGACCAGATGCCATGATCTTAGTTTTTGGAATGTTGAGTATTAGGCAACTTTTTCACTCTCCTCTTTCATTTTCATCAAGAGGCTCTTTAGTTCCTCTTTGCTTTCTGCCGTAAGTGTGGTGTCATCTGCATATCTGAGGTTATTGATATTTCTTCCGGCAATCTTGATTTCAGCTCGTGCTTCATCCAGCCCAATATTTCTCATGATGTACTCTGCACATAAGTTAAATAAGCAGGGTGACAATATACAGGCTTGACATACTCCTTTCCTGATTTGGAACTAGTCTGTTGTTCCATGTCCAGTTCTAACTGTTGTTTCTTGACCTGCATACACATTTCTCAGAACGCAGGTCAGATGGTCTGGTATTCCCATCTCTTTAAGAATTTTCCACAGTTTGTTGTGATCCACACAGTCATAGGCTTTGGCATAGTCAGTAAGCAGAAGTAGATGTTTTTCTGGAACTCTCTTGCTTTTTCACTGATCCAACAGATGTTGGCAACAGATCTTTGGTTCTGCCTTTCCTGAATCCAGCTTGAACATCTGGAGGTTCATAGTTCACGTACTGTTGAAGCCTGGCTTGGAGAATTTTGTGCTTTACTTTGCTAGCATATGAGTTGAGCGCAATTGTGCAGTACTCATTATGATTATGAGGCTACTAACACTGTGTTAATAGGCTGTTGTGAGAATTCAAATGAAAAAAGCAGTGGACAGAACCCTTGGAGAAGGCCTGGCTTGTAGACTCTGGCTCAGAACTGGCTCATTGCTTCTCTCTCACCCTAATGGAGTGTTATTATTTTTTTTTCCTAGAGCTTGAATTGTTTTAATTATGGATGTTTTAAAAATGTTTGTTATTAATCCCTTTCTATAAATGATTTAAAAGCCTGCCTCTCTTCTCTGTGCACTTAGTTAAAAGCTTTTTATCCTTAATGTAGGCTCCCTAGAAGGAAATGTTTGAGAAAAGAACCGTGTGTAGGAGATGCCAAGAAGCTATTACTGGTTAAGTAATCTGATACTTAATATGATTAAGAGCTATCATCTTACCAATCACCACACATCTTTATCAGTTAGTAAGAAAATGCATTATTTTCAATATGGAAAAAAAGATGAGAGGGAAGTTATGTGCTTTTCCCCAAATCAAAGCAAACTGAATATTAGAACAGAGTCAGCCTTCCCTGATTTATAATCTGGTCCTCTGGGACTTTACTTCTATAGGAAAAGTCTTGAATTTCGCCCATGTTTGAACTAAACAGCAAAAAGATCATTTTAATGATTTTAGAATTTGGGGCTGGATAATACTTATTTTTAATTTTAATATTAGCAAAAGTGAAGAATATCTGAAACTATTACAAAGGAGTAGTGCTAGACACTGGAGAAGGCAATGGCACCCCACTCTAGTACTCTTGCCTGGAAAATCCCATGGGCAGAGGAGCCTGGCAGGCTGCAGTCCATGGGGTTGTGAAGAGTCGGACACGACTTCACTTTCACTTTCACTTTTCCCTTTCGTGCATTGGAGAAGGAAATGGGAACCCACTCCACTGTTCTTGCCTGGAGAATCCCAGGGACGGAGGAGCCTGGTGGGCTGCCGTCTCTGGGGTTGCACAGAGTCGGACACGAGTGAAGCAATTTTGCAGCAGCAGTAGCAGTGCTAGACACAATTGCCAAGTTTTGTACTTGTGCACATCCCCAGGAATTCAGTTAAAAGCATTTCAAACTTAATGTAATCTATAGAAGAAAATGCTGGAAAGAATTGTGTATAGGAGATGCCATAAAGTTATTGGTAAGGAATAGCTCCAAGAAAATTGAAAGTAGGCTTTTAGAGGTAGTAGAGTTTGAAAGAAGCAGTGAGTGTATTTACTCTCTGTTAGTTGAAAGCAGTCAATGCTAGACTCTGAGATTCCCTGAGGGATTTAATTTTTCTGCTTAGTGAGAGTAAATAGGACTAAGAGGACAACTGTACTACTTTGCTAATTCTTAAGGGAAAGATGTTTAACTCTAAATTGTGAAGGTAGAACAGGCATTGAGATAAGCATTCAGTGTTGCTGCCTCTCCTGCAGCGTGGAGGACAGATTGAATTCCAGTGACTAGGGTAGGTCACTCAGAATAATTCAGTATTCATTCATTAGTCAATCATGTGTTTATTCCTTCAACAGATTCCATGCTAAGTGCTGACGGTATCAAATAAGACACAGGCTCGTACTCAGAGGATGAGTTTCTGCCGTTGCAAAGATTATATGGAAAGGGGAGGTAAGGGTGTTAAAAGAGAACACCTATTTGAAATCTTGTAGCAACCTCTGTGGCCTCTGGTTGTATAGATAGAATTTTTGGCATATTAGAAGGGAATTCTGGACTCTCTTGACCAATCCAAGGGGAACTTTAGGTACTCTCATGGTACAAAAGAGACCTCCAAGTTAAAGATGTTGAATCAGGTAAGCAGAGAACATTATGAGTAGTTATGTGACTGGAATTCCCACTTCAACTGGAATAACTTCTTTGAGAGAGCAGAATATACATGGAGTGACAACTCCAGCAGACTTCTGACTCATGGGAGAGCTAGTACTAAAATATTTCTCCTGTTAACCAGCAAGTGATAAAGAGGGACACTTATTCTAGTACATTGGGGAATATTAGGTGGTTATAAATATCTACAGATAATATATAATATTTATTTCATTTTTAGTCCTAGTTAAAAAAAAAATCCTACTAGGACTTCCTTTGGTTTCTGAGTAGCAGCTTGGGAAAAACCCAAGCATGATACTGCTATACACATGCAATAGAATTTTATGTAGGGAAGCTATGAATGTGGACTATAAATTTGTTGTTGTTCAGTCACCAAGTTGTGTCCAACTCTTTGCAACCCCATGCACTTCAGCCCTCCAGGCTCCCCTGTCCTTCAGTATCTCCCAGAGTTTGCTCAGATTCATATACATTGAGTTGGTGATGCTATCTCAGCATTTCATAGCTATTAGTGATTGCCCTCTGCTCTTCCCCAGTAGCATATAGGATACTTTCCAACCTGGGAGTCTCATCTTCTGGTGTCGTATCTTTTTGCCTTTTCATACTGTTCATGGGGTTCTTGCAGCAAGAGTCCCTGAGTGTTTTGCCATTCCCTCCTCCAGTGGACCATGTTTTGTCAGAACTCTTCACTATGACCCCTCTGTCTTGGGTGGCCCTGCACGGCATGGCTCATAGCTTCATTGAGTTAAGCAAGCCGCTTCGCCACGACAAGCCTGTGATCAGTAAAATGTCATAAATTCCTTATTCATCCATCCATCTATGTAGTCATCAATTCATTGATAAAATATTTATCAAGCTCCTCTTCCGTTTCAGGCGTTTTGCCTACCACTGGAGATAGAGCAGTGAACAAGATAGATGCACCTTATCTTAAGAAGTGTATGAAAAAAAAAAAAAAAAAGAAGTGTATGGTGTTGCCTCTTTAACTATTGGATTTAGTGGGATTGAAGAAAAAACACATGGAATCCTTTTCTTTCAAGGTCCATCTATTGCGGTGGGTGTAGAAGTGAGGGCTGTACTATTCACAGAAGATTGTTTCTCTTTGCCCTACTCCAGCCTGTTTTGTGAGAACTCAGAATCATCTTCTAAAAGTTAAGCACGACCTCAGGAGTATCTTCTGCTGTTCCACCTAGAATTTACAGTTTTTCCCCTCTTCTCCAGATTATTGTGACAGTCTTTTATTTCTGCTAATGTTAATGTAGCAGCTCTGTTGCCTGCCATTTCCCTAATACCTCCAGTAACTACCCACCTTTCTCTCTTCTACCATTTTCCTCTTATTTCTCTGAGAAACTAGAAGGTATCATAAGACATATCATCTTTCTAAAGCCAAATCAACCAGTCTCTTAGTTATAATGGATGGACACTCCTGTTCTTTTTTGAGGAAGCTTCTCCACTTGAGCTCTGGATCCTCTATTCCCTCCCTTCTCCATCTATGCAGGAACTTGGTTCCAGCAGTAATCTGTTTTCTCTCCTGTGCTTCTCTCTCTCTCCCAGCTCATTCCCACCAGTGTGGAAGCATAATACATGTGAAGTACTCAAGGCAGAGCCTGTGAACACTAAAGGCTCATACATATCATCTGTTAGTATTGCTATTACCATCATCTTCTTCAGAATCATTCACATTGAACTTTGTCATAGTGATATGTATCAGGCCTTCCATATCAAGTCTTGAAAAAATCTGCTCCAAAGATTGTCATCAAGACCAACATTTAGGTGCTCAAAGATGATGAAGATGAGAAATGAGCTCTTAATATTTTATGCCTTTTTGTAAAAAAAAAAGATAGGAAGACAGAATGAGCTGACACCACAAGATGTCTATGCTAGCATGGTGGTTAATGGGGAGAGTGCAAGTGAAACAGTGTAATTTAAAGTGTTTCCACATGACAGTTTATGGAGAAATCTCAAAAGTGCAAGTAGGAAAATAGCTCAAAAAAATCCTTAGCTCAATGAAAAGAGGGATTAGTTAACATGTCAATTAATTATTGAGAGTTGGTATAAATATAGGGGATGACTTTTCAAGGTTGCTCTAAAAGATAAGAACACACAGAATTCTTTTTTTTTTTTTTCATAAAACAAAAGGATTTGTTAGTGTGCTTTTATTGTTATTTACATGATTAATACTAAAAAAATGACTTTTCTGGAAAAAGATGGTTTTGTTTCCATTGTTAATTTTTAAGTTTTATTTGAGGTTTATATCTTCGAAGACTCCTGATGCTCGTATGTTGAAAGCTTTGGAACCCATGTGGAATAGGTTAGAAGGAATGCCAAAACTTCATACAGTGGAGACAAGTGTATAGATTAGGAACCCACAAGACTGGTGCTCTGAGAATTCACCCAGCAACAAGATGATTCCTATAGTGGAAATTTTTATTTTTTACAGCTTAGTGTCTATTCTCCCTCCTGGTGGTAACAACATCACAACTGTGCTTTGAAGAATCACTCCTCTTCTGTTCAGTTCAGTTCAGTCACTCAATCGTGTCTGACTCTTTGCGACCCAGCAATGAAAAGAGGGATTAGTTGCTGCTGCTGCTGCTGCTAAGTCGCTTCAGTCGTGTCCGACTTTGTGCGACCGCACTGACGGCAGCCCACCAGGCTCCCCCGACTCTGGGATTCTCCAGGCAAGAACACTGGAGTGAGTTGCCATTTCCTTCTTCAATGCATGAAAGTGAAAAGTGAAAGTGAAGATGCTCATTCGTATCCAACTCTTTGCAACCCCATGGACTGTAGCCCACTAGGCTCCTCCATCCACGGGATTTTCCAGGCAAGAGTACTGGAGTGGGGTGCCATTGCCTTCTCCAGGGATTAGTTAACATGTCAATTAACTATTGAGAGTTGGTGTAAATATAGGGCATGACTTATTAAGTTAAAAGGCAGTAACAAATCCTTTTGTTATATGGAAAAAAAAAAAAAAGAATTCTGTGTGTTCTTATCTTTTAAAGCAACCTTGAAAAGTCATGGTTGGATCTCCTTACAGTCCAAGGGACTCTCAAGAGTCTTCTCCAACACCACAGTTCAAAGCATCAATTCTTCGGCGCTCAGCCTTCTTCACAGTCCAACTCTCACATCCATACATGACCACAGGAAAACCCATAGCCTTGACTAGACGGACCTTTGTTGGCAAAGTAATGTCTCTACTTTTCAACATGCTATCTAGATTGGTCATAACTTTTCTTCCAAGGAGTAAGCATCTTTTAATTTCATGGCTGCAGTCACCATCTGTAGTGATTTTGGAGCCCCAAAAATAAAGTCTGACACTGTTTCCACTGTTTCCCCATCTATTTGCCATGAAGTGATCGGACCAGATGCCATGATCTTCGTTTTCTGAATGTTGAGCTTTAAGCCAACTTTTTCACTCTCCTCTTTCATTTTCATCAAGAGGCTTTTTAGTTCCTCTTCACTTTCTGCCATAAGGGTGGCGTCATCTGCATATCTGAGATGATTGATATTTCTCCCAGCAATCTTGATTCCAGCTTGTGTTTCTTCCAGTCCAGCATTTCTCATGATGTACTCTGCATATAAGTTAAATAAGCAAGGTGACAATATACAGCCTTGATGTACTCCTTTTCCTATTTGGAACCAGTCTGTTGTTCCATGTTCAATTCTAACTGTTGCTTCCTGACCTGCATACAGATTTCTCAGGAAGCAGGTCAGGTGGTCTGGTATTCCCATCTCTTTCAGAATTTTCCACAGTTTATAAAACATCTTTTAATTTCATGACTGCAGTCACCATCTGCAGTGATTTTGGAGCCCCCCAAAATAAAGTCTGTCACTGTTGCCACTGTTCCCCCATCCGTTTGCCACGAAGTGATGGGACCAGATGCCATGATGTTAGTTTTTGGAATGTTGAATTTGAAGCAACTTTTTCACTCTCCTCTTTCACTTTCATCAAGAGGCTCTTTAGTTCCTCTTCGCTTTCTGCCATAAGTGTGGTGTCATCTGCGTATCTGAGGTTATTGATATTTCTCCCAGCTTGTGCTTCATCCAGCTGGGCATTTCGCATGATGCACTCTGCATGTAAGTTAAATAAGCCAGTCTGTTGTTCCATGTCAAGTTCTAACTGTTTCTTCTTGACCTGCATACATATTTCTCAGGAGGAAGGTCATGTGGTCCAGTATTCACATCTCTTTAAGAATTTTCCATAGTTTATTGTGATCCACACAGTCAAAGGCTTTGTGTAGTCAATAAAGCAGAAGTAGATAACTGTTTTTCTGGAACTCTTGCCTTTTCAATGATCCAGTGGATGTTGGCAATTTGATCTCTGGTTCCTCTGCATTTTCTGAATCCAGCTTGAACATCTGGAAGTTCATGGTTTATGTACTGTTGAAGCCTGGCTTGGAGAATTTTGAGCATTACTTTGCTAGTGTGTGAGATGGGTGCCATTTTGTGGTAATTTGAACATTCTTTGCACTGCCTTTCTTTGGGATTGAAATGAAAACTGACCTTTCCCAGTCCTGTGGCCTCTACCGAGTATTCAAAATTTGCTGGCATATTGAGTGCAGCACTTTAACAGCATCATCTTTTAGGATTTGATATAGTTCAACTGGAGTTCCTTCACCTCCACTAGCTTTGTTCATAGTGATGCTTCCTAAGGCCCACTTGACTTCTCATTCCAAGATGTCTGGCTCTAGGTGAGTGAGCACACCATCAAGGTTATCTGGGTCATGAAGATCTTTTTTGTGTAGTTTTTCTGTGTGTTCTTGCCACCTCTTCTTAATATACTCTGCTTCTGTTGGGTCCATACCATTTCTATCCTTTATTGTGCCCATCTTTGCATGAAATGTTCCCTTGGTATCTCCAATTTTCTTGAAGAGATCTCTAGTCTTTCCCATTCTATTGTTTTCCTCTATTTCTTTGCATTAATCACCGAGGAAGGCTTTCTTATCTCTCCTTTCTATTCTTTGGAACTCTGCATTCAGATGCGTATGTTTTTCCTTTTCTCCTTTGCCCTTAGCTTCTCTTCTTTTCTCAGCTAGTTGTAAGACCTCCTCAGACAACCATTTTGCCTTTTTTAATTTCTTTTTCTTGAGGATGTTCTTGAAAACTGTCTCCTTTTTTTTTTTTAATTTTATTTTTAAACTTTACAATATTAGTTTTGCCAAATATCGAAATGAATCCGCCACAGGTATACATGTGTTCCCCATCCTGAACCCTCCTCCCTCCTCCCTCCCCATACCATCCCTCTGGGTCATCCCAGTACACCAGCCCCAAGCATCCATAATCGTGCATCGAACCTGGACTGGCGACTCGTTTCATATATGATATTATACGTATTTCAATGCCATTCTCCCAAATCATCCCACCCTCTCCCTCTCCCACAGAGTCCAAAAGACTGTTCTATACATCAGTGTCTCTTTTGCTGTCTCGTATACAGGGTTATTGTTACCATCTTTCTAAATTCCATATATATGCGTTAGTATACTGTATTGGTGTTTTTCTTTCTGGCTTACTTCACTCTGTATAATAGGCTCCAGTTTCGTGCACCTCATTAGAACTGATTCAAATGTATTCTTTTTAATGGCTGAGTAATACTCCATTGTGTATATGTACCACAGCTTTCTTATCCATTCATCTGCTGATGGACATCTAGGTTGCTTCCATGTCCTGGCTATTATAAACAGTGCTGCGATGAACACTGGGGTACACGTGTCTCTTTCCCTTCTGGTTTCCTCAGTGTGTATGCCCAGCAGTGGGATTGCTGGATCATAAGGCAGTTCTATTTCCAGTTTTTTAAGGAATCTCCACACTGTTCTCCATAGTGGCTGTACTAGTTTGCATTCCCACCAACAGTGTAAGAGGGTTCCCTTTTCTCCACACCCTGTCTAGCATTTATTGCTTGTAGACTTTTGGATCGCAGCCATTCTGACTGGCGTGAAATGGTACCTCATAGTGGTTTTGATTTGCATTTCTCTGATAATGAGTGATGTTGAGCATCTTTTCATGTGTTTGTTAGCCATCTGTATGTCTTCTTTGGAGAAATGTCTATTTAGTTCTTTGGCCCATTTTTTGATTGGGTCATTTATTTTTCTTGAATTGAGCTGTAGGAGTTGCTTGTATATTTTTGAGATTAGTTGTTTGTCAGTTGCTTCATTTGCTATTATTTTCTCCCATTCTGAAGGCTGTCTTTTCACCTTGCTTATAGTTTCCTTTGTTGTGCGGAAACTTTTAAGTTTAATTAGGTACCTGTCTCCTGTACAATGTCACAAACCTCCATCCATAGTTCTTCAGGCACTCTGTCTATCAGATCTAAGCACTCTGGCTCAGATCATGAACTCCTTATATCCAAATTCAGACTTAAACTGAAGAATGTAGGGAAAACCACTAGACCATTCAGGTATGACCTAAATCAAATCCCCTCTTCTACTGCATTTAGTTAATAGTGATGGCTGTCTTCCTCTGGTCAATGGGTGGGCACATGTCCCAAGCTTAGCCAACCTGATGCCTTTTCTCTGGGCTTGAAGCCTTGTAGAATGTGTTCAGAGTAAATTCACTCCAATGATTCCCACCTGAAGAGGTTGTCCTTTCATTCCTGCTGCGTCAGATGCCCAGTACAGCTCTGGTTTCTGGCCTTTCTGAACTTTGGTTCTTTAGAATTTCCTTTTGCTCTGTGAGCTACTCAGCTTCTTTCCAATGTGTTTTCTCTTTTCTTTCATTAAAGATGCAGAAATGATTTGTGTCGCTTGCAACTAAACAACACTTACTGATACACATCCTCAACCCAATTGAGGGGACAGCTTGCAGTGCCTCTGGATCACAGTGTTCATGGGGGTATGGCTGGCTGCCTTCCTCATGAAATGGTGTTTGTTTTCTGGGGTCCAATTTGAGATGTGAAACTAGATGCAGTTTTTATGACTTCTGTCTGAATTGGAGAATGGACCCATCCTATATTGGAAGTAACCCAGAAATAGGCACTTTGATATTTGAGGAGAGTGGGAATGAGTGTGGGAGAACCTGGCAAGAGCTATGAAGAGGCTTCCCTGATAGCTCAGTTGGTAAAAATATCCTCCCACAAGGCAGGAGATCCCGGTTCGGTTCCTGGGTCAGGAGGATCTGCTGGAGAAGGGATAGGCTACCCACTGCAGTATTCTTGGGCTTCCCTTGTGGCTCAGCTGGTAAAGAATCCGCCTGCAATGCAAGAGACCTAGGTGTGATCCCTGGGTTGGGAGATCCCCTAGAAAAGGGAAAGGTAGCCACTCCAGTATTTTGGCCTGAAGAATTCCATGGGCTGTATAGTCCATGGGGTAACAAAAGTCGGACAGGACTGAGCAACTTTCACTTTTTCAGGAAGCAGATTCAGGTACTAAATAAACCATTTGGAGTTCAGGAGAGTGCTTCAGTTTCATTGGAAAATGAAATTCACTCCTAAAACAAAGGCAACAGAAAATTAATAACGTTACAGCTTGGGAGGCACAATTCCTAGGGCCCCCTCAGACTCATCAAGTAATAGAATTAAGGAAGCAAGACCAATTCAAGAATGAATCAGTTGGGGATAATGGGTACCTAGTGGAATGATTTAAGGAGTCACATAAAACTGAAACCTACATTAAAAGCCATTCTTTCTCTGGCAGTGATGAGACTGTGGAGAATTCTTTATGGGTGAGATGAATGTCTCTTCCTCTGGGGTGTTTTCCCTGCCATTTCCACTTTTCAATCTCTCCACCCTGTGTTGGTTGTGATGCTCCTACCACGTGTCCCAGTGGTAACCTCTACTTGACCTGCCATGTTATTTACTTGTCTCCCCAAACAGACTGTCAACTTCACAAAAGAACAACCATTTTCTTTCTTCACTTTTGTATCCTCAATGTCAAGCACAGTGCCTGACACAATAAAAACGTGCTGAATATTGAATAAGCAAACAGGAGCTAAGGAGTTTATCAGAGAGGTAGAAGGAGATTATGTGAAAAGCAAGGCAATGAAAAACCTTATTACTTCTTGTTGTATTATATTAAGTAACTTATTTACAAAGTACTTTATCTGAGGTCAATTGTAAATGATAAAAATAAGAGGTCTCCTGGCAGTAATTATGGGATTTTAAAGTAATAAAGTAAAACTTCTCTAAAGCATGTTAAATCTTTTCACACAGGGTATTTGGTTTTTACTTAACCAGGCCAATCAGCTGCTATATGTAGGAAAGTGTTTTTCTTCAAAATGACATATAACAATTGTAATAGCACCTATTAAAGTGTTTTATACATAATAGTTGTTCAGCAGCTGTTTGTTGACAGAGCAATATATTCAGCAAAATTGGCCTCTTTTTGTAAAACACTTTTAAGGCTAAAAGTATCTACTCACTATTTAATTTCATAATAGCTCACATTACAGCAAAAGATTAAATGAGAATGAAAAAGAAAATACGCTCTCTCTTTTCCTGATACAAACTTTGTGTCATAAATTCCAACCAATGAGATCTGGATTAAAAACCAAATTGCAACACATCTTGTCACCTGACACAAGAAAACTTGTGATGAATTTTAACTGTACACATAAACTGTGTTAAAGTGTTAATCCTACATGAAAGAACAGCTCCATTTACCCAATGAGAGTCGCTTTTTCCTCTTGTTAGAAAATAAAAGCTTGTGATATTTGAAAAGGTAGACTCTGCCAATGGACTTTTGTCTCTATAAATCAACATAGACAGTGATTCCTTGCAAAACAGGTTTCATGTAATATTTATGTAATCTGCACATGACCTTGAATGAAAGCAAGGGTTAGAAGAAACAGTGTTCTTATTGTTCAACAGAATGCTTCTTTATTTTGTCAAATATTACTTACTCAGGTCATATGCAGATTTTTTTTAACTGAATAACAGTTGTTTACTTCAAAGCTAGGCTGTAGGAAAGTATGGCATTTCTTTTTAGAATCAGTTCTATTTTATCTTATACTTGTGTAGAATATTTCTTTAGAAAAGCAAAGAGGAATACCAGCAGCAAAGCTGGATACAGGATGAATGTGGGTAAGTAGAACATTAAAATGTCCTCTGACCATTCATGGCCTTGATTCTGGAGAAAGTCATGAAAGCAGATGGAGAAGATCAGATGTCTGGTTGGCAGGGTGCAGGTTGCTGTGTTTGATAAGTGTTAGTTTGCTCAGTCGTATCCGACTCTTTGCAACCCCATGGACTGTGCCTGTCAGACTCTTCTGTCCATGGAATTTTCCAGGTAGGAATACTGGAGTGGGTTGCCATTTCCTCCTCCAGAGGGTGTTTGATAAACATGTACCCTCATCTAATTCTGCAGCCTCGTAGGAAGTCTGTATAGTAAGGTTAGGCATGTAGAATTTATTAGCTATAAGACTTTGGGCAATTCATTTAACTTCTCTGAACTTTTCATTCCACATAAAATGAAATAGAGAATCCTTACCTGCATTGTAACATTTCTACCACCTTTGCTTCTTACCACTCCCTTCGTAGGTTCTAACATGCTAAGTTCCAATCATGTTCGACTCCACATCATCTCCTTTTCTTTTCTGGATAAGACTCTTTGAAATGACCTTGTTTATGTGTTTGTTTTCCTTCACTAGAATTTAAGTTTCGTGATAAGAGAGGTCATTGGTATTATTTTTTTACCATATACTATGTCCTAAAACAATTAATTGGTACATAAAAACAATTAGTGAATTACTTGTAGGTATATACCCAAAGGAAAATTGAATGTGGGGATTCAAACCGATACTTGTACACATATATTCATAGCAGCATTATTTCCAGTACCTAAAAAATGAAAGCAACTCATGTATTCCTAAACAGATGAGTGGATAAACAAAATGTGATCTATTCATAAATATTATTCAGTCCTAAAAAGGAAGGAAAATCTGACACATGCTACCTGGATGTAACTTGAGGACAGTGTACTAAGTGAAGTAAGCCAGACACAAAAGAACAACTACCGTCTGATTCCACTTATATGAGATACCTTAGAGCAGTCAAATCCATAAAAACAAAGAGTGGAATGTGGTTGCCAGAGCTGTGGGACGGGATAATGGGGAGTTGTTGTTTACTGTATGCAGAATTATAACTTGGATGATGAAAGGTTCTGGAGATGAATGGTAGTGATCATTGCACAACAGTGTGAAAGTGCTTAATGTCACTGAACTGTACACTTAAAAGTGGTTTGGGAACTTTTACATTATAAGTATTTTATGACAGTTTTTTTTTTTTTTTTATGGTGAACAAGTCAGTGTGGAGGTCCTTCACACAAGTGTTTCTCGCCCTTGGAACATGTTCTCTGTCGTTTCTCCACTCCTGGCATTTCCTCCCCTTCTGCCTCCACCTGTCAACTCCTAGTTGTATATCAGCTCAGCCTTGGTCGAGGTTTCTTAGCTACAGCTCTATTGACATTTTGGATTGAATAATCTTTTTCACAGGACTGCAGGTAGCCTTCTAGCCACTAGAAACCAGTAGTACTTCCCACCTTTCAAAAGACTGAGATGATCAAATATATCTTGATACGTTAGGAAATGTCCCACAGGTGGGGATGCAAATAAAACTGCCACTGGATGAGAACCACTGGTTTCAAGGTTACTCTCACTTTCACTGGAAGTCTGGGCTAAGAGCTGATTTTGTGCATCTTTTCTACTTTAATGCTTCTACCCTGCCCTACACCACTCTATTCTACTCTGTACTTTCCTATCATGATATTTATTACATTCACTACACTGCCTCTGCACTGTCTACAGGTACTGTAACTATGCTGTGCTGACCATCATTCCTAACACAGCACCTGGCGTGTAGTATGTGCTCAACATACAAATTGTGTTTTACTTATTCAATTCGGTTCCCACATCTTCAAAATGGAAATACCTGATTGTTTCCCAGAAATGTTAACATTGTTTAATAAGAGAAGCACTTTTTTTTTTACAAATTACAAAGAACTGTTTAGAAATGATTTCACATTATTATTGCTGTAATAAAAAAAAATTCACCCAGCTCTCATCTACCAGAGTTTTATCCTCCTAACCTCTAACACTTCCTGTAGTTCCCTTGCTGTACTTAAACAGTACTATGTCTTACATAGGACATAGTGTTAGTCGCTCAGTCGCGTCCGACTATATGTGACCTCATGGACTATAGCCGACTAGGGTCCTCTGTCCATGGAATACTCTAGGAAAGAATACAGGAGTGGATTGCCATTTCCTTCTCCATAAGATCTTCCTGAGCCAGGGATCAAACCCAGGTCTCCCACAACGCAGGCAGAGTCTTTACCATCTGAGCCAACAGGAAAGACTTGGATTATGCAGTGAGTCAATGACTGAATTGGGATACAGTAAGTTCTATCACTAAGCATACTTTTATCTTTAGAAACTCAATCTGGATATATAAAAGCCATGCATTGGAAATTCACTACAAGATTGCTTATTTGGGGCTTGATCTTTGGAAAACAAAAACTTAAATACAGGTTTAAAAAAAAGAATTTGTTTAGACTTGTGAGTTTTTACAAAAGTGTTCTATACTTAATATGCCTAAAATAGATAGCTTAATTGCTGTCATCAATGTGCTATAAAGATTTCAAATTCAGAGAGAAATCAAAATTATGTTCAATTTTTTCTGATAGAAATAATTTGGAATTATGGTTTCACATCTGAAAGAGATTTTTATCGTTATTGTTGTTAGTCAGAGTCAGTATGTATTGTTATAATCACAGGGTGCATGTTCCTATACAAATGAAAAAGAATGCAGTATATTCCAAATCACAAGCTAAACTAGAAGAAACATATGTAATAGTAGAAAAATTTAGAAATCATGATGTACTAAAAACAGAACAAAACAACCACCTGAAAAGAAGAAAGTAAATAATATTTTTGAAGAAATAATCTTATATTTTGTTAACTAAAAGCTAAATTTGAATTGCTTAAACAGAGCAATATGGAGGAGTTCAGATAATAATTTTGTGCCTGCATGCTCAGCTGCTCTGTTGTGTCCAAGTCTTTGTGACCCCACGGACTGTAGCCCGCCAGGCTCCTCTGTCCATGGAATTCTCCAGGCAAGAATACTGGAGTGGGTAGCCATTTCCTACTCCAAGGGATCTTCCCAACCCAGGGATCAAACCTGCCTCTCCTGCATCTCCTGCAATGGCAGGTGGATTCTTTACACTTGCCACCATTATATCCCTTTTATTTTTTCCTTCTATCTGTTCATTCCTCCTTATCATTTATTAGGCATTTATGGGAGAGGAACTGCAAAGTTGTTCACTCATCGCCTACTCTAATCCCCTTTTTAGCATTTTATCTGCCTTACACCTTATAATAGCTTCTTTTTTGCATAACCAGCTTAATTGGATACAGTGTTGAGCAACTATGGAATCTGATGGACAACATCTGTGATAGGTACTAAACGTTAAAAAGTGGATTTATGCCCAAATCTTCATACTCACTAATATTCCTCCTGGAGCACTCTAAAGTCTTGTGGATGAGGCAAAAATAGGCATGTAAATAACAGCAAAAATGTATTTATTATTTTACTTTTTAAAAATGTTTTAAAATACATCTTAAAAGTTGCTTTCCATTTGTTATTACAAAATATTGGCCACATTCTCAATGTAGTACAACACCTCCTTAAGCCTATATTATACCCAACAGCTTATCCTCACTTCCCTCATCCCTACATTACCTCTACCTACTGGTAACCACTTGTTCATTGTCTACATCTATGAGTCTGCTTCATTTTTGTTATACTCACAAGTTTGTTGTAATTTTAGATTCCATATATAAGTGATATCGTACAGTATTTATCTTTTGTCTGACTTATTTCACTTACATACTGCCCTTAGAGTCCATCCATATTGCTGCAAATGGCAAAATTTTACCCCTATTTATGACTGAGTAGTAGTCCATTATGTGTGTATATGTTGCTGGATCATATGGTAGTTCTATTTTTAATTTTTTGAGAAACTTCCATACTGTCTTACACAGTAGTTACAACCATTTTACATACCCAAAACCAGTGTACAAGAGTTCCTTTTCTCCACATCCTTACCAACATTTGTTAGTGTTCTCTTGGTAATAGCCATTCTGACAGGTTTTAACATTCTTTGGCACTGTCTTTCTTTGGGATTGGAATGAAAACTGACCTTTTCCAGTCCTGTGGCCACTGCTGAATTTGAATGTTCAAACTACCACACAATTGCACTCATTTCACACACTAGCAAAGTAATGCTCAAAATTCTCCAAGCCAGGCTTCAACAGTATATGAACCGAGAACTTCTAGATGTTCAAGCTGGATTTAGAAAAGGCAGAGGAACCAGAGATCAAATTGCCAATATCTGTTGGATCAGAGAAAAAGCAAGAGAATTCCAGAAGAACATCTACTTCTGCTTCATTGACTAGGCCAAAGCCTTTGACTGTGTTGATCCCAACAAACTGGAAAATTCTTCAAGAGATGGGAATACCAGACCACCTGACCTGCTTCTTGAGAAATCTGTATGCAGATCAAAAAGCAATAGTTAGAAATGAACGTGGAACAACAGACTGGTTCCAAATTGGGAAAGGAGTACGTCAGGGCTATATATTGTCACCTTGCTTATTTAACTTGTATACAGATTACATCACGTGAAATGCCAAGATGGATGAAGCACAAGCTGGAATCAAGATTGCTGGGAGAAATATCAATAACCTCAGATATGCAGATGATACCACACTTATGGCAGAAAGTGAAGAGGAACTAAAGAGCCTCTTGATGAAAGTGAAAGAGGAGAGTGAAAAAGTTGCTTAAAACTCAACATTCCAAAAACGAAGATCATGGCATCTGGTCCCGTCACTTAATGGCAAATAGATGGGGAAATGATGGAAACTGTGACAGACTTTATTTTTTAGGGCTCCAAAATCACTATAGATGCTGATTGCAGCCATGAAATTAAAAGACACTTGCTTCTTGGAAGAAAAGCTATGACAAACCTGGACAGCATATTAAAAAGCAGAGACATTACTTCGCCAATAAAGATCCGTCTAGTCAAAGCTATGGTTTTTCCAGTAGTCATGTATGGATGTGAGAGTTGGACTATAAAGAAGGCTGAGTGCCGAAGAATTGATGCTTTTGAACTGTGGTGTTGGAGAAGACTCTTGAGAGTCCCTTGGACTGCAAGGAGATCTAACCAGTCCATCCTAAAGGAAATCAGTCCTGAATATTCATTGAAAGGACTGATGCTGAAGCTTCAATACTTTGGCCACCTGATGGGAAGAACTGACTCATTTGAAAAGACCTGATGCTGGAAAAGATTGAAGGCGGGAGAAGGGGATGACAGAGGATGAGATGGTTGGATGGCATCTTTGACTCAGTGGACATGAGTTTAAGTAAACTCTGGGAGTTGGAAATGAACAAGGAAGCCTGTCATGTTGCAGACCATGGGGTTGCAGAGTCGGACACGACTGAGTGAACTGAACTGATTCTGACAGATGTGAGTTATATCTCATTGTGGTTTTGATTTGCATTTCCCCGATAATTAGTGATAAAATAACAGTAAAATTTAATAGATGTTGTGGGCTTTAAAAAAGTGAGAACAACAACAACAACAAAAAAAGAACAGTGCGCTAGAAGTGTAATTGGCTGTGAAGGGTTGTTGGACTGAGGAAGGTTTAATGGGAAACTTAGCATTAGATCTTTAAGAATGAATATGTCAGATGAAGAAAATGGAAAGTTATTTTGATGAAAGAATAGAATGTTCAAAGTTATGGAGTGATGATGCTGGATGGGGCATTCAGCAAAGTATTAAAGAAATTTTGTTCTATCAGTATAGAATTGATGTCAGGGATATAAACCTAGGGAAAAAAAGGTAGGGCTTTGTATGTTAGACTTAGGAGTTTGGATTTGAGGATTTTGAGCTAGGGAATAGCATATGTTTCAGGAAGATGACTTGGGCAGCCATGCGTAGAATAGATTTGGAGAGGTCACTATTAGAGACAGAATGCAGGGAAGATTTAAGACACTACCGCAATAATGCAGGGGAGATATGGTAAGACTGTGGCACATGGAATGGAGAGGAACAGATGGATTAGAGAGATACTGTAGTTGCTGGCCCATGGTAGGAACTCAATAAACATTAGCTGAATGAAATACAAGGAAGAAAAGATGAACAGAACTGAAGAGTTCTTGGCTTGGGTGAATAAGAGGAAGGGAATGGGCTTTTTATTAAATGCACAGACAGTGTGCCCTTGTACTGTTAGTCTCTACCTTATTTCAAGGCAGAAAAATGTGATAATCAACGTTATAAAATATTCACTTACTTTCCTTCATCTGTTCATTCATTTATTCACTAAGTGTTTGTTGAGTTCTGTTGATGTGGTACCCACCCCAGCCAGGCATTGTGGATTCCATATTGACTCAGCCAGTCTGGAGGGAAGGGCAGACATAAAGCAAATAAGGCTAGAATAAGTAATTGTAGTCAGGATGAGCATTTTGAAGGATAAACCAGTATATTATGTGACAGGGAAAGTTTAGGGATATATGAGCCAGAGGGGGAGGTGATGTGGAATAGTTGGCATTATTGGTGTAATGAGACTAAACCTGTTTCTGAGAAGGGGTGTGTCTTTACAAATCCATCATTTCATCCAGATTTCATAGAAGCCTTTGTTCTTAGGTCTTTAAGGCTATGGTGTCATTGTTGGAAATCTTTCTCTATACAGGGCAAATCTACCCATTCGTTCTGCCTTCTGCCATTATCACTAGAGACTTTTCTGATTAATTACTAACTAGCAAGTGCATCTCTAGAACACCTCACTAAGTGATAACGTATTAATGAAGATGAATTCGAGGTCCTACTCACACTTCTTGAGGGAAGTAAGCTGGACTATGCTAACAACCAATCCCATTCATCACTTTCTGTTAGATGCATTGTGTGATTTAGATTTTTTTTTTATGGGGATTCTTTCTTACATTTAAAAATAGATATTTTCTCCAGATAAAGGAAATGCCTTGCAATGTGCAGTGCCACCACCATGCTAATTTAAAGAGAAAGGCTGCATGGATTACTAGGTAGAACAATGGCACCCCACTCCAGTACTCTTGCCTGGAAAATCACATGGACGGAGGAGCCTGGTGGGCTGCAGTCCATGGGGTCGCTAAGAGTTGGACACGACTGAGCGACTTCACTTTGACTTTTCACTTTCATGCATTGGAGAAGGAAATGGCAATCCACTCCAGTGTTCTTGCCTGGAGAACCCCAGGGACGGGTGGGCTGCCGTCTCTGGAGTCGCACAGAGTCGGACAAGACTGATGCAACTTGGCAGCAGCAGCAGCAGCAGCAGCAGCAGCAGCAGCAGCAGCAGACCAATATATTGGTCTTGGCTATCACTTCGTAAATGACACAGTCGTCTCTAGGTGTATCAAATTAATTGAAGAAGCCTGAAATAAAGTACAATATTTAATTGGTCTAGAGCAGTGTTTTTCAAACTAGATTGAAACTCATTAATGGCTTGTGAAATCAATTTAGTGGGTTGTGACCAGTGTTTTTTAAAAGAGAAAACAGAATAAGAAAAATAATGGAAATAGAGAATATTGCCTATAGACAGAATAAGTAATACTTTGTAAAATTTCCTTTTCAGGGACTTCCTTGGCTGTCCAGTGTTTAGGAATCCTTGCTAATAATGCAGGGGGTGTGGGTTTGATCCCAGGCCAGGGAACTAAGACTTGCATGCCACACTGTGCAGCCAAAAAATCCCATTTTTATTTAATATGTATATACATATTTTATACACATTTGTCCCTTGGTATCCGCAGGGGATTGGTCACAGGATCTCTTGGATACCAAAATAAGCAGATGCTCTAGCCCTTCACAGTTGGTTCTCTGCAGGTGCAGAACCTGTGGATATGGAGGGCCAACTGTACATTCTATTGTACATGCATATTTGTAACAGGCAAAATGTGTATATATATATATAAACTTATTTATATCCATATATACTAGATCAATACATAAAACATCAAAGAAATTTTAAAGCCATAGATCTGGAGAAAAGGGTTCTAGATAAAGCCCCCTTCAGTCAGATCTTCCATTAACATACCTATCCCAGATTAATTTCTTATTACTTACAGCACATTGAAAACTACTGAAACTATTGGGATGAAGAATTATTCACACGTTTTAGCTCTGAATGAATGCTGCATAAAACAGGGAAGTAAAGGTATTCTTGGTTTGATAAATAGATTATTTCATATACTAAGTAAAGGTGTTCCAAACTCTAAAGGCTTATTAATTTTGTTATTTAGAAAGAGTTTTATTTCTTTTTACATTTAAGGAATTCTGTATCAAATATATGATAGATTGACTCATTTTCATAAGTATATTAAACATAGTAACCTGGAAAGATCAGGGATTCAGACTTTAAGTTCTTTTTTTATACCTGACAACAGATTGGTTTGGGATCTATGAATATTCATCATGAATGCCTTCTTTATGACCCACATTTAATCATTTATAAATAGAAATACTATTATTTATTGTGTTTATGGAATGTTATAAATAGTAATTTCTTAACAGAGCATTTAAAGATTTACAATTTTCAAGGCATAATTGTTGACATTCCTTTCCATTTCTACACTATGTAAAAGACAAGCTTATGAATAATGTTCTATTCTATATTGCTATGGACATTCTCCAAAGACTCCTGCTTTTGATTTCATGCAGAATTTACTTTGTTACTTTGTAACCTTGATCTCATCATTTCCACTCTTCACTGCCTGGTCTCAAATTCAGCCTTCCAAGACAACAATATAGCCTGATAAACAAGTGGCTCTTTCTCTACAAATGCCCAGGATTTTTTCTATTCCATAGGATACAGACACTGGCCATTTCGTACCTTCCTAACACTTATTTTAGAAATATTGCTTCAGACAGGTTTCAGATGGGGCAACCTTATCACCATTTGATATCAGATCCACCCTGACCAGAGCTGATTGCAAGAGGTGGAGGCTCAGGAACTGAAGCAATCAGAATGGAAGAAACATCAGGTATGAAAATAATTAGTCTTGTAGAACCAGGGTAAGAATCTGTACCATGGAGAACCAGAACTACCTGCCTGTCAATGATTCAGGAAAGAATAATCAATAGCTTTGAAGACAAAGCTAGAAAACTAGAGACCAGAGCAGAGAAGCAGAATGGAGGGGAAGCCACGTTTCTTTGAGAGATGCAGAGCCATCTTGGTCTTCATCTTCATTCTGACTCCCAGCCCTGTGTGCACTTAGATTTCATTCTCTGGAATCTGTGAGACCTCTCTTTACTTAAGCTGCTGCTGCTGCTGCTAAGTCACTTCAGTCATGTCCGACTCTGTGCAACCCCACTGACGGCAGCCCACCAGGCTCCCCCGTCCCTGGCATTCTCCAGGCAAGAATACTGAAGTGGGTTGCTATTTCCTTCTCCAATGAATGAAAGGGAAAAGTCAAAGTGAAGTCGCTCAGTCGTGTCTGACTCTTAGCGACCCCATGGACTGCAGCCCACCAGGCTCCTCCGTCCATGGGATTTTCCAGGCTAATTTTAGTAAATTCACGTTTCTAAATGTGCTCTGATTAAGACATGTCCCTTTGTTCAGTTTTCCTTGTTTCTCTCCCAACCCAATCCCTTCATGCTGTTCAATTCTGATTCTTTCTCTGAGATCCACAACCATCTCATTTCTCCAGTACTTTTGAAATTTGTCTATAAAGTCCTATTTCTGTCATCCCAAGAAATATTGGCAATGATAAGCAACCAAAATGAAGCAGAGAAAATGATTATTTCAATAAAAGTTGAATTGAAACATATGTAAAATTTTGAATCAGACAAAAAAGGCAGTCAAAGCCCACCACTTATTCAATATATGATAGTAAAACCCATATTTTTGTTCTAGTCATTTATCTCCAGGTATTTCATAAACATGTTGCTTTCCAATCAATCTGTAAAATTTAAGATGTATTTTCTACAAAATAAGATGTGTGGAACAGTATAGTTTTCAGTCGAGATAGATTTCTCTCTAGAATTTTAAATTACAGTGACTTTGGGCAGGACTTTGCCTTAAAAAAGGAGTTGAATTGATACCAAAATTAAATGGTTAGTATCTTAGATTAGATTTTTTCCTCAATAAACAACCCACCTCCAAGAAATGGTTTAATATTGCTCAATATGTTGATATTTAGTAAGTATTTAAAGATATTAGCTTTATAGAAATTTTGTTTCTTTTGATCTAAACACATACTCATTCTAATTACCATCAACATTTTTAAAACCCTGACATTTCAGTAGTTTTTGTGGCTTGGCAAACATTAAGAGATAACTTTTAAAAATATCTAAATCTCCTGTCTTAGCATTTAAGAAAGATTAATAATGTTCAATAAAACTCCATATATAATCAAATTATAGTAATGATACTCATAAAAAGGACAGAGTTTTTAATTCATTCATCAGATTCTCTTCAACTATTTCAAAGGTCTTAAGTAATTATGTTATTAGTTATTCTATTCAGGCCATTTTGTGAGGAATATAGAAGCAAATTATTTCTGGGAAAAGACACTGATAAAAAATTTACAAGATACACACTTTCCACTAAGTAGTTGGTCCTCATTCTGCGGCTTTCATTGGTCAAAAATTCTGTGTGCTATACCTGCATTTATGAGAAGAATCTACCTTAGAAATTCTGAATTCAGATTTCGGTTGTGTCATAGACCTTGTTGCTGTTTAGTCACTAAGCCTTTTGTGACCCTATGGACTGTAGCCCCACCGGGCTTCTCTGTCAATGGGATTTTCCAGGCAAGAATACTGGAGTGGGTTGCCATTTCCTTCTCTAGGGGATCTTCTTGACTAAGGGAGTGAACCCAAGACTCCTGCATCTGCAGGCAAATTCTTCATCACTGAGCCACCTGGGAAGCCCATCATAGACCTTATGTATAGTCAGTATTCTTTTTCTCTTTTTATCTTGATTTATTCCTCTATATAGTGACTAAAACTAAAATCTATTTCTCTCACATGATAGCAGGTGCTTTGATAATAAGAAATATGAGACAAGTGTTAAATATCTGCATCGAACTATAAAACTGAGAAAAGAGGTAGTTTACTGTTGTTTGCACGCTAAAAAAATGTTTGCATTTCTCCTGTGTGAAGCACAACTAACATACTCAAAGGAAGTAGGTGGGATTAAAAGCAGTACATACACACAGCTAGGGATTCCTGAAGCAAAGAGCTATTTGCAGATACTATGCATAAAAAAAAATCATCATATGATCTATTGAGCTAATTTTATGTATTTTCTCTGCACAGTCCTTGATTACGAGGTCGAGAGGACACACCATTGTTGTCTTTTGAGTATCACTAGTAAAAGTAACTGGAATTTAATTTCAGAGGATCCTGAGTATAGTTGGTATTATAATAGATCAATGTTGAAATGAGCTTTGAGTATGAGACTGATGAAGTCCATTATACCAGCATACCTAAAATAATTATTCTACTCTCAAGACCACATTTCAGAAGAACTCACCTTATACATACCAAAGGGATAGAAACAGCTGGGGACTGTCCTAATTCATTTGCATTCATTGCAAAAATCTGGCCATCATTATAAAGCATCCCCTTACCCAAAGAAAAGAGATGTTATCTTTGTTGCTGTTCCATCCTGCTTATAAGCATATCATCCTGGATTGCATCTCTCTTCATCATCATGCAACCTATAGTCTTCCCGGTACTCTGTCCTTAAAGAGAATACTGTATCGACTTATGAGATTTAGAAACTATTGAGTGTAACTGTACAGACCTGTTTGTGTGTTTATTCTGGTGAGTGCTGGTGACTAAAGGGCAGAGGTGGGCACTCTAACCACAACTAGTACTTAGTAGGCACTTAAAAAACAATGATGATGGAAGCTGAATTGTGCTGATTGCAAAGATGCCTGGAGACAGAAATGTCTAGAGTGGACTCTTGACTTTAAGATTATCTTCTAGTGTTTACTTTTATTTGTTTAGTTATTTTAAAATAATTAAAATGATTATACTTGGCAGTGACAGAATCCTGTTAACCACAGCCTTTTTCACATGAAGGAGAGAAAACACATTTGCTTTGCCTGTTTAAATTGATAGCTGTGAGCTTACCAAAGGACAAAACTGGAATTCCCCTGAAGCAATAAATATTGCTGTGGATTAAAGAAAGAAGCATTGCTTTTCTTAAAGTGCACCTTTATAAATAGAAAGCGGATGCAGTAACAGCAGAGTTGAGATATTACTCTTTCTGAGAAGGGGAACTCAGAGGCTCCACAGCATCAGAATACAGAGATTAAGGCAGAAACGGGGTCAATGTGGTCAGAGCTCGTTTCTTTAACAGGACAAACAGTAGTCCAGTGGTCATAGGCGCTGCTCCATTTCCATGATAAACATGTAGGCATATTACCTCCTATGGACTTCCCAGGTGGTTCAGTGGTAGTGAATCTGCCTACCAGTGCAGGAGACACCAGAGGCTTGGGTTCAATCCCTGGGTTGGGAAGATCCCTTGGAGAAGCAAATGGCAACCCACTCCAGTATTCCTGTCTGGGAAATCCTATAGACAGAGAAGCCTGGCGGGCTACAGTCCTTGGGGTTGCAAGAGTCAGACAGGACTTAGAAACTAGACAACAACAAACTACTAAGGGTTACAGAAGAGAACTCATTGCCAGGTCACCTTTGTTCAGACACTTCAGTGTGTTCCCAGGCTCTGACGATGAGTGTCTTAAAATGACTATGAACTGAAAGAACTGTCTGGTAACCAACATGCAAATAAGCACCCCCAAAATTCTTCCCCTGGCAGAATTCAGTGTGGGTTGCCCGGAGTGCTTATTTGAATGTCAATTCCTGGGATCTTCCTGCTCACTTTATTTCACTTGCTGGCTGGGTTTTAGTTCAAGAGTGAATTGGAGAGCATTACCGTAGAATTGTTGTCTCCTTTGGTAATTTGCTACCTTTGGTAATTCACCCCATTACCTTTTTACTCACTTGTAGGTTGTACTTCCTAATAAGCCCTACAGCCTTTCCAGAGTCTTGGGAAAACCATGGCTGTTTCCCAAAAACTGTTCTAGTGTTCTCCTCCCATTATTTTATGGCAACCCACTCCAGTATTCTTGCCTGGAAAATTCCATGCACTGAGGAGCCTGGTAGGCTACAGTCCTTGGGGTCGCAAACAGTCAGATGTGACTGAGCGACTTCACTTTCACTTTCCCATTATTTTACTATCCATTATATTTCAAAAGTGCTTGCTGTGGGGAAGGGAAAATCTTTTCTCTATCCTTCTAGGTTATTTGGCTGGTCAGAATTAAGTGAGCATGAGAGAGATCAACAGGAGAAAATAAAATTTAATTATTTGTGTTTGAAGGCTCCATAAGAATATGAGTCTAAAGCAGGCCAGGCAACTGAAGCTTCTATGCCATCTGAGAGAAAGAGAAGCAGGTAGGGGTTTGGGACTTCAAAGGGAAGGGAGACAATTTATAGGAAGATGACGTCTATTAAAAAAACAAAACAAAACATGCACAATGTAAGAGTTGTGAGTAAAGTTTTATTCGGGGCAAGTTGAGGTAAAAAGCATGGGAGAAAGCCTGTCAGATAGCTCTGAGGAACTGCTCAGAGGAGATATTGGGGGAGGTCTCTATGGACATGATTTTAGTAAAGGGTGTGTACATGTAGTTAAGCACACATTTAGGCAGAAGGTTGAGGCCAGTCACAAGAATGTTACTGCTAGTCATGAGGAACAGATATCTCCTTTCATGATTTTACTGCTTTTCTGGATATGAGAAGATTCAAGATATTGGGCTCATAAATCTTCTGAAAATATCTACCTGAAGGCCTGTTCTGCCAGTTTCTCCCAGACTACAGAGTGCTTCATTCTGACCTCTTCCCTGAACACCTTTCAGAGTGTGTTGAAGGTCAGCAGCTGCAGTGCCTAAGCACTCTATTCTTGTAGAGCCTGATCACAAGTGATACTTCTTAGTTGGCAATTAAAAAAGCAAATATTTGGCAAACAAATGATTTCCAGGCCACACAGAGACAATGGGCAGATACAACACTTTGAGCAAACAAAATGCTTAGTTTCTCCTACAGTGCCACATCTAGTTCATATTATGTTTCAGTACTTTATGGTGATAGTTCTTCCTGGAACAGGCCTTTTATATGAATTATTTCAGGCAGTTAATGGGACGAGATGCTTTTGTTTCTTAAAAAAACCAGCCCCAAATAATCATCAAGTCAAAGAGAAATATTTAGTCATAGTAAGTTTTGTTAACCAAATAATACATAGCTCTGGGGTATCTCTTTCTTTGTTTTTTTAAAAACTATTACCATTCCTTTTATTTATTTATTTAAAATATTTATCTATTTGGCTATGCCAGATCTTGTTTGCCCCACATGGGATTTTTAGTTCTGGCATGTGAACACTTAGTTACCGCATGTGGGATCTAGTTCCCCAACTAGGGATCGAACCTGGGCTGCCAGCATTGGGAGCACAGAGTCAAGAGTCTTTGCCACTGAACCACCAGGGAAGTCCCCTCTAGGATGTGGAGCATACTTATTGCCATATCTCCAATGATTGAATAATCCCCAGTCACATCATTAAAAATGATGGACTAATTGAAGATTGCTCCTGCTCCTAATACTATTTATTTATGCGTATTATTCTTCTAGAAAAGATTTGAAGAGTTGTGTCATTTATGTATGAGTAATTAAGTATATCAACTGTCCTTACTTGAAGTGGTCTCTGGCATATGTTTTCATTGTAACTTTTAGAACTGTTTCAGCTAAAGTTTTGTCTCACACCTTGTGAAACATATATTTGATCTTGTCCCTGGTTCCTGGCACAAAACTTCCAAGCACTTGTAATTTCTTTAGAGATAAGGCTGAGAAGAGAATGTTCTGTTATTCACAATAAGCCCCTCTCAACCACATCTTAGTTTGTGCTAATAAAGTGACTCTTGGAGGATGGGACCTGGTTTCCAGAGAAACTAAACATGCAATTAGATGGTTGGATCTTTTAGCCCCACCTCCCAGCCTGCCAGAAGAAGAGGACTGGAAATTGTCTTCCTCTGTCTGAATTATTTCACTTAGCATAATATACTCTAATTAAGTCCATCCATGCTGTAGCAAATGACAAGATTTATTTTTCATGGCTGAATAATATTCCCCTGTGTGCTATGCTAAGTTGCTTCAGTCATGTCCAGTTCTTTGTGACTCTATGGACTGTAGCCTGCCAGGCTCCTCTGTCCATGGGATTCTCCAGGCAAGAATACTGGAGTGGGTTGCCATACCCTCCTCCAGGGTTTCTTCACTACCCAGGGATTGAATCTCTTACATTGCCTGCATTGGCAGGAGGGTTCTTTACCACCAATACCACCTGGGAAGACCCTATGTATATAAATGCAACCTAGTGACTATCCACAGTAAGTGGATAAAGAATCTTCTTTAACCACATCTTCTTTATCCACAATGAAATATATATATTAAGAAGATATATTTTAGGTTTCAATTTTGGGAAGGCAAAATATGAAAAGTTGTTAGGCGATTTGAATGCTTGGTTGAGCCAGAATGGGCTTCCCAGGTGGCTCAGACGGTAAAGAATCCACCTTCAATGTGGGAGATCCTGGTTCAATCCCTCGTGCAGGAAGATCCCCTGGAGGAGGAAATGGGAACCCACTCCAGTATTCTTGCCAGGAGAATTCCATGGACAGAGGAGCCTGGTAGGCTACAGTCCATGGGGTCACAAAAAATTGGACACAACTAAGTGACTAAGTCACAAAAAGTTGGACACAACTAAGTGACACTTTCACTTTTTTTTGAGCCAGGATTATGGGATATTTGGCTATCTAAGATCATGGGATGCTTAAATACCAAAGTGACTATAAAATATTTTAAAAGTAAGTCTGGAAGGTAACTTGATTGGAAAGAACCTTAACTTTCTCCTAAATGAGAAACGTTTGTTTTCCTGAATAATCAAAGAAATAATAAACATAATCTGTGAAAATGAGTCTGTAATACAGAATTTTTCCATCTAGACAGAAGATAAAAATAAACTTTCATGACTATTTATCAATACCTAGTCATAATCCAAGACAAATTTTTTCATTTTAACAGAAAACTAAATTCTGGTTTTACATTATTATAATATTTGATATAAAGCTCTTTTTGAAAATTTTATAAACAAAACTATGAAACTATAGCCACCTCTTACCAGGATGAATAAAATTCCCTTTTACTGAACCTCTGTAACTTCCTATTTCCTATATAATCTTTATAGTACAGGTTTTCAAAGTGGAAAAATATGAAAACATTCATAAAACACTCCAAATATAGATTCTCCATGCCATCAAAAAATAAGAGATAAAAAGCATATAAACTTATAGTTATACTTAGTAATTAATGCTTCAGTGAGTATTCCATCTTACTTGGAAATGATCTGGTATTTAATGAATATCCATTAATTTATTCAATTTAATATCAGTCCAAGATTTTAAATTATCTAAAAATCTTGAAAGCTATCATTTAGCTGACATATTATAAAATATAATTAATGTTGAAATAAAGTTATTAGAATAGTGATTTAATTTGATTAAACACATATTCACATTATTCAAAACCTTAAACAATTAGTAGAAATAATGCTCAGTTCAGTTCAGTTGCTCAGTCCTATCTGACTCTTGCAAATTCAGCACGTCAGGCTTCCCTCTCCATCACCAACTCCCAGAGCCTACTCAAACTCATGTCATCACATCAGTGACATGTCATCGCATCATGTCATCGCATCTCATCCTCTGTCATCCCCTTCTCTTCCCACCTTCAATCTTTTCCAGCATCAGGGTCTTTTCAAATGAGTTGGTTCTTTGCATCAGGTGGCCAAAGTATTAGAGCTTCAGCTTCAGCATCAGTCCTTCCAATGAATATTCAGGACTGATTTCCTTTAGGATGGACAGGTTGGATCTCCTTGCAGTCCAAGGGACTCTCAAGAGTCTTCTCCAACACCACAATTCAAAAGCATCACTTCTTCAGCGCTCAGCTTTCTTCATAGTTCAACTCTCACATCCATACATGACTACTGGAAAAACCATAGCTTTGACTAGCTGGACCTTTGTTGGTAAAGTAATGTCTCTGCTTTTTAATATGCTGTCTAGGTTGGTCATAGCTTTTCTTCCAAGAAGCAAGCGTCTTTTAATTTCATCACTGAAGCCACCATCTGCAGTGATTTTGGAGCCCAAAAGAATAAAGTCTGTCACTGTTTCCATTGTTTCCCCATCTATTTGCCATGAAGTGATGGGACCAGATGCCATGATCTTAGTTTTCAGAATGTTGAGTTTTAGGCCAACTTTTTCACTCTCCTCTTTCACTTTTATCTAAAGGCTCTTTAGTTCCTCTTCGCTTTCTGCCATAAGGGTGGTGTCATCTGCATATCTGAGGCTATTGATATTTCCTCAGAAGTAATGCTAGCTTATTGAAGTAGTGCTAGCTTATTCCATAAATAAGCCTGTATGAATGTAAGAAGAACATACCCAAGTAAAATAAAAATGTAATCTCATATGATTCTTAAATGATGATATCCCAGAGAAGATATAACTGTTTTTACCAAAACAATATTAGTCTCATTTGCAAAAACTTATCCAAATTATGTGAACTTGAATTCTTAAATTACTTCAGTTAATTTCATTAAAAATATCTTTTTTTAGCTCACTAAAATTATTAAAAGATAAGTTTCTTTCATTTCTCAGAATTTTATTAATATTCAATTTATATAAATACCATTTATCCCTATAAGTCAATTAAAATAGAGCTCCTTTAATTGGAGAGACTTTGTTATCTAATTTATGAATCTTACACACTCACTCAACACTTAAAGGTCATTGTAAATTATAGACGTATAAAGATTCAGAAAAGATATATAATATTTGTATAATATTTGAAAAAGAGCTTATTATAGCTTGAGTTTTAAAATTTCAGCCATGGGTCAAACATACATATAGAAATACAAAACTCACAAGTTCAGGTATTCACTTCCCATTGGGCATGACGTTCTCAAATGATTTGAGCTCAAAAGAGGAAAATAGACAAACAAATGTCTTGAACACATCTCTTCTTACAATTCAGATCAAGAAAGTGAATCCCTTGAACTTATAGAAGCAATGGAGCTAAGAATTGTTTTATACTTTGAAAAGGTTATATAAAAAATGCTGATTATGTGACACAGACTCTCTGTGGCCCACAAAATTGGAAATATTTACTATCTGGCCTTTAACAGAAAATGCTTCCCTACCCCTGAGACTCAGTCAGAGGCCTCCAAATGGTTGCAGAAGCATTTGGACTCTTCTCTTATGAAGTCACAAGAAGCCTATTCAGTTTTTGAATTTCTAAAACAACCTCTGAAGCCTACATCAGAACAGTAGTTTCTAAAATTAAGGTTTTTCCTTCTCAAGAACTTAGCTGGTTTGAGAGTGAAAAATAAATGCTTCTTAAAAATCAAGAGAGATGTTGGTACCATAACAATTTCTTAGAACAGGGATAAAGACTCATTTTGCTATGGCCCAGGGAGATCAAAAGAATGTTGGGTTGTGCCTGAGTAGGAGGTGTGTCCTGCCTTTCGAGGAGGTCAGTGAGCCTAGAAGGAGGAGAACCTGGTGACCTCTGCTCTCAGGAAGATGGACCAGTGCCTGCAATCTGCCTACATTTGAGATGACAACTTCACAGTATCTGAGCTGAGGCATATGGTGAGCTGATCCTCACTTGGGTGTGAGGGTCTCCTTCCACAGATGTCTATAATTGCCTGTGGATAACTCAGCAGAAGATACACCCCAAGATTTAGTGGTTGTCATTGCTTAATCACTGCCATGACTGACTCTTTGTGACTCCATGCACTGTAGCCACTAGGCTTCTCTGTCCATTGGATTGAGTGGGTTGCCATTTCCTTCTCCAGAGGTTCTTTCTGGCCCATGAATCAAGCGCAAGTCTCCTGCATTGGCAGGTGGATTCTTTACCACTGAGCCACCTGGGAAGCCTAACGCTTTTTGGAGCCCCATTCAAATTGCCTATGTGCATACCCCCACTTTTTAATGGCCCAAAACACAGAGGTTAGAAATGGGGGTAAGAAAACTGGCTTTAATCCCAGAAAGATGATGACAGTGCAGAGGACAAAATGCATGTGTATATTTGGGTAGGTCTGCACAACAATAAAACCTAATCCCATTATATCTCTGGTAAAAGGAGGATAATAACCTCATACAGTTGTTTCAGAGATTAAATGAAATAATAAGTGTAAAACTCTTAGCATGCAGCCTGGCACATGATCAGTGCTCAGTAAATGATAGTAGTATCATCTAAAATGACTTTCTAAATTAAATTAGGGCCGTAGAAAGCCTGGGAAATGGCACTTTACATACACAGAGAAGCCTTCATTGAGTTGCATTCAACTCAGTCTCACAGTCAACATATAATTATGTGCAAGGCACTAAGATGTGTGGAGGAGACAATGGTCATAGACACAGTCCCTGTGCTGGACAGGGGCTTCCCAGGTAGCCTGGTGGTAAAGAATCTACCTGCCATTGCAAGAGACCTAGGAGACGTGGGTTCTATCTCTGGATTGGGAAGATCACCTGGAGGAGGAAATGCCAACCCGTTCTACATACTTGTGTGAAAAGTCTCATGTACAGGAAACTGGCGGACTTCCATGGGGTTGCAAAAGAGTCAGACACGATAGTGGCTCAGCATGCACCACCACTGTACTGAATGGAGTAGGGTCAAAATATGTTTTAAAACAGTTTAAATAAGACAGTATGAAAAAACTGCCATGAAAGCTATATAATTATTTCAACAAATTAAGAACTCTTTAATCTCTCTAGCACTTTCTTTTCTATCTAGCTAGTTTCTATTTTCCTTCTAATGTATTTTTCTTAAAATTCAAAAGATGTATTTACTAATGAGAATATTAATCTATCTTACACATTTATTGGCCATACTGAGTGATTATTTATGGGCTTTTAAATAAGGATTATCAATAGACTGGATTCTTCTCAAAAGTGTGTAGATTGCACTTTATAGATGACCTGTAAGAGTTAAATATCTACTTTTTTCTTACTTTGTCACAGTTAATAGTTTTTCAGCTCAAATTGTGAGAAGGGTTCTAGAAGAGTATGATTACAAAACTGATGAAAGAAAGAAATTTACAGTGTGACTTGTGCTGTCTATGGTCACCACACAATGCCAGAAATAAAAATTATACTTTGGTGGAAAATTAAGTACTGTCAGTCTTCCTGGCTGTCTTACTGTCGCTCTACAACATATTCTAGAATGTTGTCTTTGAACTATTTTTCAGGGTTTGTAAACTGTAGGTAATTGACAGATATGTAAACTCTGTCTTGTCCAGCAGACTTCCTTGCTCCTTGAGAAAAACCAGTTTTGTCCCCATTTACAATTTGATTCCTTTATTCCCTTAAATTTGTGCTTTTTATTTTTCCTTTGAACTGGTTATAACATGTCTGAGTTAAAGAAAAAAAAATATGCTTATGCTTGTTCAAATGGTAAGGAAGACTTTTTTTAGGACTACTGTGATAAATGTCAAGACTATTGAGATACTGGGCTCAACTCCAAATACAGCAAGTGAGTGAAAGTTGCTCAGTCATGTCTGACTCTTTGCGACCCCATGGCACCCCACTCCAGTACTCTTGCCTGGAAAATCCCATGGACGGAGGAGCCTGGTAGGCTGCAGTCCATGGGGTCGCTAAGAGTCGGACACGACTGAGCAACTTCACTTTCACTTTTCACTTTCATGGATTGGAGAAGGAAATGGCCACCCACTCCAGTATTCTTGCCTGGCGAATCCCAGGGACGGGGGAGCCTGGTGGGCTGCCGTCTATGGGGTCGCACAGAGTCGGACATGACTGAAGCGACTTAGCAGCAGTAGCAGCAGCAGGACTGTACAGAATACTGGAGTGGGTAGCCTTTCCCTTCTCCAGGGGATCTTCCCAACCTAGGGATCGAACCCAGGTCTCCCACATTGCAGGTGGATTCTTTATCAGCTGAGCCACCAGGGAAGCTCAAGAATACTAGAGTGGGTAGCCTATCCCTTCTCCAGTGGATCTTCCTGATCCAGGAATCCAACCGGGGTCTCCTGCATTGCAGGCAGATTCTTTACCATCTGAGCTCCCAGGGAAGTCCAAATACAGCAAAAACAGCTGGGAATTTATAGCCAAACAGCTGAGTGAGCAGATGAACAATGAAAATTTACTAAGAGTGGATTTCAAGGATAGAGGGATTCTTTCTAAACCAACTTAACAGGATTATTCTTGAAGGCAGGCCAGGGTTATCAGATATCAAGGATGGAGATTCTAAATGGATTCTTGGTAAAACTGGGCTATGCAGGTTCATCAGGGACTAAAGGTTGAGACTTAGTTGAAAATAAGACTCAGATGTCATGGAGAGAGATTCACATAATGAGTAAAATAAACATTTTAAACACATATTCATGTTCATATGTTTATAAGAAACATGATTCTGCATTTTCTGAAAATAATCTTTTAACACAGACAAAACATTTCTTGTGGTGTTTAACCACCACATCCAGGACATATATTGATGGAATTTATTTTTAAAGAAGCTCTGAATTCTCAACATTATGGAAAAAAGAAATATGTCAGTTTTTATTAGAAAACACTAAAATATTAAAGGAATCTCTTATAAACAATAGAGCAACAAATACACCACATTATTTTTCTTCTAGAGAGCCACCACATTTAACAAAATTAGGTTTAATTAAAAGAAGAAAATAAAACGGGAAGCTACTGCATGTAACTTGAATATAAAGACATTCATATAAGATGAACATTTCAGGAAATAGAAGGTCTTAAATGCTGATTATGCCAGTTCCATTTAGTAAGAAAATAGTTACCATGGAAATGGTGAGTGTATATGGTATTTCACTTCCACATTAAGACAGCTTCTAAAAGGAATGCATTTAGTGAACACTTGTTCTTAACACTGTTTGAAAGTAGCAGTGGCTCATAAAGAATGTGACATTTCAATTCAGATTCATTATATTAGTAAGTCTGCTTGTTTTTTTCATTTCACGATAAAATAATTTGAATAAACCTGACCTGTTTTAGGGGTTTTTGTAACCTATATACATTATGTATTTTTACTTCCAGTCTAGGGCCAGAGCGCCATTTTGGTCATAGGTTTTCTTTAGAATATCACATTTTGGGGCGCAATTCTACTTCTAGCCTGCAACATTCGCATATGGCTAATCAATTTTACAGTGTAAAGTAAATCAGAAAGAGCAAAACAAATATCATATATTAAAGCATATATGTGGAATCTGAAAAAATTGGTATAGACAATCTTTTTTATAGAACTAGAGACACAGATATAGAGCACGAATGTATGGATACCAAGGGGGAAGTGGGGGTGGGATGAATTTGGAGATTGGCATTGACATATATACACTACTACTATGTTTAAAACATAACTAATGAGAACCTACTCTATAGCACAGGGAACTCTACTCAATGCTCTGCAGTAACCTAAATGGGAAGGAAACCCAAAAAAGAGGGAATATATGTACACGTATTGCTGATTCACTTTGCTGTACAGTAGAAAGTAACAGAATATTGTAAAGCAACTACACTCCAACAATTTTGAAAAAATTAAAAAAATTATGTTTGTCCAAAGTCACAGAACACTTAGAATATGGGGACCTGGATTAGGAACCTGGATGTCCTGAAGGTTTCCAAATTTTAGGTTCTTAAATTCATGGACTCAGTTACTAATTTCATATCTCCACCCTTGCCCAGGGCTGGTCATGACACCAGTCTTAAGCTCTGGCCTGGCTGAAGCTGGCCCCAGCCCGTGTCCAGCTGCAGGCTCCCCCGCCTTCCCAGCATGCTGCTTCCATCTGTCAGCAGCACTCAGGTTCACTGGGCTTTTCCCGATCTCTTTATGTTACACCCAAAAACAACCACTCATCTTAACCAAGAAATGTATTGATTCTGGGTAAGTAAGTATCAATAGCTATTAATTTCATGATTCTAGTTCTAATGTACCTTTGGGCATAAGGATGGATTGTTTAAAGTGTAGCTTCTCTGACATTCTGTGTATCTTTAGAAGGCTGTTTTAAATATTTATAAGTACACACCAAGTTGAGAGATCAGTACCGTATTAGAAACCAGAAGGATTTTAATTCTAGCTCTGCCACCAATTAGCTAAGTGACTTGGGTAAATCACCTCCAGTACTCCCAGAAAATAAGAGGACTGGAATACTCCTTTTGCGTATTTCTAGCATGAACATTAAGAAGGCTCTAGACATCAGAGTAGAAAAAAAGACGCTAAAAATACAAGCCAAAGTCTTCAGCATCCAGATTTTTCTAGCTTGTGATTTCTATTACTCATTCCATAAAAGCAATTAACATAGTCTTGGGCTCATGAATAATGTTTGAATGGTTGAAGAATGAAGGGGACAAAATCAATTTACTTCCTAAATATATCTTGAATCTGTCACTTCTAAATCCGTGTTGTCACTGTCCTACTTCAGCCATCACTTTTTTTTTCCCCCCACCCAGCTGCCAGCTAGCCTCGTATGGGGTCTTTTTGCCCCTATTGCCATATCCCCTTACACTCATACTCCATGTGACCATCCACGTGCCAGAACCTATCTATCTGCCTCCTGCTCATCAAGCATTTTTTTCCTCAGTACATTTAATATGCTACTCAGCATCTCTCCAACCCCAAATCCTATTCCCATGCTCCGTTTCATTGTGGATACCAGTACCTACAGAGTCGCCAAGCATGAAAATTCTGTTAGCAGTTCTTAAGTCAGGCCTTGCACGAGTCAGCCTGTCTGGTGTCACTCGAGCCCACCCACAGAATAAGACTCAGTTCAGTTCAGAAGCAAAGTCTTTATCAGAGAATGGAGACATGTGAGCGTAAACGCTCTCTTGCGGTGGCATCAGGTGGTGGGCAGGGCGGCTTTTCGGGGATCTAGTCAGCGAGGAGGAGCGGGGTTCGGGCCTGGCCCCGCTGTGCAGTTCCCGCCTCCCTTCCAGGATCGCGCAGCCTCTCTGCACCTGGCCTGCCGCCATCTTGCCTGAGAGCTGTTTTAGGCGCTTGTACACCCCCTGAGGAGAAGGCAATGACACCCCACTCCAGTGTTCTTGCCTGGAAAATCCCATGGATGGAGGACCCTGGTAGGCAGCAGTCCATGGAGTCGCAAAGAGTCTGACACAACTGAGCGACTTCACTTTCACTTTTCACTTTCATGCATTGGAGAAGGAAATGGCAACCCACTCCAGTGTTCTTGCCTGGAGAATCCCAAGGACGGGGGGGTGGGGGGGGGGGCCTGGTGGGCTGCCTGCCGCCTATGGGGTCGCACAGAATCAGACACGACTGAAGCGACTTAGCAGCAGCAGCAGCAGCACACGCCCTGAGGTGATGTGCAGCCCAGCCGGTTCATACCAGGAACTTTGGTTTGAAGCTCCAGGTATTCGGCCTCTGCACGCCCCACCTTATAAGCCAGTGGAACTAAGCACAAAGGAAAAGGGGCGGCGGTGGAGTGGGGGTGGGGGGGACGGTTAGACTTTATCTTATTACCTGAAACCTATTTTTATTATTTGGGATTCGTTAAAGGGCTTTGCCATTGACAACTGGGAAGTGACATTGACTGTTTTCTCACCCCAGCTCTTTATCTATGATCAATTCAGTTAATTCTGTCCATCCTTAATATCTTTAAAACGTTCCCCCCTCTCTTGTCCACTGATGCTGATTTCACTAAAGCCACCTGGGTTTTACAGTAGCAGCCTCTGAACTAGAGACTGGCTTCTTTAGTCTTGGCCCCTCTTTCCTTCTGTGAAGGTGCACACAGGTGGTCTCCACTCTAGATGGATCGTTACTCCCATAAGCTGTAGAGAGTCAATAATTTTCTTACTCTGCCTTTTCTCTATACAAGTCTCTGCCCAGTCCCGGTTGGTAGAACATTCCTAACCACTTCTGGTTTGGTGCTGCTGGGTTGAAATTTATTGTTGCTCAAATAAACTTTTTCAAAAAATAATTTTTTGGCTGCTCCGAATCTTAGTTATGGCACGCTGAATCTTAGGTTTTCCTCATTACATGCAGGATCTTTTAGTCCTTGGCACATGGATCTAGTTCCCTGTTGTTGTTGTTGTTCAGTTGCTTAGTCGTGTCTGACTCTTTGTGACCCCATGGATTGCAGCATGCCAGGCTTCCCAGTCCTTCACCAGGGACCAAACCTAGGCTCCATGAATTTGAAGCGGGCAGTCTTAGCTGCTGGACCACCAGGGAAGTCCCTGCTTAAATAAGCTTTGAACTTTGAACACTCCAGAGTTCATCTTTTAATAGTGGCAAACCGAGGGCCCAGACTCTGGCCACTCTGCCTCTGGAGCCTCATTCTCCTGTGCCTCCTAGCCTTAGACTTGATGTTTCACCCCTGTAACTCTGAGTAGTTGTTCCAAATACAGATTGTTAGATCCTGTCTTCTAGGTCTCTGCTCTATTAGGACTTGCTTCCTATACCTCCTTTAGTCCTCAGCTGAAGTGTAGCATCTTTCAGGCTCTTCTCTGACCCGTCCTTCCTCCTCTTTTAGGTGCTCCAGTTCACACTCCCACCATGCTCTGTTTGCATCTCCAGCATTGCATTCAGCATCCTGGATGATATAATTGCCTGCTTTTTTAATATCTTTCCCTGACTGGGTTGTGTGCATCTGAAGGCAGGGACTGTGTTCTGTCTTCTGATGGAGGAATAACCTTTGGTTGCGGACTGATTGCATGTGGGATGGTGGAATTGCCAGGATTTCCATGTAGAAGGAGCTGAGTTGAGAGAGGGGGTTGGGGAATAAGATGAGGCTAAAATGTGAGCAGTGGCCAGACTCTGAAAACTTTCCAAGCCGTTGTCCATTTCTGAGTTATTTTTCCTCTTATTAATAGGCATTGTTTGGCTATGCTTTTCCAGACAAAAATGAAGCAGAATATAAATGCAATGTTTTTTGTTTTTCTTTCACAGAAGCAAAGAAAGTGATTTATCTCTTCATTTGGGGGGGAAAAAAAAAAAAGATCAGCTAACAAAGGGAGTGGTTGTAAACAATAGAATTAATTGCCTCTCCTAGGACTATTATTTGGTATCTATTTAAGGCTACTAGATTTTATTTTAATTACTCTGTTGTATACTCTATTTGCATATATTTGCATACCTCTCAGTGATGCCTTTAAGGAATCTAAGATGACTTCAGCTGTCTACAAGCCTTGCCTTCAGAGCTTAAAAAAAATAGAATAGCTCACAGAGAACAAAAGAAAGTGTCTCAGGGCAGAGATATGTCAGAACATCAAGGGTTCTCCTCTCAGTATTGTGAACCCAAGATCACATGCCCAATACACAGCAAGGCCAAGCAAATGAAAAAGTCAGAGTTCGGAATGCAGAAAGGTTTTTTTGCAAGGGCCACACAAGAAGAGCCGGGAAGCTGATGCCCAAATCAACTGAACTCCCCAAAGAGTTTCAGAGAAGCATTTTAAAAGACAAGGTGAGGGAGAAGAGTCTTAAGGTGTGTGATCAGTTCTTTAACAATTCTCCGATTGGTTGATGGTGAGGTAACAGAGCATTGCCAGAAGGGTTAACATTATCAATCCTCAGGCTCCACTACGTCTGGGGGCTACAGGCTCATGGTCTTCAAGTAGATTACCTAATTATTTCTGGTACTCTTTTCACAAGGTATGCTAGACTGAATAATGGGTTCCCAGAGACTTTATATCTAATCCCCAGGATGTAAAATATGTTACCATAAAAGACAAACTGGTATTTGCAGACATAATTAAATTAAGGTTTTTGAAATGGAAGATTGTTTTGCATTATCTGATTGAGACCAGTATTATCATAAGGATTATATAAAAGAGAAGGGTATGTGGTGTGATAATGGAGGCAGAGATTGGAGTGATATGCTTTGGATATGGAGGAAGGGACCATAAGCCAAGGAATGTGGGTGGGCACTAGAAGCTGAAAAAAAGAAGGGAATTGTAGTCTCCCCTCAGAACCTCTAGAAGGAACCGTCCCTGCCAACGTCTTGATTTTAGCTGATTGAACCTTGCTTTGTATTTCTGATCTCCCAGAAATATAAGGGGGGTTGTATTTGTGTTGTTTTAAGACAAGTGGTGGTGACTTGTTACAGTGACAATAGCAAATACATAAATTAAAGCAAAACAAATCTTTGTGATTTTCCAAGTGTGCGAGCGTGCTCAGTTGGGTCCAACTCTTTGCAACCCCGTGGACTGTAGCCTGTCAGGCTCCTCTGTCCATGGGATTTCTCAGGCAAGAATACTGGAGTGGGTTGCCATTTCCTTCTCCAGGGGAACTTCCTGACCCAGGGATTGAACCCCATGGCTCAAAGGCAGATTCTTCACCACTGCACCACCTGGGAAACCCCAGGACCCTCTGGAAAACACCAACGTCAGTTTAGGTGTAAAAAACGCTTTGAATTTTCTCCCCATTTTAAAATCTGATACTGAAAGGAAAAAGTCAGAAGTTTGGGGAAATTTGGTCCCTTATTAACAGAGTAACTCCCGAAGTGTCTCAGTGGTAAAGAATTCTGCTGCCAATGCAGCAGATGCAGGAGACTGGGTTTAATTTCTGGGTCAGGAAGGTCCTTGGAGGAGGAAATGTCAGCCCACTCCGGTATTCTTGCCTGGGAAATCTCATGGACAGAGGAGCCTGGCAGGCTACAGTCTATGGGGTTGCAAAGAGTTGGATAGGACTAAGCATGTATGCACACAGACATATGTATGAATACATATATGTGTCAAACTTGAGTTGTATATATACACACACACATATATGTAATCTTTGCTTCTGCTTATACTGCAATGGGCTTTTCCTTGAAGTTGTATTATTCAGGGTTTCTCATATAATATATATACATTTATACATATAAAACTATGCTTTCTGACAAATGTTATATTTTATCTTATTAGAAATTACCCCCAGAAAAGAATTATCCACGTGTAACTAAATCATTTTGCTGTAGAGCAGAAATTAGCACATTTTAAATTAGTTGGACTTAAACAAAATTTGGCTTCCCTGGTAGCTCAGATGGTAAAGCGTCTGCCTGCAATGCAGGAGACCCAGGTTCGATCCCTGGGTTGGGAAGATCCCCTGAAGAAGGAAATGGCAATCCACTCCAGTATTCTTGCCTGGAAAATCCCATGGATGGAGGAGCCTGGTAGGCTACAGTCCATGTGATCGCAAAGAGTCAGAAACAACTGAGTGACTTCACGTTCACTTTCCACAAAATTTAAAAAATTATCCAGATACCCAAAGATTATTTATTAATTAACCCAATTTAATATTATCTTAAGTTCTTAATGTTAACTAAAGATCTTGAATATTATGTGTAAATTGGTATATTATAGAACACAGTCACTGATGACATTAAACAGATTTAATTATCAGAATTGTAATTTAATTTGTTTAATTTGTTACCAGAATTTGTTTAAATTAAATAATTTTATGTTTTTTATAACCCCAAATTTTATATGAAATATGTTGTCTTGTCTGAACAGTAAACACATAGGAGTTTTGAGGACTTCAGATGAAATTGTTTATTCATGAGAAAAAAAAATAGAAATCTATTGTTAAATGTTTTCTTGTATTATAGTCTACATAGATAAAGTCAGGGAGAAGATATATAGCTGCTTTTAAACTGAAGTGGTCAAACAAGTCTAATATGTCCAAGGATTCACTTTGGTTACATAAACTTGGGTTTTTACATAAAAATGCTTCTCAGCAAGCAGTTTTCCTGTTAGCTATTTGTTGGTTTGTGGATTTGGGAAATGAATGATAACATATTTAAAGTATTAGAAGTTTAGTTTACTTTCTGGGAATTCTGGTAATATTAGATTTTTGTACAGGCTTATTATTATTTATAACACAATCAGAACAGAGCTTCTTTGTGAGGTTTTATAATCTATTTTGTTAATACTTGCCCAGTGTAGTTACGTATTTGAGACTTAGGCAACAAGAGGGAAGTGAAAGTGAAGTTGCTCAGTCGTGTCCGACTCTTTGCAGCCCCATGGACTGTAGCCTACCAGGCTCCTCCGTCCATGGGATTTTCCAAGCAAGAATACTGGAGTGGGTTGCCATTACCTTCTGCAAACAAGAGGGAAAGAAAAATGAAGTCTCTCAGTCATGTCTGACTCTTTGTGACCACATGAACTTCAGCCTACCAGGCTTCTCCATCCATGGGATTTTCCAGGCAAGAATACTGGAGCGGATCGTCATTTCCTTCTCCAGGGGATCTTCCCAACCCAGGGATCGAACCTGGGTCTCCTGCATTGCAGGCAGATGCTTTACCATCTGAGCCACCAGGGAAGCCAAACAAGAGGGAAAGATGTTCTCAACGACAAACAGCTGGACAAATAGCTTGACTCTCCAGTTCTGCAACATCAGCCATAGGTCAAAAATCACAAAACACAAGTGGACACTTTAAAAAACTGATTTGAGCTTGCCAACAACTCGACAAAGAAATGAATATGCCAGCAAACCAGATTTTCTGCTTTTTTCCTGATCTCTATCATATGTTTGGGAATCTTGTGATAGGACAACCCCCCTCCCCACCTCCACCACACACACAAACTGCCAAAATGTTATCTTTAAAATTTTAAAATATTACTCTCATACAGATATAGACTAAATGCATGTAAAAGACTTATTTAATTCATTGGTAAGGGAACCAGACAAGTGGTAAAGCTGGTTCAAAATGCATTTGAGGCAAAGTGCATTTAAAGGCAATGAAGAAAAGAAAAAAAAAAAAGATTGCCAGGTAGATACAAATTTGTTTTATAAAGTGCAATAAAGGTATAATCTTTGGAGTTATTTTTTTCTGCACAAAAATCATTTAATTTCTATAAGATAAAAATCTGATAATCACAGTTTAACTTCATAGCTTCTGAACCCTAATGAACAGTAAATGGTATGACAAAGGTACAGTCCCATGGAGAATTAAATATTCCCTTCATGGGTCTATCAGACAATGATTCAGTATAACAGTGAAACAGGACAAGCAACCTTCCTTTTTCCTCATTTTGCAATTTTTTAACTTTATGAGTATGATATTCTCCTGTAGTTGGCCCCAGGGAACTTACACAGAAATGTAGATTTCCACTCTCAGGAAGGGAAGGTCTCTCTAATTCATTCAACAAAAATATTTGACATGTATTTTGTGCTAGACACTGTACTGGGCCCAAGAGTATAGCAATAAGCAAATCATTGCAAAATATCTCATGGTCCTTACATTCTAGTAGTTTCCCTGGTGGCTCAGACAGTAAAAAAAAAATCCACCTGCAATGAGGGAGACATGGGTTTGATCCCTGGGTTGGGAAGATCCCCTGGAGGAGGGCAGTAGGAGGAGACAGATTATAAGCAACAGGTGTCTACATGTTAGGTGGAGACTGTTGGGGTGTTGAGATGTGTGACAGTGTCAAATGATGGAAAGTGCTAAGAATCAAGCAAGAAGTGGGAAAGGGGAATGTTACCATTTTTAGGAAACACTCATAGAAGTGACACTTGAGTGGATATAAAGGGAGCGAGGAGGACTGGTGCCAAGGTTGGGCACAGGGAGATGATGGAGTTTGTATTGTGCTCCCTCGGAGAGAAGGATGTGAAGAGGGAAACTTCTAACAGTCAGGTATGGACTTAGATGCCATTTCAGAACTTTGGCGTTATTGCATGTAACCATTGGGTGGTCAAATACTGTGCAATAATCATGCATAATAACCATTGTATGGTTCTAAAAGTTTGGCCTTTACCATGGCTGATAAATTTGGGGCTCAGCTTTTGAATCATAGATTATATTTGGTTAATTTTTAATAATAAAGACATTTAAGTGATAAAATAATTATTATATTCCTTTAAGGATTTTTAAAAATGATATAATGTCATAGATGCTATTCCACCTCCTGCTTTAAGCTCTTTTGGGAGAGAAAAAAAAATGCTACATCATGTTTTAGTCTTTTCTTTTCCTTTATAAGCCTGTCTGGAAAGTGCCTGTCATTGATTTTGATCTGAAAAACTCTATCTTTTTTCCGTAACTTAATTTCATTTCTACAAAAGAAAAGTACCACTTATAATATTGTATATGTCATGCAGAGAAGAGTAGAAATATTAATTGCCAGTGCTTCAGTCTAATTTGTGCATCTCTCAGAAATGTCAGTAATAGGCAGCATGCACTTCTGAGGATGGTGAGTCAGCAGAACAGAGAGCGCTTAAATAGAAATAACCCAAGCATGTGATAAAAGGTACTCAAGGGTGATTGGCAACCCTGGTAGGATGGTGCACCAGTTAACTTGATAATATGAAGACACCCAGAAGACTGTATTACCTTGGAAATACTAATGGAACCAAGTAGTCTTAAAACAGGCCCTTTATGTCATTAAGGATGATTTTTTTCAGCACTACCACATCACAGGCTCTGCAGTATTTTGGTAGTAACAGATCTGAATCAGCAATGCAAGGGGAATTTCAATTTTGGTTAAAATTCCTGCTTGACCGTAACTTCTTCTCTTTTCAAATCAAGTTGAGTCAAGTTATTTGTGTATGTACACAGTTAGAAACTCTTTGTGGGCAGCTACTGCCTTCATAGGTGTACTGGCAAAGTTTGCAGATATGAATAACAGCACTGTCTCTGAATCTCATGCCACTCATGGACACTGATCATGACAGTAACTGCTACTGAGTTGCCATGTGCACAGCACCAGACACTGTAAGAAGTGCTATGTAGATGTGCTCTTATCTAATCCTCTCAGCAACTTTAGGACTAAATCTTAAAGATAAATCTGTTACTCAGAAAATTAAAATAGTTTGTCCAAAACTATGTGGCTTTGTGTAAGTCCTAAGCTTGGGGTTTGAATTTTCTTTCTACCATGCTAGTTACTCTGCCCTCAGATAATCTTTTCAGTTTTTCATAAGAACCATAATAAGCAAATGGAAATGTTTAAAATTCTTCATGTATTACAATCTTAGGTTAAAGTGCCAAATAAGGTCACACATGGAAAGAAACTTTAGTGTAGATTGAAAAATGAGGACTTTTTTACTTTTATAGCTCTGTCCCACTTAGAATCACTTTTCATCTAGTAGGGGAAAAAAAGCAATTTCATGAAGTGCTAATTATAATCAACTTGCATCTGTATAAGGACCTTAAGCCCTCCTCTTGCATATTCCATTATATAATTCCCCCCTTTCTAGGCCTGACAGCACTGAAAAGGTTTATACCTGGACTTGTAGTTCGATATACCGGTGAAAACATATGATGTTTTTTCCAATTTCAAATTTCTTCTCTTTTCCTGAATATTAGTTTATAGAAGGGCCTTGCTATGTACTGCGATACATATCAAATTCAACTAAAAATCAGAGTAAATCTCAGGTTCTTTCTGCATGTGAGAGAAGTCTGCTTCTTCTGTTGATTTTTTCCTAATAGGGTTACAGATTTCAGTAATTTTTTAATTGAGGGGAAGAGATCAAATATCTTATTTCTTAGCTTTTCTTTTCATAATCCAGATATGCTATAGAGGCTACTGGAATGGTTTTTACCACTCAGCACAAATGTTATAGCTTGATGCAGTTGTTTTTGCTAAAGTATAATGGCCTTTACTGCCCTAAAACCACTTCACTAAGGTTCAGAGAGGAAGCTTTTTCCCCCCAGAAACAACTTTAAAAGGCACTCTGTGATTTCAGTGGTTAGGGGCCAGGTTAGTTCCCAGAAGACATAAATGGAAACAGCTTTTCCAGAAGCACAAGTCTCCATTCTAAGGAGTCCTGGCATTGTTACTTAGGTAGACTCAGACTTACTACTTCTTATGTTGTGAGAGATACCAGCTCGATGGTAGTACCTCTTTCTGTGTGGGCCCTATGCCTAGAAGATGCATCAGTCAGGATTCCTTGTAAAACTGACAGCACACCCATATAGGGTAACTGAGGAAGATTTAATGAAGGGTCTCATTTCCAGTGTGTAACTAGGATTAGGAAATCCATAAAGGATGGTGAAGGCAGTCAATAGGAGGGGTATTTACTTGTGCCATGGCCTGTGGGGGCAAAGGGAAGGAAGTGACTATTAGAACCTGGAGCAATATAGCTATAAGAAAAGTCCCTGAGGAGGAGCTGTGGCCTCAGCAGAGCAACCTCCGCCAGCTGTGACCTGGGAGCAGGGAGCTGGGGAAGTAAGTACCTGGTCCCTGTTCTGCTAGCGTGTTCTGACCCCTTATTGGTGCTTCCCCTTGGCTGGGTCTAAATGGAAGCCGGATTAAAGCCTTGGGTGAAACAACTAGGTTAGTGGATTAAAAATGGATATGTGACTTCAAGGATGGCTGTTCATTCATCCATTTATTCAAGGAAATATGTATGTCTTTTGTTTTGTTTTTTCCTGGTTACCTTTTGGCACACTGATGATGAGCACTGGCATTACAAAGACACAACCTTGCTTTCTTGAAGCTTACCATTTTATAAAGGAAGGCAGATAATCAGACAATTAACCAACAATGAAGTTACAGCATAGTGCTTACAGCAGAAGTTTAAGCAAAGTGCAACTGAATCGCAATTAAAAAGAGGTGTCAACTGTCAGTTCTCCAAAAAGACCTGTTGACTAAGCAACGTTTAGTTTGGTGAAAGTGAAAGTCGCTCAGTTGTGTTCGACTCTTTGTGACCCCATGGACTATACAGTCCATGGAATTCTCCAGGCCAGAATACTGGAGTGGGTAGCCTTTGCCTTCTCCAGGGGATCTTCCCAGCCCAGGGATCAAACCCAAATAAAATGAGTTTATTAAACATAGCCAAACTATCAGTGTCCAGAGTTTTTGATATAATAGTTTCGGGTTGGTAAGCACACAGTGAGTTGATGAGTGAGTCTTGATGAGCACTCTGTCTTGATATGTAAACTACTTGAATTGACTCATTGTTTTATCTTATAGGAACAAATATTTCCTGGAGGAAAGAGCAAAGTTATTTTTGCTTCTGAATATTTTTTAACATAGGAAAAAGAAAATATTTTTGGTTCCAGGACTATTTTACAAAGACAGTAAATTAATTCAATTTCAGTCTCAGAATCAAGAAAGAAAGTAACATTTATTAAACACCAGTTATTAACCAGGTAATACTGCATGCTTTAGTCTTCACTCTAGCCCTTAAGAGTTAAGTAGTATTATTAGTTGACTCATTCCAAATGACCCTGATGCTAGGAAAGCTTGAGGGCAGGAGGAGAAGGGGGCAACAGAGGTTGAGATAGTTGGCATCACTGACTCAGTGGACATGAGTCTGAACGAACTACGGGAGGTAGAGAAGGACAGGGAAGCCTGGCGTGCTGCAGTCCATGGGGTCACAGAGAGTTGGACACAGCTTAGCAACTGAACAACAGCATTCCTGTTTTATAGATGAGGACAGTGAGACTCAATTACCCAAGGTCACAGAGCAACTGAGAGTGCCAGGAATTTACTTTCCTGTGGGAGTGGAGAGTTGGGGAAAGATAATAAAAGGAGAGAATATTCTAGATGACCTCAAAGATACATAAGATTTCAACAATTGGGGAAGAGAAGATGGATAGGAATGGGGAGAATGAATTCAGGGAAAGGAAACAGTATGAATAGTCTTCACCCCAAGGTGTCACAGTGCCTAACACGTTTTAGGGAAGGCCTGCAGGTTTGTGGAAGATTGGTAAGAGGCATGAGGAACCCATGTAATTAGAATTAGGGCTCATGAAGAGAAACACTTTTCTTCATCTCCTTCTGTTGCTTTTGTTAAATAGGGACTTTTACCAGCATGTCCACCTTCTCAGGACTGGATTGAGGATGTAGCTTAAACTTGAACTTCCCAAGTCCTCAAAGCAAGGGGTCACTAAGCTGGTTAGTGAGATGGGGTGAAGTTCCCTGTGCTTTGTGGGCTGGTGTCTTAAATCTCGCTCTCTCGCTGAAAACGGTGGCCTGCCTTCTCTCCTGCCTTTGCTGCATTAGTTGCTTATTTTTCTATCCCCAGCTTGGAACAATGGTTGTATCATGTTAAATGTATACCTTCCATGATAAACATGGATTCAATGAGTGATTAAGTAAATATATGGAATGAAACATAACCATTTTGGGGAGTATTATTGGAAACAAGAATGGTTGTGAATAATTTTGTTCATTCCAAACATACCTGTTTTCTTATTCCTTGTAGACTCCAGAGGACTTGAAGAGATTTCTTGGTTTTCTATTTTTGTTTCTTTTTTTTTTTTTAAAGCACGAGTTTGTGATACTCTTTTATTGTTAACCTGAACGGATGTCACTGTTGGCTTGTTCCAGAGTGGATTACAGGCAACTAAAAGTAAGCTAGGTGTCAGAAATGATTGCATTTGAAAATTATCCTGGTTCTTCCCCTGAGTCATGGAACAAAGATCTCGCTCCTTGAAGTATCTTTTTAACCCTCCTCCTTTTTCTTTCCTTTTCCTTCCCCTTTTATGTGGCAGATACAGAGAGACATTCACAGGCATTCTGCCTCTGTTCTGTCTGTCTCTCTTCCACACACACACACACACACACACACAAACACACTTGGGCAGGTCATTGATAGAGAGCATCTTCTAGAAGCTGAAGCTAGTTCTCTACTTTCAAAGTGATGAGTCTCGTTGAGGCTAAACAGGGGCTGGAAGAGGTTTGAGTTTGCAGGGTAGTGGTCTTGTGTTTGGGGCTACACTTTACCTTGACCAATTGAACATCTTTGACCCTTTCTTACATCCGTTTGTTTTCCCCTGTCTGGTGGGATAACAGATCTGAATGTTCATAAAACATAGCTGTTCATTTTCAAAGTAATTAGTTTATGTTCCAGGCATAACTAAAATTCGATCAGATAATTGCTGGTTGACAGCATGTATACCCAAAGGTGATTTAGTCTGGTTTATCTTTTATTTTCAAGAACTAGTCATTTGAATATAAACCTTCGTAGAATGTTTAAGCCACCAGCATGATTCTTCACTAACGTTCCAAATAAACGATGTCTCTCTGATGTTTGTATATGGCAGAACCAATACAATATTGTAAAGTTTAAAAATAAAATTTAAAAAATAAAAAATAAAATAAATAAAACTGAAAAACCAGTAAAAAAAAAAAAAAAAGCAGTAAAAAATGACCGCAGGTGATTACCTGGTCAGTTTTACCACATTGGGATGAATTGGTCTAAAATTAGTTTTTTATCAGTCCTTAGGAAGATAAATTTAATTCTTCCTCTCCCAAATGTGTCTTAATATCTTTATAATCCTAATTCAAGTTTTTCATCACAGGAAGATAAATATATAGTATGTATCTTTTTCTTTTTTTTTTAAACAAACCTACATTTTAAAAATCCATTTTAAATGAATTAAAATTTGCAACTATGTAAGTAATTTGAACAATTTTGTTATTTTGTTTACCAAAGCAGATGGAAACAGTTAATTGTGAATACACTGGGAAATGAGCCATTTCCAATTCAGACAGGTAATCATAGATATTTGGGAAAGATGTTTGCCAAACCATGATAAAAGGATAGTACCAATCACCAAGCATCATTTTTACTTAACTAAGGCAATAAAATTATGTTTTCTGACATAAATTTATACAGAACCAGCATATCTTCATTTGGCCTTAAGCTGTGTTAGTCACAACTATTATCCATGTGGGTTTTATAGGTATTTTCAGGCTACTTTTATTTTTCCTATTTTATAGAGAAGAAACCAAGATGCTCATCTGTTATTTTCTTCTCGATCTTGTTTCTGAAGAGTCAGACTCACAATTTGAATTTAATGGGACTCTCTACCTCCTATTGTGAAGAAAGGTTTTCTAAAGAAATAAATTAATTCTAAAGAATTCAATTCATAAATTAAAATTTGTGAAATTTCTGAAATCAATTAAACTGGAACCTTAAGTGTTGAATAGCGCTTAGTGAGTTAATGGCTTCTTGTGACATATTAACTTGAAAGAAAAGTACTCAAAATGTACAACATAATTAGAAATTAGTGTTTTATCCAGTTTGGGGAGTTTTAGAAAATCCTAAATGAAAAACCTTCCACTGCACAGTGAAATATTGTTTGCTGTAGATATAAATATGGGTAGAAATATATTTGTTTACTATATTGAGTTTTACATATTTTAAAGCTTTATTTATTTGAGGTATAGTTGAAATATTAGTTTCAGGTGTACAATATAGTGATTCCACATTTTTCAAGGTTATAGTCCATTTCAAATCATTATAAAATGTGGGGTACATTTCTTGTGCTGTGCAATTTATTCTTGTAGCTTATTTATTTTATACATGATAGTTTGTCCCTCTTAATTCCCTACCACTAGTTTGTTCTCTCTCTGAGTCTATTTCTGTTTTGTTACATTCATTCATTTTATTTTTTAGATTCTACAAATAAGTGATCATGTAGAGTATTTGTCTTTCTCTGTCTGACTTATTTCACTAAGCACAATACCCTCTAGGTATTTTTGATGGAAAAGCACTTTCTTTTTTCCTTTTTTTTTTTTAATTTATGTATTTTTTTGAGGCTAATTACTTTACAATATTGTATTGGTTTTGCCATACATTCTGTCATTAAAAATATTTATTTTTAATTATGTTACTCTATTTTTGTTTTTGAAAATGTACATGTAAAATTACAAAAATTTAAAACTACACAAAAATAAAAAACAAGCCTTCTTTCTGCTACATTTCAAAATTCTCAGCTCCCCTTCTAGAGTTAATGACTATAATAAATGGTCTATCATTTAACAAAATTTTATGCATATATAAGTGTCTATCCACATTGTTTTCTTTAAACACAAACTATTAACATGCTATACAAACTTACCCTTACTTTGATTCTTTTGTTTAACCATTTATCTGAGAGATTGTTCCATATTGTCTTGTAAATTTTGTTTTGGGCTACTTTTATTTTTGCAAGATAAAAATCTTATTTTTTATCTTTTTTTAAACAGCTACAAAATATTCTCTTGTATGAAAGAACCCTAATTTATCTAATGTGTCTTCAGTTTAACAATCACCTCAGATAAATGAACAAGAAGACTTTCATATTTTTTTCTTTCTCTTTCTTACTTTTTCATGTGTTGAGGCTTGGCTTGTCCTGACACTTGTATCACCCCTCTGCTCTACTATGCCTCAGCAAACAATTTATATGACATGTGGTTTACTTTTCCACATTCCCACAATCTCAAATTCTGTTTGCAAGCTTACTTTTACAATGAATCGAGGATTTGGGATCTTTGTGATAATCTGTTGAAAACTAAGTTGAGGTTCGTCAGTCCAGGAGTCTTGAGCCGCTGTGTCATTTAAGTCATTTTCATTCTGTCAGTCCTGCCCAAGAGGAATTCAATATTTTCCCATGACAGTCTCTGTCTGGATAAATAATCTAATCCACACAGTTGTTAATAAAATTGCTTATTTATTGTATTGATGAACTTTGTCAGAGTCAAAATATAAATATCAGTAAGTGAATGCTCAAGTTATGAAAAAGCACCGTAACCTATTCTTCAGTTAAGCAAAACACATTAAGTATCTGCAGTGTTACTGGTAATAGGCTAGGTATGGAGGTGCAAAGACCTCCTAGGTGGTGTTAATGGTAAAGAACCCGCCTGCCAGTGCAGAAGACATAAGAGATATGTGTTCAGTCCCTGGGTAGGGAAGATCCACTGGAGGAGGGAAGAATTCATGCCTGGAGAATCCCATGGACAGAGGAGCCTCGTGGGCTACAATCCATACGGTCTCAAAGAGTCAGACAAGACTGAAGCAACTTAGCACACACCCATGCATAGAGAAACAAAGATAAATGGAGTATGGTTTTTGCCCTTAAAGGGCTTGCATTAGATTTCAGCAATAGATATAAAAAGAGACAATGTCTTTTCAAAGGTGGAGGCTTGATTTTTGCATCATGCTATTTTCCATGTATTGAAAGCTTGCATACATCAAAAAACTGTGTTAAAACAAGGTAACTGGGGTCTACTTGGATTATTTCAACCACTTCAATGACTATAACCCTGTAGCTCAGACCTAACCTATGGGTAGTGACCTTGAATGTTACAAGTACACTATGAAGCATGCTATCTTATTTGTCTCTCTGTCTCTCTTTTTGGGCTGTGCCAGGTTGTTTGTGGGATCCCTGACCAGGTATCAAACCCAGGCCCTGGCAGTTAAAGCAACAATTTCTAACAACTAGACACCCAGGGAATGGCCTGAAGCATGGTATCTTAGAAATCACAGAGCAGAAAGGATCACAGACCACAGGATTTATTAAATAAACTTAACACACACAATAATATCAAGAGTAAAGAGATAGAGTAAGTAAACGTTCTTAGATTAGGGTACAAGCAGATGGAAAGACCATCGTATCTAAGACCTGGAGTTCACAAGGCTCACGTATCCTCTTTTCCTCTCTGTCTCTCTTTGCCACTGTTGTCCTCCCTGCTCATAGTATGCTTGTGAGGACCAGAGTTGATGATTGAGGTGGAACTTCACAGGTAGTAGTCCTGGGCCATGTATATACTTGTTTTATTAGAGACACTCAAGACCAAGGACATTTGGACATCACAGTGAATTGTCAGCCTGCTAAATAGCCATGGGTCTTATGTGTGATTACAAATAGGTGTAGAGTACTCGAGTCATCTGGGGTAGAGTGCAAATGGGGCCAGAATGACATACTAGATGTCACCAATGGATGACCAAATTTGAGGGTGACATAGTATTCATCCTGAAGTTGGCATGATTTGGTCTTTTCATTCCTTTCCACCTCCAAACAATCTTGTTTATTCTATCATGGTTTTTATTAATCAGTTGTTGGCATGTCTTACAGGTTGCTAACTTGCCGTGTATTTTAACATAGCACATGAGTTCTACCTATGTCTCATGAGAAACTTGCTTACTTATTACCTGCTTGCTTATTATGTACATATAACATAGCCTATAAGTTTTACCTATTTTTTATAATTTATATGAACTATATTTAACATTTCTTATGGGTTCAGACCCTCCCATTTGTTTTCTTATCTTCTATAGTACAATTGAATATTCTCCAACAATATGGGAAATGCACATTTTGAGACTTTGTTCTTGAATTCCAATCTCATTTTGTATATGGGTTTTGAGACTCAAGTTCAATAGTTCCAAATTGGACTCATCATCTTTCACTATAAATGCTTCCTTGAATATTCTACAGTGATTGTTGACATGAATTCTCACCTTAGTCTTAAAATTCTCTTTACGTCTTCCCTCTCTTTACCAGAATCAACAAAGAATTTGCTTTTACCCTAAAATTATCTCTTTTATCTTCTATTTCTGATGTTCCTAGGCTTTTCAACTTGCTGACAGTTTTATTTTTCTGCAATACAAGCTGATTCATAGCTACTTGTTCAGCCTTCTCCCATCTCAATCCCTCCCCCAGTATTACTTGCAATTTTTCCTAAATACCATGCATATTCATACATATGAGTATTAGCATATAAAATAGTAAAAAAAATTGAAATAATTATAAATTCACAGGAAGTTGGATAACTGACATAGGTCTTATTTATGTATGCTTCATCTATTTTGCCCCAGGTACCTGTTTTTTCTATGTTTGGGATATCACTCCTTCCCTTAACTGATTGACATATTAACATTTTAACCAACCTTCTTTTAATACCCAGCTTCAAAGTCATAAAGCTTTCCAAACTTCACCCCACTGTTGCTGAATTAATCTACTTCTTCCTTAGTGCTGAGTTTTTCCCACATGGCATCATAACTATCTTCTCTGAGAATCCATAACATCTTTGAGAACAAGGACTGTGTTTTATTCATCTTGGAAATCACAGGATGTAGCTCAAAGCTTGGCACATATTAAGTCCCCAAGGCTTCAGTGATACATGAACCGTGAACTTCCAGATGTTCAAGCAGAGGAACCAGAGATCAAATTGCCAACATCCAATGGATCATCGAAAAAGCAAGAGAGTTCCAGAAAAACATCTATTTCTGCTTTATTGACTATGCCAAACCCATTGGCTGTGTGGATCACAATAAATTGTGGAAAATTCTGGAAGAGATGGGAATCCCAGACCACCTGACCTGCCTCTTGAGAAACCTGTATGCAGGTCAGGAAGCAACAGTTAGAACTGGACATGGAAGAACAGACTGGTTCCAAATAGGAAAAGGAGTACGTCAAGGCTGTATATTGTCACCTTGCTTATTTAATTTATATGCAGAGTACATCATGAGAGACGCTGGGCTGGAGGAAGCACAAGCTGGAATCAAGATTGCCGGGAGAAGTATCAATAACCTCAGATATGCAGATGACACCACCCTTATGGCAGAAAGTGAAGAAGAACTAAAGAGCCTCTTGATGAAAGTGAAAGAGGAGAGTGAAAAAGTTGGCTTCAAGCTCAACATTCAGAAAACTAAGATCATGGCATCCAGTCCCATCATTTCATGGCAAATAGATGGGGGAACCGTGGGAACAAAGTCAGACTTTATTTTTTTAGGCTCCAAAATCACTGCAGATGGTGACTGCAGCCATGAAATTAAAAGACATTTACTCCTTGGAAGGAAAGTTATGACCAAACAAGGCAGCATATTAAAAAGCAGAGACATTACTTTGCCAACAAAGGTCCATTTAGTCAAGGCTATGGTTTTTCCAGTGGTTGTGTATGAGTGTGAGAGTTGGACTATAAAGAAAGCTGAGCACCGAAGAATTGATGCTTTTGAACTGTGGTGTTGGAGAAGACTCTTGAGAGTCCCTTGGACTGCAAGGAGATCCACCCTGTCCATCCTAAAGGAGATCAGTCCTGGGTGTTCATTGGAAAGACTGTTGTTGAAGCTGAGACGCCAGTACTTTGGCCACCTGATGCGAAGAGCTGACTCGTTTGAAAAGACCCTGATGCTGGGAAAGATTGAGGGCAGGAGGAGAAGAGGATGACAGAGGATGAGATGGCTGGATGGCATCACTGACTCAATGGATATGAGTTTGGGTAGGTAGGCTCTGGGAGTTGGTGATGGACAGGGAGGCCTGGCGTGCTACAGTTATGGGGTCACAAAGAGTTGGACATGACTGAACTACTGAACTGAATAAAAATATTGTGAATTTGCTAGAAATTATATTTTATTTCAAGAAAACAGGATGTAAAAGTACAATTGTACAAAGCAGATGCATTTAGTAGGTGGTGTTTTAGTAAGTGTTAGTCCCTTAGTTGTGTTTGACTCTCTGGGACCCTATGGATTGTAGCGTACCAGGTTCCTCTGTCTGTGGAATTCTCCAGGCAAAAATATTGGAGTGGGTAGTCATTCCCTTCTCCAGGAGATCTTCCTGACCCAAGTTTGAACCTGAGTTTCCCACATGGCAAGCAGGTTCTTTACTGTCTGAGCTGCTAAGGGATGTTATTGCAGATTCCTTTCAATATGATATTTCCTGGAAAATTTTAAATATAATTCAGTTTCCAAAAAAAAAATTACTATTATGTTCATGAGTACATCTATTGAATAGTATGTGATAAATGTTGAAGAAGTATGCAAGTAAAAAATCCCAGCCTAAATTTTGGAACCAGTTTTATTCTCTGTCCTTCCTTTCTGTTACAAAGATGTAGTAATAACATCACTTCTGGGATCAGGGATTCTTACTTTCTGCTCTGTTGACTCCTGTCTCATTCTCTGGGAGAAAAGTTGCATGTGATCTGAATGTGTGTTGACTTCTCCAGGCTCTGCGTGTGAATGAAGAGGCCACATGAACATGGTGACCTGTCCCTCCTCAGAGTCTCCTAAGCTTTGTCTCACTAGTGGCCTTGATCAAGACTTCGAATCTTCTCCCTCTCTAGCTACCCCAGCAGTTTAGCTGAGGGAAGCTGCTGACTACAGTGGCTGCATCTGGCAACCCATTTGCTGTGCTGGGGTGGTGGGCACTTTCTGGCTGCTGTTCATCCTTATCCTATAGCTTCCATTGCTGCACAAAGGTTGTGACAGAAACAGTAATGCACACCCATCACGCGCACCAAAAGTGTTTGTATGAACAGCTTTTAAAAAGGCATTATGTTGACATTGCAGTTAAGATTGTGATGGCAGGAAAATGAGGAAGAAAGTGAAAACAAGACTGCGATATAGATAGAGGAAATAGGTAAATGTGGTACTTCTCATATGCGTGCTCACTTCCTTAGCTATCGCTGATGAAAATCTTGCCTAACAACACACCACCCGCCCTGGCTGGCTTCACCACGTCTTAGCACCTGGTCATATCTCTGAACTCTGTTGGAGTCATATTCTCTCCCTTGTTAACAATATAAACTCAAATTTATATCCAACGTCTCATAAGTTTCTTCATAAAAAAAAACATTTTCTTCCCTTTCTGAGGAAGGTTAGACCTAATCCGTGAGTCTGGTTTAGGCTATCTTGTCCTCTCTATTTTTTGTGTCTTTTCCAACTACACTTTTCCCCAGGGCTCCTGCAAACACTCTTCTCACCTCCGAAAGTGCAAATATGAAAAGCCCTCATGTCAGGCATGGTAGGAAGATCCTGCTGTAGGTTGGTTAAGTTTGAAGTTTAAGGAGGGAGGGTTGTTTTCCCCATAATCGCGATCCCTGTTAATGAACGATGCATGTTCTAAACATTTACCACAGTGTCTTTTGTCTTTGTTCTCTCACTGAATTAAAAATAAAGTATGGATTTTTTTCAAGACAAGTGAAGTTTTTTAATTCACCAGAGGATTAAAAACAGAGAAGAATTGCACTTCATGTCCCCCTGTTGACTTTAGGAGCAACTGGTGTTCGGAAATGATCACACAGGCATGTCTACTTCTGGGCACTGAAATTACTTTTCTCTCTTTTCATTCCCTGACATCTTAGAAGGGAAAACAAGGACTTTTCATCTGTTTTGGGACAAAGAACTGATGGAGTGAGTGACACAGCACTTTTATTCTTGGCAAGACTTGACATCGAAAGAGCAGTGGGAGATAGCTTTCAAGTGGGCCTTAGGAGAAAATTCAAAGGACTGTGTTTCTACAGGGTCAAGTATCTCTATCCTGAGAAAATCACTCAAAACAACAGGGCTAGAGGCAGTGGGCACTGTCACTCGCACATGCTGTTAGCTGTCACATTCTGTTCTGTCATGCAGAAGACCTTACAAGAATAGTGATTCATCGAATAAAATAGTTCATTAAGATAAAATTAGATAGTCAGGAAAGTAAGTCAGCATTTTAGAACTGTTACAGTAAAAAAGTACTTTGTAATAGGTTTTAGAATTCATGTCCTAAATAGTATTATCTTGATTGTCTGTGGAGGGCGTATCAGTTAAGAATCTCATATGTTTTTGCATACAAGCCTTTTTTCCATCTGTACCAAGCTAGTATCCTAGATTGATTATGAAGGTGCAACACTAGAAAAATAAATAATGTAAGGTGCTAAATTTTTGTTCTTTGAATGAGGTTATTTAGGTCAAATTTCATCCTAAGTTTAGTTATTGTATCTCACCTGGGCATCATTCTCTCATTGATTCAAATAATTTTTTAGTCATCTGTTTCCTTCCCAACTTACAACTAATACCACATCTTAACTCTACCTGCAAACATAGTCTTGTCTCTGGAATTAATGAAATTAAAATGAAAAAAAAGCAAGGAGAACAAGAGAATTTGGACATTTTATTTCTGTATTTCTTAATAGATTCCTTAAAGTAAAATCCATATTTCACAGTTAGACAAAATTATTTTTTAATCCCATTGAAATATCCAGTACACAATTTACATTTACTGATTGCCAGCGTTATGGTAGTAGGTTTCTCAGAAACCCAAAGCTGATAATTGTCTCTGAGGAAGAAAGTACTCTGAGATACTCAAGATCCATAGAGAAACAGTGAAATGTCTTATAAAATTTTCTTCTAGTAGTTATATTAAAAAAGCTAAAAAAATATATTAATTTTTAATAATGTATTGAATTCAACATATCTAACATTATTTCCATATATAATCAAAATGTAAAAATGGAGACACTATATTTTATATTTTTTATTATACCAAGTTTTCAATATTTAGTATGTATTTTATACCATCTAAATTTGAACTAGCCACATATCAAGTGTTCAGTAACACTTGAAACCACATGTGGTTTGTGGCTACTATATTAGACAACACACTCAGAGATAGTAAGGGTAATAAAATTGGTACATGTTCTAAATATATGCATAATTATAATTTTAAAACATTTTATACTTCCCACAACCTTGGCTTTTCTTAAAATACATTTTTACAAATTAGATTTTGAAATCTCATAGGTGCTAAGGCATGTTATAGATGATGGGTATATAAAATAAATTTAATTTTAAAATATATTTTTAAAATATGGGTATGATGTATTTTTTGTATTTATGAACACATACCAACTGAATTTCTTTTATTAATTTTGATCTATAGATCCTTTTTTACAAAGTCTTCATTATATTTCAATGGCCTAAAGTTTGACTCAATTTTTCTTATTAAAAATGTATTGAAAGAATGAATTCAAGAACCAAGCATTTTTAGAGCCAGCATTACAAACTTTTCACTGTTAGTTGGATGTCTATTTTGACAGGTGTGGTTTTTATTTGCAGTTAGAAATGCAATCATTTTCTTTCTTTTTATTTGACTGCTGTTGAGATAAATGCAGCATACTCTACTTCATTGGCCTCACTTTTTTTCCATCTGAAATTCTGTTTAAGTCAGATTCACCTTTAAAGACTCACACTGACTCATCTCTAAAATTTCTGCTAAAATAGACCCCTACCATTTTTGGATTTAATGTAAACAGTCTGGTTTTCTTTAAATATTTTAGATATATTTTCTTTAACAGTGAAAAAAAGTCACTGTTCTAAGTGTCTTTGAGGTCAGAGAGTGAACTTGAACTTACAGGTAGTGAGACCAGAATGTGGGAGTCAGTCACTAAATTTGGAAGTGAATAGAGCCAACAACCAGAAGATTGTGCCTTATCCCACTGGTTTTCCTTACTTACCTTTGTGATGCACTAATTCTTGTGAAGCAATAATATCTTTTCATGAAAAATGGTCGTGGGATTAAGTGGCACCGAGGTTCATCTAGTCAAGGCTATGGTTTTTCCTGTGGTCACGTATGGATGTGAGAGTTGGACTGTGAAGAAGGCTGAGTGCCGAAGAATTGATGCTTTTGAACTGTGGTGTTGGAGAAGACTCTTGAGAGTCCCTTGGACTGCAAGGAGATCCAACCAGTCCATTCTGAAGGAGATCAGCCCTGGGATTTCTTTGGAAGGAATGATGCTGAAGCTGAAACTCCAGTACTTTGGCCACCTCATGCGAAGAGTTGACTCATTGGAAAAGACTCTGATGCTGGGAGGGATTGGGGGCAAGAGGAGAAGGGGACGACAGAGGATGAGATGGCTGGATGGCATCACCGACTCGATGGACGTGAGTCTGAGTGAACTCTGGGAGTTGGTGATGGACAGGGAGGCCTGGCGTGCTGTGGTTCATGGGGTCGCAAAGAGTCGGACACGACTGAGCGAGTGATCTGATCTGATTTGATCTGATCTGAAGTATAATTACTAGGGAGAGGAATGAGGGGAAATAGTTCTTTGACAGAAAATACTGTATCTGGATAAACTGAAAGAAAGATGTTGAATATTAAAACATAGATGTGACAAACTGCCATACGGAAATAAGAAAAAGTGGTATCTGAAATTAGTTCACTTAGAGTTCGTGTGGCTAACGTCTTTCAAGACAGGGGCCATCAAACTTTTTCTGTAAAAGTCCATATAGTAAGTATCTTTGTGGACCATATGGTGTCTGTCAGAATGAATCAGCTCTGCTATTGTAGTTCAGACGGCAGCCTTAGGCAATTACAAATGAACATGGCTGTGTTCCAATAAAACTTTATTTACAAGCAGGTGCTTGGCTGGATTTGACCCATGTAACTCCTGTGTAAGAATATGTTGGGTAGCTGCACTGCAACTTTCACCTTCTTGGATACTTCTTGAAAATATCCACATAATGGATATGGTTTCTCCTGAATCACATTTCCCACAATGAGACACATTTCTTATCCCAAAGTAACTATTTTATAACTTTTATAGTTAGGTTATGAATTTGGCTGCTCTAAGAGAGATCTGAAATTATAGTGGCTTTAAGCAAGATAGAGGATTATTTCTGTCATGAGTAACTTTCCCTAGAAGTGTATAGCTCATATAGTGATTCAGGGTGTCACCTCATCTTCATCCCCATACATGGCTCACCATCACCCAGTCTGCCTTTGGAAGGAAAGGTAAGGCTACAACCCGGAAGTTGGTCACATCACTTCTGCTCAGATCTCACTGGTCAGCACTTAGCCAAACAGCCCCATCTAAAACTGCAAGAAAGGCTGAGAAACAGAGCAGTTATTCTGGCCAGTCATGTGCCCAAATAAACTTCCAGAACTCTTACTACTACAGAAAAGATGAACAACAATGGGGAGGGCATGTAGCTGCAACTAGCTTTTCTGCTTAACTCTTATATTTATAGAACAGTTTAGGGCCTGAAAGGAGATACTTACACTTTAAAGTTATATTTTACTGTAATTCATGTGACAGATTATATGCTGTTGTGTTATTTGAGGATAGAGACTGTCCTAAAGTCTTCAGGCATTTTTTGAAACACAAATGACAGGGTATGTACTATACTTGGTTAAAATATTGTTTTACAGCTTATGTAATGGCAACTATCTTGCATATGCTACTTCTTTTCCTGAGTCTATGATACACATTACTAATAAATCTTAGCATTCTTTCCCCTTGAACTCAGACTTGGCCTTGGGCTCCTCTGTATTCTGTTCCAATCAGGTAGAGATGGCATTCCATCAGCAGTTTATTTGTTCTTCTTGCTTAAGGTTACAGCATTCTTCTTTTTGTATCTTTGACACCAATCTTATCTGCAGACAGTGGTGTGACAATAAATAAATGAAATGTTGTTTTTTGTCTTCTTAAGTCAAATCTTCGTCCCTTAAATTTTGTTTAATTTTCATCTTGCTTTTATTTCCAGACTATGCTTTATATTTCATTTTATATAACTAATTTTATTCACACAACCAGAATTGGAATAATTTTATTCAACTTCTTAATTTTTTAAATAGAAAAAACTGAAACTCAAAAAGATGAAAGGACTTACCCATGGGAACACAGCTAGATAGTGCCAGCATTGAAACTAGGTTTCTGAATCCCTACTCTACTACTCTAGTGCTCTCCTTTTGCCAAGATGAAATCAGTAAGTGACAAGAATATTTAAAAGTCAGGAATAATTATAGCACTAATTAGATAAGACTGATCAATATCAGAACTTTAATTTTTCAAGTTTCTATTTCTTGCATCTGTAGGTAAGAACCAACATATTTCATCATTTTTTTATGTAAAAGAATTGGTACCCTAAGCAATCCTTGCTCTAATGTTTGGCTGCTTCTAGAACTTTTCAAATTTTGCAAAATGGATTTGACGTTGTGAAAAGTAGGATTTGAAGATTGCTTTCTAGTACATCCTCATTTTAGTCTATAAAGAATGATGCTGCTGTTCTTTTAATACCTGAAGCATTTCCTGCTTCAGTAAGTAAGGTGCCTTTATGTGAGATTCAAAGAACTGACTTTTGTAGAATATTTTCCAGAGTAATTTATAATAGTGATTTTAAAATTTGTTTTAGTGTATTTTGAACCATGGGTCTATCAGGTTATGTTGCTTCTCATTTTATTCAGATCTTTTCATGCATTCAAAATTGCTTGTATTCTCTCAGGCAAGGCTGTCCACTTCACTTTTCCTTATGTGCTAACAGTTTTTCTCAGCAGGTGTGCTGCTGCACCTGAAAACCCTCATAAACAGGCAGGTGAAGTTATAGTATCTTATTGTTTCAAGGACAGAAAAAAAAAATCAGCAAAAATAAGTTCAAGACAGAGAAATCAATTATAGAGCAAGAAAATCTAACTACAGTGTGCATCTAGGAAAGTATACTTAAAAAAACATATTTTAAAATATGGACTAAATCTTCCCATTTAAACTTTGAGTCCTCTAAGTTCCAAAAATAATGACACTTTTGCATGACAGAGAAAATTAGTCTAGTACAATAGACCAAAAGAAATTTTGATAGATCAAAATATACTAAAAGTAATTCTGAAGAAGTACTTGAAAGCAATGAAACTTCATGAGTATAACCGAAAGACAGAACAAAATTCATTCTGATGGAGCTAATCCTTGAGCTTACCTCATATTCCACACTTTGAGAGCATACTGCATACTGAAACCATGCTCAGGTAAATCTGGAATGCCTGCTCATCATTTGGACACTTTCCCTGGATGCATGGTATATACTTTTACTTTTTTGCTTCCAAGTTGGCCCAACAAAAAAACCTTTCTCAACAGATAAACAGTGACTTACAAACAGTCCATGTGACTTTTCATATAAGCAATGACTTACAAGCAGACCATGTGGCTGTTTTAGTGGTTCCTTTATTTAGTAAATATTTAATGAGCATTTACTATGAGTTAGATGCCATGGAAACTTATGTTGGAAAAGTCAAAGTTGTAGCCCTCAGAAATTCACCATCTAATATGCAAGATAAATAAATGAACAAATCATTTCTGGACTACACAGCCAGTTACTGCGAAAGCAGGGAGTTTTGCCCAAGTGTCGACAGAGGAGATGGTTGGAAGCCGTCTTTGAGGCTTCAGGGTTCATGAAGTGGAGAGGGTAAGACAAAGAATTCAAGTTGAAAGAAAGATAAAGTAATGGGGGTGCAATATGGCCTTTTGGTTGTTTGGTGTGGCAGGAGTGTAAGGTGAGGGGGAGGGTGTGGCAAGGAATTGCATTTTATAATTTATCAGATATTGAACAACTCTTTCACTTGGGCTCTGTGCAGGGACTCTTTCACAGATATTTTTTAACATCTTTATTAAGATATAATTCACATACCAGAAAACTTAAAATATTCAATTCAGTGGTTTTTAATATATCCAAGTTATCTAACTGTTAACATACATTTTTTCCTAGTATATGTTAATAATATTTTTTTCTATAACATTAGGTTATTGATTTGAGATCTTTTTAAAAATATATGTGTTTACAGCTATAAATTTCCCTCTGAGTACTGCTTTCTCTGCATCCCATCCATCTTGGTATATTGTATTTTTGTTTTTATTCATACTAAGGTGTGATCAGCAAAGGAACTGCAATACAATGAGTAATGTAACAAACAGGAAGAAAGGCAGAGTATTTAGGTAGCAACAGGGGTAGGGGGTGATGCTGGAAATGTGAGAGAATTCCTATATGGTTATATCTAGCTTCTCAGAGAAATACAAGTTGAAGTCAACAGTTAAAAGAGTGGGTTGGGAATATTGGAGGTCAGAAAACAGACAAGATGGGCTTCTTGGAGAATGTGGAAAATTTGCTTATAGGAAACATTAGGTTTACTGGGCACTTTTTGGTACCCATTTTGAATTCAAGAGGAGCCCAGTCAGCAACACTGTGCTCATTTTCTGAAGGCCAGGCTCCCAGTCGGTGGAGAGTTCAAGTAGAGTCAGTTGTTTTCCCAGGTGAGTGAATAAAGGATCATAAAGTATCAATAATAATGTGTTAAATGTGCTTCATCACACATATACAGATCCAGACACAGCACACACAGACATGCACCCCCCACACCACACTTATTCACATACATACTACACTGCCATATGCATGCCTACACACTCATACGTATCACACTTATATATATATATACCCTCACCACACTTAGAACTAGCCCACTTAATTTTTGCAATAACTCCCCAACAGCATTTTACTACTATTTTTGAAGAATGTGATGATTAAAGGGTGCTTGTAGTTTCCTCTGTGTGAATCATTCTCCCCAAATCCTTCAAATGTTTTAAACTTGATTATGAAATAAAGTAGAGCCAGTGTTAGGATTCTGTTATGTCCATTTGAACCACTTCTTTGGTGAACTTTGCCTTTGGAATTTTGTCCTCTGACGCCTACTACTCTCCCAACTGTCCTAGGATCTCCTCGTGCAATGAACTATCTCCAGATGCTCCTCTCCACTCATCCACCATCTCTACCCACTCATCAGTGTCCTTAGAATTCAGGCTCTGCTCCTCACTGTCTGTGTGATCAACTTTGTAATATGGGAGCAATAATAATTCATTATGAGGATTCAAAAATAGAATGCAGGGACATAATATGTATTCAAAAAATGCCGGATTGATCCTTCTCTCTCAGTCTCAATATTTCTTTACCTGTTGTACCTGTCCTCATCTTATTTCCTCAAGGATCTTCTTTTAGCTAAGCATTTTTTACTAGTATAATTTAATTCTTTAATTTTTGATGATAGAATTGTAAGTTTATAGTGTTCTTCTGGAAATAATGTCAGAATCTGTGTGTTAGTCACTCAGTTGTGTCCATATCTTTGGGACCCCATGGACTGTAGCCCACCAGGCTTCTCTGCCCATGGAATTCTCCAGGCAAGAATACTGGAGTGGGTTGCCATTCCCTTCTCCAGGGAATCTTCCTGACCCAGGGATTGAACCCGGGTCTCCTGCATTGCAGACAGATTCTTTACCATCTGATCTACCAGGGAAGTCAGAATCTATGTTGACTCAAATGCAACTTCAGGTGGGCAAAAGCATTATATTTGGGGCATGTGGATTTTTTCACCTGATTCAGATCATGCAGAAGAACTGACTTTGATAATCATGAGTTAAACTGTAACATTGAACACATTTTTTTTTTCTTGCCCTGGTTGTTCAGGTACTTCATAAGTAAAATGAATTATTAGGTCTTTCTGAAATATCTTTGAAATATCACAGGTTTGTTCTGTTTCCTAGGATTTTTGACAATGTAGCAGAAAAACATTGCAGTATCATAAAAAGGTGTTGTGTGACTGGCATAAACTCAAAGGACATTTCTTTAAAAAGCATCCCCTAGGGAATGAGATTGAAACCATTGCTCTCACTTCACTTTTGGCTCCTGTGACACTGGCTGTCACATCTGCTGTCCAAGTCCCAAGTTGTGAGTCATTTTTGGTCTCTAAGGACAAAGGATTTTAGATAAATGAACCTCTTTGACTAGTCTGTTTTTCCTGCAGTGATTATAATACACTGTTTTATTTTGAAAACAATACTAATAACTAAGGTTAGTCCTGAGTGGGGCAGAAAGTAATAAAATGAATGTATTCCTGCTTTTTAGAAGTTGTAAGATTGAGTACTTTAGCTTTTTGTGATCCGTGGCATAAAATTGTCAAGAGGCAAAGCTGAGAATTTGTTTTCACCTTTCACATTTCCCTTTTATTTCTTAGTTCTTAGAAATAGTGACAAAATGTAGTCAGTGACTTTGTGTATATTGGCAAGTGCAATTAATACTACACTTAAACTGATTAATCTGCTCATAATCTATGCAGAATACAACCACCCCCATCGCTGGCATTATAGTCATGTGGTATTATGCATGCAAAGCTATGTTCCTATGGTTTTGATGTTATGGGAAGTAGCAGACTGTTTTCTTAATTCTCATAAGTTGAATTTCCCCCTAAAGACTCATTATGAAAAGGCATGTTGAAACGTGTGGTGTCATTCCAAGATTGTTCTCACTCAGTGACAGGCAACAAAAGGAGAAAAACGTTTTTGACAATTTCTGAAATGTGATCTTTAGAAATCACTCTCTGAAATTAATGAGATGCTAGAGAAAGCCAAGAGCTTAATAGATCATATCGTGTGTGCAACTTGATGAGGGTTTTAAATGGGAATGTGATTATTTGCCAAATGAAAGCAACAGTTTTCATGATCAACTACTTTCTCACTAATTCTGCTTAATGAAAGTTGAGCAGATCTACAATGATAAATATTGAAATGATTAAAAAAATTCTGACCCTGAGGAAATTATTTGTAATTAACAACTAAAATTTTAGTTTTACTCACCTAAATAGTCTTCTATTTATTTTATTTATTATTTTTTTTGAGACGAAATATTTAAAAAATCAGCTAGAAGGTAAATCCTCCCACCCAAACGACTGAGTCTCTCATTTTAGTTCCTTGTTTCTCCCCATCTGTTGACTCTTGGCGTTTCCCTTTGCTGCTTCTGGTCCCCACCTGGCCCCGTCGTGATTCTTCTGTTGAGCGTCTGTCTCCATGGAGACCGACTGCTCACAGGGAGGAGCCCAACACAGCATCCAGCCCTCTACCTCACCGGACCCCCTCGGTGGATCAGCCTCGGTCTGATCACGGTGTAGAGGAGAGACGTTACCTCATCTTTAGAGGAGCATAAATGTGTTTGGGACCTAAATTCCTCCCTCTGTGTGGGTTCTGAGACGCAGCTCGATAAAGCCCTGAGAGGAGAGCTAGGGCGCCATCTGTTTCCCTCGCATCAGTGTCAGGAGAGCCATGATGATTGTCGGAAGGACGCAAAGAGGAAAAGAAGATGAGAGAGAAAAGAAAATTAAGGATTCTCTGACAAATTTACAGCAGCAACCCAACTGTGCAGGGGAAAGGTTAACTAGAAACTCCGAAAAAAAAAAAAAAAAGGAAAGAAAAGCTAACTGTATATTCCTCTGTAAAATACACCATTGTTACAAATACAAAAGTACTAAAATTCATTAAAAAAAAATGTGTACCTTAATGGTTAGAGGAACTAGGCCATTAAAGAATGTCAGAAAAATTGCTTATTTTACAGAAAAGGCACACTGGTTTATAGGAAAGCATAAAATCACTGAAATTCTGTTGTTGGGCTGTGTCTTACACTTTGAACATTCAAGCCCTTGTATTAATATTTGTTTCTACCAACAGTAATATTTCTTACACAAGTATATCTGGAAAGTTTTTTTTTTAAGTAGATTTTTAAACCTGAATAAAAAGCTGTAATTGCCTATGTGATAGATACGTGTTAAAGTTTAAATTAAATACATATGGTAGACATTGAGTGAATGCCACTTATAATTTCAGGGTATCAGAATCACTATGATATTGGAGGCACCAGAACTGAGAGACAAATTCTTTTGTCTTCTAAACAAACTTGTGTAGAAAGACATTATTACCTTCCTGGTGTGCAGTGATGTCTCTGGACACCTGGATGAATCCACGATTTGATTTTCAGTCACTCCATCACACTGGAATTCACTTCCAATTTGCAATTATATCTCTGAATCACTGCTTTTAAATTGGGTATTTTCCTACAGTATAGATCTTTACCTTCTAAATATACAGAAAGAGACATCTATGAAAACAATAGTGAATAACATTTTTTATTTCTTTATGGTTTACGGAGTCTCTAGGAACATAGCTGGCTTCAGCTGGATCTTAAAAGAAGGCTGAGAAATGGGAATAGTTATAGTAACCAAGGTTCAGAGAGGTCAAGTGATTTGCCCAAGGTCATATAGCCAGTAAGTGGGAGATCTAAAACCCAGTTCTTTTCACTCCAGTGCCTGTGCAAGCCTACATGCTAATTAACAGTTTGCTAATGGTAAGCCTAGATACTTTTTCTTTAAAGAGTCACTCAGGTGTTAGACTGTAAATCAGTGTAACAAAACTAGGAAACAAGACAGGATTCTGTCATTCTCTGGGAATGATTCCTCAGTACCTTTGTCTGCTGTGCACTTTTCAGTATAAAGAGAATCCAGCTGTACTCATGCACTGCAAGACATAATACTACCTATGAGTTTTCTAGGAATGAAAATAGAAAATCTCTTTACTTTTAGCACTGTTTCTTTGGTATTTTGCAATACCTGCTGAAAGCAAGTAACCTGAAATAAGTGGGCCTTAAAATCCTAGAATCTAACAAAGCTATTTTTCTCCGTGTTGAAAGGAGTGTGTGTTACTGAGTTAGTCCTGTTTAGATGGGCTCTTGACTCCGCGAGCTCGGAAGCCACGTGGGCTTTTGTGATTCTGTAAGCTATCTTGGACTAGTCATTCTCATCATCCCTGTGCTCAGTAGTGCCAGATAACAATAAGAAGGCCTGTCCAATCAGCCAGTGACTCATAGAGGTCATTCATCATTTTGTGTTCTCACTGTTAATAATTTAGCAAACGTTAATTAAATATTTTCAGCACCAAGTGTTGTGCTCACTACATATAAGAAAGGATAAAACATTGTTCCTAGCATTAAAGATCTTACAGTCTAGTTAAATTTGCCACCCATATGAACTATAAATTCTGCTACTAATGGGCTGTTTCTGAGATTTTGAAAGAGAGAAGCTGATACACTCGGAAGTCATTTAAACCTGGTTATTTAAAACCATACAAACTGGGGCAAACCTAGGAAAGGGTTCCTATATGTTCACCAAACTGATCGCCACTGCTAGCCCACCTTGTAAAATATGATTGCATCATTTCAGGATGAAGAGTAATGCTGATTATTGGCTAATTTGGGCTCTCTGTGCTTCATTATCAAGTGCTCTTCCTGAGAGCCCTGTATTTCCTGGTTTAAGTGTGGCTGATGACGTACTTGTAACCAGGGGACTCAGTTCAGCCCAAGTGCTTCTCTCGGAGTAACAGGGAGCATGCCAAGTAAACAAGCACTTGGCTGTGCTATGTCTGAAGGAAGGAATGCAAAGATTAATTCACTGGCCCTAATATCTTTAATCCAATGATTCACAAACAAAATGATGCCATTTGAATTTTAGTAACTGCAATGGTACAACAATTATTGACTTTTATTAGTATGTAATTAACCCTGTAGTGTGTCAAGATGACAGTAGTAATTTTCTGTTCACTCAGAGTTGCTCATAGACCTCCATATAACCAGTTGTGTTATTTTCAAGGATATATTCATTCAATACTCTGATGGTCAGTGTCAACATTTGTGATCATGTTGACAGCTAACAGTGATAGGTATGCTTATTACATTTCACAGCGTAGTTGTTTTAATCCTCAACGGATTTAAAGTTCTGAGGCAAAGGTGGAGTGTGTGATTGGAGATAGCAATGGAGAGGGTGTGGGGAGAGTTGGGCAGTCCATCAAGCCAGTACTCCCAGGTTCAGGACTCTTTCATCTGACCTGTATGACTGTCATTCCAAAGATGATTTGAATCAACCTACCATGCTTCCTTATATGAAGCCTGTCCTGAATGATGCAGTTACCTCTCTCCATGTCAGGTCTTGTCTATTCCAGGACTGTCCATTGCTGAGTTCGCCAAAGCATTTTTGCAGTCTTCGTCACTGTCACGGCAAATCTTCTATCATGTCCACACGGATACCTGCTCTAGGCCACTGCCAGAGTGTGAAATAGTGTTGTTACAGGGGCTCATAGCTGTGTGTGTCTCTGGCGAATGGGTACCTCTCTTCCCAGTGTTCCTCTTCTTCTGGTCTCTGAACTCTCAAAGCATGACACGCCTCATGAAGTACCCCTTCAGGGCAGGAATCAGACCACGCCTGCCTATGTTTTACCTATGGTACATTTCAGTGCCATCCTCAAAGCTTAAGGCCATTAAAGTAGGGCAGAGGCCACGGGTCTGAGCTAGGCTGCAGGAGACATGTCTTTTCTCTCTTTTTTTAAAGCCTGTCTTTCCTATTGTAGTGGCCACTTTCACTTTCCCTATCATCCCTATAAGGTGAGTTTCCCTCCTTCCCAAAGCTTGGGACCTTACACAAATAGGTAATAAATTTCCGTAGTCTGTATATGAAGGAAATGGCAATCCACTCCAGTACTCTTGCCTGGAAAATTCCATGGATGGGAGCCTGGTGGGCTCCAGCCCATGGGGCCGCAGAGTCAGATACGACTGAGCGACTTCACTTTCACTTTCTATATGAACCTGAGCCACACATACTGTTCAGAGGAAGCCAGACAGTTGTTTTTATCAGTAATGGTCCCAGTGTTCACGAGTGTGTAAAACACTGTTAATAGTCATAGAATAGATTGCACATTATTGGCCTTTAAGGCCTTAATTAAACCTATCTTTGCACTCAAAGCAAGTAGCAACTGGTTCATATATCTACCTAAAGTTTGTCAAATTCTTGAAAATGATTCTTTTGGGATCATTTGATAAAAACGAGCAGAGATGGTAGCTCAAGTTGTTTTCTGGGTAATAGATCTTGTTTAGGCTTTTTTTCCCCCAGTGCAGCTTGAAAACCACCTGACAGTAATTAAATTATTCTAACAACTCACTCCCACCTCCCACACATATTTTCTCCTTTTGTTTTGTTATTTGGTGGTGTGTGCAATTATCTTCTTTTAAGAAACAAGCACAGCCGCCCACAACTACACGCGTTAACTGTGAATCTGAACTTGTGGCAACGGGAAGGAGGCATTCTTTTCCCTTTTCCTCACAGGTTGTAAACTGGTTATTCACATTTTCTTTGATGAGAATTTTAAGCACCGAGCTCTGTCTTCATAAGCACATGCAGCAGATGGTTGGGAATATTGTGTGATAAGGAAAGCTAGCCGATTTCTGTAGTTATTTTCACCTCCTGAACACATTCCAGAGAAATGCAATGGCATATTTTAGGGCGTGTCTTTACAGGACCTCTTTCCTTAAATATGAATATAATTTGCTGATCTGTTCACTTTAAGATTAGGATTCATCTGGAGGATGTCTCTGCTGTAAGTGATCTTGTAGCATTTTCATATAACATTAGACTTCTGTCGAAAGCTCTCCTGGGTGTTGCTGCCTAGGAATTAACCCAGCTGTTCCTTCTCTTCATGTAGGCAGACTATGAGGCAGGAGGGAATGAAGCACAATATTTAGATGACCTCTAATGACCTCCGTGCACTTTATCTGTGTGATGAGATAATCTGTGTAGAGGAGAAAAGACATTTTCAGGTCTCTGACTTGCTCTGTGAACTAACTTCACTGTTTACTAGCTTGGGGGCTTCAGCCATGGTTCTTAGACTCCATATATTTCTGTAAAATGGAAAAACCATTACTATTTCCTTGGGTCTGTGAGGATCAACAGACATTAGGGGGTAAAGCCTTTTTTTTTTTTTTAAATCAGAGTGCTCAATGAAAAATAGTGACACTCCTGGACAAATGATATAGAAATGTGAATACACAATCTGATTGGTATGCATGAGGGCTTTCTTTCTTTCTTTTTTTTTTTAAGATTTTTCTTGATATGGACAATCTTCAAAGTCCCTACTGAATTCATTACAATATTGCTCCCACTTTATATCTTGGCCCTTTGGCCATGAGGCCTGCAGGACCCCAGTTCCCAAACCAGGGACCGAACCCACTACCCTTGCACTAAAAGGCTCAGCCTCAACAGGTGGGCCACCAGCAAAGTCCCTGCATGAGGACTTTCTTTCTGCAGAAACATCTCAAACATCTCAAAGTCCTCTGACAGCCAGCAACGCCCTGTATGGTCTCAGCTCAACTGAAAATGCTTGTTGGCCTTATATTGCTTCCCAATATACTTCCTTGTCTCCAGTTATTGCTTTCAGAGAGCATGCAGGCTGACAAATTGACTCCAAAGTTGTAGATTCAGGGGCTGCTGCTAAGTCGCTTCAGTCATGTCCGACTCTGTGCAACCCCATAGATGGCAGCCCACCAGGCTCCGCTGTCCCTGGGATTCTCCAGGCAAGAACACTGGAGTGGGTTGCCATTTCCTTCTCCAATGCATGAAAGTGAAAAGTGAAAGTGAAGTTGCTCAGTCGTGTCCGACTCTTTGCGACCCCATGGACTGCAGCCTACCAGGCTCCTCGGTCCATGGGATTTGCCAGGCAAGAGTACTGGAGTGGGGGTGCCATTGCCTTCTCCAGATTCAGGGGAGATTAGGGTAATAGACTGTGGGAGTCAGAAGAGAGCTCCCAGTGGGAGAGATGGTGGTAGTAGCCAGAGCATTCAGGCTGACAAATTGACTCCAAAGTTGTAGATTCAAGGGAGATTAGGGTAATAGACTGTGGGAGTCAGAAGAGAAGTCCCAGTAGGAGAGGTGGTGGTAGTAGCCAGAGTAGCAATAAACCTCCAGGGAAGCAATGGGATAGACTACTGAGTGGTTAACAGATCACCCACTAATTTGGCATGTATGAACCACTGGTGTATTCAGCAAGCAATGGGTTAAGACAGTATGCTATTTTATTATGTCACTATTTCTGTTTATGTAAGCAATTTTAGTATTGTGTGTTTTTGCTTGTGTGTTTAAGATATCCAGGTCTTCTCATCCCATGATTTTTACGTATATTTCTACCATTTGCATAAAGGATTTGAAATTTTCTTTATTTGGATTTATCCATTTACCTATATATGTATGTACATATTTTATAAGGACAAACTACCACTTTTTGGAGTGTGATTTATATTCTTTGTAAAGATTTGCCCTTGATCTTACTCTGAATATCCAAATAAGGTTTTAGATAAACTCTGGTAAATTTATTTTTAATTATTTCATTTGTATAGAAGTTTTCATGTCTCCAGTCCAATGACTGTATATATAGATTTTTACATTTTAAATGTTTGGATCAATTTTAACTTTGGAGAAGTAGTAATAATTCATCCATTGAAACATCAATATTAGAGAGAAAGGATCAGTTGTTTAAAAAAAAAAGGCAAGAGTGATTTAGAAGAAATAATAAACCAGAAACTTTTTCTCGCTCAAATAATGATCAATAAATTGATGCAAATACGAATTCAAAGAGAAAAGAGATTGTGGTAGAATTAAAAGTTTTCTATTTCCTGATGATAATTCTAGCTTCAGGTTTATTTGGAAATAGTCCACTTTTTTGGTTTGTTCAGTGTAAGTTTCCTGTTTCCTATGCCCCTGAATCAGTTAATGTTTTTAAGAGGCCACTATCAAAATGCAAATAGATTTCGCATTGTAAATGAACTCCTTAGGTGACTTAGGCAGATAGAGGATGACCTCAGTGGTCCTAGACTAGAAATTGTGAAGGATCTTAAGAGTGAAGTGTTAGTCACTCAGTTGTAACCAACTCTTGACAACCCCATGGACTATAGCCCACCAGACTCCTCTGTCCATGGAATTCTCCAGACAAAATTACTGGAGTGGGTTGCCATTTCCTTCTCCAGGGGATCTTCCTGACCTTCAATCCTGACCTGATTGAACCTGGGTCTCCTGCATTGCAGGCAGATTCTACTATCTGAGCCACCTGGTTTATAATTCTAGTGCTACATTGTCCAATACAGTAGCCACTAACCAAGAATATTGAAATGCGTTGCCATTTTCTATGCCAGAGGATCTTCCTGACCCAGGGATCCAACCCATGTCTCTTGCATCTTCTGCATTGGCAGGCAGATTCTTTACCAACTATGTCACCTGGGAAGCCCCTTACCAGTGAGACTGGTCTATAATTCTTGTGCTACACTGTCTAGTACAGCAGTCACTTGAAAAATGTGGGCATTGAAATTTAAATTAATTAAAATTACATTTAAAGTTTAATCATCAAAGAATCTCTTTGATTCAGTCAGTTCAGTTCAGTGGCTCAGTCATGTCTGACTCTTTGCAACCCCATGGACTGCAGCACGCCAGGCTTCCCTGTCCACTGCCAACTCCCAGAGCTTGCTCAAACTCCTGTCCACTGAGTTGGCGATGCCATCCAACCATCTCATCCTCTGTTGACACCTTCTCCTTTTGCCTTCAGTCTCTCCAAGCATCAGGGTCTTTTCCAATGAATCAGTTTCTTCACATCAGGTAGCCAAAGTTAGGCTACAGTTTTTTAGAATATTTGGAGGCATTTTTATTTCTATTCATGCTGTCTCATTTCACTCATTCATTCAGCAAGTATACATTGAGTGCCTAATATGCACCAGGGGATACAGCAGAAAATGAGCAAAATTCCTGCTTGAAAAGAACGTCTCCTTTATTAGAGGTAAGCAGACAATAAACTGAAAAAAAAAATTGGTAGAATACATATTGATAGTAGTATTAGTACTGCTTTAGCTAAAGTTTTGCAAATCTCCTTAATATTTGGCTTCATAGAATACAGTTAGATTATCGTATTTCCTACTGCATTCAGTCTGCTGTGATATGTTGTTTTGGTTGAAGTATATGAAGAAAATCTATTTTTACAGAGATATGTTCTTGGAAAAGGGAAGTGTTTTCAGATAATAGTGGATATTCTTCTTTGATATTCTACCAGTATTTATAAGTAATAATTCTTTGGGACTTACCCTGTGATCCAGAGATTGAGTCCTTCTTCCAGTGCAGGGGGAAGGAGTTTGATCCCTGGTCAGGGAACTAAGGTCCCATATGCCACAGAGTGTGGTCAAAATTTTTAAAAAGTTAATAGTTCTTCAACGTTATTTTCAATATCAATTCAAAATATATTTGAGCAATATAATTTTATTGAAACTGTATCAACAAACTTTTCATACTCTGTTTTACTAATACTCATTGATCTGTCTCATGCTGTGAATACATCTTTATTCATGCCTAATTTGACAACATCATGAAGTGGTCATTTGGAAAATATTGAATATTGAGTTATGCAGATTTCCAAAATGGTATGATGCATTTTACTGTATAATATAAAAAGCACATTCGCTCATATTGTCACCAGTCTTATCAAAAAGTTTTCAACTATTCAGAGGCTCTCAAGCCCCAGTGGCAGATACGCCTTTTCAAAAGTTCTGATTTCCCCAAAGAATCTTCAATTTTATCATTGGCATCAAATTTCTGTGGTTCCTTTTCCTTGAAAAGTGACAAACTCATTGTTCATTTTTCAGGAGAATACCTGCAAATAGCCAATACCAATGATGATAGTTTGTCTATCAATTATTCTTTTAAGTTAAAATGGTCTTCCTTGGAGAAAGTGGTTAGTTGAGCTTACAACACAAAAAATTGCACACGTGTATTTCAGCATTTAACAAAGTATTTTATTTATGTTTTCTATTTTATCATCTAGAGTCTTAGAAAAACATGAACTCAAAGGTTGATATTTAATAACATTAAAATTAAAAATCGATAGTGATTCATTAAGGGCATTCTTAAGTGAAAACTGGCTCCCTCTCCCTTACTGCCTCCCACCATGAGTGTGTGGCAGTGAGAAATACAGATCAATAGTGCAGTTTTGTACCATTGGTTGGATTTGTGTTAAGAACAGTTTTCTTGGCCATTGTTTTTTTGTACCATCTCCGTAAGCAACAACACAGTGAAGAAGTCAAATATTTGAGTATTTTGTAATTTTTTTCCCTTGAAGTGATAGGCTTACTTTGTTGGACTGTCCCTTTCCCTGTAAGGTTCTTGGGGACTGCAGTGGAAGGTGAGGTATTGTCTACTATTGAATACATTTTCAAGAATTTGATGGTATTTTAGTTGTGGGGTGTGAGAAAAATAGCGGAGGCAAGGAAGACTCCAAAACTGATACCTAAATAACTAGTGTTCTTATTTGCTGAGAATGAGAAGATGGAAGCAAACAGGTGATGGAGTGGTGATAAAGGAATAAGGGTAGAAAATTTGGGCTGGGTACAGAAGATGAGGAGTTAGGTATTGAACTTTCTGCCTTGGGAAAACTTGTTGGCTAGGTTTTAAATTTTTTATTTCTCAGTTTTGAAAGCTGGAGATTTATGATTTATTCTGACTTTTAAGCATCTGGAGCATTTTTCCGATCTTTTACAAGTTTGTGGAAATCATCTGACTGCTCTTCATAGCTAGTGTAGCTTTCTTAGTTCTCTCTTTAAGAACTTTGCCTTCATTTGGAAAACTCTTTTCTTAGGACTCTCTATAGAAGTGGTTTATAATGCTAGTATTTGGGCAAAATAGCCCTTTGGGAATCTGACAACAGTTTGTGGACCTCCAGTTTACTGCTGGTCAGTTTTAATGTTAACCATTCAGAGTTAATGTCAGACTCCACAAGTTTAAGGGCACAAGTCCCCACAAGGCTGTCCTCACTTCGTATGTCCATTGCAAGTTTGGAGTTCCCAGGCAACCTGTACTTTTAACCAACTGGCCAAAAATTCAGGAATTTTTATAATTCACCAGAACAACTCATAGAATTCAGGGAAGTGTTAACACTTAAACCAGTTTATCATAAAAGACACAAATGAGGACCTGTCAAATGAAGAGATTCATGGGACAAGGCTGAGACAATTTCAAACACAGTTTCCACTGTCCTCTTCCCGTGAAATGAGAATTCATTACTTCCTGGATATTGATGTATCAGTGTGTTCAACAACCAGAAAACTAGCCTAAGTCTCCGTGTCCAGAGGTTTTACTGGTGCTTCAGTACATGAATTTGATTGATTGAAGCACTTGTCATAGGGCTGAACTCGGTCTCTAGCTCTACTCCCATCTTCAGAGGTCAGGCTGGGTTAAAGCCCCAGTCATATGGCTGTTTGTTCTGGTGAGCAACTCCCATCCTGAGTCATCTCATTTAGTGTAAACTAAGGGGTGATCTGGGGGCTCATAAATAACAAAGATAATGCCATCACTCAGGAAATTGTGTTTCAGAAGCTCCATGCCAGAAACCCAGAACAAAGAACAAACAAATTCTTTATTATAAAACAAAACCCTCTTCACAGAAAATATCCCAAATTTTGCTTAAAATGTCAAGGGTTAATGAATACCTGTAAAACCCCAGGGTAAAAAAATCCCTGGTTATAGAGTTGAAGGCAGACTTCTCTAATGCAGAGTTGAGGCCAGCACCCAATTCAGCCTTAAACTTAATAGGTGCATGAAAAGATTTCTAAGCTTGAGGTGTAAAAACAGCCTTCAGAGAGTCTTAGGAATGCTTTTACTAATCCAACCAAATCCAACCAAGGATAATTTCAAAAATATTACTAGGATTTTTTTTTTTTTTTTTGCTGTAATACGTAGGTTAAGAGAAAATGCTATTTTGTAGGACAAGCTGTTGGAGGGAACAGAGGTGTTTAGGAATTCTGATTGATCTAAATATTAAGGGATACAGAGTTTCTGCACATGTTGCTTAAGATTAAGCCTTTACAGCAGGATTCATTGTAACACTGAGTTTAACAACCCCACCTGAACAGACTCTCCAGCTCAGTTGATCAGGCTTTCGAGGCATTCGGTATTTTTTCTGATTTATTATAGAAGGAATTTTTGGTAAATGAGAGAAGACTGTTCTTTCTTAGCGAAGGGATTGCCTCTGACTTGAAAGGACCTTTTCTTAAGGTGACTTGTGTTCGGGATCACGGGCATTGTACTCTCTAAGCTTATAGGCCTCATGGCACAGTGTTGAAAAAGCTATGATGTTAACATAGCTGTACTAGCCAAATTCCAGGCCAGCTAATTACATTCTTTCTATCTTAAATTCCACCAATTTTCATAAACTCCTGTGAGATAGCTGTTTTTAAATACTTACTAATTTTTAATTTTATATCTTGGAAAACAGACACGCTACACATGCAAGGTGAAGTAGAGAGTGAAGGTTATTATCCTGGTCAGATAATTGATGTAATGTTGTTTTAATTTAGCTGTAATTACAAAGATAATGAGTTTACTTTCCCTATTTTATTCTCTCTCAAGAAAAGGGTTCACTCTGTCAAGATGTGTAAGATAAATTCTTTCAAAATATAAAAAGAAAATCTTAAGTATACTGTACTCTGTTGAGGTGAGAAAATTGCGGTTCAATTTAAGAGGAGGTACTTGTGTGAATTGTATTATGAAATAGGTGCTTGCTGGGGCTCGATTGGTCAATCTTGTATTAGTTGTATGGAAGTGAGAATGGTTCTCAACATCTGCTTTGTTGATCAGGATTTTAATGATTCTACACCTCTTTAATAAATAGAGATAAGCAGAATAGTCCTTTCAAGGGCATTTCTGAATCCCTTTAAATTTATCATGTTATGAGAAATAAAATCATTTATGTTCAGGGAAATATATTTGATTATTCTTTCCTTTTTTTGAATTTTAGAAGGATATTGTGTGTGTTCAGTTCAGTTCAGTTCAGTTCAGTCGCTCAGTCGTGTCCGACTCTTTGCAACCCCATGAATCGCAGAATGCCAGGCCTCCCTGTCCATCACCAACTCCCGGAGTTCACTCAGACTCACGTCCATCGAGTCAGTGATGCCATCCAGCCATCTCATCCTCTGTCATCCCCTTCTCCTCCTGCCCCCAATCCCTCCCAGCATCAGAGTCTTTTCCAATGAGTCAACTCTTCACATGAGGTGGCCAAAGTACTGGAGTTTCAGCTTTAGCATCATTCCCTCCAAAGAAATCCCAGGTCTGATCTCCTTCAGAATGGACTGGTTGGATCTCCTTGCAGTCCAAGGGACTCTCAAGAGTCTTTTCCAACACCACAGTTCAAAAGCATCAATTCTTCAGTGCTCAGCCTTCTTCACAGTCCAACTCTCACATCCATACACGACCACAGGAAAAACCATAGCCTTGACTAGACGGACCTTTGTTGGCAAAGTAATGTCTCTGCTTATGAATATGCTATCTAGGTTGGTCATAACTTTCCTTCCAAGGAGTAAGCGTCTTTTAATTTCATGGCTGCAGTCACCATCTGCAGTGATTTTGGAGCCCCAAAAAATAAAGTCTGACACTGTTTCCACTGTTTCCCCATCTATTTCCCATGAAGTGATGGGACCAGATGCCATGATCCTAGTTTTCTGAATGTTGAGCTTGAAGCCAACTTTTTCACTCTCCTCTTTCACTTTCATCAAGAGGCTTTTTAGTTCCTTTTCACTTTCTGCCATAAGGGTGGCGTCATCTGCATATCTGAGGTGATTGATATTTCTCCTGGCAATCTTGATTCCAGCTTGTGCTTCTTCCAGTCCAGCGTTTCTGATGATGTACTCTGCATATAAGTTAAATAAGCAGGTGACAATATACAGCCTTGATGTACTCCTTTTCCTGTTTGGAGCCAGTCTGTTGTGTGTGTGTATGTGTGTGCGTAAAAGAAGTCACTTTTAGTGATGGTAACCTCCGTCTCTCTTGCCTCACTCTCTTTCTGTTTACTGTGCCCCTCTGCCCTTGCAGCCCACGACTCTACATCCATTGACGTGGAACTTGCATTAGAGATCATGAATCTTAGTTGCCACAGGGTCTTTTCTTGTAGTTAATATATACTGGCTATGTTTTTTAGAGGATGTTGACATATATCCACATGGTATTTTCATGATGACTAGATTATTTGATCTGAAGAATAAAGGTTTCATACTAATGTAGGGACAGAGTCACATTTATCCGTAAGAAATGTAACATGCATCTCTTTTGGTTGTACACTGACAGACATTAATATAGACTCTTTGTTTGCATGTTTATCCTAGTGATGTTGCTGGCTCTCCTGGCATTCTGTGTAACTGAGCATCACAGTGGTAGAACAGTCATGAGTTAACTCACGTGGACTCATGAACCTGCTGGTGGTGGATAGCCTACTGCTCCTGCTGAAAGGGTATTCTATTTTAGGGAATTTTTTTTCTCATTTCCATGATCCAATTAAGTATGATTCTAAGAAGAGTTAAGATATGGTAGAGTTATTTTTCAATTATTTTTTATTAACTTCTAGTCATTTATTTTCTTAAGCAGAAAGAAACTGTTCTGCTGAAGATCATTTAGGGGGCTCATGGCACCCCACTCCAGTACTCTTGCCTGAAAAATCCCATGGATGGAGGAGCCTGGTAGGCTGCAGTCCATGGGGTCGCTAAGAGTTGGACACGACTAAGCGACTTCACTTTCACTTTTCACTTTCATGCATTGGACAAGGAAATGGCAACCCACTCCAATGTTCTTGCCTGGAGAATCCCAGGGACGGGGGAGCCTGTTGGGCTGCCGTCTATGGGGTCGCACAGAGTTGGACACGACTGAAGCGACTTAGCAGCAGCAGCAGCCTCCCTCTTGGTGTTACTTATATTTCACCACTATTTTACTATGTTACTTATATTTCATTACTTTGTTGCTTATATTTTATTAACTAAATTTAAGTTTTTAAAGGCAAAGATGATAACATTTTAAACTCATATTGCTTTAAACTTAGCTACTGGTAGATAACTTCAGTTCACTTCAGTTCAGTTCAGTCACGACCCCATGAATCGCAGCACGCCAGGCCTCCCTGTCCATCACCAACTCCCGGAATTCACTCAGACTCATGTCCATCGAGTTGGTGGTCATCCAGCCACCTCATCCTCAGTCATCCCCTTCTCCTCCTGCCCCCAATCCCTCCCAGCATCAGAGTCTTTTCCAATGAGTCAACTCTTCGCATGAGGTGGCCAAAGTACTGGAGTTTCAGCTTTAGCATCATTCCTTCCAAAGAACACCCAGGCCTGATCTCCTTTAGAAGGGAATGGTTTGATATCCTTGCAGTCCAAGGGACTCTCCAGAGTCTTCTCCAACACCACAGTTCTTACTAATTGATGAAACAGATGACTTGAAAGCAGGACTTTCAGATCAAATAAAATGAAGATATAATTGTAAACGTTATCATAAGAGATAGAAAATTTTTGTCAACAGAATTACTTGATGTCTTTAAATCACATTGTATGCTCTGAACACCCATAAATTAAATACTTGCTCTAAAACCTTAGGTGTGCTAGGAAATCTAGTGTCAGATTTTTCCAGTGCTCAGAAAGTTAAAAAAGTATTTTGGGGATTCACAGTATTAAATGCAATAATGGCATCTGATGTGCTTTTAAGTTAGAAAAATCAAACATCGAAATTATTATTTAAATCTTGACCTTTTAAAAGTGAAATTTGAGGGTTTCTATGTGTATGGTAGGCAGCCTTCAAGGTAAACTGCTGTGACTCTAACCTTTTAATATTTGTGATCTTGGGTAATCATTTCCCTTTGAATATGGATTGGAGTTACTGAGTCACTTCTCATGAATAGCATATAGCATGAATAAAATACACTTCTGAGGTTAGTTTAAAAAAAAAAAAACCTGTTGCTTACATCTTGGGTTCTCTATAGATCTTTGTTGCATCACTTCCTCCGGAGGAAGCCAACTGGGTACTGTGTCATGGGGCAGTCCTGTAAAAGGGCCCAAGTGAGCAAATTTGGAGTGGGTCCTCCCCTTTTGAGCCTTGAAATGACAGAATCTTTGGTCAAAAACTTAGCTGTAGCCTTAAGGAGAACCTGAGTCTGAACTACAATACTTAAGCTATTCCCAGATTCCTGACCCTCAGAACCATGAGATGATAAATATTTGTTGTTTTTAGCTGCTAAACTTTGGATTAACTTATTACACAATGACAGATAACTAATATAGTGCATGCCCAGTTGTTGGGAGAGAACAGTCACAAGCAGCAGAAGACAAATTAGACTTTGTGAAAATTAAAAGCAGTTGTACATCAAAAGACCCTATTAACAGAGCAACAAAGAAATTACATAAAGGGAGAAAATATTTACAAATTATACTTAAGATACAGGATTAATATCTGGAATGTATATAGAACTCCTAAAACTCAGCAACAATTAGTATGGGTACTATTTAAAAAAAACAGAAAATAAAAAGTATTGGTGATGATGTAGAAAAATTGAAACTTTTGTGCACTATTATTGATGGGAGTTGAAAATGGTGCAGCTGTTGTTGAAAACAGGATAGTGGTTCCTCAAAAAATTAAAAATAGAATTACCATCTGACCTAGTAATTCTGCTTCTAAGTATATAGCCTTAAAAATTGAAAGCAGAATCTTGAAGAGATATTTGCACACTTGTGTTCATTGAAACATTATTTCTATCAGCAAAATATGGAAGCAACCTAAATGTTTATTTATGGATAAATGAATAAGTAAAATATGGTATATACAATAAATGTACCTTTAAAAGGAACAAAGCTCTGACATATGCAACAAAATGGATGAAACTTAGAGACATTATGCTAAGTGAAATAAGCCAGTCACAAAAACACAAATACTGTATGATTCCACTTAGAGTAGTCCAAATCATAGAGATGGAAAGTATAATGATGGTTGCCAGGGAATAAGGGAAAAGAGATATGGGCAGTTATTATTGAACGGGTACAGAGTTCAGTTTTGCAAGATGAAAGCATTCTGAAGAAGAATGGTGGTGATTGTACAACATTATGAAAGGTGAAAGAGTTGAATTCCACTCAACTGTATACTTAAAAAGGATTAAGGTAGTAAAATTTATGTTAATGTGTATTTTACCACAGTAAAAAATTGAAAAAAAAAAGAACTCTATAAATACACAGTTTATTTCTTCTTGAATGAACTTTGGTATTGTGTCTTTCAAATACTTTGTCCATTTTATCTGAGTTGTTAAATTTATGATATTTTCCTTTTAGCATCGTGAAATCAGTAGTGATATCACCTCTCCTATTCTTGACAATGGTAATGTTTGTCTTATCACTTCTTTCCTTATTTGTCTAGATATTTTTTTCATTTTATTGATCTCAAAAATATGTTTTTCTTTGTTTTCTATTTCATTGGTTTCCACTCTGATGTTTATTATTTCCATTCTTCTGCTTACTTTGACACCATTTGCCCTTTTATTCCTCTAGCTTATTAAGATAGACATTGAGGTCATTGATTTAAGATCTTTCTACATTTCTAATACACAGTTCTAGTACTATACATTTTTATTTTAATGGCAACCTACAAATTTTCATATCCTGTGTTTTCCTTTCCATTCAGGTCCAAAAAAAATACTTTCTGTATTCCATTTGATGTATTCTTTATCCATTTGGTTATTTAGAAATGTTGTTTAGTTTACAAATATTTGGAATATTCTAGAGAAATTTGTTATTGATTTCTATTTTTATTCCATTTTACACAGAACATACTTTGTGTGACTTTGATAATTTGAATTTACTGATACTTGTTTTAACAGTCAGAATATGATCTGTTTTTGTAAGATTTCTTTATGCACTTGAAAAGAATGTGTATACTATTGTTTTTAAGTGGTATATTCTAAATGTGTCAATTAGGACAGCTGGTTGGTGATATATTTTCTATCACCTTGTTCCTGGTTATTGTCAAAGGATATGGAAATCTCTGCTTTTAATTGTGAATTTTTAAATTTCTTCTTGCGTTTTTTTTTTTTTTTTTTTTTACCAGGTTTTCTACATATATCTTGAAGTTTGTTTGAATTTTTCTGTCCTTCTGGAGATTTATTGCTTTAACATTGTAAACTGACCTTATTTATCCCTGAAAACCACTGTTTTCTCTGAAAAAGAGAGTAATAAATGATATTAACAGAGTCACTCTGGCTTTCTATTTGGTTAGAATTGGCATGCTATTCCTTTTTCTGTTTTTTACTCGCCTATTTGTATCTTCATGTTTAAAGTACATTTCCTATTGGCAGCATACATAATCCTTGCCTTTTAACTGGGGGAGTTTAGGCATTTTACATTTAATGTGATTATTGATGTAATTAGGTTTAGATCTGTTATCTCAATTGGTGAAGAATCCACCTGCAATGCAGGAGACCTGAGTTTGATTCCTGGGTTGGGAAGATCCCCTGTAGAAGGAAATGGCAACACTCCAGTATTCCTGCTTGGGAAACCCAATGGACAGAGGATCTTGACAAGCTACAATCCACGAGGTCACAAGAGTCAGACATGACTTAGTGACTAAACCACCACCACCAGAGCTGTTATCTTACTATTTGTTTTTTATTTCCCTATTTCTTCTTTTCTTTTTTTTCAGGAAGCTAATAATGGTGTATAAAAAAACACCAGTATAGATATATTTGTGTAGAATTAGCCAATATTTAAATTGCTTTGTATTTTCCAAGTGTAGTCATAGCTCTTCCTGGAGAAGGATGTATAGTAAAGAAGTAGGAAAGTGTACCTGGAATTGTATGTAGAATGTCTTTTTTATTTGTTTCTATATTTTTATTGTTTTCACTACTAAACTACCATATGCTTCATAAAAACCAAAGACTTTTGTCTGTTTTCTGTTTATCTAGCTATCCCTAGCTAATATTAGGTGAAAAATAAATATTTGTTTACTGACAGACTAAAAGATTCTTAGGAGATCACCTAATCCAGGTACAGTAAAATGAGAGGGAAGCCAGCCAACAGGTGCACATTTCTTAGGTATTTAGTGTTCAGTTCAGTTCAGTCGCTCAGTCGTATCTGACTCTTTGCAGCCCTATGAACTGCAGCATGCCAGGTGTCCCTGTCCATCACCAACTCCTGGAGCTTACTCAAACTCACATCCATTGAGTTGGTGATGCCATCCAACCATCTCATCCTCTGTCATCCCCTTCTCCCGCCTTCAATCTTTCTCAGCATCAGGGTCTTTTCCAATGAGTCAGTTCTTCACATCAGGTGGCCAAAGTATTAGAGTTTCCACTTTAGCATCAGTCCTTCCAATGAATATTCAGGGCTGATTTCCTTTAGGATGGACTGTCCAAGGGGCTCTCAAGAGTCTTCTCCAACACCACAGTTCAAAAGCATCACTTCTTCAGCATTCAGCTTTCTTTATAGTCCAACTCTCACATCCATACATGACTACTGGAAAAACCATAGCTTTGACTAGATGGACTCTTGTCAGCAAAATAATGTCTCTGTGTTTTAACATGTTATCTAGGTTGGGTATAACTTTTCTTCCAAGGAGCAAGCGTCTTTTAATTTCATGGCTGCAGTCACCATCTGCAGTGATTTTGGAGCCCTCAAAATAATGTCTGTCACTGTTTCCATTTAGTGTTAGAAAATCTAAATAAAAGCATGAGGAAATGCAAGAACCTAGAACTGGCAAAAAAATTGCAGTCGGACTTGCTACGAACCTGTGAAGAGAGCAAGAGATATCAGAAATAACATATGAGAGTGCCTACAAAGCTGCTTGAGTGCTCTTCTCCTTTATAAACTCTTCTGATGATCCATGGCCCAACTACCAACACAGTGCATCGATTGCTCTGAAATATGTTCATTTCTCTATGAATTTAGTGGAAATTTATTGAGTGCTTTTTTGTTGTTGTTTCAAGATTAATGAAGGCTTATCACAGCCTAATAAGGAGATAGATATTTCCATATGTAGATAAATTATTTTAAAGCATAATGAAGAGTGTAGTAATGGGTGTGTATGTGCATACATCTGGGATAGAACTATGGAAGACAGGGAAGAAGACTACCTTTTCCAGGGTGGCAGATCAAAGAAGATCTTCATAGAGAAAGTCTTAAAAAATGGGCAGGAGTTTCTAAAGTGAACAAGGCAGTGAATGGTACCATAGTAAGATAAAAGAAAATGTGAAAAAGCCTAAGGACATGAAGCACCGTGGCCTATTCAAGTTAAAACAAAGAGATTCAGAGAAGAACTTTAGGTCTGCTACTTACTGCCTGTGGATACTTGACCAAGTTACTTAATATCTCAGAGCCCCACTTCTTCCAACTGTAGAATGGGAATAATAATACCTGCCCTGTGGTGATATTATAAACATTAAATGAGATAAACAATTTAATATTTTATCTCTCATGTAATTGATGCTCCATAAATGGTCACTGTTATTGCTACAGATATTTCTAATACTACCATTTCTGTTAGTATCGCTGGAGCATAAGGCATAAAAAGGGAGCAAGATTAAACTGGAAGGGTAGGCAAAATCCAATCCAAGAAGAGCCTCATATGAAAGAACTGTAGCTAGATATTGTGGCTACTGGGGAATATGTTCTTAAAGAATTTTATCAGAGGATTAATATGTTTTGAAAATGCCTATTCAGAGCATTGCTACTGACACCAATATACAGGAGTTGATTGGGAGATAGTGAGGAAAGTTGGAAAATATATCAAATGTCAAAAGAGTTAGCTCTTAATGAAAAAATATTTGCCAAAGATAAGTATGAAGTAGATAGTTAAAGACTGAGCATGTAGTAGGCCAAACACAGCAGCAGCAGCAGGCCAAACACATGTAAAAACCAGACAAGCACATATATAAAAAGATTGATAGATAGAATTTCAGTGTTGACTTCTATTCAATAGATGATTCACAATTGTCCTAATATCTCTTTTCAATAGAATTACATCAGTCACTTATTCCTATCATATTTTCTGCCTCCTCCCGTAGCCTCTCTCCCTCAATATAAAAAGATACACTGTACTATGCTATATTGGATGTTTGGCCACTTCTAATTGTAAAGTTACACTTAATCAGAAATGCTGGATTCACACTGAAGTAATTGACTGGCTAATTACTCTTCTGGGAATGTGGCCTTAGATTAATCATTATAAATACTGGGAAACCAGAGAAGCTTACTCTTGCATCCAAAACAAAGAAGAAACAGTATTATTTTTATGGTTTTAGCTTCCCTCACTTTCTAGATGCTGCAGCTGTGTCCTCATTGTATTTTATAGCCAGAAAAAAATCACCCCTCAGCAGTTCCTATAATTTCAAATTTATAACTATGTCCAGGGTAATTCACCCGTAAGCCAACTAGAAATAAAAATAGAGGAGATAGGCCCATCTGTTGGAGTGATTTTTTAACTGTAGAAAACATTTTCCTTTCTTTAAAAGCAAAGCTGTAAAATCTGTATAAATTCCAATTCGTAAACCATGAAACTCTAATTTTTCCACTTTTCTAGTCACTTTGAGTAAATGATTTTGCATATGTAGGATGTCAAAAATCACCAAAATGGTCCAAGGGAGTGTAAGAGATTGATTTTAACTACATGAAAATCTTCTAAGTGATGGCAAAAGATTCTTCAGGTAAATTAGGACCATAAAGAATTCTGTATTGCTTGATACTGAAAGATCTGTATCTTTAGTTAGTTCCCCCCCGCCCCTGCCCCGCCACTTTCAAGGGAGCTTCAACATCTTAATTATTTTTAGTTAACTATATGTTTCCTTAGTAATTGAAAAATTAAACTTCTTTTCTTAAAAATCTTTTATCTCTATTCATCAAATAAGTTGTCACTTAGAGATTCTGATAGGGCTATTTAAATTACTCTGGTAAAGCCATTATTTAAGGGGAGAAATACCTTATGCTGAATAATTCAGGCAAGAGTAATTGTTTTGCTTGAATGTTCTGGCTATGATTCTATCAAATTCCCTCTTACTCTGCTTGCGTAGAATGAACTTTAGCTGGCAAAAAAGGTTTTTTATTTTATGGAGAGTGTAACCTTGGTTCTTTGTGTGATAAATCCAAGCGTAAGGCATTTGGAGTAGTCACCACTTGTGCAGCAGAAACTACTTTGTTCCAAACCCACACACCTGCATTCTGTGAAAACAGAGGTTTTCCCATAGAACACCACACAATGGCAATGCTTTCACTTTTCACAAGCTGGTAAAAGCACACACAATGAAGCACAAGTGCTGTACAGATAATGCCTTACACCACCACATAGTCCTCTTCTCAGTGAGATAAGCCGGAAGGCTAGGAGCCTCCAGGCAGTCATACTACAGTTATACCTAAACCATTTTGCGAAAGTAGAGTAAGAATCAACACTTTTTAATGCAACTGTCATCACTACTCCGAGGCATTCCTAGTGTTGTGCTGTGTCCTACCAAGTGAAGGGATCTGAAAGAGGAAGAATCTTTAGTGATATTTAAAGCTTATAGCCATTGAGCAGTCATGGAGAGTGATTATATTTTAATCAGATTGTCTGCTTCCCAAACCATTTGCTTACCAGGTTGCTTCCACCATATTTTGCCTTCTTTTTTTTCTTTGTTCTTTCACTTATTCACCCATTTAATAAATATTCTAGTGCTTCTGTAGATTGAAGAGCTCAGAACGTGTTAGTGGAATTCAAGAAAGATCTGAGGAGGCGTGGTTTCTCTTTCCTGGGTAATCAGAAAGATAACTGGACTGAGAACAGTTGAGTTTGCATCATGGATTGAACTTTAGAAACTCCGCTGAACACTTGACTTAAACATAAGCAGACATAGAGTGAACTGTGGTTCCTGTAAGGGCTTGACTACGTGCGTGGCTTGGGTGTCAGAGGCAAGCCTCCCTCCCCGGAAGTCAGGAAATTGGCAGGTAGAAGGATGGACTTTAAGACCGAAAACGTTGGTGAAAATTCTGCCAACTTTCTAGTCTGCCTCAATCCTTGGCAAATTGCAAATAAGAGAAATGTGTCCTCAGCATCTCCTAAATGTTTGTCCTTTCCTCCTTTCAGGATAAATTCTTCCTGGTTCTTAAAGTCAGTTGAATCGCACAATTTTTTCTCAGGTAAGAGTTGATGTCAGTTGATATTATTTTTACTTTGGTGTGAATTTAGATCTCTCGGTACTGTTTGCATTTTAACAGGCGTTCAGAAATGAAAGATCATCTTTTATTGAAGGAAAATCAACAATAAATGACTCTATAAGGAGACATTTTGGGATCACAGTCCATTCCAAACAATAGCAAATGTCTTCTTTACGATAGGCCTAAGATTGCCCTCCCTGCATCCCTCATCGATGGATTAGTTGGTAAAATGGGCTTAAATTTCCTTCTCTTTGAAGTGAAGCCAACCTGTGGGATCACATGAGACCATTTGTATCTTCTATCAAGCAGTGTTTGATGACAACTATTCAATGAAAAGCATTTCTGAGTTAGTACAAAATATATGATTTGTCATAGATCTAAAAATAGTGGCAGAAATGTGTTACCAGAATGCCTTCAAGTAAGAAATGATTAATTGTAATTAGAAAACAAACCATGTACCAAGCACTCAATCATGAGAAATCTTATAGAAAAGGAAACCTCTATTAATAGGACATAATTACACATGACACTCACACACCTGTTGTTCCATTTATAGAATCCTTTGTCCTCTAAAATGTTTCTCTGGTGGCTCAGTGGTAAAGAATTTACCTGCCAATGCAGGAGGTGCAAGAGATGGATTTGATCCCTAGGTCAGGAAGATCATCTGGAGTAGGAAATGGCAACCTGCTCCAGTATTCTTGCCTGGAAAATTCCATGGACAGAAGAACCTGGTGGGTTATAGTCGGTGTGATTCGAAAAGAGTCAGACATGACAAAAAGACTGAGCATGCATGCATTGTTGTCCTCTAAAGAATGACTGGAGTGATAGTATATATTCAGCAAGAATAAAATGGGAAATTGTAGCATTCTAGTTGGTCGTGACTTATCAAATGCTTCTGCATGAAATTGGTTTCCTGTAATAGCAGTTCTAACCTTATTCAGTTGCACAAAAACTCTCTCATGTGCTACTTCATATACTAAGAAACCTTGTGTTTGTGTGGTCATTTGTGTCTGACTCTTTGTGACCCTGTGGACTGTAGCCCATCAGGCTCCTCTGAATTTTCCAGGCAAGTGTACTGAAGCAGTTGCCATTTCCAATTCCAGAGGATCTTCCCAACCCAGGGATGGAGCCTGAGTCTCTTGGATCTCTTGCATTGGCAAGCGGATTCTTTACCCCTGCACCACCTGGGTAGCCTGAAACGTTATGCCTTATTCGTTTGTATCCTTGGTGGCATTCAGAGGGCTCAGAGCTTAGATGTTCATCTAGTGTCTCTTGAAGGCTGAATAAAAGTATGAATGTTGAAAAGAGTAAAAAAAAAAAATGTGTATGAGTAGTTAGAGAATTAACATGAGGAAAAAAGAAGAGGCAGGGGATTAACACAATAAATACAATTAATTCTACCTACCTTAAAACTTAATGTATCTCCATAATTATCTAAAGTCCCTGAGGTGGAAAATCTCAAAGAGTTTTCAAATAAGTGTCTTAGGATGAATTCTGGGTGAGAATTATTCATAAGTAACTAGATTTACAATAGTCAGATTATTCTTTCTTCTTTTTCTTATACATATAATTTATTAACTTCTCTCAAACTAGTAGTCAACCACCAAGTATGCATTTTACATTTTCAGTTTGCTTAGCATAATATGGACATTGTAAGATCCGTTCACAGACATAAAAAAACGCTTTCTATTTTGAGATGCCCACACTACTTAGAAAAACAGGAGCAACACAGGTCAAAGTAGAAAACAAGAGAAGGAAAAGAGGGTTTGAAGGGCACTTTTTTGGATAGCCCTACCTTCTCTTACCAATGGCTTTTCTAGAAAGTCAGGTCCCTGCAACACTGATCTAATTTGAAGTATCAGAAATCATTAGGACAATAGAGTTGTTGGGTCAGAAACCATGCTGACTTTACTTGCCACTTTGGCTATCCAATTTAAACTTTCCAGTGAAGTTTCATCTCCTTTATCATCATAGTATTTTGTACACATTGTAACTTCAGGTTCAAAATAAAAGACTATCACAAAAGGGATGCAGACACCCAAAGAAGAGTATGAGGCTCCAGTTCTTTTCTTTACCATCAAAATCAGAGCCATTGAGACAGATAACATATCAAGACAGTGTGACAAAGGGATGCAGTAGTTAATTTGTAAGCTATTTTCCTTCTCATTGATTGGATTTCCTGTCTTCTTTAACATGGATCCTTTATCTTCTCTCTCTCTCCCTCCCTCCCTTTAAAATGTATATTCAGTTCAGTCGCTCAGTCGTGTCTGACTCTTTGCGACCCCATCACCAACTCCCGGAGTTCACTGAGACTCACGTCCATTGAGTCAGTGATGCCATCCAGCCATCTCATCCTGTTGTCCCCTTCTCCTCCTGCCCCCAATCCCTCCCGGCATCAGAGTCTTTTCCAATGAGTCAGCTCTTCGCATGAGGTGGCTAAAGTACTGGAGTTTCAGCTTTAGCATCATTCCTTCCAAAGAAATCCCAGGGCTGATCTCATAGCAAACCTTGATTTTCTGAATTTAAGTATCCCAAATGTAAATAATATACTGATCAAACCTCCTAATAATTTTCTATCAAGTAACTTTTTATATCTCATTATATGAATTTGTATACCATTTTCCTGAGGTTTTTATCTCAGCAGTAGAAATATCAAAATACTAAGTGAATAATATATAACTGAAACACTATGCCAAATGCCCAAATCAATACAAAATAGTGCACTGAATATTGTAACAAATTGCTAGTGGTAACCCCCAAATAGATTCCTTCCTTCTGTTGCTCAGTCTCCTTGGCCTTGTAAAGCTCCAACTATGAAATTAGTGATTTGAGCCCTGGAAATTCAGGATCCTGTGATGCACATCTTGGAGAGGTCCTTGACAGTTTACAGAATTGTAAATTTCTGAGGGATTATTTATCACATCATCAGAGTCAACATTCTACACCAGCTGTTAGATTCAGCTTCTTCTACTTTAAGAAAATGGACCTGAAAATGTTATCTTCTGAATATTCAGTTGGAAATTATTTCTGTATTACAGACTCAACAGGTGTTTATTAACCACTGATTCTTCCTTGTCTCACTTGTATCTTTATTTGGTGTGGTGGAATAACCCACAGAAGAGCATCTAGGCGTTCTGTTGTTTGTAACTTTGTCAACTGATTGAACTAAGACCTCCATGGGAATAAGACACAATCAGGGAAAAAGTCATATAAAATTATGTGGCACTTACTGTGTTTGCACTTGGAATTCAAGGAAGAAAATGATGACAATTTGTGAAGTCAGTACATGCTGTGCAGAGAGCTTTGGATCTAAGGTGTATCTTGAAGGATTGGCAGAGTTTTGATAGGCAGAAAGAAGGAAAATAATCACTATATGTAGAGAGATTGTTGGTGGGAGTGTAACTGGCAATGACCAGAAGGCATAGAGAATGGGGTGAAGAATGTACTAACTGAAGGAAAACTGCCTGTTGGAGGCTGTGGAAAATCATTTCAATTGGCAGGGTTGTGTCTAATTCTTTAGCATTGAAATGTAAGCTGAGGAACTCAGGAGCTGCAAAAAAGGAGAGACCAGAGGTTACAAGTAGAGAGGTAGCAAGTTGTGTAAACATAAGACCAGAGTGGCAGATGGAACAGTGGCTAGAAATCAACTAAAAATCACCGTTAACAGGCAAGGTACTGTGTGTAATAAATAACCAATATACCATGCTGTGCACCAACTTTGTCCTTTTGTTTCACAATGATTTATTTGTTATATCACCACCCTCATTATCTAAAACAGAACACTACAATTTCATATACCATCTGTGAGCTCCAAATGGTCATAATTAACAATCACAAATGTTCTAAAAAGGTGATATGCTAAAAATAGCCTTATCAGGCTTGTCAGCAGGCTGCTTCTGTGGCTACCGTGACATTCAGTGACAGAAAGACTACATTTTGCTATGCCTTTACATGGTTATATTTACTACACAGATTATAAAACTATGAAAACATGCTTTTCTAATTATACACCTCAAGGCTTAATATTTTGACTAATGGTCAATTAGGGGCAAAAACATCAAGATCACTTCAAAAGTAAGTTTCCTTCAAATGAGATCTGGCTACTGTAATATCTAGAACATAGTAAATATGCTCCAAAATGCTTGTTGAACGTAGGAAAAATGTCAGCCACTTGGGTGTATTTGTGGCATATGTGAAGGGCCGTTACATTGCTCTGTCATCAAAGATTTCCATTCTTCATGATTCCTAAGGAGAGCTCAACAGAGACATCATGTTTTGGTGCTGAAGGAGAATGAGCCTTCTTTAGAGTATGCACTGGAGATTCCCTGAGAAGCTCAATGGTCTCAACAAAGTCAGGATTAAGAGCCTTGGGTTTAATTTTCACCACTGAAAATGGCCATCTTTATTGTATGCCCTTATGGCTGTCTAAACTGTTACAGCCATCTAGAAAAGCAATGAGCAAAAAAGTGTATAGCATTTAATTGAATTAAAGGTGCTACCTATTGTAAGGTGCACCATTATCTTATATACTACTTGCTGCTGCTGCTTATAAGTCACTTCAGTTGTGTCCGACTCTGTGTGACCCCACAGACGGCAGCCCACCAGGCTCCCCCGTCCCTGGGATTCTCCAGGCAACAACATTGGAGTGGGTTGCCATTTCCTTCTCCAATGCATGAAAGTGAAAAGTGAAAGTGAAGTCGCTCAGTCGTGTCCGACTCTTAGCGACCCCGTGGACTGTAGCCCACCAGGCTCCTCCGCCCATAGGATTTTCCAGGCAAGAGTACTGGCTACTACTGCTGCTAAGTCACTTCAGTCATGTCCGACTCTGTGCGACCCCATAGACGGCAGCCCACCAGGCCCCACCGTCCCTGGGATTCTCCAGGCAAGAACACGGGAGTGGGTTGCCATTTCCTCCTCCAATGCATGAAAGTGAAAAGTGAAAGTGAAGTCGCCCAGTTGTGTCCGACTCTTAGCGACCCCGTGGCCTGCAGCCTACCAGGCTCCTCCATCCATGGGATTTTCCAGGCAGGAGTACTGGAGTGGGGTGCCATTGCCTTCTCCTATATACTACTTAGAGAAAATAATTCAAATTAAACCATGGCACAGTGCCTCTTTCCAATTAAACAACATTTTGTATATTGAAGAGCTCTTTTAGACTTATTTAGCATAGTTTAAAAAATGATTTATCACTTGTTCCTTTTAGAAAGGAAATATAAATGAAACTGCTTGGTTAAAGCATTCCTGAAATACTTCCCATTCATGGTCTGATTCTTCTAAATGACTTTTGACTCACATCCATAAATGCATATGTCAGAAACCTTGATGATGCAACAGTTCTTGAAAGAATGCTCCGTTGTTTTCTCTGGAATTTTTCTCCAATCCACCAACAGTTTTAGTGCTATCATTTTGTTGTTCTTGCTAGAACTGTCTAGACACATCTCAAAAGCATCCAGAACTAACATGCTTGATGGGTTACTTAGGTTCTTTGGGGCTTCTTTGATGGAATTTAATCACTCAGGTGTCACAAATAATTATTTGGGGGGAAGTGATGTTTATTTAGGGGGTGATTTCTTACTCTAGATTTTATTTTGCTTTACACTCTTAAGTATGGAACCAAACTTTTGGCCATTGGCAATTTAGCATAACAACACAGTAATAAACCACTCTTTGTTACTCAAACTCATGATTTTGATTTCTTGATTTCATTATATTCATAATATAATTTCTAAGCATGTCAAAGAATACTGGAGTTTCTCTAGGGTTTTCTATACTTGTCTAAATTCAATTTCATGTTTTTATCAATTAAATCATTTTATTGAAAGTTAAGTAGTTCCTGTTCAAAATTAGAAGACAAAATAGTGTTTGGTGCCTTAATGCTAGTCCCATTGGATGCACAAACCAATCACATCAACCTCTCATTGCTTTGAATTTTTCTTCATCCATCTGATGGTCTGAGCAATTTCCTCTCCCTTCACATATGTTGCTTAGGTGTGATTGTCAGTTCTTTTCCATTGTCTCAGTAACAGAATGTAACACAGATTCATTTAGTTGTGGGTGTTCTTTTTTAGTTCCTACAAAGCACTTGATTATTGTTTTTTGCAATAAAATATAGAATTTCAGTCATTCTTCCAATGACAAAGTTTGGCTTTACTAAGATCAAACTTGTGTTCCATTGCTGTTTCCATTCCTTCCTTCATATATAGCAGCTTTTCATGTCAAAGCTGAATCATAGTGTGATCTTCCTAAAGATATTTTACATGGAAATTCAACTCATCGTATTTATCGATCAACACATATCACTTAACAGAAGGGACCACAACATGAACAACTCTGACCAAGTTTGTACAGGCACAGCTACATCACAAGTGACCAGCAGCTATTACAGGATACAATCAATGTCAGACTTACACTGGGTGAGAAACCTCCTGAGGAAAAGTAAAACTTGACCCACATTCATGTTAGACAGATTGGGTGGGTCTAAGAATGGGAGCTGGGAGATGAGGATGGGAGTCGAGCAGTAGAGGTCATGTTGCAAGATGCAGTGGCAAAGGCCCTGCCCTGCCAGGGGAGCTTTCCTGTGAGTCCTGGCTGTATAACCAGACTCAGACAGAGTGACAAGGCATATGGGTTAGGGGAGAGGACTCAGCAACCCTGCTGTGTTGGTCTTCCCACCTTATCTAAGTATAACACAGAGGAGAGAAGGCTTGTGCTCATTTTTGATGACCTGATGTAGTAATAAAAAAAAGATGAAGAGCAGCTGTGGTCTTAGATGGACAGATGCTTGTAGAGTAAAATGCTGGCTTGTGAGATCACCTAGGCTCAGAAAGAAAAAGATTACTGGAAGCTTGCACTAATTCAGGGATATAGGCACCTCTCAGGGACTGTCCAAATATTTATTATGCAATTCTTGTATGCAAGGTATTGTACTCTTAAATATACTGAAATTCTTTCATAGCTCTAGCAAGGGTATAGATGTAATGTGGCCTCCTCCATAACCATGGGATGGTGATGCTGAACAGGAGTTACATGACCTGTTTCAGTATTAAATGTCTTAGAATTTACAAAGAGATAGCAAAGAAATGGATTTTCCCATTCCTTTCTTTTTAGCTCATACCTCATAGATAGATTTTTCCCTTTCCTTTCTTTTTTCCTCATAGATAGGGCTTACCTCCAGTTAAGTCCTAAATTTGTTTTTCTCTAGTTTTATTGAGATATAATTGACACACAGTGCTGTGTAAGTAAGTTTAAGGTATATACTGTGAAATAGTTACCCAAATAAGTTTAGTTACATCCATCATCTCATATAGATACAAAAACAGAAAACAAAAAAAAAAGAAAAAAAATCTCTTTCTTTTGTAATGAGAACTCTTAGGATCTACTCTGTCAACAACTTTTAAATATATATTAGTGTTAACTATAGTCATCATGTTGTACATTAGCACTTGAAATATGGCTAGCATGACTGATTTTAAACTTTTATTAAATTTAACTTTAAATATCTATGTGTGGCTAATGGTACCAAATTGGGCAGCAAGAGCAGGGTAACAGGCAAGTATTAATATATTAATCTGTAAGGCTTCCTTGGTAGCTCAGTGGTAAAGAATCTGCCTGAAAATGCAGGAGATGCGGATTCGATCACTGGGTCGGGAAGATCCCCTGGAGAAGGAAATGGCTTCCCACTCTAGTATTCTTGCGTGGAGAAGCCCATGAATACAGGAGCCTGGCAGTCTTCAATCCATAGGGTCGCAAAAGAGTCAGACATGACTTAGCGATTAAACAACAATATTAAACTGTAAGTTCAGGAGGGCAGTGTTTACACGTGTCACTGCTATATTCCAATGTCTTTCATGGTGCTTGGACTATCAGAGAGACTTAGCTCACCATTTTATCTTGCTCTTGGAGACATACTCAGAGTAACAAGTCCTCAGTCTCTTTGGGGATAAAGATTTTTGCTAAGTATGGTAGACAGTTTTTGAACTTCTTCCAGCTCAGTTATCCTGGCAGCAGATGTGTGTCTCAAGGTGAAAGAGGTTTAGATCTATCTGTGGAATTTTTTTTCGTGATTGTCAGTCTTCATCTTTTGCAGTTTCTCTGAAAATAAGCCATAAGATAAACATGTTACATTTTTGTTCAATCATACTAGTCTTACTGACATGGCAAATTGAGATTTTTTTTTCTTATCTTTTAATCTGTTACAGTCACTTGTATTTTATTAAAGGTAGTTTATATATGAAGAAAATATTTTTATGTTTTGTGTTCAGGAAACCTGCACAGTCCCTTAAAGAAGTAGAATTAATTAGTTCTAGTTGTTGAGATCATGGTGAGATATAATTGGTAGTTAAAGTTAATCTCCTATGACAGCTGTGGTTTACCACATCATGGAACACACACAATCTTATACCACAAACAGTTTAAACAGTTTCCTATAGAAAGCAGTCTTGTGTCAACTTTACAAATCAACAATTCTGAGAACTCTTAAAAGAAATCCTTACATATTAGGAAAGCTATTTTCCTTCCTTAGAAAACAGGCTGACACATACATTCAACTTTAAAATGGCAAGTTAAATAATGGATATACTTTAAATTTAAAGTATAAATTAAATAATGGGTTTACTTTAAATTTAAAGAGAACAAGTATGTAAAATTTCACTGACGCTTACCTTATCTGTCCAATAAGACATTATGGCCGGCTAAGCATGTAGCTTTTCAAAGAATTTGTTTGAACCATATTTCATTGTTTCAGAGTTTCATTGAATCCATGAACTTTCTGGTTTTAGTTATACTTTTAAAGTCAAGGCTCTGTAAGATCTGGGAGAAACATACCACAATAACTAAAAAAGAGTACAAAGAAAACAAGAGGCAAAACACACTCAGTAAATGCAAACAAAATGAAAACAGGAATGATACTACAATTTTCTAGAATGTGGAATCCAAATCTCAAGGAATTATTGGGGTATAGAGGGTTATAATATAATAATAAAGAATATAAGCTACAAAGGTATTATCTTTGTTTTAAACTTTTGTATGACAAATAATAAACCAAAAAAAAAAACCCCACAAATAAAAATAAAACCCCAAAATACAATGTCCTGGAAACATAAGAACTTGATAAAGCCATCATAGTGAGTATACAGTAGTATACTTGAAATATATTTGAAATTAAGAAGAAGGAAATATCAGATCAGATCAGATCAGTCGCTCAGTCGTGTCCAACTCTTTGCGACCCCATGAATCTCAGCACGCCAGGCCTCCCTGTCCATTACCAACTCCCAGAGTTCACTCAGACTCACGTCCATTGAGTCAGTGATGCCATCCAGCCATCTCATCCTCTGTCGTCCCCTTCTCCTCCTGCCCCCAATCCCTCCAAGCATCAGGGTCTTTTCCAATGAGTCAACTCTTCGCATGAGGTGGCTAAAGTACTGGAGTTTCAGCTTTAGCATCATTCCTTCCAAAGAAATCCCAGGTCTGATCTCCTTCAGAATGGACTGATTGGATCTCCTTGCAGTCCAAAGGACTCTCAAGAATCTTCTCCAACACCACAGTTCAAAAGCATCAATTCTTCGGCGCTCAGCTTTCTTCACAGTCCAACTCTCACATCCATACATGACCACAGGAAAAACCATAGCCTTGACTAGACGGACCTTTGTTGGCAAAGTAATGTCTCTGCTTTTCAATATGCTATCTAGGTTGGTCATAACTTTCCTTCCAAGAAGTAAGCGTCTTTTAATTTCATGGCTGCAGTTACCATCTGCAGTGATTTTGGAGCCCAAAAATAAAGTCTGACACTGTTTCCACTGTTTCCCCATCTATTTCCCATTAAGTGATGGGACCAGATGCCATGATCTTCATTTCCTGAATGTTGAGTTTTAAGCCAACTTTTTCACTCTCCTCTTTCACCTTCATCAAGAGGCTTTTTAGTTCCTCTTCACTTTCTGCCATAAGGGTGGTGTCATCTGCATATCTGAGGTGATTGATACTTCTCCCGGCAATCTTGATTCCAGCTTGTGCTTCTTCCAGCCCAGCGTTTCTGATAATGTACTCTGCATATAAGTTAAATAATCAGGGTGACAATATACAGCCTTGACGTACTCCTTTTCCTATTTGGAACCAGTCTGTTGTTTCATGTCCAGTTCTAACTCTTGCTTCCTGAAGATAAGTTTTCTTGATTCATAGTAGGGATTTACCATAATTTTGAAAACTATTCTGCTAGTGATGGGTTTTGGGTTTTCAGTGAACATATTTATACAAATATCTTTGTGCATGTGTGGAATATCTCTCTGACAGATAACAAAGAGGTAGAGTTTTGAAGTCAAATATACCATGTAGGACAAAGTCGGAATTGACAAGGAATTGTCATGAAGTGTGAAAAGTAGACCTAAATAGTTGTAAGGAACTGAGATTGGGGATTTTTTTTTTTTTTTTTTTACTGCAGCACAACTTTGAAATAATACAACATCTTATTTTACTCTAGAAACTAATAGCAACCTTTCTAATGTTTCACTGTGTAGTTTCCTGAATGCTTCTGCCAGTCACCATTATCACATTAGCTACTATAATTAAGGAAAGTCAAATTCACTTGAAAGTGTTATTTAATTCATTTATGGTATTTTATCCTGTATTTCCCTAATCAATTAGTAGTAAGATATAATTCCTCCATCATGAAAGTGAGGTGAAATTTACTAAATGTTTTTTGTCATATTTCAAAATGATCTATGAGTTTTTCTCCTTTAATCTGTTCATGTAGATTTTCCTAATACTAAAACATCCTGAAATAAGCCCTACTTAATCGTTGTGAATTAATATTTAATAATAGGCTGAATTTAATATATTAATGCTTAGAGTACTGTATATTTATCCTGTATTCTTCAGTCATAATTAGATTATTCTTTACTTTGTTCTTGTTCAGTTTGGGTATCTGGCTTATGTTAGTCTTGGAAAAAATATTTTCCAATTTTCTGGAATAGTTTAAATATGACAATAATTATCTATTCTTTGAGAGAGATTCCTTCTAGCATACAACTACTTATCAACTTTTCCAGTGTTGTCTATACTTAAAGACCACATTGTTGTTGTTGTTCAGTCGCTAAGTCATGTCCAGTTCTTTGCGACCCCACGGATGGCAGCACACCTGGCTTCCCTGTCCATCACCATCTCCTAGAGCTTAGTCAAACTCATGTCCATTGAGTCAGCGATGCCATCCAACCATCTCATCCTCTGTCGTCCCCTTCTTTTTACATCAACTGTAATACTTTGTATTTCCTGGAAAAAACTTCAAAGTTTATAGGTTTTAATATGTAACCTTTTAATACATTTTTACAAAATGTTGTATTTGATTTTCTCTTTAATCCAAATATTAGAAAAAAATGTCTTCAACTGTCTATGGTGGCTGGGCTGCTTCATATACACTGCCTCTCCCATCCTTTTGTTTAAAACTCCATTGTCAGAGAATGAAACCTCCAATATTTATTAACACAATAGTGCCAAACATTTAAAGTATGAAATTCTCACTTTAACCATAAAAAAAAAAAAAAACTCTATACACTTCTTGAAATGGAGAATTTGTATTTTAATACTTACTAATTGAGAAAATGTAAGTTTAGATACTGAAAATGAATTTACTGGTTCTTTGAAATTCATACGAATTTATCTAATCACAATGGAACCTAATACATTTGAATGGCAGTAGTAGTATTTATGTGTAAGGGTACTATTCAGTCTGTCTGCCAGGAGTCTGATACCTTGACTTACAGCCCTCTTGTAAGAGCTGCTTAGCCCCAGGTCCTGGGCCCACAGGCTGAGAACTGCTGTTCTGATTTCTACTCTTTGTTGAGTCTGCTTACCTGACTCCTGTTGCTTATGTCATTCCTTGGGCTTGAATGTTCTCCCTCCGCCTACCCCTGACCCCAGCTTTACTGAGATATAATTGACATATAAAATTATGAATTTAAGGTGTAAAATATGTTGATTTGATGCATATATACTGTGAAATGGTTACCATAGTACCATTAGTTAACGCTTCAGTCAAAACCACATGATGACCTTTTTTTTGTAGTGAGAACATTTGAGATCTACTCTCTTAGCAACTTTCAAGCATATAAAACAGTATTGTAAACTATACTCATCATGCTGTACATTAGACCCCAGAATTTACTCATCTTGTAACCAAAATTTCCCCCATTTCTAGTACCTGTCTCTAGTGTTTGACTTTTTTAGATTCCATATGCAAGTGAGATCTTACAGTATTCATCTTTCTCTGATTTATTTCACTTAATTCAATGACCATAAGTTCCATTCATGTTGGGTTCTTATTTTATGAGGAAAGAGTTAATCCCTATATTATTTAGGCCACTGTCATTTAAGTTTTCTGGGAATGAAGTTCAAACCATCAAAAATTTCAAGAATTAAACCTCACGTGCATCTCTGTGACTATATGCACAACCTGCTTTAGAGGTGGACTGGGGCGCCATTTGTGAATGACCAAACCCAGAGGTAACCCCGTCTGCTCACCCAGGTGTGGTCTCCCTGCACTGAGCTCTCTAACATCTTTCATGCACATGGCTAGTGGATTCTGTGTGTGCTGCAGCTGGCACACCAGGAATTATAGTATTTTAAATTGAGTTAGTTTCGTTATATTAAAAAAATAATGTCTTTCTTTTCCACAGTTTGTTGTGATCCACACAGTCAAAGGCTTTGATGTAGTCAATAAAGCAGAAGTAGATGTTCTTCTGGAACTCTCTTGCTTTTGTGATGATCCAACGGATGTTGGCAATTTGATCTCTGGTTCCTCTGCCTTTTCAAAATCTGGCTTGAACATCTGGAAGTTCACAGTTCACGTCCTATTGAATCCTGGCTCGGAGAATTTTGAGCATTACTTTGCTAGCGTGTGAGATATGTGCAATTTTGCCATAGTTTGAGCATTCTTTGGCATTGCCTTTCTTTGGGATTGGAATGAAAACTGACCTTTTCCAGTCCTGTGGCCACTGCTGAGTTTTCCAAATTTGCTGGCATATTGAGTGCAGCACTTTCACAGCAGCATCTTCTAGCATTGGAAATAGCTCAACTGGAATTCTATCAGCTCTTCTAACTTTGTTCGTAGTCATGCTTCCTAAGGCCCACTTGACTTCACATTCCAGGATGTCTGGCTCTAGGTGAGTGATCACACCATCGTGCTTCTCTGGGCCTTGATCTTTTTTTGTATAGTTCTTCTGTGTATTCTTGCCACATCTTCTTAATATCTTCTGCTTCTGTTAGGTCCATACCATTTCTGTCCTTTATTGTGCTCATGTTTGCATGAAATATTCCCTTGGTATCTCTAATTTTCTTGATGAGATCTCTAGTCTTTCCCATTCTATTGTTTTCCTCTATTTCTTTGCATTGATTTATGAGGAAGGCTCAGAGAAGGCGATGGCACCCCACTCCAGTACTCTTACCTGGAAAATCCCATGGACGGAGGAATCTGCTAGGCTGCGGTCCATGGGCTGCTGAGAGTCAGACATGACTGAGTGACTTCACTTTCACTTTTCACTTTGATGCATTAGAGAAGGAAATGGCAACCCACTCCAGTGTTCTTGCCTGGAGAATCCCAGGGACGGGGGAGCCTGATGGGCTGCCATCTATGGGGTCGCACAGAGTCGGACACGACTGAAGTGACTTAGCATAGCATAGCATGAGGAAGGCTTTCTTATCTCTCCTTGCTATTCTTTGGAACTGTGCATTCAAATGGGTATATCTTTCCTTTCTACTTTGCCTTTCACTTTTCTTCTTTTCAGAGCTATTTGTAAGGCCTCCTCAGAAAACACTTTTGCCTTTTTGCTTTTCTTTTTCTTGGGGATGGTCTTGATTCCTGCCTCCTCTACCATGTCACGAACCTCTCTTCATAGTTCTTCAGGCACTCTGTCTATCAGATCTAATCCCGTGAATCTATTTGTCACTTCTACTATATAGTCATAAGGGATTTGATTTAGGTCATACCTGAATGGTCTAGTGGTTTCCCCTACTTTCTTCACTTTAATTCTGACTTTGGCAATAAGGAGTCCATGATCTGAGCCACAGTCAGCTCCCTGTCATGTTTTTGCTGACTGTATAGAGCTTCTCCATCTTTGGCTGCAAAGAATATAATCAGTCTGATTTTTGTATTGACCATCTGGTGATGTCCACGTGTAGAGTCTTCTCTTCTGTGTTTGAAAGAGGGTGTTTGCTATGACCAGTGCATTCTCTTGGCAAAATTCTATTAGCCTTTGCCCTGCTTCATTCTGTAGTCCAAGGCCAAATTTGCCTGTTACTCCGGGTATTTCTTGATTTCCTACTTTTGCATTCCAGTTCCCTATAATGATGGAGAAGGAAATGGCAACCCAATCCAGTACTCTTGCCTGGAAAATCCCATGGATGGAGGAGCCTGGTGGGCTACAGTCCATTGGGTTGCAAAGAGTCGGACATGACTCAGTGATTTCACTTTCACTTTCCCTATAATGAGAAGGACATCTTTTTTGAGTGTTACTTCTAGAAGGTCTTGTAGGTCTTCATAGAACCATTTAACTTCAGTTTCTTCAGCATTACTGGATGGGGCATAAACTTGGATTACTGTAATACTGAATGGTTTGCTTTGGAAATGAACAGAGATCATTCTGTCGTTTTTGAGATTGCATCTAAGTACTGCATTTCAGACTCTTTTGTTGATGGAAATACTAGAGCACCTGACCTGCCTCTTGAGAAATCTGTATGCAGGTCAGGAAGCAACAGTTAGAACTGGACATGGAACAACAGACTGGTTCTAAATGGGGAAAGGAGCACATCAAGTCTGTATATTGTCACCCTGCTTTTTAACTTATATGCAGAGTACATGATGAGACACGCTGGGCTGGATGAATCACAAGCTGGAATCAGGATTGCTGGGAGAAATATCAATAACCTCAGATATGCAGATGACACCACCCTTATGGCAGGAAGCAAAGAAGAACTAAAAAGCCTCTTAATGAAAGTGAAAGAGGAGAGTGAAAAAGTTAGCTTAAAACTCAACATTCAGAAAACTAAGATCATGGCATCTGGTCCTATCACTTCATGGCAAATAGATGTGGAAACAATGGAAACAGTGACAGACTTTATTCTTTTGGTTTCCAAAATCACTGCAGGTGGTGGCTGCAGCCATACAATTAAAAGACTCTTGCTCCTTGGAAGGAAAGTTATGACCAATCTAGATAGCATCTTCAAAAGCAGAGACCTTACTTTGCCAACAAAGGTCCGTCTAGTCAAAGCTGTGGTTTTTCCAGTTGTCATGTATGGATGTGAGAGTTAGACTAGAAAGAAAGCTGAGCGCCAAAGAATTGATGCTTTTGCGGTGTTGGAGAAGACTCTTGAGAGTCCCTTGGACTGCAAGGAGATCCAACCAGTCCATCCTAAAGGAAATCAGTCCTGAATATTCATTGGAAGGACTAATGCTGAAGTTCAAACTCCAGTACTTTGGCCACCTGATGTGAAGAACTGACTCATTGGAAAAGACCCTAATGCTGGGAAAGATTGAAGGCAGAAGGAGGAGAAGGGAATGACAGAGGGTGAGATGGTTGGATGGCATCACTGACTCAATGAACATGAGTTTGAGTAAACTCTGGGAGTTGGTGATGAACAGGGAAGCCTGCCATTCTGCAGCCCATGGGGTCATAAAGAGTGGGACACAACTGAGCCACTGAACTGAACTGAATGTCTTTCTTAGACTTCTCACTTTTTTAGTGGGAAAAACTGAGGTAATTGTTTTGTATGTCAGATAAACATTTTATTGCATATATGCCTGAATATATATTCATATATGCATGCATTTTATCTCGTGTTTTGAGTGATACAGAATTCTAGTTTCAAAAATTAACACTGCCACCCTCCTCCCTTCAATTTGAAGATTTTGTTTCTTTACCTACTTGATAGCAATGCTTACTGGCTATTATTATTAGGATCCAGTGTTTCTGATGAAAATTATGGTGTAAATCTGATTATTATTTCTTTAAAGAAATTTGTTTTTCACCTTTTTCTTGGGAAGCTTTTCAGTTCTTTTTTTATCCTTACTCTTAAATTTCATGAGGATAAGATCCGTTAATCTTGCCTACACTTTCCATCTGAAGGTGTCTGGGTTTTCCCATAGCTCTAAGCCTAGTTTTTGCCTATCGGCTTCAGTTCTAGCTCAGTTCTAGTTCAGTACTTTAAGTTCAAGAAAGAAAGTAGGCCAACACATGTTGCCACAGAGAGAAGTTGTCAGAAATCTGAATTTTCCTTGTGGTCAAGAGAGAGGTTTTAGATTGTGTAAATAAGAGGTGTCAGTGGGAAGGTAGGGAATCATTTCAAAATCTGGCAGCACCAAGATATAGGGGATAAGTGTTTACCTGAGAGTCATGAAAATCAGGTTCTAGGCTTGTCCCTACTTAATAAAATCTGGAATGGAGTTCACTTCCTTTATCTACAAAATAGAAATGTGGAACCTTGATGACCTCAAAGATCCTCTCCAAGGGTTCAAAGATCTACTCAGTGGTTCTCCTTAAGGGAATTTCATCCTCACTAGGGAGAGTTTTGGGGTCACTTTTGGCATTTAGTATGCAGGGGCCAGGGATAACAAGTATGTTTGAGTAAATGAGAAAAGCTTCCAAATGAAAGAATTGTCCAGGAAAAAGTAAAAGCCAGTGATGTCCCTCTGGGAAATACCGTGAGAAATAGGAACAACTAGCCGTGAAGTGATTTCTTCTGCTTCCTGGCTTCTCCTATCCTAGCCCTTTCCTGCACGAGTGGGGCATAATGGAAACACCCTCGTGGCTGACAGAGCAATCTAACTTTGGCTGCAGATGAAATGTGCTCCTTCTTTGTCTCCCAGATTGCTGGAATTGAGCCACTCTCTCTCTTTGACTTTCTAGGTCGGACAGATGTCTTTCTCCAACGATCAATAACTATGCCCCATTATAAGCTTGCATGTTTTTGTGTAATTTTTCTGATCCATCTGGTTATGTTCATCCTATTATACCCACTTTCTTCAAACCAAAGACTGTGGAGAACAAATGTCGTTCCCCATGGCTGAAATGGAGAAGACTCAGTCTAAAAGGCCAACTCTTACTACACAGAACCCAGAGAATATTGAAATGGTTTAGGTGTAGGAGGCCTCTAAGTAGGACAAGGCCTGGCATAACAATTTTACATCTGCTCTGCATACCTGAGAGGAAAGACTTCAAATTCGGTAAAGCAAAGCACAGAAGATTAAGAGCTACTGAGTCTCGCCTTTACTGCACTTTAATTAGCTTTGTAACTTGTATTGACTTAAGTGTAATTTGAAGATTCACTGTTTTATCTTGAAATATGTGTTTTGTATGTAGAAACCTGCTACTAACTTGGCTCAGATCCTCCTTAGAGACAGATTTTAACTGAAACAGGTCATTCCAAGCGAAATATTATTTTTCAGGAATAACTAGTACAACTTTCACCATAGCACAATCTGAGATTCAGAGAAGTTTGGGAGGAAGCAACTTATCTCTTGCTCATTTGCTTCAGATCCACCTGGGGCGGCCCTGGCCTTCTGCACATTCTCTAACTCTGGATCTTGCTCCCATGGGACCTTGATCCCTAGGGATTTGTATTTATTTTCTCTAAATCCTTTCCCCTTTACTTGCTTTTAATTTAGTTACACTTAACTGCCATGGAGATTCCTTGGTGGCTTAGACAGACGGTGAAGAGTCTTCTTGCAGTGCGTAAGTCTGCATACTGTTTGATCCCTGGGTCAAGAAGATCCCCTGGAGAGGGAAATGGCAATCCCACTCCAGTATTCTTGCCTGGAGAATCCCATGGACGGAGGAGCCTGGTGGGCTACAGTCCATGGGGTCACAAAGAATCAAACATGACTGAGCGGCTTCACTTACTTTAACTGCTGTATTTTACCAGTGTTGAGTTTCATCTCTCAAAACCTTGGTCAATTCTGTTTTTCTGTCTAAATGCTTCACTCTTCTTCCCTATTCTGTGTTTAGGTAACTTCCACTGGTCCTTCAACCCTCAGTTCAGGAGCCATCATCCGAGGAAGTGTCCCTTTCTGTTCCTAGACTTGTCTCTATTATAAACTTTCTCTAGGTTTGGTCTCTAGGTCCATATAGTTAAGGCTATGGTTTTTCCAGTAGTCACATACTGTTGTGAGAGCTGGACCATAAAGAAGGCAGAGCGCCAAAGAAGTGATGCTTTCGAACTGTGAACTTGGGCAAACTCCAGGAGGTGGTGAGGGACAGGGAGTGCTTGCTGCAGTCCATGGGAGCATGAAGAGTCAGACATGACTTGGTGACTGAACAACAACAAAGTGTGGTCTGAGAGAATGACCCCAGGAAGACCTCTTACAAGTGCAGACTCCTGGCCTGTATCCCATTCTTGCTGAATCAGAAGTCTGGGTGGGACCCAGAATGCACAGTTTTCATAAGCTACTTAATGTGGTTTTGAGTGTGTTTCTCTTTTTTTAAAATATTAACTCATAAACCATTTGAGGGGAGTTGTGGCATATTGTTTACCTTTGTATCCATAGTATCTAAACAGCACCACACACATAGTAGGTATTGAATACAATTGCACTAAAATGCAATTTAAAACCCAGGTTTGAGTCCTGGCTCTACCATTTGGTAGATATGGGGTTGGGACAAGTTATCAAAAGCTTATGACTCTAAATTTCTTAAGAAATAGAGATGATAATACCTACCTGTCAGTGCTTTGTGATGAACATGAGACATATATCATTATCAGTCTCATAGATTTTTAGATTTGAAATTTCCAACATTAAGAGGCTAAGAGGAAACTCCTAGGAGTGGAGGGATTTCTATGAAATGACATTTCAAAACATTGTGTGAATTGAAAGTTTTAATGAATAACCCAGAACTGAAAGGATTGACCTGCTTGGTTATCCCAGTTCTCTTGCATTGATTTGCTGGACTGGTGATTTTCTAGTTCAGCATTTCTGGTATTCAGTCTTTCCAGACAGTTAAATGCTGGTAAACAAGGTGTTTATGTCTATACCTACTGAGCTGTTTGCCTACTGTCTGCAACTCTCTTATTTCAGCAATGCATCCATCTACCCATCCAATCAGTCTCTGTTGAGCATGTACATATTCAAAGTGCTATTAATTATAATAGCTACCATTTTTTTCTGAGCATCAGTGATGGAGCAGCTACCATGTTAAAAATTTTTATGTACTTTCTCTCAAATTTTATAGCAAGATTATGGTACACTGCTGTTATTTATTTTTATTCTACAGAAGAAGATCTTAAGCATACACTTGCCCAAAAATCTTATGGAAAGAAATGATGGAACCAGGTTTTAAACCCAAATCTAGAATAAGAAGGCTCTTACCCTAGAGCCCTCTCTAGGGTAACTGTTATAATAACTGTTATAATACCCTGCTTCCTCTCACTTCAGTGTCCTTAAATCATATGCACCTAGGAAGAAACATAACAGGAAGAAACACCGCAGTGTTTGCAGGAAAAAACATGTCAATGACCAAAAACAAAAAACAAACAGAAAACAAAATAATTCTCTCTTGATTACAAAGATCTCCTTTCTCATTATTCTTCAAGGAATTAACAAAGTCAATTTTTTGTCCCATTTGTGCAGGCTTATATCTGTTTTGACTTTGTGTTTCATATTTTGTTTAGTTTCAACTTTAGAGAATGGTAGAGACACTTTTGTCCTTTCAGTTTTCAATTCTATAGCTTTTGAATGCTGTAGCTGTGTTTCTCTAAGCACTACTGAATGGTATGGCTCTGAAATATTAAGCCAGTTCCAATTTTCTCCCTAAGCCCAGTTATTACCCCCACTATTACGGTTGAAAATGGTTCCTTAGAATTTTCACCAGAAGTGGTGTATCTGTTCTTGATCAGATTGGTCCTTCACGGTCGAGGCAGTTTTTTGATGATTGTCTTAGTAATGCCTTGTTCACTTTACTAAGCACCAAACGTTGTCAGCCACTGGGGATTTCCGAAATGTCACAGGGATGATTAACACCTTGTCTTCTGAATTCTGCATGTCAAAATTGGCTCTAAAATGTGAAACATTACTCAGGTGTGTGGCATTGCTTTTCTCTAATAGATTATTTAAAGCTTTTATCAGTCATGACAGATTGAAAGGATGAGGTTATCTTGTAAATCTTTAGTACAGATTGAGGCAATAAATTAAAACACCATAGTGAGCAGCTTTCATACTGGCTTAAACAAATAATTAAATGATTATAGGCAGAATGAACAAATCCACAGGTTATTATGAAGTATACAGGAAAACCAATATATTACATTCTAAAGCTTGCTTTAAAAAAAATCAGATTTTCTAGTAAAGTGGTTTTTAAGTATTTGAAACTCTGTGGAATAAAATAAATTAATTTGCAATCATTATTTTTCAAGGGAATGATAAGAAATGAAATAAAAATGCTAGATATTGATATATGCTGAGGAGGAAAAGAACTATAATCAGTATTTATTGAACACTAATGAATGTTCAGCACAGTAACTTAATAGGGCATTAGTCATTTATCATCAAATTTCAAAAACTTGTGGACTGGAGGGATGATTGTAGATTAGAGGAAAAAATGCCTAGTCCTTAAAGTTTCCCTATAAGAACTAGTCACAGTTGAACCATTCCTATAGAAATCTATAATAAAATTTTGGTTTTTATTTTAATGTTTTCATAATGAACATGCCATTAAAATATATTTGATATTTATGGAGGTGTAATCACTACCACAGGATTGTCTATTAATATTAGTGATTGTAAGATTAATGAGATTGTAGGATTTACCTAGTTCTTGTGTAAAAAATAGTCCAGTGACATTGGCTATGAATATTCTTCTTGATTTCTGTTGTAGATCTTTTTAGCATGTAAACAAATGCTTTTCCAAAATAACTCAGACTATATTCTTCATCCCTATAAGAACAAGTCAGACAGAGGAAAGTCTGGCATGGCTAATTTTAAGGCTTTCTATCAAACTCAGTGCCATGAATAGGATGGTAGTGCTAACCAGCAGGACAGTTACTTCCATGGATGATGACATAAAGACATCTTCATGGTTTCAGAAGAAATTATCTCTAGTTTATAAATGAGGGAACATATTACAACATGCAGGGGGTGGTTGAGGCTTCCATGGTAGCTCAGTTGGTAAAGAATCTGCCTACGGTACAGGAGACTCGGATTCAATCCCTAGGTTGGGAAGATCCCCTGGAGAAGGGAATGACAACTGGCTCCAGTATTCTTGCCTGGAGAATTCCATGGACAGAGGAGACTGGAAGGCTACAGTTCATGGGGTCCGAAGAGTTAGACATGACTGAGCAACTAACACTTTGACTCAGAGGGTGGAAGAAAATAAACAGATTTATTAATGCATTAGTTGTGATAAATATGCAGTTTCCAGAGGTACACTGATTTTGTACATATATAAGTTTTTCATATGTTTTTCATATATATGATAGTCTAAAGGAATATTTTATATGTTATTTCCACATTATACCTTTAAAAATATTTCTGTGGAGAAAAACTTTTATATTTGAATAAAAATCTGTTTTACTAAGAACTTGCAGTGAGTTTATGTTATGCAATTAGCTTTGTTGCTAGGCAGCCCCAATAGCAGTTTTGATGTGTAATTTGCTTGAAACTATTAAAAGGGCTCTGCTGAAGTTTTGAAACCAACTGAATTAGCTGCAGAGAACGTTAGGTGTTGCTATTTTAATGAACTGAAGCTTTGCGTTTGGGATTAAGTTTAGTGAAACAAAATAATTTGGCACTTTGGGAACTGAAATCTGTTGAGCAAAGTTGAGAGGAATTTAGCATTCACTCTTATCTCTTGGGGCATCCTAACCTTCGCCCACTAGTGCCTACTCCATATCTTAATTCAGAAACACTTTTTTCTTAAAAGTGCACGCTGTACAACTTCTGCTCGGAAGCGTTTCCTCTGTTTATATCTGCTCTGTCCTTGCTTTCTTCACCCCATACAGTCAAGTAGTGGACATTATGATGAGGCAGGTCAGGGGGCCTCAGGTTTTCCCCCAACATGTCTGGCCGGCTCCCATCTTACTGGTTGGAAGGCCATCCCAACGTCTTGTACAGTTTTCACCTCTGTGACCAAGCCTTTAATCTGATGCTTGATTTAGACTTTTAAAATTCTGATTTTGCTAGAAAGTTATCTTGGTCTCCTATAAGTTGTTATTTTGAGGCCTCAAACCCACCTCCCTCACCCATGGGCTCACCTTCCAGAATCCTGACCCAGGTATGATGGCCAGAGTTTGTATATTCCAGTTGTAAAATTAGAGAGCTTCTCTTTGCCTTATTCTAGAATGAGATTTCCAGATAACCCTTGGCCTTGGGTGATTTAAAACCCCTGCTAATACAAATTCTAATCTGAATGGCACTTGGAAGACTGCTCAATAAATCAAAAGAAACTGTTTCCTCCTTTAGTTTCTTTTTGAGTTTATTTATTAATTTTTTTTTTTTTCTTAACAGCAGTTGCAAGAATTACAGACTACCTGCTTACTGCTGGTCTGGGATGTGGCTGCTTAAAGAATGAAATCTCATGACCTGCTGTGGTTATACCCAGGTGAGGTGTTTGAGTATATGCTTAGTTAAGGATGTGAATATATTATTTCTTTAAAAATTACTTTATTATACTTCTGAGTTTTCTTGTGAAAAGGAAAAATAAAAAGCAAAATATGATTCAGGCCTTTGAAAAAATACAGCTTGAGTCATTTTCCCATGATTACCATAATTCTGATGGTAATTGTTTTATATAAATTTTTCATTTTGCTTTTGTTATCATTTATTCTATATCACAAATAATTAGATAAAAAACAGGAGTCTACTAAATGATTTGTTTCTGGATGCATGTGACTTAGAACAGTGTTTGATTTGTGGAGTTGATGAATGTCAGAGTATTTTAATTTGAACAAATCAGGGCAGAGTATTCAGATTTGGAGATGAAACTCATGCAATGCTTGATACTCCAGTGATTCATAATAGTAAGTTAAAGCTTTTATTTCTAAGAGTGTAAAATTTTATTTCTATTAATGTAAAAATTTCCAGTATGATGATAACTTAGACTACAAGCCATTAGCATCTCAGTTAAAATTCATTTATCAGATTTTTTTCCAACATAAGAGTTGTCTGAGATGGAATAGTACATACAACTGGAAAATTTTGAAAGGAGCACACATGAACTAATTTACCAAATAGACTCACGAACTTAGAGAATGACTTTATTGTTACCAGAGGGGAAAGGTGACGGGGGATGAGGTCATTAGGGAATTTAGGATTGGCATGTATACATTGCCATATTTAAAATAGATAACCAACAAGGAGCCACTGTAAAAAAAGAGGTGGGGGGGAATTTTACCAGCAGTTTCACATTTTATTCTTATCCTTCAGTTCAGTTCAGTCACTCAGTTGTGTCCGAGTCTTTGCCACCCCATGAATCGCAGCACACCAGGCCTCCCTGTTCATCACCAACTCCTGGAGTTCACTCAGACTCACATCCATCGAGTCAGTGATGCCATCCAGCCATCTCATCCTCTGTCGTCCCCTTCTCCTCCTGCCTCCAATCCCTCCCAGAATCAGGGTCTTTTCCAATGAGTCAACTCTTCACATGAGGTGGCCCAAATATTGGAGTTTTAGCTTTAGCATCAGTCCTTCCAATGAACACCCAGGACTGATCTCCTTCAGAATGGACTGGTTGGATGTCCTTGCAGTCCAAGGGACTCTCAAGAGTCTTCTCCAACACCGCAGTTCAAAAGCATCAATTCTTCGGCACTCAGCTTTCTTCACAGTCCAACTTTCACATCCATACATGACCACTGGAAAAACCATAGCCTTGACTAGACGGACCTTTGTTGGCAAAGTAATGTCTCTACTTTTGAATATGCTATCTAGGTTGGTCATAACTTTCCTTCCAAGGAGTAAGCGTCTTTTAATTTCATGGCTGTAATCACCATCTGCAGTGATTTTGGAGCCCCAGAAAACAAAGTCTGACACTGTTTCCACTGTTTCCTATTTCCCATGAAGTGATGGGACCAGATGCCATGATCTTAGTTTTCTGAATGTTGAGCTTGAAGCCAACTTTTTCACTCTCCTCTTTCACTTTCATCAAGAGGCTTTTTAGTTCCTCTTCACTTTCTGCCATAAGGGTGGCGTCATCTGCTATCTGAGGTTATTGATATTTCTCCCGGCAGTCTTGATTCCAGCTTGTGCTTCTTCCAGCCCAGAGTTTCTCATGGTGTACTCTGCATATAAGTTCAATAAGCAGGGTGACAATATACAGCCTTGACGTACTCCTTTTCCTATTTGGAATCAGTCTATTGTTCCATATCCAGTTCTAACTGTTGCTTCCTGACCTGCATATAGGTTTCTCAAGAGGCAGGTCAGGTGGTCTGGTATTCCCATCTCTTTCAGAATTTTCCACAGTTTATTGTGATCCACACAGTCAAAGGCTTTGGCATAGTCAATAAAGCAGAAATAGATGTTTTTTGGGAACTCTTTTGCTTTTTCCATGATCCAGCAGATGTTGGCAATTTGATAGGGAACCCCAAATATGAAAAAAAAATCTACTTTCAGTACATAAAAGAAACAGAAGGGTATCCTTACCCTCTTGTTTCTTTTTATGTACTGAAAGTAGATCTTTTTTTTTTTTTTTTGTATTTCGGGTTTCCTATAACATCTTTCTTTCTTCTGTAAAAGATTGAAAATCCTTTAATGCCTACAGTAAAAAATGGACATGACTCATGGTTTTGGGTTCATGTAGACAGTAATGAACTTTCCAATTTGGGCAAATTTTGGCTTTGTGTTTTTAGCAATTAGCGTTGTGTTATAATTTTTTATTTAGCTATCTGTTTCCCTATTATTAATGAGGGAGACCTGGGTTTGATCCCTGGGTTGGGAAGATCTCCTGAAGAAGGAAATGGAAACCCACTCCAGTATCCTTTCCTGGAGAATCCATGAATGGAGGAGCCTGGTGGGCTACAGTCCACGGGGTTGCAAAGAGTCAGACACGACTGAGCGACTTCACTTCACTTCCCTATTATACTGTGAATTCTTGTGAGCGTATGGTTGGTAGGAAACCTGTTACATCTAGCATAGCACTTAGTCCCATAGTATTGATAGATGTCTAGCAAACATTTTTCCAAATAAATTTATTTAAATGCCAGGCAAATGAGTCAGAGTAATTCCACTCTTGAGCTTATTTTCCATTGAAAATATCCTCAATGGCAAGCAAATACACTGGCCTCTAAAATATTCTTGTCCAAAATATCTGCCTATAGCAAATCAGCATCATCTTTAAGTTGGTGGCTTAGTTGTACTTCAAGAAAACAGCTTTATGATATCATATAAATATAAGCAGAACTTGATTGTCTAGCTTTTGAAAGTGTGATGGATTGCCTCTTTCCTTAAGAAGTGAATAAATCATCACAACCTCATAAATCTTAGTAATCAGTTCCCCTCCTAGTTTAAAGAATTTTCATGAATAGCTCGCAGGGGGTCCATTAAACAAGGGTGGTAGAAGAGAAGTAGGTAAAAAAAAAAGAAAAAGAAAGCTAAAATGAAAAGGGTGTGGGTAAGCCATTGTATGCCTAGCTGACATGGATGTAACATGGTTTCTGTGCTATCTTTGACATGTGGAATAAAACTAGGCTCCCAAAAGGAGACTTTTACTGGTGAGTGGTAAGTAGATGCTTGTTGCCAGGAAAGAATGCTTCCTGGCTCTCTCCATTGCAGGGCTCTGGATGGGTGACTTTGGGGAGTTTTTATCTTCGTGTCTGGAAGGAACAACTACAGGGAAATTGGAACCTAAAATTTACCTGATGGATAAATCACCCAAGGCCCAAAGCATATTTTCTTTTTTTGTTGTTGTTCTTAAATTTATGTATTTATGTATTTTTGGCTATGCTGGGTCTTCATTGCTGAGTGCAGGTTTTCTGTAGTTGGCAGCAAGTAGGAGCTACTCTTTTGCTCTGCATCATGTGGGGTCTTCCCAGATCAGAAATTGAACCCATGTCCCATGTACTGGCAGGTGGTTTCTTAACCACTGGACCACCAGGGAAGTCCCTTCAAAGCCTTTCTTCTATGTTTACACTTGCCTTTGGTGTCATATGGACTTGGGTATAGAAATGTATGCCATGTGATGTCATGCAATTTGTATGCAAAGAAAGTTTTCCAGTTGTTTTTGTTTTGTTTTGGTGTCCTTTTGAATCTGTGTGCTGGCTGTTGCAAAGCTTATTCCTCAGAAGGGAGGAAGAAGAGAAGGTATAAAGTGCATTTTCTCTAATGATATTCCTCATCCATTTTTCCCCTTTGATGTCGCACCCAAGTCCATTCAACACCAAACATGTTTGAATTTTTCTTATAAGTGAAAACTTAATGTGTCTTTGGTGGTCACTGGATTATTTGTAATGCTAGCAGAATTTAACTAAAAGACGGCATATTCAGTTGAGTATGGGAGGTTTCTGTTTATGCTAAAGTGACATGCTTTTGTCATTCAGTCATATTCATTAAACAAAAACTAATTTTAAGAGCCTATTTATTATGTGTCAAATCCAGTGCTAAGCATTGAGATTTGAGATACCAGCAGGAAAGATTATATTTCTGCCATCCTGGAACTTCAAGTCCTGTGAAAAATCACAAACAAGTACTGGATAATTTAAACAATTTAGTCTGCTTTGTTTAATGACGTACCTCCATACTTTCATTACTGACTGATGTATAATTGGTGCTCAGGAGATGTTTATTAAATGAAGACTATCTATGAGGTAAATGCTATAATGAGGAAGGAAGGAGTGCCATGGGATCAGAGAAGTCTTCCCCCACCCCAGCTTTATTGATGTTGGCAAATACAATTGTAATATATTTGAAGTGTACATTGTGATGGTTTGATACACCCACTCACATACACACATGTATTATTTTGTCCTTTTGATGATAGCCATCCTAATAGGTGTGATGTAGTATCCTATTGTGCTTGAGTGAGCATCTTTTCATATACCTGTTGGTCATTTGTATATCTTATTTGGGAAAATGTCTATTCAGTTTCTTTTCCCATTTTTAAATTGGGTTTTTATTTTTTGCTTTTGAGTTGTAAAGAGAGTTCCTTTTATACTTTGGATATTAGCCCTTTATCAGATATATGATTAGCAGCTATATTCTCCCATTCATTAGGTAGCCTTTTTTGTTTTAATTGCTTCCTTTGCTTTGCATAAACTTTTCAGTTTGATGTAGTCCCACTAGTTGAATTTTGCCTTTTTTTCCTTTGCAATGGTGAACTGAAAATGTGCCCAGTTAAGACCATATAATGATGTTTCTATTGATGGAAAGAAAAAAGTGAAACTGTAGCTTGTAACCGTGGTACAAGCTAGGGATGCACATGGTCTCATCTCTGCATAGAACTGCATGTAAATTGTAGTCCAACAGCCAAAATTATTTTAAAAGGAGTTTTTATACTTGACTCTCTTAAAGAACATTGAAAAGAATCCAGATTATGTCTTCAAACAGAGTTGGAAAGCTTCTTTCTCTCCTCATATTTTTTTGTATTTCACAGCTGTGAACCATGAGGTGACATCCACTGTAAAGATCACACCTCTCTGACTGCTTTTTTGATGTCTGAGACAGGGACAGTATCAGATTGGTCAATTTGCTGATTATAGCTCATCAGGTGTTTACAGAGACATTCTGTCTCTGTGACATTCTGTCACATTCATCTAGAAATCCCATTGTTATTTATGTCACACACATGCACATATACCCACACTCATACAGACATATTAATCAATTAATGATTTGAGTGTGATGTGATTTATCTATTTGTATATATTTGATATTGTGAAATATATCACACATAGGTCTTGAAATGATTCAGTAACATTTCTGCCTGGACACACTGAGATTTAAAACAACTTCTGGTTCCATTTAATAGCAACAAAATCCATAAATCTTCATAAGCAGTGAAGTGTAATGAAGGTTGAACATTTTAAAAATCTTTTATATCATTGCATCAATGAAGGGAAATGCGTAAGACTAGAAGCAATTCATGCCATATGGTTGTAATAAGAGAGGCACTCCAGAAAAAACAAAATTAACAACAACAAATGGATCATTCAGGAGCCTGTACAAAAGGCAGAAGTCAGATGGGTCAGGGGAAATACCCATAACCCCTCACCTCCAACTCCTGCTTCTCACTAATACTGATCCCAGCCATAGGTTCTTGCCCACATCCTCAAGAAGCAATGTCAACTGAACTATTTCTGTTTCTCTTCTCCTATTTCAGGGGTAAATGTATACAGCCCTTAGCCCTCCTAAGATATCGTGCATGCTGCACGTTGACAGGAGATGAAACTACATATAGTCTCACATAAAGATACAAACAAATGCCATATGCTTAAGAGGGACTCTGATTTTCTTCTTGGTCAAAGTATATTTAAGACATATGACAAAATTTGAAGACATTCTGCTATGTGATTTTGCCAGACACAAAAGGTCAACTAATGCACTTATATGAAGCGCCTGTAATAGTCAAATTCATACAGATAGAAAGTAGAGTAGTGTTTGCCAGGGGCTTGAGAAGGGGTAACTGGAGAGTTTTGATTTAATATGTATAGACTTTAAGTTGATGAAGACATTCTGGAATTGGTTTGTGTTAATTATTACACAGTAATGTGATTTATTTAATGTTACTGAACTGTACACTTAAAAATGGTTCACATGGTAAATTTTATGGTATGTGTATTTTGTGCATGCATGAATGCTAAGTTGCTTCAGTTGTGTATGACTGTTTGTGACCCTGTGGACCATAGCTTGCCAGGCTTCTCTGTCCATGGGATTCTCTAGGCAAGAATACTAGAGTGGGTTGCCATGCCCTCCTCCAGGGGATCTTGCTGATCCAGAGATCAAACCCACATCTCTTATGTCTCCTGCATTGGTAGGTGAGTTCTTTACCACTAGTGCCACTACCCACACACAAAAAGACAGTGCAGGGCAAAACTAACCATTCAGTATATTTGAAATATACTGAATATTCTGGAGCTGGAACAAGTCACTTCCACTCAATCACCAGAGTACAGGCCATGAGAGTTCAAAGGAGACTTATTAATATGACTTGCCTTCGTCATCTGTTGCATCCAGGTGCTCCTTACAGACGGCCCAGACACCCTAAAAGAGAGGGACCAATCAATGCAGGGGCTTCTGAGTTGAGTGCTTATCTCACTATTAAACATCAACCTCAAAGACAAAAAAATACTCCAACATAAATATATCATTTGCCTTTGTTTATTTCACATCTACATAAATTAAGAGGCTAAATGATATGAGAAATATTTCATTGATAGAGTATTAATCACTAGATAATACACACTGTGAAAACAGCTCATCAGAATCCATTAATGTTTTATTAATCCCATTTTTGACGCGATATTTTTGATTTGAAAAACAATGCTCTCTTTCAGCATCTGGTAACACTCCAATGCACTATACAAAACCCATGGAGCATTGCTGCTGCTGCTGCTAAGTCATTTCAGTCATGTCCAACTCTGTACGATCCCATAGACGGCAGCCCACCAGGCTCCCCCGTCCCTGGGATTCTCCAGGCAAGAACATTGGAGTGGGTTGCCATTTCCTTCTCCAGTGCATGAAAGTGAAAAGTGAAAGTGAAGTCGCTCAGTCGTGTCCGACTCTTTGCAACCCCATGGACTGCAGCCTACCAGGCTCCTCCATCCATGGAATTTTCCAGGCAAGAGTACTGGAGTGGGGTGCCATTGCCTTCTCCACGTGGGGAGCATCAGACACCTTACATAGAGTTTTCCCTGTTTGGTGTTACAGGTACTCCATGTGTTGATGCCATGATTGTGAATTTCCTTCTACATTTTTTACTCTAAACATGATTTTTCAAAAGATTCAGTGGATCACAGTTTCTAGCGTCAAGGAGTTACAAATCAGAAGTCTAGGAAAGAAAAGTCAATATTTCTTTCTCTTAAAAAACTTGTTTGACCCACAAAGTGGAAGGCTGCTAGAGTTTGGCTGGCTTTCCTAGTTCCTCCACTGTTTGTCTTGTAGGTAATCTTCCTGGAGACAGGAATGTTTTCCCAGCTTCTGTTTGCTTATTTAAATGCTAAACCAATCCTTTAAGACTTATTGGAAGCCCTGTCAGCACCATGACCCCTTCCTGATTAGCCTAACCTCTTGCAATGTTCTTGTACAGCATTTATTTTCAGAACCACTCCCTCAGAATTATCATTCACTGAACTTGCACATGTGCTTCTGTAAGGATGTATGTGTGTTAGCTTCCAAGGTGGTCCCCAGCGATCCCCACCTCCTGGTTTTCACACACTTGTGTGGTCCCCTTCCACATTTCATCAGAGCTGTTCTGTGTGACTACAGCCCGTGGCAGGAGTGATGGTGTGTCACTTCTGATATTTGAATGTAGCTTCCACCTTGGATGCCTTCTCTCTCAGATTCTGCTCCTCAAGCAAAGCCAACTACCATGTCCTGAGCCACTCAGACCATCTGTGGATAGAGCCCTGTGGTAACTGAAGTCTCTGGCAAACAAGCAGGCAAAAACCGGAGGCCTGACAACAACTATGTGGTTGAGATTGGAAGTGGTCAATCCCTTCATGGATTAGTCTGCGGCCCCAGTGGGTATCTTCTCTGCAACCTTCTCAGATACTTTGAGTCAGATTCACCTGGCCAAGCTGGTGTCAGCTCCTTGTCCTACAGCAACTGTGAGATAATGAATGTTGATCTACCAATTTGGGGGTAATTTGTTATGTAGCCTTAGATAACTAAGTATTTTATCTCCCCAGCTAGACTAAGCTCCTTGAAGGATTCCCAGCTTTCTGATTCCTCATGGTGCTCACATTTATCTATTCAATTCAAGATAGAAAGATAGAAAAGTATTTTTTATCTACCTGCTTAAACTTTTTCACAGGTACCAACTATTCTGAACAGTGCCTGTGAGGTCAGGAGGAGAAAACTGGCCCTACTAATGCTGTTCTAATATGAATGGGACAAGTTAAAGATAATTATTTGAACATGGGCCTAAAACTTAACAGAAGCTGATGTCTAAACCCTGATTTAGAAAAGAATCTATCAAGTCAACATGTTTCAAATCTTTTGCTTCCCTGAGCTCTCTGGAGGTCCCACATTGTCCTCTTCTGCTGCTGGTTCTTTCGCAGGCACTGCTGTCATTAACCTGCTCTGAGTACTCTGGGTTCTGCAGCCCTGATACTCTCAGCAGAGTCACATCACAGATTGAACAATGCTTGGCTCTGACCCATGACTTCCATTGCTTCCTTCTTTGGTATTGGCCCTATGATTTCAGATAAAGATAACATCACAAGCCTGTTGCAAAAGGAGGAAGAAAAGAAAACACACCATTTTATAGAAATGTTGCAAACTAAAAAATTGAAGTGTCTTCCCTCCCACTCTCCTTTTGTCCCCCATCCCTGTTCATCAAGGTGCTTTGGCAAGAGAGATATTTTCGGATAAACAGTAACTGGTATGAGGAACACGTGCTGATATTCTGCATCTATGAGATATAACTATTAACAGATGGATGTTATTTATAAACTCTTGCATGTTTATCCTGGTTCTTTTGAACTTTTTTCTGAGTCTGTCAGCTGCTGCTGTTGGGATAATTAATTACACAACCCAATTCAGTTAAAAACTTTGAAATGTACATTGTCTATATGATCTGCATATTGAGTCCTCTTGTTCATGCTGTCCAGTGTTTTAGATGCCACTCATTGCCTAAGACACACACACACACACACACACACACACACAAATACACATAATGTGCCAATTAGTTTTTAAAACTTCATTTAGGTTTTCCTTTCACTATAGTCCTTCTCTTTTCTAAAATCTATTTTTTAATGTTTCCCTACCCCCAGCCATACCTGTTTCAACCTAAAATAGAACCAATAAAAAAATTTGGCCTAGAACGTCATACATGTTTTTATTTTGTTTTATTTATTTATTTGGCTGTGCTGGGTCTGTGTAGCGCTGGGGCATTGTCTAGTTGCAGCAAGTGGGGGCTACTCTTCCTTGCCATGGTTTCTTTTGTTGCGGAGCACGGGGCTTCCGTAGTTGCAGAGTGTGGACTCAGGAGTTGTGGCATAGGGGCCCCGTTGTGCTGCAGCATGTGGGATCTTCCCAGACCAGGGATCAAACCTGTTTCACCTGAATTGGTAGGCGGATTCTTTACCATCGGACCACCAGGGAAGTCCTATAGAATGTCATACGTATTTTTCAGTGTTTTAGTAAAGTAATTTAAAAGCATTATTAAATAATTTTGGATAATATGGCTTATAATAAGGAAACTCTTGGAGCAATTAGGTTTAATTGAATCCAAGATAGCTTTCTCCTCCTAAACAGGAGAACATTTTATAACCAATAAGCAAGTTGATCATTTGTCCAGAACTTCAAGGGAGCAAGGGAAGGAATGAAATAATGAAGGAAAGTAAGAGAGAGAGATTTTATGACTACACGTGAATAGTGCTACAATCCATACAGTGGAGCTTGAACTCCCTTTATCAACACTAAAATCCAATGTCTATCTAGCTAGGCCAAAGTAAGTTAGGTTGGAAGAAGAGTACTTAAATGCCACAGAAGATTGGGAAGGGTTGAACCAGTTCTAACTGGCACTTATTTGCCAGTTGAAAACAAATTCCAAATTCCCTCCTTTTTGAAATTTTCAAAGAATATCAGAGGAATTGCTTCTAAGTTCATCTTTCTCTCCAAATGTCTGTAAAAAAAAAAAAAAAAAACTTAAACTATTGCTAATGGAAATGGATTTTTAGTCAGCAGGAATTCAGAGTGCTAAGTCATCATCAAAGTTGCCAGTAGGGTAAATAAATAACCACATAGATGAAAACAGGGTGTGATGTGTTAAATATATCTTTAGAAAACAATTTTAGTCATACTCTTAAAAATATTCTGCATCCATAAAATTCATTACCTAAGAACCAGTTTTTAATTCTATCTTAACAGTGATGTGCTTTTTCCCCTCTTAAATAGGAAGTTAAGCAGCTTTACAGATATTCAGAATTAGAGCACAAAGGAAATAAATGGGTGTTTAAAAGTGGCCAATGGGCTCACTTATACTCCTGGGCAGGTAGGGTAAGAGTGCTCGAAATTATTCCTATTAGCCAAAGTCCATATATTCATGTTTAGTAATCTAGAGCTGAAGCACTACATAGATTCAAATATTCTCATAAAGGTTCATAGTCAACCTTTATGATTCTGAGATTTGAGGATTCTCTTATTCTGTAGTAATTTTTTATTCTTTAATACTTCCATAAAATTGGCCCCTAGTTTTTCTATCAAGTTTGTTCCTGAGAACATACAGATATTTAGTGCATTTACTTCTAAATACTTACAGCTACACTGTTTATATACATTTGTGTTATGGTGAGGATCTTATTGTAACTGGTTTACCTTAGTACATACTCTGCAGCCAGGAGAGGGAAACTTTTTGTGAGGTCTCTCCTTGGAAGATTTTTGGAGAAGCAGTGCATTAGGACTTCCCTATAGCTCAGATGGCAAAGAATCTGCCTGTAAGGCAGGAGACCTTGGTTTGATCCCTGGGTCAGCAAAATCCCCTGGACAAGGAAATGGCAACCCACTCCAGTATTCTTGCCTGGAGAATCCCATGGACAGAGGAGCCTGGTGGGCTACAGTCCATGGGGTTGCAGATTCGGACATGACTGAGTGACTAACATACACGGTGCATAAGAGGCTAAGAGCATAGGTTTGGGATTAAACAAGACTGCTAAGAGGAATGGAATGTAGGGTTTAAGAGCATGGGTCTTGAAGTCAGACTGCCTGGTTTCAGCCAAATTCCAGCTCTTCCAATTATGTGCTGTATGATCTTGCATATTTCATTTAGTCTGTTTGTGTCTTAGTCTCCTCAAATATAAATCGTAAATTAATCATAGTATTTGTCTTATAGAATTACTTTACACACAAAGTATTTAGAGCAATGTTTCAACACACTTAGAATGTAGTCAGTTGCTATTTATTATTGTAATTGTTATTATTAACAGTTTCACACTCCAGCTTCATCACATACCAATATGATCTTGTGTAATGGCTTAACCCTTCCGTTTGTCCATCTATAAGACGAAGATTATAAAGACCTGTTTCACAGAGTGGAAATTAATATTAGAGAAAATACAGAGCAGAGAACACAGAACTTGGACTATGTAAGTGCTTCAGTTCAGTTCAGTCGCTCAGTCGTGTCCGACTCTTTGTGACCCCATGAATCGCAGCATGCCAGGCCTCCCTGTCCATCACCAACTCCCGGAGTTCACTCAAACTCACGTCCATCGAGTCAGTGATGCCATCCAGCCATCTCATCCTCTGTCGTCCCCTTCTCCTCCTGCCCCCAATCTCTCCCAGCATCAGGGTCTTTTCCAATGAGTCAACTCTTTGCATGAGGTGGCCAAAGTACTGGAGTTTCAGCTTTAGCATCAGTCCTTCCAAAGAACACCCAGGACTGATCTCCTTTAGAATGGACTGGTTGGATGTCCTTGCAGTCCAAGGACTCTTAAGAGTCTTCTCCAACACCACAGTTCAAAAGCATCAATTCTTCGGCACTCAGCTTTCTTCACAGTCCAACTCTCACATCCATACATGACCACTGGAAAAGCCATAGCCTTAACTAGATGGACCTTTGTTGACAAAGTAATATCTCTGCTTTTTAATATGCTATCTAGGTTGGTCATAACTTTCCTTACAAGGAGTAAGCATCTTTTAATTTCATGGCTGCAGTCACCATCTGCAGTGATTTTGGAGCCCCCAAAAATAAAGTCTGACACTGTTTGCACTGTTTCCCCATCTATTTCCCATGAAGTGATGGGACCAGATGCCATGATCTTAGTTTTCTGAATGTTGAGCTTGAAGCCAACTTTTTCACTCTCCTCTTTCACTTTCATCAAGAGGCTTTTTAGTTCCTCTTCACTTTCTGCCATAAGGGTGGTGTCATCTGCATATCTGAGGTTATTGATATTTCTCCTAGCAATCTTGATCCCAGCTTGTGCTTCTTCCAGCCCAGCGTTTCTCATGATATACTCTGCATATGTTAAATAAGCAGGGTGACAGTATGCAGCCTTGACATACTCCTTTTCCTATTTGGAACCAGTCTGTTGTTCCATGTCCAGTTCTAACTGTTGCTTCCTGACCTGCATACAGGTTTCTCAAGAGGCAGGTCAGGTGGTCTGGTATTCCCATCTCTTTCAGAATTTTCCACAGTTTATTGTGATCCACACAGTCAAAGGCTTTGGCAAAGTTAATAAAGCAGAAATAGATGTTTTTCTGGAACTCTCTTGCTTTTTCCATGTTCCAGCGGATGTTGGCAATTTGATCTCTGGTTCCCCTGCCTTTTCTAAAACCAGCTTCAACATCTGGAAATTTACGGTTCATGTATTGCTGAAATTTTGAGCATTACTTTACTAGCTTGTGAGATGAGTGCAGGTGTGGTAGTTTGAGCATTCTTTGGCATTGCCTTTCTTTGGGATTGGAATGAAAACTGACCTTTTCCAGTCCTGTGGCCACTGCTGAGTTTTCCAAATTTGATGGCGTATTGAGTGCAGCACTTTCACAGCATCATCTTTCAGGATTTGGAATAGCTCAACTGGAATTCTGTCACCTCTACTAGCTTTGTTCATAGTGATGCTTTCTAAGGCCTACTTGACTTCACATTCCAGAATGTCTGGCTCTAGGTGAATGGTCACACCATCGTGATTATCCAGGTCGTGAAGATCTTTTTTGTACAGTTCTTCTGTGTATTCTTGCCACCTCTTCTTAATATCTTCTGCTTCTGTTAGGTCCATACCATTTCTGTCCTTTATCGAGCCCATCTTTGCATGAAATGTTCCCTTGGTATCTCTAATTTTCTTGAAGAGCTCTATAGTCTTTCCCATTCTGTTGTTTTCCTCCTTTTCTTTGCATTGATCGCTGAGGAAAGCTTTCTTATCTCTCCTTGCTATTCTTTGGAATGCTTAGTGAGTGTATATACTCATGCATCTAACTTCTTCAGTGGCTCCCTAACTACGAATGTGTGGCCTAATGTGTTTCTGAGATTCCTGACCAGTGAGTTTTCAGGATGAGACTGAATTTGAGCTTTACAAAGGGAAAGGTTCTTTATCAACTTTGAAAAATCAAGATATGGTTTTACTGTAGTTGAGGAGACTCTGAGAAAAACCCCTTTCCCTAAGCTAGTCAACCCCAGTCTGGCAAAGAAATCAGAATGCTGCTGAGGAAGAGGCTGGTAAGTAGACTGTGGAGAAGGTATATTCCTTTCTCTCCTGTAGTAAGTTTCACATGGAAAGTCATCGTGCCCTCAGACAATTGTTTAACTGTGATCATCAAGGACGGGACTCCACGGGGTCTCCTCCAAGTCCTTGAGACCCTTTAGGGCATCTCTGAAGCCAAAACATTTTTGTAACATGTTAAGAGATTATTTGCTTTTTTCACTCTCCATCATGTGTGTATAGTGGCATTTTCCAGAGTCTGCATGATATATGATGATGATATCATTCTCACAGTTAATAGGAATTTCCAATTAAGTATTTTGCATTTCAACATTTTCTCAGCTTTAATTTCTATTATAGTAAATATCAATAGATATAACTCAGTTTAAAAAGCTCTTTGAGGTCCTCAATAATTTTGAAAGTTGTAAGGGGTACTGAGACCAAACTGTCTGGGATGTTTACTCCAAGAGGGGACCATTTTATTTCAGAATGGGTCCATTCTCTAGCTTTGGTCTGGAGGTATTTTATGCCTACATACTCTCCTGCATCACTGATTCTTTACTTCTCTTTCCCCAGATTCTTATGAAGATAAGACTTGTAGTGTTCTGTTGAAACCTTCCTCTCCTATAAATTACAGTATAGGTGATTAATGCCATTTCCTCTGACCACAGTCATTTTTATGCCTTCCTGAAACTGCCCGTGTCATGTTAATTGAACTGCAGCCACATTCTGGTATTCCTGAATGGATTTTGAGTTCATTCTGTTCCTCAAATCATCACATATACAATCCACCTCTCAGGGTGGGCCATTTGGTTTATGTTCCTCAAACTTAGTCCCAAAGAACATCCCAGTCTTTCAATTTCTAGGTCTTTTTAGTGGAGCTTTCACCACTCTACCTGCTGTGCCTGCACATGTGTACTTAGTCGGGTCTGATTCTTTGTGACCCCATGGACTGTAGCCCGTCAGGCTCCTCTGTCCATGTGATTCTCCAGGCAAGAATACTGGAGTGGGTTGCCATTCCCTTCTTCAGGGGATCATCCTGACCTAGGGATCAAATTTGCCAGGCAAGAATGCTTGAGTGGATTGCTGTTGCCTTCTCCAGGGGATCTTTCTGACCCAGGGGTTAAAATGACGTCTCTTGCGGTCTCCTGCATTGTCAGGTGGATTTTTAACCACTGTGCCACCTGGGAAACCCAACAGTAAATGCTTAATAGGAAAAACAAATACGGGATTTGTTAAAATTGTTCCAAGTTAAATTTGGTGTTTGTTCTTTGCTATCATGTATTGATGTAATCACTAAAGCCTGGTAGAATTATTCACGCACATGAAATGACATCTGGAAAACAAAGCCATGTTACTATTCATTTTAACTGCTTATAGAAAGCTATTAAAGTGAATAATTTGAAGAGCTTGGAAGTATTTTAATACTGTATGAGGCAATCATGCAAATTAGTAGAAGCCTATAGGTCCTGGGTCAAATTGGATAAGGCCCGAAAGAAACTTGATTTTGAACAAATACAAATTTTAATAAATCTTAAAAATATTGTCTACATTTATTGACCATAGAGGCTTGCTTTAGTTACATGTCCTTGCCTCTAACAGTAAATTACAAAGACTAGTAAAATATAACAAGGCTCATGAATTCTGAATTTTATTTTTCTATACTGCTGCTGCTGTCACTTCAGTCATGTCTGACTCTGTGTGACCCCATAGATGGCAGCCCACCAGGATCCTCTGTCCCTGGGATTCTCCAGGCAAGAATACTGGAGTGGGTTGCCATTTTCTTCTCCAGTTTTTCTATACTGCCAAGTTTAAATACTTAATTGTGCACATGATCATATTTTATATTCAAATGAACTTTTTGGAATGCTATACTAGAGGTTTGCAGATTTTCTCGTTTCAGCTCTGATTATTAACTCTATACAAATCTCAATTTTTAAAAATTTAAAGTAGAAATAATAACCCCTTCCCTCATCAGATTAGGTGGTCATCGAATTATTCATAAAGTGTTGTAAACACTAGTGGCCTTCTTAAGGTCTCCCTGTGAGAGCATAGACTTAGATTTGGGTTTAAATCCTGGTTTAACCTTTGACTGGCTTATTGGCTATGTGGTTTTAGATCTACTAGTTTCTCTGAGCCTCAGCTACTTCACTGGTAATATGAGAATAAAATGCAACTCAGGAAAAAACTCTAGTTCCTCATAAATTTATCTGAAATAGTTTTGGGTTACTTACAGAGGTGCCACGGGTACCCCATGAAATGTTACTCTTACTTATCTGGGACTCCGCATTTCCCTCCTTTAATCTTTTCCTTCAAGGAGGCAATGTCTCTCATGGTTGCAGCAGATACTGATATATTATTATCTGTTCAGTTCAGTTCAGTCGCTCAGTCGTGTCCGACTCTTTGCGACCCCATGAATCACAGTACGCCAGGCCTCCCTGTCCATCACCAACTCCCGGAGTTCACTCAGACTCACGTCCATTGAGTCAGTGATGCCATCCAGCCATCTCATCCTCTGTCGTCCCCTTCTCCTCCTGCCCCCAATCCCTCCCAGCATCAGAGTCTTTTCCAATGAGTCAACTCTTCGCATGAGGTGGCCAAAGTACTGGAGTTTCAGCTTTAGCATCATTCCTTCCAAAGAAATCCCAGGTCTGATCTCCTTCAGAATGGACTGGTTGGATCTCCTTGCAGTCCAAGGGACTCTCAAGAGTCTTTTCCAACACCACAGTTCAAAAGCATCAATTCTTCAGCGCTCAGCTACTGAGTGACAAATTGCCTCAACATTTTGTGGACTAAACAGTAAACATTTAGTATCTCACGGAGTATATGGGTCAGGCATTCAGAGGTGGCTCAGCTGAATGCTTCTGGCTCAAGGTTCTTCATGAGGTTGCAATGGAGATGTTAGGTGGGGCTTCAGTCATCCAAAGGCTTGAGTGGGGCTGAAGGGTCTGCTTCCACGATGGTTCATGTGCAGGGCTGGTGACAGGAGCCTCAGTTCAGTGGTGGGCTGAAGCTGGCTCATTATTGCTTTTAAAAACTAATTGTTAACATCTAAGAATTTTGCAAGCCAATTGTTAAACACAGCCATTAAAAATTAAACTTTGTAAAATGTATTTTTGAGAAATGTACTAAAAGTTAAGGTAATAAATCCTCAAAAGTACTCACTTACTCAATTTTTCCTTTATTGATGCCCTCGTGTTTCTTTAGGTCTTTTATATCTTTATGGAGGAAATAATATATTTCTGTGCCCTAAAGCACATATCAGTCTCATCCTATCTCTGAATTCAGTGACACTATGTTGGTTGCTTGAAATCAGTCATGGTGGAAGCATTTATATATAGATATCAGCAAGCACTACAAATAAAAACCTGGTTTATTGTATTATTGATTGTTTAGACTTTAGAAAGTATAATTTGTGCCCTGTACATCCTTTATAATGGTTAAATTATGTGTGTGTGTGTGTGTGTATGTGCACTCCATTGTATCTGACTCTTTATAGCCTCATGTACTGTGGCCTGCCAGGCTCCTCTGTCCGTGGATGTTTCCAGACAAGAATACTGGAATGGGTTGCCACTTCCTACTCTAGGGGATCTTCCCGACTCAGGAACTGAACTTGTGAATCTTGCATCTGCTGCATTGGCAGGTGGATTCTTTACCACTAGTGTCACCTGGGAAGCCCATAGATATATGTATTATAATATATATGGTATATATATATATAAATATATATATAATATGTATATATGGTATTGAGATATTATATATATATGGTATTGACAGTATATAGAGAATAAACAATCCGCCTGCAATGCAGGAGACCTGGGTTCGATCCCTGGGTTGGGAAGATCCCCTGAAGGAGGGCATGGTGACCCACTCTAGTATTCTTGCCTGGAGAATCCCCATGGACAGAGGAGCCTGGTGGGCTACAGTCCATGAGGTTGTAAATAGTCAGACACAACTGAGTGACTAAGTGCACACACAAACACACACATATATATACATATACATATAAATAAAATATATGAGTCAGGGAACGTTGCGGACCACTTTGGAGGCCGACAGCTAGTCTGCCTTTTAGCCCCCAATGATTCATGTCTCTTCCATATGCAAAATGCACTCACACACCTCCCAGCACGCCCTCAGCTACAATTTCAGATTGAAGTCCAGAATCCCATCATCTAAATCATGCCCAGATATAGATGCACCTCCTCATGTATAGTTTTTGAAGTGTAACTCCTTGAGTACAATTGTGCTTTATCTGAATGTTTATGAACCTAAAGAGGCAAGTTTTTTTTCCCTCTAGCACACTGAACAGACAATGGTGAGAGATACATAAGGTAACTGCTAGAGAAACTCCTGTTTAAAAAGGTAGAAAACAGGAGGCACAGAAGTGCCAGTGGCCTGAAGCCTAACCGGGCACATTTTGGAAACTGCTAAATTAGAATGTGGTTGTACCTCTCTGTGGTTCATGGATCTGCCCTCCAGGCTCTAGTTTCTGCCCTCTGAGTCACTCATCACTTTCCATGAGAGGTAACTCAAGGTTTGCAGCTGAGTAGCTTTCAAGCCTGATCCCTGCAACTTGAATTTTGAAAGACTGAAACCTTTTCTTTTTCATTTTGTGCTGTTTCTGCCCCATTCAGTCCAGGGTAGCAGTGTTTCTGCCAAAATAATTGTTCTAAAAATTTTGTATGTTCCTTATTAGACAGGAAGCATGTCTGCAAATCTTTTTGAGATAAGTCCCTCTGTACCTCGGATTTCTGCTGAATCGCTGAGGAAATCCACCCTAAAGTTTCTTAGAAGCTCTACTGTGTGACTGAACAGTTCTTTGAGGCACCACATCAAATGTATAAGACGATATTTTCCTGGAAATGTCTTGGACTTCCCTGTTGCCTGGAAGCCATTTCTTAATTATAGCATTGTCAGTTACCTGGAGAGCCTAGGGATTTCTAAAGCCAGAAGGTCCTTTTTCCTTTTTGTTTGTCTTTCCTTTAGCGTATCTCTCACTATAATTGGCAAGGAACTTCCAATGTATTAAACACCTGCATTGATATTGGTTAGGTCATCCCATTTTACATGGTACATTTTCTGCTTCCTATATAACCACGGAGAAGGCAATGGCATCCCACTCCAGTACTTTTGCCTGGAAAATCCCATGGATGGAGGAGCCTGGTAGGCTGCAGTCCATGGGGTCGCCAAGAGTCGGACACGACTGAGCGACTTCACTTTCACTTTTCACTTTCATGCTTTGGAGAAGGAAATGGCAACCCACTCCAGTGTTCTTGCCTGGAGAATCCCAGGGACGGGGGAGCCTGGTGGGCTGCCGTCTATGGGGTCACACAGAGTTGGCCACGACTGAAGCGACTTAACAGTAGCAATAGCAGTATATAACCACACAGGAAGCAGTGTCACTAAACTTGCTGATGCTGTATAGCAGTATCCCTTTAACTCCAGTTTCCAGTGACTTTTTTGTACATCTCCTTTCAGCTTCAGCCTTGACTCATACCTTCCTCAAAGGCATTCTGACTTTTACTTGTAGTCTGTTCAGCACACATGAGGCTCACACTAATACTCTCTCCGGAGTCTTTGCTGCTTCTGTCCACTGCCTTTTCCAAAGCCATTTCCATATTTTTAATTATTTGTTACTCTGATGCTCCACTTCCAAGTACCATAGTAACACAATCAATAATATTATCTATTGCTATGTAATAAATTACTCTGAAACTTGGTTACTTAAACTAGTAAACATTTATCTTTTCACCATTTTTATGGTCAAGAATCCAGCTAGTTTGGGTAATTCTGGCTTGAGATCACTAATGAGGCTAAGGTTAAATTTTTGGCTTGGGATGAAGTCAACTGAAGGCTTGACTGGGGCTGGAAGATTTGCTTCCAAGATGGCTCACTTTATAGGGCTGTTGGCAGAAAGCCTCAATCTGTCACTGGCTTTTTGGCAGGAGCTCTGAGTTCCTCATCACATATCCTATCCATAGGGCTGTTTGAGTGTTCATGGCAGCTGACTTCTTACAGAGCAAATGAATCAAGAAAGAATAAAAAATATTAGAGCTGAAGTGTCTTATGATCTGTGAAACCAGTTGAATATTGTAGAAAAGTCAGTTAAAACACTGACTTCTACAATATTCAACTAGTTTCACAGATCAATTATATTTATTCTACATGGGAGGGATTATACAAGGGCATGGATACCAGGAGAGAGAGAACTTTGGAGGGGTACCTTGGAGGATGACTCTTACAGATACCCAAATCAGCATCTATGCCACAGATGTTCACTGACTATGTCTTTCCATTGAGACTTCCCATATTGATCAGAGCTCTATACATCGGAGCTGCGCTAGGTGCCTGGGCTGAAGCTGAGGATTCTTGAAGTTGAGATTGTTGATGCTTCTTAGATAACACAATGTACATAAAGCGCTCAGCACAGTGCCTAGAGCCAAATAAGTGCAGCAAAAATAATGTTTTTCTTGTCATTCCTATTTTATTGAAGATTCTGAGTCAATTCCTGACCCAGAAATACAACTAGTGGCTTCTGGCACAGATATGGAGGATAATATTGCCCTCTCCGTGCCCATTAAAATTGTAAGAAAAAAAAACTCAGAGCTTTTGTTTCTACTTAACACCTCTCATAGTCCTTTGACTGAATCTCTGGTGAGTTGGGCCTGTGGACTATCAGAATAATGAACACTGTACTTCCCTTTAGTCCAATGACTGGCCTCTACCTTTGAATAAAATTTTAGCACCTCCCACTTCCTTTCCACTTTCCCTAAAAATTAATTGTTGTCACCACTTATTTCCAGCTGGTGTCTCTTCAAAGATTCCTGCAAGTAACCCCTAGGCGCTTCCCTCTAACTCCAGGCTTGCTGGTACATGCCCGAATCATGTTTGTGCTCGGGCTGGGACACTTTCCGCTGTCAGCAAAAGAAGCAGCTAGAAAATGGGGGTCAAGGCGAAAGCTAAGCTTAGGATAGAAAATTCTGAGTTATCTGAACAAGCAGTGTATATTCTCAAGCTAGGGAGCTGGTTCTTTTTTTTCCCTCATCTTTAGCTTACCTCCAAGTAATCATAACTAACCCCAAAACATGAATAATATCATTGTTGGATATCATTTTTTGATCACATTTGTTGAGGCAAAAGGTATTGCCTTGAAGTAGATTATCCTGTTTGATTTCTGATGAAAATTAGGATGAGAACCAGGGAAGTGTGGAATTGTTTGAAGACTTTGATGCTTGACATTAAAAAAAAAATTCTTTCTCAAAGCACAGTTGTTCAATCAAGGTAAAGGTTTTTGTTCAATGCATTACTTACAAGACAGGTCAGGTACATCTTTTCAGAGTTGTCTTGTCCTGTGTATGTCCCACCACTGAAAACTTGAGTAATACTGTTTTCTGAATGCTTTGTGAAGCCCCACATGCAGACACCCTCTGAACTGGAATCACCTCCCAGGAAACAGATGGACACTGGCATTTCAAATATAGTAACGGTGGCCACATAGAATACAGATTATGGAGATAAAAGCCACCATTATTTAAATACTAAAATAATAAATTATTTCATAAAGCAACCTAGACTAGCTACAGTGGGGTAATATTAGAGGAAATTAATTGTTATGATGAAATTTGACACAAGGACCATGATTTATTATTTGGCCTAATAATTTTAGGTGATTTGAGTCCAATAGGCCAGGGGTTTATCAACTCTTTACACTGGCTCTCTGGAGGGAGTATGTGAGGTGGACTGGGGCATAAAGCCTTGAAGTCCTAGGGGAAGTGGGTGAATAGTAGAATTTCAGGAAAAGTTGGGGAGAAATCACGAGGCTAAAAAACGGAGTCTAGAGCTCTATGATGAAGTTATAGAGGGAAAAGAAAAGCTGGGCAGAAACAGGTATATAAAAGCTGTAGGCATGTAGGAATGATAAGTGGTGATGGATGCCTTATTTAACTTGCTGGTCTGCGTAGATTCATTTGTTTATCCATTGACTCACTCATTCACTTGTTCTTGCCGAACTTTTTCTGCACAGCTGCTCTGTGTCAGATACTGAGCAAGTTCTGCAGAGCCAGTCCCACTACTTCAGGCTTCCACCTTGACTAATATCTGTCAAGCCTAGTTCAAGGTATTGCTCATTCATACAATCAATACCTTATATACCAAATAAAACAGCCCGCAGCCATCCCTCAACAGCAAAGTGTGTGTGCTTTTGAATTTCAACACACAGTAGAGACACACACAGAGAAAGAGAGGGTGCTTCAGATCCATTCCTTTTAAAAGTCAGGCTTCAGGTAGTCCAGCCTATTTCATTCCTCAAAGGCAAAAGGATGTGTGAAGGCAAAGAAAAAGAGGATAGAACTCTGAAAACATGACCTGGGGGGGTTACGTTAAACCAGCTGTAGCAGAGGAAGCGTGGCTGATCTTTGCTCTTGAGGGGACAGAGCTGATTTTCAGCCTGTACCTCTCAGATGATTTTCACTGCTGACATGGTTGCAGGTTCTCTGTCAAAGGCAGATGGCTTGCTGGAATACATTTTACTTTCTACATACCTTTCACTAGCATTAGCAGCCCTGTGGGTGTGCCTCCTACTTCTGCTTTTCTCACCCCAGAGGAGTGCAGTAACAGGTGCTCCCAAGCAGTCTGTTTTTCTTCTTGGCAATATATGACTTTATTAAAGATTGTATAAAAAAGGCAATAGGGAGGCAGAATCAAAGTCATAATTTGGCATAGCCACTATACTAAAGCAGACATGAATCTTGCTTAAATATTCTCCAAAAGTAAAAGGAAATATGAGAACAATTCAAGCCCTCCAGCCCTCATTCTGTTTAGAAAGGGAGCTGCAACCCTGGCGATAGAGGGAGCCTGCAGGCAGAAACAGCCCTGAAGTCTCACACCTACGCTGTGGGGGACGATGAGCTGCAGCCCTTGGAAATTGTCATTGTTACAAAATGACAGCATGCAAATTAGAAAAAGAAAAACTATTTAAAATGTATTGCAGCTAATATTCTTTGGGTTTGTGTTTTAGTATTGTTATATTTTGAAATGCATGGAAAAGTTTCTCTATTTTGAGTGTCAGTTTTGCTACTAAGCTAATTATCCTTTAATTGACACCTTAATAGTATTAGAGAAGCCTTAAAGGGCTGTCCAGGGTGGAGAAAGCACAGCTTGTAACTATTCTGCAAATCTGAGTATCTAACCACCCACACTTTATAACCATACACTTTATTTAATCATACTTTTCTTTTTCAGAAAGGTGCTTAATTTGAACTCAAGCAGCTGAAACAGTTTCATTATTTTAGATAAAGTTTGGTCTCTTTTCTTTTGTTTTTAATTACCTTGTTGAACATTATGCAAGTTAGTGTATCAAAAACAGTATTGGTCTCTATGTATATGAGACAAAGTGATTATCTCTAAACTTGAAATAATTGAGCATTTTGAAAGAATTGCTGTGCATTTAATTATATTTTACATTAATCAGTAAAATAAACTGTGAAGTTTTCTGTACAAATCTCACACTAATTATTTGATAAGGTTGAGGAAATCTTGACCCAGGTGAAAATTGGAGTCAAATATCTGCCTACAGTGATTATATTAAAAGAAGGAGGGAAAAAAAAATCCCAACATTGTAGGATGTAAGGCTTGGAGGACTTCACGGTTGCTTAATTTTGCTTTTTTTTTTTTTCCAGATAGAAATGTACCTTAGGCAAACACAACTTGTTTTTGGTAATTTTTCTGCATTGGTTTTCTATGATTAAATGTTATTCTCCAGCTATTTCAGCTAATTATCATTGTCTCCCCAAAGGCTGATGAAACCAGGAATTTGAGCAGAATTAGGCTAATTTTACTCCATGGCTTATTAGGCATCCACATGCATGTGTTACTGTCCTAAGTACTGTATCAAGCAAGTTAAATAGCTATTATCCCTGCCTTCCACATGGTCCTTGCCGAAGATTTACCAGGGCAACCTGGTGAAGTGCAGGAGAGTATAAGCAGCTATACACCCCTTTCCATGTAGCCTATGCAGGGAGAGTCAAGGTGTGAAGAGAACGTACCTCGTAAAAACTGAGGAAATATTGACACTGTTCATCTCTTTGAGTCAACTCCACTTTGAGTCATCTCAGTTCTTTGTGTGGGAGCATAGGTTGGTACACGGGCTGTTTGGAAGGAGGTGGACCGAGAGAATTGTCACTGCTGTCATTTCATCTGCAGCAGGATTATCCACATTTTAGCCTCTTGTCTCTAGGCTCCTGCTGAGCTCTGATGTTTATTTCAGGTAGCATGCATCCTCTATTCTCTTTCTTTGTGGTATCTATTCTGTGTATTGGGGAATGATGAAAATACTTTTTGAAGGGAATAAGTAACTTTGCTTTTTTTCATTTTGAGTGGCACCCGTTGTTGCCTTGTATGTGGTGAGTCATCAGAAATTCACAGTCCTCAGAGCAAACACATTTAGAATACAGAAAAATGAATTGAAGGCCTATATTTTGTTTAATCACTTTTTGAAGTGTCTACATTAGTAAATTTAACTATCTTCCCAGTCCAAATTATAGTGTTTATGGATATCAAACATCCCGAATGGAAAGAACTCAATAATAACCTAAGTAAAATTTTTGAAGTGATCTGTGGCTCTTCCCCTGGATCAGCAGGTCCTTCTTCAGAGTTTTGAATTTAATTGGCTTGGGTAAAGTCCAGGCATCATTAGGTTTTTAAAATTCCCACGGGGATTCTGATACAGAGCCAAGTTGAGAACTACTTTAGAAGAGTAACTAGATCAGACATTCAGAATATAGAAGACCAGAACAAATAAATACATTTTCTGTTACCCTGATTAGTAGGAGAAGTCTGAGAAAGATTTGCTTATTATATTTTTTAAATTCCATTAAAATTACTATGTAATAAACTTCTCGCACTCCTAAACTGATTATCTGTTGTATGTGATTTCATTTTGTTATGCTTAAAACAATGTAGCAAAATTAAAGGAATTAAAAATAAAAATTTAAATCATGTTATAATTATATTACCTGTAAAAAGTCAGTACCAAAATCAGATTGATTATATTCTTTGCAGCCAAAGATGGAGAAGCTCAATTTGGTCAGAAAATCAAGACCGGGAGCGGACAGTGGCTTAGATCATGAACTCCTTATTGCCAAATTCAGAATTAAATTGAAGAAAGCAGGGAAAACCACTAGACCATTCAGGTATGACCTAAATCAAATCCCTAAGTATTATATAGTGTAAGTGACAAATAGATTCAAGGGATTAGATCTGACACACAGAGTGCCTGAAGAACTATGGACGGAGGTTCATGACACCATACAGGAGGAGGGATCAAGACCATCCCCAAGAAAAAGAAATGCAGAAAGGCAAAATGGTTGTCTGAGGAGGCCTTACAAATAGCTGTGAAAAGAAGAGAAGTGAAAGGCGAGGAAGAAAAGGAAGGATATACCCATTTGAATGCAGAGTTACAAAGAATAGCAAGGAAACATAAGAAAGCCTCCCTTAGTGATCAATGCAAAGAAATGGAGGAAAACAACAGAATGGGAAAGACTAGAGAGCTTGTCAAGAAAATTAGAGATGCCAAGGGAACATTTCATGCACAATGGGCACAATAAAAGACAGAAATGGTATGGACCTAACAGAAGCAGAAGATATTAAGAAGAGGTTGGCAAGAATACACAGAAGAACTATACAAAAAAAATCTTCATGGCACAAATAACCACGATGGTGTAATCACTCTCCTAGAATCAGACATCCTGGAATGTGAAGTCAAGTGGGCCTTATCACTATGAACAAAGCTAGTGGAAGTGATGGAATTCCAGTTGAGCTATTTCAAATCCTAAAAGATGATGCTGTGGAAGTGCTGCACTCAATATGCCAGCAAACTTGGAAAACTCAGCAGTGGCCACAGGACTGGAAAAGGTCAGTTTTCATTCCAATCCCAAAAAAAGGCAATGCCAAAGAATGCTTAAACTATTGCACGATTGCACTCATCTCATACGCCAGCAAAGTAATGCTCAAAATTCTCAAGCCAGGCTTCAGCAGGACATGACCGTGAACTTCCAGATGTTCAAGCTGGATTCTGAAAAGGCAGAGGAACCAGAGATCAAATTGCCACCATCCACTGGATCATCGAAAAAGCAAGAGTGTTCCAGAAAAATACCTACTTCTGCTGTATTGACTATAAGCCTTTGACTGTGTGGAACACAACAAACTCTGGATTAAAGAGATGGAAATACCATACCACCTGACCTGCTTCCTGAGAAATCTGTATGCAGGTCAAGAATCAACAGTTAGGACTGGACATGGAACAACAGACTGGTTCCAAATGGGGAAAGGAGTACGTCAACACTGTATATTGTCACCTGCTTATTTAACTTTTATGCAGAGTACATCATGAGAAATTCTGGGCTGGATGAAGCATAAGCTGAAATGAAGATTACCAAAGAAATATCAATAGCCTCAGATATGCAGATGACACCACCCTTATGGCAGAAAGAGAAGAGGAATTAAAGAAACTCTTGATGAAAGTGAAAGAGGAGAATGAAGAAGTTGGCTTAAAACTCAGTATTCCAAAAACCAAGATCATGGCACCCAGTCCCATCACTCATGGCAAATATATGGGGAAACAATGAAACAGTGACAGACTTTATTTTTCAGGACTCCAAAATCCCTGCAGATGATGACTGCTGCCATTAAGTTAAAAGACACTTGCTCCTTTGAAGAAAAGTTGTGACCAACCTAGATAGCATATTAAAAGCAGAGATATTACTTTGCCAACAAAGTCCATCTAGTCAAAGCTATGGTTTTTCCAGTAGTCATGTATGTATTTGTGAGTTGGACTATAAAGAAAGCGGAGCACCAAAGAATTGATGCTTTTGAACTGTGGTGTTGGAGAAGACTCTTCAAAGTCCCTTGGACTTCAAGGAGATCCAACCAGTCCATCCTAATTGGTCCTGAATATTCATTGGAAGGACGGATGCTGAAGCTCAAACTCCAATACTCTGGCCAAGGTTGGATGGAAAAGGTTGAAGGTGGGAGGAGAAAGGGACGGCAGAGGATGAGATGGTTGGATGGCATCACCGACTCAATGGACATGAGTTTGAGTAAGCTCCAGCAGTCGGTTATGACCAAGGAGGTCTGGTGTGCTGCAGTCCATGGAGCTGCAAAAAGTCAGACACAACTGAGCGACTGATATGAACTGAACTGAAGAAGTCAAGCCTTTTTCTTTACTCCTGATTCCCTTATATAGGTGTCATCATATGCGAACTACACTTATGTATTCACTTTGCTGCTTAAATCAAAAGATGTGTTTTGTTTTCCTCATCAGTATGTTTATTACATTCTATTGTAATCATTTATTTACTTCTCAGTTTCCTGTAATAGACTATCAGAGTTTCATGAGACCAAATAAACTTTTTCTTGCTCACTCTTAAGTTCATAAGGCTTCACACATCCCTGGTGCACGTAGTGGATAATATTTGTTAAATAAACTATTTTTCCTCCATATGATTCATAATAAATGAGTTAAGTCAATTAAAGTGCTCAGAATAGGGCCTAGAACATGAAAAAGTGCACAATAAATGTTGGCTGTTTTTTCATCTTAATGAATTGTAATTCTGCATAATATTCTCAAAGTATTGTTTCTTGAACATTTCTTTGCTTTTGTATATTTGGGGTCTTCCCAATTTTTCCAACATTGTAAATCAGATTAGATGATTATTTTCATGCATTTAGTTTATTTCTTCTTTCTGATTATTTTCTAGGATAACTTTTTCAGAAGTGGAATAACTAGATCAATGAATAGATCATTTTTATAATTTTGAAAAATGGTTGCCATGTTACTTTAAAAATACTTATTATGGAAAAATTTCAAATATATGAAAAGTAAATGGGACAGGATAATGAACCCCTATGCATCAAGCATCCAGCATCAATGGCTATCAGCTTTCTACGATTGTTTCATCTATGGCGTACCCTAGTTCCCCATTGAGAGCTATACTCCAGTTTGTTTATCCAGTTACTGTTTGATGGACACTTGAACTACTTCAGTTCGGCTGTTATGAGTAAAATTATGGTAATCAATCATGTAAAACTTTTCATTTTGATAATGTATTTTCATTTTTCTAGTGTGGAATTTTGAGTTGTGCATTTAAGAAAACTCTTTGGTTGATAAGAAACTATACAGTCTTTTCCGAAGTGGTTAAACTGTCTCATAGTCTCATCAGCAGTGTATGAAAGTTCCAGTTGCTCTATATCCTCAACAATGCTTGCAGTTGTCAGACATTTTCAATATTAGCCATTCTAGTGACTGTATTGCTATTTCATGGTTTCATTTGCAACTCTCTGATGATGATGATCTTGAATATCTTTTCCTGTTCCTTTTGGTCATTTGTTTGTCCTTTTTGTAAAGTAATTATTCTGATCTTTTTCCCCTTTATCTTGAATTTTTGGCCTTTGTATTATTGTTGTTGTGTAGTTGCTCAGTTGTGTCCAACTCTTTGCGACCTTGTGGACTTCAGCATGCCAGGCTTCCCTGTCCTTCACTATCTCCCGGAGCTTGCTCAGACTCCTGTCCATTAAGTCAATGATGCCATCAAAGTTTCTCGTCCTCTGTCATCCACTTCTCCTGCCTTCTATCTTTTGCAGCATCAGAGTCTTTGCCAGTGAGTTGGCTCTTTGCATCAGGTGGTCAAAGTATTGGAGCTTCAGCTTCAGCATCAGTCATTCCAATAACACTCAGGACTGATTTCCTTTAGGATTGACTGGGTTGATCTTGCAGTCCAAGGGATTCTCAAGAGTCTTCAAGACAACAATTCAAAAGCATCAATTCTTCCGTGCTCAGCCTTCTTTATGATCCAACTCTCACATTCATACATAACTACTAGTGAAACCATAGCTTTGATTATATGGGCCTTTGTTGACAGAGTAATGTCTCTGCTTTTTAATATGCTGTCTAGGTTTGTATTATGGGATTTGTTAAATATTCTATATGTGTAGCCTTTGTTGGAAATATGTACCGAGGATATTTTCTTCTGGTCTTGTGTCTCCTTGTCACTTTGTTACCAATGTCTTTTGAAGGTCAGAAGTTTTTAATTTTGATAAGATCCAATTTACCGAAGTATTTTGTGCTTTATATTTTTTGTGTCCTAAGAAGTTCTGTGATGCAAAAGTTGCATGAATTTTCTCCTGTATTCTCTTCTAGAAGCTTTATAGTTTGGGGATTTATGTTTTAGTCTAGAACCATTTAGAAATAATTCTTGTGTGCTGTGAGTAAGCATTGTTCTTCTTTTTAAAATATATGTATCTAGTTGTTCCACTACTATATATTGAAAAGATTCTTCATTCCCTTTGGCACTTTTGTTGATAATCAACTCACCATGTATGGGTTAATGTATTTGAATGTGCATTTATTTATGAACGGAATAGTTTTATGAACCTTCCCTTGCATCACCTAGATCAGCAACTCTCACCATTTTGTTATTCTTATTTCGTTTTTGCTTCCTTCTTCTACTATTGTTTATTATTTTTGATAGTCTTTTTTTGAGATAAAACGTTCATACATTTCTTTTAAGTGTTTTATAGTTTTAACTTTAATGTTAGGTCTACTGTGTGTGCATGCATGCTCAGTTATGTCTGACTCTTTGAGACTCTATGGACTGTAACCTGCCAGGCTCCTCTGTCCATGGGATTTCCAGGGAAGAACACTGGAGTGGGTTGCCATTTCCTTCTCCAGGAGATCTTCTTGACTCAGGGACCCAACCCATGTTCCTCGTGTCTCCTGCATTTGCAGGCAGGTTCTTTACCCAGAGAAGCACATACATATGGGTACCAACAGCATCTGTGTAGGAGTATTTCTGAGAATGACACCAGCAAAATTTCCATCATTTTCCTCTCATAGCATCATATATGGCCCTGGAGACTTTGGCTGCTGTTTTGCCACTCATTTCTTTACTTCAGTACTTTTGCTATCCTGAGATAGCAAAGCCTTTCTTGTTATTATGGAGACAGTTGAAATTATTCAGCATTTAGTTGGTTAATATTCGGCTTTTTGATGTGATACATATACAGATAAATGATAATATATTTGATCTGTATATTTAAGACGTCTTGTCAATGAGTTGTAAGTGATTCTAAATTCATGATGGTTTTTAATGGCTCTTAGATATCCAAAGCTAAATATGGAGCATTAAAATTTACAGGAATCTGTTGTACAGGCGGCTAAACTAGATATTTGTGAAATTGTTAGCTTTCTACTTGGTGTGAGACTTGACCTAGCAGCTTTCATCATGAACTCAACTTCTCTAGTGGACAACAGGAAGCACTTTTGATTGTGCAGGTCTCTATAGGAATTTCTGAGTTCGCTTTGAATGAGACCGAAAATAGAATGTTGTGTTGCTGTGAATAAACAAGGCAACTGTAGCACTTCTTCTGAAGCAATATCCATTTAAAGGAGACTGTCATGTGCACAAGTGAGCATTCAGCTAGAGTTGCTCTATATTTTTATCTTTTTAGACTTATTCAGATTTCTGAAATGTGGGAACTGAAGTGGAAAACATTTCTTGATAGGCTTACCTGCATTTCTAAGTGTCTGAAACATCTGAAGTAACCTCAAAAACTGTTAAAGCATATGAAATTGCTTTATAAATAGTACTGTTCTATACAAATTTTAATTATTAATATTACCACAAAAATTAATCTCCAGACATTGATTATAGTTGAAGATAAATTATGCCTGTTTCATTTAATAAATGAAACAATTTGACTTAAGAGTTGCTAAGAATGAAATAGTTGGTGAAAATATAGTTCAGAATAAACCAGTCCAAAATCGATACTTGAGATACACATATTTATTTTATTAATGGATATAACTAAACAGAGAAACTTTAAATAGGTTTAATCAAAACATGGTCTCACGAGAGCAGGTATGAGAGGTTGTCCAGGAATAATGTCTGTCTGGCCATGTGAGTTAGCTCAACAAGCAAAAGAAGAAACAGAATAAGAATCCAGTTTAGAAGAATGACCTATACGTTGTGAGTTTCATGTGAATTCCATTTTCCCCCTTGACTGTAAACTTGACACTGCTGTTTCACTGCTGGTTGAGGTAAATTACTACCACAGAGGTCAATGTTAACAAATGCACTCCTGGTATTTTTCTCAGTTCTCGTATCTAGAGCATGGATGTGTGCTCAAGTCGCTAAGTCATGTCTGAGTCTTTTTGGCCCTGTGGACTGTAGCCCAGCAGGCTTCTTTGTCTATGGGATTTACCAGGCAAGAATACTGGAGTGAGTTGCCATTTCATTCTCCAGGGGATCTTCCCAACCCAGGGATTGAACCCATATCTCCTGTACTGCTGGTGGATTCTTTACCACTGAGCCATGTGGGAAGCCCATGGCTAGAATAGACATTTCTATTTCTCACAGAGCCTACATTCAGACTTCTAAATCTTCTAACCTCCCTACTTCAAGAACCCACTATAAATGGGTTAGCTTTGGCATATAAGATAGAAGTTTTTTTGTTTTGTTTTGTTTTAGGTAACTCTCTAAGGCAGTGTTTTCTAATATTTATTTTATGAAATATTATTTGTATAGGATGTTAAAAGTTATTATGGGTGAAAAAGGATTCTATGGACAAAAAATTTGGGTGACTTTGGGTTAAACCATGGTAAATAGGACTCAAGACTTCTCGGAAACTTTCATAAAATAATGTGTATTTTTGCACACCTAGAGAGGGTGATGGAATTTAATTAAGTAATTTGAATAATCCTAACTTTCCCCCAACAAAGTTTCCTGCAGATCCAGAGTTTCTAAAATATTCAATGTGGGAAAACCCATTTAAAGTTTTATTGACTGACTGTATAGAGCTTCTCCATCTTTGGCTGCAAAGAATATAATCAATCTGATTTCGGTATTGATTCGGACATCTGGTGGTGTCCCTGTGTAGAGTCCTTTTGTGTTGTTGGAAGAGGGTGTTTCCTATGACCAGTGTGTTTTCTTGGTGAAACTGTATTACCCTTTGCAGTGCTTCATTGTGTATTCCTCTGTCAAATTTGCCTGTTACTCCAGGTATTTCTTGACTTCCTTCTTTTGCATTCCAGTCCCCTATGATGAAAAGGACATCTCTTTTGGGTGTTAGTTCTAGAAGGTCTTGTAGGTCTTCATAGAACTGTTCAACTTCAGCTTCTTCAGCATACTGGTTGGGGCACAGACTTGGATCACTCTGATATTGAATGGTTTGCCTTGGAAAAGAACAGAGATCATTCTGTTGTCTTTGAGATTGCATGCAATTACAGCATTTCAGACTCTTCTGTTGACTCTGACTGCTACTCTATTTCTTCTAAGGGATTCTTGCCCACAGCTGCAGATATAATGGTCATCTGAGTTAAATTCACCCATTCCAGTCCATTTTAGCTCACTGATTCCTAAAATGTTGATGTTCATTCTTGCCATCTCCTGTTTGACCACTTCCAATTTGCCTTGATTCATGGACCTAACATTCCAGGTTCCTATGCAATATTGCTCTTTACAGCATCGAACTTTACTTCCATTACCAGTCACATCCACAACTGGGTGTTGATTTTGCTTTCGCTCCATCTCTTCAGTCTTTCTGGAGTTATTTCTCCACTGATCTCCCGTAGCATATTGGGCACCTACTGACCTGGGGAGTTCATCTTTCAGTGCCCTGTCTTTTTTTCTTTTCATACTGTTCATGGGGTTCTCAAGCCAAGAATACTGAAGTGGTTTCCCATTCCCTTCTCTTAAAATGATTTTAGTTTAACATCATTTACAAGCAGTTGTGCTTTTTAGTTAAGCTGAAATGATATAGAAATTAGTACTAGAAAGTGGTACTAGAGGAAAAGAACCTTAGAAAATGTGGTGAGGAAGTCTCTAAAATGTAAACCTTATCTTATGTGTCACATATTTCTGAAAACCAGATCCAGACACTAATTCAATGGGTGACAGAATTGCAATTTATCTGTAAGTGATGATGGACAGTGGCATGGCAGTGACCCTAGTGGACTATTTTATGTGGCACACCCTTCCCACCAAGGGCTTCCCTTGTGGCTCAGCTGGTAAATAATCCTCCTGCAATGAGGGATTCTGGGTCAGGAAGATCCCCTGGATAAGGGAAAGTCTACCCACTCCACTATTGTGGCCTGGAGAATTCCATGCATTGTATAATTGGTGCGGTTGCAGAGCGTCAGATGTGGCTGAACGACTTTCTTTTACTTTCCCTACCAAATGAAAAGAAAATAGTAATTCTTAACTTACATAGTTAGTGGGGCACCGTTTGCCGGATTCCTATGTAATTTTCTAACCACCATGTTTGAAAATAAGATTTAGAGATCATTTTACCTGTAATAAACCTTGAAAAATATATACATCTATAAAATTCCAAAAAAGATAATGTCTAAGGTCAAGGGGAAAATATATGTCATAAAGGACTTTAGGCGATTGGATGAACAACTCAGCTTGCCATACTGAAGATGTGACCAATACAGGGGAGCCTTGGACACTGAATGCAAAACTGTAAGTGACAAACCAAGTGAGCTTAATAAATGGATTTTGATGATAAAGTTCAATCTAAGGGTTATATTGGAAACATTTAATGACTCTAAGTAATATTTAAAAGTGAACAAGGTAAAGGGTGGTGTGCTTTATAATGGAAAAGACACGGGGTTCGTTGGAGCCAATCTTGGCTCCAACATTTGTTAGCTGTGTAATTTTTGACAAGGTACTTAGTTCCTTCACTGTAAAAATGGAAATAAACCTACCTTGCAGGGTTTTTCGGAGAAGGCAATGGCACCCCACTCTAGTACTCTTGCCTGGAAAATCCCATGGACAGAGGAGCCTGGTGGGCTGCAGTCCATGGGGTCTCGAAGAGTTGGACACGACTGAGTGACTTCACTTTCACTTTTCATTTTCATGCATTGGAGAAGGAAATGGCAACCCACTCCTCCAGTGTTCTTGCCTGGAGAATCCCAGGGACGGCGGAGCCTGGTGGGCTGCCGTCTATGGGGTTGCACAGAGTCGGACACGACTGAAGTGACTTACCTTGCAGGGTTTTTAAGGAAGATTAAATGAGGTAAAATGTGAAACTGCAGATGGTAGGTACCATAGCATTTCTCTCCCAAAATGATTGCTCAGTTTTCTTCCTAGGTATTATTTTAGGCAATTAGGGAAGAAACTTAAACCTTTAGGCTAATCAGCTAAATCAGTGCTTCTCAAACCTTAAAATGCATTTGATTTACCTAGGATCTTGTTAAAATGTAGATTGTGCTTCAGGAAGTCTGAGGAAGGGCCTGAAATTCTGCATTTCTAACACACTCCAAGGTGATGTCAACACTGCATTCTGCAGACCTCTTTGAGTAGCAAAGACCCAAACCATGGCAACTTCCATTATGACACAGTGAAATTGTCCTTGGTATGAAAATTAATAAACAGAAACCACATTTAAAATGGAGTTGGGAAGCCAGAAGGGGAAGCTCTCATAAACTAAGGGAACAATTTAAGACCCTTCAGGAAAAGAAGAATATCCTCATCTCCAGTGGGAAGGAGGTTACTACTATTACCACTCAGCGGTAGAAAAAGAAAACTTCCTCCTTGCCCAGCAACAGCCAAGGCAATGAGAGCCTGTTACAACTCAACCAATGAAAAACTATTACACTTTGAACTCCCAGTGTCCTCCAATGGGCTTTTTGTTTATAATATTAAGCCTCTCCCAAATCCCCTTACCCATTATAAAAGAAAGAGTCCTTTTTTCTCCAGACTTGTCTGTGATTTGCCATAAATTACATTTTCTAGTCCTTGTTATTCCCTAATAAATCCATTTTGCTGGTATAAGTAGTGTCTCTTTTGTTGTTTTAAGTCAAAATTTGGTAAAGACTTGGTGCAACAGGAATGGACTGGCTCCAGTTCAGATCAGATCTTGCAGTATAGTCTGTTTGACTATTTGGCTATTATTTTGATCACTATATAATATCTTATCCTTTGGGTGAAATGATGAGTACTTGATTAAATGGGTCAGAAAGTCATCCAAAATTTAAACAGACACTATATGTGAACTATATGTAAATCTTAGCTCTCATTAAAAAAACTGAAACAAAGAAATAATCTTGTGATATTCTCTGCCACTCAAATCAACTTTACCTGGTTTATTGGGGGTGGGCGGGGTTAAAATAAAGAATTATGCAGTCAAGGTAAGGTTCTTTTGTTTTTTGTCCTTTGGTAGTGATGCAATCAAGACATTTATAAAGTATCAATTTACAAAGACCCAGTTTTAGTTGAGACTCAGTAATTTTGCATTGCAATCTTTTTATTTAATTTTTTTCAAGGGCTGAGTTGCAGAATACTGGTAATACCAACTAATTTCATGGTTCCTGATTGAACATAAGGCTGTAATTCAATTGTGGACATTTAAAAGATATTTTAAACAGCAAGCACAGTGCAAATTCTTCATATTCATCCAGAAATGAGACATTGTTATTTATAATAGCTGCAAAAAGATTTGCAATCACCTAGTCATTAGGTTTTTAAAAAATCTATCACACTGGAGGAGAAGACTTAATTCATGCAATGTAGGAAGAAAAAGATTACTGTGAATTGAATTTTTAGAGGGCAGAGATTACTAAGAGGAAACCACAACCCTGACTGTGAAATAATCGTCTTAAAACTATGAGAGGCACGCAAACTCTATAAATACGAATGGATTGATGATTTCATGAATCTTTATGATTTTTATTTATAATCCTTTAAACTTTCATCTTCTACCTACATTTTGTCCTGGAAAAAAAATTAAAGTAAAAGTGATATTTAAAAAGATAGCTAAGGACCAATTTCCAAATGTATTCAACAAAAAAGATATATATATATATATAGACACACAGTAAATTGCCTATCTGTGGGCCTACAGTTATCTAACAAGCACATACCTCAGCCATGCAAGTGTAAGCAGAAACCCTCCATTTCATCACTCAGCTTTTTCTAAATAATAAATATGAAGCTTCTCATAGGTAGCAAACTTTGTGTGTGCATGTGTGCTCATTTGCTCAGTTGTGTCTGAGTCTTGGCAACCCTGTGGACTATAGTCTGCCAGGTTCCTCTGTCCTTGGGATTATTCAGGCAAGAATACTGGGGTGGGTTGCCATTTCCTCCTCCAGGGGATCTTTCTGACCCAAGGATCAAACCCATATGTCCTGCATGGCAAGTGGATTCTTTACCTCTGAGCCATTGGGGAAGCCCTAAAGCCAGCATTCTTTTTTAGTTCTGTTGTGGAGGTCTTGATGTCAATTTAACTTTCAATTACCTTTAAAAAATTCTAGCTTCAAATAAGGAAGTAATGTTAAACCTTTTGGTTTTGAAAGGAAGTCTTTAAATAACCCACCAACAGAAAAGTGTTTTGCAGTTAAAAAAAATAAGCCTAATGAAAATAGAGCTTTAAACATTTTATTAATAATGGTGACATGATTCCAGTTTTGAATTCTTAATGCAGTTTTTCACTGTGCATTCAGCACTGTGTAAAAGCCAAGCAGCATCCAGTTTATTCGGTTCCTAGTCCTTCTGTCACGGAAAGTGTAGTGGGAAGCATATCTGAATAGCTGGTTTGAGGCGGAACCTTGGGTGTAACTGCACCTTCCTGGATCATAACTTCCTTATATGTGAAACAGTAGTGTTGGTGATGATAAAAGTGACATAGTTAGCAAGTAGTAAGGTAGTAATAAGTTAACAGTAAGTCATGAAGTGAGGATGAGAACTGTGTTCAGGTCTATACTCCACCACTGTGCTATCCTGACTCAGGTGGACCAGCTGATATGTGCAACTCTAAATAGATGTAAGACTATATTTCCATTTCTCCAGGCAAATGCCTACCCAAACCATTAAGCAAGATGGTTTTTCATCTTATTTTTTTAAATATTTCTAGGGAGACCATTAGAATTATTTTATATTGGCGCAAAGTGGATTAATAATGTTGTTAGTTTCAAGTATACAGCAAAGTGATTCAATTATATATATACATGTATCCTTTTTCAAATTATTATGAATATTAAGCAGAGTTCCCTATGCTATACAGTAGGTCCTTGTTAGTTATCTATTTTAAATATAATGTTGTATACATGTCAATCCCAATCCAAGGATAGCTTTTTTAAAAGTATAAATGAAGACTATATATGCCCCAGTTATGATGAAAGTGTTTCTTCATGTTTAAATATACTCTTTGACACAGTTTTAGCACATTTCCTTAAATATGCCTACTTATAATTGTGATAATGTGTTACATATGTGAAAATGGGCTATCTTGTATCCTGTCTTTCCTAGTACAAATATTCCCAATATTTTCATTTCATGTCTTCACAAATCCATGTCTTTTCTCATAGCTTTGTGGTGTCCCCTTTTCCTCACCACAGTTTTCCCTCATTCCTCTAATCTATTTAGTTAATATGTACACACATTTAAATGCCACTACATGTCAGGGACTGTCTTGGATGCTGGAAATATCAAAATGAATAATTTCTCCAGAAATCATTAGAGGCTAATAATCAATAGATGAGTAAGTGCTATAATGTTAAGCATGGCGATTTCATGTGAGAGAGACTATACAAATATCAAAAGGAAGTACTTTTTTACATTCACTGGAGTGTAAAAAATAGTTCCCCCTAAGAGAGAATGCTTGAGATAAATATTGAAGGAAGAAGAGGAGGAAGGGCATTCCAAGTAGCTGAGGAATCAGGCACACACATGTGTCAACAAAAGAGGCCCGCAGAGCGCAGTGTGCTCAGGAAATAGACAGGTAGTGGCAAAGGCTGCTCCCAAGACCTTGGGTCAGGAATAGCAAGAAGTGAAGATGAAGAGTTGAATTCAGGGAATGAAAGGCTTGTGTATTCAACCAGCAAATTTGAACTTGACTCCCAACACTCTGGAGAACAGTGAAAGATTTAAAGCATGGGAGTGACATGATCAGATAGGCATTTTCTAATAATCTTGAGAGAGAAAGGGCTAGGAAACATCAAAGATGGATCAGTGAGATTTTCCTTTTCTGTATTAATAGCTGTACTGAAGCTAGTTTCAACATCAGCAGGGAAATTTCATTCAGAGTACACTCTCTGTATTGAAATAATTACTTCTCAGATTTAATCAATTTTTCCTAGGTTTAGTGAGATATAATTGACATACAACATTGTATAGGTTTAAGGTATACAATATAATCATTTGATATATGCATATACTGCAAAATGACTGCTATAATTATGTTAGTTAATCTGTCCGTCACCTCAGTTTTCTGCCAGTGCCTTTAACTAGTCCACCCAAGGGGAAACCAGCAGGCAGGGCTGGTGAAACAGTTGATAAAAGTCAGCCTCCCAAGGCTAAGCAGGGCAGGGAAGGGTGGAAAACTGATCTAGAGAGGAAACCAGAAAATAACCAGCACAGTATAATTGAATATTACACACGGCCAATTTGCTCTTCAGCCTTCTCCAATATGACTTCATCTTCCATATGCCAGGAAATCAGGTCTTGTCAAGGTCACCAACATGCTCAAGTTGCTGAATGCAAAGAACACATCTCTTCCTTTATCTTGACTTCCAGAAGCATTTTGCACAGTTGCCATCCCTTTGGCATAGTTTCTGTTTCTCTATCCAAAATCTGAGTGCTCAAAAGCCTCAGACAGAGGTCTAGCCAGATGTGTGTGGCATGGTGCTTATCTAATGTAGAGGCATTCTTAAGTAAAAAGATACAAAATTATAAATACATAATTAACTATAAAAGTAAATATCTCTTCATAAAGAGAAATTGCAATAATTTTTAAATGTTTATAAACCAAAAACATCTTAAAATTCTTAAAAAACATTTTTAATTAATTAGCTTTAAGACATGCCTTCATAGTACTTTTTCCCTCTACAATTTTGCCTGGATGTTTTTTGGTCATCACTTTATATGACAGTGATTTTGTATTATTTTCTGTAGAGAGACTAGAAAAATAATGCAGTTATTTCTTTTGGTTGAACAGAAATTGTTTGATATTACGTGTAGCTTAGTGGCTTTTTTCCAGCTCTGCATCATTATTGGTAATACCATATAAAGTTTTAGGATAGTTAACTTGCATAACTTCAATCAAGTTTCTTTTGTATTTAAGCTGTAAGATTTTATGACACTTCAAGTCTCCTTGTAGAGTGATTAATTATAATTACTGTGAAATGACAACATTCATTAACCATTTGTCATCAGTATCCTCCTCATGGTGAGATAGAGTGAGATTTATATTACCTTGTACATTCTTAGTATTTTGCCTCAAATCAGCAAGAGCTTTAATTCCTTTCTGATGTGCTATTGAGATTCACTTCTTGTCCTTAATAGGATTATCAAACAACATAAATCCTATTCTTTGCTATTCTAAATTTATCTTTTCCTCCTAATAAATAACTGCTCTTAGTATGATATATGCATATATTTTTTTTAACCATTTGCTTTTTTAGATTAATTTGTATTGATTTCACCTCTCATCTTTATTGTTTTTGTTTCAGAGTCCATTAATAATTTTACTTGGACTTACCTTTTAATTCTATAATTAAATAAATTTAAAGACAGCAAAAGAAGGAACTCTTCATATGAAGCTCAATTCAATGTGTAGTTTCTCAGTTATTTCTCTTAAGATGATACAAATGTCTTTCATTCAGAATTGTAGTTAAAATGCTGTGTTGGAACATTAGTAATTAAAAAAAAACTTTTTATTTTATATTGAAGTATAGCCAATTAACAAGGTTGTGATTGTTTCAGGTGGACAGCAAAGAGTCTCAAGTATACATATATATGTATCCATTTAAGTAACTTTTTGAATAAACATTTTTGGTTCTTGTTTATGTTCAAGTTTCTCTTTCAACTCCTCCACAACATTTTAGGGTGTTTAGAATATCAGTGTATCTAGGTTGTAGGGCTTGAACAGCTTTGTAATGGAGACATTGTCTTGTTACATTTAAATTTTTAACAATCAAAGTGAGGTGTTCATAACTGTTTCAACCTGCTGAGTAGTCCAATAGTATTAGGTGATGTGGCAGCAGCTTTTTCTCTAGAGCAATTAAGGGAATAAGCTGTGCAAGGTATGTATTATAAATACTTATTAAGGTTCTTAAAGTGTGTTTGCAGCCCTTTGTCCTTACTTTTTATATAGTTGCATTGTTATATGTTTTATATAGTTGTCTTGTCATATGACCACCCATGAACTGTGTAGCTCAATGTCAGGTTAAAACTGCCCAGAATTTCTTTCACTTTGTGAACTCGAGAAGCATTTTGTGTTTCACATGCCTTCTGATGGTGAAAAAGTTAAGAATTGCCATGGAATTTTTCCCTTATAAAAGTAGGGCATGATAATTGCCAACTGACCTGTGCTTGTAACAACCAACATAGAATCTCTAAGTAAGATGGTGATTAGAGTGTTCCTGTAAGCTGTTCCTATATAAAGATAGTAAAAGTTCCTATATAGAGATGGTAAAAAGTAAGTTAACTATACAATAAAGAGGCTATGAATCACAGAAACATGGCTTACTGAACCTACTAAATATATTCATAATTCTACCTCCCTTTAGCCAAGTTCCAAAAAATGACCTTGTCCATCCCAATACTACTTGACTAGGTAAAATAATTGCTAAGGTCAACTCAGGTTCTTGGAAGGGGCCAGAGTGAGTTTACTGACTTTAGGACTCAGTTATTGGTCAGATTTTCTTTTCTATTGATTTTCTTTTCCTGATCTGTAAACTTATCCAGTCCTAAGATTTTAAATCCCTCTATATTCCAACATATTTCAAATTTGTAGTTGTATATATAGTCAACTGCCAACTTGACAATTTTATTTGAATGTCTAATAGTCATTCCAAAATTAATATTAAATATTTATAAAATGCAGATTTTGATAGGTAACTCCTCAACCCATTCCTACACCCCCATCATCCTTGTGCCCAAAGTAACCCCCTTCCCAGTCTTTTCCTTCTCCGTATATGGTACCATCATCCACTTAGTTGCCAAGCCTCAAAAATAGGAGTTATCCTTGATTCTTTATCTTCCCTCTCTTCTCTCCAATAGTAAGTCCTGTAAGTTTCACCTTCAGTGTATCTCAAATTATTTTTCTCTCCATCTCTAGTTCACTACCTTGAATCAGACTCCTATTATATCTTACGTCTTGATCTTCCACTCTTGACCTTTTCTAATACGTGAATTGGATTATGTCCCTTCCCTGCTTAAGACCCTTCACTTGGCTCCTTCTTCCTTCAGATAATGAAGCCCTGGCTATTCACTGTAATTTACAAGGTTCTGCTCATCTTCTCATCTTTCCAATCCCATCTCAGTTTACTCTGCTACGTGCAGTCATGTCCCACTCTTTGTGACCCCCTGGACTGTACCCACCAGGCTCTGCTATTTATTCAGTAAGCAGCAACACAGTAGGTTCTTCATGTTTCTTAAACATACCAGGTCCTTTTCTGTTCTGAGCTCTTATTTTCACCTTGTGGGTGGAATGACTTTTGCCACTTCTTTTCATCCTTATTTTTCAAATCTCAAGGCAAAGTTCACCTCTGCAAGGAGGACTTCTCTTAGTTGTTTCTCTGAAGCAGCCTCCCCCAGGTACTCTATTGCATCACTCTGCCTGTTTCCTTTATTGCACTCAAACCGTGATTATCTAACTCATTATTTCTTTTTTGTTGACTGTTTATTGCAGAAGAATGTAAGTACTATGAAAGCAGAGGCTTGTACTAACTTGCTCACACTGAATCCTCAGAGCCTAGCTTAGTGTTCATGTCTAATAAGGGCTTAATAAATGGTTATTAAATGAATGAAGGCATACTCCTTATTTTCTTCCCTGTAACATAAGTGGCATAGTTTTTGCTAGCTCATAGAAAGGTGAGAATTAGTGGGATCAATGCTTTCATGAACATAATGAAATATTTTATTTTTCTGACTAAGTTTGTGCTCATTTTCCTTCCCTTCTCCTCTTCCTTCTTAAGATTCTGGGTCCATTTCCCTCCCACTGTTCTCTCCTCTAAATGTACACATTATCAATGTATTACTACGAATTGTCAGTAAGCTACATTTCTAGTCCTTACTTTCATCCTGAGGACAAACCTGTGTTCTGAAAAGATGTGAAGTGGAATTAAACCTCTCCTTCAAATAAATCTGTTTCTTCTTTTGTGTTAATAAAGTCATCATTTCTCTGAATTACTCAGTGTTGTTCTCAACCTTCCTCTTTCACCTCCTAAAGCAAAGTTGGTAATGGGACTGTTGCTCTATCTTCCCAATATACTTTGGATTTGTCCAGGCCTTCCAGTTCCTAGGGCTTCTAACCAAATATAGAACCTTACCATCCAGGACCTGAGGTGTCAGGCCTCCTAACAAGCCTTTCCAAATTCAATATTTCATTTGATCAGAATATTCTTCCATTTACTGCCCAGATCATCTCTTCAAATATAGTCACTGATACTACCTTGCTTGGAAATCTTTGAAGTTCCTTCAGCTTCAGAGTAGAAACCAAAACTTCAGCAAATCCTTCAAGGCACTCTGAAATCTTGTTTCAATACATTTTCCAGTTTTCCTGCTCATGATAATCCATTGCAACTGCATTCAGGGCAGTGAACACAAGTTATAATCCCTTACTATTTGAATCAACTCATGCTTTAGTCTATGACAGGATTATCTTCTTCTCAAATTTGTACCAGTTTAAAGCTTATTACTTTAAAAGGCTAACTCAAAACCACCCTAAGTCAAAAGCCATCCCTAGTTGGCTTTCATCTGATATTTGCTAGTTTACTCTGAAAGCTCTTATTGCATTCTTCTTGTATCCTGTTCTTTTTAACCCCTTGGTTTTTAAAATGACAGCAGAATACAAGTTCTCAAGGCAGTCTAACAAAAAACTCAAAAATTGAACAAGTAGATATATTTCCTCTTCTCTTCCTTCCTCAATCCCATTTATTCACTAGAGTAAACCAATGGCAAGTATTACTTTCAGAACTTTTTCCAGACACTGATAAACATATATCATTTTAAAAAATATTGAATGGATGCTAATAGACATATGACTCCATAATGTGACTTTTCACTTGGAAATATTTATTGGACACCTTTCTTGTCAGCAGAGAAGGATTTAGCTTCTCCTTTCCAATTGTGTCACTATAGATGTTGCAGAGACAACTAATTGTCTTCCAGTAGCTTTATTTTTCCTTCCATAGTAATCAAATACATGAGTGTTACCCAGGCACATGTATATTAAGAATAAAGGCCACATTTCCAACTTTCTTATAGCCAGATATGGCCATGTGAGCTAGGTCTAGTTGATAGGCTATAAGGGGAAGTGAGGTGTGTAACTTCTGAGAATAATCCTTAAGGGGAGATGTGTATGTTTCTCCTTCTCTTCCTTCCTTTCTGCTGGCATGAATGCAGATGAGATGACTGGAGCTGGAGCAGCCATCCAGGTCTATGATAACATTGGCAATGGAGGCTGTAAATGACAGATCAACAATGTGAAAGCTTGGGCCCTTGACTCTGTAGAAAACCCTCCAGTTTTGAACTGCCTATTCTATATTTTTGTAAAGAGACAAAAATTTAAGAATTTTTTGAAGAAAAGTTAATCTTGTTAAGTAAGTCTTTGTTATTGTGAATTTTCTTCCCATTTCATTTGAACCTAATCCTTTATAAGCAGTTGTGCTTTAAATGATTGCATTTTGTCCATTATTTATTTATTTTTTTCTTCCCTGTTAGACCCTAATATCTTTGAAGGCTTACCTATGGCCTTGTTCATACTTGTCTCCCCATAGAACCTAGTACAGTGTCTGGTATATGGTCAAAGCTCAATTGGTATCTGTTAACTTGAACTAAAAAGATATTTGAAAGAATAACATTTCTGAACTACAATGACAAAGTGGACTTCCCTCATTTTTTAATTAATCCCAGAACCACTGCCACAAACAAGTTGTTTCTTATGATTAAGAATATGTTTTAACTTTGCAACAGTGCTGATATTGATAATTAAAATATTTATTTTAGTAGTGCCTAAAGAATTTTGCTTTGTTTTCAGATCTGTGTTATTAACTACAACTTACTTTTTCAAATAAATTTGTCTCATAAATTTTTATGTCTTGACAGTTTCTGCTATAAAATAATAAACAGCTGATAGCTTTTGTGTGGAAATGGAAGGTTGGACCGAATCAGTCATTTTTATCCTTTTGTTGGTCAAAAGTAGGAAAACCATATAATTTAGCACCTAAACTAAATGCAAGCTGCGACAAGATCTGTTTGTTATAGGCCTCTATAAGAATGTAAAAAAAAAAAGGGTGGTTTTTATTTTGGAGAAACACACACACTTGCAGCCTAAAATTTTCATATAATTTGAATGGTGCTTGATCGCACTGCTGCTGCTGCTGCTGCTAAGTCGCTTCAGTCGTGTCCGGCTCTATGCGACCCCAGAGACGGCAGCCCACCAGGCTCCCCCGTCCCTGGGATTCTCCAGGTAAGAACACTGGAGTGGGTTGCCATTGCCTTGTCCAATGCATGAAAGTGAAAAGTGAAAGTGAAGTTGCTCAGTCGTGTCCGACTCTTAGCGACCCCATAGACTGCAGCCTACCAGGCTCCTCTGTCCATGGGATTTTCCAGCCCAGAGTACTGGAGTGGGGTGCCATTGCCTTCTCTGAGCTTGATCACACTACAGTTTATCTGTTGAAATATAGGGATCTCCTACAGGTTTCTTTCATTGAGTTAGACAAGGCTGTAGTCCGTGTGGTTACATTGACTAGTTTTCTGTGATTATGGTTTGTGTGTCTGCCCTCTGATGCCTCTTGCAACACCTACTGTCTTACTTGGGTTTCTCTTACCTTGGACGTGGGGTATCTCTTCATGGCTGCTCGAGCAAAGTGCAGCCACTGCTTCTTGAATGTGGGGTAACTCCTCTCGGCTGCCACCCCTGACCTCGGACACTGGGTAGCTCTTCTCGGCTGCCGCCCCTGACCTTGGACACGGGGTAGCTCCTCTCAGGTGCCGCCCCTGACCTCGGACGTGGGGTAGCTCCTCTTGGTCACCGCCCCTGACTTTGGGTGGCCCTGTGGGGCCAAGACGGGCAGGTCATGGTGGAGAGGTCTGACAGAATGTGGTCCACTGGAGAAGGGAATGGCAAACCACTTCAGTATTCTTGCCTTGAGAACCGCATGAACAGTATGAAAAGGCAAAATGATAGGAGACTGAAAGGAACTCCCTGGGTCGGTAGGTGCCCAATATGCTACTAGAGATCAGTGGAGAAATAACTCCAGAAAGAATGAAAGGATGGAGCCAAAGCAAAAACAATACCCAGTTGTGGATGTGACTGGTGATAGAAGCAAGGTCCGATGCTGTAAAGAGCAATATTTCATAGGAACCTGGAATGTCAGGTCCATGAATCAAGGCAAATTGGAAGAGGTCAAACAGGAGATGACAAGAGTGAATGTCAACATTCTAGGAATCAGTGCACTAAAATGGACTGGAATGGGTGAATTTAACTCAGATGACCATTATATCTACTACCGTGGGCAGGAATCCTTTAGAAGAAATGGAGTAGCCATTATGGTCAACAAAAGAGTCTGAAATGCAGTATTTGGGTGCAATCCCAAAAATGACAGAATGGTCTCTGTTCGTTTCCAAGGCAAACCATTCAATATCACAGTAATCCAAGTCTATGCCCCAACCAGTAATGCTGAAGAACCTGAAGTTGAACGGTTCTATGAAGACCTACAAGACCTCTTAGAACTAACACCCAAAAAAGATGTCCTTTTCATTATAGGGGACTGGAATGCAAAAGTAGGAAGTCAAGAAACACCTGGAGTAACAGGCAAATTTGGCCTTGGAATAAGGAATGAAGCAGGGCAAAGGCTAATAGAGTTTTGCCAAGAGCATGCACTGGTCAAACACCCTCTTCCAACAATCAAGAGAATACTCTACACATGGACATCACCAGATGGTCAACACCGAAATCAGATTGATTATATTTTTTGCAGCCAAAGATGGAGAAGCTCTATATAGTCAGCAAAAACAAGACCAGGAGCTGACTGTGGCTCAGATCATGAACTCCTTATTACCAAATTCAGACTTAAATTGAAGAAAGGAGGGAAAACCACTAGACCATTCAGGTATGACCTAAATCAAATCCCTTATGATTATACAGTAGAGGTGAGAAATAGATTTAAGGGACTAGATCTGATAGAGTTCCTGATGAACTATGGAATGAGGTTTGTGACATTGTATAGGAGACAGGGATCAAGACCATCCCCAGGAAAAGAAATGCAAAAAAGCAAAATGGCTATCTGGGGAGGCCTTACAAATAGCTGTGAAAAGAAGAGAAGCGAAAAGGAAAGATATAAGCATCTGAATGCAGAGTTCCAAAGAATAGCAAGAAGAGATAAGAAAGCCTTCCTCAGCGATCAATGCAAAGAAATAGAGGAAAACAACAGAATGGGAAAGACTAGAGATCTCTTCAAGAAAATTAGAGATACCAAGGAAACATTTCATGCAAAGATGGACTCAATAAAGGACAGATAACATACCATTCTGTTAGGTATGGACCTAACAGAAGCAGAAGATATTAAGAAGAGGTGGCAAGAATACACAGAAGAACTGTACAAAAAATTCTTCACGACCTAGATAATCATGATGGTGTGATCACTCACCTAGAGCCAGACATCCTGGAATATGAAGTCAAGTGGGCCTTAGAAAGCATCACTACGAACAAAGCTAGTGGAGGTGATGGAATTCCAGTTGAGCTATTCCAAATCCTGAAAGATGATGCTGTGAAAGTGCTGCACTCAATATGCCAGCAAATTTGGAAAACTCAGCAGTGGCCACCAGGAAAAGGCCACCTTTTCCAGGTCAGTTTTCATTCCAATCCCAAGGAAAGGCAATGCCAAAGAATGCTCAAACTACCGCACAATTGCACTCATCTCACATGCTAGTAAAATAATCCTCAAAAATTCTCCAAGCCAGGCTTCAGCAATATGTGAACCGTGAACTTCCTGATGTTCAAGCTGGTTTTAGAAAAGGCAGAGGAACCAGAGATCAAATTGCCAACATCCGCTGGATCACAGAAAAAGCAAGAGAGTTCCAGAAAAACATCTCTTTCTGCTTTATTGACTATGCCAAAGCCTTTGACTGTGTGGATCACAATAAACTGTGGGAAATTCTGAAAGAGATGGGAATACCAGACCACCTGACCTGCCTCTTGAGAAACCTGTATGCAGGTGAGGAAGCAACAATTAGAACTCGACATGGAAAAACAGACTGGTTCCAAATAGGAAAAGGAGTACATCAAAGCTGTATATTGTCACCCTGCTTATTTAACTTATATGCAGAGTACATCATGAGAAATGCTAGGCTGGAAGAAGCACAAGCTGGAATCAAGATTGCCGGGAGAAATATCAATAACCTCAGATATGCAGATGACACCACCCTTATGGCAGAAAGTGAAGAGGAACTAAAAAGCCTCTTGATGAAAGTGAAAGAGGAGAGTGAAAAAGTTGGCTTCAAGCTCAACATTCAGAAAACTAAAATCATGGCATCTGGTCCCATCACTTCATGGTAAATAGATGAGGAAACAGTGGAAACAGTGTCAGACTTTATTTTTTTGGGTTCCAAAATCACTGCAGATGGTGATTGCAGCCATGAAATTAAAAGACGCTTACTCCTTGGAAGGAAAGTTATGACCAACCTAGATAGCATATTCAAAAGCAGAGACATTACTTTGCCAACAAAGGTCCGTCTAGTCAAGGCTGTGGTTTTTCCAGTGGTCATGTATGGATGTGAAAGTTGGACTGTGAAGAAAGCTGAGTGCCGAAGAATTGATGCTTTTGAACTGTGGTGTTGGAGAAGACTCTTGAGAGTCCCTTGGACTGCAAAGAGATCCAACCGGTCCATTTTGAAGGAGATGAGCCCTGGGATTTCTTTGGAAGGAATGATGCTAAAGCTGAAACTCCAATACTTTGGCCACCTCATGCAAAGAGTTGCCTCAATGGGAAAGACTCTGATGCTGGGAGGGATTGGGGTCAGGAGGAGAAGGGGACTACAGAGGATGAGATGGCTGGATGGCATCACTGACTCGATGGACATGAGTTCGGGTGAACTCCAGGAGTTGGTGATGGACAGGGAGGCCTGGCATGCTGCGATTCATGGGGTCGCAAAGAGTCGGACACGACTGAGCAACTGAACTGAACTGAACTGATAGGTTTCTTATAGATTAAGAAAGAACTCCTGAGTAAAATTACCCCAAGTTCCTGCATTAAAATTCTGTAACTCCATTAATCTAGTATGCTGACAATCTGAGTCATTTATAGCACCGATTCTGGACAGTTTCCACTCTAAATACTCAGCCCTTACTACACATCCACACCTGGTGTCTCTTTATGAGACTTTACACTTTACATATAAGATATAGCTTCTTCCACAATCACCCACGGAAGAAGGAGAGATTGGACTAGCCACTGCAGCAGAAACTCTCTGCCAACCTAAGGAACAGTGCTGCCGAATGGCTCAGTGGAGTTCACCAGGTGCTCCCCAGCCCATGGTTCCTGACTGCCCTACACCCCAGGTCTTAGTCTCCTGAAATCCCTGCTCAGGGTAGCTGTCAGACATAGTAGGTGTGAGTGATTGTCTGTGCAGGTGGAACATGGTGCCCAGTCACAGTATTGGTTAAAAAGCAAGTGCAAATGTGTATTTTTCAAATGCATATAAAATCATGGACTCAATTTTCATTTGAATAGAATAAAGACATACTGGCAGTTAGAAAAGTATTTAGAAAATGAAAATCAGGATGACAAAGGAAGGAGTAACTTTCAATTTCACAAAGGGAAAAAAATAGAAAGGAGAATACACCTGAATGAAATCCAGTATATAATGTGGCATAGAGATGGTTATCATTTGAGAAGGTTTGAATCCACTTTATTACCAAGGCAACCATCAAATTATGGACTTGGAAAACAAGAAGGAAAAAGCAACAATAATCAGAACACCAAAACTACAAATGAGAAGGACAATTTGTATACAGGTATGAATTTAATGAAGAAAAAAAAAACAAAAAGCTGCTTTGTTCAAACTAACTTTTGTTGGTAAACAAAAGAAAATGTATTTGGAAAAATTAACATTCCCTTCTGCATTTTCAGAAAATTTCAGAAAAAATACACAAATACCATTCAAACTATATATTAACTCCTGATGAATTCATGGTAGGGTTTTGTTGGGCCTTTCTTTCAAAGATGTGGGTATTTCATACACAGTGATATTTGATATTTAAAGCTCTCAGTGTGATAAGTATCTTATTAAAGATACTTCTTTCCTCCAGAAGTTTGATTTTAATTTAAACAAGTGGACAGATTGAACAACGTTTTTTCTCTTCTTTGCTTTTTTTAGGAGGCACTTAATCAAAGAGATTGATGCTAAGCATTTATGATAAATTTTGCATGAGAATGTTGACTAGTTAATTTCATAAGGAACACAGTGAAAAGCTAATGGAATGTTAAAAGTAATGGTCATCACTTGGTTTTTACTGAAAGCTAAATTAAGGTGCCAAGTATATGTATTTACATAAAATTTACATCAGCCTATGTAGAAAACACAGAGTTTTTCCCAGATGTTTTCTGAACTTCTTAGTTTTTCTTTTTCTTTTCTTTTTATTCATTCCAACCTGGATCTTCAATCTAGTATGCACCCACATACACACCACACATATATACACTTACAGTGGTATAGGAAGAAATGATAGAGGGTAAGATATTAACTTGAAAGACACAGTGCTGTAGGGTCAATTTGGAGAACAATTCTATAATTTTGTATTGTTGGATCTGGTTCAGGGGCTGCCCAATGCCTTTTAATGGTAGCCTTACTAATATTTTAGTGACATAGTCATGGCTGCTGTAACAGAAGTACCATGGATTGACTGATTTTTAAACAACAGATATTTATTTATCACAGTTCTGAAGCCTGGAAGCCAAAGACCAGGGCGCCAGCATGGTTGAGTTCTGGTCAGAGCCCTCTTCTGGGTTGCAGACTTCCAGCTGTGTCCTCTAGTGGCAGAAAGCAGAGAGAAGCAGTCTCTCTTGTGACTCTTAAGAGCATTAATACATTTTGAGAGGGCTCCACCCTCATGACCTCATTTAATCCTACTTAACTCCCAAAGCCCCACCTCCCAATAACCATCCCATTAAGTGATTAGGGTTCCAAAATACGAATTTGGGCAGGGACACAAACATTTAGTCCATAGCACGTGTTCTGTGTAGCATCCTTATTTTCTTGTCAGAGTTCTTAGTGTCCGATTGCATAGAGGAAACCCACTGCAAAGGCAATCTGCAGTTCTGATGACCAGAAGCTCACAATCCCAGTGATGGAAATATTGTATTTGGGAGATCTGAAAACCCAGACTCTTCTGTGGATAGCTACTGTTTCTACAGTTGGACTAGTAAAATTCAGCTGAGATGGCAGAAAACTGCTGAAAAACAATTGTCAGTTCTACCCTGCACCCGCTTTCTCTGGTTTGTATCTGTGCCACACGGGGCCTCCCTTGGTTCCTGACCCAGTTTCTCTCCTAAACTTTGAGAAAATGCCTGTCTTGGGAGTCAGCTTGCCACAAGGACCATTGCTGTAAAAAGCACCCCTCCATCCCTTCCACCCTGTCTTGTTCTACATAGTGGGCAGAATAGAAATCCCACTGCCCCTGACATTGAACAATTCTTTCTCTTTTGAAATGTCCTCAAAATAGAACATTTGCCCCCGCCTCCCCATTGTAGCCAACGAGGGACTGTCACATGTACCTGAAGACCAGTTAGAAAATCTCCCACCTCCAAAAATTCCACCTCAACAGAATGCTTGCCAATCACACATGCTCTCAGTATTTGTTCTTTTAACTTCCATAGAACCTACACCCCTGGACCCCTACTGAATCAAGAACAAGGGCAGAGCTGGGTACCTTTACTGCAAGTTTATGAATCATCAGCCTTTGTTAATTTAATAAGCCTTTGTTAATAAGCCTTGGACTTCTTAGTGCCTTGGACAGCTTCAGTTCTGAGCCTGGTCGTTATGTCAGTTTTCATTTTAAGTCCTGGGTATTTATATTGTCACTGTACTTCTCTTCTGGGATTGGTACAGATATCAGAGCCACCATGGCTTGGGGTCACAGTTAATGCAGCCGAGAGGACTCAGGATCCACATTAGCTGGCCAGTCTTAGTCTAAGGGGGTGGGGGTGCTGGGCTGTTTCTCCAATCCCCTTGTTACTGTTTTCATGATGGCTCCTTCCTGTGCAAGAGGAAGTGTATATCCTCCAGGCTGGTTTTATGATCTTCCTAATTCTATTCTGTGAGCTCCGTGGTATGTTTTGATGAAATCTTTCTGACTACATTGGCCTGAGTTGGACTGTTACGCTTGCCAGAACCCTTCAGATAGACAGTCTCTTTGAAATAAGAATGAACTCAGTGTCCACTGTTCTTGGCCTCATCAGGCATGCTGCTTCCTGAAAGTGCTGACCTCTTTCTTTAGGAAGCTTGATAAGCATTTATTCATATGATGGGACTGTAGGGAGGGTGGAAGCAGAGACTGTGAGGGACAGAGCAGTGTGCAGAAGGGGCACGCAATGGCTTTGAGACTTCCTTGAGTCTTGTTCTGCTTCCAGTAAATGCAATCTGAGGGAGTGGAGTGATGAGGAGGAGTCTGAGAGCTCGGTATAGCATTAGGTGACTTTCCCATATGTGGATTATTTATCTATTGAATGTGGTATTGATCTTTTTCCAGGTTGGCAAAAATCCCAGGGAGAAAAATTTACCACCGAAGATGGTGCTGGATCATTGCTTTCAGAATGATATCCATTTTTACAGGCTCCTTTGGAATTTTGAAAATACTCAAATAGAACTACTGGTTTCTAGATCACTACAGCAGTGAGATATTTTACTTTGCTTTGGGAATCAGAACTGTGGTTCATTAATACTTTCCTTAAGGCTGAGAATAAGAATTTTAACACCTGAGGCTGTATTCAACTCCAGATTTGCATATATTACATGAGTGATAACTAAAATTGCTCTAAAAATGTATAGTCACAGATTCAAACCAAATCGTGTTTATGATTGCTTTTTTATCTGTGAAATATTCAGGATGTGAAAAGAAAAGGCAACTGAAAATAAGTGACCACAATTTTATTATTATGCATTCATTATCATGAGTGTATCTTAATTACTTTCCTTTATGTATTTCTGAAACCAGTTGATTAAATATCCAGGTTTTTTTTTTGTTTTTTGTTTTGATTTTGGAGAGAATCTTGATTTAAGGTAAGATGAAGTTAGGAGAACAAATGTGTGGATACCAATGGGGGAAGGAGGTGGGGTGGATTGGGATGTTGGGATTGGCGTATATTCAGTACTATCTATAAAACAGATATCTAATGAGAACTGACTGGATAACACAGAGAATTCTACGTAATGCTCTGTGGTGACCTAAATGAGAGGCATATCCACGGAAGAGGGGCTGTATGTGTGCTTGTGGCTGATTCACTTCACCATACAGCAGAAACTAACACACTGTGAAGCAACTATCCTCCAACAGAACATTTTTTTAAAGAATAAATTGAGTTGGAAAGTTTCATGTTGGTTAACTTATATAGTCTGGTCTATAAAGATTCACTTTTTAAAGGGGGGATTATTGAAACAAAGAACTTGCATTTGATTATTAGCTTGTTTGGATTTTGTTATGAGACTAAAAAAATGTTCTTTAAACCAGCACGTTTACTTCCTCGGTATGAAATAGCTGAGTTGTGTTTTTACTTTTCAATCACATCTTTTTGTTTAAACCACTAAAGTGAGAGAGCTGACAAACAGAAAGGACCTGGCATTCCTGGAAAGTGACAGTGATATCCTCAACACTGTTTTGTTTTTTTTTTTAATAAAGATTTTGAGCATAAGTGCAGTGCAGTGCTGCGTATTAAGTGGCACAGGAATTAAGCATGATAAGTTGTCAACTTTCTTGAAAACACAGATAAGAAAGATTTTAATTTAATGTATTTTTGGAAGATGGGGGCTGTATAGTATTTGTCTCTGTATATCAGGCAGTGGGCTACTACTGTCTGACCTGTAGTTTGCACTCAGCAAGTACTTAAATGAAGGATGTAATGATCCTTGGGGATGTAGCGTATGTCAAGTTTTTCACCTTGCTTTTCAGACTCCCCCCCCGCTTTTTTTCTTTTGTTTTAGTGATTCATTCAGCAAAAGTGGTTTGAGGGACCCCTTTGTATGAGGGACATCAAAGGTGGCATTGAACTGAAGAAGACTCTGTAGTGAGATCTCACACGGTGTTGGTCATTTGGGAGGAGGGCATCTTTGTCAGGCTTGTCAACTGCCTTTGAACTAGCTGACCGCTCACTGATCAGTTTCCATGTGAGATGTTGGAAAGATGACAGCTGTAGGAAAGTGGCTAGTATGAAGGGTCCTGGTTGTTGAGTATTACCTACTCAGGGAGCTGGTGTGCTTGAATTTGAATAACCTTTGCCACAGAAGCACCAAGAAAAGTGATACAATGGGATGAGAATAAAAAAGTTTCTGTGAACCAAATGAGACTGATTAACTGGGAAGAGGAGATACTAGTTGACACCAAAGCCTTGATGAGCACTCAATCTCTTCTGTGAAACCAGTATTTCTTTGATTACAATCTCTTGAAAAGTGTGGGAGTCCTCTTACAAAGACTGTATTAATTAATAGCAGAGCATGTTACTAAGAACATTTGTTAAGATTTGTTTATTTTAATCAACTAATAAAACTCAAGCAGAACAAAGACCCAAATCAGGTCTTTTATTAAAAAAAAAAATTTCCAATATTATTGATTATGTTGAACAGACTCTTAATTTGAGATCATCTAAAAACTGTGTCTTCAGCATAATCTGTGGATTGAAGTAGAGTACATAATTGCCAACAAAGGTCCATCTAGTCAAGGCTATGGTTTTTCCAGTAGTCATGTATGGATGTGAGAGTTGGACTAGAAAGAAAGCTGAGTGCCAAAGAATGGATTCTTTTGAACTGTGGTGTTGGAGAAGACTCTTGAGAGTCACTTGGACTGCAAGGAGATCCAACCAGTCCATCCTAAAGGAAATCAGTCCTGAATATTCTTTGGAAGGACTAATGCTGAAGCTGAAACTCCAATACTTTGGCTACCTGATGTGAAGAGCTGACTCATTGGAAAAGACCCTGATGCTGGGAAAGATTGAAGGCGGGAGGCGAAGGGGACAACAAAGGATGAGATGGTTGGATGACATCACTGACTCAATGGACATGAGTTTGAGTAAGCTCTGGGAGTTGGTGGTGGACAGGGAGGCCTGGCGTGCTGCAGTCCATGGGGTCACAAAGAGTCAGACACAACAGAGCGACTGAACTGAACTGACCTGAACATAATTGTTTATTGAATGTTGTTGTTTGTTGTTAATTTGCTAAGTCATATCCAACTCTTTTGCAACCCCATGGACTATGCCCATCAGGCTTTACTGTCCATGGCATTTCCCAGGGAAGAATACTGGAATGAGTTGCCATTTCCTTCTCAAGGGGATCTTCCCCATTAAATAATGTAATTTTTGATTGGCATATCTATTTACTAATCTTTCAGGGGTTCTTTCTCTTGTTTGAATGTACATTTTCTTTTGGTTTCTTCTGATTTATTTTTCCTAATTTTTATTTGTTTTCAGTCTGTTGAGGCTGACTAGTCTGAAACCCAAACTCATCATTTTCCGTCTTTGTGCTATTTTCCAACCTTGCTATTTCTTTACTTTCTTAGTCCTTAAAAGATCTGTGATCTTCTACCTACTCTGAGCTCAAAAGTCATTGGGAAGCCTCTTGTGTTTTAATTCCTCATATCTAATCAGATTTCGAGAACTCCAGGTAGTGCATCCAAATTGTTTTTGCCCCTGCTCACTTCTTTTCATTCATGTTTCTAACATCCTGCAGCCTCACTTCCTCTTGCTTGGACTATGAAAGTATGTTGACCTATTTCCAGTAACTTCTTTTTCAGTTCCATTTTACATGTTAAAATTAGATTAATCCATATAAAACAAAGCTGTGATCATGTAGCTTCCTGCTGTTAAATTTCCCATGACACTTTATTGATGTAACAAAACAAATACAAATTCTTTAGACTGCCACCCTGGTCTCCACATTCTGGTCTTCTGTCTCTCTCTTCTCAGCCTTATTTCCTACCATTTCTGGAAACACATCCTATATTCCAGCAAAGCAAATCTCTTGTTGCTACAGGACTGCACTGTCCGATGCTGCAGCCACTAGCCTTTAGTGGTGAGAGAACGCATATACAGATGTGAAGACCACATATGAAAATAGAACTCTGACACACCATCTGCAGCAGATAGCCCAGAACACCAGCCCGTGATCTACTGTAACCAGCTTGTTATCTATATGTCGAAACTATAGAAAGTCGGACCTCTATCACTAGCAACACTCCAGGAAGCTGAACAATAACCCCTGCAACAGTAGCGCCCCCCAAACCAGAACTTGACTCATAACTGACAGTTTCTCTCTTTTTTGTCTCCATTTCCAGCATAGGACAGATCAGAGAAAGCCAACTGTGTACCCCTAACCAACCACATAGGTTGCACCACTTCTAAATGCCTGCACCTTCCCCAGGCTGACAGCCTCCAGTCAGGGCACACCTGAAGCCTTCCTTCCCTTTTTTCTACCATGAAGCTCTCCTGCTCCCCTGCCTGCCTTTGAGCGTCTATAAAATGCAGAGTGTAGACTGACAGTGTCTGACTCCCTTGTTAGAGCAACCTCTGTGTAAAGAGACTTAGCCTGTTCTCATTTGGTTGGTCTTTGTTTATTTCCACAGTGGCTAGTTAATTAAAATTATATTAAATGACAAGTTCAGTTCCTCAGTTGCACTAGCTAAATTTAAAGTGCTCAGTAGCCCCATGTAACTTGTAACTATTGTACTGGATGGTGTAAACATGGACCATTTCCATCATCTCCAGAAGTTTCACTGGACACTCTATACATGCCTATGGTTTTCCCACCTCATGCTGCTCCTTCTTGAACTGCCTTCCTTCTACATGTTTACCTGCCGAACTCCTACCCAGTCTTCATGACCTAGCTTACTGTTTCCCTCAGGAAGCCTTCACTGATGCCTCTATTTAGACATCACCTCTCATTTCCTGGATTATACCTTTCTGTTGGCACTTTTCACAGTCTTTCTTCTCGATCAGTGATCTCTTCTGTCATGCTATCCTGCTGTATTATAATTACTTTATCCTTGCAGGCTCTCATGCTTCCTGTGGAGTAACCCCATGGTAACTTTTTTTTTTTTTTTTTGCTTAAATTGGTTTGTGGAAAATAAAGGTCAGATTTAATTACTCACTTTAAGAAGCCATGGAATGACAGATAGAACTGAAGTTTATATTTTATTTGGGACATAGTCTGTACAAACACCAGTGCACATGGCTTTGTTCTTCCCTTTCTGACTCTGCTTCCGTTATCCTTTAGACAGCTTCATTTAACATCAGAAGGATGTTTATAAAGTTAGCTGGGGACCATCTCAGAGTCTCCCATTGTTATTTCTCAAAAGTTGTCTGAGCCTTCAAAAGTCTTAGAGTAGCAACTAGGAAGGAAGCTAGAGGTCTACGATTCCCAAAATACTCTTGGAATGACTACCTTTTAATAATGTCTTTAACACACCAGACATATTCATGCCTCTGTGCCTTGCTCATATTTTCCCCTTGCCTGAAATATGAGCTCAGAATTTCCATCCTTATACCACCTCTGTGCCTGGTGAACTTCCTTCATATGCGAAGTTAAATATCATGTTGTGAAGCCTTTCTCACTCTCATTAAATGGAGTCACTCCTTTTTCTGTCCGTTTATCAATATCTGCTTGTGTGTCTCTTTATTCTCAATGTGGTGGATAAATGTAAACCCTGACTCTTAAAGTAATACTACTAGGACAAGTACACATGGCCAGTGGAAGGAAGTTAGTCCACTTATGTTTCTTTTCAGGATGGGAGCATTGCTGCTGTATTTGAATAAAAGTCACCACAATCCCGAGAGAAAGCTCTAGTTTCTCTCCTTTCACCATCAACCTAAATCCAAGGATTGTGAGCTCCTAATTTCCTAAGTGGGGCTAGGGAACCCTCTTTACAGTTTGTGTACCAACAGAAATGGTGTCTGGGAGAAAGCTTTGCTACGTACTGGGTGCCTAAAGTTGTGAAATATCCAAGAAGCAGAAACTGACTAGAGTCAGTTTCTAACAAATTGACTCGAGTTCTAATGAACTGACTAGAGTCAGTTATTCTAACAAATAATTATTTGTTAGAGGATTTGGGATATCCTGAGGTAAGGAGGGAGACTGTGATGTTAGGTCATAGGTGAGGATGGAACTTAAAGGGGGAGACAGAAAGAAGAATAGAGTAAGAGAAGAAACTGGACCATCCATGTGGGGCACCTTTGAAAGAAGAGCCTCTTCCTTTTGAGGTTGGAGAGAGTGGGGTGCTCACTGGCATAGTAATTGATCCCATCCTTCACCCTCACTTCTCTCCTCTGTCAGCGTTTGGAAACATTACCTGAACCCTTCAACAAAGAAATACCTAACCCCTCATAACATGTTTACTCATGTTTGTGCAAGAAAGCGTTCAGAATGGGTAGGGGTACCCTGCTCTGCTGTTCATCCAACAGCAGTCCACACCCTTATTATGGGCTATTGGGTGCTAGGCCGAAAACACTCAGCCAGAGGAATAAGAAAATTCTCTTTTATGTTAACAAGCTCAGGTGGTGCTAACGAAAAGGAAGATTCTTCCTCTTAGAATAATTATTACAGGGTCACAATAATTTTTCATTAATTTATTCAATAATATTTGGAACAAATATTTGAAAAATTGTTGGTATAAGCTAAGCAAGGAAAGCAGATGCTGTATCTTATCTTTCTTTGAATCCTGAATGCAGCCTGTGTCTCTGATACATGGTGGGTGTTTTTTTAAACAATTTACAGAGGGATTTACTGAACCTGCTGATTTATGAGACTCAATTGTTGGGCTGGAAGTAAACGCACTAGCTATTCCATTGTGTGTGTGGGGGGGGTAATATGAGAATTTCTTTTTCAAACTCATGAGCTTTCTTTCTTCAGGCTGTTGAAAGAGATATGGATTTAACTTGAAAAAGCTATGGCCAAAATCCTCTCATGAAGACAATTATAGAATTATAAGATCTCAGAGCCTCGAGAATCTCACGACCCACTTATTCCCATACTCTATTTTGTGAATGAAGATACTGAGATTCAAATAGTTTTCATGGAGCTTTTAAAATGCGAAAATATTCTATTAGAGTCTTGCCAGCTGCCCGGTTAATTTAAAGGTTTGGGCTTCGTAGTTCAAGTTCCCATTCAGTTTCTCAGTTTCTGAATGCTTCCCACTGGGACACAGGTCTGGGTGTGGCGCTCATTACTTCCCATCCTTCCATCCTGCTTCTTTCAGCCCGCTTACCTAGAACTCAGCTCACTCCCATCTCCACCTCTTCCTCTACTGCTAACTCTGGAAGAAACACACATTCAGCTCAAGGACTCTAATTTCTCCATGGAGAAGGAAGGATTTGCGGGGACCCAAAAAGTTAGGGAATGGCTCCCGGTGGGTGCCACATTGTCTCTGTGACTGCACTTGCTGCAAAGTGTCATAGGTTGGACCACTAGAAACCCCAGAAACCGAAAAATGCCACAGACGTGGGGAAGACTTTGGCTGGGGGATCTCTTGAGAAACTTTTCTGGGTGATCTGCCTTTTCAGCATTTCTCCATCTACCCTTCATCACCTAGCTCCCAATGTCCCCCAACAAACTGAGGACTTCAGGGAAAAGAGTGTCATTTAATTATGAAAACACATAGTTGCTTTTTCCCCCAAACTAAACATTTCTGAACAATAAAGAAGTTTTTGAAAGCCATGGCAGTGTTTTAAAAATGTCTTATTCATTTTACCAGATTAATCCAGAGTTGATATAGGTTGTGCAAAGAAAATGTGTGAGAAGCTGATCTACATTAGTGATATATAGGAGTTGGAACATAGATCTGACCAGACAAGGTTCCACTTTCTTTTGTGATTGTTCTGGCATCCAAGTCTGAACTATGACTTTTCCCATCATTTTGGGGAATGGAGAGTGGGCACTTGTGTCTTGGCTCAAAAAGAATGAACAGGGTAAACTACTGGCTCTTCTTTCTGCTTCAAGTTGCAGAAAATCCAACCAATAGTGGCTTAAACAAACTGTGGTTTATTCTCTCATGGCAGGAATCCTGGAGGTGAGGGCGAGTAGGGTCATTTCAGTGGCTTGTTGATTTCGGAGACCTGGCAGGAAAACTTTTCCTTGACCAAGTGAGGTCTGAATGGTGGTAGTTGGGACCTGCGAATTAATTGACAATCTGGAGTTTTCTTCAGAGTAACAAGAGAAAATGTTATCATACACTCATGCAGCAGCATTCTATAAAGAGAATCTCTTTGAACAGCCATGGGTAAAGGTTTATATACTATCAGCATAATAAGGGCATGTTGGTGGTCAGAGCTTCTGTGGGAAAGTGTGGGAGGTTCTTATAAGGTTTGTGACACATTTTCACAATTCTCATCCAGGTGCTGGTGCGAATGGTCATTATCCTGCCTGGCTGGAAGGTCCCTGGAGGGGGATTTGTGGCAGCAGAATTCTCACATTCTCTAGGTGCTGAGGGTAAGTCTTCTCTCTCTCTCTCTATCTCTGGCAGCTGAATTCTCAGAGAGCTCTGTTAAAACAAAGTTTAGAGAAACTTTTCTCAGCTGCTGTTTGTTCAGATGTTTTCATTTTGAAGTATGGCTGTTCCTCTGTAACCGTGGGTTCTGCATGCATGGATTTAACCAATCTCAGATGGACTATAGTGGTTTTCAGAGTTTTGAATGTTGTGGAGTTTTTCCACTCAGACTAAAACTTGATCAGGGAGTCCTGATGCTTCTCAAGCTTTCTCAAAGCTTGAATGTAATGTATGTGCTCATGTCTGAACGTGAGCTTTTAGGTGATAGGTCACCATGGTTAAAAGTAAGATTGTAAAACTACTTCTGTATCCAACAGGGCCATTATAATTATTAAGAGGATCATTTAGGAAGCCGAGGATGTTTTGCATTCAGTTTGAGGTGATATTTTGGTAGGATTGATAGGGGTCCTTTGGGCAAATGTTCATTCTGTGGATTTTGAGAGAAAAAGAGAGGTGATCTAAGGTGCCTGCACGCACAGAGGGAGCAGGCCTGTCGTCATGAGGATGCTGGTCGGAAACAGACTCCTCCCACGGGAGATGGGGAGAGGAGGAACAGCTCTGCAGGCTGGGACATGTCTCCACCCTGGCCTCTTGAATCTCACCTTGGCTTCTGAGTGTCAACTATCTCACTTGTAAAATTATTTATTTTGAATGAGATAATGTGTGAAAATGTGCAGAGTAAACTATGAAAAGAAATTTTTCATGATTTCCCAGTACAAGCATGGGCAGAAAAGAGGTTGAGTGAGTTATTTGGAGGGGTTCGTTCAGCCCTGAATAGGGGTCCTCACTGCTTGTTACTGTCTTTCCAAGAGCAGTTATGACTCCTCCTGTGTCCTCATGGCTCACCCTGCAGTACAGGAAGCTGGGTCCTCATTAGGAGGTAACTTCCCATTATTGACAAAGAGTCTCTCCTTGACCAACCTTCAGTCAGGCTCCTCTGAATCTTCTCCCTAACTAAACCTCAACTCTGGGGCTTCTGTGTTTGTCTTGACATTGCCTGATTTTAGCAAGAGTCCTGCTAAGTTGCTTTAGCCAGAATACTCCATCCCCGATATCTGATCATCCTTGATATCTGATTGGGTTCCTCACCCCCACCATCCCCCAGGTGACATCTGATCACCATGGCCTGCCTTGAGCAAGAATCCTGGTAGGCTGGTTTAGCAATAATTGCCCTCCCTCTTAGTAATTTTCCATTTATTGACCACCAGCCTCACCTCACTCCTTGGCTGTAAAACCCCTACTTCTTGTTCTATTCTGACTTGAGCCAGATCACTGTCTCCTCCTGCAAAATCCCACTGCAGTGATCCTCACACCTACTGCCATGGTCCTGTATAAAGTCACCCATACCATTCTTTAGCAAGTGTCATAAAAATTTTTTTTCTTTAATGTATTCTCTGGGACAGCAATGTTGTATCTTATTTCATGGACCAATTTGTTGTAGGTAATTTTTTCTCCCAGCCTTCCTAGCAGAATGTATATGTGGAGTGACATAAACTTTTATAACTATTTCCAGAGAGGAATATAATTTGGACTATTTGTTCCTTATGTTTGGTGTACTGGTAAAGGAACCAGGCAATAGAATGTGAAATTAGTCTATTCTTGGGACAGTAAAACTCTATAAAAAAGGAACACAGGGATATGTCTATTCAGATCTGCCTGTGGGAAAACAAATCAAGATGGAGTGGCCGAATGTGAATTGCTTCATCTAAAAATGACAACCATTTTAGTATAATATGGGCTGGCGTCTTTGTCTTATAAGCCTTGGTTTAAGAATATTTACAACCAAGTGGTTCCAGAGTCTTAAGGGATTTTACTTCCCTTATATTCCACAGGTGTTGGTTTTGCTACCATTGATTTCTGTAGCTGTCCTCAGCTCTACTCAGCCCAGGTGGACTATGGTTTCACAAATTTTAGATGAAGAATATGTTCCTAGTTTTCATTTTATTTCTGTTATCATGAGGCACTTTGGACAAGTCTCAACCTGGGGAAACAGCTCATTTTCCTGCCATCTATTGAGTACACTGATATTAGGAGAGGTAATGGCACCCCCCTCCAGTAATCTTGCCTGGAAAATCCCATGGACAGAGAAGCTTGGTGGGCTGCAGTCCATGGGGTCGCTAAGAGTCTGACACGACTGAGCAACTTCACTTTCACTTTTCACTTTCATGCATTGGAGAAGTAAATGGCAACCCACTCCAGTGTTCTTGCCTGGAGAATCCCAGGAACGAGGGAGCCTGGTGAGCTGCCGTCTATGGGGTCGCACAGAGTCGGACATGACTGAAGCAACTTAGCAGCAGCAGCAAGAGAGATTTAAAAGATTTTGGGGAGCAGGTATGTGTTGCTCATTTCCAAACCTCACCTTGTCCAGTAAATGTTGGGAGGACCTGAAGATCCATATGTTATTGGAGAAAGCACTGGAGTGGGGAACGCTGCCATTCAAAGGCACTTCCCTGTCACCCAGCCATTTTATATTTACAAACGGAAACTAACACAAGACTGTAAAGCAACTATGGGTGTGGATGTGTTTGTTCAGTCTTGTCCGACTCTTTGTGACCTTAGAACTTTAGCCTGTCAGGCTCCTCTGTCCATGGGATTTTCCAGGCAAGGATACTGAAGTGGGTTGCCATGCTCTCCTCCAGGGGATCAAACCCATTATTTTATGTCTCCTGCATTGTCAGGCAAGTTCCTTACCACTAGCACCACCTGAAAAGCACCTATACCTGCGTGCATGCTAAGTCACATCAGTCGTGTCCAACTCTGTGCATACCCATGGACTGTAGCCCAGCAGGCTCTTCAGTCCATGAGATTCTCCAGGCCAAAATACTGGAGTGGGTTGCCATTTCCTCCTCCAGGGGATCTTCCTACCCTAGGAATCGAACCTGTGTCTCCTGTGTCTCTTGCACTGAAGGTGGATTCTTTACCTGTTGAGCCATCAGGGAAGACCCTGGGAAGCAACTATACTCCAATAAAAAATTTAAAAAGAATTTCAAAGGGATAACTTCACTTAGTATAGATTCAGCTCTTCTAACTGTAGGTGGAAGAGACTAAAGCCCACTAAATAATTTTTTTTTTAACTTAAAAATTACCACAGAAGTAAATTTTCTTTCAAATTACTGTATTTGCTCATGATAATGAAATCAATTCGTATGCTTAAATCTGTTCTAATTCTTAGCTGCTTTTGTCTCTAAAACATACTGATACTTGAAACAAAGACTTATCCATCTTCATGCTTACCTTCCAGTTTGAAATCGTGAGTACATCAGCAAAGCTCTCCTCATAAACACAGAGACTCAGGAAATGTCATGTTGATAGAAGCCCCTTCTTAATAATTTTTGGAACATGAAAACCGAAAAATGTCTGTCAGGAACAAGGTCAGCAGCCTCATTCTTTATGTTCTTTGGTGGCCACCTAAGTGATATTGAATCAGAGCTCATGCCTTTAAAGCTAGCTCATGCTTCTGCTAAGGAGGTAATGTGGCTCTCAAGAATTTCTCTGTGTCTGTGAATTGCACTGGAGGCCAATCAGCTTCACCCTTCCAAGTCTCCTAATTATAGGCTAAATATGGGAAAGTAAATCTAATAAGGGATCCCTCTCCTGGTGCAGTTATTTTTAGAAATGTATTTAGATGACAGGGATTCTATTCAAGTATGCCTATTATGTTTAAAGGTGACCTTAGGGAGGGTGTGGGTCTTCATTATTTCTCCACAGTAGAGCCAGCCTTGTGCCGGTGCAGTCAAGCTGTCACACCTGGCTCTCTGTGATCAGAGAAATGTCAGGAGACAGAGTGACACTCACAGGCCCTGAGAGCAGATCCAACCCACGACCTTTGCCTCATTAGCAGCCTGACCCAACCAATCAGAGAACAGCCTGCCTTTGATTCTGTAGCACAGACATGGCTGTGACAAGGACAGTGATCACCTCCTTGGTGTGACTCCAAGAGGAAGTCCTGAAGTGCTTTGTCAGTGCCGACCACCATCATAGGATGCCTTTCACTGTGTGTCTTTCTGCCTTTGTGGGTCTCATTCTCTCTTTAATTAAGATGCCAGGATGCTCAAGCTATTCACTGATCTTATGTAAATGCAAGCAACTTGAAATCTCCATTTTCTTATTCTCAGAAATGCATCAACTCCTTGCAGATATGCACTGAAATCCAATTATCTAGATTTTCAGATTTGTTTTTAATTTTAAAAAAATTAATTGTTCCTTTAAAAGGATTCTGGACTTACAAAATATGTAGCAAAATAGTACAAAGAATTTCAATATACCCTTCACCTTACTTCCCCTAATGTTAACATCTTATGTAATCTTAGTTTAATGATTGAAACCAGGAAGCTAACATAGGATACTCTTAACTAATCTACAGACCTTACAAAAATGTTTCTAATTGTACCACTAGTATTCTTTTTCTGACCTAGGATCCAGTCCAGGTTTACACATTATATTTAGTTTTCCTGATTTCTTAGTCTCCAATCTGGGACAATTTCTCAGTCTTTATCTTTCCTGACTTTTGAAGAATATCATTCAGTTATTTTGTAAAAAGTTCCTCAATTTGAGGCTGTCTTTTCCTCAGATCAAATTCAAATGATAGATTTTGGTAAGAACTTCACAATAAGTTTCCTAATATGTATGAGTTCCATTCCGAGAGCACTATAAGATGATTAATGAAAACATAAGAATAATACTTTTAGCAGGTATATGTATGGTAACATTTCTAACAGTTATCTCTTCATGGAGAAATACAGAACATGAAAAAATAAATCAGGATGTCTGTTAAACATAGAATAGATTGGCGATTATTTGTTTAAAAAAAATGGAGATTCTATACCACTTCAGACTTTTCCTGATGTAAGACAATGGGAAAAAGAAACGTACCATTCATTGTATTCTACTGGGCTGTGTATCTGCCAGGTCATTTATGAGGATTATAATGCATATTCTCAACCATTTCAGCTCGCTCTTCCTTTTTATTCTGATTTGGTCACCCCCTTTATCTGTTTTTATTACAAGGCTGAACAGATCTGGTGTGGCAATCAATAAGAATAATAACAACAGTCACATAACTGCCAAGACTTCAGAAAAAGCTCTGACTTCTGGTGAATCCCATGTCCCCATTTCCCTGCATCCCCTTTGAGAAACAGGTTCTGTTTCACAAGGCAGTTCAGGGCACCCCACATATTGTGAGGCAGGTTAGCAGTTGCTGGTGGAGGAAAGGAACCCCTTCCCCCAGTGTTCCAGCATGCTGTGTGCTTAATATTCCATGTCAAAGACAGCAAACTTGCCGATCATAAGACATTGTGAATATAGTTCTTTCCAAGTCTCTGGGTAGATAATCATATTGTTAGTTATTGGAAATCTGATACTCTACCTAAGTGTTTATTAATAGGTAGGGCAGTCCTGCTTGCTCAAAAATAGCTAAAAGCTCTTTATAACATGTTTAAATGGAATACAAACCAACATTTATAGAGTGGTTAAATGTAATTCAACTCCATTAGTAAAATAACATGCTATTTACAAATAAAACACTCAAATCAACTGTGGTCTACAAAATTCTCCACACCCCTTCCTATCCCTTTCTCCTTTTAATGTCCTCTTTGAACATTATTTGAAAAGCATGCCTAATTGGTCTGAACCTAAACAAAGCTAGATTTCCCCACCTTGTTTCCTTAAAAAAATGACTGTACTTTTTCTATTTAATCTGAAGCTGTAATAAGAATGATTATCAGTTACCAAGTAGGATTACATAGCATTTGTCACTTGGTCAGGGGCAACACTAGAAAAAAAAAGCCCGTGTAGTAATGTGAATGTGCTACCCAGATCATGAACAACTATGCATCTCCAAGTCTTCCTGCACCTTTAAAATGGGAGACAAGGGAGTGGGTATGGCTGAGTTGAATCAAGAGAGGGGTGAGGGAAAAAAGGAAGATGTTTTGCTGTGGCCATTGGAGGCTCTCACCCCACTGACACACTGTGACCTTGACTTCCTGCCAGTGTCCTGCATGGGCTGCATCCATGTTGCTTTAACACATTCCAGTCCTTTCCCTGTTCCAGAACTGCATTTGAGTGCTTTTATCTTGGGAAATTGACTTACCAGTTAAATACGGTAAATCGATTCCAGTTTAATGCAGCGGCTATAATAGATAAGAAGCCCAGAAAGAATAGCCATATTTTTATGTTTATTTTATTTTATTTTTTTTCAGACATTGGCTCACATTTATTTAAACTGTCATGGGATGACTTTTTTTGTGAGCAGATTCCAAATATTTGTTGCATACTTAAATCTTGGATGGATGTCAGTAATGCAACAGTACATTGTACTTGAAGGAGTCAAAGGTGCATACAAACATTAGCAGAGAGCAGCGCTGGATATTATGGTTTAGCCTTCCTGCATTTTAGATCTTTTTTTTTTAATTTTATTTTATTTTTTAACTTTACAATATTGTATTGGTTTTGCCATATATCAACAGTATTCTTGGCAGGAAAAATATGACTGAAGAAAAGGGTGTATTACTGTGACATATGGCTTACCAGGTGGTGCTAGAGGTAAAGAACCCACCTGCCAATGCAGGAGACATAAGAGACACAGGTTCAATCCCTGGGTTGAGAAGATTCCCTAGAGGAGACGTGGCAACCCACTCCAGTATTCTTGCCTGGAAAATCCCATGGACAGAGGAGCCTGGCAGGCTACAGTCCATACGGTCACAAAGAGCTGGACATGACTGAAGTGACTTAGCATGTAGCATGGCCCCATTGACGATGTCTTTGGAATAAAGCTATTTTGACAATTGTCAAATAAATAGCAAAGTGAAAAAAAGAATGAAAAATTATACATATGCTGTAATCATGACTCCAGAAAATAAATTAGTGCGTATGACTATGATTGGGAAGAAGCACAATAGAATGTTAAAAATTTCATTTCTGTGTGGTAGGGAATATTGATGATTTTCATCTTCCTTTAACTTTTTCTTGTTTCCCACACTCTGTATTAATATAATAAACATGAATGCCTTTTCATAATAAAGCAAAATGAGTAAACTAAGACACATACACACATGTACATGTCCTGAAAATGTATTTGAAAAGGACTTTTAAATCATACAAACTACTGGGTTTATTTGGAGACTGAAATTCCTGTTATAATCCCACTTTGAGTTGATAGCATTATCTTCAGGAGGATCTCATTTTAAAATGTAACATGCTGCTTCTAGAAGGTAATATAAATCCATTAACATCTCAGAAAGAAAAATGTGTCTAATTTTCTGGCCTGGGCAGACTGCAGAGGGCATGAACCTAAGGGCATGGAAGACATATTTTGATGGAGAAAAGCCCAGGACTTGGAAATTTTTGGCTGGTTCTCCATGCAAATGCTTGGGAGGAAGTGACACTGAAGAAGAAGTTTTCAAGGTAGAGAAACATGGTCTGGCCTATGGGAAGGGTCAAGGGGAATGAGGTGAGAGGAACAGCCAAACTAAACTTGCTCTATGTTTTATCCTCGTTTCATTCTGCAGCAAACACGCCTGTTCATAACTCTGTGCAGATATCTGTTTCTTTAGGATGAATCCCTGAAAGTGAAAATACTGTATTAAAGGGTATGGATAACCTAAGACTTTCCATAGTCAATTTCAGGCACATTCTAGGTAAAAGCACTATGTAATATGTGCCAGACGGAGAGCACCTAACCCTGAAGAATTTCCATGCGACTTTACACAAAAAGGAAAAGCCAGCCACTCCCTACACTCTCTCAGGACTTTCAGGAGGGCTTCAGTACTTGCACAGGGAGTTATTTTGAAGTCACTTACTCTGAGTAACAGATGGAGCTACCTGAACCTGGAAGTGAAACACGCCATCAACCAAGGTTCTAAGGAACCAGCTCCCATCTCAGCTTGCACTTTCAAACAGACCTCTTTGTTTACAGCAGTTGAATGTGGCTGTCTACTAGGGATCAAATTAACTGAAAATAAGCTCTGGAAGGCTGACAGCTTTAATTGTCATTTAATAGACCCATTTCCTAAACTCCCTAATATCTTGTGTTGATTGTGATTGTCAAGGGTCCCACGATTAAATCTAATTTAAATTGATGCTCAATTTGGCCAGGATTGAAGAACTACTGGGTGGCAATTGTGCAACATAACTGGGTAAAATTCCTTTCATCTGTCGGTGGTTAAAAGTATTTGAACTTTTATGCTTAAAATACAGCCCATCTGGAATCCTTAAATGAAAGCTTTAATTCTCAGAGAAAGGATTTGAAGGTCTCTTTGTTTTCCGCAGAAGGCTTTAAAAGGCAGTCTGCAATTAATTTATGAAATCACGGGCAAAATAAAATTCTTTTTTAAACCAGATTTTAATAGGCTCATATCTCAACCTTGGCTTGGTAGTGTTTAGAATGAAAGGATGCTGGTTATTTGTATGACCTCTGGGACACCTATGATGATCTGGTGAAAAGAAATTATAATCCTTCAGCCATTCATGCTTGGAAGATTACTTGCAGTAGGCACATACATTATCCATGTCATGCTTTCCTTTTGGGGAATGTTCAAAGGTTATTACAATAACCAGCAAGTGTATAATGGATCAATATTTGCTGCACTAGTCTTTTTGGTGGTTGTTGCTCTTTCCCCTTATTCTCTATTAGGTTCATCCATATCAGTTAAAGAAATCTGGATATATGTTCTTCACATAAGGTATCCCTCTGCTCTTCCTGACAGAGGGATAGGCAGATGCCAGGCACACTTTATACAACTTGAGGTTCTCATTAAACCTTTGCACAAGATTGAGTCCTGTCACATAAATTAATCGAGCTTCTCTGAAACCTACTTAAGGATTATGTCCCTTTTATTGCCAGCAGTCCCAAAGCAGGTTCATTACAAATATGAATCAGACAGGAGACACAGTTGTATGTGCACATCAGAAACCTTAAGGCTGTTGATTCTGTTTTAGAAAATGTGGTACTTCATCCATGACAAAGGTGAGAAATGATGTCTCCGAATCCCTAGCACATGTCTACACCTCAAAATTCTTGGTAATGACAGTTAATTGAAAAAGTCACCATTGGGTGGAAAAATCTTTTGGGGATCAATACATTGGTACAGTTGCCCAAAACTGGGGTTAATAAACCATCCTGGGTTATAAGAAGGAGATGATGTGGTGGAAAGAAGAATATTTGATATATATTGTCTAATATGGAAGATAAAATGAGTTTTAAGATGATGGTTCACATTTTGGGATAATGCTTGATTCTTTCTGTTTCTATATGACCTTTATTCTCTTTCACAAAGTGCCAATTGTGCTCTAGATATAAAATCAACAGAATTTGCTGTGATAAAATTTCTTGCCCTCAAATTTGCTGATTGGAAAAGAGGCTAACATACAAAGGGACATGTTTCATTTTTACTTATGTAAATAATGATGTAGAAAATAACACTGTGAATCTGAAAAATTAAACATTTTTTAAACTTGTGAAAAAACCCTTGATGTATCCCTGTGGTTGAAAAAGATATCCTAGTTTCTTTTTCAAGATTCGAAAGCAAGGGCCATGAGCTGGAGCTATTTGCTCATTTGAAGTAAATTGCCTTGACAGTGCATAAGAGAGAGAAGTGCACTGAGATAATTGGGTTCAAAACAAGTGTTTGCAGAGTGGAGACAGGAAGCTTTTCGTACAGGTGAAAAGATGTATATATGAATGATTGGGTTAAAGGTCGACTTTGGGAAAGGATACAAATAAGGATCATAATTTTATGATGAGCATAAAAGGGAGAGAATATTTGAATGTTGACTCGGGAAGCACAATTCCCTACTATGTGCACAGCTGAGCATCTGGTGGAATTCAGGCATCTGCCACGGCGGGCACCATAGTAGGAGCCCCGTCAACATCCCTTACCCAACTTTGGTGCATGGTTCCCGACCACACTGAGGGCTTTCTCCCTCAAGCATCTGGCTTTTCGCTCTTCCTTGGCTCACATCCCCTGAGCTACACTCTGCTTCCTGGAATCACTTCCTAAGTAAGTTACTTGTACTCAAGATTTTTCCCCTGACTTTTCTTTGGAGGGAATCCAAACAAAGATACATGCAGAATAGATTCATGATAGAGAACAATTGAGGGCATTTTTGTAAAAAAAAAAAAAAAATTTGATCATGTTTGATTTACATTCAGAAGAAAAGAGTTTATTGGAGCGGTAAGTATTTTGATGAATGATGGTGAGGAAAAGTCATGAAGGGAAGTATTTAAGGGAAATAACAAGATTTACTCCCAGAGTGGTCACGAGGTAACTGATTAACAGGTTGCAGTGGAAGGTGATTCTTAGTTTGGGGTATGGTTACAAAGTTTGCATCATCAGTAATGATTGGTGGGACTTCCCTGGTGGTCCAGTGGCTAAGACTCCATGCTCCCAATGCAGAGGGCGCGGGTTCAGTCCTTGGTTGGGGAATTAGATCCCAAATGCTGCAACTAAGACCCAGGGCAGCCAAATAAATAAATAAAATAAATATTAAAAATAATGAGTGACGATGTGAATAGGAAGAAAATAGTTGGGAGGGAACCATACAAGGAATGAATAATTGTGTTTAGCATGTGAAGTCCTTAGAATTTCTGATGCTTCCCCTCAATGGGCTGTATCATTGTATTCTTTCCAGTGGAAGTGTTCACTTGTACAACTGCAGCTATATATTTTTTCTTTCCTTTAGAAAAAGACCAATGTGGGAAGATGAAGGCAAGGAAACCCAATGTTCTTGGGTTTCTAAATGATTTCTAAGGCTTCCCTTGTGGCTCAGCTGGTAAAGAATCCAGCCTGCAATGTGGGAGACCTGGGTTTGATCCCTGGGTTGGGAAGATCCCCTGGAAAAGGGAAGGACTACCCACTCCAGTATTCTGGCCTGGAGAATTCCAAGGACTGTATAGCCCTGGGGTCGCAGAGTCAGACACGACTGAGTGACTTTCACTTTCACTTTCAAATGATCTCATTGTTTGTAATGCGTGTTTGTTTTTTTCTGCCGGCCTCAAACACCTCAAGAAACAAACAAAAAGTGCCTTATTACAGAGCAACACTCGCTCAGTGGTTCAGGTTGACAAGGACACCTTAGAGCTGTTTCTTCTGACTTCGTATAGTTGGATCCTCTTAGCATTCAGTGATACTGAACTAGTGATTCTCATTAATCTAGGGGTTTTTTGAAGCTGATGATACAGTGTTTCTTATAGTTTAAAATTCTTTCTCTACTTAGCCTTTTTACACATTTACAGTTCTACTCTGGATTAGTGAGGGTGCTGCCTTTCTGGAACCATCTGAATGAGTTTATAACCCGTAGGGCCCAGGTCTGCTTTCAAGGTTATGCGTTGAGTTAGGAGATGACAGGATGACAACAGAAAAATGGAAGTGCTTTTCCCCACCAGCCTCTCTCACCATCTGATGTGTGGAATTTTTTCCAGCTTTCACAGCTGAGGCATTGCTAATTGTTGAATTTGCATTAAGATTGTAAGCTCTGGCAAGCCTGAAATTCATTTTGGCTCATGTCCTCAGCCTCATTCCACAAATAGTATCTCCAGCTCCAAATGCTGAGGCCAAGGGAGAAGCTCCCGAGGAGTGTAAGACAGTGTAAGACATAACTTTGGCCTTTTCTTATTGTAGAAGGATGCATTTGATAAAAGTAGAAAAGAATTCAAAAACTTAGAAAATGTTCCCTTAGCAATACCTTTCATGTGTCATTTTAAACCAAATTACTTAACATTCTGTGGGGGAGGGACTGATTTTCTGTTCATTAGGAGCAATTTGGGCAGAGGGAAAATTAGTTTTTTTTTTTGGCGGGGGGGCGTGGATTTTGATCATTTCCTTCCAGCTTCTTTCAGTTCTAGCCAACAACTCAAAGATGGTAGCTATGTGGGAGGTCGATCTGTGTTTAAATCAACACTGACTCAACATATATCCAAGCCTTGCTTCAGAATTCATCATGTGGTGATAGCAAAAACAATTTCAAGGGTAAATGAACATTTTTTGAAGGTGGGGATTTTTTGTTGCTGAAAATACTGCATTAAATGATTATGCTTCTCTGAGTTGTAAAGAGCTAATATGAACAGGTTTTTACAGTGTGAAGATTTTTTTCTTCCTATAATTTCAGTTGATTTTACTAAAAATGGAATAGGGAGTGTCAAAGGGAGGAGTCAAATTGCAAACCCACTCCCACTTTTTCCCTTCCTATTAATCACATGCAGTCACTTTCTAGAGAGCAATTAGGATAAGCAACAATTTCTTCATCTTAAAATTAGCTTTTAAGAGCATCCATCTATATTCAGAGATTTAATAAACACATCTCAGCTCAACCACCTACATCGACCATGATATTATAAAATGTGATCCCTTCTCCTCTGCATTTTCCCTAGACTGATGATTATTTTATTTTCTTAATGAATGAAGAATGCCTTTAGATGTCAGTTATCAAATTGGCAAATAATCCTGTTTAATAGCCAAGAAAAGAACAAAGGAAAAGACAGACTGTCCCCTCCTCCAAATGAAAAATTCAAAGAAATATGGTTGGTTTGATGAATTCTGAGAGGAAAAAAATGTGAGACCAATAAATCTCTGATTTTATTGCATGTTTTGAATTTTGAATTGTTTTGGGATAATATGGAAGCAATTGCAAACAACTGGAACAGTTCAGTTCTTAAACAATTTGCATATAAACAGGAGGAAAAAATTATCATACTAGAGTTATTTATTTCTTGATGAAAAGAGCAGAAACAACATTAAGACCTTGTGATCAGTTTTTCCAGATGCCTGAGTTTATAGTATAAATGTTTACATTGAGGGGAAAGAACTGATTTTGTAACTCTAACTTTCAGAACTTAGATTGGAGTTAGAATTGGGGGGTGGGTAAGAGGGAGGTGTCAGAGTCTTTGTGACCCTGTAAACTGTAGCCCACCAGGCTATATATATATATATATATATATATATTTAAGTATATGTATTTATGCACACACACACACATATATATGTATATGTATATTTAGTCACTCAGTCGTGTCCAATTCTTTGTGACCCTATGGGCTGTCTATGAGCTTCCCCAGTGGTGCTAGATGGCAGAACCCATCTGCCAATGGAGGAGATGTAAGAGATGTGGGTTCAGTCTCTGGGTTGGGAAGATCCCCTGGAGAAGGGCATGGCGACCCACTTCAGTATCCTTGCTTGGACAATCACATGGACAGAGAAGCTCTGTGAGCTACAGTACATAGGGTCACACAGAGTTGGACACAACTGAAGCCACTGAACACGCATGGATTGTCTATATGCTTATGGCTGATTCATGTTGCTGTATGGCAGAAACCAACACAACATTGTAAATTGTCCTCCATTGAAAAATAATAATAATACAAAAGGAAGCAGAATTGGGGAGTGGAGGTGGGAAACAAAGAATATTACAGGTTATATGTTGCTGTGTGATAAATCACTCCAGACCTGAGTGATTAAGCCGCAGTCCCATCTCATGATTGTTAAAATATGGTAGTTCTACTTATAGTTTTTGGAGTAAATTTTATATTGTTTCTATAGTGGCTGAAATTTCCATTCCCATCAACAGTGTAGACTTTTAATGATGTCCATTTTGACAGGTTTAGGTAATATCACATTGTGGTTTTGATTTGCATTTCTCTAATACTTAGCAATGCTGAGCATCTTTTCATGTGCCCGTTATCCATCTGTATGTCTCTTAACACACTTTTAATCTTGCTCTGTTTGTTTTTAGAAGAAACTGTAAATAGGTATTTAAATACTCTTGTTTACATTTAACCTTCCAAAAAGTAGTACTCTCAAAATTTAAAACTCAAGGGCTATTTTAAGTGCTTTGAATGATGGGAACAGATTCTTTTCTCTTAGGCTGACTGTATGGGGGACTCAGGAACATTTGCTGTTCTCTAGATCCATCCATCTACTCTCAGATTTAGCTGGTACTTGAGGTCTGACTCGGATAAATTGGGAGCAACATTATGATGAATCTCCATGCTTATTCCTTAGATGAAATTGGTTCTGAGCTGCAGTCAAAATTAGGAAAACTTTTGAGAGTCAAGCTTTGGTCCAATGACCTTTTTCTGCATCCTCAATGTTAAGGTCCGGCTAGTGGGTAAGGGTTGTGGCTACAGAGTAAACTGATGAGAATTCTAGAAGAATCTTCTCTCCTGCCCCAGGAGTTTCAAATCGGCCAAGTGGTTCCTAGGGTAATACCAGCTTTTCTTTCCTCAGGCAGTTCAGTGAGATAATGCAGTGTCTATAAATGATAAACAGTTAGGCACAATTTAGGTATCATAGTAGCAGCAGATTATAAGGGAGAAAGTATAGCATTTGGAATCAGAGACCCAGGGATCCAATTTTAGCTATATCACCTAACGACTGGTGAGCTTGGTGATGCAGGTTTGTTTTTTTCTTTTTTAAATTTTAGGTTCATAATTATAAAATGAAAGCGTGACTATCATGGGTTGAATTATGTCCCCTCCTCCACGAATTCATAGGTTGAACTTTTAACCTCCAGTTCCTCAGAATGTGAGTGTATTTGAGATATATCTTTAAAAGGTAATTAACTTAAAGTTTTATGGATGGGGTCTAATGCTATATGCTGTTGCTGTTTAGTTGCTAAGTCATGTCTGACTCTTTGTGACCCCATGGACTGTAGCTCGCCAGGCTCCTCTGTCCATGGGATTTCCCAGGCAAGAATACTAGAGAGGGTTGCCATTGCCTTCTCTAGGAATGCAATATGACTGGTGTTCTTATATGAAAAGAAGATTAGAACACAAATGAACACAATGCATAGATGAGATACCCAATGAGAATGGCCATCTACAAGCCAAGGGGAGAGGTCTTTGAAGAAACCAACGGTGCCAACATTTTGATTTTGGACTTCTACCATCCAGAATTTTGAGAAAATATATTTCTGTTGTTCACATTGCCTTGTCTTTGTTACTCTATTATAGCAGACCCAGCAAACTTATGCATTGCCTTTGGAAAGGTTTTTAAATATTCAAATCACTGTGTAAATATAAAATTATTAGTAAAACAATATTTGTAGCTACTATCCCAAATATTTTGAGACTGAAGGAATTTGAGAATTGGGTAGATTCCACAAAGTTCCCAGCTATGGAGATTTCCCCAGAACATCAATAATCAGTGTGTCAAAGGGTGTTTCTTGACTTGGGCTCATTTAGTAGCAAAATGTGATGGAAATGGAGGCATTTCCTAATTCTGGCCAGGCTATGAAACCCAGAAAGAAAGTAAGGAAGCTCTTTGTTCTGTGGTCCTACATTAGTTAATGGCTGTCTTTCAGCCCAGAAGGAGAATCTAGTTCCCTCTGTATCACTCAGAATTCCCAAGAGTAGCTGAGCTAGCAGCCAATTTCTAGGAAAGAATTTGAGTCATGGGATGAAAGTGTGGTTATTATTTAAGAAAAGGGAATCACCTCAGGTGATTTGTAAGAGACAGAATAAATACACTAAAGTCTGGGTGCTTATTTTTATTTGTGTTGGATAGAAGTAATTTTTTTTAGTCTATACTTTTCAACTCAGTATTTATTTAGTCAAGCTCCTGGAGTACTGGGCACTGCCCTGAGAGCATTATGGGGTAGATTGAATACACTAAAATCACCAGCCCTTTCTTTGAAGTCGATACAACATAATTTGTGTGAGACAGGCTGAAAGCAGCCAGGCAATTGTGCACTGAGTTTGCAAGGGAAAGAAAAAAAGTATGTAAGATTAAGTTCGGAGAAAATTTCTGTACTTATGTCTTTTAGTCTGAGAACGCAACTTTTTAGAGTCTACATGGAGGAGTCAGTCATTCACTATTAAAAAGACTTGGAATCCGTATTTAGGGTGTTCACAGCAGATTTTTAATTTAGTATCTTCTTCCTCCTTCTATCCCCCATTCTCCTAAAGGAATGTTATAATTTCCATGTACAAGTTTTCATGAGCTCTGACCCCACTAAGAGAATTATAATGATGAAAACCTTGGCAAAAAGGATTATCAACTCGGAAGCAGGGTATGAAAAGAATAGATTCTTCAATAACTTTTGTATGACACCCAATTTGTAAGTTTTTTTTTTTAAAGACAAAACTATGAGGATTAAAGCACTCAATTTGATAGCAATGAGCAATGCAAAAATTATAGTGAATTGGAACAAATTATCATCAGTGAAATGCTTTGATCAACCTGACATGAAAGCCATTTGTAACTATAAATGGTTCCTTATTAGGCAGATTAATTGTGTTGATCTGTTTTGGGGGTGAAATTTAAGGTAGGTAATGATGGTAAACATTAGCAAAGGAACCATTATCCTGTAGGATTTGTCAGGGCATTTCACTTCTATTAATATCACTTACACAGAAGCAATCATTTCATTAGGAATTTTATCACTAAATTCATTTTTTAAAAAATGAACCCTTTAGGGGGAAAAAATGAGTTAAAAGTGCTTTCAAAGAGGAAGTGCGTGCCAGCGTGTGCTCAGTTGTGTCCAACTCTTTGTGATCCCAAGGACTGTAGCCTGCTAGGCTCCTCCGTCCATGGAATTTTCCAGGCAAGAAATATTGGAGTGAGTTGCCATTTCCTACTCCAAGGGATCTTCCCAACCCAGGGAACCCATATCTCTTGGGTCTCCTGCATTTATAGGCAGATTTCTTACTGCTAGTGCCACCTGGGAAGCCCTTATAGAAGAAAACACAAACTTTCATTAAAAAAAAAAAAATGCGTTTCCAAGTTAGAACTCATTGAGATGAGGGCAAGGTGAAATACAGGGGTGAATTACTCTTAGGAGAGAGCAGCAATGGTAGAGATTTAGGAGAGATTTAAGCTGGACGTTGAGGAGGCTGGACGTGGCTCTTCCTATATCTGTGACTGAATCTGAGGCAACCACTCCTTCCGCTAAGGAAATATCATGATCATCTTCCCCTTCTCCTTCCTCCTACATCTCTCCTTACTCAGTCAAGAGGAACAGTGTGGTAGATGATTTTCATGGCTTTAGAAGATAAACTGTAGTCTCAGGCTATGTACAAAATGCCTGGACCCATTACAAGTTTTCGCAGAGTTATTAGAGGCTGCTGGTGCCAGCCCACCTTGAAATGACTTCGGACGAGTGGGCTGTAGGTCTGGAGCAACAGACCTGTCGAACAGTGGCACACCAGTCAGTACAGCTGTTAAGAGGTGGGATGAGCCAGTGTGGTTGCTTTTATTTCTTTTGAATTCCTGTTAGCAGCAAGGCCCATCTCCATTTTGGTAGTTGGGTGCAAAGGGACAGTAGGGTTGTCTTCGGTTCAATTCAGTTCAATCGCTCAGTAGTGTCCGACTCGTTGCCCAGGTCAGTATGGGTGTCAGTAGAAAAATGCTTTCTTAATAAAGATTTGCTTGTACCTTGCCTAACATGCTGCTGCCCAACACATGTTTTGGTGAGCAGGTTGGAAGGACAGGAGATGATATGAGCTCTGTCGTAAGTATCTTGGGTAAACACCTGGATGTAACTTTCCCAGGGAGACTGGGGGGACACTCTCTGGAAACGGGGACACAGTGATGAGTTTAATTCCTGTTAGACAACTTTCTAGGGTACATGCTCAGAGATTCTTAATGCATATTATTGCTTTACTCTTACCACAAATAAATATGTGTTATTTTAGAACACTGAGAAAATACAGAGAAACAAAAGTGAGATAATGAGTGGATTGAAACTTTCCACCTGAATAGAAGCACAGTTTACATAGAAGTGTCCATTTTTCTGATCTCTTTCTTTGCATGTACATTTATACATATATACACAGCCAATACAGATTTACCAAAATGTGATCGTTTTATTATAAACATTGTTTTCAATGGTTGTATAATAGTCATTCTAAGATGATACCATAATGTATTTAAACAAGACTCTATTGTTTCATATTTCCATTGTTTCTGAATTTCTCTTAGTATAAACCACATTTTCCTGAATATTTATATAGATAATTACATACATACATCCATTATTATTCCTTGGGATGAATCGAAACATGTATAATATCATGTATGAAACGAGTCGCCAGTCCAGGTTCGATGCACGATACTGGATGCTTGGGGCTGGTGCACTGGGACGACCCAGAGGGAGGTTATGGGGAGGGAGGAGGGAGGAGGGTTCAGGATGGGAAACACAGGTATACCTGTGGCGGATTCATTTCGATATTTGGCAAAACTAATACAATATTGTAAAGTTTAAAAATAAAATAAAAAAATAAAGATAACTAAGAACTTCTGATACATATAACCAAATCATCATTCTAAAAATTTGCATCCAGTTATCATGCATTGAACACACATTTACTAACTGAGCACTGCCTAAGGCTAGGGTTGTGCTATGAGATGAGGATTAAGCAGTGACTAAGACAACACACAGAGAAGGCAATGGCACCCCACTCCAGTACTCTTGCCTGGAAAATTCCATGGATGGAGGAGCCTGGTGGGCTGCAGTCCATGGGGTCTCTTAAGAGTCGGACACGACTGAGCGACTTCACTTTCACTTTTCACTTTCCTGCATTGGAGAAGGAAATGGCAACCCACTCCACTATTCTTGCCTGGAGAATCCCAGGGACGGCGGAGCCTGGTGGGCTGCTGTCTATGGGGTCGCACGGAGTCGGACACGACTGAAGTGGCTTAGCAGTAAGAGAACACAGACCCTGTCCTAATAGAGACATCACTAAGTATGTAAACAGCAGTATTGGATGTCAGACAGGGGAGACCCAGGGACCACCGGGGCTTAAACAGAACCACACAGAGTTTCCAACAGTGTGTGGGTGTGCCTGTGTCCCTTAGTCCCGGCCAGTGTGTTCTAGTATCACTTCACTTGTGTTGTATATTGAAGTTCACAGAAACAAAGATTGTGGGTAGAACTATGCTTTGCATTTGTCTATCTATACAGTCTAACATAGTGCATGATACAATCTTTTATGATCCCTGTCTCACTTAGAATTCAATCTTTTGAAGCACCTTGTTCAAAGATTTAAATTTAATAAACTGAATCAGCAACTGGGGAGGGAATAGTTTCTCAGGTTACAGAGCCCAGCCATCTGCTTCCAACCCCACTCTTCCCTCAGAGAATGTCAGGCATCCATCTGTGGTGGTGGTGCTGGGGGGACTTTTGATCATCTTTCTTTTAGGGAATACAATGAGTTCATTATATTCTTCTTTTCATACAAGTGTATGTTTTCCCTCCCTAGATTGTGAGTAAGTTAATGAGTTGTATTCACAGTTTTGGGATGCAGGAACTCAAAGTTGCTCAGAAAATGGTTGACTGATTGACTGAGTGACTGACTGTCACTTGGCTGTTTTACTGCTGCCTGATGACATTTGTTAGGACTTTGGGTTTAAGTTATAGAATTCAGATGTGCTTAAAGAGGCTATTAAAAAAGTATTGAGCTTGTTAGTTTAAACATTCCTCTCAAGTTCTCGTTTTCCTTAAAGTCTTCCTTTATTGTCCCAGGGTAGAGGAAGACAACTCATCATCATTTTAGTGGCATAGCAGGCTTGGGGAGAGGTCTTAGAGTCCTATATAAGGGAAGCCTCAAGCGGACGACAGATGGAGAAACCCGTCCCTATACCAGGCTGATGGTGAAAAGGAGAGAAAAGACTGAGCTGGACATTTGCCCAAGAGGGGCAGGTGTGCTAGGGAAATCGAGGGAGGCACAGAGGACAATGGTTTTCTGTGTGATACCCCAGGAAGCTGCAGAGGCTGGGCCTTAGAGGCACCCTGTTGCCAGAAGTTGAAGTCTCAAGGAGAAAGCAGCTGAGGCTCAGAGTAGAGTGTTCTGCAGCCACTGAGAGGCAGAGGAAGAGGTGCTATTGGAGTGCAAGCAGAAAGAGGCTAGACCATGGATTACTCCAGGGGCTGCAGCTGTGCATGTTGTCAGGGTGTGAGCAGTGGTCAGATGGACAAAAGACTCCTACCAGAGGCCAGAGGCGCCATGGAGCACTAAGAACTTCTGTGCTCCAGAGTCCAAGGCCACATGAGCTCTGTTCCCTTATTACCCAATACCATTAGGACGGATCTTGCAGACATAGGAGTGAGCAGTTATCCCAGATTAGAGAAAGTCAAGTACGTTTTCTCTCCTCGAAGGCCAGACAAAATTTCTATTTTCTCTGCATATGAGTTGAACTGTGAACAATTTTGCTACTTTTTAGATTAGTTCATCTGTGAGTGGGAATTTATTGGTTCACAGATTCCAAAGGGTTATAAAGGACACAAACTAAGCTGTGAAAAGTGTACAGTCTAACCCGGAGGCAGGAGCTCAGCTTTGTTCTCTTCTAATCTCTGCTTTGTCCACTACCGACCTGCTTTCTCACTATGAATCAGATCCTCCACATGGGGAAGCTTTATATTCTATAGTTTAACCATTAGAGGAAGGGAGGTCTCCCTCAAGGTTGTTTTCCTCTCAAGTTCTAAATCCCAGGGAATGATTGTATTAGTCTACAAGTCGGGGGTCCCATGTGGAACAAATATCTGTATAGTCTGAAGAATGTTATTTCCTTTACTTTAAACATTTTTAAATGTTTTATCTTTATTATTTATTCGGTTGTGTTGGGTCTTTGTTGTCATGGGGGATCTTTCTTGTGGGCCATGGACTTTCTAGTTATGACACGGGCTTAGTTACTCCTCAACGGGTGAGATCTTAGTTCCCTGACCAGGGATCAAAGTCATATCCCTGGCATTGCAAGGTGGATTCTTAACCACTGAACCAATAGGGGAGTGCCTGGCAGGCGGTGTTATTTTTAGTGTTCCTCCCTGCTCTTGGGTCAGTTGCCTGATGCTGAACCAGCAAACTATGGTTAAGCAGTGAGGATCGCATAAGTCCAGACTGGTTCCCATGGTGGCCGTGTATTGGAGGGACAGTTCCCAGAAGAGGTAAGAGTGAGGGTGATGGTGAAAGAAAGTGCCAGATATCCACCAACATGACATCACCCCTCTGCCACCATGTATACACTCCCCAGGACATTCTTGTTTCCTGGGGGAGAAATGGTATATTTGCAGACTCCCTCAGGAAAGTCCAGAGTAATCATACCGGCCTCCAAAATGGACCCAGTGATACCACACACGTGGTTTTACCCCATGTTGAATGCAGACTGGCCTGTGTGATAAAAAAAAACAGTGAGGCGGATGGAATTATGGCTTTGCAGGCTGGGTCATAAATGGCACTGTGGCTTCCATTTGCTCTTACGGGTTGCTTGGTCTGGTTGTCAGGACACTGAACAAGCCCCGGGAGAGGATTACATGGAGAGGAGCCAAGACCTCCTACCACTCAGCAGCACCAACATGTCAGTCCTGTGAGTGGTCATCTCGCTAGCTGATCCTTTTGTCTTCAGATAATTGCCCTTCTGACTACCGTTTCATGAAGGACTCTTACAAGTCAAACTGCCCATCTAAGTTGCTCCCAAATTCTTGGCCATGAAAAAATGGCAAAGATAATAAGTACTTACTGTTCTTTTTTAAGGTACTAGGTTTTGGAGTAGTTTATTATGTATGATTAATTAGTGTCATGTTCCCAAACCAGGCAAATTAGGGTAAACCTTCCAGGCCTGAAGTAGGCATGATGCCTATCTAACATGACTCAAATAGAGAGGAAATGGCCACAGAAACCTAGTTATTTTCCTTAGATTCTATAGCTAGTCTATTAAAAAAAAAAAAAGAATACAGAAAACAAAGAATCTCTGACATGTATTTTTCCTGGTTTGCTAATACCGCTGGAACACTGGGAGAGGAAGTATTAGCACGGTATATTGAGAGAGGGAGGAAGAAAATAAGAAACACTGGAAAAGTGTTTAGTATCTCTGTGTTTTCATCCCCATTCTTTGTCAAGTCATTAAGCCATTTCTGCTCCAACCTCCCTGGGTGGCTGAAGGATCATATGAGATAACAAAGGTGGAAGAGCTCTAAATATTTTCTGCACCTTGCAGATTATCACATGTCATTGTCACAATTGTGAGGACAAAGTGTGGATGTGGGTTAGAATTAGAAACTGGGGAAGAGAGAAACAGAAGAAATACGTGAAAAGCTGCTTATTTTTCCACCTAAGAAGATAGCCTCCTGATAATAGGAACACATTTTTAGGCAATTTTGGATATTACCTTATTATGATTTGGGAATATCTTTGTATGTCAAAATCTTTGTGTCAGATCTCTCCAGTTGCAGAGTTGGTAACAAGCAGATTCCTAACAATTCTTTGTTTGCTGACACACTCCTGACATCCCCCAGCATAAGGCAAATGCAGCTGGGTGTGAGGGTCACAGCTCTTGCTAATCGCGTGATGCTCACTGATATATGACTTCACCCTCTGAATGTGTTATCTGTATCAGTCTTCCCACAGGGACCTCATACCTCAGCAGGTATATTTCATGAGTAGAGGTGTAACTGATGAATCTTCTAATTTTATAGTCTGAAATGGGATGATAAAATGGTAGATTTATAGATATTGTTTCATTGTGCACAACACTCACGTTTCTTATTCCCATCTGGTGTGAAGAAAAGAAATTTGCTCTCCCTTTAACGTGTCATGCTGTTAAATGTATGTTGCTTAAGATTTTGAGCTGAAGCAGAGCTGCCCACCAGCATAAAAGATACGGTGCTGTGGGCAATACTTTAATGCAAGCAGAACTTAACCTAAGGCGTTTTATTGCCATTGCGGTTGTTTTTTTTTTTTTTTTTTTGGAAGGGGACAATAAACCTTTATATCCTGGTTTATTAACAAAACTTGTCCTCAAATTAGGATGGGCTTTCTTAGATACACACCTGGCTGTCAATTCTTACCCAAATTTCATGCTATTAAGTGTGCAGACTCCTCCATTGTCATAGTGTATCAGAAATTCTGCCCAAGGAGTACATTTTCAACTGCAGCCTTATCAGGCAGCCTTCCTATGGCCATGGAAAATGGCTTCTGATAGATTCCAAGGAATTGAAATTGCAAGCTTCTCTCTTCTGAAACCAGAACCAACATTTCTCCCCAGTACCTAACAGGGACTGGCGTCCTGATTCCACAGATTCCATAGAAACACTATTTTTTTTTTTCATGCATATGCTTCAGTAGTAAGCATATTCTCATTAACAAGTCATTTCTTTTATGAGAGAACAATTAGGCATTCATCTTACAATAGATGAGATACACGCACACACACAAAATGAGAGTCACAAAGGAGATGAGAGAGGAAAATAAAGGAAAAAGAATGTGTCTGTGTTATTCAAAATCTCCGCATTCAAATGATATTGGTCTTTACATAACTAACAGTTAAAAAAAGAAGAAGACAATGCAAAATGAATCTGTGAAAGAAATGTACACAAAGGAGTGATAAGTATCAAAGGGCAAATCGTCTTTTTTGGAGTGGAGCAGTAGAAATGTCAGGTAGCAGCATTTGTCACTTTATTAACATCAGTGTATACATTTTTTTTCCTTGACATCAGTTGATACTGCTTTATGGTTTTTTACTTCTCACTATTTCATTTCCTAGCACTTTTTCTTTTCTGGATCTGCATCATTCTGAAACCTACCAAATTTTACCTTAATATTGAAAATGACAAGACCTTTTCCGTGTAAAAATAAATGATTAAAAAATTTTAAATTGCATGTTTTCAAAAATACTGTTAAATAAGCAATTTGAGGGCATGTAAATAAAGCACAATTAGGATCGAAAAGCTAATTGTTTTCAAAGGATAAGAGAAAGAGAGATGTTTTTATTAAAATTATAATGATGCAATTTTGTTCCTGCTAATAAATGAACTCCGCATTGCCCCTCCCCACCCCAGTCCTGTAATTGGTTCATCTATTCCTGCACAGCTCTGACCCTCATTGTTTTATAACAACTGCAATATTTCAAATGGAAGCTGAAGATAACTGGCTTAAAGGCTATTGTGAGGTAAGGAGAAGGGAGGAATGTAGGAAAAGATTCTATTTTCAGTAGTTAATTTAAAAAATGCAGATTCCCAAGTGTTGCTTTCAAATACCGTTTTGCTATCTTGCCCTTTCAGTAGCTAGCTGCTGCAACATGCTGAGCTAATTCCTAACTCTTGAGCTCCGTCACTATATGTTAAAGCAGGGGTGGACCCTGTACATTTGGTCTGATTTCTATGGCACACAGTTTATGTGTGTGTGGAAGAGCACATGTATATGCATCCTGTTTACTTTTCTTGGAATCTGTAATATATTTAGACTCTCATTAAATAGCAGATTATGTGCTGTGTGTTCCTGTGGGTGTGCTTCAGAAACCATGTATATTGACTAAGGTACTCAAGAACTCATAAGAATGTATCAAGTTTGAGGATGGGCATATGTCTTTCAAACTTTCCAGAATGTTTGAGTTTGTTTCTTTATTAACATGGCAGCCCACTCCAGTGTTCTTTCCTGGAGAATCCCAGGGACGGGGAAGCCTGGTGGGCTGCCATCTATGGGGTCGCACAGAGTCGGACACGACTGAAGTGACTTAGCAGCAGTAGCAGTATGTTATTAACTGAGGTAAAATTAGTACATAACATTACCCAAGACCCAGGTGTACAACATTATAATTTGACTACAAAGTGATCACCAACCTAAGGTCCAGTCACCATCCATTATCACCCCTTTCACTCACTTTTCCCTCTTTCCAACCCCTTTCCCCTCTGGTAACCACCAAGCTGTTCTTTTTGTCTATGAGTTTGTTTTGTTTGTCCATTTGTTTTCTTTTTAGAGTCCATACATGAGTGAAATCATATGATCTTTGTCTTTCTCCATCTGGCATTTCTCTTAGTATGCAATGGCAAGATTTCATGTTTATGAGGCTAAGTAGTATATCCCATTGTGTGTACGTGTGTATATTATATATATACATACACATTACCTTTTATTTTTTTTGGAGTTTTTAAAAATCTTTAATGTTGTGGATAAAACTAGCTATCACACTACCTTTCCTTATCCATTCATCCTTTGATGGATATGTTGTTTTCATATCTTGGCTGTGGTAAATAATACTGCAGTGAACATGCGGTGCACATTGTCTTCTCGAACTTGTGTTTCGATATTTTTTGGATATAATCTCAGAAGTGATTCCACTAGCTAGATCAGCCAAATACTGGATCAGTATTTTAAAGATTAATTTTAAAGCACAAGATAGTGTTATTCAAATCCTCCCTTAAGGATTTGCAAACTCATAAATATTTAAATAGGGAAAAAACTCTATCACTCATCTTATTTTTAATAAAATAATTTGGAGACCTGGTGGCTCAGACAGTAAAGCGTCTGCCTGCAACGCGGGAGACCCAGGTTGATCCCTAGGTTGGAAAGATCCCCTGGAGAAGCAAATGGCAACCCACTCCAGTATTCTTGCCTAGAAAATTCCATGGATGGAGGAGCCTGGTGGGCTACAGTCCATGGGGTCACAAAGAGTTGGACACAACTGAGCAACTTCACATTTTTAATAAAGTACTAATGTACTTATTATGTATGTATATATGATAAATAATATCTTCACAGAGAAAGAGATTTAATAGCTCTTTTTCTTGTTACATGAAAAAATAATCTGGTGTTCCCTAAATACTGGTGTGCATTTCATCATTTTCAATCCCACATATTCACCTATTGGTTTTACAAGGGACTTTTGAGAGATCTCAAAGTGATGTTAGGAAGATAACAACAAAACTTAGCAGAGAGTTATTAAGGAAAAAGAATAATAAATAATTAAAGATGGAAAGTATTCAGCATTTATTTTGTACCAGGCATATTTTTATATTTACCTACCATCTCATTTGACACAAATTATGTGTAAGTGTTTGCTCAGTCGCTTAGTAGTGTCTTTTTGTGATCCCATGGACTGTACCCACCAGGCTCCTCTGTCCATGAGATTTTCCAGGCAAGAATACTGGAGTGTGTAGCCATTTCCTCCTTCAGCGGATCTTCCCAACTTAGGGATCGAAACTGTGTCTCCTGCATCTCCTGCATTGACAGGCAAATGCTTTACCAATGCATTGCCTAGGAAACCCATAACTTATGTAAATTTACTATAGTTTTCACAAAATTTCCGTTTGATATAGAAACACATTCATGATGATTAAGAAGCTTGATCAAAGATAAGAATATAAACTGGGAGAAATGATAGTGACTTGGGAGGTAGGGTCAGAGAAGTCTTGTTAAGGAGGCAGCTGTTGGAGAGAGTGATGGGGCGGGGGATGGATGAGATGAGTTGCTCTGTGACGTGTGCTCTGACTTCCTCAGAGTGGTGGACATCTCTCATGTAAGAAACGTGATTGTGCATCATCTCACTGGCTGCACTGGATTCTACTTTATAGTTGTGCCATGACTTTCTTCCCTTCATTCCAGTACCTACTGCTATAAACAGTGCTTTAGGGAGCTGCCTTAGTCACACATACAGAGCCCTCCTGATTATTTCCTTTTGATCAATTCCCAGAAGTAGGATGGAGAAGGCAATGGCACCCCACTCCGGTACTCTTGCCTGGAAAATCCCATGGACAGAGGAGCCTGTGGTCTGTAGTCCATGGGGTCGCTAAGAGTCGGACACGACTGAGCGACTTCACTTTCACTTTTCACTTTCCTGCATTGGAGAAGGAAATGGCAACCCACTCCAGTGGTCTTGCCTGGAGAATCCCAGGGACGGGGGAACCTGGTGGGTTGCCATCTATGGGGTCGCATAGAGTCAGACACGACTGATTCGACTTAGCAGTAGCAGCAGCAGAAGTAGGATTATGTAGTCAAAATGTGTAGGCATTTTGTTTAAGCCCCACAATTCTACGGGCTTCCTAGGTAGCTCAGTAGTGAAGAATCTGCCTGCAATACAGGAGACCTAGGTTTGATCCCTGGGTATGGAAGATCCCCTGCATAAGGAAATGGCAATCCACTCCAGTATTCTTGCTTGGAGAATATCATGGACAAAGGAGTCTGGTGGGCTCTGGTCCATAGGTTCAAAAAGAGTCAGACATGACTGAAGCAACTTAGCACACACACATAGGCACTACAGTTCTACACAGCCCTCTGTGCCTTGTAGGTGGCAGCAGCAGGACTCCAACCAAAGGCCAGGTGACCCAGGGCAAGGTTCCAGCCACCAAAAGACTCTCCTATAATCCATTGGAAGCCCCTCCACAATCTTTTTTTTTTTTTTAATCTTTAAGTATTTGCCAATATGGTACTTAGAAATTTTGCAAATCCTTATTACTCTTCTCCAACATGCCCAATCCTGAAGTCATTATTTTCCCCATTAACCAAAAAGGAAAAAAATCTTTTTCTTGTTTATTGTTACCACCATCCATTCAGTCGTCAAGACTAGGAGTCTTGTTGGCCTCTCTCCTCCTGTTCACCAGGCACATCCCATCACCACCAGGTTTTGCCCATTCCATCTTCTGTCTTTGGAATTTGTCCCTCTTTCCTAGCTCTGCTAACAAAGACTTCCTGCAGGTCCTTATCGTTTTCATATGTCCTGTATTCAATAATTCTTGTCTAGAATTACAAACCTCCACGCTGCCAGTGAGAGGTCTTTGTAAGAGAAAATATATGGGAAAGGATCATGTAAAACCCCAGCTTGAATCCCTTCAGTGCTCCCCGTTGCCACAATCCCTACAACATCAAGTGCAGACACTGTAATTAGGTGCGTTGGTCTTCCACAGTTTGGCCCTGTGTTTCTGCACTGTGTCACTCCTTGTGTCAGCCCCTATAGTATTTCCAGTCTCCAGAGAGCCTTTGTGCTTTGGCCTTTCCTGAATTTGCTCTGTGTGGTGAATCTGTATCATCATTTAAGACAGGGTTCATGCTTATCTTACGCTGATGCCTTCGGTGGCCTCGTAGAGTCGTTGCTGGGCACCCTCTCCCTCATGTCCTCTGTGTACCTTGTGCACCTCACCATCAGAGCAATATAAAAGGGATTTTGTTTTCCTTAAAGCCAAACACTGAATCTTGTCTGAACAACAGAAGGAATAAATGATGTATATTCTTTTGGTAAATTTATCATGAGAGGATAACAGAAGTACCACTGTCATCAGGTGGTTGTGAGATAATGCGTGTGAACCCCTCGCTGCACGTATGGCTCACTGTAAACACTTGATATCTATTAATTATCATTGCTCTTGTTACTGTGATTCATTCAAAAAGACTTCTGATCCAATGGAAATTGTAATAAGAGGGACAAAACAAATTTACAGTGGGCTAACAGATGAGTACAAAAAAGCTGTAGAATAAGAAAAGGGATGCGTCTTTCCTATATGATATCAAATAATGTTGCTGATTTAATATGGAAGGTAATTTTAGGTGTCTGAGATAATAGAATGAGAATAATAACCCTGATTTTGGTAATAATACAATAATACAATAATAACAATATAAATAATAAGACTAATAGTCATTCATTGCTTACTCTGTACCACATCATACCAGACTAAGTATTTCTTATGAATTGTCTCATTTCATTTCCACAGAAGCCTCTCAAAGCAAGCATTTTTGTCCTTTTTGACAAATGAGAACCCCTGAAATTTAGAAAGTTAATTGTGTTGTTTGAGCTTCCACAACTGGACACAGCAGAAGAAGGGTTTGAAGGAGGTGAAATTCATTGTAATTACACCAAGCCCTCAGTGCTTCAGTACTTGACCTCTGAATTAAGCCTCTTTTGTAACTTTGCCCTCAGTCTTTATGTACAAAGGTCCTTCCCCTTGGAGACTGATAAAAGACACCTCAACTTGCAGCATCTTTTCCTTGAAGAAAATCAGGAATCACCTCCTGGGTGATGATCCATGTGCACTTTGAAATATGTTTTTGAGAATTCTAGGGGACATATGAAGAATTTGAATTCTAAGTTCAGCCACTGAGAGCTTTAGCATTCCTTGTGATTTGTGGTTTGTATTACCAATAAAGTAGTTAGACAATGGATACTATAGGATTGAGAAACACTGCCCTAATTTATTTTTTTTTTTTGTCATTGAACACAGTCATAAAAGCCACCTGTTACAAATCAAAGCTACCCATCTTTGACCCACTGGAGTCATCTTCTTTTTGATGTATTGAATTTGAGGTATCTAGATACCAATATTCAGGACCAATAGGCAGTTAGAATTATGAGTCTAGACCTTAGATATTAGGATATCATCAATATATAGAAGTCATAAAAATGGCTAAGAGACTCAGGTAAAGCATATAGAATGAAAAGACAGTGGAAGCCAGGATATATAAAACTCAGGTGAAAGTGAGCTGATGGTCCTAAGACTTTATATTTGGTGAAGAACACTTACTCTTCAGAGATTCTCTTAACTTTGGTATATACAAATCATTTTACTTTTGTGTACCCTTGTCACTCTTACTGCAATCCCTAATTCCATGGCCAAGTCTAAATATGTATTTACAGTTACTTCTAAATTCAGCTACTGAAAGTCAAGTGGGAGCTGATCAGAGCAGAGTCTGAGATCAAATTCATTTGTGTATGTGTGTGTGTGTGTGTGTGAGAATTTCCTCTGACCCAGTGATTGATAATGATTACTTAGTGATAGAATGATGATGATGATGATTATGGAATAACATGCCATTTTAGCTAAACTAAGCCTTTCTCTCTTCCTACAGAGATAAGGTTCTGCATCTCCTTTTGCTGTCACCCTTACTGATATCTCATGCATCTTAGACTATCATCACTTTGACATTCTGTCACTGCTGTGTGCCATTAGCATCCTATTCCATAGCACTCGAGGAGAATCTTGACTGCCCTGTGAATTGACCCAGCAATTTTGGCCAAATGCTTTAGGAATGCTTTTGTACATTATAAACACATCAATGGGAATGTTGATGTGATAATGATGAAATTATCATTCTCTCCCTTTCAGTAGCTTCCAGAAAGCCACTCATATGGGGATGCTTCCCATTCTAAGGTAAAGCTCCTGCCAAGTCCCTGCAATGTTTGGGCCCCTGAGATCTGGGCCAAGAAATGGGTTCAATACCTTTGTCTTGGTTTTTGTTTCTGCTTATTCAACAAGAGACATAAGAATAGTATTACTAAAACCCTCTAAGATCTTCTGCTATTCAGTTGCTCAGTAATGTCCAACTCTCTGTGACCCCATGGACTGTAGCACTCCAAGCTTCCCTGTCCTTCACCATCTCTTTGCTCAAATTCATGTCTACAGTCAGTGATGCCATCCAACCATCTCATCATCTGTTGTCCTTCTCTTCCTGCCCACAATCTTTCCCAGCATCAGGGTCTTTTCTAATGAGTCGACTCTTCCCATCAGGAGACCAAAGTATTGGAACATCAGCTTCAGCATCAGTTCTTCAAATGAATATTCAGGACTGATTTCCCTTAGGATTGACTGATTTGATCTCCTTGCTGTCCAAAGGACTCTCAAGAGTCCTTTCCAACACCACAGTTCAAAAGCATCAATTCTTTGGCGCTCAGCTTCCTTCATGGTCCAACTCTCACATCCATACATGACCACTGGAAAAACTGTAGCTTTGACTAGACAGACCTTTGTTGGTAAAGTAATGTCTCTGCTTTTTAATATGCTGTCTAGCTTGGTCATAGCTTTTCTTCCAAGGAGCAAGTGTCTTTTAATTTCATGGCTGCTATTATCATCTGCAATGATTTTGGAGCCCAAGAAAATAAAACTCTTTCCCCATCTATTTGCCATGAAGTGATGGGACCAGATGCCATGATCTTAGTTTTTGGAATGTTGAATTTTAAGCTAACTTTTTCACTCTCCCCTTTCACCTTTATCAAGAGACTCTCTATTTCTTCTTCCCTTTCTGGCATAAGGGTGGTGTCATCTGCATACCCGAGGTTATTGATATTTCTCCTGGCAATCTTGATTCCAGGTTTTTCTTCATCCAGCTCATCATTTCGCATGATGTACTCTGCATAAAGTTAAATAAGCAGGGTGACAATATACAGCCTTGACATACTCCTTTCCCAATTTGGAACTAGTCCATTTTTCCGTGGTGCTAACTGTTGCTTCTTGGCCTGAATGCAGGTTTCTCAGGAGGCAGGTCAGGTGGACTGGTATTCCCGTCTCTTTAAGAATTTTTCACATTTTGTTGTGATCCAAACAGTCAAAGGCTTTAGCATAGTCAATGAAGCAGAAGTAGATGTTTTTCTGAAACTCTCTTGCTTTTTCTATGATCCAGTGGAGAAATCAAACTGTTGGCAGTTTGATCTCTGGTTCCTCTGCCTTTCTAAATCCAGCTTGAACATATGGAAGTTCTCAGTTCACGTACTGTTGAAGCCATCTTGGAGAATTTTGAGCATTACTTTGCTAGTGTGTGAAATGAGTACAATTGTGCTATAGTTTGAACATTCTTTGTCATTGTCTTTCTTTGGGATTGGAATGAAAAATTTCCAGAATAGTATTACTAGACCCCTCCAAGATCTTTACACTTAGTGAATTTACAGACATTATTGACATTAGAAAATTCCTTTTCTCTCAGATGAAAGTTCCCACTTGCTAAAGATTGCATGTGTTGATCATTCACATGAACTTAAAAGGTTGTAATGGGGGAATAAAAGAAAGTAGAATCAAAACTCTTGCCTATATCTCCCACTCCAAGGAACTACCATTGAGATGATGCTACCAGTTCCTAAAAACTGACTCCTTGACTTCTCTCTGATGACAGAAGTACCACTCAAGGATGGTCATCAACCTTTGAGTTTGGTAGTGTCTATGGGTTGGAATATGTGTTGGGAGTTTCAGGAAAGAGGAGGTCAGATCCAGAAGAAGCACTCCTTTTTACTAGAGGCTGATACCTATTGCAAACCATGCAGGTGCTGTCACTGGAGTTTTAATCTAAAGTTTCAGAATTTTATTAAGAACCCTGCTTATTTAACTTATGTGCAGAGTACATCATGAGAAACGCTGGGCTGGAAGAAGCACAAGCTGGAATCAAGATTGCCAGGAGAAATATCAATCCCCTCAGATATGCAGATGACGCCACCCTTATGGCAGAAAGTGAAGAGGAACTAAAAAGCCTCTTGATGAAAGTGAAAGTGGAGAGTGAAAAAGTTGGCTTAAAGCTCAACATTCAGAAAACTAAGATCATGGTATCTGGTCCCATCACTTCATGGCAAATAGATGGGGAAACAGGGAAACAATGTCAGAGTTTATTTTTCTGGGCTCCATAATCACTGCAGATGGTGATTGTAGCCATGAAATTAAAAGACGCTTACTCTTTGGAAGGAAAGTTATGACCAACCTAGATAGCATATTCAAAAGCAGAGACATTACTTTGCCAACAAAGGTCCATCTAGTCAAGGCTATGGTTTTTCCTGTGGTCATGTATGGATGTGAGAGTTGGACTGTGAAGAAAGCTGAGCGCCGAAGAATTGATGCTTTTGAACTGTGGTGTTGAAGAAGACTCTTGAGAGTCCCTTGGACTGCAAGGAGATCCAACTAGTCCATCCTAAAGGAGATAAGTCCTGGGTGTTCATTGGAAGGTCTGATGCTAAAGCTGAAACTCCAGTACTTTGGCCACCTCATGCGAAGAGTTGACTCATTGGAAAGGATTCTGATGCTGGGAAAGATTGGGTGCAGGAGGAGAAGGGGACAGCAGAGGATGAGATGGCTGGATGGCATCACTGACTCAATGGACATGAGTTTGAGTAAATTCCAGGCATTGGTGATGGACAGAGAGGCCTGGCATGCTGCGATTCATGGGGTCGCAAAGGGTCAGACATGACTGAGTGACTGAACTGAACTGATGCTTTCTTTTTATCACCTGTGATCTTTCCCTGTTGTATACCTGCTTCTGGTTGTTGGGAAAAAAAAACTAGGGTTGCCCTAATATTAACTATATTCATGGATCCAAGAAGGATCTCTATAAAGATTTAATTCTGTGTTTTCAGCTTTGATACTGTTATCTAGAGCAAGACTCTGAATCTCTCTGGACTATTGTAGTTTTTTCTTCAGTAAAACAAAAGGGTGAAAAGTAAGAGAGCAAAAAGATTCTGACTTTTTTCTTTTGTACATTCATTCATAAAATATTTAATGAAGGAGCATGAGGTATATCAGTAAGATACAGACCAATCCACCAATAAACTTCATTGTAGAGCAGAAGAGAGAGACCTATGAACAATGGACACACACATTATGTGACAAATGCTGTAGTAAGGTTATTACTATACTAGAGGATCACATTTTCCAGAATAAATTAAATTAGGATGACATTTGGGAGGATTTCCCCAAAGAAGATGTCAGTTGGGTAGGGCTTTGGACAGTGATTAGTGTTTGATCCAATGGGATTGTGGGGAAGCAATTCCAGACAGAAGAAAGAGAATAAGCAAAGTTTCTGCAAGTTTAAGGAATGATGGGCCCTTAGCTTTTACTAAATCGAATGCATGGATGATGGGGGGTGGCATTAGATGGAATGCGAAAGCATTACAACACAGAACCATAGGGGCATTGAATGCTACGGTAAAGAATGTAAGAGAATGGGAAATGAAGTACTCTTCTTCCTTATTGTTTTTCTTCTTTTTTTTTTCCTCTTCCTTATTTTGAAAGCAATATGACAGTCACAATTCATAGAAACCAAGATAATTCTTTAAAGATGATAATTCTTTGTTGGGTTACCTCTTAATGAAAAATAAAGAAGAAGAAATATGTATCATATTATCTTGAGTGCTCCGTGGATTCAGAGTAAGTTGCCTCTTTCAAATGGTTGCCTCATCTGTTAGTGTTTACCATGGTTACTGGTGTTTGGTTTGGCTCTTGAACTGTCCTGGCATTGATTCATCTTCCCAGACAGCTGCTCCTTTGAAGCATCACTGCAAGAGAACTTTGCTACTTATCTAGACAGTGTACACTTATCCATCAAAACATAAATAGCACCCAAGTAACCTGCATGTCTGGAGGCCAGAGGCTGCTTTCCCATTGAAGATCTGCCAAGCTTAGAATGGCCAAATTCTTACTGAGCTCTCTGAAACTGCAGAGAGGGACCCCAACATGAAAACTTCTGCTTCTGCTCTCAGTCTTTTATATACACCCTTTACTACTCTAGTTAAGAAATCTCTACAGGGGTTCCCATGACCACAAAGGTACTACGCTGAGGTACTGTACTTGCTCTCAGGCAACCGAATAGGATTTTCCATTGCTTGTCTTCTTCCCTACTAGCATTAGAATTTTTTTGCTTTTTTACCACCCTTCACCACGAAATGTTCAGGCTTGAGGTTTCTCATTATTCTAATTATTGAGTTCCTTTTCTCATGGGGTCTGAGAGGGGGTCTATGAGGATAGTCAGTGGGTGTCTTCTATTCATAGCCTCTGGATCAGAGCCAGGAGGGAGATTGATCCTAGGAATTTATGCAAAATCTTCAATAGGGCTTGTGATGCATCAATCACATTTCTCAGGATGCCTCAAAGGTGGTGAGTGTGACTCTTTCTGTGGTTCATGGTCTCTCTCCCTTTCCAAAGAGTGCCTGGCTAGCAATCAGAGAGATTTGGCAAAGCCCGAGAGGCTGAGTGCCACCAAAACCAAAGAGTTTCTGGTTCAAATTTGTTTTCCTGTTAGGTGTTGCTGGGAGACCCATTCCCTTCAAACCACTGCCAACTATGTGGACTCCAGCAATTTGGTAGAGCAAAGAAATTTGTTGGCAAGCACAGAACAACAAATTGTTGGCTAATAGCAAAAACTGGAGATGACTCTATTAATGGATCCAGCAAAGTCTTTTGTCAACTCAGTGAGAAGTCTAATCTAAATCTGAGAAGCTGGACCTGTAACAGGGACAGAGAGCACAGGCAAATTGCAGAAGACAGAGGATATTTTTCCACCATTAGGAGCTGTTTGTTATTTGGAAAGGACTCCCAGGCTTAGTACTCATTATGGAAATCAATGATGTGATTGGATGCTTACAGCCCAAGTGCTTTGAGAAATGGTAAGGGAAGAAAAACACGTAGACCGTATGCTAGCATCTGCCCTTTGAATTCACAGACTTTTCTCACCAGTTTCTTTGACAAAGAAGAAAGGATGTCATGATAATGAAAATGTGTCATTCTGTGAAATGAGATGGAGTAGGAGTTAGATGTTGATAATGTCAGTTCTCAGAACATATCCCTGTCACTGCCTAACCAGCTCTACACATTTTTTGTGTATCTTTTGATGTATAATGTCACTGTGTTCAAAATGTTATATGTGTGGATATGTATCTATATGCATACATTTAGATTAGGCGTATCTGAATTTTGTTGGATCCTTACAGGAAAAAATTGTTGATTACCATTTGTTATGGAAATTCCTCACCTTTTATTAATTTATTAAACTATATCAGTAAATATTTATTGGTCATTTAGTATGTGTTCAGCTCTATATTAGGTGGTGAGGCTATAGCAGTGAACAAAATTAAGTAAAAATTCCTATAATCACAGAGGTTATATTCTCGTGCAAGGAGAGGAATATAAGCAAACATGTAAGTAAAATACATAGTGTATTGATAAATAATAAGTATTAAGTAGGAAAATAACGGAGAAGGCAATGGCACCCCACTCCAGTACTCTTGCCTGGAAAATCCCATGGATGGAGGAGCCTGGTAGGCTGCAATCCATAGGGTCGCGAAGAGTCGGACACGACTGAGTGACTTCACTTTCACTTTTCACTTTCCTGCATTGGAGAAGGAAATGGCAACCCACTCCAGTGTTCTTGCCTGGAGAATCCCAGGGACGGCGGAGCCTGGTGGGCTGCTGTCTATGGGGTCACACAGAGTCAGACATGACTGAAGCGACTTAGCTTAGGTAAATAAAGCAGAAAGAAGGGGTGGGGTATTGCAATTTTAATTAAGGTGGCGAGAGAAGACATCACTAATTAGGAGTCATTTGTACAAAGATTTGAGGGAAGTGAAAGAACAATTCATGTAAAGGAAGAGTGTTCCAGACAAAGAGAGGTGCAAGTTCCAAGGTCTGGACTGAGCCTGGAGCACTCCTGACACATCTGAACAACAGCAAGGAGACCAGTATAGCTGGGGTGACATGAACAAGAGAGGGAGAGCAGTAAACATCAAGGCGAGATCAGAGGATTTCCCCAGGATGAGTGAGCCATGGTGGGACATTGTGTAGGGCTTGGTAACCATCCGCAAGAACTTTGGCTTTTATGTAAGGGAGTGAGAGGTGATGGAGGACATGACTTAAGTCATGTTTTAAAGGAATCATTCAGGCTGTAGCAAGTCAAGCACAGAATGAGAGAGAACAATTACAAAATTATTGAAAGAAGCTAAATGAGCGATAAGGGAGGCATAGGTCATGGTGGAAGCAGAGGAGGTGTAGAGATGGAGTTGGATTCTGAAGATATTTTTAATTTGGATCAAGGAGTTGTTGGAGTAGGCAGGCACCAGGGACAGACTTTGGGAAAAGTTGAGGGTAAGTCTCAGAGAGGGATGTTAGCAGTCAACTCTCAAAAGTGGAAGTGAAGTCACTCAGTCGTGTCTGACTCTTTGCAACCCCATGGACTATAGCCTACCAGGTTCCTCCATCCATGGGATTTTTCCAGGCAAGAATACTGGAGTGGGTTGCCATTTTCTTCTCCAGGAGATCTTTCCAACCCAGGGATTGAACCTGAGTCTCCTGCACTGTAGGCAGACACTTTACCATCTGAGCCACCAAGGAAGTCCTGAGAGCTGGGGAAATCAGTGACTTTGATCTGCTGGACATCTGGATACCCATTACGTCTATTTCTATACCTTCCAGGGAGGTAACCAGAGTTAAAATTGTTATTCCCATTTTACAGGTAAGAAAACCGAGATTTAAAGAGATTAAATAGCTTAGTCAAATTCTCAAAGTTGCAAAATGATGCATCTAAGTATTAAATGGGTCTTCTGATGTCATGTCCTGCCAACACTCTTTCCTCCATCACATAACCCACCACCTCCTTGTCACAGGTATCTACTTCCTAAATAGAAGACCAGATTCCCCCTGCAGAGTTGAAATGCCTGCTCTTAGAGTGAGCTGCTGTGATTAAACTGCGTGTCCTTGTGTGTGTCAGCCTGAAGATCTCTGTCCATGAGCGGAGGCATGGGCTGGAACACACCTGTGTGTGCGTGTCATGGAGTGGGCACCTTGCCTCCTCCTCAGTCCTTCCCCCCTCCCTCTTCTCTCCCTTCCTCTCTTTCTTTCTCTCTCTCTGTCTTCCTTCCTTGCTGCCTTCCCTTTTTTCCCTTATTTCCTTCCTTCCTTCTCTTGCTGCTGCTGCTGCTGCTGCTAAGTCGCTTCAGTCGTGTCTGACTCTGTGTGACCCCATAGACAGCAGCCCACTAGGCTCCTCTGTCCCTGGGATTCTCCAGGCAAGAACACTGGGGTGGGTTGCCATTTCCTTCTCCAACGACCCAGAGGGATGGTGTGGGGAGGGAGGAGGGAGGGGGGTTCAGGATGGGGAACACATGTATACCCGTGGTGGATTCATTTTGATGTTTGGCAGAACTAATACAATTATGTAAAGTTTGAGAATAGAATAAAATTAATTAAAAAAAAAAAAGTGAAAGGGAAGTCGCTCAGTCGTGCCCGACTCTTAGCAACCCCATGGACTGCAGCCTACCAGGCCAGCTTGTAATAATGAGAACTATGTTTTGTCCCCAGCAAACTACTAACCGCTGTCTATGCATTTCCCCATTTATTTGTTATTGAAAGTATGAACAAAAAAGCTGCTGTAAGAACCTGAATATGGATCCTTGGAAGGGGAGTGACTTGAAGTAGGGGAGGGTCTCTCTTTGAACCTGTTCCTGCAGGGATGCCTGTGGAGCATTTTGCATGAAAGATACAAGGTTTTAGGTCAGAGAAATCCAACTGGAGACAGATTTGAGAGATTCTGAACATGTTCTTCTAAATGTTTGCTTCCTAAACCTCTGACTGGTAATCCATGAGCTAGTTTCCTACTTCATTTTATCTTTCCTGTTGTTTCAAACTGTGAGTAAATGTAACGAACAAGAATTGCATTTATGAAAATCACAACTTTGCCTCTCACTCCTCCTTTAAGCTTTTTCAATGGAGGTTTCCTTCTTCAGATGCTGGATGGAGATGCTGGCAGATTCCAGCATCTGGGATTTTAAAGCATCATCCCAGTATCTGGGATGATAAAGCATTCTGTTTATTTTTGGAAAAAGCACATTCTTATGGTGATTTGGGATTTCAGGCATAATCTCAATTTCAAACACTTAATGTCCAGTCAAAGGTATTACTCAAGAAGTCTCCCTTGGTTTAACATCAAGGAAAGCATCAGGCTTTTCCTGACACATACATGGGCCAATGGCTTTACACTCTGGGCCTTGCAGATATTAATAGCTGTCTTTTGTCCTGTTTAGGGCCATACACTCTGTAGGTTCTGGTGTGGGCCCTCTCACCTGAAATCATCGTAAGAAAGCATGAGTCTCTATTCTTGGTGGTCACCTGTGGTTCCTTTCTCAGCTCGAGGCATCATTAGGATCCCTACCCCATCTCCCAACAACCTCTTTCTGCAGGTGGCTCCTTGCACCTTCTGGTAACTCTGTCAGTTGGGACAGGACCCAGGTACTCACACCAACACCCTGTGTCCTTCAAGGCCCACGTCTGACCTGGCATAGAAATGTGGCCATGGTACCCAGTGGCAGGGTGGTGTGTTGCCCCGCTTCCCAAACCCTTGTTGGATTTCCTGTGCAGGAATCAGACCACACCTATAGTTGTCTTCAGCTTCCTCCAGTGAGAACAGGTGGCTGGTTCCTGCACTGTGAAGTTTCAGGGGAGACAGGCCAAGTGCTCCAGGATGATAAAGAGCTGTGTGCCCCTGAGAAATACTCTTCCTCTTCCTGCATTGAGGAGGAGAATGAGGCTTTGGTAAAAGAATGATGAGAAATCACCCTTTTTCCAGCATACTTCTCTGTTCCTCACATACATGAGTAAAAATATCCTAAGCAAGAAATAAAGGCGATAGGAGGTGGTTACTTAGGCAGCAAATTTGAGGGAGGTCAGGGAGCTTCTGGAGGAAGGGTGGCTATGATGACCCCCACAGGAAGGAGCCTTGGAGAAGCTGGAGGAGGGAGCAGGAAGTGGGTGCTGTCACTTCCTCCCATTACTCATTGATTCCTTTGCCTCACGTAACTTGGGGTGGGGATTCAGTGCTTCTGGCTTCCTGCCCTACTATGTGCTGTGACATCCCTTAAGATGTGGGATGCTCATGTCCCAAAGTGGCATCCAATAATGAGGAGACAGGTGTGGGGCTGGAGATGGGCTGAGATGCTCATTCTCAGAAAGTCCTCCTCATGCCTGTAAATTATGCTTCTCCGTAACTGTTAATTAAAGGGAAGTAGGTAATTTTGTGAGTGGAAAAACCACTCTCAATTGCAAAAAAAAAAAAAAAAAAAAAAAATCGCTTCTAAGATTCCAAGAATTTAAGCTTGCGAGTCAGAAATTTCACACCCAAAATGAAATTGGCGAGAAGCCCAGAACTCGCCATTTTCACTTTAGGTACTAAAATTCTCACGTGGATATACTTAAAGAGTAACCAGGGTATTAAAATGTCCTTTGGGCTTAAGATTTATATACTTATGATTCACTGGCATGGTTATTTACTTAGCAAATAAATTCAGAGTTGGTTTTGTTATTTTGGAAATGTCTAAGAATCACACATTTATTTATTTCTAAGACAGTTTATGATCAGAAAGCATTGAGATTCTTACAAAGAAGATGTATATAATTAATGATCTCTTGGCACGCTTTCACATCTTGCATATTCTTTGTGAGAATCAAATATTACAGTGTTTTCCTCTAACTGGATGTGCTAGGATCTTAAGTGGTTAAGTCAGTTGAATAAGAGAATCTTAGAAGCTTAATCCTCTCCATTACCATTGGATACGGTAATTAAACATTTGTTACACACCTATAGAGGGTTGTGAACTACATCGTATAAACTGGCAGGGTCTGTTCTCCATGTCCAGGAAATACGTACATATATACACACCCTTGGGCTTTCCAGGTAGTTCTAGTGGTAAAGAACCCACCTGCCAGTGCTGGTTTGATCCCTGTTTTGGGAAGATCCCTTGGAGGAGGGCATGGCAACCCAGTCCACTATTCTTGCCTGGAGAATCCCATGGACAGAGGATTCTGGTGGGCTACAGTCCACAGGGTTGCAAAGAGTTAGACACAACTGAAGCGACTTAGTGAGTATGCATGCATAGGCACCCATACATGCATGCTCCACAGAGGCAATAAGCCTTTTAACAAATATAGTTGAGTCTCATCATTTGTGGACCCTGTATTTGTGAATTCCCCTACTCACTAAGATTGATTTGTAACCCCCAGATCAATATTTGCAGTATTTTGTAGTCATCTCTGGACATGAACAGAGCAGTATAAACTTTGAGTTGTTGGGGGAGCATGTTCCCAGCTAAGGCCTAGCACAATGACATTGTCTCTGCTCACTGTGGACACACGTCCTTTTCACAGTCTAATCTGTGTCCTGTTTTTGCACTTATATAATTTTTATTGGTGATTTCAGTGTTTACAAGGCCCCTGGATGTAGTACTGAAGAGCTGTCTAAGTGTCCTAAGTCTGTGAAAGCTGGGATGTGCCTTATGGAGAAAAGGGTGTGTGATGTATCGAGTTATAGTGTTGTGAGGTCAACATTAATGAATCAATAACAGATACTAAATGAGATGCCTTAAACACACTTAAAACAAGGTTTTGTGTTGATTGGTTGATGCAAATGTGTGACTAGAGGCTCCTAGGAACCTAAATGTATCTGCCTTAGGAACAGTGCTTTAGCATCATGAATGCTGTGTTTATGTCAACTTTATAGATCAAAACTAATACAAATAACAAGAATCAACTGCATCTGGTCTCAAATGATATATTCCCTTAGGTATGCCGTGTCCTTTGCCTACTGGATTTCATTCATGTACTTAAGTAAGTCCTGTTTTCACTCAACACAATTTTACTAAGGGCTTCCTATATGCCAGGCCCTGTGGACAGTTTTAATTCCAATCCAAAAGAAAGACAATGCCAAAGAATGCTCAAACTACCGCACAATTGCACTCATCTCACACGCCAGCAAAATAATGCTCAAAATTCTCCAAGTCAGACTTCAGCAATTTGTGAACCGTGAACTTCCAGATGTTCAAGATGGTTTTAGAAAAGGCAAAGGAACCAGAAATCAAATTGCCAACATCTGATAGATCACTGAAAAAGCAAGAGAGTTCCAGAAAAACATATATTTCTGCTTTCTTGACTATGCCAAAGCCTTTGACTGTGTGGATCACAATAAACTGTGGAAAATTCTGAAAGAGATGGGGAATACCAGACCACCTGACCTGCCTCTTGAGAAACCTATATGCAGGTCAGGAAGCAACAGTTAGAACTGGACACGGAACAGCAGACTGGTTCCAAATAGGAAAAGGAGTATGTCAAGGCTATATATTGTCATCCTGCTTATTTAACTTCTATGCGGAGTACATCATAAGAAACGCTGGGCTGGATGAAGCATAAGTTGGACTCAAGACTTGCCGGGAGAAATATCAATAACCTCAGATATGCAGATGATACCACCCTTATGGCAGAAAGTGAAGAAGACCTAAAGAGCCTCTTGATGAAAGTGAAAGAGGAGAGTGAAAAAGTTGGCTTCAAGCTCAACATTCAGAAAACTAAGATCATGGCAACTGGTCACATCACTTCATGGCAAATAGATAGGGAAACAGTGGAAACAGTGTCAGACTTTGTTTTTTGGGGCTCCAAAATTACTGCAGATAGTGACTGCAGCCGTGAAATTAAAAGACATTTACTCCTTGGAAGGAAAGTTATGACCAACCTAGACAGCATATTAAAAAGCTGAGACATTTGGATGCTTGGGGCTCGTGCACTGGGACGACCCAGAGGGGTGGTATGGGGAGGGAGGAGGGAGGAGGGTTCAGGATGGGGAATACGTGTATACCTGTGGCAGATTCATTTTGATATTTGGCAAAACTAATACAATTTTGTAAAGTTTAGAAATAAATAAATAAAGTAGAGAATATTTCCATCACCTCAGAAAGTCCCCTCATGATCTGTTTTCTGTCACTATAAATGAGTTTTTCCTGTTTCCAAGTTTCACATAAATGGAAGCATGTAGTATATACTTCTGTATCCAGTTCATGTGGCTCAGCATAATATTCCTGAGATTTATCTATGTCTTTGTGCGTGTCGGTATTTTGTTCCTTTGATGGCTGAGTTGTATTCCATTGTACAAATATGTACAATTAGTTGGTCCATTCACCTGTTGTTGGAGATTTGAGCTGGTACCATTTTTCTGCTATTGTAAATAAAGCTCACATGAAAAAAAAAAAAAAAGCTGAGACATTACTTTGCCAACAAGGGTCTGTCTAGTCAAGGCTATGGTTTTTCCAGTGGTCATGTATGGATGTGAGAGTTGGACTATAAAGAAAGCTGAACACCAAAGAATTGATGCTTTTGAACTGTGGTGCTGGAAAAGACTTGTGAGTCCATTGGACTGCAAGGAGATCCAGCCAGTCCATCCTAAAGGAGATCAGCCCTGGGTGTTCATTGGAAAGACTGATGCTGAAGCTGAAATTCCAATACTTTGGCCACCTGATGCAAAGAGCTGACTCACATGAAAAGACCCTGATGCTGGGAGGGATTAGGGGCAGAAGGAGAAGGGAACGACAGAGGATGAGATGGTTGGATGGCATCATCGACTCAATGGACATGAGTTTGGGTACACTGTGGGAGTTGGTGATGGATAGGGAGGTGTGATGTGCTGCAGTCCATGGGGTCGCAAAGAGTTGGAAACAACTGAGCCACTGAACTAAACTGTGGATATTGATGATAAAATTGGGGATTGAAAACAGCCACGATCACTGGCTCACGTGGAAAGACAGGGTGTAAATGCACAGATCAGTATAGAATTACAAAGTGTGATAATGCTGTAAAGGCAAAGTGGAGAGCCTGGGGGTAATGGAGTGAGTATCAGAGAGACCTGTCATCACCTTGCAGGATTAAGGCGTGAAATTCAAGCTGAGGCCCGAGGCAGGCAGAACAGAGTCTGTGTATGGAAGTGGATGAGATTCCCAGGCAGCGGAGGCAGCACAGACTCCATTGCTGGAGGGTCTGTGGCACCCCCGGGGAGCTGAAGGCACCTAAGTGGCTGGAGCATGGGGAATGAGGAGGGCCTGGAGCGGGCTGTGGCGTGGAGGTGGGCAGGGCACAGGCATAAGCAGGCTTACAAGATTGTCGCAGGCTCTGGTTTTTAGCTAAACATCCTACATCAGTCATTAAAAAGATTTTAAGCAAAGACATGATCAGATTTGTATTTTAAGTGATCCCTCTTGCTGCAGAGGAGAGAAATAGATTGAGGAAAATGAGGAGCCTGGGAAGTCAGCTCTTGTATAAGTTCCTGCACAAGATGGTGGTGACATGGGGTGAACTGGTGTGGGGAAGACAGAGTGGGAGTGTTGTTAACTGTCAAAGAGGTAATATGGCTGTTATTTTCAACAGACTGATCAATATTGAATCGCAGCAGGTGCAAGAGACTAACGATGACACGTCAGATGCCAGCCATGTGCGTGTGGTGTAAGAGGACGACACCATGTGATGCTCCCCTGCCCTAAAGCATAGAGATTTGTGAGGCTCGCGCATAAATATGAGATGTGGAGCTTCAGAGTTCCCACATTTGCATGTAACTCGCCTCTAGAATGGCTTTCTATGAGTAAAGTGGTTTTTGAGAATGTGATTAGAAAAAAGATACAGGGATATGCTAATATGACCTTTCCCCCTGATATTTTATAAAACAGTACAAACACAGATAACAAAATGTATATTTAAAAATGTCCTGGCCATTATGAATTATTATATGATTGAAACTGAAAATACTGATTTTATATCTTACTTCATGTCATGGCACCACTTTATTTTACTTTCTGATATGTTCATAGGTATAATTTATGTTGATCTATTTTGGGGATATTTTTCTTCGTATCAATAAAAAATTTTTAAAGGCATTTGATGTTCTAAAAAGTACTTTCCTAATTGTTTTATGAAGGGATAAAAATAATTCAGTCTTTAAAATCTGAGGATTAATGGATCTGTGCTTACATGAGATAATATCTACCCAAAAAAAAGTATAGGTTGGCATTATTTTGAAACTATTGGTTTGGCCAAAAAGTCTGTTTGGTGTTTTCTGTTACATCATATGGAAAAACCCAAATGAACTTCTTGACCAACCCAATATTTTGTTTTCCCATCTATTCTGTGCGTTGAATGGATATGTAATCTTTCCCTTTTGTGTTGAAAAACATCCAGAGAGAGGTCATTTTTACAGAAAGTGTTTGTGATCAACAAGTTAGATGGACAAGCTTACAAAGGAAAAATATTGCTCAAGATCTAAGGTTTCCACCTCCACTTTTATTTCTCTTGTCAGCTTACTAAATATTTAATTCAGTTGCAGGACCCCACAAAGTTCTGGAAATACAAATGGGAAAGGAACATAGTGTTTGATCTTTAGAGTTTACTAGAAGAGATGGACATGGAAACTAACCAAACCTGATTATTTACTGGGTAAAGTTTCCACAAGCTGTTATGACAGCACAAAAGAAGAAGAACTATCAGGATGGTGTTCCAGAGGAAGGGCCAGTGAAGGCTTGAAGGTAGAGCTAGGATTGAGCAGACTGGGATTGGCCAGACAGATGAAACACCATGTGTCCAAAGTAGGCAGGGGTTAAAAATATAGCATATTTGGAGAATTGCAAGAATTTAGATGATAGTTATGAATGAGTAGAGAAAAATGAAAATCTCATGTCAGATGACTTTTTCATTCCCCATTGTGCATTTTGGCATGGAAAATTGTGTTGGCTGTGCAAGGGGAGACATTGTGAATAAAGTATTTGATATAATTTCCTTTAATTTAATTAGATAATGAAGAGTGTAGACAATAGAATAATGCATTTGGACTTTTTATAATTAATTTAGAAACCTTATGCCTGCTGGGATGCAGATGAAATAATTACAGGGATCTGAATCTCTTAATAAATTGCTTTCACATTTTTGAGTAGCCTGAAACATCCTCTGTAAGCATGTCTATTTTCTTCTTTCTCCTCTTTTGTTCCTTTCTTATTCAAGTTCAGACATAGTAAAGATCATTATTTACCATCTTTAGTTTTAAAGGTAAGACAGGTTTCACAGGTGGGAAGAGATCATGCTTTTTAATGTTAATTTATTCTTCAATTCAGTTCAGTTGCTCAGTTATGTCTGACTCTTTGTGACCCCATGGACTGCAGCACGCCAGGCTTCCCTGTCCATCACCAACTCCCGGAGCTTACTCAAACTCACGTCCATCGAGTTGGTGATGCCATCCAACCATCTCATCCTCTGTTGTCCCCTTCTCCTGCCTTCAATCTTTCCCAGCATCAGGGTCTTTTCCAATTAGTTCTCCATATCAGGTGGCCAAAGGATTGAAATTTCAGCTTCAGCATCAGTCCTTCCACTGAATATTCAGGACTGATTTCCTTTAGGACGGACTGATTGGATCTCCTTGCAGTCCAAGGGACTCTCAAGAGTCTTCAAACCATAGTTCAAAAGCATCAGTTCTTTGGCACTCAGCTTTCTTTATACTCCAACTCTCACATCCATACATGACTACTGGAAAAACAATAGCTTTGACAAGATGGACTCTTGTCGGCAAAGTAATGTCTCTGGTTCCTTATAACTTTCTTTCCAAGGAACAAGTGTCTTTTAATTTCATGGCTGCAATCACCATCTGCAGTGATTTTGGAGCCCAAAAAATAAAGTCTGTCACTGTTTCCATTGTTTCTCCATCTATTTGCCATGAAGTGATGGGACCGGATGCCATCATCTTAGTTTTTTGAATGTTGAGTTTTAAGCCAACTTTTTCACTCTCCTCTTTTGCTTTCATCAAGAGGCTCTTTAGTTCCTCTTTGCTTGCTTCCCTGGTGGCTCAGACGGTAAAGTGTCTGTTTGCAATGCAGGAGACCCAGGTTCGATCCCTGGGTTGGGAAGATGCCCTGGAGAAGGAAATGGCAGCCCACTCCAGTATTCTTGCCTGGAAAATCCCATGGACTGCGGAGCCTGGTAGGCTACTGTTCATGGGGTCGCAAAAAGTCGGACACGACTGAGCGACTTCACTTTCACTTTCACTTTTGCTTTCTGCCATAAGGATGGTGTCATCTGCATATCTGAGATTATTGATATTTCTCCTGGACATCTTGATTCCAGCTTATGCTTCATCCAGCCCAGCATTTCTCGTGATGTACTCTGCATACAAGTTAAATAAGCAGGTTGACAATATACAGCCTTTCATTCTTACAACATAAGAATTGAAAATCTCCCCCACATAATATTTCTTACTATTTTAAAAAAATTATATCTGATTCCAAATTATCTCAGATATAGTCTCTGTTTGAGAACTACCTGCCGGTAGAAAGTCATTTGTCCATGAGATTTCTAAAATCGAGCTTTTAATGAAGAGCATACAGATTACTTTAAAGGGACTATTTCACAGAAAGCAATACTGAGTATTAACTAAAAACCATTTAAGATAACTATTTAAATACCTGCCCTGATTATAAAAGTTGAAGATCTTAAAATATATTTCATGCAAAGTGTAGGTCTTTTCATATTAAAAAAAATTCTGTTCAGGTTTATTATTCTAAAAGGTTTTAGGTTTTTCATTCCAAATTGGATTCAGATCAAACTCCTAAATAAGTGAAACATCTTTTTTTCCTTCTATAATCTGTTTTCACTCTGAAGGCATTGGTTTCCTTGGGTTGGAGTTGTTTCAACATCTTGAAATGAAACGACTAATTAGAGGGCTTTTGTTTTTGGCCAGGAGTCTTTCTTTTTCTCTGGCTGGAGTTCTGACTTCTTTAGGTGCAGCCAGTACTGTGTATTCCCACTTCCAAATTTTGGTGTAGAAACTACCATTGGTTGAGCAACAAAAAATATATGAATCAAGTTTCTGACAACTGTTTATTTATCTTTCCCTTGTTGTTCAGTCGCTAAGTGGTATCTGACTCTTTGCGACTCTATGGACTGCAGCACGCCAGACCTCCCTGTCTTTCACTGTTTCCTGGAGTTTGCTCACTCATATCCACTGAATCGGTGATGCCATCACCCATCTCATCCTGTCATTCCATTCTCCTCCTGCCTTCAGTCTTTCCCAGCATCAGGATCTTTTCCGATGACTTAGCTCTTCGCATCAGGTGGTCAAAATATTGGAGTTTCAGCTTCAGCATCAGTTATTCCAATGAATATTCAGGGTTGATTTCCTTTAGGATTGACTGGTTTAATCTCCTTCCACCCCAAGGAACTCTCTAGAGGCTTCTCCAGCACCACAGTTTGAAAGCATAAATTCTTCAGCACTCAGTCTTCTTTATAGTCCAGTTCTCTCATCTGTACATAACTACTGGAAAAACCACAGCTTTGACTATATGGACCTTTGTTGGCAAACCGTTGCCTGCTTGGTACCCAACAGGACATATGCCAAGAAACCATAATCACTTTCTTATAGCTTCATACCAGTCAGGCCCTATAAGAAAAATAGTTTTATCTGTCTATCAACTCTATGTAGTATCTTCTGTTCTGTGTTTATGAATGCTATTTGGAAAGCCTGTATTTGCCAAGTTTTGAGGCTCTTATACACTTTGGTATTATTTCTTACTTTCTCCCCCTGCCACTAGACATAAGCTTCTTTAGGGAGGACCCACTCTCCTGCTCACTGTTGAATTCCTCCTCTAAGTCATAGCGTCTGAACATGGTTAAACACTAAAGAAATAGTAACTGAGTGAATGAGCATGGGGGTCAAATAGACAAAGTCCCTCTGTTCAAAAACAACACAGACAAAAGAGGACAGGGGAGCAACAGAGGAATTCATAAAAAAGTTAACAACGCCACAGGTATACCCGTGCTCCCCATCCTGAACCCTCCTCCCTCCTCCCTCCCCATACCCTACCTGTGGCGGATTCATTTCGATGTTGGGCAAAACTAATACAATATTGTAAAGTTTAAAAATAAAATAAAATTTAAAAAAAACAAATATTAAGACACAAAACAATTAAAAAAAAAAAAGTTAACAACGAAGCAATGACAGATCACTTCCTGTGTGCTCAGGAGGGGATTCCAGGAAAAGATTCACAGAGAAAATACTGTCTTAATATCACTTTATGACCGTGTTTAATTTGAGGTGTTCCAGAGACATGAAGGGGAGATATGCAGTGGGTTTGGAGCTCAAGATAAAGTCTTTTAATGTGAGCTCCTTGCCTAAACTTCAATTCATGTGTGTGTGTGTGTGTGTGTGTGTGTGTATTTTTATATATATATATAAAATGTGTATATGTGTGTTTGTGTGTGTGTGTAAAAATTTCCAAATACAGTGTTTGGGATCCTATGAAGACTAAATAAATAAAACACAATTTGTAGACTGATTAGATTTGGCTTAAAGAACATCTTATACACAATTGAGTAGAATAGTTTAAAACTGTTCAGTTAAGAGAGTGCAGTGCAATTCTTTCAAGAAATTCCTCAAAATATAGTTGTCCCTTTAAGAAATCTGGCCATGGGTGACTGTCTTATTCTTACACCATTCCTTGCAACAATTTATTCTATGTGGGTAATGTCAGATATTGGTAGAGAGGATTTGGGGAGTGGTATCCCTATTTTTTAAGAACTTACAATATAATGTGCATTTTTATATATTAAACATAAAAGAACACAAAATAAAGAAAGAAAAAGCATTGCAAATAAGTTTACCATACATAATGGGCTTCATAATGTTAAAAACAATAAAGAGTGAAGAGTAGCAGCAGCTCAGAGAGTACAATTGCTTTGTGCATGCTGACCAATACAGAAAGCACTCTGGACTAGTGGAGCCTCAGGAGCTTTCTCAAGAAGAGAATAGTTTGGGGAGATACGAGTGGGCAATGGCTGAGTTTGGAAAAGTTGAGGAGGTAGGAACTGGGTTGCCAGTGTTGAAGGGGAGCTACAATGTAATTGTGTCCAAAAGAAGCAATCTAGGGCAAAGAGGAAGTGTTTGGGCACAATGAAGGTAATCTGTACATTGTCTTTAGTGTAAATCACGGTATAAATATTCAGTAAATACCTCTTTTTTTCCAAGAAAAGACTGTTGCAATGGTTAAAATTGAAAGTGTTAGTTGCTCAGTTGTGTCTGACTCCTTGCAGCCCCATGGACGGTAGCCTGTCGGGCTCCCCTGTCCATGGGATTCTCCAGTCAAGAATACTGTAATGAGTTGCCATTCCCTTCTCCAGGGAATCTTCCCTACCCAGGGATTGAACCTAGGTCTCCTCCATTGCAGACAGATGCTATACTTCTGCAGGTAAACCACCGGGGTTATAAATCTGCTTGTCTAATAAAATCCTGACTTTGCGATGTCATTATTTTAAAATATATTTCTCAGGTAGGCTCATTAAGCTTGACAGAGCATGACAGTATCTGTCTGAAAGTTCCCCTCCAGGTGCCTTGTGCTAAGTAGATGTATTTATGTTTTGTTTCAACATGGGCACCCTGAGATCTCTTTATGTGGGAGTCTTGATATTTGGCCTCCTCTGGTTATGTTTTCACTGGAGAATCCAGGAAGTACGGGAACTGAGTCCTATTCCAGTGACCTATGGAATATATGCTATGTTTGTCTCCTCTGCTGAGATAGTCATCAATTATGTGTGCTCTAAATGCATACTAATCTTTCCTTTAGAAGAAGGTTAAAGGATGTCAACAGCATGCCTCTGTGCTCCAGCTTATTAAGGAGAATGAAAAATCTCTAGAGATGATAAAAAGAAAAGAATTCAGGAGCATCATAAAAATATATTCTAAAGAAGTAAGCATGAGTACTCAAAAAATCAATGCCAATGTTAAGCAGTACAGCAGTGAATGAATGTGACGTTGGGGGAAAAGACAAGGAAAAATATCATCACCAGTACAACATAACAGAACTCTGCTTGAGGAAACAGTGTGCTGCTTTTCTGGGAATAAGGGTTTCTAAGTACTATTAGTGAGTGAGTGAAATCCTGCTAGCACCTCAGGAAGAAGTTACTCTCCCCACCTCTTGAATACACATATACACAGTGATGGATGATGGTGGATAAATCTATATCAAGAAATATGTAAGAAATAAAAGTGTGAAAGTGTTAGTCGCTCAGTAATGTCTGACTTTTTGCAACCCCACAGATGGTAGCCCACTATGCTCCTCTGTCCGTGGAATTCTCCAGGTAAGAATACTGGAGTGGGTTGTCATTTCCTACTCCAGGGGATCTTCCCAACCCAGGGATCAAACCCTGGTCTCCCACATTGCAGACAGAGTCTTTACCATCTGAGTCACTTGGGAAGTCCTAGTTATAAAAGTGTATTAAAGAGAGCCTGACAAAACCCAACGGCCTTCTTATTTTCATCTACCTGATGCATTTGCTTTCTGTGTACCCACTTGAGAATGCATGTTTCTGCAAAAATGAACTTATGGTATATTTCTAGTTATTTGGAAGTTCTGAATAGAAAGCTGGTGGACTTAGATGCATAGAGCGTGTTATTTATTCCTCGAAAGTCATAACACTGAAAAGAAGATAGGAAGATATAGGAAGTAGGATATATGTTAGAAAACAAATGAATTTGGTCCTCTCATGTGTGGTTTATGATAGCAAAATGATAAGAAGTATTCCATGAAGACTGTGAAGAAAATGTTGTTCAGGAAAGGAGCTGACTGAGTCTCTTGAGAGCAAAGTCCTATTTTATTCATGCCTGCATCTTTAGCATGTAATACAGTGCTCTACAAATAGTAGGGGCTTAATACTGAGGCTTTAAGAGGTAGAAAGAAGAAAATGTTAGGCCAAAGAAATCACAATTCTATAAGTGATAATACATTAGAGATAAAAAAAGACAACACAAACTAAAGTGCAAGAAGAGTCCAGTTATTCTCATGAGAAAGCAGCAGAGAAACTGGTCAAGAATAATAATTTATGGCCAAACTTGTTTCCATGTAAGTGCAGAACAATGAGGAATTCAAGCAAAATGAGCTTGAAAAGTTCATACAAGGAAGCAGAGGTTATCTGATAGGTATCAGTATGTTTCAGTGAACCGAAATAGAAGACAACATACTGTTCCAAAGAAATACATTTGATACGGACCAGGGGTCTAGCAGAGCAAAACAAGAACACAGATAATTCAGATCAATAGTGTGTCTGTGCAGAGGATGTAAAGATACAAAGATGTCTAAGACTTAATATTTGATATCAAAGAATTTACAAGCACAAGGGGAGATGGATACGTAAATATTTAACTAAAGAAGAGATAAGAAGTGTAACTGATATGCCCGGAGGGCTCTGTATTCATTTCCTGGAGCTGCTGTCACAAAGTACCACACACTGGGTAGTTAAACAACAGAAATGTATTGTCTTACTGTCTTGGAGACTGGAAGTCTGAGATGAAGGAGTGGGCAGGGCTGGTTCTTTTTGGGGTCTGTGGGGTAGAATCCGTCCTATGCATCTCTCCTAGATTCTCATGGTTTGTTGGCAATCTTTGTCACTCCTTGGCTTATAGAAGCACCACTCTGATCTCTGGCTTCATTTTCACGTGATATTCTTCCTGTTAAATGTGTCCGTGTCCAGATTTCAGTATTTTCAAGGTTAGCACTTACACTGGTTTACATATTATTCTCATGCCTGCAGCCTTACTTGATGATTTACTAAGCTTGTTTCCAAATGGGGCCCCATGCCTTGGGGCTGGGAGTTAGGACTCCACTAGTCTTTTGGGTGACATAATTCAGCCTATAACAGGCCATAAAAACATTGCAATCATGGTGGCATATAGCACAGCATGTCCAACTTGGTGTGGGATAATAAAAATAGCTTTAAAAATTGCTTTAAAATACAAAATTGGCTCAAAGGTAAGGAAAAAAGTGATTGGACACGGGGAATCCTGCCTATTCAGTGAAGAAATTGAATTTTTAAAATACAACTTAGTTTATTAAATTGGGCTAACCATTTTATAGACCATGGCTATGGGCCAGAAACCAGATAAACAAAACTGATAAGATAGTCACCATCTCCAGAATATCTAATAAATTCTTCTTATTTTTTTTGGCAGGGGTGTAGAGCTCAGTAGGTAGAAAGAAGAGTGCAACTGTGAGTGGAATTAATTCCTATTACCTGGAAATAAGGGAAGAACTTGCTACTGACTGTAGGGGAAATTAATGAAAACTTAGGAGAACGTGACCACATCATTGAGAGATTTTTATTTTTTTTAATTTTTTGGCCTCAACCATACAGCACATGGGATCTTAGTTACCCCACCACCAGTGTTCAAACCCAGGCCCCCCGTATTGGAATCATGAAGTCTTAACCACTGGACTGACAAGGAAGTCCTTGAGCAATTTTTGTACTGAGAGAAAGAATGTTAGATGTAATCAGACATACCCCACACTTTAAGAAAACAGATGTTACAAAGTTCAAGGAGAAAGTAGTTATAGTTCTATGACCAGAGGGAACCATAGGATGTTAGAAGTCTCAGTGCTGACAGCATCTTCCCATGAGCTGTCCCCAACTTGGTGAGGTGCCCAGCAGATTATCTGTCTCCCTCCCAATCCTGGGACTGACTTTCACACCAGCACTTGGGACATGGTAGAGCCTGAATCCATCCTTGCTAAATGATTATAATTATGGACCTGTTATAAAAATAGTGTGGAACACACACACAGACATAGATACAAAATGACATTCTGACATGAGATTTTGGAAGTTGAAAACCGTTTATTGGCATATAAAAACTTTAAAAAGTGGTGGTTTAGTTGGTTGTCAGGTTTGCATTCCTAGAAGCAGAATGTATGGTATGGGCTTTGGTATTTGCCTGCCTGTTTCTGTAGGATCTGTATTACCTTTGTTACTGTATCCAGTGTTACTCACTGTTAATCTTCCATGCTGTGGCCAGAGTGAACCATGTGACACCAGTTTCTCCCCACTGCCTTCAGACTATGTGTTTACAATATTGACTCCATCTAGCCTCTAGCCTCTTGTCCAGTCATAGTGAGCAACATGTATAAATCAGTTTTACAACTCTGCCTGTGTTCAGGCTGTTTATTATTGTTGTTTAGTTGCTAAGTCATGTCTGACTCTTTTGTCATCCCATGGACTGTGGCCCACAAGACTCCCTGTCCATGGGATTTCCCAGGCAAGAATACTGGAGTGGGTTGCCATTTCCTCCTCTAGGGGATATTCTGGACCCAGGAATTCAACCCGTATCTCTTGCATTAGCAGGTGGATGCTTTAGCACTGAGCCACCTGGGAGGCCCATGCTCATGCTCGTCCCTTTCTATCTTTACTGATTCACACTTAGTCCCCTTTCATGATTCCAGAAACTTCCCTGAATTCCCAGCCTGGGAGAAGTGCCAGTTCTAACTCCACAGCATCCTGTGTATAACTCTAACTCAGCAAGGCACCAAAATGGTCTCTGGATGTGTCTTTCCATGCCCCTGGCAAAGTTCAAGCTCCTTGAAGAGACGGGCATGAATTTTCACCCTTGTCGCCACACAATGGTGAGCACCATGTGTAATGCCAGACTTCATATATGTTGAAGTTTAATACTCATTACCATGGAAATAAGCTCACTATCTGTGCTGATGGGCCATAACACACACTGCCAACAATCGGTTCGTTGATGAGAATTGACAGTTTGTGGCAAGGAATATGTAATAGACGGTAGGCTTTTCAGAACATTCTGTGAATGAAAGTTCGTAGGTGGCATCAACCAGAACATTGTGGTCCAATGTCAATGCTCAATAAGCCTTTGTTGAAATTGAATGAAATCAATCATTTATTTAGCCATTCATTCAAAAATCTTTTATTCAAATGTTGCAATGCCCCAGTACTGGTGCTGGGGAAATCAAGAGATAAAAGTCGATACAGATGTGTAAGCAAAGCATACTATGAAATGAGTGTTATAATAATTTTCTGCGTAGTGTGCTGTACAGATACATAGGAGGAAGAAGCTACCTGTGTCAGAAAGCATAAAAGCAGATGTATGGGTTGTCTGCCTGTTTTCTCTACATGCATTTTCTGTCCTACTCTTCTCTGTAGTACTCGGGGAGCAATATTTCCCAGGATCCCTTGCCTCCTGGCTTCCAGTGAAGCCAGTAGGGAGGCAAGGTGGAAAACGTAAGGGTCAGATGAGGAGATAAATCACGGTCTTTCTCTGTCATCTCTCTGCTCAGCGTGGGGTTTGCAGCACTAACTGCTGAGTCTCCTGCATGGCTGCCAGACCTGCTTGGTAAGCCAACTGTTCCAGCTTCCTCCAGGTGGCCCGGCTCCTTGGCACTGGAAACACTGACTTCTTCCTATAAGCTCGTGCTTTTTCTAGTCTCTTGGCTGCCACGGCCCCCACCCCTACAGGCTCCTTGGCTTTTCCATCACCTGTGAAATCCATACCCAACAATAAAGTCATTGAAACACCTTAGGTGCTGTTTCCTGTCTCAACCTTGGTTGATTCAGAAACTTCTCAAAGAAGGGCATATTTTAAAAATATTTTCATTTATTTACATGGCTTGCTGGGGCAAGGAGTTTTATAAATGAAGCTAAGAGAGGTGTAAAATGTATACTGTTTTAAATAGCCCAAAAATGATTTGTTGTAACCTTCTTAATCAACAGACCTATAATTAGGGAATAAATGTGCCCTCTTTGTGACTCAGTCCCCAAGTGAAATACGTTTGGCAAGAATATCTTTTCAGAAATTGCTTTGGTTCAGGAAGTGCTCTTCATGCTTTATATGCTAGGATAGGTTCTTTTAACATTTAACAATGAATGATTATTTTAGAGGTATGAAGGATGAACTTAATCAGTCCTTTATTCTGTAAGTGGGAAATCAAATTCATTACATTTTGATCAGAAGAAATCTTATTTTTACATACTTTCAGAATATAAATTTTAATATCCTCCAGAAACACATTTCAGTGTCAGGAAGTTTTTTCCATCTTGTCTAAATCTTCTAGCTATTCTTAGCAAAGATGAAGGACAATTGGCCACAATCCTTTGTATAATAGACCAAGATTATAGCTATATATTTATTCACTCTTTCATTCAACATGTTTTTATTGAGCATTTACTAAAACTAAGAGCCAGACCCTGGGAAAATATTTAGCAGAACAAAAGTGCCTCAGCCTTTTAAATTAATTTTCATGCTCTAAGAATCTTTGCTTTTTTTTTCCTTAGATCAATTTTTACAACCCTAAATTTCTATTCCTATCTGTTGCATTTACATGCTACATGCGATAGGACAAGCCAGTTACACTATGTAAAATAAGTTTCCTACATCTGTACAGCGGGGATGATTGTAGTACTTACCACGCAGAATTGTCTGAGGCTTGAATGGGCTAATAGATGCTCAACAAACATTAGGTCTTACCATAGCCGTTATCATTTCATTGGAGTCTCTCCAGTTGTACTCTACAGTCAGTACAGCCAATTCAAGACATGTAACTATTTAAATTTAAATTCATTAAAATTAAGCATAGTTAGAAATTCAACTCCTCAGTTGCTCTAGTAAAATTTCAGATGCTCAGTAGGGACATGTAACCAGTGCTAACCATATTGGATAGTATAGCAAATATGGAACACTCCCATCATTGCAGAAAGTTCTGCTGGACAGTACCTCAAATGAGAGAGAGAGAGAGAGAGAACAAAAGACCTTGTCCCCAAAGATATCAACTGGTGCACAGAATGAGTAAAACCTAGAGCCAGCCTTATTTCTGATTGCTTTGCTGCAATTACCACCTATTCAGATAGTCGTTTATCTGTTGTGTCCCTTCTGAGGAGCTCTATAAGACAGCATTTATAAACATAAGTTCTGGAGTTAGGTTTCTGGAGTCTAAATCCTGGACCTACTACTCACTAGCTGTGTGATTTGGGACAAGTTTTTAACCTCTCTGTCCTATATTTTCTGCGTATGAAGTAGAGACCATACAGTTCCTATCTCATGAGTAAATCCATATAAACCACTGGGAATGGTGTCTGGCCATACTAAACCTTCAATAAAGCAATATCAGTAGTAACTCTCAGGCATGTGTAGTCTGTACAAACAGTTTCCACAAATGCTGAGCATAGCTAGCCTTGCCAGATTGGGAGCTATTTTTAAATTAGTTCCTCCACTTACTTTTTCTGAGTCTCAATTCTTTTTCTTTCTTTTTTTTTTTTTAAATATACTACCCAAGGATGTGTTGAGTGTTAAGCAAGATAATATATGTAAAAGCAAAGGCATGTTGTAGGCATTTAATAATGTTATTTCCTTCACAACTTTTTAAAAAATTAGAACCACTGGATGGTGTAGGGCGTTCTGATTTCCCTCCAAGGTTATCTAGCCTCTCATGTGGACATAAAAGAGAGAGCCCTGTAAGATAACACACAGATTTTGTGAAGCAGATAATCCATTTTCCTTCCCAACATTCTGATTCTTATTTTATGGGCTCTTAGGACAACTCAGATTGTAGTACATTTTCAATGACCTAACCAAAAGAAGGGATAAATGGAGAAAATAATCTAATATGACAGATAACCCAAACCATGGATAGATGCAAAGAATTATTAATATTCATTTATTTTAAAATGTTTGCTGATTCAAGGCATATTTATCAAAAGTCTTCCAGGCAAAGCATTGTATTGGTGCTATTTGTTTCAGAAGAATTTTGGCAGCAGGTTTACCCTAGCAGTTGTTTTCAGTTCAGTTCAATTCAGTCACTCAGTCATGTACGACTCTTTGCGACCCCATGAATCACAGAACGCCAGGCCTCCCTGTCCATCACTAACTCCCGGAGTTCACTCAAACTCACATCCATCGAGTCAGTGATGCCATCCAGCCATCTCATCCTCTGTCGTCCCCTTCTCCTCCTGCCCCCAGTCCCTCCCAGCATCAGAGTCTTTTCCAATGAGTCAACTCTTCGCATGAGGTGGCCAAAGTACTGGAGTTTCAGCTTTAACATCATTCCTTCCAAAGAACACCCAGGACTGATCTCCTTTAGAATGGACTGGTTGGATCTCCTTGCAGTCCAAGGGACTCTCAAGAGTCTTCTCTTTAGTTTGGACTTAAATTTAATTGATTTACATCCCGTAAACACAGGGCAACTGATGTTAGAAGATGAGGAAGCTTAGGGAAGAGTGGTAACAGGAGAGAGTACAGACTGAGATTAGAACACCACTCTATCTATAGCTTGTATGTAATTTTATTTGTAAAAGGATGACTTCTCAAGAAGGAAAGGGTGTGTGTGTGTGTGAGTGGGGGTGTGTTCGTGTGTGTGTGAGGGGGTGTTTGTGTGTGTGAGTGTGTGCTCAGTTGCGTCTGACTCTTTGTGACCCTATGGATTATAACCCTCCAGGCTCCTCTGTCCATGGGATTTTCCAGGCAAGAATACTGGAGTGGGTTGCCATTTCTGTGGGGCTTCCCAGGTGGCTCAGATGTAAAGAATCCACCTGCCAAACACTGGTTCAAACCCCTGAGTCAGGAAGATCCCCTGTAGGAGGAAATGGCAACCCACTTCAGTATTCTTTCCTGTCCATAGGGTCACAAAGAGTCAGACACGACTGAGCGTGCACGCACACACACACACACACACACACACACACACACACACACGTATTAGTTCTTCATGAGCAGTCCTTTCAGCCTCAGAGATCCTGATGGACATGTCCATGTGACTGAGCACTGCCCCCTCTTTGTACGCTGCAGTGATGATCTTTAGTCAGGTTCTTCCAGTGGGCCATGGATAGAGTACTGAGCACAAGGCACTAGTTACACAGTGTGAGTGTACAAGAGTGTCAGGTGCTAAAACAACATATGTAGACTTGACCAGATCTCCCCCTTCTTCACATGATTCTCTTCTGCAGTGGAGGCTGGCAGGAGCAGCCAACTCTGCAAAGAGAATACCAACCAATAAGCAGCAAAGCCTTTTCTCTATGATGTCTTTAAATTGGTCCTGGTAATTTAAGATGAAAATATCTATTTGTTGGATTTAAATGTAGGTCTTATCTACTGGTACATCAAGCAGATTTGGGAAATGAAGGACCACAAAACCGCAGCACACTGATTAAACATGTTTGGGGCTCAACAGGAAAGCATTTGAAATCTATGAAGTGTGGCTTCAGATATCAGAGCACTTTGGAGGCTGAGAGGATCAAGTCCCATTCTCTCCGTAGTAAACCTGGGTAGCATTGAAAATATAAACTCCAGAGCATTACTTTCTCATTCAGTGTCCTTGCAACTAAGAGAGTGCATGGACCAAGAAGGAGGGGTAGTGATAAAATGTGGAGTTTGAGGGGAGAACATTGATGGAGAACTTGTGCGCCTATGGTTAAGAGAAAGTAAAAGTTGTTCAGTCGTGTCTGACTCTTTGCAACCCCATGGACTATACAGTCCATGGAATTCTCCAGGCCAGAATACTAGAGTGGGTGGCTGTTCCCTTCTCCAGGGGACCTTCCCAACCCAAGGATTGAACCCAGGTCTCCCGCATTGCAGACGGATTCTTTACCAGCTGAGCCACTGGGGAAGCCCAAGAATACTGGAGTGGGTAGCCTATCCCTTCTCCAGGGGATCTTCCTAACCCAGGAATCCAACCCAGGTCTCCTTCATTGCAGGCTGCTGAGTCACTGGGGAAGCCCCACCTATGGTTAGGGAGAGACATATTTACATTTTGGCATTATTATCGACAAAGTTAGAGATGAATGGATGAACACAATTTGATATGCTGTTTATGTTCAGTTGAAGGCTCAGTGTAGAACACTTATAATTAGTATATTTGAAAACATGTGGTTTTGGACATTTTTCTCTTTCACTGGTGAAGTGCATGGGGCAGAACAATTAAGGGTGCCAGTAGCCCCAGAGACTAAGGGGATATTCTTATTTTTTCTCGAATTCCCCCTAATCAAAATGCTTCTTCTCTTTTACTGTCTAATATCACCAGTGTATCAGGAAACACACATATCCATGATCAATCCTGGATCCAAATAGGATAAAATGAAATGAGTTTTTTTTTTTCCTCCTGTTCAAAAATCCTTTTTTATTGCACAGTGAAGAAATAAATGTCTACCAAAGGAATATGAAGAGGAACTAAGAGGGGAATCTAATTGTCCACTTCAATCACTCCCACACAAAATGCCTGGGTCAAGGATGAGCAGGCAGAGCAGCAGCATTTTGGCAACATTTTTAAATAAAAAGCAAGGCAAAAAAAAAAAAATTCCAGCAAGAGTTCTGTAGAAAATGGAAGACAGCTGTTGCATTTTCTCCAGCCTGCTATCACTTTCAACCAGACCCAAGACACCCCAGCTCTTGGCTTAATGAATCATTTGCTGTTTTTGATGGTGGAAGAAAATGGGGCTCATTTGTCTACTGCTCTCTTAGCCAGGGAGCAAAGTTACCCCCAGAGAAGTGGAATGCATATCAATTGAGGAAAAGAACCACTTGAGGGACCAGAATGTGAATTATTTCTTATTGTTTCCTCCTCACTAGCTTTTACTTTCATTCTAAGGAAGGTTTGCACAGAACCCCATTCTGAATCCATTCTAACCTTACAGCACCCACATTCAAACTCATAGTAATGAAATTATTTTGAGTTGTGTTCTAGTCTTTCCTTAAAAATCTAAGCTCTCATTCAAATAGTTTATGAGATTCCTTTCCCTCCATGAAGCTGCCCTGGATGAATTAAAACATTCACATTACCTGAGAACCTCAGGGTAAAGGTTACCTGAGGAAGATTTCTGGGGCTTAGGTCTAGCCCAGTCCTGAGCAGTTGAGACCAGAAGGATAAGAGCCACTCAAAGAGGCAGAGAAGCCAGAGGTCAGTTTTGAAAATCAGCAGAGTTAGTCTTGAATGAAATTTAGAGCTGTAGTTAAGACACAAGGCTGGGACCAAGACTCTGAAAAGGCATACTTAAATAAGGTACCTGCGTTTAATGCTGTTTAAGAAGACAAGGTCAGGACATTGACCTTGAAAGAGATGAATTCCCCAGGGTCCACCCTTGCTGGTGTCTGGCTTCAACATGTGGCACTGGAGTATCAGCCTATAGGGTTCTTGAATGGCTCAGGTTACACTAAGTACTAATTTATGCATTCTCTGTTTTCATGTATAACTCTGGTAAAACCAGAGGCTTCTGCTTCTCAAGGAGGTCAAGTTGGAGAGGCTCAATTAGTGTCCAAGCAGAAATAAGAAGAAATTGATTTTTTACCTGCATCTTTGAAAGAACTTTCAAGTGGATCTGATTCCACCACATTGGTCTTTCCTTTTCCTTTTTTCCCACCTCTCCACTAGCCTTTTCCATAACGAACTCCAAACTTTCTGCTACTGCTCAGCCTTAGAAGGCTTTATACCCTTTGCCCTTCCCTGCCTGAGCCGTTTATAATGTATATTGTGAAATCTGTCATTTGTTCTTACAGGTTTCCTCTCAATCTCCTGTTCAGCCCTTCTCAACCCATTCTCCAGACTATACATCAGAAAGATCTAGGACCTGGACTAGCCTAGCCTTGTTAAAAGGCTCAGGTAACCTTCGCCTTGGCCCTAAGGATCTCAGGTTGTTGGGAAAGCAGGCAGCAGGCAGTGGCTCATTAGAAGGTCTTCGTTCTGACTCAGATTTTTCTCTTTTGTGTCCACTCATATGGATTTTCTAGTTTTTAATGAACCCTGCTTTTCTGACTCCCATAAAATAGTCTGTTCCATCACTGTGACCTTTCCAAATTTAAATTTCCAGAGAATAAGGTCTAACATATTAGGCAATTTTGAATCACTTATAGTGTGATGCTAATAAGCTGTTAATGATTAGAATGATGGTGAAGAAGACTAGATCTAAAATGACTTAGAGAAGAGTTGAAATAGGAGGCTGAATCTCACTGGGCAGATGTCCAGGGGAGTCAGCCGTACTAGGAGGGATTGAAGATATTTGTATATCACTCAACTTCTTTTTTTCTTTAAATGTATAAATTTTAAAAAATTTTTATAGTGCTGTGTTGGTTTCTGCCATTAATGATCTGTTCATAATACCACACTCGTTTTCAGGACATGTGTAAGGACATACCATGTAGAGGCAACCTTCTAAAGAATAAGGAACATTTAAGGGGGGTATTAATGATAGATATCATTTAGTGAACACTCAGTATATGTTAGGCTTTATTACCTAGGTCTGATAGTTCTCATTATAACCTTAAAATATAGCTACTTATCCCCATTTTACAGTTATAGAAACTAAAACTCATTTTGAAGAATTTTTCTAAGGCCATGCAAAGAATAAACAACAGAACGTTAAATTAAACCTATGCTTCCTTCCCCATTTAATATTGATGCATAAATGCATCGACTCATACCTTGCGTATATGCCTCATGTGACTACAGGCACTAGATATAGGACATGTCTAATATATCTATAGAATCTATTGTTGTTGTTTAGTCACTAAGTCATGTCCAAATCTTTTGTAACCCCATGGACTGTAGCCCACCAGGCTCCTCTGTCCATGGGATTTCCTAGGCAAGAATACTGGAGTGGGTTGCCATTTCTTTCTCCAGGGAGTCTTCATGACCCAGGTATTGAATCTGTGTTTCCTACATTTGCAGACATATTCTTTACCACTGAGCCACCAGGGAAGCCCCATAGAATCTGTAGCTGTACAATTACATATGTATATATACACATGAAATAGAACTGAATGTATCTATTTGTATTCAGTTATATCAGACTGAAATAGAACTACTAGGCAGTAGAAGGTGGCGGATTGGAATTGTTGTGACCAGAAGGACCAAATTTCATCTGGAACAAAACTTGGCTTTAGAAGAGTTTTTTGAAAAGATAGAATTATCAACCTTTTGGTTTAACCTGACATGCTGTCACTTGCAGTTACCATGTCATTTTCTCATGTAGTGTGAATTTGATAACTAAATTTAAGGAAAGAGTTTCCCATTTAACTTAAAGATGTTAAATGGAAAAAAAAATGGGGCAGATAAACTTGGTTTTTAAAGTGTGGGAGAAGAAAAAAATCAGAGTGTGGAATGTGGACTCCAGGGAGAAAAGAAAGGTTCATGTCTTAATTCACTCATATATCCCCTTAATACCCAACACACGGCAAGTTCATTGCTGGGGAGGAGGATACAAAAGTCTCCATCATCAGGGAGCTCAGCCTCTGGTGAGTCCATGATGAATAGGGCGTGGTTTGTGCTTAGTGATCTCAAGCCATGGGAATGCAAAGGAGAGAGCAACTCGTTTTCTTGATAAAAGGAGGAATTGGAAGGAAGGAAATTTTCTCCTATCTCAAAGGATGTATGGGCATTTTAAGAATGGAGAACAAAGAACAGCACAGGTCTGGCTCTGAAGGGAGATCTTGCATGAGCAGAGGCAGGGAGGTGAGTAGGAACTGGCAATACACTGGGAAGAGCAAACTGGGGGTGTAGTTAGGTAGCTGAGTACTTGGGGGTTGAGGATAGGAATGAAGAGAAGGAGAGCGTGGAGAAAATAAATCTGTATGTGTACTAGTTTAGGTTCTTGAGGAAAACATGAAAGTTGTCTTTTCTTTGGACCACTATTGGAAAGCTGATATAGCTAGAGGAGTATTTGTTTTCTTTAATAATTGGGCTAAACTGTCTACCTCAGCCAACTGAGGAAAAAGCCTAGCAGTAGGATCTTATGGCTGCAGTGACAAATTACTAAAACAATGGAATTTTATTCTCTTGAAATATTGGAGGCTAGAAATCTAAAATGAGTCTTAGGGTCCAAAATCAAGGTGGTGGCAGGGCTGTTCCTTAAGGAGGCTCCAGGGAAGAATCTAGTCCTTGCTTCTTTCAGCCTCTGATGGCGCCAGCATTCCATGGCTTAGAATTCAGCTTCTGCTCTGCCATCATAGGACCTTCTCCTCTGTGCTCATATTTCTCCCTTTCTCTCTTATAAGGTCACTTGTGATAACATTTAGTTCATCAAAATAATCCAGGATAATCTCCCCAATTCTAGATCCTTAATCTAATCACATTTGACTAGTTCTTTTTTTTTTTTTTTTTTTTGCCATAAAAGCTATTAATCACAGATTCCAAGGACCAGAACATGATATCTTTGGCAAGTTATTCAGACTACTGTAAGCATCCTGGCCTCCTGGTTCTCTGATCCTTCCCAGAAGAACTGTTTGATTCTCCAGACACTTTTCTTGCCCTCTTGGGCTGCAGCTTTCTCAGAAAGTGAACTCTGAAGCTATCTGAGCCACAATCAGCCTTGAGATCTCTATGCCTTCTGTGGAGGGGAGAATCTGGCTAAACAACCTTTGGATGTTTAGGGTTTGAATTAAATAACATTGGGCAGATAATGGTTGCAATGCAGCTCTGACAACTGAGAAATGCGAGCAATAAAATATCAGCATACATAGAAGGTGCAAAGTGGAACAGCTTGAAAAATTAGTTGGATGCTGTTGATACAGGACCAGATAACAAGAGTAGTGAACAAAGAAAGGGCAGCTCAATGGACATATTTCTGCAGACACCAAAATACATCTTGCCAGTTTAGCCTTGGAGCCATCTTCTTTTGTTGTTTTTCCACACCCACGTCCAATCTGGCAAGTTAGCCTGCTGGTTCTCTCTCTATATATTGCTGTGTCTATTCTCTTTTTTTCTCTGCCCTTGTTTATATCTGTGCTTAGCTCTGACTCTCCGTACCTGACCCATGAAAACCTAAGCTTATTTCCAGCACTCACCCCTCCCCAGGAACCACACCAGTCACATTTCTCTCTCTGCATATTATCTTGCTGGTCTCTTCTCTGGTTTGGTCCAAATGATGAATCCCTATCATGTTCTCCATGGACCCTTCTTTCTTACCTTTATTTCAAGGCATGGTCAACCTCCCTGTATTGCCTAGGTTTTCTTATCTCACAGTGTTTGTCTTTCTTTTCAGCCATGGCAATTCATGGGTCACATTTTCTGCCTTCCACATCTCTGGACTTAGCCCACCATCCTCTAAGCACATCAACACTGGTTAAAATAACCATTTTTCTCCCCTAATTCTGTGATTAAATGGAGAACCAACATAGATCAACCTTACAGCTTCAACAAATGGAATACAGGGCCCTGAACACTTTCACTCTATACCTCACCAGGAGATAGTGAAATTGAATGATATATGACACAATAGCTTAGAATAATGTGAGAATGTAGCAAGAACTCAGTAAACATTAACAGTCATTGTTATTGTTATTAGCTTAGTTTCTCATTATAGATCAATTCTTCCATGCATTCAGTTCAGTTCAGTTCAGTTCAGTTGCTCAGTCGTGTCCGACTCTTTGTGACCCCATGAATCGCAGAACGCCAGGCCTCCCTGTCCATCACCAACTCCCGGAGTTCACCCAGACTCACATCCATTGAGTCAGTGATGCCATCCAGCCATCTCATCCTCTGTCGTCCCCTTCTCCTCCTGCCCCCAATCCCTCCCAGCATCAGAGTCTTTTCTAATGAGTCAACTCTTCGCATGAGGTGGCCAAAGTACTGGAGTTTCAGCTTTAGCATCATTCCTTCCAAAGAACACCCAGGACTGATCTCCTTTAGAATGGACTGGTTGGATCTCCTTGCAGTCCAAGGGACTCTCAAGAGTCTTCTCCAACACCACAGTTCAAAAGCATCAATTCTTCGGCACTCAGCTTTCTTCACAGTCCAACTCTCACATCCATACACGACCACAGGAAAAACCATAGCCTTGACTAGATGGACCTTTGTTGGCAAAGTAATGTTTCTGCTTTTGAATATGCTATCTAGGTTGGTCATAATTTTCCTTCCAAGGAGTAAGCATCTTTTAATTTCATGGCTGCAGTCACCATCTACAGTGATTTTGGAGCCCCCGAAAATAAAGTCTGACACTGTTTCCACTGTTTCCCCATCTATTTCCCATTAAGTGATGGGACCGGATGCCATGATCTTTGTTTTCTGAATGTTGAGCTTTAAGCCAACTTTTTCACTCTCCTCTTTCACTTTCATCAAGAGGCTTTTTAGTTCCTCTTCACTTTCTGCCATAAGGATGGTGTCATCTGCATATCTGAGGTTATTGATATTTCTCCCAGCAGTCTTGATTCCAGCTCGTGTTTCTTCCAGTCCAGCGTTTCTCATGATATACTCTGTATATAAGTTAAATAAGCAGGGTGACAATATACAGCCTTGACGTACTCCTTTTCCTATTTGGAACCACTCTGTTGTTCCATGTCCAGTTCTAACTGTTGCTTCCTGACCTGCATACAGGTTTCTCAAGAGGCAGATCAGGTGGTCTGGTATTCCCATCTCTTTCAAATTTCCCACAGTTTATTGTGATCTACACAGTCAAAGGCTTTGGCATAGTCAAGAAAGCAGAAATAGATATTTTTCTGGAACACTCTTGCTTTTTCCGTGATCCAGCAGATGTTGGCAGTTTGATCTCTGCTTCCTCTGCCTTTTCTAAAACCAGCTTGAACATCTGGAAGTTCACGGTTCACGTATTGCTAAAGCCTGGCTTGGAGAATTTTTGAGCATTACTTTACTAGCGTGTGAGATGAGTGCAATTGTGCAGTAGTTTGAGCATTCTTTGGCATTGCCTTTCTTTGGGATTGGAATGAAAACGGACCTTTTCCAGTCCTGTGGCCACTGCTGAGTTTTCCAAATTTGCTGGCATATTGAGTGCAGCACTTTCACAGCATCATCTTTCAGGATTTGGAATAGCTCAACTGGAATTCCATCACTTCCGGTAGCTTTGTTCGTAGTGATGCTTTCTAAGGCCCACTTGACTTCACATTCCAGGATGTCTGGCTTTAGGTCAGTGATCACACCATCATGATTATCTGGGTCGTGAAGATCTTTTTTGTACAGTTCTTCTGTGTATTCTTGCCACCTCTTCTTAATATCTTCTGCTTCTGTTAGGTCCATACCATTTCTGTCCTTTATCGAGCCCGTCTTTTCATGAAATGTTTCCTTGGTATCTCTAAGTTTCTTGAAGTGATCTCTAGTCTTTCCCATTCTATTGTTTTCCTCTATTTCTTTGCCTTGATCGCTGAGGAAGGCTTTATCTCTTCTTGCTATTCTTTGGAACTCTGCATTTAGATGCTTCTATCTTTCCTTTTCTCCTTTGCTTTTCGCTTCTCTTCTTTTCACAACTATTTGTAAGGCCTCCCCAGACAGCCATTTTGCTTTTTTGCATTTCTTTTCCATGGGGATGGTCTTGATCCCTGTCTCCTGTACAATGTCACGAACCTCATTCCATAGTTCATCAGGCACTCTATCTATCAGATCTAGTCCCTTAAATCTATTTGTCACTTCCACTGTATAATCATAAGGGATTTGATTTAGGTCATACCTGAATGGTCTAGTAGTTTTCCCCACTTTCTTCAATTTAAGTCTGAATTTGGCAATAAGGAGTTCATGATCTGAGCCACAGTCAGCTCCTGGTCTTGCTTTTGCTGACTGTATAGAGCTTCTCCATCTTTGACTGCAGAGAATATAATCAATCTGATTTTGGTGTTGACCATCTGGTGATGTCCATGTATAGAGTCTTCTCTTGTGTTGTTTGAAGAGGGTGTTTGTTATGACCAGTGCATTTTCTTGGCAAAACTCTATTAGTCTTTGCCCTGCTTCATTCCGTATTCCAAGGCCAAATTTGCCTGTTACTCCAGGTGTTTCTTGACTTACAAATCAGTTATCTTTGTAGATCCATTGTTTGTAACTTTATTTGTCTAATTGTCCTTTTCTGTAGCAAATCCATGTCAGTATAGACAACTTTTGAATGTAAGCCCTACAATTCAGTCACCAATGTTTTGATTAGTGTCTGGCACAGGATAAAGCCTTTAGGAAGATTTATAAAATATTATTCAGATATTATTCTTTAAAAAAAATTGAAAGAATCTATTGATGCCTCATGTCACCTTCATCACATGCTTTGCTATGTACTTAGTCACTCAGTCCTGTCCAATTCTTTGCAACCCCATGGACTGTAACCTGCCAGGCACCTTTGTCCATGGGAGTTCTCCAGGCAAGAATACTGGAGTGGGTTGCCAGGCCCTCCTCCAGGGGTTCTTCCCAACCCAGGGATTTAACCCAGGTCTCCTGCATTGCAGGTGGACTCTCTACCTTCTGAGCCACCAGGGAATGCTTTAATTGTCATTTTAAATCAGAGTTACAATATGCAGAGACTGGAGAAGGGACAGTTTATTAGGAGGATATCCACTGGCAGATGGGACTAAAAGTGTTCTGACTTGATTGGACTACTTGTCCTCTTGACCAACACAAACTCTTAGAGGCAAAAGGATGGTTCATATAAGCAAGTTGAATTTTAAAAATAGTTTCCATCTTCCTAATCCAATGTGTGAGATTATTACCTGACTGGGTAAAAGAAGACCTGTTTAAAACTATGCCAGATTAGACCGTTCTTCAGGGGTGAACTGAGTATTCTCTTGATCCAAATCTATCAATGTATAGTCCTTCTGCTTCATCTGTACTCACTTCATAAGAATGCATTGCATGCTCTTCCAAAGAAGTGTACTTCGATGTCCATAGGAGGTTGTTGTTGTTCAGTTGCTCAGTCGTGTCTGACTCCATGCGACCCCATGAACTACACCACACGAGGCTTCCCTGTCTTTCCTATCTCCTGGAGTTTGCTCAAACTCAGGCCCACTGAGTCCATAGGAGGGGAGGCGTAGGAATATTGGAAAAGAAACCAGTCAGAAAGAAAAGAAGGATTATGTCCCCCTTACTCACCAATGCGTGTCATTGCATAAATGGATGGATGAGTGAATGAACAGATGAATCTGGGGACCATAGAGAAGATTTGACTCTCTCATTGAATGTGAGAAGGTGATTCTTCCATTTTGTCCCTTACTGAGGCAGGTCAGATGGAGTACAGCTCCTGAGGCTCCTCTCTCTCTGTAAAAGTCTGCCTTGGGCCTGAACGCTTCCTAAGATTGGGGGTAGAGCTGGGAGTGTCATAGCTGCTCCATCTTCTCTCTTCAGGCTCCACAGGGGCTAATTTATTATACATTAACTCATTAAGCCTTTATTCTAATGCAGTTACTATGCCTTTATTTTCTCCTTAATGTGCAAATTATGAAGATTGCTCAGAATGTGAAAATTGGCCTTTATTTCTCTTGCAAAAAGTTTCCATACACTCAACAGCTCTTTGCAATGTTATTTGGAACTACCTCCAAGGCATTAAAATGCCAAGAGACCTAACAATCTTTCTCACTCCTCTCTGCACAAAATCATTACCTCTTTTTTTTTTTTTTTACTGTAAAAAGATAATTCTGTATCATCCCCAGCAACAGTTGGACACATTTATGGATGCAGAGTAGTAGCCCATAGTGGATTTTGCTATGATTAGCCACCTGGCATCTACCTAGCTTTCCTACTTGGAGAGAATCCCATGGAGGCTGAAGAAAGGCAAATATTCCCTTCCCCAGCTCCTTGGCTGCTATAAAGTGAATGAATAAATAAGCCTGGCCCATCCCATGTCCTCACCAGGGTATTGAATCCAGAGCCTGTAATGTAAATAGATGGGAAAGACCTGGATGTCTTGCTGTGCCACTGACCATGGTACCCTGGGTTAGGTCGCAGGGTTCCATGTCAACAGGCCTCCACAGTCAGTATTGGTCATGGTGTCCAAGTCCATGATGATCATGTGCAGTGACCAGTAGCAACGGCAGCAGCGTCCTGACCAGACTCCTTAACAGGTATGGTTGGGCTGTATTTCTGGCTGCCTGGACTTTAATGGTTTTTCATGACTTTTTCAAACCTGGTTCTATAGACTTCTCATTGATACTAGAGGAGGATAGTCTTCCAAAAAGTTTTTGTGTTTTTGGTACTAAAAATGTGGTACCCAACTCCTACACACTTATAATTAAAGAAAAGCTCCTCTTAAAACAACCCCAATAAAGTATATGAAAAATGTAGATTTACAGACCTGATAAATTAAATACTAATTATGTCTCTTAAAGATTTTCTATAAATTGTTAACTTCTCCCTGTGAATTCTGAATAAAGTAAGCAGTAGACAATAAATTAGGTAAATATGGCTATCAAAATAGATTACAAGAGGACACATTGTTTAAAAAGCATGTGGATTGCAATGGCTGTTTTTGGTTATATCAGAGTCTGAGTTTGTAGGGAGGGAGAACAGTTCTGAATTCTTGAGCCTTGAAGCTTTTCTGGAGCCCCCGGTCTCCACAGAATGAATGCTCATAGGTTTTTCCTCTTAAGCTTGCCTTCTGGGTCTGAACCTCTCCAGTTCAGCTAACAAGATCATTCTGCCTTTAGAAGGAAGCACTGCATTATCTAAGGTTATGTTAGAAGAAATGGTGGTAGTGGGTAGTGACATTTACAATCAATTTTAGAAGCACTATCTTGCTTGATTTGCCTCCATACTGTGTGGATTTGTTTCTGTTTGAAACATATGTACTTTCGACATTTCACTGTAATCAAGGAACCAAAAATAACTCGTAAATGGGCCTAGCATTTTTACTCCAGGTGTGGATTTGTTGTTGTTGTTGTTGTTTGTTTGTTTCTGTCTTCAGGCCATGGTGTAAGAATCCACTTGGCTGATTAAAGTTTTGTTATAATGTCAGATGATATGCATCCTGTTCCTGCACCCAACTAGTTGATAGCTTAATTTTTAAATTAGCTCAAAGATAGACTTTTAAATGGAAATCAATGGTGAAAATGAAGAAACATTATTACCCTAGTAATTGATAACACTTCACTTTATTACATGAAAAGTTGAAAGTAGTGTGAACAAGAGTAATAAATGGAAAGTAGTGTCTATATTTGGCACCCCATTCCAGTACTCTTGCCTGGAAAGTCCCACGGATGGAGGAGTCTGGTAGGCTGTGGTCCATGGGGTCGCTAAAAGTTGGACATGACTGAGCAACTTCACTTCCACTTTTCACTTTCATGCGTTGGAGAAGTGCTGGGGTCCAGCCCCGGTGGATCCAGGGAATTCGAAGTGGGGACGGCGTTGGCGAGGATCAGGAAACAATTGCTTAATTAAATTTTAATTAAAGATATAAAGAGTGGTTAAATAAGGATAGCTCAGTGAGGAAATTCAATGGAGAAAAGAGGCTGATATAAGGATAGCTCAGTGAGGAAATTCAGTGGAGAAAAGAGGCTGAATAATTCAGCCAGAAGGTGAGAGAAAGAACGACATGGGGAGACCAAGTTTCGGTGAACAAGGCCCGCACTTTATTTTCCAAAGTAGTTTTTATACCTCAAGTTATGCATAGAGGATAATGGGGGAAGGGGTAGAGTCATGCAGTAAGCCAGGCTTTCTTCCTGCAAACTTATCATATGCAAAAGTTTAGGTGATTTGCATAATCTTCTGGCCCGGAGGCCTGTTAACATTTTAAGACCTTTTCTTCAGAAAACTTATTTTTCTCTAAAGGTGATTAGTCAGGTGCCACCCTCCAAAAGCATTAGATAAAGTTTCATTCCTACAGGGCAAAGGTGTGGTGGGCTATAACAAGAAAAAGAATTAACTCAAGGGTCCAAGGTTACAAACATTAAAGCTACTACTTACACCAATTATATTAATCAGTACACTGCCAGGGACAGAGCAGGTAAGGGATATGGAAACTTAGCAGCAAACATTGGCCCAACAAGTGAAAAATCCTTCACCAATACAATTTTTAATCAATCTTTTAACTGCTCAAAGGAATCTGTATTTAGACAGTTTAGAACATCTCATGCCTCTCACAGTTGGGAGGCTCTGAACAATCACATGTGGCCGGAAAAACCTATTCATGCAGGCTAGAGGACTTCCACAGGAGTTTGTAGGTTGAAACACTATCACACCCAGGAACTTTATTAACTGGAGCTGTAAATTAACTCTTTTTTCAGAGAGAGGTAGTGGGGGACAGCCCCCCCATAAAGTCAGAGGTGTAGGTGAGAGCACAAAGCAGAAAATAGGCAGACTCTGGTTTTGGGGGTAGATGCTCGAGAATTTCCAGGGGGACTCCTGAGGCTCAATCCCGCCTTTGCGTATGCCGAGCCTCCTTCCTCATGACCTTTGCCACAGGCGGAGCTCCTGCTCCAGGCAGAGAAGGAAATGGCAGCCCACTCCAGTGTTCTTTCCTGGAGAATCCCAGGGGCGGGGAAGCCTGGTGGGCTGCCGTCTATGGGGTCACCCAGAGTCGGACACGACTGAAGCAACTTAGCAGCAGCAGCAGCAGCAGTGTCTATATTACTCATGTGTTTTTAAACTAAATGATCCCAGATTTTGAAGGGGAAGTAAAAGAGAAATTCACTAAGCTCTGATTACATTTCTCCAAATCTACATGCCTAAGAAAAAGTTCTTGTTTAAAAAATATGCAAAAAATGCATACACCTGGCATAAATAGTCACATTTTTATGTCCAAAGAACTTTATTTTGAACTTTAATTGTGCTCATATGCTGTGCTATATCTGTGCTGAGTGTGCTCAGACATGTCTGACTCTTTGTGAACCCATGGACTGTGACCCATCAGGCTCCTCTGTCCCTGGGATTATCCATGCAAGGATACTGGAGTGAGTTGCCATTCCCCTCTCCAGGGGATCTTCCTAGCCCAGGAATTGAACCCTTGTCTCTTGCATGTCCTTCATTGGCAGGTGGGTCCTTTACCACTAGTGCCACAGGGGAAACCTATGCTCATATATCTTAAGACTAATATCGACTAGTTTAAAAAGATATTGAATTGATCTTATTTGAGAAGCTTTAAGGGAAGATTTGGGTTTCCCCATTGGCTCATTGGTAAAGAATCCACCTGCCAACGCAAGAGACGCAGGAGACCTGGGTTCGATCCCTGGGTCGGGAAGATTCCCCTGAAGAAGTAATGGCAACCTACTCCAGTATTCTTGTTTGGATAATCCCATGGACAGAGGAGCCTTGCAGGCTATAGTCCATGAGGTTGCAAGAGTCAGACACGACTGAGCATGTACACATGCACACGCATGCACACATACACACACAGGCAGATTTGACAATTCTGGAGTCTTTCCTTTTTCATGATTCAGAATGATTAACTGATTCATTTCTGAAACCTAACCTTTTTCCATTAAACCATTTCATGCCTTCCAAGCACTTTTTACAAAACTTTGCTTTGGGTACCTTGAAGTCATCAGGTGAACACATTCTTTAATTCCTTCCCTGCTACATATCAATTCCCCCCTCCTCTAAATTCCGAGCAGCTCAGGTCTCTCCTGCTCTCCAGCATCTGCACTGTGAGCACCATGCCATCTACACCCCCGGACTCTTCTGGCAACCACTACTGTTTTTACTTCAATCTCTCTTTTCTACTGACATCCCACCGTCTTGTCCCTGCCACTCACTCTTAACATAGAAACATATACTCAGCTATCTCCCAAGTGAGAGCAAAAACATCCAAACTCAAAACATCAACATTTTATTGAGTCCGAAACACCCTCTCTGTTAGCTCTGTAAAGGACAAGTCCACCTTGCTGTCTGTCTTTTTTATTTCACTCTTACTCTGACTTCCAGTCCCACCTGCTCTGAAAAGACTCTGATGAGATCTTGATTCCTCACATTTCACCAGAGCTGGTAGATACGTCCCGGTTCATATCTCACTAGATCTCTCTGGCATTTAATCCAAGTTGCCATGACCTCCACTTAAAAGTCTCTTGCATTGGCTCCCTTGGCATTTTTCTCTTGAGGTCTTCATCCTTCCTTTCTGGCCTCTCCTTACCACATTTATAGATTTACTATTTCCGGATAAACTTTGATGTGGCTCAAGGATTATATTCTTGAACCTGCATATCCTCATTGTATTTCCCACCAAAGCCCATGGTTTCTGATATTCTAATGACCCCATAATAGATATTGTCTCTTTAGACCTTTTTGCTGACATCCAGACTTGTATTTCCCATCATGGTTGGACAAGTCCAAGGCTTTATTGCATTTTACTCCAGACCTACTTTGCCTCCCCCAGTGATTCTCAAGGGAAAAAAAAACAAAAACAAAAAAAACGAGAAACACCTAAAACATCTTAGACAGTTTCCGGTCACAAGCTTTGTCCTGATCCCACCATGTTTCTGTCTGTTACTAAGTCTTACATTCTGCTTAGGTGACATTCTCTCTGATCCACAATCTCTTCTTTGTCATTTAGCGCTAGTCTTAGGCCATATTCCTTCCCCTCTTGATCATCCTAACAGTCTCCCACAGATGGTGTGTGTTTCTTCTCTTACTCCCTTCACTGCAGTGCTCTCTGCTGCTGCCATAGGGGAACCTTCTGAATCACGAAGCTGCCCGAATGACTCTTCTGTTTGAAAGCTGTCACGGTTCATCAGAGCTCTCAGGGTTATTCTGGACTCTTCTCATTACTCTGTTTACTGTTTCCTATAGTGTTGGATTCCAGGAATACTGAGGGAAAGGAAGAGAGGGGTTTTGTTCACTATCAATTTACCAGAGGTAGATAACACCACACAGTGCTTCTCAGAGTTGTTTGGATAAGGAATCTTTTTATTTCCCAAAGATAATGTCAGAGTTCTGAGAGTCTATGTAACACATTTTGGAACATCCCCTTCCAATTTTGTTTCCCAACACTTGCCTTTACTCACTGTACTCTAGCCAAATGGAGACTGTTGAGGTTCCCAGAAAATATGATACTCCCCCTCACCTGTATGCCTTACACAGGCCTTCCCTTTGCCTAGAGTATCTTTCCCTGAGTTATTAATCTAAATAGCTCTGTTTTTTCAGGATGAGCATCACTGCCTCTGAGTGTCCTTCCTTGCTTTCCTTCCTCTTCGGTGTCTGATTTTGAATTTCCTCCTCTGTGCATCCATTAAACTCATAGTATATACAGGATCTACCTACATCCGACTGTATGACTTTGTCCTATTTGACTTTTGTGGCATGGGAATCTAGATATTGTCTAGCACAAAGTAGATGTTCAGTAACAGTTTACTAAATTCACAAATGAGTTTATAGATCAGATTGGAGAAGATGAAAATCTGACCCAATGGGACATCCTTGTGGAAAGGTTTGTGATCAGGGCAATGGCTGAAACCAGGTGTACATGTCTCAGAAAGCTGCATCCTTCTGGAATGGAAGGAGAGGAATTAAAGAGGGTTTGGGATGTTCTGGATACAGAAGAGAGGGAACAAGTGCACGAGCTAGACTGGTTCCTGGCGTCCCTGGTAATACATAACAGGTAATTTAACAGAATTAGATTTTTTACATGGCTTTTTCCTGATGATAAAAGCTGTATATAGTTCATTGTAGAAAATTCAGAGATCATGGAAAAGCACCGGGAAGGAAAAATAATCCCATTGCTCAAAAAGGATCTTTGTTAAGATTTAAGGTGAAGTTCCAAGTCAGACTCAACAAAATTCAATCGTAGTGTGGATATTAATTTGAGGTATGGTTTTCTTTATTTAATGATATGCTGTAATCATTCTTCTAGGTCATTTTATATCCTTACACAACTTGATTTTTTAATAACTGTGCGTTCTATTGTATGCTACCTTTAACTTCAGTTTAATGATTAATTATTGTTGAACTTTAGGTTGTTTAAAAATTTTTACTACTTTAAATAACATTGTGATGAATATATTTATACATAAGAAATTGCTGTGTCAAAGAGTTTGTTTATTCCGATGGTTTTGATTTGTACCACCAACCTGTCCTCTAGACAGATGATGTCAATTTGTACTCTAATCAACAAGATATGAGAATCATAATTTTCACTTAATCTCATCAATTGGATTCCAAGGAAAGTCCTGTGCTATTTGTGAGATGAAAAATGTTATCTTCTTTATTTCAGTGGTTTTTGTTATTAATGATACTGTAAACTTACTCAATTATCTTTTTAACCATTTGTATTTATTTCTTTATAAATTGTCATTTGCCCATTTGTATTGGGATATATATTTTGATTTTACTGATGAAGATGTAATGAGGTTTAACTTTTAAATTATATTTTGAAACACAGATTAGTACTATTAAAATCATTAATGATAAATATTACAGGTGTTCTGAATCTACAAAATTAGCTATCAATGAGTTCTTAATAATAAATAGATGGCAGTCATTTAAGTCTTTGCAGTTCTCAGGAATGAAAATGTGGAACTTTTGATCAGATTGTCACTTCCCCCTCTTCTGGGTTCTCAGAATATATTTTAAATCACACTGTATGTACTCTTTGTGTGTGCATCTTTGTGAAAGACCATAGGCTTGGATTCATAAAAGAGCTGAGTTAGAATTCTTGCCCCGTTTCTATGAGTTTGTGAATTTGAAACTCAACCTCCTTGAACTTGTTTTCTTTTTCTGTAAAAGTAGGTGAACAAATCTTTGACATTGGGTTAGTGTTTAAAAATGAAGTGAGATACAAGAGAGAAATCTAGGTTAGTAGTTAGAACATAGTGGATGTACTGTAATGAATCTAACAATTGATTCTGTATCCTGATGGTTGACTGTATATGGTCTGGACTAAAGAATTATGCATGAGCTTTGTGAGGAGCAGCTGAATAGCATAAGGGACTAGTTGAGTCACAATGGGAAAATGTTTAAGACTGATTTCTAGGAGTCTGTGAGGTGACTGAGCCTCTGAGAGTGAAATGAGCATGCAGAACTTTCCATTCAGAGCCTGTGCCCTTGCCATATCTCATATATTTTATTTTTTAAAATTTATTGTTTAATTATTTTTTTAAATTTTTTGGCTGCATGGCATAGCATGTAGGATCTTAGTTCCCTAACCAGGGATCAAGGCTACATCCCCTGCATTGGAAGCATGGGGTCTTAACCACTGGACTGCCAGGGAAGTCCTGGCTCATATATTTTAAACCAACTTATATCTATTTTCTAACCTGAGTTCTCTGCCTAATAATCTAGTTTCTGTGAGCAGCGTCACTTTGGATCTGTCTCTGTTTCCATCCTCTTAGTTAATTCTCTCGGGCTTTTTGAAATGTTTGTTAGTGTCTCCCCTTTTCTCTTGCCATTTCTGCTCCCTTATTGAGGCCCTCATCAATTTTGATCTGGGTAAATGTGAGCTGCCGGCTGATGGGTGGCTCTGGCTTCAGTGTCTCCCAACTGCAGCCCATTTGTGAAGTGATTCTTCATCATTTATCATACCAAATCCAAGCCCTCTTGTTCTTTTAAAGCCCTCTCTAATTTGGCTCCGATACGCACATTCAGTTCAGTTCAGTTCAGTCGCTCAGTCATGTCCAACTCTTTGTGACCCCATGGACTGCAGCACGCTAGGCCTCCCTGTCCATCACCAATTTCTGGAGCTTGTTCAAACTCATGTCCATTGAGTCGGTGATGCCACCCAACCATCTCATCCTCTGTCGTCCCCTTCTCCTGCCCTCAATCTTTCCCAGCATCAGGGTCTTTTCCAATGAGTCAGTTCTTCGCATCAGGTGGCCAAAGTATTGGAGTTTCAGCTTCAGTATCAGTCCTTCCAATGAATATTCAGGACTGATTTCCTTTAGGATGGACTGGTTGGATCTCCTTGCAGTCCAAGGGACACTCAAGCATCTTCTCTAACACCACAGTTCAAAAGCATCAATTCTTCAGCACTCAGCTTTCTTTATAGTCCAACTCTCACATCCATACATGACTTTGTATACAACTCTCACATCCATACAAACCATAGCTTTGACTAGATGGACCTTTGTCAGCAAAGTAAAGTCTCTGCTTTTTATCCGATATGCACATGTCCAATATGCACGTTTGATGGTAACTCCTCATAGTATCCAACATGCCTTTTTTGTCCTGCAGAACACAAATCATACTTGTTTTTGACCTCCCCACCTCCACCCTGGTGCTCTTTTTTCCCACTCCCATCAGCCTATCAATATCCTGACCAATCATCAGGGCTTAGCTTGAGATCTTTTCTCCGTGAGTCTTTCTCAAATCTTTCTCTTACTTCTCTGAATTTCTGTTTCCAGATAATTGGTATGTTTAGGGTTAATGGTTTTGTGTGTATTGGTTTTCCCTCTACAGCCCTGCTGTGAAAACTCTGGATGGAATGCTTATCTATACACATCTCTAGCCTTCCCAGTGCCTGCCCAGATCTGGCTCAGCAGGTCCACAGAACCCTCTATTTGTGAAGAGGACGTGGCTGCCACGAGTCAGCCACTGACGTCCACGCTCATTGTGCTTCTGAGCCATCACTTAAACTCTTGCTGCTGGGAATTCTTTCTTCCTCTAGCACTTCCTGTGCAGTCCTGGAAGATCTAATGATCTTTCTTTCAAACAGTAGCTCTGTTTCTCTTTATATTACTCATGATTTTTACCCCAGTGTATAATGATCTCTGCCCTTATGTCACATAGCACAAATCATCAACTCTTTTTTCAACATAACCATATGCTGTTGGTTATTGTAACATCAGAGCTTCTTGTTTGGTAAACTGTGAGCATATCCTGCCTTGAGAATCCTGGGCTGGGGTTATTCCTTAGGTTCCCCCTTCCACTCCCAGTCCTGGGGATTCCTCAGCTTTTCTCTTCTCTTTGCAATAACCCCCACCCACTTTATATCTTGGGTTCTCCTACTACTTGCTGAAGACTTAGCTCCTGGTATCAGTGCACACAAACATATAGATTATTTATACTTATAGGATCCAGCTGAAGTTGAGGGGAAATACAAGGGGATACCCTTGTATTTATTATATGAATATAATAAATAAGCTACAGAAATACAAGATATAATCAATATATTTATAACATCTTGCTTATAATTTTGGGTATTTTTTTGCTCACTGGGTTCCCAGAAGTCTTGCTTGTCTCTAGCATTTGTCTTAGAATTGAATAATTTAGTTATTTCCACAGTGATCCACTGTGTATCAGGTACTGAACTGGGAGCTAGTGATGAGTCAGAAACGATTCTTGCCATTGACCTATAAATATTCTCAAATCCTTGTATTGGAAAAATACCAGGTGCTCTTTAAACCCCTTCATTTATTCAGAGTCTGAAACCTAGGTCCTTAAGTCCCATTTTTCCATGAAGCTCTTTGGTCCTAAAACTATAATTAGAAGGAGAATAGGCTTTAACTAGAATTCCATAGTTGCAACTTCAGTGTGACTATAAAATGATGACACTGATATTTTAATAAGAATGGTACAAGCTAAACACACACATGAGATTTATCATTTTAAGTAATTTTCTTGAGAGGCTACACATTCATTTTTACTGATGTTGCTGTTGCTAAAAACATATTTAGCATCTTTTTTGATATTGTTTCCAAACCCATTTGATCACCATTTAGCAAATTATACCCAACACATTTTAGCTGCACCTAATTTTGTGTCCTAAATAATAGACTCTAGTTTAATAACAAACCTTATTTTTCAGATTCAGCTTGGAATAACTTTTAGCTTTTTCCAAAACATATACATGCATACCTCCCAGTTGATAAAGATTTGGCACTTTAGGACAGATCTCCCCAAAAATGTGCTTTTGTTTCTAAAAACAGACCCTCAAATGTAATTCTCAGTAGGTTCTGAGCAAGGGCAGAATGATTAGAATTATATAAAGCTCCCCACGGGGACCATTTTGATTGACAACCCCATGTTAGGCTGGGTTACCTGGAAACAGACTTTTGAGATGTAAGATCACTTTCAGAGTGGTATTAGAGTGGTATACTGGGTGATACTCTTGGGAAATACAGTCTTGGAAAGTTAGAAAAGTAGGATTCAATAGAGGGGAGAAACTGACCCTCAGTGTGGTTGTTACATGGAAGTAAGAATTTAGGATTCTGAAAACCCATAAAAATTGTTCTATTCCAATAGGTCACATGTTCTAAATGTCCTTCTAATTGTACAGAAGACCAAGACAACTTAGTAAGGAATTCTGTTTCATGAATAAAATATAAATTGATGATCTGCCAGTAAGCTTCTCGTGTGATAGTTGTAGGCCTACTACTGCAAATAGAATTACACCATTTAATAAAATGGCCAACAAAGGTCATCCAGTTAGGGAATCCCAATGTAATTTATGTTTCTTAAATAGATTGTAATTATATTATAAATACAGGAATTATTTCCTAGTTTCCCTACTTAATACAAATCGGCCCAATTTCCTCACTTGAAGTATATTTTGATAACATTGAATCTACACTAGCAGGTTTATATGGAGAAAGGAATCCACGCTAATCAATTAAATCAGACTCAGTCAGTGCCTGAAGAGTAAGGGGCAGCTGAATTCCTGCCTTGGAGTTAGCATTTCAGTACAATCCTTAGCCTTGACAGATGCTTGCTACTTCTTTGTCCAAATAGGAGCTGAAAGAATAAATGAACGCAAGTACATTGTTTTATTAGTTTCACTTTACTCGCAAACAAGAAAGAGAACCTTGGAAGTTCAGCCTGCACTTTTAAACTGTGTAGGTAGGATTCTCTGTTAGAACATGTCTGGCTAAATGAGCACAGAGGAGCCTTAGTCCCTGAATTTGATAAATCAGGGTTTTGTCTGGACTGCAGGCTCTTCCACCATCTACAAATTCCTCTTCAAGTCCCCTTCTAGCTAGGTCCCTGTGCTTCCACATAACTGCATACACCTCTCTTGCAACATTTAGGCATCTGTGTGCGTGTTTATCTCCCCCATGGGATTATAAGCTACTCAGCAGAAACAGTATCCAACTACCTTAATTAGGTAATAGGAGCTTTAATATCATCACTTTGTAGATGAGAAGGAAACATTGTTCAAAGTCTCATGGCTATTCAGAGATGAAGCCAGGATTTAAACTCAGGAAAGTATAACTCTCCTTATGCCTGTCTGTGAAGTGCTCTGCCCTAATCGTGTCTGTATCTCCATTAATGAGAAAGCACCTAACCCATATGAACCCAAGTCTCCTACATTGCAGGTGGATTCTTTTACCACCTGAGCCACCTGTTTACATCCCCCCAGTGAACTGATAACGGATAGTTTTTAGCTCTCCAAGTAATTCAGTGGCCTCTGTAATAGACTTATCTTTATTGAGGAATGTAGAATTTTTTGTCTTAACCAAGGCTTAACCCCACACAGACAATCCAGCAATATCCTCCGTCCCTTGTCTAACTGCTGAGACATAGAGACTATGATTGACTGTCAGGAAGTACCCTTCCAACCTGTAATGGGATCCCTCCCTTCCTTTTCTCTAGAGTTGGAAATCTTAGGGGAGAGACTTCCTTTGGGAGAAGAAGGCAGGTAAAAATGTAACTAGTTATTTGGTACCTGAGTTCCACTTGGCCTTTCAAATCATTCATTTACATTTTTTAAAAATTCCCTTTCCCTATTGGGAAGATTACCAATGACAACCATGCTAAGAATGATCCCTGATACATTGCTGGGAGAGCATGTGAATAGGGAGTGTTCATGTTAGTTCTCTAGTATAAATTTTGCTGTCTAGACTCCTGACCTGATATTGAGTGGAGAGGCTGATGTGGCTGAGCCCAAGATGAATAAAAGCACCATAATCCTGAGAAATAAGTTGTTATACAAACTGTTGGTAGCCAAAGGATTCCCAAATCTACCTGCTCTTATCATGGTTACTAAGGACACTTGGGTGGAATACCTCAAGTCTTGGGTGGAATCACCTGGATAGAGCAGTCAACTGGTCTACCATAGTGTGACAATATTTCAAAATAAAGAAATAGCAGCTAATTGATTTCCCATTGAAACTAGACTCATTGGGCTGCAGATCACATTGGTGCAATGGTTTTTCTGCCAGTTTGCTATAGGACATACTGAACTTCTTAGTTTTCTATCTCATCACTGCATTTTATGCTGCTTAGGTAGCAGAACTTCATGACAACTTATAAGGCTGATTGAGATCTTTGGGCATCTGTTGGTTTCTCTGGCACAGGCTTCAATATAACCCCACACAACCTCAATCCTCTACAAAGGCGTTATGCCATCATGATTGCCCCACGTTGTGTCTGTTGCAGTGTCTAAATTATTTGCCTACTCTCTTTGTATGTGAAAGAGGATGAGGGCTGAACCAGGATGAAGGATGTATTACAAAAACATAGGAATTATTTCCTAAATGACAATTTCTAGGACTTCTTAATATTTCTAAACTTTTTAGTTGAAGGTAACTCCCTGATGTATAAAAGCATATCCTGACACTAACTTACAAATGTTTTATACATTATGGTACAAAACGATACTGGATGTGTGGGGCTGGTGCACTGGGACGACCCAGAGGGAGGGTATGGGGAGGGAGGAGGGTTCAGGATGGGGAACACAAGTATACCTGTGGCAGATTCATTTCGATATTTGGCAAAACTAATACAATATTGTAAAGTTTAAAAATAAAATTAAATTTTAAAAAAAATAGGGCCCTAGCATAGACTACGCCCTGGGAAAAAAAATGCATATTTAAATTGAAGACATCAATGGAAACAAGACATTCAACAAAGACATTGTATAAGTTTCCAGTGGTTGCTGTAACAGATGATCACAAATTTAATGACTTAAAGCAGCAGAGATTTATGATCTTATAGTTCTGAAGGTCAGAATTCTGAAATAGGGCTTATGGGGCTAAGATCAAAGTATTGGTAGCACTGCATTCCTTCTGTAGGCTCTATGAGAGAATCCATTCCTTGCCTTGGCTAGCTTCACGAGGCAGACCACTGTCCTTGGCTCATGGCAACATCCCTTTGACCTGTACTTCTATCATCATCATCATCTCACATCTCCTTCTCTATCTCTACCCCTCCTGCTAACCTTGTGACTGCATTTGGCTCACCAAGATAATTCAAAATAATCTATCTGAAGATCTTGAACTACATCTGTAAAGTACCTTTTGCCACTACATGGTGACATATTTGTGGAGGTGCTGGGGATTATGGATGTCTTCAGGGGGTCGTTTTTTTTCTGTCTACCATGGATACTATTGCTTCTGGTGTTAAATAAAGCTTCTAGTTGGGGAGATAAAAGATATGATCTTTTGCATTCCCAAAAGACAGAATGAAGATCATTAGTAAAATCAGTCATTTCGCTCTCTATGTCTTGTCACCTGTTGTCAACATCTTCAGTGACTGATGACTTCTGTGTGTCACTTTTTGTATCGACACTCTTTGTGTGTGCACTTGCTTGCTTATCTTTCTCTTTTCTTAGCTATGAACAATAATTAAGTACTGCACTGTGCACATGTCCACATGTGAATGCATAAGCCCCACAAGAACATTATTACAGGGACAAAAGTGAACTCCCTTCCACATGCACAATGATTTCATGCATGTCTTTGAGCTGTTCTTCAGAAATTAAGACCTGCCCCCCTCAGGTTGAGGATTGCGACTACGTGCTGACCACAAGTACATAGACCCCGGACTGATTGGAGTGAGAAGGTGAATGATTAAGATTATGGAAACATCAACACCATCCTATTATCTCACCACCAACCAATCAGAAACAAAAAAGTCCATGAGGTGCAACCCTTACCCCAATTGTTGCTTTTTAAAACTGTTCCTTGAAAGCCATTGTGGAGTTTGGGTCTTTGAGCATTAGCTGCCCATTCTCCTAGCTTGGCACCCTTCAATAAATGTTGTTCTTTCCTTAATCATTTGAAGGGAAAAAAAGCTCCCTTCTGAAGCATTTGATGGTAGCATCTGTGGTAGCCAAGAGATCTTACAGCTTGAGATTTCTCCAGTGTTGGAAATTGTTTAGGTTGGAAGTAGTTGCCTTTCATCCTCAGACTCATGGCTAAGAATCCTGTCAGACTAGGTTAGAGTTTCTGGAATTTTCAGAGCACATTGCTTTATAGTGACTCTTCCGTTCCTAGAATATCTTTATCTTGTCTATCTCTACTCATTTATTTCACAGCTCTAGGCAGAATAGAAGCTGGTTAAAATCTCAAATATCTTGTTTTTTTTTTATAAATGAATTTTAAAGTTCTAGTTACATTGATGACACAAAAATATAAAAATCAACACATACATGTATATGAGAATGTTCTATTTATGTATGTAGTAATTGTACACTTCAATAAGACTCAATGATTCATAGCAGTTATCAGAAAGAAGCACAAATATGAATCTTGAATCTTCTAAAAGATCTCTATGTTTTCCCTTAAGGGAAAACTGAGTTTGTTTTTGCTAAGTAGTATTTTCTTTTTGTTTTATATTATATCAGATTTATATAATTTACAGTTTTCAAGATGTTCATCAAATATCTAGTTTTCAAAAAAACTAAGTATTAATTTTCCCTTTCGAAATTATGAAAGTTCTCTAGAATATTTATGGTGTAGAATAGTAAGAAATGGAATGCAATGCAGTATGTTGCGTTCTCTATTATTCAAAGGTCTTTCCTCAGGCAGAAGCTTCGGATACTTTGTGATTTTGTGGTAGAGTGCTTAAAACCATTCTTTGGTTTTCCTATTTGTAAAGTGAAGAACACTGTTTTTGTTTGTTTTTTAGAATAATAATTTGAGCAAGTTCATGAGGAAAAAAATTGCAGTAATAATCAGCTGTTTCAACATGCTTTTAAAAAATGAAAGATTAATCAAAAAATGGATTTACAGATTCTTTGAAAGCTAAGAGATCTGGAGTCTGGTCCAGGTAGAAGATGGTTCACCAGCAAATAATGCAGAATGTTCTGTGGTTTGTTCTCTGATGGCAGTAAGGACTAAGCGCTAAGACAGTGTCAAAGCCAAAACGCCTCATTTTTCTGAGTAAGCAAAGGAAAACTTCAGAGAAGTAGTTTATTTGAAATGTCTTTAGGTCTTTTTTGCTATTTCAGATACGGATATTACTGGGGAAGGATGCTGTGGATTGACAAATCAGCCAGAGGGGTGAGATGGAACTTTTTTTTTCTCATATAGATCATAAAGCTGTTACAGGCATGATAAAGAAGTGATACAAGACTCTAAATATATGGACATGTTTTGAGAGTATCATTCTGCTAAAAGTGGAACAGCTGATAAGCTTATGCCTATTTTTGCTGGCAGGTTCATCATTTATAGGCAGTAAAGAAAGAAAAATGTTGGTGAGATAGCTTGTCCAATTTGAAAAGTTTTCCGACTTTGCAGAAGAAATTTATCAGATGATTTGATGACTGCAGTTTTGCTTAATAATAAACCACAGACTGAAGTGTCAATTGAACCTAGATTCAAATCCAAGACATACCATTTACTGGCTGAACTACCTTGAACAACTTAATTCTTTGAGTCCTCAATTTTTCACTTGTGTAATAAGGAAAATATTAATTCAGACAACATAGAATTGCTGTCAGGCTTAAACAAGATAGTGCTTATCAAGTGCTTAGTTCACAGTAGGTACACAAAAGTTTGTTATTATTAGGATTAAAAATAACTTTAGAAAGGGATAAATAAATGAAGCCTGCATAGACCCTTGCTATGCTGTCTTCCTCAAGAACATTACGTAATTTTGCAACCTAGATGCCTGGCATAAAAAGGAGGAACTGTCTTTGAGGAATAACAATCAATCATCTGTTAACAAGACTAACATGTATTTTAACCCTTCTGCTGCAAATTAATCTGAAGCTTTGCTAATAAAATTTGATTTTTTTTCCTTCTTTTAAAACTTGCTGTGAATTGCATCTAAATTTACATTAAGTCGGCTATCAAAATCTTCCGCTTTTATTACAAAGACTCTTGTAGCAGAGGGAGAGAGTTTAAATGCATAAGGGATGAAGTAGAATAATGATTTGGGGCATATATTCTGATAATTACTACTTCCTTTCCCTAAGCTCCCCTGCAATAAATGGACTATCTTTTAAAACTTCATTAACAGGAGATTATAAATTTTAATGGTGTATGATAATTTTACCTTAATTTTAGTAATGTATTCCAGGTATCTGTTCTTCCTATTTTCCTTGAAAGATCCTCATGATTCAAAAAGTTCTTTAAGAATTGAAGTATTATATAGCATTGGTACCAAATGCTTTTATATTTTAATTCTCATGTAGGAGATTATTAAACCATTTAATACTGCAAGTGAATCAACAGATGAGTTTGTTCTTACACAAAAGCAAATTCTTTTTATCAACTTTTAAATTTTTAATAGAAATTAAGGCTTTCTCTGCAGTGCATGTGGCTTAGTGGATAATGCACTAAGAAAATCTGGCAACCAGTGTTTTTAACCAGACCTAAGTGCGTAAATTGCCTGGGCTATAATTCAAGAAAACATTTGGGCCATTTTAACATTTAACAAAAAAATCACATTAGCAATGAATAAGCTTTCATGCTGAAAATGGCAGTTGTCCAATTCAGAGACCACCAAGGACAAAATGCTGATCTTTCATTCACTGGTTTGGCAACTAACCTTTGTAACAGTGACATTTTTTTTTTCACTCTTTCTGAACATGTTTCATATTCAGTGATGTTTTTAAACCTCTGAATTTGAGGAATGTTAATATACTGAAGCAATTAAGTAAACAGATCATTCAGTTTTATGCAAAATCCATTTCCAAAGTTTCAGAAAGAGTCAAAAAGCTTTCCTGGGACAGTCTTGGGTTTAGAAGTAACTTCTAAGTAGGAAAACAGAAATTTCCTCCCCAAGAGAAGTTGTCCTTTAAAACTGTCAAGAATAAACAAACAACAACAATTATTCTCTGGTTCTTGCTTCCTCAAACTCTAATAGTTCTGCAGATTGGGCCTGTGGGACACAAGAAGCCTCTGCATTTTCTCTAAGTAAGAAGTTTCGGATTTAACTTCATACTTGAAATTGTTCTTCCTGTCTCATCATGTTATCAATTATACCCTGAGACATTTTTCAGCTTCTGTTTAATTGATTCCCATATTCTTCTATAGAGACTGTCACTGACGATCAATTTCTCCAGAGTTTAATTTAAAAAAAAAATTTTGGGGGGGGCAATTTTCAATGGAGGATGAGTAGGGGAGATGAAGAGAATGGCAACCCACTCCAGTATTATTCCCTGGGAAATCCCATGGACAGAGGAGGCTGGCGGGCTATAGTCCTTGGGGTCACGAAAGAGTCAAACACGACTTAGTGACTAAACAACAACAATGGGTAGGACAGGATGACATTTTAAAATATGTTATTGTGAATCTCTACTTCAATATTATTTTATATCCAGCTGATCCAAGAGTTGAAGATGTGACATTTATAGCTTTGAGGGTATTTATGTACTTTGGGGTTACTATGTACTTCAATGTACTAGCTCAGGGAGAGGACAAATTAAGATATTAAATAATTTTTTAAAAAAAGAACTAGAAGGTTCATTTACCTTTTTCTCAGCCAGTTCATTGGCCCTCATGAGTTTTACCTGTGGAGAAATTAGGTGGCACATTGCTTTAGAATAATCTTGCCTTGTTCTCCACTCCCTTTCCTCTCAGCCAGTCTGAGGACTCGATGTCTCCTGTGACCTCAGAGCATCCATTCTCTGAAACTATTTTCTGCTTCCGCTGGGAAGTATGATATGGAGGGAGTTCTGGTATATCATACAGAGACTTGCAGTTAGACAAGTTGGAATTTCCTTGATTTTTCTCATGGTAAAATGAGTGTCTCGGAAGAAAAATGTTTCTGTTACCCTCTTAGTTGCTACTTGGGGACTGCAATTTAAACTAACAAAAGGCAGATTAACAAGAAGAAAAAGCACACAACTTTATTAATTTTTACATGCACAGAAATTCACAGAAAAAAAAATGGAACTCAAAGAAGGGGTTATACTCAGGGGCTTATATATCCTTGTAGCAAAAAAAGGGGATTTGGGCTTAAAGGGTCAATGAATTATGGGGGAGTGACTAGGAAATAAATGGGGCAACTAATGGAAAAAAGGGGTTATTTTAGTGAGGTTTATTTATGCAAAAACATTTTGATGTCAGCTGCCCCTTCTTCAGTGAGAATTTTGATCTCTTATTGGGGGAGGAGGTGAGAAATGAGGGGGGGCTGAAGTGGGAGGTACCTTCCTCAAAGGGAAACATGCCCTGCTTTTAGGCAGATGAGAGGAGGGCAGGGAACTCTTCTGCATCTGTTGATTCTCAGTTGCCTTCAGCTCAAAATAATACTTATGCCAAAGTGGCATGTTTTAGGGTAGCCTGTTTGGTACCTGTCATGAGACTAATTGTAGATGGCTCTTCAATAGATGTCACATTCCTTCCCATTCAACCGTCACTTCACTGCCCCCATTCATTTCTTCTCACATCTTTCTCTCTTGGCTCAGATAACGTCCTCAATGTCCTTGTCTGGTTTCCTCATTTTCTGTGGTCAGATTTTTCTGACATTGAATCCTACCCTTCTTACCCTACTTGTGTCCACAAATGAACTTGACTTTCTCTTCCTTAACTGGATTTGCTGGGCTTGATATGTGACCTCAGGCCACGCCTGACCATCTGGACTCCTAGGTCAGTGACGCCCGCCCACTTCTGCAGCTGTCATTCAGTATAGATTACAAAGTCAAGGACCAGGGTTGCATCCTGTCAAAGCATCTGCGTCTATGATGACATTATCACCTGATAAGAGCTTGTCAGTGAAAGCATGTTGAGATACTTTTGAAAATTATTTGACATGTATTATCAGTCTTTGTCACCAGCATTAGTTTTTTCTTTCTAATCAAATAGCTTTCAGCTCATTAAATTATGTTCAGTTCTCTCTTATTTCTCCATAATTAGTTATGACCAAGCCCTCTCAAATTTTCTTCCATGTATTTCTTACTTTAGATAGTTCTCTTCTGCCCTAGACCATTGTCACTTCGCCTTATATCTGAATATTGCTTTTAGTATTTACCCATTTGATTTTTAAAATCTCCCTCCATTCCACTTTGCCAAATTGGTCTTAATATTGCTACTTTGGTATTTTGCTATCCTACTCAAATACTTTCAATGGCTCCTTATAGTCTAAAAGATAAAACCAAACTTTTTTTTTTTTTCATGTAAGATGTTCTACAGCAGGAATCCTTTCTTTCTATCCCTATTCTTATCTCAAACTTCATTCAGAATTCTTTAGCAAGGACTCGTCACAGTTCTTAAAAACAGTACATGACCCCTGGCATTTGCATCTCGTGGCATTTCTGCCATTTAATTTCCATTCTTCCTTCAAATCTTAAATTCAGTGCTTGCTGACCACTCTTCTGGTTGGTCTGAAATATACATAGTTTATACCCATTGCCTCACATACGTAGTGAGAACACCCTCTTTGTCATTTAGAAGTGCCCCAGCTTGGAGGAGAAGTGGGATGGTCACTCTACTTCTGAATCTTTCCTTTTCTATGCCAAACACAGTGATTATTTGCCTCCTCTGAAATCCACTGGGGCTTTCCTGACTAAAGCTCTGCTATAACACATAGATGCTACTGCTAAGTCACTTCAGTCGTGTCCGACTCTGTGATCCCATAGACGGCAGCCCACCAGGCTCCTCTGTCCCTGGGATTGTCCAGGCAAGAACACTGGAGTGGGTTGCCATTTCCTTCTCCAATGCATGAAAGTGAAAAGTGAAAGGGAAGTCGCTCAGTTGTGTCCGACTCTTCGCAACCCCATGGACTGCAGCCTACCAGGCTCCTCTGTCCATGGGATTTTCCAGGCAAGAGTACTGGAGTGGGGTGCCATCACCTTCTCCGATAACACATAGAATACACCATAAAAATAATGTGCCTACTGTATGCTAAAGGCTTTAATATACTATCTTTAATCTATGATCAATTAAATCTATTTTCAGATAAGAAAAATACAAAGAGCAGTTTTCCGTAACTTGCTTCTCAGAGACAGTGCTAGAAGAATTTTGGTTTACACTCGTGCATGAGCCACCACAGTGTTGGCAGCTCATCCTGGCTTTCCCTGGATTGTCCCAGTTTGAGGACTGAAAATCCCACATTGCAGGAAACCCGCGTGGTCCCTGGCAAACCGAATGGTTGTTCTTCCTCCCACCACATCTTCAAGACTTCAGCTGCCTTGAATACACAATAGACATTCCCATTGTGACTCCCCAGCTGTGTTAGAAATACGCCCGTGATACACAGTCCAGGGCTTTTCCTCCATGCTTTCCTCCAAGCCTTGAATGATGCTCCACTGAAATGTCACGTTGCTTTCTCCCAAGCACTGGTTCCTGAGTGTCTTTGGTTTTTACAGTGACAGCGTAATTATCTTTGAGGAAGAAATTATGTCCTTTTTGCTTTGTGTCCCCATGCTGCCAGCTCTGTGCTTGGCCTGCAGGTGATGAACACATGCTTGCTTGCTTAGTAGGAAAGCTTGATGGCCTCTGTTTTCTGAACATATGGGTTTAAATGGCAGCCTGTTAAATCCCGCTTCAGTGTTGTAAACAATCCTTTCCCTGCACCACTTTTGATGTCTCCAAGAATATCTTTCAGCACAAATAGGGCACTGCCCTGTGGCATAGCTACCAAGGACACATAAGTACCATTGTGTACACCCCTTTCCTGGCCTTTCCTGGTTTAAATGCCTATGATAGTTCTGTTCCCCTCAGCCTCCTGATACTTAGCCTGAGAGAAATCACCCCTTAGGTAATCTACTAACCTCAACATTCATGAGAATAGAGATAGTGAATTATTGAGCAGGTTTAAATTGGAGAATTTATGGAGAGTTTCTGACCCAAAGGAGGATTTGATTTCTGTCCATTTTGGGGGGTAAGCCTCCTTTGATGGTGTTTGTTTTTTATGCTAAGTTTAAGGGCTGCTTTAAATGAACCCTTTCCTTCTGATATAATGCATTTCAGACAGCTCTGCTGCCTCCTTTCTCCCTCAAGCCATATCCAGGGACAAGCACAGTCACCGGCTTTAATAAAGCCTAAGGCTGCAGGGAGGTTTTCCGGTCCGTTTCTGAAACTGCAGTTCTTTTTGACCTTTCTTTTTTTTCTTGTTGTTTCATATGGAAGTGTAGTTGATTTACAGTGTTGTGGTAGTTTCAGGTGTACAGCAAGGTGATTCACTTACACATATATCTATTCTTTTTCAGATTCTCTACCCATATAGGTTGGTGCAGAATATTGACTCTCAGAGAGTTCCCTATGCTGTAGAGTAGTAGGTCTTTGTTGATTATCTATTTTATATATAGCAGTGTGTATATGTTAATCCAAACCTCCTAATTTTTTCCTTCAACTCCCCCACCTTGGAATTGCAATTCATGCCTCCTCTTTTAGGCCCATCTTTGCTCTACCTGTTGCATCCCCATAGCAAATCAGATCGTCTTAGTGTATGTGGGGATATGTGTTTGTCAACATTACAAGTTCCATTAACTTGTTAAGGATTTTTTTTTTCTGATTTCATTACTGTGTCCACAAGGGTTTTTATGCAAACCACCCACCCATCTGCACCTCATCAGAAATTACCGATCTCAGAGCTTGTTTCATATCAGTTAAAGAATGTATATTTTGAAGCTCATCAAAAGGAAAAAAGCCATTGTTGAAAGATGGTGCAGTCAGCAATTGTCGTCTTATACCAACTCTGCCTAGAAGTTGAAATAATCCTCTTTATCTCTTCAAATGGAGGTGGACAAAGGCTATTAACTTTCTTTTGTCCTTATGTCCCTTGACCTATCCTTTTAAAATTTTTATTAGGTGCTTTAGTGTGTGGGTTGAAATCAATAGAGGACAAGCTATTAAAAATTATTAGTCGGCTGTGGCTCCTCACTAAATATTAAAGCAGCTTGGCAGATCAGCACGTACCTCTAGGCATTAGGCCTGAAAGAAATAATGGTCCAAGCAAATAGACACTATAATCCAAGTAGAAAATATGGCCAGTGTGCTGCTTTGGGTTTCTTTTGGCTGCTGTTGTTCACTGTTAACATTATTCCGGTTTTTGCTTTTATTAGTGTGAGGAGACGGGATGGGGAGCATTAACTGTAGGAAGGATCCCTTTTAAGGAGACATTACATCAGGAACTAGCTATCAAAGCAACTGGGGAGAAATAGAAAACAGGTGCAGAAACAGGTGAGTGGAATATTGCTTATTACTGCTCTGTATTAAGTGCCTGGGAGAAATGGGCGATTTTGCTGGGTGCTGTGTGCCTTGTATTCTAGAAGGACTGGTAGACAACCTGTTAATGCAAACTATATGGGAAAGAATGTCAACTGAGAAGCTTAAGGCACAGGTAGGGCTGTGTAGGCAGAAAAGTTATGTTCTCGGGTGAATGAAGGAACCAAGAGCAGAGGGAGGCTGATTCTGTGGGCACATACTTGAAGCTAGAAGATTCTGTGTGAAGAATTAGTTCTAAGACAGGGTTGGGGTCACCAGAAAGACTTGGATAAGACTGGAATACCCAGAAGTCAGAATTTGGCTTTAAATAAAAATTCCTTTACCTAACATTTTTATTCTTTGTAACTTTAGATACACAAGTCAGCATGTCAAACCTCATTTCTGTTGTTGTTGTCGTTCAGTCACTAAGTTGTGTCTGACTCTTTGCAACCCTATGGACTGCAGCATGCCAGGCTCCTCTTCCACTGTCTCCTGGAGTTTGTTCAAACTCATGTCCATTGAGTTGGTGATACTATCTAACCATCCCATTCTCTGTCTCCCCCTTCTCCTTCTGCCCTCAATATTTCCCAGCATCAGGGTCTTTTCCAATGAGTCAGCTCTTTGCATCAGGTGGCCAGAGTATTGGAGTAAGGAGCAAAAGAAAATAGACAAACTCTAAGAATGCACCTCTAAGTTTTTCTACTTATGAAAGTTCAAGAATGAAATGGTATCTCTTGGGTCCCTATGGATGAAATGAGGAATTTATGGCCTGTCATTCTGTTTCCACCACAGTTAACACCCAGACTTTTCTAAGCTCATGTGGGGTGTGGAGCCAAAGATTACATTTTGAACCGTGTTTCTTTATTGGGAAGAATTTTTTATGTTTACATTCTGCTTTACCATTTGTAACCACATTTCCAAAGTTACTGATGTTTAACTCAGTTTAACTAGTTCATAGCTTACATGACATTCCCCATTTGGAGATTCTTAAATTTTGTTTGGTTTTTGGTGAAATGAATTACATGAAGAAGTTTTCCTTAGGAAATTATGTGACAGAGACTGTCTTTATACATAAATAGCAATTTGGCTGGGCTTAAGGTTTTTGACTTCAGATGTTATCCTCTCCATGGTGTCGTATGTATTGTTCTGTCTTCATCCAGCCCTTCATGTGGCAGATGAGTGCTCTGAGGCTCACCTAGCTTTTTTACCATGTGCATACTCTTGTTGATGTGTATGATAGTTCTGTTTTATCTCTTAAGTATAAACATTACTATACAGTATTGATAACTATTTTCATTTCTAGAATAAGTAATGGAGGATGTGTATAAGGCACTAGGAATAATCCGGAGTTACACAAAACAATAGAATCTTATACTATGAAAAGAAAGGAAGGACTGATGGAAACTGAGGGTCACACATAATAACCAGGTAGAAGAAACCCCCTGTACTAAGTTGTACAATGTTAGACTAGCCAAGTGTCTGAAAAAGAAAGCTGGGCACCTAGAATGGTTCTTGTGAGGTAAAGCTTCTGGATGATTCTATTGGTAATAAAAAGAGAAAGATATGTCATATAATGAGAAATAGTGATACACAATAAGGTAATTATAAAACTGAAGCCAGATATAACAAAGAAGAGAGGAACATTTATGTAGAAGGGGGAAGTTCCAGGGAGGAAGCTGGAGGTGGAAACGGGGTAGGGGAAGAAAGAACTGTATTTCTCTTGGTAAGTACGTCAGATTTTCTATCTTGTCATTGAGTTTCTGCCAAATAAATTGAGAGGCAAGAGCTCTTGGGTGGAAGCTATTCTGAGAGTTATTAGATTCAAGGGAGCACCACATATGAGTTAACTGAAAAGTACTCTTTCTAGTAGATCTTCAGCCCTTTTAGTAGTAAACTTTATGATGCCTCATCACTAGCCAAAGCACAATTTGGAGACAGGTCAACATCTTGTGGTATTTTTCTTTTATCCTTTCATTTAGAACCTCACAAAACAAACCAAAGTGTGTTGTTGAGAAATTCTTTCAATCTGCCAAGTTAGCTTTAAAAGTTAACCAAGAAACATTTCCTTCAGATATCTCTGATTATTCTTTTTTTTTCTTCCTTGATTTCCACATTTACCTTACTCTCTCTCACTCTGTTTATTTGCCTTTCCCCCTGCTTTACAGGAGATCATCTTGAATTTTAATTCTAGTATCTAACATATTTATTTAGAATCCTTTCTTATTTCAACTTGTTCCCTATTTTTTTCTTATACTTTTATATGTTATTTCTCTTTATGGTTTTCTGTTCCTTTTCATGGAATGTGATATTTTTTCACTGAGGACACAGTAGTCTTCAAAGTTGGACTGTTTTCCTTAATAACTTATCCTCAAAAATGTATCCTTTCACTGAATCTTCCAGTGCCTTTATTAATCGGAATAAGCTAAACTGTACTTTTAATAACAAACAACTCCCCATTTTGGGGGCCTCATAGCAAAGTTAACTTCTCATTTCAGTGGCTTAACTATGGGGTTTACTTCTCACTCATTCAAAGTTCACTGCAGAAGGGGTCTTTCTCCAGGGGCTTGTCTTCCATGCGGGAACTCACTTCCCGACACAGTGAAGTGACTGTGGTCCCCACCAGTTCCATAGCAGGGCACGAGTCAATGCTCGGTCTGGTGCTGGGGCTGCAGGTGCAGAGAATTCACAAGTGAATTATGACTTGAAGTCATGGTGAAGAAAGCAGGACTGGAAATACAGGAAGTTCTTAGGTATGGGGAATAAATCTGAACCTTGTGATAAAACACTTGAGGGTTTCAGGGTGCCTGCATAGCTGTGTTTATACTTTATCAGGAAATTAGCAACACTGGTCATACATGTTGAAAAAACTGAAGAACCTAGAAGAGAAAACGGCTGAAGTTTTATTTGGTTATAGAATAATAATCCTGAGAGTGGTCATTTGTATGGCTGCTTGGTATTTACATCTGTTTGCTGTGTAGCAAAATAAACACTATGCATGTCCTCAAATTAAGGTCATCTTAACTGTGTAAGCTGTCTTTGATTAAACATCCCACAGGTAAAGTCTCAGGGTTGACAGTTCAACAAATCGAAGTGAACATTGACATACATCATTCATTTTGTCACTGACTCACGGTGTCTTTTTTTGTCTTCCAAGTTTTGCACGAACAGCATTTGTTTTCTCTTCCTAGATACACCAGAAACAAACTAAAGAAGAGTTACATCTTTCTTTTGTATTCTTACCTAATACCTAGAAGCCTCTCAAATACATATCCAATAAACAAAAGAACGTGGGTAACAAAAATTAATTTTATTGTTTGTACTTTGTTTCTTTTACAAATAATTTTAACATCCCTCTTGAAAAGTCAAAATAAACATCTTCTTAATAATATCTATTAATTAATAGAATATTTTTGGATGCAAAGCATCAAAACAGACTTCAGATATTATTCATTCTAGTTCCTAGATTCTGTCTGGATTGAGTTGTATTAATAGTTTTAAGCCAGTCAGTTAGTTAAGCTAAAAAGTAAATCACTTAGAAATATTATTTTCAGCTCTTCCTAATGCATTACCATAACAACAGTTTTGCAATTCTCAGAGATCGTTTGCCATGGACTTTGAATTCAGTATTTTTTGGTTTGCCTTTGCCAGTTCTTTTGGAATAAATCACTATGAAAATGAAAGTGTTATTCGCTCAGTCATGTCCAACTCTTTGTGACCCCATGGACTGTAGCACACCAGGCTCTGTTCCTGGGATTCTCCAGGCAAGAATACTGGAGTGGATTGTTATTTCCTTCTCCAGGAGATCTTCCCAATCCAGGGATCAAACCCAGGTCTCCTGCATTGCAGGCAGATTCTTTACCATCTGAGCCACCACAAATCACTATATCTGGATGCTTTTAGGAAACTTTGTTTATACATCACTTGTAGTCATTATGTCTTACATTTAATGACACATTTTTATGATATAGCAAACATTTTGACAACATTTGAACTCCTTAAAGACAGAGGTGTTTGTTTTTGTGACTTGGTAAGTATCAACTGACTCCTGGAGTTCACTCTTGTAGGCGGTGTCCTGGCACACGCATGATTATCTCAGGTCTTTCAATTTGGTGACCAGTCTTTCTTCATTGTTGCTGCTGCTGCTGCTGCTAAGTCGCTTCAGTCGTGTCCTACTCTGTGCGATCCCATAGACGGCAGCCCACCAGACTTCCCCACCCCTGGGATTCTCCAGGCAAGAACACTGGAGTGGGTTGCCATTTCCTTCTCCAATGCATGAAAGTGAAAAGTGAAAGTGAAGTCGCTCAGTCGTGCCCAACTCTTAGCGACCCCATGGACTGCAGCCCACCAGGCTCCTCTGTCCATGGATTTTCCAGGCAAGAGTACGTCTTCATTGTTATCATGCCTTTAATTTGAAAAGATTAAAGTTTCAAATTTAAGAAGTGAACTATGAATCAAAGTCTATTTCTGAGCAAACTCTGGGAGATAGTTAAGGACAGAGAAGCCTGGAATGCTGCAAAGAGTCAGACGCAACTGAGTGAGTGAACAACAACAACAAATACAAATAATTTTTGGTAAAATGTATTGTACTTTGAGATTATATATAATATGAGCTATAATGTCATATACATATGAATAGAAAATACTTAAAAATTTTATATTTGTAATATCCTATTTCTCGTATATCTTACTTTCTTTGATTAATATTTTTATGAAATGTCACACTTTTCTTCTCTATCCATTTTCTCAAGTCCATATTTTTATTATATTTAAGCTCCAAGTTTTAGTTCTGTTTTAAATATTCTACTTCTCGAACCCTCCATTACAGTCTCCTGTCCACGTATCTTTGCTGACTGCTCTTATAGTTGACTCCCAAGTTCCAGGGTCATCTCTTCAGCAGGATGTGTCCTGACCCCTCATCCTAAAAATCAAAATCTATCTTTAGTCCAGTCACCCGATCACAAAGCCCCGTCTTAGTTTCTTTACCCAGGAAGGGTATAAGAAATTACATTAATATCTTTGTTGCTTTGCTTATTCTGTATGTCCCCTTCCCCAGAAGCCCACACCCCAGAATGCAAAGCCCACGTGAGACAGGCCCTGCCTTTCTGGTTTCAGGACTAATGCTCAGAGCCTGTTACACTGTAAGCTTTCAATATGTGTTTGTTCAGTGAAGGGAGTGTAAAATCATGTTTCCTAAATGTCAGTGAATCTGAAAGGAAATGTTTGAATTTATGGTGAAAAATGGGTTATCATAAATGATAAACCAACCACACACCAGAAGCCTCCACTGAAGAAATCCTATTAAAATAGATGAAGGCCTGAGGGCTTCTGTGGGTGGCAGCTGCTCTCATTTCAAAATAGGCCTAGTTCCTCCTCCAGCCAGAAGCCCTCAATGCAATCTCTCCCCCATAACTCCTTCAGCCTGTAATCCTTTCTGACGAAATTCCTTGCCTCAGCCCAGTCCAGCAATATTTCTTTCATGGCTGGGCTGACTGCCAATGGCCCAGATAAAGGCGGAAACCCGAGTGGAATATTTTGTTCTGGTATAGCTTTCACCTTCCAGCTGCTCCATCTTCCAGGAGGAGGGTGGTCAGTGCTTGACGCGGAGGTGGAGAGGTGTTTTCCACATCTTAATAGTATGTCTGAGATAGACCAGGGATCCTTTAGCATCCTGGGAGGAGCCAGTCTTCCTGAAATCCTGGGGACGTCAGAGCATCCCCAATTGTGCCATTCACCCTTCAGCTGCTTAGTGATAAACACAGTTTTATTACTCATGCTTGAATTTCTTTTCCTGATCCGGACTGACTTCCAGGAGCCTCTGAGTAATAATGACAGAAAGATAAGTTTCTTCAACCTTTCACATGGGCATCTCACTGGCATAAAGCAGTGATCAGAGGCAACTAATTCCTCTGACTTCAGCACAGCTGAAATAAAGGCCATTTGGTGTCATCCAGTTGGAAAAATAGCATTAGGGCTCTTGAGAGAGTGCAGAAGTTTGAATGGTGAAATTTCTGCAAGTGGTCAGGTCAGTTTAAGAAAGAATTTCTCTGGGGTCCCTGTCCTGGATATCTTGCAGGAGGGTTGGAGGTGTCAAGTGAATGGAGGCGGTGGGGAGGAGAAGAGAGAGATGACAGAGGGTTATGAACTTGGCTGCTGATGAATGATGAATATCTTCATATCTTCCTATCTTTTCTTAGGAGTGGCCACTTTATAATTCCAGGCTTTCCTAAGGTCTGTTTTATACATTTATATTTTGCTCGATCCTTATGACATTCTCCAGGTACTATTCTCGGGGGGATAAAAGGCTAATTTGGGTTTCTTCTGCTACTCAAGTAACTTTTTTTCCTTACAAAATTACCTTCTATCTGCCCTTCTCAAAAAATGCGAGCAATCCAGATATTGTTGAGATCTTTTTCAGAGAACTAACCTCTCTAGGTTGTTAAACTCTTCAAGCTCCTGGAAAAATAGACTACTTTAGATGAGGTCTACAGGGCTGTTGAATGTGTTAAATCTACTATAATTCCCACAACTAATGATTTTTATAGAAGCCTTTCACTTGCATCATTGTTTGAATGAATAACAAAGAGTTGGGGGGTGGACAATGGACTCAGTTGGTTGTTTGCCCTCGTGCATAATAATACATAAAACCAAAGACCTGAAGGAAACATTCTGAGATAAAAGCCTCCATTCACAGCTTCCAGGGAAAAATTTATTCCAAAACCTCAAGACATGAACTCGACTGCACTTAACAATCTCCATAAGAAACTCTGCCACTTTAATATATGCTCCAGTGTCTTATCAGTCCTTACAGACAGGTGATTTTTCATGAGCCCAAACATAAATAATTCCAAAACTAGGTAAAAAATGTTATTGTCTGCTTCACTCATCCACGTAGCTTCAATTTCTTGAGAAAGTGATTGGCATCTACTAGGCACTAACTGGGACAAGTAGCTCCGGAGAAGGCAATGGCACCCCACTCCAGTACTCTTGCCTGGAAAATCCCATGGATGGAGGAGCCTGGTAAGCTGCAGTCCATGGGGTCGCTAAGAGTTGGACACGACTGAGCGACTTCCCTTTCATTTTTCACTTCATGCATTGGAGAAGGAAATGGCAAACCACTCCAGTGTTCTTGCCTGGAGAATCCCAAGGACAGGGGAGCCTGGTGGGCTGCCATCGTCGATGGAGTGGCACAGAGTCGGACACAACTGAAGCGACTTAGCAAGAGCAGCAGCAGCATCGGGGACAGGTAGCTCAGCAGTAAAGAACCTTCTTGCCATTGAGATTTGGATTCAGTCCCTTGGTCAAGAAGATCCCTTGGAGAAGGAAATGGCAACCCACTCCAGTATGCTTGCCTGGGAAATCTCATGGACAGAGGAGCCTGGCGGGCTGCAGTCCATGGGGTCGCAAAAGAGTTGGACAGGAATTAACGACTAAATTACAAAACTAAAAGGCACTAACTAAAATCTTTTGAATAAATGAATAAAAAAACTGAATAAATATGTTAAAATTAAGTACAGCAGATAAAGTGATGTAATTGTTCTAGTTACAAAGTATTATTAAAAACTTATTCTATCAGTTGGAGAAGGCAATGGCACCCCACTCCAGTACTCTTGCCTGGAGAATCCCAGGAATGGGGGAGCCTGGTGGGCTGCCCTCTATGGGGTCGCACAGAGTCGGACACGACTGAAGTGACTTAGCAGCAGCAGCAGCAGCAGCATTCTATCAGTTCAGTTCAGTTCAGTTGCTCAGTCCTGTCCAACCCTTTGCGACCCCATGGACTGCAGCACACCAGGCCTCCCTGTCCATCATCAACTCCCAGAGTTTACTCAAACTCATGTCCATTGAGTCAGTGATGCCATCCAACCGTCTCATCCTCTGTTGTCCCCTTCTCCTCCTACCTTCAGTCTTTCCCAGCATCAGGGTCTTCTCCAATGAGTCATTTCTTTGTATTAGGTGGCCAAAGTATTGGCATTTCTGCTTCAGCATTAGTCCTTCCAATGAATATTCAGGACTCATTTCCTTTAGGATGAACTGGTTGGATCTCCTTGTAGTCCAAGGGACTCTCAGGAGTCTTCTCCAATACCACAGTTCAAAAGCATCAATTCTTCAGTGCTCAGCTTTCTTTATAGACCAGCTCTCACATCCATGCATGACTACTGGAAAAACCATAGCCTTGACTAGATGGACCTTTGTTGACAAAGTAATGTCTCTGCTTTTTAATATGCTGTCTAGGCTGATCATAGCTTTTCTTACAAGGAATAGGCATCTTTTAATTTCATGGCTTCAGTCACCATCTGCAGTGATTTTGGAGCCCAAAATTAAAGTCTGTCACTGTTTCCATTGTTTCCCCATCTATTTGCCATGAAGTGGTGGGACCAGATGCCATGATCTTAGTTTTCTGAATGTGGTGGGACCAGATGCCATGATCTTAGTTTTCTGAATGTTGAGACAACTATTTCACTCTCTTCTTTCACTTTCATTAAGAGGCTCTTTAGTTCCTCTTCACTTTCTGCCATAAGGGTGATGTCATCTGCATATCGAAAGTTATTGATATTTCTCCCGGCAAACTTGGTTCCAGCTTGTGCTTCATCCAGCCCGGCATCTCTCATGATGTACTCTGCATAGAAGTTAAATAAGCAGGGTGACAATATACAACCTTGATGTACTCCTTTCCCTATTGGAGCCAGTCTGTTGTTCCATGTCCAGTTCTATGCATAGTGCTATTTAGGCACTGTATGAATTTAGAAGATATAAAAAGTCTTTTAATCCCTGGTTCTATTTCTTATAACATAAGAAGGATATATCTGTACACACAAGTAACTCCAATCCATAACAGACTATAAAAGGTATTATCACTGTAATCCATAATATACTGAGATAGCATGAAATGAAGCCCTGTAGTTGTATTAAGATGAATAAAGATGGCCTGGAGATAAGATTATGATCAGTTTTGAATTATTGGTAGGATTTGAAGGTTGAAGACCCTTCTATGTAGAGATGATGCCCAAAACAAAGGCAGAGAAATAGGAAAATGCAAAATTGGATTCTGAAATAGTGAGCAATCTGGCGTGCCTTGAGGGTCATATATGTCTACACGTGTCTGTCTGCTGGTGTTAATGATGAGGATGGCAGAAGTGGGTGGGGGTAGGCTGGAAAGGTTTGCTGGGGTCTGTAAAGGCAGAGAGTTCAGAGTAGAAAAAGATCATTCATGTCACATAGTACTCCATTGTAGGCGATCTGGAATTTTTGTCCATTTCGCCTACTGTTCTGTGCATGGCCTCTGGAAGAGTACCTAGAACATAGTGTGTGCTGGGTAAATGTTTGTGAGTGACTATGAAATACTGTTATTCTGAGGATGGCAAATGTAAGTCTTGTCTTTGTGGAACTGTTCAACTCTCATTTTGTTTACATTTTCTCTATCAAAGAGACAAAATTCAAACTGGAAATGTAAAACATTATCAGTAAAGGACACATAAAGCCAGGATGGTAAAATAACATCTAGAAGGTTTTAATAAGCTCAATATTATTGACTTTTGAAAATTATTGGACTATTGAAAAATGACCTATTAGGTTACTAAAATAATTTCAGATATAATTCCATAACTACTGTCAATAATTTTTTGAGAACTCATGGAGAACAGCAAAGGTAACAAGAAAATGTATGGGCTAATATTAGCCCAGTTCTTAAGGGCAAATTCTGTGAAGCAATATGCTAAATTTTGGTTCCCGTCTAAATTAAAAAATTCTAGATTATTACTAAGTGGTTTATTTGTAAGTGGGGTTGTTCATTAGAGTAGTTACTGTGCCACTCCTAGGTTGAAGGTGATAGGAGAACTAAGGATGAGAGATAGGCCACAGATTAAAGTGTGTTCTAGCATGCACTTTCAGAACATAGGAGTGGTAAAACCAGCGTGGTGTGTAGTCATTGGAAATGAAGGGGGTTTTCTAGTCCAATGGTAATTAATCAATCAGTAAGACACTAATCACATTGTAAATGGTCTAAATTCTGCAAACATAGACTGTAGCTGTTAAAACAGGGTAATCTCTAATTGTAAATTACTACTGAGCAAATGCACACATACATAGTACCTAGGCACAGAAGCTAGAGTCAGACTAATTTAAACTAACCCTTAATATAGCTTCAGCTGTTACCCAGGCTTCGTCACAAAATCCCACTTTTTGGGTTATCTTGAGATTCAAATAAGGTAATTCTTGGAGAGTTCCAAGAAAAATGCCTGACACAGAATGAGGACTTGATTATGAGCAACTTTTAATGCTACAATAAAAATTGAACATCTTTAAAATTAAATCTTTATAAAACTTCTATAATTAGAAAAGAATAAATATCTTATTTTTCATGAATTAAAAAGTGGGAATTAAAAAAATTCTTATTTTTCAAGAATTAAAAAGTAACAGTGAAAATATTTGTTGATCTCTAGAGTTCATATGGGGCTTCCCTGGTAGCTCATACTTTCAGGCAAGAAACATCTATTAGGCAACTTCTATGTGTTAGTACTCCCCTAGATACTAAGACAGAGAAGGCAATGGCATCCCACTCCAGTACTCTTGCCTGGAAAATTCCATGGACGGAAGAGCCTGGTAGGCTGCAGTCCATGGGGTCGATAAGAGTCGGACACGACTGAGCGACTTCACTTTTACTTTTCACTTTCATGCATTGGAGAAGGAAATGACAACCCACTCCAGTGTTCTTGCCTGGAGAATCCCAGGGACGGGGGAGCCTGGTGGGCTTCTGTCTATGGGGTCCCACAGAGTCGGACACGACTGGAGCAACTTAGCAGCAGCAGCAGCAGATACTAAGAATGGAAAGACACTAAGACAATGTACTTATTCTTAAGGAGCTCGATATAGTGTAGAATCTGATCATTGTATCAAACATAAGACCTAAGATACATTATTACGTATATTTGTTTCATAACTATCTCTGTTAGATTGTAAGCTCCTTGAGGGCCAAACTATTTCATTTTCATGTTTATATTTCTGACACTAGAATACAGCCTGTCACATAATATACACAGATAAAGGAATGGTGACATCTCGTCACGTAAAAATGAACTCCACCTTAAATACCTTGAAATACATACTATGATAGAATAAGCATTCTTTAGCTGCATATCTGAGCTTGAAAGAGAGAAATGAAATTCTTCAGTTGCCACCACTAAAGGTGGATTGGGAAACCAGAGCTGAAAACTCATTAGCTGATGCTTCAGCTACTCTGGGTGCTGGTGCTGGTCTCAACAAAGCATTTAGGCTTTAATGCCAAGAGGCACAGGGGTGAATTACTAAAGAATGGACTTCAGGGATTTCCCTGGTGGTCCAGTGGTTAAGACTCCATGCTTCTAATGCATAGGATGTGGGTTCGATCCCAGTCAGGGGACTAGGAGCCCATGTGCCTCCAGCTGCGGCCAAAAAAATAAAAACAAAACAAACAAACAAAATAAAATTAGGAGAAAAAACTCATTTAAAAAAGTGAATGGACTTCATAAGGAGGAAACTGAATCCAGAGGATCGATTGCTAGGTAAGAAACAATCGTGAGCCAAGAAGATGGTAAAGATGGGTGAATGTAGATACACATTGATTGTATAAAATATTAGCCGATGATGATTAATCTGGGATAGGCAAGAGAATTGAAATGTTGACACAAATGGTATGTGAGATGAGGAAAAGATACTTCCCTTTCTAGAGGAAGAGATCAGATCAGATCAGTCGCTCAGTCGTGTCCAACTCTTTGTGACCCCATGAATCACAGCACACCAGGCCTCCCTGTCCATCACCAACTCCCCGAGTTCACTCAGACTCACGTCCATTGAGTCGGTGATGCCAGTCCAGCCATCTCATCCTCTCTCGTCCCCTTCTCCTCCTGCCCCCAATCCCTCCCAGCATCAGACTCTCTTCCAATGAGTCAACTCTTCACATGAGGTGGCCAAAGTACTGGAGTTTCAGCTTTAGCATCATTCCTTCCAAAGAAATCCCAGGGCTGATCTCCTTCAGAATGGACTGGTTGGATCTCCTTGCAGTCCAAGGGACTCTCAAGAGTCTTCTCCAGCACCACAGTTCAAAAGCATCAATTCTTCGGCTCTCAGCCTTCTTCACAGCCCAACTCTCACATCCATACATGACCATAGGAAAAACCATAGCCTTGACTAGATGAACCTTTGTTGGCAAGGTAATGTTTCTGCTTTTGAATATACTATCTGGGTTGGTCATAACTTTCCTTCCAAGGAGTAAGCATCTTTTAATTTCATGGCTGCAGTCACCATCTGTAGTGATTTTGGAGCCCAGAAAAATAAAGTCTGACACTGTTTCCACTGTTTCCCCATCTATTTCCCATGAAGTGATGGGACCGGATGCCATGATCTTCATTTTCTGAATGTTGAGCTGATGATGATCAAATTTAGACATTGTTAGATCAAGCACAAAAACAAAAAATTTAAAGGTAACCTTTAATAAATAGTTTATCTAAATTTCAAACTAATACAGAATAAAAAATTAAAACAATAACTGATAAAAGGTAGAAATGAAGGAAAAACATGGTAGATTGAAAGCATATTGCACTACGAGTCAATAACAAACATCAGTAGTCTTCAAAAACAAAAAAAAGAAAGCTTTAAATAAAATGGTAGAAATCAGTCCAAATCACAAATTTTAAATAAAATAAATGCTAATAACATAAATTTGCAATTAAAAATAGAGATTTTACAGGTAGATTTCAAAAATCTGGAATATGCTCTTTAAAGACACACACTTAGAAAAGCTCAGAAAAGTTAGAAAAAATGGAGGAAAATAGATCAAAAGGAATTGATATACTTATGCTGACATATTTTTAAGTGAAAAGGCATAATTGTATATAATAGGCTCTGAGTGAACTGAAAGTCGCTCAGTCGTGTCCGACTCTTTGCGATCCCATGTACTATATAGTTCATGGAATTCTCCAGGCCAGAATACTAGAGTGTATAGCTATTCCCTTCTTCAGGAGATCTTCCCAACCCAGGGGTCGAACCCAGGTCTACCGTACTGTAGGCGAATTCTTTATCAGCTGAGCCATCAGCAATTATAATTATAAGGCTTGCTGCTGCTGCTTATGCTAAGTCGCTTCAGTTGTGTCCAACTCTGCTCGACCCCATAGACGGCAGCCCACCAGGCTCCCCCATCCCTAGGATTCTCCAGGCAAGAACACTGGAGTGGGTTGCCATTGCCTTCTCTGATTATAAGGCTTATGTAACTTGTATTTGGAATTTAAGGATATATTGCACCGGTGAGGAATTACATTTTTTCAGAGCAAAAGCCTAGAGTTTTTCATAATTTCAACTCTGGGTATGAATTATGGTCAAATATACTAACAGTACTAAAAATAGTAGCTAACAGACAGTGATAATAACTAGCATTATCTGCCAGCCACAATATAAGTACATTTTATTATTTAAAGTTTGAAACAATCCTGAGATAACTATTCTTATTAACGCCCATTTTAAAGATGGAGAAATGGAGCTTTCTGGAAATCAAGAGATTTTCACAATGATATAAGCCAAACTGACATTCAAACCTGTGCCTATCTGACTCCTTAGTGAAAGTGAAAGTCAGTCAGTTGTGTCCAACTCTTTGCGATCCCATGGACTTTAGCCTGCCAGGCTCCTCTGTTCATGGAATTCTCCAGGCAGGAATACTGGAGTGGATAGCTGTTCCCTCCTCCAGGGGAATGCCACTGACCCATTCAGCCTCTTTGTGTGGAATCAGCAGAAAGGCACCTCTTCCTCCTGGGGATGAGGAAGCCCTTGCCCAGGTAATGTGTCCCCTGTCCAGCCCACTTTACACAGGGGGCCATAATTTGTGGTGGCTGAGGGAATAGTTTGATCCCAACCCAGGGATCAAACAGGGATCTCCTGCATTCAGGTGGGTTCTTTATTGTCTGAGCCACCAGGGAAGCCCAAGAATACTGGAATGGATAGCCTATCCCTTCTCCAGGGGATCTTCCCAACCCAGGAATTGAACTGGGGTCTCCTGCACTGCCGGTGGATTCTTTACCAGCTAAGCTACCAGGGAAGCCTGTCTGACTCCTTAATAGTGCCTTTAATCATGATGCTCTGTGGCACTGGTGTGCACAGAGACCTCTCAGTAGATGTGCGAAGAGCCAGGAGACAGGTGGGGGAAGCACAAACTGGATGTTAAGATCCCATGCATCAGGTGCTGTGATGAAATATTCACCTAGAATTTGAAGGATCTGAGAGAGAAGGACCTTGTGGATTTTAGAGACCTCTCTTTCATCTGGAGAGCTCAGAAAGCTGGAGGCCATGGAAGGCTGCTGGGATGGAAATGTTGAGGGCCAGCAGTCAACTCACTTTGTTCTGAAGCATCCCGCTATTCCCTCAGCCACCACAAATTATGGCCCCCTGTGTAAGGTGGGCTGGTCAGGGGACGCATTACCTGGGCAAGGGCTTCCTCATCCCCAGGAGGAGGAGGTGCCTTTCTGCTGATTCCACACAAAGAGGCTGAATGGGTCAGTGGCATTTGGGGCTGTTCCTTTTAGCCCTGGGAGCCCAAGCACCAGGAGTATAGCCAAGTCCTTGTCTTTCACACACATAGACTTTCTTAAATATTTTATTTAGCTGCATCAATCTTCATTGGAGTATGCAGGATCTTTTCGTGGTAGCCTGAGGGATCTTTTTTGTTGTGGCATGCAAGATCTTCTTATAATCGTTTCAGCATGTGGAATTTAGTTTCCTGACCAGGGATCGAACCCATCCCCTTGCATTGAGAGCTTGAAGTCTTACCCACTGGACCACCAAGGAAGTCCCCCTACTCACAGACTTTTTAAGGGTCTATAAAGGCTGCTCTGAAAATTTATCTTAGCAGGATACCTAGAAAATTTTGCTTCTATTGTAATATCTTAAAAATGGATGTCTTCTGATTGGCATAAATCCATTCAGGCCCTCCTGGATTTCCCAGTGCAAATGTCTAACATGTTTGAAATTATGGTTGTCTCAGACAGCAGTGAGTGCCACTGAAAGCATCTTCACCATCAGTCATTCAATGGGGGAGAGATTTTTAGATCGCTCATGCATCTGGCCTCCTTTCCTGACCCCATTTTTCAGGTAGGAAAATAATATAAGCCCCCTTCCTGACGCTTGGGAGCTCTTTTTTAGCATTTCAATTTCTACCTTTAAGGTTGTCTAATTTCATACCGAGCACAAGTTCAACACTTGTCTCTGTCACTCCCCTTCATTTGGTTCAGTGCTCGTTTTACTTATATGTCTGTGTCTTCACAATTTATTTTCCTCCAGAGGTCAGGGAGGACAACGTCATTCACTAGTTCAGTGAGTAATTCCTAGATGCCCGTTATATGCCTGGCAGTCTTCTAGTTTCTGAGGATACTATGACAAACATGGCAGTCATGTTCTCACCAAGCTTACCTTTAAGTTGCAGCCAGGGAGCAAGTAAATGTGCAAACATACACTATATGAGGTGATGAAAAAGGCAAATGTGATGTGGGAAATAAAGCAAGGATAAGTGGATAGGGAGTGATCAGGTGGGCAACATAATTTTATGTTGGGTTTTCAGGGAGGATCTTCCTGATATTTAAGAGAGAAAGGAGAGATTGAGCCAGGGGATGTGGAACATGTGTCATGTGGGGAAAGAGCATCCAACAAAGACAAGAAGAGTTACTGAAGTCCTGAGGCAGGAGCCTGCCTGGCATTTCGAGGAAGGATATGGTGGCTACTGTGCCTGAAAGAGAGTGAGTGGCAGGAGAGTAGAGTGGGGGTCCAGGAGGGAGCCCATCACCCAGGGTGTGTAGAGCATGGGACAAACTTCTGCTGTAAGGGAACCATTTCACTGTTTCATTCCTAGCTTTAATGTTGAATCTAAGTTCAGTTCTACAAGCCTCAGATTCTTCATCTTTGATTTCTCCCTCTAATGAGATATAAAACCATGGGGATATTTCAGCAGAGTAATAAGACCCGACTTAACTCTAAAAGATTCCTCTGGCAATAGATAAGCAATGTTTATATCCTCCACTGGATGAAGCATATTTTCCACATAGTAGGTTTATTAAATAAACACAGTAAAATAAAGGGAAATTCTGATTTTTCAGGGTCATTTTTATGTACATTTATTTTGGATTAAACAGCAACAAGTACACTGATATTTAAATTAACTCAAATATTTATTATTAACATATAGCAAGTAGTAAACATCAAAACAAAAATAATGAAGATTAATTTTTCCATTTTTTTAGTCCTTCACTCTTTATTTATAAAGTAGTCTTACTATTCTAGGAGATAATATTTGAGATGAATAAGTGGTTACCCTATCAAATAGAAAGGCTGTGTTCAATTATTTTTAAAAAAGGTTATCAATATCTGGTGTGCATCACAATGAACTCAAAGATTGAAAAATAGAGCTCTAACCATATTGGAAAAATAATATGTTATTGTTGTTCAGTCGCTAAGTTGTCTTCGACTCTGCGACTCCATGGACTGAAGCATGCCAGGCTTCCCTGTCCTTCACTATCTCCCAGCGTTTGCTCAGAAATCATGTCCGTTGAGTCGGTGTTGCCATCCAACCAGTTCATCCTCTGTCACCCTCTTCTCCTCCTGTCCTCAGTCTTTCCCAGCATCAGGGTCTTTTCCAATGAGTCAACTCTTTGCATCAAGTGGCCAAAGTTTTGGAGCTTTAGCTTCAGTCCTTCCAATGAATATTCAGGATTGATTTCCTTTAGGATTGACTGGTATGATCTCTTTGCTGTCCAAAGGATTCTCAAGAGTCTTCTCCAGCACCACAATTCGAAAGCATCAATTCTTTAGCGCTCAGCCTTCTTTATGGTCTAACTCTCACATCTGTGCATGACTACTGGAAAAACATAGCTTTGACTATATGGACCTTTGTCAGCAAAGTAATATCTCTGCTTTTTAATACACTGTCTAGGTTTGTCAATGGCACCCCACTCCAGTACTCTTGCCTTGAGAATCCCATGGATGGAGGAGCCTGGTAGGCTGCAGTCCATGGGGCCTCGAAGAGTTGGATACAACTGAGCAATTTCACTTTCACTTTTCACTTTCATGCATTGGAGAAGGAAATGGCAACCCGCTTCTGTGTTCTTGCCTGGAGAATCCCAGGGACGGGGGAGCCTGGTGGGCTGCCGTCTATTGGGTCACACAGAGTCGGACACGACCGACTCGACTTAGCAGCAGCAGCAGCAGGTTTGTCATAGCTTTTCTTCCAAGGAACCAACTGTCTTTTTATTTCATGGCTGCAGTCACCATCCACAGTGATTTTGAAGCCCAAGAAAATAAAATCTGTCACTGTTTTCACTTTTCCCTCTTCTATTTGCCATGAAGTGATGGGACTGAATGCCATGATCTTAATTTTTTGAATGTTGAGTTTTAAGTCAGCTTTTTCACTTCCCTCTTTCACCCTCACAAGAGGCTCTTTAGTTCCTCTTCATTTTCTTTATTAGAATGTTATCATCTGCATATATGAGGTTGTTGGTATTTCTCCCAGCAGTCTTGATTCCAGCTTATGATTCATCCAGTCTGGCATTTCGCATGATGTACTCTACATATAAGTTAAATAGGTGGGATAACAGTATACAGCTTTGTCTTACTTCTTTTCAATTTTGAATCAGTCATTTGTTCCCTGTCTGATTCTAACTGTTGCTTCTTGGCCTGCATATTTCTCAGGAGACAGATATGATGGTCTGGTATTCCCATATCTTTAAGATTTTTCCAGTTTGTTGCTTCAGTGGTACATGTACTGAGAACTTCCATATATACAAGCTAGATTTAGAAAAGGCAGAGGAACCAGAGTTCAAATTGCCAACATTGTTGGATCATAAAGAAAGCAAGCAAATTCCAGAAAAACATTTACTTTTTCCTCAGTGACTACAGGAAAGCCTTTGATGGTGTAGTTCACAACACATTGTGGAAAAATAATATAATCTTAACTATTAATGACCATCAGTTTTGAAAATATTGATTGTGTACATTTATACTCAATTTGAGATTCAAATAGAAAATTATTTCATTCCTGCTTTGCTCAACCCGGGGTGATATATCAGAATACCAAAATATTTTCTCTTTTGATTTTTTGACAATACTTTTATTCCTGTACACTTAGAAAACTTATTAGAATTGAAAGTAAAATATGTGTGCCCCAGGAAGGTTGTTTGAAAATTTTGATGATATTTTCTTTGAACTGACATCTAAGGAATTGCCTTCTGGTGGAACATTTTTCCCATGTTACTATATTCTCAAAATATTTTCTTTTAATTAATTTAATTCAACATATATTGATTTGCACAGTTTGAATGTTTATTTTATATTAAAGTAGGAGTGCAGGTAGAAGGTTAATGAAAGAAGGCAGTGATGGAGAACCAGCCAGCTAGTGTTCCTCTGAGAAAGAAATTTTAAAACAAGAAACAGTCAATTAGATTTCACGAAGACTTGTCAAAAAACATGCTGCCAATAAACTGTGGAAGTGCAAACAACAGACTGCTGAAGCCAAGAGGAAAGAGATAAGGCTGGCAAACTTGCTGACTGTGCTAAAAAGAGCTGGATGGATTAAATGGAATAAAAGCTTTTCAAATATATTGGGAAAAAGATACAGAGCACCAGAGAGGAGGCCTGCAAATGAATAGGGAGGGAGAAATCCATGTTAGTTAAAGTGACTCAAGACTGAACTGCTTTTAGAAATCTGTGTCTGACAAGGCAAACACACTTTGGGCAATTGGGATGTAATGAAGACCTGGTTTATTAGAAAATGACTTAGGCAGTCGATGGATTTTCTGCATACTAATGGGCAAAATTTCAAATCCTCAAGCATGCCTGCTGCTACCTGTACTAAAATGTCTATAAAGTAATTTGTCATCTAAGCTACTACCTTTATCCAGGAATGAAACCTGAATCTACCTTCAGCTCCTGAACATCTCTGTGAAGTTAAAAAAATTAAATAAAACTTATGGTACGGGGAGGGAGGAGGGAGGAGGGTTCAGGATGGGGAACACGTGTATACCTGTGGCAGATTCATGTTGATATATGGCAAAACCAATACAATATTGTAAAGTAATTAACCTCAAATAAAAATAAATAAAAAAAGAAAAATAAATACATTTGAAGAAAATAAAAACTTATAAAGTCTCAAAGGAGTTACAAAAATAACAGAGTATTAAAATGAGTTTTAACCCTCCTCTTACCATCAGCTTCCCCAGGCTATAGTAGCCTCTATCTGCATCTGTCTTCTGATCTTTAATAAGGATGATTATACTCAGTTACCAACAATATATGGCTCAAGAGAGTCTCACATGTGTCTGAAACATAATGTATTTGTGAAATACACAATTAGGAAAGAAAATAGACTTTAAGTCAGTAAGAATTTAAGTTGAGTTCAGTCAACCCACAGAGGTAATGCAAGTAAGTGGTTACTGTCTGTGTAACCTATAACAAATGATTTAACTGCTCTGGACTTCCTTTTCCTCATTTGTAAAATTAGACTTCACTATTATAAGGATTAAATAAGGTAAGGCACGCAGTGCTCAATAATATCAACTATTTTCATCTAGAATCTTCCTAGACTCAAAAAGAGAATGACAGAATTCCAAGACTACATTTGTACAGTGAGCTTATAAGAGTTGGGCTTCAAGCATGTTTTAAGAATATAGCAGCTGTAAATAGAAGTTGAATCAATGAAATATAACAATCAATGTTGCATAGCTTGGCGTATGTCAATAAACTTCAAAGGAAAAGATTAAGCGTTGAATTGTAACTTATTGTTCAGTAGGAGAGCTGGAAAGTGCGGTGAGACCGATAAGTTGCTTTCATGTTTGGCAGTCATAGGAGGGATCACGAACTCATAAAAGTCATAGAGATCTTGAGCTGTTAACTGGTCGAATACTAATGTAATCCACATTGAAGGCATTAAATTCTTTGTATTTGTCTTTCCTACACTTGTCTACTCAGGAAGGTAGTGCTGAATGACTCTCATAATGATTAATTCACTTGCTTAAGGACACCCAGTGTTAGAGGCAGGGCAGAGCGCCGAACCCAGGTTCTCACATCTTTGTTGGCCACAAATCATACATTTTGTGGTTGGGAAGCCCCTTAAAAGATACAAGAAAGAGTATTCCTTGCCACTGACAGCAGGAGCCATTGGTGGCCTCAGAACTTGAGAGCTCAGGATCAGCAAAACTTAAGCATAATGCACTGGGCTAGTTTACATGAATCACACCAAAGAGTGACTGAGCTTTTAACCAGACACTGAGAGAGAGCTTAGTCATATGAAAGAGAGTCAGATACGGTTTTGTGCCATGAAAGCTCAAAGTCTGGAATAATATTGTGTTACAATTGGGGACAGAAACATCCATTCAGTCGCTCATTTCATTCATTCATTCAGCATATATTTATTGAAGTTCTACCATGTACCAGGCACTGCTCAAAGCACCAAACACAGGAATAAAACAGACATAGGTCCATGACTTAATTATTAAGTCTGTTTTCCATCAGGGAGAGTGGGTACTAGATGATACATAACGTGACTGTCTCATTGTATTTGTGGAATTTAATTTATGGAGGTGACTGAGTGATGATATAGAGAAACTAAGAAGATTTTGTTTACTCACATTTTCTGAGAGGCGGGGACACACCATGCCATGCAGGGTCACCTGAGGAAGCACCAGTGCCATTTAGGAGACGGAAAGGCAGAGCTTTCATTGTGTTTTCCATGGAAAAGGCAAGGTAGGACAGGGTAAACATCTTAAAACTGACTAGTTTGAATATTTCCTGCAGACTTTGGGATTTAGGGTTTTCCCTGGTTATCTGATACTCAGCCCTTGGTTGATTAGTTTGCAAATAGAAGTCCTGGCTGAGGACTTTATTATCTCAAGACTTAGCCAAAACTGGCAGTTTCTCTCTAGTCAGTGAGGCCACAAATGCCACATCATCAAGAATATGGAAAATAAGAAAACGTGATTAATGTAATTGACCCTATGGTGAATGGATGCCAAAATAAATGTAGAATCTAAGAAAACACAATTAGAACAATTATAAATAAGCAAAATTTTCCAGTATGTTATAAGGTGGTAAATATACAGAGAAAAGGAAAAAAAATTAGAGCTTGGCATAAGATTTAGGAAATGTCAGTGTGTGGCATATAAATAGATCACAGTGTTAAACAGTGTGGTCTGATAAGTCTCATGGAGAAGGTGAGACTTAAGGAAAGACCTGAGTCAAGACTTGCCTCCCAGAATGCGTGCATGCTCGGTTACTAAGTCGGGTCCTACTCTTTTGAAACCCCATGGACTGTAACCCACCAGGCTCCTCTGTCCTTGGGATTTCCCAGGCAAAAATAATGGAGTGGATTGCCATTTCCTACTGCAAGAGATCTTCCTGACCAAAGGATCAAACGCATGTCTCCTGCATTACAAGTAGATTCTTTACCACTGAGCTACCTGGGAAGCCTGAATCAGATAAAGAAGTGAGGAAAAATCAGGCATCAGGAGTGAATTCTGGGTCTCTGGTTTGTACATGAGGAAGGAGGGTGGTGCCATTTACTGAGACAGGGGACAGTGGAAGAGATCAGGTCTTATGGTGAAGACCATGGGACTGATTTTGGACATAAGGCTACTGAGATTCCTTTAGGGCATACAGAAAGTCCCTTGGACTGCAAGGAGATCCAACCAGTCCATTCTGAAGGAGATCAGCCCTGGGATTTCTTTGGAAGGAATGATGCTAAAGCTGAAACGCCAGTACTTTGGCCACCTCATGCGTAGAGTTGACTCATTGGAAAAGACTCTGATGCTGGGAGGGATTGGGGGCAAGAGGAGAAGGGGACGACAGAGGATGAGATGGCTGGATGGCATCCCTGACTCGATGGACGTGAGTCTGAGTGAACTCCGGGAGTTAGTGTTGGACAGGGAGGCCTGGTGTGCTGCGATTCATGGGGTTGCAAAGAGTCGGACACGACTGAGTGACTGATCTGATCTGATCTATGAGGAGTTCAAGTAGGCAATTGGTTTCATGGGTCTGACCTTGGAAAGAGGGATATAGCCTAGAAATATAAATATGCAAATTACTTGCTTATATATGTGTAGCTGCTGAAAGGACTTGGGTCAGATTTCCAGGAGGGAGAACATAGAGTGAGAAGGATAGTCCAAAGCCTGGAGTATCTGACACTTCAAGTAAGTAGAAAAAGATGAACCTGCAAAAGAAATAGGCCCCCAGTGTTCTCTGGACTGCACACTTCAAGATCAGCCCAGGAGAAAGAATGAACACATGAAGAGGATTCGTCCTCTGATTACACTGATTCAGTTCAGTTCAGTTCAGTCGCTCAGTTGTGTCCGACTCTTTGCGACCCCATGAATCGCAGCACACCAGGCCTCCCACTTCCATCACCAACTCCCTGAGTTCATTCAGACTCACATCCATCGAGTCAGTGATGCCATCCAGCCATCTCATCCTCTGTCGTCCCCTTCTCCTCCTGCCCCCAATCCCTCCCAGCATCACAGTCTTTTCCAATGAGTCAACTCTTCGCATGAGGTGGCCAAAGTACTGGAGTTTCAGCTTTAGCATCATTCCTTCCAAAGAAATCCCAGGGCTGATCTCCTTCAGAATGGACTGGTTGGATCTCCTTGCAGTCCAAGGGACTCTCAAGAGTCTTCTCCAACACCACAGTTCAAAAGCATCAATTCTTCGGCGCTCAGCTTTCTTCACAGTTCAACTCTCACATCCATACATGACCACTGGAAAAACCATAGCCTTGACTAGACGAACCTTTGTTGACAAAGTAATGTCTCTGCTTTTGAATATGTTATCTAGGTTGGTCATAACTTTCCTTCCAAGGAGTAAGTGTCCTTTAATTTCATGGCTGCAGTCACCATCTGTAGTGATTTTAGAGCCCAAAAAAGTAAAGTCTGACACTGTTTCCACTGTTGCCCCATCTATTTCCCATGAAGTGATGGGACCAGATGCCATGATCTTCGTCTTCTGAATGTTGAGCTTTAAGCCGACTTTTTCACTCTCCACTTTCACTTTTATCAAGAAGCTTTTTAGTTCCTCTTCACTTTCTGCCATAAGGGTGGTGTCATCTGCATATCTGAGGTTATTGATATTTCTCCCAGCAATCTTGATTCGAGCTTGTGTTTCTTCCAGTCCAGCATTTCTCATGATGTACTCTGCATATAAGTTCAATAAGCAGGGTGACAATATACAGACTTGACGTACTCTTTTTCCTATTTGGAAGCGGTCTGTTGTTCCATGTCCAGTTCTAACTGTTGCTTCCTTACCTGCATACAGATTTCTCAAGAGGCAAGTCAGGTGGTCTGGTATTCCCATCTCTTTCAGAATTTTCCACAGTTTATTGTGATCCACACAGTCAAAGGCTTTGGCATAGTCAGTAAGGCAGAAATAGATGTTTTTCTGGAACTCTCTTGCTTTTTCCATGATCCTGCAGATGTTGGCAATTTGATTTCTGGTTCCTCTGCCTTTTCTAAAACCAGCTTGAACATCAGGAAGTTCATAGTTCACATATTGCTGAAGCCTGGCTTGGAGAATTTTGAGCATTACTTTACTAGCGTGTGAGATGAGTGCAATTGTGCGGTAGTTTGAGCATTCTTTGGCATTGCCTTTCTTTGGAATTGGAATGAAAACTGACCTTTTCCAGTCCTGTGGCCACTGCTGAGTTTTCCAAATTTGCTGGCATATTGAGTGCAGCACTTTCACAGCATCATCTTTCAGGATTTGGAATAGCTCAACTGGAATTCCATCACCTCCACTAGCTTTGTTCATAGTGGTGCTTTCTAAGGCCCACTTGACTTCACATTCCAGGATGTCTGGCTCTAGGTCAGTGATCACACCATCGTGATTATCTGGGTCATGAAGATCTTTGTACAGTTCTTCTGTGTATTCTTGCCACCTCTTAATATCTACTGCTTCTGTTAGGTCCATACCATTTCTGTCCTTTATCGAGCCTGTCTTTGCATGAAATGTTCCCTTGGTATCTCTAATTTTCTTGAAGAGATCTCTAGTCTTTCACATTCTGTTGTTTTCCTCTATTTCTTTGCATTGATCGCTGAAGAAGGCTTTCTTATCTCTTCTTGCTATTCTTTGGAACTCTGCATTCAGATGCTTATATCTTTCTTTTTCTCCTTTGCTTTTTGCTTCTCTTCTTTTCACAGCTACTTGTAAGGCCTCCCCAGACAGCCATTTTGCTTTTTTGCATTTCTTTTCCATGGGGATGGTCTTGATCCCTGTTTCCTGTACAGTGTCATGAACCTCATTCCATAGTTCATCAGGCACTCTATCTATCAGATCTAGGCCCTTAGATCTATTTCCCACTTCTACTGTATAATCATAAGGGATTTGATTTAGGTCATACCTGAATGGTCTAGGGGTTTTCCCTACTTTCTTCAATTTCGGTCTGAATTTGGCAATAAGGAGTTCATGATCTGAGCCACAGTCAGCTTCTGGTCTTGTTTTTGTTGACTGTATAGAGCTTCTCCATCTTTTGCTGCAAAGAATATAATCAGTCCTATTTCGATGTTGACCATTTGGTGATGTCCATGTATAACGTCTTCTCTGGTGTTGTTGGAAGAGGGTGTTTGTTATGACCAGTGTATATCTTGGCAAAACTCTATTAGTCTTAGCCCTGCTTCATTCCATATTCCAAGGCCAAATTTGCGTGTTACTTCAGGTGTTTCTTGACTTCCTACTTTTGCATTCCAGTCCCCTATAATGAAAAGGACATCTTTTTTGGGTGTTAGTTCTAAAAGGTTTTGTAGGTCTTCATAGAACCGTTCAACTTCAGCTTCTTCAGCATTACTGGTTGGGGCATAGACTTGGATTACTGTGATATTGAATGGTTTGCCTTGGAAACGAACAGAGATCATTCTGTCATTTTTGAAATTGCATCCAAGTACTGCATTTTGGACTCTTTTGTTGACCATCATGGTCACTCCATTTCTTCTGAGGGATTCCTGCCCGCAGTAGTAGATATGATTACACTGATTAGACTTGATTAAAACACCTCTTCTGGGTTCAAACTCTGAGCCTGCCACTCCCATCCAGGAAACCGGACTGAATCGAAGGCCTTTTGCCTACTACCTAAAATATCCCATTGTTTGTAAATGAGGCCTTCAATAGACCTCTCTCTACTAAGGGTGACAGTGAAGGTCTGAGGGCCCTTGAGGGAACCCTCTTTTCTGTCCTCTGCAAGACATTTCCAGATAAAAGTGTAAGTGAAAATCGCTCAGTTGTGTCTGATTCTTTGCAACTCTATTGTAGCCACGTGTTCCGGGAAACAAACTCACTCACAAGAATGATGCAGATAGTGAAGTGCAGTTACACTGGCGGGCCCAAGGCAGAGTCTCCTCTTAGCCAAGGACCCCAACCAGTTTTTGTGAAAACCTTATATACCCTAAGTGTAGGTGCCCAAATCCATCTCCCCGGATTCCCTGAAACTAGTCTGAACAAAAGAAGAGAAAGATACAATCGAAGTTAACCCGTAATTCATACGCCTTAAGCCTAGGTAGTTAACAGTGGACAATTATCAATAGGCCTGTGGTCATACCCCAATAAGCATAATAGAATTTATGATTCTATTTGGTTACACAGATAATTAGGGTATTCTTTTAGGCAATGGAGAGTTTAGTATGAGCCCTGGGGATCTTCTATCTGGGGTGTCTGGTTTTCCAGTTGGAATGTCGTTTCCATAGATACTAGGCATATAGCTCAAAGTCCACAGTCCGGTCCAAGATGGAGTCCTGCTTTCAAGATGGAGCCTGTTCTGTCTGTTTCCTCCTCCACATGGACTATATATAGTCCATGGAATTCTCCAGGCCAGAATACTGGCGTGGGTAGCCTTTCTCTTCTCCAGGGAATCTTCCCAACCCAGAGATTGAACCCAGGTCTCCTGCATTACAGGCAGATTCTTTACCAGCTGAGCCACAAGGGAAGCCCAAGAATACTGGAGTGGGTGGCCTATCCCTTCTCCAGGGGATCTTCCTAACCCAGGAATCCAACCAGGGTCTCCCGCATTGCAGGCGGATTCTTTACCAACTGAGCTAAAAGGAAGGAAGAAAGTCTGTCTTCCCCATTGAGGTGATAATGTTCTCTTTGAACATTTTCAGCTTCTAGACCCATCACGACACTTTTTCTTTGTCTGCTTCCTCCTGGGACAGGAGAAGATTAAGTTGGACATTAAAACAATCAAAACATAGACTTTATAGGCAGACAGACCTGGTTCAAATCCCTAGTCTACAATTAATTTAACTACGTGAAGCCTGGATTTCCTCATTAATAAGATGAAAGTGATCATACCTACCTGTTAGATTCATTATGAGGATTAGAGAAGACAATATGGGTTGTGGAATAGGAAAAATTTTATCTTCTACCCTTTTAGGTTCTATAGCTGGTCCAAGAATTAAATTGACATAAAGCAGATAAAGAGAAGGGGAAAAAATTTAATTATGTATGTATATGCAGGAGTTTCACAAAGATATGAGATTTGAAAGGCAGCTAGGTGATTGAAACTTATATACCATACAGATCTAAGGAAATTGATGGGGCTTTGGTGCTTCTGGAAGCAGAAGAGGCAATTTGAGGGAAGATGAGAGAAAAAGTATGGAAAACAAATATTGCCTTGTTATTCAGATAACTCTCTCAAGTAGAAAAAAAGAAAGTATCTCTAATAGTAGCTCTCTTCCTGGAATAGGTACCCCTTCTAATGGAAATATCCTTTATGAATGTAGATTTCTTCCACAAACTCTTGTAGGTAGTTAAGAGGGAAATACTTTCTCTGCATCTGTTGTGTCCTGATTGCTTTCAGCTCAAAATTATCCATATGCCACAGTGGTATATTTTGGGGTGGCAAGTTCTGAACCCCTTCAGGGAAAAGTGCTTTATTTAGCACAGTGCTGAAATGTGGTATGCGTTCAATAAATGAAAATCATTACTTTATTCTTAACATCCATTCTGATTTCTCAGCATTTTCATTCAGTCTGAAAATTGTCACTGTTGTAGAAATGAAAGGATAATATAAAACAAAAGTCAATATTCTTTCACACTGAAACATTTTGGAAGAGTGGGAGGAAGAAGCACCATGAAACCCTATTTTTTTTTTTTAGTAGCAGATTTATTAATCTAAGAGTTTTGTTCACCAGCTCACATGTGTATATAAACCAACCTGTCAACAGGTACGCATCTTTCTGCACCAGAAGTTCATGGTTACATGATCGGTGCAGAGGGGCCATCTCTGACTCAAGCCTCTGGGGAGAACCTCCATGGAAATTTGATTGTAAAATCTCCAAGCCCTGATCTTCTTGATATCTCTTTTATAACACCCAAACAACTTTCTGAGTTCTTTCTACCTAACATATATCATTTTATAGATGATCATTTTACCAGTTGATCTAGCAACATCCAAGTCTGTTCAGTCTGGCTTGACTCTATTAACCAGTACTAGGTCAGTGATGGAATAACTGATGTTCCGGAATCTCTTCAGCCTTGTATGAAGTGGTCCCAATGCTTGTCTTTCATTCTTTCCTAGTCAGATTTCAATTGCAAGAATTAATTTACTAAGTCATGTTTTCAGCTAGTCTCCAAAAAATCATTCATTCATTATTTTCCCAGACTTCCATGCTTGGTTATAAGCATAGGTACAGTTGTTAAATTGTTATTCCCAAATCATTGCTAATAATTGGCAATATGCTCTACATTGTTCTGATGGTTTATCACCAGTGATCACTTGCTACCATTGCTCTTGTAAAATTAGTATAAAAATGGCTGTTAAAATCATTTGGCTTAGCTGTAACAATTATTTCTCCTTTAGCCTTCTTTTTAGAAGCTCTAACTAATCAGATATAATCTTTTTTTTGTAGCTGAAGACACATAAAGTAGTGTTCCATTCAGATTCAAATTTGATTTTAAGCCCTTTGAACTTCTTTCCCATTCCTATTGACTGACTATGAAATGGCTATTTTATCTTCTTTTTTTCACATCTGCCCAGTCTTTATGAAGCAGTCTCCAGGTAGTGACATAGTCTTGAACGGGGACCTACAAAAGTAATGAAGAGGCAAAATGTAATTTTTCTCTAAAATATTTTAATATTTATTTTTATTTATTTATTTGGCTGTGCTGGGTCTTAGTCAAGGCATACGGGATCTTTAGTTGCAGCATGCAAACTGTAGTTGCAGCATGTGGGATCTAGTTCCCTGACCAGGGATCGAACCCTGAACCCGCTGCATTGGGGGCCCAGAACTTTCTTTAGTCATTGGACCACCAAGGAACTCCCTCTCTAAAATACTTAGGCTTTGGTATCAGAACTCCCTAGTATGTAACCTTGTATAAATCACTTAACTAAAACTCATTAATAATTAGACAAGAGAACAGTTCTTCTAACGTCTGAGAGTAGTGGAGGATATTCATTGAGGAATGTAAGTTGTAAGGGCCTTATATACCCGTAAATTGTTACTGGCCAACTTTCCTTGTAATCAATATACTAAGAATTTAAATCACATACACATATCATTGTAGTCTCTACATGTTTTTTATTAGGTCCTTCCCTAATTACCTATGTGGCCCTCCCTTTAATCATTACCTTCCATTATTTCTGGAACAGATACAAATGAACTAATAGAACACAAGAATCTTCCTGGCACATGCACATATGGGATTTTCCCTAGTACAGATTCTGTTAAGGATTAACTACAAAGAAATTCAGAGACGGAGAATCTGCTTTATACTACTCTGTGTGTTTATTTTAGACTTCTGATTAGCCCATTCCCTTATGCTGGTTATTTTCATCCCGATTTCTCTCTTAAGCTTATGGTTTAGAATTTTCCCTATCATTAGTTTTCCAAATGCAGTCACTTTCATCATGAGAGATTGCCTGTAAATTAAGAACAAAACAATGCTCAATTTACCTGTAACTCTTTTCCTTACTTTTTCCATTCATCTTTTCCTCATGAGCTTTATTTGCACCCTTCTCTTAAGGATGCTTCATATTTGAACAATGCTTAAAACATTCCCTCTACTACAGATGACTGTTGAATGGGAACCTCAGAACAATAATCTGATGAGGTATGTAAACGAGGAATGACTATTAGTTGCTTTGTTTTGTGAATAAAGAATCTCAGTTTTCCTTTTTGCCTTCTCCATACTGGCAGGCTGGGGATTAGAACCTCCTTTGCTGACATCAAAATAATGTCTTTAACTAGATATAACATTGAGCCAAAATATTTACCTCTCCTTTTTCCAGTGTCCTAATTTATGAAAAAAAGGAGGTAGATTTGATGATCCCCAAGGGCTTCCCAGGTGGCACTAGTGATAAAGAACCTGTCTGCCAATGCAGGTGACACAGGAGATGCAGGCTTGATCCTTCGGTCAGGAAGATCCTCGGGAGGAGGACATGGCAGCCGACTCCAGTATTCTTGCCTGGAGAATCCCATGGATAGAGGAGCTTGGCAAGCTACAGTCCCTAGGGTCGTGAAGAGTCGGGGACACGACTGAAGTGACTTAGCACATAGCACACAGGTCTTTTTAGTGCCATTATCCTTAAAGTTGGGGTCTAAGCCATAAAATATTTGTTGTGCCCTTATGTGTAGTGCTTCTAACTCCAGAGATACAAAGAGTTTATAGTATGCACCTTGTCTTCTGATAGCTTATAAGCCACCCGGAGGGTTATCAGATGCTAATATGAAGGTAGTTAGAGATTCAAGGTCAAACCTGCTAATTCCTATATGACTAACACACACAAACAAGTGTTCTAAGAGAGGAGGGCAGTTACTGTGTCTCCATACTGTTGACTAATGGATTAGCAGCTAGAACTTGCAGTTTCAAAAAAGGGAGAAATCTCTCATTTTAATATTGGCTATTGGACAATATTGGGATTTCCCTGGTGGCTCAGTGGTAAAGAATCCACCTGCCAATGCAGGAGATGTGGGTTCTATCCCTGGGTCAGGAAGATCTCCTGAAGAAGGAAATGGTGACCCCCTCCAGTATTCTTGCCTGGGAAATCCCATGGACAGAAGAGCCTGGCATGCTACAGTCCATGGTGTTGCAAAAGAGTCAGACACAACTTAGTGACTAAACAACATCGAAACAACAGGACAATATTCAGGAAACAAATTGCGTCTGTTGATAAAAGGAGAAAGTGCACGTAAAAAGTCAAACAGAAGGCAAAACATGGAGTGGTGCGAGCGGTGCTCATTCAGTTCAAAACTAATGCAGAATTTATCATGGAAAATCTATAGCAAAAGACCTCAATTTTTTTTTCACTTGTTTCAGAGTTCTGTATTCATTGAACAGTAGAATGAAAATAAAAATCAAAGCAAAGCTGTAAAAGAACAGAAATATGCAGGCTAATGGACAATTTGTCTGAGGGAATAGCTTTTAGGACAGAAATTTCTCTGTGTGTAGTTTTCCTCAGAATTTAATGTTTTTAAAGATGGTGCCCTGAGAGTTACCATGACAACCTGTAGATATCATCTTTCAAAGGCTAAGGCTACAGATCTCAGCTCAAAGTGTTTTGTTCACACACTTTTACAAAAAGCCTGTTGATGTGCTATAGATGGAATGAACAAAACATGGGACGCTCGATGCTATTATGGGCCATTTCTTTACAATATTATTAGTATGGCTGAAGAGTCTTCTAGAATGTTGAAGAACACACTTCCCTTCCATTTCACAATTACCTTTCAAATCTGAAGCATCCTTCATTTTCAGCTTTTTATTGAACTTCTCTCAAGACAAGGTGAAACTAAAGGCTAAAGCTCATTTCCTGTTTTGTACCTTCTTTTAAAAGGGAGAAAAGATCCAAACATTGTTAGTGATACTTCAGTTTCAGAGCTGTTCTTTGTTCTTGGGCTGTGTTTTCTCAGGATAGTATCCTTAGTAATGGTGGTGGTGGTGGTTTAGTCTCTAAGTCATGTCTGACACACGATCCCAAGGACTGTAGCCTGCCAGGCTCCTTGTCCATGGGATTTTCCAGGCAAGAATACTGGGGTGGGTTGCCATTTACTTCTCCAGAGGATCTTCCCAACCCAGGAATCAAACCCAGGTCGCCTGCATTGCAGGCAGATTCTTCACCTACTGAGGTATGAGGGACACCTCATCCTTAGTAACAAAGCTGAGCAAAGACTAACAACTAATTTATAGTTGTGAAAAAAGGAACTGGAAAGTAGAAATGAGGTTAAGAGTTGTTTGCTGTCACAATTATAGTGAAGGTGAATACTTAGGGTGGCTGCCCTCACAAACATTCAAATTCAGCAAATTTCTCTGACAGAGTAATAATTGCCATGATGTTTCATTAATACATTTTCATCAATGAAACGCTGGGGTGGGAAATTGAGATACTTTGTAGAGTGATTGAAAACAAATATCGTCAACTAGTTCAGGCAAATGAAACATTTAAAAAAACACTATTTCAAAAAATATTAATAAAGATGTTGATAATTCTTGTCACTTGGTGTGATTGTCATGTAAGCAGTCTAAAACTGTCACTTCTCCTGAAGTTTTGGGTGAACCGTGAACTTCCAGATGTTCAAGCTGGTTTTAGAAAAGGCAGAGGAACCAGAAATCAAATTGCCAACATCCGCTGGAACATGGAAAAAGCAAGAGAGTTCCAGAAAAACATCTATTTCTGCTTTATTGACTATGCCCAAGCCTTTGACTGTGTAGATCACAATAAACTGTGGAACATTCTGAAAGAGATGGGAATACCAGACCACCTGACCTGCCTCTTGAGAAATGTATATGCAGGTCAGGAAGCAGCAGTTAGAACTGGACATGGACCAACAGACTGGTTCCAAATAGGAAAAGGAGTATGTCAAGGTTGTATATTGTCACCCTGCTTTTTAACTTATATGCAGAGTACGTCATGAGAACACTGGGATAGAAGAAGCACAAGCTGGAATCAAGATTGCCGGGAAAAATATCAATAACCTCAGATATGCAGATGACAACTACCCTTATGGCAGAAAATGAAGAGGAACTAAAAAGTTTCTTGATGAAAGTGAAAGTGGAGAGTGAAAAAGTTGGCTTAAAGCTCAACATTCAGAAAACGAAGATCATGGCATCAGGTCCCATCACTTCATAGGAAATAGATGGGGAAACAGTGGAAACAGTGTCAGATTTTATTTTTCTGGGCTCCAAAATCACTGCAGATGGTGATTGCAGCCATGAAATTAAAAGATGCTTACTCCTTGGAAGGAAAGTTATGACCAACCTAGACACAGCATATTCAAAAGCAGAGACATTTCTTTGCCAACAAAGGTCTGTCTAGTCAAGGCCATGGTTTTCCAGTAGTCATGTATGGATGTGAGAGTTGGACTGTGAAGAAAGCTGAGCGCCAAAGAATTGATGCTTTTGAACTGTGGTGTTGGAGAAGACTCTTGAGAGTCCCTTGGACTGCAAGGAGTTCCAACCAGTCCATCCTAAAGGAGATCAGTCCTGGGTGTTCTTTGGAAGGACTGATGCTGAAGCTGAAACTCCAATACTTTGGCCACCTCATGTGAAGAGTTGACTCATTGGAAAAGACTCTGATGCTGGGAAGGATTGGGGGCAGGAGGAGAAGGGGACAACAGAGGATGAGATAGCTGGATGGACATGAGTTTGAGTAAACTCCGGGAGTTGGTGATGGACATGAGTTTGAATAAAGTCCGGGAGTTGGTGATGGACAACAAGGCCTGGCGTGTTGCGATTTATGGGGTCACAAGGAGTCGGACACGACTGAGCAACTGTACTGAACTGAACTGTACTGAACATGGAGCAGAGTGGCCTGGATTTTATTGTTTTCAAAGCTTTTGCCTACAGGATATTTTTTTGAACTTATGAGGATAGATTTGGATTTCAGATGTCACATGGGTATCTGAACCTTGCCAGACCAGAAGCACTATGTTCAATTGGTCACTGTCATTGATGGAGTGATGCATTAATTGTATCACTTTGTAAAAACATATTAATACATCTCCAGCCAATAATGTATTAAGTTCTTGCAGAGGCCTAGTGTTTTGTAGTTTACAGCAATGATAATCTCATGCTTTAGGGATGTTGAATTATTTGGTGAGTGTGAAATAATTTTCCCTTGTTTGCAGTTAATCTTTGGGTCATTATTGTTTTTCTGCAATAAATTCTAAACTATTTAAATATTGAGTATCCAATATGTTCTGTTTGTAAGAATAATCTCAAGGATATATTACATAATAGCTCTCCAGGAACTTAATGAGAACAGGTGAACAGACATAATTTGGTATAATTAATGTAGCAAAAAGGCCTTATTAGGTGTTTAACTAATGTGACTGTTGAAGCAATTGAACTGATTTTAATAGGCTTTGGCATTGTTTTAGTGTAAATCGGTGTTCGTAAAAGTTAATGGTTATTATGTTTTTACTTATGAGAATTCACTTAACAAGTGGTTTTTCAAGAATAAATTATCTTCATGAGGCAGAGTAAAATTGTGCCCACCAAAATCATTCATTTAGTTACGTGAAGAAAGGCTCACAAAGAAAAAGCTGCATTCCGTTTCAAAAAGTATTGTTACTGAAAAATTAACAATGAATAAATTAGAAGAATATATTTAAGATAATTTCCAAAATTCAAACTAGTGAACGTTATGTTACCAAATTGGCAAATGCTGCCAAGGTTACTGAAAAAGGCAGAGTAGTATTAGGTGAGATGAAGCTGATAGCCTGGCATCACCTCCCTCTCCTTTTCTCTCTAATGAAACTTCAAAACAACAGTGGAGCATAATAGAGTCACTACATATAAGTGGCCTGACTAACTATTGGAGAAAAAAAGCATAGAGTCAAGTATTGACAATAACAGTTTTTAGTTTTACTTTGAATTCTAACAGGAAACAAGATTTTTACTTTGTCACTCATTCTAAATATCCACAAGAAATATCACTTGCAATTATGAAATATATAAACAATATGTTTGCCATCGGCAAGCTGAACAGTTAGTTCCATCCTGTGAAGATGATAGGAGATTAACAGATATTATGGCTGAGAAAGAAAGGCTTCAGATTTAATGGGAAAGAGGAGTGGCCCTGTGTTTGAAAAATATTTTTACATTTTCTGCTTATAAAAGTTATACATGTCTGTTTTTGCGATTGTGGTTTTACTCCCTTTCTTTTTTTGTTTTTTCTTCTTTTTGCTGTGCTGTGCTGTGCAGCATGGGAAATTTTAGATCCCCAGCCACTGATGCAACCCGTGTCCCCTGAATTCGGAGCGCAGATTCTTAGCCACTGGGCCACCACCTTTTAACTCTCTATCTTGGCAGCAGCTTGGGTATTTATCTGGGAACCCGTCTTTTCCTAATTTTCATTTCACTCGGTCTAGGTGGCTCTCCCAGAGAGCCTAGGACAGGGCACATAACCTGAGCTGACCAAGTGCTTCATATCCTCCTGACATGCAGTCAGTTTATTTTGAGCACAGAATTCAATGCAGATCAATCAGAATGGACCATAGGAGTTTTGCTGGAAGTGTTGACTAGAACATGGAAATATTTAGCTCCAGAACTGGGACCCCCAAAGGAGATTCTTTCTGAGAAGTAGCCAACACAAGAAGTACAACTTAGAAGAGAAATAGAATCCTACTAGACTCCTTTAAGCCCCTGTATTTAGCCAAGAGGCAATGCCTGTCCCAGAACTTTGTATCATTAAAACAAATAAACTTTTTTTTGTCAAGTTAGTAGGACTGAGCTACAGTTGGAAAAATCCCAATAGATACACTTCTTCAGTTCAGTTCAGTTCAGTCGCTCAGTCGTGTCCGACTCTTTGAGACCCCATGAATCGCAGCACGCCAGGCCTCCCTGTCCATCACCAACTCCCCAAGTTCACTCAGACTCACGTCCATCGAGTTGGTGATGCCATCCAGCCATCTCATCCTCTGTCGTCCCCTTCTCCTCTTGCCCCCAATCCCTCCCAGCATCAGAGTCTTTTCCAATGAGTCAACTCTTTGCATGAGGTGGCCAAAGTACTGGAGTTTCAGCTTTAGCATCATTCCTTCAAAAGAACACCCAGGGCTGATCTCCTCAAGGGACTCTCAAGAGTCTTCTCCAACACCACAGTTCAAAAGCATCAGTTCTTTGGCGCTCAGCTTTCTTCACAGTCCAACTCTCACATCCATACATGACCACTGGAAAAACCATGGCCTTGACTAGACAGACCTTTGTTGGCAAAGTAATGTCTCTGCTTTTGAATATGCTATCTAGGTTGGTCATAACTTTCCTTCCAAGGAGTAAGCGTCTTTTAAATAACTTCTTAAAAATTAAATCACCTTTGATTCAATTTTTATGTATTTACTTCCTATTCTTTTTCTTATCTTACATAAACAGACTTTGATTACAACTTTGATGTATTTTTCCATTATTTTTCTTATCCTTGTTTATAACATTCGAATCTTAATGTTTGCAAATTCAGAATTATTTTTGCATATATGGATATAAATAAATGTTTTACATATGGACATTCCCAGATGGCACTAGTGGTAAAGAACCCACTTGCCAATGGAGGAGATATAAGAGACAGGGATTTGATCTCTCAGTAAGGAAGATCCCCTGGAGCAGGGCATGGCAACGCATTCCAGTATGCTTGCCTGGAGAATCCCATGGACTGGGAAGCCTGGTGGGCTATGGCTCATGGGGTCACAAAGAGTCAGACCCAAATGAAGTGACTGAGCATGGATGCACACATACATATTTTGCAAAATCACACTGAGATTAATTAATAATTTTATATCCTTGTTATGGCAACCCACTCCAGTATTCTTGCCTGGAAAATCCCATGGTCGGAGGAGCCTGGTAGGCTACAGTCCATGGGGTCACAAAGAGTCGGACACGACTGAGCAACTTCACTTCACTGTTTTTGTTTTTAGCTAACATTGTGTCATGAGCATTTCCCCATCTCATTAACACAACTTTTAATAGTAAAATGATATTCAATAGTACAGGCATATCTTGGAAGTGTTGCTAATTTAGTTCCAGATGACAATAATAAAGTGAACAGTGTAATAGAGTGTGTCACATAAATTTTTTTTGGTTTCTCAGAGCATATAAAAGTTATGTTTACATTACACTGTAATTTATTATATGTGCAGTAGTATTCTATCTAAAATACCAAGGTACATGCCTTAATTAAAAATACTTGATTGTGAATAAGTGCTGTCATCTGAACCTTTGTGTGCTGTGTGCTAAGGCACTTCAGTCGTGTCTGACTCTGCAACCCTATGGACTGTAGCCCACCAAGCTCCTCTGTTCATGGGATTCTCCAGGCAAGAATACTGGAGTGGGTTGTCTCTAAGCCAATTGTAATTTTTGCTGGTGGAGAGTCTTGCTTCAGTGTTGATAGCTGTAGACTGAACTGGGGAGGTGGTTGCTAAATATGGGAGTGGTTTTAATAATTTCTTAAAATAAGACAACAATGACGTTTACCGCTTCCTTGACTCCTCCTTTCACCTCATTGACACCTCCTTTCACAGTTTCTCTGTAGTATGCAGTATTGTTTGATAGCCTTTTGCCCACAGTAGAACTTCTTTCAAAATTGGAGTCTATCTTCTCAACTCAACTGAATGTATGTAATATTCTAAATCTTTTGTTAGCATCTTTTTTTTTTTTTTGGCCATGTTTACAGCTTGTGGGATATTAGTTCCCTGACCAGACCAGGAATTGAACCCCTGCTGCCTGAAATGGAAATATAGAGCCCTAATCACTGAACTGCCAGGAAGTCCCCCAAGAAACTACTTTCTTTGCTCATTGACAGGAAGCAACTCCTCAACCATGAATGTTTTATTAGATTGTAGCAATTCAATCATATCTTCAGGCTCTATTTCTAATTCTAGTTATCTTGCTATTTCTTACTACATCTGCATTTATTTCCTCCACTGAAGTCTTGAATCCCTCAAAATCATCCATGAGGGTTATGTTGATATTTTGACCTCTTTTAATGGATCATAAATGTCCTTAATGGTAAATCCTTTGCAGAAAGTTTTCAGTTGGCTTTGCCCAGATCCATCAAAGGAATCACTATTTGTAGCAGCCATAGCCTTATGAAATGTAAGCTAGTAAGACTGAAGATCAAAGGACTCCTTGATCCATGGACTGCTGAATGGAGGTTGTATTAGCAGGCACAAAAACAACATTAGTCTCACTGTACATTATCAGAGCTCTTGGGTGACCAGCTACATTATCAGTGAGCAGTAACATTTTGAAAGGAATTTTTTTTTTCTCCCTAGTAGTAGGTCTCAAAAGTGGGCTTAAAGTATTCAGTAAGCCATGTTGTAAACAAATGCACTGTCATTCAGGCTTTGTTCTTCCATTTATACAGCACAGGCAGATGTGAGTTAGCATAATTCTTAAGCGCCCTAGAATTTCCCAGGATGGTAAATGAGCATTAGATTAGACTTAAGTCACCAATTGCATTAGCCCTTAACAAGAGAATCAGCCCGTCTTTTGAAGCCAGGCACTGACTTCTCCTCTCTACCTATGAAAGTCCTAAATGCCATCGTCTTCTAATTTGATTCTTTCATCTACACTGAAAATCTGTTGTTTAGTGTAACTTCCTTCATTAATGCTAGATCTTCTGGATAACCTGCCATAGCTTCTACATCATCACATGCTATTCACCTTGTACTTTTATGTTGTGGAGACAGCTGCTTTCTTTAAAAGTCAGCTGATAGTCTTTTGGAAATTCCCAGTATGGAAGTAGTTGTTTTTCTCTTATTTATTGTAAGACTCTTCATCTTTTTTTATTATTATTTTAATTATAATGTTTCTTGGTGTGGACCTCTTTTTTGGGGACTCTCTGTGATTCTTGAACATGAATAACTGTTTCCTTAGGTTAGGGAAGTTTTCAGCTATTATTTATTCAAATAATTTTTCTTCCCTTTTCCTCTTCTCCTTCCAGGACTCCTATAATGGGAAGTGTACCAAGCTTGATGTTGTTCCAGATATGGCTTAAACTATCCTTATTTAAAAAATTTTTTTTTCTGTTAAGCTTGGGTGACTTCCACTGTCCTTTCTTCTAGTTTGCTGGTCGGTTCCTCAGTATAATCTAATTTACTATTGATTCCTTCTTTTGTTTTTTTATGTCACTTCTCTTCCTGAAATTTTGTTTTGTTCTTTCCCTTGGAGTATACTCTCCTGTCCTCTCATTTTGCCTAATCCTCGGTATTTATTTCTATGTGTTAGGTAGGTCAGTTACATCTCCACCTTGGAGAGGTTGCCTTGTATAGGGAGTGTCTTCTGTGGCCCAGCACACTGCTCCCCTGGCCACCAGAGCTGTATGCTCAAGGGGTGCCCCTAAGTAGGCTGCCTGGGCCCTTTGCCATGGCAGGGTTGACTGCTGTGGATTCACTGACAGGCAGGGGTGAACCTGTTCCAATTGGCTCTGAGGCCCTGCCTTGTACAGTGGCTGCAGGCCCCCTGGTTTGTGGGCAGACTCCCTGTGTGGCTGCTCTGTGACATGCCTGCTGGTGGGCATGGCTGCTGCCGGCCTGCTGATGGGGGTGCCTGGGAGGTTCGCCATCTTGAATGGTTGCATTTTATGGTTCCCTGAAACAATTACAATAGTAACATCAAAGATCACTGATCACAGATCACCGTAACAAAGGCATAATAATAATAATAATGGAAAAGTTGGAAATATGTGAAAACTACCAAAATTTGACCTGTAGACATTTCATGCAAAGATAGGCACAATAAAGGGCAGAAATGGTATAGACCTAACAGAAGCAGAAAATATTAAGGAGAGGTGGCAAGAACATAGAACTATGCCAAAAAGATCTTCCTGACTCAGATAACCACGATGGTGTGATCACTCACGCTCACCTAGAGCCAGACATCCTGGAATGCGAGGTCAAGCAGTCCTTAGGAAACATCACTGTGAACAAAGCTAGTGGAGGCGATGGGATTCCAGTTGAGCTATTTCAAATCCTAAAAGATGATGCTGTGAAAGTGCTGCACTCAATATGCCAGCACATTTGGAAAACTCAGCAGTGGCCACAGGACTGGAAAAGGTCAGTTTTCATTCCAATCCCAAAGAAAGGCAATGCCAAAGAATGCTCAAACTACTGCACAATTGCACTCATCTCACATCTCACATTAGCAGAGTAATGCTCAAAATTCTCCAAGCCAGGCTTCAGCAATACGTGAACCATGAACTTCCAGATGTTCAAGCTGGATTTAGACAAGGCAGAGGAACCAGAGATCAAATTGCCAGCATCCGTTGGATCATTGAAAAAGCAAGAGAGTTCCAGAAAAACATCTACTTCTGCTTTACTGACTACGCCAAAGCCTTTGACTGTGTGGATCAAAATAAACTGTGAAAAATTCTTAAAGAAATGGGGATATCACCACCTTACCTGCCTCCTGAGAAGTCTATATGCAGGTCAAGAAGCAATAGTTAGCACCGGACATGGGACAACAGAATAGTTCTAAATAGGGAAAGGAGTATGTCAGGGCTATATATTGTCACCCTGCTTATTTAACTTACATGCAGAGTACATCATGTGAAATGCCAGACTGGATGAAACACAAACTGGAATCAAGATTGCCAGGAGAAATACCGATAACCTCAGATATGCAGATGACACCACCCTTATGGCAGAAAGTGAAGAAGAACTAAGGAGCCTCTTGATGAAAGTGAGAGTGAAAAAGTTGGTTTAAAACTCAGCATTCAGAAAACTAAGATCATGGCATCTGGTCCCATCACTTCATGGCAAATAGATGAGGAAACAATGGAAACAGTAATAGACTTTATTTTGGGGGCTCCAAAATCACTGCAGATGGTGACTGTGGTCATGAAATTAAAAGATGCTTTCTCCTTGGAAGAAAAGTTATGACCAACCTGGATAGCATATTGAAAAGCAGAGACATTTCTTTGCCAACAAAAGTCCATCTAGTCAAAGCTATAGTTTTCCCAGTAGTCATGCGTGGTTGTCAGAGTTGGACCATGAAGAAAGCTGAATGCTGAAGAATTGATGCTTTTGAACTGTGGTGTTTTAGAAGACTTTTGAGAATCGCTTGTACTGCAAGGAGATCAACCAAGTCAGTCGTAAAGGAAATCAGTCCTGGGTGTTCATTGGAAGGACTGATGCTGAAGCTGAAGCTCCAGTACTTTGGCCACCTTTGGCCACCTGATGCGAAGAACTAACTTGTTGTAAAAGACCATGATGCTGGGAAAGATTGAAAGCAGGAGGAGAAGGGGACGACAGAGGATGAGATGGTTAGATGGCATCTCTGACTTGATGGACATGAGTTTGAGCAAGCTCCAGGAGTTGGTGATGGACAGGGAGGCCTGGTGTGCTGCAGTCCATGGGGTCGCAAAGAGTCAGATATGGCTGAGTGACTGAACTGAACTGAACTGACCTATAGACACAGAATGAGCAAATGCTGCTGGGAAAATTGCACTGACAGACTTGTTCAATGTTGGGTTGCCACAAACCTTCAATTTTTAAGAAGCATGATATCTGTGAAGTGCAATAAAGCAAAGTGCAGTAAAATGAGGTCTGTCTGCATTTGTAAGCCACAATTAATTTAAACTTTACATTATTTTTTAACATTTAGGCTATTTTCATTTTATTAATGCCTGGTTTGTTTATGTTACTGGTATGTACATCTTTGTTCAACTGTCTGTTTCTTTAGGTTGGTTTCCCAGCAGGAGCATTGTTGGCCTAAACTGGATGCATTGTTAAGGACTATTTGTTTGTGTGTGTGTGTGTGTGTGTGTGTGTATAAAATGGTTTTCAAAAAGCTTAAATACCGAGTTATATTCCCAAGAACCTTGTCAAACTCAGGCATCATTATTTCTTTTAATATTTACTAATTTAATAGTAAAAAATGCTCTCATATTATGTACTAGAATTTTTTAACTATTGGGAGATTGAATATTTTTTCATACAGTATTTTTCCATTTCTTCTGTGAATTGTTATTCATGTCCGTTTTCCATTCTTTTAAGTGGCATTTAAGTTCTTTCCTTTCTTATTGATTTTAGGCTTTTCTTTTTCAAAATCAGTAATTGTGATAAGTAGTGTTATACTGTTAGCTGTTTTAATACTACTGGTGCATCACAAATAGAGTCCTGGGACTCTGGGCTCCCCTAATTCCAAACTAACCATGAAATAGGTTTTTCTTTCCTAAAAGTAGCAACTGAATTAGTTTCTGAAAACAAAAACCACAAAGAAACTTTTTTTTTTTTTTGGTAAAACTGGAGGTCAGGTGATAAGATTGGTACTGATGGCTAAAGCATACAACCTCGGTGTGGTTGCCTATTATTATTGATTTAACTGCACAAAGGCAACTTGTGTACTATTCATTATGTGGCATTTTATCTCATAGTTGCGATTTTTACTTAAGGCATTTATTCAGTGTGAAATCCTGCTGCAGGGTTTAAAACAGCTCTTTCTTCTCATAAACTGTCATCTACCAGCCTGCAACTTTATTTACTAGAAAGAAAATATACTTTTCTGAAAGTAGGGTTGATTTTTTTTTCCAGAATCACAGCATAACATCTTATCAATTCTTAACTCAAAATGCTATTTCCTCATGTTAGATGTTAGATCATTTCCTGGGTACAAGAGATAGGGAACCAACTTCTAAATTCAAATGTACAAAATCTCTAGTTTTGGAAAATCTGTTTTATTGGCTGAGAGAGTAAAGTTGGCATTGGATTTTGGCTGTGTAGTAAAGAAATCTCAATCTCAAGAAAAGAAGAAGAAGGAAAAGAAAGAGGAAAAGGAAGGGGAGAATGAAGAGGAAGAAAAAGAAAAAGCTTGCTCCATTAAATTTTTATGAAAGGCAAAAAAAACTCAACATATTTTTCTTCTGATGAAACCTTCATTGCTGACAAAAATTTGCTAATTTCGGAATGATAACATGTATGTAAACTGCTGCCGTGAAATTAAAAGACACTTGCTCCTTGGAAGGAAAGCAATGACAAACCTGGATGTGTATTAAAGAGCAGAGACATCACTTTGCTGACAAAGGTCCGTATAGTCAAATCTATGATTTTTCTAGTAGTCATGTATGGATGTGACAGTTGGACCATAAAGAAGGCTAAACACCAAAGAATAGATGCTTTGAAATTGTGGTCCTGGAGAAGATTCTTGAGAGTCCCTTGGACTACAAGGAGATCAAAAAAGTCAATCCTGAGGGAAATCAACTCTGAATATTCTTTGGAAGAACTGATGCTGACGCAGAAGCTCCAATATTTTGGCCACCTGATGCAAAGAGCTGATTTGTTAGAAAGATCCTGGTGCTGGGAAAAATTAAAGGCAACAGAAGGTGGCGGTAGAGGATGAGATGGTTACATAGCATCACCAACTCAGTGGACATGAATTGGAGCAAACTCCGGGAGACAGTGAAGGATAGAAGAACCTGGTGTGCTGTAGTCTATGGGGTCACAAAGAGTCAGACATGACTTAGCAACTGAACAACAACAAATTTCTATAAAATATATCTCTTGTAATACTTTTTTGAGCCCACCTCTAATTAACAATCTGAAAGTGAAAGTGAAGTCGATCAGTCGTGTCCGACTCTTTGCGACCACATGGACTGCAGCCTACCAGGCTTCTCCGTCCATGGGACTTTCCAGGCAAGAGTACTGGAGTGGACTGCCAACTCCTTCTCCAGGGGATCTTCCCAACCCAGGGATCGAACCCAGGTTTCCTGCGTTGCGGACAGACACTTTACTGTCTGAGCCACCAGGGAAGCCAGTTTAAAAAGTGACAATCATTTTTAGCATATTTAGTACTGTTCCCTCATATTTAGAAGCATTAATGTGGTTATAACATGTTTCCTCAGTGTTAATTACCGTAAAACCTGAGCACTCTTCATTACATTTTCCTCACCATTTATCTTGATACCTTCAGTTCAGTTCAGTTCAGTTCAGTTCAGTCGCTAGTCGTGTCCAACTCTTTGCGACCCCATGAATCTCAGCACGCCAGGCTTCCCTGTCCATCACCAACTCCTGGAGTTTACTCAGACTCACATCCATCAAGTGAGTGATGCCATCCAGCCATCAATCCTCTGTTGTCCCCCATCCTCCTGCCCCCAATCCCTCCCAGCATCAGAGTCTTTTCCAGTGGGTCAATTCTTTGCATGAGATGGCCAAAGTACTGGAGTTTCAGCTTTAGCATCATTCCTTCCAAAGAAATCCCAGGGCTGATCTCCTTCAGAATGGACTGGTTGGATCTCCTTGCAGTCCAAGGGACTCTCAAGAGTCTTCTCCAACACCACAGTTCAAAAGCATCAATTCTTCGGCACTCAGCTTTCTTCACAGTCCAACTTTCACATCCATACATGACCATAGGAAAAACCATAGGCTTGACTAGACGAACCTTTGTTGGCAAAGTAATGTCTCTGCCTTTCAATATGCTGTCTAGGTTGGTCATAACTTTCCTTCCAAGGAGTAAGCGTCTTTTAATTTCATGGCTGCAGTCACCATCTACAGTGATTTTGGAGCCCAAAAAAATAAAGTCTGACACTGTTTCCACTGTTTCCCCATCTATTTCCCATGAAGTGATGGGACCAGATGCCATGATCTTCATCTTCTGAATGTTGAGCTTTAAGCCAACCTTTTCACTCTCCACTTTCACTTTCATCAAGAGGCTTTTTAGTTCTTCTTCACTTTCTGCCATAAGGGTGGTGTCATCTGCATATCTGAGGTGATTGATATTTCTCCTGGCAATCTTGATTCCAGCTTGTGCTTCTTCCAGTCCACTGTTTCTCATGATGTACTCTGCATATAAGTTAAAAAGCAGGGTGACAATATACAGCCTTGACATACTCCTTTTCCTATTTGGAACCAGTCTGTCGTTCCATGTCCAGTTCTAACTGTTGCTTCCTGACCTGCATACAGGTTTCTCAAGAGGCAGGTCAGGTGGTCTGGTATTCCCATCTCTTTCAGAATTTTTCACAGTTTATTGTGATCCACACAGTCAAAGGCCTTGGCATAGTCAAGAAAGCAGAAATAGATGTTTTTCTGGAACTCTCTTGCTTTTTCCATGATCCAGCGGATGTTGGCAATTTGATCTCTGGTTCCTTTGCCTTTTCTAAAACCAGCTTGAACATCCGGAAGTTCACAGTTCACGTATTGCTGAAGCCTGGCTTGGAGAATTTTGAGCATTACTTTACTAGCGTGTAAGATGACTGCAATTGTGGGGCAGTTTGAGCATTCTTTGGCATTGCCTTTCTTTGGGATTGGAATGAAAACTGACCTTTTCCAGTCCTGTGGCCACTGCTGAGTTTTCCAAATTTGCTGGCATATTGAGTGCAGCACTTTCACAGCATCATCTTTCAGGATTTGGAATAGCTCAACTGGAATTCCATCACCTCCACTAGCTTTGTTCATAGTTGATGCTTTCTAAGGCCCACTTGACTTCACATTCCAGGATGTCTGGCTTTAGGTCAGTGATCACACCATCATTATTATCCTGGTCGTGAAGCTCTTTTTTGTACAGTTCTTCTGTGTATTCTTGCCACCTCTTCTTAATATCTACTGCTTCTGTTAGGTCCATACCATTTCTGTCCTTTATCGAGCCCATCTTTGCATGAAATGTTCCCTTGGTATCTCTAATTTTCTTGAAGAGATCTCTAGTCTTTCACATTCTGTTGTTTTCCTCTATTTCTTTGCATTGGTCTCTGAGGAAGGCTTTCTTATCTCTTCTTGCTATTCTTTGGAACTCTGCATTCAGATGCTTATATTTTTCCTTTTCTCCTTTGCTTTTCACTTCTCTTCTTTTCACAGCTATTTGTAAGGCCTCCTCAGACAGCCATTTTGCCTTTTTGTATTTCTTTTCCATGGGGATGGTCTTGATCCCTGTCTCCTGTACAATGTCATGAACCTCTGTCCATAGTTCATCAGGCACTCTATCTATCAGATCTAGTCCCTTAAATCTATTTCTCACTTCCACTGTATAATCATAAGGGATTTGATTTAGGTCATACCTGAATGGTCTAGTGGTTTTCCCTACTTTCTTCAATTTAAGTCTGAATTTGGCAATAAGGAGATACCTTAGTTATATTTATTATAATATCTGCTAAAATCTCCTCTTTGGAAAATTAAAAGGCATGCATTATGAAGAAATACAGAATCTTTTCTCTCTCATGATTTCAGCATATATTTTGACACTAGTCAGCTCAGATGGAATTTGATATCATTTTATCACATATATAATATGTATGATACTAATGTTTTATATATTTTAGTTTAACATTTTTCTGAGAAGATGATAGATGAATAACAATTACATAACAATGTGAGAAATGGTATTAATTCTTTAAAGGAGAGGGAATTGGAATTCATGAAGTCAAAAAAGACAGAAATGCTCATTTTCTCCTTTGTGGCCTTAGGGCTGTTGGCTTTCTTCTGCTTCGGTCTAGAAGTACATCAGGGTCTAATTTCCCCTGAACAGTCAGAAAAGAGGTGACCAGAGATGTGAAGAAGTATGCAGTGGTGATGCAGGTAGATGTGTCGAGAAGAAGCAAGGCTGAGACCAGATGAGAACATGGGTTTATGGGGAAATGGAAAGGGGTCTTATGGGGATGGAAGGGAGAAAAACCTAAGAGAATGCAGAGGTAGAAGATGGGAAGACTCGAGAGGTCCGACCAGATGCTCCACAGACGGGCAAAGCCCTTGAGGAACAGTTATCTAGAGGTCACTGCCTCCAGTTCAGCTGTAGCAGGACAAGCCTTGACTGTCTCTACTTCATTCACCACACTGCTGAATCTTATTAATCTTACCCTCTTTATACATTGCAGGTCCAATCCTCTCAAAGCCATCCTGACGCCAGTGCAGTTCTGGCCTCATTGTTTCATTCCTGGGTGACGTCCAGGCTCTTGCTCTCTGAGCCATGGTTCTTTCTGCACCAGAGACCTCTTTCTAAAACACAGATTGTATCATATCACCCCTTATTTAAAATCAATTTGGGTGGGTGAAAGACTTAAGTAGAAATTTCTCTGAAAAAGATGTACAGATGGCAGTAATTACATGAAGTCGCGTAATCACCATTACAGTTATTAGGGAAAGAAAGTGAAAGTCACTCAGTTGTGTCCAACTCTTTTTGACCCCATGGACTACATAGTTCATGGAATTCTCCAGGCCAGAATACTGGAGTGGGTAGCCTTGCCCTTCTCCAGGGTATCTTCCCAACCCAGGGATTGAGCACAGGTCTCCTGCATTGCAGGCAGATTCTTTAGCAGCTGAGCCACAAGGGAAGCCCAAAATACTAGAGTGAGTAGCCTATCTCTTCTCCAGCGGATCTTTCTGATCCAGGAATCGAACCAGGATCTCCTGCATTACAAGCAGAGTCTTTACCAACTGAACTATCAGGAAAGCCCCAGTCATTAGGAAAATACAGTACCACAAAGGGATACCTCTTTATCTCATTAGGATCACTATTATTAAAAAAAAAGTATAAATATTGGTGAGGATGTGAAGAAATTAGAAACCCTTGTGCATTGCTGCTGAGAATTTAAATTGTCTTAGACACTGTCAAAAACAGTATTAGATTCCTCAAAAGTTAAGCATAAAAAATTGTCATTTAATCCAGCAATTCCACTTCTGGGTATATACCCCCAAAACTTAAAGCAAAGACTCAGATAGTTGTACACTCATGTTCATAGCAGCATTTATTGACAGTAACCAAAATGTGAAAGCAACCCAAGTATCCTTTGACAGATGGATAAATAAAATGTGGTATATGTATACAATGATATATTATTCAACCTTAAAAAAGAAGGAAATTCTGGCATGTACTATAACATAGTGAACCTTGAAGACATTCTATTAAGTAAAATGTCAGTCACAAAGGACATATTTGTGTGATTCCACTTATGTAAGTTTCCTAAAGTAGTCAAACTCCTGGAAACTGAAAGCAGAATGGTGGCTGTTTCCAGGAGATAGAAGGTGGGGGAATGGGAAGTTATTGTTCAGTGAGTTTAGAGTTTCAGTTTTAGAAGATGAAAAAGTTTCTGAAGATAGATGGCGGTGAAAGTTGTACAACAATGTGACTGTATTTATTGCCAATGAATTGAACTCTACCCCTGAACCTAAAACTGGTTAAAATGATACATTTATGTCACATATATTTTATAATAATTATTTTCTGGATTCTCATTAGTTTTAGAATAAAATCCCAGTTTATTAGCATAATACATATATTTTTCATGTTATGGTCCCCAGCTCATTTCTCTGGCTTGTCATTTGTCACTTAGCCCAGACCCTAATGCTTGATGCTTTGTCCTATAAGACCTAGTTCAGCCTTTATCGCCTTCTCTGGCAAATTTTCCATGACTCACACTCATACTCCCTAATACTAATTCCTGCCCTCATTTTGATTGGTTGAGCCTCTATCATAGCACTCCATATGCACTTTCCTCTAACAGTAAGTTTAATTTTTATAAATTTGTTTTTATCAGTAAACCCCTGGTAGGTGGTCAGCTACTTGGGAGGAGAGACTTATTTCTGTTGCTACACTGCTTGCACTGTGGTCTCATAACTTGTAGAAACTTCATATAAGTTTGCTATCTGCTCGAAGGAATGAAGGTGATTGGGGAGGACAAAGAAATTCTTCAGTTTGAGCTAAACTTTTCATCCCATCTATATAAATGGGTATAATAATAGTAACCACCTCTTGGGCTCTTGGGAGACTTATGTGACATTGATATTTGTGAAACGTACAGAACAACCTGACATATAGCAAGTCTTCAGTAAATGTTCATTTGTATTATTGAATGACCTATGAAACTTAAAATGAATTCTCACATCCCTTTTAAAATAAGGATTTCCAAAGGGAAATATGGGGTAGAAATTGGCAAGGAAATGTCAGAGATGGTAACTGATTGTTCCTGGGGATCCCCAGCCCAACCTGCCCCCCAAAGCTTGTATTCAGAACTAGTGAGAGGCATGCCTACTATATGTGAGCATGTGGGTGGTAGTACCTGGGTTGGGGGCAGGGGCAGGAGTGGTTCCCATTCCAAACCAGACTTTCCTGATCTGACTGTGGATCAAGCCATCCATTAGCCTGTCAGTCCTGATGATATCCAGCCTCTCCCAGAGGTGGCTCCTCCCTCTGGTGGAGTGGGGACTTAGGAGAATGACCTTGGAGGCAATTGCCACCTCCCACTTGGTGATTACAGCTATGCCAGGCAATCTGAGCCCCCTGTCCAATCCCACTCCCAGGATGCAACTACCTTAGGTACTGCCCAGCAGCCAGAGTTTCCCTTTAGGTCTTCTCCATCACATCGGAATAGTTTCTTGAGTCTGATGATGAATGAAGAATATGTCAAGTTTATTTTTCTCATTTGTCCAATATGTGCAACTAAATATATATCAAAGTGATGTGTATCAAAGAACATTTTAAATAAATTACACTATGATTTAATTGGGTTACTTTGCCCCCTTGCCCAGTTGGAGCTCAAGGAGGGTGTGCCATATATGAAAGTATGTTTTCCATGTGCGTTAGAGGATGTTGATTTATTTCTACAAGAAATAAGAGATCTTGGGAAAAAGGGGTGGCTTTACCTGAAAACATGCAGGGAAGCATTCAGGGAGCTCAAATGTAACAGCAGAGAGTTGGAAATGCTCTAGCCTTTCAGCTAGAATGGAAGACAGATCCTGTGGTATTACTGATTTCTCAATGATTGTTTTACTAACACAATTAGAATACAAATCTGAAAGCAGAAAGGGCCTGTGTGCTTAACTTTGGGGCTGCAAAGAAGGAGGAAAGTAAAGAAACATTAGCTGTTGGCATCATCTGTGTAGAATGTGTGTGTAGGAGTGCCCAGTGTCAGTTACAAAGTGAAGACAAAAGTAGACTGAGTCCCGACCCTTGACAAAGAGAAAGTGAATCCAAGTGGCCTTAGGCTTAACTACAGAAGGACACACTTGTGTGTTTCTGAGGTGAACACAGACAGGCAGTCAGCTCAAGAGCAGACCGTGGCTCTGTAAGAAAGTGAGAATATGCCTGTGGGTATTTATGAAACTTCTGGTGGTAAGCGTCTTTCATAGTTTGACCTGTAAGCTGTGATTTTAAGGAAATGTGATCACATTTCCCTATAATTTTTCATTCACATTTTTTATGGTGGCAAAGGCCGCACAGTTCACTCTCCTGTTCCCTTCGTAGGACCCCGCAGGCGATGGTGCTCTTCCGACATCCCGTGTGCAGGCAACCAAAGGTTATTGGGAGAAGCAGCAGTGTGTGGAAGATAGAGTTGAAAAGAAGGTGAAACAAAAGGCAGCAATAGTGTAGAAATTTCAATTTGGATGTGTCCAGGAGCTATTGCAGAGGAGGCTGCTCAGTCCAGGGAAGGGGCCACAGGGCTGGTTCACATCCTGCTTTTCACTTGACAGCTGTCATCTCTGTTCAACCTCAGATAATCGAGAGAGCAGGGTATGACATGCTTTCTTTTATGATCCAGGTCATCGTTCCCCTTTATCAGTAGGGACGTTGACCATAGTTATATCTGGTGCTGTATCTACTATGATTTAGACTCTGTCTACATGAACCTAGACTAACTGGGTCACAGTGAAATTTAGTAAGTCCTGCAGCCAAAGTTTTAGCACATTGTGTGTATGTTAAAGGTAGGAAAATGGGTCAGTAAAATGCAAAATAATAGGAGTTGTCTAATTTTCTGATATTCATATGTTTTCTGAATAAATCAAAATAATAAATCCTATAATCATATTTGTTATGCCTACAGCTCTGTTTATTCAGTATTTATATGAAAACTTAAGATTTATATTGAAGCATTAATTTGACTACTGTCAATACAAAGTCAAATTTATATGCACAATTGAAAGATTAACTACAGAATCTAGTGTTAAGAAATTTTTGTTTTTGTTGCTCATGTGATAAATAAGCTTTTCCTTCCTGTTTCTTCAGATATTAGTATTGCTTTTGACTCACTTTTTGTGGGTTCCCATGATAACTCAGTTGGTTAAAGAATCCGCCTGCAATACAGGAAACCCTGGTTCAATTCCTGGATTGGGAAGATCCCCTGGAGAAGGGATAGGCTACCCACTCCAGTATTCTTGAGCTTCCCTTGTGGCTCAACTGGTAAAGAATCTGCCTGCAATGCAGGAGACCTGGGTTCGATCACTGGATTGGAAAGAGCCCCTGGAGAAGGAAAAGGCTACCCAGTCCAGTATTCTGACCTGGAAAGTTCCATGGACTCTAGTCCGTGGGGTCGCAAAGGGTTGGACACAATTGGGTGGCTTTCACTTTCACTTTCGGTAGTTGTTTAGTCACCAAGTCTTATCCAACTCTTTGGCAACCCCATGGACTGTAGCCTGTCAGACTCCTCTGACCATGGAATTTTCCAGGCAAGAATGCTGGAGTGGGTTGCCATTTCCTTCTTCAGGGGATCTTCCTGACCCAAGGATTGACCCCATGTCTCCTGCATTGTAAGCAGACACTTTACCACCAAGCCACCTGGGAAACCCACTTTTTATAGTACATATAGATAATTTAATGTCTTAAAAAACACGAGTTTTGATATATTTATATATTTATGCACATTCCTGAAATAAGAAATTATTATTCTTACTAAAATATAAAAGTTTATTAAAATATATGTAATTTATTGAAATATAAAATCCTTCTTCAGGATTTTATCCTCATACATTTAGTGCTGAGTCAGAGATTTCTTATGGTCTATCTTCTTTTCCTAAAATAATTTTGAATCCCAGAAAGTCAAAACAATCAAACAAAGAAAAGAGTTAAATATGTGCCTAAGTGTGTTTCCAAATCATCTGAAATAGAGAAAAGGGACAGTATTTTGTAGTCTCAGATCAGAATCTGAATCTCTAACACTCATATCATATCATTAGCTTAAATAATAGAAAAAAATTCAAAAATACTAAAATTTAGAATTTTCTGAAACTTTTTTGGAGATAAAAATTATAGAACATTTAATTATAGAACATTCTGATTGTTTTAATACTCAGTGGGAACTAGCATAGATTCAAAGGACAAACAATAGACCGGGGAGAAATATTTGCAGTGGATATAGATGTGATGTTGTTGTTGTTCACTTGCTAAGTCATGTCCGCCTCTTCGTGACACCGTGGACTGAAGTACCCCAGGCATCCCTGTCCTTCAGTATCTCCCAGAGCTTGCTCAAACTCATGCTATTTAACCATCTCATCCTCAGTTGCCCCCTTCTCCTTTTGCCTTCAGTCTTTCCCAGCATCAGAGTCTTTTCCAATGAGTCAACTCTTTGCATCAGATGGCCCAAGTATTGGAGCTTCAGCTTTAGCATTAGTACTTCTAATGAATAGATGTGATAGATAACAGGATATCCAGTGTATTTGCTCTCCAGCAGCAGAGAGATCTTTATAATTAAATCACGTCATTCTTTTGAGGAAAACCTTCACTGGCTTTCAGTTTTGTTGAGTAACAGCCAGTGTCACTACCGTGACTGAGGTCAGCATCATCTCGCACCTTCTTCCAACCTTCATCACTTGCTCTCCCTGCCCTGCCCTTGTTCACTTTGTCCTAGTCACACCGGCCTTCTTGCTATTCCATGGATAGATCAAGCATGTGCCATCTCAGGGCCCTTTGCCTGTGCTGATCGGGCTCCTTGAGATGCTTTTATCAGTGTGGCCTTCCCCAAAACCCTACACAAATGATCAAACCTTTCCCACTTGGACTGTATTTACATGGCTTTTTTTCTGCATAGCACTTTGATATATTCCTCCTACTCTTGCTTATTTGCTTTTAGTTTGTCTCTTGACCAGGAAGTAAATTTTGTGAAGTCAGGATTTGCTCACTGCTCTATCCCCAGCCCACAGAAGTGCCCTGGGTATAGTCTGTGCTCAGTCTTGTTTGAACTGAGGAATCATACCATATGAAGAGCTTCTATAAAGTGATGAGAAAAAGATTAAAATCTAATGGAAACGTGGATATAAAACTCACAGAAGAAATCTAAATGGTCAATAAACATATGGCAAATGCTTAAACTTATAGAAGTAAGGGAATATACAGTAATAGAATGATACCATATGTTTACCCATCAAATTGTCAAGAAGGTTGAAATGCAGTAACATCGAGTGCTGCTTAAATATGCAAGCCATTGGGCTTTGCCCTACCTTGTTGGTGAATACATGAATTGCTACTACATTTTGGGAAAGTAATCCACCAGTATTTGTTAAAACTAAATATGTAATATTGGCGCATAGTGAGGTCCTGAGGCCCAGAGCTTAAATTTCATTAGCTTCATACATTTTAGCCTTTTTTCATTATTCTTCCGGAAAGATTAAAGAAAATTAAATAAAAATAAAGAAGTCTATGTAACCAGGGCTTTGAAACTGAAGCTTCTTTAACTTCCCAACAAATCGTCCTCCGTGGTACCTGCCCTTTGAACCAGCAGTCCCACTCCTGGGAACATCAGCTGTAGGAATAAGAGTTCCAGTCCATAAAAGATGTATATACAGGCTATTTACTGCAGAATAATTTATAGCAGAATAGGAATTGGCAATAATCTTAATGTATTAATAATGAGAATTTCAAATGAATATAGTACATCCATTCTATAGATTATTATTTAGTTCTTTAATATAATATCTATTATATATTATGTAAGAAAACATAACTATAAAATAATGTGTATAATATAATCCAGTTTTTATATAAGCAATAGAGTAAGCAAAAACAAAAAGAAGAGCAACATCACATTTGTTCATCTGTATGTATATTTATATAAATGTGTGTGTATGTGTGTGTGTGTATCTTTGTAGGAGCAGAACACATATATGGAAAGATATATTAACAATGGGTACCTCAGCTCAGGATTGGAGATGAGAATGGATGGGGGGAATGAATAATAAATTTTTCTTTATACATTCTAGAATAATTTGACTAGTTTCAACAATGCATTCATGTTTTTCCAGCTTTATTGAGATATAAGTGACATATAACATTAAGTAAGTTAAATATTTAAAATGTGTTGATTTGATTCAATTATATGCTGCAAAATAATTACCACAATCAGATCAGATCAGATCAGATCAGTCGCTCAGTCGTGTCCGACTCTTTGAGACCCCATGAATCGCAGCACACCAGGCTTCCCTGTCCATCACCAACTCCCGGAGTTCACTGAGACTCACATCCATTGAGTTAGTGATGCCATCCAACCATCTCATCCTCTGTGGTCCCCTTCTCCTCCTGCCCCCAATCCCTCCCGGCATCAGACTCTTTTCCAATGAGTCAGCTCTTCGCATGAGGTGGCCAAAGTACTGGAGTTTCAGCTTTAGCATCATTCCTTCCAAAGAAATCCCAGGGCTGATCTCCTTCAGAATGGACTGGTTGGATCTCCTTGCAGTCCAAGGGACTCTCAAGAGTCTTCTCCAGCTCCACAGTTCAAAAGCATCAATTCTTCAGCGCTCAGCCTTCTTCACAGTCCAACTCTCACATCCATACATGACCACAGGAAAAACCATAGCCTTGACTAGATGAACCTTTGCTGGCAAAGTAATGTCTCTGCTTTTGAATATGCTGTCTAGGTTGGTCATAACTTTCCTTCCAAGGAGTAAGCGTCTTTTAATTTCATGGCTGCAGTCACCATCTGCAGTGATTTTGGAGCCCAGAAAAATAAAGTCTGACACTGTTTCCACTGTTTCCCCATCTATTTCCCATGAAGTGATGGGACTGGATGCCATGATCTTCGTTTTCTGAGTGTTGAGCTTTAAGCCAACTTTTTCACTCTCCACTTTCACTTTCATCAAGAGGCTTTTTAGTTCCTCTTCACTTTCTGCCATAAGGGTGGTGTCATCTGCATATCTGAGGTGATTGATATTTCTCCTGGCAATCTTGACTCCAGCTTGTGTTTCTTCCAGTCCAGAGTTTCTCATGATGTACTCTGCATATAAGTTGAATAAACAGGGTGACAATATACAGCCTTGACGTACTCCTTTTCCTATTTGGAACCAGTCTGTTGTTCTATGTCTAGTTCTAACTGTTGCTTCCTGACCTGCATACAAATTACCACAATAGCATTAGCTAATGCCAGCAACCCATCACATAATTATTTCTTTTTTTGTGGTGAGAATATTTAAGATCTACTCTTATAGAAATTTTCCAGTATACAGTATTACTTGCTATAATCACTACCTTGTACATTATAGCCCCAGAAGTTGTTAATCTTGTAACTGGAAGTTTGTACACTTTGACCAACATCCCCCCATTTCCTCCCATGTTCCAAACCCTGATAACCACCACTCTACACTCTGTTTCTATGAGTTTAGTTTTTTGTTTTTTTGTTTATTTTAGATTCTTCATGTAAGTGATATTATGCAGTATTTGTCTTTTGTTTGACTTAGTTCACTTTGCATAATGTTTTCATGTTTCATCCAAGTTGCGAAAAATAAAGGATTTCCTTCTTTCTCATGACTGAATACTATTTCATTGTATGTTTATGCATCATATATTCTTTATCCATTCGTTTTTTGATCAACATTTTGGTTGTTTCCATATCTTGGTTATTATGAATAATGTTGCAGAGCACAGAGGTTTAGTTGGTCTATTGGAGATACTATTTTCATTGTTAGAAGTGGGATTATTAGATCATATGATAGCTCTATTTTTTAATTTTTTGAAGACCCTCTTATTATTTTCCATAGTGGCTATACCAATTTACATTCCAAGCACCAGCACACAAGTGTTCCCTTTTTGTCTATTTGAAGTCAGGGGAATGAACCAAATGATCTCTCCAGTCTCTCCATGGAGTTCTATGACATTGCACATGGAGAATGAATCTCATGAGAAGGAGGACTTTAACCCAACTGCTATGCTTCTCTGATGAAGAACGAAAGGGCTGTGAAGAGTCAGGGACATTTAGCTAAGTGGACCAATTCTTTACTGATTTGTTGACTTTCTGGATTTTAAAATCCTAGACCAGGCAGTGCCGATAAAATTGTTTACTGCTGTAAATAACTACCCATATGATTTTTATGGGATTGTTGTCATGTCAGAGCTTTTAGAACTCAGGAGTTGAGTCTGCAGATCTGAAGTGGCTCTTGATCTGGAGAAGGGGATAGAATTGCAGGTCCTCCTGAAATCCTCCCCATATCGCACATTTTCTCCTCTACCTGTCACCTGTTCCTTTTTACACAGCAGGAAAATAACAGTCTTCTGGACCATCAGTCTTGAGTTAGAGGTTATTTCAAAGTCATCAGCCATGAAAATGAAATTGTTTACCCATGTTTCGTATGATGTCGCTTTCAAACTTGTTGATTGAAAAAGAAGGAAAAAATCATGACCTAAGTGAACACAGGAGAAAGACAGGGGGATAGAACAGATGATATTTATGACTGACTGAGAATTTCAATCTCAGCAACTAAAATGATGAACTTGGGATCACTGGAAATGGAAATAGTTGACTTAACAGATGGTAGGCAGCTCTTGTCAGAGAAGACTGTTCTGAGCATGAGCCTAATTGAGTAGTTTATATCTGTATAAATTAACATTTTTTAAAGCTGTAATATTCTCAGGAGAATATTCAGGATAAACATTTAGCATTTTCTAGGTCTCCTTAGTGGAAAACTTATCATTGGGCAAAGGTTAATTCCATCAGTTCAAAAATATACATTGGAAATTGAAGTGAACCATGATTTGTCTTTAAAATGATACAGAAATTTGATAGCTGAAGATGTACACTTTTTCTAGCTCTCACAATGTTCTTCTGTCAGTTCTGTTGTTTGAACAGCTCCTTGGGGCAAACATCTGCCTACTTGAAATCTTATTAGGAAAATAACTTCATTTAAATCTTCCCTCATAGCCCTCATGCAAATTTCCGTGTACAGTCAAGCAGATGAAGGAAAATTAAAGCAATTAGATATGCCTAAATTAAACTAGTTTTTTATTTGTAGGTATATTCTATAATAATATTTACATATAACTTCATGCTTAACACTAAATATCTGTCATTTTCTTCTTTAAATTCTGAAGACCGGTCCAACTAAAGCTCATGTCATTTTGTATTGGGCCTAGTTGTTCCTGGGAAATATAAAACTAAACATTACTGATAAATGGGCATGTAGAAGTCCAAGTGTAGGACTCACACAACAGAAAAACAACAACAACAACAACACCTTTTTATTTCTAAGAGAATAAAATCATGTAAGGCAGAGAAACAAACAAAACTCTGCTGTTGTCAGACCATTGCCATGAGACCGAAGAGAAATCCATAGCAGACTTGTACTACTTGTTTTCCTAAGAATTCTTGGGCTCAACAAAAAATTAATTAGTAATGCTTGTCATCTGAGCACTGAGTAAAATTCAAATGATTGCTCTTCCTATATTTAAATTTCAACAGAAATGATTTATCCATAGTTATTCAAACAGAATAGAAGGACATAAAATAAAATGCCTCCTCCGACCCTTAAAATCCTCACCAAACCCAAGTTTCATTGCTGAGAAGGCACAAGTTTTAATCTTGTCTGTTTTGGTTCTTCCAGTGGCTACCTCCTTATATCTAAGTCAGGTAATAACAGCAATATTTCTTTCTTTTTTTTTATTTTTAAACTTTACAATATTGTATTAGCTTTGCCAAATATCGAAATGAATCTGCCACAGGTATACCCGCGTTCCTCATCCTGAACCCTCCTCCTGCCTCCCTCCCCTACCCTCCCTCTGGGTCGTCCCAGTGTACCAGCCCCAAGTATCCAGTACCGAGCAATATTTCTTGATGCACTTTAAAAAGTTAAACATATCCAGTAACTTCCCTGTATGAAAGCTGAAGAAGTCAGCATACTTAAGTTTCTCTTTCCTTCTCCTCCCACTTCTCATGTTTTTGTTATTTATGTTATAAATTTAGGATTTTGTGTTGGTTACCTCTATAGCACTAAATAATATACTCACCCCTTTCTTCATCCATCAACTTTAGACAGTACCTCCAGACACCCATTAGGAGAAATATGGCTTCATACATTCCTCCAAAGAAGAGTTCCACTACTTTTACACTGACAGAGTTTCTGGTATGTATATTCCATTCTCCTCAAATGAGAAGGGCCGGAAAAACTCAAACCCACAGGCTAGTATCTCCAGCCTTTCATTGGTGGATTATAACTTTTTGAAGAGCAATTTCCCAATTTTAGCCTGGAGGGAGGTAAATACCACTGGTAGGCACCTGAGAAAGCAGGGGGAAAGAGGTGGATTACTGGCAGGATTCTTTCATAGACAGACCTTCAATTACCACCAGATTTTTGCCTTACTTTCCTTTTCTTTTTGGCCAAACTGTAAGACATGTGAGATCCTAGTTACCCAGAGATTGAACTTGCTTCCCCTGTATCTGAAATGCGTTGAAAGTGCAGAGTCTTAACCACTGGACCCCCAGGAAATCCCTTACCTTACTTTTTACTCCCATTCTCTTGCTTGCCAGTATAGAGCTTTGAGCTTCTATGACCTTACCATGAAGAGTATCCATATTTTTGATGCTAAATGGGGACTTTTTGCATTCTTTTCTTATCCACAGATGTTCTGAATATCCATTAAAGTTCTGAAATTTTATCAGATTTTGAACATTTATCAAACTCTGGATGGTTGATAGACCCACTCTCATTCTCAGTGGTATTACAAATCCATGGCTTTTGTAATTCTTTGAGAGGAAAGGAAATGAAACTTGTGTACTTGGCCACCATCTCAAATAGAAAATCACTATCTCTTATTGTAATATTTTGCTCTTTAGCCAATACATTTAAATCTCTTTTATTTATGCATGAATTGGAATCAGTGCTCTTCTGGTCATACAGCCTCTGTTCAAAGACATGGGACGTCTTTCCAAGAAGTCTTCACCCTTCTTGGTTTATCAGCTCTCACTGACTCAGTACCAAAACAGCTCAACTACAGCCTTGCTTCCTCATGAACTCTTTACTCCAATCAAACTGAATTGCTAGCCATTTCCTGAAGATAATTTTAATTTCCTACTTCTGTGCTTTTATTCTACTGTTCTCTTCACCCTGCTCCCCCAACACACTATGCTTCCCCACATCAAATAATCTGCCACTCTCAATGTGATCTAGCCTGCAGGAGTGCAAGTCAAAGATTAGCTACTTTGCTAAGCTTCCTCTGACCTCAACCAGAGGTCCATGACTTTATTAAGTCTGTTTTCCACTGGGGAGGGTGGGTACCAGATGATAAGTAATAACATGATTTTCTCAGTGTATGTGTGAAACTTCAATTTATGGAGGTGACTGAGTGATAACATGGAGAAGCTAATGCCATTGAAAGAAGATTTTAATTACTCACATTTCCTAAGAGAAGGAGCCACTCCATGGCACACAGGGCCACTGTGATCTACACCCTTCCTCACAGGGAGCAGGGTATATGTCTTGATTATGTTGGGATTTTCTAGGGTTGGGATAACTAGGGTTTGCAGATTTCTCACTGGAGGAAAATATCTTCTTTCTATTTCAGAAAATATCTGCTCCCATACACTTTCTTAATTTCTCTTCTTTTTAGGATCCAGTGTGAAAAACTCAGCCCATTTAGGGTGTACTGGTCTTGTGATAGTAGAAAATGAGTAATGGAAGTGCTACATGATGGCTTTATAAGGTTCTGCTATAAAGGGGCATTACCACTTTCTCTTACATTTCATTGCTAAAAGAATTCACATGGTCAAGCCTAATGTCAAACAGAGCAAAACAAGGGAATTGTTAGGAAAAATCATATCAACTACCTCACCCCTGAAAATAAGTATTAGCAGCAATGATAATAATAATAAATGAATAATAAAAGCTGCAAGTGGGCACCTCCATAGGCCAGACAATAAGTACCATTTTGCTTTACCTTTCAACAGTCCTGCCAAGTAAGTGGTAGGATGGGTACTTACCTAGTTTATTAGCTTAGGCTCACCCAGCTAGTTATGTGGGGAACAAAACTTCTGAACTAGGTTTCCTGGCACCTGGTAAGAAGTACATAGATTCCCTTGTTAGGGCAAGGTAAAGCCATCAGGACAATGCACGGTCATCTCAGCGACGTGTAACAATGTGCCCCCACAGCACTGCATTATTCATAGTTTCCCTTCCAACTCTAGCTAAAGCTGCCTTGGCAACTTCTGACCTTCTGGCTTCTGATCTCTTAGCATCGGTCACCTGTGAAAGCTGGGGCTTGTCATCATTTTTGTTTGACATCACCTTTTGGAGAGGCCTACTCTTCTGGTTCTCCTATGTTCTGTTACTCAGAGTAACCCTCCAGGTCCTAACTAGAAATCTCAGAATCTACCCTCCCATACATGGTAATGGCACCAGCAAAACCCAACCCCAACCAAACCCTTAGGTGACTTGTTTTAAAAGAGGTTTGGTAAAGTCAAGCTCCTCTCAGTGACCCTCCATAAATATTCACAGGCAGGGATCTCTCTGATAATTTATTATGAATAGAAATTGTTTCCCTTGAGTTTCAAGTTGTCATCTATTAGGCAGCTCTGGTATTTCATCTTATTTTTTTACAGTTCATTTAGTGATGTTCTCTTATAATTCCTGAAATTTGTCACCTATCATAGGAGAATAAGATTGGTTGTCCTCCAGCATGTACTGGAGGCAAATCACCATCAGGAAAGAAGGTAAATATTCAAAGTCAGGACGGTTGGTTTTTACACTGAACAACACTGAATCATACATTGCAAACTGCTAATATAATGAGCAGCCTGTTTATCAACTCATCTGCATCACGACAGTGTGGAGGGGCATTGGCAATGAAGCACCTCCTTTATCTTCATCACGTAAAACTCCTGGATAATTCATGAGGAGCAAACAAAGGGGGACCAGAACTGAGGCACAGGATGGCTCTGCAGGTCATCTGTAAAGAATTTAAATGCATGCTCTCTTCCATATGTCAGGCAAGCAGATTCGCTTTGCTCAGAGTTCACAGTAAGTCTGGTCTTACATCAAAAATGGAAGATCACTTTGTAATCATTAAGTGTTTTACTTCAATATTAAATATTAAAGTTCCTCTGATTGCCAAACCCATAATTAAGAGGGGAAAGGAAACCTGTAATGTTACAGATGTTTTCCCATTTGGTAATCATGTAGTGAAAGCAATCATGAATAGAGATATTATAGTTGTTCAGAATAAATGGGAACTCCTGAGGAGACTCAGAGATAGTAAAGAAAAGCAATGGAGGTGTGTGATTGTAATGCCCAAGAGAGAGGGAAAGGCCTGAATGTGTAAGAATTTGGGGTAGCAGAGGAAAGGTGGCCGAGGGTTCCCTGTGAGGATGTTGCTAATGTGCAGCAGGGTGTGGATGCAGAATTGGTCCAGGATTCAGAACTAAGTTGCCAAAGGACCCTGGACATGCTGTTCGGAACTTCATTCTTCTCACTGATAAAATAAGGATAGTAATGCCTGCCTCAGACTGATCTGAGAATTAAATGGGGTCCGGGGTGGGGGGAGTGTTTAGCCCTTGATGATCGTACCCATCATCATCCCTTGGTCTGTAAACTCCACGAGAGCCCGGATCTTGTCTGACTTATTCATTGACATATCTTTGGTCCAAGAATGGTTTCTGGACTCATAACAGTTATTGAATAAATTAAAAAGTTATAAATGAATATATATAAATGAGGAACTTGAATAAAATAGTGTATCTAAGAAGTTGGTTTATGAGAAAATTAAAAGAATTCTCGTTAGGTAATAGGATACATGTATATGAAAAGGTAAAGTCCAGGGCCGGGCAGATGTTTCAAATGATCTTACAGACTTAGCAGAAATAAAGGTCTTGTGCATGTGCGTGCGTGCTCAGTCGTCTCCAACTTTTTTGCAACCCCATGGAATGTAGCCCACCAGGTTCCTCTGTCCATGGAATTTTTCAGGCAAGAGTACTGGAGTAGGTTGTCATTTTCTCCTCCAGGGGATCTTCCTGACCTAGGGATTGAACTTGCGTCTCTTGTGTTTCCTGCATTAGCAGGTGGATTCTTTACCATTGGCACCAAGGGTCTTGAAGGAAAGCAAAATTTTTGCATTATCATCTCAGGAAATAGTTTCAGTGTTAACTTTATTAGCCTGTTGAGTGATGTTTTCCAATGAAGGTGAGGGACCATTCTCTAGAGAACAAAGTTGTTGGGATATATAAGGAAACAACACTGCCCTGCAGTAGACAGAATAACTGTAACAGATTGCTTTTTGCTTCTGAGTCCAGTTCTCTGAAAACCTATAGGCAGAACAAGGCTAGACTCTTCTTCTGAGAACTTCAGAGATATAGAATCTTAAAATTTTCAGCCCTGTGCCTACATATGCTTGTTTGAAAGCATGACATAGGTTTCACGGGATGTGTTCATACAGTTACTGCTGGCTGTTTTTGGAAAAATCCCCAAGCTTTTGCTGCTGGCTCTGTAGTCTCACCATTTAAGGTACTCTGAACAATCATCCTTTATGATTTGACTATTCAAGTCTTTTTTTTTTTTTTTTTTCTTGAAGGATAATTGCTTTATGGAGAGGGGAGGAGAGGGTGAGATGTATGGAAAGAGTAACATGGAGACTTACATTACCATATGTAAAATAGATAGCCAATGGGAATTTGCTGTATGGCTTAGGAAACTCAAACAGGGGCTGTGTATATGTTCAAGTCTTTTAAGACAATTTGTATTAAGATGTTAAAGGAATGGGCAGCAGTTAACTTCAAGCCAACTTAAGGAGAAGTTATAGCATTTTAAGCTTATTGCAAAGCAAATATGAGATGTCAAAATATTGTTGAAGGTATTCAGGCCAACTGTAGCTTTCAATAGGATTCTAGGATGTACGTTTCCACCAAGTTTTCAATAAAAGGGTTAATATTAATGTATAATTATGATCAAAGTCAAAATGACCTAATATTCTAGGACATCTGCAGACGGTTTTCTGAGGGCTGCACATAGTGCTATTCAGCACACATTCAGTATTAGGTTATATAGAGCTTAAGGCAAAGAAAAGTGAAATTACTTGCATTTTGCTGAAAAATGAGTCACTAAAGGCTCCAGAAATTGAAGTCTAGACGGAGTGAGTGAATAAGCCGGGCAACAGAAGGGCCAGTCATCACAATTGGTCCCGACAGCCTCGCCCACGTCAGTCTGCACTGCTGAACCAGGCCATCGGTGTTGACTCGCTCAGATGGGCAGCTGCCCTTGTTCCTCCAGGAAGGACCTCGGTTTCACACGCCTGCAGTGAAACCACAACCAGAAGAAGAAATGGAGTGTAAGTAGCATAGCAGCATTTTGACATAACAGCGTCTTGAACTGTGATGCTGTGGGGGCAGGATTGAGGGACAGATGTCAGTCAGCTCCAGAATTTGCTTGGTGATTTTTGAATAAAAATTGATCTGTTCACAGGTCAACTGGCAATTATTCATTTCACTGTCACGCCAAGTTCACTGAGGACCCACAGTTTCTCTTCTAGTGCAAGAGAGCCTCTCTCCTGAGTAAGTCATGCTGCCTTTCAAAGGAAAGACGAAGCCTTGACTTAGGAATATAGTACCTCCTTACAGGGACTGATGGAGTGGGAAATGTCAATCCACTCCAGTATTCTTACCTGGAATATACCATGGACAGAGGAGCCTGGAGGACTGCAATCCATGGGGTCACAAAGAATTGAATATAACCGAGCAACAGAGCATGCAGGAGTTGAGAGAAATACAGTTGCCTTCAAGTTCCTGACAATTTGGAGGTCCATCCTTAGAATTAAAAGACAGAGGCTGGGCTCACGGGCCCCTGTGTGTAACAGTGTTATTCTGTTACTCCATCATGTGATTTCTTGGGATGAGTAATACCTGATCTCTCCAACACATACTCTTTGGAGAAGGCAATTTCTTAAATGAAATTACTTTCATTTAAAGTGACTTGATTAAAACCATTTTTAAAAGTAAATGCCAAATTCTGTGCTTGTTCTGGCTGGATTTTATAAGGTTTATTTTCTTTCTATATGAGTTTCCTCATCGATTAAAATTAAAAAAAGGTATAAGCATTACTCCTCCCAATCTTTTGATCATGTATCAAAGACATAAGAAAGCAAAAATCCAGAGCTGATCAATCAACGAGGCAGGGGACTGTATGGTTCGATGCCTCTCAGCAGCTCCAAGGCTGGGGTTGGTAGGAGAACCTGCAGGTGGCAGGTGGGGAGGCCCTGCTGATCCAGGCTGCAGCTGAGTTCCGTTTTCCTCTTGAGCATCTCACTGCTGCTCTGGCTGTTGCCAACTAGGCTCTTTTTGAAGTCCTCCACCTCTTACCTCACCCCTCTTATCTCAGTGAGATGGTTAGAACTTTCCTTGAGGCTCTAACAAAAGAGGACAACAAAGAAACAAAAGACAGGTGTGCTCAGGACATGGTTAATAACAGTGCTTTTATTTTTTACTGAATATATCACCCAGACAGCAGAAGTGAGACCCTGGAGGTTTGGGGAGAGTGTGGATGTGGACAGGAGGTGCAACACATCGTAGAGAGAAGGCAGTTCCTGCAGATTTTCAAGGAAATCTAGTTCCTGATTCAAAACCAGGGGCTCCTGCTACGTGGAGACTTCCTCTTCAGGGCCTCACCTGCTGTCTCCTGGGATAGGATTGTGCTCAAAGCTTACCCCCCCCCTTTTTTTTCCAGGCCCTTCCTACTCTTCAGGCACCCAGGGTGCCTACCCATCCATCTCAAGCTACTGATTTGGATGTGAGCTCCTGGCTCTGTCTGGCCCCTTTTATCTTGTTTTGTTCCTCATCTCTCACCAGTTCTCAGCAGCATCCTAAAGTGCTGACTTGCAGCATTCTAATTGGGCTCCTCAGAAAGTGCCAGGCTTCGTCCTCCCCACCCTTGCTCTCAGCTGACGTTCTCTACCTCATCCTGCAGTGATTATTAGAAACTTGCTTGGTTTCAACTTAGTCATTTTTGATCCGACGACTGTCAGGCCAAAGACTTGAAGAGCTGGAAGCATGCTTGGTTCTGTTTCTTTCCCTCTCCATTGTCTGGTGGAAGGAGAAAAGGCTTTGCCAGTGGATATATGTTTCTTCCCATCCTTGGGAATAAGTAGAAGTTTTAGCAAATTGAATTTTAATAAAACTCACTTATTAAACACCTTTTGTCCTCCAAGCAGTACTCCAGACCTTGGATGTGGGGAAGCAAGACTGGGGATCGCAGAGACTGGGGAGTTCCTATTCTCACTGATGGATAGGTGCTGAGGATAGGTACTGATGGATAGGTTTCTGAGCTGATGGTGCTGACTTGGAGAAGGACTGAACATTAACCCTTATTTAATGCAGAAAGGTCAGACTCTTTTAATGAGTTAAATAATTTCATAAATAAAGATGCTTATATATTTGTCTAAAACAGAGGTCACGCTCATATATGCAGATTTGTATTTGTGCTGGATAATCAATCCCAACTCACCAATCATCTGTGTGTCCAGATGACAACCATCATCCAGGCCTGCTCTCCCTTCCATCAGAGCCCCTGGCATTACTATCAGAACCAGGGAAATCACATCTAAACTTCTTAAGAGATCTGTAATTTCAGAAATAAAGAAGCCATACATGGCAAATAAAATATGGAAATATGCCCTATAATATACATCATCAGGGAACTGCAAAATGAAATGATTAAAACCAGAAGACTGACAACACAAAATGATGGTGAGAATATGGAGCAACAAGAACTCTCATTCATCACTGATGGGAATGCAAAATGGTACAGCCATTTGGCAGTTTCTCAAAACTAAGCACACTCTAATTATATGATAGAGAAATGGTGCTCCTTAATATTTAGGGAGTTGAAAACGTATCTCCACACAAAATCCTGCCCATGGATGTTTGTAGCTGCTTTATTCATAATTGGCAAAACTCTGAAGCGGCAAAAATGCCTTTAAGTAGGTGAATGGATAAACTGTGGTATATCCAGATAATGGAACATTATTGCATGATGAAAAAAATGATCTATCAAGTGATGAAGAATCTTAAGTAAATATTACTGTGTGAAAGAACAAAATATGAAAAGGCTTCATATTGTATGCTTCCAGTTATATGACATTCTTGGTCTCCTGCATTGCAGGTGGATTCTTTACTGCTGAGCCACCAGAAAAGCCCTATAAGACATTCTGGAGAGGGAAAAGTTATGGAAACAGTAAAAAGATTAATGGTTGCTAAGGGTGGGAGGAGGAGAAAGGAATAGACAGAGCACAGAAAATTTTAGGGCAGTGAAAATACTCAGTATGATGTTGTAATGACTCATATATGTGATTCCTTTTTGTTGTTGTTGCTCAGCTGCTCAGTCGTGGATTATACATTTGTCCAAACCCTCAGAATTTATAACACCAAGAGCAAACTCTAGTGTAAACTGTGGACTTTGGGTGATTGTGATGTGTCTATCCTTGGTGAAAAAAAAAAAAAAGATATGCAGTTATGGTGAATGATGTTGATAACAGGGGAAGCTATGCATGTGTGGGAGCAGAAGGTATGTGGGAAATCTTTGTACTTTTCTCTCAATTTTATTGTAAACAAAACTACTCTGAAAAAAGTGTTTTTAGACTATTTTCAGCAGGTCTCCACTATGAGAGGGTGATGGTATATGATTGACCAGTCATGCATTCTTGTGAATTATTGGGGCAGATGGTTCAACCCAATATCTGAGAAAAGCATCTCTGAGCAGGGGCAGATCCTGTGGATCCCAGAGAGACCTGGGGGAGAGCAGGTCCTCAGTGGAGAGATATGTTGGCTCCCTGCCCATGAGGTGTTTTAGGAAGAATGCAGATAGGTGAAAAGGGCTGAAAAAATAAAACTGAAATGAGGCTGAAATGAGGCTTAAGCCAGATATGCCATTTTTCAAAAGTTTTTTGGAAGATGGCTCTGAGCCAGGAAAACTAGAGAAAGTTGATTTTTCTTTTTTTGGTTTTTCTTCCTTCCACCCAAATAATCCCCAGAAATAGGATTCAACATCATGGGTTAAATGGGCCTTGTAAAATTGGTCTGAGACTTGATCACCTTGTGGGATTTTGTTCCCGTGGGGAATAAGTTCCAACTTCCAAACAACTGACCTAGAAGCCACTCTTCATAGTGGCTTAATAGGGATAGCAAGTTGCTTATCACTATACTAACTTTTGAAGGAATTTGGAACTAAATATTAAGCATTCTAATTGTGAGAGTTTGTGACTTTGACTTCATTAAGTAAATTTTTTATCTTTCCGATTTTGTGGTGCCAAGCTCTGAATACACTTTCATACTGACAATTCTCAGTTCACTTATAAGAAAAGCTCTATGTTTTACCAAATCATAAAGTATCTATATTTTGGGGAAAAAAACTGAATAACCTAATATAGAGATTATATGGTTATAGAGAAACAACGAATGATGTGGATTACTCTTCATTGGAGTTAGAAATACACTTAAGCTAAAAATATTGTCAGGGTGGTCTGACTTGAAGAGCCCACAAAGCTTCAGTGGATCAGGTCTCTCCTACCTTCTCTGAGCACACCGCAGAAACTACCATCATCGTTCCTTCAGTCTTAGGCTCAGGTGCTTTATTGCTAAGGGTCCTTGGGTAGAATGGGAGGAAAAACTCATTTACTCTTTAATATAACATGGCCAGCAGTGCCTGTCCTCCCAACTCCGAATGAAATGAGATGATGTGTATGAGCACACGTTGTATGTTGTAAAGTATTTTCAAAGCTCACATGTCCATACGAAGCGAATAATTAAACGGCAAAATCCAGCCACCTTCTACAGGGGGAAATTTCTCATAGTACGACATGGGAAATAACAGTAGTGATAACTTCTGGGCGATAGAATGAGTTTTGTTATTGTTTTGTTTTATGCTGTTTTGCCTTGGCTTTTATTTTGTTTTAATTTTTTGGTAACTCTCAGTCTGAAAGTTATTTTCTGTTCTTTAAAATGTAGGTTTATGTGTGTGTGTGTGTGCAATTTGTTAGAAAACAGAGCCTAAAATAAAGCTTCTGTGCCAAAACTTTATTGAAGACTGAATCCCAAGGAAGCAGGAATGAGAGAGAAGCAAGGTGAGGTGGGAAAAGGGAGTGAACTAACAGAAGGGAGCCTTTTCCTGAGATACTTGTACCTCATGATGATGAACTGAGTGCTTGGTGCTCCCAGAAAACTTTGGAGAAGAGAATGGGAGGAGAATGATGTCCCTGGATTCCATCTCTTAGTGGCTGCAATGTGCCTCTGTAGTATACTCATGCCCCTCCCTCCTCAGTCACACATCTGCACACACTGAGCAGCCACAGGGAAGTGCTAGGGAACTTGCAAGGCCTGGGTGTAAGGTGCGGCACCCGCCCAACAAGGATGCAGCCCAGGACCCTGAGTTTGTAAATGATGTAACAGCTGCAAGCAGGCTCCCTGACTGTAAGCAACACCTGGCTCGTGTGTGGTCTGGGGTGATGCATAAACCCTACACTATAAACCACAACATCAAGAAGGCCGCTTTAGATAATTTCTGCTGCCTCTTTTGCCGAGTACACTTCTGAGAAAGAAGGGTATTTTTGGTTCTTGCACTGCAGAGCTGTGTAGAAGCCAACAGTAATGGAGATAATTAGAGGCATGGAGTTGATCACAACTTGACCTGTAACGAGCAGTTTGAGTAGTTGTGACAGAGTAAGATCTTTCTGCAATGCAGTATTTCAGATACAATACAAGGGAGCAACCTGATATAGATCAGTGTGACAGGACAAGAATACACAAAACAAGATGAGCCATTGATTCAGAGAAAATCACAAAGAGCAAGATAAGATGGCTTTAAGACCAGTTAAGCTTCATTGAGCCTTAGCATCACAATTTACTGAAACATCAGATTGATTTTTTTTTTTTGGTATCTACATATAATGTATGTCGGAGAAGGCAATGGCACCCCACTCCAGTACTCTTGCCTGGAAACTCCCATGGATGGAGGAGCCTGGTAGGCTGCAATCCATGGGGTTGCTAAGAGTCGGACACGACTGAGCGACTTCACTTTCACTTTTCACTTTAGTGCACTGGAGAAGGAAATGGCAACCCACTCCAGTGTTCTTACCTGGAGAATCCCAGGGACGGGGGAGCCTGGTGGGCTGCCATCTATGGGGTCGCACAGAGTCGGACACGACTGAAGTGACTTAGCATATAATATATGTATTTATTCATGCAATAGATATTTATTGAGAGACTGCTAGAGGCGGGGTCTGTTCTAGGCTTTGCCCACTCAGCTGTTTCTGCCTTCTAAGCACTTAAGATTCCAGTGGAGGAAGACAGACGATTGTGTGTCAGAAGGTGGTGAGTATCATGAAGAAAAATAAAGCAGGGTAAGAGAGACAGTGTGCATCGTGGAGGGGCAGGAGTTGCTATTGATAAAGGACAGTCAAAGAAACCTCTGTGGTAAGGCAACATCTGAGCAGAGACCGAAAGAAGAGGAAGAGTGATTCCAGTAGAGAACAGAGAAAGCAAAGCTTGGCAAGGGCCAGTCAATATTGTTGAGGAGATAAACATTCATGTGATGAGGACATGCACACACATTTTTCCAAAATAAAAGTAAACTGCTTATATTTAGTATTGTTATTTAGATATTCTCAATTTTGCTGCCATCTCAAATGTCTAAATAGAAGAAACTCTTTATGTTATTATCTAAAAGCAATATTTGGAAATGGTAGAACCCATTGGCAGTTGCCATCAAGATCCTGGTTTCCATGATCCAGTAATAGTGGAAATATGATCACCTAGGCAGGTAGGAAGGACTTGACCATGGATGGGTGTGATAACAGCAAAGTGTAGATGCCACATGGGTCCTGGAGGGATAGGACAACAGGCAGGTATGGTTTAAGGCTAACTTGAGAGAGAACTTTGAGCTATCAACCTGTGGTTGATTGCTCTGAGGACTTGTTTTGAGGATGATTTGTAAAAATTTATAAACTGATGAATGTTTTTTAAAAAAATGTTTGAATTAGAGTGCCTTTGGGTCTTGTGTGTGTTACTTTAGTCAGCTCTAATGGGGCTGTGAATTCATGGTATCCTGGCATGGTGGGGGCAGTGGTAAGGCAAGACCATCAGGGATGAAGAAGGCAGATAAAGTGATACACTCCAAAATGTGACTACAACAAGATTACTGAGCTTCCTTTCATGTATCTTCTGGCCTTAACATGTGACTGCTTCATTCATTCCTGTTGCCTGGGACTTGTAAGTTTGTGAGATGTGGTCCTCAAGAAGGTGAAGAGGGAATGGGACACTCACTATGGTTGAGGACCCTGGGGACCAGTGGAACTGGGGAAGCACTAGTGAGAAACAGGCACTTTTGTATCATGTGGAAGCTGCATCTCTCTGCATTAGAGAGAATGTTAAATATGTGGAAAGAATAAGGCAGAAATCCAGATAATGTGTAACTAATCAGGTTTTCTGGCCTCCTTAATAGAAACCAATCAGAAGTCAGTTAAGAAGTTCAGGCAAGTCTTTACCAAGACTCCTGCTGCAGCAAGGGAGCAAGAACAAGCAACAGGTCCCCTTGCTCCCTCTCCAAGGAGGAGTGAACTGGTCTCTTGTATGGGGTGAAGGTAGGAATGTATCCAGTAGTCTGGCCAGAGGGGTGGCTTATGTGGTTTGCCCACCCTTTTGGTGGTGCTGTGTGCAAGGGCCATGCATAGCACCCTGCTTTTACTCTAGACACCCTGCTTTTGATCCTGGCCCTTTAGAAGTGGAGGTTGGGTTTTTTGGTCTCTTTCATGGAAAGCAGAGACATTACTTTGCCAACCAAGGTTCGTCTAGTCAAGGCTATGGTTTTTCCAGTGGTCATGTATGGATGTGAGAGTTGGACTGTGAAGAAAGCTGAGCGCCGAAGAATTGATGCTTTTGAACTGTGATGTTGGAGAAGACTCTTGAGAGTCCCTTGGATTGCAAGGAGATCCAACCAGTCCATTCTAAAGGAGATCAGTCCTGGGTGTTCTTCGGAAGGAATGAGGCTAAAGCTGAAGCTCCAGTACTTTGGCCACCTCATGCGAAGAGTTGACTCTTCTCTCATTGGAAAAGACTCTGATGCTGGGAGGGATTGGGGGCAGGAGGCTAAGGGGACAACAGAGGATGAGATGGCTGGATGGCATCACCAACTCAATGGACACGAGTCTGAGTGAACTCCAGGAGTTGGTGATGGACAGGGAGGCCTGGCATGCTGCAATTCATGGGGTCGCAAAGAGTCGGACACAACTGAGCGACTGAACTGAACTGAACTGATGATATAGTCTTTTTGTATCTTGTCCGTAATTTGCCCCAACTGACCATGCATAGTTATTTTCAGCCCCTTATAGTTTATTTGTATTTTGTTGCTTGAGACATTTGTCCAGGTGCAAGCATTGCAGCAAAGGGTCCCAAGTCACAGCCTCAAGTGTACACACATGAGGAGACACACTTAGATAGAACCCAGAGAGGTGTCCTGACCATCAAAGAGCCACAGCGGTGCATCTGTGTTTGCTTCGAGGTCTAGGCTATTTTTTAAGATTTATAAATTGGCTATAAAAATGTATTTATGGATTTTCAGGCTCAGCCTGAGACAAAATTTTTATTTTTAAATTCAGATTTACCATTCCAAAACTCATTTTGGCACTTTCTTAGGGCTTGATGAATTGTTCCAAATATGTTTATTGCTTTTAAGTCTCTGTTTTATTGCCAACCTCGTAATATGTAAACTGCTTTGAATTTTGTTAAGACTTGAGTGATTAGGTAGTGACACAACTTTAAAACAGAAAACAGAGAAGAGATTTAACAGGATTAAGAGAGAAGAATAGTACATTTTATGTAGTTTGGCTGTTTCTAAGAATTAAAATATGCCTCCTCTGGATATGTGTTTCCATCATGTAATATAATAAGAGAGCTCCAAAAATACCACTGTGTTCTTTGAAGAAAGGGTAACAGTTTGTTCTGTATCAACAGCGATATTGTGTATCTCAAACAGCTTTCAGCTAGGATCTCCAAGTTCTGTACAAATATTATCCAAACCATGTAATGCGGAATAGATGTTGCGATGGTTGATCGCTGATTAGAGTAGTAGGTTGAAAGCTACATCCCCTGGAAGCTGGCTCAATTTCTTATGACCGGAAGTCAAGTGGCTCAGAGCATCTGGGTGCTTTTCAAGCCAAGAGCCTCTTAAACTGCCAAACTCATTGTCAAGTATCTGATTGCCTTCAAAAATCACAGCTATTCCCCAGGTGGCACAGTGGTAAAGAATTCACCTGCCAATGCAGGAAACTCAGGTTCGATCCTGGCTTCCCCTGGAGTAGGAAATGGCAAATGCACTTCAGTATTTCTTGCCTGGAAAATCCCATGTTCAGAGAAGCCTGGTGGGCTACAGTCCGTGGGGTGGCACAGAGTTGGACACGACTAAGCATGTGCACACACACACACAACTTGATGCATCCTAGGATCTTAGGATTCCGATTGCAAATTTAAAAAAATCAACTGAAATAAATAAGGAAAATAAAGGCAGTTTATCATACAGTACAGGGACCTCACAGAACACAGAGACAGAGATGCAGCCAAGCCTCAGGAAGGCATGGGAAACTGGCAAGCCACTGGGAGATTCTTGTCCCTCCCTCTCTCCATGCAGATCCTTGTTTTCTTTGTCTTAAGACTCATTTCCCTGCTCCTTCATTTACATGGCATAATGCAGCCATCCTCAACTGCTATGGTTATGTGTGTTAATTTTTGCCTCCCAAAAGGTCAACATCTCTGTTCCTTTGATTAGGTTCATCTGTTGCTGTATTAAAAATTTACCCCAATACTTAGCAACTTAAAGCAGCAAACATTTATTATCTTGCCGTGTTTTTCGGAGCAGAAATCCAGATGTGACTTAGCTGGGTGTCTTTTCGTCAAGATCTCATATAAGGCCACAGTCAAGGCATTAACTAGAGCTGTAGTCTTTTCAAAAGGCTCTTCTGAGGGAAGATCTGCTCCTCAATTCACACACATGGCTGTTGGCAGGTTTCTGTCCTTTGCAGGTTGTTGGGCGCACTGGCTATTGACTTCCCACAATTCCTTGCAATATGGGCCTCTCTGTAGGGCAGCTCACAGTATTGCAACTGGTTTCCATGGGAGGAAAGTTGCAAGAGAGGGAGAGCAAGAAGTTGCTGTCTTTCTATAACCTAATCTCAGAAGTGACATGACATGACTTGTGCCTGTTCAACTTGTGAGAAGTGAAACAGTCAGTTCAAAGCATAGTCAAGGTGGAGGAAGGCAGAAATTCTATATAGAGCTCGCTCAGGGCCTTTTAGAGACTGCTTATCACGTCCTCTCTATCTTTGTCTTTCTCCCAGTTCCGAAGTCATTAGCACAAGCTTGTCATTGACTCAGCTTGGGCCTGCCTCTTGTTCCAGTGAGCTTAGAGGAGCGCAGCTTCACGGTGTAGATGGTGTGCCTAGTGGTGGCAGTGGCTGGGCAAAACAAAGGAAGCATCGTGGATGAGGAAGGCAAGTAAAGAGTACAGACCTGAGTAAAACACTCCAAAATGTGACTCCTGCACACTTACTCAACTTTCTAACTTAATCGGAGTAAAATTTCCAAGGGGATTATTCACCTCCCAAAAAGATTAGTTCTGTGCAGGAAGATTTTCTGAATAATTCAGATGCTTGAAGCCCTTAATCCTAACGTATTATATGTAACTAAGGCTAAAGTTGTTTTCAAAGAATTCATAATATGTTCCATTATTCTTTTTAAATTTGTTTTCATTTTTTAAATTTTATATATATATAACTGTGTATAACATAAAATTTACCATTTTATGGCTAGGATTCCAGCCTTCTAGCAGTTTCCTCAAGGCTGGAGTAACTTCTAGTTTCTTTGGCCTGTTTATGCTGATTCCCCAAGCTTTGCTGGGCTGGGAGGGAGCAAAGCATGAAGTTTTGTAGAGGAACGGGGTCATGGCAGGCGACAGAACCCAGTGGTGGAAGTGCTGCCTAGGCTGACAGCTTATCCAGCTTACCATCCCATGCCCTCCCATCCCAAACCACACTATTATCATACGTGTTAGGTAAGGTGGGCTAAACTGCTGACAAACAGCCCCAAAGTATAATAATAGCTCAACACAACACAAGAGAAGTTTCTTCCCTCTCTGACAAGCTCAGATAAATCCCAAATGAAAATATGTCCTGTCTTACAGAATATTTCCATGAGAAGCTAGAGATCACTTAGTGCTGATATGAAATCAATAAAAGCAAATGCTTTTGGCAGAGGGCTGAAGTCATTTGTTTGTCATGGGGCAAGGGTTTGGGTCTAGTTGTGACAACTCAAGTCAGGGCTACGCATGGAAGAGGAAGCTTCACTTAATATTCCTGTGACCATTTTCTAGTTTTTAAAATTATATTTATATCCATAAATTCATTTTATAAGCTCACACTAAGGGAAGGGAAATACTTAAGTTTTTCAGCCTAAACAGCTCATTAGGATTTCAGTCTGCAACATCTTCACAGACAAGTCATTATTTCTGATGATTTCACACTGTTATGTACAGCTGCGTCATGACAATGTGGGGGCAGTGAAATATTAGGGTTAGGCTGGGCCATCCATTATCAGTTCTCATTTTAGTTGCTTATTAATGCCCTCCCCTTGCCCAGCACATGAATAAGCCCCTGATATCCTATGGTTTGATATCATACTCAAAATTATTCTTTAGAGAAATGAAAGTTTTGCTCAGTTTTTCTCAGTCATTATTATTTTCCCTTTCAGAGTATTGAATTGGTGTAAAAAAGTTCAACATGGCAGGTGTAGAGTCCTAAAGAATAATCATCTCTGCTGTGAATCCAGAGGAATCAAAGAGCCCAAAATATAGGTCACTTAGCAGTATCTCTGAGGCCTTCTTTTAGGTTCTGACTGGCATTGCCCTGATTCCAGGGGCAGTGAGAACAGGGAGCCAAGAAGAGAGTAAAGAAAAGGGTTAGTGACTGATCACTTTGCCTATTTACGGGGTGTAAAAGCTCTCCCAAGGGCACAGAAACATACAAAATTAACACACATGGAGACTGAAAATATTTAGAGATGGGACCAATATCCTAAAGATTCAGAATACAAACCTAGTTTTGAAATTAAAATAAAATTAGAAAATTCCCTCTTTGGTTTCTCATCAAAGTATAGGAAATCATGGCCTCCATAAAATAAAAGCAAGTAATCGCTAGGCATCACCTGGATGAGGTAAAACGATGGGTGCCCAAACTCCCCTCCATGAGAAGTTAGGTTTTGAGGCACCAGATTCAGGTAGAGATTCCAGATTCCAGGATTCAAATCCAGGTCAGATTTGAAGCAAGGCAGGATTACAGAGTATGAGAGTATTAGTCCAATAAGAGCTAAGTAAACCTGTCCAGAGAAGTCAGCCTAACAGGCTGGGCAGAAGGGCAGGCTCCAGGACCAAGGGCTCAGACAGAACCCGGAGGAGTCTCTGATGAGGCCCTCCATGCTGATGCTTCCTGAGGCATTTGGTTGGATTTCATCTGACTGCCCTGTCCCCGCTTGAGGCCAGAAGAAATCTGCCAGGCTCTGAGCTGGTTCACAGAAGGACTGAAACATGGGGTGAGATTATAAGGAAAGAATGAAAGGGATTAAAAAGCATACCCTAAGAATTATAACTCTGTAGAAATAGCAGGAAGTCAAGTCTTACCTCTGCCATAAACTAGCCGTGGCTTACTGAGAAATCAACTTACTCTTTCAAACCCTTAGTTTCTCTATCTGCAAAGTGGGGCTCAGAATTCAGTGCAAGTTCTCATGTCTGACACAATCAGCTGTTTGATTAGTAAAAAAAAAAAAAATCAGTTTGTGTGTGGGGGGCCTTGAGCAGTAATATGCATTATACCTGAGGTATTTTTACATTTGTTACCCAGTATTTTGGTGCGGGCCAAGACATTTTTTGGAATAAGACTGGAGTCCTTCCCTTTACCTGCAGAAGCAACACCCATGATGAATCGTCAGTGATCTCATTTTTTTTAATTAATTAATTTCTATTTGGCTGTGCTGGGTCCCTGTTGCTGCACGCAGGCTTTCTCTTTTGCAGTGAGCAGGGACTACTCTTTGTGCTAGTCCATGGGCTTCTCACTGTGGTGGCTTCTCTTGTGCAGCACAGACTCCAGGCACAGGGACTTCAGTAGCTGTAGCAGCAGGCTCTAGAGTGTGGCTCAATAGTTGTGGTGCACAGGCTTAGTTACTTTGAGGCATGCGCAGTCTTCCCAGACCAGGGATTGAACCCATGTCCCCTGCATTGTCAGGCAGATTCCTATCCACTCTACCCCAGGGAGGTCCTCTGGTTTTGTTTTTAAATGGAGTATACTCTTAGACTTAATTTTAGATATTTTTCATCTTTTTTCCCACTCCCATCATTTCCACTCTTCCCCCCCCTCAACCCCCCGGGGGGTGGGGGTGGGGATCTGGCCCATGACAGTTTGATTAAAGTCCTTTTTTAAAATTTTAGTTGTGCTTACATGCGTGATAAGTTGCTCCAGTTGTGTGACTTGCCTTTAAAATGAGTCCTTTCAGAGTATTCGGCGTGCTTTTCATAGGAACAGCAGCTTTCATTCCTTTACCACTGTATTTCATTGATATGTTACTATTTCAATGTTGCTGTTTAGTTGCTGAGTCATGTCCTACTCTTTTGCGAACCTGTGGATTGTAGCCCACCAGGCTCCTCTGTCCATGGGATTTCTCAGGCAAGAATGCTGGAGTGGGTTACCATTTTCCTTCTCCAGGGGATCTTCCCCACCCAGAGATTGAAGCTGTGTCTCCTTCATTGGCAGGCGGATTCTCTACCGTGGAGCCACCACTATCTCATTAGGTTGAAAGTAAAAGTTAGTCGCTCAGTCATGTCTGACTCTTTGCAACCCCATGGACTATAGCCTACCAGGCTGGGATTATGGGATTTATGGGATTATCCAGGCAAGAATACTGGAGTGGGTTGTTATTCCCTTTTTCCAGGGATCTTTCTGACCCAGGGATTGAACCTGATCTCTGGCATTGTAGGCAGATTCTTTACAGTCTTAGCCACCAAGGGCTTACCTAATTATAACTGCAGCTGGTTTGTGAGCAAATGCAACTGGTATTTGGCAGGCAAAGAACTCAGATGGTGAGAGCAGAAGCCAGTGAACATACAGGAGAACAGCCTCCCACTGGCCACAGACATCTGCTGGCATATGGAGAGAATGAAGAACATCAGTCATTTCAGTCAGTCTGTTAAGTGAAGATGTGTTAGGAGTGCTTCTAATGAACCTCCTAAAATCATCAGGGGGGTAAAAGGAGAAGTGTTTAAAGCTTGTCAATGGTTCATGTTCAGGAGAAGTTGGTCCCCTGTCTTTCCTTCAGAAGCCTTCCTAAAAAATACCTTGCAGAATGATGATTCCTTGGTTTGATAAATCATACTTAAGACTCCGATTTGAACTTTCATTTCCTTTATGCCCCTTGCTTCACTGCTCTAAGCACATCAGTCTGTCTCTTAGTTCTGGCCAGCTTTTCCTCTCCCTGCTCTAGGGCTATCTTGTTGAAGCTTTATGTCCATGATTTTGGAAACGCACAACTTTCTGGTAGAATGCTAATCTCAGGTTTCCAGAGCAAATTGCTGGGGAGGACACTCCTTAATGGTTAATGGATTTGGAGTTCCATATGCTTTTTCCCAAACCTATAGGATATTTATAGCTGCTTTTGATGTTCTGTGATGTTTGACAGTAGAGTTTTCGAAAAGTCAAATAGGTTAAAGTGTCCACCAATGAGCTGAGTGTGCCAAGATCACATTGGGGAGAAATCATGCTCATTTGTAAAGTATTTTGCTTTAAAAGGCACTTTCCATATGGTACAGCAAAAGAAAGCAAATGTGAGGGAGGCAAATGCGCTTTCTATTTCTGATGATTCTGATTTTCCTTTTCCTGGCTCAGCAAAATTTGGGCTGCACACACTCCTGAATGCCTCTTCTATCCTATCAGGGAGTCTCCTCTGATATGTTTATAATTGGACAGAAGGAAGAAATATTACAAACCCCATAAAGCTGCTCCCAACTTGTCTAGGTGCTTAAAGAAAGGATAAAGTTTGTTCCACTGGTCAAGTGAATTGTATTGGAGCACTTGAGAGAAATAAGTTAGAAAGCTACCTCTTTGGGGCAGCATCATTCCATGACCATGCATCGAGGGCTATCATTTCTCCTGTTCTTTGTGAGAGAGAAAGAACTACTCTGTAAAAGAAAGAAAACTCTGCATGAGGCTCTTCCAGTGGTCCACCACAGCCATAGAGAGATTCATAACACTTAGGAGAGGAGCACCCAGGGCCTGTGCTTCCTCTTCTGAGCCATTAATGGGAGTTAGTATCAAACTCAGAGGATCTCATCTTCTCTTAAGTGGGAGAGAGACTCTTCTACCCGTCATCTCTGGAGAGGAATAAATCTCCAGCATGAATAAAGAGTATAGATGTAGGGAACAGATGTGGGACGACAAATTGGGAGACTGGGATTGACATATGTGTACTGCCAAGTGTAGAACGGATGGCTGGTGGGCGCCTACTGTGTGGCACAGGGGACTCAGCTCGGTGCTCTGTGGTGACCGAGATGGACGGGATGCGGCTGGATGGGAGGGAGATCCAAGAGGGCCGGGATGCATGTATGCAGGTAAGGTGATCGGCTTTGTTCTACAGTGGAGGCTAGCACCTCACTATGGGGCAACTATACCCCAGTAAAGAAAGAGTATAGGAAAAATGATACAACTGAACTTATTCAAAACACAGAAACAGACTCACAAACTTAGAGAACAAATGTATGGCTACTGGGGGGAAGAGAGGTGGGTGGTAGATTAGGAGTTTGGGACTGACATGGTCACACTGTTAGCTTTGAGATAGATAACCAACAAGAGCCTACTGTATAGCACAAGGAACTGTGCTCAATATTCTGTAGTAACCTAAATGGGAAAATAACTTGAAAAAGAATAGATACAAGTATGTGTGTATAACCGAGTCACTTTGTTGTACACCTGAAACTAACGTGACCTTGTTAATCAACTATATTCCAGTATAAAATAAAAATTAACAAAGAGAAAGTGTAGGAGTTTCTTACAAATGTGTTGCCTCTGTAGGTGTCAGCAGGGCTTGATCTATCTGTACTGTGGACATAAGCAAGCCCTCACTGCAGGAATTCTTTGGAATTCTTTGGAAAATAAGATGGCATAGAGGAGAAAGGAAAGAAAAGGAAGCAGGTCATCCAGGACCCAAGTGCAGATTTCATTCTGACGTCGTTCTGTGTGATTCTCGCTGGGGGTGACGTGGAACCTGGAGGAATGAGGTCGTGCTTTCAATCCCACTGCTTCTCTCCTCAGTGTGGCTCTGGGTTCACAAGGTGAACTTTTGGGTTACAAGATGGGATCCGTAGTGGGCACATAGCACTTTGCAAAATTTATTTAAAACATACAGGGAAGAGACCTCCATGGTGGTCCAGTGGCTAAGACTCTGCGCTCCTAATATTGGGGGCCTGCGTTCAATTCTTGATCAGGGAACTTGATCTCACATGCCGCCACTAAAGATCCTGCATGCCACGACTAAGACTTGATGCAGCCAAATAAATGAATAAAAATAAGTAAAACATATGGAAAACAAGGAGGGCATGGCAACCCAAACCAGTATTCTTACCTGGAGAATCCCATGGACAGAGGAATCTGACAGATTAGGTCTATGGGTTCGCAAAGAGTCGGACAACACTGAAGCCACTTAAAACGCACAGGGAAAGCACGTGATGATTATATAAGGAATTTGGCTTCTGAGTAAGAAAACAGACTCTTCTGATTGATCCTTAATGTCCATGGGAGAAATCCATTATTTCTTGGCCCAAGTTTACCTTTTTTTGTTGATACTGTTTAGCTCTTAGAAGTTATATCACCTTAACTTAAGGAGAAACTTTTTAATGATGAAACTAAGCAAGAAATAAAAGTTCCCAAAAAGAAATAAAAATGTAACGGTCTGCAAAGGTCTTGGGTTTGCATAGCCTAAGTGTTTCTGTCGAGACTTGTCCCAGGAAAAGACCACTTTTTAGTCTGAAAGCTCCTCGCAGACTTACAAATATGCACCGTCCTCTGAAGCCAGTGTCACAAGAGACAGACAGGAACAAACTTGATGACCTCAAAATGGCCTCAGTGTAAAAACTGGTCAGCCGTTAATCTCAGTAAACTTACTTTTATTTTCTTTTACATTTAGCGAATAAAAAGATTTTATTGTTGTAATAATGACATATGTTTTATCCTTCATGTCTACTCTATTGAATTAGAAATTTGAAGTGCAGAATTATAGTGTTTTGGATCATAAAAGCTGCCAGGAAGCCACGATTCTAATACCTTTGAAACAAATTGACAAAAGGGATCTTTGAACTGCAGATTTTCCTTTATAAACTCTAAGATGCACAGAAAATCTCCAGCCTCAGTTGTAACAAAACCAATAGCCAATCTAAAACATGTTTAATTTTGGATGACTTAAAATTGCTAGATCGTTAATACTTCTGTTATCAACCTGCTTTCCTAACGTAAGATTTCTTTATTTCAAAAGATTAGAGATTTGCTCTTCTTGAGTTTGTAGTTTTTAAGTGACTGTTTCTTTCTTTTTAGAAACTTTTCCTTCAAAAAATGAAATGTAACGAGATGGCAGCCAGGACTCATCTTCCAATAGGAAGAGTTGATGATATTCACAGCTTTCTTGTTCAATTATACTTTATGCCTCTTTGGTATCTTTAATATTAAATCATTACATGAACCTTAAACATAGAGTAGCCAGATAGCCTATGGTCACAGGTTTAAATCTATTGTTCTGCATCATCCTGTCTCACATTCATTATAAATTCATTATTTTTAAATATAGTATTTTCATTTATAGTTGTATTAGAGTTAACCTGGATTGGCTTCATAGACCTTCACTTTGTCTTTCCAGATGGTGTCATCTTGTAATGTATGAGAGGTACTTACAGTAAACAGAATTCTCAGTTTAGCTCATGGTTGTATTGGGAACAAGATCCATGTTCTTTTCCATCTCTTTCCAGATGCACTGAGTTAACTCCTCCATTTTACAGACAGCAAGCAGGGCACTTACTGATAAAAAGAAGTGTAGTTGGACATTGGTAAATACTTGGATGGTGGTGGGGGAAGCAAGCTGTGCTGTGGCCTATGTAATGCTCTGTGAGATGCATGAAGACACCAGGCTACCAGTTAGTAGAGTCAGTTGGAGTCAATGAAGACCATGGGAAGTAATGATTTAGGTGTACATGAAATGTGTCTGGGAAATAGGTGCTGAGAAATTCTGCAGTAGATTATATCAAAAACAGTCTGAACACCCTTGCTTCAGTGGTTTTCTCAATAATTTTAAGCTATAATTCTATAAGTGCTTCTCATTACTTGGTAATATTTTCTTTCCCCCAGTAAACCTTTTTGACAGCCAAGTGCTACAAGAAAAATGAAAGTGCATGTTTAGTTAAAATGAAGTACTGATTTTCTGTTTCCTGAGAAAGTGATAATAACTGTGTGATTTGCACAAAATATTTATGAACATTTGCTATCTATAATGATTTACTATCTGTTATGGGTGTCATAATGACATCACTAACTACTAGAAAACCAGAAAATAAAAATTTCCTAAAGAAGCAACAGCATATACTTCAAAAATTGGTAGGTATTTTTAAAATGCCCGAGGATAATAACTAAACATGAACAGTGGCAGGAAATGTGTTTAATTTTTTATATGACTTTTCATATATATGAAATGATTGTTCCTCTAAATTTATTTTACTCGTTAGATTCTGTTGTTTCCTTTGTAGGCATGAAAAGAAAAAGCTAGTTCTTAATAAATTGGCCATATTTTTTGAAGAACTTGGTAAACATTTAAGGAATGTGAGTTTTATGTCAGTGCCATCAAATGATTCAAATAGAAATAACAGTCAAATTAATTCCAATCATAGCTCAGTATTTTCAGCCAATTTATGCAATCAAAAAAAAAAAAAGCTTTGAATGCTCATTTAAGAGTAGATGAAATACTTGCAATTATTGTACATTTTATTGTAAATTTAAACATTTCAATATTGAAGGTAAAATTATTTGAATATAAATTGGTGTAGTGCAGTCTTATGATAAAACAAACAAAAACTAAAAAGCCACCTCTGACTATAGTAAGAGATTGATCAAGGTGAACCATATTTGAAATTGATTGTAATGCACACATAACTAATCAATGGATTTCCTACATGGCTCAGCAGTAAAGAATCCTCCTGCCAATGCAGGAGACTCAGATTCGATCTCTGTGTCAGGAAGGTCCCTTAGAGAAGGAAATGGCAACCCATTCCAGTATTTTTGCCTGGGAAATGCCACAGACAGAGGAGTCTTGTGGGATACAATCCATGGGGTCACAAAAAGAGTCGGACATGACTTACTGACCAAACAACAGCAACTAGTAGACTTCAGCCCAAACAATCTTTAATACTCTACCAGTTGAAGTCGAAATCAAGACTTGTCAAATTTTACAAACATTTTTATATATACAAATATTTTTATATATACATATACATACATGAGGACTTTTATCATGGATGCTAACACTCTATTTCAATCTCCTCTGCCTCCTGGGTTTTGTTTTGTATTTTATCTGTTTATCATTTCTTGGTGACTTCTGAGATGGTACTATCTTTCTGATTCATAAATTCCTTTTTCATGAAACATATCTGACTACTTATTTAGTGTATTCTTTATTTCAACTATGACTTTATTTATTTATTTTATCATTTTGTTTATATTTAATGTTTTCTCTCAATTTTTTGGGCTTCCCTGATAGCTCAGTTGGTAAAGAATCTGCCTGAAATGCAGGAGACCTGGGTTCAATTCCTGGGTTGGGAAGATCCCCTGGAGAAGGGAAAGGCTACTCACTCCAGTATTCTGGCCTAGAGAATTCCATGGACTGTATCAGACTGTGTGATACAGTCCATGGACTTGCAAAGAGCTGGACAAGACTGGGCGACTTTCACTCACTTGACTTTTTAATATTATTGTTGACTATAAAGGTAAATAATATATAGTGTTTTTCTAAAAGATTGTATACTTAAAATAAAACTAGGTTTCAAGGGACACACATAGGTCTAATTTAGTACTTTAATCACCAATTCTTAATTTGCATTGTTTTATACCCTATTTCCCGAGTATTTCAGGTTTAAATACAATCCTTCTTTTATTGGGTGCAATGGATGAATTATGTTCCCCTGAAAGATACATTCAAATTTTAGTCCCCAGTACCTGTAAATGTGGCTTTATTTGGAGATAGGGTCTTTGCAGATGTAATCAAGGTAAGGTCAAACTGAATTAGAGTCGGATCTAAAATCAATTCCCCATGCTCCTTGGAAGAAAAAACTATGACAACTTAGACAGCATATTAAAAAGCAGAGACATTACTTTGTCAACAAAGGTCCATTTAGTCAAAGCTATGGTTTTTCCAGTAGTCATGTATGGATGTGAGAGTTGGACCATAAAGAAAGCTGAGCACTGAAGAATTGATACTTTTGAACTGTGGTGTGGAGAAGACTCTTGAGAGTCCTTTGGACTACAAGGCGATCAATCCAGTTAATCCTAAAGGAAATCAGTCCTGAGTATTCATTTGGATGACTGATGCTGAAGCTGAAGCTCCAATACTTTGGCCACCTGATGCGAAGAACTGACTCACTGGAAAAGACCCTGATGCTGGGAAAGATTGAAGGCAGGAGGAGAAGGGGACAACAAAGGATGAGCTGGTTGGATGATATCACCGACTCAGTGGACATGAGTTTGAGCAAGCTCTGGGAGTTGGTGATGGACAAGGAAGCCTTGTATGCTGCAGTCCATGGGGTCACAAATAGACACAACTGAGTGACTGAACTGAACTGATCTGAAAGTCAGTGACTGGTATTTTTATAAGAGAAATAAAGGAGACTTGGATACAGAGAAGACCCAAGGGAAGAAGACTATGTGAAGATGAAGGCAGATATTACAGTGATGTATGTACCAGTCAAAGAGTGCCAAGGGTTTCCAGGAGCCACCAGAAACTATGAAGAAGCAAGGAAGAATTCTTCCCTAAGGCCTTTGGTGGGACATGACCTTGCCAATATCTTGATTTGATTTCTAGCCTCCAGAACTCTGAGAGAACAAATTTTTGTTGTGTTAAGCCACCCAATTTGTGGTGATTTGTTATGGCATCCCTAGAAAACTGATATATGATGAAAGGGGGTTTTATAGTCAGAAGCCCTTCCAAGCTATAGAGTTCTGGAATTTTGGCACCATTGCAAATAACAGTACTCCTTCAGGGTTTGTTCATTTCTCTGTGGAGAGGAACTTCATTACCTGCTTAAATCTGGTCAAAATACATGATTTGGTTCGCATTGGATGGTTCCCTTTATACCCCAGATTTCTGCCAGATTAATGCTTATTTTAGCTTAGCTTCTTTTAAGTCTTGTGTTGTTGTTGTTGTTTTTAATTTATGTATTTATTTATGGCTGTACTGGGTCTTCATTGCTGTGCATGGACTTTCTCTAGTTGTGGCGGGCAGGAACTACTCTCTAGTTGCTGTGCACGGGCTTCTTATTGGGGTGGTGTCTCTTGTTGCAGAGCATGGGCTCCAGAGCATGCAGGCTTCAGCAGTTGTAACACATGGGTTTAGTTGCTTCGTGGCATCTGGGATCTTCATGGACCAAGGATCAAACTCGTGTCCCCTGCATTGGCAGGCATATTCTCAACCACTGGGTCACCAGGGAAGTCCTAGTTTAGTTTAGTGTGTGTGTGTTTGTGTGTGTGTTTGTGTGTGTGCGTGTGTGTGTCCTCTTGGTTTTCTTAGCTTTACTAATCCTGTAACTAAAGGAAGAAGCAGAAAACTGTGAGCTCCTTGGAAAGAATGTGGGCAGTGAAGGGAACTGAACAGGGCGTCTGGTTCATGTGGACGCCCTCAGCATTCATTGCAGTGCCTTTCACACGCAGGGATGGAAGAGAAACCAAGGAAAGATTTTCTTGTGTTGGCTTTAAAGTCAGTAGGGTATCTATACACCATAGGAGTGTAGGACCACATGAGTGTCTTTTACTAAGTACTGAGGGATGATTTACCTTTTTCAGACTTAATTCTGCAACAGCCCCTTAACAGTCCACAATCAGGATTAGACACATTTCTGTTTTTGCTGCAGTGCAGAATTAGTTATCTAGTCATCAACTGCAATAATAATACTTCATAGTAATTTGAATACTCTTATAATTTTCTAATATTTTTGCTCCCCTAAATAACCATGAATTATTTATCACATTGTATTAGTACATATTTAATGTATGTGTGTAAACTAAGATTAGCAAGGTTTAGATATTTAACCTAAGTCACAGAACCCCAGTACAAGGCCCTGTCCAATACTGTATTTCAACAAAGTATTAAAAACTGTGAAAGATACTGAGAACATTGTTTTTTTCTTTTTGCCAAATTTCTGGTATATGTCATGGACACTAGTTAATGTGGAAAATGTTTTGTTTTTCCATCTCAAAGTCTGTCTTCTTAGTTTTGTATTATAGAGAAGAGTAGACTCTTGAGAATCCCTTGGACTGCAAGGAGATCCAACCAGTCCATTCCTGGGTGTTCTTTGGAAGAAATGATGCTAAAGCTGAAACTCCAGTACTTTGGCCACCTCATGCAAAGAGTTGACTCATTGGAAAAGACTCTGATGCTGGGAGGGATTGGGGGCAGGAGGAGAAGGGGAAGAGGATGAGATGGCTGGATGGCATCACCAACTCGATGGACATGAGTTTGAATGAACTCCGGGAGTTGGTGATGGACAGGGAGGCCTGGCATGCTGCAATTCATGGGGTTGCAAAGAGTCGGACACAACTGAGCGGCTGAACTGACCTGAACTGATACTGCCAGTAGGTTAACCAGGAGAACTAACTTGAAGTAGGAAATGAAGTAGAACATCTTTTGGCAGAAAATGGGAAGTAATCTACTAAATTTCTTTGGCAGGGTAGCCCAAAGGAGTCAGTCACTTTGGCAGTGATAGATGAGAGCAACTTAAAAAATGTCTTATTTTAGTAACATTCTTTTTTTTCAGGTTTTTTTTTTTTTTTTAAGTTTTATTGGAGTGTAGTTGATTTGCAGTGTTGTGTTAGTTTCTGCTGTACAGTAAAAGTGAATCAGTTATACACATACATATATCCCCTCTTTTTAAGATTCTTTTCCCACATAGGTCATTATATAATATTGAGTAGAGTTCCCTGTGCTCTACAGTTCTTGTTTAGTCACTAAGTCATGTCTCACTCTTTTTCAACCCCGTGGACTCTAGCCCTCCAGGCTCCTCTGTCCATGGGATTCTCCAGGCAAGAATACTGGAGTGGGTTGCCATTTCCTTCTCCAGGGGATCTTCCTGACCCAGGGATCGAACCCACTGCTCCTGCATTGCAGGCAGATTCCTTACTCCTTAGCTACCAGGGAATCCTACTTACTATTTTAGTAGGTCCTTATTAGGTATTTCTTTTATATATAATAGTAGTATATATGTGTCAATCCCAATCTCCCAATTTATCCCCACCCACTTTCTCCCTTGGTAATCATAAATTGTTTTCTATATCTGTAACTCTGTTTCCCTTTTGTAAATAAGTTCATTTGTAACCAATTTTTTTTTTTTTAAGATTCCTCATACAAGCAATAACATATGATACTTGCCTTTCTCTGTCTGACTTACTTCACTCACTTTGACAATCTCTAGGTCCAAGTAACATTCCTGATAATGTAGATGAGTTGCTTCTCTAGCTTTAAAGAAATTCAAGAGTTAGGAATGTCCACATAGAGAGGAAATGTGGGCTCCATTCTTATTTTGAAAAATGCTTTCTGGTGAAATAAATGCCCACATCATTGCCCCCCTGAGAACAACAGTTACTCACTGGAGAGCAACTTCTTGGACTTCTTAAGGTCATTACATGAATTTGAAATATTTTACTATACCCTGGGAAAATTCAGTTCAAAAAATTGGCTTTCAATTTGATTTTTTTAGATTGAAAATACTTTGATTTTTATTTAAATTTTTTTTCTTTGAAATAATTTTCTTATGTTAAAACTGCACCTATACCCTTGCTATGAATTATTATCTTAATAATGACCAGACCAATAAAGAGGGAAATAAAGTGGTGTCACTACATCATGAACTGCTACAGTGAAAATGTACATAATAGTTGAGCCAAAAGAGAGAGGGTTAAAGCAATAGTTTACTGGTTGTGGGTCTAGACAACTTTGCATTCTCATAGTCCAGAATTTTTCTTCTTAATGGACTGTTTTGTGTTTCCATTCATTCCACATTTCTCTAACTTTTTATTATGTGCCTTATATAGTAATTTTCAGTAAGACTAAATTTACTAAGGACTGTTACCACATTTTCTGAAGAACATCTATATTTAGAACTGTGAAAATTTAACTGAACTCTTGCTTTCAGGGCACACTGCCAATTACATACCTGAATAATGCTGAGATCATGGCCAGGATTGCGATTCCAGGAAGATATATAATAAAAAGGAAGGATTAAATTAAATGGGTGGAATTTTTTTTTTCCAGTGATTTCATTCAAGGAAAAATCCAAACTCTGGTACTAATTTGGATTCTGAAAAGACCAAATTAAGTTATTACACTATGTTTGCTAATAATATCAACTTTGATAATGAAGAAAATGCAATTGAGAAGAATTTTATGTGAAAATTATCTTTAGATGTTGTTCACATTGATAAATTCAAGAAATATATAAAACAAAATGTTTATTTTTAATAACATCATCTGCTAGATGGTGTTATTCTAATTCAAGAAAGATTTAACATTTCATTACCATTTAACTTCTTTTATTTAGTAATGAATCTTATTGATTGGTTACTTTTATTTCACTTGCATATATTGCACTGAAAACTGGGAAAATGGTCTCATATTTTTAATAAGCATCCTTATCTGAATTCCTTGCAAAGCGCTGAGAAAAATTCTGTTAAAAAATTTCCTCATCTTGGGCTTCCCTGGTGGCTCAGTTCTAAAGAATCTGCCTGCTAATGCAGGAGATACAAGTTCGATCCCTGATCTGGGAAGTTCCCACATGCTGAGGAACAGCTAAGCCTGTGGGCCACAAATATTAAGCCCCTGCAACTGCTGAAGCCCAAGTGCCCTAGAGCTCGTATTCCGCAACTAGAGAAGCCATGGCAACGAGAAGTCCGCACACCACAACTGGAGAGTAGCCCTGCCTGCTGCCACTGGAAGAAAGCCCATGCAGCAACAAAGACCTAGCACAGCCAGAAAGAAAGAAATTTTTTAAAAATTCCCTCATATTTTCATAATTAAATATACCAGTATTGTAAATTGGGAATAAAAAAATCTACTTGAGTTGATTTAGTAAATATAAGGGATTCTTATTTATAAAATAAATGTGTTCCTGACTATGGTAAACAGATAATTCGCCATCACTTCAAAATACTAGAAATTATGTGTTCAATAAATCTTATTTTAGATGTTCAAAGGGAATTTTTAGTGGAATTTCTTTGTAAATACCACTTTGTTTTTTATAATTCACTTTTTAGACCAAATTGGCATCGTAAATATACATTACATAAATAATTTATTGAAGACTCTCATTCTGTACACTTCTACCAGAGAGAAAAATTGCTAAGTTTGGCTTATTTTTCTCAATCCTGCTCTCCTGACCACCGCGAGCATTTCCTCAGTCCAGGGCTTGCATGAACTTTGGAAGGAGGGTCTGAAACCTGGGTGTCACTATGTCACATACACCACACTTGCAGGATGACAGAGGGAAAGTGAGTCACGATCTCTGATCTCTGCAAACACTTATCAAGAGCTGCATGAGAAGTCTAGAAAGAGTTCACCCCAGGATTTTCCATACCCTTATTAGAATTGTATAAAAGAGAAAATGAGTCAGAGGTGAACATTTGACTCTATAAAAAGCTATTCTGTCTTTGGTATAGGATATGACATTTCATTTCTAGGAAGCACAGTATGATGTAGTGGTTAAGAGCATACGCTGTGCATCAGACAGCTCAAAGTGCGTGTGTGACACTTAGAGTCACTCCACTTCAGGATAATTTACTTAACCTTTCTTTAACTTTCGTTTCCTCATTTGTAATAGAGCCTTGAAATAATACCTACCTCCTAGAGTTATTCTGAGAGTTAATGAGATAATACATGAAATCACTAGCATGTCTGGTACCACCTAGTAAGAACTGAATAAAAATGTGGGGTTGTTGCTTTGTTATCATTATCATCCATGGACAATTAAAGGAGAAGTTATAGGAAAATAGGAGAAAACAGAGTCCTTAACCTTCTAGGATTAAAAACATTATCATTGGCAGAAAAGGACAATTCTGAATTCAGTTATGAGTCACTGCACTCAAAATAAGGTAAAATCAAGGTACTTTCCTCCTACTAAAATCCCTTGTTACTCAAATATTTTCTATTTACTTAATTTATATTGTATAATAAATGACAGTGTTAGAACAAAAGAAAAATAAGACTAGTCTAGAGTTAGCCAACCTGACTGAAATGTAGTAGTGTTAAGTGTTAGTCGCTGAGGTGTGTCTGATTCTTTGTGACCCCATGGACTATAGCCCACCAGGCTCCTCTGTCCATGGGATTCTCCAGGCAAGAATACTGGAGTGGGTTGCAAATCCCTTCTCCAGGGTGTCTTCCCGACCGAGGGATCAAACCTGGGTCTCCTGCATTGCAGGCAGATTCTTTACCATCTGAGATACAGGGAAGTTGACTGTAATGTACAGCTGGCAAATCTCCCACATCCATTCAAAGTAGTGTATTTCACAGTGAGCAATATTCAGATGTGTGGAAGTGGTTATTGGCTTGTGAACAACAAACATCTCGAGAAACTTGTTTCCATAGGTTTCTACATAGTGAATTATCTCTAAGGAGACATTTGTACCACTTTTGTGATCTTCCTCTGGTCTCAATTTCAGATTAGCAGATGTACTTCTTAATTTTACTTTAGTTTCTTGTTGAATTTTTAAGAAGCAATCTAATTGGGAAAAGTTGGAAAAGTGTTAAAAATATTTTAGTTATTCCTAATTCCTAATCATTCAGTATCCGTATCCTATTATGATTTGACTATCCCTGCATGACATCATTTTGGCTGATGATTGTGTTTCAAGATTCATCATCTCTACTCTGGTAGGGTGATGAAAATGTCTAGGAAAATATTGTATTACTTTTGAGGAATGGAGAGATTTAGGTAAAGTATTTTTATTTAAATTATGACTGAAAATATGACTCAGTCAAAAATAGATTTGCTCTTGCATTTCAGCAATTTTGATTTATTTTTGAGAAAATAAGAAATGTCATTGAAATGTACTGTATACAGCATTGCATTTTTTCATACTGTGTGCACTGTCTTAATTCACTAATTTATATTTCTTAGGAAAACTATCTGACCTTGACTAATATTCATTAATGTAAGTGATTTTATATAAAAGATCTGCAATCTTTCCTTAAGTGCTTTTCAGAATTATTACAGAAATAATCTCCAGAATTTCTGTTGTTCTGTCTATCACAAGTTCATATGATGTAGAATGGGTTTTAAAAACATTCATCTTTGAGATTAATCCACTTAGATTAAAAGGAAATATCTTGCATATTTAACAACCTGGCTGAAAACCTAAAGTAGAATTTGAAATATGTCTGATGAGTTTCACCTGGTCTTTCTGGTCCACTCTTCATCATATTCATTACCTACATCTTACAAATCTCTTTTAAAGGAGAACATTGATAAGATTTTTCTTAACTTACATTGTTGCCATTGAGGTGGTTGCCAAGCTCATACATCCAGTGAATGGAAACAAATCCTTTTCAAAATAAATGTCAGCTCTGTGTTTATATCAGGTGAGGGCTTTAAAGTTGGTCCATTAGAACTGAATAGTCTAACAATGCAACTCAGAAAGATAAATGTACTTGTATACATGTATGTGTCTTTGTGGGGGTGTGTTTTTCTACTATCTCTCTGCTCTGCTAAGTTGCTTCAGTCGTGTCCGACTCTATGCGACCCCATAGACAGCAGCCCACCAGGCTTCCCTGTCCCTGGGATTCTCCAGGCAAGAACACTGGAGTGAGTTGCCATTTCCTTCTCCAATGCATGAAAGTGAAAAGTGAAAGTGAAGTTGCTCAGTCATGTCCAAACTCTTTGCGATCCCATGGACTGCAGCCTACCAGGCTCCTCCATCCATGGGATTTTCCAGGCAAGAGTACTGGAGTGGGGTGCCATTGCCTTCTCCGTTTCTACTATATGTATATATAAAATCTCACACATATATGATTTTTTTCTTCTTTTTTAAACTATAGTGCTGTACATAACTTTTGGTTTAGTGCTCTGTCTTCTAGATCAGTGGTATTCAAATATTTTGAATGTACACGTCATCAATAATATTTTAAAGCAAACATCCTTTCTGTTCACAATTATATTATAAATTCTTTGTACTACTGTACTCATATGCATATTATAACTATACAGAAAAAAATTAAAACTTAGAAAGGGCGTTTCATTTTATTAATACTACAGAAATACTTTCTCACCTTTGCTCTGTCTGATTTGAAAGCTTGGAAAATCTCGGTATTACACATGTTTCAAAAGTCTGGATCTCAGCTAGTTTTATTTTGATACTTGTCTTTAACTCGTCTTTTTATTGGATATAGTTGATAACTTATTTTCACCAACCCCTCCTCTAAGTCTTGCATAGCTTCTTCTAATCAGTACAGATATATTTATTAGTATTCAAAACCTTCTCAAAAGAATCTAGAAAATTTAAATATTGGTTTACCAAGTTTTGGAATATAATAATATACACTCAAGAAATAATCATGAGATAAGTCTGTGAACACTGAGAACCCACTCTGAGACAGTCTTGGGTCAAAACTCTATGTTTTTCTGTTTTCTACTATAGAGTCTTGAGCCAAAACTCTCCCTTTTCCTGTTTCCTGGTAGTTGCAGTGATGCTTCCACTAAACTAGGCTGAGATATCAGAAATTATTAGATAATGTAGAGGAGGAAGCCAGAAACTTAGGGAGATGGAAATTTTCAATTGAGTTTTGCTGCGAGACTTTCATTTTCACCTTATCACGTACCCAGAAAGGATCCTCAAGGACACTCTGTTAACCAAGAAATTAAATATGTATTGAGCTTCCCAGGTGGCTCAGTGGTAAAGAATTTGCCTGCCAGTGCAGGAGACACGGGAGCTGTGTGTTCGATCGCTGGGTCTCTCCTGGAGAAGGAAATGGCAACCCACTGAAAAATCCTATGGACAGAGGAGCCTGGTGGGCTACCATCCATAAGGTTGCAAACGAGTCAGACACAACTTAGTGACTGAGCATGCACACAAAATATATATTAGCTATGTAAGGATTAATATGTTTGAAAAATGCTAGGGAATGCATGTCTCTGTTAGGCTCAGTATGAAAGTTTCAAAAAGTCCTGGCTTTGAAACTAGTTCCCTGACTTACAGTCTGATGGAATCTCCTGTTGGCAGAGTCCCGTGGCTACAATTAATCACCAGAAAATGGTCATCTATTACTGAAATAAACAGTAGGCTATTGTGGTCATCACAACAGTTTGACCCATGAATGTCTTTGTTGGTAGTTAATTGATCACGGGGGCTTCCCTTGTGGCTTGGTGGTAAAGAATTCACCTGCCAATGCAGGAGACGCAGGTTCAATCCCTGGATCAGGAAGATCCCCTGGTGAAGGACATGGCAACCCACTCCAGTATTCTTGCCCGGGAAATCCCACAGAGGAGCCCAGTGGGCTATACTCCATGGGGTTGCAAAAGAGTTGGACACTGCTTAGTGACTAAACAACAACAAATTGATCATTGATCATACAATCCCTAGAACGCTCACTAAATAGGGAGGCTTGTAAAGTTAGGCTTCATTTAAAAAAAAGAAACCAAAAAAACACCTAAATCTGGAAATGAAATATGATTTGAGTTACATGAGTGAGAGTTGTGGTCACTCTCTCAACGTCCAGACATGAACCAGTTCACAGATCCTTGCAGAAATATCCTAGGATGTTGGAATGACTATGTACTTTGCAAGTTTCCTTCTATGTGTTCTCAAAGAGACTTACAGCCACTTACCAGAAGAACTCTGAGTTGAGGAAATAAACGCCAAGGAAATGCGAGCATTATTGGCTACCGACTTTGGATTATATAAATCTATTTAAGACTCAGAATGGAGATTGGGGGGCAAGTGGAGTTGGCCGCCATCTGTCTACAGTGGGTCACAGTGTCCATGTGCATTTTCTGCACCATAGTTATTTCTCTGGTGCCTGAAGGCATAGTTGCAACATGCAAATTTGGCTACTAACAGATTCCCCAGAATAACTGTCTGATAAAAAGAGTGAAGGCTATTAAGGGAGGGTGGGCCAAAGGTAAGACTCTGCAACTGCATGTCTAACTAAAAAGTTACACATAAGCAGTACTGCACCTCATGGTGAATTACAACACACATTAGTGCCACATACAAAGACATAAAATATTCAGAGATTTCTAGTTTATTCTCAAATAAGGCAACATATTTTTTTCTGTGCAGAAAATGGAAGAGTCTAGAATGACGGGATTATTGTAAAGCCATCAGAAGGTGATTCAAATTATACTTACTGTTCTAGGTGTAGTCTTATTTTCTAAAACCACCACTGCCTTGCACCTGCTATGCAGCTGTTTTTCCAGAAAATGCTTTTGAAGACTATTCTAATAAACAGAGAACAACTAGAAGCGATTTGCCTTCATCTGAAAGGCAACAGCAGTACCCTTATGCTCTGCGCTGCTGTGCTGTTACTAAGAAGGCAAAACAAACTCTCGTGCTCATCTGTCCTCTAAACTGTGACCATCTCATCATTTCATTTTCACTCTGATAGGTGATAACGTGTTCCAGCACTTCTGCGGCAAGAGTGAGTCGATACCTTTGATACCTAGTTTGGTAGATCGCATTTTCCCAAAATGGCTGCATCGTTATCTCCAACCCCACACACTTTTCATACAATGGGATTCTGACACGCCTCCCACTCAAAAGTAGAGTCAATTCTACATTCCTCTCCCCTTAAGGTGGGCTTTTCTAACTCCTTCAACCAGAAGAGCATGTCAGAAAGTGGTGCGACGTGTCCTACCCGACTCAGTGGTAAAAAATAAAATGCTTTCCATTCTATTCAGTAAATTATTTGTCCCGGAAGCCTCCACCTGCTATAGAAGCAGAAAGACTCTATACTGTAAGGAAATAGAAAGATCATACAGAGAGACCTGAGATTACATGAAGGGAGATATCTCGCCTTCCTCCAGCTGCCTCTGCACCCCATCCGTTCCAGTGCCAGCCACAATCTGACTGCACCTACATGAGAGATTCTGAGCCAGAGCTGCCCAGCCAAACCCTCCCCTTATTCTTGACTCATAGAAACCTTGAGAGATAATGAAATGATTGTTGTTATTTTGAGTGGCTAAGTTTTGGAGTGATTTGTTACACAACAGTAGAGCCCAAACACCTGGTAAGATATATGCCTGTCCACAGTGGAATATAAACCCAATGAAAATGTATGTGCTTGTCATCTCAGAGAAATTTCTGGTACTCCTGTAATACAGGGCACGTCAGGATATTACATCCGAAGTGAAGACAAGTTTCTATATTTTTCAAAACTCCAACCACTTAAGAAAGGAGCTTTGGGGATTTTGAAGGCAACAATTTATCACATTTGGGAGCAACTAAACCAGGGCTGCATTGTAAGAAGCTCCACTACCTGGACCTTATGTCTCTGTGAATGTAACATTGTTCAGTATTCACTATGATAGATTGGGATACTCTAAGGATCTTGTGGGAAGCCCTATTAGGAGAATCACAGTGCAAGTGTCTTGAATCCCAGAGCAGAACTGTACTTTTTCCAGGAAGTATTTATTCTCTTTGAAAGAAATAACCCCTAGTTATTAAGCCTTGTGCTCAGTTGTGTCTGACTCTTGGCTACTCCCTGGGCTGTAGCCCACCAGGCTCCTCTGTCTATGGAAGTTTCCAGACAAGAATATCGGAGCGGGTTGCCATTTCCTTCTTGAATCAGAGGATCTTCCCGAATCAGGGATCAAACCCGCATCTCTTGCATCTCCTACTTTGGCAGAGGGATTCTTTACCACCAGTGCCACCTGGGAAACCATTGAACTTTAGGGATACCAAGTGGTCAAGCAGATCGAGTGTCTATTAGAAGCAGGGTGTTTTTTGACCCACTGAGCCATAAATTTGGACAGTGGATCAACATCAGTTAAAGAGTTAGGTTAGAGCAGGTATGGAAGGCACCAGTATGCCACATGGTCAGGTGGCTCACAGTCTTAATGCATCTGCATTTCCTGCCTCTCCCTCAGCTACAACCTAGGCATCACGGGAACCGAGGAGAATATTCAAGCCTGATTTAGAGATGCGTCAGTACAATATGCTAGAACCAGTCCCAAGTGGGATGCTGCAGGGTTATACCTTACCTGAGGGGTATCCCACAAGTGTGAACAGGAAGGTAAATTCCCCAGTGGTCAGAATTTCAAGTGATACATGTGCTTGTCCACTTTGCTTAGAAATAAAAATGAACAGAGGTGTGGAACTATAGATTCGTGGGGAGCTATGAATGATTCTGTGGGATGACCTGATATTTGTAAGGAAGAAGATTGAAGGACTGGTGATAAGGGTTCCCAGAAAGGAAGTATGTCAAATGGAATCTCAGAGGTTACCCAGAGTGTGAGAATATTCATTTTACATGTGAATTCTCTGTAAGGGGGTTCTCCTGGGGTCTTTGAGACCATTTCAGGTGGCCCACAGATTCAGAACTATTTTCATAATAATATTAAGACATTATTTGCAGTTTTTGCTCATAATGTTTTGGGAGTATAGAGTGGTATTTTCTGGGGCAACATGATAGATGACAATTCACCATGTTGGTTTTCAAATCAGATATGAGACTTCATCTGTCTTCTAGTAAGACAGACATTAAAGAGACTTGCAAAAATGTAAAATAATGCTGTGCTAATCAGTTGCTATTTTATTTTTCATAAAAACCTATGTGTTGATAAAGACTGGAATGAATTATTAAAAATGAATAAAATACATTTCAAATTTTTCTCAATTTCTGTTTCTAATATATATAGTCCAGTTTTCCCAGATGATGCTAGTGGTAAAGAACCTGCCTGCCAATGCAGAAGACATAAGAGACACAGGTTGGAACCCTGGGTCTGGAGGATCCCTGGTAGTAGGAAATGGCAACCCACTCCAGTATTCTTGCCTGGAAAATTCCATGGGCAGAGGAGCCTGGCGAGTTCCAATCCATGAGGTCGCAAAGAGTCAGACATGACTGAGCACAGACACACACAAGAATATACAATCCACACCAGTAAAGCACTTTGAAGTTCACAATAGTTTTTTAGGGAATGAAGGGGTCCTAAGACCAGGACGTTTAAGAGCCACTCTTCTAGTCTGTCTCATGCTTTGTTGTCATCTTTATTTGTGTGTTTGGTTCACTTGCCTACACATTTGTCTACCAGATTGAATTGTTAGATTATTAATATAACCATTTCTTCAACTTAACAAGGCCATTTGGATCTGGATCTTTATGAGTTAAGAAGATTCACCATTTCTCTTTCCCTCATTTTTGATCCCTCTACAAATGAAAAAAAAAAAAAAAGGCTGTTCTCTATTTTATCAGATAACATCTTGATGAAAATATTTTCTCACCCTTGGCACAGATTGATCATGGCTGGGAACCCACTGATAATTATTCTTTGTCATGGTTCACCAAATGATGATGCATCTATCCCACACTTAAGTGGTCTGAACCACATTTTCCCACTTTATTACTGATTTGCTCTTTCGGGACAAAAACCAAAGCCATAGCAGTTTAGACCACAGTTTAATATCCCAGGTTTCTCCTTGTAGTCTACAACGTTACTAGAAAGACTCAAACTCAACTGCTTTGTCTTCTGTGGTGGGTAGCCCCTGGAGCGTGTGCCCAGTTCATTCAGCCTTCATTCAGCCTGCTGGAGCGTCTGTAGTCTCCTCTGGGCATGTACAGTTAGGGGTCAGTCAGTCCTTTATATGTGGATTTTGAGTATCTTTGTAGCTACTACCTCTCCAAAATTTTTCCCTTTAATTTCCCATGACTCTTACAGCCTCAAATACTATCATTATTGGGCTTCTCTGATAGCTCAGCTTGTAAAGAATCTGCCTACAATGGGGGAGACCTAGGTTCGATCCCTGGGTTAGGAAGATCCCCTGGAGAAGGTATAGGCTACCCACTCCAGTATTCTTGGGCTTCCCTGGTGGCTCAGCTGGTAGAGAATCCACCTGCAATGCGGGAGACCTAGATTCAATCCCGGAGTTGGAAAGACCCCCTGGATAAGGGAAAGGCTACCCACTCCAGTATTCTGGCCTGGAGAATTCCATGGACTGTATAGTCCATGGGGTCACAAAGAGTCAGACACGACTAAGCAACTTTCACTCATTATCAGAACACTTTACACCATAAGAATGTCACTTTCTTCTTGAGTTGTAACCATCCTGTGCTTCACAGAAAAGGTGGATGTCCCCAGGAGAGGTTATACAAAGGTGAATCTGACCCAGTGAGTCCCTTCCTTCACCATTCCCTCTTCCTTGACCCTAGTTTTTGTTTGGCTTTAGAGACTTTCAGTACTTTGAAATAGTCGGATTTTTTGTTGTTGTTGTTGTTAATGGAATTTATAATAATTATCTGTGTGAAGGTTAGTTTAAGGTAAACCACTGTTATCAGACTGCCATTTGATTTTAAAAAATACTTTTTTACGAGTAACTTTTACAGTTTTAACACTAATATACATTTATGTTTATGTCAAATCCCTGGGCTTATGAATGAAAGATGCTCCCTTTAAAGTTTATAATCAAATAGAAATAAAGTCATTATTGATCATGTGTTTTACTTTGCTAGCTCTCTTTTATATACATACACAGACACATTCTTATTCTTGCAGAAAGAAATCTATTTCTGTGCTGCTGCTGCTAAGTCGCTTCAGCCGTGTCCAACTCTGTGCAACCCCATAAACGGCAGCCCACCAGGCTCCCCTATCCCTGGGATTCTCCAGGCAAGAATACCGGAGTGGGTTGCCATTTCCTTCTCCAATGCGTGAAAGGGAAAAGTGAAAGTGAAGTCGCTCAGTCGTGTCCAGCTCTTCGTGACTCCATGGACTGCAGCCCACCAGGCTCCTCCGTCCATGGGATTTTCCAGGCAAGAGTACTGGAGTGGGGTGCCATTGCCTTCTCCCTATTTCTATGAGGACTAAGTTATTGACAGATAGTATTTCTTGTGGGAAAGTAAGATAAGGAAACTTCAACTCCTACCTTTGCTCCTAGAACACTAGCTACTTTTAGGACTATGATAGTTAATCTTGCATGTCAACTTGGCTAGGCTATAGTGTCAAACACCAGCTAGATGTTGCTGTAAGGGTATTTTTAGATATGATTAACATATACAATATTAAAGTAAAGAAGATTTAAATAAAGCAGATTTCTCTGTATAATATGTTGGGCCTCATCCAATCAGTTGAAGGCCTTAGCAACAAATACTGAGGTTTCTGGAAGAAATTTCCTCTCAAGACTGCAACATAGAAATCGTGCCTGAGTCTCCAGTCAATTGGCCTGCCCCACAAATTTGCCCTCAAGAGTGCAACATTAACTCTTACCTGAATTTTCAGCTTATTGGCCTGCCCTACTGGTTTTAGATTTGCCAACCTCCATAATTCTGTGAGTCACTTCTTTTAAATCTCACTTTCTATCTCTACCTGTATGTCTTGTTGGTTCTGTTCCTCTGGATACAAGGAGATTACGTAGTAACTCATGTCATCTACTATAATTGAGATGCTGATGTTCATTTTTGCCAAATTTTAAACTGCTGCATCCCCACTTCAGAAAAGTCCTTCAACATATATTGACTTTGTGATTGCTTTCAGTGAACATTTTAATATCATAAAGAAATTACATGAACAGAAATATTAAACAATTAGCATTTATTGACACTGTCTTTTTTTTTTTTTTACTTTTGAAAGAAGTAAGGCAAATGAAATGATTTGAATATAATCACTCTTACTTTGTAATTAAGTAATCTTATATTAAAAAGAAATATTGTAGCTCAGCTGATAAAGAATCTGCATGCAATGCAGGAGATCTGGGTTCAATCCTTCAGTTAGGAAAATCCCCTGGAGAAGGGAAAGCCTACACACTCCAGTATCCTGGATTGGAGAATTCCATGGACTGTATAGTCCATGGGGTCACAAAGAGTCCGACACAACTGACTGACTTTCACTCACAAGATATGTTAATATTACAATGCTTTCCATAAGTTTAAAAATTAAAAGGAAATGCATCAATGCTACAGTTTCACAAAATGTTATAAATTATTCACAAACCTTTGTTTTTGAAGGTTAAAAAAACGTTTTATTTAGAAATGTTGCAATGATTATACGCTGATTTAAATAGCTACGTTATACAAGAAATGGGGTAGCTCCCCTTGGCCGCTGCCCCTGACCTTGGACATGGGGTCGCTCCTCTCAGCCGAGCTCGTGCGCCATAGCAGCCAGCGCGCTCATGCACCATCAGACGCACTGGTCATAGCAAACACCCTCTTCCAACAACACAGGAGAAGACTCTACACATGGACATCACCACATGGTCAACACCAAAATCAGATTGATTATATTCTTTGCAGCCAAAGATGGAGAAGCTCTATACAGTCAGCAAAAACAAGACCGGGAGCTGACTGTGGCTCAGATCATGAACTCCTTATTGCCAAATTCAGACTTAAATTGAAGAAAGTGGGGAAAACCACTAGACCATTCAGGTATGACCTAAATCAAATCCCTTATGACTATACAGTAGAAGTGAGAAATAGATTCAAGGGTCTAGATCGGGTAGACAGAGTGCCTGATGAACTATGGATGGAGGTCCGTGATATTGTACAGGAGACAGGGAGCAAGACCATCCACAAGAAAAAGAATGCAAAAAAGCAAAATGGCTGTCTGAGGAGGCCTTACAAATAGCTGTGAAAAGAAGAGAAGCGAAAAGCAAAGGAGAAAAGGAAAGATATACCCATTTGAATGCAGAGTTCCAAAGAATAGCAAGGAGAGATAAGAAAGCCTTCCTCAGCAATCAATGCAAAGAAATAGAGGAAAACAACAGAATGGGAAAGACTAGAGATCTCTTCAAGAAAATTAGATATACCAAGGGAACATTTCATGAAAAGATGGGCTCAATAAAGGACAGAAATGGTATGGACCTAACAAAAGCAGAAGATATTAAGAAGAGGTGGCAAAAATACACAGAACTGTACAAAAAGATCTTCATGACCCCATAATCACGAAGGTGTGATCACTCCTACTCACCTAGAGCTGGACATCCTGGAATGTGAAGTCAGGTGGGCCTTAGGAAGCATCACTATGAACAAAGCTAGTGGAGGCAATGGAATTCCAGTTGAGCTACTTCAAATTTTAAAAGATGATGCTGTGAATGTGCTGCACTCAATATGTCAGCAAATTTGGAAAACTCAGCAGTGGCCACAGCACTGGGAAAGGTCAGTTTTTATTCCAATCCCAAAGAAAGACAATGCCAAAGAATGCTCAAACTACTGCACAGTTGCACTCATCTCACATGCAAGCAAAATAATGCTCAAAATTCTCCAAGCCAGGCTTCAGCAATTCATGAACCATGAACTTCCAGATGTTCAAGCTGGTTTTAGAAAAGGCAAAGGAACCAGAGATCAAATTGCCAGCATCCTCTGGATCATGGAAAAAGCAAGAGAGTTCCAGAAAAACATCTATTTCTGCTTTATTGACTATGCCAAAGCCTTTGACTGTGTGGATCACAATAAACTGTGGAAAATTCTGAAAGAGATGGGAATACCAGACCACCTGACCTGCCTCTTGAGAAACCTGTATGCAGGTCAGGAAGCAACGGTTAGAACTGGACATGAAACAACAGACTGGTTCCAAATAGGAAAAGGAGTACATCAAGGCTGTATATTGTTACCCTGCTTATTTAACTTCTATGCAGAGTACATCATGAGAAACACTGGACTGGAAGAAGCACAAGCTAGAATCAAGATTGCCGGGAAAAATATCAATAACCTCAGATATGCAGATGACACCACCCTTATGGCAGAAAGTGAAAAGGAACTAAAAAGCCTCTTGATGAAAGTGAAAGAGGAGAGTGCAAAAGTTGACTTCAAGCTCAACATTCAGAAAATGAAGATCATGGCATCTGGTCCCATCACTTCATGGGAAATAGATGGGGAGGCTGACTTTATTTTTCTGGGCTCCAAAATCACTGTAGATGGTGATTGCAGCCATGAAATTAAAAGACGCTTGTTCCTTGGAAGGAAAGTTATGACCAACCTAGACAGCCTATTCAAAAGCAGAAACATTGCTTTGCCAACAAAGGTCCTTCTAGTCAAGGCTATGGTTTTTCCAGTGGTCATGTATGGATGTGAGAGTTGGACTGTGAAGAAAGCTGAGTGCCAAAGAATTGATGCTTTTGAACTGTGGTGTTGGAGAAGACTCTTGAGAGTCCCTTGGACTGCAAGGGGATCCAGCCAGTCCATTCTGAAGGAGATCAGCCCTGGGATTTCTTTGGAAGGAATGATGCTAAAGCTGAAACTCCAATACTTTGGCCACTTTATGTGGAGAGCTGACTCGTTTGAAAAGACCCTGATGCTGGGAAAGACTGAGGGCAGGAGGAGAAGGGGACGACAGAGGATGAGATGGTTAGATGGCATCACCGACACAATGGATATGGTTTTGGGTGGACTCCAGGAGTTGGTGATGGACAGGGAGGCCTGGCGTGCTGTGATTCATGGGGTTGCAAAGAGTGGAACACGACTGAGCTACTGAACTAAACTGACAAGAAATGACTTAAAAAATCCCCTTTCTGATGTCCTTCAAGAGGTGGCTGCCATTATGTGTGGCCTATTTTTTTTCAAACCTCCAATTTCAGACTGGGGTTAAGCAGAACTATTGCTGACAATTTCCCTCTTATCATTCTTGGGCTCCACAAAAAGTGCTAGACCTTTGAGCAAACAAATAGGTTACTGGAAATAGAACCTGGGGCAAGACAAAGCCGCGGGCGGTGAAGGTCTCGCTCATCCTATCTCCTCACTCCTGTTTTCTCCGTTTTGTGGTTATTTTTAGTCTGCAAGGTAGCATCTCCTTTAAGCCCTCAGTTTGCTTTTAAATATCACACAAAATAGAAATGAAAGAAGATGACTTCAATTTTCTGTCATTTCCTTTTCTTTTCTTACCATTTTTTTTAAATTTACGAGATGTGAAGTTGTTAAATTATTCACAAGAAACAATAATGAGATTTTTGAACTTGTACGTGAAGGTAAATAATGCTAGTGGCATTGTGTCTCCTTAAGTGTATAATAGAAGAGACTCCCTTGAACTCACAGTGCCTGTCCTGACTCTACCAGCTTCTGTGGCTGCATTTCGTAATGACTTCCAGGCTGGGCTAATAACACATGGCCTTTTCACCATTGGATACTCAGTGTATGAGCACTGTACAGATCACAGCTCACGGGCAAATATATGTGGGTTTTTCAGGGGGAGAGTGAAAAATCAAGAAAAATGGAAATAAGAGTATATCTTATCAAGGGAAAGGTTCTATGACATTTGAATTTCAGTATCTCTCCAATGAGGCTTTTTGTTTTTTTAAACAAGAAAACTACACTTTCATTTTTAACAAAATTCTTTTTTAAAAAATTTGGAATATAGTTGCTTTACAATGTTGTGGGGGGTTTATGTTTAAATTTTTTGATGGTGACCATTTTAAAAATAATTTTATTTATTTATTTAGATTTTTGGCTGTTCTGGGTCTTTGTTGCTGCACAAGATACTCTCTAGCTGTGGTGTGCAGGTGTGCAGGGCTTCTCTTGTGCAGCACAGGTTCTAGGATGCTCAGGCTTCCATAGCTGCAGCACGTGGGCTCTATGGTTGTGGCTCCCAGGCTCTAGAGCACAGACTCAGTAGTTGTGGCGCACGGGCCTAGTTGCTCTGCAGCATGTGAGATCTTCTTGGATCAGATATCCATCCTGTGTTCTCTGCATTGGTAGTCAGATTCTTTACCACTGAGCCACCAGGGAAGCCCTGATGGGGGCCGTTTTTAAAGTCTTTATTGAATTTGCTACAATATTGCATCTGTTTCAGGTTTTCTGGGTTTTCTGGGTTTTCTGGCCTTGAGGTGTGTAGGATCTTAGCTCCCCAACTAGGGACCAAACACACACCCCCTGCATTGTAAGGCAAAGTCTTAAGTACTAGACTGCCAGGGAAGTCAGAGTGTTGTGTTATTATCTAAGAAGATACTATCCATTTGTTAGATGTGGAATACTCCTCAACTGTAAATGCAAAAGCCCGCTGACTCCCTGTGCTTGGCCTGAAGTAAAGGCATTGCCACTTGCTCAGTAGAGAAATGGAGTGGGAGCAGCACCCCCGTCGGGAGCACTGTCGTGAGGGCTGTTACCTGAGATGGTCCCTCCATTGTGCATCTCTAGAAGGTAGGGTTGTCCTGATTGTTTATATTTCCCATCAAAGGTGAAAAAATTAAGAGTCATTCTTTACCACTTCAATGAAGAATTGTACAAATGTCCCCTTGCTAATGGACTTCCCAGGTGGCACTAGTGGTAAAGAGCCTGCCTGTCAACACAGGTGACATAAGAGACGCAGGTTCGATCTCTGGGTTGGGAAGATCCCCTGGAGGAGGGCATGACAACCCACTCCAGTATTCTTGCCTGGAGAATCCCCATGGACAGAAGAGGCTGGTGGGCGACAGTCCATGGGGTCACACAGAGTTGGACACGACCAAAGTGACTTAGCATGCACACACTCCATCCCCTTGCCAGAAAGCAGAAAATACGCACCTCTGGACCAAACTCACCCAGAGTGCAGAATGGGCAAAGGGGAAGTCAGGAGTGCTCTGGAAAACAGCTCTGTTTGTAGCTCCACTAATCGTAATTCAAGTGTAATTGTCACTAGTTCTGCTGAAGCTGGAGAGTGTCATTTACCTGTTTCCTATCTTTCAACACCGTGTCTGCTTTCTGAGAGAAGTTAATACACCAGGTAAAGCTTTCAAGAAGTTTAAGATATAGCCTGTTTATGGCTTGTGCAACAGTAAGGACTTTTTGTGGTCATGTGAAGGCATGCTTTCTGATAATGATCATTTTATGGGACTTGCCTTAAACTGCATGACATGGAGGAAGGGAAAAAGGCTATTGTCTTTTCATTTGTCATTTCTTAGGGTCTAGATGTTCAGGGTCTAGATCCCCAGGGTTTAGATGCTAGACCTAAAGAGAGGGGCCAACCTGATCCTTCTGGAAGCTGACACAACATGGCTTCAGTTTGGGTAGGACCGTGGGCTCTTTGTAGGGTATGTAACTTTGAGGTGATGAGAAATGGTTCTCTAATCTCTAAAGCACTGTTCCCATGGCACCTTCTTTAAGGGCTGTGGGTGCTAGACATCAGTAAGCAGGGTGCTACAGAAAACCCTGAAATAATCATAAGCAGAAGGGAAATACCCCACAGCATCTTGGGATAAATGGAGCAGTCTGTTCTGATGGCCTGTTGTACAGGGGAGCCTGCACATAGGCCAGCAGACCGTGAATTCAGTCAATGTGATCTCAGTTGAACCCATAGTTTGGAGTGGCCTAGGGACATTTGAGTTATATATATATATTAATAAAATTGATGAACATTTGCTTTTCCCTGTTACTTTGCTAGATGATATTGAATTAACAATCCTTAAGTTGCCTTGTAACAATGTCACTCATTACTATTTATATATTAACTAAATATACTCAATTGAATAATCTTACACTTGACTTCTTTCTATTTATTTTTCTCACTACTAGCAGCTTTTGTATTTTTTCTATTTCTATGGCACATACAAAGAATTATTTATGAATACACAGTGAAACAAAGAAATCTGCCTATTCAAGTATGCCTGAAAAATACTAGTAATGGCTCCTTTGCATATATGTCATATTCTTTTGTGGGAATTGGAAAATAATTAAAAACAACTTTCATTTGCATTACAGTTAGTGTTTCACAGCCCTTTCATAATTCAGTTTTTCTTCTTCAAACTCTGAAATCTGGGTAAAACAGATGTTATTATTCCTATTTTATTAATAAGTGATATAGAGCCATTTGACTAGACTTCCTGAGAAAGAAAATGACTGAGCAAGCCTTGGTCTTAAAACAGAGTGTGAGAAAATCAATTTGATTGATTCATTCAAGAAATATTAAGTATTTTTACTGTGTGTTTCAAGTACTTTCTGTTAGATGCCCCATAATGAACAAATAACACTAGAATCCATGCCTTCATAGAGCTCAGATTTTCATGGGTGAGACACATACATTTATTCAAATAAGTGAGTAAAATATACAGTGTAAAGTGTGGTAATGTATGCTATGGAGAAAAATGAAGCTGGATTAGGGGGATAGTGTGTGTGTATGTGTGCCTGTGTTGGGGAGATGGGGCATGGTATTTTAAACCATTTTCCAGAAAATGTTTCAATGAGAAAAGATCCAAAAGCCTTGAGGGAGTAAGCATGGGATATGAGGGAAGGGCATGCCAGGCAAGAGGAGTGACCAGTGCAGAGCACCGAGGCTTGCCTGCTATATGAGATAAATGCCGATAGCATGGTGAGTAGGCTAGGAAAAAAAAAAGAGAAAGAGAAAGTCACAAGATCAGAGAGGTATGCATCAATCATTAAATTTTGGTTCCCAACTTCTCAATGATATATCTTTTTCAAGAGATTTTCTTTGCCGTTTCAGGGGAATTTCAAAGTGTGGTGCTAGTGGGAGCAGAGACCTGGAAATGTTAGAAATGGGAATTTCCAGGCCTCATCCCAGATTTGGGGGCTTCCCTGGTGGCTCAGATAGTAAAGAATCTGCCTTCAATGCAGGAAGTTCAGTTCAGTCACTCAGTCACGTCCAACTCTTTGAGATCCCATGGACTGCAGAACGCCAGGCCTCCCTGTCCATCACCAACTCCCAGAGCTCACTCAAACTCATGTCCATTGAGTTGGTGATGCCATCCAACCGTCTCATCCTCTGTTGACCCCTTCTCCTCCTGCCTTCAATTTTTCCCAGCATCAGGGTCTTTTCCAATGAGTCAGTTCTTCACATCAGGTGGCCAAAGTATTGGAGTTTCAGCTTCAGCATCAGTCATTCCAATGAATATTCAGGGCTGATTTCCTTTAGGATGGACTGGTTTGATCTTCTTGCAGTCCAAGGGACTCTCAAGAGCCTTCTCCACACCACAGTTCAAAAGCATCAATTCTTCAGTGCTCAGCTTTCTTTATGGTCCAACTCTCACATCCATACATGACTACTGGAATGCAGGAAACCCAACTTCAATCCCTTGGTTGAGAAGATTCCTCTGGAGAAGGGAATGGCAACCCACTCCAGTAGAGGAGACTGTTGGGCTACAGGCCATGGAGTTGCAATGAGTGGGACACAACTGAGCAACTAGCACTTTCACTTTCATCCCAGATTTGCTGAATCAAAAACTTCGGGAGGAAGCCAGAAATTTGTGTTTTATCAATCCCTCATGGGATTCTTCCCTGGTGGCTCAGAAGGTAAAGCGTCTGCCTACAATGTGGGAGACCCGGATTCAATCCCTGGGTCGGGAAGATCTCCTGGAGAAGGAAATGGCAACCCACTCCAGTATTCTTGCCTGGGAAATCCCATGGACGGAGCATCCTGGTAGGCTACAGTCCATGGGGTCGCAAAGAGTCAGACACGACTGAGCGGCTTCACTTCACTTCATGGGATTCTGATGCAGGTTAAACTTTAAGAACCAGTTGTTATTGTTCAGTTGCTAAGTCCAGTGCAACTCTTTGCAACCCCATGAACTGCAGCATGACAGACTTCCCTGTCCTTCACTGTCTCCTGAGTTTGTGCAGACTCGTGTCCTTTAGGTCGGTAGTGCCTTTCAGCCATCTCATCCTCTGTCACACCCTTTTCTTCCTGCCCTCAATCTTTCCCAACATCAGGATCTTTTCCAGTGAGTCGACTCTTCACATCAGATGGCCAAAGTTTTGGAGCTTCAGCTTCAGCACCAGAAAAACTAAGCTGTTTTCTCAACAGATTTTCAAGAAACTCTCCCTCTGGACTCTACTTGGACCTCCAGTTGTATCCTATCACCCTCCCTCAGGCTCAGCAAGCTTTGCCACACTGACCGAACCACCATGGTGACTCAAGTTCAGACCTGTTCCATCTCTCTTTCCTGTTTCTTCTTTTTCAGGATGCTTTGCAATTCTGATACCCTCTTTATGAATTCAGACTCAATCATCTAGACCCATCCAAAGCATCTCCTCCTTGGCATTCCCACTGCTCAGTGTTCATAAATGGTACCTCAGTTCATAACATTTATGTGTGAGTTAATTACCCATATGTCTTCCTTCCTTTCTAGACCATAAACACTGTGAGGACTGAGGCCATGAGCTTGGGTTGTGTCATCAGTGGCAACATGGTGCCTGACCCATAGTGCCTGGAAAATCTGTGTTATCATTGAATGAATGAAGGACAAGGAATTAAGCTATCATCAGCTGCTGCTGTTTCAGCAGACATGTGTGGCCACTCTTGCGTTAGAAATTCAAGAGCAATGCTGGCTGAAGGAGATTCCAAGGAAAGCATCTGGCTGAAGGTGGGGGTTTAGACTGAACTATGAGGTGCTTGCTGGGGAAGATGAGTTCCAAAGCAGAGCCCTGAGCTCTGAGCCAGAGGGGAAGCTAGGACAGTGCTGGACTTCCAGGAGAAACCTGAAAGGTGATGTTGGTCCAAATTGTCAGGGAGGCGGTCATGTGCAATAGTCATGCTGTGGTGGGGGTCCGGGGAGCTTTCAAATCCAGGGTTGAGTCCTGTCTTCCACAGTTAGTTGTGTGACCAGAGCAAACAATTCATTCTTCCCGAAGCTCAGATTCCTTTTATATAAAGTGGGGATAGTTATAGTTCTTAACAGTGTGTGCTCGGTCATCTTCAGTCATGTCTGACTTGTTGCCACCCTGTGGACTGTAGCCCACCAGGCTCCCCTGTCCATGGGATTCTCCAGGCAAGAATATTGGAGTGGGTTGCCATGCCCTCTTCCAGGAATCCACCGTACATCTCCTGGCATCTCCTGCATTGTAGGCAGATTCTTTACCACTCAGCCACCAGGAAAGCCTACCTAACAACAGGAGCTAACATTTATTGAGTGTTTCTACAGGTTATTTCTTTTAGTCTTTGCAATCGCTCTGGGAAGTTGGTGCTCAGATCTCCTTTTTCACAGCACAGAGACTTGCCAGCCTGCCTAGAGTCATGTGAGGAGATAGAAGGTAGGATGTGGACTTGAGCCCAACTGTCTGGCTCTGGGACCAGTTACTTGCCATGCTAGACCATCTCTTTAGGGGTCTGTCAGATCATATATGTAAACTCCCCAGAAAGTGATTAAATAACAGTCACATATTTTTGAGGACCAAGCTGGCTTCAAGATGTGAGAGAGAAATAATCCCCAAATATGGGAAAGAATTTTGGAATGAACACCAAATCTCTCCTTGGTTTTGTTTTGTTTTTTCTCTCCCTTGGCTGTGAGAAGTATGTTCTCCCAATTCTGCTGTTTGCCCATTAACCTTTTCCCACCTGATATTGGCCCTCCCTGGTGGATCAGGGGTAAAGAATCTGCCTGTCAATGGGTTCAATCCCCGGGTCGGGAAGATCTCCTTGGGAAAGAAATGGCAACCCACTCCAGTATATCTTGCCTGCGAAATCCCATGGATGGAGGAGCCTGGCAGGCTATAGTGTGTTGCTTTGCAGAAGAGCAGGACATGACTTAGCAACTGAACAACAACAGCACTTGATATTGACCGTATCCTTGCTCCCAAAAAGAAATTTACTGTTTCAAAGTCAGTAACCTTAATCCAGTTATGAAGGGTGATGTTTTAGACAACACAATATTAGCATCTGGTGAAAAGCATTGGAGCCTCCCTCTCTAAACATCCTAGAGAAAGCACACAAGTGGTGAGGTGTGGTGTTTGGGTCTTTTCTGTTTCTGAGAGTGAGATCTCCACCCTGTGGCTTCGACGCACAAGAATACCACCCTTTGGAAGAGTTTCTGACAGGGTCCTGACATGAGGACAATGCAAAAGGGCTGTGCTAGTCCTAAGGAACAGCCTCTATTGGGAGAGCTAAGGCAGGCACGTCTCAGGCACATTTTCTCTGAGTTCCGCAGACTGAGTGATTCCCAAGCTGAGAAGGCTTTGCCCAGTAGGTCTAGAGTTCTTCAAGAACACCACTTAACAGACAGCCAGGATCCATTTTTCTGAGGTCACAGGAAGGACAGCCCCTCCCAGCTAACTTTTAAAGGTGAAGGTCTACATCTTCTCCTCTGGAACTTCAGGGAAAAAGGCAGGAACAACCATGGAAGCCGTTGTCAGACTCAGGATCCTAAGATGACCTCGACTTCCAAGGGCACAGGGTTGGCCTTCACTTCTTCAAAGATTCCATTTTAACACCTCAAATTTGGTTGACCATCTGCCTGGTGGCAGCAGGGTTTGTCTAGCTGTGAACCTGGGAAAGTCATGTGTGTTCCCATCTTGGTACAGAGTGAAGAATGGGCCTGTGTTGATTGAATCGTGTTCCTCAAAAAGATATGTTGAAATCCTCACCTGGCAGTTTATGTAAATGACCCTTATTTGGAAACAGGGTCTTGAAGATGTAATCAAATTAATTTAATATGACTGGTGTTATTATACGGAGAAGGCAATGGCACCCCACTCCAGCACTCTTGCTTGGAAAATCCCATGGACGGAGGAGCCTGGTAGGCTGCAGTCCATGGGGTCGCTAAGAGTCGGACACGACTGAGCGGCTTCACTTTCACTTTTCCCTTTCATGCATTGGAGAAGGAAATGGCAACCCACTCCAGTGTTCTTGCCTGGAGAATCCCAGGGACAGTGGAGCCTGGTGGGCTTCCGTCTATGGGGGCGCACAGAGTCGGACACTACTGAAGCGACTTAGCAGCAGCAGCAGCAGGTATCATTATAAGAGGGGAGTTTAGACAAAGAAAGACATGCCATGTAAAGACACAAAGACATAGCAGGAAGGCAGATGAGGCCACTGCAAATCAAGGAACACTGGGGGTTATGAGATGTGCGAAGAAATCGGGAAACGTCCTTCCCAGAGGTGCTGAAGGAAGCCTGGCCCTGCCAACACCTTAATCTTGGACTTCTGGGCACTAGAACTGTAAGAGGATAAATTTCCATCGTTTGAGACAACACAGTTTGTGGCACTTTGTTATACATCCTGAGGGAACTAATACAGGGTCCCATTTGGAAATGAAGGGATAGGTAACTCAGCCTGAGCACTCAGGGAGTGATGGGTGTCTCTTTCAGATGTCAGGGTGATGACAGGGCAGGCAGGCACTCTTCCAGAACTGTGAGTGGTGGTAACACCGGGGATAGTCTTTTCACTAGTTCAGTGGACAGTAAGGGTTGTTACTGCCGCCGCCGCCCCCCGCCCCCGCCCCCCGCCCCCCACGACTCAGCCCAGCGTGCAGTCACCTTCCTGAGCTGAGCTGGGCTGCTTGCTCTTGTGCTTCAGGCTGCCGGCCACTGCTCCGCTCCTTACCTGGTTGAAAGAACCTGTCATCAGGAACCACAGGATTCCAGAGAGGCAGCCTGGCCAATGACCTTGACAACCTCATGACATAATAATGCTTTAAACCACTCCCTGGCTGCAGGTCTAATGAGATTCTAGCCCCTGCTGTCTCCTCCCAGCCCAGGTGGCTAAAGTGTGAACAGGTAGCTCACTTCCAGGGATCCCTTTCGTGGTCTCTGCAGGATGCATTTTCATCGTCAATGAATGGGGAATCCAGCCATGTCCCAGAGGCACAGAAGTGTTGCTAAGGGACCTGAGATGACTGCTGGTGGGTCGGGTTTGGCTGTGGGCGCCCCAAGCCTGCTCTGCTGCTGTGAGGATTTCCTTGTTCTCTTTTCCTCCTTCTCTTCGTGATGCTTTAGTTCGGATCCCCTGAAGCAGTTCAGCAGCAAAGAGTGAATGTGACCCTCAGTAAAATGGGTTTCTGGGAACTTCCCCACCAGAACTGAATCCTGAGTACATCAGAGAATTATCCCAAGGGATTTCATAACAAAGCAGTTTCTCTCTCTTTGTTTCCAGCCATCCTCCCTCCAAATGTTTAGGGTTTTGAAAGCATGTCTTTAAAAAGCAAAGGCCTGGAGCAGAGTCGACATCAATATCTTGCATGCATGGCTTTACAGTACTCCAAGTTCTTCTGCAGAGTAGCCCCAAGCCACGTACTGATTAGCCAGAAACTGGGAGTGGGATGGGGGTGGGGGTAGGGGGCCTTTCTCCATCTGCAGCTGTGATTTAACAAAGGCCTAAAGTTGGTGTGTTCTTGGCTCTGTGTGAGAGATTTAATTTCTTGTCTCTTTCAATGAGTAAGTGACCATTTATCTCCTAACAGCAGGCAAGAGAGAGGGTGAACAGGAAGACCCGTGAGCTATATCTCTCCAGGACTGGTGTTGATGTCAGCTGCCATAAACCAACAGACAGAGCTGAGCCCCTAATGTCAGAGCTCCATCTCCTGGGTTCCTGTGAGGTGAGGGCCAAGGCTAGGGGACATTTTTTGAGGATTATTTTACCTGCTCAGATAGACAAGGAGTCCTGATACACTCACTGTTAGAACATAATGGACTGTGGCTGATGGTCCCGATGTCCCATCCTTGAAAGCCATGCTCATGTCAAAGCTACAAAATCCTTTGTTAAGCAGCTCTCAGGCCGGGAAAGTATTTTTCTGGATGGTCAAAGGAAGTTCAGTGGCAAGTGGTTCAAAATCTCCTCAAACATATAGAAACTGTTTTCCAATACTGAGCCAACTTTACTGTGACAACAGCTTCCTAATCCCCACAGTCATTCTGCCCCTTCAGTTAATCCTTCAAAATGATGACTTGTCATCTTGCTGGACCTGACATGAAGGTGGGGTAATCTCACAATCTAGACAGGACACAAGAAAGAGGGAGTCAGAACAGAAGGCCCCTGGGCCTCAGCATGGCCCCCACACCGGCAGGACTAACGGAACCAGCGCTACTGGTGGAGGCCCAGTGGTGATCTCTAGGGATGCCTTTCCCCTCCCCTCTCTTGGGGTAACATCCTGATGTGTCTCTAAATGAAAACTGGCACTTTTTCATTCGATTGTGCTTCTCAGCATAAATCGAAACATCTGGAAACAGTTGCATGCGGAGAAAACATTGGTACTAGTAGGACACAGTTGAGGTCACTTTTTAATTTCCGTGATTAGAATTAATTAATATGAGCATGCTGTGTACCATCTAGAGATTTGCCTTCAAACAGCATCACCACATGATTTCAGTGGCTGCTTTGCAGTTTCATTTATGATCTTTTTTATGCCAAGCCAAAGGCAAATGATATCATAGCATTCTGAAAAGGAAGATTTTACAGTAGTTCAGATCAAAAAGGGGAGAGGGAAAATGAATCATTTTGGGGCCTCCAGAATATAGGCATGCCGAAATCCAAAGAACTTGTGCTGCGGCAGCCAGTACCATATGTATGTTGGGAGCAGATGTATTATGCAGATTCCATTTTTGCACAGGCAAACTTGCAGCCATTCATCAGCAAAAAGTGTAGCAGTAAAAAAGCAATGCAGAATTTTCTGTTGATTCTAGCAGTAAGTGGATTAGATATCTATTTAATGCAGCTTTCAATAACACTGCAATGTGAAACTTATCTTCCAGTGAGCAAGCTAGATGGTTGTGTAGTTATCAAGGTTCACCTTATTAAAATGTGTATCTCGGGATTGAGAAGATTTCAGATTGCTGTGAGGCCTGATTATTCTGAATGAGCAAAACAAAGCTTTAAAATGTTATAGTGCATTTTTGTACAACTTATTTATGCCAAAGGGGTTTGTAATTTAGTTTCATGTTTTTGCAAGTTCAAGTCACAAAGAACTTATTGGGGGCAGGAGCGGTCTGTTGAATTTTTTCTCCTTTACAAAGACTCATACAGGCAGCCTCCAAGATGGCCCCAGCAATCCCAGCTCTGGGTATTCTTGCCCTGTGTAATCATGGCCCATGTTGTATCAGTTGGTCAGTGGGACTAATAGAATGCTGCAAAGTGATGGGATGTCATTTCTGCTTCTCTCTCTCGCTCAGATCATTCACTCTGAGGAAGCCAGCTGCCACATCACGAAGACCCTCTGGCTATACTATGAAGAAACTCCCATGACAAGGATCTAAGGCCTCATGGCCTTAAAAGCCATGAGAGGGAGCATCTTGGAGCTGATCCTCTATACCCAGCCTTCAGGGGACTGCAGACTGCAAGGCAACAGCTTAACTTGGAGGCCCTGAATTGGAACCATCCAACTACCCAGCTGTGCTGCTCTGGGATCCCTGAACATCAGAGACTGTAAGTGTTTGTTATTTTAAGCTATTGGTTATGTGGTAGCAGATATCTGATGTAGGCGCCTGTGTATAACTAATAACTGAGAAGCACTATGAAACGTCACTTCCTGAATTCAGGCAGTAGATGTGTTTACTGCTTAGTCACTGACCATAAGCATTATTTTTTAAAATGATATCAGCCTCGTCTCTTAGGGTGAACTCAATAGTGACATTCATCCGTGTTCATGTAATCTCTCAAAAACTATACATAGGAACAAGGTCAGCATTTAACACTGTCATTCCTTGTTATTGCTATGGATCACCCCCTTCCTGATCCACTTTGATGAGGAACAAATGCCTGGTATATCTCCTGGTTGGTCTGTCCATTCCCACTTCTCATTTTATTCAGCTACAGAGTAGGACTGCAGATTTCATTCATCAGATCAGATCAGATCAGATCAGTCGCTCAGTCGTGTTCGACTCTTTGCAACCCCATGAATCGCAGCACGCCAGGCCTCCCTGTCCATCACCAACTCCCGGAGTTCACTCAGATTCACGTCCATCGAGTCAGTAATGCCATCCAGCCATCTCATCCTCTGTCGTCCCCTTCTCCTCTTGCCCCCAGTCCCTCCCAGCATCAGTCTTTTCCAATGAGTTAACTCTTCACATGAGGTGGACAAAGTACTGGAGTTTCAGCTTTAGCATCATTCCTTCCAGCTATAATATGCAGAGACTATGTAGCTCTTTTTTATTTCTTCTTCTATATCTAATCTGGTTTTTTGCCATGGACAGGGAGGCCTGGCGTGCTGCGATTCATGGGGTCGCAAAGAGTCGGACACGACTGAGCAACTGAACTGAACTGAATTACCTGGAGAAAAACAAGCCAATACAATTCGCAACTAACTTTAATACTTTGGATTCTGATTTGCAGTCTTAAAAAGGCACCTTCAGCTCAGTCTTTTAGGAAAAGAACCCCAACACTATTTATCTCTCAGATTTGTGTCATCTGCTTAGCACCTAGTTTCATTTCAAAAAGTCATCTGGATAAGTGGTAAGAATGGTGAGACTTACAAGATCTCATGGTGGAAGCAAAATCAGGGTCCTCAGACATGGTGTCCTTTGGCTCCCTGGCTTCTGGAATGATGTCTTGCACCCTGTGAACCTCTGTGGCTGCATTCTGGCTGTTGTTTCTCCTTCCTTGTCAATGCCTGTCATACTCTACAGGACACTTAGCCTCCAACTGTTCTCCCAGGGGTGCTAGGAAGCCTTCTGAATTCTGAGGGTGACTCTCATTTGGCTCCTGTCTAGGCCAAAACCCTCAATCCAGAGCCACCTTGCCCCAGGGAGGGTGATGCTCTGAGCATGGACCCCAGCCAGATTCTCAGTATACCTGGGTCTCTTCTGTGCTGTTTGGAACCAAGAGTAGTCCAGGGAAGCTAAAACTTAGGCCTCTCTCCCCCTCACTTCGCCAAACAACCAAGATTATTTTGTTGCGACTGTGTACAGGCTGGTATAGTCCCAGGAGACCCTATCTGTCCTCAGCCTGAATGTTGATGGTTTGATATGTGATATCCACACCAGGCTAGGTTGAAGCCCAGATAAGACAGGCAATGTCTGTTGCACAATGAAATGGTCACACAGTGTAATGGTCTTCCCCTCCTCCCTTTCTTTTTCTCCTCTTTCCTTCAGGTTCCCACCGCCTTCTTCTGTGTAAGGTCTTTCATCTGCAGTAGAACCATAAGCTTTATTGACTTGCTCCTCTAGTCACAACATAGCTAGGAGGATTATTTTCTTTATACCATGGAAGAAGAAATGTAAGGAATAAAGCGATTTAGAGTATTAGTAAAGCTTTATGTTGCTACATTGTCAGAAACCAAGTACAACCTCAATCTTCCCCTGTTCACTTCTGGAAGAAATCTTGGTTTTCCATGCAGGTGGTTGTCTCGGGCCAAGGTGGGTGAAGATGAACTCAGAAAGGCAAGGAAAAAGTCACACTCATAATTTTCAAACTATTACCTTGTTACATCTGTGTCTGTTATTATTTTTCAGTATCAGTTGCCCGTTCACAGATTACAGTCTGCAAAATGGAGGCGGGGACCTTTGATTTTCATTTGATGCTCTTCCGTTTGTCTTCTAACCGCCTTGGAAAATGCCTGTGAGTCTCCTGCGTGTGTTCCGCTCCAGACACACAGGCCATCCCATTTTCCATAGGCACTAGGGTGTTAGTTTGTCATGCTCACTTGAGCTGATGAGCAGTGAGGCTGACTTCGCGCTCTTGGGCCGTTGGAGCACCTGCGTGGTATATGTGGCGCCCTCGGGAGAACAACGTAGTGGGTCATCAGGGACACTCAGTGAGTTTGTGAAGCCTGGTCTGGGTCTCTCCCATATTCCTGCTCACACCTCCCTACTCAGCTGCAGGAGATGAAGTGAGCCCAGCCAAGCCAGTAAGTTCTGCCTCCGAGGCTCCTTGTAGTGTCAGTAACTCACTTTCCCTTGAGGCTCTCAGACGCACAGAGCCACCCACCACCCAACAGTTCCCCTTGTGTTTAACACGACTCTTGTATGTTTCTGAACTTAAAATCAGATCTGCTTATACCTTCCAGATGTCACCAGGTCTCTTCCTATTGCTCTCACTTTAAATCAAACTACATGTGGCTGAAAGAGAGCCTTTATCACATTCTTTAATTGCTTCCATATCAGTGACTTGAGCTGCAGTCCTGGTCTGGCTCCTACAGCCTTCTTCTATCAGAATCCTCAGACTTTGGGCAACTCACTGCCATGCCTGCAGCATCTATCTTTCCTTTTTGTAAGTGACAGTGCTTAGCGTCTGCTCCTACTTTCATTTAATGACGACTTTAGAGGACATATTCTCTGAAGGAGACATTAACATTTGCATTAGTCAGCTCCAGGCTTGTCTGTGTTTAAGTCTGTGATGCTGGTAAATGGTCACCAACAGTTACTGACCACCTACTGTACCTGAGGCCACTCCCTTATGAGTGTTATTTCACTTAGTCTTCACTGACAACTCTAGTTATTATTTCCTCTCCACTTTATAGATGAGAAAACGAGGCTTGGATAGGATAGTTAAGCAAATCGCCCACGCTCACAGTCACTGAATGGCAGTTTCTCATACCAAAGACTGTTTGTCTCCAGTCTGCTTACTTGACGTCAAGATCTGCTCCTCCCTGCTCTGTTTAGTTGATGTCGAGATCTCAAGATTTTGTCAGTCACATGTCTTATAAAAACAGCGAATAAAAAGGAGCCAGCTTCCCGGAGAGCTCCAGTTGGATGTCTTCCAGGTAACACTGCATCAGATTATTGCACGTGAACCTATCTAGGTCCATCCTAAGCCTTCAGGGCCTTAAAAATGAGCAGCAGTTTTGGCCTCTGGGTCTTTGACAGCCCTGATTCCTGGGGCAAGAGCCTATGGAAGCATCTACCAGAAAATGCCTGCTGTGTGCCTTGTCACAGTGGGTACCTTGCCTTCTGAGACTCACATCCAGTAGGAGTGAACTTTTTGAGAACAGCTTCTTCATATGACAGCGTAGCATAAGCAACACTCTAGAGACTGGGTGGCCAGTGGCCCTTCATCCCTCCTCCTCCTAGATTGCCATTCCTATGCTTGGCAGCTTTTTCTAGTTTGCTCCTTTGGGCTGAAAAGAAGTATTTAAGGGCAGCAGGGAGGAGTGAGGGAGAGCTGGGTGTTGAACAGAAAGTGATGATGAGTGAGGAGATGAGGGCAGAGCATTTTGGTTCCTCTGCTGGCCCAAGAGATGGGCTCTGACTCCTGAGAAGCTATAAGGACCGGTTGACAAGGACCCAGAATCACTCCTGGCACCTACAGTACTGCATAAAGGCCCAGGTGACATGATATTGCACAGAATTCATGGGAAGAAACATTCTTGTGTTTCTGTGCAGAACTCAGTGACGCAAACACAGCTCTGGAAGGTTTCAAAGGTGGAGACGCTGGCCATTCCACTGGAGTTCCCCTGTATAGGATGGAGCAGCAGCAGGAAGGGGAGGTGGCTGCCTCACAAAATCTGTGGGCAGCAGCTTAAATGATAGGGCCTGAGAGTAAGAGAGTGAGTATCCTGGGAACTGCTAAAAACTACTGAGGACATGATGAGAGATGAAGATGATGTCAGAATATGCTGGTGGGGAATTTGAACTGGCTGAACTGTAGCACAGTTGCTGCTGAGGCTGTAATCTGGTCAGGAAGCTAGAGTGGGAGGTGGACATTCAAGTTTATGCATCTTCACAACAATTACAAATATGGCTGGGGTACAGCAACAGGGCTAGCAGCCTCTTCTCAATCGGTTATTGATAGAAACCCTGTGTTTCCAACAGCTTGACAAGCATTTCCCACTGAATCCTTTTGTCCTTTGTAGACCTGGATTCTGCTGGATTTTTTTTTTTTTTTGCTTCCACGTTAATCCACATACCATGAAGATCCATGCCGTGTTGACCATCATCAAAGCTTGGAACTCATATAGTAATGCAAAGAATTTTTTTTTCTATGGAGGCTTAAACTGATTTCTTCCATATAAGAACTTTCTGTCTTGCAATACATCAGGCACATCTCATCAACTACATCATCTCTCTTGTTTCTCATGGCTAATTTCCAAGGTAGAATACATGATAGGAAGACTGGGGAGTGGCTCTTCTTCACTGTAACAGCTGGGCTTGTGCTTTCAGCTCAGATACCTGTGAGTATTGTTCATGGCTGCCAGGGAAGGAGCCATGAAAAATTCTTGCCTTCCCTTTTCTCAACCTTTGATTGAGAAAAGATGAGCAGCTAGGTTATGAATTAGTTGGAAATACTGACTTTATTTTTCAGAAGCTGTTTCATCTATTGTTGGTTCTGTATCCCACAGCACCCTTTCTCCATCTTCACACTCCCAGGTTATGTGAAATGTACATGCTCCATGGAAAGAAAGAAGTATGTACCTTATTTCATCCTACTTATATATGGATTATGCTACAAGTGTTTGTGGAAAACAAAGTACCAATTCCAAGTGGTAGTCAGCTTTTCAACTCCATCTAAGGGGACAGTTTCTCTAGCCCAGCACTTTAAAACAGAAATGGGCATCACTTATTTGTAAACTTGAGTTGCATCCACTCTAGGTTAATTTGATAAAAAAGGAGTTTAGATTAAACAAGAACAGTAATAAATATTTCCCCACTTACCTTCATCATAGACATTTTGATTACAGAAATGGTTTATCTGCAAATGCAGTTTGGTTATCATTTCCTTTCCTATCTTGAAAACTGGATCCCATAAACCATGCAGTTCCCAGATTGCTTTTGCAGCTATTGGATTATTTTAAACAAAAAAGGAAACAGCCACAGAATAATTGAATCAATCTTGTCATATAGACATAGCTCCAAGCCAAAACCCTAGGCATTTATTTTATTCCACATTCTTCTTCTAGAAAGACTCCATGGCTTTTTCCGGGCAGTATTTCAGTTTTTTTCCCCCTGTTTCTAAATTTGTTATGCAGTCAAGATAGTCTACTTTATCTTTACATTTTATATCCTGAGAATTCATGCTTAAGCAACACACCGCCTTTAGAAAAACTCAGAATGCATTAAGCTTCACCATTCCCTTTTACACTGATTCCTTCAAGCTTAGAGATTGTTAGTCAGGGAAGTCAAGTGGTAAATCTGTCCTCATCTGTGGTGCCTTCAGACTACTGACTGGAACGCTTTGGGCTAACACGATTTTAAAAAGAGCTCCAATCCCAATCTACTTAGCTTTCCTTTCCTTTGTTTTCAATGATGTATGAAATTTCTTTTCAGGTATTACAGATTTTTTTCCAAATGTTTCTTTACTTGTCAACTGAAGAGAGCTCCCTTCTGTCAGCTGCTGGGGCCAGATCACGACATGAAGCTTTATTTGACAAAAGCCCCAAAACATGGGTCTGACATCTGTCCTGGAAACCTGATGTAGCCAGCTTGAAAACTTCTCTAGGACAGAAGCAGGGCAGAAGTAGAGCACGTTTTCTGTCACATTAATCTTAAAGAATGTGACTTTGTTACAAAGAAAAAAAATCCTTCTAAAAATCTTGTGTTGAATTTATGTCACAATGATGAAGTTATCTATACTTTCTAATTGCATTTTGAAAAGTAGTTCCATCAAAACACACTTTAGAAGGGCAACTCTTACAACTTCATTTTATAGGATTTGGGGGTCATTTTTCAAGAGAGAACAAATTGAGTTCTATTTTTAAAATTTTGACTTCTTATTAATGAAATGCTCATTAATTAAAAGGCATTGGTGAAATTTGACAAAGAGACTGATAGAATGTCTAAGAGTACTGAAAAAAGACAATTATTCCATTTCCAACAGGTTTTCAACATTTTATTTTTCTAAATCTTTCACATGGAGTTCATGGTTGGAAAATTTCAAAAGTACTTTTTGCTTCCTCTTTTTCAAAAAGGAAAAATGTTCCCACTTTTGTGAGAATGTCTTGATCTTGCTTTTGGAGAGAGGGCCATGACCAGAATAATGGAGTGTCTCTAAGACCTAAAGCAGAGATCCTAATGCCAAATTGGCAAAACAAAAGCAGCCTACTTCCAAATTTAGTCACTGCTTTCTGGCTGGTACTGAATTCACACTATTCTATTTATGTTTCCATTTATTGCTGTGACTTTTGAGATAAAGACTCTTAAGTTGTGGCTATCAGAGCAAGAAGTCAATGGACTATACCGACAGGACTGGGGGTGTGCTTGGCCATTGTTCCAGTCTCCTGATCCAAATTCTATCTAAGGCACTTAAACAGCTACAGATTTGTACAAGAGAACTTGAAATCTCAGGCACTCACTCCATCCCAGCAATGATCAGACCTCAGGTCTGGGCAGAAACTCTGCAAGAATGCATTACACACAGGACTTTAATGCAGACTAAAATCATGCATGAAGAAAATATATTTTTAAGAATTTTAGAAGTTCTGAGAATATTGTGGTTCAAAAAAATAAGAGTTTTTGTCTTCAGTTACTCTATAACATGCAGAGATAACTCATTATATTGAGATAGTACAGAGTGTGGTGGGAGAAATGAGGCAATTCTTTGAATAATATACATAAAATTGAAACTACTTATAATTCACTGTGTGGTTATTTCTGGGGGTAAGTTTTTTTGAAATGTCTAGGTAGAATTATTCAGAGTAGTGGCTTCGTCTCTTTACTTGACATCTTTAAAGTAAATATATTTGCATAACAAATGTACTTGTATAAAAGGCATATAAAAAAGAACTCAAGTCCTGTGTCCATGACTAGATTAATTGTCATAAAATGCACACGCTTACATGATCACCCCCTAGGTCAGAATGGAACATTCTAGGCACTCAAATGCTCTATTCATTCAGATCCCCTTCAAAAGCACCTGTTTCAAGCAGTGGAATTATCAGAGCGCCTCCAGCTACTCACACATTTCAGACCCACCATGGGCTTGACACCAAGGCAACCACCTCCCTAGGCTGCTCTCAGCCAAGGACCACACATGGCCAAAGCCTTGGACTAGTCATTCTTGCCCAATGCAGGACTTACTCTAATGGCCAGTCTTTGCTCTCTGACCCCCAGAGGAATGGCCATGATCTCTTCAGAACTGCACTGCGGTCTGAAGCTCTTTGACCAAATTCTCTTCCTGTGCCCATCTCTATTTGTCAAACCAGACCTGTATTGTGGTTTGAGGCTCTCCCACCTATGCTGACTCCTTCTCCCCTTCATCCTCCACAGGCGTTTCCCTGATAACTCTCTCACACTTCTCTCTGGTATCTTCTTCCCAGAGGACCCTAATTGACACAGGTGATTCCAGGAAAGCAGAAAATAAGATGGATTTAGGAGACTAGATCTGGAGAAGGTAATGGCACCTCACTCCAGTACTCTTGCCTGGAAAATCCCATGGATGGAGGAGCCTGGTAGGCTGCAGTCCATGGGGTCGCTAAGAGTCGGACACAACTGAGTGACTTCACTTTTACTTTTTCACTTTCATGCGTTGGAGAAGGAAATGGCAACCCACTCCAGTGTTCTTGCCTGGAGAACCCCAGGGATAGGGGAGCCTGGTGGGCTGACGTCTATGGGGTCGCACAGAATTGGACACGACTGAAGCGACTTAGCAGCAGGAGACTAGATCACTCCCTTTTTGGCTTATAAGAAAAAAGTTCAGTGGAACCCCCAATGTAACTTACATGTGGAGCATAGGTGGTTTCTGGCACAAGGTGGTGGATACCTGGGGAAACATCCTGGCAGAAGGGAACACCTTTACTCCCTTAATGATTCCCACATTTGAAAGCATTCGGAGGACACTGCCTAATGACAGTGGAGTTGGCTGGTTATTGTATTGACGGCTTCCACAGGGATGTGAGGAGCTGAGGGTGGTTTATGAAAAGTTAAAAGATGTGTAAGAACATGATGGACTCTTCAGTAGCTTACAAAAAGGCCCCTACGTCCTGCAGTAGAGAACAGGTACAGCTGAGCAGCAAGCATGGGGCAGAATTAGAGCCTGTGATGCAAAGGCCAGGCCACTGGTTGAAAAAAACCTGAGACCCTGAAGCATGGTTGGGGACATCTGGACAGATCCCCCCGAAGATTATGTCTCTGTACACTCCTCTGGACTTGTGACACTTACAGAAATGGCCCCTTGCCCTTCTAAGAGCTGGTACTTTCCCAGTGTAGGAAGATACTCTGGAGGCTTCTCAGCAAGGCAACAGGTGCCCATACCACTCCCCAAGGGAAGTGTGCCACCATCTTTCTTGGATGCCAGGCCAAAAATTGTTACTGCTTTTGTTTAGTCACTCAGTCACGTCCAACTCTCTGCAACCCCATGGACTGCAGTCCACCAGGCTCCTCTGTCCATGGGATTTCCCAAGTAAGTATACTGGATTGGGTAGCCATTTCCTTCTTCAGGGATCTTCCCAACCCAGGGATCAAACCTGAGTCCCCTATGTTGGCAGGTGGGTTCTTTACCACTGAGCCACCAGGGAAGCCCCACCAGGCCAATTAAGTAGGCTTAAACCCCAGCGGAACCTGTAGACAAGGAAGGGAAGAAGAGTATTACACCCTGAAGGAACTGCAAGGACCAGCTAGGATGGACTAGTAGGATCTAGAGGTATACCCCTGGGCCTGGATTTTGAGGATCTTGATCAAGGGGACTAGAGAGTAAAATTCTTAAAGCAAGAATTCATTGACCTGAAGGCATTATTTTGAGATACAGGATTTAACAGTCAGACAAGGAGCCCAGAGGGTAGGAAAGACTCAATGCTAGTGTAGGTCTAGGAATTCTGGACAGAGTGGTGACCTTTGCTGATAAAAGAGAAATGAGTGTCATGGCAGATGACAGAAAAGGCATAAAATACTCAGGGATCTTGGCACACTAGAACATACATTTAGGGGATGTGTGAGGCTCAGAAATTTTCCAGAGGGTGGTCTCTATGAAAAGACTCAGAGGACATAGCATTCTTTAAGGTCATGAGGAATGGGTCGAATAGAGGGTTACTATGAGTCTGGTAGTGGCCAGGATCTGTACCTGCATTATTATCTCATTCTGACCACTCAACTATGTAAATTAGGTACCAGTTTATCCCCATTTGGCAGAGTCTTCAGAAAATTAACAGTAACCATTCAGTAAATAGTAACTGAAATTGTAGTCGACCTCATTTTTGCTGTTATTATTTCTGTTGTTGTTCGGTTGCTCAGTTCTGTTGGACTCTTTGCAACCCCAAGGACTGCAGCACATCAGGCTTCTTTCACTATCTCCCGGAGTTTGCTCAAACTCATGTCCACTGGTCGATGATAACATCCAACCATCTCATCCTCCGTCACCTCCTTCTCCTCCTGTCCTTAATCTTTCCCAGCATCAGGCTCTTTTCCAGTGAATCGGCTCTTTGCATCAGGTAGCCAAAGTATTGGAGCTTCAGCTTCAGCATCAATTCTTCCAATAAGTATTCAGGGTTGATTTTCTATAGAATTGACTGGTTTGGTAATCTTACTGTCCAAGGTATTCTCAAGAGTCTTCTCCAGCACCACAGTTCAAAAGCATCAATTCTTTGGCACTCAGCCTTCTTTATGGTCCAACTCTTACATGACTACTGGAAAAACCATAGCTTTGATTATTTAGGCCTAGGTCGGCAAAGTGATGTTTGATGTCTCTGCTTTTAAATACACTGTCTAGGTTTGTCATAGCTTTTCTTCCAAGAAGCAAGTGTTTTTTAATTTTATGACTGCAGTCACCATCCACAGTGAGATTTGACTAATGCCTTTCGCTTATGTATTTCATATTGCTGTTGCTGTTAAGTCTCTTCAGTCGTGTCCGACTCTGTGTGACCCCATAGATGGCAGCCCACCAGGCTCCCCCGTCCCTGGGATTCTCCAGGCAAGAACACTGGCGTGGGTTCCCATTTCCTTCTCCAATGCGTGAAAGTGAAAAGTGAAAGTGAAGTCGCTCAGTCGTGTCCGACTCTTAGCGACCCCATGGACTGCAGCCCACCAGGCTCCTCCATCCATGGGATTTTCCAGGCCAGAATACTAGAGTGGGGTGCCTTTGCCTTCTCCAGTATTTCATATTACTCAAGCTGAAAAAGACATAGTTACTATTTCTGTCTAAAATTATATTGCTTGGTATTTCTTTCAAGCTTCCATCCCAAACATTAAATCAGTTTAAGATGTATTTTGAGACTATCTAAATCTACAATAAATCAGTTTATGTTAATTAAATAGCTCATTGAAAAAATATTCCAGAAGAGATAGATACTTGGAAAAATCAGTTGGTTAAATTTAATCCTGAGAAATCCTTTACATTGTCAACAAATGCTCTCAAACTTGTTACAAAATATTCGAACTGTGTAGCCCATCCTTTTACATACCAAAAGCAAGACAATATTATATAACTAATGAGTTTGAAGTGGAGAAAACTTATTCTGATAGTTCAGGTCACTTGTAGCAGTTTGGGTTACTGCATGGTTGATTCGAAAATGTGATTATCATTTAAGATGTCAAAACACCTGTTAATTTGATGTCAAATGTGGATGTAATAATAATAGTTATTATTATTTGGAATCTAAAGTGCAACACTTAGTTATTCTAGTTTAACTCAATTAACCTTTGAAGAGCTAAGTGCCATAAGTATGAGGACAAATTATCATTTTGTTTTAGCAGTTTGATTTTGGCTACATGTCATTGTTTGTATTGAGTTTCTAAATTAATATCTGAAATACATATTTCAAAAAATATTGTAATTATGTATTCAACATGTGACAGATACTGTACCAGATTCTGGAGACAGAAGAATGAATATATTCTTCTCAAAGATCTCACAGTCTCAGTTCAGTTCAGTTGCTCAGTTGTGTCCAACTCTTTATGGCCCCACAGACTGCAGCACACCAGGCCTCCCTGTCCATCATCAACTCCCAGAGCTCACTCAAACTCATGTCCATCAAGTTGGTGATGCCATCCAACCATCTTATCTTCTGTCTTCCCCTTCTCCTTCTGCCTTCAATCTTTCCCAGAATCAGGGTCTTTTCCAATGAGTCAGTTATTCACATTAGGCGGCCAAAGTATTGGAGTTTCAGCTTCAGCATCGGTCCTTCCAATAAATAATCAGGATGGACTGGTTGGATGGACTGGTTGGATCTCCTTGCAGTTCAAGGGACTCTGAAGAGTCTTCTCCAACACCACAGTTCAAAAGCATCAATTCTTCGGCGCTCAGCCTTCTTCACAGTCCAACTCTCACATCCATACATGACTATTGGAAAAACCATAGCTTTGACTAGACAGACCGTTGTTGGCAAAGTAATGTCTCTGCTTTTTAATATGCTAGGTTGGTCATAACTTTTCTTCCAAGAAGCAAATGTCTTTTAATTTCATGGCTGAAGTCACCATCTGCAGTGATTTTGGAGTCCAAAAAAATAGTCCGTCACTGTTTCCATTGTTTCCCCATCTATTTGCCATGAAGTGATGAGACCGGGTGCCATGATCTTAGTTTTCTGACCTTAATTTTCTAGTTTTCTGGGTATGGCATAAGCCCTCTTAGAAGAGGTCAGCATTAACCCCACAATAGAGCCGCCGGAACTTACACAGGCATGGGGAAACAGACTCTTGGAGGACACAAAGAAAACATCAGGTGCACCAGGACCCAGGAGAAAGGAGCTTGACCCGGACTTGCCCGTGATTGTCCAGAAGTCTCTGGCAGAGGTGTGGGTCGGTGGTGGCCTGCTGCAGGATTGGGGGCACTGAGTGTGGCAGTGGAACACAGGACCTTTTGAAGGACCTATCTTCATTATCTCCACTATAGTTTGGCCTCAGGTCAAACAACAGGGAGAGAACACAACCCTCCCCATCAAGAAAAAAATTGGATTAAAGATTTACTGAGCATGGCCCAGCCCATCAGAACAAGATCCAGTTTCCCCCACAGTCAGTCTCTCCCATCAGGAAGCTTCCAGAAGTGTCTTATCTCACAGTCTACTGAGATTTAATTCAACCATGTAAGTAAGTGTAAACCCTTCCCAGGTTGCTCAGGTAAAGAATCTGCCTGCAGTGCAGAAGACACAGGAGATGCAGGTTGGATCCCTGGGTCAGGAAGATCCCTTGGAGGAGGGCATGGCAACCCACTCCAGTATTCTTGCCTGGAGAATCCCATGGACAGAGGAGCCTGGTGGGTTACAGTCCATGAGGTTGCAAAGAGTCAGACACAACTAATTGTCTGATTGAGCAGCCATGAAAGTGTAAATCTTAGTGATTAGCTACATTCCTTCTCAAAAAAGAATTAATGTCCTAACACAAAAATAATCCTTGATTCTCCTGAGAGTTCATTTTATGTGCCGATTTGACTGGATTTCTGGGTCTGTCTGTGAGGGGGTTTCTGGAAGAGATTAGCATTTGAATGGGTGGGCTAAGTAAAGTGGATTGCCCTCCCTAATGTGGATATCCACCATGTGGTTCACTGGGGACCTGAATAAATAGAACAAAAAGGTGGTGCGTGGGAGAACTTGCTCTTTCCCTCTAACGACCTGGGATGGGTATCAATCTTCTGCCTTCAGTGCCCTTGTTTAAGGCCTTCAATCTTTGACTGGAACTTGCACCATTTACCCTCTCTTTTGGGCCTTTGAACCTTACACCACTGGGTTTCTTGGGTCTATGGCTTACAGAGGGCAAATCATGGGACTTCTCAGCCTCCATAACCATGTGAGTCAAGACCTTACAATCAGTCTCTCTCAATCAGGATATCATATTGGTTCTGTTTCTCTGGAGAACCCTAATACAATTCTTAAGCCCAATCTGAGACAATCAAAATTTCAATTGAGGATGGGCCTGATACCAGTTAGCATAGGAGTTTAACTAATAAGAACTTAAAATGAGAATAAGAAAAAAAGCATAAAAGTACAGATTTTCCTTTTTGGGAATTTATGGTCCCTGGTATGGAAATGAGATAAAGCACGATTTGCCTGCATATGGTGAATATATCTAAGTCAAAGAGGATAAAACATATTGGCATATTTAAGATTTTCATATCTAAAGTACATTAGGAAAAAATATACTATAACATTGTGGCATTATTATAATATGTAATAATTACATATAATAATATGTTATAATATTAATATAATATGAATTATATAATTATAATCATATACTCATATAATATATGCTTATATATCATATATTATATATATTTTAATAAATATATTATGTTTATTATGTTAAAATTATTAAATGTGCAAAATATATAATATGAAGTTATATAAACATAAATGTATATAATAAATATATATAAATATCATCTATATGTAAAATATATTTATATCTATATATTTATAAATTATTATAAATTGTTTATTATCTACATAGATATAAAAATTATATCTATATTATATACACTATATATATAACTTTGTATTATAATATATAGTTTATATTATATATATACTTTTTATATATTGATTATATGTTAAACTGTAATATTAATAATGTTATTAATAATAAAATTTAATGTATGTATATGATATATGTCTATATGTGTCTGTCCATATATATACATGTGTGTGTATATACATGTTTGTTTTTGTTTATGGTTCCTAGCACAGAGTTTCAAAAACCCTTGTGGCCTTCCCTGGTGGTGCAGTGATTAAGACTTCTTGTTTTCACTGCAGGGGTCTCAGGCTTGATCCCTGATTAAAAAAAAAAAAAGAAACTTGAAATTTCCTTAGTCATCAGTTCATTTCAGTCACGCAGTAGTGTCTGACTCTTTGCGACCTCATGGACTGCAGCATAAAAGCTGTCCCTGTCCATCACCAACTCCCAGAGCTTACTCAAGCTCATGTCCATCAAATCGGTGATGCCATCCAACCATCTCATCCTCTGTCATCCCCTTGTCCTCCTGCCCTCTTCAATCTTTCCCAGCATCAGGGTCTTTTCCAGTGAGTCAGTTCTTCACTTCAGGCAGGCCAAAGTATTAGAGTTTCAGCTTCAGCATCAGTCCTTCCAATGAACACCCAGGACTGATCTCCTTTAGGATAGACTGGTTTGATCTCCTTGCAGTCCAAGGGACTCTCAAGAGTCTTCTCCAACACCACAGTTCAAAAGCATCAATTCTTCAGCACTCAGCTTTCTTTATAGTAGAACTCACACATCCATACATGACCACTGGAAAAACCATAGCTTTGACTACATGGACCATTGTTGGCAAAGTAATGTCTCTGCTTTTTAATATGCTATCTAGGTTGGTCATAGCTTTTCTTCCAAGGAGCCAAGTGCCTTTTAATTTCATGGCTGCAGTCACCATCTGCAGTGATTTTGCAGCCCCCAAAAATAAAATCTCTCACTGTTTCCATTGTTTCCCCATCTATTTGCCATGAAGTGATGGGACCAGCTGCCATGATCTTAGTTTTCTGAATGTTGACCTTTAAGCCAACTTTTTCACTCTCCTTTTTCACTTTCATTCTTAGTCATAGGGGAGTTCTATTATTCATAAAGAAGTCCTTTCAGTAACAGGCAAGTTTATGCTAATGATAGGAAGCTTTAGGTAGCTTGAGAACAGAGACTGGTCACCAGAAAAACTAACTATGTGATTAGAAGGTTGGAATTTTCAGCCTCATCCTCTGCCCTTCCTCTCAACTTGTAGTTTAATCTTAACATTTGCATTATTAACACATTTTTCTTTCAGTACATGTATGGTATGTATATGATTTATTATAAAAGTATATGATTTAATATAGTATATTTTATATACTATATTTTAAATATATTTAAAATATATTTAATTTTAAATATATTTAAATTTTAAATATATTTAAAAAGTATATGATTTAATATAAAAGTAAAATTTTTCCCAAATGTTCAAGTAACATGGACCCTGTGGGTTGATCCTCCAGTTTATTCTATGGCTTTTGTCCCCTTGCCCCATAGTACCACTTAACCCCATGGGCATCTTCTCAGTTCTCCCCCTCCCCAGTGCCTAGGCTACATGGGAAACACAGCCGGAAGAGGAGAACCACCTCCAGAAAGTGGTTCTGACACATCAGTGTAGATAAGACTTACCCTAGGGAGGTTTTGTGTAAGTGTAGATTTATGGATGCTAGCCTAGAAATTCTTATTGGTAAGTATGGCAGTGGGTCTTAGGAATCTACATTTTATCCAGTAGTTAAAGCATGCCTAATATTAATAATTGTTGCATTCGACTTTGAGCAAAACTATATAAGGCTTTTTTCTTATTTTTGACTATGCCATGTGGCATGTGGGATGTTAGTTCCCTGACCAGGAATTGAACCCATGCCCCCTGCATTTGAAGCTTGGTGTTGTAACCACTGTATGGCCAGAGAAATCCTTGTCTTAGGCTTTGGTCTCAGCAAAGTGCATGACCTGAGTCAAGCAATTGACCCCTGTCTTCTCTTCCTCATCATAAAATAAGAGAGTTGATTAGATGTACTTGACCATTTCTTCCAGCTCCACAAAGTTCTAGCATTCCTTTATCTGTCATGCTTGATGGCAAATAAATCACAAGCAAAGTTATAAGATAAAAAAATAAAGTCTTCCCTGATAGAATACAGATATTGAAGGATAACCCTGCTTTATTTATAAATAATGTTCAAACTTCCTTTATAAAGTCCTTTCCATTTTAAAAAACTATACTTTATCATACCAGTGCATTAAGGCTGATACTTTTGTGGCTATGAGTCATTTAAATTCAATCTAAGATACTGCAGGAGGGTAGCAGTATAATTAGTCCCATGGATTTCATTATCGTGACTGTCAGTACTGTATCTGGAAATTTTCATCAGCATATTAATAAATGCCTTAAGGAAAGATAACTTATTTATTCCTGGGTAGAGAAACCTATGAAAATATTTTCATAACAATTATGCTTTTAAAGTTCTTATTACAGCATTTATAGGATTCTCGACAAATTATTTTATTCCTGTCTCCCCCCCAAAATACTTAGATACTGTTACATCTAGAGTAATCAGAAAGACACAGACTTTTACATTAAAATTTAAAACTTTGGCTTGGGAAGGGGGAGCATATAGCAAATAGGGAGGGGCTGGTGCATAGTGACCAGAGGATGAGGCATTGAAGTTCCAAATGTGTACCTGTTGTATTTTACTTTTAAATATGGGCATTAATAATAATACGCAAAACATGAAGGTGGGGATAAAACATAAAATCTAGATCTAATTAATAGCCGGCAGTAATAGATGGGTAGGAAAAGTCATATGCAAATTCATCAGGATCCCTGGCCTCCTCTATTTCTAGCACATTCAAATCTGGAGCACAAGGAGCAAACCTCCTTTTAACCCAAGAGACCATTAAAGGATGTGAAGAAGAAAGAAGCCATACTGTGGAGATAAACCCACTGGCAGACCCATGAAAGAATAGAGATGCCAGACAAAACCCCACACATATGGTCAAGTAATGTCAGGGTCAACTAATTTGCAGAGAAGAGTAGAAAGGAGTGTCATAAAGGCTTCAGGAAATTTTGAAAATCTTGAGTTTCCAAAAGGAATGCTATATAACTCCTGAGGAGTGGAAGGAAAGCCCTTTCCTCTGTGTACACACATGTGAGAGGTTTATTTGCTCCATTCCTTAGGATGATGTCCTACAGCCAGTGTCCAGCTGCACTTTCGACCACCCACATGGTGCTAAATCCCTTGCTTTCCTTCTTCTGCGCATGAGTCCTCTGACAAGTCTGGGGTGGTGCATAAGAAAAATTGATAGTTAATGTTTTAAGTTGAAGACAAATTACTTGGAGGATGTATTTTCTGCCCATTCAGTGGTCACGAAGAATTTGGTGGAAGGAAGGGGAACTTCAAAGGCATGTTTTTCAACCCATGGCCTTGCTAGCACCACATTCCTGAACAGCAGGGCCTTGTGTGAGTCTCCCGTTTCCACGCCCACATCCAGCCAGCTTTCATCTCATTCTGTATAGGGTGTGATGTTGTCATTAATAATAAGAATAATATGATGTTACAGTGTTGATTACTATATTGAGCAGGAAACAGATGGCTCACTCAGAAGGGGTGATTGGAGAAGGTTGAGTGAAGGGGCTGTTTACAAAGGAGCAGCACTAGTTGGAGAAACAGACTCCTGATGGTCCTCACTGCAGAGCCAGAAACAGGGGCAGGGCAGGGTGTGCCCTCACCAGCCCATAGCCTGAGGGGCCAGGAGAGAGCGTGGTTATCAAAGCCAAAAGAGAGCTCAGCCGTAGGAGTGGGCCGTCTGGCGGAAACTGGAGCAGAGAAAGGCACTGATGTTAGCCCGGGTCTGGCGTGGAGGGACCCCAGGCAGACCTTTCTCTCTGGTCACTCTCAGGAATTCTGTGGCTTCCCCTGTCTCTACCCCCGCAAGCCCCCATGGTCAGACCCAGGGCAGAGAGCAGGATGACGAGGGCAGAGGGTTGATTCAGAAGGCAAGCAGAGAATATCCTGCACCCCTGAAAGATGCGTAAGACCAGACCTTTGCAAAAGAAAATCCAGCAGACCTTCTTTCAGTGCAAACCTGGCATCTGCCCCATCACTTCCTCATTACCTTCTCCTTTGCTTCTTACTTGTAGCTCCCTCTTAGCTGTGAGAGAGACAAGGGCCACAGTTAGTTCTGGATGGGGGAACATCAGCAGAAGAATACTGCGAAGGTTCTAGGAAAGCATTTGTGTTCCTGATAAAAGTTGCGAGAGGGTAGTGATGTCTTTCCCTCTTGTTCCTGCCTTAGACGGGTATATGAGGCCTGGAACAGAAGTAGCCATCTTTCAGCAATGAGGTAACAAGAAGAAAGAACGCTGGTCCTAATATTATTAAGCCATTGATCCAATGCCAACAGTGCCTACCTCCAGATACTTGAGAAAAATCACCTCTGACTGTTTTCTAAGTGTTTATAAATTGGGAACTTGGTGCTTGATCAAATATAGGGGTCAGGTGGGTGTGACAGCTAGACTGCTGTCAGGAACACTTGCAAGAAACTGTGGAATTGAAACATATTTGGGGATAAAAAATCTCAAAAATTTAGATCCAGATAGATAAAATTAGGTTATATGTGGGACATCTATGGGGAAACATAGAATGAGAAGTTGCAGTTCTGTGTCTAAAAGAAAGACTATATAAGGAATAAAATTTAGGAATATATGTTATACATGATATAATAATTTAAGTCTTAGGAGTAAAATGAGATCCTCTTCCTCTATTTTATATAAAGAAAAGGGTCAAGAACCACGTTCTGAGAACTCCCACATTTAGAGCTTAGATAAACAAGGGGTGCTTCCAATGGTAGATTTAGCAAAGAACCAGGTAGAGGTCAAGAGAAGAATGCATTTTAAGAAACAGACAACAGTTTTTGGTGAAATGGAGAAGTAAGTCAAGGAAGATGTTGGTCACAGATGATATTTAGAAGGAAAAACTAGTTCTCGGTGGCTAATCTGATAGTTCAAGAAACAGTATTCCTGATGTAAAGGGTTACCGTACCCAGCATAGCTTTTCTCTGTGAGAACAGTGCCAAAACTTTGTTATTGGTACAGTTCAACTATTGAGAATAAATAATGGTTCCTTGTTTCATCTATAGAAGCAGTTATGTTTAAGGTTTCTTGGAATATCTGTTAATGAAAAAGTTACAAGAAACAGAGAAGAGGGGGGAGAAAGAAAGAGAGAGAGAGGGGAAGGAAGGAAAGAAAGCAAGAAAGAACGTAAGAAAGGAAATATGTGAAGCAAAGAGGGAATAAAGATTAACTTATTATCAGAAGGTATAATTAGATTAAAATAGTGGTCTTAAATACTACATTATAAATGGAAAATTTTAGTTAAATATGAAGATGCTCTCTTTATTCTTTGTCATTAGAATCACAGGCTCCAAACTGGAAAACATGCTGAAAGTGGGTGAGGAACAAAAGCTCTAACAGGATGTTACTAACATGACTGAACCATATAGACAATGATTTGAAGGCTTATCTGTGTCTAATTAAATAATTACTTGAGGCAACTTACTTAATCTCTTTGAGCCTTGAATTTCTCATTCGTAAGATGGGGACAAGCGTCACTGTCTTGGAGATTACTTGTGAAGATAAACCACAATTTGGGGGTGTTGAACTAATTTCTAAGTGCGTGCATGCTCAGTGATTCAGTTGTGTTTGCAAGCCTATGGACTGTAGCTCGCGAGGCTCCTCTGTCCTTGTGATTTTTCAGGGAAGAATACTGGAGTGGGTTGGCATTTCCTTTCCACATGGTTAAAGAATCCCCCGGCCAACAAAGGAGATGCAGAAGACAAGGGTTCAATCCCTGGATCAGGACGATCCCTTGAAGAAGGAAATGGCAACCCACTCCGGTATTCTTGCCTGGAAAATCCTATGGATAGAAGAGTCTGGTGGGCTATAGTCCATGAAGTGGCAAAGAGTCAGACACAACTGAGCCACTGAGCGTGCACACATGCAATTTCTAAGATCCTCCCCAAACTGCTTTACTTGAGCTCATGGTCTTCAGTACACGCTCTCCTTTTACCCAAGAAGCACCTCATGATTGTTCTGTATGTGGCAGTGTTTCTTTTCAATTTCATGGCAAGTGAGACCTTGATTATCCTGGAATGACCTGGGTGAACTGAGATTTGGAAGCATTGAACAAAATGTTTCCTCTAAAGGAATACACTTCCAGCATACAGCCGTCTCACCTGTGATGTCTTTGGGCTTAAAAGTTCAGCATCTTCTGCTGACATCAGTTCTAATATTCACTGTCAGCTGCCGCCTTTGTCAGCATTACATAAGAGTCAGCAGTGATATTATTCCATTGTTGATTTAGTGCTATTTCTGCATGTGCGTTGCCAAACCACACTTAGGTTTAGTTGTGGTTATATTTAACTTTATTCTTCTCAGTAAACCTTTTAAGGCATTACAAAAAAGAATCCTTTCTCTCAGTGAGATGGATTTTTATAACTACTTGAAACTTCAGATTTTTTTCAGGGTTCAGTAAGAAGATGGTACACTTGATAATTCTAACCCGGCATCAGCACTTAAGACATGGCTCTCATTCCATCTTGACCTTTGCCTGCAGTCCCAACTTGAATCAATAAGTTGAAACTTTCTTAATTTCTTTAGGAAAAACACATGAGGTAACACATATTTTGGGAGAATTATCAAGACATTGTCTCTGTAATCCAGAAGTAAGAAACACTATCCATTTGATATACGTAAATTTTGACTGTCTATGTTGTTTATAGCACTGTGGTAAATACAATAAAGATACAGCAAGCAGTCAACAGATTCTGCCCTTTATATGCTTATATTCTTTGGAATAGATAAGGTCAGCAGTGACGTCACACCAACAATATAGCAAGTAACATATACTTGCAAGGGGATTTAGAGAGAGAAGAGATTATTTCTAGTGAGAAGATGTACGTCGGCACCTGTGCCTCTGTTATGAGTCATTCTCTCGTTTTCTTGAAGTATAGTATATGCTTGAAGATGACTAGTTTTCCTCAGTCTTTTTTCTCGCTGTAGAATTTTTAGGAATCATCCAACCATTCTTACATTTTATTCTCTCTCTTTCCCTTTCAAGATGGCAGTGTTTCTTGTGGTATAATATTTTCAAAAACCTTGTGGGTCTCTTGTGTATGTCACCTGCATCACATTATTAAACCAAATGGTCTTCTATCTCTGGGTAATCCTATCTCTATTTCTGTCCTCTGCTGTCTTCAGTAGCAGCAAAGGTTTGTCAACAAAAGGTTGTCATATTACCTTCCTTTTATGTGTGTTAAATCTTCCTCTGCTTCTCTCTTGTAAGGACACTAATGACTGGATTTAGGGCTCCCTCAGATAATCCTGGATAATCTCTCCATCACAAGAGTCTTAATTACAGCTGTAAAGACCCTTTTTCCAAATAAGGTATCATTCACAGGTTCTGGACATAAATATGAGGATATATCTTAAGGAGCTGTTATTAGCTACACATCATTTATGTCTATTGGACAGAATTTAGTCACATTTTATAGCTAGAAGAAAGGACAGTTAGGAAGGAAGTCTACCAGGTAATACACTAGGGTTCTATTACTAAAGAAGGGTAGAAGGGATATCATGGGGACAATTAGTTGTCTTTTCTCTTCCATCTCCTATGTCTATGAAGGTAAGTGTTCTTGATTCACTGGGACGTTAAAAAAATAAATCAATTCTTCCTCAGGGGAAGTTACCATCTTGGTACAGAGACAAGTATTTGCCAACTTAAGTCACTCTATTAGGCGGTATTGAATTAGGCCCCAAATGGTGATCCAAGTGGTATGTAACACATTTTCAGAAAATAATATAATCTCTGTGGGATGAAGCATTTTTACTGAAGTCTTTCTGGAGTAAATGAGGCTTGAAATAAGTCTGAGAGGACAAGCAGAGTTTTAATCAGGTAGAAAGGACATACTGACAGGTATGGTCAGGAGGCTCCCGCTAGAAAATAGAATCTTCTGTAGAAGGTTCTCCAAAACTGGGAATATCTAGATTTCACTTGTTTTTCATCAGTCAGAAACTGATATGTAGTGACTAGGAATATTAATACTGCACTTGAATCATAAGAATAGAGAATAGGGGCAATTACTAAAGACCGTTAGAAGTTTCATGAGAACATATCGTGATCAACTTTGGAAAATAGGAAAGAGGAGTTTTGTATTTGATATCGACAAAGAAGTATTGTTTGGTCCTCAGTAGCATAATGTATTCCAAATACATTCACACTTCTTTCTCCCTTTACCAAACAACTGGGGTGGAGGGTGACAGAGTTTAGAGATATAGAAAACTTTGCCAACATAAGATTTAGACTGAAACTTAGAAAACGTTATCTCTTCTGGCTCAATATTTTTTATTTCCTGCAGAGAGAAGGGACTGGGGTGGGGAGCAGACTCCACAGAGCACTTTTCATAACCTCCATAAAGGCAGCACTTCTGACTTGCTTCTGTGTGTGCTCAGGCATAGATCCTTATGTGTGACAGGGTTTGCTGTGCAGACAGGTAAGAGTAAATGGGGCTCGATAAAGGAAAGGCCTAGGAATGAGTGGGGTTGAGGGTGGGATACAAATTGCATGGAAGTTTGTATGCAGGACTTCCTGATCCCCACACCTCAGGAGATCATACAGTGATCAGCTGTCAACTTGCACAGTGATCAAAGTAATAAAGTAGTCACAATCAGCTACCAATTTACATGATTTGTGATAAAGTAACATTCCAGATGGAAAATGAAGACTGTGCCTCAGCTGATGACATGTATTAATATTTTCAAACTCTTCATGTAAAAAACCGTAATGCCTTTGTTGAGATTGTTGTCACAGGCTGAAGAATCTTTTAGCTTTACATATTTTCGAGAGAAAATAAGTCCTGAGTGTATCTTTTCCTGCCAAAATGTGGAAGAAATCCTTAGTTTTTCCTTACAGGACACTCAGAAGCTCTGAGATGGGCTGCCTGAGACTAGAATTTGTAGAACTGTTCTACAATCAGTCAGGTGATACAGGGCAAGCCCCAGCCTTTTGGAACAGGAATAGTATCACTATAAAGGAAACATACCTGGAAATCTACAGCCTCAGCTTGTAAAGCCAGCTTCCTATTTCGGCTTAAGAGATGTATTATTCTGTGACATCCATTGGGAAGAAAGAGCATGTTTGTTAGCATATGCAAGAAGCACAAACCAGCATTGTGCGTGAGCTCCAGAGCCTGCCAGCAGAGATGGATTCCCCTCTGAAGGACCATTAATAAAGGCTGTGGCAGCAGCTAGGATTTGTAAGAGGACAGAGGAAAGAATGGAGGTGTTGAAAGACTTCTGTGCATCCTAATAGGAAGAAGACAATGGTCAATTGATAGAAAGGGAATCCAGAGAAATAGGGTCCACAGTGTATGTACTATAAAAGAGTAGAATGTATCAAAGATTAAAATAAATAGATATTTTTAGAGAATTTCAGAATTAAAATTTTCAATACCATGGTATTATACAATATAAGATTTAATTAAATTCATTCCCATTGTTAGTTGATAAAAGAAAACACTTTATCTAATTTTTAATGGAAATGCAAGGTGAGGGAAATGAAGCATAGAACTACTTAAATGGTGTCTGCTTGTCATACCATGGTTACTCCCAAATATATAAGAAAGTGGTGAAAAGTGATAGAAAAATGCATTTTTTTCTTCTTTTTTGGCTGTGCTGTGTGCCTTTCGGGGTCTTCTTAATTCCCTGAACAGGGATGGAATCCATGTCCCCTGCACCAGCGAAGTCCTACAGAAGTGCTATTCTTGAGATGATGTTAATCCCTTCCAACAGAAAACCCAGTGAATGAATAAATTATCTGGGAACTGGAGGGGAAAAAAAACAGTCCAATCCTTTAATGTCCTGTGTGATTCTGCTTCGCTCAGCACAGGTTCTCACTGCTTCTGTGGACTCGATAAATAGAGGTCCTAAGGTCTGCAGTCTCTCCCACCACCAGCCAGTGACCCTAGTCACCACACCCTATTTCGTTCTGAGTGCATGCTCACAAGAGCCCTGAAATGAAGGCAGGGCAGGAATTAACCAATTTGGAGCTTAGAGTGATAGAAGCCTGGGTCATAAGGAGGTTGAGCCTAAGGCTGAAAGGTCTCAAATACCCTCATATTTTGATCTTTGCTACACCTTATGTTTGTTATTCTCCCACAGACATTCTGATTATGTTATTTTTTTAAAACCTTCGATGATTGAATCAAGTCACTTCTTCTCAGCCTTCTACATAAAGCTGTTTATACAGTGGCTCAATCCATCTTTAACGTCATTTCACCCCATGCCCTGCTCTCACTGAAGAGTCCAGACCTGCCCTGGGCACCCCTGTTTGCACATCCCTATTCACACTGTTTCCTCTTCCCCAAACCTCTCTCTCATCCATACATGCTTCTTATGTCCTCAAATAAGAGGCTTTCTACTTTGATTTAACATTTAACAATCTTTTTTTTTTTTTAATTTTAGCACTCACTAGAGTATCTCTTGAATTAGAAGTACTCATATACTATATGTTTACCCTCTACCAGACTGAGTTCTTGGCCATAGGTTCTGCTGTTCGTATTCTCTGTATCGGGTCCCCAGAGTTCAATAAGTGGGCCTTGAAGATAAGATGCTCACTCAGTGTTTCTCGGAATCTAACATCTGTTGGACTGTTGTCTCGTTTTATTATTTAGCTTGTCACTCATCCATTCTTTCCCTACCCAGCTCGGTTGCATGTCCTTTGAATACAACTATATTTTGTAGAAGCTGAAAAATACTATGATTCAGGGAATTCCCTGGTAGTCCAGTGGTTAGGACTTGGAGCTTTCACTGCCAGGGCCTGGGTTCAATCCCTGGTCAGGGAACTAAGATCCTGCAAGCTATGTGGTGTGACAAAAACAAAACAACAACAACAAAATGATATGATGACTGAAAGGAGGGTGATATAGTGAGAAATGATACATGGGAGGATAACTCTTTTAAAGCTGACTTGTGTAGCCAAACTCTTGTGTATGTGACTTTTATAATCACAGTTATATCACTCCTACCATGGCAGCATAGGTAATATAGCAAGCCATTTCTTTTAATTCTCTTCATTCTGGTAATTCCAAAAGAAAATAAATATTTTAAGAGGTAACAAGTATTTTGCTTGACAAATGATACTAGGGTTTTGCCAAGATTTTTGTATTTTTTTGGAAAATAGCATCTGGAGTTTGCTGAAAGGATATGAGATTCTCCATGCTACTGAAGTATAGGATATTATGGAGTGGTAGCCTTTTCCTTCTCCAGGGAATCTTCCCAACCCAGGGATTGAACCCAGGTCTCCCGCACTGCAGGTGGATTCTTTACCAGCTGAGCCACAAGGGAAGCAGGCATAACCAAAGTGAACCTTAAAAGTTAGCAATAACAACATAAATGACATGAGTTGCAATTTCACTCCTACCATGGCAGCATAGGTAATATAGCAAGCCATTTCATTTTTTTTTAGAAGAAATTCTAAATTGTAAATGGAATATGCTCATGAACTAGGTACACTATCCTCGTGTTAGAGCTTGAAGTTCTTTAAAAAGTTAACAGTGAGCTAGTAAACGTTAGAGCTGAGATTCTAACATTTAGAATTAGATGTTAGAGGGGATATTCTCTAAAGTTTGCATACATTAATAGCTGGCATATTTTGAGGGCTTATTGTGTGTTAGGCACTCTTACAAGAGCTTTACATGTGTTGTTATATTTAATCCCCATAACAAGTTCAGAAGCAGGCTCTATTGTTTTTCTCATTATTTTACAGTTAAGGAAATTGAGACAAAGTGTTTTATAATCTGCTCCAAGTCACACAGTCACTGGCAGAGCTGGGATCTGAGTCCAGCCAGCCTGACTCCAGGGTCTGAAGATGATCCTGACTTTACAGGAGGGAGGGATGTTTTACTTCTCTCTTTGGGGGCAAGGCCAGACACAGACACAGGTCATTACTGCCCCAGATCAGCTACCTCAGGGGGGTGTCAGGCAGCAAGGAGGCCCTGTGATGTGCCTACAGAGCTCTCTCCTCCTTGCACACTGTCTGTAGGGACTGGTACATGCAAATTATTGCTGGGAAGCCAAGCAGTTTCTACAGAGCCTGGACATTTAATAGGAAAACAATTCAATCTTAAGGGGAAGTCCCAAATTGACTAGAGTTGATTCAGCTAAACGAGGTGTCAAGGTGTAAGCCAGGATATTAATCACACTTCCTCCCTCCAGTCATGACGCCTCCCTGTTCATGGGAGCTGGAACCTGAGGGCACAGGGAAGAGGGCTCTGTGCTCCCAAGAGCGGGTCTGCTTCATCTGCTCTTCCCATTCCCACCAGTGCCTTGACTCTGTCCATAGTCTGCCAACCTTTCTGCTGTGTTCAGCCCCAAATCATGTACAAACTAGAGTCAAAATAGCACTCAGGAAAATGCCGCAGTAAGGTAAAATTGTATAGCACGTTTCAAATCTGGTTAGCTAATATTGAATAATTTTAAAATTGCAACTCATGTCATTTTTGTTGTTATTGCTAACTTTTAAGGTTCACTTTGGTTATGCCTGCTTCCCTTGTGGCTCAGCTGGTAAAGAATCCACCTGCAGTGAGGGAGACCTGGGTTCAATCCCTGGGTTGGGAAGATTCCCTGGAGAAGGAAAAGGCTACTACTCCAGTATTCTGGCCTGGAGAATTTCATGGACTGTATAGTCCATGGGGTCGCAAAGAGTTGAACACAGCTGAGTGACTTTCATTGTCACTTGGTTATGCATGCTGCTGCTGCTGCTGCTGCTAAGTCGCTTCAGTCGTGTCCGACTCTGTGCGACCCCAGAGACAGCAGCCCACCAGGCTCCGCCATCCTTGGGATTCTCCAGGCGAGAACACTGGAGTGGGTTGCCATTTCCTTCTCCAATGCAGGAAAGTGAAAAGTGAAAGTGAAGTCGCTCAGTCGTGTCCGACTCTTAGCGACCCCATGGACCGCAGCCTACCAGGCTCCTCTATCCATGGGATTTTCCAGGCAAGAAATGTGGTGCCATTGCCATTGCCTTCTCCTTGGTTATGCATATGACTGCATAATACAAAAATATATATGATGTAAAAAAAAAACCCACATGATATGTGTGTATAATATAGATGGTTTGTATAATGATGTATAAATATATGGTTGACACCAAAGCTGAATAACAGATATCAGATAGATAGATTGTCTTAACTGACTATTCAAGTGCAGCACACCAAGGTTAGAATCTCAGCTCTAACATTTACTAGCTCACTGTTAACTTTTTAAAGAACTTCAAGCTCTAACACGAGGATAGTGTACCTAGTTCATGAGCATATTCCATTTACAATTTAGAATTTTTTCTTTTCTGAATATTGAGTTTCCTGGCTTTTAGGAAATATGACTTGAGGAAATTAAGGGTCTCTGACCTTGAAATCAAAATCCTGCCCTCCTAGGGAGAGGCCGAAATGTCAACAGAAGAGGTAACCATTTAGCAACAATCCCCTTGTGCCTCCTATGACAAATTTCCTATGTTGATTTGCAATCTACATGACAGATTGTTGGTGCTAAAGGCCAATGAGCTCCATCTATGTGAAGTATGGGTCTTTTGAAAAACAAATAAATCCAATTAAAGAAGAGAACTCAGAATGAGGAAGACAAATGGTTTGGTTTGTTGTGTTTATTATGCCAGCTCAACTAGAATGAAAAAGTGAGAAAGTTTGTAACTAGGTAGGTGAAAAGTCTCAAAGCTTTTTTCTTCATTTATTGGTCTTGATACCCAATTATATCACCCCCCTTTCAAGTCAATGGATTCTCTTCTTTTTAGCTCAAAAGAAACACAATCCAAAACGGCGGTAGCATAATTCTAATTTATTTCCATTTCAGATTTTTATACCTGTAATTATGTTTGTATTAAATTAGATGAAAATGTCAGTCTACCAATTTGCTTCTTCCTTTGTAACCTTTTGCATGCAAAGTTTATCATTCTGACAAATAAAAGGGCTCTCCAACCTTGACACCGAAGAAGAAATGCAAATTATATTTCTCCACATTAGAAAACAACTATCAATCATGTCATTTAAAAATTAGGTGAGATTTCCAATGAAGTTTGAAATCTTTAGCTGTTTGGAATCTATGATATTAAACTATGACTTGATTTAATATTAAAAGAGGAAAATTAGTGAGAGCAGATGTTTTAATTGTTAATTCAAATAACCCAAATATTAATTGAAGGCCTGAATAAACTGCAGATTCCACTTTAGGAAAACCATTTGGAAACTTTTTTATGTAATTTCTAAAGGGTGCAAGTAACTCTTAAAATATAGAACTCCAGTTTACTTTGATTAGGGCTACTCTGGTGGCTCAGATGGTAAACAATCTGCCATCAGTAATGTTGGAGGCATGGGTTCAATCCCTGGGTTGGGAAGATTCCCTGAAGAAGGGAATGGCTACCCACTCCAGTATTCTTGCCTGGAAAATTCCATGGACAGAGGAACCTGATGATCTACAGTCCATGGGGCTGCAAAGAGTTGGACATGACTGAAGGGCTAACATTGTGTATGTGTGTGTGTTGCTTTGATGAATTAGAAGCTAGCATTTTCCAAGATATCTGACCCTAGCTTCCTCCCTTTGCAGAAACTACCCATTTCTTATTTTTATGTAGCATTTCATTTCACAAATTGCTTCATGAACACTGGCCTTTAAAATATGAGAACTGATTTTCCTGGCTTTTAGCTGCCAAGAAGAGTAGATCGTCTGAAGTCTCAGGTCCAGATAAAGCAAGTCCCAGGGGAAAGGAGCTCATTCCTCATCTCCACTGAGATGACGGTGGGTCGGAGGGCCAGTGACTTCCTTTGACTCCTTTTCCATCACACGTCTTTGCTTTGCTCTCTCTGCTCTTGTTCTCGGCCAAAGACTTTGGGAAAGAAAAGAAGACAGGTGTACAGACCACCCTGATTGGAATTAATAGCAACATTTCCAAGGTTAGTGTTAGTCTCTCAATTGTGTCTGACTCTTTGTGACCCCGTTGACTGTAGCTCGCCAGGCTCCTCTGTCCATGGGATTTCCCAGGCAAGAATACTGGAGTGAGTTGCCAATTCCTTCTCCAGGGGATCTTCCTGACCCAGGGATCGAACCTGGGTCTCTTGCATTGCAGGCAGACTCTACCATCTGAGCCAGCAGAGGAGCTTGAATTCTCTGTAGGCAGATGCTGTGATTCCTACTTTACAGGTGCTGAAACTAAAATACAGAGAATCTAAATGATTGACCCACGATCCTAATGGAGAGTTGGAAGCAGAGGTGAGATGAGAAGGCACATATTCAGGCTGAAACTAGGGTCTTAAGTTTTCCATTTTTGTGAGGTCAGGACCCGTATTTGTTTCTGCTGCTTTGTACAATTCCTTTAAAGCACTCCCCCACCATCACACACACAGGTGGGTTTTTCTTAAGTGTTGATGCTATCTATGCCTTGGAGTGAGTGATGGTGGATTTTAAAGGCCCCTCTTTATCTGTCAGTCTAGCTCTCTTCCTGTCCCCAAATAGTGCCTGTGCATTAAGTTGTGTCTTCAGTTTGTCTGTGTTCAAATGCAAATAAACTTCCCAGGAAGGATAAAAAATTAGTCCCCTTTAAATTTAGCATATGTCATTTAATCATGTTGTCACAGAAAAAAAAACAATCTAAATCATATCTTCTCATCCTGAATTCATGGATCCAAGATGGGAGTGGCTGAGACACACACACATGTGGGTGTATTTAGCTCTGAAAACTCTACCTTAAAACTATTTTTGCCATTTTGAGTTTATCTGATTTTTTTTTTTTTTTTTTTAGAAAATCTGTCATTTTGTAAGATTCTTGAAAAGGTGTGTGAGCCTCCAAAGTTTAGTTAATCACATAGGTTAGTGACACTAGATCTAAGACCATACCTGATTGAGACCTTCTTGAAATCAGGGAATCCCTGAAACCCACCTCTCCCTCCTTCACAACACTCACCAGCACTGTTTCCAGTGAACCTGCATAATAAGTAATTTTATTATGCCCTTTATTTCTCTGTATGTCAGCCACCGCAGCCCCAAACTGCAAGTCAAAACACATCTCCCAACAAGAAACCCACAGGCTCTGTACATGCTTTATTCTGTTCCTTCCAGCTTTCCTCCTCAGTTCTTGATCCCTTCCATTGTGCTCTCTGGAAATTAGGGTCCGTTATTGGCAATAATACTTGGGCCAACTAATGCGAAGAGCTGATTCATTGGAAAAGACCGTGATGCTGGGAAAGATTGAAGGCAAAAGGAGAAGAGGACAGCCAAGGATGAGATGTTTAGATAGCATCACTGACTCAATGGACATGAATTTGAGCTAACTCTGGGAGATAGTGAAGGACAAGAAAGCCTAGTGTGCTGCAGTCCATGGGGTTACAAAGAGCAACCCACTGTGTGTTGTTCACACAACTTAGTGACTGAACAACAACAATCAACAACGTGATCTGTCCTGCATCTATCTTCTGAATGCTTTTCACCCTATGGCTGAAGGACTGACTCTCTCCTGAGGACACTGCTTTCCTGCAGCCCCTCAGTGGGGGTGTTGCCCCTCACATAGCAGTTGTGCCTCTGGACTTGGAGGGGAAGTGGCCAAACCTCCTCATTGTCCTCATTGCTGACTTTTTCTCCTTGCTCTTCCCTGAAAGCCTGCTTTTCTATTTCCATCTTGAGATTATATCTCCCACTACCTTTCCTTGTTGCTGTCACCTATCCACTCCCAGGTCACTCTTTTTCAGGAATTTCAACTTCAATACTATTCTTATCTTAACCTTAGTGAATTCAGTATCCTCACAGATGATCATATCAATATCTTGGTTTCTCTGTTCCTTGAACTTTTAAAAATGATCTTGTTTTCTATTCTATTGAAATATTTCTATTTTGGTTATTCCCATGGATAGACCCTCTGGTTTTTCTCAGATGGGGCTCTTTGTCTGATCCATAGAATGCTGTAGGTGATTTAAATGAATATTTTCTCAAATCTCTCAAAGATGGTATGTAACTAGTACCATTCTAAATTCATAGCAGTGAAGTTAATTCTTTACATATTTTAGATACATTGGGCATAAAAGCTTAATTCTCTCAGGGAACTCTGGTTGAGAATGTCTGTACCAATGATTGCAATTCTCCATAATCCTAATTTCAGGTATTTTATCTCTGGCAATAGCATTCTACCTTTCCAGCATATTCCCGCTCATTGCCAGCTCATCTGTCTACCTCAGTATCCTTGACTTAATGACAACGTCAAAGTCCCTTTAACCATAGACAGATAACACATTCACAGATCCTGTGAATTACAAGATGAACAATTTTGGGGGCCATCATTCTATCTACCACCTAGTCTAGCTTCAGTCATTACTATCAAGAATATAGGTAGTTTATGTTCTTTCATCCTGTGATATTTTCTTATTTCATCTTCTTCTTTAGGGATTTCTATTGTTTGGATTTGTTTGTTTATCATCAATACTTTTCACTTTCTCTTGAATCTTTTTATCCTTTCATTTCTTTTATGATTTTTGAATGCTTCCTTCTTTTCATCTTCTAATTCTCTTAGGACATTATTTTATCTGTGTCACTTCCAGTAGTCTGGTATGACTTTTAGTCTAATAGTCTGAAACAACCTTTTTAAAAAATAATTTCTAATTCTTTACTGGGTTCTGTCACTTCATTTCATAATTTATAAAATTTTGGTTTAAGTTATTCTTTGATGTCAATTATTCAAGGTTTATTACCTTGTTTTGAAATAGTAGGTACAGATTTTGTTTGGTCAGCATGACTTTTTGAAATGTCCATATATCTATATGATATTTTGCTCCTTATTGTTGATCTCAACATGGCTTTGCCTGTTTTATTTTGCTTAATTGTTTTCTGTTGACCACTTTCAAGAAAATGATTTTTTGAACTTTTGAAAGATTTGTGGAACAAATGTTCACTTCATGGACTACCCTCTTCTATTGTTTTCTTCTGTTTGCTTTTTCGTCATATAGTATTAAAAAGTAGGGCAGTTTTCTCTCTGAGATTTCCTGGCTCTGTTCTCCCTTCTGACTTTTATTTGGAAATTCTTTTTCTTCACCTTTGTGTCCTTATTTTGCTCAATTATAATTTCAGTTCTAGCATTTTCTGTTCATTTAGCGACCTTGTCATGGAAGAGCTGTGGTAGTTCTGTCTGGGGAGCCTGGATGTTCTTAAGGCTGCTGACTGCTGGCCCTTTATACCTCGCTGAGGGGCCTTATGCTCACCCGCTAGTAGATTGGGCACAATCTCTCCCAGCTTCAGGTGCATTTGCACGTTAGCTGGTCACACCTTCCAGTGAACACTGGTTGACTCTCTTGGGATTCTCTCCTCAGATCCAGCTCATGCTCCCTCTGCTTCTTCCTGCACAGATTCTGGTTTCACGCAGTTCTGGTGGCTCTTGGTGGTTCATCCCCATCTGCTTGGCATTTCAACATTCATAGAAGATACCATGTCAGTCAGATTTGTTGTAAATTTTGTCAGTTTTTTTTTGTTTTGCTATAAATCTATAGTATTTACTATTTTGCTTCATCTGTTTTTATGTGGTTGTTTCAAGAGATCAAAAATTATACTGTCACCATCATCTTTCTAGAATGCTATAAAGATGATTTCTAATAGATAGATAATCTTTCATTAAAATAATATAGTTACAACAATTTATTAAAGTTTTGTTTTAATGCTTTTAAAAATAAAATTTCATTATAAGTGACATTTTGATTTTTGTTGCCGTATTAAAATTATATACATATATAATTTAATAAACATTTTATTTTAAATAGATTCAGATTTACAGGAAAAAATTCAAAAGTAGTACAGAGAGCTCCTGTATACTTCTCTCCCACTTTTAGTTTCCCCTAATGTTATAATCTATATTCCCATGGCATATTTGCCAAAATTAAGAAACCACCATTGCACATTACTCTTAACCAAATTCTAGACTTTATTTGGATTTCACTAATTTTCCCACTAATGATGTTTTTCTATTCCAAGATCCAGACAAGGGTCCTCATACCATATTGCAGTAAGTTTCATGTTTTCTTGGTCTCCTCAGGTCTGTAACAGTTTCTCAGGCTTTCCTTATTTTTCATGTTGTTTATAGTTTTGTGAGTACTAGTTAGATATTTTGCAGCATGTTTCTCATTTTCATAGACTATTCCTCAATTTTCTCATCATTAGATATTTTTGTTTGTTTTTGTTTTGAGGGTTTTTAAAATAACACTGGGGTGAAGTGCCTGTCTCATGACATCGTATCTGGAAGCACATGATATCAACATGACCTTAATAAAGTGTTCACTTTGATTACTTGGTTGAAGTTCCATATATATTTGCTGAACTATGAACTGAAAGTATTTTCCTCCCAACCACCTTCACATGGCTGCAAACTGCATCCACTCAATAGTGTCCTTTATCTCCTTTAAGATACCAGGTACCTCAGCTTTCTTCTTCAGGGTCGAGGCATACGTATTTTAAATTTTCAGAATTTTAACTCTCTATCTAGAGAAAAATAGGCATCTCCATGGCTGACATGGTGTGCCAATGTGAGGAACATATCAAATGCTCTTCCAGGAAAACTTGACTTTTTGATAGCCTTCAATTCACAGTAATAAAATTCATGTGAGGTGTTTTCAGAGATTATAAATCGTAAAATTAAGAGAATATATCGAGAAGTTTAGAGTAGATCATAGATTCACTGCAGAGCTCAACTGACACCTGCCAAGATTGTGTTTGATTCTAATGAAGCCCCAGCTCCCAATGCATCTCTCTCCAAAGGAGATTTCAATGACAGGAGAGAAGTGAAGGTCTTACTTTTTCCTGACCCATCAGGTTCAATTTAGGCATGCATGATTTACTGCTAGCAATGTCTTCTTTCCATCTTTAAAACAAAAAGAAAATATAACATTTCAAATACATTACTGCTGTTGGTTCATCAACTTAAACAATGAGAAAATGGAAAGGTGATATTAATCACATGTATCCACCAGAATTGAAAAGCATTACAATATAAAGCAACCACTTTGCTAATCCAGTGGAAAATCATATACTGTTTGGGAAGATAATGTTTGCACAAAAGCTGCTGGGTTCTGTGAGTTTAAAATGGCTAATCTATAATAGTAAACCATGCATTTTTATGGAACTCCAAAGAGTAAGGGCTACTTTTACATTTGCTGCCTCATTTTATTTTCACGTATCTCCTGTGAGGTGTGAATTCTTATACCTGTTTTACAAATGAGGATGCTAAGGCTCAGAAAACTTAAGAATGGTACCCAAGGTCCCATATCTTACAGCTGATGTCCATACTGGGTCGTTAAATTGTTCTTTCTTTCCATCTAAGCTTGAAGCTGCATTTCACTTTCATCATATGATTCGTGTCCCACTAATGGAAAATAAACTTAACTTACGAATTATGAGAAAAGGATCTAAATGAAGGGAAAACCTGAATAAGAGCCTATATACAATATTCTTCTATTTATTTAGCACTTTCTGTGTGCCTCTATAGTTAATTCTATAATTAATTATAGCTACTCTATAAATTGGCTTCCCTGGTAGCTTAGCTGGTAAAGAAATCCACCTGCAATGCAGAAGACCCCGGGTTGATTCCTGGGTCAGGAAGATCCCCTGGAGAAGGGATATGCTACCCAGTACAGTATTCATAGGCTCAGACGGTGAAGAATCTGCCTGCAATGTGGGAGACCTGGGTTCCATCCCTGGGTTGGGAAGATCCCCTGGAGGAGGGCATGGCAACCCACTCCAGTATTCTTGCCTGGAGAGTCCCCATGGACAGAGGTGCCTGCCAGGCTACAGTCATGGGGTCGCAAAGAATTGGACACAACTGAACAGGTAAGCACAGTGCACTCTATAAATTACATAATATTCTTTCATTTTTTATTAATAAGAAATTGAAGTTCAGGTAGATTAATTAATGTAAATGATGCTAACTGGTATAGCACATAAATCCCAGTCTTAGTGTTTAAGACAGTAAGAGTGAATTTCTGGCTCCTGCAGCATCCAGTACAGGTGTTCCTGGCTGGTGAGTGGCCTTCTGTGTAGTCAATCAGGGTCTGGCCTCTACCACCTAGTAGGGAACTGCAGTCTTCTGCTGGATACTCTGCACAGTCCTGTCAGAAATACTGTTCACACAGTTAATAAAGGCTTTGTTGCTAACCCTGCATCAGGTTTATTCTAGCTCCTTCTGAGTTAGATCAGGTTCAAACTGATGTTCAGATTTATGCCAGCTTCCCAGGCACAAGGCGTTCTAGTGGATGGGATCTAGAAGCAGCATGTATTACTTCTGTCCATGGTGCGTTTGTCAGAGCTCCATCACATGTTCCCTCTGGGCTGGTGGAGAGGCTGGGCAACATAATCAATGTGTGTGCTCAGATGGGAGGGAAAACGGGTTTCATCTGCTCACTGAGCGACTTGCCCAGAGTCATTCAGATAATAACTGGTGTTAGGTTCTGATATGCTCCTTTCACTGTATTATACCACTTCCAAATACTTTTAAAAATAAATTTAGTTTTATTTTTTTCAGGGATCAACTTTTCTGTGGCAATATCAATTGTGGATATAAATAATGCCACTTTAATCCCTTTTTTGTAGTTAAATGTGGGTCTTTATCTTATATTTTTTAAGTTTTTAAAAAAGATAACAGGCTTAATTTTTGAATTCTAATAAGCCATATTTGAATTTGACTGAATCCTTAATCCTTATTCCTCTGTTCTCCCAGGCCCCTTTTCTAGCCCCCACATTGCCCCTTGTCCATGATTGTATCTGGGACACTGAGATATGAGTCCCATGCTCTGGGAACACGTCCTGACCACTGCCAAGTGGCAGCCCCCTTGTTCTTTCCTCCCGAACCACCAGTGATGTGAAATCACAGGTGCCTCATCAAGGAAGCTTCTCCTCCTTACCCTTGCCCCCATTTTCTCACCTCACAAGTCATCAGATAAGACAAAAGCCTGATGCCTGATAGAGTCATTACTGCAAATATTAGGAATGCAAATAGCAACTTCTTCAGTATCTGTCTATCATGCCTCTCTCCTCAGCCTTCAGATAACATCCAAGAGGCTGCCAGAGAAGCAAATCTAAAAGACGGAAGTCCCTGCCCTTCCCATCACCCACTGCCCTGGTGTGGATCCCTTCCAACAAGAGACAACACAGGTACATGAACTCCGGGTAGGCCCTCCCTATCAGCCCAGTTCACATACCCACAGTTCCCAGTCCACACAGTGGACCATGATTACCCTTAAGCTGGGTTTCTGTGATACTGCAATTTATAATAAATATTTATTTGGTCTTCATCCTATTTCTGTTACAGAGCTCCTAATACTCTTTCCTATGATAAGAGTGATAAAGTTCTTTCACTAATGAGGTGACTTTTGGAAGTCCCTGAAGCTAATCCAAGGATGGGGCGGGTTGCCAGAGAACCCAACCTCATGATTAGAGGGTTAGAATTTCTTGTCCCGGTCCCGCTCTCCTCTCTACCTCCTGAGAGGGGAGAAGTGCTGGAGGGTTGAATCAGTTGCCAATAGTCAATGAGTTAATCAATCATGAATATGTATTGAAATCTCCATAAAACCCAAAGGATGGGGGAGGATTGGTGAACATGTGGGAACTTGGGCAGAGTGGCTGCTTGGAGAGGGCATGAAGCCTCCCCACACCTTGCACTTTGCATCTCTTCCATCTAGCTAATTTCTGACTTCTTGTTGTTCAGTCACTAAGTTGTGTCCAACTCTTTGCAACCCCGTGAACTGCAGCAAGTCAGGCTTCCTTGTTCTTCACCATCTCCTGGAGTTTGCTCAAATTCATGTCCATTGAGTCGGTGATGCTATCTAACCAACTCATCCTCTGCTGTGCTCTTCTCTTTTTTGCCTTTAGTCTTTCCCAGCATCAGGGTTTTTTTCAGTGAGTCGTCTCTTTGCATCAGGTGGCCAAAGTATTGGAGCTTCAGCGTCAGTCCTTCCAATGAATATATTGTGTTGATTTCCATTAGGATTGACTGGTTTTATCTCCTTGCAGTCCTCGGGACTCTCAAGAGTCTTCTCCAGCACCACAGTCCGAAAGCATCAACTTTCCAATCAGATTCATACATGACCACTGGAGAAACCATAGCCTTGATTAGACAGACCTTTGTTGGCAAAGTAATGTCTCTGCTCTTTAATATGCTGTCTAGGTTGGTCATAGCTTTCCTTCCAAGGAGTAAGCGTCTTTTAATTTCATGGCTGCAGTCACCATCTGCAGTGATTTTGGAGCCCAGAACCTTTGTCAACAAAGTGATATCTTTGCTTTTAAATATGCTGTCTAGGTTTGTCACACCTTTCCTTCCTACATCCTTTTGTAGTAAACCAGTAATCATTGAACACTGTTGAGTCATTTGAGCAAATTAATTGAACTCAGAGTCAAGGAGGGGGTTGTTGGAACCTCCTATCTATAGTCAGTGAATCATAAGCGCAGGTGACAACATGGGTTTGAGACTGGCATAGAATTATATGGTGGAATGGGGGAAAAGGGATTCCCAGATGGCTCAGTGGTAAAGAATCTGCCTGCCAGTGCAGGAGACCTGATTTCAATCTCTGGGTTGAGAAGATTCCTTGGAGGGGGAAATGGCAACTGATTCCAGTATTCCTTCCCAGAAAATTCCATGGACAGAGGAGCCTAGCAGGCTACAGTGCATGTGGTTGCAAAGATTTGGACACTACTGAGCGTGCACTGGCACCCCACTCCAGTACTCTTTCCTGGAAAATCCCATGGATGGAGGAGCCTGTTAGGCTGCAATCCATGGGGTCGCTAAGATTCGGACACGACTGAGCGACTTCACTTTCACTTTTCACTTTCACGCATTGGAGAAGGAAATGGCAACCACTCCAGTGTTCTTGCCTGGAGAATCCCAGGGACGAGGGAGCCTGGTGGGCTGCCGCCTATGGGGTCGCACAGAGTCGGACATGACTAAAGCGACTTAGCGGCAGCAGCAGCAGAGCATGCACAATGCTTCTACAGACAATAATAGGGAAAAAACCACTGGATGTTGGAATTGGATGCCAAACCCTCAGTTTCTCACTACCCAAGGACACTCCCTGGTGGCTCAGATAGTAAAGCGTCTGCCCGCAATGCAGGAGACCAGGGTTCAATCCCTGGGTCAGGAAGATCCCCTGGAGAAGGAAATGGCAACCCACTCCAGTACTCTTTCCTAGAAAATTCCATGGATGGAGGAGCCTAGTGGACTACAGTCCATGGGGTCTCAAAGAGTCGGACACGACTGAGCGAATTCACTTTCACTTTCAAGGACACACAGTACCAGAATACAGATAACCAAATGGGTTTAGTTAATTTTCTTAGGAGACTTGTTTTGATAAACAAACAGGAATAGCTTGCTTGGGAAAAAAAAGAAAGAAAAGCTTTGAAATTATAATCTTGAAGTTACTTAAAACTATTTTCCTCTCATAACCATTTACACCTTCTCCCTGAAATGTTGCATATACAATAAATAAACTCTTTATAGGTAATCCAAAAGTAGGTTTTACTGTGGCTCCATCAATTTCCAGATTGATGTTCAAATTAATGCATGTGTCCTGGGCACGCTACATTTCAGTTGTTATGTACACAAACACTGAAGTGTATACATTCTCACATAAATATACTCGCTGGGAGTGATGAGGCACTCACTGCACAGTGGGAAATAAAAGTTCCCCAAGGACCCGCTGCCTCTGCCTATGCACCTTAAATAAATAGCCCTTCCACTGGATAGTCTATTAATTCCAGCCATTTAGTGATCAATGAAGATTGGTGAATGAGTGATCTGTGACGGTGATCAATATGTACCATGAAGCTAGCTGAAATGGACCCCAGCTGCATATCGATATGGCCTCAATCAGAGACGAGTGCACTGAGAACCCAGTGCAAGCTGGGCCCTGGAGAGGCTGAGAAAACAGAGAGAAGCTTCCAGAACAGAGGATCCATTCTGAGATATCCTGCAAAGCAAGAACTCAACCTGGCCCTGTTCTTTTTAATTCTAGATCTTTCTGTCTCCTACTTCCCTTTCAGTGAAATATTCTTGCTACAAAATGTTAGGGCCCAAATCTGATTTTTGGACCCTCATGAGTATTGTTCTCACTGATTGTTTCATACCTATCTTGCCTTAATTCAAAAAGAATTTGGTGCTTGCAGAATTATATCTCATTTAGAAGATAAAGTCTCAAACTGAAGAAGTGGGGATTTGCAACATCTCGGGGGTACAGGAGGGGAGACCTTTGGATGTGTGGTCCCTATTGCTACAGCAGAACCATCACATTATAGACTCTGTCTGTCAATGCAATCTACACAGAGTCTACCACTGGGCTAAAGGTTACAGGCTGTTTCTTCCCCACAAGGTGTGAAAATAAGAATTAGTAATACTTAGATCTACATCTAGGAGAGATTACAGAGAATGCCTGGGAAAACCCTGAGTTTCTTGGAGGTGAAGAACTAGCCAAGAACTATTATTAACATTTCATCTTGGCCCTGAGAGAGGTTCACTGTGGGTCTGGTCCCCACAGCCGATAGGACAGAAAATTCATGATTTCTCCTAATAAAAGGTCAAGAACTCAGGGTGCCAGGGCCCCTGGATTAAGCCTCAACCCAAGCAGACATGGCAGTGACAAAAAGGCCAGTTTGTATAAAGATCCGTGAGTATTTCTTCTTCTTTTTTCTAAAAAGCAAACGGAGTTTTGTCTCTCACTTCTAAAACAATTGTATTCTGACTGGCCTTTGAAACTAGTGCAGACATGGAAAAATCAAAGGAAGCCTGAAGGAAAAATGTCCATCAGCAGAAATGGGTTCAGAAAAGGTCAGCAGGTTAAGCTCAGGAGGAGGTTTGCCTCATGGAGAGAAGCAGTGACTCCTTCAGCAACGTGGAAGGATGGGACCCAGGCAACTGGATGCTCCATAGTCCTGAGCCTGAAGAGACCTTTCCTCTCATCCTCGTTGGCCTGAGTTGCTCCGCTGGTGGAAAAGCGCTCTGACAAGAAGAGGCTGCTTGGGTTTTTCTTGCTCTCATAACGGAAGTGCCTCTACAGTCAAATATGTTTTTAAACTAGTTGCCATGGAAATATGTTTTAAAGATAGCTAATACTAGCAGAGAAATCTGACTGGCTGTGATGGCAAATCAGGCTTTCATCTAACCTCCTAATGCAGTCTGTCGAGCAATTTTGGAACAAGTGTATGCGTAACATTGAGGTTTCACAGTCAGCCCAGTCTGCTCGCGAGTGTGGAGAAAGCACCGTGTGAGGAGCTTCTGTCAATTGCTGATTATTCAGGATGCAATTTTGAAGCTGGAGGGTTTTCAGCTCCTTGCTTCTCCTCCTCCTCCTCTGTGCACTGGGCTTTAGCCATTTCATCGCTTATTAGCATTTCCACCAGAGAGTGGAGAGGATATAAAATTCCAATCAGCCTGTTAGCAGCTTTCAGGAGAGATCTGCTGAGAAAAAGAGCTGAAACCATTGGCTGAAATGAGGTCTGCAAATTATCTATGGATTTCATTTATGGTTTCTGTGTGAGTAATTTGATCATTTGGCATTGGTGGTGTGTAGCTCAGTCGGAAACAGCAGCTTTGATGAAAACAGCCTTAAAAATATGCACAAAGATTTCTGTCCACATTGGATTAAGTAAACAATTGTCTAGAAACACAGATTAAAAAAAAATATGGGCAGAAGTGCAGATCACTAAGGCTTTAGAATGTTGTAACATAAATAATCAGTTTGACCATCCAGATTGTTCAAATTTACCTAATAATTTCCAAATTATTAGCAAAACCATACTTAAATAGATTTAACACAAACGAAGAAGAAACCAGGAGAAACTCCTGAGCTTTCTTTGAGGCTCTGACGGTATGAGAGTGCTCAGTCACTTCAGTCATGTGCTATGGACTATAGACCGCCTGGTTTCTCTGTCCATGAGATTCTCCAGGCAAGAATACTGGAGTCGGTTGCCATGCCCTCTTCCAGGGCATCTTCCCTACCCAGGACTGAACCTGCATCTCCTGTGTCTTGCACTGCAGGCAGATTCTTTACCACTCAGCCACTGGGGAAGCCCTCTGATAGTATATATATCTAAATACATAGAGAGATAAGTTTAGAAATATATAGTTAATACACACACGTATATATGTACATTATATAGGATATATATGTGTGTGTGTATGTATGACAAGGCTCTTATTACTTTGATATTTCTCATGCATAAATGCAGACTGTGGTCTGTATTATAATACTGTAACAATGTAAAATGCACTAACATTGGAGAGCACTTTCAAAATGAACTCACTCCTTTCAGTGCTATTATTACTACCCTTCACTGTTTTGTGGAGTGATCAAAGCTAATGTATTTTTGGAGATACAGATACTGGCACCAAATTATCTATGCATCCGAGGATGATTCATTTTTCCAATGGAAATGATTCTCACTTCTTTTTTTTTCTGGGCAGAATACAAACTAGAGACTTCTGGGGTGATTCCTTATGTCAATTAAGAACACGGGTATACCTGTGGCGGATTCATTTCGATATTTGGCAAAACTAATACAATATTGTAAAGTTTAAAAATAAAATAAAATTAAAAAAAAAAAAGAATAACCTGAGTCAGGTATCCTTCACTTTTCCTTTACAGAAACTTTTTTTTCAAATTGAATAATATATTTTATTTAAACCGATGTATCCCAAATAGTGTCATTTTAACATATATTCAGTATGAAATATATTTTAAATATATTGAGATATTTTATATTCTTTTATTTTTACTAAGTCTTTAAAATTCAGCATTCATTGTGTATTTACAGCACATCTCATTTGGAGCCCTACGTTTTCACTCTGAATGCCTTGATCTGTGTTTAGATTTCACAACAGTTAAGTTGAAAGAATAAATGATCATATTTAAGTTGGCCCAAACATACTGAAAATTTTTCCAATAACTGAACCAGGTTTAAGTTTTTAAAATCAAATTTAAATAAACTTTAAAATTCAATTCTTTGGTCTCCCTAGGCCACGTTTCAAGTGCTGAAAACCATACATACGTGGCTAGTGGTGCCATCATGGACAATGTAGTTTTATCCTGTCCTTTGTAAGCAGTTTAAAAGGTTTTAAAAATGTGACAGAATACAAAAGCTTTACTGATAAGGTTTCAGATTCTACATTTGCAGCTAACTTTTAAGAAACCACTTGCTGGGTTTTAGTCCAGCGGACAGAAGGATATCCACCGTTACCTGAAAAAGCTATTAAGACGCTCCTCGCTTTTCCAGCCACATAACTATGCGAGGCAGCATTTTCTTTCTTCTTGTCAATTTTTTATTGTGATTAAAGATATGTAACATAAAATTTACAGTGTCAACCATTTTTAAGGGTACAGTTCAGTGGTATTAAAAGTGGTCTTTAAAGTTGGTCCTCGCCCAGCTTCTGACTTCTAGGGATCAGTGGCTGGCTGCATGGGGCTTTGTTGTTTTGCTGACTGATAGAGCAATATCTTTTCATTTCTTTCTCTGGAGAAGCCCTCCTGTAAAATGCACACACACACACACATACACACATGCTGTGTTTGTAGGGAGCCACAGAACACCAGCAGGGAGTGGTACTATTTATTGAGTTTCTCAAGGAAAGCAGTTCTATCAAGTCCAATTACAAAGCAGATTAGACTTCTAAAAGTTCTCTTGTGCATCCCTTCATTTAAAATACCCCCAATATATTGTGGTTTATTAGAATTCTTACATTGTGCTCAGGTGAAAAATACCCTTTGCTTTAATACATTTTGGTGCTAAATTAATTTTTTCTAGGAAATATTAAAGAAATATATAATTAAAATGTTGAAATGAGGAAAGGAACATTATTGATAAAGTCATTTTTCACTTAAGCATAGATCTCTCCAAATGATAGTTACTTCAATAAAAAGCATTAAGCTTATTCATCTAGATTTTAAAGGACTTATCAATTTATCTATAAAGAACTGCATGGACAAGTGTTAATATAAAACATGAATTACTGTACATTCCTGTTTAAGACATTTCTAATCCACATGTACCTGAAGTAAAACTACTTTCAAAGATAGAAAATGAAGCCTATGCAGGAAGACAAGCAGGATTTTACAGTTTGTACCTTTCCTTCCCACAACCTTCTCTCCTTTCCTGATCTTCCCTTTGTCTCCTATTAAGTGTTTTCAGAAGACAGCAAATAGAGGAGTGCTGCTAACCAAATAAAGTTGAAAATAAAGTTCCCGAGCCTCTGCATTAATCAGGTGAAATCCCTCCATTGTCATGCCTGGCTTGCAATTGCTTGTGGCCACTATAAATATCCAGATCCAGGCTGTGTTCTCTGCAGTGCTTTAACACTGAGATCTGAAGGTGTTTGTACCCCAGAACAAGACCCTTCCTGTATGCCTCTATATTTTACCTCTTTCACAGCGGCAAAACTGAGATGCAGGGAGGTGGGGTTCCTTATTCACAGACCCACCACTAGTAAGCAACCTTAGATTTTTCTGGCCCAAAAGCCCATCCTACTGACCATCCTGATTCTCCTCCTGCTGGTACAACAAGATTCTGGCCAATTATTATTTTAGGGGGCCTGACTTCCTTTTCCTCTGTGCCCTGGTAGGGAATGTTCACCCACAAAGTAAATCATAGCCTATTTGGAAATGTTCCCACCCTCCAAACTACACCACATGATACTCAGAGATATCTGTCCTTTCCTGGTCTTTACCAGCCTTGCTGTGAACCCTTGGGTGGGGGGCAGCGGCAGGCTGTTGGGCAGGAGCCTTCTTGCTGGAGGTGACCAATTTTAAAAGTTTGGGGCAATCAGATAGGTCATTAATTAAATCCCCACAAGTAGATAGAATCACTTAAGTGCTCATGAGAATGAATCTTTGCTCTCTTTTAAGTTCATTAAGCTATTTAAAATTTGAACAGACACTGCTTTAAGAATCACATTTTCTACCTGTCTGCAAAGATTTAACAGTTTCACTATTTTATTGACACAAGTTAAAGCATTCAAAGGCATGCAGCTGTTGAGGTTTCTGAATGAATCAACAGGATGAATTCTATAGATTCGCAGTCTTTTTTTATGACTTAATGACTTCCTTGTTTTTTTAACAACCGTATTGCATATCTATTTCTGGAGGTTTGTATACACACATATAGATTTGTACTCTTGATAAAGAAAAAATGCAAACTAAAATATGTAACAGCAGGGAGAGAAAATGATCAAATTTAGTTCTCTTTACTACAGTTTGTGTGAATAGGTTAATTATTGTTTGTTTAAATAGGTCATATGTCTAGCATTGATGTTTCGGGCAAATGGAAGTGTTAAATACACTTGGTTTTCTGGTATTAAAGGCAGTAATTTAAAAAGCCACATATTTGCCATAAAAATATATTTGTGTTTATCACCAGACTATTAAAATAATTAACTCTGGATAAAGACATTCAATCAGAAACAGTGAATGTTTGTACAGATTTTTTTTATACCTGTTGCAGACATTAGATGCGTCTAGTCTTGACTTACTGAAGATATTTTGATGTTTTGTGTAATGTAATATATGGGCTTCCCAGGTGGCGCTGATGATAAAGAACCCACATGCTAATGTGGGAGACTTAAGAGACACAGGTTCGATCCCTGGGTTGGGAAGATCCACTGGAGGAAAGCATGGCAATCCACTCCAGTATTCTTGCCTGGAGAATCCCATGAACAGGCGAGTTTGGCAGGCTACAAACCATTGGGTTGCAAAGAGTCAGACACGAGTGAAGCAACTTAGCAGGCACGCAGCACAATGTATTGCTTTAAAATACTTACTAACACCTACTTTGTGCTTGGCTCTAAGTTATGTGATTGTTAATTGAAGAGCTATTAATTCTTCTGTGAAGGAGCCAACCAACCACATAAGAACATAACAGATTATAGTTAATGCTGTTTGAAACGGAACACTAAGAGACTGGATAAACTCCAAGTTAATGACTCCCTAAACTAAAATCACCCTTCCCTCAAAAGAGTAACTCCTCTCTTTCTGTATAGAAAATAATAGTTCTTTGCTTTGTGGATTTCTGACCTGAGACATCTCCCTAAGGTTTGGATTTATAGTCAATAATCTTTGCTATTTACATGCCGTACATTTCTGTAACATCTGTGTGTTCCACCCCTGGACAACCTATGGTCAGTGGTTCCTGGATCCCCCTGGAATAAAGCCTTGAAGCCTCCAACTGGCATTCACCCTTCTCTATCTGACCCGGCCTTCTTTCCAGCCTCACCTTTCCCTAATTACCTTTCTGCACTTTATGCTCTGGTCAATTTGCACTACTCCCTGTCCACCCTGAACAAGTCCCAATAACTTGCCTAAGTTGTCTCATCAGCATAGAATTCTCTGCCTCCTCACCCTTGTCTATGGAAAACTCTGTCCATCCTCTAAGAAGGGCCTGATCTTCCTCCCCAGCCTGATACAACTACTCCTGGTCTGAGTCCTGACAAGGCTTGATCTGTCTGCTTTATCTTATCTATTCCTTAGTCTGCAATGTTTTATTGCTTGTGTATTTGTGTTAGTTTGAATTAAATTGTAACTTTGGGGTAGGATCAGATCAGATCAGATCAGTCGCTCAGTCATGTCCGACTCTTTGCGACCCCATGAATCTCAGCACACCAGGCCTCCCTGTCCATCACCAACTCCCAGAGTTCACTGAGACTCACGTCCATCGAGTCAGTGATGCCATCCAGCCATCTCATCCTCTGTCGTCCCCTTCTCCTCTTGTCCCCAATCCCTCCCAGCATCAGAGTCTTTTCCAATGAGTCAACTCTTCCCATGAGGTGGCCAAAGTACTGGAGTTTCAGCTTTAGCATCATTCCTTCCAAAGAAATCCCAGGGCTGATCTCCTTCAGAATGGACTGGTTGGATCTCCTTGCAGCCCAAGGAACTCTCAAGAGTCTTCTCCAACACCACAGTTCAAAAGCATCAATTCTTCAGTGCTCAGCCTTCTTCACAGTCCAACTCTCACATCCATACATGACCACAGGAAAAACCATAGCCTTGACTAGACGAACCTTGTTGGCAAAGTAATGTCTCTGCTTTTGAATATGCTATCTAGGTTGGTCATAACTTTCCTTCCAAGGAGTAAGCGTCTTTTAATTTCATGGCTGCATTCACCATCTGCAGTGATTTTGGAGCCCCCAAAAATAAAGTCTGACACTGTTTCCACTGTTTCCCCATCTATTTCCCATGAAGTGATGGGACCGGATGCCATGATCTTCGTTTTCTGAATGTTGAGCTTTAAGCCAACTTTTTCACTCTCCACTTTCACTTTCATCAAGAGGCTTTTGAGTTCCTCTTCACTTTCTGCCATAAGGGTGGTGTCATCTGCATGTCTGAGGTGATTGATATTTCTCCTGGCAATCTTGATTCCAGCTTGTGTTTCTTCCAGCCCAGCATTTCTCATGATGTACTCTGCATATAAGTTAAATAAACAGGGTGACAATATACAGCCTTGATGCCTATATTTCATTCATCTCTGGATGCCCTGTTGAACTCCATACCAAGGTACTTGGTAAATGCTCATCGGATGACAAAGTGAATGTAGGCCTCACTCCCCCTTTGCCTTCAGGACCATGTTTATAAAAATGAGAGACATGGTATATATTTAAGCCCTCCATTACGCCTCATCTACCTACATCTGTGCAGAAGTGCTGCTGTACTGAGTCTTACGTGAGCATTAAACTATAGAGTCTATTTCAGACAACAAGCAGTAGTGGCCGATTTTGTCTTCTTGGCAGATTCCCCACTTATGCCAACATCTCAGGGGATTGTGGCCTCTAGGTGTCACAGATGGAGTGACATGTCATCATTTGAACCATGAAACATGCCAGTGGAATGACCAAGAGCAGCCCAAGTAGATGTTGTCCCTCTTCAGACACACTCTGACCCCTGTAAACCTGCAGGGGAACCACGTCTATGAAATTCGGATGTACTTTATCCTCACTGTGATGCAAAGAACTGGGCATTTACTGGGCCAGTCCAGGTCAAAAATAAGGAGGGCAGCAAAAATACGTCTCCCATGTCTCTTGTCTGTACCCCTCTGCCCACTTTTAACATTCTACTTCTTAGGCTATGTCTAATTCATATACAGATTAGGGGTAGAAATTAACTGAGTGTAATTCTCAGCAGTATTTGCAGTATTTAAAAAGAAGGCCTAGAAAGCTGACACTTCCTGAAAGGAAAGTCTCTTTCAGGGCGGTATTTCAGTGTTGGGACCCCCTGTGGATGTGTCAGTATAGTTGAGTGATAACAACCATGATATTTATGACCTAAGAAAATATAGACTGTTAGTTTTTTGGTTTTGTTTTTAAATTGTAAAATGGTGGAAATAAGAGTGTCTTCTCAAGGTTGTCCAGAGGATTAATTACTTCTGCCAAGATATTACTTCTGGGAAAGACCCTGATCCTAGAAAATATTGAAGGCAGGAGGAGAAGGGGACAACAGAGGATGAGATGGTTGGATGGCATCACCAACTAGATGGACATGGGTTTGAGCAAGCTCCGGGAGTTGGTGATAGACAGGGAAGCCTGGCGTGCTGCAGTCCATGGGGTCGCAAAGAGTCGGACACGACTGAGCAACTCAACTGAACTGAACTTCTGCCAAAACTGGGGTAGAGTCTGAGATTTTCCTCTGCTCACAATCTAATGAGTTATCCCGCCACAGTTTCTTTGATGCTGGCAGGAGACATGAGACCCCTGTGTCAGACGCAAGTGGACAAGCAGTAGCCAGAGTAGCACATTTTCCTGGGCCTCAGTTCCCACAGGACGACGCAAAGAGGGCCGGGTGAAAGTTGGATACATGCAGTAACTGCGTTCCAGAACTCTCAGCTTAGGCTGAGGGAATCCTTCAGAACAGGGGGCAGCACACTTCTCCTTTGTTTCACAGGGACATAATGTTTATTGTTTTGGACAGTAAGTCTGTTTCTTGTCTCTGGAGGGAGACACTCTATCTTCTTTATCTCCCAAAGCTGGGAAAACATCATCAAGGATAAAGGCAGTGTCTCTGCTTGCAGGACACACAGCAATGTGAAGGACCCGTGGATGACGACTCTCGACTCATAAAGCACTTATATCAGCACCTGGCACACAGCAAGCGCTCACTGACTGACGTTACTACCGCTATTAGGTCACAAAGACAATTCCACCTTATTAAAAGATGACCTTGTTCAGTGATGGATGAAATAAATACGCAAACAAATCATCCTGTATCCCAAGGATTTTAGAAATGGAAATAGTTGCTAATTGTCCATAGGTACACAAACCAACACAGGAAGCTTAAGGAGAAGTTTTGCTTTTTCCTCCAGTGCCTTCAGCGTTAGCACTAACTGCACTTCCTGGCCGCTCGATGGATGCTGTGTGCTTCCTGAGAGAGCATCTGTAAGAGGAGGCACTGCCCATTCACCAGTGAGTTCCGTCTCTCCACCCTTGAGGTACCGCTCTCTGCTTCAGCACACAGAGCCATGGCTTGCTTCATTTTTTGCAGGATGGTTGTGCTGTGGTCCATTTCCTTCTAAAAATAAATATGCACCTGGACATTTTGTCTTCAAAATGCCATTGGGTTTTTCCATTAAGTTGAAATGACAAAGGATGCCTTTGAATGGAAATGGTAGCATCAACTCAAGGACTTGATGGGCTCCTAGAGGCAAGCTGGGTCAAATCAAGATATAGCAGAAGGTCACACTTGTCTTAGGAGAGCCCTTTCTTCTGCCCTTAAATAATCCCTCCTGCCAGAGAGAAGCCCGTTCTTCTCTGAATGCCCAGCTCTCTTGTCTCTGAAAAGTGAAAGTCTCTCAGTCGTGTCTGACTCTTTGTGACCCCATGGACTGTAGCCTGCCAGGCTCCTCTGTCCACGGGATTCTGCAGGCAAGAATACTAGAGTGGGTAGCCATTCCCTTCTCCAGGGGATCTTCCCGACCCCTTGTCTCTGGGGAAAAGTAATTATTTGGCACTAAACTCACTCACCCCTAGCATCCTGTACTATGTGGGGCACATAAAGCGGGCACATTAAAAACTTCTTAATTTTCTGACTAAGTAGTAAGGGACCCATGTGCTTTCCCTCCCAGGCAATGTTTGTATTTTAATGAAAATGGCAGAGTTTAGACAGAAGATGAAGGTCTAAAAGGATGAACACTGGCATTTCAACACAGGTGAGAAAGATAATTTGGGGATGGGCGGGGATGGGTTTGTGTTCCTGACATCCTTCAGCTCCTGTGACCAGGATCTGTCCTGTTTGTATCAGATCCTCTGCAGCTGGCTCGTCTCCAGTGTAACAGGCATGTGAGTCACTGGAGATCGTGTAAGAGGCCAATTCTGATTAGAGGATCTGGGTGGGGTCTGAGCATCTGTATTTCTTTCAAGCTCTCAGGTGATGCTGAGGCTATTGGTCCACTGAGGAGGGTTTGAGCATCACATATTTAGAATACTTGACTAAAGAAGGCTTGCGGTGGAGGAGCAGGGCAGGGCATTCTGGGGCTGCCTGGCTCTCAGCACACTCTGCAGGCTTCACCAGACCCGGAAGTTCCAGTGAGGGTGTGAGTCCGGAGCTTACTGTGACACTCTGCACCCCTCCCAGATGAGTCCAGAAAAGCAGGTCAGGATAAGTGGTGGTGGTGGGAGGAGGGCTGGGAATGACCCAGACCACGCTGCTGCTTCTGTGAACCAGTGCGGGGTCCCAGCGCCCGGTGGCCGGCAAGCTTGGGGCTCTCAGAGCAGCGGGCAGGCAGGCAGTGTCACATGGAGGAGCCCCAGGCCTGCTCACAACCCCCGGCCCCTTCCCTTGGCAGCTCTCACACCTCCTTGGCTGCATCCCAAGATGAGCGGAGCATCACCTGACAGGCAGACTGTCTGCTGATTATTTATCACATTCCCGAGTCCTGGTGCCCAAGCCCAGACCCCAAGCCAGCAGAGAACGGCCTTGCTTTAGAGAAACTTGCCCCCGCGCCAGACAGAGCCAGCCGGGCCTGTGAGGTCAGACTTCCAGATCTGGGGTGACATCTCTGAGCTTCAGAGCAGACAGCAATGAAAGCAATATGTTCTCAGGCCGCATATAGCTTGTTTCCTAAAACAGAACAAAACAAGACATAACTCAACTGAAGTCATTTCTGGTGCAGTGCCTGGAATTATGATGCAGGTCAGTTCACTCTGAGTCGATTCAGCAGATATTGGCAGAGGGGGTTCCAGTGCTTAAGCGAGACCCTGCCTGGGGTGGGGGAGACCATCTTCTTCTTGGACTTGAGGGCAGAGGTGTCCCCAGGGCCCTGGCCAGCCTGCTGCCCCCTGACTTTCCTTACTCTGTCTCCCCATGCAGAGGGTGCCTCTCTCCAGCTTCTCCTGATTCTCACCACCCTGCCATCCACATCCAGGTTCATTTCCTGAAGCAAATCTGGCAAAGGAATTTCATACCAGGTTTTAGTGAGAAGGGCAGCCCACATGTCCTCAGATACGCTTCTGAGGTCATCGTCTTGTGTTGATGTTCCCCATGGAAGGGCCAGAGGCTGGGGAAGCCGGAGTTAGGAGGATCTGCCTCCATCCCCCCTCCAAGCAGCCCAGAGAACCTCTGCCTAATATGTACAGTCACCCAGACAAATGGAAGGAGCTCTCTATGGGCCGGGAGAGGCAGGACAGGCCCAGGGCAAGGAGGGTGGTGGGCACAGGAGCCGTGACCATAACATCTCTAACCTCAGGGCTCCTGGAACTTGTCCCAGGCTCAAAAATCTTTGGGGCAGGGTGGCACGAGCAGGTGCATCTTCTTAGAAATTCCTCAAATCTCCTAGCAAAGATGACTCTGCCCTGTTTCTATCAGTGGATAGTGCTCTTGACCTAAAATGCTACTGAAATCAGTGATGCTCGCCAGGGAGAGGTGTTTCAAGTTCCGGCCTCTCTCCTTCCCACGTCTTCCCCTCCTCTGCCCTCTGCTCTGTCTTTTCCAGATTCCAGGACACACGGGTTCTTTCTTCTCCTTCAGGGTTGTGTCATATCTTTCTATCATAAATTATAAACTTCTCTGAAGCATTATTTTCTAACCAACCTGGTCATAGATATTTGAGTTCAATTCTTACCTCAGTATTTTTTTTTTTTCTGAGAAAGCTGTACCCAGACACTTGGGGGTTACGGGGTGATCTTCATCCCTGTGATGCCTGAAGGCAGTTGTCACTGCCACTGCATCCCTGCACCTTAAGCAGAGGAGCAGAGGGAGGTGAAGTTCCTTGCAGAAGCACTGAGACATTCCACAGCTAGTTAAGTGATGTCGGCTTGCTCAAAACTCAAAACAGAGCTCTTAATAGGTGCGTGTGTGCTTAGTCGCTCAGTCGTGTCCTATTCTTTACCCACTGAGCCATCAGGGATCTGATGCAGGCTTATCTATCTAGCTACTTATCTATACATCTGTCTGCTTAATTCAGGCTTATCTATCTATCTACCTATCTAATAGGACTTCCCAGGTGGCTCAGTGGTAAAGCATCCACCTGCAATGTAGGAGATGTGAGTTTGATCCCTGGATTGGGAAGATTCCCTGAAAAAGGAAATAGCAACCCACTCCAGTATTCTTGCCTGCGAAATCCCCTGGACAGTGGAGCCTGGCAGGCTACAGTCCACTGGGTCCCAAAGAGTCGGACACAGTTTACCAACTCAACAACAACCTGTCTATCTATCTGTCTGTCATCTATCATGATCTGTCTATCTCTCTGTCTATAATACATTCTATAATATTTTCTGTGTCTGAAGTCAATGGTTTCAGGCAGAGACCCCTTTGTCTCAGGATTTAGAGGTACCTCAGATTCGTGTCACCAAGAATAGTGAGGGGAGGGCTTCCCCGGTGGCTCAGTGGTAAAGAACGCCAATGCAGGCGACACAGGCTCAATCCTTGATCTGGGAAGATCCCACATGCCATGGAGCAACCAAGCTGATACATCACAACTGTTGAGCCTGTGCTCCAGAGCCGAGGAGCCACAGCTACTGAGCCCACGTGCTGCAACTACCGAAGCCTGTGTGCCCTAGAGCCTGTGCTTCACAGCAAGAGAAGCCCGCATGCTGCAGCTAGAGAGAAGTCCCCGCAGAAACAAAGACCAAGCACTGCCAAAAATAAATAAATAAAATTATGTTAAAAAAAATAGTGAGGGGAGAGTTAGGTAAATCACCCCCCTCGTTAATTCTTCCATCTTACGGCTAACACCATTCGTCCACCACCCACCCACCCACCCACCCATCCATGCTTCCACTGACTTGTTCCCCAACCACCATCACCACGCCACAGTTCCTTTCGGTAACAGCTGCTTTTATGTCATCGTGAGCCTTATTGAGGTGACTAATTTCAGAGGAAGTTTGAGAATCTGGACTTAAGAGATTGGCATTGGATGTCACTGAGCAAACAGCAGGCAGATGGGCAGATGTTAACAGGAGCTCTGCTGTTTAGGGTGGTATTTTCCTGGAAGTCTGTCAAGGAGTTTTCCAGCTAAAATTAACTTTGTGGCATCTGAGCCAGAAACACAAGCTGTGCTTTGTTCTTATCTTCTGATGTGAACTGTTGAGTGCATGTGCCTCTGTGTGTGTGTGTGAGGGATGGGGCCACACACAAAAAAGTGCTCTGGAGAACAGTTATAAAGGGCAGCATTGTGTTAGTTGATACGTCTCTCATGAGAATGTACCCAGTGCATAGTTCACCACGGGATGGAATTCGCTTTCTGAGTTGCACTTAATTGAAAGCAGAAGCCCACCCTTGTTAGGCTGACACCTGGGAATATCGTCAGTCACCAGCAAGGGTGGTTATAACCCTGGTGATAATATGCCTGTTCTTACTTATCTGGGAAATGACAGTGAAAGATGAGGCATTGAGGGCCCTTGGAACTAGCAACCAGAAGCTTGGCTTTCTCTGAGGCTCACTCTACGGACCATCTTTTGTAGAGCCTGTCTTCCCAGAAGTGCCCCCTGGAGGCTCCACCGTTGGGATTCCACTAGTAGGCTTCCTTGCCTTCAGTCTTTCAGATGGGTTTGGTCAGTGTTTGGGGAGGAGAGGTGAGGAGATAAACAGAGGCCAGCGGGGAGTGTCAGGGAGAACTGGGTTGGGTATTTATTCCCCGGGGGGGTTCCTCCAAGCCACTGGCTCTGGGAAGACTGCATCCCATGCCTGAGTTCACCCTCCTTCCAGGGTCCTCTTAGGTGATTTCCACTTCTTCTGGCCCCTCAGGCAAAGGGATGGTAAGAGCAGCCTTTCCCAGCCCCAGCCTCTTGTGCCATCCCCAGGGGTTTCCCTCCTCCTTGCCTACGCCTTTGTAATAATTCCCTTTACTTAAAATCAACCCAGTGTCTGGCCAGGATTCTCTGATACACACATAACCTGAAGTAATGGAATCCTAAAGCAAGTCCTTTAACCTGTTTATGTATGATTTGCCTCTCTTGGAAGTTATGTAATACTAGCCTTGTCCTCTCACCAGGAAGTTGTAAAAGCAAAATGAGAAAGTAGAAAAAGAGGCTCTGTTCTATACATCAGTGTCTCTTTTGCTGTCTCGTACACAGGGTTATTGTTACTATCTTTCTAAATTCCATATATATGCGTTAGTATACTGTATTGGTGTTTTTCCTTCTGGCTTACTTCACTCTGTATAATAGGCTCCAGTTTCATCCACCTCATTAGAACTGATTCAAATGTATTCTTTTTAATGGCTGAGTAATACTCCATTGTGTATATGTACCACCGCTTTCTTATCCATTCATCTGCTGATGGACATCTAGGTTGCTTCCATGTCCTGGCTATTATAAACAGTGCTGTGATGAACATTGGGGTACACATGTCTCTTTCCCTTCTGGTTTCCTCAGTGTGTATGCCCAGCAGTGGGATTGCTGGATCATAAGGCAGTTCTATTTCCAGTTTTTTAAGGAATCTCCACACTGTTCTCCATAGTGGCTGTACTAGTTTGCATTCCCACCAACAGTGTAAGAGGGTTCCCTTTTCTCCACACCACAGTCTTATGGACTCTGTGGGAGAGGGAGAGGGTGGGAAGATTTGGGAGAATGGCATTGAAACATGTAAAATATCATGTAAGAAACGAGTGGCCAGTCCAGGTTCGATGCACGATACTGGATGCTTGGGGCTAGTGCACTGGGACGACCCAGAGGGATGGTATGGGGAGGGATGAGGGAGGAGGGTTCAGGATGGGGAACACATGTATACCTGTGGCAGATTCATTTTGATATTTGGCAAAACTAATACAATTATGTAAAGTTTAAAAATAAAATAAAATTTAAAAAACAGAAAAAGAAAAAGAGGCTCTGGAAGGGTTAACATAAAAGAAAAAAAGCAATTCAAAAGGAAGGTGCTAATGCTACTTGTGCAGTGTCATCTCTTTATTTTTTCAGCCATGATAATAGGCAAAGTGCTTAGTCACTAGCAATTCCAGGAAAATGTATCCTGTGAGTCGTTCTGGGGTGCTTTTCATAAGGCAGCATCTTGCTTTCTACTGGCAGTTCGGCCGAGCATGGAAAATATTGCACCCAAATTCCAAACTTCATCAGAACATTCCTACATTTGGCTGAGTGCCCTGCATTTTGTGGACACAGATGTCCAATGGCTGAGACCAATGAATCACACTGTAATCAGTAAGTGCAATAAAATCACATTTGACTTTGTAGAGAACAGCTCACCTGCGTTCAGTGTTTCCTGACCCAGTTCAAGGAAGAACTTTCCCAGGCCTCCTAGGGCACAGCCTGTTCCACTTGGTTAAAACCAACCAAGCGGGCAGGTGCCTCACTGCCCAGTGTCATGCTGCTCTAGGACACACGTGGCCTCTGGGCCACTTCCTCACATCCCCCAGTCCTGGCCACCGGCTGCTCTCTGGCCAGCTGGCCCAAGGAGGCACACGGGTGTCTAAAGGTCTCAGTGAGTACGTGTAGACATGGGTTAAGTTGTTCTGCTCTCATTTCTCAGGGGTTCTTTACATACCAGATTTTTCAGAATTTCTATGTGGCTTGTCACACACACCCATAAGCCTGATCTTTTAATAAAAGTCCAGTCCCCCAGATATACCTCACTAGCTCCTCAAAGGTTTTGACCTGTGCAAGAGTGAAACATATAAGGCATGGCAGGTAGATGCTTCCTGGTTTAATTATTTTCACTCCTTCAAGGAATAGAGACATAACCTTTAGGCTAGGATCAGGGCTGGAGAGGAACGAGAATTGAGTGTTCTTGGACCTTCATGTTATGGTTTGGTAGTGACTTCTAGGTCTTTGCATGGCCATATAGTTGAGAATAGGAAAGCAAAGATTCAGCTCAAGGAGACCAGTGGCTTGCTGGTGTATTCTGTGAAGTTCAGGGTCCTCCTTACAGAAGGGCTCCAAGCCAGGCAGCTTGGTCTGTGCATAAATGTCTCCCTGACAATATCCTTCTAAGACTAGAATTATGTATTCGACAGCCTCAGTAATGCTTCACAGCAATGCCCATGATACCATTTCACATGTAGCTACTGGAATAACCTCTCCACGTCACCATGTCTCCCCATTTCTCCTTAGCTGTTGCAGTAGAGACCCAGGTAAGAATGATGCTCTGTGTTCCCTCAGGCTTTCAGGGAGAGTCTGGTCCCTCTCCTGATAGAGCTGCAGGTTTACCCTGATGATCTGTGCAAATGCAGTGAGGCGTGGGGGCCCCTCGCTGGCGTGGTCTGTCAGCTCGCCTAGAATAGAATCTCCATCAGGGCTGTTTGCCTCCTGTGGCCACTCCAGCTGGCAGGCAGGTTGAGTCTCTCCCCCGGCATCTGGCTCCCATCTGCCCCCTATTGGTCTGCAAATGTGATCCTGTTTTAACTCTGATTTTCAGCAGAGCCATGAACAGCCACAAATGCCATATGGGTTTGAAACATTCACTTTTGAAAGTGACACTGTAGTTCAGTCATTTAAAGTCAGTATCTCAAGCAGTTTCATTAAGACTCCGCACTTTGCTGATGCCAGCTGATTTAAATGGAGACATTCCATCAATTCTAGAAAGTTGGAGAAGGTCAAAGCCACTCAGTTCAGTACACAATTCTGTAAGTTTCTCTTACAACACCCCTGAAAAATGTCCAGAAATGGAATCAGTATGTATGTTCTCCTCTGCGACTGGTTTCTTGGCATCTTGGGGGCATGATACAAATCCAGCTCTGAAAGGACATTTCACAGGGATCACAGTTGAAACTGGCATTGATATTGGTCACCTTTAGTGTCTCAGCAGGATTTGTGGGTTCTTCCCACTGAAAACATTTAGTGCCGGGGTTGAAATCCACCAGCCATATCTGGAACTACTTTACCTGCTTTAAGGAAGCAAGGCAGGTGACATCCCAAGCCCTCCCTAAAACCAGGCAGTTAGACTGGAGAAATCTGTCAAAGTCCCTTGGGCTCTGGAGCTGAGCGTGTCAGCTCTAGTTTGGTAATCCCTCTTCTACCAAGAGCATTTGACAGGACCTTTGGGGTTAATAAAACAGGACAGAGCAAAGACACAGCAGACAGCACATGACTCTGGTTATAAGACAACACCCTGTCTCCCTGCATCCCCCACTGGTGGTGCTGGTGCACAGGGGAGGGGCCCAGGGTCCCACCTCCCTGTTCCCCTCATGTAGAGTTAATATAGGACTCTCACTGGGTGTCATTTACATGAGCAGAGCCCATGGGGATAGATTAATAAAAGCTCCCATAGAAGGCAGCCCCTTTGCCTCTGTTCACCTTGGCGCTGGTTCTGTGCATTAAAAGATCTTTGAGGAATTTGCGGTATTCAATACCTGGGAGATTCTGAAATTGTGTGATTTCTTTCCATGGACCCAGGTCCTGAATGAAGAGGGACCACCATTGGCCAGGGAGATCTCCCTCTTGTTTTATTCTTGGTGCCATTTGCTGTCACAGATTGCATGTTGCTGAAAAGAAGGATCCAGAGATAAAGTTTTAGAACACAGGAATTCCCTGGTGGTCCAGTGGTTAAGACTCCACACTTTCATTGGTAAAGGCCCGGGTTCGATACCTGGTTGGGGAACTAAGATCCTGAAAGCTGTGCAGTGTGGCCACACACACACACACACACACGAAGTTTTGGAACTCCAAAGGAGACAGTCTCAGGGAGGGACCACACCAGAAGGCTGGAGGCCTATTTGGTCTTTTTCATGCCTTTCTTACAAGTGATAGGAGCATAAAACTATTTACAGACTTAAATAAACCTTGAGATCAGGACGCTGGGACAAGCATAATACAGTCCTCTCAACCGAACTGTGCACAAGCAGGCCCTCTGGAGATTTCATCACATTGAACTGCTGTGATTATAATTAAGAGGTTTGGCGTAGTTAGCTCCCTGGAAAAAGACTTGACCCAGGTTGACACTTATTTAATATGAATAACTTTTTTCCCAATTAAAAAAAAAAAAGAAAAGAGAGGGACAATGATTTCTCAATGTGCTTTCTGTGATTACACTCCACCTTGTCTCACTGTACCCACCCTACATCTTGGAGTCTGTTCTCAAATGCATATTCAGTTCATATATATTAAATATGAGAATCCCTGCCCCTTCATGATCCTATTGTTGCCGCAATGTGCAGAACATTGTGGATGGATTGCAACCTGTTTTCTTTTGGGGGCGGCTGCTTTGACATCTCAGTCTTAAACACTCAGTACTTCTGCTTTAGATTTTTCAAGTTTCCACTTATGGACTCTTCTGCTTGGGCTATGCATTATTCTCTGAAGAAGAACACATCTGGACCCTGGGGGTCCTCATTTAAGCTTCCTGAAAAGCACTAGCTCATGGGCTGACAGTCCTGTGCTTTCCACAGAACATTCCCTCTGCTGCTGGAAGAAAATGTATAATTACCAGAGAAAATGTCACTGACATGATGTACAGGTGATGCGGAAAATGAGGTATAGTCACAAAAAGCAACAAACATTCCCAAATACGCCTGCCTCATCTGTGCTTCCTTAAGAGCCAAATACCATTTCGGGGTGCAGACCTTTCCCCAGTAGCATTTTCAATGACTCCCAGCCCTTCTTACATCTGCCTTTGATTGAACTCAGCATTTCCTTGTCAATTAAAAATGATAAATTAAGCTTCTTGCAGGGCAGACAAACAGCCATTGTGAACCATATGAAAACCTAAGATTTTGGATGAATCAGATTCAGCCTGAGAAATTCATCTGGCAACTCCCAGGCCCTGACCACCATCCAGAGGAGCATCTGAGGTGTCCAACGCGGCACCCAGGCATGCTGATGGCCCACTGGCATTCAGAACATTGCAGCGACCGACCACTTCAGCCTATGCATCCTTCCTGGTGCTTGGAAGAATGGCCAAGTACATCCATATTTGTCTACCCACCGCCCAGACAAATCCAGGACTACATTCAACACAGATGTTTGTGCTTTTCAGCTTTCATTTTTAGAGGCACGTTGTCTGGAAGTGATGTCCATTCACGGATTATTCATTTTGCTTTGTGCTCCAGGGATGTTGATAAATAAAGAGTGAGGATCTAAATCATTGGTCCCCCTCAGCCAAATCACAGAAGGTGTCCTGATGCATTTTATGTCCTGAGGGCAAGTGAAAATTATGTGTTGCGTGTTGCAATTATTTTCTGTGTTGCTGCTCCTTTCTGGGCATATGGACGCGTCAAGAGGGCGACTGTTTATCAACTGGAACGGGGAGGGGCGGGTGTGGGAGCAGGCGTGGGTCTTGCACCTCTGTTTCCTGTCACACAGATGCTCTGATTTTATATGAAGTAGAGCTCTCTGCATAGTCAAATTGATCTGCCTTTCTCAGATACTTTCCTAAGTAGAATTTCCACTAAGATGGGCTTAACTAATGATGAGAAGAATGTAATCCATCTGTGAAAAACCCTTAATCTTCATGGGGAAAAGAAAAAAAAAAGAAACCTGATGTAGAGGGACTTTGTACATGTCGGTTACCTCTGATCCACTTCGTCTCCCTTCACAAAACAATTGTGTGTGCAAAAGGGGGAGGAGCCAGCTGACATTTTCTACAAACTGCATCCTACACTGTTAGTGTCAGTAACGGATGGAAAGTGAGGTATAGAAGATTGGGGCTGCCTTTTAGTAAGCTTTTTAGTTGATGAAGATAGTTACGTGTATAGTAATGTTGACAATGGAAGTAACAGTTAAAGCTTTTTGAGTTCTTACCGTGTACAAGTCTCATTGATAAAGTGCTTTATGCACCTTCGGCCATTTAGTTGGTCCAGCAACCATACTATTGTTACATATCCTTGTCTCGTCACATCTAAAACAGAACTCTGGATTCCACCTCCCCAGTACACTCTTTGCCAGGACTTCTCTTCTCAATAAAAGGTACAACTAGATCTTGAGCTGCTCTGGCCACAGGCCTGGAAATGGGTTCCCTTTTGTTCATCTCTTTCCCTTTGTCTCCCGTATCTAATTTGACAGCAGATTCTGCCAAACACGACAGCAAGTTTCCTAACTTGGAGTCTGTGATGGGATCCCTGCTTACTCCCCAGGCTTCCATCCCTCTTCTGGCTCAGTTCCCAGGGACACTGGCATTTCCATTGCTTAAATGCATCACACTTGTTGGAAACATATTTTTAGTATCTCTGTTTAAAATATGTCGAGTCCTTCCTTTTGTTCAAAGTCCATTGCCATAACCTCAGGCTAAACATCATCATCTCCAGCTGAGAGCATGGAAATATTTTTCTAACCCATTCCATGATTTCCCTCCTGCTCCCTCAGAAAGACCCGACAGTACGAATGAATCATGAAACTAATCAAACCCCACTGCCTAAACCTCCCATGACTTTGTGTTGCTCTTAGAAGAAATCCCTGTTTCCTGCTGAATCTGATTGCTGCCTGCTACTCCCTCCCCCACGTTCCATCACTGCCTCCCTCACTCTCCTGTCCCACGTATACTGGCCTGTTTTGTCTCTCTTGAAGACATCCCACTTGTTTCTGCCTCAGAGCTTTGAAATTACTGCTTCTTCCTCCAAGAAACACTCCCCCTGTCTTCACATGGTTGGCTCCACATCATGGTCATATTTTTATACCCGCAAGTAAACAAGAAATAGTAATCAGAGGGGAATAATGTGTAGCCATACTTGCTCCAAAAATGGGTGAAGGTTGAGAGACAGCTTTGGGAGGAGTTTGGATGACAGAGCAGCAGATCCTAAAGAGGAAGACTTTGGGCTTTGTGGACAAGAGTCGGGCTGAGACTGAGTGTACAGGCACCTCTTGGGAAGAGACGATTTGCATCTTTCTCTGATTTGATCAGAACCGTCACAGACAAGGGGTTTCCATGGTGGCTCAGATGGTAAATAATCTGCCTGCAATGTGGGATACTTGGGTTCAATCCCAGGGTTGGGGAAATCCCCTGGAGAAGGGAATGGCTACCTACTCCAGTACTCTAGCCTGGAGAAACCCATGAACAGAGGAGCCTGGTGTGCTGTAGTCCATGGGCTTGCAAAGAGTCAGACATGACTGAGTGACTAACACTTTCACACACGTCATGAACAAATTAAAAATGTTTGCATTGATATTGCCTCATCTACTCTTGAGTGATGCCAGCACTGCATGGAAGAAAACTCTGGAGGGTACAGAACTGGCAAGTTAATAGAATAGGTGAATTACTCCTACGGTTAAGGAAATTTGGACTTAGAGATCAGATATGCCCTGCCTAAGATTAAAGTTAACTCATAGAGGCAAAACTTAAACCCAGAGCTGTCTGCCTCTCCTCCAGTAATGTGCTGGTCCATGGTGTGCTCACATAACCTTCTTATTATGTAGCATTTCATCTGAATCATATAATTTAACACAAGATTAAATACAGTCTTCCCTATTTCATGTGTTATGTATTTTGCCTTATCAGCTTATCTGTAAGTTCCTGGACTCTATAGACTGGCCTTTCATAGTCCTTGGCACATAGAAGTCCCTTCATAAGCATTTATTATTTAGATAGCCATATTTCTTTTGTATCTCTAGAGATCTTTGGCCATGTTATTAAATCCTTACTCAAGTTATCAGCAGCTGTGCTGCTTGTGTATGAAAGTGATACTATATAAAATAGAAGTATTAGGTCACCAAGTTCAGTTGAAACAGAATGAATATTGAGTTTCTCTGAATGAACTTACATGCATACATACACACATGCATTCATCCACTCTATTCCCAATTCCTTTACAAGGGAGTTTCTTAATGGAATCATGATCAGTCATCATTCACAGTACCAGTCTGAAAATAGAATGAAATATCAAAATTACAATGAGAGAAAGAGAAAGCAAATGCCATTTCTCAAACTCAATCATTCTTCTTGGACTCGGCAGGTTTCTGGGTTGTCACAGATAACTGCATATCTCAAGTAATGCATGATGACAAGCTTTTTACCAATCATACCCAGTGTGTCTGAGTTTCCTCTCTCTCAATGGGTGTCTGGGCAATGGATTACAAGTCAGTATGTTACTTTAGCCAAGTGGTCATTTATTCATTTGCTAACTAATAATTCAATATTTATGAAAATCATGTAGAGCTGACCATGAAAAACTGATCAAAAGACATATATGAAAATTCCTAGGCCCTAAAGTACAAGTGCAGACAAAGTTTGACCCAGTGTTGGCACAACAAGCAGTCTGCTGCGAGGGCCCTGGCTGTTAAGCTGTATGATACTTAACTGAGTTGCAAAGTTAAAAACTGGGCACATCTCTGTGAGATACAAAGAGAAACAATGGGAGCTACATTCAGCCCCACTGTCCTTGTCTGATTAATAACCTTTGCCATATTCATTAGCTGCTTTGGGAGTAAAACAAAGAAAAAGTAACCTTGAAACAAATCCACATTATTATTCTCTCCTGTCATCTAATATGAAACAGTCATCTTAATATGACTTATTGCAACTATTCTATGTGCTGAGAATTCAAAGATAGTTAAGCTGGAATCCCTTTCCTTGACAAATCTTGCGGTATTATATGTAATAAACACACACACACACACACACCCTGGGCTTCCCAGGTGGTGCTAGTGGTAAACGACCCGCCTGCCAATGCAAGAGACATAAGAGGTTCGATCCCTGGGTCAGGAAGGTCCCCTGGAGGAGGGCTTGGCAACCCACTCCAGTATTCTTGTCTGGAGAATCCCATGGACAGAGGACCCTGGTGGGCTCCAGTCACAAAGAGTCAGACATAACCTAAGCAACACACACATCCACACACACACACAGACATATATAAACACACATCCATTCACATATGCACAAATACATGTAAGATGCCATGGGAATGCTGGGGAGAGACAACTAATTCTGTCAGGGTTGGGGGAAGTGGGGGTTGGAGAGAAGAAAGAACGGACATTTGAGAATTCTGTTTGAACTGGGTCTTGGTAAGCAGTTCTTTAGACTCATCAAGAATGAATGACACCCCAGGCAGAGGAAACAAGAAATGGGAAAACAGAGCAGAACGGGGCAAAGCATGTGGATGCAGGCATGGCCTAGGATCGATAGAGTCCCTCAGAGAGGATGAAAACAGTGATTAGAATTCATAGGGCAGAATTCCTGGAAACACTAACATTCAGGGAAAATGGAACCTGAAAAAGACTGAAAAGGAGCGCTGAGCTTGTACGTGGTGAACCAGGAGAGAACGACATCCAAGGAGCCCAGACAGGAGACAATGGGTGGCAAGTGCCTCCTGGAGTTGGCTGGTAGGTGGCGGCGGGTGTGCCTCACGGAGTGCCAACATGGAGTTGTGAGAGCAGAAAGCAGTTGGTTGTATTTTAAGAATAAATGGGAGCTAGGGAATGGAGATGATGTAGGCTGCTTATATGGAAGGCTACTTTTGTGGGAAGCCCAACAGGAAGAGAGGACGAGAAAGTACCTAGAGGCCATGTATTCAGCAGATATGGTTTGCATTTAAAGAATTCCTGCGAGGAATCAGAAGGAAGATAGATGTTAATGACAAACCTCTATAAAGAAGGAGTTGACTGCTCTAGGAATCATAGGGAAATGCTAAGTGTTGATGGAGGAATGAGCTTGACTGAGATAGGAGCTAGTCTCCAAGACAGAAGTGAAAGGGGTAAATGCAGGTGAGGACAGAAATGACGAAAAACGCTGAGGATCCTGACCTGCAGGCAACTATTTTGTATGAGAAGTAGGAGGCAATGTTTATTGCATCAAATTATATGATAAAAGGATTATCTTAAAAATTCTAGACACTGGAAACAGATGGAGAGAGAGTTCTGGAAGGATAATTGAAACAAGCCGTGAGTTTCGCCCTGGAGATAAGCATGTTTGTCCCTGTAGAGGGAAGAAGGGAGAATGACTGAAAGAATCATCCCTCTTGCTAAACCAACCTCTGCTTTCCAGGAAGGAAAAGAAGGGACCTACTCCGCCTATTTGCCAACTAAACAAATGTTTCTCCTGGAACATGAGTAGTTTTGGTGCCTTTATTTATGAAGCTTTTACTTTTGAATAATGAAAATACTTCATAAAATTCGAAGTATTTAATATGACATCACAGTAGTTATAACCAAAGAAAACCCAATTTTAATATAGAGCCATGAATAAAAGTTACTTGCAAACTTATTCAAAGGGACAAGGTATAATGGAAAACATACAAAGGCTTATTTTTATCTTTCAAGAAAAACTTTGGCAGATTTGTATTTTGGATTCTACATATTTCACTTCCTGTTGCAACCGACATTCATGAAATTCACTGACAGGAGCCTAACAGCAGCTTTTAAAAAATGAAGTATATTTTCCTTAATTAATGTCTACAAAGAGATTTAATAATGAAAAGTGCCATTAAGTGCCAAGTATTTTAATTATTTTCTGCTGCAAGAGCATGCAGTCATTATATACTGTTTTAAATATTATGAAATATTTACAAAATAAGTTTAAAAAAATTGCAAACAAGCCATATAAAAAGGCATTTTCCTTTTGAGGTGAAACTAAGATCAAAACCCAAAGAAAAAGTCATTTGCTTCCCACAAGAGGAGACTTCGATGAATGCTCCAAAAATACCTGGCACTTTGCTTGTTCTTTCTCCATAGCCCTTGTACCTCTAACTGAATGCACAAACTGAAGTGCTTTACTACTTGAAATTTTGGCACAAATGTTATTTTTTAAACTATTTTTAAACTTTTTAATTTTAATTTAATTTTAAAATTAAAAATTAATCAAATTAAAATTTAATTTTTTTAAATTTTAAATTTAATTTAAAATTAAAATTAAATTAAAAAATTAAAATTAGTTAATTTTAATTTAATTTTTAATTAAAATGCTCTGTTTCAGGTATGCAACAAAGTGATTCAGTTATACATACATATATGGATATATATATATGTATATGTTATTTTTCAAATTATTTTCCACTATAGGTTATTACATGTTATTGAATATAGTTCTCTGTGCTCTACAGCTGGCCCTGTTCATTCTCTTCTTATATTTGGTGGCATGTATGTGTTACTCCCAAATTCCTAACTTATCCTTCTCCCATTCCCCTTTGGTAACTCTGTTTGTTTTCTATGTCTGTGAGTCTATATCTGTTTACTTTTTGACTCCACATATAAGTGATATCATATGATATCTGTGTTTCTCTGTCTGACTTACTTCACTTACCATGATAATCTCTAGGTCCATCCTTGTTGCTGTAAACGGTATTATTTCCTTCTTTTTTATGGCTGAGTAACGTTCCATTCTGTAATGTATGTGTGTATATGTACACACACACACACACCACCTCACCTTCTTTGTCCATCTGTCAGTGGGTCAATGCACAGTTTAGGTTGCTTCCATGCCCTGGCTATTGTAAATAGAGCTGCTGCAGATACTGGGGGTGCATGTGTCTTTACAAACTAGAGTTTTCTTTGCACATATGCCCAGGAGTGGGATTGGAAGATCATACAGGTAATTCTGTTTCTAGTTTTTTAAGGGACCTCGGTACTGCTTTCCATAGTGAAAGTGAAAGTGAAGTCCCTCAGTCGTGTCTGACTCTTTGCGACCCCATGGACGCCCACCGGGGTCCTCTGTCCATGGGATTCTCCAGGCAAGAGTACTGGAGTGGGTTGCCATTTCCTTCTCCAGGGGATCTTCCCGACCCAGGGATCGAACCCAGGTCTCCCACATTGCAGGCTTTAACCTCTGAGCTACCAGGGAAGCCCCTGGTGATCAGATAATTTTATCTTATCGCAGACATATGCTGGGATCTCCCACTTCCCATCTCTGTCCAGCTGCTAACTTTGGGACTATACTCTGAGGACTCGGTCTCTGAATCAGCTTCTAAAATCCCCTGGTTTGAAGGGCAGGAAAACCAAGACCTCTCTGTAATCTCTGGGTCTGATCTCGGTAGGAATATGTCCCAAGTTCAGACCCAAGTTGGTGCAGAATTAACGGGTAAATGCGCGTATTAAATTGAACAGTAACTTGGTGCATTGTGCCGGTTCTGTTCTCAAGTTATACACTGGTTAGCGGGAAACTTTACTCCCCTAATTACCACAGTCTAAATGGCACCCCACTCCAGTACTCTTGCCTGGAAAATCCCATGGACAGAGGGGCCTGGTGGGCTGCAGTCCATGGGGTCGCTAGGAGTCGGACACGACCGAGCGACTTCACTTTATTTTTTCACTTTCATGCATTGGAGAAGGAAATGGCAACCCACTCCAGTGTTCTTGTCTGGAGAATCCCAGGGACAGGGAGCCTGATGGGCTGCCTTCTATGGGGTTGCACAGGGTCGGACACGACTGAAGCGACTTAGCAGCAGCAGCAGCAAGTCTGTTTGGGTTGCTGTAACAAAATAACACAGACTGTGTGACTGTGGTATTATTTCTCACAGTTACAGAGGCAGGAAGGTCCAAATTCAAGGTGCTGGCAGGTATAGTGTCTGGTGAGCACCTGCTTCCTGGTTCCCACATGACTCTTTTCACCTGGAGGAAGAGGTACCTAGAAAGGTGCTTTCTAGGGTCTCTTGTATAAGAGCACTAACCCCATTCCTGGAGGCTCTGTTCTTATGACCTAATCACCCCAAAGCCCCACTTCCAAATATTATTACACTGGGTATAAGGTTTGAACACATAAATTTGGGGGGCACAGTCTATATCAACTATTTTATTATATGCTCCGCCTTGTATTTTCTTGTCAAAGAAAGCCTAAGTAGGGCAGGTTAGCTGGCAGGAGAAAAATGTTAACCTTTTCATTTTTTATGTTTTCTCTGAAGGCCCACTGGCTCTCACCATTTATGGAATTGCCTTGGCTACTCAAGGGACCAGATGTTCCCTGGGGTTGTGACCCACTGCTCCTGCATTTAGCCTCCTGGCTGGCTGCTTGCTTGCTTGGACTCAGCCCAGTACAGATGGCATTACTGCTAAATCAGAGAGAATGACACTCGGTTTCCTGGTCCTCCTTCAAGTTGCTACTTTGTTGGTAAGAGCTCATTTCCTGGGAGTCCAAATAATTAAGTTTCACCTGTGCTATGTACTCCATAATTACATTATTTTTGTTAATTATGCTTGATGGCAAAGTTATCAAAATTCAACTTGATCAAAACCAAAATAAAATCTGGAAGCAAATGTCTCTTGCTGTACCATCACAGCCGTTTATACATATTATAGGACACTTTGCACTTCCCGGAGGGGAAGGAATTACTCTTCTTCAAAATGATGCTAACAGTTGGCTACATTGGAACCAAATGGTGAATGTCTTGGAAATATGGGAACTCCTATGTATAAGTAAGTGTGACTCTAGGGGTCATCACCACACTATTGGGGGTGGGCAGTGACTGGCCAGCATCTGAAGATGACAGGGAAGGTGTTCACAGCAATGACGCTCAGTGAAGCTGAGGGCAGTTTCCACTTGACGTCACCTCCTTCCCTGCCCCCCTCTCCCTCTGCTCTGCTCTCCATCTGCTCCTGCCGCTCCACTCTCCTCCTTCTTCAGCTTGTGCTTCTGCTGCTTCTCCTCCGCCGCCTCCTCTTTCCTCTGCTTCCCACTTTGCCTTTCCTCCCATAATAGGCATTCATTCAACATATCTTGACTTGATGTGAATTGAAGGCATCTGTATCAGCTGAATTTTTCTCTCCCTTGAAATTGAGAGAAAGTTGCTTGATGCTTGATCAAGTTGAATTTTGATAACTTTGTCATCAAGCAAGTTGAGCATCAAGGAAGTTGAGACAGGAGATTTAACAGTAGCACAAGTTTTTGGATATCTGACAGATGAGAAACATTTGAAGACCCTGACGTTTTGGTCAAGGACATGAGTACCCATTTGTGCTTAGGTTCTGTCTATAGAGTTTCAGTGGGACTTGTTTGCATCTGAGCTCTCTGGTATTAACAGGAAGAGTTGTACTGAGAACATACAAGAGTAAAATTTCCTTCAAAAGGGCACAAGGTAATATGGTGAAGGCTTTTACTATTTTCCAAAGGAAGTCATTTTTCTGGTCATGGTCTGCTGGGAGTTCTCATTGGCTGGTTGATCCTCAGAAACATGTTTTTTTTTTTTAATTTATTTAATTTATAAAATTTTATTTTTTAACACCAAAAACATTTTGTACTGGAGTGTATCTGATTAACAATGCTGTGACAGTTCAGGTGAACAGCGAAGAAACCTGACATTAACTGACAACTCTCCTTACTCTACATTTATTCTCCCATATCCCATCATTTGAGGGTGACCAACCCCACTAGAGGATTTTTTTTAATGTAGGAAATGGCAGTGTCCATTTCAAATGATAAGTCCTAAGAATTAACTCTAATCACAGGCAGTGTCGGGAGTACGTTTTGAACAATGCATCGTAAGAGGCATGGGGACCCTACCCCATATCTCACTGCTAATTCACCTTCCCCAGGGGCTGAAATTCCACCACTGGATATTCTTTTTTGTGTCTGCTCTCATCACTGACGTCTAGATGAAATTGCCTGTTCAAGTAATTCTTACAAGGGTGATGCAGACTCATTACCGCTTTTTTCTCTAGGTAGTCAGAGACCTCTAACTCCTTACGGAAGGTGTGATATTGAGGAGAAAAGAAGTAACACAGTGTGAGTTAAGAGGTGAGTTACTCCTGACAGAGTACAGGCTCTACCTGCTGTACAGTTCAGGGAGTGTTGACTTTTAGCTGGGATGCTGTCTGGGTACCAGGGGTCTTGCCCATTGGAGGGAGCCCCTACTCAAAGTCCGATTGATATTTTTGTGCTTCTAGGTCAAGGTGTTCCCAGTCTTGGAACCCTGGGGTGTGGTTCTCTGCAAAATATTGCTATTGTCAAGCTGTCTGCCTGTGAGATTACATAGGACAACAGGGAGCTTTTTGCTTATCATCTTTCAAAGTATCCAGCATTAAAGACACTCCATCAGAAGCAGTGAGCCATTTAGTGCCACTGTCTTACCCCTGTGGCTCACTAGGGGCCCCAGCCTGGGTACTTTATTACCTTCTATGCAGATATATTGAAATGAGATGCTTATCACCCTAGGTACATATGCTCGTTCACTCTCTGGGCTGGAATTGTCTTCCTAAGGGTCATAAGGGAACAATTTTTCTCTCTTAATGCTCCCAGATTTGCAAGATTTTAATTCTACATGGCTTTATGACATGTATTTAGCTTAAAGGCAGGTTAAAAAAAAAAAAAAAAACTTGCACCACTAGCAAAGAAAGAAAAGGAATTAAAATATAAGCAGACAATTTACAATGTAGGAAGAAGAGAGAATTTCTTTTGTTGCTGATGGCCTACGTAGTACTTCTTTGAATGTCCTTCTATGGACTGAAGCAATTGCTCATTTGTACTGAGGAAAGGTGCTTCAGATTAATTTTGGAAACTTCAATACTGCACTGTGCTAAATTTTAATTATTTCACTTGCTGCTTGGTATATTAATGTTGTGATTACCCTTGAAAGTGTATTACCGATGATGATTTATGCAAAACCCAGCTAGCTCCACAGCTCCGTCAGTTTCAATTAAGACCAGCCACAGAGGAAGTGGGCTGTGGTCGTGTTGGCTGCAGACCATCATTAAGCTCACAAGCAAGTACGGTCCGTTTGCTTAAAGCATTACCTTTTTTTATCCTTCTGGAACCATCTCTTCCATGGCACAACTAACCACTGAGAGAGGAGACTGTATGTAGCGATTTGGTCTGTCCAGGAAAATGAATTTTATCTCTGTTTCTCTGCTGATATAGGACATTTGGGGCCAATTCTTCCCTCTTTTGAACTGTTCAAGGACTGAACTGGCCAAAGAAGCTATTGCAAAGTTATCATTTTCTGATTTCCAGGAACAGGGTTTGGTCAGCCTCTGGAGACTGTGGTCATCTGGAGTTAATCATAAAGTGCGTCCTCCTTCTCAAATGAAGCACTGTTTTCAGAGCTCATTTATCTCGTTGACTTCAACTATTGAGAGGTCAGGAGGTTTTCCCTGGTGCGTCCCTGGTACCCATTCCTTCTAATGACTCATTTGGCTGCCTAGTTATTGAAATCTCTTATCTACCTGGCAGTCCTTCCTAAATCTATTCCAAACCATGTCACTGAGGTCGCCTGCCAGGTCTGGGAGGCGCTCTTTCTTCTAAGTACTGGAAAGATGGGCCGCCAGACCTGATTTCCATGGCAGTTTCATTTTAATCACATTTGGAAATTCTTGACTACAGGCTGTGCATTTATGAAATCAAGGGAGCCCGTACCTGCCAAGTGAGAGCTCTCCTGACAGCCTGCCAGGAGTGGGACCTGATCCGCAGCAAAAAAAGGACAGTGCATCCACCTTCCGAGACCCAGGGCCAGATGGCACCTTAGAATCATGGCTGAGAGGCCTTGGGCTCTTCCAGGGCTCACATTACGTTTACATTTAAAGCTGCCCCGTCGTGTCTGACTCTTTGTGACCCCATGGACTATACAGTCCATGGAATTCTCCAGGCCAGAACGCTGGAGTGGGTAGCCTTTCCCTTCTCCAGGGGATCTTCCCAACCCAGGGATCAAACCCAGGTTTCCCACTTTGCAGGCAGATTCTTTACCAACTGAGCTATCAGGGAAGCCAAAAATCTGACACTTAAAGTTTGTTTCCTCCTGCCACTTAAGAGAGAGATAAAAAATGTCTGACATTTGCAGCCTATTTCCTCCATTTGGAGACCCCTAGCCTTCCTGCCTGTTACCCTCTCATTCCCCCCTTTTCTTTTAGGAGGATTCTGTTGCCTAGGGAAAGGGGCATCCGAGCTGATAAGGGGCATTGTCCCTAAATTGGTGAGGCAACATAGTCTCCTAATCCTCAGGGCTCTTATGTGGTCTCAAATTGACCCTTCTTTCCAGTTTCATCTCCTGCCCTCTCCCACCTTGCACTCTGTGCCCGGGGCACACGCACCAAGAGCCTTCCCAAATCCAGACTTTAGCCCTCACTGCTCTCTCCACCTGAAAAACTTTGCCTGTGTATTTTGAACGGGCAGTCTTTGTGTGTGTTTTCTTTAAAACCCTCCGCGCCTTTGCCTGAGTATTTCTTCTCTGAGGTCTTTGACCACCACACTGTTCCCCACCCTATCTTGTTTATTTCCTTTGTGGCATCTCCCGTGATACGAAAGTTTACTTCTCTCTTGTCTGACCCTCCTGCTGCAGTGCGATAAGCTCCACGAGGACTTTTTCACTGCGACCTCCCCAGCACAAATCACAGAGTCTGGATGAAGTGTCACAATTCAGAGCACTGTAATCAAGAAGGTGACATTCCAATCTAGCTATGATTCCCATTCCCTCCTATTCAACAGACATTTATTTATTTATGACTATATGAACCACTCACTAAAAGGTGATTTTCAAGGCAAGTTCTTAAGAAGACTATTTATGGAAGGCAAAGTCTTGCTGAGCTCAGTCGAGACTGAGTTAAGATCCACTGTTCCCTTTTGGGGCGGGGGGTGGGTGCTGTTTGCATTCAAGAGGAGAAGTGCCATTAGTTAGTGTGATAAAGAGTTAAGCCCTCCCTCCCCCATCTGGCGTTGCTTCCCTGTATGCGCTGTTTTGGCATGTTCTAGTGACTGCCAGCCTCTGCTCAGGGGCAACTAGGCCAGGGAAATAAGCCCCAGCGATGAGCATTGACAGGGGACTTCCCTGGTGGTCCGGTGGTTAAGACTTTGCACTTCCAATGCAGGGGACATGGGTTCAGTCCCTGGTCAGGGAAGTAAGATCCCACATGCTGTGAAGTGCAGTTAAAACAAAAAAAAAGTTGACAAAATAGCTTAATCTCACTTTCTCTCCAAATGCTAACTGGTACCATCCTTACGGGTCTTCCCTCATAGCTTGGCTGGTAAAGAATCCAGCTGTAATGCAGGAAACCCTGGTTTGATTCCTGTGTCAGGAAGATCCCCTGGAGAAGTGATAGGGTACCCACTCCAGTATTTTTGGGCTTCTCTAATAGCTCAGCTGGTAAAAAATCCACATGCAGCGGGAGAAACCTGGGTTCGATCCCTGGGTTGGGACCATCCCCTGGAGGAGGGCATGACAACCCACTCCAGTATTCTTGCCTGGAGAATCCCTAAGGACAGAGGAGCCTGGTGGGCTACAGTCCATGGGGTCACAAAGAGTTGGACCTGACTAAGCACAGCACAGCACCATCCTTATAATTTGTCTCTCTTAATTGCCTCTTTTGTTGAAATTGAGTTGCAATGTGGTCTCTTTTTATCTTTCTTCATCTGTAAATACTATGCAACTTTCTTCTGACTTTCCGGCCTAATCCTAAACGCACATTTTTGTGATACTCATGCCCTTAACTTTGACTTCTAATCTCTTTGCTGATCTGGTTTTCACCGTAGTGCTGTCGGGCCCCTGCTGAAGTTCTCTGTTCTGTCTGGGAAGTGGAAACTGAAGTGCAGGTGTCTCCAGCGTTCCTTCCTCTGCCCCTGCCTGGCCGATCAGCAGCCCCCTTCTGGTGTAGCAGTTGCAGTGTCACCGTGCAAAGGGACAATGCTTAGGGCCCATGGGGGGCCTTAAGGACGTTGGTTTTGTCATCAGTCAGATGTTACAATTCTGGTCGTACTTTTTCTAGCTTTATAATATGATGCAAGTCACAACTGGTTTGACCTTTGGTTTCCAGTAAAATTGAAATAATAAAACCTCATGATTATTATTGTGAGAATTAAATGGATAATGTACAATGAACTGGGCATAATTCTGGCATACAGAACATAGAAGCTCAATCCAGCTATTTCTTCAGAACAGTGCAGGGGGGTTCTTCACTCTCAAATAATGAAAGCCTAAAAGCACATCATTAGCGATTTCTTCTTTGGAAAAAATGTTTCATTTGCAGTCCTTGACAGAAATGAATAAACTCTGAGGTCATTGTATCCATCAGGGTTTTATAGGAAATAGATGGCATACTCAAAAAGTTTTAACTAAAGAGATTTTAATAAAAGGTATGAACAGAATTGAAGGAACTCATAAAAGACGAGGAAGCACTCAGGGCCCAACAGCAGGAAAAATAAAACAGCACAATTTCAATGGTAGAAAATAACCTAGAATAAAATCACAGCTTATTTTTGAGCTCCTATCCTGTGTTAAGTTATGTGCTAGACTGGCTGATGGGTCCACAAGAGTCAAGTTCAGGGTAGAGTACACACAAACTGTTAACCACAGTGGTGCTTGAACGTCAGCTTGCATCAGAAACAGGTGTTGGATTTGATAGGATGCAGACTGCCAGGACCCAGCCCCAGAATCTCTGATTCAGTGGGTCTGGGGTGAGGCTGAGAACTTGCATTTACAACAAATTCTCAAGTGATGCTGATGCTGCTGGTCCAGGCCAATGCTTGCAGAATCATGGAACTATGATGGTGTAACAGGAAAATAAATACAACTCTCCCTAGAGTCTGGGGGGCAAATGCCTCAAATTCAGAGAAGAGTAAGTGGCAGGCCACCTATGCAGAAGAAGCTAAGTGTGAAAAATAATTTCTGTAGCTATTCTGTCTTCAAAGTAGCAAAGCAAAACTTCCCGCTATGTGAGCTGAGCATAGTGACTTCCTTCCAAAGGGTACAGTGTTGAAAGAGGAAAATACGAAGAGTAACTTTCCAGCGGAGAAACTGAACAAACACTACCTTAGCCAGTTGGTCAAGGTCAATATCAACAGTGAAGTTAATGCAGACAGTATGTACGCTTGATACAATGTGATGAGAATGGCAGTTTGCATGTGTGGTCTTCTTCCTTAAAACCCATAACTCTAGTGTAATATGAAATGTTCTCAATTAGGGACATTCTAACAGATAACCTGATCAGTACACCTCCAAGCTAGCAAGCTCATCAAAACCAAGGCTGAGAACCTTTCACAGCTAAGGGGGGCCTGAGGTGACACGAGGCCAGACATTGGCAGATGGATTCTTTACCACTGCGCCACTTGGGAAGCACCCCCACCCACCCCACCAAATAATGAACTGAATAAAGTATGCTGCTGCTGCTGCTGCTGCTGCTAAGTCACTTCAGTTGTGTCCAACTCTGTGTGACCCCATGGACTGCAGCCTACCAGGCTCCTCCGTCCATGGGATTTTCCAGGCAAGAACACTGGAGTGGGGTGCCATTGCCTTCTCTGGAATAAAGTATAGACTTCAGTTAATAATAAAGTACAAATATTAGGTCATTAGTTGTGTCAAATGTACCACACTGATATAAGAAGTTAACAATAAGGGCAACTAGGTGTGAGGTACATGGGAACTCTCTTATTATCTTGACAACTTTTCTGTAAATCTAAAAATATTCGAAAATCATACAACCCAGCAATCCCACTGTTGGGCATACACACCAAGGAAACCAGAATTGAAAGAGTACACGTACCCCAAAGTTCATCACAGCATTGTTTACAATAGCAAGGACATGGAAGCAACCTAGATGTCCATCAGCAGATGAATGGATAATAAAGTTGTGGTACATATACACAATGGAGTATTACTTAGCCATTAAAAAGAATGCATTTGAATCAGTTCTGAGGTGGATGAAACTGGTGCCTATTATACAGAATGAAGTAAGTCAGAAATAAAAACACCAATGCAGTATATTAACGCATATATATGGAATTTAGAAAGATAGTAACAACAACCCTGTATGTGAGACAGCAAAAGAGACACAGATATAAAGAACAGACTTTTGGACTCTGTTGGAGAAGGTGAGGGTGGGATGATTTGAGAGAATAGCATTGAAACATGTATATTACCATATGTGAAATAGATCACCAGTCCAAGTTCGATGCATAAAACAGAGCGCTCAAAGCTGGTGCACCGGGACAACCCTGAGGGATGGGATGGGGAGGGAGGTGGGCGGGGGGTTCAGGATGGGGATACATGTACACCCATGACTGATTCATGTCAATGTATGGAAAAACCACCACAATATTGTAAAGTAATTAGCCTCCAATTAAAATAAATTAATTAAAAAAAAACATATTTCACAACATATTAAAAAAAAGTTGGCGACTTCTGTGGAGGTTCAGTGGTGAAGACTCCATGCTCCCACTGCAGGAGTTACAGGTTTGACCCCTAGTTAGGGAACTAAGATTCCACATGCCACATGGAATCGTCAAAAGAATTAAAACTTTTTTAAAGTAAAATTAAATTACGTTTGTTTTGAGAAAAAACTCCTGTGGAATTGACTGAGGCAAGGTGACCATCAGAGAAGGACCCCACTGGTGGATGGCCAGAAGCTAGGGTGAAGGGGTCATTCATGGCCAGTTGGGAGAAGTTAACTTGTTCAGGGAATGACAGTAAGATGGCCCAGGTGGCAGAGGACGAGTAGAGAGGTTTGATGAAGACCACCTCCCTGCCAATCCCTGCAAAATAAAGAGACAACCTGTGGCCACTGGGCACGCACAGCGGGCCTTGAGCCAGCATACCACCACATTAACTGTGTGACTGGGGATTTTCCACTGAACTCACTACTGTCACCCCCAGTTCCCTGTGCTTTCTGTTGAATGACTGACAGAATCAATGATCGATAGTAGATGTCTGCACTTTACGTTTCTGCAAGCCTACATCATCAGTTAGTACCTGAGAATGCTGTAAAAACTATAGGGTCACTCCAAGATTACCCAAAGGAATAGAGAGGGAAGAAAAAAAAAAAAGCTATTCAAAAGTGCAAGTTTAAAAGGCAGTAATGACCCAAAATACTCAAGTTACTTTCTGCTTGTATCCTAATGTGTTCAGATTGTTCAAATAATTCTTTACAATTCATTGTGCTGTGTTTTGTTGAAGATATTCAGGTAAAGGGGTAGAAAAATTATAGAGAGAGCAGTGGATTAGAGTGCTGAAAAGAGTTTTCCACATGAAAAGGCCACTGAGGAGGGCTGCATTAAAGCAAAAAAGAGGAGTTTCCAGGCTGCAGGTCTTTGTGCACACATGTGAACACACACACACACACACACACACTCCACAAGAGAACACAGGAAATAAGGGAGGACCATGATCAGTGCAGACACCTGGTGGTGCAGCACGTGTCACCCAGCGGGTCCACGGGGCGGGAGGGCACCCAGTACAGCTGGAGGCTGGCCAAAAAATACATATGTTACCCGTTCCTTGGTAAGAAGTGACTTGTCATAAAGAGTCTACAATAACCAGTCCAAGAAAAGGTTGATGTGGACCTCTCATGAGGAGATGGGTCAAGTCAAAATTTCTTGAGTACAATGAATTCATCCTGGAGATCTTAGGATGTGAGGTATAAAGGAGACAGAGAAACCAGAGCTGCCTCTCAGTTTCAAGATCTGATGCTATTGATTAATGATACCAAAAACTAGGATGGGGAAATCAGTTAGGAGAGCAGGTCAGATGTGGGTCAGTGTGTGTTTAGGAGTGGTCAGCTCAGTTTGAGATTTTTATGAGACATCCAGAAAAATGATTCTATCATGCAGAGTGTGAATTAATTTATTAGTAAAGTTATATGCTTTCTTGCAATCCTAGATAAAATGCGCCTTCCTCTCAACTCTGCTTTGACACCTCTTTATTCGTATTTTTATCTGGTCCCTCATCTCTCTCCAAAGCATAATTGTTCACACCTTTCTGTGTGTCATCGATACTGAGAAAACCTCAAATATAGCACTTAAATCAGTGTGTGTCAGTGGTTCCCTGTCAGCCTCCCCTGCAGTAAAGAGCCATTTGCAGCAAGGAGCTAACTTTGAGCCCTTCACTGAACCTAGAACACATGAAGTACTCAATAAATATTGTTGAATAAATGAGCGAGGAGATTTGGCTTCCTGTGAAACAAGAAGGTCCTCTGTGGTGTGAGAGCATGAAGAGTGGAAGAGGAAAAGGGGATGAAGTCTAGAGAGACAATGAAGGATAAAGTGAAGGTGAAGGATGGGCCTGGCAGCTCTTGGGTGTGCTATCAGCATCACCCCAGAGCAGGTGGGATGTTGGTGGTGAGTGGCACTCTCAGTGCGCTAGTCTTGTTTGATGTCACAACTGTTTCCTGGTTACTCTTAAAAAAAAAGAATAATTTATTTATTTTTGGCTGTGCTTGGTCTTCCTGGCTGTGTGAGGGCTTTCTCTAGATGTGGAGAAGAGAGTCTATTCTCTAGTTGCACTGCAAGGGCTTCTCTTGCCATGGCTTCTCTTGCTGGGAGCTCAACTTGAGTGGTTGTGGTGCGTGGGCTTAGCTGCTCCGTGGAATGAGGGCTCTTCCTGGACCAGGGGTGGAACCTGTGTCTCCTGCATTGGCAGGCAGATTCTTTACCACTGAGCCACCAGGGAAGCCCAGCTTCCTGGTTACTCTTGATGAACACTGAGGTGGCTTTGGACACAGAGCCAGTGTGACAGTGTATGGAGGGGTGGACAAATGATCTTTTTGGGGGGACCTTCAGTGAGATCTGGTGTATCATCTGGTATTTGAGCCACACTGTTTTTCGGCATCTAGGGCAGGTTAACTTTTTTCAGCTCCGTTTTCTATACATCAGAGCTCTGCTCAATGAGTGGAGCCTAGCACAATGTGAGTGCCAGCCACACACATGATATAAATGGAACCAATTTTCTCCTCACTCAAAATTCCTCTGAGGAAGAAATCAAATGATTTCATTGGTTTGGAATTTATAGTTCTCAAAGAGCTATAAATGAATAAAATGAATAGGAATGGTGTTCATAGAAAGTAAGCACATGGATAGTTTAAATTTTTAGTTGTAACAATCTTTTAAGAATGCAAATTGTTCATTAACAGATGTACACTTAAGTACCTGAGATCTAAGTAAGACCATATGCAGAAATGAACAAAATGGCCAAAAGGCCCAGCCTGCCTTCAACTGAAATCTCTCCAAACAAGCCAAAAATTTTTTTGAATTCAGTTCAGTTCAGTTCAGTAGCTCAGTCATGTCCGACTCTTTGCTACCCCATGAATCGAAGCACACCAGGCCTCCCTGTCCATCACCAGCTCTTGGAGTTCACCCAAACTCATGTCCATCAAGTCAGTAATGCCATCCAGCCATCTCATCCTCTGTCATCCCCTTCTCCTGCCCCCAATCCCTCCCAGCATTAGAGTCTTTTCCAATGAGTCAGCTCTTCGCATGAGGTGGCCAGAGTACTAGAGTTTCAGCTTTAGCATCATTCCTTCCAAAGAAATCCTAGGGCTGATCTCCTTCCGAATGGACTGGTTGGATCTCCTTGCAGTCCAAGGGACTCTCAAGAGTCTTCCCCAACACCACAGTTCAAAAGCATCAATTCTTCGGCGCTCAGCCTTCTTCACAGTCCAACTCTCATATCCATACATGACTACTGGAAAAATCATAGCCTTGACTAGATGAACCATTGTTGGCAAAGTAATGTCTCTGCTTTTGAATATGCTATCTAGATTGGTCATAACTTTCCTTCCAAGGAACAAGCGTCTTTTAATTTCATGGCTGCAATCACCATCTGCAGTGATTTTGGAGCCCCAAAAAATAAAGTCTGACACTGTTTCCACTGTTTCCCCATTTATTTGCTGTGAAGTGATGGGACCAGATACCATGATGTTAGTTTTCTGAATGTTGAGCTTTAAGCCAACTTTTTCACTCTCCTCTTTCACTTTCATCAAGAGGCTCTTTAGTTCCTCTTCACTTTCTGCCATAAGGGTGGTGTCATCTGCATATCTGAGGTTATTGATATTTCTCCCAGCAATCTTGATTCCAGCTTGTGCTTCTTCCAGCCCAGCGTGTCTCATCATGTACTCTGCATAGAAGTTAAATAAGCAGGGTGACAATATGCAGCCTTGACGTACTCCTTTTCCTATTTGGAACCAGTCTGTTGTTCCATGTCCAGTTCTAACTGTTGCTTCCTGACCTGCATACAAATTTCTCAAGAGGCAGATCAGGTGGTCTGGTATTCCCATCTCTTTCAGAATTTTCCACAGTTTATTGTGATCCACACAGTCAGAGGCTTTGGCATAGTCAATAAAGCAGAAATAGATGTTTCTCTGGAACTCTCCTGCTTTTTCAATGATCCAGCAGATGTTGGCAATTTGATCTCTGGTTCCCCTGCCTTTTTTAAAACCAGCTTGAACATCTGGAAGTTCATGGTTCACGTATTGCTGAACGTGAGATTGGAGAATTGGAGAATTCTCAAATTTGGAGAATTTTGAGCATTACTTTACTAGTGTGTGAGATGAGTGCAATTGTGCAGTAGTTTGAGCATTCTTTGGCATTGCCTTTTTTGAATTAATATCTAACAAAGCAAAATTTACCTTATAATTCACAGGCAGTTGATTTCCTATAACTCCAGTTCCTAATATACTGATATTATACTGCTATATTAAAGATATTTAATACTTAGGGATATGGTCAACGCACATTGCTCTGAATAGAGCATTTTGTGCTCTACTTAGAATTGTATTATTAGTTATTCACTCCATCCAAAGAGTATCTACTGCTGGGGAGATGGAACAGATATAGTATATATTTCTTTTCTACCCAACATGAAGCACAACTTGAATCAATTTCTTATATATGAACAATGCTAAAGCAACCTAAGAGAGATAATTGTGTACTTGGCATTGCTTGAAACCATAGAAAGGGAGTAAAATGGTGTCACAATATGGAGCAAAGACTAGCCTTCAGTCTGATAATCCAGCCCAGGGGCTTAGAGCTGTAGGCTGGGGGCTCTTAGAGGCTTAAAGAAGACTGTATTTTCTGTAAAGAGCTTGCCTTTGAATGGACAGTAGAAAAGATGACATGTAAAATAAAACCATAGGAAATATGAAGATTCAGGATACCAACACCTTGAAGAAAAAATAACCTCATGCAATGTATTAGAGTCGATAACTCTATGAATTCCTTAACTCTTATAACCTTTCTTCTCTTAGCTAGAAACAACTCAGCTTCTCTTGGACAATCAGCTCAGTAACATTTTCCCCAATCACTGTCAGAGACCTACAGTCAAGTCAAGCCTGAGTATACATTGTCAAGTAGGTACAGAACCCACTGTGGGTGGAGACCCTGGTTTCCCTTCTCCATCTTTACCACCAGTAACCCAGCTAGAGAACTAACATTTTTGAGATCTTGCTATTTACTACATACCAGGCATGGTGAAAGGCATTTTTTCCTCATACTCTTTTCCCTCCAGTGAAAACCTGTCTTTAGAGGAGGATCTAATGTATTTAATTAGTCGATTACTAATTAATAATAAGTAAACAAATGAGAAGTCATGTGTTAGGGTGACCATTATATTTCCATTTTAATAAGACTTGACCTTGAGCACTGTGGACAAGACAAGAGTCTTGGGGAAATGACAAGTTTATCAAGTGAGTTATAGGGGGATGTGACTTTAAAATATTGACAAATGCTGTCTTGGGTCAATGACCTGATGTCCACTAATGACATCATGAACAGCTCTCTGGGGAGAGACCACACCACTGAAAGTCCACTGGAAGTTCCTGCGCACACCTGCCTCTGGCCCTGGATCCTTAGAGCCACCTGAGTGGTGCGATCCATCCCATCTCTGTTTTCACTGTGGGCTGTTCACATGTACAAGTCCCCTGGCTTTCCTTAAAACATAAAGGCTGTACTGAAGGCTGTATTCTAGAACCTTCATTCTGAGAAATACCTTCAGTGCGCACCCAGAAAAGGACTTGAATCTTCTGGGGGCTCCCAGCTTTCCAGATCAATATTTTCATATGGTTGCAAGTCTGTTTGTGTTGTGCATGCAGAAATAAAAATATTATTTCCCACAATATCAGCTATGTCTCTCATCCTTCGATGTAAAAGTTAAGCTAGTAAGCTTCTGTAATATTTCACAGAATCTTACTTGAACACAGCCCAATTTTCTACTGAAATAAAATTCCATTTTAAGCACTAGAATTTGTATGCCAAATTTGGCCCTTTAAAAATAATGGAAGATATAAATTTTTACCACTGAGTTATAGGCTTTGGAAAAGAGAAGGTTAGTAATGAAAAATGTCATACAAACTGAATAACTAATGCCAATAACAGATGATGCCACCTCAATAATGCATCTTACACACGGCAGGACTAACATTCGGGTCACGTCAGAGCTTAGTTTTGAATGAGGTGGAAGCTTGCTCACTCAGCACCTTTGGTTTTCAGACTCTATTATCTCGCTTACTTAGGAAATTTACTGTTGTGTAATTTATTTTTTTATCGCCTCATTTGAAAGTCTCTCTTCAAAACAAGATATCTTTAGGGGCTTCGACTGTCTTTTACACTCAGATATCTATTTTTATAAAAGTATAAGAACTCTTGTTAGAGAAGATGAGCAGCAAACACTGCAATTTATTGGAATCAAGAAAAAAATGCCACATTATGTTCTAAAATTACCAAGACAAGGATGGATTGAGGGCCTGGAGACTTGCAAAAGCTGTTAAGCAGTGAATACTGTCTTCAAGGAGAAGACCTCTATCAAAATATTAAAAGAAAACACATTCCCATCAGCATTTTTCTCTTCATGAAGGATTCGAGTCTTTTATAACTGATTTGCTCAGATATCCTTTCTCTAATTAGAGTATGTATTTATCTATGATTTTTCAGTTAACACAACTCCTATTATTCTTCCTCTCTTCCGCCTTTCTAACACTGGTCCCAAACTGCTGTTACTGTGAGGTGAACCTGACCTTGTAAATCAGCAGTGGCTTGTAGCGCTCACAAAAAGACAAACATAGAGGAGCCCATTCTACAAATTTGCAAATCTAGAAGCCCAATATCAGGAAAACAAAAATGGAAATAATTAGAAAATCCAGTTAAGTTCAAACCTATACAGACAAGAGTGTGTAAACACTGGGTATTTGGCAAGCTATCTTAGGCATCTGTAAGAGATGGTCTTATCATTTTAAAAACTAAATCTGATAGCAAACGGGGATTTATAAAGAGCCTACTAGGGGTTCAGATTTGGGAAGAGGCATGAGATGACATTAAATATTTCTCTATTGTTCTTAGAAAGGACCAGATAGGAAGGGTAAATGAACCAGATTTCCCTCGTTACAAGTACGAGCACTCCTGTCTTCATACTGTGTATGCCACCGAAATAGAAACAGCTTGGTTTGCACCTGTGTGTCCTGCCTGCATATGACAATGAGGCCCTTGGAAGGCGGTGCAAAAGTTTCCAAGGTCATCTGCAGTGTTGCTGCTGGTATCTTGGGGAGACAGCAACATGCATTGGTCATGAACTTGGACTCTGCGGCCGGGTTACCTGAATTTGCATCCAATCTTCCTTGCTTACTCACTGTGTAAGTGTACGGGAATTACTTAACATTCCTGTACCTCATTTTCCTCAATTGAAAAATGGGGATAATAATAGAATAGAGTTGTTCCGAAGATAGCTGAATTCATATAGGAAGTGCTTAGAACAGTGCCTGCCAAACAAGAAGCACTCAGTAAAACACGCTATGGTTATTTTTATTTTTTCCTTAAGGATGACAGAAAGATAAAAATGCCTGGTTCCTGATGGGAAGCCTTGAATCATCTACTGCTGTTTCTGGAAACAGCAAGGTTGCGTGGCCCCCCAGGTTTTAGAATCGAAAGGAGGGAAGTCTGCTGATGATGTAATGCCGCTGGTAGACAGAGGGGACCCTTGTCGTTTTAACATCCTTATTCTCTCTATGCTTTGATGGTCTTTATTTTCATTTGATTTCAATTCCTCACAATATCTTTCGCTCTCAGTATTGAATTGAGTTTTGACATGGTTATTGTTAGGCCGCTGTCCCCGGAGGCAGCTGCATAGTAACAGCATCAGCGCACCTTCCCCATCTCTTTCTTCTTCCTTCAGCCTTAGGTACTGGCTCCTTGCTCCATCCCTAATTTCTTTTTAGCAAGCAGGCACTCTCCCCTGCTGCTCCAGAGTGGTATTCTGCTCTGACAGCCAGTCTCACCATTTTGTCCAAATCCTTCATTTAAAAACTCACCTCATCCAAGAGACCTTTCCAGAATGAAAATGGTCTCTTACAGACAGCAAGTGACTGACTGGAAACCACCATGTACTTCAGACCCTCCTCTTCTTATGCTCTCTCTGTGGAGTTTCCCAGGTCAAATTTTGCCCATGTTTCTGCATCTTTTCCCACTTTCCTTGTAATCTTTCAATTTCTCACTAATTGTTTATCTGTAATCATATAGATTCTTATTTTTAACTGCATTATATTTACCTGCATTTTCCATATGATGAACTTGATTTCTGGGGAGAGGGTATCCATTTTCCTGTTAGGAAACTAAAAACACCGGACCAACTATATTATTTTAATCAGTGTTTCTCATCATGGCCATAGTTACTCTGTGAATATCCTCTTACTTCTCTCAATGAATCAGCTATTTATTGAATGCCTTGTTCTTATTATTCTATTGCATTTAAGTTCAGTTTGATCAGCTTAATTGAAAAGAAAAGGCATGAAGTATTAAAAGATGATATTTTTGAGCAAGGGAGATGACCAATTATATATCTTATTTTTTAGTCTTTTGCAAACTAGAAGGTAGACTTTATCTAACATTGTGTTGATTATGTTTTATAAATAGATTTGCATGAAAACATAAAACCCAAACCAGGTTGATTTCCATAAAGGTGAGTTCTATCTTAGAATATGCTTTCTGTCTCACACAGACTATGGTTCCCTAGCTCTAGCCCTGTCCCTACAGAAGGAGAATCCTTTAGGACCTAGTTGTAATTGCAAAGAGTCAGCAGTGTAAACTGACTTTTCTAGCTACATAAAACTGTTGTAAAAATCAGCAGAGCAATACTCTCTCGGAAAACAAATGACAAAGAAATCACAGGGGCTAAAAGGTATGTGCTATGATAAATTGAATAACCATTTCAAAGGAACTTTTTTTTTTTTTTTTGGCAAGGTGGGAGGGGGGGGGCAAATCATATTTTTTTCCATAGCCTCACCAGTTTTCTTGAGAAATATTTCCTGGTTTGAGTGTTTGGTAACTATTACATTATTGTGTGATGGGTATAAGATGTTCTGGGACCCCTTCTGCTATACTTTTTCCTTAAATTATTGTTAATCTTTTGCTTTTAGCTGGTTACAATGGTTAAATTCATAATGGCTTTTCATTTTGACAAACATGTTTAATTTTCCATAAAGGTAAATGTACAGAACAGTTCCCTCTGACTCTCCTCTCAAAATTCCCTCTCACATTCCCTCTCAGAATTCCCTGTCACTTTCTCTCATGGCTTCCCAGGTGGCTCAGTGGTAAAGAATCCACCTGGCAATGCAGGAAACTCTGGTTCGATCCCTGGGTCCTCAAGATTCCTGGAGAAGGAAATGGCAACACACTCCAGTATTCCTGCCTGAGAAATCCTATGAACAGAGGAGCCTGGCAGGCTATATATAGTACATGGGGGGTCCTAAAAGAGTCAGAAACCAGTTAGCTACTAAACAATAACAAAACCCACTGCTTCAGTCAAAAATCCTTCACACCGTTACTCATTCAGAATTCCCTCTTGCACTCCCTCACTCAAAATACCTCTCATCCTCTTTATCTCAGAATTCCCTCACTCATAAATCCCTCACACCATCTCAAGCTCAAAGTTGCCTACCAACCTCCTACTTTCAGAAATCCATCTCACCTTCCTAGTCTCAAAATTCCAATAAACATCCCGTTCTCTCATAATTCCCTCTGACACTCCTCTCAGAATTCTCTCATATTCCCCTGCATCCTAAGAATTTCCTCATACTCTTTGACTGTCAGAATTCCATCTGAATCTCTTTCTTTCAGAATTCCCTCTGACTCTCCTAATATGAGAAATCTCTCATCCTTTTTCTCTCAGAATTCCATCTCACCCTCCTTGTCTCAGAATTCCCTTACAATATCCTTCTCTCAGATCATATCATTCTTCCCTCAGAGATCTCACTCACCTTAGTGCTTTCAGAATTCCATTTTCAATCAAGAATGCCTCTAATTTTGTTATCTCATAAACTGCATATACACTACATCTCTCAGAATTCTCTTGAACATTCTGTTTTTCTAAGGATTCTTTTAGGTTCCACATGGTTCTCAGAATTCACTCAGAAACGTCCATCTTTCTGTCAGAATTCTCTCAGAAATGTCCGTCTTTCTGTCAGAATTCTCTCAGAAAAGTCCGATTTCCTGTCAGAAACCTTCATCTTTCAGTCAGAAACGTCATCTTTCTGTCAGAATTCTACCAGAAACGTCTGTCTTTCTATCAAAATATTCGTCTTTCCCTCAGAAACGTCATTTTTCCTGTCAGAATTCCCTCAGAAATGTCCGACTTTCTGTCAGAATCGTCCATCTTTCTGTCACAAACATCCATTCGTTTTGTCAGAAACACCCATCTTTCTGTCAGAAACCTCTCAGAAACGTCTGGTTTTCTGTTAGAAACGCCCAACTTTCTGTCAGAATTGTCTCAGAAACGTCTGTCTTTCTGTCAGTAATGTCTGTCTTTCTGTCAGAATTCTCTCAGAAAAGTCTAACTTCCTGTCAGAAACGTCCATCTTTGAGTCATAAATGTCATCTTTCTGTCAAAATTCTCTCAGAAACGTCTGTCTTCCTATCAATGCGTCCATCTTTCACTCAGAAACGTCGTTTTTCTGTCAGAATTCTCTCAGAAACATCCAAACGTCCATCTTTCTGTCACAAACGTCCTTCTTTTTGTCAGAAACACCTGTCTTTCTGTCAGAAACATCTGTCTTTCTGTCCGAAACATCTGTTTTTGTCAGAAATCTCTCAGAAACATCTGTCTTTCTGTCAGAAATATCTAGCTGTCAGAATTCTCTCAGAAATGTCAGTCTTTCTGTCAGAGACATCTGTTTTTAATATACCTTGCTTATTTTGCTCTGTGAAAAATTATGAACTCAACAATTTTGGAAATGAACACTTCTCTGAGAAGTAGAAACCATAAATTGCTGGTTCAGGAGGACATAAGTTTAAGGACCTGAAAAATAGGGCAATGGGTTATAGAGGCACTGCTATTGCAGCTGTCTCTTCCTTGAATGCAATCTGCATCAATATTGCATGTGCTATTTTTCTCTTTCTATTTCACTTACTTTTTGAAGTACCTTTGCAGTGACCTAGTACCCTAGTTACCGTGTTCTCCTGAAGACATTCTCCAGAGACCTGGGCTGCCTCTTTTAAGTGCTTTCTCAGTTAGTTGAACTCTTGGAACTTAGGACATGCCTCCAAAAATGATCCTAGGCCTCTCAGAGACAGTGGTTCAAAACACACTTCTAGTTCTTCTCTTAAGGTGCTATACTGCTACTTAGAAGAAGGAGAACCCACTGTGTTCTATAATTAGATATTTTCCCTTATTTCAGCAGAGAGAGAGAGATGAGGGAGACAAAGAGAGAAATGATGTAGGGAAGTAGTAGATACAGGTTTTCTTTTTTTGCCGTCTTTATTTACACTCTCTACCAGTCAATGGCAGCTGTTATATGTGTAAAAGCAGCAGTGTTAAAACACATGAAAAACAACATAATGTGGTATGATTTAAGTTGCTAAATATGAAATGAATGTCATGTGTTTGCATGGCTGGTTCAAAGGATGTACTATATTGGTTTATATATAAAGACACTGATATTCAGAGAACTCATTTATGGTAAAGACTTGCTCTGCCTTTAAAATATTTTAAACTTACCTTGTTAGGTTTTTATATTATGTAGACATCTAAAGGGGGAAAAATGGTACCAAAAAAATAATCAACAGCGTGCTCCCAGATAATTTTTTTACACGTTTTATGATTACTTGAGAATGTTGTTCTTTTCTTAAAATTTCCTGTAGTAACCTACCCTAACAAACCACTTCAGTATTCTTGCCTTGAGAACCCCATGAACAGTATGAAAAGGCAAAAAGATATGACACTGAAAGATGAACTCCTCAGGTCGGTAGGTGCCCAATATGCTACTGGAGATCAGTGGAGAAATAACTCCAGAAAGAATGAAGAGACAGAGCTAAAGCAAAAAAAAAAAAAAAAAAAAAAAACCCAGTTGTGGATGTGAATTGTGGTGGAAGTAAAGTCTAATGCTGTAAATAGCAATATTGCATAGGAACCTGGAATGTTACATCCATGAATCAAGGCAAATTGAAAGTGGTCAAACAGGAGATGGCAAGAGTGAACATCAACATTTTAGGAATCAGTGGACCAAAATGGACTGGAATGGGTGAATTTAACTCAGATAACCATTATATCTACTACTGTGGGCAAGAATCTCTTAGAAGAAATGGAGTAGCCGTCACAGTCAACAAAAGAGTCCGAAATGCAGTACTTGGATGCAATCTCAAAAACGACAAAATGATCTCTGTTTGTTTCCAAGGCAAACATTCAATATCACAGTAACCCAAGTCTATACCCTGCCCAGTTATGCTGAAGAACTTGAACGATTCTATGAAGATTACAAGATCTTCTAGAGCTAACGTCCAAAAAAGATGTCCTTTTCATTATAGGGAACTGGAATGCAAAAGTAGGAAGTCAAGAAATACCTGGAATAACAGGAAAATTTGGCCTTGGAGTACAGAATGAAGTAGGGCAAAGGCTAATAGAGTTTTGCCAAGAAAACACACTGGTCATAGCAAACACCGTCTTCCAACAACACAAGAGAAGACTCTACACATGGACATCACCAGATGGTCAATACCAAAATCAGATTGATTATATTCTTTGCAGCCAAAGATGGAGAAGCTCTATACAGTCAGCAAAAACAAGATCAGGAGATGACTGTGGCTCAGATCATGAACTCCTTATTGCCAAATTCAGACTGAAATTGAAGAAAGTAGAGAAAACCACTAGACCATTTAGGTATGACCTAAATCAAATCACTTACAATTTATATAGAGGAAGTGACAAATAGACTCAAGGGATTAGATCTGATAGAGTGTCTGAAGAATTATGGACAGAGGTTCATGATATTCTATGGGAGGCATGATCAAGACCATCCCCAAGAAAAAGAAATGCAAAAAGGCAAAATGGTTGTCTGAGGAAGCCTTACAAATAGCTGTGAAAAGAAGAGAATCGAAAGACAAAGGAAAGAAAGAAAGATACACATTTGAATGCAGAGTTCCAAAGAGTAGCAAGGAGAGATAAAGAAAGCCTTCCTCAGTGATCAATGCAAAGAAATAGAGAAAAACAATAGAATGGGAAAGACTAGAGATCTCTTCAGGAAAATTAGAGATACTAAGGCAACATTTCATGCAAAGATGGGCACAATAAAGGATAGAAATGCTATGGATGTAACAGAACCAGAATGTATTAAGAAGAGGTGGCAGGAATACACAGAGGAACTATACAAAAATGATCTTCGTGACCAAGTTAGCCACAATGGAATGATCACTCACCAAGAGCCAGACATCCTGGAATTCGAAGTCAAGCAGACTTTAGGAAGCATCACTATGAACAAAGCTAGTGGAGGTGATGGAATTCCAATTGAGCTATTTCAAATCCTAAAAGATGATGCTATGAAAGTGCTGCACTCAAAAGGCCAGAAAATATGGAAAACTCAGCAGTGGCCACAGGACTGGAAAAGGTCAGTTTTCATTCCAATCCCAAAGAAAGACAATGCCAAAGAATGTTCAAAATACCATAAAATTACCCTCATCTCACAGGCTAGCAATGTAATGCTCAAAATTCTCCAAGCCAGGCTTCAACGGGACATGAACAGTGAACTTCCAGATGTTCAAGCTGGTTTTAGAAAAGGCAGAGGGACCAGAGATCAAATTTCCAACATCTGCTGGATCATTGAAAAAGCAAGAGTTACAGAAAAACATCTACTTCTGCTTTATTGATTATGCCAACAGCCTTTGACTGTGTGGATCACAACAAACTGTGGAAAATTCTTCAAGAGATGGGAGTACCACACCACCTGACTTGCCTCCTGAAAAATCTGTATGCAGGTCAGGAAGCAACAGTTAGAACTGGACATGGAACGACAGACTGGTTCCAAATCGGGGAAGGAATGTGTCAAGGCTGTATATTGTCACCCTGCTTATTTAACTTATATGCAGAGAACATCATGAGAAATGCTGGACTGGATGAAGCACCAACTGGAATCAAGATTTCCAGGAGAAATATCAATATCATCAGATATGCAGATGACATCACCCTTATGGCAGAAAGTGAAGAAGAACTAAAGAGCCTCTTGATGAAAGTGAAAGAGGAGAGTGAAAAAGTTGGCTTAAAACTCAACATTCAGAAAACTAAGATCATGGCATTTGGTCCCACAAGGCAAATAGATGGGGAAACAATGGAAAAGGTGACAGACTTTATTTTTCTGGGCTCCAAAATCACTGCAGATGGTGACTACAGCCATGAAATTAAAAGATGCTTGCTCCTTGGAAGAAAAGTTATGACCAACCTAGACAGCATATTAAAAAGCAGAGACATTACTTTGCCAACAAAGGTCTGTCTAGCCAAAGCTTTTTTTTTCCAGTAGACATGTATAGATATGAGAGTTGGACTGTGAAGAAGGCTGAGTGCTGAAGAATTGATGCTTTTAAACTGTGGTATTGGAGAAGAGTCTTGTGAGTCCTTTGGACAGTAAGGAGATCCAACCAGTCCATCCTAAAGGAAATCCATTGAATAGTCATTGGAAGGACTGATGCTGAATCTGAAACTCCCATACTTTGGCCACCTGATGTGAAGACCTGACTCATTTGAAAAGACCCTGATGCTGGGAAAGATTGAAAGCGGGAGGAGAAGGGGATGACAGAGGATGGCATCACCGACTCAATGGACATGAGTTTGAGCGAGCTCCAGGAGTTGGTGATGGACAGGGAAGCCTGGCGTGCTGCAGTCCACGGGATCGCAAAGATTCAGACACGACTGAGCAACTGAAGTGACTGAACTGAACCCGCACTAGCAGGTTCTCTGATGTATTATAGAAGCTGAAAGTCTGGAAATTAGATTTTCAGACACATTGGAATAATGTGTGCAAGGGTTAGGCACATTTTCCTTTTTGGAATAGCAGCAGTTTGATGTTGTCAGAATACAAAGGATGTCTCAGGATTATGGAACTTTGAAAGGAGGTATAATAGTCGCAGCACCAGGCACTATTTCAAGTGCCTCACGTGTACTAACTCACTTATTCCAAACAACAGTCCCCTTTTAACAGAGAAGGAAACTATGGCACAAGAAGATTAATTTCCTCAAGGTGCCATGTAGGAGATAATAGATGAGTTTTGTTTTATGGTGTCAGAGCCAGAAAATGCCTTTAAGATGACACAGAGTTTCCTCATTGAAGAAAATCTATAAAATTGTTCTGAAGCACGTAAGAGAAGACCCAAATAAATACTGACAATAACAGGTCTCTCAGTGAAAAGTCCTCAGACTGTAAATGTTAATTCTCCCTAAATTAATCCATAAATTCAATTTAATTCCAATCAAAACTCCTTCAGGATTTTAAATGACATTTTACAAGGCAATTATTGTATTGAATTGGATTTATCTGGAAGATAATTTTCATCTAGAAGATAAAATTCTCAAGTTTTGCCATGAGAATTTTTAAAGAAATTTGAATGGTGACTTTTACTATCAGATATTGAAAAATACTGTAGTGATGAAAGCAATGAAGCGTTAGTAATGCTGGTGCAGAAAAATGATAAAGGAAATAACCATGAAAAGTCCAAAATCAGTGTGCACATATGAACAATGAGGCATTTAAAAGAGTACTGGTGTATTTTTGAAAAATGATGTTGGGACAGGTTATTATCCATTTTGATAAAAATGAAGTTAGACACTTTTGCACACATCCAAAAATCCATATAGAATAAAATTGTGAATTTTTATTATGAAAACATTAGAATAGTTAAGAATCAAATAATTTAGCATGGAAGTAGAGACTTCTTGAGAATATATAAATCTCAGAATTTACAGAGGAAAAACTGGCAGGTTTGAACTGCCTACATTAAGGGGAAAAGCATTCTTGTATATCATTAATGACAACATAAACAACACAAACAACTTGAGAACAAAAATTCATAACAATGTCTGAATTAAAAAGCACCACCCAGATTTTAACTTGACCATGTCTCTCCAAGGGCCCCTTGGGGCTGCCATACTGTCCACATCCAATCAGTCCAATCAGTTCACACATGCTCCTCTCTTCACAAACCTCCAATACCCTCTTCTTCCTCCACATCCTCGACTGATGACCTTTTTTCACTGAGAAAATGAAACTGGCCAGAATTGAACTTTCTTGTGCTCCCACTGAAACATCTGACAGCTGCCGGCTGTGCACCGGAGATTTGCTTTGCTGCTTTGTTGTTGCTGTTGTTTTTGAACAATGGAAGAATGACCTGTGCTCCTCTCTGTGGCCAGTCTCCACCTGGCCTCTGGGTCAGATGGTTTCTTAGCTCCTCAGGGTCCACTCTCTCTCCCACATCATTAATTTAGACTCTGTTGGCTCATTTCCACCACCAGAAATCATCCTAAAAAAAAAAAAAAAAAAACCTTGCAAAAATAAAATCTTTCTTTGTTTTACAACTTCCTCTGGCTACTACCTTATTTCTCTATTCCTCTTTAAAGCAGAATTCCTCACTTGGCATGTGCCTGTCTCCTCTTGCTGTTCTCTCTGGAGAGCAATTCATTTAGAATTGTGTCTCCCTTCACTAAAACCTCTCTTCTCAAAGTCACTAATGACCCTCACATTGCCAAATATGGTGCGTGCATGCCAAGTTCCTTCAGTTGTGTCTAACTCTTTGCAATCCTATGGACTGTAGCCCGCCAGGCTCCTCTGTCCATGGGATTATCCAGATAAGAATACTGGAGTGGATTGCCCTGCCTTCCTCCATGGGGTCTTCCAGACCCAAGTGAACTTGCGTCTCCTGCGACACCTGCATTGCAGGCAGATTCTTTACCGCTGAGCCACCAGGGAAGGCCAAATATGATACTTCTTCTAAATTCTCAGCTTGATCTATTTCTCTATCACTTAAGATCTGATCTTGGAATCTACTGCAGTTCCTGCCATATTCTATTAGTCAAAGCTGTAGTGGAATTCAACCCTATTTGAGGTCAGAACATGCGGGACTACTTGGGAATCATAAAGCTTCAAACAAGAATTAATAATTGCTAATTTTATGAGCATTTACTGTGTACTAGGCACCATTCTAAGTGTTTCCTTTGACTCCTGGGACCCCACATTCTCCTGGATTTTGTCTCACCCCACTGGTCACTTATTCTCAGGCTCCATAATGGATCCTCCTCTGTTCTTTTTACCCCATGGATACTGGAGCACCTTAAGACTTGGTCTTGGGCAGCTTCCTTCTCCTGCCCACACTGAATCCACAGAACTCCAAGCCTTTTAATAGCATCTGTACACTGCTGACTCATAGACTCATGTCATCTCCTTTCCCCGCTTGAATTCCAGACTCCTCCAGCCAGGGCCCAGGCAGCAGTGAGAAATTGAATAGGCTTCTCAAACGTAATGAATACAAGAGAAATTCCTTTCTTTTCCCTCCAGTCTTCTCCATCTCAGCAAAGGGCTCCACCACTTACCTAATGTTTAAGCCAAACACCCTATAAATTACCTTTTCTCTCTTTTCCCTCATATCCTGTATTCAAACCATCAGATGCTCTTGTCAGCCTTACATTCAAAATTCATTCCCAAGCTAGAATCAAGATTGCCAAGAGAGATATCAGCAGCAGCCACAGATATGCAGATGATACTGCTCTAATGGCAGAAAGCAAAGAGGAACTAAAGAGCCTCTTGAGAGTGAAAGAGGAGAGTGAAAAAGCTGGCTTAAAATTCAACATTCAAAAAACTAAGATCAGGGCATCTGGTCTTTTCACTTCGTGGCAAATAGAAGGGGGAAAAATGGAAACAGTGACACATTTCATTTTCTTGGGCTCCAAAATCACTTTAGACAGTGACTGCAGCCACAAAATTAGAAGACGCTTGCTCCCTGGAAGAAAAGCTATGACAAACCTAGACAGCATATTAAAAAGCAGAGACATCACTTAGCCAACAAAGGTCCACATAGTCAAAGCTATGATTTTTCCAGTAGTCATGTACGGGTGTGACAGTTGGACTCTAAAGAAGGCTGAGTGCCGAAGAATTGATGTTTTCAAACTGTGGTGCTAGAGAAGATTCTTGAGAGTTCCTTGGACAGCAAGAAAATCAAACCAGTCAATCCTGGTTCCTGAATATTCATTGGAAGGACTGATGCTGAAGCTGAAATTCCAATACTTTGGCCACCTGATACAAAGAGCCGACTCACTGGAAAAGACCCTGGTGCTGGGAAAGATTGAGGGCGGTAGGAGAAGGAGACGACAGAGGATGAGGTGGTTGGATGGCCTCACTGACTCAATGGAACCAACTCCAGGAGATAGTGAAGGACAGGGAAGCCTGGTGTGCCATAGTCCATGGGGTCACAAAGAGTCTGACATGACTCAGTGACTGAACATGTGTGCATGCATAATCTTACTGCATTCGGATTTACAGATGAGGAGACTGAGGCGTAAAGCAATGAAGTAAGGGCACTTTAGAAAGACTAGGTATTTCCCCCAGCTCATCCAGTAGGTAAATAAGAGGTTGATCATAATTTGATCCCAATAATCTAGTTCCAAAGTCTGTGTTCTTAGTTTCTATCAGTAAAACCTCTCATGTTTACTATTATGATGGAAAGATTTGGGACAGAGAAAAAGACAACTAGATGTCAAAGGCTTCTGTACGTATGTAGCTGACAGCGTGAATTTAGTTTTCTTCAAAATTTCATGTTCCCAGATTTAAATAAAGGCCATGTAAATGCCAAAGTCTTTTTGTTTCAAAATCATCTCTCTTTCTCCTTTTCTTCTTCCCTTCTACCCCATCTCTCACTTCTTTCTTACAGTCTTCACACCACCTGAATATGTCCCACAAGTTTGCAACATTAAACTCTACAATTACGGCCATTGTCTAGTACCGTAAGCACAATCCATTAGCAACTTTGGATATGAATACAGCCAATTTATTAAAGTAATCACTAAGCAGGTAATTTTTACTTTAAGAATGACAGTCTCTCCTTTTGCCCTTAGGTTTCACTACCCTCTTTTGGATTTAGAAAAGTGAAGAAAACATTTAAAATCCTCTTGTCAGTGCCTCCTGAAAAGAACTTTCCTTCCTCATATAACAAAGATATTTTTTCTTATGTTTATCATTGTCCTCCTCCAATAAAAAACAATTCCTGGTTATTTTTAGGTCTAAAAACCAAAAATTACCATAGATAAAATGAGAAGTGAAACTTCTGTAGTAAATAGGAGATGGCAGCCTTCTTCAACCTAAGGAGATGGCATGAGAAAAGCCAGCGTGAGTGGAAACATCGAGTGCATGAGACAGGCTTGATCTTTCAATGTTCAGCTTATTTAGCTAAAGTCAGAGTCGTCACAGTCACCCACTGGTCTTTGCAGACACTCACAGTCTGGGTGGACTGTCACATAGGGATAAAGAGAAAAGAAGCAGCTTTACTGTTTGTATCAGGAAGTTGCACATTACTGTCAATTGAGAGAGAAAGTAAATTACTTTCAAATGCTGCCCCTGCAGCGTCAACTGGTGCAGGCTAAGCCCCTAGCAGCCCCCGCAGCGTCAGGCGCTGGTGCTGGGGGACATTTGCAAACACTGCCAGGGTGGGAGTACCTCATGGAAGAGCTGGGCGAGCAAGTTTCCCTCAGGATAACTAAAGAAAAAATCAGAGGAGAGTGAAGCACAGCTAGTTTCCTGGTGGAGAATAATTGTAGCACCTTCTGTCACTCACGGCTAAAATAGTCCCATTATGTAAATACATGTGGCTTGCTCCCATCGATAGTTGCTTGTTTCAGGTTTTTCTCCAAATAGATTTGATATTTTCTAAACAGCAAGGATTGTAGCTTGTATTGTATTTCTTTTCTAGACACAACGCTACTCCCTTTTGCCTGCTTTACCAGCCAGCACAGATATGAATTCTCTTATCCCCACTTCCTCTCCTTACTCCCTAAACATGAGGACAGATAGACCTCATCAAGAATAGACAGATAAGTACTCCTTGGGCATTGTTTAGTGAACAGATTTTCAGACTTGTTCACCTGGTACTTCAGCATACTTTTGTCATATCTCTAACTAGAGAAGTTAAAACTAAAATGCAATTTCCAGAACTTACCATGTGGCATGCACGCATGTACATGCACACACACACACACACACACACAGAGGAGACAATAAAATCTTGAAATAATTCAACTCAATTTAAAGTTTTATTAAACCTTTAGTGCATGGTAGGTATTGTGCCAGGTGTTGTGGATAACAGAGAACTGAGTAAGACTCACCCGTAAGGATCTACTCTCTGGTAAAGGAGACAGACAGGGACATAAATAACTCTTAAGGGGAGACAGACTGTAATAAATATGACCCGGAAAAATAAATAAAACATTATAAGAGTATCAACTATATCCATAATCACAGAGGTATTAAACCACTAGAGCTAGAGTTTAAGCTACATAAATAGTTTCAATTAGACCATCCTTCTTTCCACACATAGACTTCTGTGTATTGGGTGATCTTTATTTCAAAATTACCTCTCTGTAATACAGTTTTCTAAGTTGATTTCATGTCTTTTGGTCTTTCTTGCTAAATTAGCACTTCTCTTTGCAAATATATATATTTTTTGCTGTTAATTATTTGCTCTCCACGCCTCCCTCCAGTACTCTCTCTCCTTCTATAGTCTTTTACCTATTTTCCTGTCCATTCTATTGTTATCTTCTCTCCTTGTCACCTTTTCCCATATCTGCAATATTTCTCCAGACACAATGCTTTCTTTTCTTGTATTATTATCCTACTGGTAGGAGAATCAATTTTCTTTTTAAGGGAAAATATTGTCAGAAGGACAATAATTCCCCTCAAATAATCCCTTTAATTCTGGTTCATGCTGGATCTTGGAACAAGTGAGTGTCTTTCTTTGTAACTGTCCATGGCTCTATTAACAAAACTGCTTGTGTTTCTCTGAAGCATAAGCAGTTGAAAGAGGTAAGAGCACAGACATAAGCTAACACTTTGATTCAGCGCAAGGTTGGGATGTGGTATGTATGTCCTCTCTGATGGGTGGGTGAGCCTCTTCTGGTGGGATAAACAGAGTGAATGCACTCAAGCCCCCCCTGTTTCAGGTGACGGTCTCTTGTATTTGTGCATTTGCCTAACACCTCATTCATATTCAGTATCTCACTGAACCCCAGCTCCAGGACTGTGATTCAGTGTGGTCCTGCCTCATCCCTTTTTCATACGCAAAAAAGAGGCTAAAGTCCAGTAACATTAAGAGTCTGCATGTCCCTGAGCAGCTGGTATAGGAGCCCTTTTTTTTTTTTTTCCAAATTCAGTGCTCTACTTCAAAACTAGCTTCTCACCCCTGGTGCCAACATGCAGCATGTGAGGGCGTCACATGGTAATTGCTTGACACTCACTTGATAAAAACTTGATCTCACACTCTAAAATGCTCATGATTGTAAAGAACCACTTAGGAATTAAATGTAACTGTTTTTTCCCATTTCCTCTTTTAAAACATGCTCTGCTGGTTTCGATTAGGCCGAAAATATTGTAACTGTGGTTTAGCTTGTAGTAGTGATGCTTCACCAACCAAGCGTGAGATGGAAGTTCAAGAAACATCACTGGAGAAAAGGGAGCTCTCCTCATTAATAAAAGCAATTAGTGTGGCCCCAGCTGAGCAGCCAACTCGCCCAGGGGTGTTCTCGCGCACTGCAGGCGTCTGAGTGCAGTCTGTTAACTGGGCAAGCCACTCTTGGCAGGAAGCTAAATATTGTCATTGATTTTAATTGTTCTTTCCTCTTTACAACTCCTGATTCACAGCCGATTGTGCTTAAGGAGAGTTTGTTCTCTGGAGAGAACTTCCACTGTGTCTGGCCCTCTGAGACAACCAAAGTAGTCTGCATTTTGAAAAATCAAAGTAGGACAAATGCTTTCTGTAAATAGCAGAGCAAAAAACTTCTGTGCTCAGTGACTAATTTTGAGGGAATCGTGCCTGCAGGGAGTCATAGGTGGACACAATAGTCAAACCACTGAATCTAAGTCCCAGAACAGAAAGCCCAGTGTAGGTGGGGAAGATTAGGAGGTTCCATGACAGTATGGATAGGATTCCCCCAGTCACTGGGGACAAAGGAACTTACATGGTTTGGAGGACTTCCAGAATTTCCTGGCGCTGGCAAAACTTCACCACTGCTAAGGAGAGGAAGGTTCTCTCAGATATCAAAAGCAGACACACTCCGTTTCTTTGTTTAATTATGAGTTCATTGTAAATACATATGGGAATACAAAAGGAGGGAAAATTATCCTGTCTGCCATAAATCCAGTCCTCTGAGCAACTGGAACGCAGTCTTTACCATCCAGAACACAGCAGTAGCTCTAGTTAGCCTGAATGAGCACTGGTGACTGAATGGCCACCCCAGTTGCTTAGAACTCAGCTCTCCTCTCCCTGATGGGTATTTTGTCTCTGCTAATGAATACATAACCTTTATTTTTCTTTTTTCTAATTATTTAATTCAGTTTCTACTTTACTTTTGCTTTTTACTGCTGCCATCTCCATGCAGCTGTAGTGGGTGGTTACCACTTTTTGACTGTTCAGCCTCTCACCACTGCCCTCCTTCCTAATGACACCAAATCCTCCTCAGAAGGAATTCTCCATCATCCCATCAGATGGCGGTCTCCATCTCTATCAGTCTTGGTGGAGACAAGGCCTCACTTCCACTGCAATAATTAAGGGATCCTGAATTTCTCTCTTCCTTCTAGAACTCTTCTGGTTCTCAGAAAGAACTATCTTAGATTTTGCCAATATGATCATTTCTTCTAAAACTTCAAATCTTGAGTGAATGATGTAAGAATTTGAAAATGACAAGAGGGATTATTCATTTCAGCAACAGTAGCATGTACAGAACATGGTGATTCTGTGCATGACCTTGGCTCCTGTGATTTTGCTGACTTTCTGCATTTTCTGTACATCTCTCATACAGGAGACCCTCACAGATACTGCAGATTTGGGTCTGGATCATCACAATGAAGTGAATATCGCAATAAAGCAAGTCACATGAATTGTTCTTTTGTTTCCCAGTACATATAAAAGTTATATTTACACTGTAGTGCAGTCTGTTAGGTGTTCAATGGCATTACGTCTATAAAAACAATGTACACGCTTTAATTTTAAAATTAGTGCTGTTGGGAAAATGCCTGATTTGCCACATACCTTCAATTTGTAAAAAGAAAAAAATTTTATTGCAAAGTACAATAAAATAAAGAGCAATAAAATGAGGTATGCCTGTATTTTTTGTGTTTCTTAGAGATTTCTTTCCAGTAAATTTCCTTTTCTTGTGAAACATTAGAATGTAAGCACTGGGATATTTTTCTGCTTGTTCAGTATAAGTATTTAGTGCATCAAGCATTGTCTGACCCAGAGTGAGTGTTCAATGGCTATGCATTAAATAAATAAATGAAAGAATGAAATATCAATTACTGTTGCTTGCAACCAAGTTTCTATAATGCAATGTAAGAAGAGGAACTCAAGCAGAGCCCAGTGGTCTTTCTGAATTAAGACAGACTGTGGAACTCAAGGACGCTTATGTTCCTAGAATGTATGGGATAGAATATCGAAGGGAAGAAAGCTGTACACAGGGAAGACTACTAAGATCTGTAGGGCATGTCCTTGAAGCTCTGAGCACAAGCTTATCTATGTACGCATGAGATGAATCTCTATAAGGTAGAGAAAAGAAGCTGCCAAAGCTATAGGTTGAATAATATCCTAAGTTAACACAGATATTTTTCCCCCTGCAGCCAGACTGGAGAGACCTCATACTACCTGGGGAATTTGGTAGAATCCTTGGAAAGTTCTTGCCTTAGCAATGGACTCACTTGTACCTGACATAAAGGCTGCTCTGGGACCATCCTAACAAAGCTTCAAAGAAAACCTTAAAGTCATTACATTGACTTGATGGTAACTCTAGTTTCTGCCAGAAATTAAACATTGTTTAAATGAATACCACAAAATTCACTATAAAACAACATAAATTTCACAATGTCTAGCATTTAAAAATTATCAGGCATGAAATAAAGCAGGAAAATATGACCTAGAAACAGTAGGAAAAAATAAGAAAATAAGGGAATGATATAATTAGCAAATACGGTTTTAATACTGAAAATACTAATTACAAATGAAAAGTGAAAGTGAAAGTTTGCTCAGTCATGTCTGACTCTTTGCAACTGCATGGACTATACAGTCCATGGAATTCTCCAGGCCAGAATATTGGGTAGCCTTTCCCTTCTCCAGGGGATCTTCCCAACACAGGGATTAAACCCAGGTCTCCTGCATTGCAGGAGTTCAGCTTTACCAGCTGAGCCATCAGGGAAGCCCAAGCATATAATTACAAATATGTGCTCAATAATGTAAAGAAAAATGTGAATATGATGATAAGAAAAACTGAAGATTTTCAAAAGACCCACATGAAACGTTTAAAGATTTAACTGAAGTATATAAACTGAAAAGTGCACTAGGAGCAATTAAGAGCAGATTAGATATTGCAAAGAAATGATCAGTGGATCTGAAGATGAAGCAATAATCATCCAAAATGAAGCAGCACAGTGGAAAAAATGAATAGACTTATTTCATTGTCAATCTGACAAATGTCCAAGTGGATGAGAGAGAGAAAGAGGGAGAAACACTTGAAGAGAAAACAGGTAAAAACTTGCAAAATTTAGTGTAAATTATAAACCCATATTATGAAGAGCTTTATAAATTAAAAAAATAAAGAAAAATCACACCAAAGCACATTATTATCAAAGCTTTAAAAAGCACTGATAAAGAGAAAATATTTAAAGCAACCAGGAATACGTGGTACTACATACAGAAAAAACAAAGAAAAGTTTTACAGCAGATTTCTCATCAGAAATTATGTTATCCTGACTATACAGTAATGTCCTCTGAGTTGAAATACGTTATTAAACTGACAGTTCTACATCTAATAAAGATGACTTTGAAATATAAGTGATAAATCAAGTCCGTTGTAGACAAAAGATGAGATAATTTATTGCCAAAAGTCTTGGTTTGTAAGAAATGTAAAGCAAAAATGTTAAGCAAAGTTCTTAAGGCTGAAACAAAATGTTACTAGGTAGAAATCTAAATCAACATGATAAAAGGAAGAGCATCAGAAATAAAAACTAAACTCTGATGTTTACCTCACACAATATAGAAATATTAACTCCAAATGGATCATTGTCCTAAATATAACAATTACAAATATCAAACATTTAGAAGAAAACATAGATATTTGTTATCTTTCTTAGAATATTAAAAGTATAAACTATAAAACAAATAATTGATAAATTGGCCTGCATCAAAATTGAAACCTTTGCTTTTTTAATGTAACTGTTAAGAAAAGACAGATGAAAGAGAAAATATTTGCAAACTTTATATCTGATAAAGGACTTATATCCTAAATACACAAATATATCTTAAAATTCAATAATAATTTTAAAAAACAACTGAACAAAAATGGGCAAACCCATTTGAGCACCAATAAAAGAGCATATGAAAAGGTATTCAACACCATTACTCATTCAGTTCAGTTCAGTTCAGTCACTCAGTCGTGTCCAACTCTTTGCGATCCCACGAACTGCAACACGCCCGGCCTCCCTGTCCATCACCAACTCCCAGAGTTTACTCAGACTTATCTCCATTAAGTCAGTGATGCCATCTAACCATCTCATCCTCTGTCGTCCCCTTCTCCTCTCACCCTCAATCTTTCCCAGCATCAGAGTCTTTTCAAATGAGTCAGCTCTTCGCATCAGGTGGCCAAAGTATTGGAGTTTCAGCTTCAACGTCAGTCCTTCCAATGAACATTCAGGACTGATTTCCTTTAGGATGAACTGGTTGGATCTCCTTGCAGTCCAAGGGTCTCTTAAGAGTCTTCTCCAACACCACAATTCAAAAGCATCAATTCTTCGGCCCTCAGCTTTCTTTCTGGTCCAACTCCCACATCCATACATGACTACTGGATAAGTTGTTACTCATTAAGGCAACGCAAATTAAAACCACAACATGATAAAACTACATATCCATTAGAATAGGTAGAATTTTCTTTTTTAAATGGCAATGTCAAGTGCCGATGAAGCACAATTAGAACTCCCATACATTGTTAGTGGAGATTCAAAACGGCACTATCACTCTGGAAATCAGGTTTAACAATTTCTTATAAAGTTAACCATATCCTTACTCTATCACCCAGCAATTTCAGTCCAGATATTTACCTGAGAGAAATGAAGACTTATGTCCACATAAGATTTGTACACTAATGTTCATAGCTGCTTTATTTATAACAATTCAAAATTGGAAACCAGGGCTTCCCTGGCAGTCCAGTGGTTAAGAACCTGCCTTGCAATGCAGTGCAAGGGGACACCGGTTCAATGCCTGGTCCGGGAAGATCCCACATGCTGCTGGGCAGCTAGGCCCTTGGGCCACAGCTGTTGAGCCTGCGCTCTAGAGCCTCAACTACTGAGCCCACGTGTGGCAGCTACTGAAGCCCATGTGCCTAGAGCCTGTGCTCCACACCAAGAGAAGCCCCACAATGAGAAGCCCGCATATCACATCTAGAGAGTACCTCCCTCTCTTCACAACTAAAAAAGCCCCACACACAGCAATGAAGACCCTGTGCAGTCGATAATGAATAAATAAAAATAAATTTTAAAAATTGGAAACCACCTAAATGTCCATCAATAATTGAATGTATAAATAATTTGTGGTATATCCTTTCAGCAATAAAAAAAGGAACAGTCTATAGCTGTGCTGAAATACACAAATGAATATTAAAATTGTTATTTTGAGGAAAAGAAATCAAACACAAGACTGTTTAATGCTTAATTCTTTCACTTAACATAATTATATATATGAACTATATATGTATATAGTATAATATATGATGGTATTTTGTTATGGAAGCCCAAGAAACTAATACAAAAGACTCCATGTGTTTGTTAAAACTTGTGAAACTACATTTAAAATAGAGGATGATTATTGTTGAGGCAGTCCAAGTGCAGGTTGGAAAAGAATTTCCAGACAACATTTCAGAAGGGGGTGAGTTTATTAATAACAAAGAGCAGAGAGAATATGGACACTGCAAGTGTAGCGGGTCACCCTCTTGACAGATGCAGAGAGAGTCGATGCTTTCATGGGTTAGTAGCCAATTTCTATAGCCTCAAGGCAAAGAAAGTTCCTGCTGAAAGGCTGGCATTAGGTGATTGCTTAGGGTGCTATAAGGACATCTTTGCCTAATTTGGAGTCAGGAAGGCTGTTGTTGATGATCAGGGTTGGGGGGAAACGGGGATCGGCAACAGTTACAAAGTGATTCAGTCAGCTTCGGAGGTGACCTTGGTTCTGGACTCTGCTTCTGTGGCATTGGTATAAGGTCTCATACCTGTGGCCTTGCGGCAGGACTCAACGAGTATTCTATGTAAGTTGTATCTCAGTAGACCTGATTAAAAGCAAGGCCATAAAAGGATAGGGGTGCTGGAATGAATCTGTAGTAAATGCCTAACTATATCCCCAGGAAGTTCAAGATGAGCTTCTTTTTCCAAAAGCTTGAATTTGAGAAGTATTCTCTGTTGGCTGAGTGACATATGACTCCTAATTGCAGTGGAGAGAAGGAAGACAGTGGAAGGATTTTCAGGAGCAGAGGTTATGCAGTTGCCCCTTACTTTCTCCGTGATTGGCAGCAGAGCTGAGGGGACAATTTGAGTCTTCTGACCTCCTAGGAATTTTGGTGGTGGTTACTTGTTCATAGGATCCCTGGGGCATAGAAAGATAACTAGCCCTCTAAGGCCTTCCCTGACTTATCAAATAAAAGTAACAAAGGTATATTTTTGAAATAAGCCAGCCTAACAGAGATTGACAACCTCTCAATGTACAAATTCCATCTTTAAACTGAATTGGAAGCTGTGTACCCCTGAGCATGGACTTTGTGACCTCAAGGGTCATGTTGTAGCGTATACTAGTCCTTAATCCCTTTTTATGTCCAAATACTTTTCCACTGTATGCATATATCATATCTGATTATCCATAATCAGTTGATGGTCATATAGTTCACCTTTTGGCTATTATGATTAATGCTGCCAGGGACATTTGTTAAGCAGCAGAAAGCAGTGACAGCAGTCATCATTTGACATAACTGGTGTTCCAATCTTCTCTTCCAAATGGAACCTCGACCTGCCTTTTGAAATAATCTTCTATTGTGTGTGATCATTGAGAGAGGCAGCAGCCAACCCCTGCTGCAAAGGCTTTAGGGGCCAGCCTATACGGTTCTGTACCCGGGCAGCCAAGGAGTGAGCATCTGATGTAGAGTCAGTCCACTACTCAATGATGTAAGAGATGACTGGAAGTCACTTCATGGCTGCTACAGCACAACATCTCAGAGACACTTGCTTCCTGCTGCTTGACTCTTCTGGGGCTCTAGCTGTCTGTCTTCCAGAGATCTTTGGGTCTTGCCTGGTCACTAGTCTCTAGTCAATCCTGGAGGCCCAGGACCCTTCCAGTAAACCCTTTTTGCTTGGGAGATTCAGTTATTTTTGTTTTATTAAAGCTATGTATGTATATTACTTTGTACAGTACTCTGCTCTGTGTCATTTTCTTTATGGTTCTGCGTGCAAACTCCTTAAGAGGCAGGATATGACTGAGCGGGCCAGCCGCCATCCTAGGATCGTCCAAGGAAGATTCAGGTGGGCAGATAAGACACGATACTCCAGAATTCAAACTAATTGCAAGTATAGACATTTTGTTTTACAGCCAAGCACCCAACCTAGTCCAACCCATTTCTTTGGAGAGTCTCACACCATCAAATGTAATAACCTACAAGGACTTTTATGAGAAGGTGGCTCATGAGTAAGGATGCTTCAACGGGGGGCCTGGAACATCTCAGAAAGGGGCAGTGTAAATAGCATGTATTTCATGTGGCTTCATCAGTGTAATACAGAAAGCTCCAAGGATTTATCTTTCTATGCCAGTGAATTCCAGCTGTTATAAGACCCTCACATGGTGACCCTTGAGAGCTTTTGCAAATACACATGGGGAGAATCCCAGTTGAAGTTCAGTCCTCTCTTTGCTCAGCTCTCTAACCATTATGACTTGTCTGCAGTTTACAGAGCTCAGGTTCCAACCCAGGGGCTGTAGGTCACTGCTCCCTGATTTTTTAGGGCAATGCACAAAGGTAAGAATTGTATTGTCTGGCCTGAAAAGGAATTCATGGGTTTTGAGAGGACAGCAAATGAGGTCATTGTGAACTAGAACTTAGGTGTTGAGAAAAACAGGCCCACCGAATGTTAATTGCTGCTGGTGATTATTGCAATGTGTTGGGTATTTTGCTTTTTTCCCAAAGTGCAGGCTCAATGTGTGATGACAAATATTGGTGAAGCCCTTTTACTTTAATTGTGATTCTGGAGTCTAGACTCCCTTGCCTGCTGCTAGCTGCCATTCACCCTCATTACAGGTTTTGCAAATTAGACAGTCACTCTGTGGGTATCTACTATAAGGTGCACGAAGCAAATGCTGCTTGGGAAAGAATATATTATTAAACCTACAGGGTAAGCTGTTACAGGCACCGTGCCTCTAACCTGCTGTCTCCATCTCCTCTGCCTCCTGTGATGATCGCAGACTGCTCCGAATGTTAAAAACAGAGAAACTGAATTCCAATATTCATATCTCAGCATAACAGGAATAAAATGCTCATAGGCAATTTGTCAGTGTTTATTAACTATGACCTAGAAAAATGCAACTGTGGCAGTGTCTTCTCACATGTGTGTGACAGGATGGGATTTTTTTCCCCACCCTCTTCTTTTCTAATCCCAGCCCTGTCTGTCTGGTAAAACAGAGCAAAAGCGAACCTGCCAGCATGATGATACTGAGGAAGTTGGTCAATGTCAATGGGGAAAACTCCTCTTGCTATGTTTTCTTGGGAAAAAAACTAAAGATTGCCCCTGTCAGCAAGTCCTGGGCCCTGAGGAGACCAACCCAACAGATCCCTGTAGGAAACTGGGAAGAACTGGTTAGCAGAAAATTAGGGCCCTGAAAGCAGGAGAACAGCTTAAACGACCAAGAGCACTGCCAATGGAGAAGAAAGAAGAGCAGAGAGGACACCCACAGGGCCTTCTGGGGTGACTGTGTGGGCTTCCAGGTGACTCCACCCAAAACCAACAATAAAACAAAACAACCAACCACGAGATAATTTTACCCCTGCTTCTGTACTAGATATGTATCCTTGAGGGTTTCCTTTCAGTAAGGGAGGGTATTTGCATGGTTTCAAGACATTATGGGCTTCCCTGGCGGCTCAAATGGTAAAGAGTCTGCCTGCAACACGGGAGACCCAGGTTCAACACCCAGGTCTGGAAGATCCCCTGGAAAAGGGAATAGCTACCCACTCCAGTATTCTTACCTGGAGGATCCCATGCTCAAAGGAGCTTGGCAGGCTACAAGGCCATCGGGTTGCAAAGTGTCAAACATGACTAGCAATTAAGACTTTCACTTTTATGGCATTATGGGAATAACTAAAGGGTGACCTGGGTTATGTCATGTTTTGTCAATATCCTACTAGGGAATCTGAATACAATTTATATTGTAACAGAGCCCTGGGAGAGCAGCACAGTACCCATGTTCTTGGTAGTTCTCTCATGTTGCAAAGAAAACAGGCAAGGCACCATTGGGTTACCTCTCAGTGAGTGGAGACATCATGATTTAAAAGAGGAAAGGACACACCTTCAGCAGTTGCCCAGCCAGGCAGCCCAGAGAACTGGAACACTGCTTACCGTCGTCCAGGATACAACTGGGGCTCAAGAGGTTAAATGGTCTTTCTGCGTCCCCACTGCAATTCCTATAGTTGTTTCCTCAGAATGGAGTTTTGTTGCTTTTTTTCTAGAGCCACATGGTGATGCTGCAACTTTTATTTTTAGTTTCCACTGCTTATGTTGCTCCTGACTTTGGTGAAGTAAGTGGAATGATGAGACCAGAATCAGAATATATTACCACAGTATGTGTGTGTGCTCAGTCGCTCAGTCATGTCTGACTTTTTGCAACGCCATGGACTGTAGCCTGTCAGATTCCTCTATCCGTGGAATTTTCCAGGCAGGAATACTGGAGTGGCCTGCCATTTCCTCCTTCAGGGGATCTTCCTGACTCATGGATCCAACCCACATCTCCTGTGTCTCCTGCATTGGCAGATGGATTCTTTACCACTGAGCCACCCGGGAAGCCCACATAACAGCAGTACTTCTATAAAAGCTGATGAACGAACTTATGTAGAGACTGAGGAAGGGAGGATGCAGACAGGCCTCCTTCCTTTTCCCCTGCCAGCCTGGTCTGGCTCTCTCCCCACCCTCTCTCCTCTGCCTCACTCAATATTGCACACGGAACCCATCGTGAACCTGATGTCAAAGTCAGGGACTTATCTGACTTTTTCCTAACAAAATCACACCCACAAAGGAAACTTTGAGCCATTTCATTTAATTCTCATAAAACTCAGTTAATTAGATATAATTATTATTTCACATCACAAATTAGGAAAATGAAACTGAACAAGATTAAGTAATTTGTCCAAGATCATAGGATGGAGAGTTGCAGAATGAAATTCAGAGTTTCAAAGTCAACTCTGATACACTGATCGCTGTTGTTTAGTCACTAAGTCTTGTCCAACTCCTTGGGATCCCATGGACTATCACCTGCCAGGCTCCTCTGTCCATGGGATTTCCCAGCCAAGAATACTGGAGTAGGTAGCCATTTCCTTCTCCAGGGGATCTTCCCAATCCAAGGATCTAACCTGTGTCTCTTGCATCTCCTCTATTGGCAGGCGGCTTCTTTACCACTGCTCTACCCAGGAAGCCCACGTATTAGGTATAAAGGATATTACAAAGTATGTGTGTGTGTATAATTTTAGCCTGTGTCTGCAATGCATGAAGCAATCATAGAGTTTTCCACAATTACTTGTAGACTTCTTAGTTTAGTAAAAAGGATCAAACATGTTACAATATAGGCCTAGAATCTCAAACATGAGAAGATTAGATTTTTTTCATCTTTTTTGTAAGCATATGAAATGAAAGTGTTAGTCACTCAGCCGTGTCCGACTCTTTGTGACCTCATGGACTATAGCATACCACCAGGCTCCTCTGTCCATGGGATTTCCCAGGCAAGAATACTGGAGTGGGCCGCCATTTCCTTCTCCAGGGGATCTTCCCAACCCCGGGGTTGAACCTGGGTCTCCTGCGTTGCAGGCCAACCCTTCACAGCCTGAGGCACCAGGGAAGCCCTATATGCAAGCATATATACGGGGCATCTAAGGTGACATGGGCACTGTGCCAGGCACAGAGGATGCACGCATGAAGCCTGTGTCATTCTTATCCTCAAGTGTCATCCATCAAAGGGACAGGTGAGTCTGACTCAGCTTTCACTTCTCAGGGCAATGGTCAGGAACCCTAAATGGAGTTGGCTGCCATAGCTGTACCCACCACTGATATCTTTAGGACTCAGCACTTCATAGCCATTCTGAGCCCGATTCTTTGCACTGTCGTGTCCCTTGGAGATACAGTGCAGAAAGAGTTGTTTGGAGGAAAGTTCTTTGAACTAATTTACCCAAGAAGCCAGGACTAACAGTGAGCCCATCTCAGAACTGAAAATAGGGGCATTAATTCAGAAGGAATGAGGAGAAAGAGAACTAGGAATGTATATGTGTGTTTTTTTTTTTTTTTTTTCTGTTCATATGCAGGGATAGTTACAGAATAGGTCAAGACTTAAAGAAAAATGTGTCTGAAAGATCTCAGTGCATCTTCATGCATGAGTTTAACATAACAGCCACATATATGACTGTCCTGTTTTCATTTAAACAATTTAGAATTTCAAAGACAAAAATATCAATTTGTCTAAATAAAAAGGAGTGGGAAGATTTGACATATGCTTGTCTTTGGAATTGTTCAAGATAAAAACTGAAGTCAGAGATCTCAACCATAAATAGGTGACAGGTCAGAGCAGTAAATATGCTTTAAGAATCCAAGTGCCCCACTTAATACAATCTCAGGCTTTGAAATCAGCCCTGGCTTCCAAAAATTGGGCTTTTAACTCTGGTGGGGTATTCAGAGCTCAAACGTCATTTCTATCCTGTAGGGCTCTTGTGAAGATTAAAGGTATTTTTCACAATCACGAACCACACAGTCATGCTCAATGAATGATGCTGACCATGATTTTAATATTGTATTAAGAAACCAAGTGTAGGAGTTCTGTAAACTCCCACATGCCTCCCATTTCAACCTTCATGGTCCCAACTATTTAATTTATATAGCCTATTCCGGCAAAGCAATGCCAGTACATATACTTTTTTCTCATATTTACTGGAGATGAAATTCAGCACACCGACCATTCATCTCTTTATGAGTCACAACTTTGCCATCAACTTTTGTTTCAAATCTGAATCATTTGCATTTCCAATCATAGAATATTGGAAAAGACAGTCTTAGGGCATTTGGATTTCCTATACCTAGTGTGATTTATATTTTCTTCTTTAAATCTCTGAAATGTTTAAACGAAAAGGGGAAGGTCATGTTTGCAGGGTTTAAGTTAAATGTTGGTCTAGCTCCTACAAAGAGGAATAAAGGGCATTAGCCCTTGGGAATTTCTAGTTGGATTTCCTAGGGAGTCATAGCCCATCCTGTTGTTTCTACAAAGTGGCTTACTTGCAATCTGTTCCTGTATCTCTACTGAAATAACTAACAGAGGCCATTAGAAATTCATGGAAAAACTGTGCCTTAAATTTGTTCCCCTGTGAATTTAATTTTAGAAATTAATGAGCTTTGCTGATACGTTTTCCGAGTAAATTAGTGAAAAATTATGTAATTCTGTTTAGCTAGGTCAGGGATTCTGAGCTCCAACCTAACAGGGCATCTCTCTGCACCTGGCATGTGCTGAAGACTAGCCTCTGTTTTCCTTTGGGAGCTTCTCAGTATAATTGGCCTGCTAAATGTGAGTTGGGGCTGGGGAGGGGTTGATGAGTTTCTCATTGAGAGAATGGGAGCCAGGGAACAATGTTCTAATGGGGACTTGTGTCTTTCAAAGGGTCCCTACACTTTGTGATGAGGGTGAGGTAGGTGTGGTAACAGTGGCTGGGAAGTCCCGTTTTTATTTGTTTCTGAGGAAGTGAGTCAGTGTGAAAGATTCTCAGGCAATTAATCAATAATAATTATACCGAAGCACAGAACAGTGGAAACTTCTGTAAGAAGGACCCTGCTTCTAAGTGAACTGAATGCCCCCACTTAATGTATATCTCTTTTTAAGTCCAGAGGAATTGTGGTGCTGCTGAATGAATGGGATTAATCTTCCTGAAGATTCCTAAGCCTCTTCTGCCAGCCTGGAGGCTGTTTGTGCTCATGGTGTCTGGAGGCTGATGGACACTGAGGGCTAGCAGCCAGGCCAACTCACAGCTCTGAAGAGCTGTGTGTAGCTCCTCTGTTCATGTGTTGAGCATCTATACCATCCAGCTGTGTTATTTCCTGTAATCCTCACAACAACCCCATGGGTTATGATCACCCTGGAGCATAAATACTGTATCCAAGATCAGATGTGCAGAGTACAGGGGATCTAGAATATGACTCTAGCATGTCTACTGAAAAAGAAAACTGATCTGGGATTGTATTTACTTGGGAGTAACCATAGTTGTTTTTAAACTACCCCACACTAAAGATAACCAACTGTTAAACCCATAAATGAATTAACTGTCTCTTGAGACTCAAGATTAGATTAACATAACAACAATCCAGCACTTAACATTATTAAAAACCCACGGTGCCTAGAGATGTTTCTACTTTCCTGGGGAAGGACAGCATATTTTGTTTCAGAAGAGAAATAAATCCTTCTATTGCTCTCTTCCACCTTAGTGTTGATGGTCTGTTGTTAGCAGAGCACTTTGTGCGGCTTAAATATTCAAAGGACAAAGACTACTTTCCTGGTAGGATGTGAGAAACTCATATCGTCAGATTAATATGTGGCAGAGTAGTCTCTTATCTTTTTAGATTTAGGATATAAGGGGAGAGAATTGGAGGAAGAAAAAGATGAAGAAGGAGGAGGGGAGGGGAAGAGGAAGTGGGAAGGGGAGAGACCTGACTAATAAGTCCTCAGCCATTTGAGGTAGAGCTCATTTTGCGTAAAGGGCCAAGAAATATTTTTAAATGGAAGACTAATAATCAATTTCAATTTCTTGCATTTCTGTAGCACAAACCACATTTGCATCCTAAATCTCTAGTAAAATCTGCTACACTCAAAGTATCTTGGGTGAGTAATTTTTTGGTGGAAACAAGGAAAGGGCTGATCTCCCTGGCTGCCCTGGCATAAAGAGGAGAAAGGGGAAAGCTGCAGGGTGCCAGGCGTGAGTGAGTCCCAGGGGCCCGAAGGCCAGGAGGTCACAGAGAGTGGGCGCCCTCGGGAGGTGCTGCAGTCCTCATGGGCTCACAGGGCAGCATCATGGGGCAGGGACAGGATGCAGGAGCTGTGGGTGCCGCTAGTCCCTTCCCATTTGCTTAATCAAGCTTAGGAAAGCATTTTTGAGAACTGAGGTAAGTCTGTACATATAATAAGGAGGTAAAAGAATTCTGATGAGTGGGCTCACTTTTTTCAGAAAGTTGAAATAAAACCTAAAGAAGTCTTTTTTTTTTAATATTCTTTAACTTAAAAAAAATTAAATTAAGTTTAGGACCTATTCAAGTCACTGGTTATATGTAATATAGATTTATTGAATATTGTAATAGAGTATTCCATCAACTTTTAACTACACTGTAGTGTGAGCCAAGTTCTGAGCCAAGTTCTAAGACTCCCAGCTGCGGAAAACCATCTTGGTGACAATGGCCAGGGTGACTAAGGTTTTTTCAGTGTATAAAATACCCTTCTTAGAAGGAAATGGGAGAGAACAAAAATGGGAAGGAGAATAGAAAAGACGCCATCACATCCCACGTCTTCTGCATCTGCTCACCCACCCAGGCCATAAAAGTGCTCAATTCATTTCCCTGTGAGCCTCACCCCTAGTTGCCGCTGTTCACTTGCTCAGTCATGTCCGACTCTTTGTCACCCCATGGACTGCAGTATGCCAGGTTTTCCTGTCCTTCATTATCTCCAGAAGTTTGCTCAAACTCATGTCCGTTGAGTCAGGGATGCCATCCAACCATCTATTCCTCTGCCATCCCCTTCTCCTGCCTTCAATCTTTCCCAGCATCAGGGTCTTTCCCAGTGAGCCAGGTCTTTGCATCAGGTGGTCAAAGGAAAATTTCTAAATATCTAGAGAAGAGTAAACTCCAGGTGAAAGAAACAGCAGTCAGTCTACCTGACAAGGCAGAGAATGTTGCCAGTCAGGATGCTATCTGGCTGCTTGGTCATTTCTGATCAAATGAAGCCCAGGACAAGGTGGCATGCACCCATCAGTGACAGCAAATCCAGGGGGTTTGTCTCCCTGAACAAAACCAAGACACGTCACGGCGGAGAAGGGGTATGCAGCCCCAACAGGGTTTTGGCACAGTTTCCGGTACCTCTGTTAGCCCACACCATAATAAACTCGACAAGATGCTTTGACATTGTTAACCCTTTGAAAACGCAGACTCTTTTACCCATATTTTTGTCTCTAGACCCTCCCTAAGTGGTGGCAATGGGAGATCCCTTAACGATTGTTTTATAATAACAGCAGGCATTTATTAAGATAATTTATTATGTGGAGTTACATGCTTTATGTCGAAGAATGTCATTTAAGTCTCAACAAAATGTTGTGAAATAGATTGTCTAAATCCCATTTACAGATAATAAAAAAAAAAGAGGCTCAAATAAATTAAGAAAATTTCCCCAAAGTCATAGAACTTTTAAATACTGAAAAAGTCAGGATGGGAATGCATGCACTCTGACTTCTCTGTAATTGCTGAATATAATTGACTAGGATAGACATGATATAAATCAAGAGATGAGCAGGGACAAGTCTATATTCCTGGTGTCTCCTACTTCTTGAAGGTCTGCTCCCCTCACCACTGCTCTCTACCAGCCTGCTGCATACCACTTTCCCATCCCAAGTCTGCCTGACCTTGAGTATTTTATCAAGTAGGACAGTGTTCAGTTCATCACATTCTCTTTTATGTTGCACATTTGATATAGTGACTTGCAACTTGGTCCTTAACATGCTAGGCACAGGCTGTTAAAATGGAGTTCTAATAAAATGAAAGCAGAGATCAAAGCTGGAAATAGCTTACATTTATTTGGATTTCACCAGGGGAACATTAGCTCTTTATGACATTTGAAAGATGATGCTTTTATGATCTTTATATAATAGGTTTACCAAAGGACTCTGTCTTATTTAAATTCCAGTGATCCTAAAAAGAAAATTTGATTCGTGCATCCTTAGTTATCCTGCAGCTGATGAACTTGAATCATTCATGGCTTAAATTTTTTTTTCATTACAAATGAAATATAGCTCAAGTATATAAGAAAAATCTGGAAGTCTGTCCTATAGGTCACTATTTAAATGGCCATGTACAGTAACATCGCCGACTCAATAGACATGAGTTTGAGCAAGCTCCAGGAATTGGTGATGGACAGGGAAGCCTGGCGCACTGAAGTCCATGGAGTCAGAAAGAGTTGGACTTGACACAGTGACTGAACTGAACTGAACTGAACTGTACAGTAACTGGCTAGATATTTTATAAGCAAATGCTCTTTCCACACCATAGTGGGAGTGATTCGATTATTTTTTCAATTATGCTTGGATACCCCAATATAACTAACAAGAGTAACAGGCAGCCTAAATTAAGTACTTTACTTTTTGAAGTAGTTAATTCTTTGAATTATTTCAGTGGAATTAAAATAACAAGAAAAAAAAAAAAAACACCCACACTGATTACTCAAACAGTATAAACTGCCTACGTTTGCCCCACACAGTACAAAACAGGAATGTTCAGGTAAAAGGCAGAAGTAAAAGAAGCCCTCTCAAGATGAGATGTCCAAGTGGAATGCTTAGCCTCTCAGCAGTTAATCAAAGCTCTCACTCTCATTAAACACACCTAAGAGGCATTCGTTATTCTCATTAATGATCTAATGTTAATTCGAGTGTGCCAGCCTTCCAGGGAGGATAGAGATCACTGAAGCTTTAGACAAAGGACAGAGGCAACACACAGTTCGTGGTGCTTTGTGTATCTGAAATTTTAGGACATGAGGGGCAATTTGAAATCTGTGTCAGAGGTGACACGACTGTTTACTCTGTTGTGTCGGAAATACCCACCCTCATGTCTGGCTAACATGGCAGAACCACATGAAGCAACTGCCACAGGCCCCACTCAGGCCCGTGCTTTGCAGACGGGTTGCACAGAGCCCTGGGTCAGGTTCTGAGGGCTGTTTATTGACACGAGTCTATAACCCACCCTGGGACTCAGAGTAGGTCCCTAAGACTATCTGAGGTCTCCTTGGGGACAGAGGATGCTCAAGAGAGATGAGGTATCAGAGCCGTGGCACTAACTAGCTTCTATCAGAGCAGTCCATTTCACTTATTTTTGAATGATATTCCATTAATAGCTTCATTTTAAAAATTTCTAACACTAAAATTTATAAGAATAGTGTGTCTGGCTTTTTAAAAAATATCTTTCAGGTCTCAGCTTTATTATCCCCTGTTCAGAGAGATGTTTTCTGACCCTCTACCCACCCAAGATGTCTTTACCTTAGAATTCTCTTTATTACTTTCCTATACTTTACTAAAGGGGTTTCCCTGATGGTTTAGATGGTGAAGAATCTGCCTGCAATGTGGGAGACCTGGGTTCTATCACTGTGTTGGGAAGATCCCCTGGGGAAGGGCCTGGCAACCCACTCCAGTATTCTTGCCTAGAGAATCCCATGGACAGAGGAGCCAGGTGGGCTACAGTCCACGGGGTTGCAGAGTCAGACACGACTGAGCCACTAAGCACAGCACACATACTTTACTACGAGCTTAATTATTGGGGCTGGTTTTTTGCACACTGTCTGTCTCCTGTGTAGAATGGCAGCTCTGTTAGCACAGGTGTTTCTTAACCTCCTTGATATTAGCTATATCCTTTCTGTGGTGCCTGACACATAGTAAATGCTCAATAAATATGCCATGAAGAACTGAATGAAGCACCAAGTGTATGATGAAAAGCGATAACAACTGTGCACCGCAGGACTCAGGCATGCTTGATTATGTCTGGAAGAACAGAACGGGGGATTCTCTTCTCCCCACGGATCTGTCTGCACACAGAGATGAGAGAGCATCCTAGGTAACACCCAGTGTACAGAGAAAATGAAGTTAAAGCCCTGAGGTTTGGTGCAGTTTCTGCCCATTCACACACTTGTTCCTCAGCTTCTAGGTCTTCTTTCTGTAAGATCTCAGATGTGTGCGCACACATGTGACACTTGGAACTAAACTTTTGAGACAGCCAAACCAAAGTATTTTTTTCAGTGACAGTACAGCCTGAGATCAAAGCATTATCAGATAAGGAATAAGGAGAACAAATGCTAGAGACTGGGAAAACACATTTGTTAGCAACCAATGAACTTGGCTATCTGCTGGCTGGAGTAGCAGCTCTGGTTTCACGTTGAAACAGGTTGGGGTGAGATAAAGGGAGCGAGAGTCTTCTCCCCGGGCTCCCAGACCCTTCTTGCTGCCTCCAATGAGCACACAGACTCAGAAAGGGAACAGACCCGAAGATGTCTCTGGGTGCTCCTGACTCTGTGTGGAATCTTATGATCCTTATTTTACAGGTACCAATAGTGGGCTTGACAGAAACAAGTGGGGGTAAACAGATGCTAATTTATGAACTTACAAGTGATGATGCTCCCTGAGAGACAACCCTGCCAATTCAGGCTGGGCTCCTTTAAAGTACTTAACTCTGATAGTGTTTGTTTGTTTGTTTGTTTGTTTCCTTAAATTAAAAAAGGATTTTGTGGGTTTTTTTACCAAATGTGTACCACCCTGCCCTTTTTTCCTGCAAGAATTGTTCCTTTGCTACCATTATTCTCTTCAATTCACTTAGTCTTTTTAGTTCTTTGAGCAGCTCTGACTAATCAAATAATCTATCCTACCAAGAAAGATGAGTGGAAACTGACCTTGAAGTTTGATTAATTTCCAAACTAACCATGAAGGATTTTAAAAAATCAAGGACCTAAATTAACCTATGGGAAACCAAATGGTGCTTCTCAAATCCCATCAGTGAATGAGCGTTATGAATAATTGATCACCTGTATGGTTAATTATTCCCAAGTGAATGGTGTCCAACTGCAGAGTTTACATAAAGCATCCAATTAGAGTGTATAAGTTTGGTGGATGGGTTGGTGAGCAATAACTTGTCAAAGGCAAATAAAGCTCCCATCCCTCCCCCACCATGAGGCCACTTACTGGCATCAAACTGCAAGTACTAAGAGGTAGGACCCAGACTTCAATTTGTTAAAACAAAGCAGAACAAAAAATAACCCATCACCACCCATGAACCAAGAGGCTGAGTATTAATTTAGTGAAGCATTTAGAAATATTAAGAAATGGAAGTAAGAATAGGGTACTAAATAAAATTTTTACATAGGAAAATGGAAAATACATCTGATGATATGCTGCTACTGCTAAGTCGCTTCAGTCATGTCCGACTCTGTGTGACCCCATAGACAGCAGCCCACCAGGCTCCCCTGTCCCTGGGATTCTCCAGGCAAGAACACTGGAGTGGGTTGCCATTTCCTTCTTCAATGCATGAAAGTGAAAAGTGAAAGTGAAGTCTCTCAGTCGTGTCTGACTCCTAGCGACACCACGGACTGCAGCCTAGCAGGCTCCTCCGTCCATGGGATTTTCCAGGCAAGAGCACCGGAGTGGGGTGCCATTGCCTTCTCCCTGATGATATGAGTAGCTTGTAAAATGCCCTATGGGAAATTGTTCCTCTGTATTTTCTTTCCTTGCTGACTTTTCAAGGTAAAAGATATTATCTTAATACAAAGAAAAAATGCACACAATTTGAAACACGAGAATAATAATAATGTGAAGATTATAAAACTCAGTCTGAGTTATGACACTGGAAAGCTGCATAATTCTCTGGCTGGACCTCTGATGTCCAAACTCTTTCCCATGATTTTTGGGAATTCCCAGAGCTCATGTCCTCCCAGTCTTTCCACCTCCAGATCCTATGCACACATATTGTGTTCTTGCGTCATCTCATGCGACACTCAGTTCTTTGGCTGTTTTCACACACACACAAAAATCCTCATATTAATGACTTCATGAGTTTGGTTGATATTAGTACAGCTAATATCTAGCTTTTCTCAGACTCCAATTACTATTCCAAGTCCCCTTTCGGTCTCACTTTCTCTATTCTTGCTGTTCCTTTAGGATTAAAAATGAGAAAATGCCTCATAAGATGAGTTTAGTAATCATTCTTTATAACAAGTTATCGTGAGTATTTAAAAAAGATAGAATATAAAGTAATATAAAATAACTATGCTTTCCTTAAGAGGAATTTCCTTAAGAGTCCCTTGGATAGCAAGGAGATCAAATCGGTCAATCCTAAAGGAAATCAACCCTGAATATTCATTGGAAGGATTCATGCTGAAGCTCCAATACTTTGGTCACCTGATGCAAAGAGCTGACTCATTTGAAAAGACCCTAATGCTGGAAAAGATTGAAGGCAGGAGGAGAAAGGGACGACAGAAGATGAGATGGTTGGATGGTATCATTGACCGGATGGACATGAGTCTGAGCAAACTCTGGGAGATAGAGAAGGTCAGCGAAGCCCGGTGTGCTGTATTTCATGGGGTCGCAAGGAGTTGAACATAACTTTGTGACTGAACAACAAGAGAAATCAAAAAATCCTTTGCTCCTCATGATAATACTTACACAAAATATATCCCAATGTTATATACCAGTTTATACAATGAGCTTGTTATAAATTATTTTTTATAAAACTCTAATTAACTTTTGCCTCCTTTTAGACATTCCTTAAAAGTACTTCTATTAATTCATTCATCCAATGAACAAGAATATAGAAAATAGTAGTTATTGCCCATTTCCCTCTTCTTGTGTCTATAACTATCACCAGAAATATATCAGAGTGTCCATTTTCCTGGACACTGAAAAATATTTCAAAACATTTTGAAAATCAAAGATGAAAATTATAGCTTATAGTGCTCTCAGTGGGTATATCTTCGAGTCCTAGTGAGACAGAACACTTGAATATATGCTCAGTTATCTCTGTTTCTGCCTCTAAAAATTGCCTGTTCATGTGCTTTACTCATTTTAATTGAGTTTTCACATGTTTCCTATTGATTTACAATAATTCTAACCAATAAATACCATTCATCTTTTCAGATGTTCTCAGTTTATTATTTAGTTTTTAATGTTGATTTTATTTGAGTTGCTTCCTATAGCAATAAGCAGAAGACCTTTTTTATCCTCAAACTGTGCCAATGTTTAGCCACATCTGCCCCTTCTGCTGCTGCTAAGTCGCTTCAGTCATGTCCGACTCTGTGTGACCCCATAGATAACAGCTCACCAGGCTCCCCCGTCCCTGGGATTCTCCAGGCAAGAACACTGGAGTGGGCTGCCATTTCCTTCTCCAATGCATGAAAGTGGAAAGTGAAAGTAAAGTCTCGAAGTCGTGTCCGACTCTTAGCGACCCTGTGGCCTGCAGCCCACCAGGCTTCCCCGTCCCTGGGATTTTCCAGGCGAGAGCACTGGAGTGGGTTGCCGTTGCCTTCTCCACATTTGCCCCTAGTAGTTTCATTTAATCCATGAGATTATATATTTGTGTATTATTTAATTAAAAATAAAATTAAAACAAATATGTTCATTATATCCCTCGCTCCTTCTCAGAATGTTAAGCAGATGTTGATTTATAGTGATTCATTTTATAGGCTAACCAGACAAGAAGAACAGATATTGTTACAGTATTCGGAGACTGTTACAAATGTTTTATTTCTCTCCATTTATTCATGGATTTCTTTATGTCTTCCAGTAAAATTGTATACTTTTTGTATAAAATCATTATAAATCTTGCATATTATCTTTAAGTTTATTCTTACATCTTTATATCTCTATTGTTATTGTTAAGGGTCTCTTTTCCCCACAATGTTTTCTAACAAGTTGCTTATTATAGAAAATCTATTCATGCGTAATTAGAGCTCTTTTAATTTCTAATTATGTTTGGTTGAATCTACTTGTTCAGGAAGATAATCATATCACTTCCTGACTGTCTATCATAATTTAACATCTCTGCTGCTGCTGCTAAGTCGCTTCAGTCGTGTCCGACTCTGTGTGACCCCATTGAAGGCAGCCCACCAGGCTCCCCTGTCCCTGGGATTCTCCAGGCAAGAACACTGGAGTGGATTGCCATTTCCTTCTCCAGTGCATGCAAGTGAAGAGTGAAAGTGAAGTCGCTCAGTCGTGTCCTACTCTTAGTGACCCCATGGACTGCAGACTACCAGGCTCCTCCGTCCATGGGATTGTCCAGGCAAGAGTACTGGAGTGGGGTACCATTAACATCTCTATGACTCAGTTTCTCCTAATCTTTAAAGACAAAGTGCCCACCTGACAGCCGTGCTGTGTTGATTGAGGGAGTCAATATCTATAAAGCTCTTACCCCTGTGCTCAGCACATAGAAAACACCATAGAAGCCGGTTGTGGTGGTGGTTGTTGACATTGTTGCTATTATATTTCTTGGTGGGTTTCAGCATCCAGCACTCTTCTCAGTGTTTTGTTGTTTGTTTTTTTTTTAGGATCAAAATGTGCCACTTCATATTCATTCTTTTCTAATCAAAAATTATTAGGACAATCTGACTAAGATTCCCTTCACTTTGCTCAGGCAGTCATTGCCCTTGCGCTCATGCAGTCACCAGATTATTGCTCCGTCTCCCACGTGTATCTTTCTCCCACCACATCTTAAATGATCTCCACTCCTCCACTGTTGCCAGGCTCCACAGGCAACTCTCCCCTCTTTTATTTTGGTCACTTCAGTCAGCATTTGTAAGAGTAAGGTTATTAAATCGTAGATTCAGAATCTCATCCTGGATCAGAAAAGACTTCTCTTCTCTTTTTACATCCTAACTACTGTTCTGATCTGTTCTTCCTAATTATCTGTAGTATCTTCTCCTACACCCCTGTATTTCTCTGTGAATTCTCTTTACTTCTTTCTCCCCTTCATGTACACTTCAAGTAAGGCTGCTGTCAACTTTAACCAAAGTAAAGAGCAATTTTAATTAAGCAAAAATAATGAGTTTATTCAAAATAACTGCAATTCGGGACAAATGATTCTATTCTGGTGAACTGTAGACAAGTCCTGGAGAAGGCAATGGCACCCCACTCCAGTATTCTTGCCTGGAAAATCCCATGGACGGAGGAGCCTGGTAGGCTGCAGACCATGGGGTTGCGAAGAGTTGGACACGACAGAGCGACTTCACTTTCACTTTTCCCTTTCATGCATTGGAGAAGGAAATGGCAACCCACTCCAGTGTTCTTGCCTGGAGAATCCCAGGGACGGGGGAGCCTGGTGGGCCACCGTCTATGGGGTCGTACAGAGTCGTACACGACTGAAGCAACTTAGCAGCAGCAGTAGACAAGTCCAGAGAATAAAGAGGAGAACAATGTTTTATAGAGGGAAGGAGGAAGTTAGGAGGTGTTGTTTTGAGCAAAAGTTCATTGGGGAAAAAGGTACGTTGCAACTCTAACCTTGAGTTAGGTTTCCCTAACACATTTTCATGGTGCTTAAAATTTTTCATGTCTTTTCTACTAGGAAAGATACAGGGTTATATGCAAACACTGTCAGAAGCATAGCCAAGGTAAAGATCCTAATTAATACCCAAGTAGAAATCTCTTACATGTCTAGTTATGTGCCAAAAGAAATCAATCAGGGGTTAGAGCAGGAAATTAAAAAGATCAGTCTGACACCAAACTCTGTCATCTTCTCCAGTTATAATAACTTCTTGTCTCAATCTGCAAGTTGTGCTTTGCTAAAATTAAATTTTAGTAGCTACAAGCAATGTGTTTAATTCATATCTATAAAAGCAAAAGAGAGCAATTTATTATCAATAAAATGTATTTTCCTCTTAATCCTTCTCTGGCATTGCTAATGAATTGTGTTGGACTAATTTTTTTTTTTTTAATTCCTTTCAAAGAATCACCTTCAGAGTAGAATGGAGCGCTTACTACATTAAAGACTTCAGTGGAAAATTATTTGCTATCCCTGACATGAAGTCATTGTGGAGGGAATTTTACACAAGATTCAGCCCCTCAAGCATCCCAATCAGAAAGGCAAACCAGTGCAGGGATCAAATCAAAAGTCACACAAAGGGCTTCATTTGATTGACTAGATACAGAAAGCATGTGGTTCCCAAATATCTAAATCTCTTGGCCCCCGAGGAGTGGAAAATTGTTAAACCCCAGGGTTTAACAATCCTTAGCACTGAGTTAAAATCTGCTTCGAATAGATTTCTAAACATGTGTTTGGTCTAAAAATGCTATTTCAAATCAGAGGACGTTTTGCTTATAAAGTTTGCCAAGGTCAAAGGACCTTTTTAAGGACTTTTCTTTTTTCTTTTTCTTCTCCTTTCCTTGCTACTGCACACTCTAAAAAAACATTTTCTCATCGCTAGTAGGTTTCCATGTTTCATCATTTAGAATCTGCATGTCACCTTGGAGTAGGGGAGGACCTTTTACCAGAAAAGCTTTTCCTCTGCATGTATTTATTACATTCATATCTTCATTTATATTTTTTATTGTACTTGCCCTAAATACTTTGGAATAGGCTTGAGATGGATCAGGCAGCAGCCAGCCACAGATTCCGGACCAAATTCAACCTCTGTTCAGAATTTCCTAGATGATGGAATTGACCTAGATTCCGAGCTCCATTTGTAGTATTTTTTTAGGGACTAACTAGACCGATATGCTGGGATTTGTAAAAATTCTGAAGATTTTTGGTGACAGTGAAAAGCCTGGGGAAGGTAGGTGGGAGATTTCCGTGAAATCCCCACCCTCTCAACCTGGCTCAGGATTAAAGGGAATCACAGTTTTACTGTTCACTGAAGAGAAACAAATGCCCCATTACACATAAGGGATTAGGGCCGGGAGGAGCGTTTATACTTTCTAAATGGTCTTGCAGTTCGCCTCCGAGTGCAGAGCTCAGAGTCCTAGGCCATATCAAAATCGGAGGCCTGTCTGTGAGCTGGGATCACAAAATGAATGCCACCCAGGGTGAACCATTCTTGAGAACCTCCGGGTCATACTGAAATGAGAACCTTGATCATATAATGGATTTGCAGATTTCTGTCTCAGAGTTACATATGGGAAAATATTCTTATCACACAACAGGAGAGCCCCCTCCTGAAGTTTACATAACCACCCTGCAGCAGCCTCAGACAACAGCACAGGAAGAAAGGAAAAGTATAAATTATACAGATAAGTATATACTTATACAGAAAGTACAACTTCTCTGATGACCTGGGTGAGCAACCGATGCTTTTCCTGAAAGGCAGGACTGACGTGGAGTTTGGAATACCTTGTATCCATGCACTGTGGGTTTAGTGTGTGTGTGTGTGTGTGTGTGCGCGCGCTGTGTGAATTTCTACCTGCTGCCTCTATTTCACAAATAAATATTAACACAGATGTTTGGGAATGAAGAAAAGGAAGCCAGGGTCATTTTCAAATTTGCTAACTTCATACGGTGTGTGCATGTCCATAAATGTGTGTCTATGTTGACACATGGTACTTTGAAATAAATGGAAAGAAATGTATGTTCTACTTGCTATGCCTCACAATCTAAACCACCTTTAGAAGATTTATGACTTAAAGTTGACTGCTAAAAAATATTAAAACAAGTAAAGCAAATAAAATTGAAATTAACATGTGGGCTGAGTTCTCAAATATAATTTATATAGCCAATCAATAGTTATATTTTGAGCACATATTCTTGAAGGGGCTTTGCAAGACACTATGCAGATGATAAAGATGAATCACAGTTGGATTCTGTTCATGGCACTTGTTCTCGTGGGGCACATGATGCTGCTTTAAACAAATGATCTCTCATATAAAAAAAATAATGCATATAAAGAAACTATTTAAAAAGCATCATACAAAGTAGACCATTATAAATGCTGTGACAGAGACGTAAATAATACCTCCTAAGATTTTCAGGAGAGAGACTGTCTTTACTGAGCAAGGGGAGATGATCATAGAGAGCTTTCTTCTGGGCCCTGAGGGACAGATGGCCTTTGGACATCTCCAGGCAAGAACATAAGAGGACAGAATTCAGTGAGCTTCTGCCCAACACTGTACCATCTAAGGTCAGCCTTGGGCATTACTGTAAAACAGATGGAATTAGCCTTGTGTGCTTTTTTCAAACTTCCCTTTCTCTATCCTAACTAAATAGGGTGACTTGATCTGACAAACTAACTCATGCTAAAGTATTAATGGCTAATAAGGGTCAAATTCTACTTTTCCCAGCTATTTATCTTTTCAGTTCAGTTCAGTCGCTCAGTCGTGTCTGACTTTGCGATCCCATGGACTGCAGCACGCCAGGCTTCCCTGTCCATCACCAACTCCTGGAGTTTACTCAAACTCATGTCCATTGAGTCAGTGATGCCATCCAACTATCTCTTCCTCTGCCGTCCCTTTCTCCTCTCGCCTTCAATCTCTCCCAGCATCAGGGTCTTTTCCAATGAGTCAGGTCTTCACATCAGGTGGCCAAAGTATTAGAGTTTCAGCTTCAGTCCTTTCAATGAATATTCGGGACTGATTTCCTTTAGGATGGACTGGTTGGATCTCCTTGCAGTCCAAGGGACTCTCAAGAGTCTTCTCTAACACCACAGTTCAAAAGCATCAATTATTCAGCACTCAAGCTTTCTTTATGTTTTAATATACTTTAATTCTTATTACTGTAAAACAGGCATTCCTTGTATAAATGGCTATTCAGATATAACCTGGGCTGAAATGTGGACATGCATTTCTCTGTTTCAGTTTTGCCTCCTCATCACCCTTTTATTTGTAGTCTAGGGTAGGGCAGCCTAGATAGCCCCTTACTTGTCAGAGCTGATTCCTTAGAGTAAAGTCGGGATCTAGATTAGAATCAGACCCTGGGACTATGTCCAGGGATAAACTTCAGTGAACCTGTGGGTTGACATCTTTTAAGTGAAACCAAGGAGATAACTTTGATGTCTACTATTATTTTAAAACCGTGGGTCAATATCAAGAATTGATGTTATTAGCAGAAAAAAAAAATAATAATTGAGGGATGAAATCTGGGAGGGGCAGATGGATCTGAGGTGACGTATAGCACAGGGTTGATGCTTCTCTGACTCTGTGAGGAAAGAGTCATATACAAGTGCCTCGGCCTCAGAAATCTTGTCCTTTGTGTGGGAGGAGCTAATGAGGGTAATGGGGGGTGGGACTGGCCTGGTCTCAGTGTTAGGATTCTCTATGCCCACCATGGAGTCAGCCCAGACAAAATTAAGGTTATACAACCCTAAGTGTGGTAGAGAAGAGTGAGACATGGTTTCAGGAACATATGGAAATCATTCTTATTAGTTAAACAGAATAAAGAATGCTAATAAAAGATAAACAAATTATTTTCCTCTCAGATGTCCAGGTTGCCCTGGCAACCTTGGTGAGTACATCTGTTACCTTGGAAAGGCCCTAATATATGGCTTTATGTTCATAATATCCTCTGCTTGAATTTGGATATTTGTCCACATTCCAACACGCCTGGCCTTTGTCTTTTTTTTTTTTTCCCCCCTCAACACACTAGAGAGAGTTCTAGCTTTACACTCTTTCTGGTACATAGTAGATAGATACTGCTGGGGATCTGCCCAACACTGACCACTTTTCCTTCACAAATTGAAGCCTCTTCCTGTTTGGACAGCATTGTGCCAGGTCCAGAAGCAATTGTGATTGGTCTAACTCTTAACCAATCACGATCATCCTTTTTCCCTTCAGTAGAGCGTGGTCCAGGGGTTGGCATCTGACTCAGACCTGGGCAATGGGATGACAAGGAAAACCTGCTGGGGCATCTAAGAAAGATTCTTCTCCCTGCCAAGTGGTATGAGTGACATAAGGAAAAACTTTTTCTCCATTCTTTGCTGCTTGAAGATGTGAATCTTGGAGGTTCAGGAGCCCCCTCTCCCTGTGGGTTTTTTTTTTTTTTAAGCCGAGAAGAAGCACGTTTGACACACTGAGGATGGAAGAGTAGAAAGATAAGATGCCATTGATAGCACTGTGCGTGCTCAGTCGCGTGTTGTGTCCAACTCTTTGCAACCCTATGGACTGTAGCCCGTGTCAGACTCATCTCTGTCCATGGCATTCTGCAGACAATACTTGAGTGAGTTGCCATGCCCCTTCTCCAGGGAACCTTCCTGACCCAGGGATCGAATCTGCATCTCCTGCATCTCCTGCATTGCAGGCAGATTCTCTTCCCACTGAGCCACCTTGAAGTCACATTGATATAGCACTATTGAGCCATAAACTCTGGGTTTCTTGCTTAGTTAGAAAAATTGTTTAATTTTATGGCTTAATTCCTTCTTATTTAGACATTCTTTTACCTGTAATTCAATGCACTCTAAAGGATATTTCCACTGAGCTTTCAAGTGAGAAACTGGGGAAAGCTGTGAATTGATAAGGGAGTTAAAAAAAAAGCCACCAAAGTTGTAGCAAAGTTTGGATGGCATTTGATTTTGGAGGTAGGTCATTGCCTTTGTCATCTTTTCCAGTGCAGGATACAACTTTCAGGTCAGTTTTTCAAAATGGCAGGGCTTGGTCATATGATAGGTTTCAGGGTCTTGCTTCAGGATCTTCTTCTGCCTTTCTGACTTCCCCTTCTAATACATCACAAACACTGCTGTTCCTCCTTCACTTACAGGATGGCTCTTTTCAGAGGTCCTTGCCCTGATCTTCTCTCCAACTCCCTTCCTTAGCAATGCCATGTGCTGGCCAAACATTAACTCTCTTGTCTTAAAAGAACAACTCTTCACCTTGGACTCCACCTTTCCTTTGTTCTCCAGACTAGAAGTTTCAATTGCCTACAGCCCATTCCTTTCTGGGTATTCCACTAGCAACAAAAACACATGTTGAACCTAAATAATCATCTACTCTGTAAATCCTGACATCTCCATATCTGATAATATCAGGATAGCACTCTGGGCTCTCACTGTTCCGGTCCTCTTGCTTCTCTCACATCACATGTCAACCACGCACTGCTGTCAATTCTGAATCCTCTCTCTTACTTCTCCCCTCCTCTCCCTTCCCTCTGCCTCAAGTCTAGTTCAGCACCACGTCCTACTTGAACCTCTGTCATAGACTCACATCAAGATGTTCTTAAGAAATTTCTACCCCTTAGTCCATCTTCCAATAGCTGCAGAGTGTGCCTGCTTACTCAGAGGATTTCAAAATCAATCTCCCCTTCTCAATGAAGGATGGACTCTTTCCTGTGCTATTCTAGACCCTCTGGAACATAGCTAACATCATTTTAGGTTTAGCTCTTATAATTTATCTGTTCCTTTCCTGTGCTCCTAGTTAAGCAAATTAGAGATACCAAGGGAACATTTCATGCAAAGATGGGCTCTATAAAGGACAGAAATGGTATGGACCTAACAGAAGCAGAGGATATTAGGAAGAAGTGGCAAGAATACACAGAAGAACTATACAAAAAAGATCTTAATGACCCAGATAATCATGATGGTGTGATCACTCACCTAGAACCAGACATCCTGGAATGTGAAGTCAAGTGGGCCTTAGAAAGCATCACTATGAACAAAGCTAGTGGAGGTGATGGAATTCCAGTTGAACTATTTCAAATCCTGAAAGATGATGCTGTGAAAGTGCTGCACTCAATATGCCAGCAAATTTGGAAAACTCAGCAGTGGCCACAAGATTGGAAAAGGTCAGTTTTCATTCCAATCCCAAAGAAAGGCAATGCCAAAGAATGCTCAAACTACCGCACAATTGCATTCATCTCACACGCTAGTAAAGTAATGCTCAAAATTCTCCAAGCCAGGCTTCAGCAATACATGAACCATGAAATTCCAGATGTTCAAGCTGATTTTAGAAAAGGCAGAGGAACCAGAGATCAAATTGCCAACATCCGCTGGATCAATGAAAAAGCAAGAGAGTTCCAGAAAAACATCTATTTCTGCTTTATTGACTATGCCAAACCCTTTGACTGCGTGGATCACGATAAACTGTGGAAAATTCTGAAAGAGATGGGAATACCAGACCACCTGACCTGCCTCTTGAGAAACCTGTATGCAGGTCAGGAAGCAACAGTTAGAACTGGACATGGAACAACAGACTGGTTCCAAATAGGAAAAGGAGTATGTCAAGGTTGTATATTGTCACCCTGTTTATTTAACTTATATGCAGAGTACATCATGAGAATGCTGGGCTGGAAGAAGCACAAGCTGGAATCAAGATTGCCAGGAGAAATATCAATAACCTCAGATATGCAGATGACACCACCCTAATGGCAGAAAGTGAAGAGGAACTAAAAAGCCTCTTGATGAAAGTGAAAGAGAAGATTGAAAAAGTTGGCTTAAAACTCAACATTCAGAAAACGAAGATCATGGCATCTGGTCCATTCAATTCATGGGAAATAGATGGGGAAACAGTGGAAACAGTGTCAGACTTTATTTTCTGGGGGCTCCAAAATCTCTGCAGATGGTGATTGCAGCCATGAAATTAAAAGACACTTACTCCTTGGAAAGAAAGTTATAACCAACCTAGATAGCATATTAAAACGCAGAGGCATTACTTTGCCAACCAAGGTCCGTCTAGTCAAGGCTATGGTTTTTCCAGTGGTCATGTATGGATGTGAGAGTTGGACCGTGAAGAAAGCTGAGCACCGAAGAATTGATGCTTTTGAAATGTGGTATTGGAGAAGACTCTTGAGAGTCCATTGGATTGCAAGGAGATCCAACCAGTCCATCCTAAAGGAGATCAGTCCTGGGTGTTCATTGGAAGGACTGATGTTGAAGCTGAAAACTCCAATACTTTGGCCACCTCATGTGAAGAGTTGACTCACTGGAAAAGACCCTGATGCTGGGAGGGATTGGGAGCAGGAGGAGAAGGGGACAACAAAGGATGAGATGGCTGGATGGCATCACCAACTCAATGGACAAGAGTTTGAGTAAACTCCGGGAGCTGGTGATGGACAGGGAGGCCTGGCGTGCTGCAATTCATGGGGTCGCAAGGAGTTGGACACGACTGAGCGACTGAACTAAACTGAACTGAATGCCTCAATTAGCATTGCTTTCACCACCAGCAACCACAGTTGCTATTACTCATCTCATGTCACCATGACTGTCATTGGGCCCAGCACTGTGCTTAAGCTCTTTCATTTGACATGCAGTCACCAGACAATCACTGACCATCTGCAATGTGCTCAACACGTGTTGAAGATACAATGAAACAGAGCTTATAGCTTCATACCTTCTCTATTTTAATTCTTGCCATGATCTTCTGCAGGTAGGTATTGCTGCAGTCAATGCTGCCTTGGTGGCTCAGATGGTAAAGCATCTGCCTGCAATTCAGGAGACCTGGGTTTGATCCTTGGGTTGGGAAGATCCCCTGGAGAAGGAAATGGCAACCCACTCCAGCATTCTTGTATGGAAAAATCCCATGGTCGGAGGAGCCTGGCAGGTTGCAAAGAGTCAGACACGACTGAGTGACTTCACTTTCACTTTTCAACATCATTTTAAAGATGAGTAAACTGAGGCTTAGAGCACTTAAGTAACCCAAGCAAGGACTCAGAAATAAGAAGTGCTGCTTCTGCCTCCCTCCTGGTCCAGTCCTGGGGGCCAACTACTCCATTTGTTTCTAACCCCTCACCCTCATGCTCACACATCAGCCACTGCTCCTTGAGGTGAGGGATGGTGTCGTATTTTTCTCTCTAGCCCCTATACCACTCTGCACCGTGAGTAGCATCTTTAAAGCTCGATACATTTTTGAGGTTAAATGAAATAGAAGTAAAAGCCCTTCTGACATCCGTGCTAAAGGGTGAAATCTCCCTGTCAGGCTCTCGTCATGCTGAGTAAGGGCCTCTCGCAGAGTGATCAATGTCTCCTAACTGCCTGACATAGAAGACAATATGCCTTACCCACAGCTTCTAATACAAGATTTCACTGGTTCGTCTGTCCCTGTGTTCAATAAACAAGATTAATATCCACTTTAAATTCAATTGATAAGATGGTGTTAACAAACCCCACGTCCTTTCCTCTTTCCAGTATGCCCTGCTGCTCTGCTAACGTCCCATCATGTTCTGCTACAGTGCATCAAGGGCAAGATTGGTGACATGCGTTTGGAATCAGACACCAGTTATCAATTTGGAGAGTGGCTTATACATCCTGCTTCGAAATGTCCAGGGGACCAGTGGAGATTAATGTCCCTGCTGCTTTGTCCGGCTTCTCTTTACATAGAAAACCATGGAGAAATGTCCTACTTAATATAGTCAACACCATTGTCATGGAAAGTGAAAGTTGCTCAGTAGTGTCCAACTCTTTGCAACCCCGTGGACTATACCATCCATGGAATTTTCCAGGTCATAATACTGGAGTAGGTAGCCTTTCCCTTCTCCAGGAGATCTTCCCAACCCAGGGATCGAACCCAGGTCTCCAATCATGGAAAGAATCGTCTTTAGCACAAATGATCAGGCTTTCATTCGTGTAGCTTCTTTCATCGCCACCTCTCCTAGGACTCAAATGACGTTTCCTTTCATTTTCTCATGTTTGACATCACAGAAAATCCAGTCCCTCCAGTTAAGAGATGAAGAAGTTTAGGGTAAGTTCTAACAGTGCCAAATGGCATGTGAAAGTCATTGATAATGGCAGAGCTTTCCTGGAATGTAAACATTTAGGGCAAAAGGTGGATCAACCATTCAACAAATATGTATTGAGTATCGACTGTCCAGAAACAATCTTTTGTGCTGGGGAGATCAAAATGAACAAGAGAGATTGCCTGCCTGTAGAGAAGTCAGATCAGCAGCCAAGATCCAGTGTGTTGTGATAACTCTTCCTAAGATGAGACCAAAACCTGTGAAGGCACGCAGGAGAAGCACTTCCATTTGGAAGCTCGAGAGAATTTTCCAGAAGAGTTAGTAGATAGGTTGCAGGAGTTGGCACATTATATATCATACAACAGAAGTAAAAGAGCCTGGAAAAGAAAGTGAAAGTCGCTCAGTCCTGTTGGATTCTTTGAAACCCCATGGACTGTACAGTCCATGGAATTCTTCAGGCCAGAATATTGCAGTGAGTAGCCTTTCCCTTCTCCAGGGTATTTTCCCAACCCAGGGATCGAACCCAGGTCTCTCCCATTGCAGGTGGATTCTTTACCATCTGAGATACCAGGGAAGCCCAAGCGTACTGGAGTGGGTAGCCTATCCTTTCTCCAGGGGATCTTGCCGACCCAGGAATTGAACCGGGGTCTCCTGCATTGCAGGCAGATTCTTTACCAACTGAGCTATGAGGGAAGCCCTTAAAAGAGCCTGGTACTTGAGGAGAAATAAGGGTCAGAGACAAATGATAGAGTCAGTATGTGGAAAAGTTTTATGGAAACTAAGAAAAATATATAATTGGAATCCAGAATTATTGGCCATTGGTGCAGTTTAATATATCAGTCTTGAATCAGAGATGCCAAACTAAACCATCCTTCCTACAAAATTTTAAATATAATCTACACAGTGAGAGACTAAATTTGGCCACGCAGTCTGTCACTGTTCCATGCGAAAGTGTAGTCTATGTCCCCTCCTGAGTCTGGGCAGGCTCTGTGACATTTTTGGCCAATAAAATACAGTGGGTAGTGACTCTATGACAACTTCCAGGGGTCAGTCTTGAGAGACTGGTAGTTTCCACTTTCTATCTCTTAAACTCTTACTTTTCAAATCAAGTGCTCTTACTGTGAGGAAGCCCAAGCCAAACACCCATAAAGAGATCAACAGGAGGACAAACTGAGGCCCGCAGCCAAGAGCCCCAGCTGAGCTCCCATCTGACAGCCAGAACCTCCAGCCATGTGAAAGAGTCATTTTGGAAGTGGATCGTCCATCACCAGCCAACCAACCCAGCGAACACTGCATGGAATGGATGCAAGCGTGCCTTCCAAGCCCTTCCCAAATTGCAGATGAATGATTTAAGCCGCTAGGTCTGGGATGATTTGTGACACAGTAATAGATAACTGGAACTGGTGCCTACTTTAAGGAGTGATTCCTGGTACCTGGTGCACATCATGAAGATTGCATAGATGACCTCACGGGGACATTGGGGCCGATGCAGTTTCTGGGGCAGAACTCCCTCTGTCTTGGTGGGCCACATACTAAATGAAAGCAGCTATGAAGGAAGTCGGGACTGAGAGGTGATGTCAGAAAATAACTCTGCCAGATGCTGTCTTTCAGACTCTCCATTGTGATCAGCCAGACAATAATCCCAGCTGAAACAAACACATGTTCTCAATTAGAATCTATTGATAATAATTGGGAACACAGTACACGCCAAGCCTGATCTCTACTAATTGCTATTGAGAGTCTAAAAATCTTAGTGAGAATGTGAGAGACAGTCAAGGATATTTTTTTAAAAAAACAAACGTCTGTATATTTGGCTTTTCAAAGCACTGCCACTCACCTCACAAAGCTTTCAAGAGGATTAATGAGATAGTGCTTACAAAAAGTCCTTGGATTCCAGCAGGACAAAAAATCACAAATGTTGTTAATATCAATTGACAGCCCTGAAAGTTATTTTTAAAGAAAGAAAAAAATATATATAAAAATTTAATAAACAAACAAATACATAGTACTAATAATTTGGTTTGTTTCTGTGACAACCATCCTTCCAGTCACCCGGGCTTGAAATCTGGGTCTCATTTTTAATAACAGTTGCAAAAATTTTAGATTCTGTCTCCACATTGTCCTTGTCTCTGCTTTCTCCTCTCCTTTCCTCTGCCACTTGCCTACAGCAGCGTCTCCACGCCTATTCTGCTGCCAGCGTCCTTAACTGGTCTCCCTGACTCCAATGTCTGGCCTTCCCAGAGCAACAGTTTCCAGACTCATTTTGTTTATGTCACTCTCCTGCTAAAACACCATCCATTGCTTCCCATTGCTTTAGACGAAAGCTGAACACAGAACTTCTCGTGCCTTCTGGGGCACATCCAGAAATAGGAGTACCAACGCAAAGCCTGGGGGAAGGTGAAAACCATAGCAGGAGGCAGAAGATGCTCCTGGGACAGACAGCAGGCTGTGGACTCGGTGCTGCCCGGGGTGACTTTCCCCTTCTTGTGATGATCTGAGCTCCTGAGAAGGAGACACTGGCCCCTCCCTAGACAGAGGCGGAGGAGGACGGTAGCATCCTGCCTAATAATTGAATTAGGCACTGCTGCTGCTGCTGCTGCTAAGTTGCTTCAGTCGTGTCTGACTCTGTGTGACCCCACAGACAGCAGCCCACCAGGCTCCCCCATCCCTGGGATTCTCCAGGCAAGAACACTGGAGTGGGTTGCCATTTCCTTCTCCAATGCATGAAAGTGAAAAGTGAAAGTGAAGTCGCTCTGTCGTGTCCAACTCTTCGCAACCCCATGGTCTGCAGCCTACCAGGCTCCTCCGTCCATGGGATTTTCCAGGCAAGAGTACTGGAGTGGGGTGCCATCGCCTGCACCCAAGTGGGTATACTTAAAAAAAAAAAAAAAGAATTAAAGGAAGAAGCATATGGCTCTGGAAGATAATGCTGGAAGCCAGGTTCACACCACCAGCAGCTCCCTGTTGAAGAGACTGCTACTAGCTCTCCCGAGTTCAGTGATAGAAGCCTGCTGCATCACTAATGCTCTGTGACTTTACGTGGTGCTGTCAAGGCCAGCTAGGGAAGGTTTCCTTCCTTCAGTGCTCACTAAAGAGTTTCAGAGTGGAGGCTCCTGGGTTGCATTTAAATTGGATCCAACCCAGTAGGTGTGTTGTGCAATGTTTACATTTTTAAATTCTGTGCCAACATTTTGAAAATCTTGACTCGTCCTCTAAAAAATGACTGGTTTCCAGCTTCCTTTATATATACAAAATCAGGAGAAGGGACATTGGTCCCACGTGGTCAAAATCCACCGGCGTGAGTGTTGGCTGTCTGTTAGGACAGCGTGCTTTTCACACTCCCCATCTAACCCGCTTCACTCATCTGTGTGCTTCTTGCAAGAAACACTGGAGTTCTGAGCTCTGTTTTAGGCTGTTTAGTTTCTGAGAATTCAGTTTTTCCCTTGGAAGAGATCTCTGTGTGTGAGGTGGGGTGGGGTAGCAGAGAATGAATTTGTGAACCTCACAGGATTCAGTGTGTCATGGACACTCCAGAGATGTGTTAAAGGTCACCCCAGTTCCTACTCTTGAAAGCCTCATGTACACCCTCCATTGCTCAGACATGGGACAATATGATTCCTGAATTAATCTTTTGCATTTTCTGCAGGGCGAGAGTGACAAGCCCAGAGGACAAGGAGATGACCAGATCAACTCCTATGGAGAAAAAGTGAAGCTTCCCTGAAAGTCTGGAGGAGATTTGCTCGGTAAAGGCTAGTAAGGGAGATGCTGCCGTGGAGTGAGGAGGACCCCAGGGACGGCAGAATGAGGTTAGCAGCTAGAGGACACCTGGAAAGGGTGTTGGTGTGTTTTATTGTTGGGCTTTAGGGGACGTCAGATTTAGCAGGCGGCTTTATCTGCTCTCTGTCCTACACTGTATTGTTTTCTAAGCTTCAGGGAAGCCTAGCAGAACATGGTGAGCTGGTGGGCTATGGAGATAGCGAAGGGGGAGGAAGGGCCGAGGCCAGACTCACACCACCAACAACTCCTTGTTGTAGAGCCTGCTGCTTGCTCGTCTTTTTTTAATAGTAGAAGCCTTGCTCTTTAGTTGGGTGCATGGTGTCTATATTTTTCAGCCTCACTTGCAGTTTGAATATGTCCATAGGATTAAATTATGATCAGCAAGATGTGAGCACAAGGACTTAAATGGAGAAACTGTGTCTTCTCTGTCTTCCTTCATCCTGCTGCTTAAAATGCAGACATAATTTAATTTCCAAGTGATGCTGGAATGTCAACATGGAGGGATCCTGGTTCCCTAGATGGTTTATGGGATAGAACTGTCATTTCAACTCTGGGTAGCCTAAATCCAACTATTCCATGAAACAGAAATAAGGTTCTGACTTGCTTATACCTGAACCAAAATGTACTAGTCAGCTCAGGTTGCCATAAGATGCTGCCAACTAGGTAACATGCAACAGGAATTTATTTTTCCATAATTCTGATGATTGGGAAATCCAAGGTCATGGTGATGGTAGGTTGGTTTCTATAAGGCCTCTCTCCTTGGTGTGCAGACAGCTATCTTCTTGCTGTGTCCTCATATGGTCTTGCTCTGTGTATGCACACTCCTGGCATCTCTTTCTTACAAGGACACCAGTCCTATTGGATCAGGGCCCTATGATGTGGCCTCAGTTAGTTAACCTTAATAGCCTCCCTAAAGGCCCTGTTTCCAAATACAGTCACAGTGGGTTAGGGCTTCAATATATGAATTGATGTGGGATGAAGGGGGTGATAATGGGGCGGGGAAACACAGATCAGTCCTTAACACAAAATTATAGTACTTAGCTCAGTACTTGGCTAAATAAAGATAAAATTCTGTCTTCTTAATTTTCATGGATAAGGCTGCTGCTGCTGCTGCTAAGTCGCTTCAGTCTTGTCAGACTCTGTGCAACCCCAGAGACGGCAGCCCACCAGGATCCCCTGTCCCTGGGATTCTCCAGGCAAGACCACTGGAGTGGGTTGCCATTTCCTTCTCCAATGCATGAAAGTGAAAAGTGAAAGTGAAGTCACTCAGTCGTGTCCGACTCTTAGCAACCCCATGGACTACAGCCTACCAGGCTCCTCCGTCCATGGGATTTTCCAGGCAAGAGTACTGGAGTGGGTTTCCATTGCCTTCTCTGATGGGTAAGGCTGCTGCTGCTGCTAAGGCTAGATAAGGACAAAAATAAACCACAGTGATAAGAGAGATCTCACCATGTTTCGAAGTCTTGACTTTGAAATTATAAAATATTTCCTATAACCTCTGTAAGAAAATATTGTAGGTTTTTCCTTAAAGCTTAATCTGTGAGCACTGTTTAAATTTTTGATGTCTAAATTACCTTAAGGTGAACAAAACTTGAAAAAAATCTATAGAAAGAACTATTGATCCTGAAAGAAATTTAATATCTGACAACTGCTCACTAAACTCATTTCCTGGCAAATGCATTTTAGACTTAGATTCACAACTGATACATACAAAGAGCTAATTTCCAAGGCTCCTTAATTAAAATACTCCATCAAAGGTATTTTTATCATATAAAATTTGCATTTTACTTCAATAGGTGTTTTTTATGTTAGTTTAGAAAGTAAAAAGCTCACTTTAAACATTTTACTTAAGCTTAACGTATTTATTTTTAAGTTCAAAAAGAAGTCTATTTACAAGAGTGAGCCCTATGATTTCACCAGGGACAGAGAGGTCTTTCATGAGACCAAAGTGGGTTACGTATATCTAAGCACAGAAACTTGATCTCATGAGTCTTCTCTTCTGTCTAGTAGCTTTGTGCACTCCCACGCCTCCCACACTACCAGGATGGTGGTTCTTTGCACAGAGTTCTCTTAGACTTTGTCACTAATTTCTCTGGAAAAAAAAAAACCAACAAGAGTCATTATGTTTTATTATGCTGGGGTGAAAATTTAAAAAGAAACAAAACTCAATATTGTATTAGCATATTCTCTACTATCCTGAGAATCAAGAACACTCTTACCTCTTAAACCACTGTGGAAAGTACTAGAACAACATTTCTAAGGAACTTAGTAGGTGTGAAACATTGTTCTGAGTATTTTACATAAATTACCTCGAATCCTCACAGTAGTCTCATAAGGTAAGTATTATTATGCCTATGTTATCGAAGAGGAAATGGAGGCAAAATTACACAGCTAGTTAAGTTCCAGAGGCAGGATTCAAAACTTGGGTAGATTGGCTCCAAAGTCTGTGCTTTCAAATAGTGGTTTACAAAATTTCCCCAAACACACACACACACACACACACACCCATATATTCACACTTATGCATAAAAAAGAAGGGGGAATTCTGAAGCATGGAAAGTTTGATTGAATTTTTTAAGCTTAAAAGGGACATTGTTTTGATTGAGTCTTCTGCCTTCAAAAGCAGTAACTACTCAGAGAACTGTGGCTATGGAATGCTATACAGTAGGTTTTATCCTCAGTGTAAGAAGAAAAAAACAAATTAGAGCCGGGACTTTCTGTTCTTTCTTATTAGAAAGAGTATGCCAGAACGTTTGCCAACAAATTTGGAAATATGCAGTGGCCACAGCACTGGAAAAGGTCAGTTTTCATTCCAATCCCAGAGAAAGGCAATGCCAAAGAATATTCAAACTACTGCACAATTACACTCATCTCACACACTAGCAAAGTAATGCTCAAAATTCTCCAAGCCAGGCTTCATCAATACATGAACTGTGAACTTCCAGATGTTCAAGCTGGATTTAGAAAAAGCAGAGGAAGCAGAGATCAAATTGCCAACATCCATTGGATCATAGAAAAAGCAAGAGAGTTCCAGAAAAACATTTACTTCTGCTTTATTGACTATGCCAAAGCCTTTGACTGTGTGGATCACAACAAACTGTGGAAAATTCTGAAAGAGATGGGAATACAAAACCACCTGACCTGCCTCCTGAAAAACCTGTATGCAGGTCAGGAAGCAACAGTTAGAACTGGACATGGAACAACAGACTGATTCCAAATTAGGAAAGGAGTACATCAAGGCTATTTATCGTCACCCTGCTTATTTAACTTATATGCAGAGTACATCATGTGAAATATGGGGCTGGATGAAGCACAAGCTGGAATCAGGATTGCCGGGAGGAATATCAATGACCTCAGGTATGCAGATGACACCACCCTTATGGCAGAAAGTGAAGAAGAACTAAAGAGCCTCTTAATGAATGTGAAAGAGGAGAGTGGAAAAGTTGGCTTAAAGCTCAGCATTCAGAAAGCTAAAATCATGGCGTATGGTCCCATCATTTCATGGCAAATAGATGGGGAAACAGTAGAAACTGACAGACTTTATTTTGGGGGGCTGCAAAATCACTGCAGATGGTGGCTGCAGCCATGAAATTAAAAGATGCTTGCTCCTTGGGAGAAAAGTTATGACCAACCTAGATAGCATATTCAAAAGCAGAGACATTACTTTGCTAACAAAGGTCTGTCTAGTCAAAGCTATGGTTTTTCCAGTAGTCATTATGGATGTGAGAGTTGGACTGTGAAGAAGGCTGAGCACCGAAGAATTGATGCTTTTGAACTGTGGTGTTGGAGAAGACTCTTGAGAGTCCCTTGGACTGCAAGGAGATCCAACCAGTCCATCCTGAAGGAGATCAGTCCTTAATATTCATTGGAAGGACTGATGCTGAAGCTGAAACTCCAATACTTTGGCCACCTGATGTGAAGAGCTGACTTATTGGAAAAGACTCTGATGCTGGGAGGGATTGGGGGCAGGAGGAGAAGGGGACAACAGAGGATGAGATGGTTGGATGGCATTATCGACTCAATGGACATTAGTTTGAGAAAGCTCCAGAAGTTGGTGATGGACAAGGAGGCCTGGTGTGCTGCAGTCCAGAGGGTCACAAATAGTTGGATACGACTGAGCGACTGAACTGAACTGAATTGAATTATTCTCCTCAATGTAAGAAGAGAGATGCAAATTAAAGTTGTGACTTTTTTTCCTTTCTTATTAGATTGGCAAGAAATCAAAAGACTTGGGAAAAGTGTTGTCAGAGGCTTAAGGACAGACGCATTCTTAGGGTTGGTGGAGATGGAATTATAGAGGGCAGAGTGAATCAAGAGAGCTTTAAAAATGCCTACTCCTTTTATTCCCAATTATAGAAACTTTCCAAATTAGATTATCACATGAGATCCAGAAGACATATGCGCAAGTCCATAATGCCTGGGATTTTAGATGTTATAAAACACCTAAAAGCAACCTAAATATCCATCAGTTTGGAATTAGTTGAATAAATGATAACGTATCCCCAAAGGGGAACCACACAGCTAGCACAGATTATGAGACTGATCTGTGTTTATGCTGAGGAAACCTGTCCATGACACACAGTAATGCAGTAGAATGAAACATGACATATAGCCTGCATGATGAACCAATTTATGTAATTCGGCACACACACAGATGTCTACGTTAAGAATATGCACTGGGGATTCCCTGGTGGTCCAGTGGTTACAGATTCCCCTGGCAGTGTGGAGGATGCAGGTCTGATCTCTGTTTGGGGAACTGAGACCCCACATGCCGTGGAACAACTAAGCCAGAGCAACACAGCTAGAAAGCCGATGCCACAACTACTGAGCCCGTGCAGTTCAGTTCAGTCGACCATTCATGTCTGACTCTTTGCGACCCCATGAATCGAAGCACGCCAGGCCTCCCTGTCCATCACAACTCCCGGAGTTCACTCAGACTCACGTCCATTGAGTCAGTGATGCCATCCAGCCATCTCATCCTCTGTCGTCCCCTCCTCCTCCTCCTCCTCCTCACACAACTCGACTGGAAGATCTCAAATGATGCAACAAAGTTTACACGTGCCGCTGCTAAGACCTGACACAACCAAAATAAACAAAACAAAACCCAATCTTGAAAAAAAAAAAAAAGAAGACTATGCACAGAACTATAGCTATTCCCCACTGATAGGGGAAGAAAAAAGATTTCTGAGGAATTGGATTTTGAGTGGTTTAACCCTTAAAGTTTTTTCTGCTGCATTTGAGTGTTTTTATATGAGAGGTATTGAAAACAATTTGTAGGTTAGCTTTTTCTCACTTAACTTGGATGTGCCTCATGATTACTAAGAAATCAAAGTCATTCATGAATTTAATGTGTAACCCAGGCCAAATAATGAAAGCAAAATGAAAAAAGTCTTTTAAAATTAAAATATATATATATATAAAATAAAATTAAAATGAGAGGTAGTATTCTACAATACTGCTTTCAAGACTAAAATCACAACAGGAAGTATGAAGGAACAGAAGGAAGGAAGAAAGGAAAGGAAAGAAAAGAGAGAGAAATCAGTAGTGATTCCTCAGGGACTGGGTCTGCTGATATCTGCTCTGGTCCCTGGAACTGGCCCACTGCCCTCCTCTCTGCTTCGCTGCCCTCCTCACAGCTATCAGATCCATACGGGCTGATCTTCCCTCAGCCCTACTCCTCAGTCCAACACGAATAGCTTGCTAACTTTGTGGTCACAGCACCCCAGTTCCCTGAGACAATCTCTGGTCCCCCAGGCCCAGCTTCCTCCCCAGGCCTAGGACCCCAGTGAGACCCCCAGCTTTACTTCCCAAGAACCAACAGGACATGTACCAGGCACCTGACTAGTGTGAGCTGAGGAGAGGGCTGAAGGACTAGCTGTTCCCTTAAAGACAGGGGAACTGATGAAAGCACAGAACCCCTGGGAAGTGCCTGGAATCCAGTCTGGTCTACAGGGAGAGGCCTAATTAATCAGAACACACTGCGTGTCACCTGAGCTGGCCTTCCTTGATGAATTTGCTTCCTCCAGTTTTCACTGACACCTATATTTTATCCACTTCTCAGGTGATGTCTAATATGTTTCAGGGACAGGAACTTTTTAAAAATTTCAGACTTATCCAAAAGTTGCAAGAATAGAACAAAGAGTTTCTAGATATCCCACATCTGCTACTGCTGCTGCTAAGTCGCTTCAGTCGTGTCCGACTCTGCGACCCCATAGACGGCAGCCCACCATGCTCCTCTGTCCCTGGGATTCTCCAGGCAAGAACACTGGAGTGGGTTGCCATTTCCTTCTTCAATGCATGAAAGTGAAAAGTTAAAGTGAAATCGCTCAGTCGTGTCCGACTCTTAGTGACCCCATGGACTGCAGCCTACCAGGGTCCTCCATCAGTGGGATTTTCCAGGCAAGAGTACTGGAGTGGGGTGCCATTGCCTTCTCCATCCCACATCTAGATTTCCCAAATGTTACTATTTGATCATATTTGGTTTATTTTCTCTATCTCTCCTTCTCAGCAGACAGAATGCTTCTTTATCCCTAACTATTTTCATGCATATTTCCTAAAAACAAAATATTCATTTACATAATCACAGTACAATTATCAAAATCAGGAAATGAATATTATTACAATACTGTTATCCAGTATACAGATCTTATTTAGATTATCACCAATTATCACAACAATGCCTTTAATAGCAAAAGAAAATCCAAGAACATCTATTGCATTCAATTTCATGTTGCTTTAGTTCTCTTTAAGCTAGAATAATTTCCAAATCTTCCTTTTTTTATTTCATGCCATTGACCTTTATGAAGAGTCCACACCAGCTATTTTGCAGGGTTTGTCTGATATTTTCTCATGATCATATTCAAGCTATGTGCTTTTGTGCCAGATACATTCAATCCTCATTTTATGTATCCCTCATAATAACTATTGCTATCACTTTTCAGATGAGGAAACTGAGGCAGTTTGCTTAAGATCACACAGCTTGTAAGAGGCAGAACCAACATTCACATCGTGGGTATCAGCGCCAGAGTCTGGGTCTTGACCCCTTATCCTTAGCATCTCACTTGGGAAGGACATGGGATTTCATTGCGTAGTTATGTGCCAGAAGTTCTCTTTGTGGCTTTCACATTGGATGCATTATCTAACCCGAAGACAACTTCACAGGAAAGGTATTATCCACTATATTTACCAAAAAAAAAAAAAAAGGAGATTAAGATCCTGAGCAATTGCATAACTCACCCAAGGTCAGGCATCTAACTTTTCTAACTCTTTAATCCACTACGCAGACTGTACAATAGACTCACCCAGAGATTTTAAAACATGCTTATGGCCAAGCTCCACCTCAGACTAATTAAATAAAAATCCCTGAAGACTCCCAGTATCTGAATTCCACTTTTCTTTCTAAGCACTAAGGTAAATTTAATATGGATCGGGGTTGTGAATTACCATAATAAAATGTTTAAAGTTCTGTGGTTCCTAATATCTAGAGGGACTTCTTAGAAAGTTGGCCAAAGAAATGGATTATTACTGGGGCTTCCCTTTCAGGATATGATCACCTAGGATGTGATTTGAAATCAGCCGCTCCAGTTCCCATCACTAAAATTCCATTTCTAAATGCAACCTACCCTCAAACCAAACTTCCACCATCACCTATCCCTTCCTTCACTCCCAGAATTTCCTGTGCATAGATTTTTCTCCACTTCTAAATTCTGAACCTCTTGTGAGGTCAGAGACCATATATCATTCAGCTCCAAAGCCCCCCAAACCATCAGTCACAATACTTTACACACAATACGTGCTTAAAAATAAATGTCTGCTAAAAAACTTAAATTTAAGTTTCCTCTTTGCCTACTCAGTCCCTTGAGAGATTTTGTTGTACATTACCTTGAACTCAGCATGTCAGCCTGAATTATTAGTATCAAATACAAAGTTGAATATTTAGTTGTGAGCTTTTTTTATATCATTTAGAGCCTTAGAAAATGTCATCTTGTATGAATCCCTGGGGTGCCCCTCAGCCAATGAATTTGCCTCCTAAAATATATATTTATCTCTCATGTTTGTCTCATTTCTAAACCAGCTCTTCCTAAAACTTTTAAAGAGTGAATTTAAGGAGCTTCTGTTATACAACCTTGTAAAAGAATCATAATGAAAATTTAAAAACTCCTGTCATGTCCTTTTGTTCACAAGTTAATCTACCCCTCTACCTCCACAACACTCTAAGGGGTTGACCAGTCATCATTTCTACTTAAGTCATTTTGTCTTTTTGCCTCCATATGTTTAGACAGGCTATTGGGTCACCAGTACACGGCCAGAGGGTCCTATAGAACACATCCTCTGATGAAACTCATACTAGCTAATCCCCTGCCCTGCAATGCAGAGAGAGGTGTACACACACATTTCCCTGGGTGCCTTCCAGTTCAGAGAGGCAGCTAGTTGCCCTGGTGATGTAGTTATACCTAGTTTGTCAACAAAGTCTAGAGTACCCTGGTTTTGGACCATTTTTTGATCTGATTACTTCTAACTTCTCTGTTTTGAAAGACAGCCGTGTAGCAGGAAGAGATCCAAACTTCCTGCTGCTGCTGCTGCTGCTGCTAAGTCACTTCAGTCGTGTCCAGCTCTGTGCGACCCCATAGACGGCAGCCCACCAGGCTCCCCCGTCCCTGGGATTCTCCAGGCAAGAACACTGGAGTGGGTTGCCATTTCCTTCTCCAATGCATGAAAGTGAGAAGTGAAAGGGAAGTCGCTCAGTCATGTCCAACTCTTTGCAACCCCATGAGTAAAGACTAAATCATACATTAACCTCCTTCCTCACTTTTCCCCATGGAGTTTACTTCTTTTTTTGATGTTTCAAACTTATTTTTTTTTATTTTAAACAACTGTCTAACTTATATAAGGGAAATACTAGAACCTTTTATAATTACCAGTTGGTACAGAAAAGCTCACAAGATAACCAGGCCACAGTCAGCCAAGGAGCTATGAGTTTTGCCTATAAAATTTTAACCTACCAAGAGAAGGGGCCTAAATGGAGTTTACTTCCTTAACTGCAAGTATCAAGAAGTGGCTTTGATTCTCTAGTCAATGGTGCCATTGATTACTACAGCAATTTTTAAATTTCTGAAGTTAATAAATTTCTTAAAATATTAGAAAAAATATTTATTTTAGACATGGCTTATTTCATGCCCCCCCTTTCACTGGAGACATCTTTCCATTTTTCCAAGGATGTGGTGTTTTCTGTTTTAACCTTTTTATTCTCCTAGTTAATGTAGGACACTGGAATGTTTATAGGCATTTCATTTAAAAAACAACACTCAAATAGACTTGGGAAATAAATCTTTTGGGCTAAACAAAATCTTTTGAAGGGGTGCCTCATAAAGCCTGGATTTGCTAATGTGATCTGTGAGTCTCTGAGGGAGAGAAATCATTTCCTGTTTCCTAAACTTATTTATCTTGGGAATCTCCCTCTAGACATGCTCCACCACAAACCAAGGGTGAGGGGCACTTCTCAGGGAGCTACCTTTGAGAAACACTGACAACAGAATTTCAGTTAGAGCCATGGATCGTTTCCTGTTGGCATTCACTTCTCTGATGTCTCCTATGAGATATTTATAAGAAATTCCTAAGATTTATGCTTCTTATTGGCTCCACAAAATACTTCTACATTTTTAACCTAATAATGCTAAGAAATTTGGTGTAAGTGGTAGGTGGAATAATACCCCCATCCCTCACTCCGCTGTCTCGTGGAAAGTTATAAATGGGTGGATTTCTGTGTCTTGGTTGATCTGGGCGGGGGGAGGTGTTAATGAACCAAAGACAACAGACACACTGGCAGGGGTGTGGGGCTGTGGGGGTCATGAGACTGCAGGGTCACAGGAGTTCCCCCAAATCATAGGAGCACATTGACTAGGCTTAAGTTACAGGGCTTACAGTGTATGATGGGGTGCCAGAGAAATTTCAGCTAGACCAGGGAGAAGGCCAGGGCCCAGCCGACATCTGAGTGAAGCTCGTCAAGTTCTTAGTACAGTGTCAGCCACAAATGCTCGAGGTTAGTGGGCTCACTCTTACAATGCAGTCCGTTTGCATATGTATCTCTGTACCAGACACTATCTCCGACTCAGTGGACGTGAGTTTGAGCATGCTCTGGGAGTTGGTGATGGACAGGGAAGGTTGGCGTGTTGCAGTCCATGGGGTCGCAAAGAGTTGGACACGACTGAGCAACTGAACTGAACTGAACTGACCAGACACTATTTCCAGTCCTCTCCTCAGCATCACATCCAAGAGACCCCCTTTCCCAAGAGGCTCTGAAGTGACCTTAACAGGAAAGAGTCCTGTGTAAAATCCGTCTGTTTACGTAAAGCCCATCTGAGGGACCTTCACATCCCCCTTAAATGATTGAAAACCCTGTTGTCACTAACAGACAAGCTGGTGTTTTTGAAATGTAATGAACTGCACTCCACTTACAGAAAGCCTCGAAGAGAAGGTCCTGGGAGATGAAACTCTCTGGAACCTGGACAGGTTATGAGCAGTTTCTGCGGCTGTGGCTGCAGCCTGGCCCTAATGATAGGAGAGCAGCTGCGGAGTCGCTTAATGGCCACGTCGGGCTGGGCCTGCCTGGAGCGCTCCCCAAGTCTCCCTGGGTCTCTAATGAACAGTGCTGTGGGCAAGCAGTGATTCATCGGGCTCCTGCCTCATTAGAATGTCAAGCAAGGTTCAGCTGCCTCAAATCCCTTGTGCCAAGGAGGCAGGTTGAAATTATAAATAAACACAACAGCAAAAAGTTTAGCGTATGTAAAGGAATGCATCTCCTTTCTCTGAATTGTCTTGGCTTTCCTCTTTCTGGTATATGTGATTTAATACCAAGTTCAAGTGTACAGGAAACTAACCTAATCAACTTATAACTGAACTTAATTTGTATTTCAAGCCCATATTCTTTCAAGATCGCTCACTAACCTTTTCCTCTGGATCGGCATCTAGAGGATGCAGTGCCTGTCAAAGTGAGACATGGGGAGGAAGTGTCTGTCTGTCGGGTGTGCTCACTGCTCCACCCCACCAATCTCTGAGGGCTCTTCATTCTTGTCTAATCTTCAAGAATCTCCCTCTGCAGGTCCTTGTTAGTGGTGAGGCCCCTCAGGTGTGCCAATGATCTGTGCTGCGAATGTCTGGCTTCATAAATATTCTACTGCTCCCCACGCACCCATGCAAGGAATCTCGGAGGCTATTTCAGGACCATCTGCCTCAGCATCTCATGCTGCAGGCATCTTTCAGCCTGCCCAAAAGAGTTTGTGTTATGGATAAATAATAGAAACCGATTCCGGCAATTTAAACAGAAAAAGGAATGTATCAGAAGTTTAACAGGTGGCCCACACGATTCACAGGAAACAGAATTACACTCAGGAAAATCAGCCAAAACCAGCCAAGGCAAGGCAGCAAGGACCACGATGATTGGCACTCCCCTGTGGAAGGGCCTGGGCAGCCAAGGCTGGGTCACGTGTCCTTGTATTGGCTGTAGTACTCACTTTCATCTTTCGTAAAGGAATGCACACACAGTGAGGGAGTTCCCTAGTGTCAGAAGAGAGTTTAGATGCTAGACAAGCAAGATATGGTAAATTCAATAAATAACGAATATCCATTCAATCGACCGTGCTAGGGGTGGAAAAGTTCAAGAGCTCAAATGATGCCACTCAGGTATTAAACCCTGAGCTCTGGGTTCTCAGTCTTGATGTAAGGGCAGTAGAAGAAATATCTGTCTGCTGAGCGTGGGTCATAATCCCGAGATGGCTTTGAAGACCCTATACAAACCCTTATGTGATGTGAGCAGCATCACGATCAGTATAACCAAGAACAGTGTATGCCAGAGAGCTGGTGGTCATCTGGAGCCAGTGTCTGCACGGGTGGCCTGTAAGGAATGGATAAGAATGCAGACAACACGTGACAAGCCAGTAATGATATGGACTGTAGACCAGTCCCATCCTGGGTGCACAGAAGCAACACTACGTAAGAGAGAGACCCTAGAATGACCGATACGTTTCTGCTCCCTATTGGACTAGGGCACCGAAATACTCGACAAAAATGGTTTAGTTAAAAGAAAAAATTCCATGTTCCCAATGCAGGGGGGGCCCAGGTTCCATCCCTGGTCAGGGAACTAGATCCCCCATGCTGCAGTGAAGTCTGAGTCTCTCACGTGCCAGGAACTAAGACCCAGAACAGCCAAATAAGTAGTAAAAGAGAGAAAAGAAAAGAAAAAAAAAATTGAACTGCTTGTGAGAAAATGAAAGGTAACTGCCCAAAAGAAAACGAATTCTTAAAATGAAAAGCAACAATTGTGTCTACCACTGACTAGGAAAGGAGGGAATGTAATCTATGGGATATAACTGCAGGTGGAACTTTGTGGGAGGACAGATCCAGGAGAGGAAAGGTATGTTTTTCACTCTCTGACGGAGGGCAGCCAGCTCTGAGCAAGGAAGAGGGTTTGATGGACACCAATGTGGTGTTAAAATGCAGACGATCCTGGCAAAGCTCTTTATCAAGTCCAGAGTTGTGAATTAACCTTTACAAAATGAATGGCTTTTTCAGTGCTGAATAAAAGTCCCAGTGAAACAGAAGAGGAAAATGCTGGAATGGCGCTCTAAATCTGAGTAAGATGGTGACCTTTGCATTCTAATTGCTTGCAGCTATCTAATACGACATTTGGCGTTTTTTAACCTTGCACATGATAAAATAACAAATTTTAAGAAAAAATGTCGAGGTTAATAAGCTTCTCCACAACAAAACCAGATTCACTCTAGCTGAATAGTATTAATATAACAACAAAGACTGCTTTTTGGCTACTTGACTTTTACCGTGGTGTAGATAGTTAATTGGTGAATGGTTCCACACTATGAAAATTGATTTATTAAAAGGGCATTCATTGCCATTGCTGTGTTGAAGAGAGCAGATCAATTAACTTGTGGTAAGTTAATTTATCAGCTCTTTGTCATCATTCAAATCTTTTTCTTTAGATTTTTTTTTTGTTGTTCCTGATATGGATCACTTTTAAAGTCTTCATTGAACTTGTTACAACATTGTTTTTGTTTCTCTTTTGTTTTTTGACCACAAGATATATGGGATCTCAGCTCCTCAACCAGGGATTGAACCCCTAGCCCCTGCATTGGAAGGTGAAGGTGTAACCACTGGATCTCCAGGGAAGTCCTGTTATTTGAACCTTTAAGCTAGAGACTATGAGAAGCAGTGAGATGTGTAAGAAGAAACACTTGACTTTGGATCAGAGCTTCCTGGGTTCTGGACTGAACAAGTTATTTAGTATCAATGTGGCCTCTCTTTCTCTAAAAGAAAATAACAACACCTGTACAGTTGTCTCAATGGATTGTCTGCAAATCCACTGGACAGTGTTTTTTAAAAATGCTTGTGGTGTTAGCTACACATCAGGAATTAAACTTAGGATAACTTGCATTCATGACTTAGCAAGAAAAGCAAAGATTTAAGTCCAACTATGCATCTTACTCGGAGAAGGCAATGGCACCCCACTCCAGTACTCTTGCCTGGAAAATCCCATGGATGGAGGAGCCTGGTAGGCTGCAGTCCATGGGGTCACTAACAGTCGGACACGACTGAGTGTCTTCACTTTCACTTTTCACTTTCATGCATTGGAGAAGGAAATGGCAACCCACTCCAGTGTTCTTGCCTGGAGAATCCCAGGGACAAGGGAGCCTGGTGGGCTGCCGTCTATGGGGTCGCACAGAGTCGGACACGACTGAAGCGACTTAGCAGCAGCAGCAGCAGCAGCAGCATGCATCTTACTGGCTGTGTGGCCCCTCTGAATCTGCCTTCCTCATCATAGAGTGAGAATTTTATAACTGACACATTATGAACTATTGTTGAATATTAGAAATATAGAGACGATCCTAGTTTATAAGCACACATCTGTCCAAAAAGTGTATAACTATTCTAAAATTTACCACACACTCTTTTTCTGTTCTGTTTGAGGTATTCCTTCCAACGCATAATCACGTGCTCAGTGCTTGCCCTGTGGGGAGACCAAATTCTCCAGCAATGCCTCTGGAACAGGCCTGACAAGTCTGATTGCAAGGGTGGCCACGCATCCGGTGAGAAGGTGGCAGCTGACCTTTGCACTCTTCACGATACTTTGTTGTATTTTAGGGGAGAACTTACAGTGGAAATATTCTTTCTATTCTAAACCCCCTGGTTTGGAGAACTAATGTGGTCTTTTCTTAATTTATCTGTTCACTCATTCGATTTCTGTATTCATTCACTCATTATTCATTTAAAAATGTATTGCAAGCCTTTGTGTTTTATATGAGAAATAGTCTCATATATTTACCAGGAGATTGTGAGTATAAAAAAATATTAGGCTAACAGCTAGAACAAGCCAGTTAATTTACAAAATCAGGGCTTTTTAAAAATCACCAGATGGCTGAATGTGAAAAAGAATAAAGAAGAAAACCTAAATGAACTACATTCCAGGAGGTGACAAACTCTTCCTAAAGAAGAAGAGACTTGTAGCTGCTTTCCTTGTTGGCAGCAAGATGAGAAAAGATTCCTCATAGAAGGAGATGCAGGGAAGCCAGGTGGAACTTTGTCAAACTTTTAATGACTGCGTGGCGGCTGGCATCAAGATTAAAATTCCAAAGAGTTCTAGCCACAAGTGAGGTTTTAACACACAGCCAACTGGGAGACTGGGAGTATGCGCCAAAGGCACAGGGCAGGGCAGGGGTGGGCAAGCCCTCAGGCATTCCAGGTCTGCACTAAGCACACTCCAGTGACCTTCCAGAAGCAAGAGCAGGATAGCAAGCCAGGCAAGGAGAGGTCTCAAAAGGTGCAGAAAGCCGGAGAGAGAAAAAAGAGTTACCAGCAACCCAAAAACTTGACAGTTGGGCTGGAAAGCAAAACATGACCACTGAATCCTGCCAGTGCTCAGATCCCAAGCCTTTCTGAAGTGGAACCACTGATTCTCCCTTCGAAACATTGGAAAACGTAGTCAGCTGCATTCAACTAAACCTTCAGCAGACCCAGCCTAACTGCTGATTAAATTGACCTTACACTAACCCTTCTTCACACATACTAGTAGCTTGGCAACTCTTTTTATGCTCTTTTTCTAGGGTAAATGTTATTTTACAACTTCTATTTTATATACAATGTTATATATTCAATAAAAAATATTATACAAATAGGAGCAAGAAAGTGAGAATCATGGTCAGAAGAGTAAATAGTTAAATAGTTTTAATAGACTCAAGATGGCTGATTGTAATGATCAGAAAGGACTTTAAAATAACTATAATAATAATGTTCAAAGATGTAGTGGATAAAATGAACATGCTGAAATGGGAATTTTAGCAGAGAGGAAGTAGTTTAAAAAAAGTTAATGAAAATTCTAGATAGAAAATATTTCATAAATGTAGACTTCATTGAATGGACTTCATAACACACTGGTCAAACGAAAGTAAGTTTTAGTAACTTGAAGAATGGAAATTATCCAAACTGAAGGACACAGAGTGAAAAGAATAAGAAGAAAGAGCACAGCATCTGAGATATATGGGATAATAGCAAATGATCTATCACAAAAGTAATGTGTGTCCCAGAAGCAGATGAGAGAGAAAATAGGGTGAAGCAATTTTGAACAGATAATGGCCAAGAATTTTCCCAAATTGATAAAAGACATAACCCACAGACCCTAGAAGTTCAGTGAATCTTGAGTTAAAAAAAGAAAGAAAAGAAAATCACCACACACTGGAATATCATAGTTAAAATGCTGAAAATCAAAGATAAAGAACATATCTTAAGAGCAGTCAGGATAAGATCTACCACCTTCAGAGGAACAAAAATAAGATTCAGAACTGATTTCTCAGAAACAATGGAGGTCTGAAGATAATGGAACATCTCTAAAATGCTGGGGGAAAAGTGTCAACCTAGAATTTTATATCAATGCAATTATATTTAAAAATTAAATGAAAATAAACATAATTTTAGCTTCTCCGGTGACTCAGCAGTAAAGAGTCTGCCTTCAATGCACGATCCACAGGAGACTCAGGTTTGATCCCTGGTTTGGGAAGATCCCCTGGAGACCGGCATGGCAACCCACTCCAGTGTTCTTGCCTAGAGAATCCCATGGACAGAGGAGCTGGCAGGCTACAGTCCATGGGGTCATAAAGAGTTGGACATGACTGAAGTGACTTAGCAACAGCACAGCAAACATAATGTCAGGGACTTCCCTGGTCGTCCAGTGGTTAAGAATACACCTTTCAATGTTGGGGACATGGGTTCGATCCCTGACCGGGAACTAAAATCCTAATGTACCACAGAGCAACTAAGTTTGCATGTCACGACTAGAGAGCCCTAGTGCTGCAACGAAAAATCCTGCATGATGCAACAAAGATCCCACATGCTGCAACTAAGACCCAACGCAGCCAAAACAATAACAAAGTCCAAAACTATAATTTTCTTTATATAAACAACCAAAATACCCTTTGCCAGAAAAACTGCCCTAAAGAAAGATCTAAGAAACTTTTTCACAGAAAGGGAAAATGACACCAAAAGAATGTCCAAATCTATATTAAGAAATGCAGAGAACCAAAAAGGGCAAATATGAGAAAGATCATGAAAATTTACTTTTAAATTGTTTATAAAAGTTATTGAAATATTTTTAAAACTTTATATACATGTCATACTAATATATACATAGGTACATATTTTAAGAGGTTTTTTTAACTTTAAAGCAAAATTAATAAAGTATCCTTTGTTTTATAGTATGTATAGAAGTTAATTATGAAACAAGAAAAGCATAAGAGCAGGGAGAAAACAGAATTAAACTGCTGTAAGATTTTACAGTGTTTATGAAATAGTTTAATATTTGAATGTAAAAAGTTGGAGTATTGTAGTCTCTAAAAGAAGTGGTAAAAAATAAACACAAAGGGTTTTATCTGGAAATTCCATAGAAGAGACAAAACGGAATTCTAAAAATATTTGATAGACCCAAAAAGCAAAAAAGAGGAAATCAAAGAACAAAGAACATGTCAAAAAAGAGAGAAATCAAATATACCAATTATATCAACAATTATTAAATGTGAATGGATTATATTGTAAAGCATTATGTAAATATAAATTTCAGTAATGATAAAAATAGCAGCTAATATTTATTGATTATTTATCACATATCAGACATTCTGCTAATCCATTTGTGTTTTATGTTGCTTATTCCTTACAATAGCCTAGGTACAATATTATTTGCATCCATATTTTGTCCATGTGAAAACTCAGATTGAGTATAGTCATTGTCTATTGTTACATGGCCTCAAAACAAAGCCAGGATTCAAACCCAGGAAGTATGACTTCTGAGCTTATACCACTTGGTTATTCTGAATATGATATTGATAATGATGCCACTGATATGATGAAGAATAGTTATTGTCAAGTCACCCCTGTGGTGTTTGACATCCCAAAAAGGGAATATCGGAGAAGGCAATGGCACCACACTCCAGTACTCTTGCCTGGAAAATCCCATGGATGGAGGAGCCTGGTTGGCTGCAGTCCATGGGGTCGCTAAGAGTCAGACATGACTGAGCGACTTCACTTTCACTTTTCACTTTAATGCATTGGAGAAGGAAATGGCAACCCACTCCAGTGTTCTTGCCTGGAGAATCCCAGGGACAGCGGAGCCTGGTGGGCTGCCATCTCTGGGGTCGCACAGAGTCAGACACCAATGAAGCGACTTAGCAGCAAAAGGGAATATGGTAGGAATGATAATCCCTATTCTAGGGGAAATTTTTAGCTTGAAAATCCATAATAAACATGTAAACTGGTAAGTATATATATTTCACGATGCAATATATACCAGTACTTATATTCATGGTAACATAAATTGAAGTTCAGCCAATCCTGTGGCACTGTCCTCTAATATACAGCTCATATGTTTCATCAAAACTTCATCAATCTTAATTCTACCTATTCAGAATCTGATGTGGCTAAAATACAATGCCATACACCCTTGTAATAATTGGAAGAAAGGGTTTTGCTAGAGAAATAAGCAAATGGTTCAGAGAGGTCCTTTGGTTTCCCTTTGCTGGGGCATGGACACATCATTGCCCACGTACCAGAACCGCTCACTCTGGGCTCTGCCCCTGTTCCCTGGGGGTTAGCTTCAATTCTATTGTAGCCTTCAAGTCACTCCTGGACTGTGCGACCTCCCCTCCTGGGGAGGCTGTGATCTCAGAGGAAGCAGAGAGCAGGCCTGGGTGTGTGGTCACGAGTGCCCTCATATGAGGGCGGGATGGGCTGCAAGGCAAAGGTGCAAGGGAGTGGGCAGAAAGAAGTGTGAGCGACAGAACACCTGCAGGAGACAAGGAGGAAGTGAGGGAGCTCAGAAGTCAGGTTCCTCTGAGGAAAGGGAGTATGTTAGCCAGGGTTCTTCAGAGAAACAGAACCAACAAGATGTGGTGTGTGTATGCATAAGTACACATATGTATGTAAATTATGTATTATATGCGACGCACACATTAAGTACATATATAGCATATCCTATATATGTGAAAATGTATATGGATTTATTATAAAAGCATGGCTCACATGGGCTTCCCCAGTGGCTCAGTGGTAAAGAATCCACCCAAAATGCAGGAGATGAGGGAGACCAAGGTTCAGTCCCTAAGTCGGGAGGATCCCCTGGAGAAGGAAATGGCAATTCACTCCAGTATTCTTGCCAGGAAAATCCCATGGACAGAGAGGAGCCTGGCAGGCTAGGGTCCTTGGGGCTGCAATGATCAGACATGACTAAGCAACTGAGTATGGTGGGCTCACGTGAAGATATGGAGGCTGAGAAGTCTAAGATCTGCAGTCAGCAAGTCAGCAAGACCCAGGAGAGCCGACCGCATGGTTCTCATAGTTCTAGTATGACAGCTCGAGACCCAGGAAGAGCCCAAGTTTCAGTTCAAGTCCAAAGGCAGGAAAAGGCCAATGTCCCAGCTCAGCAGTCACATGGGGGAGTCCCTTTTACTGGGCCATTTTGTCTTCAGTGGATACGAGAGCTGCCCACATTAGGGAGGACAATCTGCTCAACTCAGTCTATAGATGACATGGTCATCTTCTCCAGAAACATTCTCACAGACACACCAAAGTAACGTCTGACTAACGTCTGGCCACCTTGTGGCCCAGTCAAGTTTGACACATAAAATGAACAGGAGGAGGGAGATTTTCTTGTGCCCTTGTTCTCAAGTAAGAAGGAGAAGGATATGTCTCCTGGCCCTACGTGATTCCCTTATTATTTTCATAGGAACTCTTTGATACATATGGATGAAAATATGTAATAACACATATAAATTCTAAAATACATTAAAAAATGAGTCTCCTCCCTTCCCAACAAATAACAAGTATCAATGTCTTCTCATTTCTAGAGATGCATACCAAAGGCTCTAACGTCACGTTATGGGGGAAAAGAAACAGCACTGGTAATTCTCAGATGACGCTTTGTGAGCCATAAAAATGTGGCTGTTTTGAATCAGGCTTCAGGGTCAGTCTGCCCTAGAAGATAATGGAATATTTGTTTAGACATCTTAAGACACACTTGGGGCAGCCTCCTGGGGACCAGCAGTCACAGCATCTCTCATCTTCCTCCAAGGTCACTTCATGGGCGACCCTGTGATACCAGATGGGTCTCCTCTCTCTAGTACCGCCTGGTGTGTCCTCTCATAGGGCTTCACTGATTGAAGGTACCTCGGTGATCACTTAGGAGGGGTAAAGTGTCCTAACAATGCAGAGCCACAGGGTGCGTTCTGTCTAAATGCTTACTCATGTATCATTATTTCATGTGAATATCAATACATTAGCAGAGGAAAAGACCCTGGCCAGGTCCCTTATCCAGGATCACCTGCTCCCTAGGGCAGTCCTCCCTAGGAAGGACTATCAGAAAATATGCAAAATGCCCTTATTTTAATTATTTATGAAGTTGAAGTGGCTGGCAGGTTGTTTGCTAGCAGCTGTGAACCAGTTTTCTGATAGCTGTTTTCTCGGCCCATCCAGTGAAGTTATCAGCAGGCTTTCCAAAGCAGCACAGAGCCTAGCAGAAACCAGAGGTTCATAAGGTATTTGCTGAGCAAATGAATGAGTTGAATGAACAAACCCTAAAGTGCAAATAAGAAATAATCTGTTTTTCTTGCTTTTATCCGCACTCACCACCTCAACTCAAAACACGGGGAGCATGAGAAAGGAGCCAGGAATTTGAAATGGAGTTCCTTTAAACATTATATTCGGGAGGCAAGAGAGTCAGGGTGGATTATCCTGCGATGGTGCAAGTGTCCATGGCATCACATTTGTGATCCACTTAGCTGCGGAATTTCAAGATTCTCTGGTTTCAAAATGCCGCTGTGCTTCAGCAATGCCACTTCCTTTTAGCACTGTTATTTTAAGTCTTTCCCCCATACCCATCTCACCTCACGGATGTCTCTGAAAGTCACAAGGAGAGACTATTCTGGAAAATGCCCTTATCAAATGATGATAATATACTCGGTTGCCCTATTTTTTTTTTTTTTAACTGCTTTCTTATTTTAGAATGGAATTTTTCAACTGGAGTCTTAAAAACCCTCATGAATCACTGAACTAAGATGATTCCTGACTTGGACAGATAAGTCAAGCATCAGAGCATTGATCAGTTATCTTTTGCTATGTAACAAACTTTCTGCAGGCTGGTACTCTGGACTGAGCTCAGCTGGGCTTTTCTGGTCTGGAGGCAGGCTTGTCTCTTCTTAACTGGACTCACTGACCTGTCTGTTGGGCCAGTTGAGGCCCGTTAGTTTACAAGGCCTTGGATGGGACAGCTGGGTTGACAGGGGTCTGCCTCCATGTGGAGTTCATTCCAGGTCTTTTCACACGACAGTCTCAGGGTTCCAAGAGCAATAAGAGGACACACCCCAAAGCACAAACGCTTTCCAAGTTTCTGCTTATGTCCCATTTACTACCATCCCCTGAGTGTGGGAGGGATTCTAAGGGCGAGGATGCGGGGAGGAGTGAATAAATGCGGGCCGTAACTGCAACACTCTGTGTGTTAAAATAGATTCTAGGATACATGGGGATCCAGGAGGCCCAGATTTGTCACCGCGATGCCGTCTCATCAGAAACAGAAATATGACTCAGGGCCTGTCCTTCTGGGCATTCAGACGCTCCTGTTTCCGCACTTCCTCCCCCACGCCTCCTTTCCGTCCCTTCCTCCTGATTCTTCTGTGGCTTCATCACTCCCTGCTTCCTGATATTTTTCTGTTCAGGCGGCCCTGCAAGCGCCTGGCAGGGATGATAAATTAGCCTGACTTCCCGGGCGACGTGACCGTCCAGAAACACAGCCTGGAGCACGCACGATGCAGCAGCGGTTTCCGCCCACAGTTCGAATGCCGTAATGTGCTGCGGGGTTGCACAGAGGTCACCGCTGCAGAAACAGAATCCCCGTTTGAGGCTGGCATTCTAGGCTATAGCCAGCTTTGCTTAATTAGAGGAATAAGCAAATAGGTACCCCAGGGTAGCTTCTGGATTGTCTCAACAGACTAAAACGTAGAAGTGAAAAGCCTGCCTGCAATTAAGCAAAATTCACTGTGATCTGGCTGTCTGGTTTAGTTTATGCAAATTATATATAAAGAATCAAAGAACCATAAAGAAAAGCAGGAGCGTTGGTTGGCATTGCAAATCTGATAAGTGTCTTTGATCAAGGAAAGCTTTCTTACCAAATAGGCTCTGAGCTCCCGATTACCTATGGATTTATTTACAAGGAGAAATGAGCTCTCAGCAGTCCTCATTACTAGTCTGCTCGATAAAAAGATCAACTAATCAATGATGAGTGCTGGTTTCACAGTGTACAGTACAGATAAAATGGAACAACAAGGACCCTGCCTTGCAGAGCTGGTGTAGCAGATCACACCGGTACAAAGAGAGTAGACAACAATAATAAATACAGAACAACAATAATAAATACAACATTCAACATCAGCTAAGTGCTAGGGCTGTACTGCATACTTTACATGTATTGCTGATATTAATCTTTAAAACCAATGATGAGGTGGCCATTGCTATCTCACATTGCCAAAAGGAGAAAACCAGGTCTCCAACAGGACCTGCAAATACACACGGTCACAAGGTTGGATAGGTCTGAATCCTAAACTCAAACTCAGGTCTGAGTTTGACTCCAATTTCCACTTTTTACACTATCTCTTGTGATAATAAATGGTAAGAAAAGGCAATGCAAACACTTCAGTGACATTCGCTAACTGACTGATTGAGGGTCAGCCCTGAGCCAGGCACAGATGCTGGAAGTTTGAATAGACAGTCCTTAAGAAGCTCAGAAACAGACTCACTGACTTTGAGAACAAACTTATGGTGACCAGGGCGGGAGTTTGGGGTTGGGGGAGAGATAGACTGGCAGTTGGGACTGACACGTACATACTGTTATATTTAAAACAGATAATCAACAAGGACCTACTGTGTAGCACAGAGAACTCTGCTCAATATTCTGTAATAAGCTAAATGGGAAAAGAATTTGAAAAAGAATAGAAACATGTATGTATAATTGAATCACTTTGCTGTATACCTCAAATGAACACAACTTTGTTAATCAACTAGACTCCAATTAAAAATAAACATTAAAAACTCAAGTGCAAGCCTGGTGAGAGGGTCAGTCAGAAGGCACACTGTTGGTCTCTGGTCAGTGTAAACCCGGCTCTGTGGTTGTGGAAGAAGTTAGAGCAGAAACAAAGCACAGACCAAAGAGCTGTTTTTTCTTCTGTTTCCTCCAGCCTTTCTCTGTGTAATACATCTCCTTCCAGGGAAAGCCTTGGGCTTGTCAACTCTGCTACAAATGTCTTAAACTAGACTAACCCCATAGTTCTTGTGACTATTGAAGTCAAGGGGGGAAAAGCAAGAGAAACTAACAGCAGCTACTGTGATTATTTTCTGGCTATCTTCTGGCTCTAAATGTATTCTAGTTTTAAAAGAACTTTAATGATTCTTATCTCATTTGATTCTTTCACTATCTCTGCAGTGTTATGAATATTTTGCAGGTAACAGAACAGAGAGAGGTTAAAATTCTCAAGGTGACAGTTTTAGTTTACTGGGGCTGCCCTAATAAAATACCACCAACTGGGAGACTTCAATAAGACGTTATTCTCTCACAGTTCTACTGGCTGGAAGTCTCAGATCAAGGTATCGGCAGGTTGGGCTTCTCTTGGGGCCTCTTTCCTTGGCTCACAGATGGCGTGTTCTTGCTGAGTCCTCACAAGGTCTTTCTTCGGCTCTGTGCATGTCTGTGTTCCAATCTCCTCTTCTTATCAGGACACCAAACATACAGGTTAGAATCTACTCCAAGAATTCCACTTGGACTGCACTTCCTCTTTAAAGGCTTTGTCTCCAAATGCAGTCACATTCTGAGGTACTAGGGTCAAGGGGCTTCAACATATGAATTTGGGGGAAGAGACACAGTTGAGTTTATAATAGTAATCCACCTGTGGGACTCGGGAGCCAAGATGTAAGACGTTTCTGTTTCCGTCTGAAGTCACTTACTCATTTACAACTCGAGTATCTTCCTGTCCCTGAATAAGCTCACTCTTGTTCTCCAATCTTGGCTTACTTCATACTGTAGCTTATCTGAAAAGACTTAGATCATCCTTCCCTTCTATCTGTATGTTCAAATATATCCATTTCACGGCACATTTGAAATCCTACTCTTTTGGTGAAGATACCTGATTCTGCAATTGGAAATGATTATTTCCTCACAGGAATCCCCACTGGCAATTCTATTCTCCTGCAAAACTGTCAACTTTCTCCTTTTTAGGATAAATGTCTGTTTGTCTCTCTTGTTCTAAATTTATAAGCTCTGAGCTGTATCTTTCCAGGTTTATTTGTGAGCACACCCTGAGTGAGGCATAGTCCTGGATGCCTAGTGAATAAGATACATAAGATCCCCTTTTTCTGGAAATTTCATCTTAGTCTGGAAACAAACTATACATAATAAGTAAACTAGACTAATTTGAATACTGCCAACTCATAAGAATAAAATTAAATAGAGGAAAGGAATGAAGGATGACTATAGACGGGGTGGGGAGTCCAATTTCATTGGCCAAGGAACGGCTCTCCGGAGAGATGTTTTAAGCTCAACCTATGACCAACCTATATAGCATATTCAAAAGCAGAGACATTACTTTGCCAACAAAGGTCTGTCTAGTCAAGGCTATGGTTTTTCCTGTGGTCATGTATGGTGTGAGAGTTGGACTGTGAAGAAGGCCGAGCGCCGAAGAATTGATGCTTTTGAACTGTGGTGTTGGAGAAGACTCTTGAGAGTCCCTTGGATGCAAGGAGATCCAACCAGTCCATTCTGAAGGAGATCAGCCCTGGGATTTCTTTGGAAGGAATGATGCTAAAGCTGAAACTCCAGTACTTTGGCCACCTCATGCGAAGAGTTGACTCATTGGAAAAGACTGATGCTGGGAGGGATTGGGGGCAGGAGGAGAAGGAGACGACAGAGGATGAGATGGCTGGATGGCATCACTGACTCGATGGACATGAGTCTCAGTGAACTCTGGGAGTTGGTGATGGACAGGGAGGCCTGGCGTGCTGTGATTCATGGGGTCGCAAAGAGTCGGACACGACTGAGCGACTGATCTGATCTGAAATGATAAGAATATGTCAGCCCCATGGACTGGGAAGAGGGCTCCAGGCAAAGAAGGAGCAGTTATGAATATTCTTTTTTTTTTTTTTTTTTTACTTGTCTCCAAATTTGGCTTTGGGAATCTGACCATCTCATTTTCTCCCAAGGAAAGAACTTTTTAGGAGAAAACAATTCCTTGATGGACAATAATATTCTTCTCTCTCTTTTTTTTTTTATCTTATTTGACAAGATATATTTAATATTCTTACTTGCAATACTGCTGCTCTCAATTGTATTTCTTTTTTTTTTTTCAATTTTAATTTAAAAAAATTATACATGTGTTCCCCATCCTGAACCCTCTTCCCTCCTCCCTCCCCATACCATCCCTCTGGGTCGTCCCAGTGCACCAGCCCCAAGCATCCAGCATCGTGCATTGAACCTGGACTAGGCATCTCGTTTCATACATGACATTTCACATGTTTCAATGCCATTCTCCCAAATCTTCCCACCCTCTCCCTCTCCCACAGAGTCCATAAGCCTGTTCTATACATCAGTGTCTCTTTTGCTGTCTCGTATACAGGGTTATCGTTACCATCTTTCTAAATTTCATATATATGCGTTAGTATACTGTATTGGTGTTTGTCCTTCTGGCTTACTTCACTCTGTATAATAGGCTCCAGTTTCATCCACCTCATTAGAACTGATTCAAATGTATTCTTTTTAATGGCTGAGTAATACTCCATTGTGTATATGTACCACAGCTTTCTTATCCATTCATCTGCTGATGGACATCTAGGTTGTTTCCATGTCCTGGCTATTATAAACAGTGCTGCGATGAACATTGGGGTGCACGTGTCTCTTTCCCTTCTGGTTTCCTCAGTGTGTATGCCCAGCAGTGGGATTGCTGGATCATAAGGCAGTTCTATTTCCAGTTTTTTAAGGAATCTCCACACTGTTCTCCATAGTGGCTGTACTAGTTTGCATTCCCACCAACAGTGTAAGAGGGTTCCCTTTTCTCCACACCCTCTCCAGCATTTATTATTTGTAGACTTTTGGATCGCAGCCATTCTGACTGGTGTGAAATGGTATCTCATAGTGGTTTTGATTTGCATTTCTCTGATAATGAGTGATGTTGAGCATCTTTTCATGTGTTTGTTAGCCATCTGTATGTCTTCTTTGGAGAAATGTCTATTTAGATCTTTGGCCCATTTTTTGATTGGGTCATTTATTTTTCTAGAGTTGAGCTGTAGGAGTTGCTTGTATATTTTTGAGATTAGTTGTTTGTCGGTTGCTTCATTTGCTATTATTTTCTCCCATTCTGAAGGCTGTCTTTTCACCTTGCTAATAGTTTCCTTTGATGTGCAGAAGCTTTTAAGGTTAATTAGATCCCATTTGTTTATTTTTGCTTTTATTTCCAATATTCTGGGAGGTGGGTCATAGAGGATCCTGCTGTGATGTATGTCAGAGAGTGTTTTGCCTATGTTCTCCTCTAGGAGTTTTATAGTTTCTGGTCTTACGTTGAGATCTTTAATCCATTTTGAGTTTATTTTTGTGTATGGTGTTAGAAAGTGGTCTAGTTTCATTCTTTTACAAGTGGTTGACCAGATTTCCCAGCACCACTTGTTAAAGAGATTGTCTTTAATCCATTGTATATTCTTGCCTCCTTTGTCAAAGATAAGGTGTCCATATGTGCGTGGATTTATCTCTGGGCTTTCTATTTTGTTCCATTGATCTATATTTCTGTCTTTGTGCCAGTACCATACTGTCTTGATAGCTGTGGCTTTGTAGTAGAGCCTGAAGTCAGGTAGGTTGATTCCTCCAGTTCCATTTTTCTTTCTCAAGATCGCTTTGGCTATTCAAGGTTTTTTGTATTTCCATACAAATTGTGAAATTATTTGTTCTAGCTCTGTGAAGAATACTGTTGGTAGCTTGATAGGGATTGCATTGAATCTATAAATTGCTTTGGGTAGTATACTCATTTTCACTATATTGATTCTTCCAATCCATGAACATGGTATATTTCTCCATCTATTAGTGTCCTCTTTGATTTCTTTCACCAGTGTTTTATAGTTTTCTATATATAGGTCTTTAGTTTCTTTAGGTAGATATATTCCTAAGTATTTTGTTCTTTTTGTTGCAATGGTGAATGGAATTGTTTCCTTAATTTCTCTTTCTGTTTTCTCATTATTAGTGTATAGAAATGCAAGGGATTTCTGTGTGTTGATTTTATATCCTGCAACTTTACTATAATCATTGATTAGTTCTAGTAATTTTCTGGTGGAGTCTTTAGGGTTTTCTATGTAGAGGATCATGTCATCTGCAAATAGTGAGAGTTTTACTTCTTCTTTTCCAATTTGGATTCCTTTTATTTCTTTTTCTGCTCTGATTGCTGTGGCCAAAACTTCCAAAACTATGTTGAATAGTAATGGTGAAAGTGGGCACCCTTGTCTTGTTCCTGACTTTAGAGGAAATGCTTTCAATTGCAGAGGAAGGTAAACTTCCAAACTCATTCTATGAGGCCACCATCACCCTAATACCAAAACCTGACAAAGATCCCACAAAAAAAGAAAACTACAGGCCAATATCACTGATGAACATAGATGCAAAAATCCTAAACAAAATTCTAGCAATCAGAATCCAACAACACATTAAAAAGATCATACACCATGACCAAGTGGGCTTTATCCCAGGGATGCAAGGATTCTTCAATATCCACAAATCAATCAATGTAATACACCATATTAACAAATTGAAAAACAAAAACCAAATGATTATCTCAATAGATGCAGAGAAAGCCTTTGACAAAATTCAACACCCATTTATGATAAAAACTCTCCAGAAAGCAGGAATAGAAGGAACATACCTCAACATAATAAAAGCTATATATGAATATTCTTAAGTGGGGGGAAAAAAAAAACTTGGTATATTCAAGGACAGAGGTTATGTGATTACAACAGAGCAAGTGAGAGATTCAGAGATAAAGGTCAGCAGGTAGCAGACTTGTCAGTCCTCGTGGGTAACAGCAAAGAAGCTGACTAATGATCTTCATGCAATGAGAAGTATAATATAGTCCCTTCTTATCTGCAGTCAACTTCGGTCCAGATATATTAAATGGAAAATTCCAGAGATAGACAATTCATATGAGCACCATTCAGAGGAGCATGATGACATGCCCACCAGCCCACTCCATCCACCTGGACATGGAACATCCCTTCACCTGGCGCATCCTACCCATCGGTCACTTAGTAGCCATCTTGCTTATCAGAGCCACTGTCCCAGCATCACAGTGCTTATGTTCAAGTCCCTTATTTTGCTTCATAATGACCCCCAAGAGCGAGAGTAGTGATGCTGGCAATTTGGATGTTCCCTTACTGTGCCTAATTTAGAAACTTCACTTTAACACAGATAAGTATGTACAGGAACAAACATACTCTTAATATATACAGGAGTCAGTACTATCCACAGCTTCAGGCATTCCCTGGGAATCTTGAAACGTATACCCTATGGATAAGGGGGAACCACTGTATCTCTTGGATGAAATGGATGTTTAATAAATGTCTTCAAATACTAATTAAATTCAGTCTGCCCAGATTTGGTTGTTCTGGCAACCTGGATGAACTGGGCTACATAAAATGAGGACTTTATGGTCAACCTCTCCATGTGGGCTCTGTTCCAGTTACACACTTCAGCTTTTTCACCCAGTTGTCAGAATCTAGATCAAATAATTCCCTGTATTTTCCACAGGGAGTCTTATTTGCTGTTAGTGTCAAGTAATTTAATATCACTACATTTTTTATTAATTAGCTGAAGATTTTAAGATAGCAAGATCTTAAGACATTAATCCTCTCAAGATATCAGTATTTCCCAAACCCTGATGGCAAATATTAGGCTTGCTCTCCAGTACAAGATTTGAATGCGTGATTTCATGCAAAACTTTTTTATAACTGAAATTTTAAAAAACTGTTGTGATTATCCATCTTTAGAATTGAAATATCTTTGGTTCTTGATGTGACCTTCATTTCAGGCTGGGATGAATTTCTGTTAGGGAGAGGGATGTGAATGCAAAAGTCCTATTTTCAGGAATAAATAGCAGCATCTTTTCTATTCTCTTAAACACAAGATAAAATATAGTTTGTGGCAGGTGTAGAGCTCTCTCTTCACAGTACAAGGAAAGCTAGAGAAAAATCATTTCCACATTAGAATTGAGATGATTCATCATTTTTCTCTTCCATGAATCTCATAGAAATATTTTTGCCCTGAATATCTTCTCTAAGCAAAGTTGCAAGGTTTGTAACTACTAAGAGTCTTGGAAAAGAAACACATTTATTCTGAAAATTAGAAACATATATTCATCCATTCACATCCCCTGAAAGAAGAAAATTTGCACATTATCTCTACTTTATTGTCCTTAGTGTGAAAGTCTTTTCTTTTTTTAAACCCAGCAAATAAAATTGAGTGGAAAGGCAAAAATGTGAATTTGAAAGGACATTAGGTTTTAGAACTTCACTCGAATTCTTTAAAAGCACAGATATTGATGTATATTCAATAAACAGTGTGTTCTTTACATTCTTTAATCCAATTACTTTTATTTGCTAATTCAATAATTTAGCAATTATATTTGCATAAAATAGAGGAAAAAGCAAAGTCATCTCTTATCATGGGTGATGCTGAAGGAAACAAATTAATACATCACCACTTGGGTCTGCAGGGGCTCTTTCAGCAAATAAAGATTGCCTCCCATAAAAAAGAATCAAAAGGGAAATTAAGATATCCAATCAGATCCGCAAACCAGAGGCACATGTGAATAATGATTATGAATGGTGCTATTTTTTTATTGCTCTTCCAACCATCTTACTGTATCTAATAAATCTGGACACCTCATTTTGTTTTCTTGATACTTCTCCCATGTACAGACCAACTTATTTGTTGGGACTGCCCGGTTTAATTCACCAGCATCTACTAATGCCCAATTTTTACCACTGTATGAGTCCTTCGAATTGCAGGAATACTTGGGCCCATCCATTATGTGATCTTAAAGGCTTATAAACACATCAAAAGGTATCAAGGCTAAAACAAGAAAAAGAATAGCAGAGCTTGATGCTTCCCAAGACTAGTAATCCTGAAGACACAATCCTGACCTGACCTGGTGATTTTGACACCAGGTCAGCATATTCTTAGATAGCATATTAAAAAGCAGAGACATTACTTTGCCAACAAAGGTCCGTTTAGTCAAAGCTGTATGGTTTTTCCAGTAGTCATGTATGGAAGTGAGAGTTGGACTAGAAAGAAAGCTGAACGCCGAAGAATTGATGCTTTTGAACTGTGGCGTTGGAGAAGACTCTTGAGAGTCCCTTGGACTGCAAGGAGATTCAACCAGTCCATCCTAAAGGAAATCAGTCCTGATTATTCATTGGAAGGATGGATGCTGAAGCAGAAACTCCAATACTTTGGCCACCTGATGCGAAGAGCTGACTCATTTGAAAAGATCCTGATGCTGGAAAAGATTGGAGTTGGGAAGAGAAGGGGACAACAGAGGATGAGATGATTGGATGGCATCACCAACCAACATGTGTTTGAGTAGACTCCTGGAGTTGGTGATGGACAGGGAGGCCTGGCGTGCTGCAGTCCACAGGGTGGCAGAATTGGACACGACTGAGCGAATGAACTGAACTGAACTGAACAGCACTTTCAGTGTGTTGTCAGCCCACACAGGGGCACCTTATCTTACTGTACCCACAGTGTGTTAATTGCAATGAGAATGTCAAGTTCATTTAAGTAATATTGAATCACAGAAAGTACATGGACTTTGGACAGAATTAGGATCGGATCTAGGGTCTACCACTCCCCAGATGTACTGGCTTAAGTCTCAATTACTTCAACTGTGAATGGTGATAGTACATATAATTTACTGAGTGTCCTGACGATTATGTCAAGTTAAGTATGTCAAGCATCTAGTACAGCATGAAAATTCTTCCACTTTTTCCCTCTCTGATAATTTTGCTCTTGACTACATTCAGAAACAAAAAGTTCTCTTCACCCAGCTTTCATAAAGACATATCAAAGCTTAGAAAAGCCCAGAGAAAAGCAGTTAGAAAAAGGAGAGGTGGTTCCTAATGGTGTCCAACTACACACATCTAGCACTCTTCTGACATTAAAGATTGAGTCTGGTATAGCATATGATATGAATTAAATAGAACACTATCAGCAAAGCAGAATTTTAAAGCATTTCTTTAAATTTAAGAAGGTAATACAAGCAGAGACATTACTTTGCCAACAAAGGTCTGTCTAGTCAAGGCTATGGTTTTTCCAGTGGTCATGTATGGATGTGAGAGTTGGACTGTGAAGAAAGCTGAGCGCCAAAAAATTGATGCTTTTGAACTGTGGTATTGGAGAAGACTCCTGAGAGTCCCTTGGACTGCAAGGAGATTCAACCAGTCCATCCTATCTGAAGGAGATCAGTCCTGGGTGTTCTTTGAAAGGACTAATGCTAAAGCTGAAACTCCAGTACTTTGGCTACCTCATGCGAAGAGTTGACTCTTTGGAAAAGACTCTGGGAGGGATTGGGGGCAGGAGGAGAAGGGGATGACAGAGGATGAGATGGCTGGATGGCATCACTGACTCGATGGACATGAGTTTGGGTGAACTCCAGGAGTTGGTGATGGATAGGGAGGCCTGGCGTGCTACTATTCATGGGGTTGCAAAGGTTCGGACACAACTGAGCGACTGAACTGAACTGAATACAATGATAAACAAGATGCACAGAATTTACACAAAAATAAAACAAGAATTTAGAGAACAGATCAAACAAAGGCATATAAATAGATTAGGGGGAATGCCAAAATAAACTGATGGATATTGAATCCATGATGGGATAAAGTAATTATTAAAGTGTAAGTTTTAAAAAGGTAAAACTGTGGCTCTCATACAGATGTAAAATAAAAATGTGTCAAATATTATATTTAATTTGTTAAAGAGGGAAACAGCATAACATAAAGCCCAGTCCACAGAGCCGTGGAGAACCTGAAACTGTTAAGATAAGGTTAGTGCTGGGTTAGATAGAAACCTGATTAATGACTTGGAGAGGGATCAGCCATAATTTGGGGGCTATCTGGTCCACTGGACAGAGATTATTTGCATTTCTAGTGGACAAAAGTCTACAGTTGATCTTGTCCCTGCAAGTTGCAAAGTAACCTACCCAATAGAGAGCCAAGAGCAGAAAGAACATCCAGTGACTTCTTCATCAATATCTAAGCTTCAGGTCATTTTTCAGACAGTGTGAAGTAACATCATTGGGATACCTCTCATCTCTTAGAGTAGACGTGGGGGACAATCACTGCCTATTCCATGAAACACTTCTTGGGCCATTTTTACTCAATATCAGAGTCACTACTCTTGGCCAAAATGGTTGCTTCTGTGATTGTAGGAGTGAACTCATGTCATGGTCCCTGAGCTGAAGGAAGACATCCAGTAAGGGATTCTTGGATGAGCTGCCTTTTTTGTCTGGAAAAGTCTTTTATTTGCCATTTTAATAACATTAACTTGACCGAAGTGGGGTGCCATTTGAAACTTAAAAGTTGATTCCTTAAAATTCATCAAACTGTAATTTATCTGGAAGCAAGTATTAAACACAGGGATATTGAATTAAGATAATTTGGGCCTTTTTATTGTATTTTAACACAAACTGGGAAAAAATAGGAGGAAATAAAGAAGGAACAAAAACTGAAGATGGGCTTGAACATTTTGTAAAGCTACCAGAGGCATAAGAATAAAATTTCTTTCACACTCTACAGGTCTGATAGTATAAAAAGCTGAGACTCATGACTGCTCTGGTGATAATAAATTTTATTTATGTTTAAAATAAAAAATAAGCAAGCCTGTAATTTGAGTTGTGCAGGGATGCATAAAGAATGTTATGCTCACTGAGACATTCAAGGAAAGGAAGACTGACAGGTAATAAAACTATATCTTAATCTGTCAGGGATTTTAAAGTCATTTCTCTATTACATAAAACAGGCTAATTTACGGTGCTTTTCTGGGATCACACAGAATTCCTGGAAAAATTAATTTACAGTAGAGAGAAATACACTTTTTCCCCCCTAATAAATAACTAATTGGCACTTGTCTTTTTCAGGGAAAGAAGTTATTGAGACCACTAGACATGGAAGCCCGCCCAGTGATTAAAGCCTTTCTGTCTTCGTCACTCTGCCAGCCAGTGGCCGGTGTGGCTGACAGATTTCGGAAGGAGAGAGGCGAGCATATGGCAGAATGAGTTTTGAGCCCCAGAGAAATCTCCCTCGGTTCCCGCTCCATCTGTGCTTGTGGGTACCTCTCCCCACAGCACAGAGATGCTGAGCTCAAGACAGGAGGAATGTATGACGGGAAATTGCAGAAACAGCTTTGTGTCGTGCTAAGCATTAGCAAAACACTTCTGTTCCATAGCACACATCTCAAACCAAGAGTACTAAGGAGCCCAGATTTATCTGAGGGCACTTGGAGAGATTCTTCGAGTTCAGTGCACAAAGAAAACTTCCTGGATGAAGGCAATGTGAAATGAGTGCTGGAATATGTCAGTGTTTGGCTTTGGGGTCTGGGGAAGGATGTGTTGTGTAAATCATTGGCCTCCTGGGAAACATCAGAAATACATTTGGATAGCCAGGGAGTCCTGAGAGGGCTCAAGGCAGGCAAATCGTTCAGTTGGAATATTTCTCATGTGCACCTTCAACCCAAAACAATTTTGCTGACAGAGGCCGAATGAAAGAAAACTGGAGCCAGAGATGTGTGTTTTATTGTGCTAAGTGTGCTGTTAGGGCACTTTTATTAGTTGTTGTTGCTCAGTGGCTAAGTCCAGGCCCACTCTTTGCAACTTCATGGACTGCCAGTCTCTTCGTCCTCCACCATCTCCCGGAGTTTGCTCAAATTCATGCCCATTGAGTCGGTGATGCTATCTAGCTACCTCATCCTCTGCCTTCCCTTTCTCCTCCTGCCCTCAATCTTTTCCAGCGTCAGGGTCCTTTCCAATGATGTCTCTGCTTTTTAATATGCTGCTTAGGTTTGCCATAGCTTTCCTTCCAAGGAGCAAGCATCTTTTAATTTCATGGCTGCAGTCACTACCTGCAGTGATTTTGGAGCCCAAAAAACAAAAATCTGCAACTGTTTCCATTTTTCCCCCTTCTATTTGCCATTTGGTGATGGGACTGGATGCCATGATCTTAGTTTTCTCAACGCGAAGTTTCAACCCAGCCTTTTCACTCTTCTCCTTTACCCTCATCAAAAGGCTCTTTCGTTCTTCTTCACTGCCATTAGAGTGGTATCATCTGCATATCTGAGGTTGTTGATATTTCTCCTGGCAATCTTTATTCCAGCTTGTGATTGATCCAGCCCTGCATTTTGCATGATGTACTCTGCATGTAAGTTAAATAAGCCAGGTAACAATATACAGCTTTGATGTACTCCTTTCCCAATTTTGAACCAGTTCCATGTCTGGTTCTAACTGTTGCTTCTTGGCCCACATTCAGGTTTCTCAGGAGACAAGGAAGGTGGTCTGGTACTCCTGTTGCTAAGAATTTTCCACTGTCTATTGTGACTCACATAATCAAAGGTTTTAGTGTACTCAATGAAACCAAAGTAGATGTTTTTCTGGAACTCCCTTGCCTTCTCCATGATCCAACGAATGTTGGAAATTTGATCTCTTGTTCCTCTGCCTTTTCTAAACCCAGTTTGTACATCTGGAAGTTCTTGGTTTATGTACTGTTGAAGTTTAGACTTGCGAGATTTTAAGCATAACCTTACTAGTGTGTGAAATGAGCATATTTGTATGGTAGTTTGAACATCCTTTGGCACTGCCCTTCTTTGGGATTAGAATGAAAACAGACCTTTCTAGTCCTGTGGCCACTGCTGAGTTTTCCAAATTTGCTGGCATAGTGCGTGCAGCACTTTAACAGCATCATCTTTTAGGATTTGAAACAGCTCAGTTGGAATTCTGTTTTTAGTCAGTAGTCATTGTTTTTACAAAATGTAGGGAAACACAGGAAAACATTCTGTCCTTGTGTTTCGTTCTCTCCATATCTCTTATCTTTCCTCAAGCCATGTTGAGGGCCCTGACTCTCTCCCATTTTGACTGCTGAACCCTAGGCTACCACCCTGCTCTTGGGTCTCAGCATGAAAAGGGCGTGGAAAGAGGGCAGAGAGCAGGGGCACAAGAAGCAGGGCCTGGGGACAAGCCAAGCACATTGCAGCACTGCTCTCCTTCCCTCTCAGACACACACACATACCACACCAACACACCACACCATACCACAAACTACAGGCACTGGAACGAATTCTGCAGTCACTGACTTAGGACTGGGTACTATTGGCTCCATCAGAATCAACCCTCAAAGCTGAGACGTATGGTTAAAGTCCAAACTGCCAAAGAACTCTTGCTTGGTTTCCAAGCTAGAAGTCCTGAGTTTAGTTAGAGTTTAGTTAATACTTATTTAAGTCATTCCTTACACTGCTACCTCATTATTAACCAGGGGATTTTTGCAGAAATGAATGCCTGTGGCCAGTAATTTTTATTTTGGCTAGCCAAAAATTAATCCTGTTGTTTCACTAAGACTTTCCAGGTTATTATATTCAATAGTTACACCTGACCCACCTGTAAAGTCTTTTGATTTTCATGAAATGCTGTCTTCGATCCAGTCTTCTGTAGCAGGAACAGCTCATTCCCCAGCACCAAGAGTTTCATTTTCACTCTCCGTGTCAGAACCAACACTTTTATCTTTTTGTTAGCCTAATATTCACATCTTCTGAGTCAGAACTATATTCTAAAGGACTATCATTTTCTGAGACACTAGTATATATGATGCTCAGACAGAGAAAGAATCTACATAAAGTTCACCAAAAAAAGTCTTCATTGAAAATTCCGCGATGTTTGAAAATTTTTTGAAAATTTTATGTTTATAATATACACAAGTTTGGAACAAAAATATAATGGAGCAAAATGTAAATGATAAATGATAAGGACAATGTCAATGTAAAGAATAATGACAATTATTAGCTGTATAATGAACCTTGATCAATTTTAAGCTCTAACAACTTCATACAGTGATATTACTTGTATCACTCTCTAAAACAGTATTGGTACATTTCTGGTCAATAATGCTTGAGTAACAAAAGATGTATTAATACACCTCTGGTCAATAATGTGTTACAATAGGGAAACTGGGGAGTTTTAGTGAATGCAGGCTACACAGGATATAGCTGAGAAAGTACTCAGCCACATTGCATTTGAAATCACAAAACCTTTTTATTTTCCTTATTTTTTTTTTCTGGAAAATGCTAACCTCAGAACCAATGTAGTATCACCTCCTCCATGTGTATCAGTCAAGCAAGTCAAAGGTTAGTATGTATTCTGATGGAGGCTGTTAGACTCCTCCTCTCAAAGAACCTACAGCCATCATGAATCTGCCATGTCTACCAATGCCTGCCAGTCTTCAGTGCTGATGACCCCAGAAGTGCCAAGTGCTACCCCACAGGCTTAAGAGTCTAAATTACCGACTTATACCATGAAGGAAATCGCCTCTGAGGACTAAGAGAACCTGCTATAGTGCACCTGGCTATATTTGCCTTAATATTTTAAATACATGATATCAGAGATCCTCTTCATGGCAATTTACAGTTTTACTGTAAAATAAAGAAAATTCACATTTTGAAGAACATGTTTTTCTAATTTTTAAACAGGCAAAATTAGAAAAAAAATCTAGTAAACACAATTTTTTTTCCCCCTGAAAAAGGCCTTTTGGCTGTAAGTTGCCTTAGAGACATAGTGGATTACCAGAGTTTGGATCCCTAGATCACCTTTAAACACTCAAATGCCACCTGCAAATTGGTGCCTGTCAAAGATGCCCCAGGTGCTCAGATGGTAAAGAATCTGCCTGCAATGCAGGAGACCCGGGTTCAATCCCTGGGAAGATCCCCTGGAGAAGGGAATGGTACCCACTCCAGTATTCTTGCCTGGGGAATTTCAAGGACAGAGGACCCTGACTGGCTACAGTCCATGGAGTTTCAGAGTTGGACATGATGGAGCAACTAACACACATATATGTATAGGAAAAAAACATACTCTTAATATATACAGGAGTCAATATTTGTATTATCAGAGGAGCCTGCTGGGCTATAGTCCATGGGGTCACAAAGAGTCGGACACAACTGAGTGACTAAACACCCTTTACCAACTTAAGAATCCCTGGCATTTTAACAAGGCACAACTCTCCTTTTCACATGCAAAAAAAATTGTACTTCTCTACAATGCATCAATCTCTCAGTTAAGCATGGCTATTATGCTTATTTTAATCATCTTTATAAAAAATCAGTCTTTAATGTCCTGGGACATTTTAATGCTGTGTGTTGAGCTAAATGTGCAAAATACATACCCATTATTACCTATTTACTTGGGTTATTGTTTTGGCTAAGGTGTAATTTTCCACCAGGCATTTGTTTAGAAATTTGGCAGCACACAGAGAACATTTCCATACTTAAAAAGCATCCAAAATTTAGAATGACACCCAGTGATATTAAGCAAGTGTAGATAATGCTCTCCAACTTCATCAAATATTCATGGTTAATTATAGTCATAATATTTATGTTGCTGTGAAAATTAAGGTTGTGAGCTTCTTGTACACAGGCTAAAAATACAAGCTTACAGACTGTGCTATTGCTTACCCCTCTCATTACTGGAATTCCTCATTGTCATTAAATAGAATGGCAAGCATGGTGTTCTCTGACTCCATAATTCTCCTTGAAGATCTGATATCTCCCTTGATAAGAAAGAGCTGAAGAACCATCAGAGCATCTCCCACAAGAGAATAAGGATGTAATCAGAGGTCTACCAACTACATTTTCTAGAACAGAAATCAGGATACATGGACTGACAAGTCCAAGAATACTTTGAGCAGCCACAAGATACGTGATTTGAAATTCAGAGTCCTAGAAAGTGGGACATATCACCATCACATCTGAAGGCAATCAGATCACATGGTCCAGAAGAAGGAAGAGCTCTAATTATTTAGTCTTATCTTTTTTTTTTAACTTAACTATTGATGGAATAAAAAGGCAATTATAAATTTAAAAAACAAGTATGGGAAAAAAAAAAAATCTCTCCAGAATGAGTATTTAGTTTAATGCCTGTCTCAAGACTATCAGTCAGAAGAAGAAAGTGTGCCCAGCTGAATTATTATTCTTCCCAGCATCCCTTGCAACTATGTGATACAGTTACTGTCAATCAGACTTCTGTGAGACTATGAGCCTCCTGAGAAAGGCCTGTTAAGAGCACACATCCCGCAGCCACATTCCTTTTACTTCCCCCGACCCTTCTCTTCTGGTTTGGAATGGAGATGCCGTCCTGAAGGTGGAGCAGCCATGAAGTAATCACGTGACAGCATCAAGCATGAGGACAGAGTCCACGAGCTAAGGATGACTAGGGAAGCCTGGGCCTCTGACAGCACCGCCGAGGCTGCCACTTTTTTAGTCTTCTATGTGACAGAAAAACAAGCAGCTATTTTGTGTACACCACTTTTGTCATGCTTTCTGTTATGGCAGCCTATATACAATGCTGACCAACAGAGATGGTGACGTGGGTGTGGAAAGGTGAGAAAGGATGTCAAGAAGAAATGGACAAGTGAAGTACATTGAACCTGCTATGAGGAGACCAAGTGGGGACGAACTTTTCCTAACAGAAGCATTATTCCATAGAAGAGAGACCACATCCATGGCTCCAGAAGGCAGGACTGGGACCCATGATAGAAGCTGAGGAAAGCAGACTGGATCCATCAAAGAAAGACTTTTCAGAGCTATAAAGCCACCTAAGAAAAGATTTCCTAGAAAAAGAAATCACTTGCAGTTACCTGAGGGCAGAAGGACAAGAAGGGGGAATTGGATAAAGGTGGTGAAAAGGTAAGAGCTTCCAGCTCTAAGGTAAATAAGTACAGGAGATAATGTACAATTCAACACTGCTGATGATATATTTGAAAGTTAAGAGAATAGATCTTAAGAGTTCTCATCACAAGGAAAAGATATTTTTTGTCTATATATGATGATGAATGTTAAACTTATTATGACAATCATTTCATAAAATATGTAAGTCAAATCATTATGCTTTACACCTTGAACATATACAGTGCTCTATTCAATTATATATCAATAAAGCTGAAAAAAGTAAATAAGTGAAAAAATTAAGCAGCCAAAAAAAAAATGCTTAGAACACCAACCATAAATATAGAGGGGCTAATAGTGTCCAACTAAAGCACACCAGATACAGACATTTATCAGCTCTAAGATTTCTACTTGTATTTTGAAACTTATCTGTGCTTTGGCAAACATGTCTTGTGCACCTGCTCTATTCATATCTTCTGTGAACTTCTAGGAATGCAAGGATTTTTAAAAAGTAGGATCCTTGAGGAGCTTACTGTCTAGTGACTGACAAATATGTATAAAAAGATCATTTCGATGAAACTTTAAGAGCTAAGATACAGGTAAATAGAGTAAAGGAGGAATGTTTCCTTAAAACTGAAGATTCAAGGTTGAGAAGAAGTCTAATTAAGGGGGAAAAAAAGGAAGGAAAATTTCAAGCAGAATATCTGCAATCAATCCTGTCTCGTCCTTCCTTTGTTAGCTTTGGCTTTATTTTGGACATCTAGAGATTTCCCTCACCTACTTGGGAACTCGACTATGCATTTGAGAGGATGTTTGTTATGTTTCACCTATGTTTTGTAACAAGAGTTTTCCTCAAATTATTTCTCATATATTAACTATCTCAGGACTAGGTATAAGCTAATCATTTCCTTTGGATATTTAATAGCTCATTCCTCATGTAGTATATTTTTATATATACTAAGGGCTGTTTCTAAACTATTATTTACTTCCACTTCTCTGTCTGTCGATTCTAGAATCAGAGTCACAGTAACCATTTTTAATTGGCGGCTTTAGAGTACATTTTAATAATGGCAATTCCACTGCCATTACTATTTTAATAGGTGGTTATTCCTCATAAATCATGTCTCTCTTAACCATGTCCTACTAAAACACTAGAGTGATGATGCTTTACTGCATGGAAAGTCATATATATTTCATTTTTAAAAATCTTCATTTATTCACAGGCTAAATTTCTAAGAGAATTTCCGTCAACCTACCAAGCTCTCTGACTTTACTTTTTAGGCTTTCCTTCTTTTTTGTGAATCCCTGTCCCCAAACCAACTATTCTTGTAATCTCAAAATTTGCCATTAAGAAAGGATCAGACATGAATAATTTGTAATAGCCACATGTTTTCCTTCCCAGTAGTATCTGTCAGTCATGCCTTTTAGCCTCAACTGCAGAATTAAAAGTTCTATCTTCAAATGCTAGTCAGCAAGTGAGAGAGGTTCTATTTTGGTTCTTGAATTCCTAGAATCTTAGCTCCACTCTCCTGGTGCATAAAGTATTGATACATACCAACAGAATGCAGCTTTATTAGCACAGCCATAAACATTTATTGTTATTACTCATCTGCCTAATTCTCCCCTTTGCCATCTGGAGATGTGACTTTAAAACTTCAACAGAAAGAAAATTCTCCTCTGCATCCCTCTTGGGTTCATCTTGAAACCAGGCCTGCTCCACACAGGGTCACATCTTACAGCTGTGGGTGTGCAACACCAAGGAGCCACACCCACACTCAGGAAAGCTGGCACCAGCCAGGTAAGGCCCTTCTCTCCCTCAGTGCCCACCTGGGATGCAAGTGAAAGAAGAGACTAGCTGGTAGTCACCCTTTCCCCCTCTGTTATAAAGAGTTGTAAAGGCAATAACATAATTTATTCCCATATTTTCAATACGAGCAAGAGGAAGGAAGGAAGAAAGCAAAGAGGAAGAAAGAGAGGAAGGAAAGGAATAAAAGAAGGAAGGAAGTAGAGGAGAGGGAAATCTCTCCATTTAAAAAAAAAAAAAAAAGGCTATGGAGAAAGGTTCAGTAAGGATACCAGAGACTGCATGGCTCTTTGGGCTGTTATATCTAGAGTCACCTTGGACGTTCACGTGCCAAAGACAACTACTGACTACATTCTGCGGCATCCTACCAATGCTCAAGAAATGATGTGAATGAGTTCTTCTTGTCAACTTTGGAACTCAAAGAAAAAGACTGCAGAAAGATCAATATTTTGAAGCGATGCAGAAATAATTCACGGGACGGGAACTTCTCTACACTTAGACTGGCCAACATTTCAGTAGACTGCCCTGGCGGCCATTCAGAGAAGACTTATGTTTATTAAATAGGAGAGTAGACACAGTGTTCTTTGACCTCATATTTTCTTCCCAGCAAAATAACTGCCATGTTTTAGAAAACAGCCTTCTATCCCATCACTTTTTCTTTATCTATTTTTAATATCTATGTCAGGAAAAACAAACTTTACACTTGAACAACTTCCACATCCCTTTAAATGATACAGTAGATCATTTTAAGCAAATTCAAGCTATGTGTTATATAGCTAAGTATGCAGAAAAATATACTCGTTCAAAGGCAAGAGTGGAGCTTTAGCTTGGTATATCCAGTCCTATCTGAGCTACCCTACTCTCTTCCGGTTAATCTTTTTTGCTGGTTTCCATGGGAGCTACTTAATTAACCACTTTTCTATTTTCCTTTAAAATCTTTGAATTTTGTAATTATCTGAAAATAATACCTTTGAGAGAATGCTTTCCACCTACAAAAATATATAAACAAATAGTTTTCAAATCAGACACCAAGTATGAATATTCAAATTAGCACATTCCCGTGTGGTTTTGCTCAAGATGTTTTTACAGATAATTGAAACTATATCAGTTTGTTCTTACCATTAAGTGATGACTTGGCGAATAGCAATTTTAGTAGCAGGGCCCAAATCTTAGGGAGAATGATTTATGAGGCAGTGCAATCAATATCTGGAGATTTGGGATCAAACAGTAAAGGATAAGGAAAAGGATACATACAATTTTATGTACCATAAAGCTCCAGAAGCCTAATTCATAGTGAAGAAAAACATTTCTCTTCACACTGACAAATTAGAGATAGTGAGGAAAAATGTTGGCATTTGTCTTAACTAAGTCTTAATACAGTAAATGAATGGATAGTGTCATGACACATTCATTCTTTTGGAGATATTTTCACAGTTGATGGAGATTCTGCTGCAGTTGATAACCACAGCAATCATGAAACTAGATAAACTTGCTACCTTGCCAAGAAGGTTTCGTTAAAGTCCAGTCTTAATCTTATTACAAATATTTGCCTTATTACAAAAATGTGTTAACAAAACAAAAAAGTATGATCATTTATTTTAGCAAATTACTGCTCTCATGCAGATTCTTAATACTTAAAATTATTCACATATCTGAATAACTACCACATCTCTGCTTGATACTGTGTTTACAAACCCTTATTCTACATGATCATTTGCTACTAGCATTGGAGCTCTAAAATATGATACTTTCACTTCATTAGATATAGCTTGATGCTATTTATAAAACAGATGAGTTAGCAAGATATCAGCTCTAATGATAAGGCAATTCTTTGTCTTAGGCAACAGTCTTTTTGACAGCCATCATGTAAGCTAAGATAGTGTATAGATATTGAAAATTTTCAGGGAATATGAACATAGCTAATTCAACTTTACTTCTATAACTACTGCAATATAGCCCCTGTCTGTCAAAACACATCAATTCCAGGAAAAGTCACTGAGGGAGGCAAAAGCCTCTCAGCATGAGGGTGTTTAATTAATGTTGTAAGCCAAAAGAAAAAAAGTGGTCAATTAAAAAACTCAATGACTAGCAGGTACCTAGACTAACTTTAAAATTTGTATTTAATAACCTTACGAACATTAGGGCTCGCTACAATTTGAAACATCAAAACATTGTTTGCCATGCATAATTTAAATACTAATTTATTTTATTTTTGAAAGCAATTCTAGGGTAAGAAATTATACAATGAGTGTGCAGCTTCAGCAACATAACAGTCTCTGATGAGATAAATCTTTTATGCTCTTTCCAGTAGGGTAATTTATTAATGGACAATGTTTATTATAGCAAAAATTATTTCTACACAGTCAAACAGAACAATAATGTTGGTGTCTGGGATGGAATAAATTGTGATTTTCAAGCAATAAATTGAATTTTTAAAAAAATCTAAAGTATCTCACTTGAGAAAGAGCAACCAGGCAGTTGAGTAAATATTAGCAGTTCAAAGGGGCACACATAGCTGCTTCAGACTAAGGCTGCATCAGAGGCAGTGACAATCAAGGTATTCTGAAAGCAAGAAGAATATTTTTAAGCCTGTATGCATGGAGTCTTGAACAAAAAAGTGATTGATTCACGGTTACAGAATTTGTTTGAACTAAAATGAATTAATTCAAGGAAGAAAGTGTTCCCTTCCTAGTCTTGAGTGCTTTTATAACCAAGTTGGTGAGAACAAATAAGAGTTCTTAAAAATGCATTCCCATTAATGGGTCAAGAAGAATCACAGAGGCCTAATTTCTTTCTGCTCATCAGAAGAGCTGAAATGCTGTTGTTTTTCATTACGAGCATTTAAAACTTAATGATTTAAAGTCAGATACTTAAGAGTGAAAGTCACATCTCCAGTGCATGTTCAAACTTGTTTAGTGGCTTCTAAATCTGTGCTTGTAAACAAAATTATTCTTAGTCCTTTGACAACTGCTATTTGTCCTGTAGGAGAATTAGTCCCTAAGGAGATGCAAATTGTTTGCTAGTACTTGATGGCTTTGTAGTAATTACCATGCTATCAGATACCTCAGAATTAAGATAAGCCTTGGCATCAAAATTCCATATGGTTGATTCTAAAATAAGATGCTTAGATGGGCAGAATACTAAATGACATGCATTGAATAAGTAAAACCCTGAGCCAAGTTCATCTCAGACCTGGAGTTATCACAAGTTGTATCTGAGATCAAACAAAGGTCATGTGGATGCCGCAACATGTAATAAATAATTGAAAAAGTTGCAATTTCAAGGAAGTTCAGGTCAGTAGCAATAATTGATACACATGACCATTACTAAAATTAATCTGTTGCTGCTGCTGCTGAGTCGCTTCAGCTGTGTTCAGTTCTGTGTGACCCTATGGACTGCAGCCCGCCAGGCTCCTCTGTCCATGGGATTCTCTAGAAAGAGTGTACTAATCATAATTTATCTCTGTAGGAGAAGATGAGAGGACGGAGAATATAACATTTTTCTAATCAATGATGAAAACAACAATGCTAAATCAGCCTTTCTCTACACTTGTCCTCATGAACAGAGATCACTGATTCCCATGTACTCCCATCATCTTCATGGAGAGTATTCCTAACTTTCTAGCTTTCCTAATCCTGACTTGCTTGAAATTCTTTTTCTTTAAAGAAGTATTTATTGAGCATACATCAAGTCCTCTATTAGATGCTTGGGTTATATGGACAAGCAAGAGGAATAAAATTTCAATTAAAGAATGGTTAATTTTCAAATCATTTCAGAATTATAGGAAAGTTGGAAAGTCAGTATAAAGAATTCTCTTGTATACTTTCAACCAGAGTGCTAAAATGTTAATATTTATCTCATGTGGATCATCACTCTCTCTTTCTCTCTATATATAGATATATTAATACACAAGATTACACATACTTTATATGAACTTATTTTATACAAGTATTTATTGAAATAAATAAAATATGTCTATATAAGTATAATGTATAGTAACATATAAAGAGGTAGAGTGATAATGCATATATATGTGTGTTTATGTTTATAAAACATAAACATAAATATTTATGTTTTAGGGAGAAAATACTTTTGCTAGATAAAATTTATTCAGGCATGAGGTATAGTGCTGTTGGCATTGTTCAGTGCTAATGGGTCAATAAAAATATTTAGATATTATTATATGTTTAACATATGTTATATACTATATAGTATCATACATATGTTATATAGTATACCATATATATCTTACATTATATATAGAATATATTTATAACATATTATATAACATACATAGTATATACATGTGTGTGTGCATGCTTGCTCAGCAGCTCAGTCATGTCCAACTCTTTGGGACACATTGAACTGTCCTGCCAGGCTCCTCTGTCTATGGGATTTTCCAGGCAAGAATACCAGAATGGATTGTCATTTTCTTCTCCAGGAGCTCTTCCCAACCCAGGGATTGAACCCATATCTCCAGTGTATACTATATATATTAAATAATCTTTAAACAGAAACTGACTTAAAACCAGATCATATGCTGGCCAGTTGATGGAAATGTTGTAATCAGAGGCTTGTAGGAACATAACCCATTAATATCTCTAGGAGCAATGCTAAGTATTTACCAATTCAGTGTTTATGAAAACTTTATAGAACATAACTTCTGTGAATAACAACTGTAATTTACAGCCATAACATCAATTTATTTTTAATACTTCAGTGTGCACTTCCTAAAATTATGAACCTTTCCTTACACACCCCACAGCACAATTATCAAAATCAAATCATTGCAATTGATAGAGTGCTATTATATAATCTACTGATCTGATTAAGATTTCTCCATTTGTCTCACTGGTGTCCATTATTACAAAATTAAAATATTCTGTTTTCTGGTCTATTTCCTCATCACACACTGAATCTTTTAATCCTGGTGTTTTAGTTTCCTTTAATCTAGGTCAGTTTCTCTATCTTTCATGACACTTAAACATTTTTGGAGTTTTGGCCAGTTCGTTTATAGAATGCCCCTTTATTTGGATTTGTTTAATGTTGTCTAATTTAAATTCAGCATGTTTTGGGAGGAATAATACAGAAATGATACAGTATCCTTGATATACAATACTAGGATCTATATGATATATCTGTTGTCCTAATACTTGGTTACTTGGATGGTGTAGTGTCTACCAGTTAGTCTACTGAAAAGATAGTATATTACATGTGTAGTTAAGTAAATGTCTTCTGAGAAAAATCTCCTATAATCATGAAATTAATAGGAAAAGAAAAGATGAAGAAAAATTCTAATTTTAGGCACTGATAGACTATGAAGAAAAGAAAATAAGGTAACAGGATAGAATTTGTGTATATTCAAGGATAGAAGACTCCTTTATCTTGTTTATAAGTAGCTTAACATAAATTTTTAAGAGGTGCTATGTTTATATGGTTTAAAATCCTTTTGAATTTTAGAAAAGATGGCAGCATTAGCACGGTTTTTGCTGCTGCAGCTGTTAAGTCGCTTCAGTTGTGTCCAACTCTATGCGACCCCATAGATGGCAGCCCACCAGGATCCCCCGTCCCTGGGATTCTCCAGGCAAGAACACTGGAGTGGGTTGCCATTTCCTTCTCCAATGCATGAAACTGAAAAGTGAAAGTGAAGTCGCTCAGTTGTGTCTGACTCTTAGCGACCTTGTGGACTGCAGGCTACCAGTCTCCTCCATCCATGGGATTTTCCAGGCAAGAGTACTGGAGTGGGGTGCCATTGCCTTATCCAAGCATGGTTTTTAAATCTCCTCAAATCTCCACATAAATATAGAGAACTTAGGATAACAAAACCCAAAATCTATAGCCAATATCTACAAAAATCCAGATGATGAAGTGTACTCATGAACCCAGAAAGCTGAGCAGGTGGGGCCCAACCACTGACAGCTACTTACTTGTATGATACCAGCATCTGCACAGAAGAAAACATAAGAAATCAATAGAGCACCTGATGGACCTCAGAACACCAAAATAAGTAACAAGTCTTCACCGCAAAGCTCAGGGAGCCATTCGAGAACAAGAGCTAAAACTGAGAAAGGAATTGCACACACTTCAACAGTGGATAATGCAGTGGGTCTACAGTAAGCTTGTGAAACTTACTTTCACAAGGCAGGTATCTTCAACACTTGTTCTCTGATCCTGCAGAAAGAGGTCTAGGGACCAGACCCAAGGCTAAGGTCTTGTTCCTTCTAGTCTGACTCATAGTAGGTAGCTTGATTGGGAAAGAATATCCTGTTTAAAATAAATGAATGTAAGAGAGGACTAGAGAAGCCCTTCAAGAATGGACATCACTATGGAGGGGAAAGAAGAGCGGTGTGGGGCTGCAGACATGTCCTCATATTACAGCAGAAGTAGCTGCTCTGTGCCCAGAACTTGAGGACGGGACTAGAGGGGACATTGCACTTACTTTTCACTTACTTTTATTTGGGGGATATCATTAAAATCCAATTGTGAAATGAATGTCTTTAATATTGCAAGTGGCCAAGGTTTTATGGAATGGAGAGATTCTTGTACTGGGCACATAACATGATCAGAATCCAGGAGAAGAATTGGGCTTCCTTTTTTCCTCTATTTTCTCCCTCTACCTTCTACTTTGGTATAACTTCATATCTACCCATTTTAAGAGAAGTTCATGAGGGACCTCTGGATATAGACTGGTTGTGTCCTGATTGTGGGTAAAAATGAAGTGACCAAAATACATAAGATGTCAAACTTTACAAATAACCTGAGAAACTCGAATAAAAATAATGAAATAGCTTAAACCAGTTTTAAGCAAAATCAGTGATGGCAGGATGCTTTTAAAATCAGTTCCTCTTTAATTCAAAATGTAATGCAGCATATAGCTCTATGAGCATATTTTAAAGCATAAATAACTCAGATTTTTAAAATGCAAAAATAATGGCATAAAAACAACCAAACTATAAATATTTTGGTACCAAGTTAGCACAATATGCCAGAATACTGATAACTGCAATTACAACCACAAGTAAGGAGTGAAACACTGATTTTATAATAGAATTATCTGCATTGATGTAAAATAAACTGTAGAATTAGACAAATGTTTAGAGAAAACAGGTTTCCTGAGGAAAGAATTATTTACCGTTTATTAGGTATGTGACCCTGGAAGAAATAGTTCATGAAACTCAAGAAGGATATAGAGAATACTTTGGCGTAGAAACAAAACAAGAGGAAAATCAAAAGACAGAAATAAAAGTCAACAGTATCACACATTGAGTTCATAGAGAAAGAGGATTGGAAAGAAGATTTTGAATTGGGTAAGTCAGAGGTTACTTGTAAAAGATGAACAAGTATTTTCAGTATGGGGGTAGGGCAACTTTTATGTAACAGAATTAAAAAGTGATTGAATGGGGCAAATATGATAGCAATACCTGTGGAACAATCTTCCATTATATACGAGGACACAAGTAAAGAGGGAAATGGAACGGTGCCCTGGGAAAAAGGACTATGAGATGACACTTTTGATACAGAGGAGAGATGAGTCCATTCTAAATGGAAGGGGAGGGGCTTGCAGAGACCGAGTTTCAGTAGTTGAGAGGGATAGGGTAGAACACTGAAGGATCAATGTCCCGGGGAAGCAGGAGGAATGGACTGAAAGCAGAAATAAAGGACTGGCCATGAGACCAATATTGCCACTTCCAGGTGGAGTGTGACCTTTAAAAATTACCTCCAACATGTAGACATACTTGATTTTATGTTCCCATTTGGCAGCACAGTAGTGCTATTTCTGATGCTGTGATGGTCATTAAAAAAACTGTTTAACATGACCCTGACTTCTAAGCATTCATAATCTAAGTGGGGGAAACAGGAACCAATATTAATAGTAATGATGATAGTTAATAATGTTTAAGTTTCTACCATATGCTGGACATTCAGCTAAATTCTTAATATACAGTATTTCACTAAATGTGTACCTTCCCTTATAATGTGCTTGTTGACCAGAGATACAAAGTTTGAGAAACTCATTCAAGGCCACACACACATTGATATAAATAAAATTCAGGTCCAGTTCTGACTCCAATGCCAGCTATTGTGCTGTTTTATCTACTAGATAGAATATGATTAAAGGTCAAGTTATATCTGATAGGTTTTATTTGTGCTCTAGGGTTTAGAGAATAAATATCATTATGGACAGGGCTTTCAGCAAAAACTTGTAAAGCCATCGATTGTTGTTTTCTCATTTGACAGCCTTTGGTAAGCAGTGTGGACGGGTTTGGAGTAGTGCCTTGGCTGGGCCTGTAGCTGTGGCCATGGATATATGACAGAAGTTGGCCTGAAGCAGCGTGAAAATGTGTTTGTTAGAGTTCTGTAGGGGAGGAATTCCAATTTTGGTCAGCTCTCTTGCTGAATGAATTTCTGGCTCTGCTTCTCCAAAGGGGCTCACGTGGGGTCACACACAGTGGTCTTAGATCCTGGGCCACACCAATGTTGGAGACAATGGGAGGAGAAGGGGAATCAAGATCAGGGTACCCAATAGAGCAGTTACAAAACGTGGGTCCCTGGTGGCTCTGTCCCATGGACAAAGGAGCCTGGCGAGCTACAGTTCATGGGGTTGCAAAGAGTCAGACATGACTGAGCAACTAACACTTTCACTTTCTCAAGACAACAAAACTGGGAAGACTAATTGTGTGGCTATGGCCTGGTGGTATCTGACTATCCCAGGATTACTTGACAGCAAACCCAAGCCCGCCACTTGCTAGTCTCCCCACAGTGGCCATTGCATTTTTTTCACTAGTTCCAAATGCCTTGCCTCTCCATTGTTCTTTAATATGGCAGGTGCTTCTTCCACCACTAACAACAGGAGGAGTTTATCTAATTTCATTGCCTCAGAGTTAAATTTGTTTATCCCAGTGTAATATAGGAAGCTTCTCCATCCATATTCATCTTTAACTCTCTTTTTTTTAACTTCATAAAACAAAGCCTGGCATTTCAACTTCCTTATCATTTCCTTTTTTTAGCAACTTAGGACATGATCTATCAGAGCTTAGACAGAGGATAAGTCAGAGGTCACTACTGTGCTGTCAAGTGGGAAGGGCTTCCCTGGTGGCTCAGTGGTAAAGAATCTGCCTGCCAGTGCTGGAGATGCAGGAGACTCAGGTTCGATTAGGAAGATCCCCTGGAGGAGGAAATGGCAACCCACTCCAGCATTCTTTCCAGCCTAGAAAATCTCATAGGCAGAGAAGCCTGGTGGGGTACAATCCACGGGGTGGCAAAGAGTGGGACACAATTTAGTGACACACGCATGCCAAGTGGGAGCATGAAATCAAGTACTTCTACCTTTTGCCTTTGGGACCTTTGTTTTTCTTTTTTTTTGGCTGTGCCTGGTCTTAGTTGCCACACTTGGGATCTTCGATCTGCATTGTGGCATGCAGGATCTTTAGTTTCTCACAAGAAACTTCACATGACAGAAGGGAGTAGAATGATATATAAAAAGTGCTGAAAGAAAAAAAAACTATCAACCAAGAATAGCAATAAACTTGCCTTCAAAAATGAGAGATAAAGACCTCCCATGGCAAAAGAGAAAAAGGAAATCCATCATCTCTAGACCTGTTTTACAAGAAATGTTAAAGGAAGCTCTTCAGCTGAAACAAAAGATTGGCTAAAACAGCAACATGAAAACCTGCAATCCAATAATTTGGCCACCTGATGCAAAGAGCCAACTCATAGGAAAAGACCTTGATGCTGGGAAAGATTGAAGGCAAAAGGAGAAGGGGGAGGCAAAGGATGAGATGGTTAGATAGCATCACTAACTCAATGGACATGAATTTCAGCAAACTCTGGGAGATACCGAGGGACAGAGGAGCCTGGCATGCTGCAGTCTCTGGGTCACAAAGAGTTGGACACGACTTAGTGACTTGACAACAGCAACATGATAGAGAGACCACCTAAATGCCCATCAACAGATGATTGGATAAGTTTATTTTTAAGTCACTTGGTCATGTCCGACTCTTTGCGATCCCGTAGACTATACAGTCCATGGAATTCTCCAGGCCAGAACACTGGAGTGGATAGCCTTTCCCTTCTCCCAGGAATCTTCCCAACCCAGGGATTGAACCCAGGTTTCCCACATTGCTGGCAGATTCCTTACCAGCTGAGCCACAAGGGAAGCCCAAGAATACTAGAGTGGGTAGCCTATCCCTTCTCCAGTGGATCTTCCTGACCCAGGGATCAAACCGGGGTCTTCCTGCATTGCAGACAGATTCCTTACCAACTGAGCTATGAGGGAAGTCCTGATTGGATAAATAAAATGTGCTATATACAAACACAGATATTATTCAGCTTAAAAAAGAAGAAGAAAATCTTGACCTTTATGACAACATATACAGACCTGGAAGGCATTATGAGAAGTAAAGTTAGCCATAGAAGTATAAATACTGCATGATTCCATTGATAGGAGGTATCTAAAATATTCACACTCACAGAAACAGGAGATAGAATGGTGGTTGTCCATGGCTAGGGACAGAGGGGAGAAAATGGGAAGTCGCATTTTAATAGGTATAAAGTGTCAATTATATAAGCTGAGTGAGTTCTAGAGATTAGCTGTACAACATTGTGCCTATAACTAGCAATACTATATTGTGCACTTAAAGATCTGTGCCCTGAGATCTAAAGGTGCAGATCTTAGGTTAGGTATGCTCTGCTGCTGCTGCTAAGTCCTTCAGTCGTGTCCGACTCTGTGCAGCCCCATAGACGGCAGCCCACCAGGCTCTCCCGCCCCTGGGATTCTCCAGGCAAGAACACTGGAGTGGGTTGCCATTGCCTTGTCCAATGCATGAAAGTGAAAAGTGAAAGTGAAGTCGCTCAGTCGTGTTCGACTCTTTGAGACCCCATGGACTGCAGCCTACCAGGCTCCTCCATCCATGGAATTTTCCATGCAAGAGTACTGGAGTGGGGTGCCATTGCCTTCTCCATAGGTATGCTCACCAGAATTAAAAAAAAAAAAAAAAATTCTAGTACTGATGTCCTAGGACCAGTCTCAGTCTTAAGTTTTTTGAGTTCCTTTCTCCCAAGAGGACTTGAGGGTGATCATGCAGAGATCACCTGGCAGAGCTCCCTAAAGTGAGTGTTCCCTAGGTGAAATGCAAACTGTGTCTGCCTCCCCACTCCAAGACACTCTTGATTTAGCTCCTGGCAGCATCGCCCAACCTGCCCACTCAGACATGCGGGTCCCATTAAAGACGATGTTCCTCGTGCACCAGCAGCTTAATTTCACTAGCTCCACTTCAGGTAACCACCCAGGAGCCAAGAGTTCTCCCAGTCATTCCCCCCACCTCCGAGGAGAGCAATCTAGACAGAGTTGTAGCTGTGTGCCTCTCCCATTGACTTGTCTCTGATCTTGCACCTGTAAACAGAAATAATATATATTTTTTTTTATTAGACTGAGTATGGAAAAGTACTACAGCCTCTATTCTTGGAGTAAGGCATGTCTCCACATGTTTAACTGTTAATAGATTGGCAGGGCACACAGACCCTGAATTCAACTTAATAAATGAAGTCACTGACCACATTCCTTTTCTCAGCAGAAGCTGAAGATAATACATATCGTCTGTTCAAGGAAAATCAAATCAGTGCCTGATGCCAGGGATGTGTAAAGAGTGCTTCATAGCACCTCGGTAGGAAGAACATTACTCATTGTGACAAACCTCCTTCTCCCTAGGAGGTGATAATGCAGCTGTTATTACTTTTTATAATTTAGCCAAGAACTGCTAACACAGAGATTTTTATTCAAGGATTTAACAAATTCAAAATAATGGAGCATACTAATAGACCAAATTATATACTCAATCAATACAATCTTACTCAGAGAACCTGCATTACATTTTTCAACATTAGGTGATATATTGGGGTAATGAAATTTTTAGTCCTTGGTTATCAATTTTAATAATAGTATTATTTTGTCTTTGTGGGATTCTGTATTCACTTAACGAAATCTGTGAGAATTATAAATGGAGTTTATGAATGCTAAATCCATGCTGGTATGATTTAAATTCAAATAAAAATACATGAGGGTCATTTATATTAAACAAACTGACCATAACCAAGAGTTTCATTTTCCATTTCCCTTCAATATTTACTGCCCTAACCTTGCACAAACCCAGAAGTGAGATAAGATATACATGTAAACCTTAACCTCCATTAAAACTGGAGTGAGACTGTGAAAAATTCCCCTGTGTGTGTAGGGGCAGGGGAAGGGTATTCACAGATTTGTTTAAAATTTATACATAAGATAAAAAGTGGAAAACATACACAAAACCAGTATAGTAATGTATTAGTCTAGAGCTAAGAACTTTTAATTGAGCACCATCACTAATAAATATTTAATGAATATACAGACACATACACCATTTAAATGTTTTTATTTTGGTTTCAACTTGAAACCAAACTGTTATATATTTTAAAATGGAAATAATTCTCCCTCGAGAAGCTTCAGATCTCATCAGCAGAAAATACTGTTACCTCCATTTATAAAATGGCTTTAACTTTTTCAAAGCATGTTTCAACCCATGAAATCGTATTTATTTATATGACTCCCTAGCAGAGAGGTAAAACAATATTTTGAGCCACTTTTGCCCTTCATGGGACCAAAGCACCTAAGAGAGGAGACAGAGCAAACCAGTGTTTCTTGAAGCACTGGTATTTTTATTAGCTATTAATTGAATTTCTTTTAATAACTAGCCTGTGAAGTAGATTTGTTGTTGTTGAGTCACTAAGTTCTGTCTGACTCTTGGCAACCCCATTGACTGCAGTACGCCAGGCCTCCCTGTCCCTCATTATTTCCTGGAGTTTGTTCAAAGTAGATATTACTAATTTTATTTTCTTCCAGGTAACCTAAGGCCTAGAAATCTTAAATTATTTGTCCAATGTCATATAGTCAGTAAGTGCTGCAACCAAGATTTAAAACCCAGGCCCATCTCATTCCAAAATCTACTATATCGGGCTGTTTGCGTTGAATGTTAGAAACCATATTACAAAAACAGGTCAAACTACTTAGTTGAATAGCCTTAAAAGAATTCATGTTTCATGAATCCCAGTGCCATGCAGAGGCAGAGGAAATAAAGCTCCAATATGTAAAATGTTTAAGCGAAGAGTATATGCCTCAGGTTTAAATTACAGGAACTGTCAAGTATCAAAGAAATTCAGTTGTAGTTATAAAAGGTTATGGAGTTTTGAGGTTTTATATCTGAGTCTTAAAGAATGAGTGAGTGAGACTGATCAAAAGTTACCAAAGGACTATTGTAACTTCAATTCCACTTATTTCTAAAGCAGTGTTTCTCAGATTTTGGCGCACATCTGAATCATCTGGGGAGTTTGCTAAAAACACAAATGCTACAAGTCAACTTGTAGAAATTTAGTCTAAAGCAGCATTTCCTGAATAATCTGAAGAACCAAAATAGGATCTGGGAAAAGAGGTTTATGGCCATGGACAAATAAATGTGGGAAATGTTGCTTTTGTAAATCCTCCAAGTTTAGTTGATATACTAATGAGCTTCAAATTTGTGCATGCACTGAAGGAACTATTTATACCAGATAGGGTCCTAAAGGTAGGATAGCTCCAGCAAGGGAGGATCGCAGAGGTTTTAAGTCTCTGAGCTGTGGAGAAAAGAAAGACTTGTGAGCAGCAAGCTAAAACAAGATCAGAGGCGGACAGAAATTGATTTGTGCATCAGACTGAAAGCCAGAGGCAAAAAATCATGCTTTGGTCAAGAGACGGAGAGAAGGGAGGAGGTAAGGATGAGGTCTGGGAAGCTGGACTGTTCAGGCTTCTAATCCAGGAAATGGATTTTATGTGTTTAAATGTGTATTCAGGTTGCCTTCTGGTGAGTGGAGTAGTCAGTCAAGCAGGGCCCCCTGTAGTCGACCATCCAGATACTACACAGGCTTCAAGGTCTGGCTCAGGGGTTTGAGGAGGCAGCCTTTCTCTGAATATACTAACTTACCTTTCTCCAGGCATTTCCTGACTTAAACTGTCTTTGTTGCTGTTGTTTAGTCACTAAGTCGTGTCTGACTCTTTGCAACCTCTGGGACTGTAGCCCACCAGGTTCCTCTGTCCATGGGATTTTCCAGGCAAGAATACTGGAGTGGGTAGCCATTTCTTCCCCTGGGGGTCTTTCCAACCCGGGGATCAAATCCTTGTCTCCTGCATTGGCAGGCTGATTCTTCACCACTAGGGAAGTCCTGAACTGTCTTTACTTTTTCCAATTTTCTCCTTCTTACTTGATCATATGCTATTATTCACTTTTCACTTTCATGCATTGGAGAAGGAAATGGCAACCCACTCCAGTGTTCTTGTCTGGAGAATTCCAGGGATGGGGGAGCCTGGTGGGCTGCCGTCTATGGGGTCACACAGAGTCGGACACAACTGACGTGACTTAGCAGCAGCAGCAGCATTAGCCAATAATTCTTTTATGCGTCCTTTTCTAGCGAATTATACTAAGTTTTTGAGAGTGGAAATTGCATCTTGTATTTCTCAGTGACTCCATAAATGCCGAGGATGACAAAGGCAGCTGTTTAGGTTATCAAGTGTGTGTAGTAAACCACCTCAAAAACAGTTTCTTAAAGCATCAACTGTTTGTTACTTCCCATGGTTCTGTGGGTTGACTGGGTGGCTTTCTACCTAGGACTCTGGGAAGGCTTAGAGGACCGAAATGTCCCAGTTCACAGGTTGGCAGCTGATGGTGGGGCCAGCCCAACTGGGTCTGTGTGTGATCTCTGCATCACAGAAGGTCCCATGATCAGAAGGGTTCCACATCTGGAGTTTATTGCTCCATTCTTGGCATCTTGAAATTCATATTTTTTTTTTCTTTCCATTTGTATCTGGTACATGAAGAAGGAAGGGAAATTGAGTACAGGTGCCCCAGGGATGGGAGACTTAGCTCATGTGTGGTCTCATTTCTATCTCCCCGAAGCTCCAGGATGGTTTCTTGGCTGCCTGTATGCTCCCACTCCTTGTCTCCTCCTTCCCATACCTGCCCCCAACAAACCTTGCCCTCTGCCCTATCACATCTGTGAGATGAACGCCAGCAGGAGCCCAGGAGCAGACTTGGAGAGCCCACGGTGCTGTCATCTTGGGTCATGCAATATCTTGGGGCACCCCAGGAAGGCGTCAGTCCTGCCTGGGTTGGCAGGACCATGGAGAGTTTGGTAGACAACTCTTGACCACTGCTAGCCCAGGTTTTGAACATGCCCCACTGTGGAGATAGCAGTCCTTTGGGATGACCCAACTACTGTCCATTGGACCTAAAAGAGTTTAGGATATGCTACCCACAAATATGGCACCTTGGCATAATAAATATCTTCAGTTCAGTTGCTCAGTCGTGTCCAACTCTTTGTGACCCCATGGACTGCAGTATGCCAGGCCTCCCTGTCCATCACCAATCCCAGAGTTTACTCAAACTCATGTTCATTGAGCCAGTGATGTCATCCAGCCATCTTATCCTCTGTCATCTCCTTCTCCACCCACCTTCAATCTTTCCCAGGATCAGTGTCTTTTCCAAGGAGTCAGTTCTTCACATCACGTGGCCAAAGGATTGGAGTTTCAGCTTCAGCATCAGTCCTTCCAAAGAATATTCAGGGCTGATTTCCTTTAGGATTGACTGGTTGGATCTCCTTGGTGTCCAAGGGACTCTTAAGAGTTAAATTTCTTAACCTGAAGGAATCCTTTTTTTAATGGTGAAAGCAGAAAGGTCACTCTGACCTACCTCCTCTTCACCTTCCCCTGAAACAGATCTAAAAACTCCCAGGTGAAAGATACCCTGCCTGGACCAGAGGAAGGGAGACATTCTTATCACCAGAGATGGGGGACTGGGTGCCAAGGAATTTCTGCAAACAAACCTTGTTATACTAACTTTTGTCTTTCTAGTTACTTCTTCACCATTTACTACCCTAGCTCAGACCTCTTTGTTTTGTCAATTCTTCACAAATGTATTATTTCTTTGTCTAAAAGGTGTAAAAGCTTCCTGCTCTGGTTACTCTAAGTCTTCATTCTCTTGTGAAGTCTTCCACAAATATTTAAAATTTAAATAGTAAGAATAGTGAAGTAATATTATTAAAGAGTAAAAATGTAATACCATCTGTAAGTTTTTCTCTTGCCAATCTATCTTTATCAGCTTAAGTTTCAGACCCAGCCAAGGACCCTAAGAGGGTTAAAGAAAACTTTTTCTTCCTCTAAAGGGTGTTGGATGTGAGGGAAGGAGACTGACTCTGACCCTGGCTGGGGACCACATTTTGATTTTGCATTGGACCCTGACAATGATGTGGCTAGCCCTGGATGCTGGTCTCCTTTCCTAGGGTTGGGGGAATCTTTGTTCTCCTGCATGTTGGTCTTCTAACATTACAGCAATTGGATTCCAGGGGTTCCAGAACACCACAGCAGAAGCTGGAGATCTCTTAAGGTTCACTCTTGGAAGTATGCAGAATCACTTTTACACATTCTATTTATCAGTTACAGGACCAGTCCAGAATTGGGGAGAGAGGATATATACTCAAACTTAAGGAATATTGGCAAGTGCACAGCCAGAGTGTGTGGGACAAGAAAGACTGTCAAATGTCTTGTCTACCATTCAGTTGAAAGCATCAAAGGGTATAATAGTGAAGAATAGCCCTTGAGTAAGAGAGTGAAGAAAAAGTGAAGTTGCTCAGTTGTGTCCGACTCTGAGATCCCATGGACTGTAGCCTACCAGGCTCCTCTGTCCATGGAATTTTCCAGGCAAGAGAGCTACAGTGGGTTGCCATTTCCTTCTCCAGGGGATCTCCCTGACCCAGGGATCGAACCTGGGTCTCCCACATTGTAGACAGACGCTTTACCATGTGAACCACCGTCAAATGGGGGCTCAAATCTCTGCTCTACCACCTGATGGCTGAACTTATTTATTTCCTTGGAACTTCAGTTTCCTCATCTGTTACATGAATGTTGTTGCTGCTGCTGCTGCTAAGTTGCTTCAGTCGTGTCCGACTCTGTGCGACCCCATAGATGGCAGCCCGCCAGGCTCAGCCATCCCTGGGATTCTCCAGGCAAGAACACCAGAGTGGGTTGCCATTTCCTTCTCCAATGCACGAAAGTGAAAAGTGAAAGTGAAGTCGCTCAGTTGTGTCTGATTCTTAGCGACCCCATGGATTGCAGCCTACCAGGCTCCTCTGTCCATGGGATTTTCCAGGCAAGAGTGCTGGAGTGGGGTGCCATGGGCTTAAATATAATACGAACAGTGCTTGGTACCTGCTCAACATTCAACATATGGCAGCTACTGTCACAGTGGAGTCACAGAGTTTCCTCCCATGGAGAGGATAACAGCTTCTACTGCAAAAAAACTTCAACAAGTACAGACTTGTCATTCATTCCATGGCTAATAAAATGTTGGATGGTCCTTGGGAAGTTGGCTATGACTAAATATTTACCTGAAGAGTGTGTTCACCTGTGAATACCTGAGAAGTGTTCATATTATTGGAAGATACATAATTCTGATGGAGGCAACATTTTAATATAAAACATTTTTTCAGAACTTGACTAACAGTCAATTCTAATACAAGGAGAGAGGATATGAAGCAGCTAAGCATCCTTTTCAGAAGTTGGGGTCCCGCTGAAGGGGAAAAAGGAGAATCTGGGTACTAAAGACACGTCTCCTCCTGAACATGAGTGGTGATGAATCAGTAGGCATTTTGGTGACTGATCTTTAATTTAAAATAGTGCAGCAGACACCCCCTCAGCAAATGTCAGAGAAATTTGACGTTTTATTACCTTCTATTTATTTTTTGACATGATATGGAATGCAAATAATTGTTGCTAAACCTGAGAATCTCTGACCTTTAGTTTCTGCCCAAGCACTTTTCACTCAAAGTTATAAAAAGAATATATACCTCTTCAGTGAACAACAGAAACTCTTTCTCCTCTAAGCCTAACATTGTACTCCTACTTCCATTTGGGTAAAAATAATCACTGTGATGATAATAAAATTAATACAATCGCTCAGGACATCTGTCATTGTTATAACTGGAAATGAACCAGTGAAGAAAAGGTGAAGAGAGACCCTCTGGCTAAATTGACCGAAACATTCTGCAACAATGGAGAATAATAAAATACAATCAAGACTGAAAGTGACCTGAGGCTTTAAGTATCAGAGCACTTAATGGGACATGAAGACCACGTAAAGGTCAGCAGCTCAGACGTGACCTCCGGGTTATAATATATAGGTTATTAAAGAGTCTGAACCTCTTTAAATGTGTGTAACATCTTGAAATGTACATTTTTTTCTCAATTTGCATCAAAATAAAACAGCATTTTTCATTTATTAAACTGACAAAATTTTCTACAAGATAACCATCAATATTCAAGGGTGTGGTGAAAGTGAGAGTTCACATTTCTGAAAGGTGATTAGCTCATAATCTATCAAGTAGCTCAGGAAAGTTCCTAACTTTGTAGCCAACAATCATCCTTTTAAGAAATCTTGAAAAAAATTTAAAACTTCAAAAAATAGGTATGTGCAAAAAAGTTCATTACAACTATATATATATATTACACACTCACATACACACAACAACAGGAGATGGTTTAATTACAGTATATCCTGCCACTTAAAAGTAGTTTATGGAAGACACTTAATGACAGGGAAAAAACCTCTCATAAAATGCTATTTGGTTTAAAAAAGGCAGACAAAATTACAGAGCATTGCCCTTTTCAATATGTGCTTTGAAACAAAACAATTGAAAAATGGAGAGACACAGAGATGAGTTAGCTCAGTGGTAAAGAATCTGCCTGCCGAGCAGCAGACTTGCGGTCGATCCCTGGATCAGGAAGATCCCCTGGAGAGGAAAATGGCAATCCATTCCAGGCCTGGGAAATCCCATGAACAGAGGAGCCTGGTGGGTTACAGACAGGGGTTGCAAAGAGTCAGACACAACTTGACAACTAATCTACAAGAAAGAAAAACACATAGATCCCTCCAGACAAATTTCCACCCTAAGAAACTCCAGGTAATGAAACTCAGTGCCAAAGAAGTGACATAGAGACAGTTAAGGGCCAGAGTCCGCTTTGGAAGCAGAACTGAGGTGAAGGGGTTCTTCAGTTGCGGGTTGCCTGGGACTGAGAGCCAGTCCTATGGTAAAGAGGCAGGACCTTGGACAGCAGAGTAGCCAGAAGGCCTTTGCTGTAAACAAAGGGCCTCGAGCCAGGGTTGTCGCTAACTGTGTCCATGCTAACGGGAACCATGAAGCACCATCTCTAAAAGACGTCCATCAGGAATGTCATAATTTAATAGATATTTCTACCGGAAGTTCTTTGTGGTAATGCCCAGTGATAGGCATTACACTGAATACAAATTTGCTCTTCCAATTATTGTTTTTCATTCCTTAAAAATGGTTAAGTGGTATCTGAAGAAAAGGTCAACAGATTTCATAGAAAGATTCCAGACTTCCTGACAGTTTGGTTTATTCTGGAATAAATAACCAACAGCTATTAACCTCAGGATAACCAATGAATGTTGAATGTTGACATGGGAGGCCAAACATCATTATAAACAACATGTTAATCTGATATTTTCCAATGCTTATTAGGAGACCTTGGATTTAAACGGTAGGGTGTTGTCTGCTATCAATTCCACGTGTATGAATATACTGCTGAAATACAGTAAAATGTAAATTCATGAACCCAGTATTTTTGCCACGAAGACTTCAAAACTCTAATGAACATGTCACTTACATTTTATGATGAAAAGATGAAGCCACTGCAACTCATATAAATATCTTTACTTCTGAGGGGCATGAGCTAGAAGATGACTTAGAAAATAACATATGCAAATTGCATGCATTCTTTTAAAAAAACTAAACTAGAGCACTGCTCAGTTAAATATTCATAAAATAATGTCTTAAAATGTTCATCTTTATATGCTGACTTACATCCTGCAGATAAAGGTGTTATAGTATATTTTAATCTCTAGTTTGGAAGTAAGTACAGTGTAAATCTTAAATGAGTAAAGCTATGTCAAATAATATCATTGTGGTCTCCCATGCAGCTAAAAGATTGTCCTCAGTTTTGCCCCAAACCTCTGTTATGGATGAACAGTGCATTCATTCAGCAGCCAACAACCATTTATTGAGTGTCTACTATACCTTACACACTGGGGAGTTGATGGTGAATAGGATTCACACGGTCCCTAGCCTCCTCCGGGGTACCCTCTAGTGGGTGTGACAGATAAACACTAGAGAATGAATAAGTAAAATAGTTACCAATGGTGAGGATGATGAACAAAGGGCTAGTTTAGACTCAGTATTCTGATACGGCTGCTGCTGCTGCTGCTAAGTCGCTTCAGTCGTGTCCGACTCTGTGCGACCCCATGGACTGCAGCCCACCAGGCTCTGCTGTCCCTGGGATTCTCCAGGCAAGAACACTGGAGTGGGTTGCCATTTCCTTCTCCAATTCATGAAAGTGAAAAGTGAAAGTGAAGTTGCTCAGTCGTGTCCGACTCTTAGTGACCCCATGGACCGCAGCCCACCAGACTCCTCCATCCATGGGATTGTCCGGGCAAGAGTACTGGAGTGGGGTGCCATTGCCTTCTCCGATTCTGATACGGTATTAAGTATTAAACTGGAAACTTAGAAGTTTTTTTTTTAATAATCTTTGAAAAGTTTCACTGTGACTATGGAAGACTCAGATCTCAGAGGCTACTCCTATATGTAACTGCAATTTTCGAATAATGGTTATTGCCGTTGTTGTTCAATGCTAAGTTGTATCAGACTGTCGATTGCAGCATGCCAGACTTCCCTGTCCTTTTCTATTTCCCAGAGTTTGCTCAAACTCATGCCCCTTGAATCAGTGATGCTATCCAACCATCTCATCCTCTGTTGCCCTCTTCTCCTTTTGCCCTCAATCTTTCCCAGCATCAGGATCTTTTCCAATGAGTTGGCTCTTTGCATCGTGTGGCCAAAATATTGGAGCTTCAGCTTCAGCATCAGTCCTTCCAATGAGTATTCAGGGTTGATTTCCCTTACAATTGACTGGTTTGATCTTGCAGTCCAAGGGACTCTGAAGAGTCTTCTCCAGCACCACAGTTTGAAAACATCAATTCTTTGGTGCTCAGCCTTCTTTATCGTCCAGCTCTTACATCCGTATGTGACTACTGGAAAAATCATAGCTTTGACTGCTTGTGCTGTGCTTAGTCACTCAGTCATGTCTGACTCTTTGTGATCCCATGGACTGCAGTCCACTAGGCTCCTCAGTCCATGGGCATTCTCCAGGAAAGAATCCTGGAGTGGGTAGCCTATTCCTTCTCCAGGGGATCTTCCTGACCCAGGAATCAAACTGGGGTCTCCTGCATTGCAGGAGGGTTCTTTACCAGCTGAGCTATCAAGGAAGCCCTAGCTTTGACTATATGGACCAGGGGAACTTGTCAGCAAAGTGATGTCTCTGCTTTTTAATATGCTAAATTTGTCATAGCTTTTCTTCCAAGGATCAAGTATCTTTTAATTTTATGGCTGCAGTCACTGCAGTGATTTTGGAGCCCAAGAAAATAAAATCTGCTACTGTTTTAATTTTTTCCCCATCTATTTGGCATGAAGTGATGGGCCTGGATGCAATGATCTTAGCTATTTGAATGCTGAGCTTTAAGCCAGCTTACTGGAGTGGGATGCCATTCCCTTCTCCAGGGAATCTTTCCAATCCAGGAGTCAAACCCAGGTCATCTCCCTCATTGCAAGCAGATTCTTTACCATCTGAGCCAACACGGGAGCCTGAATATTGGTTAGACTTGTGTAACAGCTTATTGGTTTAGTTTGAGACAAATTAGACATCTGGAAGATCTATGCTGGACTGCCGGGAAGTTCCTAGTATCTTAGGAATGCCATAAGTTCTGGTGATGCCCTATGAGATACTAACCCTTGGGTCTAACTGAGGCTGAAGCCAAACTGAGGACTGGATCACACTCCCGGGGGCCAGACCGGATTCCTTCCCCAGTGCTTACTTTTCAGTTTGTGCTGCACGTTATCAGATGGTGCTCGTTAAGCTCTGAAGGTTCTGTCTTCTTTTTCTTCTTAGATCAGATCATGCCCAGCTAAATCTGTACATACACCAACTCTTCAGCCCTCTTTTCTCTGCTATTTATGTTCATGTTACCCTTTTCTCCCCCTTCTACCTTCCAACTCCTCAAAGTAACAGATTGGCTATCTGACGTGGTCTTTCTGAAAGAGGGATTCTTGGCCTGAAATCCAAGAACAGTGGCTCTTAAGAAAGACGAGAAGCCACAGAATGGCTAAGATCATCTGGGTAGAAGAGAACAGCAAAGCTCAATAAGGGATATCATGTATATTTATCTGTGCTTTTCTTCATTTCTCAGTATTTCAGTTAATGTAAATAGTAAAGTAAAGTAAAAGTAAAAAGTGGCTCAGTCATGTCTGACTCTTTGCGACCCCATGGACTGTAGCCTACTAGGCTCCTCCATCCATAGGATTCTCCAGGCAAGGATACTGGAGTGGGTTGCCCTTTCCTTCTCCAGGGGAGAAGTTACTAGCAGTCTGTTAATGAAAGGAATGTCTCAAAAATCAGAGAATGGCACCAGGCCCCTCACCCACAAGATGTATTTTGAGATAATCTTGGCCCCAGGCAAGTCATCCCGGGCCATAAAACGATTGATTTGAATCTTGTAGAAAGGCAGATTCAGTTCAGTTCAGTTGTTCAGTCATGTCTGACTCTTTGCGACCCCACGAACTGCAACACGCCAGGCCTCCCTGTCCATCACCAACTCTTGGAGTTTACACAAACTCATGTCCATCAAGTCAGTGATGCCATCCAACCATCTCATCCTCTGTCGACCCCTTCTCCTCCTGCCCTCAATCTTCCCCAGCATCAGGGTCTTCTCCAAAGAATCAGTTCTTCACATCAGGTGGCCAAAGTATTGGAGTTTCAGCTTCCACATCTGTCCTTCCAATGAACACCCAGGACTAATCTCCTTTAGAATGGACTGGTTGGACCTCCTTGCAGTCCAAGGAACTCTCGAGAGTCTTTTCCAACACCACAGTTCAAAAGCATCAATTCTTCAGCGCTCAGCTTTCTTCACAGTCCAACTCTCACATCCTTACATGACCACTGGAAAAACAATAATTTAGTTTACATAGATTAGGAGAACAACGTCTGAGTATAACAAACTGGTTTGTCAAGTCGGTTCTGAGCCTAAATCTGAGCTTTTAGGCGGCATCAACTTGAAGATAGAGTCTAGGGTAAATGCATAGTACGTTAACATAGCTTAAGACAAACATTTCCATTAAAAAATGCATTGGTTAGGTCAATATTTGAGAAATGTTAAGTTCAGGTAAATAGACTATTATTTATGCTAAATAATTCTTAACCATGTGTCTCCCCACCTCCTGACACAAGAGGACCACAATCCTAGTTCATATAAAAAGTTCATCAGAGCTACTCCTTACAGGTGTAAATTTACACTAACCTAGAAGGGGTTTCCTGGAGAAAGGAATGGCACCCCACTCCAGAGTACTCTTGCCTGGAAAATCCCATGGATGGAGGAGCCTGGTAGGCTGCAGTCCATGGGGTCGAGAAGAGTCGGACACAACTGAGCGATTTCACTTTCACTTTTCACTTTCATGCATTGGAGAAGGAAATGGCAACCCACTCCAGTGTTCTTGCCTGGAGAATCCCAGGGATGGCGGAGCCTGGTGGGCTGCCGTCTATGGGGTCGCACAGAGTCAGACATGACTGAAGCGACTTAGCAGCAGCAGCAGCAGCAGCAGCAGCAGCAGCAGCAGAATCAACCAAGATACAACGTGTCTTGAGAATGCTTTGGCAATGCATAGCAAAAGGCTTAAAAGTATTCATATTGCCTGACATAGTAACCCCCTATCTTGGCAAATGGCTACTTCCAGAACTATGGGTGTCATCTTTGACTCTTCCCTTTCCCTCAATTTATTTTCAGTCTTCTGAAAATCCTAAGGCGCTACATTTGTAAGGATCCAACCATCTGTTCAGCACCTTCCCTACTCACAGACTGTCATGACTGTGGATGACTTTGACAACCTTCTAAAGGATCTTTGTATTTACATCTTTGCTCTCAATTGTCCACGCAGCAGCCACAGTGATTCTTTTAGTGAAATCTAAGTGAGGTCTGCTCATTCCCTTAATATCGCCCTGTCTCTGGTGGACTGAATCTATGTAATCTGGTCCCGGTCTTCTTCTCTAAGGGCTCTGAACTCAGTGTATCCCTCAGCCCCCATCACTCTCCTCCTTGCAGTTTAGCAAATAAGCCAAGCACAATTTTGCCTCAGGATCATTGCACACATCATTCCCTCAGCTTGGAATGCTCTTCCTTCAGGCAGGACTACCATCACACAGTTCAGAAAGGTCTTCAAATTTATCAAATGTCAAACTTATCAGAAGCCTTCTGTGGCCACCCTGGCCCCTGTAACTCTCTTCCTTTTCTCTCTGCTCTACAATTTTATTTTTCTCTGTAGCCATGGTCACCACTTGGCATCTGTATGTATTTCTTTTCTCTCTCTCTCTTTAGAACATAAGTGCATGAGAGCAAGGGCTTCACTTCGTTCTCTGCTGTGTGTGCAGGGCTAGAGGAGTGCCTGGCGCATAGGACGACTTCACTAAGTGTTTGCTGAATCACTGAGTTGAGTTTTTAATTGCCTTTGACTCCCTTTACTTCCTTTTGGGTACTTCTACAGTCCACCTATTAGGTTATAAATCAGGGCGTATCAGTATACAGAGCTCTGGGTCAAGTTTTATCTAACAGTAATTATGAGGGTGTGGGTGTGACTTTCTGAGAATTGGAGCTGAAACTTACTACCAGAATAAATAAAAATCACTCTAGCTTCCAGGTTTCTTCTTTCCTTGTTACACCCCAACACTTTTTAACAGCCTTTGGTATTGGTATGAAAGTCACTTCCTGCAAAAAGTTCCCTAATCCCCAGTTCCTACTCCAAAATCCCCAATACATTATTTTCCTGCTGTGTGTTTCATAGTATCCCACTTTCCCCCTACTAAAGCACTTCCCACATTTACTTTTATTCATGTTTAATTGTGATTCTGTCTCGCTGCTGGGCTGTCAGTATGATAAGGGCAGAGACCAAATCTATTCTTTTCATCAGTGTCTCTTTAGCACCAAACATGATGGAATTCATTCAGACTGTCATTGTCAAATGGATTAAAATCTGAATGGATGAGTGAATGGACCACTGGTTTCCACCTCTAGGAAAAGCATGTCATGCGCAACCTCCCAGCGCCCTTGCCTGCCGGGTCATTCCATGTGGGTGACTACTGCAGACTCTTTTGGGAGGCAGAGAAGGCAGGAGAGTGAAGTCTCTGTTACGAGATGTGCAGTAGAGGAAACAAGCCAACTGCTGCCTCCATCCCTGCTGCAGGAAAAGGGCTCAGGAAATACCCCGGGATGAACCCCTCTCAGACCGTCTTCAATCCAGCCCAAATACACTTTACCTCAGAGAGATTTCTCCAAAGTATTTTGAAATCATTGATCAGTTTGCTTAGTGACTAATAAGTATACCTTTGAGGCTTTGTCTGTGCTTTCAAGGATCTTTCAAAGCAAAGTTAAGGATGGGCCAGAGAAAAATGTGCAGAGAATCAGATGTAACGCTGAAAACCAGTATAACAATCCTTGCAGGGGTTATCTTAACCGAGGATCTACTAAAGATGACAGGAGAATTTGGTGAGACCTTGCAGAACTTATGCTTTGAATGTAAACAAAGACAACAAATGTTTCTGAGCATTTATGCATATCCTCATATTTGGCTCTAATATTAACCTAATACTCCTCCTAAGAAATTGGTGAATCATTTGACCAAACGTGGCTGATGGCAATCACTTTGGCTTCTCAGTTTTGAGTCTCTTGTCTTCCATGGCGTGAGCTGGTTTGCTTTGAAATATTCTCTTCTTTCCATGCAGTGTAGGGAATTCTCTTTCTCCTATGAGAGCAGCATCTTCATCAATTCTATTTCTATGTCTCTATGTCTCTAGCTTGTACTTCCTTTTGTTTCAAGTTGGCCACGGATTAATGCTAAGACATTCAGTGTGTCTGATGCCTTTCACCTGGGGAGTCCTGTCTGGTCCTCTTTCTCTGCTTGCTTTATTCTGTGTGCTCTTTCAGCTGAAATGAAGGTGAAAATTATGTAGGTATCTCTGTGCTTTTTTTTTGCCTAGAATAGAACAGTTTTGAGATTGAATTCACTTGGAAAAAAGTCTCCTTATCTGCACAGAAATTATCGACTGTGCTACTGTACTTCCAATGATGAATAATCAAAATGTCCCAGGGGCTGCAGTAGCTTGGGGCTCTGCTGTTTAACCATATCATGCCCAGCAAGTGGACTGTGTATCCTCATTAATGTGACTATTCCTCAGCTTCATTCTGAATAGTGTTTAGGAAGGTTTTAATGTTTTGAGATAAATGCAATTTACTTCAATCAAATCTTTTCTTACTTGAAGCTCTTAATTCACTTACTATTGAATATATACTATTCGCCAGGAACAAAATCCTAGAGATAAACCAATAAGAAAGAAATTACAGGCTAATGCAGGAGAGGGGAAAGAAAACAACCAATTAAAATGCAGGGTGATAAGTGGCATAATTGATATCATTATAGAGTTTCGGGTACTCTGGACACATCTCTGAAGAGTATCGTAGGGCTTCTGTCTTTTGTTTTGACCATCATAATGATTTTAAAATACAATTAAATAGTGTTAAGTATATTCACATTAAAGAACATTGTTTAAGACAAGGATAAGGGCATTATTTGATACCTTTATGATATTATGGAAGCACCAACTTTGGTAATATGAGCATATTTGCTTTGAGTGATACTGTTTCCATGACTCTCTGATGTTTGTCCCTCCTGGTGTTTTGTACTATTGAAAAATACCTACTCTGATATACTCAAAGAGATCTATTTATTAATCTCCAAACACATTTAACATTCTGACTCCTACGTCTTCAATCATGCCTTTCTCTTTTTCTGCAATGCCATTACCTATTTTCCCCACATATCCACAGCTTTGGTCTACCTGCACACCCACCCCAAGGAGCAAGACAAGCCCTGCCTAAAACCTGCTTGCTTCAATGCTCAAATCACCCATGCCAAAAAATCATTGCCCCACTTGACACCTGTATCAACTTATTTGAAACTTAGCATATGTTACTTTGGAATATTATCCTGACAATATATAAATCCTATTTCACCAACAAAGGTACCAAAGGTACCAGGTTTTAATAATAAATCACATGGACTTAAGACTCGTAAGCATGGATTTAAAATATAGTAGAAGTTACTATGTGCAGAGGCGGTACTCAACATGAGGATATGAGGACATGATGACAAGAAGAGGCTCCCGTGATTGAGAACCTTACTACCCAGTGCTTTCATTTATACGATCCTATTTCCTCTCTCAAAAAAAAATCTATGCAATAGTTAAGGAAGACATATTATCCTAATTTTATGATAATGGTATTGACAGTAGAGAGACTAAGCGGTCAGCTGATGGCAGAATAAAGACCAGTGCTGTTTTCCAAGGAGATGCAACAACATACGTAGCCGAGAGAACATGGGCTGCTGGAGAGAGAGTGCTTTGGATTCCCACTCTGGTAATGGCCAGCTGAGCCGACTTGGAATAATTACTTAATATCCCAGAGCTTCAGTTACCTGGTCTTTGAAATCTAGTTGATAATGCCTACTTTATAGAGTTGTTGGAAAGATTAAATCAAATCCATATAAGCGATGTCCAGTGCATCCCCGGTAACAGCACATGGTAGGTACTCGTTCACAGTGTTGCTTTGGTGTATCTGCCCACTTAGCCACAAGCAGTGCCTAGTAAGCCCTCAATAGATGATAGTTATTATTATTACTACTACTGCAGCTACTACTATATTGCTATTACAGCTTCTATGTCACGAGGGCTGAGACCCGGGCAGTGCGTGTCAGCACGAGTACCAGTTCTTTATAGCTGCACGATCTGACTGTGCCAGTGTCCATTTTGATTGGCTGGTGGCTTTGCTATTTTAGATGGGAGATATTTTGTACAACACTCCTGCCCATAAGTGTTGTGGGACTGTTTTATGCATTTTTATCCAGTGTAGGTAACCTCCTATAACTAATGGCTCTACTTTTCTCCATCAGCACACACCTGCCACAAAGAAGCATCCCACTCAAAGCACTACTAGACTAACACAGTTCTGAAGAACATCCACAATACTTGGCACATGACCCATTGACAGCCCATCTTGCTTAGGGATTCTCTGTAAATATTAATACTATACCAGGGAGCTGGATATCAGGGAAATACCTTGAAGTTGGGTTTAATGAACTAGCAGCCATGGAACTGATTTCCTTATCGCTCTCATTCAGGAATTTCCATTTGGCTATATTTCAGACAGGTCAGACGTTTCCTACATGTGATTCAATTTAATTTAATTTATGATCCTTGCTCAATAATCATGACTCCAGGCTAATAGATGCTTTGAAAAGAATCAGAGTGTAGCAAGCGGGCCTTTCAGATGACTTAGGTCTCAGGGCATTTTTCCACTGTACCCTCAGCCTTAATACAACCAGGAGAGAAGGGTAGAAGAGAAGCTTCATTAAACATCCAGAGGCAATGGAAATACAAAGCCAGTGAGCTGGATGGGACCATAACCCGCATTAACATGGTTCTTTTGAGTAAATCTGCCTGTGCCAATGGCGTAAGTGTAAATGCACGTGGGATTTTCAAATGACCTTTGCCTCGGGTGCCAGGGAACAGGCTCCTGGCAACAGCAGCGTCTCTGACTCTCTTAGCATCATTCCTCTGACAAAGAAAGTATCGTCACAGTCCGAACTGAGGGCATGTGCTACTTGGGGGAGTAGTAACAGAGATTAAGGGGTATGCAATGCAAGTGTGCTCTTGTAATGAAATCTCCTGTACTTACTGCCTGGTTAGAACTCATGATTGCCACAGTATGCCTCTGTGATCAGGCTGAGCATAATGAAAAATAGCAGCAAAGCTTAGCTTTTCAGATGGCTTATATCAGGAATGGATAGAAGTGTTTTCAAGGCTGAGGTGGTAATGAAGAGGAATCCATGATGCAGAGAATAGCAACTGATGCTTATTCATGGATAAAGGAGTGGTTCTCTGGGTGAGAGATCAATTTGCTGGAGGAGTTCCTACACCTAGGTCTTAGTGATTTAATGTCTCTGCCCAAATGTCAACAGCACACTGTGCTCCAGACTATCCCGTCTTCCTAAGGGATTGTGTCATTTTCTTTCAGAAGTAATATAGCTTTACTGCAGGTGGGAGTCAAGAAAGAAAAGTACAAATTTTCTGGAATAGAATTTGACTACACATGCATGTGTGCATACACACACACACATACACACACACACACACACACACACATGCTCCAGAAACAGGGATCTCACTTCTAGGCATTTAGGTATTTATCCTAAGGAAATACTCGTGTTTGTTGCAAAGGTTTAATTATAAAGCTGTTCACTGCAATACTGTCTATATTTTATGAGAAAAACCATAAGCCACCCAGATATCTAACAGTTATAAATAAGTTACAAAATCATAGTACTACTATATAATAGAATATCATTAGCAAAAGAAATACTTGTAGAGAAAGTTTAAGGACAGGAAAAGTGTTTCATATGCATTGTATATGTAAAATATGTATATAAGGTGGGTAATAAGAATATACATACAATATGGACAGAGATCATTTTGGGTGATAAGATTTGGCTGTTTGTTTTATTCTTTTTTGCTTAATAATATAAGAAAAGGCATTACTTTTATAATAAGAAAACTGTTTTTCTTTTCTCTAAAGAAAAAAGAGGAAAATTAAAACTATGAAAATAAGTATGTGTCAGTTGTGTGCATACATAATTATAGATTATTAGAGCCATTCATAAATATTTATCTATTAATATATATGTGACTATGACTCCATATCAATATGTGGTATAGGAAGTTTTCATTTTATCTGCAACTATTGTTCTTCCTGGCTGTGCACAGAAAATATCTGACAGAGCTACACAAGAATGTTGTCCATTCAGGGGGTTCTTTATCATCATTTGTGCTCCCACCATAATTGATACACATCCCATATTGTCCCATCTTGCTGTTTCCTCCCCTTGGTGTATCTTTTCTCATCCATCTTTAGAAAGCCTACCATTCATCAAGGCCCAATTCAACCCCAACTTTTGTGGATTCCTCTAATTATACTCATTCAGAAGTAGATTCTAATTCATCTTTTTAGACTTTTGACATTTTGCCTGAGTTGTGTGCCTATCTTCTCTCCTCTAATAGACTGTAAGTTGATGGAGGGCAGAGTCTCTACTCATCTTTGTATATTCTGAAAATGGGAGGCAATGGTGGGATAGGTACTTAATATTCACTGAATGTTTAAATGAAGTAACTATTTTCAGAATTTAGAGACACATGAAGTCTGATTGTTTGCTTGAAAGTCTGACCCATCATACCACTGATCTGACTGTGAAACCAAATTAAGTATAGATCCCTGGCTATTTTGTGATGTTTTAAAAAACAGCTTCAAGTTTAATTAGCACTTACTCTTTGAAACTGGTTCTAACATAATAACTCAATGAGTACTTATGTATGACAATCACCTGAAAGGGAAGAACTCTGAAGAGTAATAACAATCGCAGTTTATAACCCTTTCCAGGAGCATCTTATCCCTGAGGACGTGCTAGCACAAAGGTTAGGAATAGGGTAGCTGGAAATGGTAGTCTTGTGACACGGGCTGCTGACCCATCTTTCCATGCCCTCCAAGGTGATATTGTTAAGATCCAAGCTGAGAGCTTCTGAAATGACATCTTGGGTGGGAAGCATTTTGCAAACCCTAAAGGGCAAGGGAAATGTTAGTTATAATTATTACTATTCAGAGAAATCTTTTTCGAAGTGGTTGGGGCATGAACCTTCCCATTTGAGAAGGTGAGTTCAGTACAGCTGGGTTGGTGCCGCACGAATTGTTTTTCTTTGTCTTTGAGAGCACACTTCAGAGGCCTGCCCTCTCTGGAAAATGACTTGATCTGTAAATGTCAATGATTCAAAAATATTTCTAAGGGGGATTCTAGCCACATACAAGTCAGAGGCTCAGTTAGAATTTCCTGATACTTGAGGCAAACACTCCTGTCCAGTCCCACATTAGGACTTTCCCTCTGACCTTATATTTCAAGGAGGGCTTCCCAATGGTGAGCCGAAACCTCCTGCGGAGTCCTCATTTGCCCCTCAGTCAGTATAAAGGACACTCTGATTAGAGCCTGCAAATGGCAAACATTTTAGTAGCTACGTTTACATTTATTCTTACTATTGTTCATAGAACGGATTCAAACGTGATTCCATTTACAGACAGCTCATAAATAGTTGGTTCTAAGTTTAGCCTTAATCCCTTTGGGAATGAGTTCCTTTTATGGTTCACAATGTGACTTCCTAGTTTGAAAAAGTAAAAAAAAAATAAGCAAATCCTCTAACACTTAGAGGAAAGCACATTCTATTTCATGAGCTTTCTTAAAAATTCTGGGGGCGTGCTTAAGCTACTTGCTTGCCAGAGTGAAGCCACAAAGGAGAAGGCAGAGGTGACAGAACTCGAAAACCCCTCCAAAGGGTAAACCAGAGGGAAGAGAGCAAAGAAACGATTCTTAGAATGCTCAGTCTATATAAACAAGAAAAAATTTCATAATATTTTAAAAACAAACAAAATCTAAAGCAAATTAGTCCATCAGACATTCATTCAGCTTGTCTAGCTTGAGAAATGATGAATTCAGAATAGGATAGCCACAGGATACTAATACCTTGTATTAGTTTCTCTAAGGTCCATCTAGTCAAGGCTATGGTTTTTCCAGTAGTCACGAGTGGATGTGAGAGTTGGACTATAAAGAAAGCTGAGTGCCAAAGAATTGATGCTTTTGAACTGTGGTGTTAGAGAAGACTCTTGAGAGTCCCTTGGACTGCAAGGAGATCCAACCAGTCCACCCTAAAGGAGATCAGCCCTGGGATTTCTTTGGAGGGAATGATGCTGAGGCTGAAACTCCAGTACTTTGCCCACCTCAAAGTGTTGACTCATTGGAAAAGAGTCTGATGCTGGGAGGGATTGGGGGCAGGAGGAGAAGGGGATGACAGAGGATGAGATGGCTGAATGGCATCACCGACTCAATGGACATGAGTTTGGGTGAACTTTGGGAGTTGGTGATGGACAGGGAGGCCTGGTGTGCTGCGATTCATGGGGTCTCAAAGAGTTGGACACAACTGAGTGACTGAACTGAATTGAACAACATTATTATGGGTTTTTACTTTGGTGTGTTAAATGAAAAAGCACAAAATTCCCACTGTTTTATAAAGTGAAGCTGTCCAAGCTTTTGACTACCACCCAGAATGAGAAGGTCCCAGGCCTAATGGAATCAGAGCCTGACTGAATCTATCCAGGTGAATGGATCAGGGTTCCGGATCAAGAGACAGCCTGACAGCACTATGGCTGCTCTAAACCCTACCCATTTCAAAACTCACACCATTGACTTGTTGCCATAACTCCAACCACTTAGATATAAAATACTAACTGACTTGTTGTTAATCCTTCACAGTGTAGCTCCCTCTCAATGACATTCTTTTGTTGTTTAAGTGGGCTTAAAGAAAGAAAGTGAAGTCGCTCACTCGTGTCCGACTCTTTGTGACCCCATAGACTGTAGCCCACCAGGCTCCTCCGTCCATGGGATTTTCCAGGCAAGAGTGCTGGAGTGGGGTGCCATTTCCTTCTCCAGATGATCTTCCTGAGCCGGGTCTCCCGCATTGCAGGCAGACGCTTTACCGTCTGAGCCACCAGGGAAGCCTTACCTGTCTTCTATTCAGGTGAATAGTCAAGTGCCTGTTGATTGGAATCTGCTGGTATTTTTTTAAGAGAGATTTTTTTTTTCCCCCTTGGGCTTGCAGGATCTTAGTTCCCCCATGAGGAATCAAACCTGGGCCCTTGGCAGTGAGAGCACAGGATCTTAACCGTTGGACCACCAAGGAATTCCACCAAGTGGGCTTAAGGGAATAATAATAAAATTAAAGAGATTTTCAAATACAGTAATTACATATCTTATCTTCCAAACCAGGGCATTTTTGAGAATAAAAATCTTGCTATTAATAATTTCTCCAGGAGAACAGGCATAAGCAAAATTGCCTAAGAAATTTTCTTTTTAAAAAAAATTTCCCCCTCTTTCTTTCTTCTTACCCACGAAAGGAAAAAAAAAAAAATGTGAAAGACTTTGAAATGACCCAGAAACATTATTGGGTATCTTCAATGCAGAACTGTTTCCTAAACACTCTTCCAGATTAGCTGATATTATAGGGTCCCCACAACTTTCACTGTCTTTGAACCATTATATTTCCCTCTGAGTTACACATAACTGGTAGAAATGGAAATGCCTCTTGTCTGCAGAGATAAAAGTTTAAAAAAAGATGGAAATACAATTGATTTCCTCCTGCCTCCTTTCCAATAAGACCATTTCACAACTGTTTATAAATTCATTTCAGCATTGTTTATTACTATTATATCTATGTTACTCTGAATTCATCTTTGAATTGGTTATGACTTCTTACTGGTTCTTAGTTATTAAATTAACTAAAATCTTTGAAATATGTTTGACATATGTTGATATTTATAGGATTTTATCATTTAAAAAATTCTTTAATATAAAAAATTTAATTTCTTCTGATTTTGCTCCTTACATTACCCATGGACTAGCAAATTCTCCATTTTACCATAATAATGGTTCCTTCATAGCTAAAGAGATCACTACCTTCTGAGGCCATTTATGCGTTTATTTAACATATGTTGGGTAATCACTAGGTTCCAGGAATTGATATAATGACACAGAGAGAAGAGATTATAAACAAGGAAGAATGGAAGCAGGGAGACCATTTGGGAGTCTATAATAAGTGCCCCAGTAGAAGATGAGGGGGTGAGGACTATGACGAATGTACTCTGACTATAACCACCTTAAAGGAAGAGCTGACAAGAAAAGGATTTACTAATGGAGTGGATGTGATGTAAAAATAAAAGAGAGAAGTCAAGGAAATCCCCAGGCTTTGGCATGATTAATGAGGTAATTTGTGGTGCCATTTTCTAGAGATTGGACGGACTGGGGACGGGGTTGAAGTGGAACACTCACTGCCCCAGCTGACTGGCTTCAGCTGAACAAGGTCACACTCCCTTCTTTGTCCAATGACTTACTGATACAGGGATAAAGCCTGACCCCATTGGCCGAATCAGATTCAACCCTGAATAGTCACACCAGCTCTGGGGCTCCCTCTGGGATAAACTGAGGCCTTTGTCCTGAAGGCAGCAGCACTTCTCCCTTTGCCTAATCCTGCTGCCATCATTCTCTTGTAGGAGTGGATCCTGAAGGCAAGCCCCCCAAAATTCTGCCTGTAGGTCTCCATCTCTGAAGCTGCTTTTTGGGACCAACCTACAACAGGGAGCTAGAGTTCAAGGATAAAGAGGTCTCCCTCACATCATCTTCCACATGCCTGTAAAAGGTACTGAAAGTAGATATTTGTGGGACTTTCCAGCTTCCCTGGTAGCTCAGACGGTAAAGCATCTGCCTACAATGCAGGAGACCCGGGTTCAATCCCTGGGTCGGGAAGATCTCCTGGAGAAGGCAATGGCAACCCACTCCAGTACTCTTGCCTGGAAAATCCCATAGATGGAGGAGCCTGGTAGGCTGCAGTGCACGGGGTCGCAAAGAGTCAGACACAGCAGCGACTTCACTTTCTTTCTTTCTTTCCAGGTAGGCCAGTGGTTAGGACTTCATTTTCCAATGCAAGGGGTGTCAGATGGCTATGATCCCACGTGCCTCGTGTCCAAAACACCAAAACATAAAACAGAAGCTATATTGTAACAAATTCCATAAAGATTTTAAAAACAGTCCACATCAAAAACAAAAAGAAAATAGATATTTGATGCTAGACTCTGCCTGCTTATCCTCTCCTCACTCTACCCTCCCCCTGCCCCCTCAAAAGAGAAATGAATGGCTCTCCATCACCCTTTGCCAGCCTCTTTCAGGATATATCACAACCTACCCTTTGTATTTTCATTCTTATCTCTCACCACTTTGCTGTAACCTCCCAATACAACCTACATTTTTAATTGGAGTAACTATTTACTGTTTCTTGGAGACTAAAGATAGTTTAAACTTATGATGATTGTTCAACTTAGAGATTTTTCAACTTTATCACAGAGCTAAAACCGCTGTTTGAAAATTGAATTTGGATCTTTTCCTGGGCTACTGATAATGCAATCAATACTCTCTTGTGAGACTGGACAGTGCCAGCAGCAGCTCCCAATCAGCCATGCTATGAGGAGGGTCAACAACAGTATGGTTACAATCATTCTGAACACACACAGCCATTCTATTTTTCACTTTCAGAACAGGATTCAGCAGATTACATGAGTTATTTAACACTTTATTATAAAACAACCATTGGGTTAGATGATTTTGCCCAACTGTAGGCAGTTCTTGAGACTCCTCTGCCTGGTTCCCCCCACCCTGCCATGCCATACCCCCAAGAGTAAGTACCCACTTTGTAAATGTATGATCTCTCAACTCCTAGGTTGGTGACACTTGTAAAAAGATGAAGAATAGGAATTCATCTCTCTCCACTCCTCAGTTCTCCCCTACTCATTTATGGAGGATCCTTGCTGTCTTGACTCTTTGGTAGGATGTTGTGATCCCATTTTTATTCACACCTTACAAAGAAACCTAGAGTAAACATAGAAGTCTAAATAAGCGGTCAACTGTGGAGTTCAAAACTGCTTCCTAGTGGGAGGAAGGGAGTGGAATAAAGGAAGAAAGCGGGGGAGCAGTTACAATCAAAGTTCCATTTCTGCGGCCTCCCAGGCCTAGAGAAGGTGCAAGACATCCTTTACACACAATAGACTTGTTCAATAAGGGGTAATTTCTGAGGAAAAGGAAAGGCAATGAATATAAGAAGTTAGTACCTCAGATGCTCATTCATACAACTGTAACATCAAGTCGTATTTTAAAATTGGCCCCTGGGGGAAAAAAAATTACTGTTTCTCAGAAATTCATTTTAAGGTGATCAGGTCACTTTAGACCATCTTAAAACTTCTGAATCTGTGAAAGGTTGATTTTGATGGTAGAATTAAATACTTCCTTTGCAAAGATTTAATTCTCCTGAACTTAAGGTTAAATGGAAAATTAGTTCCTCAGATTTTCCTACCCTTTAAAAATATACAGTGTTTCCATGCCCTTTTGATGAAAAGTATCAGTGGCATAAAAAAATTAAGAGAACAAAATACTTAATAAAAACTCATTAAAATTTAAAACCCACTAGTTTAGAATGTATGATAATTTTGACACTGACTCTGTTGATGGTTTCCTTCCTATTGCCTATGATAAAGTATTTTGAAGTTATTAGTACATACAAAAGATATGGGGGGAAAGAGCTCACTCCTTAAGGGAAGAAACTTCTAAAGTATTGTGGAAGCATCCCTCTACTGGCAGACAATATTAAAATTATTCTTAAATTTACTCTTTCAAGCAATCAAGTTGGATGAGGACCTACCACTTGGTTTAGGAGGCTAATTTAGATTCTGTGCAGCCTGGTGGAGTGGAAAGGCTCCCTCAGGTGTTGTCTATGTGATATAGATGTTGGGTTTCACTTTGGGCTGATCCACCTTCCCACTATCTTGGCTGCTGTGAGGAGTAGAAGAGTTGCTGCCTGTGAAGGTCAGGGCCTCCAAACCCACTAGCTCTGCAAGAGGAGGGACCAGGTTTACTGATTTTATTCTCAGAATCTGTCACATAGTAAGCACTAGATACGTAAGCCATTATTACGTAATGATGTGCCATAGACCTGCATTTCCTTCTGGAATATTCCTCATTTTTTTTCTATTTATTTATTGATGCATCCTTTCCCTGTGCCCTCAACCCAGTTATTCTAAACGCATTTGGTGTTCGGCACAGTTCTGTGGCCAGAACATAAATCAAGCGCCTATTATGAGCAGACAAAGGATTTCATTGCAAGCAGGTGTTTGAGTCTGTGAATAACCTTAGAAATATTTCTTTTTTGTGTTCTTGCTCTAATGCTGTTCAAAGACATGAAGGCTTTCCTGGGAAGCCCCCAGCCAACAGGTTCATATGTGCGGATCACTGGATAATGGGATCCACAGCCACAGAAGCACAGTGTCCACACAGTCTGCTACTGCCTAGCGCTCAGTGGTCTTCTTGGAAACCAACGAGGCTGCAGGGAATCTGGGCGGCAGGTGAGCTGCGCAGGGAGGTGAGTCACATTAGGAAAGGGCCAATTCACAATTCCCTGTGCCTCTGATTCATCCCTGCCTACTCGCACGTCTCTCTGTGTAGAGTTCATTCACATTACCTCTTGGTGAATGCTTACCGAGGCCCCAAAGTAATGCTGGACACTGTACCCCTGCTTCTAGGAAGAAACACTCCATGGAGGAGCTGTCATCCCCGAAAGAAATTGAAAGTATTAGTCACTCAGTCGTGTCTGACTTTTTCAGATCCCGTGGGTTGTAGCCTGTCAGCCTCCTCTGTCTATGGAATTCTCCAGGCAAGAATACTGGAGTGGGTAGCCATTTCCTTCTCCAGGGGATCTTCCCGATCCAGGGATTAAACCCAGGTCTTCTGCATTGGAGGCAGATTCTTTACTGTCTGAGCCACCATGGAAGCCCTGAGTCTTCCTCAACTTTCAATTTAAGAACTTTAATGAACTTCAAGCTGAGGCTTGTTTTCTGCCAAGCTCCTCCCTTCTCTGTTCTTTGAGCATCTTGTCTACAGGGGCCAAGTGTGCAGTGGCTCTCAATACATTACAAATAATGTAATAACGGGAGGGGAAGAGGATCCAGAGTCTTGTCTTTCCATTTGTTCAATCCAGAATTGGAGGATAACCCTGTTAACATGGAGAGGTTGAGAGGGGGAAATGCAAAGTTAAATGCAGCCATGAACACTACAGAGAATCAATAAATATTGACAGGTGAGAAGGCAGATGGAGGGAGAGAAGTTTTGCTAATCTCAACTAATACTGGTTAATAATACAGAACAGGCAGGGATTTGTCACCAGCCAGAGACGCCAAAGCTATAGTTTTTTCCAGAAGTCATGTATGGATGTGACAGTTGGGCTATAAAGAAAGCTGAACGCCAAAGAATTGATGCTCTTGAACTGTGATGTTGGAAACTCTTGAGAGTCCCTTGGACTGCAAGGAGATCCAACCAGTCCATCCTAAAGAAAATCAGTCCTGAATATTCACTGGAAGGACTGATGCTGAAGCTGAAGCTCCAGTACTTTGGCCACCTGATGTGAAGAACTGACCCATTGGAAAAGACCCTGATGCTGGGAACAATTGCAGGCAGGAAGAGAAGGGAACGACAGAGGATGAGATGGTTGGACGGCATCCCCGACATGATGGACATGAGTTTGAGCAAGCTCTGAGAGTTGGTAACGAGGCCTGGCGTGCTGCCATCCATGGGATCACAAAGAGTTGGACACGAGTGAGTGACTGAACTGAACTGAACTGATAGACCCCCAGGGAAATACCAGTGGCCCCTCTTGGCAGCTCGTGGACAAACAGCACAGAGTTCTGGGTTCCGGGGAGAGGATAAAGTGCATGGAGCATAAAGTGTCAGAGCAGCTGAGACCTACTGCTGACAATTAAACCTGTTTACATTTTCCTTCACAAAGAGTTGGACATGCCTGAGCCTCTGAGCACCTTTTCCTTAGGTGCATACTTCTGTTGGAAACAGAGGTAATCTCCAATTACCTCACAGGGCTCTCTGGGGCTGTGGTCACATATCTCTAGGTAGCACACTGACCTGAGAGATCATTCGAATACCTGGTCTGGTTCCCAAGTCTTTCTACGACGTTTATACTGAAACTAGATGAATCCAATGAGGTGGGACTTGGGAAATTGCTAGCATGTTTCAAGGAGGATTAACAGAGTGCAAAAGTCTTGGTAAAGTTGTCTATGTTTTCTGCTAAATTGCCCAGTAGACTCTTTCAGAGTTTCAAGAAGTTAGAGAAAGAGAAATCAGAATGTTATAACAATGAGCTGAGTTACAGCTGTGAGGCCCTTTTCTGTGGCTTGAGGCAAGTTTCAAAATCCTTGTTTGTGTGGCTGGAATGTGATTCATACCTGACTCTCAGGACACATCCTGTCTCATCCTTTTATCTGTGACTCTAAATCATGTCAAAACTTTTTGCCACATACCATAGAAAATACTCGGAGAAGGCAATGGCACCCCACTCCAGTACTCTTGACTGGAAAGTCCCATGGATGGAGGAGCCTGGTGGGCTGCAGTCCATGGGGTCACGAAGAGAGGGACACGACTGAGCAACTTCACTTTCACTTTTCACTTTCATGCATTGGAGAAGGAAATGGCAACCCACTCCAGTGTTCTTGCCTGGAGAATCCCAGGGACGGGGGAGCCTGGTGGGCTGCCGTCTATGGGGTCGCACAGAGTCGGACACGACTGAAGCGACTTAGCAGCAACAGCAGCATAGTAAATACTCCATATGTAAAGATTTTTTTTCTTTCTAATTTTAAACACTAGTCTACCTGGTATATCAACAAATCAAAAGACCAAATATTAATTGAGCTTATCCCAATTGTGTGCAATTCACAGGATTAAATCTTGGGGATGGGGTAGGGGGACGAGAAAGAAATACATTTTGTAAGACATGGGCTCTTATTCCAGGAAGAAGGTCATAAGCTAATAATATTAGGTCCCATTTATTGCAATCTGCTATGAACCAAGCATTTCACTTTTATTATCTCATTAATCACTCAATCTTCACAGGAATCTGGTGTGTGTTTGTATGTGTATATGTGTGTATGTGATTTATGCTATTTTATTGTATTAAAAATCACAGTCAAGGGGACTTCCCTGGTGGTGTAGTGGTTAAGACTTCACCTTCCAATGCAGGGGATGTGGTTCAATCCCTGGTCAGGGAGCTATACGCCTCACAGCCAAAAACCAAAACAGAACACAGAAGCAATATTGTAGCAAATTTAATAAAGAATTTTTAAAAAATCACAGTCAATGCTTCTGATCTTGCTGAAATATATTCATGAAACTTGGATATATTGCATATTTTAAATACAATTGATCCCAGATTTAAACATTAGGTTATGAACTTTCTTGGTGGTCCAGTGATTAACAATCACCTGCCAATGCAGGGGACATAGGTTTGATTCCTGGTCTGGGAAGAGTCCAGATGTTGTGGTGCAACTAAGCCAGTGTGCCCCGACTACTGACACCTACGCACTCCAGAGCCCAAGCTACACAACAGGAGAGAACATCACAGTGAAGAAGCCCACGGCCGCGAGGAAGAGAAGTCCCAGCTCGCCGCAACTAGAGAAACCTGCGTTCAGCAACAAAGACCCAGCACAGCCAGAAAAAATTAACAATTAAAAAAATCAAGTTATTAAAATAAGTACATATTAAAGTGTGGGTCAAAAAAGCAAGAGAATTCCAGAAAAACATCTATTTCTACTTTACTGACTATGCCAAAGCCTTTGACTATGTGGATCACAATAAACTGTGGAAAATCCTGAAAGAGATGGGAATACCAGACCACCTGACCTGCCTCTTGAGAAACCTTTATGCAGGTCAGGAAGCAACAGTTAGAACTGGACATGGAACAACAGACTGGTTCCAAATAGGAAAAGGAGTACATCAAGGCTGAATACTGTCACCCTGCTTATTTAACTTATATGTAGCATACATCATGAGAAACGCTGGGCTGGAGGAAGCACAAGCTGTAATTAAGATTGCCAGGAGAAATACCAATGACCTCAGATATGCAGATGACACCACCCTTATGGCAGAAAGTGAAGAAACTAAAGAGCCTCTTGATGAAAGTGAAAGAGGAGAGTGAAAAAGTTGGCTTAAAGCTCAACATTCAGAAAACGAAGATCATGGCATCTGGTCCCATCACTTCATGGGAAATAGATGGGGAAACAGTGGCTGACTTTTCTGGGCTCCAAAATCACTGCAGATGGTGACTGCAGCCATGAAATTAAAAGACGCTTACTCCTTGGAAGGAAAGTTATGACCAACCTAGATAGCATATTAAAAAGCAGAGACATTACTTTCTCAACAAAGGTCTGTCTAGTCAAGGCTATGGTTGTCCAGTGGTCAGGTATGGATGTGAGAGTTGGACTATAGAAAGCTGAGCGCCAAAGAATTGATGCTTTTGAACTGTGGTGTTGGAGAAGACTCTTGAGAGTCCCTTGGACTGCAAGGAAATCAAACCAGTCCATCCTAAAGGAAATCAGTCCTGAGTGTCATTAGAAGGACTGATGTTGAAGCTGAAACTCCAACATTTTGGCCACCTGATGCAAAGAAGTGACTCATTTGAAAAGACCCTGATGCTGGGAGGCACTGGGGGCAGGAGGAGAAGGGGATGACAGGGGATGAGATGGTTGGATGGCATCACCGACTTGATGGACATGGGTTTGGGTGAACTCCGGGAGTTGGTGATGGACAGGGAGGCCTGGCGTGCTGCGGTTCATGGGGTCGCAAAGAGTCGGACACGACTGAGCGACTGAACTGAACTGAAAATGTGGGTAACAATATGGGTCTCTTATGTAAGAGGGCTGGTTTCATCTCCATTTTACAGCTATGGAAATTGAGGTACAGAAGACTTACGTAAAATAACGGAATCTCAATCAGAACCTGGGACTAAGTCTGTGAGTTTTCCTTTATCCCACGTTGCTTCCTCATTCCAGTTTGGGAAACAACATAAACTCCTGAGAAGTTAAATGAAAATACAAAATGTAATGTTGTATCTTGTCAATTTAGCACATGCTACAAGACAGCAGGAAATGTATTTTCAAGTGTTTAGGTCAGATGATGAATCCCCCTTTTGAGAAGGAGATTTATAAGCCAGAAGCAGGCCTGAGGGAGGAGTAAAATTTGGATACTTGGAAGCCAATATTTTTCAACGTTTCCTTTCTGTTTTTTAAAAAGTCATTTGATGCCTTTTATGTATACCAAGTATTTACGAGGGGAGTGAGATGTCTGGGATCCGCTTTTAACACTCAAGCAAAAATGAACAAGTGAATCAATAAGTTGGGGAAACAGATCAGGCAGTGTTGGCAAAATGTTATCCGAGGTTGAGTCATGCAGTGGATAACTGGGAGGTCATTGCTGGAGCCTCTCTTCCTTTGTGAATGTTTGTGAAAAGTCCCCTACGAAGACCTCCACAGAGTAAGAGTAGTGGCTTAATCAGGCTTGGCACAAGTGAAGAAGCCCCTTTCTAAGAACTATGATGACAGCCTCACCCTGAACTCTTCACCCTGAACTCTTAAACAGAGAAGTCCATTTAAGATGATAATCAGCAGCCACAGGAAAACAGGAACATCCTCATGAAATAAGGGAAAGTTTAACTATAGCATGGTGATTCGAATGAAGATAAACCTCAGAAGGAAGACAGAGCTCAGACACCAAAAGATTGATTGCATTGCTCAAGAACATAATTCATGCTTTAGAGGCAGAGGCAGACAATTCTGACTGAAACATAAGTCTCAATTATTTCTCTATTTATCTGGCCCTCCTCTGCTGCTGCTGCCAAGTGGGTTGCTTACCCTATTTCATCACCTCATTCTGACTCTCATCTGAGAACATAATATTCTTTTCAGTTTTAAGAAAATAGTGTTTGTATTTTCATTCATAACAAAGTATTTCACAGTGTTGGAATCATTATTATTTCCCTGCTTACTTTATTCCTCTTTAATTGGAAGTTTCAAATGATTTAACCTGTTGTTAGTGTCTCATACCATGGAATATTCCTTTTGCCTCTCCAGGAGCTGGGCTGCCAAAGGGATTTGCAACAGAATTGGCCTCTGGAGGAAAGTTTTCAATTAGTTCATTATTCCAACCTTTTACAAAGCAGAATCCGAAAATTCACAGGCCGAATTGTATCAGCTCATCTGTGTACTGAGGAAGGTACTGAAGTTATTACATTAATTGATAGATTAACATATACTTGGGTGAAAAAAATGCTCTGGAGCTTTAGGACTTAGCTCATTATTTTGACATGACATTATGTACCGAACACTACAAATCAGTTTAGGAACAGTAACTCATTTTGGCAATCCATTACCTTGACTAGGGAGTTTTGCAGTTGGTTTATTTAGCTGTAAAGGAGAGCATCTCTCCCAAGCTACCTTAAGGGACAGTGTATCTATATAAGGGATGCATGTGATTTGAAATTGAAACTAAATTGGCATCAGGCCTGGGTCTGGCCTCTCCCCCATGGCATTTCAGTTTCTCTCCATGAATCTGCTTGTTCCACATGCCTCTCTCTACCGAAAGGCTATTTCCCACCATGTTGCCAGCATCAAGATAAAAAATAGTAACTGCTAACCCTTATTGAGTATATTCTGTGTGCCAAGCACTATTCTCAGTATTTCACGTATGTTAATTTATTTGATCCTTGGAACAACTGCTGTGAACTCTGACTTGAATATGAACTGGTCTTTTTACAATCTGGACTAAAACACTAGCTTATTTTCACCTTTACTTCCATTATCCAGTCTTTCCATTTCTCAGCTTAGGTTGCAGAAAGCAAGAATCTGATTGTACCAGATCGTTTTTTGTGCCATGCTGCACGAGTTAATCTGTGGTTGGTTTCCCTTCCATCAGCTGCACAGCTCTGAACCACAGGCAGGGTTGCTTAGCTCAGAACATAAGAAGGAAGCAAGCTATGCCCATGAATGGGACAGCTTCTTTCTAAGGAGTTGTAGGAGAAAGAGATCAAACTGAGTCTCTAAGACCAGGAGAAGAAGCGGTGTTTCCTACGTCTAACAAATTTACTTGTGATCTGGGAAGCCCTCTCTGGCTGTTCATCTGTGAATGGTATGTGTTGAAACTTACTGACACCTGGGTTGAGAGATGCATGAATGTGATAACTAAACAGCCCTCAGAGAGTCTAAGTCAGAACCTGCTGATTACCTAGGTTAGAACAGAGGTTCACTTATGTATTGGGGTATGGAGGGACCACAGAAGATGCACTTCTTTCCAAATTTGTCCCCCACTGGCTGTGACTAGGTCTTGCATCCACCACTGAAAGAGTTCCCTTGGTTTAATGCAGATGGTAAGAAAGGCACGTCTTTGCATCTGCTCTCACCACTCTTTGCATCTGCTCTCACCACTCTTTGCATCTGCTCTCACCACTCTGCCTTCCCATTCTGCTTTGCAGCAATAGCAGATTTCTTGGCTCCTCCCATGCTCTGTGCTCCCTTTTATTCGGCCTCTCCTGAGGCCCCTTCTATGCTTGCCTGAGTGCCCACTCCGGGTCTCAGAAGACATTGCCTCCAGGAAGTCCTCTTGACTCCACAAGCCTGGGTCCACTAGTCATACACTCTGGCCACTATCCCTTATCAGAACTCTTCTCGCATTGTCTGTATTTCATGCTTCCTGTTTACCCTTGACTTCAAATCCATGAGGTCAGAGCCCATATCTTCTGAGTTATTGCTATATTCAATTTTAGCACACTGTCTGATACACAGTAGGTGTCAATAAATATTTGGTTAAATGAATCAAAGTCAAACTGTGTTATTTGCAAGGGGTAATATGATTGTTAGTTCACAGACTCAGTTGACTTCATAGATTCCCAATAAGGTCCCTGAGACATGGTTCCTAGGTCAAATGAATTTGGATTGATGAGAGGAGGAGGATATTACCTAGAAGAGTTCAAACTGGAGAAATAAAGACAGACACCCTGGGTCTGTAAAATGGGGAGAAAAAGGGCACTCAGAAGGAACAATGGCTGCTGAAATATTCTGCTGCTGCTAAGTCACTTCAGTCGTGTCCGACTCTGTGCGACCCCATGGACAGCAGCCCACCAGGCTCCCCCATCCCTGGGATTCTCCAAGCAAGAACACTGGAGTGGGTTGCCATTTCCTTCTCCAATTCGTGAAAGTGAAAAGTCAAAGTGAAGTCGCTCAGTCGTGTCCGACCCTTAGCGACCCCATGGACTGCAGCCTACCAGGCTCCTCCATCCATGGGATTTTCCAGGCAAGGGTACTGGAGAGGGCTGCCATTGCCTTCTCCAGCGGAAATATTCTGCCCACGCCTAAATCAGTTCCAGTTCTCACAGGCTCCTTCAACGTGCCATATGACTACTGGAGCAGCCCCAGGTGGTAGGTTGGTTCCGCTGATGGCTGACTCACATGAAGGAGACTAGATAGGGGTATATAACCAGGACTGGCACTCATTCTACTTGCAAAACCTGTAAAAGAAAGGAGGGACAGTCCCCGGTGGACAGACTCCCACCTCCATATTCCACGTAGGCAATTCATCTGCAGTGTAAGGGCACTAATTACTTGAGGGATGGCCAGCTGTCAAGAATCTTTACTCTTTTTCACTAGCCAGGAGGTATCTGTTTATTAACCAAATAAAACAGAAAAGAATGTTTTTCAAAGAAAACATATGGGAATACTATCACAAGGAAACTCAGTTCTTCATAAGACACATCAGATTTTGAAACACAGAGAAATGTTTGATGAAACCCACCACTTCCCTGCCTTAAACTCAGCTGCACATCCTTGTTCTACCAAGTTTTCTACAGGTTATGTAAGTGGTGGCTTAAACTTGTAAAGTTTGACCTGTGTTATGATTTAATATCTTTAAAAATTTGTCCTAATAGGAGGCTACTTTTGATTCGTCCAGTCTTACAAATACATTATTGTGAAATTATACTTGAAGAATCATAATTTAATAGTCATGTACAACAAATTTGATGCTATATGCCATTTGTCCTTGTAAAAGTGTTTTAATTAATAATGTTCTTGCAGAATGTGATCAAGTATTAATAGAAAAGAAAAGGGAATAAACATGGAAAGGAAAAGGAAATAAGACAGATATAAAAATGAAGGGAGGAGGAAAAGCTAATACTGACTTCCCTGTCTCCTCTTCAAGGAAGATGGTTTGCAGTTTCATCCTGATACTTAAACAAAAAGACCCATCTCTCTCAGAAATGATCTCCCACCCCAAATTTACAATTTTAAGATTTTAGTAAATTTAAGATTTTAGGATTAAAAACCAAAATTTAACTAGAATCCCAGAAGTATATTCAGCAGTTTAAAGTTGGAATGGGGAAAGAATGTATTTCTAAGAGAACTGCCTCACTAATTGACTTTAAATAATATAATTTTGCTTTTTAATCTTATTTTATTGATGGACTAAAAAGGAAAAATAACTGTAACCCTAGAGAACAGGATTTTCATCACATGCACATTTTAGAATGTTGCAGAAACAGTTAGAAAAAGAGAGGTGAGAGAAAAACACATCAATAAAGAAAATTCTTTTAGCTTGGGGAAAAGTCTTTATGCACAGTAAGTTGAACTCTAGATAGTGGGGGACAGCTCTGCAGGTGTTGGGGGAGGGTGTCCTTTGAATCTACACTTTGGCAAGCGTGACTGGAGCCCCTGAGGACGAGAATTCAGACTTTTGTTCATGCTGTCTCCTGGAAAGGGCATTTAAAGAAGGTACCATTAGCATTCCCTGAACCGTGTTCACCCAGAAGCAAGTAATTGAAGGGATTCATAGCCCTCCACCTTCTCCTCTTTAGAATTAGCAGGCAAGCCTCTGAATAGGAGCGAGGAGAGAGTCTGACTTCAGTAATGGATTCTGAGAATAGCTGAACAGCGTGGGTCTGCTGACAGCTCGCCCCTCCCTGGGAGATTGCTTCTGAAAAGGACAAGCGAAGAGAAAGTCAGAAACACGGTTGTATCTACCACAGAGGTGTGGAATTGGGTACAGTTCACGAAGAATTGCTTTCCACCCGAAGTATATTAGCATGCACCCTCTGCTTCATTGGAGGAAGTAATTGCACATAAAGATGAATGTCAATTATCTGATTTCAGGTGCTAAGTGGTACTGTATCTGTTGGGATCACTTGGGAGAGTAAGACTTGGGGAGGATATTTGGCAGGGACAATCAAAGGAAAAGAGCTGTTTTGTTTTGTTTTTCAGGTTGGGAAGGGATGGGTACTTTACAAGTTTTGGCTATTTTTAAAAAAATGTATTGGTATACAGTTGATTTAAAATATTGTATGAGTTTCAGGTGTACAGCAAAGTGAATCAGTGATATGTATATGTATACCCACTCTTTCTTAGATTCTTTTTATTTTATCTGGAAACTATCTTTTATGTAACTTTGCAACTTCCACCCGCATTGAGGCCATGCTTCCTATACAAATTAAGAACATATTTTATTGGGATCAGACAAATTTGGGGTATTATCCTACCTCTACGACTTAACAGGGTATATGATTTGGGGTAAGATTATTACTTAACCTCTCAGAGATTCAGTTTAAGCTAGACATACTAATATTAACTGGTTTGCAAGACTATTGTGAAGATGAAATGAGATAATGCCTGTGACACCAATAGCTAAATGTGGCTTTCTCTAAGCCTGGCAGAAACTCTAACATGGTGGCTGCTCCTCTGTGTTGAGGGCCCTTCTTACATGTGGAGAAGAAACACACACACACACACACACACACACACACACAAGGCAGGGTGTCAGCAAACAGTGTACTCCGTGAGTGTCTGTCTGTAACAAAAACAAAAACAGAAAATTAAGGAACCAATGTAAGCATCGATGCTGTTTTATGAAGGCCAGAAAACTAAGCAATTAAACCAAAACCCTGGGGAATACTGGCTAGGTTTTGTGAAAGTAAAAAAAACAGTGTCAGTTAGCCAGCAGCCATTTCTAAGCAGTCATATGCCTGACCAGTCCCCAGAGCAGGGCAGTGATGTTTCTGCATAACATTAATACATAGTACATTCATTTTGCTTTAAGTTTAATGTGATTACTTCCCTAAATTCTGTTATTAATACTCAGCCTTCTGCTGTTCGTGCAGCGTGGCCAGCTGGTGCTGATTTTTAAAAACGAAAGGGACGTATTTGTTCTATACCCACCCAGCAGAAAGGAACATAACATCTCCCAGAGCTGGGAGGAGGATGGGGCCCTGCAGGGTAAAGTGAAGAAGGTGCGGTGGGAGCTGGTGTGGGAATGACATGCTGATCCCGACCATTCACTTCCCACAAGATAAGGGGTCTCTCCCAGAATATCCTCAGACACATTTCATGGGATCCAGTCGGAGCACAGAATCCTCTCCGGGTCCTTCAACAAAGGGAAGTGAATACAAGAAACTGGTTACAAAGGTGATGAAAAGTTAAGACAGACCAGGGACTGTGATAAAACTTGAAACAGCAGCATCAAGAAATTACTGTGACCCCTGAAGACTGCAGTGACAATAGGCAAGGCTGGTGTTTTCAGGGTCCAAGAGCAGGCTGGCTGCCTACAGGAAACAGAACTGTGGGCGAAAGTGGCATTTGGGAGCTAAGAGAGAGGTCCTCCTGGCAGGAGTAGGAACTGTGAGGAAGAGGCAGCCGCTGCCAGCTCTGGAGACCCACCCAGGGAAGAGGCAAACAGGAATACTCTCACTTTCCCCCTCCTTCCACCTTCCAGCTTCTCCAGTGACTCCCACTGGTCCCACTAGTCAAGGCTACCTGGAAGCCAAGTAATCTGGGGAGCCTGGAAACATTGTTTCCTACGGTACAGAGCAGAACAGGGCCAAAGGAGAGAAGGAACTGAGAGCAAGCAAGCCGGTGCCCCATCAGGTTCTGCTGAGCTGACACAGCTGACTATGAGTTAAGTTGGGACCTCTCCATGGGGGGGCTTCCCTGATAGCTCAGTTGGTAAAGAATCCGCCTGCAATGCAGGAGACCCCGGTTTGATTCCTGGGTCAGGAAGATCTGCTGGAGAAGGGATAGGCTACCCACCCCAGTACTCTTGGGCTTCCCTGTGGCTCAGCTGGTAAAGAATCCACAATAATGTGGGATACCTGGGTTCAATCCTGGGGTTGGAAAGATCCCCTGGAGAAGGGAAAGGCTACCCACTTCAGTATTCTGGCCTAGAGAATTCCATGGACTGCATGGTCCATGGGATCGCAAAGAGTTGGACACGACTGAGTGACTTTCACTTTCTCCATGGGAAGACCCCAAAGTCAACCCAGTCACCCTCTACACCCCTCAGTATGAGTGAGCTGGAAGGCACCTTTGGACACAGAGGAGGAGCTTCATCTGAGGAGACATCATCTGTTTGCTCACTGTTCCCTGTTGTCTCCTCTCTGGAAACAAACTGTATGTTAATTGGTGATTATCGGAGTTAATAAGGATAATAATATATGAATATAATGCAATCTAATTTCCTTATTCTGTTAACTACTAGTCTTTTGTTTTGGATTATCCATTTAAACCTTTACCTCATCATCCTGGATAATTGAAAGCTGCATCTTATTGTTCTCAGAATAATTAAATTTTTGCATTTTTGACTCTGAATAATCCAGTTTTATAATAAGAACAAGTTAAATTTGCAATGATCTTTACAGCTTTTGTGAGTGTACTTAGTCGCTCAGTTGTGTCCAACTCTTTGCAACCCCATGGACTACAGCCCGCCAGACTCCTCTGTCCATGGGATTTTCAAGGCAAGAATACTGGAGTGGGTTGCCATGCCCTCCTCCAGGGAATCTTTCCAACCCAGGGATGGAATCCAGGTCTCCCGCATTGCAGGTGGATTCTTTACCATCTGAGCCACCAGGAAAAACCAAGAATACTGGCGTAGGTACCCTATCCCTTCTCCAGGGGATCGTCATGACCCAGGAATCAAACCCAGGTCTCCTGCATTGCAGGTGGATTCTATACCAGCTGAGCTACCAGGGAAGCCCTTACAGCTCATACCCCACACTCAAATACTTTTTTCCATTTTCTTTTATGCCCTGATAGCCTGAAGTGAAGGGAAGATAATTAGTATTTACTGAATATATACGATGTTCCAGGCATTGTGCCAGCAACATTACAAAGATAATTCAGTTATATCACAACAACCAAACAAGTCAGGTATTTTTATCCCCATTTTACAGATGAGGAAAATCACATGGGGGAATGAACTATCCTATTCAAGGTTATAAAGCCAAGTCCAGAGACCCTAACATGCTGAAAACTTACGTAGACACACAACACATCTTGCTATATATGCGTTTGCAAATTTTATATATATACATACATCTATATTTAAACTTTACTCCCTAAATGTTGTGATTTTTATAAATGCCTTATTTATAATTTGTTTATTTAGGAAATCTTAATATCAGAAGCATTTGTTTGAGGTCACACAATGCTCCTTATGAATCAGAGGTGGAAATAACAAGGCCTTAGTGTGAAGCAATCACGCTGGCTCTGGTTCTGCACATTCAAAGTCAAATCCGTTCTAAGCCTCATTTACCTTATATAGAATGAGGATAACATATTGTCGATTAAAAAATATAGTCACAACCTATCAGAAAGCTATTTCTTTCTTGGTCCAATTGAGTGTCATGTTTCCCTTACGACTTTCAGTGTATGTGGCCAACATTATGCTCACTAGATGTGAAGCTTACAGGTAACGTCTGCGTTTCATTTCTCTCTCTTGCAGCGTATAGTGCAGTAGAAGTTCTCACACAGACTTTTGAATTGAACTAAGCTACACAAAAATTCAAACTTTGGAGTGCAGACAAAGCAACCAACTGTGCAAGACTACCCACAGCTGAGGGATTCGGGGATTTCCACGCTAAACTGGACCATCCTCAGAAAATGATGACAGGCAGTTACCCTAGGAGTAGAATGTAGTATCCTGAAACAAAACGGATGCTTTGTTTTGTAAATTTACAAATTTGGCAAAATATACTTCTCAAAAACAAAATAGGCATGAACATCAGAGTAAAATAACAAGACACAATTATACATAAATCTTCAATGGTCTCATCAGAAATCCATTTCTGATATAATAACAATAAAATTTTGATAAATTTCCTTTCAATGTAACTATGAAAACCAGGATATTTTTTCCTATTTTGGTGGGAAGGAGATAAATCCATAGCAAAAGTTTTAAAAACTTCCTACATCTCACAGAGCCACCACAGGTATTAAGGGTCCTGAATGTTCCAATTCAAATCATGAAGTATTTGCCCCACGATACCCAGCTTCATCCCCCCAGGCATCAATATGAAACTGAAGCTTCATGCTGGGAGCCAGGATGCTTGGACGTAATGGCACCCGCAGTAGAACCACGTCATAAGGTGCTCATGACATGCTGTCATCTGAGCCTCTAGCAAAGCATTTGCTAATGACCACCTTATCCTACGCTTGGACTTACTCCATCAAAAGCTGTTTGTGCCATCTCAGACCAGACCATCGTGACCGCACCACTCCACTGCCTTGCGACACACAGTAAGTCAGGAGAACAAGCGCCACGACTCGTTCGTCATTCAGCTGTTCGCTCAAACATACATACTGGGAACCTAACTAAGGCTGACTGCCATTCTGTTTAGTGCTGTGAATACAAAGAGGAAAAAGACCATTTCCAAGAGGGTTACAAACCAGTAGGGAAATAAACAAAGTGCTGTGGGAATACAGGCTGGAGGGCAATGTGTTGTTCTAGGGAAGTCAAGGGAAGCGTCAGTGAGGAGCGGACATTGGTGCTAAGGCCTAGGGAATTCAGAGGTTAAGACTGAAGGAATGGAAAGGAAGAGGGGAACGTTCTGGAGAAGTGAGCATGGAAAACACCGCATGTAGAGTATCCTCAGACTGCTGTAAAAAGTACCTCAAACTGAGGGGAGATTAAATAACTGAAATTGACTGTCTTGCAGTTCTGGAAGCCAGAAGTCTGAGATCAAGGTGTCGGGCAGGCAGGGTTGGTTCCCATGGAGCTCTGAGGGAGCATCTGTTCTGAAACTCTCCTAACATCCAGCGATTTGCTGCCATTGTTGCCGTTTCTTGGTTTACAAAGTGAAAGTCGCTCAGTTTCCCATCTAACTCTTTGCGAGCCCATGGACTATACAGTCCATGGTCTTCTCCACGCCAGAATACTGGAGTGGGTAGCCGTTCCCTTCTCCAGGGGATCTTCCCAACCCAGGGATCGAACCGGGGTCTCCCGCATTGCAGGCGGATTCTTTACCAGCTGAGCCACAAGGGAAGCCCAAGAATACTGGAGTGGGTAGCCATTCCCTTCTCCAGGGGATCTTCCCAACCCAGGGATCGAACCGGGGTCTCCTGCATTGCAGGCGGATTCTTTACCAGCTGAGCCACCAGGGAAGCCCAATATTGGAGTGGGTAACCTATCCCTTCTCCAACGGGTCTTCCCAACCCAAGGATCACCAGGGTCTTCTGCATTGCAGGTGGATTCTTTACCAACTGACCTCTGATGAAAGCTGGCTTGCAAAAGCATCATCCCAGTCTCTGCCTTCATTTCCATGTGGCATTCTTCCTGTTGGCACTTCTGTGTCCACATTTCCCCTTTAAATAAGGATCCCACTCATACTGGAGGTTAGGGCCCCCGACTCCAAAATGAACTCATCTGAATGTAACCACCTACATCTGCAGCGACCCTATTTTCAAATAAGGTCACATTCTGAGGTACTGGAGGCTAGGATTTCAACATATAAATTTTGAGAGGGCACAGTTCACCCTGTCATATCTTAGAAAAGGAGTCAAATATATTAGTACAGGAGGGAGCACTTTTAAGACAGGAGTGTCTGGACTTCCCTGATGGTTTAGTGGTTGGAAGTCCATCTGCCAGTGCAGGGGACGTGGGTTTGATCCCTGGTCCAGGAGGATTCCACGGGCTGTGGGGCAGCCAAGGCCTGTGCACCACAATCACTGAGCCTGTGCTCTAAAGCCTGAGCACTGCAATGAAGACCTAGTGCAGCTAAAAAAAAAGAGTGTCTATAATTTTTAAAATGGTAGGAAAGGAGGGTGAAGGCTAGGATTTGAAGAGATGCTAGAGCCCATGTTTAAAGGTGAAGAAAGTTGAAATATATGCTCAGGTGTTCTGGGAAACTGATAACTGATGACGGGATAAAAAGATTTGTAATCATAAATGCTGCATTAAACACACTTTAACAGGACTCTTTATGACAGAGTGTCTCAGAGACTGTAACACAGGAATGTGCTTTATAAAACCTATACTGATGAGAGTATACAGTGGTTCTCAAACTTATTTTACTGCAGAAACAACTTTTTTCCAGTGATCTTCCACTAAAAAATAATAATTTGGAGATGTGGGCACAGTCAGTGCAGAGACTTCCCAGCTGGCTTCCTTACATCTGAGTTTCAATTTCCTTCTCTGCGGAGCTGAGATAATCACTGTGTTTTACAAGTTCAGTCCCTGTGAAGGGACGGGAGAGCACATAGAGGGGACCCCTAAAAGTTAAACCACTAGACATATGGGAATAATTGGAGGGCTTTTGAGCAAGGAGGTAGGAGGCTTGCAAATTTGTTGGAAATAAAAGAGCAGACAGAGCAATTATTTGGAGGAAATAAAGATTCCTGAGCAGTGAAAATCCACATACTGACACTCAGTCAGCATTGTAAGGAAGGCACCTTCCAGGGGCTGTTCTTGCCCTTCCCACCATTGCTCCTTGTTCCGACTTTATCCATTCTTTCAACTAATTTCATTAAGCCCATTAGTATGTCCTAAGTTCACTGCTCAGAATTCTTTAAGGCTTACTTCATAGATCAGTGGAATTCAACTTGACCTCCCCTTCCTCTGATCTCTGGGGTACATACTGTCTGAGTCACACAGCTTAGCATTTGAATACATGTTGATTGAACAATTACCTCTTTGTTTCCTTTTCTTTGGATGCACCTCCTAAATGAGACTGTAAATCTTCCTTAAGCAATTAAGAATAACATCCCGTGGATTTCCAACCTCAGGATACACAGCACCAAGTGAATAGAAGATACTTAATAAGTATGTAATGTGTTGAAGAAAATTTTGCATCTGGGACAAAAATACCTCTGCAACATCTAGTTAACTTTTCTTACTGTTAAAAAGACACTGGCAACCAAACACAAAATGTGGAGAATTACTTGGAAATGTTACATATTTTTCATGATTATCTATAATCATAACTGATAGAGGATCCCCAAGTGTTCATGTGCAAAGGAGCCACTATGTATAAGGCACACTTTGATTCAAAGGAGTTGAGCTTTGCATCTGACCAGCATAGGATTGTCATAGACAATAGAATAATGATACACACAGCAGACAATACTTTCTCTTTATTTATAAAAATATAAGAGAAATGGAGCTGATTTGTTTAGACAAATGTCTTCCCATTTCATTTTGCTATTAGGCCCTTTTCGAACTGTTCTTAAAATTACTTAAGGAAGTTCAGATGGAAAGTTTATTTCTGCTTGAAGGTCATTTATAGAATACAGAACATACTGACTTGTTGTGTTAAAAATCACCAAATTTTTTTGGACAATTTGCTATGAAGATCAAATTGGCACTTTCAGTGTTTTATTATTTGATGTGTTTTGTTAATTTGTCAGGTTGACACACTGCATTAAGGTTGAGAACACTTTCTTTGGGAGGACATTTCATCAAATTACAAAATGACTCTATTCAGATGATACTTTGTCAAGAGTTATCTCACACAAATACTAAGTATTAGCTTTGTGATTTAATAAGCCATCCTCATACTAAATGATTGAAAACAAAATAATTATGAAATCAAAGTATATGCAGCTAATAAGAATTTTCTTCAAAAGCCAACATATCTACAAATGAATCAAAGGAGAAGAAAATAAAACCAAATGATAATCAGGTGTCTGGATTGTCTTGTTCAGTCATTCAGTGTTGTCCTCAACACATCCCAACACTATTTCTAACACTTCCACCACGTGGTGTTGAAAATTATTTTCTTATTTCCAGCTTCACTGAAATATACTTGAAAAATATAATTGTGCAGTGTAATGATTTGACATACATATACATTGTAAAATAATTGCCAAAAAGTTATTCTCAGTATGATTTCATTCCAACCAAGTTTAGCAATGTTTTCAGCCTCTCTAGCATGTAGAACTCCACATATCTACTTCTTTTTAATTTTTTTTCAATTCAGGAAATGTAAAAATCTGTAAGAAAAATGATAAAAACAAGGCCTCCATGAGGTATAGCAGCATCAGTATGGTAGAAAGAACACAAATCTCAGAATTGAAGCTGTGATTCAAAGTTAATGTCAGCAGTTTAGTGACTGTGAACTCATTTAAACTTCCTGGACCTCAGTTTCCCCATCAAAAGATATTAACTTCTCAGAGTTCCCAGATTCATAACAGATTTTCAGTTCTTGTTTAATTAGTGAATGGTTGAATGATCTCTGTTTCATATTCTGCTTTGGTCTCCCTTTTTTCCTTTTCCTAGTTCATGCTTCTTCCTTTATACTACTTCCTACTTTCTTTATTCTACTTCCTATTCCCTCTATACTACTTCCTACTTCCTTTGTACTACTTCCTACTTCCTTTATTCAACTTCCTATTCCCTTTATACTACTTCCTACTTCCTTTGTACTACTTCCTACTTCCTTTATTCAACTTCCTATTTCCTTTATGGAGAAGGCAATGGCACACCCACTCCAGTGCTCTTGCCTGGAAACTCCCATGGATGGAGGAGCCTGGTAGGCTGCAGTCCATGGGGTCGTGAAGAGTCAGACACGACTAAGAGACTTCACTTTCACTTTTCACTTTCATGCATTGGAGAAGGAAATGGCAACCCACTCCAGCGTTCTTGCCTGGAGAATCCCAGGGACGGGGGAGCCTGGTAGGCTGCCGTCTGTGGGGTCACACAGAGTTGGATACGACTGAAGCGACTTAGCAGCAGCATTCCCTTTATACTACTTCCTACTTCCTTTATACTACTTCCTACTTCTTTTCTTTTCTATTCCCAACTACACAAGAAGTTTCTTTCCCAGTGACGTTTCACATAAAATCACTCTTTTCAGTTTCTTCATTTGCTCCATACAATCCAGCCTCATGTCTCCTTTGTCCAAACCAGCCCTTGTGTTTGGCAAAGTTTTCCACTCCCAAAGCCAATTTTTTTTTCCCTTTCATTTAAAACCTGACAAAAGTCACCCCCTTTGCCCATTACATGCACTCAGTAAATAATAAATGATAAAAGTGGTGATGATGAATTCACCCACAAAGAGCATATAATCTGAGCAATAAAATTTGGCAAAGAAAAGATAGTGAGTAACTGCAACCCACTTAGTAGCAGGTGTGATTTCTCTAACCAGCCGTTTAGTGCATTAGCGCTACCATAATTACTGCTTGGATAAATACTACACTGCCATAGAAACATTGTCTCCAAATTATGTATTTATGGATTTTATTGGTGGATATGTTGACTATAAATTAGTTTTTCACATGTTGTGAGCTTTGATGATGGAAGGTAATAGGAATCCTATTCATCTCCACAGCTGCCCCAGGTTGAAGGGTTTCAAGGTGGAACAAGAAATTCTCCCACCTTCTCTATTTCAAGATGAGCAGAGTTGGCATTCCCCTGGATGCACACATTTAAAAGTAAAGAAACTGGCTAAAAAAAGATCACATTGAACTATAGTAATAGCCAAAATGTAACAAATTAGGATGAGTCTGGCTGCATCTATAAAGTGGGAAGGATAATAATATTGCTCTCAGAAGACTTTTATTTGCTCAAATAAGACATAGCAAATAAAAAACTGTAAATGATATAGTGTTATGTAAATATCAGTTCTAGTTTTTATTCACCATCAGCACAGACTGTCCTCACTTATTGGGAGGAATTCAGCTTTGAGAGTTCTCTTGGACCCTCTTTAAGGACGATGAAATATTCTTCCTTTCCTGTATATTTATGGACAACCACAGTCAACATCCTCAAGGTTTAACCTCAGTTCCACACCTGGTGAGGAAATACTGCCAGCTAGCAGATAACATTTTCTCTGAGTACCCTGAGGACTTTTTCTATCTCTAACCTATCAGGAAAAAATATCCAGTGAAAATCTTTGGAACTCACATTTTTGTTTCTATTGGTAAAAATGAAAATGACCATGAGAAACTACTGAATTCAAGAAAACTGATATAAATTCACACCTTTGACCAGCACAGAGGGGGAAAAAGAAAAAGCCTCAGTTTAAACTGAACTCTTTCTCCTTAAAAATGATAGAAATAAGTACGAATGCTTTTTCAATAAACAAGGAGGCAAACCTCTTTTAATGACAAGAGCAAGTGACTAAGTTCTGATTCAAATAAAACAACAAATTCATGTTTGCCTTCCCTTTATAGCTGCAAAGTATTTCCTCATACTTGACCACAGTTGATCTTCACTACCACACTATGGAATAAACAGAAGAGAAATGATGAGATAAGATCTTTATAATATTTCCTGGTGTAGTATCCCTTACCTGTACACAAGTTTATTTGTCTGCATGTCTTCCCCTGTTAATGCTAATCACAAGGCTTATTGCCCTCAAGGAAGAGAAGTGAATGAACCACCTAGAGGTGGGAGGTTCACAGGCTGGAAAATGAGGCTGTAACACAGGGGGAAGTTCGTCTCAGGCCGATAGTGCAAGGAAGAGAAGAGGTTTGCAAGCCACAAAGGACAGGGTATAACCAGGACTTGGAAAGTAGGTCATCAACCTCCCTGGACCTGATCCTTGGAGTGAAAACAAAGGAAAAGAAAAGAAGCCCAAATAGTACAAAGAAGCAACAAAAGTAAAGGGGACCTTTTCTTACTTCCTGTTCAGAAACTGCTTAGCAGGGTGCCTTCAAGCCAGCGTGCAAGCATGACAGAATAAAACAGTAGCGTGGCATGTTTCAGCAGAGAGAGGTCAGGAGAAGGTCCCTCCGTCCTTCTTAGCTCTTATGTGACAGACACACACGCTAGGGATTGTGGTCAGGTAGCTGAGAATTGGGACCCTAACTGAGGCGAGGACTGAGACAGTCCACCACAGAGACTGTGGGGCACACAGCTTAGGCAGGCACTAGATAGGGTAGTTCACTACAAATCCAGAGATCTGCACACCAGAGAGCCAGGGTGAGGCCAACTCAGCTGGTCCCCACTATGCCAAATGCACAGACCTCCAAGTACACCAGCACAGGCAGAGGCAGCAAGGAAAAGAGTTATGTCCAAAGACTTCCAATATGTCTTAGCAGGAGGGAAGTGGGTGCCCAGCAGAAAGGATGGCATGAGATTGGTCACTCCTCACTGATGCTGTAGGAGCTGTGGAAATAAACAAAGGCCAACTAAATGGGAAAATCAATCGCTGTTTGTTCAGAGCTTGCTCTAGCAAGGGAGTCAGCCACCCACTGTCACGTGCATTTTGACAGGGTCTCAACACCTGGTATATTATCACCCTGCTAATTTGATACCTCTATATTTAACTGGTATATTTACCACCAGATGTATTTAACAACTGGTATATTTAACACAAGGTATGTTTAAAACCTGGTATATTTAACACCTGGTATATTTAACTGTTTATTTAACACCTGGTATATTGTCACCCTGCTTATTCAACTTATATACAGAGTACATCATGAGAAATGCTGGGCTGAATGAAGCACAAGCTGGAATCAAGATTGCTGGGAGAAATATCAATAACCTCAGATACACAGATGACACCACCCTTATGGCAGAAAGTGAAGAAGAACTAAAGAGCCTCTTGATGAAAGTGAAAGAGGAAAGTGAAAAAGTTGGTTTAAAACTCATCATTCAGAAAATAAGATCATGGCATCTGGTCCCATCACTTCGTGGCTAATAGATGTGGAAACAATGGAAACAGAGGGAGATTTTTGTGGGAGGGCTCCAAAATCACTGCAGATGGTGTCTGCAACCATGAAATTAAAAGATGCTTGCTCCTTGGAAGAAAAGCTATGACCACCTTGACACCATACTAAAAAGCAGACATTACTTTGCCGACAAAGGTCTGCCTAGTCAAAGCTATGGTTTTTCCAGTAGTCATATATGGATGTGAGAGTTGGACCATAAAGAAAGCTGAGCACTGAAGAATTGATGCTTTTGAACTGTGGTGTTGGAGAAGACTCTTGAGAGTCCCTTAGACTCCAAGGAGATCAAACCAGTCAATTCTAAAGGAAATCAGTCCTGAATATTCATTGAAAGGACTGATGCTGAAGCTGAAACTCCAATCTTTTGGCCACCTGATGTGAAGAACTGACTCATTAGAAAAGACCCTGATGCTGGGAAAGATTGAAGGCCAGAGGAGAAGGGGGCAACAGAGGATGAGATGGCTGGATGGCATCACTGACTCGATGGATGTGAGTTTGAGCAAACTCCTGAGGGAGTTGCTGATGGACAGGGAGTTGATGATGGACAGGGAAGCCTGGCATGCTACAGTCCATAGGGTCACAAAGAGTCGGACACAACTGAGTGACTGAACTTAACTGAACAACACCTGGTAAAGAAGTAGGAAAGCTTCATAGTGGAAGAAAGGGAAGGCTTTGTGTGTGCCCTGATTAGACGGAGGCTATTGGCTTGGGTGTGCTGTAAAGAGGCTGACTGCAGTGGGGCATCCTTTGTGGTTGGTTAGGTGGGTACTTGTCTTTCTTTAGTTGATCCTAAATTTGAAGCCGGGACAAAAATTAAGGAAGATGTCAGTTATGCATCAAGTCCTGGCCATTTGAGTGAATTGTTAGAAAACATTGTTTAGCTTCTTGGGCTGTCACTAGGAATAACACCTAGGCTTCCTTCAGGTCTGGCTTAACAGCAGGCTGTCCTCTTGAGCAGTTAACTGCAGATAAACTGCTGCAGTAAAGTTGGTCTCTTGGGCAGGCCACTGCAGGTTTTGGGTCAGGGTTCTATTTTTAATACATGGTCTTGCCACTGACTGTTTCTATAGTCAGTTCTCAGAGCACACAAACACCCCTTGTCACCTAAGTGATACCTTGTAAAGAAGAAAGGGGAGGGAAAACTCGGAAGAAGAGGAACAGCTCTTCTGGAAGATTCAAATTTTGGATAGAGCCAATATCCAAAAGAGACTTTTTAGTTGGAAAGAAATTATTTTAGCCTGGAAAAGATGAATTTATCATTAATGAGAAGCTTTAGGATTTGGGGGTGATATTTTGTTGTCTATTTATTTATTTGTTTATTTTTGCTAGCAACAGGATAGGAGCATCCAGAGCAAGATAAAATTAGATTTGGAAAACAGAGAACTTTTTTTTGTACTCCCAATGTGTGGTGTGCAAATTTTGTGACTGGTATTTTTACACTAACACTGAGAAAAATTCAAAATAATAAAAAACATCAAAATCACATATTTCAAGATATCATTTTCTTGGAAATAGTAAGTTCTGTCTGCCGGGGATACTTCGATGAACTAAGTAGTAGCAGCTCTGCTTACTGAGGGCCAAGTCCTGCTACAGGAAAACACAAACCCAACAGACCACAGGTTGCAAATACGGAGAAAATACTTAATCATCCCTCAGGAGACTATAATTTATAGATTTTCCAGGACTGTGACATTTCAAATACTGTAGTTCATTGTTCTCCCAAGAATGAACACATGGGAAATCAAGGGTTCCCATTTTTTATGCAGATGACACAGTCATCAAATCCTTAACGTCAGAGTAAATTCACTGGGATTAAATGGTGTAAACTGGGCTAGAGAGTCACTCGGGAAGGTCATAAAGGCCATAGTTAGAATCTGGGGCCATGTCATCTAAGCAGGCTGCACTGATCAAGAGTTCTCTGTGACTGAGACCCACAGAGCCTGAGACCCTGCTTCCCACAACAGCACCTCCACAAGCCTCCTTCACCCTCCCTTTTGAAACCCTGCAGTCCTGCAGTGGCAGCCAGGGAAGCAGAGGTTACACAAGCAAAAAGAATAATAAATTGCTTCAGGCTCACTGTGATTAGTTAGAAAATAAAATGAGATTTCATGAAGCACCTTTATATTTCAGAACTCCAAATCACTTCTTATTATGAACATAAGGTAACACAAGTTGAATATCAAACAATTAATGTTCATTTTGAACACATCTCTGGAATTCTAATTCTTTCAAGCCTCTCTTAAAAAGTCCTCCACTGTGACAGCCACATTTTCAAATGTTCCACTGCTGCCTAAAAAAGCTGTGTTTCATAAATTCCATATTGATATTACAATAGAGTAGCAGGATAATTTTAAGATTTTTTTTCCCATTTGATAATTGCCCTATTGCTTTTGAAAATAATGATTCACAATTATTCCAGTGTGAGATGCATTCATTTCATTACATTATCTAAATTTGTGTAGATATTACAAGGCTTTATGTAGCCTCTGGTAAAAGACACAAAATGTTCCTATTTCTCTCAATTATGCTTTTTTTTAACATTAATTTTCACATACAATTTTCAGTCATTTTCTTATGCACTACAAAACAGACATCAATGTGTGGCTACTAAGCATGACATTTCTCTTTATTACATTGATTTTCTTCTTATTCTATCAAGGGTAGGGGTAGATAATCATAATAAATAATATTTGACTGCTAAATTATCTACTGTATGCCACTCCCTGCTTATTATCTTCATTGTGCGGGATGTCAGGCTCAGAAAAGGTAAGGAAGTTGCCTGTGATAACACCCCAGTAAGAGGTAGGCACGTCAGGTTTGTCTTAACTACTGCATCTTACTGCCATTCCAGTAAGATGGGGCCGGGTGTCTTTATTTACACAGCAAGTCAGTGCCTTCCTTCCTCCCCTGTTTATCTTTCTCTCAGCATAGGCAATGAACCTGGAGCAGTTTCAAGTCCTACATCCTCTATAGATACTAGCTGTGCAGTGGTGGGTGCATTAGTCACAGTCATTAACTTAGTTTTGGCGACATAAAACTGCCCTAAATCTCAGGGTCTGTGGGCAGTAACGGCTTGTTTCTTGCTGTCGTCGCAGAGAAGTGCAGTAGAGCAGCTCCCCTCCAACCAACGACTAGGGATCCAGGCTGCGCCCATCTTACGGCTGTAAGGATGCCCCCTTATCATCCTCTGGGCAGACGAAGGGGAAGAGAGCGTGTGGATGGAAGGCCCTCTGGATGTGTAACTATTGTCCAGGACTAGTCACTTTTCATCAGACAACACGTCCAAGGTAACTGCAATGGAGGCTGGGAAAAGGTACACGAGCACATGGACATAATGTAAGAGTTTCTGCCGCATGGGGCTAGTTTGTTTGTTTAAATCTGTCTAGGTCTGTTTTCCACTCCTACAAAGTAAATGAAGGACTTAGCTATGCTTGGCACACATTAGCAATATACATACACTCAATGTTTTAAAATTTAATGTCATGTTATATAAATATTTGTACATAGTCCCTCAGTGGAGACATAAAGCTACCTTCCTTAGATCTATGGGAGAGAAAATCAAAAGAAACTGCTTTTGCCAAACCAAATCTAAATAGATACCCAAAGAACTCATATTTTAGAGCTCTTCATGAGAAATGTTCCTTATAATGTTATACAACAGAGAAAAAACCAAAATCTTAGCAGGAAAAGAAGCCCTGTGGAGGAAGCAGAAGATGGGCTGGTGGAGTTTGTGTAGGGGTGAGGGGAAATGTGATCGGGCGTGGGGGAGGGTGGCAGTGCGAGAGAATTTATGAGCGAGAGAAGAAAATTTGTTTTTGTTGTTAACAATATTTTTCTTCTCAAGATTAGAAGAGTGAGGGATAATAAAAAAGTAGAGGAAAATCCACCAATAACTATAGTGTCTCTCTGAAAATACTATTTAGAATGTGTACTTTTATTCCCTGATTTTTTTTTTACTTCAAGAATCAATTGTTTGTTTAATAAACTGAGGAGCATCTTGTCCCAACTTCCCACATTTGCCCTCTGACCTGTATCCTTCAACTTCCTGTATTATGTGTTTCAGTATTTCAGAGTAGTTTCATTAATATTTTGTGGTTTTCATACCTTAGTCTCCTCTTCCTTCTCCACATTTCCTAATTCCTCAAGCATATTCTTTGGCTGTTTGTGTTTGCATCTTTCTAAATGTTAAATGACCATCTAACGGCGTAGACTCTACTTTGTTTTTTTTCCTACTTTGATAGAGGTATAGGAATAGTTTTCTATGAATCAGAAGTATAAAGTACATTTCCAAAGTGTCTACTTTATAAACATAAGAGTAGTATAAAGTCCAAAATAATTTACTCAAATTTCAGTAGCCTCCCTCTCACCTTATTGTTATTAGAGCTTTTGCTTGCTTTCTGATTGCTGTGCTTTTAAGAACAATAACTTTATTAGTTTTATATAATATTTACTCATTATTTTAAACTTACAGTGTGATAAAAATGTAAAGAAAGTTAAAACCACTCAAATTTTACCAATACAATATTATTGAGGCATTTTTCTATTTATATACAAAACTGAAGGATAAATCGATAAAAAGATAAAGATGGGAAGACTTAAGTAGCTTTCTAGTCTACATGCTGCTTTTCAATTTAAATAACTGTTTTTCATCAACTCTAACAGACTCTTTTTCGCATTTTAGCATCTCTACGACTGGGATATGTCGTAGAGATATATACGTAGATATATATACATCATATATGCTTTATATGATGTAAAGTATCACTCTGGCCACGCAGTAACGCTGATGGGCTGTTCATTACTTTGTCGTTGTTGTTGTTGTTTAGTTCCTAAGTCGTGTCCAACTCTTTGTGACCCCATGGGCTGTAGCCCTTCAGGCTCTTCTGTCCATGGGATTTTCTAGGCAAGAATACTGGAATGGGTTGCCATTTCCTCCTCCAGGGGATCTTCCCAACCCAAAGATCAAACCCATGTTTCCTGCATTGGCAGGCTGATTCTTTATCTCTGAGCTGGCAGGGAAGCCCGTCTATTGCTTAGAGCTACATAAAATTGGCTAAGATTCCTGGTGAATGTGCAAGTGTTAGTCATGCAGTCATGTTCGACTCTTTGCAACTCCATGAACTATAGCCCGCCACCTCCTCTGTCCGTGGAATTCTCCAGGCAAGAACACTGGAGTAGGTTGCAATTACCTTCTCCAGGGGAACGTCCTGACCCAGGGATCGAAACGGGTCTCCTTTATTGCAGGCAGATTCCTTACTATCTGAGCCACCAGGATAGAGAGCATCACTGGGGCTCAGGGAGGGCTGTGGTAGGGGATGTGTGGGTGCAGAGGACAGAGGGTGTTGAGCATGGGGTGGGCAGACTGCAGGATCCTGACTCCTTCCTATGCTTTGGTCGCTGGGTGTCATTCAGGTACACATGGGCATGGAGGCCTAGGCCTGGTAGAACAAGCTCTTGGAGGAACTGGGGGGAGAAATCCAGCCCCTGTAGACACCATTTATTTATTTATTTTAATGATTTTTTTTTTAAGACAACCCTTCAAAACTCAGACAGAAAGGAGGACAAGTCTTGGTTGTTGCCTAAATAATTTCCTTTGACTCTTTCAAGTTAAAAAGACACCATGTCCCCAAGTGAGTGACGCACACTGATTATCTCTGGATTGCATGTATTATCAATTTCTTCTCTGTGTATCTGGTGTTTTCCAAAGTTTATACAATAAACAAATATTATTTTGAATTTAGGAGGTAATATGAATCTAAAATAAATTTTAGACAACAACAGCATCCTAAATTTTTGCCTCCCAACTACTCTCTGAATCATGAGCAATTTCTCTATGACAAAGAAAAGTGAGTCTGAGATACAACTTCCCCTTGAATCTCAAGGGGAAGGAAGTGTGTACTGAAACCTCACAGGAATCTTTTCACTGAGGATCAGAATGAATATTTCTTGGTTTGTTAAGGCTTTGGGTCATCTGGACTACAGACTTCACTGGGAAGAGTAGAGCCCACATATTTTCCAGGAGTTATGAAAACGAAAAGATATCATATTCATATTCATAATATAGAGTTAACAGTTTTCATATAGAATATAGATCATTCATATAGAATATGAATATTCCCAATATTCATAATATAGAGTTAACAGTTTTCCAGATTGGACTTTAAAAAATCCAGTAATATGTTGTTTACTAGAGACATATGTAAACAAAAGATATATAAATTATAAGGATAAGTAATGGAAAAAATACACCAGGTAAATATAACCCAAAAATTAAGCTCTAAAAATGAACACGTCATGATCAACAGGATTTATCAGCATGGTTAATCTGAGAAATGCAAAGAACACTGAACTCTATGAAATCAATCAGTGGAAATTACTACTAACAGTGAAATAAAAGAGGAAAACCACATATGATAACATCTCTGCAGATTTGGAAAAGGTGAATGAAAGATTTTAACATCCATTTATGATTAAAAATAATTCTCTGATAGAAAAGAATAGAAGGAATTTTCTTCAGCTTGACAGAGAGTAGTTGGAGAAGACTCTTGAGAGTCCCTTGGACAGCAAAGAGATCAAACCAGTCAATCCTAAAGAAAATCAGTCCTGAATATTCGTTGGAAGGACTGATGCTGAAGCTGAAGCTCCAATACTTTGGCCACCTGATACAAAGAACTGACTCATTGGAAAAGACCCCGATGCTGGGAAGGATTGAGGGCAGGAGGAGAAGGGGACGACAGAGGATGAGATGGTTGGATGGCATCACCAACTCGATGGATGAGTTTGAGCAAGCTCTGGGAGTTGGTGATGGACAGGGAAGCCTGACGTGCTGCAGTCCGTGGGGTCGCAAAGAGTAGAACACGACTGAGTGACTAAACTGAACTGATACTTAATGGAGGCATTTCAAATACATTCCTTTTTAAGCTCTTAAGAGCAAGACAAAGTTGCATTACAGTACATAAATGGTTTATGTCATGATTAACGCAAAAGCCAAGAAGAGATGAGTTCCAGTTATGTTTATCATGGGAGAGTTGGGATCCTTTATAAACAACTATAACAGCTGGTCAAGAATATTATTAAACTCTCTAGACATAATCCTTGAGAAAGGGAAAAAATACACACAAAAAAATATCATGGAAGTCAGAAGACAGTAGGATGACACCTTTATAACACTGAAACTTTAAAAATCTGTCAACCTACAGTTCTATATTAAGTGAATGTATCCTTCAAAACCTAAACATCTTAAAAGAAAGATGTTTTCAAGTGTATAAACAAAGAAACTAACCAAAAAAAAAAAAAAAAAAAAACCTCAAGGCATCTGTTGCCAGGAGGTATACACACAAGAAATAACAATGAGAAATTTTCAGAAAAATGTTACCAAATAGAAATAAGGGACTGTAAGAAAGAATGAAGTATACTTGAAATGATATATGGACAAATAGAAATGAATATTGACTCCTTAAAACAACAATTATATGAGATTTATAAGGTATGTAAAAGTAACATATAACAAAAATAGCACAGGGAAGGGAAGGAGAAAGAGAACTTGAATTTTTGTAAGCTTCTTACTCTTTGAGGAATGGTACAATACTAATCTAAAGCAGACTACAATGAATCAAAGATACATATTGTAATTTCAAGTGCAAGCCATACAATCATTACAGATAATACGACTGAAGAGCTAAAGAGGAGCAAATAAAATAATAAAAAAATACTTGTTAAACCCAAAAGCAAGAAAGAAAGAGATAATGAATGACACAAAACAGATGAGAAAATAGAAAGCAAATATCAATATAATATCTATAAACTCAATTACATCCAAAATTAGATCAAATGAAAATGGCACTGAAAATCATACAAGAAGAACCTGAGCGTCGTCTAGAGTCAGAAACAGAAGCAGTGCTCAAAAAACAAAAGGATGGAGGCATGGGACAATTACAGTGGCCAAAAGGGAAACAATTTGAGCCACAAAATAAAATACCATATATTTTTTGCCATAAAGCAATAATACTGGCTGGCCATATTCCCTTGCCTGATAAGGAGACCCAAGCTTTCCACTTTAAAGAGCCTGAGTTATTAACAGTCTCTCATCTCAGCTGAATTGTAGTTTTTCCATTGCCTTTTTTGGGAAAAATAGTTTTATTGAGATATAATTCACATAACATAAAATTCACCCATTTATAGTGTTCAACTCAATGGTTTTTAGTATATTCATACAACTGTACACTGCGCAATTTTATAACATATTCATCACCCTGAAAAGAAACCTTGTACCTCCTAGTAGGCACTCCCACTTACCCGAAGTCACCCAATCCTGCTGCTGCTGCTAAGTTGCTTCAGTCGTGTCCGACTCTGTGCAACCCCAGAGACGGCAGCCCACCAGGCTCCCCCGTCCCTGGGATTCTCCAGGCAAGAACACTGGAGTGGGTTGCCATTTCCTTCTCTAATGCATGAAAGTGAAAAGTGAAAGTGAAGTTGCTCAGTTGTGTCCGACTCCTAGCGACCCCATGGACTGCAGCCTTCCAGGCTCCTCTGTCCGTGGGATTTTCCAAGTCACCCAATCCTAGGTAACCACTAATATACTCCCTATATATCTATCAGTTCAGTTCAGTTCAGTCCAGTCCCTCAGTTGTGTCCAACTCTTTGTGACCCCATGAACCGCAGCACGCCAGGCCTCCGTGTCCATCACCAACTCCTGGAGTTCACTCAAACTCACATCCATTGAGTCAGTGATGCCATCCAGCCATCTCATCCTCTGTCATCCCCTTCTCCTTCTGCCCCCAATCCCTCCCAGCATCAGAGTCTTTTCCAATGAGTCAACTCTTCTTATGAGGTGGCCAAAGTACAGATTTGCCTATTCTGGAGATTTCATATAAATGAAGTCATATAATAGGTGGGATTTTTGTGTGTCTGTTTTTTTGTTTTGTTTTTTTTTAACTTAACATCATGTTTTCAAGTTTCATCCATGTTGTAACATGCATTAGTACTCCATTTCTTTTCATGCTTAAATACTATTTCATTCAGTATGAAATATATCACAATATACCACAAACAAAAAATCTCTATATTTTATCTGTTAATCAGCTGATGGACATGCAGTTTGTTCCTCCTTTTGGCTACTATGAATAATACTACTGTGAACAATCATGAACAAGTATTTGTGTGGATTCACTGACTTTTATCAAAGGACATGGAGGACTGAGAGCCAGACCAGAGGATCTCTGGAATTACAGATGAGTTCTTTTCATGTAGGCAACATGATTTCCCTTTCATTGTCGGGATCAATCACTCCAGCCTCTAAAGTCATCATTTTTGCCTATTTATTCAATGTCATTAAGAGCCCAAAATGGCCAGGTAGCAGTTTCAGTTTCTAGGTCAGATAGGAAAAAAGGCGGATTGATATCAACAAAACAAGTCATCTTGTCCACTTATGTATTAAGAGCCTTCTCTTCTGAGTTGCCCTTTGCTGAGCATTCGTGTGAAACAAAAGTATCTTCACACTTAGTATCTAAAAGGAGATATAAGTCCACATTTCTTCCCGAGACCTCCTTCTCACAAATGTTTTTAATTCTTCCAAGTCTCCAACCACCAAGCCAAACCGTTGGTCATAACCAGGAAAATATGTATATCTGTACTTTGGCCATCTCTCCTTTAAGAAAAATTTAACCACCAAATACACAGCTCAAAGTTAAAACAAATGGGAGAACTCTTCTTCACCACTCTCCTTCAAGGCCATCTGAATGCAGCTCTAGTGCTACAGCCATCCATTTTCAGTTGGTGCCAACGAATAATGCAGAACCATTTGTAATTCAGATCTGAAGATTTTCAGCTGTTTCCTATGACAATTGAGCATGATTCTTTTCCCTTCCTCGATGCATGATGACCCTATCCTGGCAATTGGCCACAAGTCCCTTTAGCAACAGCTGAGAAGAAGCATCCATTTTTGGCTTTGTAGTAGGGTTCCTTCTCAAGAGGATGTCACCTTCCCTTCATTTAAGACTCTCGATTTGTCAGTTGGCTTAAGTGTTGGAATTGATTAAAGAACCACAACTCCCTGTGGTGATTCAAGTCAGGCTTCTTATAACACACTTGGAGCTTCTTAGCTTCTTACATACATCAAACAAGACTTTAATAAGCTGTCAGTTGTGCACTGAGTGTTGTATCCTGCGAAAATATATATTGAAGACCTAACCTCTGATATATATGAATGTGACTTGTTTTTTTGGAAATAAGGCTGTTGCAGTTTAATTAAGATTTTGTTAAGATGAAGTCACACTGGAGTGGCATAGGTCCTTAATCTAGTGTGAATGATATTATTCTAAAATGAAAGAAGAGGGACTTCCTGATACTTCAGTGGTTCAGACTCTGAGTTTCCACTGCAGAGGGCACAGGTTCGATCCCTAGTTGGGGAACCAAGAACCTCCCTGCCGCACAGTGTGGCCAAAAAGAAAGGAATGGGGAGACACAGAAACACAGGGAAAATGCTATAGGATGAAGGAGGCAGAGATTAGAATGATGCATCAACATGCCAAGAAATGGCCAGATTGATTGCTGGCAACACCCGAAGCCAAGAAAGAAGCATGGAACAGATTCTCCCCTCGAGAGACAACGTGGAGCTGTCTACATCTCACTTCAGATTCTAGACCTAGGAACTGGGAGAAAATAAATTTCTGTTGTTTAAAGCCACCTACATTGTGGTACTTTATTACAGCAGCCTTAAGAAACTAAATGCACTGCTCAAGTATTCCAGTCTAGAAACAACACAAACAGTTAATGTTGATAATCTCTGTGGGTTAAGACTGCTGTGATGACGTTTTTGTTCTGCCATCCATTATGGTAACCTGTCCATCTTACTTTCGGTGATTAAGTACTGTCACCTGCCAGCCAGGATTCCATTATTTCTATTGAATTCAGGAATGAAAAGATTTTAATTTTTTTTGTACAGTGGAAATCATGGGCAACATTAACAGATATGTGACAGACTGAAAGATACCAAAAAACAAGATACAATTATTAACCACACAAACAACTTCCAAAATCAACAAGACAAAGGTAGATAATTGAATAGAAACATGCAAAAGGCTATGAGTAAGCTGAGGAAAATCTCAATGGCTAAAAATGCAGACATGTTTATCCTCACTAATCATTGGATAAATGTAAACTAAAATAATAAGGGATCTCTTTATACCAATGAAATTAGAATAAAAATGATTGTTACACAGTACCAAACATTTGTAAAGATATGGAACAATGGGAATTCTGATAGATTGCTGATAGAAGTATAAACAGTTTTAGCCTCAGAAAAAATTCACATATATTTATATATTCAGATATATTGTAGCTCATATTTCAGTATTAGCAACTCAGAGACACTATCCCACAAGTCTATGAGGGATCCTACCTAAAGATTATCAACATAGCATTACTTACAGAGGTAGGCAGTTGAAGGCAACTGAGATATCCCTCATTAAGAAAAACATAAGTAATTTTTTAATAAAATAAAATTGTGGATGTATGCTATGCAATACAACACAACAAGTCTTGCTGGATTTTCTTGCTAAAATAGCTCTTTGCCTGACATTTTCACTCTGTATCTCTACTACTACCTTAGTCCTGATTTTACACTGTCTAAGATGACTGCATCAGCCTAAAAATGATATCCATATTCTATTTTTGGAACTTCCTTCCTTCTTTCAATGTGGTAGGAAAAATGACCTTAAAATGTGTCAGTGTTCCCAAATAAGAACACAATCTGCCATCTCATTGATTCAAGTTTTGTGTTATGTTCTCAAATAAGACTTTACAGTTTTCTTTACTTATTCCATCATGTATTTACTTAATAAAGATTATCTGCTCACCTATCAAGTACTTTGTCACTGTTTTCTAGGCACTGAAATACAAAAGTGAGGAATACAGTAAAAGTCTTCCACCCTCAAGGGAAGTGCATTTCAGTAAGAGTTTTAGTTAAAAAGAATGCAATAAACAAATAACAAATGCAATGTTAGGAAGTCACACGCACTTTCAAGAAATAACGTATGGGGCTAGAGAACTTGGGGACGAGGCAAGGCAACTGCTCTTTGAAAAGGTCTATACTTTCCTAGTTACTTTTTAAAAATTTATTTTTAATTGGAAGATAATTGCTTTACAATATTGTGTTGGTTTCTGCCATGCAACAAGGTGAATCAGCCATAAGGATACATGTGCCCTCTCTCTCTCGAACCTCCACTTCAACAAAAATAAACACTAAGACAATAAAAAATATGATAGGAAAATCTCAATGGCTAAAAATATAGAAGTGTTTATCCTCACTAATCATTAGGTAAATTTAAACTAAAACAATAAGAGATCCCTTTACACTGATGAAATTAGAATAAAAAAGATTCTTACACAGTACCAATCATTGGTAAAAGTATGGGACAATGGAAATTTTGATAGATTGTTGATAGAAGTTGATAAACAGTTTTAGCATTCATGACATCAGAAATACAAAACCCTATAAAATGCTGGAATACAATCTTCAAGAAACTAGAAGGAAAAGATAAAGTGAGGGAAAGTAGAAGATAAAAATAAAAAAAATAAAGGGTCAGCACAGTCAGAACAACATAAAAATAAAAATCTCAGAAGAGAGAACAGAGAGAAAACACAAGAGGCCAAGTAATAATAAATACTCAAAATGCAGGATTGTGATTTTCTGATTTAATGAATTTACCAAAGGCTGGGAAATGTCTTACACTAAGTCACATTAGTTTTAAATTTCAAAACATTGGAGACAAATAGAAATTTCTAGATGCATCCAGAGTAGGTAGAGGTAGAACTAGTTTACATGGTTTGTAAAATTCTCCAAGCCAGGCTTCAACAGTACATGAACCAAGAACTTCCAGACGTTCAAACTGGATTTAGAAAAGGCAGAGGAACCAGAGACCAAATTGCCAACATCCATTGGATCATAGAAAAAGCAAGAGAGTTCCAGAAAAACAACTACTTCTGCTTTATTGACTATGCCAAAGCCTTTCACTGTGTGGATCACAAGAAACTGTGGAAAATTCTTCAAAAGATGGGAATACCAGACTACCTTACCTGCGTCCCAAGAAATCTCTATGCAGTTCAAGAAGCAACAGTTAAAACCGAACATGGAACAACAGACAGATTTCAAACTGGGAAAGGAGTACATCAAGGCTGTATATTGTCATCCTGTTTATTTAACTTATGCAGAATGCATCATGCAAAATGCCAGGCTGGATGAAGCACAAGTTGGAATCAAGATTGCCAGGAGAAATATCAATAACCTCAGATATGTTGATGACACCACACTTACGGCATTTCAAAAGCTAAGATGAACTAAAGAGCCTCTTGATGAAAGTGGAAGAGGAAAGTGAAAAGCTGGCTTAAAACTCAACATTCGAAAAACTAAGATCATAGCATTTGGCCCCATCATTTCATGGCAAATAGATGGGGAAACAATGGAAAGAGTGAGAGATTTATTTTGGGGGGCTCCAAAATCACTGCAGATGGTGACTGTAGCCATGAAATTAAAAGACACTTACTCCTTGGAAGAAAAGCTATGACCAACCTAGACAGCATATTAAAAAGCAGAGACATTACTTTACCGACAAAGGTCTGTCTAGTTAAAGCTATGGTTTTTCCAGTAGTCATGTATGGATGTGTGAGTTGGAGTATAAAGAAAGCCGAAGAATTGATGCTTTTGAACTGTGGTGTTGGAGAAGACTCTTGAGAGTCCCTTGGACTGCAAGGAGATCAAACCAGTCAATCCTAAAGGAAATCAGTCCTGAATATTCATTCATTGGAAGGACTGATGCTGAAGCCGACACTCCAATATTTTGGCCACCTGATGTGAAGAAATGATTCGTTGGAAAAGGCCCCGATGCTGGGAAAGATTAAAGGCCAGAGGAGAAGGAGACAACAGAGGATGAGATGGTTGGATGGCATCACCGGCTTGATAGACATGAGCTTGAGCAAGCTCTGGGAGTTGGTGATGGACAGGGAGGCCTGGTGTGCTGCAGTCCATGGGGTAGCAAAGAGTCAGACACAAATGAGTGACTGAACTGAACTAAAATATGTAGAAATTTTTTTTTTTACTTCCCAGAGAATTTGGGAACAATTAAGCAATAGGCAGATACAAAGCAAAAGAAACAATTGTAACTACTACAAAGAAATTTTTAATTACTAGAAATAAATCTTATTATAATACGTTCTGTGACTTGGCTATAAGCAATATCTATAGTCATAAAAATATAAAAACTAAATACATAGTATAAATGTATTATGACTCTGGAGAAGCTGAGGTAAAGAAAGTGTATAGGTGTGTGTTGGTGGAGAAAGAAAATTAAGCCCTGTTAGGGGGTCAATGCATGATATTTAAAACTAAAATAAAAAACGAAGAAAACATTGTCAAATTAAATCAAAGGGGAGCAGGTTAGAACCAAACATCACTTTTGTCTTCATTTTTCTTCTCACTTCTACTTACCTCTTCCCCACTAACAACGAATCTGTTTAGAAGATAAAAGGCAAAAACTAACTGTTGATGTAATCCTGATTTTTGCTCTAGTTTTCATGTTCTTTGGGTTTTGAGAATAAGGATACTCTTATTTTAGGTTTTTTCAAGTCCTCTCTTTGTTTATCATTACTTTGATAATGACATCTCTCTGAACAGGAAATGAAAACTTTGACCTTTTTTTTTTTTTATACCACTACATACACATTTGACAGCCTCATGATAAGCATAAATGTCTCAATACTTTGTCTGTAAAATGGACATTGGGATCTCTCTCTTGCCACATTGGTGAAAGCAGTCTTGACAATGAGGCTTCTCAAGTAATGCCTGGCACATTAGAGACTCACAGGCATTGATGGCTGCTGCTGCAGTAGTAGTACTATTACCAGTTCTTGTTTTACTTGCTCTGTTGCCAAAACTCATTCATAACACTGTGTGTATAAAATGTAATTGATGGACACAATATGCCTTGGACATCATAAGTACTCAGCAAATATTGGTTGAATAAATAAATCAATAGATACAGGAATGAATGCTAGGTGCTAGAGGCTTTTTTTCTATAAAATTGACTGGTCTATTTACAGTGAAGTGATTTTCCTGGTTAGATTTATCCCCAAAGAATTCTATTTTTATTTTAATTGAAGAGTCGTTATAAAAGCTAATTGACTCTTTCCATTCGCAGGAAATTATTCCTACCTCATATCAACCCCACACCCCAAGGGGCAATCAATATTTAGAGGTTTCCCACCTATACCAGTGGTTTAAAAGAAATAAAGCCCAAGATTAATGTATATAGCTTGTCAGGTATGTACTTAGAGTTTTTTTTTTTTTTTTTTTAATGAATCCAACTCAGACAGGTTGGTAATTAATGCTATAAAATTCAACTCAACAGAAACTCATTGAAAAATGAGAATGATATAATAGAGTTCTATTGAAAAAATGACTATCCGAGGTTGCTATTTTTGAAAAGTAATCCAAGGTCCTTTGTCCCTTAAATTAAAGCAAAGATATAGGTACATTGTATTGAATATAAACACAAAATTTCTCTCCTTTCTTTAGGGCTATATTCAATGTGGATATATTAGAAAAACCTTTATTAATTCCAATTTGTTATTTTTTTAAATGTTATCAAAATTAAACTGTTTTTTTTTTTCCTCCACTAGGCAAAAAGAATTGGAGTAGGAAGAAATAGATTTCCACTCATTTAAAATTAGATAATTCACCAGACATATTCATTACCAAAAAAAAATCACTCTGTAACTAAGTGCTATGTCAAATAGAATAAAAATAAGTAGGAGACAAAAATTTTAATTGATAAAAGGGGATTATTTTAGAATATTTTCATACAAAAAGTAGAGCTGGATGCAATTGGGTTGCTGCTTATTTTACACAGTATTTCCCCGATTCTGGTTCACTACAACAGCATTGGGTTTGACCTGAGTTCTACTCAGTTCAGTTCAGTCACTCAGTCATGTCCGACTCTTTGTGACCCCATGAATTGCAGCACGCCAGGCCTCCCTGTCCATCACCAACTCCTGGAGTTCACCCAGACTCATGTCCATCGAGTTAGTGATGCCATCCAGCCATCTCATCCTCTGTCGTCCCCTTCTCCTCCTGCCCCCAATCCCTCCCAGCACCAGAGTCTTTTCCAATGAGTCAGCTCTTCGCATGAGGTGGCCAAAGTACTGGAGTTTCAGCTTTAGCATCATTCCTTCCAAAGAAATCCCAGGGCTGATCTCCTTCAGAATGGACTGGTTGGATCTCCTTGCAGTCCAGGGGACTCTCAAGAGTCTTCTCCAACACCACAGTTCAAAAGCATCAATTCTTCGGCACTCAGCCTTCTTCACAGTCCAACTCTCACATCCATACATGACCACAGGAAAAACCATAGCCTTGATTAGACGAACCTTTGTTGGCAAAGTAATGTCTCTGCTTTTCAATATGCTATCTAGATTGGTCATAACTTTCCTTCCAAGGAATAAGCGTCTTTTAATTTCATGGCTGCAGTCACCGTCTGCAGTGATTTTCGAGCCCCCCAAAATAAAGTCTGACACTGTTTCCCCATCTATTTCCCATGAAGTGATGGAACCAGATGCCATGATCTTCATTTTCTGAATGTTGAGCTTTAAGCCAACTTTTTCACTCTCCACTTTCACTTTCATCAAGAGGCTTTTGAGTTCCTCTTCACTTTCTGCCATAAGGGTGGTGTCAGTCCAGCATTTCTCATGATGTACTCTGCATAGAAGTTAAATAAGCAGGGTGACAATATACAGCCTTGACATACTCCTTTTCCTATTTGGAACCAGTCTGTTGTTCCATGTCCAGTTCTAACTGTTGCTTCCTGACCTGCATATAGATTTCTCAAAAGGCAGATCAGGTGGTCTGGTATTCCCATCTCTTTCAGAATTTTCCACAGTTTATTGTGATCCACACAGTCAAAGGTTTTGGCATAGTCAATAAAGCAGAAATAGATGTTTTTCTGAAACTCTCTTGCTTTTTCCATGATCCAGTGGATGTTGGCAATTTGATCTCTGGTTCCTCTACCTTTTCTAAAACCAGCTTGAACATCCGGAAGTTCACGGTTCACATATTGCTGAAACCTGGCTTGGAGAATTTTGAGCATTACTTTACTAGCGTGTGAGATGAGAGCAATTGTGCGGTAGTTTGAGCATTCTTTGGCATTGCCTTTCTTTGGGATTGGAATGAAAACTGACCTTTTCCAGTCCTGTGGCCACTGCTGAGTTTTCCAAATGTGCTGGCATATTGAGTGCAGCACTTTCACAGCATGAGTTCTACTAGTTACATATTAAATTTTTAAGTAGTATTTGTAAATTTTTCTCAAAAATAGAAATGAAGCGGCCATGACTCTATGAACATATCTGGCTCCCTGACCTGCCAGAGAAGATTACAATAGTACTTTGAGCATATTAGTGTGTTTCAGTTCATACATTTCAACAGCTTTTCTTTTAACTACATGATCAAGTCAAAATTTGAATAAGGCAATAGTCAAACCTCTCTTTCATATGACCTTATTTTAGTCCACCCCTAAAACAAACCCTTTCTGAAAGGCCCATCGCCCTCAGTCTCACCCACAAACATCATGTCCCCTCTCTGTACCCACCAGACCCGGTGGTCAATGCTCAGCCAAGATGGTATTTCACCTCTGTGGTTGTCTAGTAATGATGACCAGTGCTGACCTCTCTCCCCTCTTAGGGGACTTCCAAACTATTCTGTATTGTCCACTGACTGATGACTTATTATTTTTTATATATGCATATGAGATACATTAACTATACATGTATATACTTACATTGCCAAAGCAGAAATTTGAATTTTATTTTCTCTTGTGTCCTGCGTGTATTAAAACAAAAACAATAACAACTGAAACAACTGTTAATTTTTTATTTTATTTTTTCTTATTTTTTTATTTCTTTTTTTTTCTTTTTTTTCTTTTTCTTTTCCAACTGTTAATTTTCCAATTTAAATATCGTAATGCTTTTCCCTACCAAAAGCACCTTTGTTTACAAGTTACTCCTAATTTCCAGTGTGGGAGTGGAAAAAAAGTTAGAATTCAGGGAAGAAGATAGAAAGGCATGGTGAGTATGCAGGGAATGTCAGTTTGGCTTGAGGGCTTTGAATGAATATTTATTCACTCATCAAACATTTATTCAATGTCTTCTATGTACCAGGCATTGTGGAAGGCTCAAAGGTAAAACATCTGTACCTGCCTGGAAGGAGTTTACAGGCTCACATTCTAGAAATCAGTATTTATAAGCTAATGGAATAGCACTGTAATTTGGGTTTGCATAGAGGTGATGGGAACATAAAATGAGGGAAGTAAAATGAGTCTGACTGGCAGAAACATCTCCAAGAAGGGCTCCTGGAGGTGACTGTTAAGCTGGGCCTCCAGAAGAGTAGCAGTTAGCTAGTCTCATAGGGGAAGGTCATTTAATACAAAATGAGGAGCATGTGCCCAAGAAAAAAGGTAAGAAAACAAGGTGTAGTGGGGGAATCAAAGTAGCTCAGTACAGCTGGAGAAGAGTACTCGCAGTAGACTAGGAGGGGCAAGTAGGAGGAGAGTGGCACAGAGGCCAGATCACTGCATGCTGTGGCATTCAGATTTGATCCAAGAAGACAGGGAGGCTTTTAAAGCAGGGCAATGATATGACCATATTCGCATCTTAGGAAGATCACTTAGACAGTTGTGCCAAGGCTAGATTGGAAGGGAGGGGTTGGAGGGCGGAGAGATGGATTAATAACCCAGAAGAGAAATGATAAGGGGCTGAACAGGCAAGAACAGTAGTGGAGACAGAGAGCAGGGACCAGTTAATGTAACAGCAGAGGGTGTGAAGTGGATGGCACTCAGTACCTTGCTGTGGAAGTGAGAGAGAGGAGCGTAGACTGACTCCCAAAATCACGGCTGGAGAGACAGAATTGGCGAGAGTACAGTCCATCAAGAGAGAAACACAGGAGCCTGGGTGTAGGGGCTAAGTTATGGAGACATGTTAAATTTGCACTGGCAAGGTTGGGGTAGTCACTAAGCAGTTTATTAGAATATACATGCCTTAAGGACAAAAGAGAAATTTGGGCTGGAGTCATGAGTATGTGTAGGGCAGTGAAGCCAAGGATGTGAAAGGGGTTTCTCAGGAAGGGTAGAAAGAGGGCTGAGAAACCCTGAGCGATCTTATCATGTAAGATGATAATGAAGGCGGAGAAGACTAGGAAATGAGCTAACCAAGAGGGAAGAGGTTAGAGAAGGAAGGAGAGGCTATGTCAAATTGTCAGATTCTGCAGAAAATCAGAAATAATCTAAGGACAAAAATACTCCTTCTTTGGTCTGGCAATGAGGTAGTCATTGGTGACTTTAGTGAAGCCACATAAGAACAGTAGTAGAGACAGAAGCAGGGTGAAGAAGAATTGGAAACAGTGGGCTTGGACGGAAAGAACTTGGTTAAAAGAAGTTCAACCAAAAAGGCGTGTGTCACCCTGTAGTAATCATGTGTCATCAGTGTGATCTTGCAGAAGCCAGCTTCTCAAGTGGCCCTTGATGATCCCCACCTCCTGGCCCCCACACTCCCTGTGTGATCTTCTTTCCTCTGATGTGAGCTGAACCTAATGACTTGTTTCTAATGAACAGAATATGGTAAAGTGACGGGATGTCAATTCTCGATTAGGTTATAAAAAACTGACGACTCATCTTGCTTGTTCTCTCTCCCCTACTTGCTCTGGGGGTAAGTCTTCTACCAGCTTGTAAATCACCCTATGAAGAAGCCTGTGTGATGAGCAGCTAAGATCCTAAGTCCAACAGTCCATGAGGACCTAAAGTCCACTCTGAGGCGGGAACTTGGGAAATGTCTGTCCCTTGGCCTCAGATGAGACCATCGCACCCCTGTGTGACACCTTAATTACAGCATTCCGAGTAACCTAAAACTGCATCCAAATTCCTAACCCACATAAATTGTGAGATAATCCCCTTCTTTTCTTAAGTTTGGAGACCATCTGTTATACAGCAATGATGCTGAATGCACTGCCGCTGTTTGAATATTTGTGTGCCCCGCCGCTCCACCCTGACAATGTGTGTGTTGAAATTCAAGGCCCTATGTGATAGTTTGAGGAAGTGGGACCTTTGGGAGGTGCTTAGGCCATGAGGGTAGAGTCCTCACAAATGGGATTAATGTTCTTCAAAAGGAGACTGCAGAGAACTCCCTAACCCCTTCAGCCATGTGAGGGCACGGTAAGGAATCAGCAGTCTGTAAACCAGAAGAGGGCCTTCACCAGAACCTAACCATACTGGCACCTTGATCTTGGACTTCCCAGCTTCCAAAACCATGAGAAATAAATTTCTGCTGTTCATAAGGTACCCAGTCTGTGGTATTTTGATTTAGCAGCTCAGATTGACTAAGACAGATATCTGAGGAAAAAAAAAAATGATGAACATGGAGTAACTAGAAGTATTGGAAATAAGATGACTCAGAAAGAAATGAGACAAAGAGGTTAGCTTTGCAGAGGAGGAGAAACAGATTTTCTCTGATTTTAAAGAGGGAGGGTGAGTATGTAAGAAGCAATTATTTCCTAATGGGCTCTCTATTCCTTAAATCAAAGCGGCCACATGTTGAGAACAGCAAAGCTGTGGAGGAAGGGATGTATGAAAACAGTAACTCTAGATTCTGAGGAGAGTTGTGAAAGGGAGATGGGTAAGGAAAAACTAAAAATATAACTGAGCAATGATAAGGAACTATTGGAATTGGGAGGAAGAAAAAAATGGGAGGAAAAAGGTAAGAAAGAATGAGATGGTGGAAGAACAGAAGGATGGAAGAGAAAAGAATAGAAGAAAGTTGCTTAGTTGGTTAAGTGATAGAGTGAATATTCGAGTTAGCAATGACCACAATGTGAAAATTCTAGGTAAGGGCAAAAAACAGAGCATGATAATGGCAACGATCGATCAAACAGAATGGAGATGAAGGCAACTGGAATTCAAACTCAAGAAAGAATAAATATTTGAATTATTAGTCCACCATACGGACACTGAGTTTTCCCACGATGATAACAGAATTTATAGTAGAGAAAAATATTACTATTATTGCTATTATTAATAATATAAATATTATTTGATAATAGCAACAATTACAGTACTATTTATAATGTGCCTGTGTGTGTGTGTTAGTCACTCGGTTGTGTCCAACTCTTCATGACCCCATCGACTGTAGCCCACAAGGCTCCCCTTCTATGGAATTCTCCAGGCAAGAATACCGCAATGGGTAGCCAGCCATTCCTAAACCAAACTGTATTATGTTTTTTTCTGTTTTCATGTTTACCATCACCATAGCCTGAGAGCTCTTCCTAAACATGTGCTGTCTTCCACAGACTTGTATCCCCAGGGATCTGAGCCTGACACTAGAAGGCATTCAGAAAAATGTTTTTAAATGAATAAGAGGTTATTGAAATACTTAAGACATATGGTGAATAGGCCTCCTACCAATGGAGTGACAGCAGGAATGGAGGGAAAGAAAGATATCAGAGGCATTTTAAAGGAAATAATCATTTGGATGAGGTGACAATGAAGAAAGGAGAAGACTCAGCAACAACCCCAGTATCTAGACTGAAAGGCAAGTCAAGGTGCAGTGGTGCATTGATATCACTGGGGCCCATAGTTACAAGTAGATGTCTGGATCCCCTCGTTTCTCACTCTCATTTCACAGGTGATACCTGTCAGTGCCCGGAAGTGACATGGAGGGTATGAAAGGCAGAAAGACCAGGGAGTATGATTTCCTCTTCCACAACATAAGAAGAATCACATGTAAAGTCAAAGGTACACAGTCAACTGAAAGCCCGGAAATAAGACAAGGTTTGAGACACAGATCAGTATTTGAAACTCAGCTAAGATACTGATGGTCTGGCAATACACCTAAGGGTCTTTCTTATTTCAAAGGTCTCTGAGATTTGAACCAAAGCAAAATGTATTTTATAAATATTAAGCATCATTTATAGAATGTCTTCAGGGAGCATATATGAATAGAGTATCCAATGTGAATGTGAATGAGAATTTTCTAAGCAAACTATTTTAAGGAATTAACACGAAACAAACAATTATCTAGATCTCAACCAGAGCAGAAACAAAGGCAAAAATTAGAACTATGGACAGAATGAACTGCATAACAAAACATGTGAAAAGAATATAGGATCAATGAAACTTACAGAAAGATTAGTGTCAATAAAATAAATATGCTGGCAATAATGAAACTGATATTCTATTTCAGAGGGAAAAAATCTATTAATAAAACAAGTCCAGATATGTACTAGAAATTATTTTCAGTTCAATTCAGTCGCTCAGGCATGTTCAACTCTTTGCGATCTCATGGACGGCAGCATACCAGGCCTCCCTGTCCATCACCACTTCCCGGAGTCTACCCAAACTCATGTCCATTGAGCCAGTGATGCCATCCAACAAGCTCATCCTCTGTTGTCCCCGTCTCCTCTCGCCTTCAATCTTTCCTAGCAACGGGGTCTTTTCAAATGAGTCAGTTCTTTGCATCAGGTGGCCAAAGGATTGGAGTTTCAGCTTTAGCATCAGTCCTTCCAATGAATATTCAGGACTGATTTCCTTTAGGATGGACTGATTTGATTTCCTTGCAGTCCAAGGGACTCTCGAGAGTCTTCTCCAACACCACAGTTCAAAAGCATCAATTCTTTGGTGCTCGGCTTTCTTTATGGTCCAACTCTCACATCCATACATGACTACTGGAAAAACCATAGCTTTGACTAGGACCTTTGTTGGCAAAGTAATGTCTCTGCTTTTTAATATGCTGTCTAGGTTGGTCATAATTTTCCTTCCAAGGAGCAAGCATCTTTTAATTTCTTGGCTGCAGTCAGCATCTGAAGTGATGTTGGAGCCCAAAATAAAGTCTGTCGCTGTTTCCACTGTTTCCCCATTTATTTGCCATGAAGTGATGGGACCGGATGCCATGATCTTAGTTTTCTGAATGTTGAGTTTTAAGCCAACTTTTTCTCTCTGCTCTTTCACTTTCATCAAGAAGCTCTTTAGCTCTTCTTTGCTTTCTGCCATAACGGTGGTGTCATCTGCATATCTAAGTTTATCGATATTTCTCCCGGCAATCTTGATTCCAGCTTGTGCTTCATCCAGCCCAGCATTTCTCATGATGTACTGTACATATGAGTTAAATAAGCAGGGTAACAATATACAGACTTGATGTACTCCTTTCCCAATTTGGAACCAGTCTGTTGTTCCATGTCCAGTTCTAACTGTTACTTCTTGACCTGCATACAGATTTCTCTGGAGGCAGGTCAGATGGTCTGGTATTCCCATCTCCTGAAGAATTTTCCACAGTTTCTTGTGATCCACACAGTCAAAGGCTTTGGCATAGTCAATAAAACGGAAGTAGATGTTTTTTTCTGCAACTCTTGCTTTTTCAATGATCCAATGGAATTATTTTTTTAATAAAGAAATTATTTCACTATAGAATAAATAATACTAGAAATTATTTATTACCATCGATAAAAACAGAGACACCAACTTTCCCCAATGCAGGGGCTGGCACATAAAGGGTAGATACACTGAACACCTCTGAATTTGGTCAGGTTAGCAAGAACCGTGATGCTGGGCATAACCTAACAGTAATGGGCTTATTTCCATTCCACGAAGGAGATGAGTTTAGTTTAGCTCACGACTGAGATCTACCTACAGCATACAGTGGCTCATTTGAAACATGAGAGGCTTGGCCAAACACTGGCCATAGTGAAAGCCAGCTCCAAACAGAGGAGGCTCATATTTCCCTGTTTTGCTTAGAGGAGCTGCAGCACAGAAAGTCAAGCGGTAGGTATTTCCAAGGTGCTCACTCTAACTGTCTACTCAACCACAGCCTAAAACACTAGTTGGACCCACAAACAACTTTAGCCAAGGACAACTGGGCCCAAGATCTTGACTTTCACAATTGGTTTGGTATCTCATGAATGTGGAGAAACTGCTTAAGAAATTGAATGGGGCCAGGTCTCACCATTTCAGAGAAAAATGATGGGTTGCTCTGCTGGCTTATATTTGGCCCAAAGCTTGTTTCCAGATACCAGCAATGTTTTACCTATGAATCATCCCAGTGAGATTAACGCCCATTAGATGTCTGAATGCATCTTTATATCAAACCTGAATCTGCCTGCTTAAACTTACGAACCATGGACAGAAAGTACTTGAAAAGAATGAGTGTAACAGGTGAGCAACTATAGGAACAAGAAGACCACTAGCACAGATTATGTGGACAACTGGACACAAGCCCCTCTTTTCCATTTTATTGCTGTAAACAGGTCTGTTTTCCAAGCACTACTTCACATAAATCTCAACCCATTTTCACAGATCTTCTGAAAGAGAAAACATAAATAGCAAAACAACAAAGTCTTCCATAAAAGTGACTTTGAAACAATGGAATGTATTTCAAAGTCTTTTTCCTGTGCCCATTAATATAAATGCATATAAGGAAAATTGTATCAGGCATACGCATCACTTCTAGTAAGCATATTGGGGCAAAAGTAATCAAATATCATATCTGTCACATATTAAGACTTAGAAGGTGTCCGTGGACTTCACCAGCCAGTTTGTCTATTCTAATCAGGTTTCCTTCTAAAACTGGTTCCCTGAGGAGAGAAGGGTGACTCTCAGCTGAACTAGAGCTCCCAAAGGGAATAGTCAAGGTGGAAGACTTCACAGCAGCAGTCCAAATATCAACCCAATTGCCTATGAAGAATAATATTTTGACTTAACTGGTTCAATCAAAGAAGTAGTCCCAAGGTTCTGCATGTGTTTCTCAGGCTTTACAATGAAAGAAAGGTTATACTTAGGACGTGGGTTTAAATGTAGAGGAGGAGAAATCACCATTAATTTTGCCTGCCAAAAAATCAATAACTAATGTTTTAACCTTTCTCTCTCTTTCTCACTCACTCTTTGGCTTAAGAAATAAACTCTGTATATATTCTTCCCTATGATTTATGGGCTGGTTTGAAAAGTTAGAAAAGTAAGTCAATAACCTCTTTAGACAATCCTGTTAGGAAAATTGTCTGATCCAGGAGGCAATTAGAATTCAAGCTTCCATCAAGGACTTCTCTTTGTCATTTTCAAATACCATTTTCTTATAGTGATTACCTACAATTACAAGGCAACAGGTCACTATTGGAATGTAAGCTCTTAGAATTCAAGGTACTTACTGTATTTTGATGTGACATCAATTTCTGTATTTTCATCAAATACAGAATGTATTTGATAACGTATATAAATAGGAACCCACCCTACCCTAAGCTTTTATTCCCCATAGAAATGAACAATAACCTGAGTACCAGCAAAGGAAGAATGAACTCCAAGAGTATGTACCATTGAGACTTGTAATCTCAGAATTTTAGTCAGATAACAGGTGTCACACACCTGTTGCTTTCATTCTGATTAAACTTTTGAACTGTGGTGTTGGAGAAGACTCTTGAGAGTCCCTTGGACTCCAAGGAGATCCAACCAGTCCATCCTAAAGGAGACCAGTCCTGGGTGTTCATTAGAAGGACTGATGTTGAAGCTTAAACTCCAATACTTTGGCCACCTGATGGGAAGAGCTGACTCATTTGAAAAGACCCTGATGCTGGGAAAGATTGAGGGCAGGGGGAGAAGGGGAAAACAGAGGATGAGATGGTTGGATGGCATCACCGACTCGATGGACATGGATTTGGGTGGACTCCGGGAGTTGGTGATGGACAGGGAGGCCTGGCGTGCTGTGGTTCATGGGGCCTCAGAGTCGGACACGACTGAGCAATTGAACTGAACTGAACTGAAATTTTTAAAGGCTGTTTCTGGAAATGTTGTCCTCATTAAGATATTCTCTATTTCCACTAAGTATCTTATAAGTCATACTAAAATTGTTTCCATCTAACTTAGAAAGACTAGCCAAGTTTGTATTACATTCAGAAAGGCTGCCATGTGGTTTTTTTTTTGACACCACCTGCACATCACCAGTAATGATAAGCAAAATCAAATGGAGCTGGCCTATGAGACCAGACCTTCTATCTGGTTACAGGTGACAGTCCATTTTTGTTCCAGAATTTCAATTAGTGAGAATGATTTCTTTCATATTAATCTATTTCTGATCTAGGATAAGGTCATAGAGATTTCCTTTCATCTCCATTTCTTCTGGCCAAGCTTCTGCTAAACTAAAAACCTCCCCCACCTCCTTGCACATGTCTGGGGAGCTCATATGCTTGGAGTCTTGTTTGATCATCATTTCTCCTAAACCCAGGCCCATTGTTTCTCTTCTGGGCAAGCAGAGAGGTCCCTCACCTTTACTTACAAATAGTGCTTCTGACCTAGTTGCACAGAAGTGTCAAGTGATTTTTAAAATACGGCACATAACCTAAAGGATGACATACATGTACATGCATGGAGCAGCTCTAGAAGGGTGCACGAGAACTGGGTAACAAGTGGCTCCTTCTGAGAGGGGAACTGGCAATTCAGGACAATGTAGGAGGGAGCCTTACTTTACACTGTTTCACCTTTTGTGATATTGAATCACTTTAAAATGTGTTTTCTTATTCAAAGAAAAATGTATTTAACTGTTTAAGGGAAAAAATAATATAGAAAAAATGTGCAGCATTAAACCCTGTATATGTCATGCTTCTATTTGAATAAAGAAAAGAAATTGTACACATATGGAAAATTTATAGGAGGATACACAAAACCTTGATATTAGTTACCTATAAAGAGTGGGACTGGTGGTATAGAGTGGGTGAAAGATACTTCTTATTCTTAAAATTATTAATTATAAAAGACAATTTAAAAATGATCTGGGAAGTGCTATAAGAAGTTATGAGGTTTCCCAAGTGGCTCAGTGGTAATGAATTCACCTGACAAGTAGGAGATGCAGGTTTTATCCCTGCGTCGGGAAGATGCCCTGGAAAAGGAAATGGCAGCCCATTCCAGGACTCCTGCCTGGGAAATCCCATGGACAGAGGAGCCTGGTGAGCAGTCCATGGGGCTGAAAAGAGTAGGACACAACTTAGAGACTAAAGGGCAAAATTTAAACATAACATGAAATGGGGATGGATTAGGGAAATGATAAAGGTGTGATTTCTAATTTAGTAATTTCTAAAGTATCACGTGATGTTGAACTGAAGTGCTTTTATTTAAAAAACCAAAATTTCTCCCCCCCCCCACACACATACATACACTGGAAAAGTCAAACACAAACATCACTGGCTTGAGTGAGGCTCAGTTCATTCATCTTATCGGTAAGAATGAGCGGTCCAAGCAGCATGCCTAGTTTATCACACGTCTAAGCCATATTTCAAACTTTTGTGTCACTAACAACATGTCAAACACAATCTGCTGCATTGTCAAGACCACATGAAAGAAACATGATTCTGGTTTTCAATACCTATATTGGTAATTTTCTCAAGACACCTCTGAAGTTTGTTTAAAACAGAGGCACATTTGGAGGCCTGAATTCATAGAGGTACCAGGAAAAATTAGGGGAAAATTTAAGTCTATCCCCCCACTCTACTCTCTCTTTATAGAAAGCGGGGAGAGTGACTGGGGCTGTACTCCCCTCTGCCGTCCTGCCCCTATTTTCTTCCCAACGAAACCATCCCTTTCTCCGTAGGCATGTCAAACATGACTGGAGAATGGCTTCAGGAATTCCCTTGTGTTTGTGAGTGTGGGTGTGTGCAAGGGGTGGTGAGGGGGGGCAGGGAGCATTCTTGTCACATTTACTTTTGTTTGTGAAAAATAACAATAAAAAAGGGAATATAAGTAGTTATGCACACCCTGCATCAGAATTATCAGTTCACCATTTAAAACGAAGATGTATATTCTACCACTCTACGCTCAAAGCATATTAAATCATTCTCCCGAGGGTGGGGGTGGGGGGGTGGGTAGATCTTTGTTCTTAAAGCAAGCACCCCCTGGCAATCCTTCGGTATATAATTGTTTGAGGATCAGAGATCTAAGAAATAAAGGCAGTGATGACACTAGAGCCGACACTGATGGAATGCTTTCCATTTTCCAGTTTCTGTTGCCACCCTCCTTCCCTCAAAACACCTTCATTACTCACATGGACCATCGCCTAAGTATCTCATCTGTGTCCTTGATTCTGCTTTTATTCCCCCACCACCAATCAGCAGCAGTCATTTAAAAGGTAAAGCACTTCATGTGACTCTATTCCACAAGGTCTTCTAATGGCTTTCTATTTCATTCAGAATAAAAATCCAAAGATTTTCCCATGGCCTACAAGACCCCATCTGAAATGGGCTCTCTCCCACTTATTCTTTTTTAAAAAATGGAAGTACAGTTAATGAGCAGGCTTCCCAGGTAGCGCTAGTGGTAAGGAACCTGTCTGTCAATGCAGGAGATGTGAGAGATGCAGGTTCAATTCCTGGGTCAGGAAGATCCCCTAAAGGAGGACATAGCAACCCACTCTAGTACTCTTGCCTGGAGAATCCCACGTACAGAGGAGCCTGGTGGGCTATACTCCATGGGGTCACAAAGAGTTGGACATGACTGAAGTGACTTAGCAGCAGAAGCAGTAGCAGCAGCAGCAGAGTTAATATGCAGTACTATATGTTACAGTTGTACAATATAGCGATTTACAATTTTAAAGGTTATGCTCCACTTACATTATTATAAAGTATTGGCTATACTTCTTGTGTTGTAGAATATATCCTTGTAGTTGATTTCATACATGGTAGATTGCACCTCTTAATCCCTGCCTGTGTGTGGCCCCTCCCCTTTTCCCTCTTCCTCACTGGTAATCACTAGTTTGTTCTCTACATCTGTGAATCTGCGTCTTTGTTATTAGTCATTAGTTTGACATGTTTTTTTTTTAATCTCCAACTTAACACAAAATTATTTTTTCTTGGATGCATGAAACTACCTCCATGTTGCCTAAGGAGAGAATTCCCCAAATGTTCAAATTTTTCAAGAAGCAACACTTGCTGTTCTCACAGGCCAGGACTTCTGGGTAAACAGGCAAACTGAATACAGAGTCTATCCTTCCACTTTTTAAACCACATTTTTTTAAAAAAAGTAAAGAAACAAACAAAGAAGAGAACCCACGAAGACAAAAAGAATGGGAACAGAGATAGAACATGAGACAGAAACAAAATCAAGAAGCTTGAAGATTGAGTGGTACCTGACCTCCGATGCCTGAGAAAACAATCTTGAGTCTACTGAACAGAATCTAACAAGGAGCAAGTTGGCATCCACCTTACTGCCCTTTGAAATTCTCTGGAAATGGCAGTAAGAAGTTCTTCTTAAAGGGCAGGAGCAGGGGCTGAAATAGGAAGATGAGTTGAAGGAGCAAATAAATTTTTAAAGGGAAAATTGACCTTCTCTGTTGCAATTATCTTTTTCTCAATACAGATGACAGCTAGAGATTTTCTCTCTGGAGAATTGAACTGGAAAGAATCTGGTGTTGCTCATAAGACATACTGCTGAGGGCAAAGATGGGTGACTATACTAAAAGAGGAAAGTTGTGTGAACGCTGACGCACTGACGTACTCGGCAACCTTCAAAACTCAGCTCCCAGAAAGTTAGAAAGCAGGATATCTATGCCCCTTAAGCACAAAATTGGAAAAGCTCATCTGTCTGTTGGAAAGGACCTTCAGAGATACAACTGAGGGTCCTGCAATAAAAGACTTTGACTGCTACCAAGGTATCGCAAGTCCATAGCTGACAAGGTGCTCCCACAAACATAAACTTCCAAGTAATACTGTTTGTGTCTTTTCAACCTAATCATTGGAAAGAACAAAGCCAACTAAATAGGAAAACTCCAAAACAACAAATAGAACAGAAAAAAAAAAACTATTTAAAACCATAATATTCATTTAAGAAAAGAAATTACATTCTGGAAAGGATACTTTTAAAAACAAGAATATTCAGAGAATGAAGAGTTCTTGGGAAATAAAATTAGAAGGCAAAAATTCAACAGAAGACCTGAAAGCTGCTACTTAATAAATATCCCAGAAAGAATAAAAAGTTAACAAAAAGATATAAAATACAGGAAAAAAAAGGTTAGTGGATTAGGACTTCGAGTACTAGACTCGTAGGAACTCCAGAAGGTGAAAAGAATGAAAAGAGAGGGAAGGAAATGATTTAAAAATATTTCAAGAAAAAGTCCTTCGGATTGAATAAAACAAATTTCCAATTGAAAGGGCCCAGGACAATAAAATTAAAAAGACCTGTCTCCCTGACAGTGCATGTCCTCATGAAATTTCACAATACTAGACAAAAATAAAATACTAAAAGTTTCTAAAGGAAAAAATAGGTTATACTTAAAGAGTCACAAATAAAAATTACATACTTCCCCAAAGCAACAGTGAAAATTAGAAGACAGTGGAGCAAGTCCTTCAAAATTCAGAGGAAAAACAATATTCAACATAGAATTATATATCTGGGCAAAACTATCAATTAAGGTGTAGGTATAATAAAAAACATTTTCAGACATTTAACATTTCAAAAGATTTTATCATTGAGGTACTTTTCCTTATGAGGTTACTGGAGGATGTACTTCCTGAAAATATGGGAGGAGTCCTAAATATTAAGTAGAAAATTGAGTTTCAGGATATACACAGTGTAACACAGGAGAAAGAGGGGAATCCCAGTGATGACAATGTATAAACCTTCGTAAGCTTAAGGAACAACTATTATAAATCCATGCTGAAGAACAGAGGAATTCAGGAGTCTTCAAGAATACAGGATAATAAAACTCACATGCACACACAATGAGGGGCTACATTACCTGCTCAATGAACCTGCTTAGAGGAGAGTTACATCTCTAGCAAAGATGAAATACTTCTAATGTATTCTTTTAAAACGAAAAGGTAATCACCAGTGTCAAGGAAATAAAAAAGTTTTACCAGAGAGAAAATATAATCATGGACACCGTGTGGCAGGGTATGACTAATTTAATGAAATTTGTGATAAAACTATATTGAGAGGACAGAGCATATAAGTTCTTGGAAGAGGTGGAGGAGGTACATGTAAGAAAGTTAAACTCTAACCAAGGAAGAGAGTTAATGAATAATATCCAAAACAACTAAAATTCAGGAAACAGAATAATCATTTTTATAAAGGTAATAAAGTGCCTGAAGAAGCTAACAGGTTGAAAGTGGTTGTCTCTGAGGAATGGAAATCAGTCATGATGAGAGACAGGGAGCTAATGGATCTTTTTCATGTTCAATTCAATAGTAGTGTTTCCTCTTTAAAATTATGCATGTATATTAATGGATAGAAATAAAACATTACAACTTTCAAATTAGTGTGTCAGCTATCAGACAAATAATTATCTTTTGAAATAGCCTGAACTTAGTAGCGAGCATTTTTACATTTCTAGTAAAACTTTCCAGCTTTATTTTAAAATTTCTGCCTGAGACCAAGTCCGCATTGTCAAAATTAACTTGAACACTGAGACAATTATCAGAGAGAAAAGACTGCCTTTTCCCCCTGAAGAATAATTAAGTGCTCTGATTCTCTTATCCACTTTGCCTGTGCAAAATTCATCAGAGAAAGATAAGTAACACTAGGATATGGAAAGACAACTTCTCTTGGGAAATTTTGACTTTTTGCAGAAGCGAGTTTAGGGCCAAAATTCTCAGGATAATTGCCTCAGTACTCCCTCCTCGTGAAAAGAAAGACGTTCTTTGACAAAGAGCACCTAGTGGAGTGTGAATTAAAGCCTTCTGTTCATTAAATCCATTGCTCTTTAGTGATTGAGACGGTCAAGCAGTTCAGAAAGGGAAACAGGACAGACTCTACTAAAGTCATTGTGAGACTCGGATCTTTTTAAGAATTTGTCCTCTTATTCAGTTCATCTGGGGAAAATGTGTTACACAAAAAAAAAGAAACCAGCTAGCAGGTAAGAAAGCAAGGCTCAAGAGTGATTAGGTAATTATTTCTGTTCAGGACATGATAACCTATACAGATAACTGCTTGATCTTTTCAGTGGCCTCTAGGAAAACTCAAATGATTTTTCAATAAAACAGTCCATATAACTGAAATATCTGTAGAAAAGAAATAAATAGCTGGACCTAATTTGGGTATCACAATATTTTACTTGTTTTCAAAATGCTAACCTGAGTCTTAAAAAAAAAAATCTATGATTTCTTTCTGGTGTATAATGATCAAATAATTATATTCATCATTCTTAGAGCAATTTTCAAAGTGATATATTTATCAAGAGGTGTCCAATTTATCCTTTTTTTTAATTATTAGAAAATTTCTCTTTGCAAAACAATATCTAGTACACATTGCAGGTAGATAAATGCTACGGTGGACCTTTTGGAAATCCCCTTAGTTTAAAAAAAAAAATTCTTAATACATCTGAAGAAATCATTAATGTCATACCCTCTGGCAAAAGAAAATATTAGAGACATCAAAATCATGCCCAAGGTGACCCCAAATAAAATGCTGTCTTGCAGATCCAAAGGTGACTCGAGCAATGTGAGCATGTGCAGTTCAAAAGACTGATACCCAGGCAAAAGCATTTCCGCCCATGCTCTGCCCACAAGAAGGCAGAGCTTGGATTCATAGTTGCAAATCCTGTTTGCTGAGCCCACAGGTATTTGAGAGCTGGCCACTCAGACCGGACCCAGTCTGAAGCCTTTGTTCAGCGGTAGCTCCTTCCTCTTCACAGATGCCTCCTCTGTTGGCTGCTGCTGTTTCTCAGCAGTCCACAGCTGGGCCATGTGGTTTAAAACTGAGCCTCAGGGCTTCCTTAAACTGTTTATTCTGTCTTTCCTCATTGAGGGGGCCCTGTTTGCACACACTGTCCAGGAGCAGCTTGGGTGTGCTGCCGCCCCTCACTCGGCATCATCTCCAGCCGGTCAGGAGCTGTGTGCCAGGATGGAACTTTCATTCCTAGTGATGATCTGAAGTTGCATTGGTGAAACTATATACCAGGCCAGGTTTGTAGGCTTCCTGTGACCTTTCAATGGTTGTTTGACTATATAATTCCTCCAGATCTTGGCCAAGTCTAGGGTCTAATTGCCATTTGGCACCATGTTGGCATTCTTGGTACAGTGTTTGCGTTTTGTTTTCCTGGCAATCAAGGGAGTGTTTGATTTTGTGCTACATGAGCAGAAAACTTTTCAATATAAGTTCTTTATATATTCCAGAAACAAGCCCTTTATCAAATATAACTCCCAAATATTTTATCCCATTCTGTGTGTTATCTTTTCACTTTCTTAAAGAGTGCCCTTTCAATATTTCTTTAAATATGAAGCCCAGTTTATCTATAATTTTGTCGTGTTGTTGCTTGAGGTTTTCATGTCATAATAAAAAGTCATTTCTAAGTCCTAAGGTCATAAATATGTAGGCCTTTTAGTTTTCTTCTAAAAGTCTTATAGTTTTAGCTTTTCGTTCACATCTTTGATACATTTTGAGTGAACTTTTGTATACGGCATGAGGTAAGAGTCCAATTTTACTTTTTTTTGTATGTGGATAGATACTTGTCAGAACACTTTTTGCTGAAATCACATAACATTTAAAAAACAACATCTATTTTCTCCAAGGGAAAAAATACTGAAGAAAGTTAAAATACTAATAAGTATCTAGCATCTAATTTATTTAGGCATGATCATAATGCTAAGTTTAATCACCAACCTTACATAAAATATACAGACTTGTTAGCATAATTTAACATAAACATTTCACATACACAACGGTAACAGTAATCATGTTCAATCTTATCAAGATATATTTAATAGACTACAGTATCGTAAAGTATTATATAAAAATTCTTACTTTCCCTTTTGTATATTTACAACTTAAATTGTAAAGTTAAATCATGTAAAGTTGTAAAGTAAAAGTTAAATCATGTAAACTGTAAAGTTAAATCATGAATCATGTGCTCAGTCACATGTGCATGCTAAGTCGTATCTGATTTTTTATGAACCTATCATCGAAAAAGCAACAGAGTTCCAGAAGAAAAAAAAATTTTATTTCTGCTTTATTGACTGTGCCAAAGCCTTTGACTGTGTGGATCACAATAAATTGTGAAATATTCTAAAAGAGATGGAAACACCAGACCACCTGACCTGCCTCTTGAGAAACCTGTATGTAGGTTAGGAAGCAACAGTTAGAACTGGACATGAAATAGACTGGTTTCAAATTGGGAAAGGAATACATCAAGGCTGTATATTGTCACCCTGCTTATTTAACTTATATGCCCAGTACATCATGAGAAATGCTGGGCTAGATGAAGCACAAGCTGGAATCAAGATTGCAGGGAGAAATATCAATAACCTCAGATATGCAGATGACACCACCCTTATGGCAAAAAGTGAAGAAGAACTAAAAAGCCTCTTGATGAAAGTGAAAGAGGAGATTGAAAAAGTTGGCTTAAAGCTCAACATTCAGAAAACGAAGATCATGGCATCTGGTCCCATCACTTCATGGCAAATAGATGGGGAAACAGTGGAAACAGTGGCAGACTTTTTTTTGTGTGGCTCCAAAATCTGCTGGTGGTGACTACAGCCAAGAAATTGAAAGACGCTTACTCCTTGGCAGGAAAGTTATGACCAACCTAGACAACATATTAAAAAGCAGAGACATTACCAACCTAAACAGAATATTAAAAAGCAGAGACATTACTTTGCCAACAAAGGTCCATCTAGTCAAGGCTATGGTTTTTCCAGTGGTCATGTATGGATGTGAGAGTTGGACTGTGAAGAAAGCTGAGTGCCGAAGAATTGATGCTTTTGAACTGTGGTGTTGGGGAAGACTCTTGAGTCCCTTAGACTGCAAGGAGATCCAACCAGTCCATCCTAAAGGAGACTGTCCTGAGTGTTCATTGGAAGGACTGGTGTTGAAGCTGAAACTCCAATACTTTAGCCACCTGATGTGAAGAACTGACTCATTTGAAAAGACCCTGATGTTGGGAAACATTGAAGGCGGGAGAAGAAGGGGACGACAGAGGATGACATGGTTGGATGGCATCACCGACTCAGTGGACATGAGTTTGAGTAAATTCTGGGAGTTGGTGATGGACAGGGAGGCCTGGCATGCTGCAGTCCATGGGGTCGAAAAGAGTTGGACACAACTGAGTGACTGAGCTGGACTGAAGTGACTGATGGACTGTAGCCTGCCAGGCTCCTGTGTCCATGGGGATTCTCCAGGCAAGAATACTGGAGTAGGTTGCTATTTCCTTCTCCAGGACATCTTCCCAACCCAGGAATCAAACCGGAGTCTCATGCAACTCCTGCCTCCACAGGTGGATTCTTTTACCACTGAGCTGAGAAGAGGCTCCTTTGAATCACATAAGTGGCTTTATGTGAAAATGAAAGTAACAACATCTATTTACCTGCCCCTTCCCTGTATTATGGAGAAGGCAATGGCAACCCACTCCAGTACTCTTGCCTGGGAAATCCCATGGACGGAGGAGCCTGGTAGGCTACAGTCCATGGGGTCGCGAAGAATCGGTCGACTGAGCGACTTCACTTTCACTTTTCACTTTCATGCACTGGAGAAGAAAATGGCAGCCCACTCCAGTATTGTTGCCTGGAGAATCCCAGGGACGGGAGCCTGGTGGGAAAACTAAGTATCAGCAATCAAGCTGTTTATAACTGTCATGGCTTAAAAATCAACATTCACTTGGCTTTTTTTTAAATTGCATTTTATTGGGAATTTTCTCCTGTGACTTCATGATATGAAAATTTATGTTGCCATGTCAGTGGACATGAATTTGAAAAAACTGCAGGAGACAGGAGAGGACAGGGAAGGCTGGCGTGCTGCAATTCATGGCGTGCCAAAGAGTCGGACTCGACTTAACAACTGCATAACTACAACAGTTCGTATTTCTGCTAAAATATCTTTCATTTACTCTCTAACCGTAGTATGGTATTCTACTGCCAAGGGTCAAAAAACTTTCACCTAAATAGTAGCCAAACAGAAGGGCATTACAGCTCTGGGCTTGATACCAAAATCTACAATATTAAAAGATTTTTTCTTTGTATACATGATACTTACATATTTGAAATCCAAACTACCACTAGAGTTCATCACATTCTCAGTACCAGAATTTTTATTTCTTGTAATTAAATCTAAGACTCAAAATAGCCATTTGAGATCCAGTGACTCTTCAGCACATTAAAACTAATTTATTATCTTGACCATTCATTCCCTAACTTAACAATACATTATGTAACCCATTAAATACAACTTTATGAGATGCAGCTTGGTAACTATGTTGCTCCATGTTTACTTAAAAACATATATTCAAAATTGAACTAAGTCAATGCAGTATAAAAATAAATCATTAATTTAACAATCTTACTGAGGTAAATTCACAAACAATAAAATACATATATTTAAAGTGTAGAATTTAAAGAGTTGTCACAAATGTAAACACTCATTGACAGATGTCATCACTAGCATAATTAAGATGTAAAAGATTTCAGTCAATTCAATAATTTCCTTAAGCCTCTTTGCAGTCAACTCTACTCTCACCCCAGCCTCAAAGTACCACTGAGTGCTCTGTCACTATCGGCTGCTGCTGCTGCTGCTGCTAAGTCGCTTCAGTCGTGTCCGACTCTGTGCGACCCCTTAGACGGCAGCCCACCAGGCTCCCCCGTCCCTGGGATTCTTCAGGCAAGAACACCGGAGTGGGTTGCCATTGCCTTTTCCAATGCATGAAAGTGAAAAGTGAAAGTGAAGTCGCTCAGTCGTGTCCGACTCTTCGAGACCCCATGGACTGCAGCCCGCCAGGCTCCTCCGTCCATGGGATTTTCCAGGCAAGAGTACTGGAGTGGGTGCCATTGCCTTCTCCTCACTATCAGCTAGTACTGCCTTTTCTAGGTTTACACATGGTGGAATCATAAAGTACATTCTCTTCTGTGTCTGCCTTCTTTTACTCAGCAAATTTGTTTTGAGATTCATACATATTCAGTGCCTGAGTACTTCATTCCTTTTTATTGTTGGGTAGTGGTATTCTCATAGATATACCCAAAATATTTACCCTCTGACCTACTGCTGAATATTTGAGTTGTTTCCAGTTTTTCACTATTGTAAATAAAAGTGTTACAATATTTGTATATAAGTCTTTGCACAGATATGCTTCCATTCCTCTTGGGCAAATACTCAGGAGTGAAATTGCAGGGACATGTGCTACTTATCTATTTAACCTTACTGAATAAATATTCTGCCAAAATTGTATCCAAATTAGTTGTGTCATTTTATATTCCCACCATCAGTATATAAGTTCCAATTGTTTCACATTATGGGATGTAGAGAAAACACTTTTATGTTTCTGTTGGAGCTAAAAATATGAGATGCTGAGTTAAGAACCAGCTTTGGGCAGTTAATTCAGCAATGTGTGGGTAGTAAGAGAACTACCGAGAGAATTACCTAATTTTGGACATATATGTTTACTATTCAGGGGGAAATGAGATCTCTGACTTTGGAGACATCGCTAAATCATAAAAGTTGGAGGCGAAGTTACTTATATGGTTATTAAAGAGATGCATTTGTATTTTAAACGGTTAGAATGAGGAGCCAAGTGTCTTTCTATCCCAATTCCAAGGAGAAAAGCTTCCTCTGGGAAAGGAGGAGGCAGGAGCTGTCCCTTTCTCCTCTTCATAAGCAGAGAAAAGAGGGAGGTGGGAGGGGGGTTCAGGATGGGGAGCACATGAACACCTATGGCTGATTCATGTCAGTGTATGGCAAAAACCACTACAATATTGTAAAGTAATTAGCCTCCAATTAAAATAAATAAATTAATTGTTTTTCAAGTCCATGTTTCTCGGTCTCTTGCCTTTGGGGTGTGGGTGCACTTGTATAGGAGATTTTTCCATCTGACTTTCATCTCATTGCTTCAGGGGTAATTCATGGGTCAAGGAGACCTGGTATAGTTGGTATTATATAAACAATAGGCAAATCTGGTCTTCTCATCCAAAACACCACGCGTATGCATTCGAAACAAAATTAATGAAGATCAATACACAAAACTCAACCTACATCCTCATCAGCATCTGCTATTACTGATACTTTCAACTTTAGTTATTCTAGTGGGTGTGCAGTGGTATCACATTCTGGTTTTTATTTGCATTTCTCCTTCCTCAGCAATCGATGCAAAGAAATAGAGGAAAACAACAGAATGGGAAAGACTAAAGATCTCTTCAAGAAAATTAGAGATACCAAAGGAACATTTCATGCAAAGATGGGCTCGATAAAGGACAGAAATGGTATGGACCTAACAGAAGCAGAAGATATTAAGAAGATGGCAAGAATACACAGAAGAACTGTACAAAAAAGATCTTCACAACCAAGATAATCACAATGGTGTGATCACTCACCTAGAGCCAGACATCCTGGAATGTGAAGTCAAGTGGGCCTTAGAAAGCATCACTACAAACAAAGCTAGTGGAGGTGATGGAATTCCAATTGAGCTCTTTCAAATCCTGAAAGATGATGCTGTGAAAGTGCTGCGCTCAATATGCCAGCAAATTTGGAAAACTCAGCAGTGGCCACAGGACTGGAAAAGGTCAGTTTTCATCCAATCCCAAAGAAAGGCAATGCCAAAGAATGCTCAAACTACCACACAATTGCACTCATCTCACATGCTAGTAAAGTAATGCTCAAAATTCTCCAAGAAATATTCTTCAGCAATACCTGAACCGTGAACTTCCTGATGTTCAAGCTGGTTTTAGAAAAGGCAGAGGAACCAGAAATCAAATTGCCAACATTTGCTGGGTCATGGAAAAAGCAAGAGAGTTCTAGAAAAACATCTATTTCTGCTTTATTGACTATACCAAAACCTTTGACTGTGTGGATCACAATAAACTGTGGAAAATTCTGAAAGAGATGGGAATACCAGACCACCTGACCTGCCTCTTGAGAAACCTCTGTTGGTCAGGAAGCAACAGTTAGAACTGGACATGGAACAACAGAGTGGTTCCAAATAGGAAAAGGAGTACGTCAAGGCTGTATATTGTCACCCTGCTTATTTAACTTCTATGCAGAGTACATCATGAGAAACGCTGGACTGGAAGAAACACAAGCTGGAATCAAGATTGCCAGGAGAAATATCAATAACCTCAGATATGAAGATGACACCACCCTTATGGCAGAAAGTGAAGAGGAACTAAAAAGCCTCTTGATGAAAGTGAAAGTGGAGAGTGAAAAAGTTGGCTTAAAGCTCAACATTCAGAAGACGAAGATCATGGCATCTGGTCCCATCACTTCATGGGAAATAGATGGGGAAACAGTGGAAACAGTGTCAGACTTTATTTTTCTGGGCTCCAAAATCACTGCAGATGGTGACTGCAGCCAAGAAATTAAAAGACGCTTACTCCTTGGAAGGAAAGTTATGACCAACCTAGATGACATATTGAAAAGCAGAGACATTACTTTGCCAACAAAGGTTCGTCTAGTCAAGGCTATGGTTTTTCCTGTGGTCATGTATGGATGTGAGAGTTGAACTGTGAAGAAGGCTGAGCGCCAAAGAATTGATGCTTTTGAACTGTGGTGTTGGAGAAGACTCTTGAGAGTCCCTTGGACTGCAAGGAGATCCAACCAGTCCATTCTGAAGGAGATCAGCCCTGGGATTTCTTTGGAGGGAATGATGCTGAAGCTGAAACTCCAGTACTTTGGCCACCTCATGCGAAGAGTTGACTCATTGGAAAAGATTCTGATGCTGGGAGAGATTGGGGGCAGGAGGAAAAGGGGACGACAGAGGATGTGATGGCCGGATGGCTTCACTGACTCAATGGACGTGAGTCTGAGTGAACTCCGGGAGTTTGTAATGGACAGGGAGGCCTGGCGTGCTGCGATTCATGGGGTCGCAAAGAGCTGGACACGAGTGAGCAACTGACCTGAACTGAACTGAATGACTAATGATACTGAGCATTTAACTTGCATAACTTCTGTTGTGATATTTCTGTTAAAATCTTTTGCCCATTTTTATTGAGTTATTTTACCTCTTACTACTGAATTATGAGGTTTCTTTATGTATTTGTGATACACATCCTTTGTCATATATGTGTATTGTGAAACGTTTTCCCCCAGTCTGTGGCTTATGTTTCCATTTTCTTAATAGTGTCATTCATTTAGCAGATTTTTTCACTCTGATGGAATAAGAAGGAACATATGTATCAATGAAACAAAACTGAGTCTAGAAGTAGACCCACATTTATGGTCAATAGAGTTCCAACAATGGTTCCAAGGTAGCTCCACGGGGGAAAAACAGGCTTTTCAACAAATGATCGTGAGACAACTGGATATTCAATTGAGAAAAAATAAACAAAACCTGTGTTCCAACATCACACCATACATTAAAATTAATTCAGTACAGAATATAGACCTAACCATAAAGCCAAACCCATGGAACACCTATGAGTAAACACTTTGGGTAGGCTAAGATTTTCTTTGGATATCAAAAGCATACAGCAGGATATTTTAAAAACATTTAAGTATAAAGTCCATGAAGCAATGATTGCTTAATGATTGCCGTAAGAAATGTTATATTTTCTATCTCCCAAATAAAACATCTTGCACAGTCAGATGAATATTACCCAGATTAGTCATCCCCTTGCCAGTAGAAGAGGGAAAAACACCCACATGCTGACTGAAATGAGATCACTTTTCTGCCTGAGACACAGGCTAACGGTGGGGGTTGTCTTCCAAGGAGCTAGAGTTTTTTATCCCATTCTTTGGTTTAGTCTAGTTTTTAACCATGCTGACTCCCTGTCCTCATTCCTCTGGGGTGATGGTTACCTTTAGGGTTGGCCCAGTTTTCATTCGACTTTCAGCATGCCCTAATTAATTTTCTCACCTGTAGTTACACTGAGCTGGTCCTCTGGTGTGGCTTCTAAGGAATGCTGGGTTTGTGAGAGGAGGGGCCACAGTCTCGTGGTCTCACTAAGCGAGAAGAATGACCGAGTGCAGTTATCATCCAGAAGAGATTATCAAGAAGATGTTCTTTCACTGAAGGTTACTGTTGGGAGAACATCATTATCTGTATTTTCTTTCTCTTTTTCTCTATACACATTTAAAAGAATCCTTGATTTTCATTGAGGAATGATATAGATATACAAACAATATATACAAATATACATCTGTACATACAAATCTCATAGTACCTGTGTACCTCCACGCTACATTTAACAAATCTGTTTGAGACGGCGGTTGCTTCCTCCCATTCGGCGGCTCTGGTATTCTTCTCAGTCACCATGCACAGAAGATTTCTTAATTTCTAACGCTGAACACAATCTGTTCTCCCAGCTTTCTTCTTGGTTGTTTGAAGTGCTGGGCTCTGTGATCCCATTTCTCTCTATGCCGAATTTCCGTATCTCCTAGTCACTGATCATAGGCACTAGCGTTCTTACATTTAAAATCAATAACTCTTATCAATAATCAGTAGTCTTGCCATTAAAAACAAAATTGTTAAAAAGAAGGTATGCTGACGGACTCTACACAAAACTGGAGAATGAGGGAAAACCCTGGTGCAGGTTCAGGCAGCAGTGAAGAGACAGTGTGATCAGTAAAGAACAGGCTAGCCCTTATTTCCTTGTCTTCAGCATAGATTTATAAAATTGTAAATTGGATCCTGTAACTCATTTCCAGGGAAAAGGAAAAGCACAACAGAAACGTCTTTGAAAGCTAACTCTATTAAGCTCTGCCTGTTCCCTTTCATCTCTTTCTCTAACTATGAAGCTCTTCACAGAGGCACTTTGGAGTTTTGTGTTTCAAAGAACCGAAAGGGAAATCCTCTCTGAAAATGCCCCATGCCTTCTTACATTTGCTTTGTTACTATGCTAATAAGAAATATGTCAACCTTACACAGTATACATTTTATTTCTAGTTTTGTGTCTGAGCAATTTTAGGAAGTACACAAACTCTCTCAGGCTTAAATACTAGTCAAAGATTGTGTCTTCGGGGTTAAAGAATATAACAGATGTGTGAGATATCCAAGAGAAGAAACGTGCAAAAGTACAATTATGGTATTGTCTTTTGAACATTGTTTTATGAATTTTTTAAATATAGATAGAATCTCACTACAATAATATTGGGAATATCTTAAACATTTTAAGTGTATTGGAATTAAGTGACACGGAATTTTACTTGAAATACACGAGTCATTACTTGGGAATTGAAATATTTTGCAATCAAAATATATTTTTGGAGTGGTCTTTGATCTATATTAAAGTAGCTTTTATTCCTCAAATTTACGTTTAAGTGCTGTGAACCAATGTACCAGCAAGACATTTTGCACAGCAAAGGGAAGTAAACTCACATGTAAAGGTTATGTTGAACAATATTGGAATTGAATCATCTAAATGTAAAGAATGCTTGACACCATGATTAAAGGCCAGTGGAAAGAAATGAACTGGCGACTAGGAAAAGAAAAATGCAAATTACCAAGAGTTTAGCCTCACCAGTAAGTCTGGGAAATAAAGCAATGATGAGATACCAGTTTTTCAACTATTCAATTAGAAATGATATAGACACATTCGTTGAGGATGGTTTATAAGTATTCACAGCGAATTATTAATATTGGCTACATCAGAGAGATGAAATTAGAAGAATAAAGAGTAAATTAATTCTGTATGAGAGATTTTTGAAATTTCCTATCTGTTTAAAACAATATGTATTAGTTATGTAACTTGAAAAATAGCAATATTCTAGAAAAGTAATAGGAAAACTACACACACACACACACACACACAGAATTCTCCATATTGGGCCTCCTTACACACTGCTGGTTAAACTGTAAATTTCTGGATGCAATCTGGTAATTCAAATAGAATGTCTTAAATGCACATATTCTCTGATGCACAAAAATTTACTTCTAGAAATTTACCCCACCAAAACCAATTACAGTTATAGGCAAAGCTAACTATGGGAAAGTGAAAGTGAAAGCTGCTCAGCCATGTCCAACTCTTTGCAACCCTATGGACTATACGGCCCATGGAATTTTCCAGGCCAGAGTACTAGAGTGGGTAGCCTTTCCCTTCTCCAGGGGATCTTCCCAGCCTGGGATTGAGCCCAGGTCTCCTGCCTTGCAGGCGGATTCTTCACCAGCTGAGCCACAAGGGAAGCCAACTGTGGGAAAGTTTATTTTAAAACCTTCATAATAGCAAAATATTGGAGACAATCTAAGTGTCCAACAAGAGTAAGCCAGCTGAATAAGTCATAAGGTGTCTGTGTGATACAATACTACAAAGCAATTACAAATTATACTATAAAGGAATACTGAATGGCATTGGAAAGTTCATCATATATTGTTAAGTGAAGAAGTAAATTGTAAAGCAAGATGGCAGTGGAACCAATTTTTGTTTAAAATTACACAGTTGTGATTTTCTATATATTATATATAAATAGTGAGTGGCATTATGAAGTTATATCACTGTATTAACAATAGCTATGTTTCACTGTTAAGGGGACCTAGATAGCTTTATTATACCAATGCAACCTGGAAAGTGTTCAAATAGTTCTTAAAATCTATGGGAAAAAAAAATAGAGTCAGAGAAAACTGGTTGAGTAATAGAGAATGGGAAGACTGTCTCTAAAGAAAAATAAATAGACTCAGAAAAAAAAGGAACTATGGTGGCAGAATGCTAAGATCAGATCAGATCAGATCGGATCAGTCGCTCAGTCATGTCCGACTCTTTGCGACCCCATGAATCGCAGCACGCCAGGCCTCCCTGTCCAACACCAACTCCTGGAGTTCACTGAGACTCAGGTCCATCGAGTCGGTGATGCCATCCAGCCATCTCATCCTCTGTCATCCCCTTCTCCTCCTGCCCCCAATCCCTCCCAGCATCAAGGTATTTTCCATCGTATCTGAACCAAATTAAGGATTTGTCTTTAGAGCCATTGTGAAGATCGATGGACGATTTAAAGAACATCTGGGCAAATATCAAATTAAGATGTAGTATCCAGTAAATCTTTTCAGTTGGTTAAGATGGCTCAGGGAAAAGAACCTCAAGTCGGCTTTTCCACCTGTGTCTGATAGTCTGAAGAAGCTGCAGTTAACTCAAGGAGGGCTTGCCGTGGTAGCTCATGAGAACACCAAAGTAAAGAAATATACGTGATATGAAAACCAAGTAATCCAGGTAGCACTAGTAGTAAAGGACCCATCTGCCAATGCAGGAGACGTAAGAGATGTGAGTTCGAACCCACTCTAATATTCTTGCCTGGAGAATCCCAGGGACAGAGGAGCCTGGCAGGTTACAGTCCATGGGTCGCAAAGAGTTGGACACGACTGAAGCAACTTAGCATGCACGCACCCAACAACTAAGACTTGAGCCTTGAGGACTGTGTGTATTGTCATTGGTAGATAAAACTGACTAGAAGTGAAAAGGTAAGAATCTAAGATTTTGAGAGAATCACACACAAAAAAATTACCAGCCTAGACTAAAAAATACTTTGATTTTTTGCAACTTAAAATGATCCATAAGCCCTCAAACATCAGTAGTCTGTGAGTGAGCTGAGAAAATGCTATCCTAAGGAAGAATATTTGAATATCCAGGAAAAGTAGAAAAACTTCATTGCAGGAAGAGCCAACAGCTGTAGAAAACGATACCATTGAGCCCTTCCCAAAGGATGGGATGCAGGCCCTAATCACGTAGAACATTCCCTGTTTCCAGGGTCAGGCATTGTTGCAACACCCACCCAGGGCACCTTCAGAGTTGTAGCGCTTCATTCTTCCTCCATCTCAGTGCTGTTGTGGCTACCCCACCCCTGTTATGCTGTTGTAGACGGGGTGTGGGGGACAGACAACTGACCTTATTAGTTTTTAGATCTCTGCAATAAGAGGAGACAAGTTGGGACCAAAGTGGATTTGGAGATTTATTGGCTTGGTTAAACTTTTGGTCTATAATCCCTTATAAAGAGGGCACTTTTTTTTTTTTTTTTAATGACTGAAGGAAACTGAACTGACTGCGCATTGTGGAACAGAACTGCGTAGTCATCAGGGTTGTCCACCAGATATTTCCAGCTCCCCTTCAGGCATATGCTGCTGCTGCTGCTAAGTTGCTTCAGTCGTGTCCGACTCTGTGACCCCATAGACGACAGCCCACCAGGCTCCTCTGACCCTGGGATTCTCCAGGCAAGAACACTGGAGTGGGTTGCCATTTCCTTCTCCAGTGCATGCATGCATGCTAAGGTGCCTCAGTCGTGTCCAACTCTGTGCGACCGTATGGACAGCAGCATATGGTAGGAGAGCAATTGCTCTGCACTCTTGAAAGTGGATGTGCTCATATGACACGCCCTAGTCCATTAAATTTGGTCAGTGGTGCTGTGTTTTCTAGGTAGCCAGCATGCAATCTGTCCTCTCTGTCTGCTTAGGCAGTAGGCAATGCTCCAGACGAAGACCACTTCAGCAGCCTGAGACTGAGTAGGGATGATGTGAAACAGGGCTTGAAGCTGATCCATGGAAGGAGTTTGATTTGAGCAAGTTCTTGTTAAGCCAGTGAGGTTGCCAGGTTGTTTTTATGCCAGCATAAAACTTCTCTGACCCTACTGAGACTTATCAAGTGTACAAGGATCAAGATTTGTTCTGATCAAGACTACAAGTGTACAAAAAGCTTGGCAATTTCATCCCTGCCTACCTCTCAAGCCATCTCCTAGTCATTCTCTGATACACACGTGTACTCTGGCAGTACTGGTGAATGGCTTTTAAAATAAAATCACTGCATTGTATGGAACATGGATTTGGAGGAAGAAGCTAGGGGATGATAGTCACACTCACAGGGACAGATGAGCCCCCACGATTATACAAAGGGAAGCACAGAGTCAGAACATAAAGACTGAGGGCCAAAACAAAAGATGTTTAAAAGCAAGGAGAGAGGAAGGACACAGCCCATCGGAGAAGTTCTGGAGACATCAAGGGAGAAACACTTCACACTTGAAAAGGTCCACAGCATCAAATCTGACAGATGAAATGGCATGAGGATTCAGGGGGAAAACGGGGGGTGGCAGCAGGCCTCTGTCGTCTCCCAGAAGAGTTTCAGATGAGGAGAGGACCAATGAGAGGACTGGGGAGATTTGGAGACAAAATGAGGGGGAAGAATGGAGAATTCAAAAAGGACTGGCGCGAGCTTGCTCCTAGTCACTGCCTCATTCTTTTCCAGAAAGTAAATCATCTTCTCAGGTTGCTCCATCCCCAAGTTCAAAGGACCCAATCCAAGATGTGAGGTCAAGGTTACCCTGGGCCTGACCCAGGTGTGTGATGGACAACCTTGGTGCTAAGTCTCTTGTTAGAACCAGTGTGAACTTAAATCTAAGCTACTCCAGGCCTGCACAAGCCCAGATCCTTGGATAAGCCGATCTGTGATGCCATCTCTGAGGGTAGCTTGGTATGGCGGAAGAAGTCAACATTCATTATGTTTCTTATATCTGCATCTCATTCAGTCCTCATTATAATCTTCTAGTACATATAGGAAAACCCCCACTGGAAAAGTAAGAAAACCAAAGCTCAGATGTTTCAATGATGAGCTCAAGGTCAAATTGTTGTAGGTTTTAAGATAACAATATCTTTTTAACTCTAAAGTCCAGGCACATATTGTAACTCTTTCCCTAGTGCAAAAACCTGCCTCTAGAACCCAAGAGCTTGGAAGAGACTTATTCAGTTCAGTTCCGTTCAGTCACTCAGTCGTGTCCGACTCTTTGTGACCCCATGAATCGCAGCATGCCAGGCCTCCCTGTCCATCACCAATTCCCGGAGTTCACTCAGACTCACGTCCATCAAGTCAGTGATGCCATCCAGCCATCTCATCCTCTGTCGTCCCCTTCTCCTCCTGCCCCCAATCCCTCCCAGCATCAAGGTATTTTCCAGTGAGTCAACTCTTGGCATGAGGTGGCCAAAGTATTGGAGTTTCAGCTTTAGCATCATCAGTCCTTCCAATGAACACCAAAGATGGATCTCCTTTAGGATGGACTGGTTGGACCTCCTTGCAGTCCAAAGGACTCTAAAGAGTCTTCTCCAAACCACAATTCAAAACCATCAATTCTTTGGCACTCAGTTTTCTTCACAGTCTAACTCTCACATCCATACATGACCACTGGAAAAACCATAGCCTTGACTAGATGGACCTTTGTTGGCAATGTAATGTCTCTGCTTTTGAATATGCTCTCTAGGTTGGTCATAACTTTTCTTCCAAGGAGTAAGCATCTTTTAATTTCCTGGCTGCAGGCACTATCTGCAGTGATTTTGGAGCCCCAAAAAATAAAGTCTGACACTGTTTCCACTGTTTCCCCATCTATTTCCCATGAAGCGATGGGACCAGTTGCCATGATCTTCATCTTCTGAATGTTGAGCTTTAAGCCAACTTTTTCACTCTCCTCTTTCACTTTCATCAAGAGGCTTTTTAGTTCCTCTTCACTTTCTGCCATAAGGGTGGTGTCATCTGTATATCTGAGGTTATTGATATTTCTCCTGGCAATCTTGATTCCAGCTTGTGCTTCTTCCAGCCCAGCGTTTCTCACAATGTACTCTGCATAGAGGTTAAATAAGCAGGGTGACAGTATACAGCCTTGACGTATTCCTTTTCCTATTTGGAACCAGTCTGTTGTTCCATGTCCAGTTCTAACTGTTGCTTCATGACCTGCATATAGGTTTCTCTGGAGGCAGATCAGGTGGTCTGGTATTCCCATCTCTTTCAGAATTTTCCACAGTTTATTGTGATCCACACAGTCAAAGGCTTTGGCATAGTCAAGAAAGCAGAAATAGATGTTTTTCTGGAACTGTCTTGCTTTTTCCATGATCTAGTGGATGTTGGCAATTTGATCTCTGGTTCCTCTGCCTTTTCAGAATACAGCTTGAACATCTGGAAGTTCACGGTTCACATATTGCTGAAGCCTGGTTGGAGAATTTTGAGCATTACTTTACTAGCGTGTGAGATGAGTGCAATTGTGTGGTAGTTTGAACATTCTCTGGCATTGCCTGTCTCTGGGATTGGATTGAAAACTGACCTTTTCCAGTCCTGTGACCACTGCTGAGTTTTCCCAATTTGGTGGCATATTGAGTGCAGCACTTTCACAGCACCATCTTTCAGGATTTGGAATAGCTCAACTGGAATTCCATCACTTCCACTAGCTTTGTTCATAGTGATGCTTTCTAAGGCCCACTTGACTTCACATTCCAGGATGTCTGGCTCTAGGTGAGTGATCACACCATCGTGATTATCTTGGTCGTGAAGATCTTTTTTGTACAGTTCTGTGTATTCTTGCCACCTCTTCTTAATATCTTCTGCTTCTGTTAGGTCCATACCATTTCTGTCCTTTATCGAGCCCATCTTTGCATGAAATGTTCCCTTGGTATCTCTAATTTTCTTGAAGAGATCTCTAGTCTTTCCCATTCTGTTATTTTCCTCTATTTTTTTTGCATTGATTGCTGAGGAAGGCTTTCTTATCTCTCCTTGCTATTCTTTGGAGCTCTGCATTCAGATGCTTATATCTTTCCTTTTCTCCTTTGCTTTTCTTAATGATTTCAAAGAGCTTATATCTTCACAGTATGATGAAGTCAGCCAAGGCATAATAACAAATGTCTCTCCTTCCTGCCTCAATCTTCACCTTTCCCCTTGCTTGCCTATATTTGATTTCTATTTATAATTCAATTCCAGAGCAATTTATATCACTGCTGGGCCTACTGCAAGCACCAAATTAATTGTGACTTGGTAGTTTGGGGTTATATCAATATAGCCTTTCTCTAAGGGCATGGCTCATGAATGAGGGAGAGTTTATTTCCAAGTGACTAAAAACCAAACTTAAATCAACACACTCAGAACCCCTTGAGTATATCACTCAAAAATCTAATAAAAGTACATTCAGGGGTCTTCATTAAAAACTGACATTCTTTGAGTGATATTTACTTAATGATATCACCTGACATTCCCTAAGGTAATGTTTTTCTGAAATACCTCTGAGTTCTTCCAAGGCCTAATGGAAATGTTCTGTGTGGCTCACTTCCAAGTTTCTATTTCTAGCCCTGATTCTCACCCAAGATACACTCTGGCCTGCTCCGTGGAGGTCATTTCAAACCCCAGGATGTCCCATTGTCCCCTCAAACTCAACATGCACAGCAATGGGTCACCATTTATTCTTTGTGTGGAGAGTTTTCTAAAGGATATTTTTGCATCATCTCACCTTGGGAAAAGAGAATGAAAGTTACACTTAATATTTTTTAACTTAGAATATTTGGGTCTGAGTAAATTAATTGCTGTGTAGAGATCAGAAAGAACTGGTCATAAAATAATTTCAATTTTTTGTGTTACTAAATTTTGTACCCTCCAGCAAGATTTTGAAAATTGAACTAATAATAATGTCATACTTGTTTTTCTGACCACCTTTTAAGTATGTATCAGGTGAGAATTAAAATGCCTCTTGCTGCTGTAATACTGAGTGAGCACTACCCTGAGTGTTTTTATACATGTGTGCTTGTATGCACATGTATGCATTTATGTGTTTGAATATGTGTGTGCTTACATATGCGCCCCTTGTGTTTGTGTGTGTACATGTGTATTTGTGTCTGTGTGTGCACTGTAAGAAGACTCAACCCAGGTCAAAATGGAACCCGTATAGTTGGTGAACCTCCAACTTGCTCTTCAGCTATAGCTCTGCTCTGCACCCCATCATGTCCACCGCCAGCCTCCTGAATCCACAGGAGAACTGTCTTGAATTGAGATCATTCTGTCTTAGAATTGGAGGGATGCAGTAGGGCAAAAGGACTGTGGGAAACAGTTTTTTTCTCTATCCACTACCTTTAAATGAAAACAGATACAGACATTTTGTATTACATAGAACATAAAACTTTTCCCCCATGTCTTAAGAACTGTATTTAATATGGACTTACTGGATGCATATAATGCTTTAAAAAGTGTTGAAAGGTATTTTGAGATCTGGATATCAAAATGAGACAAAGAAAATGAAGAAAAATATGATCTTGAGTCTATATAGTAAAAATTTACCCATTTAGGAGATTAAAAATATTTAACAAACTTTATTAAACCAACTTCATCGGAGCTCCATCAGATCAACCCATAGGGATAGGTTAGAGAGGATAAGCTATGTCCTGTTCCAGTAACTAACGTAGGGACCCTGTGGGACCTTTTTTTTTAAATGCAGAGTCCATACACATAGACACACACACACACACACACACACACACACACACCTTTTCCTCCTATCACCAGTCATTCTCCTTTCTCTTCTCTTGCAAACAATCCATCCCCAATTTCTCTCTGGTTCCTTTGCAATGTCTGTCCTATTGACATTTTCACAGCCTTTCCCTTCAGTCTAGACTCATCTGTCATCATCCCGATGATCACAGCTTCCTCCTGATCACCCTGACTGCTGCCCCGGCACCAGATTAATCTTAGCACAAACTGCATTTCCTTATTCCACCCTGCTGTCAACTCACTGGTTATCAACAAGCTGGGTGCATTTAAATGATGGCCACTGAATGAGGAGGGGCAGACTGAGAACATTTCTGGGCCTCTTGGCTATAGAATGAGGATATTTTAATGGAGAAAGGAGGAATGATGTGTCAGCCTGTCTAGCCTTGTCTGTCAGTCAGCAATCTCCAGAAATATATGCATTCTGCAGACACTGTCATGGTATATGCCTGTTGTGGTGAGTGTCTTGCCTTCCTCAAAATGCCATAAGCTTTCTGAGGACAGAGACAATGCTTTGAGCTGTGAGTTTATCCTTCACAGTGGCCAGTAGGATGCAAGCCTCCTCTGTGAACTTGGTTACCTGGGGCAAGTCATGCAATTTCTCTGAGCCTCATTCCTCATATGCAGGGAGATCAAGAATACCTGCGTGGTGAGTACCATGGTTGCCGGCACACTGTAGGGGTTGAGTAAACTGTGGTGACTGTGATTCTTTCCTGAGCAGAATGCAGCTGCACTGGCTAAAAACCTTTGAAGAAGTGTGATGAGAGCATTTACTGCTCTGACAGTCTGCCTGTGAGACAAAGAGGCAGGTGCTAGAGCAATAGAGGCCCTAAAACCAATCGTTATGGCCAGAATCTCATCCAAGACTTGGATTTGGATTGACAAGGCGTGTATGCAAAGCAGCTGGTTTTCAGGAAACCTCTAGCTCTCCACAGAGATCAGCCACACCATCAGCAACCACCAGAAATATTGAAACAGAAAACGAGCTGTTTGTATAAATCTCAGTGTGCCCCTCTTCCAGAGCAGCACTGAAATGAGTTTATCTTGAAGTGCATCTTAATCTTTTCACTCTGGTGTCTCAAACAAATGCCCTGGGAATTGAACTGCTCTCCATCTCCCATGGAGAAAAGACGCAAGCTCAGCACCTTGAGATAAACCATCAGTGGTCCGGAAAGGAAGCCAAGTTTCAGTCTCACCTTCCCCCGGCTTCCTGTAATGCTGGAGACCTGGGTTTGATCCCTGGGTTGGGAAGATCCCTTGGAGAAGGGAAAGGCTACCCACTCCAGTATTCTGGCCTGGAGAATTCCATGGACTGCATAGTCCATGGGGAAGCAAAGATTCAGACATGACTAAGCGACTTTCACTTCACTTCTCTTCCCCCCTTTAAAAGGTCATTAAAAAGTTCTTGTTTCTCTGCTGCCACTAGATGGTACTAGCCAGCTGCTTGTCATCTTTTTCATCTTGTTGTGTTTACTGCCTCTGAGCACTGAATTGAGAGACTGATTACAACAACATGCTTTACAGAAAGGGGACTTAGAGTGTCCTTGGTCAGTCACTGGAAAGTCACTAAAGGTGCCATTTCTGAGCCGTGTCAGCACTTCCCTTCAGCCTTTATTTACATAAAGTCCTTCTTTGTCCTATCCTGGATAATGGAAATATTTAGTCATCACAGATGATTCACGCCTATTTGTCCCCTGTGCCTGGGGCCTTAGGAAGGCAGAGCACGGTGACTTTGAACTGCTGGCGGACAGTGCAAACTAGCTTTGCCATGTCTCTCAGGAGCCCTGCCCTGCTGTCTCTTTATTTAGAATATCTCATTCTTCATGCTTCAGACTCCTAGCTCGTCCCAAGTGCCCTCCATTTTCAATACACACATGTGGACCTTCTTTTTTTTTTTTTTTTCTGGAAGGAAAAGATGGCAATGGCTAATAAGTCATGGGAGATACTAGAAGAAAGTGAAGAATGTGACCTTGACATCTGATTCCTTTCTTACCTAAGCTGGTCTAAGAGAATTGAGCAGACCCCTTCCCAACCCCCCAAGCTCTTTAATACTCTGGTGGTGCTGTTCAGTTACTATGTCACATTTGACTTTTTGCAACCCTGTGGCTGTAGAATACTGCATGTCAGGCTCCTCTGTCTTCCACTATCTTTCAGAGTTTGCTCAAATTCATGTCCATTGAGTCATAATGCTATCTAACCATTTTGCCTCCTTTAAAGTATTAGATGCCACTAAAGCCCATTCTCACCTGGATGACTGGATTGTAGGGACTGGGGAAGGGGATCCCAGTACTTGACATTGTAATCTACAGTTAGGCTATGAGTACAAATAGAGAAACACGGGGGATATTATGCTAACCTAAGATTAGTCAGGAATAATCATTTCAGGATGGATATCTCCAAGAGATTGCAGGGTTCATGCAAAATATTTCAACTGAAGCAGTATTCACCTATGATCTGGACATTTTAATTCCAACACAACCTCTACTGAGCTTCAGAATATCTGAATATTTCCTCAATCTTTCTGAGTCTCAATTTCCATATCTGGAAAAAAAATCTTTTTGTGTGTGTATGTGATTGTTAAAAGAGAAAAATAAAAGAAAAAATTGTTAAGAGAGAAATAAAGTTTGTAGGATTGTTAAAAGGACAGAGAAATAAAGCTCGTAGCATTTAGCAAGACTTCCCCCAAAGGTTCCTCCCTCCTCTCAGTGGCTACAATGGAAGGTGGTCCCCCATCCACCACCAGCATCACTCCAGCTCTCTCTAGGCTGGAGTCTGAGTTCCCAAGAACTGGTCCCCAACCTGTGGAATTAAGTAAGAGGTAGGGGAATCTTGAATCTCAAACCTCTGCTTTCACTCATAACAACAGCAGTGGGTTCCATACCTGTCTATATGCCCCATTAGCCTTGAGAAGGGGAGCCAGCAAATCTCAGGAGAGGTTACCATCTCTGAGACAGCTGCCTATTTTAATCTGTCTTCGTAAGGAAGCATTTCATTTTCTTAAACAAGATTTTTCTTTTGAAAAGAGAAACAATTTTGCTTCTTCTTTTTTTTTTTTAATCCCCAAAAGAATTTCTTACAGGCCAATGTGGCAAATCAAAGGGGCAACGTGAAATGATGGTGTAATCTTTCCTATCTCATTTGAAGGACAGTATAGGAAATTAACAGGTTTCAATACGAAGAATTGTACAGAAACACAGCACGATGTTAATCTAACATATAGAATATTTCTCTCTGAGTATGGAGAACAATAGGCTTGAAGTGAAAGTGAAGTTGTTCAGTCGTGTCTGACTCTTTGCGACCCCATGGACTGTAGCCTACCAGTCTCCTTCATCCGTGGGATTTTCCAGGCAAGAGTACTGGAGTGGGTTGCCATTTCCTTCTCCAGGAGATCTTCCTGACCCAGGGATTGAACCCAGGTCTCCTGCATTGTAGGCAGACGCTTTACAGTCTGAGCCACCAGGGACAATAGGCTTAAAAGCAATAATTTGAGCTTGCTGTTGTTGTCCAGTTGTTCAGTCCTGTTGACTGTTTGCCACCCCAAACTCTAGCATGCCAGATTTCTCTGTCCTCCACTCTTTCCCGGAGTTTGCTCAAATTCATATCCATTGAATTGGTGATGCTATCTAACCACACATGGAGGAAAGGACTGCTGAAATTTTATTTCCTTGAGTAAAAGCTGTTCAACAGCAACTTGCAAGCAAGAAGCTGGAGTGGGTAGTTTCTCATGTTAGAGCAAGATTTACAAGGAATCTTCCAGTTATCATTAAAAATTTCAGGCAACTCAAAGCAGTCACAGTTAAAGGTGCACAAAAGTAAAAGAAAGCTAAGTGGAGGAAGAGGGGAGCCTACACAGGCAGGAAGAACAAAGAATAACATCTCTTGTACTACAATTTCTGATTTGTAATTTCAAAGGATCCTAGACCTTTAGAAAGCTTAATTTTAACACTTCAAAGTTAGAATGAAAACTGTGGTGTATTTGGTAGTGGATAACTGCAGCATTGTGATGGAAATGATTCCAAAAAACCATTTGGGGCTCTGGGTGAAAGAGAGCTGGGATGGATTAGTGATGCCTGGGTGCTGCAGGCAGGAAGGATAGCCTGGTTCTGGGCCTCTCAAGCACACAATACTTCATGCGTAGGACAATTAGGATATGCAACACATTGCTTAATAATTATCTGATTATATGATAGAACTTTGTTTTTCATAACCCTAGGGCCTGACAAAAAATCAGTGAATCTATTTGTAAGAATGAAAATAAATACTCCTGGATACTAGGAAATCAATGGAGTGAGAAGCATCAGAAATCTGCCTCCTCACCTACACACCAATTGCACTGCAGAATCTGTCTAATGAAATAAAAGTTCACATTTTAAAGCAAGACAGAAAAGCATAAACATAAAAATTTTCTTTGCCCTTTGGCCTCTTCCCTACCCTCTAATGTACTTTAGGCATCTGCATTATGTGTTAACCAGACTCCCCAAACAGCAGAAATACCCACTGAACCATAAAGATCAATTTTTCTCCTTCTAGTGCCAGCCATGTAATTCCTTCAGTTCAGTTCAGTTCAGTTCAGTCTCTCGGCCGTGTCCGACTCTTTGCGACCCCATGAATCGCAGCACGCCAGGCTTCCCTGTCCATCACCAACTCCCGGAGTTTACTCAGACTCACGTCCATCAAGTCAGTGATGCCATCCAGCCATTTCATCCTCTGTCGTCCCCTTCTCCTCCTACCCCAATCTCTCCCAGCATCAGAGTCTTTCCCAATGAGTCAACTCTTCGCATGAGGTGGCCAAAGTACTGGAGTTTCAGCTTTAGCATCATTCCTTCCAAAGAAATCCCAGGGCTGATTTCCTTCAGAATGGACTGGTTGGATCTCCTTGCTGTCCAAGGGACTCTCAAGAGTCTTCTCCAACACCACAGTTCAAAAGCATCAATTCTTTGGCGCTCAGCCTTTTCACAGTCCAGCTCTCACATCCATACATGACCACAGGAAAAACCATAGGCTTGACTAGACGGACCTTTGTTGGCAAAGTAATGTCTCTGCTTTTAAATATGCTATCTAGGTTGGTCATAACTTTTCTTCCAAAGAGTAAGCGTCTTTTAATTTCATGGTTGCAGTCACCATCTGCAATGATTTTGGAGCCCCCAAAAATAAAGTTTGTCACTGTTTCCACTGTTTCCCCATCTATTTCCCATGAAGTGATGGGACCAGATGCCATGATCTTCGTTTTCTGAATGTTGAGCTTTAAGCCAACTTTTTCACTCTCCTCGTTCACTTTCATCAAGAGGCTTTTTAGTTCCTCTTCACTTTCTGCCATAAGGGTGGTGTCATCTGCATATCTGAGGTTATTGATATTTCCCCCAGCAATCTTGATTCCAGCTTGTGCTTCTTCCAGCCCAACATTTCTCATGATGTACTCTGGATATAAGTTAAATAAGCAGGGTGACAATATACAGCCCTGACGTACTCCTTTTCCTATTTGAAACCAGTCTGTTGTTCCATGTGCAGTTCTAACTGTTGCTTCCTGACCTGCATATAGGTTTCAGCTCCTAAAAGACAGCATTTCTTTCTCAATCCTGAAGGATTCATGATGACCCACTACTTGCCTTGTACTGTAGACATCTTTGGTGATCTTAATATACAATGCTAAGAAATCATTTCCCTTAAAGATAGAGATTGGTGCAGAACAGACTAGTCATATGACCTTGGGAGATATCTGGCTACACCTAATGGAAGTTCTTAGCTAAATATTTAGAACCTTATTAATGTTACTATGTTACTTGTACTTTGCCTATCTTACAAGACTATTGTTTCTTGCATTACCAAACATGTGACTGAGCCTCAAGTAAAATTAATGACGATTAAGTGACCTCAAATGATTGACCAGATATAATATTCATATGAGATCAATGATTGTATTAATATAACTCTAGATATGGGAAGAAGCAACAAGAAGGGACCATTTTCTGGACTGTAACAAATTAACATGACAGGTGGTCCAGAGGTTTTGATTACTGTTAATAAGGTCTAGTTCAGAAAGAGCACACTGAAGAGCCTATCAATTAAATCCTTGCCTGACCTGGGAATATGACTGAATCTCTGGGCAGAGAGAATTGTGGGAGTTATTCTGCAGCATTTTTTTTTAATTGGAGGATAATTGCTTTACAATATTGTGTCGGTTTATGTCATACATCATCATGAATCAGCTATAGGTATGCATATGTCCCCTCCCTCTTGAACCTCCCTCCCACCTCTCACGCTTCTAGGTTGTCACAGAGCGCCAGGTGTGAGCTCTCAGCAAATGCCCACCAGCTGTCTATTTTGCATATGGTGATGTGTATGTTTCAATGCTACTCTCTCAATTTGTGCCCCCTCTCCTTCCCCCACTGTGTCCAAAAGTCTGCTCTCTAGGTCTGCGTATCCACTGCTGCCCTGCAGACAGATTCATCAGGACCATCTTTCTAGATACCATTTATTTGTGTTAATATATGATATTTGTTTTTATCTTTCTGACTTACTTCACTCTGTGTAATATCGGCTCTAGTTTCATCTACCTCATTAGAACTGACTCAAATGTGTTCTTTTTTATGGCTTAGTAATATTCCATTGTATATATGTACCACAACTTCTTTATCTATTCATCTGTAGACGGGCATCTAGATTGCTTCCATGTCCTGGCTATTGTAAACAGTATTCTGCACAATTCTTTTAGTACAACTTTTCTGTAAGGTTGGAATTATTGCAAAATAAAGAGGAATACAAGGAAATTGCTATCACAAAAATAAACAAACGAATGAATAAATATTTGTCTCAGTTTGGGTTCTGCCCAAAACAGAGCCAGAAACAATGACCTGGGTGGAGTATTGATCTGAGGCCTGATGTCAAGATTGTAGGATCTGAGGAGAAAGGGAAAAGTGAGTGACACAAAAAAGGAGGAAAGCCAATATGATTGTGTTCATGAAGTTTGCTGTTGTAGATAATCTGGGCTTGACTTTGCAGATTTCTATCCATTTTTATGAAGAAATATGTCAATTCCTTTTAACAGTATTGTGTATAGAATGTCTCTCAGACCATCTAAAGAGAGGCAGAGGGCATGTGGGAAGCAGAGAATGTGAGAGGAAGGGAAAAGCTTTCATTCACTGACTCTCTTCTCCTATCAGTGGAGAGTTTTCCAGAACATTCCTTTCAGATCTTCAGGAGAAGAGCTTGGGGCAGAAAAAGGAAAGGATGAGCACAGAGTCAGAGGCGGCATGCTGGCAGCTTGAGAAGAGCCAAGCTTGGAGCTGATGTCAGAGGTGGGAAGAGACATCAGCTATACTCACCCAAGAGTTCTGTCTAAACACATATAAATAGATAGTAATCAAATAGTGGTCATGTACCAAGGAGACTTTGCCAGGGTGTTGGGGATTCCAGGAGGAGGCTCTTAAGTCAGCTTGGCAGTGGGAGTAGCCTGGGATGTCAGAGAAAGCTGGGATTTAAGTACTAACTAGGATTTGGCCAGAGAAAGAGGAGAAAAGGACATCCCAGCAGAGACAGACTGGAGGAAAAGCAGTGCTGAGGCAAGAAACAGCAGTATGTGCTGTGGAGATGCACTCAGAACTTCAGAGGTGGTACAGATTCTTTAAGCCAAAGACATCTGAGAGTCAGCAGATGCAGGGGAAAGCCTCCCAGCTCCCCTTATCTGACAAAAAGCAGAAACTTCTCACAAATGAGGACTGACAAAATCTCTCTCTGAGGAGGCGTCACCTCCCAGGAGAGAAACCAAGAGTGAACCTATCATAAATCCCTTTTCTTTGGGGAATTTCATGGCCCCAAAGAAGATGGAAAAATCATACCTTCCTAGACAAACATTATCACAAAGTTCTTTTCTCTAATGTGTTCTTCTAAATGAAAGCACTCCTTGGCCCTTTCACTCTTGGACTATCTCTGTTTCCTCTAACCTTAGAAGAACCTAATTACAGAAATGAGATCACCAGGTACTCAAACTTAGTTTGTTAAGTAGTTTAACCAAACTTCTGACTTGCACTCCATTCAGTGCACCCAATGTCATGCCTTAACCTTTTTGTTTTTCCTTAAAGAAGTATAAATGAAGAATAAGTAATTATTAGATGACCAAACCTCTTCCCTATCTTCCCCTTTAGTAATGGGTATTGATTTTCAAGTGGCAAGAAGCTGGACCAGTAACATAAACACCCAGTTTTCTTTCCTAATGAAACCTATTTTTTTTTAATATGTAATCTATTTCTCCCCTCCTTTCTTTCTCCTGTCAAGCATGTATTAGTAAGTCTTCAACTCTAACCATTTAACTAGCTAGTTTCTTATTTTTTAGCTTTTATGTGCATATGAATAAACTCTTTCTTCTATTAATACGTCTTTTGTCAGTTTAATTCACAGATGCCAGGCACTGAACCTAAGAATAGAGGGAAAAGTTTTTTCTTCCTAACAAACTGTATGTGGACGTGTGTGTGTGTGTGTTAGAGATAGCAGCAAGTAGAATGAATGCATTAACCACAAAGAAATAAGAGATAAGATTTGAGAAATAGGAAGCAGGAGCATTGTTCCTTATAGGGAGGACAATTGCCAACTAAAGAAATATTGTTGCTCAGTTGTGTCCAACTCTTTTGACCCCAGGGTCTGTAGCCTGCCAGGCTCCTCTGTCCATGGATTCTTTTACTGTTGAGCCACTGGAGAAGCCCTACATACATATGTATATGTATCAAGTTGATTCTTGAACAACACAGGTTTGAACTTCAAAGGCCCACTTATTTGTGAGTTATTATATATACAAACTTCCCTGGTGGCTCAGCAGTAAAAGAATCTGCCTGCAGTGCAGGAGATACTTAGCACGCACACATGTGTGTATATATATATAAGGGCTTCCCTGGTAGCTCAGACAGTAAAGAATCCGCCTACTATGCAGGAGACCTGGGCTCAGTTACTGGGTTGGGAAGATCCCGTGGAGAAGGGAATGGCAACCCACTCCAGTATTCTGCCCTGGAAAAACCCATGGACAGAGGAGCCTCGAAGGGGTAGCTAGGAGTTGGACACAACTGAGCAACTAGCACTTTCACTTCATATATAGATATATAAAATAACTCACAGATAAGTGGACCCTTGACGTTCAAACCTGTGTTGTTCAAGGGACAACTGTGATACAATTTCCAACCCCCAAAATTCCCTCTCCCTCTTTCCTATCAATTCGTAATCCAATCCCTGGTAACCTGGAACTGATTTCTGCCCTTATACTTTTCCTTTTTCAGAATATCATATACATGGAATCATATAGTATACAACAGTCTTTTGTGCTGGATTTGATGTTAAGCTTTGGGGCCTCAGTCTTGCTATTACTGATATCAGCAGATTTTTCTTTTAACTGCTATCCGTGTGGCATTACATTGTGGATATTCCACAACTTTTATATTCATTTACCAGTGGGTTCCAGTTTGGAGCTTTATGAATAAATCTGATATTAATGTTTACATACTGGTCTTCATGGTTGAGCCACTTTTGATGTTTTGATTTTTTTTTTTCCCCCTAACTTCACAGTTAATGTCCCAAGCAGTGGAACGTTAGTGGTCCTGCAAGTCCCTGGGGGTATAGGAGGTCTTAGGAATTGAGGACATTCAGCTCAAATGGTTTCAACCAGCTATGTCACTCTAAAATCTCCCCTTCATCCCCATCTGGCTTTGGAATTCCATTTAGTTTCAAATGCAGTTTTCTGATCTGACTCACATCTTAATTCCAGGCACTTGTTAGAAATTACACTGGGTTGCAAAATGGCAGGAAGAAAAGATCAAATCTCTTTTGGATTTAAATTTGGAATGAAATGGGACTTTTGTTTAAATTCAATAGAAGCAGTTAACAAAGGAATGAAGACCTTAAAGATGTTTCATTAAAATTACCCACAATGCTACTCTGAATGATTCATGATTTTGAGCATTTAAATGAGTCATATTCACCCAAGTGTCTAAACTAATCTCTATTGTAAATGAGGTACATAGGGAAATTGTATTAACCATTTAAGCACCATGCAAATTCTCCCCAGCTCAGTTTCTATCTCCTTCAAGAAAGAGCTTCCCTTGTGGCTTAGCTGGTAAAGAATCCGCCGGCAATTCAGGAGACCTGGGTTCAATCCCTGGGTTGGGAAGATCCCCTGGAGAGGGGAAAGGCTACCCACTCCAGTATTCTGGTCTGGAGAATTTCATGGACTGTATAGTTCATGGGGTTGCAAAGAGTCAGACATGACTCAGCGACTTTCCTTCACTTCAAGAAGGAAGCTCACTATAAGCATACAATGTGTGCCTGCATGGGTGCTCTGTTGCTCATTTGTTTGTGACCCTATGGACTATTTGTGGTCTGCCGGGCTTCTCTGTCTGTGAGATTTCCCCAGCTAGAATACTGGAGTGGGTTGTCATTTCCTTCTCCAGGAAATCTTCCCAGACCCAGGGATCAAACTGGCATCTCCTGCATTAGTAGATGGATTATTTGCCACTGAGCCACCTGGGAAGCCCATATAATGTGTGCTTTTCATTTAATTCAGTGTGTGTGTGTGTGTGTGTGTGTGTCTGTGCGCGCATGTGTGGAATTTATGTTACGTGATTTAATCTCCAAAAGGTTACATGGCACAGAGAGCACTAGGGAAAAAAAAAAAGCCTCGTAAAGATTATCTTATTCTTTAAGATTAAATAGTCATGAAGCAGCTACCATTTGTTGAGTGGTGTCTATAATATACAGTAAAGTATAGCAATGTATACAATAAAGTATAGCATATATTCAGTTCAGTTCAATTCAGTCGCTCAGTCATGTCCGACTCTGCTACCCCATGAATCGCAGCATGCCAGGCCTCCCTGTCCATCACCAACTCCTGAAGTTCACCCAAACTCATATCCATCGAGTCAGTGATACCATCCAGCCATCTCATCCTCTGTCGTCCCCTTTTCCTCCTGCCCCCAATCTCTCCCAGCATCAGAGTCTTTTCCAATGAGTCAGCTCTTCGTATGAGGTGGCCAAAGTACTGGAGTTTCAGCTTTAGCATCATTCCTTCCAAAGAACACCCAGGACTGATCTCCTTCAGAATGGACTGGTTGGATCTCCTTGCAGTCCAAGGGACTCTCAAGAGTCTTCTCCAACACCACAGTTCAAAAGCATCAATTCTTTGGCACTCAGCTTTCTTCACAGTCCAACTTGCACATCCATACATGACCACTGGAAAAACCATAGCCTTGACTAGATGGACCTTTGTTGGCAAAGTAATATCTCTTCTTTTGAATATGCTATCCAGGTTAGTCATAACGTTCCTTTCAAGGAGTAAGCATCTTTTAATTTCATGGCTGCAATCACCATCTGCAGAGATTTTGGAGCCCCCCAAAATAAAATCTGACACTGTTTCCACTGTTTCCCCATCTATTTCCCATGAAGTGATGGGACCGGATGCCATGATCTTCGTTTTCTGAATGTTGAGCTTTAAGCCAACTTTTCCACTCTCCTCTTTCACTTTCATCAAGAGGCCTTTTAGTTCCTCTTCACTTTCTGCCATAAGGGTGGTGTCACCTGCATGTCTGAGGTGATTGATATTTCTCCTGGCAATCTTGATTCCAGCTTGTGCTTCTTCCAGCCCAGCATTTTTCATGATGTACTCTGCATATAAGTTAAATAAGCAGGGTGACAATATATAGCCTTGATGTACTCTTTTTCCTATTTGGAACCAGTCTGTTGTTCCATGTCCAGTTCTAACTATTGCTTCCTGACCTGCATATAGGTTTCTCAAGAGGCAGATCAGGTGGTCTGGTATTCCCATCTCTTGAAGAATCTTCCACAGTTTATTGTGATCCACACAGTCAAAGGCTTTGGCATAGTCAATAAAGCAGAAATAGATGTTTTTCTAGAACTCTCTTGCTTTTTCCATGATCCAGGAGATATTGGCAATTTGATCTCTGGTTCCTCTGCCTTTTCTAAAACCAGCTTGAACATCTGGAAGTTCACGGTTCATGTATTGCTGAAGCCTGGCTTGGAGAATTTTGAGCATTACTTTACTAGCGTGTGAGATGAGTGCGATTGTTCGGTAGTTTGAGCATTCTTTGGCATTGCCTTTCTTTGGGATTGGAATGAAAACTGACCTTTTCCAGTCCTGTGGCCACTGCTGAGTTTTCCCAATTTGGTGGCATATTGAGTGCAGCATTTTCACAGCATCATCTTTCAGGGTTTGAAATAGCTCAACTGGAATTCTATCACCTCCACTAGTTTACTACTATACATAAAATAGATCACTAATAAGGAACCTGCTAAGGAACTCTATTCAATATTCTGTAATGACCTCTATGGGAAAAGAATCTAAACACGAATGGATGTATGTAGATGTATAACTGATTCACTTGCTGTACAGCAGAAACTAATATAACCCTGTAAATAAACTACACTGCAATAAAAAAAATTAATTAAAAAAAAAAAAACATCCTGTAACTTCACACATGTGAAATACTGAGAGCTAAGACGTAACAGGGAGGGCTGACTCTCAACTACTCTACCATGAAATAAGTTACCCAAGTGAAGATTTTGCAATCAAAGCCATCAAGGAGCAGAGACAAAATTCACCCCTTTATAGTAAACACTCTCTTTCAAAGGTAACTGTGGTTGTAAATAATGTTGTATGTTAAATACATCTACATTCATCGGTTTTGGTCTTGGGCAGACATATTCCACTCGGGTTTTATTGTTCTCTATTCAACATACATAAGAAGCAATTGTTTTAAGGGACTAAAAGAGTTATGTGATTTTCATATTGTTTGTTTGATTTTGGGATAAATCATACGCTAGAGTGATATTTTCATACTGAAGAATTTGTGAATAATTCTCTGAATATCTTTCTTTCAAAAACTGAGAGTTTGCAGTATTTCATATCCTGACTTTCAACACTTCTATCTTCACAATTACCACCTTGATCTAAGCCACCATTATCTCTCATCTGGGCTACTGCAGTAGCCTCATAACTGGCTTCTATGTTTCCACACAGCAATCCGTGATGTTCTAGAGATATAAGCCAGATTATATCACTCCCATTGCTTAGACTCTAAATTTGCCAATAGCTATAAAATCTTCCTCTTCAGCCCTATCCTCTACCATTCTTTCTTCCTCCATTACCTGTTCCAGCCACTCTTACTCTTCCTATCATATGTTAGATCCTTAGACTCTTTACATTGGCTGCACCTCTGCCCAGAATGTTCTTCCTCTAGAGCACGTGACTCACTTCTTCTTGACAATCATATCCAAGATCTAATGTTACTTCCTTCTAGAGTCTCCCTAGGTCAGTCACTCTCCCACGACACCCAGTTTTATTTTCTTCAAAGTACTTCTCTCAAGCTGAAAGAATCTTGTCATTAATTTGGGCCGTTATTGTTGTCTTTCACACTAGAATATAAACTCCTTGAGATCAAGTAACTGGTCTGTTTTATTCACCTCCATATTCTTAATATAAGCACCTAGGACATAATAGGTATTCCGCAAATATCTGTTGAAACAGTGAATGAATGGCCTCTCTTCTCCATCCTTACTGCCATGGTCTATTCCACAGTCTTCCATCAGGGCTGTTGCATCATTTTCTCATCTCCTTAGCAACAGGCTTTGTCTCTTGATCTATTGTCATCATCATTGTGTGTTTCACATACAGAAGACCTACTGATTCTTTTTTTTTTTTTGCAAAGACCTACTGATTCTACTGCCCCGTTTAAAGACTTATATTTACTTCCCATTGCCTGCCAAAATAAAAATTAAAAGGAAGGAAGGAAGAGAAAAAGAAAACAGAGAAAAACTCTTTAGGTAAGCTTACAGGACTTCTGTGATCTGGATCCTGCCTACCTGTTAAGGCTTCTGTCCAATACCATTCCCACATGATGCCCAGGAACTCTATGGTTGAGCATCTCACTAACAAATAGAATAAAAATAAAAGTGGTTAAGTATGCTTCAAGTCACAGATACTGCATTCTTTCCACTTTATCATATGTGCTTTATTCTCCCTTTCATTCTAGTGTTCAAGCCACTCCTCATTCTCCACAAAACCTCCGACTCCTCCCATGAACCCAGCCTCTCTCAGAATAATTCACATTTTCTAACAGTTTCCATCCAGTTTTATGTTCTAACCTCCTAGAATTATAACCTCTTCTATTTAGACATCAGAATGTCTGGAAGAGCAGGTCTGGCTGGGGCTGGATCCCACACCAGGCAGAACACGATCCAGCCTAAGAAGCCCTTGACTCACAGCTTCTCATCTTGTTAAGCCAGCTTCCCCACTGAATTAATTTCATTAATTTAAAATCCAACCCAGTGAATTTATAATAAGCAATATGAGCCACATGATTCCTAAAGGTACTCTTTTTAGCCTGAAATAGTTAATGTGGCTTGTAGATTGACCACAAGGGAGCAACTACAAGCTTCGGGTCCTATTCATGAGGCCATTAGGGATTCTAGCAAGTGTTTGGAGCTACAAATAAATGAGTTTCCTGCTAAGTGGGCCATCTGGGACTGTCCCCAGGAAGCTTCTAAAAGTCAATAAAGTCTCTTGATGAAACAGATTCTGTATTTCTAACACCAGCTGCCAGGCTCTCACTAGATCTCCAAGGGTAGCCTCAAATAACACAGACCACAATTTGACAAGCTTCAGTGTCAGGAGAACAATCAACTTTACCTAAAACAACTGCGTTTTTCTTGACCAACAAAGCTTCTGATCTTCCTCCTGAGGAGAAAGTCTCAAAAGACACTGAGACTTCCACAACGGATCTTTCATTTTTTCTCAAGGTGATGCTTCCTCCAACTTGATTAGTTAACTGTGGCCTCTTATCCCTCCCCCATATACCTAAAATATGGGGAAAATGTATTAACTAACTTGATCCAATGACTGGTGATTATTAATTGCTTCAGTTCCACTTGCCACCATTTCTTGCAAAAACAACGGTATTTGTTTCTTCTGGCATAGTGAAATGCAAACGAAGCCCTACAGAATTCTGGTTATTTGGTCATAGAGTAATCTTATCTTCTTTGTATTATCTACAACTGATTTTCAGTCTTATTTTGATGATCTACATTAGATTTGTCTGGTTGTCCAACTGTAGACCAAATTTCCACAACTAAAGGACTCTCATGAATCATTGAAACTATCTGGACAATTTTAGACAAAATGCTTATATCTAAGCATCAGATAACTACATCATTCCTGAGTTTCTCTGTAGTTACCCATAAAATTGAGAGACATAATAAAATAGTTGTTGTTTAAGCCATTATGCTTTGGGTGGTTTGGTAGATAGCAATAGACAACTGTGGCAAGGAGATTATGTGGTATTTTCTAGAACTAGAGCCCCTTCATAGCCAAGCCAGAAGAAAGACAAGATTTCTAACCTGCAGTTCCTGGGCCATGTTTAAAAGGAACTGACATTACTCACCATAGGGCTTCAAAAGCAAGAATTCATTTGTGTCCCTGTTACAGGACACACTGATCACTGAGAAAGGTTTTCTTATCTCTCCATGCTATTCTTTGGAACTCTGCATTAATGGGTATATCTTTCCTTTTCTCCTTTGCCTTTAGCTTCTCTTCTTTTCTCAGCTATTTGTAAGGCCTCCTCAGATAACCATTTTGCCTTTTGGCATTTCTTTTTCTTGGGGATGATCTTGATCACTGCCTTCTGTACAATGTCACAAACCTCTGTCCATAGTTCTTCAGGCACTCTATCAGATCTAATCCCTTGAATCTATTTGTCACTTCCACTGTATAACTGTAAGGGATTTGATTTAGGTCATGCAAGAATGGTCTAGTGATTTTCTCTACTTTCTTCAATTTCAGTCTGAATTTGGCAATAAGGAGTTCATGATCTGAGCCAGTCAGCTCCCGGTCTTATTTTTGCTGACTGTGTAGATCTTCTCCATCTTTGGCTGCAAAGAATATAATCAATCTGATTTTGGTATTGACTATGTGGTGATGTCCATGTGTAGCGTCTTCTCTTGTGTTGTTGGAAGAGGGTGTTTGCTATGACCAGTGCAGTGCATTCTCTTGGCAAAACCCGGTTAGCCTTTGACCTGGTTCATTTTGTACTCCCAGGCCAAATTTGCCTGTTACTCCAGATAGCTCTTAACTTCCTACTTTTGCATTCCAATCCCCTATAATGAAAAGGACATCTTTTCTGGGTGTTAGTTCTAGAAGGTCTTGTAGGTCTTCATAGAACCATTCAACTTCAGCTTCTTCAACATTACTGGTTGGGGCATAGACTTGGATTACTGTGATATTGAATGGTTTGCCTTGGAAATGAATAGATATTATTCTGTCATTTTTGAGATTGCATCCAAGTACTGCATTTCAGACTCTTTTGTTGACTATGATGGCTACTCCATTTCTTCTAAGGGATTCTTGCCCACAGTAGTAGATATAATGGTCATCTGAGTTAAATTCGCCCATTCCAGTCATCTTAGTTCACTGATTCCTAACATGTCAATGTTCAGTCTTGCCATCTCCTATTCGATCCCTTTCAATTTGCCTTCATTCATGGACCTAACATTCCAGGTCCTATGCAATGTTTCTCTCTTTTTTTTTTTTTTTTATTTTACTTCCATCACCAGTCACATCTACAACTGGGTGTTTTTGCTTTGGCTCTGTCTCTTCATTCTTTCTGGAGTTATTTCTCCACAGATCTCCCATAGCATATTGGAACTAGAGATCTCTTCAAGAAAATTAGAGATACCAAGGGAACATTTCATTCAAAGATAGACACAATAAAGGACATAAATGGCATGGACCTAACAGAGAAAGAAGATATTAAGAAGAGGTGGCAAGAATACACAGAACTATACGAAAGAGATTTTCATGACCCAGTTAACCACGATGGTGTGATCACTCACCTAGAGCCAGACATCCTGGAATGCAAAGTCAAGTGGGCCTTAGGAAGCATCACTATGAACAAAGCTAGTGGAGGTGATGGAATTCCAGTTGAGCTATTTCAAATCCTAAAAGATGATGCTGTGAAAGTGCTTCATTCAATAGGCCAGCAAATTTGGAAAACACAGCAGTGGCCACAGGACTGGAAAAGGTCAGTTTTCATTCCAATCCCAAAGAAAGACAATACCAAAGAATGCTCAAACTACTGCACAATTGCACTCATCACACATGTTAGCAAAGTAATGCTCAAAATTCTCCACACCAGGCTTCAACAGTACATGTAATGTGAACTTCCAGATGTTCAAGCTGGTTTTAGAAAAGGCAGAGGAACCAGGGATCAAATTGCCAACATCTGTTGGCTCATCAAAAAAGCAAGAGAGTTCCAGAAAAACACCTACCTCTGCTTTCTTGACTACATCAAAGACTTTGACTGTGTGGATCACAACAAACTGTGGAAAATTCTGAAAGAGATGGGAATACCAGACCTTACCTGCCTCCTCGGAAATCTATATGCAGGTCAAGAGGCAACAGTTAGAACTGGACATGGAACAACAGACTGGTTCCAAATAGGAAAAGGAGTACGTCAAGGCTGTATATTATCACTCTGCCTATTTAACTTATATGCAGAGTACATCATGTGAAATACCAGGCTGGATGAAGCACAAGCTGGAATCAAGATTGCCAGGAGAAATATCAATCACCTCAGATATGCAGATGACACCACCGTTATGGCAGAAAGCGAAGAACTAAAGAGCCTCTTGATGAAAGTGAAAGAGGAGAGTGAAAAAGTTGACTTAAAACTCAACATTCAGAAAACTAAGATCATGGCATCTGGTTCCATCACTTCATGGCAAATAGATGTGGAAACAATGGAAACAGTGAGAGATTTTATTTTCTTGGGCTCCAAAATCACTGCAGATGGTGACTGTAGCCAAGAAATTAAAAGATGCTTGCTCCTTGGAGAAAAGCTATGACCAAACTAGACAGCATATTAAAAAGCAGAGACATTACTCTGCCGACAAAAGTCCATCTAGTCAAAGTTATGGTTTTTCCAGTAGTCATGTATGGATGTGAGAGTTGGAGTATAAAGAAAACTGAGTGTCGAAGAACTGATATTTTTGAACTGTGGTGTTGAAGACTCTTGAGGGTCTCTTGGACTGCAAGGAGATCCAACAAGTCCATCCTAAAGGAAATCAGTCCTGAATATTCATTGGAAGGACTGATACTCAAGCTGAAACTTCAATACTTTGGCCACCTGATGGGAAGAACTGACTCATTTGAAAAGACCCTGAAGCTGGGAAAGATTGAAGGTAGGAGGAGAAGGGGATGACAAAGGATGAGCTGGTTGGATGGCATCACTGACTCAATGGACATGAGTTTGAATAAACTCTGGGAATTGGTGATGGACAGGGAAGCCTGGTGTTTTGCAGTTCATGGGGTCGCAAAGAATCAGATAGAACTGAGCGACTGAACTGAACTGGAGCTTATAGGTAGCTAGGTATGAGCAGAGAAAGGGAGCAAGGGACCCCCTGGCTGGAAGTCACAAAGACACAGAAAAACAGGAACCTCCAGACTAACAGGAAACCAGACATTTTGGGTGATAAATGTCCTGGAAGCAGACAAAGAAAGGTGGGGAAAGGCAGGAATCTCTGTGTGGGAATGTAACCTCTATGCTCACTATGCTCTCATTACAACAAAGTTAGCCTTACAGATGAGATGTACCCATCACATACCAACACAACACTTCTGATCTACGCTAAATAAGGCCAAAGATCCCACCTGCCCTCAGGAAATAGAGATGAGCATGTGAGTACAACCCCCAAACGCCTCCTCCCCCGTGACTATTCTGCCCGTTTGTTTGTGTGTTCCCTCATAACCAGCTTCCAAAGGAATCCAGGGCGGCAGCACCTCACCTGGCTGCCCACTCTTTCTCTAAGACTGTATTTTTGCTTAAATAAACTCTCACTTTACTTTCTTAACCTTCCTGCTTTGCTTTTGTGACAAAGAAAGAACCTTAAAATTTGCCCGGAACATTCCCAAACCCCTGGGTACCACTCCATTGATAATTCTCCTCTATGACATCCTACTTTTATTAACTGAAGATAATCATGATCACCATAATCTTAACTTTTTGAATCTTCCCTTAGAAGTAGGCTTGGTAGAGGAGAAAGAAAATAGCTAATGTGATTTGGGGTTGGGGCAGATTTAGCTAATGAAAATACAGGATTCTCTGTTATATTTGAATTGCAAATAAACAACAATGTTTTCTAGTATAAGTATGTACCACTCAATATTTGGGATCTGTATTTTTTTAAATATCAGGCATTTATCTGAATTTCAAATTGAACTGAGATTCTTATAAATATTTAATCTGGTAACTCCTAGTTGGGAAAATTTATTAAAAAGCAGCCTGGGGCTGTAGAGAAAAACATTTATTTACTGAAGAGTATTATCTTTTCAGCCCATTATTTTGTCAGTATTCCATACCCTTACCCTTACATAGAAGAACATGACTGCTTCAGTGCTAAAACATTCCTGAGGCTGGCAAAGCACTTGACTTCTCTGCTTTCTTAGAAGTGGGTTGGCAGCATCTGTTTCACATGTAAAGAACTTATGCCACTAAACACAATTTATCAGAGGTCACATGTTTAGTCCTTGAAGAAGAGCTTGAAATTCAGAAATTAACAAAAAAAAGTCACAAAGCCCAGATACATCATTCCTCTTAGAGACCTGACCAATTTTCAAGCTGATTTGAATACTACTATGTAAATTAACATGAGAAATTTGAAAAATTAGTAGAAACTAACAACAGTAGAAGGAACAATTGACCAGAAAATAAGGTGACAGCAGAACTAGAAAGTCATACACACCAGGAACTCCAAAAATGGCTGGATAACAGCCCCCCACAGCCCCCAACCCCCACTATTCACCATCAACCATCATACTTAAGTTGTCCTTGCAGGCAAAACTATCAAAGCCAAGTACAAACACCAGATATATTATGATGACCTTAAATCAACGAGACATTACATAATTTAGTATATTCAGCTGAAGAGGGAAGAATAGTACACAACCATTTTTTTAATGCTTATATTTTCAAAAGTAGGAGGGAGGCACTGATGCTTAAAAAAGCAAACTCCTTTTATCTGGAAAATTCACATATGTGAATTACTTAAAGATGCCCCATTCATGTTAGTGTTTTAACTTGCTAGCTCTAAGACTGTGTCTCAGAACTACAATGCAAACACACTTCTATGAGATGCTCTCTTACCATATTCTCTTGGTACATGTTTTCTTGTAAGGCATTAAAATGTCAGAAGAAAGAATAAGGGGGAAGAAGGCAGACAGTAAAAGTACAGAAGAAGTACAGGAAAATGCCAAGAGCATTATCAAGAGTACCAACTTTGCCATCCAAACATGCCACCTTCAAAGTGGGAGTAGACCACTTCAGCAGATTTACTGAGAAAACAGGAAGAAATATTTGTGGAAAACTTAATTCTAGGAAATACTTTTGCATTTCCTACACAATTGCTTAAAGAGCCTAGACTTATAGGAAGAGGACATTCTGGATAGTGTTTCCTGGCTTTTATTCAGGTTGTGATTCTGCAGCATAATAAGCATAGCCTCAAGTGATAATAAAAGACAATGAATGAATATGTGCTCACCAGCAGGCATATCTTTCCCTTGGCTCAGAATTTAAGAACAGGCAAGGAAGAGTGGTATGAAGCTATTTTTCCTTCTGGGTTTATTACATTGCAGCTTACTAACAATAGGAACCCCTGCCTTAGCATCCAGCCAGATATCAGTCAAATTCAATTAGCTATGGGTGACTTCATCACTAATTTGAGCACTATTGGAGGAAGTTTAATTTCCATACCAGCAGCATCAGGGTCACGTAGGAACTCATTTGAAATACAAATTCTCACCCTTCTCCTCACACACTACTGAATCAGAAATGCTACGAATGGGCCCTATCAATCTATGTTTTATCAAGCTGTCCAGGTAATTCTGATGCTTGTTAAGGTTTCAGAGTCACTGATTTAGAAATAAAAGCTGACTAATTTTTATAGTATTGGAAATTCTATCATCTCTCCAATAATGTGAATTATTTCTGTGATTGTCTGATTTTCTGTTTGTTTGGTTTCTTAACCAAAATTTTCTATCTTCCTTTTCTTCTTTAGCTATATAGATAGAACTGTGGCTACTACTTTCCATGAGAATTACAGCATAATTCAAACACTATGCAAGTCATATGATTTGCCAGATAACAGTGGCAAGTGCTAAGTGGGGTTCTTCTTGTTAAGGTTCTCAACATTTTGATCTGTAGATTAGAGACTTCTTACACCCCCTGCTCACATCCTCTCTCCTCCAGTAGTACTCCTCCTTCCTCTTTTACTGTCTGCCAGATTTAGCCAATAGAAATATTAAATTTGAATTTCAGGTAAACAACTTATTTCTTTTTTAACTACAAGTGTGTCCCAGGCAATGTTTAGGATATACTTATTCTAATATATTCACTGTTTATTTGAAAAATAAACTGTTTAAAAAATATTCACTGTTTATTTGAAATCCAAATTTAACAGAGTATTTTATGTGGCAGCCCTACACCCAGGCACAGTGGAGAGCATGACCAGGAGAAAGCTCTCAAATTTAAATCAATTCAGTACAAACACATATACTTTTTCTATGAAGTAATAGAAACTAGTGAGTATTTCTACCATATCCTTCATTACTAATGAAACGATTTACAAATAAGTGGCTTTGGAGGTGAAGTACTAGACTGTTTCCATCTCTTTCCTCACCACGGGTTTCCAAGTTACTTCACTCCCTGTACTGAAGAAGAGGCAGGGCTGGGTGTGAGCTACTTATATGTACATGTAGGAGACCAGAGAATGCCAACCTAAATATACCTCTTTGGCATAAGGATTTTAGGAGTGGACTATTTTGAGAAATAGCAGATACAGGAGAAGAACTGGAAGTAGAGCATACATTACATTTTCATAAAGGAAATCACCATTTGTAAAAACGTCTACCTCCCTGTATCAGGAAGAGAAGGATGACTCTAAGTCACAAAAGAATCTTATCAGTGGAGAAGGCTGTGGATTAAATCTGCACAACAAACAGTTGTTTAGCCTGTTTTCCTGGTCACCTTCCCATAACTTGCTTCCCCCACAGCCATCTTCCTTTGTTTTAGCTAAAGATGGTATTTAAGCTCATGTTCTAGCCACCTCTTTTGAGTTTACTCATGCCTGAATTTCTTCCATGCATGAAGGAAGTATACAAGTTAATATATCCTGTTTATTTTTTTCCTGTTACTCTGTCTTTTATATCTGGAGTCTCAGTCAAGAACCTAGAAGAATAGAAGGAATTTTTTTCCCTCCTCTACACATGTGTGGAAATGTGTGGGGACACAAGTATGATGGCTTGGGGTAGAGAAGAAAGCACTCAAAGGCCATTATGTCATGTGGGGTCAGTTGCTAGAATGCTCAGCTTTCTTAACCATAAAATAGGGAATTACCTCACTGGGCTTTTGGAGCCTCAAATAGAACAGTATTTTTGAAAGCACTTGGTAAACCATGAAATTCAGCATGATATAGTGGAAAGCTAAGGCTTTGCCATCAAATAAACCGAAGAATGAATCTCAGTTCAGAGACTTAAAAGCTGAGCAAGTTATTTAAATCTTTAAATGAGTGTTCTCATCTGTAATGGAGGTATAACAACAAATACTGCAATACTGTTACCAGGGCTAACGAAGTGATGTAGAAAGTTACAGGAACAAAGGAGGTGTCACAGGCATTACATGAGCCAGTATATTATGGGTTAAAGTTTTGGAACTTTGGGTAGTATAAAACCTAATCTTTTTTCTTACTCTAGGTTATGGTGATCTGATTTTAATAAGAGTCTGATTATACTCTTTTAAAAGTAATTAAAGGCAGCATAGATTTCTTTTTTAATTTGCCACCCAGATTGCAGGATCTGATGCCCTCATTAATGATTTAAAGAGCTACTTAAAATGTATTAGAGCAAAGTGACCAACTTAAATAATTTATAGTCTGCTTAGAATTACTCTCTTATATCCAGGATGGAAGGCAACCCTTATTCTTTGTGGAAGACCTGAGGCTTAGGGTATTTATTTGAATAAACTGAAATGAAAAAACCCAATTCCCATTAATCTGCAATGCAGTAATTTATTTAGCAATATCTATTATTAATTTCTATTTGCAATTGGATTAAATACGTAAATATAGCCATACCTTGCAGTGTATTAGGACGACAAGACAAAGCAAAGAAGTGGTTGCCAGTGAAGTCCACTGTATAGATTTTGTGTGAATGATGGCCTTGTTATGAAGTTAACTACAAAGCAATTACTTTGAGTTACATTGAACTGTCATATTGTACACACATGTTTACCATTAATTGGTCCATTCTTCTGCAACCTGTCATCCTTAGATAAAGGTATTTTTAAAAACAGATCAGCAATATAGGTGAGAAAGTACATTTTTTTCATAAAGGACTGTTGTGAAGAAAATCATATCTGACATATCCAATGAACATTTTCTTTCTCAGGTTCAAATTTTGTGACCACCTGAACATTTTCACTTTCAGTTAGTTTTTTTTTTAATCAGTCGAACTTTATTCATCTAGGAGGAAATGACTGAAAACATAAACACATTGAGTTCTGAATGTTCAGAGGTGACGGGATTAAAAAACAGGTTGCTGCACTGCAAAATCTCACCTAAAACGCTGTGGGTGCCCCAGAGTGCTCATTAGTCCCTGTGTCACCACCAAGTACCACAGATGCCAGCCCCAACAGAGCCACTGATTCTGTGAGTCATTCATTTTTCTTACACTGAGTCTTTGTGTCCTGATCTAGAAAATGAGGGGAATGAGTGATCGGGGGTATATGTTGGTTCACTAGGGCTGTCATAAGGAAGCACCACAGACTGGGAGGCTTAAACAATAGAAACTAATTTTCTCACAGATCTGGAGCTTAAGTGTTCAAGATTAAGGTGTCAGCAGGGTTAGTTTGTTCTGAGACCTCTTTCCTTGGTTCACAGATGACTGCTTGTCTCCCTTTGTCTTCATGAGGCCTTTTCCCTGTGTGCGGTCTTCTTGTAATGACATCCGCCATATTGCATTAAGGCTCATTTATGTGACTTAATTTTATCTTAATTACCTCTTTAAAGGCCCTGTTCTAAATATGATCACCTTCTGAGGATCATAAATTGTAGATTCTGACCAAGAAGTACTGTCCCACTTGCCTACCTTCTATCCTACTCTGGCCCCATCCCCAGTGACTGATGTTGTCTAGCCTCTTCCCACCAAAATTAACCTTATCATCTCCTTAGAGCCAAAGTATCAACTAACTTTGTATTAATTACCTATTTTGGCTATAAAAAATCACTGAAAACTTAGTGACTTAAACTACCATGTATATTATAGTTCTGGAGGTTAGAAGTCAAAAATGGATCTCACTGGGCTAAAATCAAGAAGTAAGCAGGGCAGTGTTCCTCTGGAGGTTCTAGGGGAGAATCCATTTCCTTGCTTTTTCCAGTTTCTAGAAAAGGTGCATGTATTTGCTGGCCCATAGCCCCTTCCTCATTTCCAAAGCCACCCACATCAGGTCAAGTCCTTCTCTCACTGCTAAATTTCTAACTCTTTCTTCTGCCTCCCTCTTCCATTTATAAGGACCCTTGTCACTACACTGGACTGACTAGAAACTGTATTTGTTTTCTAGGACTGCCATAACAAATGACCACAGACTGGATGGTTTTAAACAACAAAACTGCATTCTAACATTTTTGTGGAGACTGGAAGTCCAAACTCAGGACTGGAAGTCCAAACTCAGGGTTAACAGGGCGAAGCTCTCTCTGAAGGCTCTAGAGGGACATCTGCCCTGGCCTCTTTCTAGCTTCTGGTGGTAGAGGGCAGTCTCTGGATTTTTTGCTTACAGATGCATCACTTCAATCCCTGCCTCCATCTACACATAGCCTTCTCAATCTGTGTGGGTCTCCATACCCACATTTCCCTCTTCTCATAAAAATACCAGTCATCCTGGATTAAGGACCCCCCTAATTTGTAGATTACATCTACAAAGATCCTATTTCCAAATAAGGTCATGTTTACATGTTCCAAGTGGGTGTGGATTTGGGGGGCCAGGAGACATTATTCAGCCCAGGACTACAAACTTAACTCCATCTGCAACCCTAATTCCCCTGTCATGGAACCTAACATATTCACAGATTCTATGTATTAGGATGTGCACATCTGTGGGGAGGGAAGAAGCAGTATTCTGCCTGCCTCAAACCTGATGAATGCTGCAGCCTGAACTGTACCTCTGAGAAATCTATGCATTTTGCCCAACCTCCTAAATTCAGCTGTCATCCCACTAAACTCTGTTGACTGTTTCTGTAAAAAGAGGTGCAGCAACGGATCGGCACCATGGGGAAATCACTTTCCGGGGTGGACGAGTCATGCTGCTATTCAATGTAGAAAACTGGCTTCCGGTCCATGACTGTGTGGAGCTCTTCCTGAGACCACCCAGCCTCACTTCTCTCACTGCTGTACACGACTCCCTTACCACCTCCACTCCTGATGGCAGCCCTTCTCTGTGCACAGGATGTCTTACTGTTGCCACTTAGGCTATTCCGCTCAATCATGCAAATACCATGCATTTCAACTGCTGTCTTCCATAAGTTATCTCTAAACAACTGATAGACTATATAATTCTGCCACACTATTCATAAGTCCACTATTCAGAGAAGTTTAAAAAAAAAAAAAAAACAGCTGCAAATGATTTGAAACTCCTCCCCTTGAAGACTATGTCCCTTCCCTCTGCATCAGAGGGAGCCTGGAATTGCTTTGATCAACAGTAAAGTGGAAGCGACCCATCTTATTTATACTATGCCACTTCTGCCTGGTCATCACTGATCATTCACTCTCATGAGGGTCTCTTTCAAAATATTTCTTCTGGGATGTCAGTTGCCATGCCATGAGAAGCTCATACCATATGAAGAAGTAACACATAGCTGGTTGACAGACTCAGAGTCCCTGCTAAGCCTGTCTTTAGCCGTCCTAGCCCAGGGACCAGATAGGCAAGTGAAAAGACACCTTGGAAGGAGATCTTCCAACCCCAGTCACCCCAGCCTCCAGTCATTTGGGTCTTCCCAGATGAGGTCATGGTGGGTGGGCGGCGGTGATACGCTTCCTTCTTCAATTCTTAATGAGTTTCTAAAAAGGACTTCCTTGGCCATACTTTAAGGAAATGCAACTCGCTTCTATGATAGCTTTTCTTTCTTTTCTTTTTCCTTTAGTTTTCCCTCCCTCTGTCTTTCCTTCCTTTTTTAACTCTTAGAGGTTGAGAGCTGAACACAGCTAACCACTTTGCTTCCTCCAGCAAGTTCTCTTCTGAGAGCCTTGTGAAAGCTGATGGTTAAATTTTCAGAGATTTTACGAACCATTTGACATCATGTTGATATCTTGAGATTGGCCATGGTGGGAGTATATATGGGCTCCCCTGATAGCTCAGTTGGTAAAGAATCTGCCTACAATGCAGGAGACCCTGGGTTTGTTTCCTGGGTCAGAAAGATCTGCTGAAGAAGGGATCGACTACCCATTCCAGTATTCTTGGGCTTCCCTTGTGGCTCAGCTGGTAAATAATCTGCCTGAAATGCGGGAAACCTGGGTTTGATTCCCGGGTTGGGAAGATCCCTTGGAGAAGGGAAAGGCTACCCACTCCTGGAGAATTCCATGGACTGTATAGTCCATGGAAATGAGCAAATGCTGAAAACATCACTGAATTCCCTCAAACGTGACTTCCACAAAAATAACTGCAATTCCCCTGAAACAAGCACAAGACGAGTAAGTCAGCTTTGATTCGTACTCCTCCCAATCTTACTGTACCACACATTTTTAGAAAAAGTTCATTTTTCAGGAAAAATACTAATAGCAACTATTGAAAAAGAAGAAGGTATTTGAGCGGCCTAAATTTGAAAGTGCTTATGCTAATTATCACACTCAGCCACTTTGATCAAGGGAAAAACAAGAAGTATCTTTTCTGAATTCTGTGATACTTCAATTTTATTTTTAAAAATGGATATTCCTATATATTGTGTGTAAACATACACTTGAAAATGATATCAGATTTTAAATTGGTTCAGTGAGCTTTCTATACAACAAAATTCTATTTTGGTATGTATAAAACAATCACATTTTACATTTACTTTTGGAATAAATTAATTAGTTTTATCCTCTGAGTAAGCTTAAAATAATATAAGTTTATAAATGGTGATAGAGGAAAGAGACTAAGGGGGAAATCTGACTTGTATTTTTCTTCTGCCACTAAATGAAAATTTCTAAGCATCAGTATTTTCATCTATAAAACAAAGGGCTCAACTTTATGATCTCTAAGGTGACTCTCAACTTTGAAATGCAAAGATGATTGACTTCAACCATATTTGCAAAATGAGGTGAAACTTTTAAGTAATTATCAGGTTTATTAAGTTCAAACCACTTTTAATTGTTTAGAATTTCACTTTACTTGAGGGTAGAGCTAAAAGTCTAAAGATTTTGCTGAAAAACATTAGCTACTTTATTGACTATGCCAAAGCCTTTGACTGTGTGGATCACAATAAACTGTGGAAAATTCTGAAAGAGATGGGAATACCAGACCACCTGACCTGCCTCTTGAGAAATCTGTTTGCAGGTCAGGAAGCAACAGTTAGAACTGGACATGGAACAACAGAGTGGTTCCAAATAGGAAAAGGAGTACGTCAAGGCTATATATTGTCACCCTGCTTATTTAACTTCTATGCAGAGTACATCATGAGAAACGCTGGACTGGAAGAAACACAAGCTGGAATCAAGATTGCCGGGAGAAATATCAATAACCTCAGATATGAAGATGACACCACCTTTATGGCAGAAAGTGAAGAGGAACTCAAAAGCCTCTTGATGAAAGTGAAAGTGGAGAGTGAAAAAGTTGGCTTAAAGCTCAACATTCAGAAGACGAAGATCATGGCATCCGGTCCCATCACTTCATGGGAGATAGATGGGGAAAAAGGGGAAACAGTGTCAGACTTTATTTTTTGGGGCTCCAAAATCACTGCAGATGGTGACTGCAGCCATGAAATTAAAAGACGCTTACTCCTTGGAAGGAAAGTTATGACCAACCTAGATAGCATATTGAAAAGCAGAGACATTACTTTGCCAACAAGGGTCCATCTAGTCAAGGCTATGGTTTTTCCTGTGGTCATGTATGGATGTGAGAGTTGAACTGTGAAGAAGGCTGAGTGCTGAATATTGATGCTTTTGAACTGTGGTATTGGAGAAAACTCTTGAGAGTCCCCTGGACTGCAAGGAGATCCAACCAGTCCATTCTGAAGGAGATCAGCCCTGGGATTTCTTTGGAGGGAATGATTCTGAAGCTGAAACTCCAGTACTTTGGCCACCTCATGCGAAGAGTTGACTCACTGGAAAAGACTCTGATGCTGGGAGGGATTGGGGGCAGGAGGAGAAGGGGACGACAGAGGATGAGATGGCTGGATGGCATCACTGACTCCATGGACGTGAGTCTGAGTGAACTCTGGGTGTTTGTGATGGACAGGGAGGCCTGGTGTGCTGCGATTCATGGGGTCGAAAAGAGTCAGACATGACTGAGCGACTGACTGAACTAGCTACTTTGTCGTTAAGAGACGAGGTAATGGAATAAATTGTGGTATATACACACAGTGGAATGCTACTCAGCAATAAAAAGGAGCTACTAGTACACACACAGAGAAGGCAATGGCACCCCACTCCAGTACTCTTGCCTGGAAAATCCCATGGATGGAGGAGCTTGGTGGGCTGTAGTCCGTGGGATCCCTAAGAGTTGGACACGACTGAGCGACTTCACTTTCACTTTTCACTTTTCACTTTCATGCATTGGAGAAGGAAATGGCAACCCACTCCAGTGTTCTTGCCTGGAGAATCCCAGGGACGGGGGAGCCTGGTGGGCTGCCGTCTGTGGGGTCGCACAGAGACGGACACGACTGAAGTGACTTAGCAGTAGTAGTAGTACACACAAGTATATCAGTAAATTTCAAAAACATCATGCTTAGGGAAAGAAGCCACCCTCAAAAGGGTACATACTCCATGTTGATTCCATCTATATGAAGTTCTAGATAGGCAGCACTATCCTAGAAATCAGAGATAAAAATCAGATTAGTGGTTGCTTGATGGGTTTGATGTGATTATCTGGTGCTAAGAAGTTGGAAATCTTCTGTCTTGATAGGCTTGTAGAGACATGAGCATGTACATTGTTCAAATGATAAAACTGCATTATTAAATTGGCATATTTCACTGTTGCTAAATTATACTTTAATTTTAAATATTAGAAAAGAGAATAGCCTGACATTCAAAAAATGTATGATCAGCTTGTGAAAAATCAGTTTAGATGTTTACTCCTGTTATCATTGTGCTTCTTGGATTCTTGATGGAAACAAGTTTATTGAAATAATTTATGGCTAAGACATACAAAAACTAGTTTTAAAATGTTAAATAATACGTTGTTTTGCTTTTCAATTAGTGTAATTCATGCTCATTGTGTAAACTTAAAAACATAGAACAGCTAATGATCTCACAGTCACGGTCTTTGGTATAAACAAACATCTATGTTCTATTAAAGCAGAAAATTACAGATGAGACTATTAGCAAAGCCATATCACTACCGTCTTGCAGGCATGGGTAGTGGGTAGTCATGTGTATTCAAACATGAGCATCCCTTTCACACATCAGTACCTCTCCACATTGCTGCAAATGGTCTACTAGGAAACTGAATTTAAGCCACTCCACTGTGACCTTCTCGTCAAGGGCATTCATGATCATTTTATTGTTTGCAATCTGATCCAATGAGCCTTAGCTAAATTTCAAATTTTCCCAACAATCCAGGTTTGATAGGTCTTAGAGTTACCAGTTCTTCTTCCACATAAGAAAAAAACCTTGAGTTATCATCTAGAGCATCTGGGGAATGAGGGTGAGGGTGGAGGATAACCTCACTGTATCTGGGTGACTTCTCACCCATTTCCCATTTACCTACCACATCAGCTACTCGGTTTGAGTAGTACTCTGCTCTAGCGAGTTAATGTTGCATTGATTTTGATTCATGTGTCCTAATGGTCATTTATGCTAATCATTTGGATGACAGAGAAAATAATAATTGGAGAGTTCAGACACAAATATTTGATTTTCTAAAATGTTTTAATGGTTACAAAATCTGCCATCTATTTGAAGTACCCTACTTGAATGTCTGTTCAGCTTCTAAATACATACTCTGATACGATAAATACCGTGTTAATGTAATGCAATGTTAATGTAAAGTAGGTGCAAATGAAAATTGTTGCTGCTATTGAGAACACTGACAATGGAAATAAAAATTGCTAATATAATGTCACTCATGTTTAAAGGCTTATAAAACAAATCTCTGCATTTAAAATCACATAACAACCTGTTTGGGTTTATCTTCAGAATATTAGCAGAGTGGGAAATACACTGGTCTTTTAGAATTTTGAAAATAAATAATTTAATTAATTATTTTTTATATTTATACAAAATAAAAATTCCATCCATCACCACTGAAATTTAGTAGAGGAAAAGTAAGATAAAAAATATTTAAGAGAAAATCCAGTAGACATTTTCAGTGAGATGTAAAAGGAAGAGAATTTGGGAATGGCAGTGTTGCCATTGAGGGCAGAGTGGAGCCCTATTTGTTTGATTTATTGTTCTTTTTAAGTATAGCTCTGCTTCATGAAATTCCTCAAAATGCACTGATCCAACCAATCTCCACTCTCTTGTGTAAAGACAAATCCTTTACATAAAGATACTTGGATTTCTTATTTGTAAAATGTATTAATAATACCTGCCCCATGGAGTTGTTATTAGAAAACATTAATAAGTGTAATTCATTCACAAAATCCTTGTGGATGCCCTCCATGTGGTTGGTACTGCTCTCAGCATGGAGAGTAGGACAGATCAGATGGCTTCTATGTTTTCCAGAAGGTGGATCCATGAGAATTGCATTCTTCTGCGAATACAAATATCTTCCCCAAATAGTGTCTGTAAAGCAGTGCTGGTCTCAAGTACCCAAAGAGAGATCCATAAGAGCTGTTAGAGTGGCTTAGCCGGGGGTGACAGCAGTGGAAATAAAAGATGCCAATACCTAAGGGATGTATCCTGAATTAAAGCCAATGGGTCTCACTAATGGATTAGATGTTGGGGATGAAATAAGGAAAGAATTTTTTTAAATGACTTATAGTTATTTGTTTTGATAATTAATGAAATAATAATTCAATCTTATTTTAACCTAAGCATTCTGTTATCATCTTAAAAGCATTTGAAACCTATAATGGCATTCGAAATAACTTTTTAGGAAACTGTGACTGGTACAAGGTTAGGAAGCCAGGTGACTAGCTTGTCTCCAATATTAATGTAAAGTAATAACTTTGTACCAAGTCCTGAAAATAGGAAATTTGCAAAAATAACCTAATTTTTACAGCATCCCTATGAGATTCAAATTAATAAACACCTTATGAAGATGAATAAACTGAGGCTTAAATTAGTTAATTTACTTCTTCAGACTTATACACCCAGTTAGCAATATCAGGATTTTATTCTAGTTCTTCGGAACCTTAGTTATACATTCTTTCCACACACCAACCTATAAATTCTTAGGAATTCCCCAAGTTCCAAGTTTTGCAATGGCAATACTTCCCTTTCAGAGCTAATTGTATTTAGCTACGGAGGAGTATGGTTGTTATTTTGGTTACTTAAAAAAGGGGAAATCAAGGCACAGAAAGAGTGGGCCATCCATCAGGTGAGTCTATCTGGATAGACGTGTGGAGGGCAGAGGCAAGGAGAAAACGTGGACTCAGAAAAACCAGGTCCGGGACAAGTAGAGACAGAAAGATGCTGAGAACCTGGCGAGGCACAAGAGCGAAATGGCAGTGTTGTTCCTACAAGGAACCAGAGCAGAAGCAACTGTTGCCTTCCATACCCCAAGTCAGCTCCATCTCAATAAACTCAGTACACAGAGGCCTTGTGGTCAGACACCTAAAACAGAGATTTGAAAATATTCCCAACATGCCGTCTATGTAAAAACATTGGCTAAATAACTCCATGTAAGGGGACCTGCGACCTGTGGAGAACTGAGGTCCACATTAGACAGCGGCCTTCTGCTGGCTTCACACAGCCCCTGTGAGGTCGTGCTGCCAAGGGGTGGGTTTCTCTTGGTCATTCACACCCAAACGGCACCTCCTCCCATGTAGCTCAAATTTAATTTTCTTTCATCTTAAGAAAAAGAAGAAGCTCGGCCACTTGGAACCTGTTAGAGACATTAAGAGAAAACAACCTATCTGCTTGTTATTTCTATTAAAAACCAAACAAAACGGCAGAGTGGGCAGCCCGGGTTACCTCGGTGATTTCCTTCTCTTTGTCCTGAGCTGAAATTGTGCAAGGTCAATGCAGGGCGGAAACGATTTAGGGAGTGCAACTATTACACATTAATAGCAGGGAAAGAAAAGGGCCCTCTGCTAGGCCGGTACTAACCACGTTAAAATGTGTGTGAGGAAATCATATGCAAGCATTTTAATCTAAGGCAGAAGAGCTGGTGCATGTTTTTGTAACTAAATGGAATGGAGGACATGAGCCCACCGAGGAAGGTGGAGACAGTGGCTTCTCTCTTGCCTTCCTGCTCAGTTCCCTGACATTCCATGATATCCTGCAAAGTGATCATTTTTCTCCCTCCATGAAAGTAATAATTTTTTATATATTCTATATAATAAACTAAATATATAGTATAAATTAAAATATATAATTTAAATATTAAATATAGGCAAGAATATACAATGGAAAAAAGACAATCTCTTTAACAAGTGGTGCTGGGAAAACTGGTCAACCACTTGTAAAAGAATGCAACTAGAACACTTTCTAACACCATGAACAAAAATAAACTCAAAATGGATTAAAGATCTAAACATAAGACCAGAAACTATAAAACTCTTAGAGGAGAACAAAGGCAAAACACTCTCCGACATAAATCACAGCAGGATCCTCTATGACCCACCTCCCAGAATATTGGAAATAAAAGCAAAAATAAACAAATGGGATCTAATTAAAATTAAAAGCTTCTGCATAACAAAAGAAACTATAAGCAAGGTGAAAAGTCAGCCTTCAGAATGGGAGAAAATAATAGCAAATGAAGCAACTGACAAACAACTAATCTCAAAAATATACAAGCAACTCCTACAGCTCAATTCAAGAAAAATAAATGACCCAATCAAAAAATGGGCCAAAGAACTAAAGAGACATTTCTCCAAAGAAGACATACAGATGGCTAACAAACACATGAAAAGATGCTCAACATCACTCATTATCAGAGAAATGCAAATCAAAACCACTATGAGGTACCATTTCACGCCAGTCAGAATGGCTGCGACCCAAAAGTCTACAAGCATTAAATGCTGGAGAGGGTGTGGAGAAAAGGGAACCCTCTTACACTGTTGGTGGGAATGCAAACTAGTACAGCCACTATGGAGAACAGTGTGGAGATTCCTTAAAAAACTGGAAATAGAACTGCCATACGACCCAGCAATCCCACTGCTGGGCATACACACCAAGTAAACCAGAATTGAAAGAGACACGTGTACCCCAATGTTCATCGCAGCACTGTTTATAATAGCCAGGACATGGAAGAAACCTAGATGTCCATCAGCAGATGAATGGATAAGAAAGCTGTGGTATGTATACACAATGGAGTATTACTCAGCCATTAAAAATAATACATTTGAATCAGTTATAGTGAGGTGGATGAAACTGGAGCTGATTATATAGAGCGAAGCAAGCCAGAAAGAAAAACACCAATACAGTATACTAACGCTTATATATGGAATTTAGAAAGATGGTAACGATAACCCTGTATGCAAGACAGCAAAAGAGACACAGATGTATAAAACAGTCTTTTGGACTCTGTGGGAGAGGGAGGGGGGGATGATTTGGGAGAATGGCATTGAAACATGTATAATATCATATAAGAAATGAATTGCCAGTCCAGGTTTGATGCAGGATACAGGATGCTTGGGGCTGGTGCACTGGGATGACCCAGAGGGATGGTATGGGGAGGGAGGTGGGAGGGGGGTTCAGGATGGGGAACATGTGTACACTCGTGGTGGATTCATGTTGATGTATGGCAAAACCAATATAATATTGTAAAGTAATTAGCCTCTATTAAAATAAAAAAACTTTTTTAATAAATAAATATTCTAATATACATTCCTCATCTGGCAGGTAGCCAGCCCAGAGGAAAGAGACAGAGGGGCCTCAATGCCTCTCCTCATTTTAGGTTAAACTAACCACCACGTTGGGCAGGTGTTGTCTTTCTTTAAGTGTTCCCAGGTCCCAGCGTTGAAGATGCACTAATGAAAGCTCTGAGTTCTAGGCTCTATACTGAGCCCAGAAAGCCTGAGCCTCTGAGTCCCAGAAATCTGGTGTGACCCAACACAGAGTGTGGTGGGCACTTTGTTTCCAGCAACCTCTGAGTGAACTGTCTGTTACCCTTGGGCAGAGGGGAGCTGCTGTGTGCCTGACTTATGGGTGAAAACAGGAGAGTTCTTCATTCCAAAAGATTGTGTTATCTACCCAGTAAGGGCCACCAGCCCATTTCCTCCTACTGTTACTTACTACTGTGCTTTCTTAACTCTGAGATAGACTTTTTCCAGCTTAAAATCTCTGAAATTGAGTTGCTGTTGTTCAGCTAAGTGGTATCCGACTGTTTCAACCCCATGGACTACAGCATGGCAGGCTTCCCTGTCCTTCAGTATCTCCTCGAGTTGACTCAAACTCATGTCCATTGAGTCAGCGAACCCCATGAAGAACCCCATGAAACTGAGATGGGTCTTAGAATTGATGGAGTAATTCCCAATTCTTTTCTCTGAAGAGGAGGGAATGAGTAAATAGGTTATCTTGGCTAATAGAATTGAGACTCTGCCTCCAGCCCCTAAGGCTGCAAGGGATGAAATGATTAGGAAGTGTTCAGGGCTGCATATCCAAGACAAGTGAAGGCCAAGGAGGTGGGGCCTGCAGTCTCCTGTGACCAGATGGTGATTGTCTTAGAATCAGGGAACTAAACACACATGTGTCCTTCTGCTTTGTGTTTGCTTCATCTTGGTTTTGTTTCCCCCACAAGAGCTGTAGTGAGATGAAAAAGGTCTTTGTCGACACAAGAGAGGACATTAGGGGCACTTTCCTGGTTACCTTTTATGTTGCTTTTAAATATATGTCTTCTCAGATGTCTAATCTGCTCTTCAGACCACTGGGGTTCCACCACCCCACCAAACTACCCCAGCACTACAGCCCAGCCCTTCCCCATTATTCCCAGAGTACTTCCCTGACCTTCCCCCCACATTCTCAGGGCTCTGTAAGGTGACCAAAGCTACTCTGGAGAAACAAATTTAGGCAGAGATGTTAATAGGTAATAATATTCTTTCTCCTTGAGTGTTTGCATTTTTAAAGAGCTCTGGAAGACACACAGTATCTTAATTCAAAACATTTGCCTTTGAATTGAGGGATCTTCAGGACATCTGGAAGGACATAATAGAGCAAGAGCATATTAGTATCCATCAAAGCCCATCACATAGGTGTCCACATGCTCTGTCTGAGCCCAAAGATTCTGGGTAGCAAGAAATGTCAAATGGACATGTAAGAATCCACCTCTTGGCCTCTGGCATTTTCATTACAGATCTGGTGATCCCCACAAGAAAGAGGGAAAAGAAAAAAAAAAAAAAGAAAGAGGGAAAAGAAAGAAACCAGTTTTTCATGTGCAAATTGCTTACCAACTAGTTTTTAATGAACAATTTATTCTTCTTTCAGGATAATACAAGGGTGAGGGTATTTACCCAATCTAATTTCTCCTCAGCTTAATGGGAGCATTTGACTAGTCCCTGCAATAAATTCATCAAAGTAAACATTCATTCTGCTGTCATTTGAGAGACACTCTGCCAGCTACCGGGAAAGATTAAAAAAATATGAGACATGGTCACTGCTCTCAAGGCACTTAATATCTAGCTGGAGGGAAATGTTTATACAAGTTCACTTATGGATTCAACACAATGACACACGTAATGGCACAAAGCCTTAGGAAACAAATTGCCAAATTCAGCGCTGCAGTATTTCAGAGGCAAACAGTGTGAATAATAAGTCCTTCTTGGGTGAGCTGAATCTAAAGAATGGCATTATGAACATCTGTTGCTTTTGTTCACTTAGTACCCTTATAATTTTTGGAGAAATTTCCTCTCCCCATTCCCATGGTCTTGCAGGCCGTCCAATAGGAGTTCTGCACAGTAAGGCACCTGATCCAGGATGTGTCAGTCAGGGTTCCTCAGCCTCTGACAATAGGAATTGGTCCAAGTGGGCACCTAGATCACCTTGAGCCAATCAGAGTCATTCCTTGGATTTCTGGGAAGGACTGGGAAAGTCCTGGGAAAGACTGGGAAAGAGTAGCTCTTCTCTCCTGGGATGGGAAAATGGGATGAGAATAAACACAGGGCTGTGAAAGGCCATTTCCTGTCTCAGGAAGAGAACCTTCTTACAGTTGAAGCCAAAATTCAGGAGAAAGTAGAAATAAGAGAAGAAATAGACATATTCCTGACATTGTTTGAGCACTTAAATATAGTAAGCCTGAAGGTCCACCTCCTGACTTTATGTGTCAATAAATCCCATCTGTATCTTATTTGTCAAATACACTCCTCACCATTCCTGGACTCAAATTTCACATTAGTCTTCTTAATATGGCCCCAAAGGATCACTGATACTCTGTTAATTTATTTTTTCCAATCTTTTTATCTTTCTGTGCTTAATTTTGGATAGTTTCTATTGCTATGTATTCAAATTCATTGATCTTTTCTTCTGCGGTATCTAATCTACTTAATCCCATCCAGTGATTTTTTTTTTTTCATTTTATTGTATTTTTCATATCCAGAGGTTCTATTTGTTGTTGTTGTTTTTAATGTACTCCATTTCTCCTCTAGGCATGTTCATGTTTCCCTCTACACAGTTGATAAAGAATCTGCCTGCAATGCAGGAGACCCGGGTTCTATTCTTGGGTTGGGAAGATACCCTGGAGAAGGAAATGGCAACCCACTCCAGTATTCTTGCCTGTAGAATCTCATGGACAGAAGAGCCTAGCAGGCTACTTTCCATGGCATTGCAAGAGTCAGACACAAGGTAGCAAATAAACCACTACACCTTGAGTGTATGGAACACACTTATGATAGCTCTTTCAAGCCTTAAAATTTAAGGTACTTGTCTGCTAATAACACTATCTCTGCCATTTCTAGCTCTGTTACTTTTGATTGATTATGGGTCATATTTTCCTGCTTTTATACTTTTCTGCTAATTTTTATTGAATGTTAAATATTGCAGATTTTATATTATTGAACTTGTTTGGCATGTAGTTAATTTCCTTGAGATCAGTTTCTTTCAACAGTTGCTTTAAGCTTGATTAAGGCAGGCCTAGAGCAACCTTTGGGCTTCCCTGGTAGCTCAGGTTGGTAAAGAATCCACCTGCAATGCAGGAGACCCCATTTCGATTCCTGTGTCGGAAAGATCTACTGGAGAAGGGACAGGCTACCCACTCCAGTATTCTTGGGCTTCCCTTATGGCTCAGTTGGTAAAGAATCTGTCTGCAATGTGGGAAACCTGAGTTCAATCCCTGGGTTGGGAAGATCCCCTGGAGAAGGGAAAGGCTACCCACTGCAGTAATCTGGCTGGAGAATTCCATGGACTGTATAGTCCATGGGGTCGCAAAGAGTTGGACATGACTATACAACTTTCACTTTCACTTTTCACTTTCAGAGCAATCTTTAGTCTAGGGCTAATTTAGTCCATTTACTGAGGCAACATCTTCCTGAATGTTCTACCTATTCAGGAAGGTGTTCTGATATTATGGATTCTATGTGAACTCCAGGCATTATTCTGTCTACTGCTTTCCCTCCTGGCCTCATAGAACTTCAACGTTTGCATGCACTTGTTGATATTCAGTCAAAGATTGCGAAGATGTGCTGAAAATTTCCAGCACTCTCTCTCCTTCTCTTCTGGCTTCTCTGTCCCTGTCTCTCTCTGTCTCTGTATCTATTTGCTGTGCTATTTTTCCCTTCCAATTTCAGCTGCCTGATTTCTGATGTCTGTCTCTTCAATTCAGTAAAAACTCTGGACTTTGTTTGGGTCCTCCTCTTTGTGTTACACCTTCAAACTGCCTCCTAATTGGAGCAATTATAGGGCTCATCTCATTTACTTCCCTTGTGTTAGGATCACATCATCTGTTTAAGGTGCGAAAGTAGTTATTTTCTATATTTTATTTGTTTTTCTGGTTGTTATGGTGGAACAGCAAAGCTCATAGCACTTAATCCTTTGTGGATGAAGGCAGATGTCCCAAACGCTAATGTTTTAAATTTATTCTTTTCAAAATTTCTCTCTCAAAGGAACAACCTATAATTTTTACTTTACTTAAGAAAAACCTAAAATAGCACCCCAATATTAACAAATTTATGCTTATCCTACTCAATTCCTTATTACTATCTTAGGTCTCTACTTTTCAACTTGAACTCATCCCAGGAGCCACAGCTATGAGATATGATTTCATCTGTCAAATGGAGATAATAAAAAGTTTGTGGTGAGGATCAAATGAGATGAACTACATAAAGCCTGACAATGACAGTTCTACAAATGGAAACTCTTAGTTTCAATATATGAATCACAGTAAATGGAAACTCATTTTCTCGAGCAGAAGTCAATATTAGTGGCTCCATTTTCCTAAAAATAAACACAATAACACACAAATACATTTCCTGTTATGAGTTAGTTTGGTGCCAACTCTCTGTCCAATTGGCCTTGTTAATTTTGTTATGAAAGTTTCTCAAGAGTCTGAAAGTTTATTGAAAATGCACTCCCTTCGATTTTTTGGCTCTTCTCTAAATTAAGTTTTAAAATAACAATAAAAACTAAAAATGAAATGCATACTTGGCATTGACTATCTTGCCTAAAAAACAATCAGTCCTGGTTGTCTAAGTCCTAGCAACTTTGGCATCCCAGAAGTGAAACAATGGGCGGCAAGAATGGCTAGACTAGCCTTGAACTTGAAAGATTAATTATATAATTTGCATTTCTGTTAATTCCTGGAAGAGAAGTAGCAAAATGCAGTGTCTGCTTTCCATAAACATTAAAAGGTATTATGTATGGAGCATTTTGTTCTAGATTTTGTTTTCGAGATATCATTGATCTAATTTAAAAATAGTTCTCCCATCTGATATTTGTATTAGTAGATCGCAATTATTTCTCACTTGGGAAATTATCAGTCCCTTTTAAATACTTAAGCATTCTTCCTTCTTTACACAATGGAAATTGAAAAAGTACCCGTTTATTCCAGGCACTCTACTGGGCTCTTTCACATGCTGCTGCTGCTGCTGCTGCTAAGTCGCTTCAGTTTTGTGTCCGACTCTTAGCGACCCCATGGACTGCAGCCCACCAGGCTCCTCGGTCCACGGGATTTTCCAGGCAAGAGTACTGGAGTGGGGTGCCATTGCCTTCTCCTTTCACATGCTAGATCACATGTATTCTCATTCTTTCTCATACAACATGTATATTTATCACTATTTCATACTTGAAAAAACAGGCAGTGAGAGAGATTATGACTTGTGTAAAATCATACCCCTATTAAGTGGCACTTCTAGAAAAGAAATAGGACCAGGCCACTATCCTTGAGTAACACTCTGACTATAGTTTAAAAAAAAAATCTTTTGAAGAGTGAGGAATGCTTGAGTCTCAAAGAGACCGTGAAAGCACTGACTCCAGTGGGTGGCTGGAGGCCTCTCCCAGTGACCAGAGACAGTGCCTGCAGGGATAGTGCCGCCAGCCCCCGTGGGCCAAGATCAATGACTTTCCCCAGCTTCTGCTCCCAGGAAAACAACCTCCAGGGCACTGTGTTGCTTCTTCCAGAAGCCTTTTGAAATTTTGCCCAATATCTAAGGAATTAACATATTCTTTAAAGAACGGCTGCAACCGAAGCATTTCATTTCCTATTTCGCTTCTGTCTATTTGCTCAGTAGTTCTCCATAGAGGTTTGAACAAAGAATTTACTACAGGGCTTGTATATTCATGCAAATAACATATTTCCCTACAAGACTACACCCTTTGTTCATCCAGATGCAGAAACATTTCTGTTTGCTTTTCTAGTTGATTTTTAAAAATTCTGATGCAAATTCGCGGTTGAGAGTTATTGTGTATTCTTCCCAAGCTCTTCCTTTAGTTCTGAGTAAGAGAAGGCTGTGCCCCTGAACTTGGGTTCCCTGCTGCTTCCAACAGGTGTGGATTTGCCACTGCCAGAGATCAAGCTGAGGTGCAATATGAATTCCACCTGGAGGCATATGCATTCTGCTTTTGGCTGAAATGCTTTGAATTCACTATATGCTTTATAGTAAACCTTTCTGGATCTGCAGCCTTAAATTTTTGTTTCATCAGTTTTTTTTTGTTTTTTGTCCTCTCCCTCTCTCTTGATGTAATTGAGGGGTAAATTTTTTTCCCCCTTGGCATAACTTGACATCCCTGTTTTTGGCACATCTAGGGAGATTGATGGAGAAGGCGATGGCATCCCACTCCAGTACTCTTGATTGGAAAATCCCATGGACAGAGGAGCCTGGTGTGCTGCAGTCCACGAAGAGTCAGACATGACTGAGTGACTTCACTTTCACTTTTCACTTTCATGCATTGGAGAAGGAAATGGCAAGCCACTCCAGTGTTCTTGCCTGGAGAATCCCAGGGACGGGGGAGCCTGGTGGGGTCACACAGTGTTGGACACGACTGACTCGACTTAGCAGCAGCAGGGACATTGATGGAGTAATGGCAACCCACTGGAAAATTCTATGGACAGAGGAGCCTGGTAGGCTCCAAGGGAGTGCAAAGAGTCCAACATGACTGAGCTACTGAAAACACACTCAGGGAGATTGAAGTAATAGATTGAAGGTAAAAAGAATTCAGGTGTTAGCACCAGCAATGCCTCCTAAGAAGAACGAGCAGGGAAGCAGGGAACCCCAGAACAGCCCTGATCCAGAATCATCATTTAGGACTAACCCTTGGTCGTCTGAGATGCACTAGAGTGATAAGACCTCATTGTGCAATTTCAATCTAATAGACTAAACTAATAGAAGTAAAAAGTCCTGCTGGGGGCAGACCTGTGGCCCAAACCACTCAAAGCAAAAACACACAACCATTCAGTCTTCTCTATTTTTTTAGGAGTTTGACAGGCACATTTTTATGAAATAAGCACACTTTTTCTTCATTCTTTATAAATCATGATTCTGCTTGTCCCAAGGCAAGCAGATGTCACTGATAACTTCATTGAAAGCTTTTGACTAAAAGCTCACGGGCAGGCATCTTTTTATGCAAGGGGATGGAGGCTGTGTTGCATTAAGGAAATAGCTCTATGTTTTTGTCATAAGTAGACATGAAGTAGGCTTCCCCGGTGGTTCAGGTGGTTAAGAGTCTGCCAGCAATGCAGGAGACCCAGGTTTGATCCCTGGATTGGAAAGATCCCCTGGAGAAGGAAATGGCAACCTACTCCAGTATTCTTGCCTGGAGAATCCAATGGCCAGAGGAACTTGGTCAGCTATAGCCCATGGGGTTGCAAAGAGTCAGATGCGACAGAGCACGCACACATTAGACATGGAATAATAGAAAACCGTGAGTTGATCTCTGCCTCTGGTGCCTGACATGGAGCTCCTAAAACCTTTGTAGTTCTCTAAGTGACAGAAACATCTGACACAGATGCATAAAATATGACTTGAGTAGATAATACAAATACAATCTATAGGGTATTGCGCCAAGGGTATTGTTAATTTCTTAATGTTGGTAATGGTATCATGGACATGGAAGATGTGAACATCAGGAGACGCTGATGAACGAATGGAACACAGATACTGTCTATACTAGTTTTGTGCGCATGCATCTGACTCTGCAACCCCATGGACCGCAGCCCTCTGGGCTCCACTGTACTTGGAATTTTCCAGGCAAGAATACTAGAGTGGGTTGCCATTTCCTTCTCCAGGGGATCTTCCAGATCCATGGATTGAATCCATGTCTTCTACAATGGCAGTTTCTTTACCACCGAGCCACCTGGGAAGCCCCATACTAGTTTTGCAACTTTCTTTAAATCTAAAATTATTTCAAAATAAAAGTATTTAAAAATTTAAAAATATTTCAAAGGAAAAAAAAAGTACATTACTGACTGGTGGGTAGGGAGGACTAAAGAGAATCATTTCAAATGCACTATTAAGCACCTCTAATGTGCTGAATGTTGTTGAAAATGCTGACAACACAATATCAAATAAATTTTTATTACCACACTTAAGGGCTTGACTTATGGTCTTGTTGGGAGATGTACACTATATGTTACTGCTGTTGTGGTTGACATTTGGATAAGAAAAAGCGAAGCTCAAAGAAGAGATTTCAGTTACAAGGTCATGTTGGGTAACAGGAGGGTCGGTGTCTGGAAAGGATTCTTAGAGAAAGTGATCCTTAAGCTGAGTTGTAAGAGATGAGTTTAGGGTTTTGGAAGGGGCTGGAGGACATTCTTGAAGCCTGCTGCTGCTAAGTTGTTTCAGTCGTGTCTGACTCTGTGTGACCCCATAGACGGCGGCCCACCAGGCTCCCCCATCCCTGGGATTCTCCAGGCAAGAGTACTGGAGTGGGGTGCCATTGCCTTCTCCATCTTGAAGCCTAGAGTCAGGGAAATGAGTGCAGAATATCTGTTATAGCAATGTCCTCCACCAAAGTATCCTGATTTCTCCAAAGATACTTTCCAGTGTTTGATGTATAACTATTAAGCTGATCCTTTATCCTTTATTAACTTTAGGAAAGAAACAAATGTACCTGGACCTCATCTTTAAAGAGAGACACATCTCTGAAAGAACTACAGTTACCCTTAAACTTTGAAGTGTTTCCGTTAATAATTTAAAACTAGTCTATAATTTAAAATCTTATTGGGTTCAGATGTTATTAAATTTCCCTGAACTAAATTACTAAGAGTGGTTTAAGAAACTTTCCATTGTCAAGGGGAATACGGGGTACATCTTCCTGAGTGGAATTTTTGGAGTGACTACTGGTGTCCCTGCTTTGGAGTTCATTTAGCTGCTGAGATTTGGTCTAGAGATGTTACACAAATCTCAAAGGGCTGAAGACAACATTTCTGCTGACTGAGTTGTTTAGTTCTGTTCATTGCTTTTTACTGTTATGGAATGCCAATGTAATGTTGGTGAGACATTGGGAAGTCAATTCACATGTCTGGATATACAACAAAGGATATATAAGAAAGATTTTTCCACACATCCATCTGTTTATCCATCCATCCATTCATTTAGCAGTGTTAACTGAGTACCTACTGCATACCTAACACTGTGCTAAGGACACAGCAGGGTGCAAAGTAAACTTGGTCCCTCCTCTGAGCAAGCACATACCTCATGGAGAATGTAGACAAGAAAATAGGCATTTATATCCAGAAGGAGAAGAACTCTGAGAGAGGTGAGCAAAGGGGTTGAGTTGACCCCAGCCCAGCTTGACGTATGCCAGGTGAGGCATAGCCTCTTTCTAACACAGTAATGGGACGCTGGCCACAAAGTGTGTAGGGAAGGAAGGAGAAACATCTGTGACAGGCATCAGAAAAGCCCTTCCCCCCTTGGTGCCTCACAGGTATGAAGTACAGTGTGTGCACTCCATCAGTGCACACTCCCTCAGTGTCTGCACAAAAGTTCCCTGACGTCATGAGAACATCCTGCTTTATTGGGCTGGAGTCACCAAGGCACTAAGGAACAATTCTGGTGACAAGAAGGGAAAGCTACAGGAACTTTTGCTTCTTTTGCGTGGTGGTTTATTTGTTTTCTTTTTTCTCCTAATCTTTGAGTCATTAGGTCTCTGAGGATTAGAAAGGATATGAGGAGGTCTCAACCTGTACTCATCTACATCCCTTCATCCCACACTGATTTCTTTCTTTGTGCTGCAATGATGTGTTTAAATGATTAAGAAGGCAAAACTAGCCCCTGCTGAACTAGCACCTTCCTAGGGTCTCCAGCTCCATTATTCCAAACTAGCTCTCTCTCCATCAGGCCTTGAGCCCTGATATCTTACTGAAAATTAATCTCAGCTCGAAACAGCCTTCAAATTATTGTGTACTGGCCTCCCAGTTCTAAAAGTCTTCCAAGGAATTAGTTGCAATTCACCATCTGCTGCCCACCCCCACTCAAACTAATGCCCCCTCTATCACAGGAACCCCAATGAACAGTGTCTTTCTCTCTGTCTAGAGAAGTTTTGAAATCCAATCTAGTGCAGCCCTTGATACATTTGAAGACAAGATTGATACAATAGAAGACAAGATTGAGAGATAGGGTACCCAGTAAGTTTAAATCTCTGATTAGTGGAAATTGTTTATTAAAATATTAGTGATCTATCAGATTTGTCTAGTGGTGGTGTTCAGTTCAGTTCAGTTGCTCAGTCGTGTCCAGCTCTTTGCGACCCCATGAACTGCACCATGCCAGGCCTCCCTGTCCATCACCAACTCCTGGAGTCCACCCAAACCCATGTCCATTGAGTTGGTAATGCCATCCAACCAACTCATCCTCTGTCATCCCCTTCTCCTCCTGCTTTCAGTCTTTCCCAGCATCAGGGTCTTTTCAAATGAGTCAGCTCTTCGTATTAGGTGGCCAAAGTATTGGAGTTTCAGCTTCAACATTAGTCCTTCTGATGAACACCCAGGACTGATCTCCTTTAGAATGGACTGGTTGGATCTCCCTGCAGTTCAAGGGACTCTCAAGAGTCTTCTCCAACACCACAGTTCAAAAGCATCAATTCCTCTGTACTCAGCTTTCTTTATAGTGGTAGTGTACCTAGCGTATTACTTTTTACAGATTTTTGAGGTATAATCAATACACAATGAATTGCAAACATTTAAAGGTCATAGTTTGGTAAGTTCTGACATATGTATATACCTGTGAAACTATCACATAGTTAAGATGATGCACATATACATCATTCTCAAGTTTCCTGTTCTTCTTTGTTTCTCATAAAAAGTGGTAAAATATAGATTTTTTGGCCATGAAAGAAAAAAGGCTGGTTTCATAAATAGATGCAACTCTAACTGGATACTTTCCATCCAAGTAAGACGCAACATCCCACAGTGGGGCCTGTCTAGCATCATTCTAACAAGATCGAGTTGCTGAACAGGTTGATAGAGGACTATGTGACCTAGCCACAAACTGGACATGTAACCCAGCTAGTCAGCAAGCTGTTCTGATGTGTGTTGTCTGGATGAATATTTCCCATTCCAATATTTTCACTTTCACTCCCATAGCCCCTTACTCTTATGCCTGAAACAAAACTATACCATTGCATTGCAAAAGCTACTTTTTTCTTCCCCCACTCTGATCTTGATAACAATCTTCATTCATCTTGTATTCTTGATACAATGCTTAACACAAAGTGGAGCTCAGTGCATTCTTATTGAAGAGAAAAATTAATGAGTGTTGTTTTTCCTGAAAGCATCCCGGCAGATGGCTAGGAAGGGACTCAAAGTATATGACTGACTAGTGACATGATACAGTAACATCATCGCTGAGTCTAAAAGCAGCGTATTTCACCAATCAGGAGGGCTTGAATCACGTACTATCAAACACTATCATCACTGGGAAATGTTTCTTTAAGGTGATGTCCTTATTGAACCATGCTCAGTTTTCTGAAGAAAAAAAATCTTGGAGGAAGAACAGATAGAAGGTGAAATTACTTTTTCTAACTAATTGTAAAGAGATTCATTCCTTTGCCCACACATTCTAAGCATTGCCTGCATGGTTTTTGGAATATTTGATTTTTCCTTTGAAATTATCTCAAAAGAGAAAAGCACTGCATCTGAGAGCTATGAAATCTCAAAGGCAGTTAGAAATTCATTTATCACTTTAATGCAGGAAGATAAACAGGGTATTGAGCAAAGATACCCCCTTATGCTGTAGCAAAGTTATATTTTGGTTTTTGCTTTGTCTCTACTTGATGATTCTGTACTAATGGAAACATTGATCTTGCTTCCAATATTGCATTTCAGCATTCTCCTAAAATTCAAATTTCCCTTCAGCGCTTGCATTTGTTTCTAAGCATGGTGAATTGAATCCTCCCTGTGGTTATGCTTAATATCACAGTCTATTGCATGCTGTCTTGAACACTACACCACCTACACACCACAAAAAAATAGCTATATAGTGATCTTCTGGGCTCCCTAAATACCCATACAAAGACTATAATAGACCTTACCAGAGTCTGCTGCAATTGTCCACATGTCTGAATAAGTGGACTGGGAGATCTGTAAGGTATTTTCCAACTTATGTAAAATTTTCACAAATTCACCAGATAGAGTCTGCTTATAAGAATATGAATTACTGCTTTAAAGCAGGAAATAAAACAAATAGCACCAAAAAAATAAAAATAAAGATAGTTTCTACATTCTCCTTACCAAGGAGAGTTCAAGAGAATTTTATCTAACTCTCTTTTGGAAATTCCATTTACCATTACAATTATGTATTTGACAATTTCCTCGTATATTAATTTGTTCTTTTAACAAACTTCACTGAAGTCTAACTTTAACCCACTTTTAAAAGATATTACTACAAATACACCTGCTGTCAAGAGTTTTGAACCACAGTGGAAAAGACAGGTGCAAAAAAACAACTGCAACAAAAAACATCTATACCAGGAGAAGTTATACACAGAGTGTCCTAGAAGCAGGGAGAACAAGCACAGAAAGCCTGCTGATTATGGGATGGGTGGGGTGATGGCCAGGGAAATCTCCCACAAGGAGGCCATGCCTGAGCTAGACATAAAGGCTGTGTAGGAATTTTCTATCAGGATATGAAAGGAAGGGGAATCCAAACAAAGAGCACAGCACAGGAGGTATTAGAGGGCAGAGCGTACTCTGAGAATGGGGAAGTATATCAGGGAGTGTTTAGAAATGAGCTCAAGAGATAATCAGAAAAGAGCCTTGTACCCTGCTGGGTAGTTTTGAACTTGACCCTATGGGAAATGAAAAACCACAATTTAAGTGCAATTATAATACCTTAGAGTGATCACAAACAAAAATGTAGCACAATGTTTGCAAAGAATCTTCCTAGGAACATTGGCATATTAAGAGTTAATGACTTAAAATGATTTCTGGTCACATAAGTTTGGGGAAATGATGGATTCAGCATATTTAAACTATTTAAGTGTACTTAAACTTCTCAAAATCTTTAATTTGTTCATCTTTGTTTTATTTCTCCAAGAAAGGGGATACGTAACTTTTCCCACTTATTTCACTACAGAAACCTTTTGTTTTTCTCTTCACCAAATAACTCATAGGATTAGGGTTCTAAAGTATATGCTAGGACATTGCAAGTGTTGCAAGTGTTAAGAAGAGATTAGGACATTCAGACATGACCGAGCATGCAGGTACTCTGCCCTAGTGTTTAACAGGTGCAGAGTTTTAGTTTGGGCTTCCCAGCTGGCTCAGTGGTTAAAAAAAAGAAAAATCCATCTGCCAATGCAGGAGACAAAAGAGATGTGGGTTCAATCCCTGGGTCGGGAAGATCCCCTGGAGTAGGAAATGGTAAACCATTCCAGTAATCTTGCCTGGAGAATTCCACGAATAGAGGACCCTGGTAGGCTGTAGTCCATATGGTTGCAGAGTTGGACACGACTAAGCACAGTGAAGTAAATGAGACGAGTTGCTGAGCGCCAAAGAATTGATGCTTTTGAACTGTGATGTTGGAGAAAACTCTTGAGAGTCCCTTGGACTGCAAGGAGATCCAACCAATCCATTCTAAAGAAAATCGGTCCTGAATGTTCATTGGAAAGACTGATGCTCAAGCTGAAACTCCAATATTTTGGCCACCTGATGCGAAGGACTGATTCATTTGAAAAGACCCTGATGCTGGGAAAGATTGAAGGTGGGAGGAGAAGGGGACGACAGAGGGTGAGATGGTTGGATGGTATCACCGACTCAATGGACATGAGTTTGAGTAAGCTCTGGGAGTTGGTGATGGACAGGGAAGCCTGGTGTGCTGCAGTCCATGAGGTCGCAAAGGGTCAGGACACGACTGAGCAACTGAACTGAACTGAACGGATAGTAGTTCTATCAGAAAATCAATTATACCAGCAGCTGGGGCATGAAGAAAATGGAACCAAACCATGTTTAGCTACTGGCATAGCCAAAATGGCCAAGACCAGGTCAAGTGAATCATTTTGACATCTGAGATATCCCTGAGATATTAATGCATTAGAGTCACAGAGTTTAAATCAACAGAACTTTTCAGAAGAGGTCAATCTAATACAAAACTTAATGTTCCTCCCCACTTTTTTAGCATAAGGGAATTTAGTCCACAGCAGATTAATGATTTTCTCCGAACTGAGAAACATGAATCATACAATTAGCTTTCCATGCTCTTATTTTCCCTGGAGGAGAGCCAGGGTGTGAATATTTATAAACACTGGATAATCACCAAACAAGTTATGTTTGTCTTTGTATTATATTTCTTTGCTTACATTTGAATTGAGATCCATGTGCCATTTAGGGAATAGATGATGCTCTAATAAAACTAATGAAGTCGTACTGCCAAGACTTGACTTCAGAGGAGCTGGAAAACTGCTCAGCATTTTTATCCTGCACCTCACTGAATTCCTGCCCACACCCAGCACTGTGCTGGAGAGAAAGGTCAGCACCTTCCAGGCACACCCCACTGGACATGGGGCTCTTCCTAAATTCACTTTGTGAGACACATGGCTTCTTTAGTGAAGGGGGTCAAGAGGTAATTATGTATTCTGGCTTTAGTAGAGCTGCATCATGCTATGCATTTATCTCTTCAATAATCATTTAGGAAAGTTGTATGCTAAATGATTATTTATCATCAGACTTTACATTGTGAATATATAGTTAGAGAGCATTTAAAATCCAATATCAAACCACTGTTAGGGCTCTATAACTCCATCTGAAGTGACATACAGTCTTTCCTTTTGAGCAACATTAGCAGAGAGGGAATAGTTTGCTTTTCTATTCTTCTCACTCCAAAGAGCTGCTATTTTGCACAGACCCATGGCAGTGATCTCCTTACCCACTGGCCGAATGACACTTTGGTCCTCACCACAGTCAGATCAAAGGATTTCAATGCCTTTGAAATGACTCCACTGTGCCTTTACTCAGGCATTTGAAATGCCTTGATGTGGTAGTCTCCTGTCCTCTCTGCTCTGAGATTTTTGGTAGCTTTCAATTTTCCCTGACAAAAAGACTGCTGTGCACAGAACGTCCCAAGGAAGATTCACCTTCATTTACGACGGTGCTACTCATTCATCAGCGGCAGTTTCTGAAGGTGTTAATTGAAATACTAACCACTGTCCTTGACTCTTAAAAATGACTGAAGGTCAATGACAAGCAACTTGCTTTACTCTTATGCATTTTTCCATTCTGGTGAAAATGTTTGTAACTTGCCTTTACTCAACAGTACTATCACTGAGACATACCTGTTCCACTTAAGGAGCTGCAATCCTCACACTAAGGGACAACATTTGGTTTTTAGTTGGATGAAAGAAAAGAAGGAAGAAAGGCAGAGAGAAAAAAGACTGTCCATAAATTCTAAAGAAAGGTTGGAATTCTATACCAACTTTATTTCAGAAGAAATTAAAAAATTAAGAAAAAATTAAGTTTCTTGCTCTAGGAAACAACCTTCATACACAAAGACAGATAATTCACAGTGCTGTTATTCCAAAAATCTTGAGTCAATTATTTTCAGTCATCATACTATTAAAATGAGTGTCTTTCCTCAGGGGGAAAAATTGCTTGTTTAAACTATTATAAATTTCTGTCAAGAAAGGCAAACATTTTTAATCATTCTAAAATGTTTTACTTTGCTTTCTCAATGATCATGACTATATCTAAAAAAGAAACTGAAGCAAAGAAGTAAATATTTTAAAAATTAAGCTATAATTAAATGGTTGCATTAGGAATACCACTCAGCCTCCATACATTAAACTTACTCAGTGGTCATTGACAACATTGTCAATGTACATGTATGACTTGGAACATTATTCAAGACCTGGATCAAGTACAGCCTCTCTAGGAAAATTTCTCCCAAATTCTCGATATACATAGGCAAAATTGTACACCTTCTATTTCATGTCTACCTAAGAATATCACACATTGATAATAAACATATAAATAATAATACTAATTATGTTCATTGCAATACTTGGAACCACAATAACATCTCACCACTGTGAGATGTTCCACAACATCAGGAATGAATTATTCCTACTTCCAGTTCCCTGAAACACAGCCCAGTACATGGCAGGTATCATATGTGATAGGTCATTTGCTTTTTAAACATCCAGTGGAATACTCAGTGTGATAATAAGTATGAAGTTATCTCTTAAATTCATTAGCGTGATCTTTCAGCTCCTAAAATAGAGCACTCACAAATATTCTGAAGTATTTTGCTTCCCCATTTTACCATAATGGATACAAATTCTAAACATACCAAATGGCTGTTTTTTGTTTGTTTTTTTTTTTTATTCCAAAGCCTTAAACTCCAAAACTGAAATGTCACCTCCATTCTTGGTATGCAGTAGCTTTTAACAAGGCATAATTGTTGAGACCAATGAAAAATATTTTGACAATATGAAGGTCTTATATGAATTAAATTTGTTAAACCCAAAAAGCTCTGAAAAGTTTTTCTCTTTCCATATAGAGAATACGAGCATTATTTTCTAGAGGTAAAGGCAAAGAAGATTTAGAAGACTTGAGAGACCGCTGTTGCTGCTGTTGCTGCTGCTGCTGCTGCTGCTGCTAAGTCGCTTCAGTCGTGTCCGACTCTGTGCAACCCTATAGACGGCAGCCCACCAGGCTCCCCCGTCCCTGGGATTTTCCAGGCAAGAACACTGGAGTGGGTTGCCATTTCCTTCTCCAATGCATGAAAGTGAAAAGTGAAAGTGAAGTCGCTCAGTCGTGTCCGACTCTCTGCGACCCCATGGACTGCAGCCCACCAGGCTAGATAGGTATAATAAAAACATGGTGAAGACACCATATATGACACGATCAAGTATTGTGGCCACTACGACACTGAGTACTTGAAATGTGACTAGTCCAAACTGAACTGTGCTATAAGTGTAAAAATACTTTTTTTTTTGAAGGCTTAGTGCAAAAACATGTAAACTATTTAATTAATAATTTTATACTGATTGTGTTGAAACAGTAATATTTTGATATTACCAAGTCAAATAAGATCTATTTTAAAAATTAACTCCACCTATTTCCCATTTTTTAAGGTAGCTACCAGAAAAGTGAAAATCACGTATATGGCTCACACTGTAGTTCTATTGGACAGCACTGCTACACAGAATCACTTTTTCTTTTCTACTTTTACTTTCAGCTTAAATTTGTCTTTAATTAAAGGGACTTCTCAGCTCCTAAGTGCATGCAGGCTAGTTATCTTTGAAAGCCCTCTGCTTATAATATCCTCTGGATAACTTATAACAAGCACATTTTAAAATTCATTGATGAGCTTACAGGACAGTATGTAAAACACCCCCCAGGGAAAAAATGAGTTGAAAGCAAATGAGAGAAATAACCTCTTAACCCAGAATCTGTTTGTCCTGGGGGCAAAAGGAGAGTTGTGGAGATGACTTAGAATCGAACAAAACCTTAGAACCACTTAAAGTGGCAAAGCCGAAGGTGGGCTGTGACATTAGGTCAGGAACACGAAGATGACTATATTATTGTAAAAAATGGGCCAGAAAAAAAATCCACCTGCCAGAGAAGAGATCCTTTAAAGAATCTTTATTCTCTCCACTATGGTTTCAAAAGGAAAACAGACATACAAGAGAGACGATTAACACATTCAATATCTGGTTCTTAAAATACACACTCTGTAAAAATTATAAGCCTCTGACAAATTTTCATCAGAGAAATTGGTATGAATAAGCTACATTGGGAATTTTAAAAAGAGAACATAATTACAGATAAAGCACAGATTACAAAATTCAAAGAGAATGCTATGAATAACTTTGTGTCATTAATCTTGAAGCTTTCATACTAGGTCAGAGACCTAGAAATAATTGACCAATTCTAACTCAGAAAGAAATAAAAAGCCTGAAGAGTCTTATAATAATTGAACAAACTGAAAGAGTAGTTGAAAGCCTTCTCACAAGGGAAGACACCAAGCTTGGACAGGTATGTTCTGTGTACATTTCAAGGAATGGATCATTCTTATGTCTGATACATTCTTTGGAAAATTATAAAAAGTGATATTTTCCAAATAATTTTATGAGGCCACAACAACTTGATTCTCAAACTCAGCAAGGACAGAATCAGAAAGAAAATTTAAATACAATCTCACTTATGAATATACATATATAAATCCTACACAAAATGCTAGCAAATTTGGCAATGGGTATTCTAAAATAATCTTTACCAAATTGGATTCAAGTTGATTTCATTTACTTGTACGTCCAGAAAAAGGCAACGTATCAGTGGTTGCCAGGAGTTGGAGCTGGTATGAAGAAATCAGCCATGACAGGCACAAAAATGTTTTAGGATAAGCAAACTGTTCTAATGTTAATTGTGGTGACAAATACCCTGTATAAATTAAATGGGAGAATTTTATCATATGCACGTAAATTCCTTAATAAAAAGAGAAACAAAAGAAAGATTTAAGAGGCTCCTCTGACCAAATATGGGAAATCATGACAAATTATAAGCCAATGGATAAAATAAGAACCCATGAGATGGTACTGATAATGAATGAATTAACTAATGAGAGAGAGAATGGAAAATTCTTTCTTATAAGATAATGCTGCCTAATAAATACTAGAGAAATGATAGAATTATAAACAAATCACTACATTGCAAACATCATAGTTAAAACTGACTGAGGTAAGAATCCTCAATAGCCTCTAAATCTAAGGGAAAAACACAGTTGTCAAAAGTACCCCCACGAAGCACTTAATAATCACAAAAGGGAAATTAATCAGTGTACAGTGGAGCAACTGTACAATACCTTAAATAAATGATCAAAATTAACATCACCTCTAAGGAGCAACCAGACATTCTCTGTCTCTGAATATAATATAATAATATAATATCTGAATATAATATCTCTCATTATAATAATATAATGGACAAAATCTCACCTGGGTTACATTTCAATGAAAATCATGAACTATCATCAAACCCAAATCAAGTGACATCAAACCTAAATCAAGATATCTGGCCTAATATTTAAAAAGCATCTATATCACCAAAGATAAACAAAGTCTGAGGAATCACTGCTGGATAAAGGAAAGCAAAAAGATATAATCAGCTAAAGTTAACTTTCCATTCTGGACTGGATCCTGTAAAGGTGAAAAAAACTGCTATCAGACAGTGGAGTTCCTATTGCACTGGTGTCATCTTTTCTCTGTCTCTCTGACATAGAAATGACAAAAGATCTTGGCTAATAGGGAAAGGTGATAGCCTGAGCTATGAAAAACAACCAAACCAAGCCTCAGTAAAATGTTTCTCTACTACAGATCAGTGTCTTCTCCCACCTTCAAGCCAGGGAGATGGTTGACAATATTCATTATTCATTCATCAAACACTATTGTGTGTCTAAGCACAGTGAACAAGAGGTGCCAGAATTTCTTCTCACTTCCTCCTCCTCGATCAACTCCTGCACGCTTCCTGTGAGCATCGTATCATGGCCTGATCCTATCCCCAGGGATCCAACCCCACTCTCCTTTTCTTTATATTCTGGGGATGATTTCTGACATTTTATAAGTTAATAATGTCATGTCCATATAATCAAATGTTTCTGGGCATCTGCACTCATGCATTTCATGACTACTTGCTGGAGAAATAAAACGATCCTACCAACACCAGACCCCTCCGTAACAATACGGAAGTGGGAGAGAAAACAGTTTAAAATTGAGTGCTATCAGTTTTACATTCATAAAAAAGGTAGCTGGAATGTGTCTCTAAGTCTGAACAGAATTTCACATAATTTCATTTATAAAAAAGAAAAACAGTAACAACTTTTCTCATCTCCATTGGAGATAAGAGGACACACTTCCTTCTGAGAGACTTCCAAGTTCATCTTAGAGGTTGTGTTTAAGGGTTCCAAGGTCAGAAGGCTCGTGACCTTGTCTTGTGAAATTCAAGGTCAGAAGTTTAATGAGGACTCCTGCTATTTTCAAGGAGACACCCTGAGGAGGGGAGAGTTAAGGAGGAAGCCACTTCCTTCCTTTTCAATACACAAAGTGAGCTTGATCATTTCACCCTTACACTTGAAACTTGGTCAGTCTACCATTACCACCACATATGTGCTCTTTTCTAAGCTGAAATAGTCTCTTTCCCTTCAGCGTCAGCCTACTCTTTCCTCTGAGTTCCTTACCCAGTATCACAGGGCATTGAACTGCCAGTCCAACATGTCTTTGTCCAGACCAGAAATTGAGACCTTATATTTGCCTTTTGTCTGCTTTCTGGATTCCTTCCCTGTGATGATCATTAGAAACACCTGGCCATTCTACCTCATAAACAGCTATTGGTCCATCTCCTTGCTCTGGCATCACTCTCCTAATTCAAGCTCCTTCGGATGTCGGCAGAAGCTCCTTATCAGGTCTCCCCACTTCCAGCATGGGCTCTCTGGGGAGAGTGGGATTACAAGAACAGATATAGAAGCCTGAACAATTTGTGTTTATTTCTTTTTTGTCAAAAGGAAATAGAAATTTAATAGAAAATTAAGTCATAAAAAACTGTTCTTCAGCATCCTCCTCACACCTTTTTACCCCAGTTTCTGTGCCTCTTCATTTTAGAAATAAAGCTTGCTTTTCCCTTTTCACATTTTTCAAAACAGTTTTTCTCCTCTCTGACTTTTTTTTTCCTTTTACCAGTCATCCACCCCCAAATACTAATGAGAAAGTAAGAACATCCTTTGGAAATATGGAAAACTCAGCACTGGCCACAGGACTGGAAAAGGCCAGTTTTCATTGCAATCCCAAAGAAGGCAATGCCAAAGAATGTTCAATCTACCACACAATTGCATTCATCTCACACACTAGCAAAGTAATGCTTAAAATTCTCTAAGTTAGGCTTCAACAGTACATGAACAAAGAACTTCCAGATATTCAAGCTGGATTTAGAGAAGGCAGAGGAACCATAGATCAAATTGCCAGTGATGGACCATAGAAATAGCAGAGAATTCCAGAAAAATCTCTTCTGCTTCACTGACTATGCTAAAGTCTTTGACTGTGTAGATCACAACAAACTGTGGGAATTCTTTAAGAGATGGGAATACCAGACCACCTTACCTGCCTCCTGAGAAACCTGTATGCAGGTCAAGAAGCAACAGTTAGAACCAAACATGGAACAACAGACTGGTTCAAAATTGGGAAAGGAGTACATCAAGGCTGTATATTGTCACCCTGCTTATTTAACTTCTATGCAGAGTACCTCATGCGAAATGCTGGGCTGGATGAAGCACAAGCTGGAATCAAGATTGCTGGGAGAAATATCAATAACTTCAGATATGCAGATGACACCAACATTATGGAAGAAAGCGAAGAAGAACTAAAGAGCCTCTTGATGAAAGTGAAAGAGGAGAGTGAAAAAGCTGGCTTAAAACTCAACATTCAAAAAAATGAAGATTATGGCATCCAGTCCCATCACTTCATGGCAAATAGATGGGAAAACAATGGAAACAGTGACAGACTTTATTTTCTTGGGCTCGAAAATCATTGTAGATGGTGACTGCAGCCACAAAATTAAAAGACGCTTGCTCCTTGGAAGAAAAGCTATGACAAATCTAGATAGCATAATAAAAAGCAGAGACATTACTTTTCTGACAAGGGTCCATCTAGTCAAAGCTATGTATTTTTCAGTAGTCATGTATGGATGTGAGAGTTGGACCATAAAGAAGGTTGAGCACTAAGAATTGATGTTTTTGAACTATGGTTTTGGACAAGACTCTTGAGAGTCCCTTGGACTGTAAGAAGATCAAACTAGGCAATCCTAAAGGAAATCAGTCCTGAATATTCATTAGGATAACTGATGCTGAAGCTGAAAGTCCAATACTTTGGCCACCTGATATGAAGAACTGACTCCTTGGAAAAGACCCTGATGCTGGGAAAGACTGAAGGCAGGAGAAGGGGACAACAGAGGATGAGACGGTTGGATGGCATCATTGACTCAATGGACATGAGTTTGAGCAAGCTCTGGGAGATGGTGAAGGACAGGCAAGCCTGGTGTGCTGCAGTCCCTGAAACTGCAAAGAGTCCGACACGACTGAGTGACTGAACAACAACAACAAGGACATCATAAAATAGAAAGCAGCAACGTGTAGATTTCATTTGGTCAAGTGCTGCTTGTTACCTCTTTAGAACCGCAAGGCTTGTCCTCACTGCAAATCTCCAGCATGAACGCAGGCAGTGGGCACTCAGCATGACCTGCACTGATGGTGAAGAGCAGGTGAGGAAGGCTATCTGATGAGACAGCTTTGGGGTTTAAGAAGTAATATTGTTCTGTTTGCAGAACACTTGTTGGAAAGCCCTTAAGGGCCCAGTTTTTTGGTTTTTTTTCTTTCCCAGAAAATAACTCGTCACAAGTTTTCCATCTGGGAAGGCACTGAGGCATACTTGGGAGGGGGTTCGGCAGACAGGCTGAGGGAAAGTGAGCAGTTATGCAGCTGGGGAAATCTCGAGATGTTGGCATGGGCAAATGGTGTAGTCTGGTGACTGTTACTCTGTTCACTTCTAGCTGTGTACATAGATCGCTACGGTGGGGATTTTTGTTTTTGCTGTTGTCGTTCTTTGCTACTCACTTATGATAGTGGCAGTTTACTTATTCTCTGCATTTCAAGCTCTGGTGGGAATCTCCTCAGCAGCCCAAGTAAAGAAAAGAAAGTGGTGGTTGTTTTGGTTTTTTTCTTTTAATTGAAACTTTTAAATTTTATGAGAAGAAAACATGTCATATAGCTGTAATCTTTGTGGTGTCATTTGCACCACTATTCTGAAAGCTTGTCAGTGTTTCCTTCGCAAATCAGTCCTTTTATAGCTTTATAGCTGTCATAAAATACCCCAGGGATGGAAATGTGCCACCTACACAATTTCTGGTTCACCTGCTGCATGGCATAATTAATACAGCTACTTTTGTTTTTACCTGATCTTTATCATCAAAAAAAATAAGAGTATCATCAAACGCAAACCCTTTTAGCCTGGCACCTGGCACTCTATTGCATTTTATGGAAATAGGAAAGACAAGTTCAAATGTTGTGTGTACATCTAGTACTCATCCATAGAAAAGGCAGAAAAGATCTCCCCCTTCAAAGGCTACATACAGACTCCCAAAATGCTGCATGAAAACCACCAGATCTTCCTTTTCAGGATTCCACGCACTGGAACCAAAGCCAGGCTATTTATTAAGAATAATTATTATTCTATGGACATATGTGATGATGCAGTCTCATGTCCTCTTCATCAGGCTGAGAGAACAGTCTCATGATCCTAAGCGCTCCTAATGGCATAGAAGGGTATCAGGACTTCATGTTGCTATTTGTTATCTAAAATACATATGTTTCCATGATGGTCCTGGGCTTTGATATGAATGATTTATGATTTTCATGCTGGAAAGTATAGCAGGAGCTCTGGATGAGGATCTGTCTAACCTGGTTTTATAAGTAAGCCCCAAACTACTTAAAATTCCAGTTTCCTCATTTGCAAAATATGAGTAACAATATGGCTTTAATTTTTCTCTATTTTATTTAATTTTAAGGTAACACCTGCACATGATAAACTAGGGGAAAAAATCAAATGGTGCATAAGGATACAGAGAAGATGTGCTTCTCCATTGCGTCTCTGTGAGTCCCTTTCCAGAGTGATTCTTTGCTCATGTGTACATGCACATGTGTGAAGAATGGATATGCTCATGTGTATCATTCTTTCTATATATTCCAGACAATATTTATATAATATTATAGCATTTTAGTTAATAATAATTTTTTTCTAGTTATAATGATTCCTTTTCTTCTTTCTTTTTAAAGATTTTTTTAAAATGTGGACCCTTTTAAAGTCTTTATTGAACCTGTTACAACATTGCTTCTGTTTTATGTTTTGGCTTTTTGGCCAAAAGGCATGTGGAATGTTAGGTCCCCAACCAGGGATCAAACCTGCACCTCCTGCATTGGAAGGTGAAGTCTTAACCACTGGACAGTATAATGACTGCAAAAGTGAACACGTGACAGTTTGATTGTGACATTCAGAGGGAACTCTTGATGAGAGCTGTTTCAAACTCATTTTTTTTTTTAATTTTTGCAGGCCTGTAAGTGTGCTCAATTTTTTACATATGCCAATTTAACATTTTTTTTCCTCTACAAGACTTTTACTATTTTTTGTTAACCATTACTATGTCTTTCCAACAACCAACCAGTTCTCTAATTCTCTGAACACCAGCTGGGTGTACTGTAATCCGTGTCACTTCTAACACTAACTACCTGGAGTCAGCATGCATCCCATCCATTAAAGGCTTTGTTCCATGACACCAATTGAGAATGCAGCCTCTACGCCTTCACACTGCTGCCCAGTTGACGACGTTCGGATGGCATCATTGACTCAGTGGACTGAGTTTGAGCAAACTGCAGGAGACAGTGAAGGACAGGGAAGCCTGGCATGCGGCCGTCCATCAGGTCACAAAGAGTCAGACATGACTAAGCGACTGAACAACATCCAACTAAGCCCTCCATGTTTGAGAATTCACTGGAATGACTCACAGAATTTAGGGAAGCATTGTACTTTTGATTACATTTTAGTTATAAAATACATAATTCAGGAATAGTCAAATGGAAGAGATGTATGGTGTGGTAAGCGGGGGAAAGGAGACATAGAGCTTCCATGTTCCCTCTGGACACGCCACCCTCCTAGGACATCCATGCATTCACCAGTCCAGAAGCCTCTAATCTCATTGTCCAAATTGTTCAAGGGTTTTAACTAAAGTTTTATTACACATTACATATGCATAACTGATGGGCTTTCCCAGTGTCTCAGCAGGTAAAGAATCCACCTTCAATGCTGGAGACACAGGAGATGTGGGCTTGATCCTTGAGTTGGGGAGATCCCCTGGAGGAGGGCATGGCAACCCATTCCAGTATTCTTGCCTGAAGAATCTATGCACTGAGAAGCCTGGTTGTACTAGAGTCCAAAGGGTCGCAGAGTCAGTTGCGACCGAGCGACTAAGTAACCAAGCACACAAGTATAACTGATGAACTCATTATCCACTGATGTGTCTGGCCACCTTGCTAAATATAGTTTTAGGAGGCTGCTAATTGATTTTATTCTTTTTCTAGGTAGACAGTACATCCATTCAATGCGTTTTTCTCTTTCTTGCCAATATTCATGCACATTCATTCTCTTCCTTATTTCATTGCACAGCTAGGACTTTTCACACAATTTTGACTACTGACAGTGACAACAGGCTTCCTTATCTTACTTTTGAAACTAAGAAGAACACACCTATCATTTCACCATTTAAGGTGCCATCAGTTTGGGATTTCTGGTACATATTTTTTCTGGAGTTAAAGAAATTTTATTCTATATTAATATGATAATAATCTTTTTTTTTGTTTTTTGAAATCATGAATAGGTATTAAAGTTTGTCAAATTCCTTTTCAGTATCTATTAAAATGATTAGGCTTATTTTTCCTCTTTTCATCTGTCAATATAATGAATTACAATGATATTTTCCCCATGTTAATGTTTCTTGCAATGCTTGACTAAATACTTCTTGGTCTTTTAAAACATGGTTAATATTTTATTTTGAGTTTTTATACTCTCTTTCATAAATGAATGGCATAGAGCTTTTTTTCTGGTGCTGAACCACCTAGAATATATGAATAACAGACTAAAATCTTCTTCAGATATACAGTTTTTCTAATTGGTTTCTCATACATTTTGAAATACAAAGGCAGTTTAACAATTAAATCCAAGGTTGCAAACTCAAATATGTACACAGACCAAAAAAATATCACACATAAATGCAGCAACCTATGAAGTGCCTCTGTGTACAGTGAACAAGTGGCAGGTTCTCTGTCAGAGAAGCTCACCAGCCTTCCAAGGGATCAACCACTACTCCGATCCAAATACCGCAGGCAGAAAAGTGAGTGTGGTGCTGCCAGATAGTCCATTATGTTTTTTGAAGGATATAGTATTTTTTATTGGAGTATAATTGCTTTACAATGTTGTGTTATTTTCTATTGTAAACAATATGAATCAGCCACATGTGTACATATATCCCCTCCCTCTTGAGGCTCCTTCTCTTTTAAAGACTTAGCTCCAGTTAAAAAGAAGACAAGAAACACTTGCTGGGCATTGTTTTTTGTTTTTTTAAATTTTATTTTATTTTTAAACTTTACAAAATGTATTAGTTTTGCCAAATATCGAAATGAATCCACCACAGGTATACATGTGTTCCCCATCCTGAACCCTCCTCCCTCCTCCCTCCCCAGACCATCCCTCTGGGTCGTCCCAGTGCACTAGCCCCAAGCATCCAGTATCGTGCATCGAACCTGGACTAGCATCTCGTTTCATACGTGGCATTGTTTTTAACTTTAACTTTCAAATTAAACAATAAAGCTTAAGATTAACACATGTGTGCATATCAGAAACCCTCACTCATTTCTTTAGCCAATCAGAAGCAAAGAAAAAAAATTCCTGTGAATTTCCCATCAATAGACCAACAGACAGCTTGAAAGAGACCCCAAAAAAGCAGGCTCCTTTAAAAATTAGTGCATAATTTCAAATGTAGGAAAGCAGAGGTGATTCTGAAAGACAATGAGATCACTGAAAAGTACTTGCTAATCAGATTTTTATGTATAGCGATAAAAATGAAAATCCTGAATTGCCTCTAGATCTCATAACTAGCCAAATAAACCTAGACATGACAGTGAATCATTATTTTGGGCCTTGGATGAAACTATAATTCTCTAGGTTAAAAGTACAAAGTTAGAAAGCAGAAAACTTCAGACGTTTTTAGAAAAAACAAGCAAATGCACTAAATAAATCTTAGGTGCCAAGTGCTCACTTGTGTTTGATTCTTTGTAATCCCATAGACTATAGCCCATCAGGCTCCTCTGTCCATGGGATTTTTCAGGCAAAAACACTGGAGTGGGTTGCCATTTCCTCTTCCAGGGGATCGTCCTGACCCAAGGATCGAACCCGCGTCTCCTACATCTCCTGCATTGGCAGGCAAATTCTTTAGTACTGAGCCACCCAGGAAGCCCATCTTAGGTATGCAAATTCCACATCCTCCATAACAACAACAAAAAAATGGCTGCACGTAACTTCTGAGTCCTACCTTCTGCTTTTACTGGATGTATTATAATAGTTAATATGCAACCCTTGCTTCCCTTAGGCATACCTACTTGGGAGAAGGCCATCACAGAGGGCTGATATCAAAAGCAGTGGTAAGAAAAGTAAGGAAAAGAAGTCTAAGGCTTTGAACATACACATACATACACTCAAACACTGACACATATACACACAGAAGTCTCAAAGATGTTCTGAGCCTCCAAAAATCCTTTCCTATCCCCATGCAGAATTCCAGATGGTGCATGTATTCATTTGGGATCCATTTTGTCCTTCTTGCTGAAGTCTAGAGTGTTGCTTTTTCCAAGCATCATCATTAATTTGGCAGTGAGTATTTGGCAGTCGCTGATTGGATGGCATCACCGACTCAATGGACATGAGTTTGAGTAAACTCCAGGAGTTGGTTATGGACAGGGAGGCCTGGCGTGCTGCAGTCCATGGGGTCGCAAAGAGTCAGACATGACTGAGCAACTGAACTGAACTGACCTGATGGCCCACTGAGTTTGTTCTGGATGTTTACTGAATAGCACTTTGAGAAATGCTACAGTAAAGGTAGAACCTTATTTCTTTTAATTAGTTTTTATTAGAGTGTAGCTGATTTATAATGTGCTAGTTTCTGCTGTATAGCAAAGTGAATCAGTTATACATATATCCACTCTTTTTTAGATTTTATTCCTATATAGGTCATTACAGAGTATTGAGTAGAGTTTCCTGTGCTATACAGAAGGTTCTTACTAGTTACATAGGGCAGAACCTGTAATATCACATCAGCATTATCTGATCTGTCTCTCTGGATAATATGTTCTACCAATGTGACTGAGAATCTAATTCCAATGAGCTCTCATTTTTCAGCTAGATGTAGCATTTATCCTGACCCAACAGTGTATTAGAGTATGTGGAACTGCAGTAACAAACAGGCCCAGCATGTAATGCCTCCAAATAACAGAAACTTCTCATTTACGACAGTTAGGGCGTCTTAGAGTGGTTTAGGTCAGTGGGGATCAATCTGTTCCACTCAGACATTCAGGGCACCAGGCTAGTAATGACTGTCATTTCTGACAGATGTCTTTCAAAGTCAGCAAAAAATGGGGAGAATGTGGAAGAACATGTGTGGGAGATTTTTATGCCAGGCCTTAGGCAGGGACAGGACAGTATAGGAAAATGTCACTTCTCCTCATATTCCATTTGCTATGAATATAATTTGGCCACACCAAACTGTAAGGGCAACTGGAAAATGAGTTCTGGCTGAGTGCTGGGAAGGAGAGGAAACAGATTTTGGTAAATAGCTAGCAGTCTCACCACAGATGGGAAGAAATACCATCTAGATCAACTGTCTCTGGGGATCCTATAGGAAAAAACAGACCCTCTTTCTCTACATTTTTTTTTTTCTATTTTCTACTTCAAAAACCCTACACAGTACTCATCCAGTATGTTAAAGTACTAAATAGCTGTGTTTCAGTATAAGTCACATAGTTTTGGGTTTTGTGTGTTACCAGCCTTTCTGGACTTAGAACACCTCTGCCTATCTCGCCTCCTACCTGTGAGATACAGTCCTGTTACAAAGTAGGGGGAAAATGGAAGATGCCAAACACAAGACCTCTGCTCTCTAGGGCTGTGCAGTTGAGTTTCCAGAAAAGAGAAAGCAAAATCATAAACACAATAAAAGTGATACAACAATACACTGTTAAATATCCTTTCATTACAAGAATAAGGAAAGCAGCATGCTATCACTGACAAGTTCCTGATACATTGCCTTACGCACACAGAATGAAAGAGTGTCTTAGGGGTAAAGAGGAGAAATGGTTTTGAAGGTTGGTTACATTTTAATCAGAAAATCAATTTATTAATTTTATAACCAGTGATTTTAGATCTTATTATAAAAAACCTCATGCCTAGAAAGCTTGGCAGTAAGCCAGCTGATTTTTTGTACGTCCTCTAGGTTTCTCTTTTTGCATATTGGATGAGTTAAAAAAAAAAAAAAACAACTCGTTAAATTGTATTTCATTTCCCTTCTGTCTTCCTTCGTAAAATAATGAAATCAAAGGTGAGAATTACCATCATAAGAGAAAAGCCCTGGATGAGTTCAGGGAAATGCGACTCACTAACAACTATTTAATCAAAGCGTTACACGATCCATCTGTAGCTTTACAAAAAAATCTTTCGGCCAAGTTTTGCTGTATTGAAATGCAGTATGAAACGGCATTAAACCACAAATTCTCCGAATTCAATAAAAGGAAATGTAAAAAGATATTTTCTTCAAATGCCTCCAGCTGGCCATATGCCCTAATCACATACAGGCCTCAAAATTGTTTTCTACTGACAATAATAGGATCTATAAAGAGTATTGCTGTGGAGTGATTTGAGAGCGCGGGAGCGTCCTGACCCTCAGCTCCACCGAGCCGCGCGCGCCTGGCTGGGAATACAGATGCGGACATGGGTCCGAGCCCCGCGTGCAGGCAGCTGAAAGCTGCAGCGGCAGGTTGCCCAAATGTCTCCGAGGGGCAGAGGACAGCTGATTAGCTGCTGACCTGCTGCCCTGGGAGGGCAACTTCACACAGCAGAGATGGCGGTGCAATTATTGCAATCATTCAGCAAAGGGGGAGCTTTAAAAAGAGGTTGATGGAGCTGCTGCTCTGAGTCGCCGGCCTTTCCTGGGCTGCCCGGCGTGACCGTGCACAGTACCTGGGGAGGTGAACACCAGGGTCAGCCCCTACCCGAGGGAAATAGGCGGGTGAGGAATAGGGGGCTCAGGGAGACTCCCCCAGTTAGTCACAAGGTGGGTGTAGACTCCTGCCTGGCTGAGAAGTGCCCCGGAGCCGGCACGTGAGCCGGGTGAGCGGTCCAGACTGAAAGGACTGAGGGATGCAGTAGGTAATCACTTACAAGAGGCCCAGTTAAGGTGGAGACAGCATGGACCATGGAATGGAAACTAGGTTCATAACATAGATCTGCCTCTTACACACCCCCTTCCCTCCTTGGGCTGCAGGAAAATTCACTTCCTTGAGCCCCAGTTCCTTCATCTGCGAAGGGAGAATTGTAGCACGCACCATTTCCGGTGCAGCAATGCAGATGTCTCCGAAGGGGCTTTGAAAACAGCCCAATGTTACAAACATTGTCAAAAGACGTGAAAGAATACAAAAGAAATTCTAAACAGAGAGATCCTGACATGAGGGCCCTGTTTCTTTAGGGAGAATTGCACATTCATCAAGCAATTTGAGGAAAATCAGCAAGCAGACCAAAAAGAAAGCAAAATTACTTGATAATGACAAGAATGCATCTCATTTACTTAAGCACACGTGCATTATATACACACTGATGCATTCTTTCAGTCGATTGATCCTCACAACAACTAGGGGATGGAGCAACTCGAGCTCTCATCTCCCCGTCGTGACACGTTCGTCCTGCCGTGCTCTGATCAACACGCGTTATGTGTTGTGACACATGACATTCTTACAGATAAATAATGAGGTCGCTACCACTGTCCTTTTCATTTTAGAAACAGGGAGACCAACGCACAGAAAAAAAGCTAAGAATCGTGCCCAAGGTCAGACAGATAGATGGTGCTTAGAGGCAAGTTAGGAACCCAAAGACACAGGCTCCAGGGTGCTGCACCACCATCTCAGGAGCTGAGCTTCAGAGATCAAAAGACCTTCTATAAGCAAGGGAAGATTTTGTACTAAAACACGGGACTTTTAGTCCAGTGATTAGAAATCAAATGTTAGAGTAAAGAAGCTTAACCGATTAGCTCGATTTTCTCCTCAATATTGTATATATATATAGCTTCCCTGATAGTTGGTAAGAATCTGCCTGCAATGTAGGAGACCCCAGTTTGATTCCTGGTTTGGGAAGATCCCCTGGAGAAGGGAATGGCTACCCACTCCAGTATTTTGGCCTGGAGAATTCCATGGACTGTATAGTCCATGAGGTCACAAAGAGTTGGATGCAACTTTCACATATATTTTAAATAAAATCAATTCATTAGAAGAATTAAACATTCCAAGAGTTATATGTATTGACTTGGATAAGTCAGGACCTAAGTCTGAAAATCATACGACAATTTATCTAAGTTATATCACAAAACTCCATTGACTAACATTGACATTTTGAGTCATTCCCTGATCTTCCACATTCCTCCTCATTCTTGATTTTTCTCTTGCCTTGGAATCTGCTTGTTTCAGGCATTTGCATTTCCTACCAAATCTTCTTGTGAGTCAGAATTCCTGTAGCCTTTGTCACTGGCTGACTTTCTCCCTGTCTAGTCTGTTCTCAACTTCTTGATCAAATACCGAAACAATGCACAGCTCAGCTCCCACTTCACTGGGACTTCAGGATGCAGTTTCCTTCTGAGGAGAACACGTTAGCTACTCCCAGCCAAGGCCTCTGCGCCACCACGGATTAGCTTTCTGTGTGCTCAGCGCTGTCGCGTTGTTTTGTCTGCCAAGGCAAGGAAGGGGGAACACAGTGGCCAACTATCCCCCCATCACAGAAGAAAAATGTTCTTCCCCATCTCTGTCCTGTCAGAAATAAATCAGTCACTTCTGCGAGGGTCCCCAGACTGGGAATGGTCCCTGCTTCGGCACCAGGGAGAACCAGATTTGTGAGTTGGGAGGCAGCGTGTCCCAGAGAATACATACAGGCTTGGTAATCCATCGGTAATGGTCCTCCACACAGAGGTGCTGAGAGAAGCAAGATCAATGATTTGTGGGAGGGCTTCTTGACAGTTCGGGCCTGAATAGATGGTTCCTAAACAAGGTTCAGGATCGGTTTGAATTCTGACCCGCTATTTAATGACTTTGTGGTCTCGGCGTGTCACTTGACTTTTCCAATCCTCAGTTTCCTCAAGTACTGTAGTTCAGTTCAATGGTTAACAAACATCCACTGAGGGTCAGAGTTAATTCATCGAACATTCATTAACTACTTGTCTTAAGCAAGATCTGTGTTTTCTCCTGGAAATAAAGATGTGAATAAACTGGATACCATCTCGGCATCAATAAAGATATGATCCAGAGTTGCTGCTGCTGATGCTAAGTCGCTTCAGTCGTGTCTGACTCTGTGCGACCCCATAGACGGCAGCCCACCAGGCTCTACCGTCCCTGGGATTCTCCAGGCAAGAACACTGGAGTGGGTTGCCATTTCCTTCTCCAATGCATGAAAGTGAAAAGTGAAAGGGAAGTCGCTCAGTCGTGTCCGACTCCTAGCAACCCCATGGACTGCAGCCTACCAGGCTCCTCCGTCGATGGGATTTTCCAGGCAAGAGTACTGGAGTGGGGTGCCATTGCCTTCTCCAGAGTTAGGCATCTACAAAACCATAAGGAAAATGCCTGACCATAAGATTCCTTTCAAAATTTAGTGAAATAAGTAGAGCATGTGGAACAAAGTAGGCACTCAATATATATTACATTCAATGTGTTAGATCTTTATAAATTTGCATATGTAACAACTGAATCAATATCAGTAGCTTCAAGGAGATCTTACCTGAAAGCTTAGCCTGCTCTCCTTAGGGAGGACCCTTTATTTAAGGGGATCAAGGACTCTCTTCACAGAAAACGTAACATGAAAAACACATCTGAACTGAGCATATTCAAGTGTGTAAATATGGAGCAGCTAATTTTCATCATGCTCCCCATTTACCATTTGGCATATGCTGAATCCTTTTGAAATCTGACAAGTAGCTTGGGCTTTCAGTGAGAAGAAAACTAAGAAAGTTCAAAGCTGTAGTGTTCCAGCAGCTAAACTAGGCGACAGTGACTACAAAATGGCCTTTAGAAAAAGCCCTGCAGAAGTCCCCCAGTAATGGCCTAGGTGGTTAGACCCTCGCAGCTAAGGGCCAGCCCTGCTCTAGCAAAAATGAAAAAGGAAATGGAGGCAATTTTCCAAGTAATTTAGGGGAAAAACACTTCCATCTCCATTCTCTTGAGGTACAATGATTGCTGCAAATCTCTGCCCGGGCCAGAGACCAGGCCATTGTGGGACCAAGGCTGAGCCAGTCATCATCCAGGCAACATGGATGAAAGCTGTGAGCAGAAGGGACTCAGCAGGAAAGCACATTCTTGTTGAGGATTAGGTCTGGATGGCTACTCTGCCCACCATGCTGATTTGCTTGTCTTTCATTTGCAAGTCACCAACTCAATACTCCTGTTTTGCTGATAGAATGTGTTCACTTATATTCACTCATATGGAATTTTTCTGGTAGTCCTCCTCCTCACTTTAAATGCAGCAGAGTGATTACTTCTGAACCCAAAGAGCAGCGAGCACTGCAAGAAAGGTAGGCAAACAACTGCATAGCAATCATAATCAGAACTTAACCAGAAAAGGGCTTCCTCCCAGGGCTGCCAACCAAAATCACATCAAGCAATTTTAAAGGAACTAGGAATTTGTTTTCATTGCTTCTCCCTGTCTGCATCTCTCTCTGGCAGGATGTTTACTTACTGATCAGTCTGAGCAATTGCACCAATTCATTAAAAGTAAATAAATCAACCTTACTTGGTGACTGCATTATCATCCTGAAGTCCAACCTCTAGGAATAATGTTGCCAAGTTGAGCTTTGGCAGGAAAGGGATGCAGTGCCCACCATCCTGGCTCTGCCTTTTCTGGGCTATACACACTCAGTTACTTCAGATAAGTCTCAAGGGATTGATTATACCTTAATCAGGAGGAACATACTTTATGGGGTGAAAGCAAGACTTCAGAAACAAAAAGTTTCTAAGAAATGACTCCATCACTTAGTCCATGATTTCTAACAAATAACTCAACCTCTCTGTACTCAGTTCTTTATCTATACAATGAATATCAGTGGGTATTAATTTGTCCACATAAGTAAAGCCCCATTGCAGGGCTTGGATAAAAACAAGTATGTAATAAATCCCTCACTAATGTCTAGTAACTATGCCGCTATCTTTTCCCTTTTTTCTAGGGTTCTCTGTGTGGACCAGAACCCATCGTGTAGATTCAACACTCTAATGTTAAAGGAGAATTTGTTAAAAGGCAGCTCAAACTCTGACTTCATCCTAATTGTATTAAACTACTAAAGTTGATTTATCTTAGCAGGTAGTCTCTTGAGAGAAATGAAATAGACCTAAGAATATAGACTGAAGCTCCACATGCTGTATTAGATGTAATTTCCCTTAATTCTTACTAACCTCCATTCTACTTTCAGATAGTTCAACAGAACTGAACCAGAAGTCTGAAACAGCTGTTACACTTCAGTTTCTCAACTTAATTTTAGATGCCCCAGTCAAGTCACCACTAAGCAGTAGGAATAACATTGTGCCCTGGGATGACTTGCTTTGCTTATTTATTTTGATATTATGTTTACTATAAAATTAATTTATGCATGTGAAGAAATGAAAACAATTACAGAAAAGTGTGAAGTAGAAAGTGAATACATTCTATAATCGTCTGCTGTTCCCCTTCTCCCCAAACTCCAGACCACACGTGTGTGCATGATGGATTTGGAGGCTGACTTCTAGATGGAATTGGTGACACTGAATTAAGCAAATTCCATTCCTCTGGAAGACAATCTATTCACAAAACTCAAGGTTACAATGTTTGTCGGGAGATGGTTCTAAAGGAAAGTCAGTTCTGATCCTTGTATTGGCTGGGCCCACCTTGAGGGGCTCAGATACCCACGCTGCAACTGCGATACAAACACTGGCAAACGTGCAACTTACTTCTGTTGAAGTCAAATTTGATACTGTGTAGAAAATACCAAAGTATTTTGATTGCCAAATATGAGTAGAAAAGCTCTTTCTAACTGCTAAATTTCTTATCAGGTTTTCTTTGAGAATTACCACCCAAAATAATAGCACTGACTTTTTCAACCCACAGGATATTCACTGAGACGATAAACAATAAACCAAACAGGCTCCACGTCCTTTGTAGATGCCCAGCACATAACTGACGTATTAAAAGAAACGGCTTCAGTTCTGTATTTATTACACACAATGCATACAGAGAAATGTCTGCAATAGTCTTTTTATGGATTTTTGTGTCTCTCTTTTCCCACTTGGCCACCACAGTTGATTTCATCCTATTCATGAACTATTTCCCTAAGGCAAAATGGTAAAGATCAAAGCTTCTACTGAAAAACCATCATTGGCTTGAGTGATCACTGGTTTTGTGAGTGACAGAAATCCCTCACAAAGAAAAGCTCAAATGCCTTTCATCCAGGCTCCCCTTAGCCAGATCCAGAATACACGTCCAGACTTCTCACCCTCATCATCTATAGGCCATGGGCTCCTAAACACAAACTGGACTGCTTCTATAGCATTACCCCAGCATCCCTGCCTCTATACTGGACTATGGCAACTTGTTCTACCCACCTGGAGTGCTTTTCACCATGTTTTTCTGTATCTTAGGTGTCATATTCATCTGTATAAGAAATAAAAACATTTTTTCAAAACAACAATGAAAACAAAATGACTGCAGCCCCTCCTGCTGTGAATGTTGGTATGGGGTGATGACTGGCTATCGGTAGCATCGACGGTGTCCATACTCAAAGAAGACAGTCCCACCCAAGCATTCAAGTCAACCAAGACTAAGGAACTACTGCCTTATCAAGGCTTTGTGCTGCTGAAATTGATGTGAATCGTTCTAGAAGAAAAAACTTTGGTTTAGTAAAGTACTTTATGGTCTGTGTGTACATAAAGTCCCTTGGAATTTGGTTTAGGGTAAGGACTACAGACAGTCATTCCGTGTAGTAGCCAGGAGCCTATTGTTCTCTTCTGAGAGGCAGACAAGGTGCACTGCAGAGAGGAGCTTCACGAGAACCAGGAGATGAAGTGGAAATATTCCCCATGAGAAAGACCTGGTCACAGAGCACGGCTGAGGGACTTATAATTACAGAGTTTTTCCTCCATCTTCCCAGCATTTGCAAAGTTTACTTAATCCCCATCCTTGTGTCTGTGGAAATTTGGGGAGGAGAGAAGGACACAGGGAGGGTCAGCAGGTCGACACGGTGTGGAAAGGAAGGCACATCCTAGAGGTGGGGGCTCAAGGAGCTCAAAGATTCAGGGCAGTGGAGACTCGAGGCCAGAGTGGCTGGGAGGAAATCAGAGCCCAGAACACCTGGAGTTGGTGCAATTATGCTGGGTTCCCCCATGTATGTTACGGGTATGAATCAGTTTTAATTCAACCTTAAAGGATATAGTAACCCCAGAAAGCTAAAGGACTTGGGTAATATACAAGAAGGTGATATATGAGCAAAATATCTATTCATGAAAGCTCAAGTGAAATGCCATATTACCAACTAAGTAAGTAAAAATTAAGAGAAAATGGAAGAAAATAGGGGAGTGGCCTTGAAGCTGGACCAAGAAGAGGGGCAGGTGGTAGACAGTTGTTTCAGCCCTCCCTGTCACTGAAGCCTCATGAAGCAACAGCTGCCAATCACTTCCCTCACAAGCCCTGCCCACGGCTTCCATCCATCGCTCTGTGTCCCCACAGGTCAGAAACATCCCAAGAAAAGATAATCCTTGCTGTAAAGGAGAGAGGGCTTGGGATAAGGAAGGAGTCCAGAGATGTAAAAAGACTCGTACTGAGGTTGCCCAAATGTATTTTCTCAGCATTCTGCTGTTTCAAGTAATGCTCAAAAAGTCTCTCCACATTTGTTAAAAGAGAACTTTTGAACTATTGGGCTTTGTAATAATGATATTGCATCCGTGTTTTTTCCTCCATATAAAGAAGATATTAAATATGTATTAGACACAGGTATCTCAAAGGTTTTAGCTGTGATTATTCTGTGATGAGTACAGCTCAAATTTTCAAATCAAAATTTAATTTGAGCATATCTTTGGAGTTTTTGAAACTTACAGTTTTGAAAAATTTCCTAAGTATTTCTCTGTTAATTTGTTATAGAATATACATTAGAGTAGAAATTTCATTTGACTACGTTTGTATTTGTTATAACTTAAAGCAACAGGATGAGGGAGAATAATAAAAACCTAGAAACACAGAGTTAGAAGGGACCACAGAGGTTGCCACACCTTTTTGTTTTACAGTTGAGGATATAAAATCAAGACCCAGGTGCAGAAAATTGGATTTTACTATTCTTGTTCTATTATTAACATTGAGTTTAACTGAAAGTAACAATCTTTCTAATAGAAGCTATAAACTGAGAACCTACCCAGTACTTACAGTGGGGATTCATAATGATTATCGGATGGGGATGATTTCATTATCAGCTCAGTTCTTCAGTCCTCCTTACATTCACACCCTTGGCCATGTGACCTTTAAGTTTCTCCCAGGAAAAGGGTGGGATATATTTCCCTGCCCTCTGGCTTTGAGTTAAACTGAGTGACAGGCTTTATCCAATAGAGTGAAGTGTCAGTGATGGTGTGTGAGTCAGATCTGATCCAGCACCTTAAGAGGCCAGTGGGTTTCTGCTTGCTGCCTTGAACCATGCCAATCACAATGAGAATAACATTTCTTGTCTAAACCACTGGTACAAAAAGGATGAGAAACACATGCAACAGAGACATCCCATCTCAGCCTACAGGTGCACAGTAAGAAACAGAGGTGTCAGGAGCCTCAGTCTGAAGCAGAACCATCCAGCCAAGCCCAGCCTCAATCAGCCACGTCCTGCCAACCTGCAGTAATAAATGTCCTTTGTTTATTCAAAACAACTTTTAAATGCCAAGTGGCTTATTTTCACATTATTATATATATTCTAGGCTGAATTTTACCCCAAATTAAAGTATGCCATGTTGTGCAACTTCCTTGATCAAACAAAATATTCCAGAAGCTCTGGGTTGCCTGAAAATAAATTTAATTCCTTAGCCTTGCCATGATCCTTTGTAGATTAGCCATAGTTTCTGATGTGTTGCCTAACTTCAGTTGGATGACTGTAATTTGTATATATGTCTAGAATGTGAGCTTTGGAGTTATGGATAGGGATTCAGATCTCGGGTCTGCCCACTTATTTGTTATTTGACCTTGGCTAAATTCCTGTATCTCAATCCCAAAGTCTCAGTTTATCTGTATAATCAGTTCAGTTCAGTTCAGTCACTCAGTCATGTCCGATTTTTTGAGACCCCATGGACTACAGCACACCAGGCTTCCCTGTCCATCACCAAATTCTGGAGCTTGCTCAAACTCGTGTTCATTGATGTCAGTGATGTCATCCAACCATCTCATCCTCTGTCATCCCCTTTTCCTCCTGCCCTCAATCTTTCCCAGCATCAGGGTATTTTTCCAGTGAGTCAGTTCTTCGAATCAGGTGGCCAAAGAATTGGAGTTTCAGCTTCAGCATCAGTCCTTCCAACAAAGTCAAGAGTCAGTTCTTCCAATGAGTGAATAGTCAGGAATACAGAATCTGTATAATGGAGTCAATTATACCTACATCATTGGGTTATTGTGAAGTAATTTGGTATATGGAAAGAACCTGCAATAGTGTTTGGCTTTTGGCAGGCCTGAGGGGAGAGAGGGAATATATGCTTCCTTTTTCTTTTGTTTCTACTTCCATCTGTTAAGGATAAAACTCCAAATCTTTGCTGTCTATCTAGGAGAATACTGAAGGTAAAATGCAGCATCTCGGTTGCCCATACTCCTCATAAAGCAAAGGGCAGTGGTGAATTTTGTTAGAAGTCAGCATCTGTTGAAACACATTTTTTTTTTTTTTGGTGGTTCTGTTGGTGGTGCCAAAAGCCAGAACAGATTTCACATTTCCTTTTGCACGTTCTGCACTGCCAAACATGCCCTGTCTCTTCACTTGCACTAACTACTTTATTTTCTGTCTCCAAGTGGGTATTTATGGCAATCTTGAGGTCCTCATTTATCCAGCTGGTTGGGTGTGAAGGTTCTGAGTCTGTACTTCAAGTCCAGTGGGATCTCTGTGGGTATTGATGTCGAAATTCAGAAAAGAGGGTATGAAGCCTATTTCAGCCTTGATTCTGAGACGTGGTGTCCAACCCATCCTATTCCATCAACAATCTCCTTCATATGTGTACTCTATCATCAGTACCCAGAGGAGAATGGGGGTTCCTTTCCCTCTTCTTTGCATCTTTCTACCGTCAGCCTGTTCTTCAAAAGGTGGTTCTAATCTTGGTCTGCAATCCCCCACAGTGGAAGGAAATTCCACTGCCTCCAAAATGCAATAAACCTGAGCTATCTAGAACCCCTGCGGTAGGAAGTGGCAACCCACTCCAGTATTCTTGCCTAGAAAACCCCATGGACAGAGAAGCCTGGCAGGGCTACAGTCCACGAAACTGCAAAGAGTCAGACACGACTGAGCAACTGAGCACATGTATACAGCTCATATAAGGTTTTGAATTATTAACTATTTTCTATGTGTTTACATAAAACTGCTTCCTTCAGTCTATTCAGTCTTTACATTACTCCTGTTTACTTCCTTCAAGGCTTACCTGATGCGTTACCCAGGTAGACATTCAACATTTAACTTATACATAAATGATCTATTCTTGTGTTTTGCCTTTTGTCCCATCCAAAGCAGGCTATGTGGACAAATTTATAGGTGATGCTTGATGTTGCTTGGGGATTTCACACTTTGACACACTAATATTTGGTTTGTTCTCATAACAAATACCAGAACTAAACTTGGCCTCCTATCTCACAGTGTCCTTATCTGCCGCTGCCTTTCCTCCTCACATAGTTCTCCATTTCCCCCTTCAAATCCGCCTCTCCCACCTCCCCTCACCACCATACAAGCAGTATATACTCAGAACTTAGGCTAAAAATGGTTCTCTGATGGTGCATCTCTTTCTCCATCTTCCCTTATCTGTCTTGTCTTTAAGGCAATTTTCTTTCATTGTTGATTTATTTAATTCCTTTGAGCCTATAAATTGACTCACCAGGTTCTATTTACTTTATTTCTTCTACTGCAACTTCCTTAGGTTGAAAATAATTAGGCCTCTGATTTTTTTTTTTTTTTTTTTGCTTACAAAACAACTAAAAGGTTGCCAGTTCCTAATATTTTACAGAATTAATAGAAAAGCAGCCACTAAAGATTGCCAGCCTGGTGAATGCAATGATACCTGAATACTGACTGGGTTGGATTTGGGATTACATAGGGTTAAAATAGGCAGTGATTCTTTTTTGGGAGGAAAAGAAGGCATGGAAATTGGAACACTAAACTTGAGCACTTACCAAATCAAGGGTCTCAGAATATAAAATGCCCTCTTCCTGACTCTGTCAACAGGCTCATATTGACACAAGCACCAAAAAATGAAAATCTCTGTCAAATGTGGTACTTGATCTTGTAGACTAGCTTGCGCTTGACCTGAAGTGGTCAGTGGAGCATGGTACTATAAATGGAGGACAGAGAGAGCGACTGTTTACCCAAAACTTGAAGCAAAGACTGTGTTTGGAAAATACAGGATGGAAAAAATATATATCGCCATGGTAACAAGTTACTTTTATACTCACATAAAGCAAAAATAGATCTCTCTCTTCTTCTGAGAAGCACATATTTTAAAGTACATGGAAGATTAAAGGTGATATGCAGAAACAGCTGCATGAATATATTTTCATTTTTCTTCATTTGGTTTATACTAATGTCAGTGTAAATCTGAAAGGCAGAAATAATCTTGAACTGGAAGTATCTCAGTTCCAGACAGCAGGAGCAGCTTAGAAGAGAAATGCATAATGCAGTCAAAAACTCTATTTTGACTGTAATATAATGATGGCAGAATTGAACTTATCAAAACAAAATGTTCCTGGCATCAGTCACCAAGGAAAATATCATTTCTCCACCTATTTTTTCCCCTTCTATTTGAAAAATACAAAAATGTTTTACTCTTCCCTTTCGCTAACAAAGAAGAATTCTTCAGCTTAACTTACATGAAAGATAAATGATATTTTCATGAAGCCTTACATCTTTAAAGTTCCAAGAGATGCTGCTCCATGGGGGAAATGCTATAGAATACTGGTTTCTACAGAAAATCCAGTTTCTCCAGCAGAGTTCTTGAGAGTAGAATTCCAATAAGAGCCCCCCATCACTACCACTTACCTCCCAGGTCAGAGCTCTCTACTGGCTTACCCAGGCCTGTCCTATGAGACAGGAAAGGGAAGTAATAAAAAGAAGATATTTTGGCTTGATAAATTTTCTGTCACCAATTTTTATTTCCCTTGGAAGGTTATTTTCAACACAATAATCTTTATTTCCTTAGTGAAATCTAAGGAAGATCCCTTGTAAGGTTCTTTCCCAAAGCTGGTGAACTATGAATATTTGATAGACCATATGAAACTGATATTTCATATAGATCAAAAACATTCAAATATTATCGATTTCATAGGGTTTAACCTGGAATATGTTTTGTTTGTTTTAATGGTAACAGGACTTCCCTCTAAAGCACTTAAAACTATTGATAATTTTCTTCAAATTTATCAACTGCCTCTCCCATTTTTTTTTTCTTTCATAGATAAGAGGTGAAAGGCCTTCACACTTGGGTGGGTTGTATTTCTACATGTCCAACTCAGTAAGTCCAACATGAACTCATCATCACCACCCACAACCCAGCAAACTGACTTCTCTATATCAGCAATTGCTCTCCCACATACTTTATCAGAAATCTGGGAGGAATCTTCAGTGTCTCTCTCCTTCAGCTGTAAGTACTTATAGGCACTGAGTTTCATCAATTGGAGTCTTTTATCCTCAAACTCAGTGATGCTTACTGATTGCCACTGTGGTTCAAGATCTTATCACACCTGTATTTGTGCAATAGTCACATAAATAGTATCCATATTTGCATTTCTTCATTCAAATTCCAGTCCCATTGCTGCCAGAGTGGCTTTCCCAACATCATCTGAAACATGTTCAACCCCATTCCTCAGGCATAGAGCCTGAAGTGCCCAGAGAGGAAACGCTCTAAGTAACATAACTTCTAGTGACTCTCCTTCCTTCTCAATTTCTCTTTCCCTTCTGTTCTTCCTTTCCTTTCCTGTGCTTCCTTTGACTACTTCTCAAGTAAATAACTCACATCAAATCCTTGTCTTAGAATTGCTTTGGGGGAAACTAAAATTAAAGTGGGGAATATTTGGGAACACAGTGCCCAGGCAGTTTAGAACATCAATAAAACCAGGACGTATAGTGACATTCTCCATGTCTCCCTTCCCTGTTTGAATTTTTTTTTCTTAACCTATGACCTTCTGATTTGTTTGGCTTACTTTAGGAAATTCTAAGATAAAGAATCCAGTGTGAACAGTTTGTTTGGGAGGTACTACAAAGAAACACAGACAAATAGTGGGGAATAGGTGAGACTGTAAAGAAAAAGCGGCAGTAAGGGTGAGCTCCTCTGTGGAGCAACTGGGGCCCCACATACTTGGAAAACCTTGGAAGAACACAGCCTTCGGAGTTATCCCACCTGAGAGTCAACATAGCTGGGATATTTACAAGTAACTGTCTATATTGAGAGATGCTCCCAGAAATGCCTGGCCTCCCACCTGTCCAGACAGAGCAGGCTCTGGGGTGAGCCTCCACACCCGGAGCCTCCAGGGCTGACAGCAGCGTGCGGGGACATCTGCACTGAGGGGAGAAGGGCTGCTGGGATGCGAACTGGATGTGCTTCCCTTATTTCAGCTTCCTTACTTCCTGAACCCCTTCCACTCTAACTAGAGAATGTGCTCCAAAAGGGCAGAGACTTAGGGCTTGAGGGTCTATTTTATGCCGAACATACTCAATATACATTTGTTGACTAAACAAATAAAGGATGAGGGCCATCTCAGTCTATTTCATGGTCATTTAAATTATCTTTCAGTATACATTAGAAGAATTAAAAGGGTTAACCTTTATTTTCTGAATCCATAGACCATAATGTCCTGTGTGGCAAACATGAAAGCTTTTCTCTAAACTGTATAATTCATGCCTTTTTCTCTTTGTTGATGTGATTGGCCTCTTTGCTAGAGGTGGAAAATGAGATGTCTGACATAAAATATTCTCTGAAGAAAGAAACAAAATATTTGCTGTGTCATATATATATTGCAGTTGCAATCTAGTACCATTAACTTTTCTAAGTCTCGATAACTTATTTGATGTGTACCTTTTCATGGATTTTTTTGTTCTGCTTGATACACTATAATGTTCATGGTAAGCTTTTATGTTATTTTTCCACATTCATTGTGAAATAATTATTAACATATATCACTGTATAATTTGAAGATGTACATGATGGTTTGACTTACATATACTGTGGAATGACCACAATAGGTTTAGTTAACATCCATTATCTCTATTGTTAAGTTTCAGTTCAGTTCAGTCGCTCAGTCGTGTCCGACTCTTTGCGACCCCATGAATCGTAGCACGCCAGGCCTCCCTGTCCATCACCAACTCCCGGAGTTCACTCAGATTCACGTCCATCGAGTCAGTGATGCCATTCAGCCATCTCATCCTCTGTCGTCCCCTTTTCCTCCTACCCCAATCTCTCCCAGCATCAGAGTCTTTTCCAATGAGTCAACTCTTCACATGAGGTGGCCAAAGTACTGGAGTTTCAGCTTTAGCATCATTCCTTCCAAAGAAATCCCAGGGCTGATCTCCTTCAGAATGGACTGGTTGGATCTCCTTGCAGTCCAAGGGACTCTCAAGAGTCTTCTCCAACACCACAGTTCAAAAGCATCAATTCTTCGGTGCTCAGCTTTCTTCACAGTCCAACTCTCACATCCATACATGACCACTGGAAAAACCATAGCCTTGACTAGATGGATCTTTGTTGGCAAAGTAATGTCTCTGCTTTTGAATATGCTATCTAGGTTGGTCATAACTTTCCTTCCAAGGAGTAAGCTGCAGTTATATATATATAACTATACATTGCATCCCTAGTGCTTATTTGCCTAGTACCTGGACTTTCATTTTTAATAACAATAACATCAGTAGTTATAATGAATGTAATACTTCTGATACCATACAAAGTGTTTCAAGTGCTACCAGACAGATTTTTGATAGTATGCTGGCTGCTCTTTTCATCATCTAAATAATTTGTTTTTCAATAAATTATTAAGACTTATGAATAACAACCTTATCAACCCTAATACTTTAAATAATCAGTTCAAAGTTCACCTTTAACTCTCGAAATTTTCTTTAGCCAAGTCATTCCCTCTTATAGTTTCATTCTCTCCCTGTCAATCATAGTGGCACATACTCTACTTAAAAAGACCACAGGTGATCTTTTTAATAAATAAAGATCATTAAAATTAAAGGCTTCTGCCTGAAATGAAAATCATCTTCTTTTTCTCCTAGATTTTGACCTCTTTCCACATTTTGTTTTTCCCAGAAGGCTGCTGCTTGTTGGCCTCTTCTGACTCTGAAATCTTTGCCCTTGCTTAGTTTTAATAATGAGAGCAAAATCACCCTTTTCCTTTGTCTATACTTATACAATTTGATTAAAATTCTGGGAATTGGCTAAGAAATTGTATTAATGGCCACCCATAATATCAATCTCTCTACTGGCTGCAGGGTGAATTCATTTCTTTTTCCTTTCACTATTCTTGGTTTGCTGACTGAATAAAAACTGTTTAGTTGCAAACAATTTCCTACAGAAGAAAGAAAATCAAGCCTTTTTGAAGTAGGTAAGTGGAGGTGATAACATATACCACATATGATATGTTTTTAAAGGAATAAGGTGCCTATTTGTGTCATCCAATTTAGGTGCTGACTGAATATCAGGCACTGAGCTAATTAATGGGAATATAAAGTCAAAAAAGCTATCTTTCTGACCTCGAGGTACTTACAGTCTAATGAAGATTGAAATAAGCACATGGTTGATCACACGTTACTTTGGTAAAAGCTATGCTAAAGGTATGCAGAAATGCTATGGTATTACAGAGCATAGATAAATGAAAAAAGTGTGGATGGTTAAGAAGGCTAGGTGAGGAAGAAGGGGAGAACAAAGGAAACATGCCCATAGGCGGTAGTATCTTGACAGATGCAGCAAGTAGAAATTAGGTGAAGATTTTAGGTCCTAAGATAGAAGCATGACTACTCTATAATCTCCTCCTGAAGGAGGTTAAGCATGAAATGATTTAATTTTTTAAAAATTCCACTCATATCAGAGAAAGATGGACTGAAGGGAAAATAGACTGAAAACAAAGAGGCCACTTAAAAATTTCAGGCAAGAATAGTAAGAGCTTATATGACAGCTCTGGTGACTTTAATGGGAAATGTAGAAGCAAGAACAGAAAAACAGATGTCACAGGAAGTTTATAGGATTAGGCTAATTAATTCTAAAGAAATAGAACTACCATATGATCCAGGAATTCCACTTTTCGGTGTATATCCAAAGGAAAAAAAAACACTAATTCAAAGATATACATGCAGCATTATTTACAATAGCTAAGACATGGAAGCAACCTATATATCCATTAACAGATGAGTGGATGTGGTATGTATATGCAATGCAATGTTACTCAGCCATAAAAAAGAATGAAATTCTGCCATTTGCAACAACACAGACAGATCTATAGAGCAGTAAGCTTAGTGAAATAAGTCAAAGACAAATACTGTATGTTAGCATTTAGTGTGGAATCTAAAACTTAAATGATTGTATATAACAGTTAAATTGAGGAGAACTACAGTTGAATATAAATGTTTGTCTTAAATTTGAGGGCTGGGTATGCATTTCAGACAGTAGATTTCAATGCCAACATAGGACTGAAAGTAAAGGTTATGGGCTCCGAGCTAAATGTGAAGCTGCAGCTGGACTCTGTCCGTAAACATGGGCCCTGGAAGGGACTCTGCTACCAGAACAAAATATTGAAAAAATGTGCACACCGTCTTGAGGGTTATAAATTATAAAACCCTCAAAAACATAATCCATGAAACAAATTGATGGTTAATCACATTAAAACTTAAAATTCTGGTAAGACAGACTATATGACTTTCTAGGCCTAAAATATTTACTATCTAGCCCTTTACAGACAACAGTTGCTGATTCTCGCTACAGACAACTGAAAATGCTAAATGTTTCAACATGAATAGTTTTCAAAGGTAATTGCTGAACAAAAATTAGTAATTCAGAATGATGTATACAATTTGTACCATTCCCATTACATTGCAAAATAAGCATCACGGTACTATAAGTTGGTCATAGGTATTTTTTGAAGAATTTTATATAAATTCAAAGGTGAAATGTTTCACAAACATCATGATGGTGGCTCAAATTCTGAGGAATAGGAGGGAAAAGGTCTAAGAAGTTCGCGAAGATGAATTCAGCTGTACATGAGGGCTTTTTCATGTATAACGTCAATATGCAGCTCATATTCCCCGGCCCTCTCCATTTAAGTGCACTTTAGGCTACTTCCAAATACTAGGACCAACAGCTCTTTGCCTAAGGGCTTTCCTTGGATTCCTCTGAAACCACTCAACTCATGCATTTGACAGGCTGAAGTGTCAAGAATTAATTTCCCCTCCCCTAGGACAGCCTTCCTAATGGCTGAACAGAGCTGGTATGTAAGCACACGGTAGCACCAGTTCCCAGGTGAGACAACTCTGAGACGTGTCTTACACGGCTTCCTAGAGTTCCCGAGTGAGATTAAGTCAGTTGTGCACAATGATAATTTATTGGAAGCCAAGTCCAACACTGTCTCTTTTCCCTTTCCTCTACTGTTATTTCTTGGAATTATCTTCCGAATAAATTGTTGGCATTGTTGTTGTTCAGTCACTAAGCCATGTCCGACTCTTTGTGACCTCACAGACTACAGCACGCCAGGCTCCTCTATCCTCCACTGTCTCCCAGAGTTTGCTCAGACTCATGTCCATTGAGTCTGTGATGCTATCTAACCATCTCTTCCTCTGCCGCCCCCTTCTCATTTTGCCCTCAATCTTTTCTAGCATCAGGGTCTTTTCCAATGAGTCGGCTCTTAGCATCAGGTGGCCAAAGTATTGGAGCTTCAGCTTCAGCATCAGTCTTTTCAATGAATATTCAGGACTGATTTCCTTTAGGATTGACTGGTTTGATCTCCTTGCTGTCCAGGGGACTCTCAAGAGTCTTTTCCAGCACCACCACTTGAAAACATCTGTTCTTCAGCTCTCAGCCTTCTTTCTGGTGCAACTCTCACATCTGTACATGACTTCAGGAGAAACCACAGCTTTGACTGTATGAACCTTGGTTAGCAAAATGATGACTCTGCTTTTTAATATGCTTTCTAGGTTTGTCATGGCTTTCCTTCCAAGGAGCTTACTGCACCCCAAATTCTTATCTCAGGATTTGGTTCTAGGAGAATTCAAACTAAGACAACCATTTATACTCACAGAATGAGCACACATGTATTTTCTGTTGTTGCTGTACCTTTGTGAAGTAGGTTGGACAGAGCATTTTTTCCTATTTTACTGGGAAAAAAACTAAGACCCAGGGAAGTTTAATCTCCTACCACCACCACCAGTGATAACCAGAGTCCCTAGCAAGTAACAGAAAGAATCTGGACTTAGAAATGCCTTTTGACTTCGAAGTTGAACCTCTCTATGGTGCAGCACCACTTGAGAACATCATTCTCAGGCCTCCAGTTCTACTGTATAAATGGAAGTTATGAGAGCTCAAGTCTGTAACAAACGATGCACTGTGATTTTATTGTAACTCCCTGAAAATGGTCACTGGGGTGTTATGAGGGGCCTTTGTCCTATGCACGTTAAAGACAATTCTGGGATTTTCCTGAGTGCCAGCTGGTGAAAGCACTTATCTAGACTACTCTTTGGGAGTCACTAACAGTCTCTGTAGGAAAATGGCAGGTGAAACAGACTTCATACAACAGATTGTTTCTCACCATTTTCAAGGTTCACCTTAAGAGAGGTGGTGTGCCAAGCTTCACCAACTAAATGCTTCAGCTTTGAGGTGTTGCAGCTTGTTAAAAATTCTCACTCTATATTGATTCCCCATGGCTTTTCAAGGAGGAAGGACAATTTTAATACATCACATGAGGAATCTGGATATGATATCATCAGGAATTGAAGACAATCAAAGTCCAGATTTCAAATCCCATTGCTGCAAAATGTTTACTTGTCAGATCTCATTTGTTGACAGTGTTCAAATGAGTGTAATTTCTTGCAAGGCAGGCTTTTAGAATGTGAGGACATGGTGGTAATGAAGAAAATTTGTACGGTGGGTGAACTGCAAGCCTGAGTGTTCAAGCTTGGCTTGGTAGAGTCAACACAATACCAGCATTAGTATTCAGATGAAATTTCAGGTCTTTGCAGCCCAATTTGTCAAGATAAAATTTCAGGGCCTTGTTCTGTGTCTCTTCTCTCTAATAACCAGAGCTTGAAGACAACGTGAGATGTAATTTTAAGGATATTGATGATGATCCTCCTTGTGGAAAGGTCTGCACCAAATATAGTGGTGAAACACTTAGTGAAGTACTTTGCAATTTACAAAGTGTCATCTCTTAATTTTGCTAGCTTGATGTTCATAACAATTTTATGAATTTGAGGACATTTCCAACAGTGCTGGATATTAATCTTTCTACTGATTATTAGTAATCTATACATAGAAAGTACTTAGAAAAACTATTAATTGTGACTGAAGACAAAGTAATTTAAGCTTTAGACAAATGTGTGGCTGTTCTTCATTCTATAAACTTACACTATGGTCAGATAGTTAAATTATTATAGATGCTTGGCCACATTTGATAAGATTAAATATGTGAATTTAGAGGTAAGGTGTTGACCCTACACAATGGTTAGGAGGTACAACCAAATCAAGTGTGGTAATAATTGTTACGCATTTATCTTATAATTAAAATTTTTATGCCCATCATTATACTACTACAGAATTTCTCTAAGTGTGTTTTAAAGAACACAATTTCCTCAGAAGGTTGATAGGTATGACTTGTAACACACAAAAAGTTTGTGGTCATGTAAGTTTGAGAACACCTTGTTTGAATAGTTTAGGAATCACTGGCTTAAACTAAGTCAATTTCTTAACATTAGGACACTGAAGAGTGTTTAATATGCTAATACACATTATACTTTCCAAAGGGGATTATAAATAATAGTATTTCTGAAACTAATTTGCTCAGTAAGCTCTTTTTCATTGATCATCTCAAGGGACTGGGTTCTCAGCATACAGGATTGGAAATTCTACCAAAGTATTTGAAGGGAATGAAATTTTATTTCTTCTCTTGCATTTATCTCATCACTATGCCAATACAATTGGTAACTTTCAGTTCAGTTTAGTTCAGTTGCTCAGTTGTGTCCAACTCTTTATGACGCCATGGACTGCAGCATGCCAGGCTTCCCTGTCCATCACAGGGTAACTTTAGCTCATTCCTTGTCTTATTCCCATAAAATTTCCCTGGAAAACAAATTTAATTGCATATTGGTTTATCAGAAAACTAAGACCTTATATCTTTGCTGTCCTTGAAATTCATGTTAGCACTACAGAGCTACGAATTATCCAAAAGAAGGACCGAGAACTCAAAGTGTTCATTTGTGAATGTAGTATTTTCCATTAGTTCATTAAGTCCCTAAATCCTTAATAAAAGTGTAATAAACATGTCCTATGCTTTACTCCTGACAAAATATTGTGCGTAGAAAAAGTATGTTCATGAGAAAAATACCAGATCAAAGATAAATAAGAGAAAATAACTATTATTTTTGTTACATGCTGACACAATATCTATTTCAATATCTATTCAATATATATTTATTAAATACAGGAAAACTAATTAACATCATGGCATCTGGTCCCATCATTTCACGGCAAATTGATGGGGAAACAGTGGAAACAGTGAGAGACTTTATTTTCTTGGGCTCCAAAATCATTGCCAGATGGTGACTGCAACCATGAAATTAAAAGATGCTTACTCTTTGGAAGAAAAACTATGACCAACCTAGACAGCATATTAAAAAGCAGAGACATTACTTTGCCAACAAAGGTCCATCTAGTCAAAGCTATGGTTTTTCCAGGAGTCATGTATGAATATGAGAGTTGGACTATAAAGAAAGCTGAGGAAAGAAGAATTGATGCTTTTGAACTGTGGTTTCAGAGAAGACTCTTGAGAGTCCCTTGGACTGCAAGTATATCCAACCAGTCAATTCTAAAGGGAATAAGTCCTGAATATTCATTGGAAGGACTGATGCTGAAGCTGAAACTCCAATCCTTTGGCCACCTGATGTGAAGAACTGACCCACTGGAAAAGACCCTGATGCTGGGAAATATTGAAAGTGGGAGGAGAAGGGGATGACAGAGGATGAGATAGTTGGATGGCATCACTGACTCAATGGACGTGAGTTTGAGTAAGTTCCAGGAGTTGGTGATGGACAGGGAGGCCTGGCATGCTGCAATCCATTGATCGCAAAGAGTCAGACACGACTGAGCAACTGAACTGACTGACTGGCTAAGGACCAGAAGAGGAGCTAGATGTAGGAATCCCTGCAAGGATAAACCTTTCTGATACCAATTAATGGAGCTTATAGTCTTCTGAAAAAGACACAAATTAAACTGTGAGATGGGTATTTTGAAGGAGAGGTGGAGGGTTTTGTGGATATGATTAGCAGGTGGAGCCTCTGAAGCCTGAGCTACAGGAAGAGCCAGGCAGTCAGTTCAGTCACTCAGTCGTGTCCGACTCTTTGTGACCCAATGGACTGCAGCATGCCAGGCCTCCCTGTCCATCACCAATCCCAGAGTTTACTCAAACCCATGTCCATTGAGTCAGTGATGCCATCCAACCATCTCATCCTCTATCGTCCCCTTCCCCTCCTGCCTTCAATCTTTCCCAGCATCAGGGTCTTTTCCAAGGAGTCAGTTCTTCACATCAGGTGGCCAAAGGATTGAAGTTTCAGCTTCAGTATCAGTCCTTCCAATGAATATTCAGGACTGATTTCCTTTAGGATTGACTGGTTTGATCTCCATGCAGTTCAAGGAACTCTTAAGAGTCTTATCCAACACAATTCAAAAGCATCAATTCTTTCGCACTCAGCTTTTTTTATAGTCCAACTCTCACATCCATATATTACTACTGGAAAAACCATAGCTTTGACTAGTTGGAACTTTGTGGGCAAAGTAATGTCTCTACTTTTTAATATGCCATCTAGGATGGTCATGACTTTTTTTTCCAAGGAGCAAGCATATTTTAATTTTGTGGCTGCAGTCACCATCTGGCAGTGATTTTGGAGCCCAAGAAAATAAAATCTCTCACTGTTCCCATTGTTTCCCCATTTATTTACCATGAAGTGATGGGACTGGATGCCATGATCATTTTTAGAATGTTGAGTTTTAAGTCTGCTTTTTCACCCTCCTCCTTCACTTTCATCAAGAGGCTCTTTAGTTCTTCTTTGCTTTCTGTCACAAGGGTGGTGTCATCTGTGTATCTGAGGTGATTGATACTTCTCCTGGCAATCTTGATTCCAGCTTGTGCTTCATCCAGCCTGGCATTTTGTATGATATACAGAAGCTTCCCTCATAGCTCAGTTGGTAGAGAATCCACCTGCAATGCAGGAGACCCTGGTTTGATTCTTGGGTCAGGAAGATCTGCTGGAGAAGGGATAGGTTACCCACTTCAGTATTCTTGGGCTTCCCTGGTGGCTCAGTTGGTAAAGAACCAACCTGCAATGTGGGAGACCTGCATTCAATCCCTGGGTTGGGAAGATCCCCTGGACAAGGGAAAGGCTACCCACTCTAGTACTCTGGCCTGGAGAATTCCATGGATGGTATAGTCCATGGGGTCGCAAACAGTCAGACATGACTGAGTGACTTTAATAACAATAATAATACTCTGCATATAAATTAAATAATCAGAGTGACAATATACAGCCAGGACATACTCCTTTCCCGATTTGGAACCACTCTGTTGTTCTGTGTCCAGTTCTGACTTTTGCTTCTTGACCTGCATACAAACTTCTCAAGAGGCAGGGCATGTGGTCTGCATTCCCAGCTCGTGAAGACTTTTCCGTGGTTTGTTGTGATCTACACAGTCAAAGGCATTGGTGTGGTCAATAAAGCAGAAGTAGGTATATTTCTGGAACTCTCTTGCTTTTTCAATGATCCAACGGATGTTGGCAATCTGATCTCTGGTTCCTCTGCCTTTTCTAAATCCAGCTTGAACATCTGGAAGTTCACAGTTCACATATTGCTGAAGCCTGGCTTGGAGAATTTTGAGCATTACTTTGCTAGCATGTGAGATGATTGCAATTGTGCAGTAGTTTGAACATTCTTTGGCATTGCCTTTGCGATTGGAATGAAAACTGACCTTTTCCAGTCCTGTGGCCACTGCTGAGTTTTCCAAATTTGCTGGCATATTCAGTGCAGCACTTTCACAGCATCATCTTTCAGGATTTGGAATAGCTCAACTGGAATTCCATCACCTCCACTAGCTTTTTTCATAGTGATGCTTCCTAAGGCTCACTTGACTTAGCATTCCAGGATGTCTGGCTTTAGGTGGGTGATCACACCATTGTGGTTATCTTGATCATGAAGGTCTTTTTTGTACAGTTCTTCTGTGTATTCTTGCCACCTCTTCTTAGTATCTTCTGCTTCTGTTAGGTCCATGCCATTTCTGTTCTTTATTGTGCCCATCTTTTCATGAAATGTTCCCTTGGTATCTCTAATTTTCAAGAAGACACTCTAGTCTTTCCCATTCTATTGTTTTCTTCTATTTCTTTGCATTGATCACTGAGGAAGGCTTTCTTATGTCTCCTTGCTATTCTTTGGAACTCTGCATTCAAATGGGAACATCTTTCCTTTTCTCCTTTGCCTTTCACTTCTCTTCTTTTCTCAGCTATTTGTAAGGCCTCCTCAGACAACCATTTTTCCTTTCTGTATTTCTTTTTCTTGGGGATGGTCTTGTCATTGCTTTCTGTACAATGTCATGAACCTCCTTCCACAGTTCTTCAGGAACTCTGTCTATCAGATCTAATCCCTTGAATCTATTTGTCACTTCCACTGTATAATCATAAAGGATTTCATTTAGGTCATACCTGAATGGTCTAGTGGTTTTCCCTCCTTCAATTTAATTCTGAATTTTGCAATGAGGAGTTCATGATCTGAGCCACATACAGGAAGAGTAGAAGTCAGCATATTCCAAGCAAAATGGAAAGTACATGCAAACATTCACAAGCATGAGAGAAAGTGAAAGTTGCTCACTTGTGTCCGTCTCTTTGCAACCCCATGGACTTCTTCAGGCCAGAATACTGCAGTGGATAGCCTTTCCTTTTCCAGGGGATCTTCCCAACCCAGGGATTGAACCCAGGTCTCCCACATTGCAGGTGAATTCTTTACCAACTGAGCTACAAGGGAAGCCAAAACATTATTTAGCATTATCAGGATTTAGCAGCCAACCAAAGTGCCTGAAAGTGAAAGTCACTCAGTCGTGTCCAGCTCTTTGGGATCTCGTGGACTATACTGTCCATGGAAATCTCCAGGCCAGAATACTGGAGTGGGTAGCCTTTCCCTTGTCCAGGGAATCTTCCCAACCCATGGATCAAACCCAGGTCTCCCACATTACAGGCAGATTCTTTACCAGCTGAGCCACAAGGGAAGCCCAAGAATACTGCAGTGTGTAGCCTATCCCTTCTCCAGCGGATCTTCCGAACCCAGGAATTGAACCAGGGTCTCCTGCATTGCAGGCAGATTCTTTACCAACTGAGCTATCACATATTCTTGATTCCTCCTTTTGTGCCTGTGCGAAGCATTTATAGGCATTCAATTATTTATCACAGACCTACTATGTATCAAATTCCATAAAGGATATAAAAAATACATAATATACAGTCTATAGCAAGCTATGAATGAATGAGGCCAAGACAGATAAATATTCAACATCACTAAAGAGCATCCAGCTGATAAGAGATCATCATGAAACAAGGTCAGTCCTTTTAGTGTGTCAAAGTGAGGCTGTAGGTCAGGAGGAGTGCTAGCAAAATTCTGTCTGGGGAGCTCAGGTGAAACACAGACTCCAGGATATTTGAAAATGGTTTGAGCAGAAGCTGAAGCAAAGCTGACTTTTAAATGACAAAAAGAGTTTCTGTTTGGTAAGAGGTGGTGACTGCAATACATGTTTAGAGACACCCTTCTCTCCAACAGGCTGTTAAATTAGTTAAATAAGGGTCCCATTAGACTAAGGAGGCTCTAATGCCATGGCAGCTTTGTAAGCAAACCAAAATCTAAGTCTGTAAATACCTCAAGGTTATGAAACTGAAACAGAGGAAAACCCATCACGAACAGCCAACTAGGCTTTAAGCTGTAGCCAATCATATAATTCCTTACTCTGTTTCCATAACTTCTCTAAATGCCTTTCCCAGATCTCCTGCTAGAGGAACACTCTTAACCACTTCCTGTTTGGCGCTGCCAGACTGAAATGTTTTGTTCAAAGCAAGTCAACATTTTTAATATGCCTCATTTTATATCTTAACAGTGGCAAGCCCCCTTCATTGACCTTTTAATTATACAGATGCAGTAATAATAATATATAGACAGCTTATTCGTCACAGTAGCCTTCTGGATGATATACTATTATTATCATCCCCACTTTATAGATAAGAATTGTAGAGAGGTTTATCAACATCCCCAGGGTCATAGCAGGAATAGAATCTTGGTTGGCTAACTCTAGAACTTGCTTCTTTTAGTTTCCTGTGGCTGCTGTGACAAATTTCCACAAACTAGGTAGTTTATAAGAACAAAACTTACTCTCTCACACTTCCAGAGGCCAGAAATCCACACTCAAGGCATCAGCAGGGCTGTGCTCTATCCAGAGGCTCTAGAGGAGATTCTTCTCCCTGCCCACTCCAGCTCTGGTCACATTGTTTGGCTTGTGGCTGTACCACTCCTCTCTCTGCCTTTGTGGGCACACTGCCTCCTCTTTTGTCTGTCTCTTCTGTGTATCTCTAATGAGAATACTTTCCCATGGGTTAAGGGCTCACTGGTATAATCGAGGATGATCTTATCTCAAGATCCCTAACTTAATCACATCTACAAAGATCCTTTGTCCAAATAAGGTCACATTCACCTGTTCTAGAGAACAGGATAGGAACATATCCTTTGGGGAGGCTACGATTCAACTCACTACCATCTTGCTAAACAAAACATAATTTCCAGGTAGTGAAGTGGCCAAAGCAGCCCTGGGGTGAGAATATAAAAGATGGTCTACCTGGAGGCAACCAGTCTGGGTAACATTCGAGGAGAATGTTTTTCCTTGGGAGGAGATAAGGAAGATGGGGAAGATGTTATGATGTTTATTCCCTTATGGATTTCATCCACTGTGATGAAATTCTATGTCCACAAACTAGTGTGAACCTCTTCAAAATCCACACTGTGAAACTTTGAATGAGCCTGAATGATTTAGAGGCCCAGGGCTCAAAATGAGGGGAGGGATTTGGTAACATGTCATTCCCCCACCTGAATGGAATATGCATCCATCTGGCTCATAGAAGAACAACTGTTGCAAATCATATCTTTTACAAATTATAATTAAAATAAAATATAATTTATAATTTCTATATAATATATAATAATTAATATAATCAATTATTGCCAAAAGTTTTAGGTTTAGAATATTATCTCGTGTCTCTCCTATGTCTCATGAGTTCTCTAAGCACACAGTCACCTCCTTCTGGGATAATTATGATATTGCCTCCTTTCTACTTGTTAATGCTTCCTAAATTATCACATTGTCTAAATTATAAACTGTAACTAAGGTCATGAACATATAACATATTTGAACCTCAGCAGAATTGCTGGTTCTAATACAGAGAGGCCAACAGCAGAACAAACAATTCTAGAGAGAGGGCAGTGATTCTGTGAATTAGTAGACTAGGATGATGTTAAGACTTGCATGATGGTTGAGGGCAGAGGACAGAAAGGAGAAGTCTTTTCATAGCTGACAAAAGGGCACTTGTCAGAAAATACTTCAATCTCTGTTCTTACTACTTGTATAACTGATAACAAAAATCGCATCTCTCTGTGAAAATATTTCTGGACTAAGATGCTCTGTCATTTCATCACACTAGACGTGGACCTAGAGTTTATTATAAATTAACTAGTAGGAACCTTTGTCACATTGGACAAATAAAATTGCCTTTATTTGAGAGTGGTATTCCTGTTGGTAAGATTTCAGCTGCTGCAGCTCCTGTCAATTCCCTCCTCAATCTCAATGTTGTTTGTGACAACACACTCATTTTCTCATTATTAACTGTCATTCCTCAGAGAGAAATGAGTGCAGAAGAACAGATACAACAAGTTTGCTAAACCCAGAAGTCCATGATAGCAACAGAGGGTGAAGAAAACATCAACAAGCAAACTGAAAATATCCCTAAATGAATCAGGTTGTTCTATAAGGCTGTTCAAGGGTTTAATCAGGTGTGTAACTAGAGAAGATTTATCCTGTCCTGCATTACTAAGTATGGCTCCCACTCATACTGTCTTTCATCAGACATAATTCGGTGGCCTTGCTGCTGAGTGTGATTCTAAGAAACTACACGATCTCAGTGTATGGTAATTTTAATTAAACTTTATAAGTGTAACACAAACACATACACAATGCCTACAGACTGGCTTTCAGAGTTAAGGTTTTGCTTAAGGAGGCTAGAGCCATTTTGAATTTTCACATTCTGCCAGGAACTACTGAGTTACGCAGGATCCCTATTTGATCATGCCATATTTTTGACAATATCCCTAAGATTTTTTTCACCATGTCTCTAAAGATAAAAGAAAACAAAGCATTCTTTATTGCTGAAGAAATGTCTTAGCTGTTGCAAGCTTTATGCCAACTTATTTACTATAATAGCTTAATTATAACATGAAAGAAATACCTATTCACTATGGGTAATTTTAAGAATAAAAATGCATGGAGAACAAATTGAAACATGTAATATAATTATCTAGTGATAACACGTTAATAGTTTGGTATACATAGGGTAATATTTTGAACTTCATGCTTTTTAATAAAAATGTCATTTATTAAATTCCTAGTGATAAGGCTCGTCACACAGCCTGTGGCATAAGCCCTTTTGGAGGAGGTTGCCATTAACCCCACTATAGAGCTGCTGAGCTGGAGAAGGCAATGGCACCCCACTCCAGTACTCTTGCCTGGAAAACCCCATGGACAGAGGAGCCTGGGAGGCTGCAGTCCATCGGGTCACTAAGAGTCGGACACAACTGAGCGACTTCATTTTCACTTTTCACTTTCATGCATTGGAGAAGGAAATGGCAACCCACTAGAGTATTCTTGCCTGGAGAATTCCAGGGACGGGGGAGGCTGGTGGCTGCCGTCTATGGGGTCACACAGAGTCGTACCTGACTAAAGCGACTTAGCAGCAGCAGCAGCTGAGCAGATGACCCACAAACTGCAGAACAATTATACCAAAGAAATTCTCACACTGTTAGGAAAGTTCTAGGACCCACAACAGATATCTGAACCTGGGGATCTGGCAAAGGGACTGAGAACCCCCAAGGAATTCGACTTTGGAGGCCAGTGGGATTTGATTACAGAATTTTCAGAGGACTGGAGAAACAGACTCTTGGAGGGCACCAACAAACCTTGTGCACACCGGGACCCAGGAGAATGGAGCAGTGACCCCACAAGAGACTGCCCCAGACTTGCCTGTGAGTGTCCAGGAGTCTCTGGTGGAGGCATGGGTCAGCAGTGTCCGGTTGCAGAATCAGGGGCACTGAGTGTAACAGGGTGTGCATGGGACCTTTTGAAGGAGGTCGCCATTATCTTCATTACCTCCACCATAGTTTGGTCTCAGGTCAAACAACAGGGAGGGAACACAGCCTACAATCAACAGAAAATTGGATTAAAGATACACTGAGCATGGCCTTGCCCATCAGAACAAGACTCAGTTTCCCTCACAGTCAGCCTCCCCCATCAGGAAGCTTCCATAGGCCTCTTATCCTTATCCATCAGAGGACAGAAAGAATGAAAACTACAATCACAGAAAACTAATCAAACTGATCACATGGACCACAGCCTTGTCTAACTCAATGAAACTATGAACCATACCCTATAGGGCCAACCAAGACAGAAAGGTCACGGTGGAGAGTTCTGATAAAATGCAGTCTACTAGAGAAGGCAATGGCAAAGCACTTCAGTATTCTTGCCTTGAGAAGCCCATGAATAGTATGAAAAGGCAAAAAGATATGACACTGAAAGATGAACTTCCCAGGTCAGTAGGTGCCCAATATGCTACTGGAGAAGAATGGAAAAATAACTCCAGGAAGAATGAAGAGATGGAGCCAAAGAAAAAACAATGCCCAGTTGTGGATGTGACTGGTGATGGAAGGAAAGTATGATGCTGTAAAGAACAATATTGCATAGGAACCTGGAATGTAGATCCATGGTTAAACAGGAGATGGCAAGAGTGAACATTGACATGTTAGGAATCAGTGAACTAAAATGGACTGGAATAGGTGAATTTAATTCAGATTACCATTGTGTCTACTAGTGTCAGCAAGAATCCCTTAGAAGAAATGGAGTAGCCATCACAGTCAACAAAAGAGTCTGAAATGCAGTACTTGGTAGTGCATTTCAAAAACTCAAAAACAACAGAATGATATCTGTTTATTTCCAAGGTAAACCATTCAGTATCACAGTAATCCATGTCTATGCCCTGACCAGTAATGCTGAAGAAGCTGAAGCTGAAGCTGAACTGTTCTATGAAGACTAACAAGACCTTCTAGAACTAACACCCAGAAAAGATGTCCTTTCCATCATAGGGGACTGAAATGCAAAAGCAGGAAGTTCAGAGATACCTGGAGTAACAGGCAAATTTGGCCTTGGAGTACAGAATGAAGCAGGGCAAAGGCTAATAGAGTTTTGCCAAGAGAATGCACTGGTCATAGCAAACACCCTCTTCCAACAACACAAGAGAAGACTCTACACATGGACATCACCAGATGGTCAACACCGAAATCAGATTGATTATATTCTTTGCAGCCAAAGATGTAGAAGCTCTACACAGCAAAAACAAGACTGGGGGCTCACTGTGGTTCAGATCATGAATTATATATTTTAAAATTCAGACTGAAATTGAAGAAAGTAGGGGAAACCATTAGACCATTCTTCTATGACCTAAATTAAATCCCTTATGATTATACAGTGGAAGTGACAAATAGATTCAAGGGATTAGATCTGATAGACAGAGTGCCTGAGGAACTATGGATGGAGGTTCATGACATTGTACAGGAGGCAGTGATCAAGACAATCCCCAAGAAAAAGAAATACGAAAAGGAAAAGTGGTTTTCTGAGGAGGTCTTACAAATAGCTGAGAAAAGAAGAGAAGCAAAAGGCAAAGGAGAAAAGGAAAGATGTTCCCATTTGAATGCAGAGTTCCAAAGAATAGCAAGGAGATATAAGAAAGCCTTCCTCAGCAATCAGTGCAAAGAAATAGAGGAAAGCAATAGAATGGGAAAGACCACAAATCTCTTTAAGAAAATTAGAGACACTAAGGGAACATTTTATGCTAAGATGGGCACAATAAAGGACAGAAATTGTATGGACCTAAGAGAAGCAGAAGATATTAAAAAGAGGTGGCAGGAATACACAGAAGAACTATACAAAAAATATCTTTATGATCCAGTTAACCACGATGGTGTGATCCCATCGTGGGGTCACACCCACCTAAAGCCAGACATCCTGGAATGCAAAGTCAAGTGGGCCTTAGGAAGCATCACTAGGAACAAATCTAGCAGAGTTGATGGAATTCCAGTTGAGCTATTTCAAATCCTAAAAGATGATGCTGTGAAAGTGCTTCACTCAATAGGCCAGCAAATTTGGAAAACTCAGCAGTGGCCACAGGACTGGAAAAGGTCAGTTTTCATTCCAATCCCAAAGAAAAGCAATGCCAAAGAATGTTCAAACTACTGCACAATTGCACTCTTCTCACACGCTAGTAAAGTAATGCTCAAAATTCTCCAAGCCAGGCTTCAGCAATATGTGAACTGTGAACTTCCAGATGTTCAAGCTGGTTTTAAAAAAGGCAGAGGAACCAGAGATTAAATTGCCAACATCCGTTGGATCATTGAAAAAGCAAGAGAGTTCCAGAAAAACATCTCCTCCTGCTTTATTGACTATGCCAAAGCCTTTGAGTGTGTGGATCACAGAAAACTGTGGAAAATTCTGAAAGAGATGGGAATACCCGACCACCTTACCTGCCTCCTGAGAAACCTATACGCAGGTCAAGAAGCAACAGTTAGAACTGGACGTGGAATAACAGACTGGTTCCAAATTGGGAAAGGAGTACGTCAAGGCTATATATTGTCACCCTGCTTATTTAAGTTATATGCAGAGTACATCATGTGAAATGCTGGGCTGGATGAATCACAAGCTGGAATCAAGATTTCTTGGAGAAATATCAATCACCTCTGATATGCAGAGGACACCACCGTTATGGCAGAAAGCAAAGAACTAAAGAGCCTCTTGATGGAAGTGAAAGAGGAGCGTGAAAAAGCAGACTTCAAACTCAAAATCCAAAATGCAAAGATCTTGGCATCCAGTCCCATAACTTCATGGGAAATAGATTGGAAAACAATGGAAACAATGAGAGACTTTATTTTGGGGGGCTCCAAAATCACTCTTGATGAAAGTGAAAGAGGAGAGTGAAAAAGTTGGCTTAAAGCTCAACATTCAGAAAACGAAGATCAAGGCATCTAGTCCCATCACTTCAAGGGAAATAGATGGGGAAACAGTGGAAACAGTGTCAGACTTTATTTTTTGGGGGCTCCAAAATCACTGCAGATGGTGATTTGCAGCCATGAAATTAAAAGACGCTTACTCCTTGGAAGGAAAGTTATGACCAACCTAGATAACATATTCAAAAGCAGAGACATTACTTTGCCAACAAAGGTCCGTCTAGTCAAGGCTATGGTTTTTCCAGTGGTCATGTATGGATGTGAGAGTGGGACTGTGAAGAAGGCTGAGCACTGAAGAATTGATGCTTTTGAACTGTGGTGTTGGAGAAGACTCTTGAGAGTTCCTTGGACTGCAAGGAGATTCATCCAGTCAATCTTAAAGGAAATCAGTCCTGAATATTCATTGGAAGGACTGATGCTAAAGCTAAAACTCCAATCCTTTGGCCACTTCATGAGAAGAGTTGACTCCTTAGAAAAGACTCTGATGCTGGGAGGGATTGAGGGCAGGAGGAGAAGGGGATCAGAAGGGCAGAAGGAGAAGTCGGCATCACCAACTCGATGGACATGAGTTTGAGTAAACTCTGGGAGATGGTGATGGACAGGGAGGCCTGGTGTGCAGCAGTCCATGGGGTCGCAAAGAGTCAGACACAACTGAGTGACTGTACTGAACTAAACTGACATGATAAGTCTGTACTAAGCATTTAACAAATGATTTCTCATATAAACCCACAAAATAACTCTGTAAGACAATTACTATTTCCCTTATTTTGCAATGACATCCTAAGCCCCAGTAAATTCCCAGGATATTAGGTAAAAAGTGGTACACCTAAGTCTTTATGATTCTAAGCCAAATGCTTCTAACTCCATGCTTTATTGTTTCTTATTCACTCAAATCATTTACCATATATTTGGCACTGTATTTGTTATATGTAAACATATACATATATACACGTGTGTGTAATATATATGTTACATGCGTTTTTTATTCTCTCATTACAATAGCAATCACAAGCATTTCCCTCTACTATTAACTATGCTTATATTATTTTAATGAATCCTTAGTATTTCATTGCATGAATGTCTCAGATTTATGTGTTTTAACAATATTGTAATGAGTGTCATTGAACATAAATCTTTATGTTCTTTAAGCCTCTGATTATTTCCTTAGGATAATTCCTAGAACAAGTATGCTGTGAGAGTTATGAATATTTTTTAGGCTATTAATATTCATTCTGAAAGTGTAGGACAGTAGCATATATATCATTAAAGGTCCACTAAACTAAAATCCATTCACCTGGGGAGTAGGGCTGAAGGGTAGAAATACACTGATGAGAAGAAAAAGGAGAGAACTTGACAGAAATGCGGGGGAAAGCTTCTGATTAAGAAATGAGTTAAACCAAGGGTGAGCTGGGCTCCTAGGACACTGATAAACGTTGACAGCCAGTGTTCCTTTTTCCCTTTCGTGGCAGATTCACCAGGTCTCTGCCTGCATAACCCTCCTCACTTCTCTTGCTAATTCACAGAGTGAAATAGGAAAACTGCCACCTGCCTTCAAAAGTATTTGCCACTCTCCTAGTATCCCCAGCAGGAGGGCTTGCTGTGAGCTCTGAAGCTGCTTGTTCATGCCTATTATGTTCTGAGCTTTGTTAAAACAGGTGTGGCCAGACAGTGCCAATCCCTTTCTTCTGCTGAAATTCTTAGAGGAAAGGGTTTCGTGGCTAGCCCATGTTTATCAGCTAAGCAATCCAATTTTCCCTTCCTGTTGAATTATTATTCTGACTTATTCTGTGAGGACCGAGATGAAAGGCTTCCTGACTGCATTGTCTCCTATCTCATGCTTGCGTTCTAAGTCTCTGCTAGTTGGCCATGACCTTCCTGACTCTGCCTTCCTGGGTGGCCCTCCTGCTGCGTCTGTGGTCTGCATGCTCACCTCCGTCCCCTGAAAGGCGCTGGGAGGGTGACCATCTGGAAACTAGCTAGCAGCTTTCACATCTGGCACCCTCTTCTTCTACCAGGAAACCTAAGCCTCTAGCCATGTGTTTCTCTGTATGTGCTTTAGAATGCTAATAAAATGGCACCATTTGGCTCGTCAAACAAATGTTATTAAAGAGTTACCGTGTGCCAGACACTGTTAGTTTCCAGAGATATACAGAATAGACCACGGATCCTGCCCTTGAGAAATGTCTAGTTTAGTGAATCAGATAAATATACAAGTAAGCGGTTGCAATAAGTTTTTATAAGTACATATTAGAAATGGACCCAGGGTACCACAAAGAAATATCTAAATTAAAATGGGAGGTGATGGGGACTCTTCAGAGGAAATGGAGGGAGTCGTAAATGAGCTGTGGGTGTGAGGGAGGAGCAGAGAATGTTAAGGACAAGTGACAGCAGGGGGAAGGCAGGGGCCCATGAGACCACATAGTGTAACAGGTAGAGCTGCCATATTTATCAAATAAAAATGCAAGATGCCCAGTGAAATTTGAATTTCAGGTAAACAAAAAATAATATTTTCATATGTCTCATTCAATATTGGGAACATACTTGTACTAAAACATTTTTTTTTTTCATCTGAAACTAAAATTTAACTTGTAGTCCCATATTTTAGAGGGGACAGCTAGTGATTTTATGGACAGCATAATAAGTGACTAAACGAGTGGCCAAAAGAGAGGGGCAGGGATCATATCATGAAGAGTCACTCGGCCAGTCATTTAAGCATGATATTAAAAGTGATCATTAGAAGATTTATGGCAGGTAGTAATGACCATATTCACATGTTAAAGGCCACCTGTGCCTGGATGTGAGGCTTGAAGGAAGGTGGGCAGGCTGTTAAGGTAACTGAGTGAGGAGGAAGTTTGTGGGACTCAAGGCAGTGGGATTTCTTGCTGTCACTCCCTGTCTGTGTACTGGCTTCTCCCATGTTGTTCTGACAGTTCATTTACAGAAAGAGCTTCCTAGAACACCTTTGTTATAGATCCAAAGTGGCCAGAAAGCTTAGACTAAAGACACCTATAATTTATCCCTAGAGAATGCACTTACAATAGAGGGAAAGGAGATTAACTCTTCTGAGACTGTCAGATGGGCATGATGGCACAAATTAAAAAATATATATATTCCAATAGATCTTAATACATACTAGATTAGACAAACTGCAGAGAAGCTGGACTTGGGCTGGACTCTTCATTAATCGTTTGAAGAAATAGAGCCTCTAATCTTAAACAACTTGCCCGGCCTCCATGACCCTTCAGGGCTAACAGCTGGTTCTGAGCACAGACCTTTTGATCCAGGGCTTTTCAGCGACATGATTTGTTTTCTCAGTTATCCTTGGTTGTTGAAAGAAATTATAGCAAACTTCGGAGTGAGGTGTGAAGGCAGACACTAGGCAGCCAGGAGAGGGCAGATGGGCTATTAGGGAATGAGCACAGTGTGCCTCCAGTAGAGCTTGCTGTCAGATGGAGGAGATGGAAATGGACACCACTGCCCAACAAAACGACAGTGTGGCCTGGGCCATCCTCTAAATGTAGACTAACTGCCATGAGAGCTGAGAGGAGGATGGAGAGACTCATCTTGAGTGAGGAGACTGAGAAGAGCCTCATGGAAAGAATGCAATCTGCACTGGGCTCTGCAGGATTGGGGTTGATGACAAGGATGAGAGAGGAGCCATGACACCTTTGTTGTGTTCAAAGTCATCATGTGTCAAGGTCACACATGGACCTTGTAGGAAAGATTGAGAGTGACAAGTGTAAGCAAGTGGGTAGGTAGCAGTGGGCAAAGAATCTTGGAAGCTCTGATTAGGAGTTTGGCCTGTATTCTGCAGACATGAGAAGTTATCAACTTTGTAAGCAGGAGAATAACCCCTTCATAACTGTGTTTTGGAGAAGGAAATGGCAGCCCACTCCAGTGTTCTTGCCTGGAGAATCCCAGGGATGGAGGAGCCTGGTGGGCTGCCATTTATGGGGTCGCAAGGAGTCGGACATGGCTGAAGCGATTTAGCAGCAGCAACTGTGTTTTAGAAAGTGAGCTAAGGCAACAGGAGGGAGATGCTTACAAAGAGGAGGAATTTAAGGCCAGAAGACAAGTAGGATCATTAAAACATATCAGGAGTGCTTCTGAAGTTAATTCTGTGAATCTCTGGGCCCATGAGCTGCTACTCGGGGGGAAAAGAGGCTCCTAAGCATGTTTGGAGACACTGACTGTTACATATCTCTCTTTATGTCTAAACATATTTGAACACATATTTTTTTTTTAAATAGGTCTACAGAACTAAGTAAACTGACATTCAAAATACTTAATAGTAATGAATGAATACTAACTAAACAGAATGGATGGCAGAAAGGTCTAGAAGGCTATCTGCAGTTGTTTCTAAAGCGAGTTTAGGAAAACACCAATTCTCAAGGCTGATACTCACCCAATTTTCTGTCATACAGCCCAGGCTAATTGTGAAAATACTGGAACATCCAGTTTGAAAAGCTCTACTTTACCATAAAAGCTGAAAGGAGGTGCAAATATTTCCAGAGCTCTTCTTCCTCCTGCTTTCCTACTGCTCCTAAGTCTTTATCAAGCCGAAAGCTTCACCTGTATCCTGCAGCAGGACCCTTGCCACTACAGGTCAACGGCCCACCCCCCCTTATCTCAGGGCTTATCCAGTTAGGCTTTTCTCCTAGGTGTCATGACTTGCAAAGAAGAAATACAGGTTGGGTTGTTCAATGGGGCTCTGGAAAAACTGATGCAAATGAATTACTCTCTTCAGCTTTTCAACATGATTTTTTTAAACAAAATCTTGGGAAGCTGCATAATATTAAAAGAAAGAATAAAATAATCTACCTACATCTCCCAAAACTGGAAAAGAGGAAGAATGAAATAACCTACCCACATCTTTCAACACTGGAAAAGAGTTACCAATACACTTGTTTATATATAGAAGTACAGTAATAAAGGACCATTTTAAAGAAAAAAAGAAAAGGAAGGAAGGAAGGGAGAGAGGGAGGGAAGTCAAATAGATATATAGAAACAGATGTATATGATAAATCTGCACAGCTCTGCACCTAGTGGGGCTTCCCTGATGGTTCAGAGGTTAAAGCGTCTGCCTCCAATGCAGGAGACCTGGGTTTGATCCCTGGGTCGGGAAGATTCCCTGGGGGAAGAAATGGCAACCCACTCCAGTATTCTTGCCTGGAGAATCCCATGGACAGAGGAGCCTGGCAGGCTACAGCCCATGGGGTCGCAAAGAGTCTGACAGGACTGAGCGACTTCAATTCACTTCATTTCACTTCTGCCCCTAGTGACACATACACAAAAAGAAAGGAAGAAAGAGGGAGCACAAGATTATATGTTGTTAGTAACCAACATGGGAGAAGGCAATGGCACCCCACTCCAGTACTCTTGCCTGGAAAATCCCATGGACAGAGGAGCCTGGTAGGCTGCAGTCCATGGGGTCGCTAATAGTCGGACACGACTGAGCGACTTCACTTTCACTTTTCACTTTCATGCATTGGAGAAGGAAATGGCAACCCACTCCAATGTTCTTGCCTGGAGAATCCCAGGGACGAGGGAGCCTGCTGGGCTGCCGTCTATGGGGTCGCACATAGTCGGACACGACTGAAGCGACTTAGCAGCAGCAGTAGCAGCAGTAACCAACATACATATAGAACTTTACAGTTTATCACCATGTAACAAGTTTTCTGATGTGGTTGTTAGAACATACCCATGGATAGTTAACGCAGGAGTTATCTTCCCATTTTATAAATAAGAACAAAGACTAGATAGCTATTTAGTGCTTTGTTCAGGGTCACACACTTAAGTGTGGAAGAGCCTCCTGGGATGCCAATTCATTCTCTGTGACTCTACATTTTCTATTATATGTTATTGATGCAGAAGCTCTTCTAAGAAACAAAATCTTTTACCTTTATATGATCACTGATTTAAGGTTTGGGTACCTTAAGTGGTTTTTGGTATATTTTTTAAGTTAGAAAAATTTCTGCAGCGTTTCTAATATGCTGGTTCAGCAGAATTTAAGGAAATGTATTAGTCTTGTTTTCAGCGGTCCTGAGACGGTACACAATTTGCTGTGTTCATCTGTATTCACAAACTGTCGTCAGGAAATATTCTGCAGCACTTGAGCCCAGAAATCACCACTGTGTACTACTTCTGAGACTGAACTAAATAACACTTGGTCCATTAGGCCATTCTCCCTAGAAATCCAACTGCTAATTTCCACACACTGATCTGACTTTTCTTTCAATATTCTTGATGTATTTTTAATTGATCTCAGTTCAGGGAAAGAAAATATACTTCAATTTCTTCTCCTTTTTGTCTTTCCCAAAAGAAGTAGGTAAGCAGGGGCTTTTTTACCCACTGTTGGGAACTCAAAGAGAAGTCTGCCTTTTTTCATGGAATTGAAGGGAAAGCACATAAGTCAACAAAAAGAGGAGAAATGGTAGATTACTGGTGAATGACACAGTTGTTAAACTTTGCTGCTTTTTCTAGTTTGAGAAACAGCATTTATTTTTTGAAAGACTCATCAGGAATTAAAGTTTTGTAGACCACGGACCTCAGTAAGCTCGCTGAAAACTGGGGATTGTAATAGCAAATATTTGAGAGATACCATATACTCTGTCATGCTGGGAGAATAACAGTGTGTGTGAAACTTCTGTGCCTCCAAGACACCACTGGGAGTTGTGGGGGATTTAACTTTTTTTAGCCCAGTGTCATGAAGCTATTTAACAAAAAGATATACATATATATATACACACACACACATATATACATAATATATATACATACACACACACATAAATACATATTTAGGATAACCCATGTTAATCAAAGGATATACTTTAAGCAGCAGTCCATTCATATTTAAATTCAATCACAATCTTATGTTTAAATTAACCAGTTAATTTTAAGATGTATGCACCCTGATATTCATAACAGTACCACGTACAATAGCCAAAACATAGAAGCAACCTAAATGTCCACACACAGGTGAATGGATATTACTTCCACAGTAATACAGCTTCTTTACCTGTTCTCTTTAATTACTTCTATAATCACTTGTCTTCAGACCAATTTTAGAAAGAGATTTAAAGAGAACTGCTTCCAACTGACTTTTCGATACAAGATGCACCCTCAAGGCATATGCCATTCAATTCTGTTCTTTGGGAACTGTCTATATTTTAACAAGGATTGTGCATTATATGTGTTCAAGTCTAACTGCTTGCTGAGCAAACTGCTCTCTACACAAAAACAGTGAACACCACTAGGCTAGGCCAGAGGTTCCTTTCTCATTTTGCGATCTTCTACTACACCAAGCATAGTGCTTTCTACTGGTGCTTTAGTCGCTCAGTTGTGTCCAACTCTTGCGACCCCATGGACCGCAGCCTGCCAGGATCCTCTGTCCATGGGATTTTCCAGGCAAGAGTACTGAAGTGGATTGCCATTTCCTTCTCCAGGGGATCTTCCCAACCCAGGAATCGAACCCAGGTTTCCTGCATTGCAGGCAGATTCTTTACTGACTGAGCTATGAGGGAAGCCCCCGCTTTCTACTAGAGGCACTCAACAAATAAATGTTCAGTTAAATCTAATGTTATTCTTGGGAGTGTTTATGCATGTTAGTAATACATTACTTGACTTAAAGCCAGTGACTTTGTGAATCTTGGCTACCCCACTGATAAGCTGTGCTACATGGAAAATTTATTTAATCTCTCTGAATCTAACTCCTCATATGTAAGATATTAATTGTAACATCTACCCTTCTGGGTTATTGTGAGGATCAAAGATAACTTAACATAAAATACTGAGGCTATCATTTATCACATAGAAGGCACTTAGTAAACAGTAGCTATTACTATCCTTTGGGCTTCCAGGTGGCTGAGTGGTAAAGAATCCATCTGCCAGTGCAGGAGACATAGGAGATGCTGGTTTGATCCTTGGGTCAGAAAGATCCTCTGGAGAAGGAAATGGAACCCCACTCATGTTCTTGCCTGGAAAAATCCCATGTACAGAGGAGCCCAGATGGGGTCTCAATGAGTCAGACATGACTGAGCATGCACAGTTATCCTCACTTTGTCAGCTTCTGATGATATTTAGGTACCTGTATGAGTTTGAAACTATAAAAAGATTTTGCCAGTAGTTCTACTGTTTGATGTTTCACTATATACCTGTTTTTATTCCAGAAGGTTGACAGCCGGCAGTTTTCTGAAGGAAACTGCTCCATTTATTTGACTAAGATGTTAAAAAAAATTTATTGGATTTTTACAAAAAAGCATTATTTACAGTACCCACAGTGGTGTGCCTTGAGCACATAAATAGAACTTAAAACATGACCTCTGTCATCAGGAAACTAACCTTGTAATTAGATTGGTAAGATCAAAACTCATGTAAGAATCAGAGAGTAAGTCACTACTAAAAATTATTATACTGATAGTAGCTTGATAGATTTCAGAAAGGGAGCTATCAGCAGAAGTCTTCAAGAACACTGGTAGCCTCAGGATTTGAATGGCACAGATGAGAGGTATCCTGAAGAATATGCACACGTGTAAGAGGTAAACGTAGGAATAAACATGTGGGTGGGGACCTTGGACTAAGATAGTGGAGGAAACTGGATGCATAATCAGAGCCAACTAATGGTGACCTTTTGCCTAAAAGGAACAGAACTCCAACTCAAACTTTCTTAGGCTAAAAAGAAAATATACTGTCTGTATTAACCAGAAGTTCAGATCTTCTGGCAAGGCTAAATCCTGGATGGGGAAAGATATTGTCAGAGCTGTCTCTTCTCTCAGCTCAGCTTCCCTGGGTGATGGCCTCTTTCCTTCCAAATTCTAGAAGCCTTCTTCCATGTTGCCCAGGAACATGGCTTGGGGCAAGCCCAAAATATCTGGTTACAAGCTTAGCAATTTCAGTGAAAAGAGCATTTCTATATACCAGCATTTTTTAAAGTATGATTCACAGATGCCTGGAGGGTTCACAAGGCATTTTCAGGGATCTACAAGGTCAAACGACTTTCATACTAATACTAAGACATTATTTCCTGTTTTACTGTGTTGATATTTGCTCTAATGATGCAAGTGCAATGTTGGCTAAAATTGCTGGTGTCTTCAGCAGAGGCTCTAAATTGTACTAATAAGTCACTTGTTTACTGCCACATGGTCATAGAAAAAAAAAATTAAAGCCACTTTTATTTAACAATTGCTATTGAGGAAAACAGTAAAAATTATCAATTTTATTAAATCTCAACTCTTGAGAACACAAGTTTTTAATATTCTGTGTAACAAAATAGGAAGTGTATACAAGACACTGTTGCTTCTTACCGAAATATAGTCAAGTGGTAAGGAAAAGTACCTGGGCAACTGTTTGAGCTGTGAGCAGGACTAGCCACATTTACACAGAATACTGTTTTAACTTGACGGAACAACAGATAAACTGTGGTTACTAAGATCTGACATTTTCTGGACAGTGTTTACTGCAGATTATAAAATTTGAGCTTTCTCATTTTGAATTTTAGAACATGTGTGTGTGCCATTGTGAGTATGACACAAAGACTTTTCTGATGAGGTCACTGGTGATGTTGGCTGGAATGTGGTTTTTTGGCATCTTATAATGCAGTATGTCAATATTTGCATATCTCAGTGAACTCATATTTTCCAAATGATCAACACATGATAAAGTCACATATAGGTAAAAACATATTCAAAGGACATAACAGGTCAGTGCAATTTATTAAAACTGAGTAGAAAAAGGTCATTGATGTGGTTTCAGATCCCACATTGCAACTAACCTTTAAGAAACTACCACTTGTCAAGTTTTAGTATAATATCAAAGACAAATATCAGTAATAATAAAAAGGGCTATTAAAATAATCATCCCTTTTCCAATAACATATCTATCAGAGGTCATATTTTCTTTATACAATATATACATTTAACTATAACAATATATTATACAGATTGAACGCAGAACCAAGTTTGCCTATTAAGCCAAATACTAAAGAGATTTATAAAAATGTAAAGCAGTATCATTCTTCTCACATTTTTTGCTTTAGAAAACATTTATGCATTTTAAAATATTTATGTGCCTTGACAATGGCTAGGGTAGTTTGGATCATGGGAACAGCTCTTTTTATAGGAGAAGGCAGTGCTGTGATAGCAGCCTCCATTTTAAATGCAGAGTGTTATTGAGAGAATAAGGGAATAGTGAAATTGGACAGGCAAGCACAGCATTTGTACTCTGCAGACAGTGATATTCACACTGGTCATTTCCGAAATATTCCCCACGAAGCTTCATGCAGATTATGTCAGTGGAGACAACCAGAGTGAGAGGCACATCCTACATGCCAGCAGCAGGACTCCAGACATGGAATACGGAATATCTGGGCTTAAATTATGATAATAAAACTAGAGAGCAAAATACATACCAAAAAATGAAAGAATAATAAGACTCTCTATCATATAGGTATGAGATACAGGAAAAGAGGTAAAGACGACTCCAAGATTCCCAGCCTTGGAAAGTGTTGAGATATTTCCTTATAAGGAAATTTTGAAGTCTAATTAGTTAACATTTATGAAGTGCTAAGTATTACATGAATATGGAAAGTGGTAAGGATGATTACTCTATGGGTCTATTTTTATACCGTATCTTTCTTATCAATTGTTGCCTCATTCACATTATAGGATTAGAAAAGAAGAGTTTAAATGAAAAGTCACGGGGTGAGGAGTACTTTCAGATGGCATTTGGAAGTAGAATGTTAATCAACAAGACAGAGAAATGTGAGGAATCTAATCATGGAAGGAGCAGACAAAGCTAACTGTGTGAATTAAGCTAGTATATGAGGAAGAAAGATGCCTAAGAAGACAGGAGGGTAGAATAACAAGACCAAAATATGTTATGCTCTACTGCTCCTAAGTCACTTCAGTCGTGTCCAACTATGTGTGACCCCATAGATGGCAGCCCACCAGGCTCCCCCGTCCCTGGGATTCTCCAGGCTAGAACACGGGAGTGGGTTGCCATTTCCTTCTCCAATGCATGAAAGTGAAAAGTGAAAGTGAAGTCGCTCAGTCATGTCTGACTCTTAGCGACCCCATGGACTGCAGCCCACCAGGCTCCTCCATCCATGGGATTTTCCAGGCAAGAGTACTGGAGTGGGGTGCCATTGCCTTCCCCGATGTTATGCTCAGGAAAACTTAAAGCTCACTGACAGTGACTTGATCTCTCTGAGGTGCTGAGTTAAGTGCTGTCGAGGTTTCTGAGTTGTTTTGTACCAGTCATGGACTGTTGGTCTGGTGACATTTGTCCCCACTGATCATCATCTGAGACGTCAGGGCTCGGATAGCAGTATGATTAAAGATCACAGATCACCATAACAAATATAATGAAAAGTGTGAAATATTGTGAGAATCACCAAAATGTACCAGAGAGACATGAAACGAGCCAATGCTGTTGGGAAAATGGTGCTGATAGTTTTGCTGCATGCAGGGCTGCCACAAACCTTTAATTTTTAAAAAAATGCAGTATCTGTGAATCATAATAAAGCAAAGCAAAATAAAACAAAGTATGTTCATATGTTACATAAACAGTAAAATAAATTACACAACAGTATCACACATGAAATTTATTTGCTACATCATTTAAATAATAATAATGTGAACAAACAAGCTGGAGTTAGAAAAAGCACAAAATGCTACCATACATCATCGATATGATTAACATCATAAAAAGACTTTAGAACAATTTCTGGCTGTGCAAACACTAACTTGCAGCAGATCAACACTCCTTCGAGTACAACTAGGAAGACCGTATAAAAATTTTAAAGTCAATTGAAAGCATCAGACCAAGAAGCCAGAACTTGAAGGTCAAAAATTCCTGAGAGAAGGGAAGGGCAGAGAAGTAAAACCAAAAATAAGTTCTGCTTTTCCCTTTGAAGCATTTGCTGAATCATGAGCAGTGCAAGAATACAGGCGAAGAAGTCCAGAACAAAGTGTCAGCTAAAAGAGAGAGTGATAAGCAATCTCACTGTGTTCTGGAGACAAAAGTTGAATTTCAGGGCTCATCAAGGAGGTGAAGTCACCATGAATACCCTAGCTTTCAGATGCAGCCTCTGAAGGGCAACATCCTGAGAGTAGACTGAACATACTCAAGGCTTTGAAAAATGCTGCCGTCCAGACTGGAGTCACTTCTATCCCTGAATGAATTAAAGAGATCTACCTCTATTTTTAACTTATCATAGTCTAAAATTAATTCCCTCCATGAAGGAATTATTATAATCATACACAGTGTCTAGCATTCAATTAAGAATTACTGGGTATATCAATAAACATTATCAAGACAAAAAAATAGAATTTAGAAATAGACCAACAGATAATCCAGACATGAGAGTTATCAGCTGCAGACATTAAAATAGCTGTGATTAATATGTCCAAAAAAATGATGATAAGAGAATTATGGAATAAAAGTAGAATGTATTTTTAAAAATCAAATAGAAATTCTGTAACTAAAAAATACAACTGAAATAAACAACTGGAGAGATAAGTTCATCGGTAGATTGGACTCAGTGGAAATGATTATTTTACTGAACAGAAAGATAGAAAATATGCAGATTAAAGCATGAAAAAGTATGGAGAATTCAGAAAACAATATAAGAAATATATAGGTGAGATTAAAAATTGATTAATGTAATCAGGGTTCTAAAATTATAACATAGAGAATGAAGCAGGAACAATATTAAATTAGGTATTAAAGTCCTATAATCTTCTACAAATGAAGACCATCAACCCACATATTCAAGACATAAAAAATAATAAATTCACACTTAGTCTTATCTCATAGTAAAAGTGATAAATGCTAAAGAAACAGAAAAATCTTAAAGATAGCCACAGAAAACAGTTGCGTTATTTTCAAAAAAGGAAAAATAAGATTGGGCTAAATTTTTAACAAAAAAGATGGCAGCCAGAAGATAATTAAAGGATATATATAGTATCAAAAATAAAGTTTCGAACTAGAATTAAACAATTGATGAAAATATTCTTCAAAAATGAAGGTAAAATTGAGATATTTTGAGACAAACAAAATGGAAAAACATCACCAGTTGACTTTTCTAAAATGATTCTAAAGGAAATTCCTCAGGCAAAAGAAAACAGTTCTAAACAAAAACATAAAATTTAAGAAGGAATAAAGGGTGGCAGAAGAACTGATGCTTGTGAACTGTGGTGTTGAGAATCCCTTGGACAGCAAGGAGATCCAACCAGTCCATCCCAAAGGAAATCAGTCCTGAATATTTATTCGAAGGACTGATGCTGAAGCTGAAATTCCAATCCTTTGGCCACCTGATGCGAAGAACTGACTCATTTGAGAAGACCCTGATGCTGAGAAAGATTGAAGGTGGGTGGAGAAGGGGACGACACAGGATGAGCTGGTTGGATGGCATCACTGACTCAATGGACATGAGTTTGAGTAAATTCTGGAAGTTGGAGATGGTCAGGGAGGCCTGGCTTGCGGCAGTCTGTGCGGTGGCAAACAGTCAAACATGACTGAGCAACTGAACTGAACTGAAATGGTGGCAGAAAGTGGTAAATAATGGGATAAATATAAATCAAATTTGATTGTACAAAACAATAATAGTAATGGGCTGCAGAATTTAAAATTTACCAAAAGTATATGATACAATAATGTGAAAGGCAAAATAGGAATAGATGGAGTTAAAGTATTCTAAGATTCCAGCATAATCAAAGAATTGGAGAAAAGTAATATTTTTATATTAGACTGCAATAAATCAAGGGTAAGCATTAAATAATAATAAAAGAAAGTATAATAGACAAAAGTAACTGAGATTAAAATGAAAAATAGAAGTGTTCTATTACTCAAAAAGAAGTTAGTATAGTAAAATGATGAATATGAGAAAAACATGACTAACAAACTTGATACATTTCATATAAAATAGCACCCACATTAATTGCTGTATATGTATGCTTTTCACACTCAAATGCAGTATTTACCAAAACTGGCCATATACTGGGCTATAAAGCATTTCTCAATATATTTTCCAAAGATTAAAACCATATGGAGAATATTCTCTGGCTGAGATAATGCCCTTTTGTTTGGAAATTAAATAATATAATTCTAAATTAATTCATGGATCAAGAAGAAATCACAATGAAAAATTTTTTAATATTTTGAACTTAATGATAGTAAGTATAAGACATAATAAAACTTGTGGAATGCAGTTAAAGCCATCCTTAGAAAGAGATACATACCCTGCGATTGATATATCAGAAAAGAAAGAAATGTTGAAAATCAATGATCTAAGAATTCAACTCAAGACCTTATATAAAAACTGAACAAATTAACACCTCTCCCCAAGATTAATTGGAAATTAATAAAATAAGACACGATTAATTCAATAGAGAAAATCAAGAACACTGAAAGATACTGTTAAATATATATAAAATGGATAAACCTGTTGGAAGATTGATATGGAGTCGAATTAGGGTGAGCATGGATCATAAGGGCTTCCGTGGTGGCTCAGATGGTAAAGAATCTGCCTACAAGGCAGGAGACCTGTGTTCGATTCCTGGGTTGGGAAGATCCCCTGGAGAATGGAACAGCTACCCACCCCAGTATTCTGGCCTGGAGAATTGCATGGACAGAGAAGCCTGGCCAACTACAGTCCGTGGGGTCACAAAGAGTCAGACACGACTGAGCGACTTTCACTATCACTTCTCTATGGATCATAAAGGCCAAGGCTGTGAGGAGTAAGCAGCCAGTAGTCAAGTCACACCAGCTATTCACATAAAAAGAAGAGGCTCAGAGGCTAGGCTGTCAGAGGATTTGGTGGTTATTGATTCTGATGCCCAAGAAAACAACTGGGATCCTGGTCAAATGCACGGTTCATCCCAGAACTCAGTGACAGCACCCTCTGCCTTTCCCCTCGTCACCTGCCATCGCTCCCTTCGTCCTCTTCTTGCCTCCTCATCACGTTTCCTTCTGACTTCCTCCCTGTCCATTATTTTCTTACACATTCTTTTCTTCATGTCTCTGCTCTGTTTTTAAAGATTTGATTTACCTGTCCCGTTTCTCTTCCCACTGTTTTCTCTTTGCCCCGGCCGCCTGCCCTTCAGTGTTGGTCTGCCTGCCTCTCTCACTGTCTCCTCCGCACAGCTCATTTCCTTTCTCTGCCACGTGCTTTTCCTTTCCTTCCTTTCCTCCATCCTGGAGTCTCTTGTTGCCCATCATATTAAATGACATATTTTTTTTCCTAAATTGAATGTAACAATTCAGTGAAGCTTTAAAACCCCAAATGTTAACTTTTACAAAAGATATTCAGAATTTTTTATATTTCTCTCTTTTAAAAAGATATAAGCAAACAAATCATTTCCCTTTTATTCATCTAACTTCTTGGGAGATTTTTTTTCCCCCCAAGAGTGTCAGTGATTCTTAACAAGAAAAAGAAATTTTTCCCTACTTGTTTTCAAATTCCCTAAGCCATCGTTTAAAAAAGCATCACCAACAATGAAGTTCTTCATGCATTATTAAATTCTACCATCGCACTGATTTACTATTTCTTTGTTACACCACAGATAGAGAAGATGAGAATCTGACCTGGCCTGCTGTTATAAATGGTAACAATTATATTCACCGCAGCTAGGTTTCTTTGAACATCGCAGTTAAAAGAGATGAGCATCTAGCCCAATAATAGCAGTAGCCATAGAAGCCATGGTAATAAAAAGCAATCACTAAACCAATAATAAGTTCTCAGAATACATTGTTTCCTTGGCACTGACCAGCAGTTCATTTTAACACAATAAGACATCATTTCCAAATGATGTAGGACAGGTTTAATGCGATTGTTGCACATTCTTCATTTGTTCACCCAGATCTCCATGGGTTTTCTAACCTCTAATATTGAAATTGCTACTGAGGTTTATATCCTCTGCTATCAGTGTGGTATTAGGAAGCTGGAAAAGGAAAAAGAAAAACAACCCCAGATTTGAAGAATTTATTGTCTTCCATAAGCACTTGCATCAACGAGGCTGAGCAGCTGGCTCAAAGCTCTTAGGATATCACCATCTGTAGTCGAAAGGGGAAAAATGAGTATCTGGTTTTTCAAAGGGTAAAGAGAGTACAATCATATTTATTAGGTGTTCAAAGCTTTGACAAGAGAGGCCTGTCAGACATTATCAGCATGTGCCAGTTGGCACGCAGACTGTGGACATATTGTCCTTTAAAGTTGTCGGTTTACAAGTCTCAACCGATGTTTGCAAATCTGCATAGCAAAAGCCAGTTGTATTGTCCTGATCCCAGGAAAATTCCTCAGGGGCCACTATTTAAAAATTACATTACAATGTACTTTATAAGTATTCATAGATAGAGATATGGAGAGAGATCTCTCTATATATACAGAGATACTTATGAATATTAGGAAATTATACCTAGAAGATTAGATGTAGACAGATATTTTATATCGATTTGGACACTATGGATCGTATACTATTTTACACAATTATTTGATGATGTAAGAATTTGCTGACCGTGCTTGCTCGGGCAATCCTTTCTCTATACTTTTCCTTCTCCATTCGACAGCCTCCATTCTCTTTCCTTCCTGGGACCCAGTTCTTAAGCTTCTTGAAATCTCTTGCATCATTGACAAAATATATTTATAAAATAAACCTAACTAACATATTTTAGTACTAGCATGTTATAACACAGGAAATATGAAAGAAGACCCCAATAAGTGGGAGAGAACAATACTGTTTTGAGAGGGAAAGACTATATTACAGAAGATATCAGGTTTTCCCAAATAAATATATACTATAAGATAATTCCAATCAGAGTTACAAGGAGTTTTCTTCTTCTTTTTGAAACTTTACAAAATGATTCTAAGATATATTTAGAAGAATAGACAGACAAAAATCACTAAGTTTTTTTTTTTTAAATAAGCTAATGAGGAGGAACAAATTAAACTATGTTCTGCAGCTACAACAATTAAAACCAGTGTGCTAACTGTGCAAGAATAGAGAGGAGAACAGAACAGACTATTGAGATGGTAAATTGCATGCAGGCAGAGCCCACATGTGTTTTATTCATGACTGTTTTATTTATCCTGATGTCTCCATAGTGCCTGAAACATAGCAAACACTCATAGAATAAATGAGCTAGCAAAGTCAAGGCAATATAAATAGTATTGGAATATAAATACATATATAGCAAATGAGAAAGACAGAATGATAAACCAGTGAAAAACAATTATTTTATTCAAAATGTGTTGAGAAAAATCGCCATTTGGAGAAATAATAAACTATTTTAATCTTCACCTCACAGAAAGCATGAAAAGATACTGACTTCATCTATAATTACATGTAAAAAATGAAAATCCATTTAAAAAAACTAGAAAGAAAATCATAAATATGAATTTGACCTTTGGATTGGGTTTGGGGGAGCCTCTTGGAGGAGAGGAAGACTTTCAGTTTTAAAAGCAACATCAGATATCATAAAGGAGAAATCATTTCCAACGTCAGTATTCAGCGCCTCTGAGTGTGGCCACATATGCATGCCCCACGTAACTGTAGAAACTGTCCTTCTCATGGGAATGGGTCCCCTGGAGGTGAGCTACGTGGGATTTCTGCTGGACCACAGCACACTCCCAGTAGTTCTGGCCTCCTGGAGGATACCAATTCAGCTGGCAAAGACTTAGGAGCACTGACAGATCCCTTTTATGGATCAGCACCACAGAAAGCTTATGCTCTGCTCTCAGCTTAGATCAGGAGTTCTCCAGCAACATCAGCATCACCTGACCCACACAGGACCCCCTGAATTAGGAACTCTGGGGTGGGACCCAGCACCTGTGCTGATGCTGCTGATGCAGGCTAAAGACTGGAAACCACTGGGTCGGTTGAAACAAACCACCATCCACAATACAACTGAATCCACAGGTACTTCTTGAGTCAACTCCACTTTCATTACCATTATGAACAGCAAGTATCATTTTTCTACCCACTGATCATGTTCTCCTGTACCAGACCATTCAGCCAATCAGCTTTTGAAAAATCTGTTTTTATCAGGATAATCTGATCATGCTGGCACCCAGGAAGTTTTCACAGTACAATATGTTCACGATACAGAATTCACAAATCAAAGATGTGGAGAACAATGACAATACCTAAATCCTTAAGTAGTCCAATTCTAAATTCATCCCAATTTTAAATGACCACTATGGTAACCCACTCCAGTATTCTTGCCTGGAAAATCCCATGGACCGAGAAGCCTGGTAAGCTACAGGCCATGGGGTCACAAAGAGTTGGACACGACTGAGCGATTTCACTTTCTTTCTTAAAGAACACCTGAAGATAAAAAGAGAGAGAGAGAGAAGGCAAGATATCACTTGGTAGCATTAGAAATACATGATGAAATGACAGTTGATGCTAAATGATAGTGATCATTTTCCAGAAGAAATAAAGGAGGTGAGGAAGGCAGGGATCATGCTGGAAGACAGGTTTGAGATATCCATGTCCACCCTTTCCCCAAAGTTCATTTTATCTCCACTAAGACTCCGTGAAAATGTATATGACTTGTAAGATAATTCCCAAATCCTCAAGAGGAAAGTAACTAAAGATCACGAACTGATAAGTCACAGAGAGAAAATTTAAAAAGCTCATTCATGAATGTGAAAGTAGCTAGCCTCTTTAGTAATGAACAACAGGAAGCTAAACCTATATAATTCAGTTTTTATTTATAACATTGTCAAATATTAGAAGAAAATGCTCAATGCTTAGAGTTTAAATTACCATAAACATTTTAGAAGGCAATTTGGCAAGCTACATTAAGAATTTTAAAATGCTGACTCTGACTCAGAAATTCCTTCCAGTTCTCAATTCTAAAGAAATGAATAGGAACACAGACAAAGATTTAGACCAAAAGATGTTTGTGCCAAGTTGCTTCAGCTGTGTCTGACTCTTTGCGACCCTATGGACTGTAGCCCGCCAGCTTCCTCTGTCCATGGGACTCTCCAGGCAAGAATACTGGAGTGGGTTGCCATGCCCTTCTCCAGGGGATATTCCCAATCCAGGGATCAAACCTGCATTTCTTATGTCTCCTGGATTGGCAGGCAGGTTCTTTACCACTAGCGCCAGCTGGGAAGCCTAAAAGATATTTACCTTGATGCTATTAACAATAACACAAATTAAAAATAATCTAATTGTCAAATTATAATAATATAAGAAATAATTTAAAATGTCTATGAAAAAACTAGGATAAAGAATTGAGTAACAGTATGTGTTCAAATATTTTAATTTAGTAAGTATATGCATAAATCAAAATGTTAATATTATTCAAGGATGAATGAAGATTATGAGTAATTTTTTTTTCTTTCACTTTGCTACATTCCCCTAGGTTTCTATTAGTAATGACATTTAAGGGGGATTAAGGCTACTTCATGAAAACCACATTTGGAATATTTGAGAAATATTTGAGACTATGTGATCTTTCTCAAAAACTACAAATCAGGATAACCTTTAATAAGTGTTAATGACATAATTATTCCATTAGGTTTAGCATTAATTAAATCTGTAAAGTAAGTCAACACTGGCTTATGATGTAAAGTCAGAGATTTGTTTATATGGCAAAATTCTCCTATCATATATAATTAAACATTTGGGGAGAAAAAAAGCAAACACATAAGTTTACTGGCTGTGAGTGGAGAAGAGAGGTATATTAACACTCCAACAGTATTTTCCTATCCATCAGAGTACCCTCTGCTTTTGTCATCACCACCAAATCCTCTAGGATGATTTCTCCCAAATTTGGAATGTTCCTGAAACTTCTCTCTTCTCTTACTTTTCTTGGTGATTTTAAAATATCAAATATAATAAATGCAATATCATATTTTATTAACAATTAGATACACTCCTTTTTGGTCATCCGATGTGACCATCCAACTCATTGGAAAAGTTCCTGATGCTGGGAAAGATTGAGGGCAGAAGGAGAGGAGGATGTCAAAGGCTAGATGGCATCACCAATGCAACGGACATAAACTTGGACAAACTTTGGGAGATGGTGAGAGACAGGGAGGCCTGGCATGCTGCAGTCCATGGAGTTGCAAAGAGTCAGACACGACTGGGCAACTGAACAAGCTTTCCTTTAATATCTTTTAGTTCAAAGTTTCAAATTCTGAAAAAACTATAAACCCTATACATCCATTTCAGAACAGGCAAGGACAAATAGATTTTGAAAACTTTCCTGCAAGATACTCTTGAAAAATTTATTTTAGCTGTAATCCTAAATCAGGACCAAAGATAGGCATGTTCAATTACAAAGAACAACTCTGTTTTCTAAGGTAGCAGTCCATTGCAGATAAGAGTTCAATTTCCTCCCAGACACTTGGTTCTCATTCAAACATGATACAAAACATGTTCCTGCCTAATTGACTGGATGGCATACAACTAACTGAAGCACCAATATTCGGCCACCTGATGCAAAGAGCTGACTCACTAGAAAAGCCCCTGATGCTGGGAAAGATTGAAGGTTGGAGGAGAAGGGGACAACAGAGGACAAGATGGTTGGATGGCATCATTGACTCAATGGACATGAGTTTGAGTAGGCCCTGGGAGTTGGTGATGGACAGGGAGGCCTGGCGTGCTGCAGTCCATGCGGTTGCAAAAAATCGGACACCACTCAGCGACTGAGCAACAGCAACAACATAAAACTAATCCACCCTGTACACGTTTAAGCATAAGTGACTGGTGGAGCTGGCATTAAGGATGAAGGTACAGGTGTAAAGCAGGGAAAGGATAACAGGTAGGAGCCCTGGGATGTCAGCCTACAGAGCCTACAAGACCAGAGAAGTGGCCAAGCTCCAGACCCATCCTCCTGGCAGAGCTGGGTGAAGTACAGGTGAGCTGATAACATGATAGGATACAGAAGACACCTTAAATTTAATAAGCAGCATATTTAACACACCTTAATGTGCCCAACTCATCATACCTACGGATGTCTAATTTGGGGCACAGGCAAACCCTCCGAGCAAACACTCCCTAAGTCCCTGACTGTTGGTTCATGACAGAAGACCAATCTTGTCATCACCAAACAACTTGGACAGGACTAGCTTTTGTAGCAGTTATTACTGATAATATTTACAGTCATGAATTTCAGTGTGTAAATATAAAACCTTATATCCCATTTTTGAGTACTGCTTGCTTCTCCAGTAGTCTTTTCTGCTACTGAGTCAAGTCTGTGATTTGCCAGTCTTTCTTGGGAAATACTGAAGTCTTGCCTCCTCCTTCATAACTAAAGAACAAAATCAGATTATGATTCAATAATTCTCTCACTGTGCCATGGAGAAGGTACACCAACATTTATCTTTAGTTCTTGAATGGGGCTTCCTCAGTGGCTCAGTGTAAAGAATTCACCAGCAATGCAGGAGATGGAGGAGACACAGGTTCAATCCTTGGGTGGGGAAGACCCCCTGGAAGAGGGCATGGCAACCCACTCCAGTATTCTTGCCTGGAGAATCCTATGGACGGAGGAGCCTGGTGGACTAAAGAGTCAGACATGACTGAAGTGACTGAGAACAAGCACAAATTGTTGAATAACTTGTCATTTCCCAGTCAGAGGGGGAGACTTGATTCCCAACTGAAGATAAAAGGAATTTCTTCATCCACATTTATAATTTCCATAATAGGAAGTCACTCCCGTATTCTTAAACTTGGTAAATAATTCCTTTATCGATACCCTAGTAGTCTACAACTCAATAAAATTACAGTGGCCATTTTTTGAGTCTTACTGTGTGCCAGGCACCGTACCAAACTGATTTACATGTGATAGCTTAATTCCCACAACTCTACTATCACCTCTGTTTTATAAACGAGAAGGCTATGGCCCAAAGAGCTAAGGAACTTGGTATAAAATCCCACAGCTACTAACTGGTAAGGCTTCCTTAGTGGCTCAAATGGTAAAAAATCTGCCTGCAATGCGGGAGACCTCGGTTCAATTCCTGGGTTGGGAAGATCCCCTGGAGAAGGGAATGGCAACCCACTCCAGTATTCTTGTCTGGAGAATCCCCATGCCAGAGGAGCCTGGTGGGATATAGTCCGTGGGGTCACTGTCACAAAGAGTCGTACATGACTGAGCGACTAAGCACAGCATTAACTGGTAAGATTGAGTTTGAACCAGAGTTCGGATACATGCCTGAATCCACAGCATACCACCATTCTACAAGCGTCTGCCCTTTTTCAAAGAGTTTCTAGTGACAAGATGATTTCAGTGACTACATTTTCATAATAAAACAATAAAAAAACACATTTTTCACAGAGGTTTCATGACAGTATTTGTTGTTATTTTTCTACTTTGTGTATTTGAGTAAGTACCACCAATAATAATGAAATATTCTTTGTACAAAATGTTAAAGACTATTTCAACATCTCTTAATAATATCAACAAGTATTATGAGTTGCTGCTGCTGCTGCTGCTGCTAAGTCGCTTCAGTAGTGTCCAACTCTGTGCGACCCCATAGACCGCAGCCCACCAGGCTCCCCCGTCCCTGGGATTCTCCAGGCAAGAACACTGGAGTGGGTTGCCATTTCTTCTCCAATGCATGAAAGTGAAAAGTGAAAGTGAAGTCGCTCAGTCGTGTCCGACTCTTCGCGACCCCATAGACTGCAGCCGTCCATGGGCTTTTCACGTCTCCTTAACTCATACATAAAGAGACATTGGAAGGAAGTTATCAGAGGATATATTCTTTAAAATACATTAAATTACTAAAAAATACCAAAATACTTGGGCATATAAGTAAAATGCAGATGGTTATTCTGAAGTGTATCAAGGGTGTATAGCCAAAAGAATTAATATCACAAATGATAAATCGCAAAATGACAACCTGTGGTTATTTAGTAAATAGAATGGTTATCCTGGATCCTTAAATACAACATTTCCTGAACACAATTAGGAATCCACAGACACAAAAGAAATTCAAAAGTATTCTTTCTGGGGTGATGGAAATATCCTAAAATGCGACTGTGATGCTGACTGTGAAATTCTGCATATGCTAAAATTCAGAGTTTTACATTTTAAATGGATGTTATAGTATATAAATTATATTCTAATAAAGGTATATAATAAAACATGGAAGAAAAAAGAGAAAATGTTGCTGAGGCTTTAAAAAATTCCTCTATTAATTACCATTTGCTAATGAAAACAAGCAATGAAGGTCATCTCACGTAATCCTCACAGCAGTCGTCTGGGTAGGTTTTCCTAACCCTGACAGACAGAAGAAGGGAAAAGCACTGGAGGTTTCCTAGATCTGAAGAGCAGGAGCCAGGAGGCAAATCCAGAATTCTCTGACTGGACTCCAACCAAGTGCTGGGTTTTACAATTTCCTTAATTCTGGGTACCCTTATAACACCTTATTTAAAATATCGAATAATTAGTTCAAATCCTTGCCTAACTAGCATAGGAGTGAGCAGCCTCATGAGAAACTGTGTTTGAAGTTTAGAGTATCAGATAAGCAAGCAGAAATCCCAAAGAAACCCTGGATTTTGCCTGGATTTTGCCTTTGTTCTTCACCCAAGGGTGCATGGGGAGAATGGTGTGTTGCTCCAAAGTCATCTTGAAAGGCTGCACAATCAGGGCCTATCAGAGGTATAACCTCAGCCTATGACACAGATCTACAGAGATGATCCTGCAGTTGATTAAAAAAATGCAATCTCCTAAAACACCAGCGGATCAATCTCACTAGCGTGGGGTTTGTACAAGCTTGAGATTCTTTCCTAGGAACTTGCAGCCTCAGAAATTCAAGAAACTGTCTTTTGGCTTCTGACCTTCAAACGCTTACAACTGCATTTCCTTCTGTTTGGAATATTCTCTCCAATTTTCTTTCAATCCAAGCTGCACATCTACATTTCTCTGCTTCGAAGTCATTTTGGGAAAACCTGCGTTGGTTCTGCTCTATGCCTTTCCACGTGAGTAAGGAAGCTGCTATGTGCTCTGAGGGCCTGCGGTCCACTGCTCTGGGCACTTAGCGTCCACTCTTGTAGGTGTGTCCATAATGGCCAAGGAGGAAAGACATTCATCTGCCACACTCACTACTAGTTCCCCACAACTAACACAGGGCAGAGGAAATAGTAGATATTCAGGAAATCATCACTGAGTAGCCTAACCTTACTTGGTGCTTTCAATGTGTTGTTTCGTTTTCTTTGTTTTATAGACTGCAGTTCCTATCTGTAAATTGTTCAGTCTGTGGGGATAAAGATACTTAAACAATGGTAATGTCATATGGTAAAGAATCATACTATAAAGAATCTGCCTGCAATGCAGGAGATCTGGGTTCAATCCCTGGGTTGAGAAGATCCCCTGGAGAAGGGCATGGCAACCCACTCCAGTATTCTTGCCTGGAGAATCCCCTGGACAGAGGAACCTGGAGGGCTATAATCCATGGAGTCACAAAGAGTTGGACACAACTGAGTGACTAATAAGTGACTAACAATGTCATACGGTAAGTATATGCATAAGCTATTAATTGAGGTACATACCAAATACGTGGGAAATTTTATTTACTCTCTGTGTTCACTTTTATTAAAATAAATAATTAAGATTCATGTGAAAGTGAAAGTGAAGTCGCTCAGTTGTGTCCGACTCTTTGCGACCCCATGGACTGTAGCCTACTGGGCTCCTCAGTCCATGGAATTTTCAGGCAAGAGTACCGTAGTGGGGTGCCATTTCCTTCTCCAGGGGATCTTCCCAAACCAGGGATCAAACCTGGGTCTCCCGCACTGCAGGCAGACGCTTTACCGTCTGAGCCACCAGGGAAACTCCATTTAAGATTCATAATATGAACCAAATACGTGATAGACTGGAACAGCAGTGACGTTTCTTGAGTGTTTGCTATCTGTCAGGCACTGCACCAGGAGTATGACATGTATTACTATGCTTCAAATTTATGACAATCCAACAAAGTCATGACTTTCATTTTACACACGAGGATACTGAAACCCAGGTAAAGTACCTACAACTAATAGCTGGTGGGTCTAATATTTTCCCTAAGACCCTTAGACTCCGGAGATTTCTTCCTCTCCACATTTATACTGCATGAATATTTATCTTTTCTCCATGAAAATCTGCCCATGGGATTAATATGAAGCAGACAGGATTCTTTAATATAATTTTTCTATTTTTTTAAAGGTTACTGCAAAATGGTGTTTTTAAAGCATTTATATAGAAATAAAAATGATACGAGCATTTTAAAGCAAGTAGATTTTTTTTTCAAAATCCAGGTTTTACATCAAAATTTTTGGCAAAGAAGAAAAAATTCTGCCAACTGATTTTATTAATTGTTCTAAGTATTCAGTTCATATTTGAAGCAAATTGATTCTCATAACCACTGTACAAGTAAAACTAATATAACAGATTTATTGAGGATCTTAACATACAGCAGTGTCTTCTGAGTATATATATGTATATAATAGCTTTCTAGAGAGGGAACTTCAATGTCAGCCAAAGAAATAATCTCTCACAGAGGAAAAAAAAAATAGATTGGACAATTCAGCCTAAGTACCTCAAGGTTTCCATGACAACCACAATTAGTACCATTTAACAAGAAAACAATGGGTTTGTCAGTTCAGAACAGTAGTCAAATACATGGTCTTCTAATTTATTTCCACTATTAAAAATACAAAGAGAGAGCTGAATACTGCACTGTGACTGCTCCCGCACATGCTCTTCAGAATTTCTGAGGTTGTGGGGTGATCACATCATTAGCATAACTAGTATTGATTGTGTGGGGTTGGTGGCGGGGTGGTGTGCTAAGATAGATGTTCTCTAGAAATCCCATCTGAACACTTACCACCATCCCAAATCAATTACCCTCTGCAAGATAAATAAGAACTGACACATTCTTTGTTCCAAAATGGTCAAAAGACAGGGGGGATTCCCCTGCCCTACCTGCAGTTTTGACCAGGCAGCCCACTCCAAATTACAAAGGTGAGCTAAAAGCAAACAAGTAAGCTGAAGCTGTCAGCATCATGATTAGAGCCATAAAAACTTTCTGATCACCCTTTTTTCTTGACTTTGCTTTCGAGAATGAGGAAATATGACCGCATCAATTCTCCAACATATAAACTTGGCTGTGATTACTGCCTGCCTTTGGCTGAGTCAGCACGGAGTTAGCCTATGAAGTAATGGGGCGTGACAGCCTCTGTCTTTCCCATCCACCAGTAAATGCTCTGCTGCAATGCCCTTCGCCACTGGCAAAGTTTGTGCATCAGCCTTCTTTATTTATTTGGTAGTTATTTGAGGTTGTGTAACAAGTCACAAGATAATTAGCTCCAAAAATTTTCCTCTGTAAAAAAATTTCCCCCATATACACAGGGTGGGGGAAATAAAAATAATTCCAAGTTTTGGTGACAATAGTTACCTTGAATTGATTACTCAAAAGCACTTTGCAAGCATTTTCTCATTTAATTGTCACAATAGTCCTATGAAGAAAATGCTATTGTCCACATTTTAAAACTCAAGAAATCTAATTCCAAAAAAGTAACAACCCCAAATCACACAGCCCAGTGGCCAAATAAATGTGAAGGTTTCAATCTCAGCTTCCTGGCTCAGGACTGGCAGTAATAATCATGCTACTCCAGTTGCAGAGTTTTGAAATTGCTAGGATTCCAGACCAAATAGATACTGTTAATGGAATGTATTCACACAAACTAATGTGTCTGCAGCATGTCTACGTGGCATTTCTTTTTTCAAGTTATTTGGCCAGAGAGAACAATGCAATAGAAAGAACAGAGTCCAGGGACCTGGGTTTAAATCCCAGCTCTGAAACTCAACTGCCAGATGATCTTGAACAAGCTTCTGGACCTTTCTGAATCCAAGTGTCCCTAACTGTTATACGCACCCCGCAGAGCTATGGGTAATACCAGCAGTGGCATATGTTACATGCTTTACGGGCAAGGGGCACTCTGAGAGTGGAGTCCATAATTATTTTGAGCTTCTTAAAATCAGAAATCCTTCAGATCCATCTCTGAACCCCATTCTACCAGCTGCTTCAAGAAACAAAGATTTTCTAGCAAAATCCAAGTGGATTGTCTGTATGCTCCGAGTCCTCCCAGTGGAGTTGATCAAGGGCTTTCATTTCACTTTTAAATGAGGAAAATCTTATCCTGACACTTTTATAACAGCGTTATCAGGTAAGGTTTCTAATCCCAGGGATCCTGTCATTTCTTTTTAATAAGGAAATTTTAGAGTCATGAAAAGATCAACTTATATGAAACAAGATGTTTTGAGGAAGAAATTAAACAGTTTTTGTTGTGTTTGGCCTGGAGTGCAGAGGTTGTATAAAGAGCCATATATGGTGCACGGAACACAACTAAAGCAGCTAAAATAGGACCACTGGCAGCGCTTGCTTAACTCTAAGGAAACAGGAGGGCTCTTTTGATCCTAATATATTCAAATAGATCCTGAAGAGGCCCTAGAAACAGCAGAGTGTTCTGCAATATTTAAAGGATGCTGCTGAGATTCACAGTGCTAAAATTAGACCTGCGGGCTGCTTCCTGCACTTTAGGCTAAACTTCCTTTCCATGCCTGTGATTATCTTTCTGGAAATTAAGGTTCTGTTTCATTTAAAAATCTGTTTACAATAAAGAGGCCCACAGAAGCCTAGCCTCTCCTGTCTTGCACATAGAGTTACCTACCCAGGACCACACCTGTGTTCTGTGAAAGGAAGAGGCTGACAAGAAACTGCTTTGGCCTGTGATCATGTCTCTCAAGGACTGTACAGGGGACATGTGGACCACCGTTTTCTCTGCAAATCCATTCACATTGCCAGCACCTCAAAACTGGGGTATGTATCCAGTATCTTTCCCTTCTCTTCAGAGTTTCAAAATTTCAGGGCCTTGAAATTTAACAGATTAATGTCTCAAAGTCCCCTGTACTCACTTGGAAGTTGCATTTTTAATTTTGGGGAAAAAAAATCAAAATAACAAATTTGACTTTTGGTGTTAAACTTTGTCAGTATTCTTGTAGGTGAGGAAAGTATTATAAGCCAAAAAAGCATTGGGCAAATGAAATGAAAAATTTTTACAAACACATACACACACACATGAGCTTACACATACATATATACACATATATACATACATATAAATGCAATTGCTCCCCATGAATGGCCTTGGTGAAGTCATCACTGGTACGATTAGCCAAGCCTCCATGGGGACTACGAGGCAATATTTTGAATTATCTCATTTCGTCTAGTCAAAATCCAGATGGCTGTCAATGAAGAATGCTTCCTCCTGCCTCCCCGGGCAAAGTCTGACTTTGTGTGATTCGTACCTCTTCGAGACATCTGCTTCTGTCACCAAAGGACAGCAGTGATCTTTGTTTAGGGTGAGTTCTGAGTAGAATAATATGCAAGCAGGAAGCCCATTGCTTGCTATTTTTTTCCTGTCTTTAAACATATTTTCAAATATTTTCCTTTCAATTCTGTATCTCAAGAAGGAGTTTTGGAATTACCATTTCAGTATGTAGCAGGTGGCTGGGAAGATACTCCGGAGGGTCGCATGTGCCCTCAGCGGCTCAGAAATACGAGACACCTGCAACTTGGCATCTCTGGCAAGCGAGCACTTTCCTTACAAGTTTTTAGCCTAAATGAAGCTCTCTCATTTAGAGACAGAGTTATCCTCTCTAAATTTTAAAATCAATCATTATGAATAATCTTAGTCATTGATTTCTGTATTTAATCATACAATCAGTAAATAATAGTGATATATTTGTGAAAGTAGACAACTTTAGTCTCTCCTTCCCTGACACTGATTGGGAAACTATCCTGAGTAATTAAAAATTAGAATCCAGTAAGTTGGGGGAAAAAGATGAAAAGAAAATCTTAGCTTGAAACTGAGGAAAACTATGGAAATCTACTCTCAGGAAAGCCAGCATTTCCACTTTCTCTCTTCACTGCTAGCTGATAAACTAGTTAGTGAACATATTTATGTTATTGTGTAATAATAAACATAGCGTAAAGAGCATGTTTTCAGATTAAGTAAACTTTATTGTCTCTGCTCTAGGCCAACTCTGAACAAGGTTAACATTTAACAGGAGTTTATATATATAATTATTATTATATAGAATTAATATATGTACAAATATTTTATAATATTTATATATATAAAGTGGAGAAGGTAATGGCATCCCACTCTAGTACTCTTGCCTGGAAAATCCCATGGATGGAGGAGCCTGGTAGGCTGCAGTCCATGGGGTCGCTAAGAGTCAGACATGACTGAGCGACTTCACTTTCACTTTTCATTTTCATGCTTTGGAGAAGGAAATGGCAACCCACTCCAGTGTCCTTGCCTGGAGAATCCCAGGGACGGGGGAGCCTGATGGGCTGCCATCTATGGGGTCGCACAGAGTCGGACATGACTGAAGTGACTTAGCATAGCATTAGCATACATATAAAGAATGGCAATCCTACATTAATACACACACACACACACACATACACATATATATAATATCCAGAAAAGGGGGGAAGTATGCATTGACATTTTAAAAACCTCTTCATTTTAGCTCTTGCATTCTCTGTTGGCAGCATCATAATTCCAGCAGTAGCAACTATGACAGCCAAACAAAGGATTAAGGCTGTTTGTGGAAAAGCAGCAGCAGTTGAATTCATAAGCAAGAGAAATTCAATATACTTGTAAATGCTGCTCACAATAGAAAACAAGAGAGATAAAACACCAAGAAACAGAACTATTTATTTCTCTCATATTATTTGAATGCAAAAAGTAGTAAAGCCTTTTTATCTGCCACTTTCAAGATGCCATCTTAGAATTTTGACCATGTACAAAACAATTCTTTGTAGTACTTATTTTTAATATAAAATAATATTAAAATAAATTTAAAATAAAATTTTACATTGGAAAAAAAATATTCCCTTCTCCTAACGTACTATTTTCATTTTTGTTTGCTCTTTCCCAGTTATTTTTGTAGTTCATGCTCATCTTTCATATAGCTTTAAACATAGAACAGGAGAATTCTTGCAAACTATCTTATCTAAGAGATCACTATGTACTGATTTCAAAGGAGACTACAAATATTATGAATACCTGCATAACATTATATAGAATTAATGTAGGATTCCATTCTTGTTATTTAGTATTGAACGTTAAATTTTTCCAATTCTTTTATTATTACAGATAATGCTACAATAAATATCTTCACAGAAACAACTTTTTCCCTCCACTTTTTCTGAATTATTTTCTTCAAGTAAATTTCCAAGGAAGTAAAATTGTTGGCTCAACTGCCATATTTTTTTGTGCCTGACTTCTACACACATACTGCTTTTTAAGAGGTTGTTCCAATTTACCCTGCCAGCAGCCACATGTGTGTATAAGGTGCCCATTTCTAAATCTGTGTGTTATTTGGGAGTATGTCAGGGCAAAGTAGAGGAAGGATGTACAGAGTAGGGAAAAAGTTCAGTTCAGTCACTCAGTCGTGTCCGACTCCTTGCAACCCCATGCACTGCAGCACGCCAGGCTTCCCTGTTCATCACCAACTCCCGGGGCTAACTCAAACTCATGTCCATCACGTCGGTGATGCCATCCAACCATTTCATCCACTGTCGTCCCCTTCTCCTCCTGCCTTCAATCTTTCCAAGCATCAGGGTCTTTTCCAATGAGTCGCTTCTTCGCATCTAGTGGCCAAAGTATATAAAAGAATAATAGTGGGTATTCAATAAGTGTTGGTTGAATGAATGAATAGGTAACTGGACATTTTCAATAGTCAACTCCTTCCTTGGAAGGAAAAGTAGCCTAGAACAATGCGTTTGTCTAACACAATAAGTGCTTCTATTTCTTCCAAAGCTCGGCTCAATAATAGAGCAAATGCTGGCTTCCTATCAGCTTTAAAGTAGAAATAAGATGCTCTTTTCAACATGATTTTTTATTATAATTGACCATGAACTGCCTTAATACCACTATCATAAGAACAGTATACTTTATCATCATTTCCAATCTTTAACTAAATTCATCTCTAAGGCAATTACCTGTCTACTATTGATCGGCCATCTGTTTCCCCAGTAATTACACGAGCATGTCACTTAGCAACAGGATGTACTTCTTTTTCATATCCTCATGGAACAACATGGTTATGGCTTTAAAGCAAGAAAATAATGGTCTTCTGTTATTACAAATAAATACATAGTCACATGCTCTGCATACATCTGTATGAACGGGTGTGGCTCTGCATACATCTGTATGAACGGGTGTGGTTGTGTGCTCCTTTTACTTCCAGTTGCTGTGGGAAACAGGGGGAGGAGGATATCTGCCTTCCTTGGATGTCTCATAATAACAACAATGGCTACAGTGACTACCAGAGAGACTCACTACTTGCCAGATGCTGCAACTTCCTGCAACTTTACATACATTATTTCACTCAATCCTTACCACAGTTTGATGAGCTTGGTATTTTTATACTTAACTGGGTACTTTTATCCCATTTATAGATAAAGAAATTGAGGCTTAGAAAGATTAATTTCCCTAAGGTCATAGCGTAAATGACACAATTGGAATTCTAAACCAGAGTTATCTGCTCAAAAGCCCATGTTCTTAACCGCTGTGTCCTTCAAGCTGATCACAAAATTAGTTCATTTACTACTTGGGCAGCTTGGTGCATTCAGAAAAACTTCATATGGATTAATAATGAGGAAGAGATTTAAAAGTGTCTCCAGCTTCCTCCTTTAGATTCTTTGAGATATTCCTTGTTCTCCTGCAAGTTACCTGGCTCAGAACTTTGGGCTCAGTCTAAGGCCTGTGGGGACTGTCCTGGGTGCTTAGAAACCCCCAGAGTCTAGCATAGATAGCAAATGTCCTTGTCCAGGGAGTTTTACGACCTTCCCAGAAAACATTTTAGGAAAATAACTAGTCATGAGGCTTCTGTACATTAACTGACATTTTCACTTGCCTGCTTTATGCTAGACAGCATTCACTTGGGTGATGTACAAGAATTCCAAACTCAAATGGGTCCAAAACTAAACTCACTTCTATTTCTTTCTGACCCCTTCTAGACCCCCAAACTGTCCTTAGTCCACAGCCCCCTGCTTGGGAGTGGCACTGTCAGATGGGGGGCTGATCTACAGAGCCTGTCGAGTGCAATTCGTCTACGATTCCTCTACCTTACCCACTCACATGTCCATCAATTACCAGGCCAGTCACCACTGTCGTGCTTCCACTTATTTCCATCCCCAGGCCAGCAATATGTCTTGCCTTAGTTATTATAAAAGTCCCCTGCTGAGAATTCCCTGGTGGTCCAGTGGTTAAGATTCCAGGCTTTCACTGCCAGGGGCCCCAGACTCAACCCTTAGTTGGGGAACTAAGATACTACAAGCCATACAGCATGGTTAAAAAATTGAAAAAGTCCCCTACTGATACTCCTGCACTCACTCTTGGCCTGAGCTATCCATTCAGTCACTGTACTGTAACTGGATATTTCTAAAATACAAATCTAATATTTTCATTCTCCTAATAAACAGTATATGAATTTCTCTGGTGGCTCAGTGGTAAAGAATCTGCCTGCAATGCAGGAGATACGGGAACAATCCCTGGGTTGGGAAGATCACCTGGAGTAGGAAATGGCTACCCTCTCCAATATTCTTTCCTGGGAAGTCCTATGGACAAAGGAGCCTAGTGAGCTACTGTCCATGGGGTTGCAAAAAAAATAATAAGTCAGACATGACTTAGCAACTAAACAACAATAAATAGTGTATGATTCTACATTGTCCTCAGAATGTGTCGAGAACTTTTCTTCCCCTTATTTTTTCTCCTAGTAGAGGCTGTTTCACACAATAGAGTTAAAAAATATTATTTCCTTGCTTTCTCAATCTCCTTTGTAGCTATTAATAGTAATGGTCATAGGATAAGTTTTATCTGAGACATAGGGATAAATCTTCTGGGTAATGTTTGTGAAGGATTTTCCTCCCTTAAAAAAAAAAAGAGAACTTCAAGGAGAGTTTTCTCACCTGCTTCACTTTCTTTCCCCTGTATTTGAATGATTTCCAAGAGCTTTAGAAACCATCTTGTGACCATGGATGATAAAGCTAAGGACATAAGCCAGCATGCTGAGGACAACAGAGTGAAATGATGGAGGACCCTGGCTCACACAGCCATGCGCCTGAACCTCCCTAGGGTCACATTCCTTTGGATTTTGAGAAAATAAAACCTCTTACTATGTAAGTCACTTTCTCTAACATTCTGTTTATTTGTATCTGAAATAATCCTAACTCATATACAAAAAAAGAGTTCTTCCCCAGGAGCACAAGCTCAGGGGTCATCATGTAGATGCACCATGATGGTGCTCCTTGGAGCTGTATAACATGATGACCTTGGCCTTGGTGAACACTTACTCATCCTTTAAGACTTATCTCAAATACTGCCTCTTCTGGGAAGTTCTTGTACAAAGAATAAGCACTTCTAGTCAAACACAGTATCTTATAATTACATATTATTATAGAGATATGTAGAAATATCTCTTATAGAGATATATAGAAATGTTTATAATATATTAAATCATGGTTAAATGTCAAGGAGTCTATTCTCAAGAGCAGAAACCAATGTCCTATCAGTCATCTATTCCTAGCAGCTAGCACATTGATTTTCCTGGTATACCATAGTATATAACAGGTATTCCCATCTCTGTGGAAAATTCTGAAAGAGATAGGAATATCAGACCACCTGACCTGCCTCTTGAGAAACCTATATGCAGGTCAGGAAGCAACAGTTAGAACTGGACATGGAACAACAGACTGGTTCCAGTTAGGAAAAGGAGTACATCAAGGCTCTATATTGTCACCCTGTTTGTTTAACTTCTATGCAGAGTACATCATGAGACACGCTGGGCTGGAAGAAGCACAAGCTGGAATCAAGATTGCAGGGAGAAATATCAATAACCTCAGATATGCAGATGACACCACCCTTATGGCAGAAAGTAAAGAAGAACTAAAAAGCCTCTTGATGAAAGTGAAAGAGGAGAGTGAAAAAGTTGGCTTAAAGCTCAACATTCAGAAAACTAAGATCATGGCATCTGGTCCCATCACTTCATGGGAAATACATGGGGAAACAGTGGAAACAGTGCCAGACTTTATTTTCTGGGGGCTCCAAAATCACTGCAGATGGTGATTGCAGCCATGAAATTAAAAGACGCTTACTCCTTGGAAGGAAAGTTATGACCTACCTAGATAGCATATTGAAAAGCAGAGACATTACTTTGCCAACAAAGGTCTGTCTAGTCAAGGCTATGGTTTTTCCAGTAGTCATGTATGGATGTGAGAGTTGGACTGTGAAGAAGGCTGAGCGCCGAAGAATTGATGCTTTTGAACTGTGGTGTTGGAGAAGACTCCTGAGAGTCCCTTGGACTGCAAGGAGATCCAACCAGTCCATCCTAAAGGAGATCAGTCCTGGGTGTTCATTGGAAGGACTGATGCTAAAGCTGAAACTCTAATACTTTGGCCACCTCATGCGAAGAGTTGACTCATTGGAAAAGACTCTGATGCTGGGAGGGATTGGGGGTAGGAGGAGAAGGGGACGATAGAGGATGAGATGGCTGGATGGCATCACTGACTCGATGGACATGAGTTTGGGTGAACTCCGGGAGTTGGTGATGGACAGGGAGGCCTGATGTGCTGCGATTCATGGGGTCACAAAGAGTCAGACACGACTGAGCAACCGAACTGAACTGAACTCACAGTTTCTGGAATAAAACAAAACTTCACCTACTGAGTGATAACAGAATTTTCATTGTGGTAAAAATTTTCCAGATCCTGTGTATCAGAAGCCTACAAATATCTAAAATCCATGTGGATTTTAGAACATGATACGTGACAAAATACTTATTCATAATAGGTATTTATTTTAATGAAAATCTTAAATTTATGTTTCAGGGCCACACTTTCTTCATCCCAGCTCTTACCCATCATATATCTATACCTGCAGCTGAAAGAAGAGACTGGATTTAGCACGATAATCCTGAGACTGTAATGATACATCACATCATTGAGAGACTGCAATTACATTCACTAGACTGTGCTTAGTAAGGCAAGAAATTATATATAGACATTTGGAAAAACATTTAGAAATCATAAGAGTTAACCAACAGAGGACTAAGCTACTCTTTAACCCTCAGCCAGCAAAATTTCAGCTCAATTTACTCTGCAGGCTGGTTATTATTCAAGATTATTAATCAACAAATACTGTTTGATAGCACACTATAAATTAGATGTCTAAGATCTAAGGATATATTGGTGCTCAATATATTCAAGGACCCTAACTTCATGGACCTTATATATTTATTCACATGTTGATAATAATGATAGTGACCATTTTGAGGATGAGGAGTAATCCTACAACCTCCTGACAAAAAGGTCCCAGAGAGTGTTGAGGGTCACTTTTTAAGCTGGGCAGGGTGAGAAGGGCCCTAGCTTTGATTTGAGTCATTGCTAGTGCAATTCATAGTAATGTGTTACTCTTTATATAGCTGGCATGTAGAGAAAGATGCTAATTTATAGATTATGGATTTGGTTACAGCCTGTACCAATTTTCTATTTGTCTCTATTATCTGAATACTATTCGGTCCATGTCTAAAAGTAATCTCACAGCTCATGCATGTAGTATAGCAACCTTATATGGGTAGTTCTGTCTAATCTGAAAACCAATATAATGTTAATCTGGCTTCAAACTAGACCTGAATCTATCCTGGACACCACACAATGGTGATTCAGATGCCACTGTATTGCGCCTGTGCTGATGACATGAGCAAAGTGACTGTCTCAAAATAGTTCAGCAGGTTTTCCTATTATAGTTCCCATTTCTCTTCAGAAAAGCTATGAATTTTTGGAATGTTGTACTGAGCTTAATTTGTATTCTTTAAGACCATTACAAACTGATGATATAGGAAATACCCCACCACCATCAACTTACTGATGATGAAACTGAGCCTTCAAGAGCTTGGGTTCCTTGCCCAAGGTCACACAGATTGTAGGTGGGCCAGCTGAGATTTAAGCCAGGTCTATGGGACTCCTAAATCCATTTCTATTAATTTTATACCATGCTTTCTTCTAGGTATATCAATATATAAAATTAACACATTTAAATGAGATACTTATCCATAGTAACAGAATACTATTGCTTATCAATCATACAGTTCTTGAAATAACATTGACTTTCTATTATATATAGTCTTTCTATTATATATAATAAAGTGAAAAACCTAAAAATTAAAATTTTCAATTTTTTTTTTCCTTCTAGGTCATGATCACTTAACAAAACTGAAGAGTCTATCATGTTCTGTGGTTGTAAAAATTAACAAACTAAGGCTTTTTCAGTCTTGCTTGCTAAGCCTGATATTAAATACACAACTAAGAATGGCAATGGTATTTTTAAGCATCGTATATGCATTTGAAATACTAGCAGAATTTCATATGTAGGAACTCTAATAATAGAAACCACTCCACAACCTTGGTTTTAATGTGTTCTTTTTATTCATATATCGGGTTCCCTAAGGGTTTTATCTTGAAGTGTTAACAGGGAAATCTGTCACCAGTAGAGGACTAAATGAAGTCACGAGTCATATAACAAGCAGAACAGACAAGTAACCTTCACTTGGATACTTAAGAAAATACTGGCAGAAACCCTGATACAATCAATTTGCAAATAACTTGAAGACAAGAAGGTACTTAGTGGATAATGACTAATGTGTTCTACTTAAAACCAAATCCTTTTAAGCTAATCTAATATGGTAGATCAAGGAGAAATGATAGATCTACTCCATCTTGATTGCAGCAAATCTTTTGATTATCTGCATGTTACACCCATCAATGAACAAAAAAAGAAAAAAAAAATGTGACCTAAAGCACACAGCTGACTATAGTCACTACACTACGTAAATATTTACATAAAATAAATATCTGGATGAAAATATCAGACGCTCATTTCTACAATGTCAAATCTATATGTATAAGCACAGCATTATACATATGTGTACATACCTACACACAGAATATATGTACTTGGAAATATCTGAATTTTTAGTCTTTGTATTATACTGGAGTTTTGCATCATATAAATTTGCTTAAAGTTCTGTGTCCCAAATATACAGGATTGGAATTGTGAGGAAGTTCACAGGAATGCAAGAGAAATTGAGGAGACATCAGGAAATACTTTCTAGGCATAGACTAGGGAGACGGTCAGTAGTAACAAAGAAAGATGGATGGATACGGCATCCACAGCCAGGACCAAGTCTATGTGCCTACAGACTGATGCATGGATGCATTAGGCTGCCCTGGGTCTCTTGGCCTAAGTGCTGGATCCCACAGCTTCCACAAAAGGACTCTGGTCTGTGTGTGAATATCAAATTGTTGTTGATGGAGATACAAACAAGAGACATTTTAGTCAGCCATGATAGTTGACAGATTTAAAAAAAAAAATTACTGAATGATTGGATGATTGTACCTTGTTCTATGGCTAAACTTGTTCTAAAAAGTTAATTCTTCCTGCCTTTTTCCCTTAAAGTCACCAATTATTTTTTCGTCACCATGCTCAAACCCTCTGAGTTGTCTGTTAAGCATCCATCTCCTCACTCCTGCTCTTCAACCAGTACTGGTAAATGTACCTGAAGTGTCCTTCCTCTACTCGTTTTTATCTTTTTGAACTGCTTTCTATGGCCTAGCTCACACCCTCATCACTTTTTACTGGGCTTCTGTTAACTGTCTTCAAATTAGTTTTCCTACCTCCAGTCTCTCACCACTTTCATCCATCCTCCTGCTCCAGAGGAACCCTCCTGAAGCACAGGTCAGATCATGCCACGTCCTTTCAAACAGGCCAGATGGCTCTGACACCATCAGGATAAAATCCAAATTCCCTCAAGTGCCATTCAGGCCATTCTACAATCTGGCCTCAATCTGCCTACCCACCATTTCCTCTCAGCAAATCCTTCTACATTTGACATGCTGATGTTTCCCACGTGAATTCCTCAGAACACTACTTCCTCAGAAATTAATAGATACTACACTGGACATATTTTCCATGGCCAAATAAGTGGGGGTAGAAATGCTGGCCTAAGTTGAGCTTGGTAGGACTTCTCAGAGCCAAACTGTCTTGAAAAATATGTCCAAACTATATATATATATATATATATGATATATATTTGATAAAACTGGAGAAAACAAGGGAATGATGAGTACAACATTCAGGTTAGTAGTCGTCTTCTGTGGAAAGGAGAGAGGTGTGTACAAGGGGCTTTGGTGATATTAAGAATTGCTCTGCATTTTAAGCAAGGTAGCAAGTACATGAGTGAATTGTTTATATATATTTATATATATAGTTTTTTGCATTTTAACATCTGAAATCAGGATGGTATTACAATTGCTGAGAGTCAATGACAATTGTGATGCAGTTGTCTTTACCTGAGAAACATGTTAACCAACTTCTTTTACTTATGTCCTCCTTTTTTTGCAGGCATAATAGTGATAACTGACAAAAACCTGGGTGTGAAAGAACTGTTTTATTAAGTACAAAATAAAAATTTAAATAGCAAGAAAAAAAATTACCCATAACTTTGTAAACAATATTTCAGTTCAGTTCAGTCACTCAGTCATGTCCAGTTCTTTGCGACCCCATGAATCGCAGCACACCAGGCCTCCCTGTCCATCACCAACTCCCAGAGTTCACTCAAACTCACGTCCATCGAGTCAGTGATGCCATCCAGCCATCTCATCCTCTGTCGTCCCCTTCTCCTCCTGCCCCCAATCCCTCCCAGCATCAGAGTCTTTTCCAATGAGTCAACTCTTCGCATGAGGTGGCCAAAGTACTGGAGTTTCAGCTTTAGCATCATTCCTTCCAAAGAACACCCAAGACTGATCTTTAGAACGGACTGGTTGGATCTCCTTGCAGTCCAAGGGACTCTCAAGAGTCTTCTCCAACACCACAGCTTCTCCAACACCACCAAAGGCATCAATTCTTCGGCGCTCAGCTTTCTTCACAGTCCAACTCTCACATCTATACATGACTACTGGAAAAACCATAGCCTTGACTAGACAGACCTTTGTTGGCAAAGTAATGTCTCTGCTTTTCAATATGCTATCTAGGTTGGTCATAACTTTCCTCCCATGGAGTAAGCATCTTTTAATTTCATGGCTGCAGTCACCATCTGCAGTGATTTTGGAGCCCCAAAAAATAAAGTCTGACACTGTTTCCACTGTTTCCCCATCTATATCCCATGAAATGATGGGACCAGATGCCATGATCTTAGATCTTTGTGCCTGAGGCAGATTCCCTTGATTTATTCCCTCATTATGGTCAAAGTAGATTGTAAATATGGTTGTTAAAATAGAAAGCCTGGTGTCTCACACCTTGTAGGTGCACACTAAATATTGTTGACTGGGTTTCCAGTGACTGTTAATATTCAACTCAAATGACCCACTAACATTGTTCACCAAATTTGAACATCAAAAAAAAAAAAAAACTAGGAACAAAGATTGGAAAGCTTACTTCACTAATATCTGGCCTGACAAGGCAATCTGCACTTACGTGCCAATGGGAAAAAGCTACTAGGAATTTTAAACTCAAATTGGTCTTGCTCTTCCGCTAACTCTGCTGTGCTTAGTTGCGTATGATGCTAATTACTTCTGTTCTCAATATCAAAATAATGATGTTCTTAAGGGACGGTGGCTTATGTTTTGTTGTTGTATATATAATGATATGTACATAGTGTTACTTAATCTGTTGTTTGATTAATGCTTCTGATTGTGTAAGTGACACACTGATCACAACCTCAAAATATAGGGTTTTGGCTGTGACAAAACTGTTTACATTGCCATAGAACCTTAAAACCCTACCCATGACATTAAATTGGAAACTATTCTGCAATATGTGATTCTTATTTATTTGTCTCGGGGTCAGTAAATCAAGAGAGATTCAAAGATTGAGTAAACTGATATATAAAGAAATCTCCAATATCTGTGTTTACTGACCTTCAAGTGTTGATTGGCCTAGTAGTAGTTCCAGCAGCAGACATACATGGGAAATAATACACTAGGAGACACCCAGGTTCTATTGGGTTGGCCAAAAGTTCATTTGGGTTTTCCTGTAACATCTAACATAAAAACCCGAATGAACTTTTTAGCCAACTCAATACATATGATCAAACTTGGACTTCTCAGTTTCATGTAGACACTACATGTCCTGATCATCACTTTCTATGGAAATGTAAGTCTTTAATTATATAGTCAGTCTTTCTTACTGTTGGCAGTCATTTTTATTTGCATACTTTCCTTTTCTGAAAGGGCTACTCCTGAGTTCATTTGTGATCTCTATTTTTCTGTTGTCCACAGTAGCTCAAAGCCCTTGTTAACTACTTATTGAATTATCTTAACTATTTGTGAGGTAAAGACTTTGGGTAGTATATTTTCATTCTATGAAAATGAAGATTATTTATAAACTCTATGCTCTGCTTAAATCTAATATCTTTATATCCCTAAACCTGGACCAGAAATTTAGGGATTGCTGCATCTGCTATTTTTTATTAAGAAATAATAAGTCCTGAGACATATTTAACTGTCCTAAGTTATTATGTATCAAAAATTAAATCTCTCCAAGATAAATAAAACTGATGAAAAATTGTGAATGCAGATCATTTTTAAAATTACACTTAAATCCGCAACCAAAAACACTTGTTTAGTGGAGGAGACATCATTTAATTGTTATGCAAAATTTCAGAAAGAAAAAATTCATATAGATTTAATTCATACTAATTTAATAAGAATAGAAGTAATTGCTTCTTTTGCTAATTTAAATATTAGCAATAATCATCCCAATAGAGATTATTTGGAACAAAAACACAATGAAGAACAAGCTTTTAACAGAATCTGGCTGTCTTCAAAGACCACAGTTAAAAGCACCAACTATTTAATCTTCTTAATTTTTTTTTATGAAATAATTCTCAAAATGAATATTTTAAATCAGTGATCCAATTTAAATCTTGTTACAAAGCAGAAAAGCATGTAATCAGAAATAATTCTTCTGCCAAATCCTATATTAAAGTCAAACCCTTTTAGATACCTTTGAAAAGTATTTGGGAATCAGACCATAATTTTTAAAAAAATTATTTTTCTTTCTCTTAGCATACGCATGTTCTACATGTTCTATGTCACTTTCTCCCTGACAGTATATGTAACAGCGTCTCCAATGTATTTGGAATTAAAAAATTACAGATAATAAAATTTCGTTCTCTTTCTGGACCCACTAAAAGTCAAAAAGGGTAAAATTATCAAGTATTAAACTACTTGAAGAACTCTCCAAAATATTTCCCTTAAGAAGATTAATGATTTGCACTGCATTTTTCTAGAAAGAAAAAAAAGGTAAATTGACCAGTTTGGCATTTGTTTTAAAAGAAAGATGAGAGTCTGCTGAAAAGTCTTAAAAGTGAGAAACACACTGTAGACTTGGAGGGAAGAGTTTCAGAAACTGCTCCATGTCATTAAGGAACCAGAGAGAAGGCTTTTGTGGTTTGGAGACCTGGAGTTTCAGGAAAAGCTCACTTGAGACCCAAAAGAGATACCATTCTCTCTGTTTTCTGAGGTGGCTCACTGGGTGCTTACTGATCTAGAAAGCTTGTTGTGATTTGACTCTTAGGTTCTCCAGAAACTAATAGAACTAATCTGTCTATCTATCTATCTACCTATTGAGAGAGAGAGAGAGAGACTTTACAAGGAATTGACTCATGCAGTTATGGAGGCTAAGACCCAAAAGCTGCAGTAAGCAAGCAGAGGACCCAGCAGAACCAATGATATAGTTTCAGTCCAAGTCTAAAGAGTTGAGAAGCAGGAGAGCTGATAACATAAGATGCAATACAAAAGCCAGTGTGCTTGAAATCCCAAGAAAAGCCTATGTTTCAGTTTGGGTCCAAAGGCAGGAAGAAACTACTGTCTAAGCTCAACAGTCAGACAGGAGTCCCTTTCACTGGGGGAGATCTGCCCCTTTTTTTTCTATTCAGGTTTTCAAGCGACTGATCAGGGCCACCTGCATTAGGGAGGGCAACCTGCTTTATTCAGTCTACTGATTCATATGAAACATTGGTGGCTCAGACGGTAAAGAATACACTTGCAATGTAGGAGACCTGGGTTCGATCCCTGGGCTAGGAAGATCCCCTGGAGGATAGCATGGCAACCCATTCCAGTATTGTTGCCTGCAGAATCCCATGGACAGAGGAGCCTATCAGGCTACAGTCCATAGGGACACAAAGAGTCAGACACGACTGAGTGACTAAGCGCAACACACATTATCAAGAAACACCATCACAATCTGATAATACATATAGCTTTTTCTCATGTTACTGAAAAAATACCGAAATTATCTATTGTATGATGTTCTCAAATGAGTATATTTTCATAGTATGATATTACATGGTAATATAATGATATAGTACTTTAACTACATACAGTATAAAACAGTTTGGCCCTATAACATAGTGCAATAGCTAATCTCAGCCGTATTTCAAACTGACCAGTTTTGCCTAAGGATAGACGAACAAGCCTATAGGGATTATTCACTAAAGGTTTAAAGGAGCCCACTATCTTCCCAACACAGCCTAAGAGAATAAAAGAATTACCTTGAACTTTAAGATTAGAAGAGTTCAGGAAATGACCTGGCTGTGAGAGCTACAGGGCACAAAAAAAGGTGGCTTGAAATGCAAGAACTCTGCATTCCTTGGACTACCTTCTTCCTCTGTCCCCTGGTTTGCATCAGGACCTAGGGAGTAACAACATCTGCAAATCAAAAGAATATATTATGCCAAGAGATAAGATAAGCCTTTAGAAGCCCACAAGAAGCTAAAACATACTTCATCCCTGGAGAAAGAACTGCATGAGCCATTTGAAAACTCTGAGACTTTCTCTATGCTCAAGATCAATAGATTTAATATCTGATAACAGCAGCCATGGTCACCATGGTGAGTGAGGCTCTGGCTATAATTACAAGGTTCAGCTGGATGGATTGTAGGGAGAAATTCTTTACGAACAAAAGAGGCTTGGCACCCTTACAAGGCTCATCTCCAACATATTTCTGACAGTCAGGGACAATTCAAAAAATGGTGCCTTTGAAGATACAGTAGAAACCACAGTAACTGGGTCATTTCCTTCTGGGGCTTTCAAAGACTACTCTTCTAAATCAGGCTAGGTTCTAAACAGTTTTCAGTGTCTATAACTATAATTTAGGACTGACCAAGTGTTTACTTGACCTCACTTTCCAACATGAAGAATTAGTAAACAAGTAAAAATAGAATTTCCCCAAAATGAGCATGCTTTGGTTAAGGCAGATGCATTCAGGCCGAACCCTGTAGCATGCCTCTAATGAATAGGAAAGGTCAGTGACAGGATTTCTCTAAGATGGCATCATGTATTTTTCAAAAGAGTGCACCCGAAAAGGTGGTGGAATGTCATGTTTCTGAGTTGTAAACTGTTCAGTATGCTTTGATCAGGAAGAGTATTATGTAGTTGCTTCAAAAAAAAGTGTTTCAGAAGCTTTTACACAGCAAAGGAAACCATCGACAAAATAAAGAGACACCTACTGAATGGGAGAAAATATATGCAATTGATGTAACAGATAAGGAGTTAATATTCAAAATATAGAAAAAGCTTATACAACTCCACATCAAAAAACAAACAACCTGATTAAAAAATGGGCAGAAGACCTGAATAAACATTTTTCCAAAGAGGAAAGAAATTCAGATGGTCAACAGACACATGAAAAGATGCTCAACATCACTAGTGATCAGGGAAATGCAAATCAAAACCACAGTAAGATATCACCTCACACTTGTCAGAATGACTATCATCAAAAAGAACATAAATAACAAATGTTGGTGAGGATGTGGAGAAAACGGAACACTTGCATACCACTGGCAAGAATGTAAATCAGTGTGGCTACTGTGGAAAACAATTTTCAGATTTCTCAGAAAACTAAAAACAGAACTATCATATAATCCAGCAATTCTACTCCTGGATATATATCTGAAAAAAAAGAAAAAAAAAAAAAAAAACACACTAATTTAAAAATATGCATGTACCCCAGTGCTAAAAGAAGCATTATTTATAATAGATAAGATATGAAGGCAACCCAAATGTCCATCAACAGATGAATGGATTTAGAAAATGTGGTACATATATCAATGGAACACTGCTGCTAAGTCACTTCAGTCGTGTCTGACTCTGTGCGACCCCACAGATGGCAGCCTATGGAGCTCCCCCATCCCTGGGATTTTCCCAGCAGGAACACTGGAGTGGGTTGCCATTTCCTTCTCCAATGCATGAAAGTGAAAAGTGAAAGTGAAGTTGCTCAGTCATGTCTGACTCTTAGCGACCTCAGTCATGTCTGACTCTTAGCGACCCCATCGTCCATGGGATTTTCCAGGCAAGAGTAACTGGAGTGGGGTGCCATTGCCTTCTCCGGAATACTACTTAGCCACAAAAAAGAATGAAATTTTGCCATTTGTAGCAACATGGATGTACTTGGAGGGCATTATGCCAAGTGAAATAGGTAGGGCAGAGAAAGAAAAGTACTGCATAATACCACCTACAGATGGAATTTTAAAAATACAAAAAAAAAAAAAAAAAAAAACTAGTGAATATAACAAAAAAGAAGCAGACTCACAGATACAGAGAACAAATTGGTGGTTACCAAAGGGGAGAGGAGTAATATAGAGGTAGGAGAGTAAGAAGTGCAAACTATTAGGTATAAAATAAGCTACAAGGATATACTGTACAACAAAGGGAATAAAATATGGAGTATTTTATAATAACTATAAGAACTAAAAAAAAAAGAAGAAAAAACTTTGATTACTATTCACAATGAAGTTTTCATGCATTGGTGGCAAAATGACAAAAACGAAGACAAAATTGTGACTTTTTGTAAAGCTAAGCATACTCGATCATTTTAATAAAAAAAATACACACATATATACATTCAGTTGTTAACAATTATTTCCACTATAAAAGACATGGCCCATCAATTATGTGTCTGGCCATTTATGCTAGACAAATGAACATTTTTGTCCTCCCAAAAGCCTCTATCTGAATATTCACAGCAGCTTTTCCTGCAAGAAGGAAAAGCTAGAAACAACCCAAATATCCTTCAGTGGGTGAACAGGTGAACATACTGTGGTACATCCACACAAAGGAATACTACTCAGCAATAAAAAGGAATGAACATTGATACACACGACAACTTGAATGGATCTTAAGGTGCAGAGTGAAAAAAAAGTAGACCAAAAACACATCTTGCACAATCGTATTTATAAAACAGTCTCAAAATAACAAAATTATAGTGATAGAAAATATATCAGTATTACTAGAAGTTAGGATTGGGAAGAATGTATGACTATAAAGGAGTAGAGCAATGGAGTTTCTTCATAGTGATGGAACACTTATGTATCCTGATTGTGGTAGAAGTTATACAAATCTACACACATGATAAAATTTTATAAAATCATATATCCCTCTCAAAAAAAATCTGCATGAAGCAAATTAAATTTGAGTCAGATATGTAGTTCCCTGATGGCTCAGACAGTAAAGAATCTGCCTGCAGTCAGGAGCCCACCAGGCTCCTCTGTCCATGGGATTCTCCAGGCAAGAATACTGGAGTGGGTTGCCATTTCCTTCTCCAGGGGATCTTCCCAACCCAGGGACTGAACTCATATCTCCTGCATTGGCAGGTGGATTCTTTACCACTGAGCCACCAGAGAAGACTCACAGGAATAATAAGAACCTCATATACAAATTTCCTAAAACTCAGTTTAATTGATATAACTTTTAATTTTTTAATTTCTTCTTTGGTAGTTGTGGGGAAGCAGAATTTTTTTTTTTTTTTTTTTTTTTTTAAGCAGTGGTTCTTCAGCTCCCAGAAGTTTTTTTCCCTAAGACACTGAGGCTTCCTAATTGGCCAGTTGAGCCAGAACTTTGTAGGAGGGAGTGCAAATTTGGGCAGAGGAAGAGAGCAGACCTTTAGCTAAGCCCCCATGAAGAGAACCGCTAACGCAGAGTGGTTGTTTGCCTGAAAATGACACTTAATGTTCTCATCATGGAGGATAAAATTAGCTAATCTATTTTGTTTTAAGAAAAGGGCAAGGAAATGGTATAATCTTTAAGAACATTAGAAAAATATGCACAATTCTATTTATAATAGCACTATGATAATTTTTCTATTGTGTTAAATTACTTGGATTTAATGTTATCAGATGAGACTTTATTTTCCATTTTGTCACTTTTAAAAAATTCAACCTGCTTCTCAAAACAAAAGGCCAGTAAAATATTGTAAGTTAGTATCAAAATAGAAAAGTAGGTCTCGTACATTTGAAGTGGGAGGAAATTCTTAGGATTTTTTCTAAAGCACAGCTTAGAGTTCTCATATGAGCCATTAAAAAACTATGATTTAATGAGGCCTAAAAAACTACTTTAAAACTTCTTATTCTTAATATACTTGCCAAAAGCTCTGAACTTCCTTTGTTCACTCTCTCAAGAGCCTCTGAAACACTCTACATGTCATCTATTTAGACTCATGTATCTTGCTACCTTGGGCTTCCCTGGTGGCTCAGCGGTAAAGAATCCACCTGCCAGTGCAGGAGATTCAAGTTAGATCCCTGGGTTGGGAAGATTCCCTGGAGAAGAAAATGGCAACCCACTCCAGTATTCTTGCCTGGAAAATACTACGAACAGAGGAGCCTGACAGGTCCATGGGGTTGCAAATTGTTGGGCATGGCTTAGCGACTAAACAACTCTAGCTACCTAACACACACTTTAAACTTAACATGTCTCAAACTAAACTATTTAAATTCTTCTCCACCCTAAACTTGCTTCTCCCATTTTCCCTGACTCATTAAAGCTTGGAAGTTCAATTATTCAGAGACTCCCTACCTCCACCCTCATCATTACACTTTCTGACCAAATTCTTACAATTCTTCCTCTTCTGTATCTCTCTGGTGAACATGCTTCCTCCATATCCATTTCTAGAGCATCCATTACTTTTGCGGGATCTCATCTAAGTTCAAATCTGTTCTTCTAAACAAGTCAGTCAATGAAAAGGATTTATAACTATTTATAATAATGAAAAGGATTTATAGGGCATCACCTAATTTTTTTTTATTTACAAATATTTTTGCATACTTGTTATCTGAAAATCACCATGGAAAGATACTACCCCTGATATCTAGGAGTTTAAAATTGAGTGGGAAAGGAAACAATAATTATAACAATAATAAAAACAACTGCAGTTATCATTTATTGAGCATCTTCTATATTCTAGACATTGTTCCAAATTATTGCATACATTATCCCTAATAAATATAACAGCCCTACAAGATAGGAATTATGCTCATTTTATGGAAGAGAAAACTGAGGCTGAGATATTACTAAGCTGCCACAATCTCGCATTCCTAAGTGGAGTATAAACCCAAAATTCTTGAGAGCAAAATCTGTAACTGAATTTATTTTCTATTAATTCCAGAGTAAAAGAATTTCAAATAAAATAGCAGCTAGTTTTGTAGACAATGATAAAGTCTAAGAGAAAAACTTGAGACTTTAAAACTGTGTTTATATTGCTTAAGCATCTTCCATATCAATGTCTCAGGTTCTGTCTATTTATGTTTGTGGACTTTCTTTCTCCCTAATATACATTTGTATAATTTCTAGTACCTCTTACAAAGAAAATATACAAAATTGTGAGCATTAAATGAAGGAATGGCTATTTATTGCCTACCACCCTGGAGAAGGAAATGGCAACCCATTCTAGTATTCTTGCCTGGAGAATCCCTTGGACTAAGCCTGGTAGGTGCCCAGTCCACAGGGTCGCAAGAGTCAGACATGACTTAGCGACTAAACCACCACTATCACAGTGCCTAACAAATAGTAGATCCTCTCTAAAAGCAGTCAATGGCTTCTTTTAGCAAAATGGCTAATAAAAGAGTGGGCTCTAGAATTAGTCCATTGCTACTACTTATTAGCTGTGACTTTGGCTAAATTGCTCAACCTCTCTGAACCTCACTCCCTTGCATGTAAAATATGTCTAATGATACAATACTCATTTGGAGTTACAATGGAATTTAATTGGATAATACATGTAAATTACTTCACATAGTTGGAACTCAATAAATATTAACTTTCAGCATTTAGCTTTTCTCCAGAAAAGCAGAGTTGCAGTAAAAGTTTTATAGTAAAAAAAAGAAATTAATGCCTGCTTTTAATCCACACCAGTCTATTTTGCCAGAAGCTCAACTGGATCATCGTCTGAACAGAAAGATATCAAATCACAGGATTTGGGAATACAGAGAGAACCTGAGCTAAAATCCAGCTCAATTTGGCCAAATTTAGAGATGAAATCAGATCAGATCAGATCAGTCGCTCAGTCGTGTCCGACTCTTTGCGACCCCATGAATCGCAGCACGCCAGGCCTCCCTGTCCATCACCAACTCCCAGAGTTCATTCAGACTCATGTCCATCGAGTCAGTGATGCCATCCAGCCATCTCATCCTCTGTCGTCCCCTTCTCCTCCTGCCCCCAATCCCTCCCAGCATCAGAGTCTTTTCCAATGAGTCAGCTCTTCGCATGAGGTGGCCAAAGTACTGGAGTTTCAGCTTTAGCATCATTCCTTCCAAAGAAATCCCAGGGCTGATCTCCTTTAGAATGGACTCGTTGGATCTCCTTGCAGTCCAAGGGACTCTCAAGAGTCTTCTCCAACACCACAGTTCAAAAGCATCAATTCTTCGGCGCTCAGCCTTCTTCACAGTCCAACTGTCACATCCATAGATGACCACAGGAAAAACCATAGCCTTGACTAGACGAACCTTTGTTAGCAAAGTAATGTCTCTGCTTTTGAATATGCTATCTAGGTTGGTCATAACTTTCCTTCCAAGGAGTAAGCGTCTTTTAATTTCCTGGCTGCAGTCACCATCTGCAGTGATTTTGGAGCCCCAAAAAATAAAGTCTGGCACTGTTTCCACTGTTTCCCCATCTATTTCCCATGAAGTGATGGGACCGGATGCCATGATCTTCGTTTTCTGAATGTTGAGCTTTAAGCCAACTTTTTCATTCTCGACTTTCACTTTCATTAAGAGGCTTTTTAGTTCCTCTTCACTTTCTGCCATAAGGGTGGTGTCATCTGCATATCTGAGGTTATTGATATTTCTCCCGGCAACCTTGATTCCAGTTTGTGTTTCTTCCAGTCCAGCGTTTCTCATGATGTACTCTGCATATAAGTTAAATAAACAGGGTGACAATATACAGCCTTGACGTACTCCTTTTCCTAATTGGAACCAGTCTGTTGTTCCATGTCCAGTTCTAACTGTTGCTTCCTGACCTGCATACAAATTTCTCAAGAGGCAGATCAGGTGGTCTGGTATTCCCATCTCTTTAAGAATTTTCCCCAGTTGATTGTGATCCACACAGTCAAAGGCTTTGGTATAGTCAATAAAGCAGAAATAGAGGTTCATAAAAGGAAAGTTGACTTCCCAAGGTTGCAAAGCTTATCTGAGGCAGATCCAAGAGTAGAATTTAGATCTCTAGCTTATAATCTCATGCTCTTTCAACTACTGAGAAATGCATACCTTTTTAGAAGTCAGTTAAGCACAATTTCATATGTAAGAAATTCTAAAATAAATCACTAGTCATATTATCCCCAAGTGCTCAACTAATTATAGTAAGTAAAACTATCTATAGCTGTTTTTAAATCAAGTAAAAGTAAATTTACATGCTATTGAATATATGTCTATGTTGCTTAAAAAGAGTTGAGTATTCTTTACATGAGTATTCTTGTTGAGTTAAAAGTTTTTAAGGTTAAATGAGTTTTATAAGTGTGGTCATTAAATTCAGAAAGCAATGGACATTGATTAAAGGAAGGATTTCAGCAGAACTTGAATATAAGGATTCTAAAACCCCGAGTCAGATATGTTTTCTGCCCTTAGGGAAATACCATTTCCTAAGGGAACAGATCACAGAGGGACTCACTACACACAGTCTTCAACAGTATCACCACCATGCAGCTGACAGCTTTAACTGTGACACAGGATTATCTTGAAAAGACAATGAATATTCTCATTCATTGGATGACTATTGATTGAGCACTTCCTCTTCCAGGAATGGTGGTAGGAGCAGGAGCTGTAATAGTAAAATAAGATATGATTCTTATCTTTAAGAATCTTGGAAGATAAAATGATAAGCAGACAAGAGATTAAGAAATTTCAGTCCAGGATAATGGACATCAACAACTAATGTTTAGGATGATAAGTATCAACAGCTAACATTTATTCAACACATATTATGCACTGGGCAATCTGCCAAGTGCTTCCAGATTGTTTCACAAAACCCTTTGTGACCACTGCTATTACTGGCCTTATTTTCTGAAGGAGAAATCTGAAGCCAGAAGCTTACCAGGAAGCAGGGGAGGTAGGACTCAAATTCCAGTCAGCTGAGTTCAGTGACAACCACGGCATAAATGACGGGTGGAAAGCACACAGCATACAACACGGCCCACGGGCGAGGATCTCAGCCCAGTCTTGGTGGGTCAGGGACCATTTCCTAGAGAACACAACATGTACACCTACACAGGGATTATGTTAGAGAAGGATAAGAAAGGCCTTCCAAGTGGATAAATCAGTATAAGAGGACCTGCTTTCCCACTGCCCTAGCAACTGTATGTGGCCACGTTCCTTTATGATAAGCCCAACTCCAACTCTCCCCACTCTCCACTCCAGAGTTTCAACTGTAATTTGACGTTTTTCACTTATGTCAAAACCCAACTTCACTTTTCCTGCAGAGTCTCTGGGCACACCATTCTTCTGCCTAGATTAGAAGTTTGCTCTGAGGTAATGCTTAGTCCTCCTGCAGGTTTCAGCTCGGACACTGTTTTCCTCAAGGAGCCTCCAAGAGCTCCATTCGGATCTTCTCAAATTGTATTTAGGGTCCTTACCATGCATGCCTACAGCCCCTTGCATTTCTGTTACCACAGAACTAAGTGGACTGAGAAATTCACATTCAAATATTTGCTTTCTCCAAGGGACTGCATACTCCACTGAACAAGGTCTGCTTTTCTCCATCACTGTCATCCCAGAGCCTGGCACAATGCCAAGCACTTAGTAGGTACTCAAGATTATTATTTGTGAAAAGACCTAAGTTTGTGGAGTAACATCCCCATCTTGTGGTCTTTTAGAAGACTCCGGTAAAGTCGTAATACCCTGCTGTGTTCTCAATACCAAAAGCACAGGTGGGCACTCAGAATTCCTGTTCCAGCACTGGAGGAAAGGAAAGTAAAAGTGAGATCCTGCCTGCCAGGTCAAGGTTTTCTATCCTTAGTTGACATAAAGCAGGAGAAATAATGGGAAGGGAATAATCCTGAGAGTAAGGTTGTAAATAAAAGTAAAGAACACTCAAACCTGACAAATCAGTTGTCTTGCCTGCTTCCATTTTTGAAGCAAAAGATTTTATTCAGGTTTACCATCTGGAAGGACATTAACCAGACACATATTTTCTCACAGACTGAGTCATTCTCAGTTAAAGATTCACAACCTTCTTAGAACCACTACACCTCAGATGGAAGGAGAGAGCAATATTTCAGAGAAAAGGCACCCAGCTAGTAAGTGGCATTGCCAGGCTAGAACCCGAACTACCTGGTTGCTGGTCCAGGGTCTAACCTCTACTAAAGCCCAGTTGTGTTTGTTAATAATTAAACAATCATTGAAAAAGTCCCTGGTGGCTCAGATGGTAAAGAATCTGCCTGCAATGCAGGAGACTCAGGTTTGATCCCTGGGTCGGGAAGATCCCCTGGAGGAGCAAATGGCAACCCATTCTGGTATTCTTGCCTGGAGAATTCCATGGACAGAGGAGTCTGATGGGCTGCAGGTCATGGGGTCACAAAGAGTCGGACACGACTGAGTGACTAATACTTTCACTTTTAAACAATGATTAGCTAGTGTTCTGTGGGATGAGTGATGATGGCTTTTTTTAAAAATAATCAGTTCATCATATTTAGTATATAACCTCTCTATAAACAGTCCAGAAGAGGGTGGTGGCACATAAATTAAAACAATACCCCTAACGGGACATCTTGAAAATGTTGCAGAAAAAGAGCAATAACATTAAAGCTCTACAGAGAAATTAAAGTGGAAAATTTCACATGCAAAAGCATTAAATTTTGACAGACCAGGATATTCATCCGGAAAATAATAATCTAAAACTTCAAAATCTTGCACCATGGAACAAGGAATGAAGCTTAAAGAAAGACTAGTTCTGATAAAAATGAATTAAACACTGTAGACATCTTTGACTTCCCTCAAATAACCATCATTAGTACTTATTGAAGCATTTCCTGTGTACCATAAACTGGATTTGCATGAATTATTGTATTATCCTCACAACCACCACCACTCTGTGAACAGGTGTCATCCCTAACTTCGTCTTAAAGATGTGGAAATGGAGCAAAGGTGGAGTAAGGGTCTTGTTCAAAGTCTCGCAGTAAGCAAATGGTGGACCCAAGATTCAAGATGCTAGGGCTTCTGCTGTTGTGGCCCATTGCGAAATGAAAAGTTCAATCCTTGCTTTCTGTCATTTGTCACCCTTAATCCTCCTTTTGAAGATATGTTAAATTTATGACCTCACTTCTTTGCAGACCTTCTATCAATGTTTCCTCAGTCTTTTCCCTAATAGAAATTTCTGGTAGGATAAGACAGGGTGAAGACAAACAGCACTGGAATTGGAGTTGAAAAACAAGGGCATTGAAACTTGGATCTTCCATCCTATCAGGTCACTTAACCTCTATCAAGTTTTTCTAATCTGTGCAATGGGAGCAACACCCGCTTCACAAAGTTTTTGAGAGAGTATAATGAAACCATTTATTTAAAAAGGCCTGGGACTGAAAAGGGCTGTGGGTGTTCATACATTTGTTGGCTCTGATTCCACAGTTGCCCTTGGGGTACACAGTACCCTCTGTAATTGTTGATGCTCCCCTGCCCCCATGTAAGAAACTTGGGTGTGAGGAGTTACACTGAGACAGTGGGTGGATAGAAGGAACTACTTTGTGACTATTTCTGAGCACTGTTGAAGGCCCCACTGAGTCCAGGAAAATATTTTCCCTCAACTTTGTCTCCTAGTCAAACCAAACCTGGCACTTTTCTGACCACGTGTCTGTTTGTTTAACTCAAATTTAAGAGTCAAATGACTCCTTTAAGTCATCACTGACTGTAGAGGAAGCAAACAAGCCCAGATGAAAACATCCTTATTTTTCAGGCAAATTCCATCACCCAATGATGAAATTCACTCATTCAACACACCAAAAACATTTACTGAGCACCTACTATATTTGTTTTAATAAAATAAAACACCAAGTGTTCGGACTATTTGGAAACTGGGATGGTTCATATAAATTTTAAATATTTTTATTTTCTTCCCAAGAAAGAAATTCAGAGTGACAAGCTTAATCCATTTGTGAATAGTACAGAAATCACTCTTCAAGGTGATGACTTTCCCTCCCTAATGAGGCCTCATCCTCTCCCATGTCTTCCTCACTCCATTGCTTTGAAAACGGGTACCTCTATGCTCAGATCCAGCGACTTATATATACTTAAGGTTATGAATATGTGTTATTTACCACATATTCTGCCCAAGGATATAACACAGATACTAGGCTAATGTTCTCTTATCTCCTGATGAAACAACACTAACAACAACAACAAAAAAAAACGATTAAAAGAATGAATGAAGTCACCTGCTCTGAGTATTAACAAAAAATTAGAAACCTAAGAACTTTGAATACTGTTGTAAGCACTGAGTGCTCTTAAATATTATTTGGTACAAGCAGGTAAGCCTTAGGGACTGGCCTCTAATTGAACAAAACCTCTTAAGTGTTCCCTCTTTTACTAATGTGTAAAATAGTGATATTGCCCCTTCCCTACTCATGCAGGGGTGAGGGAAACTGACATGGAGGCAAAAGTGCTTTAAGTGAAGAGAACCACTTCAATGCTCCATGAGGTTGGCCTCGGGAATCTCTTCTGCCTTCTATCTTGTTTGGTTTCAGACAGCTGGAGAGTGGATAACGAAAAGTAGAGTGGAGTAGCAGGCAAAATAATGCCCCCCTATAGATGTCTACATCCTAATCTCTGAAAGTTGTCAACATGGCACCTTATGTGGTGCAAAACCTTAGAAACAAATTGTGCAGATGTGATTTAGTATCTGGAGATTGGAGATAATCCTGGATTAGCTGGCTGGGATCAGTGTCATCATTAAGGGTCCTTATAAGAAGGGACAGGAAAATCAGAGTGAACAATAGAAGATGGAATAACAAAAGCAAAAAGTTGGAGCAGTGCAAGGAAGGGGCCACAGGACAAGGCAGGCAGGAAACTTCTAGAAGCTAGAAAGGCACAGAAATGGATTTCCCTCAGAGCCTCCGGAAGGACCCAGTCTCCTTTGCTGACATCTTGACTTTAGCCCAGTGAGACTTATTTTGACCTTCACAACAGCTAGATGATAAATATGTGTTGTTTTAAGCCACTAAGTTTGTGGTAATTTGCTACAGCAGCCATGTGAAACTAGTACAATGAGAAGTTATGTTCTCTGCTAAAGAGAGCAAAGGACTGAGGGTCAGGAGATTCTGGTTGTGGTTTTACATTTGCTAGTGCTAGCTGTGGGACTGTAAACAAATCATACTATCTCTCAGGACTTTAACTTACCCCGCACCATAAGGTTTTACTCTGTTAATTCTTAAGTCCTGTCTAGCATTGAAAGTCTATGATGGACATGATGCTAAGTGGGCAGAGCCACTTAAATTAACATCTTTCTCGTCTTCAGATGGTATCTAAAATTCAGTTTACACTCTCCCTGCTGTAATATAACCTCAGGCAACTGTACAGCAAGATCATAAATCATAGACATTGGCACTGAAGACACAGCAGCATACAAATTATATTTCTAAATCCTGGAATGCATTTGCCTGGTACCCAAGATTTTCTTTTTTAAAGATGGTGCCTGCCTTAGGTAGGTTTATTTTGGAGAAGGAGACTTTCCATTCAGGCCAAACATATGGCCTGGTGGTTTCACTACACCCACTGAGTGTTTATCTTCTCCGCTCCTGTGCAGTAATTTTAATAAAAGCCCTGTACCAGCCTGCACCCCAGGTGGTGAGCCAGCCCCACCTGTCTCTTCCTGACAGACTGTTGAACGTGGATGCCTTCCAGCAACTAAAAGTCATTATTTGGCCTTCAAAACCTTTCTGCTTTTGCTCCAGGTAGTTGTTGCACAATGTTTTAAATTTAGAAACATGATGTCAGCTCTTTCTTACTTTGCCATCTTCGAGATGTTGTATGACTTGGCTTTTTGAACAAAATAGATCTTTGTACCACTCTCTATTCTCAATACATAAAAGATTAAATGGATTAAAGGAATCCCACCATTTTATCTATGTTTATCTTCTTCAGAATACATAAGTCCACCCAGGCACCTGGTGCTGAAAGTGGGCTGAGGGGAACAGCCAGGCGATGCATTAACCTTCACTAGCCCTGTGCAAAGGAATTTTCGACTGAAATTGGGCTGTTAATTGCTTTTAACTTGCTGGATTCGCTGAGGACATTTTCACCAAAATCAAAATAGAGGCCAAAATATTTGAGTATACTTTTAAGAACCAAACTCCAGGTATTTAGCTACTCTGACATGAGAACATTCACTGTATTTTGTCAACTTAAAAGACAGCTCCTTTCCTTGTGACGCTAGAAAGCATAAGGATAAGAGAGAGGTATACTCCTTTCTCTCAGACTTACAGAGGGTGGCTTGTTTGTTTTTTAATAAGGACCATTTTGAGAAATCTGGAGACTTTGGAAGTTTGAATAATAAAATGGAAGCCTTCCAAAATTCAACTTTAAAAGGGTGTTAGAAACTATTTTAGCATATTAATATATAAGAGGTATGCTGGGGGACAGTGAAACTTCACAGTGTGGAAAGTGCTGATCTTTGCAATACTCCTCCTGAAGGCCAGACAATAATGAAGTCCTATTCTCTCTGCTCACTTTACCTGCAGGACCTAAAGTACCCTCTTCACCTTCTCCTGCGCCTGCAGGTTAGCTCCATCCAGCAGTGGAACTAACTAGATGAAGAAAAGGGTGACTAACCCAGATGGAAGGCATAAACGCAGAACTCTGCTGCCACTAAACACAAGAGAAATTCAACAGTATTCTTCTCTGTAGATAAAAATTTATGTCCCTGCAAAGGGTTTAATTTTCCATGAGTGGAAGTTATTCTACACTTTTTTCTACTTTTTACTTTGTTACGTGAAAAAGTAGGTGAGTAAAGAAAATAATCATACAAAAATTTTTAAGAATCTGCAGTGTTTTCCACTGCAGATTTTTTGTGGCTCGTTGTCCCTAGATAGAAATCAAATGTTATATTTGAATCAGTCTTGTAAAGGTCAAGGCTTTGGGTTGCAAGCAACAGAGACCAAATATCACTAAGTTCATGACGCAGAAAGGCATTTATTGAAGGGATATTGTGTTGCTAACTCCATCAACAGGAAGGCTAGAGAGGCTAGGCTGAGAAAATGGACAGGACCAGAGCACAATAAACAGCAGGGTGCCAGGAGGCCACCACTGGTTATCAACACAGAAACAACTCAGTGTTGCCACCACCAGACACTTCATGTCATTGCCTCTAGCAGTTTGACACTAACCACTGCCCCTGCTCAGCTCACTGTCATTACTGAACTAGCATCAAGGACTATTTTTCACTGGCATGGAATTTTGTGCCATTCTCCCAGGAACACTGAAATACTCGAGCCCAGGTAATGGAGTTCTACCGCAGCACCAAGAGCCAAGGAGCAATGGCTGGCCATTTCAGATTCTATGAAAATCAGATTCAGAAAGTAAGGCCTTCCCTCCACCAAGATTCACTCTCTGAAGGATTTCCCACAAACCAACAGTGCTTGGATGCTGGTAGCCAAACAATAGCAGATGTCTAACACAGCCCAGTCCTCTTCCTATCTGATATCCACATATACTCTTCACTGGAAAATACTCCTACCTCATACACTAATGCAATGCTCCTCAAACAATTCAGACACCTTCAGCTCCTCCCAACAAAGGCAGGCAACCTTCAGCCTTGCCAGTTACTGTCTTTAGTTCCAAGTCTAATATCTGAGTCATGTTCTTTTTTCCCTCCATTTCTGCTAGGTGTCTGTTTAATGTTCTACAGGCATATGATCTTAACTGTAAATTTAACCAACAAAACTTATTTTAAAGTGGTTTGAGAAAGAGGTAGGAAAGAAAAAGAAAATTAGTTAGACTATAGCTCAGCAGGTAAAGAATCTGCCTGTAATACAGGAGATGTGGATTTGATCCCTGGGTCAGGAAGATCCCCTGGAGAAGGAAATGGCAACCCACTCTAGTATTCTTGCCTGGAAAATCCCACGGACAGAGGAGTCTAGTGGGCTACAGTCTATGGTGTCGCAAAAGAGTCCGACATGACTTAGCGACTAACACATACAAATCTACACATCATGTAGCAAGGAAGGAAATACTAGTCACAGGCTATAGCTGATAGTTACTGGTTCTCTCCTCTGTTGCACAGATTCTTCAGCGAGCACTGTAACTGTTATGGGGTCTGTAGTCACATGGACAACACAAACCTTCTTTCCCGCCTGGGGGTTCTCAGCCCTTGTGAGTTAACCCAGAAGGGTCTGCTGCATTTTTATATTAACGTACTGCTCAATGGAGTGATAACAGGATGCTGCTCAGGGAATTATCTAAACTTATCTCTTTCTCTTTTGAATAAATGAAACCTCATTTCTTCTGGAGAGTCAGAATCCATCATCCAAGTTATCACTATGATCCTCCTTTTCCCATTCTCACAGAAGTATGAGTCATCTACATGGTTAAGCTTAAGACACAGAGAACAGACTTGTAGACTGAGCAGGGGAAGATGAGGGTATGGGACGAATTGAGAGAGTAGCACTGAAACATACACATTACCATGTATAAAATAGATAGCTAGTGGAAGGCTGCTGTATAACATGGGATGAGGGAGCTCAATCCAGGGCTCTGTGACAACCTTAAAGTGTGGCTGTTGGGTGTGAGGGAGGTTCAAGAAGGAGAGGATATATGTATACTTACAGTTTATTCACGTTGTTGAACACTAGAAACAAACATTACATTATAAAGGAACTATTTGCCAATTAAAAATAAATTAAAAAACTAAAAAAATAATAAATGGTTAAGCTTAGCTTCCAATTCAATCATTGTATGCCCTCTGGAAAAAGCATTTGTCCCCAAAACACTAACATTACTAACAGAATCCACTCAAGACACTGGGACAGAAAACAGCCCCTCACTTCCAGTTTATTACTCTTGGACATGCACATTCTAACTGCAGAAGAAAGAGCAGCATGTTTCAGTTACTGGTGCAGAGTGCATTCTGATTTTGTAAGACAGTGTCCAGCTTCACAAGGTATTGGCAGTAAGGCTGAGCACTGCATAGTCCACTGCACTGTTCTGTAAAGCTTACTGTTTCTAGTGAAAGAGAGATAAATCCACTTAACCCTGTGGGCATCAACCGTTGTTTTATTTTACTGTAGCTTAACTTCCAGTTGGCCTTTCCTACCATAATAGCCCTTACTTCAGTTCTTGAGTCAAGAAACTAATGAAGACACCTGCTAATTACTCAGGATAGCTATTCTGTGTATATAATACACGTATTCATCTTTTCATATATATGTATCTAAACTTACAGGAACTAGGTAAATAACCATATTTAGAAACCCACTGGATCTACTGTGAGGTCGACTTGGGTCAAATTCTATTATCTGACATTTTAAAATCCCCATTCTTCTTGGGACCTCAGTGGAATTCAGGTCACTTGAGTTAGGACCATTGTGAAACCTTCCTGGAATGTCTGGGCCCATTTACCATGGCAAATAGCTATACACCCTACACAACTAGTGTGTAACATTCTAGTCATAAAGAGTTTACACTTATAACTCCAGCATCTTCTTTCTGAAGGGCCCCAGACCCGCCTTCACGCAAGGGGCTCCATCAGGTTTGAGATGTGGCTCAGGGCTGGAACTGGGTGAGGATCTATGGCTTCCCATCATAAGAGCTCAAGTCAGGCCCCTTTCACCACACCTAGAGATAGATTTCTTTTTTATTTTAACACATCAAGAAGGACCAAAGAGAGCTTCCAATCAGTAATCCCATGATCAATTACCTACCTCCAAAATCTGTATGGGTCACACTCTTCCAACTATTATTCCAACTGCCCAGGGAGGTAATGATGTCACTTTTCTTCTGCCAGTTAAATGCCATTACTCGGCTTGGGCATCTAGTTGCTTCCCAATCCCACTGAGTTTATGAGACCACAACTCTGGCAAAACCTCTTTGTGACCCCATGGATTATACTGTCCATGGAATTCTCTAGACCAGAGTACTAGAGTGGGTAGCCTTTCCCTTCTCCAGGGGATCTTCCCAGCCCAGGAATCGAACCCAGGTCTCCCACATTGCAGGCAGATTCTTTACCAGCTGAGCCACAAGGGAAGCCCAAGAAGCCTGGAGTGGGTAGCTTATCCCTTCTCCAGCAGATCTTCCTGACCCAGGAATCGAACTGGGGTCTCCTGCATTGCAGGTAGATTCTTTACCAACTGAGATATCTGGGAAGCCCATTGCCATTTCAGCCTACAGAAAAGAACCCCTGAACCACCTCTCAAAATTACTCACCTCATTGACATTACTCAAGACCGTGGTAAAGACAGTTTCATCTGAAACCTCGAGGAGGGCACCGTGATTGAAGTCATACTTGTTTAATCCACTCAAGCACTTCTATCTTTGGTAGATGTAGGCTACATTAGACCAAGTATTTTCTGATAGATCAAGCTTACTTACTCTAGATTTCTGTGAACCCATTTTCGTTCAACCAGCCAAGTCAACATTTAAAATTATTTCTAGTCATTTGGTCCAGCAACAAGATACAGAATCTCTGAAGTGTGGGCTTGCACTGATAAATCCAGTCTGATCTGTAATTATGCTCTCCTCTCCTTGATAGGGCTTCCTCAGAATTAATTTCCCTGCAGATTTTGCTGATGTGAACTAGCAAAGACCTGCAGTTCTTTTCTTAACATTACCTTTTACTCCTAGGTTTGCCTTGCAATTTCCCAAGTCCCCACTCCTCCACCACCCACACTCACAGCATGTACTCATGTTCCAGGCTGAGAGACATCACAAGGGTGGGTGAGTGCAGAGGGAAGAACTGCTTCCCACAAGGCAACCCCCTCAAGGAAAGGTACTGTGAAATAAGTTTCCTTTACTTTCTGAAGTCAACGATGCTTATAGAAATATTTTTGCACATTTTTCACAGAATTTTCAGGTGTTCCGAACTGAGAGGATTACTGTAGATAGCAAAGCCACCATATTTCTGGAAAATTCTCCTATAACATTTGATGCTAGTAATCATTCTCTTCTTTTGAAAATCCCCCTCCTTCCATATGTGCCTTCATTCTCCAAATTTTTCCTCTCTTCCTTAGTGTCAGAACATTCTTCAACATTGACAATGATCTCTTCTCTTCTCTATCTTCTTATCTCTTTTCAGCTTCAACTACAGTCAATTACTGATGTTTTTGTTCTCATCTATAGCCACATGCCTAGGTTTTATCTCCTCTGAACTCCAACCCCACATTTCCAACTACATGTCAGACATCTCAAAGTTGCCACTGAAAAAGAATACCTCTATCTTTGGTATTCCATGTCTTCCAACAGAACAAGCTCACATCATCTAGGCTGGGTTCTTGGAGTCATATTTGAGTCATTCTCCTGCATTCACCATGCCAATTCCTTTCCAATATTTCTGGAAATTCTCTAGTATCTATCCCATTTCTTTGATTAAATAATTTTCTGCTTTTCAAAGGCTTCCCACTGCTTTGAGGAAAAAAAATTCTATAAACTTCAGGCTATCAGTGATCCACCCAGTCTTTCCCCAGCCCCACCACTCTGTAAGCAGATCTCTAGTTGACCCTTTGATCCACCACCCATACTCCCCAAAGCAAGGTGCCTCCCCACAGGCATGTTCTATTTCTTACATTCAGTCTTCTTGAATTCACTGTATCATCTCAGATATGTTACTGCCTCCATCTTGTAACTACCATTCCTCTCCTTTCAGCTGGCCTAAGTAAATAATCCAAGAACTAAAGGATACAGTAAGGGGGAAAAAAACAACAGAGGGAGAGATTTCAACAATTAGATGTTTATGAGGTCATGGATAGAGGAACTGAGGCTTAACAAGTTACTTTCCTGGCTAAGTCACAGGAGTGAGGAGGGGAGAAAACTATAAAAACCTGGAGATATACGTCTCAAAGACACAGAACAAAGGAATTCTGTGCCCTGTGCCCAGTAGAACCATGAATATTTGCAAGATCCCAGGGTTCCCAATCTCAGCATACATGGGAGAACAGAGTCAACACAGCAATGAAGTGAGAAATCTGAAACAGGAGCCTTAGGTGGTCTCATAGAGGGCTGGGATGCACATTCAGTGTCAAACAAAAGAATTATTCCACTGCACTAAAGAAGCAAATAACATGACCGAGGGGACTCAGTATTGAAACCTCCTCTGTGACTGAGAAAGTTGAAACAAGGAAGACATAGCAACTGCCTGTGTGAAATGACCCGAAATCAGTGGGAATAAGGGTGTCTCAACCGAAGCCAGAATGGCTTTATGACAAAGACTCACACAGCATATAGCCCTTTTCAGTGCCTGAACATCACAGAGCCTCTCTGCCTTCTTCCAAATCCCTCTCTCCTCGCATGAACACAGCCTGGGTTGGGGAGGAGATGGGTGCTAAATTGATGAAGATGTAACATCTACTACCTAGCAGAGTATGAACCATGAATGGAAACTAAACTCAGTTACAAAAAATAGTTATTTTTAACCATCTGATTTTATGTTTCAGATTCGTATCTGCATACATGTATTATGTGTATGTGTATATATAAATTTTTTTCAGTCACAGGTCACCAATGTATGTCTTAGTCCACTCACTGTTATAACAAAATACTATAGACTGGGTGACTTGTCAACAACAGAAATGTATTTCTGACATTTCTGAAGGCGGGGAAGTCCCAGATCAAGGCACCAATAGATTCAATGTCTGGTGAGGTCTTGCTTCCTGGTTCATTGATGACAGTCTTCTCCCTGTGTCTTCACATGAAAGAAGGGGCAAGGGAGCTCCCTGAGATCTCTTTTGAAAGAACACTAATCCCATTCCTCAGTGCTCTACCCTTATGACCTAATCACCTCCCAAAAGACCCAACTCCAAAATATTGTCACATAGGGGATTAGATTTCAACATATGAATCTGGTGGAGAGGGGAACACAAACATTCAGCCCATAACAATGTGGTTATAAATATCATGACAAAAATAATCTGTCAGTAAAAAGGAGTTTGTTAGTCATGTATGGATGTTAGAGTTGGACTATAAAGAAGGCTGAGCACCGAAGAATTTATGCTTTTGAACTGTGGTGTTGGAGAAGACTCTTGAGAGTCCCTTGGACTGTAAGGAGATCAAACCAGTCCATCCTAAAGGAAATCAGTCCTGAATATTCATCGGAAGGACTGATGCTCAAGCTGAAACTCCAGTACTTTGGCGACCCGATGAGAAGAACTGACTCCCTGGAAAAGACCCTGATGCTGTGAAAGATTGAAGGCAGGAGCAGAAGGGGACAACAGAGGATGAGATGGTTAGATGGCACCACCAACTCAATGGACATGAGTTTGAGTGAGTTCTAGGAGTTGGTGATGGACAGGGAGGCCTGGCATGCTGCAGTCCATGGGGTTGCAAAGAGTCAGACACAACTGAGTAACTGAACTGAAAAAGGAGTTTGTGTTTAGAAGGAACATCATTCTAAATACTCCTACATGCAAAATCAAAACCAACTAACAGACAAAACAAACCAAAGTTCTCTGTGGGAAACATTATTCTTGAGGACCTCCAGGAAGTCATTTTTACAACCCTTCTTGAAAAATTCATTTAAGAATTTATTATAGATAAGAGAATCTGACAGTCATTTGTAAATTCCATTCTATGATGAAATTGTGCAGCTGGAAACTTGAGGAATGAACTAAGATTTTACATTTTAGACCTTAGAAGTGACTTCAAAACAGCAACCCTCATTATATCTTTGGACGCTGATTTTCCTACTCCCTCTCTAATTTCAGGACATTAAATTGCCAGTTGTAAAAACAGATAAAAGTATTCAGAAATTTAAGACACAACTATCAAAGGTATGAATCAAAATATACACATATCAAAATACAAAATGTTAAAAGTATATAATCATATATGATATAACTACAAGTATTATGCATTATATATTTATATATACATTCTAACTTTTTATATCAATAATTGTCTCATTTTAAAAATATTTAAAATATCAAGATATGTTGACATATGTCTACATGTGTACATGAATCAGTGGGAGACATACTGATTTATATAAAATCATTGACAAAAGCAGCTTCTTGATGCAGAAAGTCAGCAGAAAATATATGAACACATCTAATTATAAAGGATGGGAGCTATAAATGAAAAGATTTGCATAAAGATACTAAAGCTGAATTAAGTCAAGGGAAGTCTCTAAGCTCTTTTTTCAAAAATAACTTAAATATAGTTCTCTGCAATTATATTTCACAATATATTAATTCTCTTTCCCTAAGGGATTCCATTTTGCATGGAACCTAAATAAACTTGACAAAACTCTGCTGATACTGGATTTAATTACCAGACCTAATTCTTCAGTACTAGAAGTAAACCAAAGAACTGGGGGGAAATGTTGAATAGAGATCTGAGTGACCTAGCTAACTGGAAGGGAACAGCACTTTTGATTAATTAAAAGGACAAGCACTTCATCTTAAAATGTCCAAAGGTGAGATACATAGAAATAAATAAATCTATAACACTGTTTGATAGCACTTCTCCAGTAACCCTGTGGAGTATCTTTTCATATTATAACATGTGAAATATCAAGAAGCATATTTTTGCAGGCATTTTTCTACATCTAAAGTAAAACTTAAAGTTGTTTTGAGCCTTTAGAATATGCATTTTTACTTCTCGTAAAAAAAAATTTCTTACATTTTCAGGGTTACTTTTACTGTAAAGGTCACCAACTGTAATTGGTTGCAGTATTTTGTATGGCTCAGTTGGAGTTGGCAAGAGATTGTTAAGTGAGAAATAACTTTTGGAGCTTCTAAACAGAGTCGTGTTTGTCCTTACAAGATGAATTGCCTCCATAGCAATGAACTACAATGATTCTACGTTCAAACATATAGAAACGTTCATTCTTCCCTTTGCAAAGCCATCCTGCAATCAGCATTAATTAACATGCTTGTTAAAAAAGAGACCACTTTACTGATATTATTAATTCAATGCTATGTTAAAATCAAGTTTATTATTACTTCCCTAACAAATCTTGAAATTAACATATAGTCTTTAACTGCTATATTTCACTTACACAGCAATATGTTTTTAAATAGCATATGATTTGTTTGAATATGTTTCTCAAATAATGAGAGAGAGAAGAAAAGAGTTTGGCTACTTTAATAAGCCACTGCAGGGCTTATTTATTTTATGAAAATGAAGTATCACTAACCAGGAAGAGGTTATTTAAAGAGCTGTAAAATGGTTGTTGCCAAAGTAACCTCCCCCTGATTTGAGGCAAATCGTGACAGGCAAATCATGCCACAGACAAACATAACACAGCTCATTTCTCTTTCTTCTCTCCTTGCTGGAGCCTAGAGGGAAAGAACAAGCAGTTTCTCTATCCTCAGAGCTGCCTGGACCACATATGGAGTCATCTGTCACTTTAAGAAGCTGAGGGATAACGAGGTGCACATCCAGAGACAGGCAACCAGCAGGACAAGGAGCCTGGAGATCAAGTCACAGGATGAAAACCTGCAGTACCTGGGAATGTCTAGTTTGGAGAGGAGGACAATCAAGAATTACAAAGACTAATTTCAATATTTAGAGCTCTGTAATATAGAATATGTCTTAAAAAGTGTTTGTGTGGTGGCAGACAACAACATACATCTGCATCTAAGCAAGTGTCTGAGGGCAGCCCCCAGCCCAGCTCCAAGCAGTCACAAACTTCTATCCTCCTCCTCCACATCCCCTGATTTTCTTGTGGGGGACTTAGTTACTTCAGGTTTCTTCCTTGGCTCTTTTCCCTCATCCAAAAAATAGATGTACAAATAGATGTACAAAAATATATAGAAATAGAGACATATTCTTATTCAGCCATCATTATACAAGGGACGGTGTTTGCTTGGCCTGTCTATAGGAGATTTTATTACTTATGTCAAACCATAAATATATACATGTAAATATGTATATATATCATATATATAATGTTTTGATTATAAACATATTTCATGTTCCTTATAGGGAAAAATCAGAAAATGTAAAATACAGGAATTATGTATAGTCTTACTACCTAATCACTGCTAAAATTGTGCTTATTTTCCTCATGACTTTTCTCGCCCAGTATTTTAATAAAGCTGTGATCTTTGCATACAGTTGCTTTCATATACAAGTCTCTTCACTCATTAAAACATAAAGATTTTGTGTTATAAAAATACTTTTAAATATTAAATAATTTTATAGTTTTACCTTATATTATTTTCCTATTCTATCTTTTTGGAGCATTTATAATTATCCCTATTATAAATATATTATAATTATCCCTATTATAAATATATTAGGGCTTTCCTAGTAGCTCAGATGCTAAAGCATTTGCCTGCCAATGCAGGAAACACGGGTTCAATCCCTGGGTCAGGAAGATCCCCTGGAGAAGGAAATGGCAACCCACTCCAGTATTCTTGCCTGGAGAATTTTATGGACAGAGGAGCCTGCCAGGCTACAGTCCACAATATCACAAAGGGTCAGAAATGACTGAGCAACTAACACACATATAAATATATTGGATTAATTTGTTATTAATCCATCTATTTTTTCCCCTCAAAATTCTTTTTTTGCCTCATGACCCTCTCTTTTAATCATGTAGGGAAAGGACTGTTTCAGGGAAAGGACATCTTAGGGAAAGGATAAGAGGGCAGGTGAAAATAGTTCATCCTTAGCTTCCAAGTTTTAAAGCAGACTTCTGAAACTTGCAGCAAAAAAAAAAAAAAAGCAAAAAGATATTGTTTTAGTCTCAAAAGCCTGACTTTTGAGCAGCAAATAAAACCATAATGTCATGAACAATAAACTTGAAAGTATGTGAAATTAGGCAAAGTAGTTTAGAAGGGATAACAATTTATGAGGAAAGAAATATGAAGTATAAGAGGAAAGCTAGAGAGTTAGATGGCACAGGTCTCTGAAAACAGATTCTGAACATTATCACCAGGGCCAAAACTCTTGGTAGGGGGTGAGGGGAAAGAATCCCAGATAGGTTTGGGGATCTGAGCATAGAGACCAGTGCCCAGTTCCAATAGAGACTATGCAAGACGTAAGCCATAATGGGTCCCTTTATCACCATGGTGAGGTGACAGCAGGTAGAGACGATAGCATGAGAGGCACCAGAGAAAACTCCACAGAGCAAAATTTTGCATGTGCCTCCTTGAGAGGTGGGGTGGGGGGGGTCACTGAAAGAGAACATACACACTCATCACATCCCAGTGGCTGAAGGGCATGCTGTTCCCAGTCTTAACAGACTTCCAACTAGGAAGACTGACAATGAAGAAGCTATCACAACAAATTACTGCGGTCACTATGACAAGGAAGGAGTCCTAACCTACTCTTCTAGGAAAAACAGCAGTGACTCAGAATTAGTAGACGTAAGGAAAGGAAAAGTATCCCAGAGAAAGAAAACAGCTTATCCAAAGTGCCAGGAGTTAGAGAAGGATGACGTGGCCACCCATTGCCAAGCATGCATTCAGCATTTGAGGACATACATTATGTGTGTTATAAATGGAGTTTCAAATTCAGAGGCTGTGATGCCATAGTTTAAAGAAAAAAGTAGGACTAAGAACTAATACTGGAAAAATAAATTCTGTGAACAACACTTTCTCCTCTGTATTTAATAGCCTACGGTTTTGAATTTTTTATTTCCACTTAAATAGGTAAAGAGATACCTCTTTTTTCCATGATTGGAAAAGAGACAGCTAACTGCCTGTCTCGATATTCATTTTTCACTTTTTCTGATTAAAAAAAAAAAAAAAAAGAATTACTCAGTTACAGTCATATGCCTGGTTTTTCTCCAACCCAAGATGTGACCAACAGAAATAAATTCCAAACGTTGAGAAGTAAAAGTATAGAAGGTACCTCTAGGAAATCTTTAAACTTTCCTTCTTTCTGCTGCCATACAAGAATATGACCATGATGTCCAGATCTCCAGCTGCCATCTTGAAATATAAGGACAAAGTATGTACTCTAGGGCTTGTATTAATACAGTGAAGAGTGTGAAGTATCCTGACTATCAATAATCATTTAAAACCACAAGACTAGCCTACTAAATTGCTTTTACTTCAGAGAAATAAATTGTCATGTTTAACCCATTGTTATTATTTTATTTTTGGCTGTATATGCAACCAAACCTAATCCGATCTAATCCTAATACAATATGGTAAGGAGTTGATTTAGGATAGCTGATAAGTGTTCTAAATTTACAGCAAGCTCCAAAACACAAATCAGATAACTGTAAAGGTAAAAAGAAACCTAGAAGTCATTTGGTCTGTTTTGTAAACCAATCATTCTCTAGGGTAAGGCTGTTCAAAGGCTCCTCCTCACAAGAAGTAAGCCAGAAAGAAAAACACCAATACAGTATACTAACGCATATATATGGAATTTAGAAAGATGGTAACAATAACCCTGTATACGAGACAGCAAAAGAGACACTGATGTATAGAACAGTCTTCTGGACTCTGTGGGAGAGGGAGAGGGTGGGATGATTTGGGAGAATGGCATTGAAATACATATAATATCATATATGAAACGAGTTGCCAGTCCAGGTTCGATGCACGATACTGGATGCTGGGGGCTGGTTCACTGGGACGACCCAGAGGGATGGTATGGGGAGGGAGGAGGGAGGAGGGTTCAGGATGGGGAACACATGTATACCTGTGTTCATTTCGATATTTGGCAAAACCAATACAATATTGTAAAGTTTAAAAATAAAATAAAATTAAAAAAAAAAAGAAAGAAAAAAGATTTTGTCAAAGTTTAAGCTTCTCAAATGGTCATGATCCAGTCCTTTCTACCTCTCCATCCTGATTTCCATAGAAATTATGTTCAGGAATTACCAAATATTTTCAGTATCCGATACAACATGTACATCATTAAGCCCATGTGGTTATTTTGTACTGTTTTCTGTTAAAAATATGCTTCCCTTGCTTAGCCATCTTGCTCAGAAATCTTCTCCATGAGAGCTGCCTACCTCCAACTACCAGGCACTGATTGCTTCTTCCTTTGTACTGAGAAGTGAAAATGAAAGTCCTTCAGCTGTGTCCGACTCTTTGCGACCCCATGGACTATACAGTCCAAGGAATTCTTCAGGCCAGAATACTCAAGTGGCTAGCCCTTCCTTTCTCCAGGGGATATTCCCAACCCAGGGATTGAACCCAGGTGTTCTGCATTGCAGGCAGATTCTTTACCAGCTAGCCACAAGGGAAGCCCAAGAATACTGGAGTGGGTAGCCTATCACTTCTCTAATGGATCTTCCAAATCCAGGAATCAAACCCTGTCTCCTGCATTGCAGGCAAATTCTTTACTGAGTGATCAGTGAAGCCCTTTGTACTAACTTTATAATATATATATATATATTTTTTCTAATATTAACATATGTAAATAAGTATTTACCATCTAATGTATTATTGTTTATTTCTGTATTACTGGTGTCCAGCACAGTAATATATAGTAGGTGCTGAATAACTATTATTGAATTGACTTGCATTTCTGATTAAGAAATTAAGGACTTTGAAAAAGTAATCAAACTAGGTATTAACAGAGCAAAGAAAACCAAAGTTTACATTGTAAGTCAAAAAATGAAACCAAAGTATCATTTTTATATCTGGTAAAGGTCAAGTTGGAAGATCCATCTTATATCTTGGGACTCACTAACAATGAAGTCCAGAATCGGGCAGACTTACCCAGTTAGGCATAGAAGCACTGGACCAGGGTAGGACTCCCATATGGAATAATGGGGGAGCAGGCATGCTCATTTCCAAGTGGAGAAAGACAGGAGCTGAGCTGAGCAAGCAATTATTCCTTCAAAATGGACTCATAGGCTAAGAATCTTCTCAGAGGCAGGGTTATTGATGGCGTAGAGGGAAGCCCACAACTTTTAACTACTTGAGCTCCTCTCACAAGAACAAAGCACTGGGAGTAGGGACGAGGCACAATCCCCAGATTTTGATTCCCTTAACTCATGGGGCTTGAGCAAGAAGCTGTGGATATAAAGAATCAATTAAAAATCTATAATAGGAATAGGAGAGAGCTTTACTCAAGCCACACTGAGGACTACAGCCCAGAAAAGAGCTTCTCAGTAACTCTGAGGCAACTGCTCTGAAGAGGTAGAAGAGTCAGTACACATAAATTTTTTGGCTGGGAAATACACATAGTCAAATATATATCTTGGTAAAAAATTACAGCTAATCACAAAGAACAGATATCTCAACTTAGTGATTTAGTGTTTTTCTAGGTATAGAAGGATGCAAGAATCTGGAGTCATTTAAATTTTTCCTCAGAGATGGATCTTAACTTTTTAGGAGCTCCAATATATCTAAAGGGCAGAGTGCTTCAACTTGTTTTTTTCTTGTTCTTTTCCATTCCTGAATTCCCTTCAGGGCAAACTGCCAGTGGGGTGACTGCAGTGAGTTGTGATTTAACCTTTTGTATGACTGAACGACAACCAACACTCTTTTCTTTAATGGTTAAAGTAGATGTACATGTATGTTTGATGTGCTGTAAGACAAGCTGTTTTAAGTCAGCATAAAGTTCAAGCCAAATCATGTTATAAACCCAAAATGATTTCCTCATACCTCAATATGTGGAAATTTATTCCATCAAAACCTATGGTCAGCAAGAGTTGTAGCTGTCTCCCTCAAGAGACCTCTCATGTGGCTACCTTCATGAGACCAAACTCTACAGCAGTCTCTCTTCTTTTGGGTTTCATCCTGGATCTAGCAGCAGGCAGCTTAAAAGTTGTCCCCTCAAGAATCTGAAATGGGTCAGATTTACACATTCAACTTAGAATCAACTTAGAATCCACTCCATACCAAAAGTTGAAAACATATCCTCTATTCTATTTTCTGCCCCAAATTACATCCATATATGCTGTCCAATGTAGCATGACAGAGGTTCTGCAGAGATTAAATCCTATCTTGAAGATACTCTGATAATAAAATGCCTATAAAGTAATGCTTCAATTTGAGTGCAATTTCCTTTCTATTATTACAGTCCAAGAAAGAAATTAAAGTCCAAAGACTAAATTCTTTTACAACTTGAAATTCAAATGCAAATCCAAGGGAACTAAAGTCTAAAATTAAATTCTTGTGTGTTAAAGTTCAATTACAAAACAAAAACCATTCCGACTTGTTATTGTACTGAGGCTCAGCAAAGGGTATTTTTCTGCCTAGGTAGAGTGGGGTCTGTCCAGCAACTACAATAGTTTCTCTCTGGAATGGATTTGGAGTTTCCAAAGTCCCAGAAGTCATAGTAATTCAATTACTATGAATAGCTCCTAGACCCTCAGGAGCCTCACTTCTAAAGATCCCTAAGTCGCCCAGTCATGTCAGACTCTTTGTGACCCCACAGACTATACAGTCCGTGGAATTCTCCAGGCCAGAATACTGGAGTGGGTAGCCTTTCCCTTCTCCAGAGGATCTTCCTGACCTAGGAATCGAATCTGGGTCTCAGGCACTGCAGCCTGACTCTTTACCATCTGAGCCACCAGGGAAGCTCTAACAGTTAACAGGACACAGAAAATGATGACAGGCTTTTTTCAGATCCATCTAATTTGGGAAGCAATCTCCTACCCTTACATCAATTACAAAACTACATTCCCAGAACCCGGGCTACCAAGACTCTAAGAAAAATCTGATGATATCTGAGAAAAAAAAGAAAATATTCTTGGATTCAACCTACTAGGAAGTCTGTCATTCAAGACTCACTGTCTGGATTCTATGACCTGTTTACTAAAGCCAAAGGAGGAAAATTCTCCTAACTCCCAACAAGAAGCTACTTTTGGAGAAGGCCATGGCAACCCACTCCAGTGTTCTTGCCTGGAGAATCCCAGGGACGGGGGAGCCTGGTGGGCTGCCATCTCTGGGGTCGCACAAAGTCAGACACGACTGAAGCGACTTAGCAGCAGCAGCAGCAAGAAGCTACTTTGAGACTACACTTTCATTTAGCCCTTTCATTTGTATTTACATTTCTCTACATTTACATTTTTGTGAGGAAAAAAAAAAGAAACTATGCTTCCTGCATCCTCAGTGTCATCTGAGGCATTTCTGCCTCCTTGCACATTTAGATTAACTGTAATGGGAGCAGCTCTAATAATAGGACTTCAAGTACGTTTCTTTCACATCCAGCATATCCAGGACCTCTTAATTCCATTTTCCCATTAAGCCTTGGGCCCCTAAACGCTGCCCCAAGGACAGGTTCTAGAGTACCATGTCTCAGAAAAAGGTTTTTTTGGTCCTGTGCCACAGTGGCTGTCTCACTGCCTCTGGCTCTGGGACTGCCTGGGCAATGAAAGTCACCCCTAGGGAAAAGGTCCCCTACATTCCTGATTTGTTTTGGCTGAAGATCCACCCTGAACAGATTCCTGCACTAAGTGATTCTGATGCTTCTGAAGCTGTGCCCCTGGGGAAACTAGTTTTGAATGTCCCAGTGTCTGAGTAGTTTTTTTGTTCAACTACATCTTTTTCTCAAATACTAGGACATACCATTGGTATTGAATTTTCCTCTGCTATTTACCTACTAGTTTGAGGAATGTTATTCCAGCCTCTTAACAATGTAATCTACTTCTTAAAGTGGCCGCTTTCCTTCTCTAATCCATGTGGGAGCTAATGCTGCTTGCTGAAACTTGGCAACCTCTCTTCTATTTATTTCATCTTTGTGGTCCAGACAGCTATTTTAAAAACTACTCTGAATTCACCATCATCATCATAGAGAAGAAATCAGCAAGTTCTGGGTTCACTGTGCAAATTTTGTCTACCTTACTCTCAATGAGATGGGTAATTTCTACCTAGAAATATTCTTCCATCAGATGACATTTAATCAAATCCTGGACTTGTTCTCTGATTGTCACATCTAGACATCATCACATTTTGTCTCTACTTTCTTTTCGAATCCTCATTTCATAAATATATTGACAAAGGTAAGTAAGTTCCCTCAGAGAAATGGGAATTTCTGCCACCCTGTTTCAACTGTTTCAACACATCATCATCCATTTTTTTTGGAAACCCGCCTGAAATGTTTTGAATATTTCACAAGGATTCCCTCCCTCAATTCTGCCCCAATTTTTTTAATAACCACTTGGTACAGCTGTCCCACTCTTTTAAGGAGTGATTTGCCAACTGCTCCAAGTGAGGACCTTTGGCTTTCAGAAGTCATCCCTCAGTGAGCTGGCCTTTCTTGAGGGAATAACTCAGGTCTGCTGTTAAATTCGTTTGAATTCTAGTGATTATTTCTGATCTAATAACATAAATATCTTTTCAAGCAGTGGGAATTTGAGCAGTTTCAATCCCCTTTTATATTGGTCTAAGAAGAAAAGTTATGACCAACCTAGATAGCATATTGAAAAACAGAGACATTACTTTGCCAAAAAAGGTCCATCTAGTCAAGGCTATGGTTTTTCCAGTGGTCATGTATGGATGTGAGAGTTGGACTGTGAAGAAAGCTGAGCACCAAAGAATTGATGCTTTTGAACTGTGGTGTTGAAGAAGACTCCTGAGAGTCCCTTGGACTGCAAGGAGATCCAACCAGTCCATTCTGAAGGAGATCAGCCCTGGGATTTCTTTGGAAGGAATGATGCTAAAGCTGAAACTCCAGTACTTTGGCCACCTCATGCGAAGAGTTGACTCATTGGAAAAGACTCTGATGCTGGGAGGGATTTGGGGACAGGAGGAAAAGGGGACGACAGAGGATGAGATGGCTGGATGGCATCACCGACTCGATGGACTTGAGTTTGAGTGAACTCCGGGAGATGGTGATGGACAGGGAGGCCTGGTGTGCTGCGATTCATGGGGTCGCAAAGAGTCAGACACGACTGAGCGACTGAATTGAACCTCATTTTTAAGATGCCATTTTCCTCTTTACTCTTCCTTAAAATAGATTTTAAAATCTCTTCCTCCAGCTTAATTGGTCTGTGTTCATTTTTTTAATCTTTCACTACTTCTGAGTTTGATAGTAAAACTAAAGTACATTTTTGAAGCCATTGCCGCTTCTCCTGTTTTCCTAAGCAAATGAATTAAGAGGCAAACAATTCCAGGCACAGAGAATCTTTGTTTCTTTCTACCTTTGGGTTTGTAATCATGTCCTTTAGTTGATTTTCTATTTTAAAGGGATGGTATTTTCTAATAAGGGCTCAAAACCCGTATTTGTTCATTCCATCAAATACAGGGACAAGGGTGAAGTGACAATTTGGGTCTCAGTATCAAGCCAGGATTACAGGTTATGACATTAACATAGAGCCAACTTGAGATTCTGTGATATGACAGTGAGTCTGTTGGAGGAAGTGTCACATGAAATAAAGGTTTGTCAGTCCCTCCAGAGGGTCCTCCTTGATGCTGAAGTAGAAAGAGAACCTAGAAATTCCAATCAAGATCATCTAAATAGCCTTGGTACTAACTGTATAAAGCTAGAGCATCTCTAGTGTTCTGTTTACAGGCAGAATGTAGCTGCCTTGTGGTTTATAAGTGGCAGATATTCTTTTAGCCAAAGTGTGTCTAAGAGTTGTAAAACTCTTCTCTACAATGGAATCTTCACCTCAATCAAGGAAAAGTAAGGCCTATGCAGTAAGGAGTCTACCTGAAGCCCCTAACAAGTTAAGAGTGTTGTCTTACGCTCTCACGTAAGTTGAGTAAGTCATAAGTCATAGTCACCTGTTAAGTTCAAAATACCTCATGACAGTTAAAGATTCTCAGAATACAGAAGTTCAAAGCCAAGTACAAAAGTATGAAAAACATATTTGGCCTCAAATAAGCGTAACCAGGAAATTTTTTTTTTCCTCCCAAAGTAAAGTCCAAGACCCATTGGCAATGTGGGCCCTGGATGCACAATCTTCTCCCCGTATTTCCTCCCTTGAAATTTTCTTACCTTTATTTCTGAATGCTGCTGGTGAATAAACCAAATTTGGAGACCTCTGAGGGCCCCTCCCCAATAAATAACACCCTTAATCTATATTCAGCTTAAAACAAGTTGAAAAGTACAATAAAACAGAAAAGTAGGAGGCCAAATATCACCTGCTACTGATAGAGGGCAGTCTGCAGGATACAGTTTGTTGGGGGCTGAGGATGTCCAATGCTAGACACAGATAGGTCTTCCTGTATGTATTCAGGAAGCCTGACTAATTAAGATTTAGAACCAAGAACACACATGTTCATTCCAAAAACAAAGAAAGTTGGAGCTAAGTCAAGCAGGTTTATTTATTCTTCCAAAAGTTAACAGTCAAGTAAGACACCTGATCTCTCTAAGAGCTGGATGAATAAAGGACAGAAAGAGATCTCAAATGACATTAATACATTAATAGATCTTACTTCACAGGAAGGAAATATTAGAAATGGGGAATGATTATTCCCAGGTAACAATGCCTAGAAACAAGGTTAAATTCTTTGCTCACTGGTTTTCATACTGAGAGCAAGTTTTCTCAAGATATTTGTGAATTCTGATAGGATAATATTCCAATATTGCATTACAATTTAATAAATCCCACTCCAAATATCAGTGTTTCACAATATCAACGTTAATTCATTCTCATGAAATTTTATATCAGAAAGTCAATTTTGGAATTCAGTCTTCTTCAATTCCACAATTTGGGGAATATATTCATAGTAGGTCTGTTATTTAAATGTCTGGAAATTGATTTCCCACAAGATTATGGGCCAGATTATTACCTACCAACTAATTTCCCAAAGGCTCAACTTCAGTAGGAATAAGTGCTTGAAGCATATGTGTAAATGGCTTAAGGACGACCTTACACAAAAATATTTAATGGTTCAGTTCAGTTCAGTTCAGTCGCTCAGTCGTGTCTGACTCTTTGCGACCCCATGAATCGCAGCATGCCAGGCCTCCCTGTCCATCACCAACTCCCAGAGTTCACTCAGACTCACGTCCATCGAGTCAGTGATGCCATCCAGCCATCTCATCCTCTGTCATACCCTTCTCGTCCTGCCCCAATCTCTCCCAGCATCAGAGTCTTTTCCACTGAGTCAACTCTTTGCATGAGTGGCCAAAGTACTGGAGTTTCAGCTTTAGCATCATTTCTTCCAAAGAAATCCCAGGGCTGATCTCCTTCAGAATGGACTGCTTGGATCTCCTTGCAGTCCAAGGGACTCTCAAGAGTCTTCTCCAACACTGCAGTTCAAAAGCATCAATTCTTCAGCGCTCAGCCTTCTTCACAGTCCAACTCTCACATCCATACATGACCACTGGAAAAACCATAGCCTTGACTAGATTGACCTTTGTTGGCAAAGTAATGTCTTTGCTTTTGAATATGCTATCTAGGTTGGTCATAACTTTCCTTCCAAGGAGTAAGCGTCTTTTAATTTCATGGCTGCAGTCACCATCTGCAGTGATTTTGGAGCCCTCAAAAATAAAGTCTGCCACTGTTTCCACTGTTTCCCCATCTATTTCCCATGAAGTGATGGGACCAGATGCCATGATCTTCGTTTTCTGAATGTTGAGCTTTAAGCCAACTTTCTCACTCTCCTCTTTCACTTTCATCAAGAGGCTTTTTAGTTCCTCTTCACTTTCTGCCATAAGGGTGGTGTTATCTGCATATCTGAGGTGATTGATATTTCTCCCGGCAATCTTGATTCCAGCTTGTGTTTCTTCCAGTCCAGCGTTTCTCATGATGTACTCTGCATAGTTAAGTAAACAGGGTGACAATATACAGCCTTGATGTACTCCTTTTCCTATTTGGAACCAGTCTGTTGTTCCATGTTCAATTCTAACTGTTGCTTCCTGACCTGCATACAAATTTCTCAAGAGGCAGGTCAGGTGGTCTGGTATTCCCATCTCTTTCAGAATTTTCCACAGTTTATTGTGATCCACACAGTCAAAGGCTTTGGCATAGTCAAGAAAACAGAAATAGATGTTTTTCTGGAACTCTCTTGCTTTTTCCATGATCCAGCAGATGTTGGCAATTTGATCTCTGGTTCCTCTGCCTTTTCTAAAACCAGCTTGAACATCTGGAAGTTCACGGTTCACGTATTGCTAAAGCCTGGCTTGGAGAATTTTGAGCATTACTTTACTAGCGTGTGAGATGAGTGCAATTGTGCAGTAGTTAGAGCATTCTTTGGCATTGCCTGTCTTTGGGATTGGAATGAAAACTGACCTTTTCCAGTCCTGTGCCCACTGCTGAGTTTTCCAAATTTGCTGGCATATTGAGTGCAGCACTTTCACAGCATCATCTTTCAGGATTTGGAATAGCTCAACTGGAATTCCATCACTTCCACTAGCTTTGTTTGTAGTGATGCTTTCTAAGGCCCACTTGACTTCACATTCCAGGATGTCTGGCTCTAGGTGAGTGATCACACCATCGTGATTATCTTGGTCGTGAAGATCTTTTTTGTACAGTTCTGTGTATTCTTGCCATCTCTTCTTAATATCTTCTGCTTCTGTTAGGTCCATACCATTTCTGTCCTTTATAGAGCCCATCTTTGCATGAAATGTTCCTTTGGTATCTCTAATTTTCTTGAAGAGATCACTAGTCTTTCCCATTCTGTTGTTTTCCTCTATTTCTTTGCATTGACTGCTGAGGAAGGCTTTCTTTTCTCTCCTTGCTATTCTTTGGAACTCTGCATTCAGATGTTTATATCTTTCCTTTTCTCCTTTGCTTTTCGCTTCTCTTCTTTTCACAGCTATTTGTAAGGCCTCCTCAGACAGCCATTTTACTTTTTTGCATTTCTTTTCCATGGGGATCGTCTTGATCCGTCTCCTGTACAATGTCATGAACCTCTGTCCATAGTTCATCAGGCACCCTATCAGATCTAGTCCCTTAAATCTATTTCTCACTTCCACTGTATAATCATAAGGGATTTGATTTAGGTCATACCTGAATGGTCTAGTGGTTTTCCCTACTTTCTTCAAGTTAAGTCTTAAATTGGCAATAAGGAGTTCATGGTCTGAGCCACAGTCATCTCCTGGTCTTGTTTTTGTTGACTGTTTTAGAGCTTCTCCATCTTTGGCTGCAAAGAATATAATCAATCTGATTTCAGTGTTGACCTGAGAACCCCATAAACAGTATGAAAAGGCAAAATGATAGGATACTGAAAGAGGAACTCCCCAGGTCAGTAGGTGCCCAATATGCTACTGGAGATCAGTGGAGAAACAACTTCAGAAAGAATGAAGGGATGGAGCCAAAGCAAAAACAATACCCAGTTGTGGATGTGACTGGTGATAGAAGCAAGGGCCGATGTTGTAAAGAGCAATATTGCATAGGAACCTGGAATGTCAGGTCCATGAATCAAGGCAAATTAGAAGTGGTCAAACAGGAGATGGCAAGAGTGAACGTCAACATTCTAAGAATCAGCGAACTAAAATGGACTAGAATGGGTGAATTTAACTCAGATGGCCATTATATCTACTACTGCAGGCAGGAATCCCGCAGAAGAAATGGAGTAGCCATCATGGTCAACAAGAGAGTCCGAAATGCAGTACTTGGATGCAATCTCAAAAACGACAGAATGATCTCTGTTCGTTTCCAAGGCAAACCATTCAATATCACAGTAATCCAAGTCTATGCCCCAACCACTAACACTGAAGAAGCTGAAGTTGAATGGTTCTATGAAGACCTACAAGACCTTTTAGAACTTACATCCAAAAAAGATGTCCTTTTCATTACAGGGGACTGGAATGCAAAAGTAGGAAGTCAAGAAACACCTGGAGTAACAGGCAAATTTGGCCTTGGAATATGGAATGAAGTAGGGCATAGGCTAAGAGTTTTGCCAAGAAAACGCACTGGTCATAGCAAACACCCTCTTCCAACAACACAAGAGAAGACTCTACACATGGACATCACCAGATGGTCAACATCGAAATCAGATTGATTTAATGGTTAGACGCATTGTATTATCAACTAAAGAATTCAATCTTTGTAAAGCAGGAGATAGGCAGTGGGGAAAAATTAAGAACAGATTTTCCTTTCCTTTCCAACATGAGGAAGTTGACTTCTTTTAACAATTCAAATATCGTTTTTGCCTGACCTTTGTGTAAAGACAGCAGATACCTATGTTATGCACTCAACTTATTCAAGACATAGCATTACATTTATACACATGTTCTTTAACAATCACTTATTTTCAATGTATAGGTCTTGAGCAGTTTATTAATTTATTACTAAGTATTTTAGGATTTTTTGATGTATTGTAAATGGAATTATTTAAACCTTATATTCCAGTTATTTACTTCAATTACATAAAAATACAATTAGTTTTTGTATATTGACTTTATATCTTATAAGCTTGCTAAATTCACTTATTTCTTAAAGGAACTGTTTAGGTTTTTTAGGTAAACAATAATTTCATCTGCTAAAAAAACCAATTTTCCTCCATCGTTTTGTTTTCTTATGCCTGTTATATATTTTTCTTCCCTTATTAAACTGACTAGTTAAAGGCTAAAAGGCTTGGGGGGAAAATGTAATTACTTTGAAATCCAGCAAAAATATAAGACGACTAAAAATGGAGGGATGGATAGATATGTGATAAAGCAAATGCAGTTACATGTCCACTATAAACTACTGGTATGAATTTTGTCATTTTTTTTTCAATTTTCTGTTATGTTGGAAACTTTAATAGGATGATATTAAGGAAAATAAAAACCAAAGCAAGAATCTAATTTTGAGAGAGGGTCTTAGGACAAGAGAGACAAGGATAGAAGACATTGTAGGTTTCTACAGACGAGTGAAAATCAGTAAAATCCAAGGCATGGGATTATAAACAGATGAACAGCTTCTCTACTGTATCAAGAGAAAATATGAATGCACAGAGTAAACAGGATACATACAAATAAACATATAGTAATATAGGATACATACATATTGTTTTGGTAGTTGGCTGATAAGGAGATAAGGTTATCTGCTCTAAATGAAGTTTTGGCAAAGGCATTAAAGAGACTTGATCAGAGAAACGTTGAGTTTGCTGGGCAGTATTAAGGGCCTATATCTTGGTTGGTGGCTGTGAATGTATTAGAGGGGAGTCTGTGCTCACCTACCTAGATCCAGTTTCTTCATCTACAAAACAGGATAATAAAGGACAACTTCAAGATTAAGAGAACTAAATAACAGAATGCCTGTAAAGAATCGAACCCAGTGCCTCATATAAAGGTATTTAATGTTATTCTGGAAAGACTGTAAAGCTCTTTCCATGCCTACTGCTGTAAATTATCTTGCACAGCTGCACTTTAGGAAGTTGCTAAAGTTTCTTATGCTGCTATCTAACAGAGACAGTAACTTTAGTAAGCAATCAGCATCAAAAGAGCTGAAACAGGCACAGAAAGTACCAAGCCACAAATGTACCCTACAGTGTCCGTAACCAGCATTAGGCTGTAATTTAAACATCAGTGAAGGTTTTTAAGGATCACTTTTCCTTTACTGAGAGGAAAGCAATTTATTTTTAAGTCTGCATACTACAAACACCTGATAAAGAACACCTCATGATAACATTTCGTATTTCCACAAATTTCCATAGGAACTGTAAACGGGAAAGAAACCTAAGAGCAAACAGCTAGTAAAATTTAGTTCATCAATTTAAAAAACATGATGACTATGACTTTCCTGAGAACTAGGTACAAGGAAAACTGCTGCCAAGGGTTGATTTTCTAATTTTTAAGAAATGTATTTCATGATTTGGAGTGCTATAATTTGGAAACAACATTTAAATTTCCTATTACTCAGATCTGCTATAATTCAAAGTAAAAAATAGTACTTAAGGAAAAAACATAGCAAGAGTTTTGTGTGTGTGATGCATATTGCACAACTTCTAATATTTTATGTACAAAAATTTGTATTATTAAAACATAAAACTAAAGGGGAGTGATATCAGCATCATGGCAGCTTAAGATGTACCTCATTTTTGTCTGTCTGCCAACAACAAAATTTGACATCCACCCATGGGCAGAAATGCCTTTGAGCAAGCTGTGGAATCCAGCACCATAAACCAAGGGACCTGAGAGGAATCATGCTCAGTCATTTACTGTGTTTCCATGTCTTGGCTATTGTAAACAGTATTGCTATCAACATTTGCTAAACTTCTAATTCTGTTCATTTTAAAGAACTACGGAAGATAAGTGATTTACAGGAATCAACACCTTCACACAATTGTGGTAACGAAGAGTTGAGGGAAAAAGAGAATTCAGAGGCTGGGGTGGCTGAATACGCATGGCAGAAATGTGGAAAGGGGAGAGTTACACAGAAAAGTTCAACAGAAATCTGCATAATGCATGCCTTGCATCTTTGGCTAATTAATAAACTGCAAATACATTGAGTATAACTTCACATTGAGCATTTCTTCAAAGAGAAAAAAGCCGATAACAAAATACAACTAGGGAAAGATCTGCTGGAAACTAAGCTGAATAATTACCAGAGCTCACACAGGGCTGGAAGACAATGAGTCCTGGTGACTCAGGATAGACTTCAACGATCTCTGGAGCATTTAATCTCTGGGACACACTTTTTACTTCCCTTTTTTCCCCCCTACAAATTAAAACAGTCTTAGCTCTCCCAAACCTCACTTTCCCAGTTCTTCTATTACAATATCAATATCCCTCCTAACATGAAGCCACCAGGACTAAGACTTCCAGATGGGGCCTGATTAGTATCACTTGCTCCCATAAAAAGGGCAACCATCATTCCTCTTAACCTGAACAGTTTCCCAGGTTTAGGTTTTTCAGTGAGTGTGTAGCTGTGTCTTCGCCAATTAAACACTTCCTGATTACTTAGCACCAACTGCTACAAAAGCAGATCTTCCCAATATTCTTATACAGAGCTTGTCATTGACTTTTGTCAAGCAAACCCTTTGTTCCATGAACCAGATTTCTGAATAAAGAATGTTCCAAAGGATAGGACCAATAATATAACAGCACACTTGTTCAAAGAATAATTTCAACAGTAATATACCTTTGCTTCAGAACTATATGATGGATATTCTTTAAGACTCTCAAGTATTAATGAAAAAGATCTTTATTTCTTAATAGTCAACCTTATACCAAATCTGAATCACTGAATTAAAAGCTGGATTTCTACAGTTTTAACAGATGGTTCATGCAATTTTCTCCATACCCATGCTATTATAATTCAAAATTAATTCCTATATATGCTGCAAAAATATAATTCTTGGTTGAGGGAAAATATGATTAAAGATAATGACTTGCCAAGCAAAAATTTATGTACCTGTGGCCAAAAATGGTTATCTGGAGGTAAGAAAACAAACCCTGATTTTTTAGGTAAATTTCCTTCAGCAGGGGAGAGAGTGGATGGAAATGGGAGGATCAATACTGCATACTTGGAAAACATACTTTTAAAGTAATTAAAATCATGTTCCTAGACTCTACAGTTTTCAGTTGTATCCTTTCAATACACTTCAATAGTACAGGAGCAGTTATTTAACTCAGAGAATAATGATTAATAATTCAGAAGAATTACTACCGTCCCCCTTCCAAAAAAAAAAAAAAAAACCACACAAATAACACTTAATTAAGCAATGTTAGTTTATTTTATCTGTAGCTCTTCCAATATAAACTGAACATAAATGATGATATTGAGAAATATTAGGAAGAATTACTGAGAGATGTCAGAATATCATGCCTTCCAATCCATCCTCCATGAACTTCTTATAAAGTGCCATAAATTTGGCCACAAACGCTTCCAAGTGATAAATGGCTTTGCTACCCAGTTGTAGACGATGTTCATAGTAAGCTGCCATCTGGGCCACTTCTCCTTTCAGTTGTCCATCACAATTATGTAAAAGTTCTGAGAGAAGGCCCTAAAGAAAGATAAATAGCAATTTTAAAAAGTAACAATTAAAAAAATATTAGCTAAACACGCTTTACTTTTCTCATTCAAAAAGGAAGTGAAACTTAAATACTGATATGTTCTCCTTTTTATTTTTGATGGACCAGCAGACTTCATCCAAAAGAACATACTATTCTAGAGTAAAAATGTGGTAGTTATCTATCATATTTCAACCTCAAATACTTAAATCTACAAGGGTGCAAAGATTTAAGTACAAAGATGCTTACTGTAACATTATTAATTATAATAATCTGTAGACAACCTGAAGTCTAACACTTCAGGTTGTAACACAGGGGTTATATCCAAAAAACTGGTATAGTCATACAATGAAATCCCAGTCATGTACCAAAAAGAATGAGGTAAATCTGTCATGAAACAGCATCCATACTACACTGCTGAATTTAAAAAGCATAGTAGTGTAAAAGACACTAAAGCTTTGTGAAACATACATTGCTGCGTCGCTTCAGTCGTGTCCGACTCTGTGCGACCCCATGGACTGCAGCCTACCAGGCTTCTCCGTCCATGGGATTCTCCAGGCAAGAACACTGGAGTGGGTTGCCATTTCCTTCTCCAATGCATGATAGTGGAAAGTGAAAGTGAAGTCGCTCAGTCGTGTCTGACTCTTAGCGACCCCATGGACTGCAGCCTACCAGGCTCCTCCATCCACGGGATTTTCTGGGCAACAGTACTGGAGTGGGGTGCCACTGCCTTCTCCGTGAAACATACATATATAGACTCAATTCAGTGTGACTTGAAAAGAGGTCTTATGAAAACAGAAGGGGGAATCTTCACTTTTGAATTTTTTCATGTAATTTTAATAAATACAAAGAAATAAAAAGTCTTGTATTGCCTAAGAGGTAACAGTCAATTTACAATATCTTTCTAGCTAGAGAGTTGATTAGGTTTAGACCAGACCTAAAGTCGTCCCTCACAAATCACTACCACCTTCTTTAACCTCAATTTTCAAGTGCACTGAGGCTTGCTGTCTAAAATATTAATACTATTCCCTGACTACTTGCATGGATCCACCTTTCAATCCTTCAAGTTTCAGATTAAACATACCTTCCACAGAAGCCATCACTGATCTTCCATAACTCAGCCCTCCATTTTTATCATTTTACCTGGTCACTGCCTTTATAATACTTAGACCATTCTGAAATCCTCTTGCTTCTTGTTTCCCATTCCATTTCACCAAAATGTAACTTCTCTGAAGGAGGCCCACCCTTGTTTCCTTCAACACACTCCTAACGGTGACTGGCACACCTTACAAGCTCCATACAATTTGGACTGAGTATCTGCTGAACTAATGAGCTGGACAGAAAGAACTGACAATATATCTTTGTGCAGCAAAAGCCATGATACCACATAATCAAACCAGATTGTATGGTTATAGACAGTACAAGATTTGAAATCAGAATACCTTCATTATTATTTCAGGAGGAATACAGTGAGTTAGAAGCTCATACAGTCTTCCACGAACTTCAAGGAGCCTGAACAAAACAAAACAATACTTTGTAATGAAAACAGGAGATCATTTTTCTAAGTACCTACTGTGCCATCTTACTTTAAGAATTATACATCCCAATACAAACATTTTCTTCAATGGCTTATCATATTTAAGATACATATATGGGAGCTTTTCCTAACTTTAGTTCATTTTTCTAAAATAAAATTATAGAACTGTCTTAAAGTCAGACAACATTTATATTCATTTACATATATAGACACACACCCACACAGTATTTATATATATATACACTGAAAATACAGAAGACTTCACGCATAGTAAGGGTTGAGCTTATTCACACCACGAATTTTAATATACTTTAATGATACATCAAGTAATATTTTTCTTTCCTTCTCCAGATAGATGATACATAGGAAATGAGAAAATGGTTATGAAAATATTAAATAATCAGTCAATTACTGAAGAAAAGAAAATATAACCATGAATATAACATAATGTTATCATCTCAACTGCAAAGTAAAAAAAAAAATTATGGCAGAGAAACAAAGCTGTTTTGTCATAGAAAGGGCAGTACAAGAGGGTACAGGTGGGCACAAACCCAGGCTGGCTAAGTGAATATGGCCATTTGTTGGAGGGTTCTGTAAGATCATAATTCTAGGCCCTTCTCATAACACTTTCAGAAAGAAAAAGGGTTAATGAGGGAAATACACATGTAACATATTAAAACAGCAAGAAGAAAAGTGACAAATTATATTTACAAAAGTAACTTAATCTTTCTAAATATACTTACCTACCCCTAAAGAAAAAATATTGTTCTGAATCTTTACCAAAATAAGACCACATTATGTTCTATATTTCCGATCAAGCAGGGAAGTGATTTTTAAAAGATTTCTTCAAAGCAGAAGTTAAGACCCCCTTCCTGAGATTCTAGGAGTATGAAGTTGTACCACAATAAAACTAAGTAAAGTAAAAAAAAGACTAGCATTTTTCGAGCAACTGCTATGCACAAGACACTATGACAATAATTTAACTCAGTCACCATACCAGCTATGGTGAGGCATTATCTCCATTTTTTTTTTAAAGAAAAAACTAAGGCCCGGATGGTTTAAATAACCTGACAAAGTTGACCATAGCAGAGCCATGATTTAAGCACAAATCTGTCTTAGCCCATACCCTTCCAGTGTCTGCCAAAGCATCTATTTAATCTCTTATCTGTATGAGGTTCACTGCAGTACACTATTTCTCACAAACACAAGTCTCTTTCACTGAAGAGAACATGAAGTTCAGAGAGGTTAAGCTTCCAGCAAAACTTATATAGTTGAAGCAGCATTACCTCAAGTCTGATTCCAAAGGCCTTAATGTCTCTTGGACATGACAGTATATACCCCAAATAAAATCTGATTCTTAACATATAAATGACAGATGATATGAAATTATTTTAATAATGCATATAGCTTATTTCTAAAAAGCTGATTCACAATATATTTACGTATAAAACTGTACTCTAACAATACTGTGTGCATCTCACACATGTTCTCATGCTTCTCTTAGTCTGAGTTCATTTCTAATATGATTTCATTTCTAAAACATTAATATATTCATTATTAAGCCGGTGTCATTATCCCTTGGAGGTTACAAGTGATAATGAGTACAAATTATTCTATCAGAGAAACATGGTATTCTAGAACTGCCTCTGCCTCTTACTAACCAAATGTCCCTGAAAAAAAGCAACAATCTTGCTAAGAATCAGTTTTCTATCTGTAAGATGGTAATAATGCATTCCTCATAGGACTGTTATTTGAATTAAATGAAATAGTGTAAATGTCAGCATAATAATTGCTCATCAGATATAAGCTGCTAGTCACATGAGAAAGGTGGAGCAGAGAACCTGCCTGCAAAGGCAGGAGATGCAAGAGATGCAGGTTCAGATCCCTGGGTCAGGAAGATCCCCTGGAGAAGGAAATGGCAACTCACTCCATTATTCTTGCCTAGAAAATTCCACGGACAGAGAAGCTTGCGGGGCTACAGTCTACGGGGTCAAAAAAAGTTGGACACTCTGAGCACATATCACAGACACATATCACATTAGAAAATAAGAAATTTCCTAACATGTATCAAAAAAAGAATCAAGACTATAAATATTACAGCTAGACTACAGGGTCAAAAATCAGGAGTCATTGGTACTGTGCGGACCAATGTTCAAAATGACACTGGCCATCCTAGTATTTCTGGACAGCTTCAAGGCTTTCGGGAATTAAGAGGAATATTTTGTTTTAAAGACACAATGCCATCAAATCCCAAATCTGTTAATCTAAATAGGGAACAGCAGCACTTCTTCCTGGACAAATTCATTTATGAGCTGTCAAAATTTGTTTGGAAACTGGAGGAACGGGCAGCAGCAGCAGAATTAAGAAAAGTAATAATCAACTTAAGTCTTAAAAATACATTTAATAATGTCAAATATTGCAACATCTGTACCTAAATCTCCTTAAGAGTGGGAAAGTTCAACTATTATCATCAATTTTTCTTCTTTAAAATCAGAACAAAAACAAGAAAAGTCACCTTTGGTGTGGAAATATTTTATGAAAGTAAAAAGCTCCTAAGACATGCTTCATTTGAATTTTATTTCCTTAAAACTTGAGATTTCTTCACTACCTGACAGTATTTACAAAATGGAATGCACACTTTATCCTAAAGTCAAGGTTTCTTTTCTCAAGAATCTACTTAAAACATCTGGCACTTTTCGAAAACTATTTCTTCAACTAAAATAGATGAAGAGGAATTCAATGCAAACTTTGATAAAATATTAAGTACCGATTTTCTATGACCATTCACCTCCTCTAATCTATTATGGTTGTCCAACAGTACATATTGCAATTTCCTTTGGAGAATTTCTTATAAAAATAACAATTCTCAGATATACCACCCAAGAGGAGAAACACAGTATATTCCTTCTCCCAATTATGTTCACGTAAACCAAGGAAGCTGACATTTCAGTGGCTGCACTCAATCTAGTCTGTTTCCTAAAATAATCAATAACCCTCTCTAAAGTCCAAAGATGGGTTTCTCATTTCAGACAGGCAAAAAAAGTAGGAGACTGTGTCTCAGTGAGCTTACACAACCTTCACCAGACTTTCCAAAAGTACCAAGCCTTAAGACTGTCACTCTTGATTTGGAGAAGAGCCAATTGCCCTCCTCAATCAAAGTCATAACAAATCCAACCGTTGGCTATGGTTGAAGTACTTTCAGTGTGGTCTACTACTGAATAAGAGACCCAAGAAGCAAACAGAAACATCTGTGCAGCAGATATGCACAAAATACTTCCTACATACTGACGGCACATACACAGTATTATTCTTAATGGAGCCTATCATCACACATGAGCTCGGAGTCTTCTAGTTCTCAAACCACTATCACACAATCTCTCTTCATTATACAAATGAAAAAGCTGAAGCTCTAAGTTTATAAAGTTACCTGCTTAAGGACACTTAGCTAAAAATTAGAAGAACTTGGAAGTCTACACACAGTCTAGTGTCTTTCTATAACACATCAATTACAAAGTTATACAGTGTTATCTTCAATATTAGAAAGCTAGACACATCATGCTATGCATTAATATTAAATCATCCAAGATTCTGAGGGGGGAAAAAAACCTTAAACTTCCAAAATTTGTTTCAATTTATGTGTAAGTTCCATACTTGCATGCCAGTAGCTTCTTAAAAGCCATGATATCATACACCAACTATTCTGAACCATTAAATGTCTAAAACTCTACTTTTTCTTTAGAAGTATAGTATTTTATAATTTAAATTTAATTATAATGCTACATGGCATGGTATCAGTATAAAACAGCTAATCTACAACTTAGAATATCTGTACTGTCTCAGTGATCAAACTTTTATGGTGATCTTTTATAGCGGTTACCTCTGTGGAGTTTGTTGACTGACAATAGCATTGGCAGTCTCCCTCAGATACACCTCCCAATCTGTTTCAGGGATTTCTTGATCTGCAGTAAAAGGATATCTACATGACAAAAAGAGAACACAATAAATTAAACGAAAGTGGTTTATATCACAACATGATTCCTGTAGTAACTGACCCCTTTTACTCACTGTTGCACTCTGCAGGCTTCACACATAAGCAGAGCTTTTCTGAGATTTCTGCAGGACTTCTCGGCAAGTCTATGAGCCAGTTGTGGAGGAAGATTTAGACCCTCCTTCTTACACACAGTAGATAACACATGGCAAATCTACAAATAAAATAATAAAGTAACAAAAATGAGCAATCTGCCAAACTGCATGCTGAGACAATTTCTGTTAAGAATATTGTTACAGAACCCCAACCTTTCTTTTTTTGGTCACTGCTGCTATTGCTAAGTCACTTCAGTCGTGTCCGACTCTGTGCGACCCCATAGACAGCAGCCCACCAGGCTCCCCCGTCCCTGGGATTCTCCAGGCAAGAACACTGGAGTGGGTTGCCATTTCATTTTTGGTCACTACCCTACCCTAATCCACTGTTCCTTCAGCAGGAAGCCAGGGGTCTAACCTAGCTATCAGGTACAGTCAGCAACTAGATGGGCACCTGGAGAAAGATCTGGTCCCACTTCCATACCTGCCAGCCTCCTCAAGGCAGCAGGGAGTTGGAGACAAAGGGCCACAGGTTGGTGGCAAAAACACTGCTCACAAGGCTGCCAAGTTGAGCTGTACAAGCCTAACTGGACACAACTCAGGCACCAAGACGTGAATGGTACTCATGGGAGAGACATAACCTGGTGGTCCTGCTGCTTTATAAACATTTTAAACTCTAAAACTCTCAAAATCTTTACAAGTGAAACTCACAATACAATGTCACTTATTATCCCTACTTTGCATTAAAATCACCCCAAACCTATTAACAGCAGAAACTTGCTTATTGTGAGAAACTGGCATTTTTACTGATAGCTGTTAAGAATGGTATGACTGAAGCAACTTAGCCATAGCAGCAGCATTAAGAATGATAAAGGAAAAAAAAAAATACACTTTATGTTGATTCAAACTAACTTTGGTCTCTGAACTAGGGACTAGGAATTCCCAAATCATCTTCTTGAAAAATCTATTTCCTAAATATTCAAGTCTCCTCTATAAGCCAGTTAAGTCAGGTTGAGGTAGAAGCCACTAAATAACTAGCTTTCCCTTAGTTTTATAAAATCCACAATTACTACCTATTTAAAGAAAAAGATGATTTAAAGAAAAGAACATTTTCTATATACTGATATCTAGTATTTACTACTATAATGGTTTGAGTTAGCATCTAGGCCATAGCTATTTCTGAATTGCTGACATAGTTCACTACGTTTTTACAAGAACAAACATAATAGGGATGTACACACAGTATGCATGGAATCTGAACTGAATTCTTCTGAAAAATTTAACTTGACTTACATCTTCAATGCTGGGAGCAGGCACACGAACTGCAAGGCACCTACTACGAATAGGTGGTATCACTTTAGACGTAGAATTGCAACACAAGATCAATCTGCAGGTGGACATATACTTTTCCATGGTTCTGCGCAAGGCATGTTGAGCATCTTTAGTGAGTTTGTCAACTTCCGTCAATAACACAACTGAGTGAAGGAGAAACAAAACAAACTTTTGAGTATTTATCTTTCTCATTATTCAGAGTGAAATCCTAAATAGTAAGCCTAATATACTACTTTTCCCTTTGGAGAAGACATACAAAAGTTATAGGTATGGTAGAATTTATTTTTATTAAAAAAAAATTCTAGCTTACTTCAATCTGTATAATAGGCTCTAGTTTCATCCACCTCATTAGAACTGATTCAAATGTATTCTTTTTAATGGCTGAGTAATACTCCATTGTGTATATGTACCACAACTTTCTTATCCATTCGTCTGCTGATGGACATCTAGGTTGCTTCCATGTCCTGGCTATTATAAACAGTGCTGCGATGAACATTGGGGTACATGTGTCTCTTTCAATTCTGGTTTCCTCAGTATGTATACCCAGCAGTGGGATTGCTGGGTCGTATGGCAGCTCTATTTCCAGTTTTTTAAGGAACCTCCACACTGTTCTCCATAGTGGCTCTACTAGTTTGCATTCCCACCAACAGTGTAAGAGGGTTCCCTTTTCTCCACACCCTCTCCAGCATTTATTGCTTGTAGACTTTTGGATAGCAGCCATTCTGACTGGCGTGAAATGGTACTTCATTGTGGCTTTGATTTGCATTTCTCTGATAATGAGTGATGTTGAGCATCTTTTCATGTGTTTGTTAGCCATCTGTATGTCTTCTTTGGAGAAATGTCTGTTTAGTTCTTTGGCCCATTTTTTGATTGGGTTGTTAATTTTTCTGGAATTGAGTTGCAGGAGTTGCTTGTATATTTTTGAGATTAATTCTTTGTCAGTTGCTTCATTTGCTATTATTTTCTCCCATTCTGAAGGCTGTCTTCTCACCTTGCTTATAGTTTCCTTTGTTGTGCAGAAGCTTTTAATTTTAATTAGGTCCCATTTATTTTTGCTTTTATTTCCAATATTCTGGGAGGTGGGTCATGGAGGATCCTGCTGTGATTTATGTCAGAGAGTCTTTTGCCTATGTTCTCCTCTAGGAGTTTTATAGTTTCTGGTCTTACGTTTAGATCTTTAATCCATTTTGAGTTTATTTTTGTGTATGGTGTTAGAAAGTGTTCTAGTTTCATTCTTTTACAAGTGTTTGACCAGTTTTTCCAGCACTGCTTGTTATAGAGATTGTCTTTTCTCCATTGTATATTCTTGCCTCCTTTGTCAAAGATACGGTGTTCATAGGTGCATGGATTTACCTCTGGGCTTTCTATTCTGTTCCACTGATCTATATTTCTGTCTTTGTGCCAGTACCATACTGTCTTGATGACTGTGGCTTTGTAGTAGAGCCTGAAGTCAGGCAGGTTGATTTCTCTAGTTCCATTCTTCTTTCTCAAGATTGCTTTGGTTATTCAAGGTTTTTTGTATTTCCACACAAACTGTGAAATTATTTGTTCTAGCTCTGAGAAAAATACTGTTGGTAGCTTGATAGGGATTGCATTGAATCTATAGATTGCTTTGAGTAGTATACTCATTTTCACTATATTGATTCTTCTGATCCATGAACATGGTGTATTTCTCCATCAATTAGTGTCCTCTTTGATTTCTTTCACCAGTGTTTTATAGTTTTCTATATATAAGTCTTTGTTTCTTTAGGTAGATATATTCCTAAGTATTTTATTCTTTTCATTGCAATGGTGAATGGAATTGTTTCCTTAATTTCTCTATTTTCTCATTATTAGTGTATACAGAGTGAAGTAAACCAGAAAGAAAAACACCAATACGGTATACTAATGCATATATATGGAATTTAGAAAGACGGTAATGATAACCCTGTATGCGAGACAGCAAAAGAGACACAGATGTATAGAACAGTCTTTTGGACTCTGTGGGAGAGGGTGAGGGTGGGATGATTTGGGAGAATGACATTAAAACATGTATAATATCATATGTGAAATGAATCGCCAGTCCAGGTTCGATGCATGATACAGGATGCTCGGGGCTGATGCATTGGGATGACCCAGAGGGATGGTATGGGGACGGAGATGGGAGGGGGGTTCAGGATAGGGAACACATGTATACCCGTGGAAGATTCATGTCAATGTATGGCAAAACCAATACAATATTGTAAAGTAATTAGCCTCCAATTAAAATAAATAAATTTATACTAAAAAAAAATCTAAGATCAAACACTAAGATAATGAAGCTAAAGAGGTTATTTTGTTGCAGAATCTACTGTAGTCTTTTTATACTTATATGCAGTAAAAATCACCAAGACAAGGATATAGTGTGCTGCATTTACCCAAAATATTTCACTGAGGTGTGTACTTCTGTAGAAAATCTTAGCATTCTAAGGAATATACTTTGGAAAACACTGTCACAAGAGATGTAGCAAATAAGGGATAAAGATATCTGGTTACTTGTATAATAGGATTCTACCTGGTCATAATCAAGGATTGGCCTTAAAGTGTTTGAGAAATTCAGTATGCAGGGACTGAATCCAGCATTGTATTAAATTACTTCAAGAAGATGACAGTGATAGCAGTGCAGCATTTGAATCTCTCCCATAAAAGAACAGATTCCAAGATCCAAGACAACATTTACATTGAAACTAGGTGACAAGCTGTCCCCAAGAACCCTAAATATAAGTAAGTGAGAACAAGAAACTACGTGTGGGAAGAAGTGGCTAGGATCCACCAGTTTTTTGATATCTTCAGAACAGGAGAACCTTAAATCACCCACAAAAGCACACTGAATATATGAGCCAATCTGAGAACAGCATCCATAGGGTTCAATTCATGAACAAGAGCTAAGGGACCCTGATGCAATAAGATCTGACAGACCAGTGGACTAAAAATAACAAAATGAAGCTCTCTTCCAAGACAATGATTCCCAATGACAAATTCTGGAAATCGAACACAAACCGAATAGAATAAATAAAAATAAGGAGATCAATCACAATATCTGACAGGATAGCAGTAAAAAAATAATGCAAAACTAAATAATTGCTAGGCAGAAAACAGCACAATATTTTAAAAACTGTAGTGAGGATTACTCCAGAAATACAAAGCAGTTTCATTAGATGATCCAGTAAGATAATAATGAGAACTAAGAAGAAAAATTATAAGACCACAAAAAATATTTGAAAAAAAAATTTTGATTTTGAAATGTACAGATTAAGGAGAAAAGATAAGAAATAGGCTGGAATACGTAAGATGATTCACACAACAGTAAAATGAGCAATGAAAAAAAGGTAAAATTATCACATTCACTAAAGAAAAAGTATAGCTTATTTTCTCCACTAAATCTGACAAGGATTAAAAATAATAAATGTTAGACAGAAATGGGCATTCCTAAATACTGCTGGCAGTAGCACAAATCTATATCTTTTTTCAAATGAAGATTTTGGCAAAATATGTCAAAAACATTAAATATTGGCATATATATCAGAAAATTTGTTGTAAAAATATATGGTGTTATGCACAAAACACTGGAAATGTTAACAGTAATGGTCTCTGGATGGTGGGATTATAGCTGATTTGAATTTTCTTTTGTTTAGCAATATATTTAATAATGAACATATAACTTTTGTTCAAAGAATCATTATTTGTAAATCATGTAATTCCCTTTTAAAATTCTTTTTCCATTACTAATCTAAATATTTTATTAATTCTAAAGAAACAAATAGGTGGCACAAACAGTTCTCTTTCTGACACAATTCAACTCCATTAGACTATAAATTCCTGGAGCACAGAGTTTATGTTTCTCTTCTTCACTTCTACATATTTAAAAAAAAAAAAAAAAAAAGGTGGCATAGTGCTTGGCACAGAACAGGTTAATAACATATTTGCTAAATGGTTGGAATTTACATTCCTCATTATATTTTCCTCTTATACCCATTACTTATAATTTAAGTGCCTGCCTCATCCAAAATAAAAAAATTATCACATACCTTTAAAATCTTTTTGAGAGCTTGTTTCAAGTTGCTGTGATTGTGCCACTGTTTTCAACATCTCCTGAATTACTACCCGATCGCTATTTCCAGCATCACTATATAAAATAAAAGTAGTGGTAAATATATACATGCAAATATTTAATAAGTACTAACCCTTACTTGTAAGCTAAGAAAAATCTTGAAGATCTTCAGTGATTAAAATTTTAAGCAAACTGAGTGACACTACATTCACAAAACTTTAAAACTGAAGTGTTTTAGGATCACTAATGACTGTGTGGATCACAATGAACTGTGGAAAATTCTGAAAGAGATGGGAATACCAGACCACCTGACCTGCCTCTTGAGAAACCTGTATGCAGGTCAGGAAGCACAGTTAGAACTGGACATGGAACAACAGACTGGTTCCAAATAGGAAAAGGAGTATGTCGAGGCTGTATATTGTCACCCTGCTTATTTAACTTCTATGCAAAGTACATCATGAGAAACACTGGGCTGGATGAAGCACAAGGTGGAATCAAGATTGCTGGGAGAAATATCAATAACCTCAGATATGCAGATGACACCACCTTTATGGCAGAAAGTGAAGAGGAACTAAAAAGCCTCTTGATGAAAGTAAAAGAGTAGAGTGAAAAAGTTGGCTTAAAGCTCAACATTCAGAAAACGAAGATCATGGCACCCGGTCCCATCACTTCATGGCAAACAGATGGGCAAACAGTGCAAACAGTGGCTGACTTTATTTTTCTGAGCTCCAAAATCACTGCAGGTGGTGACTGAAGCCATGAAATTAAAAGATGTTTGCTCCTTGGAAGAAAAGTTATGACCAACCTAGACAGGATATTAAAAAGCAGAGACATAACTCTGCCAACAAAGGTCTGTCTAGTCTATGGTTTTTCCAGTGGTCATGTTTGGATGTGGGAGTTGGGACTATAAAGAAAGTTGAGCGCCAAAGAATTGATGCTTTTGAAGTGTGGTGTTGGAGAAGACTCTTGAGAGTCCCTTGGACTGCAAGGAGATCCAACCAGTCCATCCTAAAGGAGATCAGTCTTGGGTGTTCACTGGAGGGACTGTTGCTGAAGCTGAAACTCCAGTACTTTGGCCACCTGATGGGAAGAGCTGACTCATTTGAAAAGACCCTGATGCTGGGAAAGACTGAGGGCAGGAGGAGAAGGGGATGACAGAGGATGAGACGGTTGGATGGCATCACTGACACAATGGACATGGGTTTGGGTGGACTCTGGAAGTTGGTGATGGACAGGGAGGCCTGGCGTGCTGCGGTTCATGGGGTCACAAAGTCGGACACGACTGAGCGACTGAACCAAACTGAAACATACTCCTATACTCAACTACAATTTGATTAACATAACTGAAAACACCAAACATGTTCTTAAGTTTCAGTTCAGTTCAGTCACTCAGTCGTGTCCAACTCTTTGCGACCCCATGAATCACAGCACACCAGGCCTCCCTGTCCATCACCAACTCCCAGAGTGTACCCAAACTCATGTCAATTGAGTCAGTGATGCCATCCAACCATCTCAATTTCTGTTGTCCCCTTCTCTTCCTGCCCTCAATCCTTCTCAGCATCAGGGTCTTTTCAAATGAGTCAGCTCTTCACATCAGGTGGCCAAAGTATTGGAGTTTCAGCTTCAACATCAGTCCTTCCAATGAACACCCAGGACTGATCTTTAGGATGGACTGGTTGGATATACTTGCAGTCCAAGGGACTCTCAAGAGTCTTCTCCAACACCACACTTCAAAAGCATCAATTCTTTGGCGCTCAGCCTTCTTTATAGTCCAACTCTCACATCCATACATGACTACTGTAAAAACCACAGCCTTGACTAGATGGACCTTTGTTGACAAAGTAATATCTCTGCTTTTTAATATCCTGTCTAGGTTGGTCATAACTTTAGATCCAAGGAGTAAGCCACTTAAAAAGAGACGTAGCTATTAACAGTACCAAATACTTTGACACTTCTGTATCCACTATAGTTAATACCTGCTGCTGCTGCTGCTAAGTCGCTTCAGTCGTGTCTGACTCTGTGCGACCCCATAGACGGCAGCCCACTAGGCTCCGCCGTCCCTGGGATTCTCCAGGCAAGAATACTGGAGTGGGTTGCCATTTCCTTCTCCAATGCACCAAAGTGAAAAGTGAAAGTGAAGTCGCTCAGTCGTGTCCGACTCTTAGAGACCCCATGGACTGCAGCCTGCCAGGCTCCTCCATCCATGGGATTTTCCAGGCAAGAGTACTGGAGTGGGGTGCCATTGCCTTCTCCCAGTTAATACCTAGTCACAGCTAATTTCTTAGTTACCTATAACTACTCAAAATATAAAAATAACTTGTTAAAACAAATTTGATCTGTGTTCTTCTTCTCCATCCCCAAACTAGCAAAGGTGTGTGAGAGAACAAGCCTAGACAAGTTGTTCCCAGTATCAGCAGAGTCGATTCAAGGTCTTAGAAAGGGGATGGGATAAGCAAATGAAGTTCAGGATACAAAACAGAACTCTGTAAGCTGTTGATTTATAGGCATTACCAATCATTTATACCAATATCATTGCTTTAGCACTTAAGCCCTGTACCTCACAAACCAAAATAAGTCACCTGGTTATTTAGGTTGAATGTCAATTCCAAAGACCTGAAAAACAAAGAGCTTAATCTCCAATTGACTATTCGTGCTACAGAAGAACTCTTAATCAGAAAAAGAGGGCAAAGAAATCAGCTTTAGTTTATTTTCTTAAACAGCCATCATGTCCTTCTCAATATTATTAGATCAATATACCCTCTAATCCAAAACCTGAAAGAAAATGGAAAGAATGAACGAGTAACCCAAATTCACTTTATAAAATATTTTCTCAGGCATTTACAAACTTTTTAGACATCTTTGCTCACCAGTTCTGAATAAGTCAATATAACAAAAATTTACTGACTATTCAAAGTACTTTGTGTAACACACAGAGCTTTATAGAGCAAGAACTTAATTATTAAAAATTTTTGACTTGGGGGAGGGGTCTCAGAGAGAAGGGAAAGTGGAAAGGTTCTAGGCTCCCTGTTTCACACAGGGCAGCTTCATTTTCATTTGTTTTATATTTTGTCTCTCTATACGGAGATCAGCCCTGGGATTTCTTTGGAAAGAATGATGCTAAAGCTGAAACTCCAGTACTTTGGCCACCTCATGCGAAGAGTTGACTCATTGGAAAAGACTCTGATGCTGGGAGGGATTGGGGGCAAGAGGAGAAGGGGACGACAGAGGATGAGATGGCTGGATGGCATCACTGACTTGATGGACGTGAGTCTGAGTAAACTCCGGGAGTTGGTGATGGACAGGGAGGCCTGGCGTGCTGGGATTCATGGGGTCGCAAAGAGTGGGACATGACCGAGCGACTGATCTGATCTGATACATGATTTTATATCAAAAAACCATTCTACTCTTTAAAAAAAGAAGTCTGAACACCACTATTCTAAAAATGCTTATTTCTATGTAGTATCCACTTACCTAGGATTAACTTCAAGGTGGTAATTGCTTGCAATAGTGCTAATTTCAATTTTCTTTTTCGATGGAGTCTGTGGACGAAGAAAATAGTTATTTTTTTAATGTTTATTGGCTATTTCTCCTATTATCTGTATTTCATTGTTTTTTTAAATTATATAAACAATTTATGCTTATTAAAGAAATAAAACTTTAGATAATCACCACTAATGTTAGCCCCATTCTTAATGTGCAGGTAAACATGTTTTTATATACACTAGGTCATATCACACATCTTGTTTTTCGTGGATCACTTTTTTCCTTTACCTCCAGAAACCTCCAAACTATCCCCAGCTAACAGCAGATCATTATAAACAATCTGCATATGCCCTTTCACAGCCTGTTCCATGCTAATACACAAAAATAAACACATACTATTAATAACACATTATTGAATAGTGTCTGTGTTTCTCATAAAAATTGTTTTTAAAGGAGGTAATCATATATATTTGTTTCAAACTAAAATGCTTACTGTGATGGTCTGATGTTCAATTCTCAATTTTTCCACTCCAACACCATAAAGTTCACGTAGAATACACATAATTCTTGTCTTTTTTCCAGCACCTGATGGTCCATACACTAACAGATGAGGAAAGTCACCACATTGTACCTGGAATAAAAAGGATAAGGCATTTTCCCTAGAGAAGCCACTGCTCCTACATGTAGAAACTACTTTCTATGTATGAAATATTTTGTCTCTAGGAAAGTTCAAAAACACGTGTGTGTGAATGAACATAGAGACAGACATATCTTTAACTATGAAATCGATTATTCCCCTGGAATTAATGCTGTATAGGCTGGATGGCATCACCGACTCAATGGACATGAGTTTGGGTAAACTCCGGGAGTTGGTGATAGACACGGAGGCCTGGTGTGATGCAATTCATGGGGTCGCAAAGAGTCAGACACGACTGAGTGACTGAACTGATAGCACAGTACATGTAAGATACAACACTATATGCTAGAAAGCAAGAAATCCCAAACCTGGCTGACTATCAGATGTGCTTAAAAATACTTATAATAAAAGACTGATTAATTCCAGGACTCCATTCACAAGATTAAGATTCAATAACTGAGACTGTGATGACTGCCATAGTTTGCACTTCTACAAAGAGTCCCTTGGATGAGAAATGAGTGCATTTGGTTTTATTTGGAAGGTAAAGGAAAACTTTGTAGGGGAGAAGGAAAGTAAAGTGGGGAAAGAAGGTAGCCAACAAGTGTTTTCAACTTAAAAACCACTCTGGACATCTGGAGCTTGATCCTGCTGGGGATACACCTGAAGCCAGTGTGAAAATACATTACAGTATTAAACCACCCAAGGAATGGGGAAGCTGCAGTATGATACATTACCTCTCCTCAAACCTTTGCTAGTTTGGGAAAGAAAATGGGGGATAAGGTGTTAATTCCCTGGCATTTCAAATCTGCTTAGTGGTGTCAGCAGGAAAAAGCCTCCAGCAAGTGCAGATGCAGGGAGCTGGAAGTCAGGTCTGTGTAATCTCACAAGTTAAGAGCAAAAGAATGGAGTAGGATGCTGACAGTTCTGTATTACAGAACTACACTATGTGTTTTAAATATGTTCACAGGTGATTCTGATGCTCAAGTCAGGCCTGGGGGTCAGTGCTGTGAAGGTTATAAAGATGACAAGACACAGACCTTAACCTTCTGAAAAGCATAAAATCTTGTGGAGTGTAATTTTATAAATAACCATTTAAAAATAAAGAAGTATCAACAGAAGTGCTGTTAAGTAAACTTTAATACTTTACAAACTTATCTATCGCTGGCACTGAAAGAATAAAGTGTCAAGGAAAGGAACTATTCACGTAATACAGTGCATGGAAAAAGGAGGTGCTCCACAAATACAGCCTTCATTTTTTAAATTTCGATCCCAGCAAAAATAAAAGTTATGCTGCAAGTGTTTCTGTTTTATTAAGTCGAAGATTAAAACGTAGACAGGTGAATACTTTTGAAAAGCAAATCTATTAACTCAAGACTAACATATTAAATCTCTGTCCAAATATTTATTCCAAACCCTATACAATAAAAAACGGGACAAAGGAAATAAAATATATCCCATGGTTAAGAAAATCAAAGAGGACAGTTCTCAAGGAGACTTTGTTTGCAAGCACAGTCCCCGGCCCCACAGTCTGTCCCCGTCCCTGTTTTACTTTTCTCCACAGCACTTGACACCTTCTAAAGCCGGAGGGCGAAGCTCCGCTCTTGAGGGGCGCGAAACCTCCGAGTGGCGCACCTCCCCTCCCCCGGCTCTTTCCGCCTCGTCCCGCCGACTCACCAGGTTGCGCAGCTGGGCCGCCTGCTCCTTGTGATAGTCCAGCTGTCCCAAGGAGCAGGGCCGGTATTTGTCCACCCAGAGGCTCATTCCAGCCCGAGTTCCCAGGGTCAGACACTCGAATGCCCCGCGCGCGCGCCCCCCTCACAGACCCGCAAACAAGTTTTCCCGCGAGCTTCAAATCTCGCGACATCACTACCGGCGTGTTCGCGTAGCTAGGCACGGAAAGACTACGGAAGCCTAGTTTGGACAAAATTGGTCGCAATGTCGGAACCGCCTATTTATTAATGTTCATTGTTTCATTTAATAATTTATTCTTTGCTCCCACCCTTATCATAGTACAGGAATTATTAAGCAAAACTGGAAAATTGTCTCTGATACTCTAGGAGTCAAATCTGGGTACTTCAGAGACACCACCATTCTGAACTCATTTCATTCGTTCATTCATTCACTCGTTCCTTCCATCGAAACCTACCAACTATTTACCTTGTGGAGTTCTGTATTTGGCACCAGAATATATCCGGCTTGGGACTTGTCTCACGTGGCAGGGACCAAAACAAGCTCTATTGAGTAAACCGCTAAAATTAAGATGTAATCTTCATTACGTTTCCTGACCTCCATTCCTCAAGATTCTTAATAGATTTAAAGCTAAGGAATCTAAAAGGTCGTGAAAAAGCTACAGAAATGGGACAACTCAAACTGCACCTCTTAAATACCCTTCTCTCGATGTATGTAATTTTAATTACATGTTTAACTTACACTTTTACTTTACATATTGTTCAGAATCCTAAATACTGCAACGGGACAGAAATTAATTTCCAATATGTGTAATAACCTTCTATCAAGGTCCCCCCTCTCATTCATTTATGACACAAGAATTGACTGTATTCTCTGAATCATCATATTTACTGAATTATTCATATGTGCAGGAAATTACTCGGCACAATTAATAACAACATCAAGTAAAAGACACAGTCTCTATTCGCAAAAAACTTCTGAAACAACCTGTGAGACTTCCACCTCAAGACCTTTCCACGTAGGATTTCAGCCCAGTGCACTTCTCTGGGGCAAACCTGTAGCTGGTTCTTGCCAGAATCAGGAGTAAGGTTCTTAAGGCTGGATCTAATTTTGTTTCTTTAAAGAGGAAGAAATTTCATGGTTGCAAGAAGCTGAGAGACCAGTTCAGGGCATAAAAGGATATATGTAACTTTGGCTTTACCGCTGTGCTTATGAGTTTTCTTCTTTTTTCATATACTTGGACAGATTTGGACCTTCTTTTTCAGAGAGCATACCCAGAAAAATTTGCTGGTGTCCGGCCTCTATTAATAAAAATGAGAAAGTTCTGACCCTTTTTCTTATAATTTTCTCTGATTATGGTCAATGATCAATTATAATTGGTAAATAGAACTTATAATAAAGCATGTTATAATTCCATTCCCTCATTTAACACAGAATTAATAGGCAGATCCCTTTCTGCACTTTAGAAATAAAATTAAATACTAAGAGAAAATTTTGAAGAGATTATGAATGGAAAATTCATAGTAAATTGTGGCAGAGACAATGCTCTGTATTCACCAAACCTCTTTCCTGTTCCTCCTGAGGGGACAGGGATGCTTTCTCCAGCTTCCTCAGAAATTAGTGGAATTCTGTGACTGAGTTCTGGCCAATAGAAAGCAGGTCTGCAATGATGAGTCCTACCTCCATTCCTATCCAATTTAAACTCCTGGGTCCTCCTGCATACTTTCTCTGTTCATTGGCCAGTTCGAAGCAGAAAATCCAGAGGAGGGTTTTGAGGCTCTAGGGGACAGTTGAGGCCCTTGATAGTAGGAAACCAAGTTCCTTCATCTTAGGCCAGAGTGATCCACCCTCTCCCCCAAACAAAGTGGTTAATTTATGCAGGAGAAGATCAAATGGATCATCAGTGAGAGACTGAGAAAAGTGAAACAGAGGAGAACGTAAAGCCAGAGCACCCTGTATTATCAAGATCACTTCGAGGAGCAACTGGAGCTTGACCCCTCTGGAGACTTTTTGAGGAATGTATAGAGTATATCTTTGAATCATCTATTTAGGAGGGCTGGGGAGACGTTCTTATACCCTACTGGTTGAGGTTTTCTCCCCTGAGGATGGTAATTCACAATACACAGTTCTGTACTGGGCCTATGTACTAAGTAGGACCCTGCTTGTGCCCATGCTGTCAAAGGACAAGAATCTGACCATTTTTTTCTTATCCATTATCTGTTTCCTCATCCACTTATGCTCCAAGAACACAGGTATTAATGAACTTGAGCTATTTTTAAGTGTACAATTCAGTAGCATTAAATATATTTATTCACATTGTTGTACAATCATCATTATTATCTGTCTCCAGAAATTTTTCATCATCCCAAACTGCAATTCTGCACATATTAAAAGTAACTCCCTGTGCTGGTAATCCCCAGGCTATGGCAATCAGCATTCTACTTTATGTTCTCTATAAATTTGACTAATCTGGGTACCTTTATAAGTGGAGCCATATAGTATTTATCTTTTCATGTTTGGTTTATTTTACGTACTTTCATACCTTTAAAGTTCATCAATGTTGTAACATGTATCAGAATTTCATTTTTTCAAGGCTGAATAACATTCCATTGTAGGTATATACCATAATTTATTTATCTACTTATCCATCAATAGACATTTGGGTTGTTTTAATCTTTTGGCTTCTGTGAATGATGCTACTATGAACATTAGTGTGCAAATATCTGTTCAAGCTTCTGATTCCAGATTGTCTGGGGCAAATGGCCAGAAGTGGAATTACTACAGTATATGGTAATTCCATGTTTAATTTGTTGAGTAGCCCCCTCAGTGTTTTTCATGACAGTTGTGTCACTTTATGTTCCCACCAGCAATACACTGAGGTTACAGTACCTCCACATCCTCATCAACCAGTAAGCCTTTTTAATTTTTGCCATTCTGGTGGGTTGATAGAGGAATAAGTAATGGTGTTGAACATTTTATCACATGCCTACTGGATATCAGAATATTATTTTGTAAAATGCTATTCAAGGTTTTGTGTTTTTTTTTTTTTTTACTAGTTTGTCTCTTAATGACTTATTTTCAAACATATGTATTGTAGATATCTTTTTCTATGTGTAACTTGGCTTTGAACGCTCTTAATGGTTTCTTTTGATGAACAGAAGTTCTTAATTTTACTGTAGTTTAGTGCATATTGGAGGAGGAAATGGCAACCCACTCCAGTATTCTTGCCTGGAGAATCCCATGGACAGAAGAGCCTGGTGGGCTACAGTCTAAAGGGTCGCAAAGAGTCAGACATGACTGAGCAACTAACACTTAGGGCATATTATTTTGAAAAGATGTTTAGTGCATACTGTTTTACAAATCTTAACTAAGATTCCATTTGGGATTGCTAGTTACAAGTATTTAAGCCCATATTTGAATACTGTACATTTCATCTCTTTGATCTTAGGAATCATAAAATATAAATTGTCCCACTTGAGCACATTACAAACCTGTCACCCATGTTACTCAATCCTTTATATATGAAGCTGTAATTTCAAAAGCGAAAAAGCACTTTTATCCACATGATTTGATGGTGATATATATTTAACATATCTTCAGTTGCCCTTGCTACCTTCCTGAAAGGTAATATATTACAACTAAAAATAGTCACTCATAGCTGTTAAAAGGGAAGATTTATTTTACATGAAATGGCATAAAAAAAAAACAACTACAACTTTAAAAACACAAAATGTGATTAAATATCTAGTGTAAAAAGGAGGCAGTGCCTTTATTCCTTTGAGGTTCTATGGCTCTTGTCACTGATATTACTTCATCCTAATGTTTTAGAAATGAGTAATCTGTAACCTCTGGGAGAGGAACCTAGAAATCAGGAGATCCCACAGTAGAAGAGAGCAAGAGGGCATTGTACACAACAGTGCAGGAAAGTTCCAGGCAACAGTGGCAGAGCCAGTGTGGTAAACGAGCTATTTAGACTGGAGCAGGAGGATGGCTATCCCCAGAAGATGAAATCACTATCTGATGTGCTCACACATCCTGAGATGAGATTTATACATATGCAAGAGAGTCTGGGAATAAATTAGCAAGAAGTACACTAAAAACTAACCAAAGAGAAAACAGGACAGTTACCAAGAACCGGGAACATGAAAGTTATATAAAAGGAATATGTAGTCTCTGAAAAAAGGAAATGTTATAGCATTTTATCATGTGGCTCAATTGTGCATAACACAAATTCAGAATAGTAAGAACACCATATACTTATCTAACCAGAAATTATGATATAAGTGCACTGGGAGGGGAAGTGTGTCTAGGTGTGAGAAGGGAGGGATGTAAAAGAGATATGACTTCACTTTCTATAGTAGGCAATCAGCCGCTAAATTTTCAAAATCAAGAAACTGCAATATATATTATTAAGAAATATAGAGTTAACACCAACACACACATGCACACGCACACACACACATGCACATGCACACATACACACACATGCACACACACACAGAGTTGAAAGTGTTTTTTTCTGGGAAGCAGAAATAAGGTGTTTGAGCAGAAATCAGAACAGGGATCCTATTTTGCATAACAAGCACTGTGGAACCTTTAACATTTTCATTATATAATTTGAAAAGTAAAGTTTAAGTCAATACAGTGATTAAAACAAAGTGACCCCAAAGAATGTACTAGCCTCTAATGCCAAACAAAGTGAAGTTATTTCTTTTGCTAACAGTTTTGAATGGGACTTCTAGGTAGACCCACCTAATCAGGTAGGTCAGGAAAGGTTTCTTTGGGAAAGTAACATTTAGGATGAAGCTTGAGCAGTGGAATGAGCCAGAAAGGGAGAAGAGTGTATTGCATGGGCCCTGAATAGGGAAGCTTCCGGGGTATACTGAAACACTTATTCTGCCAAAGAGGAGTGAACACAGAGGAGAAAAGCATGAGAAGAGGCTGAACAGGCCAAGGAAGAGACTGCGCTGAGTGGTCCTCCTGGTTTTAATGAGGATCTTTCTGGCCTATGTCCTGAATCATCTCCAGTTACCTCCTCACAGGTAAGGTAATAGGATTAAGCTGATTCTTCTCAACTCAAACATCCAAATGGTTCTAAAACCCCGAGCAGTCTCCCCAGGGATCTTCTCAGTGATGAAAAGCTCTCTGCTGGGCCTCAGGTCATGGCTTCACCTTACCCCTGACTTCATCTTAGCTCCTAGTTTGATTCTGGGTGAATGGATTCAATTGCAAAATTAAAGCCTGGGCTACATAACTCCTAAGGGCCCTGCAAGCCCTAACACTCTTTTCACCTTCCACTTTTATCTGTATTTTTGCCAAAAGGAAGAATTCCCTGTCTTTAAAGAATTCACATTTTTGTGTGAAACTCCTTCTTTTACCATGATCTTTATCAGTTCCTAAACTTCCCAGTTTTTGAGATATTTCTACAAAATGGAACAGCATACCAGCGAATGTTGGTTTTAGCAACTGGGATGTGGAGATGATAGTCTAGGATGCCTGCCAGTCTGTTATGACAGCTTTAGGTCAGTTTATTGCAACACTGTTTTTGGAAAATATAGATTTGTTTTTTTCTCTCAGAAATTAATTATTATATTTTATTAACTAGATAAAATAATTTAACAGCATTATTATGCTTTTCCTGTAATCACAGTAGCTCATTAACTGATATTATTTGATGTGTTCTTCCTGATTTCCATATATCCTCTACATTCCTCTTTATAGGAGTTACAAACTAAAATGCTAGCATGGTATAGACAGGCAAGTGCAAGATCTACGCTTTGGGAGAATAAAACAGGGAGAGAAGGCAGGAAGTTTCTTCCCACCAAAAGGGAGTGGCAGCCCCTCAGCTTCACTTTATCACCCACAAACAGGATTTTGAACCATTAATGATAGAACTTTAATGTTTTGAAAGAAGCTCCAGGCCAGATTTCTTTTTTGTACAGTTCAGTTCAGTTCAGTTCAGTCGCTTAGTTGTGTCCGACTCTTTGCGACCCCATGAACCACAGCACGCCAGGCCTTCCCATCCAACACCAACTCCCGGAGTCCACCCAAACCCATGTGCATTGAGTCAGTGATGCCATCCAACCATCTCATCCTCTGTCATCCCCTTCTCCTCCTGCCCTCAATCTTTCCCAGCATCAGGGTCTTTTCAAATGAGTCAGCTCTTCACATCAGGTGGCCAAAGTATTGGAGTTTCAGCTTCAACATCAGTCCCTCCAATGAACACCCAGGACTGATCTCCTTTAGGATGAATTGGTTGGATCTCCTTGCAGTTCAAGGGATTCTCAAGAGTCTCCTCCAACACCACAGTTCAAAAGCATTAATTTTTCAGCGCTCAGCTTTCTTCACAGTCCAACTTTCACACCCATACATGACCAGTGGAAAAACCATAGCCTTGACTAGATGGACCTTTGTTGGCAAAATAATGTCTCTGCTTTTTAATATGCTGCCTAGGTTGGTCATAACTTTCCTTCAAGGAGCAAGCAATGGCTGCAATCACCATCCACAGTGATTTTGTACAATCTCCTGAGAAAAACAAGGACACTGTCCAGACCAACAGAACTCATCTACAGGCCAGATTCAGCCTCCCTCCTTGGCTTGCAAACTCTGCTTACACCTTGTAACATTTTGTTCAAACCTCAGAAAGAGAAGAAATAAATTGAAAACTCAAATCATAGCAGTATCTGATTTATTTCCCCCTGCTTGATCTGGGAGAGAAAACTCCGGTCAAGGCAGAAACAGAAACATTTGACTAAAAGAAAGGAGGGGTCTGTTTGATGGCCATTAATGCCAACATCCTCTGCCTCATAGTATCAGGAATTCCTGGCAACTGATATCTAATATCTGAAAGACTCTTACTCTGGTTCAGTAGGTTAATGCAGTTTTGCTTGTTTGTTTTTCAAAAATGTATAATATAAGAAAACACACTTACCTATATTTTTCATATTTTAAGACAAATCACGTTTTCTATAAATAATAACCTGTCCACAAATAATACTCACAGATGTAAGGCAAAGCATATCTGACATTTATCTACACAATAATCTGTTATATGGAAATCAATTTCTCTGTTCCATTTTTGGAATGAAAAGGCTCAGAAATGCCTTAGTTTCATTTATTCTAAGAGTTGGACAATATATGTTACTGCCAATAATTATGAAAGGCTTTTATTATAAACAATACGATTATATAAGTAAAATTGCAAGGGTTAGTAATAACTTCTAACAGAACCCTTTTGATTTTCCCTATACTCCTTATACTTTTTTTATGTCTGACATTTTTATTCAAACATTCTGCTATATTCCTCATCCTTCCTACTCCCAACTTGGAGGAATGATTGCATTTTATAGAAACTGCTCACCCAGAGAGGTGACTTTGAATTATCATATCCTTTCCTATGGTGCTTTTTAATGTTAGTCACTAGAATATAGTTTCAAAAAGCAGTTCTGTTTATTCGTGGGTTACATGTTTGAAAACATCTCTATTTTAGATATTTCCCTAGGAACCCTTAGTATCTCAAATTTACTCATAATTTTGCTACTAATTATTGTAACAAAAACATTAGATCTGCAATTTATATGTTGCATTTCACTGGTAAAACTAGATACATTCTAAATAAAGTGGGTTTTTTAAAATTCTAAATAAAACAGCAACTATTCAAATAAGAACATGGTTTTTATGGTATACAAATAGCCTGGTTAAGACACCTTTTTAAGTGGGTATATAAAAAGAAAGCTAATTTAACAGGAATTTATATTTACAAGCATCCCTCCCTCAAAATTGAAAACCATAACCAGTTTAAAAGCAACACTGATCTGACACTAATATCATGCATCATTCTGCCAAATTACAGAATTCCAACTGCTTTAAGTAGGATAAGCAATCTACCATACAAACAGACCCTCAAATCTATAAAGGTTCAAAAAAGACAAGGCTTTTCTTTTTTAGTTGCTGCTGCTGCTGCTGCTAAGTCACTTCAGTCGTGTCTGACTCTGTGCAACCCCATAGATGGCAGGCCACCAGGGTGCCCCATCCCTGCGATTCTCTAGGCAAGAATACTAGAGTGGGTTGCCATTTCCTTCTCCAATGCATGAAAGTGAAAAGTCAAAGTGCAGTCGCTCAGTCGTGTCTGACTCTTAGCGACCCCATGGACTGCAGCCTACCAGGCTCCTCCGTCCATGGGATTTTCCAGGCAAGAGTACTGGAGTGGCGTGCCATTGAAAGACCAAAAATGAGTGGTTCTGAACAGCAGGTGGCTCTCTTCCAATCAGTAATACCGGGTCACAGACTCCTTCCCTCTTTTGTCTCTGCCATCTTCACCAGCTGGCTTCCACAGCCATTACACGGGTCTGCATCAAGCCCATGGAGGAACAGACCATGCAGGACCACACGTGGAATGTTCCTGTGGGCCAGGGTCTGGAGCAGCATACGGCACATCCTGTTGGCTAGACTCAGTGGCTAACCCACACCTGACTCAAACTGAAACTGGAAAAACAGTCCCCCGCTTTCAAGGTCCTATCTGCAGCCCCTCAGCACTATGTCTGTGAAGTTCTTGTGATAAAATAACCTATTAACTGTTATTATAGTTGTAGACAGCTTGTGGAACGATTGTTATGTGTCAGTATGTCAGAACGCTGTGCTAGACCCTGGAGTAGAGACCCAAGGAGGAAGGACTTGTGGTCTTTGTCTTCAAGGACTTTGCTCTATTACCTGGGCTTTCATAGAAGATGCTGGCAGAGAACCAAAAAGGAAATGGAAGAGGACCCACACTTGTATTCAGAGAGAGAAGTGTTTACTTAGACATTTAGCTTAAGGCTTCACTCTATCCTTGCCACTCAAAGTTTGGTACTTGAATTAGCAACGTCTGCAATGCCTAGCAGCTAATTAGAAACACAGATGCTCAGGCCTCACCCATCCTTCTTGTCTTTATTTTAATAAGATCCTTAGGCGATTTTTATATACATTAAAGTTTGAGAAACACTAGCCTGTATCTCCATTAAAAGAGTGTAATGTTAGTTCAGAATTATTATTCTGTCTACACAGAATTCATACTTTTGTGTGCATAGATTGACCACTAAAGATAAGAAAAGGTCTTTTGTATTGTGCTGAGGAATTTGTATTCACATGATGTGGTGGAGAGAGCTGACAGAATGTGGTCACTGGAGAAGGGAATGGCAAACCACTTCAGTATTCTTGCCTTGAGAACCCCATGAACAGTATGAAAAGGCAAAATGATAGGATACTGAAAGAGAAACTCCCCAGGTCAGTAGGTGCCCAATATGCTACTGGAGATAAGTGGAGAGAAATAACTCCAGAAAGAATGAAGGGATGGAGCCAAAGCAAAAAGAATACCCAGCTGTGGATGTGACTGGTGATGGAAGCAAGGTCTGATGCTGTAAAGAGCAATATTGCATAGGAACCTGGAATGTCAGGTCCATGAATCAAGGCAAATTGGAAGTGGTCAAGCAAGAGATGGCAAGAGTGAATGTCGACATTCTAGGAATCAGCGAACTGAAATGGACTGAAATGGGTGAATTTAACTCAGATGACCATTATATCTACTACTGTGGGCAGGAATCCCACAGAAGAAATGGAGTAGCCATCATGGTCAACAAGAGAGTCTGAAATGCAGTACTTGGATGCAATCTCAAAAATGACAGAATGATCTCTGTTCGTTTCCAAGGCAAACCATTCAATATCACAGTAATCCAAGCCTATGCCTCAACCAGTAATGCTGAAGAAGCTGAAGTTGAACGGTTCTATGAAGACCTACAAGACCTTTTTAGAACTAACACCCAAAAAAGATGTCCTTTTCATTATAGGGGACTGGAATGCAAAAGTTGAAGTCAAGAAACACCTGGAGTAACAGGCAAATTTGGCCTTGGAATACGGAATGAAGCAGGGCAAAGACTAATAGAGTTTTGCCAAGAAAATGCACTGGTCATAACAAATACCCTCTTCCAACAACACAAGAGAAGACTCTACACATGGACATCATCAGATGGTCAACACCAAAATCAGATTGATTATATTCTTTGCGGCCAAAGATGGAGAAGCTCTATACAGTCAGCAAAAACCAGACCAGGAGCTGACTGTGGCTCAGACCATGAACTCCTTATTGCCAAATTCAGACTTAAATTGAAGAAAGTAGGGAAAACCCCTACCATTCAGGTATGACCTAAATCAAATTCCTTATGATTATACAGTGGAAGTGAGAAATAGATTTAAGGGCCTAGATCTGATAGATAGAGTGCCTGATGAACTGTGGACGGAGGTTCGTGTCATTGTAGAGGAGACAGGGATCGAGACCATCCCCATGGAAAAGAAATGCAAAAAAGCAAAATGGCTGTCTGGGGAGGCCTTACAAATAGCTATGAAAAGAAGAGAAGCTAAAAGCAAAGAAGAAAAGGAAAGATACAAACATCTGAATGCAGAGTTCCAAAGAATAGCAAGAAGAGATAAGAAAGCCTTCTTCAGTGATCAATGCAAAGAAATAGAGGAAAACAACAGAATGGGAAAGACTAGAGATCTCTTCAAGAAAATCAGAGATACAAAAGGAACATTTCATGCAAAGATGGGCTCGATAAAGGACAGAAATTATATGGACCTAACAGAAGCAGAAGATATTAAGAAGAGATGGCAAGAATACACAGAAGAACTGTACAAAAAAAGATCTTCACGACCCAGATAATCACGATGGTGTGATCACTCACCTAGAGCCAGACATCCTGGAATGTGAAGTCAAGTGGGCCTTAGAAAGCATCACTACGAACAAAGCTAGTGGAGGTGATAGAATTCCAGTTGAGCTATTCCAAATCCTGAAAGATGATGCTGTGAAGTGCTGCACTCAATATGCCAGCAAATATGGAAAACTCAGCAGTGGCCACAGGACTGGAAAAGGTCAGTTTTCATTCCAATCCCGAAGACAGGCAATGCCAAAGAATGCTCAAACTACCGCACAATTGCACTCATCTCACACGCTAGTAAAGTAATGCTCAAAATTCTCCAAGCCAGGCTTCAGCAATATGTGAACCGTGAACTTCCTGATGTTCAAGCTGGTTTTAGAAAAGGCAGAGGAACCAGAGATCAAATTGCCAACATCTGCTGGATCATAGAAAAAGCAAGAGAGTTCCAGAAAAACATCTATTTCTGCTTTATTGACTATGCCAAAGCCTTTGACTGTGTGGATCACAATCAACTGTGGAAAATTCTGAAAGAGATGGGAATACCAGACCACCTGATCTGCCTCTTGAGAAATTTGTATGCAGGTCAGGAAGCAACAGTTAGAACTGGACATGGAACAACAGACTGGTTCCAAATAGGAAAAGGAGTACGTCAAGGCTGTATATTGTCACCCTGTTTATTTAACTTATATGCAGAGTACATCATGAGAAACGCTGGACTGGAAGAAACACAAGCTGGAATCAAGATTGCCGGGAGAAATATCAATCACCTCAGATATGCAGATGACACCACTCTTATGGCAGAAAGTGAAGAGGAACTAAAAAGCCTCTTGATGAAAGTGAAAGAGGAGAGTGAAAAAGTTGGCTTAAAGCTCAACATTCAGAAAACGAAGATCATGGCATCTGGTCCCATCACTTCATGGGAAATAGGTGGGGAAAGAGTGGAAACAGTGTCAGACTTTATTTTTCTGGGCTCCAAAATCACTGCAGATGGTGACTGCAGCCAGGAAATTAAAAGACACTTACTCCTTGGAAGGAAAGTTATGTCCAACCTAGATAGCATATTCAAAAGCAGAGACATTACTTTGTCAACAAAGGTTCATCTAGTCAAGGCTATGGTTTTTCCTGTGGTCATGTATGGATGTGAGAGTTGGACTGTGAAGAAGGCTGAGCGCCAAAGAATTGATGCTTTTGAACTGTGGTGTTGGAGAAGACTCTTGAGAGTCCCTTGGACTGCAAGGAGATCCAACCAGTCCATTCTGAAGGAGATCAGCCCTGGGATTTCTTTGGAAGGAATGATGCTAAAGCTGAAACTCCAATACTTTGGCCACCTCATGCGAAGAGTTGACTCATTGGAAAAGACTCTGATGCTGGGAGGGATTGGGGGCAAGAGGAGAAGGGGATGACAGAGGATGAGATGGCTGGATGGCATCACTGACTAGATGGACATGAGTCTGGGTGACCTCTGGGAGTTGGTGATGGACAGGGAGGCCTGGCGTGCTGTGACTCATGGGGTTGCAAATAGTCAGACACGACTGAGCAACTGATCTGATCTCATCATGTGACTTGTTTTAGAAAAAGAATATAACCCAAGAAATAGTGTGGATGGTGGATTAAATAGAATAATAGATTATTTGTAATAGTAAATAATAATAAATAGGATTGGAATAAATAGATAATGAAGCTGGGAGACCGGTTGAAAACATGCTATGAACGTCTAGTCTTGCTATGATATAAGCCATTTCTAAGACACCTCAACAAAGGACAAGTATTTAGAAAATACTTGGGGAATTTGAGGATACAGAGAAGTGTTGTCAGCAATGTTTCTAAAATTTCTTGTTTAAGTGACTGCTGCTGCTGCTAAGTCGCTTCAGTCATGTCCAACTCTGAGGGACCCCATAGATGGCAGCCTACTAGGCTCCCCCGTCCCTGGGATTCTCCAGGCAAGAACACTGGAGTGGGTTGCCATTTCCTTCTCCAATGCATGAAAGTGAAAAGTCAAAGTGAAGTCGCTGAGTCTTGTCCGACTCTTAGCGACCCCATGGACTGCAGCCTACCAGGCTCCTCCATCCATGGGATTTTCCAGGCAAGAGTGCTGGAATGGGGTGCCATTTTGTGACTAGGTGTTGGTAAAGTTATGAGCTTTGAAAGTTCAAGTGCATTTTAAATAAATAGAACTGCTCTAAATTTTTATCTATTATAAAGTCGGGCTTCCCTGGTGGCTCAGTGGTAAAGAATCCACCTGCCAGTGCAGAAGATGTGGGTTTGATCCCTGGGTAGGGAAGATCCCCTGGAGAAGGAAATGGCAACCCACTCCAGTATTCTTGCCTGGAAAATGGGCTGATAGCCTGGCAGGATACAGTCCATGGGGTCACAAACTTTTGTTTCACAACTTAGAAACAAAACAACAATAAAATTATAAATGCAATATTATATAGCCCAAGCCCTTAGTGAATGTAGTAAACACACTGAAGAATGCAGCCCTCATCTTCACCCCTCCTCTACTTTTACTTAGTTATTAGCAATTTGAAGTACATTTTTCATATGACAAACTAAAATCAAAATATTATAGAACCACTGAATAAAGAATAGCCTGCCAAGCAATCATTTCAAGGAAAACTTGCTTTTACTTCCTAGGGATGTTGTTACTAAATGATTTTTGTCCCCTAAGAATGTTAAGTGTTATTAAGTGGAAAAGTAGAGCTTTCAATTGGCCCCCAGGTGGTTGAGCTTCTTTTTCCTGAGTCTTGAAATTGTCACTGTTGTTCCCCAAAGTAAATTCTAGAATGCAGCAGAGCCTAAAGAAGCTTTCGTTAAGGACCGTTCAAAGGCTGCTTCCCAGAGATACAGATTACAGTGCCCCATGATGGTCTACAAAGTAACAAGATGCCTTGTTCTGCAAACTTTTAGACAAAAAAAGTTTCAGTTCAGTTCAGTTCAATTCAGTCGTTCAGTTGTGTCCGACTCTTTGCGACCCCATGAATTGCAGCACGCCAGGCCTCCCTGTCCATCACCAACTCCCAGAGGTCACCCAGACTCATGTCCATCGAGTCAGTGATGCCATCCAGCCATCTCATCCTCTGTCGTCCCCTTCTCCTCCTGCCCCCAATCCCTCCCAGCATCAGAGTCTTTTCCAATGAGTCAACTCTTCGCATGAGGTGGCCAAAGTACTGGAGTTTCAGCTTTAGCATCATTCCTTCCAAAGAAATCCCAGGGCTGATCTCCTTCAGAATGGACTGGTTGGATCTCCTTGCAGTCCAAGGGACTCTCAAGAGTCTTCTTCAACACCACAGTTCAAAAGCATCAATTCTTCGTCGCTCAGCTTTCTTCACAGTCCAACTCTCACATCCATACATGACTACTGGAAAAACCATAGCCTTGACTAGATGTTTACTTAAGTCATAACAGACACACACTGGAGATCTTGCAGGTTGAGTTCCACTGAAATAAAGCCAATATAGCAATAAAGCAAGTCATTGAATTTGGGGGTTTCTCAGACAGTAAAGAAACTGTCTGCAATGCAGGAGACCTGGGTTCAATCCCTGGGTTGGGAAGATCCCCCGGAGGAGGGCATAGCAACCCACTCCAGTATTCTGGCCTGGAGAATCCCCTTGGATCAAGTTGCCTGGCAGGCTACAGTCCATGCGTCACAAAGAGTTGGACACAACTGAGAGACTAAGCACAGCACAGTGCATATAAGGTTATGTTTACACTATACCATAGTCTATTAAGTGTGCAATAGCATTATGACTTAAAATAAACCTGTACATGCCTTAATCTACAAATAACTTATTGCTAAAAAAAAAAAATGCTAACCCTCATCTGGGCCTTCATCGAGTCACAACCTTTTTACTGGTGGAGGTTCTGAAATATTGTTGCTGCTGCTGCTGCTGCTGCTAAGTCGCTTCAGTCGTGTCCGACTCTGTGCGACCACATAGACAGCAGCCCACTAGGCTCCCCCGTCCCTGGGATTCTCCAGGCAAGAACACTGGAGTGGGTTGCCATTTCCCTCTCCAATGCATGAAAGTGAAAAGTGAAAGTGAAGTCGCTCAGTCATGTCCAACTCTTCGCAATCCCATGGACTGCAGCCCACCAGGCTCCTCTGTCCATAGGATTTTCCAGGCAAGAGTACTGGAGTGGGGTGCCATCGCCTTCTCCGTGAAATATTGTTAGAATTAACAAAATGTGACACAGAGACATGAAGTGAGCAAGTCCTGTTGGAAAAATGACACAAACTGGGCTTTCCTGGTAGCTCAACTGGTAAAGAGTCCACCTGCAATGCAGGAGACCCCAGTTCGATTCTTGGGTTGGGAAGTTTCCGTCGAGAAGGGATAGGCTACCCACTCCAGTATTCCATGGGCTTCCCTGGTGGCTCAGACAGTAAAGAATCCACCTGCAGTGGGGGAGACCTGGGTTCAATCCCTGGGTTGGGAAGAGCCCCTGGAGGAGGGCATGGCAGCCCACTCCAGTATCCTTGCCTGGATAATCCCTATAGACTGAGGAGCCTGGGGGGCTACAGTCCGTGGGGTCACAAAGAATCGAGCATGACTGAGAGACTAAGCACAGACTTGCTCGAGAGGTAGGGTAGCCATAAACCTTCAATTTGTAAAAAAATCGCAATGCCTGCAATGGGCAATAAAATGAGGTATGCTGTGTACAACTGTGTTTATTTCCTGAGACTGCTGTAACAAATTACCACAAATTGGTGGCATGAAACAACAGAAATGTAAGTTTTCACTGTTGGCCAGAAGTCTGAAATCAAGTTGTCAGCAGGGTTGGTTCTTTCTGGAGGTTCAGAGGGAGAATTTACGGCATGCCTCTCCCCTAGCTTCTCTTCTGGCAATCCTTAGCATTCCTTGGTTTTAAATACATCATTCCATTTGCTGCCCCTGTTTTTTCCCTCTGGTTTTTCTCCTCTGTCCGTATGTCTCAAATCTCCCTCTTCTTTTTCTCAGAAGAACACTAATTATTGGATTTAGGGGTCACCCAAAATCCAGGATCATCTCATCTGGAAACCTTTAACTTAATTTTATCTGTAAAGGTCCTATTTCCTTTGCCATTTGCAGCAAAACTGATGTACTCAGAGGGAATCGTGATAAGTTGAAGAAGTCATACAGAGAAAGGCAAATACTGTATTTATCACTTATATGTGGGATATAAAAAACCCCACAAACTAGTGAATAAAACAAAAAAGAAACAGTCTCACAGACTCACAGGATACAGAGAACAAAGTAGTGATTACCAGTGGGGAGGGAGGGACAGCACAGAGGCAGACAGGTTGAGGGGGCCATTATGAGGTTATATGAAATCATATATTTGAAACTTCTGAAAATTATCAGCCACTACAGAATTTGAAGTATCTTCCATTCACTAAATTAAATAAATACTCTATTTCCAAATGAAGTCACATGTGCAAGTACTAAGGATTATGACATGGATATAATTTTCAATTCAACCCACTACAACAACCAATCCCAGGTGGAAAAACAAGTTTTTGTGATGTCAAGGGGGCCAAAGACAATGAGACCCAAACTTGGGGTAAGTGTTCAAACTCATGCACTTAAGAAAAGAAACAAATCTCTATTCAAAATAAAATGTTCTTTTGTACTCTTCATTCAGACTTCTTCTCTAAGCTGATGGAAATTTCTGTTTTTATGTTTTTCTTCATGCTGCATTTTTATAACTTTTTCATTAAATAGTTTAAAATGACAAAGGTTTTCAGAAGTGTTGAATCATCATTACTTTTTTTCTTTTCCTTCAGCAATAAATCAAAGAAAACAGAACATTGCCTGTTTTGTTTGCATATCTTTTCCTCTCTTTATTGCAATTTTATTTACTTGGTGAATTTACCTTGGCATTTCCATATTTTCAGTTCACTTTTATTTACAGTTTTGAAATAGGACTTTCTGAACCATGAAAAGGGCAAAAAATCAGCTGAAGTTCTTTGATAACTAAATTTGATATTTGATAAAGCAAATATGTGTATCTGCTTAATAGTTTAATAATATTAAGAACATTCACTGAGACCAAACTTTAGTTTTACTTTAAGAACTTAAAAGATCTTTATAAGGGAATTAAAGTGCTTTAAAAAGCAATTTGCATTTTGGCAACTTTTGTCTACAGATCTCTCATCAGTAAGTGACAAATAACTTGGAATCTAACTTTATATTTTTAACGATATTTACAGTTGAAGTATATAAACAGAGATATTTGAGAGAATTCAAATGTAGATTCTACATAACTGTTTAAATGTCTTCCCATACTGTATAGTTGAATTCATTCCAAAATATTCCTCAAGTACCTGCTCTGAGTTGAGCACTGTTTTCAGGATATTGTGAACAGGTAGACTTGGTCCCGTTTTTCACAGGATGACATTCTAGCAAGGAGGAGACAGACAATAAGTAAGCACCAGGATCGTTTCAGATATTGACGAACACCGTAAAGATAATCACGCATGGCAAAGTGGTTGAGGGTGGCTCAAGGGTGTAAGGGGAGAGGTGCCTGCGTTAACTAAAGTAATCAAGGGAGCCCTCCCTCAGGAGATGGTGTTAGAATTGACACTAAAGAATGAAAAGGTTCTTTTAATACTGCTGAAATGGCTGGCATTGTTATTCAGTTCAGGTGAATCGCAAAGTCACGGCCAACTCTTTGCAACCCCATGGACTGCAACATGCCAGGCTTCCCTGTCCATCACCAACTCTCAGAGCTTGCTCAAACTCATGTCCACCGAATCAATGATGCCATCCAACCATCTCATCCTCTGTCATCCCCATCTCCTCCTGCCTTCAATCTTTCCTAGCATCAGGGTCTTTTCTAAGGAGTCACTTCTTCGCATCAGGTGGTCAAAGTACTGGAGCTTCAGCTTCAGAATCAGTCCTTTGTTATTAGCATTAGTCCTTTGTTTATCAGGCATTGTTATTAACAAGACCAAATTCATTCACTCTCACAATGAGCACAAAAATTCTAAAGGAAAAGAAATGATGCCAAATGGTTCAGGACAGGATTTGAAAGTAGAAAGTGTTTCCGAGCTGATGATTCATCATAGATCTAGTGTGTATGGCCAGAAAACACATTATATGTATGGCCAGAAACCAGCAGGAAAGCATTCCAGACCCAGGCCTGTGGTCCTATGCCCAGATGCATTTTTACTCTATAGATTCTGGGGATGTTAGCAGCACGGTCTTAGCATCATGATCAAACCTCTGTGGTCCCTAGGGCTTGGAGAAATTGACCTGAAAAGCTTTAAAGGAGGAGGAGGATTTAAAAAAGTCTAATTTTTTGTAAAGAAGCAAAAAAAGGCTTTCCAATGTATTATGCCAGTCTCTGAGTGCTGCACCTGGATAGAACAGCCCAGCAGAATACTTATCTTGAAGTTATGGTCAGATTTTTAATTTGTATTGGAAGTCAAGCTTTGGCTTCTATTCAAGACCAAACCAATGGTCACTCTCATTGCTGTTTTTCTTTTTTATGGTTCTCATTATTCTTTTTAAAAAATCAATTATGTTCAGGTATAATTTACATGGGGTTTCCCAGGTGGCACAGTGGTAAAGGATCTGCCTGCCAATTCAGGAGATGCAAGAGACACAGGTTCAATCCCTCAGTTGGGAAGATCCCCTGGAGTAGGAAATGGCAACCAACTCCAGTATTTTTGCCTGAAAAATTCCATGAACAGAAGAGCCTAGTAGGCTACAGTCTATGGGGGTCACAAAAAGTCGGACACGACATAGTGACTGAACAACAACAGCTAAGGAAACTAAGCCCCACAACTCCTTTTCAGGGCTTCAGTCTGGAGACCAGGTTTGGCACTGCTCTGGATGTTTGAGTGTTTATGATTCTATCTGATGTATCCTGAGGCAGTACATTTCCACCTTTGGCATTCTTCAAGGCACTTGTGCATTTTAAAATTAGCTACAGTACACTGTCTACTTGGCACATCCACTGTGTGTCTGACCCCACTCAGTAGGGAAGCCATTCAGGGACTGGCAGGTGTGAAGCCACATGGAAACCTCAAAGAAAAGAGATTTCTGTTTTAGTCTTATCGCCATTTTACTAGAGACTTGAGCCTTGATGCTGGGACTGTTTAGTAGCCAGAGACCTGTTTTTATTTCAAACAGAAGATTTGGCTGAAACGTGCATGCTATACTTCTGGGAAGTCGAGGCTAGACAAATGTTAGGTAGAAAATACTCCATTATGCAATGTCTTTCGGTCTTTGTGGGGTGACTCCTATTGCTTCCCTCATTCTGTAACCTCAATTTAGCCATTCAGTCTGTCAACAAATACTTCCTGAGGGTAATTGATTTGAGAACTAGATGGTGTAGTGAAAACACAGAAGTTCAAGAGTTGTGTTTGGCCTTTGCTTGCCTTTTTGGGCTCAGGGCCTGCCTAGATGCCTAGTAAGCCCAATGTGCAAATTCATGTGCCAAATAAAGGGATACATTTAGCAGTGAATAAGACAGAAATAGCTCTTTGCCTCAACACGTTTACTGGCCCTCGTCAGAAGAGTTTTAAAACTTGGCAGAAAAAATCAGGCCATGGCAACCTCTGCAGTTGAGTTTTACCCTACTTTAGTCTTTTGCTTTAATCTTCAATACTATAATATCTTTTAACTTCCCATTTTAGACCCTTGACCAGAAATTCTAAACGCTTCTTCCTAAAGTTAGAAGTAGAAAATACTATTTCAGGCCGGAATGATCAGGGAAGGTTTCTCTGAAGGTGGGGAGAAGCATGCAGTCTGGGAAGGTGGCACTGCAAATTGAAGTAGATGATACAAATAAAAATCCAGAGGCAGAGAGGCTGAAATCGATGATACAAATAAAAATCCAGAGGCAGAGAGGCTGAAATCGATAAAAATAGGGTTTTGTGATAATACAGGGCTTTTCTTTATTAGAGTGCTTTTGATAATCAGTTGGGTGTATTGTATGGGTTTGCTTTTGGGTTCTCGGTTTTGTTCCATCGATCTAGGTACTTACTCTCTGCCAATTATCTTGACTCTATGTAGTAAGTCTTAAAATTAGGTAATTTCTCCAACTTGATTCTTCTTTTTCAAAACTATCATGAAAGCTTTTAAGTTACAAATGGTTGCTCAAACTCCTGCTACTGCTGTAGCTTCCTCCAACTACTATTTGGGGCCCCTGGATCAGATATCCTCAATATGAGGATTAGGAGAATATGTTACCTCACCAACTTAGGGACAACACCCCTTGTCAGCTCGGAAGCAGTTAATGGAACGAGAACGATGTTCCTTTTCCCTAGGCAACAAATTCTCCTAAAAGAAAAGGGGGGAATGAGAGAGTCATTTCCTAGGCAGGTTGATAAGGAGTCTAGGGGTCCTCAAGGAAAGAGGGGTCTGGAATTCTCAAGGAGGAAGAAAGGACAAACTTTTTTTCCTTCTCTACATTCCTTAGGATTATATATCAATAATGTATCCTGCCTGAGGACAGTCTCTGGATTAAACCTTCTGGCTAATTCTGTTATCTTAAAATGTAAATTATGGGAGTATGCTAAGTCACTTCAGTCATGTCCGACTCTGTGCGACCCCATAGACGGCAACCCACCAGGCTCCCCGGTCCCTGGGATTCTCCAGGTAAGAACACTGGAGTGGGTTGCCATTTCCTTCTCCAATGCATGAAAGTGAAAAGTGAAAGGGAAGTCGCTCAGTCGTGTCCGACTCTTAGCGACCCCATGGATTGCAGCCTAACAGGCTCCTCCATCCATGGGATTTTCCAAGCAAGAGTATGGAGTGGGGTGCCATTGCCTTCTCTGATTCTGTTATCTTAAAATGTAAATTATGGGAGTAGACCTGGTCTTTACAAGGATTATATAACAATAATGTATCCTGCCTGAGGACAGTCACTGGATTAAACCTTCTGGCCAGTTCTGTCATCTTAAAATGTAAATTATGGGAGTAGGTCTGGTGAGGTCTTTACAACCTCCAGACATTCTTTGGATTCAATGGAGATTATATAACTTCATTGCTAACACTAGAAAGTGGGTACTCTTTCTGCCCCCTTCTGATGCCTATGTCAGAAGCTTTCTCTATCTCCTTTATACTTTAATAATAAAATTTTATTACACACACACACACACACAAAACTATTTTATCTAGTCTATATTCTGTGCCTTTGCATGTGAATTTTCAAAGGTTATCTGTGTCTATAAAAAACCTTGCTGAATTTTAATAGGAATTGCATTAACTGTACAGATCAATTTGGAGTTAAAAGTGTTTTTATATATGTGAAATCATTTTATCTTCTGGAAAACCATGGTAAAGTTCTGACAATAACAATACACACACACACACACGTACACACGTAAATTCCAACGATACTTGGGTGTCTCCACCAAGTGAAGCCGTGATGAATCCAGGAAGCTTTTTTGCAACAGGAGTGACCCAGAAGTACCAGGCAGGGGTGCAATGTTACATCCCAGGTAAGATGTCAATACAACAATGCCAAAAGGTGATGCTGCTCACTTCATGGGGCAAATTCTACCCTAGCAGCTCACAGAGAATTTTCCTCAGACTAAGATAACCGTTGGAAATGGCAATTTTCTTTCTTTTCCTTGGCTTATAATTTTCTTTGAAATACATGGAAGTCTCATTTATAATAGTTGACGGTAGAGCAGGACTTCCTTGGTAGCTCAGATAGTAAAGAATCTGCCTGCAGTGAAGGAGACCTGGGTTCAATCCCTCAGTTGGGAAGATCCCCTGGAGGAGAGTATGGCAACCCACTGCAGTATTCTTGCCTGGAGAATCCCCATGGACAAAGGAGCCTGGCGGGCTACAGTCCATGGGGTCGCAAAGAGCTGGACACACTGAAACTGAGCGACTAAGCACAGCACACAGCACATGGTAGAGCAGTGCTCTGAGATTCCAAATCCATGAATAAAAACAAAACTAAACTAAAGCATGGCAAAATGGCATACCACCAAATGTACTGCTTCAAACTAATGCAAAGCACTGAAAACTCAGTTATATGACAGCCAGACCCTGATGCTGGGAAAGATTGAAGGCAGAGGAGAAGGGAACGACAGAGGATGAGATGGCTGGATGGCATCACTGACTCAATCAACGTGAGTCTGAGTGAACTCTGGGAGTTGGTGATGGACAGGGAGGCCTGGCGTGCTGTGGTTCATAGGGTCACAAAGAGTAGGACACCACTGAGCAACTGAACTGAACTGAACTGAATAATCTTACCTGTATTTTATTATTATTTAATAATTATTAACATCATTCAATATTTAGTTTTTGTAATCTGTAATAAAAGGGACAATAGCTCTGAGGGAATATAAAATGCTGCAGCCTCTATGGAAAACAGTATGGGGTTTTCTTCAAAAATTAAAAATAGAATTACCATATGATCCAGCTATCCCACTTCTGGGTATAGCCAAAGGGCCTGAAAGCAGAAATTGAAGAGATATTTGCACGCCCATGTTCAATACAGCATTGTTCACAGTAGCCAAGAGATGCAACCCAAATGGCCATAGCCAGATGAACTGATAAACAGAATAGCGTATACACACAACAGAATATCATCCAGCCTTAAAGAAGAAAAAAGCTTATAAATGCTACAAATCCTGCATCATGAATTTTGAATATATTATGCTAAGTGAAATAATTCAGTTACAAAAAGACAAATACTGTAGGAGTTCCTGTATATGAGGTATTTAATGTGGTCAAAGTCACAGAAATAGAAAGTGGAAGGGTTGTTGCCAGGGGCTGGGTGGAGTGGGGAATGGGAGCTACTGTTCAAGGGATACAGATTTCCAGTTTTTCAAAATAAAATATTCTAGACATGTAATTGCACAACAATGTGACTACAGTTAATATCAATGAGCTGCATACTTAAAAGTGGTTAGGGGAATAAATGTTATGCTCTGTGTTTTACCACAATTAAAAAAAAAAAGGACAATTATAGCTATACTGAGGTCCAGTATAAGAAAGAGGATTGAATACTTAGCTTTTAAAGCTTGTTATCTCCTTATAGAATGAGTCTTGGTGCAGAATGGACAAAGATTATTTCTAAATTTGTATTGGAGATTCGTGCCTAACATGCATTATTATGTGTAGAGCCTAAAAGGGAGAGTTATTTAAAATAGATTAAATGATGTGGAATAAAACTTCCAAAAGCTGTAATTGGAAGTGTCAGAAACACTAGCTTTGAAACAAGTAACATTTAATCACATAGATTATACAGAAGCATAAATTTTTGTAGATTGTTTTCTTCAATCAAATTTACATTTTAATCTGCTGAGACTGTTCATCACTTTTGGCTGTCTGGTACCAAACAGCTTGTCAGAACTTATAAATGCAAACCGCCTACATTAGAAACAGGACTTTGCCTTTAAGTACCAAGATAATGCAAGTTTAATTAGCTTCTTCAAGACTGCAAGTGTCTTTAAGATGCTTCAAGATGGCATGTATCTGAGAGTGGTGAGATTAAAAGTAAAGGGCATGTGTCTATTGGTACTTCTTTAGATACTAAAAGTTTTAAATCTTCATTATTTATGCCCATAAAACACTTTTAAGAGCCACCAAAATGTAAAACTTTTCATAATTGGACACTTGCCAATGGAAACATTTTGATAGGACATAAACTGTGTGGATGACACAGGGAAACCATGAGATAATCAGGTGCTGTCTTCAAAGGCTGGGCTGGGAGAGGACAGTGATGGTCATTTTGAAGGATCTGCTAGATAGGAGGGTCCCAGGATAAAAAGCACCCATAGAGCTGCAGATTCAGGCAGCTGTCTTAGCTATGTCTTATGTTACCATTCCCCTTCACGGTTGTCCAGGAAATGGTTTTCAGTATCACGAAGCTCTAGAGCAACTCAGGATTCACCTGCGTCACAGAGGGCTGCTGCTGCTGCTGTTTTTCTTCAATGAAGTACAGCTGCCTTTTTAGTTGCTAAGGTCACACTAACAAATTCTAGTTTGTTACATATGTGTTTATTTGTACTCTCTTTCACGACACAAATGCTACCAGTACAAATGTCATAAGAGAGAAGATTTTAAAACTGGGTGAATCTTTTACAAAGACAGAACCTTCCCAAAACATGTATGTTTGGCCAGCGATTACAGTAACACCCAGATCAATGTCACAGTGATTCAACATTTTACCAAACTGCTGGTTACACATTTCAAAAAAAATGCTGCAATTGGGGAAAGTAATCTTTAAAAATTATATTTAAAAAAGGAAAAAATGTTGTAATGGGTTTAAGCTTATTTACATGCAGTCAAGGCACATAAGATTTGACCTAAATTTCTACTGTTGTTTTTGGTGGATGAGAAAGCAATTTCTCGAGACTGGCCAATGAGGAGACTATAGTATCACCAACAAGCATGCTCTGCCCATCTCCCTGTGAAGTAACATGTTACTACTTGAGTGATCCAAATCCCTGTCCTCCACAGAGAGCGATATTTGCCCCCAAGAAATCAGAGAAAAAGTATCATGAAGATTAAAAAGAAGAATTGTTGTTGTTGTTCAGTCAATAAATTGTGTCTGACTCTTTGCAACCCAGTGAACTGCAGCGTACCAGGCTTCCCTGTCCTTCACCATCTCCCAGAGTTTGCTCAAATTCATGTGCATTAAGTCAGTGATGCCATCCAAATACCTCATCCTCTGTTCCCCGCCTTCTCCTGTTGCCCTCAATTTTTCCCAGCATCACGGTCTTTTCCAATGAGTCGGCTCTTCACATCAGGGGACCAAAATATCGGAGAAGGAAATGGCAAGCCACTTCAGTATTCTTGTCTTGAGAACCCCATGAATGAACATATTGGAAAAAACAAAACAAAAAACTAATTCAGTCTTGGTTGCCTTGAATCTAAGATGTTTATGGGCCATCCAAGTAGAAATGTAAAGAAAAAGCCTAAATATGCACATCCAGCATTCACGAAGATCTAGACAGGAGATACGGACTTCAGTGTAACAGAGGTAATTGACATCGCCACAGTGGATGAGATGAGCAAGGAAAACTACGCAGTGTGAAAAGAGAGGCGATAAAGAAAAAACCTCACATGCTGGAGTCTGGGTTTTTCAGGATGTGGCCTCTGAGACAGAGCTGTGTGCTCAAGATGTTCACTGAGGAATGAGTGCACTTGGAACACACACCTGCAGAAGGAGTGTGGAAGAAGCAGGGTTAGGCAAAGGGAGAAGCTGAGCTGCAATGCCGTCCCCAAGAGGGTCTCTCTAGGTGAACAACCTATCGGAACTGTCCTTTATTCGGCCACAATGACCAGCCCTTTGTATCCTGCCTTAGTCAGTCATTGGATATGCGTCCTGGAAAGGGCACAGATCCTATGTGAGGGACAGCCAAGGCCACACCAGGTTGAGCTGAAAGCTGTCTCTTGTCTGTACTCACAGCTGCTATGACAGCAAGTCCCTCCCCCAGGCGATCTGGGCAGCATGGCTCCGTGTCCATGATACTGAGAAATGCAGATGTATTTGAGTGAGCAGATAAAGAGAAGCCAGAACTTTGAAGTTTGAAGGACTGAGTAGAAAAGCAATAGGATCCAGCTCCTGCTGGGTTGGGAAGATGTTGGGGAAAAGGAGGGAGCTGTCAACAATGTGAAGACTATTTTAACAACACATGTAAAATAAGAACCATCAAGTGTAGATGACAGTCAAGAGTTTATCTCTCTCAGAAGGGGTATAGGCTTTAAGAGACATAGTTTTTAACATGAGGCTGAAGGACTAATGGTCCGAAAGTGGCACAAAGTAGAAAACAGCTGCTTGATGGCAGATCAAGGGATCAAATCCTCTCACAACAGATGCTGAAGGGGCCTCTCAACCTCTAAGAGCAGCCAGAGGCAGGCAAGTAAACGGAGACTGGCCAATCAGCCTCTCTCTCAAGACTTGGAATCTTAATCAGAGTGATCCAAAACTAATTACAACAAATGACTGGTCTTGGCTCATCCCAGTAATAGATTTTGAGTGAGAATGACCTGCCTCTCCTGGCAGTGACACCTGTGGCAGTCCCTGGTCTCTGCTTTATATTTGGTTCTTCTGCCTTCCTTGGGATTCTGTGTAGTCTTTATTTAATAAAGACTTAAACAAACCAAAAAAATTCCATCCAAAATCCATTTCTGCTGCTTTCAACCCAAGAACCCCAACTGATATCACAGACATCTCCCTTCTAATGGAGAGAGAAATACCAAAATCACCAATACAGAGAGATTTCAAACTTAAGTCCCGAAGCATAAGTCATCAGGGCAGACATTCCAAATTGCAGATATTGGTTTGTGACAGAGCTGTTTCCCATATGGACTCTGTGGTGTAGAAAGAAGGATTTAACTGCTTGATGATGGCTAACAATTGTCCTGAGAATAGAGAAGAAAACAAGTACAACCTGCAACTGAAATTCAAAGAGGAACAAGGTCCTTGTCCTAAGAGGACAAGATACGCGCTACAGAACTCTGAGGAAAGAGACTTCCTACAGTTGAAGAAGCCAAGGAGGCAACTTAAGGAGACAACATTGAACTAGGTCACTAAAGGAATTCATAGCTGGGGGTGAGGGGCAAGATGAGCAAGTTAAGTCAGAGAGGTATGAAATTATAGACTCTGAGTAGCTGGTAATTCAGCTTTTCTATTGATAAATTTTAGGGTCAGTGATGAGATGTGGAAAGTCGAGTTTGGAAAAGCAGTTTATTGGTGGAACTAGGAGACAAAGTTCATCATCAGTGTCTACTCTAACCATCAGGTGGTGTGTGTGGAGTACACGAGACAGGTACAGGACTTCTTATAGCATTCTACTTGTTGAACTATCTGGTTTTCAGATGGATCTACTGATTTTAGGTAGCTAGCTTTAACAAATCAGCGAGATTCCTTCCTCATGACTTGCTAGATGCCTTTGAGAGGTTTTAAGGAAGCATGGCACAGTTAATATTATGTTTTGTCTTGCCCTCTCTGGCAGCCATTGAAATAGGACACCGTATCCAAGAAGTGCCTAGACTGTGACAGGCACAGAGTAAGTGCTTGGTAAACAGCAGTTCCTTTCACCATTACTTCTATCGTTAATGCCTTGGTGACGTCTTCGTGAATCCTACTTTCCTTCAATTATCATTCTTGTCCTAGTCTAGAAAGTTTGTTATCATTTCCAAAATATCTGACTTAAAATTTGGAAATCAAACTTGACAAAATCTTCTGTGGAAGCAGAATAAGTAAGTGGCTCTTCACAGTCATGATTGGTAATACATATGTAAGGGTCCACAAATTCAGGGTACAAAAGATGTAACTTTTATTTTCTAAAATTCACCTTAATTTTAACCCTGTTTCCATTAGTCCGTGGCACGTGGTTCAGTTCAGTTCAGTCGCTCAGTCGTGTCTGACTCTTCGCGACCCCATGAATCACAGAATGCCAGGCCTCCCTGTCCATCACCAACTCCCAGAGTTCACTCAGACTCACGTCCATCAAGTCAGTGATGCCATCCAGCCATCTCATCCTCTGTTGTCCCCTCTCCTCTTGCCCCCAATCTCTCCCAGCATCAGAGTCTTTTCCAATGAGTCAACTCTTCGCATGAGGTGGCCAAAGTACTGGAGTTTCAGCTTTAGCATCATTCCTTCCAAAGAAATCCCAGGGCTGATCTCCTTCAGAATGGACTGGTTGGATCTCCTTGCAGTCCAAGGGACTCTCAAGAATCTTCTCCAACACCACAGTTCAAAAGCATCAATTCTTCAGCGCTCAGCTTTCTTCACAGTCCAACTCTCACATCCATAAATGACCACAGGAAAAACCATAGCCTTGACTAGACGGACCTTTGTTGGCAAAGTAATGTCTCTGCTTTTCAATATGCTATCTAGGTTGGTCATAACTTTCCTTCCAAGGAGTAAGCGTGGCATGTGGTAGATATTCAATAACTGCTTATTGAATGAGTGTATGTATGAAGGAATAAATGAATTTGTTAGAATAAATCTCAGCAAGCCCATCTTCCTACCTATTCCATTAATGCTCTCTGACAATGAATTATCCAACTTTGTAAACGATCCTATCATCTTTTACACCTTGAAAATATATTGACATCTTACTGAAGCTGTGTTCAACAAGAAAACCATGTATTCTAGTCTTCTAATTGAGTTTGGATTTTAAATATCCTATTCTATTGTCAGATCACAAATTACAATTCTTGTTTTAGGAAATATGGTCACTGTATATGATTCCAGTGTTACTTTCATACTTAGCTTATCCTCAACACTTGTGGTTTTCTTTCTGCCTTTTTCATTCCCTAAAACTTTGGAAGAAAATGAGGAGAGATGTTGTCCGTGAATGAATGGAGTATAGGGCAGCAGAAAGAGATATCCTAAAAGTATCCTGAAAGGCAGTTTTTGTAGCACTGAACATGACCTGGCTATGCAGGTAACTGGGTCAACTACCTGTGTAACCTGTAGATCAGCAGGGAGAGTAAGCGTCAAAGAGTCAGTCCAGGATACTGAGCTGCTACTGTGTGCAGTGATGACTGCTGTACCCAAGTCATGAGTCCAACTGGGCAAACATAGATTGATAGCTACACACCTCAACACGTATGACCAGTATCTGTGACCTTTATCAGCCTTTGATTTGGAGATATCCAATAATAGAGATAATCAAGGCCTTGCAAAGCCAGAAATATGGAAGCAAAGAAAAGCATTTAAGTTGGGGATGGTTTTAAATCAAGCTTTTTTGTCTACCATCACTCTGCCATGAAGTTCAGTCCTATGCTTTTTAAATACGTGTGAATTGCAAGTGGCTTTCCACACACCTCTCCACTTCCACTCATCAGGAGACAGACACTCTCCCCAGGTTCTTCTGGTCGTTCCAAACAGCCTGAGAGCAGATGTCTCAGATTTGAAGTGTTGAAAGTTAAATTTGCAACTTCAAGGACCTCAAGGTCACAATCTTCAGAAAGTCATTTTCTTTGAGATATAATCATGACACATATTATCCCAAAGTTACAACTGTGGACAGAGGTTCCAATAGGTGACAGAAATTGCCCAATGTCACTGAGAGAGGTAAAGGGCCTAAACTCTACCTAGACTTGCTGGTTAAGTTTACTGTTTTCTCTATAGTTGTAACTTCAAACTGGTTTCCTGTGGCTCCACTTGTCTCTCCTAGGAGAAAGGATAAGGGCTAACAGAGAAAGATTATTTATTTTCTTGAGCTCCAAAGTCACAGCAGATGGTGACTGCAGACAAGAAATTAAAAGACGCTTGGTCCTTGGAAGAAAAGCTATGACCAAGCTAGATAGCATATTAAAAAGCAGAGCCATCACTTTGCTGACAAAGGTCTGTCTAGTCAAAGCTATGGTCTTTCCAGTAGTCATGTATGGATGTGACAGTTGCACCATAAAGAAAGCTGAGCACCAAAGAATTGATGTTTTTGAACTGTGGTGTTGGAGAAGATTCTTGAGAGTTCCCTGGACTGCAAGGAGATCCAACCAGTTCATCGTAAAGGAAATCAGTCCTGAATATTCATTGAAAAGACTGATGCTGAAGCTGAAGCTCCAATACTTTGGCCACCTGATGCAAAGAACTGACTTTGAAAAAGACCCTGATGCTGGGAAAGATTGAAGGCAGGAGCAGAAGGGGACAACAGAGGATGAGACGGTTGGATGGCATCACTGACTTGATGGACATGAGTTTGAGCAAGTTCTGGGAGTTGGTGATGGACAGGAAGACCCGGTGTACTGCAGTCCATGGAGTCACAAAGAGTCAGACATGACTGAACAATAGAACTGAACTGAACCGATAGATAAAAATGTCTTAATTATTGGTGAGAATTTTCTCAAATTAAAAAAGAAAATATCTATCTCTTGTGTTAAATGATTGAATTCTGTGAACTTTCTCTTTAAGCTAGTCTACAAACCAGGCAGTCAGAGGTTTACAAACATCAGAAGGCTCTGGGCAGATTCTGTCAAGGTTTTATTCTTCTTTAAACCACGTACTTCCTTGTGTGTAGCACACTGTTGAAATGATTGATGAACAAATAAGTTCACAGTGGTTGAGGCAAACAACGCTTACCCGCTCAAGCAACTACAAACCATACATCATTTTGTAGCATTAAATTCTTTGCCTGTTGCAAAAAAATAAATAAAAAATAAAAAGCCACACACCCACAATTCTTAATGACAACATGAAAGGAAACAGGTGATTTTTGCATCAATTGGATGCAGCTGTTTTTCTTATAATTAATTCCCAACCCAAAGGCCTCTGTAATGGTGAGCTGTGGGCTGTATGTCTCATTCTTCCTTTCTGGGGTATTTCCAGAAACATTTGCAGTAGTACACACACATCTTTCATCCTTAATACACTTACAACTGAAGAAGAAGAAAGCACAGTGCACTGCTTTCAAGATTCTAACCTCATTCATCTTGAAATACTATTGAAGTAGCTCATGCCTCTAGTATAGAAACGTTTTCAAGTCAGTTCTACCACATTCATTAAGCACTTTTGTTTTCAGGCTTTGCAGCAAAGATACAGAGGTGAATAACACTTAACACAGTTCCTGTGCATTTTATTTTACAGTTGGGGAGATATGAGAGACAGACAAGGCAGAAATGACAACACAGTGTGATAAATGCAATGACAAGCGTGGCTACAAGAAATTGAAAAGGGCAGTGGGTGGAGGGCAGGGAGGGTTCTCATCTACATGGAGTGGTCATAGGAGACTGCCCCAGTAATGATGTCAGAACTGGACTTTGAAGAATTGATAGTAATTCTCATGATAAAGAACTTGGGGGCTGCACTCTGGGAAGAAGGAGTGATACAGCAGAGCCACAGAGGTATGAACAGAGGCAATTAGAGGCTGCTGAAGTATAAAGGAAGAGGGTGTGGAGATCTGTCATGAGGAAGTGGGAGGTGACACAGAAGGCATGAGGACCCAGGCACCTTGGTCTATTCAGATCTTTGAAAGTAGCCAGATGCTTTCCCTTTCCTTTTTGAAAATTCTCTGAAATTTATCCATTTGAACTTCACCTATCAAGTAGAAAAGGCTCAGTTCAGTTCAGTCGCTCAGTCATGTCTGACTCTTTGTGACCCCATGGACTGCAGCACGCCAGGCTTCCCTGTCCATTACTAACTCCCGGAGCTTGCTCAAACTTGTGTCCGTCGAGTCGGTGATGCCATCCAGCCATCTCATCCTCTGTTGTCCCCTTCTGCTCCTGCCCCCAATCCCTCCTAGCATCAGGGTCTTTTCCAATGAGTCAGTTCTTCGCATCAGGTGGCCAAAGTATTGGAGTTTCAGCGTCAGCATCAGTCCTTCCAGTGAATATTCAGGACCGATTTCCTTTAGGATTGACCGGTTTGATCTCCTTGCAGTCCAAGGAACTCTCAAGAGTCTTCTCCAACACCACAGTTCAAAAGCATCAATTCTTTGGTGCTCAGCTTTCTTATAGTTCAACTCTCACATCCATACATGACCACTGGAAGAGACTTAGCTTTGACCAGACAGACCTTGGACGGCAAAGTAATGTCTCTGCTATTTAGTATGCTGTCTAGGTTGGTCATAGCTGGTCATAGAAAAGGCTACCAAATATTAACAGCAGAATTATTTATTTTTCCAAATAAGTACATTTCTTTCCCCAAAGAAGGCTTTTTACCAAACTCAAGGTCAGTGCAACCTAGAGGGTTAGAGCATTGGCTTTGGCATCAGGAGTGAGTACAAATCCTGCTAATACCTTTTGGATATATACTGGCAAGTTATTCAAACCTTGATGTTTCTGTTTTCCTTCCTGTATTATGGTTTCTGTGAGAATTAAATAACAAGAACTTACCACAGTGTCTGGAACATAACATGTCAGAACACAATAACTGCAGCTGTCATTATATCTCTTTTTATTGACAGTCACCTAAGCATAATATTGCTGTGGTGTCAATGGGATAAATAAACTGTCTCATTGTAAATCCTTTCAACTACTCACTGGCAAGTAGACTGGATAGAGGAGCAAGTAGCACCCCTGTAAGCCTTGAGATATATTCAGGAGAGAAACCAAAAGGGTCCTGAAGATAGGACCCTACTCCCGTTGTACCCTGTCACCTGCCTTCAGCAGGAATTCTCTTGGGCACTCAAATGATTAAGCAAAGCAGCCCAAAAGGTGAGACAGATGTTCTCATAAAATCCTGATTGTGTATATACGGAAATTGAGGTCTCCCCCATCCCAGCAGCATGCTTGCATTGGGAATCTGCGGCTGGAGTCGTTAGGCTGCTCCCACACACTGCCCTCTGCAGGTGCATTTGGTAAAGCCGTAACTGTTAAGTCCACAGAATGCAATGAAAATAGCTTTACTAGCAAGATCTGAGAATGTTTATTCCCTCCAGAAATAGTTTCTTAAACAACCTGAGCTATTTATTCAATCTTGCATCTTAGAAGAAAATTAGATGTTGAGGTAAAAGTGCCTGAATGGGAATTTCAGAGCAGATCTCCAAAGAATGAAGAATTTCTTTAGAGTAGAGAAATGAAACTGCCTCAGGCCCCTGTTTCAATAGAATCGAATGTTCATTCGTGAATGAGAATCTGTTATATAAGAGATTACTCTGGAGTTTTTACTGTGATAACTTCCATAACTTCTACTTTGAAAAACATGCCAGTCTTACAAACTAGAGGTACCCGGGTACCTGACACAGAAATGAAAAGGGCTTGTCATGTCTTGAGTACATTCTGCAATGCCAAAATGCATAGCTTGTGCCATCCCCAGCAGCCCTTCCTCACCACGTCCTGGGGCACGGTTTTCACACTGTCCTCACATGCAGAGGCTGAGAGCACGAGGCCGCTGGTGAAAGCTGAGCTCCAACACCAGCTTCGCTAAGATCAATTCACAAAATGAACTTCATTGCTTAGCCACCAGCTCTCTACCTCCTCAGTAATAAACAATAAATAGGTATTTTGAAGGTATCTAATTTCATGTACAAAACTGTGCTAAGTACCATGCAAAATGCTGAAAAGGAAATCATGCTCTTTGAGATTAAGAATTCTGTAACGTTAAGGGAGGGAGTGGGTTGCAGAAATTAACATGCAAAACCAAGAACAAACAACAGAATTAAAGCAATGTGATGTTACTGAAGGAGCCCGGAGTCAATTAACTTATTTATCCATTTATTTCTTATTGAACCATAATTGATTTACCATATTAAGAGGTTAATGGCAGAGGGATTATATGCTTTATACATTACAAAATGATCATCACAATAAATGTAGTACCAATCTGTCATTATATAAAGTTATTAAAATATTATTGACTACATTCCCTATGCATCCCCATGACCTATTTATTATCTGACTAGAATTTTGTACTTAATCTTACTCTCTTATTTCATTCATTCCCCTACCCCATTCTCCTCTGGCAATCAATAGTTTGCTCTCTATATCTATGAGTCTGTTTCTACTTCATATGCAATCACAAATGGAATTGTTTTCTTAATTTTTTCTGATAATTTTTTGTTAGTGTATAGAAATATAACAGGTTTCTGTATATTAATATTATATTCTACCACTTTATTGAATTCATTTATTATTATTACTTTTATTTTTTTATTGTGTCTTAAGAATTTTCTATATATACCATGTCATCTGCAAACAGTGCAGTTTTACTTGTTCTGTTCCAATTTGAACTCTTTTTATTTCTTTTTCTTGTCTGACTGCTATGGCTAGAACTCCCAGTATTATCTTAAATAAAAGTGGTGAGAGTAGGCATCCTTGTCTTATTCCTGGTCTTAGAGGAAATGCTTTCAGCATTTCACTATTGAGTATGATGTTGGGAATATCCCAGAATTTAAAACAGTATTCTAGGTTTAAAATCTTGCTATGTGAATTAATACTTGTGAAATCATGGCATTAAGTTTATTTTGTTAGCTTCAGTTTTCTTAATTCTAAAATGAAGTTTAGCCTACGGGAGTATTGCAGGATCAAGCAAGGTAATATATGTGGGAAAATGTTCTTTAAGTTTCAGAGTCCCATACAACAGTTAGATATTATTATAACTGCTGAATCTTAAAGCATACGTTTTACTTTCCCCTCAAAGTCTTTCTAAACAGTGACTACTAGTGACTTGTAAACAATATAGCTTAACAATACAGGCATACTACAACAACAGCAAAAATATAAGAAATCTAATTTGTATAATTATATTATATGCATCTGAAGTGAAATGAAGTGAAATTGCTCAGTCGTGTCCGACTCTTTGCAACCCCATGGACTGTAGCCTACCACACTCCTCTGTCCATGGGATTTTCCAGGCAAGAGTACTGGAGTGGTTTGCCATTTCCTTCTCCAATTATATGCATATAATTGTCCAATACTTTGGCCACCTGATGCGAAGAGCTGACTCATTTGAAAAGACCCTGATGCTGGGAAAGATTGAAGGCAGGAGGAGAAGGGGACACAGAGGATGAGATGGTTGGGTGGCATCACTGACTCAACGGACATGAGTTTGGGTAAACTCTGGGAGTTGGTGATGGACAGGGAGGCCTGGCGTGCTGCGGTTCATGGGGTCGCAAAGAGTCAGACACGACTGAGTGACTGAGCTGAACTGAATTGTGTATAATTGCATTATCAAACTGCATTCCTCACTGCATTTAATCATGTTCTTATGTCTTTGATTTGGGGTCTCTAAGACCCCCAAAATTCTTAAGAATTCATGTTGGCAATAACATGTAACACATCATTTTTAAAAACTATTATCAATTAGTTAGAAATCTTGTTGTAAGGCAATAGCTTTAGAAGATTTGAATATAGATATCTAGGGAGGGCAATTGCATTAAAAACATGATCTTGCCCATACAGATTTCACTTTTTGTTTCAGCAACTATTTTTGAAAACTGGGGTCTTGACTTTTCAAGTATAGAGAAATGAAAGATCATGACCAAGTTTTAAGTGAGATCCTAAGACTACTAACGCAGATTTGCACCTGCATACACTTATACACAAACGACCGCATTCGCATGCCCAGATTGAGTAATTAGGTAGCTAACTGCAAGATCAGCAAAGTAAGTGCTTATTAGCCCATCAGCAAATTGGTGTTCATAAAAAATTTCCAGTCATCCCATATCGTTCAATTTCTTTTTACTTTTCAAATATTGGCAGTATTCTTGTATATTCATTAAATTTCCAAATTTTGGGTCTCCCCTACAGAAACTCACTCCTGGATTTTTAAATCTTCCATAAACTTTTCAGTTATAAACAATGATTGAAAAGTATTCTATTATTAGTAAAAATGATAAATTTCTCCCAAAATTCAATATACATGTGTGTATATTCATACAAGTATACATGTGTATACATATGTATGTGTATACAAGTACACACATAGACACACATATAATCACACATATGCATGTACATATACATACATTCTATCCATATGTATTTTTTAACATTTTTTCCTATTTTCTTTTAACTGAAGTATAGTTGATCTACAATGTTGTGTCAGTTTCAGGTGTACAGCAAAGTGACTCAGTTATACATATTTTTGCATTTTTATATGTATTTTTAAACTACATTTTATTACCAAAATGAGTCTTACTACTTGCTCATTACCTAATTTTTAAACTATAAGAATTGAGAACCAGAATAAGCAAATACCTCTAGTTAACTGCACAGCTGGGAATTTGATTCTAGGTCTCCTAATTTATTCTATCACATCAGTTCATTCCCTCAGCGTCCTCTTACAAAAGATAAAATATCCAAAATAATACAGACAGTAAAAATCTACATATGCAAATAATCCTGATTTAATTCAAATGAACTTTTCCTTCTTATCCTTTGACTACATAAACAACTTGAAAATCTGACATAATTTGACAGTTGGAACATAATTTAGAAGTTAGGAAAACTGGAGTTCCACATTACATGGATGTCTAAGCCTATAAAGCTTCAAATAATGTGTTTCCAGCCTTTATTTTGCCAAGAAAGGACATTTAAAAGATGACTGTTTTCACCAACACTGTAATTCATAAAAGGAAGGAGATTCTAATACCAAGAAAAACAAAGGACATGATCTCAGAATAAGGGACTAAGTTATAAATCAAATGAATTTAGTTTTATGTAAAACTATGTAAACAAAGTTATGTAAACACATTTTTCGCAGTCTGTTGTGGGCAAGTGAGGAAGTTCTTTCATATTGGAGCCACAACAGACCTCCCTAGAACCCTCATGCATAGTACCAGTGTGGATATTAGTATTGCTTCTAGATACACAAACACGTCCACGTCAGATCAATGGATACTAGGCAACCACAGCATGACAGCGGAGACAAACAGTGTTTGAAAAGGGGACCTGTGTCTCGAAGAATAAAAACACAGACAAAAGGATCTCAAAGAAGTTACTTAGGATTCACAAATAAGCTCAGGCAAAAACATAATCAGTAGATACTTGAGAGAATAAATTTACACAAATGAAAAACACAAAGAGGAATAAGTAGAACAACTAACTTTAGAGAAAACTTGTAATTTAGGGATAGAAGAGAGTTCCAAAATTTCTTTTTCATATCCTCAGAGAAATATGAGAAGATATTGAAACCATAAAACAAGCCATAGGCTGCCATGAAAAAGGAGCGATCATAGAAAAAGATATTTCTTGATAACTAAAAAATATGATTTCCAAAATGAAAAATTCAATAGACGCTCTGAGAAATGCCCTTTCAGAAATCTCCTAAAATCTAGAGCAAGAGAAAAAAAGTAGAAAACCTGAGTGACTAGCCATCAAATCTGGCCTGTCTTAACAAAGAAAATAACAAGATAGCTTGAAGAAACTGGAGTGGGAGAGAAATAGTGAGAAAGTAGAAAGGAGTACAAGGATCAAAAACATCCTCACCTTTACTGCGAGTAAAGAGAGTCATCCAGTCAAGGAAGAGAGGTTTATCTGAATTACTTAGAAGAAAACCTCCAGAAGAATCAAAACTCTTGGTAACCATCAAAACCTGGGCAAGCAGAAGAGATGGGGTAGTAAAACTAATGCTTCTTTCACATCAGTGAGACAAGAGATGCTGCTGACAATTTTTTAAACAAGATTTCAAGGTGTTTGCATATACTTGATATTACAGAAGTGATCACCAGAAATGCTACAAACTAAAATTGTTAACTTTGATTTAAAAGTATTACTTGTCAATTTGTACTTCTCCATGTTATGGTCATCTATATTACTGAAATTTTTTCACTATGAAAAATAATTTCATAAAACTACTTTTTAAAAATTAAAAGTATACTTTGCCAAGACAAGATGACTTACTAAGCTCTTTCAAACATGCAAATAGACACTTAACAGATTGGGTGTAGTTTTAAGAGGCGGTAAGTGCAAAGAAAGCTGGGGGCTAGCCTTGAGTATGAGGCATTTCCGTGGTTTACTACAGGGATCTAAACAGGTAGGACTTGCACTTAGGAAGCTTATATTTGGAGAAGGAGACACATAATATATTTGCATTTGAAGGAGTTAGTTGGAAGAGACAATAGGAAGGAAAAGCAGATAAAACAGCAGCTGGTTAGGCCAGAATTAGTTGCTGAAGGAGCCCAAGTAAAATTTAGCCACAGGCTCACTTGTCAAACATTCTTGAAGAGAACTAGTAACTAAATTCAATAAATGAGATACTTAAGAAGAAAAGCATTCTGGCTGTCTCCAAGATTTATTTGTCACGGCCTTCTGAAGATGACCCCCCAAAATCATTCTTTTTTTCTGAAGTGTTATGGTCCATAAAGTTACTCTTTGTGACCCCGTGGACTGTAGCCTTTCAGGCTCCCCTGTCCATGGGATTTTCCAGGCAATAGTACTGAAGTGGATTGCCATTTCCTTCTCCAGGGGATCTTCCCAACCCAGGGATCGAACCTAGGTCTCCCGCATTGTAGACAGATGCTTTACCGTCTGAGCCACCAGGGAAGTCCATAAAGTTACTAAACTACTAAACTAAACCTACAATATTCATATACACATATATACCCTGTGAAATGTTCTTCGGCAGGAAGAAAAATTATTGCGTGCAAAAAATATCTGTTGTTTGTTGCACACAAAGCTATTCTACCAGTAGTTTGGTTTACAGGAATCACATATACAAGGTCACTTTTTCCTATATATTTCTTATTGTTATCCATATTAGAAGTAAGCCTTCCCAGGAAGAATTTGCCTGCCAATGCAGGAGACAGATTCGATTCCAGGGTTAGGAAGATCCACTGGAGTAGGAAATGGTGACCCACTCCAGTATTCTTGCCTGGAAAATTCCACGGACAGAGGAGCCTGGCAGGCTATGGGCTATGTGGTTGCAAAGAGTCAGATGTGATTGAACATCTGAGCTTGCTCGTACATATTAGAATGACCCAGAGCCTTAACGTCCAAGGTAACTGAGGAGGAAACTACACTCTGACTACCACTGAATTCAAAATTACCCATATATCATGTATACTTTGGAAAAGTATTTTCTTGCCCTTGACTGGAGCTCCCTTCTTTGATTTGACCATCTTATTGATTAAGTGATATAATTAAAGTTTTCCAAAAAATCCACCTATGCCAAAAAGAAAGAAAGTCAGAGCCTATCCTAGTAAAAGAGAAAAACATAAGTAGAGTTATCAGTTCAGTTCAGTCCCTCATGTCTGACTCTTTGCAACTCCATGGAATGCAGCACACCAGGCTTCCCAGAGTTATCAACTCCTCTGCTATTTCTAATAGGTTTTAAGAGGCAACCAGTGATTCTCCAAGAAACTATTATTAATGTAAGGAAAACATTCTCCTTAATCTCAGAATTTCTAATACCTCACCTCTATCATCGTAGCTGCTCAGAAATAAACTCTTTTAAATGAAACATCTCTTCTAAGTTTACTTTTATGCTGGATCAAAATTAACTAGATTTAGAGAATTGCTTTAGTGAGACAGTTTCAGTTCAGTCTCTCAGTCGTGTCCGACTCTTTGCGACCCCATGAATCGCAGCACGCCAGGCCTCCCTCCTTGTCCATCACCAACTCCCGGAGTTCACCCAAACTCATGTCCATTGACTCGGTGATGCCATCCAATCATCTCATCTTCTGTCATCCCCTTCTCGTCCTGCTCTCAATCCCTCCCAGCATCAGGCTCTTTTCAAATGAGTCAGCTCTTCGCATCAGGTGGCCAAAGTATTGGAGTTTCAGCTTCAGCATCAGTCCTTCCAATGAATATTCAGAACTGATTTCCTTTAGGATGGACTGCTTGGATCTCCTTGCAGTCCAAGGGACTCTCAAGAGTCTTCTCCAACACCACAGTTCAAAAGCATCAAATCTTTGGCACTCAGCTTTCTTCACAGTCCAAGTCTCACACCCATACATGACCAGTGGAAAAATCATAGCCTTGACTAGACAGACCTTTGTTGATAAAGTAATGTCTCTGCTTTTCAATATGCTGTCTAGGTGGTCATAACTTTCCTTCCAAGGAGTAAGTGTCTTTTAATTTCATGGCTGCAGTCACCATCTCCAGTGATTTTGGAGCCCAAAAAAATAAAGTCTGACACTGTTTCCACTGTTTCCCCATCTATTTCCCATGAAGTGATGGGACCGGATGCCATGATCTTAATTTTCTGAATATTGAGTTTTAAGCCGACTTTTTCACTCTCCGCTTTCACCTTCATCAAGAGGCCCTTTAGTTCTTCTTCACTTTCTGCCATAAGGGTGGTGTCATCTGCATATCTGAAGTTATTGATATTTCTCCCAGCAATCTTAATTCCAGGTTGTGCTTCTTCCAGCCCAGCGTTTCTCATGATGTACTCTGCATAGAAGTTAAATAAGCAGGGTGACAATATACAGCCTTGATGTACTCCTTTTCCTATTTGGAACCAGTCTGTTGTTCCATGTCCAGTTCTAACTGTTGCTTCCTGACCTGCATACAGGTTTCTCAAGAGGCAGGTCAGGTGGTCTGGTATTCCCATCTCTTTCAGAATTTTCCACAGTTTATTGTGATCCACATACCCCGTGTCACACAAAAGGAATCCAAGAAGTAACAAATTCTAATGACTTCGAATTGTTACTAAACCATCCTTCTTTGGTTCAAAGACTGGGAGAAGACTCAGTTAGGGAGTGATATTTTAAAGAAGCGGTGAGAAGTTTTGAGTCATTCCCCTCCTTTGTCATCTGGTTGACTAGAATTTTGTCATCTGGTTGTCATCTTTGTCATCTGGTTGACTAGAATTTTGTCATCTGGTTGACTAGAATTTTGGTCATCATTCTTATCTGGCAGGTAGTGCCAGCTAATTTATTATATAATCTGGAAGGCTCTTGATATCTTGGATTAGGTACTGGTAGAGGCTAAATTTTGAAGTGGTTTCTTGGATTTAGTTTCTTTGCTTCTTTTAATAGTTATCTGGAACAGAGTGGTGACTGCAGGCAATACAAAGAATCAATCCTCCAGAAAATAAATAAATAAATAAATAAATAAATAAGAAATATCTGAGAAAAGTAAAATTTAGCATATGAGCATAAGTGTTTCTATTAAAATTGACACCTACTGGGTCAAGGTGGGTAAATTTCCTTTATTGCCTTACCATCCCCTTTCAATCCTTTCTCCAAGATCTTATACATTACATTATATTTTTACACTGTATTCTAAAAACAACTTGTCTTACCATAAATGCACCGCCCTGTAAGTGTTCACCATACTTAACAAAATGTCAGCTAACTACCTTGCACTGAGAGACTCTAAAAACAAAACTCCAAAATGCATGGGCTGTGTGATTTTATAATTATTCGATTATGATGAATAATTTTAAACACTGGCTAACAGTATGTTGTTAAAGAGGATCAGAAGTCTTTAAGGTTTCATCAGGATGGCAGCAGCAGTTCTTCATTGTCCAGTTCTGGGAAATTTGATTTGGGCTTACAAACTTGCACAAGAACAGAGGGCATAGGCTTCTTACCAATTTCAAGTTTGAAATGAAAGGGAGATGAGTACTTTCTTCTTTCATGGAGGAGATGAGTCTTTTTAAGCCATTCTATTAAAGTATGAAGGGTTTTATTTTCAAATTCTGGGGAAATTGACTTGAATCCTCAGGAAATGTTGTGAGTTAATTTTTAGGATAAGAGCATTCTTCTTTTGATGATTTCCCCCAGTACCATCACAAAAATAAATTGAGATTCACAAGTTATTGATACTCTAAGAGTCTCTAATGCCCAGGCAGGGCAGAAAGAATAATGTGTAAATTTAACCTTTTTCTTTTGCAGGCAAAAGGGAGGAGGGAGTGTTTAAGAGTGTAAGTTCTGGAGTTAGACCAACCTGGTTCAGATCCTGGTTCCTCATTTCCCAGCTGTGTGACCTTGAGCAAGAAACCTAACTAGCACCTTTCCTTCTCGATTTCTTCATCTTCAAGCTGAAAGCTTCAGGAACACCTATAGGATAATGCAATTGGGAGCTAAACTATATATAATCTCAAAAATACTTAGGTTCCTGGTTCCTACTGCTGTGATTTAACTATTTTAAAACTCTACTCTCTTATTTGCAAAAAGAGGATCATCATTTTGCCTATCATGTTCATGTGAACATAACATTTAATGCACTACTTGGTACATCAGACCTTGATAAATACTAGCTATTATTTATTACTCCTACTTGTCAAGAAAACAGCAATGATAATGTCAGCGTGGCCTCTTCAGAAGGAACTTCAGTAACACTGCCATCTAGTGACGCATCTGAACGCGCAACGTTCCCTCTTTCAGAAGTCCTGGTCTTATGCCTTTTATTGTTTCTGGCCTGTTGATGCCATGAGCTCTGCTCAGTCTTTTGAAGCATCTCTGAAAAGACTGGTCACTGCTGGCCTCTGCCACCTGCCTCGGGCACAAGAGAGCTGGGTACAAAGGAAAGGAAAACACATTGGCAACATTAGCCCTCAGTGTACTCGGGTTCTAACAATCCATTTACTTCTGTCCTCTTTTTGTGAACTCAACCACGGGCACGGTGTTTCCTTAAGCAAAGCTAACTTGAATAATAATGAAAAATTGACAAAACAGCAAAACACAGAATTGGCTATGGCATCATTTCACAATGCTACAGTACTGAAAGATCACTTTGGGGTAGAAGGTGATTTAAAAGGCTACTGAAGAGCCATGGCAATTAAGCAGCAGGTCATGTGTGACTGGAGCCAGTGAACTAAAGATTATTTCAGCTGAGCAAGAGTGCACTGGGGCGGTGCAGAGCCCACTGCCCCCTGTGGCGTTCATGAGTTCATGGGCTAGAACAGAAATTGCCTGAAAACAAAGTGGGCAGGTTGGACCTTATCTAAAGAGCAAACACAAAAATGCGGTAACTAAGGGTGACCTCTGTGTCATAGGCTTGAATGTCATCTGTTATATTTTTGTAGTTTTGTTCCTTTTTGTAGGCAAGCACATTAGGGTGAAGAATTGCTCAGGGTCTAAATATTGTGGCAAGTTCTCAGTTTAGTAATGACCCTTCAGAATCTTTTGTTTCAATTATCCTGATAATAAAAGTAAAATTTCTGAGTGGAGATAAAAAAAAGAGTTCTGGTCTCAATTTCCTGGATTTCTGTTTCTGTTTAACCTTTTGGTTAGGGACCCAGACCCTGACACCATGCTCACTTCTTTAAGAAGCCTCAGCTGACTCCTAAGTGAAGTCAGATTTTATAGCAATGTTATCATTGAACCAAGGACTCACTTTCTTAGGACTTGTCACAGTGCATTACTTATTTGTCTGATTGCTTGGTTAATGTCTCTTTTCCCCACATGACTACAAGCTTCCTGAGAGTAGGAGCCCTGTCTGCTTTTGCTTAATATCATATGCACACACCTAGCACAGGCCTGGCACAATCTAAGAGCTAAGGAAGAGAGGGGATGCGGGGCTTACTCATTGCCAGCAATGAGTGATCCCCAGAGCTAAATATGCATGGAACGGAAGTGCACTTGGCCGTGGTAAGAGACTTTTGGACTTATCCCCTGTCCGTCCTACATGCTAGTTACAAATGACTGTAACAGGGAGACCATGGTCTTCAGGGAGAAAAACTGAGACTCAGTGCCATAAAAAGGCCAAAATCCACTTGGTCAAAAATGGGAAAGTCATAGCTCACTCTTCTTTCTCTCCTAGGACCTGGTTTAATGTCAGCTATCATCTAAAAGTAAATTTTGAGTTGGGTTTAAAGTATTAAAATTCAATTTTATATTTGTGGTATGAAATAAGTTGACATACCCATTTTCCCCCTAAATGGTAATTAAATACTGCTTTATAGGTCTGATACCAAGATGGTTCATGTAAAACATTGCTTTCATGTAGGCCCCAAACATATGTGCAAGTCAGTGCCCAATGCTTTGACAGAATGAAAATGAGAAAATGAAGCACGAAAGAAAACATAAATGTAATGGAGAACCTCAAAAAATAAACCTCAAGTCAACAAAATATCTGTTTTAAGATTATATCCTACAGAAGTCCGATCATAGTCTAATCCTTTAGATTCACAACAGTAACAGTAGACCTTTGCTGTGCTTATCTATGTTGCCAAAAAGTCACCAGGTATTTTGAATAAGATAACACATAGGGTTGAGAAATAAAAGAATTGGTCCTTCATCTCCTTCATCTCAAGATTATATTCTATTGCCATGAAGAACATGTCATTAAAACATTTGTCACTGTAAAAAAAGAAAACTGGGTTTTTACCCTATAAATGCAAACTGTTTTATTTTCAGAATGATTTTGGTGCCAACAAGATGGTCGAGCAGTCTAAGGTGCTACGTTCAGAATGTTTTTGGTCAAAATAAATAATTTAATCTGTTTTTATAGGTGGGTCAAGAGAGGCATGGGAAATATTTGCATATATATGTGTGTATCTACATATATACATGTATGTGTGTGTATATATATATGTTCTTTTATATATTTATATATATATATATGTGATCTTTTTAGCAATTGATGTTGCAAAAAGAATTAGTGGTGTAGCACAGTGTAGATTTGAGGGTTATAGAGGGTTATAGAGTATGAAGTAGAGTTACTGCCTTCAGCCTAATGAAATACTTGTAATGAGATCAGGTAGAATCAAGAGGACATACCAGATGTACCTTAAGATTAAGTGAAATCGTCTCTGTGTAATGACCTTGAAAGTGAAAGTGAGAATTGCTCAGTCATGTCCGACTTTGCAACCCATGGACTGAGCCTGCCAGGTTCTCCTGTCTGTGGAATTCTCCAGGCAAGAATACTGGAGAGGATTGCCATTTCCTTCTCCAGGGGATCTTTCAGACCCAGGGATTGAACCTGGACCTCAGCTTATTCCAATCTTTCATGTTCTGATTCCATGTAGCTATTTTCATTTATTTTAGTATATATATGTTACATTATTACCATATCTTGCCCCATCAATCACTAATGCTCTTTTGGGGAAATAAAACAAAATGTGTTAAGGTTCAAAGTTGATAAAGGAAATTAGTCTGAAATTAGGGGTTTTATATATTTAATGGTAGAGAGATTTCTTTCTCAGAAAGTCAGATTGACTAAAAGAACTGAAGGGAGGAGATAGAATTGGCATCAAAGAAGTAAAATAATAACTATCCACTCATCTTACATTGGTGATACCAGTTAAATCTGAGTTCTTGCCAGCACTAAATGACCTTGGTTACAATATGCATGGATATATTCCTAAAAGATTATATACTTAAATCTAAATTTTTGCAAGACTAAATTATTAAAAAAACACTAAGGAAATGGTTCCCCTCCTCCCCCCACCCAAAATAGGTAGCATGATAAACTTGTATGTTGCAAGTTTAGTTCTATTAATAGGATATGTCACAAGGAATGTGTTACTATAATAGCTAAAGTGTCAAGGTTTGTGAATTATTCACCTATAAAAAACTCTCTTGTTTTTTAGTGTATCAAAAGTCAAAGTCTTGAGTGTATGCAAGATCATCCCTATAATACTATATTTTATATGGTTTGCATTTGATTATGCTTGTATATTGTCATCCTGCTTATTTAACTTCTATGCAGAGTACATCATAAGAAACGCTGGGCTGGAAGAAGAACAAGCTGGAATCAAGATTGCTGGGAGAAATATCAATAACCTTAGATATGCAGATAACACCACCCTTATGGCAGAAAGTGAAGAAGAACTAAAGAGCCTCTTGATGAAAGTGAAAGTGGAGAGTGAAAAAGTTGGCTTAAAGCTCAACATTCAGAAAACGAAGATCATGGCATCCGGTCCCATCACTTCATGGGAAATAGATGGGGAAACAGTGGAAACAGTGTCAGACTTTATTTTTTTGGGCTCCAAAATCACTGGAGATGGTGACTGCAGCCATGAAATTAAAAGACACTTACTCCTTGAAAGGAAAGTTATGACCAACCTAGATAGCATATTCAAGAGCAGAGACATTACTTTGCCAACAAAGGTCTGTCTAGTCAAGGCTATGGTTTTTCCTGTGGTCACGTATGGATGTGAGAGTTGGACTGTGAAGAAAGCTGAGCGCTGAAGAATTGATGCTTTTGAACCGTGGTGTTGGAGAAGACTCTTGAGAGTCCCCTGGACTGTAAGGAGATCCAGTCCATTCTGAAGGAGATCAGCCCTGGGATTTCTTTGGAAGGGATGATGCTAAAGCTGAAACTCCAGTACTTTGGCCACCTCAAGCGAAGAGTTGACTCATTGGAAAAGACTCTGCTGCTGGGAGGGATTGGGGGCAGGAGGAGAAGGGAACGACAGAGGATGAGATGGCTGGATGGCATCACTGACTTGATGGACATGAGTCTGAGTGAACTCCGGGAGTTGGCGATGGACAGGGAGACCTGGTGTGCTGCGATTCATGGGGTCACAAAGAGTCAGACACGACTGAGCGACTGAACTGAACTGAACTGAACTGATGCTTTCTTGAGTGAGAAAGAAAAGGGGTGAATTTTCAGCCATTACACTGAGAATGTCCCAGAGACAAGGTTGGCTGACCCCAGAGGTAAGTCTGTGCCTACCTCTGTCATAGCATTGCGTCACTCTACAACTGTAATTCTCTTGGACCTGTCTGTGTGTCTCACTGAGTTCCTTGAGGGCAGCAAGTGTCGTAGCACATAGAATGAACTTAATGAATATCTGTTCAATTAATAACTTGGGTTTCTATAAAAGCAAAAATAGGAATTCAATTAACTTTACAAATTCCTTATAGTGCCTGTATCAGATGTACGTAAATTATGAAATTTTGATCTGAGAAGTCTTCCTGTTGAGTAGACTTTCTCTCTTTTTTTTTTAAAGCCAAGTATATTTGTACTTGTTTTTAAGAAATTCCAAACTCTTTATTAATATAAATTAACTTAATTCAAGTAACTTTGTTGAGTTCCCACTCTGTAAAAGTTTCCATGCTTTGCACTAAGAAAACATGATAAATTAGACACTGTTTCTATCCTCAAACTTTAGACATGTATTTAAATAATTACAGTATGAGAAGAGTAAAGATGTATGTATAAAATACATATGTAACATAGAAGAGGGAGGGTCATGTCTGCTGATAGAAGTCCAGAAGTCTTAGAGTAGAAGGTGATTAACGAGTGAATGGTGGGGAAAGAGGAGGAGGGTATCACCCTCTATAGCTGGAACAGTAGGTACACAAGAACAGAGACATGGAACATCACAGAGGGAGACAGTGTTTAAGGGGGGATGTGTTCGTGCATGTGGTTAGAGAGGCAGCCAGGTGTATATTATGTAGGGCTTGTAATTCTGGGGAGCAAGTACTCAACTCTACAGTGAAGAGTTTTAGCATGAAAGGGATACGCTTATATTTGCTTTAGGAAAGCCGCATTCATGACAAGAGAAGCATCTGAGAAGAAGAAAAGGAAGTTTAAAAAATTGCTGGACAGTACCATGTGAAATGCGGAGGAGGAGATGAATGGACTCAGAGAGGTATAACAGGCAAAGCAGCAGAACCTAGAAGAAAGCATATATGGGATGATGGACAGCATCCCACCAGTGTATCAGCATGCATTAACATTTCTGAAGTTCTCTAAACAAGTTCTGCACCTCATCTTCCCAACAGAATCACCTGGGGACCTGTCCAGAACCCCAGTGCCAAGACCCCTAAAATCAGAATCTCTGGAGGTAGAAGTCCATGACCGTGTGATTTCAAGGTGCAGTCAAGGCTGAGAACCACTGGTCTAGACAGAGATTCTTCCCTCAAGTTATTGGTGGGGGCGGAGGGAGGGAATGAGAGCTTAAATGAGCCATCGAAAGTCATAGAAAACAGGAAATAGAATCTGAGTCTCTTGACTTCCAGCCCAGGGGCCTAACCACCAAACTGAATTATAGCCTCAGAGTATCAACAGATCACTGACCAGCACTGACAAGTCAGGTTCATGGCACTCATTCATTCACACTTCCACATGGCCAAAGCCAGCAGAAGCTGACCATATTAGAAATAGCTAAGAAATAGAAGACATTTTTACTTCCTGACACTGAAGATGATGACAAACTAAATAGGAAGACATAATGCCTCTCAGTGTAACGCCAGAGAACATATAATACAAGACATGGTGAATGGCAGAAGCACTTTCCGAAAGAGGCTATAATAGGAATTCAGAGAAGTAAGAGTTAACTCTGGGAAAAGACAACTTGAAGGAGGAAACAAAAGTCATCAAGATGTAAACTTGAAATTATGAATATTTTAAAAGGCAATGAATGGCATTTCATGAACTTTCAGTAACAATCCAATTAATTCTGACAGGTATTCACATAAGTCATTGAAGATGGCTTTTACTAGGCCAGATTTGGTAGATTCAAGAGGAGTTTAGAACTCTTTCAGAATTTTTAATTACAAATCAAAATGGAGATGCAGTCATTTTACTCATGGAAAAATTTAGGGAAAAATACAATTAACAGTGGAGCAAGATGATTTATTATTAATAAGCTCATGTAGCTCTGAAGAACACTCTTTCAAAGTTTCTTCAGAGACTAGACTATCTATTTTTAACTGGCACAGTAATAATATTTATTGTATCCACACATAAATACTATAAAATACAAATTCAGTTAATATCCAAGAGTTTATATAGAGACTAAGAAAAAACCAATTTTCCATAATATTACAATCATTAGTCATCCCGCAACTACCATTTCTTCACCTCCCCTTCCTTTGCACATCCATAGAACTTGTATTTCACCTCTACTATGACATTGTCAGAGTTCAGGTTCAAGTTTTAAATATCTAGACACAAGTCACTGTGCTGCACACTCCCAGGAACACCCACAGTGGTGTTTGGTGTTTGACTTTGGAAAGCAACTAAGGACAGGCTGGTTGCCAGGGAAGCTAACTCTGTGATTAGAGGGTAGGAACTTTCAGTTCTATCCTTGACCTCAGGGGAAAGGAGAGTGGCTGGTTCAATCATTGGTTCAATGCCCAATGATTTCATCAGTCATGCCTATGTTATGAAGCCTCCATAGGAACTCTAAAGGACAGGCTGCTTCAGGTTGGTGAGCATGTGGAGGTGCTGGGCAAGTGGCAGGCTCAGAGAGGGCATGGAAGCTCTGTGCCCTTTCCCCCATAGCTTGCTGTTCCATCTGGATGCTCCTGAGTTATATTCTTTTACAACAAACTGATGATCTAGTAAGTAAAATATTTCTCTGAGTTCTGTGAGTCAGTGTAGCAAATTAATCAAACTCGAGGCGGGGGTCTTGAGAACTTCCAGCATATTGTAGATTGCTCAGAACACTAGCGTCTGGAAAAGGGGTGGGCAGTCTTGTAGGACTGAGCCCTTTAGGCTGTGTGATCTGATGCTATTTCCAGGTAGATAGTGTCATAATTGAGTTGAATTACAGGGCATTCGGCTGATAATGGAGAACTGCTTGGTGTAGGGGAAAAAAATCCTGGAATTGAGTACAAAATCATAGTTATTATAGTATCACATACTAGTGGGCGTTGAATAGATAGTGGCTGGAGGGACTGATGGATGGGGAAACTACACAGAAACAAAATGTCTAATAAAAGAAGACAAATATTCACTGCAACCAATAGGACTTGGTATTTTTCCTAATTTACTTCAAACCTAGTAAAATACTAGACAAATTCTATAACTCAGTTTGAATTTTATAAAATAATGATGATATTTCTTTATCTCTTCAAATTGACATGGAGACTGATTCTATAATATTTTTCACTGAAACATTTTAAGGTCATGTTCTTCATGTGTATGCTAAGTTGCTTCAGTCATGTCTGACTCTGAGACTCTATGGACCATAGCCCACCAGGCTCCTCTGTCTATACCAGAGTGGGTTGCCATGCCCTCCTCCAGGGGAGCTTCCTGATCCAGGGATTGAACCTGAGTCTCCTGCATGTCTTGCATTGGCAGGCAGGTTCTTTACCACTAGCGCCATCTGGGAAGCCTGTTCTACATGTACAATATACTATTTTGAAAGTTTTATCCAATGTTTTCCAGAAGGATTGGGGAAACTAGTTTAAGTTAGAAGATTTGGAACATAATAAGTGCTATATCTCTTAAAACATAATTAGAGGTCCCTCACTTGGAGAAGGAAATGGCAACCCACTCCAGTGTTCTTGCCTGGAGAACCCCAGGGACAGAGGAGCCTAGTGGGCTGCTGTCTATGGGGTCGCACAGAGTCGGACACGACTGAAGTGACTTAGCAGCAGCTGCAGCAGCAAAGTACATACAATGAAGGCAGATGAACCCTTATCTAGGGACTGTGGTGGAAAGAACAAGACTATGGTAGTGCCTTCTAAAGAAAGTAACACCGTCCTGCCATATATTGGAAAACTCCAAATATAACACGCATTTGAATTGAAAGGAAATCAGTCCTGAATATACATTGGAAGACTGATGCTGAAGCTGAAACGCCAATACTTTGATCACCTGATGCGAAGAACTGACTCATTGGAAAAGACCCTGATGCTGGGAAAGACTGAGGGCAGGAGGAGAAGGGGATGACAGAGGATGAGTTGGTTGGATGGCATCACCAACTCGATGGACATGAGTTTGAGCAAGCTGTGGGAATTGGTGACGAACAGGGAAGCTTGGCGTGCTGCAGTCCACGGGGTCGCAAAGATTCAGACATGACTGAGCAACTGAAGACTGAATTGAAAGTAATCCCTTCTCTAAGATCAATGTCTTCAAGGGAAATAAACCCAAAGGTTGTAGAAAATGCTTAGTGCACAACCCCAGGGGGAATAAAAATGTATGTCAACCACTGATTTATTAAGTAATTTCTGCAAAAGCTGCACCTAGGAGATACATCACAGGGGTTGAGTTATTGGAGGAGAAACTCCCAGGCCAAATACAGGCACGGCAAGTGGTCTTGAATTTACAACTTGCTGAAAGAAAGAAGGCGGGGGGCAGCAGGGGCAGCGGGGGAGTGTTGGGAGAAAAAACTACCATTCCATTTGGGTGGTTTGATAAATTGTGATTTGTGGAAAGTGCTCATTTCAAATCCCTTGCATTTTATTTTATGAGTTTATGCATTTATCCACATGTTCTGCTAAGGAAACTGAAGAAAGCTACATGAGTTCTGTCTCTTGGCCTCTGGGAGGCAGAATGGACAAGTGAATTTTACACCGAGTGACTTTTCCTCCTGGAGATTGCTGTCACTGGATGCCATGATCTATACCCCAGATCTTTGAAAAATGATGATGAATTATTCCCCATGACAGTTTCCATATAATTTCACTGCAAAGGCTTTTAAAGCTGAAAGGAGCCTTAAGAGATCATCTTGTGACAACCTCCTGGTTTTATAGATAAGGAAAAGGAGCCTCAGAAAAGCATCAGTCCTTGGATAGATACACATAGCCAGGCCCTGGTAAAGTCAAGACTGGATTCCAGGGTCTCAGACAAAGAACAGCATCCTTTCGCCTGCTTGAGCTAATGTCTTCTTAAACTAGGTAGGATTATGCTATAAAATACTGCATTTTCTTGAGAATCTAATTTATTACCTGAAAACTATTTAGGACATTGGGAAGACAACAAAGCAGTGATGTACTAGGCATTGCTGCTTATAATAAAGGTACAGGCAGAAAGCCTAAACTGGCAGGCTGCTTATAGATAGGCAGAGAACAATATGATTAAGTGGTTTGACAAAAAATAAAAAATGTTCATTCTCAACTAGGTAACATTGAGCATTCTAGAATGAACCCATGGAGGGGTTGTGGGGGGGGGTCTCACTTTAAAAAAGCGATTTGCAAAGATTTCAAACGTGTTTGGTCTCATATAAAATGGTTACAACCTGGCAACCTACTCCAGCACTCTTGCCTGGGGAATCTCATGAACAGAGGAGCCTGGCAGGCTCGGTCCACAGGGTTGCAAAGAGTCTGACACAACTGAAATGACTTAGCACGAACACATAATTTTAGCTTACAAATCTCTAAATGTTTGATACTCAGTTTAGTTTCAGTTTTCAAATAAGATAAGCAATGCTGCATTGAATTTATTTGTAGCTAAGTCTTAGAACAAATCCAAGATTTATCCTATCCTTTAGGATAAATTTTAGAACTCCTAGTTTAAGAATATGCTAATTTTTAAACTGCTTTGTGGACAGGTGATACCGTACCATACTGCCAAAGCTGCTATTATCATTTTGTATAGTAGCTTCCCTGGTGGGCTTCCCTGGTGGCTCAGACAGTAAAGCGTTTGCCTGCAATGTGGGAGACCTGGGTTCAATCCCTGGGTTAGGAAGATCCCCTGGAGAAGGAAACGGCAACCCACTCCAGTACTCTTGCCTGGAAAATTCCATGGATGGAGGAACCTGGTAGGCTACAGTCCATGGAGTCGCAAAGAGTCGTACACAACTGAGCAACTTTACTCACTCATAGTCTTTGGTAATTTGACATCAAGAACTCAGAGAAGAGCATTGTTGTATCACATGTGCTCTTGTTAAAATGGGAACATTTAGTGAGAAATTGTTTCTCAAAATGAGCATCCGTTTGTAACAAGGATGTGCTATATGTTTGGATATAAAGGTAGATATGAAGTGGCCCCTGCCCTCAAGAAGCTTAAGTCAAGAGAAGGCAATTAAAAAGCACCAAGCATCCAAAAAATGAAGAAATGGCATTTAAGGAGAAGCTGCTTTAAAGAGGGTGGAGACTGTATAAAATGTGTGGTGAGCAAGTTTGAGGCAATCCGTCACAGGAGCAAGTTTATTCAAATGAACGCCTTGGACTGCTGAAGCTCATTCTGACTTGGCTCTGCAGAGCAGGCTGGCAGTGAGGCTGGCTAAATTTGTAACAAATGGTTTGTGCCTACATACAGGAACAATGGAACAGTAATTTTCCTTTTTTAATGGCCAGCTACCAGTATCCTTTATGTGAAATGATAATAATGGACTCTCTTCCAGCCACATCTTTGAAAAGCTCTCTTCTAAGGAGGCCGCCAACCCGCCATTATGCAAGAGTACCTCATTTCTGTCACGCTGGGTCACCATGCTCCCTGCAGGTGTGTGGCTCATCACAATTCTTTATACTTGTGCTTATGGTGGGGTTTTTTTGTTTGTTTTGTTTGGTTTTTTAAACAAGATTAAAAATGTACATGTGGCTCATATCATCAATCCCCAATATTGCTTAACTGAACTGTGTGTGTTTACACAGCTGCTGACTCCTGGGATACCCTCTTGGGAAGGAGACAACAGTTCTGAACGTACCATTTTGTGGATCAGTAAAAAGTACAAAGATTGAATTTCTTTAAAAAAAAAAGTAAGGGTTTTCTATTCAACAGTCTTGCCAGCAGAGGCAGTGGCTGTGCACACACTGGCCAGTGGAGAAATCTCTGTTTCAGGCATCCTTTTGAAAATAACAACAGTTTTTGGAACATAAAAAGTATTTATTTCTTCTTTAAAGAAAACTGAAGCTTTACAAGAATGCCCCCATTGTTTGGTTGTTTTAGTTTATAAATAGCAAAATCTGGAAATAATCTGCTTTGTTGTGGATCCTCCCAACTGGAAGCTGTAGCATTTCCCATACCCTAGGGGAATTCCCTGTTCTACACAGCTGCACTGATCCCCACCCACTTCCTGCCTCAGTCCTCCTGGAGGTACTTCAGGATTTCACCCCACTTCCTCTGCCTCTCTCTAAGCAGCTCATTAGCCATAGCTCACTTCTTTTCCACTGATTGACCCCCATACTAATCCTTTGAGGCAGATAAAGATGAGGAAGCTGTATCAGCAAGAATCAGTGACTTGTCCAGAGTCCCCATCTTTTCTGAAGGGCCACGTGTCATTCTGCAGAGAAGGAAACGGCAATGCACTCCAGTATCTTGCCTGGAAAATCCCATGGACAGAGAAGCCTGGCAGGCTACCATCCATGTGGTCACAAAGAGTCAGAAACGACTGAGCGACGAACACACACACACATTTCATTCTGTACCCTTTTTATGTGGGAAGAAGAGTTTAAAGTCTAATAGGAGAGTGTCTTTGTCTGTTCATATAACCAACTATCATAGACTGAGTGGCTTATAAACAATAGAAATTTACTTCTCATAGTTCTGGAGGCTGGGAGGTCCAAGATAAAGCCCCAGCAGATTTGGTGTCTGGTGAGAGCTTAATTCTCTGTTCTCAGATGCCCATCTTCTCACTGTGTTCTCATATGAGGCAAAGGAAGACTCTGGGGTCTCTTTTGGCTTTTTATTTGTTTTTCTTTATCTATTTTTAAATTTTCTGAGGTCTGTTTTATGAGGGCACTAATCCCATTCATGAGGATTCCACCCTCATGACCTAATCAGTCCCCAAAGTCCCCATCTCCAAATACCATCACAGTAAGGGTTATGTTTCAACACATGAATTTTGGGGTGGGGAGACACAAACATTCAATCTACAGCAGAGAGATTAATTAAACAAGTATTTACTAGGAAAGCAATTGATTATGTTTTGGTAAGTACTAAAAAGGTGACTTCAGTGTGCCATAAAAGCAAACAATGCAACTCAACCTTTTGTGGGGCATAGGAAAGGCTTCTGTACAGAAGTGACATATAAGCTGACACTGGACGAATATGAAGAAGTTACCCAAAAGAGAGAGAGAAAATGAGTACTCCAGGCAGGGGAGCAGCGTGTAACAAAGGGCCTGAGGTAGGTTGGAGTTTAGTATATTGGAGAAACTCAAAGAAGATCCAGTATGACTGGAAACAAAAAGTGAACAGTGCAGGGCAAGAAAGCAGGTTGGTGAAGATGGTAGGAACTGGCTTGTAAAGCCAACACAAACCCACAGGGAGATTCCAAAGATGAGCGGCATGACCAAATATGCCTTTTAAAATTACCACTTTGTATAGACCATGGGAAAACTGAAAGCAGAGTGATGAAGTCGGGGGATACTGGAGTAATCAAGATACTCTGGTAACTTGGACTAGGGAAATGAGGAAAGTAGGCTAATACTAAAATAACTAGGAGGTAAAATAAATTGTTTTGGTGCCCAGACATGGGATAGTAGGGGAGAAGGAGGTATCAAGAATGGCTTCTATCTGTTATGATTAAATTGTGCCCCACCCCCAAATTAATATGCTGAATTTCTAATCCACAGAACCACAGAATGTGATATTATTTGGAATAGGGGTGCAGATAATTAGTTTAAACTACAATGAGATTTCACTGAAATAGAGTAGGCCCTTAATCCAGTATGACTTATATCCTTATAAAGGGAAATCTGAACACAGATATGCACAGAAGGAGAATGTCATGTGAATATTAAGGCAGAGATTGGGGCAACACATCTAGAACCCAAAGAATGCCAAAAGATTGTCAACAAACCTACTTCTCATTAAGTAATAGGCCTGGAACAGATTCTCACAGCCCTCAGAAGGTAGGACCCTGTCAGCTCCTTGATCTTGGAATTTTAGCCTCCCAGAATGGAGACAGAACAGGTTTTTACTGTTTAAACCGCCCAGTTGGTGGTATGTTGTTATGACAGCCTGAGCAAACCAATGCACGATCAGTGTCCCAAATCTGCTGGATAGTGGGACCCATCCTGAAGGGTGGTGGGCATGAAGATGCCTTTTTTCCCTCCTTCACCCCCTAAAATTTATCCCTATCAAAGACTTTTAGAAAGCAGACTGAGGATTCAAGACATGGAGTAAAAATAATTCATCTATTCATCAATCCATTCATCTAGAAATATTCATTCAACCAGTATTTCTTTGGAACTTACACTGTTTCAAGTACTAAATGAAACTTAAAGTATTATCCACACGGAGTGAAAGGAAGCACTTGTTTGGGGGTGGTCAGGGAAATTATAGCCAAAATCTTGGATTCACTTGGACAATGAGAAAATTTGGCTGATTTTCAAAAAAGCATTCCTAATAATAAATGCTATTATTCTATAAAGTGCTTCCCGGAGGAAGCATAATAATCCCATAGTTTGAGTCATAGGAAATTTTGGTGGGCATAACACTCAATAACAGAATTTGGGGAAACAACCTTAAATTATAAAGGCAGGAAGGCAGGATTACTTCATTGTTTCCATCTTCATTTTCTATAAAGGCTCCTTGTGGAGACTTCGCGACATGGGTGGTCAAATTATAATCACTGAATGATACAGTGGAAGATGAATCAAAATGTGATAATGTTCTTTTTACTCCCATTTCTGACTTTTTTTTGCAAGCTGTATTCATTGGGCTTCTTTCTCCTTAACACTTTCAGTTAATACCCTCCATTTTCTCAATATTTTCCATTACTGTCCTTGTACTTAAATTTCAGGAGTGTTAAGATTTGGAAGCTACAGACAGTCTAGCTACACACATCTTTGTTGTAGCTATGAAAGCAGCCATCCTTCCAGATGCAAACTATCAAGAGAATTGTCCAGTTCCCATGCCTTTCATGGGGTTTTAGAAAGCATTATTTCACGTTGTTAACAGGAGATTAGCAACAAGATAATCCTCATATATTTTCTTTTGAAGTACTTATATTTTGTGTTTAAAGAACTAAGTTTTAGCTTTCTGGCAACTCTTAAGTTCCTTCATAATCTTTTTTTTTTTTTCTTTAATTTTATTTTTAAGATTAAAAAAATTTCAGGTATACACGTGCTCCCCATCCTGAACCCTCCTCCCTCCCCCCTCCCCATACCATCCCCCTGGGTCGTCCCAGCGCACCAGCCCCAAGCATCCAGCATCGTGCACTGAACCTGGACTGGCATCTCGTCTGCATTTCTAGGTATCTTACCTGGAGTGGCAGGAGGTGGGGAGCAATCCAAGGTTATCAATTATCCCAAAAGCAGAAACTAAGAAAGCTTTGACATGGTTGTCTCATTTCAGTCAAACTGGCTTATCACCAAATACTCATTGATGTCTGAGCAAGTAAAAACTGCCTAGCCTGCTCCTCAGGCAATATGGAGTCTGGTCCCCAACAGAGGGAACCAGATCTTCATAGAGAATAAGGATGGCTGTGTTTCCCCACATACACGACAGAGGCTCATAAGACACACGAGTCAGGTATGATACTTCCAGAAAGGTCAGATCCCATAGTTTTCAGATGAAATGGTCATTTTTGCCTACAATGCCACCAGGGCTTGGTTTAAGGGTCTCAGATTGGGTAGCACAGTGTGAAGAACAGTTTAGTCAAGTGGCCATTTCTCAGATAAACTGTTTTTCAGGGAAGACTTCCACAATTCATTGACTTTTCCATGAAATTCCAACTCTTTTCTTCCTGAGAAGTTGCGGTCAAATTTCTAGCAAAGAACATCCTTTCCGTCCTTTCTCTGCCCCTAGTACAGTGCTCCACCAGATAGAGAATATGAAGGAGGCCACAGGAAGCACAGTCCTTAGCAAGAAAAATGAACAAGGAAAGAGAAAGTTTTGAGCACACAAGCTTTATGTGACTATAGGAGGGAGGACACTGGTCATGGGGAAGAAGGTCTCTCCAGAGAACCCAACAAGCATATCAGAAAGAAAGAATCAGAATTTGGAATCTGCCATATTCAGAAAGCATCCAAACCAGATGACCACAATGTCAGCCAAGCTAGACCATTCTATGCCTCAGCTGCCCTAGTCTCTAGCTCTGCTAACTCTGCTGCTGCTGCTGCTGCTAAGTCGCTTCAGTCACGTCCAACTCTGTGTGACCCCACAGATGGCAGCCCACCAGGCTCCTCCATCCCTGGGATTCTCCAGGCAAGAACACTGGAGTGTGTTGCCATTTCCTTCTCCAATGCATGAAAGTGAAAAGTAAAAGTGAAGTCGCTCAGTCATGTCCGACTCTTAGCGACCCCATGGACTGCAGCCCATCAGGTTCCTCTGCCCATGGGATTTTCCAGGCAAGAGTACTGGAGTGGGGTGCCATCGCCTTCTCCACTGCTAACTCTGGAGAGGTGCAAAAAGAAGAGAGGGAAGAAGTGGCCTAGGACAACATGAGCTGGAAAGGGAGCAATATTTTACATTGGAAGAGAGTTTGCAATTTTATGATTATTACACTGGACTGGCCTGGACTGGAAGTATGACAATTTCCTAAAATTTCATCAAAGGGTAGGTAAAGAACTACTCAACACAGAAAGATTAAAAGAGAATAGCGATAGGGAATAAGATTGGCCTATATCCTCTTAAATCAAGCTTGTTCAATAAAATAGTTACATGTTACATGTGTCATTGATTATTGACTTATGTATTCAGATCACTATTTTAATCGTGATGAGATCATCTCTCAATTTTCTCTTTGTCTATTTAAATAATATCCATTCTTTTAACTGAGTGTTTACTCATCTTTGAGTATCTCCAGAAAAACATCTTTCTCTGCTTTTATCAAGATCCCAGATAATGCCATACATCTTGGCTGTAGTTTTAAAATATGTAATCTAAGAGAGGCTGAACAAAATGACCTCTACAGTTATTTCCAGTTCAATAGTTATAAAATGAATTGTAGTTTTCTTCAGAGTCTCTTTGCCTTAGTTACCAGGTTAGCTGTCCAACTGGGTTTGAATCTGATAAACCCTCTAATTGCTCTCTGCTGCTGCTGCTGCTAAGTCGCTTCAGTCGTGTATGACTCTGTGCGACCCCACAGACGGCAGCCCACCAGGCTCCCCCGTCCCTGGGATTCTCCAGGCAAGAACTCTGGAGTGGGTTACCATTTCCTTCTCCAATGCTTGGAAGGAAAAGAGAAAGTGAAGTCGCTCAGTCGTGTCCGACTCTTAGCGACCCCATGACTGCAGCCCGTCCACCTTTACACCTCTACCTTTACACTGGGTTCCATGTAAAGACAAGTCAGGGAATAATCTCCACACTTGATCTCCCACGGTCATCTGCAATCACCTCCTTCCTTCACCTTTCACCATGCTTTCTCAACTCTTTCCTCAAATCTGCAGAGAAGTTCGTCTTTCACTTTGAAACCTCTGTTCACCTCCATCTCACTTCAGCTCCAAAACGAAAAGCCTCTTTCGAAAGGATATCAGTGCAGTTTTGACAGAAACTCTCACATTGCTGGATATCCAAGAAGAATAAACTCTGAGGAAAAGAACACTGACATAAATGCAAAGCTCAGTTTATATATCCTAGCAATTTTTGATAGATGTAAACCTGACATGCAAATAGAATTTTTATGGTGTATCGCTACATTTAAAGTGCTTTTTAATAGAATATACAATTTAGAGATATAAAAGTGCATTTTAATTGCCCACAAATGAGTTTTTAAAGTACTTAGGAGTATCAAGAACATTAAATGCAAGTGATTAGATAAATTATCCTGCTAAAACTAATACTTAATTTAAATGGCAATAACTATATGAAGAGTAACTATGTGGTATTAAGACAAATTTCAACAAACTGTGCTCATTAGAGAAATCAGATTCAAGGTTACATCTTTTATTAGCACATTGTCACCTTTTATATTTAACAGCATCATTATGGATGGTGTAGAATCCTACAACTGTGTATATACAGAAGATTCGGGATCACCAACCAGCTCTGTGACCTCTTCATACATGTCATCATTCATTCTTGTATAAGGCATGGCCATTTCACAGTTCTCCTGACTTTACCTGTGTCTTTTCTGGTTTCTTCATTGTCTGACCAGCACTCTGGGTCTGTCTGCCTCTTTTTTTCTGACCAGAGAAAGAGTTCATGATTAGAATTTAGAGGGCCTCTCACAACATTTTTATTTGGCTCTTGTTCCATGTCACATCACCAAACTGCCTCACTACAAATCACTGTCTCATACATGAAATTCAAAGTGAGTGAACCAATGGAATTTCAAGATTATGAGCCTCTGGTCCATCCTGGCCATTGGATGTTAATAACAGCTCTTAAGTGATATTGTGGAACCTGCCCAAGACCATTAGAATAACCCTAATATCTAATAAATTATGTTGTGCTATAAGGCACGATTGGGACAGTCTTTGAGGCATTTTAGTAAATGCCTCAAAAGAAGATTACAGGGAGCCACAAAAATGTCTGACAGGCTGGTATACCCTAGTCCAGGATCTCTGAAAAGCTCCTCTGAGGAAAAGACTTCTAATCTGAGACCTGGGAAATAAATAAGTTATCTAGGGTGGAGAAAGAGAACATTCTAAGCTTATAAAACAAGAAGGATCATGGAATGTTTGAGGATCCAATAGATTAGTAGGGTGGAAGAGAGAGGGATGTGAAATGAAAGTATCTCCTGCCATATCAAGATATGATATAAGATATATGATATAAATTATCAAGATTTGCCATATCAAGATATATGATATAAATAAGAAATGTCACAGCCCTCTGTGATTTCTGGCCTCCAAATATGAACGAGGGCTCCCCAAACTGTGATCCAGCGGATGCTGCCACTACCTATGATGACTGCTGAGGAGCTAGGGGAGTGCAAGAAGCAGCCATCTATAGGACAACAAGGAAACAGGATTGGCCCCAGATAGCTGAGGTGCCTATGAAAGGAAATGAATTCAGTGAGCTCAGAGGCTTGCATGTTCCGATACACAGAATGCTGAATTCCTTAACTTGATACCTGATCTTTGATGTTCAGACTGCCTGCTCCCTTTGTTGCAAGCTTGTATACAGCCTGACTCCCCTCCTGCCTCTTTGGAGCAGTGTTCTCAGAGCTACTGAGATGCTGTCTCCCTATACAAATAATAACATTTTATTATTAAAATAAATAAATTTTATTTATTCCCACCAAATAAAATAACTCTCTACTTTCAGGTCGTGACTATATTTTTTAGTCAATGGGGGAAGAGGGTTGAGTTAAAGCAAGAGAGTTTCAGATGCTGGAGAGTGACAGTTAGAAGCAAGCATGGATGTGGAGTGTCTAGAAGCCATTATAATAAATGGGGACAGAGCCAATGTTGGTTTGGACTAAGATGGTGAAAGAAGAGATGAGGAGAGGTGATAGAAGGCACACTCAACACGGATGGTCAACTGCCTGCATAGAGTGGGTGAAGAGGAGAAGGATGTTTCCAACTTATACTTTTGGACAGATGGCAGTGTCATTCACTGAACTAGTGATCATTAAGGAAAAACTGAGTTTCTGGGAGTGGAAGATAGAAATGAGGCTTGCGCTTATTGAGGCTGAAGTACCTATTAAATATCCAAGTATCACTGTTGAGTAAACTATTGGCCTGAAGCTCAGAAGAAAGATCTGGCCTGGGAATATAAATCTGGTGGTAATTAAAGAGGTTATATGAAGCTATGAGGGTAAGAAGAGCACATAAAAAGAAATTAGATCTTAAAAAATAGGGTCTCTGACCAAGCCTTAGGGAACGCCAGTATTTAAAAGTAGGGTAGAAGAGAACATGTCAGCGGAGCTAGAGCTACAGGAGAATGTCTAGTAGGGTACTGCATCCCATGAGCCAAGAGGATAAAAAATATTAGAGAGGAAATCACCATGAGAATAAAATATAATGAGAGGTCAAATGAAATGAGGACTAAAAGTATCTTGTGATTTAGGGATGGCAGGACAGGAAGGAGGAATCTCTAATGATCTTCCCAAGAGCCATTCAGAGAGCGAATAGTATGAATTGTATAATAGCATGACTCATTAAATGCTAAGGAAGCTCAGAGGGTAGACAACTCTTCGGAGTGGTTGTGGCCAAATGTCAAGTTTTACCCAAGGCAGTTCACATTTGGGCTCTTGTCCTGGAGAGCTTATCAATAGTTCCCTCCCTTACTCTCAAACCTGTCCTGTTTTGAATGATAAGTTATATATCACTCTATGTGAAGAGCAGGGTGAAAGTTAGCAGATAAAAATTGGCATACAGCAATTCTTAACTCTCTGGTCCAAGAGGGTGGCAGCACAGAGTTGTGAACCCACATTTGAAGGAAGACAGCCCGTAGTATAATTTTAAGTTCTACCATGTATTGGCTGAGGGACCTTGGACAAGTTTATTTAAGCTCTCTGAGATGAACAGGATTTAAATTTCAGCACAGAGTGAGGATTTTGTGCAAAGTGCTAACATATAGTGCTCAACAAATACAGGTTCTCTTCTCTTAGTTCTTATGATTTCTCCTTTTTTACTTCATTTCCTTCTTGATCTTTTCTTTTTCCTCTTCTCCATACCCTAAAGTAACTCAAACACTTTGTGAAAGAGGACATTCTTATTTTTATATTTAAAATGAAGCCCCGTTTCAGTGTAACAGGTGTCACGCCTCTTGTCCCATTATCCTAACTGGGCAAAGGTATTGATACCCAACTCATTCATGTCAGTATGTTTCAACTGATACTTACACAGTGTCACTTGCATCTCACGCTAGCAATGCTGAGAGATACCGAACAAATATAGGGTGTGATTCTTTTCTCAAGAATGGTGTTTTTCAAGGAGAAAGACAACATACTATGCATAATATTTCTGCTGTCACTATTGCTGCTACTTCTGCTAGTGGTCACCATGTAAAATCCTTACCTTGCACAAGGAACTATCCTAATTGTTCCATTGTACAAATGAGGAAAACTGAAGTTCAAAGAGGTTAAGCAAATGGCTCAGAAGTGCCCAAACTGGTGTCTAAATCCTGATCCACCTGACACTATAGCCCATGATCTTTTCATTTCTCAATGGAACACAAACTGAATAAAATACTGAGCAGAAAATGAGCGCTACGAGTGCTCAGGACAGAAGAGGGGCACCAACTGCAAACCAACGGCACTGCTGAAGGCTATGTAAAGGGCTGGAACTCGAATGGCCTGGAAGGGTGATTTATGCACACGCTGCTCTAAAATAAGCAATGCACTTTACAACTAGTTAAGCTGGAAATGTTTCCCAAGGGATTGGATGTATAGATTTCCAGGATCTTTTATCTCCTCAGCCTTGACTATTTAAAGTAAATTTTCACTTCAATGCTCGTGAAGTCAAATTGGACAGAATCAGCTCTGCTATATTCCAGTAGCTCCAAGCTTCCCTGGCATGAACTCTCACCTCTATAAGCATGAATAGATGCTCAAGGTTCAAAATCACAGAGTTCACTGTAGTTTACCAATAGCACATTATTTGTTTTCAGTTCCTGCCTCTAGCACTGAAATGATACAGCCTTCAGACTGATTTAAAGTGGCCACTTAGAACTTGGCTGAATAATGCTTGACTTTCATCACGGTTGAAAGGGTACTTAAAGCACAGCCTCTGCAACTGTGTCATCTTCTGCAAATCAAGGTTGATTAATAACAAGACTGCCTCACTCTGGCATCGTGCCTTTCATCTGGGTGAGACTGAAGCTATTCCTGGAAAAGATTCAGCTTTCTTTTGCTTCAGTGCTGGGGTGTGTTGACAGCAGGGGCAGAAAGGAAGGTCAAAGTTAGCATTTGAGTTTGGACTGTGAGGAGGAAAGTGGGAGGACTGAGATCCGCCCTGTAAAGTAGTATTAAGGTTCTGCATGGTCCTGGCACAGGGCTCACATCAGGAGTGGGGATGCAACTGGGCTTTCTCTGTCCAGTCAAGCAGGCACCATTTTACGACAAGTCTTCTGGAAAATGGTGATATCATTGGTGGGTGTGGTTGCAGGCCCTTTTCCCGCCTTTCTTCTGAAAACAAGCAGACTATTCTTCTACACAAGAATTTTCAATCTGTACTCTGTGGAAGCTTGCCATGGATCTGTGGTCTGCTTCAACAGCAGAGCTTAGGCTATGGGAATTTTTGTAAAGGATTTTTTCCCCACAATTTACACTGAGAGTAAGGATGGTCCATCAATATTTTCTCCTAACTTGTCCTTCATCATCTCCTGTAGTATGGATGCCTTTCTTAGAGCACTCCAGGAATGTAATTTAAAGTAGTCAAACCCTTGGAAAGAAGATGTTCTGTGTTGTGCTCAGCATATGCAGCAGTAACCTGTATTACAGTGCCTTCAACTGAGTGTTTTTCTTCATTGCTTTTATCATATTTTCAATGATGTAGTAATTTGTGTTGGTTTTAATATTTTTCTACCCTATAAATACCAGTGACAAAACAGAGTATATTTGCCAAGGTCACACTACACGGATCCAACTGTTATGGTTTCTGGCATGGGGTATGGGTGATACCACATTTATCACTCCCACTACCAACGCAGGTTCAAGATTTTACTATTTTGTCAAGATTATGAAAAAAAAATTTAAATGTGAAATGTTTGCTATTTAATTTATATATATATATATATTTTTTAATGCCTTTGCTCCTGCTGCTGCTGCTAAGTCGCTTCAGTCGTGTCCGACTGTGCGACCCCATAGACGGCAGCTCACCAGGCTCCCCCATCCCTGGGATTCTCCAGGCAAGAACACCGGAGTGGGTTGCCATTTCCTTCTCCAATGTACGAAAGTGAAAAGTGAAAGTGAAGTCGCTCAGTCGTATCCAACTCTTGGTGACCCCATGGACTGCAGCCTACCAGGCTCCTCTGTCCACAGGATTTTCCAGGCAAAAGTACTGGAATGGGGTGCCATTGCCTTCTCCATTTAATGCGTTTAGGTATAGAGAAAAGTAGATTGAAACTTCAGGGCCAAAACTGAAGAGGTTGACCTGTCTCTAGCAAACTTGCTAATGATCTTGATGTACTTCAAAGTTATTTGAGCATTCCAAAGAAGGGTGTAGATATTAATTCACTAGTCAAACTATAGAGAATTTAAGGCTTTCACAATCTCCTTGATTTGCATGGATTTGTTTTCAGAGTTCCAATCATTGGTTGACTCAAACATCTATATAATAGTCATTTAAGTGACCAGCTCACTACAGAGTGGGTGGCATGTTCTCTACTAAAATAAGAAGTCAACAGGTTAACACCAAACTCTACTAAATGTACATTTGAACTACCATAATTTAAATACAGGATTCCCAAGTGTCTCAGTGGTAAAGAATCCACCTGCCAATGGAGGAGACTGGAGATTCAGGTTCAATCCCTGAGTTGGGAAGATCCCCTGGAGGAGGAAATGGCAACCCACTTCAGTATTCTTGTCTGGGAAATTTTATGGACAGAGGAGCCTGGCAGGTTACAGTCCGCAGGGTTGCAAAGAGTCAGCATGACTGAGCAAGCAATTTAAATACAGATCTATTTGTTTCTAGAATTAGAGATTTCAGACGATGGAAAACTGTGTTCTTTCTATTAAACTTAGTAAGGAAGAGGGTAAGGTGGTATTAGGAGTCTGCTATGTTCTAGAAACTGTTCGAGGTGCTTCTGCTGCCCAGCAGCCCTGCAGGCAGATCACTGGACCACAAAAGAATATTCTCAAGTCTTAAGATGGATATAATTCACCTTTCTAGGTTTTGGACTTGCTTAGGACTCTTTGCCCTCTTCTTGTTTACAATCTCTCCAGTTTGGAGTGGGATTAGCTAACCTATGCCTATCCTACCACTGTATTTTGGAAGTACATAGCTTGTCTGGTTTCACAGGTTCACAGCTGGAAAGACATTTCCATCCTGCCTAAGGATGAATAACACCTCAAGTCTCATCTATCTATGATTTAGATGCTATTGAGATGAGACTTTGAACTTGGAATTGATGTTGGACTGGGTTAAGAATTTTAGGGCTCCTGGGATGGGTTGAATTTGTTTTGTACATGAAAAGGACACAAATTTGGGGAGTTCAGAGGGGTGAAATGTTATGGACTGAATTGTGCCTCCAGAAATTCATACGCTAAAGTCAAAATGTAGGACTGGTGTTGTTATAAGAAGAGACGCCAGAGAGCTCTCTCTTTGTGTGTGTGCACAAAGGCTATGTGAGGACACCTGTGAGAAGGCGACTGTCTGCACGCCAGAAGACAGCCTCACAAGAAGCCGTTCCTGCTGGCACTTGGATCTTGGATTTACAGCCTCCAGAGTTGTGAAAACATTAATTTCTGTTAAGGTATTCAATCTGTGGTGTTTTTTTATAGTAGTCCAAGCAGACTAACCCACCACCATTAGTAAACCTTAATAGTTTCTCTAAAATTGGTCCACCGTTCTAAAAAAGTATTATTAAAAAAAAAAAAAGTATTATTCCATTATCAGCAAATAGTCACATCTTGCCCCCTGAGTAGGAAGACACATAGCTGGCAATAGAGAAACTAAAAATTGTCTGTAATCTCCTTAGGACACAAATTAGACCTCTCTCAATATTTTCAATATTTATTTGATAAAAATAAAACAGTTAATGGCCATGATAAAGACAACAAATGATACAATTCAACTAACAATTTTTTTAAAATTCTCTTTTGCTTTGGGATGCATTATAGATTTTTTACAAGGAGATTTCCTAACAATGCCAATTATTATTAAGTTTCAAAACAGCAGAGATAATGAGAAAATCTAAGTTTTTAAGAGAGTACAAAAGATCTATAATAATAATAATAATAATGAATAGATCAAATACAAAGAAGCAGGCATCACACTTACCAGAATCTAAAAGACAGAGGAGCAATTCCTCTAAGACTCTGACGGGATTATTATTACCAACCATCAAATGTCAGAGTAAAAATAAAAACATTTGCAGAAATTAAAAATTATTTCTTTTCCTATTAATGTTTCATTTGAATTAATTTAAAATGCACTTGAAGTTACTGAGCCATAGAACCTGGGGAGTGGAGAAATAAACCTGGCTTCTGCGGGTAATGGACAAGATGGAGAGTTTGTTTGTGAAGACTAAAGGCTGACTACATTTGGATTTTGTGAGGAGTATGAAGTAATTCTCTGCTAAGGAGGGAAGGCATTTGAATGAGATAAAATTTCAGTGGAAGTCTAATGGAAGAGAAAGAAGGTTTGGAGCAAATGTAAAGTCCCCATTCTGTTCTAGGTAGTTGCCCATTGGTGGGGAGTCACCCTGAATGCAGTTTTGGAGAAAGGGGTAGAGGCTTTGTGCAGGAAAACAACAGTGGTTAGAAAGACAAGTCCAGAAGCTGTGATCAGCAGGCCAATGAGGAGCTCCTGGAGGTTTTTTAGAATATCTTTGCTTGAAGAAGGGCATTTTCATCATATTTGTCAACTGATACATGCTGAATGCCCATCAAGTTTACAATTAACACTTGAATATTACATGCTTTTAACCATAAATTTACAGTTTTTATAAATCAGGTTGTAATTTAATTGGAGTATATAAAAACTTTTATCCAAACAATAGAAATATTGCCCAACCAAATATTCTGCTTGTGGGTTCTTTTCACCAGAAACAACATGGTCAATTAAGGGAGTTTTTTGTTTTTTTTTTTCCTTCTTATTTGTAGTCTTCATTCAAAGTTATTATCTCAGCACAGTAAATTTATACTCTGCAGACTATCAACAGTAACATATAAACTTAGAAAACAAAATCTTCCTTTTGCAACTAAAATTAGCATTGCTGAGCCTTCTGCAAGACTTTCTGGGGTAAGGTATGCTGTGTGACAAGTCTCAGCAAGGCTCTGCAGTTTTCTGCTTTCTAATCCTGTAACTTTCCATCCTATAATCATGAGTAGGTTGTAGGGACTCAGACTCAATTTTCCAGATGACTTCAGGGACAAAGAATTGCTAATTTGTTATACTAATATTGACATTTTGAATTGTAATTGAAAATAGTTTTCCTTAATTAACTATGTTGTTTTTAGTGAAAAAATTATACAAGAGTAGCATATTTAGTGGGGCAATATTTCTATTTGGTGTCTCTTTTAGTATAGTCCTTCAGTCCCATGGTGATATATATATATATATATAGAGAGAGAGAGAGAGAGAGATAGATATAAATTTTTCAGTTTATCCCATAGAGGATTCAAATATAAATAATACTCTACAACTGTACTTGGGAAATAAAGATTTTACCCATAATAACCTATTTTACCCATGACAGAACTATTATGACAGAGGTTTTGTGAAAAATCTTTTCCTCTGATTAATAGACAAATGCATTATTCAAAAGTTACCTCTCTGAATATAGAAGAATCTTTAGAAAAAAAATTGGTATTAAGTGTGCATTTACTATTGAGCATTCTGGAATTAAAACTGACTATAATTTTTCCTCTAAAAATACACTAAGGTATTATGCTTGCTTAAATAGGAAAAGGAGTACGTCAAGGCTGTATATTGTCACCCTGCTTATTTAACTTATATGCAGAGTACATCATGAGAAACGATGGGCTGGAAGAACCACAAGCTGGAATCAAGATTGCCGGGAGAAATATCAATCACCTCAGATATGCAGATGACACCACCCTTATGGCAGAAAGTGAAGAGGAACTAAAAAGCCTCTTGATGAGAGTAAAAGAGGAGAGTGAAAAAGTTGGCTTAAAGCTCAACACTCAGAAAACGAAGATCATGGCATCCGGTCCCATCACTTCATGGCAAATAGGGAAACCGTGGAAACAGTGTCAGACTTTATTTTTGGGGGGCTCCAAAATCACTGCAAATGGTGACTGCAGCCATGAAATTAAAAGACGCTTACTCCTTGGAAGGAAAGTTATGTCCAACCTAGATAGCATATTCAAAAGCAGAGACATTACTTTGCCAACAAAGGTTCGTCTAGTCAAGGCTATGGTTTTTCCTGTGGTCATGAATAGATGTGAGAGTTGGACTGTGAAGAAAGCTGAGCGCCGAAGAATTGATGCTTTTGAACTGTGGTGTTGGAGAAGACTCTTGAGAGTCCCTTGGACTGCAAGGAGATCCAACCAGTCCATCCTAAAGGAAATCAGTCCTGGGTGTTCATTGGAAGGACTGATGCTAAAGCTGAAACTCCAGTACTTTGGCCACCTCATGGGAAGAGTTGACTCATTGGAAAAGACTCTGATGCTGGGAGGGATTGGGGGCAGGAGGAGAAGGGGACAACAGAGGATGAGATGGCTGGATGGCTTCACTGACTCACTGGACGTGAGTCTGGGTGAACTCCGGGAGTTGGTGATGGACAGGGAGGCCTGGCGTGCTGTGATTCATGGGGTTGCAAAGAGTCGGACATGACTGAGTGACTGAACTGAACTGAAACTTGTATTAATACATGCTTATTTCTGCTCTTCCAATTCCCAACCACCTTTTAGATTTATATATATATATGCCTGGAAAATCCCATGGATGGAGGAGACTGGTAGGCTGCAGTCCATGGGGTCGCTAGAGTCGGACACGACTGAGCAACTTCCCTTTCACTTTTCACTTTCATGCATTGGAGAAGGAAATGGCAACCCACTCCAGTGTTCTTGCTTGGAGAGTCCCAGGGACGTGGGAGCCTGGTAGGCTGCCGTCTATGGGGTTGCACAGAGTCGGACACGACTGAAACGACTTAGCAGTAGCATATATGATATTTAATATAGATGTATTTAATGTATATTTAATAGAATATGTATATATATATACATATATATAAAATAGGTGAAAATTATTATAGGTTGGTAGTAGACAAACCCTGGGTCAGGAAGATCCCCTGTAGGAGGGCATGGCAACCCTCTCCAGTATTCTTGCCTGGAGATTCCCATGGACAGAGGAACCTGATGGGCTATAGTCCATGGGATCGCAAAGAGTCGGACACAACTGAAGCGACATGGCATGCACACAGTGGACAAATGTTTTTCTAGGGAATTGATGCAGTACTGTTTTCAGTAGAGAAAACTGGGGTCTCCTTGCTACATTCTGCTCCACCCCTCCTCACTCTTGCTTTTGTCCTGTTGGAGGTAAATTTTCGCAGGAACACAACACAAGGTGGTGCTGTTGCATTTATGCTAAACCAGCTGCAGGCCCAGCCACTGAAGCTGTCTGTAGATTTCATCTGGAAAGTGTTAAGCAAGTGCCAAAGACAGGGAGAGAAAGGTTTTGCATATGTTAAGTCTTTACCTGGTAGTTATCCTTTCAGATGAGAAAAGCTAAGTAGAAAGAAAGAAGAGGAATGTAAGTTTCTTTCAGTTGAGGAAGCTTCTGGGGGAAACCGTCTTAACAAAAGAAAGTGACAGTGCCAGTGGGTTCCTTTGTTGCTAAATTACGGAAGCATAGAAAATTAGGGCTAGAAGAGACATTAAGATGCTATCTAATCCATAAGGTTTCATTTATTAAATTATCAACCAGTTAAACTTTTTTCCCTTGGTTTTAAAATTTCCTGGGGAAGAGAAAAAGGTAAATTATCAATCCCTACTGTCAATAGTCTCCCCTCTGTGAAGATAAGGGGTTGCGAATTCCACACTTCCTCCCACTCCTCTCACTCCACATACACATTCACATGGGATAGAAAGGATTTTTGTCAGCAGACTGGTTAGTGAGAATCAAAAAGAGATTAGAAATCAGGGAGCATGGATCCTCTTCCCTCCCTCATCTGACCTCACCCTGGATTAGGAGTCTTCAGATTCAGCACTTCCAAAGTTAAAGAGACTCTGCGAGCATCCCAGGTTTCCACAAATAGTTGGTTCAAGTGAGAAGCTTTTCTTAAAAGTACAGATTAAAGATCATACCACAGAATTGTTTAATCAGAAAATCCAGGGCAGGGTCTAGAAATTACACTTAAAAAATAAAAACTAGAGTCCCCTAAACCCTGGAAAGCTTTTTTCCTATCTGAAATAGAGAAATTAGAAACTTTTAGGCAAGCAGCCCACTTACTCTCATGACTGGTGAGTAAGCACCACTAGATTAAGTAATTCTAATTCCATCTGGCTTTAACATTTTCAGTCATCTTTAACACAAAAGCCCTTGAAAAATAAAAGTAAACTTCAGCAGGTCCAAAGTGATTTCCTCTTCACTTGTATTCCCAGCCTTTTGAGCAATCTGTCATATATAGATCTAAAATTAAGTGTTTTCTAAATTTTCCATACCTGTGAAATTGGAAGATATAGAACTATTACTGTGGTAAAAATCTAATAACAGTGAATGTGTTCACCCTGCTTCCTACAGGCTATTTTATTTTCCTATAATGGTAACTCTGAATTGGTTGACAGTTAGGAAAATAGTATTTTGACAATTTCACCTTGCATTCTTATAAAACTAGAAAGTCAAGACGCTGGCCACATTCTTGGCCAGTATGTAAGCTTATTTGTAAGTCACATTCTAGCAAATTCAAGTGTATGGGAGTCACTCACAAAAAATCCTCCAAGAAAATCTGGTTTTCTGACTCTTTCAGACCGTCTAATTCAGCAATGTGAAATTCAGGAACAATGAAATTCAGACCATTCGCATCCCAAGTGAAAGAATCAGATAATTGAAGCAACATTTGTTTACTCTAGTTTATGGTATCGAGATAATTAATTCTGCTTTCCATTTCCCCTTGCTAATGTAATGTGACCTCACTGTTATTTTTGAAGTAAATCGATTAGGAGATTTGGCTTGCGTAAGCAGGTCTTGCATATGGGTAATTATTCCAGCAAACAGAGACTTATACACTCTTTACAAGCTGTTGTCTTAGTGCCACTTTCTAATATTTGGTTCTTATTACTTGTAGCTTAAAAACCATTTCCAGGTCTAATTAATTTGCTCTTCAGCAGTCTGAAGATCAGTGTTTCCAACCCATGGATTGAATATATAAAATGATGCATGGGGTCAAAATTAGCATTTAGTTAAATATTAGAGTAAATCAGGGACTTCTCTGGTGGCCCAGTGGTTAAGACTCCATTCTTCCAATGCAGGGGGCATGGGTTCATTCCTTGGTTGGGGAACTAATATTTCACATGCTACACAGTGCAGACCAATTTTTTTTTTCATTTTTAATTTAAAAGAATAATAAACAAGTCCATGTAGGAGCTAAACTCCATTAAATACCATGTAGATAACCTGTCCATTAGATCTTTCAAACCACTTCTCAAAATTCAGCCCAGCCACAACTGAAGCACATTTGGAATCAAGATTGCTGGGAGAAATATAAATAACAGATATACAGATGACACCATCCTTACGGCAGAAAGTGAAGAAAGCTAAAGAGCCTTTTGATCAAAGTGAAAGAGGAGAGTGAAAAAGTTGGCTTAAAACTCAACATTCAAAAAACTAAGATCATGGCATCCAGTCCCATCATTTCATGGCAAATAGATGGAGAAACAGTGGAAATAGTGAGACACTTATTTTCTTGGGCTGCAAAATCACTGCAGATGGTGACTGCAGCCATGAAATTAAAATACGCTTGCTCCTTCGAAGAAAAGCTATGACCAACCTAGACAGCATATTAAAAAACAGAGACGTTACTTTGTCAACAAAGGTCCGTGTAGTCAAAGCTATGGTTTTTCCAGTAGTCATGTATGGATGTGAGACTTGAACTATAAAGAAAGCTGAGTGCCGAAGAATTGACGCTTTTGAACTGTGGTGTTGGGGAAAACTCTTGAGAGTCCCTTGGACTGCAAGGAGATCCAACCAGTCAATCCTAAAGGAAATGAGTCCTGAATATTCATTGGAAGGACTGATGCTGAAGCTGAAATGACAATCCTTTTGGCCACCTGATGTGAAGAATTGACTCATTGGAAAAGCCCCTGATGCTGGGAAAGATTGAAGGCAGGAGTAGAAGGGGATGACAGAGGATAAGATGGTTGGATGGCATCACCAACTCAATGGACATGAGTTTGAGCAAGCTCCAGGAGTTGGTGACAGACAGAGAAGCCTGGCATGCTTGCAGTCCATGGGGTCGTAAAGAGTTGTACACGATGGAGCAACTGAACTGACAACTGTTTAGCTTCCCAGGTGGTGCAGTGTTAAAGAATCTGCCTGCCAATGCAGAAGATGAGGGTTCCATCCCTGGGTTGGGATGATCTCCTGGAGTAGGAAATGGCAGCCCATTCCAGTATTCTTGCCTGAAAAATTCCATGGACAGAGGAGCCTGGCAGGCTATAGTCCATGGGGTTGCAAAGAGTCAGCCACAAATGAGCTACTGAGCATACATGCACACATTATCTGTTGTTTATCGGTTACAAATTTCCATATTCCTCTGCTGCTCAGTCACACTGTTCCAAATTATCTCTAAGTCTGTGTCTTGTGATTCTCTGTATAATTACATCTGCTTCTCCCTGATTTTCCATGAGCTTTATTTCATCCTTTCAAGAGGGCTTATAAATGCATTTGTTCCCTTTATCGGAAGGACACCAGCCCAGCAGTTCTGTCTTACTGACGCCCATGCTCCAGTGTATAAAAATAGCCTTGTGTCCTCTGGAGTTCTCTGAGCCATTTAGGAAGAAAGAATGTCTGTCATGGAATCACTATCATTTGTAATGTCCTCTCCAAAAGACAGCCACAGAAAAAAACTCTAGAACCATTTGTGACCTAATAAAATACAAAAGAAGAAAATGTGCTGAAAATAATACAGCTTTTCTTTATTGCACAGTCCCAGCTTCTTTGAGCCCCAGTGATTTTGTTACTGGACTTGGTCCTGGTCATATAGAAGTTTTGTGCATCAGGAAATCAGTTGCCATCTCAGTAATTAACAGGAAATTACTCTGCATTTTGAACCAGACTGTCTGCTTTTGCTGCTGTTACTACTGCTGCCTTCCGAAGGTTTAGGATGCTCTCCCCGAATACTGAAAATCTGTTCCTTCTTTACCCAGAATCCATTCTCAGTGTGAGCTTTGGTATGAAGTGAGGTTCTTCACCTAGCAGTGAAGTTAAAATAGCTTTGTCCTTCATCAAGTTCCTGAACTTCTCTGAGCTTAAAAAACTGCACCTATAAAGTGTAAAATTTATCTGCTTCTCAGTGTTGTTTCTGTGAAATTAACAATGCCACAGAGTGAAACACTATGACCACAGTGTGTAAATTGAGTGTTGCTGCACAGATATGAGGAAATGTGAAATACTGGTTATTTAGAGCAGTGGCCTCCGACTGGAGCCCTCTATCTCAGAGGTCCACGGCAATCAGGTGAGGCCTCGAGAGAGAATGTTGGAATGTCTGTCTATGTATAAAATGTATAAACTTTAAAAAAAGATATTATGCCTTGACAGTATTTAATACAGGAATTAAACTGATGGCTTTCTCTAGTCTGCGTCTGAAATGGTCATGGAACTTAGCAGTGAGATGTTCTGAGGGCATGCTGGTACCACCACTAGGTGACATGGAGTCCCCACACACCGGGACACGTTCTGCATCCCGCACACGCTGCACTTTGTGTGCGTCCTTTGTGGCTGGCAGAACAATGCTGACTCCCAAACCTGTCCAGGAACCCCTGGCACCTGGGAACAGATTACCTCACGTGACAAAAGGAACTTTGCCAATCTGATTAAGACTTGAGATGGGGAAAGTGTCTGGATTACCTGGATGGACCCAATGTAATCACCAAGGTCCTCATAGTAAATGAACTGGGGAGGCAGGAGCATCTCTGAAAGATGTGACAAGAGGTCAGAGTGATGTGACTGCTGGAAGGGGGCCACAGGCCAGGAAACATGGTGGCCTCTGGAAGCTGGAACAGTCGGGGAAACAGGATCGTTCTTGTAGTCTCCATAAAGAACACGTTCCAGCTGACACTTTGATATCAGCTCAGTGAGACCCATTGTAGGTTTCCAACCTCATAGTGTAATAAGTTTGTATTGTTCAAGCCAGAACATGTGTAGTAATTTGTTACAGCCACAACAAAAAGCTAACTTATTACGTTAAGTGGATTTGTGAATTCTATGATCCAATTTTAACTATTTGTCACCAGAAGGGCAAATGTCCTCTAAAGGGATTTTTGCAGAAAAAGTGTTGCTGAAAGACAACTCTAATATTGCAAATGTAACTAAACAAGACATGGGCAGGACTGAACTTCACTCTACTCCTCAGCTCATTTTAAAATGAAAAGAGTGATGTTCTAATGTACTTAATTCTATTGTTTTCACTATATTAATTTTTAAGCAAAGATAGTGGCTTTATATCATTAATACATAGATAGTAATAAAATATTACTTTTAACATATGTATTTTATATCTATTAAATCATTTTTAATCAGCCTTTTAAAGTTGAATTAATTGTAGATTCACATGCAATTGTAAGAAATAATACAGAGAGATCCCCATGTACCCTTAATCCAGTTTCCCTCAATGGCACCATCATAACTATAAGGTAATATTCTTGCCATAAGAACCCCATGAATAGCATGAAAACAAAAAAATGATGTGACACTGGAAGATGAGCCCCCCGGGTCAGAAGGTGCCCTGTAGGCTACTGGGGAAGAACAGGGGGCAATTACTAATAGCTCCAGAAAGAATGGAGCCGTTGGGCCAAAGCAGAAATAAAGCTTAGTTGTGAATGTGTCCAGTACTGAAAATAAAGTGTGATGCTATAAAGAATAATATTGCATAGGAATCTGGAAGGTTAGGTTCATGAATCAAGGTAAATGGGACATGATCAAACAGGAGGTGGCAAGAGTGAACATCGACATCTTAGGAGTCAGTGAACTAAAACGGATAGGAATGGGGGAATTTAATTCAGATGAACATTATATCTACTACTGTGGGCAAGAATCCCTTAGACGGGTAATATCATAACTGGGATATTGACATTGACCCAGCCCACTGACCTTATTTAGGTTTCACCAATTTTACATGCATTCATGAGCGTGTATGTAATGAGTTGCACGCAATTTTATCACTTGTGTAGATTTGTGTAACTGCAGATTACAGAATTATCTCATTATCACGAGAATACATCATGCTAGCTACAGTCACCTCCACCTCCCTCCCCACTTCTTTCTAACCTTTAGCAGTTATCTGTTTTCTATCTCCATAATTTTGTCACTCTGAGACTGGGCTTTTTCTTTCAGCAAACTTCCCTCGGGATCCACCCAAGTTATTACTGTACTAGTTTTTTATTGTTGTTGCACCAAATTACCACAAATTCAGCCACTTAAAGCAACAAACACCTTTCATCTCACATTGCTGAAGGTCAAAAGTCCAAGAACAGCACAACTGGACCTCTGCTTAAAATCTGACAAGGCATAAATCAAGGCTGTGCGCCTTTCTGTAAGGCTCTGGGGATAAAGTGGTTCCAAGTTTGTGCAAGTTGTTGATCAAAATCAGTTTCTGGCACTTGTAGGACAGAGGTCCCAATTTCCATGCTGGCTGTCGGTGGGGAGAAGTCCCTGTTTGAGTGCCTGCCTGCATCCTTTGTATACTTTCCCTTTGGCCCTCCCCCAGCAATAACAGATGAGTCCCTCTCACACTTGGAAGCTTTATGATTTCTGACATATCACTTCCACTCCAGCCAGAGAAAATTCTTTGAAGAGTTCATGTGATTAGATGGGACACACTCAAATAGTCCAAAAGAATCTATTTTAAGGTCTATAAAGTCCCTTTGCCATGTAATATAACATATTCACTGGTTCCAGAGATCAGAGAGCATACAATTTTTTTTGGGGGGGTGCATTTTTCTGTCCACCAGATTGTATATACCAATAGTTTGTTCCTCTGTATTGCTCAATAGTATTCCCACAGTATGGGTATACCATGGTATTTAACAATTCATCCATGGAAGGACTTTTGAATTGTTTCCAGTTTTGGACTAATATTAATATAGATGCTGTGAAAGTTCCTGTAATGACTCCATGTAACACACACTTTTTTTCATTTTTCTGTGGTAAATGCCCAGGGGTACAATTGCTGAGTCATATGGCAAGTTCAGTTTTATTAGAAACCACCAAATCATTTTCCAGAGAGGCTATGCCCTTTTACATTTCAACCAGCAAAAAAATGAGTGATTCAGTTCCTCTGCATCCTCATGAGCATTTGCTGTTATCACTCATTTTTACTGTGGCCATTCTGACAAGTGTGTAGTTGCATCTCATTGGGGCTTTAAATTTATATGTCCTTAATAATTAATGATGTTGAACATCTTTTCATGTGCTTCTTTGTATTCTCTTCAATGAAATGGCTGTTCACATCTTTTGTCCATTTTCTAATTGGATTGTTTGATTTATATTTTTTACTGTTGAATTTGAAAAACTTACATGGTCTAGATATAAGTTCTTTGTTGCACATATGGTTTGCAAGTATTTTCTCCCAGTTTGCAGTTTGTTTCTTACCCGCCATCTTCACATCAGCTTCATAAAGCAAATGTTTTAATTCTGATTAAGTCCAACTGATCAATTTTCCCTCTTACGTATTCTGCTTTTAATGGCAAGACTAGAAAATCTTCACCTAGCCCTAGATGTTGAAGATTTTCTCCCATTTTGGTTTCTACAAGTTTTATAGTTTTTTTTTTTTTTTTTTGGCTTTGTTGATTTTTGCTATGGTCTCTTTTGTTTCTTTTGCATTTATTTCTGCTCTAATTTTTAAGATTTCTTTCCTTCTACTAACCCTGGGGTTCTTCATTTCTTCCTTTTCTAGTTGCTTTAGGTGTAGAGTTAGGTTATTTATTTGACTTTTTTCTTGTTTCTTGAGGTGTGCCTGTATTGCTATGAACTTTCCCCTTAGGACTGCTTTTACTGTGTCCCACAGGTTTTGGGTTGTTGTGTTTTCATTTTCATTCGTTTCTATGCAAATTTTGATTTCTTTTTTGATTTCTTCTGTGATTTGTTGGTTATTCAGCAGGGTGTTGTTCATCCTCCATATGTTGGAATTTTTAATAGTTTTTCTCCTGTAATTGAGATCTAATCTTACTGCATTGTGGTCAGAAAAGATGCTTGGAATGATTTCTATTTTTTTGAATTTACCAAGTCTAGCTTTATGGCCCAGGATGTGATCTATCCTGGAGAAGGTTCCATGTGTGCTTGAGAAAAAGGTGAAATTCATTGTTTTGGGATGAAATGTCCTATAGATATCAATTAGGTCTAACTGGTCTATTGTATCGTTTAAAGTTTGTGTTTCCTTGTTAATTTTCTGTTTAGTTGATCTATCCATAGGTGTGAGTGGGGTATTAAAGTCTCCCACTATTATTGTGTTATTGTTAATTTCTCCTTTCATACTTGTTAGCATTTGTCTTACATACTGCGGTGCTCCCGTGTTGGGTGCATATATATTTATAATTGTTATATCTTCTTCTTGGATTGATCCTTTGATCATTATGTAGTGACCTTCTTTGTCTCTTTTCACAGCCTTTGTTTTAAAGTCTATTTTATCTGATATGAGTATTGCTACTCCTGCTTTGTTTTGGTCCCTATTTGCATGGAAAATCTTTTTCCAGCCCTTCACTTTCAGTCTGTATGTGTCCCCTGTTTTGAGGTGGGTCTCCTGTAGACAACATATGTAGGGGTCTTGTTTTTGTATCCATTCAGCCAGTCTTTGTCTTTTGGTTGGGGCATTCAACCCATTTACGTTTAAGGTAATTACTGATAAGTATGATCCCGTTGCCATTTACTTTATTGTTTGGGGTTCGAATTTACACACCATTTTTGTGTTTCCTGTCTAGAGAATATCCTTTAGTATTTGTTGGAGAGCTGGTTTGGTGGTGCAGAATTCTCTCAGCTTTTGCTTGTCTGAGAAGCTTTTGATTTCTCCTTCATACTTGAATGAAATCCTTGCTGGGTACAATAATCTGGGCTGTAGGTTATTTTCGTTCATCATTTTAAGTATGTCTTGCCATTCCCTCCTGGCTTGAAGAGTTTCTATTGAAAGATCAGCTGTTATCCTTATGGGAATTCCCTTGTGTGTTATTTGTTGTTTTTCCCTTGCTGCTTTTAATATTTGTTCTTTGTGTTTGATCTTTGTTAATTTGATTAATATGTGTCTTGGGGTGTTTCGCCTTGGGTTTATCCTGTTTGGGATTCTCTGGGTTTCTTGGACTTGGGTGATTATTTCCTTCCCCAGTTTAGGGAAGTTTTCAACTATTATCTCCTCAAGTATTTTCTCATGGTCTTTCTTTTTGTCTTCTTCTTCTGGAACCCCTATGATTCGAATGTTGTAGCGTTTAATATTGTCCTGGAGGTCTCTGAGATTGTCCTCATTTCTTTTGTTTTTCTTTTATTCTCTCTGATTTATTTATTTCTACCATTCTATCTTCTAATTCACTAATCCTATCTTCTGCCTCTGTTATTCTACTATTTGTTGCCTCCAGAGTGTTTTTAATTTCATTTATTGCATTATTCATTATATATTGACTCTTTTTTATTTCTTCTAGGTCCTTGTTAAACCTTTCTTGCATCTTCTCAATCCTTGTCTCCAAGCTATTTATCTGTGATTCCATTTTAATTTCAAGATTTTGGATCAATTTCACTATCATTATTCGGAATTCTTTATCAGGTAGATTCCCTATCTCTTCCTCTTTTGTTTGGTTTGGTGGGCATTTATCCTGTTCCTTTATCTGCTGGCTATTCCTCTGTTTCTTCATCTTGTTTAAATTGCTGAGTTTGGGGTGTCCTTTCTGTATTCTGGCAGTTTGTGGAGTTCTCTTTATTGTGGCTTTTCCTCGCTGTGTGTGGGTTTGTACAGGTGGCGAGTCAGAACAGCACATGGCTCCTGCCTCCAGAGTGACAGAAGCCTGGAGCTGTCAAAGATCTGCTGGAGTCAATTTTATTCACCTGTTTCTCTAGGAGGGAAACTACTTGTAAAGACTTCTCCGGAGTAGTGGTGTTACAGGGTGCAGCGACATGACTGCACAGCTGGAGCTGGGCACCGAGGCTTCTGTAGACTCCGGAGACTCAGTGACCCGAACTTTGGTCAAAGTGTCCAGAGGAAAGTTCAGGAAGTGAGTGCCGGCCGACATTTACACTGCAGGAGGTACGGAGAGCACTGGTCATTTATTCAATCCAGGTTTCGACCCACTCGCTTATGATTAGTCATCGGATTCTCAAGGACAACATAGCGGAATGGTTAGGAGGCGGGCTTTTAAAAAAGAAGGAAAGTCGGCCTCAGCGTTCGGTGTCTGGGTTCGAATTCTGACTCAACCTGGTAAAGTGGCCTTTGGCAAGTTATTGAAGAATGGTTATGCTCCTCAGCTCTTGGGCTGAGATGCCCTGATGAGAGGTGGCTGGCAGCTGTGAGTTCTTCTTCAGAGCCCCGGCAGCACTGGGAGGCTCCTTCAGCATTAGAATCCGAGCAGGTGAACTACTCAAAATGGCCAATTGGAATCACAGTCGGTGGCTTAGGAGCATGGCCTGACCCCTTCACCTGGGGAATTAAGCCGTTGGTGACACCTTGCATCTAGGCAGCGCGAGGAGCTCAAAGGCAAAAGGTTCAATAGTCAAGTTGGTGGGGACTTTCCTTACTTAAAGTAATAATTTGCTAATTCGGATCTATTGCTTTTAAATATCGAGTTCCAGAGACCTCTGTCAATGCAGGCTTATATAGTTTTATGTTTTACATTTATTTCAGAGACCCAGGAACTTTAAGGGCCCACTGGCTTCCCTTTTCATTTGGAGATCTTTTCAATCCAAGACATTTCTATTGAGAATGGCATTTGGGGTGGATTAAACATTGAGGAATTTTTTAATGAGCTAAATAGCAATGGTACAATTTCATATTCAGACAAGTATTCACTGAAGAAATTTGATGAGTTAAGGGTATAAAGAAGATTGTTTAAGAATTGCTGTTGTTTTCTTACAATCATACTGTTCTTAGGTTGACCCCAAAACTCCATTCCACTTTGAACATGTTCTTAAGTAGACTCTTGAAGTAGATAGAGGAAATGTTTGATAAATTATTTATGAATGAATTGAATGGGTGGTAGCAGTTACCATAAGGTCTAATTTATATATTTTTACATTGTGGATGTCTATAACTCCTCAAGATGTTTTTTTCCAACTTGATCTAAGAGCAACTTAGGATGATGTAGGCAAGAAAATTCCCTGGAACTCAGAATCATTCAAAAAGCTTTATAACAATCTTCATTGAAATTGTGGTGGAATCCAAAATCTGTATTTTTAAAATGCTCTCCAGGTGATTCTGATATTCAATCAGGTAAGTGACTAAGACAGACTGGATTTCTTTTTAAAAGTTTCATGTTCCTTATTTGTATATTGACAACATTTCTGTATTTTCACTATTTTAAATTGGGGACAAAACATAAAAGCCTGTGTAGCCCTCTAACCTTACGCCCACAAATTCATGAATAATTCTTAGACAATACTCCTATATACAGAATGCTTTCTTCTTGTTATACACTGGAATGATGTTTGGAATCAAGGGCTATGACTTGACTTGAAACCTTGGGCATGCTAAATTGCTTCAGTTATGTCTGACTCTTTGTGACCCCATGGAGTGTAGTCTCCCTGGCTCCTCTGTCCCTGGGATTATCCTGGCAAGAATACTAGAGTGGGTTGCCATTTCCTACTCCAGTGGATCTTTCCGACCCAGGGATCAAACCCATGTCACTTATGTCTCCTGCATTGGCTGGCGGGTTCTTTACCACGAGAGCCACCTGGGAAGCCTCATGAAACCTTAGACAGCCACATAAGAAAGAAAATTGAATGGCTGAGTAATACTCCATTGTGTATATGTACCACAGCTTTCTTATCCATTCATCTGCTGATGGGCATCTAGGTTGCTTCCATGTCCTGGCTATTATAAACAGTGCTGCGATGAACATTGGGGTACACATGTCTCTTTCCCTTCTGGTTTCCTCAGTGTGTATGCCTAGCAGTGGGATTGCTGGATCATAAGGCAGTTCTATTTCCAGTTTTTTAAGGAATCTCCACACTGTTCTCCATAGTGGCTGTACTAGGTTGCATTCCCACCAACAGTGTAAGAGGGTTCCCTTTTCTCCACACCCTCTCCAGCATTTATTATTTGTAGACTTTTGGATCGCAGCCATTCTGACTGGTGTGAAATGGTACCTCATAGTGGTTTTGATTTGCATTTCTCTGATAATGAGTGATGTTGAGCATCTTTTCATGTGTTTGTTAGCCATCTGTATGTCTTCTTTGGAGAAATGTCTATTTAGTTCTTTGGCCCATTTTTTGATTGGGTCGTTTATTTTTCTGGAGTTGAGCTGTAGGAGTTGCTTGTATATTTTTGAGATTAGTTGTTTGTCAGTTGCTTCATTTGCTATTATTTTCTCCCATTCTGAAGGCTGTCTTTTCACCTTGCTAATAGTTTCCTTTGATGTGCAGAAGCTTTTAAGGTTAATTAGGTACCATTTGCTTATTTTTGCTTTTATTTCCAATATTCTGGGAGGTGGGTCATAGAGGATCCTGCTGTGATGTATGTCGGAGAGTGTTTTGCCTATGTTCTCCTCTAGGAGTTTTATAGTTTCTGGTCTTATGTTGAGATCTTTAATCCATTTTGAGTTTGTTTTTGTGTATGGTGTTAGAAAGTGGTCCAGTTTCATTCTTTTACAAGTGGTTGACCAGATTTCCCAGCACCACTTGTTAAAGAGATTGTCTTTAATCCATTGTATATTCTTGCCTCCTTTGTCAAAGATAAGGTGTCCATATGTGCGTGGATTTATCTCTGGGCTTTCTATTTTATTCCATTGATCAATATTTCTGTCTTTGTGCCAGTACCATACTGTCTTGATAACTGTGGCTTTGTAGTAGAGCCTGAAGTCAGGTAGGTTGATTCCTCCAGTTCCATTCTTCTTTCTCAAGATCGCTTTGGCTATTCGAGGTTTTTTGTATTTCCATACAAATTGTGAAATTATTTGTTCTAGCTCTGTGAAGAATACTGTTGGTAGCTTGATAGGGACTGCATTGAATCTATAAATTGCTTTGGGTAGTATACTCATTTTCACTATATTGATTCTTCCAATCCATGAACATGGTATATTTCTCCATCTATTAGTGTCCTCTTTGATTTCTTTCACCAGTGTTTTATAGTTTTCTATATATAGGTCTTTAGTTTCTTTAGGTAGATATATTCCTAAGTATTTTATTCTTTCCGTTGCAATGGTGAATGGAGAAAGCTGTGGTACATATACACAATGGAGTATTACTCAGCCATTAAAAAGAATACATTTGAATCAGTTCTAATGAGGTGGATGAAACTGGAGCCTATTATACAGAGTGAAGTAAGCCAGAAGGAAAAACATAAATACAGTATACTAACGCATATATATGGAATTTAGAAAGATGGTAACAATAACTCTGTATACGAGACAGCAAAAGAGACACTGATGTATAGAACAGTCTTATGGACTCTGTGGGAGAGGGAGAGGGTGGGAAGATTTGGGAGAATGGCATTGAAACATGTAAAATATCATGTAGGAAACGAGTTGCCAGTCCAGGTTCGATGCACGATGCTGGATGCTTGGGGCTGGTGCACTGGACGGCCCAGAGGGATGGTATGGGGAGGGAGGAGGGAGGAGGGTTCGGGATGGGGAACACATATATACCTGTGGCGGATTCATTTTGATATTTGGCAAAACTAATACAATTATGTAAAGTTTAAAAATAAAATAAAATTAGAAAAAAAAAAAAAAAAAAAAAGAAGAGCCCTTGCACATGTTAAACACTAAAAAAAAAAAAAAAAAAAAAAAAGAAAGAAAATTGAGAATGCCCCATGGTATACCCAAGCCAAGTAGCATCAAGATGGGTTTTGTAAGAAATCATTCATTCAACAATATTTATGTTCTTATATTTAAAATGCACCATGATAGATTTTATGACCCTGACACATTTAGTCCTGTCCTACAGAGGCATAGCTCAGTGAAAATTTTAGGTCAATAAGTAAGCTAATGCAAAGTAGTAGCATCTATAAAGGTAGAGAAAGGACAGAGTGCTATAAGCACACACAGGAGGACTGTCTGAGTCAAGAATTATTTGGTTGCAAGTAACAGGAACCCACTGAGGGTAGCAAAAATTGGTTATTTAACATATGGGTAGAGGTAATTCTTGGGAAACCCAAAGGGTAAGAAGTAGAGCTGTCAGGAAGAAAAGCAGTTGGTTCTTCTCCTCTATCTTACTGAAATCACACGATCTAGCATATTTGCTTCTTTCGAGCACCTTTTCACTCTCTGCAGCCTGGATTTTATCATCATCATCACCATTGTTTTGTCTACATGCATATGGCAGAGTGTGAATGCCCCACACTGGAAGCCCAGATGAGTCTACCTCTCTTCCAATTTCCAGTAAGAACTGAAATGGACTATTATCTTAGATTCCAAACCAAATTCCCAGAAGAGAATCTGACTGGCCTAATTTGACTCATACACCCTCACGAGCTAAGAAGACACCTTAAATTAGGATGACTTTAAGGGATATCTTGTGCACAAGGATAGTGTTCTAGATGAAAGAGCAACTGACTGAGAATTGGCAGAGATGATACTATCAAAGTCTGGGGAGAGTATAACACACCTGGAGCACAGAAAGAAGGTTAAGACAGCTAGAACTTAGGTATGGTGGAAGTGGGATCGGAGACAGAAGATGAGAAAGAGAACCCTGGTGCCTACCAAGGGAAGAAGGGGCTGGATAACAAGGAAACTTGAAAGTATGCTAACGGGCTGGTAGAGGGTCTTTGATGTAAACTTTTACATTAAGAATATTGCATCCCATTCCCCCTTGTTCAAATCAACCAGTTGTGACTAAACTGAATCCAATCACATCCTTACTTAGCATATTTTGTTTTGGTTTATGCCATATGACTTTCTCCCTGTTGTCTTCCTATTACTGTCCTCTTCTGGGCTTTCTTTGGATCGTGGTTGAGGTAAAGGTACATAGAATCATGGTTTCACACGGAAGTGTGAATACATTTAATTTATACTTTTCTAGTGATGCCCCAAATGTATTTTTTTTTATTTTTAAACTTTACAATATTGTATTAGTTTTACCAAATATCGAAATGAATCTGCCACAGGTATACCTGTGTTCCCCATCCTGAACCCTCCTCCCTCCTCCCTCCCCATACCCTCCCTCCGGTCGTCCCAGTGCACCAGCCCCAAGTATCCAGTATCGTGCATCGAACCTGGACTGGCGACTCGTTTCATACATGATATTATACATGTTTCAATGCCATTCTCCCAAATCTCCCCACCCTCTCCCTCTCCCTCTCCCACAGAGTCCATAAGACTGATCTATACATCAGTGTCTCTTTTGCTGTCTCGTACACAGGGTTATTGTTACCATCTTTCTAAATTCCATATATATGCATTAGTATACTGTATTGGTGTTTTTCTTTCTGGCTTACTTCACTCTGTATAATAGGCTCCAGTTTCATCCACCTCATTAGAACTGATTCAAATGTATTATTTGTAATGGCTGAGTAATACTCCATTGTGTATATGTACCACTGCTTTCTTATCTATTCATCTGCTGATGGGCATCTAGGTTGCTTCCATGTCCTGGCTATTATAAACAGTGCTGCGATGAACATTGGGGTACACATGTCTCTTTCCCTTCTGGTTTCCTCAGTGTGTATGCCCAGCAGTGGGATTGCTGAATCATAAGGCAGTTCTATTTCCAGTTTTTTAAGAAATCTCCACACTGTTCTCCATAGTGGCTGTACTAGTTTGCACTCCCACCAACAGTGTAAGAGAGTTCCCTTTTCTCCACACCCTCTCCAGCATTTATTGCTTGTAGACTTTTGGATTGCAGCCATTCTGACTGGCGTGAAATGGTACCTCATAGTGGTTTTGATTTGCATTTCTCTGATAATAACCTCTTAGATGTACTGGGAGAAAAAGCCTCTTGATTGAGCCATCTACATTTATTCCCAGAAGAGAATATAAGCAGCGTGAAAGACAATCCAAAGCATTAGAATAACTTATGTATTTTCAGCTTTTTCCTTTGAGACTTATCCTCAAGCATGATTCCGAAGGTCATGGCAATTTGGAAAATTCCATTTCAAAGCAATTTTCCCTAAAATAACAAGGGAAATAAGCACTAAGAAAAGACACATTGACAGAAGAGATATCAGTTTAGCTTCTTAAATTTGGTTTGCATAATGTGTTTCATATAAGACATTCCTGCATTTTTAAAAATTAATTTATTTTAATTAGAGGATAATTACTTTACAATATTGTGATGGTTTTTGCCATACATTTTGAAATATTTTATGACAGTCCCCACTCCCACATCATTTGTTGAACTATACAAAAATAGGCTTCCCTTTGGGAAACTCCCATGGATGGAGGAGCCTGGTAGGCTGCAGTCCGTGGGGTTGCTAAGAGTCGGACTCGACTGAGCGACTTCCCTTTCACTTTCCACTTTCATGCATTGGAGAAGGAAATGGCAACCCACTCCAGTGTTCTTGCCTGGAGAATCCCAGGGACGGAGGAGCCTGGTGGGCTGCCGTCTATGGGGTCGCACAGAGTCGGACACGACTGAAGCGACTTAGCAGCAGCAGCAGCAGCATGCCTTAGTTGGGAAAGAATCCGCCTGCAATGCAGGAGACCTGGGTTCGAACCCTGGATTGGGAAGCTACCCTGGAGAAGAGAAAGGCTACCACTCCAGAATTCTGGCCTGGAGAATTCCAAGGACTATACAAAGAGTCGAACACAACTGAGCGACTTTCACTTCACTTCACATACAAAAACAAGGTCTTTCTGGGCTATTTCTTAATGTCTGTGGAAAACCTGTAGTGAACTTTCTCCAACTAGTTTCCCCTTTCATTCACTTGCATTTTCCTTTTAGTGGTTCTGGTTGTACCTTCTCAGCTCTACCGTTCAGTAAGCCTTGTTTTGTGCTACCTTACTGAATCCTTTCTTACTAGTTTCTGATCATTTTAATGCTGGACTGCTTAAAAGTACTTTACTGGAGACAGATCAAAGAAATTCAACTTATCTCTAAGAAATCACTTGGAAAAGCATAAGCAAGTCATGTGACTTAATGGTGGCTAGTTTCTTTTCAGGGGCTTGGACTAAGACCAAAGCTAGGTTTAGTTGAATATTTGTTACCTTGAGACAAATGAGAGTACACTCGGTGGAGGGAATTCTCTGGAGGACAGTATGAATGACTGACCTTTCTTTGTTCTCTGAAATCAACCACTGTGGTCTTGGTTATTCCTTTCCTTTTTTTTTTTTTTCTGGGACTCAAGCTAAATGTATATCTTGGAGGGCAAAGTAGGCGCTAGCTTGTAATTTCTGTCTCTTTTCTTAGGACATGGAAAATAAGTTAACTGATTCCTAGGCAAAATGCTGTTCTTTTTTCTTGGTAGATCCCTAGGGGTAATCATCTATAATAATTCAATACTAAAGGTCAATTCTAGTTTAGAAAATGATTGGTTCTTGATGAAATTTTAACTTACAAACTTTAAGAAGTTGAGTTCAAAAGTGAAAGAATAGAGGTACATTTTAACTGCATGACTAAATGTTGAAGCCCTATGATATTGTAGCTTTCCTTAGCAAATTTCCTAGTGCTGGCTCAAATCTATCATTGAACTGACTTTTACCCAAACTGGCACTTCATGAATAATTCACACTTATGGAAGTACAAAGTCCATGAAAAAAATATTATTTTTGCTACTGACTTGAATGGCCAAGATACTTGTCATCTCTCAACATTAATTTTTGATGGCTTGCTCCTTGGATAACAGAAAATAAAGCAAGAGAGACAAGAAATACTTCTTCTTTTGTGCTTGAAGACAATTCCAGTTTTCTTTGACGTATAAATAAGTATCTGAGAGAGAAGGAACCATGACACCTAAGGGTGACAGACTCCAAAGAAGTGATATTAAAACCAAAATGCAGTGAATATTTGACATTAAGCCAGATAAGTAATAAATAGATGACATATTTCCTAAACCAATTTAAATTTAATATTTGGAGATAGTCAATAGTCTTACAAATTAAATCCCAATAATATTTATAAGGAAATTAGGACCAAAAATAAATTCAGGTCACTAGAATTACCAATAAGAGTTATGCTTTTCAAAACAAGCCCATTCATTTTTAAGGATGGGGCAAAGAACTGACTTAACCCTCTGTGTTGTCCCCCAAATAGTTTTACATTAAGTGACCTTCTTGACCTAAGTGAAACTTATTATTAAAATACTTTTCTTCTGCTGTTCTTTTTATAGATCTTATGACTATGAGATATACCTAATGTCAGAAAAAATTCTGCTTTGTGTTGTTCACAGCAACTTTTCCCCAGAGTAATTCAGGGGAATTCAAGAGCTAAAGTGAAATGACAAAGCATATAAAAGTCATAAACGTCTCCTCACTTATGTACCAGCTATATTTTCATTTTTCTGATTCATGATCTCTGTTGTTATGGTTTCAATTGCTTGAAAACAAGAGAAGTGAGATAAAAACACAATAGTGACAATATAGAGCTTTCAGTCTTCCAGTTTCCTTATTAATCAAATCAGTACTAAAATGGATCATTTCACCATTGGCTCTTTGTTTAAAGATACAAATAAAAATATAGAGATCTATACTTGTTCTTATCCTATAATAAGTTGTAGATCTCGCTGTTATATGGTATTTATGCATCTTCAAAAGTAAGACCAAGGAGTTTCCTCCTGAAAAGATGATGTTTTCAATCACAGGGCTATAAGCATTTCCTTAGGAGAGCAGAGAGGAGACTTTGCAAAGATTTGCCAATTTGCAGAAGTCACACAAAGGGCAAGATTTTGTGATGGTCCTAAATGCCTGGTTCCAAGCAGGTTCTGTGTTGACATGTAGGATAGAGAAGCTGATTGTACCCCTCTCTGCAGCATAGTGTTCTCGTATATTTTTGTTGTATTTGAAAAAATTAGCCTGTTCTTTATTTATCAGAACATGCATTTCACATGCTATGAAGATTCCTCCCTGCACTAATGACACTCCGGGCTCTCCACACTGTCTCTTTTTTGAAGTTTAGACACAAAACATCTCATTTTTCTCAAACATAGCCTTAGTCCCTTGAGATAAGTAAGAAAGAAGTACCAGTGTCCTCATTTTCAATAGGGAAACTGGGACAGGAAAAATTCATTTATTAGCTATCTCTGAAAAAGTCATTTATTAGCAAAAAAAAAAAAAAAAAAAAGGAAAAGAGACAATTTTCTGGATAATTGGTATAAACCATGTGATGTTTTGAATATGAGTATGAGTGCCTTTCAATGCTTTATATTTGCAGTTTCTGTTTTAATTTTAGGAAACTAAAACTAAAAGGACTGTGTTTCAATTGCTAGAGATCCTTAGGCTATTGTATAGAAGAGAAATGTAATCAGGATACTGTTTCAAATTAAGCAAAATTCTAGAAACTTAAAAAGTTAGCTCAAGGCAAAATTGTCAACTAGGGAGCAAGTAAAGTTGGTTTCTGCTGAGATTTAATCTTTCCTTTGCACAAAAAATCAAATTCATTCAAAATCAAAGACCTTGAGTTGGTGGAGTCATGGATATTTTTATTAAAAATATAGACTCTCATTGATAATATTAATGGCTGGTCAGGTATCCCTTAGCTGGAAAAGAGATAAATTGTAGCACATTTCTACAATAGAATACAGCTCACCAATAAAAAGGAATAACCTTCTGATTTTGTTCTTAATTTTTTAATTGAAGGATAATTGCTTTACAGAATTTTGTGGTTTTCTGTCATACATCAACAAGAATCAGCCATAGGTACACCCATGAACCCTCCCTCCCAGACCTCCCTCCATCGCCCTTCCCACCTCACCCTTCAGCCTGTTGCTGAGCCCCTGTTTGAGTTCCCTGAGTCACACAGCAAATTCCCATTGGCTATCTGTTTTACACGTGGTATCGTAAATTTCTATGTTACTCTCTCCATACGTCTCCCCTTCTCCCTCCTCTCCTCCCACCTTGTCCATAGGTCTGTTCTCTATGTCTGTTTTTCCATTGCAGCCCTGAAGATAAATTCATCAGTGCCATCTCTTCAGATTCCATTTATATGTGTCATTATACGATATTTATATTTCTCTTTCTGACTTACTTCACTCTGTATAATGGGTTCTAGTTTTGTCCATCTCATTAGAACATATTCAAATGTGTTCCTTTTTATGGCTGAGTAGTATTCCATTGTATATATGTACCACAGCTTCTTTATCCATTCATCTGTTGATGGATATCTAGGTTGCTTCCATGTTCTAGCTATTGTAAACAGAGCTGCAGTGAACACTGGGGTACGTGTGTCTCTTTCAGTTTTGATTTCCTCAGGGTATATGCTTAGGAGTGGGATTGCTGGGTCATACGGTGGTTTTATTCCTAGCTTTTTAAGGAGTCTACATACCATCTTCCATAGTGGCTGATCAGTTTACATTCCCACCAGCAATGCAAGAGTGTTCCCTTTTCTCCACATCCTCTCCAGCATTTATTGTTTGTAGACTTTTTGATGATGGCCATTCTGACTGTTGTGAGGTGGTATCTCATTGCAGTTTTGATGTGAATTTCTCTGATAATGAGTGATGGTGAGCATCTTTTCATGTGCTTGTTAGCCATCTGTATGTCTTCTTTGGAGAAATGTCTCTTTGGGTCCCTTTCCCACTTTTTGATTGGGTTGTTTGCTTTTTTGGTATTGAGTTGTATAAGCTGCTTGTATATTTTGGAAATTAATTCTTTATCAGCTGTTCCCCTTGCTATTATTTTCTCCCATCCTGGGTGTTGTCTTTTCACATTGTTTGTAGTTTTCTTTTGCTGTGCAAAAGCTTTTAAGTTTAATTAGGTCACACTTGTTTATTTTTGTTTTTATTTCCATTACTCTAGGAGGTGGGTCATAGAAGATCTTGCTTTGATTTATGTCATCAAGAGTTCTGCCTATGTTCTCTTCTAAGAGTTTAATACTTTCTGGTCTTACATTTAGGTCTTTAATCCATTTTGAGTTTATCTTTGTGTATGATGTTAGGTAGTGAGCTTATTTCAGTCTTTTGCACATAGCTGTCCAGTTTTCCCAGCACCACTTACTGAAGAGGTTGTCTTTACCTCATTGTATATTCTTGCCTCCTTTGTCAAAAATAAGGTACCCATAGGTGCATGGGTTTATCTCTGGGTTCTCTATCTTGTTCCATTGGTCTATATTTCTGTTTTTGTGCCAGTACCATACTGTCTTGATGACTGTAGCTTTGTGCTATAGTTCAAAGTCAGGAAGGTTGATTCCTCTAGCTCCATTCTTCTTTCTCAAGACTGCTTTTGCTATTTGGGGTCTTTTGTGTTTTCATATGAATTGTGAAAATTTTTGTTCTAGTACTGTGAAAAAAGCCATTGGTAATTTGATAGGGATCACACCGAATCTATAGATTGCATTTGGTAGTATAGTCATTTTCACAATATTGATTCTTCCTACCCAGGAACATGGAATATCTCTCCATCTGTTTATGTCATGTTTGATTTCTTTCATCAGTGTATTATAGTTTTCCATATACAGGTCTTTTGTTTCCTTAGGCAGGTTTATATCTAGATATTTTATTCTTTTTGTTGCAATGGTGTATGGTATTGATTCCTTGATTTCTCTTTCTCATTTTTCATTATTAGTATATAGGAATGCAAGTGATTTCTGTGTATTGACCTTGTATCCCACGACTTTGCTGAATTTGCTAACTCTAGCAATTTTCTAATAGTTTCTTTTGGCTTTGGATGCAATCTCAAAAACAACAGAATGATCTCTGTTCATCTCCAAGGCAAACCATTCAATATCACAGTAATCCAAGCCTATGCCCCAACCAGTAATGCTGAAGAAGCTGAAGTTGAATGGTTCTATGAAGACCTAGAAGACCTTTTAGAACTAACACCCAAAAAAGATGTCCTTTTCATTATAGGGGACTGGAATGCAAAAGTAGGAAGTCAAGAAACACCTGGAGTAACAGGCAAATTTGGCCTTGGAATACAGAATGAAGCAGGGCAAAGACTAATAGAATTTTGCCAAGAAAATGCACTGGTCATAGCAAACACCCTCTTCCAACAACACAAGTGAAGACTCTACACATGGACATCACCAGATGGTCAACACCAAAATCAGATTGATTATAATCTTCACAGCCAGAGATGGAGAAGCTCTATACAGTCAACAAAAACCAGACCAGGAGCTGACTGTGGCTCAGATCATGAACTCCTTATTGCCAAATTCAGACTTAAATTGAAGAAAGTAGGGAAAACCACTAGACCATTCAGGTATGACCTAAATCAAATCCCTTATGATTATACAGTGCAAGTGAGAAATAGATTTAAGGGCCTAGATCTGATAGATAGAGTGCCTGATGAACTATGGACGGAGGTTTGTGATATTGTACAGGAGGCAGGGATCAAGACCATCCCCATGGAAAAGAAATGCAAAAAAGCAAAATGGCTGTCTGGGGAGGCCTTACATATAGCTGTGAAAAGAAGAGAAGTGAAAAGCAAAGGAGAAAAGGAAAGATATAAACATCTGAATGCAGAGTTCCAAAAAACAGCAAGGAGAGACAAGAAAGCCTTCCTCAGTGATCAATGCAAAGAAATAGAGGAAAACAATAGAATGGGAAAGACTAGAGATCTCTTCAAGAAAATCAGAGATACCAAGGGAACATTTCATGCAAAGATGGGCTCTATAAAGGACAGAAATGGTATGGACCTAACAGAAGCAGAAGATATTAAGAAGAGATGGCAAGAATACACAGAAGAAATGTACAAAAAAGATCTTCACGACCCAGATAATCATGATGGTGTGATCACTCATCTAGAGCCAACATCCTGGAATGTGAAGTCAAGTGGGCCTTAAAAAGCATCACTACGAACAAAGCTAGTGGAGGTGATGGAATTCCAGTTGAGCTATTTCAAATCCTGAAAGATGATGTTGTGAAAGTGCTGTACTCAATATGCCAGCAAATTTGGAAAACTCGGCAGTGGCCACAGGACTGGAAAAGGTCAGTTTTCATTCCAATCCCAAAGAAAGGCAATGCCAAAGAATGCTCAAACTACTGCACAATTGCACTCATCTCACATGCTAGTAAAGTAATGCTCAAAATTCTCCAAGCCAGGCTTCAGCAATACGTAAACCGTCAACTTCCTGATGTTCAAGCTGGTTTTAGAAAAGGCAGAGGAACCACAGATCAAATTGCCAACATCCGCTGGATCATGGAAAAAGCAAGAGAGTTCCAGAAAAACATCTATTTCTGCTTTATTGACTATGCCAAAGCCTTTGACTGTGTGGATCACAATAAACTGTGGAAAATTTTGAAAGAGATGGGCATACCAGACCACCTGACCTGCCTCTTGAGAAATCTGTATGCAGGTCAGGAAGCAACAGTTAGAACTGGACATGGAAAAACAGACTGGTTCCAAATAGGAAAAGGAGTACGTCAAGGCTGTATATTGTCACCCTGCTTATTTAACTTATATGCATAGTACATCATGAGAAACGCTGGACTGGAAGAAACACAAGCTGGAATCAAGATTGCCGGGAGAAATATGGATAACCTCAGATATGCAGATGACACCACCCTTATGGCAGAAAGTGAAGAGGAACTCAAAAGCCTCTTGATGACAGTGAAAGTGGAGAGTGAAAAAGTTGGCTTAAAGCTCAACATTCAGAAAACGAAGATCATAGCATCCGGTCCCATCACTTCATGGGAGATAGATGGGGAAACAGTGGAAACAGTGTCAGATTTTACTTTTTTGGGCTCCAAAATCACTGAAGATGGTGACTGCAGCCAGGAAATTAAAAGACGCTTACTCCTTGGAAGGAAAGTTATGACCAACCTAGATAGCATATTCAAAAGCAGAGACATTACTTTGCCAACAAAGGTCCGTCTAGTCAAGGCTATGGTTTTTCCTGTGGTCACGTATGGATGTGAGAGTTGGGCTGTGAAGAAGGCTGAGCGCCGAAGTCTGACACTGTTTCCACTGTTTCCCCATCTATTTCCCATGAAGTGATGGGACCGGATGCCATGATCTTCGTTTTCTGAATGTTGAGCTTTAAGCCAACTTTTTCACTCTCCACTTTCACTTTCATCAAGAGGCTTTTTAGTTCCTCTTCACTCCTTTTCCTATTTGGAACCAGTCTGTTGTTCCATGTCCATGTTGGAGAAGACTCTTGAGAGTCCTTTGGACTGCAAGGAGATCCAACCAGTCCATTCTGAAGGAGATCAGCCCTGGGATTTCTTTGGAAGGAATGATGCTAAAGCTGAAACTCCAGTCTTTGGCTACCTCATGCGAAGAGTTGACTCATTGGAAAAGACTCTGGTGCTGGGAGGGATTGGGGGCAGGAGGAGAAGGGGATGACAGAGGATGAGATGGCTGGATGGCATCACTGACTCAATGGACGTGAGTCTGGGTGAACTCCGGGAGTTGGCGATGGACAGGGAGGCCTGGCGTGTTGCGATTCCTGGGGTCTCAAAGAGTCGGACACGACTGAGCGACTGAACTGAACCCAACTGATATAGTATCATATCTGCAAACAGTGAGTGTTACTTCTTTTCTGATCTGGATTCCTTTTATTTTTTTTCTTCTCTAATTGATGTAGCTAGGACTTTCAAAACTATGTTGAATAATAGTCATGAGAGTAGACACCCTTGTCTTATTCCTGATCTTAGAGGGATAGCTTTTAGCTTTTCACCATTGAGAATAATGTTTGCTGTGGGCTTTTCAAATATGGCCTTTACTATGTTGAGGTAGGTTCCTTTTATGACCATTTTTTGAAGCATTTTTATCATAAATGGATGCTGACTTTTGTGGAGGCTTTTTCTGCATCTATTGAGATGATCATATGGTTTTTATCTTTCAATTTGTTGATATGGTATATCACATTGATTGATTTGTGTATATTGAAGAATTCTTGCATCTCTGGAATAAACCTGACTTGATTATGGTGTATGAGCTTTTTAATGTGATGTTGGATTCTGTTTGCTAGAATTTTGTTGAGGATTTTTGCATTTATGTTCATCAGTGACATTGGTCTGTAATTTTCTTTTTTCTTTTGTCTTTCCCTGATTTTGGTATCAGGGTGGTTATGGTCTCATAGAATGAGTTTGGAAGTCTTCCTTCTGCAATTTTTTGGAAGAGTTTCAGAAAAATAGGCATTAGCTCTTTTCTGAATGTTTGGTAGAATTCCCCTGTGAAGCCATCTGGCCCTGGGCTTTTGTTTCTGGGGAGGTTTTTGATTACTGTTTCAATTTCAGTGTTTGTAATTGGGTTGTTCATAATTTCTATTTCTTTCTGGTTCAGTCTTGGGAGGTTGATCTTTTATAACTATCTGTCCATTTCCTCTAGGTCATTCATTTTATTAGCATACAGTTGCTCATAATATTCCCTTATGATCCTTTGTATTCCTGTGTTGTCTGTTGTAACCTCTCTTTTCTCATTTCCAATTTTATTGATTTGATTTTTCTCCCTTTTTTTCTTGATGAGTCTGGCTGGTGGTTTGTCAATTTTGTTAGTCTTATCAAAGAACCAGCTTTTAGTTTTATTAATCTTTACTATTGTTTCTTTCATTTCTTTTTCATTTATTTCTGCTCTGATTTTTATGACCTTCTTCCTTCTGCTGACTTTGGGGGTTTTTGTTTTTCTTTTTCCAGCTGCTTTAGATGTAGAGTTAGGCTGTTTATTCAATACTTTTCTTGCTTCTTGAGGTATGACTGTATTGCTATAAACCTCCTTCTTAGAACTGCTTTTGCTTGGAAGGAATGATGCTAAAGCTGAAACTCCAGTACTTTGGCCACCTCATGCAAAGAGTTGACTCATTGGAAAAGACTCTGATGCTGGGAGGGATTGGGGGCAGGAGGAGAAGGGGATGACAGAGGATGAGATGGCTGGATGGCATCACTGATTCAATGGACGTGAGGCTGAGTGAACTCTGGGAGTTGGTGATGGACAGGGAGGCCTGGTGTGCTGCGATTCATGGGGTCGCAAAGAGTCAGACACGACTGAGCGACTGATCTGATCTGATCTGATCTGATAGGTTTTGGGTCATTGTGTTTTTGTTGTCATTTGTCTCTAGGAATCTTTTGGTTTCTTTTTTTATTTCTTCAGTAACCTCTTTGTTATTTAGTAATGTATTGTTTAATCTCCAATAATTTGTGAGAGTTTGTTTCTTGCTGTTTTTCCCCTGTAGTTGATATCATAGCATTGTGGTCAGAGAAGATACTTGATACAATTTCAAGTTTCTTAAATTTTACTGAGGCTTGATTTGTGGCCCAAGATGTGGTCTATCCTGGAGAATGTTCCATGTGCACTTGAGAAGAAAGTGTATTCTTTTGCATTTGGATGTAAAGTCCTGAAGATATCAATTAGGTCCATTTGGTCTAATGTTTCATTTAAAGTTTGTGTTTCCTTATTGATTCTCTGTTTTAATGATCTGTCCATTGATAACAGTGGGGTGTTAAAGTCCCCCTATTATTATTGTGTTGCTGTTGATTTCTCTGCTTATGCTTGTTAGTATTTGCCTTATGTATTGAGGTGCTCCTATGTTGGGTGCATAGACATTTACAATTACTATGTCTTCTTCTTGGATTGATCCCTTGATCATTCTGTAGTGTCCTTCTTTGTCTCTTATGATATTCTTTAAAGTCTGTTTTGTCTGAAATAAGGATTGCCACTCCAGCTTTCTTTTGGTTTCCCTTTACATGGCATATCTTTTCCCAACCTTTTACTTTCAGTCTGTATGTGTCTCTAGGTCTGAAGTGGATCTCCTGTAGGCTAGCATTTATATGGGTCTTGTTTTTGTATCCATTCAGTCTGTCTGTATCTTTTGGTTGGTGCATTTAATCCATTTACATTTAAGGTAATTATTGATACATATGTTCCTACTGGCATTTTCTTGATTGTTTTGGATTTGCTTTTGTAGGTCTTTCCTTTCTCTTGTGTTTACTGGCTATGTAAGTCCCTTTAGAATTTGTTGCAAGCCTGGTTTGGTGTTGCTGAATTCTCTTAATTTCTGCTTGTCTGTAAAGCTTTTGATTTCTCCTTCAACTTTGAATGAGATCTTTGCCGGTATAGTAATCGTGGTTGTAGGTTTTTCTCTTTCAGTATTTTAAATATATCCTGCCATTCCCTTCTGGCCTGTAGAATTTCTGCTGAAAGATCCACTGTTAATTGTATGGGATTTACCATGTATGTTACTTGTTGCTTTTCCCTTTGTGCTTAATCTCTGTTAGCTTGATTAATGTGTGTCTCAATGTGTTTCTTCTTGAGTTTAATCTGTAGGGGACTCTCTGTGCTTCTTGGACTTTATTGACTATTTCCTTTCCCATGTTGGGGAAGTTTTCAACTATACTTTCTTCAAAATTTTCTCAGTGCCTTTCTTTTTTTCTTATTCTTCTGGGATCCCTATAATTCAAATACTGGTGTGTTTAACATTTCCCCAAAGCTCTCTGAGGCTTTCCTCAGTTCTTTTCATTCCTTTCCCTTATTCTTCTCTTCAGCAGTTATTTCCCCCATTCTATCCTCCAACTCACTTATCCATTCCTCTGCCTCAGTTATTCTGCTATTGGTTCTTTCTAGAGTATTTTTAAGGCTACCCACTCCAGTATTCTGGCCTGGAGAATTCCCTGGACTGTATAGTCCATGGGGTCACAAAGAGTCAGACACAACTGAGTGACTTTCACTTTCTCAGAGTATTTTTAGTTTCAGTAATTGTGTTATTCATCTCTGTCTGCTTATTGTTTATTTATGTCCTTGGTGATTGTATTAACTGTGTTAAATGCTTTTTGCGTTTTCTCCATTCCATTTTCAAGTCTTCAGAGCATCTTTACTATCATTATTCTGAATTCTCTTTCAGGGAGATTACTTATTTCCTCTTCGTTTATTTGGTCTTGTGAGTTTCTACCTTGCCCTTTCATTTGTGTTGTATTTCTCTGTCTTTTCATCATCTTTTTTTTTCTAACTTGCTCCAGTTGAGGTCTCCTTTTCCCAGGCTTTAGGGTTGTATTATTTCTTCCTTTTGATTTTTGCCCTTGCAGGGAAATGTTGGTTGGGTGGTTTGTGTTGATTTCTTGTTGGGGGTGACTTGTGCCTGTGTTCTAGTGGTAAGAGATACAGTAGATATTACATAAATACTGGGACATATACACACACACTTCCACATATAGAGTTATAACCAAAGCATTCTAAAGAAAAGAGTACAGGAGACTGACTTGGTGAGCAAGGGAAACCAGAGGTGATATCAACAAATTGAAAGCAAAGTTAGCTAATGCTCAATCTGAAAATCTGAGCATGAGCAGAAGGCCAACTGCAGAATATAGCATACAGAGCTCAATAATTTAACTTACTTTGTGAAAGAAGAAAGAGTGAAGGAAAAAGGGGAGAATAAAAAGAGAGAGAGAGAAAAGAAAGAGGAGAAGAGAGGGAAAGAGAAAAGGAAGGGGTGGAGAAGAATATTAAAAAAATAGAGAGAAAAGAAAAAATAGAAAAGCAAAGATGAATAGACGTGTGTGGAAAAGATTTACATATATTCAGGAATAGCTACTGGAGAAGGCAATGGCACCCCACTCTAGTACTCTTGCATGGAAAATCCCATGGGTAGAGGAGCCTGGTAGGTTGCAGTCCATGGGGTTGCTAAGAGTTGGACACGACTGAGCGACTTCACTTTCCCTTTTCACTTTCATGCATTGGAGAAGGAAATGGCAACCCACTCCAGTGTTCTTGCCTGGAGAATTCCAGGGATGGGGCAGCCTGGTGGGCTGCCATCTATGGGGTTGCAGAGTCGGACATGACTGAAGTGACTTAGCAGTGCAGTAGCAGGAATAGCTACAGCCAGTAAAGAACAGTAGGAAAAGCAGTTGAACATATCCAAACCAAATCCATAAAACTCATCAAGAAAAAAGAAAAGTGAGAAAGAGAAAAAAAGAAAAAAAAAACTAAAATGAATTTTTTTCTTGCTTTTCTTACAAGAAACACAAAGGGGAAAACTTCACAGCACTGCAAAAGGCTAACATGGAGATGGAAATATGTAGGGGGACTAAACTGTGTGATTTATAAGAAAAAAAAATCTTAAAATGATTTTTTTTTTTTAACAAGGAAAACAAAGAGGAAAACTCCACAGCACTGCAAAAAGCTAATGTGATAGTGGAACTATCTTGGGGAATAAGCAGTGTGATTTATAAGAAGAAAGAATCTTAAAATTATTATTTTTTTGATAACACGAAAAACAAAGGAAAACTCCACAGCATCACTAAATGCTAGTGTGAAGGTGGAGATATGTTGGGAGAATAAACAGTGTGATTTATAAGAGAAAAAAAAAGAAAGAAAAAAATGAAAAAGGAAACAAAATTTAAAAAGGGGTTTTCAAGGTCATAGTTCTTGTTTGTGGAGTCTGCCCCTGTGGATGGGGTTGGGTTAGTTAGTGTCCGGGTATGTTTCCCTGGTGGCAGAGCTTGTGCCTATGTTCTGGTTGATGGAGCTGGATCTCCTCTCTCTGAAGGGCAGTGCAGTGTCCAGTAGTAGGTTTTGGAGTGTCTAGGGTTTCAGTATGCCTTTGGGCAGTCATTCCAGCTTTCGTGGTGCTAGGCCTGTCTGTTTCCGCAGCTGCTTCACAGTGGCGCTCTCAACGTAACTGCAGTGCTGCCGTCCCCTACTTATCCCTGGGATCATTGCCGGCACTTCTGTTCCCCGGTCCCGCCCTGTGCTGCTGGCCGAAACTTGCTAGGTAGGTGCTTGTGTGGATCCTTCTGCGTCGCAGAGACTTGTGTGGACATCCCTCAGTCCCCTGAACTCACCGTCTGCGTCAAGGAGCTTGCGTGCACTTGTTTCAGCTCCCCGGGCTGGTCTCTGTGTCGTGGGGCTCGTGTGGACTTGTTTCGGTCCCCCGTGCCCGCTCTCTGTGTTGCGGGGTGTATGTGCACTTGTCTCCTCTCACTGCCTGCACTCTGTCACGGGGATTATTTGCTCTTCTTTCGGCTCTGCCGGGAGGGTGGTGTGCGCCGCACAAGTTTGTATGCCTTCCCTCTGTCAGCATCCCAGTCCCGCCCTTTTGACCTCCTGATTTTTGAAACAATTTGGGATGAATCTTAGATCCATTTTTCTAAGTTAATGAAGCCAGACTCAAAGAGGGACATACTCTAATGTATCAGTTATATAACATTCTTTTTTTCAAATACAAAACTATGGAAACAGAAAACATTTGTGGTAGCTAAGTGCTAGGAGGTGAGAAAAGGAGTTGACTACAAAGTATGAGGGACATTTTAGGCAGAAGGGTGACAGAACCTTTCCACATCTTTATTATGGTAGTGGAGACATGACTGTACACCCTTGTCAAACAAAACTCATAGAAACTGTATACTAAAACGAGTGATGATTTTTACCGTATGTAAATTATACCTTAATACAAAAAGGGAAAAAGAAAAACTTCCCAACATACTATCGCACTTTGAATGATAACATTATTTGAATATATGAGCCTGGCCTAATGATTAAATTAGAAAGCAGTCACTAGTTTATGGTCAATTAAAATGCTAGTAGTCAAGTGAAATCTGTGAGGTTTCTGAAAATATATGTATGTGTATATATATGTACATATACACATACACATTCATGTGTGTATATATATTATATATATGACTATATATGTGTGTATATATTGACAATCTTGGTAATTCTAAATGAATCATCTGGAGTTACCTCAGATAATTTCGGTTAAACTTGGGCTAAAAAAGATTCATTGTGGTTTTCCTTTGGAAAAGCATTATCATTAATCAGAAAAACATTATTAATATAACTGTTGAGAACAAATTAGCATAAAAATGTTTTAGTTTGTTTTTGTCCCTGTTATAAAATTCTACAAGTCTATGCAGGAATTTTACCATTTTAGTTTTCTTCCAAGGGAAGAATATAATAAAGTAGAAATTTAAGTCCTAAAGTGACGTTGGCAAGGATTTCATAAGTTTGGGCAACAGATGATGGATGGTATTTATCAGCCCAGTTGTAGAAGGCTTACAGAGTGACTCATGAACTGATAGCTGTTTACTGAAGGGGAGGAAATGGCATTATCTTGTTTAAAATGTTGCCACGTTGCAGAGAAAATACAAATCTCACTCAATTTTGAGTCTATCTCCTTTATTAATAATAAGCAAGTTTCCTTTGTTCAAGTTATTTAACTCTTTTAATATAGATTTTATAGGCTGGGCCAAACTTTTATTCCAAATGAAAAACAACTGCAATGCTTGCATGAATCTATTTTAGCTCATTATTTTTCATATTGTAAGATAGTGTGTTCATAAACGTAAGTTCATTAAATGTACTTACACATCATATTAATGGAGAAGGAAACGGCACACTCCAGTTTTCTTGCCTAGAGAATCCTGTGGACAGGGGAGTCTGGTGGGCTGCCATCTATGTGGTTGCACAGAATTGGACACGACTGAAGTGACATAGCATGCATGCATGCATTGGAGAAGGAAACGGCAACCCACTCCAGAATTCTTGCCTGGAGAATCCCAGGGATGGAGGAGCCTGGTGGGATGCCATCTACGGGGTCGCACAGAGTTGGACACAACTGAAGCGACTTAGCAGCAGCAGCATACATTATACTTGGATTTGTAGTAAATCATATGGTTAGTGTTTCTGGTTTCTTTTAATCAGAAAACAAAACTAAAGTAGAGGGAAAATGAAGAAGGACTCAGTGTCATTTACTCATGGCTTTTGCGTGACAACTGGTAATAAGATATGTGGTGGGGTGGGGAAGGGGTTTTAGCAACTCTTGGTCATTGCAATTTGTAGAATAAACATTACATATGCAATGGTCAATGTGATTCAAATTTTGGCTGTAGCTGATGACTACTGAAGGTCATCTGGTGGTTATATTTTGAAATACATAATTACTAGTATTGTAATATGGATGGTGGCTCAGATGGTAAAGTGTCCGCCCGCAATGTGGGACACCTGGGTTCGATCCCTGGGTTGGAAGATCCCCTAGAGCAGGAAATGGCAACCCACTATTCTTGCCTGGAGAATCCCATGGACAGAGGGGCCTGGTGGGCTATAATCCATGGGGTTGCAAAGAGTTGGACACGACTGAGAGACTTCACTTTCACTTTCTTTCACTTTAATATGAATGCATTTTTTTTTCCCATTTTCACATATTATTTTTGATAGTCGAGGCCCTTTCCTGATTTAAACTGATGGATGGGTTACGAGCACTGACATGGTAAAGAGGCAGGGAATTCTCTGATCCAAAGTCTAATCCTTTGGGGAGAAATGTGTAAATGAGGAACAAAGATTACAAGTTTGATGTCCAAGACTGACAACAAAGTTGAGGTTTTGGAGCCTGGGGTTTTTCCTAGGACTGAAGAGCACAGGTATTTTATTTAGAAGACAGCTGAATGCAGTCATCTGATCTGACGTTCCTCTTCTGCCTGCTCTCGCCCCACTCTACAGAGATGAGTTATGCTTCACAGAAAAGCTCCTGGAGCCTACTGTGTGAAAAGCTGTTTTAGCGGAACAAGGTTGTCATTCTTTGCCAATAGCAAAGCTGCCGAGATTTTTCATGGTTTCAGAAATCCAAGGTACAGCAAAATTAAGCTATTTTTCGCTACCCAACACTGGCCCATTTCACTCCACAACCTCACAGGAGCTACCTGTTCTGGCTTGCTGTCAGGGGAAAGGATACTGTTGCTAGACTCTTTCCAGCCTAGACTCAGCTTGTTATTACATTCTTTATGGATTTTGTGCTTGCAAGTATGATTTCAAAGTCAAATTTAAAACTAAAGGAAAAAGCCAATGTGCTACCTTTACACAAATATGAGATCTTGTATTACTAACATTTGAGCTATTCCTGGAAAACTGTATTTTTTTTCTAATATGTTACTTCTGCATGGTAGAAAATTGCATTAAGACTCCAGGTATGAGATTTAAGAGTTAGTATGTAATATTTTAGGTCTGAAGACTCTGAACTCTCCCTTGTAAAGTATATTCAGATAAAAGTTAAGGACCAGATTATTTCTTATCCACACAAGGGAAATCCAGTCTTCTAACTCAGGCAGCAGACTATGCTTGACGGTTGACCTGTCTACAATATTTTCCATATTACTGATTGCCATGCTTTATCCAGATGATCTAACTGAATGGTTAACTTCTTTCTTCCTGAGCACTCACATGGCCACTGATCAAAGATGTCTGATACCTGTGACACTAAGGAAATGGACTGAAAATCCATTTCATCTCTGAACAGCTGACAAAAATCAAAGTGTAATAGCTTTAGCTATGACACACTAGTAGGGTGAGAAGTCTTATCCTGAAGTAAAGTTAGAAAATCAGATTCATAACTTGGTTTCACCTCTTGATTCTTGTTTGCTTCTGGTCTAAGAAGACAGAATAGTACAAGTTTAGTGTGCTCAGGGATTGAACACTGCCCAGAGTATCAAATGAAAACGAAGTTTGACACACTGATGCTTGGAAAAGAGAGTATTTCTCCCTCACTCAATAAGCCCTGTTTCTCAGGCATGGATAGAACAGAAGTATCACTGTTTCCTATTCCTTAACATGGAAATAAGGCAGGATGTGAACGACAATTAGCTGAGCTGATGTATCTAATCCCTAAGTGTGGGACATGGCTAACAGCAAGTACTCAATAAATGGCAGCTGCCCCTATTCTGTTTTTGTTTTTAAAATTCATAAAGGACAGAGCAACCACTCATTGTTATGGAAAAAGCATGTGGAAAACAGAGACAGTGTATGCAATCTCTTTCTCTACCTTTTGGCAATTATAGACTTCAGAATTAAATGAGTTATGTAACAGATTCTATAATTATGAAATTTAAGAGCACCTTATTCATCCATTTGTTTAATGAACATCCATTAAGCACCTACTATGTGTTAGAATAGAACTGGAGATGTAAAGGTAATTTAGACACTATGCCTGTACTCCAGGAACTCACCCTCTAAGTGGAATTACTTACAAATTAATGATAAAACAAAGAACTGCAGTAAGATGGATATAAAATGGAAGCATTTGGTGATACTGACTTAACTCATTGAAGATGTGACATTTTGGTGGTTAAGTTCAGTTCAGTTCAGTCACTCAGTCGTGTCCAACTCTTCGCAACTCCATGAATCGCAGCATGCCAGGCCTCTCTGTCCAACACCAACTCCCGGGGTTAACCCAGACTCACGTCCATTGAGTCAGTGATGCCATCCAGCCATCTCATCCTCTGTCGTCCCCTTCTCCTCCTGCCCCCAATCCCTCCCAGCATCAGAGTCTTTTCCAATGAGTCAGCTCTTCACATGAGGTGGCCAAAGTACTGGAGTTTCAGCTTTAGCATCATTCCCTCCAAAGAAATCCCAGGGCTGATCTTCTTCAGAATGGACTGGTTGGATCTCCTTGCAGTCCAAGGGACTCTCAAGAGTTTTCTCCAACACCACAGTTCAAAAGCATCAATTCTTCGGCGCTCAGCCTTCTTCACAGTCCAACTCTCACATCCATACATGACCACAGGAAAAACCATAGTCTTGACTAGACGGACCTTTGTTGGCAAAGTAATGTCTCTGCTTTTGAATATGCTATCTAGGTTGGTCATACTTTCCTTCCAGGGAGTAAGCATCTTTTAATTTCATGGCTGCAGTCACCATCTGCAATGATTTTGGAGCCCAGAAAAATAAAGTCTGACACTGTTTCCACTGTTTCCCCATCTATTTCCCATGAAGTGATGGGACCGGATGCTATGATCTTCATTTTCTGAATGTTGAGCTTTAAGCCAACTTTTTCACTCTCCACTTTCACTTTCATTAAGAGGCTCTTTAGTTCTTCTTCACTTTCTGCCATAAGGGTGGTGTCATCTGCATATCTGAGGTGATTGATATTTCTCCCGGCAATCTTGATTCCAGCTTGTGTTTCTTCCAGTCCAGCGTTTCTCATGATGCACTCTGCATATAAGTTAAATAAGCAGGGTGACAATATACAGCCTTGACGTACTCCTTTTCCTATTTGGAACCAGTCTGTTTTTCCATGTCCAGTTCTAACTGTTGCTTCCTGACCTGCATACAGATTTCTCAAGAGGCAGGTCAGGTGGTCTGGTATTCCCATCTCTTTCAGAATTTTCCATAGTTTATTGTGATCCACACAGTCAAAGGCTTTGGCATAGTCAATAAAGCAGAAATAGATGTTTTTCTGGAACTCTCTTGCTTTTTCCATGATCCAGCGGATGTTGGCAATTTGATCTGTGGTTCCTCTGCCTTTTCTAAAACCAGCTTGAACATCAGGAAGTTCACAGTTCACGTATTGCTGAAGCCTGGCTTGGAGAATTTTGAGCGTTACTTTACTAGCATGTGAGATGAGTGCAATTGTGCGGTAGTTTGAGCATTCTTTGGCATTGCCTTTCTTTGGGACTGGAAAGAAAACTGACATTTTGCAGTCCTGTGGCCACTGCTGAGTTTTCCAAATTTGCTGACATATTGAGTGCAGCACTTTCACAGCATCATCTTCCAGGATTTGAAATAGCTCAACTGGAATTCCATCACTTCCACTAGCTTTGTTCATAGTGATGCTTTCTAAGGCCCACTTGACTTCACACTCCAGGATGTCTGGCTCTAGGTCAGTGATCACATCATCATGATTATCTGGGTCGTGAAGATCTTTTTTTGTACAGTTCTTCTGTGTATTCTTGCCATCTCTTCTTAATATCTTCTGCTTCTGTTAGGTCCATACCATTTCTGTCCTTTATAGAGCCCATCTTTGCATGAAATGTTCCCTTGGTATCTCTAATTTTCTTGAAGAGATCTCTAGTCTTTCCCATCCTGTTGTTTTCCTCTATTTCTTTGCATTGATTGCTGAGGAAGGCTTTCTTATCTCTTCTTGCTATTCTTTGGAACTCTGCATTCAGATGCTTATATCTTTCCTTTTCTCCTTTGCTTTTTGCTTCTGTTCTTTTCACAGCTATTTGTAAGGCCTCCCCAGATAGCCATTTTGCTTTTTCCCATTCTTTTTTCCATAGGGATGGTCTTGATCCCTGTCTCTTGTACAATGTCATGAACCTCATTCCATAGTTCATCAGGCACTCTATCTATCAGATCTAGGCCCTTAAATCTATTTCTCACTTCCACTCTATAATCATAAGGGATTTGATTTAGGTCATACCTGAGTGGTCTAATGGTTTTCCCTACTTTCTTCAATTTCAGTCTGAATTTGGCAATAAGGAGTTCATGATCTAAGCCACAGTCAGCTCCTGGTCTTGTTTTTGTTGACTGCATAGAGTTTCTCCATCTTTGGCTGCATAGAATATAATAAATTCTGATTTCGGTGTTGACCATCTAGTGATGTCCATGTGTAGAGTCTTCTCTTGTGTTGTTGGAAGAGGTTAGGGAAAGCTAACTGGAGTTTGTAAGCCAAACATTACATGCAATGATCATATGGTTAGAATTTTTATCTAGAGCTGATTAGAAAGATATCTAACTTGTCTGGTGTAATAATAAGACAGGTTCATACCTACTGGGGACAGGTAGGGACCACAGATCAACATGAGGGCCTAATGAGCTGAGCTCAGGAAAGGTTCTGCTCACAAAAGCAAGGTGCATGCTTTGAGGGAACAAGTTCAGTTCAGTTGCTCAGTAGTGTCTGACTCTTTGCAACCCTATGCCAGGCTTCCCCGTCCATCACCAACTCCCAGAGCTTGCTCAAACTCATGTCCATCAAGTCGCTGATGCCATCCAACCATCTCATCATCTGTCATCCCCTTTTCCTCCCACCTTCAATCTTTCCCAGCATGAGGGTCTTTTCCAATGAGTCAGTTCTTCATATCAGGTGGCCAAAGTATTGGAGCTTCAACTTCAGCATCAGTCCTTCCAAAGAATATTCAGGACTGATTCCCATTAGGATTGACTGGTTTGACCTCCTTGCAGTCCAAGAGACCCTCAAGAGTCTTCTCCAACAACACAGTTCAAAAGCATCAATTCTTTGGCACTCAGCTTTCTTTATGGTCCAACTGTCACATCCATACATGACTAAAGGAGAAACCATAGCTTTGACTAGACAGACTTTTGTTGGCAAAGTAATGTCTCTGCTTTTAATATGCTGTCTAGGTTTGTCATAGCTTTTCTTCCAAGGAGAAGGCACCTTTTAATTAATGGCTGAAGTCACCATCTGCAGCGATTTTGGAGCCCAAGAAAATAAAGTCTGTCACTGTTTCCATTTTTTTCCCTCATCTACAAACCCACCTGCAATTGTTGCCCCTTGTAAGACAGAGCTGAAACTCAGGACAAAATTATATCCAAACAGTAGATATTATTTCAAGAAGTATCCATACTAGGAATTCCAATCTAATATACAAGATACAGAGATTGTGGACAATGAAATAAATACTAGGTTGTGGTTCTGGGATATCTGCATTTACAGCCCAATTCTAGGCAGTGACCGAGAGAAGAGACTATGGTATCCACCTTTGGGAAAGATCTAAAATGGTTAGAATGAGTATCACAACCCTCTATGTGGGTTGAGTTTTAGCAAAAGCCTTAGAAGGTCTCTAGAATAGATGGACCCATGGGCTGTGGAATGCAGAGTAAGTATTGGGTCAAGATCTGGAATGAACAGGGAGTGCTCATACTCAGGAAACATCTCTGTGCAAGGTGACGCTCCTGGTGCAGTCAGGTAGTGGTATGTATTGATCAACTGACTGGTTGGTTGACTTATATCCCCACTCCATTCTCAATAAGACTTAAGGTGACAATCAGCATGATTTAATCCCATAGGATACTCAAATAGTGGCATTTATCCAAAGTTTCTATTTGAATTTAGAACTCATCTGCAGCTTGTTGGGAGCCCAGTGTAATGGCTGGGAACAATCTGTGCATGTGCTTCATACATGGTGGAGGCTACGTGATGGGAAATTTGGAGCATTTGTCAAGTGCCTGGGCATGTAAAATCAGACACTTCTGGGAGGCAACGTAGGAGTCTCTCTTGGGAAATGACATGGTTAAGAATGTGCTTTTGGATCTAAGTTCTTGGAGGCTTAGGTTAAGGCTATACCAGGGACTCGGAGAAGGCAATGGCACCCCACTCCAGTACTCTTGCCTGGAAAATCCCATGGATGGAGGAGCCTGGTGGGCTGCAGTCCATGGGGTCGCTAAGAGTCGGACACAACTGAGAGACTTCACTTTCACTTTTCACTTTCATGCATTGGAGAAGGAAATGGCAACCCACTCCAGTGTTCTTGCCTGGAGAATCCCAGGGACGGGGGAGCCTGGTGGGCTGCCGTCTATGGGTCGCACAGAGTTGGACACGACTGAAGCGACTTAGCAGCAGCTGCAGCAGCATACCAGGGACTAATAGGCCTTCCTCTGAGCTTGCAAACCAGCAGGTACCACACCTGTTTTCTGCTATTCACAAGCACTCTACCACTTGCTAGCTGCAGCGTGTGTCACGGCTGCCACAGGACCAATTTGCCCTCCTGTGGTGGATGGACATCCTCCTGTCCTCAAGGATGTGGAAGATCAGAGTCTGGATGAGATGCTTAGGAGCTCTGGCTCTCACAGGTTCACAGAGTAAGTTGTACCAAACCTGCATACTCACTCTTGCAACACTCCTGTTGGGCCATTACGATTATTAGTATTAAGTCAAACTACTATTTTTGTGAGCTCACATATGACAGTCATTAATCAAGGTATTTTAGAAATATGTAGTCCAATCTTTGTAAAAATCCTATGATACATGCAGAATTACTAGCTTTATTTTGTAAATAAATACACTGAGGCTCATAGAGTTTAAACAAATTGCCTCTAGAACATAGCATTAGAAAAGGGCTAAGATTTGGTTCAAATCTATTTCTATTTGAGGCCAAACCTACTCCTGCCACAAGTCCTAATGTGGTGTCTGGGCAATTTCTGTCATGCGCCACGTTGTCCTTTAATGAATTTAATGGCATCCTTCATTTTCTGAGATACCAGACAAAGCAATGCTAAAAAAGGACATATTAAACAGAAAAGCATGGTAGAAACAAAACACAACTCTGAATGTTACACATCTACAGTACATATGTGAACACCAATTTTATACAGACACCCTGAGATACTGCAGATTTGGTTCCAGGCTACTGTAATAAAGTGAATATTGCAATGAAGCAAGTCACATGAGTTTTTTGGCTTTCCAGTGCATAGAGCAGTTATGTTTACACTACACTATACTCTATTACATTTGCAATAGCATTACGAATTAAAATTGTACACACCTTAATTTAAAAATACTTCCTGCTAATAAAAATGCTAATCATCTGACAATGCAAGGTGGCCACAAAACTTCAGTTTGTAAAAAGTGCAATATCTGTAAAGTGCAATAAAGTTAAGTTTAATAAATACTATATACTACCTATATACAAACACTGTCAAAAATTATAATACTTCAAAATCATTGGTCAAGAAAAAGTTGAAGTCCTAATCACACTCTTTGGCTCTCTGAAAGCAAAGCAAATGCAATTTTTCACAAGAATAGTCTCAGATGTGAGTCTCCAAGGCCAGGAATCCTGTACTTATCCTGTTGCTTAAATGCTATTGGGCAGACCGTTGAACTACTGGGGTGGAAATACAGCTATGGTCTCTTGAACAACTTACTTTGAAAAGGATTCTAAAATATGGAGCAAACTTATTTGTAAAAATCCAGTCTGTCTTTCACTTTTCAAAAGTGCCTATTTTATGTCTAGAAGAATATTTATGACTTCCCTTTTTGAAAATGTTCCCCTTTTGATGAAAAATGTTTGAAGCCAGGACAGAGCGTTCTTACTTGAGATAATTCAGGAAAATAGCTCAGCGGAGGGGAGGGGAGCATTGAAAAGAGGCTTAAAAAAACTAAGAAAAAGGAAAAGAAAACAAACGCAATTTTAGTATCATTTTCTTTGCTTTTGAACATCTCTTTGTTGAGTGGTCAAGGCAGCTTTATGGGTTCTTTATAAGATGTAAGGGAAAAGTCTGAATTAATGTTTGCTTGGGAAAAGCTAGAGCTGAGTGTGGGTGATTTGTGTTATCACTCATGGAGCCAGGGTGGATGGAATACTCCATTACACACAGGAAGCTGTGAGGGATTTAACAGTTTCTTGTGTCAGAGGTGAAAAGCCTCAATTTAAGGGAGACTTTTAGCTTCAAGGTTTGCTACAGAGAATATGTGATGCTTTTGATATGTATATTTTGAAGCATGTAAGGCTCAGAACTAGAAAAACCCCCCTTGGGAACATGTCTTAGATCATAAACAGTCCAGGAGAGCTGGGACCTGCCTTGAATTCCTCTCCACTTTCTCCCCTCACCTCCTAAGGCACATCAAATACTCTTATTTGGAGAAAGAAAATGTGCGCTCCAAACACAGAGGGTCTGTGCTTCTGATGGGACTTGATTAGATTTCTGAGCGCTTTCTGTCCATTTTGTGAAAGATGATTTCTTGCCCCTCTCTACCCCTTACACTATTCAAAATGAGTGAGGTTTGTTTTCCAGTTTTCCTGAGAGATAGACTATAGCTATTTCTAAGTAGAGATACACACACTTCTGGAGTCATGGCGAATAGGAATTTACTATTTTCCAGGAGACAAACTTGAGTGTATATGTGACTGGATTTTGTCCTTGTCCATTTCTTATTCTTGTGAGTGGGAGGCATCACAAAGGCAATGGCACCCCACTCCAGTACTCTTGCCTGGAAAATCCCATGGATGGAGGAGCCTGGTGGGCTGCAGTCCATGGGGTCGCTAGCAGTCGGACATGACTGAGCGAATTCACTTTGACGTTTCACTTTCCTGCATTGGAGAAGGAAATGGCAACCCACTCCAGTGTTCTTGCCTGGAGAATCCCAGGGATGGGGGAGCCTGGTGGGCTGCCATCTATGGGGTCGCACTGAGTCAGACATGACTGAAGTGACTTAGCAGTAGCAGCAGTAGCCCACTTTTTATACCCAAAGCCACAGAGTTCATGTTTGCTCCTTAAGATCTCCATGGAAAAGGTAATATGGCAGAAAATACTAAGATGACAAAAATGCATCAGATCAGAGGTGAATTTCTTTTTCTTATGAAATGATGTAAACTTGCTCTCTTTGAAGGTGAAGACTTTAGAAATATGAAAGGAAATAAAATAGATTTCATAAAGCCTGGTGAATGTGTAATAATCTCCTAAATTCTTCTGAAAAGGGAACAAGGTTAACTTTCATCTTTAAGGAGAGAAACTACAATTTCTCCAGACTCAAAAATGCCATGGTCAGGAGCTTCACTCTCGGCCAGAAGCCCTTCATAAAACTTCCAGAGCAAAAATCAAACATCATAAAAACCCTGAGAATAAGTTGGAAAGTACACATTAGAACACAGACCAAGCCGCTAAGCATGGAAACAAGCAATATTCCATAGCTGACTGTATTTAAGAATCATCAGATTAAATGTTATCATAGCAATTAACTGCTAAATCTAAAATATCTTAATCAGATTTTTGAAACAACCAGCACAAAAAAGAACTCTATAATTAGAGGAGATTAAACAATAAAAGATGCTTGCTCCTTGGAAGAAAAGCTATGACCAACCTAGACAGCATATTAAAAAGCACAGACATTACTTTGCTGACAAAGGTCCATCTAGTGAAAGCTTTGGTTCTTCCAGTAGTCATGTATGGATGTGACAGCTAGACTATAAAGAAAGCTGAGTGACAAAGAACTGATGCTTTTGAACTGTGGTGTTGGAGAAGACTCTTGAGAGTCCCTTGGACTGCAAGGAGATCCAACCAGTCCATCCTAAAGGAGATCAGCCCTGAATATTCATTGGAAGGACTGATGCTTAAGCTGAAGCTCCAGTACTTTGGCCACCTGATGTAAAGAACTGACCCACTGGAAAAGACCCTGATGCTGGGAGGCAGGAGAAGGGGATGACAGAGGATGATGGTTGGACGGCATCATAGAGTCAATGGACATGAGTTTGAGCAAGCTCTGGGAGTTGGTGATGGACAGGGAAGCCTGGTCTGCTGCAGTCTATGGGGTGGCAAAGAGTTGAACACAACAAAGTGACTGAACTGAACTGAAACAATAAAAGACTATAGTCACTGTTATCAAACATTACCACAACAGGTAGAGTTTGATCAGAGAAGGCCATCAAGACAAATTTCAGTTCAGTTCAGTTCAGTTGCTCCGTTGTGTCCAACTCTTTGCAACCCCATGGACTATAGCACACCAGGTTTCCCTGTCCATCACCAACTCCTGGAGCTTGCTCAAACTCATGTCCATTGAGTCAGTGATACCATCCAACCATCTCATCCTCTGTCGTCCACTTCTCTTCCCGCCTTCAATCTTTCACAGCATCAGGGTCTTTTCCAATGAGTCAGTTCTTGACATCAGGTGGTCAAAGTATCGGAGTTTCAGCTTCAACATCAGTCCTTCCAATGAATACTCAGGATTGATCTCCTTTAGGATGGACTGGTTGGATATACTTGCAGTCCAAGGGACTCTCAAGAGTCTTCTCCAACACCACAGTTCAAAAGCATCAATTCTTTGACACTCAGCTTTGTTTATAGTCCAACTCTCACATCCATACATGAATACTGGAAAAACAATAGCTTTGACTAGACAGACCTTTGTTGGCAAAGTAATGTCTCTGCTTTTTAATATACTGTCTAGGTTGTTCATAATTTTTCTTCCAAGGAGGAAGTGTCTTTTAATTTCATGGCTGCAGTCACCATCTGCAGTTATTTTGGAGCCCAAAAAAATAAAGTTTGTCACTGTTTTAGGTTTGTAAAAACTAGAATAGGGGCAACAAACTGATCTAAAGTGGCTACTTCTATGGTATCTGGACCTCCAGAGTCATGAAGTAGTGACCACCTACTGGACTTTTCTTCACTGAGGGTTGCTAACCACTGGAGAGTCATTCTTTGTCTGAGAAGCTCAGCCTGAGAAGAAGCCACTCACAGCGAGGGAACACTTTATAAGAAGGGTTAAGTGCTGCATTTATTTTTATACTTATTCTGGGCCAGGTATCTTCCTGAGATAGGGGAGAAAGGAACTGATCATTAACATCCTTGTGTGAGAACCAGTGGAAGATCAGCTAAAAGCTTCACTTTCTTTCTCCTCAATCTACTGAACTTAATATTCTTTTGACAAGTACTTTTCCAGCAACTCATGAGTGTCAGGCTCAGCGAGAGGTGTTGGGTCATAGATGATGAACATGAGAGATGCAGCTCTGATCTTCTGGAACTTATTTCATTTGGAGGAACTCAGGCATTAAGCAAATAATTCCAAATTAATCATTCTATTTTATTCATGTTGAGTGTTATGAAAGAGTACAGAGTATAATGGGTGCTTGACTTGGCCATTAAACTACATGGGGATCTGAAGGTTTTCTTAGGAATTTATGATTCTATTGAGATCTGATAAATGAGTCAAAGCTAGATAAAGAGATGACTAAGGTTCAGCCCAGCAAACATAAAAGATGTCTGTCACATGACAAACAAGGGAATTTCTCTTCTTACAGCCTTTTTCTCTACATAATTCTTTAGCTTTATTTTCTAGGAAATTTTTTCTATTCCCTCTATTCTAGCCACATTGGTCACCGTGTGTGTGTGTGTGTGTGTGTGTGTGTGTGTGTGTGTACTGAGACTTTGTGGGTTTTTTAGAGCAATTTAAAGTTCACAGCAAAATTGAGGATACAGGAAAGACATTTCCCATATGTCCTCAATCCCCACATGAGAGTCTTTTCAAATTGGACCGAATCTCATGATTTTAGGGCTGATATACTCAAGTGTCCATCATCCAGAAACAGAGGCCAGATTAAATAATCAGGATATATGGGGTTCCAGCAGCCCAGTGATTCTAGAATTCCAGTTCCAAATGTATATGTCTTTCTTTTCTTACCGGTTGAAATAAAAACAGGGCAGGGGCTGCATGAAAGAGCCAGAAAGGTTGTTTTCTGAGCATTAGAGGAAGCTCCTTTTCAAGTAGCACATGCTGGCCTCACACCAGGCAGAATGCCCAGAACTGTTCTCTCCACCGGAGTGCTCTTGGCTGGCAAATAGGACAGAGGGAGTTTGCTCGTAAATAGGCAAGGGTGAGCGAGAGCAGGAAGCACTTGGGTTCAGGGCTGAATTACAAAGCACAGAAGAGAAAATACATCTTAGCAGAAAAAGTGACTTGGAGTTAGACACAGGAATAGAATGGAGAGAAAGCACCTAAACTTTGCTGTGAGTGAGGCCACACGTGGCTGCACAGCTTGGGCGCCCAGTGGCGGAGCCCACAGCACTTGAGGGGCTCCAGGTTTGACTCCTGGGGGCCTGTCAGCTTGCATCTCTTCCTGCACCCTTGATAAAGCTGGATGTCTTGCAAATGCTTACTTCTGGTCACCAGAGAATTTTGTGAAATGGATCAGCACAGCTCTAAATTCATGCTTTCCTGGAAAGTGAGGCTTGATCCGCTCGCATGTGAGGGACATCTTGTTATGTGAATGAATTATATCATACTGAAAGTTAGGGTCTGACTAGTGAAAACAAATAGAAACAGAACTAAAATAAATAAGAACAAGAGACTATCCAGGCTTTGCCACTTATTAGCTATACGATAGTGGGTAAATTACTTAGTCTCTGCCTCAGCTTCCCATCTATAAAATGGGGGCAATAATAATCTCTCTACATGGAGTTATTACTAGAATTAAATGACTTAATATTCATAAAGCACGTGGAACAGAGAGAGAAGAGAGAGATTAATTCACCACTGAGGGAAAAGTATAAAGTGTAAAAGCTACATTTATTTTTTGAATAAATAAGTTTAATTCTGAATCACAGCCCAGGGCACCATCTTGCTGTCACCCTTCAGATTAAGAAGTTAAAAATTCACTTTTTTACTATGTGTTAAATCTCAGGTAATTAACTGAATAAAACAAAGACAACTCTTTGAGGAAGTTAGTTCTACATGAAAATTAAAAACAAATAATAGATCTTAAATAAAAAGCAATATATTAATATATTTGAGGTTGACTATACCAGTGACTAATAAGTTTAGATAGAATGGAAGTTACCTAGAGATGCAAACTCTATAGAACATGTGGAACATATAATGCTTGGTATAAAAATAAACATTTTTAACTGGCTCAGATGTAACATTGAAAGTGAACACTAGAATCAGATGCCATAACACTGGCTTTCCAAAATTGTCAGGTGGGGCTGTGACCAACCCAACAGAAAAATCCATGGTACCCATAGTTTTCTAATTTTCTTAATTCAAAACCTGTGGGAAATATCTTTCAGATTTACAAACACATGTTCCTAATCACCACTCCCTGTGATAGAAAAAGAACATGGGTTTTAAAGTCACCTTAGGATAGATCAAGTTGGTTAGAGACCTACAATGAGTTTTCATTGTTCGGTACATATGGGAGCTGTATCTCCCCATGTGGGAATCCTACTGAATCTGAGCCAACATGCCTACTCTTGATTCATTAGACAATGAAAAAGAAATGATGGCAACCTGCCTCTTGATTCTGTGTCTCAGTGGCCAGCCACATGAAGACACACTAAAGAGCCACAGGGAGAACCTATCACAGCCTTTCCCAGGGTGAGTAGGTCTCCCCAGGGTGTCCAGGAAGATGACCACAGAGAGGAAAGCATCCAAATCCACTCAGCTACTCTGAAGTCAAAAGGCAGACAGGAATCATCAAGTTTGCTTCAACAGCAAAAGAACTGTGTATCACAGGAATGGGACACCAGTGAGGTACCCCCTTCAGGACGACAGCTAGGGGACATGCTAATTCACAAAATCTCGCTATGTCATCTGTCCAGGGACTGAGTTAGCTGGGGCCACTGTAGGAGAGTCATGAGACGGGATGGCTGATGCTCCTTTGTATTCTCTCCCATAGGACTGTCCTACTTCTCCATGAATAGCTCATTTGTTTCAAGAAGGAACAATCAGAAATTGGTCCTTTTAATGTCAGGAAGAAAGAAATAAGAGAAGGAAGGTTGAGGAAGAAAGAGAACGTGAGAATGGACAGTGGCAGATAACAGGAATTTAGGAATTGAGTTTGTCAGGCAAAGTGCTGGATCCTTAATTTACATCTTTATGTTGAATTCTTACAAGGGTCTGGTGGGGTACATATTTATTGTCTTGTCTTGCTGATGAGGAACCAGAGGTCCAGATGGGAAAAAAAAAAAAAATTCTGTGCAAGGGTGAAAACTCAAGTCTAACTAACTGTACAACATCCTTCAACCAAACCACTCCCAAAACTAGGGCCTTTAAAACACTTGAGGGCAGCCTTCATTCAGGCTGTTGAATATGAGAGCTAAAGCAACAAATCTGAGAGCCAATTAGAGCTTATGTCCTGAGGAGAAATCTATTAATAAACATTTTCTCTGCCCTGGCAGACTGCAGATGAAAATCTATCTTCCTGTGATAGCTAATGAGCTGTCAGGGAGACAGAAAAGCCTAAGAATTTACAGTTTTTGAGAGGAAAGTGTGTGGGGAGAAAGAATAGCCCTAGGGGAAAGGTCTGAGACCATTGCATTGCCAGGTCGTTGACCTCAAAGAAAATGTTTAAAATGAATGATCCCACTAGACTGTGTATTCAAAAAGAAAAGCAATGGTTAGGACTACTTTCATTTAAAAATGAATTTTCTGTTTTAAAATTAGATCCTGCCCACCTCTAACCTCTGGTATTCCCACACCCAGAATTCTCACAAGAAGTCCTTTCCTGATAAACTCTGTCTGGCACGGAATGGGTGGCAAGTTCCCTCCCTTCCTGGGCCAGAAGTCCCTTCAGAACGCCACCTCCACTTGTAGCTCAATGTCACTGTTCCAACGCTTTCTTTTATAACTAAAGGACTCAAGTCATGGACACAACCCTTAATAACATACATAAAAAGATTATACATATAAGATGAAAATACGTATCATTCTTCTATTTCCAACCACGTGACCCAGTTTGTATAACTAATCCTGGAGTAGACTGTGTGTCAGGAAGTAAGGGGGAGGCTCCTGAGGTCAACTTCTCAGCACAGCTCACTGTATCTCTAGAGGGAGCTTTCCCAAGGTCATCACTGCAGAGGGAAGAAGGGGTAAGCAAACTGGCTTTTCTGTGTCTGGCATGTCTCCAGCGTTAGGGTGTTACAATTTATAGAAACAATTAGACCTTTGGCTGTTGCAAATAAACTTGAGGGCTCTCCCAGGAGAAAGAATCTTGGTCTTCAATGAGAAGATCAGATCAGATCAGTCACTCAGTCGTGTCCGACTCTTTGCAACCCCACAAATCGTAGCACGCCAGGCCTCCCAGTCCATCACCAAATCCCGAAGTTCACTCAGACTCGCGTCCATCGAGTCAGTGATGCCATCCAGCCATCTCATCCTCTGTCGTCCCCTTCTCCTCCTGCCCCCAATCCCTCCCAGCATCAGAGTCTTTTCCAGTGAGTCAACTCTTCGCTTGAGGTGGCTAAAGTACTGGAGTTTCAGCTTTAGCATCATTCCTTCCAAAGAAATCCCAGGGCTGATCTCCTTCAGAATGGACTGGTTGGATCTCCTTGCAGTCCAAGGGACTCTCAAGAGTCTTCTCCAACACCACAATTCAAAAGCATCAATTCTTCGGCACTCAGCCTTCTTCACAGTCCAACTGTCACATCCATAGATGACCACAGGAAAAACCATAGCCTTGACTAGACGAATCTTTGTTGGCAAAGTAATGTCTCTGCTTTTGAATATGCTATCTAGGTTGGTCATAACTTTCCTTCCAAGGAGTAAGAGTCTTTGGCTGCGGTCACCATCTGCAGTGATTTTGGAGCCCAGAAAAATAAAGTCTGACACTGTTTCCACTGTTTCCCCATCTATTTCCCATGAAGTGATGGGACCGGATGCTATGATCTTCATTTTCTGAATGTTGAGCTTTAGGCCAACTTTTTCACTCTCCACTTTCACTTTCATCAAGAGGCTTTTGAGTTCCTCTTCACCTTCTGCCATAAGGGTGGTGTCATCTGCATATCTGAGGTTACTGATATTTCTCCCAGCAATCTTGATTCCAGTTTGTGCTTCTTCCAGCCCAGCGTTTCTTATGATGTACTCTGCATATAAGTTAAATAAGCAGGGTGACAATATACAGCCTTGACGTACTCCTTTTCCTATTTGGAACCAGTCTTTTGTTCCATGAGATGTTAATCAGATACACCAGCAAAGTTTTCATGTTTCAGCTATGGGTTTAGATATAGTAATACTGAGGTCTACACCTTCAGTGTTCACAGTCAGACTCCTGAGTGGGGTACTTCACCTCCTCCCTGACCCTGAAGACTGGGCCCCTTGGGACAGGGACAGGTTTGTTTTCCAGCCTTTCCAAGGCTGCTCCCTCCTTACACTCCTGCCACACACCCTTCCCACTGGTGAGCACTCTTGCTCCATCTTCTAAGCCATTCTCTTTGCTAGTTGGATTTCTCAGGGCCCACATTTCTCTCTCTTATCACCCTATATCCATTCTTGAGAAAATCCACTCTCGAGGCTTTGGGGTCAGTAGCCCCCACGTCCCCATCTCCAGCCCAGCTCACACTTCTTCACAGGACAGTGTGGCTAAAAGCAGGGGCCCTGCAGTCAGACTGCCTGGGTTTGAAACCTGGTCCAACTGACGTGCTGGCTGTGTGAATTATACAAGAGATTTAACGTCTATATGGGCCTCAGTGTTCTCCTCAGTGAAATGGCAACACTAAGAGTACCTTCACTGTGGAGTTACTTGAGGACTGTGTGTTACTGCAGGTAAAGCACTTAGGACAGTATTGGGCACATCAGATGTACTCGAAAATGTTAGTGGGTATTGCTAATACTACTACAACTAGTAATACTACTATTACACAATTGAAACAGCTATCCAGATGTCCCTCATGTGCCTTAAAGTCAGTATTTATTTAATGCAACTGTATGCCTGATAGTTCTAGACGCTGTGTCATTCAACCCTCACATCCCTGCAGTGTAGTGTTCTGGTTATCTACTGCTTCACAACAAACTATTCCAAACTTACCACCATCAAACAACAACCACTTTATGACACACATGAATACTGACTTGGAAATTGATACAGCAGAGATATAGCAGGGGTAACTGTTTTTCAAAATGTCTAGGGGTGAGTCAAACAGGAACTGATATCAACCAAAAACTTCACAGACATGTCTGGCACCCGAGCTACGACTTAAAATGCTGGGTTTGGCTAGGACTGTTGACTGGTACAACCTCTGCACAACTTCTCAGGTGATGTGTGCTTCTCAGAGCACGACACCTGGGTTCTAACAGGTAGTGTACCTGCGAAAGACATCAGAGAGCGAGTGTTCCAAGAGTACCAGGTAGAAACTGCAAGACCTTTTATGATCTACCCTCAGGAACCACACAGCACTGACTCTGCCACACTCAACTGGTTGAAGGAATTGCAAACCCGCTCAGATTCAAGAGTAAGGCATGTAGATCCCATCTTTTCTTAGGAAGAGTGTCAAAGAAGTTTTGGTCCTTTAAAAAAAATTGCCACAGGCAGGTACCTGTGGCACCTATTATGGCAGCTATTATCATGGCTTTAATAATGAAGAGCCAGAAACTTAGAGAAATAAAGTAACTTGAAAAAGATGATACAGTTAGTTGCTGAGAGTCTAGATTTGAACCCAAGATTTTTATGTCAGGTATGGGTTATTTCTTATTTATCCTGCAAAATGCATCCCCTCATCTCCTCCTTCTTATCCTCCCCCATCAAACAATAGATTTAGCTAGTGGAAGATGGAACCAGGACTATTTTCAAATATTACTGATGTGATACCGAACAAACTTCCCATTTACCTTCCCTATACCTGCTATACCTTCCCTGGAATGTTCACTTTCGATCAAGATTGGGATTCATCCCAATGTGGACCAAGATGGCAATAAAGAAGTCTCCTGAACCTCCCTCCTGCCATGGACACCTGAATGTACAGCTATACAAGCAGAAAGTCCCTTTGAGAGAAATTCAGAAATGACTTGGTGACTCCTACACATTAAGCAAATAAGAAAATGCTCACACCATCAAAACGGGTGGGAACTCTGAGACACAATCTCACCATAAACCCCACCAGCCCTGGCACGAGGCCATACAATTGGGATGGAACCCCCAACTTCCAACTTCTTGTTGAAGAACAAAGAATCTGGACCACACATCTAGCATCCAAACTTTTAAGACTCCCACTGAGGGGTGGGATCCCAAAACATCACGTTCTGAAAGACAATAGGGCTTGCATTCACATGTATCACAAAACTACAGCAAAGAGCAGTTCTTTCCCCTGCTACTTTTACTGTGGCATAATTGACATATAACACTGTATTGGTTTTTGTGTATACCATGATGACTCGATATATGTATATATTGAGAAATGATTACAGTAAGTTTAGTTAATATCCATCATCTCACAGTTATAATTTTTTGCTGAAACATTTACTTTCAGCAACTTTTAATACATGATATAGTATCATTAACTATAGTCACCATTCTGTACCTTACATCCCCAGGACTTATTTTATCTTACATAAAGTTTATATCTTTCAACCACTTTTACCCATTTCACCTACCTTCACTCATTTTACCCACCTCCAGCTCTGAAGTGAAGTGAAGTTGCTCAGTCATGTCCAACTTTGCGACCCCATGGACTATAGCCTACCAGGCTTCTCCATCCATGGGGTTTTCCAGGCAAGAATACTGGAGTGGGTTGCCATTTCCTTCTCCAGGGGATCTTCCCAACCCAAGGATCGAACCTGGGTCTCCCTCATTGTAAGCAGACGCTTTACGTCTGAGCCACCAGGGAAGCCCCACCCCCAGCTCTAGCAACCTCCAATCTACTCTGTGTGTGTATGAGCTTGGTTTTCTGGATTCCACATATAAGTGAGATTGTATGAATTTGTCTTTCTGTGTCTGACTTATTTAACTTAGCATAATATCTTTAAGGTCCATCTATGTTGCTGCAAATGGCAGGATTTTCTTCTTTTATCACATGTATTATATATATATATATATATATATATATATCTTTTATAGTATATCATATATACATATAAACATATATATCTTTTATAGTAAATCATATATATACACATATAAATATAAATATCTCTCTCTCTCTCTCTCACATCTTCTTTATTCATCTATCATGGGCATGTAGGTTGCTTCCATGTCTTGGCTATTATAAATAATGCTGCAGTGAAAATAGAGGTATAGATATCGTTTCAAGATAGTGCTTGTGTTCCCTTCAAATACATACCCAAAAGACTGAAACTGCCAGATCATATGGTAGTTCTATTTTGAATTTCCTGATTAACTGTTTTCCACAGTGGCTGCATCAATTTACTTTCCCATCAACAGTGTACAAGAGTTCCCTTTTCTCTGAATCCTTGTCAACACTTACCTTTTATCGTTTTGATAACAGACATCCCTAACAGCTATGAGGTGGTAACTCATGAGGTTTTATTTGCATTTCTCTGATGTGGAGCATCTTTTCATGTACTTATTAATGACATGCATGCCTTCTTTGGAAACATATCTACTCAGTTCCTCTACCCAGCTTTTATTAAAAAAAAAAAAAAAAACTTATTTAAAATTTGTTTGTTTTTGTGTTACTGAGTTGTAAGAGTCCTTTTTATATTTTGGATATTCATCCCTTATATACAATTTGCATCAGAGAAGCAGTTCTTAATGGGTGTGCAAACACTCATTACGGCTATCCTCCCTGGGCTCAGTGCAGAGGGACCAGGCAAAAATACCCACTCCCAGTCTTTCTTCTCCAAAAAGGGGTCTGACTGCATATGTTACAAGCTGCTGCCTGAATATCCAATTTCTGACTAGCATGCATTTTTGTGCCCAAAAGAACCAATGGGCACTTTACCTACCTTCTATCCCTAGCTCAAACATTAAAATCAAGTCACCAGTATCTACTTGGAATGAGACTGTGCTCACATCTAATGCCCAAACTCTTATGGCTGCCACCTGGGAGATGGGCCCCTAAATCACCAAGCTATATAGCCAAGAGGATTTATATTCATGAATCTCACAAGATCATAGCAAACAAAGAAGCAGCTTTTAAACAGGAATGGAAGCAACTCCCACAGATATTCACCTGTGTAAAGTACAGAGAGAACAGGCAAAACATTCATATCCTAGCGTCTCCCTGTGAGGGGTTTTAATTACACACTTTCCCAGCTGCTTCTAAGGGTTTAGCTTCTAACCAGCCTGCATCTAGGTGCTGACTGTGATGTTCACTTTTGGAACACTGATGAATCTTGGCACAGCCTCAACTACTGAGAACCACTAAGAAAAAGATGGTGGAATGTAAAGGTTTGAGGGGCAACCAGAAGCTGGGGCTGGGTTTTTGACAAGGATCACCTACTACATAAGACGAGTTTGTCAAGACTTAAAAAGGTGACTGCTTTATCTAATGAATAAAAACTGATGCAGAGAGTAAAGGAAAATGGAGCTAAGTTATTTATCCAATAGAGAGTTCAAAATAACACTCACAAAGATGCTTAGCAAGGTCAGAAGAGCAATGAATGAACAAAGTTAGAATTTCAACAAAGAGAAAGTATTTTAAAAATATTTTTTTAAGTATTAAACAGAAATCATAGAGCTAAAGAGTACAACAATTGAGCTGAAAAATTCAATAGAGAGGTTCAAGAACAGACTAGATCAAGCAGCAGAAAGGATCAGTAAACTCAAAGACAGGACTGTGGAATTCAACCAATTAGAGGAACAAAAAGAAAAAAGAACGAAGATATCTTTAGGGACTCATGGGACACCATTAAGCAGAAAAATGTACACATTATATAGATCTTAAAAGGAGAAGACAGAAAGAAAGCTTATTCATAGAAATAATGGCTGAAACTTCCCTAACCTAAGGCAAGAAACAGACACCAGATCCAAAAAGTACCTAACAAGATGACTCCTAAAGAGACCCACACTGAGATGCGCTATAATTAAAGTGTCAAGTGTTGAAGACAAGGAGAGTCTTAAAAGCAGCAAGAGAAAAGCTGGTTATGTACAAGGAAACCCCCATTAGACTATCAGCAGAGTTTTCAGTAGAAACTTTGCAGGCCAAAAGGGAGTAAGATGATGTATTTAAAGTACTGGAAGGAAAAAAAATCTGCCAACCAAGAATACTCTATCTGGAAAATGTGTCCTTCAGAACTGAAGAAGAAACGGTTTTCCAAAGAAAAGCTGAAGGAATTAATCACCACTAGCTCCGCTTTACCAAAAAAAAAAAAAAAATGTGAAAGGGAGTTCCTCAAGCTGAAATGAAACAACATAATAACATAAAAATATTGACAAACCTGTATGCAGGTCAGGAAGCAACAGTTAGAACTGGACATGGAACAACAGACTGGGTTCCAGATAGGAAAAGGAGTACGTCAAGGCTGTATATTGTCACCCTACTTATTTAACTTATACACAGAGTACATCATGAGAAACGCTGGGCTGGATGAAGCACAAGCTGGAATCAAGATTGCCAGGAGAAATATCAATAACCTCAGATATGCAGATGACACCACCCTTATGGCAAAAAGGGAAGAGGAACTAAAAAGCCTCTTGATGAAAGTGAAAGAGGAGAGTGAAAAAGTTGGCTTAAAGCTCAACATTCAGAAAACTAAGATCATGGCATCTGGTCCCATCACTTCATGGGAAATAGATGGGGAAACAGTGGCTGACTTTACTTTATTGGGCTCCAAGATCACTGCAGATGGTGATTGCAGCCATGAAATTAGAAGATGCTTACTCCTTGGAAGGAAAGTTATGACCAACCTAGATAGCATATTAAAAAGCAGAGACATTACTTTGCTACAAAGGTCCATCTAGTCAAGGCTATGGTTTTTCCAGTAGTCATGTACGGATGTGAGAGTTGGACTATAAAGAAAGCTGACCACAGAAGAACTGATGCTTTTGAACTGTGGTGTCGGAGAAGACTCTTGAGAGTCCCTTGGACTGCAAGGAGATCCAAACAGTCCATCCCAAAGGAGATCAGTCCTGGTTTGAAGGACTGATGTTGAAGCTGCAACTCCAATACTTTGGCCACCTCATGTGAAGAGCTGACTCATTTGAAAAGACCCTGATGCTGGGAAAGATTGAGGGCAGGAGGAGAAGGGGACAACAGAGTATGAGATGTTTGGATGGCATCACCGACTCAATGGACATGAGTTTGGGTAAATTCCAGGAGTTGGTGATGGACAGGGAGGCCTGGCGTGCTGCGGTTCATGGGGTTGCAAAGAGTCAGACGTGACTGAGCTACTGAACTGAACTGAATAAAAAAAATATACGGCACACTGGTAAAGGTAAATATATATGTTAGGCTACCAAAAAATGTCTTAAGAAATATAAGAAGACTGAAATCATATCAAGTATCTTTGCCAACCACAATGATATAAAACTATAAATCAATTACAAGAAAACTGGAAAATTCCCAAATATGTAGATATTAAACAACATGCTTCTAAACCATCAATGGGCCAAAGAAGAAATCAAAAGAGAAAAATTTTTTTGAATATTGAGGAAAATGAATATGGAAATACAATGTACCAAAATTTATGGGATGCAGCAAAGGCAGTACTAAGAAAAAAATTTATAGTGGCAAATGCCTACTGACATTAGGAAAACAGAATGATCTCAAATAAGAAACCTAACTGTACAATGTAAGGTATTAGAAAACAAACTGAGCTCAAAATTAGAAGCAAGGATATAACAAAAAACAGAGCAGAAAATAAATAAATACCAGAAAAACAATAGAAACAAATTCAATTAAACTCAAACCTATTTTTTAGAAAGGTAAACAAAATTAACAAACATTCAGCCATTATTATTAAATTAATAAATTATGTCATTAACTGATACAAGGAACTCACACAACTCAATAGCAAAAAAGAAAAACCCAATTAACCTAATTAAAATAAGTCAAAGAACCTGAATAGAGTTTCTCTGAAGAGGAAATACAAAGGTACAGAAAAAGGTTTTCAATATCACTAATCATTTGTGTGTGTGTGTGTGCACGCACAATCAGTCAAGTCTGACACTTCGCAACCTCATGGACTGTAGCCCGCCAGGCTCCTCTGTCCATGGGATTTTCCAGGCAAGAATACTGGAGTGGATTGCCTTTTCCTTCTCACCACATTAGAGAAACACAAATCAAAATCACAATGAGATATCACTTTATACCTTTAGTATGTCTATTATCAAGAAAGACAAGAGATAACCAGTTATCTAACCCCATATAACTGCAGCTTAGGAGCAAGAGACTAATTCAGTTAGGCCCAATCATTTTATATAACTATAGAGATAATAAGATAAAGGCTTTAAGCTACTATGTTTGGGGGATAGTTTGCTATTCAGTTACAAATAACAAAAACAATCATCTACATAATTTTGCCTTCATTCTTTTATTTTTTGTATTTATCAGTTTCTCAAATAGTCATAGAATCTTGCGGTCAGAATAAATTTAATTCACTTGAAATCTTGAATAATTAATCTTGTATTTTTAAAATTTACAGTGGAGGCTCTCTCTAGTTAGTTCCAAATCTATGTGTGAAAGAATGATTCTATCTACTCCACTCTTTGGTCCCCGAACACTGGTGGCAGTATGAGCTGCTGCTGTCACTGGTTGCCATGTAACAGTTCAGAGCTGAGTTAATTACCTCCACTCCCTCTGTGGTAATTGTTAGAGCAACATGAGATTTGAAGGTGGCCAATTTATGTGAACTGTCAGGTGTACATTCATTGTTGACTAAAACGTTCCCATAGATGGTCATTCAGTTCAGTGCAGTTCAGTTCAGTTCAGGCACTCAGTCCTGTCTGACTCTTTGCAACCCCATGAATTGCAGCACGCCAGGCTTCCCTGTCCATCACCAACTCCCGGAGTTCACTCAGACTCATGTCCATTGAGTCAGTGATGCCATCCAGCCATCTCATCCTCTGTCGTCCCCTTCTCCTCCTGCCCCCAATCCCTCCCAGCATCAGAGTCTTTTCCAATGAGTCAACTCTTCGCATGAGGCGGCCAAAATACTGGAGTTTCAGCTTTAGCATCAGTCCTTCCAAAGAAGTCCCAGGGCTGATCTCCTTCAGAATGGACTGGTTGGATCTCCTTGCAGTCCAAGGGACTCTCAAGAGTCTTCTCCAACACCACAGTTCAAAAGCATCAATTCTTCGGGGCTCAGCCTTCTTCACAGTCCAACTCTCACATCCATACATGACCACTGGAAAAACCATAGCCTTGACTAGACAGACCTTTGTTGGCAAAGTAATGTCTCTGCTTTTGAATATGCTATCTAGGTTGGTCATAACTTTCCTTCCAAGGAGTAAGCGTCTTTTAATTTCATGGCTGCAGTCACCATCTGCAGTGATTTTGGAGCCCAGAAAAATAAAGTCTGACACTGTTTCCACTGTTTCCCCATCTATTTCCCATGAAGTGATGGGACCAGATGCCATGATCTTAGTTTTCTGAATGTTGAGCTTTAAGCCAACTTTTTCACTCTCCACTTTCACTTTCATCAAGAGGCTTTTGAGTTCCTCTTCACTTTCTGCCATAAGGGTGGTGTCATCTGCATATCTGAGGTTATTGATATTTCTCCTGGCAATCTTGATTCCAGCTTGTGCTTCTTCCAGCCCAGCATTTCTAATGATGTACTCTGCATATAAGTTAATTAAGCAGGGTGACAATATACAGCCTTGATGTACTCCTTTTCCTATTTGGAACCAGTCTGTTGTTCCATGTCCAGTTCTAACTGTTGCTTCCTGATCTGCATATAGGTTTCTCAAGAGGCAGGTCAGGTGGTCTGGTATTCCCATCTCTTGAAGAATTTTCCACGGTTTGTTGTGATCCACACAAAGGCTTTGGCATAGTCAATAAAGCAGAAGTAGATGTTTTTCTGGAAATTTCTTCATTTTTCCATGATCCAGCAGATGTTGGCAATTTGATCTCTGGTTCCTCTGCCTTTTCTAAAACCAGCTTGAACATCTGGAAGTTCATGGTTCATGTATTGCTGAAGCCTGGCTTGGAGAATTTTGAGCATTACTTTACTAGCATGTGAGATGAGTGCAATTGTGCGGTAGTTTGAGCATTCTTTGGCATTGCCTTTCTTTGGGACTGGAAAGAAAACTGACCTTTTCCAGTCCTGTGGCCACTGCTGAGTTTTCCAAATTTGCTGGCATATTGAGTGCAGCACTTCGACAGCATCATCTTCCAGGACTTGAAATAGCTCAACTGGAATTGCATCACCTCTACTAGCTTTGTTCGTAGTGATGCTTTCTAAGGCCCACTTGACTTCACATTCCAGGATGTCTGGCTCTAGGTGAGTGATCACACCATCGTGATTATCTGTGTCGTGAAGATCTTTTTTGTGCAGTTCTTCTGTGTATTCTTGCCACCTCTTCTTAATATATTCTGCTTCTGTTAGGTCCATACCATTTCTGTCCTTTATCGAGCCCATCTTTGCATGAAATGTTCCCTTGGTATCTCTAATTTTCTTGAAGAGATCTCTAGTCTTTCCCATTCTGTTGTTTTCCTCTATTTCTTTGCATTGATCGTTGAGGAAGGCTTTCTTATCTCTTCTTGCTATTCTTTGGAACTCTGCATTCAGATGCTTAGGAAGCATAAATAAGAAGGCTTAGAAAGTTTGAGTTATGGCAAAGGCAATAAACATGGTAATAAGGAATGTTATATTGAACAAATACAAAATAAGAACCCACAACAGCATGAAACTGAAAAAAAAAATTAACTATACTTTTGAGAAAAAATAATTATCATAGGAAAAAATTCATCTAAACTTAATTTTCTCTCAAATATTTGCCTTATAACTTTAATTTCACTGCATTTATAATGCACAGTATTTCTCCCAGTTACTTCTATTTACTAATTCATTCAACTAATATTTATTAAGTTACTTACATGAGCTAGACATAGACTGTGCTAAATTCCTGGATTGAAGAAATATGAGAATGATAGTCATACCTCAACCAATCCATAGTTTAATATGGTAGACAGAAAAGTAGACAAAAAAATAAAAATAAAAATCCACTTTAAGTACTATACCAAGATAAAATAAAATAAAAGATATTCTATAAGAAAGGCAGCCTAAGAGGTTAAGAGAGGGATTTCCTGGAATAAAATGATTGAGATTAGAGCTGAGTCTTGAAGGATTAGACTTCCCTGGTAGCTCAGTTGGTAAAGAATCTGCCTGCAATGCAAGAGACCTGGGTTCGAATCCTGGGTCCAGAACATCCCCTGGAGAAGGAAATGGCAACCCAGTCCAGTATTCTTGCCTGGAGAATTCCATGGACAGAGGAGTCCGTGGGATCGCAAGTCGGCCACGACTTAGAGACTAAACCACCACTTCCCTGTCTTGGTCTTTGGTCTAGTCTCCTGGCCAGGGTCCATCAGCCAGGACAAATGTTTACTGAGCATGTTTGCAGGAGTTTGGCCTGGGTCCTTGCTGAGTCAGCACCTTCTCCCTCACAAGGATGAGTCAGCAGTCATAAAGTGGCCTTCTCCGCCCAGTTAGAGCTCATCCAGTGGCTCACAAAGGACAGCATTGCTCAGATGGCTCAGACCCTGAGGACTGAGTAATCTCAATGTTAACTTTACCTTTTGATGTAGAAAGGGCTTATTCAGTCAACTTTGCTTTGCACGCATCTCCACCCCACTCAACCACCCAACATCTCTTTTATTCAAGTCAAGAAATCTTCTCTTCCTCTAACTTTCTGAATTTAGCTAATTATTGTGAACCCTACTGGAACTTTTAATTCTGGCATTTCAGTCTTGAGATAAGACTGATAGCCCTGCCTTCAGTTGGTTTTTATATTACTGGAATGATCTTTTCTTTTCTCCCCTGTGTTCTCCTGCCTCCTTTCCTTCATCAGATTCTTACAGTGTTAATGATCCCTTAGGTCCTACTCCAGCCTCTTCCACGGAAAACTGGATGCATGAGGTCACTCATCATGTGGTCACCATCATAGAGCAGGGCAGCAAAGGTCCCTAATTTCACCCCAAATTACTAGGAAGTCTTTTCTTTAAGACCTACTTTGACTGCTAACCATGCTGAAAGACAGTTGCTTTTAGAGACTAATTTCCCTGGATTATTTATTTTCCAGCAGGATAAGATTTAAGATTACCTAGTTGCCAAACTTCGGAGAAGGCACTGGCACCCCACTCCAGTACTCTTGCCTGGAGAATCCCATGGATGGAGGAGCCTGGTGGGCTGCAGTCCATGGGGTCGCAAAGAGTCGGACACGACTGAGCGACTTTACTTTCACTTTTCACTTTCATGCATTGGAGAAGGAAATGGCAACCCACTCCAGTGTTCTTGCCTGGAGAATCCCAGAGACGGGGAGCCTGGTGGGCTGCCGTCTATGGGGTCACACAGAGTCGGACACAACTGAAGTGACTTAGCAGCAGCAGCAGCAGTTGCCAAACTTAAACTGATAGCCTGAAGGGCAAATTTAACCAGCAGACAGATTTTATTTGGTATTCACAGTATTTTTAAGCATTTTGAATAAGTTACTCACATATATAATAACTAGATTTCACATTTTTAAAATATTTGAAAATCAAGCTTAAAAAAAAAAAAAAAAGTAGTGGATTTAGTATAATTCAGTGCACATTTCAATTGGGTTCAGTTATTTTGGGAGGAATACCTGCCCTTGAAATACAGACTCATGTTTCCATCTCACTTTAGCCCCTGCCCAGTGAACTGCACTCAGAGACTGCATGCATTCTCTTTTCCATTTCTGGACTAGTTTAACTCCCTCACTTTCCAGGAAAAAAACAAACAAACAAAAAAAATGAGACCCATAGAGACCTAAAGATTTTCCTGAGCTTAGAGTTGATGATACAAACAGAACCAGAACTTGAACATGGGTCTCCTCGTTCCACTTCATGGTGCTGCTTTTCTATCTTATTTACAGCCATAGCTACCTGCTCACTGTGATAAACTGCTTCAGGCTAGTGTCTGAGCAAAGATGGCAGAAGGACTGAACATCAAACTCCAAGAAAAGGGTAGTCATGGATCAAGACTTTAACATTGGATTTTAAAGAGGTTTGAGTATTTTGACATTTTCCCCCCTCATTCAATAATGCTTTTCTATAGCACATTAAAGCAGGTGTCTATGAAGGTCACAGGCAAATGTTTTTCTGGTCGTTGTACATCTTTGTCCCATGAGAAGATGTGCAATTCCTTCTCACAATGACTTCCAGTTAACTTGATGGGAGAGTCCAGTTGAATTATGTCAGTGTCACCGATGATTTTATAACAGAGATACGGTAGATTTTCATTTTATCCTTGGACCTGGTGGGTCCAAGCTAACAAACATTATTGTTGCACTCATAATCATAAATGTGAGTTTTGTTCCAATAAAGCATCCTGTCAGTTCTTACGGAGTAGACCCTTTTCTAAGTAATGAGATGGAGCCCTCCTTCACACCAGCCAGGACCAGTAAGTAGCAGAATTCGAAAAGATAAGCTTCCCCTCTTATCTCAATATATAGATGTATTATTATTAGTTATACTTGTTCCCCAGGAAGCTGATTAACAGAAAATAGCTCCTCTATATTTTTAATGAATGAGAGGCCCATTCCAACAAAAGCATGAAAACTTCAGATTGAGTAGAGCCTTTTTTTTTTTTTTTTTAATAACCTTTTCTTCTCCCCAGAGAGATGTCCGGGACTCACAATGAGGTGCTTTGTGAGCTTCCAGCCAAGGTTGATCTGGCACCTCCGTCACAGAGAGCATGTGCAGACCGTGACAGGTTTTCAGGGAAGCCACTTCCCACATGTGCTCCTTTGGTTCCCTCATTGGTGCTCGGGAACAGGAGGCTGGCTCCTCCCGGTGAGCTGGGTGCTATGACAGATTAGACTTTTATGCAAGAAAATCAGTCCTGCACAGTTGATGTACTGCTTTAAATTTAAAGACCCCTTGGGACCTGAAACTGTAAGGTAAGCAGGGCTCAGCCACAATTCTTGAACTTTCAAACTGTGAATGTAATTTGAGGACGTTTCTTAAAACTCTTTTTTGTTTAATGTGAAACTTTAACATGCTGCCTTCTCCTGCTGCCTTTAAGAATAACAGCTCACTGTCAAACATGCACATATAGCTCTGATTTAAAAAGACAAAAAAAAACAAAAACAAAAACAAACAAACCCCACAAACCCATTGCTTTAAAAAAAATTCTTCCAAAATGAAATAGTCACATTGATACGTTATACTTTTAAACTTGTGTGAACGTTCCCAGGATAGGCCAGGTTTTTTCTCTGCTCTCAGTGTAATAAGTATCCTTTAAAATGGGATCAAATTATCTTTGCCACTTGAAAATGGGTCTGTATGCAGGACTAGTGCTATAGAGAGAAAAGCCCAGTGGAATTGTAACCAAATGTCAGTCCAGGTCTGCGGGTCTGTATCTTAAGTGTCGCTGGCTGCCTGTTAATTTAAGCATGGGAGGGGAATTAGTGAAACCTGCTGTTACAGTGGTGTTGGCACTGCTCTGCAAGAGGTGGAAACTGCTGGGATCAGGTGTTGCTGTGTGCAGGCCAGTTCCTTGTGATTGTGGCAAATGAAGTTGGGAGGCTAGAAGTTACTCTAATGCAGACTAAGAGTCAGAGGCTTGTCAGACAAAAGATGCTACAGAACAAGTTCGACAGTATACATGTAAAGCAGTTACTTGTCTAATGCTGTTAACAAAAATCCCAATCTTTCCGTAGAAATTTATAGGTGCTTTTAATGTTTTCATTCAAGTTCAGACTCCAAGGGTGGAATACTTTCAGGTGGGATGCTTTCAGGTATCCAAATGATCCAAGAGAGAATCACTGTAAAATCTCTCTCTGTTGGAGGGGAAGAGAAGATGCTGAATCTTCTGTCTGTGCTCTGCAGGCCATAAAGGAGAAGACCAACACCTATATTCATGCTACTTCTTTTCTCTTAAATCTCTGCTGAGGTGCCTCTTCTCTCCTAGTTTGCCTTTGGCACTTCCATGAGGACTAAGTTAACTGTCAGTATCTTAAACTTTCCCTGAGATTTTCAAACCTCTTTTTGTGCCTTTTTTGTGGACAGCACCAACCTGCATCCACACAGATCAATTAGATTCTTGCTCATCATTGTCTTTCTCCCCATGACTTGTGGTCTATGTTGTTATACTGCCTCCAGGGCACATTCTTGGGATACAAGTTGCTTTCGGTTTTCAGGCTGAGAAGGTGAACCCCAGAGGGGCGAGGGCACCCTGCCTGAAGTCTGAAGTGGCAGTACAGGTGGGACCTGACCAGGACGCCATCTGCCTTCCAGGCATTCTCCCTTCCAGGATTAAGCTGCCTAACCTGGCCCCAGGTATTTCCATGAGCCTAGCCTTTGAACCACATTACTGATAAGCTGCACAGGGTTTAAGCAAAGTACTTACTCTAAGGATTAGAATGTCTAAGCTACCTTTGGCCTGAAGAGAAAAAAATTCCCTCACCAGGCACACAAAAAAGAATGTAGGAGAATGCAGAGTGGCTCTCTGAGGATTTTTCTCCTTCTCTCATTGCCCTGTTTCTTGCTAGTCTCGGCACAAATTTTTTTTTTTTTAATGGCTCAAGAGAAAAGGTGAGGTTCCTAAGGAAATGAGGCTGGGGCTGTTTACTTTGTACAGCTAGGACACCCAGGATGCGACGTTCACAAGGATAGGCAGTGGGCTTGGATTAGCATTCCAGTGCACCACCGCCTTGTGGGAAGAGTTATTTTTAACCTGACAATATTTCTGCACATCTGCAATCCAAATACCCTGTACGTGAGAATAAATATTTAGGCAATGTGTTAGCTTTGTTAACCAGACACTATATCACAGCCGTTCTTAGGAATTCCTTTTCTTATTTTAGTAAAATTAAAAGCAGGAGGGAAAAAAAAGAGTTGTGGGAGGAACAAAGGTGAAATATATTGCCTATGTCCGTTCAGGAAAAACTGCCTAATAAGGGATCATAATTTTTTTTTCAAGATTTCTCTCTTTATCTAAGGATGACATCTCCTCTATTGATTCACTGAAGTTCTCGTGTTTTTCATCTTTGAAAATCTTGAGTCTTTTCTTCATAGCTGCATTCAGACTCTGATTTCTCAGCATCACAATGTTTGGAGGAAGTTCCCAAAAGGTAGACAAAAGCACTAGAATTATAAGACTAAGAACAAGAATTCTCTGTCACTGTTAACAACCAAACCCTGCTGAAATCACCACCATTACAGAACTCATATTTAAAGAATCTCATTTGCCTCTAGAGCTAATAGTTTCCTTTTGTTATTTTTTTCACTTTTTATTGAATGAATGGAAGGCTGAAGGAATAGCTGAATTTATCTTCTACAATTTCACATCCCATGTGACGCACATTCCTTCAATAATTCTATAAGTTTTTACTGAGATTACCCAGCATGCAAATCTAGGTAAACAAAAACTGAGAGATACAGTTAGACCATTTATTTTTTAAAAGCTCTAGGAAAGTGAAGACTATGACTTAAAAGTTAATAACCTGACTATATCCTTTCACAGACAAGATGGAAGATAATTTAAATATTTTATCTATGTAATTTGGTGTATTAGGCAAAATAATAGAAAGTACAACCTATCACCTAGGTACCGGTAGCAGCACCACAGGGCTCAGGGAGACATGGCTGGCAATTTCCAGGAGCTTTTGGTGACTCCTATATGCCTGCCCTCTCAGACAGCCATAAATGTAGACCAGGAGGTAAGAACAGGGTCAAGCAGCAATCATGGCCCTGGGAACCACACTGGTTTTTAAAATCACAGTAGTAACAGTAAGATGGGTCAAGGGAAAAATAGCATTGGGATACCTATAGGGTGGGAGAATATTAAATATATGTCATATTCTTGATGTGATTCTATAGAGATGCCAGATGGTGGAGAAGTTGAGCAATTTCCTTGAGAAAATACTTGGAATAAAGTGCCTGGACGTCATCCTAGCCACGTTTGCCAGCGCTTATTTTAAGTAGGAGGTTAAGTTAAGTAGGAGGTGTCCAAAGACACCATTGCTGTCTTTAGACAGTTTCAAGAGGAACTTAGACATATTGCTTAATTTTCGCAAACTGGCAAGATTCAAAAATGGTTTATTAAAGGAGTGGTTTGTGGAACAACTGAAAGAGATGCTAGTGGATTCCTAGAATTAGAATAGATTTACTAAAAAAAAAAAAAAAAAATCACCTTGATGGTCACATTTCTTTTCTCTAATGTATTGTTAGCTTGGTAGACAGCATGTAAAAGCAGATAGCCAAAGGTAATTTGATCTAAAGCAAATTGGTCAACACAATAAATTAGTTGAAAATGAAGATCTTCCATCATTATGGGTGACAAAACATAGGACAGCTTTATAAAGCTGTAGGTATCTGTAAACATTATTTTACACTTTTCAGAACTTTTTGTTTATATCACTATGTACATCCTTTATCTTCAAACAATTACTCTGTCTTTATTGAAAAAGTTTGAACAATTAAGGAATCGCTCAAGAAAACCTAAGCATCAAGCAAAAGGAGCTAATTATTTGAAGCTAATAAAGTAATTAAACAATAGACCATCACTGTGATTTATGTATTATTTTAGACTTTTTAAGCAAACACATGCTCATTATGGGAAAATTATAAATACAAACCAGAAAAAAATTGTTTAACATAATGATATTTAAATAGGGCTGACCAATGATTTCACATTAGAGTATGATAGGCTTTAATATGTGTTTCTGATGACTAACATATGATATTTTACTTACCATATGGCATTTGAAACCTAGTATATTTTTTAAAAATAATCCATCAGTTGATAGACATTTACATTCTAATTAATTGCTGAATAGTCAGATTGTTTCATTCTACATTATAAGTAGGCTTAATAGGAATAACTAACTGGAAATGAGCTAGAAATTTAAGAAATTAAACTATTGAGAAAAGGCAAAATATGAACAAAAATATATAAGGTGAAAAATGGGTCACAATTCTGTCCAGAGTATACAAAAAATGACCAACTTTGAAAAAACGCCGATTGGCATTATTCTGTTTTAACTAGATCGTTGTTTTGACAAAACTGTCTTCTTGAACAAATTGTTTTTTGTCAAATTGCTTTTAGCTAAATTAAATCTGGCCAAATTAGTGGGAAACATTGTTCAAGGAAATGCCATAGACGAAATACTACTTACCACATGAACTTCAGTGGGGCATTGTGTAATTCTTTCATGATGTTATTGGAGACAAGATTAAGAAATATGAGCTGAGCTAATGCAATTAGAAGATTAATAACTGGTTGAATGAACATACTTAGAGATACTTCTTAGCAACTGGGGATAGGGGGAGCTGATTGGTGTTGGCTTATTAAAAAAACTCTGTTATTGGTCTTATCCTAATATTTTCACTTTAGATAAGTGTATGTTTAACAAATTTCTTAATATATTATTGCTTTGACATCATCAAAATCCAAACACATCTTAACATGTTGGAATAATGATCTGAATCTCCCTAGACCTTTACAATAATGACAAATATAAGATTATTTAGTTGGTTTGTAAGTATAAATGTACAAATACCAGTTGGAAGAACTTGTGCTTGTGAAATAAAACTTTGTAATTTTGGTTGATAGTAATAAATTCTATACATTGTAGACGAGGCAATGTGGCCTTTGGTGACATTGTTAGAAACATAATGGAGGAGTATGCATGCGACATGCTACACGCAGAGACCTGCGCCAACTACAGTGCAAGCCTTTAGTTACAGCCCAACCCGCGTGATTTCTGTTGCTTGTGAGTATACATTCCATCCTTGAACTACCCTTGAATCCTACAGTCCAAATTATTGGTCAATTCATATGATGACTTTAAGACTTCCTATTCCAAAGGATCTTTTCATTTCAAGGTTACTGAGGCATCTGTGGGTGAATATAGAGAGGAGGGTAGTAGTTAGCCCAGAAGGGCAGGGGAAACCTTTAAGTCTCTACAAGATTAAGAATAATTGATTAAATTTTATAACAAAGTATGGTTGGACAGTCAGGACCCTGTAGGACAGGGTCAGGTAAGAAAATAGTCTTCAATTGTGTCAGCAACCAGGGGAAAGATTTCAGATGCAGTGGAACAAATTGTGGAAGTCTCAAAGGACAAGGACCATCTGAGATCCAGGAGACAGTGTGGAACACACCAGCCGAGCCAAGGCATGAGAGGCTGGAAAATGCATGAATTCACTCTGAATGACAGAAAGACTCAGGAGAGAAGGGAAACCACCGATGAGCTGACCTCTTTTCCCTGTGCCACTGCTAGGACTGTGTTTACATGGTAGACTTCTGCGTTCCTTTCCATTTGTTTCTACAAGGGTTGCTTTCCTGTGTCTGTGCTCCTGTTTACCATCTGTATCTGTTGATGATTGGCTCAAGGCTGAGTCTTTATCCCAGGTCTGCAAGTGATTCTCAGAAACCTATGATTTCCATCGCTCTTAGAGTCACTGGAAAGAAGTCAGTACATAGTGTGACTTACAGCACGGCCTAAGATTTAGAGCTAGGCCCTGCAACATGCCAGCTTTGGGAAAGGCATGTAAGGGTTATCAGTCTGTTTCCTCATGGGTAAAAATAGAGATCATAATAGTATTAACCTGGTAGAGCTGTCAGGAGAATGAAATAAAATCACGCCTGGTAAGCCAGCTAGCATGGCAACTGGAACATTCAATAAAGTGTTTAATTCCTATTGTTGTTGCTTTTAATTAGCCTCCATTCCAACCCTGTATATACCCTGGGAAAGAGAATTTACTTCTAGTAACCAAAACTGGTCCAAGAATATTCCCTGCTGCTGCTGCTGCTAAGTCTCTTCAGTAGTGTCCGACTCTGTGAGACCCCATAGACGGCAGCCCACCAGGCTCCCCCGTTCCTGGGATTCTCCAGGAAAGAACACTGGAGTGGGTTGCCTTTTCCTTCTCCAATGAACGCTGTGTAAACTGAATAGATAATGTATCCCATATACATGATTTACCACTTCTCAAATACATGTAGGTTCTTTTGTGGTTAATAAGAACTAAAAGCTGTATAATAAGCGTTATGTAGCACTGTGTGAAATTCTCCAACAATAAGAGCAAACATTATATAGTACTTAATTTGACAGATATCCCAAACACTTTAACTATATTATTACCTGACTTACTCTTCAGAGCTCCCTATGACGTAGAAACTTGAATTATTCCTAGTTTTCACATGCTGACACTGAGGTAGAACAGTGCAGGATGGAACTGGCATTCAAAACCAAGCAACTGGATACAAGGTGTCTCAGCTTGTAACCACTGTGTTCAATTAACATTGCCAAGGAGTCTTCTCTCTAGCTTGTGTGTAATTCCTAGACTAAAATGGCGTCTAAGATTCCATCCATAATGCTACCCATAAATGCTATGATTCTGTATAGTGAGTCCTGAACCATATATCTGTAACATTTAAATAGCATGCATTCAGAGAATTGTTGGCCATTTCTTCTGAGATTCATGGAGATGGTGTATAAATTTTCTGCTGTTTACAGATTAAGAAGCTGTGGCATGCCATTCCCAGAAATTCTGCCAAAAGCCCTGGGGTCAAAGGCATGTGTAGACCTTACTAAAAGGCCAAGTCTCATTTTAGCAGCAGCTTCTCTTCCTTCAGGGGCAAGTCAGGTTATTTTATGTCTTGGTTTATCCCAGGCCCCTGTGGTCAGGGGCAGAGTATACTGACACATTTAGCCCAATGGCCTGCACTGAACCAGCCAAGTGACACTGACTTATGACCTCCCCCCTTGGGACCTTCATGAAGCATAAGTTATGACACATAAGAGAACCCTGGAGAGAGTCAAAGCTTGGCATTCATTTTATTTTTAGCTTAATGGTTCCCTCTTCTCTCATTTCAGATCAGTCCTTTCTCAATGGCTGCTTCTGAAAGCCGGCCAGCCTCTAGTTCAACAACATTACTTAGGCTCATTATTGGGAGAAACATGGGAAAGCCAAAATAAACAAGCACTTTTCCTTGCAAGAGAAAAAATATCCTAGGTAGTAATTCCTCCATATTCTGAAATGATCCTATTAGGCATTGTCTTTTCATCAAAATTAAATAGTACAAAGGAACTGGGAGAAGGGAGCTGGTGGAAAAAGCATCGTTTCTCTTGAGCTGCTGGTCAAAAGGAATAATTTGAATGTTCTTATTACTTACTTAGAGGTACAAAAGTAACCATTATTTCTTGACCATGATACGATCAAGTAGTATCCATGGATTGTTTTCTTATTTTTTGTCCTTCACTTGATATCCTCCTCCATGTTTTATAGCATTAGATTAAGAGTTCTTAATGTTTTTTTTCTGTCTTTTATGGGGGTGGGCATGGGGAATCATATATACCTTGAGAATATGAAAAATGCCACAGGGGTGCTTTCTTGAAGATTTTCATAAACTGCATAAGCTGTCAAAGGGTTCAGGTGTTGTCCTATTCTGATTTTTATGTACAATGAGTCACAGGTTAAAACGTGATCAAGAATTACCTTGAATAAGGAGCAGGGACTTGCCTTTAAGGAACCTGAGTTGTGTTGTTAGATGCTTCACTGATTGGTGCCTGACCTTGAAAGGGTGGCCTGGTAACAGGGACTCCATCTCTTCTGGCCTCCAGTTCGCTCATCATTGTGACATTTACAACATAGTTTATAAACAGTTTCTCCCACACTGTCTCATTGTATCCTTTTGGTCGAGAGGAGTAAGGTTTTTCAATTTGATAACTGAAATTCAAAACAAGCAACTTATTTCCTCCAGGTGAGAAAGAGTATTAGTAAGTCCATCCACATGCAGCAAGCTGTGAATGCCTCAAACTTTTAACAGAATTCAGTCATTGTAGCTCTGTGCTTCCTCAGAGAAGAAAACCTCAGAAGAAATGTACTATTTATGTTGAACCCCAAATGTTGATTTGTTCTTTCTCACTATGATACCAAAGACTCAATGACTGTGAAAGCGAATTGAATGCGTCTGCAACTAAATCCTTATTTAATGTGTATGATGAGTGACAATGGATCACAGGAATATGTAGAATCAAGAAAATATGTAGATGCAGGAATATGTAGAATCAAGAAAGCCTGCATGGGTAGTCTCACGTGGTGAAAAAGGTGCCAAGTAGAATACAATGTGATGTTGAAAAATCAGTGCCTCTTCAGCACTCCTACATTTTCCCTCCCAGCTCCTGAGTTCTAATTGGAAAGGACCTGTAATCGCTAGCGTCAAATAAATGTCTGTTTCATCTCTGGAGGGGTGAGGACAGAACAGAAACTAGTCCCCACTGGTGTCTGTGCCGCCTAATTCTCATTCCTCCTCCTGCAGAGGTTGCACTTGGACACGTCCCTTCCTGTTACAGGGTGCCAGGCCCTCTTCAGAGCAGTGAGGTCAGACTTTATCACTGCTCAGACTGGAGGAGGAACAGGTGCTGTAGCGTCAGGTTTAGGCAAGTAAAACAGACACTGGTCTCCTCATTCAAGGGAGTTTGGAAACCATGGGCCTCTCATTTCCCTGTTCAAATCAGATCAGTCGCTCAGTCGTGTCCGACTCTTTGCGACCCCACGAATCGCAGCACGCCAGGCCTCCCTGTCCATCACCAATTCCCGGAGTTCACCCAGACTCACGTCCATCGAGTCAGTGATGCCATCCAGCCATCTCATCCTCTGTCGTCCCCTTCTCCTCCCGCCCCCAATCCCTCTCAGCATCAGAGTCTTTTCCAATGAGTTAATTCTTCGCATGAGGTGGCCAAAGTACTGGAGTTTCAGCTTTAGCATCAGTCCTTCCAAAGAAATCCCAGGGCTGATCTCCTTCAGAATGGACTGGTTGGATCTCCTTGCAGTCCAAGGGACTCTCAAGAGTCTTCTCCAACACCACAGTTCAGAAGCATCAATTCTTCGGCGCTCAGCCTTCTTCACAGTCCAACTCTCGCATCCATACATGACCACTGGAAAAACCATAGCCTTGACTAGATGAACCTTTGTTGGCAAAGTAATGTCTCTGCTTTTGAATATGCTGTCTTGGTTGGTCATAACTTTCCTTCCAAGGAGTAAGCATCTTTTAATTTCATGGCTGCAATCACCATCTGCAGTGATTTTGGAGCCCAGAAAAATTAAGTCTGACACTGTTTCCACTGTTTCCCCATCTATTTCCCATGAAGTGATGGGACCGGATGCCATGATCTTCGTTTTCTGAATGTTGAGCTTTAAGCCAACTTTTTCACTCTCAACTTTCACCTTCATCAAGAGGCTATTTAGTTCCTCTTCACTTTCTGCCATAAGGGTGGTGTCATCTGCATATCTGAGGTTATTCATATTTCTCCTGGCAATCTTGATTCCAGCTTGTGTTTCTTCCAGTCCAGCGTTTCTCATGATGTACTCTGCATATAAGTTAAATAAACAGGGTGACGATATACAGCCTTGACGTACTCCTTTTCCTATTTGGAACCAGTCTGTTGTTTCATGTCCGGTTCTAACTGTTGCTTCCTGACCTGCATACAGATTTCTCAAGAGGCAGATCAGGTGGTCTGGTATTCCCATCTCTTGAAGAATTTTCCACAGTTTATTGTGATCCACACAGTCAAAGGCTTTGGCATAGTCAATAAAGCAGAAATAGATGTTTTTCTGGAACTCTCTTGCTTTTTCTATGATCCAGAGGATGTTGGCAATTTGATCTCTGGTTCCTCTGCCTTATCTAAAACCAGCTTGAACAACAGGAAGTTCACGGTTCACATATTGCTGAAGCCCGGCTTGGAGAATTTTAAGCATTACTTTACTAGCATGTGAGATGAGTGCAATTGTGCGGTAGTTTGAGCATTCTTTGGCATTGCCTTTCTTTGGGATTGGAATGAAAACTGACATTTTGCAGTCCTGTGGCCACTGCTGAGTTTTCCAAATTTGCTGACATATTGAGTGCAGCACTTTCACAGCATCATCTTTCAGGATTTGGAATAGCTCAACTGGAATTCCATCACCTCCACTAGCTTTGTTCGTAGTGATGCTTTCTAAGGCCCACTTGACTTCGGCAAAGACTAATAGAGTTTTGCCAAGAAAATGCACTGGTCCTAAAAAACACCCTCTCCCAACAACACAAGAGAAGACTCTATACATGGACATCACCAGATGGTCAACACTGAAATCATATTGATTATATTCTTTGCAGCCAAAGATGGAGAAGCTCTATACAGTCAGCAAAAACAAGACCAGGAGCTGACTGTGGCTCAGACCATGAACTCCTTATTGCCAAATTTAGACTTAAATTGAAGAAAGTAGGGAAAACCACTAGACCATTCAGGTATGACCTAAATCAAATCCCTTATGATTATACAGTGGAAGTGAGAAATAGATTTAAGGGCCTAGATCTGATAGATAGAGTGCCTGATGAACTATGGAATGAGGTTCGTGACATTGTACAGGAGACAGGGATCAAGACCATCCCCATGGAAAAGAAATGCAAAAAAGCAAAATGGCTGTCTGGGGAAGCCTTACAAATACCCATAAAAAGAAGAGAAGTGAAAAGCAAAGGAGAAAAGGAAAGATATAAACATCTGAATGCAGAGTTCCAAAGAATAGCAAGAAGAGATAAGAAAGCCTTCCTCAGCGATCAATGCAAAGAAATAGAGGAAAACAACAGAATGGGAAAGACTAGAGATCTCTTCAAGAAAATCAAAGATACCAAAGGAACATTTCATGCAAAGATGGGCTCTATAAAGGACAGAAATGGTATGGACCTAACAGAAGCAGAAGATATTAAGAAGAGATGGCAAGAATACACAGAAGAACCGTACAAAAAAGATCTTCATGACCCAGATGATCACAATGGTGCCAGACATTTCCCTGTTAGAGAAGCTTTAAACTGGATCAGATCTGAGAGAGCCTATCTGCCTTCATCCCTCTGTGCTCTCCTTCCTCCCTCTTCCTTCTCTCTTTCTCCTTCTGAAAATTAAAGGCAGAAATATATGTGTAGATAGTTAAGGATCTGTTGGACTTTAGCCTACAATGTGACAGACTATGTCTTCTGAACACCAGGACACAGAATTTCATCACCTTGTGATGGACATTTCATTTTACAGATTCAGGAAATGGGTGTTCAATGGGTTAAGAGATGGTCCAAAGCCACAGAATTAGTTTGAGGGATAGAAGTGATTCCTAGTGATGTTTTTTCTCAAATCATCAAATTGTCTGCCAGATAATACTACTGCGAAGAGTGACTGAACTGAGGATAGATATGGGAGAACAGAAACAAATAAAGGCCATCCAAATGAGAACAGAGGTAATTTATTTAGCGTTTACTGTAACAAGGGAGTCAGCCACCATCACATGCACTTCAGGGACTTGAAGGGAGAGGAACATAACACCTGCTGCTGCTGCTGCTAAGTCGCTTCAGTCGTGTCTGACTCTGTGCGACCCCAAAGATGGCAGCCCACCAGGCTCCCCCGTCCCTGGGATTCTCCAGGCAAGAACACTGGAGTGGGTTGCCATTTCCTTCTCCAATGCATGAAATTGAAAAGTGAAAGTGGAGTCACTCAGTCGTGTCTGACTCTTCGCAACCCCATGGACTGCAGCCTACCAGGCTCCTCCTTCCATGGGATTTTCCAGGCAACAGTACTGGAGTGGGGTGCCATTGCCTTCTCTGACATGACATCTACTATAGTGGAAAATCGGAAGGTGAGAAAAGGTGTGATTTTTCTGGACACTGCTGGCAACAGCAGGAGGAGGGCTAGCTAGAAGTGCAGCATCCCATATGATTGGTTAGGACAGCATTTTTTTTTTTGGCTAATTAACTCTTGAGTTGGAAGCAGGGATTAAATAGAATAGGGAATTTGACCATCTCTTGCCAAGTCCTGACTCTGATGAGCTCACTGCTCAGAGGCTGGCCTCAGAGCTCGGTTGTTACATTTGGTCTAGCCATTGTTGGCTTGTACATTCAGTCTCTTAGGCGGGATTGATAAGGAATGCAGCCCTTTTCCCATCTCCCAGAGAAGACATATCAGTGATATCTTTGAGTCTTTCTTCTCCTTTACCCTCTGTGTTCCGTCTGTCACAAGTTCTCTCCTTGAGAAATCTCTCTGACATTTACTCTTTTCCTCCTACCAAGTTCTTGTTGAGAACATCATCTCAGGAACTGCCAAAACTCTGACCTAGCCAGACTCCTTCTTCCACTCCCCTGAACATTAAGTCTATCCAGCAGATTGGCCACTCTTATGCTGTGCTGTGCTATGTTTAGTTGCTTAGTTGTGTCCAACATTTATGACCCCGTGGACTGTAGCCCTCTAGGCTCCTCTGTTCATGGGGATTCTCCAGGCAAAATGTCCTCCTCCAGGGGATCTTCCCAATCCAGGGATCAACTCAGATCTCCTTCATTGCAGGCAGATTCTTTACTGTCTGAGCCACCATTATCCCCAAACCAGGTGTCTCACCCAGGCTCAAAGCAAATGAAACACCTAATATGCCTCCATCTTAACCAGTGATGATAAACCTATCAAGTCTTCAGCCTGACTTTTAATTCCCTTCATGGCCTGGCTTGCATTGCCAACTGAGCTTTATATTGCCCGTCCCTTACCACCACTTTCCCTGATCGCCAATGCTATGGGCAGTAACCCGCACAAAGAAAGGCCCTAGACTAGGTACCTAGTGGGTTATGAATTTGTCCTCAGTTAAGCCTGTGGTTTCTTTATGTTGTATGGCCACAGCCTATACTCTCACACTTGACAGTCACCACATAGAAATGTCATAAAGTCAACTTCATCTTTTAGGTTTTTCTTAGTATTTTATAATCTTGAAAGTATTTTTCATATTTGTCACTTCAAATGATTCTCCTAACAAACTTGGGAGGAGGTTTAATATGATATTTTATAGGTGAGAAAATACATGCTTCATAAATTATGTGATTTACCCTAAAGTCAGACAGATAGTAGATGGGAAGAATAAATAAGTCAACAATATTTTCACAGTCTCTATTCTTAGAACCATGTTCTGGATATCCATCCACATGACCACTTTTTTTTTCTTTTTCTGACCACTTATTTTACATATTTTTTTTCTGACTGCTACAGAATACTTGTGTAATATATAAAAGGTTAAAAATAAAAGAAAAAAAATCACTTATAAACATTCCCCTATAGATAACCAATGTTAACATTTTATATATTTCTGTAGTTCTTTTTCTACTATTCCAAAATAATTGATCCCAAACTATATATAATTTGTATTACTCTTTGTTAATTAAAATATGACAAATATATTTCTCCATGTTTTAAAAATTTATGATAAAAAGATTCATGTGAATATTTGATGCATAATAATTCATTTATTGGTACATAAAATGTAATAAACTATACCCAAGCAACTAAACATTTAGTTTGTTTACAACTTTTCTATTTTTTAAAATGCTATCAATTTTCTGTCCATAATGTATTTTGATCACTTACTGAGACTGGTTCTAAGATTTCTATCATTAAAAGCAATATTGTGTGATACTAGAAAATTATTTTCTAGAAATATAGTTCTAATTCAAACTACTATCAGCAGTTAATGAGAATAAACACTTCACCTCACTCCCACCAACACTGAATTTAATATTCTCTAAAACTTATGAAGTATATGGAGAAAACAGTGTCTCATTTTAATTTGTATTATTCTTGTTTACTGCCATTGAGACCAAAATTTTTTTTTCAGATTTTCATCAGCTTTTTATATTTCCTCTCTAGGAAGATTTTATGTCTCTTTACCCATGTGAGTAATGGGGTTGTGGCTGTTTTCAAATTAATGGGTATGAGCTTTAAACATTAATCTTAACCCTTTGTGATCTCTTCTGAGGCAACGACAAGAAGGGCTAGAGCACAGCATGCCATTGACTTCCACGGAATTCTATTTCTTTGTTTCCTCAGAAAACAGCTACAAACCTAGGAGTCACATCTGGTAAAGAGGGGTAGGTTTCTCTCAACAGAACTGGATTGGAAAGTCCCCAAGAATAGGCATTTCATCCTCTTTTTTTGTATCCTCAATGGAGAACAGCCCAATCCTGGACCATGCTGAGGTATAAAACAAACACTTGACTTCTTGACTTAAGATAAGGTGGTGGGGGGTGGGTGGGTGGGAGGGGGACAAGACTGTAAAGTGAAGGTACTTGGTTTGATTTGCTGGGGGCCACAGAGCAAATTAAGGGTATCCTGTTCCCTTGACCAGCCACAGACTGACTGGAATTCTAAGCTTGTTTAAGAAGAGTATTGATGATTTCAAACAGTTTTTGCCAGAGTTTCGAGTAGTCTTTCAATCACAAAATTTTCAAGACAAAGCAAATTTTAATGTCATTTTATACATGCCATAGTGTGTCAATATACAATCAAATTAACACAAGTGTTACTTTGAGCAGTTTTAACTGTTAGAAATATCTTTTTAAACCAATAGAAACTACAAGTAGTAGTACACATAATAGCCCTATTTCAAAAAAACTAAATCTAGCCTAATATTATTAACATAAAGGAGCATATGAATTTAGTTTACACAAATGCTCCGGCACAAACTGGCAGGACCCTCGCCGGGAAGGGCAGCATCTGGGACATGGTCCGCAGGCCCTGCCACAGATGTGCCTCACCCCCACTCTCCTCCCTCAAAGGTCATCTGAGGGCCTCTCAACTTCTGAAAATCTCTGTTCAAACAGAGCATTGGTATCTCTGGAATTTAATGGAGATTGTTATCCAAGAACAGAATGTGAAACTGTATCAGGTATGATTTAAGCCCATGAGTAATCAAGATTTAGATATTTTATTTGGGTTCTAGACATACTTTCCACGTTCGAGTACATGGGAAATCTGAATTTTTGAGCGATAGTGCAGTTGAGGGGGAAGAGAGAAGGCTAGGTCTGGATTAGCTAGCCCAGAGTTATTTTGCTAGAAAAAATAGCTGCCAATGATATTTGAAAGATAAATTTTTAAAACTGATTTTTTCCCCAAATTGCAGGCCGATTTCATTTAGCATGTCCAACTAAAAGAAGACTTTTGTTCTGCCCTACAATTGCAACTCAATGAGGATATTTTTCCTTTTGCATCCCTGCTGGTGAAGGGATTACTGGAGTGAATAATAAAAAGTATGATAAGAAAAAGATTCTCTAGGCTGAGTCAGAAACTATCCCTCTATTAATAAGTGACTTAATTTTTCAATAATTTGGACTTCTTATCTGCCAGAAGAGGAAAACACTAACTACTCTATCTCCCACAGAGCTTATGAGCTGTAAACACAAAAGCACTTTGAAAAATTAAGAGCACTACATGAACATAATAAGCATATGTACACCTATGTTTATAGCAGCATGATTCACAATAGCCAATTCAAATGTCCATCAGCTGATGAATGGATAATCAAAATGTGGTATATATGTACAACTAAATACCATTCAGCCTTAAGAAGGAATGAAATTCTGATACATGCTACAATATGGACCAAACTCAAAGACACTATGCTAAGCAGAATAAACCAATCACAAAAGAACAAACACTGTATGATTTCACTTATATAAGGCACCTAGAACAGACAAATGCCTAGAGATGGAAACAAAAGTGATTACCAGGGGTTGGGAAAGAATGGAATGGGGAATTATTGTTTAGAGGGTATAGACTTTCAGCTTGGGATGATGAAATGTTCTGGGTGGTGGTGATGGTTACATAAAAATGTGAATATATTTGACTGTACATTTAAAAATGGTTAAAATTTTATGTTTTATATATTTACCACAATAAATAATATTTACTACTGTGTACACTGTAAAATAAAAACATAATTTATAGAATAAAGTAATAACTAGAAATGATAGTAGATAGATTTACTGGTATAAGTAGTATTAGTAATGAAAATAGCAATAATTTAGGTAGGTTGGAGAAAGTGTTCAGATTGATCAGATTTATGCAAAAGGGTGGGCTCAGCTACTTAGATAAAAATATTTTCATATATTTGTGTAGGTAAACTGAGACAAAGTGGCCTTTAGACAATTACATCTAAAAATTTCAAAATAAATTAAGGACTCCAGAGAAAGCTTATATATGTTGTAAGTATCCTAGAAGAATAAATTTTAAAATGACTCAATTTTCCCTAGAACTTATCCTCAAGCAGTTTAGGAAAAAGCTTTGAACATCTGCATATTTTCTACATGTTGAACTTTAAGTCCACAGTCTCAGAGCCTCTGCTGTGTTTTGATACCATCCTGTGCAATATGCGATCACTTATTATTTACCCGTTTCTCTTTCCTGGTAATACTCTGAGGTCTGTGAGGGCAGGGATCATGCGTCTTCTTCAATACTTGAATACACAGTACCTAGTACATGGCCTGGCACCTAGTAGGTGCGCAATATGAATTCATTGAATGAATGAACAGATGCATGGGGGCAGAATCATATATTAAACATACTTTAGAGCTAAATAGGATTTGTGATACCATCACTGCAGTGGGTGAACATGTCTTAACATATCTACACCAACATCCTCACTAGAAGGCTTCAGGGTTCAGGTTCTCCAGGGAAAATTCTTGGGACAGAGGGTCAGTAGAGGGTTTGTCTGGGCACACCTGCCCCTCTCAGGTAAGCCCCAGGGGTCTCTGGTGTGAGTGAACCAGGACTTAAAGTCCTGGGCATGATCTGCTCATTTAAATCCCTTTGGAAATGCAGGTTTCCATAAGAATCTAAATTATTCTGAGGACTTCCTGGGCTACATATCCATAGTGAGACGCTCCAAGCCATTCAGCAAATCCGGGAGAGACATCAGCTTCCATCCCTAAATTCTCTGGCCTATTAAGTCATTCTAGCCCATGTGCCCACATCTAGATGACTGGCATGGTATGGGAGCACAGGCCCAATTAACCAGACCTGATTGTTTGAGAAAAGCTCATAATCTGATATTCTATGGAAATTTTTCAGCTTTTTTTTAATGAAAAATTTTTTTGTGAGCCAAGAAAAATAAATCTGTAAGTCATCCACAAGTTTACCTGAATGTATTGAAAAGCTTGCCAGGAGTTCACGTATTTTTTAGAATAGGCTTCCCTTTTTCCCTTCCATTCTTTTTTCCTAATGTTCTTTTTCCTTCCAAGCCCCCTCTCCCCTTCCTTCCTCTACTCTCCCTTCCCTCCTTTCCTTCCCTTTCCTTTCTTCCTTCACACCTTCCTTCCATAACATTTACTGAGCAGCTACTATTCCCAAGGACTATTTTCAGCACTGAATATAGAGCAGGAAAAAGGCAGGCTATATAAAATCAGAATTCAGACTCTGGTGGGGCAGAAGGGGAGACAAGCAGTAAATAAAAAGTTAGAATACATGGTGACCATTGCTATGGAGAAAAATAAAGCAGGGAAGTGGAAAGGAGTGGGAGAAGGTGTTGCAAATTTAAACAGAAGAGTGGGGGGAAACAGTAAATGCAAAGGTAAGATGGGAGTATGACAGCATGGACTGTGAGTGGATGGCATTGCTAACTTTCTTAAATTCTTCTGCACTAAAAAACTCTGCTTCTAGTAAGTTGCCCATTTTCAAGCATCAGCACTTTAAGTCTCTCTAGAAACCCAGTTCAGTTCAGTCGCTCAGTTGTGTCCAGCTCTTTGTGACCCCATGGACTGCAGCACGCCAGACCTCCCTGTCCATCACCAACTCCCGGAGTTCACTTAAACTCATGTCCATTGAGTTGGTGATGCTATCCTCTCTGTGTCGATCTCATCCTCTGTTGTCCCCTTCTCCTCCTGCCTTCAATCTTTCACAGCATCAGGGTCTTTTCCACTGAGTCAGTTCTTCGCATCAGATGGCCAAAGTATTGCAGTTTCAGCTTTAGCATCAGTCCTCCAATGAATATTCAGGACTGATTTCCTTTAGGATGGACTGGTTAGATCTCCTTGCTGTCCAAGGGACTCTCAAGAGTCTTCTCCAACACCACAGTTCAAAAGCATCAATTCTTCAGTGCTCAGCTTTCTTTATAGTCCAACTCTCACATCTATACATGACTACTGGAAAAACCATAGCTTTAACTAGGTGGACCTTTGTTGGCAAAGTAATGCCTCTGCTTTTTAATAAGCTGTCTAGGTTGGTCATAACTTTTCTTCCAAGGAGCAAGCATATTTTAATTTCATAGCTGCAGTCACCATCTGCAGTGATTTTGGAGCCCACAAAAATAAAGTCTGTCACTGTTTCCACTGATTCCCCATCTATTTGCCATGAAGTGATGGGACCAGATGCCATGATCTTAGTTTTCTGAATGTTGAGTTTTAAGCCAACATTTTCACTCTCCTCTTTCACTTTCATCAAGCATTTCCCTCAGGACTTGAAAAGCAACAGCATTTCCCTCAGGACTTGAAACCTGAGCTGTACATGGCAGCAATCCCAGGAACCAATTCCTGACCTTCCTCTGGCTGTTGCCTACACCAAGCTCATATGGAAATTTACCAACAATTTACACTGGTTAGTTCACTCATTTATTCATTTGTAAAATATCTACTACGTACCAATCACTATATTTAATGCTGGGGAATCAAAGATGAGGAACCATAGTTGATGCTGTTCATAGGCTTGCATCTAATACTGAGAAACAAATATAAACATAAATAGATACAATAAAGGAGACACAAGAGCATATACATACAATAGGATCATTCCTATCTGGGATGATCAGAGAGAGCATTGTAGTGATTAATAAAGTCTCTATTTATTACAGATTTGTATGTCATTAAATGTTGACTGTAATATGTTAGTTTCCTGGGTTGATATATTACAGACAGTCATAGAAAAATATCATCATTTCTTGTCAGTAAACATATTTCTTCTCTGAAAGAAGTATTCATTGCTGGAGGCCTGATTTCAGCTGCATAATATTTAGGCGGGATTTTAGCTCATGCTATTCAAAATAAAAGTTTATTAAGGTTCATTAGTGTTGTTTATGCCCATTTAACTATAAAGTAACATTTAAATTCGAGTTAAGTTCTCACTAATAATTATATTCTGAATTTGGAAAGGCATTAGGGATTAGGTCTGCTTGTCCAATTAAAGTTAATTGTAAGAAAGACAAATTCCTATTATTAACTTGTGTTTCTACAGCATTCAGAACTGTAAAATGCCATGCTGTTATTTTGTGCACCTATTTCTCAGCATTCGTCCAGCAGACCTAGAGACGGGGCAAGCAGACTCTTTTACAAACAGAGAAATGAGCTCCTCCATGAGGTGTGGCCTGTCAAGGGCCACAAGGACTGGCATTGGAGAAGCAAAATAACAAGCCACAGAGTCTGATTCCTGAGGATTATTATTTTGATCAAAGTCTCCTTCAGTTTAGTTAGCTACAGAAGATTTGGAGGTATGTAAAAATCAGGCAGAAGTATTTCCAAAACTTTCCATATCTGACTAACCAAGGTAAAATCAGGAATTAATCTAACAGCTTTTGCACCATGGGCAGAATATTTCTTAGATATTTACCTGTTTTAATTTTCACCAAATTGTATTTCAACCCTTTTCTTTATGTTATTCAGATTTTTTGAGGTCTAGTTCATATACCATAATCTTTACCCTTTTAAGTTGAACAATTCAGTGAGTGTAGTATACTGCCAACACTAAGTCATCACTGCTAATTCCAGAGCATTTCCATCACTCCAGAAAGAAACCTATACCCATTAGCAGGCATTTTCCATTTTCTCCTTCCTTATCTCCTGGCAATCACTAATTTACTTTTAGGATTCACAAAATTACCTAGTCTGGATATTTAATATTAATGGAATCATATGATATACAACTTTTGTGCCTGGCTCCTTTCATATAGCATAATGTTTTCAAGTTTCATTTGTGTAATAGTACATATTAGTACCTCATTCTATTGTTATAGTGTAATAATTCCATTGTATAGATATATCACTTTTTATTAATTTCATCAGCTAAAGAGCATTTATATTGCTTCCACTTTTTGACCATTATGAACAATCATGTACACATTTTTGCATGAACATATGTTTTCATTTCCCTTGTTTATATACTCCGGAATGGAATTGCTGGGTCATTTGACAACTCTGCCAAGCAATAACTAGATAGGTCTTTTACATGTAGTATATTTGCAATAACTGTGTAAAGGAGCCTGGGCTAAAACTCAAAAACAAACAAAATACAAAAACTAGAATTTTGTTAATTATATAGACTCTAGATTACCCAGGTTTAGGTAATTTGGTCAAATTAAGTCCAAGTCTCATTCCAATAACAAAATAAAAACTATTGCTATAAGAACACTAACTACTCACTAACCAACTGTGATTTGGGGCATGTTGCTTCTTCTCTAGTTTCCTCACCTATACACTGAAGAGACTGCACCAGCTGCTTTCTGAAGTTTATATACCTCTAAGGCCCTCCTTAATACATAGAAGGGGAAAATGAAGCCCAGGGAAGGAGGAAACTGAAGGAATGAACTTTTATTGTGGATTATGGACTACTATATGGGAAACTGTTTTGTTAACATGTCTTAATTAACCCTCCCAGTATTCTGGACTAAATAGTACCCTTCCTATATTACAAATGGGAAATGAAAGCACACAGACGTTAAGAAACTTCTCGGGTCTGCCTAGCTAATAAGTGGTAGAGCTGAGATTTGCTCCCAGAGCTGCTGACTCTACAGCTTACCTGAAGCAGGTAAGAGCATGGACTTTGGCATCTAAAAGACTTGGATTCAAATCCATTCATCAGCTAATGAGCCTGAGAAAATTACTTAACCACTGTGAGATTCAGTTTTTGCATTTGGACATAAAATTAATATCATTAATATCACCCTACCAAATAGGGTGTTGAAAAGATTAATATAAAACTTGGCTGATAAAGTACTCTCTTAGCTCCTTGGACAGAGTAAGCCTTTAATAAATGGCAGATGTCTTCATTTTATTTCCCTAAGGTTACACAGCAGATGGAACCAGATCTTAAGTTTTTTACATCCGCAAACAGTCATCTCACCATTACCCTATATGAGATAACAGTGTTTCTAAAAAATGAATATATTCACTGAGTACCTAGTGAAATAGACAATAAAATGAAAATAATGATGAAAAACATCATCTTATTTTCCACATAAGTCAGAAAAAGATTTTCGATACTATTTTTCTAAATGGTAAGGCCTAATTCTATGGGAACAAAACATATGCTAGATCTTTCTCATTTATACCATCTTGAATTTTAAAAAATCACATAATGAGACAGGGATTCAATAACCTAGATGTGTCAAGCTTATTGCTCAAGGTCCTTCGAGACAGTTTCCACCTAGGATTGTCATTGTTAGAATTAAAAAACAAACAAACAGGATTTGGTTAAGTATTTAAATTTGATAAATAAATACATAGAAAGCCAAACTACAGTTCATGATTCAGGTCATGCACTGGAATAGGAAGAGCAGGGTAGCAAGCAGGGCTATTGAATGACCTCTGATGACCTAAAGTAGTAGATTCTCCCCTTGGACCATGTGCATAACTGGAATAAGCACACTATGAGAGCTGTTTGTTAACTGTAAATATTGAATATATTCTTTCTCCAAACAGAGTAAATCAGTGGAATTACTAGTATGACTGAAATAAATATTTTTTGAGATAATTTTTTTTGAGTCTCATGAAATGTGAATAAAAATAAAAACATACTTTGAATTTCTGCGTGATCCTCACCTTCTTCTAAAGAGACCAAATCCCTTTGCATTCTTCTAAGGGCAGACACAAGCCAGACCCTTTTACAACTATATACATCAGAGGTATAGAGAAACTGTTTCAACATCAATAAAATGCAGATATATTTAAAATTAATTTTTCAGACTAGTGAAAGCCTCTTACTTCAAGGTACATTTTTCTCTGAATTCATTCATTTTATATTTTGAATGTGTTGTATACTTCTTTATATAATTATTAAATTCAAAAGAACAACCTGCTGTGTATGAAGAACTTTCATATCATTAAAATTTATCATTGAATTTGTTATTTGCCCAAGAAATTACAGTTAAAAAGTTTTATTTAAAAGTCAACAAATAAAATTGCTGTATTAGATGGTACTTTTTACTTTTTTAAAGGACTTGCATATAACATTTCAACTCCTGCCCTTGCCCTTTGACTAGAATTTTGGACTGGTTAGAGTTGAACTATATTTAATTTTTTTTAAAAATTGAACTTCAGTATGATGTGAATGGTGCAAAATGATAAAAGGCTCTAATTCCTTTTGCTAAAGCAAGTCTTTTGCATGACAAAATAAACTAAGCACCAACATTTTGATCCCCAGAGACACCCTGACTTTTCCCATCACCCAGGTCTTCCAGGGCCAACACAGGTGCCGAGAAGCTCATGGCCAAGATGTGTGGGAGTTTGAAAGATTCTTGGGCAGAAATTTCTGGAGCCCTTGAATGTCTTTATATTGAATCCACAAATGCTTAACATACTCTTTTCACACATGCTAGGTGCAGGGGCAGAATATCTTCCCGACAAGGAGGCCACTGATAGAAAGATACAAGAAAAAGAACAACATGGTATTTATTTCACCATGCTGCATTTTGAGATTTTATATGAGTAACACAACAATTATTCTTCTCAGTCAAGGAGGAAAAATTAGTTGGATCAAGACTAGCTGCATTCCACTGTAGCTCATCAATGAGAAAGAACAGGACTGTGGACCGGGAACATACTCAATTTCTGTTTGAAAAGTCAGCACATGTGGTCCTATTCTTACAATTGGCCTTAACTGGATAAACCAATTTTACACTGGCTTTGATAAACTTTTTCTCCATTAAAAAAATTATTATCAGCTCTCTGACAACAGCTGGTGTCAGTTATTATTCAGATGTGTGCTCTGTGTAATACCCTCCAGCTGGAAAAGTCACAGAATTCCCAATTAGTTGCTACAGTTGGCAGATGGGAAAGAAAAGGGGAAATCCCTCTGTGAGGGCGTGGCTGATATATGCAAATAAGATTCATCCTAGATGATATCCTTACTTAAAGAAGAATGCCCTCCCTCCCCTAGGCATTTCTTTTGGCAACCTTTCCACATATCAAACACCACTCAGAGAGCAAGTACTGCCACCGACTGAAATGCCACTTCCCTCCAGTTCTAGGAGGCAGAGCTCCTGCTCTTCACATTGTTTAACAACAAAATGGTTTTGTATGACAATAATCTCCCAACAAGACAATCCTCTGAGACTGAAGTTTCTTCAGTTCTACTATTGGTTAGTGATGTTAATGGACCATCCTACTTCCTGCTCACAGCAAAAGAGTCCCTGTTCACAGGGAGGAAAATGGCATATCCTTGCATCAATGATCAATTTCTTTGTAACAAAACACCCTACAATTTGGCAGCTTGAACACGCTATTTATTTGCTAACAATTCTGTGGGTCAGCAGTTGGGTGGATTCTTGCCCCAAGGTCAGCTGGGTGATTCTTCTGCTGCTTGGTCTTGCCTGAGGTCACCTATATATACAGTCCTCTGGTAGTGATGGTCTCACTGCCTGTCAGTGAGGCCACTCTTTCCCTGGGGTCCTCCAGGGAAAGGTTAACCTCAAGGAGGTTAACCGTAAATAAAGGTCTTAGGGTGGCAAAAGGGGAGAAAGTGGAAGGTGCAAGGCCTCTTGAAGCAGAGGTGACAGATCATAAGACTCAGCTTCGGCCATATTCTATTGGTCAACACAAGTCCTGAGGCCAGACGAGAGGCAAGAGGAAGGATAAATAAACTTCACCTCTTGATGGAGGGCATGGCAAGGTCACATTGCAAAGGACTGCTGTGTCCATCTTTGCAAGCAACCTATCACCAGAAGCTAGCAGCAAAGAACTTGCAGTAAAGCGGTGGCAAGATTCCCTCCAGAAAGAAAATTTCCATGTGTTTCAATTTATTGTTTCTGACTTAAGGGTTTTGTTCTCCAATGATGCAAATGCAAATTTATCACATGGATATTATTACAATGGAGCCATCTGAATATTTGAGTACTCTGAATATTTGAGTGCCATTATTTCTAGAAAAGCCCATATTTAAGTTGCTATGCACATGATAGAAAATATTGTACATTCTCTAAAATAATTTGATGTCCAGGCAGTTTCACAGACACTATCAGTACCTTAAAATAACCTTTTGGTCAGAAAATAACTTCTTCCTCTTATTTCTTTGGAAGATATATATATTTTTAGAGTCTGGCATCAGAAACAGCTCAGGCACCTGGACAGGGAAGTCTCCAGAGTTCTGGTTGCTTCCATTAGCCCTAAGTATTGCAGAGAATGGCTGTCCTCAGATCTGACCTGAGAGATTCCCTGGGAGGGAGTGAAGTGTTCCAGGAGGCACCCTCATTGTTTTGGAACAGAGACTCACCAAAGTCGACTCTAGTAGTTGCTAACTGGATTTTGTCTTGTTTTGTCAATCATCAGCTTGGAATGGTAGAATGACAGGAACTGGGAAGCTACCAGCAGCCAGCTGGGGAAACTGACTTCTCCCCATCTTCTATGGCTTGATAATCTCTAATTTCACCCCTCCCCTACTCCAGTGTCCCTCTCTCTCTCCGTCATATTATCTGTTTTTTGCTGCCTACTCTCTATCCTCCAGTGTCTCAGACACCCTTGAGTACATCCATATTGTGCCCCCACATGGGCACTATTCACATTATAGCCCATGCAAAGGGACCCTGAGGGGCAGGGGCGTCCCGCCAAGACATACTTTTCCTCACTCATAGGAATTAATATTTATTGAGCACTCACTACATACCAGGCATGGTATGAGAAATGAATGCTTTATGACAATTACCTGATGTAATCCTTACAACTCAATGGCACATAGCATTACTTTTTCCATTTTATGAATAAAAGAAATTTGGGCTACAAAGATATTGATCTTATCCTAAGATTGTCATACTTCAGCCCTCCTCCAGAGCCCTGTTTTGTACATGGGTGGTCCATCATTGTCCCTCTAGCTTCTCAACCTTTTAGGTTCCATCCCTGTCATTATGTAAAAGGGTTACTGATGATTTTCTCTGTTTATTAATTTCCTTGTTTAGGATTTTAGCTAAAGCTGCAACACTGAAGCTAGCAGGTACTAAGAATCTCTGATCTTTAGAGAGAATACAGAAAAGCGGCCAGAAACTTCCACCCTCCAACCCTTAATAAGAGGTGGACAGAATGGTCTTTCAACCCTAACTCCCCATCCCCTTCTTCATCTGCCTCTCTAAATGAAAAATCAGAATATAATGGGGTGGGTGGCGGTGGTGGGCAGCAGGCAACAGAGAGCTCACTGATGTAAAAGAGTAGTTTGAATTAGGTAAGTTGCTGCAGAAGTGTAGGAAAGTATGTATAGTGTGAGCTGCTCAGTTAGTTCAGTTCAGTTCAGTCGCTCAGTTGTGTCCGACCCTCTGCAAGCCCATGAATCGCAGTGCGCCAGGCCTCCCTGTCCATCACCAACTCCCGGAGTTCACGCAAACTCACATCCATCAAGTCGGTGATGCCATCCAGCCATCTCATCCTCTGTCATCCCCTTCTCCTCCTGCCCCCAATCCCTCCCAGCATCAGTCTTTTCCAGTGAATCAACTCTTTACATGAGGTGGCCAAAGTACTGGAGTTTCAGCTTTAGCATCAGTCCTTCCAAAGAATACCCAGGGCTGATCTCCTTTAGAATGGACTGGTTGGATCTCCTTACAGCCCAAGGGACTCTCAAGAGTCTTCTCCAACACCACAGTTCAAAAGCATCAATTCTTCGGTGCTCAGCTTTCTTCACAGTCCAACTCTCACATCCATACATGACCACTGGAAAAACCATAGCCTTGACTAGACAGACCTTTGTTGGCAAAGTAATGTCTCTGCTTTTCAATATGCTATCTAGGTTGGTCATAACTTTTCTTCCAAGGAGTAAGCGTCTTTTAATTTCATGGCTGCAGTCACCATCTGCAGTGATTTTGGAGCCCAAAAAAGCCCCACCTTAAATCAAGTTCAAGAGAAATGGAAGACTGCAAGAGAAATGGAAGATTCCTGCCCCCCAAGAGAGACTGTCATGTCCCCCCCCAGCTGGAAGTCACTGTGAACTGCAGAATCAAAGGCCCATGACAGCTCAGGGACTGTGGTGTCATTCAGCAGAGAGTTCCTGAGAAAACTGGGTGTGAGTCCCTGAGAGTTTGGGCACTTGAGCATGTGGTGCCTGGTCGATGCTCCTGGCCTGAAGACTGCTTAAGGCAGAGGCTGACTATAAAAGCCAGAAAGCACAAGTGAGCAGGCAGGCGGCAGCAGAGCAGCCCGCACCCCAGCTGAGTGGTGGGTGGTGGGGGCAGGGAACTGAGACCTCCCCCCGCAACACACACACCTCCCAGTGTGTACTGTATGTACTACAGCAGAAACAGGCAGCTCCCTCACATGGTCTGAGAGTTTTCCCTCCCTGGATTCCTACCTGCAGAGAGAACTAGAAGCAAGAAGCTACCTGCAGAAAGAACTAGAAATGAGAAGCAAACGTGCGTGTGCACGTGTGTGTGTGTGTGTGTGTGTGCTGGGGGTGGAGGATGTTGAGAGGAAGTTTCAGGAGGTCAGAAAGTGCATTGCCTAGGATTGGGGACAATCCCTGTGAAGAACCCACACATGTGCCCTTTGGGGGAAGCAACATTAAAAAACTGCTGTACAGCTGATGTTAATAACTGAATTACAGCAGCATCCATCACGTAAAAGATGTTCGCTCTTTTCCCCTGGTGCTTCTCTGAGGCCTCTAACACATCAAGGGTAGAAGGAAAAGGAGACAGAATAGGAAATGTGGCAACAGTGAATGAAAACATAGACCAGGCTTCCCTTCCCCTTGTGGAGCCTCTGCCTGGAGTTAGTCCCCATCTGGGGTTTGGAGGGTGCGTGACAGCTTTGAATTAGGTGTGAGGTTGAAATTTTAAAACTGAACTGTGTTGCACTTCTCAATACATTAAAGTGAATTTTAATCTCTAAAGTAAGGAAATAAGGCCATCTTTTTAATAACTGAAAGGGAATGGAAACCTATGATATTTGCCTGAGGAATCAGCCAGAGAGAGAGGCACGGACGGGAAATCCACAGGAAGGTATTTGAAGGCACTGGTTAGAGAAAAAATAATAAAGCTATTTCCTTTCTTGAACCTCATGCATAAATGGATTTCAAGGATTTATTTCTCAATTTTCATTCCCCAAAGAGAATCCTGATTGTTAAGCCTGCCTTTGTTCTAGACCGCATTGTAAGTCTCTAGCCAGACATGGATTGGCTGCTTGTACCAAGGGCCCCAGCTTTCATCCAGCCAGCGGTGTCCAGGACAGATGGAACTGAAGGACTGAATGAAGGACTCCCCTTCAGCAGCTACAGTGGGCAGGAAACTTCCCCTACGGAGGTTTCAGGCAAAGAAGAAGACAGTCAGCATTCCCTGCCGCTCTGAGGACTGATCAGAGGCATCTGTACAAGGACTAGCCTTCCTGAACTGGGCTCAGAGCCAGACACAGAAGATGCTCAGCTTTTCCTAAACATCCTTTGCATGTATATGTGTGTGTGTGTTTCTGTGTGTGTGCATGCGCATGTATGTATGTGTGTGTGCACTAATTACCCAAGTCAATTTACTGGAATGCAAGAGAATCTCAAGGAATAAGCAATATATTTTGTATAGAAACACACATGCATACTTAGTAATAAAATCAGAGGTCTTTCCTTCCTAAGGCCTTAGTCTTAAGGCAGTAATCCATCTCTTCCAGGCCCTGGGCTCAAGGTAATTGCTTAATAAATGTTTATTCTTTTCAATAACTCTGTCCTTGTGTGTGAGTTCACCCTGACCTCATGCCTCAGTCCAAATCTGATCTTCCTTGATCTCAGCTTTATTTATTCTTAAGGAAGGAAGGAATTTATGTTTGCTTGTTTGTTCCCAGAGTTCTTGGGCCCTCTGCAGTATCTGGGGGACCCCACGGCCCCCACCATCATGCAGCCTTTGAGGAAACACAAAGCAGTCAACAGACCAGGGACTCTGGTGTGAGCCAGATGCTACCAAATCCCACCTGTGTCATTTAATAGCTGTGTGACTCAGGGCAGGTTCCTTACAGTCTCTGAGCATCTGTTGATTAACTTGTAAATGCAGCTCTCAACAGTCACCTCAGAGGTGTTTGTAAGGTTTAAGCAAACAAAGAAAAGAGCACAGGGAGAGCATAGTTCTTTTAGCAACCTGTCGGAGCAGCCACCTGCCTGTTCCCAACCTTGACTCTCTTCCTTCACAGGGGCTCCTTCCAGGTCCCCAGACTTGTACTCAGATCTTCTCAGGTTTTTGTGCTTGTTACTTGCTCAGTTGTGTCTGACTCTTTGCAACCCTATGGACTGTAGCTCGCCAGGCTCCTCTGTCCACGGATTTCTCCAGGCCAAGAATACAGGAGTGGGCTGCCATTCCCTTCTCCAGATCCTCCCTGTTTCTTTAAATGCCTCTGTTGTGTTTATGCATAGTTGTTCAGTTGTCTCTTTGAGACCCTTTGTAGCCCACCGGGCTCCTCTGTCCATGGAATTTTTCAGGCAAGAATACTGGAGTGGGTTGCCATTTTCCTTCAGGGGTTCTTCCCGACCCCGGGATCAAAACTGCGTTTCCTATGTCTCTTGCATTGCAGGCAGATCCTTTATCCACTGAGCCATCAGAGAAGCCCTTTCTCAAGTTGGCTGTTACACATAGCCTTCTCCCTGCATTGCTAATCATACCTCCCTCCCCATGATATTTTCTAAATCCAGGTGTATATTTCTTAAGCTTTAACTTTATTCACAATTCACTTCCCAAACCTGACTCTCCAGACTGTTATCCTTCTCTCCTGCATAACCATAAAAAATTAAGATTGTCTCAATAACTCTCATTAATTTATGAATTCAGCCATTCCTTCAACTACCCTCCTGTGAGTACTCTGTATTGATATCAACTTGTTAAGTTGGCTCATGAAAAAGGAAAGATCGGAAGACACAAAAGTGAAAAAACAAACTACTATCTATTTGGAGCCTAGAGCCTGGCAGGAGTACTGCATTGTTGGATGACACATGAATCTGTCATTGATATGCGATAGTTTATCTTGATATTAACTTTTAAAGTCTGTGTGCTTTTTTCCTTTTCACATTAGTATAACAAAAACATCAAAATCCTGTGTTTTTGTTTTTTTTTTTTCCCCTGTCCTGATAGCTTTTCTGGGACAGAGTAGGTTTTTACTCCAAAAAATTACAAGGTTCAACAACTCAATTAAATTTTATTAAATTCAGTTTGCTGATCTCTACAAACAAGAATAATAATCAGTATCTCACAGGTTTTTTTTCTGAAAATCAAAACAGAAAACAAACACCCAGCATCATTCTAAGAATACAGTAGGCACTCAGTAAAGTTTGTGCTCCCTGCTTTCCTTAATTAGCAAAGAGAAAAGAAAAACAGCTCCCATTCTCCATCTACCATCAAGGAGCCAAGAAGTGTGTGTTTCCCACTCTTTTCTTCTTGATGTGAGATTGGGATCAGTCCCAACCAGGGCACCGATGTACTGACCTCCTCCCATTGCCTCAGGAATCTTCCTCAAATCAAATTTTGAGCGGGACATATACAACCTAAGGAACCTAAGGATCTGCCATCTGAAGGGTCTCATGAGTAATTGTCAAAATAAGAGTTATTTGACAAATAACAAAGCCATGTGCCAAATCTATCATTAAATGGCAGACTCCAGATCTCCTGTCTTAGTTAGAGAAAGAAGGGCAGTCTGTTTCCAGTGAAACATTAAATAGATTTGCCAGGTTGGAGGCTTTCCCGCCTAGACTCATAATACACTAACATTCTCATTTGCATGAGCTATTAGAATATCATTTATATTCTAATTACAGGCTATTTGAATATTGCATTTATATTCTAATTACAGGCCTTTTGTGGGGAAAGCTCATTTGTTTTCATGAGAGGACTGTGGTTTAAGAAGAAAGAAATGGGCAGTGGGTCAGGACCTCTGGGCAAAACAGGACCCAGAATGTGGAAAGCAAAATGAAAAGTGGTACCTAAGAAATAGAAAGCCCTGACCCTTGTGGGTCTGTTAGGGAAAAACTAGGTAGCAGCCCAGAAAAGAGGTATTTCTCACTGTAACTGAAAAAACCAACTCATGGTAGATTGTACACAGCTTTAGGAAACCTGCCACATAACCCAACATCCATCCTTGACTCCTTTCTCCAGGTAAGGTTTCCAGATGATTTTTTATACTACAGTTGATACTCAGATGGGAAAAAATTAAACACATGAAAAATCCCTTTGTCTTAGGGAAAAAGATTTTTGGACTTATAACTGTACTGAATAACTGCTTTTGCATAGTAAGTGTTGATCTTCTATACAGAAGCCCCATATATGATGTTCGAATTTTTTTTTCTTTACAAGTTCAGTACAGCATTAGACTCAATAAATATAAATGGTGCCATCTCTAAAATCATGTAGGTGCTTCTCTGGCTTTACTTGAGGGATTTTTTCTTAGCTTTCTCACTTTCAGTCGGTTTTCTCTGTCCCCTGGGAATACGATGAAATTCAAACGATAGAAAACACTGGAAAACGATTGAGAAACCCTGTGAGAAATCTGGCTTTGCCACTGATGACCTACCTGGAAGGCCCTAGGCAAACTGCCCTGGGAGGTTCCCTCTGACCTGTTGCTCTGTCCAAGGAGACTGGATCATTTTCTTTCTCTGTTGCCATGACAGCCATAGGAGGGGACCTTTGTTATGCTGCAATGGCTTGCTTGTTTGTTTTCTGTGTCATTCATGAGTCTTATTTTCGTATTAGAGCAGTGAACTTCATGAGAGCAAAGTCCCCATCTCCAGCATAATCCTAGCACACAGCTGACTTTCAAGGCCTCAGAACTGCTTCTCCCTCAGCCCACATGGTCTTTTGCCCAAGTGTCCCTGTGACCTATCTCCACTCTTAGCGCCTCGTCATGAGGCTTCTCTGACCACCTACCCTAAGTATCCCCCTCCAAGTCACTCTCACCTCTCCTCCATATCATCCATTTTATCTGTTCTCAGCATCTGCCATCATTTGGCAGTCTTAGCTGATCACCTGTTTCTTGTTTACTTTATTTTTCCCCTTAGACTTGAGGGCAGGGAGCTTATTGGTTTCATTTATTACTTTATATTCAACATTTAAGAAAAAATGGCTGGTACACAAATGTTTTTGAATCAGTGATTCTAACTGACTAAAGGCTTAGGTAGTTCACCCATAGTCTATAATCTCTGAGTTTAGGAAAAGGAAAAGTGGTTCCCTTTCACAACATACTTGGGAAACAGCCAACCTCCCCAAATGTCTAAAGACAAATGTCTTCAGAGAGCTGATGATGACTTCCTGCAATGCTTGCCCTGCTGGAAAGTCTGTATGGCATGCGCTTACTGCCAATGCCCTCATCGTTCAGTTGACCACGGTAGCCCTTCTGTACTTCAGTCTTACATTTTCGATATATAACAATTTTACATTATTACCTATCTCATTATCCCTACTGTTCTACCCTTGCCTGATTTTTTGACAGAGTAATATTATAGAAGGACACTTAGGTATAGAGTCAGTGGTCACAACAAAATCAGGTTGGATAGAATCTATAATTTGTATTATTACAGAAATGTCAATCCAATATAACTTCTGCTGATCTGAATTATTTCTTTTCCTAATAATTCAAGTAAATGAATTGCTACTATATTTTAAAAAGTAAGGCCTGTCTATGTATACAGTATTTCCAAATTGATTGTCATAAAAATCTTGGAGCAGATAACCAGCACCATCTATCTTACACTGAGTTTCCAAATTCAGAGTTTGAAACAGGGTAACCTATATAAATAAGAAGTAACACATATTTACTCATCACAGGAGAAACTGTCAAAAGAATATGGTAAGAGGAAATATGGAAAGAAGTCATTAGATGCCCTCAAAAGTTTAGCTAAATAAAACGAATAAATACACAGAAACACAATTTGGTTGAAAAGTGTAAAAGTTTACACAATATGTAAAACAAAAGACAGTATTAGCACTATGATTAAAGTAAATCAAATTCCTATTTAAAGGTGTCTGGAAAACCAAGTCCCATACCTGATGTTTCAAGAATACTTTTTCACCTGTTAAAAAATGGTCTCTGCAAGAATCAAAACTCAAACACCACTTCAGATTTCATATGAATCTTATGTAACAATATAATTAAAATCAATTTAGCTCAGGTTTTTAAAGTATTTCCTGGAAGCAAATTATCTGGGTTAGTATGTTGTAGCTTCCTTCAATTTCTTTCCAAGTGATAAAATTTGTGTGTCGATTAGAAACTGTCTTTTGGTCTTTGGCAGAGTCATTGTCAAAGCCCCTGAGCCATAAAATAATAAGCATGATCTGCTTCTTAAGAAGCTTGGTGGAAAATGTCATTCATGTTGGTTCAGCGTAGACTGGTGAGACCTTGCAAGAGGTTAGTTACTTCTCTGTCTCAGGTTCCCCTCTTAATAGATGATGATGGTACCTACTACAAAGGTTTATTGCAGGGTTTAAATGCACAGGCTGTATGAAAGGGTATATTGCAGAGCAGAGCACAGACCATGGAGCCAGACATTCTGGGTTCAAATTTGACTTTTGCCCTATACTGCTCTATATCTTTGGCTTAATTTTCTTACATGAGAAATTAAAATTAAATACCTACCTCATAGAGATAGGTATTTAAATAAAACAGTGATGTCTGGCATATAAAACACTCCCAGTAAAGATGAAAAAAAAGAGTATTATTTTATTCCTTCATGGTGCTTTCAGGAGTAACATGTTGCTCACAACCTAAATTGAAAACTACTTTCAAGAAGGATGCAAAATCTGAGTTTAGAAAAGATAATATTACTGAAATTATTATTCAGTACTAATACTACAGGAGATTAAAAACAGTTCTAAACTGTTAGAGATCCCAGAGGTCCCTTGATCCAACTCCCTGATTGTACAGATGGCATAACTGGGACCTGGGCTGTGATAACACAGCCAATTAGCTGCTGGGTCGGACAAAAAACCCAGGGGTCCTGAAGACCTCCTAGCCAGTTTTGGACATGGCATATTAAAGCAGCAATAATCCTTTGTGATTTTGACTCAGTTGTGTCTTTTTTTTAAATGGAGTTCCTGGATAAAATAGCAGGTGCAATTATTTCCTAGCCTTCTTCAAACAAGAATAAACTTTTGAGAAAATTAGCACTTTTTCCTCCAGTTGTGTTTCAGACCTTTAAGCAAGGAGAAGGTTTAGGACCTTAGCTTCCTGAATAGTGCCAAAATTAGGACACCAAACTCTCAGTTTTCCAGGGAAAGCCCCAGTTTATGCCTGTTGCCTTGGTGCCCCATCAGATTAACACTCCATTTCACTCTCAAAAGTGTCCCAATTTGGATGGTGAGTTTTGTGATTTCTCTACCCAAAGTGTAATCTCAACAAAAGTAATGACAGGAGAAGTTATAGAATCTACAAATCTTCCTTTTCAGGAAAAATAAGTAAAAATTCTATTTCTCATGTTCTTTAAAACAGAGGACTAAGGAGAAAGTGTTTGTCAGGGCATAGAAGTATCATCATAATCATATTTACTACCATGTATTGAGCATTTGTATGGGCTTCCTGGGTGGCTCAGTGGTAAAGAATCTGCTTGCCAGTGCAGGAGATTCAGGTCCAATCCCTGGGTCGGGAAGGTCCCCTGGTGAAGAGACCCACTTCTAGTGGGTCTAGACCCACTCTAGTGGCAACCCACTCTAGTATTCTTGCCTGGGAAATCCCACTGGCGGGCTGCAGTAAATAGGGTAGCAAATAGTCTGATAGGACTTGGTGAAACAAGTCTGAAACAACAAAAACAACTGCAATAATCTCAATGAAGAATTTACTTTGCATTCATCAGGCAAGAAGATTAAAGCAAGGATACAAAGTAAATGGTAGGTGTCAGAATTTGAAGCAGGGGAGTATGGCTCCATAGACTGTGCTCTGCTCTGCTGTGCTCCTCTTTCATTTATCATGTGCATGGAGAGAAGAGTTCACCAAGTGGGTACTGTAAAAAGGTTTCTCTGACTGTAGGGGAGAATTTTCTAAAGCAAAGGGAAGAATTTGGCTCAATTCTTGAGGTACATATCATACTCTTTCGTTTCATAATTTATGGTAAAAGAAAAAAATGTGTCTCAAATGTCCTGCCCTCTTTGGTAATATCTCCGAGGGAGAGCTGGCACACAGCTGCCATTCCCCTGTCCCCACTGAAGGTCTGCCATCCACCAGGCTCTGGCAGCAGAAATCACAGGAATCGTGGAGGAAATGAAGGCCAACACAAGCACTCCCACTGTTTCACCACCTCACTCCACCCTTCATTTGCAGCTACACACTTTCCCCGGGGGCCAATGATCATTGTTTTTCTCTCCTTCAGAGAGGTAGTCCAGCTATGTGAAAGAGAAATAGAACAAAGGAAGTGTGTGTGTGTGTTTAAAGCAAAGCAACAGTGATTTAGATCATTTAGGTTTGTTCCAAGTAGAAGCAGTGCAGTGAATTGATATACCTGTTATAGCTCCTTTCAGGATTTTAGACCTAGAGAAAGGATTCTGGTGACACAAAGTGGCTTTGAGGTATCTACTCAGATCTAATTTTTTTTTTTTTTAAAGGTTTGGAAGAGAAAATCTTTTAGGTGCCTATTTATTTTGTAAATCAAACCTTGAAAACACCATGGGGCTGTGGGTTTAGAAACAGTTCAGAAGTTCTAGGAAACGCCCACTGATAACAATAAGAACTATTCCATGTATTTACAGAACAGCTTCTACCATTGGATCATTAAGGCATACTTCAACTGTGAGGTCACTGGTGTTGTGTAAGTCTAGAATTCATGGGTGATGTGTTCCTTAAAGGAGTTCTGACACGTCTTTGGCAAAAGCTTTCAGATGCTATGGATTGATGCCACTCAAAAGTTCTTAGCCCAGGGATATAGATCAGGTTGTAGCATGAATAAGGTACATTAGAAGGCTAACTTTCTGACATAAGATAGGAGGGAAATGAGGTTACTTAAACAAATCATATTTATATGGTAGCCATTTTTTGAAAAAAATTCTTCTCAATCCATTAAAAACTATCATTAAGTTATCAAATGTAGTTTTGTCCTCTGATAGACAAAGGAGTAGTGTTTGGACCATCTGAAGAACCCGTTTGGTTGAAAGCTGAAACAAATGTGGTCTTGTCATCTCTGGATCCTTCTGAGGCCCTGTGCACAGAGTTCAGATAGGGATCCCCACGAGGGTGGTCAGCAGTGAGAATGAGCTCTTCACTAAGCAGCTCACTTACCAACACCGCCCTGGGTGGAGAGGCAGGGCTCAAGTGCGGGTCCCAGATTACATCACCCGCTCCACACAACCTTGTATGCCAGGCTAAATTCTTCCATTCTGCAATTGGTTTTTACAGAAAATGGTTGAATAATGAAACTTAGAATCATATGCTTTTTCCCCCTTTTAAACATTATTCTGAAGATGCAATCAAATAACCCCTGGCTGTTCTGTGCAGTGATTACACTTTATAAGTTGTGCCAATCATTCATGTGGAGCTCAAACCCAGGTCTCCTGCATTGCATGCTGGTGGTGCTTTACCATCTGAGCTACCAAGGAAGCCCCCATGTGGAGCTCAATAGAGTGTAAATAGGAGGCAGCTTAGTGTCCTATGAAGGACAGTTAAGGAAGATAGTACTTTTCTTTCGTCTTTTTCACAATTTAATGTCCATTATACTGGATACATGCTTCCCAGGTGGCACAGTGGTAAAAGAATCCACTTGCCAATGCAGGAGATGTGGGTTGGATCCCTGGGTCGAGAAGATCCCCTGGAAGTGGAAATGGCAACCTGCTCCAGTGTTCTTGCCTAGAAAATTCCATGGACAGAGAGCCTGGCAGGCTACAATCCATGGGGTAGCAAAGAGTTGGACACGACTGAGCAACTGAGCACACACACAAACTGGATACTGAGTAAGGAATACATATGAAAAATATATTCTTGGATATATATTTCAGTGTACTTTGTTTCTTTGTATTAAGTACACCTTGGATCCATCTTATAAATAAGGTAGGTGGGTTGTGATCTATGATTCTGTTTATAAGAATCTGCCAGTAGTCATTTAGGACTTCCATTTATGTGCCATAAAAAAGAGGGTACCATATGATTAAAAGTAACCATCAAATCCTTTGGTAAATAGCATTGGGCAGCATTTTATAACAAGAAGGTATAAGATAAGGACTTTCTAAATGCACAGAGGGTTAAATACAATGAATGAAATGGCTGAATATAGCTGACATTATCGAGCACTATTACATCATTGATGTCATTTACAATTCAACATACACCTCTCAATAGGAATTAAATGATCTTGGTGAATTTCAGAATAAGTCCATCATACAAAATGAAAAATACCAGCTTGGGTCCAGTAACACTTTTGCCCTTTTGAAGCAAGAAGACTGACATTTTCCAGCACTAATGCTATGTTTATTCAGGCCTTAGGATATCATTTCATTGATCATTACTCAGTTCTGTGAATTGTGCTCTTGAAAGACATTATACCTTGCTTGTTGTCTCTTAAATAGAAATGAAAAAATTAGCATATAGGATATCATGACATAGTGACTGATACAAAGAAAACAGTGAGACTTTTTTCTTGTAGAAAAGTAGGGAGCTGATAGACTTATTTCCCTCTAACATATATTTTTCTAGCAGAGTGAAACCATACGTAATAAGGCTTAAAAATAAAATACATACCAGTGAAGAGAAATAATAAAATTGCTAATTATTCTACCAATATTATGGTTTTTTCTACAAAAAACAATAAAAGCTTTAGCTCCCACTTTGATTATGACCCATTTTTCCACACTTGAGATAAATTACTTTCTCTTTGGAGTAAAGTGAAAGTGAAGTCACTCTGTCATGTCCAACTCTGCAACCCTATGGACTGTAAGGCTCCTCCGTCCACAGGATTTTCAAGGCAACAGTACTGGAGTGGGTTGCCATTTCCTTTTCCTTTGGAGTAAAACTACTTCCTAAATACCTCAAAATTAATGTAAAAAGGTATAAAAACGTAACAGTGAAATGGAAGCTATTACCAATGGTTTTCTGAATATGATTCACAATTATATTGTAATCAAAATATAATTCTGACAGGATGCCATAGACTAATTTACAAGGTTCTAAATAATGTATCTGATCTAAGTAGTGCTTAACATCAGAATGTTCAGGAACACACTCTAGAGTGAGCAAGCAATGGAACTGGCCCAGATGTGACCGTGCAAAGCTCAAGAGTTGATGCCCGAGCCTAGCCTCAATAATTCACGTGCCCTTTATCTATAGTTGGTTGATTATGTGTGTCAGTTACAGGATGATAGCATCACAATCAACCTGCATCAATGCGTGCCATTCGATAAATTATGGGGACAAATGCAAATAGTCATGATTTCATTATAATGACAAAAATGACCAGTGTTGCCTGGTTTCTATAAGGCAACACTGTAATCAGGAATTTTCACTGTGACTATTACCCATTAAAATCTATTTAGGCTTTTGTGATGGGTGATTTTCTTTTTACTTCAAATCTAGTGAAAATTAGTTATCATGATCACATTCCTTCTTTCCACTATTATAACCACAATTTCTACCACAAATTACTTTTATCTGCTTACTAGACATCATGAAAACTTTAAACCTAATCTCTGAGTATGGCATTTTGAATACTGGAAGTGTTCATATTTACATAGATATTTAAGGATATTAAGTAAGAATTAGTAGCCTATAGAATCCTAATTACCATTCTATCCTAGGAATCTAAATATTAATCAAAATGCAAAAGATAGAGCTTCCATTCAGACTTGATTAAAATAAAAAATGCAAGTAGTCCCTAGCTTCAGCATTTTTTTAGTCTAAAGCTCTCAGTTGTATCCACATATCTTGTACAATGATGCAGAGAAGTCAGCATTATGACATGAAATGCTAGCACTTCCTCAATCATCAACAAGATAAAAGCCTATCTTTTATACACTATCAACCAGCAAAGAACATGATGAGGACATTCTATGTGCTTTTAGAAAATAAAGTTGAAATCAAACTCTGTTTAATATCTCTCTGATTTTACAGACACAAGAAAATTGTGGTTTTAATTTATCATAACACCTGGCTATTTTGATAACTCAATTAATGGTTTTGGATAGATGGATGTCACCTGGCATTGCCTTAATAGGAAAGTGATATATTTTGGATGACCATGTGGTATTATAAATCTCTACTGCTTATGCTGGCCAAAGATTACTGTGCCAGAGATTACCAAGTACAACTCCAGGCTCATAAAATCAGTGTGATTTATTTAATACTGCCCTGGCCTGGACCAACTACTGATCATTTCCACCAGTATATATTATACACACTGGGATGACAACAAGGACTGGGCATCTAATTACAAAGATGAGAACATATTTTTTTTTAATGCAGGTTTGTATCTCAAAGGGATTCATAATGAATGCCAACTGAATTCATTTTTGCCTAAGAAGATCTGAATCTTTCTACCTCAGGACTCTAGGACCATATTATCTGTAGCAGTAAGGATGCAAGGGGTATTAATATGGTTACCATATTATTGCCAAGAAAGTGAAGAGAGAAGGTGAAGAAAGATTAGGGCTGTGGCACTCAGGGAGTTTCAGGACAGAATATGTACAAGAAAACCTGTGCTATTAAAATTGTGGTCAGTGTTAAAAAAAAGAAAAAGAAAACGTGTTTCAGCAGGTAGTGATATGGGCTAGAGCATATCTTGTACTGTGAAGAACACGATAAAATTCCACAGACTTGGGTGTTTACAAAAATCCTTCCTCTTTATTTTTTCCATACTTTGCCCTTGGATAAGGTTCTATTAGCAAGTCAAAGAGGAGGATAAAGGTCATGAGGGATTTGCAGTCCAGGACTCAGGACTGGATCTTGGAGACCAGGTATGTTGAATCACTGTAGGAAATGTCCATAATCTACACCTCTGGAGGGAAAAGCAATACTCAGCAGCTGGAATAGGCCGATTTGGAATAAGTATCAGCAAATTAACTTTTCCGTAGGCTTTAGAGTAAATCTTCCTAGGGGTAGGGAAGTGGTGGCGTGGTAGGAATAGTATGTGAAAGTCAACCAAAAGAAAGTCTCATGGGCCTCATTAAAACAAGCAGGGAGTAAGAAATTCTGAGGATGTGAAGAAATGAGAGGAGCTGAGACTTAGTGACTAATGAGTAAGGGACCGAGGGACCAGAATTTGCAATCTGGATCAGCTACTTCTTTGCTGGGCTGCTCTGGGAAACTGACTTCATCTCTCTATTCCTCTGGCACCTTGCCTTTTAAGCAAGCTACTCAGTCTTATCTCATGAGGCAGCTGTGAGTAACAGATAATAAAAGCAAGCTTGAAAACTTGCAAGTACACAAAAATTATATAAACATGAAAGAAGAACAAGAACTGCTGGAATATATTATGTAGGTTATACTTGATTCAATAAAAGGCTTTCATTTGCCTTTGACATGTATTTTATTCCTTTTATATTCATAAATGAAATGATACCGAGCTTTATTACTTATCTAAAAGACTTTGCAAACCTTCTGAGATTGTTACCACATTAGAAGCAAATAAAAGATTTACAATACAAGATACTGTTCCTGATAGAATGGGGCCAAGCAGAAAGGCAATGAGACAATATTTTTTGCCCAGCAATTCTTTGGCTCTTGAGAGTTCAAAAAATGATGTTAAAACTCAGCAGTATTTCTTTTCTGTTTTTTTTATATTCTTACCCATATGAAGGTGCCAGCTTATAGGGTATATAAACTTATACCAAAAAATGCCATCTAGTGCCATCCATAATTCTCATATATGTCACTTAGCTAATTTGAAGTAGATTTAACCTAGAAACTGTAGTGTTTCCCTAAAACACATGTGTATTAGTTTCTAGACTTTGACAAAGTGATAGCTCAATAAAAATCATCATGAATGATGTGAATGTTTACATTCAGGCCAAGTCACAAATTTGGCTCTGCTTAGAAATCTCTAACAAACAAGCTGGAACACACAAAAACTTCCGACTGGTAGCACTATTTTCACTTCCAAAAAAGACAGCTAAGAGCAGCATATAGCAAACTTATTGGTTTAAATGGATACACACCTTTACCCCTCTTTCAGAACATTTGAAATAATGACTAGCAACTTCCAGTGAAAATGTTCATTATTTACAATTTTATATGTCAGTTATACCTTAACAGAGCTGCAAAAAAGTTGATTCTGTATAAATTTGCCAATGGACTGACTTTACTGTTGTATTAATATCAGTGAAGTATAATTAGAAGTGGACTGCACTTCTAGGCATAGACTCTACTTTAATGTGGTATTTGGCCATCACAGTTGTGGTAGCCTGAACTGGAAGAGGAGTTGACTTGGCATGTCAGAAGTGAAACTGTCTATTGAGACAATTTACACAAAGGCAACTTGTGTTTAACAACTTTATTTAACAAATTAAGTTGAGAGGTATAAAATCCATCAATGGATAGTTAATGCTTTGGGGAGAGGGTCGTTTTAGAATATGCTATCATTTTGACCTGTCAAATGGAATATTCATTCCAGCTATACCAACCTTTTTACTGTTCATTACATGTGCCAGACTTGCTCCTGACTTAGAAAGGTTTGCCATTCCATCTATCTAGAACCATCTCCTTGCTTTTCATGGATATAGTTCCTTATGCCATTTAGAACTCAACTCAAATTTCACCATTTCAGGGAAGTTCTCCCTGATCTAAAATAGAACCATCACACCTACAGCTTCTCTCCCACTAATGCTTTTATATTGTTGTTGCTTGATCGCTAAGACATGTTCGAGTCTTTTCAACCCCCTGGACTGTAGCCTGCTAGGCTCCTCTGTCAGTGGGATTCTCCAGGCAAGAATACCGGACTGGGTTGCCATTTCCTCCTCCAGAGGATCTTCCTGACCCAAGGACTGAACGTTCGTCCCCTGCTTGGCAGGTGGATTCTTTACCACTGAGCCATCTAAAAAGTCCAATTTCATACTATACACCCCTTATTTACTGGCCTTTATAAACTTCTCACTATCCTTCATTTCCATAAAGCATTTGACATTATCAAAACAAGACCATTATCATGCCATCTCAAATTAGTCAGAATAAAAAAAAAAAAACTGTTTTCATAACAGTGAAATCTTTAAGTGGTCTCCTAGTTCCCATGTTACTTCCAACTTCTACCTCTTGTTCTCTCAATGTTAGGGCTCCAAGGCTTGAATATATGGATTTTTACAGTTTCAACCATTAACCTCATATGGATGATGGTCAAATTCATCTTTTTAGGTGGCCCAAATCTATTAGCCAAATTTTAGCTCTTTATTTCAGCAGACTGTTATGGGTTTTATCTCAGTATGTCATAACTCTTTAAGATAAGATTTCTGATGCCAAAGCCTATCTCAACTCTTCTGGGGAGTAGGAAAGGAGAACACCTTGAAAGCAACAGCTCTTGTTGACATCCCCATCAATGTTCACTGTTCTACTTGGGCTTAATCATTAGATGGATCAGTCAGTTCAGTTCAGTTCAGTCGCTCAGCCATGTCCTACTCTTTGTGACGCCATGAATTGCAGCACGCCAGGCCTCCCTGTCCATCATCACCTCCCGGAGTTCACTCAAACTCACGTCCATCGAGTTGGTGATGCCATCCAGCCATCTCATCCTCTGTTGTCCCCTTCTCCTCCTGCCCCCAATCCCTCCCAGCATCAGAGTCTTTTCCAATGAGTCAACTCTTTGCATGAGATGGCCAAAGTACTGGAGTTTCAGCTTTAGAATCAGTCCTTCCAAATGAAGACCCAGGGCTGATCTCCTTCAGAATGGACTGGTTGGATCTCCTTGCAGTCCAAGGGGCTCTCAAGAGTCTTCTCCAACACCACAGTTCAAAAGCATCAATTCTTCGGCCCTCAGCTTTCTTCACAGCCCAACTCTCACATCCATACATGACCACTGGAAAAACCATAGCCTTGACTAGACGGACCTTTGTTGGCAAAGTAATGTCTCTGCTTTTGAATATGCTATCTAGGTTGGTCATAACTTTCCTTCCAAGGAGTAAGTGTCTTTTAATTTCATGGCTGCAATCACCATCTGCAGTGATTTTGGAGCCCAGAAAAATAAAAGTCTGACACTGTTTCCACTGTTTCTCCATCTATTTCCCATGAAGCGATGGGACCAGATGCCATGGTCTTAGATGTATAGATAACCCTTTCCTCTCTCAGCACTCATATAGACTCCATTACCAGATACATCCAGCTCTTGGCTTGTAATTTCTTCCCGTTTGTTCCTTCTTGCTACACTCACCCTTAAGTCATGCCCAGATAAAGTCTCCTAAATGTTCTCAATGCCTTAAAACTTTCTTTTCCCTACCCATTACACTAAGACCATTTTTTCTTCCTATTTAAAACTCTTAAAGGACTTCTATTGCTTATATGATAAAGTAAATATTCTTTTAGCTTATCATTCAAAATTCAAAATAATCTTGTTCTAAAATACTCATATAGCCTCATTCTTCACTTGACCCTCCATTTACCTTGCACTGTGGTATAAGTGGAATATTCCTTGTATATACCATCCTGCTCCTATACCTTTCATTATAATATAATGGCTCTCCTCACCTGCCCTCTCCTCAATTTCCTGCATCATTGACACTATTTGAAAACCTGTCATCAGTTCAAGGCTAAGGCAAATGCTTCTTCATCTCTTAAGTGTCCTCTAATGTTCCCTTCTCCTATGTCATTTACAAGCATGGAGGGTACATTGATTGCTTATGTGCAAGGAGAATAGAACCAAACACACTGAGCACCTAACATGCACTGGACACTGTGCTGGGCATGACTGTCTCATTCAATCCTCACAAGAATCTTACAATGCTATTGTATCAATCCAAGTTCACACACCTAGGTGATGGAGCTTGTAGTCAACCCCAGGTGGCCTAAATTAAAAAACAAAAGTAGAATAGAAACAAAACAGAAAACCAAGAATGGAGTAGTATAAACTAAGAACAAAAGAACTCTATGCCTGTAGTTCCATTCTATGACACTGATAACATCAGGTCATAATGCACTTACTAATGGGTGTGTCCTTTTTCCACATCTAGATCTATGGTTCCTTTAGGACTGTGTCCTCTTAGTCCTTGCCCAGTGCCCTTTTCCCTGGTTCCATTTTACTTATCATCCAGGTCTCAAATGAAACATCATTTCCTCACCCGCACTTCCGTCCCATCCCAGGTGAGGACCTCTTGTTACGAAATCTTATCAGCCATTGTACCTTCGGGTTCCAATCCCCATATTCACCATTGGTACCTTTGGGTTACACATCCCCAGATTCAACCAACTGCATAATTTATCCATGTACTGGCAATTTAACACTGCTTTAGGTATTGTAAGTAATCTATAGGTGATTTAAAGTATACAGGAAGATGTGCATAGGTTGTATGTGAATACAAATACAGATGCAAATACTATGCCTTTTGGGGCTTCCCAGGTGGCTCAGTGGTAAAGAATCCACCTGCCACTGCAGGAGACATGGGTTTGATCCCTGGGTTGGGAAGATCTCCTAGAGGAGGAAATGGCAACCCACTCCAGTATTCTTGCCTGGGAAATTCCATGTACAGAGGAGACTGGCAGGCTACAGTTCATGAGGTCACAGCTGCTGCTGCTGCTGCTAAGTCGCTTCAGTCACGTCCAACTCTGTGCGACCTCATAGACGGCAGCCCACCAGGCTCCCCTGTCCCTGGGACTCTCCAGGCAAGAACACTGGAGTGGGTTGCCATTTCCTTCTCCAATGCATGAAAAAGTGAAAAGCGAAAGTGAAGTCGCTCAGTCGTGTCCGACTCTTAGCGACCCCATGGACTGCAGCCCACCAGGCTCCTCCATCCACGGAATTTTCCAGGCAAGAGTACTGGAGTGGGGTGCCATTGCCTTGAGCATGCACATGCTATGCCATTTTATATAAAGGACTTGAGCATCCCAGACTTTAGTATTCTTAGGAGTCCTGGAGTCAATCACCCACATATACTGAAAAATGACCATATTTTGTAGCATTGCTACAATTAATGAACATTCCTGTATTTATACATTCTGCTGCTTACTAATATCCAGGTACTCACTTATTTAGTTACTAAGGCAAGAACTAAGAGTCGTACGCAATTGAAGTGACTTGGCACGCACAAACTAATTTAAGGGCAGATACCATCTCTCTCCTTCACAAGTATATCATCAATGCCTCACACAGTATTTGGCTCACAGTAGGCATACATAAATATTTGCTGAGAGAATAAACAAATACCTCGGTATCTAGGACAGTGCCTGCCTGGCATATCATAGACTTTCCTATGCCCTGATCCACTATCACTGAAATATTCCCTTTTTGGTGACTTAATAGATGGATGGATAGATATATGAACAATTCTCAAAACTCCCCTAGTCTAGATTTCTGAGACTGGCATCCCAAGAATGATAGATATACAGAAGAAAGAGCAGAACGTTTCTATTGTCTAATATATTTTGGTGCTGATTATTAAAACCATCAGCATACTACCTGTCCCATTAGAGCTCACCTTTAAGTGAGTTTCTTCTTTCCTTCCTTCCCTCTTCTCTCTCTCCCTCCCTCTCTCTCTCTCTCTCTCTCACCTCCTCTTTCCCTCCCCTTCCTTCCTTCCTTTTCTTTCTTGCCATCCTGCCTTCCTTTTTCTAAAAGGCAAATCTAATTCTGGCAAGAAATGTATTTTTGATATGCTTGGCACAGCTGCTTCTGTGGAGTTAGAAATGTTAAAGAATACAACACAACATAAATAGTACAAATAACATAAATAACGAATAGTACTACAGTGTTAACATTAAACTAGTTCATTTAAGGACTGGCAGCAACAAGTGTTGGTTCAAAGAAATTAAACACCTGGACATTCCATAGATACACAGTATGTATTAACTGGTGTGAGTAGTACAACCCATGAGAAATTTGTTTTCCCACACAGCTATTTCCATCTCAGGTTTAACACAGACCACGTTGAAAGACCTCTTTGTTTGGGTGCAGTGTGATGCTGTTGGAACAGTACCTAAAATGTCAAGATGATATCTCTTAACACCATAGATTTACACAGCACTGTGTTTCACAGAAGCCCAATTGTGGTGGTTTTAAAATCAGAATTGTGCCAAAGACCTGGTGCTCCGCAAAGGATGCCAGATGGTTACCCTGCAAAATCTCTTCTCAGAAACCAGGTGGGTGCTGCATCATACTATCCCGCCCAAAGGTGAAGTCCTGCCTGCATTAGCTCTGTGCTGTTCCAGGAACCAGTTCTAAGAGGAGCACTTTTCTGACAATGGAAAGTATGTTTCTTCCAGTGGTGCCTAGCATAGAGTAAGCACTCATCAGCTCAGTTCAGTTCAGTCGCTCAGTCGTGTCTGACTACGTCCAACCCCACGGACTGCAGCACACCAGGCTTCCCTGTCCATCACCAACTCCTGGAGTTTACTGAAACTCATGTGCATTGAGTCGGTGAGGCCATCCAACCATCTCATTCTCTGTTGTCCCCTTCTCCTCCCGCCCTCAATCTTCCCCAGAATCAGGGTCTTTTCAAATGAGTCAGTTCTTCACATCAGGTGGCCAAAGTATTGGTTTCAACTTCAGCATCACTCCTTCCAATGAATATTCAGGACTGATTTCCTTTAGGATTGATTGGTTAGATCTCCTTGCTGTCCAAAGGACTCTCAAGAGTCTTCTCCAGCACCACAGTTCAAAAGCATCAATTCTTCAGTGCTCAGCTTTCTTTATAGTCCAACTCTCACATCCATACATGACTACTGAAAAAACCATAGCTTTGACTAGATGGACCTTTGTTGGCAAAGTAACATCTCTGCTTTGTAATAAGCTGTCTAGGTTGACCATAACTTTTCTTCCAAGGAGCAAGCATATTTTAATTTCATGGCTGCAGTTACCATCTGCAGTGATTTTGGAGCCCCCCAAAATAAAGTCTGTCACTGTTTCCACTGTTTACCTATCTCTTTGCCATAACGTGATGGGACCAGATGCCATGATCTTAGTTTTCTGAATGTTGAGTTTTAAGCCAACTTTTCCACACTCATAGTACTACTGATTGATCTTTTAAATCTAAAAATCAGTATCTTCAGCCCAGTTTTACTCTGAGCACCAGCCTCCAACCGCCCCCTCAGGATCTCTTCTTGGATCTCTGCTACTCAGGAGCCAAAGAAGAACTATCGATTCCTATCCTATACACTCTCCAACCCATGCCATAGGCTAAATCAACTTCTACCCCAGGTCCTCTCCAACTTTGTAAAGAGCACCACCATCTACCAAGTTCCTTAAGAAAAACATAGGGTTCTTATGAATTACTCTTGACTTATAACGTCCCATTGAAATTCACCGGTCAGTTCTGTTGACTAGTAAGTTCTGACACCTACAGCATCCTCTTGCCGAACTGGCTTCTCTCCTTCCACTCTAGTTCCTTCAAAGTCCACTGCTGAATTTTCCAGCAGCCTGGGTAACAATGCACACGAGAATATTCATTCCCCGACAGCTTCCTAAAATATTTAGAATGAAATAAGATCTACTGTTCTGCTCCTGCCAAAGGAGAACCCCATATACTACTTGTTTCCTACTCACTAGGCACTCTCCAGCCACAAAGGCTTTGTAAGGCCACAGAGATACTCAACACACCAAGTGATTCAGCTCGGCCCCTGCTGGACCTGCCGTTTAAAACGCAGGTCTACATGGGACTTCCTCCTTCATGTCTTTCAGACCGCTGTTCAAATACCATCTCTTCAGATTTCCCAGTCTCCTTTCGTCTCAATTATATCATTTTGATTTTTTTTCACAGTCCTTGATTATAATATCTAAAAGTGTTATTTGCTCCTGTGAACTTATTATGTGTCTTCCCACTAGTTTATAAACTCCTTGAGACTGTCAACGGTCACTGCTGCACCCAAGCATGTAGAAGTGTAACTGGCTGACTGGCTGGAAATGCAGCTAAGACCAACATCTGCATCAATGGGACCAGGCATCTTCCTGAGTCCTGAGATTTTATAACTCTTACAGAGCAATATTTGATCAGGATCAGTCACAGACAGTATAAAAGAATCTAAGTTCAATTTTTCAAAAAACAAAATGAAACAAAAACTGAGACAATGTGTCCAAAGAGATAATGTGCATTTAGGCAGCACTTAAATTCCACCTGAGAGGTGATTTTCAAGCTAAGCCCAGGCGCACCCAGGGAAGCTGGTACTCTGGGCTCCCAAGCACCTCACTGTTACCAGAGCAACTCTGCTTTAATATGCTTTTTTTAAAAATAGATATAATTGGCTTCCACAAGAAGGGATATCTGATAAATAGGATTCACCACTAAAAAAGAATTAAGGGACTGCTTAATATATATGTTTCTCCTGAAATCGCTCAGTCGTGTCCAACTCTTTGTGACCCCATGGACTGTAGCCCACCAGGCTCCTCTGTCCATAGGATTCTCCAGGCAAGAATACTGGAGTGGGTTGCCAGTTCCTTCTCCAGGGGATCTTCGCGACCCAGAGATTTAACCCAGGTCTCCCGCATTGCAGGCAGACGCTTTAACCTCTGAGCCACCAGGGAAGCAAATACATACGTTTATGTGCGTTTAAAACCTCAGATCCTAAAGGAAATCAGTCCGGAATGTTCACTGAAAGGACTGATGCTGAAGCTGAAACTCCAATACTTTGGCTACCTGATGCGAAGAATTGACTCCTTGGAAAAGACCCTGATGCTGCGAAACATTGAAGGCAGGGGGAGAAAGGGATGATGGAGAGTGAGATGGTTGGATGACATCACCGACTCAATGGACATGAGTTTGAACAAGCTCAGGGAGTTCATGATGGACAGGGAAGCCTGGTGTGCTGCAGTCCATGGGGTCTCAAAGAGTCGGACACGACTGAGAGACTGAACTGACTGAAAACCTCAGAAAATAGATGGGCATTTCGAGTCATTGCACGCTACTGTCTTCTGGTGCCACTGTCGCAGCTCTTGCTGAGAGACCCCCCTCCTTTAGCTGGCCCTGACAGTATCTGGATGTATCTTCTGTCCCATCTGGTAATCCCTTCTTCACCCTGCTCTTAAATTAACATCTCTCCTTCCAAGCCCACATCTGAGCTGCCCCTCCCCTATGGCTCCCAGTGCTACTGAGCTCATGGTGCACTCAGCAGCCTGGCCTGTGACCACTGCCCTTACTTCATTTTCCTTCCCTGTCTCTGCAGCCTGCACAGAATCTAGACCAGTTGTGCCGAACTATTCACTTGACATTTTCCAACCAGACCTGAAATTCTCCCTTCTTATATATGGCTGTCCTAGGGCCATTCCTCATACTGACCTGCCTTTTCACTTGAGCTTGTCAGTGGAAATACCATCTGTGCTCCCTTAGGTTTCCCATTCAGCACCCCCACCTCACCTTGCCTTCTGGGACATATATCCCTCACCCCCTGTGCCCACAACTCTGTTTGCACCATTGCTGTGACACAAGTCATGCTATTTTCCTCTCTGGACTAGAGACGTAGCCAGCACTTGTAGAAAGAGATGAGACTTAGAGCAGAGGTGTCTGTTGCAGGTCCCACGTCAATGCATACTACTTGTGCAAGTTTGGACTTCTTTCTCAGAGCTGCAGCCACTTTACCTACAAAAATACACAGAATAATACTGACCTCTCAAAGTTGTAAATATTGATACATATGAAAATAATTTGGAAGCTATAAATGTGAGTGTTCTTATTTGCTGCTTGGGACTATTTCCATCTATCTTTGTACCTGCCTCTTAGCCCTGATGCCTATGTAGCAGAGTTTATTAATTTCAACAAAACTCTGAGAAAGGAGAAAGGATTCATTCTGATTCAGTGCCTCAACTTGAACTTTCAAGTTACCCAGAAGAGTTCTTTCACATCTGGGCAGGCTTGGGAGAGGTTGGGGGGAGAGGGGGAATGATTGAAAGAGAAGTTATTAGGCATTTATTAACTGAAAGCAGTAAATCTGCATGACAGATTAACTGGGGGTAGGTCCAGATGAGCCCCTGACAGGGCTGCTGTGAAGCTAGAACCATGCTGGGTCTCTCAGATTTCTTAGAAGTCCAGCCCCCAGGAGTCTGGGGAGCTCCCCGCCCAAGAGCTCTTTAAGAGATAACTTGAATGAGACATTTGAATTAATATGTGTATAGGTTTGTTTGATGGCCATAGTGTACAATATGCTTCCCACCAGGCTCCTCTGTCCACGGGATTCTCAAGAATACTGGAGTGGGTTGCCAATGCCCTCCTCCGGGGGATCTTCCCAACCCAGGGATCGAATCCACCTCTCTTATGTCTCTTGCATTGGCAGTCAGGTTCTTTACTATTAGTGCCACTTGGGAAGCCCCTCTAGGAGAGGGTTAGATAGGAGAATAAGAACATGGGTTCCCTGGACTCATGCTCCCTGGAGAAGTTTTAAAGGATGATCTGGTCTCTGCATTCAAGTACCAAGGCTTGGTGGATGCAGGGACATTTCAAGAGAAGTTGTGCCTGATTTCCTCTGATTCAGCTTCTTTTCCATCTTGTAGTGCTGGATCATCATGGCAAACTATTCCGGTTGTACACTGAACAAGAGTACACGTAGGAAGATATCATTCACATACTAAATTTGTGCTTTTTTGTTATTGTTGCAAGTTTCTGCCCAAGGAAAGTCAAGTAAGTGTCTTCACCACCACTGTTGGGGCACACACATATTGGATCATCACTATTCCTTTATCATCTAGCCTGCACCTCCACTCCCCCCGCAACTCTTTAAAGACAAGGACTGTGTCTTAGTCATTATTTATTTTGGTCATATGTATTTACAGGACCTGACATACAATATTTATTCAGTAAATCTGGTTGTTTGACTGATGAATGTGGGTTTTATAAGTTTTATTAGGAGGTGTCATATTTTCCATTTTTTCTTCATTCCTTTTATGTTTTCCTCCCAGACTTCGGGTTTTGTCACAGAGATAGTACTTTCAACAAACAATATAAATCCTCGCCCAACACACAAGTTAGAAAATATGGCAGGAACCCTAATGAGGAAATCATCTTTTCAGGACCTAGTTTTCCACTCTTTCTTCATTTCCAAGTTATCAGCTGCATTTTCCTACAACCTAAAATTCAGGACACTGATCGAGTCAGTTAAGACGATTTTATTCCAAGCCTGCTGAGTATAAAGGGCTGCATTTTGCTCTGGGAAGGGATTCAAAGTCTTTCCAAATAAATGGCCTGCTTGTCTAGCTGTCAGAGTGTGGACTTCTTTGGCACTCTTACCCTAGTCCTGATTCAAGTTTATGCGCCAGAAACGGAACTTCTGCCTCTTTCAAATTCAACAAGGTCTTCAGACCATGGTCGTCTTGCACAATATGGACCTGGTATTAGAGCAACAGAGGGTATTTACAGTGTATTTAAATAACATAGTGCAAAGAATAGGAGGTTTGAAAGTCTGGCTGGGTTTGGAGAACTGACTTCCATAAATCTAAGACCTGAAAAATACCTTTTTTGTTCAAATGTTGGAAAGATTTTTGTCAATTTTTTGCTTGATTAGGATTTCTTTAAGTTTTCCTGGTAACCAGAAACAAGTTTCACAATTTGTGTCACACTTGGCTCCTGTTCCGGGGACTGAGGGAAAGCTTGCTCTTGCTTCAGTAACCCCTGCACAGTGGAGGATGAGGAGCTCAGCTGGAGGAGGCCTGCCAGCAGTTAACCCTGCCAAAACAAACAGGAATCAGTGTGGACAATGGGAAGATTATGTGGTGGAAAAAGGATAGCCTGAACGAAGGCAGGAAAGCCACATCAATTGTATTTAGAAGCTGCGTCTTACCCCCAGATTATAAAGCCTTTCCTCCGAGCATTCAGAAGATGTTGCTGTTTTACTGAAAACTCACCCACCAAAGGTCAATGGGTGGAGCTGAAACAGAAAGCTTTTCTCTTGTAACTTCCTGTGTGTCCTGGTATCTGGCCACGAATCTTTGTGCCACCGCTGGGTCCTCTCACTCACTCTGGTATCAAGCCTTCCAGGGCTCCCCAGAGGAGAAGGGCAGAGCTCAGCTGCCAGGGGCAGAGGCAGAGGGCTCAGTGGTCTCCTCAGTAGGCCCTCTCCATGCAGCTTCCTGACAGACATCATCAGCCAATGGCCGGGCTCCGGCTGGTCCTCCGGTGAAAAACCTGAGCTCAGTCCAGGCTCAGCAGAACTGACGAGGGCTATGTCCTTGAGTGTAAATGATTTTCCACTTCCTGTTTCTTCCTTTTTAGGAGCCAAAATCAAATGAATAATTCTGTTTCAAATGAACAATATAGCCAAACTATACAGTGAATCATATGACACTCATGTAATCATCACCCAAGATTTCTATGTGTTACTATTATTTGAAAGAGATCTGTTTTATTCTGTTTTGTTTTTTAAAAGAAACATAATTTTAAGATACAGTAAATCTCCATCTTCATCCTTTCCTACCTAGGAGGTACCACCTGAAGTTAACATGGATTGTTCCCACGTGGTTTTTAGGACTTTTATCACACGTTTTTATTCATAAAATTGTATATAAAAATGATCTTGTGTGTTTTTTAAACTTACATGAATAATACAGTTATCTTTTAAGATTAACTTTTGCACTGAAACTAATGTTTTTGAAGTTTATTATTCCAAGTACTGGTAAATTTAGCCTTAAGATTATTTAATATTACTTCAAATTAAAAAAATAAATCTAGCCTTCTATTCAAGGGCATGCATTTTCCCCACTTTATCACAAAGAATACAATCAACCTGCTATGCATTGATTCTAGCATGTATATCTAGTATTTATTTAAGTAAACACTCAATAAATTAGAAGTACATTTGCTGAACCATAATTAACTTAATCAAATGATAGCAGAATTGTTTTCTAAGAAGTTGTACTAATTTACAAGCCCTCCAGAAACATGTATTTACCAAAACTTGATGTCAATAGATTATGTTTTGCTAATCTGATAGCCTCAAATGGCAGCTCACTGTTTTATTTTTCAATTTCCTGGTAACTAGTAAACTTGAGCTCAACTAGTGAAGTTGAGTGTATTTTCATTTTTCATATGCAATTGGCTCATGTGTGTCTCTTGCTTTTAAACTGCCTCTTAATAAGCTTTTAGCTACACTGCCTGTATGCTAAATTGCTTCAGTCACGTCCGACTCTATGTGACCCTAAGGACTGTAGCCCAATAGGCTCCTCTGTCCATGGGATTCTCTAGGCAAGAATACTGGAGTGGGTTGCCATGCTCTCCTTAAGGGCATCTTCCCCACCCAGGGATCCAACCCCCATTTCCTATGTCTCCTGCTTTATTAGGCGGTTTCTTTACCACTAGCGCCACCTGGGAAGCCCCTTAGCTACATTTCTACTGTGTTATTGTAGCTCTCTCTTTTTTTTTTTAATAGTTGAATGTTTAAGTTCTAATTTTTCATTAAGATGTATTATAAGAGTTTACAAGAATTATATTCATACTAAAAAAATTTTTTTTGGTCATGCCAGTTGGAATGTGACACCTTAGTTCCCTGAACAGGGATCAAACCCATCATTCCCCTGCAGTGGAAGGTGGAGTCTTAACTACTAGAGAGCCAGGGAATTCCTTGTAGAGATTTTTTATAAATTTGGGGTTTATAAGTGGTTCCCATAGATTTTTCCAGTCTGTGACTTTCCTTTTCACTTTGTTTACGCTTTCTCTTAACTTTTAATGTAGTTTAAATTTGTTTTCTAAAGTAGTTAGATGTATTCATCTTTTTCTCTATAATTTACTGGTATTTTGTGATTTTATAAAAAAAGAACTCTAGGTTTACATACTGAAATTTCTTCTACGTTTTCTCTCTTTAAATTATCAACATATTTATTACACCCTCTACTCCCATGAACCTAAGTCTTTGAGTATATACATCTTCCATGTTTTTCCTAAATTTTTTTTTTTCTGTCTTTAAGCCACTTGGGAATGTGAATTTGTATGTCATGAAAAAGAAGTTTAATGTTATTTTTTTCCGTATGTAATCAATTGGCCCACACAATTTGTTGAAAATTCTACCCTCTTCCCACTGATTTACAACATTGCCTGTCATATCCCAAGTTTACTCTAGAGTATGTTTTTAATGTCTTCATGCTCTCAATGATCACTTTTTCTATCTCTAAACCAGTATACTATACCTTTAAAACTATAATAATTTTGTTAAAAGTCTTAGTATAAGTAATTTTTATCTTTATCTTCCTTTTTTTCCTTCCCCTACTTTTCTTTCTTCCAGATTTTCCTGGCTTTTGTTGACCTTTTACTCTTCCATAAGACTGCAAAATCAGCTTGTCCAGTTCTTCAGGAAATCCTGGTGAGAACATGACTGCAATTATATTGAATTTATGAATTAATTTGGAGAAAATTGATGTCTTTATAATCTTTTCATACACAAAAACATGGATTTTAACAAGGTCTTCATTTATATCTTTCAATAAACTTTCACAAATGTTTTCTTTATAAATATGAACATTTTTGTTAAGATTTATTTCTAGATAGCTTATTAATTTAGTTAATATAAATTATATCTTTTACAATTATATACTTTAATTATTTGTTGCTCACTTATAGAAAAGAAAATGATATTTTCATATTCTATACACTATCTTGATAAAATCCAAAATTCCTTATTTGTTCCAATAATTTGTATAAGTTTCAGACTATTCTGTGTGGACAATCATATCAATGCTGAAAGTTTTGTTATGCCTTTCTAATTAGTATAGCTGTGTTCCCTCCCCTACTTTCAGTTTGTGCCAACAGAAAAGAAACAATGATAGCTGGAAAACTTTCTCAATGGCACCCCACTCCAGTACTCTTGCCTGGAAAATCCCATGGACGGAGGAGCCTGGTAGGCTGCAGTCCATGGGGTCACTAAGAGTTGGACACAACTGAGCGACTTCACTTTCACTTTTCATTTTCATGCATTGGAGGAGGAAATGGCAACCCACTCCAGTGTTCTTGCCTGGAGAATCCCAAGGACGGCGGGGCCTGGTGGGCTGCCATCTGTGGGGTCACACAGAGTCGGATACGACTGAAGCGACTTAGCAGTAGCAGCAGCACTGTTTTACAAAATCATCCATTTGTCAAACTTCACAAATCCATTACCATGGATCATTGTTCATGATATCTCATATTATCTTTAAACACTGCTATTGTATGTGTGGCTATATTGTGTATTCAGTCCTAGTAACAGGAAGTGTGAGATAATGTAAAGCAATTTAGTCAGAAGCAGCAGCTTAATCCACAGCCTTGGTGTTTATGAGCTGCACGACTTTGGGCAAGTCACTTCTCAGAGATTCAAGTTGTTTTTTGGTAAATTAGGTCAGGGCTTTTTTTATAGATAAATTTGCTCTCTCTTCCAATAAAGCACTTTCTTCAAATTAAGTCTAACACTGAAGCAGATCAAAGTGGAATAATTCTGTTGAAGAAGAAAGTGCCATTCTAGCCCACCCCTAGGAAGCCCCTGAAGCACTTCCACCATGCCCCCTAGGGCTAGCACAGCTTCCACTACTAGAGTACCTTGCAAGGGTTTGAGGTGAACTTTCCTTGAGCTGGCATCGAGCCAACAGCCAATACTCAGCCAAAGTGATTACAAGTACAGTTTCCATGAGGACTAAAAAGAGTCATCCAGGTTTCCTAGCAACAGAAATCAAGGTCCACTAGCTACAACAGAGTAAAAAACATCCTTTCAAACATGGGAAAAGATGGTTAATTGAGTTTAATCCTTACTCTTTATAATGATGCAACAAATAGAAGTGATCTTCAGGGCAACAATAATTTTCCAGTTTCTTTACCTTCAATCTTCCACTGTCTCCTGAGATGCAACATGACAATTGTCTACTAAAAGACAAGAGTAGAATTTCCATTTTACTGAAAGGTGCTAGTGACTTTTTTTTTCCTTTTGTGACCATTTTATTTGAGAAAGGAAATAAATGAGAGGAGAATGATAATAATGGGAGTATTTTCTTCTTTCATAACATAATACATGGAGGAAATATTCAAACACAAGTTGAGGGATAGCATTGATCTCTTTATTTTTTTTTTTTTAATGAGCAACATGTCTCCATTTTATAAATTAGAAAAATTCACTCAGAGGTTAAGGAATTCATTTAAGCTCTCAGGCCTGTTACATGGAAGATCCAGGGGGAAAAAATAATTTTTTAAAAGGCTGATTTATAATTTTTATTACAGTATTAACTTATTATAATGATTTGGCCAAGGGTTTATTTATAATTTCCTTGTTTCTCCCTAGTTTTCACTTTAGAAAAATTTAAGCCTAGAACAAAAATAGATTATGAATAGCATATGGACTTCACCTAGATTCACAAATTAACATTTTATCCATTTGCTTTTTTTGTACGTATGTGTATATGCATTTTTAGGCTTAACTATTTAGTTACTTGGGCTTCCCAAGTGGCTCGAGGTAAAGAATCCACCTTCCAAGCAGGAGACGAAAGTTCAGTCCCTGGGTTGGGAATATCCATTGAAGAAGTAAGTAAGTAAGTAAGTGAAGTCACTCAGTCATGTCCGACTCTTTGTGACCCCATGGACTGTAGGCCACCAGGCTTCTCTGTCCATGGGATTCTCCAGGCAAGAATACTGGAGTGGGTTGCCATTTCCTTCTCCAAGGGATCTTCCCAACCCAGGGATAGAACCCGGGTCTCCTGTTTTGCAGGCAGGCACTTTAACCTCTGATTCACCAGGGAAGCAAGGAAATGGCAACCCTCGACAATATTCTTGCATGAAAAGTCCCATGGACCAAGGAGCCTGGAGGGCTACAGTCCATGAGGTTGCAAAGAGTCAGACATGACTTTGCAACTAAACAACAACATTTAGTTACTTGAGAAACAGCAACTTACAAATACTTTATATTATATATACACCCAAAATGCTATTAACTATCCATGAAAATTAAGTAAATTGACTATCATCTAATACAGCCTATATTTAAATTTCTCCAATTGTCTTCTTTTTAATTAGAGGATAATTACTTTACAATATTGTGATGGTTTCTGCCATGCATCAACATGAATAGGCCATAGACATACATCTGTCCCCTCCCTTTTGAGCCCCCCTCCCGCCTCCCTCCCCATCCCACTTTTAAGCCAATAGGTTGTCGCAGAGCACCAGCTTTGGGTTTCCTGTGTCATACAGAAAATTCCCACTGGCTATTTATTTTACATAATGTAATGTACAGGATTCAATGCTATTCTCTCAAGTAATCTCACCCTCTCCTTCCCCTACTGTGTTCAAAAGTCTGTTGTTTATGCCTTTGTCTCCTAAATTTCTCCAACTGTCTTAATACTCTTTCAGTATGTTAAGATGTTTAACATACTGGATCCAATTAAGATTTGCACTATACATTTGTTTTTTTATCTTCCTTTTTTTTTTTTTGGTTTGGTCTTCTTGATCACTTTTATCTCTAGTGTCCTCTCTCTAGTCTGTTTTTCATGACACTGACTTTTTCTGAGTCCAGAATAGTATTTTCTGGAAAGTGCCACATCCTAAATTTGTATATTATTTCTTTATGAAATGATATAGGCTAAACATTTTTACCAAGAAAATTACATAAGTGATCTTGTATACTTATAATATCACATTAAACAAAATCAGGTGATAACAAAATCAAGTGGTTTCCCTACTGGTAAGGCTGTTTGATCACTTAGTTAAGACGGTGATTAAGCTCTTCATAATAAAGGTACATTTTTCATTTGTGGTATTTTTAAGTAATGTTAATTGTGAAACTTTGAGATTATGTGATTTAGTTCCACATTAACTTTTAAGCCGATGATTTTAGCATCTATTGCTGATCCTGATCTTGCCAGAATCATGTATTAATACTGACAGTTGTAAAATGGTGATTTTCTTAGTTCTATCCATTCCTTTCACACTTATTAGCTGGTATTCTGTTTAAAACATGAGTCCTCTCTCTCTCTCTCAGTGGTTTTCTGTGTCTGTCTCTCTCTCATTGCTAGTTCAGCAGGCACTGTGCACTGCCTTTTAAAAGTGCTGTTTTTGATAAAAACTCCTCCATAAAAAGACCTGCTTATAGGAAATGTTCAGTTGGCAAGGCAGAGTAATTTAAGATTATTTGTCCACAGTGTCTTCCAAAGGCTTAATGAGGAGGGTAGAGCCAATTATCTTCATCTGAGCTTCCAGGAATGCAGATTTTACTTATTAATAAGGAAACTGATGAACAAGGTTATTAAGTAACTAATGAAAATAGAGAAGTGTCTATAAAAATAAAAAAAAAGGATAGGAATCTTTCTTAAGAGTGTTGCTGAAATTCTCAAACTTCGCACCAGATTACCAAGCTAAAGAAAAGAGTTCAAGGTGTTTTTCTTTGGAAGTTTTTGGGCTCCTTAAAGGAAAGGGTCTATTTCCAGTGCTATGAGTGTAATCATTGCAGAAGGAGTTCACAGAACATGTGAAATGTTTCAAGGCTGACATCAATGTTTCCTTAATTGCTGCTTTTCAAATAGTGTGTGTGTGTGTGTGTGTGTGTTAGTTGTGTCCAACTCTTTGTGACCCCATGGACTGTAGCCTGCCAGGCTCTAAGGAATTTTCCAGTCAAGAATACTGGAGTAGGTTGCCATTTCCTACTCCAGGGGATCTTCCCAACCCAGGGATCAAACCCACATCTCTTGCATCTTCTGCACTGACAGGTGGATTCTTTACCACTGCACCACCTGGGAAGCCCCTTCAAATAAATTAACGGGAGCAAAACATACACTTAGTTTAGGTCAGGATGTCTGAAATAAAAACAAGCACAAGAGGATCAAAGATGGGGCTGTTTCTCAAGTGAAGTTGAAAGAAAAACAACTGGATGATGTTTTTCTGAAGTTTCCACGTTTTGAAACTCCCTCCTTGCAGATATCACTGCCAGAAACTTTCTTACATCATGACAGTTTGTGAATATTTCCTTAACTTGTTATAAAGGAAAGAAAGCTCTTGAGATCCAGATTTCTTATGATCATGAATCACTCAGGAAACATTAAGGAGGGTTACTGCTTTCTTGGCATGGATTTACAAGTTAGTGAACCAAAGATGAAAAAGACCCATCCCCTGATGGCACCTCCAAAATTTCTATCTAGAATTTTAAGAAATAAATTTTGGAGCTAAGAGATTTGTTATGAAGCTATATTTGCAATTCTGGTGAAGGTTTTTTTTTTTTTTTTTTTTTTTTTACTTAGATTATATGTTTTAGGTCAATTAAAAAACTGGCAAAGTTTTTTTGAAGATGTCTTTACTCATTCTCTACATAAGACTGAGAAAACATCAGTTATGTTTATATCAAAAAAAGGAGGAGAAGTTACTGATGGAAATTATGAAAAAGTTATGATTTCTTCTCTCACATTATATGATAGCAGCATTATTTCTACACTTGAGGACCTTGGTTTTAACCAGGGGTGATAAATACATAAGCAAATCATTATATAAGACAGTTTTAGTGGGATAGATGAATGAACAAAAAGACATTAACAAAAAGACACTAAAATCATTTGAGTTTGACTAGGAGCCTAAGGGCACAGCTATAATATTTTCCTTCAGAGACATTTGTGGATAGAGCTTGATATAAAATTTGGACCTCTTCCCTTTATCCTTTTGTTTCTATCCTAAAATCAAAAGTTCCTAAGGAAATTTGACATGCATCAAACCATGTTTTTCTATGTGATAGTTCTAGGGAGGACTAAGTTCAAAGGAAGCTGTGTGAGTGGGTTATAGGTACAAAATCTCTGGCAGTAGAAGGAAGAGCTTAGCAGGAAGAAATTGAGACTCCTCACTTCCTCACTGAAGACCCTGGGCTCCCCTCTGCCTGCCTGCTCTCCCTCTCCAAGAAGTGGGAGATAGCTGTGGGTTTCCAACTGGGCAGAACTTTAATAAAATAACTGATGTTTTCAGAGAACAACAACAACAACAACAACAACAACAAAAAAAACATTAATGCCAACCCAGGGAGAAAAGATCAGGGGCTCCTTGATGGCCATGTGAGGAGTGCCCTAGAGGCTGGGTTTCAGTGGTAAAGATGACATGACCAATAGGCACATTATTGAGGAAAAATTGCAGAATAAACAGCAGTATTCACTCATTTATTTTTCTGTCAGTAAGACATGTCACAGTTTAAATCTACCAACTAATAGCCATTAACATTAATCCAATTTCAGATTAGAGTTTGAGCTTCTTGAAGGCAAGGATCAAATCTTATTTATCTACATTTCACCAATGCCTACTGTTCCACCCACTACATAGTGGAATAAAGATAGTGTGACTAAATGGGAAGAGTCTTGATAATTCTCTTAATCAATATATAGAAACACAGGAGCATAGCAATGGTCAGTGATGACATATATGCCATTTATATCACTGTGTGGGTTAATGACATAAACCATGATGAAGAGACCAACAGTTAGCCTTTAAAACAAGATGATTGAAACAAATATAACTTTTCAATTTCTATGATAAATATATGCTGTTTCCATGTTCAGGCAACCCCTAATAATGACAGTAGCCATCAACTTAGTAAATCACAGCTTAGAACACACTATCAATTCACGTATTATATGATTTGCTGATGGTCCCTGCAGTCAATTTGGTAGTATTTGGAAGAGCATCTGATTTCAAACTCAGGTTACAAATCCCAGAGAGAAATGAATAAAGAATTGGCTGTTCTAACATTTAAGTTTCAATATAATTTGTAGAAAGCCAGTTAGAAGCTGTGTTTGTTGGTTTTAATACAGCTGTCTTGCAAAAATTCGTAGAGTATTTTAGGGTGTGATTAAATCACTGGGATTTAAATCTGGCCACTCCATAATTGCTAAAATCTGTGTCATGTTGACACAAAAAAACTTTTCCAAATTACTGCTCTATTATTTTGCAATAAGCTTTAATTGGTATTTAGCTCCCCTGAGTGAATCTGTTCTTAAGGACAAACATTAAGTCATTTGTTTAGAGTTCATCTATATATGCACATCTCATTTATGTTTATTGAAGATTTTATTATATATATATCAGTTCAGTTCAGTCGCTCAGTCGTGTCTGACTCTTTGCGACCCCATGAATCATAGCACACCAGGCCTCCCTGTGCATCACCATATATATACACATATATTTATACATATATATGTTAATATAAAAAGGAGATGGTGGCAAGATGTTCTTACTCAATGTCAGAGTTTTTAAGTAATTCTAAAATAATATGAAGGTTCCTCAAAAAATTAAACATAGAATCACCATATAATCTAGCAACTTCATTTCTGGGTATACACTCAAAAAAACTGAAAGCATGTACTTTGACACACATTTGTGCACCCAAATTCCTAGCAACATCACACACAACAGCAAAAATGTAGAAGCAACCCAAGTTACCACCAACAGATGAATGGATAAAAAAACAAAGACTATATGTACATGTGATGAAATATTGTTCATCTTTACTAAGGAAGGAAATTTAGTTACCTTTTACAACATGGATTGCAGACATTATGTTAAGTGAACTAAGTCAGTCATATATAGAAAAACACTATATGATTCCACTCATATGGGACTCATAGAGCAGTCAAATTCATAGAGACAGAGAGTAGAATGGTGGTTGCCAGGGGCTGGGGGAGTTAGTGTTTAATGGGTATGGAATTTCAGTTTGGGAAGATAAGTTTTGGAGGTGGATGGTGGTGACGGTTGCACAACAATATTAATGTATTTAGTGCCACTAAACTAGACACTTAAAATGGTTAAAATATTAAATTTTATTTATGCTGCTTCTGCTAAGTCACTTCAGTTGTGTCCGACTCTGTGTGACCCCATAGACGGCAGCCCACCAGGCTCCCCCGTTCCTGGGATTCTCTAAGCAAGAACACTGGAGTGGGTTGCCATTTCCTTCTCCAGTGCATGAAAGTGAAAAGTGAAAGGGAAGTTGCTCAGTCGTGTCTGACTCCTCATGACCCCATGGACTGCAGCCCACCAGACTCCTCCGCCCATGGGATTTTCCAGGCAAGAGTACTGGAGTGGGGTACCATCGCCTTCTCCAAAATTTTATTTATATTTTACCACAATTTAAAAATTAAATAATTTAAAAATAATCCTAATATTTTAGCAAGGTCTGCTGGAAAACTGAATTTTACTATTTAAGCAAATTATACTCTAGAGGTTATTTTACCTTTTGTGGGATCTCACAATGTAACCAGAAATGAGATAATTATCTCATTTAATTATCTGTAGCCTGCCAGGCTCCTCCAGCCATGGGCTTTTTCAGGCAAGAATACTGGAGTGGGTTACCATTTCCTTCTCCAGGGGATCTTCCCAACCCAGGGATCGAACCCGGGTCTCCCACATTGCCTCCCACATTGCATGCTGACTCTTCACCATGTGATTCTCCAGGGAATCTCTGAATTTTATTTTCAGTTTAGTTCAGTCGCTCAGTCATATCCGACTCTTTGCGACCACATGAACCGCAGTATACCAGGCCTCCCTGTCCATCGCCAACTCCCAGAGTTTATTCAAACTCATGTATATTGAGTTGGTGATGCCATCCAACCATCTCATCCTCTGTTGTCCCCTTCTTCTCCTGCCCTCAATCTTTCCTAGCATCAAGGTCTTTTCAAATGAGTCAGCTCTTCACATCAGGTAGCCAAAGTATTGTAGTTGCAGCTTCAACATCAGAACTACCAGAGAACACCCAGGACTGATCTCCTTTAGGATGGACTGGTTAGATCTCCTTGCAGTCCAAGGGACTCTCAAGAGTCTTCTCCAATACCACACTTCAAAAGCATCAATTCTTTGCCACTGAGCTTTCTTTATAGTCTAACTCTCATATCTCCATATATGTAGTCTCCATACATGACTACTGGAAAAACCATAGCCATCACTAGAGGGACCTTTGTTGGCAAAGTAAAGTCTCTGCTTTTTAATATGCTGTCTAGGTTGGTCATAACTTTCCTTCCAAGTTGTTTTTTAATTTCATGGCTGCAATCACCATCTGCAGTGATTTTGGATTTTATTTATATTTTACCAAAATTTTAAAAATAAATGATTTAAAAAGTAACCCTAATATTTTAGTAAGGTCTGCTGGAAAACAAACTAAATTTTACTGTTTAAGCAAATTATACCCTAGAGGTTATTTTACCTTTTGTGGGATCTTGTGATGTAACCAGAAATGGGATAATTAATTATGGTGGAAAGAGCCTTGGCAGAGTCAGTACTTCAAACAAGACTTCTCGTAGAACTTGGTAGGTAGGTCTTGTCGAACCTAAAACCCGTGCAAGGCTCAGAACATAGTGGGTATCTTCAAAGTTGGATAGAAAGACATCACAGAAATTAGGGAAGCAGCTGCTACCTGAAGAGCCCAGGCAATTACCACCTTCAGGGATTCTGTCAGTCCTGGATAAAGGAGAAAGGAACTGATCCCATCTCTAGAGAGATGAGATGTGCTGGGCAAATGTATCTGACACAGGAATTCAATCCAGAGACTGAGACACACAGTGGGGGTTGGGAGGCAGTTTAAGAGAGGGTAGTCTTGGAATAAGAAGACTGGTATTAGTATTTGGAGCTCAAGTTCAGAGAATGTAGTAACTTATGCTGTGGCCCCTTGGAATTGAACTTGGCTTCTTAAATCCTTTCCTGACTTAAGCAAGACTGGTATGGGGCTGAATTTTCAGTTGGAAGTCATGTGGGTCTAATTATTCCAGAGGAGAGAGTTCAGAGGTTGTGGGTACAGTGAAAGTGAAATGGAAGTCGCTCAGTCGTGTCCGACTCTGCGACCGCACAGACTGTAGCCTGCCAGGCTCCTCCATCCATGGGATTTTCCAGGCAAGAAGACCAGAGTGGGTTACCATTTCCTTCTCCAGGGGATCTTCCCAACCCAGGGATGGAACCAGGGTCTCCCACGCTGTAGGCAGGCTCTTTACTGTCTAAGCCAACAGGTAAGCCCTGAGTGCAGAGGAAGTGGAAAAGCTGAGGTTAGGTCTTGAGAGTTTAAGAAAAGTTAACATCCTCCACTCCACAATTTGGTGAACGTCCTTGTCATGGTTTACACACACACAAACAGATCCTCAGCCCTGGAATGTTGACCCCTTGTGCTGCCAAGCATCTCAGGAATCTTCCCATTCCTCTATCAGCTGCCCGGCACCATTCCGTAGTCCCACTGGCTTTCCATTTTCTCCTGATAATGTTCTGAGCCGAACCATTCCCAATCTAGTTCTCTTTCCAATAGACTCCAGCCCATATACAGGGCAGAACTTTTTGAAAGGGTTCAGAGTTAGGGCTGTATTAGTTCCACTTGGTAGAAAGTAATCAATAAACATCTGTTGAATTTTGTCAAAAATTTTCTCAACAAACAAAACTTTTTCAATGCATTCGATTTTTTCAAGTTCTCAGCGTACCCTGGTGCCAAAAAGGTGGCCTGGGATGGAATCAGGAGCTAGCTATTAACAAGCCCTATGATCTTAAAGTATTTCTTTTTTGCTCCCCTTATAAAATGATTCTTTTAAGTCCTCAAAAGACATTCTTGTTCCAAAGTGTTAGATTGTCAGGGCTCACAACTGCACCTCTGATGCCTGGGGTCTCCCATTTCCTGTAAATAGTTAATCCCTGGCAAGGGCATGAAGCCTTAGGGTTCTATCCCATCATCAGTCTACTAAGCCACACTATATTTCTTTCTAATTATCTTATGACTCCCTCCTGATCTCAGATCTGAAATAAACCTTTCGGATTTGGGGATAAATTATGGCAAAAAAAAAAAAATTGAATTAAACATATAGGGTATAAAACAATGGCTTGAAAACTGGTACAAATTTTAATAATTATTTTCATATTTTGAATACGAAAGATGATTTGATTTATATGCTTGAATAACTAAAAAAAGAATCTTTTAAAGCTGAATTTTAAAAATCTGTTCACTAGTCTCAAACCATTTGGCTTCATTGCTTTTTAACTAAAATAAAGTGAACTAATTCTGATTAAATTTGGGTGAGGAAAAAATCTTCAGTATAGGTAACAAATTATATGCCAGATATTGGCTTCCTATGATTCCAAACTACGTTGCTAAAAAGCAGGCTTCTGGCAGATCTTTAATTATCAGTGTTAGTAATATGGACATCCAAGCCTAATGCATAATATGAATATAAAATACATGATTAATATAAAATGCACACTGAAAGAATTTTAATTAATGAATGAACATCACTATTGCATTAGCTTTCTTAAGTAGGTCAGAGCTTAAAGCTGTCCAAATAATAGATTTTTATGTTTCTCTTCTTTCTCCATCTATCTCAGGGCAAGAAATTAATTTTTTCCTGTTCCAAAGTCATCACTGGATTAATGACTGTCATATGAAGCCTGGCTACAGGGAGCTCCTCAAATACACAGCCATGTGTAGCCCCTGAAAAATGAACAGAATCATTTTTCTCAAAGAATATGATTATAGTGGGATATCAAATAGATTTTTTTTTCTGAGAAAGAATTGTTAAATTTGTCCTGATGACAGTGGTGAAATGAGACTCAGAAATATTAATGCCTTTCCCTTCCATCATGCCTAGCTTATGTGTCATAGATATTGTTTCAATTTATAAAACCATTCTGAGCACACTGTGTAAAACCTTACTGAGCACTACATGTGGAAAAACACAAGACTCCTGCCCTGCAAGAACTTATATTCTAATAGAGGTCATACAATCTCATCCACTGATACATGCATGTAACACAGGCAAATAAGCATTTTTTAATGGAAAATTAGTTCTCAAACTGGCATTTCTTTCCTTTTCTATAAATAAAGTTCCAACAGTGAGAATTTTCTTTAGTAGTCTACAATATCACTTCAGGTACTATTAGCTGGACCTTACACCCAGAAGTTAGAGTGGATGGATGCAGTGAATGACAGGTAGAGTTCTCTGAGATGCGGATTCTGACTAATTTATCTGCCCTTGCCTTGCAGGGGCAGAAGAACCTCTTGAGCTCTATGGCAACTGAGACCAGAGCAGGCAGAAAGCTCTTGGAGGAGGATGTTATTGACAGGAATCAGGCATGTCTTAAAAATGAAATGAACACAAAAGTATTAAGGGACTATTTTCCATAATATTGCTCTGTTATACAAGTGCCTGGAGAAGGCAATGGCACCCCACTCCAGTACTCTTGCCTGGAAAATCCCATGGACGGAGGAGCCTGGAAGGCTGCAGTCCACGGGGTTGCTGAGGGTTGGACACAACTGAGCGACTTCACTTTCACTTTTCACTTTCATGCACTGGAGAAGGAAATGGCAACCTACTCCAGTGTTCTTGCCTGGAGAATCCCAGGGACGGGGAAGCCTGGTGGGCTGCCATTTATGGGGTTGCACAGAGTCGGACATGACTGAAATGACTTAGTAGTAGTAGTAGTATACAAGTGCCAAGGACCTTTTTTAAAAAATTGTAGTCTGGAAAAAAAAATAGTAGGTCCTCAAAGCATCTTTGGGACTAGATATGTTTAATGCCCCTTTCAAAATGCTTTGAGGACATAAAATTATTTTTTTCCAAACTGCATAGTGATACTGGGGTATGAATGGTTGGTCAGAAAATTAAACAAGGTACCAGACCTAGTTCAGAAATTAGCAGGGAAAGAGAATCATCTGAAAGCTCATTTTTATTTAAGATGTTATGGGTGTCTGTCTCTTGCACTGAACTGCCTCATGAATCCTGGTTCACCAGTACCTGACTTACTGTAGGTGCTCCATAGATTGCTGGGTGAAGAAGTAAGCCTGTTGAATTAAGTGAAGGGGTAAATAAGTGAGTGAGAAAGTGGGTGAGTGAAGAATAAACGAATGAATGAATGAATGTTTACCAGGAAGTACATTAGAAGGCAACGATCCTTGAACCTCAAACTGAAGATGAGTAAATGCTTCTTAAATCCTGTCTGACATAACATTTGGAACATGTCCCTTACTTCTAGCCAAGGGCCTTCTCAAATTCCTCATTTCAATTACGACAATCGTACTGAAGAGAAGCAGTCACCTTCTTTATTTTTAAGCAATTCTCTTTCAATCAACGTTTAATTATCCTAAAGGAGGAAACCAGTGGTGCAGATAATCCCCCAATCTCTTGTTAGAATGCATTATATGATGGCTTTTTACAGTAGTTTGCCTTCCTAATTATGTTTTGATTAGGTTTCTATTACAGTTATGGAGAATTCTCTTAGCAGAGAGGACAGCAGGTCAGGCAGCCCCAAGAACACAGTGATCATTGCACTGAAGTTGGCTGGAACTGATTCACACTTTAATTTAGACCTTTCTTTTTTAATTGCATAGTGCTTAGCACTTTGAGACATACAAAGTCACAGAAGATTTTTAGGGCTAATTTATTCGGCAGCCACCACTGAAAATCTATTAGAAAGTAGGTTCTTTTCTAGGGGTTGTCAAGCAAAGAGGAATAAGATACAATCTAATAAGTAATGATATATAAGCTTGGAATTTCAGGAACTCACTGCCTAGTCAGCAAGATATAGGCAACACAAGGCAGTGTGTGCTAAATGACAAATGGGCCCTGGGAGCTAGAAGAGTAGGAGAGGTCACGTGAGGTGAGAACATAAGGAAAACACTAGAGGAAGGTTACTTGATCCAGGTCTTAAAGAAGAGACATTTGAATGAGTGGAGGAGATTCAGGATTCTCTACAGCAGTGTTGTTCAATGGAAAGACATTAGCCACATGTGCAAATTTAAATATTCCAGGAGTCAATTTAAAAGGAAAAAAAAAAAACAAATGGGCAATGTTGATTTTAATAATGCATTACATTTAACCCAACATGTTCAAAGTATTTTAACATGCAATCAATATAAATTAGGTATTTTACTCACATTGTTTTAGACTAAGTCTTCAAAATCCAGTGTGTACATTTGCTGCATATCTCAGTTCAGACTGGGTTTCCCTGATGGCTCAGTGGTAAATAATCTGCCTGCAATGCAGAAGATGCAAGTTCAGTCCCTAGGTCAGGAAGATCCCCTGAAGAAGTAAATGGTAAACCACTCTAGTATTCTTGCCTGGAAAATTCCATGGACAGAGGAGCCTGGGGGTCTTTAGTACATACGGTCGCAAACAGTCGGACATGACTGAGCACACACACGCGAAAGTGATCACTTCAGACTAGCACACTGCAAATGCTTGACAGCCATATGTAGTTAAAGGTTTCCATACTGGAAGCACAGCTTTAGAATCTTGCTTCTCAAGCTATGATTTGAGGATCAGTCTCACTGGCAGCATCTGAAAAAACATTAGACAAGCAAGATTTCACGTTCCACCCTAGACCTACTGAATCAAAATCTTCATTTTAGCCAGATATGCAGGTAATACTAAAGGTTCACATTAAAATTTGAGAAGCACTAGTCTAGGCAGGTCAGGAAGCAACAGTTAGAACTGGACATGGAACAACAGACTGGTTCCAAAAGGAAAAGGACTATGTCAAGGCTGTATATTGTCACCCTGTTTCTAACTGGACATGGAACAACAGACTGGTTCCAAAAGGAAAAGGACTATGTCAAGGCTGTATATTGTCACCCTGCTTATTTAGCTTATATGCAGAGTACATCATGAGAAACGCTGGACTGGAAGAAACATAAGCTGGAATCAAGATTGCAGGGAGAAATATCAATAACCTCAGATATGCAGATGACACCACCCTTATGGCAGAAAGTCAAGAGGAACTAAAAAGCCTCTTGAAAGTGAAAGTGGAGAGTGAAAAAGTTGGCTTAAAGCTCAACATTCAGAAAACTAAGATCATGGCATCTGGTCCCATCACTTCATGGGAAATAGATGGGGAAACAGTGTCAGACTTTATTTTTTTGGGCTTCAAGATCACTGCAGATGGTGACTGCAGCCATGAAATTAAAAGACGCTTACTCCTGGAAGGAAAGTTATGACCAACCTAGATAGCATATTGAAAAGCAGAGACATTACTTTACTGACAAAGGTCCGTCTAATCAAGGCTATGGTTTTTCCTGTGGTCATGTATGGATGTGAGAGTTGGACTGTGAAGGAGGCTGAGCGCCAAAGAATTGATGCTTTTGAACTATGGTGTTGGAGAAGACTCTTGAGAGTCCCTTGGACTGCAAGGAGATCCAACCAGTCCATTCTGAAGGAGATCAGCCCTGGGATTTCTTTGGAAGGACTGATGCTAAAGCTGAAACTCCAGTACTTTGGCCACCTCATGCGAAGAGTTGACTCATTGGAAAAGATTCTGATGCTGGGATGGATTGGGGGCAGGAGGAGAAGGGGACGACAGAGGATGAGATGGCTGGATGGCATCACTGACTCGCTGGACGTGAGTCTGGGTTAACTCCGGGAGTTGGTGATGGACAGGGAGGCCTGGCGTGCTGAGATTCATGGGGTCGCAAAGAGTCAGACACGACTGAGCGACTGAACTGAACTGACCTGAGTTTAGGCAGGTGTAGTGTAGAGGAAAGATCTGAATGATATCTGGGAGTTAGGAGCACTAAAGAAATGTTTAAGAACCAGCAATGACTATAATGAGTGAGAAGCAGAAGAATTCAAGGGTATGTAGGTAGTTGTTTATAAGGAATCATATAAAACCATTTTAATCTGAGTGTTTTATAATCTTCAGAATGAAAATAATCCAGCCCATTTTGCAGGGCTGACGTTAGGATTAGAGACAAGATGATAAAGCAATTCACATGATGGCCTGGCTTCTGGACATGGCAGTTTTATATAACTCCATTACTGCTGATCAAGAGTCAGATGAAGACTCTAGTGCTGCAAGATTTTAACTACAAGGAACGTGTTTAATATTATATGAAAATTAGTCAAATAGGGAGAAGTGGAGAGCATCACTGCTGTCACAAGCACAAATTCTGAGTGATTGACAGAAGTCTCAAGTGAGAACTAATGTCAGAGCAAGTTCACCCAAGGTAGGATGGGAGAGGGGAAATTCCCTCAGAGGTCAATGCACATGCTAGAATTCATACATTATGATCATAAGTACACTGTGGCCATCCCTCACCAAAATACGTTGCACAACTTTGGATGTCTGATTTACCAACTAATTAACAAGACTAAAAGGACCAGATAACTGGTCTGTGTGCTCATCTAACATCTGGCTCTTCCACTAAATGGCATGTTGGTCAAGATGCCTTATTCTGACTATCAAGAGGGCAGCAGGCCTGGGAACATTATTCAGCTGTAAGTAATGCAATACTAAGGAAACCTACTAATATTTTTGCCAGAAGTTTAGCCATCCTTCCTTTATTCTAAGGACTATGTATCAAAAATATCAGCTATTACAAAAAGAAAGGGAATTGATTCTGTGGGAATAGAAAGGTTCTGGTTTGGGAGTCACAGTTGTAGTTGTAGCTGTCCTAGTTCTGTAGGAGTTCTAGTTGTAGCTCTGCCATATTGTTTTCTTAACTCAGAATTTTAACCTCTTGTGGCCTCACTTCTGACCTATTAAAATAAGGTTTAATATATTAATCTCTTCCCTTTCTTATCTTTAAAAAATAGAGTATTTATTGACTGAATAACAAAAGTGCTTTTCTTAAATATACGTTCTTAAATTTCTTTAGTCATTTCCAGTTGTATTTTTGTTTTTTTTTCAAGTTTTTACTTTTTATTGTGGTAAAAACATACAACATAAAATTTACCATGTTAACCATTTTTAGGTGTACAGTTTGTAGCATTAAATAGATTCACATTATTGTGCAGCCATCACCACCATTCATTTCTAAACATTTTTTATCTTCCCAAACTGAAACCGTACTCATTTAGCACTGGCTCCTTCACTCCATTTCTCCAATCACCATTCTATCTTCTGTCTCTATGAAGCTGGTCACCCAAGTACCTCATATAATTGGAATCCTACAGTATTAGTCCTTTTGAGTCAGGCTTATTTCATTTAATATAATGTCTTCAGGGTTCATCCACTGTGCAGTGTATACCAGACTTTCATTCATTTTAAGGTGAAATAATCTTTCATCCTATATATGTGCCACATTTTATTAATCCACATTTGGGTGCAGTGGCATATGGTTTGAAGATATAAGTTGCTGAAATTCACTCTAGTGGGGCTGTAACAGGGAAATAGATGCATTGGTGTATTTTCTTGAACGTCAAGGGTTAATGGTGCCTTTTCCTAAACATCAGAAAAGAGAACAAGGAGCATACAAGGTTATTATTTATCATGGTTAGGGGTTGACTGATGCTGAAGTATAAAAACAGAGAAAAGCCTGTCTGTCAAAATGTAAAGGAAGTACAGACTCAACTGTTAGAGCCATCAAAAGTCTGAGATAAAGCTGTGCAAAGACTAAGAAGCCACTTCAGCACCCAGTGCTGAAAGAAAAGTGGGAAATAAGGCACATTTTGGTCCTAAATGGGAATGTCAGCTAGAGATTCTTCGGTAGGACAATCTTTCCATTGATAATTCCTTCACATAATGTCAACTCTTAATGCATATGAGTTAGTCAGGGTTCAAAGGTTCACACCAATAATAATGTTTGTTTCCATGTGTCCATTTGGATTATAATAGATATGCGACTATCACTAGGTTTATGATTATTAAAGTTGACTAACAGTGATAGTTTTTGTAAAGTAAACTCTGTTGACTTCAAGTAGCAAAAGAAAACACAAAGCAACTGAAACAATCTTTCTGGTGTCAGTAGGTCTATGAAATTAATGAAATTTGAACGGCATCTCAAAACAGAGTTCACAGAAAACTTTCAGGGCAAAAAGGAGTGGATTAGAGGAGGTGATGCTGAAAAAAGTCTCTGCTCATCCCCACTATACTGACCTTCCCAGGAAAAGTTTGAATTGGTGGAGGCTGAAACTAGGTTAGAGATATGAGAAACGTGATCCCAGTTCTTGTTTTACATCAATTAGAAATAGATGTAGGTTAACAAGTTTCTCTTTGAAAATGAAATTCTTTCTCATAGCTTAGTTAGAAACTTCCTTGAGAAAGAAGTTAGGTTGGGGGCCCATCTCAGGGCACTCTGGACATTGGCATCCATATGCTGTGTGGAACCAGAGAGGTCAGGGCTCTCTGAGGTTATGTAAGGACAGTTAGCATATTCTTAATTCAACTTTCTTTTACTGGGCAAAGAACAGAGATCAAAACATGGAGAAGAAAAGGCTTTTTTTAACTGATATTTGAGAATTCATAAATGTTCATTCATAAATTCATAATTCATTCATTCATAAATGTTCACATCTCCATAGTCAACTCTCTAAGGCAATATAGAACAAATAAAATATAATAAGGGTCAAAAACACTTCCAAGTTTGCTTTCCACCTTGCTATTTAATAGCTGTGTAACCTTGAAAAATCAGCTTAACCTTTCTCAGTCTCAGTTTTCTCATCTTTAATTGCTTGTATGAGAATTGACTGTGGTGTTTCATGATAATGAATGCCTCTGCCTAGTAGATACTCAATAAATGTCAGTAATCTTCCCTTGTTAAGTTTCAGTTTGGTTCAGTCGCTCAGTTGTGTCTGACTCTTTGCGACCCCATGAACCAGAGCATACCAGGCCTCACTGTCCATCACCAACTCCCGGAGTTTACCCAAACTCATGTCCATTGAGTCAGTGATGCCATCCAACCATCTCATCCTCTGTCGTCCCCTTCTCCTCCTGCCTTCAATCTTTCCCAACATCACGGTCTTTTCAAATGAGTCAGCTCTTCACATCAAGTGGCCAAAACTGGGAGTTTCAGCTTTAACAACAGTCCTTTCAATGAACACCCAGGACTGATTTCCTTTAGGATGGACTGGTTGGATCTCCTTGCAGTCCAAGGGACTCTCAAGAGTCTTCTCCAACACCACAGTTCAAAAGCATCAATCCTTTGGCACTCAACTTTCTTTATAGTCCAACTCTCCCATCCATACATGACTACTGGAAAAATCATAGCCTTGACTAGATGGACCTTTGTTGGCAAAGTAATGTCTCTGCTTTTTAATATGCTGCCTAGGTTGGTCATAACTTTCCTTCCAGGAGTAAGTGTCTTTTAATTTCATGGCTGCAATCACCATCTGCAGTGATCTTGGAGCCCAAAAATATAAAGTCAGCCACTGTTTCCCCATCTATTTGCCATGAAGTTTTTGGACCAGATGCCATGATCTTCGTTTTCTGAATGTTGAGCTTTAAGCCGACTTTTTCACTCTACTCTTTCACTTTCATCAAGAGGCTCTTTAGTTCCTCTTCACTTTCTGCCATAAGGGTGGTGTCTACATATCTGAGGTTATTGATATTTCTCCCTGCAATCTTGATTCCAGCTTGTGCTTCTTCCAGCCCAGCATTTCTCATGATGTATTCTGCATATAAGTTAAATAAGGAAGGTGATAATAAACAGGGTGATAATAAACAGCCTTGACGTACTCCTTTTCCTATTTGGAACCAGTCTGTTCTTCCATGTCCAGTTATAACTGTTGCTTCCTGACCTGTATACAGGTTTCTCAAGAGGCAGGTCAGGTGGTCTTGTATTCCCACCTCTTTCAGAATTTTCCAGTTTGTTGTGATCCACACAAAGGCTTTGCCATAGTCAATAAAGCAGAAGTAGATGTTTTTCTGGAACTCTTGCTTTTTCGATGATCCAGCAGATGTTGGCAATTTGATCTCTGGTTCCTCTGCCTTTTCTAAAACCAGCTTGAACATCTGGAAGTCTATCATTCATGTATTGCTGAAGTCTGGCTTGGAGAATTTTGAGCATTACTTTACTAGCATGTGAGATGAGTGCAATTGTGCAGTAGTTTGAGCATTCTTTGGCATTGCCTTTCTTTGGGACTGGAAAGAAAACAGCCCTTTTCCAGTCCTGTGGCCACTGCTGAGTTTTCCAAATTTGCTGGCATACTGCATGCAGCACTTTCACAGTATCGTCTTCCAGCATTTGAAATAGCTCAACTGGAATTCTATCACCTCCACTAGCTTTGTTCATAGTGATGCTTTTTAAGGCCCATTTGACTTCACATTCCAGGATGTCTGGCTCTAGGTGAGTGATCACACCGTGACTATCTTGGTCGTGAAGATCTTTTTTGTACAGTTCTTCTGTGTATTCTTGCCACCTCTTCTTAACATTTTCTTCTTCTGTTAGGTCCACACCATTTCTGTCCTTTATCGAGCCCATCTTTGCATGAAATGATCCCTTGGTATTTCTAATTTTCTTGAAGAGATCTCTAGTCTTTCCCATTCTGTTGTTTTCCTCTATTTCTTTGCATTGATCACTGAGGAAGGCTTTCTTATCTCTCCTTGCTATTCTTTGGAATTCTGAATTCAAATGGGTAAATCTTTGCTTTTCTCCTTTTTTTTTTTTTGCTTCTCTTTCCACAGCTATTTGTAAGGCCTCCTCAGACAGCCCTTTTGCTTTTTTGCATTTCTTTTTCTTGGGGATGTTCTTGAACCCTGTTTCCTGTACAATGTCATGAACCTGTGTCCATAGTTCATCAGGCACTCTATCATATCTAGTCCCTTAATCTATTTGTCACTTCCACATAATCATATAAGGATTTGATAGGTATGATATAATAGGTATAATCATAAGGGATTTGATTTAGGTCATACCTGAATGGTCTAGTGGTTTTCCCCACTTTCTTCAATTTAAGTCTGAATTTGGCAATTATGATCCCAGCCACAGTCAGCTCCCGGTGTTGTTTTTGCTGACTGTATAGAGCTTCTCCATCTTTGGCTGCAAAGAATATAATCAATCTGATTTCAGTGTTGACCATCTGGTGATGTCCATGTGTAGAGTCTTCTCTTGTGTTGTTGGAAGAGAGTGTTTGCTATGACCAGTGTGTTCTCTTGGCAAAACTCTATTAGCCTTTGCCCTGCTTCATTCTGTACTCCAAGGCCAAATTTGCCTGTTACTCCAGGTATTTCTTGACTTCCTACTTTTGCATTCCAGTCCCCTATAATGAACAGGACATCTTTTTTGGGTGTTAGTTCTAAAAGGTCTTGTAGGTCTTCATGGAACCGTTCAACTTCAGCTTCTTCAGTGTTACTGGCTGAGGCATAGGTTTGGATTACCATGATATTGAATGGTTTGCCTTGGAAACGAACAGAGATCATTCTGTCGTTTTTGAGATTGCATCCAAGTACTGCATTTCAGACTCTTGTTGACCATGATGGCTACTCCATTTTTTCTAAGGGATTCCTACCCACAGTAGTAGATAAACAACAGTCATCTGAGTTAAATTCACCCATTCCAGTCCATCTTAGTTCGCTGATTCCTAGAATGTTGATATTCACTCTTGCCATCTCCTGTTTGACCACTTCCAATTTGCCTTGATTCATGGACCTAACATTCCAGGTTCCTATGCAATATTGCTCTTTACAGCATCAGACCTTGCTTCTAACACCAGTCACATCCACAGCTGGGTGTTGTTTTTGCTTTGGCTCCATCCCTTCATTCTTTCTGGAGTTATTTCTCCAGTGATCTCCAGTAGCATATTGGGCACCTACTGACCTGGGGAATTCATCTTTCAGTTTCCTATCTTTTTGCCTTTTCATACTGTTCATGGGGTTCTCAAGGCAAGAATACTGAAGTGGTTTGCCATTCCTTCTCCAGTGGACCACATTCTGTCAGACCTCTCCACCATGACCCATCCGTCTTGGGTGGCCCCACACAGCATGGCTTAGTTTCATTGAGTCAGACAAGCTATGGTCTGTGTGATCAGACTGGCTAGCTGTCTATGATTGTGGTTTCAGTCTGTCTGCCCTCTGATGCCCTCTCTCAGCGCTACCATCTTATTTGGGTTTCTCTTACCTTGGACGTGCCGTATCTCTTCACGGCTGCTCCAGCAAAGCGCAGCCGCTGCTCCTTACCTTGGACGTGGGGTAGCTCCTCTTGGCCTCTCCTATTAAGGAGTACATATTCGTTCACTCATTCAGTCTTCCGTTCTTCAATTACCTATTTATATGTATGTGCCTAGCACTGTTGTACTCAAGTGCAGTTATTCATCAAATCATTCATTTTCAATGTTATTATCTTTACCATGAAGTACTGTAGCTTTAAAAATAATCAATTCCTTCTGAGTTAATTAATAATAAATTCCTCCTTCCATAAGTTAGTTACTTTGGTATTATAAATATTCATGGTTTGAAATTATGTACTATATATGTAAAATGGGATGAAAAATACATCAACTGAAATACCTTGACAACACAACGGAAATAAAAGTCTTACTGAGACCTAACAAATTCAAAAGGATACTGCTGGTAAACTTTTATTTTTATGTAATCTGTTACAGGGTTACCGTATTACAATAACTAACTACCAAAACAGCTATAGAGTTGATCTTGGGTCCACTGGGAGTCCAATGATATCCTAAAAATACACTGATTAGAAAGTTTTTCAAATTTTTTTCAAATCCTACAGGATTATGGTGGGAAAAGCTTTGGGTGACTATCCTCAGAAAATTTTTTCTATAATCATTTTGGGATAGGAATTCTAATGAAGGAGTGATAAATACTGAAATAGTCTAACAAATAGCCTTCTGTTCTCAAAAGCTAAATTACAGGGAAAATGGGCATGAGGGAAAGCTAATTTAAAAATTGTCTAGAAAATTTTCTCACTTTTATGATGTATTTTAATAAATCAAATTCTAACTTATTTAAACTTGTTTAGCAAGTTCAAAATTAAACAGGAGAACATTAATATGTCCTTAAGGCCACTGCAATTGTAATTTTTGAATGAATATTAAAGTTGAGCTTAAGAGTTGGGCTTAAGAAGTATTCAGTTATGATAGTTTCGATAATTTTTGTATTCCCCTGGGAGTTGGACATTTTATATATATGTGTGTGTGTGTGTGTGTCTGTGTGTGTGTGTGTATTTTCTAAGTCTAAGGTCATGATAACAACAGTCTATATTGCTTCTGGAGGTACAAAGTGGGGCCATACTGGCCTTGAATCAAACTGATTTCCTTCGATTATTACAACTCATCTACCTCCTTCACATTCTTTTATAAATGCGGAGTTCTTTTTTTGGGGGGAGGTTTACATGTGGTTTTTAAAATGCATTTTTAAATTAATAGGCTTTATTTTTAGTCCAATTTTAGGTTTCCAGAAAAACTGTGTGGAAAGGACAGAGTTCCCAAATACCTCATGTCTCCCTCTTTCCCTATCCCAACACTATTTTCCCTATCATCAACATCTTTCATTCATGTGGTACATTTATTGCAACTGATTAGTCACTATTAACATATTAACTGAAATCCACCGTTTACATTAGGGTTCACTCTTTCTGTCGTACATTCTATGGATTTTGACAAAAATTTCATGATATATATCCGCACTATAGTATCATACAGAATAGTTTCACTGCTCTGAAAATCACCTGTGCTCCACCAATTCATGGCTCTATCTTTCCTCCAGAATTCCTTGCAACCACTTATCTTTTCATTTGTCTCCATTATTTTGTTTTTTTCCAGGATGTCATATAGCTGGAAACATACAGTATGTAGCCTTCTCAAATTGCATTCTTTCCCTTTGGCACTACATATATAAGTTTCTTCATGTCTTTTTATGACTTGGTACCTCATTTCTTTTAAATGCTGTGTAATATTCCATTGTCTGGATGCACCACAGCTTATTTCATTCACCTTCTGAAGTATATCTTGGTTGCTTCCAAGTTTTGGCAATTATGAACAAAGCTGAAATAAACATTTGCATGCAGATTTCTGTGTGGACATAAGTTTTCCATCTGGGTAAATATTGAGGAGCACGACTGCAAGATTATATGGTAAGAGTATGTTTCATTTTGTCAGAAATTGTCAAACTATCTTCCAAAGCTTTACCATTTTGCATTCTCACCATTAATGGAAAAGAGTTCTTCTTTCTTCATATCCTCACCACTGTTTAGTACTGTCAATACTTTGAATTTTAGCCATTCTAACAGGTATGTAGTTGCATGTCATCGTTGGCTTAATTTGTGATCCCCTTGGAAGATAATGTTGGGTATCTTTTCATATATTTATGAAATTTTGTCAAGGTATATTTTCTTTGGTGTTCAAGTTCTTTGGACATTTTAAAATTGGGTTGTTTTCTTACTGTTGCATGCTAAGGTTCTCTACTTTAAATATCAGTCTTTCATCAGATATATATTTTTCAAGTTATTTTTATCTGATCTTTTCATTCTCTTAACAGTGTCATTCACAGAGCAGAAGTTTTGAATTTTTAACTTTTTTTCCTGGATTATGCTTTTGGTGTTATGTCTAAAAAGTCATCATACAAGTCAAAGTCATCTAGATTGTCTTATATGTTACCCTCTAAGAGTTTTATAGTTCTGTGTTTTAAATTTATGTCTAGGATCCTTCTTGAGTCAATTATGCAAAAGCTGTAAAGTCTATTTCTAGATTTATATATTTTTTCCATGCAGATGTCCAATTGTTCCAGCACCATTTGTTGAGAAGACTATCATTTCTTCAGTGAATTGCTTGTGTTCCCTTGTCAAAGATCAGTTGATTAAATCTGTGTGGGTCTTTTCTGGGTTCTCTACTCTGGAGCTTATGTTATTATCAATAATTGTGATTATTTATATCCTTTTGCTTCATTGCATTATTGGTTATTAATAATTCCCTTCTTGTTTTATTCAGGTAAAATTTAGATACAGGAAAACACACAGACTCCTTCCCTTCTCATACCTGATGAGCCTCTTGATTTTTTAAGTACAACAATATTAAACAGCTGATATTTCATAATGTAGTATTTATGAGGGAAAAACCTTTTAAAAACTGAAAGCCCACCTTAAGTTCAGTTTAGTTCAGTTGATCAATCATATCCGACTCTTTGCGACCCCATGACTGCAGCACACCAGGCCGCCCTGTCCATCGCCAACTCCCGGAGTTAACCCAGACTCATGCCCATTGAGTTGGTGATACCATCCAACCATCTCATCCTCTGTTGTCCCTTTCTCCTCCTGCCTTCAATCTTTCCCAGCATCAGGGTCTTCTCAAATGAGTCAGTTCTTCGCATCAGGTGGCCAAAGTATTGGAGTTTCAGCTTTAGCATCAGTCCTTCCAATGAATATTCAGGACTGATCTCCTTTAGTATGGACTGGTTGGTTTTCCATGCAGTCCAAGGGACTCTCGAGAGTCTTCTCCAACACCACAGTTTAAAAGCATCAGTTCTTCGGTGCTCAGCTTTCTTTATAGTCCAACTCCCACATCCATACATGACTACTGGAAAAACCATAGCTTTGACTAGATGGATCTTTGTCGGCAAAGTAATGTCTCTGCTTTTTACTATGCTGTCTAGGTTGGTCATAATCTTTCTTCTGAGGAGCAAGCGTCTTTTAATTTCATGGCTGCAATCACCATGCAGTGATTTTGGAGCCCTCCCAAAATAAAGTCTCTCACTGTTTCCCCTTCTATTCGCCAAGGAGAGATGGGACTAGATGCCATGATCTTAGTTTTCTGAATGTTGAGTTTTAAGCCAACTTTTTCACTCTCCTCTTTCACTTTCATCAAGAGGCTCTTTAGTTCCTCTTCACTTTCTGCCATGAGGGTGGTGTCATCTGCATATCTGAGGTTATTGATATTTCTCCTGGCAACCTTGATTCCAGTTTGTGCTTCATCCAGCCCAGCATTTCTCATGATGTACTTTGCATATAAGTTAAATGAGCAGGGTGACAATATACAGCCTTGACGTACTCCTTCCCATACTCCTTTTCCTTTCCTTGACATAATGGTCCCGGTTTGGAACCAGTCTGTTGTTTCATGTCCACTTCTAACTGTTCCTCCTTGACCTGCATACAGATTTCTCAGGAGGCAGGTCAGGTGGTCTGGTATTCCCATCTCTTGAGGAATTTTCCAGTTTGTTGTGATCCACACAGTCAAAGGTTTTGGCATAGTCAATAAAGCAGAAGTAGATGTTTTTCTGGAACTCTCTTGCTTTTTTGATGATCCAGCAGATGTTGGAAGTTTGATCTCTGATTTTTCTGCCTTTTCTAAACCCAGTTTGAACATCTGGAAGTTCGCAGTTCATGTACTATTGAAGCCTGGTTTGGAGAATTTTGAGCATTACTTTACTAGTGTGTGAGATAACTGCAATTGTGGAACAGTTTGAGCATTCTTTGGCATTGCCTTTCTTTGGGACTGGAATGAAAACTGACCTTTTCCAGTCCTGTGGCTACTGCTGAGTTTTCCAAATTTGCTGGCATATTGTGTGCAGCACTTTCACAGCATCATCTTTTAGGATTTGAAATAGCTCAACTGCAATTCCATTACCTCCACTAGCTTTATTCACAGTGATGCTTCCTATGGCCCACTTGACTTAGCATTCCAGGATGTCTGGCTCTTGATTGGTGATCACACCATCATGATTATCTGGGTCATGAAGATCTTTTTTGTATAGTTCTGTGTATTCTTGCCACCTCTTCTTAGTATCTTCTGCTTCTGTTAGGTCCATACCATTTCTGTCCTTTATTGTGCCCATATTTGCATGAAATGTTCCCTTGGTATGTCTAATTTTCTTGAAGAGCTCTCTGCCCATTTTACTCTGAGCTTATTTTTCCATAGAGTAGAGGCTTTCACCATCATGACTGCCAGTGTCATGACCAAATATCCTGTAGGTGGACTTGGTTCAGTTTAGTTTGAATCCAAGGTCTGTGCTGCATACACTTGTCATACTTTATGCAAATCAGGTAATCAAGAATCAGTGTCTGTAATTAAGAAATGGAAATAATTATGCGTACTAATCAGGACTGTGATAAGGATTAATGATAAAATGTATTTGAAAGGACTTTTGTAAAATGTGAAATCCTTCAGAGATGCTGGGTGTTGCTTTTACTGAATAATAGAACTTGGAAGCTTTCAAAGTGCAGTATTGGAGAAGACTCTTGAGAGTCCCTTGGACAACAAGGAGATCAAACCAGTCCATCCTAAAGGAAATCGGTCCTGAACATTCATTGGAAGGACTGATGATGAAGCTGAAGCTCCAATCCTTTGGCCACCTGATGCAAAAAAACTGACTCACAGGAAAAAACCCTGATGCTGGGAAAGACTGAAGGCATGAGGAGAAGGGGATGACAGAGGATCAGATGGTTGGATGGTATCACCGACTCAATGGACAGGAGTCTGAGCAAGCTCTGGGAGTTGGTGATGGACAGGGAAGCCTGGCGTCTTTCAGTCCATGGGGTGGCAAAAAGTCAGACATGACTGAGCGACTGAACTGAAGTGACAACTTGAAAGAACTAATTTAAAGATCAGTACATCTAGGTGCCATCAGACTGCTAATGGTTTCAAGTTAGCTATTAAAGCATTAAAAAATAACAAAATCACTAAGAATGCTCTTTATAAATGCCTTTCAAAGAAAAAGATTCAACAAAATTTCATCAAGCTGTGTTGAAGTTTGTTACTCTAAGGCATATTTTGTTGTTATGCAGTCATCAGGTAGTGTCCGACTTTTCACGACCCAATGAACTGCAGCACACCAGGCCTCCCTATCACTCACCATCTCCCGCAGTTTGCTCAAGTTCATGACCATTGCATCACTGATGCCATCCAACCATCTCATCCCTCTTTTCCTTTTGTCTTCAATCTTGCCCAGCATCAGGGTCTTTTCCAATGAGTCGCTGTTCACATAAGGTGGCCAAAGCATTGAAGTTTTAGCTTCAGCATCAGTCCCTCCAATGAGCATTCAGGGTTGATTTCCTGTAAGATTGACTAGTTTGATCTCCTTGCTGTCTCAGGGACTCTCAAGAGTCTTCTTCAACACCACAGTTTGAAAGCACCAGTTCTTCGCCATTCTGCCTTCTTTATGGTCCAGCTCTCACAACAGTACGTGACTACTGGAAAGACCATAGCTTTGACTATATGGACCTTTGTTGGCAAAGTGATGTCTTTGCTTTGTAACACACTGTTTAGGTTTGTCACAGTTTTCCTGCCAAGAAGCAGTCATCTTCTAATTTCATGGCTGCAGTCACCATCCCACATGATTTTAGAGCCCAAGCAAAGGAAATCCGTAACTGCCTCCACCTTTTCCCTTTCTATTTGCCATGAAGTGATGGGACCGGATGCCATGATCTTAGTTTTTTGAATGTTGAGTTTTAAGCCAGCTTTTTCACTCTCTTATTGCACCCTCATCAAGAAGCTCTTTAGTTCCTCTTTGCTTCCTCCCATTTGAGTTGTTTCATCTGAATATCTGAGGTTGTTGATATTTCTCCCAGCAATCTTGATTCCAGTTTGTGATTAGATATATAATAAAACTATTGTTCTTGCCCACCAATGTTATATACAATATGCTTTGGGAAACAGATGTCTAACAGCAGGGTTCCAGGACACTGGTGGTTAAGAGAAAGGTAAAAAGCCAGGCCAGAGGGTGTCCTAAATATAGGTATTTTCTGAATCCAGTTTCCTACGTTGAACTAATATAAAGAACAATCTACTTAAGTTATATTTAATATTCTTATAATGTAAAATTCATAGATTATCTTCTTTTACTCCAGATGTCTCAGAATACCTATTTACTTCAAAACATGCCTAATATCTGTTGCCATAATTGTTATCAGAGACATGTAGTGACTTTCAGGAAAACCAAGGGTTTTTGCGTACATGAAGACAGACCGATTTTTCAGCCACTAGTCTTACGGGGACTTTAATAAATGTTCTGTAATTTTTATAGTGGAATAAATACTCTATTTTTTCCTAAAGTGCTCAGGAGAAAACCGACTTTAGCCTGTTGTTTTGGTGAAATAAAATTGTTATTGCTGAGTAGAATTAACTCATGTATATGTTGTTTTGTTTGCTTGCCTCAAGATAAACTGTAGGATGCATAATTATAATGTGACAGATTTACATTTGCCACATATACAAATTAATTTCATTATTTGGTATCTTTATCTTTTATAAAATAGGGTTCCTCCCTTCAAAGCTTTTCCAGACTAGATGGGGAGAGAAAATTAATAAAGGTGAACCAAAATTAAGTGCAATCTATTTAACTGTGGAAATGGTTTGTAATTCCATGAAACTGAATTTATTTCATGTTAGTTCAAAAGTTAGCATCAGAATCCTTTCATCCTGTTGGTTTTCTTTTTCATATAAAAATTCTACAAGGTGTTACATATTTTTGTAGCTGTTTGATAAGTGCTACCTAAAATCTTTCTAGGCTCAGATTCCTTCAAAGTTTTTCTTTTTTTTCTTTCTGTTGTGCTACTGCAGGGCATTCTGACCATGAAGCAACAAAAATAGGCAATGGATCAAGAGGCAAAATTTTCCATTTAATTTGGTGTTATCTTAGAAAAAGAGGCTAAAGTTGCTAATTTGAATAGATACTTTGTCTACATGATTTTTATTATGGGAGCAAAAGAGGAAACTCCCTAGAAAAAATATGAAAAATAAAGAAAAATAAAATATATCTCAAAGTATTTTTGAAACTCTTAAAATACATATTATTTATTCAATAGAATAAATTGATCAGTAAGCTCCCCTTAGGACTTGTGCTCTATGCCCAATCACTCAGTCGTGTCTGACTCTTTGGGGCCCCATGGTCTGTGGCCTGCCAGGCTCCTCTGTCCATGGACTTTTCCAGGCAAGAATCCTGGAGTGGGATGTCATTTTCTTCTCCAGGGCATCTTTCTGACCCAGGGATCAAACCCATGTCTCCTGCATCCTGTGCATTGCCAGGCAGATGCTTTACCACTAGTGCCACCTGGGAAACTCTTCTTTAGGACTTACTGTGTATATAAAGCATGGATCCAATGAAGTACTGACCTCACAGACATTCACTTAAGATTTATAAGTAAATAGGTTAGCATGTACAGTATCAGATACTTCACTTGAGCATACATTTCCCAGAGAACTCTATAATCTTTATGTGAATTTAAATGTTAACACTTTTTTTATATATAGATACACATTGTACTTTATACTTTTAACTTTTATGGCTAATGAGCTGTTTCTTACATAAATGCGTTATTTAGGCTTCTCAAGGGTTGACTGGAGCTGTAGTAGTCTATTCTTGTAATTAGAACAGGAACCCCATAACCATCACTTTTCACTATAGAGACCTAAAGAATAAAGAACAGAAGCTACAAAGCCATGATTCTTTGTTACAATAATGTAGAAATGGGATATATGTCCTGGGTCATTTAGTACATTAAAGTTTACATTTAGAAAATAGTAGAGAAGGTATTTAGAGAAGTGGTTTATAACCCAGAGTCATTTGAAGAAGTTGCATTATATGAAAGAAAACCTAGCATCCAGAAAGATAAGCTAGGGACAACTTAAAACTGAAGATTAGGAAATTATTCTGCAGGCAAGGGAAGCAAAAATGAGATATTTCACTTTGCTTGTTTATTTGAGCAAATATACAAAAATTTATCTCTGTTTATGATGTTAAATTTAATTAATATTTCCTAGGCTGCTGACTTAAGACCCTCCAGTCATTAATCTAATAGTCCCTCTTGTTATTTTATTTTTCAACCATCTATGCACTGGGTTTTTTACCTTCCCTGTTCTCATAAGCTCCCATGCTCTTAATTCCCAGAAGAAGAATATTTCTAGGTCTTCTTAAATTTTACCCTTCTCACAACACATAGTCACACTACAAAAGGTGAGCGGATTATTTCTGTGGCTGGCAGGCACTTGTTACAGACCACGTAATGTCTCATTTCTGGACTCCTGCATAGCATCTTTCTCTCATGAAAAGAGGGAAAGGGTATAACGTACCACTCCCTGCATTAGAATCTGTTCAAGTTTCTGTTTGAGAGTTAGTGAACTTGAACACAAAATTACTGCTGACAACAGGGGGCAAGAATGTGGTACAGTATAAACAAGGAGCATAGCCCAGGTCTCTCTGACTGGGGAGCAAGCTCAGTATCTGAGTTGTGTAACTAATAAATAATACAAAATATGCAGAAAGATACAAGCACTATAGACAGCTACCACATTTAATTTTTAATTACCAATACATTGGAAATTTTGTTCATTCTCAAAAGCAAAATAACCCTAAAATAAGTTGAATTTGTGATAAAGATTTTAGGGGTTGAAAGAATTTGGTTCATTTTGTGAAGAGTTTCCCACCTGGGTAATTGTGATGGGATGTAATGTGAATTTTAATTGCCAAGCCAACCAAAAATGAAGGTAATTCTACTTGTCATTCCTTAATTCATAATACTCATCAGAATGGAATCTGAGCTCTTCAGAGAGAAGCAGATGTCTTCCCTTATGTATCTATTAAATGCCCAGAAACTTTAAAAAGTGCACAGAAGGAGCTATCAGACATCAGACTAGAAATTCTGCCAATCTGTGGGGACTGGAACCTCCACCAAAGGATTCCTCCTTAGGGATACCAAGAGCAAGGTGCAGTGCAATGCCTCCAAATCTCTGGACGCCTGGGGGAACATCATGAATGATGTTAAGAAGCATCATCTAATGGGAGCACATCATTTACTACCACAGGAACAGTAGAAGACAGTATTTATATATCCTCCCTTGAGCCATGTCTCTCTAAACATCTTTCAGTTAAAGCTTCAAAGAAAATTCCAAAACAAATCCTGAACAAAACCCAGCATGATGTTTTTTTTTTTTTTTTCCCAACCATGGCTTTATAACCCTTGCTTTTAATGGAGGACTCAATATGTGTGAGGTAACAGATCTTGAAAGTGCGAGAGGAGGAATAGCTGGGATTATGTTTTCCCACAGCTGCCCCTCTATGAAACTCTTCCATAGGAATCTAAGTCAGGAGCATTCCCTTAAATTAAGTCAACAGCCTACGGTCTAATAAGGAAGAAAGATATGCATCATGAAGAGATTTCAGTAAACATTTTGGAAACAAATTAGATAAGGGCAAAAATGAAGAAAAAGTAATCCATTTAGTGATGAGTTGTTACATAATTACATAGGTATGCTTCTTATAAATGTTTGAAGTATGGCTCCTCTACATTCCCTTTTAATACATTATAATACTCTAGTTCAGAAAAGTGGGGGAGAGGTCATTAGCATGCTTTTATATGGAGATAAAATTGGTAACATTAACTATAAGTTTAAATCATCTATTGATACCTTGATACAATCCAAAATTTTGCTTATTTTGTGCCAAGATGAATGGTATTACCATCTAATTGATAGAAAAATCATATCCTCAAATAATGTAACATGTGCTTGAGAATGGGTAGCTGGATTTTAGAAACTGTCACTTCCTATCCCATACTCTTTCACTAATCTCTTTATTGATGCACCTAGAGGGAGGCCTAGCTTAAAGAGCCAATAAAACAGAATATTCTTTACATTAAACTTGTGGTTAGAAAAAACCAGCCACATGCTTTTTTTTCTTTGGATAGCAAAATTTTAACATAAGAAGAGTAACTCTATTTATTTATTTTATCTGTATTCTAATCTCTTAAATCAAAAGGAAAATTAATATCTCTGCCTCAAAGTTTAGTTGATAATTTATTCTGTTCCCATTTTATCATAACCAAATACAGGACAAAAAATAGTTGGTATATGCATACTGTATATTATAGTTTGAAAGTCAAATAATATAAATCCATTAAATTTTAAGTTTGTGATGAAATACTTGCTGTAATTATCATTTCCTGACTGATGCAGGCTTTTTTTTAAATCTTCCTCTTCTAATTGAGATGTTACCTTTATGCTGAAATAGCCTTCTACTGACTTTCTCATTTAATGCCACTTTCCTCTAACTTCATGACTTAATCATCATGTAAAGGTATTAAATCCTCAAAATGTCTTCCTATTTTTAAATATAAGCTCTTCTTTATTCATAAATAATTTACCTAATCAGCCCAGACAGGGGATTCAGGGAAGGCTTCCTGGAAATGGTGTTTTTCTTATGAATTTGCATAAGCTCATGTCATGACATTTATATATATATTTACGGTCATTAGAAGGACTGATGCTGAAGCCGAAATGCCAATACTTTGACCACTTCATGTGAAGAACTGACTCACTGGAAAAGACCCTGACGCTGGGAAAGACTGAAGGCAGGAGGAGAAGGGGACAACAGAGGATGAGATGGTTGGATGGCATCACCGACTCGATGGACATGAATTTGAGTAAACTCCTGGAGTTGGTGATGGACAGGAAGGCCTGGTGTGCTGCACTCCATGGGGTTGCCAAGAGTTGGACACAACTGAGAGACTGAACTGAACTGAACAGTCATATTTAGGGCTTCCCAGGTGGTGCTAGTACTAAAGGATCCACCTGCCAATGCAGGAGATGCAAGAGACGTGGGTTTGATCCCAGGGTCTGAAAGATCCTCTGAAGGAGGAAACGGCAATCCGTTCCAGTATTCTTGCCTGGACAATCCCATGGACAGAGGCACCTGGTTAGACACAGTCCATGGGGTCGCAAAGAATCGAACAAGACTGACGCAACTTAGCACACATGGTCATATTTAATATTGTCAAACTGTTCTTCAAAGTATTTGACCATTTTACACTTTTACCAGTGAGATATGAATGGGAAGCAGCATATTGCTCTTCTTGCTTTTTGATAAAGAATAACATTGATATAACATCATATACAAGATTATTCACTATATTTAAGTCAATCATTTAATACATCATGTATATAACTTAATGTTCTCCCCACCTTCAATATGTAAAATTTCTAGATCTAATGCTAAATAAGCTTCTTTTTAAAATAATGTAAAACAGATTTGCATGCACAACAATGAAGATTAGGATCTGAGATGAAAAGGCAAGCATGCTTCTGTCAAACAGAGAAGATCAAGATTTGTAAGTAACTGACTTTGGGACCTGCTGGGTGGGAAGACCTGCTGTGTTACCTTCAGATACTGTCTCTTTACCTGACACATTGGATGCTTCAGCAGCCTTTTTGGGTTGTCCACCCTGGGCTGCTTTTTCTAAGTCCTTTAGATAGTTAAGCTAGTATTACTGATAGCTTATGTTCCTGATCTGTTCACCCAGGAGCTTTTTCATGAAGCATGAGTTTTTGTTTTTTTCTTTTATTCTTAGAAGCCGAGGTTCTTAGGTCTTTCAGGAGCTTTCTGATATATTCAACAACTCAAGAAACTAACTCTTACTCAATTATTAGTGCCTGGTGCTGTTTACACTCAGTTAAACCAGAATGGCTAGTTTACCAAAAGGGAAGTTCCCATATTCATTTTCTCTTACCCAGTTACAATTGTGATTTCTATTAACACAGTAATGGTTATTGGTAGTTAAAAAATGATAAGGTAGATATATAGGAAAACTCAATTCCTTAGCTTAATAAGTCATTAGAATCATTCTGTCCAAAAGTAAAGCTCAAATATATTTCTTCTTCAGTTTATTCTGAATTTTATACAGACATATATGAAAGTATACTTTGGCCACCTCATGCGAAGAGTTGACTCATTGGAAAAGACTCTGATGCTGGGAGGGATTGGGGGCAGGAGGAGAAGGGGATGCCAGAGGATGAGATGGCTGGATGGCATCACTGACTCGATGGACGTGAGTCTCAGTGAACTCCGGGAGTTGGTGATTGACAGGGAGGCCTGGCGTGCTGCGATTCATGGGGTCGCAAAGAGTCGGACACGACTGAGCGACTGATCTGATCTGATCTGATATGAAAGCAACCATACAGTAATTAGGGAACAACTGATCATCACTAGCTGGATAAACACACACACACATATACATACATATGTATAACTGTGTGTGTGTATATATATATATTAATGAATATTTTTGAAATATGTTAACAAATCTCCCTTGGATAAATATATAGCTACATGAAAATTCTATAAATTATGTCCAGGCCTTACAAATATACTAAACAGAAGGGGATGACAGAGTATGAGATGGTTGGATGGCAACACCGACTCGATGGACATGAGTTTGAGCAAGCTTCGGGAATTGGTGATGGACAGGGAATCCTGGCATGCTGCAGTCCATGGGGTCACAAAGAGTTGGACACAATTGAGCGACCGAACTGATAGATTTAGTGTATTCACTCTTTAATCTCCCCATTCATATGCTGGGACTTTCTGATATATTCAACAACCCAAGAAACTAATTCTTACTCAATCATTTAGTGCCTGCTGCTGGATAGCAGGCCTGTTCAGACAGGGGACACCACACCAAAACTAGACTGGATAACAAGTAAAATTAGTTGATAGCTGACCTCTGGTATATACTATTTCTATTAAATGCTTGCTATCCCTAGGAAATATTTAAGAAAAGCTTCAAAGCTCTTTGTTTTCTAGAGTTTTATTACAAATAATTGTCCCAGAAGTGTGCTAATCACCTTACAGAACTTTACAAAAGTCATTTGGCCCCAGTGAGCTACATGGTAGTTTACCTATCACTGCTACCAAATCAGGCCCTCACTCAACACTGGCATTTCTAAAGTTCATCCAAGGTTTTTCATACCTATTTACTACCCTCTCTGCAAGCCCAAAATTCCTCTCTGTCTTTATGATGATTTACTATAAGTATGAAAGCAAGATGGCAGGAGTCCCCATAAAAACACACATCATGATAAAAGATTCCATACTGCAAAGAGACTGGGAACAACTATTCAGGAATAACACCTCTAAGTTAATAATGTCTGTTCAACAAAGTTGGTTTAGTTTCCCAAGCATTTTCTCCCTAACACCTTAAGCTTTAAAGTATCTCAAATATTCATTTAAGTGATGGTAAAATCAGAAAATTCCTAAATAACAATATCTTTAAAAATAATCTCATTTCCTAAAGAAATGCAAGCTCATAAACACATTTTAATATTTTATTAACAGTTAGTGATGCATGGCCCTATACACAGACTTCTAAGCGAAGCATCAGTAATTTTAAGAGAAAAGGGACTCCCAGCATGAAATGTGCACAGAGCATTTGACACAGATATTCTGACACTGGGGATGTTTTGACCCTGTGTTAGTAAGTATAAATATTTCAGTCAGAAGTATGCTGATTTTGATGAAAAAATATGTCAGAGCAAATTTTATTAAGCTAGTTTAGCCAACAGATCAATTCTCTACACAATGCAATTGAGCCATTTTCACTTTTGTCTTTTTTCATTTCAATTTTTCTGGAATGATCTATTGCTATCACTTTTCTATATAAATTAAATGAAGATCTGATTCCTGGATTTGTCCATATTAAGTTTTATCAATTATAGCTTGGTCATTTTCCCTTTTGACCACTATTTCTATGAAATCCCATATTGTTTAAGTATTACCAAGCTTTAATTCTCCTGTTGATTTATAGTCTCTAGCTGATTCCACCTCATGAAGTTTTACCTACTGTCACTTAAGTTATATTTTGCCACAGTTCAGTTCAGCCGCTCAGTCATGTCTGACTCTTTGTGACCCCATGGACTGCAGCAGACCAGGCTTTCCTGTCCATCACCAACTCCCAGAGCTTGCTTAAACTCATGTCCATTGAGTTGGTGATGCCATCCAACCATCTCATCCTCTGTTGTTCCCTTCTCCTCACGCCTTCAATCTTTCCCAGCATCAGGGTCTTCCCATGAGGTGGCCAAAGTATTGGAGTTTCAGCTTTAGCATCAGTCCTTCCAATGAATATTCAGGACTAATTTTCTTTAGGAGTGTCTGGTTGGATCTCCTTGCAGTCCAAGGGACTCTCAAGAGTCTTCTCCAACACCACAGTTCAAAAGCGTCAGTTCTTCGGAGCTCAGCTTTCTTTATAGTCCAATTCTCACATTCATTCATGACTACTGGAAAAACCATAGCTTTGACTAGATGGACCTTTGTTGGCACAAACTAACATCTCTTCTTTTTAATATGCTGTCTAGGTTGGTCGTAACTTATCTTCCAAGGAGCAAACATCTTTTAATTTCATGGCTGCAGTCACCATCTGCAGTGATTTTGGAGCCCAGAAAAATAAAGCCTCTCATTGCTTCCATTGTTTCCCCATCTATTTGCCATGAAGTGATGGAACCAGATGCCATGATCTTAGTTTTCTGAATGCTGAGTTTTAAGCCAACTTTTTCAATCTCCTCTTTTACTTTCATCAAGAGGCTCTTTAGTTTCTTCACTTTCTGCCATGAGGGTGGTGTCATCTGCATATCTGAGGTTATTGATATTTCTCCTGGCAACCTTGATTCCAGCTTGTGCTTCATCCAGCCCAGCATTTCTCATGATGTACTCCACATAGAAGTTAATAAGCAGGTGACAATATACAGCCCTGACGTACTCCTTTCCCAATTTGGAACCAGTCTGTTGTTTCATGTCCACTTCTAACTGTTCCTCTTTGACCTGCATACAGATTTCTCAGGAGGCAGGTCAGGTGGTCTGGTATTCCCATCTCTTGAGGATTTCCCACAGTTTGTTGTGATCCACACAGTCAAAGGCTTTGGCATAGTCAATAAAGCAGAAGTAGATGTTTTTCTGGAACTCTCTTGCTTTTTTGATGATCCAGAGGATGTTGGAAATCTGATCTCTGATTCTTCTGCCTTTTCTAAATCCAGTTTGAACATCTGGAAGTTCATAGTTCACATACTATTGAAGCCTGGTTTGGAGAATTTTGAGCATTACTTTACTAGTGTGTGAGATAACTGCAATTGTGGAACAGTTTGAGCATTCTTTGGCATTGCCTTTCTTTGGGACTGGAATGAAAACTGACCTTTTCCAGTCCTGTGGCTACTGCTGAGTTTTCCAAATTTGCTGGCATATTGTGTGCAGCACTTTCACAGCATCATCCTTTAGGATTCCAAATAGCTCAACTGGAATTCCATTACCTCCACTAGCTTTATTCATAGTGATGCTTCCTAAGGCCCACTTGACTTTGCATTCCAGGATGTCTGGCTCTACGTGAGTTATCACACCATCATGGTGATCTGAGTCACAAACATCTTTTTTGTATAGTATTTTGCCACAGTTTATTATTTACACTGCACGTGATTTTCCCTGGGTCACTAATCGTGGTTTTCACAAAGATGTCCTCATTTTTCACTGTGCTCTCCAGTTACATTTTAGCCATTTTCAATCTTATTTTGTGTTTATTATTCTTACCAGAATATTTGTTAGAGGAGTTTTATTTAAAAGTCTTCGTATTTATTTCTTGGAGCAAAAAATATTACTGGCTGTTGTAGGTAGCAGGCAGGGTGTAAGCATTCTGCTTCAGCAATAAATCTTTAAATGATGACCAAGTGAAGCTTAGTTTGTGAAAAGCTGATCAGTACAGTAAAGCACAAGAAATGCACTGTGGAAATACTGGAAGGGCACTCAATGGCTTACTTCAGATGTAGAAGAATAAGAAATTACTGAACCATCAAATTAGACAACTGAGAAGAAGCTGAAAACTTAAAACAAAATACAAAATTATTTAGTGTACATGCTAGAACCTATATAATATGGTAAGTGACTGCAGGCCTTCTATAAGGTACAGGAGATGAGAAACAGACTGTGGATGGATGGAATTTCAGATACTGCAAGGATTGCCTAGTAACAGGTAGTACCTGAGGGCAGTGCCCCTTTTAGTGCCTAATTGTATTAATGATGTCCAGTTGGGAAACTAGGTGTCACTGACCTGGCAAATTTCTCACTTCTCCCGGGTTACTTTGACTAATAATTCTCATGAGACATGGGGGTTCTGGCACTATTCACCATGACGTTGATAATATGAGCTTCCACAGCTCTCCTTTGCAGGTTCCACAGAAATGAAAGTGAGAGCAGCCTTAAAACAAAGGATAGAATGTTGATCAGAAAATGAAGTGCTATGATTATACTGAAAGGGGAAAATCTTTTCTTATATAGGTCTTCAGAAATAACAGAAACTGTGCTAGTGGCTTAACCTGTACTACAATCTCTTTTACTTAGTCCCTATCTAGGCAGTTAATGAGGAGTTGTAAGAATTGTGGTACATTCTATAATAGATATAGGGACAAGTGCTTTAAGAGCACAAAGGAGAAAGTAATTTATTGCACATGGCAAAGCCTTCCCAAGAAATGGCATTGATTTGGGTCTTGAAGGATGAATAACTAAGAAGGTTATTATTAGAGAAGGAAAGAGAAGGGAACAGCTAGGGCGTCTTGAATTAAATCCCTGGCTGTGAGTTGCCAATAATGATGTCTATCAATTACATAATTCTTTGATTTGCTTTTGAGGCAGATCTTGGGTTGAGTGAGAATCTGCAGGTGCCTACAGGCAATTGACGGTCTCATGTGCTCTCCATCCCCAGGTTAGGAGGTTCAGGTCATTGATCACAGTGGTATGCAAAGATTCCAGAATCCATGGGTAATTTGCTTTCTTTAAATTTTACTGGTGTAGCCCTCTATTTAACATCACCAAATAGATTACCTACTTCATCAAAATACACCTTTTAAAAATCTTTTAACTTGACCAAAAGCAATAAAGCTGTTAAAAAAAAAAGTGGGGGGAAAAAATCTTAGCAGTATTTTACCCTGTTCATTTTTAACAGCTTCTGCAACACTTATGCTCAGTGTGATTCTTGGTTACAAGGATTTCCTTGGTTGTTTTTGTCTTCTCAACTTCCAACTATTATGCTAGGAAATCCTCTAAAATGTATACAATTTTACTTATAATTATTGATATTTTTAATCATATAGTATATTTGCAAAACACGATTTCATTTTTTTAATGAGTCAACTGAGCTAAATTTATCCTTTTACCCATAAAAGTAACATTGTTTTGCTATATACATAGTTCATTTACTTTAACAAATATACAGTGATAGCTTTTTAGGACTCCAGAATGAATAAGACAGGATGCTTGAACTCTGGAGAATTAGAGGTACACATTTTATTAATTAGGTGTACTTTTCCTAATTATTGAGCATGAGAAGTTAAAAGTATATACCATATCATTTCAGAAGAAAAAAGAGATTTATTGTTTTTTTGTGGAGAATCCAGAAAGGTATCATGGAGGAAGTGCCATATGACCTGTGCTTAAGTGTTGACAATGAACACATGGGAATGGAAAAAGGTTGTTCTAGGGAAAGAGAGTAATAAATAAGGCCATATATGCTAAAAGGTGTATGTAGCCACACTGAAGAATAAACAAAGGTGTGAGTCACCTGGGGGCATGGTTATTAAGAAAATCACTGATGACAGAACTTTCTCAGTTAAAAAAAAAAAACAATCCCATAGGAAACAGCTGAAATAAATATGAAGATTTGACTTTCTAAATTTGGACATAGTTCTTAAAAAAATCACCACTAACGTACATTAATCCCAAAATTTACACTGGCTCTAGATCTCATAGCTAAAACGTAACAAGGAAATGAGGTTTGGAACCAAACAGCATTCAAGAATATAACTCATCTATTATCCTCAGATAGCAGTGGAAATGTTATCTCCACTGTTACCGTCACATATTTATGTATTAAAAAAAAACAACAACAAAACCTGAAGTGAGATATTAAGCTGCTAAAGCTGAAAAAGACAACCAATTTTTTCAGGCTGACTGAGAAAACCAAAGGCCAGAATGTGTTACTCTTCAATTTGCGGCTGTAGTTTCAGCAGAAAAAAATGACACAGCATTAGTCACATTATGTAGTACAATAATGGCCCTGGGGTGGGGTAATTATCAAATAATGACACCTTTGAAACTGTTTGACTAATGCTGTAAATTATTTCTGTATTATACGAAAAGCATTATCATATGATTTTTTGATGACTTTGAATTACAAGGGATTAGCTAGCACCACTGAAAAGCAACTCATTTAGGAGAATTTAAAATGAAGAGCAGTCTGAAGTTTTCATGGCTATTAATTAAACTTGATACACTGGAAGAGGCAATCAAGACTTTCAGTCAGGTACGCCAGCACAGACCTCTGAAGTCCAATTTGTAATACACATCTAAAGTCATTCACAAAGACATTTTAAAAATAGAAAAAATGCAATGGAGGAAAAGAGGCATTTCTAAGAATTGAAAATTAAAAATAACAAAAAAGAATATCTCTGGCAGTAATCACAAGGACTACATACACAGTTTCAAAGGAAAAACACCTTCTATTTGGGTGCAAACAGTTGTAGAACAAACAAAAGAACTAAGTAAATAATTTTTTATCAGTGTGTCAAAAAAAATGTTCAGGTTTTTTGCAAAGGCTTTTGTGGCTCAGCTTGTAAAGAATCCGCCTGCAATGTGGGAGACCTGGGTTTGATCCCTGGGTTGGGAAGATTCCCTGGAGAAGGGACAGGTTACCCACTCCAGTATTCTGGCCTGGAGAATTCCATGGACTGTATAGTCCATGGGGTCACAAAGAGTCGGACAGGACTGAGTGACTTTAACTTTCACTTTGAACTCTAAATTCTATAAATCAGTTTTTTCTTTTTTAATTTAAATTAACAACATTCAGGATTTAATCTTTGTGCAAAGCTAACGTCTATCTGTCAGAAATCCAGACAGCCCCCAACACACACAAATAAATCCTTCCAAGTTTATCTGGATTAATAACTTTACAAACCTATGAACTTCTATAGCAAACTCAAAGAAGAAACTGAAAAAGGTTAAGGAGGTAAGAAGGTAACACAAAGACAAGATTCTTAAGCATTTTTTAATGCAGTGGCATCAACAGTGGCCTTGGAGAGAAATAACACTTTTCTAAAGCTTATTGATGCCTGCACTGAAGGCACTGAGAAAAATATGCCATCCATACAAAGAATGCAAGCCTGTGGAACTATTATCAACAGACTGCAAAAGAGAGACGGAAAGAACTCAAACCAAACACAAGATTGCTTTAAACTGTGTGGGGCTTTATTTGAAGGACTCTGATTTGGTATTCCCAAATCTTTTCATTCTAACCAAAGCACAAAAATATAAAGCTAAAACTTACCTGATAATATTACCGATTCTGAAATACATATATATCAATATTTAAGACAAGTAATCAGGGATTTTAAGAATTTTTCAATGGTGGATAGCTTGTGTACACAAAATGATTCTTTACTTACATACTCTCTAAAGGGGTTGGTTCTCTCTGGGTTGTTGCTGCCAAGATTTGTTGTTTCACCTGGCAACAATTTTAATGATGCCTGAAAGGACCCCTTTCTTGTGGTCCAATATTCCCAAGTTATTATGTTCAGTTCTCCCACATTTTCAGGTGGCATTTCCCATTTTTTCCAGTCAACTAGATTCCGTGGAAAAAACAAACCAACCCAGGCCTTTCTTCTTTTGAAGGCTAATCCTTTTCCCTTTAAAAAAATTTCCTGTTTCCCTAAGATATTATGCTTTGAAACAGTCTATAGAGAGACTGTTTTGACATTTTTAAAGATAAATTTGAACTTAAGTTTGTAAACCAAGGTAAAGTTCTGTTAGAGAAAAAATTTATATATAAAATACTTTCAAAAATGTTACATTATGATGCAGTTGAGTAGACAGGTAAATAAATATATACCAACTCAGGATATTACCTACAATGTGAGTGACTGTCTTATTAATAGTTTATATCAAGCTCCCAGAACATGAAAATAATGCCCACATGTAACTCAGGCTTACAGAATAAAATACAATAGACTGGGTGGTTTAAACAATAGACATGAATTTCTCACAGTTCTGGAGGCTGGAAGTCCAAGATCAAGGCACCAGCAGCTTTGGTTCTTGGTGAGGGCTCTCTTCCACGTTCATAAAAGGTTGTCTTCTTCCTGTGTCCCTATATGGCAGAGAGAAGAGGCTCTGGTGTCTCTTCATCTTCTTTTACGTGCGCTAATACCATTATGGGGACTCCACCATCATGACCTCATCTAAACCTAATTACCTCCCAAAGGCCTCACCACCTAACACTCACACTGGGTGTTAGTGCTTCAACATATGATTTCAGGGAGAACACATTTAGTCCGTAATACCAATTACATGATATTTTGAAGTACCTTAACTCCTCTATTCTCTGATCAGGCTTCCCTGGTGGCTCAGACGGTAAAGCATCTGCCTACAATGCAGGAGACCTGGGTTCGATCCCTGGGTTGGGAAGATCCTTTGGAGAAGGAAATGACAACCCACTCCAGTACTCTTGCCTGGAAAATCCCATGGATGGAGGAGCCTGGTACGCTACAGTCTATGGGGTCGCAAAGAGTTGGACACGACTGAGTGACTTCACTAGCTTTACTGTATTCCAATTGTACTCAAATCCTGCCAAAGCTAAGCTGTATCTGAATGTCATGTTTTGTGCTTAAATGAGATTTCTTTTAGCTGAAAAATGTAGGTGCTCTTTCGGGGAAATAAAACATAACAATATAAAGAACCTTCCCAAAGCATCCCATTTTGAGTTTCCAATAAAGAACATAATAGCAGTTCAAAAAAATATTTCCAGAGCACCCAGTATATAGTAGACAAAAGCCCAGTACTAAGGATTACAAAGATGAATGAGACAATGACCATGCTGAAGAAAGTATCAGATCAGATCAGTCACTCAGTCGTGTCCAACTCTTTGCGATCCCATGAATCGCAGCACGCCAGGCCTCCCTGTCCATCACCAACTCCCGGAGTTCACTCAGACTCACGTCCATCGAGTCAGTGATGCCATCCAGCCATCTCATCCTCTGTCATCCCCTTCTCCTCTTGCCCTCAGTCCCTCCCAGCATCAGAGTCTTTTCCAATGAGTCAACTCTTCGCATGAGGTGGCCAAAGTACTGGAGTTTCAGCTTTAGCATCATTCCTTCCAAAGAAATCCCAGGGCTCATCTCCTTCAGAATGGACTGGTTGGATCTCCTTGCAGTCCAAGGGACTCTCAAGAGTCTTCTCCAACACCACAGTTCAGAAGCATGAATTCTTTGGCGCTCAGCCTTCTTCACAGTCCAACTCTCACCTCCATACATGACCACAGGAAAAACCATAGCCTTGACTAGACGGACCTTTGTTGGCAAAGTAATGTCTCTGCTTTTGAATATGCTATCTAGGTTGGTCATAACTTTCCTTCTAAGGAGTAAGTGTCTTTTAATTTCATGGCTGCAGTCACCATTTGCAGTGATTTTGGAGCCCAAAAAATAAAGTCTGACACTGTTTCCACTGTTTCCCCACCTATTTCCCATGAAGTGATGGGACTGGATGCCATCACTTCATCAAGTATATCATCAAGAAGTATACCTAATAATAAAATAGTAAATCTTATGAAAAATTTAAATTCATAAGCTTCAAAAAAGCAAGAAACCATTTCCCTGAATAAGCTCATCATAAAACTAATGGCTACAGGTCTCAAAACATTTTTGAGGAATATTATGTGAAATTTCAAAAGGAGATTTTTTCCCGCCTAGATTTGTGGAGAATTACTGTGCTACTTGGAAATAATCATTTCTTGGAAATGATCACAAGTCAGTAAAATGCCTAAAGTCAAGTCTGAATTTTAAAGTATCAAGTTCAGTTTATTTTAAGTTCTAAAAGAGCAACATAGTATCCTATTTTATACACTGTTATCTATGGCTAAAGGAGCAACATTAGGATTTGTTTACACAAGATATCTTATCTCATGTTAACTTATATACTCAATGGTGCCCTACAGACCTGAATGAGAGGCAGGATGATTTCATCTAGCTGGGTGTTGCTTTGATAAGTCTGTTTCTCTTTTCACATGATCAGTCACCAAATGTCTACTTCAAGTAAGAAGTAGGACTCTAAATATCTAACTCATTACCAAGGAATATAATGTAAGCATGTGGAAGTTGATAGACCCATAAACCCAGAATATTTAAAATTTTTTTATAAGAAATTTTCCTAATGGGAACAAAAAAGTGAGAAATAAAAGTACAGAAAGAAAAAGATAAGGGAGGCAGGAAGGGGATGAATAAACATTGACAGCATCCTTTACGAATACCTAACCATTATTATTCCACAAGAACAACAAAGAATCTTGATTTTACAACTTCCATTTCTTTATGAATTTCTCTATCAGAAATCTTATGTACTGAAAGCCCATTATATTGTGCAGAATGCTAGTCTTAACTGCAAATATATGACAATATTAACCTTAATTTGTTACTACTTTTGATGGTTCTTCCTTCCCTAGTTAAGAAGCCTGTGTCTGGCAAAGTTCCACAGCCACAGTTGTGTCATGTACATTTCTGAGGAAGAAACATGGTTATCTCCAAATGTGGGTCTTCAGAAATAAGTCAGACTATAAAAATGAACCTAATATTAACTAAAGATGGAGTATCACAGTCAACAAAACCCTTTACCTGAATTCTGATATTAAGACCTAATATCTTTCTCTCAAGTTTTTAAGTGAAGATATCTGTGAAGTAAGGAGAGGATCAGTTTTGTCCAGAGTCATTTAGTTAATAAATAGCAGCAAGGGCGTGTTCTCCCAACAGGCATCATTAACCATCTTCAGTAAGTCATTTCAACTTCCAAGTTAAACTAGCATATCTTCTGTTAATAATACTTTCTCTCACCCACTACATTCCTATTACATTCTCTTGAATTTGCAAGACATTTCAATGTAAAACTGGTGAGAGCAGAATTCCCTATGTATCCCACTTTTAAAGGGAATGACAGTATTTTACTTTTAAATAAGGTTAAAACGGGTGTTGGTTTGAAATAGACATCCTAACATACGAAGGAATTAGCCTTCTAAGTTATGCTTTTGGAAAAATATTTAAGAATTAAGTACAGAATTTTCCCAAATGACTTTTGTAAACACAATGAATAAAATTATACAGGATTTTCTTATTTTACCTATTGATACAATGTGATACCAATACATTCCTTGATACTGAAACATCTTTATTAGCTTCTGCTGCAGTAACCAGAACAAACAAACAAACCACATGTTATATTAAGGCAGTGGACTGAAAGCTCTGTTACAGCCTGCAGGTTGACTGGAGGTTGCTCCACTGTCTTCTCCCTGTGTTCAGGCTGAAGGAGCAAGAGTAATCATAGCAGAGGGGGTAATACAGAGAGACTGAGTGAATCACGCAACTGTTCTTAATGCTTGTGCTTGAAAATGGCTAATCTGACAACCATTCAGATTCCACTGGCCAAAGCAAGTCACATGGTCAAGCACAGCATCAATGAGGTATAGAAATAAACTCCTTCAACAGTGTGGGGAACGGAGAATGAATATTTGTGAAAAGTAATACAAACTGTCATACTTATAGTCAAAGAACAGACCCTTTCAGGCCATGGTAAATTATTCTTTTAATAAACTATGTGCTATTACACATATGCATAATCATAAGTAAGAGTGGGTATGTATTTTTCATGCTTTTTTCTCAAGGATTTAGTAGGCTGATTTTATTTGCTTAGTAAAATGAAATGGGGAGGGAGATGGGAGGGTGGTTCAAGAGGAAGGGGACATATGTATAATCCGCTATGGCTGATTCATGTTGATGCTTGACAGAAAAAAAAAAATCCTGCAAAGCAATTATCTTTCAATTAAAAAATTTTTTAAGTAAAAAAATGAAATGGGTAGCTTTCTATATTTTCTTTATGTTCTATATGTGGTTTTACTTATTTCTCTTAAGGATAAAAGATTTCACCAGTACTACCTAGAATTGGATCCTTTGCTGGGGGAAGTAATTACTGGATAACTTTAAAAAATATTTTCATGCTATTGGTAGAATACCATTAGATTTTTAAGTAGTTTTTTATTTTCCTAGAAATCATCCACTTCATGATTTTCAAATTTGATAGCGATAAATTATATGTACACATTTAACATGTTTTCTACATGTTATAACTCCTCCATCACTTCTAATCTTTATGGGATGTTCCACATTTACTATTTTGTGGTTTCTTTACCTTTTCCTCCCCATTTTCTTACACTTTTACTATTATTGCTTTTATCTTTACTGTAGTCTTCCTTTTGATTTCTCCTTTTCCACTTTCTAAATTATTTAATAAAAGTCTTGCTCATAGAATAAAAAAAATCTAGCCAGAATATTTTTAGAGCAGCAGTACATAATTCCATTAAAATGAAAACTCAGTGAGAGCTGTATTTCTACCCCTTTGTTCACTAATAATCCTCAAGCGTCTAGCACAGTATCTTCTTCACACAGAGGAGTTTCATAGTATTTATTCAGAGAAATCTGTTTCTGTAGTCTTTGTTTCCTTTTACACACTATGGTTATTTCTTAATTCCAAGAGGCTTGAATTTTTGTTTAAACTTCCAATATCTTATCTAATTCTGTGGTTCTCAGATTTTGACACCCATCAGGCTAGCTTGAAGAACTTAGGAAAAAAACACTGATTTTTACATTTTAAAACTTGGGCTCTCCCCTCAGTTTCTGATTCATTAGGGTCGAGATTTGGCTCTAGAATTTATATTTCTAATAAATTCCCAAGTGATGCTGAAGTCATGCTGGGATCCACATTTTGAGATTTACTGGCTATTTCATTGTATGAAAATGTTGGTTCTTCTTTGGAAAATTTGAGTTAGCTATCATTTTAACTATGTTTTTAAAACCCTAAGGGTCATCATTTATTTTTTGTGTAACTGAAGATAGACTAACAGTTGTATATAGTACAATGTATATTAAAACAATTTAAGTCTTGTTTAATTCTTAGTATTAGAATAGCCTCCTCTGTTCATGGAATTTTCCAGGCAAGAATACTGGACTGGGTTGCCATTTCCTTCTCCTCACCAGTCTACTCCACAGCAATAGCCTTAGTCCTTTTTCAGGAACCTATGTTGTATCAAGAAGTTTTCTATGCAGTGTGCTCACAATGAATTCATTCCTTTATTTACTTCAAGGCCATTATTAAAATCGCTTTTGACTCATAAAAACTTTACTGAATTATTGCCAAAGTAGCATTTCAGTTGTCTTCACTGATCTTTTCAAGTGAAAGCGTTAGTGGCTCAGACCTGTCCCACTCTTTGAGACCCCATGGACAGTAACTGGCGAGGCTCCTCTATTCACAGGATTCTCCAGGCAAGAATAAATTGAGTGGGTTGCCATTCCCTTCTACAGGAGATCTTTCCAATTCAGGGATCCAACCTGGGTCTCCGGCATTGCAGGCAGATCCTTTACCATCTTTCCTGAGCCACCAGGGAAGTCCTCATTGATCTTTAATCAATATTAAAGATCTTTAATCATTGATATTTAATCAATATTAATTTGCAAATCAAGGGTATATCAGTTATTTTTCATCAAACATCAGAGCAAACACTCTAAACTTTTTAAAAGTTTTAGAAATAATTTCAGCTTTGCACATACAACCTCTCCAAAAATATTTGTATTTCAATTATGTGCAAGGATAAAACTCACAGTGCACAGCACACTTTTTTTCACTGAAAGTAAATGCAGTGACATAGTCATGGTTTGACAGAATTAACTGAAGAGAAAAAATTTTCACAAATGAGATGACCATGTTTACAAATGAAAACATTGTATATATTTGTACTGAATAAACAGCGCAATATGGGTGGAATAGAGTTGGTAGAGGATTTAGAAAAACAAAAGAATCTGGCAATATGCTAAAGGACTTTGGAAAAGCCTGGTGTCTACCAAAAAGCAAAATGAGAAAGTTAGGGTATAGCAACTTTGTCCTTAATTCTAGTCATTTCTGATTTACTGACTTTTAATAGCTAATGGGAAGGGCAGAAATTCCACCAAAAATCACTGAAATATTTAGTATACCTGGTATCACAGCACCCTCTATCACATTATAATTTATAGAACACATTTATGTGCAGCAGCGGCTTTAACTGTGAATATTCGTTTATGTGGAATTTTCTGGATCTAGTGCTTAGTTCATTACTTTTCAACAATGGATTTCTCCAGTTTTGGTATCATTAGCATCCAACCAAACGAGCATGACTGCATGTGCTGACAAAGTAACCCTGAACTCCAAATTATTGCAGGTGTGATCCTAGTACCAAGGACCTAAGTATTAAGTATCACCAGATAATTTATCAGAGCTATTATATTAGATTGGCAAAAAAATTCATTCAGGGTTTTTTCCTTAACATCTTAAGGGAAAACTGGAAGGAACATTGCGACAACCCAATAGAATTCTACCCCCTGACGTTCCCAGTTAAAAACTTTCGGGTTAAGACCCATCTGGTTTAATAAGCCTTCCAGGGACATCTAATGAGGGGACATCTAATGAGCGGACATCTAGTGAGTTTGAGAACCACGAGTAGGAGAAACGCCCGGTAGAGCAGTCTAGACAGTGGGAGCTGGAGTCTATAGGAAACTTGCTTCACCAGCTTTCACTAGCACTCCCATACTCGGTTACCACACCATTCCAATAAAGAAGAACCACCCAATACTACCTACATATATATCATCCGGTCTACACACTTTCAGGAAAATCGAGGTTTCCAAGCATCATTCAGGGAGAATTTACGTTGATTTTGCTGACTTGGGAGAAATGACGTTTTCTGTTAATCTCATAGAAACACGCCAGGCAAACAAACCTACATACACCAGGGGTGTTCCTGAGACTACCTCTCTGAAATCTCTTTAGCCTGTTTTCATAGCAAATTCCCCACTTCCTCATGGGCTCCAGACACATGCTGCATGTTTTTACAACAGTTTTAATAAGCAAAAGGAAACAAAAGCTTTTATAGTACACAGCAGTCTAAGCCACAAGGTCAGTGCCATCTTCCCACCCAAGACAGAAATAGGGGACTCTTGTCTTGGGACTAATGAATTGATAACTAAGAAGAATGCCTGAGAGGCATTCAGGAACAAGTCATGAGGAAACAAAAAAAACGTTCTGTTTTTCTGGACTTAAAACTAGAGAAAGAACTCAGCCTCCTCTCCATCTTCGGTATTTATAGCTAACACGTACAAGTCGCTTCCGCTGCGAAGTCCTACAAAGTACCTCCTGCGTGAGAACTCGGCAGGGCGAAAGCTCGGGTCTCTCCCTTTCCGAGGGCGAGTGACGAAAGCCCAGGCCACATTTTCTCTGGAAGATTCCGGGAGAAGGGCGCGCGCCCCCTCAGCGGGCAGCGAGAGACTCAGCACCAGATGGCGCTGCCGCACCGAGAGCCAGAGCCTGGGCGGCACGGTAGAAGGGAAGAAGCGTCACCAGATTCTTTCCTCTGCGTCCGTCGCCGGAAGTGCGCGCTGGCGCCAGCCTCTGGTCCCGGATATTAAGACTTCTGGAGGGTTACCGCGTGAGGGCGGGGTTAGAACCGGAACCGAACGGCGACCGTCAGGCCTCGGGGCGGAAGCCCCGGGCGGCGCTAGTGGGGGGCTGATTTCTGGTGCGCGCGCCTCGGCGGGAGCGCGAGGGGGCGGGGCCTCGCCGTGCGCTTGCGCATTGTGAGGACGTATGCGCAGCCCGTACGTCTTTCTCCATATTTGCACGTTTGCTGGCCCGGCAAGGCGGAAATGGTGGTGTAGTAGGTTTTTTTTTTTCCTTCCTGCCCACAGAGTTTGAGTTTCTGGCTGTGAGTCAGGTTTCTGGAAATCTTCGTGGAAAATTAATGGTATACTCGAGCTGTATTTTCCTCTAGAGTATTATGTGAGCCAAATGCCTGCTGGGCGCAGTCCCAATGCTGGGATGGGCCCAGCCTTTCCTTCTAAATGTCTTCCTGAACCGGCTTGACCCACCCACTGTGTCTTTAAGCACCAGTCCTGAGGTGGTAGGGGTGTCACTAAGAAAAAGAAATGCAGGCAAATACACTATTCATAAGGAACATAAAAGCGCTTCTTATTATGTAAGGAGGCATGTCTTTTGGTCTTTTAGCAGTGCTTCAGAATTTAAGGAATTAATTAGCTTTATTTTCCCTTTCTGTCAAAAACACTTCATATTCTGTGTTTTATGGTGTGGTCTTGGTCTTTATCAAATTTTAGCTAAAGTAAGGCTGTCCGTGCTAAGTGTTTGAAAGGAACAGCATGTCCCTTTTCCAATATTACGAGTCAGAGGCAAACCACTTAAAAGACGGATCGTGGTAAACTTGTGAGAGTTCACTGCCTTTGTTTTGTGATGCAACATGGAAACAACCAAGAAGGTTGCAAAAATAAAATCTGTGTGAACCCACCCAATTTTAATTTTAGACTGTTTCTGAAAGTGTCAGATGCAAGGTACTCCGTTCTTCCAAGAAATTTCTTCAGCTTTGGTAAACACTTTTAACTTTGTATTTCAGAATTCTTCCCAGTCTGCTGCCTACATAAAAACTAAGTACTTGTGCAAGCCAGAGCAATAGAGACTTTTCAGCAGTTATACTGAGAGAAACAGACTGGGGAATACAAGAAAGATAGCCTGCGGTAGCCATTTTACGATTTTTGGATGAAACCTTTTCATGGTTTTGGTTGTAGGTGTTGTAAAGAGAGCAATTGTGGGTTGAGGAGTACCTTGATACTATATTTATGTGAAAAGCCAAAAAAATTTTTTTTCCAAAAAGTGGGCAATACCACAGGATCATTGAAGACTCATCACCAATAGTGTGAGAAGGAGGCAAGATGGAGTGGGAAGTAATGGAAACACTAATATTTAAATATTAGCCTTCCTTTAGGTAAAATTAGGTAAAGACCATGAAAAGGTCAGAGCTAAAGCAAATAGATGTGGAAAGCCTGATTAGGAAGACAGGAAAGATAGATTTTAGACCTCAAATGGAATGCGTAGAATAAGGAGTAAGTTCATTATATGGTTCAGTTTTGGAAATATTGCATTTAGCTGCTTATTTTAACTTTCGGTACATTCCAGTCTTCCCTGTGTCTGGTATATAACCAACCTTAAATTGAGACAATGCTTAGTTTTGCCACCATTATACTAGTAACTTGCATAGTGCTTCATAGTAGAGAATTATTAATTAATTCTGGCTATATGTATATATTCACAAATAGTGGCATTAAAGCCAGTTCCCTGTGAATATCCTCAACTCTTTGTCCCTGACTTCTGCTTTCCTGGCAAAACCCAGATCATAAATGAATTCACGTGTTTATCTTTTCTTGCCTGTACTTACACCTAGGCAGCTTAACAATTGGGTGGACTAATGTGACCTCATCCAAATGGTCTCTCCTACTCTTTTCTGTAGTTATTTTGCTCGCTTTAAACGAAGTATCTCATTCTTTCTCTACACTTTTGGAATCACTAACTTTCTCCTCAACCAGTGATTTTGCCTCATCCTTATTGGAAAAAGAGTTGTGAGCCTCGCCAAGAATTCTCTCATCTTCCCACCATCTAGTCAACTTGCATCTGCCTCTTTATCTTTCCTTTAGTTTCACAGAATGATGAATCTTTCAATCACATGGCAACAGTTGAGATTGTTTTTAGTTTTAGCCATTTGAATGGGTATATAGTGTTATTTCATTTTTGTGAAGTATGTTGAAAACTTTACCCATAAAAATTGAGTTTGTTTCCTTGTAATTAAGTTGTAGGAGTTATTTGCATACTATGAACACATCTTTTTTCTTTGTTGAGATATGATTGGCAAACAAAGCTGTACATGTTTATGTAAACACCTATATGTGTACATGTATATATATAGAACTTAATAAATTTGGAGTTAAGTATACATCCGCAAAACTCACCACAGTGTATGCCATAAATAAACCCATCACCTCTAAAAATTTCCTCCTGCTTTCAATTTTTATTATTAAGTGATAAGAACACTTAGCATAAACTCTACCCTCTTAGCAAATTTTAATACAACATTCTTAACTGTAGGGACTATATGTACAATAGAGTTCTAAGACTTAGTGATTGTGTTTACAAACTTTGTACCCTTTGAATAATACCTCTCCTTTCTCCTTCCCCTGTATACTTTTTTTTTTTTTTTTTTTTTGGTGAAAATGTGTGTTGTGAATATTTTTATTCCAATTTGTAACCTTTCATTTTCTTAACAACATTTTGAAGAAAAGTTGTTGCAGGTTGTATTTTTCTAGGAATTTATACATATCGTCCAAATACTAAAGTTCCCTAGCATAAAGTTGTAAATAAAGCCCTCTTACTATCTTTTTAATATTCACAGTATATTACATTTAGGCCTAGAATGCACTGAAGGTTAATTTTTCTATATTGTATTAATATAACAATAGGGGGTGATACCTTTATTTTTGAAAAATAAGAATCCAGTTATTCCAACAGCGTTTGTTGAAAAGATTCTCCTTTCCTCTGCTGGATATCACATTTGCACCTTGGTCAAAAATCAAGTAATTTTCTGAGTCTATTCAGTTCCCTTGATAAGCATGATGTATCCATGTGCCAACTTACCCACCTTTTGTTTTTTTCATTATTGTTTTGGCCATTCTACGTTTTGTGTGTTTTTTGCATTTTAATATAAATTTTACAATTGATGTTTCAATTTCTAAAAAGTCTTTTGGGATTTTGGTTGGAATTCTGGTGAATCTGTTGATCAGTTTGGGAAGAATTGACATTTTAAAACTACTGAATTTTTCTGTCTATGATTGTGTCATATCTCTCCCTCTATTTATTTTGATCTTTGTAATTTTCAGCATAGAAGTCTTGCACATATATTGTTAAATTTATTCTTAAGTATCTCATGTCTTTCATTATCAATGAATTTAAAATTTTTAATTTATTATAAATGTACTTAAATTGTATTTTTAGTTTATTGAGTCATAGTTTTCAACTTCAGAATTTGTATTGGATTCTTATTTGTAGATTATTGTTCTCTAGTGAAATTCTGACATGGGCCTAATAGCTTCAAAATTTAGGTCGTCTATGGATCTTATTTCTATTCCCTTTTCTTATTTCTGTTTCCTAGTATGCCCAGAAATTCTTAATGGAATGCTGTCTTTGTGAAAAATTTTAGGCTCTGAGTCATGTTTTTTTTTGTTTTGTTTTTTTTTTTTTTTTTACTTCCAGAGAAGATTTTACTTTTGCTTCTGTTAGGAAACTAGGCTCAGAGCAAAACACCTTAGCTTAAATGGCTGTCAGTCTGTTAGGTCTAGCCTATTTCAGCTTCATTCTTACTCCTAGGGTGGCCCTTCTTCTGTCCCAACTGAAAGCCTGAGGTGTTTTTAAAGGCTCTTCCTTCCTCAGTTCAGTTCAGTTCAGTCGCTCAGTCATGTCCGACTCTTTGCGATCCCATGAATGCCAGGCCTCCCTGTCCATCACCAACTCCCAGAGTTCACTCAGACTCACGCCCATTGAGTCAGTGATGCCATCCAGCCATCTCATCCTCTGTCGTCCCCTTCTCCTCCTGCCCCCAATCCCTCCCAGCATCAGAGTCTTTTCCAATGAGTCAACTCTTCGCTTGAGGTGGCCAAAGTACTGGAGTTTCAGCTTTAGCATCATTTCTACCAAAGAAATCCCAGGGCTGATCTCCTTCAGAATGGACTGGTTGGATCTCCTTGCAGTCCAAGGGACTCTCAAGAGTCTTCTCCAACACCACACAGTTCAAAAGCATCAATTCTTCGGCGCTCAGCCTTCTTCACAGTCCAACTCTCACATCCATACATGACCACTGGAAAAACCATAGCCTTGACTAGATGAACCTTTGTTGGCAAAGTAATGTCTCTGCTTTTGAATATGCTATCTAGGTTGGTCATAACTTTCCTTCCAAGGAGTAAGCGTCTTTTAATTTCATGGCTACAGTCACCATCTTCCTTCCTAGTTGCCTCTAAAGTACAATTTATATTTTCTCAGAACTATGGGACTCCTGAAAGCTCTTGGCTTCCCTGCTTCTAAGCTACCTGCTTCTAAATCACTCTTTATGAGTGATTTCTCAGACTCTGGAATAACTTTCAAATTAGCAAATGAGTCAAGGGGAAAAGCAGAGATGAACATAGCAGACTTCTCTGCACCTTCTCCTTAGGATCTTGTCCTTTCAAGATGCTATCAAAAAGATATATTTTATATTTTACCCAGCTTTTCTAGATCACAGTTTATAGGGGTGAGACTACTTTTTTTAAGTCTATTACTGGCAGAAATAAATGTCTTTATTCTGAGAATCTCAATGATGCTCATAAAGGTAGTACTCTTTTTTTCTGTACCGTTGTCACCACTTCTTGTCCCCACACATCAGAAACAACCAGAAGACACACCAGTGACTTGCTTTCTTGCTTCTGGAGGTGTCTCTAGGGCCTCCTAGAAGTAATATCCTCTAGCTACAGATGGCTTCCTAAAGAATACTCTTAACTCTCTTTAGGGTTTGCTTGACTCTGTCTTCTGCCCTGGCCTCCTTCCAATGAGGAACTATGATGGTTCTGCTGCTGCTAAGTTCGATTCAGTCGTGTCTGACTCTCTGCGACCCCATAGACGGCGGCCCACCAGGCTCCACCGTCCCTGGGATTCTTCAGGCAAGAACACTGGAGTGTGTTGCCATTTCCTTCTCCAGTGCATGAAAGTGAAAAGTGAAAGTGAAGTTGCTCAGTCGTGTCCGATCCTTAGCGACCCCATGGACTGCAGCCTACCAGGCTCCTCCGTCCATGGGATTTTCCAAGCAAGAGTACTGGAGTGGGTTGCCATTTCCTTCTCCGATGATGGTTCTCAGTTCAGTTCAGTTCAATGGCTCAGTCGTGTCCGACTCTTTGCGACCCCATGAATCGCAGCACACCAGGCCTCCCTGTCCATCACCAACTCCCGGAGTTCACTCAAACTCACGTCCTTCGAGTCAGTGATGCCATCCAGCCATCTCATCCTCTGTCGTCCCCTTCTCCTCCTGCCCCCAATCCCTCCCAGCACCAGAGTCTTTTCCAATGAGTCAACTCTTCGCATGAGGTAGCCAAAGTACTGGAGTTTCAGCTTTAGCATCATTCCTTCCAAAGAAATCCCAGGGCTCCTCTCCTTCAGAATGGACTGGTTGGATCTCCTTGCAGTCTAAGGGACTCTCAAGAGTCTCCTGCAACACCACAGTTCAGAAGCATCAATTCTTCGGGGCTCAGCCTTCTTCACAGTCCAACTATCACATCCATACATGACCACAGGAAAAACCATAGCCTTGACTAGATGAACCTTTGTTGGCAAAGTAATGTCTCTGCTTTTGAATATGCTACTAGGTTGGTCATAACTTTCCTTCCAAGGAGTAAGCGTCTTTTAATTTCCTGGCTGCAGTCACCATCTGCAGTGATTTTGGAGCCCAGAAAAATAAAGTCTGGCACTGTTTCCACTGTTTCCCCATCTATTTCCCATGAAGTGATGGGACCGGATGCCATGATCTTCGTTTTCTGAATGTTAAGCTTTAAGCCAACTTTTTCACTCTCCACTTTCACCTTCATCAAGAGGCTTTTGAGTTCCTCTTCACTTTCTGCCATAAGGGTGGTGTCATCTGCATATCTGAGGTGATTGATATTTCTCCCGGCAATCTTGATTCCAGCTTGTGTTTCTTCCAGTCCAGCATTTCTCATGATGTACTCTGCATAGAAGTTAAATAAGCAGCGTGACAATATATAGCCTTGACGTACTCCTTTTCCTATTTGGAACCAGTCTGTTGTTCCATGCCAAACCAAACGTTACTGTGCTATAGCTGTAAATTCAGTCTCTCTCCATTGGTGCTTTCACAATACAAGTACATGTTACAGTCAGGCAGGAAGAAGTGCATCCTGTTATTTTTTATAGATAATAATACACACACACACACACATATATATGCTCCCTGACAGAGAATGGATTTGATTTCTTACTGTAATTTCGAGTAATAATTATATACATTGCCCCCCAGTTTGTGCTATAGAAAGGCCAGAATGACCAGACTTTAACCCAGATCGTACCACTTCTTCCATGGGTGAAATTGAGCAAGTTAAGTTTTCTAAGCTTCAGTTTCCCTAATTTGAAAACCAAGAAGATGTCTGCTTTCCAGGGTAAAAAAAAAAAAGAAAAAAAAAAAAGATGGGCTTAAAAAAATGATACTGCTGATACTGCTTGTAATGTCTGATACATGATAGGTTCTATTATTACCTATACAATTTTTTTCTGGAGAAAGGTAATTTTAACTTCAAGGGGAAGTGGTAAGCCATAACTTCCCTGTCTGGCAGCCATGTTTAAGAATCCACAATATTTGCAGATTTTTGCTCATCACGTAGTTTATTTTATTCAGTAAACATTGACTGAACCTCTATTAAATACTGAGCACTGCACCAGTACACTGGGATGCAAAAATAGTGGAATATCTTTCCTCCCAGCTGTGTAGGTATAGCTTTTCCAATTATTGAAAGACCAACTGTTCATTTGAAATGGTTTTACTTTTACTTAGTGTTCAAATGCAAGACTTTGTTGTTTCATTCTCTTGCTGCTATTTAACAAATCCTGAAATAGTGTTTGTTACCTAGAATGAAACTTATTAGAATAACCTAGAGTAAAATTTGGTTTAAAGAAGCTCTAATATGAGTGACTTCCAAGTGACTTGTGTTACTAACAAACCAATAGACCAGTGTACTGATTGCTGGGAGAAATATCAATAACCTCAGATATGCAGATGACACCACCCTTAGAGCAGAAAGTGAAGAGCCTCTTGATGAAAGTGAAAGAGGAGAGTGAAAAAGTTGGCTTAAAGCTCAACATTCAGAAAACTAAGAATATGGCATCTGGTCCCATCACTTCATGACAAATAGATGGGTAAACAGTGGAAACAGTGGCTGACTTTATTTTTCTGGGCTCCAAAATCACTGCAGATGGTGAGTGCAGTCATGAAATTAAAAGACGCTTGCTCCTTGGAAGGAAAATTATGACCAACCTAGACCACATATTCAAAAGCAGAGACATTACTTTGCCAACAAAGGTCCGTCTAGTCAAAGCTATGGTTTTTCCAGTAGTCATGTATGGATGTGAGAGTTGGACTATGAAGAAAGCTGAGCGCCAAAGAATTGATGCTTTTGAACTGTGGTGTTGGAGAAGACTCTTGAGAGTCCCTTGGACTGCAAGGAGATATAACCATTGCATCCTAAAGGAGATCGGTCCTGGGTGTTCATTGGAGGGACTGATGTTGACGCTGAAACTCCAATATTTTGGCTACCTGATATGAAGAGCTGATTCATTTGAAAAGACCCTAATGCTGGGAAAGATTGAGAGCATGAGGAGAAGGGGACTACAGAGGATGAGATGGTTAGATGGCATCATTGACACAATGGACATGGGTTTGGGTGGACTCTGGGAGTTGGTGATGGACAGGGAGGCCTGGCGTGCTGCGATTCATGGGGTCTCAAAGAGTCGGACACGACTGAGTGACTGAACTGAACTGAAGCAGTGTCATAAAATAGAACTTGAATTCTGCTCTAATGTACTAATAATTAGCTTGATTCATCCAGAGATTAGAGAATAGGCTGTTATCAAACAATGGAGTGAAGTTCTGTTCAGCATGCTGGTGGAGGACTTACTTTAAAGAGGAAAACTAGTTTATTTTGTAGTTGAATGTTCATTAAAAGAACTATCTTCCAGCTTTTCCCTTTTAACTCTGCTCTTTAAATGATTCTAGTTCAGACAGTTGTGGTGGTGGTGGTGATTTAGTCGCTAAAGTGAAAGTGAAGTCGCTCAGTCGCGTCCGACTCTTTGTGACCCCATGGACTGTAGCCTACCAGGCTCCTCCCTCCATGGGATTCTCCAGGCAAGAGTACTGGAGTGGGTTGCCATTTTCCTTCTCCAGGGGATCTTTCCTACCCAGGGATCGAACCCGGGTCTCCCGAATTCCAGGCAGATGCTTTAACCTCTGATTTAGTCGACAAGTCGTGCCCAACTCTTGCAACACATGGACTTATAGCCTGCCAGGCTTCTCTGTCTGCGGGATTCTCTGGGCAAGAATACTGGAGTGGGTTGCCATTTCCTTCTCCAGGGGATCTTCCTGATCCAGGAATTGAACCCAGATCTCATGCATTGCAGCACATTCTTTAAGAACTGAACTATGAGGGAAATTGTAAGCTCCTTGAATACAGAGCCTTGACAGACAATTGTAAACTGCTTGAATACAGAGCCTTGTCTTCAATATTTATCGTATCTGCTCATACCCATCCCTAATGTGTACCTAATTCCTGTCCTACCAGGGAGCATTATGGCTGTACAGTAAGAATGGACTGAGTAATTTCATAACATCCTCGTACCCAGTAGGAGATTCTCCCATAAGAAAATATCTTTCAAAATTGAATATTCTGTTTTCTGAGGCTGATTTGCTTTATTATTTAGTGGTTTGTTTTCATTTTCCTAATAGTAGAATAAACAAATGTAGCTTGGAACAGATTTTTTTTAATTCTCATAGTTATGATCATAAAATTATCCAAATTAGTCACATAGATTAAATTTTCTAATTTAATTACTTAAAAATGTACAAAGAAGTAATGACAATACAATTTTATCATCTTATTGACCATTTCTGTCATACTGCACCATTTTGTTTTCCATGTTTGAATTTGCAGTTATTTAATTGTATCACTGTGGTTTCCTTTTTTTAAATTGTATCTTTTCTATAATCGGTAAACTTATTTGTATTTCCTTTGGAACAGTCATATGTTTAGTTCACTTACAGGCACACAGAAAATGAAATGCCAAATCTAGACTAGCTTTCCCATAACCCTGCTCTATTAATGTCTTAAAAATCACTAAATACTCTTATTCTAGATCCTAATCAGGTCGAGGTAGAGTGTCAGATCTGATCTCTATGTGTTCCATAAGGGATTTCTCAATCCTGTTACATTCCAATAATTTAAGTATAGATCTTCTGGCCATCATCTTGCCTTTTATAATGTGCTTAGATGGAATCAGTAAAACAAATGTACCCTTCATTTCCCTGAATAGGGTTATTGTAGAGAAATAATAAGTCATAAATAAGGGTTCAAATTTTCCTTTATCCCCAAAGCACAAATAGTCATATTGAGGGTTGAGGGATAGAATGTATTTACCTCAGTTTTTGTGGTGAGAAAAAGAATAAGCTTTATATAGTCAAGATAAAGTTGACATTAGTACAAAACAACATGATATATTCTAAGAACTACCTCCCAAACACACACACTTTGAAGAACACCTTTGTCATATCCTTTTACCATATAATTGAATTATTTAAAAAATCAAAATAATTGACATTTGCTCTCAGTTTATCTACCTCTTGAAGCTTTAAATTTTTCAAAAAATTATATCCTTAATTTATTGCCTAAAATTTTCTCTTATAAAACTTAAAATGCAAATTATTTTTACATAGATGTATTAATGTGGAATTGTTACAGTTCAAAAATAAATTTTACTTCCTAAACTTATTTTTTGAGACTTCCTGGTGGCTCAGATGGTAAAGCATCTGCCTACAATGGCGGAGACCCAGGTTCAATCCCTGGGTTGGGAAGATCCCCTGGAGAAGGAAATAGCAACCCACTCCAGTATTCTTGCTTGGAAAATCCCATGGACGGAGGAGCCTGGTAGGCTACAGTTCATGGGGCCGCAAGGAGTCAGACTTATTTTAAATCATCAATATTTAATTTTTATCATGATGAAATACTTAATCATCTAACCTACACTGCTTTTAGGTCACCAATATCAACATTTAAAGGAATACTTGGAGCTAAAATTTCCAGTTATTTTTTTTTTACTTGTTAAAAAACTTTTGGCTACTCATATTCAGATTTATATACAGTAATGGAAACTGATTTTTGCTTTTCCTTATATTCTGTGCAGAATTTGAAAAAGTTACTAGATGAGAAAGGGATGATGTCTTCTTTCATCAAGAAAACAGTTCATTTTAGTTTTCCCTACTGTCTTTGGGGTTAATGTTTCACATGTAATGCATAGTTTGCGTAACAGAAGGCCATAGCTTATGGAATAATGAAACAAGATTTTTTTTTTAAGATTGTTTTTATAAAGTAATGTTAAAACAGATCCAAATCCTACCCTCATGGTGCTTGTAGTAGGCACTTAGTGACTAGATTAAAAAGGAAAATATATCCAAAGAGCATGTAAATGTTCTGTAACCATTTTTAGCAGTGTTTCAGCAGTGAATTCTGTGTCTAAAGGAAATATATTAGAAAAAAAAATATACCCAGGTGGCACAGTGGTAAAGAATCTGCCTGCTATGGCAGGAGACTAAGAGATGTAGGTTTGATCCCTGGGTCAGGAAGATCCCCATATTCTTTTTCTCCTATATAACATTGTACACGATCACAAAATATGGGTATGAAAAAAAATAAAACTTCCAGTTGTAAGCATCTTTAAAACAAAGGTTACATAACTAAAGTAATTGAAGAGCAAGAGACCTTTTAAAAACATTGAATTCAAAAGTCTACATGTAGAATTACATTTAAATCTAAAAAGAAAACGCCCTTCTTTTCTGTTATAACTTTCTACTTCTTCACCAACTCTTTCCATGCTTTGTGCAGAATATTCGTATATTGCTTCGAGGCAACTTTACATGGACAGAAGTATTGTTATCCAGTTAATTCATATGGCTCTCACCGAACTTGGGTACCATTCCAAAGAAGATAATCTTATTCCAAAAGTCTGATACCACAAAATAACATAATTTTTAAAGTCCTGATGTTTAATAATAGAAGACTTCAAGGCATAAAATAAAGAGACATTTGATTAATAATGAGAAATTTGAGACAGAAAAAGTGAAAAGTTGACTAACAAAAGGTTGCAATTTTAGGGCTGCTTATTGGTTTGCCTGGCCTACCCCAAAACATTTCTGTTGTGATGTCCTAACTCTTATATCTACTTATTGATCAGTCATCAATTATTGTTGAAAAATTCTAGATTCAAAGTTCTAACCAGTATTCTAATAATTTTGATATCAGTTGGAGAAAAAAAAAGACACTCACCCAATGGGAAACACCTTATGATCAAGTGTGAGGTGGTGTGTCTCAACTGTATAGCAAAGAAGGGCAGAATAAGAAGAGCCATCATTTGTTAAGGGCTTAGTATGTGCCAAGAGTTGTCTACACACCATCTCTAATAGTCCTTATGGTCAGATCAGGATGGGTTCTCCATGGAACAGGTCAAGTTTACTCAGGAGTTTGAAGCTTTGATTGACATCAAACTTTCCAATTGTAAACAAGGACCATGGTTTTAAGCTAACATTGACCTAATCTTGTTATTCCTGACCTTTTTCAATCTATGTCAGCATAAACTAATTTGTTTTTTTACCAAATGTAATCTTTTCCTGAACAGAAATAACTTTATAAGGTGAAAAGAAAGCTTTATTTTTTCTTTCTGTCTACCTTCAACTCTATAGAATGGACTAGTTCTTCACCTTTTAAATGATTTCCATGGTGGGTCTCATAGATTTTCCAATCATTATTAAAAACAAAAACATCCTTTGGTCACCTTTTGACACAAGAAGTGTCACTTAATTATTCTGAATCTCCAGGCCATGCGTAATCTCACAACTGCATAGTCTTACCTTATTTGAAGCTTATCCTCAGTGTTGAGAGTGTTTCAGGCTGAGAGACTTGCAGTGTTTGGGTTCTCCTTTGTTTCTTTCTCATTTCACTGCTTCCTCACGCAGTGTGCAAGCTCTGGGGTCTGATCCTCCAGGGATGGACCACTGTTAAAAGGATTGGAGAAAAAGACTCAGGTTTACATGGCCACTGTTGTGACAATCTGGAACTGACAGTCTGGGGACTCTGATATTTAAAGAAGGCTCTTTAGATTCTTCTGCCTGGAATTTCCAACTACAGTATTCAAATATTGTCCTTTTTCCTGAGTGACCACTGAGGACTTCAACCAACACTTAGTCGTAGACATCAGATTTCACCCCACCAAGATCCTTTCTGTTGAAACCCCAGTGCCTTTTCAAGTGGCTTTCTCCTTCAGGTGTATCTCTTGGGTAAGTTAGTCTCTTTTATTTTTATTTTTTAATGTAAATTTATTTATTTTAATTGGAAGCTAATTACTTTACAATATTGTATTGGCTTTGCCATACATCAACATGAATCCGCCACGGGTGTACATGTGTTCCCCATCCTGAACCCCCCTCCCACCTCCCTCCCCATACCATCCCTCTGGGTCATCCCAGTGCACCAGCCCCAAGCATCCTGTATCATGCATCGAACCTGGACTGGTGATTCATTTCTTATATGATATTATACATGTTTCAATGCCATTCTCCCAAATCATCCCACCCTCTCCCTCTCCCACAGAGTCCAAAAGACTGTTCTGTACATCTGTGTCTCTTTTGCTGTCTCACATACAGGGTTATCATTACCATCTTTCTAAATTCCATATATATGCATTAGTATACTGTATTGGTGTTTTTCTTTCTGGCTTACTTCACTCTGTATAATAGGCTCCAGTTTCATCCACCTCATTAGAACTGATTCAAATGTATTCTTTTTAATGGCTGAGTAATACTCCATTGTGTATATGTACCACAGCTTTCTTATCCATTCATCAGCTGATGGACATCTAGGTTGCTTCCATGTCCTGGCTATTATAAACAGTGCTGCGATGAACATTGGGGTACATGTGTCTCTTTCAATTCTGGTTTCCTTGGTGTGTATGCCCAGCAGTGGGATTGCTGGGTGATAAGGCAGTTCTATTTCCAGTTTTTAAAGGAATCTTCACACTGTTCTCCATAGTGGCTGTACTAGTTTGCATTCCCACCAACAGTGTAAGAGGGTTCCCTTTTCTTCACACCCTCTCCAGCATTTATTGCTTGTAGACTTCTGAATGGCAGCCATTCTGACTGGCGTGAAATGGTACCTCATTGTGGTTTTGATTTGCATTTCTCTGAAAATGAGTGATGTTGAGCATCTTTTCATGTGTTTGTTAGCCATCTGTATGTCTTCTTTGGAGAAGTGTCTATTTAGTTCTTTGACCCATTTTTTGATTGGGTTGTTAATTTTTCTGGAATTGAGCTGCAGGAGTTGCTTGTGTATTTTTGAGATTAGTTGTTTGTCAGTTGCTTCATTTGCTATTATTTTCTCCCATTCTGAAGGCTGTCTTTTCACCTTGCTTATAGTTTCCTTTGTTATGCAGAAGTTTTTAATTTTAATTAGGTCCCATTTGTTTATTTTTGCTTTTATTTCCAATATTCTGGGAGGTGGGTCATAGAGGATCCTGCTGTGATTTATATCGGAGAGTGTTTTGCCTATGTTCTCCTCTAGGAGTTTTATAGTTTCTGGTCTTACGTTTAGATCTTTAATCCATTTTGAGTTTATTTTTGTGTATGGTGTTAGAAAGTGTTCTAGTTTCATTCTTTTACAAGTGGTTGACCAGTTTCCCCAGCACCACTTGTTAAAGAGATTGTCTTTAATCCATTATATATTCTTGCCTCCTTTGTCAAAGATAAGGTGTCCATAGGTGCATGGATTTATCTCTGGGCTTTCTATTTTGTTTCATCGATCTACATTTCTGTCTTTGTGCCAGTACCATACTGTCTTGATGACTGTGGCTTTGTAGTAGAGCCTGAAGTCAGGCAGGTTGATTCCTCCAGTTCCATTCTTCTTTCTCAAGATTGCTTTGGCTATTCGAGGTTTTTTGTATTTCCATACAAATTGTGAAATTATTTGTTCTAGCTCTGTGAAAAATACAGTTGGTAGCTTGATAGGGATTGCATTGAATCTCTTTTAAAAGACATTGGCTTCCCTGGTGTGTGCGTGTGCGTGCATGCTCAGTCGCTTCAGTCGTGTTTGACTCTCTGCGACCCCATTTCCTTCTCCAGTGATAAAGTATGAAGTGAGTGAAGTGAATGAAGTCACTCAGTTGTGTCCAACTCTGCGACCCCATGGACTGCAGCCCACCAGGCTCCCCTATCCATGGGATTTTCCATGCAAGAGTACTGGAGTGGGTTGCCATTGCCTTCTCCAACTTCCCTGGTGACTCAGATGATAAACAATCCACCTGTAATGCGGGACACCTGGGTTCAATCTCTGGGTTGGGAAGATCCCCTGGAAGAGGGCATGGCAACCCACTCCAGTATTCTTGCCTGGAGAATCCCCATGGACAGAGGAGCCTGGAAGGCTACAGTCCATGGGGTTGCAAAAAGTCAGACATGACTAAGTGACTAACACTTCCACTTCCAAAAGATATTTTGGCTTATCTCTCCGGTCAATGTTCGTATGGTTAGTAAGACCACTTGTCTTTTCTTGGCCTGCTTTTGTGTAAAAGAGCTCCTAACATGGCTCTTTCTGTCTGCTCTGCTGCCTTAAGCTGATGTGGCCACTGCTATACTTTTATATTTCTCAGGTCTGAGTCAGACACCATATATAAATCAAATTAATTTATAATTTCATGAGATACAAATAAATGATTTCTCAGAAGCACAGCTTTTTTTGGTAACCCCCCAAAAACAAACTTTTACCCTGTGTTTTCAGGTAAAGAATTTGTACACACATCTCACTATACACACAACTCAACTGCAGGTGTATTAAGAGTGCTCAAGAGTAAAAGTCAAAGTTTTAAAACTTTTAAAACGTTTTTTTATGACTTTTGTTATGCTTAGTTGCTAAGTCATGTCTGACTCTTTTGCAACCCCATAGACTGTAGCCTGCCAGACTCTTCTGTCCTTGGGATTTCCCAGGCAAGAATACTGGAGTGGGTTGCCATTTCCTTCTCCAAGGGATCTTACCAACCCAGGGATCAAATAGATGTCCCCTGTGTGTCTTCTCAGAGAAAGCAATGGCACCCCACTCCAGTACTTTTGCCTAGAAAATCCCATGGACGGAGGAGCCTGGTAGGCTGCAGTCCATGGGGTCGCTAGGAGTCGGACACAACTGAGCGACTTCACTATCACTTTTCACTTTCATGCATTGGAGAAGGAAATGACAACCCACTCCAGTGTTCTTTCCTGGAGAATCCCAGGGACAGGGAGCCTGGTTGGCTGCCGTCTCTGGGGTCGCACAGAGTCGGACACGACTAAAGCGATGCGGCAGCAGCAGCAGCAGTGTGTCTTCTGCATTACAGGCAGGTCCTTTACTGGCTAAGCCAATTTGGGTAATTTTTAAAGGACTTTGGGTAACTTTTAAAAAGGGACTGAGAAAAAGAGCAAGATATCAAAGAAGAAAACTGAAGGAACCAGAAGAAATGCTGAAAATTATAATTCAGGAAATTTTTTCTAAAATAAGGATTTGAAGTTACTCATTATATACTTAAGAATATTGATCCACAATGACTAACACCAAGATATTGTAGTGTACTGGGTTTAAAGAAAAATAAAATATTTGACTATCTAGAAAGAAGAAAAGAACACATGATTTACAAGACATTTCAATTAGATAATTATCAGACTTCAAGAGCAACACTTTATGCTCATAGAAAATAAGTTTATCTTATTAATACTCTCAAGGGAAAAAAAAGTGAATCAAGCATTTTGTATCTAGCAAAACTGACTTGTAAAAACGGCACAGGGGCTCATTATCCCTTTCTAAAGAAATCTACTAGAGAATCATCTTCGGGTAATCACATGACCAGAAAGACATACAGTTTGTAAAATTGAGACTGGAAAACTATGTAGAAAAACTCTTAGGTTTTTCAATAGATAACTTGTAGCAAAAATAAGTTTTGGATTAAACAAGGCTTAAAAAACATACCAAAAAATATATAAAGGAGCAAGACTAGCATTATAGGGTACATATTTGACTGCTGAAACTGAAAAATGCAAGGAAATAATTAATGTAAACAAATAATGATTCCTTACAGAAGGAAGAATGGGCTTGCAGTTGGTGTGGAGTATTTAGAGGTGTTTTGCATTGTGGAGAGGAAGTTCAGGGACACTTTTACTTCTTGACCCAATGGTGGTTAGATTGTTCACCTTTGAGTAATTCATTAAGCTATGCATCTGTTTTGTGTACTTTTCTATATTTGTACTTTCCTTTACAATAAAAATATTATTTTGAAAAACTGACCACAGAGAGGAGGGAGCAGAGCGGCAAGGGAGAGTTAAACTCCAACGAGAAATGTTGAGATACTGATGTCTATAATGCATGTTTAAAATCTTTTGATATTTATATAATCTCCTTATATTTCTTAGTATAAGTCTTGTAAAATATAATACAAAAACAAAAATCCACAAGATTCCTGTTACCTACAGACAAAAGTCAAATTCCTTAATATGTAGCATTTTATCTGAGGACCACATTTCATTTTCATACATCATTTGCTTCCATATCCCCTAGGCATCAATAGATGGAATCAGATAAAAATCCTTACTATTGTTTGAGTATGCTGTATTCTTTTTGTGTTTTCATGCCCTTGGGATTCCCTCTCTCTGAAATACTAGTATTATTCCTTCAAAACTCAGTTAAAGGTTATTTCCTCTATGAACTCTTCCTTTTCCCCAGGCAGAATTATTTACTCTTTTGTCTGTGTTCTCATATCATTTTATATGATACTTTGTCTTAAATCCCTGCCTGTAATATTATCTGTCTACGTGACATTTTCTCTATAGACTAGAGCTCTTAAAGGAAATATGTTGTGTTTATTTTGTTTTCACTGCACTTGGACAGTGCTTGGCATATGAGTGAATGAATGAGAAGAGACCGGAAATTGATTAGCTCCAAAGATACTTTACCTAAGAAAGCCTTTGGGTGCAGGGAAAAGATGCAGTTACCTAATCAACTATGTACAAGTGAAAAAACAAACAAAAGGCCATGAGACTACAAACGCTTGTCTTACACATCACTATGTTAAGTAGAACTGTGCATCATGTGAGTCTTCTGTGTTCACACATCTCATGTTTTATTCTGTCACTTTTATCCATCTTTAATGGATCATATCACAGGATTTAAAAGAGACGTATTAGTTCTTCAACTAGTATGGCGCTTTCTTCTTAGTCTGTTCATGTTGCTGATGTATTGTGGTGATTGATCAGAAAGGGTATAGTCATAGCTCTCACAGAGAATACAATGCAGTTAAAACTCCGGCATCTTGAAGCTGTGACAATATTCTGGGTAAAATATGGGCCAAAAATTAAATGGGAAGTAATAAATAAAACTTTATGAGTAGATCTTATTAATATTCCCATTTTAATCCAATGAGACAGCAGAGGCATAGAGAATTTAAGTAACTTGCTCAAGTCACCAAAGTAAGCACAGAAATCAGGACCTGAATTTAGCCAGCAGCCTGCTTTCACTACACTGAATACAAGCACTAAATAAATGGTAGTTATCATTATTCTGATGGAGAAAGGGACTCTTTGTATCCAGCTTTAGGAATATGAAAAATGAAGGTCTCTCATTTCTCAGATAGATCTGGAATCAAATGTCTTTCTTGGTCATTTAGCAGGATAAGTTAATTAGTCTCAGTTACGGGAAGAACAGATTACAAAAATTGTCAAAAATAAATTTAATACAAATTACATAGGTTGGGAAAATTTTCACATGTGCTTACATTTCTTCTTTGTATTCTTAGTGTTCCTTGAAAGTTAATTACATAAGCTTTTTTGAGATACAGAACTAATCTATTACTTGAAAAATAAATGGCAAGGGCAACTTTCAGTCTATGCATAGCTTTGACCATTTATATTTGGGATCAAAATTCATGTTACATGATTTATACATGCTGTTGCAATTAGATATTAATAGTTTAAGTGTTATAAAATATTTTAGTTGTTTTTAAAATGGATGTTTCTTTATAAACATTGTGCTTTCCTCCAAAAAAGATCAAATTAATTATCTTCAATCTCTAAGTCAGTTAGCTAGTGAGAGTCTTCTTTGCAAATAAAGAAATTAAAGGATGGCATGCTACACCAGTTTGGACAATCAACAGCAGTGAACCACCTCATTCCTTGCTATATTTGCATAAGCGTAAATGTCTTATCTTAGGAATTTTTTCCTAAACTTTCTTTATATGAAATTCAAACAAAGATTAGGAAGATAATTTTATTATTTGGGTTTTTTTTTTTTTTGCAATCCTGTGTCATGGCTTGGTTGTATGTAGCAGAAAAAATTCAATGATTATTACATCAATGAGGTTTAATATTCTAGGGCTAATACCTATACATAGGAAACTTTGAAAATACTACAAGGATAGCATTTAAAAGTTTTCTTGTTGAAGTAGGAAAAACAAAGAGACATTGTTTAAATAAAATGTGAACTATAAAAGGTAAGTAATGGATAAAGATCCAGGAAAAAAATATTTCAGAGTCAGATATTATTTCTCAAAAAGCTAAGTCTCAGGAAAAATTCTTGTTTGGTTATGTTGTAGTTACAAAAATATTAAATTAAACTGTTAAAACTATGTATTTAAAGTATTGTAGTAGAGGATAAAAATAAATTCCAGTAAGGAACAAAACCTAATTAAGTATTTCTTTGCCTTTATCCATTTTTTCCAAAGAAAACAGTTATGTTCCTCTAGCCACTAGGGCTTCCCATTTGTAATGATGTTAATAAAACACCTCAAATGCTTGTCATTATTTAAAACTCACATCACTTGATCCTCAGAACAGCCCAGAGGCAGAGCACATATCGTATTTTCTCTGTTTTTGCAGTTTTATTCTTTTATCCATTCATTTACCTGTGATGTACTAACATAACAATAGCTAACATTAATTCACAACTTGCTATGTACCAGACACACTTTCAAGTGTTTCACACATATAAACTCCCTACAATCTAGTGAGTGCAAAATTATTTATTTATGGTTTTACAGTTGAGGCAACAGAAATACAAAGAAGAAATATTTATTTATAGTCCCACAGCTAGTGAGTGGCACAGCCTGACTTTGAACCCATTACTCTAGCTCCAGAGCTCACAGTTTTAATCACTCTTCTCCTCTCTTGGCATGGTAGCAATAAAAACCCATTATAACTATGATTTTATGAATAGACAAGCAGAGAAGGACATGGGAAAAAGTATTGTTCATTCAACAAAGATTTATTGAATACTCATTCTGATTCAAACAGTGTGCTAGGTATTTGGTGGGAAATTAATCAGACCTCCTCTTTACCCTCCTAGAGCTCACAGTTTAACATAGAAGCTGCTCATTAAACAAATTACAATAATTATGCAAGGCAAATGTTTTGCTAGGGAAATATAGGAGTTCACAGAAATATCTGCCAGGAGTGATGAAGGGCTTCCCAGAGGCAGTGGTGATTAAGCTGATATTTAACAAGTGAGTTGGCTTATCTACCTTGAGTCTGTTTAACCTAAATTCTAGGCTCTTTCATCTAGACAATATAAATAGAACAGAAACAAGAGGGCTATAATATCAAATACAGTATGATTTTCAAAGTGCAAGAGTCTACATAGGTCTGCTAATAAATTTGAAAAACTTCATGTAATAGACAATATAATAACATTTTTTGTCAAAATTCACTCAGTAGTTACTTATCAAAATAGACCATAAACCAATAGGAGAAATCTTTAAAGTTATCAAACCACCTCTAAGGGTCAAACAGTTTTGTCTATGGGTTCTTTGAGATTTTCAAAAAATGGATAATTTTCATGCAATATAAATTTTCTATATCTTATTTACAAAGATGCACAACTTGCATATGTATTTTATGAAACCAGTGTTTTCTTGACACAAAATAGGACAAAAAAATGAATATGGGTTCAAAAAGACCAAAGAAATTCTTCCCAAAGTGAAAATCAAAAAAATTAAAAGGAACTGCTTCCCACAACCATGTACAGTTGGTCTCAAGAATATAAGGATAGTTTAATAATTATGAATCTATTACTATGGCTCATCGATAAGACTAGTTATCAAAAGGGCATTTGACAAATTCCAACCTTCATTATGATAAATAATCTTAAAAACTAGAAGGGTACTTTGATAATATAATACAGAAGTGCATGGTTGGTTTAACATGGTAAGATTAATGTAATTTATAAATTAAGAGATTAAAGAAGAAAAATTTGATCATCTTAATACATGGAGAAAATGCATTCAGTAAAATTCAGCATCCTTTCATATAAAAATTTTTTATAAAAAGAAAAACTGCATGATTTAGAAAAATAAAACCCAGTACAGTCAGTATCATGGTTAAATGATGACATATTGGAAGCACTCTCCTTAAAATCAGAAATAGAATCAGGCAGAATGTCTTCTCTTTCCACCCCTGACTGGAGGCCTAGCTTATTTATAAGGAAAATAAAAGAAAGGAAAATATGAGGAATGGTAAAGAAACAGAATTACTATTTGTCCCCTGTGTCAGAGTACAAAGACAATCCCCCCAAAATATATAAAACTGATCAGAAGGCTTACAAATATTTATGGAAACATCATCAGGTTAAAAAATCAACTGAATTACTATATACAAGAAACAGGACTAAGAAAATGTAATTTTATGAAAGAATCTTATTTATAACAAGCTTCAAAATTATAAAGTGGCTAGCATACTTTCAATAAGTGCTGTAAGTGGCCATGTCTGGGCCATAGGAACCCTGCAAAACAGCTGGGTTTTAGTGGTTAATTCCTTCCTACAGTTAGAACCCCATTTCCTTGTCTTCATAGGTATCTGTCTTCAGTAGGGCTAACAGGAGCCCAAACCCATTATCTAGCTGACCGAAGACAGTGATAGAACAGACCTTTGCTGAGATTTAGACTGGAGAGGTTGTGGAAGTGAGACTGGGCCAAGATACAAAGAGAAATATGGAGGAAGAAAGAAGTCACTGAGAAGAAATCAAGAGATCTTAGCACTCTCAGTTGCTGTGTGATCCTAATCAAGCAACTTGTTCTCTTTAGGAATTATTTTTATAAAATTCAACCAACAAGGGCCTACCTCACAGAATTACTAAGAAGAAAAAAAATGAGGTAGTCCATATGAAAGTATCATACACAGGCTGTTGTGCTTAATATTCTGTCATCAGATGTTAGATTTTCCTGAATAAAATGCAGTCCCTAACTTCTCAAAGAAAAAGAGGCTGTGTTACAACAGCCACCATAACAGTACTGAAGGGGCTTTCATTTGCATGTAGCACCCTATTGAAACAGGAGCCAGCATCATCCTCATTTTATAAATTAACCCCCAGTGGTTATTCCTCTAGGTACTAGGTCAAACTGTCCACACCTGCCAGCAGAAATAGACATTATCAATAGAAGACTGTAGTTCTTATTGGCCAACTCATTGGTCAACTCACTGTATTGCCAGCACCCCTGACTGCCTGTCCAATGTGTTCTAATTTGTCAGTGTTTTTCCCCTAATTTAATAACTTTCATACCTTTTAAAATCACTGTGCATGTGAATTAAGACAAGATCCCATTAGATCTTTCATGGTCTTTTCTCAAGGGTATAATGTGTATACACTCTTCTATGTCCTTTAAACTCTTCTTAGACAGTTTTGAGTTAGTAAATTTCTGTTCAAAATATCAAATGGGGAATTCTTCCCAAAATGTAAATATGTAAACCATATTATTACTAGCACAGCATATCATTATTATTCTCATCACTGTATTTCTTTTCCCCACTGTAGAATTTCTATAAGCATCAAGAGTAAGAAAACTATAATTTCCATGCAGAATATTTAAAGATTCTGCTCAGACTTGGCATGTTCCTTTGTACTCACATTCCATTGGCCAAATATGCCGGGCACAAAGAAGTGTTCACTAGAAGTCAGAAGGTATTCTTTTATAGGTGATTAAATTTAGATTTGAGGAAATTAAGTCAAAGTTTATATAGTCAGTATTTGACAGTGCTATATTTACACATAAGCCAGTGTATTCTAGATACATTATTTTCCACCCTGAAGAACAACCTGATGAGCAGTGACTAAACTTTTAGTTAAGTGAAAAATTCACATTTCCAACCTTTTCTTCTTCTGAAAACATTGGTCCTTTTTCCAGAAGCAATAAACCAGGACAGGACACTGCAGTAGAGGCTTCTAGGTAACTTACATAAGGCAAGTGGACACAGAGATGTGGCAGACTTCCAGGTGATGGAAAGAATTAGTGAAGGAAAACTTGACACCAATAAGAATTAATCTAACATTTTGGAAAAGAAACTCATTCTGTATTTGAAAAGTTTAGGATTCTCTTTATGCTGACAACTTTACTTCACTCGTTTTACTTCTACACCTAACCTTTGAAAATAAAATTTTATAATTTGTTCCCTGCTGTTACAAAATATAAGTCTTCCCTAGTGGTTCAGTCAGTAAAGAGTCTGTCTACAATTCAGGACACCCAGGTTCAATCCCTGGAGAAGGAAATGGCAACCCACTTCAGTATTCTTGCCTGGAGAATTCCATGGACAGAGGAGCCTAATGGGCTACATAGTCCATTGGCTCACAAACAGTCAGACACGACTGAGTGACTAACACTTTCACTTTCAGTACAAAATATATAAATTGAGATCTTAAAGCTTAAAAGAATACTGTGGCTCTAAATGAGCCACCTCTTATTTCAAGTTTTTAACAAACTTTTGGTTTTGTTTTTTAAAAAGTTTTAAAATACATGGCAATATAGTACTATGTATTACCTTGGTAGTTTAAACTTATATTTACTTATAAACTTATATTTACAAGTTCACAGGCTTTACCAGGGTTGATCTTACTGAGCCTAAGTATAAATATCTCTGGAAAAATAATTACTATTTAGGAATATTCTCACATTTTATGTTAGGTTTCAAAACAATCCTGGTTTTTTAAAAATGTGTTTTTATTAAATAATTCACTTGAATTATTCCTAAGAATAATTCTTCATGTGTGTAAAACTTGTTTAAAAATGTTTTCTACAGAATTCTATAAACCTGAAGACTAATCTTTTAGAAAAATCATCAGAAGGAGGGAATTTGTGGAAATAAAACTGGAAACATTCAGAATCTTGATGGTGTGCCAAACCAAATGTCAACGGGAGCTCGGCCAAAAACTCAAGTGAGTAGCTTTCTTACAGAATATTCCGGGTGTAGTGCAGTGCCCCACTCATGCAGTGAAGAGAGTGCCATACTTGAACATTCTCTGTTACTTTTTGTGTTTTAAGTTAAACATAAAGGTTGACTTTCTTTTTATTGTAACATGATTTGTAATGAAAAACATATATAGTTAATATTTATAAAATTGCAAAAAAATGCATTCTGTGATTTTAAGATAAAATCGGTAGTCCATTGTGATATGTAGAGTTATAGCAGGGGATTGTATACACTTCAATTAATTTCTTAATTATTAATGAAAATTCCTGATGCAGTTGAAGATTTCCTTGAATTACTATTATAAAGCTTTTCCCTAATAAGATAGTACACGTCTCTATGATGAGCATTCCAGCAAAGAGGCATCAGATTGGGGAATATATCTGTAAAACATCACTTATGAACACTAAGTTCACTTTATTTAAATAATTGTCTTTGCTCTACCAAGCTAAATAATTCCCAGGAATTTGTTTTTGCTGTTGTGTTTGGTATATTTTTAATAAATAAAAAATTGACTAGCCTTTTTTATAAATATTTTACAGTTTTTAATCTTTATAACTTAAATTTCTAAACTTTTTTCACATTTTATATTTGAATCCAAAAGTAGATCTTCATAAAATTCTGAACAGTATTGGGATATAGAGGGATATTAGGGATAACATGTAAGAGTTTATAGGGTTGTTTATGGTTTTGGATTTTATGATTCACTGGTTGTTTACAAAGTAAAAGAGTAACAATAATTTTGCAAGTAAACATAAGGGAAAATATGTGTCTGACAGGAAGCAACAGAAATTTTTAAATTATCACAAAAGAGATAATTTAAGAGATTAATTACCAAAGTCTGGTCAGGGTTAGATAGGACACTGAGAGATGAACTCCCCAGGACAGTAGGTGCCCAATATGCTACTGGAGATCACTGGAGATAAAACTTCAGAAAGAAGGAAGGGATGGAGCCAAAGAGAAAACAATACCCATTTGTGGGTCTGACTGGTGATAGAAGCAAGGTCCAATGCTGTAAAGACCAATATTGCATAGGAACCTGGAATGTTAGGTCCATGAATCAAGGCAAATTGGAAATGGTCAAACAGGAGATGGCAAGAGTGAACGTCGACATTCTAGGAATCAGCAAACTAAAATGGACTAGATGAGTGAATTTAACTCAGATGACCATTATATCTTCTACTGTGGGCAGGACTCCCTTAGAAGAAATGTAGTAGCCATCATGGTCAACAAAAGAGTCTGAAACTCAGTACTTGGATGCAATCTCAAAAATGACAAAATGATCTCTGTTCATTTCCAAAGCAAGCCATTCAATATCACAGTAATCCAAGTCTATGCCCCAACCCATAATGCTGAAGAAGCTGGAGTTGAATGGTTCTATGAAGACCTACAAGACCTTTTAGAACTAACACCCAAAAAATATGTCCTTTTCATTATAGGGGACTGGAATGCAAAAGTAGGAAGTCAAGACCACCTGGAGTAACAGGCAAATTTGGCCTTGGAGTACAGAATGAAGCAGGGCAAAGGCTAACAGAGTTTTGCCAAGAGAACACACTGGTCATAGCAAACACCCTTTTCCAAAAACACAAGAGAAGACTCTACACATGGACATCACCAGATGGTCACACCAAAATCAGATTGATTATATTCTTTGCAGCCAAAAATGGAGAAACTCTATACAGTCAGTAAAAACAAGACCAGGAGCTGACTGTGGCTCAGATCATGAACTCCTTATTGCCAAATTCAGATTAAATTTAAGAAAGTGGGGAAAACCACTAGACCATTCAGATATGACCTAAATCAAATCCCTTATAGTTATACAGTGGAAGTGAGAAATAGATTTATGGGATTAGATCTAATAGACAGAGTGCCTGATGAATTATGGACAGAGGTTTGTGATTTTGTACAGGAGACAGAGATCAAGACCATCCCCAAGAAAGAGACATGCAAAAAGGCAAAATGGCTGTCTGAAGAGGCCTAACAAAGAGCTGTGAAAAGAAGAGAAGCAAAAAGCAAAGGAGAAAAGGAAAGATACAAGCATCTGAATGCAGAGTTCCAAAGAATAGCAAGGAGAGATAAGAAAGCCTTCCTCAGTGATCAGTGCAAAGAAATAAAGGAAAACAATAGAATGGGAAAGACTAGAGATATCTTCATGAAAATTAGAGATACCAATGGAATATTTCATGCAAAGATGGGCTCGATAAAGGACAGAAACAGAAGCAGAAGATATTAAGAAGAGATGGCAAGAATACACAGAAGAACTGTACAAAAAAGATCTTCACAACCCAGATAATCCTGATGGTGTGATCACTCACCTAGAGCCAGACATCCTGGAATGTGAAGTCAAGTGGGCCTTAGGAAGCATCACTATGAACAAAGCTAGTGGAGGTGATAGAATTCCAGTTGAGCTATTCCAAATCCTGAAAGATGATGCTGTGCAAGTGCTGCACTCAATATGCCAGCAAATTTGGAAAACTCAGCAGTGGCCACAGGACTGGAAAAGGTCAGTTTTCATTCCAATCTCAAAGAAAGGCAATGCCAAAGAATGCTCAAACTACTGCACAATTGCACTCATCTCACATGCTAGTAAAGTAATGCTCAAAATTCTCCAAGCCAGGCTTTAGCAATACATGAACCGTGAACTTCCTGATGTTCAAGCTGGTTTTAGAAAAGGCAGAAGAACCAGAGATCAAATTGCCAACATTCGTTGGATCATCGAAAAAGCAAGAGTTCCAGAAACCATCTATTTCTGTTTTATTGACTATGTCAAAGCCTTTGACTGCATGGATCACAATAAACTCTGGAAAATTCCTCAAGAGATGGGAATACCAGACCACCTGACCGACTCTTGAGAAACCTGTATACAGGTCAGGGAGCAACAGTTAGAACTGGACATGAAACAATAGACTGGTTCCAAATAGGAAAAGGAGTACGTCAAGGCTGTATATTGTCACCCTGCTTATTTAACTTATATGTAGAGTACATCATGAGAAATGCTGGGCTGGATATAGTACAAGCTGGAATCAAGATTGCTGGGAGAAATATCAATCACCTCAGATATGCAGATGACACCACCCTTTTGGCAGAAAGTGAAGAACTAAAGAGCCTCTTGATGAAAGTGAAAGTGGAGAGTGAAAAAGTTGGCTTAAAGCTCAACATTCAGAAAACTAAGAATATGGCATCTGGTCCTATCACTTCATGACAAATAGATGGGGAAACAGTGGAAACAGTATCAGACTTTATCTTTCTGGGCTCCAAAATCACTGCAGATGGTGATTGCAGCTAAGAAATTAAAAAGATGCTTACTCCTTGGAAGGAAAGTTATGACCAACCTAGGCAGCATATTAAAAAGCAGAGACATTACTTTGTCAACACAGATCCATCTAGTCAAGGCTATGGTTTTTCCAGTAGTCATGTATGGACGTCAGAGTTGGACTATAAAGAAAGCTGAGCGCCAAAGAATTGATGCTTTTGAGCTGTGGTGTTGGAGAAGACTCTTGAGAGTCCCTTGGACTGTAAGGAGATACAACCAGTCTGTCCTAAAGGAGATCAGTCCTGGGTGTTCATTGGAAGGACTGATGTTGAAGCTGAAGCTCCAATACTTTGGCCGCCTGATGCTAAGAGCTGACTCACTTGAAAAGACCCTGATGCTGGGAAAGATTGAAGGCAGGAGGAGAAGGGGATGACAGAGGATGAGATGGTTGGATGGCATCACTGACTCAGTGGATGTCAGTTTGGATGAACTCTGGGAATTGGTGATGAACAAGGAGACCTGGTGTGGTGTGGTTCATGTGGTCAAAAAGAGTCGGGCACGACTGAGTGACTAAACTGAACTAAGCAACTATAAGATGGTTGCCCAGCAGAATCTTTGCCCTTTGAAGAGGACTGCAGCCACAGCCAGACTCCAGCTTGATAGAGAATAGAGAATAGGCAGAGGGAGAAAACATCCATCTCTCTCCCAGCTTCTACCTTTTTTCTTTCTATATTGAACTTATCAGGAAACCAGGAGGGAAGGGCACTCATTTAATGCATTCTTAAGCAATTGTGTCCCACAAAGGACGACGGAAAAGAGCAGAGAGTGATTTAGAAGGTCAAAGAGAAAGTATTCAGCACACATTAAAATGAGATATGTCAGCTACTATTATTAAATGTGTAATATGTTCCTGTCCCGGTGCTAACCTTTTCACACACATTGCCTTTTTAATCCATACAGCAACCCTACAACGTAGGCATTATTAACTCCCTTTTTTAAGGAAAGAAACCTGATTTTAACAACTCATAGAAGTCTGTGGGTTAGGTATTAATGTTATCCTCATTTCACAGATGAGCAAACCAAGATCTTGGAAAAGTAAATAACTTAACCAAAGGGGCAAAACCAATACCTGAGTCTGGTATGCTTTTTGCCTTTCTGCCACATCATTCATTGCCTTGGGAATTTTGTAATGCCTTTGGGGGAAAATTGCATATTACTAACTGAAAGAAGCCAATCTGAAAAAGCCACATACTATGTAATTTCAACAACATGACATTCTGGAATAGGCACAACTATGGAGCCTGTAAAAAGATCAGTTGTTGCCAGGGATTAGGGAGGAGGGAGGGGTGAACAGGTAGAGCACAGAGGATCTGTAGGGCAGTGAAACTATTCTGTACGATACTATAATGGTGGATACAGGTCATTTTACATTTCTCAAAACCCATAAAATTTACAGCAAGAGTGAACTCTAAGATAAACTATGGACTGTAGATGATGATGTGTCAATGTGTGTGTGTGTGTGTGCTCAGTCACTCAGTCGTGTCCGACTCTTTGCAACACCAGGGACTATAGCCCACCAGGCTCCTTTCTCCATGGGATTTCCCAGGCAAGAATACTAATGAGAGTTGCCATTTTCTTCTCCAGGAGACCTTCCCTGGAGTAGGACCCAGGAATCAAACCTGCGTCTCTTGCATCTCCTGCACTGACAGGCAGATTCTTTATCATTGTGCCAACTGGGAAGCCCTGATGTGTCAATGCAGGTTCAAGTGTAATAAAGGTACCCCTCTGATGGGGGAGACTCTGTATGTGTGTGGGCTCCATCAGTGGGTATATGGGAAATCTCTGTACTTTCTACACAGTTTTCCTATGAACCTAAAATTGCTTGGAAAAATGTATTTTTAATAAACAATTGATTTTAATTTAAAAAAGAAAAGAAAAATATAGCACATCTTTAATTATGTTTACTGTGATCCACATTTTGTTTCTTTTTGATGAAGAATGACTGATAGAGAATATTAAACTGTTTCTCAAGGCTTTCTTAGAGCATTTCTCAGCCCAAGAAGAAAGGATTTATTACAAATCTATTGATTTTCTTTTTTTAAGATTAACAATGGACGTTAAAAAGGAGAAAGCCATTATCTTTAATGTGATGCTATAATCCATTGGGTTGTTGCCTTTTAAGGGAATGTAATTTATTAAAGAGGCATTTGGGACCCATCTTAGCTGATTTTCTAATGTTTCTTTTTTTTTTCATTCTGGTTACTTTGTTTTTACAGTAAGCTCTTAATTATCCCAGGACAGGTAATTTATTTCCATTAGCTAATTTAAGACAGGGACAGGATAACTTTATAAGCTATTAAGTAAGAAATCTGAGATTATTTCATATTTTGGCCCATTCAGAACAATATATAATTTGAGTCCTCGGCCAGTTCTCACTGACATAGGTGGTGGAGAAAAGGAATACATAGCCTCAGATATTAATACTGGGATTTATATTGCCTCTGAAAAATCTTTCTCTGTTTTCTTTTGTTCACCATCAATATGTGCCATAGGCATTCCTTCCAAGTTCACATATAAGTGGGCAGCATGCAAACAGGAGTCAGTTGGGCAGAAGAACTCTTTTTGCTGTTCTACCTGTGAATTTTTGAGTAGATAAACAAGTTTCTGAAAACTTTCGCTGCTGTTTTCCTTTTCTAGGGAATACTTTCTAAAGAGTCAACTCACTTCTGTTTCCTCTGAATATGTCATGAACTCAGAGGCCCCCGTAATAGAGGAAGTTTGCCACTGGCTAGATCTTTTCCAAGATAGGAGAAAAATCTTTCCACAGAGATTTATGTCAATGCAATGGACATTTATTCATCTGACTTACTGTAATCTTCTTACTTTCTCAGGCTAGGCTGCAGAACAGTTTTACTCATAAAGATGTGCCAGATTCACTACCCTGTGGAATATGTCTGAGGAACGTGTCCTCATTTCTAAATGTAGCCCTGGCTGCCAAATACTGAGGGCAAGGCCTCTGCAAGCCTGAGGCAGGTTTCCCACAAGGCTGTGTAAAGGATGAAGGATCAAGATGTCAAACCCTTTATTGCTTGTCAAGACTTCTATATACTTTTAATAGAACATTTCCAAAGTTTGGAATATGGGCCTCTACCTTCATTGGACTATTTCTGTCTACTCATCTCAGATGTCATTTGCCTAGGGGGAAAGTGAAGAAAGCTGTTCATGGTAGCTGCCAGTATAAGTGAGACACCAGAACTGCTGAGGGCTTAAACTAATCATAAACATCATCAACAAAGGGTCAGATATCTCAGTCTGAAGTTGGCTCAGAGCTGCACATACAGATGATATGCCCTGTGCAAGTGTCACCTTTTTTAATTGGCACAAAGGTATCTTCTGCTCCCCAATTTGTGAGTCCTTGAGATGGTGAATGCCAGCCAAAGAGGATATTTTTTCCCAATTTTTATGAAAATATCATATGGGCTAGTGCAGACTGTGACCTGACTAAGGGGACAGTCCAGGTTTGGTTGACAGAAACAGAAAATCCAGGGACCAGATTATAAATTCAGATAGCCAGGTTGCCAAGGCTAAGAATGGTATTTAAAAGAAAGCAAAGCCATACAGCAACCAGTTGAAATTCTGGGGCTATTCTGGATCTCTGTTCTCACCTTACGTGAGCAGGTCAAGCCCATTTCTGAAGCCAGTGACTCACAAGCAGCTTCTGATTTATGCTTAATTCCCAGACTTGTGGGTGGGTGGAAGGGACAGGACAGGGTGATGCAAGGAGTTATATTCTGGGCAGGGAAGTATGGGTGGGGTGGGGTGGGGTCTAGCCAGCTCCACTGGGTCTGTTCTCCATAACCAGTGTCTATATCCTCATCTCCCTCCTGAGCCCCAGGCACTTGTGCCTGACTGGATGTCTTGGCATCTTAAACTACATGTTCTGGTGCACCTCAAACTCAGTCTTGAATTTTACTGTCTTCTATTAATATCATAGTGAAAGACACTTTCAGTCAACTCATCATTCAACCAGAAACCTGGAGTCACCCTAGTTTTGTTCTTCTCTCTTAAATTTACATTCGTTGTCACCATGTCCTCTCCAGCCTGCATTTCGAATGAAGTGTTAACTCATCTCCTTTGCATCCCTAATGCTACTGCTCTGATTCAGCCATCTCTCATCTGAAATGCAGCCTACTAACTAATCTTTGGGGGCTTCCCAGGTGGCGCTAGTGGTAAAGAACCCGCCTGCTAATGCAGGAGACCCAAGAGATGTGGGTTTGATTCCTGGGTTGGGAAGATTCCCTGGAGGAGGGCATGGCAACCCACTCCTATATTCTTGCCTGGAGAATCCCATAGACAGAGGAGCCTGGTGGGCTATGGTCCATAGGGTCTCAAAGAGTTGGATATGACTGAAGTGACTTAACATGCATATGAATTGGTCTTTGGTATCATATACCCTTCATCCATTATCTAAAATACAAACAGAGTGACCTTTTAAAAAGTTAAATCTGATCATATCTCTGTTCTTTGGGAAAATCATTCTATGTCCTCAGTTTTTTGGGCGGGTGGGGTGAGGGGTAGAAACTCAAATTTCTGTGCATGTTAGACAAAGTTCTTTATGATTTAGCCCTGCCCACTTCTCGTGTCTCTCTCTCTTTTTTGTCTACTCCATCTTTTGCTCAATATTCCTGCCACATCAAATTACTTTGGGATTCTTTATTCTTCATACTTGAATCATTCATGCCTTTAACTTAAAATTCTGTCTTCATCACATTGATTCCCTTTGCTAGGTTCTCAATACTCAGTCTGTAGGAAGAGTCCTGTTCTTCTAGCAGTTGTCACAATAATGTTACTTATGTATTTCTTTGTTTTTCCTTTCACCAACCTTGAAGCAGTTTGAGTCCAGACTGTGTCACTTGTCTCAGCAACCTAAGTGCTTACTTAGCACAGTAACTGAAAATTATAGGCATTCGTTAAATGTTCAGATTGTAGTATATTCTAGTTATTTCAGTAGGGTCTCTATTCTATTGTGGAGTAATAGGAGGAGTTGCTACTCAGACACATTTAGGCTAATGTTTCAGCAAAGTTTTAATACTGGAAAGGAAGATGTGTATACATTCACACCACAACAAGTTTTGGGTTTCAGGATGTTAAAAATTGAAGCATTGTAATGGTGAAGACTTTCAATCTAGGAGACATTTCTAGAGGAATTTTTTCCTACCCAGGTCAGATTTCTGGTCACCCTCTCTTTTTTTTCCCTCTGAGAGAACTGGAGTTTGGGTATCTTGCTAACTTTTCCACTGCCACCTTCTTTATTTTCAACTGTTACATCTTTCAATCCTTGACGAATGAGAAAGTATTTTGCAAGGATGACGGTTTGCAAGTTGTCTAAGGGTTTCCATTGGAAGTTGTGAGGTTATGAGCAAAGGGGCTCCACATAAAATCCTTCTTTGAATACTTTTTTATTTTTCCCAAAAGAATGTTGGAAGGAGATAAGACAGGTGGTGGGTCTCATACAATGTTTATCTATACTTTGGAGGCCACCTGTATTCAGTGAATTTCCTGGAAGCTAACAAGCTAAGCAAGAATTAAGAAATAGCTGGGGGCTGTGTAAGAGCTGGGATGGAACAGGGGCTAGAGATTTGACGTGATCCTGTGCCTTAGTTGGAGGAGACATAGCAATAGAAATGGAAGCGAGGAGAAGCCTCAGTTGATGATGCTGCAGGAGATATCCAGCCTCTCCTTCCTTCCTCCCTGCCATCGTTTCTAGCGTAACTACTCCATGGATCATTGCTTTGGTCTGCAGTGGGGAAGTTCAGAGGATTTTTGCATGGTCAAAGGAATGATGAGAAGGACGTGTGAAACATAGCCTCATAGCAGCGGCTATGGGGAAGCAGAGTTATTTTGGCCACCAGACTAAGGTAGTAATTCCCAGGGACTCTCTGTATGTAAATAGTGGTCCGGCAGATGTACAGTAGATGCTCATTATTGTTCTTAAAAAAGTAACACCCTAGAGAATAAGACACTAGTAGTTATGTTGTATTTCATGATTAACTATGACTAACTATTCTAGGTTCTTCCTTTTTGTCCCCTGCGGATTTAGAAAGTATTTACTGGAGCTAGTACATACAGAGCCACATCTGTGTAAAATGACATCTGTTTCAGGACCACAGCCCAGTTGTGGAGTTGAAAATATGCAGTCACAAGCCTCATGTGGCCACTGCATTCCTAAAGCCCTGGCGAGATGTGTCTGCCCATGAGATCACCCCAGCTACCAACCAAGCATATTTCTCCTCTGAATTATTGAAAAGTATTTTAAAACATGACGCATCTGAAAAATTCATGGCTTTCGTTTGGTTTGTTTTATAGCTTTTACTGATTCCACACATTTCCTCTATGGCTTGAATGGATAGCAGCATGGGCTATGGTAATAAGTCCTTCCCTCTGCAAACCTATGTCATATATACACCTGGGCCAGAGTTGCACACCAGATGGCAACTGAAAATGAGTGGATATCTATAGTAAGATGACATTTAGAGAAAATACATTTACGAGTAAGACAGGATGTGCATTTCACAGTAGTGATTTTAAAAGTACATAGAACGAGTCAGTTGGCAAATATTATTCAGTGCCTACTCTGTGTAGAACCTTGTGAGGGTTGCTGTTTTGGTGTTGGGCAGCCTGGATGTAGGGCTTAGAAGTGTTACTAATACATCATCTCCTCTAAAACTGGAAAAAATAATGATTTCTTAAGTTTTTCAAAGTTTCTCCACTTTTGATTTTCTGTGTTATGAACTTGGAACAGGGATTAAGAACATTTTAATCTTCGAGGATATGTTTTCTGTGGCTTTTTGAGTAGAGCATGTGTGAAGTGACCCATGAAAGACAGCATTTATTGGCACAGCCATTGATTAGGTGATCTAGATGGATTTGGCCCATAAACAACATAGAAAAGTCCTAAGGACTTTAAACGTCCAGGAAAGTCTCCATAAAGATACACAGAGTGTAGAAGTGACTGTGACTTTCTGGTCAAAAATGTCAGTGTGTCCTGAGGTACACATTCTTTAGTAACTGCAAAACTATTCCTGGAGAGTGAACGGGTGATTAAGTTAGTGAACTAGGCCATCACCTACCCTCTCCAAACAGCTGCAGCCAAAGATGAAATTTCCTTCTGCACAGTTAAGATCATAGGACCATACCCTGGTGTCCCATACTGCCTCCTACTTTCATGAAGCAAAGATGAAGTTTCCTAGTTTTCACTATATTTTACTGGAGGAAATTCAAGAGGCAATTCCAGTGTTCTGCAAGAAAGAACACTGTGAATTGGCCATAAAGTGTTTTGAAAGACTTGACATGGCTCTTTTAACTGCTAAAATATTAATATCTCGGCAGATTTAAGGAGGAGCCACATGTAGGCAGTTTTCTGTTCCCTAATTTTGAAATTAGATTTCTGTGCTTATCACTGAGGAAGACCAGCAGTGAGAAGGCTGCTGATCACTTGTGGGGGGTGAAGGAGCAGAGAGACAATTTGATTGAATAATTCACACCAATAGGTAAAAATCTGAAAGTCCTTTAACACTCTCAGGAATATTTTGCATTTTTAAAAGATTCTCTCTTTGGACCTCCCCGGTAGTCCAGAGGTACTGCAGGGGGCTCCAGTTGGATTAATGGTCGGAGAAGTACAATCTCACAGGCCACATGGTGCCGCCAAAATAAATGAAATAAAGAGGTGTTATCTTAAAAAAAAGATGCTTTTTTAACCCAAATAAATCTGTATAAATCTGTGAGGGTGGTGGGGGTGTAATTCTGACATATAACACAGTGGGATAAAAACAAATCCAGCAATGCACAGAAAGCTATTTCAAAGATGGGTGAGGGATGCAGAACTCTGGAGACCAGCCCCTTAAAGGGTCCCTGCTTTCCCCCAGCCTTTTTACTGATTTTCTCAAAGCCTTAAGTGTTTTCTTAATGGATCCCAGACAGAACTTAAGGCTGGAGAAAGAAAGAATGACTGGTAGGAAGCAGAAGGTGGAGAAGACATGAAGAGGGCAAGTGGTTCTTTCTATATTCTGGTCATTGTAAGTTAGAAAACATCAGGGTTTTGTAATGGTTTATTATAAACATGTCTGTGTGTGGATTGATTTGGCTGTAAAAACATCAGAAGTGTAAAAATAATGACAGACCACAATGGAGAAAATAAGCTTTGCTCTTTATAGCAAGCACTTGGAAAATATTTAGCCCCATTGCTCCCTTGGGCTGGATTGATACTGCCTGTGAACTTCCTTCAAGAAAAACACAACCAGTTTCACCATCCATTTTTATTAACTCCACATTCTCAGAGGAATCTTTGTGCATTCCCTTGAATATCAGGACTAAATTTGTTTCACCCTCTGTGGAACTGTCTTTCTGGATGTGATTTTCCAGGAAGTCAGTTCTGCTTTCCAGGACCAGTAGGAATACCTGTGACTAGTCTGCCATTGTTCTGCCTACCTTGTGTTAAATCTCCAGACATTATTTCCATAATAAGGAAAAAAAATTTTTTTCTAATAGAATAACTTTAGGGCCAGGATACTTGCTGTGAGAGGTAGTGAGTACTTAAATCTATCCCCCATCACATGTGGGCTGAGAAACTCTTCTTTGGCTAAGATAGAGGTAATCAAACAAAGTTGTTACTTCAGTGGGAATGTTAGTGCCATAGAAAAGGAAAATGGGTCAGGAGATTTGGGCTTGAATTAAGCATGAGGGAGGAGGAGGGGAAGAAGGATAAAGACCTAGAATGTAAAGTTAAAAGCTCTAGGTTAGTGCTGCCCATAGAAGTATAATTTGACCCGTGTATGTAAATTTACATTTTCCAGCATCTTAAAAAAAAAAAAACAGTAAAAGGAACAAGTGAAATTAATTCATTTAATAATATGTTTTATTGAAACCAGTGTATTAAAATGTTGTCATTTTATTTTTTATTTTTTTAAATTTATTTATTTTAATTGGAGACTAATTACTTTACAATATTGTATTGGTTCTGACACACATCAACATGAATCTGCCATGGGCGTACATGTGTTCCCCATCCTGAACCCTCTTCCCACCTCCCTCCCCATACCATCCCTCCGGGTCATCCCAGTGCACCAGCCCCAAGCATCCTGTGTCATGCATAATCAATGCACAAAAATTACCCTGAAATGTTACTTTTCTTCTTGAGATCTAAGACCTTTAAATCTGCTGTAGATTTTGCATCAGCAGTGTGTCTCCATTCAGACCAGTCACACTTCAAGAGATCCCGTGGATAGAGGAGCTATATGAAATAGCCAGGAGGAAAGACATGATGATCTGAATCACTTCATTTATTTATTTATAAATGAATTGTTACAAATAAGTAAAAGTTCTTATGACATCTAAGTCAGAGAGAGCATTAACAAAATAATGAGAGAAAATAATTAAGAGAATTACCTAACTTTGGACAATTATCCTCAAGAAATAGACTGGTTAAGGAAGACTAGGGTAGAATTTACTGAGTTAGACTTCAGGTAGATATAAAGGGATCAGGGTTTACCATGAATTGCAGGATGAACCTGGAGTTCATTCAACAATGATCTTGGTTTCCTTAAGGTAAATGAGAAAAACAGCTCTGCCCTGGCACAAGAGTGGAAGTAAAGGTGAACTCCGAAGGTGATGACTCTTAAAAACCCTATGAACATGTAAACCTAACAAAAAAGGGGATCCAGTGTCCTTAAAGTAAAATGTATAACTGCTTCCCTGAGGTTAAGTGACCCTCAAATCTCCTTTCTGCAATAAAGTAAATTGTATCTGTATGAAATGCTTTGTTAATTGTGAAATTCACATACAGACATGGCTTATTGTTATTGGCTAGAGAAAGGACTGTTCTGTGGAGAAGAGTTATTAGGAACATCTAATGGAAAATCCATCATCCCAGTGCATCATTAAATCTTGGAAACTTGCTCCCCTGGGCAGGTGGCAGAGAGTTAGTGGAGGTAAGGGAGGGCTAACTTTCTATTGGGGGCAATCTTAGATTTGTTTTATCAAAACATTTATTGCCCATCCTTAGAAACTTCAGCCCATTACTCTCATTATGTATTTAGTGGGAGGGCATATACTACTTGATAATTATTTTTTCTCCCCCTCAATGTGGGCTTTCAGTGGCTTCATAAAAGTGATAAATGGCTCTTCTTGGACACCAAAATAGAGATTGGCAGGCAATTTAAAGTTAAGATTTCCCAGCAGACCAATCACTACCAACAAGATCACCTACTGACTCTCATGTACTCTGAGAAATGTTAAAATAAGGCCAATATTTTTATGGTCCCCACTTTCTACTGCCCCAAAGGCTTTTCTATGCTTCATTTCTTCTGTGCCAGCTACAGCTGTATTTTCTCAGTTGTGTCTCTGAGTGGTACACAGACATACCCTAAAAGGAGTCATTTCAAGTGCCTCTAGATTTTGCCGAGACAATTGCGTGAGAAAAATTATTTGGAAAATGGCTTTGGAAGATGCAAAAGCATTTTATATCAGGTGACAGCTGGAAATCAGTGCACTCAGAACCCTTTTATAAATAGCCTGTTCTGCAAATACTCCCTATAATGATAATTATAGCACTTTAAATAAACAATAGGGTTTGCTCTCACATAAGTCCATTTGAGCTGCACCATAACCTTGTCGGAACACTTGAATGATTCCATGTTTCTGACGCAAGACCTGAAGTTCAGAATCTTTGAATGACTCGGCCAAGGTCACACAGCTGATATTTAATACAACCAGCACTCCAGTACCACATCGCCTCCTCCACTTTGTCAGTTGTGTTTTCCAGGCCATGCAGCCCGGAAGCAACACACTCATTGTAGCCGCTCATACATACCACACTGAAAGTGAGCTTTGAGGCTCCCATTTATTGTAACTCCACCTCTACAATTTCTGCCAACAAGTCTTAGGGTCTTTTTTCTCCTAGAAACCTTGGTGGGGGTACGGTGTTGGTGAGTAGAAGCTCATGTTTGGCACTTGACTTGTTGGCTACACGGTGGTGGCAAGTACCATTTTTATTATTCTTTGATCCAGTTTGGAGTCCATGATGTCAACTATCACGCCCATGTTGTGGCGCAGCTGAAACTCTCCGAAGGTATTGAGGCTGCCCAAGCACTGTGCTCGCTCACTTGTCTGGTCCAGCTCTGGGCTGTTCTCTAACGCGGCTCAGGGTTCCAGCTGAAAGATCACCCCTTGAGTGGGAGAGTGACCTTTGCCCCACCCCAGCATCCACTGTTACAAATGCTATTAAACGCTGCCCTCAACAGAGTCTTTAAGGAAACTGCTCTTTTTTTTTTTTTTCCACTCCCTTTTTGTATCCCCCTGTCCCTGGAGGTCCATAAGTGCTAAAAACATCCAGGTATCAAGCCCCCACAGAATTCAAACAAAGCTGTCTTCCTTTTGCATGAGTTATCTCCCTGAATACCCTTAGATCCTGCAGCCAACAGGCTCTGTGGGGCCTACCCTGCCCTTCCTTCCCACTGGTCACACAAGTCCACAGTTTAGATTATCAAGCTGAGATCTCTACATTCCTAACTGCTAAAATGATTTTCCCAAACACTCCATTTTCTCAGTTACTCTTTATGAATATCTATCAGATCAAAATCAGATTTTTCTGCCTGAATGTCAGGGTCCTTCACCAATTGTTCATTTTAGCTTGTTTTTCATGCCCCAGGACATCAGAGACTATTTGTGTGTAATAGGTATTTTCTACAATTATCAGTGGGTTAATTGAGTAAACTAATGAGCTCTGGATGACAGATTGGTGACTGATTTTTCTTTCTCAGACATATATCTAGATTTTTTAATTTTTGCTTAAAAATTATTTTTCAAACTGTGTAGCTCATATTTATCATCACCATCTTTTCCATCTTTTCCTTATGAGTCTGTATAATAACACTGTTGGCAAGGGATTGTTAGGGTCTTATTTATTAATGAGGGAAACCACATTAATTAGCAGAACACTGTGTTGGTTATTAATCAACCCAGACCTCAAGTTAAAAACCTGCTCAAGAGCTCAAAATCTGAGGAAGGTTAGAGTAATTTAGATCTGTAAAGGGACATGCAGATACATAAATTCATAGTGTCTTAGTGTTAAAAAAAAAGTCATCTAAACTTTGTGTGACCATTAGTGCAAGTGGTTTTATGTGGTTTAGAGTTTAAGAATGAGTCATGAGAATTGCATATTCAGAGAGGATATGGCCAGGTTAAAAAATAAATCGGCACTCACTTCCTTTTTGGAGAAACTCCAAGAAGGAAATGAGATTTCCAACACTCTTGATATGAGGAGGAAGAAGCTGAGGTTTGGTTGGGGCCAATGAACCATTATAACTCTCTCCTCCAGATATGAAATCACCTGAGAAATATATACAGGTGTCAGAAAGAGATTATAATAAAAGTGTTGTCACTGATAAATCTAAATTGGAGACCATGTCTTAGACCTAAAATTGCTTTCGTATTTCCACCTTCCTTTTATCCTGAATGGAACTCACTTGTTGGTCCCAGATAGATCAGCTGGACATTCCCAGGCCTCCTGTGCTGAGGAGAGAAGGGCTGAGGAAGGGTCACCAGTCACTTCTCAAAAGAAACAAGGAGAATGGGCTGTGTATGCCTAGTGACCCTTTCCCCTACCTCATCAATCAGATAAATCCAAGAATCAGCAAACTTTTACCATAAAGGACCAGATAGTAAACATTTTAGATTTTGAGGCCTTACAGTCTTTGCTGCAGCTACTCAGCTCTGCTATTGTTGCAGGGGACAGCCATAGACAATGTGTAGATAAGTGAGAATGGCAGTTGTGTTCATTTGCTAAGACTTCAAAGTACTGCAGAATGTGTGGCTTGAGCAACAGAAATGTATTGTCTTTCAGTTCTAGAGGCTGAAAATCTGAGGTCAAAGTGTAGAGAGAGTGGGTTCCTGAGGGCTGTGAGGGGGAGAATCTGCTGCGTGCCTTGGTTCTGTCTTCTGTTGATTTGCTGACAATCTTTGGCGTTAGCTAACTTGTAGAAGCATCTCCCTGATCTGTGCCTTCATCTTTACCTAATGTTCTCCCTGTGTACATATACCTGTCCAGATTTCCCCTTTTTTATAAGGACATCAGTTAAATTGGATCAGGGGGCCCACTCAATTCCCATATAACCAGCATTAACCAATGATATCTGCACAAAAGCAGATTAAGGCCACATTTTGAAGAACCAGGAGTTAGGACTTCAACATATAAATTTGAAGGAGATACAATGTTGTATTTTATATACATGTTATGTGGCATGAAATACTCTTCTCATTTTTTCCCAACCATTTATAATATGAAAATATATGTGGACTATACAAAAACAGGCCCTGGGCTGTAGTTTACCAGCTTCTGAGATAAGACACTCCTTCTCTAGAGGGGAGGATTAAATAAGGAAGGAAAAAAGGGACCAAAGTGTTCCTCCAGTCCTAATCCCTCCAGAGGGGTGAGGAGGAGTTCCTTGCTCTCTGTGTAAATATTAGCAACAGGATAATAAATATCCATATCATATAGCCCAGAGGACTGTGGCTAGCTTGAAAGCAGATTATATTCCAAGAAGAATGGGAGGCATTAACAAGGATGATGGAAATTAAAAAGCAGGCCAAAAATAAGAGGAAAGAAAAAAAAACAGAAAGATTTTAAAAATTAGAAAGATTTGCAAGTGTAACATGTAGTCTTCAGTTTATAGCATTTAGAAAACACAATAGGTCTTATAAGAAACTGATCAACATGGTCAAAGTAATTTAATGACAAAGAGTAATTCAACTAAATTCACAAGTAGGAAACATAGAGAGAAAGGTAATGCAGAAGTCTAAATTAAGTTTACAAGAACCTGACTTCAGCTATGGTTGTAGAGTGAAAAGGAAGTATTAAGTAGAAAACAATCTCTGTTCTAAAGACTCTAATTCTTGTCTTTTTTGAAACCTCGTTATTACATGTTCTTAGAATGTTTCTTACTCTTCATTTTAGAAGAAATTCAAGTAAGGTTTTGATTTTCATTGTAAAACATGTGTATGTAGATAATCCTTTTAGTCAGCAATCTGCTTTAGGCCCTTAATTTCTTATAATTTTTTTTGATTGGTCTTAGTCTTTAGTTTCTAGTGTTTTGCTGTATAACTTTATTCCAAGCTTTTATGAACCAACTGCTGATTGTTGGAGGGGGTGGTCTTAAAGGACATGCCATGCTCACCTGCCTTTCACTATAATATCAATACTTGATAAAATCTGCTCAAATATCAAGCCATTTGACAACAAGAGAATATATATACTTTATCTTTTTTTTTGTTTTTAACCTCCCTCTTGAATTGCCTTTGTAGATGTGTAATTTAACTAAGGCATCTGAGCTTTAATTAAGGGTCAGTTTTTTCTCCAGTGGGCTTCCCTGGTGGCTTAGCTGGTAAAGAATCCACCAGCAATGAGGGAGACCAGGGTTCAATCCCTGGGTTGAGAAGATCCCCTAGAGAATAGAAAGGTTACTCCCTCCAATATTCTGGCCTGGAGAATTCCATTGACTATATAGTCCATGGGGTTGCAGAGAGTTGGACACAACTGAGTGACTTTCACTTTTTCTCCAATAGCCATAGAAGAATATATCTGTATTTTTTATGAAGCTTCTGTTAAAGATTCAATTATATAATTTGGTGCCAGTGTCTGAAAAACTAATAAGTTATTTCTAGACTTTAACACTAGAAATAAGATAATTTCTCTCTGATGAACTGTTTCCTTTAAGACATGACATAAAACTTCAATATTCACTTTGCTTTGCCTCTTCAGAGGCTCAGATACAAGTCATGCACTTGAAGCTCAACCTGGGATTTTCAGTTCAACTATTTCCTTTTTCACTTTGTAGTTTGGATCTTTTTGTTTTTAATTTGCTTTGGTGGTTTTATTACATAGTGCCTTTTATTGCAAAGACACACAAAGTTTTTCTGAATGTAAGTAGGATATAAAAAATGACTTGGCACTCATCACCTTGTCCAGGCAGATTATCCTCTAATAGAAATTTTTGTGACCTTAGTAACCTAATTTTGAACTGTGGTATTGGAGAAGACTCTTGAGAGTCCCTTGGACTGCAAGGAGATCAAACCAGTCAATCCTAAAAGAAATCAGTCCTGAATATTCATTGGAAGGACTGGTGCTGAAACTGAAACTCCAATCCTTTGGCCACCTGATGCGAAGAACTGACTCATCGGAAAGGACTGTGATGCTAGGAAAGATTGAAGTCAGGAGGAGAAGGGGATGACAGAGGATGAGATGGTTGGATGGCATCACTGACTTGATGGACATGAGTTTGAGCAAGCTCTGAGAGCTGGTGATAGAAAGGGAGGCCTGGCATGCCGTAGTCCATGGGGTTGCAGAGTTGGACCCGACTGAGTGACTGAACTGAACCGAACTGATTACCATCTCAAGTTACAGTAATTTTTTTTTTCTTCCACTGATTCCTTAATCAGTGGTTTCTCTACTGAGATGCTAGATTTGCTAAAGTAACAAATACATATTGGAATCCAGAAGTATATCAGTTTTTTTTTTAAAGGAAATTGTTTAGTTCAATTATCTCTCTTTGAAAGAATAAAAAACATGTTTAAATCATTTTATGTAGTTGTGTTTGTTAGGATTGTTTCGCTTGAAACTGTCAGAAGCTTAACCATATAAACATAAAAAGGAATCTCCTGACTCAAATAATTTGAAAAGCCAGAACTTATCTGTCTAACTTTAGGTATATGGTTAGATCCAGGAGCTCAAAATAAGCCTCACTTCTCTCTCTGCTTTACCAAATTAGGTTTTGGCTTCATTATCAGGGAGATACTCCCTACAATGTAGAAAAAAAATGACTAGCAATGATTGTGTACTAGGGACTTCCCTGGCAGTCCAGTGGTTAAGACTTCACTGTCCAGTTCATGAGGTATGGGTTTGATCTCTCATCAGGGAGCTAAGATCCTATATGCCTTGTGGCCAGAAAACCAAAACATAAAATAGGAACAATATTGTAACAAATTCAATAAATACTTTTTAAAAATTGTGTACTGGCAGCTGGCATTCCTAATGAAAAAAATCAAAAAGTTCCAAGGAGAGCTTTTATTGGCCTGGCTTAGATCATGTGACCATCCTTGGACTTAGTCAGTATGGTTGAATAAATTGAGTACTTAATTGGTCAAACTCCTAGGATGCACCTACTCGTAGAACCAGGAGGTGTGATTAGCAGTGCTAGTAGTATTTGTCACTCAGTCGTGTCCAACTCTTTGCAACTCCATTGAATCGTCCAGGCAAGAATACTGGAGTGGATTGCCATTCCCTTCTCCAGGGGATCTTTCTGACCCAGGGATCAGATCCAGGTTTTCTGCATTGAAGGTGGATTATTTCCCATCTGAGCCACTAGGGAAGCCCAGAGGTGTGATTGGCCCCACTCAAACCACCTGCATTCAGAATGGGAAGAGATTGTTCCCAAACAGATTGTGGGCAGGATAAACCCAAGTTAACTACACCCCCCATTATGTTTCCATCCCTTGTCTGACCATCATCCATATATACCTTCTTTCCCATTTTAAAATTCTCAAGATGACCCTGGCTAATACAAAGCAAGTATAACCTCTACCAGGAATATTGTCTTTCCCTCCACTTTAATGGAAGACAACTCTTAGGCTCATCCAGTTACCACCTTCAACTTTGATTGTGAAATCTCTTAAGTCACAGCATTTTTCTTGGTTGCGTCTAAATGTAGCTCTTCATGGCTTGGCATCCTTTGGCTAAATGATACATTTAATACTACCAATAGGCAGTGGCAGAAAAAGAAAAACACTATTGCTGCAATAAAACTTCGATTTGAAAAGGGGAAAGAGAGGAAACGCCTAAATAGTGATCTCAGGTTCATCACAATCATCTCATGCTGGACATGGCCTGGCAGTAGATGGAGTTCTTTGTTCAAGAATCTAGCTGTTCTCTCCCTCCTTTCTGGGAGGAACTCCCTTTACCATTGTCCTGCATAGCTTCATGGCAGATGGACATTGGGGAGGCTTTTATTCTAACAGCTGTAACATTTTAGTTCCTCCCTTCTTTTTAGTGCAGGTTTGAGGGCTGGAATTGCCTTGCGAAGTGGGCTTTCTCAGGGCTATTTGGTGAACCTGGACTTTTCTCTGGCAATGTGCTGTCTCTCCTGACAGACTTGTTGTTTGTTTATTTCCTGAATTCTCCGTAAATAGGTTTTTTTCAGAGTCAAGCCCATCAGTCAGGTTTCAGCCCTTGTGGATTCTTCCTCTCAGCAGTCTGTTTCTTTCCTAAGCCATGTGGACCTCAAACTGGGAAGCAGTACACTGTCCTCATGGGATCCTACTGCTCCGTGGTACGGTTCTTACCACAAAAAAGAAATGATAATCATGTGACCTGATATATATGTTACCTTGTGCTATGGCGGTAGTCAAACTGCAATATATCGTATGAAACCAACACATTAGTACATCTTAAATTTGTACAACATTACATGTATACATGCATCTTGGCATCAAGATTGCCAGGAGAAATATCAATAACCTCAGATACGCAGATGACACTACCCTTATGACAGAAAGCGAAGAACGAGGTGACGGAATTCCAGTTGAGCTATTTCAAATCCTGAAAGATGATGCTGTGAAAGTGCTGCACTCAATATGTCAGCAAATTTGGAAAACTCAGCAGTGACCACAGGACTGGAAAGGGTCAGTTTTCATTCCAATCCCAAAGAAAGCCAATGCCAAACAGTGCTCAAACTACCACAAAATTGCACCCATATCACACGCTAGTAAAGTAATGCTCAAAATTCTCCAACCCAGGCTTCAGCAATACGTGAACTGTGAACTTCCAGATGTTCAAGCTGGTTTTAGAAAAGGCAGAGGAACCAGAGATCAAATTGCCAACATCTGCTGGACCATTGAAAAAGCAAGAGAGTTCCAGAAAAACATCTATTTCTGCTTTATTGACTATGCCAAAGCCTTTGACTGTGTGGATCACAAGAAACTGCGGGAAATTCTGAAAGAGATGGGAATACCAGACCACCTGATCTGCCTCTTGAGAAACCTATATGCAGGTCAGGAAGCAACAGTTAGAACTGGACATGGAACAACAGACTGGTTCCAAATAGGAAAAGGAGTACATCAAGACTGTATATTGTCACCCTGTTTATTTAACTTCTATGCAGAGTACATCATGAGAAACACAGGGCTGGATGAAGCACAAGCTGGAATCAAGATTGCCGGGAGAAATATCAATTACCTCAGATATGCAGATGACACCACCCTTATGGCAGAAAGTGAGAGGAGAGTGAAAAAGTTGGCTTAAAGCTCAACATTCAGAAAACTAAGATCATGTCATCCGGTCCATCACTTCATGGGAAATAGATGGGGAAACAGTGGAAACAGTGGCTGACTTTACTTTTTTGGGCTCCAAGATCACTGCACATGGTGATTGCCGCCTTGAAATTAAAAGACGCTTACTCCTTGGAAGAAAAGCTATGACCAACCTAGATAGCATATTAAAAAGCAACTTTGTCAACAAAGGTCCATCTAGTCAAGGCTATGGTTTTTCCAGTAGTCATGTATGGATGTGAGAGTTGGACTGTGAAGAAAACTGAGCGCAGAAGAATTGATGCTTTTGATCTGTGGTGTTGGAGAAGACTCTTGAGAGTCCCTTGGACTGCAAGGAGATCCAACCAGTCCATCCTAAAGGAGATCAGTCCTGGGTGTTCACTGGAAGGACTGATGTTGAAGCTGAAACTCCAATATTTTGGCCACCTGATATGAAGATCATGTCATCTGATCCCATAATTTCATGACAAATAGATGGGGAAACAAAGGAAACAGTGAGAGACTTTATTTTCTTGGGCTCCAAAATCACTGCAGATAGTGACTGTAGCCATTAAATTAAAAGACACTTGCTCCTTGGAAGAAAAGCTATGACCAACCTAGGCAGCATATTAAAAAGCAGAGACATGACTTTGCTGACAAAGGTCCATCTAGTCAAAGCTATGGTTTTTCCAGTAGTCATGTATGGATGTGAGAGTTGGACCATAAAGAAAGCTGAGCACCGAAGAATTGATGCTTTTGAACTGTGGTGTTCAAATATTGGAAGGACTGATGCTGAAGCTGAAACTCCAGTACTTTGGCCACCTGATGCATAGAACTGACTCATTGGAAAAGACCCTGAGTCTGGGAAAGATTGAAGGCAGGAGGAGAAGGGGATGACAGAGGATAAGATGATTGGATGGCATCACCAACTTGAGAGACTTAAGTTTGAGCAAGCTCGGGGAGTTGGTGATGGACAGGGAAGCCTGGCGTGCTGCAGTCCATGGGGTTGCAAAGAACTGGACATGACTGAGTGACTGAACTGAACATGTATAGCTTAATAAAAAATAATTTTTAAAGCCCATGTCCCCTACATCGGTTAAGCCAGCTTAAAGGAAAAAAGGCAAATACTAAACACAATTCATTCTTAGTTATATATCATCATATAATCATTAAACCCATATTATTTCTATAGCACAGTGAATCTCAAATATTTTTGTCTCAGGACCCTTTGGCTCTTAAAACAGTTATCAAGGACCAGAGCTTTTGTTTATATGGGTTATAACTATAGATATCTGCTGCTGCTGCTGCTAAGTCACCTCAGTCGTGTCCGACTCTGTGCGACCCCACAGACGGCAACCCACCAGGCTCTGCCGTCCCTGGGACTCTCCAGGCAAGAACACAGGAGTGGGTTGCTATTTCCTTTTCCAATGCATGAAAGTGAAAGTGAAGTCATGTCTGACGCCTAGCGACCCCATGGACTCCAGCCTACCAGGCTCCTCCATCCATGGGACTTCCCAGGCAATAGTACAGATATCTACTATATTATAAATTAGAAATTTTCTATATTTGAAATAAATTTATAAAAATAATTAAAAATTTATGTTCTAATTTAAAATATGCATGCATGCATGCATTTATGCTCCATCATGGCCAACTCTTTGCTACCCCACGGACTGTAACCCAGTAGGCGCCTCTGTCCATGGGATTTTCCAGGCAAGAACACTGGAGTGGGTTTCTGTGCCCTTCTCCAGGGAATATTCCCACGTCAGGGATCGGACCGACATCTCTTGTGTCTCCTGCATTGGCAGGTGGGTTCTTTACCACTAGCACCACCTATCTATAGGAAGCCCTATATTGTCACAGGGAATATTAGAAAGATATATACTCAGGGTTGAGATTTAATAAAATAATTCATTTTGTTTCATCAAGGTCATCTTCAAGTGAAACTTGCATGGTATTTTTCCCCAGCTTGTCCATGGCATTGACGTGTATGGAGTCTGTAGGTATCAACAGTTTTACTTAGTGTTTTGCACCATCTGTACAAGTATCGACATAGTGAAAAGGGCAAATAATATCTTATTGTTAGACAAAAAAAAAGTTTTGACTTCACAAACCTCCTGAACCATCTCAGAGATCACAGGGAATCTGTGGACCACACTTTGAAAACTTCAGCCTTGTAAGAATTGAAATAAAGACATTTTTTTGAGATCAACTGTAAAAGAACCATGAGATTGAGCTGCTGTTTTGGCTCATCCGCTGATTTTTGTTTGCCATTTTTGTCTTTTTTTTTTTTTTGGTCACACTTCATGGCTCACGGGATCTTAGTTCCTGAAACAAGGACCGAAACTGTGCCCTCGGCAGTGAAAGCACAGAATTTTAACCACTGGGAAATACTCCAGTTTTGTCATTTTTGGTGATACGTGTCAAACTCGACTTGAAATATTCTGCATTTCCTTAGAGAGTTGTGGGGGAAGTGTCGATTTAACAGAAGTCAGGAAATATTGATCCTTGGGAAACTTGTTTGCCAGAAAAATTTAAAAATTGTCTTACTTTTATTTAAAATGTTTTGTTCCTTAGCAATAATTTTTAAATTTATTTTTAATTGGAGGATAATTGCTTTGCATTCTTGTGTTGGTTTCTGCCATACAACAATGTGAATCAGCCATAAGTATACTTATGTCCCCTCCCTCTTGATCATCCCTCCCTCCTCCCACCCTATTCTACCCTACTAGGTTGCCTTAAGAATAATTTTAAGGGATATTAATATTTGGGTATTATTTTTGTAAGTATGCAAAACCATAAACAATTTTTCTGGTTTGTAGTAATTTTGTCCTACTGTGTATGAAATTGCATCTTTATGAAATGACTGTGGCTTTTGTAAAAAACATTTGTGAATTCATTCAGTATGAAATTTTATATTTTTATTTAATTACAAAGGGAATTTTTTTTTTTTTTTTTTTCAGAAATAGAGAAACCCTAGGTTTGGATTCTAGCTATAATACAATTTGCCAACTAACTAATGTTGGATTTTTAACTTGGCTTCTCCATTCATGGAAAACTGGGGACATTTTGTACAAATGCTACAATGGTATAATAAATATGAAACAATGCTCCACTTGCCATATAGAGGGCACTCAATATTCGTTTCCTCTTTCCTTTCCACACTTACAAGAGCAACAAGCATTGATTGTAGATTCACATTGGTTAAGATGGAAGTGTTGGTTTTCCTCTGTTCAGTTTGAACACCCTGGCTGTCATGTGCCAGATTTGAGAAGCAAGCTTTCTTTGAGGCAGACCACGATGCAGGCTGTAATCGAAGGGCTTTATCACAGAAGTAGGACCTTTCTAGCAATATCTCAAATAGAACAGCTCTTGCTGCCATCCTCCTGATACAATTTATCTTCTAAGAGAATATATGGAAACTTTGGAAGGGAATTAAGTAGAAGGAAGTGTGATATGGTAACGTTTTTGTTGTTATTTTTCTTAGCGTAATATTAATAACATCATACTGTTTTTTTCAGTAGTCAATATAGTGTTCCTTAAAGAGCAAGCATCCTATAATTATAACATTCTGAAGCATCACTTAATAACCTTAAACAAGTTCATTATTCTCATTCTATAAGTTTAACTGTTAAAAAATTAATATCTTCATATCATGAAGCTAGAAACTAGAATTATGGTTAGAATTTTCCAACTCACTGCTTAACTTTGTTGTGAGTGATGCTGCCCTCATGATAGAAGCCCTGCTGTAGTCAGTTCTACTTTATTAATACTTGGCAGCACTTGATTCCTTTTACTGCTAAATATATAAACAAAATGTTGGAAGAAGTCATCACAGTCTGAGGCATTCATTAAGCACTCAATCGATCGTTTCTAAAGAAATAAACGAGCCAAAGAGCACCCAGAATGGATTTATTTAGCAGCAAGCAGAATTTTTCATTGATCATCTCTAAAATCTTCTGTTCAGGTGCTATTAAGTTTGATAATTTTAAAAACACATAGCTAAATGATATGAATTGGACCCCAGACAGCATAGAAAAAATTTCATACATATGCATTTCATACAGTACTATGGAAAATGGTCCATCTTGTTTCCTTTCTCAAGTGGTTTTCAAATGCTTACTTTACCTTGATTTTTTTTTTATTGCAGCATAAATAATTGTAAATGTTAAATAATAGAAATTAGCATGAACTAACCACTTGGTCTGCAGAGATGGCTGGCCAAGGTTTTAAGAAGCCTCAACCATGTCCTTACTTTCACTCATCAAAAATTTGTAAACTCATTCAAATCTCTCAACTTCTCTTAGCCTCACTTCTTTCATCCATAAAAATAAGAGTACTGGACCAAATAATTTGTAATTCATGTGCCAGGGTTTGAACTGCAGTATACAGTTTCAAATAGTTTAGTTGTGGTGGGAGAATTCAGAACTATTACAAATTTACTCTCAGTTAATTAGTATTTCCAAAGCACTGCATATGCAAATGTGCAGGAAGCACGATGAATATCCTCCACATCATTTTTACCTTAACTTTTAGGTCACAGCTGTATGTAGTTGTTACTTTTAATTCCTCTCTCTTTCTCTGTAATTTTCGGCATTTTAATATGAGAATTATCTGTCTTTCGTCTTACAAAGATTTTATTTGAAATTATCATTTTATGTTATTAAAATTTCTTAGAAAGCATTTAGATTCATTCAGTCTTACTGCTTATCTTTTATACCTGAAGCAAGTCTAACCTTTTTCTCAGTATGATAGAAGTCCTATTACCTTATCTCTTAACTACCACAAAAATGCAAGTATTTTTAAATTTTGGGTTCATTACACATAGAAATATGCTGAAATAAAGGGACTCTAAGAATCTCTAATGTAACTCCAGCCCATATCATTTCCATTATAACTGTTCATCAACATGGAGACAACATTCCATTTCCCAGCACAAACATAGCAGAGGAGAATTCTAAATTCCCACAATTGAAGCATATCAGGTGTCATGCTGTGCTTGTAAATATTTTATGTTGACTCCAGACTCAGAGTATATTTGCTATTTTTCTCTGTTTCCAGAGAAATAGATCCTTTTAAAACTTCTGTTACAATACGTGGAAGTTAACAGTGGCATTCTAGTTGGTTTTACTGAAATCAGTCTGTTGTTTCCATACCTCTTTTTTATTGGACACTATTTTAATGACATATAATATTATTCTACTAAAAAGTTGGTTGTTACTGATGCACATGGGGAAAGGACTTATCATTTCATATCATAGAGCCTTGTATATCTGTATTTATGAACTCCCATGGTACCAAAGTAACATACTAGAACCACAAAAATAACTGTGTATCTTCCAAATCATTTATAATTTCAGAGTTTGAAGCATTATACACTCCAGGAACCCTTACACTTTAAATTCCACCTTCACCACGCTCAATCCTCTTCATAGTGAGTGGGACTCATAGGTCTGTGAGAAGATACAGCAATACCTGGCTGTATTGATGGATGTGAAATATGGTAATTACTCTAAATAGAGTAGGGCTTTACAACTGAGAATACATAAAACAAATACATCAACTAAGTTGACCACTGAATGAACTTGAAATGTTTTCCTATTGAAGAGACAAGGTAAATAAATAGATCGATGTAAAGATAGATAGGAGGGGTGACTTTGTGATTTAGCTGTGAGGTAGCACTACAAACTGGTATCACCACCTGTTTTCGAAATATTTTTATGATCTTGGAAAACTTTTCACACTTCTTTCTCAAGATGGAGATGGCCCAAGGTAATAGACATAAAGCCCAGGCGTAGCTGCAGTTGGGGGTGGGATGCTCTTTGCCACAGTGGCAGCTGCACTGTTGGCTAACAGTGGAAATGAAATGTCAGGCTGAGAACAGCCCTGTAGGGACTCCTCAAGACGACTGACAATTTTCAGGAAACAAACCACGCATTTAGTCCTCACGGAAAGGAAGCAGACTGTATGTTTTTGGTTACATCTGAATGTCCAGCCCATAACATCAGCAACTATATATGGGCATGAAAGAGTGCCTTAATCAATTTTTCCAGGACAGCAGTTAGATGAATGCTTTTGGAAGCTTATAAGTCTTAGAATATGATGGCACTCATTTGAGGTCATTCTAATTAAGCTAAGCATATTTTTTTTTTATTCTCAGAATCTCTAAGGAAAGCCAACATTTATTTTTCCTGTCATAAAAGAATAACCACAGTGGAAGTCTGGAGTGAAAATAAGCCCAAACAGATTTCTTCCAGAAGACATCTATTTTTTATATAGATTGTGTTTATTTGAGAAAAATGATACTTGTAGGAAAATAGCAGCAAAATATGGTTGATTATCACATGACCAAAATTTATCCTGAAATGAGACTACATCTAGTTTTAAAAAATCAAAAAAAAAATAATAGAATTTGAAACTTGGCATTTGATATTGAGACAAAATGGCTCGCATTTATTCTGTATTTAAAAACAGCAGTGACTCTGCAGAAACTATATTAGCAGCAACAGAGTTATGAAATTTAAAAGCACTTTTCTGTATATGCTACTGTCCTAGGTATTGTACAAAGAGAGTTAACAAACGTGGGAGTCATTTATGTGCTTAACACTTAAAACCATATCATATGTGTCTGGGCATACAGATGATTCGGACAAAGGAATTAACATGACTCAACTGTCTGACTAGAGAAGGAAGTGGCAACCCACTCCAGTATTCTTGCCTAGAGAATCCTGTGGACAGAGGAGCCTGGTGGGCTGCTGTCCATAGGGTCACACACAGTTGGACACAACTGAAGTGACTTAGCATGCATGCATGCATTGGAGAAGGAAATGGCAGCCCATTCCAGTATTCTTGCCTGGAGAATCCCAGGGACAGAGGAGCCTGGTGGGCTGTCATCTATGGGGTTGCAGAGAATTGGACACAACTGAAGTGACTTAGCAGCAGCAGCAGCAAGTGTCTGACATGAATAAATACTTGAATAATAATATTAATATTGTGTATGAGAATAGGGAAATAGCATAATCAAGTAGGATGATATGTTAGGGAGAGATTTGCATGTTAAAAATGAGACCCAAAGGAAATTTATACCATGAATATATTTTAGGAACTGACTATTCGAAGTAATTTAATAATAATAATTATCATTGTTAATCCCATGGACAGAGGAGCCTGGCAGGCTACTATGGGGTTGCAAGAGTCGGACATGACTGAGCAACTAAGCACACACACAGACACACACACACACACATACGTTAGTAACAATAATAATGCACTGTTTTAGATGGATGTGCATTTACTATGTTATTGTAATTTCTTATTTTAAAAATTGCTTCAAAAATATCCTTGTCTAAAAATAATAAAACACATTAAGTGTAAAAACATTCTTAGTCTGACTTAAATCACTTATTACAGGAGGAGGGTAGAAGATAAAATAATACAAAACAATTAAAAACCATCCATAACCTTCTCCTCCTTTCTATCAGCTTTATTCAAAGGTAACATACATAGCAAGCAGTTCTATCCTGTTTAGAAGATGGGAAAACTGAGACATAAATATTTAAATATTTTACTCAAGACTAACAAGAAAGTAAGAGAGTCACATGAAGACAGTGTTCAAGTTTTTCAGTTCTTTAATATTAGCTCATGTTGCCCTTGTAAATGTTTATCATTTATCATTGAGGGTTTCTCAGATAGTACCACGTATAGAGCAATTTAGATTAGAGTTGGCATTTTCATAGCAGTTCTCTAAAACACAAATACTTCTTTGAAAGTTTTAAGTGATAATCAAAGAAAACCTGAAGTGATAGAGTCCTGAATATTTTTTTTAATTGGCAGGTACAATGACAAGAGTGGAGAAAGTTGGGAAATAAATTGACTTCTCATTTTAGTCTCACATGTTGTATATTCATTCTCGGAACAGCGTTTATAGTCTACATGAGCTGAGCTAGAAATATCTGCACTGCTACACATGAAAGCCAGCTCACAGTGAGGTCCAGAGCTGAAGGAAGTTTAGGCAGGAAATAGAGAATCACTGAGTCATGTCTTGGGAATGTATGGCTAGTGAGCTTTGATAACATTCAGCTAAACCACACTGTTGATTTTGGAAGATATGTCGTGGGAACCCTAAGGAGAGTCCTTACCCTCTTGGGGTGCATTTGTTTTTATGTTTCCTACTGTATTTAAGTGGTTTGGGATAATTATTCTTTTTTTGGTGTAGCAGCAGAGAAAACCTTGAACTGTAACTAACCACTATACAACCGCTACGTAAGTTCTATATTTGGTAGCTGTCCTAAGTGGCCAATTGGTCACCCTTATTTTGCTAACTATAGAGAGAAAAACCCAAGCTAGGTCTCCATTTCAATCAAAAAGCTATTTTGTCCAAACTTTTAGCCAGTTTTACTGGGATTACAATCCTACCATTCATTCCTGTTGGCCACTGTCTAGCTTCGGCCCTTTTTACTGGTAGTAGACAATGACCCAATGCAATGTGTTGGAAATACATTGAGAAAACTAGTGCAAAGGCCAGGGGAGATAGAGCAGGAAGGCCTTAAATTCCAACAGTTTGGTTTATAAGTTCTTTCCATGCACTCTGATATTTGCTTCTACCAGGGCTCTTACTGCTCAGCTCTCCATAACCTGGGTATCTGGCGTACCTTAGACCCTGTTCTTCCAAGTACTCTGTTCCAAAAACCTTGTTCTCCCAAGTTTTTGGTGGGAGGGCTCCAAAATCATTGCAGATGGTGACTGCAGCCAAGAAATTAAAAGACACTTGCTCCTTGGAAGAAAAGCTATGACCAACCTGGACAGCATGCCTCCAATTAAATAAATTTAAATTAAAAATAAAATAAAAAACAGAGACGTTGCTTTGCTGACAAAGGTCCATCTAGTCAAAGCCATGATTTTTCCAGTAGTCCTGTATGGATATGAGAGTTGGACTATAAAGAAAGTTGAGTGCCAAAGAATTGATGCTTTTGAACTGTGGTGTTGGAGAAGACTCTTGAGAGTCCTTTGGACTGCAAGGGGATCAAACCAGTCAATCCTAAAAGAAATCAGTCCTGAATATTCATTGGAAGGACTGATGCTGAAGCTGAAGCTCCAGTCCTTTGGCCCCCGGATGCAAAGAACTGACTCATTGGAAAAGACCCTGATGCTGTGAAAGATTGAAGGCGGGAGGAGAAGGGGACGACAGAGGATGAGATGGTTGGATGGCATCACCGACTTAATGGACATGAGTTTAAGCAAGCTCCTGGAGTTGGGGATGGACAGGGAAGCCTGGTGTGCTGCAGTTCATGGGGTTGCAAAGAGTTGGACATGACTGAATGACTGAACTGACTGACTTCCAAGTACTAGTTCAGTCATTCAATTCAACAAATATGTGCAGGAGGCATACTGAATGCCAGGTACTTTTCTAGAGACTGGAATACAACAGTGAAAAGATCTCTGCCCTCCTAGTACACACTAGCGGAGTGAGAAAGCAACAAACAAGGTTGAGTAAAATATGTAGTATGTCAAATGGCAGTAAGTATGCTGGGGGAAAAAAAAGAGAGAGAAAGAGAGAAACAGTTGGGAGCTAGGGGAAGTGGAGAGTTTGCAATTCTAGGTTGGGTGGTTGGTGAATGCCACACTGAGAAGGCAGTGTCTGAGTCTGTATGGGGAGGAAATGTCTGCTATGTCCAGCCCATCTGTGCTATGGGCTGGAGTTCTGAAAAGAACTGTAGCTCTTTCTGTCCCAGTTGTAAAGAGACCTTTGAGGTGAGCAGCTAACCTTAGTAGTGTGATGTCCTGGTGAGTATAGTCTACAACAGAGTGGGGCTAGCTTTCTTATACTGGTTAAAGTGAAAGTTGCTCAGTCGTGTCTAACTCTTTGCGACCCCGTGGACTATACAGTCTATGGAATTCTCCAGGCCAGAATACTGGAATGAGTAACCTTTCCATTCTCCAGGGGATCTTCCTAACCCAGGGATCAAACCCAGGTGTCCCGCATTGCAGGCAGATTTTTTAAACTCTTCTCTTAAACTTCCAAAGTAAACTTCGACATAGAAATATAACTCACAGTTCACTGATTACACATACCATATAATTCATTCTCTTGGAAATTTTTGCTAAACCCTTTCATTGGATTTTAAAAAGTAAAACAAACTAAACATTTCTCTAGATTAGAACATCTCCTCTTCTAATAAATTCTTAGATTTTTCCTAATAAATTATTTTGACTCCTCAGCTCTTAATCAAAGCACTATTATTTCCAGTGTCTTATTGATGTTCCCTAAGCTGACTCAACCTTCTCTCATTCATTTATTCAAAAATACTTGTTGAGTGCCTAATGTAGTGACAGACACCAGGAATACAACGAAAAAATGTCCAAGGTCTGTTTCTGTCACTAGTTAGCCTCAGCATAGAACTTTCATTTTAATCTTTTACTCAAAACAGCCTGCCCATCTGCCACTGGGAAATTTTTTTAATATATCATAAGCATGTCACCTGTCCATGTGGCATAGTTAATACCAACTAGCATCTACCAGCATATGACTTCAGATTATTAATCCAGAGCAAAATGTGCATTTGAAATTCCTTATTTCAAATTCCAACAACAACAACAACAAAATACGCAAACTTGTGAAATAAGGTTTCACACTGTTATCATTAAAGTCAATTATAATTAAAGTTGAACTTTAAGTTATAATTTATCTCAGATAAAATTATTGCTATGATAATTTTAAATGAAAGTTTAAACATCCTGTTTTAACAGGATGTTTAATGAGCAATGTTGTGATTTCATGACACATCCATGTTTTGCTTAACCCAGAGTTTCTCCTTAAGCTCAAAATTATCAATCCACTTGATTTTTTCTTTTCAGCAATGTTCCAATTTCAAGAATGACCTCAAAAATTATTTTCATCCCTCAAAAAGGAAAGGATGTGGTAGGTCATATTTTTGATCTGATAATTCTCTGAGAATCCTCATGCAAATAAGGAAAACTAGCAAAGTGGGTAGAGATTAGGAAAGAAAAGTAATTTGAAGTGATTAGCCCCATGACCCTTGGCTGTTTCTTGAATTTTTTAAATGCAAAGCCGATGTTGTTCAGATTAATAAAATCAACACATTAAATTTTGGCCCTAGAAGATGATGAGTAAGTAAATCACTTGGTACTTTCAACTAAAGTTGAAATACTTCATAAAAAGAAAGTGTAACGAGAAGTTTTAATGGGTTAGTTGTTTTCAGATATCTACATTTATCAATTACATAAGGTGAGAGGTTAGGGGAGATGGAAGAATCAAGGATGACATCCAGCACAGGAGGAACACCAAGTCCAGTCAGGAAGGGTATGTTCAAGTGGCAATGGATTAAATTTGAAGGACTTGAGGATAAATGCAGTGAGATGATTATTGGGCAATTAAATGTGAGTCTGAAATTCAAGTAGAGAATATTTAAGGAAGCATGACCTGAAGTTTTGAATACATGTTAACACAAAATCCTTTATGATCATAGGGTAAAGAATGATTAATTCTGTGAGTCAGTATCAGAGAAGACTACAGAGCCAAGCTGATATCTGAACATGAAAGATAGTTGGATTTCAGTAGATGGAAAGAAGGAAAGGGTATTCCAAGTTGAGGCAACATCATGGGCAAAGATTCAAAAGCTTGAAAGTGATTGATGTTATCAGGAAATAGTTGGAGAAAAAGCAAAGAATTCACAAAGAAAGATAATGGAGATTGAAGTAAAAAAGAAAGATTCTTGCCAAGTACTGGTAATCTTTTAATCTTATTCTAAAGAATTTTCATTCTGTTCTCTAGAGGCAGTTGAGATCCTTTGAAGATTTTTGAGGGAGAAAGAACCAGATACTGGAAATGAAATATTGCAGACATGGAAGTAATTGGGTTTGGTGGCTGAATTTATATGGGGTTGGGATATAAGTGCAAATCAAATATAATATTGATATATCTACTTTGGAAGGCTAGGGTTAATGCAGGTGCAAATAATTGAAAATAAAGTACAGAGGGGGTCATCCTTAAGTAGAGGGATGCCTCAAGGAGGCAGTAAGCATGCCACTCTGGAACTGTAGTGATGGAGGTGGAGATTGGGTAGTTTGGGTCTTTAAAATAGAGATTATTGTAATTATAGGAAAGAATAATGAGAAAGAGGAAGACTAAGGATAGAACTTTAGGGCATTTCTACATTGAAGAGGAGGGCAAGGGAAGCTAGAGGAAGAAGAGGAGCGACCAGAGACACAGTAGAATCCCAGAGAGGGCAGTAGCATGAAAGCCAAGGAAGAAGCTATGACTAAAGGGGAAGGAGAGGTAGACATTTTAAAGCATTCCTGGGTGACTAGAACTGAGATGAGACCTTTGGGTTTGGCAAATAGGAGGACATATCTGAGAGGTCATGGAGAGAATATTTTCAGTGAGTGATGGAGTCAGAAGCCAGATTACAAAAGGTGAGTGTCAGATGAATAACAATTAGCAAGTATAAACTTTGAGAAGTATGTGAATTGAGGAAAGTGGCTATGGTTGAAAGGAAAGTGAAAGTGAAGTCGCTCAGTCGTGTCTGACTTTCTGTGATCCCATGACTGTAGCCCACCAGGCCCCTCTGCCCGTGAAATTTTTCAGGCAAGAGTACTGGAGTGGGTTGCCACTTCCTTCTCCAGGTGGTCTTCCTAATCCAGGGATTGAACCTGGGTCTCCCACATTGCAGGCAGATGCTTTACCATCTTGCCATTTCCTTCTCCAGGGGATCTTCCCGACCCAGGAATCGAATCTGGGTCTCCCGCATTGCAGGCAGACACTTTACCATCTGAGCCACCATGGAAGCCAATTGAAAGGAAGAGCTATATATTAAAGACGGCAAGGGTATCACAATAGACCAAGGTTAACACCTATGAGCAAGAAAGGGTTATAAAGGTGCCCAAATTAAGAGCATTCTAGGAGTGTGAGTACACCAACATCTCATGAAACGTTTCACAAGATGCTCACTCCCCTATATCCTATAGTCTCAGAAATTTCTCTCCCCCTTGTAGAGCATTACCCTAGGTTCATGTTTTGAAACTTCTTTCATTCCTTTTTATGGACTATTTGAAATATGTTAATTGCTCCTTTTGTTTATAAGGCATGTAGCTAAAGTAACTTCGTAGATTTCTAACATTTAAATTATTTTTTATGTATCTATATATACCCCCAAATTATTTGTGTGTGTGTATATATATATATATATGAAATTATTATTGTGGGAATTGGACTAACTAGATCCCAGGAGCTTTTAAAAAGCATATCTATTATATATATAAGGATGACAAAATAGAAAGCAACCACTACTACTATAACTACAGCAACAGCAGCTACTGCTAAGATTTCACTTTGTGCTAGGACAATGCTAAGAGCTCTCAATGGATTATCTCATTGAATCCCCCCACAGTGGTATGAGGCAGGGACTATTAAATTCTTCATTTTACAGATCTAGAAACCATATTTAGGGAGGCTAAGTTGCCCATGGTCACAGAGTTTGTAAGTGGTAAAATGACATGGCCCTAGAGGAGGGCATGGCAACCCACTCCAGTATCCTTGCCTAGAGAAATCCATGGACAGATGAGCCTGGCAGGCAATGGTCCATAGGGTTGCAAAGAGTTGGACATGACTGAAGCGACTTATCATGTACTTGCACAAAATGATATGACAGAGACTGATACTGTACTTTTTAAAGGTTGTTGTTTTAATAATAAATGTTTATTCCAGGCTAGTGATAAGTTTAGAAAAATGCCTTTGAATAACTGGTTCCCTCACAGAAAAAGGTTTCCAATGGTGCAATAGAGCAGACAGCACTACCTACATGGAGGGAATCCATCCAAGGTCAAAGATGAACTGCTTATCCTACTTCAGCCAAAAAAGGTCATTGCGGAGGTACTGATCTGAATGCATTCCCCCTTTTTCTGGCAGACAGGAAGCAGGCAGTATTAAAATACATGAGAATATACTTTGGAAGAGGAGTTGGTAGGGGAGAGGAGTGGCTATAATGAGGTAAAGAAATGTGTCAGTGGACAGAGTCGTAGAAGACATAAGCCAAGCAGATCACATACCTGGAAACAAATGTTGATAAGGAAAGATGCAAAGCATTTATTATGTACAAAAGAAAGAATTTGTAGCTTCCAATTAAGCAGCTGCTGGTCTTCTGGGTGCCACCTTAGCCCTTGTGCATTCATTGCCTGACAACCACACTTAAACTGCAAAGCCCTTCACTTTCTGTTAGTGGCCCTTGAGGTCAGGAGTCTCTGGTCCAAATTTTGAGAAAGAACTCTGTCCCTAGCACTGCTCTAGGTCAGGACTGATCTTAAAGTGTGACTGAAATCACCGAAGAACACTTTGATTATGATTTATAATGTTGCAGTCAAGGGCCCACGATGAATGTTTTTCATCTTCAGCAGTCTAAACTGAACACTTTTTTATGTTTCCACATTTTATTAGTTCCGACTCACCAAAATATACCTGATAATTAATTCATTTTATTTTACTGTCACCTTTGTTTCCTTCTCTCATCTCTGCAGGGACCTTCTTTATCCTTGTGGTAATTTGAAATTGAAAAGTTGTATGAGAATTTAACTATTTAGTAATAATGATAGTACCTTATATTTGTATCGACATTCTTAAAATTCAAAGTGATTGCATATCTATTACCTCCTTTGATCTCAGTTTAAGTGAATAATGGGGATTCTGTGCCCTTAGAGGACCAATTTATGAGCTCTATTTAAGGAAATTAGTGAGACTCAGCCATTTCTATAATACTATCATACAGCACAAAAAAATTTCCAGGACTTTATAATCTATGTTGTTTTCCTTTCAAAGAATTAATCCTTATTTCTTTTTAAAATGAATTTATGCCAACAAAGCATTATTTTTATGTTTCAGAACTAAATATTGTGGCTATGTTATACCTAATGACAATTTTCTAATTTTCTGGAGCACTTTTTGAAAGTCAAAAGTATTCTAATACAAATATGTTTAATTTTTCAAACTCATCTCACTTACCTTTTGTAACATCATGGATCGTTTCACTTTGGTAGTTAAAAATGCCTTTGAATTTCAGAAGAACTAAATAGTAATAAAATTATTAGTCATCTGCTTATTTTTGGCACTCATTTAATTTAAGGCAATCTGAATGCATTTTCCCTAATTGCATTTGCAACTTACCAAGTTGGAGTTAGTGGGTAAATATCCATAGTTTTCATATACAAATGTCTCATAATAATTCATTTAGAATATTAGAGATCTGCAATATGTGAATCTGCCATTTTCTACTTCCTATATTGAAATAGTTTACTTCTACTTGTCTCAAAAGTTATAATAGTAAAAGGAATAAAAAGGGATAAAACCAGAGTTGGAGGAAAGTGTCTCCTTAAACCGATTTTTTGAGGTTTAAGTGAAATTTATGCTTTGAATAAATTTGGATCTAGTAAGTATTATCTTATGAGGTTAATTATCTTTATTTATTGATTTTTTTCTTCCCTAACTCCCAACCCCCCAACTTGGAAATGACTACATCCTAAGGAATATGGAACTTGCCATGTTGGATTTCTTTTTAATAATGTACACATTGTGTATAACTCTAAAATATTTAGAATTGCCTTTGTTTAGGTAAATGTCTCACTCCATTTTACTAAGGAAACACATGTACTTTATGTATAGCTATAATTTAGAGTAATTTTTAAACATTCTAAGATATGATGAAAATTAATTATCAATGTTTTAAGCTCTAATTTTATTCATCTTTCTTTCTGATTGCTCACTTATTTATTTGGCCCTGGGACTTAATATATATATGTCATGTTTTAATTTTAATTGGCTTCTAGTCTGGACCAGACAGTCTTAGAATACCACAGTTGTTCTAGATTTTCATCCACAGTTAAAATTCATTCCAAAATCATATTATTACTAAAAATCCTCTAGGTAGTTCTGGTTGATTCTGGATCATCATTGAGCCCTCCAGCCAAGGACTTCACAACCTTGACTCACTTCAGAATCTTGTGACTTACCTGCTAGGACGGATCCCTTGGGATGGTTCTATAAGAAAATGCATCCAGGAGGTTTTTTATCTAATCCAAATCCAGACTCTAGTCACGATAGTGGTCAAGAATATCCCCAAATCAATGTATGCCCTTTGGTCAGCTGTAAGGTTAGCATTTTCTTTCTTATTGTTTGATTATTTACTTTCTTACTATTTGCTTAACCCCCAAAAAAAGAAAAGAAAAAGAAAATTTAAAAATACAAACTAGTGGGCAAATTTTTATCTGAAGCCTTTCCTTATTAGAGTATTGCAAGACTTCAAAATGGATTCTGCTTGAATTTTGTCTGGTGCACCAAGCAATGGGACATTTAAAAATACAAAGCCTTCCTTAACCAAGTCTCCAAAACCTTTCCTCACTTGTCATATGAAAAGATGAATTAAAATAAAATTTTACTTTTATCTTTGACAGTTATTCATCAGTGTTTTTAATGTCCATTTTTAAATTTTAATCAATTGCATATTATCAATAATTTTAAAAACCTAGGAGATACTTTTAATACCATCATTATCACTGTAAGAGAAATTTTAAAATGAAAAATTTAAAACTTAGAAACCTGTGTTTGTATATTTATTTTTGCTTCAGAAATATGAATGTGTTCAATAAAAAGCTTTCTATTGATCTCTCTTTACATTAGGATACAATTAGGATGGGTAGGTGGGGTAGATCTCAAGGAAAAGAAACACTATAATATTTCCAACTGATGGATGTTTTCACCTCTTCATCATGAAAATTTTCAAACCTATAAAATATTAGAAAGAGTAAAAATAAACACTTATGTAACTGTCTTCCAGCTAACTCATGCCAATCCTGTTTCATCTATAATCTGGCACACATTTCCCCAAGCTATATTATTCTGAAACAAATTTAAGACATCTGTGTCAACTCATCTGTGTAAATATTTTACACATCTGTGTAAATATTTTAATATATATCTCTAAGCAATAAGGACTTTAAAAAAACCATAAACACAATATCATTATCACCCCTAAAATTATCAGTAATTTTTAGTATCATCAAATACCAAGTGGTTATATTTCCAATCCATATTTTTTTAAGTTTGTTTAAATCAGAAACCAAATAAAGTCTACATAGTAAAATTGGTTTTCTAGCTCTTAAGTCTCTTAAAATATAGATTCTATCTTCCCCTATTTTTTCTCTCTCTCTCTTAACTTTTTCCTTATCAAATTATTGTTGAAAAAATTCTGTAGAGCTTCATACAGACTGGACTTTGATGATTGCATTTAGCATTTTCCTTTGTTCTCTGTATTTCCTGTAAATTGGTAAGCAGTTGGATCTAGAAGCATAAATAGATTGTGGTTCAATATTTTTTGGTGAGATTACCTCATAGATTGCATTGTCTTCCTCCATTAGGAGACACCTAATATTTTCTTTTTTAAAGATTTTTTTGATGTGGACCATTTTAAGTTGTTTATTGAATTTGTTACAATATTGCTTCTGTTTTATGTTGTATTTTTTTTTTCGGTCCTGAGGCATGTGGGATCCTAGCTCCTGGATGAGGGATAAGACCCGCATTCCTTGCATTGAAAGGCAAAGTATTAACCACTGAACTGCCAGGGAAGTCCCAGAGGCACCTAATTAGATATAAACCCTTTGAATGTGATATGCCACAAATATTATTTTCCCAATTTGTTATTTGACCTTTTATTTTACTTCATTTTTTAAAAGTGAGCAATGGTGGAAATCGAATTGTTATGGAATGTAGATTCCACTGGACGCATTGAAAAGAGTGATGTCACAATTTCATTATAAAGTATAGTATTTACAATATGTGTGGGCATGCGTGCTCGGTTGCTCAGTCACGTCTGACTCTGTGACCCTATGGACTCTAGCCCACCAGGCTCCTCTGTCCATGGGATTTTCCCAGCAAGAATACTGGGGAGTGGGTTGCCATTTCTTCCTCCAGGGGAATCTTCCCAATCCAGGGATCAAACCCACCTTTCCTGCATCTCCTGCATTGCAGGTGAATTCTTTACCACTGAGCCACTGGGGGAGCCCTATTTACGATATTACAGGACTTATATCCTTCACTGCTATTTAAATGTATAGTGAAAAGTTTTAGATATGCAACTTTCAAAAGTATCAGTTCAGTTCAGTTCAGTTCAGTCACTCAGTCGTGTCCGACTCTTTGCTATCCTTATGGACTGCAGCACTCCCGACTCCCCTGTCCATCACCAACTCTTGGAGCCTGCTCAAACTCATGTACTATCATATAATTATTTTCAAAATTCTTTTAGGAGTTTCTGATAAGGTACCCCAGGAACAACATTTCAAAGTTTTAGGTCCTCACCAATAATTTCAGTAGTTTGACACTCACAGAACAAGAGCCTGTCAGGTATCAGGAAAGATGATGTGACTTTGTAGTCTAAAAGGGTGAAGTTTTAACTCTGTCAGTCACTACAGGCAAGTTACAGACCTCTTTGAGCCTCAGTTTCACCATAAACAATATATGAAGGCAATAATGTACCTTCCACATTGGGTCATTATGAAGATTAAGTGATAATGTCAATGTGTTTACAATATAATAGACTATAAATATTTTCATACTGCTTAGGTTGTTAGCAAAACAAAGGTGTAGTTTGCCTTACCAGACTATGAATTATTTAGGATCAAATTACCTCCCTCTGATTTTTCTACTTCCTTCTCACAGCCTGCATAAAAATCTAAAGGAGCTATTACATGCTAGTATAATGATGTTTGGAATGCCATTCATTCATTTAATAGTATGCCTCTATGTATATTGTGAAAGTGAAGTCGTGTCCGACTCTTTGTGACCCCGTGGACTGTAGCCCACCAGGCTCCTCCGTCCATGGGATTCTCCAGGCAAGAATACTGGAGTGGGTTGCCATTTCCTTCTCCAGGGGATCTTCCCAACCCAGGGATCAAACCCAGGTCTCCCGCATCAGGCAGATGCTTTAACTTCTGAGCCACCATGTATATTATAGGCTTATATTATATTCATCAGGCACTATGCTAAATGTAGAGATTCAAAGATAAGATATGATCCCCACCCTCTAGGAACTAATCATGAACTAAGAGAAGCTATACCAGGTAAACAAATGTAGTCAGTACTTTGCTATTTTTGCTATGGCAGAGGTATGCAAGCATTGGTTGCTGGAGCACAGAGCTCTTAATTCAGTCTGAGACAGTCAACATTTTCCAATCAGATAATGACAAGATAAACTATAAAGAAGAAATAGAAGTTAGCATAACGACAAAGATATTCTAGGAAGAGGAAACAGAATGGACTTGGCCAGGATTAAATTGAACCCCAGGACTGTAGGGAAAGCACAGGGTGAATAATTTGTTTATACTTATTCTCTGCAGTGTTAGATCAACTTCTCACTTAAAGAGCCCCAGCTCCTTCCTTCACATACACGTGATTCTACACTATCCTAAATGAACTAGAAAGCTGAGCTGCTGAGGGCATTTCCTGGATGCAGTTTTGCTGCATGATGAATTGTTTCATGTCTTAGTTTTCAGTACTGAGCAATAAGCTGCACTGAGTTATATAAAAGCATTAGTATATGCCCATGGTTCTCAACTGAGTGATTTTGCTTCTCTGCTTCTGCTAGAGGACAGTTGGCAATGCCTGGAAACGTTTTGGCTTGTATTGATACAAGTCACAGTTTAGGGGACGCTACTACCAGTGTCTGGTTGATAGGGATGAGGGATGCTGCTAAACATCTACAATGCTCAGGACAGCTCCTCACCCCAACCCCACCACTATGACAAAATAGTTGCAGCCTCAAATGTCAATAGTGCCAAGGTTGAGAAATTCTGGCATGTGTTTTTATTTTTTAATGATTGAACTTAGAAAATAATGACAAGCTAATGACAAAGTTCTAAATAAAAAAGACTTGTTATAAAAAGTAAACAAAAACAACAACAAAAAAGACTGGCTCAATCCATTCGAGATTATAGGTTAAAAAATAAAGGCAGGATCTGTTTTATAATTTGATTAAAGGTGAGTATGTAATATAAATTCATTTTCTGGCCTTTTGTTTTAAAAATGAATTCGTCAGTATAGAATATTGAATCTTTCTCTGCAAATTGGCTTTATGTAAAGAACCCACAATAAAAGACTATTCTTTCTGTAGAGTTAACCTCATTTCCTATTTTAGTTATGTAGAAAACAGTAAATTTGGGTTAGAAGTGTCTCTAATGCTGCTTGGCTTATTAATGCCACAAAGATTTGTGTCTATTTCAAAAAAATCCTTGAATATTTCAGAGGAAGGTCATTGGGTTTTACCTTAAAAAGGGGAAACATGTTTTCATTACAGATAGGCATAAAATCCGATGGTCACGTGCCTTTTTCCCCACAGAGCCAAAAAAAGCAGGGAGCTAATGTGACTGAATGGTGAATGTATCCACTCTGGTAATCAATCACTTCTAAAACACAGTTGTGCACATGTTATATTTTAGAATGGAAATAACCTCCTGAGGGAGATATTCCTCCCCATTCTAGAAGCAGAACCCAAATAAAAAAGAATTGAGAGTTTTCTTAAATTGATCTGTGTACTTAGAAGCTAAGCATGAAATATTGTGATTCAGCCATCACTGTCATGCATTTTGAGGAATCAGCAGCTGCTACCCTGCATGGCTGGTTTCTATTTTTGAATGACACAGAAGGATCATTGTAACACATCACTGAAGACAGATCTCTGCTTCTCTGTGTGTGACTATAGGGTGAGGGCAATTTCATACTCTTTTTTTCCTATGGAAAAACAGAAACACTTCCTGTATATTTTTAGATCAACCTAACACTGACTTGTTAAAAACAGTATAGCTGGTGTCTTATGAACATCATCTTCCCTTCATTTCCATCTTGCTTGGAATAGATTATTCGGGATGCTTGTGGTCAGGTGACCAGGGTCCTATTTCTGGCTCTGTCATTAGCTCCTTGTATAGGATTAGACTAATCTTAAAACAGATATCTCAATTTCCTTCTATGTAAAGTGGGATAAAAATGCCTGCCTTTACTGTCACACAGATTCTCGCGTGCAACTAATACTTATAAACTTTTATTAGGTTTTTTCTGTCCCCTCTCCTCTAGTATCATCTCTTCACCAGTGTTTCCACTTCACAATCATGTATGCAATGTCTGTAGAAGTACCTAGTAAACACCATTCCTTAAACATTTGTCGAATGAAATGTAAGTTATTCCAATTTTATAATTATTCATCAATACTGAAGGTGAAGGGAACTCCATGTTAACCAGTATCTCAATGAGTACATGGGCCAAAAAAGCAGAGACATTACTTTGCCTACAAAGGTCCATCTTGTCAAGGCTATGGTTTTTCCAGTGGTCATGTATGGATGTGAGAGTTGGACTGTGAAGAAGGCTGAGTGCCGAAGAATTGATGGTTTTGAACTGTGATGTTGGAGAAGACTCTTGAGAGTCCCTTAGACTGCAAGGAGATCCAACCAGTCCATTCTGAAGGAGACCATCCCTCGGATTTCTTTGGAAGGAATGATGCTAAGGCTGAAACTCCAGTACTTTGGCCACCTCATGCGAAGAGTTGACTCATTGGAAAAGACTCTGATGCTGGGAGGGATTGGGGGCAGGAGGAGAAGGGGACGACAGAGGATGAGATGGCTGGATGGCATCACTGACTCAATGGACGTGAGTCTGAATGAACTCCGGGAGTTGGTGATGGACAGGGAGGCCTGGCGTGCTGCGATTCATGGGGTCGCAAAGAGTCGGACATGACTGAGCGACTGATCTGATCTGATCTGATCTGATAATGAAAAGGACATCTCTTTTGGGTGTTAGTTCTAAAAGGTCTTGTAGGTCTTCATAGAACCATTCAACTTCAGCTTCTTCAGCATTACTAGTTGGGGCATAGACTTGGATTACTGTGATATTGAATGGTTTGCCTTGGAAATGAACAGAGATCATTCTGTAGTTTATGAGATTGCATCCAAGTACTGCATTTTGGACTCTCTTGTTGAACATGATGGCTACTCCATTTCTTCTAAGGGATTCTTGCCCACAGTAGTAGATATAATGGTCATCTTAGTTAAATTCACCCATTCCAGTCCATTTTAAGTTCGCTGATTCCTAGAATGTTGACGTTCACTCTTGCCATCTCTTGTTTGACTGCTTCCAATTTGCCTTGATTCATGGACCTAACATTCCAGATTCCTATGCAATATTGCTCTTTACAGCATCAGACCTTGCTTCTATCACCAGTCACACTCACAACAGGGTATTGTTTTTGCTTTGGCTCCATCCCTTCATTCTTTCTGGAGTTATTTCTCCACTGGTCTCCAGTAGCATATTTGGCACCTACCAACCTGGGGAGTTCCTCTTTCCGTATCCTATCATTTTTCCTTTTAATACTGTTCATGGGGTTCTCAAGACAAGAATACTGAAGTGGTTTGCCATTCCCTTCTCCAGTGGACCAGAGGTCTGACTTCTGTCAGACCTCTCCACCATGACCCGCCCATCTTGGGTGGCCCCACATGGCATGGCTTAGTTTCCTTGAATTAGACAAGGCTGTGGTCCATGTGATCAGATTGGCTAGTTTTCTGTGATTATGGTTTCAGTGTTTCTTCCCTCTGATGCACTCTCACAACACCTACCGTCTTAAGGTGCAAAGACACAGAAACCATGGCATTGTAACTCTTGATTCTTAATATTACCAGAATTTGTTTTTTAAATATTTATTTTATTCAAATGCAATTGATTTACAATGTCATATTAGTTGGAGTTTATATTTTTATAAGTGAGAAAGATCCTGGTGTATTGGTTAAGAGATGAGCCTTGGATCTGGCAGTTCAGGGCTGACTCCTGGTTCTGAGTCTTACTTGTGAAGCAAAGGTTTCCTGAACCACATAAACTTCAGTTTCATTTTCTATATAAAAAAAGAAATAGTAATAATATGTTCTTCATAGTATTATTCTGAGGATTAAATGAGATAATCCATACAAAGTGCTTAACACAATGCCTAATATGTAGTAAATATGTATGTAGGGTGGGATAACAGCAATAACTACTGCACAATTGCACCCATATCACACACTAGTAAAGTAATGCTCAAAATTCTCCAAGCCAGGCTTCAGGAATACATGAACCGTGAACTTCCAGATGTTCAAGCTGGTTTTAGAAAAGGCAGAAGAACCAGAGATCAAATTGCCAACATCTGCTGGATCATCAAAAAAGCAAGAGAGTTCCAAAAAAACATCTATTTCTGCTTTATTGACTATGCCAAAGCCTTTGACTGTGTGGATCACAATAAACTGTGGAAAATTCTGAAAGAGATGGGAATACCAGACCACCTGACCTGCCTCTTGAGAAACCTATATGCAGGTCAGGAAGCAACAGTTAGAACTGGACATGGAACAACAGACTGGTTCCAAACAGGAAAAGGAGTACGTCAAGGCTGTATATTGTCACCCTGCTTATTTAACTTATATGCAGAGTACATCATGAGAAACGCTGGACTGGAAGAAGCACAAGCTGGAATCAAGATTGCCGGGAGAAATATCAATCACCTCAGATATGCAGATGACACCACCCTTATGGCAGAAAATGAAGAGGAGCTAAAAAGCCTCTTGATGAAAGTGAGAGAGTGAAAAAGTTGACTTAAAGCTAAACATTCAGAAAACGAAGATCATGGCATCTGGTCCCATCACTTCATGGGAAACAGATGGGGAAACAGTGTCAGACTTTATTTTTTTGGGACTCCAAAATCACTGCAAATGGTGACTGCAGCCATGAAATTAAAAGACGCTTACTCCTTGGAAAGAAAGTTATGACCAACCTAGATAGCATATTCAAAACCAGAGACGTTACTTTGCCAACAAAGGTCCGTCTAGTCAAGGCTATGGTTTTTCCTGTGGTCATGGATGGATGTGAGAATTGGACTGTGAAGAAAGCTGAGTGCCGAAGAATTGATGCTTTTGAACTGTGATGTTGGAGAAGACTCTTGAGAGTCCCTTGGACTGCAAGGAGATCCAACCAGTCCATTCTAAAGGAGACCAGTCCTGGGATTTCTTAGGAAGGACTGATGCTAAAGCTGAAACTCCAATACTTTGGCCACCTCATGCGAAAAGTTGACTCATTGGAAAAGACTCTGAAGCTGGGAGGGATTGGGGGCAGGAAGAAAAGGGGACGACAGAGGATGAGATTTCTGGGTGGCATCACCAACTCGATGGATGTGAGTTTGAGTGGACTCCGGGAGTTGGTGATGGACAGGGAGGCCTGGCGTGCTGCGATTCATGGGGTCGCAAAGAGTCGGACACGACTGAGCGACTCAACTGAACTGAACTGAGCACAGAGCAGGCCCTCAATATGTCCTAATTTCTTCTCTTTTCTGAATTTATGAGATGTATGTCACAAACTTTTTAAAAAGTAAAAGCTATGTATGTCAACATTAAAAATTAAGGAAAAGAAAAACACAAACAAAGAAGTAAAATATTACCCCAAGCCCATGACCTGGAAACAACCTTTGCTAACACTATTGACCTTCCTTTCATAAATCTCTTAACAGATAGATAGATAGATAGATGATAGAAACTAATTTTACAAGAATAGTTTGGGACTTCCACTTCCAGATACAATAGAATAGCAAGAACAAGATATACCTTCCTGTTGGAAGCAACTAAAGAAACTGATGACATGTATAAAAGAAAGATTTTCAGATATTGGACATTAGACAGCACAGAAAAGTGAACCCTGGAAAATGAGAAACAAACAAGATGAGCCTTAGAGTTGCCCCTGCTTACTGTCTAAGGAAAATTTCTAGGCTGCAGTGTAGGGAGGGGGAACCCAAGTAGGACCTTGACTGTCTCCCTGACTTATAAGAAAATGTTGGTATCACAGGGAGGCCAGTTCAGCTAGAATTTAAGGTAAAATACTGTGGAAGAGCTTCACAGAGGGAAAGGGCTCTAAGAGGCTGTAGAGAGTTTCTCTACTACTCCCAAATCTGCAGCTGAGTACTGATCAGCACATGCAGGTGAAGAAACCACCCAAGGACAACGGAAGAACCATTAACAATGATTAAAGATAGCAATCTCAGAGTTACCCAGGATTCAGAATAGTTTGTGTTCTCTTCAGCCAGAGAGAAAAAACTCCTTGTAATTTACAGGATATTGAGTAGGGTACTCAAAGGGAATCACTTAAGTAGTGGTGAAAAACCAGCCCCGGAGTAAAGGCTGCTACTCTGATGCCACACAGCAAAGCGTAAAAACAAGTGATTAAATCATTTCCAACTGATCTAGCTGCATCCCAGAACAAAGTTCAAGAGTATTTATAGGAATACAGAAATATTCAGCTCTCAACAGGGAAAAATTTACAAAGACTGGCATCCAATTAAAAATTATCACGAATGTAGGAAAATGTGACTCATAATAAGGAGAAACAGTAATAAATAGAAACAAACTCAGAAATGTCACAGATGATAGCATTCTTAGACAAGGACATTAAAATTTCTATTATAACCACATTGCATGTGTTCAAGAAGCTAGAAGAAAGATTGAGTATGTTAAGCAGAGACATAAAATATATATTTATAAAATGAACTTATAAAAGTTCATTTATAAAATAAACTTCTAGAAATGAATATGTGAGGTGAAAAAAAAATGCACTGCATTGGACTAATAGTTGAAACCCTACAGAGGAAAAATCAGTGAGTGAAACTGAAAACATAAAAGCTATCAAAAGTGAAACTCAAAGAGAAAAGAATGTGGAGGGAGCACACTTTACCAAAGAAGATCTACATGTGGCAAAAGCATATGAACTGCTCTACATCAGACATCATCAGAGAAATGCAAATTAAAACAATGATGAGATACCACTACATGTTAATTGGAGTGGCCAAAATTCAAAACACTGACAAGGAAATGGAGCCGTAGGAGCCCTTATTCATTGCTTGTGAGAATGGAAAATTGTACAGCCACTCTGAAAGGCAGTTTGGCAATTCCTTACAACCTAAACACGCTCTCATCATATGATCCAGCAATCAAGCTCCTTGGTATTTATCCAAAGGGGTTAAAAACTTACATCACAGAAAATCCTGCACCTGAAAGTTTAAAACAGCTTTATTCACTTGGAAGTAACTAAGATATGGTTGGGTGGCATCACCAACTCAGTGGACATGAGTTTGAGTAATCTCTGGGAGTTGGTGATGGACAGGGAGGCCTGGTATGCTGCAGTCCATGGGGTCGCAAAGAGTTGGACACGACTAAGCAACTGAACTGAACTGAACTGAAGATATCTTTCAGTAGATGGAAAAAAATAGATGAATAGATAAGTAAACTGTGATACATCCAGACAATGAGCTATTACTCAGTGCTAAAAGGAAATGAGCTATCAAGCTATGAAAAAACATGAAGGAAATTTGAATGTGTAAATCTGAAAAAGCTCTGCAGTATCATGTGGCATTTTGGAAAAGGCAAAAACAAGCAAACAGTGAAAAATTGGTGGTTACCAGGGCTTAGGGGAGGGGGGAGAATGAATGGGCAGAACAGAGAAGTTTTTTTCTGCTCTTATGATACTCCAATGTTGAATACATGTTATACATTTAAACCCATAGCATGTGCAATACGAGGATTGAACTCTATGGTAAACTATGGACTTTGTGTGATAATTATGTGTCAGTGTAAATTCATCAGTTTTAATACATGTGCCACTCTGGTGGAGGATGTCAATAGTGGTGGAAGTTATGTGTTTATGTAGACAGTATATGAAAACTCTTTATCTTCCACTCAGCTTTGCTATACATCTAAAATTGATTTAAAAAATAAAATATATTCTTTTAAAAGTCAATCAGCTACAAGATAACTTTAGGCAGCTTAATATACATGTAATTGGAAGTGAGAAAAGGGGAAACAGAAAAAAAATTTGCAAAAAGAATAGCAACTTTTCCAGATTAAAAAAAAGTTCATTTATTTGGCTGTGTAGGGGCTTAGTTGCGGCACTTGGGATCTTTGATCTTCTTTGTAGCATGCAGGATCTTTTGTTGTGGCATGCGAACTCTTAGTTGTAGCAGGTGGAATCTAGTTCCCTGACCAATGATAGAACCCAGGCCTCATTCACTGAGAACTCAGTCTTAGCCACTGTTGGGAGCACAGAGTCTTAACCACTGGACCACCAGAGAAGTCCCTTAATTTTTCCAAATTTAATGAAAACTTCAGACCCACAAAACTAACAGAAAACTCCAAACATAAAAAAACTGAAAGCACATTACACTAACACACATTACAATGAAATTATTTAAAGCCAATGATAAAAGATAATCTTAAAAGCCATCAGAGAGGGAAAAGGTATATTTAATACAAAGGAATAAATAAAAATGACCTCAGATTTTTGTTTGGAAACAATGCAAGCCAATGGCATAATATATTTAAAGTAGAATTCCATACCATGAAAAAATATCTTTCAAATAACTATCTTTTACATTAAAAAAATCATAGAATTCATTACCAGCAGAGTTATACTATAAGAGATATTACAGGAAGTCCCCAGGTTAAAGGAAAATGATACCAGATGAAAATCTGGATCTGTACAAAGGAATGAAGAGTGTGGGAAATGATGGATATGCAGGTAAGTGCAATTAAAAATATTTTCCATCTCTTTTGGAGAAGGAAATGGCAACCTACTCCAGTATTCTTGCTTGGAGAATTCTATGGACAGAGGAGCCTGGCAGGCTACAGTCCATGGGGTTGCAAAGAGTCGGGCACAACTGAGCAACTATCACTCACTCCATCTCTTTAAAAATAATTGTTTAAAGCAAATACAACAGCATTGTGTTTGGAAGTTTATAACAGATGTGGACATAAAATGTATGAAGGTTACAGTCCTAAAGGAGGAGGAATACGGAGAAGTGTTTTGAGTTTTATGTACCATGCATGAAGTGATGTGATACTACTTGAAAGTAGACCAGTAAGTCAAAGATGTAAACTGTAAACCCCAATCTAAGGACTAAGAACCTAATCAACAACAACTACAAAATTCAGAGTTACAGCTTATAAACCAATTGAGTTAAAATGGCACCATAAAATATATAAAGTAATGCAAAAGAAGACAGAAAAAAGGGTAAAGGCAATTCAATGGAGAAAAGACAGTCTCTTCAGCAGATGGTACTGAGATAATGGGATATTCATGTGTGAAAAAAGGAACCTTGGTTCAGACTTACTACTAACAAAAATTATCTCAAAAGGGATCAGAGACAAATGTAAAATCTAAACCCGTAAAACACAAGTGAAAAATCTTTCTGACCTTGGGTAAAGCAAGTATTTCTTAGATTGAAACCATAAATAATCCGTTACAGAATTGGACATTTTCAATATTAAGAACTTCTAGAATGAAAAGAGAAGCCACGGACTAAAAGAAAATCTTCGCGAATCACTTATCTGATAAAAGACTTGTATACGTAATATATGAAGAACTCTATAAAGGCAATGTGGAGAAGGAAATGGCAACCCACTCCAGTGTCCTTGCCTGGAGAATCCCAGGGACGGGGGAGCCTGGTAGGCTTCTGTCTATGGGGTCACACAGAGTCGGACACGAGTGAAGCGACTTAGCAGCAGCAGCAGCAGCATAAAGGCAACGATGAAAAAATGATCAACCATTTTAAAAATGGGCAGATGATTCAAAGGAAATTTCTTCAAAGTAAGTAAGTATGAAAAAGTGACAGTATCATTAGTTATTGGGGAAATGAAAATTTAAACCACAAAAAATTAATACCTATTAGAATGGCTAAAATTAAAGGGACTGGAACTCAAATGCATTCTGTTAAATGAAAGAAGCTAGGAAAAACAGTAAATACTGCATGATTCCATTTATATCAAATTCTTAAGAATGCAGACTAATCTATAGTGAAAGAAGGCAGATCACAGGTTGTCTGCGACTGGATGTGGGAGGCAAGAGAGGGTGTGAAAGATGATTACAAAGGGGCACAAGGAAACTTTGGAGAGTAGATGGTTAGCATCTTGATTGTGATGATGTTTTCCCAGATATATGCATATGTCCAAAGTTACTACATTGTATGCTTTAAATCTATGCAGTTTTTTCTGGGTCATCTATACCTCAATAAAGCTGTAAAAATGAAAAGTCACAAGATTAAGAATAATTATAATAAACATGGTGTATACACAGTTCAGTACTCAGAAGGGCCCTTCCAAGGGAAATCCAGACCAGGGTGTCCATAGGACAGACACATCACCCAAGGCACTCCTCACTTCTCCCAAACTCCCCTGTACTAGTTGTCCTAATCAGAGGGTCACTAGTCAGACCTTCTACTGTTGTGACACTTATTTTCGGGGAAGTCTGCATCCTGTTCAGAGTCTGAGGTTTGGGGCCACTCTCAGCACCCTTGTTCTGGCAGAGCTTCCCACTGTAATTGACTTCTGTGTGTCATAGTCTGTGGTTTAGGCACAAGGCCATTTTCTTGTTTTATTGGTGTAGGAGGTCCCCCCGCCTCCTGTTTTCCATTATATCTCTGGGCTTTAAGTGACTGAGTTGAGCAAAAGTTCCTTCACACACACACACACACACACACACACACGTCTCTGACCAGAAGTCATTCAAATGCTTCTGAACAGTTGGGAATGTGTCTGTTGTTTCCTGTCTTCCCAGAGTGTAGCCAAGGGCAGGGCTGATCTGGAGTAAATATATGTTGAATCACTAAAATTTCCAGTTAAATGTCTCCCCACCTCTTTTATCTATGCTGGGGCTCTTCTCACACGTGCTACCGTTTTCTCTTTGGATGACTGCACCAGCCTCCAAACTGGCCTCCTCTCCTCTGGCCTTGTTCCCTTGAGTTACTTCTATGCTTTGCAACAGAATGATCTTATTATATCACGAATCTGAGCATGCCACTCAAAGGAGTCCTTTACTCTTAGGATAGGGTCCAGAGCCGTAGGAGGCATATAGGAGGCATTCAATAAATGTTGGTTAAGTGAAAGACTGTGGGGCTTCAGGAGCCTCAGGCCTCAAGATGAAGCAGAGATTGGTGTTTGAGTTATCATATCTCCTTTGGCAGTTTATTAAATCTTTCTTTGCTTCAACTTTTCTCTGTGTATATGCCTACTTGTGAGTGTAAAACAAATAAAAGATACTGGATGAATGTGTTAAATCATGTCTGCCAAGAGGCAGATGCCAAGGTAGGATTAACCATGCAAGGGGTTTGTTGAGAACAGGATCAGAGAAAACTGGGAGTAGCCTCCCTACTATATTGGAGGTCTGGCACTTACAGAAGGAGAGCGGGAAGGAGGGGTTGCAGACCAAGTGTAGTTCCGAGAAAGGCTTGGCCAGACCAGTGGGAAGTCCTGTAACAAAGTCGTGCATAGGAAATGTCCTGCCTCTGACTAGAAAGGGCTGTGTTAGTACCCCCACCAGCTTCACTCACTGGGTAGGAGCAGCCTGCAGGAAGCATGGCCTCAACACCAAGAAGGTGGTGGATCTAGAGGAGCTATTGCTTCCTGAGCAGAAGATCCAACCAGCACATTTCCAGCCACCGCAAGTCAGAAGCCCTTAAAGTTAGGAGACCAGGCATTAAGTCAACATGAGAAAAAAAAGTCAGCTGTAGTTGTTTAAGGACTATCTATATACCATGTGGGTTTCATGTCATTAACTCACCAGCCTTGCTTTTTAAGTTTCTTCTTCCTGCTACATTCCTTTTATTCTTTTCACTACTCATGAGCAGCTTTACACAGAGGTTGGCAGGAACAGAGAAGCAAGGAGTCAGGCCATTTTTTTTTCCTGCTGTTGAGGACCAAATTGCTGGACCAAAAATATGACCTCCCTCATCTTTGTTTTTCTAACTTTTCATTTTTTGGAAATGCTTTTCTTTTCTTATTAATATTTAAATTACAGCATACCGCAAAGTGTCTATACAGTTATTTATATCTAAAGATGATGTCAAATTAGATTTTGGTAGATAGTTTTAAAGTCCCAGATCTCCATTAACACAGATAAAATAGCAATACTACATTATTATTATCTCCTGAGAGAGTCCCTTGGACTGCAAGGAGATCCAACCAGTCCATTCTAAAGGAGATCAGTCCTGGGTGTTCATTGGAAGGACTGATGCTAAAGCTGAAACTCCAATACTTTGGCCACCTCATGCGAAGAGTTGACTCATTGGAAAAGATCCTGATGCTGGGAGGTATTGGGGGCAGGAGGAGAAGGGGACAACAGAGGATGAGATGGCTGGATGGCATCACCGACTCGATGGTCATGAGTCTGGGTGAACTCCGGGAGTTGGTGATGGACAGGGAGGCCTGGCATGCTGCGATTCATGGGGTCACAAAGAGTCAGACACAACTGAGCAACTGAACTGAACTGATACTTCATCTTTTATTGGCATTTCCTTAAACTACTGATTTTCCTGTGGTTTTCAAATTCAAAATGAAAAGGATGCTCCCCCCAAACCAGTATCACCAGTGCTTCTTCCATACATAGAAGAAAACAAATTCTTAAGAGTACTTTTATTTCTTAAAGCACTTAGGATTCATTCAGGAAGTTACTTGAGCTGGGTCCAGACAAAGGAGTAGACCATCCAACTCCTGACATTTTCCAGGGCTGTGTGTCCAGAACTTGGTGACCCAATTCTTCTCAGTTGGCCTATATTCAGCTGAGCAAGTCATCAGGCTTATGAGGAGTTTGTTTTTTTAAAAAACCAAAAACCACTCTTCTAAAGAAAACGAAGCATTAAATAAAATATGCCACTATAATCTTGTGTAATCTTAAAAGTTGGCAGGACTGGTCTATAAAAACAAGCCTGAAAGCCAAGGCAAATAGGCCTACAAAGCAGTCAAACCTGGAGGGGATGTTGCCGAAGGAGGCCTGCCATGTGGTAAGAGCCAAACCAAACTCTTGATCTGGATTCCTTACTTGAGCACACCTAACAGTCAGGAGGAAGGTATGATCACCAAAGGACAGAATTAAGGTGTGATGGAATGGCGGCTTTTCCATACCTTCTTTAATGGAAGGCAGTATTTTCAAAGTTAGAGATGAAAGTGAATATAGTAATTGAAAGAGAAGGATATTTTCATGTATGCACATAGGTGTTCCAGGCTCCTCATAGAAGGCACAAATGAAGTTTATCGTGTGTCCAATCTGGTCCTGGATGCCATGGATGAGAGATGGCACACAATTTTTAAATTTAATCCTTGTGTCCTTATGAGGACTGTGTTACTATCTCCATTTTACAGATAAGCAAACTAAGTCTCAGCCAGGGGAGAAAAGTAACCTAAAACCGTATAACTAGTCACCGACAGATTCAAGACTCAAACTCAATGTGTCTATCTCAAAACCCCAGGTTTTTCTGATATACAGTACCGTAATGCCTCCAAAGAAATAGAAAGGTGCGTCATAATTTTCCACTATCCACCGTTTGCTTGAGAAGAGAGATAAATTTGTGAAATAGCTACAGCATAGTTTTATACTTATATGAAGTATAAATATATCTGAGTATGAGACTGTAGTCTGAGGACTGCAGGAAGGAAACACTGTGCTGCTTCTGCATCGGTAAATAGATTTCCCCTGTGCCTCCTCTTCAGCTCCAGACCTCCCTCGTCCTGACCTCCACATCCCTCGAGAACCTGCAGCCCCTCAGGTGCGCCACCGCTCGCTGCCCTGACTTCATCCACTGTCGCTGCTGGTCCACCTCAGCCACGCTGTCAGCCCCCACCCTCCTTGTCTTCTTCCCCATCAGGCCCTGCACCCGCCTCCCTCCCTCTTGGCTGCCTGCTCCCTCCTCAGGATCTCTGCTCCCTTACAACTGCAACTGCAGTCTTCACTGAGCTCCTCCTCCTCAGGCCCTAAAGGTACTAAAATCTCTTCAAATTTACAAAAGCCCTCCAAGAAACTGCTTTCCAAGACTAGCACTTTTTTCATCCTTCAACCTCTCTAAATCAAGCTTCTTGGGATTAGATTACTTTATTTCCCCTGTATTCCTTAATTTATCCTGTTCAAATTTCTATCCCCTGGATCTAGCCAAGATCACTTCATAATTACCAAGTTTTAGAATCTTCTGGGTTGTTAATTTTCAACTTCTTTCTATTAATCTACCTACTCCTCCTGCTTAAGATCTTCCCGTTTTGTCATACTCTTTATCACCCTCGTCTCGTCATTTCCTTCAGCGTAGTAAATACTGCAATGCCCCCAGACTCTTGTCTCTGCCTCTCCTATTCTTGATTATAAGCACACTTTCCCTAACCAGCTCATCTTCTTTCAGAGCTGGAATTCTCACAGATATTTTGTATTCATTCAGTCCAGACCACTTTCCTGGACTCCAGCTTCTTTATACAGCCCCCACTGCGTGTCCCTCAGTCTTTTCAAATTCAATGTGTCTAAAAGTAGAATTCCTTATATTCCAAACCCCTGACCATCTCCCCTATTGCTCATCTTCATTAGCGTGACACCTCTGTGAACCACCTTCCCTGCGTCAAAACCTGAAAACTACCCAAGATGACCTCTCTCCCTCCCTCTCTCACTTCCCTTGCTCTTCATCCCCTCCTAAATATTACTCATAATGACCGCGTCATCACAGATAGTCTATTTCATGTCCTTCTGTTTCAGCAGGTCTTGGTTTTATTTGAGCTTGTGTCCAAACTCTTCCTTCCTCAAGTGCATCCCTCATGTCACTTTGGGAATTACCATTATAAAGCCTATAGTTTTAGAGTCCTTATCACCCACAGGCCTTCATATAGTATACATATTCCCAAGGACTTCATATAGTATACAAATTCCTCTATCATCTACCCATCTTATCTTTCTAACCCCATTGTTTTACACTCTTCCCTATAATTAGTTTACAGTATTTCCCCAAAGACTCATGCTTCCCTCCCCTCTGCCCCTTTCCTTTGTACATGTTGTCCCTTCTGTCTGGAATTCCCCTCTCCGCCTTATTTTCCCAGTGAAATTATTCATCAAGAATGATCTTAAATACTACCCTCTACACAAACCTCCCCCTGATTCTTTATATGAGACCCTTTCTCTGAGCAACCATCATTTCTTATAGTCACCTCTACTGGTTCCAAACGATCACAATCTTTTCCCTTTGGGGCTGTCTTCTGCTCTAGACTGTGATCTCATTCAGAGTAGAGAACTCAACTTCATCTTCATCCAGCTGGATTTTCAACAGCACATGAAAATGTAGTGAATTTTCTTTCACTAATATCTGTAAGATATATATAAAGTAGTGTTAATTGCACTTATTAAAATCAGTTCATTCTTTGTCATACTAAATTCTTCATTGAATAGCTTTCTATTGGGGTGTGTGTGTGTTTGTGTGTGTGTGTGTGTATATATATATATATACACATATACATATACACATCTTACCTGGAGAAGGCAATAGCAACCCACTCCAGTGTTCTTGCCTGGAGAATCCCAGGGACGGGGGAGCCTGGTGGGCTGCCGTCTATGGGGTCGCACAGAGTTGGACATGACTGAAGCAACTTAGCAGCAGCAGCATACACCTTACCTACTCTTCTAGATTATCAAATCTTGGAGTCTTTTACTTTTACCAATTATCTTAGGGTGGATCATGCCTCTTGTAAATCTAGATAACCAGATCAAGACATTGCAAGTATTTTTACTAGGTCTGTGATATTGTACTGGGCTAGGAAATTCAAAGGTAAATCATAAAACCAAACATTTTTTATGATTACAAGAATTCTCAACCAATAAGGAGAAAAAAATGTTTGATTTTAAGCTAATTAATTCACACTCCCAGTTGTTACAGGTTAGTCCACTGACTTTGCATTCAGAGCTTTTATTTGTCTCATAACATAATATTTCTGTCCTTATCATCTGATAAATGCTTGTGTAAGTGTACTCATTGATTTTCAATTATTATAACAAAATTTAATGAAAAATTATATGATGTATGTTTTATACTACTGCATTGATTTGTTGCTGTTATAATGGTCACTAAGTCATGTCTGACTCTTTGCAACCCTGTGGACAGTAGCATGCCAGGCTCCTCTGTCCTCTACTATCTCCCGGAGCTTTTTCAAATTCATGTACATTGAGTCAGTGATGCTATCTAACCATCTCATTCTCTGCCACCCTCTTCTTCTTTTGCCTTCAATCTTTCCCAGCATCAGAGTCTTTTCAAATGAGTCAGCACTTCGTATCAGGTGGCCAAAGGATTGGAGCTTCAGCTTCAGCAACAGTCCTTCCAATGAATATTCAGGACTGATTTCCTTTAGGATTGACTGGTTTGATCTCCTTGCTGTCTGAGGAACTCTTAAAAGTCTTCTCCAGCACCACAATTCAAAAGCATCAATTCTTCAGCACTCACTCTTCTTTATGGTCCAACTCTCACATCCATATGTGACTACTGGAAAAACCATAGCTTTGACTAGACGGACCTTTGTCAGCAAAGTGATGTTTCTGTTGTTTATTATGCTGTCTAGGTTTGTCATAGCTTTTCTTCCAAGGAGCCATCTTCTTCTCATTTTATGGCTGTAGTCACCATCTGCAGTGATTTTGTAGCTCAAGAAAATAAAATCCATCACTGCTTCCACGTTTCCCCACCTATTTGCCATGAAATGATAGGACCAGATGCCAGTGACATCTTCTAGAGGAAAGGGTCAAGAGCCGGTGTGTTGGGGTCAAGAGTCAGGGACACCACTGTTCGATGTCCAAGTTGGAGCAGGACCCTCACCAAAGGATCTAAAGAGTGGAACACACGAAGTCTGAGAAAGCAGGACAAGAAGATGCATGCTCTAGAGACAAAGAGAGCATCTGGACAGCTCCAGAGCAGCCTGACTGTCTCAGCAGGATCAGGCTCAGCTGCTGCTTCCATAGGCTCCTGACAAACCTGTCTTGAATCAAAGGATTAGTCCACTTTGCCTAGAGCAAATACAGTTGTTCAAAAGATGGAACTTTTAGAGGTTCTTATGGGGTTTTGCAGTTCTGGAAAAGTTACTTCAAATATTTATCCAGATGCAAATTCCTTGGATCATTGTTTTAGAATGAACTTTATTAACTAAACTTGTTCCAGGAAAATTCTATAATCAGTTTTGTTATTAAGAAACTTCGTTTTCATTTGATGCATTCCTTTCTTCCTTCATTTATTCATTTCTGGGACTTGATCCAAACCTTATATAAAGCATTCACAGAAAGAGAGAAAACAAGTGGCGTCTTTATATAAACTATTCAAAAAGGAAATGAAGCCACCCAAATGTGACCTATGCCATCTGTGGCCTGTGATAAATAGCAAAACTATAGTAATGTTTTTTATTTAAATGTTAACTATAAAATATAAAATCCTTTTTATCAGTACCAGATGTCAGGCATCCTTATTAAAATGCCATAGTTTATTAAATAGCATCATTTTATACTCACTGAACTAGTAAAGGTTTTTTTTTTTTGTTTCTGTATTTAGGTTAAATGTCTGAAATTATGCATTACCGACTACTTCTGTTCAAGTATCTGAATCCTATTGTACATATACCAAAATTTACATTTAGAAGTAGAAAGATTTATACATCATGGGCTGAATCAAAATATTTTTCAGTCCACAAAAGTAGATTTTCATTTGACTCTTATGTTTCAGATGTATTGAAATTTTCATATAGCACTAAAACAAGAATTACTTTCTATATCTCAGGTGTAAAAGAAATGAGTGAAGATCAAATGAAAACAAAGAGTAAATATTGAATTATATTATACATTCTCTCTAGCCTTTTTAGCAGCTTTTTCTTTAGTTTTCATAGTGCAGTTATTTGTGAGGAAATCTGTTGGTTTCTATTTCTCCCCACAGTCCCACAAAGAATTACTACAGCCTTTTCTCAGCATGAGTCAGGGGAGGAATAACTTTGACAATTCGGTAAGAATCACTATAAAGAATTTTTACAGAAATCAAAAATTTTGGAAACTTCTCTACAAGGCCATGTTTGGAATATTTTGAAATCAAAATTAAAGTCAATAATGAAAATTTAGTATGGCAATTAAAGAACATTAAATTTTCATCTTATTTCTTCATGAACTGATACTGCGATTGAAACTTTTAGGTCTCCTTGAAATAGCTCTGAAATCGCAGATTATAATACTTTAAAATATTTGTTCTTCTTTTTCATTTTTACATATAGTTTGTGCATGATCTTTTAAGGAGCTAACATGAGGGAGATTAGGAAAAGGATTTTTGTTTGTTTTTTTGAGATATAAAACCAGCTATCTCATAGTCAACGAGTCTTAAGTTATTTGAGCCAAAGTCAGTATATAATATATCCCTTATATTTGTCTAAAGAAACCAGCTTTCCAGTGGTAATCTGGTATTAGCTTTATCAGCTCATTTCTACTTAGACATTATTCTGTAATGTTTAAATCAGGGTCACTGCAAAATATGGTTTACTGAGTTTGAAACCAGCAGGTGAATTCTGGACAAAGTAAAGAGCAAATAGTAAAATGGCTTACATGTTTTCGTAAGAGTTTATTTACTTTGGGATTTTATCTGCTGCTTTTAGTTTTAAAGGCTTACTATGAGGGCACTAGGAACAAATGGGCCCTTTGTATTTCAAGAACAGCAGGTGATGAAACAGGTTTTTGGTTTCACCTGGACAATAATAGTCAATGTATTTATTGACTTGATTGATCATCACAAGCCCCAAGGGCCATTGCTTCCCAATAAAAATTATCTGGATGTTTTTATGGTTGTCTAGAGTTGTTCTCGGAGAAGGCAATGGCAACCTACTCCAGTACTCTTGCCTGGAAAATCCCATGGACGGAGGAGCCTGGTGGGCTGCAGTCCATGGGGTCATGAAGAGTCGGACACGACTAAGTGACTTCACTTTCACTTTTCACTTTCATGCATTGGAGAAGGAAAGGGCAACCCACTCCAGTGTTCTTGCCTGGAGAATTCCAGGGACAGAGGAGCCTGGTAGGAGGCCATCTATGGGGTCATGCAGAGTCGGACACGACTGAAACGACTTAGCAGCAGCAGCAGAGTTGTTCTATTCATTTAATCTGCATATTTGTCTGTGTGACAAGGGATGCATATCTGCATTTCATCCAGATTTCATACATTTGTTCCAAAACACAATTGTCTACTAAATACATGTTCATAAAACCAATTCCTAAAATGTTATTCTTAGACTGTCTGTGTGAACATGGCTTTATAATTACTATTGCTTTACCAGTATCAAAAACTTAACACCTTCTGGGAATCTCACCAGATGAGGCAAGTGACTCAAACATACTTCAGAGAACTTTACTAGGATTTATCCATGAGATAATTGTAACTATTCTCAGTAAATTCAGTCACACAGTCATGTCCAACTCTTTGCAACCCCATGGACTGCAGCACACCAGGCTTCCCTGTCCATCACCAACTCTCAGAGCTTGCTTAAACTCATGTCCATCGAGTTGGTGATGCCATCCAACCATTTCATTCTCTGTTGTCCCCTTCTCCTCCTGATTTCAATCTTTCCCAGGATCAGGGTCTTTTCCACTGAATCAGTTCTTCAAATCAGGTGGCCAAAGGACTGGAGCTTCAACTTCAGCATCAGTCCTTCCAATGAATATTCAACACTGATTTCCTTTAGGATGGACTGGTTTGATCTCCTTGCAGTCCAAGGGACTCTCAAGAGTCTTATCCAACATCACAGTTCAAAAGCATCAATTCTTTGGCGCTTAGCTTTCTTTATGGTTCAATTCTCACATCCATACATGACAACTGTAAAAACCATAGCTTTGACTAGATGGAGTTTCGTCAGCGAAGTAATGTCTCTGCTTTTTAATATGCAGTCTAGGTTAGTCATAGCTTTTCTTCCAAGGTGCAAGCGTCTTTTAATTTCATGGCTGCAGTCACCCATCTGTAGTGATTTTGGAGCCCAAGAAAATAAAGTCTCTTACTGTTTCCATTGTTTCCCCTCTGTTTGCCATGAAGTGATGGGGCCGGATGCCATAATCTTAGTTTTTTGAATGTTGAGTTTTAAGCCAGCTTTTTCACTCTCCTCTTTCATTTTCATCAAGAGGCTCTTTAGTTCCTCTTCGCTTTCTGCCATAAGGGTGGTGTCATCTGCATATTTGATGTTATTGATATTTCTTGTGGCAATCTTGATTCCAGCTTACACTTCTAACCATTCTAGAGTTCCTGAATCTCCAGCGGGATAATTACCTGCCCTTAGCCATCTATCCCACAAAGAGAAAGGGTTAAACACCCAGCATAGTGCTAGACATGGGTGTTTCTACATGTTGGCTAAACACTCAACAAATAATAAAATATCCAGAGAAATAACCCATTTGTTGCCTGGAGATTTTTCATCTAATTGCTCTGGCATCAGTGAATGCCATTATCCCACTTCCTTTTCTCTTCCTTCTTCATGCTTCTGGAGATGACTGTAATCTCATGATGACTTTAGGGAGTATAAATAATTATCTCCAGGTTAGTAGCAGTTCTTTTATTATCTGCCCATAAGTCATATTTTGGATCTTAGATTTATTCTATTTGGATTTCCAAACAGAGGGGTTTGAAGTGTAAGGTAGTGGGAGTTTAAACATAACAAGTAGCAATAGGCTATGTGCATCTAGAGATTTCTTTGTGTGTTTTTAATTGTGGAAAAATACATAAAACATAAACTTTATTATCTTAACCACTGAAGTGTACCCTTCAGTGGCATAAGTACATTCACATTGTTGTGCGATCCTCCATCCCCAAGACTCTTTTCATCTTAAAACTATACCCACTAAACAGCAGCTCCCCATTCCCTCCTCCCCCCAGTCCCGTCACCTAGTGAGTTTTAATGAAAATGATTATGGGAAAATATTGTTGAATATCCATAAAGAAATGTATGTTCACCATCACATTTACAAATTTTTTAGAGCTGACACAGCATAGGAAATATATATATATATATGTATATTTAATATTTGTCTCATCATTTTTCCTGGGAAAGGAGTGTCCATAGCTATACTTCTGCATCTAATTTGTCATGTACTGTTGAAATGGTTAACATGCATTAGGGGTTCACTTTCAAATACCTCCAATGTCTTTAAAATTTAGTAATATTTTTCATTATTTTATTTTCAATAACACTAATTTTTGTTGCTTTAATTTTAGGCATTTAATTTCTACTTTTTTCTCATCATGACAACATTAATATTTTTAGTATTAATTAAAATTAGTTAATTGGCTTCCCAGATGGTGCCAGTGATAAAGAACCCACTTGCCAATGCAGGAGACGTGAGAGATACAGGTTCAGTCCCTGGGTCAGGGAGATCCCCTGGAGAAGGGCATGGCAACTCACTCCAGTACTCCTGCCTGGAGAATCTCAAGGACAGAGGAGCCTGACAGGCTACAATCTATAGGATCCAAAGAGTTGGACACGACTAAAGTGACCTAGCAAGCACACAAGCACATATATTTACCAGATTCAAGCTCTGCACCTTTTAATGCATCATTCTACATTTAGAACTAAATAATACTTGACCATACATTTGTTGAGTACTTCTGTTTATCTGGAAATCCCTATTGCATTTATCTATTTTGGAATCAAGTAATCTGACTTTTAGTTTCTTATGTTAATTATTATTATTATTGTCATTATTAATGTGTGAGTAGCTCTGTTAGCACTCAATCTCAAGGACTAGATGAGGAAGTCTACTTACTTTTGTTTCCCTTTTAAGCCCTCAAGCTGACATTTCTCTGCAGGAATTGGTCTTAGCTCATAACTGAGAATTTTTCAACAGTTGAACTTGAAGAATCCTGCTGGGTTATTTCTATGTTGAATGGTTATTAAAATATTATTATGATATTTTAAATAATTATTAATGTTTTATTATGTTCATGTAACAAAACTTATCTACTTCATAATTTTATTTTACTTGCTATTCCAAGTCAAATAGTCATTAGATATATTTGCTTCCAAATCAAGTGAGACATTTAAATATGATGCACTATTCTCATTGACTGAGTTCTCTTTAGAGCAGGAAGTAGTCACCTACTTGATATTATTTGAGAAATGTGGAGAGAGCTTTCTCCTCCTCTGTCTCACACTATCTCAAGTTTTATCATTAGAGATTCAGTACTTGGTGTTTGTCATCAGATGGTGCCCTTTAAAATGTGAATGTCCTTGGGAAAATTGACTCTTCTCATTGTCAGTCATCAAGTTTCTTGTGAATTTGCTCTTACCCACTGTAAGTGTGAATGGAGACATAAAATAAGATGAGAGAGAATAAGAATTGGGTGGGAGGAACTGTGATATTGAGGAAAAAGCTCTAACTGCATCAACATTTTGCATCTTTCATCCTTGACTCTCAAAGAATATTATTCAAATTATCATTATGCTTTGAAAGAGTTAACAAAATGTAAGTCTCTGTTTTTAAGACGTTCCTTCAAAATAATCAATAAATATTTACTGTATGTCTCTTCTATGCCATACTTATTGCTCAGCACATCACACAAAGCAACCCCATTTGCCTGAAGAGATTGAGGCTTGGAGAAATTGAAAAACTTTCTGAAGGTCATGCAGCTAGGCATAAGATCTTAACCTCTAAACTCTATTTATTCTTAGGGTATTGGGGAACAATTGGATAGCTCCAATTAGAAAAGTGACATGATCAAATTGTATTTTAGAAACATCACACTGGGTGCTGAATAGATTGGAGGGAGATAAGACTAGAGTCAGGCTAGAAGTTAGAAAGCTATTGCAATTATCTAAGCATGACCTGAATGTTGCCCAGGAGGTGGAAGTAGAAATGAAAATAAGTAGATGGATTCAAGCAAGATTTGAGAGTAGGCATCAACAGAATTTAACAAAAAGATGATCCTTGGGTTTCCCATTTGGGCAACCAGGTAGATAGATTGTTTTTTATCCGTTGGAGCTGTTATGACAAATATACCATAGACTTGGTGGCTTAAACAACATACCAACAATTATTTATTTCTCATAGTTCTGGAGTCTTCAAGTCCAAGATCAGGGTACTGACAGATTTGGTATCTGGTGAAAACTCATTTCCTGCTTTACAAATCACCATTTTCCTCACTGAGTCCTCACATGATACAGAACTCTGAGCTCTTCCTCCTCTTACAAGGCACCAGCTCCATTGTGGGGGACCCAACCACATGACCTCATCCAAACCAAATTACCTCCTAGAGCTCCACCTCCAAATGCCATCACACTGGGGATTAGGCTTCAACAACTCAATCTGAGGAGGGACACATACGTTCAGTTTATGTTGCCTTTCGCTAAGATGGGAACACAGAAAAAGAATTGGTTTGGGAGTTGGGTATCTATGTGAGGGGGTGGATAATGTTGAGCTTTGAACACATGGCTTTGTGGTGTCTGAAATCTCCAAATGCAGATGTCCAATAAACAGTTTCCTATATTGGCCTGAAGCTCAAGTTAAGAGACGTGGGCTGGAGATATAAATCTGGAGGTTATCAGAGTATGGATGGAAAGTAGATGAGATCACCCTGGAAAAAGTGCAAAGTAAGAAGAGAAGCCAGCCCTGCAACATGTCTGAAAAACAAAATAAAACAAAAGTAAATTAAATCAATATGCCTAAAGATCCCAGGCAAAAAGGGAATCCACCGAGAAAATGAGAAGGACCGGTTAGAAATGTACAAGCAGGCACTGTGGGAGAACAGGAGCCCAGAAGGATCAAGTTTCTGATGGGAGGAGTGCTCAGCTGGCTCAGTTTTTGTACTGTTGCTGGTTAGCACGAAGGAGGTTATTGGAGGTTATTGGTGACATGAGGACAGCAGAGTACACGACAAAAACTAGACATCAGTCTTCCTCTAGTTGCTAAATGGATGCATAGTATAGTGTAAATCTTGACATAAGCCTGAGAAAAGTACATAAATCTGAGAAAAATAAGATTCAGGCATCTTCCTTGTCAATGAGTATTACTTTTATTATTCCAGATTCTTTGTGCACACTAAAATCATGCATTACCCTAATTGGCATTTTACTTTCATTTCTGAAGGCAATTCAGTTCTAATTTTACAATCTGATTTTTTTTCAAACTCGATGATATTCTTAATGATGGCAGCATAAATTTGAAATATTAAGAGAGTCTTGATTTTTTTTTTTTTTAATACAGGTGCTCTCTGACAAACGAAGCAAAGAGAGAGCAGGTAAGTCTCTTTGAGGAAATCTGTTTTACTGATTGTCTGTGAAAGTTGTTTAAAGAGCCTTGCCTAGTTGCTATAAATTTAAGCATACCACATGTCTTGCAGAGTAATTGATAGTCACAGTATGATGTTAAATCTGAGTGTATTCTACATCTTGAAGACTGGATCGGTTCACTTAGTTTTTCCCTTGTCTTCATGCAGACATATAGTGGGTTTAATTCATACATGCAGAAATCACTTTGCATAACTATATCTCTTTTGGTAGTCACTTTGCTATATATACAAATATATATATATATAGCAAAAAATAATCATTATACATCTGAAGCTATTAGTACTATACTGTTATATGTGAAAAAAATTAAGGAAACTTAAAAAAGAAATTCCTTTGCATAACCAGACTTTGTCTTGAAATATGTACTATAGAAAAAGTAGTAAGAAAATAACAGCTGTACCAAAACAACTGCTAAGTCCTCTTGACAAATAAAGAAAAGTAGCAATTTTTATTGTTGTATCTGCTATATTTGGAAATGTTATACATAAGTCAAAATTTATGTAATGCATAAATCAAAGTGCATCTTAATTTATTGACTTTCTTATTTCAATAACTACATAAAATAAGAAAAACTCCCTGGAACCATCACTTCTTACCATCTGTTTAGCAACTGTTGTTTTATTTGAACAGTTCTTTATTTGACCAGTCATTGTGGACACATCATTCTGAATCTTCTCATTTGTCCTTACTTCATATGGTCATTTAAATGTTTACACTTGAAAGGAAACCACTTCAAAAACTTCGTGTGATTCCATTATCCACATTCTTCACATGTGGAAGATAATGTGTTTCTGGAAAACTTCAATGAAAAAATTAAAACTTCTTGTTTCTGAGTTAATATCTTTAGGGCCTTTTTTGAAATAAATTTGTCAAATAGTGCCACTAAAAATAATACTGTATTGCTGCCCTGATTTTTGGTAACCATCATTATTTTTGTTTTCAATGGCCTCTTTTTCTTTAATCTGTTGGAGAAAACTTTTAGTTCCTATTCAAAAACCCAAGATCTCAGCTTCAGCTTAAATTAGCCTCAGCTTTGCAAAGGTCTCTGGATATAGTCATCTACTGTTCTATCTCTTGGGGAGACTTGCAAGGAGACGTTCACACTGGACCACCAGGCAAAGTGACTGGCTGGAAATGCATCACAAAAACATCCTTGATAATGTGCTGGCCCCACCAACTGTACCAAGAATCACCAAACAGAGTTGCTCCTGCCATTCTGTGAAGTGCTTATAGCATCAAGCATGCACAATTTTGTCCATATCCATTTTTATATTTGGAGAAGGACATGGCAACCCACTCCAGTATTCCTGCCTGGAGAATCCCATAGACAGAGGAGCTGGCAGGCTACAGTCTGTGGAATCGTAGAGTCGGACACAACTGAAGTGACTTAGCATGCATGCATGCATGCATTTTTATATTTGAGACCTTAATGGTACATAACCCTCAACCACCTGACACCTGAGTGGGATATAAGCAACACCTGTTTTTAAAATCTTATGAATGTGTCCCAAATTGTAAACTATGCCCTAAGTAGAACACTCTGTGCTTCATCACTTTTTGTTAAAATTCCAACTCAAGCTCAAGGGGTCGATCTTGCATTTACGTCAGCAAAGACTGTTTCAGTCCAGAAATCACGAAATGGGGGATTTACACAAATAAGCAGCGTGCTAAGGTTTTAATTAAAATGTGATAGATTTATTTTCTTTTTATCATAAGCAAACCCAACTTGTTATAGTTAAAGGATATTTTCCATCATACAAAATTACAGTCAAGAGAGTAAATAAGAAACAACTCCCACTAACTTCTGGCCAGAAATGACAAGTACTTTTCTAACAAATCTCCAATGAGGAATTTCAGCTTTGATGGCTGTGATCTGGTATAAAAGTACCAGATTGGATGTGCAGCTTATCCTTCAGTATCCAGGTATCGTGCAGTGGGGGTTCAGTCTACCAGAGACTCAGTTTTTAGCTGCTTATCTACTCTGCCAGCTAGTGTTTCATCTTGACATAAAAAAAAAAAAAGCATTGGCATTGGCAAGCAAGCCAGCAGAATCTAGAAAAGAGTCAAGTCAGTTTTCACATAAATATTTATGCAAAGTGCTCTGGGAATAGGAAGTATTGGTGAAGGGTGTCTGAGGACAATTTTTCTGCACACATAAATCAGAGGAGAATTTTTGAAGCCTAATTCAGATTTCCATGCAAATGTGAAACCATCCATAAGTTTGGACTTTTCAATTACAGCTGCCCTCTTTTTTTTAATCTCATTTTTCAAATTAAATTAACAATTTAAATTTTTAGCGGTCATTCTTTCCTGCTGTTTGTAAGATGTGAAGTCAGCTCCCCTAGTTTTTGGCTTCCCGTTGTTGCTTCTTGACTGGAGGTTTCAAGAGCTTCTATCTGTATGCTTTACCAAAATGCAATATGGAGGTCAGACAGAATAGGCTATTGAGTATATAGGGACATAAGATATAACATGACATAGAAGAAGGACATGCCATGACGCAACCTCACTGTTTGTCCTTGTAAGGTGATTCCTTATGATTCTTTCTTGTGTGTTAGAATGGTATGATCTCTATTTTCCTCTGGTCTCAGTCACTGGAAAGGGATAAATGGGGAGCCCAGTGTAATAGAAGCGGAGGCACAAGGAGGCAGTGGTCTAAGGCCAGTCAGCGTTACACTCACTAACAAATTAAGAGACGGTGTCGCCAAGTAACTACACTGTTTTTGAAGGAGTTTAAACTGTCCAACCGGACAAAATATTTTAGCCTAGTAATAGAAGAAACATTTGCTATGATAACAAATGGAGTAAATTCTGAGTTTGTGCCTGTCATACTGTGACCTTTGTGAGATAAAAAGTCAAAATGGAAATGAGTGGTACATACTATGGTATGACTTCCCTAATGACTTTTCATTTTGAAAAGTTAATATAAATGTTTAAATGCTAACCCATATGGTTATGGTTGACTTAATCTGACCTTAAATTCAGTTTCTCATGGGGTGTGTTTTTTCTTTCTTCAAATTTGTAAGTAGGAGACCAAATTCCAGTGTTGCTCACTATCAAGAATTTTGAATCTTGCACTGGCATGCTGTTTTTCTCATACAACATATATTTTTGCTTCCAGATTGTAAAAAAGAAAAGAAATTCTCTTCCATTTAGAAAACCATTTGAAAACCTAAGGAAAATAAGGTCACATCTGAAGAAATTGCTTACATTTTTTTCTCCATAATTTCATTAGGGTAGCAGGGACAACTCCTCTAAGCACAGTCTCAGAGGGATTTTCATGGCTATAAGTATTCCTCCTTCCTGGAAGCACTTAATTACTTTCTGCCCCCTCAGCTTCATGTGGTACGGCATTTTGTTAGACCCATTATCGAGAGTATGAAGACTGTCTCAAAAAGAATTTTCCCAGGTGTTAGAGATGCAGAATATGCAGGTAGTCAAAAGTGCAGCCAAATCCAGTGACCGTGAATAGAAGCATATGCTATGGAATGTTCACATTCTTCCATTTCACTGGAATTTAACTGTAGTGACAGATGCCCAAGAGCGAGAAATCCCCAGTGCCCCTCACCAATCTCAACTGAAAATTATAGCTTCATTTTAATTCAGAGTAATGAACGTCTACTATGTCCCTAGCACTGTGCAAGGTCTTAGCAACACAAAGATAAATGAGATAAAATTATCCCTCCTTCAAGAAACTTACCCAACTCGAATCTCCTTCTCTTAAGATTACTTTAGCAAAACCAGAGCTTGTCAGTAAATGTGTGACTAGTGAAAGTTACAATCACTTAATACGTTTTCAAATTGTGATTTCCTATGGCTATATAAAGAGAAGCCATTACCATTTGTGGCAGTATGCCCACATGAGGCAAAAGGAAAGCATCCAGTGTATGCGGAGAGGAAACTTGGTTTTATTTTATATTAATTTGTATGAATCTCTATCATAAAATGCAAGTGCCACATAAAGCTTAAGAGCTATATAAATCTAGTTCACATTCTTTCCCTCCATATTTGAGTTGTGCCAGCTTATTCTGGATGCTTAGTTATAGCCCTTGGAAGCTGCCAATTTAAATACCGAGGGAAAGGAGAGTGGTTTTTATCCACCATTCCTACCTCTTGCAGCTGGTGTTCAAAGTCTTCTCCAGGGCAGTGCTTCCTAAGTATCTGAAAGACTCCCATGTAGCAGGAAGTCAGGGAAACTGTCAAACCAGCAAAGATGACATTTGTTTTACCTGAAGAATTCAGGTGACTTTCGTGTTCCTACTCCTTCCACTTGAAATGTTTGTCCCCCAGCACTTAGCATGGCTGTCTTCTCATCATCCAACTTGCATCCACTGCTTTTAAAACTTTTCTCTGCACACTCTATCTGAAGAGGTTGGCTCCCCCAACCCCAGTTTTTATCTCTGCAGTCTCTTTGTTTCCCTCACAGCACTTGTCGGAATTTGATTTTTTCCTTCCATCTTCCTTCCTTTCTTTCTTCCCATTAGACTATCCCTTGTGCTCAGCAGGCTGCTGCTACATAACAGATGCTCAAAAACATTTGATGAGTAGAAGAATCCCTGAACAATTGTTTTATATTAATACAATTATGTACCATCCATAGAAAAACATATATGCAGGAGGAAAACCATTGTGTTTATCCAGCTGCTTTGTGACACTCTTGGCACATTGCTAGGTACCCAGTTTGAAGAACTGGAATTTTAAGTCTGGGGTATTAGGGGGAAATAGAGGATCATGTTTATTGAGTGCCTACTGTGTTCCAGATTATGATAGATTATCTATGAATATTCACTCATTCAATCCTCAAGAAGCCCTATATCATAAGGGGTATTGTCCTCAGTTTTCACATATAAAAAATAAGGATCAATGAGATTAAATTGCTCAATGAGTATCAAAGTTGGAATTTAAACTTGATTCTATCTGATTTTTAAGCGCATGTAAAAAAAAGTAAATCAAAGAGTTAGTCTCTCAATCATGTCCAATTCTTTGCAACCCCATGGACTGTAGCCCTCCAGGCTCTTCTGTCCATGTTTTTCATTAAACAAATACTTCTCAAGGAGTATAGTCGGGTGGGGGTGGGGACTGGGAGTTGTTAGTTGCTACTGCTTGTCCATCCATAAACTCAACCACTGTATTTTATGTATTCATAAATTTATTGAGTTAAATTGAATAAGCATTATGATTCATTACATAATGAATACAAAGAAGGACAAGACAGTGCCTTCCATCAAGGTGCTCACAGTTTGTGAGGAAGAGAATAAACAATACATAAAGTGATCAAAACATGTGGATATTTTCTGTTATATTTATATTTCTGCAACTTAGAATATAAATATGGCAAGGACACAGGAGGATCCTTAAAATCTAAGAAAAATTACTGTTTCAAATATTTAATGAAATTTTATTTTAAAATTCCCTCATAAATAGTAATAGTAATCATTTATAAAAAATGAGTTCTGGAGACCAAAATTGAAGCAAACCAAGAGGTTTGATCTTAGGGCCGCTGCTGTTGCTTCTTCTTTTTTTTTTTTTTTTTTCTGACCGCACCATGCAGCATGTGGGATCTTAGTTCCCCAACCAGGGATGAAACCTGTGCCACCTTCAACGAAAGTGTTGGAGTCTTAACCGCTGGACCACCAAGGGAGACCCTGTTGTTGCTTCCATAGTGCCTTGGAAGAAGCCAGACTTGAGCAAATCCTAAATGACAAAAGGCAAATCAGTACCTGATTTTCCCCTTTGTTGTTTCTTTGAAAATTAGGCCTATTCTTCTAGAGGGTAAAAGACTTGGAATAGAGGAGACCATGACCAGAAAGCAGAAAAGCAGTTACAGCACTTGGAAACTTATTTGTTGGCAACAGGGAAAGAAGAATATCTTGTTAAGAGAATCTTTCTTTGTTCTGGATAATTTCTTCCATCAGGAGCATTGAAGTATTAATGCATTTTGTTTTTCAGTACCATTTATTGCAAGTAATAGACCTAAGCCAAAACCTATCCTTTTCACCTTATGCCCTATTTGTTTCATGAACTGAAAGGAAAATATAAAAAATTTCTGTTTAATAACAGCATGATTTTATGTTTTTATTTGCTACTTTTAATAAAAATGGATCTCTCTACTTTTATGCATAGCATGTTGGTTTCTTACATAAAGTTAATGTTGAAAATAAAGTATTATTTCATTTTGCAGTTTTACAATATACCCACATCTTATAAATAGATTTGAGATTAGTCAATGTTTATATTTATTATTCTTAAAACTGCAATCTCTATAAATAGTGCATTAAGGAAAATACCAGAGTTAAAAGGCAGCCATAACTTTTGCTTTTGAAATTGCCTTATATAAGTATGCTGTATTCAAATATATACTCTTGAAAGCATCTTTCACACACCATTATTTTCACTGCACTTTTATTATAAATAAATATAGTCCCATGGAAAATTTTAAATCATATTGACTGCACCATTACTACAGATGAATAACTTTGATGTATATTTATCTCTAGCCATTATTCAGTCTTTGGAAATACTGCTAGGTCTAAATGATTTCTTGTAGGCTCCAGGTGTTTTGTGAAGCTGCCCCTTCCCCTAGGTAGCACTGAAATTATCTATTTGAAAATATGGGACTTTTTATGAAACATTGTCCTAATCCAAAAAGTTGAACATATTCTTTAAAATAAGAATATTTTGCCCCATATTATGTTTTACAGAATTTAATCGTTGAATACTGTTCAGTTACAGCCCTCAAATTTATGTGTATGTCTTTTGTTAACATCCTCCTCTAAGAGAGGAACAGAGATTCCAAAATCACATTAATGTATGGGCACCATCACCAAGAGCTGGCAATTGTGGTTCTTCTCACCCGGCATCAGAACCTTCCAATCTGGACACATGGTGGCCCCTCTGCTCCTTTGCTGGCCAGCACCTTAATCTCCCATGTTGTCCACTGAGCACACTCTGCTCTCTCACTCCTTGGAGAAACAAGATGTTCCCTGACCTCCCCACCTGCTAAATTCCTCTTCACATTCAAGAGGCAGATCAGAGGCTAATCCCTCTGTTGAACTTTCCCTTACTCCCCCAAGCAGAGTAAACCCAGCACATGACAAGTTATGATGCTCCCTGTCATGGCTCCTGTAACAGTCAATTAATTCTACTGCAAGGTCCTTGAGATCAGACCAAGATTGATCATTTTTTGTTTCCTTGGCACATGCACATCCGGGATTGTTGATAAATTTTCGTCAAATGAATGAATGAATGAAATAATTGTGCATTTTTATGTTTGTAACAATCCTTTGAGGTAAGTAATATAGTATTCCAGACAAATCATTTGGAAAAAGTTTCAATCTTTTTGTTTGTCAGTTAATAGATGCATATGCTGTAACAAATCATTTTCATGCCTATTAACCTCAGTTCATACTGTTCATGGGGTTCTCAAGGCAAGAATACTGAAGAGATTTGCCATTCCCTTCTCCAGTGGACCACGTTTTGTCAGAACTCTCTACCATGACCCGTCCATCTTGGGTGGTCCTACATAGCACCACCCTTATGGCAGAAAGCGAAAAACTAAAAAGCCTCTTGATGAAAGTGAAAGAGGAGAGCGAAAAAGTTGGATTAAAACTCAACATTCAAAAAACTAAGATCATGGCATCTGGTCCCATCATTTCATGGCAAATAGATGGGGAAACAGTGGAAACAGTGAGAGACTTTATTTTCTTGGGCTCCAAAATCACTGCAGATGGTGACTGCCACCCATGAAATTAAGAGACGCTTGCTCCTTGGAAGAAAAGCTATGACCAACCTAGACAGCATTAAAAAAAAAGTGTCTCTTAAAAAGCAGAGACATTACTTTGCCAACAAAGGTCTGTCTAATCAAAGCTATGGTTTTTCCAGTAGTCATGTATGGATGTGAGAGTTGGACTATAAAGAAAGCTAAGCACTGAAGAATTGATGCTTTTGAATTGTGGTATTGGAGAAGACTCTTGAGACTCCCTTGGACTGCAAGGAGATCCAGCCAGTCAATCCTAAAGGAAATCAGGCCTGAATCTTCACTGGAAGGACTGATCGTGAAGCTCCAATCCTTTGGCCACCTGATTTGAAGAACTGACTCAGTGTAAAAGAACCTAATGCTAAGAAAGATTGAAAGCCAGAGGAGAAAGGGACAACAGAGGATAAGATGGTTGGATGGCATCATCGACTCAATGGACATGAGTTTGAGCAAGCTCTGGGAGTTGGTGATGGCAGGGAAGCCTGGCATGCTGCAGTCCATGGGGCTGCAGAGCATAGGACACAACTGAGCAACTGAACTGACTGAACTTCAGTTACTGAAATAAGCCTCATTTTACTAATATACATATCGGGCATAATTTTTATGTGGGTTATATGGATAACAGATGGAGAGTACTGAGTTTGATGCCTACATGTGGTCAGTGCATGGTGGCAATTACTTGCCTTATTATTATTAATAATAATTAGATCTGTTCAAAGTTCCCATATTCACCTAAAACAACAACCTGTGTTTACTGAGTACCCAAATGATGCATGATAAAGCATTTTAACGGTGGACACAAGGCCATAAATCGAAAAAAAGAAGGAGAAGTCAAGATGTTCTAACTTTTAAGATATCAAAGCTCATTCTTTACTAGTTATCTTGAATAAGTCACATTCTGTTTCCTCAGATATAAAATATGAGAAGTGTTTTGTTTCAGTAATAGAAGTACTATGACCACTTAATGTAACAATTATAAGTTTCAATTATAATAATGTAATTATTGTAGAAGTACTATGACCACTTAATGTAACAATTTATAATAAGTTTTACATAATGAATAAGTACACCCAGCCTACTACTCTGAAAGGAAATTTATGGACGAGATATTCATATAATTTCAAAAACCAACATGATAACTTAACTATAATAAATGAAACCAAAAAGAAAGTTAAATGATTGTGTACTTAATTTATAATATTCAGCTTGATGATATTAAAAGGTATAATGAAGCAATCTGATACTTATAATGAATAGGTTTGGATTTTAAAAAAGGTAAGAATATAAGAAGCCACTTGATGGAAGAGGTATAGGAATATGAAGGAGTGGAGATAAGGATGGAATTAGAATAAAACCAGGGTTGAGATGAGTAATAACAGACTTATGTGTATGATAAAAGGCAGGATCAGTTCAGTTCAGTTCAGTTCAGTCGCTTAGCCATGTCTGACTCTTTGCAACCCCATGAATCACAGCACGCCAGGCCTCCCTGTCCATCACCAACTCCCGGAGTTCACTCAGACTCACGTCCATCGAGTCAGTGATGCCATCCAGCCATCTCATCCTCTGTCGTCCCCTTCTCCTCCTGCCCCCAATCCCTCCCAGCATCAGAGTTTTTTCCAATGAGTCAACTCTTCGCATGAGGTGGCCAAAGTACTGGAGTTTCAGCTTTAGCATCATTCCTTCCAAAGAAATCCCAGGGCTGATCTCCTTCAGAATGGACTGGTTGGATCTCCTTACAGTCCAAGGGACTCTCAAGAGTCTTCTCCAACACCACAGTTCAAAAGCATCAATTCTTCGGCGCTCAGCCTTCTTCACAGTCCAACTCCATAAACCATAGCCTTGACTAGATGAACCTTTGTTGGCAAAGTAATGTCTCTGTTTTTGAATATGCTATCTAGGTTGGTCATAACTTTCCTTCCAAGGAGTAAGTGTCTTTTAATTTCATGGCTGCAGTCACCATCTGTAGTGATTTTGGAGCCCAGAAAAATAAAGTCTGACACTGTTTCCACTGTTTCCCCATCTATTTCCCATGAAGTGATGGGACCGGATGCCATGATCTTTGTTTTCTGAATGTTGAGCTTTAAGCCAACTTTTTCACTCTCCACTTTCACTTTCATCAAGAGGCTTTTGAGTTCCTCTTCACTTTCTGCCATAAGGGTGGTGTCATCTGCATATCTGAGGTGATTGATATTTCTCCTGGCAATCTTGATTCCAGCTTGTGGTTCTTCCAGCCCAGCGTTTCTCACGATGTACTCTGCATATAAGTTAAATAAGCAGGGTGATAATATACAGCCTTGACGTACTCCTTTTCCTATCTGGAACCAGTCTGTTGTTCCATGTCCAGTTCTAACTGTCGCTTCCTGACCTGCATACAGGTTTCTCAAAAGGCAGGTCAGGTGGTCTGGTATTCCCATTTCTTTAGAAACTCCTAATTATTGCAGTAAACAAAAATGCACTCCTTCATTTCCTTCCCCAACTGCACGCTTCTAGGAAATGTAAGATCTTTACTAAGAATCATTGGCTTGGAGGGAAAGCACATCAGTGCATTTGACTTTCCACATGCAGGCACGAATCTAGCAGCATGACTTGAGGTTGGGATACCACGTAGACTGGGACTGAGAGTGTATTTTGCAACTTGTTCCTCCAACTGCCTGGTGCCAACTGTGGCATGCTAGTTCTAACAGTCTGTAGACACTTCAGATGCTTGCTGGACACCCTGCTTAAATTCATGGCCTTGAAAGAATCTCTTTCCAAGTAGGAGGCATAAGCAAAATTTCATGCTTCTAGTCAAAAAAATAACACCTCTGAATGAATGAGTATACAGTGCAAACCCGCTATTCCATTTAAATAGTTACATATATGGTGGTTTTCCTTTTCACTGAACTCCTGTGTAAAGTGAGACCACAACTTTTGTTCATCTTTTGAGCATTTCAGTGAGTTTTAAAACTTCTATTCTTAGCTCTATTCTATCTGTTCTTAGCTCTAAAATTCACATCAAAATCAATCTGACATTTGATAACAATCAGCAGCTCAAATTAACAAACTCAGCCTTGGATAGGATTTTAATTCATCTATGAAAGTCATCTTCCAATTGTGGAAGCAAACCAATTTCTCTTCTGGAAAATTCAGTAAACACATGCTTGTTAGACTATGTCAATTTTGAGTTATATTGTAAGGTTTCTGAAAGGTACAATTGAGTTATATAATAACATACAAGATGAATTTAGATTTTTACGTGTAAAATACATCCACATCCTTACTCCTTATGGCCTTTTTTAAAAAAAATAAGCAATTCTGTGTTCCCTATCACCCATAGGATGAAATCCAGAAAACTTGTCTGGCCATCAGAGTTCCTTAACAGTCTGACTGCAACTTACCCCTACTCCCTTCCCACGCTGTCAGACAACACCTCAGTCCCTCTTCTAGCTGTCTGTATTTCCTTCCTCACAAACATCATTCAGGCCAGACACAGTTGCTTCTGGGCCTGCAGTTGAACCCCTACTTCGTCATGTAATCACTTTACTTTCAGAGTCAGCTTTTTTCATAAGTACAAAGCAGAGGGCATTAAATGATGTAATGTACACAATGCATAGCACAGACTCTAGCACACAGTGGGTCCTCCAGAGCTGGGAGTCCCTCTCTCCTCCTTTTAAAGGTCTTTATCTCAAAATCTATAAAAACACTGTCTTTGAGGCCAGGCCAAATTCTACCTCTGTGAAAATTTCCCTTGAGACCTTAGCTGAAAGTACTCACTCATTTACAGATGAAGATACTGGATACAGAGAAACTAAGTAGCTTGGGGCTTCATTACTGGTTCAGTGTAAAGCATAGATTCCAGCCTAAGTGATCCAGCACTAGTGTGTGTGCTTTTATTTTTAAACAGGATATAGATTTTAAAAAAATAACTCAAGATGTAATTTGTGTACCAAATGTTTCACTCATTCAAAATGTACAACTCAAAAAAAAAGTGTACAATTCAATGGTTTGTACTGTAATCACAAAGGTGTGCAGCCATCACCACAATCAGTTTGAGGATATATTCATTACTCCAGTAACAATCCCCCCACACCTATTAGCAGTCACTTTGCATTTCCCCTCAATCTTACCCTCTAGTCGCCTATTCTGGACATTGCATATAAATGGACTCATAAAATATGTGGTCTCCTGTGCCTTGTAACTCTCTTCCCATGATGCTCTCAAGGTTCATCCACACTGTGGCACATATCAGTACTTCATTTCTCTTTATTGTTGAGTGATATTCTGTTGTATGGATAAGCCTTATTTAATCTATCTGTTCATCAATTTACAGACATTTGGATTCTTCCCACCTGTTGGCTTATGATTAATATTATTACAAATCTTCATCTACATGTTTTTGTGTGAACATATGTTTTTCGGGCTTCCCAGGTGGCTCAATGGTAAAGAATTCACCTGCCAATGCAAGAGATGCAGAAGACGCAGGTTCGATCCCTGGGTTGGGAAGATGCCCTGGAGGAGGAAATAGCAACCTACTCCAGTATTCTTGCCTGGAGAATGCTATGGACAGAGGAGCCTGGCAGGCTACAGTCCATGGGGTCGCAAAGAGTCAGACACAACTAAACAACTGAACATGCACGCATGTATTTATTGTTCTTGCGTACATATTTATAATTGCTGGGTCATATGGTAACTCTGTGTTAAACATTTCAAGGAACTGCCAAACTGTTTTTCAAAGTGACTATATCAGTTTAAATTCTTACCAACAATGTGTGAGGGTTTCAATTTCTCCACATCCTCACCAATGCTTATTATTATCTGACTTTATAGTCATCCTGGTGAGTATGAATTTGTAGTTTTAATTTGTATTTCCCTAATGACTAATGATATTGTACATCTTTTCATATGCCTATTGGCCACTTGCATTATCTTCCTTGAAGAAATGTCTGTTAAGCTTTTTAAAGTTATTTTTAAGCCCATTAAATTAAAAAAAATTTTTTTAATTTATTTTTGACCACACCTTGTGGCATGTGGGATCTTAGATCCCCAACCAGGGATTGAACCTGTGTCCCCTGTAGTGGAATTGCAGAGTCTTAACCCCAGGACCACCAGGGAGGTCCCTAAGCCCATTTCTAAATTGGGTTATTGTCTTTTTAAAGTGTTGAGTTTTGGACTTTTTAAATATATTCTTGTGTACAAGACATTATCAGGTATACGGTTTGCAAATATTTTCTCCCATTTTGTGAGGTGTCTTTTCACTTTCTTGATGACGTTCTTTGAAATACAAATTTTTAAAACTTTGATGAGTTGCAGTTTATTTTTTCTTTTGTTGCTTCTGTTTGTTATGTTGCTTATATCTAAGAAAGCTTTGCCTAACCTAACCCAAGTTCATGAAAATTTACTCCTATGTTTTCTTCTAAAAGTCTTGTGGTGTTAGCACTTGCATTTAGGCCTGTGATCACTTGGAATTTTTTGTGTGTGGTCTAAGGAAGGAGTCTAACTCCAGACTTTCCCATGTGGATATCCAATTGTTCCAGCATTAACTTGCTGAAAAAACTATCTTTCCTCTACTGATTTGACACCCTTGTTGAAAAAGAGCCTATGTACTTAGTTGCAATACTGTGCTCTGTCTGTCATCTCTACTGTCTGTCCATCAGGTTCCTTCGTCCTTACGAACTACCTTTTCTTCGATCATACCGTGCTCTTCCACACGTCCATTCTTGCTGTCTGTCTTGAATGCAGCTCCCCATTTTGTCTGCTGTCTTGAATACCAGCTTAAATGGAATCTACTTTGTCTAGTTGTTGTGGCTTTACCTGCAGCACATTATTTAGTTTTTCTAAATGTTTTATTTGTCATACGGATCATTATCTAGTTATGGACAATTCTTCTGCTTTAAAGAAAACTATCATTCTCTTTCTCCAAGCACCTGGCACAGTGTCCAGCATATTATAGACACTGTAAGTTTAAATCTGTTGAAATGAATTAATGAACATAGCCTTGGCTAGGAATTTTAGGGCCTATAAGAAATCCAGGAAGATCCTAAAGATATCAAGAGTTCAATAAATATAAAAGTTAATAAAACGAAAACTGCAACCCACAGTGAAAACATCATTTCTCATGCTTCTGATAAATTTCCTGCAGACTTATCATTGCTATATCACTGTTAAGAACAGAGAAAGCTAGTAAAAATTTTACAGGTTGATAAAATATTTTGTGAGCTAATGCACTTTAAAAATGTATTTTACAGATCGCATTACTAAAAATATTCTTAAATCGATTTTGTTAATATCTTTCGCATAGTTTTTATAGCATATTTTTAAAAGATTAAGAATATTTTAGTTGCCAGTCCACAGCCATTTTCCATGCACATGCATTGGCCCTTATTTTAAAAGATAATTGATTTATAAAGATGTTTATGGGACCAGTATTATACACAGCTATCGGAAACTAAGGTCTGTGTAATGCTGCGGCAAATACCAGTAAATAACCATAAAATAAGAGGAAGACACTTTTCCAGGCCCAATTCTAAGAAAAAAAAAAAAAAAAGAAACAAAAGAAACCTAAATCGAATGCTTTATTTCTTCTTGTAAAAATTTTCTTTAATTGATTTATTTCAAATTAGAAAATAATATATGCTTGGGCAAGCTGGAGAAGTAATGTAAGATATATAAAGTAAAAGTAAATCATCCCCTCTTTCATTCTTACTGCCACTGTGAAGCAACCAATTTTGATAGTTAAATTGTTAGAATATTCTCTTTTCTCTTTAAGCATTCACATACCTTTAAACATATCTCAGATACCTATTGCTGTGTGACAGATTACCCCAAAAGAGGTGAGGTGGGATTATTACCAGCCATCTTTGCAGTCTACCCAACATTCAAACCTTTTTTGTGTGTGGTTTGGTCTAGATGAAATGAATGCATAATAATGTATTACTATAAAACTCTTCTTCTTAAGAATATGTTATAGACATACTCAAGATCATGAAGATCTAATTCCCCTGTCACCTTCTAGTTTCTTAATGCATATTGCCCACACTCATATGTGGGCTTCCCAGGTGGTGCTAGAGATAAAGAAACTGCCTGGCACTGCAAGAGACTAAAAAGGCTCAGGTTTGATCCCTAGGTTGGGAAGATCCCCTGGAAGAGGGCATGGCAACCAGCTCCAGCATTCTTACCTGGAGAATCCCGTAGACAGAGGAGCCTGGTGGGCTACAGTCTATGGGGTCGCAAAGAGTTGGACATGACTGAAGTGAGTTAGCATGTGCACACACACACATACATACATTTATATATGGTTTTGGTGAACTTTTTCTCTCCTCTTTTTTCAAATTACATTGTAATGATCCTTTACTCCCAACCTCTGCCCATTGAACCTTCTGGGACTCATGTACATAAGATAGCCCGAGCTGAGAACTGATGTGTTTCTTTCCAGACTTGCTCTGAGGAGGGCTTAGTCTAGTTCAGTTAACTCTGTACTCTTCAGTCATTTTATTTTATTGAAAGTAAAATCTTTTTCTCTTACAGGCAGATAAAACCCACAGTATCTGGGGGGAAAATGGCTAGTTTTATCTCCCCTCCCCCAATATTTATACTAGTATATTTTATTTTTATACTAGTATATTTTATATTTTATACTAGTATATTTTATTTATACTATACTAGTATACTAGTATACTATTTATACTAGTATATTTTATTTTTCTGTCTTATTGCATTTCTGACTTGATTGCAATGGTTTAAATGTGTTTCAGTTTTTAGAGTAAATCTCCTGTTAAGTTTCAATAAATATTCTTCATCAAATTTTAATCTTTATTATTATTATCTTAGCATTTTAATTAATAGTTGCATGGTCTTATCAAATGACCTTTTCATATTAATGTTAATTTCCTTTTTAATTTGTCTGTTTTATCATTGTTAAAAGTTGACTTCCTAATTTAAAACGTTTCTGCATTCTGAGAAATAATTTCACTGGTGGTAATGTATTGTGATTATTACACTATTATTAATATTCTTCTTTTTGAAATAAATTTCTAACTTAAAGGAAATTTCCAAAAATAGTCCAAAAAAGCATGTATACTCATTGACAGATTTACTATATAACCATTACCTAGACTGACCAATTTTTAATATTTTATCATTTAAAAAAAATTTTGTTCCATTTGCTTTATCAAATGATAAAGCACTCTCTCTGGTTAACTCACCCTTTGTTTTTGAAAAATGAAGCAAATACATGTGAACTTTTTGTCTTCTTTTTTTCCCACAAAATTAGCATTCTATTTTTGCTGTATTGTATTTTCATGTGTCACATAACAGTATATCCTGGAGAGTGCTTCTTATCAGTTTGAGATTCTTTATTAATTTATTTTTTAAATAGCTACATAGCACTCCACTGTGTGTATGAACCACAGTTTAACCAACTTATCTCTTATGTTTGGGCTGTTAGGTACTTTCCAAAATTTTGCAAATACAAGTAATGCTGAAAAGCATGATATTAAACATATGTGTTTTCATATGGCAAAAGTGTGTAAAGGTTACTTTCCAGAAATGGGATTTCTTGTCGCTTGATCAAATTCAGGATTCAGTTCATCGCTCAGTCGTGTCCGACCCTTTGCGATCCCATGGACTGCAGCACCCCAGGCTTCCCTATCCATCACCAACTCTGGGAGCCTGCTCAAAATCATGTCCATCAAGTCGGTGATGCCATTCAACCATCTCATCCTCTGTCGTCCCCTTCTCCTCCAGCCTTCAATCTTTCTCAGCATCAGGGTCTTTACCAATGAGTCAGTTCTTTGTATCAGGTGGCCAAAGCATTGGAGTTTCAGCTTCAGCATTAGTCCTTCTAATGAATATTCAAGCCTGATTTCCTTTAAGATAGACTGTCTTGATTTCCTTGCAGTCCAAGAGTCTTCTCCAACACCACAATTCAAAAGCATCAATTCTGCACTCAGCTTTCTTTATAGTACAACTCTCACATCCATACATGACCACTGGAAAAACCATAGCTTTGACTAGACGGACCTTTGTTGGCAAAGTAATGTCTCTGCTTTTTAATATGCTGCCTAGGTTGGTCGTAACTTGTCTTCCAAGGAGTGTCTTAATTTCATGGCTGCAGTCACCATCTGCAGTGATTTTGGAGCCCCAAAAAATAAATCATCTCACTGTTTTCCCTGTTTCCCCATCTGTTTCCCATGAAGTGATGGGACCAGATGCCATGATCTTAGTTTTCTGAATGTTGAGCTTTAAGCCAACTTTTTCACTCTCCTCTTTCACTTTCATCAAGAGGCTTTTTAGTTCCTCTTCACTTTCTGCCATAAGGGTGGTGTCATCTGCATATCTGAGATTATTGATATTTCTCCTGGCAATCTTGATTCCAGCTTGTGCTTCATCCAGCCCAGCATTTCTCATGATATACTCTGCATATAAGTTAAATAAGCAGGGTGACAATATACAGCCTTGACGTACTCCTTTCCCTATATGGAACCAGTCTGTAGTTCTGTGTCCAGTCCTAACTTGCTTCTTGACATGCATTCAAATTTCTCAAGAGGCAGGTCAGGCACTCTTCTTTTTAAGAATTCTCCAGTTTGTTGTGATCCACACAGTCAAAGGCTCTGGCATAGTCAATGGAGCAGAAGTAGATGTTTTTCTGGAACTCTGTTCCTTTTTTGGTAATCCAACAGATGTTGGCAATTTGATCTCTGGTTCCTCTGCCTTTTCTAAATCTAGCTTGAACATCTAGAAGTTCATGGTTCATGTACTTCTGAAGCCTGGCTTGGAGAATTTTGAGCATACTTTGCTAGCGTGTGTGAGATGAGTGCAATTGTGTGGTAGTTTGAGCATTCTTTGACATTGCCTGTCTTTGGGATTGGAATGAAAACTGACATTTTCCAGTCCTGTGGCCACTGCTGAGTTTTCCAAATTTGCTGGCATATTGAGTGCAGCACTTGCACAGCATCATCTTTCAGGATTTGAAATAGCTCAACTGGAATTCCATCACCTCCACTAGCTTTGTTCATAGTGATGTTTCCTAAGGCCCACTTGACTTCACATTTCAGGATGTCTGGCTCTAGGTGAGTGATCACACCATCGTGGTTATCTGGGTCATGAAGATCTTTTTTGTATAGTTCTCCTGTGTATTCTTGCCACCTCTTCTTAATATCTTCTGCTTCTGTCAGGTCCATACCATTTTTGTCCTTTATCGAGCCCATCTTTGCATGAAATGTTCCCTTGGTATCTAATTTTCTTGAAGAGATCTAGTCTTTCCCATTTTATTGTTTCCCTCTATTTCTTTGCATTGATCTCTGAGGAAGGCTTTCTTGTCTCTCCTTGCTATTCTTTGGAACTCTGCATTCAGATGGGAACATCTTTCCTTTTCTCCTTTGCCCTTAGCTTCTCTTCTTTTCTCAGCTATTTGTAAGGCCTCCTCAGACAGCCGTTTTGCCTTTTTGCATTACTTTTCCTTGGGGATGGTCTTGATCACTGCCTCCTGTACAATGTCAGGAACCTCCGTCCATAGTTCTTCAGGCACTCTGTCTATCAGATCTAATCCCTGAATCTATTTGTCACTTCCACTCTATAATCATAAGGGATTTGATTTAGGTCATACCTGAATGGTCTAGTAGTTTTCCCTACTTCCTTCAATATAAGTCTGAATTTTGAAATTAGAATAATTTTGCTTGGTCAAAATGCTTTGATTTATTTACATTCACACAAGCAATATGTAAAAGTGCTTGGTCCCACAGCCTCACCAGGTGAATATATTCTCAAGCTTTTAATTTTGCCAGTCTGGTAGGTGAAAGTGATATCGCAGTGAACTTTAAATTTACATTTCTCTTATTGTGAATGAAGATAAGTGTCTTTTCATATGTATAATGGTTGTTTTGTGTTTTCTATGTCTTTTGAATTATTATTCCTATCCTTTGCCCATCTTTTTGTCCATTTTTTGTCTTTTTCTACTCTTGAATTTTGAAAGTTTCCAATATATTAGGGATAATAGCCCTCTATCTGTAATATATATTAACAATATTTTCCCCCTGATTTGTCACCTGCCTTTCATCAAGGAGTTTTTGCCATGTAAAAGTTTGTTTTACTTGTGATGCTTTACTTTGAGTTGAATCTGTCTTTTCTTATATTGCATCTGAACTTTGGATCAAATGTAGAAAACAGGTCCACATACCTAGATTACAGCATAATTCACTCATATTTTCTTCTTGTTCTTATATGCTCTCCTTTATTGTTTCAACATAAAATATTATTATTTTAATATATTGCTGAATATCTGCTACCTTTAAATTTTAGTTTTTTGCACCTATGTTTATAGTTAAGATTAATTACAGTTTTCTATATGTTGTGTTATCTTTAATATAAAGTTATCCTGGCATTTTTAAGAGCAACGTCAGAATATTGGTTTTTCTAAATACTAAATATTATGACTCCAATTTGTATTATAATACTCCAGTGTTATTTCTACAAGATTCCACATAAATGGATAAAACTGGAGGTAAATCACTAACTTGCTTTTGCTTCCCAAACTCTTAGGCTTTCTCTGTTTACCTCTTAGAGATCCAAATATAAAATTCACAGAAATCCTCAGGAAGATAATTTGATTGATCATCAATTATTTAGATTCAGAGAATGCTGGAGCTGGATAAAAGATTATTAGTCCATCCTTTTCACCCTATAGACAAGGAAGCTGAAACCTTGCTTGGGTGACTTTCTTAGAGTTACTGTCACAAATGAGTGGTTAGTGGTAGAGCCAGGACAAGATGCCAATTTCCCAGACTCTTCATCCTATTCTAGTGCTCTTGCTTACTTTCCCCTCCCTGCTTTTAGGGGGAGTACTCACATGTTGGGCTTGGTGCAGATTCCTCCAGACTTACACTTTCAGTTAAGGTGAGTCAGTGTACCCAGTAAGAGGTGATCCTGCAGGAAAGTGAGTGCATACTTGGAAATTCAGAATCAAGCTTTGGGTGGAGTTATTTCTTCGGAATTTATGAGTGAAGCTCACTCACCCCGTCAAAGGCCATCAGAAGTTAAAGATCTATTAACACTTGGCCCCTGTTATTATTCTCACCGCACCCTCGCCCACTGAGATTTTCCCTAAAGCTCTCCAGCATCCTCTGCTGACCTCCAGGGAGACTGTTGTTACAAACAGCATGTAGATTATTATCACTTGACTGACAAAATTGTGCTGAGATGGTGTATCCATCTGTGCTCTACTGAAACCTGAAGAGAGTCTAACCCAAAGCTGGCTGTACAGGTGGTGTCCTCAGTAATACAGAACCCATGGAATGGCCTTAACCATTTGCCAACTGCTTTGTAAGTCACCTAAAACAGTACAGAATGCAAAATTGGACCAAGGAATTTTTAAGGCACCAATGAGGCTAGCAGCTGCCTCCTGGTTTAAAGAATATAGAGAAGAATCAGAATGATTCTTCAGCTAACACTCACAAAGAATAGTGGTTCTTTATTTTTTAAAAAATTTCTTTCCAGTGAAACATATCACTTTCTGTGCCTGCTGAAATAAAGAGCTCTCTTAGCTTGTTTCTGAGTGGGAGGCTCTTCCCACCTCCCCTGCATTTCTTCAGAACATCAGCCTGGTCACTGCCAGTGGAGCAGCCTGCCAGGATGCTTAGACCTTACAAGGATCAAGAGGAGGATATTACAGTAGAAGTGCATTGTCAGGGAAGGCAAGGTGCTGTCTTGAAGAGTAAACAATCTGCTGAAATCCCAGTAAAAATCATGGCATCTAAAGTGAATCAGTCCAGCTCTGACAAATAAGAAAACAAACGGGAAAACCATGACAATGGTGATGGCAGGTCTTGGCCTGCTATCTGTCATCCTTGTGCCTTCTATTCTGGAGAATGATAGGAGTGTACTGTTTGGGAATTTTCTGAACTTAAAAGCTACAGTTTACTCAAGTTATCGCTAATCGTATAAATAATATAATATATACTCCTATGTCCCAATATTTTGAAGAATTCAAATATTTTGATTCAGATGTTGCCATGAACTAATTGAAGATGTAGGTATTGTGGTGATAATAGTAGAAAATGAAAGAGTTTCACCTTTGAAAAACCTTGTTGAACACTAAATGTTTACAGGCAGTTTTGATACTCAAAGCAGCTGGAGTTAGGGAAGCCTAGCTAGAAAGAAACATCATGTTTCTAGGAGTTGTAAAGAAAATGAACCGTATTCTTCCTTTAGCATAGCAGAATGTCCTGTCCGTGTGTTGAATTGGGGCTGGGAGATGCCACCTCCTGCAAAGCCCCATGCAGAACACAGACTGCAGAGGCTCTGTGCCAGAGAATTGAGGTGTTCTGTGTGGATCTAGAAAAATTGAGCTCAGGCAGTTTATCACCCCCTTGTGCCATACTGTTTGTGAGGATAGTTGAAAACAGAAAGTTGAAATTATTTTATTGGAAGGATCTAGTTCTGTCTTAGAGAAGGCAGTGTCACCCCACTCCAATACTCTTGCCTGGAAAATCCCATGGACGGAGGAGCCTGGTAGGCTGCAGTCCATGGGGTCGCTAAGAGTCGGACACAACTGAGTGACTTCACTTTCACTTTTCACTTTCATGTATTGGAGAAGGAGATGGCAACCCACTCCAGTGTTCTTGCCTGGAGAATCCCAGGGATGGCGGAGTCTGGTGGGCTGCCGTCTATGGGGTCACACAGAGTTGGACATGACTGAAGCAACTTAGCAGCAGCAGCAGCAGCAGTTCTGTCTTAGCACAAACAGAGGTTTATCCATCCTGCATAGAGGTCTCCCTCTGTAGAGCAAGGGTCTCCTCCACTACAGAGGGGGCAGAAGGTCAAGCCTTCTGGGTGGTGCTGCAGATGGGGAGGTCCATTACAAGTCCTTCTTTATTATCAGAAATAAGGAGTTTTCAGGTAGGAGATAAAGCCAGATGGCTACATAAGTTTATATCCTTGGCCTTGTGCTTAGACATGCATTTAACATCCTAATTCTAATTTTCTTGGAATGTTATTCACATCAGGCAAGATGTCTTTATTCCACATCATTAGCTCTTTGCTCACAACAAGCCTGTTGAAGAAGAGAGTGTATAGTACCTGCTTTTCTCCAGCTGCTCCCTGCTTCTACTTCCACTTATATGACCATTAACATCGTTCATGACACCAATAAAATGGAGGTGGTAGATTATCTTAGAATATTTTCAATAAATCATCTGACAACTACCGAACCTAGTCATAAATCACAAGAATATTCCTACAGGGGAAAGCACACACAGCTATTGATTTTTATTAAGCTTGCATTAAGCACTTAGCAGAAGACAGCAATGAATTAGTAATCACCTCAGTGTTTTCCAGGTTCAACTGAAGTGGCACGTTAGGGAAATTCCGAGACACTATATCAAATAAAAGCTACATGGTGAAGGACACAGCAGGGAAGAGAGGAGAAACTACACTGAATGAGAAAAACAGGAACAATTAAATTGTAAGGAGAATAAACTGGAAAAAACGTGGCTCCAAAGGTTGATATTGGTGTATAGCATAAAGGGAATTTGAAATTCCAAAGTGTCTTCCCTTTTTGGTAAGGTATTTGCATTTCCAGTGAAGACTGGTAGATATTAATATAAATGATTAATTCTTACAAGAAGGGTGTTAGTATGTCCCAACCTCTAGGTACTGAAACAAATTGGACTTTTGGTTAGTCAGGCGAGCGCTATGCTAACTTCCACTGCCCATAACCAAGCCCTGAACGTCATACCAAGAGTGGAGAAAAATGGAAATTCATGTACCAAGGCTTTTCTCTGCTAGCAGAAGGGAAAGGCAATAAAGAAATTTGCTTAGTCCATCCTCTGCCCCGTAGAATCTATATTTCACAGTATAGTTTGTCATCTAGAAAGAACATGAAGACACACAACAGAAAGGAGAAAATTTGCAACCCCTTCCCTCTTATTTTGTAATTTAAGAGTCACTTTCTCTATTCCTTCACTCACAGAATTGTGGTAAAGAACCACACTGTTTGAATTTGTACTGTGGCTCCATCATATACCAGCCGGGTGACATTGGATAAGTTACTTGATATCTCTATGTCCTCAGTTTCCTAACCTGTAAAATATAGACAGTCCCAGCACCTACTTCTTAGGATGATTATAAAGATGAAATGAGTTAACATTTGTAAAGGACTTAGAGCAGTGCCTGGCACTTAGTAAGAAATATATAAATAATGCCTGCAAATAAATAAAAGAGCCTCTTATTTGCCAGACACAGATCTAGGTATGGAGATACAGTATGAAAACAACAACAACAAGTCCTGACCTCACAGAACTTTCTTTCTAGCAGGAAAAGTAGGTGATTAAAAAGAAGGCAATATATGAATTAGGGTGATGGCTGTTATGGAAATAACAGGCGAAAGAGAGGTAGGGCTGGTTGATGCTGGTAGAGAGGCTGGTCAGAGGAAGGCTTTTGGATTAGGTGACATTTTAGCAGAGATTTGAGGAAAGGGAGAGAGCTATCCAGAAACTTGAAGAGAGGAAACATTCCAAGCAGAGGGAACAACACTGGTGAAGGCCTGGAGATAAGAGTGAATTTGGCCTATTAGATGAAGAGCAAAAACAGCCAGAGAAAAGTGAATGAAGTGGGGGGGTGAAGAGAGAGATAAAATAGCCTAAGATCATATAAGCCATGGTCAGATAATCTAGTTCCAGGAAATAGGCTTAATTCCTAAGTTTAAAGAGAGCGTAAGGGCTTCACTGGTGACTCAGTGGTAAAAAATTTGCCTGCCAATGCAGGAGACTTGGGTTCCATCCCTGGTTCAGGAAGATCCCACATGCGGTGGAGCAACTAAGCCCATGTGCCATAACAGCTGAGCCTGTGCTCTAAAACTTGGAAGCTGCAATTCCTGACCCCATGTGCTACAACTACTGAAGCCCACATGCCCTAGATCCCATGCTTTGAAACAGTGAAAACCACCAGTGAGAAGCCTGTGCACCACAATTAAAGAGTAAACCCCGCTCACTGCAACTGGAGAAAAAGCCTCACACAGCAACGAAGACCCAGTGCAGCTCAAATAAATAATTAATTTAAAATTTTTAAAAAATAAAACATAACAATAAACTCCATTCTAAGGGTATATGTTGTAATCCTTTTGTTTCACTAAATATTAGTTACTTTAAAACAAAGGAGTAAGTGGAACTAACCCAAGTGTCCGTCCACAGATGAATAGATAAACAAAATGTGGTGTATACATTCAGCCTTAAAAATAAAGGAAATTGTGACACATGCTACAAGATGGAAAACCTTGACAATATTATGTTAAGAGAAATAAGTGAGACACAAAACACAGATACTGATGATTCGACTCACAGTAAGTTGTCACGTTCACAGAAGTGAACAGTCAAATCCGTAGAATTTGAGTAGTGTGTGTGTGTGTGTGTGTGCGTGAGTGTGTGTGTGTGTGTGTGTGTGTGTGTATGAGAATGAGACAGAGAAAGAGAGAGAGAGAGAGAGAGAGAGAGAGAGAGATGGAGGTTGCCAAAATTTCTTTGAGGCAAAAATGTGGCTTGAAAAGTGTCCCGGAAGTGATTCTGACGTCCTCCCAGCCCCTCAGCAGGGTGCAACATTTTCTTCTCATCTCTGTCTGGTTAGAGGAAAGCACACACCTTGTCATTTCACAAAATGTTCAGTTCTAGCTCAGTGCCCACATCTGGTGTTTTCTTAGCCCTCATGCTTACTTTATTGTTTAGAGTGACTTGTTCTTAGTCATGCCTTCAGGTGGCTCAAGGGACATATCTCAGATTCTCTTTCTGGATCACTACCTAGTCCAGTCACCTGACCCATGGATTCCAAACATCAGAAGTACTCATGCCAGTATGAAAATATTGCACTATTTCTGCTTAAGGCTCTTGATTTTTATCTATCAGACAGTCAGTCAGTCTTTCTCTCTCTCAACTAAATAACAGAAGAGAACTTTACTTCAGTCTTCTTTGTTTATGGGAAAACACATCCTTTTTTGGACTTTTGTTTTTTTTAAAAAAAAAAGACTTTAAAAAGAAATAATTCAGTTGAGGAAAGAGTTATGTTAGCTGATATCCAGTTCCTTTTTATCCTGTTTGAATCTGCTACTTACCAAGATGTCTTTTATGGTACTTTTGTATAGTTTCTTCATGTGTATCACAGGAGCTATAAGATATATTTTCTTCTATATAGGAAAAACATACCTAATTATCATCTATTTCAGCTATGAAAACCCAGCAATCATCAGTCTCTTCTGATTATTACTGCTCATCAATAACACTAGCTATTAAACTAATTAAAGATGAAAGTTTGTTTATGACTCAAGAGGTCTGAAAAGAAACATGTAATAGAATATCCCTATTAATCACACTTAGAGTAACAGTAGAATCCAAGGGAGCAAAAGGAGAAAAGTTTTAACCAGAATTTACATAGAAAATTGAACCACTGAGTTGCTATGATTTTCTTATCCATATAGCAAATGGAGATTAATGGGTGCTTTGGTTCCCTTTATGAAATATTTAATATGTTCATGAATTCTAAAAGTGTAGAGTAGAAAACAGCAGTCTGTATCCTGTAGTTTGATACCTAACTAGACTGAAACTTTGTTGAGGGACAGCAACCTTCAGCATGATGACTATTTTCACCACAATGGTGCACACACTTGCAATCATGTCTAGGTTCAGCTTCTTATTAATGACAAAATTGATCACAAAATGTTTATTTCTGGCCTATTGCATTTCTTTTTTTAAAAATCCCATGAAATCTATGAGCTAATGAAAGATAAATCCTCTGAAGTATGTGGTATAAAAAGTATTTTTACTATGAGGATGGATAGCCATGATAAAAATGAATTTTCAGAATAGTTTATTCTCTTTCTTGCTTGCCAGGCATTCCCTTGGCCTCTGAACAAATTATTCTTAAAACAATTAGTTTAGAAAACACATAACTCCCACACAATCATTTTTAATCTAAACACAAACAAAACTTGCCATTATTACGAAAGAATTAAAGCTAAGTGCTTTTTTTTTTTTTAAACAATCACAATACACAGTGAAGCAAACCACTAAGTCCTTATTTCAGGGAATTCAATTACATTGCTTTTAAAAGTTATTTCATTTAATAGGTAGCTATTGCTGTTCTAAGAACTAAAATTTTTATGCTGTGCTCTCTACCCTAAAATTTAGAAACAACTTGTTTCTAAAGCAAACTACAAAAGATCACTTGTTTCAAATATTATTTTTTTACATTTTTTGATGCCATTGCTATCTTGTTGGTAATGATTATAAACACCTTCTGTGTGCAAAATGCTATAGGAGAAGATGTACAGTTTGAGTATAAGGATACTATCTACCTTCTAGCTACATATACTTTACTATTCCTATAATTTTCTAATATTTATTCAATTTATGAAAACATGAACCTCTTTGTACTGTTAAGCTTATTAAAGATTTTGACTGCATGACTAAAAGATCTATCATTTGGCTATTCCAGTCCAATACTTTTATTCAGAACTCAAAAGAAGTCATATTAACTACTCACTGATTTTTTGATGTCAAAAAGGTGGAAAAATATAACAGATGTAAAAAATGATTAAATCATGATCCATAAATATCTTGATGTGTTGTAACAATGGGCCATAAACCAATATGATTAAATTTAATAGGGATAAACATAAGCACAGAGGAGTCATCAGTAGGTGTTGATTGCGATATAAGGTGATCAAATATTGGATTGTGTTTTTGTTAAGGTTCTCCAAGAAACTGACATCAAGCTGAAATTAAACTTGCAAGGATGTTATAGAAGAAAAGTCCCATGAGAGAAAATGGGGGAAAGGGAGCTGAGAAAGCTTGGCAGAGCCATCCGTGTGTGTGTGTATGATTAAGATTGGTTCTGGGTCATTTTGATAGAACATGTTAATCTTATTTTAACCTGTGGGTCTTTTCTTTTTAAATCAACTTTACTGAAGTACTATTTACATGTACTGAAAAGCATCCATTTTAGTATACATCTTGATGAGCTTTGACAGTTGTATCTCCCATGTAACCACCATCACAATCAAGAATAACCATCCAAAAAGTTGCCTGGTGCCATTTTGCAGATATTTTCCCCCCTTCAGTTGCTGCCCCAGGAAACCAGTAATCTGCCTTTTTCTACTGTGAATTAATTACGCCTATTCTAGACTTTAATATAGGCAAAATCACATAGAATGTTCTGTCCTGGTTCTGGCTTTCTTACATAATGTTCTGGAGATCAATTGTGTTTTTTTCATTCATGAGGTGTTTGTTCCTTTTTCTTTCTTGAGAAGTATTTCCTTCTATACATTCTCTACAGCTTGTGTATCCACTCACCTGTCAATGGACTTTTGAGTTCCCTATTTGAGACTATTATGAATAAATCTGCTCTGAACATTCATTTAAATGTCTTTGCAAGGATATATGTTTTCATTTCTCTTGGGTAAATATCAAAGAGTGAGACTGCTGAGTTATATTTTAAGTGTATATGAAAACTACCAGGGCACTTTATAGTGTGTTTGTGTTCTTTTATATCTTCCCTGCAATACATGATTGTTTCAGTTGCTGCACATCATCACTAACACTTGTGTGCACTGATATCTTATTGTGATTTTAGTTTGCAATTTCCTGATACTGATGATATTGAACATTTTTTAATGTGCTAAGTGATTATTTGCAATAATAATCCTTTTTTATGATGTGTTCAAATATTTTGTCAACTTTTTAAAATTTATTTATTTTAATTGGAGGCTAATTACTTTACAATATTGTATTGGTTTTGCCATACATTAGCATGAATCCACCACAGGTGCACATGTGTTCCCTATCCTGAACCCCTCTCCCACCTCCCTCCCCATACCATCCCTCTGGGTCATCCCAGTGCACCAGCCCCGAGCATCCTGTATCATGCATCAAACCTGGACTGGTGATTCATTTCACATATGATGATATACATGTTTCAATGCCATTCTCCCAAATCATCCCACCCTCACCCTCTCCCACAGAGTCCAAAAGACTGTTCTGTACATCTGTGTCTCTTTTGCTGTCTCACGTACAGGGTTATTGTTACCATCTTTCTAAATTCCATATATATGCGTTAGTATACTGTATTGGTGTTTTTCTTTCTGGCTTACTTCACTCTGTATAATAGGCTCCAGTTTCATCCACCTCATTAGAACTGATTCAAATGTATTCTTCTTAATGGCTGAGTAATACTCCATTGTGTATATGTACCACAGCTTTCTTATCCATTCATCTGCTGATGGACATCTAGGTTGCTTCCATGTCCTGGCTATTATAAACAGTGCTGTGATAAACATTGGGGTACACGTGTCTCTTTTGATTCTGGTTTCCTTGGTGTGTATGCCCAGCAGTGAGATTGCTGGGTCGTATGGCAGTTATATTTCCAGTTTTTTAAGGAATCTCCACACTGTTCTCCATAGTGGCTGTACTAGTTTGAATTCCCACCAACAGTGTAAGAGGGTTCCCTTTTCTCCACACCCTCTCCAGTATTTATTGCTTGTAGACTTCTGGATAACAGCCATTCTGACTGGCATGAAATGGTACCTCATTGTGGTTTTGATTTGCATTTCTCTGAAAATGAGTGATGTTGAGCATCTTTTCATGTGTTTGTTAGCCATCTGTATATATTCTTTGGAGAAATGTCTGTTTAGTTCTTTGGCCCATTTTTTGATTGGGTCATTTATTTTTCTGAAATTGAGCTGCAGGAGTTGCTTGCATATTTTTGAGATTAGTTGTTTGTCAGTTGCTTCATTTGCTATTATTTTCTCTCATTCTGAAGGCTGTCTTTTCACCTTGCTTATAGTTTGCTTTGTTGTGCAGAAGCTTTTAATTTTAATTAGGTCCCATTTATTTATTTTTGCTTTGATTTCCAATATTCTGGGAGGTAAGTCATAGAGGATCCTGCTGTGATTTATGTCAGAGTGTTTTGCCTATGTTCTCCTCTAGGAATTTTATAGTTTCTGGTCTTACGTTTAGATCTTTACTCCGTTTTGAGTTTATTTTTGTGTATGGTGTTAGAAAGTGTTCTAGTTTCATTCTTTTACAAGTGGTTGACCAGTTTTCCCAGCACCACTTGTTGAAGAGATTGTCTTTTCTCCATTGTATATTCTTGCCTCCTTTGTCAAAGATACTGTGTCCATAGGTGCATGGATTTATCTCTGGGCTTTCTATTTTGTTCCATTGATCTATATTTCTGTCTTTGTGCCAGTACCATACTGTCTTGATGACTGTGGCTTTGTAGTAGAGCCTGAAGTCAGGCAGCTTGATTCCTCCAGTTCCATTCTTCTTTCTCAAGATTGCTTTGGCTATTCGAGGTTTTTTGTATTTCCATACAAATTGTGAAATTGTTTGTTCTAGCTCCATGAAAAATACCATTGGTAGCTTGATATGGATTGCATTGAATCTATAGATTGCTTTGAGTAGTATACTCATTTTCACTATATTGATTCTTCTGATCCATGAACACGGTATAATTCTCCATCTATTAGTGTCCTCTTTGATTTCTTTCACCAGTGTTTTATAGTTTTCTATATATAGGTCTTTAGTTTCTTTAGGTAGATATATTCCTAAGTATTTTATTCTTTTCGTTGCAATGGTGAATGGAATTGTTTCCTTAATTTCTCTTTCTGTTTTCTCATTATTAGTGTATAGGAATGCAAGGGATTTCTGTGTGTTGATTTTATATCCTGCAACTTTACTATATTCATTGATTAGCTCTAGTAATTTTCTGGTGGAGTCTTTAGGGTTTTCTATGTAGAGGACCATGTCATCTGCAAACAGTGAGAGTTTTACTTCTTCTTTTCCAATTTGGATTCCTTTTATTTATTTTTATGCTCTGATTGCTGTGGCCAAAACTTCCAAAACTATGTTGAATAGTAGTGGTGAGAGTGGGCACCCTTGTCTTGTTCCTGACTTTAGGGGAAATGCTTTCAATTTTTCACCATTGAGGATAATGTTTGCTGTGGTTTGTCATATATAGCTTTTATTATGTTGAGGTATGTTCCTTCTATTCCTGCTTTCTGGAGAGTTTTTATCATAAATGGATGTTGAATTTTGTCAAAGGCTTTCTCTGCATCTATTGAGATAATCATATGGTTTTTATTTTTCAATTTGTTGATGTGGTGTATTACATTGATTGATTTGTGGATATTGAAGAATCCTTGCATCCCTGAGATAAAGCCCACTTGGTCATGATGTATGATCTTTTTAATGTGTTGTTGGATTCTGATTGCTAGAATTTTTTTAAGTATTTTTGCATCTATGTTCATCAGTGATATTGGCCTGTAGTTTTCTTTTTTTGTGGCATCTTTGCCAGGTTTTGGTATTAGGGTGATGGTGGCCTCATAGAATGAGTTTGAAAGCTTACCTTCCTCTGCAATTTTCTGGAAGAGTTTGAGTAGGATAGGTGTTAGCTCTTCTCTAAATTTTTGGTAGAATTCACCTGTGAAACCATCTGGACCTGGGCTTTTGTTTGTTGGAAGATTTCTGATTATAGTTTCAATTTCCGTGCTTGTGATGGGTCTGTTAAGATTTTCTATTTCTTCCTGGTTCAGTTTTGGAAAGTTGTACTTTTCTAAAAATTTGTCCATTTCTTCCAAGTTGTCCATTATATTGGCATATAATTGCTGATAATAGTCTCTTATGATCCTTTGTATTTCTGTATTGTCTGTTGTGATCTCTCCATTTTCATTTCTAATATTATTGATTTGATTTTTCTCCCTTTGTTTCTTGATGAGTCTGGCTAATGGTTTGTCAATTTTATTTATCCTCTCAAAGAACCAGCTTTTTGCTTTGTTGATTTTTCTATGGTCTCTTTTGTTTCTTTTTCATTCATTTCTGCCCTAATTTTTAAGATTTCTTTCCTTCTACTAACCCTGGGGTTCTTCATTTCTTCCTTTTCTAGTTGCTTTAGGTGTAGAGTTAGGTTATTTATTTGACTTTTTTCTTGTTTCTTGAGGTATGCCTGTATTGCTATGAACCTTCCCCTTAGTACTGCTTTTACAGTGTCCCACAGGTTTTGGGTTGTTGTATTTTTATTTTCAATCATTTCTATACATATTTTGATTTCTTTTTTGATTTCTCCTGTGATTTGTTGGTTATTCAGCAGCATGTTGTTCAGCCTCCATATGTTGGAATTTTTAATAGTTTTTCTCCTATAATTGAGATCTAATCTTACTGCATTGTGGTCAGAAAAGATGCTTGGAATGATTTCAATTTTTTTGAATTCAACAAGGCTAGATTTATGGCCGAGGATGTGATCTATCCTGGAGGTTCTGTGTGCGCTTGATAAAAAGGTGAAATTCATTGTTTTGGGGGTGAAATGTCCTATAGATGTCACTTAGGTCTAACTGGTCTATTGTATCATTTAAAGTTTGTGTTTCCTTGTTAATTTTCTGTTTAGTTGATCTATCCATAGGTGTGAGTGGGGTATTAAAGTCTCCCACTATTATTGTGTTATTGTTAATTTCCCCTTTAATACTTGTTAGCATTTGTCTTACATATTGCTGTGCTCCTATGTTGGGTGCATATATATTTATAATTGTTATATCTTCTTCTTGGATAGATCCTTTGATAATTATGTAGTGTCCTTCTTTGTCTCTTTTCATAGCTTTGTTTTAAAGTCTATTTTATCTGATATGAGTATTGCTACTCCTGCTTTCTTTTTGTCTCTATTTGCGTGGAATATCTTTTTCCAGCCCTTCACTTTCAGTCTGTATGTGTCCCTTGTTTCGAGGTGGGTCTCTTGTAGACAACATATACATGGGTCTTATTTTTGTATCCATTCAGCCAGTCTTTGTCTTTTGGTTGGGGCATTCAACCCATTCACATTTAAGGTAATTATGATCCTGTTGCCATTTACTTTATTGTTTTGGATTCGAGTTTATACACCCTTTTTGTGTTTCCTGTCTAGAGAAGATCGTTTACCTTTTGTTGGAGAGCTGGTTTGGTGGTGCTGAATTCTCTGAGCTTTTGCTTGTCTGTAAAGCTTTTGATTTCTCCTTCATGTTTGAATGCGATCCTTGCTGGGTACAGTAATCTGGGCTGGAGGTTATTTTCTTTCATCACTTTAAGTATGTCCTGCCATTCCCTCCTGGCCTGAAGAGTTTCTATTGAAAGATCAGCTGTTATCCTTATGGGAATCCCCTTGTGTGTTATTTGTTGTTTTTCCCTTGCTGCTTTTAGTATTTGTTCTTCGTGTTTGATCTTTGTTAAGATTCCTGTCTTTTTAATTAGTAAGTTAAATAGTTCTTATGTATTCTGCATATGTATCTTCAGAAATAGATACCTTGAATATTTTTTCACTCAGTGGCTTGCATTTTTTTAACACTTTGTTTCAGAGAAGAGGAATTTAATTTTGATGATGAAATTCATTTATTCAATTTCATACAGTTCATGTTTTTGTGTTCTAAGATTCCTTTCCTATCCTAAAAAAATCTTGACTTTATGTTGTCTTCTAAAAGTGTTATAGTTTTAGCTGTTATGTTGTATTCATTTTTGTGAATGTCATGAGGTAATATCAGGGTTAATTTTTTCCCATATGGATATGTAGTTGTTTCAGGATGAATATTAGTACTAATTGTTAAAGCAGGACAAGCCTGACAGCGTTTCCAAGAAGAAAACTGTGGGTGATTGTAGAGCTCAACTTACCTGGTTCCATTCTCTCAGGGATTGCAAGCTTACACTATTTCCTCTATATTGTTTGAAACACTGATTTTATAAATTTTGTCCAATTTTTCTTGTTTACAATGAGATAATAAACCCAGTACCAGTTACCTTGCATGATAAAGGCAGATGTCCCTGTGTTTTTTAGTTCGTTTGTTTGTTTATTTTCAACAATTTATGGAACAGTCTTCAAAAATAATTAAGCTTTAAGTTGCATATATTTTTGCATAAAGCTAAAACTAATTGCATACATAAACTGGGACAGAATAACAGAACATTATATTGATACTTTTCTGAAGCAGAGATACAGTCTAAAGATGCCTTTTAGGGATGTTAACAGGGTCAACTAAAGGAAAGTTAAAGGCAAAGGAGAAAAGGAAAGATATACCCATGAATGCCGAGTTCCAAAGAATAGCAAGGAGAGATAAGAAAGCATTCCTCAGTAATCAGTGCAAAGAAATAGAGGAAAACAATAAAATGGGATAGACTAAAGATCTCTTCAAGAAAATTAGAGATACCAAGGGAATATTTCATGCAAAGATGGGCACAATAAAGGACAGAAATGGTATGGACCTAATAGAAGCAGAAGATATTAAGAAGAGGTGGCAAGAATACACAGAAGAACTATACAAAAAAGATCCTCATGACCCAGATAACCATGATGGTGTGATCACTTACCTAGAGCCAGACATCCTGGAATGTAAAGTCAAGTGGGCTTTAGGAAACATCACTATGAACAAAGCTAGTGGAGGTGATAGAATTCCAGCTGAGCTATTTCAAATCCTAAAAGATGATGCTGTGGAAGTGCTGCATTCAATATGCCAGCAAATTTGGAAAACTCAGTAGTGGCCACAGGACTGGAAAAGGTCAGTTTTCATTCCAATCCCAAAGAAAGGCAATGCCAAAGAATGTTTACACTACTGCATGATTGCACTCATCTCACATGTTAGCAAAGTAATGCTCAAAATTCTTCAAGTCAGGCTCCAAAAGTACATGAACCATGAACTGCCAGATGTTCAAACTAGATTTAGAAAAGGCAGAGGAACCAGAGATCAAATTGCCAACATCTGTTGGATCATCAAAAAAGCAAGAGAGTTCCAGAAAAACATCTACTTCTGCTTCATTGACTATGCCAAAGCCTTTGACTGTGTGGATCACAACAAACTGTGAAAAATTCTTAAAGAGAAGGGCATACCAGACCACTTGACCTGCTTCCTGAGAAATCTGTATGCAGGTCAAGAAGCAACAGTTAGAACTGGACATAGAACAACAGACTAGTTCCAAATTGGGAAAAGAGAACGTCAGGCTGTATATTGTCACCCTGCTTATTTAAGTTATATGCAGAGTACATCATGCAAAATGCCAGGCTGGGTGAGGCACAAGCTGGAATCAAGATTGCCAGGAGAAATATCAATAACGTCAGATACACAGATGACACCACCCTTATGGCAGAAAGCAAAGAAGAACTAAAGAGCCTCTTGATGAAAGTGAAAGAAGAGAGTGAAAAAATTAGCTTAAAATTCAACATTTAGAAAACTAAGATCATGGCATCCAGTCCCATCACTTCATGGCAAATAGATGGGGAAACATGAGAGACATTATTTTGGGGGGCTCCAAAATCACTGCAGATGGTGACTGCTAGCCATGAAATTGCTTACTCCTTGGAAGAAAAACTATGACCAACCTAGACAACATATTAAAAAGCAGAGACATTACTTTGCCAACAAAAGTCTGTCTAGTCAAAGCTATGCTTTTTCCAGTAGCCATATATGGATGTGAGAGTTGGACCACAAAGAAAGATGAGCGCCAGAGAATTTATGCTTTTGAACTGTGGTGTTGGAGAAGACTCTTGAGAGTCCCTTGGACTGCAAGGAGATCAAACCAGTCTATCCTAAGGGAAATCAGTCCTGAATATTCATTGGAAGGACTGATGCTGAAGCTGAAACTCCAGCACTTTGGCTACCTGAATGAGATGAACTGACTCATTTGAAAAGACCCTGATGCTGGGAAAGATTGAAGGTGAGAGGAGAAGGGGATGACAGAGGATGAGATGGTTGGATGGCATCACCGACTCAATGGACATGAGTTTGAGTAAGCTCCGAGAGTTGATGATGGAGAGGAAAACCTGGCGTGCTGCAGTCCATGGGGTCGCAAAGTGTCGACGTGAGTGAGCAACTGAACTGAACTGAACTGAACAGGGTGAGGCTGTCTACACCAAGGCTACTCAAGTAATATATATAGTTATAAGGGAGGCATTACAAAGGCCTTAGTGGCTGCTCCCTCCCCCTTGTTTGAAAAGGCAATTCATCTAAACCTTTGGGGAAATGTCAGATTGACTTCTTTGATGCTCTAATGTACATAATAGTAAATCTTTTAGGCCTGAACAGAAGTATCTCTTTCTTCCTTCATAAATCAAGACCTCCGGTCTCAGACTGATTACCAAGACTGGTGGCTTCCTCCTTCTAGTTAGGGGATTGGACACCCATATCCTGGGGCTAGACACAATGATTCACAATCCATAAACCAAGGGTTCAGTCTGAGGTTTGATCAGAGGAGAAGTTGTTTCCAGGATAGCCTCACTTATTTTGACAACTCAGAACTGAGTCAGTAGATCAGGAAAAATCGAAGGAAGAGTGTATTACTCAGTTTACCAAATTGTTTCCCCAAAGGAACCAAACACTAGCACAGTGAGAGTGCTCAGGCTCTGCTCTCATCTTTTCTCATCTTTCATATTTTATCCATCTCATTTTATTTCCAGCCTGATAATTGTTCATTATTTCAACTCTTTCATTTCATAATCTTTTAAAACCAATTTAAAACATTATAAATATAAATCCATTAATCAAGAATGGATTTAAGCTGCTTTTCAAATTTTTCTCATTTATTCAGTAGGAGATTGAATTTTCCAGGTCATGCTAATGATCCATCTTACCAGTATGTATTTAACAAAGGACTGATTTGTCCTTTTAGTGTCATTATTGTTTAATGTAAAAAAAAAATTGTAGCTAATTTTGAAGTCATTCTTATTTTGAGCCATGAGGTATTATAACTGGTGATTCGGCACAATAACACTACTAAGGGGAAACCCAGAAGCTGTTTCTCAACCTGTAACCTAAACACCCTCCTCACCTCTGCCATAGTTATTTTCCTACAAAATGAAGTTGTGTCAGTCATGTCACTCCACAGCTTGAAGACATCTGATGGATCCTTACAGCCTAATAGATAATGTCAAAACATTTGAGGGAATATAGGTCCCTTACAATTTGAACCTAGTTGTAATCTCAACACGGCTTCCTGCTATTGTCTCACTTAGAGATTCTACCATTCTGAAATCACTTTACACCATAACCAGATCAGAAGGCCATTCAAGTTTCCATGTATTTGTTTGGGCCATATCAAACAAAAAGCCTTCTCTGAACAGCTCTGACCACTCTGGCCAGTATTGTTTGCCCACTCTTCTCATCTCTGCACAGGTGATATAAACATGGTACTGGTGAGTCCTGCACTTTACTAAGGAGCACAGAAGAGTTGGACTCAGATAATTCTCCAACCTTGATGCCTCAATTTTCCATCCTGTTGATCAACACTAAGTCCCACCTCTTTCCAAGAGTTTCCACAACTAAATGTACCTAAAAATCCTCTGATGTGATTACATAGATAACTTGACATTTCTGTAGGCTCCACCAGACTAAGGCAGAGAAAGATACTTACTGATTGTATGTTCTTGAGCAGTGATGCTCAGTACAACTTTTTTCCATGGTGGAGACTCATCTGCACTGTCCAGTACCATAGCCACAAGCCACATGTAGCTACTGAGTATTTGACATATGGCTAGTGAGCAAGCTCTGGGAGTTGGTGATGGACAGGAGAGCCTGGGGTGCTGCAGTCCATGGGGTTGCAAAGAATCGGATACAACTGAGCAACTGAACTGAACTGAACTGAGTGGGATAGAGGAAGTGAAATTTTCAAGTCGTATCTTAGTTTAAATTTACTTTAAATAGCCACATGTAGCTAGTGGCTACCATAATGGAGAGTACAATTCCAGAATCCTCATAGCACTAGAGACCAACACATAGGACTATCATCCCAGGGATTAGGCTCTTAATAGTGTAAGAAAAGAATTTTTTCAAATAGATAACTGGTCATAAAAATCAAGGCACTACTAGGATTGTATGATTGCATGGATTCCATGCAATCCACTCTTTAGGATTTAATTATATACAATCCAGCCCACATAATTTTGCACTGGTTTTTATATCTATTTTTAAATGTTCTACAACTTTCCCTCTGCATGCAAGTTTTGTCACTCTAGAATATAAATCCAAACTTTCTATTTTGCTAATTATTTCCTTACACCTTTACGAGTGTGCTGCATATAGAAAACATGTATTAGATGCCATTGAGTTCATAGTTGGGCTAGTCAATTAAATGTCAGACAAGAAAGATCACTTTAATGTAAAATGTGAAAACACAGAAATCATCCCTAAATAAATTCAGTTAGCATTCATAATGGTTATAGTGGAGAAGGCAATTCAGAATGGATGTTAAAGCACAAATGTGGATTCCAAGGAGACCTTGGTTAAGTTATTCAACCTGTCCAACTTTCTGTTTCCTTTCTGTAAAATGAGGATAAAAATAAAATGCAGCCCACTGAGATAATTCCTGTAAAGCAGTGTCTGATGGAATAAGGTGGCTCAGATGATAATGAATCCGCCTGCAATGTGGGAGACCTGGGTTCAATCCCTGAGTTGGCAAGATGCCCTGTAGGAGGGCATGGCAACTCCAGTATTCTTGCCTGAAGAATCCCCATGGACAGAAGAGCCTGGCGGGCTGCAGTCCATGGGGTTGCAAAGAGTCGGACACTACTGAGTGACATAGCACAGCAGCATTTAAATGTTAGCAAATATTGTTACTCTGATAGTGATTATCCTATCAGATATTATTTTATTAGCATTCTCATTTGTATAGATCTTTATAGTCGACAAAGCACCTTCAGAACATAATCTAATTTGACTCTCTACCTAAGAGGCAGGTAGATATTCAAGGCAGATAGGTAGACTCACTTTATAAAAGAAAAATGAGGTTCAGAGAGTTTAGTCAACTTGGCCAAGCACCAAAAGGCAGAACTGCCTACACTGCAAAGCCTGTGCACAGCTTACTACACCATGCTGCCTTCCTTATTGGTGATCACTTTGCCACCTTTATATAAATGCTAATTAATTCATTTCTTCATCTCCAAATGCTTACTCTAATCTGGATTTTAGCAAGTCTTCCTGAGTCCCAGGAATATCTTCTCCCTAGGGTTGCCTCTCTTTCTAGGCATATGTTACTGTTGTGTTTTAAATTTGTTTCTCATGTTTAGGTAAGAAATATTTCATAATATGCAGTAGTGCCTTGTGAAAGGATTGGCAAGTCAATTAAAAAAAAAAAAAAACTCTTATCCATATCCTAGAGCAAACACTTAAGGTTTACCTCTGAAAAGCCAGGCCAGCATCTGAAGTTAGAACTCAACAAATGAGTCTTTGTTTCAGCTGATCTCAACATCAGTTATAAAAGCTCTTAGGCATCTGCCAAGAGCCTTTGCCATTTTGTACCTTACAAGTAAGAGACAAAGGGCTTTGGAATAATTAAACAAAGCCTGATTTCTACATTTTGTTTACTCAGGACTCTATCCTGTGTTATCATGCCAGCAAAATTTAAATGGAAGTCAGTGGAAAGATAGCCCATGTGAGACTTAAAGGATTAGACTCCCAATCAGTACTCAAAAAAGTGTTCCTGCCTGTGCATATTAGGTGACAGTAAGACTTGATTTCTCTTAATTAAACAGAATATAATAATGTGGTTAAGTAAATGCAAAACTCGATTACTGCATTCATTCTACCACATCAGACCAAACATGGTGATAGGCTAAATGAGCATGGGACCCTTCACATTCAAAGGCAATATGAGTCCTTCACTTTGTATAATAATTTCCTGTCCACACTTCCAGCCTGCTTGGCATGGAGTCCCTGGGCATGAGCACTGAGCAAAGAATGTGCATCAACAAACACAACTGAGGTGGAGGAATAATAACGGTGGAGAAGCAGAGCATATAACAGGATGCTTAGGGTTAGGCATTTTACTTTTCTGACAAGTAATAGTGAATTAGACTACTGGTCTATAGGGATGTCTATGTAATCATGAGCAACGCAGTTTCTCTGTGTTTTTTCTCCTCCTGCAATACAAAATATTGAGGAAAAAAATCACACAACAGAATCCAAACAGTTGATATGTTTGGTGACGTGATGCCAAAACTGGCCCATCCTAGAATATTGTCTAGTGGAACACTATGCTAAGTAAGACCCATTAGAGCAATAGTGTTCTAAGATATTACACTATGAAGTTTTTCAGAAGTTAGTTATTTTATAGTTGGCTGGATTCTTTTCAAAATATCATACTAGCATTGAGATTTTTCTTTGGTATCTTGCCAAGAAGTCCTTCTCACATGGTGGGTAGGTGGTGCTCTGAAAGGCTGTTGGCAGTCTCACTGAGTGATTCCTACAGCCCAGTTCAGGATAGAGATATTGGTGGTGGATGGTCAGTAAATATTGACCCAGAATTGACAACATAGGGTATGTGCTCCATGCTGATTCCCTGAGCTGTCCTGGGCACTTCTACCAAAATACTCCCTGTTCCATCATTTGTAAAGTCCAGCTAAAAGTCATTTATAATAAATTCTGTCACATCTATTGGAGAAGGAAATGGCCACCCACTCCAGTATTCTTGCCTGGAGAATCCCATGGTCAGAGGAGCCTGGGGGCTACAGTCCATGGGGTGGCAAAGAGTTGGACACGATTGAGCCACTGAACCACCACCACCATCACATCTATAATAACCTTCCTAGACGTGTTGAGGTTTTTAAGAAATATTTCCAAATTATATATTAAAGAATATGAAGAGTGCTTGGCCTGTGTATCAATCCTGTAAGTACTCTGTACACTTGGCTTGCTAAAGAGTCACTACTGTTGCAACATTGAGTTACAATAATGTTCCAGCTTGTAAAACAAAGGAAACAAAACCTTGAGTCTGACTTTAAAGTAAATTGTACAAAATCCAATCAGTCAAGATTTTAGTAAAATAATTTTGCCAATTGTGCATGATGTTGGTTCTGATTTTCCTTACCTAGGCAAGCAATAACAATGTTAAAATTTATCTCAGTTGTTTTCCACATCTTAAGATAGCGTGGTTTATTTGCACATAAAATGAAATAGTGAATTTTCCTTGTAAATGTTCTTAACCATTATTAATGATGTTTTCTAGTTGTATTTTTATTATAACCTAGACTCTGATATTCTCTTATCACTGAGAGGGGTTAAAATCTACTTTTCTGTAACACATACACAAACACACACATGAACTAAAAACATACCCTGCTGACTGCTTTAAAGAATTCAAATGATATGTCATTTGAAATGGATACATACTGGAAAAGAAATACAGACGAGACTAGTTTGTGCAACTACACCTGAAAATATTCTACATATACTCATTTAGGTGGAAGAGGATCACAGATTTTCAATATGCACTTTAAGTGGCATATAAAATGTAAAGAACTCTTGCATCTTGGTGTTAGAGAGGATTTCCTAGCCACCAGCATAATTTTCACCAGAACTAAAGCTGTATGGTTTAGTCTGGTTTATTCTCTAAAGTGCTTGAAACAGAAACTCCCTTGCTTCTTGGGCCAGAAATAATAACCCCCTCCTCATTCTTGAGCATAACATTCCTGGCACAAGCAAAGTATGTGCCTTGACCTCTATTTTCAATAATTGATTTACTCTGATCCATCTTATCCTCTTGTTTCTGCTTTGTGACAAATTTATGAAAAGGTTGTGTATGCAAGTGCCATTTGTCATTGTAAAACAGAATAAGGCTCGCACTGTAAAAAGGGACAAAACCGGCACCTTTGGAATCCTCAACTTGTTCTACCCAAGTTAGTTGGACAGGGTGTTCAATAGCAAAACTCGAGTTCTTCTGAAGCACGTGGTTGACAGTAAAGCAAACCCTGCCGCAGTTGATCTCTGTCAGTCATTCTGGAGCTAATGCTGGACAAAGCAACCGTGTAACCAAAGCCAGGGTATGCTTTTTGGCTCTGATTTTGGAAATTAAATTGAGCTCAGCAGTTCTTTTAGCTTTTATAAAATTATCAGACCCAGAGATTGTGTCTTCTTTTTCTTTTGTGCTTGTTAGCAATAGCTTGTGAAGTACTGTTCATAAAGTAAGCTTTTCACACATGCTTTTTATTGATTTTTCTGAGTGTCTTATCTTTTCTAGCCTCTAACACCTTCCTTTCTATCTGGATTTCACAGGCTCCATTCACAGTTTGAAATATATGCTGTTGAAAGTGACCTCCATACCCTTATTTATTCCTGTACAACGGAAGGGTCAATCACTGTTGTTTTTGTTTCTTCGATTGATCTTTTAAAATAAGACCTGGAAATAACTCAGATATTTAACAATGTAACTTTGAACATCCTTTTGAATTATTTCCAAATTTCTGAAGATATTGAGGTCAAAATTACCTCAAGAATTAGGACATTCTTCCTAACCATGAACAACAAAAATGAAGATAAAATGAGATTAATATAGAAATGGATTTTACCTACAACTGACATGACTATTAGACTATATGGTCATGTAACATAACTTTAATGGAAATAATTTTTAATTTTCATTTATAACTCTGTAAGTAATTAAATGTCAACATATGATTTGAATATTAGAGAATGATTAATTTCTCAAGGGAATTAATGAAGTGTTTCATTGTTGTCATTCTCTGTTGTCATTACTTACATGATGAGTAAAAAGTTTGCATACCCATTTTATTACAGTAAGGGGCTTCCCTGATAGCTCAGTTGGTAAATAATCCACCTGCAATGCAGGAGACCCCAGTTTGATTCCTGGGTCGGGAAGATCCCCTGGAGAAGGGATAGGCTACCCACTCCAAAATTCTTGGGCTTCCCTTGTGGCTCAGCTGGCAAAAAATCTGCCTGCAATGTGGGAAACCTGGGTTCAATCCCTGGATTGGGAAGATTACCTGGAGAAGGGAAAGGCTACCCACTGCAGTATTCTGGCCTGGAGAATTCCATGGACTTTATAGTCCATAGGGTCGCAAAGAGTCAGACACGACTGAGAGACTTTCACTTCACTTTATTACAGTATAATATTTACCTAAAGAGCTAGGGATGGTAGGTGATGGAGATGATGCAATCTGTGTCTGCCCTGGCTAGCTCACCTTCCTGTCTCCTTCACCAGAAGGGTCCTCAGCCTACCTCCACTGAAGTTCCTTCTGCTGTAGTTCTCTGTAGTGAGTGAAGAGGGGAAAGGACCTCTTTTCCTTCCAGAACTGTTTAACCAGTGGGGTCATTTTTCCTTATATACCAGTTGTATGCACTTAATGTAGCAAGGATTATTTTAGCAGAGTCTCTTCCATCTGAAGGACCGATAATATGGACAAAAGTGTTAAGAGTCAGCAAGGTACTGGGAGCTTGGGACACCAGCATCACCAGCAGCAAGACCAGCACAATGCTAAACACCTGTTGGAAGGCTACTGATATGAGGATTGATCTCCGAGGCCGTGGCAGATCTCAGCCTGCCAGTGTGAGTAATGTCAGTGCAGCTGCCAGGCCACAGGGCAGAGAACCATGGAGGTTATTTCAGGTCCTTATGTTTCAGAAAGTCAAAGGAAAGGTGTGTTTACAAAGGTAAATTGGCAATGCAGGGTGGCATGTTACTAATCTCCAAGCTCCTGTAAGAGTTCTGAGGAAACAGATATCACAGCAAGGTTCTAGGAAAGATGTAGCTAACTGAGTTCTGAAGAAAAGGTGGAATTTAAAAAAACCAACCCAGAAGGAAAGTAGGAATCTCACCAGTAGTCTCTGAGTTCTCTTAAGCAGCTTCCCCAACTGAGGAGCTCAGCCTGTGCCCCATCTCTAAAGGCTTCAAGTAACAACCACATGGGCTCAAGATCTCCCCCTACCCAGCCTACACAGTGTTCCTCACGCAAGACCAGCCCTGTGGTTACACTTGCCCCTTAACTCTGGCCACCCACTCCAATATTACACCCCTGCTGGCAAGTTAGGGCAAGCCCCAAACAATGGCCTATTCTAGCCCATCACTCGATCTCAGCCCATTTACTCTAAACTCAGCTATTTTTGCTAAGTTTTCCTTTAGTTCTCAAACTCCCAGCCTTGATAGTTATTTCCAGTTCCTACTGTTCTGCAACCCAGTAGATATCCTTTGAGCCTTCTTGGTCCCTGACTTCCACCTCCCATTGGCTCTGCTTACTTCCCGATTTTGGCATCTCTCTTGGTCGGGCAAGAGAAACTCATCACAGTCCCAGCCTTACAGAAACACACCATTTAAACTCTAACCCCTCAGACTCTTCACGCATGTGCTTTTCCCTTTTCCAGCTTCACGGTTCAGGACATACTCAAGCGCTTAGAGAGCAAAGACTACTTGAACAGAGTGCAGAGGAGAGGGTAGTGCTTCCTCCACTGCCAGGTCCCCAAGACAGATGACCATGTCTTTTCATTTTGAATCTCCAGCATAACATGGGCACTGACTAGATGTTTCTGTTCATTGTAACTCTGTGATAATGCAGAACCCTTGTAATGAGTTTCAGCCAAGATTCTGTCCTGTAGAGGTCAAAACATTAGGTCCCTTCACCCCTCACCCCAATTCCATATCAAGATACTAGAAGGATTTGCAGAGAAGATAGTAAAAAAAAAAATGCCATTCTATTCTCAACCAGTCTCCAACCTCAAAATTTTCAAAGGGTTGATATTGAAGAGTAAGGAAGGCAGCTCTCGTCGGTAGAGAGGATCTGTTATAAAGCCAGCAATGATTCGGGATGAGCCTCTTTCTCTTCTGACATTATTTTGATTCTATATGTAGATCACCTGCCCTCTGCTATGGTTCATAATCTTGGGTCTTCCCATAGAGCACCTCTCTTTTCCCTCAGCCCAGAAGACTCTTTGGGGTAGAGGTGGCTGGAGTAAGGCTTAAGGAGAGGATAGGATTTGAGTGTCATCCCTGGTAACTCAGTGGTAAAGAATCTGCCTGCAATGCAGGAGACCATCTGCAATGCAGGAGACATGGGTTCAATCCCTGGGTGGGGAAGATCCCCTGGAGGAGGAAATGGCAACCCACTCCAATGTTCTTGCCTGGAAAATCCCATGGACAGAGGAGCCTGGTGGGCTACAGTCCATGAGATCGCAAGAGTCAGAAAGGACTTGGCAACTAAATCAAGTCTTCCCTCAGCCCAGAAGATTCTTTTGGGGTAGAGGTGTCTGGAGTAAGGATTAAGGGGAGGGCAGGATATGGGTGCCACAGGAGATGAAAGGATTAGAGAATTTGAGGACTTCATCCTTATAGAAAATGGTGTAATAACTGACCATTAGTTTAGTTCTAACGCTTTGTGTTTTGAGTTCTTATTCTACAGTTCAAATTAGGATATCTAACATCTCTTTTTGTGCTAAATCACTATTGTACTGTTGGTACTTACAGGTTTACTTACTCTTGTGCTGCTTACTGGTAGATGTTTTAAGTTGTTAGGAGCTTATTAGTATTAATTCACTTGATTCAAAAGCATTTGCTTTCTCTGGCCTATAGACTCAACATACTCTTAAGGGGCATTGAAGTATTGATTGGTCAGTGCTTAACAAGCCATGCTGAATGGTCTTATGTGATTTGATTTAACATTCTCTCTCTCTCTCACACACACACACATACGCACACACACACTCCCTGATTCTTGGCTTGGCTGACAACACTGCATTTCTTTAGCCATTGGTTCAGAAAACTGAAGAAAATTATTTCCCTTCAGTTATCACAAAGTGGTAAAGAGCAGGGATCAAAGCTTGAGGAAGGGCCATCTAGTTGTGATTACTGGTTGTCAGATTCAAAATGTTTTTGTGTGTAGTCAATCTCAGTGTTCCTTTCATCTGATCGTGGTCTATGATTGGACTGCATCATGCAAGGCAGTGTTCTTAAGACACTCACCATCTCAGCTTTAGAGCTGGGCTCGCCAGCCAACTTGCTCTCCCAGGGCTAATTTATCTTGCAGGTGACACATTAAGTAGAACCACACAGTCATAGTTTGAATTCTAGCCTCTATGTTGTCTTGGTCCGTCAGGTCATATTAATCATCTAATGATATGCCCTTGAACAAGCTGCTTGCTGCGTACTTTAACTGTCCAAACTGCGCAGCCCTCCACCCCCACTGGGAGAAATCTTCTGGTAGGAAAACAAACTCATGAAAGACAGAGGGACCAGGCAAGTGGAACAGGGGTATGACTAGAAAGAGGGTTTTCTAGTTTTTTTTTTTTCTCAAATGAAACTCTAACCACGTGTGATTTCCACTTGTCTTTGCCAGATTCCTCTCCATGTAAGGTAGTATTCCATGGGAACTCAACCTCAAAGGAAACATTCACTAAGCGTGTGGCATTTCTCTGGGGCAACCAAAGGGAAATGGTGGGAGAAATATTACATGTCTTATGAAGAAACCTAAATGTGTTCTGAACATTTGATGTCCTGAGTTTTGTTTTTTAATATTATTGTTTTCATTATGGAAGATCCAGCTAGATCTCACTCACCCTTCAGCCCAGCTCAGACCTCTGAGTTCTAAACACACAGAGTCGTAGCTTTGGTTTAATCCTCCAGAGCAACAAAGGGACTGATAAATTGAAAGAAGTTTGAAGAGATCCACAGGAATAATAAAAGGAATAGGAAGAGTGATTTATGGAATAAATTAAAGAAACAAACTATGTGTAGTGTGGTTAAGTGATAGTATAAGACATGAGGCTAGAAGTACTGAAGTGTATAACTGCCATCACTAAGAATTGTATTACACATAGAGTATTACTTAAGAAGCTAGATATCATGGAATACAATTAAAGGCAGGTAATTTAGATTGTTCACCAATAGTAATGTTAATTTAGATCGTTCACTAATAGTAATGTTAATAGCAACTACTTATTCACAAATAGAAAAATTAAGCTGTTATATCAATAAGCTATCAGTGAATTAGCATTTCTGTATAATATGAAATCTGCTGCCGCTGCTGCTAAGTCGGTTCAGTCGTGTCCAACTCTGTGCGACCCCATAGATGGCAGCCCACCAGACTCCCCCATCCCTGGGATTCTCCAGGCAAGAACACTGGAGTGGGTTGCCATTTCCTTCTCCAATGCATGAAAGTGAAGAGTGAAAGTGAAGTTGCTCGATCATGTCCGACTCTTAGCGATCCCATGGACTGCAGCCTACCAGGCTCCTCGGTTCATGGGATTTTCCCATCAAGAGTACTGGAGTGAGGTGCCATTGCCTTCTCCGAATATGAAATCTAAGCCAGCCTAAATTCTAAAAATGAGGTCTAGGTTGTAGCCAGTTTATACACTTAGAGCTTGTGTCAATGCAAAGTATGAAAAGATAAATAGTATTCCAAGAGTTAACAGTCTGGAGAGGGTGGTAGGAAAGGTGACATTTCAGCTGAAGCCATAATAGGAGTTGCCTGTGGGGAGAGAGGAGGTGAAAGAGAGGTAGTTGGGAAGGGGTAGGAGACAGCTCTGTGAAAGCCCAGGGAGCGAGGGCACAATTTCTGTATCTGGATGAGTTTAACTTGAAATTTGATTTTCTCAGAAGAAATAAAAATTAAAATTTAGGGTAAATGACCTACAGTTACCCAAGAGAACCTAGAACTTCAGATAACTCTGCTAAGGGCACTTGTATTCCACATGGTTTAGTGCCCATAAAGTATAGCCTGCTACATTTATGATCCTGCAGCGCAGCCTGGTCTCTGCACTTGCATGGGGGCTGGGAAAGTCTGCACACTTACAGAATTCGACGTGATTGCTACAATCCTCTGTAGTCATAGACAAGCCAGGTGTCTCTGTATAGGAAATAGGATAAACCCGAGAGAGGACAGCTGTGTCCCCTACTTTGACCTTGATGTATCATTAGGTAAAACCATATCCAGAAATAAATTACTTATATTCCATAAAAATAATGTTGAAAATGTTTGAGAAAATTTTAAAAGAGAGTCTTAATATTGAATAATTGAGGAATTATGATTTCTAAAATTCTGAGAGTTCTCTCATGAATGCTTCTCTGAAAAAGGGATATGTAACCTGTACACATACAGCCACTGCTGGGGTCCATCTTTATTGAGTATAGGTCAACTGTGAGGTGTTTAGACTTCCCTGGTGGCTCAGACGGTAAAGCGTCTGTCTGCGATGCGGGAGACTCGGGTTCAATCCCTGGGTTGGGAAGATCCCTTGGAGAAGGAAATGGCAATCCACTCCAGTACTGTTGCCTGGAAAATCCCATGGACAGAGGAGCCTGGTAGGCTACAGCCCATGGGGTCGCAAAGAGTCGGATGCGACTGAGCGACTTCATGTTCACGTTCACATGAGGTGTTTCATAGGTGTTCTATGGGAACAAGAATCAAAAGAGTTCCGTGATTAACAAAAGCTTCTTGCCTGGAGAATCCCAGGGACGGCAGAGCCTGGTGGGTTGCCGTCTATGGGGTCGCACAGAGTCGGACACGACTGAAGCGACTTAGCAGCAGCAGCAGCAGATTAGACAAAGTTAAGTAGGCATCCTATGTGTAATAAATTTGTATTAATGTAAATTGTAAAATTATTGTGAGGTAACATAGTACTTATTATCACCCAAACATTTCATTGGAGGAGACCTTTTTTTCTCTCTAGAAACACTACACATTCCTCAGAACCTAATATTCCTATATTCTCATGTAGGTGATCTAAAATTAGGAAAAAGTCATTATATTTTTGGTCCTAGAATTTATTGCCAATTCACTGCTTTTGCAATTACGTCTACAATTCTGAGCTGAGCCTATAAGGCCATTCACCATCTGGGTCCAGCCCAGTTTTCTCTTCCACAGTGGAAGCACTAACCACTGGACTTCCAGGGAATTCTCTGGGGCATATTTTTAATTTGGGCTACTTTACAAGATGCTTTAAATATGTGTTGTCTTATTCGATTCTCGTGGGTACTCTATAAGGAAGACTGATCTAGTTTTATATTTCATCTGGGTGATGGTGCAAGTAAATGACAATTGACATAGCATATTACTAAGTGTCAAATGTGTGTATCTAATAATAAACACAGGTTTCAGAGAATGGAATTATTCCTTGAGAACCAGAGCAGGGGGTAAAATTATAGTAGAGGATTTAGAGCTTTAGGTTGACCTCAGAAGGTAAGATTTACTTACGTGTCAGGAAGGAGAATGGGCAGAGTTTGGAATGCATTTGGTATGTTTGGAGTAATGAGCTCAGCGTGGCAGCAGTGGAGGCTCAGGCTGGTCCTGGGAGTCAAAGCCAAACCTGAAAGTCTGAGCCAGAGCGGAGAGGGTTTGGAATGCTGTGCTAACCCATGCCTGCCTGCATCCTGAATTTTAAGTGTAACCGTTCTCTTCCCTGGGGAATCTACTCCATGAACTATAAGTAGGATAGCCAAGGAAAGTCCAAACACCCCCAGGGATGTACCGCCAGACACTAAGTAACCCACCGCCCCACCAATCAAAATAAAGCTTCACTCAGTTGCTTCACTCAACAAATAATAACCACCCCCAGCAATGATCCAGAGCTATAAAAGTAGTCATTGAGCCACTGAGAAGTTACCACACATTCCTACCAGAATTGTATTCGCTATTGGGAATGGTTTAATAACAGTTCTTTATTCATTTGGCTTTTAGATGTGTCATTACTAATTTACTCATTCAATCAATTTCTATTTTCTTCTGTCCCAGTCCAACCACTGTGCATAGGACAAGGAGAAAGCTAAAAAGATAAGTGTAGTTTTTTTCAATTCTGATAGAAATTATCCAGGAATATTGTAGCATCTTCCTTAAAAGTATCACAAATAGAATGTATTCTCATCCTCTTCAAGTACTGTATTTGTGATGTGTTGCTCCCAGGGGCCGGGGAGCCTGGTGGGCTGCCGTCTGTGGGGTCGCACAGAGTCAGACACGACTGGAGCAACTTAGCAGCAGCAGCAGCAGGCAGGGTGGAGTGAGGTGGAGGGGAGTGTACCTTAAGAGGTCAGGTGAAAGTGAAAGTGAAAGTCGCTCAGTCCTGTCCGACCCTTTGCAAGGACTCTATGGACTATACAGTCCAAAACTACTGGGATTATTAGGCATGGTCTTAGTACTGACAATTCTGGATAGATAAATTAGCTTTTACCTCTCAGAGAAAGCTCAGTATTTTTCATTCAGTATCCTTAGGTTCACACACATACCTCTTACTACTTTCAATCTTTCTTCCCAAATGTCCCTTCATATAAGAAAAAAGATATAAAGTAAAATTGAATTTTTTACTAGAATATGCCTCTTGTTTGCTACTTTAAATTTTTAAAGCATGTAAGTGCCATTTATAATCCATTCTCAGAGTAATCTTGTGAGAAACATTATGCCCTAGTTATTGATGAGAAGTGAGATGCTTGGAGCTTTGCTTTATCTTGTTCCAAACTTTCAGAAACAACAACTACAAGAAGGTTTTTATTAACAATAAAAAATGGCAGTGAGAAATACGTATATTATATCAACAAATTATCATCTAAGAATAAATTGGCACTTTAAGACTCTCCATACTGCTCTTTCTCATATGCAGAATATCATGTAGCATCTCATGGATTGCCTCCCAGGGCATAGTGCTTTCTTTCCCAAAGCAGACCCTCCCCCTTCCCCACCTTTCTCAGACCTTGTCTGCTTGACTTCTCAGAACTTTTGGTATTGTTACCCAGAGGGCCCTTGACCTCCCTACCTCCCTAGCTTCTGTTATACCTGGAAATTCTTTTACCTCTCTGAATGCTTCTCCATGGGCTCATGGACTCTTCTGTCTATCCTCTCAGTGTAGGCATTATCCACAGTCTCTTCTTTCTCCTCAAGTCTATTTTCAGGGAGGCATCCCACTTACTCTCAAAGTTTCATCCCTCCATAAATTTCCATATCTATATCTAAACCTGCGTCTACCTCCCTTTCAAATTCTAACCCCTCTTTCTTGATGCTTGATACTACCCCTGGTGTAAGTCTTGGGGGCACCTTTAGCTTGCTCTTTCCCTCCCCCACCTCTGGGTTGTGTTGGTCTCCACAAGATCATAAACTCCACAAGGACAGACCTTGTGGGTGTTATCATTTTTACTTAAACTCAAGTATCCTCAGCACTTAGATCAATGCCTGGCACATAGTTGACATTGGGTAAACATTGAATAAGTGAATGACTATCACCCAATTTCTACCCACTACAAACCAGCCTAACTCTCCTTTACATCCTGTTAGTCACCTGAACATAATGCTATGGTGGTTATATTATTTATTACCCAATATAGGGCACTTGAGGGGCTTCCCTAGTGGCTCAGCTGGTAAAGAATCTGTCTGCAATGCAGGAGACCTGGGTTCAATCTGTGGGTTGGGAAGATCCCCTGGAGAAGGGAAAGGCTACCCATTCCAGTATTCTGGCCTGGAGAATCCCATGGACTATACAGTCCATGGGTGGCAAAAAGTCAGACACGACTGAGCAACTTTCACTTTCAGGGCATTTTTAGGGCGGAAGTGGCCACTATTAATAATTTTTCTGGGATGACAGGCATAAAGTTGGAATGTCTTGGGGAAACCTGATTGTATGCTTACTGTAGCCATTGGTACTTTAAAACTTTCCCTCCTCATATATCCCTTTGCATGTCAGACACCAGGTCACACATCTGCCTTTGCACTGTCCCCTCACCATGTCTCACCCTTGGCACCTTCACTCCCACTTGCCTGTTTCAGGCTTCACCACATCTAGCCTTGTTACTACTAATAGCCTCTTACTGTTTTGTGCTGTCATGTCTGACTCTTTGCGACCCCCCTGGATTGTAGCCTGCCAGGCTCCTCTGCCCATGGAATTTTCCAGGCAGCATAGGGGAATGGATTGACATTTCCTACTCCAGGGGATCTTCCTAATGCAGGGATCAAACCCATGTCCCTTGAGTCTCTTGCACTGGCAGGTGGATTCTTTACCTCTGCACCACCTGGGAAGCCCTCTTAGTAGTCATTAATACTGATAGTTCTCATGGACCTCTAACCTGTCTCCCCAGTGTCTGTCTTTACCCGTTCTACCCCCACTACACATTGCTGACAGATTAATCTTCCTAAGAAACAGCTCCAGTAATAGGACTTCCCTACCCAGAAGAGTTTCATTGGTTTTCTATTAACTCTGAAGTACAGAAACAGACTTTTAATTTTCCAAGTCTTCAGCTTTGGACTGATCTACATTTTAGGCATATATACTCAAGACCTGAGCTACCCAAATCAGCATTGGTATCTCCTGGGAGCTTATTAGAAATGAAGAATTTTGGACCCTACCTTTAGATTTGTAAAATCAGAATCTACATTTTAGCAAGATTCCCAAGTGATCTGTGTACACAGTAAGGTTTGAGAAGCACTACTCTGCCCTTTAATCTAACTGGGAAGAATCACAGTTTTAAAACCACACCCCAAGATTTTGGCTTCCATACCTAGTTTATACTGGTCTCTTTTTGTAGACTACCGGCTCCCACCTTCTCCACTCAATGAAATTGTATTAATCTTCCAAAGGTTAACCTCAACCACTATATACTCCATAAAACTTTCCTGAAACAACTGCTGTCTTTGCATTCTCTGAACACCATAGTATTTAATTTCTACTGTCTTATTATTTCATTTACATTATATTAAAGGTATTCAGATATTAATTTTATATGCACACTCCTTTCCTCACTTATATTGTAAGCTCAATATGGGTACAAACCATTTATTTTTTTATTGTGGTAAAATATTCACACAAGGACCTACAGTATAGCACAGGGGATTATATTCAATATCTTATTATAACCTATAATGGAAAACAATTAAAAATATTAATATAAATGTATAACTGAATCACTTTACTGTACCCTTGAAACTAACACAACATTATAAATTGAATATACTTCAATTTAAAAAATGGTGACATAAAATTTCAGCCATTTTTGGTGCACAGTTCTGTGGAATTTGAGTGCATTCACATTGCTGTGCGACCACCACTACTATCTGTCTCCAGGACTTTTTTTATAGTCCCAAACTGAAACTCATACCCATTAAACATTAACCTCTCATTCCCTTCTCCCCTAAAACTCTGGCAACCACCACTCTTTTATGTCTCTGAATCTGACAACTCTGAGTACCTCATATAAGTGGAATCATACAGTATTTGTCCATTTGTTTCTGGCTTATTTCACTCAGCACAGTTTCTGTAAGGTTTGTCTGCATTGTAGCATGTGCCAGAATTCCCTTTATTTTAAGGCTGGATAATATCCCATTGTATGTGCAGACTGCATCTTGTTTGCCGATTCATTGAATGATAGACACTTGAGTTGCTTCCACTTTTTAGTCATTGTGCATAATGCGGCGATGAGCATGGGTGTACAAATGTCGGTTTAAGTCCCTGCTTTTAATTCCTTGGAGCATATACCCAGAAGTAAAATTGCTATGGTAATTCATTTCTTAATTTTAATTTTTTTGAGAAAGTTTTATACGGATTTCCATAGCAGCCATTCCATTTTATTTCCCCCCCAGGACCGCACAAAGATTCCAGGTTCTCCATATGCTTGCCAATACTAGTTATTTCCAGGATTTTGTTGCTTTATTTTTTTTTAAGATTTATTTATTTATTTGATTTAATTTTGTCTGTGCTGGGTCTTCATTGCTGCATTCCAGCTTTCATCTAGTTGCCACAGCAGGGGCTTCTCTTGTTGAGGATAATGGGCTCTAGGCATACCAGCTTCAGTAGTGGAGGTGCATGGGCTAGTAGTGATGCAGACGCTTAGCTGCTCTGTGGTACGTGGGATCTTCCTGGACCAGGGATTGAACCTGTGTCTTCTGCATTGGCAGACAGATTCTTAACCATGTGACCACTGGGGAGGCCCCTGGGTTTTGTTTCTAATAATAGCCATTCTAATGGGATGGTATGAAATTGTGGTTTCAATATGCATTTCCCTAATGATTATTGAGCATCTTTTCATATGCTTATTCACCACTGGTGTATATTTTTGAAGAAATGTCTATTTAAGTCCTTTGGGCATTTTTGGGGGCTTCCCAGGTAGCACAATTGGTGAAGAACCTGCCTGCCAACGTAAGAGATGTGGGTTTGATCCTTGCATCAGAAAGATTCCTTGGAGAAGGCCATGGCAACCCATTCCAGTATTCTTGCCTGGAGAATCCCATGGACAGAGTAGCCTGGCAGGCTACAGTTCATAGGGTTGCAAGGAGTCAGACACGACTGAAGTGACTTAGCATGCACACACTCATTTTCAAACCAAGTTTGGTTTTTGTTTTTGTTGTTGAGTCATAAGAGTTCTTTATATAGTCTGGATATTAACTTCTTATCAGATACACAATTTGCAAATATTTTTCCTATTCCACAGATTGTCTTTTCACTCTGTTGATAGTGTGAACTATTTTTATATCCCTTCTACAGTATCTTCAAAGGGTGTTTGATAAATATTCATATTTTTAAACTTACTCATAAATGATGCTTAATTAATGATGTATCACTGCCCTTAAGTTTGTGATAAAATGAAACTAAGTATAAATTGACTTTGCTTTAAAATCATTTGGGATGAATCCAATGAGATTGATGAACTTCAAATTGTGAACATTTTCAGGTTTGAACTCTACTAGAGTATATAAACAAAGCTTTATGTTCTGAAAATTTCCCATTATTGTCCTTAAATTTAGAATTTTGACACCTCCATTGGGAGGCTTTGAAAATTAATTAGTGTTGTATGACAGGAAACAGATGAGAAATTAGTTGTGAGACAGTCATATGAAAGTTTCAACTCCTGTCTTTGGGTAGGAGCTGTCCCATGATCAAAGACATTTGGGAATTAGAATGTTACTCGAAAAAGTGAATTTTCAGGGAAGTAAATAGTTTTAAGGGACTGGATCTGATAGAGTGCCTGATGAACTATGGACTGAGGTTCATGACATTGTACAGGAGACAGGGATCAAGACCATCTCCATGGAAAAGAAATGCAAAAAAGCAAAATGGCTGTCTGGGGAGGCCTTACAAATAGCTGTGAAAAGAAGAGAAGCAAAAAGCAAAGGAGAAAAGGAAAGATATAAGCATCTAAATGCAGAGTTCCAAAGAATAGCAAGAAGAGATAAGAAAGCCTTCCTCAGCGATCAATGCAAAGAAATAGAGGAAAACAACAGAATGGGAAAGACTAGAGATCTCTTCAAGAAAATTAGAGATACCAAGGGAACATTTTATGCAAAGATGGGCTCGATAAAGGACAGAAAATATATGGACCTAACAGAAGCAGAAGATATTAAGAGGTGGCAAGAATACACAGAAGAACTGTACAATAAAGATCTTCACAACCCAGATAATCACGATGGTATGATCACTCACCTAGAGCCAGATATCCTGGAATGCGAAGTCAAGTGGGCCTTAGAAAGCATCACTACGAACAAAGCTAGTGGAGGTGATAGAATTCCAGTTGAGCTATTTCAAATCCTGAAAGATGATGCTGTGCAAGTGCTGCACTCAATATGCCAGCAAATTTGGAAAACTCAGCAGTGGCCACAGGACTGGAAAAGGTCAGTTTTCATTCCAATCCCAAAGACAGGCAATGCCAAAGAATGTTCAAAATACCGCACAATTGCACTCATCTCAAACGCTATTAAAGTAATGCTCAAAATTCTCCAAGCCAGACTTCAGCAATACATGAACCGTGAACTTCCAGATGTTCAAGCTGGTTTTAGAAAAGGCAGAGGAACCAGAGACCAAATTGCCAACATCAGCTGGATCATCGAAAAAAGCAAGAGAATTCCAGAAAAACATTTATTTCTGCTTTATTGACTATGCCAAAGCCTTTGACTGCATGGATCACAACAAACTGTGGAAAATTCTAAAAGAGATGGGAATACCAGACCACCTGACCTGCCTCTTGAGAAATTTGTATGCAGGTCAGGAAGCAACAGTTAGAACTGGACATGGAACAACAGACTGGTTCCAAATAGGAAAAGGAGTACGTCAAGGCTGTATATTGTCACCCTGCTCATTTAACTTCTATGCAAAGTACATCATGAGAAATGCTGGGCTGGAAGAAGCACAAGCTGGAATCAAGATTGCCGGGAGAAATATCAATAACCTCAGATATGCAGATGACACCACTCTTATGGCAGAAAGTGAAGAGGAACTCAAAAGCCTCTTGATGAAGGTGAAAGAGGAAAGTGAAAAAGTTGGCTTAAAGCTCAACATTCAGAAACAAAGATCATGGCGTCTGGTCCCATCACTTCATGGGAAATAGACGGGGAAACAGTGGAAATAGTGTCAGACTTTATTTTGAGGGGGCTCCAGAATCACTGCAGATGGTGACTGCAGCCATGAAATTAAAAGACGCTTACTCCTTGAAAGAAAAGTTATGACCAACCTTTATTCTTCAAGATAGCATATTGAAAAGCAGAGATATTACTTTGCCAACAAAGGTCCATCTAGTCAAGGCTATGGTTTTTCCAGTGGTCATGTATGGATGTGAGAGTTGGACTATGAAGAAAGCTGAGCACTGAAGAATTGATGCTTTTGAACAGTGGTGTTGGAGAAGACTCTTGAGAGTCCCTTGGACTGCAAGGCGATCCAACCAGTCCATTCTGAAGGAGATCAGCCCTGGGATTTCTTTGGAGGGAATGATGCTAAAGCTGAAACTCCAGTACTTTGGCCACCTCATGTGAAGAGTTGACTCATTGGAAAAGACTCTGATGCTGGGAGGGATTGGGGGCAGGAGGAGAAGGGGACAGCAGAGGATGAGATGGCTGGATGGCATCACTGACTCGATGGACGTGAGTCTGGGTGAACTCCGGGAGTTGGTGATGGACAGGGAGGCCTGGCGTGCTGCGATTCATGGGGTCGCAAAGAGTTGGACACGACTGAGCGACTGAACTGAACTGAAAGGATGTTTATGAAAATTCAGAATGTACCCTGAAGCCTGACTCCTGCTGGTCCTACTGTGATCAGATGCATCACTGATACGACAAGCTGATGAATATTTGTAGCATGGAAAAGAAAAAAGGAGTGATAGGTTCTTTATTATTTCTGAACTGCATTTACTGTTTGTTTGTTTTTTTTTTTTTTTACTAACAAGAGTTCCATTAACAATTCCAGTTCTTTCACTCACTTGCATTCTGGTCTTTCTGCTCCGTGATTCATTTTCAGTTCAAGAACTTTCTACCACAATTGTCTTAAGGGTATAGAGTAATGTTGGTTGTGTACTGCTGGTATCTAGTGCCCTCTGTAGCTTAATGGAAATTCTGATTGTTCTAGTTGGTTCAAATTTGAGAGGATTACATAAAACCCCATTGAGTAACTAGTGGGGCATCCCAACAAAGGGTTACTTGATATTTTACAATAAAAGGTCAGACAAGAGAAGGTCATTTAAGAAGGCATAAGAGATTGCCTTCCTGGGGTCATTTTTACTCTAAATTATGAAACAGCTTCAAAGGCATGAGTCAAGCACTTAGTATTCCTGGTGCAAAACATAAGGACAGAGTAACTATAGTTCAGTGACAACTAGATTAACATAAGAACTAATAATGGTTCATTTATGCACATAAGTAGGTGTCTTGAAAGAGTATGTGTGGGTAGTTAAAGAGGGTCATACTTAGCCTTTCATCATAACTCTCTATTTACTCTATTTGCTAAACCCCTGACTTTATGATAAACGATCCAATTTGGGAAGAACTTTTTGTGCCCTTTCAGATATATAAAGGTTACATAATTTCCTCTGACTGTTTACATTTAGTGCTTAACCCCACCCCACCCGCACTACTGTTGATTTGTTCACTAACCGGTGTTTTTAAGTGATTTATCTGGCTGTTTACATTAAAAGAAATAGAGGGTTAGATCAGGAAATCTGTGGACTTTCCCTCTTCTGATTGGTTTGTCTTAAGTCTCAAATGTGGCAGGTGTTCCGACAAGATCTACTGTTTTAAGTCAATTTATCTGAGCCTTAGTTGGAATTGAAACAGAAGTGAACTTTGTGAGTACTTTTCTTAGTTTCACTTCTGGAATAAAAGCAATATGGTATTATATTAAACCCTTTAATTGCAATGGAGGAGTTCATATGTTGGGTATTAAACATTTACCTGAAATTGCATGATTTTAGAAGAGAGATTTAAGAGGATATCTGTTCTGTTTCTCTCACTTCATAAATGAGGAAGCAAATGAAAACTGGTGAGGTTAAGGGACCGAGCTAACATGGCATAGCTCTTAACAGCAGTGCCAGGATGAGACTCAGGCTGGGCAGCATTTCAGTTCAGTGTCCTTATTATTATTGCATGTGGCCTTCCTTCAGTTGATCCTTTTGATAACCACTATATTCCTCAATTCTTGCCTTTTTAATTGGAGCAAATCAGGCATAGTGTTGGAGTCTACATGATGTTCCTTTATTAAATATTGAAATTTTCTGAATCCTAACTTTACTATTGAAAGAAGAATGCTAAAAATAGAATGTGAATGTATTTGACAAGGTTACAAAATGCTACCTAGTGTGACATTCTCCATGACATCAGTCTGAAATACATAATTGTCACTGTCTACATACACAGACTCAAGGAGGGAACACTTTCTTATTAGTTCTTCAGAGAGGATGTAGTGTTTCACAGATGTTTAAGCAAAGTTTATAGAGAAAGAAAAAGAAAAAAAAACAGAACTGAGCTTTCTACAGTATGTGATACCAGTGAAGGTGAAGACAGATAAGACTGTTAGCTTTACAAAATTTCTCTTTGCTCAGATGATGAAAGCACTGACGTTAAAGGAGAGAACTGACAGATAATGAAATTCTTTCTACTGACAAAGAATGACTATATGAAATCTGTTAGCACATCTTCCACCCATTCATTTAGAGGTGATGCAAATTGGTCCTAAACCTTTTGAGAGATTTTTAAAGGATTTTTTAAATTAAATTAAATTTAATTTAATTTAAATTAAATTAAAAAAAATTAAAAGATTTTTAATTATTCCTTAATATTCTTAGTAATTTCTTAATTCTATCTAATAATTGCATTCTTCATGTGAATGCTACACAAAACTCCAAGAAATCTATTGAATTATAACTAAACACTAAGATAAATCCTAGGATATTAAAAACGATCCTATCAGATATTCACTGTATATTAATTTCTTATTGCTGAAAGTAATTATAGTATGAAAAATGTTGTTTCCTACTGCCCATATCCAGCTAAGAATGAGAAAGGTATGATGAAAATGAAATTCAACTTAAGTGGTATTAGCAGATTTTGGCTGTATATTAATTTCTTGCTGTCCTTCTGAAACTGTGTATGCAAACCATTGTTCCCTATTGCCCAAACCCAGCTAAGAATGAGAACTAGCAAATTCAGCAAAAGTAGCTAGTAAAATGTATTTCCTCTTCTAGGAGGGTCAGAGTGGTAAGTATAATTATCTGTAATCAATTAATTTGAAAGCGCTCATTGTAATTGACAATTACATGTGCCCAGGCCCTGTTCTAAATGCTTTATAAATATGATCTTATTTAATCGATACTACAGACCCGTGAGGTAGAGATTTATCCCCGTTTTACAGATGAGAAAGCAGAGACGCAGAGAAGCTATAACTTGTTCTACAAGTGGCTGAACTAGATTGAAAAAGACAAAGCCTGTTACCTTAAATAAAGGCCACGAACAATATGATTATGCACTTTATCCTGTAACTTATATCCATTTCTAGTAAGCTGAGGTCATGATCGTTTATCTTTAGAATATAAAAATCACAAGCTTCTAGAAAAATTAAAAGATTATGAATCTATTGCTATCTCTTGAATTATTAAATATTTACTAGTTCAATCCCTGGGTTGGGAAGATCTCCTGGAGTAGGAAATGGCACGCCACTTCAGTGTTCCTGCCTGGAAAATACCAGGCCGAGAAGCCTGCCAGGCTACAGTCCACGGGGTCACAAAGAGTCAGACACGACTGAGCAACTGAGCACACATGTTTATATTTTATATATTATTAATATGTTATTTATATTATATTTGATTCTTATTATAAAATATTGTTTTATATTATCAAATATATTGGTTAATATTTACCAAGCCTAGTGACTCTTTATTCCATTAATGATAAGTGGTTCCCAAAACAAGGGAGATTTTTCTCCCAACTGCCTTTAAGATAAACTTCACCTAATATATTATGTATGTCTATGTCAATGAACATAGACACAATTCTTTAAACAAAGAGAAAGTAAACTTTTAAATACTTCTTTGTTTACAAGCTTCAAACAAGTGGTAGTTGATCAGAAGACAAATATGTACTCAGTAAAGATGGTCTCAAGTTGATTTTTTATTTTTTTGCCTTGAACCACTAGAGTTATTTCCAGATCATTAACTTTGCTGAGGACAGATAAATAAGTATCCATTAGAAAAGGTTTTTTATTAACATACAAGTCTTTTTGGAGTGGGCATTGTATATGTGTAGGATTTCATCTGTAACAGCACAGAAAGACAACCACAAAGACTCCTGCTAAATGCCTCAATGCTTTGAGAAGCTGAGAATCACAAGCGGGAGAAAGTATTTCTGAATTTGTGTCTGGGTCACCCTGATGGGGCAACAGAGACAAGAATATTATCTCATTTCTAGTGTTGCCAGATAAAATACAGACCAATACAAATACAGATAATGCATGGGATATACTTCTAATAAAAAATTACTTGCTGTTTATCTGAAATTCAAACTTAACTGGACACCTGGCACTTTTATTTTCTAAATCTGGCAGCCTCACTCACTTCCCAAGCCTGCCCCTGGTGGTTCCAAGGTCTTGGTCAGAGATTCCAATAGGGGATGTTTGTGATGATGGGAAGGGGCAGACTGTGATGGGATCTCTAGCAATGAATACTGGTGGGGGGGCGGGGGGGTTTCCCAGGAGGTCCCTTGATTGGAACCTAGAAACTCCTGCCTACTGAAACCCCTCGAAAACACTCTGAATGTTGGGCTCACTCCTCACTATGCCTCTTCTGGCTCTGGTCTTAATCGACTGCCTTCAGGTCCACAGCCAGCACCTCATTTCTGTCCAAGACATAAACTCATTCTCATTCTCAGAGCTCTCCTAATCCACACCCTTATTTAAGACCCCCCATAGCACAGGGTCTTTTGCACTTAATATTGCTTTTTCCAGAGCCAAGCACATAGTCCAGAACATACTAGAGGGCTAATAAAATCTTTAGCCCTCTAGTGACTCAGACAGTAAAGAATCTGCCTGCAATGTGGGAGGCCTGGGTTCGACCCCTGGGTTGGGAAGATCCCCTGGAGGAGGGCACGGCAACCCACTCCAGTATTATTGCCTGGAGAATTCCCCTGGACAGAAGAACCTGGCTGGCTACAGTCCATGGGGTCTCAAAGAGTAGGATACAACTGAGTGACTAAGCACACACAATAAAATGTTTACTAAACTTGAAGCTTACAGAGATTTTTGTTATTGTTTTCCTGCTAATTAATAGTAAGCAGGAAACAGGAATAAATTGTTCCCTCCTAAACTCTCATTATTTCTCCTCATTTTCAAAGCCTGTAATAGGGACGGACAGTTGCACCATGGACCCCTCCGAGGTCTGTTATTCAGGATGTACTCAATGAGTACTTGTTGAGTGACTGAATGACTTGTTGAGTGACTAATTATAATATTTGAATACAAAGAGGCCATTAGATTTGTCTACATTTTTTACAAATACCACTTAATCGAAGGAGTCTTTCTGTATTACAGAAGCTAGGCCAGGATGTGAGATGGAAACTGGTTAGATGTTGCTTAACCCAGGACACATGGGGAAGAAGAGCTGGCGGAGGGGTGCCTTGAGGAAGTAGGGAAAGGGATTACTCATAGGGTTTACTCCCCTAAAATAAGAAGTATTTGAAGTCCAGGGAGAGACTGGGGACATAAGCAATACCAAACAGCAGTGATGGAAGGAGGAAGGGGAAGGAAATCACAAGCCCTGTTATCAGAAGTGGGAGGAGAGTTCTTACAGCTACTGGGCCCTTTGGGCACTTTTCCCAAATGGTTATATATCTGAAAATAACAGATCTTTGTTGATATGCATTCATTAGGAACTACCCACAGTGTGAGAAATTACTAAATTCTGAAATTCACATAGCACAACAAACCTTCTTAAATATAGTTCAATTTGAAATACTTACCACATTTCACTAAAATGTTTAATATTGGCAAGGAAAAAAATCCTGTGAGTTCCAACTGAGTCTTTCACCAAATCATTGTGAATTGGCTTCCATAGCACAATAAGGTAAAAGCATATTAGATACATGCCTAGCTGCCATTTCACCATGGTATATTCTTCCCACCAAGAAGAAAGCAGAACTACAACAGGTTAAATTAGTAAATTTAAGGATACAACACTCAAGATTTAACCAAATGGATATTAAGACATAAAGAATAGTTTTTAATATTGTAAGCAAGATTTATTATTGCTTTTACTAGTTTAAAACATTTTTGTCCTTTTTATTTTTTAGGTGTTATTCACCACTGGGAAAAAAATAATTGTAACTTTTTTGTTTGTTTGTTTATTTGTTAACCAGATCACAGCTATCTTAGACTGAATTTAACTGAAGCCAGTTTGTATGTGGCGTTGATTAACTGTTTAAGGCAGAGAACTGTCTTCAGGTTTCAAAACTCAGCTCGGTATTATTACCCATATATCTGCTTTATTAGACATAAATTAAAAGAGGATCTGGAAACGTTATTTTTTTATGTCTAACATTCATTTTGTAAAAAATTAAGTCATTTGGACAATGATATAGTGCATCTCTGATGTGATGAAAATTCTACATTTCCCTTTTTCTTGATATATTTATCTACATAGTGGCAGAGGATGATGAGTGTTCATGCGGTTAATGTTGTCATTAATCATTTAGCTGTATATTTATTTTAATGTATTTTTAAAGTAAACTTGGACTACTATATACCTATACAATATTCTTTTACAGGACATGGATAACTCCTGTCCTAACTGCTGAAGGTCCCTCATAACAAATAAACATTTAGCTTGAATACAAAAGGTTCACTTTCATAACAGTTCATCTTTGAACCCCCAGCAATAAGCTCCTTTCACTAAATGTTGATATAGTATTCGGCCTATCAAATGAAATCAGTGTTTAATGCTTAGGAAGGGCATAGAACAGTGCAAATGTGCTGTTTTATAAGGCATTAATCCAGAGAGCCAGTAATATGTACAGTGAAGTTTATCTTGACAGGTAAATCAACTCATTGCTAAATGAAAAAGCCAGACAATACTATCCTTGTTGTTGAACTGCAGGTGTTTGAAAAGCTAAGTGAACTAAGGGAAAACCTAACAGCGTCATACGGCAAGAATGAATGGTGGTGAAGGAAGGGAAGCTTGGTTAGGTGGTTTAGGCAGGTGCTTAGGAAATTTAAAGGAGAAAATAGAAACCTAAAATAAAAAGCAGGTGCCCTGTTAGGTTTTTATGACCTTACAGAAATAATAACAGAACTAAGGTTAGGATCACAGACATTAAAATATTTATTTCTAAGAAATCTTGTTTTGGAAGAATGAAGTAAAGTTTTGGAGATAACTCTGCCCTAAGAATTCATTGTATCTTGTAAATCTGTAAATCTGAAAACAAACATATTTATCAGTCTTAGAAGTATTTATTAAATCTCTCCAGTATCTGTGTCAGGGTTCTATCCTTTATCCTGTCTTTTTTTAAGATAACTATGATGTAATATTAGGAAATATTATTCACAAGTATTTTTAATAAAATCATAGCCAAGGGAGACTCAAGAGATGCAGATTCAATCCCTGGGTCAGGAAGATCCCCCTGGAGGAGGAAATGGCAACCCACTCCACTATTCTTGCCTAGAACATCCCATGGACAGAGGAGCCTCTTGGGTCACAGGTCATGGGGTCACAAAGAGTCGGCCACAACTGAGTACACACGCATGATGCACGTATGCATATAAAGTATACATACACTTGCTTACTAAATGAATTTACACTATTTTGTGTCTATGATGCTATACACAGGGATAAAAGCCATAGAACCCTATGATGCACATCTCCAACCAATAGTATTAAGAAAACATTTGCTTAAAATAATCGATAGGTGAATTGTATGGTATACCGTTAATATCTTAAATGAAGATGTTATTTAAGAACATGAAAGTGGCTAAAATAACATAAAGTCATTAAAGAGAAAGTAACAAGATTTGTGAACAGGGATAATTAATGTCTCAAGTGAAAATTATTATGTTTACTAGTTATACCAAGAAAAATATGAGTAGAGAGAAAACAGAGCAAAATGCTTTCCTGGTAAGACATTTGACCTTCAGTGAATTATACTTCATGTGCAAGGGTTCCAGAGAACACAATTTATTCTTCAAGATATTGAAAGTTGAGGGATTGCATTTTGTATTCAGCTCTCCCATGATTTATCTACAAAACCCCTTGATGAAATATGTGATGTTTCATCTGCTAGAAAATCCTGGGTTTACTTTTGGCTGCACCGAAAGCAAACCCAGGGGAGTCTCCAACCTTGTCACCCTACCTTCACTTCCTTGGTAGGACTCCCATCTCCAGCCCTAAGTGCTGTCGTCCAGCATGAGGAACTGTTCTAATGCACAGTTTCACAATGTCACAATGGAGTGAAATGCCAGACGCCAGCTGTATATGGTTGGTGGGCATCAAGAGTGTGGGTTTATATCGTTCAGTGTCCCTTGCCCAGTTTGAAGCCTCTGAACAATCCTTTCCAGCACCTCTGTTTCTCAAATCCCATTAACCTCTAGATTTCTCTATTAGAATCCTCTGAGGCTATGGATTTTTGTTTGCAACAACACCCAGACCCTCTTCTATTCCTAGGAATCCCCCTCTTCACTCTCCAGGGAACTCAGTTCCTTTCCTGCTTGAGGCTCAGTTGAACCTAAATCAGTTTGTTTTGTGACACTTCACGCTTACGTGGAAGGTGCCCAACTGGTTCTTATTCCAGGGTTTTTACCTCTTGCAGTTGCTTCTCTCCAAATATAATTCCAGCAGCTTCTCTTTCTGCCCAACACTTTGATGTGTTTTACTGGAGTCCCTTTTTGTTCCTCTGGTTTCTATCCTTTAACTTCTGTCCTTCAGACCTTATCCATACTCTATAGCTTCTTTCTTTTTCTTAATCATTATCCTATTCTTCTTTAAAACCATGTATGCTTTATCACGGAGAAGGCAATGGCACCCCACTCCAGTACTCTTGCCTGGAAAATCCCATGGACGGAGGAGCCTGGTAGGCTACAGTCCATGGGGTCGCTAAGAGTCGGACACGACTGAACGACTTCACTTTCACTTTTCACTTTCATGCATTGGAGAAGGAAATGGCAACCCACTCCACTGTTCTTGCCTGGAGAATCCCAGGGACGGGGGAGCCTGGTAGGCTACCGTCTATGGGGTCACACAGAGTCGGACACGACTGAAGTGACTTAGCATAGCGTATACTTTATCAATCAAAATATTATCTTTTTCCCCAGATAGGATATGGTTTTTCTTTTTTTTCCAATACTGTAGTCCTCTTCAGAGAGTCACATGTTTACCTTGCATGTTAACTTCACAGAACACTCCTACCTATTAAGGATAATCCAGTTCATTTCTACTGTATATTTGTGATATGGATGACTGCAATTAAATTTTAACTCTGAAAACTTTAGACTCCAACCCTAGTTTGGGTGGAAAGAGGACATTAAATTATGACAAAATTAGTCTTCTCAACTGTAAAATTCAAGTTTGGGAGGAAAAAAATCCTAAGTAATTAACCAACTTGATAAAATGTTCTAAATGGTTAATAACAACTACCTATAGTAATGTTAAATGTCCTGTCATTCTTGGTTCTTTTATCAGTTGTGACTTGGACCTGTGTGTGCATATTTATCAGTTTCTATCTTTTTTATGGATTAATGCTAAATATTTCAACATTTCAATGGATAACAAACACACGGGCACACCTAGTTTCCCCGGCCACTTTATAACCCCAATCTCCAAATTGTATTCATTCAATAAATATATATTGAACACTTACCATGTATTGGCACTATATTCCACTGGGGATTCCCTTATGGCTATACAGTGGAAGTGAGAAATAGATTTAAGGGACTAGATCTGATAGACAGAGTGCCTGATGAACTATGGATGGAGGTCCGTGACACTGTACAGGAGACAGGGATCAAGATCATCCCCAAGAAAAAGAAATGCAAAAAAGCAAAATGGCTGTCTGACAAGGCCTTACAAGTAGCTGTGAAAGAAGGGAAGTGAAAAGCAAAGGAGAAAAGGAAAGATATTCCCATTTGAATGCAGAGTTGCAAAGAATAGCAAGGAGAGATAGGAGGGCCTTCCTCAGCAATCAATGCAAGGAAGTGGAGCAAAACAATAGAATGGGGAAGACTAGGGATCTCCTCAAGAAAATTAGAGGTAACAAGGGAACATTTCATGCAAAGATGGGCTCGATAAAGGACAGAAATGGTATGGACCTAACAGAAGCAGAAGATATTAAAAAGAGGTGGCAAGAATACACAGAAGAACTGTACATAAAAGATCTTCACGACCCAGATAATCACGATGGTGTGATCACTCACCTAGAGCCAGACATCCTGGAATGTGAAGTAAAGTGGGCCTTAGAAAACATCACTACGAACAAAGATAGTGGAGGTGATGGAATTCTAGTTGAGCTATTTCAAATCCTGAAAGACGATGCTGTGAAAGTGCTGCACTCAATATGCCAGCAAATTTGGAAAACTCAGCAGTGGCCACAGGACTGGAAAAGGTCAGTTTTCATTCCAATTCCAAAGACAGGCAGTGCCAAAGAATGTTCAAACTACTGCACAATTGCACTCATCTTACACGCTATTAAAGTAATGCTTAAAATTCTACAAGCCAGGCTTCAGTAATATGTGAACCATGAACTTCCAGATGTTCAAGCTGGTTTTAGAAAAGGCAGAAGAACCAGAGACCAAATTGCCAACATCTGCTGGATCATGGAAAAAGCAAGAGAATTCCAGAAGAACATCTATTTCTGCTTTATTGACTATGCCAAAGCCTTTGACTGTATGGATCACAAGAAACTGTGGAAAATTCTGAAAGAAATGGACATACCAGATCACCTGATCTGCCTCTTGAGAAACCTGTATGCAGGTTAGGAAGCAACAGTTAGAACTGGACATGGAACAACAGACTGGTTCCAAATAGGAAAAGGAGTACGTCAAGGCTGTATATTGTCACCTGCTTATTTAAGTTATATGCAGAGTACATCATGAGAAGTGCTGGGCTGGAGGAAGCACAAGCTGGAATCAAGATTGCCAGGAGAAATATCAATAACCTCAGATATGCAGATGACACCACCCTTATGGCAGAAAGTGAAGAAGAACTAAAGAGCCTCTTGATGAAAGTGAAAGAGGAGAATGAAAAAGTTGGCTTAAAGCTCAACATTCAGAAAACGAAGATCATGGCATCTGGTCCCATCACTTCATGGAAAATAGATGGGGAAACAGTGGCTGACTTTGTTTTTCTGGGCTCCAAAATCACTGCAGATGGTGATTTCAGCCATGAAATTAAAAGATGCTTACTCCTTGGAAGAAAAGTTATGACCAATCTAGATAGCATATTGAAAAGCAGAGACATTACTTTGCCAACAAAGGTCTGTCTAGTCAAGGCTATGATTTTTCCAGTGGTCGTGTATGGATGTGAGAGTTGGACGTGAAGAAAGCTGAGCACTGAAGAATTGATGCTTTTGGACTGTGGTGTTGGAGAAGACTCTTGAGAGTCCCTTGGACTGCAAGGAGATCCAACCAGTCCATCCTGAAGGAGATCAGTCCTGGGTGTTCATTGGAAGGACTGATATTGAAGCTGAAGCTCCAATACTTCGGCTGCCTGATGGGAAGAGCGGACTCATTTGAGAAGACCCTGATGCTGGTAAAGATTGAGGGCAGGAGGAGAAGGGGATGACAGAGGATGAGATTGTTGGATGGCATCACCGACTCGATGGCCATGGGTTTGGGTGGACTCTGGGAGTTGGTGAAGGACAGGGAGGCCTGGCATATTGCGGTTCATGGGGTTGCAAAAAGTCAGACACAACTGAGTGACTGAACTGAACTGACACAGATATTAAAAGCTTACCTCCTACTTTCAAGTGGATCACAACCTAATGGGGGCATGAAATTGTTACTCTGTGGAGCTCAGTGTGTCAAGGCAGAGGAAGTAGTGCAAAGGCCCTGAGGCCAGAGAGTGTGTGCATTCAAGGAGCTGCCAGTTTCTCTATTTTCTCTGTGAAGCATCAGAAGAGTGTTTACAGGAAGGTGGGAAGGAAGAAAGTGTTCATGGCTTATGTGAGGTACCTAGAAGAGGCAAATTCATAGAGACGGAAAGGAGAATAAAAGTTACCAGGGGGTGAAGACAGAGAGGGCAAAGGAGAGTACAGGGTTTTTACTGGAGATGAAATAAAGTATTAGATAGACAGTAGTAATGCTCATACAACACTGTAAATGCATTTAATACCACTCAGTTGTATACTTATGAAGAATTAAATGATATATATTATATATTAGGTATATTTTCGGAGAAGGCAATGGCACCCCACTCCAGTAGTCTTGCCTGGAAAATCCATGGACAGAGGAGCCTGGTAGGCTGCAGTCCATGGGGTCGCTAAGAGTTGGGAACGACTGAGCAACTTCACTTTCACTTTTCACTTTCATGCATTGGAGAAGGAAATGGCAACCCACTCCAGTGTTCTTGCCTGGAGAATCCCAGGGATGGGGGAGCCTGGTGGGCTGCTGTCTCTGGGGTCGCACAGAGTCGGACACGACTGAAGCGACTTAGCAGCAGTAGCAGCAGCAGGTATATTTTATCACAATAAAGCAAAAGAAAAAACAAAATTTAAGTGTGCCTGGGCCTTGAGGAGAGTGGTGACACGGTGAGACAGTCACAGTGGACAACAAGAACAAGACTCAGCTAGAGACACGGTGAAAATTTCAGGCATTTACTAGTTTACATCACGAAGATATTAAGCACAGCCAAAGATATTGATTGGAGCTTACAGCTAACACTAAATATTGCTTCCACAATAGTTCAGTGAAGTTTTAATTAATTAATGGGACAAGCACAGATTGGTGACTGTGAGCTCAGGACCCAAAATGAACGCCAGCTTCTCTAGATCTTTTGGAAACAGTTTTTGGTTTTTTTTTAATGAACAAATAGATAATACGAGATTAAACGTAGCCTGAAGGGAGCATGGAAGGAACAGTTGCTATATCTCATCTCTCCTGGGGAGGGAATGTGCAGGGGGAGAGGCCCGTGAGCTCTTCACCCTTCTGTTATGCGGGGGTTTGGGGCATGCAGGGCGGGCAGCAGTGGGTCATAGCAACCCAGGCAGTTTCTTACAGAAAAGCTGAGAAACAGGAGATAATGGATTGTGACCATAGGCTCCTGGCAAAGGATTGCTGGCTTGGGACAAAGGCTCTGACAACAAAATACTGAAGTAAACAGTAGACTGCCCTTCTCCATTCTTAGGCATAAGGGTGATGGCACAGATGAGTTGAACATGGGAGAAGAAGTGGAAAAGATAAGAATTTAAGAGAATTCAGAGATACTGGCTTCATATGTATAGGAGGATAGGTGGCAGTACCTGCTTATTACCTATGGTTGGGGGTGACAGTGGTGACAGGCCTTGATCATACAGCATGAAGAAGAGAAAGAAAAAAAAATTTGTCCCCATTTGCCAAAGTTGTTGACAGTATTGTCTGTAATTTCAGAAATTTGAAATAAAGTGTCCAAAATGATGAAAGTTTAAAAATAAATTATGCTATGTCTATCCAACAAAATTCTATATATTCATTTAAGTCTGTATTTCAAAAGACAACAATAAATTGGGAAAATGCTCCCAATATAATGCTAAATGAGAAAATTTTCAAAATTTGATATAAAAGTTATTCTAATTTTTATGTGTTCTAAAGAGAAAACTGAAAAGGAAAATTTATAACTCTTTCTGGTAATATTAAAGATATTTTTAATGTTTCTATTTATACTTTTCTATGTTTAAAAATCTATAACCATCAATACGTATTCAGTTCAGTTCAGTCGCTCAGTCATGTCCAACTCTTTATGGCCCCATGACTGTAGCACACTAGGATTCCCTGTCCATCACCAACTCCTGGAGCTTGCTCAGACTCATGTCCATCGAGTTGGTAATGGCATCCAACCATTTTATCCTCTGTTGTCCCCTTTGCCTCCTGCCTTCAATCTTTCCCAGCATCAGGGTCTTTTCCAAGGAGTCAGTTCTTCCCATCAGGTAGCCAAAGTATTGGAGTTTCAGCTTCAGCATCAGTCCTTCCAATGAATATTCAGGGCTGATTTTCTTTTTCAGGAATTCAGCTTCAGCATCAGTCCTTCCAAAGAATATTCAGGACTAATTTCAACACACTAATTTAAACAACATTAATTGCTTAAAATTAATAAACTTTATGTAAATAGAGTGATAATGATGCCACAAGCATAATTAAGACTTGTATTTATACTAAGGAACAGACTCTAGTAATAACCAGTCATCCAAAACTATAATGTTAAATTCATTTAGTCAGTAAATGAGCCTTTATGTGCTGTTCACTAGAAAAGGTGCAAGAGATTCAGAAATAAAAGTATCAGTTCCACTGTAGAAACTCAGGACTAGTGGGGAGGCTGTCAGGAAAGTGGACAGTTGCCCCCCTACGGTGCTCTGTGATGTGTGCTTCTCTGGAGATGGGCCCAAGGTGCTGGAGGAACACAGGAGAGGAGGAACATTCACCCACCAGGATTCATGGAAGGCTTCCAGGACGAGGTGACATCTGAGTTGACTCTTAAAGGTTGAGTGAAGAAAAAAATCAGAAGAAAGGTGTTCAAGCAGAAGAAATGTATAAAGACATAGAACCGAGTGAAAGCAGTAGCTTTCTAATGTGAAGCTCATTATGCTGAAATTCAGCAGGGGTGGAGGGCGGGGGGAGAAGAAAACCTGAACGTAACTACGGGGATGGAGAGACAGAGAAAAGGTTCAGAATGTCTTCAAGATTCTCTCTTGTCTCTTGTTACTTTGCTAACATAGGACATAGAGTCAGAAGCGTAGGTTTAGAGGTAAATTTTCAGGAATATCCATTAGCAAAGTAAACGATATATAGTATCAGAGAAAAATCACTCATTTATTCTGCAAGTTTTTACTGAGCACAACTGTCAAGGGGTGATCTAGATGCTGAGGACACACTGCTGAATCAGACAGATCTAACATTGCTCAAGGTCTGCCTGTAAACAAACAAACAGAAAGATGTCCAGAGGAACCAGAGATCAAATTGCTAGGCTTCAACAGAACGTGAACCAAGAACTTCCAGATGTACAAGTTGGGTTTCAAAGATGCAGAGGAACCAGAGAGCAAATTGCCAAATTCACTGGATCATGGACAAAGTAAAGGAGTTCCAGAAAAACAGCTACTTCTGCTTCATTGACTGCATTGAAATCTTTGACTTTCTGTATTTTTCTAGATCAAAACAAACTGTGGAAAATTCTGAAAGGGATGAGAGTACCAGACCACCTTACCCATCTCCTGAGAAACCCGTGCATGGGTCAAGAAGCCAGTTAGAATTGGATGTGGAAAAAGACTGGTTCAAAATTGGGAAAGGAGTACGACAAGGCCATATATTGTCACCCTGCTTATTTAATTTACATGCAGACTATATCATGCAAAATGCCAGGTTGGATGAATCACAAACTGGAATCAAAAATTCCCGGGAGAAATATGAATAACCTCAGATATTCAGATGACATAAAAGCCTCTTGATGAGGGTGAAAGAGGAGAGTGAAAAAGCTGGCTTCAAATTCAACATTCAAAAAACTAAGATCATGCATCTGCCCCCATCACTTCATGGCAAACAAAAGGGGAAAAAGTAGCAGCAGTAAGAGTTTATTTCTTGGGCTCCAGAATCACTGTGGATAGTGACTGTGGCCTTGAAATTAAAAGACACTTGCTCCTTGGAAGGAAAGCTATGACACACCTAGACAGTGTATTAAAAAGCAGAGACTTTTTAATCACTTTGCCAACGAAGGTCCATATTAGTCAAAGCTATGGTTTTTCCATGCAGATGTATAAATATGAGAGTTGGACCATAAAGAAGGCAGAGTGCCAAAGAATTCAAACTGTGGTGCAGGAGAAGACTCTTGAGAGTCCCTTGGATTTCAAGGAGATCCAACCAGTCAATCCTAAATGAAATGAGTCCTGAACATTCATTGGAAGGATTGATGCTGAAGCTGAAGCTCCAATATTTTGGCCACCTGATGTGAAGAACTGACTCATTGGAAAAGACCCTGATGCTGGGAAAGGTTGAAGGCAGGAGGCGAAGGGGACAACAGAGGATGAAATGGTTGGATGGCATCACCAACTCAATGGACATGAGTTTGAGCAAGCTCCAGAAGATGATGAAGAACAGGAGAGCCTGGTGTGCTGCAGTCCAAGGGGTAACAAAGAGTTGGACACAACTTAGCGACTGAACAACAACAACAACAGGAATAAGGATTTGCTTGATTTCTTTTCTGCGAAGTAGGTGGTATTGTCATCTGCTCAAGGTGAAGACCCCAGGAGGCAGGGTAATCTTTAAGGTTCAGCTTTGGAGTAGGACTCCTGGAAAATGGGAGTGGATACTGCTGCTGCTGCTAGGTTGCTTCAGTCGTGTCCGACTCCGTGTGACCCCACAGACAAGGACCTGTATAAAGGTCTCCAAGTAGCCCCACTGAGTTCAGAAAGCTTGCATTTGTGGCTGCTGCATCTGCACAGTGGTAAGCTTCCCTCCAGCAGGGTCAGCAGCTGGGCAGTCAGGGAACTTTGTTGTGCTGTGTAGCACCTGTTCTGTTCTGGGAATATCCCTCTAGTCTTTCATTTGGCTTCTGTTGCACAGTCCTGAATTCATGGCCCCTTCAACAGACAGAACTAAACAAATCTGCAAGGCCAGAATTTATCTTCAAATTAGTCACTGAAAAGAAAACCCCTAATCGATGACATCTGAATATAAAATATGTATTAAAGTAGAAAGTATCAATAAGTAAGGGCCCAGGATCTTTAGAGCTAAATGATCAGTGAAATGGCTGGAATGCTCCTTGTATTGTTCTATTCCAGTGCATATAATGTAACAACGACTGCCTCTGTTTGATTCAATTAGAGATCCTTTTTTAAAAGTTAAATACGCCGCTTCCCTGGGAACATAATTGTGAAACGTTTTGTCATTATACTGTACAGCAGTCACTTTAAGATAACACAAATCTTGCTTCTTGCTGAGCATTTCCTTACTACTACATGCAAACAAAACAGAGGATGTAATCAAAAGGGTATTTGGCATGAGTCCAGAAAGCAATGTGAATTAGTTTACAACTGGCCGCCATAGTTTCAAGTCTGTTTCTGATCCATGACTTATTGCTTCATAGCTGATCATTTCAGAGGTTTACCAGGATGGCACAGAAAAGCTCAGCTCAGCCACTACCTTCTAGCTCATTCCAAAGTATTTCAGTCGAGAACATTGTTGAATATTTAAAATAAGAGAGTATAAGACAATAAAAATGGTTTTTAACATCATTTCCCCCCCCATTTTCTACCAACAGTATAAATTAGTGGAGGGAATATTTACTAAAGGTATAGAATTGCAGATGGAAACTTTAGGAAGCCGCTAATTTCTACTCCTTAAGTCAATAGCAATTTATGTAATAGAGAGAGGATTGGATAGTTTAATTTTCAGATTTCACATGGAGCATCTGAATTAAAAAAAAAAAACAAAACAGCTGACTAAATTCTTGTTCTTATTTAGCATCCGATACAAAGGCAATTTTGTATTTTTTGTAAATTGATTTTCAAGCAATTTTACTGTTTAAATAATTCAGAAATTCTGTTTTGAAATAGTTTAGTTTCTCTAGCCAAACTTGAGATGTATGACATTCATCACATCTCACATCGTTGAGTACATCAGATGTCTTAATTACATTCTATAAAGGTCCTCCAAGCCCTTTAAAAGCAAAGCTTTGAGAAGAGGAGGACACCCTGAAGCTTGTCTTCACCTTTTGAGGCAGGCTTTAGAGCCCAGAGAAATGACTTGGACACCACCTCCTCAGGTATTTCTTAAAAGATTCGGTATATTTCCTGCCCTGTCCCTGCAAGAATCAGGGTTGATTTCAAATTATAAGCCTACTTCATGTTATTGGCTAAAACGCTTTTATTTTCACATTTCACTTCCTCATAATACCTACTTTTCTAACTGTATACATATTTTAATGCTTTACCAGAATATGCAAGTTTATTTTATGTAGGCTTCTCATGATTTGACTTTAATATTTACAGATTAGTTTCCTCACACTCAATGACTATGCAATGAATAAATAATTTTAGTTTGATTGTAGATTGCAGCCTGAAGATCATTTCATTCATGAAACCAGAAAAGACTTCTGTTAGAGCACCAGTATCTAACTCCATAAAGGCCAAACTGAGGAGCCCATTTCAAGTGACTTGAATTCAGGAAAACCATGATGAGCTTTTTCGGCACCAGCTGTGGCTTAGTGTAAAATTTTTGTAATGGTTGTAATGGTGGCGGTTTCTGTGAGTGAAAAATGCAAAGTATCGAGAAATGGGAAGAATATGGTTCAGCCCCTGGTCTCTGAGTGAAAAGAGGGGTGGAAACTCCGTAACTGGGGGCCCATCCGAACCATGCTGTCAGATTTAGGGGAGGGAGGGAGGAAGAAAAAGCTCGCTGGGGGAAGGAGTGGGGCGCCAGACCGTCCCGGAGAGAAGGGGGAGGGAAGGACGGGAGGGGACGGGAGCGGAGGAGCGCCGAGCCGAGGGGAGGGAGGATAGGGAAAGTGGGAACAGAGTAGAGGAGTGGACGGAGCGCAGAGGTGCCCTTGCGTAGCGCGCGCAGTGGAGACGCATCCCGGCCGCTGCGCGGGAAGGCGGAGGTCCCATGTCGCGCCCGCGGCTGGTCCCGGGACCCCAGCGTGAGTCCCACGTCTGGCGACCCGAGTCGCTGGGAGTCTGAGCTGCGGGCCACGCGGGAGTGGCGGTGGCAAGCCCCGCTGGTCGTTATGAGGACGGATCTAAAATGACCGGCAAGCGGAAACCTCTCCAAACGCAGCTCAGGCGGTCAATCAGTGAGCAGTTGCGGGACTCCACTGCCAGAGCCTGGGATCGGCTGTGGAAAAACGTCCGGGAGAGACGGCTGGCAGGTCGGTGGCCCCAAGACTCGGGACTGCGCGGGGGCAGGAGGAGGTGCGGCCCGCGTCGCCCGCCCCGGCCCACCGTCCCGCCGCAGCTCTGGGCTCCGACACAGGTTTTCCGAGCCCCTCGCTGGACCGGGTCGGAGCGCCCAGGCTCACCGCGCTCAGTCTTTGCGCGCGCTGGACTTGGTGGTGGGTGTGGGCTCCGCCCCGCGCGCGCTGACAGTCTGGCAGGGCGCTGCGCTCCCGGCGTGAAGCCGGCGTGGGGGTTACCTGGGGAGTCTTTCTTAAGTGGCCGCTTTTCCTGGGCTGGCCCGGGCTCCGCCGCTATCCACCCGCCCTAGCCCTGTGAATGAATGAGTGCCCAGCCCAAGCGGCCCTCCGGGAGAGTGGTTCCTCTCCCAGCTTCGCCTTTTCCACGAGGGACGCGTCTACTGCCTGTGTGGGAGGAGGAGTCAGACAAGGCCAGGGAGCATACCCAAGGCTCTGGGAGACAGATGTTTACGGGGTAGAGGATTTGGGGAAAGACAGATGGACAGTGGTTGGTGCTGGCTGATAGCTGCCCACCACCTCTGTCCAGCTGTGGATCAGGTTCTCCTCACTTTGGGGCTGCGAAAGAGGGGCCTCCCTTTTGGAATCCATTGCTCATGAATCAGAGGAAGAGAAGAGGTGATTATTCCGAGCCAAGAGGTCATTAAGAATCCTTGCTTCGGTCAGAAGGCCAGTCTCCTCCTTAGCTCTTTCTCCAGCTTCCTGGCTGTGGTCTTTCTTCTGGGCATGCTCCTTGGAGCTACCACCTTGTAGGGCCAGGGATGTAGGAAGTGGTCTGAGCCTTCTCAGAGTCCATGCTGGAGCATTAGGTCTGGTCAGTCACCACATCATACCTGCCACAATAAGGGAAGAAAGCCCTACTCCACAGCACCCTCCCCAGGCAGTGTAGGATTTAGGACTGCTTTCCCCAAGTGTTAGCAGCTGGAAGATATTTCTGGAATTGAGGGCATGTGGATGGAAGGGCCCCCTGAGCTGACTGTTAGTGGAGTCTCTGGATCTTCTGGCCTACTCTGTCTCCAGCAGCATCTCCTGAGTGGGCCAGTGACCACAGGGGTGGAAGAGAGGTCAGGAGAAGAAGAAGGGGTGACGCCTGGACAAAGGGCAGGGCTGCCAAGGGTGGGATGGAAGAGTTAACCTCCTCTGGGCTCCTCCCCCTTGTTTCTCTCGAAGAGCTATAGAAGTCCTTTGCAAGATGTTTTGCCCTTTCTCCCATGCAGCCACATATCTCCATCAGTCTGACAGCATTCTCGAGTAGATGCCCAAAGTCTGTGTCTCCTTGAGCTGGATCTTTATCAACCTAACTGGTCAAATTAGAAGTGGGGATCATAGATGGTTCCAACATTCAGTAGTGTCAGCATAGACTGGTCATCCCATAGTTTCTCTCCAATACAGTGGCCGCATTTAGTAAGCACCCAAGAAATAAACAGACTTTGTAGTCTGAACCCAGAAATAAGTTGTGGTAACTCACTAGTTTTACTGTTGATTTTTAAGACCTGTATGTTCACTGCAGACCTCAATTAATAACAATTAATAACTTTACTGGTTATCATGCTAAATTGTATAATCTACATGATGGATGGTGTTAGAGAAATTATTGTGGTCTAGTAAATTTTGTTGCTCATTACTGCAGAATGCTTACTGCAAATGTCTCCTTCATAGCTTCTGTTATTAAGTTTGTTAAGTTTGTTAAATCAATGGATCCTCAGGAAACAAGAAGTCTTTCCAGGAGGGCTGCCAAGGCTGTGCTGGGTTTTTATAGAAGCTGAGGCCAAGGATGACTGCAGCCTTGTCTGTTTAAAAAGGAGATCTGGGAAGGAAGAGAGCATAATGTAAAGTCTGAAAACCATTGCGATTTTCCAGGGAAGTCATATATTCACACTGATTTTAGACACTGCAGTTTAGTTAGGGCAGTGGAGAGAAAAAGTTTTGATTCAAAGTAAGCAATAGGTAGAGATTTTTAAGATAATGAAATATAGACATTAAGACTAAAAGTGGCTTCAGAATGGTTAAGTGTAAGAGTTTTCCCAGAGTAGTGTAATTATTTTTTTTAAGTAGTGGTGTGAGGTTTTAAAATGTTTAATCAGAATATTAATATCTGCTCACCCATAATCTGCTTACCACTCTGCTAACAGCAGATGCCAGCAGGTTATTCAACTGGGACCAAACAATCCCCTGTGAAGAGACTTCAACCTCTGCTTCTCTAAGCGAGCTGGGATGCCTGCCACAAAACCAAGCCAACTCCATGAAGGAGCTTTTAGATGCAAATTGATTTTCTTGGGTTTTCTTGCAAAGGTAGCTAAAATATGGAACTTTGGCTATGAGGCACTGAAATACTTACGTTATTAATGTTGGCATCAATTCTAGGTGAAAGTGTTTTTCATTTGTAAAAGCCTTCTTTATATGGTTTACTTCACAGTGTCATAATAACCAACTATATGAGTGTACCCCAGAGAGAATCTGCCCCCTCAAGGGATGTGATGGGGCTCTTGGCTTTTTTTTTTTTTTCCTATCTTTTTCTATCATATAAAAGTTCTGTGCTGGTACTTCTTTAATTTCCCTAAAATTTTCTTCTTTTTCTTCTTTCAGTATTTATTTGCTTATTTAGCTGTGCCAGGTCTTAGTTGTGGCAGGTATGCGGGATCTAGTTTCCTGACCAGGGATCAGACCTGACCAGGGATCAGACCCTGGCCCCCTGCATTGGGAGCATGGAATCTTAGCCACTGGACCACCAGGGAAGTCCCATCTAAAATTTTCTTCCTATTACACTTAGTCAATAGAACAGTATTCCAAGTGCTTTATAACAAACTTGTATTTTTTGTCTGGAGCATTCTGAAGGTATCTGATGCTCTCTTTTGCTTTTTAACATCCTGAGGCAAGAAATCCTTATTCTAACTCACTTTTCTCTTCATGAAAGTTCTGCCTTGTCAATGTGACAAAAAGATAAGAAGTAGTAGAACTGTTTAAACATACTGAAGCCTGTCGATTTCTGTGTGGAAAGAGTCTCCTAATGCTCGTCACAATGATACAAATAATGAAGCTGATAGAAGGATAAGGTTTTGAATGATGTTCAAATATGTTCACTTCATTACAAAATTATACAAAGGCATTATTGGTAAAGAAGAACTGATACTGGGAGCTCTGCTTGGGCTTTGCAGTTCTGGAGTAGCTGCCAGATTTTCATCAGATTGTGGTGTTTTTGCCAACATGTACTTCTTAATTACCTAAGACTCTAATCCTCATAAGGGTCAATGAGAGTTTTTCTCACCTGTCATCTCAATATTGATCATTGTAATAATGGTGGTAATTGTTGTTTATTCCTGAGATGACAAAGTTAGTTAGTGTTCAAACAAGTGTTCTGATTCAAGTTGTCAGAAGTCAAAGGTCACCTGTGCCCACTTTGTGTTATACCACACTGCCTCTCCATGGGCCTTACGGAGACACATGGACCTCAATTCCTTTTGCCAAGTCTCTCTGTCATTTGCAATTAGTTTTAAAAAGAATAAGTAAATTAATTGGAAAAATTACTCTTTCCCTCTGCAGTGACAAGGAGAAGCCTATGCACCAAGTGCTTGCCCCCCAGTCATCCTATTGGGCTGGGCAGTGTATGGGCTCATAAAGAGTTGAAACAAACAAACAGTCATTTATCTGCCTTGTTGGGGCCCTTATGTGTGTGCTCAGCCCATTATTACCGCTGCAAGAAGCCAAAGGCCACAAGAAAGAAATGTCATAAAGCCTCAATGCATGTTTCTTCAAGGTGGATGAGTGACAGTTTCTTTGGCCTCTCCAGTTCCCTAATCAGCCACCACTGATGACAGTTCTTGACCTTTATAGCATCATTAAATTCTCTAGACAGAAGCACACCCTTTAGCTTTTGGTCTTTGTAAGCAGCTTCCTCAGTGGCTCAGCAGTAAAGAATACGCCTGTGATGCAAAAGACAGAGAAGGCCCCGGGTTCAATCCCTGGGTCAAGAAGGTCCCCAGGAGGAGGGCATGGCAACCACCCCAGTGTTCTTGCCTAGAGAATCTCATGGACAGAGGAGCCTGGTGGCCTACAGTCCATAGGGTCACAGAGAGTTGGACACAACTAAAGCGACCAAGTACGCATGCAAGCAGCTTGAACTACTTCTCAAAAGCTAAGGTCTGAAAAAAATCCAAATGAGTTTTCTGAAGCTTTCTGCTCCTTTATTGAAACCTAACTGTTTTGATGGAGATGTAATCCATATATTTGATTCCTTTATACTCACATAACAATATTTAGGTAGGTTGTAAACTAATTGATGTCGAAGTCTTTTGATCTCTTTCATTGTCTCATTCTAAATCATTTCTCTTAGACACAGGACGTTATATTGGTGCTCAAAATAAAACTAACCTAAAGCACTGAAAAGTTTGAGTTTTGTTAGAAATGCTAATTCCACCAAATTTCAGTGAGTTCTTGTCATGTTAAAACAGGTTTATTCATCCTCAAAGTCAACAGCAGCATCCTGTGATGTGATGTAAACATGAGATTGGGTCTTTAATGCAGAGTGGGATCAAGAATAGAACACGGGCCATAAAAATGTTCCTTATTAAAATCTAAAGGGGTTCCATGATAGCAAGAAGTATAGGATCACGATGATACTAGCTGATCCTTTTCATTTGTTTTATATATGTTTTTCCTTTTTATTCTCACTTTACTGTAAAGAACACCCTATCCTACTCTGTTGGGTTTTTACTTTTTAAACATCTCTTGAAAAGGGAAACAAGAAAAAAAAATCTGAGTCAGGCAAATATACAATGAAAATCAGAGAAAGAGAGCACATTACCTGTGCCAGGGTTCTTCTCAGCCTTAGCTACCCACAGGGTGACCTGGAGCCTTTCAGAAACACGAATGTTTCAGTGCCTCACAGAGACTCCGATTCAGTTCACTTAGGGTCCAGGGATCAGTATTTTTTAAAGCTCTGCAGATGGTTCCAGTGCACAGTCCAGGTTCAGAGTCACTGACCTGTGTTAACTACCATATGATAACTCACAGAAGTCTGTGTCTAGTACTGATGCAAGATCATAGTCTAAGTCCTTAACAGAAGTTTTGCTTAAGTGAAGTTGGAATGAGCTGGTTATTATACAGGGACAGGGGGAAAAAAGGCCAGTTTTCCTGGAGCATAAGAAAAAAGGTGGTACAAGTAGGTGGTAGGAGATCACGTTAGAGGTATGGGTAGAGCCAAGCTATAAGATCAAGTTGGGCTTTGTTGCCAGGGCAAGGAGGTTGGATTCGGTTCTGCGTGTGATAAGCAAGCTTCCCTGATGGCTCAGAGGGTAAAGAATCTGCCTGCAATGTGGGAGAGCTGGGTTAAATCCCTGGGTTGGGAAGATCCCCTAGAGAAGGGAATAGCAACCCACTCCAGTATTCTTGTCTGGAGAATTCCATGGACAGGGGAACCTGGCAGGCTACAGTCCATGGGGTCAAAAGAGTTGGACATGACTGAGCAATAAGCAAAGGATTTTAAACAGAGGAGAGACAGGACTTGAATAAGTTACTACTGGAGTGGTCTAGGTGAGAGAGAAACAGTGGCACGAGTGGGAGTGACAGTCATGGAAATGGAGAGAATGGGACAGATTTGGGATATGTCTTGAAGGTAGGACGACAGTGTTGACATTTTCAGTTGGAGGCTGATGGAGAGGGTTCAAGAGCCCCTAGGTTTGTAAGGCCATGGGCTGAGATAGGGACACGTGGCATATTTGTATCTTGCAATTGCAAGAGACACTTTTTTTTTTTTTTTTTTGCATAAGCCAGATGAAGAGTAATCCCACGGATGGAGGAGCCTGGTAGGCTGCAGTCCATGGGGTCGCTAGAGTCGGACACGACTAAGTGACTTCACTTTCACTTTTCACTCTCATGCGTTGGAGAAGGAAATAGCAACCCACTCCAGTATTCTTGCCTGGAGAATCCCAGGGACGGGAAACCTGGTGGGCTGCTGTCTATGGGGTCGCACAGAGTTGGACACGACTGAAGCGACTTAGCAGCAGCAGCAGCAGCAGCAGCAGAGCAAAGATACCTATTAGATTCCAGTGTGTGTGTGTGCTCAGTCGCTCAGTTGTGTCCAACTCTTTGAAACCCCATGGACTGTAGCCCATTTCTGTCCATGGGGTTTCCCAGGAAAGAATACCCGAGTGGGTTGCCATTTCTTCTCCAGGCGATCATCCTGACCCAGGAATTGAACCCATGTCTCTTGCATCTCCTGCATTGGCAGACGGATTCTTTACTGCTGTGCCACCTGGGAAGCCCCATTAGATATCCTAAGCAAATGTCAAAGATTTAGATGTATAAGGAAAGTCTTGGGAGAAAAGTCAAATGCAGAGATAGAAATCTGAGAGTTATTGGCATATGACTATTATAGAATAAAGCCTTTGGACTGGATGGGGTTACTTAGGAAGAGAATATAGTTAAGAGGAGATGCCAAGGACCAAGTCCTAGAGTATCCTTTATTTAGAGCACAATATGTATGTACTGTATGTACTGTACATACATATTGTACATACTGTATGTACATATACATGTGCTAAATTTCTGGAGAATAAGAAAAAGCAGCCCTGTTCCTAAACTCAGCCTTCTGGTGACTGAATAATAGTAGTGATATATTAAATAATCTTTAGTGACAGATTTACTTGATCCCAGAACTGTTGATGAATAAAAAATAATAGTAAAAATATATCTCACTTTATTAATAAAATATGCATTTTTAATTTAAAAATGATACTGCAAAGTAAATTTTAAATGACATTTAAAAGAAAGACTTCTTAAGGTTGCCCCCATAAAAATTAAAATATAGTTGATTAGATAAAAATGGTGTTAGAAGGAATACTTCTATGGTTACTGTGACTTGTTGGCCCCATATGTGGTGGGGTAAGAAGTTTATATTGGAAAGGTGATTTCTCCAATATCTTTATATCTAGGAATAGGCTAATCAAAGTTTAGCTTTTAAGAAAGGTTCTATACTATATTGAATTTTCTAAGGTTGCATCATTTGCTGACTTTTACCAATTATGGTCTTTCCATAATAAAGATGATTGAAGCGAAATTTCTCAGAGAAAAATAGGTAACCAAGTCTTTAAGTTTTTGTGTTTTTTTTAATGAGGATAACTTAAATATGACCTAATATACAATATGCTGCCTAACCCTTGGAAGTAACGGTTTCTTCCTAGAGCTGGAGCAAAGAAAGGACCATGTTAGTTATTTGTGGGTGATTTCTCTGAATAGGAGACAGGAGCCCTACCAGTTGGCCAAAATTCCTTAAGAAGACCATCTGATACCATTTTTGTTAGTCACCAAGCTGGTCACTTACTTGGACATGGAGCACATCTAATGAAATTAATATATATTCTTTTTTTTTTCTTTTTTAATCTTCTGTTGAACAAAACAACTTAGGGGTTTATCCAACAGTATATTTCTATTCTTCCCTTTTGCAAATTTGTGTGTGTGCTTAGTCGCTCAGTCGTGTCCAACTCTTTGCGACCCCGTGGACTGTAGCCTGCCAGTCTCCTTTGTCCATGGGGATTCTCCAGGCAAGAATACTGAAGTAGGGTTGCCATGCCCTCCTCCAGGGGACCTTTCCAACCTAGGGATTGAACCCAGGTCTCCAGCTTTGCAGGCAAATTCTTTACCATCTGAGCCACTAGGGAAGCCTATTTTGCAAGTTTAGGGATATTGCAAAATGAAAACAAGCATGGTTTGAAGAGTGTTGCAATGTTCCTGGGTGCGTGCCATTTTTTTTTCCCCAAAATCCTTGAGTGTTTGGTCCTAAAGCAATCGAGTTGAAGGACAAACATTTTTGTCACGTTTGTATTTAGTCAATAAGTATTTATTGAGCCATTAAACAGCATCCTTGTCAAAGCATGTTGGGACTGTAGTGCAGGATATTAATTCAGGACTGTGGTTTTATCCTGGCAAAGCACACAAATTTTATTTATTATGCCACCCAAATCACTTAACTCATCTGTTTAACCAGAAATAGAACAGGCTTCCAGAAAATGCTAAAGGACAGTATAGAATGCACCATGACTACACAATATTGTATTTGCAAACCTGCTGTGTTAAGCTATCTTATCTTCTCAGGCAGAATATTTCCTTAGTAACATTTTTATCTAAGATAAAATGTTCAGAACCTTATGGTTGTTATTTTGTGTAGTGGGGCATATTTTAATCTATATTTCATCATGGCATACCATGGTTGTTGAATACTTCTTTCTCCTTCCTATATATGAAATTAAATGGACCACAGAGATAATTATACAACCTCATGAAAAGTGATATATTTACCAGCAGTGATTTTAACTGGAAGTCTTATATGCTTCTTATCCTCTCTACATCTGGATAAAGTGAAAACACGACCAGTTTTCTTGAAGGATCTTTAAAAGTGTTTTCCACTGAAATTTAATAATTGCCATTAGAATAATGTCCTTAAAGTACAAATATTTTAATAACTGGAAGGTGTGACTGTGTAAGTTAAACTTAATCTACTGCCGCATAAGAATGTATGGTTTGTCACAATGACATCACAAAGGTGGCTTCTCTTTTTTGGCTGATGCTGAGTTGCATTCATTGCAGACCTCTTGAAAAACATGATGGATTGCACGTATCTTAGCCAAGAGGAGTTGTCCCCATGGTCTTGGAAATAAATTGCATCTTTATTTTAGTCCCAAGAAAAGATTCATAAGCAATAGGTTTAAAGAGGAGCAATTGTTAGAATGAAGATAAGTGGGGAAAAGAGAAGCTTTTACATATTTCAACCATTGTCTTATAGGCTGTTTTACTCTTTTTGGAAAGAAAGAAGAGCGGCTTTATGGTAAGTATTTGATTTCTAATTCTTGAATCTAAATCAAAGCAACAATGACAAATGAAAAATTACTCTTAACCATTTAGAGAACACTGTAGTGGTGGAAAAAGGATTGAAGCTGTTTGAGATATCATCATTTGTATAAAGTCACAGCTGTGTAATGGTAATTAACATCTGTGAAATTAGCATCAGTTCAGCCATAGTGTTGATATAAATGTTTGGCATAGCTATGGCTACAATGCTGGGAACATAGATTTCCTAGTATCTTGAAGCCATGTTGTTTTACTTTTGTTGTGTACAATGTAATGGAGGGTGGGGGTTAGTGGTGTTCTGGCATGATGAAAGATTACTGGCATACATCAGGGTATAGTGGTTAAGAGCAGGGGACCCCAACTCCTGGGCTGCAGGCCAGTACCTCTGTCCGGGTTACACAGCAGGAGGTGAGCGTTGGTCTGGAGAGCAAGCAAAACTTCATGTGTTGCTCCCCATTGTTTACATTACTGTCTGAACCATCCCCTCCTCACCCCATCTGTGGAAAAATTGTCTTCCACAAAACCGGTCCCTGGTGCCAAAAAGCCTGGGGACCACTGGTTAAGAGCAGTTACTGGAGCAAGGCTACGTGGGTTTAAATCCTGCTTCCACCATTTAGTCAGTGGGTCCTTGGGCAAGATAAATAATCTTGATGTTCCTAAATTTCCCCATCTTTAGAAAGGAGGACAAGCATAGTACTTATCTCATAGGGCTCTCCTGAGGATTAAATGAGTTAATATTTTCAAAGCATTTAGCATAATGTCTGACTCCTTAATTAACATTGTATAAGAGTTTATTTTAAAAAATACAAGACAAATAAATAGACAGATGGATATAGATGCATAGATGCATCCTCTGTGAAGAATAGACATGTTTTCTGATAAGCAAGAGATGCTTTTTGCTCTAGCCTTAAACCACCCACTCGCTTCATACCTGGATTCATCTGCCTTGTTTCCATATTTAATGGACCCATTCTAGATCCCATTTTAGGGATTTCAAAGAGCTAAAAGATTAGTTTGATATGAATGGAATTAAAAATAAATCAAATAGTACATATGTTGCTAGTATGGTTGGCAGCATCTTGTGCAAGTCTGTTAGTGTTATAGCATGAATCATTCATTATACTAACATTTTATCTTTCTGAAAGATCATCAATTACAGTTTGTTCATCAAAATACCATCAGCTTTAAAGCTGTGCAACCAAGATTCATTTCCATGTCCTTGGCCTAAAGGGAATCTGATGGAGGCCTAATTAAAATGAGAGAAGTTGGACTAGATAATCTCTAAGGCCGTATTTAACTTTAAAGATCAATGAGTCTATAAAACTAGCTTGTGTGTCTAAAGGAAGCTTAATGCCCTGAGTCTTAGTTCCTTTTCTGTCTGGATTTCATTGGATGTTTCGATAGACTAGGAAAGGGCAGAAGCTCAGAAGTATACCCCAGGATACCTGCCGATGTCATTTCCCATGCCTCTCTGGTTACCTAACTTCCATCAACTGCAGCAACTTAATTGGTACTTTGTGTTATTGGAATGCTACCTTCTGTTATTGGAACTACATCTGCCAGAATTGGAAAAGGAACTAGGAGGAGAACAAGCTAGGAGTCCAGGGCCTGCAGTCACCAGGAGAATCTCCCCGAAACACACACAGGCAGGGCCCAGTGCTCAGACTGGCCCCACACTTGGTTTAAGCTCTACTGTTACAATCTTGAAATTATTAATCATTGTTGAATGAAGGGCCAACATTTTTATTTATACTGGGTAGAGCAAATGATGTAGCTAATCCTGCATTCAGAAGCTAGTCTCTTGTATAGTCATGTCTTGATTGGTGAGTTCACTCTCATTGATAATTTTGTATTATTTAAGATAAAACTGACTTGTAAAATTACAGGACATTAGATCTGGGAGGAGCCTGCAAGCTTTTCCCGGAGCATCTACAGTCTACAGTCCATAGGCTGTGTGCCCCATGCTCTTGGGAAGGTGATCTCCCAAAAGAGAAGTTATTTGTTTTCTTTTATTATTCATTGATTCTGGCAGCATTATTATGAAATAAGGCAATAATTTTACCCCTGGTGTTTGCAGAGTTATAATGATTGTATTTTGTTACTATGTATATTGAAGCAAATATTTTAATAGTTTTTTAAAAGTATTGTATTGGTTAGGTAAAATAGGAGGTTGGGACAAATTGCCCATTCGTGGTACGCTAAACTTTCAGATCCATGGCTTGTTTTTGAAAACAATTAATCTGTTTCATAATTTAAAATTTATTTACAATATCCATAATAGGTTATTCATTAAACCACTGCTATTAAAACCACTAAGGCTATTTCCCGTTTAGATTTCACCTAGGACTACTTACTAAGAAAAGGAAATTAGGAGAGGTAGTAATAAAGCCTATCATTTATCACCAGGGATTCCCAGCACATATCCACATTTTATTTTATCAGGATGTCCATCTATCTCTGTGAAGAATACTAAAGTTGATGGAGTCTAGGCTCATAACGTTGCATAGGTTAGAGCCTCCTTTGCTATGTCTAGAAGTCCCCATTTAATGATGTAAAAAAAAAAAAAGAAAAGAAAACCAAAAACAAAAGAAGACGTGTTTCTGTGTTTGAAAGTTAGGTTCATTATTTAATGTAAAGTATTTGCGCAATTGAATAAAAAGAAGAGTGTGTGCATTTCATTTCTCTTGAGCTACTTCAAACAAGAATGTGTTTGCGTAGTCCTGAATAGGAAAAAAGTAGGCAGATTCAGCTACCCTGAATTGGACCCTATTGTAAGCCAGGCATTGTGCTAAGGCTTCACGTGTTTTCTCATCTGATGCCCAGGCTTCAGAGCAAGTACTCCCAGGGTCCCTGTTAGCACACAGAGAAGCTTGCTGTGATTTAGAAAAAAGCTTCCACTCCCGGCCAAGAATGAGAAAGCTATTAGAAACTGCCTTCTCTTAGAAAGTGCAGCCCCATGGGCATATGGCTAGGTGAGTGCACCCTGGGCTGGGATGTCCACCTCCCTGGCCCCCTTTGGCTGCTTGCTCTGTGTAGGGCACACACAGCTTACCCAGCTGTATGGTGTGACCCTGTGTGCTGATATTGTCCCCACTTTATGCATGAGGAAACCCAGGCTTGGAGAGGTTAAGGAACTACTACTTGTCGTTATATAGATTTATGCTGCTGCTGCTAACTCACTTCAGTCGTTTCCGACTCTGTGTGACCCCATAGACGGCAGCCCACCAGGCTCCCCTGTCCCTGGGATTCTCCAGGCAAGAACACTGGAGTGGGTTGCCATTTCCTTCTCCAATGCATGAAAGTGAAAAGTGAAAATGAAGTCGCTCAGTTGTGTCTGACTCTTAGCGACCCCATGGACTACAGCCTACCAGGCTCCTCCATCCCTGTGATTTTCCAGGCAAGAGTACTGGAGTGGGGTGCCATTGCCTTCTCCGATATAGATTTATGAGAGAGGCACATTTCGAATGATCTACAGGTCATTATAAGATCTGTGAGATTCTGATGACTCCAAGACCCACACCCCAATCACAGTCTAGCACTTAGGAAGGGATGACTGTTTCTGGGTGTTGTAGTGACAAAGCAGAACCATTTCCCCAGCCATGCCCCAGTGTCACCTCAAAGTTACCAATGGGTCTAATAGATGGGAGCTGACCGTAGCATTCTGGCATCCTAGACAGGGTCCCCATGATAATGATGATGATGATTAATGATGATCTTGAATATTTGTATAACACTGTACAGTTGTGTTTTTCCACTAAGGGTTCTAATAGTGGCTTAAAATTAATAGGTTCTCACTAAAGTCCTTTATGGAGAAGGCAATGGCACCCCACTCCACTACTCTTGCCTGGAAAATCCCATGGACGGAGGAGCCTGGTGGGCTGCAGTCCATGAGGTCGCTGAGAGTCGGACACGACTGAGTGATTTTACTTTGACTTTTCACTTTCATGCATTGGAGAAGGAAATGGCAACCCACTCCAGTGTTCCTGCCTGGAGAATCCCAGGGACGGGGAAGCCTGGTGGGCTGCCATCTATGGGGTCGCACAGAGTTGGACTCGACTGAAGTGACTTAGCATCAGCAGCAAAGTCCTTTAAGGTAGGCAGGGTGGGTGCTCTGATTTCTACTACATTATGAGACAAATGAGGATAAAAATTGTAAGCCAGGCATTGTGCTAAGGTTTCATGTGCTTTCTTATTTGACACCTAGGCTTCAGAGCAAATACTGTGTGACTGTCCATGGTCCCAAGGTCAGAGAGGGCCAGGGGATTATTTGAATCCAGGCTCCTATCCTCGAGCTTGCCCTTGGGCTCACTTTCCTGCTGCCCTGCGTGAGCTCTGCTCTGTAAGCTCAGTCAGTTGCTGTTAATTCAACCCAGTGACTCCCAAACCTGACCAAGCATCAGAATCACTGGAAAACCTCTTTAAAATACTTTCCCCAGACCTGAGCAGTCAAAATCATCCCCAGGAGACAGTGTATATGAGTATGTATGCTGGGTTCGATCCCTGGGTCAAGAAGATCCCCTGGAGAAGGAAATGGCAACCCACTCCAGTATTCTTGCTTAGAGAATCCCATGGGCAGAGAAGCCTAGCAGCCTATAGTCCATGGGGTCACAAGAGTCGGACACGACTTAGCGATGAAACCACCACCATGCGTGGGGGAGGCGGTGGGATGGAGTGTGTAGTATGCATTTTTAACAAGGCTCCTAGGTGATTTTCTTTGTTGTTGTGTGTATGCAGCCTGCCTGGCACTCTCCTCTCACCAGTAACTAAAAAATGGCCCTAAAGTTTATTTCAGACTCCATGCCTTAAGCTACACAAATGTCTTCCAGTCCCAATCCTTTTATCTCCCTTCTGCCTACCTAAATCCTACTCACTTTCAAGGCCTTCCTCAAGTCCTTCCCACCTGGTCACCATCTCCCCCTTCCATAGCTGAGTGCCCTTTGGTGGGTGGGAAGACCATGAGGATCTGCTGCGTGTCAGGCCCCGATTCAGTGCTTCTCCCCCATCATCCTGTGAAACATCACAGCCACGTGCTGAGGTCATGGTTATCATCCCCATTTTAAGGATGGGGTAAGTGAAGAAACTTAGCCGAGGCCAAAACAGCTAGTAAAGTGCAGTTTCATTCAACTTCAAGTTTGTGCCTTTCCATTCACTCTGCTGAATTCTTTGTCTGGTTCTTGCCTCACCAGCAAGAGTTCTTTTGTCCTAAATTAGAGAAACTTTAATAGTGAGAGTTGGACTATAAAGAAAGCTGAGTGCTAGAGAATTGATGCTTTTGAACTGTGATGTTGGAGAAGACTCTTGAGAGTCCTTTGTACTGCAAGGAGATCCAACTAGTCCATCCTAAAGGAGACCACTCCTGAATATTCATTGGAAGAACTGATGCTGAAGCTGAAACTCCAATACTTTAGCCACCTGATGGGAAGAACTGACTTATTGGAAAAGACCCTGATGCTGGGAAAGATTGAAGGTGGGAGGAGAGGGGGACCACAGGGGATGAGATGGTTAGATGGCATCACCGACTTGATAGACATGAGTTTGAGTAAGCTCTGGGAGTTAGTGATGGACAGGGAAGCCTGGTGTACTTCAGTCCATGGGGTCGTAAAGAGTCAGACACGACTGATGAACTGAACTGAGAGAAACTTTGTCTGACATTAAGGAAAATCTTTTACTTCTTACTATAAACCCACATGGTAAAATAACTGAGTTGTTGAAGAAATAAAAGAATGAATGCCTTTTCTTATTTTGTGAATCAGTTCCTCACTTCAGTTCAGTCGCTCAGTCATGTCCGACTCTTTGCAACCCCATGGACTACAGCATGCCAGGCTTCCCTATCCATCACCAACTCCCAGAGCTTACTCAAACTCATGTCCATCGAGTCAGTGATGCCATACAACCATCTCATCCTCTGTCATCCCCTTCTCCTCCCACCTTCAATCTTTCCCAGCATCAGGGTCTTTTCAAGTGAGTCGGTTCTTCACATCAGGTAGCCAAAGTATTGGAGTTTCCTAGCAAGATTCAAAAAGGTGGACTGATATTGATAGAGATGATACTTGTTCATTCAAACTCTTCAATATTTTGAGCAAATTTAGGCCAACATTCTCTTCTTTCTATTTAGCTCAAGACATCATGAACTATTAGAGAATGTGGAAAGCTTGCAGATTATCTTGTCCAGGCTGTTCATTTCACACAAGCTGATTGAACCTTGAAGAGATTCAATTAACCTCTTCCAGGTCACATATCTCATTAGCCATAAACTTAAGATTAGATTCCAAGTCACAGCAAGTGACTTTTGGGTTTGCCGGTGCATTCAAATGTAACTGTACCCTTCATAAGCAAAATTCCTGTATCTGAAATCAGTCTAGAATACAAACTTGTTGAGGGAATGATGGTGCCTTATTTACCTTCAGGAGCAAAGCCTTTCCCATGAGATATAAGTGTTTGTTGGCATCCTGACTCATGGCTTCAATAACTGAAGGACATTAAAAGAATATGATTGCTCCCTCTCAAGTGCTGAGTTTACCTCTGGTGGCCTCAAACTCTGCCTGCCCTATCATGAACCACGCCCACCCCAAGGTGTTTGGCACACCTGTCAGCTTTGTGGGTTTAAGCAACAAACCTTTCCCTGGCTTCCCTGGTGGCTCAGTGGTAAAGAATCCACCTGCCAGCTCAAGAGACGTGGGTTTGTCCCTGGGTCAGGAAGATCCCCTGAAGAAGGAAATGGCAGCCCACTCTAGTATTCTTGCCTCAAGAATCTCATGGACAGAGGGGCCTGGTGGGCTATAGTCCATAGGGTAGCAAAAGAGTTGGACATGATCTAGTGACTGAACAATAACAACAACCTTTTCCAGTCCTCCAGCATCCTTCCAAAGTGCAATTGGCATTTTTCATTTTACAGCTAAAGGAAATGAACACAGGTGTTGTTATCACATATTAAGCTGGGGAAAATGAAGAAAATATGGTTGAAATTTAAATATTAATTTTTCATTTAAGATGGAAATGTTCCTTCTTGACCATTAATAAAAATCATAACACTAGATAAAATAGGTTTGGGGGGTGAAATCCTCTAAATCGTATGGCTTTTTCATTTTTTTCTACAGAGACTGACTCCAGGTTTTCATTCATTCACCTTACTTGTGGGTGTTCAGTCACTTAGTTATGTCTGACTCTTTGAAAATCCATGGACTGTATGTAGCCCACCAGGCTCCTCTGTCCATGGAATTTTCCAGACAAGAATACTGGAGTGGGTTGCCATCGAACCTCCATCTCTTATATTGGCAGTCAGATTCTTTACCACTGAGCCACCAGGGAAACCCTAAACTTATTCAGCAAATTTTTATTAAATGTCTACTACAGCAAATACTGTCCCAGCTACTTGTTCAGTGGTGAACAAACCAGACAAATTTAGCCCCCTCATTGGTCTTCCATTTAACTGGGGAAGATAGATAATAATAAATAGTAAACAAATGCATAAGATGTTAAGTGTTATAAAGAAGGACCTGGAGAATGCAAGGGAGTGCTGGTTTGGATCCAGTGGTCAGAGAAGATCTCTCTAGGAAGAAAAATTATACTCTAAGGAAGAGGAGGAGCAAGTACAATGTAAAGAAACAGAGGCATGAAGCAGCAAAAATCAGTATTGCTGGGGCCATGGGTCAGGAAGGAGAACCGGTGAAGGGAAGACCGGAGAGGTGGGAAGAGGCCAGATGACAAACTTGTGGATCTCATGTGTGATTTCCAGTGCTGTATCAGATAGACAGCCTATAAATTATTTTCTAATTCCAGGACTTCATGATTTTGTGAATCCATTTTCCTTTCTCCACCAGCATGTGGTATAAGCATCACAGGCTCTTATTGATTTTTTAATGGAAAAATATGCCTTTTTTCTTATTGATCATATTAGTTTTTTTTTTTTAACTTTTTATTTTGTATTGGGTTATAGCCAATTAGGGTTTCCCTGGTGGCTCAGCAGTAAAGAATCTGCCTATGATGCAGAAGATGCAGAATGCCGCAGGTTTGATCTCTGGGTTGGGAAGATCCCCTGGAGGAGGGCATGGCAATCCACTCCAATATTATTGCCTGGAGAATCCCATGGACAAGGAGCCTGGCAGGCTACAGTCCATGGGGTCACAAAGAGTCGGACACAACTGAAGTGACTAACACACACACACATAGCCAATTAACAGGCAATGTTGTGATAGTTTCAGGTGAACAGCAAAGGGTCTCAGCCATACATGTGCATTCTCCCCCAAACCCTCCTCCCCTTTACTGATTTTATATCGTCTTTTCTAAGTTGCCTTGCTTTACAACTTGATTAATGGTTAGAGCCTCTTTGCTTGCCTGGGTGTTGCAGAGAACCTAAGGTCTTCTGTGGCTCTTAAAGACGGCTTCTGTTAAATTAGCAGAACCTATAAGAGCTCCTGTGAACTCCCAAGTTTTCAGCCTCACTTACTGGGGCTTTTTCACTCCAAATCTCGGTGTGGTTACTCAGATTTAACGTTAAAATGAGTGTCTGAAATATGCATGGTATATGTATTACAGACACTTGATAGTCTATAATTTCTGCAATGAAAGTAATGTGAGTTCTTGATCTATTTTTCATAGGGCTTTTGGGCAGTAGTTACTTTAAAAGGACCCTCTTGAAAATAGATCTGAAATAGATCTCACAGGCTGTATTTATTCATTCATAAACATTTATTGATGTCCCACGTTATGCAAAATTACAGTGCCTGGAACAGGGGACACAAAAATGAATATGATAAAATATTTTCTTCTAAGGAGCTTCCAACTATTTGTGATTCTTATAAGAAATCTGATGACTCTCTGCCTTTAGTATATACGTAGAATGGTTTTAGGTCAATGGTTAAAAAGTTTTATAAAATTTCATAAAAAATAGTTGAGTTCTTTGATTATGCATAAGCTCATGTAAAGCTGGATTTATCTAACATGCTGACTAGAGGCAAGAGGGGGGAAAAAAAAGCCAGAAGAAAAGTACTAATTCATGGTGCACAACTTGAGACTCTCCATTGAACAGCTGCATTGGAACACTCACCCTTTTTGTTCACATGGAGCTGCTCTCTGGAATCCTCAGCTATCCATGGTCGCCTGAGGGCTCCTCAAATGTCACCAGGGCAACAACAAAGTAACACACATGAAGCAGCCCTTCTGTGACATTCTTTATGAAAAGCATTGAATTAAATTATTGCATAACGAATGATCTGCATATGAAAGGCAGTGAACTGCTGGAGAACCCAACTGAAAACAAGGCTGAATTTGATTCCTACCTCCACTGATAACTTACTGGCCCCCTGAGAAATCTTACTGTGACCCGACTTCCCAATTTGGAATGTGGGAAATATTAATAATGTACTTATGACCTCAAGGCAATTATGAGCTCAATTTAGGGAGATTGTTGAAACAGAGAAAACTCCCATTTATCCTTTACCCTGTTCCTCTTACTTTTTTTTTTTTTTCTCCCTCTGGTCAACCTTCCAAAATGATTAAGAAATTTCCACTCTGGTTGAAACCATTGCAATGGTTTGTCATAACTAAGGCAATGGCACCCACTCCAGTACTCTTGCCTGGAAAATCCCATGGATGGAGGAGCCTGGTAGGCTGCAGTCCATGGGGTCACTAAGAGTTGGATACGACTGAGCGACTTCATTTTCACTTTTCACTTTCATGCATTGGAGGAGGAAATGGCAACCCATTCCAGTGTTCTTGCCTGGCTGCCGTCTATGGGGTCGCACAGAGTCGGACACAACTGAAGCAACTTAGCAGCAGCAGCAGCAGCAGCATGGGGTTCCTAGTAAAAAGGGCAACAGCTACACTGAGACTCAGTGGTAAAGAATCTGCAGTGCAGGAACTCCAGGAGACCCAGGTTCAATCCCTGGGTTGGGAAGATCCCCTGGAGAAGGAAATGGAAACCCACTCCAGTATTCTTGCCTGGAGAATCCCCATGGACAGAGGAGTCTGGCAGGCTACCGTCCATAGGGTCACAAAGAATCGGGCATGACTAAGGCAACTTGGCATGCACACACGTGCCATTGATTGTGTTAATAAGCATTATTTTATTTTATCCTAATGACAAAGACCTCCCTTATTGGTTATCTGTTTTATATATAGTAGTGTGTATGTGTTAATCCCAAACTCCTAATTTAGTTTTCTATGTTTGTGGGTCTATTTCTACTTTGTATATACATTCTTAAATTACTAAATAAGATAACCTATGTGAAAGCATTTAGACATTCATTTTAATTAGTTCCCAAGTTTCAGTACAGAAGAATCACCTGATGCCCTTTTTTTCTTTTTTAATGTTTTATTTACTTATTTGTCTGCACTGGGTCTTAGTTGTAGCACACAGAACCTTTTAGTTGCAGGATGTAGGATCTATTAATAGTTCTCTGTCCAGGTATTGAACCTGGGCCCCCTGCATTGGGATTGTGGAGTCCCAGCCACTGGACCACGGAGAAGGTCCCTGTGCTCTTTCAACTTACATAATCTGGGATCCACTGGCAAGAAAGTCAGAAGAAGATCCAGGAACCTGCATTTTTAAGATGCTTTCCAGAAAATTGTGAAGGTCTAGATCTGTGGGACACACTTCAAAGACACCATTTTATCACATAGTGGGTGCTCTAAATATGGCCTCCTTTCTTTTCTCTAGATGCCTGAGTACAGGAAGAAAACCAATGACAACAGTTTTGTTTTAAGTTCAGTACATAGGATATGAGTTCAGTAGAAAGGATAGCGTGTGGTTTACTCTACTTGACTGAAATACACCAAAATGAAACTTCATTTCAAATTTAACCTCTTACGTTGATGGCCTCTGTAAAACTTCAGTGTTCAAAGTGGTGCTTGGGTAAAGAAAGCTCCCACAGAAGCTTTGGTGTGATAAATCTCTTCAAGACTCCTCCAGCACAAGGAGCAGCTAGAGTAATGCCAGGTGGGGATGCAGGGGATTTCCTGTTTATTCTTTTTACCAACGAAAATGATTTTATACATCCTGTGATTTTTACAGTTGTTCTGAAAGGAAGCTCTCATATTTAACTCTGTTGAAATGTAGTGCTTATGTTTTTGGAGGAGAGGAAGATGGGGATAAATCTCCTTTGCCCATCTCACGAGTTATTGAATTACGTATTCTTCCAGCTTTACTTCTCTGCTGTCAATAACAGAGACAATGTTAGACTTCATAGGACTGAGGACGAATTTCTAAGGTTCATAAGTTATGTGTCAGACGATTCAGGAGGCAGTGTATACATTTTTTGGCTCTTCCTCCGCTCCTTTTCCTGTCCTTTTGGCATGTAGCATTTGTAGTTTAATCCAGCTCATAACAGGACGGGCAAGAGAAGGGGATTCAAATTAAAAGTCTTCAAAGTATCTCACATTTTTAGGTTTTCTGAAGAAAGGGATTCAAGCTCATATCACGATTTTATATTAATTTTGAATTTTGTCTATTCATTTTCTTTGTTCTCTGTGTATAGCATAATCAGGTGGTGCCTATGGGCAGAGCTGTTGCTTAGTGACAGCAAGCAGAGTGTCTGGGAAAGGGCCTCATCCCATTCTCTTCTGGAGCTACTGAGGCCTTATATCCTGATATGTCAGTTTTTAGGGTTGAATAAAGGCTAGAGATAAGAGTTAAGTTGAACGTTCACGATACAGCATCAATAGGAAGTACGACTGTTTGCCCTGAAAGCTCAGTTGTGTCCATGATGTTTTCAGAGAGTGACAAGTAGCCTACAATATTCAAAACAAACTAACGGCAGACTTTTTGATGTTAGGTTCCGAATCCTTTCAGTTTACTTACTACAAAGAGAAAATATATAATATATACTTTTGATATACAAGGAAGAAAAAAATTAATGACAGTGAGACAGACCCAGCCAGAGCCAGTAAGAATAACATTTCCTGCAGAGCCTAGAAAAGCACTCCACTTTTCAGAAGGGAAGGTGTTAGGCGTGAACTTGACATAGATATAGGAGATCGATAGAGTGAGAGTATTAGTTGCTCAGTCGTGTCCGACACTTTGTGACCCCATGGACTGTAGCCTACCAGGCTCTTCTGTCCATGGAGTTCTCCAGGCAAGCATGCTGGAGTGGGTTGCTCTTCCCTTCTGCAGGGGATCTTCTGGACCCAGGGATCAAACCCAGGTCTCCTGCATTGTAGGCTTATGATGATCAATCTGCAAGTATTTATTACTACCTTCAATGTGCTCAATAGACACATAAAAACAGAACCTTTTAATATGATGGAAATGGAGTTGTTTTTGTTTAATTTAGGTAATCCAAATGTATTAATCCCTGGAAAACACATTTTGAAAAATCACATATGTCTTCATTAAACACTGAGTGAAAAGTAGAAAGCAGTCAGATCAGTAGGGGACAGGAAGGTGAGGAAACAGCACATACCTCTCCCTGAAGAGTTTACATGAGCATTTGCAAGATGTTTTTGTGAACAAGTTGTGGAGCATTCTTTTTTCTAAGTAGAGAAAATAGTCTTGATAAATACCTTGACTTTGAAGCTTGAACTTGAATTCTCTATTCAATATCACCTTTTGTTTTTGTGTTTGATATAGTTGAGTCGTAAAGACACACATTGACAAAACTTTTTTGAACTTTTAATTCTGGATAAAATAAATCCAGTGTCTAAGTTAGGTATCAGCCCTCACCCTCTACATAATTATGGAGCTTTTGTTATGCAGGAATGCCCCAGCTGGGGAAATGCCAGTTAATAGATTCAGACAGATGGATTTTGATGAGAGTCTACACTGTTCACACCCCTTTAGCAAATGTTTTCGAATATTCTCAAGTAACACCCTTAACTTGAAAACAAATATAGATTTGCTTACTTTAGAGTCAGTAGTTGTTATTATCATTAGCAGTATATAAAAATATCTGTTCTGTTTTTGCATATTGAAGTGCTAAATTCATATATCACATTATATCTCTAGACCTTTGGCTGCCTTGTACATACAGAGAAAACACATGCTGAATTTAGAACAGACTTTGGCAGAAAATTATTTCAGCTGTTGTGAAATATTGTACTTAAAAAAAAAAAAGCTTCCCTCCCCACCAAAGTCCAAGCGATCGTCAACTGTGGAAATAGCCTTATGAAGTTTCCAAAGGGAATGCAAGCAAATCCCTTTGGTTGTTGTTACTTTCTTCTCAGTAGAGACTGTGAAACTAGACCAAAAGGGAATAACATTAGAAGACAAATCAGACTGGTCCAAGGAGCAAGGGAAGAGGGTGTTTCTCACCAGAGCCATTTCGTGGGGTCCAGTGGTCTGTTGCCTGGCACTAACTTAATTGAAGGTCAGAGTTTCAAGTTGAGAGTATAGGAAACTGAGAAGGCAGATCAGAGATAGTGCTTGGAGGTGAAGGTATGAGCACTGTCCTTGAGGTCAGGGAACTTTGACAATTGAAAAACAAAGATCTCCTAAAGCTTGCTGTCTGGGGATACAATGACTTTATACAACAAATAGCACTTTTAATTATTTAATTACAATTGTGGAAAGTGCTGTACAGAAGGAAAGGTGCTGTAGGAGTGTAGCAAGGAGACTGACAGCATCTGGAGGGTTGGAGAATGCTTCCTTGAGGAACAGCATTTTGAGCTAAGTTCTAGAGTGCAGTATAAATGTTTAAGCAGAAAGGTGTTTTTTAGAAAAACAAACAAAAAAAAACATTTAAGGCTGTAGGAGTAGCCTCTGTGAAGCCTCCGAGTCAGGAAAGCACCTACTTGGGTTAGAACAGGAATTGGAAGGCCACTGGAGTGGATGGAGACAGAGAATCAGTAGGGGACAAAGCTGGTGGGCATTGTGAACACAGCATCACACATTCCTGGGAGACCCCCTTCACATTTTCTCTGTGTGTACCATGGTGGCTCTGGTTCGTGATGCTCATTTTCCCTCTGAATTCTCTTATTCTGTTACAGTTCTTACCTGTCTCTGTTCCACCTGTTTCTAAAAAAAAAATTGTTTTCTGTGTCTCATGAGAAAATCATAATACTGCTTGTTCATAATGGCATGGCAAGCTTAATTTAGTATCTACGGTGGCTTTGTATATATTTCAAAAACTGGAATATTAGTTCAGATTAGTAGAAATGTGAGCTATCTTGTATTATCGTGGTATATATCGATTTAGGTTTTAAATATGACAGTCTCTTCTTTTTAACTTCTGGTTAAAGAACTGGTTTAAAAAAGGGAAAATAAATCAACTCTTGTGTACCAAAATAGAAGGCTTTTCAGATTCTGTTTCTGAATAGCTGAATAATGTTTCCACAGCCTTTGCATCACATCTGCATATGCAGCAGCTGCTCTGTCATCCCTAAAACTCTAGCATTTGTTCATATTTTAAGATGCTCTACATTTTTATGAGCAGATGTAAGAGTTCAAGTTTTATTTGAGGAAAACACGCCTTTCCAAGTTGCAAAATATACTTTCTGGTTCATTTCTTAGGAAATGAAAATACAAGATACATTTTCTAATGCACTCTGGTGGTTTAACTTCTCAGCCAACTATGCAGAGGACAGCATAAACCACAGACATAGGGCTCCTTCCACCTGTCGGACAAGATTTTACTGATTGCATTGTTTTGAAGACTCTTGTTACTAAGACTTGGGGCTTAATTTTAGTTTATTCGTACACTGTGTACATTATGAAGAAATTTAAGCCATTCTTGTTAATTGTCATCAGATTTGAAAAGTAATATAAGTGAGGATATTAAATACAGTGGTGAGTAGTGGTATGAAATTGGTAAATGAAGTCAATTTCAAAATGAGACTGAATATTTGTTAGGCTGCTGCACTCATGCTAATCACAACACTGTGATTAATGAGTGGTGAATTGATGGGATCTGCTGAGCACCTACTTTACTGAGAATATTCTTTTGCTCACAGGTCATAGCAGAATAAACAAGGAGAGAGAGAGAAAACAGAGTCTCTTCTTTATAAATAAATAAAAAGTTTGCCTGATACACAAAATATATTTGATGATGCTTTTAAAAATTCCAAAAATTGCCAAAAATCACAAATGAATGTTCTACCAACTTAGTGTATAAATGCCGAAAGAATAAAGAAGAAAGCAAATTCCAATCAGCAAAGATCATTTGTAGGAGGCCTGTGAAAAGAGACAAATTTTACTTGGTTGGAGAGGGAGGTCTGTGGCCATGATGAGGTCCAGAGAGGAGGGGAGCCCTGGTTCTGTGTCTGCTAGTACCTTCTCACAGTTGTGTGGCTGGAGAAAAGATATATCACCACTCAAACTCAATTTTATAATCTATAAAATAGGGTGGATTATCATTTTGTTGTGTGATATTAATTAATATATGTAAGAGGATGGTGATGGAACAGGGTTAAGTATTAATACTTAAAGTGCCAGCCTTTATTATTTATTATTATATTCATGAATAGAAATTGTAGGAATCAGTCTTGTTGGGCACACAGAAAAAGCACAGAGGAAGGAAAAGCACAGAGGAAGGAACAAGCCTGCAGAGAAATGTCAGTCCATTTTAAACAATGGAAGTGTTATTTCCAGCAGATTAAATATATTAAATATTATTTTAAACACCCAGTGTTTAATGATCCCCATAAAGTTGTGTAACTTTTAAATGCTCTTAAAAATCTAGAGGTTATTCTATACCTCCACAATTAGAAATACGACTAATTCGTGACTCACCTTTAAACAATGTGTTTCTTATGGAAGAACACACTGTTTAGAGTGTTCACTCACCTAAACGATGGAGGGTGTGACACTTCGATTCAAAGTTCACTAGTCCAGTTTCATTTTTTAAGTCTGTGGGTAGAAATGTGATCTGGAGAAACATACATTAAATGTGTAGTATGAATATGCTTTGGGAATTTCCAGGTTCTGAAAAAGTCATGTGAGGAGCCCTGGGAGGAGGACCTGACACACTAGGGTCCCATTCAGAACGCCTTTTCTCATGCTAGTTCCCACTCCCCACACACGCTATTCTAAGAAGCCTGTGCTGCCCTGATCCCGGCGCAGGTGTTGGGGTGCCCTGATTCCACACTGGGTGGCTTCTGTGAGGGAAAAAAAAAGCCCTAGAGTAAGAGATCCTGGCCCATCTCACTCAACAGAGCTGACTCTATTTTCTCATGTTAAATAAATATCAGGACCTCTGCTGCTGGCTGCTGCTGCTAAGTCGCTTCAGTTGTGTCCAACTCTGTGCGACCCCATGGACTGCAGCCCACCAGGCTCCTCTGTCCATGGGATTTTCCAGGCAAGATTACTGGAGTGGGGTGCCATTGCCTTCTCCACATGACTTGCTACAATCTAGATATTCAACAATTGCTCTTAGATGTAGCCAAAAGCTGTCCTCACCTCGTTTTGTTTTAAACATCTATTATTAGGCTTCATGATGACTGCTCTCTAAAGTATAAGCTCATTTAATATTTATAGTAGTAGGCACTACTATTCCACAATTTTACAAAGGAGGAGATTGAGGTGAAGTGAGATGAAATAACTTGTCTCAGGTCAGGCAGTTAGCAAGCTGGCAGGTAGGGCTTTCAACTTGGATATCTGTTTCCTCCAAAGGGGTGCTCTCCCTGCTCAGGCTGTAGCACCTCATCTATACTGGGGAAGTATAATAAGAAGCATAGAAATATGCATCTTTTCTCTGTTGAGGGTGTTTTATAGACTTAGAAACAGTGAGCTACGGGACTGAAGGAAACTTTAGAGATCATCTTTGAATCTAGATCCTTCTTTTACAAGTTCTCCCTAAAGACCAGAGAAGTTACGTGATTGACTCACCATCACAGTGATCTTGGTAGTAGAAATGTGGTAGGTACCCAGGTCTCCTGAGTCAGTGCTCTTTCCATTGTGCTGCCTTTCCAATATCACAGGAGATAATCTAATTACTGTTAAGATCACATTCTTTGAAAATAATTAATTGAGATATAATCCACATAAAATTCATTCTTATGAAGTATAATTTTTAGTGCATTCACCAAGTTGTACAACCATCATCACTATCTAATTCTGGAACATTTTCATCACCCCAAAATGCCTATATGTAGTCACATCTATTTCTTCATTCTCCCAACCCTTAGCAACAGTTAAGCTACTTTATGTCTCTATGAATTTGTCTGTTCTGGATATTTCATTTAATAGAATGATATAGTGGGTGCCTTTGTGTCTGGCTTCTTCTACTTAACATGATGTTTTCAAGGTTCATCCATGTTGGAGCATGGGTTAGTATTTATTCCTTTTTTATGACTGAATAATATTGTATGGATATACCACGTTTTACTTATCTGTTCATCAGTTGATGGACATGTGGATTGTCTCCACTTTTCGGCCATGATGAATAATGCTCCTGTGAGCATCCATGTCCATATTTTTGTGTGAACATATGTTTTCAGTTTTGTTGGATATGTATCTGTGAGCAGAGAAGAGGAGGGCAAGGAATGGGGCACTATAGTCTCAGAGGTCAACAGGGGAAGAACCCTATGATGAACTGAAGTGGCACTAAACCAGGAGAGTGTGATATCTCAGAGCCAAGTGAATAAAGAATTTCAGGAAGGAGGGTGTGACCAAAAGTGTCAAAACCTTCTGAGAAGTCTAGAAAGATAGGGACTGAGAAATTATCATTGAACTGGCAAGATGGAGGTCGTTGGTGACCTCAAGAAATGAGGTTGTGCTGGGGTGGTAGGAACAAAAACATGGAGAAGTGGGTTATTCAGGATAGAGAGGAAGTGAAGAAGTGAAAGTACTACGTAAATCTCACAGGGGTGCTATAATATATGCTTGATAACACTGTTGATGCTTGTAATTTGAGATCCAATTCAGAGGGATCACAATGTATTGGAAAGGGCACAAGCTTTGGAGTCAGAAACACCTGAATTCAACTCCAGTAATATCACCTACTTTTTTGGTGATCTTATGCAAGTGACTAGTTAAGTCATTGGACTTTATTTTCCCTCATCTATAAAACAGTGATTATAATACCTCTCATACAACAATGATATGAAGACTAGTGATAGTGAAAAACCCATCCTGGGATAGTTTCTGGCGCACAACAGTCACACTGTAAAGTGTCGATTTTATATTATTCTTTTTATTATTTTTTAAATTACCAACAAAACCAAGGCTGCTGGTATTCTATGTTGCTTATCATAAAAAAAAAAAAAAAACAATGCTTTGTAACCAAATGACTGGGAAAACTTTACAAAAGAGGAGTCACTTCTGTGTTTTGATGGATGACTGGATGCTTTCTTGGGAAAGAAGGTCCAATGACATATATCTGATGGGGGACCACATATGAGAGAGAGCACATGTGTCCAGGGGATGCCTGAAATAAGAACAGGTTAGAGAGAAGGGCTGAAGGTAGAGTGTGAAGACCCTTATAAATCATGCTAAAATAAATGCGATCTTATATAACATTGTGTTGTTTAGTCACTAAGTTGTGTCCAGCTGTTTGTGACCCTATGGACGGTGTACATCATGATAATTATTTCCATTTTATTACCAAAGCTCAATGCCTCTATGAACCTGAGTTTTAAAGGGGTACACTTACTAACTTCAAGAGCCACATGTTAAATAGGATTCAAGATACCACAAAAGCCCATGGCATTCACTTTAAAGATAAATGTACAACCATCTGGGTGCATCAGCCATTGCCGTCAAAATACTGGTGCCTGAATGACAGTCCAATGAACATTTAATGACTTCATGGGGAAAATGTTATATGAGGCCTCTAACTGACCATTTTTCCTTTACTATAAGGCTTTGACCTTTCTTCTTTTTGATTTTAAAATGTCATTTTTAGTATTTATTTGTATTTATTTATTTGGCTGTGCCAGGTCTTAGTTATGGCTTGGGAACTTTTAGTTGTGGCACGTGGGATCTAGTTTCCTGACCAGGGATCAAACCCGGGCCCCCTACATTGGGAGCAAGAGTCTTAGCCCCTGGACTACCAGGGAAATCCCTAAAATGCCATTTTTTAAATATAAAAATGACAAAAAAACTAAAAGGTAGATAACTTCAGTTTTTAAAAAGTCTATTAAATCTCAAAGTCTGGGATGATTTGTCTTAAAGTACACTGTCCCTGAAATTTGTAAACATTGTTTCACTTAATTATGAAGGGACCATAAAGAGTCCATAAATGCCATTGCTATTGGTAGATAATCACTGAGACACATAAGAGTCTTTAAGGATATTCTTCTCTTGCCTCAGGCAGCCATTCGAAAGTCTCTAAAGGAAGTCTCTGTGCATATAAAATGTGAAGACTGGTATATGCATACAAATACACAGTCGGTGAATCCCAACCTCTTCTGAAAGAGGTTGATCAGAAACTTGGATCATACAGAATATTCTTGCAAGATATCAGCTGAATGGAAGGATTTGGTGAATTGGATGAAGTGGAGAAGGGCAGTTTTACCAGGAGCTTTCAGGTGCTAAATCAAATTTCTGTAGTTCTTGTTTCACATTTGCATTACTAAGAGGGTTATCCAAGGGGAGCTGAGTTCTAGCTTGATAAAAGTATTTTAGAAAGTGTTTTATGTTCTTTCTTCCCAAGGATGTTATAGATTACACACATCATTCAGATTTTACATAAACCTTTGTAATGTCAGTATAAGGGTGGGCTCTCCCTCTGTCTCATTCTATTGATATAAGCTAAATATTCTTAGTAATCACATACATTCTAAACAGAGTATACGGCCAGGTACTGTGATTATAAAAGAACAACTTCTAGTTTTAACTTGATTACTAGGTATTAAATGGCAATTAAGCACTAGTATCAGAGGAGTACACCAGCTTTGGTATTCTGACAGACCCGGGTTTGAATCCAGTTACTGGACAGCTGAAAATTTTTCTCGGTGTTCTGTGGGGAGCTAATAAATTAGATAAAGGTGGAAGTTTGGACAAGTAGGTTGCAAAATGCTCTTCAAAACTGGTGACCGTCAAAATGAATTTTTAAGAATAAGCAGAAATTCACCAAAGATGGAAGGAGGGAAGGATTCTCTGGCAAGGATCAGCAGCATGCACAAAGATTTTTAGGCATGAAGCCATAGCAAGATGGAAGCACAGATTCTAGGATTACTGACCCCAAATCAAGATGTCTGAGGAACATACAAATGGAAATATTCAATGGGGTTTGGTAGCTTCTGCCTGGATTCGTGTGAACTTTAATTAATAAAAGTAAGAATTTATTATGTGGGTCTCCCAGTGAGCACAGGACTGGAAAAGGTCAGTTTGTATTCAAATCCCAAAGAAAGGCAATGCCAAAGAATGTTCAAACTACCGCACAATTGCACTCATCTCACAAGCTAGCAAAGTAAAGCTCAAAATTCTCCAAGCCAGGCTTCAATACTACATGAACCATGAACTTCCAGATGTTCAAGCTGAATTTAGAAAAGGCAGAGGAATCAGAGATTGAATTGCCAACATCTTTTGGATCATAGAAAGAGCAAGAGAATTCCAGAAAAACATCTGCTTTATTGACCACACCAAAGCCTTTGACTGTGTGGATCACAGCAAACTGGAAAATTCTTAAAGAGATGGGAATACCTGACCACCTTACCTGCCTCCTGAGAAATCTGTATGCAGGTCAAGAAGCAACAGTTAAAACCAGACATGGAACAACAGACTGGTTCCAAATAGGAAAAGGGGTACATCAAGGCTGTATATTGTCACCCTGCTTATTTAACTTATATGCAGAGTACATCATGTAAAATGCCAGCCTGGATGAAGCACAAGCTAGAATCAAGATTGCCAGGAGAAATATCAATAACCTCAGATATGCAGATGATACCACTCTTATGGCAGAAAGTGAAGAGGAACTAAAGATCTTGCCTGTTGATGAAAGTGAAAGAGGAGAGTGAAAAAGTTGACTTAAAACTCAACATTCAAAAAGCTGGCTTAAAACTCAACATTCAAAAAATGAAGATCATGGCATCCGGTCTCATCATTTCATGGCAAATAGAGGGGAAACAATGGAAACAGTGACAGATTTTATTTTCTTGGGCTCCAAAATCACTGCAGATGGTAACTGCAGCCATGAAATTAAAAGACACTTGGTCCTTAGAAGAAAAGTTATGACCAACCTAGATAACATATTAAAAAGCAGAGACATTACTTTGCCAACAAAGGCCTGTTGAGTCAAAGGTATGGTTTTTCCAGTAGTCATGTATGGACGTGAGAGTTGGACTATAAAGAAAGTTGAGTGCCAAAGAATTGATGCTTTTGAACTGTGGTGTTGGAGAAGACTCTTGATAGTCCCTTGGACTGCAAGATCAAACCTGTCAATCCTAAAGGAAATCAGTCCTGAATACTCACTGGAAGGACTGATGCTGAAGCTAAAACTGCAATACTTTGGCCACCTGATGTGAAGAATTGACTCCTTTGAAAAGACCCTGATGCTGGGAAAGATTGAAGGCAGGAAGAGAAGGGGACAACAGAGGATGAGATGGTTGGATGGCATCACTGACTTGATGGACATGAGTTTGAGCAAGCTCCAGGAGTTGGTGCTGGACAGGGAAGCCTGGCCTTCTGCAGTCCATGGGGTCACAAAGAGTAGGACGTGACTGAGAGACTAAACTGACTGAAGAATTTATTTATGTTACATGGTAATGTAATTTCCCATTGGGGTAGCAGATTCTACATTCTAAATGCCTTGTTTATTTTAAAAAAAAAAAAAAAGAGAGAGAGAAACCAACGAAAAAACAAACAAAAAATTCCAGCCCCAGCACCCATCCCTGCCCCCCAAAACCCCTCTATGTAGGACAATGAACTTATGATAAATTAAAATCTTCCTAACAATTTTTAAAATTATACTTCTTTTTACTAAGTGCTTATACATCTCTTACTTATTCGTGTTTCCAGATAACCTACAGTACTTTGAAAATATTCAGCAACAAAGATAATTGCCTTACTAGGTGATTAAAAAGAAATTATTGGGTTGAAAACTTCAGCTCTACTAACTGGGATCTAAATATTTTGGAACCCACCTCAGTTGGCTAAGGGAGAATGGAGAATGTCATTACCTAAGAAAAGACTTCTCGTAGAATTCTAATAAATCTGGCTCAAGAGATCACTCTTCATGGAATTTTGGTTGTTTATTATACAGATTTTGTTGTCACGTTGATCTGAATGAGATGTTCCAAGATAAAATCCAGAAAGCATAGTGTAAACAGTGTCCCTTACCTACTAAGTCTCTGAATCCAGTAACAGTCATTCACATACTCACCAAACCAAGCTTTTGTTTGTTTTGATTTGTAGAGGAAAGTCTTGCTGCCACATGTCTACTCCAATAAATTGTCATTGCTATAGAAACTGACTCATTTGGAAGGGACAAGTCTACATAGAAAAAAATGTAACATACATGCATGCCCAAAACACTGAAATGGACAGGGTTCTCATTTTCTTCTTGTTCAGTGATGCCATCTCTTTATCTTTACCTGCACCATGAGTCAAGCACAGATGCTGACATGTAGAGTCATAGAAAATGAGAGGATAGGGTAGGGTGAAGGCAAGGGAAGGATCAAAAACAAAAGAAGTAGGAAAGACATGATACAGGTTCTCCAGATAGGAATTTAGGGGAAAATGCCCTTAATAAGGGAATTCCAACTTGAAGGACTATCTTCCCCAGCTAGGTGGCATCTAGAACCTATGATTGCCATTCAGAGAAAAAGAAAAAGGGAAAAAGGAATAGAGCATTTTATCCTTAAGGCAAAATGAATTGTTTCTGTTTAATAAATGCATGGACTTAAATTATGGAACCTCAGAATTTAAGTCGAAGCAAAGGAAACTGTAAGATAAGCAGTAAGAATGTTTTATCGATTAGATGTTATTGTAGCTTTTATGTATATTTTGTAAAGCAAAACATGGATATTTCATGCAGTGCTTCAAGCACAACTGTCTAAAGAAAACCATCAATCATTTGTTCTGATGGGTAACTGCATATTCAATAGTGGACAAATCTTATAGCATTTTTCTTTTTTTCCTCATAGTAAAGTGTTTTTCAGTGACTGTAAAAAAAAAAAATGATCACACTATCTTCTTTTACATAGAACTTCATAAGATAATCCACGTGAAAGAAAATCACTTTATTATCAAAGTTTTTTACCTGTTATTTTCCACCTATGTTGAGACCATGACTTGGTGCCACCTTTGGCCTCATTTCCTGTCATGACTGCCTACTGTTCCTGAGCCTACTTCATGTTTGTATGCCCAGAGCCTAAAAGGAGTCCACTTTTTTAAACTAAATGAATGAAGAAATGAATAACTTTAGGCTACAAATGATGAAACATGTTAGTAACATTACAATTAATATTTACAGTTAGCAAAGCACGTTCTCTGAATTAAAATTCAAAATCTTGCTATGAGGTAGATACTTCATATCTCTATTTTACAAATAAGGAAACAAAAGCTCAGAGAGGTTAAGTAGGCTTCTTAAGAGCCCAGCTGATGAAGTCACTTAATTGGGATTTGAGCCCCAATCTTTGTTAAATTCCATTTGCTTTCTACTACATCCTACTTTCTCTAAAAGTATTATACACAATGAATAGCAGCTGAAAGATTATATCTAATATATTTAATTTTATTCAGGATGAAATAAGGAAATATTCTATTTTTGAAAAATTCAGAATATTAATAACATTTTATGAATGCTCATATTCATTTGGTTTTCTGTTCTTTATAAATATGAAAGAAAAAGAACCAGCAATATGAGTTTAACATCACAAAAGAACTGGCAGTATTTTATTAACCTGCCCTCCTAGGGTGCCTGCAATGATGTAATTACTGCTATTTATCAGTCTGTACAGAGGTACTGAATTACAGCTTAGAGATGTATAACTTTCACTTACAGAGAGGAAAGCTGGAGGGTGCAAAGCATTCTATTGTGATCCTAGGAAGGTATTTTTAAAAATTGTATTTCCCTATTTCAATCCCATAATGATTTCCTTTCGTGTAATCTTCTCTTTAACTGATTTATACCAGAAAAACCACCAGCATCCAGCAATATGCTCCCCCAAGAACTAAGTGAGTGACAGCTGCCTGCTGCCATCTAGACTTGCAGTTGAAACAAGCAGAGATGGTGTTCTCTGTGTGTTCTGTATTCCTGATTGTCCAAAGACTGGGAAGTCAAAGGTCTTAACAAGTCTGTATTATTTCTCCACATACATCCCCTTCCTTCTCTGCAGTACAGCATATCAGTGCACCCCACATGAAGGTTCTAAGAAATGAACCCAAGGTAGTTAATTTATAATGTTTGTCAGTTACTAGAAATGTGATGGTGCATAGAAGAAAAATACAAAAATTAGGAATAGGTTGGTCAGGGCTTAATAGTATAAACTGTCCCCATCCTCAATCCTCTCCTGAGAGGGAAACCTTTTATTCCAAAGAGTCTCTTCCTGTCTCATCCATTCCCAGTTGAGAATATTGATACCTCCATATGGCTGTCTTTTCTGCTATTATTGCACACAATGAAAACTTGCATATTTAAAATAAACTCTGACAAATGTTCTGAAATTTAAAGCAATGTTCTGAAAGTTAAAACAAACTCTGACAAAGGTCCTAAGCCTAGGATGATTATTTCAGTTTATCACAGCTGCCTGCCAGCGCTTTTTAGTATCACTGTTCGGTGTTTTCGAATGAAACAACAGTTGGCCATGACTGTTCCCTCCAGATCTCCTCCCTCTCTGCCCACTGTCTGCCTCAGTGTGTCTGCCTGTGCTTGTAAATGTAGACATGCACCATCTTCTCTTCTGCCTTCCTCTGGTCAGATGTCTCCTTATGACAGCTGACCCACAACTCCAGTTCTCACTATTGCCTTTATTGTGAAGACTCTAACTTCCCTCCTTCAGCTCTGCAGCTTCTTCTAGGGCCCTGATCCCCTGATCCATCACCTGAATCCACAAATCCCTAATCTCACTTGAGACTCATGAAGTGTTCAAAGAAAGAAGGATAAGTGTATCATTCCAAGAGTCATGGCTTCCTCCATGAGCCTGAACTCACAGTAATGTAGGTTCTTTTAGATCAGAACTGCCCAGATAGAACCTTTATATTAAGAAAACTTATTGAATTCTACTTCTGCTTTATTGACTATGCCAAAGCCTTTGACTGTGTTGACCATAACAAGCTCTGGAAAATTCTTAAAGAGATGGGAATACCAGACCACCTGACCTGCCTCTTGAGAAATCTGTATGCAGGTCAGGAAGCAACAGAACTGGACATGGAACAACAGACTGGTTCCAAATAGGAAAAGGAGTATGTCAAGGCTGTATATTGTCACCCTGCTTATTTAACTTATATGCAGAGTACATCATGAGAAATTCTGGGCTGGATGAAGCACAAAGTGGAATCAAGATTGCCGGGAGAAATATCAATAACTTCAGATATGCAGATGACACCATCTTTATGGCAGAAAGCAAAGAACTAAAGAGGCTCTTGATGAAAGTGAAAGAGGAGAGTGAAAAAGTTGGCTTAAAGCTCAACATTCAGAAAACTAAGATCATGGCATCTGTTCCCATCACTTCATGGCAAATAGATGGGGAATCAGTGGAAACAGTGACAGACTTTTTTTTTTTTTTTTTTTTTGGCTCCAAAATCACTGCAGATGGTGAATGCAGCCATGAAATTAAAAGACGCTTGCTCCTTGGAAGAAAACATATGACCAACCTAGATAGCATATTCAAAAGCAGAGACATTACTTTGTCAACAAAGGTCCATCTAGTCAAAGCTATGGTTTTTCCAGTAGTCATGTATGGACGTGACAGTTGGACTATAAAGAAAGCTGAGCACTGAAGAATTGATGCCTTTGAACTGTGGTGTTGGAGAAGACTCTTGTGAGTCCCTTGGACTGCAAGGAGATTCAACCAGTCCATCCTAAAGGAGATCAGTCCTGAATATTCATTGGAAGGATTGATGCTGAAGCTGAAACTGCAATACTTTGGCCACCTGATGCAAAGAACTGACTCCTTTGAAAAGACCCTGATGCTGGGAAAGATTGAAGGCAGGGGAGAAGGGGACAACACAAAATGAGATGGTTGGATGGCATCACTGACTCAATGGACATGAGTTTGAGTAAACTCTGGGAGTTGGTGATGGACAGGGAGGCCTGGCGTGCTGCAGTCCATGGGGTCACAAAGAGTCAGACACAACGGAGCGACTGAACTGAACTGAACTGACTGAATTCTTGAAAGTCAGCACTATGTCTAATACACACCAGTGTGTGTGTTAGTCAGTCCGTCATGTCTAACTCTTTGTGACCCCGTGGACTGTAGCCTGCCAGGCTCCCCTGTCTCTGGAGTTCTCCAGGCAAAGGTACTGGAGTGGTTTGCCATGTCCTCCTCCAGGGGATCTTCCCCACCCAGGGATCAAACCTGGGTCTCTTGCGTTACAGGCAGATTCTTTACTGTCTGAACCACCAGGGAAGCCCAGTATACAACCAGTGGTTCCCATTAAATTTAAATTGCTGTCTGAGATAAGTATTTCGTCTGCAGGAAGTTGTGCTTATTAGAGAATCACAGAATTAAGTACTTGGTAAAAGCTTGGCAGTGACCAATGTTAGATCCTTGGTGGTCTTGCTGACCTCAGAGCACAAAGGAGGCTCACAACACACAGACTGGGGACAACCATCAGGCGCCATGTGAGAGGAAGCTGGTAATCCTACAAGACAAACCATGTTTTGCCAAGATATTTGATTAAAAAATTGAAAAAAAAGTAAACAGATGATTGATAGGATTCAAGTTTAATTCCTTCAAGAAATGCAGATGTGCAAATTGATAGATGCTTTTCTGACATAAGCTATGTTCTTGCATCCATTCCAAGCATGCTCACTCCTGCTCTATTTTCTCCATGCACTGTTTGTGTTTCACTTACATTTTCAGGAATATTTTAGTTAGAATAATCAAAGGAAGAAATAAAGAACAGTTAATTGGGAAATGAACTAATTCTAGAGACAGTGACAGTCTTCGTAGGAGGAGATGGCTGTGATTTAATTGTTCTTCCTCCAGAGACTATCAGTAGAGTGGGTTTTGCCAGATCTCTTGAATCAATTGCTACTGTAAAGCTCTGTGGAGCAGGACTGTTGTCCCTCCAAATATAGTCCCTTTGTGTTGAAGGCCAAGAAACCCAATGCCGGAATGAAACAAGGGAAGTCTGCCCAGAAACTTCTGCAAAGAACGATCCCTTTGATAAAACTGCCTAAGAAAGAAGCACCACAATTGCTCTTTTACCAGTCATTTTAAATATTTGATTATAAATGAATAATTGGTGGTAGCTTGTAACCAAGGAGGTTTACATTTTTATGTGTGCTTTCCAAAGGGAAATGTGGTAGATGTGGCATAAGCACAAATAAATGAACATAAAATGTGGAGCTGTAATGTCTATCCCAGGTGCACATCTACCACTAAGATAAATATAGAAAGAATATATACCAACCTTTAAACTGGATCTGAAGCCCTCCCTAGATTGCTCATGGATGACAAGGCCTGCCGGAGTATTTCCGTAGAATCCTGTGCTTTAATGTACTTAATACTTGCTAGAAAGAACCTTCATTAGTTACTTATTTTCTCCCTCATGTCGGAGAGATCTGCATCTTATTTCTTTACACTACTGCTTAGCATATAGTGCATGGCACATAATAGGTACTCACTATAAGTAAATAGTTGAGTTAATGAATATTCCCACTAGTAAAATTATATTCAACATGGATACGTTTTACCAATGAGGACGTTCACTACTGATTTGCTGTCTACACCACAAGGTAAATTTTATGTTCTTGATAAAGAAATTATGTGTTTACTTGGTTTAAGGTGTTGTGCTAATCACTGTAGAGGACACAGAAAGTGAAAGGTGTAAGTTTCCACCTATCCCTAACTTTATCCCCAGGCTTATGTGGAACACTTCTCTTAAACTCACGCTGAATCATCATCTCTCACTTCTTTGAGGACTTAGTGACTGAGGTACAGTAGGTACTGATAAAATATTTGGTGAAGAAATGGATAATAAACCTACGTGGTGCTTATAGTCAATCTGACACCGAAGGCTTGAGACTAACAACTTCAGTGTATTGATGAAATAACTTGAAGCTCTCCTGGGCTTTATGTTGTCAGCTAATTGCAGTCAGCATTCTTAATATGTAACTGCAATAGAAACTTATTGAAGGCAGGATAGTAACTATTTCAATCTTGTTCATCACTGTATTCTTAGACTCACATACATAGTAGATTATTGTAAATATTTGCTGAATTGATGAAGTTTCAAATGTTTCATTTTAAGTTTTTATAGAGGAAATTTGAAAAGTGAATAGCTATGATAGAAAACATGGAGCCAAAGAGAAATCGGACAAAATGTTTTAGGGGCTCACTGTGGTCAAGATCATGTCTTGTTGTAGGGGGCACAATGGTTTTATAAGTAAAATTTATAAATTTTAATAATATTTTGGGTAGATCTTGAAGCTGCTGCTGCTGCTGCTGTCACTTCAGTCGTGTCTGACTCTGTGTGACCCCATAGACAGCAGCCCACCAGGCTCCCCCGTCCCTGGGATTCTCCAGGCAAGAACACTGGAGTGGGTTGCCATTTCCTTGTCCAATGCATGAAAGTGAAAAGTGAAAGTGAAGCCTCTCAGTCGTGTCTGACCCTCAGTGACCCCATGGACTGCAGCCTTCCAGGCTCCTCCGTCCATGGGATTTTCCAGGCAAGAGTACTGGAGTGGGGTGCCATTGCCTTCTCCGAGATCTTGAAGAGACCGGTAGAATTTCAACAGGTGTAGATGTTCATGAGAGCACTGACTTCTTTTTTTATTTTAACTGTTACTTCAAAGTTATACCTTGATTCAGAGACATGGAGTTTAAAAATTATACAGCATTCTTATCTTTATGTCTGCAGGGAAAACAAGTTATTTTTAAGGTGATTTTCTTAAAATCATGTGGAATGCTGATAAATGTTTTTCTTAAGATTTAAAAGTAAGGAGTTTTAGAATTTAATCATAGAATTAATGTTAAGTACTAAAATACATTCCTTTAAGGCTTTAAACTATTTTAGTACCAACAGAAGAATTTAGCTCCTTTTTAGAACTAAAGGCCATTTAAATCAATAAGATATTTGAGAAAAATGATTTTACTTTTTGTGATATGATATTAAAAATAAGGTGCCTAAAATATTCACCTAACCTTGTAAGATACCTGTGTCTCCGCAGAAAGATCAAAACCCTCAAAATCAAGGGCCCTCGCCCAGTGCCTGTGTCTATAGTTAGGAGGTTTCACAACCTGGGGAAGTCCACAAACTCATTGTCTTTATTGATGGAAAAAGGGGCTTATATGAGAAAGAACCATGCCTCTCAAGCTTTAATGAGTCATGGACCACCTGCAAATTTTGTTAAAATGCAGGTTCTGATTTAATACATCTGGGACAGGGCCTGAGATTCTGCATTTCCAGCGAACTCCCAGCTGCTGACCCCACGTTGCTAGTTTTTGATGCCACTCTGAGTATCAAAGGATTAGAATCTGTTGAGGCTTCCTGCTGCCCTAGCATCCTAGGTAAGGTTTTCAGTATGAAAACTTGGTATCAGACATAACCTGGAATGATGGTTCAACCACAGAAGGCTTCTGGAAGTCCTCTTACTGCATGTGCCCTGTGCTTTGCATTACTTTACCACTTCGACTCATACGATTAGTTTTCCCTGGATGTCTTTGGCGTATGGTAGACTCTTCTTCCTTCATTTCTCCCTGACAAGTGCCAGATAGTCGTGATACTTATTATAAATACCAGTGTTCAATGTAATAAGCCTTGTGTGAATTTAGGCTCCTTTAGGAATCTGGCCAACAGTTATTGTATTGTCCATCAATCATAAATTCTAGTAATAATTTCTTGAGCTCTACTACCTATAGTGGCATAGGTTGAAAATGAAAGTCGCTCAGTCATGTCCAACTCTTTGCAACCCCATGGACTATACAGGCCATGGAATTCTCCAGACCAGAATACTGGAGTTGGTAGCCTTTCCCTTCTCCAGAGGATCTTCCCAACCCAGGGATTGAACCCAGGTCTCCTGCACTGCTGGCAGATTCTTTTCCAGCTGAGCCACCAGGGAAGCCCAAAATTACTGGATTGGGTAACCTATCTCTTCTCCAGGGGATCTTCCTGACCCAGGATATACATCATTATGCTTTAATTTGCAGGTGAGGATACTGAGGCTAAGAGAGATATAAGTGAAGTCTAGGGCCACCTAGCCAGTTGTTGTTTAGTTGCTAAGTTGTGTCTGACTCTTTGCGACCCCATGGACTGTAGCCCACCAGGCTCCTCTATCCATGAGATTTCCCAGGCAAGAACACTGAATTGGGTTGCCATTTCCTTCTCCAGGGAATCTTCTGGACCAGGGATCAAACCCACATCTCCTACATTGGCAGGCAAATTCTTTACCGCTGAGCCACCAGGGAAGCCCACCTAACCAGTAAGAGTAGCCAAGATTTGAACCTAAGTCTTCCTAGGTCCCAAGCTTTGCTCTTTCTGCCATATCGCACTGCCTCTCTGAGGCAGCCATACATAAGACTGGAAAGAGGAATGTTCAGAGATGTTCATGGCATATTATGGTCTTCAGGAAGTTTTTAATATAAGAGTAATTAGATAATACAAAGCATATCCACGTGAAGTACCCACTGGCTATTTTAGAAATAACTTTTGTGGTAATGCAGAAGTGAGAGGAAACTGAGTGCAAGAATGGCCTAGAAAGTCTTCCCAAAGAAGGCAGCCTTGAGTCAAGTCTTGACAAATGAGTGGGAACAAAGAGAGGTGCATCACAGATAAGACCTTTTTCAGGCAATAAGAAGGGAGTCCACCATGACTGAAGAATTTCGATTCCATCCTTTTATCAATGGGGGACCTCTTGATGTTTATAAATAATATGTCAGAACTATACTGTGGAAGGAATAATATATCAGAACTATACTTTAGAGGGGCTTTCCCGGTGGCTCAGCAATAAAGAATCCCCCTGCCAATGCAAGAGACACAGGTTAGATCCCTGGGTCAGGAAGATACCCTGGAGAAGGGAATGACAACCCACTCCAGTATTCTTGCCTGGAGAATCCCATGGTCACAGAAGCCTGGTGGGTTACAGTCCATGGGGCTGCAATGAGTCAGACATGATTTAACAACTAACAACAACAAATACTTTAAAAGATAACTCTGGAAACTAAGTATGTGAAACTTACAAATTCTAAGCATGTGAAACTCTTGGAGCTAGAAGAGTTAGGAGTCAGCAAGATAGTTGGGTAGTTAGTTTCTTCATCTATTAAAACAGTAAAAGATACTAACTACCTCCTAGGGATTTTTTGAGAATTAGAGGAGATACAGTTTGTAAGACACTTAGGGTGGCTGGCATATAATGCTTAAAAAAAAGTGAGTTATCAAATCAGCTAGGTTTGAAGGTGAATGACCTTAATTTCTGTGTTTGTTTACACTTAACATTAGAGTCAGCTCTTCCTTTAGAGAGCCTCTTGGTACAGTGCCAGATGCATGGAATGTCATCACAGTTAGGCAGTGTGGCTGGTGTTGCCATCACCTTCCTCTTCTGCTCTTCCTCCAGGGAGGTGTGCATTTGTGTCGTCTTTTCTCTGACCTTACCATCACAGGGCAGCACAGTGACTTTCCTTTGACTTAATGTTGCACTGTTGCTTGCATCAATCTTTCCTCTGCTAATTCTACCTCCATTTACTATGTGAGAAGTTTTCCTGAGGATGTATTCTGCTTGTAGACACAAGAATGAAAGAAGAGCTGCAGTTCTGAGAACAATTTTAAAATAAATGGATGAGTCCAGGTTTTCTAAGAAAAAGAAACTCAAGGTGGAAATTCCCTGCAGAAGAACTTGACTGGGAGTGATGTTTGGCATGTATCAACAGCTTTGGATTTTCCGAGGTTACTCCTGACTTTAAACCTAGATTAACATACTAAAGTAAAAGGTATATTAGACATCTTTAGTTAGAGTTCAATGCAGAAGAAAAGGTATGATGTCAGGGAGGAGGGATAAAGTAACAGTTAATCATTAGGTCCCCCAGTCCCCATGCTTTGTCCTCACCAAGTAGTCAGATCCCCTTATGCAAATCACTTTATTTTTCTCACACGCAGGGTGAAAATACCATCTGTGCCTGTGCCTTTCATCCGGCATTCCATTCTACCAAAATGTGCCAGGCACTGGGCTAAGTGCTGTGATCCAGTAATGAGCAGAAATACACATGGTCCCTGCCTTCATAGCATGTACAGACTAGGGATATAGACAGATATTAATCAAACAATCCCCCCCCCCAAAAAAAACACATCACAGTGGCGCTAATGTAGCTATGACAGAAGCCACAACAGAGAAGTACAGGGTGCTCCAGAGGGAGACAAGAAGAGTACCCCTGAGGGAACGTGTGCTGAGCAGTAGTTGCTCATGTCACTCTAGGATAGTTGGTGTTACAGTCCAAGAAGAGAGAACTGCACATTCAAAAACCCTGGAAAGAAAGCCACTGTCCCAAGAACACAGAGCAAGAAGGAGGATGTGACTGTTGAGGCTGCAAGAGCAGCTAGGGGAAAAACCAAGCCACGCCTGGCAGGTCCTTTCAAAGGATTGTTTTAAAGGGTTGTTGCATCACCAAGTGAAACAAAGAGCCTACGTTTATAATTTAAAATCTTTAAAAGTTACCAAATTCTAAACAAATCAAAGATAATTTAATTCTAATAAAGAGTATTGTCTCTCTGGGTTATAATAAGAGAATTATACCAAACATTATCATATAGCTTAGAATAAGCATTTATTTCACTCATGGAATCAAAGTTTGGCTGTATATACTGGCTCATAAAATCCTCTCCAAAGAAAAGCCTAGGCATCTTATCTGTTTGGTACATATAATATTGGTGATTTCACAGAATCATAAACTCTTAGTTAGGACCTTCCTTGCTAACCTATGATGTCTCCACTATGACTGATAACACTGAAATTGAGATCTTCTAAGGATGAGAACCTCCTAGCTGTCAAAGGCAATCCATCCTGTCTTTGAACTTGCTTCAGATTTCTCACTCATATTTTGGATCAAAACCCGTGAGATGGGAGCGTGGAGGAGGGTGGTAACCTCACAGTGTGCCAAGTGCTTCATGGCTGTAATCGAATTTAACTCTCACAGGAGCCTCATGAGACCTAACTTCGGTTTTATTGATGTGAAAACTGAGATGCAGAAAAGTGAGCTAATTTTTATTTGTCCAAGCCCATATATTAAAAAGGGGCTTCCATAGTGACTCAGATGGTAAGGAATCTGCCTGCTAATGTGGGAGACCTGGGTCAAGAAGATCCCCTAGAGAGTGGAATGGCAACCCACTCCAGAATTCTTGCCTGGAGAATGGACAGAGAAGGCTAGTGGGCTACAGTGTATGGGGTTGCAAAGAGTCAGACATGACTGAGTGATTAACACTTTCATATATTAAATAACTAGCAGAGCCTGACTTTGAGTACAAGCTGATTTGACTCCAAAGCCACAGTTCTAAGGGTTCTAGAACTATACTTTAAAGCCACTTAAAAAATATTTTGATAGTTACAGCATCTTTTGAAAATCTGATGAAATCCAAAGACCTATGCTCTAAAAAGGTGAAAAGTGAAAATATGCACAAAATTTTGCAAACAGCTCCAGTTTTGATGACTCACATAAGTAAAGATATCCATGCTATTATATTCATTGTTTACAACACAAGCTTCATTAGGACAATTAAGATTGTCTATCTTAATTGTTGATGCAGTCCCAGCACTGAGAACATTGTCTGGCACAGAGTAGGAGTTCAAAAAATAATTGTTGAATAAAATTGATTCCAAATGCTTGAGTCCATTCACCTAATTTCTTAGAGCAGGATGGTACAAGTACAGTGTGGAAGGGTTGCCTTGATATAAAATTCAAGAGAACCACAGAATGACTTCTGAGCCCTGACCTCAGACCCCAAGGGACCTTCTGAGTTAAGATTTGAGAAATTATAGGCCAATTTTATTTTGTTTTGCTTTTTTAACTCTAAAATCACTTTCTCTTCCTCCATTCTCAGAAAAGGATAATGTTTTTAATAGTTTCTTTTTTAAATTAGAATTTTAAGTACTCTAGTAAAAATAGCACTCAAGTAAGTTTTCAGGAAGTATTTGGGTTAAAAGTGAATAGATCACTTTATCTGATTGCTTCCCAATGTCACCACTATATTATTTAAATGGATTTTGCTTGTTTTGGGGGGGCTGGTGAGAATTTTAGTATGCTTATGTGAATCTCTAAAGCTGAAGTAAATATTAGCTCTTGGTAAATGATTGTAAAACTATTTTATATTATTTCTCTCAAGTTTTAAAATAGCTGAAAAGATAGTTTTCCATTCCAAGAGACTGGGTCTGCATAGTTGGTAGTTCTTAGCACTCCCACTGAATCTTTCCCAAAAGGCAACATTCAGAAAGTATGACACCAAATCCTTTTCAGCTCGTGTATTTGGTTGAAATAAACTGATAATCACATATAGTACTTGGGCCCCTTATGTGTGTATGAGATAAGTAATATGTATCCATATAAACCCATGTAGATGAGGAAAGGAAGGCTTTAAGAGACTAAAACAGTAAGTGGTAGACCTGGGATGTTATTTAGTGCTCTGTAACAGGAGAAAAATACAACGGAAGTGGAATCCTGAGAGGCTAACCGTTTCATGGTGTTCAGGCAAGATGGTATTCAGGAGACAGGGGAAGACAGGGACACAAGTTGAACTGACTGAATCATCTTGGCAAGAGGACTGTTCCCTACATGGTGGGAGCAATAATGCAAGGAGGAATGGATATTAGAGGCATTTTTGAAAAGGAAATCAATAGACTTTTTTTCCTCTCTCTCTTTTTCTCTTATTTTGAACGCTGGGGTCTTGCCTGATATCATGTGAGGCACTAAGGAAGTTCAAGTCATGTTAGTATCTCTTCCGTGCAGATTTTTCTTGTCTCTGTCTTCCATCTGTGAGACACAGAGGCAACTGGAAATAAGCTCAGTCTGAGGCTCCTTCTCCACACTTCTTGATGTGAATTGTTAGACTTAATCCCCTCTTTATAAAAGCAATATAATTAGTCATATGATAGAATATATAGAAAATGTGACCCATAATTCCACTATTCTAAAAATGGTCATAAATACATTTTTGGTGTGCTTTCTTCTAATCTTTTTTTTTTACAATGAATAAAAAAATTTTTTAATTGTAATATAGCATATACCACACCATTTTGTGCTCTACATTTTTGATTTGCAGGAGTACACTTGATTGATTATCAAAATGACATGGGACTAGATTTTCTAAGGTAATTCGTGTTGAGAAATAAGCCAAGGCTAAGGACAGCCTTTGAAAGCTCCAACATCAGAGAATGAAAAGAGGGTATTTTAAATTCATCAAAGATTGAGAGTAGCTTTTGGTATGTTCTGTCCTTCTATGCAGCAGACACATTTCTGGTGCTTCGTAAGTATTTTCTGTGATTGATTAGAGTTGAGTCATTTTGGTGGAGCAGCATGCGGAGAAGGTAACCACACCCGGCTGTCTCTGTTGTACCTGGTCTGTTTAAACAGGTCCGTGTCACAAGACACAGCGTGATAATGATGTGCTCTCAGAGGTTGGCCAGAGGCCACCGTGTGCTTTGATAAACATCAAGCTCTGAAGAAATATGAACATGAGAAATCTCAGGACAACCTCTATATATTCACACACAGACACACACATATACTTTCTAACGTAAAGAACCACCCCACCGCACCCCCAGGAAGGCCATCCAGAGCAGGCGTAAAAGCCAAACAATGCCCTTTTATTCCCTTATTTCAAAGGAGCATCAGCATAAGGAACCTTCAAGGGAAGCTACTACTGATGCAGTTTTAGAAATCTGCTTTGCCTTTAAAAGTAGAATTGTACCAATTTTGAAAGATGATCAGACAAAGGATAGCTTGTTTCCCCAAGCCAGAGGACCGCCTGAAGGGGAGTTTCAGGACTTCATGCTGTCGCTGCCTTCCCAGTAGAGCCCTCTAACTTTGGCCCAAGACTGTAACCCCTGAATTCAGTTTGCCTCTTTGTTCTTACCATCATCCATCATAGTCCTTCTGCTAAAAGGACAATTACCTCCAGGAAATAGCCACAGCAGAGAGATATCCCCCCGACATTAGAGCTTTGGTGGAGACCAGGGGACACGAGTCAGGAGGAGTGCTGGTAGAAAGGTGCGTCCTTCCAACTTGAACTTAGAAAGTTCTCTATGATGCAGCAACTTGAAATACTAATCTCTCAAGAGGAACTTCCCTGATGGTCCAGTGGTTAAGACTCCGCCCTTCCAATACAGGTGTCATGGGTCTGATCCCTGATTGGGGAACTAAGATCCCACATGCCATGTGGAGCAGCCAAAAAAAGGGGGGGAGATATTAATCTCTCAATAATTGAAGAAGAAGGTTTAGCAAAGGAAAATAGTTCTGTGTTTTTTATTCTCTTCGTGGGTATTTCCCCCCAATATCGTCTTCCCCTTCTTCTTACCCAGCTCTGCATCTTGCCAGCCTTAGCACAGTTTTTTCTGCTGTGTGTGAGTCTACTCTTGTTCTGATTCAGCTGACCCTCCTCGCTTCCCACCTTCTGCACACCTCTTTCTTAGCACCTGTAACACAGCCCTATAACTGTAACTACCTTCAACTTTTCCTGTGATAAATCATACTGTTGAGAAGTGGGATAGTGTCTTATTTATCTTTGGGCATTTGGTGCCTGGCACTATGCCTGGCATGAAATATACATCAGAACTATTTTACTAAGAAAGAGTTAAAGAAACTGTAACATGAATTAATTAGTGGCTTTGTTTCTATGACAAACAAAACATCAGCAGAAAAAAAATCATATTTAAATTATACTATTACATAGAAGCACATTTTGTTAAATCATTCTTTCAAACCTGAAAGAGGACCTTCCTCTTGTTGCCCAGCCCTAAGTCCTGAAATTTGTCTTCCGAATCACCTCCAAGTTCCACTCAAACCAATATCTAGGGCTCTAGAGAGCTATTACTGCAGATGGTGACTGCAGCCATGAAATTAAAACACCTTTACTCCTTGGAAGGAAAGTTATGACCAACCTAGACAGCTTATTAAAAAGCAGAGACATTACTTTGCCAGCAAATGTCCATCTAGTCAAGGCTATGGTTTTTCCAGTGGTCATTTATGGATGTGAGAGTTGGACTATAAAGAAAGCTGAGTGCCGAAGAATTGATGCTTTTGAACTGTGGTGTTGGAGAAGACTCTTGAGAGTCCCTTGGACTGCAAGGAGATCCAACCAGTCCATCCTAAAGAAAATCAGTCCTGAATATTCATTGGAAGGATTAATGTTGAAGCTGAATCTCCAATACTTTGGCCACCTGATGCAAAGAGCTGACTCATTTGAAAAGACCCTGATGCTGGGAAAGATTGAAGGCAGGAGGAGAAGGGGACAACAGAGGATGAGATGGTTGGATGGTATCACCGACTCAATGGACATGAATTTGAGTAAACTCTGGGAGTTGGTGATGGACAGGGAGGCCTGGCGTGCTGTAGTCCATGGGGTCGCAAAGAGTCGGACATGACTGAGCAACTGAACTGACTGACTGAGAGAGCTATGTTGCTACCTTCTCAAATTCCTAGTGCTTCTCTCTTTATGGGATGTATTCTAATGTCATTGCTCCTCCTGGCACCACTTTCCATTCTTTAAAGTATAGATTAAAGGTCTTACATTAGGAATAAAGAGGGAAAACATTCTATCATATTCTTAGTGTACTGAGCTGAATTTATCCAAGAAGTCATATGTGGTTTAAATATATAAGTAGTGCAATTGCATTATTAATCCCCCTCAGTTTGTTCAGTTTAGTTCAGTCACTCAGACTCTTTGCCACCCCATGGACTGCAGCACACCAGGCCTCCCTGTCCATCACCAACTCCCGGAGCTTACTCAAACTCATGTCCATCGAGTCGGTGATGCCATCCAACCATCTCATCCTCCGTCATCCCCTTCTCCTCCCACCTTCACTCCTTCCCACCATCAGGGTCTTTTCAAATGGCCCTAAGTTTGTGGGCTGTAGTTATTTCCAAACTTTACTTTAGTATCCAACTGTTGAATGATACCAGATGGAAAGCAATTGTATGTAAAAATGGGGACTGGATCCAGGACAGCTCATGCTCAAAAGACCTAGACTCCTTTGTGTTCAGATTTCTGGAAACAGTTTTAAAGACAACATTAGGCATGAAGGTTGCAGGGTGCATGATCAGCTCATGGACATTCTTCTCATTGATTGGTTCAGTTCAGTTCAGTTCAGTCGCTCAGTTGTGTCCTGTGAATTCAGTGCAACCTGTATATTGATTCAGTTCAGTTCAGTTCAGTCGCTCAGTCGTGTCTGATTCTTTGGGACCCCATGAATCTCAGCACGCCAGGTCTCCCTGTCCATCACCAACTCCCAGAGTTCACTCAAACTCATGTGCATCGAGTTGGTGATGCCACTCAGCCATCTCATCCTCTGTCATCCCCTTGTCCTCCTGCCTCTAATCCCTCCCAGCATCAGGGGTCTTTTCCAATGAGTCAACTCTTCACATGAGGTGGCCAAAGTACTGGAGTTTCAGTCTCAGCATCAGTCCTTCCAATGAACACCCAGGACTGGTCTCCTTTAGGAGGGATTGGTTGGATCTCCTTGCAGTCCAAGGGACTCACAAGAGTCTTCTCCAACACCACAGTTCAAAAGCATCAATTCTTCTTCGCTCAGCTTTCTTCACAGTCCAACTCTCGCATCCATACATGACCACTGGAAAAACCATAGCCTTGACTAGATGGACCTTTGTTGGCAAAGTAATCTCAGTCATGAACCTTCTGGTTCCAGCATACCATCTTAATAATGACAGGCCTCTCTGTGGGCAGGCTCAGACATTTAAAAAACAGATACTGTGGAACATCAACACAAAATGTACCAAAGGATTCATCACAGGATTTCTTTAATGAGCAACCTTCCCTTTCATATTCAGGTTCTAATTTGAGTCAACACAAAGGAAATATATCCACTCTTGTTCGAGATAAGAAAAGGAGATTAGAAAATCAAATCGGATACAGATGAGGATAGGTCTCTAATAACAGACAAATTCCACTAAGGGACTGAATGATCCATTTTAATAATATAAGCAATTTTTTTAAAAAGAAAAGAAAAATACCCCAAATTAGCAATTACACTTATTTTCAATCAAGGCAAAAATATATAGGTTCTAGAAATATCAGACAACAAATTAATTAAAATCTCCACGATAATTTTTGAAAAAATTATTTAAAGATGTTTATGAGCATGAAGAAATAGAGGTGGTTGATAACCCAGATGCAGAATGGGTCCCCGAAGAACACTTGGGCCAATGGTGTTAAACTTTTTAACTGAAGACACAGGAGGCATGCTTACAAAATTTGAGGTTGATTCAAAGCTAATGAAGATACTTTTTATTTTTTAATGCCCTTCAGCCTCTCTCTGTGGACTTCCCTGGTGGCTCAGATGGTTAAGCGTCTGTCTACAATGTGGGAGACCGGGTTCGATCCCTGTGTCGGGAAGTTCCCTGGAGAAGGAAATGGCAATCCACTCCAGTACTATTGCCTGGAAAATCCCATGGACAGAGGAGCCTGGTAGGCTACAGTCCATGGGGTTGCAAAGAGTTGGACACGACTGAGCGATCTTCACAGCCTCTCTCTGTGGAGAAAGGATTTCTCATTTCCTCCAGGCTCCCTGGTTTGCACAAGGGGCCTTAAATTGTCCTCTCTTTGGTGCTCAAAGCATATACTTTTGCCCCTAATTGCTGCTGCTGCTAAGTCTCTTCAGTCGTGTCGGATTCCGTGTGACCCCATGGACTGAGCCTACCAGGCTCCTCCGTCCATGGGATTTTCCAGGCAAGAGTACTGGAGTGGGTTGCCATTGCCTCCTCCTTCCTTTAACTAACAAAGCAAAATATGCGTATTTCAGGTTCTTTTGGGGGAAGGGGGGAAATAACCTTGAATTATCTGCTGTCCAATTCTTATCCAATCCAAGTTGTTGTAACAACAATAATATCTAAAATGATTGCCTAAAAAATATACATTTACTCCTCTAGACATTCTAAATTTTATCTTTGGCAAAGTTTAATCATCATTTATTCAGTTTCTTACTCAATCATTTATTCAACCAATTGCTACTGATTTTCTCCTATGTGCCAGGCCTTGTGGTGGGGTACATAGAATGTGTGTGAAAGAAACATGGTCCAGACACAACAATCTACCGAGAAGAAGAAGTAACGCATAGGTGAACGAGCAAATAACTAGGTGAATACAAACTTAGAAAGCACTAGTGCTTTCCTTGTAGCTCAGTTTGGTAAAGAATCTGCCTGCAATGCAGGAGACCCAGGTTTGATTCCTGGGGCAGGAAGATCCCCTGGAGAAGGAACTGGCAACCTGCTCCAGTATTCTTGCCTAGAGAATTCCATGGAAAGAGGAGATTGGTGGGCTACAGTCTGTAGGATTGCAAGAGTCGGACACGACTTAGCAACTCAACTGCCACCATCATAGAGCTAACAAATGAGGTGCTGCTTCCGCTTAGCAAAAGTGAACAGGATGGCGTGTCTGAGATTACATCATTTAAACTGATGCTTACAAGCTGAAAAGGAGCCAGCAATAGGAAGGACTCCATGAAGAACATTCCAGGCTGAGGAGTGGCACATGTAGAAAGAAGACTCTAAGGCAGCCAAGTCTAGAGACGGCGAGTGAGGAGATTGTGATGAGGTGGAAGTGGTTAGCTGGGAATAGATTGCATAGGATCTCATGTGCCAAGTAAGAAGTCCAGAATTTTTTCCAGATAGAATAGAAAACTTGGAGTACTTTAAGCAGGGAAGTGATACAATTCAACACATACCTTAAAGATCACAGGCTAGCATACTAAAATCATGTTTTCTATGGGGACCATCCTAGAACTAATTTCCCTAAATAGTGCTTTGTTATCACACTATTATTGCCATTGAAGTGTCAGTTAAGAAACCATGGCCCATATCCAGCATCATTGAGGATGCCGATTCTTTGTGAGAACCCAGGAAAATTTTCCCTGGTGGGGTGGTTAGAGTTTCTCAATACCTGGTAATCTCTGTTTATCTTGAATAACTGCCCTGTTTTGATATTGTGAATATATTAAATCTCATAATTGACTCATTTCCTTTTTGTCTTGTCTGTTAGGAGTCTTAAGCCACATTTTTAGCCACTTCCTGCAAATATACAGGGTTGTATGATGTGTGTGTCTGTAAACTTGGCTTTCTTAATGTTTCCACCTGTTCTTTACCTTTTTCCAAGCACACTTAACTGTTTATTTTATACTTTTAGAATGTAGGTATTTTCACTAGCTACCTTAAAGAACAGGCAGGATTAAACTGCTAGATTAAACCATTCAATATCATAGTAATCCAAGTCTATACTCCAACCAGTAATACTGAAGAAGCTGAAGTTGAACGGTTCTATGAAGACCTACAAGACCTTTTAAAACTAACACCCAAAAAAGATGTCCTTTTCATTATAGGGGACTGGAATGCAAAAGTAGGAAGTCAAGAAACACCTGGAGTAACATGCAAATTTGGCCTTGGAGTACAGAATGAAGCAGGGCAAAGGCTAATAGAGTTTTGCCAAGAGAACACACTGGTCATAGCAAACACCCTCTTCCAACAATACAAGAGAAGACTCTATACATGGACATCACCAGATGGTCAGTACCAAAATCAGATTGATTATATTCTTTGCAGCAAAAGATGGAGAAGCTATATACAGTCAGCAAAAACAAGACCGGGAGCTGACTGTGGCTCAGATCATGAACTCCTTATTGCCAAGTTCAGACTTAAATTGAACAAAGTAGGGAAAACCACTAGACCATTCAAGTATGACCTAAATAAAATTCCTTATGATTACACAGTGGAAGTGAGAAATAGATTCAACGGACTAGATCTGATAAACAGAGTGCCTGATGAACTATGGATGGAGGTTCATGACATTGTACAGGAAGCAGGGATCAAGAACATCCCCAAGAAAAAGAAATGCAAAAAAGCAAAATGGCTGTCTGAGGAGGCCTTACAAATGGCTGTGAAAAGAAGAGAAGCGAAAAGCAAAGGAGAAAAGGAAAGATATAAGCATCTGAATTCAGAGTTCCAAAGAATAGGAAGGAGAGATAAGAAAGCCTTCCTCAGTGATCAGTGAAAATAATAGAGGAAAACAATAGAATGGGAAAGACTAGAGATCTCTTCAAGAAAATTAGAGATACCAAGGGAACATTTCATGCAAAGATGGGCTCGATAAAGGACAGAAATGGTATGGACCTGACAGAAGCAGAAGATATTAAGATGACATGGCAAGAATACACAGAAGAACTATACAAAAAGATCTTCATGACCCAGATAATCACGCTGGTGTGATCACTCACCTAGAGCCAGATACCCTGGAACACAAAGTCAAATGGGCCTTAGGAAGCATCACTACGAACAAAGCTAGTGGAGGTGATGGAATTCCAGTTGAGCTATTTCAAATCCTAAAAGATGATGCTGTGAAAGTGCTGCACGAAATATGTCAGCAAATTTGGAAAACTCAGCAGTGGCCACAGGACTGGAAAAGTCAGTTTTCATTCCAATCCCAAAGAAAGGCAATACCAAAGAATGCTCAAACTACTGCACAATTGCACTCATCTCACACGCTAGTAAAGTAATGCTCAAAATTCCCCAAGCCAGTCTTTAACAGTACATGAACTGTGAACTTCTAGATGTTCAAGCTGGATTTAGAAAAGGCAGAGGAACCAGAGAGCAAATTTCCAACATCTGTTGGATTATCAAAAAAGCAAGAAAGTTCCAGAAAAACATCTATTTCTGCTTTATTGACTATGCCAAAGCCTTTGGCTGTCTGGTGGAAAATTCTTAAAGAGTTGGGAATACCAGACCACCTGACTTGCCTCTTGAGAAATCTGTATGCAGGTCAGGAAGCAACAGTTAGAACCAGACGTGGAACAACAGACTGGTTCCAAATAGGAAAAGGAGTACGTCAAGGCTGTATATTGTCCCCCTGCTTATTTGACTTATATGCAGAGTACATCATGAGAAATGCTGGGCTGGATGAAGCACAAGCTGGAATCAAGATTGCAGGGAGAAATATCAACCTCAGATATACAGATGACACCACTCTTATGGCAGTAGGTGAAGAAAAACTTAAGAGCCTCTTGATGAAAGTGAAAGAGGAGAGTGAAAAAGTTGGCTTAAAGCTCAACATTCAGAAAACTAAGATCATGGCATCTGGTCCCATCACTTTATGGCAAACAGATGTGGAAACAGTGACAGACTTTATTTTGTTTGGTTCCAAAATCACTGCGGATAGTGACTGCAACCATGAAATTAAAAGACACTTACTCCTTGGAAGAAAAGTTATGACCAACCTAGACAGCATATTAAAAAGCAGAGACATTACTTTGCCAACAAAGATCCATCTAGTCAAAGCTATGGTTTTTCCAATAGTCATGTATGGATGTAAGAATTGGACTATAAAGAAAGCTAAGTGCTGAAGAATTGATGCTTTTGAACTGTGGTGTTGATGAAGGCTCTTGAGAATCCCTTGGGCTGCAAGGAGATCCAACCAGTCTATCCTAAAGGAAATCGGTCCTGAATGTTCATTGGAAGAACTAATGTTGAAGCTGAAACTTCAATACTTTGGCCACCTGATGCGAAGAACTGACTCATGTGAAAAGACCCTGATGCTGGGAAAGATTGAAGGTGGGAAAAGAAGGGGATGACATAGGATGAGATGTCTGGACGGCATCACCGACTTGATGGACAAGTCAGTGAGTTTGAGTAAACTCTGGGAGTTGGTGAGGGACAGGGAGGCCTGGTGTGCTGCAGTCCATGGGTTTGCAAAGTGTTGGAGACGACTGAGCGACTGAACTGAACTGAACTGAAAACTGTTGGAAGAGAAAATCAGGAATTAAAAATATCTCAATTCCTTGGGGCTTCACAGGTGACGCTATTGGTAAAGAATCCGGCTGCCAATGTCAGGGACACAGGAGATGACGGTTTGATTCTAGGGTCAGGAAGATTCCCCTGCAGGAGGAGATGGCAGCCCACTCCAGTATTCTTGCCTGGAAAATTCGACGGACAGAGGAGCCTGGCCATCTACAGTCCATGATGTTGCAAAGAGTCGAATATGACTTATTGACTAAACAACATTACAACAGTAATTCTAATAAGTTTAAAAACCTGCTCTTAAGTTTGAAAGGTCATTTGTTAATTACAGGATAGAGAACACTCATTTAACAACAGATCTTATGAAAACACAGAAACACCACTTATATTGACTCTAACATAGTCTGAGGTGATAGAGACAGCCTCCCACATAGCACTTAACATTCGTGTAATAGTGAGTTTTTTTTTCTGTCTTCCCTGCCAGACTGTCCCTTGAGACAAGGACAAATACATCGCATTCACCATTGTATCTTTCATACTTACTGCAGTGCTGTGCAGGCATTAATTAATTAATTAACATTAATCAGATCAGATCAGTCACTCAGTCGTGTCCGACTCTTTGCCACCCCATGAATCGCAGCACGCCAGGCCTCCCTGTCCATCACCAACTCGGGAGTTCACTGAGACTCACGTCCATCGAGTCAGCAATGCCATCCAGCCATCTAAATAAATGATTGAGTAAATATAGATTAAAAAAATAAGAACTCTCATTATCTCAGACTAGATCAACAAGAGTACAACCCCCTGAGAGCAGGAGGTATCCACACCCTGTACCATGTACTATTCTGCTTGGCCATGTCTAGAGCTTAAGTTTAGGGTAAGAACAGTATTTTTAAAGGGATACTGACAGACTGGAGCAGATCCAAAAGACAGCAGTCAGCTTGCTAAATAGTTAGAAGTTGTGTGGTTTGATGGAAAATGTTTAACCTATGAAAGGAAAGTCTTATAAGAGGTTGGTTTTCTAAAAATATCTGAAGAACAGGCACATGGAAGAAGGAATAGATTTGTCCTAATTCCAAATGACAGAATTAGAACCAATGGATTGAAATTATAAGCAAAAACTTTCTTAAACAGCTTGTAGTCCTCAGTGAGGTAATGTACTTCATATTTGTTGGGTAGAGCATTCATTCATTGATCTGACCGTGACTTGTGTAATCATTGGGTGGTTGGATTGGAAGATTTTTAATACCTTTTCCAAATCCAAGATATAAAAACATTATGTGTATAATAGTTCAAATGAACAAATGGACTCCATATTAGCATGTAACAATCTAATCTAATTAATGTGTCACATAACCAATATTTACAGGTATTAACATGACTGTTAATACTAAAGTTTTTGCATTAGTCATGAAACTGTTTCTGAAGGCAGTAGGTTTTGACAGGGTGAAAGAGTAGGAAAGCACACAGTTCCAGATCTTTGAAACAACTTATAAAAGTGAAAGAATTTTGGTTTGGCTGAAATGGATGGGTGTAGGCAGTGAGCCCAGGACAAGTCAGGCCAAATCGCTGGCCATATGAACTAGATCTGATGGCTGGATTCCCAGGGGATAGAATGAGGGCAGAGAATGTGCTCTGAAAGGCCTACAGAGATGAAGTTAACTAAAGAGAGCAACGAGGGCTGAGACAAAAAAAAAAAAGGAAATCCATTACCACCCAGAAGTTTTTGCAATAAGATCTGGACTTCAAGTGGGAGACATGGCCTAGAGGTGGAAAAACTGAATCAGAAGAGAATGACACCTTTTGTGCATGGTCCTGGTCGTGGCTGAGAATGTTAATATCCCTGGCTTGCCTGCATTGGTTATCAGGCATGTGGTGTATGCATATTGAAAAAGTTTATTGACAAAAAATGGGGCACATACATCACAAATCAACTGGTAGAAATTCTTGAAATGAGCCTGAGTGCCCACAGGAAGCTTTGACATGAAACTACAACCTTTGGATTCAAGTAGTTTCAAAAGCAACCCTCCAGATTGGTTCTGCTTTCTTTCCACCAACCACTTGTATCTCAAACATTTTCCTACTTGGCAGAACTGCCTTGGCGCCCTTTGAACAGGCTGGAATGTGCGTGAAGGAACAGAAGGAGCAGCAGACAGATGAAAGCACAATGAGACATTGCTGGCTTCTGTAAAAGCGCTCCTCACTTTCTGCCACGTGTACACAAAATTTCTGTTCAGCGCTAATCTGGGATCATCTATCAAAAGATTAAAAATTTTTAAATACCAAAAGTTTTGTTTAGAAGTCAAATTTCAGAGTTTTGGCTGTATTTGGAGTGTTTGCCTTAGGAAGAAATGCCATTGTAGAGGCCAGCCAATATGCAGAGTTAGTCTTGAGGACGAGTAGAAAGCAGAGGGCAAACAGCCTACCCTTCAGAAGAGGAGCTGTTAAACAGAGAGGCCATCAGGCTGCCTCTTCACTGTAGGATTGGGGAAGGAATGGGCGGGTCTCCAGCTCTCAGGCTGAAGTTACTCCAGAAGCAGCCCATAGTTCTCACTGGTCTAATTAAAGGCTCTGGGCTGTGTATATTACTCTAACGGCACCTTGATCTCAACCACTGCAAGAATTTAGTTACCATATACCCATATTTCCATCACATACAATTAAATAGGATTAAGATGATTTTCAGTATATTCTTCCTAAAATTTTCTCCTTATCCAATTTCCCTAGCACCCTTTTAGTGCCACAGTTTTCCCTTTCCTGTCCCTCGTGTGTAATAGTGGAAAGAGTTAAAATGTCATCAGCTTGGAGATACACAGAAGCTCTACGCTTGGTCGCTGTATCACCGGGGACATTTGCTCACCTCTGGGGGTCTTAATTTCCTTTTCCAGAAAATCATATCAATAGGGTAGCACAGAGAGTTTCCATAGAGATTAATTAAAGATGTGACATGTAAATGGCATAAGGTTTAGCACCAGTGGGTGCTTAGCTTTGTTAGCCACTCTCCCGTTTCCATTCCCCTGTTCACTGTTCTTGTTGGTTCCCAATATTGATCTGTTTATCCCATTCCTGAATAGTCTGAGTGAAGATTGTTCTTAATGACCAAATTAGGAAAGAGGAAAAGTAGGTGAAAACTAAAAACTAGTACCATCCATTTTCCTCACTTTTGAAGGAATTGGAAAGGAGGAAATCCAGCATCTTGGGTTTTCAGCACCTTCTCCCTCTCTGATTCGTCTGGTCCTCACCCACTCACTCACCAGTGAAGAGGAAGACCTCTGTCCACGAGATGCATGGAGGGCATTTCAGCCCGGGGAAAAATTATCAACAGTTTCTTGATTTTACATTTACAACAAGCAGAACTGCCCACCCAGTGGTGATTCTTTTAACACTGGGGCCAAATGATAAAAGAATTCATTGAAAGAGCTTAGGATTCATAGCAATACATTAGCATAAAATAAGACATTAATGATACTAATGAGAAAATAATGTTACTTACCTGCCTTAAATATGGTATTCTGAACACACAAAATGGCAAAACCATGGTAAGCAGTTGTATAGATTTATAGATACTACTCTAAACAATGGGCTTCCCAGGCGGTGCAGCAGTAAAGAATCTGCCTGACAACGCAAGAGATGCAGGAGACAGAAGTTGAGTCTCGGTTTGGAAGATCCCCTGGAGGAGGAAATGGCAACCCACTCCAGTATTCTTGCTGGGAAAATCCCATGGACAGAGGAGCCTGGTGGGCCACAGTCCATATGATCACAATGAGTCAGAAACGACTGAGCAACTGAGCATCCACACACTTTAACCATAAAAAAATAAGTTGGGTGTGACACAGGGAAAACAAAGATGTTATACATGATCCTTCATAGATCCCTTTATTAAAACTCAAGACTGATTTTTAGAGAAATTGGGCTGTCTTCTAAGTTGGCTTTCTTTTAATCAGGGAATTCAGATTCCTTTTTTCCTCTAATTTGCATTCAATTCTTGTTCTTCATTGCCATCTCCTATGAAATACTATGTTTCACATTTTGTATCTGTCTACATATATCAACACCTCAGGACTTTTAGTATTCATGTGTTCATTATTGTGCAAAGGAAGCATTGTGATTTTTTCAAATGGTAACCTGGCCAGGATACACTGCAGTGCTTTAGTAAGAATCATTCCTATTTATTTTTAAAATGCAGCCACATCAGTATTAAACTACAAAGTTGGTACTGGGAATGGTCAGTCTTTCTTTAAGTGTTATCCACAGCTCAAAAGCAAGTATATATCATTTCCTGTGTTTCCTTCCCTTTGCTTAGTTTTCCAGAACATATTCAAGGTCCTTTCTTCTTGCTCTCTCTACTCTTCTATACTCTCCCATTGAAAAGTAATAACTGGTGGGTATTTACAGCAGGGACGTTCTCAGCACTAGACTATCAAACCAAAAGGTGTACACAAGGTGGCTGACATCTTTATCTCCATTAGACAGAAGCCAGTGCTGGATCTGAGCTGGGGGAGTGGACCTCCAGAGTATCTAATATTGCAGTGGAGTGCTAAGCCTTTCTGCCATGCATGCCCAGGCTTCCTGCATAAGCGGCACTAGATATTAGATCCCTTTCACTGTCCTCAAAAGATCCCCTGGAATAGAAAAACTCTGATCAAATCCTAAATAACAATGGAAAAAGAACACCATGACCCATGAGAGCTTCCTTTTCTTTCCTGTATCAATGCTGACTTGAAAACCTGACCCTTACCTCCTCTTTGCATGATTATCGGAAGAGGTTCACAATTGCCATGAGAGAGAATATATTCCAGTGAAGGTCCTAGGGATCTTTATTAAGGTGTTCATTTACCTAATAGGGCTTCCCTGGTGTCTCAGACGGTAAAGAATCCACCTGAAATGTGGGAGACCTGAGTTCAATCCGATCCCTAGGTTGGGAAGATCCCCTGGAGCAGGGAACGGCTACCCACTCCAGTATTCTTGCCTGGAGAATTCCATGGACAGAGGAGCCTGGCAGGCTACAGTCCATGGGGTGACAAAGAGTCAGACAAAACTGAGTGACTTTCACTTTTATCTAGTAAGATATTTATGCGAAATGAGCTGCTTCCCAGAATTGCAGAAGGTTCCACAGGGAAAGATGTTAGGTCTGACACACACAGCAAGAATTGAGGCCCTAATTTAAGCCCTGTTGAACTTTCAATTGAGAGTTTTTCATTATTAGGATTCGAAATCCCAGGCCAGGCTATATTTAAGTTTGAGTCAGCCAACTATAAGAACAACTTGGCCATATGCCTCTTTTTCAAAGAACTTTATTCCTTCAGCCCCAGGCTCAGAATTTGATAACATGTTTTCTATGGATTTTTTTTTTCCTCTTCACATCAAACAATATTAGAGAGAAAAAATAGAGGGAAAACGCTAATTATTCCCATATGTATACTTGGATACGGCCAAGTGGAATTACTGGCAGTTTCCTTAAACACACACTCTGGTTCCAGATCTCCACACATGCGGGCACAGATCCTCCTCAGCCTCTGCCTGTCAGAAGCCCACCCATTTTTTTTTTTCAAATCCCACCCAAAGGTCTCTTTCTCTGTGTGGCCTGCTCTCATCACCTCAGTCAAAAATAATATTGCTTCCTCTAACATTGCTCTTGTGTCTTTTTGAGGCCCCTTTCCTGTAAGCCTGTATTAGCACTTCTGCATAACTTCTCTATTGATCCCAAGCAGCTTGGTGACAGCAGCTTTGCATGAATCTGCATTTTTACAGTGATTCCTGGCAGTGTCTTAAGTGTGAGAGGTACTTTCAAAATATCAATATTTTGCCTCTGGGTGGTTAAAAAATTGGGGAAGTGGAAAATTTAAAGGGGTAGATATTCAACAAAGACGCTGACCTCTGCCAGTCTCCTCCGTAAGAGCTCTCAACCTCCCATGCCAAGGGTCAGGGGCCTGGAGTGCGTTTACTCAGGCGTTAAAGCACCTCAAGTTTACTCTTCACTGGAAAAGCTTTATTTATTTCTTTGTAATGAAGGGTGGTAATTTATACTCAGAGCTTTATGCTTATGTGAAGCGGCTTTTCGCGTACGTCGTTTGTCACACCCATCTCCTACACGGTTGGGCTGCAGCTGCCCGGGAGAAGGCGAGCGTGCTTTCCCTAACCTTCACCACCAGAATGATTTTTCCCGTGCCCAGGCATTGTTTTTCTTCTACTGCCGTATTCTCCTCCCTCTCTCTTTTCCTTTGAACTCTCAGTGAGTGCCGCTTCTCCGGGCTTCGTCAACTCGGAGGCAGGACAGGGCCAGGCAGGGCAGGGCAGTGCTCGTGTGGGGTTCCCGCACTGCGCCGCGATCAGATCTGCGGGACCTGCCTCTCCCGGGGCTCGCGGCCGGGCGCGCCCCGTCCCGTCTCCTGCCTCCCTGCGATTGGGTCTGCGAGGTCACGTGAGAACCGAGGGCTGGAATTCTGAGTTGTAGCTCCTGGCACTCCTTTTTTGTTTTTTTTTTAAAAATCGCTGGGTCGGTTGAGCTCTGCAGGGCTGGGTGCCTCGCTCAGTGACTGAGGCTGGAGGCAGACGGAAACCGCCACAAGGGCAGACTGAGGGGGCAGAAGAAAGTCTGTCGGGATGTTGAGTCAGGGACCCCGGACCCCAGCTTCAGGTTGCTACTATCTAAATGCCATGACACCTGAGGGCCAGGAGATGTATTTGCGATTTGATCAGACTACGAGACGCTCTCCTTACAGGATGAGCCGGATTCTAGCACGCCATCAGCTAGTGACTAAAATTCAACAAGGTGAGTCGCTGGTAGCGGAAGGCTGTTGCTAATTCTGATTTCTGTGGGCTCTCTTTCATGCTAACCCCGTTTTTAAAAATGACTGTTTTCACTTTACAATATATGGATTTCTATGCCACGGCGCGCATACCTTTCAGAAATAACTTCCAGGCTGCCGTTTTAGGCAAACAGTGACAGCACTTAGCTGCCACATAACTCAACGGTAAAGTCCACAGAAAACTTCAGGATGGGACAGTGAACCATCAATCTCCAAGACTTAATGTGTGTCTACAGAATAAACGAGACAGGTTTCCTCAGTACGGGTTTTAGGAACTTTTCAGCAGGTTCCTCACACTCTGTCACGTTTAAAACTTGGACACTTGTTTATTTAATTAGGAGAGGGGGAAGAACTAACTTCCACCCTGCCAAGATTCTTTAGAATACTGTTAGTGAAGGGAGAAAGTTAAAATTCTATTCTTAAGGCCCTTGGGCTGACAACCAAAATCACATTCTCTGCCTATTTGTACGTTTATGTCAGCAGTTGCCACTGATCTGTTGATGTTGTTCTTCTGGTAAAAGATAAAAGTGTCTGCTAACCTCAAAACAAATCTTGTGACAGAAGCACCAGCTTTGTAAGGCAGACAGGAGAGGATACTGATTACAAGCTGCTAGGTGTCCCTTTTTATTCTCAAGGGGGGAAAAAATCACAAAAACTCTTCATGCTCCAGAAATAGTTTAAAATGTGCTGTTTATCTTAGGATAGGTTTGTGTAGAGTAGAAAGATGAGCATTCCTAAGAAACTTCAGTTGCCCATTTAAAAGACATACACACATACCTAAACACGTACAATATGTTTATGATGTTTTATAACCAGCGCCTCATAGACTAACTAAATAGCTAAATTATTATATTGGTGATACATAAATTGACCAGGATTTTCTAGAGCCATTACAAAAATACAACTTCCACTTAAATGAGTTTAAGATTATATTGAATTTTAGAGGGGAAGCTGGGGTTTGTAATCATGAAAATCTTATTGTAATGTTTCCAAAAGGAACAATATGTATTCTAGTGAGCAGCATTTGATGAGATTGTTTCCTTGGAAATTAGGATTTGTTTTTAAAGGTTCAGGAACTGGTTATGTGTGAAGGATACTGGTCCTACATACCGGTCTGATTTCAGGAAGGATATTATGTCATTCCATAAACTCTGTGTGCAGGTCTTGGTTGAATAGAAACAAAAGTAATCATTTCCCTGTGGCTTGATTTAAAAATACACTAGGCTTAGAATAAAAGCCAGCTCCATTTTAGTTTTAGAGATTTCTAACAATAGTGCTTTACCAGACATCATCATCATTATGGACATAGGGGCTCAATAAATGTTTGGTGACAGTTTGATGGCTTATATAGTCTGTGCTCTGTAAATGTTCCTCAGCATGCTCATAAAGTGTATTATGTTAGAAACATTGCATACAAATAATTTGAAATATCTTTGTAAATCTCCTTAAATGAAGTTATAGTGATTTATTTCATTAAAAATTATTGATGTTCTTTCTGGAATGAAGATTATTTTTCCAGTAAGGACTTGAGACGTCATGAACACATGTATGATCATTGAAAGTGTATTCTGTGTCAGTGTTTCATTTTGTCTAATTAGAAAATTTGAGCATTCTTACTTTTTTTTTATATTGGGCAATGGAATATTTGAAGCTAATGAATGCCTAAAAATTAAGTGACAGTTAGGATCATAGGTAAAGCATGAAAGAATTCCAACAGTCCAATGATTAGGAGCTTGTTATTTGTTAATAATGAGTTAGGTGGTGAGTTAATAATACAATGTGCAATTGTATCATAAGACTTTGAGAAAGCAGAAGCAAAACGATTTTACTGGGTTTACTGTATGAATACATTGATTTACTGTAATAGTAGAGAATATTGACTGAACATTTATAATGTATCATGTTCTGCTCTGAAAGTTTTATATTATGTATTTCAATTCATTTTATCCTCAAAAAGTAAATCCTTGTAGGTGAGTACTATTATTATACCCATTTTAAAGGTGAGAAAACAGAAGTACACAGAGTTTAAATAATTTCTCCAAAGTTATACATAGTAAGAACTGGTATTTGAATGTATCTGTAGAGACCATGCTCAATCATACTCTAAACCATTTTTTAGTTTTTATAGTGAGGGTTAAACTACCGAACCTGTGGTTGATTTCTGAATTGTATATTTCAATCTTTTCTACTCAGGATATAGCACTGAACCATATCATAGAATCATCATGAGACTTCCAGTCAGGTCTTATTTCTCTGGTGGAACAAAGTGCTATATGTTTTACCTTCCTTGAGCAGTTAGTACCCAACAGTACATGATGTCTGGTTATTTTACTAATGGCCTACAGTCATTCAGTTAAAGCTTATCAAGTGCATATTAAATTAATAGCATCATTAGTTTTTGTAGCTCACTTATTGGTATCTTGAAATGACAGCCACTTCATGAAAATGGTTTTCATTGCTCTGCTATAGACATTTCAAGAAAGATTGGGCATTGTATTAATACAGTTTGGGGGCATGAAGACATAGTCTTTCATGGCTGTTGGGAACAGTGCAAACAGGAGTAAGTTGCTCCTCTCTGACCTCATTACAATGAGATAATCATTGAATGGCATGGACATGATTCAACAGTAGATCCACTCATGGGAGGGAAAAACAAAGAAGGGAAATAAAGGAATCTTTGATGATGCATAGGATCAGAATGAGTTGCTAAAACCCAGGATGAATCTAAACTTGCTCATCTTCAGGGTATGCTCTAAAATATACATGCACCGTTTCTCTAGCTGTCTCTTTAGTTCTGGAGTCTTAAGTCCAATTAAAAAGAGAAGCAATGTTTAAAATAGAGTGTTGTTTCGCAGAGTAAAAACTTATCACGTAAGTCATATTGCTCATAATCCTTACCCCACAATCTTGCTGAATCAATGGGGAAATTGTTATAGGGAGAGAGGATGGAAATAATAATGGTCCTTTTTCCCTCACAGGCAGGCACTTGGAGTGGACAAGAGGGAGGATGCGAAGGAAGTAGAGGAAGAGCGTGTTAGGCCATGGAAGGGGAGAGTGGGGATTTTGTGTCATTAGATGGTTACAATTTATTTGCTACATCTGTACATGCTTAAGTCTGTACACACACACCTTACTAGGAAAATTCAAACTGAGGCAGATATATAAGTGTGATTACTTGCTTTCTGAAAGAATTCATCATGCTATTAAACGTAAAAAATATGTTAATGCCTTAAATAGCATGAAATGGATCTGATTGCAATAAAGTCCACTGAACTCTAGAAAAAAGAGGAGACAGGGATGCAGGCTCTGTTTAGACACTCTCTTATTCTTTTACTTTGGCAAGTTTCAGACTTTCACTGGGCCTTCATTTCTTGACAAGGAAATGAGATGGTCCGACTGTGATTCTGGTTCTCAGGATCTTTCTGTGGTTGAGTCAGTAACTCCTTGAACTAGAGTGCATAAAGCTGGGAAATTTAAATCCAGAGTGACAAAAGCCAAAAGGGAAACAGAGCAGCAATCTAATGTGGAACAAATCAATGATGTCTAATTTTTCTACATCTTGTCAAGGAAATAGTGAAATGGAAATCAGATTTTAATTCTACTTCTGATGCTAATTAATTGTGTGATCTGGGGAAAGTAACAACTTCTCTGGGCCATTCTTTTCTTCTTCCATAAAATGAAAGAGTTTGAATTAAATAAACGTGAAGTTCCCTTCATCTCTAAAATTCTAGTATTTTGTGATCACAGGTTATTCCTTAAGAGAAAGATAATGCTTATTTACACTTTCCTTATTGTGTCATTCAACATCTACCTGGGCATGCTTCTTTGTTACCTGTTTAATTCTCTCATTATCAATTTACTAGGAACATTAGGATGTCCAGTCTTGTGGACTATTTAAATGTCCGTATAAGCTTTAACTGTAAAGGTTAGTTATAATTATAAAGAAACTTGTAAAACCTTTCTTTCTCAGGAGTCCTGGACTGTACCATAGAGTTATTGTAATACCTGGCCTCTTACAAGGATTGTAGGGATCAGAGAATTGTATACCTCCCATGCTCACACACACACACAAAAAAAAAACTCTTTTCTTGATAGAAAATGTAGAATGTAGAAATTTCACTAATAGGAGAATTAGTGAAAATTGGACTTGCACTTTCATTGACTTTTTATCTGAGACTATTTTTAGAGCTAGCACCTGAACTCAACTGGAGTAGAATAAACTGCCATTTTTATGTTCACAGGGAATAGAACTGGGCATTAGTGATGTATTCGCTCTCATGCCTCTATCAAGTCAAATGATATGCTGGAATTTTGCCCATCAAATGATATCTTGGGGATTTGCCCAACCTAAGTGGTGGCATTGCTCATCCCTGGTGTAAGAGACCTCCACCAACTGAGCAGCATCAGCCAAAATTAAATAATTCTCTGGCTTTCTTTTTTTTTTTTTTTGGAATTGCCCTTTCTCTGTGCTTAGCATTCTCTTAGTCAACTACTTTCAGAAATAGAGGATGAATACACCCACAGAAAGACAGATGGAACACAGAAAACGGAGTGAGAATGTGTCAGTCATGCGAGAGTGCTGGTCAAAAGTTCTTTAAAAAAAAATACTGTCAGAAATTCACATTTCATGAAATCAGAGCCTCTTTCTGTTCTGTGCTGGTGGACTGAAGGGCCTGTACAGAAAGGACACTATTCAACCAGAAGTTACAGGAAAATCTGTTTAGTGAATTAAGTCAATTAACTTTGAATAACACTTTAAAAGTCATCACATAGTAAAACTGTGAGCAGTCAAGAAATAAGTACTAGAAGGAAATTATCAAAGAGCAATATGCTTGTACACATATAAAACTTGAGAGTTTAACTTTAACCAAATTGTGACTTTCATAGCTGCACTCCACTGAGCTTATTAGTTCTGAGCTTATAAACACCCTTCCCAGATGCAGATTTTGTGACATTAGTTGAAGTGAACAGAAATTCATTGATTCATTTTTTCCTCATTTCTCCCCCGTCCCCATCCTATAATCAGTGCTTTAATTCTTAGTAAATTTGGGACACTGGTTAACTCTTATAAAAACAAGGTTCCCCATTTCCCCAGCAAGCTAATTGTGGCTAATTAGAAGCACAAGTTAGGGGGGCAAAAAAGAAAGAAAATCACCAGGAGTGGTCTGAGCAATTGACAGCCCAGACTTACTTAGATAGAAAACAAGTGGGTTTTAGTAAACTTCATATATAAGGGAAAAAGCATGCTTACTCAGTTGTGTCTGACTCTTTGCGACCCCATGGACTATAGCCAACCAGGCTTCTCAGTCCATTGGATTCTCCAGGCAAGAATACTGGAGTGGGTCGCCATTTTTTCCTCCAGGAAATCTTAACAACTCAGGGACTGAACCATTGGCAGGCAGGATTCTTTACCACTGAGCCCATATAGAGGAAAATACATTGGTGGAAATTTAGTGGAACAGATGATCATGTGCTCTGTCCCTGCATCTCATTAGCTGTGAGAATGAGGTGCTAAGACTAGGGAAGAAGACACAAGAAGATAATCATGCATTACACACCAGATCTTTGAATGAAATGAGGATCATGTGAAAATCATCTTTTGTCTCCTCAGGGGCAATCTGAATATGATTTTGGTGTGGGTAAAGACATTATGTATTAATTTACATTCTACCTCATTAAAGGATTTGAGGTAGTTCAGAGAAGATGCAACTCAGCTTTAAAAAAGATGAATCTGGTAAAAAGGAAAAATGTAGGTTGATTCAGTTCAGTTCAGTCCAGTCGTTCAGTCGTGTCCTACTCTTTGCAACTCCATGGACTGCAGCACGCCAGGCTTCCCTGTCCATCACCAACTCCAGGAGCTTGCTCAAGCTCATGTCCATTGAGTTGGTGATACCATCCAACCATCTCATCCTCTGTCATCCCCTTCTTCTGCCTTCAGTTGTTCCCAGCATCAGGATCTTTTCCAATGAGTCAGTTCTTCACATCAGGTGGCCAAAGTATTGGAGTTTCAGCTTCAGCATCACTCCTTCCAATGAATATTCAGGACTGATTGCCTTTAGGATGGACTGGTTGGATCTCCTTGCTGTCCAAGGGACTCTCGAGAGTCTTCTCCAACATCACAGTTCAAAAGCATCAATTCCTCAGCACTCAGCTTTCTTTATGGTCCAGCTCTCACATCCATACATGACTACTGGAAAAATCATAACTTTGACTAGGTGGACCTTTGTTGTCAAAATAATGTCTCTGCTTTTTAATATGCTATCTAGGTTGGTCATAGCTTTTCTTCCAAGGAGTAAGTGTCTATTAATTTCATGGCTGCAGTCGTCATCTGCAGTGATTTTAGAGCCCCCAAAATTAAGTCTGTCACTGTTTTCATTGTTTCCCCATCTATTTGCCATGAAGTGATGGGACCAGATGCCATGATTTTCGTTTTTTGAATGTTGAGTTTTAAGTAGGTCAATTAATAAGATAAAAAGAGATAGAGATATTATATAAAAATTTATAATGTAAGGCCCTGAATAACTACTAAAAGCATGCTGCAGGCTTAGCTTGAGCCTTCCTAATCCAAGAAAAGAGGAACACATGATCAGGGAAGATTTGCCATGTCTGTAAGGTGAAAACATAGCAGCACAGCTTTCCCTGACCCTTGATATACAGGAGCAGTTTCTCATAAAAATATCCCATTGTGCTTTTTAACATTCTTATAATGGATTCAGTAGCAAACCCCTTACAGCATCCCACAGTGAAAGTAGGGGCATAACAATAAATTTTAATTCAGTAAAACTATTTGAGGGTGGAGTGGGCGGCTCACAACAAGGGGGTTCAGTATGTAATCCTCTGATTCCCTGGCTTGACCTAGAAATAGCATGGAAACTGGAGACGATTTCACTGTGTCTGAGAACTCTCGTTACATAGATGGATGGATGGATACTTAGACAGATGGATAGTCAAGAGGAAGAAGTTTTTGTGGTTAAGTAATTTTGAGAAAAACTACATCACCTTTCCTTTCTTGGAAATTCATATTTATGAAAGGCTCAGAGAAACCCTGCAGAAAGTAATTTAACCTTGTTTAAACTCACATATTTCATCATTAAACCATTTTTTTACTGGATACCAGGAAGTGACACATGTGAAACCCACATTCCCCAAGGAACACATTTTAGAAAGTCTGGTTTAGGAAAGTGCAGGGCCGGATGGTTCATTCAGATCATTTTCTTTGAACATATTTCTTAGATGAATTAATAATTTGAGATTATATCTTACAGAGTAACATTGCAAGTATTCTGTTTTCAAATAAGACCAACTCCATATACTTTAAAAATCAGCTGGGTAAATGCAGGATGATATCTTTCATGAAAATAAAAAGGAAGATCCTAACCTGATTAGGTGGCCTCTGCACATTTGCCCAGCAGAAAACTGACGGGGCAGGTATATGGGCAGAGTTAACCATTATAATCATAGTACAAATAATCTTCAAGTAACCCTACAAAATACATTCTACTGGGCCAGAAGAGAGAAATGATTGCTTTTTAGCTCTGGATCTGTCTAACCTACAATAAAGCCGAAGTTCTAGTTGAGTTCCAAAAGAGTCCGACATTATAGCAGCTAATTCAGAATATTCCATTACTGCTGGGAAGTGGAGTCACTGCCCCACAGGAAAGAAACAGGAAAACTCTTTAGGGGTCACAAATTCTCCCTGGTGGCTCAGAGTCAATTTCTAACTCAGGGTCCAGTTGTATCCTTGGTTACATAATGTCCCTCTCAGAACGACAGAATAAAGTGACCTGATATAGGTCATTTTAATAGTAAAATCTGTTTGGTCCAGTTGTATAAGCAACTTACCAAGTTTTCCGTGAAGACTACAGATATTCTTAAGGTTTTTTTTTTTTCCTCCTGCTGGCAAAGAGATAACGAATTAACATCTGCATTATGACTGATGCTTTTTGAGAGAAATCCACAGAATATCAAGAGGCTGCAACAGAAGGCATGAAGAATTAGACCATATCATGTCGCCCAAATCCCTATGCCATAAAGTCATACAGGGTCATGGCAATCACTGTAGAATGGTGTAGTGTAGGGCAGGGTAGACACAGATTATTGTGAAAATGTATACACTATTATTTGAAAAGACATGAATTCTCTTTTTGGGGAGAAGCTTAGGGTCAAAAGGAATTTAAATGGAATGGTTAGAAAATGACTTAAAATTAGAGAACATGCTAATGCTGTTAGAAAAAAGAAATCAATAGAAATACATCCAAAATGTCCGGCTAGGCTCTCAAATGACTTCCCTCACAAACCATAGGAATCCTAACAATTGTAGAGGTCTGACAGAGGCAGAGCTGACTAAAATACCAGTGTTTTGCATTGCCACGTCTCTAACATTCTGATAAAACACGTAGAGGAGAGAGTGGAGATTGTAAAGGAACTGGCAGTCACCAAATAACTAATCTACATGTCAGTATCTTGAGCTAAAGAAGGCATTCTCTCCCTGCATTCCTACTCTCCTCTTCCTGGTAATTTTGAAAATCATGCGTATGGATGCCAAGAACCTTTGATTAGTATTCCGTCTCTATAAGTGAACAGTGGCATTTCATACACATTTGTATTCACCAGAGGGCACACTGGAAAGAAAAATACAGTAGTCATAAAATCATTTTCCTCTGAAAGTTTGCTGCTGCTGCCAAGTCACTTCAGTCGTGTCCGACTCTGTGCGACCCCATAGACGGCAGCCCACCAGGCTCCCCCGTCCCTGGGATTCTCCAGGCAAGAATACTGGAGTGGGTTACCACTGCCTTCTCCGATGCATGAAAGTGAAAAGTGAAAGTGAAGTCACTCAGTTATGTCCGACTCTGTGCGACCCCATGGACTGCAGCCCACCAGGCCCCTCTGCCCATGGGATTTCCCAGGCAAGAGTACTGGAGTGGGTTACCACTGCCTACCCCCAAATTATCTATAATATTTAAAATCACTATAAGAAATAAGAAAGATTCACAATTCCAATGACAATCACATTCCAACCATTCTTATATAAAGACTAGGGCTCAATATAAGAAAATATAGTAAGAAACATCCATGTACATTTGGCCCTTCAAGGTACTATATAAGCAAATGAATAAATTATGTCCTGTATACCAAGTTTGCTAAGGCAGGCATACCTACTGCCCCATTTTTTGTGTCCTCAGAAAGTGTCCAGCGCAAAATCTGAAACAAAAGATGTATGTGTTGAGGGGGGCAGAGGGGTTGATATTATTTTGTTTTTTATCTTAAGCCATAATGAAAAACATTGTCATTTCCAGTTGTGGTTTCCTGGGCACAGCAGTTACTCTCTCAGTTGCCCTGAACTGACCTGAAGTGGTGGGTTTAGGCCGAGTTTCAACTCATAAAGATAAATAGCAAAGTCTGTTGATCCCCACCTTCCGCCAATAAAAGAGGCAGGAAATGTTCCTGGCTCTGGGAACGACTTGGTGGTAAACTGTGAAGAGGAGAGAGAGCAGCAGTGCTGGGGAAGGGGGGCTGTGCTTTTGCTAGACTGGAGTGAAGGCCAGGGAGGTCGTCAGGGTGGGCGTGGGGAGGGGTGGGAGCAAGGTTCTAGACAAGCCTCACTGGCCAGTCTGTAGATGGTTATCTCTACATAGCTGATGGTTTTATCTGTAATATATGAGTTCCCCTGTCATCATGTGATTTTTCTAAACTATTAACTCTGTGCTTGCTAAGTTGCTTCAGTCATGTCCAACTCTTTGCGACCCTATAGACTGTAGCCTGCCCGGCTTCTCTGTCCATGGGATTCTCCAGGCAAGAATACTGGAGTGGACTGCCATGCCCTTCTGCCAGGGGATCTTCCTGACCCAGGGACTGAACCTGCGTCTCTTATGTCTCCTGCATTGGCAGGCGGTTTCTCTACCACTTGCGAGTTAACTGAGATTTTTCTTAATTTTGTAGAAACTTTTCAGTATTACAGTGGTCTTTGCACAGAGGAATTCATAGAAAAGAAATGCTGTAAAATGTAAATAAACTTTCTAATGACCAGTTGGCAATTTGAAAATTAAGCACTCTGTTTCTCAAACTAATTCAAACAAGTTATTTAAGAGGCCTTCGTTGCCCATTTCATCTAAAGCTTTCATTCCTTTTCATTGAGGGCTGTTCTTCATAATTGTTGAATTCCTCCATGGTGAAAGACTGCATATGAATGTGATCATTAACTTTTGTTGAAATTTGTCCTTAAGAGTTGAATGGACTAAGTCAACATGGATTCTTTTGCTTCATTTGTTTATGGATTACATGTAGTCTTAGGTCCTCCTCCATTTTGGTACCCCCAAACTAACGGAATAGAAATATTAGTTAGTCCAGTCTTTTATATCATAACTAAAATGTTAATCTTGAACTTTGTAGAAGCCTTGTTTTGTAAGATTAAATATTTGATGTCTACATACAGCATCCTGGAAACCCTGAAAAGCTATTATAATTGTAATGTGTTCACTGGTAGAATGCATGAGATTGTGGAGCGGTCACATGTGCATTGTCTTTTTGAATAAGTGTGTAAGATAGTCCTAATCATCTCAAATCAGGAAGCCATGTTCAGAGACCTGACAAATGCATATGCAACTTTCCTACTTTGAAATGTTTCCAGTCTCCTTTTCCCAAGTTGTTCCTTTGGAAGCAGATTAATTTTCACTTGGTGTTGCTGTATGGCAAAGCACATTTCCTTGAGTGGACTCTATCGATAAATATAGACTCACTTGATCTAATGAGGAAACTTGGCAGTGAGCAATATGGTTGTAAAACATTAACTAACTGGTAGGGTAGAGATGGTTTCAGAGTCCAACTTTTTCCTTTCCCTCTTCCACGTAGAGTAAAATTACTTCCTTACCTCCAGCTCTACAATTAATTCTGTTTCTTGGAGCCATTCTATTTCTGTTTCACACGAGGTTTCTCCTCTCTCTCTTGTCTCTGTGTCCCATCGTTGGTTACTTGGGGGAACTGGCTGTGGACACTGCAGCTTCTATTCTGTTTTGTTCCATAAAGCAGGAATGCTGTGGAATGGAGACAGGTTCTTTTCAGCTCATTAACTGTCAGTCATGCTGCCTTCTGACTGTTGGAGTCTACGCAGCTGTGTCCCGAGGTACAGGCGAGCCATGCCTCCTGGGCTGAGCAGAACTTTTCCACTGGGTCACCCAAGTGAAAAGAAAAGTGTAAGTCGGGGTTTGTCATGGAGAGGCAACACAGTTTACTAATGTTTCTATGCATTTAGATCAAATATTTGGGTCTGGGATTGATGGTTTGACATTTTAAAACTTTTATGGCTCAAATTTTAGCTCTTGAAATGTTTACAAAAATTTTAAAACACTAACAGTATACTTATACCTACTTTTATTGAGGGTTCCCTATTAGGTACCCAAGACTGTTTTCAGCACATATATTACTATTTTATTTCATTTTCATGAAGACACGAGAGTTAAATTTACTAGGAAGGCCTAATACTCAAGGCCTTACACTTACAGGCCTTCATTTTTCAAATGAGTAAACAAAGATTCAGAGAGTCAGGTAACTTTCCCAGAGTTTCCCAGTAAGTAGGTGGCAGAGCTGGGCTTTTAACTCAAGTCTGTGTGATTCTGAAGCCCACGTCATTCACTACGGAAAACCCCAGCACCCTTATAATTATGTAAGTGAGTCTGCCTGGATCCAAGCAGTGTGTTTTGTTTTTATCATCACTTTGGACCTTGTCTGTTCCCTGCACCACCACCCCCACCCCCACCCCCACCCCCAGCTCCGGACTCAACCAGCCCCTCAAGTTGTTGGAGGACTTTACTTCCAAACCAGCAGCAATTTCTCATGATCATCCTGCATACTAACTGCCCTCCCGCCACCCTGTTGAGGGCTGGCTGCTCTTCATCATGGACCCTTTGTCCAAAATAAACGTTGGGGCAGCAGCATTTGGCCTTTGGCAAGGAATCTAGCAAGATTAGGTAGGAGCAAGCATAATAGAGGGAAAGAACAGATTCCTCAACCCCCAACCTCCTTTCCCTACTTCCCATCCTGCAAAATGCCGCCCTTCTTCCTAGAAAGTGCTAAGGGTGGATGCTGTAGGCCCGCAGGTTTCCCCAGGACTCTTAGGACCCCCTGAGCTCAGTGGCTCACATGATCTTAACCGTGGGCCTTTGCAGGTGGGAATCCAGGTGGGAAATAGGTCAGACCTGTGGTATTCTCTGGACTCTAGACCTCTAACTCATCAGTTCTATACTGGAATGAAAGCCTATGTTAAACCAGGGTCTCCATTTCCAAACAGAAGCCCTGGATGGAGATTTTTTTTCCCTCCAGATTTTGCAATTTTGACCTCAGTCATGGCTGAGGCCTGCAGACCAGAATAGTCGCGGTTGTGCTCTGCACTTGTATCTGGAGAACAGTAGCCAGTCAGAAGAAAATATCAATGTTCTGCCAACTTCTGCTGTTTGTGAAATTTTGCCAGAAGCAAAAACAGGATCAAAAATAATAAACAGACCTCCTCCCTTGTTGCATGACTGCTATTTACATAAAGAGATTGATGAACTGACTGTGCTTGTGCGAGTGCTCAGGGAAGGGAGTTTCTAAGGAGAAAAGGTTAATTTTTTGGTAGTTGATTGCATGTGATTTGAGGTTTTCTCAGATAATTGGTTTTTAAAGAAATAACCCATAGTATAGATCGCACTGCTTCTTCAATACAAGCAGTCTAGATCATGGGTAAAACAACCAGACACACAAATTATGTGCAGCTGTAAAACTTTACAGCGAAAATGAATCTTGAGAGCAAAGGACCACCATGAGTCTTAAGTAGAATAGAGATGTTTCCAGTGAAAAGAGAAACCTGGACTGTAGGGCAAGCTTGGGGAACTGGAAGGCAGGAGGCTGGGTTCTAGGACAACTTTGTCGTGACCTGATGACCATGGATACTTTTATTTAATCTGTCAGTGGCTCAGTTTCTTCATCTATCAAATGGGAATAATATACCAGCTCCTGCTATTCAGCGATATTATCAAGGGAAAAAAATCAGTGTGAAATCAGTTCAAACAGAAGTTGTCATCCTCAGTTCTGACATGGCTAAGTGATGTCAGGGCACCTGTTAGGGATCTCTGGACCTGAATCTGGGCCCAAACACAAGAGCCGTACAAAGCAAGCCCCAACTCTTTAGTCCTCAGCTAGACACAAAACATCACCACACTTGCTTCTCTTCCTTGAATAATAATTTATATCCCCCTCCAGGATATGAAAGTAATGTGCCACTCTGTGGTCTTGTTTTGTTTTTAGTTGTTTTCCAAATAGACAAGGTATACTAATTCTTAAATTTATTTTATATTTTCTTTTTATATATTTGATGTGCTGTGAGGTAATCTATATCATTAATTAGGATCATTTTAAACTCCACTTTCTCTTATTTTTCTGCCTTTCTGAGATGTCAAGAATTTTACGTCGTATATTTTACTCAGCTAATTCACTCTTACAGAATAACTTCCCATTGTCATGAGCAGAATAAAACCTTCTGAAGTGAAAGATACTGTGTGACAGACTCGGGGACTTTGACAAGTCAATGTGTCATAGATCATATGCTTTCCATGTTAAGAATCTCCAGTATAAACTGGGCTTTCTGCCAAGGCTAATGGGCAGTGTGGATGGTCCTCTTAGGCAGGATAGCCTGGTGTGGCTGTCGAGCTGGAGGCCTGAAAGATCTTAACCATGGTCCCAGCAGACTGCCTGAGTCCGAGAAGCCTGAAGGAACCTGATGTCATGTGCCCAGATATCTGATGAAGGAAGGATGTGCCGAGTGCTTTCCTGGGACCTTGCCCGGCACAGCCTGGCCTGCGTGGCCTTGGGAAAGAAAGGTGAAAGCAGGCACAATTTATCAACATATCCCTAGATGTTGGGGGATTGTCCCGTAGTTTTGATACCAAGTTTTTGTTTGTTTTGTTTTCAGTGTTTGAGTGTGCTTATGATGTTAGATTCCAAGAAGAAGGGCAATTACTAAGCTGAGACCACTGTGAAACTCTTTTTGTTGAATACTCTGTATGTGTAGTTTTTACTTGGAAAGGCTGAATGTCTTCAGTACAGTGGCATTTGGGGGGTGCATTTATGAATTAAGAGGAAGGAGTATGTTTGATGGAGAATAAACCAAGCCTGTGAAGGCTTCCTAAAACCTTTGCTCCAGCAAAACTGACCTATTTGGACTAAAGAGTTGGGGCTTGCTTTGTACGGCTCCTATGTTTGGGCCTGTTCTTATGGATTTCCGTCTTGCATATGAGGGTGAGACTAGCGCCTCTCCACCACCACCCAGATTCCTGATGCTCTTAAGTTTCTCTGTGGCCTTTATCTTAGCAGAACACATTTCTTGATTCTAGCTGGCTCTGCTCAACGATTAGCCATTTAAATAAATTATCGTGTCTTGTGATTGATACAAATAACTTGACATGGGACTTTGGAAGTCTTCAGAGTCTTAATTTATCAGAGAAGGATTCTCTCAGACATCTTTCCTTTGGCTCTGGGAGGCTGTGTAGTTTGCAGGTACAATGTGCAGTGAACGAAAACCTGGGCTTTGGTGTTTCCTAGACCTGAGTTCAGATCCTAGTTCCAGCATGGATTGGCTCTGTGATCTTGAGCAAGTTCTATGACCTTTGTATGGCTGTATCCTCGTTTAAAATGGGAATAAAAATAATAGCATCCATGACCTGGAGTTGTTAATGCAATGAAATGTTATCACCCATGCAAAGTGCTTATCACAGAGGCAAGCACTTACTCAGGGCTCAATGTACGTTCATTTGTCTGAAAAGGAAACAGAATGGAAACTGAAAGTGGTCCATTCCACTGTGGATTAATTCCTTGTGAACAACTCGTCTAAGAACATGGAACTCTCCCTTCTGGTGAAAAGCGCATTGTTGCTCTTCTCAGTTCTCAAAAAGTCAAGGTACATAATTTACAGAGCGCTTACCCCTCTAATGCTGCGGCACTCGCATTTGTGCTCCCCCTGGGAGGACTGGGTTGGTGGAGAATTTCTCATGAAATCATCTTTGGTAACATTGCAATAACTAACACAAATATTTAAAAGCGGCTACATTTTGGGAATTAGTATCACTTCCTCTCGATTAGTGTAACTGATGGAGACTCTAACTTAGTATTTCAATAAATAACTGTTCAAAGTCAATTGCACAATCTTTGCTGATATTGAATGTGATGGAAAATTGTCAACATATAAAGCATGATCACTGCCCTCAAGGAGATTACAATTAAATGAGTTAAGACATAAACTATCGTTAACATAGACAGTTCAAAAGAATGACTAACAGGTTATCAAAACATAGGCGTTTATATTGAGTGCATTGTCAGTAGGGCTGTAATATAAGGAAAAAAGGTTATTGGGCCTGAGCTATGGAAAGAGACTGTTTCCACTGGCAAAAATCAGAGGAACTCATTCTAAATAGGGCAGCAGAATGAATTGAAAAGTAACATTTAAGTAATTAAGAATGTAGTCCATCCGACTGTATAGTTGGGGAAGGAGAGGGTGTGACAAATTGGGAGAGTGGCATTGAAACATATACACTGCCATATGTAAAACAGTCAGTGGGGATTTGCTGTATGCTGCAGGGAGCTCAAACCTGGTGCTCTGTGACAACCTAGAGGGGCGGGATACAATGGGAGGTGGGAGGGAGGCTCAAGGGGGAGGGGACATATGTATACCTATGGCTGATTCATGTTGATGTATGGCAGAAACGAACACAATATTGTAAAGCAATTATCCTCCAATTAAAAATAAATTTATAAAAAAAAAAAGCTGGCAATTAGCTACTACCAAAAAAAAAAAAAAGAAGAATGTAGTCTGTCCTACTGTACAGCACCAGGAACTATATTCAATATCTTATAATAAACCATAATGTAAAAGAATATGAAATATATATATAACTGAGTCGCTTTGCTGTATACCATAAGCTAACACAGCATTGTAAATCAACCATACTTTAATAAAAAAAAAATGTATTCTAAATCTGGTGAAATGAGTGGTTGTAGGAAATGAGATGATAAGGTTGGAAAAGAACCCTGAGGCCAGACTTCAGTGAATTTGAAATTTCTGTGGTAGGTAATGGGGTGCTACTGAGAGAATTTGAGTAGAGAAGTAGTTGGTTGTAAACAGTCGTTTAGAATGATAAGTAAGTGAACATGGGTTTGAAGTTGTCAGAATTAATGGAGAGAGCGAATAATAATCAAGGAGCATATGTTTTGGCCAGACTGTGTCTAGGCATGATAAATAATTGTCTCATTTAATTCTCATAATAGTAGGTACTGTTGGTGTTCCTATTGTCAGTTCAGTTCAATTCAGTGGCTTAGTCGTGTCCGACTCTTTGCGACCCCATGAAATGCAGCACGCCAGGCTTCCCTGTCCATCACCAACTCCTGGAGTTTGCTCAAACTCAGGTCCATTGAGTTGGTGATGCCATCCAACCATCTGATTCTCTGTTGTCACCTTCTCCTCCTGCCTTCAGTCTTTCCCAGCATCAGGGTCTTTTCCAATGAGTCAGCAAAAGGCTAAATAATTGAGACCCAGACAGGCTAAAGTTACTTGTTCACATTTAACCCAAATAACTAGGACTTGAACCCAGGGCTTGCTGACTCTATCTTCTTCCACAGCTCAAGCATTATAGTTTAGTTTTGTTGTTACAGTGATTACCTTACCCCGACGGCCGAGGATTTTAACTGTGGTGATAAAGAAATGATAAACATAGAATTTAGCTCTGTAACTTTTCAGAATAGCAGAATATTTACAAGCCCTTAAAACTTTAATGTTCCCAATTACCAATTTATCTCTTCATGTCTTTCCCCTACTCACTATGTTAAGAATTCATTGGTTTGAATTTATTACTATATCTTCTACTAGAAATTTTTATTCTACTTGGAGACACCTGTCAAGTGATTTATATTATCAGTAACTCTTGCTCAGTAAATTCTGGGTCAGCTTACAATGGAAGTTTCCCTGGATTTTAATTGAATTTTCTGATAAGACTATTCAACTATTCTATTTTCTGATACATATTCAACGATTTACTAGTAAGGAATAAATAAAATTAAGTACTAATATGAAATGAATTTAATATATGCAATAATGAGATTTAAATTTTGAACTCCTGTGTGTGCATGCTCAGTCATGTCTTGCTTTTTCGGACCCCATGGACTGGAGCCCCACCAGGCTCCTCTGTCCATGGTATGTCCCAGGCAAGAAGACCAGAGTGGGTTGCCATTCCTTCTCCAGGGGATCTTCCTGATCCAGGGATTGAACCCGTGGCTCTTGCGTCTCCTGCATTGGCAGGTGGATTGTTTACTACTAGTGCTACCAAACCCCTAGACATTACAAATTGGCTTGAATGATTTCATTTCTCAAAGAAAGGGTTTTTAAAGAGTATTATATACCTAAATACAAACAAAATTTAGTGCCTGATTTTAGAAACAGGAGTAAACCAAAACACTAGTTATATTGGGCCAGTTTGCCGAAATAGTTTGAAACCAGATTAATTTGTAGAGAACCCAATAAACAAATGGGTCTATAGGGCACATGATCTCATTTATACCAAATTCTTAAGCAGTCAGTCATTATTTTATTTAAAAAAAAGAATTTCAAATATGAACTGTTCTAGAAGTAATTTAAAGATGTTTAAATATTTTATGAAGTGTGAAATCGCGCATAGTAGCCTTAGGCAGGCACCCCACTGGTACTGAATAAAAATACTCATATAGAGGTTTTTTTATAAGAGCTATTAATATAAAGTTTTACTTCTTTGCCTGAATTGTAGTTCCTATTCTGAATCTAGCCACAGGTTAAATTCCAATTAAATGAGATGCCTAAAGAGCCCCCAGGGGACAGAGTTTGTGTGCTCGGATAATGTGCAAATGATACTGAATTTTCTGCTAGAAAGCACACATTCTATTTTTTCAACACACTCAGTCTCTTAACCCCTGTTTAGAAAACAACTTTTCACCATTTCCCTCAAGTCCAGTCTGTTTCTCTCCTTCTTTATCAAGATGACTATCTCTACACATCAAGATGGGCAAAAGATCATGGTGAGTCAGGCAAAGTCTCTCTTCTCAGAAGGTAATGGCCACACTTATTCCCATGACTTCTCCCAAGAAGCAAAAACTAGAGGTCATGGTTCAAACTCTGGGTCAGCACCAGCTTATTCTCTAGGACAGCCTACTACTGACCCAATTACCAGTTCCTGAAGGTTCTTGGCTTCCCAAGGGAGTGTCTTCCCTTCAGGGTTCACACTTAACATTCTCGTCTGATAGTTAAACATAAACCCTTTCTTGCTGATCAGTCTGCTCTTTACGTGGATCGCACAGGAAAAATCACAGCCTCTACAACTTCCAGGCCACAAGACAGACTTCTAGATAGCACTGGTGAGTGTGTGGCCTTAAGCTCCTCACCATGCACAGTGGAAACCTATTCTGTTTCTGGTGCAACCCCCGGCTGAGCTAATCCTACAAGACCCAAGTTCCCCAGTGAATACATTCATTGAGCGGCAGTGGTTGAACTCATGAAGGTATATGACTGTGGCTGTGTAACAAACCACCCCAAACTTAGTGGCATTAAATGACCATTATTACACTCATAGGTTCTGTGGGTCAGGAATTTGGAAAAGATACAATAAAAATGGTTTGTCTCTGCTCCATGATGATTGTGACTTTATTGTTGTTGTTCATTCACTCAGTCATGTCTGACTGTTTGAAACCCCATGAACTGCAGCAGGCCGGGTTTCCCTGTCTTTTACTATCTCTTAAGAGTTTGCTCAAACTCATGTCCATTGAGTTGGTGATGCCTTCCATCCATCTCACCCTCTTTTGTCCCATTCTCCTCCTGCCTTCAATCTAAGATTGTGACTTTAGCTGGAAAAAACTTGCAGGCTGTAGATGACTCAATGACTGGGCACTGGAATCATCCAAAGCCTCCTTCACTCCCGGGACTGACCGCCTGAAATGTGGGGCCTCAGCAGAGGCTGCCAGCAACATCTCCCTGTGTCCTCTCTAGGCGGCAGCTTAGGCTTCCTCACAGCATGGAGACTGCCTTGCAAGGAAGAGCAAGGCAACGGCACGTGCCTTCTCTTGATGACCCTCAAAGTCTGTATAGGGTCTCTTTTGCTCTATCATAAAGATCTGCCCAGGTTCAAGGGAAAAGAACACTACTCGGTGGGAGGAGGACCAAAGAATTCACAGATAGGTTTTGTAACTCACATTGGCCAAGTAGACTTCACTTTCACTTTTCACTTTCATGCATTGGAGAAGGAAATGGCAACCCACTCCAGTGTTCTTGCCTGGAGAATCCCAGGGACGGGGGAGCCTGGTGGGCTGCCGTCTATGGGGTCACACAGAGTCGGACACGACTGAAGTGACTTAGCTTAGCTTAGTGCTACTGTTAAGCCACTTCAGTAGTGTCTGACTCTTAGCAACCCCACAGCCTGGAGCCCACCAGGCTCCTCTGTCCATGGAATTCAACAGGCAAGAATACTGGAGTGGGTTGTTATTTCCTCTTCCAGGGTATTTTCCTGGCCCAGGGATTGAATCCCGGTCTCCTTCGGCTCCTGCATTGCAGGCGGATTCTTTACTGCTAAGCCACCAGGGAAGCCCAAAGTCTGGGTTCCTGCCATTCTTGCTGGCATGTGGCCGGCCTTTGGCGGATTGATTCGTTGCTCTGAATTGTACAGCTGGAAGAAGCGCTACAGCTAGAGTCATCATGCAGTGTGGTTTTGCCCCCAGGTGTGCAGAGACTGCCTCAGTGACATTCCTGTGTATACTGCATTGCACTAGTTCTTTCATTGTGATAGCATCATGAGTAGCTACAGGCGTTGTTCCATACATACATTAAATTGTTTAAGCCCTAATACCCTGTGCAAAGGAGAATATCCTTCCACCCCGACTTGTTGCCCAGAATTAGAACAAAATCCAGAATTTCCAAGGTTAGGCTGGAGAAGGGTCTCCAAGCGAAGTCAAATGGTTCTCAGTTTTATCTGAAACCCTATTTTCCACAGATGAGAACTCTGAGTTCTCTCATTTTACTCAGAGCTGCTGCTTCTGCTTTTTCTTTTTTTAATGCTACCCTGAATCCTTAGGGATAGAATTTAAGTTCCTGGATGCTGTTTTCTTAAGAAATTAAAGAAGATGGCTTTTTTTTTTTTTTTTTTTAAAATAGCAGTGGTCGTCAAGCAGGGACAGTTTACCCTCTAGGGACAACTGGCAATATCTGGAGATAGTTTGATGATCACAACTGGGGGTGGGGGCGTAGGTGCTAGTAGCTTCCAATAGATAGAGGCCAGGGATGCTGCCGAACATTCCACAATACACAGAAGAGCCTCCCACACCAAAGAATGATCTTGCCCCAAATGCCAATACTGCCACTGCTGGGAAACTCTGCTTTACAGGGGATTTTTCTAATCTCCCTTATAAACATGAGGAAACTGGGCCTCAGAGGAGCTCGCGGACTTGCTATAGGGTCCACAGCCTGTCAGTGATGGGGCCAGAATTCGACAGCCATCTTGAGATACTCAGTCTCATGTTCTCACCTCCTGTTGATACTCCAGCCAGCCTAGCACTTGCCTAGAGAGAGCAAACTTGGAGCGGGGAGTGGTCGTTCGCACTTTTCTCGTGCCCCGGGCAATGCGATGTACATCACACCTCTGCTAATAAGCACAAATCCCGTGAAGGACATGGTGCTCCCGTGTCTTCTTTCCCCTTCAGGAGGTGGGTGCGGTGCTCACATGGGCTTGGTTAAGACTATAGGATAAGGCATGAGTGGCATTTGTGCTCTAACCTCCCAGAAGGAGACTTAACAACTGAAAAACTGAAACACAGGGTACCCGTGTGTGTGTGTGTGTGTGTGTGTGTGTGTGTTCTGGCTGTGTTGTGGGAGGGCTGTAAGATCTTATCTTACAATGACAAGCAAACAGCTAATTACTTGTAATTTTGGAGATAATTGTTTTCTCATCCTGCAAACATGCCAAACAGGAAATTAATCTAAATCCCAGAAAGTTTGGATCGTCCACAGATTGTCAAAAAAGAAACGCTCATTATCCCTCTGGAGTCCCAGTCACATCTAAGAGACAAGCTAAAAACAGCAGCTGCGGTCCAGCACCGCCCGCTAGGGCCCCCGTGCTCTAACTGGAGAGAAAACAGCACGGGGAGTCTGGCAAAGGCAGGCCCCCAGCAGACGGGACACCTGATTAATGCCACCCAATGCCTGGCTGTGAGTCCTCCTCTCCGGTGGGCCCATTCATCACTTTGCATTCCATGTCAGTGCGAGAGCTGGCTTCCCTCTGCCTTGGACAAATGAGTCTTCAGGTAACAGATGATAGTTAAAATGTCAGGCAGATATGATCTGCAGTGAGAGACACAGCTGTCTCTGCTTAGTCTCTGGTCCCGAGCTTGAAGCAGTCTCTCTACTTCCAAAGGGAGGATAAATTCACCCCAGATCTTCCCTTAGATGAAGCATCTTCTGCTCCCATCTCCTCACTGCTCCTGAGCCCCAGTTCACCAGGGAAAGCCTTCTACGGGTGAGCAAGAGAACAAAGGACAAGCGGCCTGCCTTCCGAACTCAGGCAGCCCAGCCCACACAGTGTTTTAACTGTTCTGGGAAGAATGAAGCATTCATAAGCCACTCCATTTTCAAGAAAAAAATTTCCTGTGACATTTTAGTTCCCTGTTGTGCTGGAGCATTTTTAGAGTTTTCTCCTGCCAGTCATCTCGAATGTTTCGTATCTCTCTCTTTTAGCTGAATTGCATATTATAAGCCGTGACCCACAATAAAAAATAATGCCACTGTTACTGAATGAAAGTCTCGTTCTTTGGGTTATTCTGGGCTATGGGTCAGCATACAAACGCTGACTTCTGAAAATCCAAAGACGGGCTGAGGCTTCTGTGGGGAGAACAGAAATGAGCTATGAGATGAAAATGACCACCTGTGAGCTCCAGTTGGGTTTGTGTTTCTGTGGAATGTTTTCTGTAAGTGATTTGACTGGGTGCCACAGCATTTTTCCTAGTAGGAAACCTGCCTATTTCTGCAGTCTCTTGTCTGCTTATGGAATTTTTGTAGATCTTCAGTATCTAATTTGGGGTTTCTCAACCCCAGCACTGTTGACATTTGGGGCCCAGATAAGTCTTCTTTTATGGGAGCTATCCCATGTGTTGCAGTGAGAGACAACCGTATGTATGTAGTATGTTGAGGCATGTATTGTTTCTACCCCCTAGATACTAGAGGAGTCCTCCCCGCAATTTGAGAAACAAAACTGGAAATGTCTGGTGTCTTCAGACAGTGCCATGTGTTCCTAAGGGAGCAAAAGAAAGCATCATCGGTTGAGAGTCACAGATTTAAATGTAAAATTACCTAGATATGAGCGAATCCATCCTTTTGTTCATTCCTTTTACAAGTATCTCTTGAGTGCCTAGTGTGTGCCCGAATTTTCTCTGAAGACTGTACATTGAAAGATGAAGAGGTCATAGTCATTGCCCTATAGGGATTTGCAAGGCAGACAAATTTTAATTTAAATAATCACATCAGGGATATACTCTAATAAAAATATACGGGATTCCACTGGGGAGTTCAGAGGAAGAAGTCTTAACTTTGATTCAAGTTACCAGACTTCCTGGAAATTCTTGATTCCACGTTTATTCAGGAAATACCTTTAGTTTCAGTTAGGGGGAAATCCTGTTTACCGAGGTATTATACTATGGAGAATCTCAAATCCAAACCTGTGAATTCTTCTGTAAACGTATTGATAAAGTAAAGACTATCAAATGTAGATAAAAAAATGCTCCAATCTATGGATATGAATGAATGTACAAAACATATACCTGAGAGCATCTGAATAATTCTAGCGGCTCTTGGTGGTTCCATGGGCTGGCGGAGCACTGTGCCTTGGACACTGTCCAGGCTTGGTCTCAGGAACGTATCTGTCAGACTTCAAAGTCAGTTTTCAATCTCTGTTCAGTAGTAACAGACTAAAGTGGATGTTTACACCTCTCTAGGCCTCAGATTTGGTAGCATCCCCATATAACATGGAAGCTTCCCAGGGGACGCAGTGGTAATAAAGAATCTGCCTGCCAGTGCTGGCGGCTCAGAAGACCTGGGTTCAGTCCCTGGGTTGGGAAGATCCCCTGGAGGAGGAAATGGCAACCGACTCCAGTATTCTTGCCTTGGAGAATCCCATGAACAGAGGAGCCTGGAGGGCTACAGTGGGCTCAAAAAGAATCAGACACGACTGAGAAACTGAGTACACACCATTTAATGGAACACATCTCAGTGACTTGAGTATACACCATATAACATGGAGGACCGTAAAATGAAACCAGAGTAAACCAGTCCCAGCAACTGGAGCCCTGTTGGCAATGGTTGGCCACTGGGGCTGCACCATGGAAGGTAGTCTCCTAGCTGGAAATCTGCCCTCCCTCTTTCCTTCAACAAATGTGAAAGATGCTATTAAAAGTGATGATTTTGAGTGTGAGCAAACTTATACTTAAAATCAGGTGTATGTTTTAACTATGTGGAAGACTGTGATTTAATCCATAAAAGTCAGAAAGACCTAGGGTAGAATTGGCACTCTACCAGGACTAGCTATCTGACCTTGGACACATTATCTCCACTGTGCCTTAGGTTCCTTTTAGAAATTGGTGTAATAACTGCTACCTCAGAGGATTGCTGTAAGAACTATAGATGTTCAAAAACACCTGATATAAGTGCTTAGCAAATAGGGTGGCAGCAATCTTGTAGTAGATATTACTTGTCATATACCTCACACTGGTGTGCCTGTGACCCTGTGGTTGAAAACTGTTGTTTTAAAGGCAGAAAAGAACAAAACCAGGAATCCGTTATAGGTCTGCAGAGCAGATGTGTTACTTAAAACCAAAGAGCAAAAATAGTTGACTTTGCTTGTGATGCTAAGATGCCATTGAAGTTTCTTTGGCAGAGTAAAGCCAGTATTGATGAGGTCAGGTGGTATTTATCATTGATTAAAGAGCTGATGCTGATGAGAAGGGGAGATTAGGAAGGCCATCGTAGCTTAGGAAGGGCCTGCATAGGCAAAGATAAACCAGCTCTTTGTTTTCTTTCTGGTGGACTATCAGAAATGATTTTTAAACTCAAACGAAAATGGTATCACTTTTTGGTGATTTCTTGGCCCTGACTTAAGCATACATAGAGAGGCCTTTGGCCTTGAGCCCAGAGACTTATTAAAAATGTGTCCGGACCACTTTCCATGTGCTCTTTGACTGACATCTATGCACATGTGACCAAGGATTGTAACATAAGGACAAAGGAGATATCCTCCAAGGTTGAGATTATATCCAATCATGGGGACTGACACCAAAGCAAGTGTGAAATTTAATCTTGGAGAAAATGATGAGAGGCCTATTTGGAAGAGGTCCCTTCCGTTTCTGTAAATATTCTTGCCTGGATATCTTCCTTATCAATAAGTTTCTCTATTAATTTTTAATTTCTACCAAATACCCTCTTTTCAGAAAGAGGATATTATCAGCCCCTATGAAAATGAGAATAGTGTAAATTTTTACCAGTTTCTTCCTCAAAAGATCATTTGTCTTATCCATTCCCTCATGTATTTATGTATTGTTTATTTAGCTCCTTTTATAATCTGGGCAAGACAAGACAAGGTTGCTGCTCTCCACTGTAGTTGGCATGAGGAGGGAGGCTGTACATAGGTAATGACAGCACAGGACACAAGTACAGCGTATGTATGAACGCTGGATGCCATGGGGGCCACAGAGTCTACACTGAGTGCTTAGGGAAGGCTCCCCAGACAAGGGGGTGCTCCAGCTGGCTTCTGAAGGAGACACCCAGGCAAAGATAGAAAAGAAAGAAGTTTACAGAAGAAAAATCTCATGAGCCTCGAGGTATGCAAAAGCCCAGGCTGTTCTTGGAACATCAAATTAAGGAGAAACCTTGCTTTCCTTGTGGAAGCAGAGACCTGCATCTGTCGCCGTGGCTCTGTAATAACCCTGCACAGATAATTCCCGGTCACAGGAGCACTCCTCTAATTCAGTCTGGCTGTAAAAGTGTATGTGCCTCTATTTGGTCCTTGTGTAGAAAAAACACACACACACATAGAATTAAGTTGGAAATCTTTCATTGAAACCTGCAAGAATAGTTCTCAGAATATTCTACCCCACACTTAGAAACAGTGCTAATCCATCCTTACTCCTTTTAGCTAAAGAGTCTAAACAGTGCATACTAAAAAGACTGTCCTTTACTGCTTTCCTCTACGTTCCTTTTTTAAAATTCCTAATCCCTGTGATGGAAGGTTCATGGTCCCTTGAGATAATGTGCTCCTGTATTATTGGTCTTCATAGTCATTAAGCTATTTCCAAGTTTAACTGAAATTCAGTTAAAAAACTTGCTCTCTTTATTTATTTTTTTCTTAATTGAAAACACAGAACAAATGCTCTATGGTACATCTATTTTTTAAGAAGATGGTTATGAAAGCATTTACTTCAATGACAAAATAGAGTCGGCTATTGCTTAATAATTATTGCTTTAACTATGCCAGATGAAGGCTGAACCCAGTTCTCCTTGGTAACTGGAACCATCGATGCTACAGCCAGAGGATGATGCTTTGAATAAATTTTGAAGCTGGAAAGATATTTGCAGATGAGGGACTATTGCTCACCAGCTTAACCCGAGAAGCTGATGAAGGGGAGCTGTTCATTTCAAATGAATCAGTCTTATCACATGCATATAAAACAAAATGACTAAATGAAGCAGCTAGAAGCTTATAGTGAGTTTTAATTATCTTTTAATAGCCAAAGGGCTCTTGCCAACACATGCTGATAATCTGTCAGCTGTTATATGCCATACCGTTGCCATTTATGAGTCTCAGCTGTTACAAATTGGAAAATATATTTACAATGATGATCTTTTCTTGTTAAATGCAAATTTCCAGAGATGTTCAAACTGATATTTGGCCTCACTGCTTTGTTTCTGTTGCCCTCTTGTGTGGAACTAAAAAGACTGGCAGATTCTGATAACAATAACCAACATCCTTCTTAATAAAATTTATGACTCTCATGATGACATAATCTCAATCCATAAAAATAAGGGTAAAATCATTTGTTGGTGATGCTCATAGATTATATAAGTTACCTACAAGTTATTTTTTAATGATAATCTACATTTTTTTTTTATTTTCAAATCAACCCATCATCCCCACCCCACTTTGGTTTACCCCTCTCCAGTGATATTTGAGCTCTAAGGCACTGAGGCAGCTGCCCTGGTGTTAGTCACATTCAGTGCTAAGCTTCAGTGCTTAGCATTCAGTCCATGGTAGAGCAAATGAGAAAAAGCTTTTGAGTTTACTGGTCTCTGCCTACTTATTGGAGAAGGCAATGGCAACCCACTCCAATATGCTTGCCTGGAAAATCCCATGGACGGAGGAGCCTGGTAGGCTGCAGTCCGTGGGGTCGCTAGGAGTCGGACACGACTGAGCGACTTCACTTTCACTTTCATGCATTGGAGAAGGAAATGGCAACCCACTCCAATATTCTTGCCTGGAGAAACCCAGGGACGGGAGAGCCTGGTGGGCTGCCGTCTATGGGGTTGCACAGAGTTGGACACGACTGAAGCGACTTAGCAGCAGAAGCAGCAGCCTACTTATTAAAGTTCTTCTTGTGTTGACTTGGCACTGTACAGGCAGTGTATTCCCCTGCTTCTGTTGACCATTTTTACTGATGCCTTTGCTAGCAAATCTTATTCCTTGCCCCAGCTCTGTGTTCCCCAAGATTTTGTTCCCATTCATGGCTTTTATTACCAATTTCAAAGGGACGATTCCCACATCTACATCTGCAGGTCAGACCTTGCACCTCTCTTCCAGCTCCAGAGTTCAGATTGCCTTAATGAACATCTCTAATGGTATAATCATTGTCACTTCTAATCAACAAGTTTAATAACTGGTGATACTAATTTTCTGTCTGGAACCTTTTCCTTCATCTGTCCTTTAGCACTGTTCTTAAACCTTTAGCACTTCATCTGTTTTTCTCATCTTCTAGAGTCATTTTAAAAAACTTCTCTAACCTTTAGCTTTATAGTAAGTCTCTAAGCACCATCATTTTGTATTCTAAATATATTTGAGATTGGCATAAGGATTGAGTTCTTTATTTTCACTGCAAACATTGTGGCTCAAATACAGAAACTTCTCTATTTACTTTCAACTTAAAATTTTTAATACATAAACAAATTATTCTTTATTGAAATCTCAGTCTGGCTCACCCTGGATAGATGGGTTGGAATCAAGAGGTCATCATTTCATTTCTGCCATCACATTTGTTGATGTGGTTGTCATGATTAGGCTTAAGGAGAATTTTTGTAGTCATTTGAACTAATTCTGATCTGATAAATGCAAAAGCAGCAACAATTGTAAGTTGAGAAGTGGTTTAAAGTTCAAATCAGTTCAGTTCAGTTCATTTCGACTGAGTTCAGTCACTCAGTCGTGTCCGACTCTTTGCAACCCCATGAATTGCAGCATGCCAGGGCTCCCTGTCCATCACCAACTCCTGGAGTTTACTCAAACTCATGTTCATCGAGTCAGTGTTGCCATCCAGACGTCTTATCCTCTGTCATCCCCTTCTCCTCCTGCCCCCAATCCCTCCCAGCATCAGAGTCTTTTCCAGTGAGTCAACTCTTCACATGAGGTGGCCAAAGTATTGGAGCTTCAGCTTCAGCATCAGTCCTTCCAATGAAGACCCAGGACTGATCTCCTTTAGAATGGACTGGTTGGATCTCCTTGCAGTCCAAGGGACTGTCAAAAGTCTTCTCCAACACCACAGTTCAAAAGCATCAATTCTTTGGCACTCAGCTTTCTTCACAGTCCAACTCTCACATCCATAAAGTTAGGAAGCTGAAATTACCATGGAAACAGAAATAGAAGATTTAAAAAACCTGAAAAAAAATGTTACCTACATTTCAAAAAAATGGTTTAAATGTTAATGGGTTCAGAAGGAATGTAAGTAAACCATGTTGAAGAGTATGGAGCCAAGGTGACTGGCAGTGATCTGCAAGAAACCTGTTGACAAAATGGAAGCACTGTTGAATGGAGCCTTGGCACCTCCCCAGGCCAGCAGGAGCCTTCGTGGGGAGGCCGGACAGGCAGGGGCACCGTTGATGAAATACACATCATCCACCCAGGGGAGTTTCTTAGGTCCCTCACCTGTTCAGGTCCATACACCAGAGCAGTTACAGCTCAGGGCTGGCAACAGGCCTGAGGTGCAAATCAGACCTTGGCACTCCCTGAAACCAGGTTTGAAAATTAATTTTGAAAATGAATCCTTTTGCTTTTGTTGAGTGTATATTCAGCTCCTTTAGTTAACTAGCACTGTAGGCCTAGTTAACTAACACAACTGAAAAGAGATCATATAAAGTTATTCAAACTTATATGTCTATATTTATATACTTATATTTTAATGTAAAAATTAAATATATAAGTATATAAATATAGACATAGACACATTACTTTGCCAACAAAGGTCTGTATAGTCAAAGCTATTTTCCGGTAATCATGTTCAGATGTAAGAGTTGGACCATAAAGAAAGCTGAGTGCCTAAGAATTGATGCTTTTGAACTGTGGTGTTGGAGAAGACTCTTGAGAGTCCCTTGGACAGCAAGGAGATCAAACCAGTCAATTCTAAAGGAAATCAACCCCAAATATTCATTGGAAGGACTGATGCTGAAACTGAAACTCCAGTACTTTGGCCACCTGATGTGAAGAGCTGACTCATTGGAAAAGAGCCTAATGCTGGGAAAGACTGAGGGCAGGAGGAGAGGACAGAGGATGAGATGGTTGGATGGCATCACTGACTCAATGGACATGAGTTTGAGTAAGCTCCAGGAGATGGTGAAGGACAGGAATGCCTGGTGTGCTGCGGTTCATGGAATCACAGAGTTGGACATGACTGAGTGACTGAACAACATCAACAATATAAAAATTGACCCCAATACCAGTACTGTTTCTTTGGTGATTATGAAGGACAGTATGTTACTTGTAGACCATCATTATGAATGTCATTTTGGGGGAAAGTCAGCAGAAGGGCCACTAATTAGTGCTTTCTCAGCAACTTATGGGAGTCTTCCCAGGTGGCTTAGACGGTAAAGAATCTGCCTGCAATGCCAGAGACCTGGATTCAATCCCTGGGTCAGGGAGATGCCCTGGAGAAGGAAATGGCAACCCACTCCATTATTCTTGCCTGGAGAATCCCATGGACAGAGGAGCCTCTCAGGCTACAGTCCGTTGGGTCGCAGAGAGTTGAACACGACTGAGTGACTAACATACACAATGGCAGCCCACTTAGGGTGTGCAGTTCCACTGAGGACTCTGGCAGACCTGTTAACAAGGAACCCTTTGTGTTTTGTTCATCACTCAGTAAACTCATTTCCATTGGAGGGAGAACTTTATTTCTATTCCTTTCAGTCTAGTTGGAATCCAAACATCATCTTTAGATTATTACTATTTTGAAAGTTTCATTCCAGAGTTTGATGATATGCTTACAAATCAGAGACACACTTGACATAAATCAGTAGAATTTACCTGAAATGTTGGTGGATCATAAGTGGGGCCCCAGGAAGCACACAAGGCCTCCTGTCCACAGAGCTGGCTGAGAAGACCACTCTGACCTCATGGCTGGACGCACACTCTCATCCTTCAGGAGAGCATCTTCCTTGCCCACCAGCACTTTGGTTACATCCAAACATCATGCTCAACATCATGGTCACAAATAAGTCCTGTGGCCCACGTTGTGGGCAGAGCACTCGTTTAGCACTCCACCTCAGCTCTGTATGTTCACTGGGATAATTCTGTTCTTTCCAGATGAAACATTCTAACCCAGTTGGGACATGATCAACCATGTTTATGCTGTCTGTCAGCTTAAAGTATTTTTTTAAATGATTTTTGTGTTAGAATCTATCTTTAGTTTGGAAAGTTGAAGAGTGAGATAAGAATAGTAGCATAAAAAAGAAATATAGTAGCTATATTTCCACTAGGGTCTCAGACATCTATTAGGAAGTGTAAGTTGTCCACAGACATCTTCTTAAGACCCCAGAAGCCATGCTGTCTACAGGACTGTGGAGATGGGTTGGGCAGGGCACAAATACGGTGCTCTGGAATATAAAGGTAGGATTCTTTTTTGGTTCTTAGAGATACCATAAGCCACTGTGATCTAGGCTTCGTGGAAAAACTACTTGGCTGTGACCTTTTTATGTGTCCCTAAAGCTATGTGAAATTTGAACAGGATGGGCCAGACCCTCTCTTTAGTGAGTAGAGTGGGCACAGGTGGGCAGGCACTGACCTGCTTCTCTAAGCCGACAGTCTCTCCGGTGCTCTCTGCAAAGGAAACACATTTCTGCCCTTTACAATCCTAATCACACCACATGCTGGCAGGACTGTAAACTTCTGTGACGTGTGTGGAATCCAGTTTAATTGGAAAAGTACTTTCAGATGAAAATATTGCTAAATCGTTTGATGTGGAAAAAGTCACAGACACTGTTCTTCTGGATGAGATCTTTCATTGTTTGATTTTGAACAAGTCACCTGTGATCCAAGTGATACATACATCACTTGTGATGTATGTGATCCTAGCATACATACCTGCTAGATCAGTACTCTTTACAGTGACAAAATTGGTTTTCTTCTGGCAGCTCCAATAGTGTGTTAGAAACCTTCTATATAGACCTTAAACATTAGGATTTATGAAGTGAGAACTATTCAAAGCTGAAACCAGCTGTTTAGTATATGTAAAAGTGTGAGGAAGAGAAAACTAAATACAGCCCGTAGAGTGAAAACCTTAGTCACTCAGTGTGGTTAGAACAAATGACAGGGGACTGCTAGGCAGCTATTTCAGTGTTCCTAATGGAATGTCTAGCGTTCCTTTATCGCTGCTGCTGGAGGAGCCTCTTGAGGCCCTCAGGCCACGCCAGCCAGCCTCACCCATGTTCTCATCGCCCCCTTGTCAAAAATAGGCAGTACGTGGGGGTGTGGTAACCAAGAAGGGATTAAAGGCAGGGAATTCCAAATAAAGGGCAGCTTCTGAGACATCAAAGCTGCTCGAAGTCTGGTTAAATCATATATTTAAGCAGACTAAATTGAATTAGGAGATGATGATGTTTTCTTTTTTAGGTACGGGAGGGCCATGTATCATATGGGAAATATTAAACATAGCAATGATCTGAATACTTTATTTAATATGTGATTATTCTTATGGCTATACCCTTTCAAGATGAATACAACTTTTGTTTGATTTTTAGGCTTTATCAGAAATCTGCAGAGATAGGGTTTTGCTAATTGGTCCATTTTGAAAAGGAAAGGAATTAACTTGTTAATCCGTGTCCAGGATTAGATGTTACTTATTTAAGTAGAAATCTTGACAAGCAAAATAAGGTGCCAAATCTGAGGTTTGCAGAAACAGGCTTTCAAAATTCCACCTACAACTTAAAAATGTATTTTATTAAGCTTACCATCAAGGGAAGAAATAACCCAACCTAGAGATACCAACAGCAGGTTAGACCTTTTGACAGAAAGAGAAACTTTGGGAAGTGTAAACATGTATGTCCACTTATTAAGAGTCTACCAGCCTTTTGCCCACTGCTGACATAATGATGTCTTGCACACTTCCTCTTTGAAAATACAAAAATAAATGACACTGAAACCAAAAACCCTGCAGAAACTATTCAGTCTTTGTAACTGTCCTGAAGGCACAGGGTTTTCTCACAATGACCGCAGCTGGGCTGGATGAATCATCCGAACCTTGCATACTGTGTTCGTAGATGTTTCATTTTGATGAAGTGATTCATTTGGAAAGAGAGGCAAAACAAAGAGGACAAGGCCCAAAGACTCCAGGGGCCCGAGACGGCTCCAAATCACGTAACCTTGTTGTTTGATCATACTGGCAGCCCTGATAGCAGAGCCAGGGGAACCTGGGCAGCCTGACAACCTCCAGTGGGTCACACTCTGGACACTAGATATTTGCACATACACCACCACCTCCTTTCCGGCTTCCCCGGTGATTCAGAAGTAACGAGCCATTGTATGCTGATGCAGGAGATGCAGGTTTGATCCATGGGTCAGGAAGATCCTCTGGAGAAGGAAATGGCAATCCACTCCAGTATTCTTGCCTGGGAAATCCCATGGACAGAAGAGCCTGACGAGCTACAGTACATGGAGTGGAAGAGTTGGGCACGACTGAGCACACACACACAACACACACACACTTCCTTTCATTCCCAGGTCAGTCTCATGAGGTTGCTATTATGACATTTTACTGTTAAACATATGAGGCTTGGAGATATGACATAACTTGTAACTAAAGCACTTTAGATTCCAAACTCCACATCTTGCTGGTCTGTGAACCCGTCCTCCCCTCTCTCCTTTCTCTAGGATGCCTTCCTTCCCTTTCTGTCTCAGTCCTATCCCTATTGGGCTTCCCTGATAGCTCAGTTGGTAAAGAATCGCCTGCAGTGCAGGAGACTCCGGTTCAGTTCCTGGGTCGGGAAGATCCACTGGAGAAAGGATAGGCTACTCACCCCAGTATTCTTGGGCTTCCCTTGTGGCTCAGCTGGTAAAGAATCCGCCTGCAATGCGGGAGACCTGGGTTTAATCCCTGGGTTGGGAAGATCCCCTGGAAAATGGAAAGGCTACCCACTCCAGTATTCTGGCCTAGAGAATTCCATCGATTCTGTAGTCCGTGGGATTGCAAAGAGTTGGACATGACTGAGCAACTTTCACTTTCTTTCCTATCCCTATTTTCCCCATTTATTCATTCATGTATTCACAACATACTGAGCCTCCACACCATGCCAGGCCCCGTGCTAGATCCCAGGATTCACTAGTGAACAAGGCAGACAACAACCTTTTCCTCAAGTAGCTGACAGTCTATTGAACAATAACAGAAGTGCTTCCAGAGTACAGGTTGAGGGGCCCAGGGGATTCGGACTAGGGAAGTAGCAGTACACAAGGGTTGCTGGCTTCCTGGGGAGGGTAGTAAGCATATTCATTAGCAGACTAAGAATTTTAAAAAGATTTCAGCAGGATGGAACAATGGGTCAAAAACAGTTAAAATTAAATAGGAATAGTTTAAAGTTTTTATTTAGGTTTATCTCAAAATGTATACAGAATTGGAAGACATGACTTCAAAAGGTTTCAGATGAGTTTTGAACCCCAGAAATATGAAGCAATGGTTTTAAAAGGATGCAGTCTTAGGCTTTATCTGTACCACCTTTATTTGTAAAACAAGTGTTGTTAATTCCATGTCACATCCTTAACTCTCTACTGAACTCTTCTATTTTAAGGGCAACACTGATTACTAGACAGTGAATAGTGAACATTCAGCTTGAAATGTGTGAGCTGGGGTGGAGGGTAATAGATATCCCAAAGTAGCTGATTTTCCTTAACAATGTCTAGTAATGTCTACTGCTTACACTGTTTAGGATATGATTTTCTAAAAAAAAAAAAAATTTTTTTTACTATTTTAGTCTAAATGAGAAGACAAAATTGGGCCATGCAAAGTTACAATAAGATAATACTAAAATGACAGATGATCAGTTTACGATGGCATTGGGAAGAGAGATGTGAGACTGGTACAGGAAGTGGAAAGAATACTGGCATCAGAATTAAACATATGAGTTTGGATACCAGCTCTGCTTACGTACATTGTGATACAGACAGTTTGCTTCACATCTTCGAGCTTTAATTCTCTCATTTATAAATTGGTGCTACAAATGTCTGTATCACAAGGTTGTTACAGCAATTAGAAATGAAAGTTGGGAAACTGACCAGCAAAGTGCCTGGCACATTGTAGGCGGCTAAGGAAATAAATAAGAAAATAAATCATTGAAAGAAAATAGGGGGAAGGTCAAGGAAGGATTTTTGGAAGAAATGTTTTTGAGATTCGTTCTTAAGAAATCCTGGGCATAGATTGACTTCATTTTAAGAAATCCATTACAGACAGAAAAACAATGACAAAATGAATATATAAGATTAAGAATTTGTATGGAATGGTGTTGTGATTTCTCTTTGGTCAACCAGGCTGTCATTTGATAATGTGTTTTGTTGAGACTGAAATTCATTGACAGCTGTCTGTGGCTGGTGATAATCTCTGGGTGTGTGTTGATTTCCCTACTCCTAAATCCTCCCTATATTTAGGGAATGGTGTCATATTGTTATCAACTTGTTTTTCTCATTTTAATTTATAAAACTAGCCATCATGTTAATGCCATGTAGAATGTCAAACCTTTATCATGAGAATTTGCATGAAGAACATTCCCTTGTGATAGCTTCCTATGAAATGTAGCGTTCATTTCTCCTCCTTTATCAGCAGTATCTTACAAGGGGACAAGGAGTTCTGTTTCATGTTTTCTTCTTTATCAGAAACTACTGCCTCAAGTATTAGTAGAAAGTATAAAGTAGAAAATAATACATTTTATTATTTAAAATATATTTTAAAGAGAACTAGATAATATGTTCAACTTCCCACCCTAAAGTCTAAGAAGTGTCAAGCTTGTTCATTAAATACAACTAATAATTTAAAATATTGTGTAATTGAGATGTTAAGGATGTAGGTATTGGTAAAGAAGAAATGAAGTGATTGGAGAGATGAAGAAAGAAGGGAAGGAAGAAGAGAAAACAAAATACGGGGCCACAAAAAGGCAGAAGCAGAGAGGAATGCAAAGAAGAAGAAGGAGAAGCAGCAGCAGCAAGAGAGACAGAAAAAAAAAAAAAAATAAGAGGAACAGAGAAATGGGTGAGATTAGTGTAGAATAGGGGTCACTGAACTTCCTACCAGAGGACCTGCTTCCGACCTGCCATTCATCACCCCAAAAGGAGGTGATGCTGTATCTAAAGACCAAAGTCAGGGGTTTTATTGTGTGAAGACAAGGGCATGAATCTCTAACACATTTTCACATGCCCAGGATTGTCATAGACATTCAATTTTAGTATCATCTAACAAACTATGGGAAATTCTTCAAGAGATGGGAACACCAGACCACTTTATCTGCCTCCTGAGAAACCTGTATGCAGATCAAGAAGCAACAGTTAGAACTGGACATGGAACAACAGACTGGTTCCAAATTGGGAAAGGAGTACGTCAAGGCTGTATATTGTCACCCTGCTTATTTAACTTCTATGTAGAGTACATCATTCAAAATGCCGGGCTGGATGAAGCACAAGCTAGAATCAAGATTGCCGGGAGAAATATCAATAACCTCAGATATGCAGATGACCCAACCCTTATGGCAGAAAGCGAAGAACTAAAGAGACTTTTGATGAAAGTGAAAGAGGTGAGTAAAAAAGCTGGCTTAAAACTCAGCATTCAAAAACAAAGATCTATGGCATCCAGTCCCATCACTTCATAGCAAATAGATGGAGGAACAATGGAAACAATGAGAGACTATTCTTTTGGGCTCTAAAATCACTGCAGATGGTGATTGCAGCCATGAAATTAAAAGATGCTTGCTCCTTGGAAGAAAAGCTATGACCAACCTAGACAGCATATTAAAAAGCAGAGATGTTACTTTGCCAACAGAGGTCTGTCTAGTCAAAGCTGTGGTTGTTCCAGTAGCCATGTATGGATGTGAGAGTTGGACTATAAAGAAAGCTGAGCACCGAAGAATTGATGGTTTTGAACTGTGGTGTGAAAACTCTTGAGAGTCCCTTGGACTGCAGGAGATTAAACCAGTCAATCCTAAAGGAAATCAGTCCTGAATATTCATTGGAAGGACAGATGCTGAAGCTGAAACTCCAATCCTTTGGCCACCTGATGCAAAGAACTGACTCCGTGGAAAAAACCCTGATACTGGGGAAGATTGAAGGCAGGAGGAGAAGGGGTCAATAGAGGATAAGGTGGTTGGATGGCATCACTGACTCGATGGACATGAGTTAGACCAAGCTCTGAGAGTTGGTGAAGGACAGGGACGTCTAGTGTGCTGCCATCCATGGGGTTGCAAAGAGTCAGACATGACTGAGTGACTGAACTGAACTGAACAATTCCTTTGTCATTAAAAATTTACTGTTGCATTCTCTTCTTCCTTTTTTTCCCTATCTTTCTCTTCTTCCTGACCTTAGCCCTGACTCATTTGAAACTCAAAACTTATTTCTAAAAATAGAAATCTAAGTTTAAAATGCTATATGTCCATTTATTCGAAATTAATTTTTTTTAGCCTTGTCAGGTCTTGAAGTGCTGTGATATCAGGACCCCTCAGAATATCATGTAAATTACTGGAGTGAAAAGTCCTTTGCATCAGTCAGTGGTTCCCAACCCTGTAAGCACATTAGAATCACCTGGAAGCTGTTGATACCTAGGGTGTCTGGGCCCACTGGCTGGGGTGATCAGAGTTGGAGTTGCCTATCATTATTTTTAAAGCACCTCGGGTTATGTGATAATGCAACCAGTGTTGAGAAACATGCCTTCGGGGAGATGGCAACAAAATGTATGGTTTAGGGCTCTTGTGCTCACTAGTAAGGGATTATATAGCCTTTGTATATATAACTGGATCATGTGGTTTGGCAACTTGCTGTTACATATATGGTAGAACGTTTGTGTCCCTTGGTGGTGGTTGTGGTTTACTTGATAAGTCGTGTTCAACTCTTTGCAACCCCATGGACTGTAGCCCGCCAGGCTCCTCTGTCCATGGGATTTTCCAGGCAAGAATACTGGAGTGGGTAGCCAGTGCCTTCTCCAGGGGATCGTCTGGACCCAGTGATTGATTGAACCTGTGTCTCCTGCATTTCAGGTGGATTCTTTACGGACTGAGCCACCAGGAAAGACTTGAGTCCCTTGGGAAAATGTTATAAAAAGACTAGCTCCAAAAAGTGAGAGAGATGCTGGTCATGTGGAGTAATTGTCTTAGAAACAATGTTGTGGAAGCTTCATGTTGGATCTGTACGTGCTTACCCACCATCTGAGCACAGTACGCCTCGTGTTGTCCTGTTGCCTGCTCACTTGAGCATGGATGGACTGTGCACTTGGAGCTTCCTTCCATTCTAATTTTCTGCCTCCTGGCATCTCAGCTCCAGCCGAATTCAGCCACGATGCACTTTCTCTTCTGGGCCTTTTCCCAGCCATTCCTTTAAATTGGACCAATCTATAACTAACTCTGCCTAACCACACCACTGTCATTTCATCATTGCTCACCGAAATTTTATCTGTCCTTCGAGGCCCTTCTCCCATGAAGCAATCTTAACACTCTTGCCAATAGATATAATCTTTCTTATCTTTGAAATCCCACTGTATGTTCCATTTTCTCTCTCTCCTTATCTGTTTTTGTTTTATGGTCATGAATATTTTTATCTTATTTGTCTAGTAAGCTGAGTGAAGGTTGAGACTGTCTTTGGATCCTTTGTTGAGCCTGTCTGCCCCACTATTATGCACAGAAAATTCTCAACAAATATATATTCAGTAGAATTTAATAAAATCAAAAAAAGGTGGTGATTGAGGTGTAAAACTGATTGAGATATGAAACACAAATTTAGACAGATGTGTTTGTTACAATAAATCTGCAGTTTTCCGAGATGCTTTTGTGCTCATAGACATACAGACTTAGACAAAGACAGACATAAGAAGGTCAGGATCTCTGATACAGTCCAGTCGATGTTGAGTAGGGATCCATGTGCGTGTTTCTGGGTGCATTAGGCACAAACAAAGTGAATGAATAGCTCATGTTTTATCCAGTGCTAGCACGATAACTCCTCTGTATTTCTCTTTTGTGAAATAAGACAGACACTTATTTGTCTTCAGTCACTTCCTCTTGATTCATGTTGATGCTCTGTCTTAAATTGTAACCCTGGGATTTATTCTCTTCTGCTTCAGAAGGACAAAGCCTTTGTGTCTACAAGTATAGTATAGTTTCCTTTCTACCAACATACACACAAAAGGAATTATAATTTTTAAGAATTTTCCAAGCTTGAGTTTACACTTTGTGTTGTTCCTCTGGATAATAGGCCTTCCCTTCCCCCTTCCTGCATCTTCCAAATATCCCCACTTGTATAGCAAATAAAATGTAATTGCTGTCCTTAGGCCGTATCTCTCTTCTGCTGCATGCAGTAACCGCGAGTGTGCATTTAAACGTAGAATCTGGCCCCTTGAGTTTAACACAGTTAATTTAATCTATTCTTTAAATAACTTTTTAAAAAATGAATGAATGAAAGAAAAGAAATCTATTTTAGGAACAAAAATGTATCTGTGCAGTTTTCTTTTCATGTGGAAGACAAAGAACCTTTCCAATCGGAGGACAGAATGACAGTTCCACTTATCTTGGCTGCTTGGAAATTAGATCACTGACATATTTTCTGTTGAAGAAGAAACCTTATCTTAGTGGCTAAATTTCAGAATCAATCATCTGAATTTCAGTCCTGCCCCTCTCACAAGCAGGGAGCATTATGCAATTTGTACGTTTCAATTAGGTTGCAATAAAAAATGAGTAGCTCAAGGGCATTAGTTTATTACTGGTATCTAGCCATGTTTTCCTTTGCTAAATGACATTCTGAAAGCCTCCTTTCTGAGCATAATCACCTTAGGGTGCCCACAGAGTGTGGCCCCAAATGATTCAATTACGGCTGAAAGTCATTCTCTTCTCGGAACACAAGACTCTAGAAACACATCTGCTGTCTTTTGCATTCAAGAGAGATTTTTTTTTTTCTTTCATAAGTGTCCCTTCAAGGATGTAAATGAAAATGACGATTACGTTCTGGCTGAGTTCTCACCGTTCTGTCTTTTCTGTCTGATCTGCTTTTATGAAGTGACATGTTACATCTTAGGATAAATTATCATCAGTTTACTAACAAGTAAGTTAATAAATGAGTGGATTCAAATGAGGGACATTTCCCCGTAGAACCAACAGTAAAATGTTCTGAGCTATATATCCAAAATATATCAAAAACTCCTACTACTCAACTGCAACAACAAAACAAATAACCCACTAGATTAAAAAGTGACAAAGGACTTGAATAGACATTTCTCCAAAGAAGATATACAAATGTCCAATCAGCACATGGGAAAATGCTCAACAGCACTAATCATCAGGGAAATTCATGTTAAAAACAAAATGAGGTATTATCACCTTGAACCTATTAAGATAACCATTATCAAAACTATAAAAAATAACAAGTGTTGGTAAGGATTTAGAGGAATTGGAACACTTATGCACTGTTAGTGGGATGTAAAACAGTGCAGCTGCTATGGAAAATAGTATAGCATTTCCTCAAAAAATGAAAATATAGTTACCATATGATCTAGCAATTCCACTTCTTCATATGTAGCCAAAAGAACTGAAAATGGATCCCCAGGAGATACTTGCACACCCATGTTCATTGCAGCATTATTCACAGTAGTGAAGAGGTGAAAAATAAATAAATAAATAAATGTTCACCAACAGGTGAAAAGATAAAGAAAATGTGACACATACATGGAGTGGAATACTATTCTGTCTCATAAAAGGAAGTCTTGTCATATGGTACAAAATAGAATAGCCCTGAAGACATTATACCAAGGGAAATAAGCCAATCATAAAAAGATAAATACTGTATGATTTCACTTATGTGAGGCACCTAGAGTCAAACTCACAGAAACAGAAAGTAGAATGCCGATTTCAGGGCCTAGAGGAGAAGATGAGGAGTTGTTTAATAAGTAAAGAGTTTCAGTTCTGCAAGATGAAAATGTTATAGAGATCTATTGTACAGCAGTGTTCGTATAGATAACACTAAAATTACTGTACACTTAAAAATGGTTAAGATTGTAAATTTTATGTTGTGTGCTTTTTTTTTAACCACATTAAAAAAAGTCATCCTTTCTCATTGGACTTTCACAGAATTAAAGAGATAATGTGTGTAAAGTGCTTAGAATAACACTTGACTCATAATATGAACTTATATGTTAGTTATTATTATTGCCACAAATTAATCAACTCAAGCCCAGGGATGATAAGTTACTTTCTCAGTGTTCCACAACTACTGAATAATAAAACTGGATCTTAAGTGAGATTCTCTCATCCTAGAGCTCATGGATTTTCCACTGTTTTTTAATTCCTAAAATTGAACCTTTCTCCCTTCATGGCAAAAAAAAAAAAGTCCTGGGATCCCAAAATTCAAAACCACTATGTTCCTTACTAAACAAACCAAAAGAAGATGAATTTTGCTCTTCTTCCAATGCAAAATTTTTTATCACTCACTTTATCTTTAGGGAGCTGAGTATTCGTTTTCCCCAAATCTTTCACCTCACTTGACCCCATTTTTAAGCTCTTGGTCTTAAGCCAATCTTAGTCTGTTACAGTGCCTCAGGAAAAATGAAAGATTTGCCTTAGTCTTAAGGCAAATCTTCAGTTTTACCATCTGACTTTGTCTTTGAAACTAGCCAGGAGTTGGACCAACAAAGAAAAGTTCCAAGAAAGCTTGGTTGTGTCTGTTGCGTTCGCTGGTGAATTCCTAGGGCTTTGTGTGGTGCTGTATCTCTGTATGAGTGACTCAGAGAAAACTGAATGCTATTTTAACAGGGTCTTAGAATATCCAAGCTGGAAGTAATCCAGGGTCACCCACAACTAGTCAGTGGAAGAGCTAGTCTCAGAATGTATTTCTACTTTCTACCAGTATGTTTGTAATTACTAGTGATTAATTACTCTGTTTGGTTTACACAAGATATGTTTCTGAAAGACATAATCTGATCTATCTCACTTTGTGAGAAAGCTCTCATTGGTATTGAAGCAGTTCTGAGTCTGGAATACTCTGATTTTTTTTTTTTTTTTGCCAGACAGGAAGTTTCATTTTATTTTGGGTCACAAAAGACTCTTTTTCAGCCCAGTGAGTTTATTTTAAAGGCAAAAATCTTTTCAGAGAAGATACAGTGTCTTCCAGAGTATCAGGAGAGATGGTAACAGGTTTTTCCCTAGAAAAATTTGACAAGGGTGATCAAGTGGGCCTTGCAGGGGTGGAGAGGTTAAGGGAAAATTGGAAGGTTTTGATGAAAGGATCACACTGATATGAGTGCTGTGACCTAGGAAAATTTATCTAGCACCAAGGTATAGGGCTACTTGGAGAAGATTCTGGAAACAGGAAAATCAAAACAAGAGTCAATCGAAATAGTCCCAATGGAAAGGGAGGCTACTCCAAACTATGTTAATGGTGGAAACAGAAAGGAAGAATAAAATATTAAGAAACAAGATGTATTTACCTTCCAGAAAGAAAAGACTAAGTCTTCAATGTCCAGCACTGACCCAGTGCCTTCATCTGGCAGCTACTCAATATACAGATGTTTTATGAATTAATGAGTGCATGGATAGTGAGGGCTAAGGAAAACCATGAGTTATAGGATATCTCCATGCATTTCTCTTTTCTTACCTAGTTAGCTAAGAATGCCGGTCCCATTAAAAATCCTGAGTTTGTCGAGAGGACAGATCTAGTTCCCGGGAAAGAGAATGAATTTAGTTTGGTCCTGGGTGAATTCAATAATCAGGTAGTAGTTGGAAATCTGGGACTTGTAAAGAGGACAAAGGAAGGTGGAATTTCAAGAGAGGTCCAGAGTGTAGAGATGGGTCTGGATGTCATCAGCAAATGGAGAAAGCTGAATTCCTCGGTGTGGATGAGGCTATAAAGGCTGGTGTAGGAATAAAAGAGAAGAGGTTATGCATCCATGAGAAGCATATGCATGAGAAGAGGGAGAAGGAAGAACTACGCCGAGAAAATGAAGGGTAATTTAATAAGAGCATAGCCAAGGGAGGAAAGAATTTCTGTTATGAAATAATGGTCAAAAAGCATTAAACTTTGAAGAGGAGACTGAAATATTTGGGAGAAGCAAATGAATTTGTGCTGACTTCAGAAGATAGTGATAAATTAATTCCTAAAAAGCAACACATTGTGTAAGAACGCTGAAGATATCTGTTGAGCTGCTACTATGAGCAGGAGGCGCTGGAATCGAGGAATGGAGGCCCAGCTGATCCTTGATGGGGCTTGCTTTCTATCCCCTCAAAGTCAAACAGCGAAATGACTCCAACACAAGAGGTGTCAAGTTAACAAAGGTTCTCTTCTGCACTCTCTGGACAGCTTTCTTCCTATGCTTAACATTCAGCGGGCATCTTGCTAAGGAAGTAGGGGAGCTCCCAAGGAAGATTGTTGCAGAAAGCTCCTGCTTTAGTACTCAAAAGTTGGGAAATCTCTGCATATGTACAAAGGCTTAATGGGATTAACTGGGATAAAATACTGAGATCTGCTCCTCAGTAAAGAAGGTTTTACTCAAAACCTCTAACGCTCCAACAGCCGTGCATTTTCACCATCCCCAGTGGTCTCCTCGCCTATCGTTCTTCCTTACTCTTCTCCACAGAACTGCCAACAGCTTGTGTGAGGTGTGCCCTGCAGGGTATTATTAAGGCAGAGGAGAATGAAAACCAAATTTCTGTCAAGAACTTTGGATCATGACTTTAAGAGTAGCCTTAGATCTGGTCCTCTGAAGGAAGCCGTATGATTCATTCTCAACAATTGGAAACACTCAGTGATAAAATGATTCGGTTTTCAGAATCAAAAGGGATTGTGTACTCTCTAGAACACCACAGGAAAAAGGTAAAGCACAGATTATTCAAAATTCAGCAAGTTTTCACTATTTTAAAATTATAGGCTAGCAGAAAGATTATAGGCAGGTTTTCAGGTGGCTCAGTGATTAAGAATCCACCTGCCAATGCAGGAGACACGGGTTCAGTCCTTGGGTTGGGAAGATCCCCTGGAGGAGGAAATGGCAGCCCACTCCAGTATTCTTGCACAGAGAGTCCCATGGACAGAGGAGCCTGACGGGCTACAGTTCATGGGGTCACAAAGAGTTGGACATGACTGAGCACACACGTATATATCTAGATACCAGTGTGTGTGTGTCTTTATGCAGATTGGTTTATGTTGGTTTTTTATTTTGTTTTGTTTGCCCCATTTGGGCCATTTCTGTACTTTTTCATGCAAACTCAGATTGTTCTATTATTACTTTGCAAATTGAACATCCACAGGCCCTACCACATAGCTTCGCTTTTAGGACATGCCCTGCCTTAGTGGTTCTCACACTTGAGTGTGCACTAGAATCACCAGGAGGCCTGGTTAAACCACAGATGGTTTCCTACCACCCCCACAGTTTCTGAGTCAATGAGCCTGAGGTGGGGCCTAAGAATTTGCATTTATAGCAAGTTCTCAAATCTTCTTGGTCCATGGTTCTCTCAAAACACTGTGCCCATAGGTTGGGCTGCCAGACCTATGGGGCAACCCTATTTCTGGGAGGAAAGAAATACCTCACAGTTCCATTTTAAGTAGTTAGACTCCAACAACTTAAAAAGTATTTATGTCTTAACAACTTAGGCATTAAAAAACAATACTCTTAAATTGGAAAAAATAATTTTTAAATTTCATTATTAATAACCACAACTAGTTAATAATAGGATGTGTACACTCGTGGAGACTGCACAGCTTCTCACACCTTGGAATCAGTTTGGATGTCACCGCCATATTCTCTATTCCACATTGATTTTCAACAGGGAACTTGCTTTTTATCACAGCAGCTGTCGAAAACCCAGCTTCGCAAATGGTGGCCTCATGGAAAGGAATGCTGAAATGAGCTCGTACTGCCCTTGTCAGCTACCTGGAACTACTAGTTTTCTCAGTGTCTGATAGATGCCTGGCATTGCTGTGAGTCCCTTGAAATGTTAAAATATTTCGAGATGCCCCTGTATGTTTACTAGGTGCCCCAGGGTACCTCCTGGGACACCATGGGAACTGGGTCTTAAGTGCTGCTGCTGCTGCTAGTTTGAAGGTTGAACTTTGAAAGTCATCTTATTGATGACTCAGAGATCACAAGGGTGATCTTTTTCTGAGCTCTTTCGTATTTTTTTTGACAATCTTTAATATTCTTAAAATGTTGTAAAGCAGGAAATGAAGAAAATTACACACAAATTTACTATTATTATTTTTTTATTTCTGAAAGCAGAATTGGATAGGGAAGGAATCAGAAAATGAATGAATGAATAAATGAATAAAGATACCACAAAAAGAGTAGTAAAATTTGAAATTAAAATTACTTAAAATTATGTGCAATTGTTGTTATGGCACGTTTACAAAGGAGTTTGTTTGTTTGTTTAAGCCATTTTTCAGTCATAATTAAACTGAGCAGTCCCAGTGAGCTAGGTAAAGATTATTGTCTTCACTTTACACACAGGAACTGATATATCAGATTAGGTGACTTACTTAGGCTAAAGAGAGCTTAATTTGGTGGAGATAGAAAGCTAACATCACAGTATCTTAGCTTTCCTTAAACAATAAGTCATAAGAAACTGGCCTGGGACTTCCTCGGCAGTCCAGTGGTTAAGACTTCAGCTTCCAGTTCAGGGGGTGGGGATTCAATCTCTGGTTAGGGAGCTAGGATCTCACATGTCTCACAGCCACCCCCCACCCAAAAAAAGAAAAAACAAGAAAAAAACATAAAACAGAAATAAAAAAAGAAAAGAAAAGAAACTGGCCTGTTATTTCACGTCAGATTCCCTCAAGCTTCATAATTAATTTTCTCAAAAACCTTGGAAGTGTGTTCATAGCAAGCAGTCCTGTTTGACTAACAAGAAATCCATGGCCAGTCATGCAAGTGTTTGGGGGTGTGAGTTCCTAAAGCATTTGAGGGAAAGAGGGAAGACAGTGTGATGAGTTCAAAGCCATGGAACTATAGAAAGAGGAAGACAGGCAGGTACCTTTGACAATCACTGGGGCTGGTGTCCTCAGGAGCATCTTCTCGGAAGAACAAAATTTAAAGCCCCTTGAGGACAAAATGACAGGAAAAAAAATCATTTTAAGCCTAAAGAAGCAGGTAATAGTCAAAGTCTACACCTTGAGAGTAGATGTTCCACCTCTGCTTGATCGAATCACTATTTCAGAGGGGGCCCACGCCAGGTACTTAAAGAGAATTTTTTCAGATACAGCCAGCCAAGCAAAGGTTTCTATGGAGACACATAGTTTTAAGTCACATGTGTATATCAGTGTAACTCGATGTATCTTTGTCTTATCCACAGTGCCTCATAGGTTAAGCACTTGATCTACATTACTGGGGTTTCCTGAGTGTGACTGTAAGATTCTAGAGGAAAAGAGAGGTGACGAGTGGTTGTAAATTGAGTGACTGCTTTTTCAATTGGTGGTGGAGTCTATGTGATTTGACGTACTATCCAGCCACTAGATGACTGAACAGAGTATAAACGTTCAGATGACACTGAATCGGTTGTTCAACTCAAATTTCAGATAAAACTTAGTCAACTTAAAAAGTTAGAGAAATGCCACTGGTCCTGGAAAGAGTGATCTGTAGTGTGAATCCCAGCTTTGCTACTTACAGCCGTGTGACCAAGGCCATCTTCAAATTTTCAGTTTCTTACCTCGTGGGTCTGTGTCAAGCTCGAAAGTGAGATAATAAATATAACAGCACACTGTACGTTTTTTATTAGATACCATCGACTCAAGGTGATACTCAGAGTCCACAACATCTTATCAACTCCCCAAATCTGCTTCTCCTTCAATTCCTTACTCTTAGTGCAGGGCTCTCAAAACCCATATGCCTGCAGGGTAGTGATGCTGGCCTGGGAAAGTCAGCCTGTGTGCATTGCAGGGGTCCATTGTAAAGCTTATAGGGCTTTATGTCCAGTCTAGAGAGAGCCACTCAGCCACCACTGTGTGCCAGGCCCCGAGCCTTGTCTCCACAGAGCTTTGTGCAATGCGCTGGACACAAAATAGATGCACAATGAGAGGCGGGCACCTGCCGTCCTGCCTGACGGGATATCACCCCCTTCCCCAAGGCCTAATGCCCCGATGGCCACTGAGTCCGCACCTCCAGGGCTGGGGCAGCTTGCCCACTGCTGTTGAGACTCGCCCTTACCTTGTCTCAAACCCTTGAGATAAACTCTCATCTCTAATTGTTGAATGTTCAATTGAAGGATTTCATGCAACCCAAGACTTTCAGTTTGAAAACTGGAGTGATAGATCACCCTATATATGGCCATCTTAAATTCTATCTCCTTTAAAACTAATGTCCCTATCTCTACAGTAGGAGTTAAAGATTATTTTCTCTCCTCCTTATATGGCCACAGCTTTCTGATTACACCTCAGTCTTAGCCCTTTTCAGGTATTAGAATTCTCTCCCCAGTGTTTCTGTTTCCTTCATCAGATTTGTAGCATCTCACAGTTTGTGGTCCTCGTCTCCTCCATGGTTATCTAGCTGATCCTTCTCAGGGATTTACTTAAAGAAAGAGTACTTTGCTTGACCTGAAGAAATAAGTCATTCAGATACAAAATGAGTAAAGACTGACCCTGGGTCTCATAATTGACTAAATAAATAGCCTTTTAGGAGAGATCATGTGATTCTCAGATGAGTCAACAGGAGGAGAACAGGAAATAAGTTGAGATTTCAGCAAAAGAGAATTCTATGTATCAAAAAGCAGCCTTTGATCAGAAGGATGATGGGGAAAGAAAACAAAGTGAGTACAGCTTGCAAAAGATGGTGAAGTCACCACTCTCAGAAGTGTCAGTGTTGTCCCACCATCCATGTGTCTCAGTTTAAGATGAAGATTTGTCCTGAAGTCGGGGCTGGAGGGAGTAATGGTGGAGGCTTGTTTCAGGCAGGCATCTCCTGAAACCCAGTGGACCAGGATGAATAGCTTCCCTGTTTCCAACAGAAGTGCCATACCTATTTTTCTTTTTAATTGAGGTAAGATGGACTAGCTTATTCCTGTCCAAATGGTGATTGTTGAGGTTTAGAAGTCAGGACTGTGACAGTATGAAGCTAACTAGCCATATTACATTATAGTTGAACACTTTTCCCCACAAAGGATTTATCGAAGACTCAGTGAATCACCATTTGCCATGGTCTTCAGGGAGGAACCACAGCTCCGAAATCCTCCCTCCACCATGTGGACTGACCATCTGCTCACAGTGCTTGCAGATTCCCTTCCAGGGTTCATAAAGTCTCCCCGTGTTCTTGCATGTCTCTGAAATGCCCCAGGCAACTGCTCTTCCCTGCGACAGAGCGGCCACAACAGCTGTGGGATTCACCAGGCCTTGTCTCGGCTCCGTTTCTGGCAGCAGGCAGCAACCGCCAAGCCGCTCTCCAAAAAAGCCCGGCGAATTGTAAACCCATTAAGGCTTAACTCCTGGGGGACAACAAAGAATGCTGCTGCCTTTGAATGTGTGCTCTGTGTGGGATCACAGGGGCCTCTGGCACCTGGGCCTGTCCTCAGGGCCGGGGCGATCTGTAGGGAAAGTTACAAGCTGCTGAGGGAATATTTTCACAGGTTTTTCCGAACAAAGGGTTCTTTCTTCAAACCCTGTGCAACTCTTTCCTGATTGTTAATTAACCAAACCTTGTGAAAAACAAGCCATTTCTGTAAATAGAAGTTGTGCGTGCGTGTGTGCGCGCACGCGCACGTATGTGTGGTGTGGTTGATTGTTTTGTTTGTGTTTTCTGACACGTGCTTGAAGCTCTGCTTTGAGTTTGCCAGGATGGCGAGGGGACTGTCGCGAGGCATCTCACCCTTCCTAGTAATCTTTGCTGCGCGTGCTTAGTCCTGCTCCTGTCCTCCAGTGCCGAGTACATCTTGCGTGCTTTTTGCCTGAAGTGGCCCTCTCTCCCCTGAAGCCAACGGCCTGTTTCACTCTGTCTCTCAGTGTTCTCACCATCGCTCATCTGTCTTCCTCTGTTTGCTTCCTTGGAGTCACTGTTTAGGAAGCCCCTGCCTGGCCCATCTGTCTTAAATCACTACTTTGTTTACTTTCCCAGACGCTTTCCCACCCAGGAACCTGGCCTCTGTTTTGTCGCATGCCTTTTGTATGTGGTGTGTGTTTGAAGATCTGAAAGCCCTCTTTCCTCAGAAGCCCCTACAGGGCCCTGGCCGTCATTATAAAGGCTGATTTCACCACTCAGTGCCTGCGGCCACCTAGTCAGAGCTGGCCAGGGCCTGCTGTCCTTCTGGAACTGTTGGCGAAGACTTCCAAACCCTACCTCTTTTTACTCTGCTTTTCCAGTTCCGTATTAGGAATTTTGTAAGTTTCACAATTCAGTATCCTGGAGTTTTTGAAAGAGGGTTACATTTTGTTGATTTTATCCACCACTAAGGTGCTTATTGTTGAGATTATCTATCAATTCCATCTTTGTCTTACTTATACTTGATCAATACTTCTAGTATTAAATCTAGCCTTTTTGGTTATGATTGTGTTCGGGGAAAGAAGCTCTTCACAGGCCTCTAGTGGACATGCCATGGAACTGCAGAAATCTTGTATTCAAATATGTGAAACTGGTGTGACCTATGGGCTTCCCTGGTGTCTTAGACCGTGAAGAATCCGCCTACAGTCCCAAAACATGATCTTCATCGGGTTTTTAATTTAATAGTATAGTAGTCCATTTGAAGGCATAGAAGATGAGAAAAATGGTGAAATCAAATTCTTGGGTGACTTTAACCATAGGGTATCATCAAGTTGTCAGTTGCTGCCTGATAGCAAGTGGAATGAGTTTCTTTGTCTATTTAGTCTCTGTAACAGCAGCTGAATTTTAACTTCGAATAATAATTTTAAATCAACTGTACTCTAAATTCATTTTTTATCAAGAATTTTAAATCTCTGACATTTTAAGTTTAATAATTTGTGTTTCATCTCAAGAGAGTTGAAAATAATATGCCTCCATAAAAACACAAGTGGGAAGTAATATTGTCCAGAGGCAACCCCCCACCTTCTCCAAAGACCAGAATCCACCCTGGTTTTCTCTCAGCCTTCAGTGGTTTTCCATGAGCCTCGCTCTTACATTCCCCTTGCCAGAAGTACCCCCTCCCTTCCACCACTTCCCCACCTGGTAAAATTCTTCATACCCTTACAAACCCAAGTTAAATCCTATCTTTTATCTATAATTCCCCTCCCCACCCCCACAGAAGGGAATTAAAACTTCTCTATGCTCTTCAGTTTTGCTATCTATCACATGTTTGGCTATGCATTCCGTTGTTATTTTAAGTTAACTTGCAAAGGATCTGTAAGTTTATGCTGCTGGGACTTGAACTCCCCATCAGTTAATACAGTGTTGTATTCTGAAAGTTTCTCATCATCACTCTGTCTGCTGTCGCTAGCACAGTTCCTGCACTGAGTAAAGATTGTCAGCTCATGAGCTGTTCCTTGCAGTGCTTTTCCTGGATAAAACTGGTAGTTGGGGAAGTATGCCACATTTGTCCTTGGTACCTCTGTTTGCATCCAGCATCTTACCTCCCTTCTTGTTCCCCCTCCACAGTCACTTCCAACTTAAAATGAATTTATTGTTTTTAAAATATTTATTTATTCCTTTGGTTGCGTCAGGTCTTAGTTGCAGGCAGGTGGGATTTTCACCGCGTCATCTTTCTGTTTGGCTTATGGACTCACTCTCTAGATGTGGCCCGCAGGCTCCAGAGCACTCAGGCACAGTGGTTGCTGCGCACGGGCTCAGTTGCTCTGAGGCTTGTGGGATCTTAGTTCCCTTACCAGGGATCAAACCCACGTCCCCTGGATTTCAAGACAGTTTCTTAACGTAGGCCACAAGGGAATTCCCTTAAAGTGTATTTAAGGTCCTGGAGTACTTTATTCAGGGTATTAGAAGTGTGAACCTTATCCTGAACTTGAAATGAATTGCTTTGCCCAATGCCAAGCAGTTCTGCTGGTGAGAGAGTGGTTTTGGGGAATGGAATCCTTAGCTCCAGATACGTAGTCACGACTGTCTCTTCTCCCTGAGAATTAGACTAGCTTCATTTGTTTGGAAGAGGGCATTCATACTGCCTCTGGGGTTAAACTTGCAAAATATTTTCAAGGTATTGACATGGAATGTAGTTCTGGAACAAATTAGCCCTGTGTTTTAATCTGTATAGAGCTGAACCACTGGGGATCATATTTGAGCTGTGTATGAGGACAATGAGATCCTTTTGAGTCCATCACTGCAAGGTCCATCAGACCTTGAACTATGACAGAAAGGACTGGGGATGAAACTTTCAAGAGGATGACTCTCTGGGTATCTATCTGCTGAGGGACAACTTGAGATTTCACATCAGAGGCTTGAGCAAAGCTCACAGGTAGTGGATGAGACCGACTACAAGCAGCTGATCACTGAGGTGTCGCTGAGGTATTTTATGTGTGCGTGCTAAGTCGCTTCAGTCGTGTCTGACTCTTTGCAGTCCTAGGCACTGTAGCCTACCAGGCTCCTCTGTCCGTGGGATTCTCCAGGCAAGAATTCTTCCCAACCCAGGAATCAAACCCGTGTCCCTGGTGTCTCCTGCAGGAATCAAACTGGCCACCCTTGCATCTTCTATATTGACAAATGAATTCTTTACCACTAGCCCCACCTGGGAAGCCCCCATAAAGCTATTAAAGTGGAATGGTGTTTGCTTTGTTGAAAGAGCCAAATTAGTTTGTTTTTGTTTATTCTTTGGAGCTGGGGTTCTTAATCTAGAGACCTCTTATCTCTTTAAAACTTCAGAAATTATGAGAAAAAATTATATACCTATGCCATACCTTTAGTGGAACTTTCCTGAAACCTAAAAAAGGTTAAAAATTACTATTTCAAGATATGAAAGGTAGTATTTTTTATAGTATGGACCAGAGTAATAGACTTTATCTAAACATTACCTAGACTAGGCTGAGTATTCAGTCTGTCAATTCAGTCATTCAGTCGTTTCCGACTCATTGTGATCCCATGGACTGCAGCACGCCAAGCTTCCCTGCCCATCACCAACTCCTGGAGCTCACTCAAACTCATGTCTGTCAAGTCGGTGATGCCATCCAGCCATCTCATCCTCTATTGTCCCCTTCTCTTCTTGCCTTCAGTCTTTCCCAGCATCAGGATCTTTTCAGTTGAGTCAGTTCTTCACATCAGGTGGCCAAAGAATTGGAGCTTCAGCTTCAACATCAGTCCTTCCAATGAATATTCAGGACTGATTTCCTGTAGGATTGACTGGTTTGATCTCCTTGCAGTCCAAGGGACCCTCAAGAGTCTTTTCCAACACCACAGTTCAAAAGCATCAATTATTCAGTGAAGGCTGGATATTACATTTACACATATTGTCCAATTGTTTGTTTACTAAATTCTTTTAATTGGATAATAGAATTAAATTTGGAAACTACTATCTAAATGTCCTACCGCTTTTTGGCAATAGCCAGGCAGTAGCCTTTTAATATACTTTCTGTACTTTTATGAGGCAAAAGTGAAGGAATTGGAATAGTTAGTTGGGTTGAAAGAATGATTTGTTTTTAAAAGAGTGAAAGAGCACAGATAAAATTAGTCTCTAAGAATAAATTATTTGGAACTTGAGCAGGTCATGGGGAACAAGTGTTACTTCAGTTATGTGGTTTTTCTAAATTTGTAATCAAACGTTACCACTAGTCATAGAAAGATAAAGGAAGGAGTAAAATTAAACTATAGACCTAAATATTCACAAATCTAAATTACCTTGGTAAAATGAATCTAGAAGGAAGACACATACTGATATAAAGGGATTTTATTTTAATTAAGGAAAAGATTTAAGAGACGAGCACAAGGCTGTATCTTATAAAACAAAAATATATCAAAGATACTTACGCTTAAGGAAATGAAAATGCTAAGTGTTTAATAACCTCTAAGCTAATGATACAGTGACTCTTCATTTATCCAAAATTCAGTATGTGGCAGCATCATGTATATGGAAAAGACCTATAAACTAAGTAATGAAAAACCACTGTCCTTGCAGAACCAAGGGGAAAACTCTATTAACCCTGTAGTGCATTGTCTGAACTATTGTCCTCAGATAACACTTTTAATAACTTTCTCCCCAGACTCTCAAAACTGCCAATAAATGCTGGGTAATCTAGGACAAGTTGGATGACTTCCACCAAAGTTTTTCTTTTTTTTAGTTGACTATCAGCTCTTAACTAAATTAATCTGTGATCTCTTTTCAGAAATGAAATTCTGTAGTAATCCCCAAATGGAAAATGGGATTCCTAACCCTTCTTTCTCTTTGAAAGTCATTGTATTTACCAATCGTTTAATTTATCACTGTTTTACGGACCAGTGATCAACACGAAATTAATTCAGTCTCAGTGAGAGTCAACCTGGGAACAAATAAGAATTATAGTAGTTAGACTGAGAGCCGTGTTTCTTCAGGTCACCAGTGCCTTCCCTCTGCCACATTAGGCAGTGCCAAAGAGGAATCTCATGGTTGAAATCTTATTTCAAACAGCAGAGGAATAAGGGCTTTACCATATACATATTATTGGGGCTTTACCATATACATGTTATGTGACTAGCATATATATTGTACTCCTTCTTCATCCCTAACAGAGAACTACGAAGAAAAGGAAACAGACGCGCAATAGAAAAGGACATTAAATATGCTGCAGGGAGAGGCAGCAGAAAGTATTTCTGGAAACGTTCTGTATCTGCTAGTTATATATTAGCCTCATTTATGAATGCTTGTAAGTTTATTTTTTTTAATGAAACAATTTGTCTATATTTTTTCATTTATAATATGAATTAATTTCAAAGAACATAATACATACCTTCTAGCATCAAATATATATGTGTGTGATGATGCAGGAATGTAAAACGAATCAAACTGTTCTGAAGGAGTTCACAGTTTAATGGGAGGACATCCCCCATACGGACCAGCAGTGGTGAATACTCTAAGAGCATGACAAGGACTTGGGGGCCAGCTTCATGGGCACACCGCCCTGAAGTTTATGACAGAGCCCCATGTTAGAAGGGCCCAGCCTTGGTTTAATGTTATGCTGTTGCCATCTTGACATTATTAACAATTTTTTTAACTTAGTAAAATACACATAACATTTACCATCATAACCTCTTTTTAGTGTATTAAGTGAATGTTAAATTGTGTAGATATATGAACATTCAGAAATTTTCAATTATTTTATTCAACAAAATAAGGAAATATCGGTTATGGGAAAAAGCATTGCTTTAAATAAACATTGAGTTCAGTAATGTTTCAGTACGTTCACATTGTTATGCAACCATCATTCATCTCCTGACCTCTTTTCATCTTGCAGACCTGAAACTCTGCACGCAATAAATAACAACTCCCCATCTCTCCCTCCCCCCAGCACCTGGCAACCACCATTCTACTTTCTCTCTCTGCAGCAGGTACCTCAAATGAGCTGAATCATGCAGTATTTGTCATTTTGTGACTGGCTTATTTCACTTAGCATAATGTCTTCAAGGCTGTGTTGTAACACATGTCAGGATATCCTTCCATCTTAAAGCCGAACAATATTTAACTGTACGAATATACCACGCTGTGTTTATCCACTGATCCACTGATGAGTACTTGGCTTGATTCCACCTTTTGACTACTGTGAATACTGCTGTCCAAGCTTTGACACTCAGTAGGGGCTAAAGGTAAAGAATTCGCCTGACAGTGCAGGAGATGCAAGAGACGCAGGTTTGATCCTTGGGTCGAGAAGATCCTCTGGAGAAGGAAATAGCAATGGACACTCAATAAATGTTGCTATCCTTTGCCTTTCTTTTTAGAAATAATCAGTTCCTCCCTTGCTACTCTGAGAGCTTCTTGATGGAAAAGAAAGTACCTTATCTTTTCTGGGCAATTACCAGCATAATTTCTGGGCTGGTAGTTTTTAATTAAACTTGCATTAAAAAAAATTAATGTTAAATTTTGAAATTTTTTTTATTGAGGGATAGTTGATTTACAATATTGTGTTAGTTTCAGGTATATAGCCAAGTGTTTCAGTTATACACATAGACATATATATAGTTTTTTCAGTTACTTTTCCATTATAGATTATTACAAGATATGGAATATAGTTGCTTGTTCTGTATAGTAAATCCTTGTTGTTTGTCTGTTTTATATATAATAATGTGTGCCAATTAATCCCAAACTCCCAATTTATCTCTCCTCCTCCTCTTCCCCTTTGGTAACCATAAGATTGTTTTCTGTGTCTATGAGTCGTTTCTGTTTTATAAATGAATACATTTATATTATTTTTTAGATTCCAAATATAAGTGAAATCATATAATATTTGTCTTTGACTTATTTGGTTACTTCTAGGTCCATCCATGTTGCTGCAAATGGCAATATTTCATTCATTTTAATGGCTGAGTAATATTCCATCACTTTATATATCTATACACACACACACACACACACACACCCCACATCTTCTTTATCCATTCATCTGTTGGTGGACACTTAGATTGCTTCCATGTCATGGCTAATGTAAATGGTGCTGCTATGAACGTTAGGGTGCATGTATCTTCTTTTTGAATTAGAGTTTTCTCCAAATATATACCCAGGAGTGGGATTGCTGGATCGTATGGTAGGTCTGTTTCTAGTTTTTTGAGGTGCTGTTTTCCTTACTGTTTCCCATAGTGGCTGCACTAATTTGCATTCCTATCTACAGGATAGAGGGATCCCTCTTCTCCACATGGCCTCCAGCATTTTCAAAACAATATTTGCTTATTTGACACGCCGGATCTTTGTTGTGTCACGTAGGATCTTTCACTGCAGCATGCTGACTCTCTAATTGTGACTTCCGGGCCCGGTAGTTGCAGCGAGTGGGCTCCAGAGCACGGAGACTATTTGTGGCACACCAGGCTTAGTTGCTCTGCAGCATGTGGGATCTTAGTTCCCCAAGCAGGGATTGAACCCACGTCCCCTGCATTGCAAGGTGGATTCTTAACCAGTGGACCACCAGGGAAGCTCTTCCAACACTTCATATTTGCAGACTTTTTGATGATGTTCATTCTGACTGGTGTGAGGTGAAACCTAATTATAGTTTTTATTTGCATTTCTCTAATAATAGCGATGTTAAGCATCTTTTCATGTGCCTGTTGGCTATCTGTATGTCTTCTTTTGAGAAATGTCTATTTAGGTCTTCTGGCCATTTTTGATTGGGTTCTTTGGGGGTTTTGTTGTTGTTGTTGTTTTGTTTTTTTGTTTTTTTATATTGAGTTATGTGAGTTGTTTGTATATTTTGAAAGTTAAGCTCTGGTTGGTCACATCTTTTGCAAATATTTTCTCCCAGTCCGTAGGTTGTCATTTTGTTTTGGTTTATAGTTTTTTTGTCATTTTTGTTTTGTTTTGTTTTGTTTTGCTGTGCAAAAGCTTATAAGTTTGTGAAAATATTTTTAACAAAGTGTTTCTTATTTAGGACTCAGTGGCATTCTTCCCAGTGGGGCTGCACTGCCCTCTCTTGCTTGCTTTCTCTCTCTCTCTCTCTCTCTCAGATTTTCCCTTGAATCTTACTGTTTTGAAAGAGCTGCCTGATGAGGCACCATCACCCAGCACAGCAGTGAGTGGAGAAACCCTGAGGTCACTTTGATGGCTCTATAGGCCCTACATCCCTTGCAAAAGTCCCTGTATCCTCTGAGCAGCCACATGGCTTCTTGTCCAGAAAACAAGTGATTCTTGCTCTTCCCATTGCCCAGCCTGACAAGTGACACGTTTGGCAGGAGCAGGCTGGATGGAGAGAGTTTTTCAAGGCACCATAGAGATAGATAGTGACAGATAGAATAATAGATAGATAGAGATAGATAGTGGCATCACCAGCTCAATGGACTTGAGTTTGAGCATGCTCTGGGAGTTGGTGATGGACAGGAAAACCTGGTGTGCTGCAGTCCATGGGGTCACAAAGAGTTGGACACAACTGAGCGACTGAACTTAACTGAAATGATAGAGATAGAAGACTCAGTTTCTAAGACTGGGAAGGTCTCCAGTTGGTCCTCACCTCTGCAGATGCTTTGTCACTACTGTTTGCACATGTCACCAAAAACAATGAGCTGGGCAGGGAGTTGGGGGGCATCTTTCAAATTTCTTGTCTTGTGGGCTGTCATGGACGGCTGCTCAGCAGCTGTCATTTCCAACTCTTTGCAACCCTGTGAACTGTAGCCTGCCAGGCTCCTCTGTCCATGGGATTTCTCAAGCAAGAATACTGGAGCAGGTTGCCGTTTCCTTCTCCAGGGGATTTTCCTGACCTAGGGATCAAACCCACATCTCTGACATCCCCTGCATTCGCAAGTGGATTCTTTACCACTGGGCCACCTGGATAGCATCTAGTCAAATATTACTGATCATGTTCTTCATCCCAAGAAGCTATCTGGTCCATCTCTGTTTTTGGAATGGCCTGCGTTTAGACACTTTAGGGAAATAGTATTCTGCATTCCTTTGAAGACACCTAGAAAGTGAGGTATCTCTGTTTCCCACAGTGGTTCAGTCCATATATAAACCATGAAGTAGCCACATCTCCAAGTGATGAACACAATAACAACAATATAAGTTGCTCAGTCATGTCCAACTCTTTGTGACCCCATGGACTGTAGCCCATCAGGTTCCTCTGTCCATGGGGATTCTCCAGGCAAGAATACTAGAGTGGGTTGCCATGCCCTCCTCTAGGAGATCTTCGCAACCCAGGGATCAAACCCAGGTCTCCCACATTGCGGGCAGATTCTTTACCATCTGAGCCACCAGGGAAGCCCAAGTGATGAAACTGACATCAAATATGAGGACTGTTATCATGTTCAAGCAGCATGGTTCCAAACTCCAACTTTTCCATGGTCAACAGAATAGAGCATTACTGGGTTTGGTTGTGTGTGTGTGTGTGTGTGTGTGTGTGTGTGTGTGTATATATATATAAACCATGATATATTACAAAGTGGATGGGTCACAGGTTACCTCAAGGTCACTGTGTAGAAAGTTCTCTGAGAATTGAAATAGAAGATGAACCTTTACTGGTTTTGTTTTATAGAAGTTATGCTAATATTAGCCTTGTGGGATAAAGATGGGCCGGGAAGAATGAACACCATGCCCCAGACTTGGGCACTTTAACGAAAATATGTCTGCTGATGAGCACGCAGTCTGTTATGCAAGAGTCTTTCAGTGAAAACCAGATTTCACCAGAGACTAGCAGGCTCAGCTCTAGGTATCTATTCCCCCTCCAATACTAATTTTATTTATGAATTCTCTGATGCACTCACTTCTGAGTTGGGTGAATTATTTTCTTGTTCTCTAAATAAAACAATGTTTTGTGTGCCTAGGAGAAAAACTGCAGTTAGCATCTAATGCTTTCAAAGGATTTGAACAAGGCTTAGTTTCCCTGGAAAGCAGTCTCTTTCCTGATTATTATACACATTTTTTCGTATGAGTTCAGTAGCACCTGAAACCCTTAACAGTAAAGGTCACTTTAAAACTCAAAATATGTGTGGTATTCTAAAGTGCATCCTAGCTGTTTTAAAAATACAAACAATATACAGCACTGCAAATGGTCTTAGCGAGGGGAGGGGGTGTGTGTGTGTATGTATGTGTGTGTGTGTGTGTATTTACGGTGATGGAAAAGAAAATCTGGGATTTATTAGAAGCTAAGGTTTTTAATAAGTTCTGAAGTCATTGATGGTTGTAGCTGGCTGAGGTAGTTATCACTTGGTGCTGATGTTCCTGGGTTGGGACTATTGGGACCATTGTAGTAGAGTAGCTAATCTTTTGTGGCCAGTACTGCTTGCCTGTGTTGATAAGTATGATTAACAACTTTAAAAGCCAAATACATTAGCAAATGCCTTATAGCTGCCAGGAATGCTCACGGCCACCCATGCATCACAGCAAAATGAGGAACCAGTTTAGGATCTGAGCACGCCTGAGCCTCTTAGATAAGTAGGCTTCCAAGTTAGTTCTGAAGTTGGTTTAGATCAAATCATGTAGAGCGCTTATTAGAAAGCAATCAGATATTAGCAAAAAAGTGAGGGATGTGCTTTTGGTTTGCAAGGTTTAAAAAGATGCTGCTCATGATAGTTTCAGAATCTACTTAGGTCTGCTTTTGTTCTGAAATTTCAAAGTTAACTTTAAAAGAGCAATCCGAGACTCTTTTTTTTTTTTTTTTTTTTTTGAAATTTCATTGCATTATAATGCACATGCATTAAAAATTCCGTAATCCGATTTCTGATGGTAACCCTGAATAAAAGTCAGAACTCTGGGCTGCCTACAAATTGAGCAAGGCAATGACTGGTGACTTCAACAGAAACCGCAAGCCAGCTCTCCAGAGCCTCAATGACTGGTGACTTCAAAGCAGTGGAAGAAATCCAGTTTAGAAAGTGATCAGCCTGACCCGTCATGTGACGGGGGCTTTGTTCCTCCAAACCGGGCTCCCTGGTTGTCGCCATTAGCATCATAATTAGAGCGGGCTTCTGTGTTACACCCAGGAATTGTGGATTTCTCCACCTAGAATTAAAGATAACACCGTTGAAAACGTAAACCAGTATAATAAGGTGAAGGGTTACTTAACAGTAGGAGTGAAAGGAAAAGACAGGCATGGAATTAGGGTAGACAATCCTGAAGCACGCTGGTGCCAGTTTCCAAGAGGCAAGTCCATTCTTGCGGGATCGTCCCGTGTACTATTTGTGAAGTTGGCGTCGCCCCAGCAGGTAGTTTATATTTTCTGCCCACCTGTTGACTTTCTCTGGTCTCAGCTGCTGGATGCCAGAACTCCACATACCTTCCTACCACACGAGTGCCAAAGTAGGTTCCATTCCTTGGCAACAGAAACCGCAAGCCAGCTCTCCAGAGCCTCAGATTTGTCAGAGAGATGCTGCCAAGATGAATATTCTTTTTTTTTTTTCCTCATGGCTTATATTCTTCTGAGCCCACAGTGGTGAACCCAATTATTCTTGCATGATTTTATTTTCTCCATTTTCAGTAGGACTTCTCAAGGTACAGCTAACTTTTTATGACAAGCTTTGCCTCTATTACTCTTTTTTTTCCTCTATGTAATAGAAACCAGAAGTTTATAACTTGGAATTTTACAAGGATTGAAGTAGAAATCCTACACGTACAGTGGAGCATCACATAGATAAGGCAGTGCTGACATTTTTAAACTGTACCTGATGTGGAATTAAGTTCTTACCATTTGAATTCCATGTACAGCTGTCATTGCTCCTTCAGTTCATTCAGAGCCCTCCTGCTGCCTATGTGCCTCAGACTTTTCTTATGTAATCTTTTCAGATGAAGAAAGTTAAGAAAAAACCAGTCAGTAATCCAAGTGCTCCAGCCAGTTACCTTGATTTACTTCAAACTGAGAATATATTATAGTAGGCTGCCTCTACCTGAAAACATAACAGGCTTCGCAGAACTTTCCGTGTTAAACAATATGTACTAGAAACAAAGAGAAAATTTGTAATTTTGTAATGAAAAGTAACTTTTCACTAGAAAAAGAAAAGGGATTAATGTAGTAGAAATTATATGATAGTTTTGTGTTTTTTTAAACCTGTTTGTGTGTTAGTCGCTCAGTAGTGTCCAACACCTGGGGACCCCATGGGCTGTAGCCCTCCAGGCTCCTCTGTCCGTGGGATTCTCCGGGCAAGAATACTGGAGTGGGTTGCCATTTCTTTCTCCAAACAGAGCTTTAGGGATGTTAAATGCTAGAAAAGGGATTTGGGGAGAGTTTGTTTTTAGAGCACAACATAAACTTGAGCTTGTTTGGTTTTCAACATTACCTGGAATGTTTGCTACTGAAATTGTGTTGGAGGCACACACAGTATCCTGAGAACGTGAAAACCACAAGTTGCAACCTGAAAATGGGTTCCATGACCCCAGAGACTGTGGGTAGTCACAGAGCCCTCTTTGTGCACACCTGCTCCTGCCTGTGCCTGACTGCAGGACCCCTGCAGACTAGCACACGCCGCTGCTTGCTCGTGCTCCGAAGGCACATGCACCCACGCAACTCAGTATCCGAATCTGAAAGCTCAACGTTTTCAGTGCCATAAGTAAAAGAAACTCAACCGTAGAAGGTGGTATTTATTTTCTGCTTAAAATGGGGTATAAAAAAAGCAGACAGACTCCCGATACCTGTGGGCATGCTAGAGGGATAGTCTGTCACCTACAGCAAGTACAGGAACCAAATTCCACTCAATTTTTTTTAATTATTGTATTTTTTTAAATTGGAGGATAATTACTTTACAATATTGTGCTGGTTTCTGCCATATATCAACATGAATCAGCCATAGGCATATGTATGTCCCCTCCCTCTCGAACCTCTGTCCCACTCCATCCCATACCTCTAGGTTCTCACAGAGCCCTGGTTTGAGTTCCCCGAGTCATAGAACAAATTTCCTCTGGCTATCCATTTTACATATGGTAATTGATATGTTTCCATGCTGCTCTCTCAAGTCATCCCACCCTCCCCCACTGAGGCCACAAGTCTGTTCTCTCTGTCCGCATCTCCGCTGCTGCCCTGCAGATAGGCTCATCAGTATCATCTTTCTAGATTCCATATACATGTGTTAATATATGGTATTTGTTTTTCTCTTTCTGACTTACTTCATTCTGTATAACAGGCTTTAGGTTCATCTACTTCATTAGGACTGACTCAAATGTTCTTTTTTATGGCTGAGTAATATTCCATTGTATACACATACCACAATTTCTTTATCCATTCGTCCACGCAATTAATTTTTTATTCATGTGAGTTTTGTGTTGTCACTCATTCATCCATCTGTTCTTCCACACTGTCCAGGGTTTAAAGTTATTGGAGAGGAACAGAAGGGACAGATCTGACAAATGACCCATCTAGAAAAGTACAGTTGTGTTTCTGACTCCATTCTAGAGCAGCGTGACTTCTTTGGCCTTGCTTCACTGGTACCAGATTTTGACTAAATAGTCACTGGTATTCCACTGGGTTAAGCTAGTAGCTTTTACATTTGTTCATTTGAACATCTCTAAGACTGCTAAGTGAACAAAGTAAGTCTTTGGATAATACATATAATATGATTCTATTTATGTAAAGATAATTATCTAATGGGTGTACAACATGGATGTATGTACATATATGTAGCAATGTGTGTGTATTTTACACATATGAAATATGTGTGTATACATATTGTGTGTATGTGTACTCAGTCATGGCCATCTGTTTGCGACCCCATGGTCTGTAGCCCTCCAGGCTCCTCTGTCCCTGGGATTTCCCAGGCAAGAATATTGGAGTGGGTTGCCATTTTTCTCCTCCAGGGGGTCTTCCCAACCCAGTGATCAAACCCTCATCTCTTGCATCTCCTGCATTGGCAGGTGGATTCTTTTACCATTGCACCACCTGGGAAGCCCATGTATATATTATATATACATGAAAAGTTATATGTGTATATTACATATATATATATAAAGTTCAGAAAATAGACACTAAGCTGTTCATAGTGATTAGCTCTAGGAAAGGAAGTAGAATTAGGAGTTGTGGATAAAAAGGGGACTTTTGTTTAAAACTTTACAATGAGCATTATTTGATGTAATTAAAATATTTTAAAGAAAATATCTATAGTTATATTTATCAGTTATTAGAATGTATTATTGGAGAAGGTGATGGCACCCCACTCCAGTACTCTTGCCTGGAAAATCCCAGGGACAGGGGAGGCTGGTGGGCTGCAGTCCATGGGGTCGCGAAGAGTTGGACACGACTGAGCGACTTCACTTTCACTTTTCACTTTCATGCATTGGAGAAGGAAATGGCAATCCACTCCAGTGTTCTTGCCTGGAGAATCCCAGGGACGGGGGAGCCTGTTGGGCTGCCGTCTATGGGGTTTCACAGAGTCGGTCACGGCTGAAGCGACTTAGCAGCAGCAGCAGAATGTATTACAGTCTTTGATTTTACTTTGTGAAGATAATAAAAATTTATTAATAGTGAATGAACCTATATACTACAGGATAAGAACCTATACTATAAGATTTCATACTTATAATTATATTCATAGCATAAAGCAAATAATGAGTAGTACATTTCTGATGTGTTTTTTTCCTAGTTTCTTTTTGCTAAGAAATTGGTGGATTACTTAGAATTCAATATCTAAAGCAAATATGATCAAAAGAAGCATCTTTGTCCTAGGCTCTTTAGTCAAGCAAACTTTGAACTTTTGCTGGTATTCTTAAATGCCTTATGGGTTCCGAGCTCTGTACCATCTTTATTAGTAAACAAAAATGATCAGATTGGTCCTGCACAACTCTTAGATTTTTTTTGCCAGATAATAGTAGTCAAAGAAGAACTTTTGAGGCAAAAGAAGGTCTCAACTACTCTCCCCCAAAGTCACAACTGAGTCATATTGATAATCCAATGTAGGACCAAATTCTGTCAGATACATTGACTTTTATTAACAAGCAAACACACCCCTCCCAACATAAATCGATAAATACAAGTTTCAAGAAGTTCCAGCTCTTCTTCACTTTCCTTTTAGATGCTTCAACCACAGCCTTATATAAAAGACTCAAAAGAAGCTTGAGGCAAACACCCAGATTCCAAAAACAGATTGTCTCACCCTTATAGCCTGCATCAGGCAAACAGAATCTTCTAAAAGTGATGGTTGTGAACATGAACTAAGATTATCAGATTGATCATGCACAATTCTTAGGTCCTTTTTGGTAAACAAGGGTGGTCAAAGAAGCAAGTTTTGAATTAAAAAAGGATCAACTACTACTCTTTCCAAAATCTTACAACCAAATCATACTGATTACAGGTCTAGGCCTATTTAGGGCTTTAGACTGGGGCATTATTAACAGAGGTTCAGATCAAGGTCTTACTGGGTTTTTACACTGAAATGTCAACATATATTTCTTGGACACTTTAATCCCACCAAGCATGCTAGTCAGTGTAACAATTTTCACCAATTGAAACCCATTTTTGACTCTCAGAATGCTACTTGGGGATTGTTGATGTGGAAATGGTTACAAAGGAGGAGTTGTAACAGCCAATTCTGAAGTTCAGGCTCCCTTGTCAGAAGGCCAGCTAGATTGTCTCAGACTCTGAATGCTTTATCTGATGCTGACAGCACCTGGGTTTTAACTTAACCTAAACAACACACATGTATTAATAGCACCAACCATATATGCTCAAGTGTTTTAAAGTACATTACGGATGAGTACTGCAATTAGCTCTTCTTACAGAGGGTTCTGTTACTTGAATTGCAGTTAGTCAGAATCAGCCTTTTAAGTGTAGTCGTAATCACCTATATTTTTACTTTCTCCCTCTGGAATGGTAGATAACACCTATTGAAAGCTTATACCATGCTCCATGCTCTTATACCAGCATTTTACATGTATTAACCCACTTGATCTTCACAGCACCCCTAACAGTTGCCTTACTGTTATCCATTTAACAAGGAGAAATCTCAAGTCACTTGTCCATCCTCACGCTGCTTGTACCGGGCAGTTTCAAGATTAAAACCCAAGCATTTGGGACATAAAGTAATTTGTTTCACTGCATGAAAGACAGAACATACTCTGATTCATGAAGCCATACTGCCCTCACCAGCTGCGAAATCCTACTCTTAATTTGCTTTGCACAAATTCCGCACACAAGGCAAATTGTCTGCGCGTTAAGTCGGAAAGGCTCTTCCATCGATGTGCTGTGTTCCTCTGTCACGTCCCCATTGCCTCGGTGTGTTTTCCTCTCTACAGAGCTGATGAGAAATGTTTAATTGTCTGTCCTGGCTCTGTACACCGAAGAAAACAACATCCCCAAGGAGTCATATCCATTACCTTTTGGATCAGTGCCTTTCTAACAACACACAGCAGCCATAGACCCCCAGGGTTTGCTGTTGAGGTTCCACACCCCTCCTGTGAGGCTAGACTTTATTTTTCCTATGTAATCACTAAAGATGTCCTATTGTTGAAAAGAAAGGAATTGGTGATTGAAGTATTAGTCCCCAGCTTAAGAATTACAAAACTGAGGGCCAGCAGATCAGGCCTAATTATTATTGCTGTTCTTCCTACATGAACTTGCATTGTACTTACACATGGGCATGGAAATTACTTGTAATACGTAGATGACTTCTTATGCCTAGAATTTTGATAAAAATGGGAAGCTTCAGATGTCATGCCCTTTACGATGCTACCTGGTTTGATCCTTAAAAGCATTTTTGTCCCAAACATGGACAGTGTTCCTTTTCAAGTACTAATTTACCTGGGACACGTGGCTATTGGTCTTTTGACCATGAATATAGGCAGAGTTGGATTAGACAGGTTTCTGGCATCTTCCAGTTGATGGTTGTGGGCAGAACTCACACATACATGTGGCTAGGTCATACAGTGCCTAGGTTGACCTGGTTCTGGGGAAGACAGGTGCCAATCTGAAAGCAAAATTCAAATCCTGAGTCCCACCCAGTGCTCATTCCACTCCTCAGTATTTTTCTTTCTTTGACATAAATTTACTCCCTGCCTATAACTTCTCTTCTACAAATAATCCTTAACCACTGGCAGTCTGGTGCCTATCACCAGGACTCTGCCTCAGCTTCCCGGTGCGTGTACAGGCTCAGTCACATCCAACTTTTTGCTACCCCATGGACTGTAGCCCATCAGGCTCCTCCTCTGTCCATGGGGATTGTCAAAGCTAAAATACTGGAGTGGGTTACCATGCCTTCCTCCAGGGGATCTTCCCAATCCAGGGATCAAACCCAGGTCTCCCACATTGCAGGCAAATTCTTTACCATCTGAGCCACCAGGGAAGCCCAAGAATACTGGAGTGGGTAGCCTATTCCTTCTCCACGGGATCTTCCCAACCCAGGAATCGAACCGGGGTCTCCTGCCTTGCAGGTGGTGCCTCATGTATATTTTAGATATCTGCATATAGAATTTCATTCTATGAAGGTACCTTAATTTATTTGTAAGGTTCCTGATGGTGGGCATTTAGGTAGTTTGCAATCTTCAGTGATTACAAATATTACTGAAATTAAAAGTTGGGTTTTTTTTTTTTTTTTTTACACATGCCTGCAAATATCTCCAAAAAAAAATTTATCAAGGTAGTATTTTTTTTTTTATCTCACTGTTCGACATTCAGGGACCTCATTTATCCAGTTAGGGATCAAACCCATGCCCCCTACACTGAGAGCATGGAGTCTTAACCACTGGACTTCCAGGGAAGTCCCTCAAGGTAGTATTTTCTTTGACTTATCTCCTTTGATTCTCTTAGCTATGCAACTGCCTATAGAACCATTCCTTTTTTACCCTCATCCTTCAAATTTGAGTCTTTATGACCTGTCGCTTAAATTATTACAATAGCCCCCTAAGTGTTTCAGTCTGCCTACTCTCATCTGTATGTGTGTGTGCATGCTCAGTCGCTTCAGTCATGTCCAACTCTTTGTGACTCTATGGACTGTAGCCCACCAGGCTCCTCTGTCCATGAGATTCTCTGGGCAAGAATACTGGATTGGGTTGCCATGCCCTCCTCCAGGGGATCTTCCCAACCCAGGGACTGAGCCTGCATCTCTGCATTGAAGGCAGATTCTTTACTGCTGAGCCGCTGGAGAAGCCTCACTCTCTCCTTTATCAGATCAGATCAGTTGCTCAGTCGTGTCCGACTCTTTGCGACCCCATGAATCGCAGCATGCCAGGCCTCCCTGTCCATCACCAACTCCCGGAGTTCACCCAGACTCATGTCCATCGAGTCAGTGATGCCATCCAGCCATCTCATCCTCTGTCGTCCCCTTCTCCTCTTGCCCCCAATCCCTGCCAGCATCAGAGTCTTTTCCAATGAGTCAACTTTTCGCATCAGGTGGCAAAAGTACTAGAGTTTCAGCTTTAGCATCATTCCTTCCAAAGAAATCCCAGGGCTGATCTCCTTTAGAATGGATTGGTTGGATCTCCTTGCAGTCCAAGGGACTCTCAAGAGTCTTCTCCAACACCACAGTTCAAAAGCATCAATTCTTCGGCGCTCAGCCTTCTTCACAGTCCAGCTCTCACATCCATACATGACCACAGGAAAAACCATAGCCTTGACTAGACGAACCTTTGTTGGCAAAGTAATGTCTCTGCTTTTGAATATGCTATCTAGGTTGGTCATAACTTTCCTTCCAAGGAGTAAGCGTCTTTTAATTTCCTGGCTGCAGTCACCATCTGCAGTGATTTTGGAGCCCAGAAAGATAAAGTCAGACACTGTTTCCACTGTTTCCCCATCTATTTCCCATGAAGTGATGGGACCGGATGCCATGATCTTCGTCTTCTGAATGTTGAGCTTTAAGCCAACTTTTTCACTCTCCACTTTCACCTTCATCGAGAGGCTTTTTAGTTCCTCTTCACTTTCTGCCATAAGGGTGGTGTCATCTGCATATCTGAGGTGATTGATATTTCTCCCGGCAATCTTGATTCCAGCTTGTGTTTCTTCCAGTCCAGTGTTTCTCATGATGTACTCTGCATAGAAGTTAAATAAACAGGGTGACAATATACAGCCTTGACGTACTCCTTTTCCTATTTGGAACCAGTCTGTTGTTCCATGTCCAGTTCTAACTGTTGCTTCCTGACCTTCATACAAATTTCTCAAGAGGCAGGTCAGGTGGTCTGGTATTCCCATCTCTTTCAGAATTTTCCACAGTTTGTTGTGATCCACACAGTCAAAGGCTTTGGCATAGTCAATAAAGCAGAAATAGATGTTTTTCTGGAACTCTCTTGCTTTTTCCATGATCCAGCGGATGTTGGCAATTTGATCTCTGGTTCCTCTGCCTTTTCTAAAACCAGCTTGAACATCAGGAAGTTCACAGTTCACATATTGCTGAAGGCTGGATTGGAGAATTTTAAGCATTACTTTACTAGCGTGTGAGATGAGTGCAATTGTGCAGTAGTTTGAGCATTCTTTGGCATTGCCTTTCTTTGGGATTGAAATGAAAACTGACTTTTTCCAGTCCTGTGGCCACTGCTGAGTTTTCCAAATTTGTTGGCATATTGAGTGCAGCACTTTCACAGCATCATCTTTCAGGATTTAGAATAGCTCAACTGGAATTCTATCACCTCCACTAGCTTTGTTCATAGTGATGCTTTCTAAGGCCCACTTGACTTCACATTCCAGGATGTCTGGCTCTAGGTCAGTGATCACACCATCCTGATTACCTGGGTCATGAAGATCTTTTTTGTACAGTTCTTCTGTGTATTCTTGCCATCTGTTCTTAATATCTTCTGCTTCTGTTAGGTCCATACCATTTCTGTCCTTTATCGAGCCCATCTTTGCATGAAATGTTCCTTTGGTATCTCTGATTTTCTTGAAGAGATCTCTAATCTTTCCCATTCTGTTGTTTTCCTCTATTTCTTTGCATTGATCTCTGAAGAAGCCTTTCTTATCTCTTCTTGCTAGTCTTTGGAACTCTGCCTTCAGATGTTTATATCTTTCCTTTTCTCCTTTGCTTTTTGCTTCTCTTCTTTTCACAGCTATTTGTAAGGCCTCCCCAGACAGCCATTTTGATGTTTTGCATTTCTTTTCCATGGGGATGGTCTTAATCCCTGTCTCCTGTACAATGTCACGAACCTCATTCCATAGCTCATCAGGCACTCTATCTATCAGATCTAGGCCCTTAAATCTATTTCTCACTTCCACTGTATAATCATAAGGGATTTGATTTAGGTCATACCTGAATGGTCTAGTGGCTTTTCCCTACTTTCTTCAGTTTAAGTCTGAATTTGGCAATAAGGAGTTCATGATCTGAGCCACAGTCAGCTCCTGGTCTTGTTTTTGCTGACTGTATAGAACTTCTCCATCTTTGGCTGCAAAGAATATAATCAATCAGATTTCGGTGTTGACCATCTGGTGATGTCCATGTATAGAGTCTTCTCTTGTGTTGTTGGAAGAGGGTGTTTGTTATGACCAGTGCATTTTCTTGGCAAAACTCTATTAGCCTTTGCCCTGCTTCATTCCGTATTCCAAGGTCAAATTTGCCTGTGACTCCAGGTGTCCTAAATAGTGTTTCTTGATTTCACTGCTCAGACTATGTTACACTATGCTCAAAGATCTCCAAAGGCTCAGGACTGCTGGTTGAACTTAGTATAAACTCGCCACACCCCCTCCCGGCACTCAAGACCACACCACATTATGGTTCCTCCTTGCCTTGGGAGTCTCATACCCCCGTGATTCTCCCATATGTTTTCTGTGCTTCAGCAGAAGCAGATGGTTCATCATTTCCGGAGCTTGCTCTGTCCCTGCCTCTGTGCCTTTGGGCTCATTCTTTCCTGCGGGAGAGCCCTCCTCTTTCACGTGTCCTCCTTCATCTCTGCCCACGCAGATCCTCCCCAAACTTGAATGCTACCACCCCAGTCGTGTTTTCTGCTTCTCCCACCCCCCACTCCCCAAACGATGTGATCTCTCCCCCTTGCGCCCCAGCTGCACTCTCCCTCCCCCGCTGTTCTCATATCCTCTTTTGGATTGTAATCTTTCGTGTTGCCCGTGGTAAACCTGCTACTGCAAGCATGTATCTGCTGAAAGCCTCGTAGAATGCCTTGCATATCATAGATGTGCAAAAGGATTCATTAGGTTAAACCTTCACACTCAGTAAATTCTCTTACCCCAAATTAATCTAATCTTTCAGCTTGTGGGAAAGAGATCAAACACCTGAAGCCATTATCAAAGTAGGTTAACTTTCCAGTGCATTTGGTCAAGAACTCAAAAACACACTGGCAGTGGGAGGCAGGCGGAGTAGGAGTAGGAACCCAACGCATCTGCCTTTCCTTGCCCCTGGTGGGTCCACAGCTGCCCCTGACACAGCCCACACAGAGCAGAGTTCCTCTGGATTTGGAAAGCTTACTTCTTGCCAGCCACAGCCAACAAGGACTTCCATCCCCTATTAGGAAGAATTTACTCTAACAATCCACATACTTTCATTAAAGAGATGTTTGTAAACATCCTGGTTCTTGACACACACTCATGTCAGCAGATGGCATTCTCATGGGAAGAAATGAGGAAGGGGAGATGGTTAGGGGTGAGCGTAGAAGGCTGGATCGGATCAGTGGTCCACAAGCAGAGATCCTCTCTTTTGAGTGACCCAGAAACCTGCTTTCCCCACAAATCCCAACCTCATATTTGACAGTACTGGAAGGACACACACGGAGTCTCAGCCTTGAAGAACCTGATTTTCCAACTGCAAGCTGGGTTTCTCACTATCATCTGCAATTCCTCGTTTACAGTGAGTGGCTCTTATCTAGTTCAGTTTCTCACTCATTCACATATTTAGTGAACACCAATTGTGTATATCCCTGCTCTTAAGGGACTCAAAGACTGATGAGACGTGATGGTTCCCAGATTCTTTTGTGAAAATGCAGAAGGACAACTAAGGTTTCAGACTTACTACTCAACCCCATTCTGACCTATGTTTACCACGTCTGCCCTCACTATAGAGTTCAGATATTCAAAATCTGAGTTATTGTTATCCTCAGCATGCACTTGGTATCCTGAATGCTATTCCCAGATCTTTTTATCTTTATCTTTCCTTACCACAGGTAGTGGTATTTTGTTTGGTACCATCCTTTGCCAGATTCAATATTAATAGTATTTAATATTCTCTCTGTTGTTGAAAAGAACAATACAAAAGTTGAAATAGTAACAACAGCATATTTTATCATCTTATTTTAATTTTGAAATCACCTGTTTGGTCTCTGGATCTTTACCCTGTGCCTTTTTTGTTTGGGGCCACTGTCCAAGCCACTGTGACTTGAATCCAGGTCTTCTGACTCTGGGTCCTGGTGCAGTCTTCAAATCCTTAGCCTTATTTTAACAGCACTCACGAGGCTATTTGCAGTAGACATTTAGCCTTTCTACCTGGTCAGGTTTGACTACTGTGGACTGTGCAGAGTATGTAAATCCGAAAGTGCTCCCTATGCCCTAGTGATTCCAGAGCAGACTGGTGTTGCATGGTCAACTATACTTGGTGGAGCAGTCTTCTCTCTCTCTCGAACCTGAAATGCAGCCCATGCCTTCTCTTGACTCACAGAATTCATTGGTAGTATGAGTACCAGCAGATCCTGTCTTTCAGGGGCTACAGTGTCATCTAAATGTGAATGATGACCTCTGTTTTAGGATAGAAAAGTGCAAGCATACCAATCTGATACTCTTTTATTTGGATTTTTTTTTCCATTTTCTCCTTGGAATCAGTTTTCATAATTTTAACATGTTAAAAAATATTCAGTCATGTGCAATACGTGTGTGTGTGTGTGTGTGTGTGTGTGTGTTTCAGTCACAGGCATCTTCTTTTGAGACTCACTAGGCATGGAAAAACCTAAGCCTGGTGAAAATGCTTCCTCCTGCGTGTGTGTGTGTGTGTGTGTGTGTGTGTGTGTGTGTGTGTGTGTGTATTTCAGTCACAGGCATCTTCTTTTGAGACTCACTAGGCATGGAAAAACCTAAGCCTGGTGAAAATGCTTCCTCCTGCCCTGTGAAGTTTCAGGTCAGCTAACCATGGGGTTTGTTATATAACCTACACACTGGGCACTGGCACGAGGGGACCTCAGGCAAGGATCGCCCCTCTTGGTTTGTGACTGGCAGCTTTTCCCTCTAGTATGTGCCATAGCTACAGAGCCAGATTGGAAGGAGAGGATTTATAGGAAATCCAGCTGTGAGTTTTCGGGGTTTTTTTTCCTCTTAGAGCTGGAGGCGGGGCCAAAACCAACCTCAAACCAGGCACACCATTGATCAGGCTAGAATGATGTGGAACACAGCCTCACAGACAGCAGCTAAGCACAGGGGAAATATTAGCTGGCAGAGATAACGAAGAGGAAACACTCAGTGACAGACGCACCATCTGTCAGTTTCGGAGAAGCGATTTTCAAGAAGGCAGAAAATGAAGAAGAGAGTGGTTTTGTTTCAAAGGTACAGCACAGCCTTAAGAACGTTTTAAACAAAGTGAGCCTGTATTTCATAGAAGAGGTCCTGGCGGTGGGTAAGACAGCAGTTACTTCCTAGCTGTACTGGGAGTTTTTGTTATTGATACATAAAGTTTTCTTTGTAGTAAACTTGATATCTAGAAAGACAATCTTGTTTAACAAGAACTTGATTTAATATGGAAATCAGTGTCTCATTTTGATTATTCACTTTAAAGTGAATTGGAAAGTTACAGGAAGATACTTATTTACTCTATTTAACCTCAGAGAATTGCTTTTATCTCAGATAGACTAGAGATACTGATATCAGAACTGTCTTATTTTTTTGAACTATGGGCTAAATTACTGGAATCTTTCCTTAAAGGTAATTTAGTGAGAAAGTACCCATCTCTCAGATTTAAGAGGCTGACAGAAAATGCTGTCTATTGGATCTTTACTTCCCTGGGATCAGTTGCATAAATAGTCATAAATGTGATCTAAACTTCTACGTGCCTTTCCTAATAACGTTATTGTGTTGATGTAGTTTTTAAAGGAGGCTGCTTCTTAATCTTCTTTATAAGCTGCTATGTAAAACAATCCTGCTGTGTGTGTTTAATACATTTTCAAAGGTGTTAGTTTTAGAACAAAGTTGGACTTGTGCTGTTTGTGTTGTTGTATGTTATATCTAAGTAGTCTGCATTTGATGTCACATGTCATATGTTTTGTTACGCTGAGATTTGTGTAGTTCCGGACAGGTCTACAGTAGTGCTTTGGAATCATAAGCTTATATGAGCAATAGCAAGAAGTTTTGAGGCGGATCACAGGAGCCCCTGTATTAGAAAAAGGCAGTTCTCTTACAATTCACACAGGCAAAAGGGGCTTATTTTGCCTCAGCGTTAGCCAACTGTCTAGTCCAAACCAGAAGTGGAAGCACTGGCTGTAAACTCACAAAACCACTCAGTGTTATGGCCCAATATGGATGTCAGAACTTTGTAGCATGTGTGGGAACATGGCTGCAGTCCAACGTCTGGAATCATTTATCTTCTGGGAGAGTCCAGAAGACAACTGCTTCATGCATTTTACAGAAATCCTTGCTGATTGATTTCATTTACATAGGGCAAGCACAGTGACTGATGGTGGGGCGACCACAAGTGGGGGAGAAGTATTGATCTATTTCTGCTTTTCCTGACATCCTGATCTCATTAGTGTCCCGGCACCTTTGAATGAGATTGTGCCATTACGAGCAACCATATGGTTTCTACAGGGCCCTTTCCACCCGTTTCATAATAAATGCCACATTGATGTCTTTTCTCATTGCGGGGAGTCAGAAACTGAAAGTTGAACATTTGTCTTATTGTCTTTTCAGAAGTTTAACCTATTTCCTATTAGATTTGAGGAGTAAGAGAAAGAAAATACCAGTAGACACAGTTCTCCTTAGGCTCATCGCAGCTTAGGCAGTGAAATTTTAGAGATGTGTACAAGACAGTCTTTCTGAAATTCTGGAACATACTCTTCGTGATACATAGACTCGTATCCGTGTGTGAGGATATCAGCTTGCCAGCCAGTATTTTCCGGAGAGCTAAGTTCACATGTGCTGACATATGCTGACTTGTAACAGGGTAGCATCCAGGTCTTTTTCTAACTTGTGAAAGAATATTTGCCAGTTTCTAACAATACCCATGTCAGACTGGGTGAAGACATTTTTAATTTATTGCAAGGACCAAGGTAACAGTCAGAAGTCTTGGATTTCAGCCACTACCCTTATGCTGCTACTTTGGTGATCTTAAGAAAGATAGCTAACCTTTTAAGAAATCTGTTTCACTGCTTAAAAATACAGTGAATAATTCTAGCCATCTCTGATTTCCAGAGACACTTTAAATGTCAGCAAGATATTAATAATGTGTCTTGCTCTGTTACTTTTTAGTATATATGTCATTTATGAAGTTGCCTGTTTCCTTAGACTGAAAAAGCTGAAAAATTCTGGGTAACTGGAAAGAAGATTCTGTAATTTTACACAGTAGTACTTTTGTTTGCAACAACCTACTCTTGAAGATACTTGTACTGATCTTTTTTCTTTATGTGGAATTATCCTTTGATTTTCTCATTACAGTTTCTGGCATTGTGAAATACCAGGCATTCTCCCAAACAGGTTGAAGTTGTAGAAGTTGGATTAAGATTGGTGCAATGCTGCTTTGGTCTAGTATGCTTAAATATATATAATTTTTAAAATTCCTGATACAAGGAAATGAATGATAGTGCAAACTAGGTTACCTAATATTTTCTAACATATATATATGTGTGTGTATATATATATATATATGCATATAAATGGTGGCTCAGATGGTAAAGAATCTGCCTGCAATGCAGGAGACCCAGGTTCGATCCCTGGGTCAGGAAGATCACCTGGAAAAGGGAATGGCTACCCATTCTAGTATTCTTGCCTAGAGAATTCCGTGGCAGAAGAGCCTGGCAGGCTGTGATATCAGGGGTCACAAAGAGTTGAACACAACTTAGCAACTAAACAACAACATATAAAATATTAAAAGAGAGGACCCTTAGTGTGTTTTCATTTTAAGCCATTTTTTTTGAAGTGATGAACATGAGAGCAAGTTAGGATAGTGCAAACGGCATCAGAAGTCAGACCTGCCAATCTCAGCTGCCAATACCACCACACTCCAAACAAAACCATCCTTCTGGGCACTCTTCTTATAAGTGGCTGGTGATCAAATAATGTCTGTGGAATGAATGAACAAGTCAATCTTTTGGTATCTTTCTGAAGATATTAACTCATTCATGGTATACTATCATCACACATCCTTCAGGATGGAGTCTGAGTACCCATCTGTGGGTACTCATTACAGTGTGATAGCATATAGACTGTTTTAGTCTGGTGTCTGTCATCACCAGTAGACAAACTGTTAACCGAGTTAGTCCTACCTGAATCTTACTAACTGCACTTAGCTAACTGAAAAACAGGGCTTTCCAGGGAGCGTAGTGGTAAAAAATCTGCCTGCCAATACAGGAGATGCAAGACATGTGAGTTCCATCCCTGGGTCAGGAAGATCCAGTGGAGTAGAAAATGGCAACCCACTCCAGTATTCTTGCCTGAAAAATTCCGTAGACAAAGGAGCCTGGTGGGCTATGGTCCATGGGGTTGCAAAGAGTCAGACATGACTAAGCACACAGCACATAACTAAAAATTAAAGCTATCAATCAATTCTCTCTATTAGGAGAGAGCCTTGATTTATTTGTGACTAGATATGTTTTAAACGGAGAAGGCAATGGCACCCCACTCTAGTACTCCGGCCTGGAAAATCCCATGGACAGAAGAGCTCGGTGGGCTGCTATCCATGGGGTCGCTGAGGGTCGGACACGACTGAACGACTTCACTTTCACTTTTCACTTTCACGCATTGGAGAAGAAAATTGGAGAAGGCAACCCACTCCATTGTTCTTGCCTGGAGAATCCCAGGGACTGGGGAGCCTGGGGGGCTGCCGTCTATGGGGTCACACAGAGTCGGAGACGACTGAAGTGACTTAGCAGATATGTTTTAAAAAGAAAATATAGTCATCTTTTTGAGAAGCAGTTTGGCTGCATTTATCAAGACCTTCTTACCCAGTAAATCCCCTTCTAGGAAATTACCTTAAGGAAGTGGTTTAAAAAAAAAAAACAAACACAGTAGATAAAGCTTTCCAAAGACAGCATGATATTATTCATAAATAATATGAAAAATGGCAAATCAATTGACACTAGCATTATCTTAATAATCATAATAAAGTTTTTAATGATCCACAGTCTACCTGATCAATTATATATAATTGTGTTAACTTCAATGCTGCCTTTTTTAGACTCTTTGCAAAGAACCAGGAATATACTTGAAGCCATCAAGTTTACAACTTCTTGCTGCTGCTGCTGCTGCTGCTGCTAAATTGCTTCAGTCATGTCCGACTCTGTGCGACCCCAGAGATGGCAGCCCACTAGGCTCCTCTGTCCCTGGGATTCTCCAGGCAAGAATACTGGAGTGGGTTGCCATTTCCTTCTCCAATGCATGAAAGTGAAAAGGGAAAGTGAAGTCGCTCAGTCGTGCCCGACTCTTAGCGACCCCATGGACTACAGCCTACCAGGCTCCTCCATCCATGGGATTTTCCAGGCAAGAGTACTGGAGTGGGGTGCCATTGCCTTCTCCTTACAACTTCTTACCAGGCTTATAATTTTACTCCTCTCCCTTGTTTCTTTAATTTAGAAATTGTTGAAAATAAGGTAATCTCTGAGGCCAGTTTTAAAACTCTGTAAAGAAACAATAATCTTAGCATCAGGAGAGGCCTAAAAGGCCTGTCTTATCTGTTTTTATTAAGAAGTAGACTGTCACTGAGAGAGATGGAAATTCTAACTGGTTTAACTTTTTTCTTGAACTGAAGTTAAAAAACAGTTAAAAAGGGAAAACTTGAATCTACGTGTTAAATGACTATGAAGAAAACTATGTAAATTGTAGAAGCCTTTTATAATCCCTCATTTAATCTCCTTTTACATGGAATAACTGGCAGAAGTAAAGCCATTTTATCATAATAGTTTCTGCAAGTTATATCAGGATAAACCACAGGAATACAGGAAATAATCTCCTCTCAAATCAGGGCCCTGTAGTCAGTTGAACCCTGAACTGACTTAGAAGTTTTACAGCTTCAGCAATAAACTGATTGAGGGCCTCACTGCTGAGATTACTGTCCATCACTCACCTCTTTGTTCAAGAGGGAGGGTTTTTTTTTTCACTTCTTGGGATAATCCTTGAAATGGACCCCTACTCGTGATGCCCTTCCCTGAAGCTCTTGGTAAAGAAGCTGGAGCAAAGAACTGCTGACGGGCAGGACATTTCCCCAGCGGGCCTGGCCGCCTTGTCTTAAAAAGGGCAGAAAAGCGTATGCCTTCTTTAAAGACATTTCTAAATGGTCCTGTTGGGCATACTGCCCACCAAGTAAAGCAATCCCTGCTTCAGAGCACTCCCTGTGTAAACAGTGAAGGAATGCCAACTTCAAAATGAATACAAACCCAGTTGATAAACAGGCGAATAAATCCCCACATGGGCCACAACCAGCCCAGGAGTAAATGTCAGAGCATCAGGTCATGGGTGGAGGGAGCAGGGAAGAGTGGAGAGGAAATCCTGGAGGAAATCTGAATCTTCATAATCAGGAAAGCTCCTTGAAGTGGCTTCCTTCTTAGTTAAGCTGTGAGAGTGAGGAGAAGCGCCTTCCCAGGGTAGTTGGGTGTGGTGGCCTACACCCTGGCGTGGCAGTTTACACCTTGGTGGCAGCTTTCGAACGCCAAGTGAAGGTGGTCAGTTTTGTAGCCTGAGTCGAGCCAGGCTGGTTGCCTGAGCTAGAGGCGTGTAAGAGAGCCAGCTGCTGAAATCCCCAGCGCAGGAAGCTCTGACAGAATACCAAGGAAGGGCGTGAGTGCAGACAGCAAGCCAGAGGGGAGGGAGTTAGTTCAAGGCAGTAGTGCCCTTCCCCTTCAGCCTCTGCACAGGAGCCTCTGGGAGGCCCGTTACTCTACAGTCTGCAAAAGGCAGCTGGATGCTGTCTGAATTATTGCTTGTGGGTCTAGAATTTAAGCTCACTCTACTGCCTCAGAGAAGATTATGCTCTAAAAGCTTCTTGGAATTACTGGTTCTGTACTTGCTGCAAGAGAACAATGATTTAGAACAATCTCCTGAGAACCACTGTTCTTTCCACATGTGCTTATTATCCTGCACATTGGACCGTTTGTACTGGGCCTGACCAGGGAGCCACTATACACATTATGAGCAGGTCTGGGGAGGAGAAACCCAGCACGCACATGAGATACCCTTGAATTAACCATAAATTATTCCATGAAAAGAACCCTTATGTAACATGGAGGCATTCTGTCTGCTGTTCTTTGGGTCTTGCAAGTACTTGAATAAAACCACAAGATGGTTAAACAACAATAGTGGGTGCTCAGTCTAAATAAAAGCAGTTTATTTTCAGCAGAGTGTCGAACTCCAAACTAAGGACTTCTCCGTGCCAGGCATTACAGCAGAGAAAAATAAGATATGTGTAGCTTTAGAGTTTACTACCAAAGTCTCCGACTCCGTGTTGGTTTAAGCTATAATTTTATTTTTTTTTTCAGTCACCCTGACATTCACTGATTTGGTGTTGGTATATTACTTCTGTAAAGGATCTAAATCCCTATCTTACTTCATTTCTCTTGTCTCGAAATCCATAGCTAGTAACATTGCATATTGCATTTCAACAAACATTTATTGATCATTGACTAAGTGTGAGGAGCTATGAGAAGCAGACAGACCTGTAACACCTGCTCAGGGATATTATAGTCCCGTCTTTGGGGCAAATATGGACACAGTTCAAGGGAGAATGACTTTTATACTAATTAGAGGCATAAGGAGATACACTATGGAGCACACATTTAAATCAGCTGGAAGAATCAGAGAGCTCCATGGACAATATGACATTTGAGCACAGCCAGGAAACACCAAGAGATGTTAATTTAAGGCAAAATAGAAAACAGACATTCATAGATAAAAGAATATATGTCAAAAAACACGAAGACTTTATTTTTAATATTTATCTTTACTTTTTAAGTATTTATGGTTATTTGGCTGCACTGGGTCTTTGCTGCGGCACATGAACTCTCAGTTGTGGAATGTGGAATCTAGTTCTCTGACCAGGGATCAAACCCAGGGCCCCTGCACTGGGAGTGCTGAGTCTTAGCCACTGGACCTTCAGGGAGGTCCCAAAACATGAACACTTTAAAGTGTTGTACGTGTTCAAGAATAGACACAGGGTTTCCCCTGAGTGGTCAGCATGACTAGACTTCGGGGGGTATGAGGAGACAGCTGCATCAGGAAATGGGGCTGAAAAGGCAATTGGGGTTAGAGCTTTGAAGGCTTTTAGATATTATTTCCTAAGTCACACATGGTTATTGACAGTTTATGAGGAGGCTGATTTTTAGTGCAAGTGTTTGTTGCTCAGTCATGTCTAAGTCTTTGTGACTCTATGGACTGTAGCCTGCCAGGTTCCTCTATCCATGGAATTTTCCAGACAAGAACAGTGGAGTGGGATGCCATGTTCTTCTCCAGGGGATCTTCCTGACCCAAGAATCAAACTCGGGTTTCCTGCATTGCAGGCAGATTCTTTACCAGGTGATTTTTAACTTGTAATTTGGGAGGAATGTTCTGGTAAAAGGGTAGATTGGAGAGGAAGCAATGATACCATGTATGGGTCCATCCACAGCCCATATCCCTCCATTCCATCAACTAATATTAATTAGGGACCTGTTGTGCATCAGGCCCTATTTTAGGCTATGGAGACATATCAGTGAGCAAAATAGCAGAACATTTCCTGCCCTCATGGAGCTTATGTTCTAATGGAGAAGACATACAGGGAACAACGTTAATGTTTATCTTAGTGGCAATTAATAAGGAAAATGAGTACAATAGGGCAAGATGGTATGAATGTGAGCAAGAGGGATTAAGTTTTCTGAAAAGGTGTCTAGGGAAAGTCTCTTTGAAGAAGGGACTCAAATGAAGATGCAAAGGAAGGAGAATGGAAGAGAGTATATGTGGATTCTGAGGCAAGAGCATGTCAAATGAGGAAACAGAAAAGGCCAAGGCTCTGGTGCAGGTGAGTCTGGGGTGCTCAGATGACTGTCTAGTTGAGCCAGTCCTGGACAGAAGAAGGAGGAGGAAAAGGGGGAGATATTTCAACAAAAGCATCCCTCTGTGACTGGTGGGTTTGGCTAATAAGGAAAAGGTCAAAGAGGGTTTGGGAGAGGGGGAGCGTGGGTTTACACCAAATGACTCAGGTCCAAGTATTTGGTGTTAAGACAGTTTTGTAGGGTGGTCGGGATGACCTCATCAAAGGAAGAAGTGAAATCAGCCATGAGTGAGTAAGTAGCATGGGATGAGGGCTGGGAACTGGTAATCAGTTGCAAAGTTTGATCTAGCTGCTGAGAGGGATAGGAAAAGAACTCTATAGCATGTGAATATAAGGACTGATGAACAGTGTTTTTAGCTTACCTGTTGGTTGTTTATCTGTTCAGCAAACACATATTAGCACTTACTGTGTGATTAGCGCTGTACTGAATGCTGAACATACAAAAGAGGAGTGTGCTTACTGACAGAGAGGACAGAACATTTCTAAACATACAGAATGTATTCCTTTATTAGAGTGGAGGGGGCTTCCCTGGTAGGTCAGTTGGTAAAGAATCTGCCTGCAATACAGGAGACCCAGGTTCGATCTCTGGGTCAGGAAGATCCCCTGGAGAAGGCAAAAGCAACCCACTCCAGTATTCTTGCCTGGGAAATCCCATACAGAGGAGCCTGGCAGGCTATAGTCCATGGGGTCTCAAGAGTCAGACATGACTTAGCTACTAAACCACCATTAGATTGGAGAGAATGAGATAACGTAATATTTAACTTCTCACAATAAGCCCACTCACAATACAGACAACTTTTACTGGGCTGATCCTTAAGAGGTCGATATTAAAACAAAAACAAAAAATATTCTCTTCCCTCTTGTATAGAGTTGGTTCAGTTAAAACCAAATAGTTGTAATTTTCAACCATTGTGTGTGTGTGTGTGTGTGTGTGTGTGTGCACTCAGCCATGTCTGATTCTTTGCAACCCCATAGACTTTAACCCTCCAGGCTCCTCTGTCCATGGAACTCTCCAGGCAAGAACACTGGAGTGGATTGCCATTTCCTCCTCCAGGAGATCTTCCTGACCCAGGGATCCAACCTGCATCTCTTGTGACTCCTGCCTCAGCAGGCAGATTCTTTACCAGCTGTGCCACTTGGGAAGCCCTGCTTAAACCTGTCTGTAAAACTGAGTTTCCAATCAGCATGCTCTGAGGTGCATCTCATGGATGTGGGTATGCTCTAAATGGATCTAGGGATGCTGAAGATACTAATCCTCTCAGCCTTTGGGCTGGCTGAGCAGGGTCTGGGGTAGCCAAAGACTCCATCTGGCTCCAGCAGCCTGGTCGTTTACCCCAGTGTGTGGTAAAAATGCAGCGTAGGCCAGGTTGAGAAGAAAATGTTGGGAAGCATGTGATCAGAAACGGCCCTCCAATATGCCAGATCTTTACCCCATGTTTCCAAGCATAGTGGCTTCACACTCTCGAATGTACACGCCTGTAAATAACAAGATTTTGAGTGGTATTCTCTGTATAGCTATCTGTAATTTCTGTTTTGGGGGTGTTTTTTTGTTTGTTTTTGTTTTGGGGTGTACCACTCAGCTTGTGGAATCTTAGTTCGCTGACCAGGGATTGAACTCAAGGCCATAGCAGTGAAAGCACAGAGTCCTAACCACTGGACTGCCAGGGAGCTCCCTGCATTTTTTATAAAAAATACATGTTCCACTGTTATTAATTATCTCAAGTCATAAAGGCCAAAGATCATCAACAGTTGCATACATCTTCATTTCGAACAATCTTCTAGAGAATTTTAATTATTCCAGTTGACTTCTTGTCAGGTCTGAACATATTTTCATCGTTCTTACCTTGTAGATGTGATCTGCTGTAGTCCCAGTACTGGAGGGAGGGAAATTTCAACTTTGTCACTTTCTGGTTGACTACTTACGCTAGTAATTAATATCATCTTCTCTCCATACTTTCTCTGCAAGAATCTTTTTAAGTGACTTCTCCATTCTATGAAGGTTAGTTTGATTAAAAGTAAGCAATGTATTGGGCTTCCCTTGTAGTTCAGTTGGGAAAGAATCTGCCTGCAATGCAGGAGACCCGGGTTTGATTCCTGGGTCAGGAAGATCCCTTGGAGAAGGAAATGGCAACCCACTCCAATATTCTTGCCTGGAAAATCTCATGGACAGAGGAGCCTGGCAGGCTACAGTCCATGGGGTCGCAAGAGTCGGACTCAACTTAGCAACTAAACGACCACCACCAAGCAATGTATTCCACGTATTTTCTCAATCAGGTACATGTATGCTGCCATACATCGTGACGCTTGGCAGTACTGGAAATGTGCATGGACATATGAGGACCAGTGCCCCACTTCTGTACTCTGACTCTCGCCCTCCCTCAGAATACACTAGCAGACCTGCAGCTTAAGGCGGGGAGGGGTGCGGTGTGTGTGCTCTGTGTGCTCAGTCGCTCAGTCAGGTCCAACTCTTTGCAACCCCAGGGACTATAACCCGCCAGGCTCCTCTGTCCATGGAATTTTCCAGGCAAGAATACTGGAGTGGATGGCCATTTCCTCCTCCAGGGGATCTTCCCAACCCAGAGATGGATCCTGCATGTCCTGTTGGCAGGCGGATTCTTTACAGCTGCACCACCTGGGGAGCCTAACGCCTTGTATCAAATCCTGATATTGAATCCTGGCATAACATTTTCTTAAAATATCAAAAAATACTTAAATATTTAAAATAGACACAAATGGAAATTTCTAATATATTCATCTGCATCCTATTTTGGAGACCATTTCCCTCATGCCCTATAAAGAGTCATTGCCCCTCTCCTTAACCTAGTGACACAAGCTGTTGGTTATTATATGGTTCTCATCTGCCAACCACAGTACAGATACAAGCTCATTTCATCCTCACAGCCATCCTTTGAGGCAAGATTGCTATCTCCATTTTACAGATGAAAAAACCGAGGTTCAGAGAGGTTCATTAATGTGTCCAAGGTGGCGTTGGCTGTAAGAAATGGACAGTTGAAACATAAGATTTTTGCTATCTTAATTACTTCCTTCCTTCTCTTAGGGCTAAGGTAATTTGCCATCTTGTGTCTAAAACACTTAGTCCCAGAAAATAAAAGAATTTGGAGTTCTCAAGACATTCTTTGGGATAATACTGATATGGGTGCTATATGTCTGTTTCTCACCTTAAATTGTAGCAGCATTGTGCCTGGTTTGTATCCATGCCACAAGCCTGGTTGCTATGGCGTCCTTCATAGTAGGAAAATATTTGTCAGCTCCAGGTGGCTGGAACACCAGACAGGCTTGCTGATAGTTCAGTGAATAGGAATAATGATTTGGCGAGTTACGGGGTAGTAAGCAGAGAGAAAAACAAAAACTCCAGGGACTCTGATGAAACAGGCCAAGGATTTTCACTCTATGTTTCCACCACTACACAACTTCAAGTTCAGTCAGCTGGGTTAGAGACAGACTAAATCTGCAAAGATGAAATTGGAGGCTACTGAAATAACATCCCTTTGCTGTGAGTTCATATAATGCCTTAGAATAAAATGTGTTGTCCCAGTAAAATTAAGTTGCCATATCCAAAGTAGTGGCCGCATTAGACGCTTTAATTATTGTTCATTGACTTAAATCATCTCCTCAGTCATGATTTATTCTCCTTGAACATGATTATCTCCAGATAATGTTCTCTTCCAGTAAGAAGGGAAGAACAAAGGAAAATAAATAAAACACAATTTACTCAAATCTCAGAAAAGTTCTTGCACAAGAAATGAAGAAGCATGGGAACATATGAGTTCTTTTATAAAAACAAGTTTTTCCTTGAAGTCACTGCAAGATTGCAGCTCACATAGCATATTGGTATGTGTATATGTTTTTACAAGAGGGGGCTGTGTCACCAGAAAAACGTGACTCAGTCTCTACAGTCATTTTTTAATGACTAACAGTATACATAATATCCTTTAAAAAAAAAAAAGAGCAGTTTATAATTCATTTCTCATTTTTAAAAAAGTTCATTTTCACTTTTTCTGAAGAAGCCTGTATCTGGGAATTGAGAACCATTTTTCTTTTCATCTTAATTCTTAACTATTTTAAATTTGTCCTATATTCTGCCCCAAACCAACAAACCATTATAAGTTTGAAAAGTTTTGTACTAACAAACATACAAATTATAATTTATAATAAAGCAGTAGCATTCTGAATCCTTAACATGATGTTTAAGTGCCTTCGCTTAATGCTTGTTAACCTATTTTATGTACTCTTCCCATAAAAGAATCTACATTTACAAGATACATATATCGGAGAGGGGAGTGGTTCTTGTGTGTTAAGATTCAGTCAAAACACTTTTTTAAAGTGAAAAAAGTTAATCTCCTTCGTAAACTGGATTTCATAGCAGAATATTCCCAAAATGAAATACTAACTAGCCCTCCATATTTAAGATTTATTTACAAAAGTTCATTTAGCACATGATTTTAAGGTAATAGCATTGTTTTTGAGCAATCTGTTTTTAAAAAGTGAAGTATATTTATGGTTCACAAGTCATCTGATTTTTATTTTTTTATTTATCAGGTTATTAGGTATGGGCTGTGTTCATTGCCCCATTCCTGTGGCTTTTCTACTGAGTTAAGTCTATTGACTATAAGTCCAGACTGAGGCAAGAAGGGACAGGAAAAAAGTATTTCTGTGCTCTTGCTTCTACCTAGGAAGAATTCTTTCTTTCTTTTTCCCTATATGAGTGAAAAGAAGCTCTAACAATCCCTGAGACCTCTGGGATAATTCTGGACTAGTAACTAACTGAAAAAAACAACATGAAAACCTCAACTTTAAAGAAATTTCTTTTTGCGTCAGCCCTGAAAGGGGGGAAAAAGAGCATAATCCCTCTCACACTTAGTTAGCAGTGCTATAAGGAATTCTGACTGGCTTGATAATCACCATGGAGCCTCAGAGTACTTGGCTAGTAGATAGCTAAATTTAATTAATAGTACAGATTGTCAGATAAACCTCCTCATTTATTTTACAGCTCTGTGTACTTTCTCTGTTCTGCCCCCTCAAGTTAGGGTCTTCTCTTCGTCTCCTTGTTTGCCGCTTGCCTGGCTAGAACACCGCAGCAGGGCCACTTGGAGCATTGAGGCTCCCTGAAGAGTGCTTCAGGCTTCAGGCTGTGAGGGTTTGAATCCCGGCCCTGTCCCCATCTGCGTGCACGCTTTGCTGCTGCTGGTCCCCAAAGTGGTGATGGCGATGTCTGCCTCAGAGTCTCAGGACGGTGCAAGGTCACACCCGAAAAACCTGCTTCTGTGCTTCCTCTGGGTGTATGGCCTGTAAAAATGCTGTCAGTATGATGCCCTCATTGTTTCTGCTCCTCACCTTTTCCTAAGCTCCTGGAGACTTCAGCCTGCCTGGAACCCTAATGTCTCCACCTAGAACCTTCCGAAGAAAGTCAAAACCTTGAGGAAAATATTGCCTGATGCATCAGCTTTTCTCCTCCTCCTTATCACTGACAATCCTCACTTTCATCAGTTTAAGTACCATCACCTCTCTTTTTGCACCTCAGCTTCTCTGTTGCAGTGATGACATATGCATTTAATGGCTATTAAGGTATGAATAAATAAATGGAGAAATTATGTGAGTGAATGTTTTCTTTCATTTGGTTGCTTTTTTTTCATTTATAATTTAAACCCTACCTTTTTTCAAAAAGATTTGGAAGAGCTTTTCTGTTGGTATCACTTATTCCCATTTAGTTATGCTGAGGACTAAAACTGGAGCAGAACCTGTGGTTTGCCTCATAGTGCTTCCACTGTGTGGCCTGAACACGTTATTTAATCTCTCTGAGCATTAGTTCCTTCCTGTGTGAGACAGGGATGATAATACCACTGTAGAGGTTGTTGTGAGGATGAAGTGAACCATTGTGTTCAGAGCATAAAGCATTTAGCATCAATGCCTGGCACATAGTATCAACAATAATCATGCAGATACCTTCTAACACAATATTCGAGCATCATAAGAGAGAATTAAAACCAGAATCGAATGGAGGCTGTGGACCCTATAAAACTTCCTCGAATAATTTGTATCAGGGAGAACATTCATGAATATGCATTTTGAACACTGTAATATTCTAGTGACAGTATTTATTTCAAAGAATGCAAATTCCAATAACAAGTAAGGACGATTATGATGAACAGGTTAATGAATAATGGAAGCAAAGTTACCAATATACTGTGTTAGCCTGTAAGTAGCTTATTCTCTGTTTAGGAAACACTCCAAATATGGCAAATGTTTATCTCCAGTCAAACTACAAAATGCCTAAAAGCCTTCATAGGCTCTAGAATTTTTTTTTTCTTTTTTGGCCTTTCTGATAATAACTATTTAGTAAGTTGCCCAAGCATGTTTTACTATAGCACTGTGTGCCCGATATGGTGTCAGGTGTGGTGGGACTGACTGAGAAGTTGGAGACTCCAGTCCACATATTCCTATAACTCCATTTCAGAGACAGCAGTTCAGGGCCGCACACACCCAGGGCCAGATTGCCTGGCGGATTTGCAGGCTGAGTGCAGTGTGAGGTCATTTACCCAGACATTTTAATAACTGTCTTATAATAATTGACTGCCTTTAAAAATGCACTTTTATTCATCTCCCTCCAGTCAGAGTCCTGTCTTCTTGTCTCTATTAGAATTGAATGACAAGACAGAGAGAGATCAAAAACGGTACATTTAAGGATAAAATTGAAGAAAAGGAACCAGTTGGGGTTAATGTCTAGGACAAAGATGCAGCCGCAGAGGCCACGGTTTCTCGGGATGCTTTGCTTGCTGTGTCAGAGACCACAGTATGAAATCACACAGACGTTTGGATTAGAGCTCATCAACAATGGTTTCCTAGCAACAAAGTGTTAGACCAACCCTAACTTTCCTACAACTTTCCTATATTGGTTTTCTTGGATTCAGGTAGCAGGGGTGTGGGTAGAGTCTGGGGTCGTGTCTCCTGAACGTACGTATGCTTTATCTTCTCTGGAGTCCTGTGACCCTGTACCAAGGAGATGTTGATTTCAGATACTCTCAGCATAACGTTTCATCTTACAAATCATAGCATTTTAGAGCCCTAAAAGGGACCTCATTTTATTGGTGAGAAGATTGGATCAGGGAGGTCACCGTGTTGTGCCCAAGGTCACACAACTAGCTGGTCAGTTGATTATTTTATTTGGCATCTCTTGACTCTCTTTCGGAGCAAAAACTTATTCCATAAACATCTTTGATTCCTACAGGCTATCTCTCTCTCCTTTTTTCTAATTTCCTGAATATATACATTTTTTTCCCAAAAAAATTTAAAAGGAAATTTTTATAAACCTCCTGGTACACAACAGGATGGACTATGACTAAGCAAATAGTTTTTAAAAATCAAATTCAAGGCCTTCAAAATTACTTAGCTTACCATCTAATACTATCTATTAATCAGTGGTGGGCCAATCATTAAAGCTTCCTAAAGAAAAATACACTTAAAAAGTTGAAAATCATGTATATAGTTTAAGAAAAAAAACATGGCTTCATTTTAGTAACTATTTAAGTCATAAGTTATTAAACATACCTTGTAAATTGTTTACAAAATTCCAAAGTCTTTTTGAGTATAATAATGCATTGAAGTAACACAGTTTTTTGCATGTTTGTTTTGAATGCTTGGATTTTTTTTCTAAAACAGTATGTTGTTTATGTTGGGCACATTGAAAAATGAGTGCAATATTACAACTGCATCCTCTATTTTTGGTCTATCATGATGGCGATCCTAAAAGCTGCAGGCTTAAAAACACTTGGGGTTTTGTTTTCATGCCTATCTCAGTAAATCTTTAAAATATTTGTTAAATAAAACAAGCTCAAGGCAAAATGAAGGCCAAACAGGGCATTCATTAGCCACAAAGAACTTTAGCCAAATATTTACTCATGGATTAATGTGAACTTACTGGGTGATCACAGGGTACCTAGTACAGTGAGAAGCTTGTTTTATCCTGGAGGGAGTTGGGCAGCTAAATTTCAAAATAACATAAATCTAGAGTTAGATTTGGAATCGTCATTTTTGCAGTAGTATTTAAAGTGATTTAGAGTGGGTGGAAGTTGAAAGAGAGGTGAAGCTTAAGGTGGTCATTTTAGTCGATGAAATCCAGAATACTACCTAGGACAGGGCAGACAGGGAGCAAAGGGCACAGAAAGCCGTTCTGTAGATGGGAGAAGAACTGAGCCAAGCAAAAAAAAATTGTGCTTAGAAAGATAAAGTTGAGAACAGAGTCAAAATTTATGACTTGAGAAATAGCTATGAACTACATACTATCCATAATAATGGCACCAATACATAGGAAAGACAACAGGGCCTTTCTTTGTTAGAAGGAGGCTTGTACACAGCAGCCAGGTCATAAAATACCAGGGTGCTGAAATACTAGTGCTGGACTCGCCATCTAGGTGCCAGCCAGAGGATAGCTTATTGCTGTAGTTTCCTCCTTTCTCATTCCTCCCTCTGCCCCTTGCCTCATTTTTTTTATAACTAAAGATCAGTTATATCCAGAGAACTCCCTCGCAGTCCAGTGGTTAAGGCTCTGTGCTTTCACTGTAAGGTGTATGAGTTTGAGCCCCAGTTGGGGAACTAAGATCAGAAAAGCCTTGTGGCCAAAAAAAGAGAAAAAAAATTAGTTATATCTAGTCATTAAATACTAGTGTTAGATGATAAAAGCCACTTTGGAGATTCCAACCAAATTGTAAATGTGCCTGCTTTCACCTCTTGTGAATATACTAAGGAATTTTTAAAATCTCAATATGTATCTCTTCCTTATGAATGTTATTCCTGATGTTAATTCCTAAACAATAAAAAGGAAGGAAATGAAACATTTTTGAATGATAAAAAATGTAAACGTGTTAGTCACTCAGTCATGTCAGACTCTTTGGGATCCAATGGACTGTAGCCCACCAGGCTCCTCTGTCCATGGAATTCTCCAGGCAAGAATACTGGAGTGGGTCGCCATTCCCTTCTCCAGGGGATCTTCCTGACCCAGGGATCGAACACAGGTCCCCTGCATTGCAAGCAGATTCTTTACTGTCTGAGCCACCAGAGAAGAAGCCCCTTTGAATGACAAAAAAAGAAACATAAATACAAGATGTGGAGTCATTGGTACCTCCTTGATAGGCCCTACACATCTGTCCCTGGATCCAGTCACAGTTAGTTTGAAAAGGAAACACCAAAGGTCACTTCACAGTCTTAAACCTAGAAATCAGGTTGAGCCTGAAAATAATTACAAATATGTAAGGGATCTGTCGGAGAAGGCAGTGGCACCCCACTCCAGTACTCTTGCCTGGAAAATCCCATGAACGGAGGAGCCTGGTGGGCTGCAGACCATGGGGTCGCTAAGAATTGGACACGACTGAGCGACTTCACTTTCATGCATTGGAGAAGGAAATGGCAACCCACTCCAGTGTTCTTGCCTGGAGAATCCCAGGGACAGAGGAGCCTAGTGGATTGCCGACTATGGGGTTGCACACAGTTGGACACGAATGAAGTGACTTAGCAGCAGCAGCAAGGGATCTGTGGATTTTGTTATTGTTATTAAGGCAAAAGTATCTTAACCTCCCGTCATTCTCACGGACTAGTCTGATGGGGGCAAGAAGTTTCTTCATGCTGAGAACATGAGGCCAGGAAACCTTCCCACAGTCAGCATCCTCTCATTAAAGTCTTGATAACACCAAATTGCTTTTTAAATGCCTCGTACTCTATAAAGCTGATGAGCAGTGAAATAAATCTGTTCAGTCAACGGAGATTGGGTTTATTCTCAGGGGTGGCAGGAGGTGGGTACGTCAAGGAGAAGGGACTGAACTGAATCCTTTTCACAAGAAATTATTTCACAATCTATCTTAGTGTGTGGTGCATATTGAAAGTTGGGTGCTTTCCATGAAAGCAAAAATGGACATAAAAGACAAAAGAGTTTCCTAGTGATATTTAGAGTGAAGTTGATTATGTGCACGTAGGAGCAAAGCATGCCAGAAATTTTTCTCAGAATTAACTTCTGTTGTGCATTTTGATTTTTCATGTGTATACTCTTATGACTCATCCAACTTTCATCACTGCATTCAATGAACACTGGCCAGATACCTGCTTTTTTCCAGGCACAAGGGGGGATTTGGTGTCAGATAAGGTTGCAGTCACTTCATGGGAAATAGATGGGGAAACAGTGGAAACAGTGTCAGACTTTATTTTTCTGGGCTCCAAAATCACTGCAGATGGTGACTGCAGCCAGGAAATTAAAAGACGCTTACTCCTTGGAAGGAAAGTTATGACCAACCTAGATAGCATATTCAAAAGCAGAGACATTACTTTGCCAACAAAGGTCTGTCTAGTCAAGGCTATGGTTTTTCCAGCGGTCATGTATGGATGTGAGAGCTGGACTGTGAAGTAGGCTGAGCACCGAAGAATTGATGCTTTTGAACTGTGGTGTTGGAGAAGACTCTTGAGAGTCCCTTGGACTGCAAGGAGATCCAACCAGTCCATTCTGAAGGAGATCAGCCCTGGGATTTCTTTGGAAGGAATGATGCTAAAGCTGAAACTCCAGTTCTTTGACCACCTCATGTGAAGAGTTGACTCATTGGAAAAGACTCTGATGCTGGGACGGATTGGGGGCAGGAGGAAAAGGGGACGACAGAGGATGAGATGGCTGGATGGCATCACTGACTCGATGGACATGAGTCTGAGTGAACTCCGGGAGTTGGTGATGGACAGGGAGGCCTGGTGTGCTGCGATTCATGGGGTTGCAAAGAGTCAGACATGACTGAGCGACTGATCTGATCTGATCTGAAGGTTGCAGTTCCTATCCTCAAAGTGTTACAGTCTCAGCCAACTAAAAGTATGTTTGCCTTGAGGACAAGATACTCTGCTCCTGGTGCAGGCCAACCTTGGCTCTCTTGACAAAGCATCAAGCTTCCAAGGTCTCCTGGGCACTGGTACTTCCGCTGGTGGGTGGAGGACAGGGCAAGGTAAATCACTACCCCTGTGCCTTTGCACAGACTTCCGTCACCACCTCCAAGGGAGGCTGGGAGTCACCCTCCACCCGTATGTTTGTTAAATACTTAGCTTATCTCTGCTGTAATTTTTGAATTCTTAATTTAAAAAATTTACCATAGTAAAAATATCCTCTTAGTAAAAAGCTGAACTGGAAAGCTAAGACTTTTACTACATCCAATTTATATTAATGACAAATAGGGAGGTTAGTTTCAATGAAACAGATGCCCTTCCAATAACTTATTTTTGAGTAGGTCTCAGATTTGCACCATCAGACTTTTCATGAATGTGAGATTGATGAATTTGCTTTTTATTTCTTCTACCCTCCATCCTTCCTGAAGTTGCAAATTAGCAGCAGAAAAGTGGAGAATGGAATCAGGACCCTAGAGGTAAATCAAGTAGTAAAAATGCACAATTCAGGACATTACTGTAATGATGACCATTTATCTTCTAAGAAATCCAGAGTCGGCTGTGCTCGGCAGCTCACTTTAATATGGATGGAGAGGGACTCCTCTGCCCTCTGTCTGCCTTCCAGTTCTTCTCATCTCAACCCCCCCAGTTTGAGGCAGTTACAGAAGAGGAAGTTCAGCCACAAGTTGAAAGGACAGGAAGTGACTCATAGTTCCCCCAGGGGTCAGGTGAGTGGGTAGTGAGGGAAGGCTGGGAGAGAGAATTCCTGATTAGAAAAGTAGCCCAGATGGGAGAGTGGCCAGGGCTGGAATTTCAAAAATGACAGTGACATCAGCATTCAGGAGCCTCCCCCAGTTTCCCAGATGAGCATCTCCAAGCACTGCTGTGAGTCGTTCCCCATTTATTTTCACAGCATGATTGGAGACAAGGAGGTGTCAATATGAAGCCTGAAAAGAATGATTGCAAATCCTGGGAGCAGAGTTTCATAGGATGTTTCTGGCAGAATTTATTCATAAATTAGTGCAGTCTGGGTTTTACTAATAGAAACCGTTATGCCAAAGAGAATTTTAAAACCTAGAACTCGTGAACCTAAGAGGTATGGATTTGTTCTTGTTTTTGTTTTTTGTTGTTGTCTTGGGACCATTAACTTCAAATTTGCTGATACCATTAGTGTGTTATGAAGTAAGTGACAGTTATGGAACATGTAATTAAAAATATGCTGTTTAGACTATAAATAGAAACCACACTTGACGGCGAAGAGAAGCACAGAATTTAAAGCAGTTATGAACATGAGTACCTACAGGACACACAAGGGTATTTTTTGTACCAAGAAGGAGGAAGTCTTTTAGAAACATCATCTTTGCTACTTGTAGTCAACTGCGGAATGTTTTAAAACTATATACTTAGGTTCTTTAAGGGCATGTAAGAAAGATTTGAAAGTTTCAAAGAAAAGATTAACCACTGGAATTTTAACGTAATTCTTGAGTGCTTCCTTGATGAGGAGAGAGTTCTGTTCGCTACTAAAACACTCTGTTGGAAATGTGAGTAAGTGGAACATACTTCACCTTACATTTTAGTTCTGTTTAAGAGTTTGATTCATGAGAAAATGTGTGGTTCTTTCTGTTCCCAAGGTAATCCTCTCTCCCGGTGACTGTACTTTGAGGCTGTGGTGCAAATCCATGGTGTTCCTTTTTTTTCTTTTTTTTAAAATGTGAATGAAAACAGTAGGGAAGGAAGTGTGGAGGTTTGGAATCTTTGCTGCTGCCTCACAGGTCACAGGGGAGCAGTGAGGTTCTTCCTCGCTGTCAGAGGCCAGAAGCATGGGGGAGACTATCATTTACTCCTTGCTCTAAGTTTCTTTGAGCCTCTGTGCTGGAAGTTTCCTCGGTTTGTAATGCAAACATTAATCAAGCCCCTTTGGGGGACCGGGCACTGTACTGGCACGTGAGACAAAGACCATGCCTGTGGAGGGAAACAGAAAAGCAGAATAAACCAGAAATTCCAGTGCCAGGGTAAGTACCGGGCCAGAGGCACACAGAGGGTGCCAAGGAGAGACGACTGGGAGACCCTTACTTACTTGAGTGGTGGGCAGTGGGTGGTCAAGAAGGACTTGGCAGAGAAGGTAAAACTAGAGCTGAGAATTAAAGAAATAGACGGGAAAGGAAGAATAAGGCTTAGCTAGTCAGATCAAGTGGGAGAAAGTCCTTCTAGACTTAGGGAAAGTACCTACCAGGAGCAGAAGACGGGAGTAGCCAGAGGTGCCAGTTTCAGGGACTTGATTGTACTGCTGGCGTCCAGGCAGTGTGCCCAGTTGAGACGCAGGAGGACACACCAAGTCCTTCACGAGGTCACTGCGCTCAAGAATCGTACGCTGTCCTCAGAAGTTTGCATTTTACTTTGGAAGGATTTATGAGTTCTGAAGGATTTTATGCAGTAGAGTGAGGGATCAAATTTGGGTTCCATCTCTGAAGTTATCCTTGAAGGATGTTGTTTGCGTTCCTGAACAAAATGCACAGATTGCCTTCAGAACACGAGCTCTTGTGCTCTTTTATAGAAATGTATTTAAGATGTCTTTGTTTTCAAACCAGCATCTTACAGTGCTGAGCAGAAGTTCTGCCTCCGTCCTGTGATCTAAGCTCAACTAGCTGTCAGCTGCCCAATGCCTGTGTGACTCGCGGTTCATTCTAGTCAGACTTGGGTCCAGCAATGTCGTCCCGTCTCAAATGGAGCTGGAATTCGCCCAAATTCCACAGTTCCTAGTGTTCGGGGAAGCCATTATTTTAAAATAATGATAAATCATCTCTCTAAAAATGAAATTCTCTTTTAAATTTACATCTAAGTCCCTTCAGGGCCCCAGAAAGTCCGTGATGGTGCATCTTGGAGCATTGGTCTTCTTAAAATTCAAGGGAAAGCTTTTTGCAGTCCTCTCTATGGGTGGAAATGGCAAATAATTCATGGAGGACATCTGTTTATTTTCTTCTGCCATTTGAGTATGTCGGTGGGAAAATGTGAAAAGTACTCATTTCAGTTGATAATAATAGCTCCAACTTTTAAGTGCCTGCTCTTTGTCAATTTACATAATTCATTTTGTCCAACAAATGTAAACACAGAGTAAAGTCCAAAGCCTTGTGCCAGGGACCAGAACTGTAGCTGTATACAAAATGCCCTTCCTTGTTATGGAGTTTATCTCACATGCTTCCAGCTACTCTGAAGTGTGTAATGTTACACACATAATGAAGTTTGTTCAGAGACCCTCTGCAGGGAGCATCTACTCTGTGCTGCTCTCCACTGCTGCACTCGGGGTGGAGATGGGGGTGTCAATCTCAACTTTGCCATATCTACTCCTGCCTTTACTTTATTCATTAAAGAATTTCATTCCTTTCCCCTTGGCTACCTTCCTGTCTCTAGAATTGAACAAGGGCTAGCAATCATCACTACCATCATCAATCAATCAATCAATGTCCATATATGAGCTTGTTATTCTGTTAGTTATTAACAGTAGCCATAACAGCCACAAATCTATATTGAGTCCCTACTGTTTACAAATTCACTGTTCTCAGACTTTAAGTCTACAAAGAAATGGAAGTCACAGCTCCATATAATAAGTCACATAACAATTCAGGATAGCCAGAGATCATGCAAGGGTAGAGAGCATAAGTGCTGTAAGGGTTTAGGGAAGGCTTCCTGAAGGAGGTGTCCAACAAGCCACATTTTCAAGGAAGGAAAACCTTTAACTAAACAGGATAAAGGGGAGTGTCTTCCAGGCAGACCCAACTAAATCGATTGCCCAAAAGAAGGTGACCTCAGTATATCATACATTTTTCCTCTGTTCCTGAGAACTGAAATAGTCATGGCTGGGTGTAGTTATGTTTCAACAAAGGAGATTACTCTACTCCATTTCTCTACTCTAGTGTAGTTACATTTCAAGAGAGGCATCGTTTTACTCTGACTGAAAGCATGCCCACTTCCCTATCAGTGCTGTCATGGAATGAGTGAATGATTCCCTTGGAGGAATGAGTAGGGAAGCCTCAGGGAGCTGGCTGTTTGCCAGGACGTATCCAGGGAGATCTTGGGTGGTCCAGACAGAACTAGGGTCAGATCTGCTCCTGAGGAGACCCAAGTCGTTTTGCTCATCACCAGAACTGCCCTCCTTCTCTAGAAGGTCATCTGGAAGACCTAAGTTGCATGAGATCTCATGTCATTGATTTGTTATTGATTAAGATTGGAGCTGGCATTCAACCCATCCTCAGCTCCAGCAACAGTAGCAGCAGACTTCTCAAATGGAATGAAACAGGAAGGTATGACAACCCAGCATGTGCCCCTCAGCCTACTTCAGTCAAATCAGGAAAGGAGAAAGCAAGAGAGCTTTTTACAGGAGCCAGAGGTACCTTCACCAAAAACCTTTGACCAGCAGTACCTGGGGGTCGTTTACTATGAATTAATAAAAGGAGCAACAGTCCATTCCAGTTTAGGATGAATGTCGAGCAATGTTGGTGAAATATGGGTACCCAAGGGATACTGAAACAGAAACAGAACTTCTCGGCTCCTCTCCTTCAGCAGATTTATTGAAGGATATTTGCCTGAAACACACTAGGTTCCAAGTAGTCTGCCAGGCACTAGAGGCAAAAAGTGAATCAGGCAACATCTGCCTTTGAAAAGCTTGTAGTCTAATGGGGAGACAGATGTGTTAACAAGAGCATTTCAGTCTAAACTTGTAAGGACTAAAATGTACAAAAGTCCAGAAAAGGACAAGCTAACCTGGGATTCAGAAAGTGACGACGCCTTAGCTGAATCATGATAGAAGAGTAAGACGAGAAAAAGAAGTAGGAAGAATGTGACAGACAAAAGGGAAGAAGCAGCACAAGCTCTTTTGTGGGACATGAGACCTCACCATGGGGCTGGTGGGCAAACTCCCTGCCATTCCAGCAGCTGACCCCAGAGAGGGCATTGAGCCCCTGGAAGCAGGCAGAGGCCAGGTGAGGGGCGGCACTGTGGGCCAAGCCACGGGGCTGTGACTTTGTTCTGTGGGTGACAGAGAGGCACAAAGGAGTCCTAAGGAGAGTGATCCTACAGCAGGGGGACCTGTTAGAGGAGTCTGTTGCAGTAGTCTGGGAACACGATGAGGCTCTAAACTAAGGCAGAGAGAATGGAGGTGGGCAGGTTGGAGTTTGAGAAGTACATTTAAGAGGTGAACTCAACAGGTCTTGAGGTTGAATTTCTGAGAATACGAAGAATTCATGAGTGGGAAGGAGTCTGGGAAGACCACCAGCTGTCAGACTCTTAGCACTAGACTCAGTTTATCCATTGATTTAACCAGATGCTTCTCACAGAACAGTGTCATCTGAGGCAGCGCTCTTTAAACTGAGGGTCATGAAGTCAGCTAATGGGTATTCATAGCGATTTTTAATAGAAGGGAAGAGAGCAGAAAATGTCATGTGGCGTTGCATATGTACAAAGTGCAATTATTACTTTGTGAAACCTTGTTTCATTCTGTGGTTATGTGAGTACCTGCTCAAAACTCTATGTAGTTGTGTGCATGAGTGCTGTCACTTCAGTTGTGTCTCACTCTTTGCGACCCTATGGATTGTATCCCGCCAGGCTCCTCTGTCTATAGGATTCTCCAGGCAAGAATACCGGAGTGGGTTACCATGCCCCTCTCCAGGGATCGAACCCGCGTCTCTTAGGACTCCTGCATTGGCAGGCAGGTTCTTTACCGCTAGTGCCACCTAGGAAGCCTATATGTAGGATGTTTCTCACTCAAGACCGTGGTCAAAACATTTGAAAATGTTATGCTGTTCTTTGTGGTTTTGTCCGATTGTTCTCAAGTATGAATGAATATGTCCCAATCAGGTTTGTTGATCTTAACAAGGGGAGAGTGATTCCTTTGTGCAAAAACAGGGAAATGTTTTCTCACCATTATTCTTCCAAGACTAAATCTTGCAGTAATCTCTGGCCTTGGAATTCCCAAGGATTCCATGCAGAGGAAAGGGAAAGGGATGGCTGCCAGCAGGAAGGACTCTCCCAGTGCATTCTGGGACTGTGCCAAATGCCCCGCCCTTCAGAAAACATCGGCAACATTGACATCTACACAGATGTTGCTGCTCTAGGATATAATACCTTATTTTTCTTTTTTTTGCATAGAGTTTTACAGTTTGCAAAGTACAGTCACAATACACGTTCCCACATTTACAACAGGCCCTGTGAGTTTGGAGGGACCTGAATATCTGAAAAACGCTTTAGGTGTTTATTGGCCTGTAAATATTTAAAGCTATAAATATTTTCCTCATAATATAGTCATTCACTCTTTTAGTCAACATTCATTTGCCAAGCCCTGGGCCAAGAACTGGACGTGCAAATATGCTTTCCAATCTGGTAATGTGTACTTGCAATGTTATAATTTAAGAGGATACACAAATCTATATATTTATTTAAGGATGCTTGTAGTTTTACCTGTGACATGTTTATAGACTGTATTAATATGTGTGCCTATATGCCTGTTTGTGTGTGTGTGAGAGAGAGAGAGAGGAAGACAGAGACAGAGAAATAAATTATTTAACTTTCTAAGTTCCAAAATGAAAAATTAGTTGCTTTCAGGGAACGAAGCAGGAAAAGGCTGGCCCTCTTTTAAGGTACATAACTTTTGTCTTTCTTGGGCTAAATGGAAGTTCCTTAGTGGTAGAATAAGTGGATCCTAGAATTCCATGAAAGGTATGTAGCCTCAGCAAATAAAGCACTGATTTAAAAATGTTTACATACAAAGGAGTTCCCAGACCTCGGTTCCTTCTAAAACCTCTGGATTCAGGCCCTTCAATCCATGCATTAACCTAAAGAAGACAGACTTCATCTCAATTTAAAAAATATGTGTGTGTTAATGTGTACTAACTGTTCCTTATTTTGAAAAAACAAAAGGCTCAAAGAAGACTGCTTTTGAAATTTTCTCTTCACCATTGGGTATAATTTGAGTGATCATGAAACATCCATTATAATCATTTTTAGCCTTAGAGTAAAATATTTCTTTTCTTTTGGATGTAAGTGGGGACTGAAGTATCTGAATGGTATTTGAACTAGTTTCCCAGTTGACTCCTTACAAAGTAGATCCCTGAAAAAACACCTGGGATGTTTTTAATAGTGGGAATGACCTTGACAAGAAGCCTTTTTGGGAGACTCGTGACCTCCTAAGGCCAATGACCTTGGGCTCCACATTAACCCTCAACTTCTCCCAGCAGTTAATCCATAGGAAGCTCATATCCCTTGCTCAAGATTTACTTATTTGTTCAGTTTTTTTTGCATTTTGTTTTTTTTTTAACTTGGAAAAATAACCTTCTGACAGCATATCCCTTAATGAAGACTATGTGTCTTATACAGATTTCTTTCCCAGGATTCTGATGTGTTTGGTATGTTTAAACATATCTTTGCCCTTGAGAGCCTCGCATATCAAGCTAATTTTTAAAATTAAAAATATTAAATTGTTAATATTTTACTTATTAACTGGTGAACAAATCATAAAGTATCATAGGCTATAATCACAAGACTGTCTTTCCCAATCTGGTGTTCATATCCTGAAAGCAGCAGCTGGTAGAGACTATTAATACCATTTTCAAAGTGCCACATTTCATTTATGATTCTCATTACATCTTGTTGAACAGCATTGTATTGTGAGAAGCAAGGCTTCGTGTGATATATTACTTAACAGAGTCTAACGAAATCTATAGAATTAAAAAATGAATTGAGAACTGTTGGATTCTCATCATAAGAAGAATCTGTATGTAGGAAACAGGTGGTATTTGACCCTGAGACCCTCTTATAGGCATGCTGAAATGAATCCAGCCAGAGACATGAAGGTAATGAGGGGGTGGGGGTCAGTGCTTCTAACCACTGCAAGCCATGTTACCTCTTATATTCAGTTAGCTTGCGTATGCCCTCAAATAAAGGAATGTTTTCTAAACAAATTGACAGGCTCTTTTAAAAAGTTAATTCATGAAATGAAGTATATGTATTGAACACGAGAAGAATCTTTTCTTTAAGTAATAGATATGCTATTAGTTAAGAGCAGAATGAAATCAGAACGTATCTTTGTTTTGAACTCCTCTTTAAAGCAATAACATTAACCCTGCACAAAAATAAAGCTATTTTGTTCTAAAGAGACACACTCTTGATGAATTTGTTAGTTTTAGAAATTAGGTCACATTTTGCTTTTGATTATTTAAAAGATTTTAGGAGTCACATAGAACTCCACATATTCATCTAATCATTAAAACAAGATGGGGAGTTTTTCTTTATTTAGTTTGTTTTGTTTTTTAGATGTAACCTTGAAACTGCAGCAACAGCCTTTAGAAAATGCTAATTACATAAAGTTTTGAAATTCATCTTGGGAATTATCTAAATACATACGCAGGAGGTCAGCGACAAGCAAAATAGCTGTTACATAAAATCTCCACTTTCCAAATACCAAGGAGGAAGAGGTGGGAACGTGGTCCAGGATCTAACCTCAACTTTGAACTTCCTGACTTGTGTTAGTTTAAGACATCCCTGTAGCATCATTTAAACATAGTTCTGGTGTATTAATAAACTTCCACTTGGAATTTCCTTTTTGAAGTCTGCTGAGAATATAAATCAAAACCATATGAGATGTGTCTTAATCCGGAATGTAGAATAATAGAGAAATATCAACCCAAAAGTCCTGAAGTACATTTACCAGGATGCACATTCTGGCAAAATTCTTTATTTAGAATGAAGGCCTCCAGAGAACTGGATTTATTGTTTTTAACCTGTGATTACGGAAGCCTGAACTGATAAAAGAAGATGCTCTTTAAAGTCATGGCTACAGTAGGAATTTTATTCAGCCAAGTAGAATGTTTAAGAAGGATATCTGTTGGCATGGAAAGAGGTTCAGAAGGCATTGTCAACTGAAAAAGCAGATTGCAATTTTATTGCATACATGTACACATCTTCATATTAAAAGAATGAGAAATTATATATGTGCCAACAAACTATTAGTTGATCTCTAGATGGTAGAATGAAAGCAATTTTTCTTTCATTTTTTCCTTCCTTCTTGCAGGTGTTTCAAATCTTAGATTTAGATTTTTATACTCTTCTGTTTGACTTCCTTCAAGAGGAAATTTTAAGTTGCTTTTATCTCTCATTCAACTCTGTTCTTAAGGGAAATACTCCTTTTATACCAGAATTCAGTGAGTACTGGAGCAGGTTAGTCAAGGCCATCATTAATAAAAATTGTTATATGCTCAAAGGTATGGGCTTCCCAGTGGCTCAGTCGGTAAAGAATCTGCCTGCAATGCAGGAGACCACCTGCAGCACAAGACACCCAGGATCAATCCCTGGGTTGGGAAGATCCCCTGGAGAAGGAAATAGCAACCCACTCCGTATTCTTACCTGGAGAATCCCATGGACAGAGGAGCCTGGTGGACTGCAGTCCATGGGGTTGCAAGAGTTGGACATGACTTAGAGACTAAACCATCACCACCAAAGCTAGTCAAGTAATTAAATTACAGTTATATTGTACAAGAGTTAGAGTTGCCCAGACCCCTTCTGTTTATAAGTAGTCATGTGTTTACATAACTACATATTTCCACCATTTCCTACTATGTTCTTAAAATCTGGAGAGGTCCAATTAAGATTTTGTAACAATAATTACTAAAGCTCAAAGAATTCTTCAAAATTAGAAGTTATCTACTATACAAATTGAACTATTAGAGGATTTAAAACTTTTATCATGTTTTAAACTTTTAAAGTTTTTTAATAGTTTATATTACTTTTTAAAGCCTATTTGATTGCATTCATGGTATATCTACGGGATGCTTCAGTTGACTTTTCTGTAACATTTATTTGTTATTTTATTATTATTTTTAGTCGACTTGTCTGGTCTTGTCGTAGCACTAAGGATCTTCCTTGTGTGGACTCTAGTTGTGATGCACTGGCTCAATAGTTGCGGTGCAAGCACTTATTTGCCCTAAGGCATGCAGAATCTTAGTTCCCCCATCAGGGATCAAGCCCACATCCCTTGCATTGGAAGGCGATTCTTTACCACTGGGCCACGAGGGGGTCCCACTTCAGTTGACTTTAATATCAATAGGCCGTGTGGTAGATTATAGTGTGACACAAATCAATAATGTATCACTATGTTTGATGAAAAAGGGAGTTTTGGTGTACAAGCTGTTTTTTATTCCTTTAATTGGGAGCTTAATCTACCCCTACTTTAAATCAGGTAAAAATATTTCAACTCCCTCTATTCATTTTAAATTGCTTTCTGTAAGGAATATATAATGTCAGTGTCTATTAATGATTTGCAAAATAGAAATCCCAATATTTAGAGCATGAACCTCTAAGCTCGGTGGCCTATTTGGCCTTGAAGAACACGGAGGAAAATGAATCTGTAGCTGAAGACCTAATAAAAACCTAATTTCTTGAATCCAGCCCTGATTTTCTGGGATAAATTATACATGTTTAGAAAATCACTCACAGAACCATTGCCACTGCATAAAAGTAGAGAGCATTCCAGAAAACTGGCAAAGATATATTGAAAATTTCTCAGGAAATATTTTATCCCAGTAAATATTTAAAAATAAAATACACACACATACACACACCATCAAGCTTTTATATATAGTCAGATAGTGAAATTACACTTGAGTTGTGCACATCTGATCTTGGGATTAAATTAAGTAAACACTAGTTGTGATTGATCTAGATATCAGAGCTGCACAAAGCCCTAAGCTGGGAGTCAGAAGCTTTGGTGATGTTGTATCTTGCTGTGCAAGCCCTTCAAGGAGTAAAAAGACATAAAAAGGTTATTGCAGTTATTTTATCCAGACAGATCTGTGCTTCTTCTGATGCCTGTGTGGTACAGTTTTCCCTGATATCGTGAAAGCTTCTGGTGTAATTGGAGTACCCACAGCTATAAAAGAGTTGGGCTAAGCAGCTGGAATAGCAGATAAGCCTTTATAAATATAGACCTCCACATATGTCTGAAAATAGATAAGAGAAGGGGTTTGATTCCCTAAAGACATGAATAATTTTTTGTTAACATTTAAAGAATGTCTTAAAGCTATATAGGATAGAAGAATACCAGTCTAAGGCCAGGATACCTGACTTCCTAGTGGTGGTGGGACTTGTCCAAAACTGTCACCCTTCCCTGAACAGAAAGTCATGGGCACGACACAGAGAGTATGTAGGGTCCCTTCTGATACCAGCAGCTGGGCTTACCTTGTGGTAGTTACCTTGTGAGCCTCTGTTCCTGAGAGCCAGCATCAGGTCAGCTACCAGGGACTCTTAGTCTCCACCTTTCCAAGAGAAGCCAAAGAAGCCAAGTAAGAGAGAGAAGCTATCTCCAGAATCCCATACCCTTGTCCCAAGATTCTGTTATCTTGGTGGGTCAATATGGAGGCACTTTGACCAAGGCTGGCAAATTACAACCCTATCTGTAATTGTCTGAATCCGCTCTCTGTTCCTCTACGTTGCATTTTCAGTTGCATAACTGATTCCATCCCCAAGAATCTCCTGGGATTTAGTGGTAGGCAGTGACTCGACGAACTCGCAGAGCTGGGGGTGTTCATGTGCTTGTGTGTGCATGCAGCCTCCCTGAGAGATACCGCACACGCCTGATGGGAACAGTCTGTACCAAATGAGAGGCGAGGATAAGGAGCTACTGTGCCTCATGGAAAACTCAAGTCCAAACAATCTGGTCAGAAACTATTTGGCTAGTAGAAGATATATTTTCTGTTTTCTTTTTCTTTGAGATTGATTGGAGGGGCCAGGGGTATAATCTCTTTTTTTTTCCATACTCTTAGGAATATGAGCCAGGGGAATAGTATTTATATCCCTTGTTCAGTTGCTGAAATTTTGATTTTCTATGGTGTAAGTGTATAGGTGAGGGGAAGGTGTATGTTTGTAATGTGTGTGCACACACATGTGGATGCACGTGACAGATGAGTGTGAAAGAATTGTTTACATTTTAACATTCATGACACCCCACTCCAGTACTCTTGCCTGGAAAATCCCATGGACGGAGGAGCCTGGTGGGCTGCAGTCCATGGGGTCTTGAAGAGTCGGACACGACTGAGCGACTTCACTTTCACTTTTCACTTTCATGCATTGGAGAAGGAAATGGCAACCCACTCCAGTGTTCTTGCCTGGAGAATCCCAGGGACGGGGGAGCCTGGTGGGCTGCTGTCTGTGGGGTCACACAGAGTCGGACACGACTGAAGCGACTTAGTAGCATCAGTAGCAGCAGAGATCAGGCACCATCAACAGGGAAGCAGACTTCGAGGCGGAAATTCTTATGCAATCTGATCATGTTCATTTCTGACACACTAATGGATGTCCAGGAACAGCATCAAGTTGAAATAGAAGTTCTCAGCACATCCCTCTGCTTCATTTATAAAAAGGAGCAGCTGGCAGCTGTGCTAAATTAGCCTAAGTCAGATTATGCCACTGTAACAAGTTGTCCCCCAAGTTGTAGTAGCATAAAGCAACAGAAGGTTATTGCCTGCTCACATTACATGTCCGCAGATGCTTGGCTGTGGCTTTGTGCCCGCTGTGTCATCATTCCGGGGCCTAGGCTGAAGAACAGCCTCTGTCTGAGATGTTCCAACCTCATGGTCAAGGGAAGGGGAGGGGAGCTGACAGAACTAGGGGATAGCTCTTGAAGAGTTTTGCTTGAAACTCCCATTCATTACTTCTGCCCATGTTTCATCGGCCAGAGTGGGTCACATAGCCAACCCAGACATCAGTGGGATGGGAAGTACACATTTCCCAGTCAGATGAGAACTGCAAGCTCCCTGGCAGCTGGAAAGAGTAGGGGACCATTAAGAACATTTTAGAGTGTGTGTGTGTGTTTTCATTATATATTTGTAACTACATAGATACAGAATTCTATTTAGAGTTTTAAGTTTATGATTACATAAAATGTATGTATGATTTATATAAAAATGTATGTATGATTTATATTAAATGTATTTTAATATATAATTTAACTTATAATTATCTTAAAATTTGATAGTAAATAATTAATTATATATATATATATAATATGATTTCCCCCCAAAAAAAGGCTGAAAAAGAGAGATTAAAAACAACTTTTGAGTAACTAAGAATAGACCTCCTATTTAGATATAGAATTTGCCTGATTCTTTTTCACTGTGACAGAAATTACTTTTAAGTGACTAGATTTGCTGTGAATCCAGCTTGCAAAGATATTTCATAACCTGAGAAATAAGACTAGTGTTAAAAATTGGTGATGGAATAGTGTGTCTCAGCATGTCTGTAACTCTTGCTTTCAGGGGAAAAGTACACATAAATACAGCCATGAATCTCCATCTTAGTAGAGTACTATTAGGTGTCTTGGGGATATATACATCTTCCTATTTCTTTCTTCTATGGTTATCTATTAGCTGAGTGCAAGATACTTTTCTACACATCAGAAAAAAAGGTTGCCTTAAATTATAGGGAGGTGAACCAAGTGATTATCACTTGGTTCACTGATTTGGATATTCAGAGATGAATAGTCTTAAATTTATTCTAAATAAAACCTGTATTTTAACTCAATTAGTAACTTGGAATCTCATAGAAATAAAGTGTTATCCACATTAGAAAATAATTAAATTTGGTGTACATTTAAGACTTATTCAGGCCTTTTACACATTGTTGTAAATGCACTACGTAATTCAAAGGATGCAAAAAAGATGCATCTTGATGCCCTGACAGGGAATCTAAATCAAAGTCCATTGCTACTACAAAACTTGATGTTCCTCCTGAACCTGTGATTAGGGTTATAAAGCCCTCCCAGGAGAAGGACTGTGGTCATAGTGCCTGGTGCTATATAATATCAATACTTGCATCATTCACGTCTCTATATAGATGGCATGGATGCTCTGGCATTGGTTTTAACAAATCTGGCCTAGCCTAAAGTGAAGTGAAAGTTGCTCAGTCATGTCCGACTCTTTGCGACCCCATGGACTGTATAATAGAGTCCATGGAATTCTCCAGGCTGGGTAACCTTTCCCTTCTCCAGGGGATCTTCCCAACCCAGGGATCGAACCCAAGTCTCCCGCATTGTAGGCAGATTCTTTACCAGCACACTCTTTACCAGCTGAGCCACCAGGGAAGTCCAAGAATACTGGAGTGGGTAGCCTATCCCTTCTCCAGCAGATCTTTCCGACCCAGGAATTGAACCAGGGTCTCCAGTTTTGCAGGCGGATTCTTTACCAACTGAGCTATCAGGGAAGCCCTGGCCTAGCCTATGGCCACATAAATACAGCTTCAATAAATAGGGACTTCACTGGAGAAATTCCATCTGAAGACAAAGGAGTCATTTGTCTGAAGAGGTTCGTTACTAATGAAGCTAACTCAGCCATGTAAACAATCCTAAGCCAACAGCCATGAGCCTGTTGAAATGTTAATACCTTGGATATGCTTTAATAGTGATAATTGTGTCGACTGCAGACATCTTGTGGTGGTTGAGTCATCCATAATCTTTCAGAAGCAGGTTGCCCACCCTGTCAGCCAATTTAAATGGAAAAAAAAAAAAAAAAAAACACTGTTCTCAAGCCCACTTTTTAAAATCACATGGAGAGCCATGAATTCTTTTTTCCCCCACTTGTCTTGAGTACTTTTAATGAGTATTTAAGAATGAATGTTAAGAATGTTTAAGACATTTTTAAACTGAGGTCAGTTTGTCCATCAACATTCCAGGAGATTTGTAAGAACAACATCAATACAGGTGCCCTCAACTTTCCATGGTAAACCAGGTTTCTTCTAGCCAGCTAATTTTCTGATGACAATACCATTTAATTTGGCCCTAATTTGAATTTTTGGTCATTTAGAAAGACTAGCATCCCTTTGGGTTAGCTCTGGAAAAAGTATTTTCTATGTCAAGAGTAGTGTAAACCAAAAAAATGTATTTAAATTCTTAGCTGGGAGAACACACTGTTCTGAGCACTTTGGAAACACCAGTTTAAAAATTGAGCGAGCTTGTGGCATGAAAGGAGGCCTACAAACCTGGGTGGTAAATCTGCTGCACTCAGTATAACTCCTGACTTAGGCCCTCTGGAGCCTTGTCCACCTGAAAGTGCAAACATCACATCAAAGAAACAGCTTGTAAATCTCTTTAAACTCACATAGACTTCTAGCCTTCACTACAATCAGAATGTGTTGACGAAGCCCTCCTGAACTGTTTCCTCTTGGCTACCTTGATGTCATCAGCTCAACAGGCAGTATTCACAGAACAGGTATTTTAAAAAATAAGTGTTGTTCTCAAAACAATCTTTTTACCAACAACACCGTGATATGGGAAAATATTCATAGTGTATTTTCTTATATGCAAAAAGTAGTCAACCAAAGATATTACCATCATTACCATTTTGACAAATAACATGTATCTAGTTATATATTAGCAATGGGGCAAGGGTTGACTTTTGTCTTTCATTGTGCCTTTCCTTGTTATGATAAGTTTTTAACACTGAACATGTGTAACTAAGAAACATGATAATACTTTGCAGAAACAGTGTCACCGGCCACAACAGTTTCCACGGTGACTTTGTGCTCATGCCCATCGATGGTCAGTGACTTGGGCAGCCAGTGGGACAGCGTCCCTTTGCTGTGTCTGACTCTGGTTGGAGGTCCTGTCAGGGTCCAAACATGTAGGAAAGGCAGCTGAGGCAAAGTGAGTGACCTTCCCCCAAGCAGAATCACAGATATGTGATGGAAGAGCGTGCCAAGCACCACACCATCTTCTGGATGTATCAACTGAAAAAGTGTGCTTGGTTTTTGTGCACATCAAGCTACCGATAGAAAAACTGAATACCTCCCTTTTCAACCAGTTGATTTCAGCCCCCAAACAACTGTTGATGTGAGATCCCAAAGCTCCTTGGTCCCCTTGGACTTCGGGGAATGGGGCCCTTTTAGGGAGCAGATCATTCCATGTGGGCAGTGGTGATCAGTTAGTCAGTTCAGTTGCTCAGTTGTGTCCGACTCTTTGCAACCCCGTGGACTGCAGCATGCCAGGCTCCCCTGTCCATCACCAACTCCCGGAGCTTGCTCAAACTCATGTCCATCGAGTTAGTGATGCCACCCAACCATCTCATCCTCTGTCGTCCCCTTCTCCTCCTGTCTTCAGTCTTTCCCAGCATCAGGGGTTCTTTTAAGGAGCAGATCATTCCATGTGGGTGGTGGCGATAGAGCCAAGGAATGTGGTTGGAGGGGACCAGGAGTGGCGGCCCCACCTGAACCAGCAGAAGAGGCTCTGTTATTGGAGAAAGGGGGAAGGACATTGGGCAGGCAAAAATAGATACTCTAGAGTAAAACAGAAATTATTTTTACATGTAATAATTGCAGTAGTTCTATTGAAATCCTATCATGATCCCGAGCCAAACAATTTTCTGTAGTAACAGTGCGGTAACCATGCCTGAGATCAATAGGCTAGTCTGTCAAGGGCATTCTCTGGTTCCTCCCCACACTTAAGTTTGCTGCAGGAGACGGTTGGTGTTTTGCCTGATAGCCCTGGACCTGCTGCAGGACCAAGTGTGGGTTGCAAATGGAGAACAAACAAAACCGTCACAATATAATTTTGTGCTGGCTATCAACAGCTCAGCAGAAAAGAGATTTTCACATTCTCCTCAAATGTCATTTATATCTCTTCACGTAGATATTTGTGAAGTGATGACAACTGTCAATAATGATTCCTTCCTAATTCTCCAGTCATTTTGGCCATTGCAGAGTGACATTCCCTGGGAAACATTAGCATTTGGCTGATAGGTGTTAGAAGGCACTGTGGAGAATCAGTAGAAATTATGTCTTTTTTCCTCCAACTCAACTTAATGGGCAAAATCATCTTTGATAGTGGTTAATTATGCTCCATTTTTGTTTGTTTGTTTGTTTGCTTTGGTGGTAAACAAGAGTGTGTTATGCCCTTAAACTGAAATATCAAGAGTTGGGATTTCCTGGTGGTCCAATGGTTAAGACTTCACACTGACAATGCAGGGGTCTCGGGTTCCATCTCTGGTCAGGGAACTAATATCCCACATGCCTTGCACACAACTGAAGTATTAAAAAAAAACACATACACACACACACACACAAAAACCAAAATAAACAAGCAAACAAAACCCAGAAAATATCAAAAGTAGGGGGAATGTGTTCGGGAGATATTCCAGATATAGAACAGCAAGTTGGGTATGGGAAGTGATGGTTGAGGAGTAGGTATCCATCATGACTGGGACATGGCTTCTTATTATTATTTACTAATTGCAGTTTTCTATTGTTTGCCTGGAAGACTTAAAACAAAATGTCTATCCATTGAAAACAATCAGTTTATTTAACTGGGTTCTGATTAAGATTTGACTATTCATGTTTACATATGGGTAGAGTTTCGGTTCATTATCTGTGTTGCTCTTATGAAAAAAACAAAACAAAGTTATGTAGAGAGCCTTGTAAATAAAATCTCCCAGGCTAGCCCAAGCCCTGTTTCACTGCCCAACCAGAGTCTCAGTCCCAAAGAGAGTCTTTCTGTGAGGACCCTGCTGCCCGCCTCTCCCCCAGCTCTCCGTCCTCCTTACCCAGCATCCGGCGGAGTGTGTGCTCTTTTACGAGCTCACTTCCTGCTCCTCTTTGAGCTTCCTGTGTAGCAGAGCTCCTGCCTTTCAAGTCTCCCCCATTTGTTCCTAATGGTCTGTCTCTCTGGGGCTCTTCTGCATAACACTGCATTTCGATGACAGTAAAAGCAAAAATAAAGTAGAAAAAGGCATGCTATTCAGCTACTTGGTGTAACAGAATTTTGTGCTTCCTCTCTGAGACTTGCTGACTTATGACTGTTTAGAGCATGTCTAGAAATCGGGTATTTTCTCATCACTAGGTACTGTAGTATATTGAAGAAGAAAGCAAATCTGAAGCTTGAAAATTTAGAAGGCAGCAGCCTATCTTTGACCAAGAGTAATCACATTTTCTCCGTGTAACAGTCAGAATGTGTGTTTTCTCCTTCCCCTGAAATACTTGTGTAGTTATCAAAGTGGAAGCCTTCACATAAGGACTCTCAGTGTGTTAGTTGCTAAGTTGTGTCTGCCTCTTTTCGACTCTATGGACTGTAGCCCACCAGGCTCCTCTGTCCATGGGATTTCCCAGGCAAGAATACTGGAGTGGGTTGCCATCTCCTTCTCCAGGGGATCTTCCCAATCCAGGGATTGAACCTGGGTCTCACACATTACAAGCAGATTCTTTACCATCTGAACCACCAGGGAAGCCCAAGGACTCTGAAATGAGTCTTAAATACAACTTTGGAGACTTATAATAATTGCCCTTTGTACCTTTCAAAGGGAAAACCCAAGTTAGCCAATACAGTACAATCCAGCCAATTCATTTTGAACTGCAGTCATGGGGCTCACCCCTCCTCATAGAAAAGCTTTCTGGAGCTTTTGTTTCCAGCTTGGTGCCCCAGATAATTCTGAATAATATGTACAAGGCAGGAATGTGTACCTATTTGGTCAGTGCTGGCAGTAATTATGCAAAAAAATCCTTGTGTCAGAGGAAGAAACTCAAGATTTAGAAATTGTCAGTCTCTCAAATGGCAAGGGCTTAGAGGATGCCAAAAGAAGCAGGGACTCTGGGATGGGGGCCACAGCACACTGTGTCTCCCTGAATTTAATGATATATCTCAACCCTGCTGCTAAGCTGCTAAGTCACTTCAGTCATGTCCGACTCTGTGTGACCCCACAGACGGCAGCCCACCAGGCTCCCCCGTCCCTGGGATTCTCCAGGCAAGAATACTGGAATGGGTTGCCATTTCCTTCTCCAATGCATGAAAGTGAAAAGTTAAAATGAAGTCGCTCAGTTGTGTCCGACTCTTAGCGACCTCATGGACTGCAGCCTACCAGACTCCTCCGTCCATGGGATTTTCCAGGCAAGAGTACTGGAGTGGGGTGCCATTGCCTTCTCCGATATCTCAACCCATGTCCAACCAAATCAGTGGGCCTGTAAGTTTTTCCTCTTCCCTTGGAGCCTGTGGATGATCTGGCCTTTGTTCTGTTTTCCTAACATGGATCAGATAGCTCTGTCACATTGAACAGCGTGCTGCATAGACATTGAGCTTTCAATGTAGACTGTAGTCTCTGGCCCACAGCTGATGCTAGCATGGATTGTTTCAGTGCAGCGACCTAAGAACACCCTGTACTCTCCAACTTTGGCTACAGGGAGAAATGAACGTCAGAGTAAATGAAAATGCAATGACCTGACCGGGCTCTCTCCCAACAGCAGAGAAAGGGGCCTGGGTAGAGACCTGTTATAATCAGCTGTTTAATTTTGTTTGGAGAACCTAGACTTCTGACAGATGAACTTCTTTTTCCCTTGCATTCCTATTTATCTAAGAGTTGTGGTTGGGAAATGATCCAGGATTCACAAGGTCAAAAAGTGACCTGGTTCACATACTGGAGACTCTCCCATCCCTCTCCAAAGTTCTCCAGGCAGGTGGTCCTGTGCACTCTTGGAATGTCCACACCAAAACTGGTCACCCAAAGGACATATCAACTGCTTGAGGCTGGCTCTCAGAGATTCTAGCAGCCCCATCAAACACCTGTCTCATTTCCAGATAATCAGCTTCACTCTTGCCTGCTGCACTCTGCAGCTTGAAATCATTCAAATGTGCCTGATGAATGAACATCTTATTACAAGGCATTTGGAATTAAAGCATTAGTAAAACTAAAGCAATAATAAAACACTGGATTTTTGTAATAGCTTTCTTCATGAGAAAATACATTTTCACAAGCCTGCCCAGTTGTATTCGTTCTTTCATTATCCCCAGAGTAAAAGAATAAAGGAATGTAGCATAAATAGTCTTAGCTTTATCTATGAAAGTTTAAAAAAAAAAAAAAAAAGAGCTTAAGGAAGTACTTCCTCCTTCTCCCTAGTCCTCGGGTTCCCTAGTGTATAAATAATACATTTTTCCCTGACTAAAACTCAGCCTCTAGGTTCTGCAGTTTGTGGTTTTGCTATTATCCAAATACGTACGGATTGACATCGAAGATAATCTTAGCAGACATGAAACAAGCACCTTTGTGATGCCTGCTCATTTTACACCCATTTCTGAGTAGGCTTCTTGTACAGACTTACTGGAGAACAATTTTGCTTTGTAATAACCTGCACAGTGCCCACCAGTTCCTATTGATTGAGGAGGTAGAGGCCAGTGGGTGGCCTGAGACTCAGTGCGTTTCCTTTTCTTGTGTTTTTCAGAAATCGAGGCGAAGGAAGCATGTGACTGGCTCCGCGCTGCTGGCTTCCCGCAGTACGCTCAGCTATACGAGGGTAGGTTGGGCTTTTCTTCTCTCTTTATAAAGAGAATAAATTCAAATTTTTTCCTGTGGTGCTTTTTGACTTGCAAGTCTTTTCTCAACCATTTTTTCCTGGCTTTCTCCTTCCCCCTGCCTTTGCAATGCCCAGGACATAAACTGATGCCAGTTTAGGAATTAGGGTCGCTTCCTGAGACTGCTTCACCTTCTGCCCTTCCCTGTTTCTCCTTTCTTTTCTTTTGCTTCTCACTTTCTGCTTCTCATGTCTTTACCACCAATCACAACTCTACCTTTTCCTTCCAGTGTTCTGCCAGCAGCAGTTTTTTTCTGCACTTCCTCCCTATCCTCTTACTTGTTTTTTTCATCACTGCTCTCAGTTTTCTTGAAAGTAAAATAAATGAATTTCTTAGAAATAACAAAGCTAATTTATCTTGAGATTTTTACCTCACATGAAAATGTTTAAGACGTGACATGAATCAGATGTTATTTTTCAGGGTTTTAAAAGTAAAATGTTTTTATTGCTAGCATCATACTTTGTTCCATTGATGTTTTCATTGACAGTTAATAAACTTATTCTCCTATATCTTACTAATATGCACTGCTCAGTCACTCAGTGATTTCCCACTCTTTGCAGCCCCATGGATTGTAACCCACCAGTCTCCTCTGTCCAAGAAATTTTCCAGGCAAGAATACTGGAGCAGATTGCCATGTCTTACTCCACAGGATCTTCCTGACCCAAGGCTAGAACCCACATCTCTTGTGTCTCCTGCATTAGCAGGTGGATTTTTTTTACCACCATGCCACCTGGGAAGCCCCATATCTTGTCTACACCTAAAGTTATAACCAACGCATCTCCTTCTTGGAGAGTCCTAATGTATAGTGAATTACTCAGGATCCCAGCACTGAGCGATGGCACACTCAGGACAATCTGTGGAGGCCTTATTCCTAAAAGCGTTCATGATGGAGGTGTGAGCAGGGCATAGGAGACCACAAGGAACAGTTCAGGAGCCCAAAGCTTGTAGCAGCCCAAAGCTTGTACCCTAGGCCCAAAGCCATAAACGGAAGGTGAGATGAACCCAGAAGGAGAGGGGATCTCAGAGTAGGCTTAGGAGTAGAGGACTCAGCTGTGATGACAGCTCCCCTGAAGAAGACCCAGGAGGGCAATGCCCTGATGTCACACTCCCTCCTCCCTCCATCTCCAGCTGGGGCTTCCCATTGGCCAAACAAAATAAGGCAGTGGACATGGACCCCACTGAACACCATCCACACAGCTGATCCTGGGCACAAACCGGGTTACAGAAGAGCAGAGCATGCATCTGTAGGGCTCAATAGAGCCTATCTAGTACACTGAACGATATAGTTTCTCATGGCATAAAATTCACATAGGATGGAAAGAATCAACAAAGTTAACTTTTACTCACTGGTGAATCACACCTACTCACCTAGAAGCTCAGTTTTCTATTTTAAAAAAGCCTACTTCTCTCTCTTAAATTCTTTGAGGATAAAAGAGAGCATATCTATGAGGGTGCTTTGAGGTCTAGAATTTCTGATAAAAACTTTCATAAAATCATAGCCTTTTAGACAAGAAAGAGGGTCTTACAGTTTTGGGCTAAGCAACCATTATTCCCACCCTCCACTACTGACACACTGATTATGAAAGAGAGGCCCAAAAAGGTTAAGTGATTTTTACAAGATTATGAGATGGAAGAGTCATAATTAAAATCCCAGTCATTCATATGCCATTTATAAATGTAATAAAAATTAGAACAAATACTTCTACAGAAAAGTTACAAGTTTGGAACAGGATTTTTCTACAGAGACTTCTCTGGTGGACCAGTGGACCAGTGGTTACCAATCCACCTTCCAGTGCAGGGGACAAGGGTTCAGTCCCTGGTCCAGGAACTAAGATCCTACATGCAACTAAGCCTGTGACCACAACTGCTGAGCCTGTGCGCTCTGGAACCGTGTACCACAACCAGAGAGAAGCGTACTCACTGCAACTAAGACCCAACACAGCCAAAAATAAGTAAATAAAATATTTTTTTAAAAAAAGAAAAAGGTTTTGCTACAAAATAAAATACTTGAGACCATTGAGCTGCAGGTATTTTTGGAAACTTCAAAAAAGAAATCTGCCAAACTTCTATCCTGATCAGTATCTCATGAACTGATCAGGAGAGAAGTCAGCAACCTCCACCTTAGGTAGATGGTGAGAGTGTAGAAGTTCTCCATGCAGGCAAATGTCTATGATAACGATGAGCTATAACAGGTAAAGAATACACCTGCAATTCAGGAGACATAGGAGACTTGGGTTAAATCCCTGGACTGGGAAGATCTCCTGAAGGAGGAAAATGGCAATTCTCTCTAGTATTCTTGCCTGAAAAATCCCATGGACAGTGGGGTCATAAAGAATCAGATAAGGCTGAGCAACTGACGCATGCCTGGATAAAAATACAGGCATTTAGCAATCCTATCCAAGGTCAAGCACTTGGTTATTTTCATATTGCATGTTTTTTTGTATCCTTAAAAACATTTATTGGGGTTAAAGTAAGCATCCTGCTCTCTAAACATTACCAACACACCCGTCAGTGGAGAGTAACTGCAGTTAAGATTAGCCATGAGTACAGAAATGTGGTGGCCTGAAGATATCGTTGCTGATTCAGATAAAACAAGCCTCATAAACTCCGTTGTCTCTCTTTCAGATTCGCAATTTCCCATCAACATTGTGGCTGTCAAGAACGATCATGATTTTCTTGAAAAGGACCTTGTAGAACCTCTTTACAGGTAAATCATGTGAAATATTTTTGTTTCTTTCAATTGTTAAATGTCTATAATAGTTGTCACTGTATTAAGGGGTGAGTTCAACAACAATTCAGTAAGTCCTTATTGAATGCCTACTGTATGCCAGGCTATAAGTGTCTTACTGTGAGCATGATCAGTCCCTGGTTTCATGGAATTTGAGTTCTAGTATGAAGCTTCATGCATTGGAGGAGGAAATGGCAACCCACTCCAGTGTTCTTGCCTGGAGAATCCCAGGGATGGCGGGGCCTAGTGGGCTGCCATCTGTGGGGTCGCACAGAGTCGGACACGACTGAAGCAACTTAGCAGCAGCAGCAGCATGAAGCTTCAGACTACAGATTGAGTCAAAGAGATGGTGAGTGAGAGAAAAAGAGAGGAGAAGAAGATATTATCTCAGAGAGTGTTAAATTCTATTTTTAAAAATGTAAAACAAGCTGAGGCTATAGACAGTGATGGAGTGTGAGTGGATTATTGGGAGGAGGAAGCATGAGGGACCAGAATATGAGTGGTCAGAGAAGACGTTGTTAAACTCCATGAGTATGTCAAACTTAGCTGTATTTTTTAAGACAAATGATTATATCAGCAAACTGAAATATGTAAGCTCAAGTAATTATATCTGCTTTCAGAAATAATTTACACCTTCAGTATGTGATAGGTGATAAAAGGAGACAAAGATGTATATATGAATAATTCCCTCCCCTCAAAGAATATATAATCTGGTTGAAGAAATCTAATTGAAGAATTGATGCATAGATGAGCAAATAAAACAATTGTAATTTGAGTAATAATGAAAGATGCCAATGCAATCAAATATCTCTGAACAATTAAATGTGCATGTGAGGTCATGTGTGTCTGTAGGAAATTAGCTTGGAGGTTTTTTAACTAAAGCCCTGGAGAGAAGTCAGAGCTGGAAATAAATATTAGCTTCAGGAGGCGAGTCCTTTTTCCAAGGCTACAGAGCTAGTAATGGGCTGAACTGACCTTAAACAAGTTTTCGTCACTTGTAGTCCAATGTTTTTTCTCGTACATTCTGCATTTGACATACAAAAGATAGCAGTTTAAGAAGAAAGTAGTGATGAGGAAACTTGTCAAGATAGGAGAGACAAATGTATGTTAGAATATTGTGAAATAATCATAGGCTTGCTGATTCTTTAGACATAGATTTATATTTCTGTGTTCATAGCTGCTTTCTCTAGGGTTGCTATATGAAGAGAAAATAGAGTCGTGTTAGGAAATGGTCTCTGAATGTTCAAGGAAAGCATTGCTGTGGGTTTGCTTATGTGGGTGAAGAGAAGAGAACTAACTCTTCAAATCACAAATTGCAGGGATGGGCTATTTGAACTCGAAAACAAACAAGCACAAAATGCCATTTGTGAGCATTTATAAGAGGATTGGATAGTTTTGTTGTAATTCTTTAAAGGCAATGAATTGGAACAGCAGTGTTTTCTCCTCAGGATGTCTGATGCACACCCCAAGCCTTCATTCACCTCAGAACTATTCCACCAGCACCTCATCCTGAGTTTTCCCTCTGAGTTTTAACCAAGAGTATTTTTACTAATCGGTTGACATTTAAAAAAAAAAGATTGACTTATTTACTGGCTGTGCTAGGTCTTCATTGCTGCGTGGGCTTCTCTCTAACTGCAGCGAACGAGGGCTGCTCTTCGTTGCGGTGCGCGGGTTTCTCATTGCGGTGGCTTCTCTTGTTGAGGAACACAGGCTCAGGTGCTCGGGCTTCAGTAGTTCCAGCCTACGAGCTCAGTAGCTGTGGGTTGCGGGCTCTAGGGCACAGGCTCAGTAGTTGTGGTGCATGGGCTTAATTGCCCCAGCGTATGGGGTCTTCCCAGATCAGGGGTCAAACCCGTGTCCCTTGCATTGCAAGGTGGATTCTTAACAACTGGACCACCAGAGAAGCCACTTGACACTTTTAAAAGAAATATTTCTTATTGTTAATTGTATTGCATTAATTATCTTTCTCCCAATTGCATTTTCTTGCATACTTATAGATATTTACTTGATTGTCAAATTATGCCTTTTGTTGTTTTTCCCCCGGTTTCACTGAGATATAATTGACATATAGCACTGTTTATGTTTAAGGTTAGACTTACATACATGATGAAATGTTTATAATTGATTTAGTGAACATTTATCATCTCATATAGATATAAAATTAAAGAAGTAGGGGAAAAAAACGTGTTTTTCCTTGTGGTGAAAACTCTTAGGAATTACTTCCTTAACTTTCAGATACAAAACACACAGCAGTGTATATTATCTTTATCATTTTGTACTTTAGATCTCTATGACTGATTTATCTTATAACTGGAAGTCTGTACCTTTTGACCACTTTGATTTAGTTGCCCCTTCCTCCCACCTCAGGTTGCCAGAAATCTGATTTTTTTTCCTCTGTAAGTTTGTTTGTTTGTCTTTGAAATATTAGCCCTACAACACTATGTTAGTTCCTAGTATTCTATATTTCTATACACTTCAAAATGATCGCCATAGTAAGTTTGGTTGTCATCTATCACTATACAAAGATATTACATAATTATTAACTGTGTTCCCCACGCTGTACATTTTATACCGGTGACTCATTTATTTTGTAAATGAAGATTTGTACCCCTTTATCTCCCTCGCCTATTTCTCTCCTCCTTCCACCCCTCCCATCTGGCAACCTGTTTGCTTTCTGTATCTTTGACTCTGTTTCTATTTAGATGTATTTATTTATTTTGTGTTTTTAGGTTCCACATATAAATGAAATCTATGCAATTAAATTTTTAAATTCAATTTAAAATCATCTCAATGGAATTTTTAAATCTATATCTTCTTTGAGTCAAGGTGTTCTGTATATATCTAAAGTAAAATTCACTATTTTCAGTTCTTTGAGTTTTGACAAATGCCTACAGTCATGTAGTTACCACCACAACCAAGATATGAAACAGCTTTATCACCTAAACACTCCCTGGTTCTCCTTTGTCATCAACTTCTACCCCTGCTTCCAACTCCTGGCAACCACTGATCTGGTTTTTGTGCCCAGTGTTTTGCCTTTTCCAGAATGCTATGTAAGTGAAATCAAACATTATGCAGGCTTTTGAGTCTGGCTTCATTTTACTTAATACACCTAAGATTCATCTGTGCTGTGTGTATCAGTCACAGTCTTCCATTGTGTGGATATACTACTGCAGTTTGTCCATTCACCAAATGAATATTTGAGTTGTCACCACTTTGAGTGATTATATGGGCTTCCCTGGTGGCTCAGATGGTAAAGCGCCTGTCTGCAATGCAGGAGACCTGGGTTCAGTCCCTGGCTTGGGAAGATCACCTGGAGAAGGAAATGGCAGCCCACTCCAGTAGTCTTGCCTCGAAAATCCCATGAACAGAGGAGCCTGGTGGGCTACACAAGAGTCGGATACGACTGAGCGACTCCACTTTCTTTCTTTCTTTTCTTTCTTGGTGATTATATAGCCCTTATAAACATTCATATTCAAGTTTTTGTATAAACATAAGTTTTCATTTATTTTGAGTAATTTCTTAGGAATGGGGCTTTGGGATGTATTTGATAAGTATATTTTAACTTCATAAGAAACCCACCAAACATTTCCAAAGTGACCATACCATTTTGTATTACCACCAATGATGTATGAGAGTTTCTGTTGCTCCACACCTTTGTTAGTACTCTGTATTGTTTGGTTTTGTTTAGCTCTGTTTTTAAGCATTCTAATAAGTGTCTAGTGTTTCCTTGTCATGATTTAAACTTGCATGTTCTTAATGAGTAATGATGCTGAATGTCTTTTCTTGTGCTTCTTTGCCATTCATATATCTTCTTTTGTAAGATACATCTTCTTTTGTCTGTTCAAGTCTTTTGCCCATTTTAAAAATTTGGTTGTTTGTTTTTTTACTGAGTTTTGAAATGTGCTGCCAGCATGTAGCTTGTTTTTTCAATCTCTTAACAATGTCTTTCGAAGAAGTTTTAAGTTTTACTGGAGTCCAATTTATTCATTTTTTTCATGTTTTTAATGTCACACATAAAAAATATTACCTAACATAAGGTCACTATTTTCTCCTTTGTTTTTCTTCCAGAAATTTCAGTTTTGTGTTTTATGTGTAAGGTGATGATCCATTAATTTTTTATAAGGTACAAAGTATGGATCAAGATTCATACTTTTGCTTATCAGTATCCCATTGGTTGACCGCCATGTTGAAAAGCCTATACTTTCCTCATTGAATTGCCTTTCCACTTGTATTGTAAATCAATTGACCATATATGCATGGGTATGTTTCTAGACTTTCTATCCTGTTCCATTTATCCATGTGTCTATTCTTTTATCACTATGGCACTTGATTACTTAGCTTTGTGTATGTCTTGGAATCCAATAGTGTAAGTCCTCCAACTTCTTTGCCAGGATTATTTTGTCTTTTCTAGATCCTCTGCCTTTCCATATAAATTTAGAAACCATTCATGGATATCTGTTTTTAAAATCCTCTGGAGTATTGATTTGGATTGTGTTGACTCTACAGATCAATTTGGGGATAATTGATATCTTAACAGACAAGTCTTTTGATTCATAACACACAGTCCTATTTATTTAGGTCTCCTTTGATTTCTTTCTATTTAACCCTGACTTGTCATTTTCAGCATATGGGTAATATACATACTTGAAGGTACCTAAGAATTTCATGTTTTGAGGTGCTGGGTTTTTTTTTTATCATTTCAGTCTCCCATTATTCACTGCTAATATATATATATTGTTCATTTGTATTTTGCAGCCTTTCTAAAATTAGTCATTAGTTCTAGTAATTTATGCATAGATTCTTAAATTTATATTGTGAAATATAAATCAAAGATTACATTATAAACCAAGAATACAAATCTGTTACATATTTTTAACTCAGGATTTCAGGAGTGAACATTGCTTCTAAATGTGCAGTTCTGTTAATTTGATGATGTATGTGGCTGAGTGGGCCACACTTTAAGTGTCAAACATGTGGGTGATAAATCCTTATCTGCTCACTGCTGCATGTGATCTAAGGTCCCTTGACTAAGTTCTGGACTTTTCCATTAAAGTCTACTTAAAAAAAAACATACCTTTCAGACATGTTATAGATTAGCCAGTACAGGAATCATTTCAAGATATAAGGTTGTGAATAATAATAGCTGTCAGCCAGAAAAATCAGAAAGCCTTATATTGTAGAGGGCTTCCCAGGTGACACTAGTGGTAAAGAATCCATGTGCCAATGAAAGAGATGCAGGAGACATGGCTTCAATCCCTGAGTTGGGAAGATTCCCCAGAGAAGGAAATGGCAACCCACTCCAGTATTCTTGCCTGGAGAATTCCATGGACAGAGGAGCCTGGTGGGCTACAGTCCATGGGGTCACAAAGAGTCGGACACGACTGAGGGACTGAGCAGGGATGCAACAACACCAGATACCACAATGCCCTTGATAAGGGCTCAGCTTGCATTAGAGTGGCAGGAGGTTATCATTGGAGTAATTCTTTAGGCAGCTGTTTCATCCTTATTATGATATAAGGAAAGCGTTTGGCCGGCAGTGTGTGAGCTGAGATTCTCAGGGCATAGGAGCAGTGGATAGAGCAGAGGCCAAAGGAGTAGTCTCAGCAGGTGGATCAAAGGACGCCAATGGAATAGGAAGGCAGAGATGGAGGTAGGTTGGCTAAAGGAACACACACGGAATTTCCTTGCCTTCCTTATGAATTCCTTCAGGACACAGATTTCCTGAAAGCAGGCAGAAGGAAGACTTCCAGCCTGAGGGGAGTGACAGCACTTTTAAAATTTTGAGTTTGATGAGTGGTTAATTAGACACTCACCCACTTATATGGTATGTTATGATTGATGCCTAGAGAGAAGTAAGGGCTTGTGATTTTATTCGTTTTCTTCCTCGTGCACTGCAGACACAGTGATGGAGCTGGTCTCGTGTTTTATTTTTAAAACTTTTGTGGGCTCCACATTTCTCATGCGAATTTGAAATGCTGAGCCAATGCAGAATCCTAAAGGAAACAGGGAACCATAGCCAGAGGGCAGGTGGCTTCTGGCAGGTAGATAAACAGAGACCAGAGGTCTGAAGGTCTCCTACTGTAAATGTTACCCACAAGAACTTTATTCACCTTTGGTTTTCTGAAAGTTTCTCTCATGTTTGGACAGACAGTTAATGTCCTGCCAGACAATTAATGTCCTGGGTCCCCATTTATACTTTGAGAGTTGTTGAGTAGTATTAGCCTTTTATAGATTTATAAAAAATTTGTAGATGGTAGTAAGGACATTGCTGACAGGGAGGGCTCATGCTTGCCTGGGTACATGTGGGTGTGTGGCTCTCATTTTCAGGTCTTGCTGAAGACAGGACAGGTTTGCTGTCTTTAGTGAAGGGGTGAACCTCCAGAATGGTGATCGCCCCTTACCATTGCTTCTCAACTCTGCCAGCACCAGTGCACAGAAGGCATCTGTAAATATCTGTTACTGCCAGTCAGAATAGTAGTGCAGTCTCTGCTATCTTAGCAACCACATTATAATTCTGTTTTGATGGTTTTTGATTGAATTTTTAATTGAAAAATAATTTCCCCTGTGAGTAATGAAAAGCTAATTGCAAATCTAAAATAGCTGGATGAGCTACTGGAAACTGTAACAGTATCAGAATATAGGCATAGCCAAGGTGTCGCAATACCTTGCTAGGTTTGTCACCTTTAAGGCAAACTGCAGCACATGAAAGCTCCCAAAGGAGACTTTCTAGAAGTAGCGTGTTCTGTTAGCATTTTGGTTTGGGGTATTTGTTCAGACTGCTGTTAATAACATAGAGCTTTGATGCCCAAGATGATCTCTGAATTTCTAATTTAATGTTAGATCTGCCTAACTTATGCTGTTAATAAATACTCATTATAGCATGTATAAAACAAAGACATTCACCTTGCTCAGTGCTGTTTCGTGAAGATATGGAATTGACTAAGGTTACAGTTCATCTGTCACTGCCCTTTGCGTTTAAAAGAACAACTAATGGCAGTGTTATCATGCGGGACGAGGGAGACTGTGCCCGAGAGTGCCAACAAAAATGATTTTTACAGTTTACCTCCACACACAAAGGCACACCATTTGATCTGAGTAAATTAAATAACATTAATAATTTTAAATAATAGTGGTTTTTATGAAAATTGATAATATACTATTAAATTTCCTCTTAAAGAATATCATAAAATACAATATTTTGTATAATCTGTTTCTGTGCTGTGCTTAGTCGCTCAGTCATGTCCGACTCCTTGTGACCCCATGGACTGTAGCCCACCAGGCTCCTCTGTCCATGGGGATTCTCCAGCCTAGACTACTGGAGTGTGTAGCCTTTCCCTTCTCCAGGAGATCTTCTCAACTCAGGGATCGAACTCAGGTCTCTTGCATTGCAGGCAGATTCTTTACCATCTGAGCCACCAGGGAAGCTCATTTATGGCACATAATAATTTGTGACAATTACCTGAACTGAAACCACAGACAAATCATGGGGAGAAGGATATAGATGATTACATAATAATCACGGTCACTTCCACCTTTGAAATTCTAACTCTATAAGTTAAATACAAATCCCAGTAAGCAGTGATTTCATTTCTTCAAAACACAAAGTGTTGGAGAATTCCTTGGTAGTCCAGTGGTTAAGAATCTTCCTTCCAATGCAACAGATAGGTTCCACTCCATATCAAGGAACTAAGATCCCACATAGCTCAGGGCAACTAAGCCTGTGCATTGTAACTATGGGGCCCACACACTGTAGAGCCTGAGCTCCTCAAGAGAAGCCCTCGCATCTGAGCAGCCAAAGCAGCCAAAGTATAAATAAATAAATAAGCCACAAAGTGCTTGGCAAGCACTCCTCTAAGCATTTTATAAATATTTACTCATTAAATTCCCATAATAATCGTATAAGATAGACTGTAATATCTATTCCCATCTTACAAATGAGGAAACAGAGGCACGGAGGTATGAAATAACTTGCCCATTTATGGCTCGTAAATAGCAGTGCTAGGATTCAAAGACACACAGGCTGCTTCTGGCATTTTCCAAAGAAAGCTTAGGTCTTTTTGTGAAACACGATTTGGAGTGTTTTTTGTTTTGTTTTTAATTTCTTCCTTTAAAGGTAATTCTTCCCAAGATGTCTATGTTGCCTTGTGATTTTTCCGAATTTAACTCGTAAGTCCCAAGGTTAGAAATTCTGATTGCATTTGTGCCATCATGGACCTCAACTTTTAAAAATAATAATAATTAGAGTAAGAGTTTAAAGCACACTCTGTTCTCTTGTGAAGAGTTCAGAACTGATTCACTGTGGAGAGTGGTGGCACTGTGTCATCTCTTCCTTAAGGTCACTTCATCAAGGCTGTGTCTTGAGGGCCTTACTTTGCTATGGAGACAAATAAGACAGAATTTTCACCTGAAGTGGTTCTCAGTCCGAGGTGGGGGCAGCGTTTGATCCTGTCTTCAGGCCTGGGAATATTTTTGCTTGTCACAACTGTGGTGATACTACTGGCATCTAATGGGTGGGGGCCAGACATGCGGCTCCCTCCCACAAGGCACAGTGTGCCCCCCAACAAGGAATTATCTGTCCCCAAATGCCCATAGTACCTAGGTGGAGAATTGAGTAAACCCTGACTCACGTGGACAAATGGTGTGATCGCTATAAGTACAGGTGCAGGAGAGCTAAGGGGGAGAGCGTTTTAGAAAAATGACCAGGAGAACTTCCTGGAAAAATGACCCTAAAAGGCCAGTAGGAATTACTCAGACAAGAACACATGAAATTTTGATGTGGTTATTTTGAACTTTCACTTTTGTTTCTTTTATTTGACTAATTAATGTGCAGAAAAGGCATCTTCATCCCCACCCCACTTTCCATCACAAACCTCACCCCAAGGTAGTCTATATAGAATGGGGGTGGCCAAGACAAGTACAGATATAGAAAGGTCAAAGGTAGGGATTTCATATATACGTGTATAAATTTATATTAAAAATTGATCTTTAAATTTTTTAATGGTCTCTTATATAAACTTTTCCAACCACCTATGCAAAATAACTTTAGGAAGAATACCCAAGAAGCTACAAAGTAGAATAGCAGGCTAAAGAAGGAGTTTATATCTCTCTCTATATATGTGTGTTTAGCTATTTGTATTGCATTATGTAAAAAACATTAGCAATATTTTTTTAAAATGACTTGCTTTGGCACATAAAAAATTGATGACCATGGCTATCATTTTGGGAGTGTTTACTATGTGCTGACTAGCATACTAAGTTCTTGACATTGACTTCATTTTATTCTTACCAGAACCTATGAATAACAGGTATTATTATTATTGCTGTTGTTGTTCGGAGTTCAGGGGCACCAGATTCCTCCAGGTTTGAGCAGCTGTGTGGTGGTGACGCCTTTCCTTGAGTCAGGAAACAGCCGAGGAGAGAGGCAAGAGGAGTCCAGTTGGAGGTGGGGGAAGGGGTGGTGAGCTGAGGTGCCTGGAGGTGCCAGTGAAGGCGTCGAGTGTGCAGCTGGGCATGTGGGGCTGGAGCTGGACAGGCCCTCAGCTTGAGACAGAAGTGCAATGTCATCCACGCACAAAAGGTATGAGGTCCTGAGAGTGAAACAGTAAAGGGAGGAGAAGACCGGGGCTGACCAAGGGGGACTCCACTTCTATAGGGCAGGCAGAGGGGGAGCCGAGAGATGCCCCTCGGCACCTGGGAGTGAGTGTTTCTTCCCCCCCAGTTCCCCCCAGGGTTTTGCTTTCTTTCAGTTTTCTCAGAAATCTCTGGTATGACCCTTGCTTCAACCCAGCCTAATTCTCACAGGAGAAATTTTATCTGGATTAGATGCAATTTTTGTGAAAAGTTAAAAAGCTAAGGAAGTTAAGAAGCTATACTTCTCTAGTACAGGCATACGTGAATTTAAACTTTGAAATCCACAAACTGAAGAAGTCCAAGAAAACCTGTTCTTTTGTTTTTGTGTGCTTAGTCGCTCAGTCGTGTCCGACTGCTTGTGACTCCATGGACTGTCACCTGCCAGGCTCCTCTGTACATGGAATTTTCCAGACAAGAATACTGGAGTGAGTTGCCATTTCCTCCTCCAGGGGATCTTCCCGACCCAGGGATGGAACTCACGTCTCTTGTGTCTCCTGCATTGGCAGGTGGATTCTTTATCACAAGTGCCACCTGTGAGGCCCCTATTCTTTTGTTTTAGCTCTTTATCTGTGGGCCACTGTGGCTGATGTCCTCGATCAGTTTGCGGAGGGAGCTTGCACTCTTCCCCAAAACTCTCATCATTAGAGGCTACTACTAATTTCAGATTATTTTCTGGGGATGTAATGTACAGCATGGTGATTATAGTTAACAATACTGTATTGCATATTTGAAAGTTGCTGAAAGAGTAGGTCTTAAGAATTCTCATCACAGGGAAAAAAGATAGTAACTATGTGTGATGATGGACGTTAAACTTATTATGATGATCATTTCAAGTATCAAATCATTATGTCATACACCTTAAACTTATCTGATGTTGTCTGTCAACTGTAAGTCAATTAAAAATATATATTATGCAACTCATACAGTGCCACATGTACATCCTCTCCCCCTTGAACGACATCATATAGCAAGATCAGTCCATGCTTTACCATCCCTCTCCCACACCTCCACTGATATCCAGGGCCAGTTTGTGGGGTTATGGGCCGGAAGAGGAGCCAGCATTTCTGCTGTCCCAGGACCACTTGCTAGAAGAACAGCCAGAGTGAACAGCTCAGCAAGGGGGAGGCATGGCCTCCCCTGGCTCAGCTGTGGCCTGATGACAGCCCTTTGTGACTTCCGGTGACACCTTTCTTTCCCCTCAGACACCAGAAAGCCGTCCTGCTGGATGGCCTGTGGTATTTGAAAAGCCTCACCCTGGCCGAGAACACACCGGACACGTGTGTGTGGCAGAGGTCTCCACCCTGCTCTGCAGAGTCTGTTCTGTGAACCCCCAGACAGACAGGGGACCTTTCCCAGGCCCCGCAAGGAGGAGCCGCTGCTCCCAGGGACGCTCACCTCTGAGCCCTGGACCAGGTGACTTGTTCTCGACTGTCTCTGAGGGCCACGCCCAGGGCACTCCTCAGCAGACGGGGCTAGAGACCTTTCACCTCTGACCCTGGCGAGGAGGGTGAGAAGTTCAGGCTTCAGCTTTAATCAGAATGGCATGTCAGAGATGAACCCGCACCCCTGCCTGTTATTCCTCTTGAGCTTTTGGCAGGAGTATTAGAAAAATAGCCCAGGAAACTGACCATTAAGTCAGCACGGAAGACCTCATGAGCCGTCTAGAGTCTGGTGGTTTAAAGGTAAAATATGCATCTAAGAGGAGAAGGAAAGGGCGCCACTGCTCCCGTACATGTGCCAAGTGCAGAGGGCCTCTCTGTGTCTCCCCGGCTCTGTCACAGTGACCGAGTTGGACACCGCTCATACCGGGCCCCGACCACCTTCCCCATCTCCCTCTGGTCCCCACGCCCCCAGCAGGCACCCTGCCTGCCTTTCCCTCCTTCCCCTCCCGGGTGTCCCGTCAGCCAGGGCAGCCCGGGCACAGCTCGCTGCGCGCTGGCCCCACTGTCACGCGGGTTTAGCTGGGGAGGCGAGGGACGCCCCTCAGGCTGCACAGTGCTCACTGCTAGGAACCACATCTCGTTCGGTACGTCATGGGCTCCCGGTGCTCTGCGGCCATGTGCCGGGCAGGAATTCAATACATGTTTGTTAAATTGCATTGGAACCTGGAAGAAAATAACCTGTCAGTTCACAAATTATTTTAACGCTTCTACCTGTGAGAGGATATTGTGTGGCAATCAATTATTCATTTTCTCCTCAAATGCCCTAAATCTCTCTCCTCCAGAGCTACACTTCTTCACGGCAATCACTCACAGCTCAGCCCTCTACTCAGGCTTCTCTGAAGCTGCTGCCTGCAATGACTGCTAACCCAAGAGGCATATTTTATGTTATGTATCACTTACTCTTAAATATTTGATACAGTGAACCAACTGCTCCCTTCTCTGTGTAATGCTCCTTCTGTGGCTTCCAGGACCACTTTGAGCTGATTCCGTTGACCTCCCATGTCTCTGACTACACCTTCCCCCAGCCCAGCTCTTCCTGCTCCAGTCAGGCCTTTAGCATGGCAGTTTCCAGGGCACTGAATTCTCCCTGGAAGATTGGTTTAATGATTATGTATCCTCTGTGTATATCCTCTACTTGCTGATCATTCCGAAGTGGGTCTGGATGTCACAAGGCATCCCAACATGACCTCATGTCTCTTCCCTGAATCCCAGTTCCTGGCCCCTCCCTACTCCTTGGTTTTCTCTGTTAATTGACACAGGCACATTGACAAAAGCCTGAAACCCAGGAGTCACCCTCTATTTCTCCCCGGCCCCCACACTTCTATGTCAGTGGCTAAGTCCTCATCTGTTCCCACTCCCCTCTGCTCCTCTTTGCCATCTCTCACCTAAACTGTTAACTGTCTTCCATCTGTTCTTCTTCAGTTCCATCTCCATCCTGCCCCCAGTTTTGTCTCCGGCATGCAGTGGCATTACATTACTCTCCTAACTCCTTCAGTAGCTCCCCTTTGCTGCAGATTGCTCTAACATCTTCATTTTGGTTCTTCGTGATCTGACCCCTGCCCATCCCACCAGTGATTCCTGCTCACATCCTTGCACTTCCGAGACTAGAGAGCTCCAGTTAATGACTGCTGGCTTTGCCTGTAGTCCTTTTCATCTGGGCAGCAAATTTCTCTCCGTCCTTCATCGCCTTGCTTAAATACTGCCTCCTCTGGGAGGCTTTGTCTTTCTGTGTCCTGAGAGTTAATTGCTTTTCCTTTTGTTCATCATATTTATATCCCACTCAGGACTGTGAGATCCCCACGGGCAGGGACCATATCTGGTTCACCTCTGCATTCTCAGCCCCTCAACTTGTTCCTGGAACGTGGTGCCCACTGTCAGATGGTCGTATCTCAGCTTCTTCTCTTCCTGTTGACTTTCCCTCCAGAACTTCAAGTTTCACTTTTAAAATGAGACTTCTGACTGTTTCTCCTTTACTAATGCATGAACCCTTCTAAAGCCTTCTGAAGACAACAGTAGAAATTAACAGGTTCTGGTAGCCATGGACATTGTGGGCGGTCCGTCTGAAAGGGTCAAACTGCTTTGCTTATGTCAACACGTAAATCCAGTTTGCCCAAAGCACAAACTGCACAGCTTCAATATGCGTCATGGGTTTCCTCTTTCCATGGAAAATGTAGCGAGGGGAAGGAAACTATCATTTATTGACCAGCCTGTGCAAGGTCCAGGACATAGGCTGTCATGTCCCAGGCCTCCTGGATCCTCCTTGAGGAGGCTGGAGTGGAGAAATCTCTGGACAGGGCGAAGTCCAGCTGTCTAGCTGATGCATGGTTCCCCTGAGCAAGTGTTTTCTCTCAGAGCCTTAGTCTCCTCATTTGAAAATAAAAGAGGTCAGGCCAGTCGGTCCTCAGAGCCTACCAGGTTCTAGTATTTCCTTAGCAAACATTTACCTAGAGGATTCTCTCTGAACCAGAGCCTGTGCTGGGCATTAGAGATGCAAATGAGGTGCAGCTCTCAGCCTGTCATATTCAGTGGGGAATAGTTCTGCTCTTCTGACTATACAAGGTCTATTGTGACTAAAACCAGTCGCTGATTGGACCAATGTAAACAAAGTGTGTTCAGTTTAAAAGAAAAACCTACAGAGACTATCCTGTATAAAATTTCCTGCTAGGTTTTAGGTGGATTAGAAGAATAAATTATGGTTCCTCTCAAAAGAGGCTCTAATCCAGTGGAAGACACACTGTTCATGCAGCAAAGAAAACACATTTTATAATTCCTGTTCATGCAGGGATAGTTTTCCGGGCCACCAGTGACAGACCAACTCAGGTTTTCTGAAGGGTTTTATGTTACTTACCATTAAGTGCTTTTTGTTGTTTGTTGTTTAGTTGCTCAGTCTGTCCAGTTCTTTGCGACCTCAGGGACTATAGCCTTCCAGGCTCCTCTGTCCGTGGGAGTTCCCAGGCAAGATTACAGGAGCGGGTGGCCATTTCTTCCTCCAGGGGATCTTCCTGACCCAGGGATGGAACCCGCGTCTCCTGCATTGGCAGGCGGATTCTCAATTAAGAATCCGCCTGAGTCACCTAGGAAGCCCCATCATTAAGTCTGAGGGAAACAAATACTGATGCTAATATTTGTCCTAAATGCAGCCTGGCTACAGTCATAGCAGAATTCATGGTGGTTTTGATAAAGGGCTGTGAATCCTTCTGTTACATGACATGGTCTTTTACCTGAAGCAGCCACTCCTTAAAGAGGCATCTCCATCTCACCAGGGTGTATGTTTTATCCATTTTGTATTCTTGGAGAGTCTAGCCACTGTTTACATTATAGAAGATAAATACAGACTGATGCTACACCATGCTGAGAATGTCTGCCTAGTCTCAGATCACCATAAAGAGTGTTTTCCCTCTTTGTCTTTTGTTCCCAGCTGAAAAAATCAGTTGGGTTTTTTCAGCTTTATTGAGGTATAACTGACAAATAAAATTATAAGATATTTAAAGTATATGGCATGATGATTGGAAAAACGTATCTGTCATGAGAGGAAGAACTGAATAATTGCGCATATGATATTTGAAATTGTATCCAGAATTTCTAAGATGTCTTAAATCATAGCAATTTTGTAGATAGAATTGAGTACTAATAAGAAAGTAGATTCAGAGCAAAAGAAATGCAGATCGCTTTACATCAGTAATTTCAAACTCCAAGAAATAAAATGACTTTTAAATGAATAAAACAAAGATTACATTTTTAAATAATAGGTTTTATTTTTAGAGCAGTTTTAGATACACAGCAAAATTAAGCACAAAGTTTGGGGAGTTCTCTTCTGCCACTTGTACCCCCATATACACAGCCTCTCTCACCATTAACATCCCCCACCCAGGTGATACCTCACAACTGTGAACCTGCATTGACACATCCTTGTCACCCAAAGTCTATAGTTTGCATTAGGCTTCACTCCCAGTCTTATACATTTTATGGGTTTTGACGAATGTGTAGTGTCATGTATCCACCATTATAGTATCATACAGAATATTTCACTGTTCTAACAATCCTCTACCCTTTCTGTCCATCCTGGGATTCCTCTCTCCCTCCTAACCAGTAGTAACCACTGATCTTTTTACTGTCCCTATACTGACTGATCTTTTTACTGTTTTGCCTCTTTCAGAATCCCATCTAGTTGGAATCACATAGCATGTAGCCTTTCAGATTGGCTTCTTCCATTTAGTAATATGCATTTAAAGTTCCTCCCTGTCTCTTTATGGGTTGATGGCTCACTTCTTTAGGACTGAATAACATTCCATTGTCTGGATGTACCACAGTTTATCCGTTTACCTACTGCAGAACCTCTTGATCACTTCCAAGTCTTGGCAATTATGAATAAAGCTGCTCTAAACATCCCTGTGCAGTAGCACCTCACACCCACTGCTACTGTGGGCATGTTGGCTGCAAAAGCTGGGTCACATTGGTTTATATTTTAAGTATATATGTCCTTCAGAAATACAATATTTATCTTTATGGATTAAAAAATAATTCCTGTGCAAGTTTTTGCGTGCACTAAGTTTTCAACTCTTTGAGTAAATAGCTAGGAGTGCAGCTACTGGAATGTATAGTAAGAAGGTGTTTAGTTTTATAAGAAACTGCCAAACTGTCTTGCAAAGGGGCTGCACCATTTTGCACTCCCACCAGCAGCGAGTGAGAGTTCCTGCCGTTCCTCATCCTGGCCTGCGCTTGGTAATACAGTGTTTTAGAGTGTTGTCGTTCTAATAAGCATGCTATGGTATCTCACGGTTGTTTTAATTTGCAAGTTTGTAATGATATATGATGTGGAGCATTTTTCATACGCTTATTTGCAACTAGTGTATCTTGTTTTGGTGAGGTATCCTGATTTTTGTCTTTTTTTTTTTAATTGGATTGTTTTATTATTTTGATTTTAAGAGTTGTTTTGTGTGTTTTTTAGATAACAGTCCTTTATCAGATGTTATTTTTATGAATATTTTCTCCACGCCTATGTCATACCCTTTCATACACTGGACAGTGTCTTTCACAGAGCAGAAGTTTTTAATTTAATGAAATCCAATTTGTCAAGTATTTATTTCATAGATTATGCCTTTGATGTTGTATCTAGAAAGTCATCACTAAACCTAAGGTCAGTTAGATATTCTCCTATGTTATCTTCTGGGAGTGTTACAGTTTTGTGCTTACATTTACTCCGTGATCCATTTTGAGTTAATTTACGTGATGCGTATAAGATCTGTGTCTAGACTGACTTTTTTTTGCATGTGGATGTACAGTTTTTTCAACGTTGTTTGATGAACACCTATCTCTTCTCCACTGTGTTGCCTTTACTCCTTTGTCAAAGATTGCTTAGCTCTATTTGTGTGGGTCTATTTCTGGGCTCTTTATTCTATTCCACTGATGATTTGTCTCTTCTTTCACCACTATCATACTGTCTTGATTACTATAGCTTTATGGTGAGTCTAAAAGTTGGGTAGTGTCAATTCTCCAACATTGTTCTACTTCAGTATTGTGTTGGTTCATCTGCAAGCTTTTTTCAAAATATTGCAAATCTTAAAAAAATTTTCCTATTTGTTTATTCATTTGGCTCCACCAGATTTTAGTTGTGACTTGTGGGATCTCGTTCCCTGACCAGGGATCGAACCCTGGCCCCCTGCATTGGGAGCATGGAGTCTTAGACTTTGGACCATCAGGAAAATCCCTCCAGTACATTTATTGGAAAAAAATGTGTTTGAGTGAACCCACACTGTTCGAACCTATGTTGTTCAAAGATCAACTGTACATAATGCACCTCAGATAACACTTTTAGTTCTTAGGTAGAGACCTTAACACATTTGGAACTGGCTATCAGCTACAGGAGCAAAGGACCTGCAGAAGATAGCTTCAGACTAGGTGACCAGCTTCTAGTCCATAACTGCCCGTCGTAGTTGACACTAATGTATGTCTAGTAAGTGGGGAAACTGGAGATGGCTGAAAATGAGGATAGTTATTAAATATTTTAAGTAAATATCATGATAAGAAGCTGACAAAAAGAACTAGTTTCAATGTGAAGCATTAGTGAAACCAATTTAACAGGCTGTCTGTCTCCTGACTCTAAGTAAAAGATGAGACGAGACTGACTACGACCCAGAAGAGGCAAAATTCAAAGACATCATGGAGCTCTAATTAACAGGTAGATGACTCCGTTTTCTAGCTTGGGTGACTTGACTTACTGGTGATGTTGTTAATCAAGACAAGACTTTAAACAGGAAAATCAGGTTTTGAAGAGAATACAGTGAGTTCAGTTTTCATAGGTGAGTTTGAAGGGCCAGGAGGACCCCACAGATGAATGAGACCAGTGAGTAGCTGAAAGTCTAGCTCTGGAGCTCAGGTAGGGTGTCCAGGCTAGAGAAAGAAGATAACCATCATCAGAATCTAGTTTATTTTAAGAGCTGATATCTCTTTATTCCTATGCAGAGTAAAAAGAACCCACATGATGTGGTGGATGTTACAGTCAAACACAGGATAAAGGGTTAGCTTTGAAAAATAATCTGAACATCTTGGGCTTCCCTGGTGGTACAGTTCCTAAGACTCCACGCTCCCAATGCTGGGAACCTGGGTTCAATCCTTAGTCAGGGAACTAGATCCCTCATGCTACGACTCAGAGTTTGCATGCCATACAGTCAAATAAATAAAGAAAAATATTTTTTAAAAAGAATATGAACATTTCTTATGAGGAAGGAAAGAACTGTTAAAGTAATTAATGACTTAAGCTGTATTTTCTCACTGGCAATGGTCTGTTGAGGAATTGTGATATTTTTCATGATATGAGAATGAATGTCTACAGAGAGAAAAAAAATGAAATAAATGCTGGGTAGCAATTTGAGGAGCCCAGCTGAGGGAGAATTTCAAAATGTAAGTATTGCTATGTACTAGTCATCACAGACTGCTAAAACAAAATACCACAGACTGGGTGCCTTAAACAAAAGAAGTTTATTTTCTCACAGTTCTGGAGGCTGGGAAGTCCAAGATCAAGGTGCCAGTGAGGTTTGGTTTCTGGTGAGAACTCTTCCTAGCTTGCAGACAGCCACCTTCTTGCTGTGTCCTCCCATGGCTGATTGAGAGAGAGGTAGGGAGTGCTCTGGTGTCTCATCCTTTGTTCAGTCACCAAGATGTGTCTGACTTTTGGCAACCCCATGGACTGAAGCATGCCAGGCTTCCCTGTCCCTCACCATCTCCCGGAGTTTGCCCAAGTTCATGTCCATTGAATCAGTCTCTTCCTTTAAAGACATTAATTCTATTGGATTAAGGCTCTACCTTATGACTTCATTTAACCTTAATCATTTCATATTCCAAATACAATCACATTGGGGTTTAGGGCTTCAAACTGTGAGTTTGGGGAGGACACAATTCAGTTCATGGCATATATAATTCAGCACTATAATGTGAGTTCTTTTCCCATTTATACACAAGAGCAAGAGAGAAGAGAGATGGTTGAGTTGATCCAAATTTGGGGACTAGCAGGATAGACTGGAGAGAAGGTCAAAGTGGCAGATGAAATGAGGGGCTGGTGAAAATATGGCTTAAAATTACTTCCCATGGGTTCCAAGAATGATGGAAAGGGAAGCAGCAGGGATTTGGTAAGCTTCATGGAAGGTCCTCTCAGGTCTGGAGAACAAAAGGGAACACTTTATCATGTACCATCTCTTGGTAGAGTCCTTTCTTGGGATGTAGTTGGTTGTTTCTGCACTTTCAGCTTCACTGGCAACTGATGAGAATCATCAAACTGGAAAGATTTAGGTTCATTAGTGATAGCAATGATCACATTTTTCTTTCCTTTTAGACGACTAAATACATTGAACAAGTGTGCCTCAATGAAACTTGATGTGAACTTCCAAAGGAAAAAGGTAGGTGCAATTTACTATACCTTACTAAGACCATGGCTGTACCAGCAGGACGAGCTGCGTTCACAAATTAAAAACAACACAAACCTAAGCGAAATTCTGAAATGACTGACCGTAATATGTGTTTATTCTCCAAAAATCTCGTCTTATCATAAGCATCATGATTCAGCCCGACAGGAACCTAGGCTAACATCTGTTTCACTTTGCTTTAGTTTTGATCAGAGGGTTTGCATACAAACGTAAAATGCCTTGTCTATGATAATCTTTCAGAAGTTTGTTTAGCTGTAAATATCCACTCTATATTAGACTCAAGTTCTCCAGTGATTTGTAGATTAAGAGAATGCAAAACAGAATCTATGGGGTGGGCTATGCCCGGTGTCTTCTGCTTCATTCTTTCCTATGGCATTTTATTTCAAGTGCAGTTCAGGATGTGATCATTGTCAGGCTGGTTCATGTCATCGTGGTTGAGCAGGTGGAGGGAGAGGGTAACAACAGGATTCAGAACTCACCCCATCTCTCCATTCTCACCCCTTGCCCTTTTCTCTAGTCACAGGGAGCGTCCTTCAGTTTCCCGAATCACTACACTTCCTCTCTCTTATAGGACTTTGCAGGCATTTTTCCCTCTGTAGGAGTAAGGCTGGCGATTTCAGTTCTGAAACAAAGCTATACTTTATTGAGGACTTAACTGTTTTCCACAAGCTATGTTATGGCATTTCATGCATTGTGGCAGAGGGTCTCTGTTTTCTAGAGAAGGGAAATAAAACCTGAACTGGCTAAGTCCCTTGCCTGTGATCTATTAGCTGGTGGAGGAGCAGGGTTTCAACTTCAGGTGTGTCTGACTCCAAAACTGAGGCTCATAACCACTGTGCTGAAAGACCTCTCTTTCTCACTGAATTGATCCTTTTAGGAAACTCAGAATTAACATCGTTAGCTACTTTTTTCATTTCACATCTTCAGTATGTAACAAGTCAAGCCGCACTATATTTTGAAGAAGCAGAGAAAACATCCCTGAGTTGTAAGAAAGTGTTCTTTATTCTGGTCTACACAGAGAAGTCATTACAGCCCATGGATTTTAAGTCACTCCCGAGTAACCAAATCTTTAAAAATAACTTTAGCCTGAATTTCTGCTCTAAAATAGCACCCAAAAAAAGCGCAAATGAATTTTGGTTGACCTCACCTTCAAAACAATTTGGGGTTTGAGCTAGGAACCAAAGATTCAAGCTAAGGAGGTAAAATGGTGAAAAACAATATCCAGAGAATATATTAAAACACGGGCAATTTGTCCGGGTCAAAGAAAAATGAAAAATGTGGGAATAAATGTCCCAACAGCTATCTGGCTGAATAGAGCCCTTGAGAAGTACACACACTGTTTGAAGCAGGAAGGTCAGATGTTGTTTTGGTTGTAACACATGGTTCTTATTAAACCAAGCGCAGCCACGCCTGTGTGGCTGGTCTGTCCGGCTGCCAGTGCAGATCCTTAGGTGCTATATATCACAAACACAAATGCCGAAGACTAACGACACGATTTGTTTTCAACCAAGTGGTGTGATTGAATTCTTCCCTTATCACCAGCATTTCAAAACCCACATGTGGGACAGGCTTGAATAACATGCATTAGGCCATGTTACCTTCACAGAAGCTCCTCTGTAAATTGGTCCCTTCGGCATTCTGACATTCTTAATGTATGCCTTACGTTGGCTATGGTGGCATATACCCTTACAGCCCCTACTTAGCTGTGGGCCCCACAGATGCAGGCACTTGAATAAAACAGGGCTTTCCACACTGTAACACAGGGACTCGTGGCCTGAATTTTGAAATAAATAAATCCAGTGAGTGATCTCCACCCACTCGTGAATCTTAGCCGTGATGCATATTGGTGGCTGTGGTCTAAGCAGCTACATAGGAGACTCTGGTGGTGGCACATGTCCCTACGATCTGCTCCTTACACAAGTCACAGACCAGCCCTTTGTCATTGTTCAGTCTCTCAGTTGTGTCCAACTCTCCATAGCACCATGGACTGCAGCACACCAGCTTCCATGTCCTTCACCATCTCCCAGAGTTTGCTCAAACTCACGTCCACTGAGTCAGTGATACCATCCAATCAACTCAACCTCTGTCACCCCCTTCTCCTTTTGCCTTCAGTCTTTCCCAGCATCAGGGTCTTTTCCAATGAGTTGGCTCTCACATCAGGTGGCCAGAGTATTGGCGCTTCTGCCAATCCTTTATTTTACTGAAAAAAAAAAAAAAAAAACAACAACTAAATACAGACTAGGACTAGGCTAAATGATCAGAGGTAGAAAGTGAAACTTGAGAACCAAACACCACAAGAGCTTTAACTAACTGTGGAATTAGTGTGGCAGGAAAAAAAAAAAAAAGACAGTAGCATTTCCTCTGGGCTTGTCCCTATTTTAATCAATCCAAGAAACAGAAATATAATGCTCACCTTCAATCTGCAGAGGCCCAGACGTGTTTAATTCCCCAGAATGTCATCCCCAAATGGCTTCACCACCGGGAATGCGGTCATGCTTCTCCCTTCAGGGCCTCAGGAAGGCTGTGTGTGCTTCTTAGCACTCTGGTGTGATGAGAAGGTGCCCACAGTGCCCGCTCCACGCCAGGTCACTGCTCATCATTAACCCCACGTCACAGATGCAGAGATCGAAGGACAGGGAAGCCCAGAGCTACTCAGAAACGGCACAGGCAGGATCTGAACCGAGCTGTTCTGCCCCTCCTGGCCCTTGAGAGAGATTCAGAAATGTATTGTCATGAGCTTCTGGCCCTCGGCCTGAGACCCGGAAGGGCTTCCTCAGCAATATATACAATTAAGTATTTTTATTGTTGTTTTAGAAGAGGGATATTTCTTGCTTTTTGTACTCAAGTCCACAATTTATGTAATGTCTTCGTGGAAATTTACCTTTGGATCTCTCGTGGTAAAAGAGTCATGAGTTTCATTGCTCTGCTTTGAATTTGGTTCTCACCTGATTTTGTTTAATTCTGAAGAGTTTGGTGGGTTGACCCAAGACAGGGGAAAAAAATAAAACAAAATCCAGAAATAGATGACAATGGTGAAGCCTCATTCATACTTAGTTAGGCAGGCACTTTCCTTGTACATCAAATACCACTCACTCGTAAAGCTCCAGGACAACTGAAATCGCACCTTACCACTTTGCAGAAGAGAAAAGCAGTCCTCTAAAGATTCAAGATTACTTTCCCCATGAGAAGCAGGTAGAGTGTCCTCAATCTTGGCCATGCATCTCACTGAAAGACTTACTAAACCCCCGCATTTCTGAGAGCCTGAGGACCCAGCCGTTGCCCACCACTGGCCTCAGGCTCCTCCCCTTGCAATGCAGCAAGTGGCAGGGCCGTGCTTCTGAACAGGATGGCTCAGCCACCCAGCTCCAGTCAACTTTAATGGAAGATACACATCTAAATTTCCATGTACTTGTGGAGTAGCCAACTCTTACATCTGTGGGCTCATATGGGCTCCTGTTTCCAGTGTAAAGAGATGGTCAGATTTTGTTTAAAAAAGACAAAATCCTTCCCTTTGCGGTGTCTGTTTTTGGCATTTGTCTCTGAAGCATATTTTAATTTCAGCTATGACTTCTCACTTTTTTAGAAAAAGCCAAAAGAAGTTTGAAGTTTCCTCTAAATTAAAAACGCCAAGGCACATGCAAAGCTACTCCTTCTCAGAAAACTGTTCCTTCATTATGTCCTACAGAATTCACACTTGCTTTATGACAACACTGAAATCCCCTCATTACAGTCAGTGTTAATGTGATGTGGGTTCTATTCAAAGTTAAAGTCAGAGACTAAAGACTCCAATAAGGATCTCTGTTAAATGAAGAAAGAGAGAGATGCGTACACACACAGGACTCCTACCCAAGATTTCCTGAGGCAGGACGAGCAGCTTCCAAAGAAGGTCCTGGTTAAAGTCACGGTTTTAATAAAGCTCTCTGAAATCATGACCCCAAGGTGGAAAGCAACACAGAAACCATGACTAATCGCCACGTTGCAGCCAGCACCTTCTGGCCTGGCTGCCGTGGGCATTTCAAAGGAGCTGCAGCTGTTGTGAGGGGGCCCGGTCTGAGCCTCCGCCTGCACCCTCCCCCCCATTGCCTTTCATAACCTCAAATGTCCCGTCAAATAAGAAACCACCTGGCAGCTCCAAACAGCAGAGCAAATGAGAGAAGTTACGTTTCATTCCATCATTCCCTCGGCTAAAAAGTAGTACATCTTACATTGAAGAGTGTTATGTGTGAATATCCTCGAACCTGGATCTTTGAGTGAGAAGAGCTCTTCGCTCATCTTTTCCAACCTCCTATCCAGGACAAGATTTACTTTCAGAGCATCCAACAATTCACTCAGCCTCTGTTTATAAATATCTAGACTTGAGTTCATTAAAATGCAAGGCAATTTATTTTCTCCTAACTACTGGAAGTCTTTCATATAATAAGCTAAAAGTTGACTTGATGTAAACGTGCCCATCTGATTCCAACTCTTCTCTCTGGAGAGGCACAGAATATGGATTTCTTCTTTGTCTAGATGAGAGCTCAGCAAGCTACTGCTCCTGCTGTGGTAAAGAAAGTTGTACTGGAATAAAGCCACACCCATCCTTTTGGCTGCAAAGGCAGAGTTGATTAGTTGTAATGTTCTAATATTTACTATCTGGCCCTTTACAGAAAGTTTTCTGACCTCTATTCAATCTAGAACAAAGTTTCTTAAACTGTCTACAGAGAATGATCAATTTTTTAAAAACTTCCCAGCCTGCCACTGACCAAGATACTTTTGTAAAATTCATTACAAAACAATTATTAGAAACATAAATAATATTAGAAATATGAATGATACAATCATTAGATAATCTCTAAGAATTGTACTAGAGAAAATACAAGACTAAATGTTTTAAAAGACTTTGCAGATACAAAATTGCATTCCAATAAATATAACTCGAACAAATATAACAGGAAACAGAAAAGAATTACAAAAATTGTTCATATTTTTACTAAAAGTGTATACTTAGGCAATTAATATGCAGAATCATGATTGCATTTGCAACTTTTTTTCTGTTGTTCAGCTGTCAGAACTAAACAAAAAGTTTACTTTGAAATACCAATTCCCCATATTAAATGTCTATACACACATTTCAATCAAACACTATGACTATGAGTATTCCCCATGGTGAGTTTTCTGTTTGTTATCGAATTTAGGTTTGATTGACAGAAACCACTCACAGGGGAAAATGTGTATCTCATATGCTTCTTTGTTTTAATATTAACCATCATAAAGAAGCCAGTTTCTCAGAATATGTTGAGTGGGGCTTACCTGATGGTCCAGTGGTTAAGACTCTGCCTTGCAAATTGGGGGGTGCAGGCTCAATCCCTGGTCAGGAAGCTAAGATCCCACATGCTTTGCAGCCAAAAAAACCAAAACATAAAACAAAAACAATATTGCAACAAATTCAATAATGACTTTAAAAATGATACACATTAAAAAAATAAAAATAAAGAGGTTTTTAAAGTAATTTTTAAAAGCTTTGGCTATTCTTTTTTACTTTTACCAAAATGAAGTAAGTGATGCTATATTGTCAAAATTCATCTTTAATCCACGTCACTAGCTAGTTTCTACAATAGTCTTTCTGTAAAACAATGGATCCTGTACATTATACACTTTGGGTTATGCTAGATAAACTGATCTTGAAATGTCACATGTAACATGGACCTTGTGAGCCCAACACACAAGCTGGTCTCAGCCCCATTTAGTAAGATAAGTCCAGTGATCATGAACTTGGATCACACAGCCATGCCAAATGGTGACAAATGGTTTTAATATTTACTCTCAGTGTCTGAACTCACCTCTCTGAAGACTGCTTAGGGGACTGTCAGCCCCTTGGCCACACTTTGAGTTGTACTGTTCTCGAGTTCCTTTTTCCTAAACCAAACCATTAGTCCTTTCAATCATCCTTCATAGAAGGTTGTGATGTCTAGATCACTGGCCAACCTGATTACTCTGCTCTGGAAATATATCCCATTCCCTGTGCACTTTAAGCTGTGGCCCATTGTTCCTAATATATGTTACCAGTGCAGAATACAATGGGGCTGCACCTCCCAAATGTTGAGATCCATGCTTTTGGTAAGATATCCTAAGGTGGATGTCTTGGTTTGGTTACCACATTACATGGTTAACTCATATTAAGCCTAAATCCGCTACAACTCTCAAGACTGTTGATAGGAACGAAGACTGTTTCATCCCACACATTCTATAATAGATTTGTGAAGTTAAGTTCTTCGTGTTTAACTTCATGAAATTTCATCTTATTAACAGGCCATCCTTCAATTCTGTTCAGATCGTTACGCATCTCAAATCAGTATTCTCTAAGAACAATAATTAGTTTCATCTTGCACTTTAAGATTTATCTGGCATTTTCACATATAATCTCATTTGATTCTATTGGCAAACCATGCCAGATGTGCGTTGTTATCATTTCCATTTTACAGCTGAGAAAATTGAGCCTCAGAGTGAGTGCCTTGCTTAAGATCACTTAGTGAGACCTGAATGGATGGGATGGGGGCGGGGTGGAAGGGAGGTCCAGAAGTGAGAAGACACACTTATACTTACAGCTGATTCACTTCACTGCCCAGCAGAAACTAACACAACATTGTAAAGCAGTCGTCCTCCAATTAAAAATAAATAAACAACAACAAAAAAGATCACCTAGCGAATAATCTGCGCCATCTTCACAGTTTAAAAACATGAATCCTTCTGAGTCATTCAACTTATTCTTAAAATGGACACGGCCTGAAGGCATCCTGCATCATTCGCTTTCAGTCTTTCCATCACCCTCTCTGGTGGAGGTACTCAACCAGCTACTCACAAAACGCTCTGTAGCCTCCAGCAGTTCGGTGTCTTGGCCTTTTGTCAGTTCCTGGCTGAAATCCAGACACACCGTGTCCCTAGTATTTCCCTGGTTTACTAAATGGTTGAGATAAGAGAATAAAGTTAGTTTGGTGTGTCTTTTTCTCATAAAAACATCTGACTCCTAGAGGTTTCCATTTTGCATTTCTAAATAATCACAAACTATTTGTGTTTAGCCTCAAAAAAAGAAAAAAAAAAAAAAAAAGATGAAATCTGATCATCTCCTAAAGAGTACACCTTACATTTATTATTGGAGAGTCTGCTATGTCCCTAACCATCTGGTGGGCCATGAGTGTATAAAAAACTAAAACTGTGGTGTTTTTCATGCTGTGAATCAAGGCCCATTGGTAGGTTATCAGGTGAATCTAGTGGGTTGCAAACAACATTTAAAAAAAAAATGAAATGGACTAAACTAGAATATAAAAAATCAGAGGATAAAGATAACTGTGACAGCATAAATTTATGTATTTATTTATTTAGCTTTAGTGTAATTTGTATATGTGCCTTGAGTTGTGCTGGAATTTTTTCTTTTTAATGAATAGCTAGCATGTTTTGAGCACTTAGTATGTTCCATATACTATTATCAGGGCTGTATTACTTCCTTTTTTCCTTCTTCAGTTTTATTGAGGTAAAATTGACATATAGCACTGTATCAGTTTAAAGTGTGCAGCATGATTTGACTGACATACATCATGACTACCACAGTAGGTTTAGTGAATATCCATCATCCCAGAGATACAATGCCAAAGAATAGAAGAAAAAAAAATGTTTTTCTTTGTGATAAGAACTCTTAGGACTTACTCAGTTAACAACTTTCATATACAACATACACAGTGTTCATTATATTTATGGTGTTTTACCTTGCATCTCTAGTATCCATTTATAACTAAACAATATATTTCTAGTTGTATGTCACTATCAGTTTCAAAGATCCTGCACCAGTGGGAAAAAACAGACACAGAATCATGTCAGTACCCTCTGGATGTACTCTGATAATTGCATACTAAAGAAGATAGATATCTTTTCCTTTTTTCTCTGTTTTATTTTTGTTTTTTATTGCTTTGATTTTTGTTTGTTTGTTTTGGTTCAAACCATCTAAATACTGCAAAATTTCCCTGAACTGTTTGCCTTTTTCCCTAGGAGTTTACCACTTTTTCACATGCCTTGGTTGGGTTGTAAATATCTCTTTTTGCCCAGAGCCAGTATAATAAGGTCTTAGAGCCCAGCAGACAGGAGTGGGCTTTCCATCCCTAGCCCGCAGTGCCCGGCTTGGCATCTTTTCTAAACCAACATAAAGAAGTCCTTCTCCAACTAGTATGTGGTTTGCTAGCATCAGTAACCAAGTTTGGGATTGCTTTAGAGAGCTCATTGGAGCCAACACTAAATGTTGTAGTTTCTATTTTAAAATATCTGTATTTTCTTTAAAAGCATATCCTTCTTTTGCCTTCTCAGAAACTATTTGCTAAAAGGTTTTTTTCATAATGTTTACTTAATATCAACTTCTCCTAGCTTCCTGAAATACGACATGAAAATCGAATAAACTCAACCTTCAAACTGTCACAGGACCTGATATTTAAATGGCCCTCAGATGTCAGGGTTTATTGTATCCATCACAGGGAAAGAAGAGGTAGAAAATACTATGAAGAAAGGATATTTTTGAGTCTTCATCCTAGAGTCTTGCCCTTTTTCCATTTGGGCAACTTTTTAAGCTCTTTCGCTAAAGTTTTATGCAACTTTTTTAAAACTCAAAGCTAATTTCCCACCATGCTGCCACAGCTATGAAATTCTCTGTGATTGCCATGGTTTTCTACTTTCTTCTACCTTATACTTGAAAGTTCAAATTTGTCATTTAGTCTAATCCCTGTGAACCTAGATTTTCAGGGAATAAGAATGGAAGAATCCCACATTCACTGACTGAGCATCTGTTTACTTTTCCTTGAAGTTAATAATTGCGATGTCCAGAGGAGTTAAGGTGGATGCCAGATATATAGAAAGATGGATAAGCCGTCTATCTTACACGCACAGGAAGCACAGACGCATCTGAACAAACACGAGAAAATAACAAATAAGCAAAATACTCCTCAGTGAAGGATTGGTCAGTGCATTATTTCATGTAATCCCCGAAGCAAACCTATGATGCAGAACCAATTTTCAGTCCCATTTTATAAATGGTAGAAATGCACTTCGGAGAGAGTAAGCAACTTTCAGACAGTCACCTAAGTCTAACTGGTACTGCTTGCACTGGCAACCAGGGCTTGGAACCGGATGCCAAAGTAAAGTGAAATAACACTTAGTCCAATTAATATATATATACATACACACACATAGAGAGAAAGAGAGCAGTTACTCTCTGCTCGGCATTGGGGAGGATATAAATATGAATACAACACAGAAAAGCAGGCCCTGGTCCTGCTCAGTTTATCTGTAACAGTTGAGGGTAGGTGCTTGGGACATGAGATTAAGATAGCATTATAACAAATGTTATAAAGATCTAAACCGAATGCTACAGGAGCACAGTGGAAGCATAGTCACTGCCTTGGGGCTGTCAGGAAGGCTTCAAAGAGACCCATGAAGCTGAGTACCCAAGAATGGTCAGGGATCAGGGAAGGACAGGGGACAATATAAACCCTTTAGGCTCCTGATCCTGTCGCAGAGCTGGGTGTTGGGCCTAGTTGCAGGTCAGGGAGCAGAATGCAGAAGATGGGGAGGAACCGCTAACATAAGAAAAGCACACTGGAGTTAGGTCGAAAGAGCTTCAGGTTGAAAGTCAGGTTGAAAATGCCATACCCAGACTTCGGAGAGCTAAGGGGAACAGAAAGTGTCTAAACCGGGAAACCCTGTGATCACACTTGGATTACACTGTGGAAAGCCGTTTAGATGGAGAGGATGTTGGCCCGGTTTTCACTGTAATAACCCAGCCAGAGGTGCCAAGGGCCCACACTGGGGAAGGAGAGTGAAGATATGAACGAGGGAGCAGATTTGAGAACCATTTCAGAGTCGGATCTTGGTAATACACATAATGAAGAGAAGGAAGGAATGGATGATCCAGTTCATCTGGAAAGGAAATTATTTATACATCTGTGCTGGGCCAGGCCCAGGGATTTGCAAAGATAAACAAAGCCATCTCTGGATTCAGGGAATCCAGACTCTCCTATCTCAGGGGCTACAAATTCAGGCAGAACCCAGACGTAAGAGAAATGTGTGAGGTGTATGACAGGGGAAAATGGTAGGGCCATAGCACCCAGATACCCGTGTTCCAGGAAGGCACTCAGATCCAGGGCTAATTAAAAACAAGAAGGCTGGCCTGGTGGTGCTGGCTGGGATGGGACCTTCCTCCACCAGGAATCTCTAGAATGGCTCCCAAATTTCCACTTGCAGGAATTTGGAGATAATTTGGCTGTTAACTTACATGGGAACATATGCTAAGAATCAAGTCTGGGAGACTAAGGAGTATTGGCTTGAGATCTAGTGACTCTGAGGCTCAGAAGAGGAAAGCTAGAAATATGGTCTTAGGGCTCCGTAAAGAGATTTAGGGAAAGAAGTGAGTGCCTTCTATGGCAAGATTAAGTTTCTACTCAAAAAGGGAGAACTGCAGGTGTTTTATATTTAGCCTGTCTAGCCAGATGGTTAGGCTTCCCTGGTGGCTCAGACGGTAAAGCGTCTGCCTACAATGCAGGAGACCCGGGTTCGATCCCTGGGTCGGGAAGATCCTCTGGAGAAGGAAATAGCAATTGGTCCACGAAGCTTCTTAGAGAGGAAGGAAGGAAGGAAAACTGAAGGGAAGAGAGCTGGACGGGTTGGAAAGGGATCTTCCAGCTTCTGGGAAGGAAGAGGTCATCCAGGACAATAAAGATGGTGGAGGGACCAGCAAAAGGGTCCACCCATGGAGGGAGGGAAGGAGATGGCAGGGGTACCATGCCCACGCTCCCCAGACTGCCCTCTCCACCCCCGCCACCCGTACATTATTAGCATCCTGCTGCTGTTTTCCAGGGTGACGACTCTGATGAGGAAGATCTCTGCATCAGCAACAAATGGACTTTCCAAAGAACCAGCCGCCGGTGGTCTCGCGTGGACGACCTCCACACACTGTTTCCTGGAGGAGACAGAAATGGGTCTTCGGGAGACATTAGGATGAAAAACACGACCAGCAGTGAAAGCGTCCTCACGGATCTGAGCGAGCCCGAGGTCTGCTCCATTCACAGTGAAAGCAGCGGTGGGAGCGACGGCCGCAGCCAGCCTGGTGGTCACGGCGTCGGCCGGGAGGCCTTCGAGGGCCCCGGGCAGTACTGCGCTGACGGCCCGGTCATGCTGGACGCCGCGCTGGTGGGCAACAGCCTCCTGCCGTCCTCCAAAGACGGGCTCCAGCACCCTTTGCACCCAAAGAATGAGAAGCCCAGCCGGGCCAGAGCCAAGTCGTTCCTGAAACGCATGGAAACGCTGCGAGGGAAAGGCGCGCAGGGAAGGCACAAGGGGCGGCCCGGGGGCCTGGTGATCAGCGGGCCCGTGCTGCAGCAGGAGCCCGAGTCCTTCAGGGCCATGCAGTGCGTCCAGATCCCAAACGGACACCTCCAGAACTCGCCCCCCGCCACCGGCAGTGCCGGGCTTCCTGGCGCCACCAAGTGGGGCGCTGAGAGCAGCCCCTCGGAGAACAGCAGCAGCGAGGGGAGCACGCCCGGCCTGAAGGAGCGGAAGTGCCAGGAGGCCCACAAGCGCGGGGGCATGTACCTAGAAGACCTGGACGTGCTGGCGGGGACAGCGCTGCAGGACGCGGGAGACCGAAAGCACCACGCGCACGAGTTTCACTCGCAAGAGAACTTGGTGGTGCACGTCCCCAAGGACCACAAGCCAGGGACCTTCCCCAAGGCGCTCTCTATCGAAAGCCTCTCACCAACAGACAACAGCCACGGGGCGAGCTGGAGGACCGGGAGTATCTCCCTGGGCAGACAGCCCGGCCCGGGGGCCAGGGAGCCCAGGCTCGTGGGGTCCTGCCACAGGGCGAGTAGGGTCAGCATCTACGACAACGTCCCCGGCTCCCACCTGTATGCCAGCACCGGGGACCTTCTGGACTTGGAAAAGGATGACCTCTTCCCTCACCTGGATGACATCCTCCATCACATCAACGGGCTCCAGGAGGTGGTGGATGACTGGTCCAGAAACGTGTTATCCGAACCACAGACACACAGCTCCGGAGAGGCTGGCTTCTCCCCTTTCCCCTCTCCCAATCAGATCACCTTGGATTTCGAAGGCAACTCTGTCTCTGAAGGTCGGACCACACCCAGTGACATGGAAAGAGATGGAGCATCTCTTACTGAGTCAGAGGCCACTGGGGTCAGAGAAAGGAGGGACTCAGGAGTAGGGGCCTCTCTGACCAGGCCAAACAGGTTGGTGGCATGGCTCTGTGAAATGAGGTTTAAATCCATTTCATAATAATTATGGTCTGTTTAACAGACATTTATAGAGTACCTTCTAAATATTTAACACTGGTCTAAGCTATGTACGTGGTTGGGAATTATTTGAACAGTAGTATGTCTTTTGTGCAGATTGAATCCATGTTAACTCACATTTGTTTCAATCTTGGTTTTATGCAAAAAAAAAAAAAAATTGAGCTTCTTATGTGCAAAGCACTGATAACCAGGCCCACTGCCCGTGCACAGGCTCTTCCCATGACCTTGCCAAGCATCTCTTTTGCCAAATCTTAAATTTTTAAAAAGTTCTATGAGAAATTTCTGAGATCTAAGGTGTATGCAGTACTTCATATGTTTATTTTGACTTTAAAATGCAGAATACAAAGCACGTAAAAGCTGTTTTACTATGATCACTTCACAAGCACCTTAGATAAATGGCCTGGAAGGGGGTAACCAGTAGGAACAGCCCTACTGTACGTGTTGCTGGGTCTCTCCCAAGGCAGTGATGTCTCTCGGGCTCACTGCTGTACGGTCACATCAGGAGAGCTTCATCTACACCTGTCACAAGTCAGAGTGTGGAGTCAGGACGGGAGTGTGACTGTACTCTACAGCTCCCAAATGTGTGTGATCTCTATCTCTGCCTCTGTCTGTCTGAACGTCTCTCTCTTTCTTACACACACAGTCTCAGGTGCTTTCAACACTGTGGGAATGGATTTAGGAATAAACTAACATATAACATTTATTATATCACTTATTTAAGCCTCCTAATGGTGGCACCGACAGTAAAGAATCTTCCAGCAATGCAGGAGACCTGGGTTCGATCCCTGGGTCGGGAAGATTCCCTAGAGAAGGGAATGGCAACCCACTCCAGCGTTCTGGCCTGGAGAATCCCAGGGACAGAGGAGCTTGGCGGGCTACAGTCTATGGGGGTCGTAGAGTTGGACACGACTGAGCAACTATCACCACCAATGAAACAGATAATGACTTCTTCCAAAATAGTTTCTTCTGTTTGTTCTGTGCATTTTGTGTCTTTCTGCTCCATTTGCTCTGTAACTCTCTTGGCTCGGAAACTATTTTGATTAGCTACTTAAAAATTGGTAATATCCCATGTTTTCTGAAAAACCCATCCCTTTTGTGACCGGCTTCTCTGACGGTCTTTCCGGTAAAGGCGACTCCGGTGGAACAGCTTCCAGCTCTCACACCAGCCACAGCCATCTACGGCATCACCCCACATCAGCGGACAGACAGCCGGCCAGCTGAACCTGCTCCAGCGCTTCTCGCTGCTCCGCCTCACGGCCATCATGGAGAAACACTCCATGTCCAACAAGCACGGCTGGACGTGGTGCGTAGCCCATTCGCCTTGGAGCAGACCATTTATTCCAGGGCTCAGTGTGTGATGGCAAGCACTTCAGTGTTTGCTTTCTGAGTTCTGAGGAATCTGTTTGTTTTCTTCACTGCCAGTTTTCTGGAACAAAAATTGCCCAGAGTTCTTCCTCAGTGTCCACCCCTGGGCTGCCAAAGCCTGGATGAGATGTAGCCTACAGGAAGCATTACTTTATTTGTAGCTCTCTGTCAGTTTCCAGGGAAGGCAGTCAGGCTCCAAGTAAAGAGTGATTAGTTGTGAACAGAGACATTAAAAATAAACTTGCCATAAAGTAATTCTGGCAGTTTGCAAAGAAAACATCTGTTTCTTGTACCTCCTGGCCCAATGCAGAGCTCCACGCTTAGAGCATTGCTTCATTCTGAGAGCACTGAACTCTTCAAATACAGTTCCGCTCTTATTTCATTGGCTAATAAAAACAAGACTATGCAGTAAACCTTTGGAATAAGGAACTCACAAAAGCATATGTTGGAACTTGAATGTGGACCGATTTTAGACAATTTGATGGATTTGGAAAAACGTAAGATGTGCTGCTGATTGTCATATGTTATATATTATGCACAAAGAAGAATCGGCAGTTTATATTTTATAAAATATAATAAGTAAGTTATAAATTGTGTGGTCAAATCAACATATGCTTGTGCATTAAAATTTTCTTTAAAAAGTACAACTGGTTCTAGAAAAGTAAGGGAAGATATTAACATAATATTTTATCTTCTCTTCTTTCTCCCCCAACCCCAACCAAATTTCTTCTTTCTGATGTAGTTTTTAATTTTGTTTTGTTTTGTCTTATTGGGGACTTTAAAGTGTTTATCATTTAAGAAGTGTGTCCGTCACAGTTAAACTGGAATGTCAAGCACTTAGAAGCAGGGCCATAAATCCATTCTGCTAATGTGAATCACCCTGTTTAACAGTTAGAGGCACAGGGCACAGACAGTCCTTCCAATGTAATGTGAATAATCAAGGGAGAAATGTTGAATTCCCCGGCGCTTGTCAGATGTTCCAACAAAAGCTTGGCTTCCCTCTTGCTTTCACAGCCTCTCCCCGCAGTGTGCTCCACGAGGCGTGCATGACCTGGTTTCTGTGAATTCTAGGGCAGTTCCAAAGTTCATGAAGAGGATGAAAGTTCCTGATTATCGAGACAAGGCGGTCTTTGGCGTTCCCCTCATCGTTCACGTCCAGAGAACTGGGCAGCCCCTGCCACAGAGCATCCAGCAAGCGCTGAGGTATCTACGCAGCAACTGCCTCGATCAGGTAGGGTCATCAGCCCCAGGCACAGGCCAGGCAGCACAGAGCACCAGCCAGATCAGATCCGTCCAGGGTCAGACAAGACATGCGCCTCCGAAAGAAAAGGCACTGTCATCTTTAGAGGTCACTGTTTAATTTGACCAAGTGACATCCTCATCAAGCCATGCGAGGATGTTTCCTCACTGGCAACTTGAAGGACACCCTGGAGTGACTGCAGAAAGCTAACACTGATCATTTGTACCTGTGATGGCTAATTTGTGTTCCCCGGAAACTGGGAGTAAAGCTATCTACTGCATTTCCTTTTAATTACGGTCTCAATGCCACCACTGATTTCATAGCATTCTTTTATCCCTGTTTGTTTTTAAACTAGAATTAGGTGTTTATATCTCCCTTTATTAGTTTTTTTTGAAGCAGCACCATAACTGTTTATATTTTTAAATTTATTTATATATTTTTTAAATGTGCAAGTAAAACATGAAAATAATATCAGCTAAGTTAAATGTCCCTTCATCTTGTGGAGTTGATTAAAAAGCTCAAGCTGAACAAAATTTTTGGAGACCATTTTCCGTCTCCAGGACTGTGGGGGCCGCCTCAATGGTGGACAATGAATGGCCCAGAGTGCAACCTAGTCTATGATTAACCAGGCCAGGCTTTTGCTCCTCCTAATTAATACTCATTAGTTTCTCTATTAGACATTCTGTCCAAAATAAAAGCCATGCTTCTGCTTGATCAATTGCAACCTTGAGTATTGAGGGTATTTTCAGGTAACTATTCTATAATGGCTTCTATTCATCTTACTCTTTAATACCGTGTGAAGAATCTGTGCCAACCTAAGGTTATTTGCACTTTTCATTGATTTACCCTTGGCCTTAAGCTAAGTAGACAGGAATGAGCTAAGCCACCCGAACTCATGAACTGATGTCGTCTCCACCCCAGTGCTGAGATCATGCTTAGAATCAGGATGGTCTCTTGATGAATCAAATAGCAGTTTTCAGTGGAAAAGAACAGGAGTAACTTCTTCATTCAGTGCCATCACTGATTGAACTCGATGCCTCATGCCCTTTTCCCTTCCCACTCTTAATTCAGATAATACGCACATCTACATTTTTGCATATTTGGATGTCACAGTGGAGGTAAACGTGGTTGCTGTTACCGTTGCGCTGGTGATGGCTGCTTTGTTGAGAAATGGCCTGGATGGCTTGCCTGTTATTTCTCAGAAAGAAAAGCAAGAGACCACTTGTCTAAAACCAACAGCACTCATCTTTGGCAGATGCCCCAACATTAATTGATTTGTGAGTAACATCCCGATGGAGCAATCCAATGAAGCTGATAGTTAAGCGTTAGATTTTTTTTTTTTAATTTTAGAACTTTAACCAAAGGCACACATTAATCAAAAGTAGAAGGTCTATGGGTATTTTACTGAGAAAAATTTTTGGAGAGGTGGGCTCAAACATTTGCCAATACCCTGGGAATTCCCTGGTGGCTCAGATGGGAAAGAGTCTGTCTGCAATGGGTGCGGGAGACCCAGGTTCAATTCTGGGGTCGGGAAGATCCCCTGGAGAAGAAAATGGCTTCCCACTCCAGTACTCTTGCCTGGAAAATCCCATGGCCAGAGGAGCCTGGCAGGCTAGAGTCCACGGGGTCGCAAAGAGCCGGAAACAACTGAGCAACTCCACTTTCACTCTAGTTAATCTCTTTTGCAGTCCTGAAAGCACTGCCACCATGCCCTTCAGCACAGGACTTTGAAGCTTCAACTGTACTTTTATTGGAATATTAGTATAGCAACCCACTCCAGTGTTCTTGCCTGGAGAATCCCAGGAATTGGGGGAGCCTGGTGGGCTGCCGTCTATGGGGTTGCAGAGTCAGACACGACTGAAGTGACTTAGCAGCAGTAGCAGCAGCAGTATAGACCCAGGATTGTGTTTTGTGGAGAGTTGCCTGCTATTCAGACACGTTTTTCCAAACTTCTCAATTTTCATAAAGGTATATAAGACCCATCTCCCCTCTTGGCTGATTCTCTTCGAGTCTTTGGCTCTAATGCTTATCAGCAAATGTTCTATTAAGAGAAAACAGGGTTTGTTCTGGAATGCTTAAAGCAAATGCTGCAGTTCATCTACACTCTTCACTCAATAACTGTAACCTTTCCTAAGTGCCCAGCATGTTTCAGGGATATTAGGTATCCTGTGCTCACTGCCTCATTCAATCCCATATCACCCAGGGCTAGCCCCCATGTGTCAATGGTGGAGCCAACATTTGCTTGAAAATCTATCTCCAGGGTCCAAGTTTTTAACAAATGCATTTCACTACCACCCGTTAGAATTGTTTGTCCCCAGTGATTTTGGGGTGATGCCACCTCTGGCATTGAGGGACACTTTGAGAAGTGGCCCTAAACAGCTCACTGATGGATTCAGTGTCAGGATTGTGCTGATGGTGTTATTCATTGTGTCATGTGGTGTCTTTTCTGTAAGAACCAAAGAATTTTTCTTCCTCAGCCCCCAGCACCTGAAAGCATTGTTATTTTGGGGATAACTGACCTGTCTATATTAGGTACACCAGGCTTATTCAGCTGGATATGTTTTCCTCTCTACATTGGCTGCGAGAATTATTGAAACCAAATGCACATTCTGCCTGTAGTTAATATATGTAACATGGGGGCATGCGTGAATTTTGTGTGTGAACCTCATTCCTACTTCCTGCTCTCCTTTTCTGTCTTTATTTTCCTATTGCTCTGATGGTCTCATCTATGATCCTTAATTTATAGATCACTATAAGTCACTTTGAATTCTTTTCCTATACAAGACTGGCTACACATGTGTTGTAATATCACCACTCCACTCACTGCATAGTCTTTATGTAGAACGGAAACCAGTCCTGCCCTCTGTAGACTCTGAATAAACGTGTATCACCAGCACTGCTGCTGTTATTGATGCCAGTCTCCTGTTTGAAGCAAAAGTCATTCAAATGGAGAGAAGGAAAGTGGCGCCAAATCCCCATCAACCCCTGCTCCCTGGCTTATGCTTATTCCCTGTCTCTGTTTCAGGCCTGTAACTATTTTCTGTCTTTCTTTTTTAATCTGGACAAACACTACCCTGAAAAACAGTATGCTGGCAAAGCTTTATAAGAAAAAGGCTCATTTCGTGGACGTGGATACTGACTGTAAATGTAAACACAATGACCAAGTCAGCCCTTCTGTTGTCTCCGTCCAAAGAAAGAATCTGTCAGATGCCAAAGGGACTTTCGCCTTAGCCAGTCCCTCCCTTAGGAAGCACTCAGTGCTGGCAAGGACCCCCTACCTTCATCAGCAAAGAGTGTGGGGGGCACACAGAGGGCCCCCTCTGGTCCCTGCAAAGAAGGCAGGCAGTAACAGTAAGAAATGAGGGGAAAGCAGAGAAACATAATAAGAAAACCAGGCTCAGGAGGAAGACTATCCTAGAGATTTAAGAGCCAACTCAAGCAAATAAAAGCCAGTGAATCTGAAAACAAAGAGAGACCAAAGAACAAGGAAGGAGAACCCGCCAGATAAGTGTTCTTCCTTCACCAATGGCACCTCCTCTGAATCGAAGACTCAGGTCTACTCAGGATCCTGAGACCCCAGCCCCACGACTGTGCAGGACCAAAGGGTCTAAGATGCCCTTCCTCTGAAGCACGCTGACCGACTTCTCTGCTGCTCCTTTTACGTGGTCCCCTCCAACCACCTTCTCGGGCTGTCCCAAGGCTCAGCCTCTCACCCCAGACAGGGAGGCTCCCTCCCTGCTCCACTCCTTCCCCTCAGGCTAAGCATTCTTCTCAAACAGGAGGTTGTCACAAAGGACTGAAGACAGCCAGACAGAGGCCTGAAACAGGGCCGCCTACATCCCCAAGTACAGAACATCTTCTTCGTGCTGAAACACAGTGTATCCATTTTCACCTGAGCAGTTGGCTGGAGATGAAATAAGGATGTTTACCTTCGATTATGAATCATTGCAGACATGGCAGTGTGTGAAAGGAGCAGGCTCTGTTGGCTGAGCTTTTATTTCTGCCCTAAATCAGCTACACAGAAGGGTAGATGATACCCAAGTTATACCCAGCTCCTGATGAGTATGGAGTCATGGCAGTGAGTGGCCAAACCTGCAAGGCTCCACATAAGAACCCGCTACATACTGCTCTCAGGCATCTTTCTCTCTCTGGATAAAACCAACCTTTCTTCATTAGTGGCTCACATCCCTAAAGAAGAGGAAACACAAGTCCTGATAAACATCATTAAGTGCTGAAAGGATTAGCATAAGCAGGATGCCAAGTAGGAGATTTAACATTATTTAGATGAAACTTGAATTCTAATGCAGCACTCATGCCCACGCTCTCCTTCTAATGGAGTAGCAAGTTTTAAAAGCCCAATTATGCTGTGAAGACACTTCATACTCAGCACAAGTGTCCTCCACCTGCTGCCTACCTAACATCATAAAATGAGATGTTCCTGGGTCTGTCTTTTTAAATTACACGTTGAGTCCTTGCTTTTCAAAGCTGAGTGTTTAGGTGGAAGACCAAAGAGAGAGGACAGTAAAACCAGACCAGAGGGACACTCATCACTCATCCTTTTACCCTGAAAATGAAGATGACGTGCAAGAGAGAAGCTTATGAAATGGGTTTTGCATTGCTGACCACTACTCTTCCCTATTAAGAGAGGATGTTGGAGCCATACTTTCTGGTACATGAGAGCAGGCCCTGCTGTGTAATTTGTGGAGTCTTGTGCAAAATGAAAAGTGCATAGAGATTACAAAGAATTTCAAAATGGCAACCACAGAGCATTAAACTAAAGGTGCGTCCACATGTGACTACCCAGGTCACCGGGCCGCCAGCGACAGACACAGAAGCGAATGAAAGACATTTCACACTTCTTGGGTCTTCTTCATAATGAAGCTGAAGGGCCTGGGGTCGCCTCCCATCGGCCACAATGACCATGGTGTCCCTAGAAGAAACGCATTTTCAGTGGTTTCTTTGGTCCTCCACTTTTTACTTACAAAAAGAAATTAGTCAGAAATGTGCATTTTATCGCAGCTGTGAAAGCTTTTTGAAGAGGAAGTGATGGTTGGCAATCCTGGGAACCCCTAGCCCTGGCTGCTCTACGATGATGGATAAGAAAAGCTCTTCCCTCTGGTCCCAGAAAAAGCTTCTACTTACCTCACCAGAAGTTTTCCATTGCAGGAACCTGTAGCCCTGCCCCCAAATGGCTTAAACAATAGAAAATTCCCATGGTCACATAACAACAAGGCAGGTAGTAGGGCACTTGTTCCATCAGCTCAGTGCCATTTTTTATGACAGGGGCCCTTCCCATCTGTCTCTTCTGCCATCCTCAGTACTCCATCTGGAATCTGGTTTCAGACCACCTTTACTTTTATTAGACTTAGAAAAAAAAAAATTCCTTTGGCACTTCCAACAGAAGCACCCAAAATCCACAGAACCCACAGATATTTCCCACGTCCCCTGGAAGATAAGGGTGGGATGGGAAGGTTACTGTCAGAATTTGAGTCTGAACAAATAAATACCTGACAACCCTCTGGACATCCTGTGAGATCTGAAGTCGGAACAAGCAGCACAGACCCGGCGGCTGGAGAGCTCCAGACACGTCTCAAATCGTTGAAATAACAGTATCTGCTGAAACTAGAAAGAAACTTGGAGACAGAACAGTACAAAGAAAGCATCCCTGGGATGTGTGTGTACCTGCACCTCACGTGCACCAGAATCCACGCCGGCGAGGCACAGAGGACAATGAGGAACCTGGTCCCGCCATGTACACACACACACACACACTCACTCACTCACACACACACACACACACAGTTGTCAGCATTATTCTTTTTATAGAACACGATCAGTATTTCTCCACCGTCAAAAACAATAATAACAGGAATTCTTGGATGGAATACTCCCAACTCACAGGAGGAGCCCTGTTTGTGAATCACGCTAAGGAATTCACCTCTGGGGCACTTGGCTTCTGAGAACTCCCGTGTATCACGGCCCTGAGGCCCGGTCCTGGGCCTCCTTCCAGAATTAGAGATGTAAACACACTGAGGCCGGGTCTCACTCCCGATAATCACTTATCTGACACCTTGAACTTTTCTTTTGACAGTACATGCTTTCTTCTCCTGCCTTTTGATGAAATTTGGAGTAGTCGCCAGAGGAAGAGAAATGTTCTTTAGATTCTTCTTGGCAACGTTTGTGCATTTTCTAGGCATTCCAAACCTTAAGAATCAAAAAGAAAGTGATTAATGTTTTAAATGACACTCCGCCTGAATATCCAATTCTGTGGAATTGGGGTGGTAAGCCTCAGAATGCAGAGAAGGATTACTAAGGATTCTGTCTTTATTGCCACAAAAAGTAGTGGTGTATAATTTCCCCTGTGTTCCGTGCCTCTGACGTATACAAAACCCCGAGTATTCCCCAACTGCTTGGAATTCTTCCCTTGCTGTTACTGCAGTTCGAAAGAGTGAGGGCTGCTCTCCATTTATAGCAGCAACTGAGAGAGCTCTCCTCAGACGCCGGAGCTTGGGTCGAGGCCGGCCTGGCACACGGAGCAGCCAGGGAGGCGTGACTCTCCAGAGCAGGGAAAGAGCAGCCAGCATTGACTCCCGGTCCGGCCACTGCCCACCTCTCTGACCGCTGGGAGCGTGGAAGCGGGCCAACTAGGGAGCCCTTGGGGAGTGAGAAGAGTGCAGATGGAGGGTTGAAGAACTGGTTTTGAGAAACTCAGTGCCCTGCAGGCATTTAAAAATAACAGACATACTAATGCACTGTAAGCCTGGGCTCCCAGAGAAGCTCAGTTCTTTTGGGGTGGCGGCAGATCCACTCGAGGGGAGCCTACAGCATAACCTGGAAACCACTGCAGGACCCTGCATCCCCACAGGGCTCTGCTCCCCCTTGCTCATCCCTGTTGGGGCATCATCCCCATGGTGCCCTACTGCTCCATTTATTTGTCAAGCAGAGGAGTGTAAGTGCTTAAAAATAAAAAAGGCATAAGACAATGTCTTGAAGTCTGAAGAAAAGCCACTCAGGAATCATTCTCACCAGAGCCGTAACTTACATACCTAACAACTCACCAGCTAGAGTAGTAGGTGCATCATACGAGAAACCTATGTCACAAGGATTCTGGAGAAGGAAAAGCGTAGAAGTAAGACTTTTCAATCAAAATACATGCTTATGATATTATTTTGTTTCATGAACACATTCCCAATAAACCTTTCCCTCAAAGGGGCATTGGATATGGTTGCTTATCTGGTATCTATCAAACCTTCCATTGACGGAACTTTTTCAAAACCCCTACTAAAGTGCACACAACCAGAGGACAGGGAATTTTGTCTGGCCTGCTCACTGATGACTCCAAGAAGTTATAAGTATGCCTGATACATAATGGGTATTTAATCACTACTTGTTAACTAAATACAATACAATAAAACAATAATAACATCGGTGGTGTTTTAAGACTTGACAGGTTACAAAGCACAATCACATCTATTTTCTCCGAAGCCCTGTAAGATGGGGTACTATTATTATTTTCATTTTGTGGGAGAGGAAGTCAATGTTCTGCTACTGCCCAGAGTAGCTAAATTAGTAATTTACAATTGACTAGTTTGGCCACAATTCCAGCTTACCAAGTCCTGGTCCCACTGCCTTCCCATCACCCCCCAGGTGCTTGCCGTAGGAAGAAAATATCTGGGGCCAAAGGCAGCCTCACTGACACATCCCTGTGGTTTGTTTCAGGTGGGTCTTTTTCGAAAATCAGGTGTGAAATCTCGAATCCATGCCTTACGTCAAATGAATGAGAACTTCCCTGAGAACGTCAGCTATGAGGACCAGTCCGCTTACGACGTGGCGGACATGGTGAAGCAGTTCTTCCGGGACCTTCCCGAGCCTCTTTTCACCAACAAGCTCAGTGAGACCTTCCTCCACATCTACCAGTGTAAGTGGTACAGTGCTCAAACTGTTCTAAAGCACATCCATTCACCTAAAAAAAAAAAAGTACACAGATTGAATTTTAATCGTACAGGTAATACATGCATGCGTGCTAAGTTGCCTCAGTTGTAGCTGACTCTTTGCAGCCCTTTGGATTGTAGCCCACCAGGCACCTCTGTCCATGGGATTCTCCAGGCAAAAATACTGGAGTTGGTTGCCATGCCCTTCTCTAGGGGATCGCCCACCCAGGAATCGAACCCACACGTCCTGTGGCCCCTGCATTGCAGGCAGACTCTTTACCACTGAGCCACCAGGGAAACCCTACACGCAATGCATGAAGTATATAAAAGTTACAGGAGTAAACTTTGTTCACACTTTGATATGAAAATCTCCAGGCTGTATTTTATGCATTTGAAAATACTTTTTGACATAAAAACCTTTCTTCTCTCAATAGGGGTTTGTGTAAGATATATTAAAAAAAAAAAAAAAAAACTAACTAACTTTCAATGTAATTTTAATAAACTTAAAATGAAAAGGGACACAATAGAATTTATTTTACATACAGGTGTTTTTAAAAAGAAAGCATTTCCTTGGTATATATGAAATCTAGATGTGTTAAAATGACTAGAAATCAAGGGAAAATTGTATTTTAATACCATGCATTTTAACTGGTGATAAGTAAGCAAAGCAAATCAAGGCTTAAGCTTAATTCAACTAATTTATATTTTCACTTAGAACTTTTTAAGTGATGTGAAGTTGATAATGCTCAGTGAAGCCCCTATAATTAATAATTAAAAATAGCAATTATTGATTTAAAGGCACACCCTGCTAAAGGTAGTTGCTAAGGGCAGAAATGAACACGTGGCTCTTTCCCAGCAGCACTGTTATGTTTACACAGCATCCGCATGGGCTTCCTTTCAGGACTCCCCAAGGACACTCAGGTCCCACTGTCAGTTTTCCGTATCCTCCATTGGGCATCCGAGGATTCAGACAACTTTAGGTCATAAACACAGTACAGGATTCACAGTTCATTGAATCTGCAAATTCAAGACCCAAGTATAGGAAGAGCTGACTATGTATTTATCAGGAAAAAGCACTTGCCTGTTAAGTGAACCTGTGCAGGTCAAACCATGTTGTTCAAGGGTCAGCGATAAGTATTTAATGGTCCAAGTCTCAATTCTTCAGGAAAAAAACACTCAGCCTGTGGACTTTCAAGTTTTTAGCAACATATGCATGAAATGGACCTTGACGTGAAATTGATCCAACTCGAAGAGGATTCCTGCTTATTGAGAATTCTGTACTAAATGTATTTTAGGAGTTTGCAATCAAAAAGGATTATAACAAGTACCACTTGTCAAAACAGGATAAAGTAGTGACCCACTAAATAAATATTATCTTGTCAAAATGAGTAGGTTAAGTTAGTGATACAGGTTGCTGGAGCCTAAATACAGGGAATTCATGTTTCTGCCATAAGAGGTTGAGCTGTGGTGTTTTTTCAGTAAAACCTCCCTTATGGTTTGGAAGTAGCATATATGAGCCTTTACATGAAATCGGTTCTTGGGTTATGGTTGACATCAGTCTAAGGTTAAAGCCAGATTATTTCCAAGAGATAAATGCTTTCAGCTCTTTGTGAGACGCACAAGCAAAAAAAAAAAAAAAAAGATCAAAGCAGGGTTTATTTTAGCTGAGCAGGCATTTACTGAGTTCAGCTTATGTTCAGGGCACTGTGCTGAGCACTGCAGAGAACATGGATGAGTAAGACTTAACTCTGCTCTTAGGCATCTTACAACTTAGGGAGACAAGACATACATAGATAACTGTAATACAGCAAAACTGGAGACATTCCATGATAAGTTACAAAAAGCACCCAATGGGGTTGAGATGAGGAATAAGGACTTGATGGAGAGGTGACAACTCAAGGTTGAGATACACAAGGAGCACATGCTGAGTGAAGCAAACAGCACATGTGTCAGGCGATTATAGGATTTCCGTCTGGCTTGCAGAAGGGTAACTGTCCAGTGAAGCATCAAATGACTCCAAAAGTTAGACTGAGGCCTGTACCCAGGAAGGGCACTGAACATTAGAGCAAAGGGCTTATATTTGGTTCATTAATCACTGGAGAACCTCTGGGCGTTGTTGAGAGAGATGACCAGTTACAATGTTCTCAGCTATAAACACAGGATCCAACAAACAGTTGTTTAAACAATAAAGACATCATGTAATCGCACAAGACAGAAAATCTGGAGTTGAGTAATTCCAGAGTTGGTTAATTCAGGGACACCATGGCTGAAGTACGCCTCTCTTGGTTATCCCCTTAAGGTCACAATAGGACTGCCACAACTTCACATTATCATGTCTTCCCAAAATCACATCCAAAGGCAAGAGGTCAGCAGAAGGGGTCTCCTCAGGCATGTGTCTCTTTCTATCAGGGAGATAAATTTACAGAAGCGCCTACCTAACATTTATCTTGGTCCCACAGGCCAGAAAGTATACATTTTTCTCCCCTAAATCAATCACTGGAGAGAAGAACGGGGTTACCATATTTGGTTTGGGCCAGTGTGGGTCAGAGGGAAGGGCCCAACCTCCCTGAGCACAATACAGCCCAAACCTGAACAGAAGATGGCCTTTCTTAGAGAAGAAAGAGAGAGCAAGTATATCCCAGGCAGCCAAGCTTCTGCTGCAGGGCCAGTGTCCATGAGAACTGCTTATTTGACCCATGAATCCAGAAGTGGTGAACAGGAGCTACCAGACAGGACAAGAATGGAGGGTCAGGTAGCCAGCACATTGATTGAGGCTCTGAGTTACCTGCGGTGACTTCTAGTAGCCAGACTAGAAATAACAACGTTCCAGGATAGACTGTGGTGTCAAGAGTTTTCCAATGTCTGTGGGGAAGAGGCCACTTCTCCCAGGTGGCTCAGACGGTAAAGAATCTGCCTACTAATGCAGGAGACACGGATTTGATCCCTGGGTGGGGAAGATCCCTTGGAGGAGGATATGGCAACCCATTCCCAGTATTCTTGCCTGGGAAATCCAAGGACAGAGGAGCCTGGTGGGCTGCAGTCCGTGGGGTCAGGAAGAGTAGGACACGACTAAGCTATTATCACTTCACACTTCTTAACTCAAGTGAGCTCCTGATGGTGTCTTTCACAGTGAGGGGAATAAGGCAGTGAGTCAGTCCTAAAAGCGGAAAAGGCAATGGCACCCCACTCCAGTACTCTTGCCTGGAAAATCCCATGGACAGAGGAGCCTGGTAGGCTGTAGTCCATGGGGTCACTAGGAGTCAGACACGACTGAGCGACTTCACTTTCCCTTTTCACTTTCATGCATTGGAGAAGGAAATGGCAACCCACTCCAGTGTTCTTGCCTGGAGAATCCCATGGACGGAGGAGCCTGGTAGGCTGTAGTCCATGGGGTCACTAAGAGTCAGACACGACTGAGCGACTTCACTTTCCCTTTTCACTTTCATGCATTGGAGAAGGAAATGGCAACCCACTCCAGTGTTGTTGCCTGGAGAATCCCAGGGCCGGGGGAGCCTGGTGGGCTGCCTGCCATCTATGGGGTCACACAGAGTCAGACACAACTGAAGCGACTTAGCAGCAGCAGCAACAGTCCTAAAAGATCACTGATAGACACAGCCAGGGGGCAGCAAAATGCAGCACGGAGCACCCATTTTTCTAGGATTTTTCCTTCTTAGTTACCTCTTACTGTTGAGGCCAATTCTCTTTCAAGCCTGCATGACCAGGGCTCCCCGCCCCACCCCCTGCCTCACCACCACCTTCATCACCACGGGGACCACCCAGAAGGAGAAAGGCTTGAGAGGAGGGGGGACCTGGTTCCCCTTCCCACAAGCCCTGGGCATCCTGAGAGATACTTCACAAGCTAGGGAAGGGGGGCGATGGGCAAGAGGCGGCAGACAGGTGAGTATCGAAAGCCAGCACAGGGTGCTCTTTGGGAGTCCAGCCTTGTCGTTAAGACCGTGAGTTCTGGAGTGAGACTGGGGGTTCTGACACCGGGTCCAAAGCGATGATTTCTCTGTGCTCCTAGCTGTCCTCACGGTCACTGTTGATGACGACGAGGACCCCAAGGACCCCAAGCATGTTCGCAGGAAGGTAGCACACTCTACCCCTACCCTGCCGGCTCCTTCTGCGACTGGCCCTCTGACAGCCCGGCACCCATTTTTTAACAGATGTCCCCAAGGAGCAGCGGCTGCAGGCAGTGCAGGCGGCCGTCCTGCTGCTGGCCGACGAGAGCCGGGAGGTGCTGCAGACGCTGCTGTGCTTCCTCAACGATGTGGTCCACGCGGTGGAAGAGAATCAGATGACGCCCATGAACCTGGCCGTGTGTCTGGCCCCCTCCCTCTTCCACCTGAATTTACTGAAGAAAGAAAGCTCCCCCAGGTGGGTTTTTCTCGACAGGAATGCTAATCCCAAATCAGGTATTCCCCAGGGCTACTAAAAAAAAAGAAAAATACATGCGTTGCACTTCAACCTGGGGATCTGTTAGCACTTCGTTTATAATCAGAAAATGTTTGGAGTTGCGGCTCAGAGTCAGAGAATTACCAAGGTAGCATTGAAGAGTGTTCTCTGTGATTCAGAAAACCTGGAATTCTGTTTTGTATGTGTTTTACAAAATCTTCAATTTGAAGACTGGATTTCAGGCCCAAGCATGGCAGCTTGCGGTGAAGTAGTTTCAAACTTGGGGAAAAATGAATTAATTTCTCCCCCAACAGTTATTCCTGCCCTTGTGTTTTTCCAAGGTTTTCCATTTGTCAGACTCTTAACCTGCCTCGGGATATCTAAGATGTGTGGTCACTGTTTTTATTTGGAAATGAGGAAGTCTGGGATCTGGGTGGCATCCAGGCATGAAGAGATAGCAGAGGGGTGAACTGGGTCCTGTGAAATGCTCTGGGGTTTGGGATCCGCTGAGCGTTGTCCCCTTCAATTACAGAGTCATCCAGAAAAAATATGCCGCTGGGAAGCCAGATCAAAAGGACCTCAGTGAGAATCTGGCCGCGGCTCAGGGGCTGGCCCACATGATCATGGAATGTGACAGACTTTTTGAGGTGAGTGAAAGGCTCCAACCGTCTTCCTTCCTTATAGCTCTTGGAACTCGATAAGACAGTTGGAATGGTTGCTGCATTTATGGCTTATTTCTGAGTTTTTTTTTTTTTTTGACAATGGTACACTGAATAGTGCCTCCCAGAAATATGAGGAGGCAACCCCAAAGTTGAGGCTTTGACAGTTAAAGACACTTGGGTTTACCATGATGATGATGTTTATAAAAACGGCTGCATCAAGTTTCCGTGCCAGGTCCTGGGCCAGCCAACTACAGTATATTTAATGTGACCTCAGGACTTGATTAGATTCAATGTATGTGTGTATGTAGAGGGGGGATACTGAACAATTGCGGTTAACTCTGAATCAGTGACAGCTTATGAATACAGCCACAGACATGCTAAAGGAGTAAGTGAACTAGACTTCTGGCATCCTTTTTGTGGCAAAACTGGCATTTGCAAAAGGAAAAAGTGTGCTAAAAAGGTAAAGCTGTTTTCTGAGTCATGTTTGATGTTCCCCTTAAGTCTGTGCACTTTTTAAATTTCCCTAGTCCAAGTTTTGCCAAACTGAATAAAAATATATGACAAGTAAAATCAAAGAAAAATGGAAAGGATGAATGGGAAGTCGTGGCGATGTTCTGAATAATAAATGTAGCCTCAAACAGATCTGGGTTTCCTGACTTTCAGAAGCCCTTTCTCCCGACTGCTGTCACTGATCTCAGACAAACACCTCTTGCCCTGCGGCACCTGGCCTGTCACCAATACCGTGGTTTTCGGTGACGCTACTTCACTTTCTCTATCAGTCTCAACATTTCTGTGTTGCTCTTCTGTGTGCCCGTTGGTTCAGGTCCCGCTTGAGATGGTGGCCCAGTCTCATAATTCGTATGTGGAGGCTGAGATCCATCCGCCAACTCTGGAAGAGCTGGGGGCCCAGCTGGAGGACAGCGGGGCCACTTTCCACACGTACCTGGAACATCTTGTCCAGGGCCTCCAGAAGGAAGCCAGGGAGAAGTTCAAAGGATGGGTCACATGTCCAAGCACAGACAGCACAGAGCTTGCTTTCAAAAAGGTAATCTTGGGTCTTGGAAAAATAATTTACTCCCAAAGAGCCACATCTAACAACCTGGAATTTGTTTTGCTTCGAAGGTGGCCCCTTTGTCTCCAGGGCTTGTCACACATAGGAACTGGTCAAAGCTCTGCACCAGAGTCTGACTATGTAACCAGGTAGCAGACTGTGGAGCCACCCTTCTGGACCCAGGCCGGGCTCTGCCCCTGAGCTGTGTGACGTTGGGCGAGTCACACTCCTGTCTGTGCCTCCATGCTCTCATTTGCATAACGGACATAATAACAGGACCACTACCAGAGAACATATATACACTGTGGATACTATGTATAAAATAGATAACTAATCAGAACCTACCCTGTAGCACTGGGAAGTCAGTGCTCTGTGGCAACCTAAATAGGAAGGAAGCCCAGAAAGAGGAGATATGTGTATACGTATAGCTGATTCACTTTGCAAACACTAAGGCAACACTGGAAAGCAACTATACTGCAATAAAAATTAATTTTAAAAAAATGGAAAATAAAAAACTAAGAACAATGCTTAGCACACAGGGAGCACTGTGTGCTGCTGGTTATCGTTTTTACTGCCACTCTTCTTAAGCTTAAGGGTGAACATTTTAAACCTGAGGTGTACAGAATCACTGTCAAGTTCCATAATCGATGAGGCTTCTTGAACACCCAGTGAAGCCTGGTAGGTTCTGAAGAGCCAGGGACCTCTCAGCCGCTGCGGGTGTCTTTCCCCAGGTGGGAGACGGGCCCCCGCTGAGGCTGTGGAAGGCTTCCGCTGAGGTGGAGGCGCCCCCCTCGGTGGTTCTGAACCGCGTGTTGAGGGAGCGCCACCTGTGGGACGAGGACTTCGTGCAGTGGAAGGTTGTGGAAACGTTGGACAAACAGACTGAAGTCTATCAGTACGTGCTGAACAGCATGGCGCCCCACCCCTCCAGGGACTTCGTGGTTCTCAGGTAAGCCTGACCCTCTGCTCCAAAAGCAGGGTGAGAGCTGCAGATGGAAGCATGTCACTGCATTCTCCCACCGAAGTTCAGCCTCCACCGGGAACACTGGCGCCGGCCCTCAGTTCACTTCCCTCAGTGAAAACTGACTGCCGTATTCATGCCCGACCTCCTGCTTCTTTCACCCAATTCACAGTTCTGCCGTGCTCTCTTATGGCCCCTTTCATTATAGAGCATACGGTTTATTAGGCCATAAATATCGTTCATTTCCTTAGAACAGAGTCCCAAGAAGAGCTGCTGTTTGTCCAGCTGAACTTTCTGCCAAATTATGCAAATTGAATCTCACTGGCTTTTCTCTTGATTTTGTTTTTCTCCGCCTGGAAAAGGCAAGTCTTCAGTGGTGTGGCTCTCCATCCAGAGTGTGTGTAACTTCAGAATTCATCTGTATAACTTCACACATTCAGACTATGCTCAGTCGTGTGTAATTCTTTGCAACCCCATGGACTGTAGCCTGCCGGGCTCCTCTGTCTATGGAATTCTCCAGGCAAGAATACTGGAGTGAGTTGCCTTGGTCTCCTCCCAGGGATCTTCCAGACCTAGGGATCTAATCCAGGTCTCCTGGATTGCAGGCAAATTCTTTATCCTCTGAGCCACCAGGGAAGCCCTTACGTGTTTATAAGTCATCCCCATGCAAGGAAACGTTGGCCCAGCCCTGAAGATCCAACTATGCTGAGACACTTGAATGTCCAGAAAGATTTCAGGGCCTGACAAGGCTTGAGACTCTGATCTCATCTGCTGAAATATTGCTTCTAATAGATTTGTGAGTTGAGTTCCAGACCCCTGTTCTCTGGATTTAGAATGGGATGCTTGACTAACAGTAGGCAGTGGGACAGTGGAGCTGTGTATGTTGGCTGGTGAGTCTGTACTGAATCGGAAAGAATGGGGATGGAGGATACTGACAAACCCAAATAAAATATAATTAAGTAAAAAAATTTTTTTTACTGATAACTGATGGTGAATACCATCTCTTCTCATATATTAGCAGTATTAAAAAAAAATCACTGGTGAAATTCCCAAATGCATATTTAAAATAGTTTCTTTATTAAACTAGTCTTGATGACAAACTAAAGATTACTTTTCGCATGAGCTATTTCTGCCTTTGGAATTGGTCCTTAGGACCTTGAATTTCAAGGGTCATTTTTTTTTTTCACCCAAATATACATGTTTATCTTAGCCACAATGGGATGCTGGTGGAGAATGTGGGAAATTGTAAGCATGGCTTCTTGACACAGTTATTGGGACATTACTCATCTCATTGGAAGTTAAATTTTACACCTTCAGTGTTGCAAGCAAGAAGTCAAATAGTTCCAGGATGGCAGCCCTGGGAACTGGTAGGTTAGAGCCCTACCATGGTCCACTCTCCACTCCCCTTAGAGGAGGCTGAGGGCCAGAGTCCGTTCATGGAACAGCCCTCCTCCCACTCTTCCTGCAGTGCCACCCGCCTGCCATTTTTAGAGTCCCATTCCATCCCGGCCTTGTGCCAGGCACTGTTGGAGACTCAAGATACTGCTGTGAACAGACCACAGTCCTGCTCTCTTGAGATTTATATTTTATTAGGAAGAGTCAATAAAGAATAAGCAAGGGGACTAGGATTTCTTTTCTGTTGTTGTTCAGTCACTAAGTCGTTTCTGACTCTGTGACCCCATGGATTGCAGCTTACTAGGCTCTCCTGTCCTTCACTGTCTCCCGGAGTTTGCTCAGATTCATGTCCATTGAGTCGGTGGTGCTATCTAATCATCTCATCCTCTGCCACCCCCTTCTCCTCCCGCCCTCAATCTTTCTCAGCATCAGGATCTTTTCTGTTGAGTTGCTCTTCACATTAGATGGCCAAAGTATTGGAGCTTCAGTTTCAGCATCAATCTTTCCAATGAATATTCAGGGTTGAGTTCCTTTAGGATTGACTGGTTTGATCTCCTTATAGTCCAAGGGACTCTTAACAGTCTTCTCCAGCACCACAGTTCAAAAACATCAGTTCTTTGGTGCTCAGCAGTCTTTATCGCCCAGCTCTCACAAGGCTGTGATCCATGAAGGGGTTACTTATCTTAGGGTGATACGTAAGATAGAGGGTCGGAGCAGAGTCTCACTGTGTTGATATTTGATCCAAGACTTGAAGGAGAGGGTGGGTGGACCATGAAGCTGAGGAAGGAAAACTCGGCACCCAAGAAGATGAATAATGAACCAGACATGTTGCTTGTAGCAGGAATTCCTTGTGGTTGTGATACAAGAGGTAGAAAGTGCCATGGATGGTCTCCTTTCAAGATTACCACGTTCATGTCTCACTTCATCCCTTTCTCTAGTTCCTCAGGAGGTTCCAGTGGTAGTCACTGAAGGCTTTTTCCATTTTATCCCCACAAATCTATACAACTTTCCGTCTTTGTTCTTAATTATAGCATCATGCATGAAAAGAGAATGCTCATACCCATGGAGAAGTTGCTAAGAAATTTGTTGGGCTTGCTTATTCCCAAGTTTCTTGGTAACATGTTTCTTGTGTGGTAGAAGAAGATGAAGTTATAGATAAGATAACTAAGCAAGGGGATAGGATTTGTGACTTAATAACTGAGATTATAATAATCAAACCCATATCCTGTGGTAGAAATGGTTGCTACAGAGATGCTCATGACTTCCATCTACAACCTTTTCCTAAGTGGTACCCGCTTCTATATCTTCCCTGGTGGCTCAGAGGTTAAAGCATCTGCCTCCGATGCGGGAAACCTGGGTTCAATCCCTGGGTCGGGAAGATCCCCTGGAGAAGGAAATGGTAACCCACTCCAGTATTCTTGCCTGGAGAATCCCATGGATGGAGAAGCCTGGTAGGCTACAGTCCACAGGGTTGCAAAGGGTCGGACACGACTGAGCAACTTCACTTACTTACCCCCTTCTATGCTTAAATAGCTCCAGTAACAATGAGCTCACTACTCCTCATACAGCCCATTCCATTTTTGAAGAGTACACATTGTGAGACAGCTCTTCTCTGCACTGGATTGAAACACACCTTCATATCTCTGCTTTCTGGAGTCAAATCAACTGTATTTATTTCTTCTCCCACTCAAGAGCCTCTCAAGGATTTGAAAGCAGTTAGCAGTCCACATGTGTCGAGCTTTCTTCTAACTGAGCATCGTCAGCTCATGTATCCTTTCAGACTTGAGTGGAGCATCACCTCCTCCAGGAAGCCTTCCCGTGTGCATGATCTCAGTTCTCGTTGCACAGCCTTATCACTGTGCTTGTCAGCGTGTTTCAGAGTTCTCTCTGGAGGTCTCTTTCTCCTCCTGATTGGACCTTTGTGTCTTCAGTGGCTTCTCATAGCTTGCACATCCAGTAGATGTTTGGTGAAAGAATTTAATGAGCAAGTCCCGATTCCCAAATGGTGGGACCAGCAGGCCCTTCCGGAATGTGCAGGAGTCTCTGCAGCCTCAGTTTGGAATTTGGAAAGAATCTCTAAAAATTGCAAAGTCGTTTCTGACCTCTGGGTCAGAGGGATGAGACCCCTGCTTTGAACCGCACTGTATAAGCTTTACACACACTTGTGAGAACCATTAGCTGAATCCAAGTAACTGGGCTAGGAATTTGAGCAAGAAAATGTCAGCGTAAGCCTCAGCGCCGTGCTCAGGGTTTTCTTTCTCTCTCCGCCATAATTCCCACGTGTGGGTTTGTTGCGCTGCAGGACCTGGAAGACCGATTTGCCCAAAGGAATGTGCACCCTAGTGTCCCTGTCCGTGGAGCACGAGGAAGCCCAGCTCATGGGCGGCGTGCGCGCTGCGGTGATGGACTCCCAGTACTTGATAGAGCCATGTGGCTCGGGCAAGTCGCGGCTGACCCACATCTGCAGGGTGGACCTGAGGTGAGTGCGGGCTCCTGGAGGTGGCAGGCACAGGGCCCTCTTTCCCATCTGACCCCTACTGCTCTGTCCTTCCCTCCTCCTGACCATTAACACATTGTCTCAATGATTACGAATCATTCCCCTCACTTCTCGTTCCAGCTGTGCTAAAATTCTGACTTTCAGGAGAAGGTCCCATGCCCGTCTTTATTTTCCGTTTGTCCCACGTGTGTTGTGCTGCTCTCACGGGACGAACGCCAGCACTGGCGCCTGGCACATAGCAGATGCTCAGGAAATACGAGTCCTCTTATGTTGCTTTCCAGCCTGTACGCTTTTCTGCTCCCTCCAGTTGCCCTCCTCTGAGAAGGAACTAATTTAAATCCAACCTTTTTCAGTGCATTCATGATGCTAAACTGAGTTCTTGGTCTGGGTGGATATAAACTGGGTTTTCTCCGTAAATTCTTGAATTAAGTCAGACTCGTCCCTGAGAGGACGCTATCATTTGAAAGCACCTGGTGAATGCTGCAAAGACAGACCAAACCCTTAGCCAGGAAGGCTTTTCACGGGCCCGCATTGACAGAATGAGGTTCGCAGGTCCTCGGAGCAGCAGCCCCCCGGGGAAGGCAGGCGAGCTGACAGGCCGGGCACGGGCGCGCCATGTTGACCGTGACAGACTGTTGTGATATGGAAGAGGCTTTCCCACTTCCCTGCCCGTTTTTGTCCCCACAGAGGTCACTCCCCAGAATGGTACAATAAAGGCTTTGGACATCTGTGTGCGGCGGAAGTTGCCAGGATTAGAAACTCTTTTCAGCCCCTCATTGCTGAGGGTCCAGAGACTAAAATCTGAGTTTTCCCAAGTGTGACATCAAACTCAGGGAAGAGGAAGCGGAAGCAAACTGTGTGAGAGAGTGTGAGCGCGAGGAAGCAAGGGAGAGAGAGAGACCGATTGACAAGGTTACTGCTCAAAAGCAGAAGCACTGAGAAATCGGAATGTTGAAGATGCAAGAATTTCTGAGAACTTTTCCTAGCCTTCCTGGAGACGGCTACATCCCTACTAATATAATATTTTTAAAAATCAAGAACATTTATCTATGTTACTTAAAATTAAATCGATTATTCCTTGTGCGTTGCCTAATTTTGCTATTTAAAGGCTTCTAAGAAGCACTATCATTAACTGTAAATAAATGTATGTAGAGCGTATGTACATATGTGTGTATATCTTTATCTTTACTGTATATATGTAAAATGTCAATTTTATATATAATTGCGTATTTTGAAAAGGAGTGCATCTGATCAGGTGAGCCCTTTTGGCACACGGTTCTTTCCAAGCCTCTCTGGGCCCTGTGTCCCCGCTGCCCTGTAAGCTGAGCAGAATCTGCTGCTAACACCAAAGTGTGAAAACAAGTGGTCCGCCCTGATGTTTTACCAAAGATTAACCAACCAAAGGAAAACACATTAAATGGTTCTCACGTGTTGTCAGCTTGTATCATTCAAAACAGAGTGGGGCGTTGGATAAAGCGAGGAAAATAATAGTCCTCTTTAAAGCCAAGAAGTGGGTGAGTAGTCGTTAGCAGATTTAAGACTATATTACCAGTTGCCATGGGGCCGGCAGATACAGTTTCACTGAAATGCCAGATGCCCGCGGACCACTGGAGTCAGCTCCAATGACTGAAACAGAACCTGTACTTCCCTGCTGATTAGAGCTGAATATCATAGCCTTGGCATATTCACAACCAAAGGGAGCCTCTGTGTTTTGTTGAGGTTTCATAGATACATTGCATAATGTTCTTAAATGTCATTCTATTTGACCAGTGGCCTATTTAATGGTCACAGTTAATTGACATTTTCTTACCAACGTCTTGCACTGAATTTAACTCTGGACACCAGATAAAGGGAGATGCTGGTCACTCAAGAGTCCTGGACCATTACAGCTTCAGGGAGTTCTAATATTGCTACGTATGATGCTCTTAAGATATTACTCATTAAAGTTCTGCAATCTGAAAGACAGGGTTTTAAACTAACATTAAGACCAAAACTGTGTTCTTCAATTAGCTTTAGAAAATATACACAGGTTTGTTAAGTCCATGTTTCTTCATTAGTTAGTCAAGCTAGCTATGCATTTGACCGAACCTTATTTATTATTGTATGGACTAAGCAAATTGACTATCCTTAACCAATCGCTGATGGATTTTAAGTTGGGGTTTTTTTTATTGTAATTCAGCAACTCTAAAGAGGAAGATAATTTATTGTGTTTGATTTCAGGGAGAGATTGGTATCATAATTTAGCAATTGGTGTTGGAGGGGAAAAAAAACTGAGTGTTTTCTTTTTATATTGTAATGTTTTCTTTTATCAGCATTGTGCAATTCTTTTATTGAGAGGAATAAAAATGCTATAAATGAGTTCTGGATGGTACAAGTAAAATCATACTGTCTGAATTGTAATCGAGGAATTTTTTTTGTTTCCTTGCCTACCGAAGAAGGTGGTGGCAAACCCAAAGTTTTCCATTTGCGCAATGCTCTGTGAGCAAAACAAATTCACATCCTAAATTTAACCACATATGCCAGATTACATAGACAGGATCGTTAGTGAATTTTAATGTAGCTTAATGCTGGTCCCACTCCAGAGATGGGCCCGCGTGTTTTCAGGAGGTGTGACAGGCGCACAAGGATGAACAGTGTCCTGTTACCCAGAGCAGGGCTTTTCCAGCCTCAGCAGCACACGGATCACCTGGAGATCTTGTTACCATGAGCCTCTGATTCTGGCAGGATCAGGCAGGCCTGAGATTCTGGATTCTGGATTCTGAACCAGCTTCAGGGCAAAGACCACACCCTGAGAAGCCTAGATCTCGAGGACACTTAGAATAGAAACAACATGATTTGATTTCTGACTCCCCTTCTCTTCAAATTACCTTTTTATTTTTCATGCACATACTAAGTACACCCCTGCTGCCTACAACACAGTGCATCTTAAAAACACAAAAAAGAGGAGAAAGATGCATCAAGCTTGTTTGTCAAATGCCACAGTATTTTATGCATTGTTATCTTGCCAATGGAAATAAAACATACTGCCTTTAAATAATATATTTATACCTCATGTATATCTTTACCTCGATTTTTGGTATCAATCATCAATTGTAAATAAATAATTGCCAAGGCAAATAAATTTATATACATTCAATATACCCCTCTTTTCTCTATAATACATGTTGAGTTTCATGCTTTATATAAATGGAAAACCTGCTTCCTAAAGAAGATTTCTCTATAAAGTAGCATGCTATTAAAAAAAAAGAAAAGAAAAAAGCTCACCATGAGTTTCACACCTCTATATTGTAGTCAAATCTCTCCCAAATGTAAAGATTTATATAAAAGTATAGATTGTTATCTACAGACCTTCACTAACAGTAAGTGAAGAAGTGAAGTCGCTCAGTCGTGTCTCACTCTTTGCGACCCCATGGACTGTAGCCTACAATGCTCCTCCGTCCATGGGATTATCCAGGCAAGAGTCCTGGAATGGGTTGCCGTTTCCTTCTCCAGGGGATCTTCCCAACCCGGGGATCGAACCTGGGTCTCCTGCATTGTGGGCAGATGCTTCACCATCTGATCCACCAGGGAGGCTAACAGTCTGGGTGCCTTAACCTGTATCTAAGCCATTATAGTGATGGGTAGGAATTTCTTTTACATCTCACTGTTCTAACATCTGGAAGTTGTAAGAACACCTTTAAAGTATTTTATGAAGGATTCTGTGGGCTCTAGCTACATTCCCTTTTGTTTGAGTGCTCAAGAAATTGAGACTTGATGATGCAACTTACGGCACCACTGGACCATGAAGAGTAGCCAAACCTGAGTCTGAGCCTCTGGCTCTCCATCCTTGTGCAGTACCATCAGCCCTCCATATCTGCGGGTTCTGTGTCCAAGGAGTCAACCAACCACGAATCAAAAGTACGCCAAAAAAAAAATTGAAAAACAATTTCAGAAAGTTCCAAACGAAACTTGAATTTGCTGTGCACTGGCAACTATTTACATAGTATTTCCATTGTATTTACAACTATTTACATATCATTTGCATTGTGCTAAGTATTATAAATAATCTAGAGATGATTTAAAGTATATGGGAGGATGTTTGTAGGTTATATGCAAATACTACAACACTGAATATTCATTGGAAGGACTGATGCTGAAGCTAAAGCTTGAATAATTTGGCCACCTGATGCGAAGAGCCGATTCACTGGAAAAGCCCATTCACTGGAAAAGCCCCAGTGCTGGGAAGGATTGAAGGCAGGAGGAGAAGGGGACGACAGAGGATGAGATGGTTGGATGGCATCATTGACTCAATGGACATGAGTTCGAGCTAAAACTCTGGGAGATAGTGAAGGACTGGGAGGCCTGGCATGCTGCACTCCTGGGGTCGCAAAGAGTTGGACACAATTGAGTGACTGAACAATGAACAATAATACCTCTTTATATAAAGGACTTGAGCAATCCCTGGGTTTTGGTACTTGAAGGGGGTCCTGGAACCAATCTCCTGCATACACTGAGGGGTCACTGTACTTGTTCTAAGCTTTACTTCTAAAAGATGACAAAGGTAGCCTCTCATTAAGCCAGCAGGAGCTCTCAGTCTCCTCTAAGGCTAAAAAAGTCACAGCAGCCCCAAAAGACCATATGCCCCCATAGAAATGATCCAAACTCTGCTCTCTGCTCCTCTCCTTCATGCCTTTTCCCATTACTTGCAAGTTTTGCTTTCATAGGCAAAAGGAGGAATTCCGACTGTCCCTTTCCCTCCTCTTTGTGAAAGAACATGGTCGTCATTCTAGCAGCCACACACAACCAGTGTCTTTCAGGGACCCTAGAGTATATGAATTCAAACTTCATTATGAGTCTACCTCATGAAATTCTTTTGTGTGAAACTGTTCTACTTCACTGTCTTTTGATATCTGGCCACAAAAAAAAAACAAAAAAAACAGTCATCTGATTTATTCTCAGAAAGTTAACGTAAAGAGATAAAACAGACCCTGGCCAAGTGGAGTAAGTCTGTTCACCCAGCTCTTGCAATGACTCTGAACTGCCCAGGTGGCGGTGCCCAGCCACCAGCCACCAGCAGGATGCATCTGAAACATTAAGAGTGACCAGGACCCACAGCTAGAGGTACAACCCATGCTCACTTCAGTTGTGTGGTCCCTGCCTCTCCTGATAAGCACAGAATGGTCCAGTGATACCAAGCCACTCTTCCACGTCTCTTTGAGTTGGCATGGGCCTTCTGCCCATCTTGTTGATCATGTGATAGCCTACCGATTTCTCAAAACCCTATTTGGGCATCATTTGTTCCATGGGCTTTGCTGACCACCCATCTGAAATCCACCTGCTTCCTTAATAGTACTCTTACTGCATGAACCACATCATTTGGCAATAAATCTAACTCTCCCACTAGACTGTGGGCTCTTAGGAACATGGACCATGTCTTGGCTCTGAAACTCCATCTTTTAGGACACTTTATGCTACACCATTCTATAAGTATTTAAAATGAACTGGGCATCTGAAAACTGGGCATAAAGATGACAGAAGCCATTCTGGAAGTCATAACCTAGTGTGGAGTATTCCAAGGCTAGTGAAATAACTCACATTCTGCGTGTGGCTACTTCAGCTCTCCCATAGCACTGAGAATGGCGCATGAGCTGGTCTTCCAAGAAGTTAAATGTGGCTGTTTCTGAAATTAGCAAATGCTGAACATCTGCTTGCAGAAAATAGGACAGTTTGATTAGTTCATTCATTCGGCAAGTATGCGTGGAGAACTCAAGATGTGCCAGACACTGTTCTAGGTATTCAGTAAATAAAACAGTGAATAAAATCAGTGAACAAAACAGACCAAAAACAAAAACAAAAAAAAAAAACCCTGTCCTCACAGAACTTATGGTCTAGAGGAGAAAACAGCCAAGAAACAAGATAAATAATTGACCAGGGGAGCTCCACAGAGGAAAATAAAATTAGAGGAAGGAGACAGATGAGATAGTCAGGGAAACACTTAGCAAGGGCCTGGAGTAAAGAACTACTCAAAAGGACGCGCTTGATTATCTTCCCTCTGGCTCCACCGGAGCTGCTACAATTACAGCGGTGGGAATGATCAGTTCATCAGTTTGCCGAGACCTATTCCTTGTGAGGGAAAAGCAGCACAGTGACGGGCGGAAACGGCGCCTCTGAGAGCTAGGCTTGCAGGTGTGGGCCCCTTCTTCCACACCCCGGGGAGGAAGGCGGGCCTCCGCAAGCACCGCAGACATGCTGGACGCCTGCCTGTCCACCCGGGAGCGCTCAGTCCTCAGGTCTAGACGATCAAATCCTCGTTCTGAGTTCCAGATCCGAGCCTGTCTCCAAGGCCCCCCAGATACTTAGGGGCGTTCTCGAGAGGTGCGCCCCCTGCCTGTGAGCTCACAGGCTTGGCTGTCCTCACACCACCCCGGCTGACCTTGACCGTGACCTGTCGGTACACTGCTGGGCCCCACAGTGGCATGAGGGTCCGGGAGGAACGCTCCTGAAGAAGACCCAGTTCTCCCCTTGATGCCTCCTTGATACTGCCCGAGGGCTTTCCTGAACCCCCACAGCACAGCTGACACCAGGTGTCACTTATGCTAAGACTACACACACATCAGGGAAAGGACCAAGTAAGAGGCAACTTAAAGCTTCAACCATAAAGGGCTTTGCTTCCAGCTCACGGACCCAAACCTGACCCCAGAGGTGCTCACCTTCTGCAGGGAATGGGCGGAGGGACCCCAGGTCGCCTCGCTCTCATGCCCAGGTCCCCAGGTTTGGGATGTGATGAACAACCAGCGCTGACAACAAACAGGAACTCAGCCAGCGGAAGACCCAGCACTTTATCTGCGCGCTGGCCGTGTGGCTCCACCCTAAGGCCCAGAAGATCAAGACACCATGGACTCACAGATGTGCCCTAAACCCGAGCCATCTCGGGAAGCCACACGCGGTTCCTGCCGGCACAGTGGTGCCAGAGCTGTGTGAGGGCTTCCTCACCTTCCCTTTCCCGTGCCTGTCCTCACGTGAGTCGGGTGGCAGACACCTATGCTATCTCCATGGGCTATCAGTCACTCCATCAGCTGAAAAGCTGGTTGAGGATATTTTCATGTGAATAAGTTTCAGATGGAGCTGCTCCACTGGAGATTTGCATAATGAAGTCTTTTATCTCCTTGCCTGGCATGAGGGACTTTCCTGTTACAAGGATTTCAGGCATCAGCAGGTAGATGGGAGCTATTTTTGGAATGGGCTTCCCTGGTGGCTCAGATGGTAAAGAATCCACCTTCAATACAGGAGACCCAGGTTGGATCCCTCAGTGGGGAAGATGCCCTGGAGAAGGGAATAGCACTAAGGAAGAGCCTGAAATGATACTATGACATTAAAAAAAAAATAGAAAAGTAACCCTGAAAGTCACCTGATCTTGGTGTTCTTAGGTGGTTAAAGCAGGCAGGATTGTTCCTCTACCTGGTCACGGCTTCTCTGGGGAGGCTGGGTGCTGTGCCTCCGGACAGTCAGGGGTGGGAGCTCTGCCTGAATTCAGGAGGGCTCTTCCATGGAGCCTCCTCCCACCTGCCCCTGCCTTCCCCCCCACTGCCCCCTCCCCCCATCTCTCTTCCCTCCACAAAGCTGTCTAACCTCATCTCTCATCTTTTCTTCTCTGAGACGCCCCACCCCCAACTCCTTCATTTCCAAGCACTTCTGAAGAAATTTCCAAAGTGGTGTGTCGTATCCGCTTTGTCTCAATCCTGTAATGCACAGCTTTGTCAGGAACTTTGTACCCAAGGAAAACCCAAGGCAGCACCCATATCCAGAGGTGCCAGCCAGGGAGAAGGGACCCTGCCTTTCTGGGGGCTGGATTCCTGCACACTCCAAATGGACAAAAGTCGGTGAGGAAGCCCACCCACTTTAACCATCTAAGAACAAGACCAGGTGATTTTCAGGGTTAGGCTTTTTTTCTTTCTTTTAATGTGGTAGTATCATTTCAGGCTCCTCCTTATCGCCATTCCCTTCTCCAGGGGATCTTCCCAATTCAGGGATCCAACCCAGGCCTTCTGCATTTCAGGTGGATTCTTTGCCATCTAAGCCACCAGGGAAGCCCATTCCAAAAGTAGCTCCCACCCACCTGCTAATGTCTGAAATCCTTATAACGGGAAAGAAAGCCTCTGATGCCAGACAAGGAGACAAGGCGGGCACTGGACCAAAAAATAAGACTACTGGAGATATGGGGGTATCATTGGTTTTACTCACGGTCCTCCAGTTTCTCTGCAGTTCCCTCATCTACAGAGAAAAATGAAACAGGCATAGCTATTGGTTCTATCTGAGCCACAAGTAGAGTGTGCTGACTTCCATAGAGATAGGCAGTTCAAGTTATTTTGGAGAAATAAAGTTATTCAGTTGTCTGAAATTAAATGTGCTCTCCAAAGAGCAGTTACTGGGAAGGAGACTGCCCACCACTGGGATCTACTGGAGCCACCCTCTGGGACCCCACCCACAAGAAACACATACTCCAGAATAGGGTTCCTCTCCTAGAACTGCATGAAACTGAACATTCGACTCAAATAAGACTTGAGGACTCCCCTGGTGGTCCAGTGATTGAGATCCGCCTGCCAGTGTAGGGGACACAAGTTTGATCCTTGATCTGGGAAGATTCCACATGCCACGAGGCAGCCACACCTACAGAGCCCACAGGCTGCAGCTACTGAAGCCTGAGTGCCGAGAGCCTGTGCCCCACAGTGAGAAGCCCACGCCCTACATGCAGCGAAGACCCAGTGAAGACAAAAAATAAATAAATAAAATTATTTAAAAAAAAAAAACTTGAAAGTGGCAAAGGAGAACAGATGTGTCCTCAGTTTTCTATCAGCTCGCGGTGTTCCAGTATAAAGCCAGCAGCGAATGTACGAAGCATAAAGAACGTTAAAGCAGTGATGCAGCATTGCAGTTTGGCTGCCTTGTTTACTTTTCAGACAGTCACCGTTCAGGGTTCAGATAATCACAAAGCAAGCATTTAGCATGCCTTTACATGAAATGAAGGAACTTTAACCAATCCTAAACACAGCAACATCTGTCGCTTCTCCAAACTGAATGAGAACAAGATGGGGACAGTCTTTCTCTGAGAAGGCAGAGAACACTTTGTAGTTTGTGTTCAAGGATTAGGGAGTGTAAAACAAACACCTCCTCATGTTCCCACATTCCAGGGTCAAGATGCTATGCAGAGATTGGAAACAGACCCAAGGTGACATCCTATGAGCCATGCAAACGGGGAAGAGACTCTCCCGCAGCGGCAATTCCCAGGACAGAATTCTGAGTGGAATTTTGATGCCTAATGAGAGGGAACCACAGTCAACCAGAACTTCAAACCTAGAAGTATAAACATCTGGGGAACTTTCTGATGCCCTGTATGCTATAGGCTTTCTGTCTTCCTACTTCAGATCATCACCAACCAGACATGGAATAAACTTCCCACTAAGTAAAAAGTGGTAAGACAATGACAGCTGCATGCACCATCCGGGTCTTGCTGTTTACAAGGAGATTTCATACATACTCACATACATGAATACATGTATATACAATATAGCAGGCGTCAACCTCACCACAACCCAGTGAAATAGATACCATTATCTCTATTTTTTACAGGAGTAAGTTCAGGTGCAGAAAGGACACGTGACTTTCCCGAAATCACCCAACCAGGACTGAGGCACAGGCGACCTGAACTTTGCTCTGCTTTTCCCCTTAATGAGGAGGGTCCCTCTAGGACAGGATGATGAACTCAGGGACCAGGCGTGCAAGTCTGGAAGCTCTGTTGGCTGTGAGAACACTCAGAGGGATTGGCTGAGTGGACCTTCTAAAGAGTGACATTTTGAGTATAGTTGCAAATAGCCTCCATCACAAGGGCTTCCTGGTGGCACAGATGGTAAAGAAATCGCCTGCCAACGTAGGAGACACAAGAGACGCAGGTTCGATCCCTGGGTTGGGGAGATCCCCTGGAATAGGAAATGGCAGCCCACTGAGCCTACACAGCAAGCTACACGGCAGGCCTGCTGGAGAGGCCAGGCTTGGAAACGGTGAAGGGCATGCAAGGTAGGGACAACACACACCCCTTCTCCGGCCGGGCCCCTCTGTCCAGCCCCTCGCAGCCCCTGCCGGTGGGGGGGCGGTGCAGGATGAGAGTGTGATCACTGAGCCCTGTGACCCTGTTTGGACATGATCACAGCACTGCCAAGTGGTACCAGACCTACATGCTCCCTGCTTCTGTGCACGCAGCCGTCCCAGTAAGTGCAACCAGATACACGGATGGATCCCCAGCCAGCCCTGTGGCAAGGGAGCCCTTGCCCTTGACTATAATTCTCAGCCATTTGCACAGCTGTTAATCAAGACATCTTTTGATTCATTTCTGCTTTTGTTCCTGTGCACAGAGAGCCTTCCGAGCCTGCTGGGAAGGAACATCCATAAGAGATGATCAAGATCTCAGCATTCTCAAGGGCCCTGGTAATCATAATATCTAATGGCATGAAAATTACCAAAACACCGAGAACAGATTCAAAAGACGGGCATAACATCTAGCAGCAGCACCAGGAAGTCTGAAACCCAGCGTGTATGGAGATTTTCAGAATGTATTGGGGACAGCAAAAAATAAACAGCAGCAATGAAGACTTGTGGGAGGTATATTTAGTGCAAGAATAAAGAGAAGGAAAGGATGGGTCCATGCTTAACACGGATGATGTTATATCAGTTGAAGACAAAAGGAAAGCATAAATATTTCTTCCTTACAGCATCAACTTGCCAACAGTAAACATCTCCCTCCTGAAAAGTGTAGAACCATACCTGGCTCAGAGGATGGTTTAAAAGTGTGTCCACAAATTATGTGACCCCTGCCTTCAAGAGTTGGAGCTTAATTCTCCTCTCCCTGAGTGTGAGCTGTATTCCTTGACTCCTTCTAAGGAATAGAATGTGATAGAAATGATGGAGAATGATTCATTTCTCATGGGTAGATACCTAGGAGTTGGACCATAGGGGAGGGGAGATGCTAGTGTGATTCCACTGCTGCTGCTGCTAAGTCGCTTCAGTTGTGCCTGACTCTGTGCAACCCCATAGACGGCAGCCCACCAGGCTCCCCCGTCCCCGGGAATCTCCAGGCAAGAACACTGGAGTGGGTTGCCATTTCCTTCTCCAATGCATGAAAGTGAAAAGTGAAAGTGAAGTCGCTCAGTCGTGTCCGACTCTTAGCGATCCCATGGACTGCAGCCTACCAGGCTCCTCCATCCATGGGATTTTCCAGACAAGAGTACTGGAGTGGGGTGCCATCGCCTTCTCCGGTGATTCCACTAGCTACCTAGAATTGATGCTCCACATAGTATATCTTTGTTTAACTTTTTAAGAAACTACCAAGCTATTTTCCAAAGTGGCTGAACACAAGAATTCCAGTTTCTCCACATCCTTGTCAACTTGTGACTGTCCATCTTTTGGACTTTATCCATCTAAGTAGGTGTGAAGTCATTCAGTTTTAAATGTTGGTCACTGTTTTAAACTTTAAGCAAAAATAGAAGTTTTAATAGATCACAGGAAATGACAGAATTCAATTAACTCAATCACTCATTGTTTATTTCAGATCTACAGTCCAAACAATCAGAGGGTTGGAAACAGGAACTGAATTATGCCCAAAGCAAGGCAGAACAATTCCAGACTCTCACTTGGTCTTGCTCTGATTTTCTTACTATCAGAACAAACCCATGGAGCCAAGTCTGCCTGTGTCAGGGGCTGACTGTAGCTGAGGGTCTTTGCGACCCCATGGACTGTCCATGGAATTCTCCAAGCCAGAATACTGGAGTGGGGATGCCATTCCCTTCTCTGGGGGATCTTCCCAACCCAGGGATTGAACCCAGGTATCCCTCATTGCAGGCCAATTCTTTACCAGCTGAGCCACCAGGGAAGCCCAAGAATACTGGTGTGGGTAACCTATCCCTTCTCTACCAGATCTTCCCAACCCAGGAATCAAACCAGGGTCTCCTGCATTGCAGGTGGATTCTTTACCCACTGAGCTATCAGGGAAGCCCTTCCTGTGAATAGGGAAACACACTAAATGAACACATCTTCCCCGGGACCCCATAGTCAAGAGACTGAATTAAGAAGAGCAAGGGGTGAAGAAAGTCAACTGCATTCCTTCCAGTGCTGTGGGAGACGGTAGGGGCGCGGGGAGTGCGTGGGGATGGGGGGGCCGGGCCTATACTGGGGAACCTTTCAATCTTAAGCACGCAGCGGGGGAACACCATTGAGAAACACACTCAGGGGTCCACACAGAACAGTACAGACACCTTGAAACAACCAAAAGGCTCCCAGTTCAAAGTGACTGGAAGCTAGTTCTATAAAACCAGGAGGAATGTTCTGCCCAGAGGGACAGCTGGTCAGTCTTGGAACCACAAGAAAGGAAAGTTCAGGGGCGAACTCTGGCAATGCCCGTCAGATGGGCCTGCCTGGGAAAGATGGCATCGGGGCAGTGGGCTTGCAGAGCCTCCCTCCCCATCCAGTGGCCTCTCCCTGAGGACACATGGGCCACCAGCAGCCCGTCCCCCATCTCGTTGAATTCTGTCCTGTGCCCGACGAGCACCCTTCTGACTGATTTCCTGCCCCAAAGTGGAGCCTCGGGGGGAGATCACGCCCAGTGTGGGAGGCTGGTTTTGGTCCTCAGATTAGAGTCACAGCTCTAAATGGGAACAGAGGGATTGGGGAGAATATAGAATGGGGAAAAAGCCTCAGAAAGGGCTTCCAGGTCCCCGAAAGCATCATCTCACCGCCTCCTCTCCACCCGGCGCCTCCCCCAGCATCCAAGCACTGAGACATCAGGCAATGCCTAGCAGGGCACCAGGAGCTTTAGAGAATCACTGTTTCCACTCCTGGGGGGACATTTGCATGATTGCAGATCCTCAAATATCAGAGCCCACAGATTAAGGTAGAGTCCTCAAGAGTGGACATCTCAGGAGTCACAAACGCTGAGTCCCCGCAATAACCACAGCTTCAAAATCCGGCAGGTTTCAAAGAACAGATGCTCAAAGCATCATGCTGTATGCACATTTAAAACTGAGGCAGCCATTCTTCTCGGTGGTATTTGAACATCTCTGAAATTCAGATTAAGGCCGGGTTGGGGGGGCGGGGTCATGCAAAGTGGCAAAACCCACAGGGAGTCTTTTGTTGCTGGTGTTTAATGTGGCCATGCTCCCAGAAATACTTTCCCCATAATTGCCCATCTCTACAGGAACACAACAGTCTAAGCAGAATGTCAAGTGCAGTTTCTGAGAAACCTGAAATTCCTAAAGCTTGTTTTTTGGGCGTTTGGCTTGTTTGTTTGTTTTTTTCCTTTGAGGACAAACTATGAAAGGTTTATTCCCCAATACTCAGACTTGACCCTCCATCTTTCCACATTAGTATGAACACCAAAGTAATTTATTGAGTTGTTTTCTAACACACACAAAAAATGTTCATCACAGGGCGCTCAGGCTACAAACAGGCAAGGAGGGAGTGAGGTACAAGTCTGCTATGAGAGCATTTGTGGTGGAAAACAACGCAGCACTTCCCGTAAGCAGAAAGGAGCACCCCCCACCCTACCCCCTTCACCAGTCAGTGTGGTCTGGATCGTCCCATCCATTTAGCTTTGAAAGCCTGAGTTTCCCTTCCAAGATCTGTATCAAGTGTCCTTAAAAAGTACATTTGCCTTAAAGGGTAGTTAATACAACAAAAAGTTTAAACTAACCATGTGATCTATCAGTAAGGAGACATGGTGGGTCTTCAAAAAGATCATTAGACAAAAGTCAAGGAAACCAGGGAGATAAGGCTGGCCCCAGAGAAGAAGGAACCACCCAATAGGAAGAAGAAAATCAGGGAGGGAGTAACTGTACGGCAGGACCACCTGGAGATGTCAGTAACACCCCCTGCAGATGCTCTTTATTACCCGAGTGGCTGGCCTTGAAGATCTGGTCTCAGGGATTTTACTGGCATTCCCAGCGTCAGGAGTTATCATGCAAAGCCTTCTACAGGCTGGTTTCCTGCTTCTCTTCCCACTATGCTGTAACTCCAGGAATTAAGAGAATTTTAGCTCTCCAGAAGTTCCCTTGTATAGATTTCTAGTTTTGTTAAAGTATTTAATACCATGAAGTCGGGGCAACAGTTGGCAGGCCCACTAAAAAGTCAAGCATAACAGAACGTCTGCGCAATGCTCTGTCTTTCTCTGTGGCTGGAACACCACCTGACAAATGGAAGGATAAAGAAACGCGAAGCGCCTGTGTTTACTTAGGCTGCAGAGACGAAAAAGAACTCTCCCCAGCGCGCCAACTGGAACGTAACTGCTGACAGAATGGCAGCCACAAGAACAGCAAGGTGGCAAAGTCAGGTCTTAGGAAAACGGACTGAAAGCCTGACTGTTGGAGCCTGGCATTCTTTTACTTTTATTATTCCACAGAGAGAACATAAATGGGGATCATGCTGGCTTTTTAAATAGTTTAGTTCCTCCGCGCCCCTCAACCCTTATTTATTTCTTCCTTTCTTCCTAAACCACACTAAGTCTCCTGGGTTAGCAACCTAGTGCTGTAAACACATCTCCATATTCACAAACACACACACACACATATATGTACATGGCATGCTTTTTCCTTGCGTATTAGTATTATTTACAGAAATAGAATACCATACATCTCCACAACTAGATTTTTGTCACTCAAAAATACTTCATAGGAATCCTACCCAACTCTACAGACTCTGCTAAAATTTATCCTTTGTAATGGCTGCATACTATTTTATGAAATTTTTCTAAAGTTTCTTTCGAAGATCAATTCAACCACTCTCCTATGGAGACTCTCTTTGTTTCAGAATTTTAATTGTATGAACAATGCTCTAATAAACATCATGGTCCATATACTTTTATGAAATTATATTATGTTTTCATTTCTTTGGAATAGCTTCTTAGGAATGAGACTGGTAGATCCAACTGTATGTGAATTTTTATTTTCAGAAGATATTGCCATACTGCTGCTGCTGCTGCTAAGTCGCTTCAGTCGTGTCCAACTCTGTGCGACCCCATAGACGGCAGCCCACCAGGCTCCTCCATCCATGGGATTTTCCAGGCAAGAGTACTGGAGTGGGGTGCCGTTGTCTTCTCCGTGCCATACTGCAACTAACATTTAATTTGCAAAGTATGACAGTTCCTTTTCCTGTGCATCCTTACCTCTTAAGAGAGTGATGGTATTATCCTTCTATTATGCTTTTATTAAATACATGGTTATAAAGGGAAAATGCATTGTTACTTTAATTTGCATTTCCTGATTACTGATAATTTTGAGTATCCATATGTTTATGGCCATTATACCTACTTTTGGATAAATTATTCTTTCATATCTATTTTCTATTATCTGTTGCTCCTTAGTAGGAACTCAGTATTTTAAAGATGTTAACTTTATTTTAATCATCTGTGATGCAAACACATTTTTAACTTTATAATTTCCCACTGACCTTATTTACGTTTTCTATAGCTGTCGGTTTTTTGTCTTACTTAAGAACAATCTCCACAATCCCTACATTGTATGTATACGCTCCTAGGTTTCTTTCTATAAGTAATTTATTCATTATCTATTCATTGATTTATTTTCACATTTAATTTTCTGCTTTAAAGTCTTCAATTATCTGTGGAACTTACCTCTACAAATGCTGAGAGATGTGTGCACGCCCATCCTCGTCCAGATGGATGGTCAGATGAGCCTGTATCCTCCTTCTCCCACTGAAGTGAAATGTCAGCTTCATAATAGATTAAAGTAGTGTATATTGTGAGATCTAGATTGGGATTTGCCTTCAAATTCCACTACCATCTTTATTTATTTTAAAAACTAATACCCTTATAGTCAGATAAAACTGTAATTCAAGAAGATATATGCACCCCTATGTTCATAGCATCACTATTTACAATAGCTAAGACATGGAAATAACCTAAATGTGCATTAACAGATGAAAGGATAAAGAAGATATGCTACATGTATATACAATGGAATACTACTCAGCCATGAAAAAGAATGAAACAATGCTATTTGCAGCAACATGGATGCAATTAGAGATTATCATACAAAGTAGAGAAAGTCAGAAAGATAAGGACAAGTGGCATACAATATCACTTATATGTGGAATCTAAACTATGAAACAAATGAACCTTCTATGAAACAGAAACAAAATCAGAGGCAAACAGAATAGACTGGTGGTTGCCAAAGGGAGAGGGTGGGAGAGGGTGGGAATGGGAGCTCAGGATTCACAGACACAAACTGTATATGCAGAGTGGATAAATGACAAGGTCCTACCATATAGCACAGGGAATTATATTTAATATCCTGTGATAAACCATAGTGGAAAATAATATGAAAAATAATGTATATCAGTTCAGTTCATTTCAGTCACTCAGTCGTGTCCAACTCTTTGCAACCCCATGAATCGCAGGACACCAGTCCTCCCTGTCCATCACCAACTCCAAGAGTTCACCCAGACTCACGTCCATTGAGTCAGTGATGCCATCCTGCCATCTCATCCTCTGTCGTCCCCTTCTCCTCCTGCCCCCAATCCCTCCCAGCATCAGAGTCTTTTCCAATGAGTCAACTCTTCACATGAGGTGGCCAAAGTACTGGAGTTTCAGCTTTAGCATCATTCCTTCCAATGAACACCCAGGACTGATCTCCTTCAGAATGGACTGGTTGGATCTCCTTGCAGTCCAAGGGACTCTCAAGAGTCTTCTCCAACACCACAGTTCAAAAGCATCAATTCTTCGGCGCTCAGCTTTCTTCACAGTCCAACTCTCACATCCATACATGACCACTGGAAAAACCATAGCCTTGACTAGACAGACCTTTGTTGGCAAAGTAATGTCTCTGCTTTTCAATATGCTGTCTAGGTTGGTCATAACTTTTCTTCCAAGGAGTAAGCGTCTTTTAATTTCATGGCGCAGTCACCATCTGCAGTCATTTTGGAGCCCAAAAAAATAAAGTCAGCCACTGTTTCCCCATCTATTTCCCATGAAGTGATGGGACCAGATGCCATGATCTTCGTTTTCTGAATGTTGAGCTTTAAGCCAACTTTTTCACACTCCTCTTTCACCTTCATCAAAAGGCTTTTTAGTTCCTCTTCACTTTCTGCCATAAGGGTGGTGTCATCTGCATATCTGAGGTGATTGATATTTCTCCCAGCAATCTTGATTCCAACTTGTGATTCTTCCAGCCCAGCGTTTCTCATGGTGAATGTAACTCTGCATAGAAGTTCAATAAGCAGGGTGACAATATACAGCCTTGATGTACTCCTTTTCCTATTTGGAACCAGTCTGTTGTTCCATGTCCAGTTCTAACTGTTGCTTCCTGACCTGCATACAGGTTTCTCAAGAGGCAGGTCAGGTGGTCTGGTATTCCCATCTCTTTCAGAATTTTCCACAGTTTGTTGTGATCCACACAGTCAAAGGCTTTGGCATAGTCAATAAAGAAGAAATAGATGTTCTGGAACTCTCTTGCTTTTTTGATGATCCAGCGAATGTTGGCAATTTGATCTCTGGTTCCTCTGCCTTTTCTAAAACCAACTTGAACATCTGGAAGTTCATGGTTCACATATTGCTGAAGTCTGGCTTGGAGAATTTTGAGCATTACTATATATATGTATAACTGAGTTACTTTGCTGTACAGTAGTAATTAATACAATATGATAATCCAACTATACTTCAATAAAATAATTTTTTAATGCTTTATTTGATTATAATGACTTAATAGTTGCCATTAATATCTGTACTCATTAGTCTTTTTTATACATTTTATTCTTGGGCTTTTTATTTTCCCAAATAAGCTTTAAGATCATTATATATTATTTTGAAATGTTATATGATTCTAATTGGAATTGCAGTATATATCATAATTAATTTTATATGTAAATATTATATATACATGTATATAGTGAATTTGAGAAACTCTAACACTTCAGTTATTTTCAGCCTATACACCTAAGAAGTTAGTATGATTTTCCATTTGTTTGAGTCTTGTTTTCAGGACAGTTATTCTCTTACAGTATTTCTTTTCATTTTATTATAACCACAGATTATTTTTTCCCATTTTCATGTTTAGGTCATTTTTTGCCTTTGATGTATTTTTATACCTATATATGTTACAATTCAAGTATTTTTTCTTATGTTGTTTGGATTTTCCAAGAATACAGTATCATCAAGAAAAAGAGTTCTTTCCTTTCTTTTTCAATATTTAGACAAATTATTTTACTGTCTTTTCTCACTGTGTTTGCTAGAACTTTGAAAATAATGTTGAGTAATAGTGGCAAGAATAAGCAGTCTTATCTAGTTCCTGACAATAATTAATGTGATTTGCATGGTCTGTTATTTAGAATCACATTTGCCAATGAAGCAACAGTTAGAACTGGACATGGGACAACAGACTGGTTCCAAATTGGGAAAGGAGTACATCAAGGCTATATATTGTCACCCTGCTTATTTAACTTATATGCAGAGTACACCATGAGAAACGCTGGGCTGGAAGAAGCACAAGCTGGAATCAAGATTGCCAGGAGAAATATCAATAACCTCAGATATGTGGATGACAGCACCCTTATGGCAGAAAGCGAAAAAGAACTAGAGCTTCTTGATGAAAGTGAAAGAAAAGAGTGAAAAAGTTGGCTTAAAACTCAACATTCAGAAAATGAAGATCATGGCATCCGGCCCCATCACTTCATGGCAAATAGATGGGGAAACAGTGGAAACAGTGACAGACTTTATTTTTGGGGGCTCCAAAATCACTGCAGATGGTGACTGCAGCCATGAAATTAAAAGATGCTTGCTCTTCGGAAGAAAAGTTATGACCAACCTAGACAGCATATTAAAAAGGAGAAACATTACTTTGCCAAAAAAGGTCCATCTAGTCAAAGCTATGGTTTTTCCAGTAGTCATGTATGGATGTGATAGTTGGACTATAAAGAAAGCTGAATTCTGAAGAACTGATGCTTTTGAACTGTGGTGTTGGAGAAGACTCTTGAGAGTCCCTTGGACTGCAAGGAGATCCAGTCAGTCCATCCTAAAGGAAATCAGTCCTGAATATTCATTGGAAGGACTGATGCTGAAGCTGAAACTCCATACTTTGGCCACCTGATGCCATTGGAAAAGATGCTGATGCTGGGAAAGATGGAAGGCGGGAGGAGAAGGGGATGACAGAGGATGAGATGGTTGGATGGCATCACTGACTCAATGGACATGAGTGTGAGTAAACTCTGGGAGTTGGTGATGGACAGGGAGGCCTGGCGTGCTGCAGTCCATGGGGTCACAAAGAGTCAGACATGACTGAGAGACTGAACTAAACTTGCCAATGTTTTATAAACTTTATCTTACTTACAAAAGTTCCTCCTGTACATATCTTCCTAAAATTATTATTAAGGATAGCTGCTGAATGTTTATCAAGATGGCTTTTCAACATCTATTGACATGTTCACTTATGTTTCTGCTTTAATCTATTGATGTAATGAGTCTCATTGCTTGATTTCCTGGTACTAATGCAACCTTGCATGCTTGCAATAAACTACTTGGCCATAGTTTATTAGTCTGTTAATACATTTCTGGATTATTGTAGCTAATATCACATTTAGAATTTTCTGCATCTAGTGTACTATTGATTTTTTTGCGGTATTATTTTCAGCATGTTATAGCAATAAGATTGAGCTTCCTTGGTGGCTCAGTGGTAAAGAATCCACCTGCTAATGTAGGAGACGCAGGTTTGATCCCTGGGTCGGGAAGATTCCCTGGAGAAGGAAATGGCAACCCACTCCAATATTCTTACCTGGGAAATCCCAAGGACAGAGGAGCCTGGCAGGCTAGAGTCCAGGCTGGAGTCGCAAAGAGTCAGATATAACTTAATGACTAAACAACAACAACAGCAAAGTATTAATAATAAGACTGGTCTCATAAATACAATGAGAACTTGTCTGTCTTCTTCTACAGTCTTTAAATTACATCAGAATTGTTTGCTCTTTAAGCTTAAATAGTGTTCAGTTATGTAATTCTCAAATTCTGTTAACTTCTTCAATAATAGATTTTTAATCTCTTTTCTAATCTCTCCTATGGTTCTCGAGCTATTCAAAATTTCTACTTCTTCACTGAATTTTAACAATTTATATTTTCTTAGGAAATCAATGATGTTACCTAGCTTTCCAAATTACCTTACTGAGATTAAGATTTTCTGTGTGGTCAAAAACATGATCAACTGTGTTTGTAAATGTTACATGGACCCTAAAAGACTACATGTACTTTAGGATTCAATACATAAATAAATCTGTGTTTAATAAACAGGAATTTATTGACTCCTCCTTGTTGTTTACAATAGCTATAGGCTTAGGAGAAATAGGCTAAATTTCTACCTCTCTCCCTTTGCCTGTCTTCAAGTTTTTATAAAGGTGTTCACCACACATGTCCCCAGTGGCTGGGTAACTTGTATTTACAGTTAGGTCTCAGTTTTATGTCATTTTCCCAGGAAGTCCTTCACACCCTAGACTCGATTGGGAAACATTGACAATACAAAGAACGTTTTCTTCTTGGAAGTTGTCTTATTTGTCATTACCTTGTATTTGTATACAAAATAAAGAAATATCCTACTATCTAGTAACCTCCACGAGGATGGGATAACGTTTGCTTTATCTTATCCTCAAAACATAGTTGAACACAGCAGAGTGCCTGGCACATAGTAAGCATGCAATATATATTTCTTATGTGACTAACTGACTCAATGGATGAATGGCCTGTTAAAGAGGAGACACAAATCGGGAACCGTCACTGGCAGTTTTCCACCCAGTGGTTTCCAACCACATCAATAAGCCTTGAAGCAGACATTCAAGAAAGAAGCAGAGTTGAGAGACGGATGAAAAGAAAACACCCTGGCTCATGAGAGCACATGAGTGAATCAGAGGCCCCACTGCGTCCCAGTCCTTGGGGTCGTGAGACCTGCTGGAGCCTGGTAATTCCACTTTTTGCTGAAGCTAAAAACAAAAGCAGATTTCCTTAGTTTCTTCCTAATGTCCATCTTCTCTCCCAAGATGCCATCCAGGACATAGCGTTTTGTTTAGTTCTCACGCCCCTCAGACCTCTCCTGGCTGTTAGCGTTTCTCTTCCCTTGTTTTTAATCCTCGTATTTTTTTTTTTTGTAGTTTATTTTATTCCTTCTACTTTTATGTTTACTTTTTACTCACTTTGGTTTACTTTGTTGTCTCCTCTTTTTTCTTTTGCTATTTGGGGGGGTGGTGCTGGGTTTCTTTTCACTGTCTTTTTAAATTTTGTTAGTGCTGTTGTTTCGTAACTTTCTATACCTTAAATGTTTGCATCCCCTTTCTAGGACCTCATAACAAAACACATATTTCTGTAATTCTCTTTTAAAAAAAGATTTAATTTACTTCCTTCACTCAGCTAGTCTAACTAATAAGGTCAGCCTTTTAGAATATTTTCACTGCTGTTCTTCTCAAATGTGCCCTCACCCAAACCAAAATAAAATCTTTCACATACTTTGCTTCATAACTTTTCTCCCCATTCACCCCTAACTTCTAGATTTCTCTGAGATAGTCCAGTACTTTTCATCCTAGATTATTATTAGAATTACCCTTATATGCTGCTGCTAAGTCGCTTCAGTCGTGTCCGACTCTGTGCGACCCCATAGACGGCAGCCCACCAGGCTCCTCCATCCATGGGAGTTTCCAGGCAAGAGTACTGGAATGGGGTGCCATTGCCTTCTCCTACCCTTATATAGTTCCTTTCTATTTTAAGAATTCTTCTTTGGAGTAGCTAGCATACATTCCTGGTCTATTACTGTCCACTTAAATTTAACTGTATGTGCATTGGGGCTTCCCAGGTGGCCCTGTGATAAAGAAACTGCCTGCCAACGCAGGAGACACGAGAGAGGAGGGTTAGATCCCTGGGTTAGGAAGATCCTCTGGAGGAAGAAGTGGCAACAAACTCAGGTATTCTTGTCTGGAGAATTCCATGGACAGGGGACCTTGATGGGCTGTAGTCCATGGGGTCGCAGAGTCAGACGTGGCTTAGTGACTGAGCATGCACAGATGTTCCTTTTTGAGCACTCCCCTCTCTCTCTCATGTTCTCCTGTCTTTGGTGGTGGGGCAGGTGGAGGGTGGCAGAGTATTGGCTATGGCAGTCATTTGGTTACATTTGGTTACATAGTCCTCCCTCTAGTAGTCTCCTCTGGTACTGATATGCATGAGAGATGTATCTTCTGGATTGTCGCACATCACGCACTCCTCTGTTCTGAAAGGGGAAAGACATCTTGAGCGGATACAGGAATCCGGGTCACAGTCCTTTTCTCTCTGCTGCCATTCTGTCATCTTCCAGCTAAGGCGCTTCATACAAAACAATACGGCGGGCTGATTCCTTAAGTAGCTGGTTATCTCTGTCTACGGTTTCTCTTCATTCTTGGTAGTTGAAGAATTTTCCAGACAAGCTTGGGGGACTTTTTCTTTTTCTTGCCCCTTCTGCTTGGAACTTGGTGAATAGCTTCAAGTTTCACCTTCAGATCTTTCTTAATCTCAAGGACATTTTCTTCTTTATTAGTTTAATTAGTGCCTTTTCTTCATCTGTTCCTTTTCTACTCTCTGGATCTTCTTTGATTCACAGGTTAGTTCTTCCAAATACATCCTCCAACAGTCTTTCTTTTAACTCATGATTGTTTTCTCCTTATATTTTTTGCTCTATGTTTAAAAATATTACTTCCAGTTGAGTTTGTAGACCACCAAGTCGAGTCCCAACACTGATTTCTACTCTCTTTCAATTTATTAGCATTTGTTGTTCATAAATCATGTAGGAAGTCTTTTAAAAATACGACTGACGACTCTTCCATGTTTCCATATTTTGGTTCGAGTTTTAATTCTTTCATGTCAGGGCTTGTCCTGTGTGTTTCCCTTATTTTCCTCTCTCAGCTTTCTGGCCCCTCTCTGAATGCTAGAGCTTAGCGTCAGCTGTTGGAGGTCTCCAAACGACACCAGGGAACAGTGGTTCTCAAAGGGTGGTCTGCTGAGTTCTAGAATCCCTGAGACTCTTTCAGGGGATCAACAAAATCAAAGCACTTTTATAATAATACCAACACGGTATGTGTCTTTTTCCCCTGTATTGACATTTGCTCTGACAAACACAAAAGCAATAATAGTAGGCAAAACGGCTGCTTCCTTAGCATGAATCAAAACAGTGTCACCAAAAATGTATCAGCTGTCATCGCCCCTTCACCACCACACATGAGAAAATTTAAGGATGGTTTGTAAAGGTCTCATTGCAGTAAAAGGCAAAGCTGGGCTCATGTAAAAATCTCAAGCCCAGGGCAGACACCTGGCTCTTCGGTGATACCCCTCCCCTGAGTAAAGTGAAGTGAAAGTCACTCAGTTGTGTCTGACTCTTTGCAACCCCATGGATATGCTGTCCATGGGATTCTCCATTCGCCAGAATACTGGAGTGGGTAGCCTTTCCCTTCTTCAGGGGATCTTCCCAACCCAGGAATCGAACCCAGGTCTCCCACATTGCAGGGGGATTCTTTACCAGCTGAGCCACAAGGGAAGCCCTGAGTAAACCAGTTCTAATTCCGGAGAGAAGAAAAAGAGGATGAAAATAAAAATAAACATAAAATATACCAGGACTTTTTACCAGAGTAGTGACTAAGCAGAACGTTCTCCTCAGGCTTTCTTCCTCTTCAATGTCACTCCACACCTAACGTGCTACTGTGGCAACCAGAAAAAAAGCAGACTGCTTCCAAACCCAGGCTTGCCCTTCAGGTGCCTGAGTTTCACCAGTCCCTCTGACTCACTCTCACCCCAGTCCCAAGCTGGCCAATCCCTCTGCTTTGGGCTGTATTTTTTTGTCAGGATGAAAAAGAACCTGGGACTTTGGGTAGAAAACCTTACCCTCCTTGTTCTCCTATAATATCACCTCTTTCTTCTGGGAGCAGGGCTGCATGCTGGAAGGAGTCAGTACAAAATGACAACGCAATCCCCTTGTTTAAAAAGCAGGGAAATGTGCTCATATAAAGGTACTAAAACAAAAGGATTTTTTCCTTTAGAATATTTTGTTACTTTCAGAAGAGCAGTAGGGGTAATAGTGATACATGAGAAACAACTAAATTTTAGAAATTTTTTCAAAATAACATTTTGGTGTCATAATATTATATAATACATGATAATACTTTATTAGTGTGATAGTTTGATTTTAAGATTTCTTTTTTCTGGCTCACTTTTCTGTAAAATTTATTAGATCATCAAAATCTTTACTTTCAGCAATTTAATTTCTAGTAAATATACTTGAAAGCAATATTGGTTGCTCTTAAAAATACAAGATTATAAATACTTTTTGACAGTTTTCAATTTTGAGGTCCTTTCTGCCTATGCAACTCTTACCGGAGCTATGAAGAGTAACTTTTAGGCTGTGACATTGTTGGGATTATTTGGGGATATTACATTGGGATAAATTCCTGATGAATTTGTCAAAATGTCCATTTTATTACATCTAGAACTGATTGTTGAGGAATGATTTTTCTAGAAGATTTCACTGTCTGTACAAATGTGTTTCATATAAGTCTCAAGTTCACTTTTTTATTTTTTTTAATTTTTAAAATAGTGGTTGTTTTTACTTATTTTTATTTTTTAAATTTTATTTTATTTTTAAACTTTACAATATTGTATTAGTTTTGCCAAATATCGAAATGAAGCTGCCACAGGTATACCTGTGTTCCCCATCCTGAACCCTCCTCCCTCCTCCCTCCCCATACCCTCCCTCTGGGTGGTCCCAGTGCACCAGCCCCAAGCATCCAGTATTGTGCATCGAACCTGGACTGGTGACTCGTTTCATACATGATATTATACATGTTTTAATGCCATTCTCCCAAATCTCCCCACCCTCTCCCTCTCCCACAGAGTCCATAAGACTAATCTATACATCAGTGTCTCTTTTGCTGTCTCGTACACAGGGTTATTGTTACCATCTTTCTAAATTCCATATATATGCGTTAGTATACTGTATTGGTGTTTTTCTTTCTGGCTTACTTCACTCTGTATAATAGGTTCCAGTTTCATCCATCTCATTAGAACTGATTCAAACGTATTCTTTTTAATGGCTGAGTAATACTCCATTGTGTATATGTACCACAGCTTTCTTATCCATTCATCTGCTGATGGACATCTAGGTTGCTTCCATGTCTTGGCTATTATAAACAGTGCTGCGATGAACATTGGGGTGCACGTGTCTCTTTCCCTTCTGGTTTCCTAACAAACACAAGAAAAGATGCTCAACATCACTCATTATCAGAGAAATGCAAATTAAAATCACTATGAGGTACCATTTCACGCCAGTCAGAATGGCTGCGATCCAAAAGTCTACAAGCAATAATTGCTGGAGAGGGTGTAGAGAAAAGGGAACCCTCTTACACTGTTGGTGGGAATGCAAACTAGTACAGTCACTATGGAGAACAGTGTGGAGATTCCTTAAAAAACTGGAAATAGAACTGCCTTATGATCCAGCAATCCCACTGCTGGGCATACACACTGAGGAAACCAGAAGGGAAAGAGACACGTGCACCCCAATGTTCATCGCAGCACTGTTTATAATAGTCAAGTTCACTTTAAATGTGGATTTATAGTGTTGTTCCAATATCTCCTCTAACATTTCCTCTGACTTGTAGCGTTGCCTGTTGCCACTTCTGCTGTTGTCCCCGTTATTGCCACTAAGTGGCCCCTGTACCGTCCTGGCCACTCCCTCAGGACCCTGAACTGCCCAAGTCACCATGGGTGTCCTGAGCCAAACGCGAGGAGCCCGGACTGTTCACTGGACCCCAACCACCGACTTCTGTGCACTGCTGCCTGGCGCATCTCCGTGGCCTATGTGGAGCACTGGCCCATCAGCCTCCTCACAAAACACAAGTTCAAAGATAAAATTATATTAGGGATTTTAAGACAGTCACAGAAGAACATTAAACCGAGCACTGGGCCCTTCTCAACACAGGCCCTGCCCGGCAATCCAGACACATAGCAATGGTGATTTCTGGTTTTCCACCCGCTGGTGGTTTGGACTGGAGTGTTTAATGCACTTTTTATTGCCAATCTAGTCAGTAATTTGTCTCATAAACCTGCCATTTACAGTCTGTCCTACTAGAGGCTTTCGGCAGCTCTCTAAGCCAGCAATCATCTCTCTTCTTGTAAATCAGTTGGCACCTCTTCTAGAAAACCAATGTGAACCCTAACTTTAAATGGTTACTAATGACTTAAATTAGTGGCTGTCTCTTTCTGAGCTCCTCATTTTCCCTGAGACTAATTAGCTCAGGCCAGGGAAGTTCTGGATTCTTCCAGCCATTCACCACATGATGGAAATAAATTCAGTCCATACCATAATTCAGCATGCAAGCTCTGGAATAATCCTGCCTGTTCAAATCCTCCACCTTCCTGCTGTGAGCCTTCGGTGGGTGATTAACCTCTGCAAGCCCCGGTTCTTTCATTTATAAAACAGGGATAATGGCTTACTTTTAAAGATAAAGCTTGACAAATGTTTATTATTACTATTCAATTCTAGATAAGCGGGGCTCAGTCTCCTAGTTTACAGCAGGGATGTTCCTAAGAGGACAAAAGGGCTAGCTTTGACTAACAAATTTTTGGTAAAATATATGGAGAGTCCCAGGGATGGGGGAGCCTGATGGGCTGCCGTCTATGGGGTTGCACAGAGTCGGACACGACTGAAGTGACTTAGCAGTAGCAGCAGCAGAGGATGTTCACTGCTGCTTTCTGACAGAGTCCACGGGGGAGCAGAGACAGAATCTAGTTTAGGAAGGTCGTTCAGAAAGTACAGCTGGGAGAAGCTACTGCAGAATCAGCTGAGGGTGTGGAGGGTGTGTGAGTGTGTGTGTATGAGTGACCATGAGTTGGCATGTGATCAGCCCTGTGTTTACCTGAAAACAGGCTGTGAGTGTCCGTGTATACAACCGAGAAACACACATGGCTTTTGTTTGATGTCTGCGATTGCTCCACTGGGTGATACGGCACCTGTCAGCAGAGTTCCAAAGGGACAACACTCAAAGGTAATATACACAGAGACAAAGAACAGGCATTTTCTGAAGTTGGCTTTTTTTTTTTTTTTAACGGGGATGAGCCTTTTCAAACACCTGATGTTTGGTCACATATTCCAAGCATAAGCCAACAGCAGGATTTGGTAAAAAGGAATTCTGAATTTAAAAAGAAATTCACACTTAGGTGTTTTCAGCTTTCCCACTAGTACTGAAAGGGTAACCACCATTAGATGGTAATTGGTAATAGGCCAATAGATGTTGTTGTTTAGTCACTTGGTCGTGTCTGACTCTTTGTGACCCTATAGACCGTAGCCCCCCAGGTTCCTCGGTCCATGGGATTCTCCAGGCAAGAATACTAGGGCGGGTTGCCATTTCCTTCTCCAGGGGATCGTCCCCACCCAGGGATCAAACCAGCATCTCTTGCATCTCCTGCATTGTCAGGCAGATTCTTTACCACTAGCACCACCTGGGAAGCCCCTGAAATCTAGTTTTAAAGAGCCATATTTTGTTTAATGGCTACCGAAAAAAGTGATTAGATACCTCACTGTGCATCAATTACAGCGAGCCATTATCTAGCACAGCGAAAGCACAAGGCATTTCCAATACACATGAACCGACTAAATAGAACATCCTGCTTAATAACTCTATCAACGTGTACATATTTAGCGTGTGCTAATTATTTGTTGAATGAACTAATCATCAAAGGAAGATTAATGTTCAGTGTGATATTATTGTGAATTTTAATTACATTTTAATTATTTTTAAATGGATAATCCATGATGATACATATAATGAATCTGTTAACTAGAAACAAACATCTTAATATGATCTTCTTTTAAATAACTGAGAAGTCATTTCAAGACTTTGTACAGCCCTGGGGTAATCACTATGAACACCAATTATCATTATAAATATTACTAAAAAGAAGTCTGATTGGCAAAACTCCAGGTAATAGAGTTCAACTGAGCCTCAGTAACTGGAAAAAAAAAGTGAACTCTTTTCAAATAACCACCTATAATGCATTTTTATCCCTTTTCATTAAGTATTTATTCATGTAAGAAATATTTCTCAAGCAACTAATATACACGCTAGGGAATAACAAGTCAGCTAAGACGCAGTCCCCCGCTCAGAGCATTTTCTAATCTAATGGAAACGATCAGACAATCGCATGAGTCCTGGTAAGAGGTGGTGGGTGCTGATTCTAACATTCAGCAAGGCTGAGGGTGAACAAGCCAGAGGTCCCGAGAAGACAGACTTGACAGCAAATGTCAGCTGACTGTGGGGAGCCGTGACACACATTGAAAGTATTTGAAGAGAGAAGTGACCGAATCAAAATGATGTGCAGAATGGACACAAGCCAGGAAACCATGTAGGGATTACTGGAAAAAAATGTAAGTGAAAAGTTCAAAGAGGACAACGGCAGCAAGTATCCAAATGAAGGTAGATGCTAGAAATACCAGAATGAAAAAAATCCACAGAATTTCATACCTGAATGTCTCCACCGACTGACTGGAGAAAAGGAAACAAAAGAGTTCATTGGAAGGAAAAGAAAATGAACAGAAGGCTACAGAGACATCCAACAAGAGACATCCATTATGAATGCACGGAGAACGCTCACTGTTTGCAAAGTCATTTTATGATGATCTTGACATTATGTAACGGTATTCAGAAATAAAATACTCACTTGTCATTTGCATTCCAAAATATTGTGGATAAAAACATAAATTCATGGTAGCACGATATTCTTAAAGACTTTTAAAGACATCAGTGCAAGTCATCTTTGTGTGTGTGCTCAGTCACTCAGTCATATCCAACTGTCTGTGACTCCATGGACTGCAGCCCATCAGGCTTCTCTGTCCATGGGATTCTCCAAGTAAGAATACTGTAGTGGGTTGCCATTTCCTCCTCCAGGGAATCTTCCCAATCCAAGGATCAACCTGCACCTCCTGTTTGGCAGGCAGATTTTTTTACAACTGAGCCACCTGGATACCCACGAGTGATCTTCACATGCATCAAATATGCACAGTTTCCACTTAACTTTAACAAAATCACAAGGGTGAATCAGGATGATGGATGTTGAAGAGAACCAGATCCAGCTGTCCAAAAGTCCATCATATAAACAGCTATGATCCTTCGTGGACTTTGTAGATTTGTGCTTTACTACCAGGGCTGGAGAGATTGCTGAGATGTTCGGTTCAGTTCAGTCACTCAGTGGTGTCCAACTCTTGTGACCCCACAGACTGCAGCATGCCAGGCTTCCCTGTCCATCACCAATTCCCAGAGCTTACTCAAACTCATGTCCATTGAGTCAGTGATGCCATCCAACCATCTTATCCTCTGTCCTCTCCTCCTGCCTTTAATCTTTCCCAGCATCAGGGTCTTTTCAAATGAGTCAGCTCTTTGCATCAGGTTGCCAAAGGACTGGAGTTTCAGCTTCAGCATCAGTCCTTCCAATGAATATTCAGGACTGATTTCCTTTAGGATGAACCAGTTTGATCTCCGTGCGGTCCAAGGGACTCTCAAGAGTCTTCTCCAACACCACAGTTCAAAAGCATCAGTTCTTCAGCGCTCAACTTTCTTTATGGTCCAACTCTCACATCCATACATGACTATTGGAAAAACCATAGCTTTGAGTAAATGGACCTTTATTGGCAAAGTACTGTCTTCTGCTTTTTAATATGCTGTCTAGGTTGGTCATAGCTTTTCTTCCAAGGAGCAAGCATCTTTTAATTTTATGGTTGCAGTTATCATCTGCCGTGATTTTGGAGCCCCCAAAAATAAAGTCTCTTACTGTTTCCATTGCTTCCCCATCTATTTGACATGAAGTGATGGGACCAGATGCCATGATCTTAGTTTTCTGAATGCTGAGTTTTAAGCCAACTCTTTCACTCTTCTCTTTCACTTTCATTAAGAGGCTCTTTAGTTCTTCACTTTCTGCCATAGGGATGGTGTCATCTGCATATCTGAGGTTACTGATATTTCTCCTGGCAATCTTGATTCCAGCCTGTGGTTCATCCAGCCTGGCATTTTGTATGACGTACTCTGCATAGAAGTTAAATAAGCAGGGTGACTATATACAGCCTTGACGTTCTCCTTTCCCCATTTGGAACCAGTCTGTTGTTCCATGTCCAGTTCCAACTGTTGCTTCTTGACCTGCATATAGATTTCTCAGGAGGCAGGTTAGGTGGTCTGGTATTCCGAGCTCTTGAAGAATTTTCCACAATTTTTTGTGATCCACACAGTCAAAGTCTTTGGCGTAGTCAATGAAGCAGATGTTTTTCTGGAATTCTCTTACTTTTTCTGTGATCCAACGGATGTTAGCAATTTGATCTCTGCTTCCTCTGCCTTTTCTAAATCCAGCTTGAACATCCAGAAGTTCTCGGTTCATGGACTGTTGAAGTCTCACTTGGAGAATTTTGAGCATTACTTTGCTAGCATGTGAGATGAATACAATTGTGGGGTAGTTTGAACATTCTTTGGCATTGCCTTTGAGACCTGGGTTTGATCCCTCGGTTGGAAAGATCCCCTGGAGAAGGAAATGGCAACCCCTCCAGTATTCTTGCCTGGAGAATTCCATGGACAGAGGAGCCTGGTGGGTTACAACTCATAGTGTTGCAGAGTTGGACATGACTGAGTAACTTTCACCTTTTACTTTCTTTGGGATTGGAATTAAAACTGACTTTTTCCAGTCCTGGGGCCACTGCTGGGTTTTTCAAATTTGCTGGGATATTGAGTGTGGCACTTTCACAGCACCATCTTTTAGGATTTGAAATAGCTTAGCGGGAATTCCATCACCTCCACTAGCTTTGTTCATAGTGATGCTTCCTAAGACCTACTTGACTTCACATTCCAGGATGTCTGGCTCTAGGTGAGTGATCACACCATCATGGTTATCTGGGTCATGAAGATCATTTTTGTACAGTTCTTCTGTGTATTCCTGCTGCTGCTAAGTCGCTTCAGTTGTGTCTGACTCTGTGCAACCGCATAGATGGCAGCCCACCAGGCTCCTCTGTCCCTGGGATTCTCCAGGCAAGAATACTGGAGTGGGTTGCCATTGCCTTCTGCGGTATTCTTGCTACCTCTTCTTAATACCTTCTGTTTCTTCTAGGTGCATACCATTTCTGTCCTTAATTGTGCCCATCTTCCATGAATTGTGCCCATCTTTGCTGAGATGTTAGGGATTATATTTTGCAATTGTATTGCAGTTGGGTTGACAACAGTCTCACAGTTTGCTTTATAAACTCTACAGCATTTCACTGACTCTATCCTTTCTTTCTCTATCTCTTTAGTGATGATGGGCAGCAAGTCATTGCTCCATCCTAACAACAGGTAAAAGGCTGAACAGACTGAAAACTCAGTAGTTGTTCTGGGATCCATAAAACAGGGTAGGACACAGGGCACACTGCTGCCCCCAACTGGAGAGATAAGACAGACAAACAAAGGACATCACGCCTTCCCAAGCAGAGGCTCATGAAGGGAAACCACCCCAGGAGTCAATGAAAGTGAGTGAAGTCGCTCGGTCGTGTCCGACTCTTTGCAACCCCATGGACTGTAGCCCACCAGGCTCCTCCATCCATGGGATTTCCAGGCAAGAGTACTGGAGTGGGAAGTCAGTACAGGGTAAGAAAACCTGAACTGTAATTCACGAATTGCCAGAGGTTCCGGGTGGACAACTCTGAGAGTTAAAAAACTTGCTGGTGGTCCAGTAGTTAAGACTCCGCGCTTCCACTGCAGGAGCACGGCTTCGATCCTTGGTCGGGACCATGCCACAGAGTGCAGCCAAAAACTAACCAACCAAAAAGCTTCAAGCAGACCCCGTCATAGGAGAAAAGAAACCATTTTGAAATATGCCAGAGCACTCTGGCATATTAAATGTAAGACCAGATAACTATAAAACTTTTAGAGGAAAATATAGGCAGAACACTCCTTGACAGAAATAGAAAGACTGGATCCACTCTCTATTTTGGATCTACCTCCTAGAGTAATGAAAATAAAAACAAAAAAAAACAAATGGGACCTAATTAAACTTAAAATAATTCAAAAAATACATACACCCCAGTGTTCACTGCATCATTATTTACAATAGCCAAGACATGGAAGCAACCTGCTGCTGCTGCTAGGTCGCTTCAGTCGTGTCTGACTCTGTGCGACCCCATAGACAGCAGCCCACCAGGCTCCCCCGGCCCTGGGATTCTCCAGGCAAGAACACTGGAGTGGGTTGCCATTTCCTTCTCCAATGCAGGAAAGTGAAAAGTGAAAGTGAAAAGTGAAAGTGAAGTCGCTCAGTCGTGTCCGACCTTCAGCGACCCCATGGACTGCAGCCTTCCAGGCTCCTCTGTCCATGGGATTTTCCAGGCAAGAGTATCTAAATGTCCATTAACAGAGGAATGAATAGAGATGATGTGGTAAATATATACAATGAAATACTACTCAGGCATAAAAATGAATAAATAATGCCACTTCCAACAACATGGATAAACCTAGAGATTTTCGTACTAAGGAAAGTCAGAGAAAGACAAATATCATATCACTTTTATGTGGAATCTTAAAAAAATGATACAAATGAACTTATTTATAAAACAGAAACAGACTCACAGATGTTAAACACAAACTTATGGTTACCAAGGGGGAAAGTTTGGTTGGGGGGATAGATTAGGAGTTTGGGATTCTTACTAACTGGTTTAATAGATGTTGGAGAGGAGGTTCCTATATGGTTGTTTGAGGGATGGATATAGTTTGAGATTAACATATACACACTGCTGTATATAAAATAGATAACCAATAAGGACCTACTGTATAGCACAAGGAACTCTACTCAATACTCTGTAATAACTTAAATGGGAAAAGAGTCTGGAAAAGAATGGATCTATGTTTCTGCATAATCGAATCATTTTGCTGTATACCTGAAAATATCACAACACTGTAAATCAACTATACCCCAATATAATAGAAAAATTAAATTTAATAAAGACATAAGCAAGTATCGTTCATATCATCATTTTAGATTCTTTCCTGCACTGTGTCCAGTCTACTTTACAGAAGGGCTTAAAACCCATCAAGCGGTCTTCGTTTCTGATCCAGTGTTTTTGATCTCTAGCACTTCTTGGAGGTTCCTTCTGAGACTCCCATCTCGCTCCTTACACTGCCCATTTGTCCTTGTATGTTGTATTCTCTATCCACTAGAGTCCTTGGGATATTAATCATAGCTGTTTTACATTCCTGGTCTGATAATTCCAAAATTCCTGACCCCCTTCATCCTGCTTGATGACCATGACGCCCTGCCTTCTTCACCTATTTGGCGCTGAGCCCAATCTCAATCCTCTATTGCAATAATCATGATCCCTAGTCATTTGTCTTGAATAATAAAGTTGGAGAGGTACTGTTGTTGTTTTCTTCTGTTCCTGTTTGCCGGAGGTTTCTGTTGAGACACTCTCAAGCTCAGAGATTTCTGATTCACAGTTTAAACTTTCCATTTTAATCACCTGGGAGCTTTAAACAATACCTCTGTCTAGATCCCACCCCAAGAGAATCAGATTTAATCAGTCTGGGGATGTTTAAAAGCTCCCACATGACTCTAATGTATAACCAAGGTTGAAGCCTACTGGTGTTGATAACTCCCTCTCTATACATACAAGAACAATAAGACTCCACGGACTTGGTGACTTGCTCCAGGTTATAAAGAAAATTGAAGAACAGGACTAGAAACCAGGAAATTCCGATCGGGTTTGGGGCTTTCCTTCCACATTGAGGCCTCTGTTCCCAGCTGAGGAACTGGCTTGACCATTGTTCCCCAGAGACATCTCCATTCACCTGCTATTGTTTCTCATCTTAGGAATGTTCTGGTTTTCTTGTTCTTGTTCAGTTGCTGTTGTGTCCAAGTTTTTGCGACCCTCATGGACTGCAGCACACCAGGCTTCCCTGTCCTTCACAAAGTTCCCAGAGTTAGCTCAAACTCATGGCAACTGAGTCTGTGACGTCATCCAAACATCTCATCCTCTGTCGCCCTCTTCTTCTTTAGCCCTCAGTCTTTCCCAGCATCAGGTTTTTTTTTTTTTTTTTAAGAGTCAGCTCTTCGCACCCATGGCCAAAGTATTGGAGCTTCAGCTTCAGCATCAGTCCTTTCAATGAATATTCAGGGTTGATTTCCTTTAGGATTGACTGGTTTTGATCTCCTTGCAGCCCACAGGACTCTCAAGAATCTTCTCCAACACCACAGTTCAAAAGCATCAATTCTTTGGCACTCAGCTTTCTTTATGGTCCAACTCTCACATCTGTACATGACTACTGGAAAAACCATAGCTTTGACTAGACAGACCTTTGTTGGTCTGGCTTTCTGGACACACCTTAAAGCCTCTCGCACCATTTTTGTTTGTTTGTTTGTTTGTTTGTTTTTAACTGAAGGATAATAGCTTTACAGTATTGTGTTGGTTTCTGCTAAACATTGACATGAATCAGCCATAGGTACACATGTGCTCCCTCCCTCTTGATCATCCCACCCTCCTCCCTCCCCATCCCACCCCTCTAGGTTGTTCAGTTCAGTCGCTCAGTCGTGTCTGACTCTTTGCTACCCCATGAATCACAGCACGCCAGGCCTCCCTGTCCATCACCAACTCCCAGAGTTCACTCAGACTCACATCCATCAAGTTGGTGATGCCATCCAGCCATCTCATCCTCTGTCGTCCCCTTCTCCTCCTGCCCCCAATCCTTCCCAGCATCAGAGTCTTTTCCAATAAGTCAACTCTTCGCATGAGGTGGCCAAAGTACTGGAGTTTCAGCTTTAGCATCATTCCTTCCAATGAACACCCAGGACTGATCTCCTTCAGAATGGACTGGTTGGATCTCCTTGCAGTCCAAGGGACTCTCAAGAGTCTTCTCCAACACCACAGTTCAAAAGCATCAATTCTTCAGTGCTCAGCTTTCTTCACAGTCCAACTCTCACATCCATACATGACCACAGGAAAAACCATAGCCTTGACTAGAACGAACCTTTGTCGGCAAAGTAATGTCTCTGCTTTTGAATATGCTATCTAGGTTGGTCTAAACTTTCCTTCCAAGGAGCAAGCGTCTTTTAATTTCATGCCTGCAGTCACCATCTGCAGTGATTTTGGAGCCCAGAAAAATAAAGTCTGACACTGTTTCCACTGTTTCCCCATCTATTTCCCATGAAGTGATGGAACCAGATGCCATGATCTTCGTTTTCTGAATGTTGAGCTTTAAGCCAACTTTTTCACACTCCTCTTTCACTTTCATCAAGAGGCTTTTTAGTTCCTCTTCACTTTCTGCCATAAGGGTGGTGTCATCTGCATATCTGAGGTGATTGATATTTCTCCCAGCAATCTTGATTCCAGCTTGTGCTTCTTCCAGCCCAGCGTTTCTCATGATGTACTCTGCATAGAAGTTCAATAAGCAGGGTGACCATATACAGCCTTGACATACTCCTTTTCCTATTTGGAACCAGTCTGTTGTTCCATGTCCAGTTCTAACTGTTGCTTCCTGACCTGCATATAGGTTTCTCAAGAGGCAGGTCAGGTGGTCTGGTATTCCCATCTCTTTCAGAATTTTCCACAGTTTATTGTGATCCACACAGTCAAAGGCCTTGGCATAGTCAACAGAACCCGATTTGAGCTTCCTGAGTCATACAGCAAACTCCCATTGACTATCTATTTTACAAATGGTAATGTATGTTCTTCCATGTTACTCTCTCCATACACCCACCATCTCTTCCCCTCACCCCACTCCGTATCCGTAAGTCTGTTCTCTATGTCTGTGTCTCCAGTGTTGCCCTGCAAAGAACTTCATCAGTACCATCTTTCTAGATTCCTTATATATCTCTTAGAGGAAAACACAGGCAGAACACTCTATGATATAAACCACAGCAAGATCCTTTATGGCCCATCTCTTAAAGTAATGGAAATAAAAACAAAAATAAACAAGTGGGATCTAATTAAACGTAAAAGCTTTTGCACAGCAAAAGAAACTATAAACAAGGTAAAAAGACAAGCCTCAGAATTGGAGAAAATAACAGCCAATGAAATAACTGACAAAGGATTCATTTCCAAAGTATACAAGCAGCTCATACAAGTCAATACCAGAAAAACAAACTACCCAATCAAAATCTGGGAAACAGACCTAAACAGATATTTCTCCAAAGAAGACATACACATGGCTAACAAACACATGAAAAGATGCTCAACATCACTCATTATTAGAGAAATGCAAATCAAAACCACAATGAGCTATCACCTCTCTCACAGTTTTCATCTTGGTTTTGCATCCCTCCCCTCCTCCACTGGGCCCAGTCTCATAGCACTGAAATCATTCTCAGACTCTCCAGCCTCTTTGTAAATAAACGCCCTTCCCTTTACCCTGGACTAACCTTCTCTGAGCATCGCTTCTCCACATGACCCTCTTGATACGAACCCAAAACTCATCGTGAGTTCTGACATCCCAGCTACTGGCTCAGTCCCTTTGTCCTTCTGTCTCCCTCACCTTCTTGCACCCACTTCTCTCGGGGGACCCCCTTTGCCAAACTGCAGGTGCTGCAGCCATCTTCCCAAGGGCACTTCAGAGAGTGGGGACTGTGGTAAAAGTCATCTGCATTTTGAAATCGCACCCCTTGATTCTGAGGCCCAGCTCCACCCACAGGCTCTCCCCAATCCAGCAAGCCTTCATGGGCTTCCTGGCTTCCCTCACCTCCTCCCTTCCTGTCTATGAACCACTTCTGCCCAGACCCCTGCACTGCAAGGAGCTTGCAGCTCTAATCTTGTCAGTCTGGTGAACCAGTAACCCCCACTGTGTTGGTTTTGTTAGTTCATTAAATCCAAGACAGGCACAGATAAAATAAGGACATTTTAGAATGGTACCACTTTGGAAGAAAATCTGGTCGTGTTGTCCTTCGCTAATGGAATATTTTCACCTGACTCGTCAATCTTTAGCTCTAATTATATCTCCATTTCACCGCTCCGTGGCTTACCACTACGGCCCCTGTCGATTGAAATGTTTTATTTTGAAGTCTTTGGACTACTTGCCAGAGACTTATAATACCCATAATTTAAAGAGGGGAAAAAAAAAAACTTATAAACCCTCCATGTCTTAGATGAAACATCAACAGCCTTGAAACACTATAGAACTTTCAAATCTAACAACTCAAAACTAAACTAGCTAAAGCTTTGATTCACATATAGATGGAGATCAAAACAGGCTGAAATGCTTTAGGCAACATTTATGCTTACGGCCATAATTAGACAACCGCTATAATATTGAAAGGAAAACGAATTTTACAAACTAATCAATTGAGCCTTTCAAAAGGAAAAAAAAGTCAGCTTATTCCAGCAATTAATTAAGGGGCAATGTTTCAGTTGCAAATAATTTATATCAAATAAGTAAACTCATTTAAAATTAATTAGCATTACCATAAATAAACATACTGAAGACTATACCAAAATCCGAAACTCTACCAAACATTTTTGAATCACATAAAAATTTAGCTAATGGGCCTCCAATTATTACCAACTAAATAACAAATAAACAAATTTAAGTGTTTTGCCTGTCATTAGATTATTTCAAAAGGGCAGATGGCACAACAAATCTGATATAGAAACATCTTCTGTCAAATCATCTTCAGGATTCTAACAATCCAACATTTGTAAAATTCAAATCCAAGAAAAGAGTCTAGTATTACTAAGTAAATGTGGGCACTGATTTTTGTTTGTTTAGTTTTACCAAGGACTTTCTATGAAGATGTATATTCAAAGCCACAAATAAAATAACTAAAGGGCTTCTGGGTGTATCATTTGACTGCAATAGGCCCTGGTTTTATGTTACTGAGCTCTAAAAATCTGATTAACGAGAAGGAAACCACACTCACATTAAGTGAAATTAGTCTAGGAAAAAATACTTCTAGGGTAGGTGCTTTATTTACTGAATATTTACTATGTTCACCACTGTGCTGCAGCAGGTTATTCCCATTTTACATATGAGGAAACTGAGGCTCAGTGAATTTTGAACATGGGTCTTGCTGACTCTTTCCCCTATACTTTTCTGACTCCATTAATATGTAGGTTGAAGTGTTTTTTCTTCTCTAATCTATTGGATCAAAAAAGGAGCTGAATATCAGTCACCATGTCACAGTCATGTCGTGAAACGGGATTTCACCATGTTTTAGGTGTCTTGTCACAGTTGTTACTGGCATTTCCACTCTTTATTCAAGGTTCCTTGTGGTTTTTCTTGACTTCTACTTGATATCAAAGGGTATTTACCACAAATGTATGAAACAAAAATGGTTTAGGAATTGCACTATAACAAATAAAACTCCAACAATATTTAATGGTTATAAAAACTGATAAAGGTAATGGGTCTGAGCAAAAAGCTACATGTTCTAGGAGATTACAAGTATCCACAGACGACGTAAAGAGATTCCTTCCAAATGAGCTCCCTATTTTTATTTACAGATAAGGGAATTTAACCTGATAACAAGTCTTACAAACAAAAAAGGTTACTGACTAGTTGAGGGACAGTGTGAATGATGAAGAGCTATTAATCCTCTCATCTAGTTATTAGTCTAGAAGTGATGATAGGATAGCTATTTACTGCCTTGCCACCTGGAAAGACAGGTTATCAAAGGTTATTACAAGTAAGTCATCATTCGCTCCTCTGAATACAAAGAACCGAGCTGTGTGTCACCTAATACACAGCAGTTTCTCTTTCTTGACAGATGGTCCCTACTAAATCAGTCTCTGGACAAAGGTGGTATCAGCGAGCTGATTCTATTCATTCATTAACTCCATCATTCCTTCCCACATCTTTTGAACTAATAGTGTCTTTTTATATTTTAATGTGACTACTAGAAAATTTAAAATATGTGGCTTGTATTATATCTCTGTTGAAGGGCTCTATAAAATTTTTTTTTTTTTAAGAAATGCTTCTGAGGCATTAGTAGATTCTAATTACTATCTGTGGAAGTCAAAAAATAAAATGAAAAATGACCTTAAATGAATCTGAAAGTCCATCCTTCCAAACTAAGGCAAAATGAACGGGGCATAAGTGCAGGGCCCCCCACCTCCATTTCCTCCCCACCCCACTGCCAGTTCAAAGGAAGAAACCAGGGGCAATATGGGGGAAAAGCAAATATAACAGAAATTAGCCCAGAGACCTTGGGAGCCACGCTTACCACTAATGCCCCTGCAGAGCTGACCCCAAAAAGTTCTAAGGGATGCAGGACTTCCAGGAGAATGGTCTCTCTCTATATATATATAAAAATATATATATATATGTTTTAAAACACATGTAAAGTAGTGAAAAATCCAGAATTTATCAACATAAAGCATTAATGAAAAATGTAAGGCCCAGAGAAGCCAGTTAAGAAATGAGGATTCTTCACCCCATTGGACTAGAAAGGCTTTCTAGCCCCTCCCACTGCCACCCCCCAACCCCACCCCCCCAACCCCACGCCGCCCCCGTTTCCAGCCTCATCTGGGAGGTGCCCTCTCTTCTTTGCTGCCCATGGGGAACAACCAATCTCCCACTGAGGACCAAAGGGTCTCAAAGCTAGCCTGATGCTCACCTGATAACTTTGTTGAGCGGTGCTGAGGTATCATTTCCCTTTGGTTCTTTGGTCTCTCTTTCACTGTCTGAAATTCCCTCTCAGATCAACCATAAGGACTAGCCTGGGGCACCCTCTCCACCCTTGCCTTATTCCAGCCTCAAAGTTCACTCCTCCTGTTTTCAGATCCCTTTCTTCACCACTCAGATCATATTCTATGTGGTTTAAGTAACTCAAAAGAAAACCCTTAAGAAATTTATCTAGTCATTTGATCATGTAAGAAGACAAAGTTGCAAGTAGATTTATTACAAGACTTTATCAAGGGACAAGATTACTTCTCTCTACACTGAAGGAAATTAAATATTGTAGCAGGAAAATTATTTTTAAACAACATCCATTATTTCACGGTAATTAACAATAAGAAACTGGTCTAACAAATAGGAATGATTAAATAAATTGTGATAAATTCACATAGTGGAGTTACTCCACAACTATTAAAAATCATGCTTTTGAAGACTAATGACAAAGGAAATGTACACAATGAAAATTAATAAACACGTAACTATTTACAATAAGATCTGACTATACAAAATATCATACATACACCATGTTAATAGTGACTACCTCAAGGTGGTGAAATTACACGTAATATTTTTTCTGTACATATAGTTTCTGTGATTTTAAATTTTTTACAATGAGCATATATTACTATTATAATCAGAAAAATATACACATAAAATAAACTATTATTCCCTAGTTTGTGATTTTTATGGTAAGCCCGATTTTTAAAAGAGTACCACCAAAAAGCTTATCTTTCATGGAAAAAAGTCATACCACCTCTAAAGATGATATATAATACAGTACAGTTTTTTTAAATCCACTAGAACCCTGTGTCAGCAAGATTAGTTATACCAGATATGATATTGGTTTATCTTGCTTGATATCATTTTGGCTTATCTATAAAATCATCCTCAACTCCAGTGTAATAGACTTCCCTGTTTGAAAATCAGCAAGATTTATTTAAGGGGCATTAAAGGATAAGACCCGATTAGCCCTTTCTAAAAAATCAGTAGCCAGTTGCAGTATAAAAGTTCAAAGCAAAACTCATGTAAAGCTAGCTCCACAGAAGTAGCAGCAAAAAATGTAAAATGGACCTCAGCAATTATAGAAACAAACCTTCCAGGGTTATTAGACCAAAGGCTTTTGAACCTATTAAGAATTTTCAAAACTCAATTCAAAGAAATTATGGCACATTCTAAAGAAGAGAAAGTGGAGTCACTCCTCATAAAATGAGTTATTGTTTCATTCTTATTCTTTCAGAAAAGGTCACCTCATTCATTCCAAGGTCTTCTCTAAATAAAAGAGTTTATAATCAAATTAATTGCAGTGTTGCTCATAACAAGGACTTTTTCCTCCTTTCTGTCCCCTCCAGCCACTGCGCTATAACGCATTTCACAGTCGGTTTATGCTTTCTTAAGGGCCCAATATTGCATAATTCACGCTTATTTTTCTGCACACATTTAGTAAAAGTCCCCTATGTGCAGGCCCTCGATAGTGACACAAATCCCTCAAGAACTTGGGGCTTAGAGAGTGTCTCAAAATACAAAGAAATATATTTTATACTTATATAAGATACAGAATTCTGTAATTTGCTCTGCTAAGCACATCATTAAAAAGATATATAAATTAATACTAACAGTATTTGATAGAAACCTTGCTTTTAAAAGGAACGTTCTAACCTAGGGCCCTTTGTCATCTGTTATATATTCTGCCATCTTCTTTTTCAAGGGAAACTTGGATCCACAGAGACCATTAGGCATATCATGGCAGTTCAGAATGGTTATTCAGGACTAAACATTTGATTCCAATACTTGCAATTATGATTTCAAGGCAAACATTACACACTGGAATGGGCACAGATAAAAATATTCTTCATCTTAGTTTATATAGAAATATTACAAGATGGTCTCCATTCTTCATGTTTTGTTAGAGAATGTGTACAGAAATGATGGCCCTTATCAATCTTTTTTAACATACCTCCCCTGGAAATAGAACAAATTCAGGCACTATTCACATTATTCAATATTCTACAATCACGCTCATTTCAAAACCTAGCACATGTCATGAAAAGGTTTTCTAGAAGTCAGATATATAAAATCTACCTCACAACACTGAGAAGTGCAAATGTTAACAGCTGATGTGTGTGTATAATTATTTCAAATAAGAAAAATATCAAGACTATTTGTAACCTCTTCTGCCTTTCTTAGAGTAGTAAAAAATCAGAGAAAGAGAAATAACAAAGGCAAAAAGTAGAAAAGCTATGAAAGCCAGTAAAGACTTTCGGGTATGAAAAAAGCTGCACTCTGTACACAGGGTGAATTCTTCTGGACAAAATCTTCCCAGAGTTTCAGGACCTGGAAAGCCATTGTTGTCTATAATTTTCCTGTAATGTTTCATTGATGGTTTGGGCTCAAACTGATTTGCCGCATAACGATAGAGGCCAAACTTCGGAGCTGTGCGATCGTTAAATGAATAAGCAAAGTATCCACAAAGATTGATACCATCCAATATATAGGCTAGAAAAACAAAAGGACAGGAGAAAAGTTATTAAAATATTTTGCCCACAATATTTTGCCTTTACCAAGCCCTGGTGCATCAGAGAAACTGTCAATACCATTTCAAACTACTTCCGATTAAATTAGATTTCATCAGTAAAGCTCCTTTTATCCGAAGACAAAGTGGCAACCATCAAGACAAATACTTAGGTACATTTAACATAGTAGGTTTTACATACTTTAATGATGTACTTGGGTTCAACCTTTAAGTACGTCAAGTAGGCAAGACTGCTATGAAGCCATCTGATATGGAGAAGAGATGGTCAGGGATCTGAGCAGCCTAGAATAGTTCCGAGTTATTTTTTCATCTTCCACTTTTAGTCAAACTCCTCTTTCCTTGGGGAAACTAGCTAACACTTGGACTGTTTCAGTGTTGTCAAGGAATGGATAGCACCTGCTCTGTGGGTGACGGTCTGTTTATACGTTTGAGAGTTTCTATGTATCAGATTCTCAGTTGGCATAACCCCCAAGAGACCTCTGTACTGAGTGCTCCTTACCTTTCAGAGCTTCGTTCACGTAAGTCTGCATGTAATATACCCTCAGATTGTCCTGGGCTGCGTGCGGATCATCATCGATGCCATTGGATATGATATACATGGGGAGGTCTCCGTACTTGGCCTTCAGCCAGTTCAGTACCTTGCGTAACCCCCAGGGCACCACGGCCACCTGACTGGGGGAGTTGAGCCAGGTGATGTCGGTCATTTCTTGCACGGCCAGGTAATCGTTGTATTTTATGGGATCTTCTTTCTCCCAGTCTACAAGGATGGTAGTGTAATGGCTCAATGCCAAAAAGTCAAAGGAACCCCGGATTAGCTTTTTTTCCTCGTCAGTGAAATAAGGGAGCAGGAAATTGTTTCTCTGGTTCAGCCAGTCTCTCATCACGCGTGGATAATCGCCGGAGCCGAAAATGGGCTCGGCCAGCCAACCGATGTCAAATTCCAGAACTCGCTCGGCCACCTCGCGGTCCTCGGGGGAGAAAGGGCAGGCGGGTTCTATCCAGTCCGCCTGCAGGGCGATGGATATTTTTCCTTTCTGCGAGCGCCTGAACCTCTCATCGTACGTGTGCCAGGCCAGCGCGTGCGCCTTCAGGAGGTTGTGCCCCGCGCTGTAGGTCATGTTCCGCGTGGACGGCTCGTGCATCGTGATCCAGAACTTGACGTGGCGGCCGAGGTCTTGAAAGCACAGGCTGGCATACTCGGCAAAGGCCAGGGCGGTGTGGGGGTTCTCCCAGGCGCCGTGCCGGGCCAGGGGGGCCGGCAGTCCCTGGTGCGGGGCGGCCGGGCGCCACAGCGCCACCACCGGGGTGATGTTGGCGCGCACCAGCTCGCTGGCCACACAGCGGTAGAACCCCAGGACCGTGCGGTTGACCTGGGACCGGTTCCCCAGCGGCAGAATCAGCGCCCAGTCCAGCGAGAAGTGGAAATGAGTCACGTGCATTTCCTGGAGTAAGGCGATCTGGGGTCGGATGGCGGCGAAGTCCACGCAGTAGGATTTCCTCGTCTTGGTCAGAACCCCATCCACCTTGATGAGCCTCTTACTGCGGTGGACATCCCACAGGTAGACGTTGGGGTCAATGAACTGAGACAGGGTGGTGTCCACCTGGCGGGAGGAGAGGAACCGTTAGCCTCGCTTGGGCAGTCCTGAAAAGTCGTTCGGTGCGGCTCTGGTTCTGTCAACAAACCAGCCAGCACGGTGAGCAAAAATACTGTAGAAACCTTCCTAGCTGAATTTTTAAACTGTTTTTCATAAATAGTTAAGTTCCTGGGGAAGAAAATATTCCACTTTGTTCGGTGCACATTGGTTTCACCCACAGTTCTCTGTAAGTCTGGAACTGTTACTTTAAGAAATCTGAATTTTTGGAGGTCACTTCAGATGACAAACATTAATAATCCTCACACATCTCTGGTCTGTGTTAAGCAAGCAGAGTATTTTGGACATTTTTCTTTTAGAATAAAAAATCACCAATGAAATGAGACTTTCAAATAAAAAAAAAAAAAACAGACAAAAAATGATAAAGCTTAAAACCTGAGTGAGAGTCAGAAAATGAAATGATACTTAAAATTAAATTGTGTTTCTTAAAATCACATTCTAAATGGAGGTTTGCTAAAGGTCAAGGACATGGGAAGTATGCAAAACTACTGCCTTTATTGGCATTAGTGTCTATAACACAACTTAGCAAATTCACTCTGACTGATGGTAGAAAAAGACAGAGAATGTGGAAATCATCCACGTATAATGGGATATTTTAAAATAGCTTTTAAAAATTTCTAAATTCTTTTTCTGTGATGATCATGAGAACAATGGTTCTCAATCTCTGATCTGTAAGACTACAAAATGAAAATAAGTATTTAGGAAACCTGGACAAACTACAAAGTCAAAATCACAAAATCCTCCCTCCACTTGCAAACAAAAATTTAAGTTTATTCCAAGGTGTGTGTGCGTGTGAAAGTCGCTCAGTCGTGTCTGACTCTTTGTGAACCCATGGACTATATAGTCCATGGAATTCTCCAGGCCAGAATACTGGAATGGGTAGCCTTTCCCTTCTCCAGGGGATCTTCCCAATCCAGGGATCGAACCCAGGTCTATTGCATTGCAGGTGGATTCTTTACCAGCTGAGCCACAAGGGAAGCCCAAGAATACTGGAGTAGGTAGCCTACTCCTTCTCCAGGGGATCTTCCTAACCCAGGAATTGAACCAGGGTCTCCTGCATTGCAGGTGGACTCTTTACCAACTGAGCTATCAGAGAAGCTCTTATTCCCAAGGACCCACCACCTAAGCCAGTTTTCTCCTCATAAATAAGCCTGTCAGAGTTGGTTCCTGAGTTTGACCCTCTATATAAAAGCAAAGGTCAAACTTTGGTTTTGAATCTCTAGCAGAGGTTTCCTTGCACTTTTCAGGCCCGTTGGAAATAAGCTTCTGTTTCTCTAGAGGGGTCAGTGCTGTGTTTATAAAGGAAAATAATAAAATACAGCGTGTCAGAGGGAAATTGCTTTTTCTGGAGAATTGTCCTGTGTAGATCACCCCCGCATACATTTCCTCTAATTTGTGGGAATGCTGTCAGAAGTATTTTTCCACTGTGATGCACCCACAAATCATGTTTCCTCAACTTCGCAAGAAAAATATTTGCATGCTCTTTGGAAGTGAAACTGTTCATAGCTTGAAGGAATTCTTTGGATTATTTTTATAGAGCTCTGAGTTGACAAAATTCATAACTTTTCTACCATAACTGTTCCAAAACAACAGCTCTTACTCAGTCCATCCGAAAACAAACATGAGATACAAAGGTGTCATTTCTGAGCAAAAAGTCTATTTATTTAAAATACAGGTCATTTATAAATGTGTATTTAGGCAATAGAATCTCCATTAATTTGTTTGACTTATTTATTAATAAAAAAATAATTAAGTCGAACCTTTCAGAAGGGTAAGATGTTATGTGTTTAGTATATTATGGAAGAAATGTCTCCCTAATAGTAGCCAATGTTAAAAAAAGCTCTCCGTCCCCAGTACATAGCAGATTCTGTATTTACTATGAACATTAGTGGTTATGGAAAAACAAACCTCTTTGCTGGGGAATTAGGTCCAAGGACAACGACAATCCATGTGAATAAGGCTAAGATCAGACTTCAGACAGGTGTGTCATCTCAGACAGGTGAGATATAATTTAAAATTTTTTTCAGGTGAAATGCATGCATCATTCATACTGGGAATTTTTGAAATACTAGCCAGAAGTGAAAAGATAAATTTCAGTGGTTTAAAATTCAATTTTCATGACTCTAATATAATGCATTAAAAGTATAGAGATCCGCTTGTAAATTAAAACATACCCATATGCTTATCAGAACTTCCCTAACAAAAAACTCATTTTTGTTCTGTCAGTTAGGAAGTTAGCTTAGAAAGCACACTGCCAAAACAGTACAAAGCTCAAGGTGAAAAGCAGAAAGAATAAAATAGCAACTGCAGCCTTTTTCCACTAGAGAGCTTCTGGAGGAGTTCACGGTCATGGTGGTTTGTGTCTGGCTGGGTCAGCAAAGGAGACGACTGCGCGGCTCTGCGAGGTGGAGGTAGCCATGACCCTGAGCGGTGCAACCCGAGAGCAAAGCCCCAGGGCTGATGAGTGGCTGGCACTGGATCAAAGTCTAAACAACTGCTTCTAGGAAGCAGAAAAAGGAATTCTCTCCCCATCTCCCTTCCTCTTTGCTGCCATACTTGTTGCTTCTGATCAGTTTTCTTCTCTCTGGAGGAAACAGGATGTATTCTTAAAATGTTCTCACCACTGACCACTTCCCAAGACAAACACAATCCCTGGATGGGGAACAGAGCAGAAGTAAAAGAGACCTCCCCACATCATCCCCACTGCTCCCTGAGTTCACACCATCTGCACAGAAACACTGGCAGAGCCTTCTCTTCCTTCACAAAGGATGAAGCTGGGAATTACAGCCCTGGCTGGGCTGCTGTTGGAAATGGGACAGAGCACAAGTCCTCAGTGACTGTGGTGGCCCAGGACCCAGCAGGAAGCAGGGCTCAGCAGAAGGTCGAGAGGCAGAACAGGGTTCAGGGACCAACCAGGATGGACTGCGGGATCGCCTTCCTCCTCTCTCCTCCACCACTAGCACCTCTTCTGTCCCTTCAGATCCTACTTGAACCTCACCATGGATCCCACTTGCAGGAGAGAAGTTAGAATGGGGAGTTTCTAAATAGCAGTGGGTTGAGGGAGACGGAGCAGACAGAGGAAAACCCCAAAGGAGCCAGGTAGAGCTCAGAGGACAAGCTACTGGGCTCAGATATTCTTGAGAACATAGCGTTCTTGGTTGCCTTTGAAATATAAGGAAGGGGGACTTCCCTGGCCATCCAGTGGTTAAGACTTTGCCTTCCAGTGCGAGGGGTGGGGCTCGATATCTGGTCAGGGAGTTAAGATACCACATGTCTCATGGCCAAAAAAGCCAAAACATAAAACAGAAGCAATACTGTAACAAATTCAATGAAGACTTTTAAAATGCTTCATATTTTTTAAAATCTTTAAAAAATCTTAAGGAAGGGATTACTATGGTTGGATGGCACCATCAACTCAAAGGAAATGAGTTTGAGAAAACTCTGAGAGATAGTGAAGGACAGGGAAGCTTGGCATGCTGCAATCCATGGGGTCACAGAGTCGGACATGATTGAGCTACTGAACAACAACAAAGGAAGGGATTAAAGTCGAGACTGTCCTTAAAACTAACTGGAGGTCTGAATAAGATGTAAGCATAATATGACTCAGCGGGAAAAAAAAGTATTAAGGATCGTGTTGATTTATTTCCTAATGAATCAAAGATTTCAACTAGATATTTACCAGGAAACAGCAACTCGTTTCAACTAGAAGGCCTTTTCCCAGATCCAAGCACTCTCTTCAAATATCTCTTCTGAACCAAAAGGTAACAGAATACGATGCCCCAAAATACGACTGTAGAAGTCAAGGCACACCACCCCTAAAATGCCCCTTCAGGATATTATTTTGAGCTTCAGGCACTTGAAAAAATAGCAAATGCAAGCGAAGGGCTTTCTTTGAATTTCCCTTATCTGCTAGAGATGAATCCTCCAAAAGAAACTCAAAAGGATTGTCATAAATCTCCTTGTGGGAGTTTTGCCAATGAGGGAAGCCTGACTGTTATCACAGAAGAGGGCATCCGAAGTCAACATCACATTCAGGCAAACTTTGTCACAAGCTATCAGAGCTCCCATCTCTTCTTTTAAGGGCCTATTCATCTTTCCTAAATATCACTTACTTCTCCCCTTTTCCTATTAAGATGATATTTAAGCCTGAAATTTTAAGCCAGCTCGGCGAGTTACTCATTCTTCTCAGGGTATCTCCCATACATAAATGAGGTATACATACTAATAAACTTCTGTTTGTTTTTCTCATGTGAATCTATCTCTTACTACAGGGGTCTCAGTTAAACACTCAGAAGGGTACAGGGGAAGTTATTTTTCCTCCCCTGCAGAACCAACAAAATGGCTAGAAGCACCCAACGTGCTATAAACGCTCTGTTCGTCTGTGGACACCAAACTTTGTTTCTATCTTGGTCTCTGTTTTCACACACAGACTCTGTTCAGCAACACCTCCATCCCCTACCACCCTGCTCACTTGCCACCATGCTCTGTTCACACTCATACTATTTGTGACCCATCATTTCCCCTCAATAGACTCCTCTGAAAGCAGGAATCATATCTTCCTCATCTCACTGTGTACCCCCCTTAAAACTGAGCCCTCTTCCCTCCCACAATTAACAAGATACACACGAAGCTTCCAAAAAGTGCTCACTAAAGTATTTAATCAAACCCTAGAAAACAGATTCCTTTGAAGCTGAAAAAATGAAGAATGATATTGAGGGCTAACTGCATAGAGGATGCTCAATAAATATTTGGTTGACCATTTTGAAGAACTTCCTTACCATTTCAACTTGAAAACTGCTGTTAGAAATGGCATTCCCATCAGTGCATCACTGAGCAAGGGCTTTCATTCGGGGGTATTTCCACAATCTTGGGGGTTCCACAGGTATGCCTCAGGAGGGCTCTGCCTAATGTCCCTGCCTCCTTCTCAGCAGCTCCAGCGAGATCTCAGATAGTGTGGAGTTCTGTATTACATCTTGTTTATGGAAGAACTCAACAACTACTTTAAAAGGGATTGAAAACCACGGTATTAAAGAGAGTATTTTATCTTTTACTATCTTATCAGATCTTAAAGATGGATATATTTTAAATCTGTTCCCTTTCGAAGCTGATTTAAAGTGCAAGATGAAGCCAAGAACATTTTTGGAGAGAAGTGTGCAGCATTCCAAATGATGCCTTTTGTGCACTCACTAAGGAACCATGTTTGGCCTGAGGAATGGACCACGTGCCATGACAACCTAATAAGGAAGCACTACTTACTAGAGATAGGGCTTGGTGAGACTGCGGATTGGTTTTGTCAGCTGACTTACTTGAATGCAGTTGTCAACAACTCCCCAAGCAAAGTCACAGGGAAATGTCCCTTCTAGGGGTTGGTTTTCAGGTAAAGGAGGGAAGCCATTGTTCTCTATCAGCTTTTGGTAGAACAAGGCTGAAGACTTCGGCAACAGCTTCTTGTCCTGGCTTAGAAAGTCAACGTAGAAGAGTCCACGTCTGATGCTGTAGCCCCGGTGCCACTCGAAGCCATCCATGAGTGACCAGGCCGTGTACCCAATGACATCCACCCCGTCCAACCTGATGGCTGCAAAGGAAAGAGGACAAGAGCATCGTGACCCTGTGATGGGCACTCGCCACATGATTCAAGAGCATTTGGGGATTTTACTATTTCAGGACATAAATTAAGTATAATGTTTAATGTTTGGTAAACTGATGACCTTTCTCACTGATGAAAGGCTCTGATAGAACCTAGTTCATGCATGCTCACTCATGTTCAACTCTTTGCAACCCACATGGACTGTAGTCCGCCAGGCTCCTCTGTCCATGGGATTTCCCAGGCAAGAATACTAGCATGGGTTGCTATTTCCTACTCCAGGTGATCTTCCCAACCCAGGGATCAAACACATATCTCCTGCATTGGAAGACAGATTCTTTACCACTGTGCCACCTGGGAAGCTAGTAGAACCTAGAGAACTCTGCAAATAAATGTCCTCACAAATAAGCTTATCTTCAAAAAGTTTTTATTTGGATTTCCCTTGTTTCTAATGGGTGCTCTTTGGGCCAAGGTGTCTTGTTCTACTTTTCTATCCTAAGTACCTACCTCTGTGCTTGATGGTGTAAATGAATGAAGTCTTTAAAGATACGGACTACTTACTCTTTGCCAGAAAATATTGATATCCCTTTTTTTTAAAAAAAACAAATACGAAGTGTTTTATTCAGTACAAGCAATCTAAGCTGGAAAAATGTATACAAGGATCTAAATATCTTGGGATTTACTTAATCTTTAATATAATGTAAAAATCTGGAGTAGTAACTCTGAAAGGCAAGTAATTTTAAACATTATAACCTTTATAGTTACATAAACATTATAACATTTCTCATTTATGAAACGCACTTAAAAAATTAAGTTCCTCAAGCCCCCAGATGAGAAAGGTGCTATATAAATGCATTCCTACTGTTGCCAAAATGAATTTCTACATTCTGATTAAAAACTATAAATTCACACAGTTTATTAAGATCATCTTAAGGATTGTTTTCCCAGTGGATTTTGACAGGAAATTAGGATTTCATCTTCAACCCTACCTTTTAAGGTCTCCATTATGAATTTTTTGAGGTAATACATGTATTTGGCATCATCTCTCTTGGTGGTCCCGGAAACAAACCAGCCATTCTCCACAATAAAGATTTGAGGGTGGTTATACTCAAGGTCAATCCAGGAAAGGAGTTGCCTCAGGCTGGGAGATTCCAGTTGGCGGAATTTCATCTGAGGGTCCAACAGTTGAAAACTCAAGGTTGGGCCAAAGGAAAGAGCAAAAAAGTCGGCTGTTCCCTTGATGAACTTCTTCTCAGATTCAGTAAAATCAGGCAGAAGAGATGAAAGGTTATTCTTCATGCTCTCAGGATAGTCTCCATCAATAAATATGGGTTTGGCAAACCAGCCCAGGACAAAGTCAAGAGATTTTTGACATTCTTGGATGCTGTGTTCAGTCATTCTTCGAGGACTGATCCAGTGGGAGCTTAGGGCAATGGACACCTGGCCTCCCTGAGTGGGGCGGAAGGAAGTATCGTAGAGATGCCAGATTTTGGCATGAGCCTATAAAGAGAAAAACCATGGTGAATTTATCTCTGATTGTGAGCAGAAAAACAACACATATTTGAAACTCCAGTTCTAGTTTCTCATCAAGTCTAACTAATGACTAATCCCTCAATGTAAAAGTCACCTGAAACCAATAAATAATTCCAGAGGTAAGTCAGGTCACAGTGAGCTGCTACCATAACTGGAATCATTGCCATTGTTTTTTAGCAGCCCATGGAAAAATATGAATTTCTAGTGTTGAATGTATTATTATTATTCATACTTTGAAAAGTTAATGGAATAAGAACTTGTAATATCTTACTACTTAACTGACTTTGGATTATGTACTTTTTTAATTAATAGGTTTCATGAAAAGAACCAATTCCACATGTGTGATTACACCAGGAATTTCTAAATAGGATTATATTTTCTTTTATCCTAAGAGACAGGGAGTTTTCAAGTTGACACAAGTTGTTGGAGTCAATTTAATATTTTGTATTCATCTCTCATAACAAAATTCTAACACGTGTTCTCACAATCTTTGTTCTTCTCTTTAAGAAGAATCAGTGCACTAAATTAAAGAACCAACTCCAATATCTAACCTTGGCCCACTCTCCAGAACTCTGGGACACTGCTGACTTATTGCCAACCCTTGCAGAGTGCAAGACACAAGCCAAAAGCAAAAAACACTTAAATGCAGCTTCAAGGAAATCAGATGTCCACAGTCAGCACTCAGCTGGGAGTTTCCTATAGCAATGAAATGGGCTTGGCCTCCATAAGATCAGCTGTAGACTCCCATAAGACCTTGCTGACTTCTGATATCTTATTTTCATTTGTTTCCCTTATATTTACAAAGAATAGTGGTTTTTTTCTTCCTTAAGTTTCTCTTACTTTTGAATTCCTGATTTACTCCCCCTGTTTGTATCTAAATACAAGAGCTATTTATCAGCCTTTTGCTCTCCTAACATATTCTCTTAGGAAACTCCATCCTAATTCTGTTTGATTCATATTCTCCCAATGATCTTGCCAATTTTCATTCCACTCCCTGGTCCTGAAGAAGCTCTTGCACTCATATGCCAAATATCCTCTTCCTTGCCCTTAATATTTTTCTCTTTGTTCATTTCAATGCAAGTGTCCAAGAATGGCCTCATCCTCATTTTTACGGGTTCAGCCAAACATTTCAATGGAATCAAATAATGCATTCTTTCATTTTTATTTTCTTAGTAAATACCTGCTATTCTTCATTTCATGAAATATATTTTATTTATGACCTGAGGTAGCTATCTATATGCTAAGAAGAAAAAAGAGAATAAAATATTGATCAGAAGAATAATGGCCTTTGCCCATGTGATTCAAGGAACTAGCTGGATTTGTGAGGTGCCCCACCCTTCTCTGTCTTCCTCACCTCTATCAACCTATCTTACCCTTCCCAGCTGACAAGAAATCTCATCAGTGAAGAGTTAAACAGAACAGAAAGGGAGAAATTCAGGCTACAGTAGGCAGAATGTTAGACTAGAGGAATTTCCTAATTTGGCTGGTTTGAAGCCTACAGAGAGTCATGACCTAAACCTAACAGACATACCTCCACAGAACAAATGCTGTGATGGGGAAAGTCAGAAGGCCAGGGAGAAGTGTGAGTAGCCAAGAATTCCCAATCTGGGTCCGTATAGCAGGTAGCCGAGTCAGAGCCATACAGTAGAACATCTACACTCACACAGCACTCTTCTAAGCTTGAGTGCTTTGACATGGCTCAGAGGAGGTTTAGCAAGGAAACAAATGACCTTGGCTATAGAAAAGTGCATATGCGGTATTTGATGGCAGATAAAATTCCTGTGCCACCACTTTCTGTGTGTGCTTTTGACCATATACCTTAACTTGAGTAGGTAAGACTAACTTTCGTGTGTCTCTCACAGGCTATGCATGCATGCTAAGTCGCTTCAGTTATGTCCAACTCTGTGCCACCCAATGGACAGCAGCCCACCAGGCTCCTCTGTTCACAGGATTCTCTAGGCAAGAATACTGGAGTGGGTTGCCATTTCCTTCTCCACTAATAGGCTATACTACTACTACTACTAAGTCACTTCAGTCATGTCCGACTCTGTGCAACCCCTTAGACGGCAGCGCAACAGGCTCTCCCATCCCTGGGATTCTCCAGGTAAGAACACTGGAGTGGGTTGCCATTTCCTTCTCCAATGCATGAAAGTGAAAAGTGAAAGTGAAAGTGAAGTTGTATCCGACTCTTAGCGACCCCGTGGACTGCAGCCCACCAGGCTCCTCTGTCCATAGGATTTTCCAGGCAAAAGTACTGGAGTGGGGTGCCATTGCCTTCTCCACTAATAGGCTATAATGAGGATTAAATGAAATACTTTATGTAAAACACCTAACAGTTTCCATACGGTAGGGTCTCCATGAATGCTTATTCCTTCTCTCCCTAAAGGATCAACAGAACAAAAAGAAAAACACAGCAGGCAAAGGAAATTCCACCTGCTAAGGAATTCGGCCCATGGCAGTGACATGATATGACCTGGAGTCTGCATTAGAAGACTCTTAAGTTGGGCTCCCAAATCCTCTTCCCATTACCAGTGTGAGCCTCAGGTATTTCTTTTTTATTTATTTATTTATTTATTTTAATTGGAGGCTAATTACTTTACAATATTGTAGTGGTTTTTGCTATACATTGACATGAATCAGCCATGGGTGTACATATGTCCCCCATCCTGAACCCTTCTCACCTCCCTCCCCATCCCATCCCTCAGGGTTGTCCCAGCGCCCCAGCCCTGAGTGCCCTGTCTCATGCTTCTTTGTACAAATGGGAATAGCATCTGTTCTCCTACAGGAACGTGGCAAGGATAAAATTATATGAAACAATTCAAAGTGTTTTTTTAGTGGTCAATTATTTTAGAAAAATGTAGTATAAATTTGTAGCATTGGAAAGTGTGATGATTAGTTTTATGTGTTGATTGACTGGGCTAAGGGACCCAACCAGATTGCTGGTAAAATACGTGTCAAGAGTTTAACTAAGCCACCTCATGGTGTTCTGCCTTGGCGTCCCTTTTGTTGAACCTTGTGTCCTGCAGGAACCTTGTGTGCACTAGCCCCATCAAGGTAGCACATGCCCTGGATAACAGCCCACAATCACAAATTACTGTGAGTTCCCAATATGACTTCGCCACCAGCCCTTGTGATCAACAGTTCTCCCCTGCCTCCCACCATCTACATGCCATATGCACCCCTTAGGTGAGACTCCCCTGATGCTTACCAAAAGCCCGCTTTTGGTTTGAATTGACCCGTCTGGCCCAGGAACCCCAAAGCACTCACACATGGACCCTCTTAAAGGCATGTGTCCTGGGTCCTGTCTCTCTCTATCTTTCTCTGTCATCCTGTGTGGTCCCTCAAGGAGTCCACGTACTTCCTCCAGGACCTGTCAGTGACAGACTTCTCTATTTCAATTTCTCTTTTGATCTATTATTAAACCAAGGCTCAGCTTAGGCACCCTATGTTCCACTTAACAAATGTTAAGTTCTGTTTAGGTCATGGGTTCATCTCAGTGAAGATGCCTGGTTGGCAGCTGGGTAAATAAGTCTGAAGTTGGAGAAAACATGGATGGTATTAATCACTCAAATGTACCTCAGAGGTAACACTTAATGGGTCACTTTTTAAAATCATTCTTTAAATTTTTAAAACATTGAAATGGAATAATTCTTAAAGGATTAATTTAATCCTACAAATAATCTTAATTAAATGGACTGAGACCAATGATGAAATAACTGAAATACAGGCCATAAAGAGAAAATCTTTCAGTTCAGTAGAGTTCAGTTGCTCAGTCGTGTCTGACTCTTTGCGACCCCATGGACTGCAGCAGGCCAGGCCTCCCTGTCCATCACCAACTCCCAGAGTTTACTCAAACTCATGTCCATTGAGTCGGTGATGCCATCCAACCATTCTCTGTCGTCCCCTTCTCCTGGTTCAATCTTTCCCAGCATCAGGGTCTTTTCAAATGAGTCAGTTCTTCGCATCAGGTGGCCAAAGTAAATCATTCTGATGGCTAGTTTGTGCCCACTACCTACCCAGGAAGAGCCCTCAAGATGTTGTTTTGGTTCTAAAATAAAGGTGCACTCTTCCGAGAAAGGTCAAAGGAGCAGACAGATTTCAGGGAGCCCTGGAGACTTTTTTCCCCCATTTGGCATCCTCTTACCACTAAGAACAGTATCACAATTACATATCTAAGGACTTTTTCTTCAAAGTCATAGCTACCCTGCACTGTTACACAAGCACACCATCTAGCCTAATATTCCTGATTGTAGACCAAAGTATTACTCTTACTTCTATCAGCACAGCCTCATGGATTATAAACTGAAGTTCATTAAGATAGAATTTCAAGGCGCCTCCCCCCAAAATAACCATTTAATAGTGCATATAAATAATTTCTGGAAAATAGCCATCTATAGCTTTTATCCCCCCAAATAACCAGTAGTTCTGTGTGCAGTTTGTCAAAAGTTTCCTGGAACCTGCTTCTATCACCCAGGCCGTAACCTGTGCCCAGCACCTCAGGGTGTCACCCTCCCTGACACCTTGTCACACAAATCATGGATATAGGAAGCATCTGAGCTTGCCTGACTTCATTTTGTACTTCTTAGGCCATTCCCTTCTCCCAGGGATCTCCCTGACCCAGGGATCAAACCTGGGTCTCCCACATTGCAGACAGAGTCTTTACCATCTGAGCCACTTGAGAAGCCCTCTTAGGCACTTAAACAAGTAAAATTTCTAGCTCAATCACCAAACCATACAGTCCCACAAATTAACACTTTCCTATCAACAGGTACCTCATCACTCCCCAACTCGGTTCTTTGGTTACTTTCTCAGGTCAATTTCTCATCACCCTTCATCCAGGCCTGTACCTAACTTGGATGACAATCTGTCAATCCTGAAACAACATTCTACTTTTTCCTCTATTATCTATATCCCTCTCTGCCTTCTGTTTAGACTTGCCTCTTCCAAGAAGCAGTCCCTCATTAATCCTGATCACTCTTACTGCTGGGCTTCCCTGGTGGCTCAGTGGTAATGCATCGCCTGCCAATGCAGGAGACATGAGTTCAATCCCTGAGTCAGGAAGATTCCCCAGAGAAGGAAATGGTAACCCACGCCAGTATTCTTACCTGGGAAATTCCATGGACAGAGGAGCCTGGCAGCTACAGTCCACAAGAAAGCAAGAGTTGGATACAACTTAGCAACTAAACCACCATCACCACCGCCACTCTTACTGCTGTTTTCCCCAGTTATTACTTCTTTGATGGTAATGGTGCTTTTCAAGATCGATCTCCAAAGTCTTTGGAGCTCAGTTCTGTGACTCGTTCCAGCATCTTTCTAATAAAGTTCCTTTTCCTCTTTAACCTAGTTTTAGTTGGGCTTAGTCATTTGCAAATATAGAAGTCCTTAATATACATGTAACCAAACGAGATTCTATTAGAACCCACTCAAAGGCATGCTTTTACATCTAGACAAGATAGAGATCAAGGTAGATTTTTTAAAACCATGATGTAGTTTTGGAGTTTTGTTACTTATGATCATTTTGTCTGGATTTTTCCAAAGTAGGTTACAGAAAAGGCCTTATTCATTTGTTTTACTTCAAATGAAGTTAAAAATTATTTCATAACTCACTCTGGGAAAATATGTTAATAAATCAGAGATTAGGTTTCTTGCCTCATTAATTTATCTGTACAGAACCAATCAACATCAGTTAAATCATTCTATTTAACACTAAATCACGCTGCTACCAAAATCCTTCTAAATCACTGATGCTAGGCTGTTAACAAAATATCCGGCTTATGACCAGAATCTGTCTGGTCCATTAATCACAGCATTATCAGAGACACAGAGGAGTTCCAGTTCCTGGTGTTTGCATCTGTTTTTTCTAACAGCAACAAAATGAGAGCTGAGAAAGGAACAGGTAGGGGAGACCTTAGGCTAGATGAGAAAAAGCAACAAGAAGATCAAGGCCTCAGATAAGGGATATATTCACAAGATCAGCAAAAGCATCAGAAGTTCCATCAGTCAACCAGGCTCTGTCAATAAACATCTATCACTCTAATCACCAAAGTAATCCTATAATACCCTCATGAAACAGCTACTCTCTGATTTCAACAACATTGAGAAAAGTGGGTTTTTTTCCATAACAGTCACCTTTACTTTCTAAATATTTACCTCTGTCTGCTCCTCTAATTCTTCTGCTTTGACTTATCAACAGCAGATGCCAACCAACTGACTCTCTCTGAGACTTTAAGATCATTTCTCAGCTCCCAGGCTCATTTCTAGCTCTTTGCTTTGGAAATAACTCATTTTTATTGCAGGAGAGAACATTTTTCACCTGAAGAAAAAGTGACATGTGGATGTGTCATGAAGGCTTCTATACTGTGAGACAGGATAAGATTACAGAAATAGGAAATATTTAGCCAATAATGAAAGTAATCTGCCTGCCCCCTTTCCCCTTTTTTCCCATCTGCCTTACGTGGCAGCAGTTTCTACACGGTTTTAAGTCAAAGTTTTTCATACCACAGATTCCAGTTGTGAAATCAAGTTCTGTGTAGCCACAACAATTTTCAAAATGGAAATAAAATAGAACTGATTTGAAAACATGAGGGGACTTCCCTGGTGGTCCAGTGGCTAAGACTCTGAACTCCCAATGCAGGGGACCTGGGTTGGATCGCTAGATCCCAAGTGCCACAACCAAGAGTTCGAATGCCGCTGTTAAAGATCCTAGATGCGGCAATGAAAGATCCCACAGGCCTCAACAAAGATAGAAAATTCCACGTGCTACAACTAAGATCAGCGAAGCCAAAATAAACAAATATTTAAAAAAAGAAAAGAAAAGCACACCACATGTCATAAGGCTAAGTAGTGCTTTGTGAAACCTCTCTGTTGTGCATGTGTCAACATGTGAAATGCCTTTCTTACTGTTGGGGCCAAGGTCAAAAGAGTTTGAAAGTCACTGATCTACATTAAGGAATATTTTCCTTCTGCAAGTATTCATGAAGCATCTACTATTTGGCAACCCACTCCAATATTCTTGCCTGGGAAATCCCAAGGACAGAGGAGCCTAGCAGGCTACAGTCCATGAGTTGGACACCAGGAAAGAGTCGGATACGACTTGGTGACTAAACAACAGCTATAGGCTTGGCCCAGTTCTTAGGGATCCAACAGTGAACAAGTCAGAGAAAAACATCTGCCCCCATGGACTTCCATCTCAGGAGGAGGAAGGACAGCAAACAACAAACATAACAAACGTGAACTAAAAAAGAATATTAAAGGGTGATAAGTGGGGAGTTCCCTGATGGTTCGGTGGTTGTGGGGTCCACCTGCCTATTAAGGGATGCGGGTTCAATCCCTAGTCCAGGAAGATCCCAGTGCCATGGAGCAGCTGGGCTGTGCGCCACAACTACTGAGCCCACGCTCTAGAGCCGGTGCCCACAACCAAAGAGGCCGGCGCAATGAGAGGCTAGCGCACACAATAAAGGGTATCACCTGCTTGCAGCAACTACAGAAAGCCTGCGTGCAGCAATGAAGACCCAGCATAGCCCAAAACAAGTAAATAATTTTTTTAAATAGGTGATAAATGGTATGAAAACAAGGGAGGCCTGGTGCCAAGGAGAGGAGATGCGATTGTTTTTGGTGACACTCACAAGAGTCTTCCTTTCCCTTTCATTGACTATGCCGTCATTTTAATCTTTTCATTTTCCATCTTAATAAGACAAAATCCATATATGGATTGCCTATTAGGCAAGAATCTTTTCCATTAACATCTACCCTTATAGAACTTAAAATACCCTGATGCACAGTAAACTGCAAACCTAACAAAGGTGCACTCTCTTCTTTACCCGCAGAGAATCAGAGAACGGGATTAACCTGGGCAGGTGCTCAGGAGGACACCAGTCATCCCTCTGCCCCATTTCCAAGTCTAGGGAAAATGTTCCTTGCAGTCTCCCTATGTGATCATAAATAATCCCCAAAGATTATTCTTTATCACACACAAAAAAAGCAGGTCCACTTGGGCTTTGGTCAGATTCATTTACCAGTGTTCATCAAGGGTGTTAATTAACACACATAAGCCTCTTGCCCCTGCAGGGTTGCTCAACTACTAAATGCAAAGAATGAGCTTCCGTGGGGGGGCTGCATAAGGAATCGCAGGCTGCCTCTTTAATAGCCACTATGATGCCAGAGGTCGTGCGTTTGTTTTTGTTTTTTAATTGCTCTTCTAGGGTCTTCTATTCTGAAGCTAAAAACCAAACCCAAAAAATTCGTGTTCACGCATTTTATCTGCCATACCTACGAAGTTCATGAATTCCTCTCTCCTCCAGGTTCCCAGGAAGCGCTTCTTGAGCCAGGAAGGGGTCCCTGTTAAGTCTGGGGTGCTGGGAGAAGCATTTTAAATGGGGTGTTCAGGATGTGGTTCATTTGAGAAAGTGGCTTCTGAGCACAGGCTTACAGGAGGTGAGGGAGCTATGGATCTGGAGGTGGGGTGGGGAGGAAGAACATTCCAGGCAGAGAGAAAAACCAGATAAAAGGGCCCCAAGGCACAAGAGCAAGTCCTTCTTGCAGCTGGAAAGCAGTGGGTGAGGGGACAGGGACTGAGCTGAGGCCGGATATGTTAAACAGCTGTGAAGTGAGGATGCGTCCAGCACAGGGAACTGGAATCCTAACTGCTTGATCTGTCTTCCTCTATGACGAAAGGGAAAATTCAAAACCACAGGGCTTAAACATGAAAGGAAAAGAAAAAAAAAAAAAAGAAGAAAACCTTTTTAATCAAATTGTAAATGACATGGTTTTCATTCCCCCATCTTCTTTATTTCTCACAGAGTAGCAATAAATACCAGGAAACAGCCACGTACGGTTCCTGCTGTAACTCCTCCTCAGAGACTGCTTGGTTTCTTTCCGTTTTCAGAAATGAGAATGGTGAAGAAAAAAAAAAAGAGCTCTGAATTGAAATGCACTTTTTCGTGACTATTATTTGAATTATCATGGAATCATTATCTCACTAAGCAAATATTTACACAACAGGCAAGTTATTATGCAGGGAATATGCAGAGATTGCAGCACCGGTATACAAGGTGATGATGACGACACCAGAATGAAAGTGTCATAAGAAGGATCTTTAAAAAAAAAAAAAAATTAAGGAAGGACTTCCCTGGTGGTTCAGTGCAGGAGGTGTGGGTTCAATTCCTGGTTAGGGAGCTAAGATTCCATGTGCCCCATGGCCAAAAAAACCAAAACATAAGACAGAAACAATATTGTAACAAATTCAATGGAGATTTTAAAAATGGTCTACATCAAAAAAAAATTAAAAATACAACAGGGATTCAGAGAAAAGAAAAAGTGCTTCTTGTTGAGGGACATCATAGAAGTCTCTGTGGAGGAGGAAGTTTATAAACCATATATTGAAAGATGTGTAGGTCCTGGGGAGATGGAAAAAAGGCATTCCCAGCAGATCACAGTGAGCTAGAAAGCCTGAGATGCTATGCCAAAACGTTTTTTCTGAAGATAGCACATCCCCCAAGGCTCTCAACATTGTGACCTTGGCACTCCTCACAGGGTGGGGGGGAGTAGGGGGAGGGGGGTGCTGTGACTTCTCTGCCAGAAGCTGACACTGCATGACATCGAGGCTAATCAAAAGTCAGCACCACATCCTCCTAGTTCTCTTGGGATGCTTGCTGGGGGAAGCCAGCTTCCGCACAGTAAGTCTAAACTAACTTGAGACCACCGTGTTGGTGAGGCTCTGCGACGTCTGGTCATTTTGGACGCCCAGCCTGGTCAAACCCTAAATGACTTGCAGCCCACTGAAAAACTGCCCAGATGTGCCTTTCCCTAATTCTGACCCACAAAATTAAATGTTTTCTTAAAGCCAATAAGTTTGGGCATATTACACAGCAATAGTAAGGAGAATAGTTGTCTATGGGTTAGTAGTGTTGTTTTGTTTTAATTAGCAGTGATGAGTCTCCAGATGTTAATGAAGGTTAAAGACATTGATGACTCAGAACTTCCCGGGTGGTCCCATGGTTAAGACTCCATGTTTCCACTGAAGGGGGCACAGGTTCGATCCCCAGTCGGAGATTTAAGATCCCACATGATGCCCAGCAAGCCAAAAAATAAACAAACAAATAAATGAAGACTTTGGTGACTCCTCCATTCTGAGCACTGAATGTGAGGACAAGGAGGGAACTCAGTCTTGGAGTAAGGCAGTGAGCACTGGAAACAGGAATTCAGAAAACCTGGGTTCTGATTCCAGTTCAATCCCTTGGTAGTTTAAATCCCTAAACTCTGAGCCTCTCAACTCATTTACCTACCTGCCCCACCCCCCAAAAAACACAAAAGCATTTCAGAAACTTTAAAGCATTATTCAGTGGTACAGGTTTTTTCAAAATTATTTTAATTAAATAAATCCATTCATGTAGTTTAAAAATCAGAGGCTTATGAAAAACAGTAAACATCTTTCCTACCCCATCTCAAACTCCCACTTCTGCTCCCTGCAGACAACTACATTTAACTTTTTGCTGTTTCTTTTAGTAAGTACTACCATATTTCTAAATAATATGCTTCTTCCAACATTTAATAATTCTTCATAATAATAAAAAGCCAACTTTCACACCTCTCAATTTTCTTCCCTAATTCTCCCAAATGTTTGCTCTTATTCAAATCATTAATCAATAACCATACCCAGGATCTCATATAAATATTGTTCACTGCAGAGCCAGATAGGAGTCTATAACATTTCCTTTCTCTTGTACAGCTTCTTGTTTTCCCTTGAATAAATAATCACCTCATTATTAAATTTGTGTAATATTTCCTATGTGTTTTAATGTTTTTGTGATTCTCCATCATATTCACTACCATATCCTCTATTCTACTGATTCTGCTTTTTCACTTAGAGTTCTTCCTTCTCTTGAATCCTTTTGGTTCCACCTGGACTAGATGCTGTCTAGAACTGCTCTCATCCTAGGATTTTTCTTTATTTCTTACTGATGATAGTCATAGTTTTCTAGATCCGACTTCTCCCCATTTACTCTGTAATTTTGTTGATACATGCCTTAGCTTCTTGGGAAAGATTACACAGAAGGCAGCTTTCTAAACCCCTATATAGAACCGTGCATCCACTGTGCTAGGAATTCAGAAAGATCTTTGAAGCTAAAGGCTTGTGTTCTTCAGTTCTGGAGGATTTTCCTTATTAGTTCTTAATTTCCTGCTCTCCATTGCCTTGTTTTCTTTCTGGAACTCCTGTTAGTTTGACGTCGGACTTGTGTGTTTCATATTTTAAATCTCTTCCCCGTTCTTTAATGCTTCCAGTTCTTGGTCGTTTTGTACTACTTTGGAGGCATTTCTTTTCCTCTCTTTCAATCTTTTTACTAAACATTTTATATCAACAATCACCTTGTTGATGTTCAAGAATGTTTTAATATTCTCTGATTCTTCCTTTTTCAGTTTGCATGTATTCAATTTCCTACATAATGTGTTTTTTCCTGGTTTGTTTTTCTGTGTATTTTATTCTCACTGTTTCATGTTGAGCACTTTCCTTAAATATCTTTTGATGATTTGCCATCCATTCATATTTAAGAGAAAAATACTTAAAAACTGGTCAAAATGACAGGCATGGGAACACCTTATAGGGAACAAGCTATACCCTACGTTGATTTACCAGGAAGTCAGTCACTTCCTTAGGGCTTGTGTATGCGCTCAGCTGCTCGACCCCATGGACTGTAGCCCACCAGGTTCCTCTATCCATGGGATTTTCCAGGCAAGCATACTAGAGTGGGTTGCCATTTCCTGCTCCAGAATATCTTCCTGACCCAGAGATTGAACCCGTCACTTGCATCTCCTGCGTTGGCAGGCAGATTCTTTACCACTGTGTCACCTGGGAAACCCATGTCGTGCTTACTTTTATTTTTTTGAGATGACCTTCAAAAATCAAGAAATTTCACTCAAAATTCAAAGTTTCTAGCTTCTTTTACAATCAGAGAATCTGGCAGAGCCATCCCTTCTCCCTCCTGACAGAGGTTTACTTGGGGTACATGCACCCCAAGGGCCACAGCTTCCCCCACATCAGCCCACTTCACTCGAGTGAAACAACCTCTTTGCCCTGTTAGGCATTACACTTCTCAGCAGGGCGCCCAGCCAGGCATGAATTCATCAAGATATCAACCCCCATGTTACTCTGAGCTTGCTCAGCAGAACTGAATCTATGTGAAATAAAATCTAGGATTACAAACTGCGTATACAGTACATGACTTGTACAACAGGCACAAACGCTTAATGATATTCGAGTGGTTGAGCTTATTTGTACAAAAGACATCTATTTCTAAAAATCAGTTTATTACCCTCAACATAATAAAGTTGATTTCAACGGCAGCACTGCGTTGGGAGGTTGACTGATCGTTTCAATTATCTAACTTCCTTAATCCAATGCCTGTGTTGTGTCTCCTGAAGACCACCAGGCCTGCTCTAATCTTCCAGATCTTTCTTAGATTGTCTTTATCTATCCTGGAGAATCCTTTTAACTACTGTCACCAGCATGTTTGACTCTGTTGCATCTTGGCCTTCTATCGTATCTATCCTCAGACTACATTCTAGACTTGGATTCCTAATCACAGCACGAGGAAAGCACTCCAGGAGATTAGATGCCTTTCCAAATTCATCATCTCCAAAAAGGACCTACCAAAAGGATTTGCAGTTATAATTATGAAATTATGAAACTTTGAGGGATCACTAAGCATAAGGTGCCTGAAGATTGAAAATGTTCTTAATTTTTAACAGGGAATAAAATATGCATTTCAGAAACAACAGACCCATGAGCAAAATTACATAACAGCTTAATAAAAGCACATCAGTACAGGAAGAGAGGAAAATGAGGAAGAAACATGGATTCATAAAATAAATGCCAAACCAGCACCCAATTAATTTTTTTTACAGTTTTATAGCTTGTCTGAAAACACAATAGACTCTCAATGTAATAGTTTTGACAACTGTCAGATCTTCTTGGAATATTCTTGGGGTCAAGAAGAAGAAAAGTCGGACAGATATAAGGATACTACTGTAGATATATGAATCGTGCTTGAAGGGCCATATTTTAAGAGTTTATTGATTAAACAAAAATTTACTAATTTGTTGTTAGGTGTCAAACACTGATAGATGTTTGAAACATGATTAGTGGGAGACAGTCCAGCTGGGAGAAGGTGACTAACAATATCCTATGGAGTTTGCTCATGGCCCTGTTTCTTTTCAACATTTTTATTATTTTATCGAAAGGATGAAAAACTCAGACAGCATTAATCTGAAAATTGGGAAATACCTCAAAGCTTGATTCAAAAATAATTCTCCAGGCTGAAATGCTGCAAATATGTGCTATAACAACAAAATTAAGTGATGGTAAAAATTATTTCTTTTTTTAATTTTTAGGGAGCTTAAAATAATAATCACAGTTTCCTGCCCTACTTCCCACCCCCATTGTCCCCAGTTACCTCCCCAGAGGTAGCCATCTATGACTTTTATGACATTTTCTTTTGATATCTACACATTTCCAAGGGGCTTCCCAGGTGGCTCAGTGGTAAAGAACCCACCTGCCAACGCAAGAGATGCAAGAGACACGGCTTCGATCCCTGAGTCGGGAAGATGCCCTGGAGGAGGGAATGGCAACCCACTCCAGTATTCTTGCCTGGAGAATTCCATGGGCAGAGCCTGGAGGGCTACAGTCCATGGGGTTTCAAAAAGTTGGACACGACTGAGCACACAGCACATTTCCACACTTCCCTACTTTAGATCCGTTGACTTTCTGATAGGGTGGATGAGGATTTAGCTGTCTCACACAGGCAATTTCGTTATATAGCAGGATCTGGTTGAATAATATTCAATGCTGACGTTACTCTGCCAACATGACTATGACTCACAGCTGGGCATCTAATGTGGTAATTAAGACTAAGTTTCCATTCTTATTTTTGTTTTCCTTGATTTTGTTAATTATTGCATTGCTTTTTCACTTCCTTGGTTTTCTTTGCACCTATGGCTAATTCTTCTCACACTTCCCAATAGCACAAACTTCTGCAAGGTCACATTGGCCTCCAATATTTTTCTTGGAGACACTTCTGGAATCTTCCCCTCTTCCAGACTGGTTGCTCTTAGGTCTGCTGCACAGCAGATTTTTCAATTCATCATTATGCTCCCAAGTTATATGTACCGCTCTGAACATTCCATGTCTTCTTCTGTCTGATCTATATCATGCTACATGGAGTTCTTCCTCCAATAACTTCTCTGTAAGGCATTCAAGATGTATTTTCTGAGACTTTGGATGTCTTGAAATCTCATTATTCTACCCTCATGAATGACTGATAGTAGAGGTAAATACATTCTGGTTGGAAATAATTTTCATTCCTTTCTTCTAAATGGCATAACTTGCTGGTTTTTTTGGTAGCGGTGAAAATGTGTCACTCAGTTCTCCTGCCATGAGAAGCATAATTGACGGATTGCGCCAGTTGCTACCCTCGTCACCCTCCACTGCAATGGCCCTGAGGCCATGCTTCTCAATGGCTACTCCCTTATAACTGAAACAAGCCAGGGGTACTAAGCAGACCTGTTCCTGCAAGCCATGGACTCCTCCAACGATGGCTCAGAATGATGGCTCAGAACTCCTCATGGGCCTGGTTGGATGGTTCTTAGACCTATACTGCCATCTGAGACTCTTCTCATCCCATGCCCCCTCCTTCCCACGCTCATGCGTCAGACAGCCATCATGTCCTAAAGGCTCATCTGCCTTCTCTGGCTTCCCCCGCTTTTCACTCTACTGTTGTTGCCCATCAATAAATGTCCTGCACATCTAATGCTGTCTTGACATCTGCTTCTCAGAAGACCAACTAAACCCAACTGAGGCTTGATTTCCCAGAAGGCAAAGCGAATGCCATTCTGAGTGATATTCAGGGGGCCAGATAGACCTCTGTCACAAGATGGTGCCCTAATTGCTAAGTATTTCACCAGCAGTAACCTGGGGGAATGTCTTAGTTGGGAGGAATGCTGCTCCCGATGCAATGATTCAAGCATTCCAACTCCGGTGAAAAGAGAAGAATGAACTGGTTCCTGCTATATTGTATTGGGTCCTTACAGAGAGATATAAGAGCCAGAAGGTCTGATTGGTAGCCTACAGAGAGGCCCTTATCTCTGGCACTTTCAAGAGGGAGTGATCCAGAAAGACAAACTTCAGTGTGAAAGTAGTTATCAAGTTTTTGCTTGCGTCACACTTGTTACTGTCCCACTGAACAAAACAAGTCACATGTTCTAGCCCACAGACTATGTGGGATGCAAGTATACAGAACTGAGAAGCATAGTTCAATGGGGTCCCCAGACACAACACTTTTGCACCCCTCTCTTTCCAGAACTCCTGTTATTTCAATGATGGACCTCTGGATGGTTCACTGATTTTCTTAAATTGTCCATCTATTTGCCTCCTTGCTCTATTCTTACAGAGATTTTATCACCTGTATTTTCCAATCTATTAAATTTTTCAAGTCTGCTATAATATTTAATTTCCATGTGTTCTTTCCCCCCACCTATTTTATTGTATTATCCTATTCCTATTTCCTAGATGCAACATATTCTCTTAACTCTTTAAGAGTTTACTGAGGTTTCTTAAAATTTATTTTTCTTTACTGAGATATAATTCACATATAATGTTATATTAGCTTCAGGTACACAACATAGATTGCCTATATTATGAAATGACCATCACCATAAGTCTAATCAACATTTATCACCAAACACAGTTACAGTTTTTTTTCTTACAAGAACTTTTAGGATCAACCTCCCTTAGCATTCTCAAATACACAACACAGTACTAACTGTAATCACAAAGCTGTTCATTACATCCTATGACTTCCTTATTTTTATAACTAGAATTTTTATCTTTTGACTGTCTTTTTCCTTTTAGCTTTTTTTCTCCCCATATAGTCTCAGTTTCCTCCAAGTTTTCTCCCCCCAAAGTTGCTTTTTTTCCTCTCTATTTAGGTGGGTCTCAGTCTTTCATGTTAGACACTTTCCTCAGATCCTGCTGATTCCTAATTGTCTACTCATGTTTAAGAATGAGAAACAAAAACCCCGGCTGGAACATGTGGGTGGGGTGTGTTGACTGCAAGCTTCACTGTGGAGTGCTCTGTCTCTGCCATTTTGTTGTGGAACCTTTAGGACCAGTGTCTTAGGTCTTTCCACATGAGCTCATCAGATTCCCAGGAGAAGATGCTTCCAGTCCCTACCTGGAGAGCAGAAGTCACATGGCCAATGTTCCAAGAGCCTGTTGAGCAAGAAGGGCTGGGGATGGAATAAAAAGAGGGGCCGGGAAAGGGGGTGCGGGTCTCCACTTCCAGGCTCATATGTTCACTTAGTCCCTTTTTCCAGCGTGGTGCTCATGCCCTCAAATATGCCTGAGGTCCCTCAGTCCAGATGCTTTCCATGTTATACACTCCAGAAAATCCACTTTGAGTTTTCTCCTTAAGTGGAGAAGTGACATACGCCCAGCAGTGGGGATGATGGGGATAAGATCCGGAAATCAAGCTGTTTCTTACACAGCTTTCAACCAGTTCTCATTTTAGCACCCACACCCTTCAGCACCCTTTCCAGAGCACCTGGTCTTGCTATTCTCTGAGAATCTGCAATCGTAGGATTGGTTCTTGGCTTCTCCCACAGCCAATCTAGTAGTCAGCTTGCACGGATCCACTGAGTCAGGAATACGCCACCATCTGCTTCTGAGCTTTTAAAGTTTTGTTTCCACAGTTCTCTTCACTCTATGTCTTCCTCCGTCTCCCTTCCCTCCTTCCCTCCTTCCCTCCTCTTGCCCATTCCCCTTTCTTTGTTTTAACTGTTTCTTTGCTAATGGTCACTTTATTAAAGGGTTTCCCTGGTGGCTCAGATGGTAAAGAATCTGCCTACAAAGCAGGAGACCCAGGTTCTATCCTTGGGTCAGGAAGTTCCCCTGGAGAGGGAACGGCTACCCACTTCAGTATTCTTGCCTGGAGAATTCCATGGACAGAGGAGCCTGGCAGGCTACAGTCCATGGGGTCACAAAGAGTTGGACACAACTGAGCAACCAACAGTTACTGAAGTTTAATGGGGTTTCAAGAGAGAAAAATTCGATGGGTAAATTCAATCTGCCATCTTTTCCCAGAAACATTTCTTATGACTTCTCCACCACAAAAGTACCACATTTTGCTTATAGAACAATTAGGGGAAAAAAACCCAGACAATCAGAAGAAAAAAAAAATTTACCTGTAACACTATCTAGAAACACCCCCAAATGGTAAGCGATATAAACATGACTCCTGGCATCACAAAGCTGAGATCTTTGCAGGGGGAAGACCAAGAAACAAATTATTTCAATAAAATATGTGAAATATTATAAGACAGGCAGGACAGAATTTTATGGAGCAGAAAGCAGGGATAGCAAATCTAGGCTTGGCATGTCAGGAAAAAAGCTGGGGTAAAGGGCGACAACTGGAGAATGCTCTCTACTCATTCACACTCACTCACACAGCTAAGATATGTAAGAAGCATAATACAGCAAATGGCATTTTTCTCTTACTAACATACCATGAGCAACTTTTTAATCACCATACATTAACTTTTTAATGGCCAACACTATTCCACTATACTTGCGCACTGCTACTCCTTTAACTGCTCACCCTAATATATTTAGGTGATGTTCAATTTTTAAGAAGTATTCACCATCTGTCATAATCCTCCTCTCACCTTTACATATTGAGGATGAAATTTAATAAGATTAAAAGTTCAAAAATAAACAACAAAAGGAGATGACAGGGAAAATCTGGTTTAAGAGCAATTCACACAGGGAAAAATTTTAAAACCTGAGAGGTTTTAGCTGACCTCACACCAATCTGAGTCCACAGGAAGGTGACAACCAAAGCCGTCAATGCAATCTTGGACAGTAGGGTAAGGATCCAGTGTCCAGAACAAGAAATATGTGCTGAATCCTGGGGGCAGCTGAAACTTGGTTTGCACATCAAATCTTAAGAGAAGCCTCCGCGTCCTTCCCTTTGCCCCTCCAGCCACTGATCCTGTGGCATGAATTGGGCATTGCTTCACCTGGTGTGGCTGCGCAATGGCCCCCAGGACACAGAACCCAGAACACCCTTCCAACTCCAGGTGTCCTCAGTCATCTCCACCATCCGCAGCCCCTTGGTAAGGACAATGGCCATGGGCAGGTCCCACAGACAGCCAACTCCATTCTGCACTGTTCCTCAAAGACACACCCCCCTGGGGAGATATTAATAGAAAGGTCAATTGTTCCTTCTCCCTCCCCACCTTCTCCTCAAGGGTCAGAAGATAAAGAGGCCTCTCAAGGGTCACATTTGCTTTCTCAGAATTCAACCACCTTCCTGTCTCTCCCACTGCATCTCCCCAAGAAGGAGCCCTGACTAAATGGCAGCTCCCTCTAATTCTTGGAGGCCTGACCCGGAATGTGAATAAAGGAGAAAATACTTAGGAAGAACATAGTGGCCTTTTCAGATATTTGAAAAGCTGTCTCCACAAAAAACAATTTTATTTTTTGACACGAGGAAGGCAGACACAACCAGGGGTGAGTCCTCTATAGAGGCAGGTTTCTAATCAATATGAAAGATAAAATCAAGTGGGCTACTTCAGAGAAGCTGGGTTGCTTTTGCTAGAAATAGTTGAGCAGAAGCCAGAGGATCCCAGGACAACTGCAAGGAGTTGGTCCAGAGAAGAAATCTGACCTAAGATTCCTCTGTTGCCTTTTTATTCTAATTATCAAATAATAGTGCATTTACAGACATAGAAATAATGTCTGTTCAAATTATGTTTAAAGCATTAGCCACTCAGTTGTGTCTGACTCTTTATGACCCCATGGACTGTAGCCCACCAGGCTCCTCTGTCCATGGGATTCTCCAGGCAAGAATACTGAAGCAGGTTGCCATTCCCTCCTCCAGGGGATCTTCCCAACCCAGGGATCGAAACTGGGTCTGTGCATTGCAGCCAGATTCTTTACCATCTGAGCCACCAGGGAAGGCTTAATGTATAAAACTGGTTTCAGTTTACCTTGACTATTTTGTCAAACTATAAATGATACTGGTTCATGGCTGATGTTCTGACATCCATACTGCAAATAATGTTATTAAGAAAAAAAAATCTATTCAGACTGGAGCCATGCAAGTTGACTAAACATTTATCTTAAGTCAATATACCAAATTATATCAGTCATAAATTTTAGTAGATTTCCTTTAAACATCAAGAAAAGGTACTTGTTTTATTGTAAAATAGGTCATTTCAAAACTGATTTGAAAATCTAGTCAAATGCTGCTGAAATAACTGCAAAGACTGTCCCACTGAATGCTGAGGGTTACGAATGAAGTTAAGTGAGGCAACAATTTCTAACGCATTTGTCTAATTCCTTTCATCTAAACAGCTCAAGAGGATCACTTCTCAAGTTCTTTTGCTTTTATTGACTATAAAGATTCATACCTCACCTTTGTAGAGCTCTTTACATTTTTCAGAACATGTTGACATACCTGATTTTGTTTTAATTCTCACAATGTATCTGAGAGGTGGACAGTGTGGGGGAGATCACCGCTTGTCCTTAATGACCTGTTCCCAATTGATTTGCTGAGCACACAGCTCCGCAGCTGCATACGCCTCCGCTCCCTGCACCACGTGACTGAATTCTGTCAATGGGAGGTGAGTGCAAGAGATGGTGCAGCCTTCAGGTGAAGCTCCCACAAGGTCACATACTCCTCCTTCCCTATCCCCCATCCACTGGATGAAAATGGAGATATTATCTGCCTTGGAAATGCACAAAGGTCACATTCCTGTCTGGGTAGAAATTGTTTCCTTTGCTCTTCCTCACTTTTTAAAACTCCTTCCCAGATACTGGGTGAGAAAGCAGATTGCAGATATTCAATTTACAAAAAAGAAAAGAAGGACATAGTGAAATAAGTAAAGATTATTTTATATCTGTGTTTATTCATTCATTAAAACTGGTATCAGTATTTCTTCTGCTCCAAGGACTCAGATAAGTGCTAAAAAAAAATATGATATACAGTCTGTGGCCTCAAAGAGCCACAAATGAGTAAATGATTCTCTGCCTCTTGTTACTACAAAAGGGGAGTACTTGAGTCAAGTCTTTGAAGGATAAATAAGAGTTTATCCCAAGATAGAAGAGCCATGGTGATACTTTAGTTTATCTCTGTACCCAGAATATATCAAGATAGAGCATATAAAAGGTAGTTAAGCTTATCTATTTAAATATATTATGCTTATCTGTTTAAATATATGCTTAAATTATTTTTAATCACATAAATACATAATTCTATAAACAAAGCATAATTATATGTTTAAATTATGCTTATCTGTTTAAATATAGATCACTGACTTGATGGACATGAGTTTGAGCAAGCTCCAGGAGTTGGTGATGGACAGTGAAGCCTAGAGTGCTGCAGTCCGTGGTGTCACAAAGAGCTGGACACAACTGAGCAACTGAGATTGCAAGTATCACTTTGTAGTTTCCTGAGATGTGGATCTTGAAGGATTCAGAAACCGTATGCATTTTTACTTACCCTCTCTTTATTTCTCGTCCTCCCAATTTTGTTTTTTATTCTCTTCCTAGACCTAAAATTTCCTTTATGCCTTAAAAAGATAACATTCCTTTTAAACATCCAGAAAAGGTATTTGGTAATATGTTTTATGTAAAGTAGGTGATTTCAAAACTGATTTGAAAATCTAGTCAAATGCTGCTGAAATAATTACAAAGAAACATACTTTTTGTACAAATTAATTTTAAAATTCTGGCTTGGAACATCATGTTGTTTGAAAAAATAAGATAACTCAGAAGACTTCTGTGTGCAAACTTTATGACTAACTACTATATTCAGATTGTGCGTTTAGTCATTTTGTACTTGAGAAATGCACATTGGCATTATTTGAATGCTTAGTATTCCCTCTTCAACTCAAAAGAATTGATATTGTTAAACACTACTTTGATTTTGAAATTATTTTATTAGTTTTTTTCCTATTCTTAAATTTTTCTTGGACTTGACTGTGACCTTCAAAAAACATTGTGTTCAATCAGATATTCAAAGAAGAGTGAGTCAAGCTCTTCAGGAGATATTTTAACCATTTCTGATTAAATACACTATTGAATTCAGTAGTCTATAAAATACATTAACATTCAACTCAGTTGATTATTCCAGCAATGTACCAAAAAGTTTTAATGAGCGGAAAATTGGTAAAGTGCTTCACAAAAGTACATAGCCTTATAATTCGAACATGTATCTAATAGATAAATTGCCTCCACTATTACTTGGGGAAGGACAGCTCAACCAGATAACAAAGCCACTTCCAATACATGCTCCTAAAACCAGCCAGGAGAATTCCCCCATCTCCCATTCTGAAAACTTTGTCATAATGTTTCATAGTGATTATAGACAGTTTTAAGTTGTTTGGAAACTTTTACAATGGAGTCATACATGTGATGATGACCCTTAAATTTTTACTGAAAATGTCAGATTCTGCACCATTATAGTTACTGATCTTACTATCTGATTAGGATTTAATACTCCCTGTCCCATAAGAAAGTGGCTAGAAAATTGATGAAGAGAACAGATCTTAGGAACATGAGTTTATAAGGGCAAAGTCAGGCTGTTAAATAGCCAGAAGTCACTTACTTAGCACTTACCAAGGGCAAGATGGCATTTTAGGATAGATGAAGTGAATGTGTTTTCCTCATTTAAGGAATTACCTGGCTAGTGAAGCAAATGATTAAATGAAAGAAAAAGTGTGGTAGGGGGCATCAGAGTGAAGCACTGTGGGTTCCACAGAAGGAACAGATGGCATTTGAGTGTAGGGCCAAAGGGAGCATGTGAGCTAGTTCTTAAAGAAAAAAAATGTGATTTTAATAAACAGGGGACTTTATCCTGTTCATTCATAATGATATCCTTGGGAATATCTGCCATGGCAAACTGCAAGGAGCAAGGGCAGAGGCAAGGACATCCGTCATTAGGCTGTTCCAGTGATCCAGGCAGAATGTGATGGGGGCTTGGACCTGGAGTTTTAGATAAAGAGAGAAGTGGCTGGATTCTGTATACATTTTGAAGGTAAGTAGAGCTATAGGCTGGAGAAGGCAATGGCAACCCACTCCAGTACTCTTGCCTGGAAAATCCCACGGATGAAGAACCTGGTAGGCTGCAGCCCACAGGGTCACTAAGAGTCAGACACGATTGAGCGACTTCACTTTCACTTTTCATGTACTGGAGAAGGAAATGGCAACCCACTCCAGTGTTCTTGCCTGGAGAATCCCAAGGCCGGGGAAGCCTGGTGGGCTGTCATCTATGGGGTCACACAGAGTCGGACACGACTGAAGTGACTTAGCAGCAGCAGCAGCAGAGCTATAGGATTGGTTGATGGATTGAACATAAGATTTAAGAGAAAGGAAGAAGTTAAGCCTTGGTGTCCAACCAACTGAAAGAGCAAAGCTACCATGATGGAGATGGGGAAGACAGGAATTTGCTTTTGGATGTTAAATGTGGCATGTCTATTTGACATCAAAGAGGATAAGCTCTATACTCAGATAGAGAAGGAGAAGTTCTTCTTCTACACTCAGATATAGGAGAAGAAGAATTTCTCAGGGGAGAAGTTCTAGCTGGAGACTCAAAATTTGGAGTCATCAGGATATAGAGTCTTCAAAGAACTCATATGGAGTGAATCTAGAGCTTAGGCCCCAGGAGGGAGGCCCCAGCACTCCAACATTTAGAGACATGACAGGGAGGAATAAGCAAAGGGAACTGGGAAGAAGTTGCCAGTGAGCTGAGAGAAGGGAGAGACAGTGAGGTTCTGGAAGCCAAGCTAAGAAAGTGTGTCAAGAAAGAGAAGAGCAGTTGGACAGATGCTGTAGACAGATCAGCTGACAGGAGCACTGATGCTCAGAACCAGGCAGGTCTGTACTGTATCTAATGCCCAAAGTAGTATCTCCCAGCCCCACCTCCTTAAGTGAAAGAAGTTGTCTTTTGGGACTTCCTTGTGGTCCAGAGGCTAAGACTCTGTGCTTCCAATGCAGGGGGCCTGGGTTCAACCTCTGGTTGGGGACCTAGATCCCACAAGCCACAACTAAGAGTCCATGTGCCGCACTAAGACCCAACACAGCAAAATAAATAAGTAAATATCCCCCGTGCCCCCCCAAAAAGTTGTCTTTTTGTCACAGGTTCCCTGAACAGACATTTTCAAGACTCCCTGGGAGTCCCATGTGTATCTCGAACTTGGTCCTGGTCCTCCCCAGAATCCCATGGGCAGAACAAAAACTCCCAGGCACCATTGGAGCTGGACTCCAACTACCAGCCTTAACACTAGTTCTTCAGGAGCCATTAAGACCCATCTTTCTAGAGCTGCGAAGGCACAGCAGTCCCTCTTCAAGCTAGAGAGAAGTAACGTCTTCTTTCCGGGTTATATTTGGATGAGCAAAGCGGTCTGGATTCCATGGGCTCTGCAGGGAAATCTTTCTGTCAGTTCTGGCTCTGTCAGGCTCTGTCTCTTTCTCTCATACATACACACACACAGGCTATTTCTATCAAGGGGACCTCAGTACCAAAACCCCACAAAAAACAGGAAGACCTCCATTCCGAGCAAAGCTTCCCCATCCCATTATTCATCCTGCAGTTTGTCTGGCCTGCCTGTGTCTGATGCCTCCAGGCCATCAGACAATGATTCTTAAGAATCTGGTGCTGGGATGGGGGGAGACAGGGTTGGGGGGGGGGGATGTCAAATTTCCAGTCTCCCTAAGGCATCTCCTTAGTCTACTTGTAAATTAGTGGAAACACAGAATGGGGAGGGGAGGAGTGCTGGCCAGATCAATCCTTCACCAGCATCAGATCCCCAAATGTAAATAAATGTGCTAAGGGCTCAGTAGCCCCTACCAGGAATACCTAAAACCTGGCTGAAAAGTTCTATTAATATCACCAAAATGTTCCATTACCAAAATCTGGGAATATGATTTATCTTTTCAAATAAGATCAAAACTTCCATACTCCCCTCCCCATAACACAAACACCAAGAAAGAATATTAACATCAGAATGAAAATATCTCATAGGACATAATTAAAGATATCATCTTTGATCATAACAACTTACTTCTTCATAAGATACAAGAATGACTACACTCCGAACCAAAGATACGTGAAAGCAAAATTAATTTTTTACAGCAACTGTAATTATGTTTGCAACATCAGCAAAAGCAACTGTCCATTTGTTACTAATTTCTTATGAACACAAAGTCCACTGGGAAGGATGGTTAGTGTTTGGCAAGTTTTTGTGTAAGGAGACAAAAATATAACTGGGAAGTTAATCGAAAGGCAAAAAGTGGGCACAAGAGTCAAAAGCGTGTTGACTATTTAATATACCAGAGTACCAGAAAGCTCCTGTGGTCCCAGTTCCTTATCTTATGTATGAAATGAATGGGTAAGTAGTTACAATAACAATTGATGAGTTTTATATTCATACAGAGTTTATTACATGCATTCTAAAAACAGAACCCATATGATTTAAATCTACAATAGTAATTTTGCAGGAATAGTCTATTTGGTCCTTCAGTTGGTCCACAAATCTCTTGTTTCTGACATGAACTGAAATTTGCTTATGTTTTCTCCAAAAGAGGGACAAGCTTTTTCCATAGTTTTCTATCACCAATCATGAACAGGTGCTGTTTGGGTCTTCTGATTCCTTCAAAGAGCTGACAGACTGAACACGTTTATTACCACTGCTCTAAAGTATCTTACTGAAAAATATATATATGTCAATATGGAATCACTAAATCACAAGTTTTTGGTCAAACAAACTCAACATTCTTTTATGACCTGTGGTAGCAAGCAGGTTTTTTTGGAGCTGACACACAATCTAATTAGCCCTTATTACACACTATCAGCAGCTCTGAGTGGTAAGTCAACTCAATGACCCAGGAACTGTTCTGCCTCAATTACCTATGGCTTCGATTAAAAGTGTGTAGAAGTGAGTCTTCATCTTGACTTTGTTCAAAATATGTGGCTTAATTCTAAATTTAAAAATAGGTCTTCCAGTAAATGCAGAAGTCACCAAAATACTGTGCCAAATGTTATACATTTAAGCCCATTTATTAAAAGGTTTGCACATATACATATAAAATATTCTATTATGATACAAAACTGTAAGAAGTGTACAAACAACTGACGTTATAAAGGAACCCTCAAATTGATGAACCTAATCTTGAAGACTAAGTAAAGGAGAAAAGGGAGAAATAATTCTTTGGAAGACGTCGTCATCATGGCACATTAATTCCTCCTCTGCCAAAATGTATTAAGCCTTTTGCACAAGGGTGTTAAAATCAATTTTGTCAGGCTAATAATCTCATCCCTGGGGAATCCTTCCAACTGGAGACAGCATCGCGTACATACAGTTGTAGTACACAATCTATCCCGCCCTTTAGTAGTTTCTGTATCTTAGGTAGCTTTTTTTAAGACTGTACAAGGGGTCTTCACACTCCTGCTGATTAAGTAAGGTTGGCGGATGTAGTTCTCAATCCTGCCACTGAAAGAACTTCCAAAGAAAGACAGTTGAAACTCTGCTCTGCAGGAGATGCGATTTTAACATCTTCGAGTTTGCTGCAGTGTGAACTTGTGCCACAAGCAAGGCAGATCTTATTGGATTAAACTGAACTCGTGACATCTCCACAAACTCTAGCAGAGAGCAATGCTGTCTGTGTGGCTTCCAAGCAAACTTCTTTCCTCGTGCTCTGGCGGCCGCTCCTAGTCCTATTTCACCTCTAGGAATTCTCTACCCTCAAGAGAAAGGCGCTCCCATTTCTCATGAGAGAAACGAATCCCCATTTCTTTTTGACGGTGGCCTCAAAAAAGGCAGTCCCCTGGCGCGCCCACCGCGGGGTTTCCCTCCCATTCTCGACTCCACGATTTCCTGGGAAACCCAAGAAGCTCAGCGCCCTCCACCCTCCCTGGGCGTGAACCCCAGGAAACCGCACAGGTGTGCTCCAATGGAACCTCCTCTGATTGGCATCCCCCAGTCAGACACCCCTCTTGCCCTGGCGTCTCCAGGGGCCCTCTCCCCGGCGTGGCCCTCCACCTGGCCCCCTCGCACTCACCAGGAGGAGGTTGTGCGCCACCAGGTAACCGAGTCGCGGGCTGCCCCGGACGCCGGGAGCCAGGCGCCCTGTGGCGTAGCCGTGCCAGGCCACCACGTAGGGGTTGTCGATGGTGATCCAGTACTTGACCTGGCCGCCGAAGTGGCGGAAGCAGAGCTCGGCGTAATCCCTGAAGTGGTCGGCCAGGGCGCGGTTGGCCCAGCCGCCGTAAGCATCCTGCAGGCGCTGGGGCAGGTCCCAGTGGTACAAGGTGACCACGGGCTGCACGCCCAGCTCCCGCAGCCGCTCCAGCAGACGCCGGTAGTAGCGCAGCCCCTCCCGGTTGGGGGCGCTGGCGCTGCCATTGGGGAGCACCCGCGCCCACGAGATGGAGAAGCGGTAATGGGTGACCCCGAGCTCGCGCAGCCCCTCCGTGTCTCGAAAGACATTGTTGTAGCCGTCGCTGGCCACGTCCCCGGTGGCGGGCGGGGGCGGCGACGGGGCGCCCGACGGCCAGCCGGCCGCCGAGGGGTCGCCTGGAGGCGCCGGGGGGCGGTGGGTGAACGTGTCCCAGATGGAGGCGCCCTTGCCGTGCTGCTGCCAGCCGCCCTCCGTCTGGTAGGCAGCGCTGCCCACGGCCCAGAGGAAGCCGTCGGGGAAGGTGTCGTGGAGTAGCCCCGCGGCCTCGGGGGTAGGAGGGCGCGCGAAGCGGGCCCAGGTCTGCGCGCCGTCGCCGGGCTCGGCGCGCAGGGGGCGACCGCCCAGGGCCAGCAGCAGCAGCCACAGCGGCGGCGGCGGCGGCAACGCCCGCAGGCGGCGCGGCGGGGCGCGGGCGGGCATGCTGCGCGGGAGCCGGGCGCACGGGCGCCGCGCCGCGCCCCTTTATGCCCGCGCCCCGCCGCGCCGCCCACCCCCGCTTCCCCCCGCGGGCCCCGCTGGCAATGATTACCTGTGGCCCCGCGCCTCCCCCCGCCTCCCTGGATGAGGGGGAGGGCGAGGGGGGACTGGGGCGCAAAGGGCGAGCGGGAGCCCGCGCAGGAGGCGCGATCGTGGGCCCGGCGCAGCGGGCGCGGCTCTCGGACGTCGGAGAAAAAGCACCTGTGCCTCTCTGCGCCCAGGGGCAGCCAGGGATGTTTCCGCTGCAGGACTTTCCCTGCGAGCTCGCTTTCTACACCCCATCCGCGCCCCTCCTGGAAGAAGCCGCCGAGCCCGGGAAGGGAGGCGGCCACCCCAACTTTCCCGAGTTCGGCGCGGGGTCTGTGGGAGCGGGGTGCGCCCAGAGGAAAAGCACCTGCTTTTCTCTTCTCTCCCTACTCGGAGGCAGAGAAGAACGACTGATGAGACTGGAGTTGATTAGGAACTGGCCGAGATTGTATTGGGAGGGCAAGGTGGGGAGAAATATGTTGGAACTTGAAATGTTGGGAGAGAAGGACCCGAGGTGGACTTTCCATTGCGGTCTCTAAGGAAGATGCTCGCGTGAAGAGCCGCCCCACGTGCGCAGCCCGAGTGGCGCTTCCCGCAAGACCCCAGTCTAGGACGCCTTCGAGGAAGACAAGGGAGACGCATAGGCTCCCTTGAACTTTGCTTTCATCTCCCTCTTACGGTTATGTTTTAACCATTTCAAACCAGTACTTGTTCTTTAATTGGATCGTGCAAAATGACTTGGTGAATGTCTAACGACAGTTGTTGGTTGTTCTTCCAGAAGAAAGAGAACCGCCAAGGTTTGGACTTTGAGTAGTTCTCATTCACCTCTGTTGTCCTTTTGCATCTGTTTTTTGAATAGTCACATGTTTCAGCTTTCAGCTCTAGCTTGGCAAGTAATTTATCTGAACAAACCGTGCACGCAGCTGCCGGTGGAGTGGGCGGACTCTGGATCCCTGATCAGTGAAGAGAAAAGGGAGGAGGGGTTTAGCCCAAGCGCCTTCGAGGACAAAATAGAATCATGACGCCTTTCCGGTCACCAAAGAGCCCTTTTGACAAATTGTGGAGACACTGTGAGGTTGCGTAGACCTGATCTGTGACTAACTGGGGACTGGACGCTCTGGGCTCCTCCTCCTTTGCGATCTTGGGTGGGACAGTCTCTCCAAGCCTTAGGCTTCTTATTTATAAAATAGAGATGGTCATGTCTGCCCTGCCACCTTAGACACTTGTGACGCTCAAATGAAACAAATGTGCACGCAGAGCAGGTATGCCTCCATCATGGCACACCTGCTCCTATGATCAATGACTCAGATCTTCTTAGAGGTACATCTATTCTTACTTAGTTATCACCCCTGCACTGCTGTTTCATACAAACTTAAAATCAATAAAGTTTTAAATTTTTCAAATGAAGGTGCTTCAATTAATTTCCTTAAAATGTAAGCACAACAAATTTATTCCAGTGTTTTATTAAATATTCCCAACTCTAGCCAGCATATATTATTGTGGTTTAGTAAGATTAAGCCATCAGGTCGGAACAAGACATTACTATTCTGTTACATGTGGCATCTACAGTTTTCAATAAATGTGAAATAACAAACAATGACACTCCAGCAATTAAAAAAAAATTATACCATGCAAGCATACAGTCACACTCTCTTCCAAATAAATTAAAAAGCTTCTATGTCTGCACCCAGGCTCACATTTCCCTTCTAGAACTGATGATTAGAGTGTCTGCTTCTTGTAGCTTGTTAAGTTTCAATTAGAAATGCTTCATGGGTCTCATGGAAAATAGCTTAGGCTAAGTGTTCACTTATTGATGTATGGTCTGTTTGCTCAGGGCAGATTGTATTTATTGCTACTTTTATTTAACCAACAGTGAGAGAAAGAGAGAGAGATTTAAAGAGATGGATTTTTAAAGCAGTGATTAAAAAGTAGAACCAAGGTGACTAATAAATGCTTCACATTTGAAGTTCTCTCTCTGAGGGGTACATAAAGCCTATGTATCTCCAGTTGAACATCATAGCTTTCAGTATTTCAAGGATGTTCCCAGGTGATAGTTAATTCAACCCAATGATAAAGATTGCATGATAATTAAACTTTATTTCCAGAACTTGCTGTTTATCAAGGTTCTGTTCATGGTTATTAAATTCTGGATTCCTGGAGTATAAATAATTGCTGCTGCTGCTTTGCATTTGTTCAGTTTTATTTTGATTCTTTCACATCTAAAATGTGGGTTTCATTCAATGCTTTGTTCTCCCACAAACAAGAGATTAATTACTTGCTGTGCTTTGAATATGAAGGTAAAGTTATTGATGCACTGAAGGAAAGGAGATTTTTTTTTTTGTTTCTGAGGTACAGAGGACAGATTGGAGGAGATTTTTAAATTTAAATTTACTTACTGACCTTTGTCGTGATGATGATTTTCAACAGCCTAAAGGGAGTCGTCAAGGTGACTAACATCCTTCATCCCATCCCTTCTCCTGGCTGCTCCTGGGACCAGCAGAGCCCTTGCCTGCGAAGGGAGCAGAAAGGGGTTCACTGACTCACAAACAAAACATCAACCCAATGGGGGGGCTCCCAGCTCACCAGCTACAGACACTAGCTTCTCTGAGGAGATACTGAGATCATCAAAACAATCTCTCTCAGCAACCACCATGGGCAAAGCAACCACAAGGAGTTCAAGCCTTCAAAACAAGTGACAACCCCTGTCCTCAGAAACAGTAGTGATGGGGACTTCCCTAGCAGTCCAGTGGTTAAGACTTCACCTTCCAATGCAAAGGATGCAGGTTCGATCCCTGGTCAGGGAGCTAAGATCTCACATGCCTCACAGCCAAAAACTCAAAATATAAAACAGAAGCAATATTGTGACAAATTCAATAGAGGCTTTATAAATGGTCCACACTAAAAAAAAAAATCTTAAAAACAACAGTAGTGATTGGAAGAAACAGGACAAACAAAGTTGGTAATAATGTTCAGTTTATTACATTGAGTGTTAACAAATGACACCTATGACAGGTATTTGAAGAATTCAGAAGGAGAAAGTATTCTATTTTGAGTTGGTTGGAAAAGTTTCACAGATAAGACATGATACTATCTGGGGTTACATAGTAAAACTTGCAAAAAGTCTGGGAGGTAAGGATATGGGGAAGCAAAATATGGAAGGAAAAAAGTGTCCTCAGTGTATTCATGGTAAAAAAAAAAAAATAGTCTATTTGTCAGTGGAAGGAAATAGTGGGCTGAAAATGTAGGTAGGGATAGAGTCTTTAACAGGTTTTATTATTGTATCACATCAGAGCTTCTTTTACTCATTAAATAAATACTTGTTTTGTGCTGAGCACTATTCTAGGCACTGGGAATGCAACAGTTAACAGTTAACAAAATAGACCAACAACCCTTGCCTTTTTGTCACACCACTCTTTACTCTGTTCCAGCCACATACACCTCCTGTTTGTCCTTGGAACTAGCCAAACTGGCTCCCAACCTCAAGGCAATGTCTCTCTGGAATGCTTTTCAGAACCACCTGCTTCTCCTGTCAGGTCTTAGAACAAGAGCCACATTCTGAGAGCAGCCTTCTTTAACTCTCTGTCCAGAGTAGTTCCCCCAGTCACTCTCAATCACATTGTCCTGTTTTATTTTTCTCGTCGAGTTTAGGACTAACCCAGATTATCTTGTTGGTTTACATTTTCCCTTTATCTTCAATTAGAATGTAAGCCCAATGAGAAAAGGCATGGGGTTTTTTCTTTGCAGTACCTGGAACACCTAGAATAATGTCTATCCATTATAGTTGCTGCACTCATATTTATGGAATGAATGAATGAAACCATTAGTAAGAGAGGCTGAAGCACATGCTGAGAATTCTGGAGCCACATCCCGGATTACAAAAGAGGCTTGATTAGTAATGTCTACTAATCAATCAAGAGATTGATTAGTAATATCTGTCTTAGCACAGGCAGGAGACGTGGTCACAGCAACGGCCGTATTTGATATCCTGCATCTATGTGTATTTCAGGGGGCAATAGCCCAGGCCCACTCTACTAAAACTGCAGATAAGTCTGATGCTACAACAGGAAAAAGAACACGAAACAATGTCACTGTGGAATAGTTTAACTGCCAACATCTCCACTTCCCCTGGCACACCTCTGACAAGCTCCAAAAGATGGAAAAGGCACTGAGACTAGGGCAATGAGCTTCGCTGAGCTGGTAAGGTAAGTTCTTCATTTCACAGGGGTTTTCAGAGCCACTAAGTATCAGATGCACCTTCCTAAAGAACTAGGAATGCAACAAGGCTCTGTTCCCACCTGCTTTATCCTTGTTCTGCTGATTTGTCATTGAAACAAAGCTAAGTTGATTTACAATCCAGTAGCTTAACTTCCGGAGAAGGCAATGGCACCCAACTCCAGTACTTTTGCCCGGAAAATCCCATGGATGGAGGAGCCTGGTGGGCTGCAGTCCATGGGGTCGCTAGAGTTGGACACGACTGAGCGACTTCACTTTCACTTTTCACTTTCATGTATTGGAGAAGGAAATGGCAACCCACTCCAGTGTTCTTGCCTGGAGAATCCCAGGGACGGGGGAGCCTGGTGGGCTGCTGTCTAGGGGGTCGCACAGAGTTGGACACGACTGAAGCGACTTAGCAGCAGCAGCAGCAGCTTAACTTCAAATCTGTAAGGGCTTTTGTGGTCAGTCAACTCAGGAGCCACAGAAAAGTTTTGTAGTGGAGCTACAAGGGCAAACAGCAAGATGGCTCAATTTATTTTAAGAAAGGGGACAATATTAGTCAATTGATTTGTCAGTAAATTGAGGGGGAGATACTAGAACCTGAAAGATCACTTTAAAAGCAACTATAGTAAAGTACATAATGAGTTAAGGAAGGCTTCTGCCTAGCATGGTAAAAAAATCCAAAAAAAAGAGAGATGAGAGACAATACAAAAAAAGAAAACTGATTGCATGTGACAGGTAGGTGAGAGGGGAAAGTAAATGATGATTTAAATGTTTTGAGATGAGCTGAAAATAAAAACGACACCACCATTGATGTTCCTGAGTACATCAGGAGGTGTAATTAATTTCTGATGAAAGATGACTTCAGTGCTAAATATGTTAAATTTGAAGTGTCAGTCAAATTTGTAAGCCAGGTATTAAGCAAATAATTGGAGTTATCACTTTGAAGCTCAGAAGGCAGTTACAGATTGGAGATTAGGATCAGAAATTTTGATCCCAGGATATTGGATGAGGACATTCAAAAATCAAAATTGTGATTTCCCTGATGGTCCAGTGGTTAAGACTTCCCAATGCAGGGAGAGCTAAGATCCCACGTGCCTCCTGGCCAAGAAAACCAAAACATAAAACAAAAGCAGTATTGTAACAGATTCAATAAAGACTTTAAAAAAATCAAAAAATATATATATTGAAAAAAATCCAAGGACAACTAAAAGCCAAGGGCTAGCCTTATCTCCATTTGTAGGGAGTGGATAGGGTGGAATTAAAAGAAAAAGAGAACACACAGGGTGCGCCAGAAGCCTGGGGTAATGTGTTTTTCAAGCCAAGGAGGTAAGCCTTTCAAAAAGGAAAGATGATCAAACTTGGTGAGAAAAGACATCTGACCTAGAAATTAGATCATTTGGAGATTTTGGAGACAGATGTTTTAGATTGTAACAGGGCTTAAGCCAGATTACAGTGTAAGGCATTAAGTGAGAGTCTGTGTGAGATGAAAAAATAAAGGCCACAAGCACATAATCTTCTGACAAGCTGGCCAGGAGAGCGAATGAGAAACGATGGTCACTTAAAGGGTTCTCGGAGTTCAGAGAAAATATTTTCAAGATGAGAAACCCTGCACACCTTTGTACACAGAAGAGGAAAGGGGAAGGAGAAGGAGAATTGGAAGTTTCAGGAAAAAGGTGAAGTACGCGTACAGTCATAGCTGTGACCTAAGGCAGCTGATTGTGGGCTTTTCAGGTCCCAAAATATTAAACATGGAGACATTAAGAAAAGCAGAAAAACAAGATCGTGCAGCTAGAATGCTGGAATGGTGGGGAAGGAGCAAAAGACAAGGAGTGGTAGACAAAAAATCACTAAAAAGAAAGGGAACAAAAAGGAGCTCTGTGAAGTCTTTTTTTTTTTCAACAAATATGCATATTTTAAAATGTTATTGAAGTATATTTGATTTACAGTGTTAATTTCTGTTGTACAGTGACTCAGTTATACATATATATACACTCCTCTTCATAATTCTTTTCATTATGGTTTATCACAGAATATTGAATATAGTTCCCTGTGCTCTACAGGAGGATCTTGTTGTCGTAAAGTCAAAACAACAGCAAAGGTGTTCCCAGGAAGCTGCAGCTCTGCTGAGCTCTCTGGGGCTGAAGTAGACCTTGGAGACACTATTTTGGGCTCTGTGTGCTCCTGACGTATCTACGCTTTCAACTCTTCTGAGTGGAGCAGGGAGTCCAAAGGCTCAGATCCTCCCCTTATCCTCCTAAGTAACACCACTGCCTCTCTAGCCTGGAACTGTCTTATTACACCAACTGAACACATGCTGACACCAGGTTCATGTCCAGCAGCAAAGAGCATGGCCATTAGGGACTTAGGGCATTGCACTGCTAGAGTGAAAATGTTTCTACTTCCTTTTTTTCCTCAACTCCCCCACCCCAATACAACAAGGAGAGACATAGCCATCTCAGTAAAATTGAGAGAGGTTAGTGTACATGAAGGAAATGAAGATGAAGGGCTGGTGAGTGAATTAACTGAGGGAGACGTGCATGCGAAGCAAGATGGTGTACCTAACATCACTCCAGAAAAGATCAAGAGCGGAGGTATTGTGCAAGGAGAGGGGCAGCTGGAGGGCTGAAAATGGAGCCGTTAGATCCCAGCTTTCCATCCTAAGTACAGACTGGCTCTACTCATCTGCTAGCTCCACAGGAAACTTATTCTCTCTGGAGAAATGGATCCAAAGAGGCTACTGCCTTGGGAATAGCATGTATGGAGAAGAATGTGGGTGAAGCAGGGAACTAAAAGTTAACTAAGTAAATCAGATTCTGCATAGCCAGCAGTGGGACCCCCAATGCTCTCCCAGGCTAGTTCCAGAACTCCATCAGGGTACCTGGTAGTAACACTCCATCTGTTACAAGCTATGCCTATACACATAAAGATTCCAGACAGCTTCTTAGTGATTTATTCTTTTATATATATAATATATATTTAAGGTAAATATATTTATATTAAAATATAATATATTTATTATATATATAAATGTATATAATATAAACACATTATATATTATAATATATTTATATAAAATATATTTAATATAAATGTATTTATATTAAGTATAAATACATAAATATAAATGTTTATAAATACATGTATAAATATATAAATCTTATTTTATATCAAATACAAAATATATTTAATATATTAATATAAAATATATATATTTACTCTTCCTTTTTTATTGGAGGATAATTGCTGTACAATGTTATATTGGTTTCTGCCATACATCAATGCAAACCAGCCATAATTATACATGTATCCCCTTCCTCTTGAGCCTCCCTCCCGGCCCCATTCCCACTCCACCCTTCTAGGTCATTACAGAGCTCCCGGCCGGGCTCCCCGTGTTATACAGCAGTTTCTCACTAGCTGTCTGTTTTACACATGATAGTGTATATATGTCAATGCTACTTTCTTAATTTGTCCTACCCGCCCCTTCCCCTGCTGTGTCCACTAGTCCATTCTCTGGTCTGCATCTCCATCTCTTCTCCGTAAACAGGTTCATCATTATTTTTCTAGATTCCATATATATGCATTAATATACAATATTTGTTTTTCTTTTTCTTCACTCTGAATAACAGGCTCTAGGTTCATCCACCTCACTATAGCTAACTCAAATTCATTCCTTTCTATGGCTAAGTAATATTCCATAGTATATACATACCACAACTTCTTTATCCATTCATCTAATGATGGACATCTAGGTTGCTTCCACGTCCTTGGAATAGTGATTCACTCTTAAATATAAAGGAACGCAGCAGGAAGCACCAGACAGGTGAAGGGGACCTCCTCATGGAAGAGTCCAAAAGCCATCATTAATAATTTAAATCAAGAGAAAACATTGCATCTATGATACAAGAAAAGGATACGGATAAATACTGGAACAATTCATTTCAGTTCAGTCACTCAGTCGTGTTTGGCTCTTTGCAACTCCATGGACTGCAGCACACCAGGCTTCCCTGTCCATCACCAACTCCCAGAACAATGGAGAGCCAAAAAAAGAACCCTTGAAAATTAAGAATATGATAACAAGTAAAAATAAAAATTTTAAATTGGCAAAAGTATTGGAAAATAAGAAAATCTCTCAGAAAACAGTACAAAAAATAAATAAAGCATTGGAAAAGAGGAAAGAAAAAATAAGGAAAATTTAGGAAATCAAACATCCAACTTCTAGGTGTCCAAGTGAGAGAATGGAGAAAATCTAAAATGTCTTGGTGTTTAAGGACATGCATTTCTAATTAAATCGGTCTGAGAAGCACAATAATGATTTTTTTTAAAAAAAGCCAAAGTAAGGCACGCCATTGTAGAACTTCAGAATCCTAAAGATAAAGATAAGATTTTCTAGCTTCCAGAAGTCAGGGAAAAAACAAACAAACAAACAAGAATCAAAGTAGCCTTGGACTTCTCAAAAGAAACACTGAAAATTAGAGAAGAGTGGAGCCACACCTTCAATATTCTGAAGGAAAATTATTTTCAACCTAGAATTCTGTACCCACCAAACTAATAATCACGAGGGACAGCAGAATAGACATTTCAGACATTAAAGGTCCTTTTAAAAGTGTTTTCCAGGTACCTGAAGTTATAAAAATGTGTTCCATGAAAACAAGGAAGTAAACCCCAAAAAAGAGAAAATGTAGATTGCATGAAACAGAGGACAGAAGGCAGAATAAATACAAAGGGAATTTGTAGGATTATAGCAAAAGGAAATCTCAGGATGCAGCCAATTTAGGGCAGAGCATTCCAGACTGGGGCATGGGTGGGGGACTTCCCTGGTGGCTCAGAGGGTAAAGAATCTGCCTGCAATGCAGGAGACCTGGATTAGATCCCTGGGTGTGGAAGATTCCTTGGAGAAGGATATGGCAATTGACTACAGTACTCCTACCTGGAAAATTTCATGGAGGAGCCTGGTGGGCTACAGTTCATGGGGTCGCAGAGTCAGACACAACTAACACACACTCCCTCATTCCAGATGGGAGAATGAGGATAGATGGCTTCAGGATAAATGTCTCCAGGAAACAAATAAAACACAAAAGGAACAGGGGAATATCCAATATACTTTGTTGAGAGAGATTTTATAGGGATTTAGGAGTCAATAAGAAAACTTATTGAAACCATAATTACAGAAAACTAGCCAATCTGATCACATGGACCACAGCCTTGTCTAACTCAATGAAACTAAGCCATGCCATGTGGGGCCACCCAAGATGGACAGGTCATGATGGAGAGGTCTGACAGAATGTGGTCCACTGGAGAAGGGAATGGCAAACCATTTCAGTATTCTTGCCTTGAGAACCCCATGAACAGTATGAAAAGGCAAAATGATAGGAAACTGAAAGAGAAACTCCCCAGGTCGGTAAGTGCCCAATATGCTACTGGAGATCAGTGGAGAAATAACTGCAGAAAGAATGAAGGGATGGAGCCAAAGCAAAAACAATACACAGTTTTGGATGCGACTGGTGATAGAAGCAAGGTCCGATGCTGTAAAGAGCAATATTGCATAAGAACCTGAAATGTTAGGTCCATGAATCAAGGCAAATGGGAAGAGGTCAAACAGGAGATGGCAAAAGTAAATGTCGACGTTCTAGGAATCAGCACACTAAAATGGACTGGAATGGGTGAATTTAACTCAGATGACCATTATATCTACTACTGTGGCAGGAATCCCTTGGAAGAAATGGAGTAGCCATCATGGTCAACAAAAGAGTCTGAAATGCAGTACTTGGATACATCTCAAAAATGACAGAATGATCTCTGTTTGTTTACAAGGCAAACCATTCAATATCATGGTAATCCAAGCCTATGCCCCAACCAGTAACGCTGAACAAGCTGAAGATGAATGGTTCTACGAAGACCTACAAGACCTTCTAGAACTAACATCCAAAAAAAATGTCCTTTTCATTATAGGGGACTGGAATGCAAAAGTAGGAAGTCAAGAAACACCTGGAGTAACAGGCAAATTTGGCCTTGGATAACGGAATGAAGCAGGGCAAAGGCTAATAGAGTTTTGCCAAGAGAATGCACTGGTCATAGCAAACACCCTCTTCCAACAACACAAGAGAAGACTCTACACATGGACATTACCAGATGGTCAACACCGAAATCAGATTGATTACATTCTTTGCAGCCAAAGATGGAGAAGTTCTATACAGTCAGCAAAAACAAGACCGGGAGCTGACTGTGGCTCAGATCATGAACTCCTTATTGCCAAATTCAGACTTAAATTGAAGAAAGTACGGAAAACCACTAGACCATTCAGGTATGACCTAAATCAAATCCCTTATGATTATACAGTGGAAGTGAGAAATAGATTTAAGGGCCTAGATCTGATAGAGTCCCTGATGAACTATGGACAGAGGTTCATGACATTGTATAGGAGACAGGCATCAGGGCCATCCCCATGGAAAAGAAATGCAAAAAAGCAAAATGGTTGTCTGAAGAGGCCTTACAAATAGCTGTGAAAAGAAGAGAAGCAAAACGCAAAGGAGAAAAGGAAAGATATAAGCGTCTGATGAAGAGTTCCAAAGAATAGCAAGGAGAGATAAGAAAGCCTTCCTCAGTGATCAATGCAAAGAAATGGAGGAAAACAACAGAATGGGAAAGACTAGAGATCTCTTCAAGAAAATGAGAGATACAAAGGGAACATTTCATGCAAATATGGGCTCAATAAAGGACAGAAATGGTATGGACCTAACAGAAGCAGAAGATATTAAGAAGAAGTGGCAAGAATACGCAGAAGAACTGTACAAAAAAAAATCTTCACGACCCAGATAATCACAATGGTGTGATCACTCACCTAGAGCCAGACATCCTGGAATGTGAAGTCAAGTGGGCCTTAGAAAGCATCATTATGAACAAAGCTAGTGGAGGTGATGGAATTCCAGTTAAGCTGTTTCAAATCCTGAAAGATAATGCTGTGAAAGTGCTGCACTGAATATGCCAGCAAATTTGGAAAACTCAGCAGTGGCCACAGGACTGGAAAAGGTCAGTTTTCATTCCAATCCCAAAGAAAGGCAATGCCAAAGAATGCTCAAACTACCACACAATTGCACTCATCTCACGTGCTAGTAAAGTAATGCTCAAAATTCTCCAAGCCAGGCTTCAGCAATATGTGAACCGTGAACTTCCAGATGTTCAAGCTGGTTTTAGAAAAGGCAGAGGAACCAGAGACCAAATTGCCAACGTCCGCTGGATCATCGAAAAAGCAAGAGAGTTCTAGAAAAACATCTATTTCTGCTTTATTGACTATGCCAAAGCCTTTGACTGTGTGGATCACAATAAACTGTGGAAAATTCTGAAAGAGATGGGAATACCAGACCACCTGACCTGCCTCTTGAGAAACCTGTATGCAGGTCAGGAAGTAACAGTTAGAACTGGACATGGAACAACAGACCGCTTCCAAATAGGAAAAGGAGTATGTCAAAGCTGTATGTTGTCCCCCTGCTTATTTAACTTCTATGCAGAGTACATCATGAGAAACGCCGGGCTGGAAGAAGCACAAGCTGGAATCAAGATTTCCAGGAGAAATATCAATCACCTCATATATACAGATGACATCACCCTTACGGTAGAAAGTGAAGAGGAACTAAAAAGCCTCTTGATAAAAGTGAAAGTTTTATTTCACTTAATAAAAGTGAAAGTGAAAAAGTTGGCTTAAAGCCCAACATTCAGAAAACGAAGATCATGGCATCTGGTCCCATCACTTCATGGGAAATAGATGGGGAAACAGTGGAAACAGTGTCAGACTTTATTTTTTTTTTTGGCTCCAAAATCACCGCAGATGGTGATGGCAGCCATGACATTAAAAGACGCTTCCTCCTTGGAAGGAAAGTTATGACCAACTTAGATAGCATATTAAAACACAGAGACATTACTTTGCCAACAAAGGTTCGTCTAGTCAAGGCTATGGTTTTTCCTGTGGTCATGTATGGATGTAAGAGTTGGACTGTGAAGAAAGCTGAGTGCCGAAGAATTGATGCTTTTGAACTGTGGTGTTGGAGAAGACTCTTGAGAGTCCCTTGGACTGCAAGGAGATCCAACCAGTCCATCCTAAATGAGATCAGCCCTGGGATTTCTTTGGAAGCACTGATGCTGAAGCTGAAACTCCAGTACTTTGGCCACCTCATGCAAAGAGTTGACTCATTGGAAAAGACTCTGATGCTGGGAGGGATTGGGGGCAGGAGGAAAAGGGGACGACAGAGGATGAGATGGCTGGATGGCATCACCAACTCAATGGACATGAGTTTGGGTAAACTCCAGGAGTTGGTGATAGACAGGGAGGCCTGGCATGTTGCGATTCATGGGGTCCCAAAGAGTCGGACACGACTGAGCAACTGAGCTGAGCTGAGGAAAACTTAAAGATTTGAGATAAAGGGTTTGAGTTTTCCAGTTTACGTGTAAAGAACTGGGAAGTCATCACTTCCATCCTCACAATAAGAAAAAAAGCTGAACAAACTGAAAATCAATGGCTCTTCTTAGATGCATCAAAGAAGTGAGGTCATGGGGCAAACTGCTGCCCTGAAAACTGGAAAGACAGACGGGGAACTACAGAGGAGCATAACCTACCAGGCGCAGAAGCCCACAGCTGTAGCCAATAGAGTAGGAAACCTTAACACAGTAATTGATAGATCTCTGGAGATTCAGTTGGGGCAAGCTTGAGAGTTAAAAGCTCTGAAAGTGAATTTTCTCAGTCATGTCGGACTCTTTGCAACCCCAGGAACTGTAGCCCAACCAGGCTCCTCTGTCCATGGGGATTTTCCAAGCAAGAATACTGGAGTGGGTTGCTATTTCCTTCTCCAAGGGATCTTCCCAACCCAGGGATCGATCCCAGGTCTCCCACACTGCAGGAGATGCTTTACCATTTGAGCCACCAGGGAAATTCCTGGGAAAAGGAAAAAGCTCTGAAGGGACCCAATTTTAAGCAACCCCCACTCTTTTGCCAATTTTATTTCCATGAGCCCTACCATATTCTTACTGTGAAAGGAGAAAAATCCCCTCTTGCTCCTGAGAAGGGGAAAAGTAACTATTCTAAAAATGTACCCATACATAATATCAATAGTTTGTAGGTAAAAAATAGATAAGGAATGAGAACATACTCCATAGCACAGGGAACTCCACTAAAGGCACTGAGGTGACCTGAATGGGAAGGAAGGGGAAAGGGAGGGGATATATGTACATGTAGGGCTGATTCATTTTACTGTAAAGTAGAATCTAACACAACTTTGTAAAGCAACTCTATCCAATAAAACTTAATTAATAAGTAAATAAAATGCACCCATCACTCTCTGTCCTCCTCAGCAAGACTTGCCCTCAAGGGAAACTGTTGTTCCAGAGCCTGGTCAACCTGTGTAAATCTTCCAACTTTAGAAAAGGGTAATTTATCACCATCTATAAAAAATACACATACCCAGGCCATCTGATCCAGAAATTCCACTTCACGGACTCTATCTTATACCAATAGTAGCAAAAAAATGCATAAAGATATACATGCACACACACCCATTGCGGTGATGTTTGCAAAAGCAGACAATAGGGAAATCCCCAACTGGAGAATGTTACATAAATTATGTTGCAAATTTAGATTAAAAAAAAAAAAAAAACATCTCTTGTGGTTGAAAATACTTATCTTTGAGACATGGAATCAGAGGGGGAATTTTTTTCCTTTTGTCTTTACTTTATAAATACTAACTCTCCATCCCTTACCCCAGAAGAGAAAGAAAAAGGACAGGAAGAGAGGAAAAAGGAAACACGTCAGCTAAATAACTGCATTAGGATTAACTCAGTTTTGAAGTACCTTTAGGTGCAGTGATAAACAAGGATTGATGCTATGTGAATGGAAATGATCTCTGATTTAAGTGTTTTATTCTCCCTAATTCTTTTCTTTCTCAACTGTACCTTGTGGGGGAGGGGGGGGGGAAGCTGTGCTATAACATAAAAGGAAATTCCAAACAAGCAACCCATATTCTGATGAAGGCTGCATCAAAAAAAGAAAGAGCTGCATCTTGAGGAGCAGATGGTAATGACAGAGAAAGGGCAGTGAAGGAAGGAAGGACAGGGAAGCCAGGTCTCAGCAATCATTCCTGTGGTCATCTACTGATGACCCCCTGGTGACGCCGGCTCCCAGCACTTGGCAGCAACAAGAAGGGGAGTGGTTTCCTGTTCCTGGAAGCACAGCCTCCACCGTGTTTTGAAAAGCCCCATCCCAACCATTGTGTGAGTGACTTAACATCCTTTCATAAACAAATCCTTTTTCTGCTTAAACTGGCCAGAGTGGGTTCTGATGTTTGATACTGACCATGACCTATGCACCTAATCTTATGGCTTTATCCAGCCTGGGACTCCACCCTAAAAAAAAAAAAAAAAAAAAAGGAATCTTGGAAGGAAGCTTTGGAATCATATGATCTAAACTCCCACCGGTGGAGGAGTCTCCTCCAGTCCTCTCAGACTTCTGCCTAAACATTCCCTGTGACTGTGACGGGGAGATCGCTACCTGGTGGAGACACAGCAAGTCAAATATCACCCCTCCCACAGAATCTGCCTTGCTGCACCTTCCACCAGAGAGTCTGAGCTCTGTCCCCAGGAGCCACACACCGCTGGTGTAGGGCATTAGCATCTTTGTGGTTTGGAGGAAGCACATGTCTCTCCATCTCTCTCTCTCTGTGCTCCTGCAGCATTTTCTCTAGTGGACTTCTCAAGGGCAGAGCCTGGGGCCCTCCTGCCTTGCAAAGTGCTCAGGAAACACTGGTGGAATGAATAAACAAACGAGCGGCAGTTTAATATCTCCCCTTAGGTGCTGTAGCAGCTATAGTATAGTTGAGCTTGTGACCAATCATTCTTACAAAACTCCAACCTATGGTCACTGAAGTACTGGCCCCCCCAGTCCTGCTCCCTATGGTGGGAGGAAGGGAGAGACCCTCTGCACCCTTGTAGGAAGTGTGACCTGGGAATGGCGTCAGAGGAGATGAGCCGTAAGCGGGCAATACTGAGAGGGACATACTGTGGCCCAGGCTTCAGCGCATTCTGAGGCTTGAGAAACCTGGAAAGCAGAAACAGGAATGAAATGGGAGCTGTTACCAGTGTGCACTATCCAACGAGCTGACTGAACCTCCTCGGGAGGAGAGCAAGAGTTCAGGGGACTGACCTGGGGCTGTGTCATCAGTATGGGACAAGATCCTCTGGGAACAACCACTAGAATGCCAGAGGCGAGGTCAGTCTGGCCTGATCTAAAATTAAATGTACAGCAACCAGACCAAAACCTGAAACTTATTTAATATTCCAAGGAATTTATTCACTCATTCAACAAGAAAGAGAGTTCTCTCACCTGAACCCATCCCTGTGCAGTGCTGTGCTTAGTCAGGTCCAACTCTTGGCGATCCCATGGACTGGAGCCCACCAGGCTGCTCTGTCCATCGGATTTCCCAGGCAAGAATACTGGACTGGTTTGTCTTTTCCTCTTCCAGCAGATCTTCCCCACCCAGGGATCGAATCCACATCTCCTGCATTAGCAGGTGGATTCTTTACCACTGAGCCACCAGGGAAGCCCCCAAACCCAACCCAGCTTGTACCCTAATCTCAGACTTCCAGCCGCCAGACCTGTGAGAAAATTCATTTCTGTTGTTGAAGCCACCCAGTCTAGGTATTTGGTTACTGCTGCTGCTGCCAAGTCGCTTCAGTCGTGTCCGACTCTGTGCGACCCCATAGATGGCAGCCCACCAGGCTCCTCCGTCCATGGGATTCTCCAGGCAAGAGTACTGGAGTGGGGTGCCATTGCCTTCTCCGGTGATTTGGTTACTAGGTAAGCCCAAGCTAACATACCAGGTGGGCCCAATGTAATCACGGGTCCTTATAAGGGAAATAGGGAGGAAAAGAATAGAAGGTGTCCGTTACATCATCAGAGAAGATGTAATGATGGAAGCAGGGATTGTCATGAAGCACAGCCATGAGGCAAGGAATGTCAGCAGCCTTTCGAAGGGACAAAAGCAAGGGAAAATATTTTCCCTAGAACCTCCAGAGGGAGGAACACAACTCTGCCGACAAGTTAACATTCGAGCTGTAAGATAATTAATGTGTTGCTTTAAGCCACCACACTTGGGGTAATTTGTTACAGCAATGATGGGAAACAAAACACCTACTATGTGCCAGGTGTTGTCCTATGCATTTCACATAGAGCAGCAATAAAGTCCTTATTCTCATGCCAAGTATATTCTAGTGAAAGGAGACAGAAACAAGCAGCTTATTAAGTAAATTTTTTTTTTTTAGTATTTAGTATATTCAGAGGAGATACATGCTATAGGGAGATAAACAGGAAAGAGAGCAGGACTGCCAGGCTGACAAGACTGCTTGCAGTTTTACACGGTATGGTCAGGATGAGCTTCGTTGAGGAGGCAGCATTTCAGCAGAGATCTGGAGGAGGTGAGAGTGAGCCATGAATATATCTGGTCAAAGAATAAACGACAGAGGGAAGAGCCAGTGCGGAGGGCTTTGTTCAGGGTGTGCCTGACCCACTCAGGATCAGCAAGGAGGCCGTTGAGGCCACAGCAGAGAACACTGGCTCTTGCTCTGGGTGCGAAGGGAAACAGGAGGGTTTGAGCAGAGACGTGACGTGAACCCGTGTTGCTTCTAAAGGATCCGGCCTTGCCTGCTCTTTCGGGAAAAGATGGGAGAGGTAAGGGGGCTGGGAACAGGATGGCTGGTAGCCGTGGAAGTGAGGAGTCAGATTTCTGGATCTATTTGGAAAGCAGAGATTAAACATTTCTTGACGGTTAGAAGTGCCTTTGAGAAAGAGAAGTAAAGAATGACTCCAGAGTTAAATTAGGTTGAAAAAGTGAATATGTTATTCGGTCAGTCATGTCTGCCTCTTTGAGACCCCATGAACTGTAGCCTTCTAGGCTCCTCTGTCCATGGGATTTTCCAGGCAAGGATACTAGAATGGGTTGCTATTTCCTTCTCCAGGGTAAATTAGGTTAAATTGGGTTAAATTAGAAGCAAAACATATAACAACTTGTTAAAATTCCAATTAACAAGTCCAAAGTAATTCTGTTACCATTAAACATGTAAATAAAAGAAGATAGAATTTGGGCCGTCCATTAAAGAAATAAAAATTAAGAGAGAGGAGTTTTGGTCTTAAGTTGCAAGGTGTTGGTGAGGATTCAGGGGGAGAGATTCTCTTAAATGCTGCTTATATGAACTGAGTGCAGGTTTAGCTGTACCGTGTGCGTCGTGCTTAGTCGCTCAGTCGTGTCCGACTCTTTGAGACCCCATGGACTGTAGCCCACCGGGCTTCTCTGTCCATGGGGATTCTCCAGGCTAGAATACTGCAGTGGGTTGCCATGCCCTCCTCCAGGGGATCTTCCCAACCCAGGGATCAAACCCAGGTCTCCCGCATTACAGGCAGATTCTTTACCATCTGAGCCATGAGGCAACAACAACAAAAAACAGTGGGTTGGCCAAAAAGTTCATTCAGATTTCTCCATAAGATGTCATGCAAACCCAAGCAAACTTTTTGGCCGACCCAATGCATGCGTTAAAAACAGTATGGAAGTTTATTTCTCACTCCCACGACAATCTAGGAGAAGACACCCCTGGGTCTGTCCTGGCTCTGCCATCCCCAGCATGTTTCCCAGGTTTTCCTGTTATCACCATTTCTCAGCCGTCAGCAAGGGAATCAACAGGAGGATGTCCAGAGTACAGATCTATCAAGTAAGGACCCAGAGTTGCAAACATATCCTGCCCTGCACATCCCACTTGCCAGAACAAATCTTAGGGCCATACGTAGTCGCAAGGATGCTAGGAAATTAATCTGCAGCTGGAACGCTGGGTGCCAGCTGCAACTTGGGGAGATCTATCACCCTGAGACAGAGGGAAGCATGGACATCACAAGAGACTTGGCAACCTCTGCTGTACCATCACCAGGGGTAAAACTGATGCAGCGTTTCCCACGAGCAACTGGGCAAGATGGATTGAAAACTTTGAAATGTTGAATCACAACTTCACTTCTAAAAATTAACCTAAGGAACTCATCATGATATTTTGCCCAGTGTTGAGGATATACATTTTAAATTAAATTCGAAACAATACAACATTCTAGGGAGTCAGAGAATTAGAGTCTAACATTTGCCTCATATGTTTAAGCCTATTTACTTGTCTGTTTCCCTGCCCTAAAATATGTGAATCTTGAGGACTGGGGTGGTTTCATATTCATTTTTGATCCCATGGGGTTCAGCACTCAATATGTATTTGAAAAATAAATGAATAAAGAAAGAGTCGTGAGTATGAACAAATATTTAGCTACAAGAATAGCTATTGTAAAATAACTGAATGTAGCAAAAAAACTGAAACAACATTAACATTCAACAAGAGATGGTTGGTACAATAAATTATATGCATGATGGACTTTAATGTGGTTATTCAAAATGTCACTGTAGTAGGCCATGCAATGACCTAGAAGGTTTACTACATACGTTAAGTGTTAAAAGAGCAGGTTATACAATTTTAGGTAAATTATGATACAATTTATTCTTCAAAACACACATATTGATAGTAGTCAGGAAAATGTATACCAAAATTTACCTCTAATTATTTTTTCTTTTTATCTCCCAATATGCTATCATACAAGGACATGATGACTATGTGTTGCTTTAAACTATATCTTTAAAAATGAGAAAATTATCTTGCTTTCAAATTGAACCCTGCTGCTCATTTCTCTTTCTCTCGGTGGTGATGATATTGGATACTCTCTCATCTCCAGGCTTAAAACCCTGGAGTCAGCTTTCATTTTTCTTTTCCCTTGCCTCTGATATGCAGTGATCAGGCAGACTGGGTTGGTTTTTTCTTCAAAACAGTTCTTATTTTTGTTCCTTCCCCCTTTCCTTCCACATCTCTGCTCTGTTCAGGCATTTATCATTTCTCCAAAAAGCAGAAGTTGATTTTCAAAGAATGAACATGTCTCAAATCATAACTGCAAAATGTGAAAGGAGACACTCCAGGAGAGAAATGGAAACACAGACAAGCAACATGACAGGAAAGCAGAGGTCAGGCAGGAGCCTCCTTGACCCTCATCGCTTCCTTAGGACACTGGTTTCTGCATTTTCCCTGTAGCCCCCAGGACTTTAAAAGGTGTTCCATCAGACTACAGACAGCTACTAGTTGTGAGATATCAGTTTTTAAGGTGATACATACAACATGAAGATAACGGTTACTGAGTGGTGTGTGTGATTACATTAAAGAAAATCCTATTGGGACTAAGTAGATAGCATGTTAATAAGCTAAAAATGCAGTGCTAAAAATGCCGTACTGTGAATGGCTGATAAAACTACACGCCTGGCTTCATTCTGAACCTGGGTTTGTCTCCCTGGGACATGAGAGCCTTCTTGTGAGACGTGGGGGCAGTGATTGCAAAGAAATTTTAAGGCACCAAGGGGACCACTGAACATCAATCTAATTCAAGCCAGTGGTGTCAGGAGTGTTCGTGCTGGGGCAGGTGGGTGTGTGGGCTATTAGCCTTCTGGCTTTGAATAGCCCCTCCCCCAGCTCTTCATAGCAGCTTCGGGACCCACCATGTCTCCCTGAGGGCATCTACCCCAGGTTCAAGTCAGCCCTCAGGTCCAGGAGGATCGGGAGGGTAGGGCATTCTAAGTCCTTTTTTGCTTGAAAGTTCTGTTCAAAGAGTATAAAATTGGGAGGGGGGGAAAAACTCCAATGGCTTCTTAAATTATTTTCCAGAACCTCCTAAAAATGAGAAATTTCTCAAGAAACTTAACGTACTATTCCTCTTCTGAATGGACCACCAGGGAAAATTAAGCAAAGCATTGCATTGAACAGAGCCTCCCTGCTCCTTTGGGTACAGCAGTTACTAGGTCACACCATTCTTGTTCACGTTGTTAGCTACAGCCCTTCCTCATATATTCCAACGTCAAGGAGTAGAAATTTCTCTGTCACCTAACCTCCCACTCCAGCTGCAAAACACCCACTAGAAAGCTCAGCTGATGGACCGCAGTAGGCTTCTCCTCCCTCTCCATCTACCAATGGGAGGGCCAGACTGGGGGTACCTTCCCATATTCATCCAGCAAAGGGCGTCCCTTACACTGCTCCGTGTGTCCTCTGAGGACTGGAAAAGCAGTTCCTTGATCAGAAAAATAGGATCTCAAGTGCCACAGGGCATCTAAGCCTGTGTGCCAAAACAAAAGATCCCATATGCTGCAACAAAGCACCCACATGCCACAACTGAGACTCGATGCAGACAAATAAATCAATGAATTTTTTAAACATCTCCAAAGTCTCAAAAAATTGTTCTGATGATATAAATTTAATTGATAAATAATGAAATATGAAATAAATTAAAAGATAAAAGAAAGGGTTTTTAAATGAATCTAGCAATGCAGGAGGCCTGGGTTCGAGCCTTGTGTCAGGAAGATCCCCTGGAGGAGGGCAAGGCTACTCACTCCAGTAGTCTTGCCTGGAGAATCCCATGGACAGAGGAGCCTGGGCTACAGTCCATTGGGTCACAAAGAGTTGGACACAAATGAGCAACTAACACTAGGAATAAGGCTAGAAATGTATACCAGCTAGATTTACACAGTGACTAGAAAGATCCACAAGAATTCACTAATGTCCCCAATAAAATGCAATTGACACGTGATGGATGGTGTTTTGAACGTGACATCTCATGCCCTTCCCTCCTTCCCAGAGCTCCTGTCTTCTGTGGCCCATCTTCATTCACTGATCACATATTATGGGAATGCACTGTGGAGTACGAAGATGTTCCTGACATATTCAGTTTCATTCCATTGCCACAAACTTTACTTAGTGCTCACATGAATTTTTCCCCTTATGAAGAAGACTTAACCTGTGGCAATAGCCCAGGTGACGCCCTTAACCCCAAGGGCCTGAGAGGATGGTTGAGTCATAGAAAACAGAGGAGGCAGACAGACCAACAACTACCAAACATGTTGTGTGTACCAGCTTAGAGACACAAATGAGAAATTTGGGTGACATGATTTCAAACATTCTTTCCAGTAATGATTTTATGATGACTCACTATTGTCTGCATTATGGATTAGCATGTGATTTCCTGTAAAATATTTCATGCTACTATTAAACTTCTGTATTATTTAATTTTACTTAAGTTTGAATGCTGTATCCCAAACTAGACTTGAAGTTTTTTAAGACAGTCTGTTCTTACCTTTTTTCACTTCCTTTACACCAGTGCCTGTGGAGTGGGAACTCAGTGACTACGTGTTTATTGAAATTGAATGTCAATTACTTCCAAATAAACAAACATCCAAGCTCTATCTGCTTCCTGGTTTACCTTCCTTATACACTAAATATTGGTGATGCAGAATATCTATGTCTAGAGAAGTTGCTGACCTGAGAGGAAACACAGTCCCACCCATCAGTAGAAAATTGGATTAAAGATTTACTGAGCATGGCCCTGTCCCTCAGAACAAGACCTGGTTTCCCCCAAGTCAATCTCTCCCATCAGGAAGCTTCCATAAACCTCTTATCCTTATCCTTCAGAGGGCAGACAGAATGAAAACCACAATCATGGAAAACTAATCAAACTGATCCCATGGATCACAGCCTTGTCTAATTCAGTGAAACTATGAGCCATGCAGTGTAGGGCCACCCAAGACGGATGGGTCATGGTGGAGAGTTCTGACAAAATATGGTCCACTGGAGAAGGGAATGGCAAACCACTTCAGTATTTTTGCCTTGAGAACCCATGAACAGTATGAAGAGGCAAAAAGATATGACACTGAAAGATGAACTCCCCAGGTCGGCAGGTGCCCAATATGCTACCAGAGAAGAGTGGAGAAATAACTCCAGAAAGAATGAAGAGATGGAGCCAAAGCAAAAACAACGTCCAACTGTGGATGTGACTGGTGATGGAAGTGAAGTCCGATGCTGTAATGAACAGTATTGCATAGGAACCGGAATGTTAGGTCCATGAATCAAGGCAAATTGGAAGAGGTCAAACAGGAGATGGCAAGGGTGAACATTGACATTTTAGGAATCAGGGAACTAAAATGGACTGGAATGGGTGAATTTAACTCAGAGGACCATTATATCTACTACTGTGGGCAAGAATCCTTTAGAAGAAATGGAGTAGCCATCATGGTCAACAAAAGAGTCCAAAATGCAGTACTTGGTGCAATCTCAAAAATGACAGGATGATTTCTGTTCGTTTCCAAGGCAAACCATTCAATATCACAGTAATCCAAGTCTAAGCCCCAACCAGTAATGCTGAAGAAGCTGAAGTTGAAGGCTCTATGAAGACCTACAAGACTTTCTAGAACTAACACCCAAAAAGGATGTCCTTTTCATGATAGGGGACTGGAATGCAAAAGTAGGAAGTCAAGAGATACCTGGAGTAAAAGGCAAATTTGGCCTTGGAATACGGGATGAAGCAGGGCAAAGGCTAGCAGAGTTTTGCCAAGAGAATGCACTGGTCATAACAAACACCCTCTTCCAAAAACACAAGAGAAGACTTTACACATGGAAATGACCAGATGGTCAATACTGATATCAGATTGATTATATTCTTTGCAGCCAAAGATGGAGAAGCTCTATACAGTCAGCAAAAACAAGACTGGGAGCTGACTGCAGCTCAGATCATGAACTCCTTATTGCCAAATTCAGACTTAAATTGAAGAAAGTAGGGGAAACTACTGGACCATTCAGGTATGACCTAAATCAAATCCCTTACGATTATACAACGGAAGTTACAAATAGATTCAAGGGATTAGATCTGATAGACAGAGTGCCTGAAAAACTACGGACAGAGGTTCGTGAACTTGTATAGGAGGCGGTGATCAAGACAATCCCCAAGAAAAAGAAATGCAAAAAGGCAAAATGGCTGTCTGAAGAGGTCTTACAAATAGCTGAGAAAAGAAGACAAGCTAAAGGCAAAAGAAAAGATATATCTATTTGAATGCAGAGTTCCAAAGAATAGCAAGGAGAGATAAGGACTTCCTCAGGGATCAATGCAAAGAAATAGAGGAAAACAATAGGATGGGAAAGACTAGAGATCTCTTCAAGAAAATTAGAGATACCAAGGGAACATATTGTGCAAAGATGGGCACAATAAAGGACAGAAATGGTATGGTATAACAGAAGAAGAAGATATTAAGATGAGGTGGCAAGACTACCCAGATCTATACACAAAAGATCTTCATGACCCAGATAATCATGATGGTGTGATCACTCACCTAGAGCCAGACATCCTAGAATGCAAAGTCAGGTGGGCCTTAGGAAACATCACTACAAACAAAGCTAATGGAGGTGATGGAATTCCAGTTGAGCTATTTCAAAGCCTAAAAGACGATGCTGTGAAAGTGCTGCACTCAATATGCCAGCAAATTTGGAAAACTCAGCAGTGGCCACAGGACTGGAAAAGATCAGTTTTCATTCCAATCCCAAAGAAAGGCAATGCCAAAGAATGCTCAAGAAGGAAAGAAAGTGAAGTCGCGCAGTCGTGTCCAACTCTTTGCAACCCCGTGGACTGTAGCCTATCAGGCTCTTCCATCCATGAGATTCTCCAGGCAAGAATACTGGAATGGGTTGTCATTTCCTTCTCCAGGAATCTTCCGGACCCAGGGATTGAACCCACGTCTCCCACATTGGAGGCAGACGCTTTAACCTCTGAGACACTAGAGAAGCAACGCTCAAACTACTGCACAATTGCACTGTCTCACTTGCTAGCAAAGTATTCTCCAAGCCAAGCTTCAACAGTACATGAACTGAGAACTTCCAGATGTTCAAGCTGGATTTAGAAAAGGCAGAGGAAACAGAGATCAAATTGCCAACATCTGCTGGATCATGGAAAAAGCAAGAGAGTTCCAGAAAAACATCTATTTCTGCTTTATTGACTATGCCAAAGCATTTGACTGTGTGGATCACAACCAACTGTGGAAAATTCTGAAAGAGATGGGTATACCAGACCACCTGACCTGCCTCTTGAAAAACCTATATGCTGGTCAAGAAGCAACAGTTAGAACTGGACATGGAACAACAGACTGGTTCCAAATAGGAAAAGGAGTATGTCAAGGCTGTATATTGTCATCCTGCTTATTTAACTTCTATGCAGAGTGTATCATTGGAAATGCTGGGCTGTATGAAACACAAGCTGGAATCAAGATTTCCAGGAGAAATATCAATAATCTCAGATATGCAGATGACACCACCCTTATGGCAGAAAGTGAAGAAGAACTAAAGAGCCTCTTGATGAAAGTGAAAGAGGAGAGGTGAAAGAGTTGGCTTAAAGCTTAACATTCAGAAAACTAACATCATGGCGTCTGGTCCCATCACTTCATGGGAAATAGATGGGGAAACAATGGAAACAGTGACAGACTTTATTTTGAGGGCCTCCAAAAATCACTGCAGATGGCCACTGCAGCCATGAAATTAAAAGACACTTGCTCCTCAGAATAAAAGTTAAGGACCAAACTAGACAGCATATTAAAAAGCAGAAACATTACTTTGCCAACAAACATCCATCTAGTCAAAGCTATGGTTTTTCCAGTAGTCATGTATGGATGTGAGAGTTGGACCATAAAGAAAGCTGAGCACCGAAGAATTGATGCTTTTGAACTGTGGTGTTGGAGAAGACTCTTGAGAGTCCCTTGGATTGCAAGGAGATCCAACCAGTCCATCCTAAAGGAAATCGGTCCTGAATATTCATTGGAAGGACTGATGATGAAGCTGAAACTCCAATCCTCTGGCCACCTGATGCAAAGAACTGACTCACTGGAAAAGACCTCGATGCTGGGGAAGATTGAAGGCAGGAGGGGAAGGGGACCACAGAGGATGAGATGGTTGGATAGTATCACTGACATGATGGACATGAGTTTGAGCAAGCTCCAGGAGTTGGTGATGCACAGGGAAGCCTGGCGCACTGTAGTCCATGGAGTTGCAAAAAGTTGGACATGACTGAGCGATTGAACTGAACTGAGGTTGCTGACAGAGATGATTTTCCTGCTGCTTTATAAGCATAAGCCTTTCTTTAAAAGGCATTTAAAGGCACATGGAATTATTATATTAAGGTAAAAGAGCAGGATACACAGTAGTATGCATAGAATATATCCAAATTTTAAGAGAGACAAATATGTCATTGGAAGTTCCAGACGTCACTAGCCTACAAATGCAAATGGCATCACACTAGTATTTAGATGCTTAAGTTTCTGTTCTCATTCCCTCCTGCAGAAACTGGGACTCCTCCTTAAAAGACTCTCCAAAAGGGACCCCCATGTGATCATATCTGACTCTCAGGTACAGGATGCTACCTGGTACCCAGCGTATTCCCCAGATGCTGTCCACTGCTGTGAAGCCACATGAAGGGCTAATAATGCCCAGCAGGAAATGCCAATGTCTGACCAAGTTGGGCTCTGTCCCTGGAGACATCACATTGCAGTGCCTGGAAATACAGCAGTGGCCTTCTCTCCGGCTCCAGCATGTTGTTGCCCATACCCCAAAGCTACATTCTTTGTGTCTCTAAACTCAGAAGTCCATAAAAGCAAGCCATCTTGTTGCTATTCCAACTCCTCTCTCCCTAAAGGCTGTGACTCTATCTGGAGGGCCTGGTGGGAAAGAGATACCACACTTTTTTCCCTGCTGCCTTGATCCTCATCTCTGTCTTCACTTGGGCCATCAGAGACACAACAAAATCCAACACACCCCTCTCTCTAAACATACCCTCTGGAGAACTGTGCCCTCAAGCACATCGAACACACATTTATGCCTAGAGAGGTCAGCAGCCCAGTCAATTTCCAAAGTCTAACTCAGAAGGACACAGTATGGGTTCAACGGTGACACCCTGTGACATACAGCTTCCCAGGTGGCTCACTGAAAAAGAATCTGCCTGTCAGTGCAGGAGACACAAGTTTGATCCCTGGGTTAGGAAAATCCTCTGGAGAAGGAAATGGCAACCAAACTCTAGTACTCTTACCTGGGAAATCCGATGGACAGAGGAGCCTGGTGGGTTACAGTCCATCGGGTTGCAAGAGTCTGGCATGACTGAGCAACTAAACAGCAACAATATACATATATATACACACGTGTGTGTGTGTGTGTGTGTGTATTTCAACAAAAAGACTAAAAGGAAATATACCAGGATATTAATACTCATTCCCTCTGTGGAGTAAGATTCCAAGTAATTTTAATTCTTGGATGTTTGTATAATCTCCAGATTTTCTAGATTATTAGTTTATCATCAGAAAAAAGTGTTGATTAAAAACATCTATATCAAGCCTGCAAGATAACCAGAGAGCTGCTCTTGTGAGTACTCCTGCAGAAGTCAGCGAGGCGAATGAGGAAACCATGAAGTGAACGCAGAGGTGTTACCATTGCATGGTTGATCTGCATAAAATCCAGCCAGATAGCTCATGTCCCAGGAAATGTCAGAATCTGCCGGGGTCCGTCCATTATCTTAGTTCATTAAGAGTAAAAAGCACACACCAAAACTGATTCCTGGCTGGCTTGTTGCTTCATGAGTCTCAAGATTCACAAAGGCAAGGAAGTTCATTGTAGGGGAAAAAATATGTAAGCCATTCATGTGTACCAATAGCTTTGGAATTAGCAGAAACCTCACAGGGAAAGCCATAGGAGTTGTCAGAGGCAGCCTAATGAAGACATCTGCCGAATAGAGAAATTTGGCTAGAAACATAACAAGACATTCAGACCATGCTGCAAAGAGAATATAGAGTATTGCTATGAAAAACTTAAAGAGTGCTGTGTGCAGTAATAAGCAGGAACTGACCGAAGCATCAGAGACAAAAGGAGGCAAGTTGGCTTGTAGAATAATAGTGTTCATGCAAAACATTGGCAAAACAAACTTTACAGTCTTTTAAGTTAAACATGATCCATATGTGTTCAAATAAGGAGAGTATGGGTCATAGTTATTTTGTGTCCTTCTAGAAAATAGGCACTGAGAAATCAAGGTTGTGATGTATACATTAAACAATAATTCAGCAAGGATGTGATGTGTTTCCTTAAAAAGATATAGAATGACATTTTATAAAGATGCATGCACCTCACATTATATGCAATATAGAATTTTCCTCTAGTACAGGAAAGAACACAATAGTACTCAATGAGACAATAGGAATGTTTCTTTAAGGCTGGTAAGAAGTGGATTCCTTTTTACAGTCTACAATTTGTTAAATTCACTATTTGGGCTATTGTTATGGAAATGTAAGCCACTTACAGAAATATGAATATAAGGAAATTTAAAACTCGTTATAGCAAGAGTAGAATTCTGCAAATACAGAAAGAAGAATAAAAATCATGACCACTATTATTCAGTATGTACAAAATTTTCAGCAACTTACATTCCAAGTAAATTTCCTTAAATCATGTTACACTGCAAACCAAAAAGGGACTGAAGTAAGGTAGAACAGGCATTTCCGAAAGAGGGAATAATGTGGAGAAATTGGTATTGTGTATCGACCTGTGTTTTTAAGTAGCCATCTTAAAAAAAAAAACAAACAGATAATCTTATCCTTTCATTTTCTTTTCTGCTCATCAAACTCAAGATAAATACCATCTCAGTATGCAGTAGTCTTCTGTCTGTAGAATATACCTCCAGCAATGTTGAGGGGAGTCAAAAAGTAAATGTGAGTGGGAATCCAGTTTGGAAGTTTCATTCTGTTCTTGAGTATCAAATGGCTGATAATGAAAACAGTATTTTCAGACACACTTAAAATCTAACCTGCTTTTTCAAGGCAGAAACACTTGAGTTAGTCACCTAATGCAAAGTGCATTCCTTTCAGGGTCACCTTGCCCCAGGGGGAGAGGCCCATTGCTGTGCTTGGTTGCCACCTCCAACCTCAGGCCTCCTGATGGGCTCTCCTGTATGCCTCTTCAGTTTTCACTATCAGGACTTAGGGCAATGGCTTTCAAACTTGATTTTAGCTGCAGAATCCCATCCCTTAAAAGGTGCCTTATAGAACTTCCCTAGTGGTCGAGTGGTTAAGAACCTGCCTGCCAATGCGTAGGACACAGGTTTGATCCCTGCTCTGGGAAGATTCCACATGCCGTAGAGCAACTAAGCCCATGAGCTACAACTACTGAGCCCACGTGCCCTAGAACCCGTGCTCCACAGCAAGAGAGAAACCCTTGCTCGCTGCAACTAGAGAAAGCCTGCACGCAGCAATGAAGACTCAAGGTAGCCAAAGAATAAATAAGTTCATTAAAAAAAAGCAAAAAAAAATTCTTTAAAATAAAGAAATAAAAGGAGCCTTATATATTAAACAATTCTCGCTCAGAACACTCCTGAGAGGTGGGAGGGACACAGACCCGTCCCCACCTCCTTCTCACACCTGAGGCACCTGGAGGATTTGGGAGCCAAGCTGGAGGAGCTTGGCCCAGGGTGATGAACCAGACTCAGAGCTGGGTATTAATGGTTCCCGATGGACTTGAAGCTTCAAGGATAGTTTGTAGAACAAGAAAAATACTTTTCCTCTGACTTTATTCTATAACTCTTGTCAAGCTCTGTAAATTCGGCCAGAACTCTAAGTTTTCTGTTGACCTTGTTTGTAGCCTTTTGTTTGTATCTGGCTATTTGCAGACACTCGAGGGGCCTTAGAAAATTTCAAAGAAGGTGCTCAAGACCCTTTTCTGACGCCCTCTCTTAACAGATGATCTAGCCCAGTGAGTCAGATAGAAATGTAATGTGAGCTACTCATATAACTTCAAGTTTCCTAGCAGCCAAATTAAAAAGTACAAAGAAACAGGTGAAATTAGTTTTAATAATATTTTTTGTTTAGTTCAATATATCCAATATGCTGCTGCTGCTGCTGCTAAGTTGCTTCAGTCGTGTCCGACTCTGTGCGACCCCATAGACGGCAGCCCACCAGGTTCCCCCGTCCTTGGGATTCTCCAGGCAAGAACACTGGAGTGGGATGCCATTTCCTTCTCCAGTGCATGAAAGTGAAAAGTGAAAGTGAAGTCGCTCAGTCGTGTCTGACTCTTAGCGACCCCATGGACTGTAGCCCACCAGGCTCCTCCGCCCATGGGATTTTCCAGGCAAGAGTGCTGGAGTGGGGTGCTATTGCCTTCTTGGACCCTTATTATCCACTGATTCTGTTTTTCAAATAGTTTCTTTGAGGCACAATTAACATACAACATTATGTTAATTTTTAAGTATATAACAAAATGATTCGATATTTGTATATATTGCAAACTGTCTCTCACCACATTTACAGAATTCTTTTTTGTGATGAGAACTTTTAAGATTTACTTTTAGGATTTGCATATGTTTTCAAATATGCAATATCGTATTATTAACAGTAGTCCCCATGCTATACATTACACCTCACAACTTATTTATTATGTAACTAGAGGTTTGTATCTTTTAATTCCGTTTACCATTTCACCCACCATCCAGTCCTGCCTCTGGCAACTACCAAACTGTTCTCTGTATCTGTGAGCTTGGGTTTTTGGGGAGATTTGTTTGTTTTTAGAGTTCAGATGTAAGTGACATCATATGGTGTTTGTCATCTTCTGCCTGACTTATTTCACTTAATATAATGCCCTCAAGGTCCACCTAAGATGTTGTGAATGATTTTATTCATTTCTAAGACTAAATAATAGTCCATATATACGTATATTTAAATTGAGGCTTAAATTGAAGAAAGTAGGGAAAACCACTAGACCATGCAGGTATGACCTAAATCAAATCCCTTATGATTATACAATGGAAGTTACAAATAAATTCAAGGGATTAGATCTGGTAGACAGAGTGCCTGAAAAACTATGGGTGGAGGTTCACGACATTTTACAAGAGGCAGTGATCAAGACAATCCCCAAGAAAAAGAAATGCAAAAAGGCAAAATGGCTGTCTGAGAAGGTCTTACAAATAGCTGAGAAAAGAAGACAAGCTAAAGGCAAAGGAGAAAAGGAAAGATATACCCATTTGAATGCAGAGTTCCAAAGAATAGCAAGGAGAGATAAGAAAGCCTTCCTCAGTGATCAATGCAAAGAAATAGAGGAAAACAATAGAATGGGGAAAACTAGAGATCTCTTCAAGAAAATTACAGATACGAAGGGAACATTTCATGCAAAGATGGGCACAATAAAGGACAGAAATGGTATGGTATAACAGAAGCAGAAGATATTAAGACAAGGTGTCAAGAATACACAGAAGGACTATACAAAAAAGATCTTCATGACCCAGATAACCATGATGGAGTTATCACTCACCTAGAGCCAGACATCCTGGAATGTGAAGTCAAGTGGGCCTTAGGAAACATCACTATGAACAAAGCTAGTGGAGGTGATGGAATTCCAGTTGAGCTATTTCAAATCCTAAAAGATGATGCTGTGAAAGTGCTGCACTCAATATGCCAGCAAATTTGTAAAACTCAGCAGTGGCCACAGGACTGGCAAAGGTCAGTTTTCATTCCGATTCCAAAGAAAGGCAATGCCAAAGAATGCTCAAACTACTGCACAATTGCACTCATCTCACACGCTAGCAAAGTATTGCTGAAAATTCTCTAAGACAGGCTTCAACAGTACGTGAACTGAGAACTTCCAGGTGTTCAAGCTGGATTTAGAAAAGGCAGAGGAAACAGAGATCAAATTGCCAACATCCACTGGGTCATCAAAAAATCAAGAAAGTTCCAGAAAAACATCTGTTTCTGCTTTATTGACTACACCAAGGCCTTTGACTATGTGGATCACAACAAACTGAAAATTTCTTAAAGAGAAGGAAATACCAGACCACCTGACCTGCCTCCTGAGAAATCTGTTTGCAGGTCAAGAAGCAACAGTGAGAACCAAACATGGAACAATGGACTGGTTCCAAATTGGGAAAGGAGTATGTCAAGACTGTATATTGTCACCCTGCTTATTTAATTTCTATGCAGAGCACATCATGCGAAATGCCGGGCTGGATGAAGCAAAGGCTGGAATCAAGATTTCCAGGAGAAATATCAATAACCTCAGATATACAGATGACACCACCCTTATACCAGAAAGCAAAGAAGAACTAAAGAGCCTCTTGATGAAAGTGAAAGAGGAGAGTGAAAAACTTGGCTTAAAACTCAACATTCAGAAAACTAAAATCATGGCATCTGGTCCCATCACTTCATGGCAAATAGATGGGGAAACAATGGGAAACAGTGACAGACTTTATTTTCTTTGGCTCCAAAATCACTTCAGATGGTGACTGCAGCCATGAAATTAAAACATGCTTGTTCCTTGGGAGACAAGGTAAGGACCAACCTAGACAGTATGTTAAAAAGCAGAGACATTACTTTGCTGACAAATGTCCTAGTTAAACTATGGTTTTTCCAATATTCATGTATGGATGTGAGAACTGGACTATAAAGGAAGTTGAGTGCCGAAGAATTGATGCTTTTCAACTGTGGTGTTGGAGAAGACTCTTGAGAGTCTCTTGGATTGCAAGGAGATCCAACCAGTCCATACTAAAGGAAATCAGTCCTGAACATTTATTGGAAGGACTGATGCTGAAGCTGAAACTCCATACTTAGGCCACCTGATGTGAAGAACTGACTCATTGGAAAAGACCCTGATGCTGGGAAAGATTGAAGGCAGGAGGGGAAGGGGACCACAGAGAATGAGATGGTTGGATGGCATCACCGACTCAATGGACATGAGTTTGAGCAATCTCCGGGAGTTGGTGATGAACAGGGAAGCCTGGCGTGCTGCAGTCCATGGGGTTGCAAAGAGTTGGATACCACTAAGAGACTGAACTGAACTGAACTGATATGTATATTTATCACATTTTCCTTGTCCACTCATTGGTGGACACAGGTTCTTTTCAAAAGCTTTTTTAGTCTGAGGTGGTCTCACTTGTTTATTTTTGCTTTTTTGACTTTGTTTTTGCTTTGAAATCCAAAAAATAATTGCCAAGACTGATGTCAAGGAGTTTGTGTTTTGTTCTAGATCTTTTAATGGTTTCAGGTCTTACTTTCAAGTCTTTAACGCATTTTGAGTTGACTTTTGTCTATGGTGTTACATAGTGGTCCAGTTTCATTCTTTTGCAAAGAGCTGTTCAGTTTTCTCAACACAATTTGTTGGAGACTGCTCTTTCCCCACTGTATATTCTTGGTTCTTTTGTTATAAATTAAATGACTACATATGTGTTGGTTTATTTCTGAGCTCTCTATTCTGTTCCATTGATCTATGTGTCTGTTTTTATGCCAATGTCATACTATTTTGATTACTATAGTTTTGTAATATCACTTGAAGTTAGGGAGTGTGATGCCTCCAGCTTTATTCTTCTTTCTCAAAATTGCTTTGGTTATTTGGGGGTTTTGTGGTTTTCTATGAATTTTCGGACTGTTTGTTCTTATTCAGTTGCTAAGTCATGTCTGATTCTTTGTGATCCCATGGACTGCAGCACACCAGGCTTCCCTCTCCTTCACTATCTCCCAGAATTTGCTCAAACTCATGTCCATTGAGTCGGTGATGCCATCCAACCATCTCATTATCTTCTTCAATTTTTTCATCAATGTTTTATAGTTTTCAGTGTAGGGGGTCTTTCAGCTCCTTGATTACATTTATTTCTAGGTATTTTATTCTTTTGATACAATTATAAATGGATAGTTGTTCAATTGCTGTCATGTCCAACTCTAGTTTTCTTATCTTTCTGATAGTTTGTTATTAGTGTATAGAAATGCAACAAATTTCTGTATATTGATTTTGTATCCTGTCACTTTAGTGAATCATTTATTAATTTGAACAAGTTTTTGGTGGATCACTGATTCTGTTTTTGTAAATTTGCCTGCTCATTAAAATTTGTTTTACCCTCAATTTGTGTGCATGTGAAGAGTGGTAAAAAATCTGAATCACCTGACTCACATGCCAGCTGAGGTCAAACAAGGCAATGCTCTGCCTTCTGTTTCGGCTCTCATCCTATATAAATAGTGTCCTTTTTGCAATCTACTTAGTGCCACATTTTTTATATTTGTGGGGTTTTTTTGTTGGTAAGTCTCTTGTCTAAACTGACTCCTAAGCGAGGCCTGGCGTGCTGCGATTCATGGGGTTGCAAAGAGTTGGACACGACTGAGCGACTGAACTGAACTGAACTGAAGCATAATTTGTAGTGCTGTCTACTGATCCTGAACACAAGAAGACTGTGATGTGCTTATGGAAAAAATATGTGTGTTAGATAAGCTTCATTCGTCATGAGTTACAGTGCTGTTGGCCATGAGCTTAATGTTAATGAGATAAGAGATATTAAATAAGGTGTCTTTACATAGGAACACACATAAATCAAGATTATGTATTGATCAATTGGTGGAAATGTCATAACCAGAGATTCTCAGGAACCCAACCCTGTATTTCCCCTAGAAGCAATGGTTCAGTATTCACTGATGCTGTGTTCACGGCAATTTTATAAAATGAGATATATCACATTACTTTTTATAATTAAAAATCTTCAAAATCTGATGTGTATTTTGCACATATAACCCATCTCTTCAGACTGGCCACATTCAAAGGGCTCAGTAGTCCCATCTGGTGAGCAGCTACAGTCCTAGACATAGCAGGTCTAGACTATGACTCACAGAGAAATTGAGACCATTAGGGAGATCTCCCCAGGCATGACCACCACACACATCTGCCTCTCCATGGAGCTCTGGACCCCATAACTCTCCAGGGAATTTCCCCTTCCGTCTGTGCCTAAGTACTAGCAAAGAGTACATGGGGTTTTGAGAACTTGTAACAAAGAGTCCTGATCGCTTAGATATTAAATGCATGATTTGCAAGTATTTTACCCCATTCAGTATGTCGCCTTTTAATTTGGTTGACGGTTTCCTTGACTAAACAAAAGCTTTTTTAGTTTGAGGTGGTCCCACTTGTTTACTTTTGCTTTTTTGCCTTTGCTTTTGCTTTGAACGCTAAAAAATAATTGCCAAAACCGATGTCAAGGAGCTTATGTCTTTTAATGGATTCAGGTCTTACTTTCAAGTCTTTAACGCATTTTGAGTTGACTTAGTACTAGCAAGGAGTACATGGGGTTTTGAGAACTTGTAACAAAGAGACCTGATCTCTTTGTTCAGACTTTGATCAGACTTCTCTGAAGAAGGAATGTTGAGCTCAGTCAGAGTTAATATACCAGAGTCTTAAATTCAACTCACTAAAATGAAACCTTCAAGAGGGTGGGGAGTTTATTTTATCACTGAGCCAGGGACACCTGAATTAGTGCCTGCAAGCAATAGGTTTTCAATAAGCATTTGTGAGTGAGTGGATGAGCTATACAAGGAAAAGGAAAAGGGGAGAAAGAAGAAGTGGAAGAATATTCCAATCTATGAGAAGATCATGTCCAAAGATCCTATGGATGGAGGCAGCATGGTGCATATGAGGGACTTAACTCGAAGGCCATTGTGGAAGGGCAAAGAGAATGAAGGAGAGAAGAATGAGAGGACAAAGAGAAGGTAGGAGCATGCTATGAACGCATCACCGGCCACCTTAAAGACTGCTTTCTCCAACTTAAGAGACATTCATTTTTAGGAGGGGAGGAGGGATAGGAAATGATGTGACTAGATTTGGTTTCAGTGTAGAGAATGATTTGGAAGGCTGGATATATTTTTGGCATAGAGCCCCATCAAGAAATCAGAGATAATAATGTAGCTTGGACTGTGATGGCAACTGAAGGTGGAGGAAAGTGAATGCATTGGGGAGATACTTAAAAAATAAAATCAATATGACGTGGTAATTGACTGAATAAGACAAATGACAGAGAGAGTGATCAGGATAATTCCTTATCATGATTCCAGAATCACCAAGATTCTGGCTTGTGCCAATGAGATGGATTGTGGAACTATTCTTCTAGAGAAAAATAACTGAAAGAACATTTTTGGGGGGCTGAATAACAAAGGATTTTTTGGGGGGGACATGTTGGATTTAAAGTTCTTTTGATAGAGTCAAGTCATATAAAGAAGACTATGCTATGGGTTTGGAATTCAGAGAAACCTGGGGTAGAGATATAAGTTTGAAAGTTATGATGTAGAATGGTAATTGAGCCCCAGTGTCTGGTACATGGTAGGAATTTAATAAATATTTTCTGACTTAATGAGTGGTTGAGAATTATTAAGGATGAATTTTATTAGGGCATGTTGAATTTGTAGTAATTGGGCTTAGAAATAGATAAATGTACTTCTAAGGCTTTATTTTTATAAAAGACTGATACACAAATAATCCAAATAACATTTTATCTTCCCCAAATTTATCATATTTTTTATGTTATGGCTTATTTTTAATTATATTTCTTAGCTTGTAATGGTTTAATATCATTGCTTGAGATAAAAGCTACATTGAAGATAGAATCTCATTTATTATATTTCAGTTTATCTTTCCATATAAAAAAGATAAGAGATCTCAGAAGGAACTTTCCTCCAGTAATAAATTTTTATTTTTATCTCTATTCTTGTGGCACATGAAATTCTCTGACTAAAATTAATAAACAGTCTCATTACGCCATGTTCATAAATCATATTTAGGTTTGGATACCATCAGAAAGAGCAAATAAAGTGTCTGGAAAAAGTAGAGCCTTAATAAGTATTTATTAAACTGAATTGAGAGATTACAAGTGTGTTTCCAGTCTCCTTTTCCATTTATTTGTTTATTCCCTTTTATCCTTGTAACCAACCCATTTCCTCTCCCCACATCAAACATCCTAGTGTGTTTTACAAATACCTTGAAATGGGTATTTGCTCTTTTGTGTGAATATATATTTTCTCTTAAAAATTATTCTTGAACTAATTAACTCATTAATTTTAAAATCTGTGTAACATCAACCACTGAATTATTACATGTTTTGACTGCTTCACATCAGTAAGACATAAATTTCCATCTTCTCCCATCTTCTTAAAAAAAAATTGCTGCACTCTTCTCTGAAACTTCTCTGAAACACTTCCCTGAAACCATCAAAACTACATATATTTTTGTCTTTTTTTTTTTTTTTTTAACTTTTTGGCCACACCACATGTCATGTGGGATCTTCCCTGACCAGGGATTGAACCCGTGCCCCGTAAATTGGAAGTGCAGAATCTTTCTGTCTTTCTAAATTTATTTTTCACTTTTCAAATTGTGATAAAATATACATAACATAAAATTTACCATTTTAACCACTTTAAGTGTATCGTTCAGTTGCAGTAAATGCATTTGCAATATAAATTAGAGTATATGTGATGCATATACTTGTGATGCAAGTATCACAGCCATCTATCTGCATATTTTTTCCACCAAACTGAAACTCTGCATTCATTAAATAATAATTCCCCATTTCCCCTCCCTCCAAACCCTGACAACCATCATACTGCTTTCTCTCTTTATGAATTTGACTACTTCAGGTCCCTCATATAGGTATCAGACAACATTTGTTCTTTTGTGACTAACATTTCACTGAATATAACATCTTTGAAGTGTATCCACATTGTAGCATGAGTCAGAATTTCCTTCCTTTTTCAGGCTGAATAATATTTTGTTCTTTGTCTGTACCACACTCTGTCCATTCATTCATCTGTTGATGGACACTTGGATTGATTCCACTGATTGGCTATTGTGAATAATGCTACTATGAATATAGGTATACAAATATCTGATCAGGTTCCTGCTTTCACTTCTTTGTGGTATATACCCAGAAGGGTAATTGCTGGATCGAATGGCAAGTCTACATTCGATTTTCTGAAGAACCACCATACTCTTTCTTCGCAATGGATCTACCACTTTACATCCTCACCAGTGATACATAGGTTTCCAGTTTCTCCACATCTTCCCCACTACTTGCTATTTTCTGGTTTGTTTTTCTTTTAATAATAGCCCTCCTAATAGGTGTGAAGTGATTTATTACCATGGTTTGAACGTGCACTTCCCTAATGACTAGTGATGTTGAGGATTTTTAAATATGATTATTGGCTGTTTGCATATTTTCTTTGGCATTGTGTCTATTCAATTTCTTTGCCCATTTTTAAATTAGGTTGTTTGTTTTTTGGTTGTTGAGTTGTAGGAGTTTTTTTAATATCCCGGGTATTAACGCCTTATCAGATACATATGATTTGCAAATATTTTCTCCCATTCCATGGGTTGCCTTTTCACTCTCTTGATAGTGTCCTTTGGTATACAAAAGTTTATAATTTTATGAAGTCCAAGTTATCAACTTTTTTCTTTCATGGCCTGAGCTTTTGATATCATAGCCAAACAATTATTGCCAAATGTAATACCAGGAAGCTTTTTCATTATGTTTTTTCTAAGTGTTAAATAGTTTAGGATATATCTTTTATTTATAGAAATATAATTATGTCATATATCTCATCTGTTTCTTACTTTGCTCACTCAGTGCTATAACTTTAAGATCTACCCATGCTCCTATATGAAAATCGAATCTGTTGCTTCTAGCTGGAGTGTGGTTCTCCAGGGGGGTTCACCCTTACATTTTATCCATCTGCTTCTGATGAAGGACATCTGATTGCCTCCTGCCTCAACAGGCGTAGACACACACTCAGCTGGGCTGAGTAGTGTCACTGCCTCACAGATGGCTGCCCAGTCTACTCTTTCACCAGAAGGCCAGGATGCTCCTAATCTCACAATCCTCACAACAGTAGGCAACACCCATCTCTCTGATTATTGCCTAGTTAATGGGCACAATGTGATATCTCATTATTTTATTTTCATTTCCTTTATTAATAGTTAGAGCATCTGTCCATCTGTTTTTTACCTCGAAGAGTTTCCTCTTCTGTAAACATCCTCTTCCACATTTTGCTCATTTTTCTATTGGATTATTTTGTTGTTGTAGATATACAGAAGTTTTTCTGTATATTCCAGATGTCAATCCCTTGTCCAAGGTAGACATTATAAATATCATACCTCTTTGTGTCACCAGTGATCCAGGGGACCACAGTGTTTTATTTTCACCTTATTACATTTAGCAGATACATTTTTTAAGTGAATTACTTTCCCAACAATAAAATTTATATTTTTGTGATGCTTGTTCTCTCTCCTTGATGAAATTAGTTGATAGAAGTAACGCAGTTAGAAAAGTCTGGCATATGTTAAGCATTCAATGCATATCATTGTTATCATCACTGTATTTAATTCAAATGTGTGTTTCCCGTATGAAATCATCTCATATGATCTAACTAGCATAATTGCCTTAGGATACATTCAAATGACTGAAAATTGGGTTCCCTGCTTGGCAGACAGATTCTTTACCACTGAGTACCTGGGAAGCCCTCTTAGGGATTATTGGGAGGGTTATATATGCCACAGAAATTGTAGCATCTTTGAACTTTTAAGAAATAATATATACCCTGTGGCATGATGTCAGTCTGTCTGTTTCATTGTTTTAGTCTTCCTGATTCTCCATTCTTGTGTTACCTCATGGTAATCTCTTATTTCCTTATTCTAGGTACTAAGAGTCATTATCATGTTAAAAAAAATTCACAGGCAATGTGATCCATTCGTCCCTTTAAATTCCCCAAGTGGAGGTTTCAATTCAATTTCTGGAAACACAGTCTTCCATCAAGGACTGAAGTGTCTACCAGAAAGGTTGCTTGTTTCGTCTCTTTCACATGGACCCTCTGGCCCTGCTTTAGAGCCACTCCTTTGCCTCTGAACCATGACTCCAAACTTCACTTGGTGCCCTTGGTCTTCACCTTCACTATCATGAAAATACCTGAAGTCATGGCAGTGGGTCAGACGGTGTACAAAGGGAGTCACAGACATACCTGTGTTCTCTCTCTAGAGCTTCTGATCACCCTATTGCAGACACAGAGAATAATAGTTTTAATCTCTCAAAAATTTACTTTGATCAATTACATGTAAATAAACAAATGAATTGATTGTGATGTCAGAAAGGTATTTTCTTCCTAGATTTCTTTTATTTAAAAAAAAAATTTTTGGCCACACCACATGGCATGTGGTCTCTTAGTTCCCAAACCAGGGATCAAACCTGTCCACCATGCATTGGAAGAGGAACCACTCTTAACTACTAGACTGCCAGGGAAGTCCCTCTCCCTAGATTTCTTATTTCTACAAATCCTGAGGCATTCTGATTAACCATGAGAATAACATCTATAAGGGAGAGAGATGTAGATATAAGGATAGAGTTATAGACCAACAACAGACATTCAAGTGTACATTTTCACTTTGGAGAATGACATCATAGTGAAGCTGAGAGATTTTCTTGCATAAATAATTGAATAGCTTTCATGTAAACAGTAATTATTTTCTAATTCTTTTCCAGATTTTTCATTACTGTCATGTTGCCTAGCAAATTTTTATTCACAAAGTATTTTGAGGAAGATAATTCCATTTTTATCACACTGAATACAGTAGAATACCATTCATGTCAGCAATTTTCTCTTCAAGGTTGCCTCATATAACTGTTCCCTTAGAAGTATTTTACTTAGTGCCTTTTAATCCAAAAACAGAAACTGCTCTGAACAGCTAAAGAGGGTGTTAGTTCTTTTTAAATGACGTTCAGTGTTTTCTTTTTTCCAGATTAGAGAGCTGTTACCTTATGGATCAAAATATAAAAGAAACAGTTCAGTGTTAGCAGTGAACTTTGTTTTAATGCATTGAGTATGTTTTCTTAGTGGTTTTGTAAACTTTGGCCATCTGTTCCTGAGCTGGAGGACCACATACTTCTTTGCCAGTGAAGTAAGATGCAATACATTTAATCCCTGTATGTGTAAAACCAATGATTTAAAACACTAGAATAATGGATTAAAGTGAAGCTGAAGGAAAAACGCTAACATTTTAGCAATACTCCTAGCAGCAATTTTGCAAACATCTTCATAGTGTGTGACTTGTACCATCTCATCAAGGACCAAATGTTTGTGTCCCCCCCAAAATTTATATGTTGAAGTCCTAACTCCCAACATGATAGTGTTTGCAGAACGAGCCTCTGGGAGGTAATTAGGGCAAGATGACGTCATGAGGCTGTGGCTTTCATGATGGGATTAGTGTCATTGTAAGAAGAGAAAGAGACACCAGACCTCCTACCACATGAGGACACAGTAAGAAGGCAGCCAGCTGCAAACCAAGAAGTGGGTCCTCACCAGGAACTAAATTGACTGGCACCTGGATTTTGGACTTTCTGGCCTCCAGAATCCTGAGAAACCAATGTCTGTTGTCTAAGCCACCTGATCTATATGTTGTTCACTGTTCAGTAGCTTAGTGGTGTCTGACTCTCTGTGACACCATGGACTGAAGCATGCCAGACTTCCCTGTCCTTCACTGTCTCCTGGAGTATGCTCAAACTCAGGTCTGTTGAGTCGGTGATGGAATAGCTGTGGGTAATAAGATTGGATGGAATCAGCAGTCTTACCTCAACTTCACTAGCTAAACTCAATTTTGCTATCTAATCATCTCATCACCTGATCTATAGTATTTTGTTATAACAGCCTGAGCAGACTAAGACATGTGATTGGTGATAACCATAGGGACTGAACAGATACATTCAACAATTATTTCTTCAGCTACTTTCTCTCTGCTTTATATATGAAGTCCGACACTGAGAAGCAAACAAGGCCAAAAGAGTCTCACCAGCTGATTGGAGCCTTTGTAATCTCATGCTGACCTTGGGAGAATATTCTGTGAAGAATACAAAATGTACCTTCATCAATTCCGACCTCCTCTTTTATGGAAAATAATCTCAAAAGTTAATTCCTAAGACAGAGTTGGCCACACAACTGTACCACCCACCCTCCTGCAACTTACACAAAGAGTCTGCTTTTTAAAATAAGATGCTTTTACCCAAAGGAATGGATGAACATTGGGATTTAGAACATCAGGGCATCTTTGTAAGTAATCAGCATTTCTTTCCTTTGTACTCATTTGTGTTCACTGACTGCCTGCTCTGTTTTCAATTAAATACTTGAAGCCTCAGAATCAGGCTCAACTTCTGAGCTCCTCAGGCTCCTCTCTCATGCTCTGCAAATAGGCCTCTTGCTGATTCCATCCAGTCTTATCACTCACAGCTGTTCCGGAAAGTTCTTTCCATGGTTTATAAATTTTCATGTTACATCCAGTGAGTAGAATCATACTGATCTCTCTAGAAAAGAGCAAGTTTCCAGAAAGAAAAAGCTCATGCACAGAGCTGGGAGAAGCTTTCTTCAGTCATCAAAGCTGGGAGGTCAACTGGAGGTGAAGGTTGATTATTCTTCAGTCCTTAGCAGAATCTTTTGGGCTATTTTGAAGATCTGCAAGCTATCCCATTTGTCTCCCCAGATCTATCCCCTCTACACTGTCATGTGCCCCCAGGAGGCTGGGCTCTCTAGACTGCATCTCCCAGTTCCTGGCCATTGACATCTGGTTGGGTTCAGACAACAGGAGGCAGTGGCAGGAGATCAGAGAAAGGATGGGAGAAAGATCAGGGTATTTCTTCCTCTGCTCCTTGCTTCAGTCATAGTCTGACTGTGGCCACCTCCTCCTCATATAGCAGCCGCTGCCAGGCAGCCCCTCCAAGATTCATGGGCTCTGGAAACACGGCCTTTGTCCCTTCAGGCTGTTGGGTGGTAACCTTCCTGCTAATGTTGGTTCCCTGAGGTTTTCACTATTCCTAGTTATAGTTCCCTTAACTGTGTCTATACTTTTGTAAATAATCATTTTTTGGTTAAAGTCTTTGGGGTAGAATTCTATTTCTTGCTAGAACCCTGCCTGATACATTCTCATCTACTTATCCCTATATATTCTTACATCTATTTTTTTATTATATAGAACAAGTCATCTTAGTTTACCACTAAAAGAAGAAAAAGCATAAAATATTGATCTGAGTTCACTTTACAAAATGTAGAAATTCAGGGACAGAAGGGAAATGTAAATATAGGAAAGGAAGCATATTAGTCAGGGCTGTCTGTAGAAACAGAACCAGTAGGAGAGGGAGAGAGAAAGAGTGAGAGGTTTATGTGTTATAAAAAAAAAAAATTGGTTCCACGACTACGGAGGCTGGCAAGCCCAAAATCTGCAGTGTGGGCTGGCAGACTGAATTCCCAAGATGGTGCCGATGAAGTCCAAAGGCAGTCTTCCAGAGAACTCCCCCTTGCCCAGCGACATCAATCTTTTCGTTCCACTCAGGCCTTCAACTGCATGAGTGAGGCCCACCCATAACATGAAGGACAACCTGCTCCACGCAAAGTTCACTGATTTAGATGTTAATCTCACCCCAAAACACCTCCAAGTAGAGACATAAAATTAACCATCACAAGGACCTAGATAATTAAAAAACTATATAGGAGAGCTCAATGATCAGGGAGTAACTGGGCCAATTAAAAAGTATTTTTAGTGTTATTACAGTGAATAGGATCCTAAATATAGCTAGCCATTTCCTTGGCTTTTGAACACATGTGGGGCACATTCTTACTTGATCATTTCATTTACTCAGATGTGGAAGAGAAGTCTTTTATTCATCTGAGTAGAATGAAACACAAACATAAACACTCACAAAAAGACACACATTATGTTTATTTGTGCCACTTAAATAGCTCAAGTCTAGTGCCTCTTGACACCGACAAAGCCCTCGTCCTGGAGTTGTGTCACTGTCCTTCCTCACAAACTGGACAGCACAGAGATGCAGCGGAGGGCATCAGGACCCAGCGTGTGGAAGGCTCCGTGTGCGTGGGTTTAGAACAAATGAAACTGCTCTCTCGAGTTTGGTAAACATCTGGACAAACATATATTTATCCTCTAAGTTCACTGTTGAGATGAGGCCCGATGCTTTTAATCTTTATAATTAGAGCAGGCAAGAATGTGTTTTTAATCTTCTGAATCAAATTTTCTTTTGTTTCAAAGGCACAAAATGACAATTCCCCCAAAATCTGTATAGAGAAGGAAACTAATCACTCATGTAGGAAAAACTATTTTAGGAGACTCTGGTGTGTGGGGAGGGTAGGGGGCACATTTAAAAGAGATAAAATGGCTTAATTTTAAAAGCAGGACCTAAAAATGAATCGAAATCTCCTTCCTAATCTCTTTTCTTCCATGTTAGGTTCCATTCAGACAAATTAAATGGTGGCATCATTGTTTCAAACAGGACACAGATTGCAACACTATTCCTCACGTCATTTTTTATACCCAAAGTACTGTTCCAATGAGTACCAAAGTATTTCTTCCGTTAATATGGAACTTAATGTTGTCACACTATTTTTTATCAAGAAAAGATGTTAATTTTGTGCCCTGCCAACTTTTTTATACCAGAGCCCATAGGATGGTAGGAAATTTTAACAGTTTCTCTCTGGGGTTCTACAGCCATAGAGTTTAATGAAGCAGCATGGGACATGTCGAGGTGTTCCTCTTTCTGTCCAGTGCAGAAAACACTAGTGGATAAAATACAGATGATAAAGGGACTAAGATATAGATCTTTTTGCATCAATAAGGCCCCATTAATCCACCTCTTTTACCCCTGCTCTGAACACTGAAGGAAGAAAGACTTCCAACATCTTCCAGGACAGAGGAACTGCTTGCCTTACATTTTCATGTCAAAAAGAGGTTGCATCAAAAAAGATGTACTCCAGGACTTCCCTGTGGTACAGTGGATGGGAGTCTGCCTGCCAATGCAGGGGTCGTGGGATCGATCCCTGGTCTGGGAAGATTCCACATGGCACGAGGCAACTAAAGCCTGTGCCCCACAGCTATTGAGCCCTTTCTCTAGAGCCTGCGAGCCACAACTCATGAGCCCCTGTGCAGCAGGTACTGAAGCCTGAGTGCCTAGAGCCCATGCCTCTCACAAGAGAAGCCACCACAGTGAGAAGCCTGTGCACCACAGCCAGGAGTAGCCCCCGCTATCGGCAATGAGAGAAAGCCCTCACACGGCCACAAAAACACAGCACAACCAAAAACCAATAAATGAATTACATACAAAAGAAGATATACATACTCCACATATAAAATAGTACAGTCACTATGGAAAACAGTTTGGAGGCTCCTCAAAAACTTAAAAACAGAATTACCATATGATCCACTAATTTCTGTGTATATACTCCCCAAATTGAAAGCAATGTCCTGGAGAGATAATTGTACACACGTGTTAATAGCAGTACTATTCACAACAGACAAAAGATATAAACAAATCCAGTGTCTATCGATAGATGAACTAAGTGTAGTAAGACATGCAGTGGAATATTATTCAGCTTTAAAGAGGAAGGAAACTGATACATATAATATAATAACATGGATGAAAACTGAAAACATTATGCTAAATGAAATAAGCCAGACACAAAAGGACAAATGTCGTATGATTTCACTTACATGAGATACCGAGAGTATGAAAAAGCATAAAGACAGAAACTGGAATGATGGTTGTTAGGATTTGGAAGATGGGGTGAGGGGTTATTGCTTAAAGGGTACAGAGTTTCACTGTGAGATGATTAAAAAGTTCTGGAAATTGATAATGGTGATGGTGGTATGACATTGTGAATGTACCTTATGTCAATAACTATACACATAATAATTAAAATGGTAAATTTTATGTTATATATATTTTTTACCACAATTACATATATGCATAATATATACACATTACATATATATATGTGTGTGTGTGTGTGTGTGTGTGTAGGAGTGGGCTTCCCTGGTGGCTCAGATGGTAAATCTGCCTGCACATGGAAACAACCTAGCTGTCCATCGGCAGACAAATGCATAAGGAAGTTGTGGTACATATACACAATAGAATATTACTCAACTATAAAAGGAACACATTTGAGTCAGTTCTAATGAGGTGGATGAAACTGGAGCCTATTATACAGAGTGAAGTAAGTCAGAAAGGAAAACACCAATACTGTATATTAATGCATATATAGGGAATTTAGAAAGACGGTAACGACAATCCTATATGCAGGGCAGCAAAAGAGACACAGATGTAAAGAACAGTCTTTTGGACTCTGTGGGAGAGGGCGAGGGTGGGATGATTTGAGAAGAGCATTGAAACATGTATATTACCGTATGTGAACTAGATGACCAGTACAAGTTGGATGCATGAAGCAGCGCACTCAAAGCCAGTGCTCTGGGACAACCTAGAGGGATAGGGTGGGAGGGGAGTTCAGGATGGGGGACACATGTGCACCCATGGCTGATTTATGTCGATGCATGGCAAAAAACCATCACAGTATTGTAAAGTAATTATCCTCCAATTAAAATAAATTAATTAAAAAATTAATAAAAGAATCTGCCTGCAATGTGGAAGACCTGAATTCAATCCCTGCATTGGAAAGATCCCCTGAAGGAGGGCATGGCAATCCGCTCCGGTATTCTTGCATGGCGAATCCCCATGGACAGAGGTGCCTGACGGGTTACAGTCCTTGGGGTCACAGAGTTGGACACAGCTGAGCGACTAAGCACAGCACAGCATATATATAGGAGTAGAAAATGGCAACCACTCCAGTATTCTTGCCTGGAAAACTCCATGGACAGAGAAGCCTGGCAGGCTACAGTCCATGGGGTCACAAAGAATCATATGCAACTGAGCACACACACATGTCTTTACACTCCTAGGTCTCATTCCTGCTTATATAGAACAACTGCTGGCAGATTTACCTAATTTTTTTTAAATTATAAATTGGGCTCTGGCTGGCCCCCCATTGAGGGATTCCATTATATAGAATAAGACTTGAGTTACTGATAAACTGTGTATAGTTTTCATTCTAATCTACAGTATGATTTTAGTCTTCCTCGGCTATTTCTATTGTCCTCATAAAATTGCAAGTGAAGACCCTCCCAGTTTGGGTCTTCACAATTGGGAGACCAGTTTTGAATAAGAAGAGGAGACTAGGACCAGGTCAGCACTAGTGACTGTTTCAGTAGAGATTCTGGATCCAGGTCTGACAGTTCTGAGTTGCACCTCTGTGAGTACCATGCATTTCAGCAGTAGTTAGCAATAAAGGAAACTGCTAGAGATTGACACTAAACAAAAAAAGAGTTAAAACAACATAATAGCAAAATTACCTCATATACTGTCATTTTATAAGTAGTTCCATTAAGGATATTGGCAACATTTAGAAATAATATTCTTGTGTTTAGGTTCACTGGCACCAAAGACAATAATCATATGCATACATGCATGGTTAAATGGATTCGAGGAAAAGATATGGTCGTTCCATTCCTCTGTGGCCTGTTTAAACAACTATGCAAGCACCAGGATCCAAGAAATAATTGTCCCTCTGCTCCAAATACTATCCTAATGAGCCATAGCAAATTTGAAAACCAAATCCTTCAGTTGTGTCCAATTCAGCCGCCTGTTTGCAGACATACTCTGCCAGTTTGCTAAAACAAACTTTCCTGCTATATGAAGTCATTATCTTTAACACAGGAAGCAACTAACGGTTACTGAAGGTTTGGAATCTGTATTAATAACATAATATCATGAAAAATGCTGTAGTGGGTAAGGAAGAAAATATATCAAATAGATCAGAATGTTTGTCAGCTCTTATCAAAAGTATATCAATGTAATCCAATAATTCATTAACATACTATACTGAGATTTTATTTTCCATCATATCCTGATTTTTTTGTGTGCTTAACTATGTATATTTTTCATCCTTAGAAAGTGACTATGTTTTAGGTAAGCCACTGAGTCAACTTCTTTGCCCCTCATGCATATTTTGATCTGATTTAAAACTGATTGCCACCAATTGTGCAGACTGGATAGTGATTCTAGTCAATAAACCAGTCCTGCTGAGTTCACCTGTTTGGGTTCCATATAACCAGGAATTACTCAAATGGCTTGGGTCTGGTCATTTTTGTGGATGCTAAACTATAAATTTATTCTTTGGAAGGTGAAGTCGGGATTTATTTCATTTTTCTCACGTCTTCCTTATACATGATTCCTCCCCTCGTCAGCAGACTGAACCCACTTACACAGTGAGTGTTTAGATCATCACAGTAACAGCCAGCCTTGGGCCCCCACCATGAATTCCGCTGTAGAAGTGTGGGTGTCATCCTGTAGATTCTCAGTTCCTCAAACAATTACTACCCGAAAGCAGGATATGTTATTGAAATTTGCGTCAAGGGTTTAAAATCCCACTAGTAGAACTATTCCTTAACAGCATGTTTGTTTGCTATATAAGTTCTCCTAGTTCTCCTAGGGTTTCTAGTTTGTCACTTGGTCAAGAATCCCGTTCAGCGTAGTCCCCGCATCCCACTCACTCTACCACCACTAAAAATCAATAACTCTTCATTTATTTTACTTCAAACATCGCAGTCACTCATCCTAGTCTCAGTACTTCTCATCAGAGGAATCATCATTTTTCATTTAGAGTATCTGAGCTATAAAATGCAGCATTTCAAAATGACTTCACATATCTGACAATTTTACATGGGTAGACGTGGACTGAGCACTTTTGGGCACCAGGCAGCATACCAGGCTCTGGGGACTTATGGTGACCAAAAGTAAACATGTCCTGCCCTCATGAGCTTACTGACGTAGGAGAGGCACTGCCCTCATGGAAGGCAGAGAGTATGTTTAGGGACTGCCCTTTGGGAAGCAATAAACAAGGTTTTATTTACAAGGTCTGTGTAAAAAATTTTCTGTAAGTATAGAAGATACATATTTTCTTTGTCTAAAATCTTGCATACTTAAAATACCTAAATGAACACTGAGGAAATGACAGCTGAACTCTTCAAGTGGTATTCCCCACACACACCCCCACCACCACTATTAAGAATCAATAACTCCTCATTCATTTTATTTCAAATATCCCAGGCACTCATCCTAGTCTCAATGTTTCTCAACAGAGGAATCATCCACTCTTGCTCCACAATTCAGAATATCAAAACTCCCCTGAAAAAGATTTTACATGTGTGCAGGGCACCCCACTCCAGTACTCCTGCCTGGAAAATCCCATGGACAGAGGAGCCTGGTGGGCTGCAGTCCATGGGGTCGCTGAGAGTCAGACACGACTGAGCGACTTCACTTTCACTTTTCACTTTCATGCATTGGAGAAGGAAATGGCAACCCACTCCAGTGTTCTTGCCTGGAGAATCCCAGGGACGGGGGAGCCTGGTGGGCTGCCGTCTATGGGGTCACACAGAGTCGGACACGACTGAAGCGACTTAGCAGCAGCAGCAGGGCTTCCCAGGTGGTGCTAATGGTAAAGAACTCACCTGCCAGGTTTATATGTAGGTGTATAGATTAATAGTAATGGCTGTGTATGTACAATTGACCCTTGAACAGTGGTGGGGTTAATCTGAGTACAGTTTATAGTTGGCCCTCCATATGCACAATTCCTCTGCATTTACAAATGGTGTTTAGTTCAGTTCAGTTCAGTCGCTCAGTCGTGTCCGACTCTTTGCGACCCCATGAATCGCAGCACGCCAGGCCTCCCTGTCCATCACCAACTCCCGGAGTTCACCCAAACTCATGTCCATCGAGTCGGTGATGCCATCCAGCCTTCTCATCCTCTGTCGTCCCCTTCTCCTCCTGCCCCCAATCCCTCCCAGCATCAGGGTCTTTTCCAATGAGTCAACTCTTCGCATGAGGTAGCCAAAGTATTGGAGTTTCAGCTTTAGCATCAGTCCTTCTAATGAACACCCAGGACTGATCTCCTTTAGAATGGACTGGTTGGATCTACTTGCAGTCCAAGAGACTCTCAAGAGTCTTCTCCAACACCACAGTACAAAAGCATCAATTCTTTGGCGCTCAGCTTTCTTCACAGTCCAACTCTCACATCCATACATGACCACTGGAAAAACCATAGCCTTGAGTAGACGAACCTTTGTTGGCAAAGTAATGTCTCTGCTTTTGAATATGCTATCTAGGTTGGTCATAACTTTCCTTCCAAGGAGCAAGCGTCTTTTAATTTCATGGCTGTAATCACCATCTGCAGTGATTTTGGAGCCCCCCAAAACAAAGTCTAACACCGTTTCCACTGCTTCCCCATCTATTTCCCATGAAGTGATGGGACCAGATGCCATGATCTTTGTTTTCTGAATGTTGAGTTTTAAGCCAACTTTTTCACTCTCCACTTTCACTTTCATCAAGAGGCTTTTTAGTTCCTTTTCACTTTCTGTCATAAGGGTGGTGTCATCTGCATATCTGAGGTCATTGATATTTCTCCTGGCAATCTTGGTTCCAGCTTATGCTTCCTCCAGCCCAGCATTCTCATGATGTACTCTGCCTATAAGTTAAATAAACAGGGTGACAATATACAGCCTTGACATACTCCTTTTCCTATTTGGAACCAGTCTGTTGTTCCATGTCCAGTTCTAACTGTTGCTTCCTGACCTGCATACAGGTTTCTCAAGAGGCAGGTCAGGTGGTCTGGTATTCCCATCTCTTTCAGAATTTTCCACAGTTTATTGTGATCCACACAGTCAAACGCTTTGGCATAGTCAATAAAGCACAAATAGATGTTTTTCTGGAACTCTCTTGCTTTTTTGATGATCCAGCGGATGTTGGCAATTTGATCTCTGGTTCCTCTGCCTTTTCTAAAACCTGCTTGAACATCTGGAAGTTCACAGTTCACGTATTGCTGAAGCCTGGCTTGGAGAATTTTGAGCATTACTTTACTAGCGTGTGAGATGAGTGCGATTGTGCAGTAGTTTGAGCATTCTTTGGGATTGCCTTTCTTTGGGATTAGAATGAAAATTGACCTTTTCCAGTCCTGTGGCCACTGCTGAGTTTTCCAACTTTGCTGGCATATTGAGTGCAGCAGTTTCACAGCATCATCTTTTAGGATTTGAAATAGCTCAATTGGAATTCTATCACCTCTGCTAGCTTTGTTTGTAGTGATGCTTTCTAAGGCCCACTTGACTTAGCAATATAGTATTTACTATTGAAATAAGTGGAGCCACACAGTTCAAACCTGGGTTGTTCAAGGGTCACTGTATTTAGGTATTTTAAACTATAGTAGGAACTCCTTTCTCAGGTCAGCCCAGCTGTAGAGGCTGAGCCTGGCCCCCTGCCCCAGCTCCCACAGATCAATGACTCAGTGTTCCTGTGGATCCTCCTGGGTAGCCTGTCCCACAGTGGCTGCTGTTACATTACCCTGAGTAACTTGTATGGAGTAATATCGGTGGGGTTTTATGACAGCAGTATGAATAGAATGAATATGAGGAAGCCTGGAGAGAAGGAGGGAGGGGTGGAAGGAAAGATAATAGGACGGAAGCAGGAGAGGGAGGGAGGGAGGAAAGAAGTCACAAACCAGCTGAAACCAAAGAAAGAAATGTAAGCAAAAGTGGGTAGACCAGAAGGTCAAAAAGCATGACTGCCAGAGACATGCAGAATTATTGCTGCCTCGAGATAGTAAACTCCTTTCTCCATCATCTCATCCTACTGAAGTCTACACCACAGGGTCACTATCAGTCTTTTCCCAGCAACAGTTTCCCACTGGGCATTAAGTTGACTGACTCAATTCCTCAGATATCTATTAAAGACCTCCTAGGCTCCAGGTGCTAAACATTAGCTGCATTAACCCACTTAATCCCCACAAGAGCCCCATGGGGTAGGCAGGAACCCTATAGCCCCTCACTTCAACACAAAGGAAATATTCAACAGGTATTTGCTGAATCAGTGGTTTCAATAAAATATCCAACACGCTGTGATGGAGCACACATAGAACTCCATGGAAGCTGATTCAAGGGCGATCAGAGAGTTCCTGGAGGGCACAACTACCTCCCCTCCTTCCTTCCACTGTCCAGTGCCCAGATGGCAACAGCCAGTGTTTGTTGAATGAATGAACGAATGTAAGAATAAATGTAAAAAAATTTTACAAACCCTCCCCATAGACAAATCAGATTCTGTTTCAAAGCTTTATTTAGTAGTTTATAATTTTAAAAATTCTTTCCATAAGACAGGCTTCAATTCTGACAATGTTGCCATTGCTGAACCTGAATAAAACGTTACAGGCTCTTTCTTTTTTTAAAAAAAAATTTGAATTTAAGCTGTTAAACAGAGACGGCTTTCAGTAGATTTTTCTTATCTCTTCCTCTGCTGCTATATATCCTATGTCCACAAACAATGGATGAAAAAGGGGAATTTTTTTCAGTTTAAAGTATACTTTTTGCATGAAAGAAAAAGAAAAGGAATAAAGAAGTCTTAATGGTTTTTGCCCAGCTTATTTTGGGGATAGTTGATGGAATTTTTTTTTATGCCCTTAAATAAACACAGCCTTATGTTTCTCTATAGTTTTTAATCTCCCTCCAACCAGAAGTATCGCAAAGTTCTTTACCAATTATATAGCAAAGAAATTATAGAATTATATAATGCCACAGATTGTGACAATTCAAAGTTAAATAGCAGCTTAACATACTGAAAAGTATAACAGGAAGGAAAAAGCATTAACAAGTGAGCTCATCTAGCTTATTATAGACATCAGTGCTTCAAAGTTCCACTCTATAGCAACAGCAGGAGCAGTCACCAGCTAAGACGATGGAATGTACACATTGCAAGCAAGAACCTTGAAAGCTCCCGTGGTCATGGGCAAACCAGTTTCACTTTCTTGGTAGCTGACGGTGCAGCATGGACTTGGCCTTCTCCCCAAATGTCCTCTGAGGTCAATATCCCCTGTTAATTTTCTTCTAATATTACATTAATGAATCAGAGCCTGGCAAGTAGTCAAATTTCCAAAACTCATTATAAAACTGCTTGCTGCCAGTGGTAATGGTACAGCCCTGCTTGCTGCTCCATGGTTTCTGGCATTTGAGAACAGGAAAGTGTGCTCATCGGAGTGGAATTTTTGATTTCCATACATGGCTGACTTGTGGAGAGGGAGTGGGAATCCATTCTGTTAGCAGCCTATGTTCTTCAAAATACATCTATTGTGTTTCACAGACTCTTATTACCCTTTGCCGTTTGATGCTCCTTAATTTGCTGGCTCACTTCTGTCAACTTCCAGCACATTCTAGGGATTTTGGTCTCCTCTCTGACACTGGATGCACATGGTTGAATGACATCAATGATATCTAGAGGGAAAAGGGCCAATGTTTCTGAACACCCTCAATAGACCAGATTCACAGCCAGATGCTTTCCACACACAAACCATGGAGCAGGTGTCACTGCCTCATTGTATGGAGGAAAGGCCTGAGACTTCACCAGATTGAGTCAACCTTCCCCAAACTATGGTTCACAGGGTTCATGGATCAGAATCACCTGAAAACTTGTAAAATGCAGTTCCCTGGGCCCCACCATAAAACTACTTAATCAGAATATTTGGGGAGATACGTTGGAGATGTCTTCTTTCACCCAATACATCATGTCCAACTTTCAACAAAAATTACAAGGTATCCTAAAATGCAGCTTGAAGAGATAGGTCAAGCATCAGAGATGGACTTCGATTATGGCAGAAATGTTGAAATTATCATTCCAGGAATTTAAACCAACTGACTTATATACTAAGCACTCTATTGGAAAAGATATAATAGTCCTTAAAATGTGTGTGTGTATGTGCCTAACAATAGAGTGTCAAACTACATGAGGCAAAACTGATGGAACTCAAGGAAAAATAGGTAAATTTACTATTACATTTGGAGACTTCAATACCCCTCTCACAGAAAGGCACAGATCCAGCAGACAGAAAATCAGTAAGGACATAGTTGAACTCAACAGCACCATCCATCAACCAGACATAATTGACATCTATAGACTACTTCATCCAACAACAACAGAACACAATTCTTCCCAAGCTCACATGGAACATTCACCAAGCTGACCACGTTCTGGGCCATAAAACACAACAAATTTAAAAGAATAGAAATCATATGATACCTGCTTTCAGACCACAATGGAATTAAACTAAAAAGCAAAAGCAGAAAGATAGCTGGAAAAATCCCAAAATATTTGAAAAAAACAAGGTATAGAGTGAGAGAAAATCTTTGTAAAAGATATTATTTTTGTAAATGATGTATTTGGACTTTTAAATAAAATATATAAGGACTATTATCCAAAATGTTAAAAAAAAAAAACCCTTTAAAAATTAAACAGTAAGAAAATAAACAACCTGATTAAAGTGGAAAAAAGATCTGAATAGACAGTTCACCAAAGAAGATGTAAGAATGGCAAATTAGCATATTAAAGGATGCTCAATATCATACGCCATTTAGATAACTACAAATTAAAACAACAGTTGAGATATCACTACACTTATTGGAATGGCAAAAACCCAAGATACTGACAACACCAAATGCTGGCAAGGCTGTGAAGCAACAGGAACTCTCATTCATTGCTGGTGGGAATGCAGGACGATACTTTCCATAGGGATGCAAGATGCCTGTAAGAACGCAAAACTTTGGAAGACAGTTTGGCAGTTTCTGACAAAACTAAACCATACTCTTCCAATATGGTGGACCCATTGTGCTCCTTGATATTTACCCAAATGAATTGAAAACATGTCCAAACAAACAAACAAAAAAACTGCATATGGAATCACCATATGACCCAGCAATACCTCAATTCCTATATTTTAGGTATATATCCCAAAATATTTATAAAAAAAACTTGGAAGCAACTAAGATGTCCTCCAGTAGGTAAATGAATAAATAAATTGTGGTACAGCAAACAAAGAAATGTTTTTAGTGCTAAAAAGAAATGAGGCATCAAGCCATGAAAAGACATGGAGGAACATTAAATGCACATTACTAAATGGAAAAGCCCAACTTGAAAATGTTACATACTCTGTGATTCCAACTGTATGACATTCTGGAAACATAAAATTCTGGAGACAATAGGTTGCTAAGGGTCAGGGGAGAAGGAGGGATGAAAAGATGGAATAGAGTGGATTTGGGGGCAATATAACTATTCTGCATATTATAATAATGGATGCATGTCATTATACATTTGTGAAAACCCATACAACATACAACACCAAGAGTGAGCCATAATTAAACTTTGGACATTGGGTGACAATGATGCTTCAATGTAGCTTCCTCTAATGTGACAAGTATGCCACTCTGGTGGGGATGTTAATAGTGGGCAAGGCTGTGCACGTGTTGGGACAGGCGGGTTACAGGAACTCTATATCTGGGCTTCTTTTGTGGCTCAGCTGGTAAAGAATCTGCGTGCAATGAGGGAGACCTGGGTTTGATCCCTGGGTTAGGATGATCCCCTGGAGAAGGGAAAGGCTACCCACTCCAGTATTCTGGCCTGGAGAATTCCAGGACTATAGTCCATGGGGTCACAAAGAGTCAGACATGACTGAGCAATTTTAACTTTATCACTTGCTTTGACCCCAGAACTGCTCTAAAAGTAAGAACTTATATTTTCAAAACAGTAATCAGATCAGATCAGATCAGTCGCTCAGTCGTGTCCGACTCTTTGCGACCCCATGAACCGAAGCACGCCAGGCCTCCCTGTCCATCGCCAACTCCCGGAGTTCACCCAGATTCACGTCCATCGAGTCAGTGATGCCATCCAGCCATCTCATCCTCTGTCGTCCCCTTCTCCTCCTGCCCCCAATCCCTCCCAGCATCAGAGTCTTTTCCAATGAGTCAACTCTTCACATGAGGTGGCCAAAGTACTGGAGTTTCAGCTTTAGCATCATTCCTTCCAAAGAACACCCAGGGCTGATCTCCTTCAGAATGGACTGGTTGGATCTCCTTGCAGTCCAAGGGACTCTCAAGAGTCTTCTCCAACACCACAGTTCAAAAGCATCAATTCTTCGGCATTCAGCCTTCTTCACAGTCCAACTCTCACATCCATACATGACCACAGGAAAAACCATAGCCTTGACTAGACGAACCTTTGTTGGCAAAGTAATGTCTCTGCTTTTGAATATGCTATCTAGGTTGGTCGTAACTTTCCTTTCAAGGAGTAAGCGTCTTTTAATTTCATGGCTGCGGTCACCATCTGCAGTGATTTTGGAGCCCAGAAAAATAAAGTCTGACGCTGTTTCCACTGTTTCCCCATCTATTTCCCATGAAGTGGTGGGACTGGATGCCATGATCTTCGTTTTCTGAATGTTGAGCTTTAAGCCAACTTTTTCACTCTCCACTTTCACTTTCATCAAGAGGCTTTTGGGTTCCTCTTCACTTTATATTTTCAAAACAGTAATGAACAGGGCCAAAGCTCAATTTGTAAGCAGGAAGTTATGAGATATTTTGTCCAGATTGTCTCCGAGATCTTTGTAATAGTTCATGTCTCCCACCCATCCCTCCTTGAAACTCTTGGCTCTCTGTGCCACACCATTCTGAGCCTGCCTCACCCTCTAATGGCACGTTCTTTGTCCATATCCACCACCAATGCTGCTTCCTTCCACAGACCTGCTGTACGCACACCCCTCTGGTGTTCTCTTCAGTCATCTTTCTCTCCAAACCCACTCTCAGTTTTCAATTACAAAGACTTAAATGCACACAGCCCCCACATCACCATTCAGTTCCAAACTATCACCAGAATCCACCACCAAATGCCTGCCAAACACCTCTCCTGGGACGCCTCCTGGCCCCTGGAACTTGCCACATCTCAAATTCATTACCTGATTTTTTAAATCTAGCATCTATTCTGCCAAGAAGAGCATGGTTCTCTTCGCCTCCCAGGTTTGAAGCCACCTTTGATTACACCTTCTCTCTGGATCCCAGCATCCAGTCAGCTGGTTCTGTGGATGCTTCCACTTGTTTCTTTCTAACCCTCCCATCACCACCTCTGTGCCTTCCGTTTGGCACTTTCCCATCATCTCCTGACTCTTGTCTCTGCCTCAAAGCCTTTCCTGTTCATTCATGCTCTAATCTGCAACCAAATCTGTCTTCCTCAAAATGTCTTTCTATACTGGATAGCACAGGGAACTCTACTCAGTACTCTGTAATGATCTATTTGGGAACAGAATCTAAAAAAGAGCGAATATATGAATATGCATAACTGATTCACTTTGTATACAGCAGAAACTAACACAACGTTGTAAGTCAACTAGACTCCAGTAAAAATTAATTTGTAAAAATGCCTTTCTATACAGGCTCCCACTGTCTCTGGGAGCCCAAGCATTTGGGTCCCTGCCTTGAGCTGCATTGCCCACAAGGTCTTTTCCCATCATGCACTTCTTCACAACCATCCCCTGGACGTTTCACTTGGCATCTACTGCGTGCTGCCTGAGGTTTTAGTTATCCTATTACCTGTGTCTGCACTCCCTTAACCAGACTTTAATGGCAGAACAAGTGTTTGTGGGTTACCAGAAAATGCTCACAAATACAGTAGGATACCAACCCGAGCATCTCCTGGAGTTGACAGTGTTCTCTTTCTTCCTGGTGGAATCATTATTAATGATATTGCCATTATTTACAAAAACAAGCATTAATGAGGATGGACCACATGTAAAATCACAGGGCAGAGGAGGCCACTGACTATCGATTATTATCTCTATTGTCCTTTCCTGCTTCATTCATTTCTTCATTTCCAACAATGGCCCTATTTAAGCAGGGGGTGGGAGGTGGGTATAAATTGAGAGTTTAAGATTAACATATACACACTCCTACATACAAAACAGATAACCAAAAAGGATCTACTGTATAGCACAGGAAACTACACTTAATATTTTGTAATAACCTATAGGAGGAAAGAATATGAAAAGGAATAAATAGATACATAGATACAAATATATGTTTGAATCACTGTGCTGTACACCTTAAAGTAACACAACATTGTAAATCAACTGTGTGTGTGTGTGTGTGTCTGTGTGTATGAAAGTCTCTCAGTCTTGTTCGACTCTTTGCAACTCCATGGACTGTAGCCCGCCAAGCTCCTCTGTCCACGGAATTCTCCAGGCAAGAATACTGGAGTAGGTTGTCATTTCCTCTTCCAGGGGATCTTCCCAACCCAGGGATCAAACCTGAGTTTCCTACATTATAGGCAGATTCTTTATCATCTGAGCCACTGGAGAAATCAACTATACTTCAATTTAAAAAAACAATGGCCCTGTTTAGGTTTCTTAACCCATTTTTCTCTTCACACACCAGTTATTTAATCCTAGCATTTCTAACAAGTGCCTGCGTGCAAGCCTCCACTTTATGGTCCCACTCTGTCACTGTCCCCTATGTCAGGGTGCCAGCATTCACCGCCACCAGCCTATTTCATCTAAATCTTTTCTGTTGGCTTCAACCTTCTCAACCCCAAACATGTGAGATAATACGTCCCTGCTCTTAATTGTGAACTTTATTGCCTTTAAAAATATACATTATGTACAAATACATACAGAAAGTTGCCCACCCATCATTCTAAAGAAAGGGCCTTTTGTTGGGGGGCAGGGGTTGGTTTTTTGACAGATAACTTGAGGATCTAGGACACTTCTATACTGAAAATCTAAATTCCAGTTCAAAGACCTTGTCCTCCAAGCAGTTACCCTTTGAATGAGCTACTGATCTCTCAGCTAGCATCACTTTATGAATGTGTGCATTTGTATGTATTTCCTCACCACCTTTCTGTTAGTTTGCTGCTTATTTAAAAAACAATTATCATTCTATTTTTAATATATATATAAAGGCGCACCAAAAAAGGTATGCACACTAAAATGATATTAGTAACTACCTATGACTTGTTTATTCTTTTTACTTTAAACTTTTCCTATTCAGGTAAGTGTGGCTCATCAGATCCAAAGAAAACTATAAAAATCCAAGACATGGCATTGGAAGACATTAAGTTTCTACAGGCTGCCACGTACAGACTCAGTTTTAATGATACCTCTTAGGTTCTAACATAGGATGATTCTTAAACATGTGTTCCTTGAGGACAGATCAAGGAAAAAGAAATCTCTTTATCTCACTGCTCATCCTGGCTATCAAGCTCCAGCGCTCCCCAGGTTGTCAGGCCACATGGGATATAGACACCATACTCTGTCAGCGAGACCCCCCTACTCCCAGTCCTCTTGGGTTCATCTGTCATGGGAGCCATTCCTACAATAAAAACAAGTCACTCATCTCTACTGGGTGATGAAGTCCCCACTAGAATTTCAAAACACTTTGCCAGGCTTCAGTAAATCTGTTGGCAATTCCCAATTTCACACATTTCAATTTTAGACATTTGGAAGATAGCAAGTCATTGGCCCTTCTCTCTAAGAAAGAGAAATCCATAGGCAGGTGGTGCTGACTTGCTCAGAGTTCCAGCAGCAGCACCAATGAGGCATGGAGCACAGGGCATGGAGCCTAGACGTGATCCGTGCTCTAAACGAAGCTGGCATGATGCTCTGATTCATTTCGGCATCTCCCAGCCCTGGGCAACCCCAGTGCAATTATCTGTTAAAAGTATTTTTGTCACATTCCCCCCATTGCTCTTTTAGTTCTACCCAGTCCTGTGAGGCTCTATGAGTCATTCTCTTTTCCAGGTTCCTGTAAGAACATTCCTAAATGTGTGTCTTATATTTGGGTACATGGAACAGTGTTCCCAGTCAATCCAAAATAGCAGTTGCTCCAAAATGCATGCCTGCAGCTCACTGTCCTGTGGACTGGCCATGTCATCTGTAAGTATCATATTCAACCCTCTCTGTTACCTATGAACACCTGGGCCTCCCTTCAGACCAGCATCAAGATGCCCAAGTTCTTCCCACCAGCATTTCAGCTTTCCGATTGATCCACCTGGGCCTTGACAGGGAAGGGAAGGAGGCAGGCAGTGGACAGGCTGCTGCCACCTCACCTTTCCATCCATTCCAGATTCCCAGTTACCCCTGGTCTGACCTTCTGAGTGCCCTTGGCTGCGGCAGCTTGAGATTTGCCACCTCCAGGTCATGCTCACCATCCTCTTTCTGCTTATGTAACACACACACACACACACACGCACAAATGCAGACTTCAGAACCTTATTTCACAGGAGGTGTATAAAACCACGGGGTTAGAAAGACCTCAAGAGGTTATCTAGACTATTCTCCAGCCTTTGTTCACTCACTCATTCACTCATTCATTTACTCATCCACTCTTCATTCATTCAGTCATATAACCACTGAACAAAATTGTTCTACATGGTACCAGGCCCTGAGGGATCAAAAGCACTGAAACCAAGATCCTTAATACAGTAGATTATCTGATTTCTCAGTTTGTTTGGTTTGGAGCACAGTATGCACTCCCCCTTTTGTGGAAAGTAGCTCCTACGTTATTTTTGGTAGGGGGAGGTGAGGAACCACTTGTCCCCCATTCACAGCTTACAGAGTTTTGAGGGGGCTGACAATGGACTGGAAAAGGTCAGTTTTCATTCCAATCCCAAAGAAAGGCAATCCCAAAGAATGTTGAAACTACCACATAATTGCACTCATTTCACACTAGCAAAGCAATGCTCAAAATTCTCTAAGCCAGGCTTCAACAGTACGTGAACCGTGAACTCCCAGATGTTCAAGATGGATTTAGAAAAGGCAGAGGAACCAGAGGTCAAATTGCCAACATCCACTGGATCATCAAAAAAGCAAGAGAGTTCCAGAAAAACATCTACTTCTGCTTTATTGACTATGCTAAAGCCTTTGACTGTGTGGATCACCTCAAACTGTGGAAAATTCTTAAAGAGATGGGAATACAAGACTATCTGACCTGCCTCCTGAGAAATCTGTTTGCAGGTCAAGAAGCAACCGTTAGAATTGGACATGGAACAACAGACTGGTTCCAAACTGGGAAAGGAATACTTCAAAGCTGTATATTGTCACCCAGCTTATTTAACTTATATGCAGAGTACATCATGAAAAATGCTGGGCTGGAAGAAGCACAAGCTGGAATCAAGATTGTCGGAAGAAATATCAATAACCTCAGATATGCAGATGACACCATCCTTATGGCAGAAATCGAAGAAGAACTAAAGAGCCTCTTGATGAAAGTGAAAGAGGAGAGTGAAAAACTTGGCTTAACATTCAGAAAACTAAGATCATGGCATCCGGTCCCATCACTTTATGGCAAATAGATGGGGAAACAATGGAAACAGTGACAGACTTTATTTTCTTTGGCTCCAAAATCACTTCAGATGGTGACTGCAGCCATGAAATTAAAAGATGCTTGCTCCTTGGAAGGAAAGCTATGATTAACCTAGACAGCATATTAAAAAGCAGAGATATTACTTTGCCAACAAAGGTCCATCTAGTCAAAGCTATGGTTTTTCCAGTAGTCATGTATGGATGTGAGAGTTGGACTATAAGGAAAGCTGAGCGCCGAAGAATTGATGCTTTTGAACTGTGGTGTTGGAGAAGACTCTTGAGAGTCCCTTGGACTACAAGGAGATCCAACCAGTCCATCCTAAAGGCAATCAGTCCTGAATATTCATTGGAAGGACTGATGATGAAACTGAAACTCCAATCCTTTGGCCACCTAATGCAAACAACTGACTCATTTGAAAAGCCCCTGATGCTAGGAAAGATTGAGGGCAGGAGAAGGGGACGACAGAGGATGAGATTGTTGGATGGCATCACCAACTCAATGGACATGGGTTTGGGTAGACTCTGAGAGTTGATGATGGACCGGGAGGCCTGGCGTGCTGCGGTTCATGGGGTCACAAAGAATCGGACACGACTGAGTGACTGAACTGAACTGAACTGAAGTGATACATATATCCCCTCCCTCTTGAGCCTCTCTCCCACTTCCCCGCCTCCCACCCCTTTAGGTCATCGCAGAGCACTGAGCTGAGCTCCCTGTGCTTTACAGCAGCTTCCCACTGGCCATCTATGTTACTCATGGTAGAGTAGAACTGACATATTCCTAATATGAATTTATCTTCTTTGCTCCCAGGGCCCCAGCCGCAGAGTGCCTGATTCACATTCTCACAGTCCTCATAACACTGCTGCCTGCAAAACAAACGTCAGCAGCCACCTTTACAGCTAGGAGATGTGATGGAGAACACCCAACCAGGGACCCCTGTGGTCTCTCACATATCACATTACCCAGAAGCTGCTGACCTAACAGAGGGACAAAATTGTCTGCTGCAGGAAGAGCTGAACAGCCAATTAGGATGCAGTGTATCCTGCAGGACACAGTAGACTTGCTAAATCAGTAACCAATGGACGATGATATGTCCCCATTGGGAAGAAAAAAAGGCGTGGATCCAGAAACCAAGGGATGTGAGCAGGGTTGTTTAGTCATTAAGTCATGCCCGCCTCTTTTGCGACCCCATGGACTGTAGCCTGCCGGCTCCTCTGTCCATGGGATCAGAATACATCAGGCAAGAATACTGGAGTGGGTAGCCATTTCCTTCTCCAGGGGAATCTTCCCAACCCAGGAGTCGAACCCATGTCTCCTGCTTTGCAGGTGGATTCTTTACCACTGAGCCACCTGGGACACGTCATGAGCCAGGCTAGCCCCACTTGTTACCACATGGGAAAGCTCTGCTTTTTATCCCTGCATCTCTGAGCTCTGCAGGCTAACAGGTTCTGGATTTTGAAGGGGGATAAACCTGCTAGTGAACACAGCAAGAGTCTCATGGAACTTTCAACCATATCTGCCATCTGGGAACTTTGGACCTGATGCCAAGGGACCAACAGGCAATGAGAAGATCTCCGTCTCATCCTTGATCCAGTAGGGGCTGGGAATCAGGATTTGGAGGACTTTTGAATGTAAAGGGCGATGGAAGCCGTGGCCTTGGATTAAAAAACAAACAGAAAAAAAGTAGAAGAGAGGGGATTATCCATTTGTCTTCAAAATCCATCCAATAAGAGGATGGCAATACTTTCTTATTGGTGGTAGTTCCCATCTGTAGCGCTTACATCCCTCACAATGTAATAGAATTATTTCTTCTCTGGTTTTTTCATAAAACATTTTGCTTCCTCGATGATAGTAAACACTCATCAATCTTTTAGGACAAAATAACCTCCGATCCCTTTACTTTCTTCCTCAGCAAGATAAAAAATTTATTTTAAGAAACATACCTAGATAAGTTAAAAATTAATTCCAGGAGATGACTTCAGAAATCCTGGAATCAGTGAAGCTCAACAGGCATGAACACTGCCTGAATGGCCTTTTTTTTTTTTTTTCCAGTCCATGTTCAGTCAACAACAAGCACAGATGGTGAGTTTTTCCCAGAACCATGTTTTGAAGAATGCTTGCAAGATTTTATTATTTCAAAGTGGAAAACGAGCAAGGATTATGTGTCCCCTTAAAGAATAAAACCAAGCATCTTAAGTAGAAACCAACCCCTCCTGCCCCCCCACCCCCTGTCTGTATTTGTCTGAACGTATTAGAGGCAATGAGCTGGTAAGGGTCAATGTGTCACCACAGAGTAGACAAAATGCTGAGCCAGAGGCCAGGATTCACCCCAGCACATGCCCCAAGCGTGATCCTGGCTGGGTCAGTCCTCTCGGTATTAGTTGCTCATTGCAAATTGAAAGGATTAGGCTAAATGACAGCGGTGTTCTCTTGAAGTCAAGAAATTCTATGCTATAATGTGTTTCCTAATGATTCCATGTTTCCAAATAGACTTCCCCACCCAACAGTAAATTCTCGGGTCAGGGACTTCCCTGGAGGTCTCGTAGTTAAGACTCTGGGCTTCCACTGCAGGGGACGCCAGTTCGATCCCTGGTCAAGGAACTATTAATAAGATCCCACATGCACATGTTGCAGCCAAAAAATATCCTCAGGGCAGACACATGGAACTCATTTCTCTTTTCCCACCCACATAACACAATATACATTTATCTCTGACAGTGACCCTCAAACTTTGCTGGGCTGAAAAATCACCTGAAGTGACTTATAATGTCCTCAAGTTGTTGACGCCTCAGCCTCCTGTCCATGTGTTTGGGTTTGGTCTGGAATGAAGCTCAGGAATTTGCATTTGTGACATGTTTCCCAGGTGTTTCTAATGCAGGTGACCCATCACCACATTTGAGATTATCTACTGCACACAGTGGGTACAAAATGCATATTGCTGAAAGACTAACAAATCTGATATCTGTCATTGTCTCCATTCTAGGTCATGGCTTATTTTCTCGGTGTGCTTCTTCAAGACTGCTGCCTTTTAAAGCTTTAAAAAGCATTTCCTTATGATGAATATGTGATGATGATGGTGATGATTTGAATTGGGATATGATTCTAATTTGTTCTAATTTGCTGTTCCAGATTTTCTTGTATTCTCAAGTACTAGAAAATAAAACAAACTTTCAATAGCTAAATAACATCATTTTCCCTCATCTTTCATTCTCTAAAACTCTAAGTCAGACAAGTACATTTTAAAGAACTGCTAGTATTTGTTCATTTATTTTTATTTCAAGTGACATTTCAGCAAAAATGTGATAATATAAAATGATTTAATTTATCTGATGTTTTCATAATTAAGTTACAAAAATGATTCCCTCTTGCCTTTAAATGATTGGGGAATTTTTTAAATTTGTTTTTGCTTTTTTAAAAACTCAATCTGGAGAGTACTCTCCAATGTAAAATTTTGTAGTGCTTCCTTTGACCATTAAAAAAATATATAACTTGTAAATCAGTGTTTAGATTTTCATAGCATTAGAATATTCTGCATGAAAATGCAATAAAGTCATGATGGGAGACAGGGTGGAGGGTGGAAACCCCACCAGAGACAGGTGTCAGCAGTCTCAGTGTGAGGCATAAGCCAAGACTGGGTTATCAGGGGAGCTTCATACGGCCTCTGGCTTTCAGTCTTGGCCTTCGTTCATTCTCCACCCTGAAGCCAGAGAAGCCTTTTAAAACCTAAATCTGCCGTCACTTCTGTTACAGACTGAATAATGCTCCTTACCCTCAATTTCTCTGTTGAAGCCCCAAACTCCAGGACCTTAGAATATGATTGTATTTGGAGTCAGGGCCTTTAAAGAGGAGATTAATGTAAAATGAGATCATAAGGGTGGACCCTAGTCTGATATGACTGGTGTCCCTATAAGAAGAGGCTGTGTGGACACAGACATACACGGAGCAAAGACTATGTGAGAACAGAGGGAGAAGACAGCCATCTCCAAGCCAAGCAGAGGGATCTTGGGAGAAAACAACCCTGTTGACAACCTGATCTCAGGGTTGTAGCCTCCAGAACCATGAGAAAATCAATTTCTGCTGTTTAAGCCACCGGGTCTGCAGTATTTAGCCATGGCAGCCAGAACAGACTAGAGAGCCGAGACTCTCTCTCTCTCTCTCACTTTCACCCACTTCTGGTGTCCGGGAAATAGGTGGGTCAGAGGGTGCCGTGGAAAGGGGAACTAGTTAGCAGCTCTAGTTAGAGGAGGAGTTCCATCAATGATGAAGGCTGACACTAGGAACAACTCCCCTCTCTCGGGAAGATGATCTTCAGTTGCCAGAACTATCAATTACCGATTCCACTTCACTCCTGACACAGACACTAAACACTCCACTGGCTCTTAGCTGAGCAACAGGAGGCCCTACATCCACCCTGACCTTGACTTTGACACTATTTCCTATGACTTCTTCTCCTGTATAAGTCAAGGTTCCCCAAAATTCCGCAACCCTTCTGGCCAGTTGCTCTCCCAGCCCTACCCCTTCCTACCAACCCCGTAGAAAACAGTTTTTCTTGTGAACGTGTCATTATTCTCAAACCTGGCGAAGCATGACAATCACATGAAGCATTTGAAGAGCAACATTCCTGGGCCCCAGCCCCAAAGATTCTGAAATTCACCTGGAGAGAAAGCATGGTCTGTTGCAACCTGTTCTTTAGAGATGAGCCACACTCTCTTGGCCTCTCTGTGTTACAGTAAATTTATTCGAATTCTTAAACTAGCTTAACTATTTTCCAAACAGTGGCCTGGGATATATGAAACTTGATAAGCACCCATGTAATGTCCTAGCTGTAAGAAAACAATTTATGCTGTTCCTCATAGTTGACACTGGAGAAGGCAATGGCACCCCACTCCAGTACTCTTGCCTGGAAAATCCCATGGACGGAGGAGCCTGGTAGGCTGCAGTCCATGGGGTTGCTAAGGGTCAGACACGACTGAGCGACTTCACTTTCACTTTTCACTTTCATGCATTGGAGAAGGAAATGGCAACCCACTCCAGTGTTCTTGCCTGGAGAATCCCAGGGACAGGGGAACCTGGTGGGCTGTCATCTCTGGGGTCGCACAGAGTCGGACATGACTGAAGCGACTTAGCAGCATAGTTGACACATACCTTCTTAGCCCTGCTCTCCATTGCTTCTCCCAACCCTGTGAAGGCAGGAGATAGAGCCTAGCCACGAGACCTCAGCACCAGCAAGGACAATGGGATGAGGTCCTTACTCGGGCTGCGTGTTAGGAATGGCAGTTGTTGAGCCGGAGCTCAAGCCCCTAAGGGCACAGAGCTTGAGTGTGTCACTCTGCAGCATCCACAGCTCTTCTCTCTGCCATTAAAACCACTGCCTAGTGCTTTCTGAATTCCAAATGGAAGCTGGGGCAAAACTGATGTGGCCTAATAGACATGCATTTAATAATTATTTCTTGAACATCTCCTGAGTGCCGGGCTCTTGTTTAGAAGCCGGGTGACACAGCAGTAGCAAGCACACCAGGGCCCAACCACACAGCACATTTTCTGATGAAGGGCAGAGCCCGTGGTCACTGCCCCTTTCAGAGAAGGCAGACCGGATGCCCAAATGCATGGTGGCAATGAGATGGATACTATGAACATCTGTCTGAAAAGCAGTTCTTTAAATAGGTTACCTTTAAACTAATACACGAAATATACATTTCCACTAAAACCACATGAAGAGAAACATTTTTAAAGCAGTTTTACTACTGCTTTATAACCCTAGAGGAAAAGAAATAAAAGACAAAAAGTCTCAAGGGGATTTTGTTTTAAATTTTAGACCACTTGTCACTTGTGTGCTTTGGGCAAACCACTTCACCTCTTCCTGCTTCAGTCTCCTTACCCACAAGATAAGAATTACAACAGCACCTGCCCCAAGGTTACTGGAAAGAACAAATGAGCTCACACCGCCAAAGCACCCAGGACAGTGTTGGACATAGAACATGCGAACCTGAAAACCCTTGTCATTTCCGTGAAAGTCGTGTTTGGAAGGCCTTTTTCTTCACCTCTAAATGCTGGATTTTATTTTATCTTCTCCTTCTTGTGTCCTCTTAGGTTGCCTTTCTGCCTTTCCTGAGATTCACAATCACTCCCAATTTAATATCCACCATGAATTTAATTAAAGTTTTGTTAGCGTCTACCTCTTCTAGACCATTAATGAGGCTGTTAGATAAAATGTAATAAAGGTCCCTCGAGCAGCCCAGCAGACATTGCTATTAATCATTGTTTATGTCTCCACAGCCTGTGTTCATACTTCAAGGCCATTTCCAAACCAGTTGAACAAACTCACCTAATATGACTTTGTTTTGTTTTCTTTTAAACAGTGTCAAGTATCTTTTAAAAGCCATGGTACATAGTGGTGCTGAGTGGGGACATGCCCTCTGCCCATACCTCAGCTGGCACTTCTAGGGGTGGATCTGAGCATCTGTGGGCAGCGATGCCCCCTCCTCCATATTCTCCTCCATCACTAACCCCCCTCCCCCACATACAAATGAAAATCTTTCCAAATCCACGGTTGGAAATTCTGTCCTTGGGACTTCCTTGGGGGTCCAAAAGCTAAGACGCTGCGCTCCCAATGCAGGGGGCCTGGGTTCAATCCCTGGTCGGTTCTGCATGCCACAACTAAAAAGATCCTGCATGCGACAGCAAAGACTGAAGATCCCGTGTGCCTCAACTAAGACCCGGCACAGCTGAATAAATAACTATTAAAAAAAAAAAGAAGAAGAAGGCAAAAGAAATCCTCCCCGTTTGAGAAGAGAAAGAAACTTCTGTTCTTGAAGTTGAACAATCTTCTCAAAAATCTTCCCAGCCACCCTGGAAAGGGTGATGGAGGAAGTGCATATTGTTATCAATGTCTTTACTTCTGGAACAAGGAAATTGATAGATTAAATATATCCCATTTTTTAAATGCGTTCCAGTCATATTTCTCTAGGTCCACCAGGCCAGGTGAGACTGAGAGCAGCCTATCTGGGTGTGGCTACACAGGGAGTAGATAGGAAGAGGAGATTAAAAAAAAAGGAAGGAAGGAGGCACCAGGTGGAAAAGGTCACACTGAACACAATCCCCCGTCTTCCCCCAGAGCTGACTGATCCAACATTACTTCTCCCTGCAACCCACGCCTCCCTCCCGCTAAAGTATCCGTGACAACCCTAGCAGATGAGGCACAGCTGAGTTTATAAATACCTGCTCCCTCTCACCTTCTCAGGGGTCTGTGATGTGTTTATGCATGGTTTAGAGGTACGATCTAGGGTTTGAAGGCAAATGATCTGGATGCTAGCCTTGACTTCAGCACTTACTATCAACTTTCTCACTGTGAATACAAAGGTAGTAACACCTATTGCAAAGTGCTAGGGCAAAGATGCTGAGAGGTTGTATACCACGTCAAGCATCACTTCAAACCTAATTGCTGCTGGGGGAGAAAATTAGCTTATGTTGACGGGGAATTTTTCAGAGAACAAAGAGAGGAAAATTTAACGAGTCTGTCAATTTTTGTACCTTTGATAGTTTCAGTTTAAATCATACTCTGATCTTAAATAACAGCCAGAAAGGACATTCAGGATGCTCTGGCCTATTGTCTTTCTTGAATCAGGAAGCCCTGACAGCCTTGCTACTCAAAGTATAGTTCTTGGACCCCCAGCATCAGTATCATTCAGGAGCTTGTTAGAAATGCAAACCCTTGAACCCTACCATCAATCTACGTACCTCATCCAAGAATCTGAATTTTGACAAGATGATTTATATGTATGTTAAAGTTTAAGATCATTGCCCTACATAATACCCTTCACAGATGGTCTGAGAATCAATAACTTAGCAAAGCTGTAGTGTGTGTGTGTGTGTAGGTGGGGAGAGTCCTAAGTATTAGAGCATTTGCCTGTCATAAACCTCCTTTCCTTTCCAGAAACAATTGACTTTTGAGTGGGCTACTCTAAAAATGAAGGGAGAACTCATACATTTATAAATCCTCATCTTATTTATTTTGAACTTGAATCAAGCTTGCTGATTCGTTTCTCCCCTTTCTGCTCTGAGTCACTTGATTTCCCCTATTTGTTCTTTAGTTTCCTCTTTGGGGAACTGGGCATTGCAGTGCCAGGAAGGATTAATCTTTATCCCATTTTCAACTCAGTTTCTGGATGGATGGCAGTGTGCTCAGCCCCAGGACTGCCTGCAGAGGTGGGTGTGATGAAAACCCAGGCATAATAAGGCTTGTGAAACTGTGAGTTCAAGTTCAACCAAAACGGAGAACAGAGTACAATCTAGGTCCCCCTTGGTTTCCAGTTTTTGTGCTGCCATCTGAAAATTAAAGACCTGCCTGCAGAACCCAAAGATGCCTTGCCCTTTAGTGGCTTCCCTGGAAGAAGATTCAGGAGAGCCTGAAACCCCTCCTCGCTCCTTTAAGCCTTTTTCGGGCCTCATTCCCTGCAAGAAGCCACATCGCAGACTCCCACGTGCCTGAATCGCTCTAAATTACATATGGTCTCAGATTTAAGTATATAATATATTTCAGAATTACTACAGTTTTTTCAACTAGATTAGAATTTTCCCAGTGAACAGAGGTCATGTCTCAACAACTTTGGGGAGGCATCAAGGTGACACTTAGGGCACTAAGGGACTTTGTGTCTTAGAGACTTGAACTTCCCAAGCCTCTGTTTCCCCAACTGTAAAGCAGAAATAATAATAATGATCATGAAATTAATCAGCAAAAAAAGGATTAACACGTAGAAAGTGCACACTGAAGACAACGGGCTACAGAAATCAGACAAATCCAGCACCGCCACAAAACTCTTCTCTCCTTGCAGTGAAGGAGCAAGAAGGCAATAGAATGGCTGTTTGCATCATAAAATATAGGCCCTGGTTTCCTTGGTATCCATCAGTGAATTTCTATTCGTGCGTTGAACAATTTGCATGTCAGTAAGAAGCCTTGAAAATGACCGCAGAGAGCTGGCTGAATGAAAAGTGGGGAAATGCCTAATGTAATCCAAGTGACAAATTCTCATTTTCCTGTTCTCTGAAATGCACGAAATTTCCCTGCAAGGTTTAGGTCCCCTCCTAGTGGGAAGAGCATTTGAATATCAGACAAAGCGGGGTGGAGGGTAGAGAGGAGACAGAAAGAAGACACCTGATGCAGACAGTAAAGTGAATGAGGTCGAAGCTAATTAGATGCTTCTGAAATACCTACATGTCTTCTAGAAACCAGGAGAAAACCAGGATGGGCTGCAGCTGACAGTGCATCTTGTTGCCTAGCACTGGCTGAAGTGACTGGAGCTGCTAGGCAACCCATCCTCCTGGGCTTGGTGCTCTAGCAAACACTAGACAGATGCTGCTCCTCTGCCACCCCGCCAACCCTCACAATTCTCTCACTTGTGAGATTCACACCTGATTACTGTGTCCTCTGGACTTCTTTCCATTTGGATAAGGCACTGTGACGTGCAGGATTGTCTGTGTTCAAGTGAGCCTGGCTGCCCACCTAAAGAATGCCTCTAAGGAAAAGAGAAAAAAAAAATGATCCTCTAAGAATTAAACTGTTAGAAGACTGAAGCCTGAAACTCTGGAGTGAAGGGCAAGAATCTGAACCATTTCTTGTAGAAATTATCAAATTTCCATCTGCATCAAAAGCAGATTGGTCTGGTACATTTGAGACTGTCCTGAGCCAGACTGCAAAGTCACCCAAGTCTGTTCTCATCCCCCTGTATTATCTGGAGAAAGGGGGTTGTTTTTCGCTAGCAGGGGGCTTCCTCTGCCTATTCACAGAATTCACTCTCTCCAGCAAGTCTGTTCAGGTCCAGTGAAAGAGTTGAGTGCAAATATAAATGATTGACAGCAGCTTACTCTTACTCTAACTTATTCTTCCCGAGAGTGCCTACATTATTAAGATGCAAAGTAGAACTGCAGGAAGAAGGTAGAGACAGCAATTTTTGCTCTCCTTTCTTCCCTCTCTTCCCTTCTGTTTATCAAAAATTGTAATACAAAAGTGGTGACCTCGTTAGCTGGGCTCCTTACTAGTTCCTGCTCTCCAGGAACCTTTGACGATAAAAGATAGTAAGAGCTAATATTGTTGATCATACACAATTAAAGAGAGTTACTCGCTCTAGTTTTGCCAGGTCTCAGGATTATTGGAGCTTTCTGGATTAATGAGATGAAGGTTTTCACTCTCAGCCAGGCTTTACTGTTTCTCCCTTTTCATTTATTCAATGTTAACAACTTTTCAAAGTGTTTTCACATCTACTAACCCACTGTTCTATAAACCCCTATGCTCTAATGCACATAAGTTAATTACAGTGCTTTTCATTTAGGAGAGAGAAAGATTGAAGAAAACTGGAGAGCATAGTGGGAATGAATTTCAGTCTACAAACTCAAGTGCAATGGAAATGCCACTCTACTTAGGTCAGTTTAATTTGGAATTAAGACCCATCCCATTGAATTCGAAGAAATTAAATATCAGTCATTATCTCACTAGAACCCAGGAAGCTTGGGAAGTGCCTGGAAAATGGAGCAAAGACCCCTACCCCCCAGTCAGGGGGTAGTTGCTGTGGTTTTCTCAGATCCAAGCTCACATGGTCCTCTGAAGCTCTTGCCTTCCACCTCACAGGTGAGGCATGGAATCTTTGCCAAGTTCTGGAGTCCAAAGACCTCAAGCCTCCACTAACCTCACCTCTGAGGTCCCTGCTGCCCCTTCACCCTCTGATCTCCATTCCTTCCTGTCCTGAGAAACTCATCTTTCCTTTGCTACACCCAAGACTGCTCTTCTTTCCTGACTCCCCCAGTATATTCCATCCCCACCAGTCTTAAGTTATGTCTTCAGTGGCTTAGATTTTAGGAAAATGCAAAAGCAGTAATCTGCAACTGGTTCTTCTTTGAGTTTCACCAGTTATTTATTCTCAAGAATTTGAATCACATGTGACCAACAAGGCCTTAATTTCCAAAATATACAAACCGCTCATATAACTCAGTAACAAAAAAACAAACAATCCAATCAAAAAATGGACAGAAGATTTAAGTAGATATTCTCCAAAGAAGATATACAGATGGCCAACAGGCAGATGAAAAGATGCTTAACATCTCAAGTTATTAGAGAAATGCAAATCAAAACTACAATGAGGTATCACCTCACATCAGTCAGAATGGCTATAATTTAAAAGTCTACAAATAGCATGTTGGAGAAGGTGTGGAGAAAAGGTAACCCTCCTACACTGTTGGTGGGAATGTAAATTGGTATAGCCACGTGGAGAACAGTATGAAGGTTCCTCAAAAAACTGAAAATTGTGTTGTCATATGATCCAGCAACCCCATTCCTGAATATGTATCTGGACAAAGCCATAATTCAAAAAAGAAACACACACCCCTATGTTCATAGCAGCACTATTGACAATAGCCGAGACATGGAAGCAACCTAAATGTCCATCAGCAGATGAATGGATAAAGAAAATGTGGTACACATATAGAATGGAATACTACTCAGACATAAAAAAGAACGACATGATGCCATTTGCAGCAACATGGCTGGATCTAGAGATTATCGTACTAATTGAAGGACGTCATAGAGAGAAAGACAAATACCATATAACACTGCTTATACATGGAACCAAAAATACAACACAAGTGAACTTATCTATAAAACAGAAACAGATTCAAGACACAGAGAACAGACTCATGGTTGCCAAGATAGGGAGGGGAGGCAGGGAGGGGTGGATTGGGGGTTTGGGATTAGCAGATGCAGATGCAAACTATTATGTATAGAATGGATAATCAACAAGGTCCTACTGTACAGCACAGGGAACTATACTCAACATCCTGTGATAAACCATAATGGAAAAGAATATAAAAAAGAATGCATATATATATGCGTGAATCACTTTTCTGTATAGCAGAAGTTAGTACACATTGTAAATCAATTATACTTCAATAAAATACATTTTTAAAAAAGAAACTGAATCACAAATAGATTTGCACTAATGATATTTTTAGTGTCTTCATGTAATTTTCATTGAAAATTTTTGTGTACTGACTTTTCAGCCTATTAACAGCTTGATTTGACTTAAAAATGTAATGCAAATGCAAAAATGCCTGAGATAAGGAAGAATAACAAAGAGTACAAAAGCCTGTTGGAAACTGCCGGGGGTGAGGAGCACAGGAGGTGGAAACAGAACATAAAATATAAGTTAAAAGCCCAAAAAATATATTCAGCCTTACAAGAAAGGAAATTCTGACATATGCTATTATGCTATAACACAGGTAAACCTGAGGACCTCATGCTAAGTGAAATAAGCCAACCACAAACGGTTGAACTCCACTTCTACGGGTGTTTAAAGTAGTCAAATTTGTAGAAACAGAAAGTAGAATGGTGGTTGTCAGAGACCGAGGGGAGGGGTGGTGGGGAGTTGTGGTTAATTGGAGCATAGTTCCCATTCTGCAAGTTAAACATTCTTAGAGTGAGAGAGTTATTGGTCTATTTTTTCTTTTTTTACCTGTGACTTTGGTACCATAGCCAAGAATTTATCACCAAATCCTATGTTATGAATGGGCTTCCCAGGTGGCACCAGTGGTAAAGAACCCACCTGCCAAAGTAGGAGACTTAAGAAACTCTTTAAGTTCAGTCCCTGGGTCAGGAAGATCCCCTGCAGGAGGACATGGCAACCCACTCTAGAATTCTTGCCTGGAGAATCCTATGGACAGAGGAGTCTGGCCAGCTATGGTCCACAGGGTCACGAAGAGTCAGACATGACCGGAGCAACTTACCATGCAGGCACACCAATGTTATAAAGCTTTTTCCCTATGTTTTCTTCAAAGCATTTTATAGTTTTAGCTCTTATATTTAGGTCTTTGACCCATTTTAAGTTTTGTATATGCCATAAGGTAAGGGTCCAACTTGGAAAAGGAAATAGCAACCCACTCCAGTATTCTTGCCTGGAGAATCCTTTGGACAGACGAGTCTGGCCAGCTACAGTCTATAGGGTCACAAAGAGTCAGACATGACTGAAGCGACTTACTACTACTACTACTACGTCGCTTCAGTCGTGTCCGACTCTGTGCGACCCCACAGACGGCAGCCCACCAGGCTTCCCCATCCCTGGGATTCTCCAGTCAAGAACACTGGAGTGGGTTGCCATTTCCTTCTCCAATGCATGAAAGTGAAAAGTGAAAGTGAAGTCGCTCAGTCGTGTCTGACTCTAGCAACCCCATGGACTGCAGCCTACCAGGCTCCTCCATCCATGGGATTTTCTAGGCAAAAGTACTGGAGTGGGGTGCCATTGCCTTCTCCGGAAGCGACTTAGCAGGCACGCAAAGAGTTGGACACGACTGACTGACATCAGTGTTATGAAGCTTTCTCCCTATGTTTTCTTCAAAGAGTCTTATAGCTTTAGCTCTTATATTTATGTCTTTGACCCATTTTGAGTTTTGTATATACCATAAGGTAAGCATCCAACTTGGAGAAGGAAATGGCAACCTACCCCAATACTCTTGTCTGGAGAATCCCAAGGACAAGGAGCCTGGTGGGCTACAGTCCAAGGGATTGCAAGAGTCAGACACGACTGAGTGACTAAACCACCTAACCAAGAGTCCAAACTCCATTTGTTTTGCATGTGGATGTGCATTCTCCCCAACACCATTTGTTGAAAAGGCTGTTTTTCCCCCCACTGAACGGTCTTGGCACCCCTGTCATTGACTGCGAAGTCACTGACCACTTTTAACCCTGAAAATAATAGCAAATCAGCCCTACAACGTGTGTAGCACCCGCTGCATGCACAGCAGTTTGCTGAGTGAAGATGAGTAAAACACAGTTTCAAGGAGCTCAGAAGCATGTACAGAAAGCCAAATAACTACAATGAGGCAGCATGTGACATGTGCTCAAACAGAGGCACAAACAGAACCCAGAGGGGCCTGGAGGAAAGCACAGTTAATTCCAGCAAGGGAGACTGGGAAAGTTTTCATAGCATGGGAAGTTTCTAAAGCTCTCCCTTGGCATCAGGATTGGATTTCCTGATGCAGAGCTGGGTGTATATAGAAAAAATGAAAGGTGCTAACGTTTCTCGTGCTAGCACCCCAGACATGGATTTGCAGAGCTAGTGAAGACAGGGATGCTAATTGAGTTTGGGACAGGAAGGGAGGGAAAATGATGGGGAGGTGAGTTTCTACATCCCCTTTCCTAGAGTGGCTTTGCAGGCCTGGTGTGCCTCCCAACAGTCTCCAGAGTGATGCTTCAGCATCAGGACCAAAGTCCTAAAGGTGCCCCTCCCTCAGCACTCCAAGAAGCAGGCATAGCAAGATCTGGTCCAAAATTCCAGGTGGTTAACTTGTCAAAGCCCCTTGAGCCCCAAATGCTGACCCAGTCCATTTTCCACTGGGACAGAGCACAGACATCTGGACCTAAGGGTCAAACAGCCCTGTCTGGGAATCTCTGTAATCTGGCATGGAGCCAGCCAGCAAGTAAGAGGCCAGGCCATGCAAGGTGCTCAGAGAAGCCACGGTGCCAAGTACAGGCAGCAGCTGAACGAGGAGATCACAGGGCTCAGTCACTCCATTGTGTCTGACTCTTTGTGACCCCATGGCCTGTAGCCCCACCAGGCTCCTCTGTCCATGTGATTTTTCCCGGTAAGAACACTGGAGCAGGTTGCCATGCCCTTCTCCTTGGGATCTTCCTGACTCAGGGACCAAACCCCCACATCTCTTGCACTGGTAGGCAGATTCTTTTACCTCTGAACCACCAGTGAGTGCTGTTCCCTCAGAGAGTCAGGAAAGTTTGGAAAGGAGACAGCTCTAGGCTGGGTTTCTGAGCATGGGGCTTGGTGACTGCAGGGAGACAGAATGGGTAGGAGATGTCACAGAAGCCTGGTTGGTAGGTGGGGCTGGGGGAACAGCTTTGCCTCCTGCAGGAATGCAGAGTACATGCTTTGTTCCCCAGAGGGAAAAGTGGCCCTTTCACCAGGCTAGTGTTTTCAAACATTTATGACCATGACCCAGAATTAGAAGACATTTTACATCTTGACTCCATACATACACTATATACATATACATGATTGAAATAAACATTTTATAAAATAACTCCTCCTGGAACATAAACAATAAAATGTGTTGTGGTTGCGCAGTTCCAGACTTTACAACATTAGCTCTAGAACTGGGTTTGGGAAGAGAGTTTGAGGGAGAATGGATACAGGTATATGTATGGCTGAGTGAGTCCCTTCCCTGTTCACCTGAAACTATTACAACATTGTTAATCAGCTATGCCCCAAACAAAATGTTTTTGGTGTTAAAAAAAATTAAATTAAAAAAAATCTATGACCAAGAAAAATAGTGTATATTTTATACCTGATAACTAATTTGGGCTTCCCTAGTGGCTCAGACGGTAAAGAATCTGCCTGTGATGCAGGCAATCCGGGTTCGATCCCTGGGTTGGGAAAATCCCCTGGAGGAGGGCATGGCAACCCACTCCAGTATTTACCCAAGGACAGAGGAGCCTGGTGGGCTACATTGCATGGGGTCGCAAAGAGTTGGACCTGACTTAGCGACTAAGTATAGCACAGCATAATAACTAATTAATTTACAGAAAGAAAAAGAAAGAACTGAGTTTTTCTTTACCTTTTTTTTAATATTTTTTTGGCTGCATTGGGCAGCAGATGGATCTTAGTTCCCCAACCAGAAAACGAACACATGTCCTGTGCTATGGAAACCTGGAGTCTTAAACCACTGGCCCACCAGGGAAGTCCCATCCCCATCTTTTCATTCTGTCATCCTCAGTATGCTGGCTACTTCCTTGACATCACAATACACCTGCTCCAGGAAACACTTCACAAGCTGATTTCAGAGATATCAAAGCACCTGTTTTTCTCTCAGGTCTTTTTTTTAGAAGTAAAGAGACTTTGTAGACTTTTTTAATGATGGCTGGAGAGGGTGTGGAGAAAACGGAACCCTCCTACACTGTTAGTAGGAATATAAGCTGTAACAGCTACCATGGAAAACACTGTGGAGGTTCCTCAGAGAACTAAACATAGAATTACTGTATGATCCAATAATCTCACTCCTGGCCATATAGCCAGACAAAAGTATAATGCAAAAGATACATGCTCCTATGTGTTCACAGCAGCACTGCTCACAATAGCCAAGACCTGGAAACAACCTAAATGTCCATCAACAGATAAATAGGTAAAAAATATGTAATGCATATATGTAATGGAGCACTACTCAGCCATAAAAAACAACAAAATGATGCCATTTGCAGCAACACTGATACAACTAGAGATTGTCATACTAAATAAAGTAAATAAAAAAGAGAAAAACAAATACAATATGATATCATTTGTATGTGGAATCTAAAATATGACACAAATTACCTGTGAAAATAGTTATGAAACAGAAAGAATCACAGATACAGAAAACAGACTTGTGGTTGCCAAGAAGGAGGGGTTGGGGAAGGGATGGAGCAGGAGGTTGAGGTTAGCAAATGTAAGCTCTTACATAGAATGGATAAACAACGTCCTATAGTATAGCACAGACAACTATATTCAGTATCCCATGATAAACCAGAATGGAAAAGAATATTTTTTAAAGAATTGATATACATAACCAGGGAAACCCAAGAATACTGGAGTGGGTAGCCTATCCCTTCTCCAGCAGGTCTTCCCAACCCAGCAATCGAACCAGGGTTTCCTGCATTGTATGTGGATTCTTTACCAGCTGAGCTAGCAGGGAAGCCCATTATCTATGTTTTATATATATATATATATATATATACACATATGAATCACTTTGCTGTACTTCAGAAATTAATACATTGCAAATCAACTATACTTCAATTAAAAAAATACTGATAAAATTTTTTTTAAGTAAAGAAACTTAACCTAGAACCCCCCTTAGCTTACTACTTACTCAGTGTGGTCCTCAGACTGGAAGCATGTGGATCTACCTCCCCTAGGGACTTATTAGGTAGCTCCTCAGCTCCACCCCAGACCGACAGACTCAAAATCTACCTTGTAGAAAAATCCCAGGCGATTCACATGTGCAATCAAGCTTCAGAAATATCTCCACCGCTGATTTCCCATCCTTGGTCAGCATTGCATCACATACTCAAACTAAAACCAGTTACTGGCAGGCAGGTTACAATTACCATTATAGGCTTAGGCTAATCAAAATTGACTCCCAGAGGCTGAGGAGGAAGCCCAGTTTTCCTTAAAGCTGGATATCTGAACAACATTAAGACTCTATCAGTAAGAAAGAGAAGAGATGGGGTAAAGATTTTGGTAGAGAGCTAAGAAAGTGTGTCCCAAGGAGACAGAAAAATAAGCAGGTAAATTACAAAATAGTGTGGTAAGTGCTAAGACTGAGATATTAAATATGCCAAGTAGAGCCCAGAGGAAAAAAAATCAACTAACTGCTTTGGGATGTTGAAGCAAACTTCAGTGAACAGTTATCACTTAAGGAGAATCTTAAAGGATGAATAAAAGCTTTACTGCAGACACCAGGGTGAAGGACATTCCAGGCAAAAGCAATAGCATGTGCTAAGACAAAATATGTTGCAACATATTTCTCTTTTGCAGCTCTGTGAATTCCTCCTAAATCCATCACTAACAGCTCAACGTGTCTGCATCACAGAATGTATTTGGAGAAAGGAGCTGTACCAGAAAATATGGCTGGAGAAGAGGACAGAATTGGAAGTTATGCTGTAACATTCTTCAAAAGAAAATGACTTCTTCTGTCCCAAAGGATCCACCCACCCCTTCTTACATGGGAATTTTTCCCAGGAATGTTAACTCTCTCATACAGATCAAGCCACTTAAATCCTCTGCCCAGGGACTTCCCTGGTGGTCCAGTGGTTAAGACTCTGAGCTTCCAATGCTAAATAAATAAATACTTAAAAAAACCCTCTGTCCTGGGTGTTTTAATCAAGAGAAACACATAAAAGGGAAAGATTGAAGGCAGGAGGAGAAGGGAATGACAGAGGATGAGATGGTTGGATGGCATCACTGACTCAATGGACATGAGTTTGAGCAAGCTCCGGGAGATGGTGAAGGACAGGAAAGCCCGGCATGCTCCAGTCCATGGGGTAGCAAAGAGTCGGACATGACTGAGCGAATGAACAACAACAAAAATAATGGTAAAGAACCCGCCTGCCAATGCAGGAGATGTAAGAGATGTGGATTCGATCCCTGGGTAGGGAAGATCCCCTGCAGGAGGGCATGGCAACTCACTCCATTATTCTTGCCTGGAGAATCTCATGGACAGAAGAGATAGGTGGACTACAGAGCAAAGAGTCAGACACAACTGACGTGACTTAGCATTCACGCATGCATGCTGAGTGCTTAAGCTAAGTCTTCTATTATTATTCCAGAAATTGACTGTTCCCCCAAATGATCCACCTCTCTCAAGGCTGGGTCTATATTTAGAGTGATATCAGTTTAAGAAATATTTATAATAATTTAGAACTGGTTTGCACTGAAATTGCTCAGTCTAACAGACCAGAGGTAGTCAAACCCTGCTGCCAAGGAATAGGGGTGCACACCACATTCCTGAAATCAAACAACAGCCTGTGCTTCCTAATTCACAGAGATTCATGGAGAGAATATTTAGGTGTTTTTCTCAAAAAACTTTTTTTCTTAAACACTTTTCCTGGGTTATTATTTATCTGTAAGGATTCTGCAGCAAAATGTATATTCAGAATTTTTAAATTTAACATTTAAAATGCTGATGGCATCCTGCAAATAGCCTCCTGATTTTCCAGATGCCATCTCACCAGAGCACATCTGGGACTCACATACAACCATCAGCCAATTAAAGCATCTTCCCTGAAAGAATCATCTAAACACAATCTATTTGCAATATGTGGATACGTAGCATTATGTATGAAAGTGTATGAGGCTATAAACATGATTATTTTTCACACTAGTAGAATTTTTATTCTTTTTGGTGGACTATATGCCAGGCCCTTAAATTTTTCTTCCAACGAAAGTAGCAACTAAATTCAAAATCAGCTTAAGAAGCATGTTATAAGTGGGTGTGGGGAATTAATATGTGAATATGTGATTGTGCTAATCACACCATACACATTATCTCTTTCAGTCTTCAAACCAACATATAAAGTAGATAACATTTTTCTTATATGGAAAAGTTTCCTCGAGGGTGTCATACTCCAGATTATACAAGCCAATGAGGGATAAACCAGGGTTTGAACCAAAAGTCTTTGACTTCCCACTTCCCAATTGAGGAGGGAATATTCTGCATATTCCATTCTTACCATTAGAGTCTACTTGAAAACATTTTCGGTGCAACTTTAGTCCATCAAGCTAAAATAGCAATTTGAAAAACACACAGCTAGTTGATGGGCTGCAAAGACAATTAAGACACAGCCCCATCAGGCCTGGAGGAGCCCACAGTTTGAGGCAGGAAAGCAGAAGCCATAAGGAAGAAAGTGATAAATGCTATTCAGAGGCACAAGATGTTCATCCTGCCAGCAATGCTCGCCCACGTTTACACCCTGGTGAGCTCCCAGCTCTTCTAAAGCCCAGGGCCGCCTACTCTAAGGAGCCAACCAGAAATCCTTCTCTGCCACTTTCTCCTCTGCTTCTGCAGCACCTTACATATGCCCCTCATGAAATGATTAACTCTGTGCATTACATGTATGTCTTCCCCACTAGATTTTGATTTGTTTTAAAAAATAAAGTTCATCAGAGATTTCCCTGGAGGTCCAGTAGCTAAGTTGCCACACTCCCAATGCAAAGAGGCCCGGATTCGATCCCTGGTCAGGGAACTAGATCCCACATGCAGCAACTAAGAGTTCATAGGCCACAACTAAAGATCCCACGTGCCACAACAAAGATCAAAGATCCCGCACAAATAATTAATAATAAGAAAGAAAGAAGGGTTGTCTGTCTATAATATCACTCACTTTCTTGGAGACCAGAGTTGGTCAACTCATCTGGATCATGTGATCCTACCCAAACATCATGTTCACTGGGAAAAGATATTTCTCTCAGCAAGAAAGATGGTTCCTAGGTCAAGGGCACACTCAAAGCTTATCTGTCCTACTAGAACCTCTAACAAGATCTCAGAGTTCATTTATAGCAGCATGTAAAGTGAGCATCTCAATGAGATTATTCCTTTTTTTTAATCCCTACTCTATATTCCTAGCACACTGTCTATTTTACATAGTACATGCTTGATATGTGTTTATTGAGTGAATAAGAAAATAATGAAAAAACAATAATCTTCCACACTGAATATGTACTTAGAAGATGGATTGTATGGAATACTAGAGGGCTTTCTCATTTGAAAATAAAATTACATTAGTGTGTTTTCCAGATACTCAGTTCAGTTCAGTTGCTCAGTTGTGTCTGGCTCTTTGCAACCCCATGGACTACAGCATGCCAGGCTTCCCTGTCCATTACCAACTTCCAGAGCTTACTCAAACTCATGTTCATCAAGTCGGTGATGCCACCCAATCATCTCATCCTGTATTGTCTCCTTCTCCTCCTGCCTTCAATCTTTCCCAGCATCAGGGTCTTTTCCAATGAGTCAGTTCTTCGTATCAGGTGGCCAAAGGGTTGGAGCTTCAGCTTCAGCATCAGTCCTTCCAATGAATACTCAGGACTGATCTCCTTTAGGATGGACTGGTTGGATCTCCTTGCAGTCCAAGGGACTCTCAAGAGTCTTCTTCAACACCAAAGTTCAAAAGCATCAATTCTTCAGTGCTCAGCTTTCTTTATAGTCCAACTCTCACATCCAGATATTATTTAAGCTCAAATTCAAATTAAAAATGGGAACATATTAACTCATATTTGAACTTGAAACCTGGATCTGAAATTATGCTACAGGAGAAATTTCCTCCTTGTTTTAAAGTCTTTCTTATGAACTTCCAAATGCCTCCTTTGTTACTGGCATTCTACAGGAGCACTCACAGGCCTGCTGAGTATCCCAGCAAGGTATCCACTCTCAGCAAGAAGCCATTAGGTCCTTGGATCCAACTCATGACTCTGTTCTCAGCATCCTCTAGGATGCTATGCCACAGTCCTCACTACATTTTACTAACTTATTCCTATTCTGTAGTATTTAAAAGAAAAGACCATAGAGCTTTTTTTCTAGATAGAAAACTCCTTAAAAGCAAAACCTGTCTTCCACTTGTTTTGAATCCACTATTAGCAAATGTGCACTAACATCAGCCAGAGCAAATAGCAGATACACAACAGACATTTGTTGAATGAATAGCTGGGAAAGTCTCATTTTTATGGCAAGTTATTACTTATCAAAGAATATTAATGTACTTAATGTTCTCTAAGCTTTAGTTTAAGGAGGTACACAGGTTGATATTCCATTTTATAGATGAAGAAGTGGAAACACAAAAAAGAGAAATGATTTGTTCCAAAAAAAGAAAAATAGGACAACCAATTAAAATTGAGAAATTTGTATGCAGGTCAGGAAGCAACAGTTAGAACTGGACATGGAGAAACAAAGGGAGAAGAATCAAATCAACAAAATTAGAAATGAAAATGGAGAAATCACAACAGACAACACAGAAATACAAAGGATCATAAGAGACTACTATCAGCAACTATATACCAATAAAATGGATGCTGCTGCTGCTGCTGCTAAGTCGCTTCAGTCGTGTCCAACTCTGTGCGATCCCATAGACGGCAGCCCACCAGCCTCCCCCATCCCTGGGATTCTCCAGGCAAGAATACTGGAGTGGGTTGCCACTGCCTTCTCCAAATAAAATGGATAACTTGGAAGAAATGGACAAATTCTTAGAAAAGTATAACTTTCCAAAACTGAACCAGGAAGACATAGAAAATCTTAACAGACCCATAACAAGCACGGAAATCGAACCTGTAATCAGAAATCTTTCAGCAAACAAAAGCCGAGGACCAGACAGCCTCACAGCTGAATTCTACCAAAAATTTAGAGAAGAGCTAACACCTATCCTACTCAAACTCTTCCGGAAAATTGCAGAGGAAGGTAAACTGCCAAACTCATTCTATGAGGCCACCATCACCCTAGTATCAAAACCAGACAAAGACGCTACAAAAAAAGAGAAAACTACAGACTAATATCACTGATGAACATAGATGCAAAAACCCTTAACAAAATGCTAGCAAACAGAATCCAACAACATATTAAAAAGATCATACATCTTGACTAAGTGGGCTTTATCCCAGGGATTCAAAGATTCTTTAATATCCACAAATCGATCAATTTAATACACCACATTAACAAACTGAAACATAAAAACCATATGATTATCTCAGTAGATGCAGAGAAAGCCTTTGGCAAAATTCAACACCCATTTATGATAAAAAAAAAAAAAACCTCCAGAAAGCAGGAATAGAAGCAATATACCTCAACATAATAAAAGCTACATTTGACAAACCTTCAGCAAACATTATCCTCAATAGTGAAAAATTGAAAGCATTTCCCCTAAAGTCAGGAACAAGACAAGGGTGCCCACTCTCACTACTCCTATTCAACATAGTTTTGGAAGTTATAGCCACAGCAATCAGAGAAGAAAAAGAAATAAAAGAAATCCAGACTGGAAAAGAAGAAGTAAAACTCTCACTGTTTGCAGATGACATAATCCTCTACATAGAAAACCCTAAAGACTCCACTAGAAAATTACTAGAGCTAATCAATGAATATAGTGAAGTTGCAGGATATAAAATTAACACACAGAAATCCCTTGCATTCCTATACACTAACAATGAGAAAACAGAAAGAGAAATTAAGGAAACAATTCCATTCACCATCACAACAAAAAGAATAAAATACTTAGGAATAAATCTACCTAAAGAAACAAAAGACCTATACATAGAAAACTATAAAACACTGATGTTTTATAGAAAGAAATCAAAGATGGCACAAATAGATGGAGAAATATACCATGTTCATGGATCAGAAGAATCAATATAGTGAAAATGAGTATAGTACCCAAAGCAATCTATAGATTCAATGCAATCCCTATGAAGATACCACTGGTATTTTTCAGAGAACTAGAGCAAATAATTTCACAATTTGTATGGAAATACAAAAAACCTCGAATAGCCAAAGCAAAGGAAGAAAACTGGAATTGGAGGAATCAACCTGCCTGACTTCAGGCTCTACTACAAAGCCACAGTTATCAAGACAGTATGGTACTGGCACAAAGACAGAAATATAGATCAATAGAACAAAATAGAAAGCCCAGAGATAAATCCACACACCTATGGACACCTTATCTTTGACAAAGGAGGCAAGAGTATACAATGGAGAAAAGACAATCTCTTTAACAAGTGGAACTGGGGAAACTGGTCAACCACTTGTAAAAGAATGAAACTAGAATATTTTCTAACACCATACACAAAAATAAACTCAAAATGGATTAAAGATCTAAACATAAGACCAGAAACTATAAAACTCCTAGAGGAAAACATAGGCAAAACACTCTCCGACATACATCACAGCAGGATCCTCTATGACCCACCTCCCAGAGTAATGGAAATAAAAGTAAAAATAAAAAAATGGGACCTAATTAAACTTAAAAGCTTTTGCACAACAGAAACTATAAGCAAGGTGAAAAGACAGCCTTCAGAATGGGAGAAAATAATAGCAAATGAAGCAACTGACAAAGAATTAATCTCAAAAATATACAAGCAGCTCATGCAGCTCAATTCCAGAAAAATAAATGACCCAATCAAAAAATGGGCCAAAGAACTAAACAGACATTTCTCCAAAGAAGACATACAGATGGCTAACAAACACATGAAAAGATGCTTAATATCACTCATTATCAGAGAAATGCAAATCAAAACCACAATGAGGTACCATCTCATGATGGTCAGAATGGCTGTTATCCAAAAGTCTACAAACAATGAATGCTGAAGAGGGTGTGGAGAAAAGGGAACCCTCTTACACTGTTGGTGGGAATGCAAACTAGTACAGCCACTATGGAGAACAGTGTGGAGATGCCTTTAAAAACTAGAAATAGAACTGCCACATGACACAGCAATCCCACTGCTGAGCATACACACTGAGGAAACCGGAATTGAAAGAGACATGTGTACCCCAATGTTCATCGCAGCACTGTTTATAATAGCCAGGACATGGAAGCAACCTAGATGTCCATCTGCAAATGAATGGATAAGAAAGTTGTGGTACATATAGACAATGGAATATCAGCCATTAAAAAGAATACATTTGAATCAGTTCTAATGAGGTGGATGAAACTGGAGCCTATTATACAGAGTGAAGTAAGCCAGAAAGAAAAACACCAATACAGTATACTAACGCATATATATGGAATTTAGAAAGATGGTAATGATAACCCTGTATGAAAGACAGCAAAAGAGACACAGATGTATAAAACAGTCTTTTGGATTCTGTGGGAGAAGGTAAGGGTGGGATGATTTGAGAGAATAGCACTGAAACATGTATATTATTATATTTGAAACAGATTGCCAGTCCAGGTTCGATGCATGAGACAGGGTGCTCAGGACTGGTGCACTGGGATGACCCTGAGGGATGGGATGAGGAGGGAAGTGGGAGAGGGGTTCAGGATGGGGAACACATGTCCACCCATGGCTGACTCATGTGAATGTATGGGAAAAACTACTACAATACTGTAGAGTAATTAGCCTCCAATTAAAATAAATTTTAAAAAAAAGAAGAAGAACTGGACATGGAACTACAGACTGGTTCCAAATGGAGAAAGGAGTACCTCAAGGCTGTATATTGTCACCCTGTTTATTTAACTTATATGCAGAGTACATCATGAAAAATGCTGGGCTGGATGAAGCACAAGCTGGAATCAAGATTACTGGGAGAAATACCAATAACCTCAGATATGCAGATGACACCACCCTTATGGCAGAAAGTGAAGAAGAACTAAAAAGCCTCTTGATGAGAGTGAAAGAGGAGAGTGAAAAAGTTGGCATAAAACTCAACATTCAGAAAACTAAGATCATGGCATCTGATCCCATCACTTCATGGCAAATAGATGGGAAAACAGTGGAAACAGTGACAGTCTTTATTTTGGGGGGCTCTAAAATCACTGCAGATGGTGACTGCAGCCGTGAAGTTAAAAGATGCTTGCCCCTTGGAAGAAATGTTAAGGACCAACCTAGACAGCATATTAAAAAGCAGAGACATTACTTTGCCAACAAAGGTCCATCTAGTCAAAGCTATGGTTTTTCCAATAGTCATGTATGGATGTGAGAGTTGGACTATAAAGAAAGCTGAGCACCAAAGAAGTGATGCTTTTGAACTATGGTGTTGCAGAAGAGTCTTGAGAGTCCCTTGGACTGCAAGGAAATGCAATCAGTCAATCCTAAAGGAAATCAGTCCTGAATATTCATTGGCAGGACTGATGTTGAAGCTAAAACTCCAATACTTTGGCCACCTGATGCAAAGAACCAACTCATTGGAGAAGACCCTGATGCTGGGAAAGATTGAAGGCAGGAGGAGAAGGGGACGACGGAGGATGAGATGGCTGGATGGTATCACCAATTCAATGGACATGAGTTTGAGTAAGTTCTGAAAGTAGGTGATGGACAGGGAGGCCTGGCATGCTGCAATCCATGGGGTCAGACACAACTGAGCAACTGAACTGAACTGAATTAAAATTGAATTTCAGATAAACAATAAATAAACTCTAGGGTAAATTTGAGACTAAATTTGATGCCAAAATGTATGAGATTTAATAATACTAAAAAATTGTTCATTATATTTACTAGAAATTAAAATTTAGCTGAGTATTTTGTGTTTTCTCTGGCAACTCTAGACCAATAGATTTTGTTAGCAGTGAGGCAAAAGGAAATCATTTCATCATGATCCATCATTGAAACGTCCACATTAGTCTATACTTTAACCAAAAACAAAATAAGGGAAATAAATAGACACCTGAGTTGAAGTGATATCAATATGGGCAATGAAATTTTGTCAAAATTTCCAAGCTGTTTAAGAAGAAGGCAATTTAGCCCAGTAACTACAATAAGATACTTTATGAGATATTTTAAAACTAGTGAAGGTTCTAGCTTGTATGTAAGATAAAATTTGGGCAACTCTGAAAAACTTGCGGGGTCAGCCCCCAAAGAATTCTCTTTGCTGAAAGACCTAAGAGCCCCAGGCAGAGAGAGAACAAGTTTTTATTATTTGCCTACTTTGTGGCAACAAAGAGAGGAATAAGTCAGGTATGGTCTCTGCCTTCCCAGAACAGAGAACCTAACTCTGTAGAAATCCCCCTTAGAAGGCCAAGAAGCAAGAAAACATCCCACTTGGCCAAGTAATCAATCCTTAGAAACTGAGAACAGCTATTTAGAGTACAGCAGTATTTGTCCTACAGACTATCCCATGTTCATCTTCCTGGACTGCATCCCAGAAAGAGAGAGCACTGCAAGGAATATAAAAGTACTGCTTCCCTGCAGCCTCTGAAAAACACAGAGAGCACAATGAGCCCAGTGTTCCACTAAGACACAGAGTGTACTATGGGCGGAAAGACGGCACTCCCGCTTCCCTCCCTGTATGTCAGGCTTTGACATAGAAGAGAAGGAGGCATGGCAAACTTAGGAGAAGCTCTTCAGGAACACGCCACAAACCCCCCAGAAACACCCTAACATACTTTGGGAAGAATTTGCAAGGGTAGGAGGTCCTCTGTCAGCAGGTGAGAACAACAGATGATGAAATATTGAGATGAAGCCCCTGAGTGTCACTGGCTGATGAGTCTTGGAAATCTGCGTGAGGCAGCTGATTACACTCAACTGTCAACCATTAAATGCTGGAGTATCACCATGTCCAATTTCAACCATGTCAATACCATGTGGCAGCATATCTGGGCCTCTTTATTAATTTTATCTTTCTGAATTTATTTCCAATGGAAAATGATTTAAATCATTTAAAGTGGTTAAAACATTTTCATCATCCTAATACATATAATTCTTACTCAACTCTTTAAATACGTTGGCAGGCACATTAAAGGACAAGATGAAACATTAAAATTTCCCAAGATATGACAACTTTCCAGCTCATAAAAACTATATTGCAACAGCCCTTAAAGAGAAATATAATATGAGAGCTTTGGGAATTAAACGTAACCAATCCTATCCTAGGGTTCATCTAATGAGCTGCTCAAGACCTCATGTTTTCCTTTGCCACTGGCGCATCTGTTGGGTGATTAAAGATGCTTTTTTGAGAATCAGAACAGGTGCAATAGTTAAGATTTCCTCAGGAAGAGACAAACATAAAAAAAAAAAAAAAAAACAGGGTAGAGTACAATTCACTTGATAGTGTTTTGCAGGGAAATTTCTTTAATATATATAACAAGAAAAAGAATTTGTCAATTTACCCTAAATTTACATACTATGAAAAAACATGAAGAGTCATTTTTCTCACCTTTAAAGAAAGGCTAATAAATAGATTTCTAAATATGGGAAGCATTCAAGTTCCATTCATTCTTTTTTAATTTCATTTCTTTCTATTTTTTTTTTTTCTAAAAATGTCTTCAAGAATTTTCACTGGTTTTCCTAGCTCAGCTTACTCTCAGGTATATAGTCAAGGTGCTAGTAAAATATACTTTTCCATATTAACACATTTTTTGTTAATTTAATCTCTTAATTTAAAAGTGTCTCGGGGACTTCCCTGGCAGTTCAGTGGTTAAGACTTTGCCTTACAATGCAGAGAGTTGTGAGTTCGATTTCTGTTTGGGGAGATAAGATCCCATATGCCTCACCACCAAAAAAGTCAAAACATAAAACAGAAGCAGTATTGTAGCAAATTCAGTAAAGACTGTTAAAAAGTCTTTATGGTCTGCATAAAAAAATCTTAAAAAGAAGTAAATGCCTCAACTGAGTTTCCAAATATTACCCACTCACCCACTCTCCAACTTTCCTTATCTTTCAGAAGCCATAGCTCACGCATGGCTGAACCTCAGATCTGTCCTACCTTCTGCAACAATATTCCTCTCTCCCATTCTCCATCAGCCACAACCTCTCTGAAGCCCCTCTGCCTTTTATAATCTACATGTACGATGTCACACCACTTGACCCCTCGTTCTAATTTCCTCCTCAGACTTTCTCTCGGCAGATGCCTCAGTAAGTTCATGTTTAAAAGAGGTCAACCACTGGTTATGTAACTAGCAGCTATCAAAAAAAACAAAACAAAACAAAACAGCATTCCGTCAAATAAAAACCAAAAAGAATATTAAAACACAAATGTGTGTGGATCCATGTACTGAGGCAAGTTTCCTATTGTAATTTAAATAAGCTGTGATCAATAAAAGATCCATGTTTAATCCCTAGAGCAAGTGCTAAATGCAAATACAGTCCATGGAATTCTCCAGGCCAGAATACTGGACAGGGTAGCCTATCCCTTCTCCAGCAGATCTTCCCGACCCAGGAATTAAACTCGGGTCTCCTGCATTGCAGGAGGATTCTTTACCAACTGAGTTATCAGGGAAGCCCCCTTAAATGCAAATAAATATACCTAAAGAGCCAGTAGATTAAACCAAAATGTTACTAAAAACATTTCATGTACAAAGAAAGAAGACAGGCAAGAAGATACAGAGGAACAAAAAGAGATGATGCAAATTGAAAACAAATGACAAAATAGTGGACCTTAATTCAACCACATGATTAATCACTTTGAATGTAATAGACTAAATACTCTGATTAAAAGATAGAAATATTTATATCATATAAAAAGCAACACTTAGCTGTATGTGCTCTATCACAGAAGCATTTAAAATACAAAGGTACAAATAGATTGAAAGTAAAATAAAAATGACATATCATGCAAACACTAAGCATAAGGAAGATAGAGACTCTATTAATATCAGATAAGAAAGACTTGAAGACAAGGAAACTTTTCAGAGACAAAGAAAAAAAAAAGTTAAGATATAACAATCATACATGTACTGCTGCTGCTGCTGCTGCTAAGTCGCTTCAGTCGTGTCCGACTCTGTGCGACCCCATAGACGGCTGCCCACCAGGCCCTGCCGTCCCTGGGATTCTCCAGGCAAGAACACTGGAGTGGGTTGCCATTTCCTCCTCCAATACATGAAAGTGAAAAGTGAAAGTGAAGTCGCTCAGTCGTGTCCAACTCTTTGCGACCCCATGGACTGCAGCCCACCAGGCTCCTCCGTCCATGGGATTTTCCAGGCAAGAGTACTGGAGTGGGGTACCATTGCCTTCTCCGTCATACATGTACAACACCTACTAAAAGAACTGCATGATACATAAAGCAAGAGCTGTCTAAACTGAAATAGACAACAATCTGAGCCAAGATTTTTACACTCCTCTCAGTAATTGATAGAACAGGTAGACATAAAATCAGTAAAAATATGAAAAATTTGAACAAAACTATCAACCAACATGACTAAATTGACATTTATTGAAGTTCCACCTAACAACGGCAGTATTTTCAAGTGCTTGTGAAACATTCATCAAGATAGACCATATGCCAGGCAAAAAAAATAATCTCAGTAAATATAAAAGGACTGAACTCACATAGCATGTGTTTTATGGCTCACAAAAGAATAAAATTAGAACTTAATAACAGAAATGCACCTGGGTATATCCATATATTTGGAAATTAAGCAATATATTTCTAAGTAATTGAAGGATCAGAGAAATAAATCACAAAACAAATTAGAATATATTCAGAGCTAAATTTAACTGAAAACATAAGAAATTAAAACTTACAGAATTTAGTGAAAGAAATGCTCAAAGGAAAATATAGTTTCAAATGTTAATAACAGAAATGAAGGAAAGCCTAAAATCAATTATCTAAAATTCCCATTTTAAGAGCTAAAAGAAGAATAAGTAAAGCCCAAAATAAGGAAAAGAAAAGAAATAATAAGTTTAAAAATAAAAATTAAACAATAGAGAAAATCAATAAAACTAAAACCAAGTTCTTTGAAAAAATTCATGAAATTGATATACATCTACCTACACTGAAAAAGAACCAAAAAGACAAGAAATAAATTAACAATATCAGGAATGAAAGAGAGGACTTCACCACATATCTCATAGAAATTAAAAGGATGATAGGAAATATTACTGATAACTTTATGTCAACAAACCCAACTATATAGATGAAGTTGACAAAGTGTTTCAAATACACAAACAGCAAAAACTAATTCAGGATAAAATAGAGAATCTAAATAGTTCTACATTAATTCTTTAAAATTGAAATTATAATTTATACTCTTTGCTTTAAAAAAAAATGTATGTCTGGAGAACTTCACAGGTAAATTCTAATAAACATTTAAAGAAGAAATAGTACCCATCCTACACAAAATCTTTTTGAATATATAGAAGGGAATACTTCCTGTATTCATTGTCTTGAGGTTGGTGCAACAATTTAACATAAATTTGCTGGCTTAAAACAACAGAAATTTATTTCCTCACTGTTCTGGGTGCCAGAAATCCAAATAGTGTGACTGGGCCAAAATTAAGGTGTCAGTTGGACTATGCTTCCCTCAAAGGCTCTATGTAGAACTCTTTCCTGGACTCCTTCAGCTTCCAGTGGCTTTCAGCATTCCTTGGCATGTGACCCTGTTACTCCAGTCTATGCCTCTATGGTCTCACTGCCTCCTTCTCTTCTCCCTTTCCATCTGTGTAAAATCTCCCTCTGCCTCTTACTTGTAAGGACATTAAATGATTGCATTTACAGACAATCTTGATAATCTGAGACAATTTCCCCATTTCAAGACAATTTCCTCATTCCATCAACTTAATCATATTAGCAAAATTCTACTTATATTTAAGATGATAATCAGAGATTCTGGGGATTAGCACATCTTTGAGGACCTTATTTGGAATTCCCTGGTGGCTCAAACAGTAAAGAATCCACCTGCAATGCAGGAGACCCGGCAATGCAGGTTTGATCCCTGGGTTAGGAAGATCCCCTGGAGAAGGGAACAGCAACTCATTCCATTATTCTTGCCTGGAGAATTCCATGGACGAGGATCCTGGCAGGATATAGTCCATGAGGACTTTATTTAACTTACCATACTCCCTAACTTATTTTATTAACCTATATTACTATTACAAAAAAAACAGTTCAGTTCAGTCTCTCAGTCATATCTGACTCTTTGCCACCCCATGGACTGCAGCACGACAGGCCTCTCTGTCCATCACCAACTCCCAGAGTTTACTCAAACTCATGTCCATTAAGTCCATGATGCCATCCAACAATCTCATCCTCTGTCGTCCCCTTCTCCTCCCGCCTTCAATCTTTCCCAGCATCAGGGTCTTTTCCAATGAGTCAGCTCTTTGCATCAGGTGGCCAAAGTATGGAGTTCCAGCTTCAGCATCAGTCCTTCCAATGAACACCCAGGACTGGCAGCCTTTAGGATGGACTGGTTGGATCTCCTTGCAGTCCAAGGGACTCTCAAGACTCTTCTGCAACACCACAGTTCAAAACCATCAATTCTTCAGCATTTCTTTAATAGTCCAACTCTCACATCCATACATGACTACTGGAAAAACCATAGCCTTGGCTAGATGGACCTTTGTTGGCAAAGTAATGTCTCTGCTTTTTAATATGCTGTCTAGGGTGGTCACAACTTATCTTCCAAGGAGTAAGCATCTTTTAATTTCATGGCTGCAGTCACCATCTGCAGTGATTTTAGAGCTCCCCCAAAATAAAGTCTGTCACTGCTTCCACTGTTTCCCAATCTATTTGCCATGAAGTGATGGGGCAGGATGCCATGATCTTAGTTTTCCGAATGTTGAGTTTTAAGCCAACTTTTTCACTCTCTTCGTTCACTTTCATCAAGAGGCTCTTTAGTTCTTCTTCGATTTCTGCCATAAGGGTTGTGTCATCCGCATATCTGAAGTTATTGATATTTCTGTCAGCAATCTTGATTCCAGCTTGTGCTTCATCCGGCCCAGCATTTTTCATGATGGACTCTGCATATAAGTTAAATAAGCAGGGTGACAATATACAGCCTTGAGGTATTCCTTTCCCCATTTGGAACCAGTCTATGGTTCCATGTTCAGTTCTAACTGTTGCTTCTTGACCTGCATACCTCCAGATTTCTCAGGAGGCAGGTCAGGTGGTCTGGTATTCCCATTTCTTTAAGAATTTTCCACAGTTGTGGTGATCCACACAGTCAAAGGCTTTAGCATAGTCAATAAAGCAGAAGTAGATGTTTTTCTGGAACTCTCTTGCTTTTTTGATGATCCAGTGGATGTTGGCAATTTGACCTCTGGTTCCTCTGCCTTTTCTAAATCCAGCTTGAACATCTGGAAGTTCTCAGTTCACATACTGTTGAAGCTTGGCTTGGAGAAGAAAAGAATATTACTCAAGAATATGAAAACAAAAATGCTCTAAAATACATTAGCAAACTGAATTCTTCAATATATACAAAGAATAATGCATTAAAATCAAGTAAGTTTTATTTTAGGAATGCAATATTAGTTTAATAACTGAAAATCATTAATATAATTCACCATATTAATCCAGTAAAGTAGGAAAACCTTATGATTATCTTAACAGATGCACAGAATCTATTTGACAAAATTACACACACACATCCACGATAAAAGTTCTAAGCAAACTAGAAATAGAAGGAAATTTTCTCAACCTGAGGAAGAGAATTTATGAGAGTCCTACAACTGACATTGTTCTTAATGATGAAGGATTGAATGCTTTCTGCTTAAGAGCAGTAACAAGGCAAACTTTCTGCTGCCCTTACTTCTATTCAGTGACTTACTGGAAGTCCTAGTCAATGCAGTAGATAAGAAAAGCAAACAAAAGCATGTGGTTTGGAAAGAAATTAGATCATCTATATTTTTAAGATAATCATATCATGTATATGTAAAATCCCAAAGAATCTGCAAAACTGCTACTAGAACTAAAAAATGAATTTAATAAGTTCACAAGCATTGAGGTCAACATGAAAAGATCAATTGCATTTCTATATACCAGCAAGTAATAACTAGAAATGAAATTTAGGGGGAAAATCTATGTATGCATGCTTAGTTGCTTCAGTTATTTCCAGCTCTTTGCAACTCCATGGCCTGTAGCCCGCCAGGCTCCTCTGTCCATGGGATTCTCCAGGCAAGAATACTGGAGTGGGTTGCCATGCCCTTCTCCAGGGGATCTTCCTGACCCAGGGATTGAACCTGCATCTCTTAGGTCTCCTGCATTGGCAGGCGGGTTCTTTACCATTAGTGCCACCTGGGAAGCCCCATCAAACATCAGACATCAAAACATCAAAAAAAAAAAAAACACTTAGGAATACATTTAATCAGACTTGCATGGTATCTTTATATTGAAAACTATAAAACATTACCAGGAACATTAAAGAAGATCTAAATAAAAGGGTAAATATATCATGTTGTGAATTGGAAGATTCAATCTCATTAAGATGCCATTTCTCTTCAAATTAACCTATCCACTCAATTCAATCTTAATCAAAATCCCAGCAGACATTGTGTAGAAAATCATAAACTGGTCCTAAAATTTATTTGTGAATACAAAGGACCTAAAAATACCAAAATACTTTGAGAAAAAACAGAATACTTACACTATCTGACCTCATACTTGTGATAAACCTAAGTAGGTATCACACTGGCATAGGCACAGGCATATAGAAGAATGGAGAAACAGAGAGAGTCCAGAAATAGACCCATGATAGCAGGACAATAAGGAGACAAAGGACCCAGTTTTTAAATGGACCTCCAAAATTGGGCATTTCGTGAAAGAATATATACTAATGGCCAATAAGTATATGAAAAGATATTCAGGCATCACTAGTTATCAGAGAAATAAAAAATTAAAACAACAATGAGATATCCCCATCAACATTCAGAAAACTAAGATCATGGTATCTGGTCCCATCACTTCATGGCAAATAGATGGGGAAACAGTGGAAGCAGTGACAGACTTTATTTTGGGGGCTCTAAAATCACTGCAGATGGTCACTGCAGCCATGAAATTAAAAGACACTTACTCCTTGGAAGAGAAGTTGTGACCACCCTAGACAGCATATTAAAAAGCATTACTTGGCCAATAAAGGTCCATCTAGCCAAGGCTATGGTTTTTCCGGTAGTCATGTATGGATGTGAGAGTTGGACTATAAAGAAATGCTGAAGAATTGATGGTTTTGAACTGTGGTGTTGCAGAAGAGTCTTGAGAGTCCCTTGGACTGCAAGGAGATCCAACCAGTCCATCCTAAAAGCAATCAGTCCTGATTATTCATTGGAAGGACTGATGCTGAAGCTGAAACTCCATACTTTGGCCACCTGATGCAAAGAACTGACTCATTGGAAAAGACCCTGATGCTGGGAAAGATTGAAGGCAGGAGGAGAAGGGGACGACAGAGGATGAGATTGTTGGATGGCATCACGGACTCAATGGACATGAGTTTGAGTAAACTCTGGGAGTTGGTGATCGACAGGGAGGCCTGTTGTGCTGCAGTCCATGGGGTGGCAAAGATTCAGACATGACTGAGCGACTGAACTGAACTGAACTGAAACTATCCCAAAAGTCCATTAACTGTTAAATGAAATTCTATTTAGCAATAAAAACTACTAACATATCCATATTGATAAATCTTAAAAACGTTATTCAAAGGATTTGCCTGGTGGTTAAGAATCCACCTGTCAATGCAGGGGACACAGGTTGGATCCCTGACTTGGGAAGATTCCACATGTCGTGCAGCAACTAAGCCCATGAACCACAACTAGAGCCCTTGAGCCACAACTACTGAGCCCGCTAGCCACAGCTACTGAAGCCTGCATACTTTAGAGCCCAGGCTCCGCAACAAAAGAAGCCACTACAGTGAGAAGCCCTCACAATGCAACTAGAGTGTAGCTCCCATCACCGCAACTAGAAAAAGCCCATGTGTGGCAACAAAGACCCAGTGCTGCCAAATAAATAACTAATTAACTTTAAAAACATTATTCAAGGAGAAATAAGCCCAACACAAAAGACCATACTATGTGATTCCATTTTATGTAATCTCAAAAAGGCAAGAGCTATAATGATAGCAAACCACTGATTGTCTGAGGCCAGGGATAGGAGTCAGGAATTGACTATAAAGAAAGTTTAGTGAGGGGGTGGGGGGTGATGATAAAAAGGTTCTGTGTCTTGATTGTGGTGGCAATTACATGCATATACATTTGCCAAAACTCCTCAAACCATACTCTTAAAATGAATTAATTTTTATTGTATAGAAATTAAACCTCAATAAAGCTACTTTTATATATATAGATAGATAGATAGATAGATAGATAGATATAGATACAGATAGTATAGCAAAGATGAACCCTGTTTAATAATAATAGTAGTTATGGCTTACTGAATGTATGTTCCATGACAGCTGGGCCATAGCACTTTCTTTCCAGATGAAAAATAAGTCAACTAAGCTGAAGAGGTATTCAGTGACTTCTGCAGGGCCACACAGCTAGCAAGTGACTGAGCCAGTGTTCAAATGCAGATTGGATTATCTCACTCTAAAAATCCTTCTTCACTAGCCAGGCCACTCTATGTCCTGACCTGGAGAAGCCAAAGGTGGTAACAGGGTAGTCATTGGGTAGCTGCAGGCCTGTCCCCAAGGGTCTATGCTGAAAGCTTTATCTGCCAGGCCAGCTCATGGAGCCCTGCAGTCGTAGTAATTGAGATCCCAGAGTCTGCATGTTTAATCCTCCATTAATTTACTGTCTAAATTCTGCAGCCTAGGTATCATCTGTTGTAGCAAGGCTGACAAAAAGAGAATTACAATGCCGGTGTGGTGAAATATCCTTGAATCCTTGCAGGAAGATGGGCTGATTGCAGCTTTGACAAAGGAGCCAGGACGAGAGCTTTAGCACCGAACACAGAAAGAGCATCTTTCCCAACAGCAGAGGCACTGCAGCTGTCCTTCTCCCTCTGTGCTCAGTCTTTCATCCATGGCAGAAGCAATTCATGTTCTAGAATCAAAGTCCAGGAATGGAAAATACTCTTAAGACCACTTACAGCACGTTCACTGTATGGTTGACATCTCATGCTCATTGCATTATTTATTCATCACAACCAATCCGTGAAGTTTACAAAAGAACTGAGGCTCAGAAAAGGTGAGTTTCATCAGGTAACCAGGCTCCTCCACAAGGCCGAGTGCTTTGGGGAAATGGGCTCCAGTCCCAGCTCTGCAGTCTCCTGAGTCACTTCACAAGAGCAGCAGCCAAGATCTTCTAAGACCAGTTGATCTGACAGCTCTCGCTCCCCTAGTCAAGCCTCGCCCATGGAAAACTAACTCTTCCCTCCTCGCAATCACACAAGCATGGGTGCCAGGCTGCCTCACCGCTCCTCGGGCCGGGGTGGCAATGATGAAGCTTGGGGACCAGAGCCACTGCGGATAGGCGGGAGGTGAGTCACTGGCACACTGTGTCCAGGCTAATGCAGAGTTGATCCAGTGGCCGAGGGTCATGGAGACGGGTGAGGTGGAGAGTCATCTGGAATTCAGTAAGCTGTTAGTTACAACTTCTCAGGAGGTTTCTAGAAAAACACTCAGACCCTCTTCCTCCTACTTCCTGCCTGGAATGGAGACGCAATGGCTGTTGAAGCTCTTTGTATCTTGCACCACGAGTCAAGTTGAGAGGAAAGCTGCATACCAAAGATGGAAGAGCTCGGAGTCAAGAGGAGCCCAGGTCCCCGACAGTGCCCAGAGCCACTGCGCACACGCCAACGGCCAGCCTTCTCTAAAGACAGAGAAAGTAATCGCATCTGCTTAAGTCACTACAGTCAGGCCTGTGTGACCAGCAGCCAAACGCAATTTCTAAATGCATTTAGAATCACTGCCCAAAAGCATCTTGTTATTTGTTTTCTTTTCCTATGGAGGAATAGAAAAATACAAGCCCTTCTTGAAAAGGGGGAACTAGGAAATCAGAAGAGAGTCAACTTTAATTATCAGTCTCTCTCACAGGGAAACTATGAAGCAAATCACTTGGGTTTAGAGAGCTTTTGTTTATTCTGGATGCTGTGCTAGAAAATGCCTTGCTCTGTGCTGATAAGGAAGCTGAATTTATGGCCTAGTGAACTAAACAATTAAAAGGAAACTATTTGCAAACTAATCAGATTGAGGCAAAGGTCTCAAGGAATATATATTTGGCTCTTCTCTCTTTTCCTTCGCAGGTCACAGATTTCTTCCCTGCTATCCAATGCAAAGAGATAAGGGCCCTCTTATAAAATTATTTTACTACAAAGCATATCTTTACCCAATTAAAATGCATAGTTTCTGTGTTTGTGAAGGTTAAGGTTTGTGAAACATGTTTTGGTTAATAGTAGGAATCATGAAACATGGCAAATGTGAGTTTAAGGATAGCATATGAATTTAACTTAATTGTTTCATATATAACTAGCTTATGATGAACTTACCAATTTTCTTTCCCATTTCCTGCCTTAAACTAAGTCACTTGTTTTACACTCACTACACAAATTCTAGTTGAACTTTTGATGTTTTGAGGTGGCTATTACTATGTACTGAAGCTGCTGCAGTTGTTTTAACAAGCTCGGATGAAATAAAAATACATCCGACAAGGGCTTCCCTGGTGGCGTAGTGGCAAAGAATCTGCCTGCCAATGCAGGGAACATGAGTTCTATCCTGATCTGGGAAGATCCCATACGACACAGAGCAACTAAGCCCGTGTGCCACAACTGGTGAGGCTGTGCTCTAAAGCCCAGAAGCCACAACTACTGAGCCCTTGCACCCTAGAGCCTGTGCTTTGCAACAAGAGAAGCCACCTCAGTGAAAAGCCTGTGCACTGCGACTAGAGAGTAGCCCGCGCTCACTACTAGAGAAAAGCCCATGCAGCAAAAAAGACCCAGCACAGCCAAAAGTAAAATAAATAAATAAAAAATGCAACTGAAAGATTCAACACCAAGTCAACGCGATATTTGATTCTTCATCTACATTAGCTTCTCCCCACAAAAAGAGCTCTCGTATTTATACAGAAAATTACCCTCAGCCCCTGCCACTCACCATGCCCTTGCTAAGTGCTAGTGCTAAGTCGCTTCAGTCGTGTCCGACTCTGTGCGACCCCATAGACGGCAGCCCACCAGGCTCCCCCGTCCCTGGGATTCTCCAGGCAAGAACACTGGAGTGGGTTGCCATTTCCTTCTCCAGTGCATGAAAGTGAAAAGTGAAAGTGAAGTCGCTCAGTCGTGTTCGACTCTTAGCGACCCCATGGACTGCAGCCCACCAGGCTCCTCAGTCCATGGGATTTTCCAAGCAAGAGTACTGGAGTGGGGTGCCATTGCCTTCTCTGTACCATGCCCTTAGTGGATGTGTAATCAATTATCATGTTTTTCCATTAACCACTTCACAAGTCTATGGAATATAGCATTCAGAGTGGTCTCCACCAGTCAGTTGGCATTCCTAAATGACACCCACTGGGACTTCCCTGGAAGTCCAGTGGTTAAGACCGTGCTTCCATTGCAGGGGGCACAGGTTCAATCCCTGGTCGGGGGACTAAGATCTGCATGCTGCTCTGTGAGGCCAAAAAAATAAAAAAGAATGACACCTATTTGCTATCCCTGGTGTGTGTGTGTGTGTGTTTTCAAGTCATTAAACTATAAATTTAGAGGGTGGTGAGAGTACATCTCTGTGTCACCTTAAAAATTGTTGCTTTACCTGTCAAAAGAACTTAGAAACAGTTTATATAGAAATATATTCACTATATTCAACCACCAGGGATTTCTCCTGAGCTCTGCAGCCCATCTCATAACCGATTACTATCTATAGACTCTAGGATATAGTCGAAAACTACCATAGTTATATGCAATTCCTAACATATTTGTTCACAAAGTTATTCAATGTATAATGTGCTTGAGCATATGATAGCCATGTCCAAGGATCTTACTTGCTATGTAAAATATTAACCTGAGAAGCTCAGACTTGAAGTTTAGGAAACAATTATAATTTTAGATAGAATATCCAAGAAGTTAAGAGGCTGATAATTTTGTCAGAGCCAAGAGTTGCCCTTTAAATATGGGGACAGATTACATTTGGGGACTAACCTTCTGGGATTGTGCCTATAGAATGCAAAAGGTAAATAAACGGGCAGTGTTTTAAGGTCACCAATCACAGAGGTCCCTAAACATTCTGAAGATCTGACATCTTCCCCTAGTGCTTAATGGAGCTTCAGTATGTTGTGGTTGTTTAAGCGTATGATATTTGTCAGGGGAGGGGTGGCGGACTCAGCAATGTGTTCTGGGGTGTAGTCATAAAGGTGGAATGTACAAACATACAGACACTTAGCCTGGACTGGATATGAGAGGAGGGTGGTAGTCTCTTGGAGTTAATTAGCCCCCGACCCACTTCATACGTCAGTAGACACATCCCAAGGTGTAATCACAGCACCAAGCCAGAGGACCAAACGCAGGCTCTTGCCATTCAGTGTACTGAAAGTGCTTTTCCAAGATATTAATATAATACAAGCTTCAAAATGAAATATAAATAAATCTTATTTGCAAAGCAGAAACAGAGACACAGAAGTAGAGAACAAACCTGTGGATACCAAGGGAGTAAGGGGAGGAGTGCTGAATTGGGAGATTGGAATTGACATATATACACTATTGCTGCTGCTGCTGCTGCTAAGTCACTTCAGTCGTGTCCGACTCTGTGCGAACCCACAGACGGCAGCCCACCAGGCTCCACCGTCCCTGGGATCACTACATATAAAATAGATAACCAGTGAGAACCTACTGTATAGCACAGGGAACTCTACTCAATGCTCTGTGGTGACCTGAATGGGAAGGAAATCCAAAAAGGAGGGGAGCTATGTATGGGTGCATGGGTGCTCAGTCGTTTCAGTCGGGTCGGACCCTTTGTGACCCAATGGACCGCAGCCCACCAGGCTTCTCTGTTCATGGGATTCTCCAAGCAAGAATACTGGAGTGGGTTGCCATGCCCTCCTCCTGGGGATCTTCCTGACCCAGGGTCAAACCCAAGTTTCCTGTGTTCCCTGCATTGCAGGCAGCTTCTTCACGGTTGAGCCACCAGGGAAGCCCGACAGCTGATTCACTTTGACGTACAGCAGAAACTAACACAATGTTGTAAAGCAAATGTACTCTAATAAAAATTAACTTTTAAAAAGAAATATAAATCGAATAAAAATCTCAAGTGGCCTATTTCAGTTTTAATTTCATGTAGGCTACCGTTAGCTGGAAAGAATTGCTTTTCTCCTATGTGATAGTCTTTGATAGCAGATACTAAGGAGGTGATTTCCATAGTGCCCAGGAAAACTGTGGTTAGAGAAAGAGCTCCTCAAGATATGGTATTATCTTGAGAATATACACACATATATAAATATATGTATAATATGTATAAATACTTGTAAGTGTGTGTACTTCCCTGGCGGCTCAGTGGTAAAGAAGCCACCTGCTGATGCAGGGGATGCAGGAGACACAGGTTCAGTCCCTGGGTTGGGAAGATCCCATGGAGGGGAGGGCATGGCTACCCATCCCAGTATTCTTTCCTGGAAATCCCATGGAAAGAGGAGCCTGGAGGGCTACCGTCCACGGGGTCACAAAAGAGTCCGACATGACTGAGCAGCTAAACAACAACAAAATATAACACCAACACACACATATAGACATACTGTAAACAGTTATACACTATGTATACATATTTTATATATTTGGTTACATATGAATATTTGAGCTTTTTAGAAATGTCTGAATACAGCTTTACAGCTTTTTGGTCTTTTTCAACACTGGAAGGAGACACTTAGCCCACCCGGCCCTTCCCAGGAGAGAATGAAAACCTTTTCCCTGAATGAGAACTGCACATGGTCCAGACCCAGACCTGCAGCCATGGGCCATCCAGTCTTCACACGCTGTGCTGTTCCTCCCTCATCCCCACCAAGCCCTGCAGGGTGAGTTGTTGGCCCACCCTGCCCTGCCACCAGCGTGCGCTCCACCCGCAGGGCCTTCAGGACACTTGTAAGGGCAAAGGGGACCCCTGAACACCCAACAGGGTGACCGGAAGAAGACCACCATCTTCATCTTTAAGGGGGACAGGGACAAGAGTGTCCCACCCCCACTCGACCATTTCCCCCTACAACCAGAAAGATAAAAAGCTTAACTCAAATCCATAATATCGGGCAACATGCCATATATTATTATGAAAACACAAGAGAAAAGCCAACATAGCAAGGTCCTCACTTTTAGGCCTGAAGCCAATCACGATCTAAAAAAGGAACCTTCGTCCTCCGACCGCCTGTCATTTTTTAGTGCTTGTCTCAACATTAGACCTGACTGCTGGGAAGTGACGTGTTTATATGCCAGGCTAATTGGCATTTGGCATTGCCTCACTCCTCTGGCCATGGATTGAATCAGCTAATTATTTCTGACCTGTAAGGTACTCAGGAGGGAGGTCAAGGATGCAGCAGCACTCACTGCTCACCCCGGCCTGACTGGATGAGAGAGGGAAGGCCCTCCTCCACCCTGGGGGATTGCAAAGATGCCGATAAATGACACTGGAGTGGACACTTCTCCCCGCAGGGGAAATCAGGGGTAAACATCCAAGACGACCTTGGATCCACTCGGCACCCCTAGGAAGGAAATGTCACAGCAACGTTTATAAACTCTCTTCCTTTCATAGGCACCGCCTTCGGGCAATAATAATTTGAGCATCCTTCTCTTCGCAGGCAAACACTTAAATACACCGAGAGTGGGAATTAGAATGAGAGAGACAGAGCCCCTCCCACCCAACTCCCCTTCATCCAGAATCCTGGCTTCGTGTCATTTTTGCTGTTCCTTATAAGAAATTATTCATGAGGAAGAGTGACTATCAAGACTCTCCTCCTGTTGGGGTGGTTCTAGTACTTTTTAATTTGACAAATAAGGTAGTTAGCAATGCAATGGGGAGCTTAGCAGTTCACTCACTCACTTCACTGATTCATCACAGCATCTAGCATTCACATAGCTCATGGTGCTCTGAAATCTTTTTTAAGCTCTCAGTGGTTACTTGTCAAAGGTCACCTTGTTTTACAAATGAGCAAATGCCATCACAGACAGGAAGTGAGTAATTTAAAGGGCTAGAGTGAGTCAGAAACAGAATTGGGAATGGGATTTAAAACTCCTGGGCCACCTTCTGTGTGAACTTGGAAGAAGGGGAGTCAAGATGGTACCTGGATGGGGGAATTGTGCACATGTGGCTCTTTAGTATGCTTATCCTCAGGACAATGAATCCCCAGAAAAATCGCAGGGCTTGCCTTTCATATTCCCATGGGAATCATTCATTTATTCAGCCACCACGAGCAGAGTACCTACCCTACCCCAAGGACTGTATTAGGAGCTAAGGATGAAGAAGCACACAGTCCAACGGAAGAGGCGGACATGAGCTTCACGATGACACTGCACAGGGAGCTCTGTACCTGCAGTCTGCTCACACTTGTGGGGACATAGACTGGGGAAGACCCCGGTGTCCTCAAGGGTGGGAGGAAGCGGCCAGTGAAGAATCTCCAAGGAAGAGACAGTGGAGTTTGTCACAAAAGGTAGAGAAATGAGGGAAAGGTGAGCCAGGCAAAGGGAACAACCCAGGTGAAGGCAGAGGGTGAGTGAGAGCTTGGGGCCCTGGGGCATGTTGTACAGGGAGGGCCCGGCTGGGCTCTGAAGACACAAGACAGTCTCCTGGCATGTGGGTGACCAAAGAAAGGGAGCTGATGGAGACAGGCAGTAAGAAGCCAGGGGAAGAAAGTCATAATACAGGGAGCTGAGGAAGATGGAGAAGTGAGGGAGGGATGAGAATACGGGCACCTCTCTGAAGAATTCTGACTGCAAAAGAGATAGAGATCTTGCTGAGTCTCTAACACACACAGCTGGCTTCCATCCAGACCCCGGAACAAAGTGAAGACAGAAAAGCATCAACATCCTTCATCAATTCCCATTAGTGAAGTAGAGTTTAATTTGGCTCAGTGGTGGGGAATCCTGCTGCCAATGCAGGGGATGCGGGTTTGATCCCTGGTCCAGGAGGATCCCACACGCCACAGAGCAACAAAGCCCATCCACCACAACAGCAGAGCCCACGTACCACAGCCACTGAGCCTGAGCCCTGGAGCCTGTGCTCCACAGCAGGAGAGGCCACTGCAGTGGGAACCCCATGCACCACAACTATTAGCAGAGAGGAGCCCCAGTTCACTGCAGCTGGAGAGAGGCCAGCAGCCAAAAGTAAATAAATCAATAAATAAAATTATAAAATATACATATACATATAATCCATGGAGTCATTTACTAGTTTCTAGTTTCCAAGAAACTCTGTTTTAGAGGATGACCTTGACTCTCACTTACCTATTGAAATAGCGTGGATTTTGCTCTGCTTTGACATCTCTAGGAAGAAAGCCAAGTACCTCCCTCTGCTCAGCGGTCAAAGCAAGCCGGATGTATGATGCGCCCTGAAGGAGGGAGAACTGGATCTGCATGCCCTGTTCTCACCAGTGCACTTCACAGACTCTAGGTGTCTTGGGGAGAAAAAAAAAGTTTAAGTAAAATAAGTGACGAAGTGATGAAGTTTTGGCATAAGCTAGGCAAACTCTCCATAGGCCTCTTGACTGGCACATACCACAGACTTCTCCCTATGGGAGAGTCACGGTGACGAGCTCAAGACCAGCACACTTCATGACAACTGCTGTCCAGCAGCCCAGCTGTATGAGGCGTCTCAAGTACTCAGAGCAGGGGCAAATGGGCAGAAAGCTTTCTACTCATGTCTGGAGCTCTCTTTCTGGGACGTCTGGCTCTTATCTGGCCCAGAGTCTCCAACCTTCACCCTCCACTTCTTTTTCATCTATTTATTTAAATAGATATAAAATCAGCCTATGGATTTCTTTTCTTTAAAATTACCTGGGAAACCTGTGCAAATTGCAAAGAGAAAAAAAATTCCCATAATCCTACCACTTAAAAAACAGCTGTATAAATAAGACGTGAAAATCTCCCTAGGTATCAAACCCCACAGAGAAAATTTCTGAAATAATTTGTTGTTTATCCATCCCAATTTTTTCTTAGTAAATATATATCTTTCCTAACAAATAGTTTTTCATACTACAAACTGAATTCCAACTACTTTCTGCATTTTATATATCTGGATATCTTTCCAGAAAATGCTATAGAGCTCCCTGTTTTATGCTTCCCTGGTGGCTCAGCTAGTAAAGAATCTGCCTGCAATGTGGGAGACCTGGGTTCAATCCCTGGGTTGGGAAGATCCCCTGGAGAAGGGAACAGCTAACCACTCCAGTATTCTGACCTGGAAAATCCCATAGACTATACAGTCCACGGGGCTGTAAAGAGTTGGACATGGCTGAGCAACTTTCACTTTCATTTCCCTCTTTTTGGATGGCTGCATAATATTCCATAGTAAGAATATCATAATATATTCAACCTTGTCAGTTAAATAAGTACTAGGGATGTGATGTACAACATGATAAATATAACTAACAGTGCTGTAAGTTACATATGAAAGCTACTAAAAGAGTAAATCTTAAGTGTTCTCATCACAAGAAAAAAATTTTTTTTCTATTTCTTTAAATTTATAGCTACATGAGATGATAGATATTCGCTAAACTTACTGTGATAATCACTCCATGATATATGTAAATTAAATCATTATGCTGTATACCCTAAACTTACACAATGCCATATGTCAATTATATCTCAATAAACCTGGAAGAAAAAACGAAAAAAATAATGTATTCAACCATTAAGTTAATGAGGCCTATCCATCCTCGTTTGTGTCAATGTTTTGCTGTTACTCTCAAGGCTACAATGGCCATCCTTGCAGAGGAGTCTGTCACACCAATAAAAGTGAAATGGGAGGACCACCAGCACCCAAATCCAAGGTCAGTACTGCATCCCTTTGACCATCATCACCATCAGATATGGATGGACATTCTGCTTCTTGAAACACTTTCTCCAGTTCCTTCAGTGACAGCACATTTCTCCTTGTGTTCCTCAACCACTGCCTCTTAATTTTTTTTTTCAATCATTCATTCATTCACAGATATCTGTTGTGTTTCCCATGGGGCCAGGCACTCTTCTGGGCATTGGGAACACAGCAGAGAATTAACAGAGTGTCACGGAATTGACCATCACGGAGAAGAGGTCGTCAGTGAGCATGTAATATAATGTAGGTAGTAAAGAGGACTATGAAGGAAACTAAAGGAGGTCGTAGGGAAGGAGGGGGTGTGTGCTTTTGGATAAGATGGTCAGGAAAGACCCCTATGAGGAGGTAGCATTTGAGCAAGAAGTGGACAAAACAGTGGATGGGCTCTGGGACCATCTAGGGAATTGCACTGCCTGCAGGGGAACAGCTGTGCAGAGGCCCTGAGGGGAGCCTGCCTGCACCCCAAAACAAGAAGGCTGGAGGGGGGTGGGGCGACCAGAGCATCCTGTCAGCTGGGACTCTAGACTATAGGAGAGAGCCCTGCTGTTGACTCATTCTAGGGCACAGAAAGGGGTGGCAGGGATCCACAGGTCCCACTGTGGGCTGGGATGTGAGGTGTAAGAGAAACAGAGGGGTCCTTGGGTCCCTTGCCAACCCTGTCTCTTCTGCCCACCCTTGGGATGTGGAAGGGGCCGTGGGCCTCTTCTCTCACCTGTACATTTTCTAGAGGTGATTTCATCTTACCTGGGGTTTTACACACCACCTGTTTGCTGCATTAATATCCAAATGCCCTCTCGATAGCTCCATTCAGACACCTAACACTCCACCTAAAATACAACATGCTCAAGCAGAACTCTTGATAGCCACCGGCCCTCATCCTGCTCTGAAGTCTCCCCGCTCCCCATTTTAGTCCAGGCGGCCCTACACCTATGAGTAATAGCACAGGTTACTCTGGTGCCAGCCACCTGGTCCTTGCTCCCCCGCGTGCTGGTTATCTGACCATCTCCGTGACTCAGGTGTTGAGCGCAGGGATACCTGATGGGTTGTTGTGAAGCTTCAACAACTTAATGTTCACAAAGTACTCAGAACAGTGTCCAGCACTCAGTAAAAGCCAGTGCCAGTGTCTTCTATTATATTCATGCCTCTACTTCCATGCTCTGAAGTCATCCTGACACACAGATCACTCAAAAATGAAAAGAAGACGGTCTAAGGTCTGGGAGGCAGTCATGTCTCAAGAGAGCTGCACTAGATACTTAATAGTATTAACTTAGGTGAGCTACAGCAAGCAAAAGACTGTTATTCGGAATCAGATAAGGATTCTTTCCGGGGCTTCCCAGGTGGTGCTAGTGGTAAAGAACATGCCTGCCAATGCAGGAGATGCAAGAGACATGGGTTTGATCCCTGGATCAGGAAGATTCCCTGGAAAAGGGCGTGGCAACCCACTCCAGTATTTTTGCCTGGAGAATCCGATGGATAGAGGAGCCTGGCAGGCTACAGTCCATAGGGTTGCAAAGAGCCGGACACGACTGAAGAGAGTTAGCACGCACCCAAGGATGGTTTCCAAATCTTTCTTACAAGCTGGGTATACTTGGAAAGTTATTCAACATTTCAAGACTCAATATCCTCATGGTTATTGAGGATAGGAATAATATTACATACCCCTTGGGATACTATCAACTTCAAATAGAATAATGCATATAAAATGTCAGCTCAGTGCCAGTTGATAGCTATTCTTATTAAGATAAGGGATTTGGCTTTTTGAGCCTCAGTGTAGCCATGTGACATCATACAAAAGAAGCAAGTGACAATAAAATTCCTCTCCGATAGACTCATCAGTCATTTGGGAAACAAAACTTGCAAAACGCTTTTGTGAAGTCACATGCTTCCCTGGTGAAGGTGCTGCCCAGGACCATGGTGGGCTGGAAGGGTCCTCTGATTACAGGCACCATCTCTCAAAGGTCACCTTTGTCATCAACCCAGACCCCAGGGGCAGAGCCTTTTGTGAACTCACTTCCAACTGTCTGCCTCCAGTTCTCAAGAGCAGAACAAAACCATTAATGTTTAATATTTAAACAAAAGCCTTCTGTTATTAATCACTTTAAGCCCCAGTGATGATTATTAAAACATGGTGGATAGGGTCTTATTTTTAAAGCTTGATTTCTAATGACTGAGATAGAAATCAGAACTAAAAACTATCAAGCACCCTTGTTTTTTGAGATTGTTTTTTCTGTGGGACAGAGCCTTGGTGAGATTTCCTAACTCCCCTGAAAAGCTAGGGCTGCCTTTCTCCCTTCCAGAGTTTTTCCTCTGCATACCCTAGGCTGAAGAGTATTGCAGACAGGAAATGCTAGGCTGACTTCCCAGGCTCTGGACTGTGGGGCCCCTCAAGGGAGGCTCAGGATAAGAGGCCAGAACTGCTACCAGCCCCCAGCCTTAACTCCTAATCCCACAGACACAGTTTGTGGAAGTTGACCCCAGGTACAGGGTGCGAGCATGTATGTCAAGTTACTTCAGTCAAGTCCAACTCTTTGCAACACTTCAGACAGCAGCCCACCAGGCTCTTCTGTCCATGGGATTCTCCAGGCAAGAGAACTGGAATGGGTTGCCATGCCTTCCTCCTCAGGGAAACTTCCCGACCTAGGGATTAAACCTCTGTCTCTTACATCTCCTGCACTGGCAGGATACTGCGTCCATTGCAGAAACTTGTGGCATTTCCATGGTGATCTCCCCAGTGGACTAGAGATTAATTGAGTTCAGGCTGGAAAACTTAAGCTACTACATGAAATGCTGAAATTGTTACGCTTCTGAGACTGTAACATTCTGCTTGTGGCCTTGGGACTCAAAGACCAGATGCTGCACCCAGTAATAACTTCACTCTCAGGCAACTTCAGTATTTCAGCATTGGGCCAATTTGGGGTTTTGATCTTGTACTCTCTTACTGAGATTCAGCTGAGGCTGACTACACCCAAGACTCCCTCTGGAGAAGTGGGAGATGAGAAGCATCATCCACACCCACACAGAGGGAGCTGGAGAAAAAAACCTTGCCAATGCAGAATGAGAAGGCAACTTGAGATGAACAGCCACTGCTGCCTTTGGTTAAAAGGTAAAGAGGGCAACTGTCTGAGTAATTTGAAGGGACTGTAAGCGGAAAAGGATCAGGTAGGCTAATCTAGAACCATACTAGAATAGTTCTCTAATGCTTTGGCTACCTGATAAGAAGAGCCTCCTCATTGGAAAAGACCCTGATGCTGGGAAAGACTGAAGGCAAAAGGAGAAGGGGGCAGCAAAGGATGAGATGGTTGGATAGCATCACTGACTCAATGGACATGAATCTGAGCAAACTCCAAGAGACGGTGAAGGACAGAGGAGCCCGGCGAGCTGCAGTCCTTGGGGTCACAAAGAGCCAGACACAATTTAGCAACTGAACAACAACAATAACAAAGAATACTTCTCAAAAGGATAACTCAGCTTGGGACATAGCTAAGAGTGATCATCTCTAAGTAAGTGATTTTTATTTTCTCGTTTTTCATGTGTTTGTTCGTTTATCTGAGCTGTCTTGGTTCAAGAAATAAAAATGGTGTTTATATGTTAAATGTGGTGTAAGTCACTATGCAAATCTTTGAAGATTAGTTTTCAAACTGTCAAAAAATGTTGTTGGTCTCAATCACATTTCAATAAAAATTTAAATTTTTAAATTTTAATTTAAAAATGATTTTAGGTGTACCAGGAAATTTTCTATAAAAACCTAAAGCTACAGCAATTTATAAGGATGTGGTTGTTGACTACAATGGAAGGAAAGACTAAGCTGCTTATATTTCATGTAGGCCGTGCTGATTCCAGCTCAAGAAGTTAAGAGAAGAGAAAGATGAGGAAGTAATGCAAAAACAAAAACTCAGGGTAAACTAGCAGCAAATGAAGACACAGCTATGATCTCTGTGGCATCTTATTTCCATGCTTCATTTTACTTTCTCCCACTTTGCATGTAGATAAAGAAAACAGACACGCAATGTGAAAAGGTAAACTGAAGCCAGTCTTTGAGTCCAACAACCTCTTCAGTGTTCCTATGGCTCCAACAGAAAGATAACAGTATCTACTAAAAGAGGAACTATTCGGAAAGACTATGGAAATTAGTTTCAGAGCAAATCAATAAAAGGGAATGTTGAAGACTGATGAAAAGGATAAAAATTGTACTACAAGAATTACTTCTAAAATTCAACTTTAAAAAATCAGCTAAAAATGCCTTTGAGGTTCAATTCCTTTAATAAAGATTTGCATGTTTCCTGATTATATATAAGAAATTTGTAAAACTCTAAGAGACTTGACTTAAAGAACCCACATGGCTCCCAGTTAAAGCACACACCCATAACTTGGTGAAAGCCTACCTAAATCACAGGGTTATAGAAAAGAAAACCATCTTTAAAACTTTCAACCATAGAATTAAAGTTATCTGACAACAGAAAACATTTCATATGTTTGAATATGTATGTATAACCTCGAATGTGAATGTAACTGCTTGATAAACTCTTGTGTTTCCCCTCATATCTTTGACATGCTAATTGTTTCTGCTTATATATATGTATATATATGTATATATATATATATATACATTATCCCCTAAATGCCAAATTTTCATTTCAGGCATCTATCATGTTTTCCTTCACTAATACGTGGCTTTAAGTCTATATCCTCAGAAACAAACCATGGGGGACAATTTACCCTTTGCTGACACACATAATTCCATAACTGAAGACAAAAACAAAGATTCCGAGGAAGACTTCATCTTCAAGTCTTAACTTTTTTCCCCCTGGCTATTCTGGGTCTTTGTTGCTGTGAGGGCTTTTCTCTAGTTGTGGGGAGCCAGGGCTACTCGCTAGTTGCCATGCAAGAGCTTCTCGTTGAAATGGCTCCTCTTGTTGTAGAGCATGGATTCTAGGGCACACAGGCTACTGCAGTTACAGTACGCAGGCTCAGTAGTTAAGTTCCCAGGCTCTGGAGCACAGACTCAATAATTGTGATACATGGGCTTCGTTGCTCTGCAGCATGTGGTATCTTCCGAGGCAGGGGAATGAACCCATGCCTCCTGCATTGGCAGGAGATTCTTTATCTCAGTGATTCTTTATCACTGAGCCACCAGAGGAGCCCTTCATCTTTAATTCTTAATTTGTCCTCCTCCTACTTCCTAGTCCCACCCTCATCCCCACTCTTTTGACCCACTTCTGCAGTGATAGGTTGTTTTAATAAAGGTTCCCAATGAATCATGTCTCCCTGGGTCTATATCCCTTTGGTCTTCCCATTAAAAGGTGGAATCTATTTTTCCAGGCCTTGAATCTGGAATGTTCTTGGGACCTGCTTGGACCAGTAGACAGTGACATTGTACAAATTTCAGAGCCTAGTGAGACCACTGTCCTGTGAACAAGCCTCTTCTAATCTAGTGGAGGACAAGAGGTCATGGGAAAGAGAATAGAGCCAGCATAGAATTTCAGCATAGAGTCAGCTTCAACTCCTGATGGTGAGTGAGGCCACCTTGGACTCTCCAGGCCCTATTTCAATTCTTTTTTTTTTTTTCTTTTTTAAATTTTATTTAATTTAACTTTACAATATTGTATTGGTTTCGCCATATATCAAAATGAATCTGCCACAGGTATACATGTGTTCCCCATCCTGAACCCTCCTCCCTCCTCCCTCCCCATACCATCCCTCTGGGTCGTCCCATTGCACCAGCCCCAAGCATCCAGTACCATGCATCGAACCTGGACTGGCGACTCGTTTCATATATGATATTATACATATTTCAATGCCATTCTCCCAAATCATCCCACCCTCTCCCTCTCCCACAGAGTCCAAAAGACTGTTCTATACATCAGTGTCTCTTTTGCTGTCTCGTATACAGGGTTATTGTTACCATCTTTCTAAATTCCATATATATGCGTTAGTATACTGTATTGGTGTTTTTCCTTCTGGCTTACTTCACTCTGTATAATAGGCTCCAGTTTCGCCCACCTCATTAGAACTGATTCAAATGTATTCTTTTTAATGGCTGAGTAATACTCCATTGTGTATATGTACCACAGCTTTCTTATCCATTCATCTGCTGATGGACATCTAGGTTGCTTCCATGTCCTGGCTATTATAAACAGTGCTGCGATGAACATTGGGGTACATGTGTCTCTTTCAATTCTGGTTTCCTCAGTGTGTACGCCCAGCAGTGGGATTGCTGGATCATAAGGCAGTTCTATTTTCAGTTTTTTAAGGAATCTCCACACTGTTCTCCATAGTGGCCGTACTAGTTTGCATTCCCACCAACAGTATAAGAGGGTTTCCTTTTCTCCACACCCTCTCCAGCATTTATTGTTTGTAGACTTTTGGATCGCAGCCATTCTGACTGGCATGAAATGGTACCTCATAGTGGTTTTGATTTGCATTTCTCTGATAATGAGTGATGTTGAGCATCTTTTCATGTGTCTGTTAGCCATCTGTATGTCTTCCTTGGAGAAATATCTATTTAGTTCTTTGGCCCATTTTTTGATTGGGTCATTTACTTTTCTGGAATTGAGCTGTAGGAGTTGCTTGTATATTTTTGAGATTAGTTGTTTGTCTGTTGTTTCATTTGCTATTATTTTCTCCCATTCTGAAGGCTGTCTTTTCACCTTGCTTATAGTTTCCTTTGTTGTGCAGAAGCTTTTAAGTTTAATTAGGTCCCATTTGTTTATTTTTGCTTTTATTTCCAATATTCTGGGAGGTGGGTCATAGAGGATCCTGCTGTGATGTATGTTGGAGAGTGTTTTGCCTATGTTTTCCTCTAGGAGTTTTATAGTTTCTGGTCTTATGTTTAGATCTTTAATCCATTTTGAGTTTATTTTTGTGTATGGTGTTAGAAAGTGTTCTAGTTTCATTCTTTTACAAGTGGTTGACCAGATTTCCCAGTACCACTTGTTAAAGAGATTGTCTTTAATCCATTGTATAGTCTTGCCTCCTTTGTCAAAGATAAGGTGTCCATATGTGCGTGGATTTATCTCTGGGCTTTCTATTTTGTTCCATTGATCAATATTTCTGTCTTTGTGCCAGTACCATACTGTGTTGATGACTGTGGCTTTGTAGTAGAGCCTGAAGTCAGGCAGGTTGATTCCTCCAATTCCATTCTTCTTTCTCAGGATCGCTTTGGCTATTCGAGGTTTTTTGTATTTCCATACAAATTGTGAAATTATTTGTTCTAGCTCTGTGAAGAATACCGTTGGTAGCTTGATAGGGATTGCATTGAATCTATAAATTGCTTTGGGTAGTATACTCATTTTCACTATATTGATTCTTCCAATCCATGAACATGGTATATTTCTCCATCTATTAGTGTCCTCTTTGATTTCTTTCACCAGTGTTTTATAGTTTTCTATATATAGGTCTTTAGTTTCTTTAGGTAGATATATTCCTAAGTATTTTATTCTTTCCGTTGCAATGGTGAATGCAATTGTTTCCTTAATTTCTCTTTCTGTTTTCTCATTATTAGTGTATAGGAATGCAAGGGATTTCTGTGTGTTGATTTTATATCCTGCAACTTTACTATAGTCGTTGATTAGTTCTAGTAATTTTCTGGTGGAGTCTTTAGGGTTTTCTATGTAGAGGATCATGTCATCTGCAAATAGTGAGAGTTTTACTTCTTCTTTTTTTTAATTTGGATTCCTTTTATTTCTTTTTCTGCTCTGACTGCTGTGGCCAAAACTTCCAAAACTATGTTAAATAGTAATGGTGAGAGTGGGCACCCTTGTCTTGTTCCTGACTTTAGAGGAAATGCTTTCAATTTTTCACCATTGAGGATAATGTTTGCTGTGGGTTTGTCATATATAGCTTTTATTATGTTGAGGTATGTTCCTTCTATTCCTGCTTTCTGGCGATTTTTTATCATAAATGGATGTTGAATTTTGTCAAAGGCTTTCTCTGCATCTATTGAGATAATCATATGGTTTTTATTTTTCAATTTGTTAATGTGGTGTATTATATTGATTGATTTGTGGATATTGAAGAATCCTTGCATCCCTGGGATAAAGCCCACTTGGTCATGGTGTATGATCTTTTTAATGTGTTGTTGGATTCTGATTGCTAGAATTTTGTTAAGGATTTTTGCATCTATGTTCCTCAGTGATATTGGCCTGTAGTTTTCTTTTTTTGTGGCATCTTTGTCAGGTTTTGGTATTAGGGTGATGGTGGCCTCATAGAATGAGTTTGGAAGTTTACCTTCCTCTGCAATTTTCTGGAAGAGTTTGAGTAGGATAGGTGTTAGCTCTTCTCTAAATTTTTGGTAGAATTCAGCTGTGAAGCCGTCTGGACCTGGGCTTTTGTTTGCTGGAAGATTTCTGATTACAGTTTCAATTTCTGTGCTTGTGCCTATTTCAATTCTTACTGCAAGACAAGCAAGAGAACTGTCCAGATTTCCAGCCCTAAGAATTTTGAGAGCTAATAAATCATTGCTGTCTTAAGCCACAAAGTTTGGGGTAGTAATTATATTTGATGATAACAGATCCTCCAAAAAACCATGTCTCGTGGGAAAGTTTCTCTAAAAGGAAGAGAAATCACTATTGTTTCCCCTCCTTCCTATGACCTACTCCTACCACTCTGCTTACACTGTCCTGCTCTCTGTATTCTGGAAACATGCCACTAGTATTCACTCTTGAGTGGGGCCTTTGCTTTGACTTGAGTCCTGAATTTTCCAAGGATCCTTTGACATTCATTCTCCTGCCTGCTAACAAATGTTTAAGGAAGGGAGGGAGGAATATGGCCAGAAGTCAGAAGGAATGCACTCAAACATTTCATACATGCCCAGGATAAAGCCCTAGGTGGTAGGCATATATAAACACTTACTAACATTTTAAGATAATAGTAAGGGAGGAACCAGGAAGGTCACCATAAAAGACACTGGGTGCTCATCTTATTTAGGACAAGCAAAGCACTATATAATACTTTATATTACAGACCAAACCCTCTAAAAGACAGGCACAGCCAGAGGCAGAAAACCAACTGGGTTCCCTGGTGGCTTGATTGGTAAAGAATCTGCCTGCAATGCAGGAGATCCAGGTTCTATTCCAGATCTGGGGAAGATCTCCTGGAGGAGGAAATGTCAACCCACTCCAGTATTCTTGCCTAGAAAATCTTATGGACAGAGGAGCCCAGTGACCTACAGTCCATGGGGTCACAAAGAGTGGGACATGACTTAGCGACTAAACTACCACTTTAAGGCTACAGCAAGGAGTACATCAAATAGATTCTGCTACATTTTCAATAAATTCCCTTCACAAATATGTAGTACATTAGTAATATTCCATAAGGGGTAAAACAAATCATAATAGCATCTTGATGTAGGAGGAAAGTACACTTATGGGGGAAAGGCCAGCTGTTTCTTTCCATGAAGAATGATGTACAGGACTTCAATAATTTTCAGAGTTTGAAAGTTGTGCTGCAGATCACCACTTGCAACTAGAAATCTCCCGAGTTTCTTAAAGAAAACGGCAAAACAAAATGAACTCAGGCTCTGGATTCTTCTGAGAAAAAACAAGTATCAGTACACAAGAGTCAAAGATGCACAACCCAAACAAACAAATCTTGCAGCAATACCTGCTGAGTCATTAAAAAGTAGCAGGCAAGTAATTTTTGTGAAAATGATGGCCTTTAAAAAAAAAAAATAATGGCCTTTGTTCTTTATCAGTCTGTGAAACTTTGAATGTGAAACCAAAGAGGCCACACAAACACCCAGAAGCAATACTCAGGTCTAGCTTTGAACAGTTTCACAGATGAAACTGGCTTAGTCCAGTTGAAACCAACGCCTAGTTAGAAATTACCCGAGCTGGGAAGTTACTGTGGGCCTCATTTCCAGCAAGGCCCTGTCCAATGAGTGAGATTTGCCATAATTATGCTACTGCTGCTGTTGTTGGTTTATTGTTTGCTTTGGTTGTTTTCCTTTTAGTTGTTCTTGCTGTTCAGAATTTTGTGCGTGCTGCTGCCAGATGTTAAGCATTAGTTGGCTTCCCTGCAGCCTATATTCTGGAAAATAATAAAATGAAGACTACCAGATCTATAAATAACAAAATAAAACCCATAAAGCCCAGTTTATTGGCTTGCCAGGCAAAAAGAAGCACACACAAGGTAAGAAATTCACTGAACAGTGAGTTGAGAGACGGAAAGTCAGGGATAAATCTAGAAAGTGGAGTTCACAGAGATTAAAGCTTGAAAACCAGCACTCTGGAAATTAATCACTCTGGAAATTAATCTAAAGGTCTGTCCCTGCTGGGTTCACACAAATCCATTTCTAATGTCCAGTCTTTACATGGGTCCAGTAGAGGTTTGGGGTTTGGGTCTACTTCAGCTGGTTAAAATCAGTTATGATGAAGCATAACCTTTAATCTTGATATCTCCTTGGGCATGTCTTGCTGTAAGTGGAGATTTTTCCTTTTACTGCTCCTGCCTGCTCCTCTATAAAAGCTCCACATATGACACCTTTGTGTATAAGGTAATGTATCTCCCTTTATAGTCCTTAGCTCAGTGCTTTAAAATTTCACATGCATCTTCAATGGAGGTTGGTAAAATGTGTAGTAAATAAATGACAGTGACTGCAGCCACAAAATTAAAGATGCTTGCTCCTTGGAAGGCAAGCAATGACAAACCTAGACAGCGTATTAAAAAGCAGAGACATCACTTCACTGACAAAGGTCCATACAGTCAAAATTATGGTTCTTCCAGTAGTCATGCACGGATGTGAGAATTGGACCACAAAGAAAGCTGAGCATCGAAGAACTGATGCTTTCAAACTTTGGTGCTGGAGAAGACTCTTTAGAGTCCCTTGGACATCAAGAAGATCAAACCAATAGATCCTAAAAGAAATTAACCCTGAATATTCATTAGAAGGTCTGATGCTGAAGCTCCATTACTTTGACCACCTGATGCGAAGAGCCAGCTCATTGGAAAAGATCCTATGCTGAGAAAGATTGAGGGCAAGAGGAGAAGGGGGATGACAGAGGATGAGATGATTGGATGGCATCATCATCAACTCAATGGACATGAGCCTGAGCAAACTCCAGGAGATAGTGAAGGACAGGGAAGCCTGGCATGCTGCAGTCCATGGGGTCACAAAGAGTCAGACATAACTTAGAGAGTAAGCAACAATAAACAAATGACACTCACAGGCTCGAGTGGTCTCATAACTGCTCTACCTCAGTTATGCCCTAGAATTTGCCCTTCTTCCCAAAATCCACTTTTACCCAACATGTTTACAGAGTTAAAAGTCAGACTGCATAATACCATAAGGAAAACAGAGCAGGACCGTAGCTACAAAATTCTCTTGGAACAGCAAATAGTAGCTGGCAAAATCCTTATGTGTGGTTACCTCAGATGATCATGACTCCCAAAATTCTCATTTGATTTTAGGGACATCAATATTCAAAATTCAAAGAAGCCTTTTGGAACATAGCAGAAGAAAGAGAAAGGAAGAGAGGGTGATAGAGATACTAGAAAGTTGGAGGACGTGGGAAAAAAAGGGAAAAGCTTACTGGATATCACTGCAGTAAAGAGCAAGGAGAAATTAAAGAAAAATGATTGGCGGGGGAAAAAAACAGAACTGAAGCAGTCTGACTGAACCAGGAACATGTGAAACCAGAAGGCCAGAGAGAAACCAAAACAGCTGGAAGAGCCTGCAAAGCAAATCATGTCCATTTTGCAGAGCCTGGGAAGGAAAACGCTATTGGTTAAAGCAGAAAATAATGTGATTTTTTTCCCCTCCCTGCTGATGCCTCTCTGTGATTTGGCCAAAGCTCTATTCTGCAGAACCAGAAACTGAATAAACAGACTAATTTATTGAGAAGCTGTGTCCTCTTAGTTCCCTCCCTAGAATGGTGTCAGAGCTGCCCAGAGTCCCAGAGATGTCTGTGAATTTGGATGACAAGGCGTTAGCCAGCATGTTTTGCTTCATCCCACAACATCTGCTCCTGAAAAGGAAGCATTTGTTCCTCGCCTGCAAATCATTTTTTTATAAATGAGACACCTAACAAACATCAGATATAAGTCCCCTAGAGCAGGTAAGACTTCTATTAGACACAAACTCAGCAATGAAAAAGAAACTCATGATTTACAAGCCCAGAGCTAAACATTTGCTAAAGAACAACTTTTCTCAATTTTTTCCTAGGACATAATTAGCAGTTCTCCAAAATCCTCTGTGAATATTTGCCTAGCTGAGGCAGACAGAAACTTGACTGTATGTTCAGAGTCAATGTTAGAACTGCTAAAGCCCTAGAGATCATCTAGTTAAATGCCTTCTCTCAGGAGAGGGAATTGCAGCATGAAGAAGTAAGTGAATTACTCAAGGTTACACAGCTAATTAGGAAAAGGTCTTCAATTCTCGGGCTTCCCAGGTGGCTCAATGGTAAAGAAGCCCCCTACCAATGCAGGAGACACAAGAGATACAGGTTCAATCCCTGGGTTGGGAAGATCCCCTGGAGAAGGAAATGGCAACCCTTTCCAGTATTCATGCCTGGGAACTCTCATGAACAGAGGAGCCTTGTGGTCTACAGCCCATGGAGTCGCAAAGAGTTGGACACAACTGAAACAACTAAGCATGTACCCACATCCTCTATCTTATGGAAAAGGGGATGGAAGTTTAAATGACATTCAAAGAAAAGAAATAATTTTTACATAAAAGCACATGGTCAGCAAGTGGCAGGGCCTAGATTCACATAAAAGTCTGTCTTACTCCAGAACTAATTCTCATCACATGACACCTAATGTGTAAGGATGCTATGCATGGTGCCTAAGGGGAAAAAAAATGAATTACATGTCCCAGGCACCTTGCACGGATTACACACAGCACCTAGTCCAGTGTTCTTGGCATATATTAGTTTTTGAACCATATGAAATTGCCCTTTTGTATTTCAAAAATAGCCATACGTTGGAAATTGTTTATGGTAACTCTATGGAATGTGTGTTGAATTGGACTGAATGGTGCTCTTTATGTTACAAGTGGTGCTTAAGAGCACAGGCTTTGGAATTCCATCATCTAAGTTCAAATCTTATCTCTGCAACTTGCTGGCTATGTGATACTGGGTGAGTTATTTAACTTCTCTGGATTTTGATTTCCTCATCTGTAAGATGAGGGCAATATTACCTACTTCATAAGGCTGTTGTGTGGATTTAAGAAGTTATGTAAATCATTAAATAGATTGCATGGCACACAATACTTCTGAATAAACGGGAGCTAGTGCCATTATTAGGGGAGTGATCCAATTCTGTAGTTGAGGAGCTATGGTAGCTGGGAGTGGGGTGGGCATGACGTAAAGCAGAGAGGAGAGGTGAGCTATAAGAATGACCAGACTTGTTGGAGAAGATCATCTATTATATTCGTGACCATTTCATGACCACCTACACAGGCTCCAGAGAGCAGGGCTGGAAGAGAGAATTCCCACTTGACCCTTCATTCCCCTGGCCTCACCACTAGAGACTTAAGAAGATTTCTTTATTGTCTCTTTATTGGCTCCAGCCTGACCTGAAATGCCCTAAGCGCAACAAAGACAGCCATCCTGGGCAAGCATAGCCAGCAGGGGATGGACATTTGGGTGGAAGACTACTGTAAAACTGTGCCTCACTCCTCTCTTTTCCAGAGCAAAGGAGGCTGGAACACCATCCAGGTGCAGAAGTGTGAAGAACCACAAGGAAGAGAAGCACCCTCGTCATGTATGAGTACCGAGAGCACAGCCTTAACAAATCACTGCAACCTGCCTGACTTAAAACAGTGGCAATTTACTCTCTCACACTTCGGGAAACAGAAGTCCAAAATCGAGTCGGCAGAGTCATGCTGTCCATGACTGCTCAAAGGGAGGATATTTCCTTACCTCTTCCTAGCTCCTGGGGGTTGCAGGCAATCGACAGCCCTCCTTGGCATGCAGACATATCACTCCAACCTCTGCCCTGTTGTCACGGTGTGTGTGTCTTGGCTGCACTGGGTCTTCTTTGCTCTGTGTGGGCTTTCTCCAGCTATGATGAGTAGGGGGCTACTCTCCCCTGTGGTGCATGGGCTTCTCATTGCAGTGCTTTCTCTTGTTGCAGAGTATGGGCTCTAGGGCGCAGGCTCGGAAGATGTGACACACCCACTTAATTGCTCTGTGGTATGTGGGATATTCGTGGACCAGGGATCAAACCCTTGTCCCCAGTATGGTCAGGTGGATTCTCAACCACTGGACCACCAGGAAAGGTGTGTGGACACACACACCTTGTGTGTGTCTCAGTGTCTCTGTTTCTCTTTCTTCTCAGGGCACAAGTTCATGGATTAGGGCCCACTCTAATTTAGTATGACCTAATCTTAATTTAACTAATTACATCTTTAAAGGATATATTTCCTAAAAGGTCACATTCTGAGTTTCTTGGTGGATTTGAATTTGGGGGAGACACTATTGAATCCAGTATAAACAACAACAACAACAAAAGCTACACAGATTTTACAGCTGCCACATGCTTCTTAGAATAAACTCTATAGTGTGAATCGCCTCAACTGAGGGAAGGCAAGACAACATGGGAGGTGGAGAAACCCTGCAACACAGACAAAGGCTGATATAACATGGGTTACCATATCCCCACTTCCCAGGAGCCATGTGCGAGGAAGAGAAGCAGAGGAAAAGTAGAACAGCAGTCAACGAAATGGGTGGCCAACTGCAGCAAGTGTAGCTAAAGATTATGATAAGGCTCCTGAGTAAGACCAGACTCAAGAAGCTAAGAAGTCTTATTTCATTCATTCATTCATCCCCTCATTCATTTATTTTGTGCCAAAGCTATGATTTTTCAAGTAGTCATGTACAGGTGTGAGAGTTGGACCATACAGAAGGCTGCACACAGAAGAATTGATACTTCTGAACTGTGGTGCTAGAGAAGATTCTTGAGAGTCCCTTGGACAGTAAGGAGATCAAACCAGTCAATCCTAAAGGAACTCAACCCTGAATGTCCATTGGAAGGACTGATGCTGAAGCTGAAGCTCCAATACTTTGGCCACCTGATGTGAAAAGCCAACTTACTGGAAAAGACCGTGATGCTGAGAAAGATTGAGGACAAGAGGAGAAGGGGACAACAGAGGATGAGATGGTTGAATGGCATCACCAACTCAATGGACGTGAATTTGAGCAAACTCCAGGAGATAGTAAAGGATAGGGAAGCCTTGCGTGCTGCAGTCCATGAGGTCACAAAGAGTCAGACACGACTTAGTGACGGAACAACAACAACAAAGAGCCTAACGCTGAGGAGACAGACCAGTAAGACTAATTCCTTCCTAACAGAATTGTGTGTTTGGCTTAACATCTTTGCTCCCCAGTGGGAGGGTGGGAGGAGACACAGAGCATAACAAATAATCCCAGAAAAGCTTGATAACTGTGACTATAAAAATACTCATTGGATACAGACATGCACAGGCTGGCAGGGAACTTAAACCACTCATGGAGTTTACAGAAGGCCTCTCTTCCCAGACCATTAAAGCCTGCTCCTCCTGTACTGTCAGTTTACATACCTATTTTCCTACCAGAGTGCGATCCTCTCCAGAGCAGGGACTGTAGGTTATCTCCTTTTGTTTCCCTGACACATCTTGGGGTCCAGAATTAGCAATTATGTTACACCTATGACATTGTCTTTCATTTTAAATAAAATGATTGTCAACAAATAAGGCTTGCTTTGGCCAATGAAATGCAAGAAGAAGTGACATGTCATAAGCTTCTGGCTTGAGCTTTAAGACTCGGGGCAGGGATTTCCTGGTGGTCCAGTGGTTGAGAATCCACCTGACCATACTGGGGACAAGGGTTTGATCCCTGGTCCACGAATATCCCACATGCCACAGAGCAATTAAGTGGGTGTGTCACAACTTCTGAGCCTGCGCCCTAGAGCCCATGCTTTGCAACAAGAGAAAGCACTGCAATGAGAAGCCCGTGCACCACAGGGGAGAGTAGCCCCCTACTCATTATAGCTGGAGAAAGCCCACACAGAGCAAAGAAGACCCAGTGCAGCCAAAAATAAACATAAATCCATTCATTCATTCATTCATTCATTAAGAAAGTGAGTCAGAACACACTTTGTCACTTTCTCCTTTTGCCCTCTGTTGCAGGGACCCCCGTTTCCCAGGAACCTGGTCCCAGAGGGAGAAGACATGCAGCAGGAGCCCCAGAGACCTGCAACAGACAAGTCATATACACAAGAAATGAACCTTTATGTAATAAGCCACTATGATTTGGAGGCTGTTTGTTGTCATGGCAAAACCTGGTCTGCATGACTCGTTCACCAAATTTTACTAAACCATTGAAAGTGAAAGTGCTAGTCCAACTCTTTGCAACCCCATGGACTGTAGCCGGCCAGACTCCTCTATTGATGGAATTCTCCAGGCAATACTGGAGGAGGTAGCTTTTCCCTTCTCCAGGGGATCTTCCCGATCCAGGGATCAAACCTGGGTCTCCTGCATTGCAGGCAGATTCTTTACCATCTGAGCCACCAGGGAAGCCCTACTAAACTAAATCATTAATTCCCCTCTGTCTAGTCAGTAAGAATTTATCACTCACTGTAAGCAGAGTGCTACACTCAGAGTTAGGGTCACAGAATTGATTAAGATGTGGCCTGTCCTCAGAGAATTTGCAGTCTCAGGAGGAAGTCAGTAATGTCCCTGTATTCAGGGTGTTAAAATATTGAAGTACTTTCATATCCTTGGGAAACTGCACTGTCCCAAGACTCCCAAACGTTTCCTCCTCTCTTTATCAACTGCCCTAGCCCCTCCCTCAGGACACCCCCATCACACATGTACACACATACAGACACTCACACACATCTCTATGATCAGGAACTAAAGGATTTACCTTATGGCACAGAAAGAGACCTCCAGAATCACGTTCGATCATTTATTCTGACTGACCTGTGTTGATATCTTTGTTAAATATTTTTAAAATCACCCTTGGAGACAGAAGAATAATTTGGTAGCCTGAACATAAAGTTCAAAGGAGGACTACAAAGAATTAATGACTCATCTGCAGGTTGGAGCAAAGCCAGATTCCCTAACTAGTCTCCTGGTAACTTACAGCTGAAGCACTAAGATAAGGTCTCCTTCTTGGAAAGAGTTTAGGTTCTCTCCACACAGCTCCTCCACTGCTCAAGGCTCCTGGGCACACGTGCATATAACACGCACACACACACACACACACCACACGCACACACACACACACACTTTCTTCTGGAAAGCCATGACTTAGCTCTGACAGCCCTTCACATCTAATGAACATGCAACACTGTAAGTATTCCAGAGGCTACTGTACCTCCCCATCATGTAGAACTGACTCTTGCCCCCACCATGCCCCTGTCCAAACCTGCCCGTTGGTATACTAACATTTACTCATGTGTTGCTGCCTCTAGATTCTAGCATATGCAGTGCATTAGGGATTAGGTCTTACTCATCTCTGTATTTCCAGCCCTAGCATGTGTGTGCTGTGCTAAGTCACTTAGCAATGTCCACCTCTTTGCAACCCCATGGACTGTAGCCCACCAGGCTCCTCTGTCCATGGGATTCTCCATGGAGAATGGGAGTCTCCATGGACAGACAAGAATACTGGAGTGGGTTGCTATGCCCTCTTCCAAGGATCTTCCTGCTGCTGCTAAGTCGCTTCAGTCATGTCCGACTCTGTGTGACCCCATAGACGGCAGCCCACCAGGCTTCCCCGTCCCTGGGATTCTCCAGGCAAGAACACTGGAGTGGGTTGCCATTTCCTTCTCCAATGTGTGAAAGTGAAAAGTGAAAGTGAAGTCAATCAGTGGTGTCTGACTCTTCGAGACCCCATGGACTGTGGCCTACCAGGCTCCTCAGTCCGTGGGATTTTCCAGGCAAGAGTACTGGAGTGGGGTCAAACCTGCCTCTCTTACCTCTCTTGCATTGGCAGGCAGGTTCTTTACCACTAGCACCTCCTGGGAAGCTCTAGCATAGTGCCTAGAACAAAGTAGAATGGACTTGATGACTCTGGATTTGGTGGGAGGAAGGAGGGAAGAGGTGGACAGGAAAGAGGTAAGAGAAGAAAGGGCTAAGGATCAAGAGAGAGAGAAGCCGAGGGCCTCTGGAGAAGCAAACTTCAAGGAGGAGACTGTGCCCCATGCCAAACATGCAGGCATATCCCTCAGGCTGAGCACTGAAATAGGACAGGGAGTCTGGCACTGAGGGCATCAGGAATGACCACAGGAAGAGCAGTTTAGTGATTATTCAGGGAGGAAGGTCGGGACCCAGACTGCAATGGGATGAAGAGAAAAGGAGGGTGAGACACTGTAGACAGCGAAAGAAACACAGGTCTTCCTAAAAGTCTAGTGGTGAAGGAAGGAAATCGGTCAGTCACAGAAGGGAAGGAAAGGTTAAGATAAACATTTCTTCTGATGAGGAGAGACCCAAACATGTCTTGTGCAGCTTATTCACACTGACCTGAGTCATGGCCTCTGTAAGATAGTCAGGGCTGGAGTAGGTTCTGCCCATGAGAACTACACAAACCCGGCCAGTGTTTGGAGGCTCAGATTCACAGCATTCACCCTGTTGGTTCCAAACTCGGGTGAACAGATTTCTGAGCTCCTGGCAACCTGTTCCAGTGTGGCTACAGAGGGTCATCTGGAGTCACACCGATGGGCCTCCAATCAAGGGCTCCCTTGATTAGGACAGTTGTGGTCTGCCCATATCTCAGCTCTGCTTGTGCTTCTGCCCTGACAGACCTAGAGCAACACTGCCTTACTTTGTGTCATGCTTCATTTATGATAAATGCAATTTTGCAAGTCACTGGAGAAAAATATTCCTTTTTTAAAAATCTCCCCTTCTGGATTCCTTGGCTCTCTGAAACTTGAGAAAGTTCCTAGTGAGTGCCTGTTCCATCTGGAGACACTGAAGGCAGTGGTAACCTTGTGAAGGAGAGCTGCGGTGGGTGAGGAAGACATCGCATGCTCTGAATTTATGTTGGTTGGCTGATGAACCTCCTGCCTTTGAGGAAATACTTGTCAGTTTTCTCCAAACAGCCTAGAATTAGTCATCTCTCACCATTTAAGATGTTATACTATTAAGGCAATCTCCTAAGTGATTATAGAAATTATTCAGCTAGAACCACTGTGATAACACATTATAGGCTTGTTACTTAGCAACTGAAGAATATAGGCACTCTTAAAAATTAAGATTGAAAAAGACATATCTCATTCAAAACTAGTTTTACAATGATCCATAAAAGCAACCAGAAAATCACTATAATGAATAAGATAATGGCAACAAGATTAACTTTAATTATGTATTTAGACATCATGCCCAAGTTCTTAAGTGTTAGTCAGAAAATGAACATCACCCTCTTCCTTTATGGCAGACCTGTCCGTGGGTGAGCCACGGCCACAGTTCTTTGACGTAAGATTCAGGGTCTTACAATTCCTGGAGCTTGTTCAAACTCATCCATCAAGTTGATGATGCCATCCAACCATCTCATTGTCTGTCGCCCCTTCTTCCTCCTGCCTTCAATCTTTCCCAGCATCAGGGTCTTCTCCAATGAGTCATTTCTTCACATCAGGTGGCCAAAATATTGGAGTTTCAGCTTCAGCATCAGTCCTTCCTTTACTGCTTACCCACCAGAACTATATCAACTATATATATGTATATAGAAGAATCCAAAAGATACTGAAAGGATTATGATCATCTTGATGTCTCACAGAACATCATCCTGGTTCATTATACTGACGACCTAATCTTGTGAACAGGTCATGTCAAGTACCCTGCTGCTGCTGCTGCTGCTAAGTCGCTTCAGTCGTGTCCGACTCTGTGCAACCCCATAGACGGCAGCCCACCAGGCTCCCGTCCCTGGGATTCTCCAGGCAAGAACACTGGAGTGGGTTCCCATTTCCTTCTCCAATGCATGAAAGTGAAAAGTGAAAGTGAAGTCGCTCAGTTGTGTCCGACTCTTAGCGACCCCATGGACTGCAGCCTACCAGGCTCCTCTGCCTGTGGGATTTTCCAGGCAAGAGTGGGGAGTGGAGTGGGGTGCCATTGCCTTCTCTGGTCAAGTACCCTAGATGCCCAAATAAGACATCTTCATGCCAGAGATCAGAAGATAATCCCCATGAAAACTTAAATGGGCCTGCGATAGCAAAGTCTACACGGGTTCAGTGGAGTGAAATGAAGTTAAGGGGGTGGATTTCCCTCTACAGTAAGAACCAAGTCACTGCACCTGTCCCAGCTACTAAAAAGAAAAAAACAATGTTTGGTGGTCCTCCCTTGTTTGGAGAAGCAATATATACTATATATAGATATGTGCTGCTATAGCTCATTTACCAAGGAACCTACAGGCTGCTAATGTTGAGTGGAGCAGAAATCAAAAAAGTGTCCTGTACAATGTTACAGTAATCAAAACAGTATGGTACTGGCACAAAAACAGACACACAGAGCAATGGAACAGGATAGAGTGCCCAGAAATAAACCCATGCACTTACAGTCAACTATTCTAGCACAAAGGAGGCAAGAATATACAATGCAGGAAAAAAACCACTTTCTTCAATAAGTGGTGCTAAGAAAACTGGACAGCTGAATGTAAAAGAATGGAGTTTAGAACATTCTCTAATACCATACACACACAAAAAAAGCTCAAAATAGACTAAAGACCTATAAATGTAAGACCAGATACTATGAAACTCCTAGAGGAAAACATAGAACACTCTTTTACATAAATCACAGCAACATCTTTTTCGATCTGTCTCCTAGAGTAATGAAAACAAAAGTAAAAAATAAACAATTGAGACCTAGTTAAACTTAAAAGCTTTTGCACAACAAAGGAAACCATAAACAAAATGAAAAGACAACCTACAGAGTGGGAGAAAATATTTGCAAATGATGTGACCGACAAGGGCTTAATTTCCAAAATATACAAACAACTCATACAGCTTAATATCAAAACAAACAACCAAATCAAAAAGTGGGTAGAAGACCTAAACAGATATTTCTCCAAAGAAGACACACAGATGGCCAACAGGCACATGAAAAATGCTCAACATCGCTAACTATTAGAGTAATGCAAATCAAAACTACAATGAGATATCACCTCACACCAGTCAGAATGGCCATTATTAATACGTCTACATATAAAAGTGCTGGAGAGGGTGTGGAGAAAAGGGAACCCTCCCACACTTCTGTTGGGAATGGAAATTGGTGCAGGCACTATGAAGTTTTCTTTAAAAAGTAACAATAGACTTACCATATGATCAAGCAATCCCACTCCCAGGCATATATCTAAGAAAGATGAAAACTCTAATTTGAAAAGATAAATGCATCCCAATGTTCATAGCAGCACTATGCCTGAATCACTTTTCTATACATCTGAAGCATTGTAAGTCAACTCTATTTTAATAATTTTTTTAAAGGGAAGAAACGTTATTTAAAAAATAAGCACAAGCAGCATTTTCAGGTTGTGGTGCAAGTTGTTCTGCAGCTTTAACCAACAGTATGGAAAGTGTCAGTGGAGCTCCATTAGAATAGCTGGCAAGCCCTCCTCTGCTGACAACTACTTTTCACTATTAAAGCAGCCTATGGCTGGCTACTACCATCTGGTAGAGGATTTACACTCACCAAGGGCTTCCTTGGTAACTCAGACAGTAGAGTCAGCCTGTAATGTGGGAGACTTGGGTTTGATCCCTGGATCGGGAAAATCCCCTGGAGGAAGGCATGGCAACCCACTCCAGTATTCTTGCCTGGAGAATCCCCATGGACAGAGGAGCCTGGTGGGCTACAGTCCATGGGGTCACAAAGAGTTGGACATGACCGAAGAGACTTAGCACACACAAGGAATACCAAGTTGACTGTGCAACTCAATTGTCAGTCATATGCTGTGTCCATCATGTTTTAATTATCCATCAAGAATTAAATCCACCAAACCATCAAATCAAAGTGTGGCAACTTTCCATTCTTAACTGAAAGTGGTATTAATATATATGAAACCAGAACTAAGCAGGTTCAGAAAGTTCAAGCAAACTATACCAACAGCTGGCTCTGACTTCCCGGCTTCACCACCTCCCACACCCCCATGGCCTCAGGGTGAGTCCATCATGTCCAATTATCAGAAGAAGGTAAAGCACATGCCTTGTCTACAGATGAATTGATGTGATACGCTGGGACCAGCAAGAGTGGAGCCTACACCACCACACCACGCTCAGAGATGGCCCTGGAAAGCAGTGATAAATTAAATAATCCTGGTGGGCAAAACTTCAAGTGACACATCTGGTCATCTACTTTGTGTGGAAGGAGAAATGGCCTAGGATGTAAATCTATAATTATTCATAAGCCACGCCTGATGATTGGCTGCTTGCTCGGAGACTTGCAAAACTGGTGACAGGGAAGTCTTAGGTTAAGATATGTGGGTGGATCTTTCAGAATAATTACAGAGCATGAAGATGTTAATGGCCCAGGTCCATGTCTGCCAGAGACATTCATGATAGAGAAGGTTCTCAATAATCAGGTAAAAAAGATAACCCATTCTTTGCATGTCAGTCAGCCACCCTAGGGCTTGATCCAAAGAGGTTACACAACATAGTTTTGTCTTCAATAAATCTAACCTGGCTGCCACCACTCCTCAGTACCTGAGCTGTCAGAAACAGAGGTCAAAGCTGAGAGGCCAAAATGGCATCATTACCTGAAGGCAGCAGTCAGCACCATGGAAGGGATAATATCAGTCCTCATGTGAATAGACTCCAATTCAGGGTATGGATCGGAGAAGGTACTGGCGACCCACTCCAGTACTCTTGCCTGGAAAACCCCATGGGCAGAGGAGCCTGGTAGGCTGCAGTCTATGGGGTCACTAAGAGTCGGACTTCACTTTCACTTTTCACTTTCATGCATTGGAGAAGGCAATGGCAACCCACTCCAGTGTTCTTGCCTGGAGAATCCCAGGGACGGGGGAGCCTGGTGGGCTGCTGTCTATGGGGTCGCACAGTCAGACACAACTGACGTGACTTAGCAGCAGCAGCAGGGTATGGCTTTGCCTTCCCTCTCAGCACTTCTGCTAGCCTCTCTTTCTCAGACATGCAGAATGCTTAATTCATCCTCTAATATTCTTTACCTTGAAGCATATAAATATTTTAGCTCAAGTATTTTGAAAAGAATCATCTTTTGCCTCTATTTTTAACAAATATTTCTACAAGAAAAACCTCCTTAAATACATGGTCTCTATTTATGATTATGTTCAAGGTTTCACCAAATGAAGACGCTGCAAAATCAAAGACCTTCTAAAATCATTCCATTCTAAAACCGAACATAAATGTTTAATTAAAGTAAAGGTTCCATCAAGAGATTCTTCCCACAGTTCAATATATTCCAAGATGCAATTACAGTAATTCAAAATTAAATTTTAAATATAGTTTGCGATCTCATTGTTTCATCTGTTCTGTTTTTCTCTTGCCTTTTATAGAGATAATTTTTAATGCCTTCCTATTCACAAGCTTTTTTCTACCTCAGTAATTAAATTTTACCAAAAGCTTTCAAAAGCTGAAGTTTTTGGTATTTCATAACCTTTGAATACAGTAATTTAAAACTTTCAACTTTATTTCGAACAAAATACAAACAAAATTTATCAGAATCTTTTGCAGAAAGTTCAATACCATTGTACAACACACAGGTTGGTTTTCAAAGGTTCGAGCAAACATGAACTATGGCTTATAGCTGGCAGCCGAGAGAGAAAGCATGTTTGATCATCTAAAATATTGTTTCATATTCATCAAATGCATCATTTTTTGATGAACACACACACAAAAATACTTTACCACAAAAATTTTGTCACTCAATTACAACAACTCTGATAATGTATAAATATTTGTAAATTTTGACAACTAAATCTTCTGTTTTGATTAGTAAGATATTATAGCTTCTTTGGATGAAATTATAAAATATATGTGCATCACAATCAATCACAAATATGTTTATGCTCCATAAGCATCTTAATTTACTAAAAGCATTGTTCTTACATTACTTGGCCCCACCACAATTTGTATTTGTCATTAACACCATAAAAATAAAGCATTTTTCTCTAATGTTAAACATACATCTGAATTTATAATAGCATTAACAATCATGTTCCCTTCAACAGAATGAACTTCTAAAAGCTTCATTTTAATACCATGGAGCAGATGAAAAAACACACACACTATTGGAAGTGACTTGTTTGAGGACTCTCAGGCCATTAATATGAATCCATCTTTACTTAACTGTTTATGAATTTCCTCCAATACTGGCCGAAGATATCAACAGCTATTATTTCACTATCCATAAATAAAGAAGAAAATTTGAAATTGAAAATGAGCAAAATTCATTTAGAATAATAGTTATTTGATCTAAATGATAAGTCATGATTGGCAGAGTGATGTGTAGAAGCGCCACCTACAGCTGCTGATGTTAGCTCATCATCTTCAGTGGTCTTCTTTTTTTAATCAATTGTTTATTAGAGTTTAGGTGATTTACAATGTTGTGTTAGCTCCTGCTACACAGCAAAGTGAGTCAGCCATTCATATACATACAGCTACTCTTTTCTAGACTCCATTCCCATATAGGTCACTGCTGCTGCTAAGTCACTTCAGTTGTGTCCGACTCTGTGCAGTGCCATAGACAGCAGCCCACCAGGCTCCCCCGTTCCTGGGATTCTCCAGGCAAGAACACTGGAGTGGGTATATAGGTCACTACAGAGCAGTAAATAGAATTCCCTGTGCTATACAATAGGTTCTTGCTAGTTATCTTTTATATATTTGTTGTTGTCACTGTTTAGTCGATAAGTTGTGTCCAACTCTTTGCAACCCCATGGACTGCAGCCTGCCAGGCTCCTCTGTCCGTGGGATTTACCAGCCAAGAATACTGGAGTGGGTTGCCATTTCCTTCTCCAGGGGATCTTCATGACTCAGAGATTAAGATTAATCATTAAGATTAAGATTAATGTGTCTCCTGCATTGGCAGGCAGATTCTTTACCACTGAGCCACCTGGGATGCCCACCTTATATATATATATATAAAATCCATTCCTCTGTTGATGGACATTTAGGTCACTTCCATGTCCTTGATGTTGTAAATAGTGCTGCAACAAACATTGGGGTGCATGTATCCTTTCAAATTATGGTTTTCTCCAGGCAAGGGCTTCTTAAAATAACCACTAGCTTTTGAAGCAGATATGATGTTTCTTCGTGAAATTTGTATCTTCTGGTTTTCATGCGGTTGATAATAACACTATGGGTCCCAGAGTGGATGGTAAATATTGACAAATATTTTGGGTAAAGTTATATATTCATCATCAACTTTCTTAAGTAGACAATTATTACTTAATTTCCCATTAAACGTGGACTGCCGGTTTTTTAGATTTTTGCCAGCAGGCAAGTGAATCAAAAACAAACTAAGGGACTTCCCTGGTAGTTCAGTAGCTAAGACTCCTTGCTCCCAAAGCAGAGGGGCTGGATTCAATCCCTGGTAAGAGAACTAGATCCCACATACAACAACTAAGAGTTTGAATATCAAAACTAAAGATCCCACATGCTGAATCTAAAGGAACTCACATGCCACAGTGAAGGTAGAAGGTCTGGTGTGCTGCAACCTGGCACAGCCAAATTAATTAATTTTAATTAATAGTTGTAGTCATTCAACAATACAATAAGAGATAATGCAAGCTCATTCAGACTACTGCCTGCATTATCCATGACAAGATAGCCTCTACTTACCACACACATTTATGTGTACCTATCACATAATTTCCTATATTTCCCAGTGACTGACTGCACACATCTTGAGTGTAAGTATGGCTTCACACATCTTGCAGACCACAGTACAGGCCACTGTGCAACTGTCCAGCAAACCAAGTGCCTGATGAGGGCAGCAACACTGAATACATCTCCCACTACCATCTGAAACTGGACAGGGTCATCTGTCCCCAGCCTGCCATATCTTGAGTAAATGTTTTATCAACAAACATCCTGCATGCTGTCCTTGAAAGGAAACTGCTACTTAGATTGCATCAGGAAATTGGTTTTTTCTCATCACTTTTCAGATTAACCACATTTTCATGTAAGAATTGTGTTCACTGCATCACAAACTTTTACATGAGAGTATGGTAGAAGCTAGATATATGTAGTAGAGGTCTACGAAGTCCACCTCAGCTTGTTTTAATGCAATTGCTAATAACAACAGTTTGTTTAGAAATTAAAAATCTAGAACAAACAATAAACTTGTCATCACACAAGCAGAACAACCATAAAATGAGATTGACCAAGGAAAACTGCTCTCATCACCCTGTCAAAGGGGAACTTTATATGGAAAGCACTGACAGCGACCATCTGAACTCTTCCATCAACATTGTTGTTTAGTCGCTAAGTTGTGTCTGACTCTTTGCAACCCCATGAACTGTAGCCCATCAGGCTCCTCTGTCAACGGGATTTCCCAGGCAAGAATACTGGGGTAGGTTGCCATTTCCTTCTCCAGGGGATCTTCCTGACCTAGGGATTGAACCCAAGTCTCCTGCACTGGCAGCCGGATTCTTTTTCACTGAGCCACCTGGGAAACCCTCTATCTACTGTATGAACCCTGAAAGTAAGACAGGCAAATGGTATATGTGTACTGCTGTGCTGCGATTCATGGGGTCGCAAAGAGTCGGACACGACAGAGGGACTGAACTGAACTGAACTGAACTGATGGTGCAATACTGTAGCAAAAGTACTGTTGCTAAGAATTTAAAAATTAACCTGAATCTAATCAAGCTAATTGGCAGTTCCAGGAAATGTGATGAAGCTATAGGATAGTCCTCTAAAGTTAAAAGTTACTTGATTCCTGGGCACCCTGCCTACTTAATAATTACAGAAAGGAGTAATAAGAAAATGACTTGTAAGACTAGGAAAAAAAATTTTTTTTAACTTGTCTAGAGTGAAAATTTAAATCACTTCTTTTTCTGAATGCTATTTTCCAAGATTGGAAGGCTTGTCTGAAGATGGTGTTATGCCAGAACCCAGTGCCAAAGATAAAAAGTTTTGATACACTTGTAAGAAAAATGTGTAGAAAGCTTAGCCTTCCAGAAACATGTCTAAAAGTACTCAGAACCATGGATGGACCTTGGAGGTCATCTCATTCATTCCCTTCACCTTACAGGTGAGGAAATTGAGTCCCAACGCGATTAGCAGTTTCCCGGGTTACCAGATCTGGATCCAGGTGGTCCCCTTTCTCACTTTAAGCAGCCAGCGGTGGTACAGGTAAACCAAAGGTTAATATTCAAATCATCCAGAGGTTTCACAGTAGGAGAGGCAGATACTCTTTTAAACCCATAAACAATAAACATCCTTCAGAGCTCTTGGGGGAATAGAACATAAAAATACAAACTGACATTTGAAACATAGTGGGAAAAACTTGGGAGGGCTCACCCTGAACATTACCTAATACGAGTGCTGCAAACCAAAATAATTCCTAGGATTTTTCATACATATCACAAGTCATTTCCAACCAGTCCCTATCTTGATTTCTCCAGAATAAACTCGGTGGACTCCAAATTACTGTCATCAGTTCCAGTGCTCAGTATTGCTTTCAAAATCCTAGACAGAAGTTTTATTCACTGTGGATGTCTTCTACCAAGTCTGAGAGCCAAAAAGGAGCTTGGGAAGAAAGATGGAAAAGATTTGCTGGATGTCTCATAGACCTAGTCATTATATGTAAGCCACTTATTTCAAAGGGGACTTAAAGTTTTGGTGGATAGGTAAGAGGGAGGGGTGGGGTGTCATGTGTTTAAACCTTCCTGAGAGGCACTGCAGTGTCCTGCTAAACAGCACAGTTCTTGGAACCAGTAGTGTTAGTCGCTCAGTCATGCCCAACTCTTTGCAACCCCATGGACTGCAGTCCACCAGGCTCCTCTGCCCGTGGGATTCTTCAGGCAAGAATACTGGAGTGGGTTGCCATTTGGAGCCAGAATGTCCGAGTTTAAATCCCAGTTCCATAACTTGCTAGCTGTGTGATCTTGGGCAAGGTACATAATATCTATTATGTGCCTTAGTTTCCTCATGTGTAAAATCATAAGAGAACTTAGCTCAAACTCTTGTTATAGAGATTAAATAAGCTAATGCACACAGAGCCCGTGGAACATTGTCTGGCATACAGCAAATGTGTAATTAAATGTTAACGGATACTATCAGAGGTCATTTCTCTGGCAACCACTGTTATTTGGAAAAATGCCCAAGGAAGCCTTCTACAAGACCTGGGCACTACCACCTGAGTCAACCTACCACCTGAGTCATAGGCATGTATCAGCTGACTTTTAAATGCTAACATGTATCTTGCTCCCACCATACAGCAAATTATGAGTAACAGTCAATGTCTTCCTCCAGTTGTCAGCCCTTGAAACAGCTTCATAGTCACTCATTCAAAATGTTTTTGGGGAGGACTTCCCTGATGATCCAGTGGTTAAGAATCTGCCCGTCAATACAGGGGACATGGGTTCAATTCCTAGTCTGGGAAGATTCCACATCCCATGGAGGAACTAAGCCTGTGTGCCACAGCCACTGAGCCCACGCTCTAGAGCCCATGCTCCAGAACAAGAGAAGCCACTGCTATGAGAAGCCTGCATACTGCAACTAGAGAGCAGCCCCAGTGCATCAACAAAGACTCAGCACAGCCAAAGATAATAAATTTAAAAAATGAGGTTTTAAAAATATATCTTTGGGGAGTGCATGTGTTCATTCCCTGCAGTGTGTGTCCGACTCTTTGTGACCCCATGGGCTGTAGTCTACCAGGTTCCTCTGTCCATGGGATTTTACATGCAAGAATGTTGGAGTTGATTGCCATTTCCTCCTCCAGGGGATCTTCCTGACCCAGGGATCAAATCTGTCCCCTCTGCATTGACAGGCAGATTCTTTACCACCAAGTCACCTGGGAAGTTCCTATTCCCCAAAACAGTGGGGAAGGCCAAATATTCACCTACAGCAGGAGTTCCCTATCTGGGAAGAAAAGCAAACCATACACTTAGGTGGGAACAAGAGAGTTAAACAGATGAATGCTAAGAAGCACCAGGCTGGATGTGACCCAAGAGAAAGTGAAGCAAGTGCCCCTCCTGGACGTGTGGGACCCTTGGAATCAGAGCAGACAGGAAGCTAGACATCTATATGCCCACATATAGACAGGACGGACCCCACCCCCACCAAGATTAATTACCACTGGGCTGCCCAAAATAAGAGCAATATTATTTTTTAAAAGATATAAATAAGCAAACATCTGTGTAAAACCCAAATAATCACATAAACCCACAGTGAGACCTAGGACCACAGACAAGGCTATACTGAGTCACCTCTGGGTTTCCTTCAGGTGGTCTCCTTAAGGGGACATGCTGGGCCTCTGTGAGCACTGGGATTTCTTCCAGCTTTCAGAGCTGTGAGGCCCCAGCTCTATGACTCACCACATCACTCTGCCCTGCCCCAGCTCTCCCAGAGTTCTGCAGATGCCTGCCATGAATGCACATCTTCTAAACTGTCGATTTGTTCCTTTAATAACTTTTAATGTCAATTTATCCAGCACAGTCTGTGCAGCAATTTATGAGTGAGTGGGAGGCAGAGCAAAGCCGAGCTAACCAGGATGAGTCAGCTTTCCCAAGTCTCCCCCTCTATTAGCAGAGTCTGGAGTGGGAGAGGGACTCCTGAAGGCTTTAAAACTCACATTGAAGAGTGGGCTTTTGCCCAGCTGTCTTCACACAATCCAGCCTCTTCAAAATGAGAGTTTATGATGGTCACTTTCCTGTCTGGGTGGTTGGCCACAGCTACCCAGAGCTGGCCTCCTCAGGACCCTCTTGGAGAGGTCCCCGATATCCTCAAAAATCCCAACCTCTTTTCTAAGAGGCATCAGAAACAGTCTTGTACTTTCAGCCAGAAAGACTGCTTGTCATGAGCCTGAGACAGGAGGCTAACATGACCCTGAGTTTATAAGCTGACCTCGAACTGGCACAAACATGGTGAAAGACCCAAACTATGGCTCTGGAGTGGTCAGCACTCATGTTCAGGTCCGTCCAGGAGGCTACAGGACATTCTCTTGCCTATGCTAAAGGAGAGATATTCCATTCTTTTTTTTTTTTTTTTTTTTAGTACTGTTCATTTTGTTATTTGTACAGAGTCATTTTTGGTAAGTTTTATTTCTCTAAAGGTGGATCTATTTCCTGTGAGTTTTGAACTTAACTGGCATAAAGTTACTCCCTATATCTATATGTTTAAACTCTGCAACATCTATAATTGTGTTCTTTCTTTTTTCTTTTTAATTTTCTTTTGAGCCTTTTTTAAAATGAGTAATCTTACATGACTTTTTCCTATTTTAAAGAATCACATTTTTTGCTGAATTGATATTTCCCATTTTCTGAGATATTCCATTCTGAGGCCACTTGCTTGAGACCTGTTCTCTTGCAGATAGCACTGGTCCCTTAAAACATGACCCTAAGATTCTGAAAACATAATAGGAATGTAAGAAGTCTGTGTGAGGTGAAAGTGGTGCTGAAAGAAAAGCATTGCCACTTCAAAGTAATTTGGTTTGTAAAGAGATAACAGCTTGAATGTACCTTCAGAAGACCCTTTGTTCTAGAAAAACCACTCAAATAGGCCATTTGAGTAGGTAAATATAAAGCTGAAACTTTTCACGTGCTCCCTGACCTCCAATGGTTCGACTTAATGATTTTCCAACGTGGGAAAATGATACTTATTCGGTAGAAACCACTCGTTGAATTTTGAATTTGGATCTTTTCCCAGCTAACAATATACTATCCCATCATCTCTCATGATGCTGGGCAGTGGCAGTGAGCCACAAATCCCAACCAGCCACAAGACCACAAGGGGAAACAGCCAACACACTTAAAACCATGCTAGACTCACACAGCTGTTCTGTTTTTCATGTTCAGCACAGTGTTCAATAAATGGTGTGGGATATTCAACACTTTACTATAAAATAGACTTTGTGTTAGATAGTTTTGCCTAACTGTAGACTAAAGTAAATGTTCTGAGCATGCTGAAGATAGGCTGGGCTAAGCTGTGATGTTCAGTAGATTAGGGGTATTAAATGCATTTTTGCCTTATGATATTTTCAACTTAGGATGGATTTATTGGGACATAACTTAAAAGATGGACTCGATAAAGTACAGAAATGGTATGGACCTAACAGAAGCAGAAGCTATTAAGAAGAGGTGGCAAGAATACACAGAGGAACTGTACAAAAAAAGAGCTTCACGGCCAAGATAATCACGATGGTGTGATCACTCACCTAGAGCCAGACATCCTGGAATGTGAAGTCAAGTGGGCCTTAGAAAGCATCACTATGAACAAAGCTAGTGGAGGTGATGGAATTCCAGGTGAGCTATTTCAAATTCTGGAAGATTATGCTGTGAAAGTGCTGAACTCAATATGCCAGCAAATTTGGAAAACTCAGCAGTGGCCACAGGACTGGAAAAGGTCAGTTTTCATTCCAATCCCAAAGAAAGGCAATGCCAAAGAATGGTCAAACTACCGCACAATTGCACTCATCTCACACGCCTGTAAAGTAATGCTCAAAATTCTCCAAGCCAGGCTTCAGCAATATGTGAACCGTGAACTTCCAGATGTTCAAGCTGGTTTTAGAAAAGGCAGAGGAACCAGAGATCAAATTGCCAACATCCGCTGGATCATGAAAAAAGGAAGAGAGTTCCAGAAAAACATCTATTTCTGCTTTATTGACTATGCCAAAGCCTTTGACTATGTGGATTATAATAAACTGGGGAAAATTCTGAAAGAGATGGGAATACCAGACCACCTGATCTGCCTCTTGAGAAACCTGTATGCAGGTCAGGAAGCAACAGTTAGAACTGGACATGGACCAACAGACTGGTTCCAAATAGGAAAAGGAGTATGTCAAAGCTGTATATTGTCCCCCTTCTTATTTAACTTATATGCAGAGTACATCATGCAAAATGCTGGGCTGGATGAAGCACAAGCTGGAATCAAGATTGCCAGGAGAAATATCAGTAACCTCAGATATGCAGATGACACCACCCTTACGGCAGAAAGTGAAGAGGAACTAAAAAGTCTCTTGATGAAAGTGAAAGTGGAGAGTGAAAAAGTTGGTTTAAAGCTCAACATTCAGAAAACAAAGATCATGGCATCCGGTCCCATCACTTCATGGGAAATAGATGGGGAAACAGTGGAAACAGTGTCAGACTTTATTTTGGGGGGCTCCAAAATCACTGCAGATGGTGACTGCAGCCATGAAATTAAAAGATGCTTACTCTTTGGAAGGAAAGTTATGACCAACCTAGATAGCATATTCAAAAGCAGAGACATTACTTTGCCAACAAAGGTTCGTCTAGTCAAGGCTATGGTTTTTCCAGTGGTCATGTATGGATGTGAGAGTTGGACTGTGAACAAAGCTGAGCACTGAAGAATTGATGCTTTTGTACTGTGGTGTTGGAGAAGACTCTTGAGAGTCTCTTAGACTGCAAGGAGATCTAACCAGTCCATTCTAAAGGAGATCAGCCCTGGGTGTTCATTGGAAGGACTGATGCTAAAGCTGAAACTCCAATACTTTGGCCACCTCATGCAAAGAGTTGACTCATTGGAAAAGACTCTGATGCTGGGAAGGATTGGGGGCAGGAGGAGAAGGGGACGACAGAGGATGAGATGGCTGGATGGCATCACCAACTCGATGGACATGAGTTTGGGTGAACTCCGGGAGTTGGTGATGGACAGGGAGGCCTGGCGTGCTGCAGTTCATGGGGTTCCAAAGAGTCGGCCATGACTGAGCAACTGAACTGAATTGAACTTGATCATAAGTAGAGGAAGATCGTAATTGGAGAAAGAGACTTTTGAAACACTGTTGTGGTCTTAGGAATGAAATCCTCCGTGTCATCATGAAAAATATTGTCTATATATAAAATATACTTTTCACCCTACACATGTATTTGCCTTTAGAGAGACTTTTTTCATTTTAAGTTTTAAGACTGACTTGAGATACCTTTATGCAGGAAACCTCCTGTTTACTCTTGGGAGGATATGAATGTTTTCATTTGACCAGGGCTATCAGGGAATTTGGGCATGAGAATCAGAAGCTGAAGGAGATGTTCTCAAGAGAGGTTAGATGAAAACCCAAACACCAACAGTGCAGCTGCAGAAACCTGCAAGGGGCATGACACTCATCTATACTGCTATCCCCAGGATACAATATGATTTGTGTTTTACCACCTTTGGGGCAAGGATGCAGATTCAGAGGTTTCCACTGAGCTTCTCCACTATATTAGCTCTTGCTGCATACTCCTAGGCTCAGATATGGGAATTCTTCCAACTACCAAGTATGTCCAGTTCAAATATGTGTTCAGGAATCTGGGAAATAATTGCAAAGTAGGTCTTCAGGCCAGTGGAACCATGGTGAAACAGAGTCTGACCAGGACTCCATTTATTATCTGGCTTCTATATCTCAGCAGTGGTGCTAATGGTAAAGAACCCACCTGCCGATGCAGAAGATGTAAGAGTTGCGGGTTCTATCCCTGGGTCAAGAAGATCTCATGGAGAAGGAAATGGCAACTCACTCCAGTATTCTTGCCTGGAGAATCCCATGGAAAGAGGAGCCTAGTAGGCTACAGTCCATGGAGTCACAAAGAGTTAGACACGACTGAAGTGACTCAGCACGCATGCACATGCCTCAATTCTACCAAGGGGGCCATAACAATGCTTTAGTCACACCATCAGTGATTACAGAACTCTGTGCCCAACAGTATTTGAAATGTCTGGTTATTTTCCTCTCCCCAGAGTAAAATTACCCAAGCAAATTGCCGGAGGTTGCTTTGGAAAAGGACTAGGAGACTCATTACCGTATGGACTTGCTGTAGGGTTGCAGGATTCCTCCTCCCAGGAACCTTCCTTCTCCTTCAGCCAGTGGGCCCTGAGCTTTAAAACCAGATTAGATGAAGAAACAGGGCAAGGACCTGACTTTTTACTGAGATGCCTTCAGCCTCCTGATAATCTATCCTTGATCTCTTTTACTTGCTTTATTTGAACAATATTCTTGTCAAAGCATCTATCTTGCCCTTCAGACATGTTTCATTACTCATCTCCATGGCTCTCAACACGTCATGTCCCAAGGAATCCATTCAACTCTGTTACTCATAAAGAACGCTGTGCCACCTAGACTCTATTACTCAGAATTTTATTCTCTCATTGTTACCATTGTTGCTCCCACCAGTGCACTCTCTTCTATCAGTGGTATTGCAGTATCCTATTCTAATTCACAAGTGAAAGGTTAACAAGTTTAATTGTCCTGCTGCTGCTCCTGCTGCTGCTAAGTCACTTCAGTCGTGTCTGACTCTGTGCGACCCCATAGACGGCAGCCCACCAGGCTCCCCCGTCCCTGGGATTCTCCAGGCAAGAACACTGGAGTGGGTTGCCATTTCTTTCTCCAATGCATGAAAGTGAAAAGTGAAAGTGAAGTCGCTCAGTCATGTCTGACTCTTAGCGACCCCATGGACTGCAGCCTACCAGGCTCCTCCGCCCATGGGATTTTCCAGGCAAGAGTACTGGAGTGGGGTGCCATTGCCTTCTCCAATTGTCCTGCTACAGCCTGCCAAAAACTCTCCAAACTCCTCATCTACCAGTGATGGGCTCCTCGTTGCCAGTCATCCAATAAGAAACCCAGTTCCAAAATCCTACTTCTGGTCCTAAATATCTTAGATTGAGTTCCTTAGGAAACGAACTATGAGATGGAGATCTTTTTTGTTGGAGAATGTTGTAAGAACAACTGAAAGGGAGTTTCAGAAAAAATCAGATTAGGCAGAGAGAGAAATTGAATTATCATGGAGATGCAATGAAGGTCTTAGCTCTGGCCCTTCAGGACTGTCCTCAGATGAGTCGAGGATGATTTTGCACCGCATTTCATCCTGTCAGTGAATGTAGGATGCTTAGAGAGAGGTATACCTCTGGGTGAGATGGTTCCCTTAGGCTAAAGGCAAGACCCAGAGAGCTATCTGCAGCTAATACTCCAAGCAGCTGAGAAAATGAGTGTCTCTACACTGAAGAGGACATCTGGGTGGTGTACCACAGCATCCTCCACTGGGACCAGGAGAAGTGAAAAAGCAAACAAATCTGCAACCCTAATGCCAACTGGACCAGAGCTGGCTATAAGCAACACTAACAGAAGAAGTCTTGAGAAGTTTTATTTAATTTGTGTTTTTTTTGAACAGTTCGAATTAAATATGGAGGAACATTACTTACGCTCAATCCAAAAGGTCTACAATGTTCAAAATTATCTTCCTTGTATAAAACAGAGAGGAAACAGACATTCCAAATATTATTACAGACCTGAGTTTCAAAACCTCACTCTACAGGTTCATGTCTCAATAAATAACACAAACAAGTAATTATTTATTTTAGAGTTTATGGTAAAAAGATAAGTGCTTAGGGAGAGGTCACATGAGCACAGGATAGAAGGTGTGTCTCTCTGTCTAAAATCCAATAAGCAGATTCTCACCAGTACCTGAATCTGCCAGCACCTGGATCTTGGACTTCTCTGTCTCCAGAACTGTCAGAAATAAATGTCTGTTGTTTAAGCCATCCAGTCTATAGAACCTTCTTATAGTAGCCCAAGCAAGCTAAGATATTATATTGCAGCTACTAATTATTTGTTTGATAGCCTCTTCCTTCACTTATATTACAGTTCTTCAAGAGCTAGTCTTATATACATTTGCCCTTCATGGTGCCTAACCACAGGCACCTGACTACATAGATGCTTATTAAATGTTTGTTAAACCTTAAAAAAGAATGAAAGGGAGAGAGAGAGAAAGAAAGAAAATGCTATTAAAAAGAAAAAAAAAACAGCAAGATAGGGGCATTCCATAGTTAAGGGAAAGGAGTGCAGGGCAGTTTGCACATTAAATAAGATGATCATGGTAGAGTTCATTATGAAAACGAGTTTTTGGACAAAGAGAGGTTAAATGAGGAAGTGAACCTTGATGAAACTTAAGTGAAGGGCATTCCAGGCCGAGAGAGCAGCCAGTGCAAAGGCCCCAAGATAAGACAGGAGCATGTCTTGGTGTTTGAAGAGCAATAAAAATGCCAGTGTGGCCAAAGTTCAGTTCAGCTCAGTTCAGTCATTCAGTCATGTCCCACTCTTTGCAACCCCATGGACTGCAGCCTGCTAGGCCTCCCTGTCCATCACCAATTCCCAGAGTCTACTCAAAGTCATGTCCATTGAGTTAGTGATACCATTCAACCATCTCATCCTCTGTGGTCCCCTTCTCCTCCTGCCTTCAGTCTTTCCCAGCATCAGGGTCTTTTCCAGTGAGTCAGTTCTTCACATCAGGTGGCCAAAGGATTGGAGTTTCAGCTTTAGCATCAGTCCTTCCAATGAATATTCAGGACTGATTTCCTTTGGATTGACTGGTTGGATCTCCTTGCAGTCCAAGGGACTCTCAAGAGTCTTCTCCAACACCACAGTTCAAAAGCATCAATTCTTCGGCGCTCAGCTTTCTTTATAGTCCAACTCTCACATCCATACACGACTACTGGAAAAACCATAGCTTTGACTAGATGGACCTTTGTCGGCAAAGTAATGTCTCGGCTTTTAAAATGCTGTCTGGGTTGGTCGTAGCTTTTCTTCCAAGGAGCAAGTGTCTTTTAATTTCATGGCTGCAGTCACCATCTGCAGTGATTTAGGAGCCCCCAAAAATAAAGTCTATCACTGTTTCCATTATTTTGCCATTTATTTGCCATAAAGTGATGGGACTGGATGCCATGGTCTTAGCTTTTTGAATGCTGAGTTTTAAGCCAGCTTGTTCACTCTCCTCTTTCACTTTCATCAAGAGGCTTTTTAGTTCCTCTTCACTTTCTGCCATAAGGGTGGTGTCATCTGCATATCTGAGGTTATTGATATTTCTCCTGGCAATCTTGATCCCAATTTGTGCTTCATCCAGCCCAGCATTTTGCATGATGTACTCTGCATATAAGTTAAATAAGCAGGGTGACAACATACAGGTTATGGACCTGAGACAAGAGACTCAACCAAGAGCATACATTCTATTTCAACCAGATTCAGTTAAGTAAATAAATTTGGGAAAGAATACACCACTCCTCTTACACAAATTTCATTTATGCTCAGTGCTTTGTTAGCTTTTAATACATTCTATGTTTGCATAAAAACAATTTCATGCACTTCTTTAACATATTATTTTAAATTCAAAAGAAATTATATATCATTGTTTTCAAATTACATATTTCCCCTTGGATATTCTGATACAGCACCTCTCCACCCCGTCTCCTCTCCTTTCCCAGAGCAATATTTTCTCCAGTGAGTCCCTTAGGGCTACCAAATGAGCAACCCACTCCAGTATTCTTGCTTGGAGAATTCCATGGACAGAGGAGCTTGGCAGGCTACAGTCCATGGGGTCGCAAAGAGTCAGACATGACTTAGCAATTAAACAAAAACAAAACAAACAAACAAAAGTGAGTCTTAAACTAATTTGAACTATCCTCCATTCTTATAGGTCCCTCCAACTGGCACTCAACCAGTCTTTTAACACTACTCAGTAGTAATAACTAAAAGATTTATGGGTAGAAACCAAAATTAGAGTTCATTAAACCAAAATTAACATGGAATTACTGAATTAACTGGAATTTACTGAAGCCACTTATTCATTATTCTAGTAAGTCCGGCAGCCACACAATCTTTAGCAAAAAAAAAAAAAGCACAAGGGTACAGATTTGTAATTTCCACAATTTTCTGGAAGCACCCTCTGCTACTAGAGTACGGTAAGCATTGTTGTCAGTTGGTTAGAGTTTCCAGTTGCTGGGGTTTTTTAAATCATTATTATTATTATTTATAATTATGAATTACAGTTACTATGCCTTTATCATTAGCAATTTAGTTTGTCGTGAATTATTTGATGTATTCATATATTTTTAAATGGTCTATAATTTTTAGAAAATTAGACTTGACTTCCCTTGGTGGTGCTGTGTACTTAGTCACTCAGTCGTGTCTGACTCTTTGGGACCCCATGGACTGTAGCCCACCAGGCTCCTCTGCCCATGCGATTTCGCAGGCAAAAGTGCTGCAGTGGGTTGCCATTTCCTTCCACAGGTCCCTTGGTGGTCCAGTGGCTAAGACTTGGAGCTTCCACTGCAGAGAGAGCAGGTTCAATCCTTGATTGGGAAACTAAGATCCTGCATGCAGTGTAGCACAGCCAAAAAAAGTAAAACTAGAATTGAAAGCAATTTAGACAGGAGTTATCCATACTACCATTGCTAAAGCCATTGTAAATGTAACCCAACAAAAATCGTGTGTATAGTCATTGTTGGAACCGATGAAAAGAAACACCTTTGCTTTGTTCAGAATCGTAGGAGGAAAGTATTCAGTCTTTCACCGTTAAGTATAACGTTAGCCGAGTTTGTTACGGATGAACTTTATTAGAGTGAAGATGGTACCTTCTACTTCCAATGTTCTGAGAATATTTATCAGGAATGGGGGCTAAATTTTATCAAATACCTTTTCTGCATTTATCCAGATGGTAATGTGGTATGTTCTTTTATATTAACATTTGATTGACATTCAAATATTAAAACAATTTTACATTCTTTTAATTGATTCTACCTGGCTATGATCTATAATTCTTTTATTATATTCAAATTAGCTGATGCTTTGTCAAGGATTTTTACATCTGTGTTCATGAGGGAATCGGTTTGTCATTTTCTTTGCTTGCCATTTATTGGTCAGCTTTTGGTAACAGTACTATTTTGGCCTCATAAAACAAGTTGAGGCATACTCCCTTCTCTATTTTTTAGGGGAATTTGAGTAAGATTGATTATATCTCTTAAATGTATGATACCATTCACAAGTGAAACCATCTGGAACTGGAGTATTAATTTCTTTAATAAATATAGGGCCATTCAGATTTTCTACATTGTTGTGTCAGTTTTGATAAATTCCACATGTTTCTCATGAAATTTGCTCAGTTCTTTACAAGTTGCTATATTTATTTGCATAAAGAATCTCATAATATGCCCTCTATATTGTTCTAATGTCTGTAGGATCTGAGAAAATATTTCCTCTTTGATTCCTAATATTTCTGAATTCAGTAATTTGTGTCCTCTCTCTCTGAATATAATGTCTGTTTTACCCTTTAGTTTTTGCCTCATGGATTTTGAAGTTCTCTTAATAGATTCATAAACCTATGTATTTATTATAAATTGACCTTTATAATTATGAAATGACTCTTTTCATCTTTGATAATACTCCTTACCTTCAAACCACTGTCTGACTTTAATATGGCCATTTTTATGATTATTATTTTTATGATTATTATTTTTATGATTATTATTTTTATGCTATCTTTTTCCATCCCTTTACATTCAATCTATATCTTTATATTTAAAGTGCATCTTGTACACACAATGTTTGGTTTAATCTTATTTTTCAAATAGCCTGACAATATCTTCTTTTAATTGAAATAATTAGCTATCAACATTTCATGCAATTACTAATAATACTGGTTTTAAGCCCACTACCTTGCTATTTGTTTCCTATTTTTGCTGTCTGTTTCTTGTTCCTCTGATGCTCTTTACTGTAGTTAGGTTTGTTGCATATTTTTAGTATTTAATTTTAACTACTGGCTTTTTATATGTACTTTTTTAAGTAATCACTCTTGAGATTACAATAGTTATTCTTAACTTAGTTCAGTTTCAGTTCAGTTCAGATCAGTCGCTCAGTCGTGTCCGACTCTTTGCAACCCCATGAATCGAAGCACGCCAGGCCTCCCTGTCCATCACCAACTCCCGGAGTTCACCCAGACTCACGTCCATTGAGTCAGTGATGCCATCCAGCCATCTCATCCTCTGTCGTCCCCTTCTCCTCCTGCCCCTAATCCCTCCCAGCATCAGAGTCTTTTCCAATGAGTTAACTCTTCACATGAGGTGCCCAAAGTACTGGAGTTTCGGCTTTAGCATCATTCCTTCCAAAGAAATCCCAGGGCTGATCTCCTTCAGAATGGACTGGTTGGATCTCCTTGCAGTCCAAGGGACTCTCAAGAGTCTTCTCCAACACCACAGTTCAAAAGCATCAATTCTTCGGCGCAAAATTTTACCACTTCAGGTAAATGTATAAATCTTACAAGCTTACAACTGGGAGGAAGATCCCTTTAAAGATCTGTTCTTTGTGCTACTGTTGTCATATGTTTTTACTTCTACATGTGTTATAAACCCCAAAACACAATGTCATATTTTGTTTTAAACTCTGAGTTGTCTTTTAAATAAATTGAAATTTAAAAATATTTTTAAAAAACATTTTAAAAAGTCTTTTATATTTACCTACCTAATTTCTTTTTCAAAGAAAAATTTGAAATTTCTTTTCCTTTTTTTTTGGCCGTGCAGCATGTGGGATCTTAGTTCCCTGACCAGAGATTGGAGCCAAGTCTCCTGCCATGGAAGCATGAGGCACTAACCACTGGACCACCCCAGAGAGCCCCTTCTTTGAGGGTTCTACATTGCATTTTCCAGCTCCCAATTCCTATTTGGAGCCACTTTACTTCAGTTTGAAAAAGTTTCCTTTAACATTTCTTTTGCAGGTCTTCTGCTGATGACTTTTAGCTTTTGTTTCTCTGAAAATATTTTTATTTCACAGACAGTTAAGGCTGTTTTCTTTGGACATATAATTCTGTGTTGATAGCTGCTATTGTGGTGTCTTCCCCAGAACTTTAAAGACAGTAGTTGCACTGTCTTCTGGCCTCCATTGTTTTTGAAGAGAAGATACTCAGTCTTCTTACTGTCGTTCTTTATATGAAATGCATTTTCCCTGGATGACCTTAAGATTTTCTCTTTGGTTTCAGCTTTTTTACTTTAATGTACTTAAGTGTGATTGTTTTCTATGTATTTATCCTGATTCAGTTCTACTGAGCTTCTTGGATCTACAGATTTTTTTCACTAGATTTGAGAACTCTTCAGTCATTGTTTTTTCAAATATTTTTTCTTCCAATCTCTCTCTTTTCTACTTCCGGGGCTCCAGTTACATGTGTGTTAGATATGCATATCATAACAATCAATATCATCATGTGGGGCATTGAGACTGTCTTTTTTGAAGTCCATTTTCTCCATGTTCTTAAGATTAAATAATTTCTATTGAGGTGTCTTCCAGTATGCAACTAATATCTGGACTACACTCCCAGAGATTTAATCTGTCTGGGGTAGGGTTCATGTTTAAAGACCTTCAAAAGCTCTTTATATTATTCTATTGTGCTGCCAGGATTGAAAACCATGAGTGCAAACTATATGTAACATAGAAGAGACAATGAATTCAGCCTTGAGATGGTTTAAATTTGGGGATGCAGACAGGAGTCTCAGCACCACGAGGGAGTAGTGGTGCTTTTGGTGCAAAGATGCTAACCTAAGGCCCTTCTCAGGGACACTCAACTTCGGATTCTGTTGGACCTACTGCTGTAGCTTCATTAGAGCGACCATAGCTTCACCAGCTCTTACAGAATTCTCGTTCGGTTCCCTCAGCAGACTCCTGGTCTTCCTCTGACCACCCAGTCCCATCTGTCTTTGTCTGTTTACTTTCAGGGCTCCCACCTTCACTTGCTTCCTGCTCGTTATCTCTCAATTCTGGATTCTTTGGACTCCAGCTGTCATCCTCACTTCAACAGTTCATCTATCAGCCAGAAATGCTCTGGAGGTTCCCTCCATGGAAGTTGTATGATCCTGGCCCACAGAAAATTGTTTCTCCTATGAAATAACTTATACCTGATCCTTTATTAAACTGTTCTTTTTAAAAATGCCAATAATATAAATAAAACTTCATAAGAAACTAAGCACGAAAAATAAAGATAGATCTTCACAATGTCTAAAAGAACCTATAAACATAATTTCTTAACCAAAGCCCTTTTAGAAATCTGATATAGGGGTTAAAGCATGACTTTGACCACCAAAAAGATCTGGGTTCAAATCACAACTCTACCACTTATTAGTTATGTGATTTAGGTCATATTATTTGTGATTTATCAGAATCAATTTCCTCATGCTTAAAGTACGTAAAATAATGTCTATTTCACATGACTGTAAATATTTTAAAAGTTAAGTACATGCAAAAGAGGAGACTTTTGTTTCTGACCACAACAGAGTAATTGGCACTGGACTTTCCTTCCTACCATGAACAACTATAAAACTGCTTAAAATACACAAAACAGTTACTTACAAGAACTGGACAGAGGTAAAGCAGGACTGTAATCCTTGAGAGAAAGGAAATACCACATAAGGTGAGCCCCACATTTACCCTGGCTGTCTGACTGGAAACCACTTTAAAAAGCCAAGTAGAAATTACAAAAAGGCTAATATCTCAAGCGAAAACTTAACTGGGTGAGGTCAGTAGGTGACTGGAAACTGAGTGATTAAGTACAAAGTCCTAGGTTAGGTACTTTCTCATATATTGTCTCATTTAATCTGGAGGTCATACAGGGAAGTTGGTGTTACTATTTCTACCTTTTTGGACTCACTCAGCCATTTGCTTTGAATAGAAATCATTTTATCAGAACCAAACATCTGACTTAGAGTGTGATCTTCTTTACCAATGTATTAAGTTTTTTTGTTTGGTTGCTTGGTTGGTTGGGGGTTTTTTGTTTGTTTGCTTGTATTTATTTATTTTGGCTGTGCCTGATCTTAGCTGTAGTACTTGAGATCTTCGATCTTCATTGCCACATTCAGGATCTCTAGTTGCAATATGTGGGATCCAGTCAGTTCCCCAACAAGGAATTGAACACAGGCCCCCCCCAAGTTGGGAGTGCAGAGTCTTAGCCACTGGACTACTAGGGAAGCCCCCAACCCATTTTAACATGGGTATAAATGTCTTTGCAGATTGGGGACTTCACTGGTGGTCTGGTTGTTAAGAATCTGTCTTGCAATGCAGGGGACACAGGTTCAATCTGTGGTCAGGGAACTGAGATTCCACAGGCTGTGGAGCAACGGGGCCTGAGCATTGCAACTACTGAGCCTGCGCACAATTGGAGTCCATGCACTGTACTGAAAGATCCTGCATGGTGCAACTAAAACCTGACACAGCCAAATAAATGAACAAAAATAAGTAAATAAATATATTTTAAAAATGTCTTTTGAGTTTCACCCACATGCACAACTTCATCAAACAGCAAATGGTGGAAAGGATAGTGGTGCTTGAGGCCATTCACTCCTCCAGCCAATATTTGCACTAAAGCAAGGCTCATCTGTAGATTTTTAGCTGTTTCCATTAAGTCTTCATATATTGCCAAGGTGTGCTCTCTACAAGAAAGCATGACCTTGATTTCTAGAAAAATTAGCATGTTGAAAAAAATCACAAGGAAACATCACAATGTCTGTGTTATACTGAAATTATTCCCCATTTCCAGTTACACTTGATGAAATTCTCATTAAAGAAATCAGTATTGAGGTAGAGTGGGCTATAACAACAAAATTCTATGAACATCCTAAAAAGGAAGCAATGGCTTTAGTCAAGAAACCAAAAGGCTTCCCAAAGAGAAAGAAACCTGGAGAAATAACCAGCAAGTCAAGAGCTGAGCTTAAGTGGAAGTCCTTTCCCAAGAACAGGAGAAAAGAGTGGGGAGCCAGCTGTGAGCCTGGAAACTAGGGAGAAGCTGAAGAAAGGAAATATTTGGACACTATGCGGAGTTTGGACTTTGTCCAGTGTGAAATGAGTTTTCAGTGATTTGGAGGCAGAGAGTGGCATGATTAAAACAGCAACAGAAGCACAGAAAACTGACTAAAGAGGAGAGAAGTTAGTAACATGGAGAACACTTGGGAAGGCATTACAAATTCAAGGCAAAAGATGCCAAAACTTACACCTCTCTCTTTCTTTTTTTTAACTTCCTCTATTTATTTTATTTTGGGGCTGCATTGGGTCTTAGTTGCAGCATGCGGGATCTTTTGGTGCAGTGCAGGGGGCTTCTCTCTAGTTGAGGTTTGTGGGCTCCCTGTAACTGAGGGATCTTGGCTCTCCAGTGAAACACAAAGTGGAAGTGTTAGTTGCTCAGTTGTGTCCAACTCTTTGAGACCCCAGGTACTGCATCCTGCCAGGTTCTTCTGTTCATGGAATTCTCCAGGCAAGAAGACTGGAGTGGGTAGCCATTCCCTTCTCCAAGGGATCTTCCTGACCCAGGGATTGAACCAGCATCTCCTGCATTATAGGCAGATTCTTTACCATCTGAGCCACCAGGGATGGCTCAGGGATGGCACCAGGGAAATCCCTTAATTCCCCAACCAAGGATTAAACCCATGTCTCCTGCATCAGAAGGCAGATTCCTCACCACTGAACCACCAGGGAAGTCCCATACTTATACCTCTTTTATTCATATTCAGTTTCCAGTTGGATTCAAACTATCTGCATGTGAACTTGAACTCGTCACTAAGCTGCTGCTCTGGGTTAAAATGAACTCTTGGCAACCGGGCGTTCATTCTTTTCTCTTCCATCCTGGAAATATCAGATTGGAGTCTAGGATGGAAAATCCATTTTCTCCAGGGACAGTCCATAAAGTATAAATGCTGTCTCACACTTTGCATAATGTAATGCATGGCCAGTCCTGAGCTTCTGGCACAGAGCACGTTCTGGAATCCAGAAGTACCTTGGAAGCAGTGGGGCATTCAATCAGGGAGCCACTGATTCCCTTCACTCTTTCAGGGTTGGCGCAGAGACAAGGGTTGCCAATGCCTTCACTCTGGGCATCCCACATTTTGACACTCCCTGCCTCTAAGCTTAGTGTAAAACGTCACTTATTCTAGAATGCAATGTCTCAAAAATATGACCCAGTGACCTGGTATCAAAGGATCTTTGCTCCGAAAGCACTGAGCACCTATCTTTCAGACACTACTCTGAATACAAAAGATAAAAAGATCTGGTTGTCCCTGTCCTTAAAGAGCTCAATGTCTAGTGGGGGGAAAAACTGCCAGTGAACAATCACTATCCAATCCAATATTACACATGTTCCAGGGCAGATGTATCCTGAGGTATATGAGCTCGTGAGAAGAACACATCTAACTCTGTGAAAGATGGGGAAGAGTGCGAGACAATAGGCTAAAGCTGTCCAAAATGATAAAAGCAGGAGTTTGTTTGGTGGACATGGGCATGCTAGGGAAGGAGACTTCGTGGAGCAAAGGACCAGGGGCAAAGTACAGTATAGTACAGTACGCCAAACTCCAGGAGCAGGAGGCTCTCCTTTGTACTTGGGAAAAGGGCAGAGATGAATGGACTAGTATATGAAGATCATGAAATGATCTATGATTCAGATTTAGAACTAAGCCAAGTGATCTAGTTTCTGTGGGATGCCATAAAAAGGACACAAAATGAGTGGCTTAAAACAACAGAATTAAAAAAAAAAAACAAAACAGATTTTTAATATCTCTCAGTCCTGGAAGCTACAAGTCCAAAGTCAAGGTGTCAACAGGGCTGTTCTCTCCCTAAAGGTTCTAGGGAAGAATATTGGCTTGACCTCTAGCTTACACCACTCACAAAAATAAACTCAAAATGGATCAAAGACTTCTACCGTAAAGACCAAACTATAAAACTCCTAGAATAAAGAGTAGGGAAAAGCTCCTTGGTGTTGAACTCAGCAGAAATTTCTTGGACATGACACCGAAAGCACAGCAACAAAAGCAAAAATAAATAAGACTACATCAAACTAAAAAGTTTCTGCACAGCAGAAAAAAATTATCAAAAATAAATAAATAAGAAGGCTATCTATGGGAGAAAGTATTTGCAAATCATATAGAATGAATACACGATAAAGGATTCACATCCAAAATGTATAAAGATCTCATACAACTCAATAGCAAAAAAAAAAAAAAAAAAGCACAATTTAAAAATGGGGAGAGGATCTGAATAGACATTTTTCCTGACAAGTCTTTTCTTTCATACAAAAGACAAATAGTTACATGAAAAGTTGTTCAACATCACTAATAATCAGGGAAATGCAAATCAAAAGCACAGTGAGACTTCACTTCATATCTGTTAGAATGGCTGTCATCAAAAAGACAAGATTAACAGTGTTGATAAAGATGTGGACGAAAGGAAATCCTTGAGCACTGTTGATAGAAGTGCACGTTGGTACAGCTGCTATGGAAAACAGTATGGACATTCCTCAATCCATTAACAATAGAATGACCTACGACCCAGCAATACAGCAATGTGTCCAGAGGAAAAAAAAACAGGATCTCGAAAAGATATTTACATTCCTTGTTCACTGCAGAATTATTCACAATAGCCAAGATATGGAAACAACAATCAAAGGATAAACAGATAAAGAAGATGTGAGATATATACATATACACAGTGTAATATTATTCAGACATGAGAAAGAAGGAAACTTTAGCATTTGTGACAATTTGGGTGAATCTTGATGGCATTATGCTATCACTTAAGAAATAAGTCAGACAGAGAAAGACAAATACTATATGGTGTCGCTTATTGATACATGTGGAATTTTTAAAAACCTGTAGAGTGGCGGTTATCAGGGGCTGGAGGGTGGGAGAAATGGAAAGATATTGGTCAAAGGGTACAGACTTCCAGTTATAAGAGTAACAAGTTCTGGGTATCTAACGTACGGTACATAATAATGCTGTATTACATACTTTAAGGCACTAACAGCATAGTTCTTAAATGCTCTCACGATCAAAAAAACAAAAGAAATGGTAATTTTTTAAAGACTTTTTTATGTGGACCATTTTTAAAATCTTTATTGAATTTGTTACAATATTGCTTCTGTTTTATGTTTCAGGTTTTTTTGGCCACAAGACATGTAGGACCTTATCTCCCCAACCAGGGATTGAACCTATATCCCCTGCATTGGAAGGTGAAGTCTTAACCACTGAACCACCAGCAAAGTCCCAAGAAGTGGTAATTATGAGATGGGATGGAGGTGTTAACTAATGCTGTAGTGGTGACCATTTTGCACTGTATAAATGTATAAAATCAACACACTGTATACCTTGCATGCCCAGTCACTATAGTTGTGTCTGACTACTTGCAATCCCACGGACGGTAACCCACCAGGCTCCTCTGTCCATGGGGTTCTCCAGGCAAGAATACTGGAGTGGGTCACCATGCCCACCTCCAGGGGATCTTCCCAACCCAGAGATCGAACCTACATCTCTTATGTCTCCTGCATTGCAGGCGGATTCTTTACTGCTGAGGCCCACTGTATACCTTGAACTTATACAATGTATATGCCAATTATAGCCCAGTAAAACTAGAAAATAAAATATAATGAAATATAGCAAAAGCAACAAGGACTTTTCAGCTCCATGCCATTTGGTGCCAGAGGTGCTCTCCTAGGGGCCCTTAGGCTCCAGAGAGAGCAGCCTGCACACACCCGGGGGCTGCGGCTCTGCTCCTGAGCTGCTCCTTCAAAGAGCCAGTGGTGGAGAAGGGGGGCACACATTCAGGCTTCTGGTGCTGGGACACTGGTACCCATCCTCCCACCATCAGAAGGAACAGGAGAAAGGCAAAAGTCATGAGTGTGGATCCTTTCTATTGAAAGAAGCAAACAAAAACTCAGTGGATCCATCCAATGTGTGTGCCTGTATGCTCAGTCGTGTCTGACTCTTTGTTACCCCATGGACTGTAGCCCGCCAGGCTCCTCTGTCCATGGGATTTCCCAGGCAAGACCACTGGAGTGGGTTGCCCCTTCCTTCTCCAGAGGATTTTCCCGACCCAGGGATTGAACCCACATCTCAGGTGGATGCTGCACTGAACCACCTGAGAAGCCTCAACAGTCTCTGTAAATTATTCCTTAGAGACATCCTAGCTTCCACCCACACTAGCCCCCAAAGAGCCCTGCCCTGCGCTATCTCAGGCAGGCCCCCTCTCAGGCCTGGCCCGCACCATCCCCACCTCCTGTTCTGTATGCAGGTGAGGGTTTGATAATGAGATCAAATGGAACCCTGTCTCATCCCTCTCAGGCCGAGCCACCTGGATATTTTTGAGGCTATTTATAGATTGATAAATTAATAATAATAATAATACTTCAATCATTCTGTAATTCTCAGCGATGGCTTGTACCTAATTTGCATCACAAATTGTTTCCCCAGGGCACTGGGAAAAGAGCCACGTGAAGAATAGGTTATTTATTCATGAGAACAGTAGAAACTGTTCTTCCCTTGCCTCCTAAAGGAGTCTTGATTGCTCAGCTGAGAGAAAGGTGCATTAAAAAGACGAGTGGGGAGCGGGGGGCACCCTTGACATTTTGTCCACGATCATGAGCAGGCTGCCTTCTCAAGCAGGCACAGGAGGAGAATGATGCCCCCGCAGAATCCCGACCCAAGGGCAGGAAAACAAAAGAGAATCCCATTTAGAATTACAAGGTCAACAAATAACTCTCAGCTGCCTCCCACTCTTTTCAAAAACTCATCTGGTTTTCCTGAAGCCTTGATGAAAAAGTTGTCTTTCCAGCGGCCCTGCATGACTGATGGGGAAGCCTCATCCTCTGTACCGACGCTGGAATAAAATGGGCTCTCCCGGAGACAAAGGAGAGCCTGGCAGTTTGGACACATGCTGGCTTGCGTGTCCTCCTCCCGGTGGGGCTGAGCCTGCTGGCCCACCGGGGGTCTGCTCCACGATCTGGCCCAGGGTCTTGCATCTGGAAAGTGCTTAGAGAAGTTGCTGAATTGAGCTCATTAAGCCCCCTATCTTCCTCTAAAATCATTAAAGATCATCCAATTTTCAAAGGCAAGCCTCAGGACTCCCAGCATCACTGCTCACAGTGTGGTCTTTGGACTCGCCACTTGCCTTGGGGGTTTGTCAGACGCAAAGAATCTAAGGCCCCTGCCTGGAGCTGAAGAGTCAGAATCTGCAGTCTTGTAAGAGGCTAGGTGGTCTGCATGTGCCCAAGTGTGTGAGAAGCACTACTTTAGAAAGTCTACCCTTGACCTCTGAGTCACAGGTCAGTGGACTTCACATTCTTTTACTGACTCAGAAGATGTCTATGAAGCAATATATGCATTTGCTACAGCTGTCACAATAAAACATCAAGACTAGGGGGCTGAACCCCACCCCCAGTACTTTAGAATGCAACTGTGTTTGGACATAGGGCCTTTAATGAGGCCAGTAGGGTGGGCCCTAGTCCTACAGGACTGATATCCTTATGAGAGGAAGTAATTAGAACACAACAGAGATCTATTTCCTCACAGTCCCAGAAGCTAAAAGTCCAAGATAACATATTAGCAGGGTTTTGTTTCTCCTTGGATTATAGATGGTTGTCTTTCTGCTGTGAGCACACATGGTCTTTCCTCTGTGCACGTGAGCCTCTGGTATCTCTCTGTTGTGTTCTAATTACTTCCTCTCATAAGGACATCAGTCGTGTAGATTAGAGCCCACCCTACTGGCCTCACTAAAGGCCCTATGTCCAAACACAGTTGCATTCTGAAGTACTGGGGGTGGGGTTTAAAGATTCATTATATAAATTGGCGGGAGGTGGGATGACACAATTCAACCTTAATAAGCATCACCATGTCCAGGCACTGTGCTAAGCCTAGGGTTACACCCATGAAGGGGACAAACTCAGTCCCTATTTGCAAACAGCTTATAATTCCTCAATGGTCACATCTCCCCTCTCATCTTGGCTACTCTGATCGTGGCGTCCAGCTGGGCTCTGGTCCACTGTTAGACCCCACAGGTCTGAAAGGGCTGGGCTGTCTGCACTGACCTCTCACCCAGCCCACCTGGAAGAACAGCTTGTTTCCTCACCCCTTGGCTGGGGAGAGTGGGTAAGCCTTGAATGGAGCCCAGTCAAAACAGGAAGATCCCCCCACCCTCCCCAAACAAAAATTTTCTATAGGTGCTGGGGAGTTCACTGGTGGTCCAGTGGTTTAGCCAATGCCAGGAACACGGGTTCAATCCCTGGTCCGGGAAGATTCCACATGCCGCGGGACAACTAAGCTCATGTACCACAACTATTGAGCCCAAGAACGGCAACCAGAGAAGGTCTGGGAGCAGCCATAAATAAATAAAAGCCTCTAGATGCAAAACATTATGGGCAAAGCTATGTGGAGAAACAGGATATTTGCAGACCTTAATTCCTTTTTAGGTAATCCATCTTTTTTTCTCTGGTTTCTTCGAATATTTTTCTTGCCTTTGAAATCCTGAATCTTCAATAAGATTTGTCTGGAAGTGGAATTATTATTTTCTTCAGGAATCATTGTGTTTCTTGAAATTGAGGATTGATATCTTTTACCAATACTAAGTTCAAAGTTATTAGCTCTTCTAATATTTCTTTTCCTTTTATAACATTTTCCCTCTGAGAACTCTTGGTAGACATAGTTTATATATTTTCATTCCATCATCCATGCTTCTTAGCATCACTTATATATTTTTCTATCTCTTTATCTCTGCATTCTTGGAACTCTCTTCAGAAATTCCAGTTGACTATTTCTGTATTCAACTATGTCTATTCTGCTGTTCAAACTATTCACAAAATTTTTTCCAATATTTTTCTAAAAGTTCTATGTGATTCTTTAAAATTTCAGTTATTTCCTCATGCTATCTTGCTCTATAAGTTTTAAACCCTTTCATATTTTTAGTCACTTAAATATATTCATCTTATATTAACAATACGAATTTTTATTATCAAAATATGAATCTTCATTTTCAAAATATTAATTTTCATTATAAAAATATTAATTTTGCCATTCAATTATCTAAAGATTTTAGGGGTCTAGCTTGATTTTTTGTTGTCTCCACTGTACAAATCTTTTACCTCCCAAGTTGGGAAAACACTGCCCTTTCAGAACATCTTTGCGTTCATTCCTACAAAGACTCCTAGCTCTTTGTATCCTCAGTCTGGGGACAATCTTTATTAAAAAAATTTTTGGCTTGGCATCGGCCAAACCATATGGATAGTATAAACTCACTACCCAAAACTCAGGCCAAACATACAGTGTGGTTATGAATTTTGGTAGAACAGAGGGAGAAGGGATTTCTTTTCTCCCACCCCAAAATAGTCAAGCTTCCTGTTCTCTTCTGTGCCAATGCAGATTTTCCTAGTCCACTCTGTCACTGAGGGTATAACCATCTGAGCATGTGGGTTTAGGGAGGAGCTTAGTTCCAGCTTCAGTTCCAGCTCTTTTTCATCAGCTCATGGCCTCATAGCCTATCACCTTGTGGGCATTAAAATCCAAGTTTCTAGAGCTACGGGGTTTCCTCTTTCTCTCAAAGCTAGCTAGTCATTCAAAAAGATCTTTGCCATATTTTGTCTAGAATTTCTAGATATTTGCAGACGGATTTGAGATTACCCAGTTCTACATATCTGGAACCAGCATGGTCACTGAAACAGGAGTGTTCACTACCTGCCTGGTTTTCCTCCAGTTCCATTCAGATCCCAACTATGACAATCTGGCTTTTGCTCCTCTCTTGTCTAGAGCACTCCACTCTAATAATGCCAAAATGCACACACCAAATCAATCCCTCAACCTCAAATGCCCCTGTACTCTTCTTGACCTGTTTACTCAACTCTCAGTTATCTATTAACCTCTGCAGGGCACATTTCATCTTCTCTAAGAAGCCTTTCCTTGAAACCTCTGTCGTCCCACAGATGCTGGTGCTTATTTCTGTCTGACTACATTATAATGAAAGCATATTTCAGTGTCTCCCTTCCCATTTAAGATCCTTGAAGTCTAGCACCATGATTTACTCATTGTTATCTCCAGAACCTGTATCTGACACATTTGTTTTTGTTGTTCAGTTGCTAAGTTGTATCTGACTCTTCATGACCCCATGGACTATAGCCCACTAGGCTCCTCTGTCCATGGGATTCTCCAGACAAGAATACTGGAGTGGGTTGCCATTTCCTTGTCCAGGGGATCTTCCCGACCCAGAAGTTGAACCCGCGTCTCCTGCATTGGCGGCGGATTCTTTACCAGACACCTTAGTTAGCTGAATAAATGAACACAGGCCAGTTCCAGAATTATTGCCTTTAAAAGGTGTAGTAGTCCCCTCAGAAACCTGAAACGCTTCCAATTTCCTACAAGATGGTTATATGCAAAATAACCACTGGAGGAAGAAGAGGGAAGTATGTGAAGCTCAGAACACTACACCCCAGGGACAGATAGCACTCCATACTCCCTGTCCTCACAGACGACAGCCTGAGATATGAAAGATGTGAAATCCAATTATTAATAAATGAATGTTGGTGACCCTCCCATGACTTGCCATAAAATGTATTCCAAAGCTTCAGCCCGTCATTCAAGGTCATCCAAGACCTAACACTTAAGTGGCCTTTCCAATGTGGTTTTCTGCTCCATAAACCTTGTTTCCCCCAAATCATTATGCATCTCATATGATCACCCCTTGTCCCAACCCCCCTACTCAGGCTATGTACAACAGCTCAAAAAGAGATGAGTTTGTCATAAGCACACTGTTTACCTTTGTTTCTCACTGCTGGCTTACTTTATGCCTTTTACATATATATCAAAGGAAACAATACATTTAACTGTGTCACTCTTGGCTGTAACAAAACCCTCTGCTCTTTTTCTACCCTACCATAAACTTCATATCAGAGTCTGTGAGAAACCCTCCCACAGTCTACTCCTACAGCTCTGTTCCAAAGGAGAAAGAGTGAGGAAGGAAAAGGGGCTGACACTTCAGGCCTAGCGTGGCTCCAAGTGGCAGAGCCATCTCTGCCTCCCCTGACTGCCCTAAGGACAAGGCACTGACTGCTAAGCTCCCTGATCTGTGGCACACCGGAGGACTTCTGTTCTTGAGATGTCACTTTTCCCAGTGAAGTGTGCTGTCCTGTTGAAAAGGACTCAGATGAACTGATTACTCTGGAATAAGTATGTAATTATTTTTGTGGTCAGCTGAGACAATATCGCATGGGAAATGTGAACAGATGTTGCCCAGAAAAGAATTTAGTTTGGCACATGGAGAGACATAGTGGGGAGAAAACTTCCTCTGACTGCCTAAGGAACTGCAAACAGCTGCCAGTCTGCACAAAGCTCAGTCTAAGAGGACGTCCAGCAGGGAGGAGCATTCATGCCCCAGCGGCCCCACCCTTTCCTGGTACAGACAAAGACACTGAGGCCACAGAGAAAGTAGGGTCAGGAACCATATCTGCTTCTTTCATTTTAGGCTTTCTCTTTCTGGAAAATGCAGAAAGAACTGATAGCCCAGAGAATTGTTTTCTTTGGATTTTCCTACACAGAGAGTCACAATGAAGCATTTCCAAGTATTTTTAGGCTATTGAGAAGCCAGTGGACTCCATGAGTGATTGACATCCCAGAATAGCGTCTGTCCTTGGTGAGGCTTCTGCTCACTTCATGGCTGTGTGAATGTGGATTGCTGAGCACTGAGCTCTGAGCACTGAGTTCTAAGCACTGAGTTCTGAGCACTGAGCACCAGGCACTGGGCTCTAAGTACTGAGCACTGAGAACCAAGCACCAAGCTCTGAGCACTGAGTTCTAAGCATCAAGCACTGAGCTCTGAGTGCTGAGTTCTGAGGACTGAGAAAGACCTCCTAGGTTGTCAAGCTCATTAGCCTCCCTGTGAAAAGGAAGCAATCATTCATTGGATCCTGCCAGGTTTAATGGAACTTGTCCCAATGCTGGGAAAGTATATATATGTATTTCCTCTACATTCAGAAAATATTCTGAATATCTTTTCTACTCTCTGTTTATCACTGAATGCCAAAAGGATCCTGAATTTATTTCAGGCCCTTGGTGCATTCCAATAAGAGTTCTGTTTCTCAAGGTTTCCCTGGACTTGGCCCTCTCAGAGGAGACAGCAGGCATGGGTGAAGACCTTCTGCAAGAACTCACCTTCCCTCTCTTCCTCCTCTGCCAGGTCTTCCCTTCTGGCCCCAGTACCATTAATCCTTCCTTCCTCTGGTTTCCCAGAACACTTTTTAAAACCTCTATTATAACACAACAGTCTTGTGTTCAAGAATCGATGTCCTCACAGGGCTCCCCAGCCAGTCTCTGAAATCCAGGCAGGAGGGACTGAGTCAGTGACTGTTATACCCCACAGAGCCCAGCACATCTCTGGGTACATTCAAGATGCTCAGTAATAACATGGCTGATGATGAAGGCGTAGGTGAACACATGACTCACCATCTTTCTCTTCCTCCTCCTCTTTCTCCTGAGTCCCAGGCTGCCTTCCCATCCCCATATCTTCCTCCCTAGACTCTGAAAGCAGGAGTTTTAAGAGTATAAAGTGCACAACACTCCTGCAGGTAACCTACATTTGCATTTCAGGAATGTATTTCCTTTCCAACCTTGGCCATGACCCTGACCCACTGGAGATTTTAAAAATTATTTGCACATAGTTAACAATACTGTATTTATACTTGAAATTTGCTAATAATCTTAATTATTCTTACCAAAAAAAAGGTAACTGTGAGTTGATGGATATGTTAATTAGCTTGACTGTGATGAATATTTCAGTGTATATCAAAACATCACACTGCACACCTTAAATATATACAACTTTTATTTGTCAATTTTTCCTCTATAAAGCTGGGGGTGGAGAGGAGAAATTATTTGTACAGATGAGAAAAATAATCATCTTCATGCTCTCTTCTGTTCTGAATGTTTCTAGAATTACAGAGGCTTGGAACCATCTGAAAGCTCTTTGAAATTCAAACCTAGGGCCCCTGGAAGTTTCTTTGAAAGCAAACTCTAGGGTGAGCAGAGGGGAGGCAACTGTTTTGCATAAGGGCCAACTTAGGGGAAATAAACTTTTAAGGGCTGTATTTTTCTCCCTTGGTGGGACGTGCATAGAGATTTACCTGGTTTATTAATTAGAAGAATGTCTAGGAAGCAATTGCCACTGTTTTTCTGTCACACCCACCTACAAATGTTCAAATCTGGGTTGATTTTAGGAAAGATGCCATCAACTAAGCTTTCTAACTTTCCTGTCATCTCTTCCCTACCGGGAGACCAGCCCCTGGCTGTGAGCTACTCAATCCTGCTGCAGAGGGGTTTCTAAACCCCAGCCAGCCTCAGTACACAGAACACAGATCAACCCCATGCTTCCTGTTCCAGCTGCCATATACTCTTTAGATACTAACAGTTAAGGACCCCAGAATTCCACTAACAGCAAAATCCTGCAGTCATATGGCAGATGTTAAAGAGCACAATGAATTAGGAACCTTTAGTTAGAGATGTTCAGGTGGATACACCATTTTCACCAGACATTCTAGTCCTTCATTGCCAAATTAACCCAGATCTCAAGACCCTGGGGATCAAACCCTGCCAGGTGTATGCCTCCTTTGTAAATATGCTCCACTGAGAGGAGGAGGTGAAAGGGGGAGGGGGGAGGAAAGCGGGAGGGGGAGGAAGAAGGGAGAGAGAAAGTGGGAAGAAGGAAGAGGGCACATTTGTGGTGCTTAGCTTAACCACATCATCAGAATCAAGACATACATTCAAAACAACGCTGTGTTCATCTCTACCTCACGTGTGCACACACGCTCACAAGACTAGTGTCTTAACTGGAAGAGAGTTATGACAAGGGAACTTTCAAAAGGCTTCTGCTTTTATTTGCATTTCCGGAGCTTTTCTCTTTCAGTAGGTATAAGAGGCACTGCTGAGAAGCAGATCATTTGTCAGCGAGCCCTTTAATTTAGGCAGTGTTTACCTGATGCACACATTACACGAAGACAGAGCCTGTGTCTGCTGTCTGAGCTCAGAGCTGAGAAAGGCAAGGTGCTGAAAAGGTGTGATGCAAAAGGCTGTATCCGTGCTAGGGGGACAGCCTCTGATCAAAGCCTCATCCCGGTACTGAGCTGGGACTGTGCGATGCTGAGTGCTTCTCGCTTGATGCCAGGTATTCCTCTCTGAGTACAAGTGGGCAGTGCTAAGTGCTGGTTCCTCCTATACCACTGCCCCACCAAATGCTCACATTCTTGTTGCCTGATAAGACGTGCACTGAATACAGCCATACATCCGACATTCTCCTCTCTGCCTGCTGTTTCCCTTAGGTCAGGTTGTTGGAAGCTTTCTGCTTCTCCTCCTACCTCTGGTTCTGCCCCCAGAGACCTCCTATGAACCGCAGGAAACCCAGAAGAGAGCAGAGCCAAACTGGCCCCTCCCTGGGGATCAAAAGTTAAGTGCCATCTCCTGCTCTCCGGAGACCTGCCTGTCAAGCTCTGGAAGTGAGTTTGAAGACCAAAGGAGCCTTGCCCCAGAAGCCTTTGCCCTTCACTGTAAATTCTTAGCCCTCATGTCCTGTGTCTGTGGTTCAACAAATATTTCAGTTCAAGCTGCTGATACAGGAGCAGATCCCTTGCTCCTTATGTGGTCAGAGCCAAAAGATTCTTGAAAGAGAAAATAAATCAGGTTGTTCCCAGAGCTCACCCTTGATTAGCTGCAAATGTGACTAATTAGTTCATGAGTCAGTCTCAGGCAAAGGTGAGAGCCCTTGAATTTGGATCTGAAGTGTCCTCACAAACAAGGGGAGTGGGCACATTGCCCACTGTGAAGCTCCCCCTGAACCTTGAGCTTCCTGTCATTCCATCAGTCACAGATGACTTGAGTTACAGTCAACAAAAGGTTGCAAGAAAACTGAGTCAAGAGTTCAGCAGAGGAGTTACAAAAAGACTAAGGCTGTCAATAAAATCTTATCCTGAGATTCAAGGGATGAAAGGAAGCAGCAGGAATCTGCAGACGTGTTGTTGATTAGCACAGTTACATGAGTGGGAATAACCCCTCTGCACCGGGAGGTCTAACAGTACCCTAGGGACCATGAAGGAGGAACCCCACCTTCACCCCAGTGGAGCAGCTACACTCTGAGAGTGGGAACTGTCTGCCCCATGTTGCATCTCCACCTGCAGTCACTCCAGTGCCCACCCGCAGTGCCCTCTACCCGTGGCACTGAATTGAGACCCACACTGAGTAGTTCCACAGGACATGCAACCTTAGACCTCAGTCCAAGCCTTTTTAATACACTGTGTCCTTAGCATCGTGTTTTGGTGCCCTAAAGAAAAAATAATTATGAGGTTTGAGCCCCGCTTCTAGTTTAATTAAGAAGACAAGGTTAGTCCATGAGATGTCAGAGAATGATATTAGGCAATGTTTAATTAATTGCTAAATTGTGCAGAACAGAGTTGATTGGCAAGGAAACCAGGAGATGGAAGTGAGAACTGAGAAACTGCTGGCTCCCATGTTAGACCTTTCACCTGTGTGGTTCCTGCCACCTGCCATTTTTTCCACTTAGTTAACTGCATCGCCAAGGAAAATGAGCAAAGCTTGAGACTTGAAAATAACAGATGGAGGGGCAGAAAGAATGAAGAAGGATCCCAAGTTTAGAGGCTGATTAAAGAGCGACCAAGAGGAGATAAATAAGCAAGAGGAGCTGCACTAGGGGGATCAAGGGAGAAGGTAAAGAGTTCAGTCTTGCCATTCTAGCAACAAAGGTCACGGGGAGTGTATCAGTTATCTATTGCTAGGTAACAAATTACCCCAAAACTCAGTGGCTTCAACAGCATGCATTCATTATCTCACAATTTCTGCCGGTCAGGAATTGGGCACAGCTGAGTCCTTCTCCTTGGGGTTTAGAGCTGTGCTGGAGGAGTCGGCTGACCTGGGTTTTCATCTGAAGTCTTGGGGTGGGGACTAGGGCACTTACAAGCTTATTCCAGTGTCTGGTATCAGGATTCAGTTCATGGGCTGTTGTGTGTTGAAGCCCCAGGTTGTTGCTGGCTGTTGCATGAAGGTCACTCTCAGTCCCTCACCACACGGGCCTGTTCTCTATGTGGCATCTTCACCAAACTGGGCAAACCACAAAGGCAAGAGGGAGAGTCTGCTAACAAGGTGGAGGTCACACTTATTTGTAACTTATCACAAAAGTGATACCCTCCAATATTGCTATATGATATCTGTCAGAAGCAGGTTACTCAGGAGGGTACAATCATACACAGTCATGAGTACCAGGAGGCATGGATCACGGGGCTCTGTCTTAGAGGATTGTGGAACTGAAGTTGAAGAACAAGAGAAGATTCATCTAAATGGAGAGGAGGGTTAGATGATTAAAAGGAAAGAGTATTTCATATATAATATGTTTGTGTATATATGTATGTATATATTGCCTGGAGGATCATTCACATTTAAAAATGAGAACAGAGAGGTAGGGAAATGGGAAATACAAAATGGGACAAAGGAAAATTGAGAGGATAATTTCACCAAATCAGAGATTATCACTTTCTTCTAAATCTAGGAGGAAAGTCACCTCCTCCAGGAAGCCCTCTTAGACTGATTTGGCTATATCTGATCCTCTACTAGATACTGGTTCATCACAGAGTATCCAAGAAGCTTACAAGTTAGGAAGTTAAGACAAATTCATAAATAAAATTGTATAAGATAGAAAGCAATAGTGGTAGGAGAGTGGTATACATGAGATGGGAGCCACAGAACAGCTTAGTGGGAGAGACTGCTTCTCCTGGGAAAATTAGACTTCTGTATGTATCAGGCCAGTCTATGGGTTGTTTTTATTTTAACTCTTATTGCCATGCACAGTTTTTGTGCCTCTGGGATGCCTCCCCCGCTGGGTCACGTGGCTAAGTGTAGGCAGAGCCCACATTTTCGAGACCCTTCCTACATTCCTTGGGGTCCAGATGATGTCCCACATTGGCCAGTTCTCTGGAACTGCCTGCTGAAGACAAAATTTCCTCTTGTATCGTCTAACTAGCAGAAACACAGGACACAGAAGAATGCCTGAGAATAACTGCAGCATTTGAAATATGCTTCCAGCATTTTAAAGTCACTAGGCTCTTAGCAGACAAAGGCCTTCATTGGAAGAAATTATTTTTTTCCCCTAGCAGGCTAAGTGATGCTTTTGGTGAATCACTTCTTTACTCAGTTTTTAGATTGCATTTCACAAAATCACCTCAGGGGCAAATCTCTCCAAATGAAACTGTTAATAAGACTAGATAAAATCATGGCAGCTTTTCCAACCATCCCTGGAGGTCAACCACATCACAAGCCCAAACTCAAACTCCATTTGTAAATCTCCTGTACCAGTTCTAGGGGGGTACACATGACCCACCTGTCCTTCTTCCCTTCTCTCTGGGTCCCTGGGTGCTACTTTGAAGAAAGCAGATCCTGGAAATAAACATAAAAAGGCAAAACCACAGATAGAAGGAAAATAGGCATAGAGGGTCAAGTTTCTTCCGAGAAAGGGCTCCTGATGACCCAGGGCAGAATTGAGGCAAGCATCACTCCCACAGCAGAGGCAGGAGGGCGAGAGTAATTTGCACTCTGCCCCACGCAAAGCCGAGCAGACAGCAGTAGGTCTGTCCTCAGCAAAGGCTGCCTCTGAGTTGACCACTCCAATGATGTGCTCCCTCTCTGAGGCCTGGAGGGAGGCTAATAAGAATTGGCAAGTTGCCCACATCCCATTTATCAATTCATTGATAATTCCTCTGGGCTGCCAGTGTATCTATTTGACTCCAAATAGATCACAAAAATCAGCACTGAGATTTCTTTACCCTTTCTAACATTTCTTGAGGGAGGAGTAGAAATTCACTCTGAACAGTCTGGTGACCAAGGGTTAGTTTTCTCTTTTCTCCTAATACACAGGGGCCCTGGTCCACTCAAATATGCCTCCCGGAGGTGAACTGCTGCACTGGCTGGCCCTGCCTGCTGCTTATCTAGTGCTTCAAGTCTCAAAGTGTAGTCTGTGGACCAGCAATATCAGCGTGACCTGAAACTTTGTAAAAATGTAGGCTCTCAGGCCCCACCCGACACCTGAAGAATCATATCCTGCAGTTTAACAAGACTCCCCAGAAGATTCGTGTGTGTGTGTGTGTGTGTGTGTGTGTGTGTGTGTGTGTGTTAGTCACTCAGTTGTGTTGGACTCTATGCAACCCCATGGACTGTAGCCCGCCAGGCTCCTCTGTCCATGAGATTTCCCAGGCAAGAATACTGGACTGGGTTGTCATTTCCTTCTCCAGGGGATCTTCCTGACCCAGGGATTGAACCTGGGTCTCCTGCATTGCAGGCAGATTCTTTACTATCTGAGCCACCAGGGAAGCCCCAGAAAATTCATAGGCACCTTAAGAAGCACTACTCTAGACCAGTAATTTCAGTCATAAGAATTTATTCTCAGGAAATCATAAGATGCACAGATATCTGTGTTCACTGAAGAGTTGTTCATAAAGATAAAAATTGGAAACCCATCAAACGTATTGAAGCCATATTTATTGAATGCCTACTATGTGACACTGAGGAACCAGGAGTGACAAAACAGATAAAGTCCTAAAAAATACGTTGCTGGTTTTGTTTCAGATGGAACATTTCATAGTCATTTTTAAAATGTCCTTTTAAAAAAACATCCTACTTTTAGAGCCCTATTTCCTTCCCTCCAGGATGGCTCAATAGTTGTGATCCTCTCCAGGCAAACAGCTCATGAAGGCTGCCAGGCTGGGGACGTTTCCCTTTACTAAACAAATAAGCAAACACAGAAGGGTCACCGCTGTTGGGGCACACTGGAATTGCATGTGAAATGAATCAAGATTCACTTCCAGGGCTTGTGCTGTAGGAACGTGACTGTTTGCTTTCCCTTTTCCCCTGATTTTCCCATCCCCCAGGACATAATCTACTCAACCTCAGCTGCACATGGTCCCCTCCGCCTTATCTCCACAATGCTGGGCAGATTTATGTCACTATATCTGTTGTTTGTGTGTGTGTGTGTGTGTGTGTTTCCCTAAGAAGACAAGTCAGATAAGCATGTTCAATTTATAAAAATGTAACTTTATTCAACTACAGCCACAAGAAGAGTAATAAAGCCTGAGGAGAGGATCTTCTAGAGAAGATAGCAGTATTACCTTGCCAGCCCAGGGCTGGGGTTTATGGCTACTCTCAATAGTTGCCCATAAATCACTGCTTTGCTTAGTATTATCCAAACACAACAAAGGTTCTCAAGCAACGCTTCTTATAATAAGGTAAACTGTCAATGGCTATACTAAATAAAAAACAAAAACAAAAAAACACCCAACAGTACAATCCCCAGCCAGAGGAAAGTCTCCTTGTCTGTATCACAGCCACGGCCCAGGTGGTTCTACCTGCAGGGCTCACACATGGAGGCTACTCCCCACCCCCAACAGGAGCCGAGGTCCCCTCCCGGCTTCTCAGGGAACATGGATGCTGAAAATATTCAGTTCAGTGGCTCAGATCAGATCAGATCAGTCGCTCAGTTGTGTCCGACTCTTTGCGACCCCATGTGTGCAACTTTTTGTGACCCCATGGACTGCAGCATACCAGGCTTCCCTGTCTATCACCAACTCCCAGAGATTGCTCAAAGTCATGTCCATTGAGTCAGTAATGCCATCCAACCATTTCACCTTCTGTTGTCCCCTTCTCCTCATGCCTTCAATCTTTCCCAGCATCAGGGTCTTTTCTAAGGAGTCAGTTCTTCGCATCAGGTGGCCAAAGTATTGGAGCTTCAGTTTCAGCATCAGTCTGAAAATATTAGACCAGCTGAAGTTCACCTTATTGGTTTCTTATCTAATTCCCTTCCTCGATCACTCAAACTTATTTGGTCTGCTACAGCACTTCCAGTCTCTTTATTCTCACTTCATTATCTCCCATCTTTATTGATTAATCTCACTCATTGATTAATTCAACAATAAAGGCCCAGACTGTGTTGGGTGTCCACAAACTCTAATAAGCCAAGGAGCTCACATCCCATGTGTGGAGAAAGACATGTGAATTGAGCCGGACGGCCTCGGTGTACATGATGCCACCAGTACTGGGAAGCCATATTTATTCTGTAAGACTTAAAATGGCCTTTCCCAGTGGGGCCCCTTCCGGTCTTCAAAGCTTCTGTTTTGTCTACTACTCATCCTTGGCTCTGGAGAAGGCAACGGCATTCCACTCCAGTACTCTTGCCTGGAAAATCCCATGGACAGAGGAGCCTGGGGGGCTGCAGTCTCTGGGGTCATTAAGAGTCAGACATGACTGAGCGACTTCACTTTCACTTTTCACTTTCCTGCATTGGAGAAGGAAATGGCAACCCGCTCTAGTGTTCTTGCCTGGAGAATTCCAGGGACGGAGGAGCTTGGTGGGCTGCCGTCTATGGGGTCGCACAGAGTCAGACATAACTGAGGTGACAGCAGCAGCAGCAGCAGCAGCATCCTTGGCTCTGAGTTTCAGCACCTACTGAATTCTCTCCCTTCATTGCTCCACCTGTGTGAGCTGTCCCCGGGCCATCTGCATCCTGTGACCCACTCTGGACACCACCCTACCTGTGTCACTCTGAGAGGACCTCCGCCTGGCTCCCCGTCTCTCTCTGGCAGAAAAACTTGACTTTTCCCCACTTTTATCATAAAGAGTTCTTCCCCTGCCTGCCTGTCTCTCCAAGTCTTGTTATAAATCTGTGGCAAGTTCCAGCCGTGGGCAGCACAAATTACAGTCTTTCAGCTGTTCTCTTCACCTGAGAGCTTCTCTGCAGAAGGATATAGTAGGGATTTTCCTTATCCACCTTTGATTCATGACACATTTGCCCACACACATTCATGCACACTCTCACACACTTATACCTACACTCATACATGCACACATGCACACTTTCTAGAAAGACGAATGAAACTGAGTTAGGTTTTTTATCTTTCCCTTTCCCTACTACATACAATTACAATGCAAATATGAAGAGTGATACAGGCAGAGAGATTTTTCTCACAAAAGAAGATATCCAAATTGCTCACAAATGTATGAAAACATAGCTTCACGAGCCATCAGGAAAATGAAAATTACTGTGGCATACCATTACAGACACACCAGAATGGTTAAACAGAAAAGACAAACCATCTCAATTGTTGGCGAGAATATGAAGCCACTGGAATTCTCACAAAAGGCCAGTGGGAGTGAAACATGAAGCATGCACTTTGGAAAAGTGAAAGTGAAAGTCCCTTAGTCATTGTCCGACTCTTTGCGACCCTCGTGGACTATACAGTCCATGGAATTCTCCAGGCCAGAATATTGGAGTGGGTAGCCTTTCCCTTCTCCAGGGGATCTTCCCAACCCAGGGATCGAATCCAGGTCTCCCACATTGCAGGCGTATTCTTTACCAGATGAGTCACAAGGGAAGCCCGCACTTTGGAATACTGACACTATTTACTGAAGTCAAACATATACATATGCCAGAAATTCCACTCTTAGATTTATACCCAACAGAAACACATACAGATATACCAAAAGACACAAACATCAGTACTTGTAGCAGCTGTATCTATAACAGCCAAAGCTGGAAACAATCCACATAAAATAAACTGTCAAATATTCATACAATGGAATATTACACAGCAACAAGAATGAACAAGCATTATAACACACAACAGCATGGAAGAATCTCACAAGCATAATGTTAGGTGAATGAAACCAAATGTAAAAACTACACACTGTATGCTTTTGAAATGGAGCAGGAACCTCTGGTCCTTGCCTCCACTGTGTCCCAGCAGGACCCTCTGGTCCTTGCCTTCACAATGTCCTCTGCCTGCCTTTTGTCTGTGGAAAACTTTAGTCAAAGAATAAGTTTAATCAGAGAAATGAGAGCATGCAGAAACAAAGGAAAACAGTCAAAGGAGACCGATAATAATAACGTAGTCATTAAGCGTAGTCAAGAACCTTTAGGTCCTTCTCAAAGCTATAGGTAATATTCTGAGCCATATCCTGGGAGCTGTCTCATAGATACTGAAACGCCCACCAGGTGGAGGTTAACTACATAGTGCCTAGACTGTAGCCATGACAAAAGCTGCTGCAGTCCCCAGAACTGGCCTCAAAGAAATGGAAACAAACCAACCTTGGAAGTGAAGATTAACTGTACCTAAAACAATAAAGATGACACTGGTCAGACCACCAATGACCAATTTCAAGATGACTGTCAGAGCTGATTGTGCTGTTTCTGCCCGTAGTCCCCTCACTCAGCCTATAAAATCTCTAACCCACTGACTGTCAGTGGGGGGAGTCAGCCTTTGGACAGACATCTGCCCTCCGCTATGGTTGCCAGCATCTGATATAAAGCAAACTTTCCACTAACCTGATCTGTTTATTGGCTTTTGAGGCAAGCAGGTGGAGGCAACCCAAACCTTTCGGTAACACTTTCACTTATAGGAAGTTCAGAATAATTCTATGCTTCTAGAAGTCTGACAGCGGTTCTCTGACTGGGAGAAGTCTCTAGGGTGGGGCGCAGGTAAAATTCTATTTCTCAACCTGGGTGCAGGGTACACAGGTATCTTCTAATTTTTGTATGTTTCTGTGTGTTCATTATCCTTCAGTTAAAAAAAAAAAAAAAAAGTTTTCTCTTTTAAAATCCCATGTGATTAAAAAGAAATTCCAATGCAGACATTTCAATGAAAGAGGATCAAATCCAAGTCCATAAGTGGCCTCCAAGTCCTGCAAGTCTGGCCTGGCTCTGTGACCTTCACCTTCTGCAGCTACTGCCTGGTCACTAAGCACAACCACACTGTCTTCTGGTTGCTCAGACACCTCTGGGCCTTTGCTCCCCTCTCTGTCTGGCGTGTTCCTCCTCCAGGTAACGGAGGCTCACTCCCTGATTTACTCAGAATACTACGCACACACCCACATTCTTCCTGACCACTCAAAAACTCGAAAACAGCACACACACAAGCTCCGTGGTTACCTGTCTTATCCTTCTTCCCAAGACATATCACCACCTGCTACTGTATTATTTGTTTCTTGCCCTCACTGTGATATGAGCTCCCCAAGGGTGGGAACTTTTTCTATTTTACTCATTGTGGTATTGCCAGTGCCTAGAGCAGGGATTTGTTCAATACATGAATGAATAAAACTCAAGGGTGAGGATGGGTCTTTATTCAACTTCCCATCCCCTGTGCCCAGCACAAAGCTTGGTCCTTTGCAGATGCTCAACAGATGTGTAGTTGCTTTGGCGTGGAAACCACTTTGCCAATAAACCTTCCCGTGGAAGAGGACAAGGTCTTTTGTGAGCAGTATATGTATGCTACCATTTTCATGTTGGCTCTGAAAAACAAGGCAAGCTTCTTGAGATCTACAGTAAGGCCACAGATCTCACTTAAAATACACAAAACCAACTATAAGAAGACATATCAATGCAATGATTCAATATTCCTCAAACCTAAGGGAGTAAGAAAACAATCCTCCTGCTTGGTTGAAAGTTTCCTGCAGAGACGACTCTTGAATGACAAGCAGTGAGAACACACTGGAATATCTATTTGTCTGATAACAAAGGCTTCCTCCCTGCGGTGCAATATTAAGTCCGCGTCTTCAGGAGAATGACAGAAAGCCACTTTCTCCCCATGCCCCAGTGACTCACCCATCTTTCTTTGTGTAACCATCGCTGGAGTAAATAAGACTTTGCGGAGCTGTGGAAAGATGCGTACAGCAGCGACTAGGCCAAACCTAGAGCTTGCAAGTCACACGGCTGCAAAGGCTGTGCGGTGGGCAGAGCAGTCAGAGGCAAGCGCAGGTTGTCCACCGCCCAGGCACCACGAGCACTCCTGCAAGCAAGTGCTGGAGGTGGAGCCAGGCTTGGCACAGTCCTCAACCCCACCCCCGGCAGGGCAGCCTTGGCCCCAGGAAAACTGGAGCAGACCTGCCCCTCCACCTCTTCCTCCTGGGCAGCTTTGGGAAGATGGGAAGGAGCCCCCTGCTCACCCCCAGCACTGCCCCACTGCTCTCAGGGCTTCAATGACGCCCACATCCACCCTTCTAAAACCTGCTCTCCGGAAAGGATCCCAGACTCATTCACACTGAGGTGGACAGATTGATAACAGCTTAAGCAACTTCTTCAGTTAAAGGTACATCGGTTCGGATTTCTTTGGGAACCCAGTTGAACTCATCCTTTACTCTCTTAGGTATTCACTGGTGGCTCAGATGGTAAAGACTCTACCTGCAATGCAGGAGACCCGGGTTCAATCCCTGGGTGGGGAAGATCCCCTGGAGAAGGAAATGGCAACCCACTCCAGTACTTTTGCCTAGAAAATTCTATGGATGGAGGAGCCTAGTGGGCTACAGTCCATGGGGTCGCAAAGAGTCGGACATGACTGAGCGACTTCACTCTACTCTCTTAAAATCATCTCTGTCACATTTATCTACCTTTCCTGAGCTTCACTGGTGGCTTAGGTGGTAAAGAATCCACCTGCAATGCAGGAGACCTGTGTTCGATCCCTAGGTTAGGAAGATCCTCTGGAGAAGGGAATGGCGACCCACCCCAGTATTCTTGCCTGGGGAATCCCATGGACAGAGGAACCTAGCAGGCTACAGTCCATGGGGTCGCAAAGAGTTGGACACAACTTAGCAATGGAGCACGCAGGCATACATGCATGCACATAGAACTGTATATGGATTTTAGGGAAGGAAGGGATGGTTTCTGGTTGGGAATAATCAGAGGAGTGTCCAGGTTGGCCAAAGTCAGTGAGATGGACCCTGAAGAATAGAATGGATTTCCATGGACAGTGATGGAAAAAGCATGAAAGGCAGAGGACAACCAGGAGCAAAGATGGCCTGGTAAGAAAGTACAGCACACGTTTGGAGGTCAGAAGTCACTCACACCATGTCCTTTAGGACCATTTGTGTGAGATGGTGGCAGATGACAAGGCTGGAAAGGGGGACATTCTTGCAAAGCCTATAGACTTGCTACGACTGATATTTCATCCAACCTGAGACATTGTAGATTTTGAAGCATATGCTAAGATGCTTTGGCTATGTCTGACTCTTTGCAGCCCTATGGACCATAGCCCGCCAGGCTCCTCTGTCCATGGGATTCTCCAGGCAAGCATACTAGAGTGGGTTGCCATGCCCTCCTCCAAGAGATCTTCCTGACCCAGGGATCAAACCCACATCTGTCATGTCTCCTGTATTGACAGGTGGGCTCTTTACCACCAGGGCCACCTGGGAAGCCCTTATGTAGCACATGGTTACTTTATGTCCCAGAGCACCAAATCAAACCGCGACAAAACACTGATGGTAAGACATACCCCAATTTCAAAGATGCTAAAATATAATCCCCCCATGTCTTAGAGATGATAAAATACAGTAAGTGAGGAGACTGAAGCAGTGTACTGGGGAGAAGAAAGCACAAAGGATCATTTCAGTGACATGAATTTCATTGGCCTCAGAACAACAAGAGTTGCTCTGACATTATAAGCATGAGTGAGGCAAACATTTGGGGCTAGGAGCCTTCATAGTCCAGTATCCTTTCCTTAGACAATTAGAGCCAAGGAGACTGGTGCTCTGCCCTGCTCAGGCCATGCTGCCCTCCTACCCAGACTATAGCAAGCTTCTCATGAACCCCTACAGAGAGAGAGATTGGAACTCAGAAGCATCCCCTGATATCTTCTCCAGAGCAGACAGCAATGGCTCTGTTAATAATACACTGAAAGAAAGAGGACTGGCCTGTGGGGCTATCTTGTTGCATTGTCCTCAGATTATGGAAACTGAGATTGTTCTTTTTTTTTTTTTTAATTGAAGGATAATTGTTTTACAGAATTTTGTTATTTTCTGTCAAACCTCAACATGAATCAGCCACAGGTGTACATATATCCCCTCCCTTTTGAACCTCCCTCCCATTTCCCTCCCCATCCCACCCCTCTAGGTTGATAGCCCTTGCTTGAGTTTCCTGAGCCATACAGCAAATTCCTGTTGGCTATCTATTTTACACATGGTAATGTAAGTTTCCATGTTACTCTTTCCATGTATCTCACCCTCTCCTCCCCTCTCCCCATGTCCATAAGTCTATTCTCAATGTCTGTTTCTCCATTGCTGCCCTGTAAATAAATTCTTCAGAACCATTTTTCTAGATTCCATATATGTGGAATACAATATTTATCTTTCTCTTTCTGGCTCACTTCACTCTGTATAATAGGTTCTAGGTTCATCCACCTCATTAGAACTAACTCAAATGTGTTCCTTTTTATGGCTGAGTAATATTCCATTGTGTATATGTACCACAACTTCTTTATCCATTCATCTGTCGATGGGCATCTAGGTTGCTTCCATGTTCTAGCTATTGTAAATAGTGCTGCAATGAACAATGGGATACATGTGTCTTTTTCAATCCTGGTTGCCTTAGGGTATATTCCTAGGAGTGGGATTGCAGGGTCATATGGTGGTTTTATTTCCAGATTTTTAAGCAATCTCCATACTGACTTCCACAGTGGCTATATCAATTTACATTCCCACAAACAGTGCAAGAGCGTTCCCTTTTCTCAACACCCTCTCCAGCATTTATTGTTTGCAGACATTTTGATGATGGCCATTCTGACAGGTATGAGGTGATATCTAATTGTGGTTTTGATTTGCATTTCTCTAATAATGAGTGATGTTGAGCATATTTTCATGTGTTTGTTAGCCATCTGTATGTCTTCTTTGGAGAAATGTCTGTTTAGGTCTTTTTCCCGCTTTTTGATTGGGTTGTTTGTTCTCTTGGTATTGAGTTGTATGAGCTGCTTGTATATTTTGAAAAGTAATCCTTTGTCAGTTGTTTCATTTGCTATTATTTTCTCCCATTCCTAGGATTGTCTTTTCACCTTGCTTACAGTTTCCTTTGCTCTGCAAAAGCTTTTAAGTTTAATCAGGTCCCACTTGTTTACTTTTGTTTTTATTCCCATTACTCTAGGAGGTGGGTCATAGAGGATCTTGCTTTATGTCATCGAGTGTTCTGCCTATGTTTTCCTCTAAGAGTTTCATAGTTTCTGGTCTTACGTTTAGGTCTTTAATCCATTTTGAGTTTATCTTTGTGTATGGTGTTAGGAAGTGTTCTAACTTCATTCTTTTACCTGTAGCTGTCCAGTTTTCCCAGCACCATTTATTTAAGAGGCTATCTTTGCCCCACTGTATATTCTTGCCTCCTTTGTCAAAAATAAGGTACCTATAGGTTCATGGGTTTATTTCTGGGCTTTCTGTCTTATTCCATTGGTCTATATTTCTGTTTTTGTGCCAGTACCATACTGTCTTGATGACTGTAGCTTTGTAGTATAATCTGAAGTCAGGAAAGTTGATTCCTTCAGCTCCATTCTTCTTTCTCAAGACTGCTTTGACTATTTGGGTCTTTTGTGTTTTAATATCAATTGTGAAATTTTTTGTTCTAGTTCTGTGCAAAATGCCATTGGTAGGTAATTTGATAGGGATAGCATTGAACCTGTAGATTGCATTTGGTAGTACAGTCATTTTCATAGTATTGATTCTTCCTACCCAGGAACAGGGAATATCTCTCCATCTGTTTATGTCATGTCATCTTTGATTTCTTTCATCAGTGTCTTATAATTTTCTGTGTACAGTTCTTTTGTCTCCTTTAGGTAAGTTTATTCCTAGATATTTAATTCTTTGTGTTGCAGTGGTGAATGGGATTTATTCCTTAATTTCTCTTTCTGATTTTTCATTGTTAGTAAATAGAAATACAAGTGATTTCTGTGTATTGATTTTGTATACTTCAACTTTGCTAAATTCACTGATTAGCTCTAGTAATTTTCTGATACAATCTTTAAGGTTTTCCATGTACAGTATCATGTCATCTGCAAACAGTGAGAGCTTTACTTCTTTTTCAGTCTGGATTCCTTTTATTTCTTTTCCTTCTATAGCTAGGACTTCCAGAACTATGTTGAATAATAGTGGTGAAAGTGGACACCCTTGTCTTGTTCCTGATCTTAGGGGGAATGGGAATGCTTTCAGTTTCTCACCATTAAGAATAATGTTTGCTGTACGCTTATCATGTATGGCCTTTACTATGTTGAGGTAAAGGGCCATTATATGTCCATTTTTTGAAGAGTTTTAATCGTAAATGAGTGCTGAATTTTGTCAAAGGCTTTTTCTGCATCTATTGAGATTATCATATGGTTTTTATCTTTCAATTTGTTAATATGGTGTATCACATTGACTGATTTGCATATATTGAAGAATCCTTGCATTCCTGGCATAAACCCATCTTGATCATGGTATATAAGCTTTTTGATGTGTTGCTGAATTCTGTTTGCTAAAATTTTGTTGAGGATTTTTGCAACTATGTTCATCAATGATATTGGCCTATAGTTTTCTTTTTTGTGTTGTCTTTGGTTTTGGTATCAGTGTGATGGTGGCCTCAGAGAATGAGTTTGGAAGTGTTCCTTCCTCTGCAATTTTTTGAAAGAGTTTTAGAAGGATAGGCACTAGCTCTTCTCTGAATGTTTGACAGAATTCTCCTATGAAGCCATCTGGTCCTGAGCTTTTGCTTTTGGGGAGATTTTTGATCACTGCTTCAATTTCAGTGCTTGTAACTGGGTTGTTCATAATTTTGATTTCTTCCTGGTTCATTCTTGGAGATTGAACTTTTCTAAGAATCTGTCCATTTCTTCCAGGTTATCCATTTTATTGCCATATAGTTTTTCATAATAGTCTCTTATACTCCAATACTTTAGCCACCTGATGTGAAGAACTGGCTCATTGGAAAAGACCCTGATGCTGGGAAAGATTGAAGGCAGGAGGAGAAGGGGATGACAGAGGATGAGATGGTTGAATGGCATCACTGACTCAATGGACATGAGTTTGAGTAAACTCCAGGAGTTGGTGAGGGACAGCGAGGCCTGGCGTGCTGCAGTCCATAGGGTCACAAAGAGTTGGACATGACTGAGTGACTGAACTGAACTGAACTGAATATTCTCTTATACTCCTTTGTATTTCTGCATTGTCTGTTGTAACCTCTCCTTTGTCATTTCTAATTTTGTTGATTTGATTCTTCTCTCTTTGTTTCTTGATGAGTCTGGCTAAAGGTTTGTCAATTTTGTTTATCTTCTCAAAGAACCAGCCTTTAATTTTATTAATCTTTTATTTCTTTTTCATTTATTTCTGCTTGGATCTTTATGATTTCTTTCCTTCTACTAATTTTTGGGTGTTTTTTTCTTCTTCTTTTTCTACTGTTTTAGGTGTAAAGTTAGGCTGTCTATTCGATGTTTCTCTTGCTTCTTGAGGTATGATTGTATTGCTATAAACTTCCTTCTTAGGACTCCTTTTGCTGCATCCCATAGGTTTTGAGTTATGTTTTCACTGTCATTTGTTTCTAGGAATTTTTTGTTTTCCCTTTTGACTTCTTCAGCAACCTGTTGGTTATTTAGAAATGTGTTGTTTAATCTCCATGTGTTTCTGTTTCTTACAGTTTTTTTCTTGTAATTGATACCTAGTCTCATAGCATTGTGGTTAGAGAAGATGCTCGATATGATTTCAATTTTCTTAAATTTACTGAGGTTTGATTTGTGACCCATGACGTGGTCTATCCTGGAAAATACTCCATGTGCACTTGAGAAGACGGTGTATTCTTCTGAATTTGGATGGAATGTTGTGAAGATATCAATGAGATCCATCTCATCTAATGTATCATTTAAGACTTGTGTTTCCTTATTAATTTTCTGTTTTGATGATCTGTGCATTGGTGTGAGTGGGGTGTTAAAATCTCCTACTATTATTGTGTTACTGTCAATTTCTCCTTTTATGTGTTAGTGTTTGTCTTATGTATTGAGGTGCTCCTATGTTGGATGCATAGATATTTACAATTGTTATGTCTTCCTCTTGGATTGATCCCTTGATCATCATGTAGTGTCCTTCTTCATCTCCAGTAATATTCTTTATTTTAAGGTCTATTTTTTCTGATATGAGGATTTCTACTCCAGCTTTCTTTTGCTTCCCATTTGCCTGGAATATATTTTTCCACCCTCTCACTTTCAGTTTATATGTGTCTTGAGGTCTAAAGTGGGTTTCTTGTAGACGGCATATATATGGGTCTTGTTTTTATATACATTCAGCCAGTCTATGTCTTTTGGTTGGAGCATTTAATCCATTTACATTTAAAGTAATTATTGATTTATATGATCCTATTGCCATTTTCTTAATTGTTTGGGGTTGGTTTTGAAGATCTTTTTTCTTCTCTTGTATTTCTTGACTATATAAGTCTGTTTAACATTTGTTGTAAAGCTGGTTTGGTGGTACTGAACTCTCTAACTTTTGCTTGATTTCTCCATCAATTTTGAATGAGCTCCTTGCTGGGTACAGAAATCTTGGTTGTAGATTTTTCCCTTTCAGTGCTTTAAATATATCCTGCCATTCCCTTCTGGCCTGCAGAGTTTCTGCTGAAAGATCAACTGTTAAGCATATGAGGTCTCCGGTGTGTTACTTGTTGCTTCTCCCTTGCTGCTTTTAATATTCTTTCTTTGTGTTTAGTCTATCTTAGTTTGATTAGTATGTGTCTTGGTGTGTTTCTCCTTGGGTTTATCCTGTATGGGACTCTTTGCATCCCTTGGACTTGATAGACTATTTCCTTTTCCATATTGGGGAAATTTTCAACTATAATCTCTTTAAAAATTTTCTAATACCCTTTCTTTTTCTCTTTTTCTGGGACCCCTATTATTCCAATGTTGGTGCATTTGATATTGTCCTAGAGGTCTCTGGGACTATCTTTAGCTCTTTTCATTCTTTTTACCTTATTCTGCTCTTCAGAAGTTATTTCCACCATTTTATCTTCCAGCTCACTGATTTGTTCTTCTGCTTCAGATATTCTGCTACTGATTCCTTCTAGAGTATTTTAAATTTCAGTAATTGTGTTGTTTGTCTCTGCAGGTTTATTCTTTAATTCTTCTGAGTGAGTGAGTGAGTGAGTGAAGCCGCTCAGTCGTGTCTGACTCTTTGCAACCCTGTGGACTGTAGCCCACCAGGCTCCTCCATCCATGGGATTCTCCAGGTAAGAATACTGGAGTGGGTTGCCATTTCCTTCTCCAAGGGATCTTCCCAACCTAGGGATCGAACCCAGGTCTCCTGCATTGCAGGCAGACACTTTAACCTCTGAGCCACCAGGGAAGCTTTGTTAATTGATTCTTGCATTTTCTCCATTTTGCTTTCAAGGTTTTTGGTCATCTTTGTTATCATTATTCTGAATTCTTTTTCAGGTAGTTTGCCTATTTCCTCTTCATTTATCTGGACTTCTCTGTTTCTAGTTTGTTCCTTCATTTGTGTAGTATTTCTCTGCCTTTTCATTATTTTTTTTTTTTTAACTTATTGTGTTTGAGGTCTCCTTTTCCCAGGCTTCAAGGTTGAATTCTTTCTTCCTTATGGTTTCTGCCCTCTAAGGTTGGTCCAGTGGTTTGTGTAAGCTTTTTATAGGGTGAGATTTGTGCTGAGTTTTTGTTTGTTTTTCCTCTGATGGGCAAGGCTGAGTGAGGTGGTAATCCTGTCTGCTGGTGATTGGGTTTGTATTTTTGTTTGTTGTTTAGATGAGGCATCCTGTACAGAGATGCTATTGGTGGTTGGGTGATGCTGGGTCTTGTATTACAATGGTTTCCTTTGTGTGAGTTCTCACTATTTGATAGCCTCATCTGACTTAATCTTTTTCCCTGGAGCTTATGTTATAAGGTGATCAAATGAAGGAAAAACTTGAGTTTATCTGATTGGTGATAAGGGGATCCAGTCCCCCAGGTGATTTTGGAATTAAGCACAAGGTAATGGAGGAGCCTGGTGGGCTGCAGTCCATGGGGTCGCTCAGAGTCGGACACGACTGAGTGACTTCACTTTCACTTTTCAGAGTCGGACACGACTGAGTGACTTCACTTTCACTTTTCACTTTCATGCATTGGAGAAGGAAATGGCAACCCACTCCAGTGTTCTTGCCTGGAGAATCCCAGGGACGGGGGAGCCTGGTGGGCCTCCGTCTATGGGGTCGCACAGTCGGACACAACTAAAGCGACTTAGCAGCAGTAGCAGTAGCAGCATGGTTAGTCCTCTGGTATTCTAGGGTCTTGGAATCAGTGCTCCCAGTCCAAAGGCTCAGGGCTTGATCTCTGGTCAGGAACAAAGATTCCACAAGTGGTTTGTTATGGCATTAAGTAAGATTAAAACAAATATCCAAAAATGAGAAACCAAAGATGAACCCCAGACTAAATGGCAGTTACAAAATCATGCAAATAATACTTAACATAATGGAATATACATATATACATATACACCCATAAGCAAAGTCAAAACAGTCCAACAAAAATAAAGTACAACAGATTGACCTGGAGAATAAAGGAAATCAAAAATTATATTTACCAGTTAAGAACAAAACTAACTAAAGCACAAACTGGAAAACAAAACTAAAGCAAGGTGCCAAGTCGGGAATAAAGCAATGAAAACAAAACTAACAAATATATTGAAAGAAAAGAAAGAAAGAATAGCTATGCAAAGTTAGAGGTAGATGAAAATTTATATACATTAAAGATTAACTGCAAGGGGAAAAGAACAGTAGGAAAGGCAAACAAAGGAATAACTGTAGAAAAAATATAATAGGTTTAAAAAAATTAAAAGTTAAAATTATAAAAAAGAGAAAAGATTTTTTTCAAATGGAAGAAGAAAAGGAAAACTCCACAGAACTGCAAAAGCCCAATGTAGATGCAGAGGTTTATAACAACAATAAAAACTGTGACTGAATATACACATATTTATATATACCCATCAGTTCAGTTCAGTCGCTCAGTCGTGTCCGACTCTTTGCGACCCCATGAATCGCAGCACGCCAGGCCTCCCTGTCCATCACCAACTCCCGGAGCTCAAAACAGTTCAACAAAAATAAAGTACAATAGCTCGACCCGGCGAACAAAGGAAACCTAAAATTATACCTACCAGAACAAAACTAACTAAAGCACAAACTGGAAAACAAAACTAAAGCAAGGTGCCAATTGGGGAATGCTGCTGCTGCTAAGTCGCTTCAGTCATGTCTGACTCTGTGTGACCCCATATACAGCAGCCCAGCAGACTCCTGCATCCCTGGGATTCTCCAGGCAAGAACACTGGAGTGGGCTGCCATTTCCTTCTCCAATGCATGAAAGTGCAAAGTGAAAGTGAAGGCACTCAGTCGTGTCTGACCCTTCAAGAGCCCATGGACTGTAGCCTACCAGGCTCCTCTGTCCATGGGATTTTCCAGGCAAGAGTACTGGAGTGGGTTGCCATTGGGGAATAAAGCAATGAAAATAAAACTAACAAATATGTTGAGAGGAAAGGAAAGAAAGAAAAGAAAGAAAGAATAGCTATGCAAAGTTAAACAGAGGTAGATGAAGAAGATTCATATACATTGAAGATTAACTGCAAGGGGAAAAGAACAATAGGAAAGGCAAACAAAGGAATAAATGTAGAAAATATAATAGGTTTAAGAAAATTAAAATTATAAAATAGAGAAAAGAAAAAAAAATGGAAGAAGAAAGACAAAAGGAAAAAAAGGAAAACTCCACAGAACTGCAAAGGCCCAAAGTAGAGGCAGGGGTTCATAACAAGAATAAAAAGTGTGACTGAATATACACATATACATATACACCCATAAGCAAACTGACCTGGCAAACAAAGGGAACCAAAAATTATGTCTACCAGAATGAAACTAACTAAAGCACAAACTGGAAAACAAAACTAAAGCAAGGTGCCAATTGGGGGTATAAAGCAATTCAAATAAAACTAACAAATATGTTGAGATTAAAGGAAGAAAAGAATAGATATGCAAAGTTAAACAGAAATAGATAAAGAAGATTTATATATATTAAAGATTAACTGCAAGGGAAAAAGAACAGTAGGAAAAGCAAACAAAGGAATAAATGTAGAAAAAATAATAATAGGTTTAAAATTTTAAATTAAAAAAAAAGAGGGAAAAAAAATCTCCCCAGAACAGCAAAAGCCCGGTATAGAGGCAGAAGTTTATAACAACAATAAAAAATGTGACTGAGAAAAAAAGAAAAAAAAAATCCAAAAGAATCCATAGAACACATCAAAACATAAGAACAATAAATGTTTTTCTTGAGTCACTGCAGTCCACTTCACCTCCCTAGGATGTCCTCTAACAAACACTGTGCTCATCTCTGGACCTGCTGTGAGGGTAGCTCAGATTCTAATCTGCTCCTACTCCTCTGTGTTCTTGCCTCTAATGTCCACAGCTATCAGAGCTAGTGTGTTTTCTTTTGTGGGAGCTCTCAATGACCTTTTATATATTCCACAGAGAGTCTGCCTAGTTGATCTGCAGCTGTACAGCTGGTGGGAGGGTTTGGGGGTCTTCTTCCTTAGTCACACTGCCCCTGGGTTTCAACTGTGGTTTTATTTCCACCTCTGGATATGGGTTGTCCACTGGGGTTTACTCCTGAGGCTGCCCTGGAGGCCTTGGGTTTGCCCCTGTGAGGGCCAAGTGTGGAGGTGGTGCAGCTGCCTGAGGCACAGGGGTTCTGGCAGCACCAGGGACTCAAGGGGGTTGGCGGCCAGGGCAGCAGGAAACACAGTGCTCTAGAAGGGTATGGCAACCCGCACTGGCCAATACGCTCCAGCATTCTTGCCTGGAGAACTCCCCTCCCTGACAGAGAAGCCTGGCAGGCCACAGTCCACAGGGTCGCAACGAGCCGGACACTACAAAGCGACCCTGTGTGCATAGGTGCAAGACTTTTGTTGCCTGTGGCAGCTCTGCCCCAGTGACAGTTGAGTGTGAAGGTAGTGCAGATGCTTGGCTTGCGGGGGCCCTGGCGGCGCCAAGTGTGCAGGGACACGGATTGGCTCCAACTCAGGAGTTAGGGCCCTATCAGAGTCTTTTTTTGAGCCTCTTGTAGCTGGCGGTCAGAGGGGCTCTTTGCCCAGTCTTTCTCTGTAGCTCTGCCCATTCAGGCACTTAGAGGGCTTCCTTGCCTGGGGTCCTTCTCTGTCGTTGGGCACATCAGGCACATAGAGGGGCCACCCCTCCCCTCTGGGGTCCTACTCTGTGGATCAGGGCATCAGGCTTTGATGGGCCAGTCTCTCTATTGTTCAGCTGCCAATGCGGGCGCGTGGCGGGATAGAGGCTATGGTTATGGCTCCACCCCCTATGCAGGACTCAGCAGTATCACCTTGCTTCCATGACTGCCAGGCTTTCCTCCACAGGCATTTCCCACCACAGTCTCCTCTCTCACATCCCCTCCATCCATCTCTCCACAGTCGACAGCAGCCCTCCCCCTGGGATTGCTCCACAATCCCTAAACTCCAGCTCCCAGCCACCTTGCTGTCTAGGGTATGTATGGCTGTGGCAAGGACTGTCGAATTCTCATCCCATTTAGGCTGCCACAGATCAGCTGTTCCCCTCTCAGCCTTAAATGTTTCTCCTCTGACTCAGGCAGTTGCCCCAGTGTGGGGATAGGACCCTTGCTTCAGTTCCCCCACCCTACATGGGCAGGTCCAGTCCTACTAACAGTCCCTTTTCCCCCCTAGTTCCTTTGTACTACCCAGTTTTGCATGGGTCTATATCGAAAAAGCAAGAGAGTTCAAGAAAAACATCTATTTCTGCTTTATTGACTATGCCAAAGTCTTTGACTGTGTGGATCACAATAAACTGTGGAAAATTCTGAAAGAGATGGGAATACCAGACCACCTGATCTGCCTCTTGAGAAATGTGTATGCAGGTCAGGAAGCAACAGTTAGAACTGGACATGGAACAACAGACTGGTTCCAAGTAGGAAAAGGAGTACGTCAAGGCTGTATATTGTCACCCTGCTTATTTAACTTACATGCAGAGTACATCATGAGAAACGCTGGACTGGAAGAAACACAAGCTGGAATCAAGATTGCCGGGAGAAATATCAATCACCTCAGTATGCAGATGACACCACCCTTATGGCAGAAAGTGAAGAGGAACTCAAAAGCCTCTTGATGAAAGTGAAACTAGAGAGTGAAAAAGTTGGCTTAAAGCTCAACATTCAGAAAACGAAGATCATGGCATCTGGTCCCATCACTTCATGGGAAATAGATGGGGAAACAGTGGAAACAGTGTCAGACTTTATTTTTTTGGGCTCCAAAATCACTGCAGATGGTGACTGCAGCCATGAAATTATGACCAACCTAGATAGCATATTCAAAAGCAGAGACATTACTTTGCCAACAAAGGTTCGTCTAGTCAAGGCTATGGTTTTTCCTGTGGTCGTGTATGGATGTGAGAGTTGAACTGTGAAGAAGGCTGAGCACCGAAGAATTGATGATTTTGAACTGTGGTGTTGGAGAAGACTCTTGAGAGTCCCTTGGACTGCAAGGAGATCCAACCAGTCCATTCTGAAGGAGATCAGCCCTAGGTGTTCTTTGGAAGGAATGATGCTAAAGCTGAAACTCCAGTACTTTGGCCACCTTATGCAAGAATTGACTCATTGGAAAAGTCTCTGATGCTGGGAGGGATTGGGGGCAGGAGGAGAAGGGGACACCAGAGGATGAGATGGCTGGATGGCATCACTGACTCAATGGACGTGAGTCTGGGTGAACTCCGGGAGTTGGTGATGGACAGGGAGGCCTGGCGTGCTGCAATTCATGGGGTCCCAAAGCGTCGGACACGACTGAGCGACTGAACTGAACTGAACTGAACTGAACTATTCTTTTCTGCTGTTCAGGTGCTCCTGTCTGCTCTCATCTGGTGTTGCGCGTGTACTTCTGTGTCTGAAGGCTTACTCCTGATGTATGCGTGGAGAGAGTGAGATTGTTCTTAACAATACATTTCCTAAGGGAAGCAAGGGGCCTTTTTTGTTTGTTTGCATCCTTATAATAAAAGAACCTCAGGACTCCCCTGGTGGTACAGTGCCTAAAATCTGCCTGCCAATGCAGGGGGCACGGGTTCTATCCCTGGTCTGGGAAGATTTCACATGCCATGGAGCAACTAAAGCCCACACGCCACAACTGCTAGAGCCCGCGTGTTGCACTATGGAAGCTCTCTCCACAACAAGAGAAGCCACTGCAATGAGAAGCCGATGTACCTCAGTGAAGAGTAGCCCACACTTGCTGCAACTAGAGAAAGCCCCCACGCAGCAATGAAGACCCAGTGCAACCAACAATAAGTAAATAACAAGCAACCAAAAATAAGTAAACAAGTAAATGAATAAGTAATAATAATAAAAGAATCTCCTCCAGCTCCACCTTTGAAGCCCAGAGAAACCACAGATTAAATCTTTGATAATCATCAGTAGACATAAGGGAGGAGCAAGCAAATCTTAATTTCAGACCAGAAAACATCCCTTAGACACACACACACACAGTGAGGGAGAGATTTGTAGGAGAAAAATAGATATTTTTGATTCTGAGTTGTTGGCTGTCATGAGATTTTCAGACACAATCTAGAAATGGTTGACTTTCAATTTACCTTATGCAAGTTACTGCTGGATACACATTTGTCTACAGTGACATTAGAAGCAGCAAACCAAGGACTTACATGCATATTTCATTAGTAGATAATTATGTTCCTTATAATTGGTTTCTAAATCAGACCATTTCACACAATTATGGTGTTTTCTTTGACTATTCAGTCAATCAGAAAGATAGTAAGAAAGTTCTTTGTTATCAAAAGGGTATATTCTTAACCTCTATTACGGACTAAAGGAGATAAACTAAAATAAAATACAACTATTTTTGCATTCATAGAATACTCCTTGTTAAAATACATCATAGATTCAAAAGGAAGGAGAAAAAGACAAAGACAAATGTTTCTAAATATATTTGGAGTGACAAAATACCAAAAGGGGAATTTGATGGTGGGGGCAGATTAAAGATATCAATAATGAAGTCAGGCTGTTAAAATGCCAAAATCATTTTTCACTCGAATGAAAAAAGAAAACTGGGTCATAATGAAGGCCGCAAAATAACTGCTAACGAAGGAGTAACGTGAGCCTGGCACTCAGAAGAATCGAAGTTTAGTCCTTAATTAAGTCAACAAACATATCCTGAGCACAGTGCTGGGGGCCAAGGACACTGTTGTGAGCAAAACAAAGTCTCAGTGCTGTTGGAACTTAATGCCAACACCTGAACTCACACACACACACACACACAGGACTTAGTGAAACAGCAGGGCAAGTTCTCAGCAAGACTGTATAAGGCAGAAGGTAAGAGAAGAGACTGCAAATCTCACCTTTACTAACTCATCTTGGGCAACTAACTCTCTGTGACTTTGTTTTACCATCTATAAAATGGAAATAGTACAAGTACACCTACCTCATAAGGATGTTTTATCAATTCCATGAATTAATATATGTAAAGCACTTAAAATAGTGCTGGAATGATGAATAAACAAATAAGGGAGGAAGCAACTTTTGGAGGTGATGGATATGTTTATGGTACTGATTATGGTGATGGGTATATACACAGTCTCCAAACTCAAGTTGTATACATTAATTATGTCCAGCTTTTCATATCTCAATCATATCTTAAAGTGGTTTTAAAAAAAACCTGGGTGTAGTGTTGTCATTATTTTAAGTGTTAGCTATCAGTATTCTTCCCAACCTCTTTACAGCTTTCCTCCAGAGTAAGAATGCAGTCATGGAAATTCTAGGGACCTATTTGCGACCCTGTAGCCCGCCACACTCCTCTGTCCATAGAATATTCCACTCAAGAATACTGGCATGGGTTGCCATTTCCTTCTCCAGGGGCTCTTCCTGACCCAGGGGTCGAATCCACATCTCCTGCACTGGCAGGCAAATTATTTACCACTAAGCCACCTGGGAAGCCCCTCTCCTTATTCACTCCCCGCTTAAAATACTGTCTATCCCAAAAGTCCACCAATAGCTCTGCTGCCAGAATTCCATAATCCCAAGTCTTAATTTGGAAAAGGGAGAACTATGTTCATGGATGAAATTTTGTAATTTAAAATTTCTCAAAATACATTTTTTCCTATATTGCTGATATCTTTTTACCTCAAGTTCACCCACTAGAGATTAGTGTGAAATAGTGTCTGCTTTAGGCTTTCCTGGTGGCTCAGCTCAGTATGGGAGACCTGGGTTCAATCCCTGGGTTGGGAAGATCCCTTGGAGGAGGGCATGGCAACGCACTCCAGTATTCTTGCCTGGAGAATTACATGGACAGAAGAGCCTTGTGGGCTACAGTCCACGGGGTTGCAGAGTCAGACATGACTGAGCGACTAAGCCCAATGTCTGCTTTAGCCTAACATTTGGTATTTAGATCTTAAAAATTAAATGAATAATATGTCACTGTTTTCCAAACAAGTTTGAGAAACACCCCTTCAAGTTCAAGGTGTAGTCGTGGATATAGGTGGTGTAACTCCTATGGGCATTCTGTGATGCAAAGGGAAGGAAAAGAGGAGCAAGAGTTAGAACTGCCTCCAAGACCATGAAATGTGGTGTGTTTGAGGGTTATTTGATGAAGAGAGTAAAATTATGGCAATGAATGAGGCAAGTATTTAGAGTGAGGTGGTCTCTCAGAGCAGGGTTCTCTGAATAGAGAACATCCATGCCTTGACCTGGCTGCCTGACACAGGAGATGGAGGTCCAAGCATCAGTGGCCAAGAATGGTGAGGCCAAGGGGACAGTGGGACAACAGGGGGACAGTGAAGCTTGGCAGGGATGGGTGAAGCTGGAGGGTCCAATACCAACTTCCAACACATCTTGTTCACCTGCAGCAGCAGCCAGTGCTCAGAAAACACCACAAATGCTGAGCACCCCTCAACTGTCTTATGTAAGGCAGGGAGGCTGCTGCATGAGAGCTGGAGGGGACGGCCTGTTTCTATTCAGAACACCCTTGGGGGCCCCAGAGAGACTTTTTCTCAGGTTCTCAATAGCCTGCTTCCATCATACATGTTGTTGTTGTCATTGAATCCCTAAGTCATGTCTGACTCTGTGACCCCATGGCCTGCAGCACGCCAGGCTCTTTTGCTATTCACCCTCTCTCTGAGTTTGCTCAAACTCATGATGTTGAGTCGGTGATGCTATCAAACCATCTCATCCTCTGTCACCCCCCTTTCCTCTTGCCCTCAATCTTTCCCAGCATCTGGATCTTTTCCAGTGAGTCGGTTCTTCGCATCACATGGCCTAAGTATTGGAGCTTCAGCTTCAGCATCAGTCCTTTCAACGAATATTCCAGGTTGATTTCCTTTAGAATTGACTGACTTGATCTCCTGCAGTCCAAGAGACTCTCAAGAGTCTTTCCCAGCACCACAGTTCAAAAGCATAGGGCTCAGTCTTCTTTATGGTCCAACTCTCACGTCTATACATGACCACTGGAAGAACGATAGTGGCAAAACATGATCCACTGGAGGAGGGAATGGCAAGCCACTCCAGTATTTTTGCTGCAGGAACTATCTGTGAGGACCCACCAAGAACACAACAGGAGCCCCCTACAGAAAGAATGAGGTTGGCAACTTTGTGGCATTTTTCTTCCAGAATCCAATTTAGACATTTAAGCTGTTTAAAGAGATAGTGTGCAGTACGGAGGGAATAAAGGGGCCCACAGGAACAACACACAAGCCATGCTTTGAGGGCTCACTTCAGAGGATCCCCAAGGTCAGGACACCAAGTGGGCTTTAACAAGATTTGGTCTTGGCTCGGGTCATTCACTTTGGCTTCACCTTTGCAGAGGCACTGCCCACCAACTGTCCATTGTTCCTTCAGGTACCACTCAGCCCCCTGCTAATCAAAACCCTAGTTTGCCACATCACTGCTGCTATCTCACCACCACAGGCCACCGTACTGATCTTTTCCCTACTCGCACCCATCCATATGCTCTCCTTCATTTGTTTCTTGGCTCCCATTCTAGACAAGAGTGATAGTGAGACTCTGATTAAAACACACACACACACACTCACACCAGGCTTTGTACACCCAGATGGGTCTTATCCATCATAGCCCTTTTGAGGTTATACTCATTCTAACAATCTGATAGCAGAGTCAGCTCTCCTCTGCGAATTTACCTTCAGACATTTATCATCCACAAAAGAACACTGTCTCACTGTGTTTTATCAGACACCCTCACCCTAGTTGAATGCAAAAAGCCCTGATCTTGGAATCAAATGACCTGGCTTTTTAATCTTAGATTCACTACCTACCAACTTAATAACCTCAGACTTAATCCACAAGAGTAGATGTCTTCATTTCTAAATGGGAACAGTAATACCTGCCCTAGTTTATAGGTGTTTGCAAGAAAAAAGTAACTCTATAAGAAAGCAGATTTAACACCACAGAGCATGATATTAGATTTTTAAGTTGTTTTTCTCTCTTCACTTTCCATTTTGTTCATGGGGCACCTTACCAACTGTCCTCTCACCTCTACTCTCTAGAGAAAATACCCATTCATTCATGAAAGATTTATTGCATCCCCACTATGTGCTGGGAACACAAAGCTGAATAATTGTGTCCTTGAGGAGCCCACAGAAGACAGAAGTGAGCAGATACACCTGTGAATGGATGAATAACAGAGTAAATGGATAAAAAGTCCCAGGAAGGCCATCTACATATGCTAGAAAGTGACTATTTTTGTCCAAAGGTGCAGGTGGTATAGGCGAGTCAATTAAAATTTCAAAAAAAAAGACAGATGATAGTGGAACTGAATTTATTTATTTATTCTTTCAATAAACATTGATTGAGCACTGACTATGTGTCAGGACTGTCCAAGGCATTGGAGACATAGTAGAAAACAAGGCAGGCAAGATTATTGGCCTCATGGACTGCATAATAAACAAGTAACAAAAGTCGAAGAGAATCTCTGACTGTGACAAGAGCTAACATGGAAATAAAAGGAAGATGTGACAAGGGAATGGCAGTATTGAATCATGCATGTGGCTGCTTCTCTCCTTGCCAGCCTCTCTATGGAGCTGTGTCTCTATTCTGATGAGCTGATGCTGTGAGGAACTGTAAAAAGTGATCCTCAGACCACAGGACACTGGTGTCAATCAAGTACTGTCAGTCACAGAGACCTTGTTCTTAGACTACATTAAGCAGGTAAGCACATACTGTATAGAACACCCAGGTTGGTTGATGTGTCTCTTTCTTTCATTTATTTATTGAACATATTAATTATAGAATACCTTCAAAGCCCCAGCAGTGGCATCTATTCTGTGATAAACAGGAAAAATTGAAGGCATGGTCCTTGGGCACATAAGCTTACAAGTTAGGAGAAAACAAGACCTAAAAACCAGATTCAAAGAGTTACCACTTTAACATGTGTAGTACAGACTGCATGGGAGCAAGATCACCTGGAAATCTTCTTGGCAAAGTTGAGTCTTAACCCAGCCTCAGAGGATGAGGCAGACAGGGATTACCAAGATGCGGGTAAGGGTACCTGAGAGAAGGACAGAAGGAGGCGGGAGCAGGATGGATCCTAAGTCAAGCCTAGGGAGAATGCAGGAAAGAGACAAAAGAAGGAACTGATGCACAGTCCCTTGGACAGCAAGGAGATTCAACCAGTCCACCCTAAAGGAAAGCAACCCTGAATATTCATTGGAAGGACTGATGTTGAAGTTGAATCTGCAATACCTTTGCCACCTGATGCAACAGCCAATTCATTGGAAAAGACCCCGATTCTGGGAAAGATTGAGGGCAGGAGAAGCGGGTGACAGAGGATGAGATGGTTGGATGGCATCACTGATTCAACGGACATGAGTTTCAGCAAACTCCAGGAAATAGTGAAGGACAGAGAAGCCTGGCATGCTGCAGTCCATGAAGTCACAAAGAGTTGGAGATGACTGGGTAACTGAACAACAACAAAGGTCCCGATATGAGCCAGGTGCTGCGAAAACCTCATCTCATTTACTCTTCCCAGCAATCTGGAATAAACTGTATAAGCTCTAACTCACAGATGAGAAAACTAGCGTCCACGGTGGGTAAATACAGTTGATCCTCATTCCCTGTGGATTCCATACTTAGGAACCCACCAACACCTTAAACATGTATTTGTAGCCAGAAATCAAAACTCGCGGCACTTGCAGGTTCATCTGGGATCACATGCAGAGCCACAAAAAATTTGAGTCATCTGACATGCTCCTTCCAGGTGAGGTTCAACAAGGCAATGCTCAGCCTTCTGGTTTTATATCTCATAATATTGCATCCTTTTCATAGTCTAGTACCATCCTTTTTTCCTTTTTTCTGCTTTTTATTGGTGACTTCACTGTTTATATGGCCCCCAAAAGTAGTGCTGGGGTGCTGTCTGGTGTTCCTACGTACAAGAAGGTTGGAATGTGCTTTACAGAGAAAATACGTGCGTTAAATAAGCTTCCTTCAGACACGAGTTACAGCGCTGTGACTCTGAGTTCAATATTAATGAATCAACAATATATATTAAATAAGTTGTCTTCAAACAGAAACACACACAAAACAAGGGTATGTACTGATCTGTTGACAAAGATGCTGTGAGCAGAGGCTCACAGGAACCTCACCCTGTATTTTCCCAGGAGCAGTGGTTCAGTATTTGCTAATTCAGGGTTCACAATGACTTTGTAGAAAAGAATTGCCATGAAAAATAAGAATCAACTGGAATTTGCTTAAGATCACAAAGCTCAGACTAGAAATCTATCCTTTCTGATTCCAGAACCAATGTTCTTTCCACCTGCTCTGAAAGATGGAGGTGATTCCAGGTCATCCCAAAGTGAATGTTACCATCAATTTACATGTGCTAGAAAAGAGTATCTCTAAAGGGCCATTTTCAAACTGCTGGCCAAAGAATTGTTCAGTTCAGTTCAGTTCAGTCGCTCAGTCAGGTCCGACTCTTTGTGACTCCATGAATCGCAGCACGCCAGGCCTCCCTGTCCATCACCAACTCCCGGAGTTCACTCAGACTCACATCCATGGAGTCAGTGATGCCATCCAGCCATCTCATCCTCTGCCGTCCCCTTCTCCTCCTGCCCCCAATCCCTCCCAGCATCAGAGTCTTTTCCAATGAGTCAACACTTCTCATGAGGTGGCCAAAGTACTGGAGTTTCAGCTTCAGCACCATTCCCTCCAAAGAAATCCCAGGGCTGATCTCCTTCAGAATGGACTGGTTGGATCTCCTTGCAGTCCAAGGGACTCTCAAGAGTCTTCTCCAACACCACAGTTCAAAAGCATCAATTCTTCGGCGCTCTGCCTTCTTCACAGTCCAACTCTCACATCCATACATGACCACAGGAAAAAGCATAGCCGTGACTAGACGGACTTTTGTTGGCAAAGTAATGTCTCTGCTTTTGAATATGCTATCTAGGTTGGTCATAACTTTCCTTCCAAGGAGTAAGCGTCTTTTAATCTCATGGCTGCAGTCACCATTTGCAGTGATTTTGGAGCCCAAAAAAATAAAGTCTGACACTGTTTCCACTGTTTCCCCAAAAGAATTGTTGCTGCTGCTGCTAAGTCGCTTCAGTCGTGTCCAACTCTGTGCGACCCCATAGACGGCAGCCCACCAGGCTCCCCCGTCCCTGAGATTCTCCAGGCAAGAACACTGGAGTGGGTTGCCATTTCCTTCTCCAACGCATGAAAGGGAAAAGTGAAAGTGAAGTCACGCAGTCGGGTCCGACTCTTCACAACCCCATGGACTGCAGCCTACCAGGCTCCTCCGTCCATGGGATTTTCCAGGCAAGAGTACTGGAGTGGGGTGCCATCACCTTCTCCAAAAAGAATTGTTACTCATATTTAAAACCAAAGAATAAAAAACCACTCCATAAGCAGGAGCTAGTTGTTCTTCCCTCTGGCTTGCAACATTGTCAAGGCAACGTGCTCATTATCCACAGGTGCAGAGGCACTTTCCTCCACAAAGCAATGGTGCCTGGCATTTGCAGTATTGGATAGTCCTTTGCAAACCAATCAACATTGAAGTTGGGTTTAAGTGGCAATGACATGGTTGTCTGTGTGGTGTCAGGCCATCTGTCCCAGCCCTGATCCTCTGGATTTAAGAATGTGGGGCCAGGAGGCCCAGAAAGGCAAGCCCCATGGATTCACAGAGGTTGTCAGTCAACAAGGAATGGATGAGCTCACATTCAGAGAAAAACACAAGAGCACGAATCCGGGAGAAGGACAGTCTTATAAATTACCTTCACTTCTAGACCAGCCCAAACTATTCTGAGTATTTTTCTTTTCCTTTCCTTCTCTTGTTTTGAGCAGACAATACAGCTTTGCAATGCAATCCTCAGTGGTGCAAAAACATTCTCTGTTTGTGTTTGAGCCTGAGTGACATAGATGGAAAAACTACCAGTACAAAGAGGATATTCATTCCTGTACACCCTAAGATGCAATTTCATGCTTTTATAACATTAATGTTTTTACAATTAGGCCCAAATTTTGCAGAAAGGACAACTCTTCTCAGAAAGGACATTATAATGTGCTATCCTGGAGGCTCTTTTCTCCTGTTAGCCATTATGAGCTAATTTAACTACATTAAAATCCTGCTGGGTATGTGTCTAGGAGTATAAAAGAAAATCAAGACAAGTAGCAGAAAATGCTGTCTGCTCTGGATCTTGCAGTTCCACTAAATATATTACCACTTCCCCCAGTGTAAATGAACATTCACACACATATTCACATATACAACAAAAAATTTTTATTTAATAAATATGGTTGTGTACTCAGTTGTGTCTGCCTCTTCGCAGCTCCACGGATTGTAGCCCGTCAGGCTCCTCTGTCCATTGTATTTCCCAGGCAAGAATATTGGAATGGGGTGCCAGGCCTCCTCCAGGGGATTTTCACAACCTAGGGATCAAACCTGCATTGGCAGATTCTTTACCACTCGCGCCACTATATTGCATAATAAATTCAATATTTTCAATAAATTGAAAGATGAGTTATAGCAAAGGTGGATATGTATTCCCCAAAGGTTTTGTGAGTACTGATTTCACTGTGAATAATATTTTCATAAATCTTTAGAAAACTACTTAAACTATCTCTCACTTTCAATTTAGTAGGATATACCTACTCATACACTGGAATAAAATACTCCTAACATGACACTTTGTCCCAAATGAATAGTGAAAATTCAAAAGAAAAAAAAAATCCTGTGAGAGATTGTGTCCCATGAGGTAGAAATTATAAGTTAATAAATCATCAAGGCAATTTTAAAATAACTTTTTGGATTATAATGACATGTATTGATGGGCCTACACAATAATGATAACCAAGATTAGATAGTGTGGAAAGTATCTTTATTGAGCTCCTTATTTTCTGTGACCAATTTCCTATTTCATAATTTTAAAAAATTTTGACCTAATAAATTAATATAGCTTAGCCACCTCTGAAGGGAATTACTACTTATGACCATGTCTTTTTCTTACCAAAATGTAGTTGAATATTGCCTATGCCCAAAATTCATTTAATTAGATGTGACAAAGAAACAAAGACTATAGTTCTCCACTATTAAGGAACAAAGACTACATCTACAAGTCTTCTTAGGGAAACCTATATGCTCTATGACTTATGACATTCAACCTCATGCAGTAAAGAATGTCACTTCCTGGCAATCCAGTAATATTAACAAATGTGGGAGTCTTAGAGAAAATAATACTGATGAAAATGATAAAATCTCTTTCACTCATAAAGGTAATTTACAACTCTCGAGGCTTTACAAAGCCTCCAGACAGAAGTTGATTCTAAAGCTTTACTCACATGTAGCTCTAGCTTCATTATATACAAAAAGAAAGTATTTACATATTAGTCAACACCTCTTGTTACACCTATATAAATTAACTTGCTCAAATAAAACAAGGTATCAATTAAATTAGTCATGATAATTTTATTCCTCTTACCAAGTAACTAGCAAAGGTATGACTATTGATAGATTCTGGTCAGTGACGTACTAGCAAAAATCTGACTGGAAGTAGGGAGACAGTACGGAAAAGATATCTTTGTTAACAAAAAGAGACACACAGAAAATCCTCTCTCCTTCTGCTATTATCAGGCTAATTGTGGTGACAGGAACTGCTGCAGCCATTTTGCAACCATGAGGACAAACCACAATGCTAAGCAGTAAGGAACCTTAGGTTCTTGAGCCAGACTTCCTGTTATATGTGATACATTTTCTTTTCTTTTTATATGCCAGCATTTATTTCTTTTTTATTAAACTTTTAATTCTGTATTGGGGTACATTTTCTTTTCTTTTTACATGCCAGCATTTATTTCTTTTTTATTAAACTTTTAATTCTGTATTGGGGTATAGCTAGTTAACAAACAATGTTGTGATAGTTTCAGATGAACAGAGAAGGGACTCAGCCATACTACAGTTTCTTTTTTGTGTACGTCAATTGAATGGGGATTTTCTTTTTCTTGTAGCACAAACCAGATGTTCTATTAAAGACTCCAATTAACTCTATTACCATCAGGATTCTGGAGCTAAAAGTAATCAAACCAGGTAAACAGTACCAACAATGTAAAGTGTCCTGGACACTGTATTCGCTCTGAGATTTTATAATAGAAGATACGTATATAAGTAGAAGGAGAGAGTGCTGCAGGGCATATATGTGGCACTGAAATAGTGAGAGCCAAAAGGTAGCCCCTGGATCCAGATAGAAAAGATGCTAACACCCCCAAAGAACATAACAGAGGTGAGGTGAACTAGTATATGCTTCCAAGGATATAGTTAAAAGCTCATGTGATGAGAAAAATCATAACACAGAGAAGCATCTTCAGAAACATGTATTGCTTTCACCTGTGCCAAGACCATGAATGACATAAAACTGCGTTTCTATAATGCACACACATTAGGAAGTACAAAGCCTGAGGTTCTTGATTTGCGTAGAGATAGTTGTGCTCCTCAAGATGGCTTACTGCTCGCTAGGTGCCTTGGGCAAGACCCCAGTGGCAAGCTCCAGAGGCACATAGCACCCTTGGAAACATCTACACATATCATTTCTCATCCAGTAGGTTGAAGGGTAGTGTGTGATACAAGAAACAAGACTGGGCATCTAATTGAGAGCTCTAGGGCTTCCCAGGTGTCACTAGTGGTAAAGAACCTACCTGCCTATGCAGGAGATGTAAGAGATGCAGATTCAGTTCATGGGTCTGGAAGATCCCCTGGAGGAGGGCATGGCAACCAACACCAGTATTCTTGCTTGGAGAATCCCATAGAGAGAGGACCCTGGCAGGCTTCAGTCTACTGTGTCACAAAAGAGTTAGACATGACTGAAGCGACTTGGCAGGCTAAGGCTTATTTCTCAGCACACAAGCAATCTTGTTTTATACGATGTGGTAATTTCATGTACCATCAGGAGCCCCTAGCAGTTCTTCTGTTTTTGTATATAAGGAACCCCCTTCATTTTTGTTTCAGAAAAATAATGTTCCCTAATGGACATGGAACAACAGACTGGTTCCAAATTGGGAAAGGAGTACATCAAGGCTGTATATTGTCACCCTGCTTATTTAACTTATATGCAGAGTGCATCATGTGAAATGCTGGGCTGGATGAAGCACAAGGTGGAATCAAGATTGCCAGGAGAAATATCAATAACCTCAGATATGTAGATGACATCACCCTTATGGCAGAAAGCAAAGAAGAACTAAAGAGCCTCTTGATAAAAGTGAAAGAGGAGAGTGAAAAAGTTGGCTTAAAACTCATATTCAAAAAACTAAAATCATGGCATCCAGTCCCATTATTTTATGGCAAATAGATGGGGAAACGATGAGAGACTTTATTTTGGGGGGCTCCAAAATCACTGCAGATGGTGACTGCAGCCATGAAATTAAAAGACATTTGCTCCTTGGAAGAAAAGCTATGACAAACCAAGACAGCATATTAAAAAGCAGAGACATTACTTTGCTGACAAATGTTCATCTAGTCAAAGCTATGGTTTTTCCAGTAATCATGTATGGATGTGACAGTTGGACTCTAAAGAAAGCTGAGTGCCAAAGAATGGATGCTTTTGAACTGTGGTGTTAGAGAAGACTCTTGAGAGTCCCTTGGACTGCAAGGAGATCCAACCAGTCACTCCTAAAGGAAATTAGTATGCTGAAGCTGAAACTCCAATCCTTTGGCCACCTGATGCAAAGAACTGGACTCATTTGAAAAGACCCTGATGCTGGGAAAGACTGAAGGCAGGAGGAGAAGGGGACGACAGAGGATGAGATGGTTGGATGGCATCATTGATTCAAGTTTGAGGAAGCTCCAGGAGTTGGTGATGTACAGGGAAGCCTGGCGTGCTGCAGTCCATGGGGTCGCAAAGAGTCCAACATGACTGAGCAACTGAGCTGACTGAATGGAAAGATAAATTAAGATTATTGGGTCTAATTAACCACTTCACACAAGGAATCTAAGGCTGAGAAAAGTCTTGTGACTTTTTCAGGATCTCAAGCCAGCACTAGCACCTACATCATTTCTCTCACCCACAATATACTCTTGCTCCCAATAAACACAGTTTGACTTAATTTGCCAATAATTCATTTTGTCAATATTATTTTTACTTTGATTGTATATTCAAAGATGGTAACAACTTTATTTACAACCAACTGGGAACTAATATAGTTTTCAGACTCTTTTTTTCGGTTCAATGGTGGAGCAAAAAATAAAAGCCCCAGGATCTACTGTATAGCACAAAGAACTCTACTCAATACTCTCCAATGGCCTACATGGGAAAAGAATCTAAAAAAGAGTGATATATGTATATGTATAACTGATTCACTTTGCTGTACACAAACTAACACAACATTGTAAATCAACTATACTCCAATAAATTAAAAAAAAAAACAAGAATTAAACCCTGACAACCACAAAGAAAATAAATACTAAAAAGGTATAAATCTAATGAAATATGTATACTCTTTGCTACTCTCTCATAATGCCAGGTCCTTCAAAATAATATTTTAGAAGATTTGAAAAGCTTCAATATTAGAAACATTCACAGAAATTATTCTTATTAACCTCAGAGGTGTTCTTACCACACATGTATATATGATCAGAGGTCCCTCTAGGTCCACAGAAATTAGCCAGTAGTTAATGTTTACATACTGTTGACACAATCCTAATCGTTATCTGATAAGTAGCTCAACAAAGCTCATGTAATTAATGAATCTGATGCTTTTTGCTAAAATTTAAGGATTTCTACAGGCTTCCAATGGAAAAAGCTGACCTTACAAAATGCCAGTTTTATACACCCAGCTGTAATTGTTTGAATGGCGAGACTGCCATTTCAACGTTAAACTTATTGATCTGGCAACCTCATTACAAGTTGATCTATGAAAGATTAACTGAAAACTATGTTGCATGATGAATAATCCTAACGTTATAGAATAACTCAATTGCAAGATCTCTAAGAGGTGTTCTGAAAGTCTCACAGTTTGTCACAGGCTCTTGCTTGACATAAGTGACTATTGTTAGGGCTTGACAACTGTTAGCTGTACAGAGATTCGAGTTGTTTAACTGGCTTGGAGCATCATCATTTGATGATGCAAGAGAACAATTCTCTTGCCCTGAGAATCAATTAGCAAGTGCTCAGTGTCTCTTGGACTCTGGCATCCTATTATATTCTCTAGATGGGTAGATATATTTAGGAGCATATAAAATGCCACTTCTCAACTTCCAAACAAGCTTACTCCGTTTTTAATTAAATTTCTCGAAGCAGTTTGTCAACCTTGGCATTTACACACAGAACATTGACAATTATGTAAACATTCTTAAGAGATCTGTTTAGAATGTTTCGAGCTAAGAAGCACAATGCCAGAGAAAGGGCAAAATGAAAACACTAATGCGGTCTTGCTCACATCACAGCTCTGGAAACAAAAGCCGTTCAGCAGAGCATCCCCACAGACGGGAATTGTGCTCACGCTTCACACCCATCCGGTAGACTGAGGGAGAGGGAGGGAGCCACGGGGAAGGGGAGACACGTTGAAAGCATGGCCAGGCACACTGGCACACTTCCTGGGGAGCTGTACAATTTATTTCTGGAAAAATATTTAGAAACCCCTGTAAGAACAAGCAGTATCCACTAGGGGCCTAGTGCTTAGAGCTAGTGTCACCGGCGAAGCCTATTAACAATTCCTGGGAAATAAAAACAGTCTAGGTAATTAAATTAGTCTAACCTTCCCCCCACCACCCCCGCCCTTTTCCTTTGTGCTTAGTCTAGTCTCACTTGCTCACAGGGGGCCGCATGCAGAGGCCGTGGACGCGACACTTCAGTTCGGGTGTTCAGTCCAGCATGCCCGGTGTGAAATGACACGCTGACACAATTCCGCGTGTAGAAGCATCAGGAGCAGCACCTCAGCCTAAGATGGCGGCGGTGGCAGGCCGTGTGCAGGGAGGCTGCCCGGACACGGTTTCTGAGGCAAGTCCAGCACAGCCCTGCGGCCTCGCGAGAAGCCCTGGTCCTTCCCGGTGAGCAGATCTCTGTATAGCAGCCCCGCCTTCTGAGAGAGCGAGTCCTCAGGGCAGAGGGTTCACCTGTCCACTCTTTGATCAATTAACAAGACTTTCCTTCGCTTCAGAACCAAATTTGGTCTCCTTCTGCGGGTGCGAGGGACCCCAGGCAGGAGGGCCTGGTTGGACCCGGCTGGAAAGGTCGGTAACACTAGCCCAACATTCCTATCAGAAGGGTACAGGGAGATGAAGGGAGGGAAACAGAGACAGAGATAGGACTAATGCTGATACTACGTTCCTATAAAGGAAAATGCAGCAGCTTGTAAATATCGTTCTCTGAAACAGAAATGTCACCTGGGTTGTGAGTATAGATGAAGTCAGAGGAGTAACTCTCACCAGATGTGGCAAGGCACTTCCAAGGGTCTCTTCTTGCTCTTGTGGACACACAGGGCCGCTCCCATGCATGTTCCCTGGGCACTGAGCCTCCATCCGCTGGCACCTTAAGTGTCCAAGGGGTACTGCCTCGTGGAAGGGCCACAGGGCTGCCTCTGGGAACCTACACCCTCCTGTTTGCCATTGCCGCTCCTCGGACCCTCACAGTGCACTCAGAGCTCCACAGAGGGGGAAATATCTTCCTTTCCTTTTTAGGTGACATTCAGTCAGAGGTGTTGCTAATCAGCGCAGCTTTTCTACCAGGGACTTGCAGGGTTTTGGTCACAGAGCCGTTGGCTGTTTACTTCCAGGCCTCTGTTTAGTGCACAGACTTGGGCCAAGAGCTAGTCGAGTGAGAGAAACCGCAAACCCTGCTCAGAAATCCTCTCCTTCTGGGAACCAGGGCTCCAGGGTGCAGGGTACCGGCTGCCTCATTGTCCTTGGGTTGAAGGGTCTTGACTCCAGCACACTGGGCTCTTGTATCCACCCTCCCCTCCAAATCCACCAGATACCCAGAGACACCAGAGTCCAGAATTAGAGATATTTTCCATGTGTTTCTCCTCTATATCTCATTTTAACACCCTTACTACATAAACAAAAATGTATATAATGTGCTCACAGCATAATAATAAATGAAATGCCTGTTATAAAACCACCCGACTTAAGTAGAACAGACCCACTACTACCCTGTGTTCCTTTCCTGTCCCAGGCTTGGGCTCCTAGCAGGTATAACCTTTCTTGAATGTCAGTTTTCTCATTTTCTTGACTTTTTTACATATACAGTTTTATCACATATGCTTATACTCTCTTATTCCTAATTTTAAAAGGAATACTTCTAATAATTACTTATGGAAAATATTTGTTATTGGCAGATATTCTTTATCAGATTAAGGCAATTCTATTTCACTAAGAGTTTTTATTTAGAATGTTTAATTTTACCACATGCTTTTTCTGCCTCTGTTGAAATGATCATGTTTTCTTTTTCTTTTACTCTATTAAAATGCATTCCTGGAATAAACCCAGAAATTTGAAAGCCCATTGGTTTATCTCTTCTTTTTAGAATATATGACTAGGCTCAGTTGTTAATGTTTGTTTGGGATTTTTAATCTACATTCATAAATGTAATTGGCCTGAGGTTTCCCATGCTATATTTGTGTGGTTTTGATATCTAACTTATAAGTGTCATAGCTTATGTCATGATTTAGAGTTTCCTAAAACTCTGATAGGACTTGCCTGTAATTAATTAGAGCCTTCTCTTTAAGGATATCTTTACTGATTCTCTATAATTCTAGTTATACTTTTTTCCTTCGAAATTTGTCAGTTATCTAAATTTTCAAGTTAATTGGCACAAAGTTGTGCATGATATTCTCTTGTTATCTTTTAAGTCTTTTCTCTGTCTATATGTATGTTCCCCATTTCATTCCCTACCTTATTTGTGCCTTTTCCATTAATATATCTAAATAAATAGATTCTTTATAAAGAATCAATTTTGTTGGCTTTAAGTCTGTTAGATGTTTGTTTTCTGTTTCTTTGATTTCTACTCTTCCTTCCTTATACTTTTTAAAGAATTGTTTTATTTTCTAGTATCTTGTTGCTTAGTCGCTAAATCATGTCCAGCTCTTTTGTGACGCCATGGCCTGTAGCCTATCACGCTTCTCTGTCCAAGGGATTTCCCAGGCAAGGATACTGGAGTGGGTTGCCATTTTCTTCGCCATCCTAGTATCTTAAGTTAGGAGTTTTGCTTACTAATTTTCAGAGTATTCTAATGTAACCTTTAATGCTATAAATCTCTTACGTATTGCTTTTGCTCCATCTCATAACAGCTGATATCTATTATCATCATGGATGATACTAAAATTTTAAATCTCCCTTATGATATATTCTCTCAATCTTCAGATGTATGGAAAATTTAATCTTATCTTTATGGAATTTCAGTCAGAAAACAAAATGTGGTTTACATAATATCAGTTCTTTGAAATTTGTTGAGAATTGCTCTATGGGCTAACACATGGTCAGTTTTTGTAAAGTATCCACATGTGCTCAAGAAAAACATGTTATTGAAGTTTATTGCACATCACACTAATTGCCCAACACATCAATATTTTGTTCAGGTACTCTGTATCTTTACTAATTTTTCATTTAACTTAATAATTGAGAGAATTAACTTACCTATTATAATGGATTTGTCCCTTACTCTTTTTTCATATAATTTGATGCTATTTTACTAGTGCACAAATTTAGAACATATGTTCCCAGTAAAAATGATCCTTTTATTATGTAGTGATAATGTTTTTTGTCCCAAGGTATCTATCTCCTCCTTATATACCATTCTCAGCTTTTATTTTGTTAGTATTTGTCAGGTGTATTTTTCCACGTTTTAATTTTCAATGCAGCATGAGTTTCATGCTGAGTCAGGGAAGAAATGAACTTTTTTAGCATTTAAACCAATAATAAAATTTTAGGATTTTTTTTAAAGACATTTCAAGTTATTTTTTTAACATAAAGGAATTTGTTAGTTTTACATGTCAAATGAAAACTAATCTAAGACAACAGGTCCATGGCTCAATCAGCCAACACTCTTGCCTGAAAACAACTGACATTGTCTTCCAATCTGTTATTCCCATCTTTTGGACCTTTGCTTTAACAATTTTGCCTAGACTCCTAATGTATCAATTTTATCATTTAAAAAACTTTGTGACTTTTCTGCTCACTTTATTTTCAATAACTTTTAAAAACCATAAACAGTAAAACCCACCCCTTACCCCACGTTAAACCCCAAGGGCTTCCCTGGTGGCTCAGAGGTTGAAGCGTCTGCCTACAATGCGGGACACCTGGGTTCAATCCCTGGGTCGGGAAGATCCCCCGGAGAAGGAAATGGTAACCCACTCCAGTATTCTTGCCTGCAGAATCCCATGGACAGAGAAGCCTGGTAGGCTACAGTCCAGGGGATCGCAAAGAGTCGGACACGACTGAGCGACTTCACTTTCACTTTCACCCCAAGTTAAGATGTTGAATTTCCTTTTCATGTTTAGTCCATGCATACAAACAATATGCCTATCTCTGTAGAAACAGAGACAGATTAGATGAGGGACCCAGACAGACCTAAATTTAGATCCAGGTTGCCGTTTTCCATGTGGCACTGCCAAGATTAATGGGTTGTTAAATCATCTCTTTCGGTTGTCCTGGAATGTTGTGTAGGGCTCTGCGACAGAAAAAGCAATCGGATCACCGGTGCTGAGAAGACGAAAAGCACCCAATTGGAAGGCACCCGGATGGTGATATCACCCGCGGTTCAGCGCGAGCTCCCTGCCGGCTGGGAGGAACACTCAGCTCGGGGAGTCAAGTGGAGACAGGGAATTTGGGAGGTCAGCGGGACAATGGTGTGACCCGGCTGTATCTGGAGTCCTGTATGTGGATGCGGGAAGTCCGAGGCACCGGGGACCGGGCCTCGAAGGCAAAATATGCCTGTCTGTGATCACCCTTCAAGGGCCCTCCCAAAGAGCTCTTGAAGGAGGAACGAAGGCTAGAGTCCAGGGTGTGGGGTCACCTTCTTCTGTGGTCAGGGTCTCCTATGACCCCGGGCGCCAACTCAAGAGGCTGTCTGAACCAGGTTACAAATAAATTACATTTGTTATCAGAACCCCTGAGTTTCGGAGATAATAATAGTAGCTATCCCACAGAATTTCTGGGAGGACTCAAAGAGATAATAATAAAGTACTTTTTCTGGGTGTTCTCTGGACCCCCCTCCTCAACTTTGGCTCTTGGAATCCAACACAGCTCTTAAGGATGCACAGTCCTTATCCTGGCAAGCCACTTTCTCAGACAAAATCTCTTTTTAAAAAAATGACCCCAAGCTATTCTTTACCCAAGCTCAACATCTGGTGCCCAGATTCTGTGCCGTGGACCAGCCAGGCCAGCGAGAAGGGGAGGGGGGTGGGGGAATTACTTGCCAGGCACTGCCCATGTGCAGCCTCCCTCCAGCTGTCTTCTTCAGCTCCCTAGCCTGGGCCAAGACACCCTGCAAGCCCTTCACCACGTGTGTTGCAGAGTAGGGGTTGTGGGGAGAACTTAAAAGCATGGCTTTTTAAGGAATTCTCCAGGCAAGAATACTGGAGTCGGTAGTCATTCCCTTCTCCAGGGGATCTTCCCAACCCATGGATTAAACCCAGGTCTCCTGCACTGCAGACTGATTCTTTACTGTTTGAGCCACCAGGGATCTTATATATAAGATCCCTTATAGCTTTTCTAAACCATTCTCAAACCACATTTTAACACCACATTTCCTGGAGGTGGTGAGGGTCAATCTAGTCTTCCTCTGATCATGGCTCCACATCCTTGAGCTCTAAAAAGTTGTGCACCTTATTCACTGATCTCTAAACACATCAATCTATGAAGTTTGTTCCACATTTGAAATCCTTCAGCCAAGAAAATAATCCTCAAGTGAAAACCACCTTTTTTTTTTTTTTTAATTAGTCACTCTTCATTTGAATGCTCTAGTTTGTTGGGTTTTTTTTTTTTTTGGTCTCGTTTTTGTTTTGTTGTGCAGCAGAAAAAACTGTAGACTGAAGTAGAGGAAAGGGGAAATATAAAACTTTACAGGCAAAGAGGGATAATTACTTCTGTTGTATTTGTCTTTTGGATTGGATTACTGTGATTGCAAACGTTATTTCTCTTTCTTCAGCTCTACAGACATATCAGTCCAAGTGTCAATGATATTTAGACCAAGGATAGCCATGAAGAGTCGGACACGACTGAGTGACTTCACTTTTCACTTTCATGCATTGGAGAAGGAAATGGCAACCCACTCCAGTGTTCTTGCCTGGAGAATCCCAGGGATGGGGGAGCCTGGTAGGCTGCCGTCTGTGGGGTCGCACAGAATCGGACACAACTGGAGCGACTTAGCAGCAGCAGCAGCAGCCGCAGCCATGAAGAAAAGAAAGAAAGCCAAAGAGAAGAAAGCTGACAGGCAGGGAATAAGAGCCAAGGAACAGGAGTCAGAAAGGTCAACATTTCCAAGGGCTTCAGAGCTCACAAGAAAAATGGAATTGAGGGTCAGTGCCAGGCAAGGGAGCAGGAGCCAGAAACTACAAGAGGCAAGCACACCTGTTGCTAAGGCGCTCGCTGTGGCAGGTGGAATTTCCTGGAGAGCCACACCAATATTCATCCCTTTCCCAGGCTCGTCTTACAATATCACTGATGCTTCTCCAACAAGAAGTGGGGGCTGTATTCAGGACAAATGGCAAGTATGAATGTAGAATATATATCTTCAGACATTCATTCATTCAGACATTCTTAGTTCATACTATGCTTCCCTGATAGCTCAGTTGGTTTTAAAGTCTGGTTTTAAAAAGAATCTGCCTGCAGGGAGACCCCGGTTCGATTCCTGGGTTGGGAGGATCCACTGGAGAAGGGATAGACTACCCACCCCAGTATTCTTGGGTTTCCCTTGTGGCTCAGCCAGTAAAGAATCCACCTGCAATGTGGGAGACCTGTGTTCGATCCCTGGGTTGGGAAGATCCTCTGGAGAAGGGAAAAGCTACCCAGACCAGTGTTCTGGCCTGGAGAATTCCATGGACTGTAGAGTCCACGGGGTCGCAAAGAGTCAGACACGACTGAGTGACTTTCACTACACTTCACTTCAGACATTCAAGTACTCACAAAGTATACTTTCCATAACCCTTTCTTAGGAATTTACTTGAAGATGACTTCCAGCAAAATAAGGAAATTATCTAAGAGGAAGACCTGAGATTTAGGAAACAGATTTTACCTAAGAGAAGGAAAGTCCAGAATGAGAGCTGTACAGAATGATAAAACTCTAGGAGAGATGTTCAGGTTTAAGCATTGGGGGTAGGGTGAAGATGGGATTCAAGAGATTTTTTTTCTGAGAGTTTGGGACATTTAATTGCAGGTCATTCTGTAATACTAGATTTTCCCAACTATGTATTCTTTATAAAAATTAAAAACTATCTTATCAAATAATATTGATATTCTTCATAATTTGTGGTATATACTTATGGCTATTTCTTTGCTTAGCTCTTATGAAGTTTTCTAGTTTTCTACTTATTTTAATCCTTTTTTCAGTGGTTGCACTGGTATAGAAAAAGTCTGGTTTTAAAATGTAGGATAAATAAGATTTCATGAAGGTCTATAGCCAAAGTATCAAGTTGGGCCATTTAAAAGGATAACCTAATGTTTAACAGATCATAAGCAGAAAGCACAGGGCTTAGTCTCAGATTCAGGTTTGTTTAGGATTACAGAAGAGATACAATAAATAGGAACCAAGACAGAATCAGAGGTGTGGAGAAATCAGAACCCTTGTGCACTGTTGATGGCACAGCCACTGTGGAAAACAGTACAGAAGCTCCTCAAAAATTTTAAAAAGAATTACTACATGGCTCAGCAATTCCAACTTCTGGGTATATACCCAAAAGAATTGAAAGCAGGATCTTGAAGAGATATTTGCAACATTCATGTTCTAGCAGCATATTCACAGTAACTAACATGTAGAAGCAACCCCAGAGTCCACTGACATGAATGGTGGTTGCCAGGGCCTGAAGGAGGGGGAAATGTGGAATCATTGTTTAATAGGTATTGCATTTCAGTTTTTCCAAAAGAAAAACGTTTTAGAAATAGATGGTGGTGATGGCTATAATTATGAATATAATTAATACCACTTAACTATGCACTTACATATAGTTAAGATGGTAAATTTTGTTTGGTGAATTTTACCATCATTTGAAAAAATCAGAAAAAAAAACAAGATGAGTGGGCAAGGTGAACTATAATTTGGACAGTGGGCAAAGGTCAGCAATTTGAGCAATTACCAAAGGTGGATAGTACTGAAGACAGCAACATAGTCTGTATATTCCCTACCTCTGTCCCAAGGCAGCAAATATAATACAGATACCCTAACACACACCCACACACACCCACGTGTTAACTCAGTTCCCCATGACTGTATCTCATTTTTTCAGTTAAACATATTTTAAGAACCAACCATTACCCTCTTGTCCAAAAGTGGGTAATGATCCCAATAACTGAATTACTGACACCTGAAAACTTCATCATCTACAGTTTTTTTCTTTGCACACACAATTTTATTTGATTGACTATACTTTGAGGTTTTAGTCAGTTATTTACTGCCATTTTATAGATAAGGAAACTGCAGCGCAGATATGTCAAGTAACTTGACTGAGATCATACTTCTACTACATTTGCAGAGCCAGTAAAATTAAAGCACTGTTTGTCCACACTTTACATAAGGAGTATCACATGGAATGAACATATCTACATAAAGTTTCAATAAATGTATTTTCCATGTATGTAGCCATATCATTCAAATGTATATAGACAGGAATAAAAACTTATCGAGTGTGGCAAATCTAATGTTGACATATAAATTTTAGGTAAACTTGAAAGTACCCTTAAGGATCCCTTACATCTCCATTGGTTTTATATACATAACCCAAAGCAGTGATTTCCATGCATGCTAAAATTTGACTTATCAATGTCCTAAACCTATGAAAGGCACAAAAGGGAGTATTCAGATGGCCAAAAAGTTCATTCAGGTTTTTCCACATTTTATGGGAAAACCCAAACTTTTCAGCCAACCCAATGTATTTAAGATGTCAGGGCAGTTAAACAACTTTGCCTTTAGGATAGCTATGAAAACACTGACAAATGGAAAATAGATACTGCTTCTTGCAATATTTACTTCATTTTATTTAAATATTTGCCTTTTATACACTTACTCATTCTTTTTTTTTTTTTTGCCACACCAAGCCACTTGTGGGATATTAGTTTTCAGACCAGGGATTGAACCTGTGCCCTCAGCAGTGAACGTGCAGAGTCCTAACCGATGGACCGCCAGAGAATTCTACTTACTCAGTCTTTAATACTATATGTTGCTGAGGTGATTAAAGAAGCTAGTGGAGTCACATCCCCATATCTTTCATGGGGACTGGTTTTAAAATCAGTGTATAAGTTAAATATGATGTGGCTCTACTCAAGTATTATGGCTTTATATAAACTTTATCAATGGATATTTAAAAGTACAATTTCTAGTGTGCAATAGTCAGTAAAATTGTCTTCTTGCCTTTAGAAAGAGGACAGAAAAGTTGATAACACTTAGGTGAAGTTATAATGTCAATTAAGGAGTGGGTGAAGGAAGAAAAACCACTATAGTGAAAATAACAGACATTCAGAAGGATAGGAAGAACATCCTAGTCTAACAGTGTCACAAGGGCCAGTCAAAAGCAGGTGATAAAGAGAAGTCCTGAAGAAAGAAGATTGAGAAGAAAGGATTAGATTTGGTCATTGGTGATCTACAGTAATAATTCCATAAAATAAGCTGCTCTGGACAGTAGGAACTCTGAGAAACTGAAGTGACTCCAACTTTCAATGATAAACAGCAGTAGCACACCCAGACATGCTGAAGATAATTAGCTTTTGTTTTTGTTTTTTTAAAGCGGCTCTGGAAGGCTCTGAGATGATGCATTAAGTATAAGCTTAGGAAACTTTCATCCCCCAAGCAAACAAAAAGAAAATGGGTAGGACTACAACGTAAGTGCTGGAGTCAAGATGGGATTCCATGGGATTCAAACAGAAAATTAAGTGCTGGCAATTATCTTCCCTCATAAAATGAAAGCAGATAACACACACATGCACATGTACTCCAAGATAAATCCACAAGAGAAAGAAATTTAAAATTTTGTCAAATTCAGGCAAGAAAAAAAATCTTTAACAAGAAACACAACCTAAAATGCATGCTAGAGAAGCATTGCAAGGTTCAAGTTTAGATGTGGAAGACTATTAGAAAATCTCTGAATATCTGAAAGGAATTCTAGAAACAGAACAGAGAAAATGAAGGGGAAAAAATAAGTAGTAAAGATAGTGATATGGTATTTTAAAATCAGATGAGAAACAAAATGGCAGAGGGAAGCTGGGAAAGGAGTATCAAATACTTGTATCAGGCATAGAGCTTTTAACATCCCAACTTTGAAATATATGAGTTAAAACTGATATAAGGAGAAATGGATAAGTTCATGGTCTTCATTGGCCACATAAAAAGACTATCTCCTAAACTAATAGGTTTGACAGACAATAAAACCAAGATATATACATTTAAATAACCAAATATGTTCAATCCAGAACATTCATACACACACACACAAAATTTGGTACACAAAGCACTGTGAATAAAGCTAAACAAACCTTCTTTTCAGACACATATGGAAACATGCAACAAAAATTTCTTCACACAGACCAAGAATCAAAATTACACAAGTGACATTCTTGGCCTACATTTAGTTAAATTAGAAGTTAATCACAAAAAGATAACAAAATAACCAACCCCCTCCCCTCAATCCTACCAACATTCAGAATTTTTCTTTTTTCAAGTTTGCAGGGAGAAAAAGCCCCACTAAGCTTAAGACTCAAAACAAAAATTATAAGCTGTTTAGAAGTGAATAGTAAGGGATAACACTACAAAACCAAACCTTTGGATTGTAATCAAGCTGTAGTTAGAAGAGCAACATATATATTAACTAAAGATTAAAGGTAATGAAGTAAGGATATAGCCCAAGAAACTAAAGAAGAATTAAAAAATTCAAGTTGAAAAAAAGGAATAAATATTATTGCAGAAATTACAGAAACATGAAACAACAAAATTGCCTACATGAAACCTCAATCCAACAAATGTTTAAATCTAGACATGCCAAGGAAAACATGAGTTACCAAAATCTCACTTCAGGAAGAAGTGGAACACTTGTAGATGAACTATAAAAGAAGCTAAAAAGATGATAAAAGTTACAGCTCCTAGAAAAGCTTTCAAGGCCCTCAAGGAGTAAGAGTAAAGGAGTGAGGGCAGACTGAGCCGGGGTTCCTTATCCATCAGCGACAATGAGGAAGAATAAGTTGAAAGGAAAATGGGAGTTTGCAAGACTGTTATGAAGTAAACCATACAAAACTACTTATGGATATTAAAGATAGATACCAACTACCCTGTCATATTCACAAATGGAAAGATTTCAATATTGTAAAAATGATCATTTTTTTCAAAACAGTTTTTTAGTTCAGTGCAATCCCAGTAAAAATCCTAAGGACTTTTCCCAGACTCTGGCAGCTTGATTTTAAAATTCATGTGGAGGTGTAAAAAGACAAAAATAGCCAAGACAATTTTGAATGGTAATATTAAGGAAGATGCCTTACTATAAAACTATAGTAATGAAAATATACTAGTTGCAGAAGAACATACATAAACTAATGGAACACAAAAAGAGAGCCTGCTGCTGCTGCTAAGTTGCTTCAGTCGTGTCCGACTCTGTGCGACCCCATAGACGGCAGCCCACCAGGCCCCGCTGTCCCTGGGATTCTCCAGGCAAGAACACTGGAGTAGGTTGCCATTTCTTCCTCCAATGCATGAAAGTGAAAAGTGAAAGTGAAGTCGCTCAGTCGTGTCCGACTCTTTGCGACCCCATAGACGGCAGCCCACCAGGTTCCCCTGTCCCTGGCATTCTCCAGGCAAGAACACTGGAGTGGGTTGCCATTTCCTTCTCCAATGCATGAAAGTGAAAAGTGAAAGTGAAGTTGCTCAGTCATGTCCGATTCTTAGTGACCCCATGGACTGCAGCCTACCAGGCTCCTCCGTCCATGGGATTTTCCAGGCAAGAGTACTGGAGTGGGGTGCCATTGCCTTCTCCCAAAAGAGAGCCTAGAACATTATAAATATTATAAATATAAGTATTATTTTATACTCCCAACCTATAAAGGCACTTGGTATATGATAGTATTTAAATCAAAGCACAAAGAATAAACCAGTAAGGAACAGTGCTGAGGTGAATGGCTATGCATTTGAAAAAGATAAAATAAGACCCCTAGCCCACAGCACACACACAGTTAATTTTAAAAGGATTCAAATCTAAAAATTAAAAGCAAACAAAAGCTCTTATGCACTGCTGGTGGGACTATAAAGTAAAACAACCTCGTGCTTTAATGAAGCATATTCATTAAGTTTAACATTTCCATTCAAAATAATTGTCTATGAGACAGGTTGTTCACTTTGGCCCTGGTTTGTAATAGTGAAAGTGTAAACAATCTGATAACAAGGATAAAAATATGAAAAATGATTATTGGTGCTATAAAAATGGATTAACTGTGGTATATAGTCAAACAATAGAATGCCTCACAAAAGCAATTAAGGGAATTTTGGACTTCATCAAATCTGACATCACGATTTAAGAAGCATCCTAATTTCAGAGATGTTGAATCATGAAAAAATAGAACAACATGTAATAAGCATGGCTATACCTATTCCTCAAATACACAGTATTGGGTGAAAAATAGGTTTCAAAATTATAGATACAATGCATTTCCCCATAAAGTTTAAAAATATACAAAATAGACCTATGCATTTAAAAATATATACATATGTAAAACAAGGATGAAAACATGAATGTAAATGATACACATTAATATCAGGATATTTATCTCCTAGTGAAGGCAATGGCACCCCAATCCAGTACTCTTGCTTGGAAAATCCCATGGACAGAGGAGCCTGGTAGGCTGCAGTCCATGGGGTCACTAAGAATCGGACATGACTAAGCAACTTCACTTTCACTTTTCACTTTCATGCATTGGAGAAGGAAATGGCAACCCACTCCAGTGTTCTTGCCTGGAGAATGCCAGGGACAGGGGAGCCTGGTGGGCTGCCGTCTATGGGGTTGCACAGAGTTGGACGCGACTGAAGCGACTTAGCAGCAGCAGTGAAGAAAAGGGGACAAATGAAAAAAGGTTATAAGTTTTAACTATATCTTTTAGTATTTTATTTCTTCTTTAAAAAAAAAATTAGGAATGCATCTTTTGCATAGTAAGTTTACTCTTAAAATATAGTAAATAAACATTGCTTGCTAAACATTCCTGAGAGATTTTACTGCTTACTCACAGCAAGAGCAGAGAACGTGTGTGTGTGTGTGTGTGTGTGTGTGTGTGTGTTGGGGGTGGGAGGAGATACTGAGAACTGAAACAAATACAGTGAAGTATTAACATCTTTTATATTTGGAGAATGAGATCATGATGGTCTGCTATATTATTTCCCAGATGCTGAAAATCTTTTTTACTGGAAAAGTGAAAAAGTAAAATTTTAAAAGGCACCAAGTACAATGTAAAATGTGAGCTTCATGAAGACTTCAGGAAGTAGATAATTCCTACATTATATAAATTGTTTTATAGAAAAATAAGAGACAGCTTTCCAACTCATTTTAAAGGCTAGCAAAACCCTTCACACCAAAACTGGAGTAAGGAGAACACAACAAAGAGAATTACAGTCTCAATACTCGACATGAACATAAGGATACTGAGTAAAATGCTGGCATGCTGGATCTAGTAGGATGACCAAGTTGGGTTAATCCTGCCAAAGCAAGCAAGAGTGATTCTATTTATGAAATCTATTAATATAATTCATTACACTGATAATTATATATTTAAAAAAACATAAACTGACATGCAAACATGGAATTCAACACACATTCCAGATTTTATTTTTTAATAACCCTGATTAGACAGAAATAGAAACTTTCTTAAACTGCAGAAGACAGGATGCTTTCTATTTAACAATGCTCTGGGGATGCCAACCAACACAATTAGATCAGAAAAACATGATGTAAGTATCAGAACAATCTGAAATACTGACAAAACTGTTTGCAGACAGTGTCACCTAACGAATCCAAGAGACTTAACTGAAAGACTCTTACAACTAGTAAAAGTTCAGCAAAGTGGCTGAAAACGTAACACAATAGGTATAACCAGTTAGAAAATAGAATAACAACGTTAGCAATGACCAAAAAAACTTGTAAAATATATGTTTTAAGATGCAAAGCCTATTCTTATAAAGAAAATAGTAAAATTATATTGAAAGGAAGGACTTTTAAAAAATCTATCTCAGTGGGCAGACTCAATATTGTAAAGATGTTGATATTCTGAGTAATAGAAAATAACCAGAATAGCAAAGAACAACAAATAAGACACTGTTAAAATTACATTTTAGGGAAATATCTCAGACTAAATATAAAACCTTATCATATTGATATAGTAACTACATTATATGTTGGTTATAGGCAAAGACAAAGAAATCAATGACACATGAGCCCAAAATCATATCCAGGTAGACAAAGATATTTAGTTCATGATACCTGTGGCATTTCAAACCAGTGGAGATAAAAGAAATTAGGCAATAAACTGTATTAAGAAAAGCAACCACACACTTAGGAGAAAATAAAGTTAGAACACAATCACACACAATATACAAAAGTAGTCCCCAGATGGGGTAAATGATTTAATGTTAAAAAAAAAAAGTATACATATTAGAAAACAGAAAAGTATTTTTAAAAATCTTGTAGATAGCACAAAACTCCAAGGCCACAGTGAAAAATACTGACAGATTTGAGCTCACGAAGAGGAAAAACTCCCAAATTATTACAGAAATAATGACAGAAGACATCAACTGGGGATTCCCTGGCAGTCCAGTGGTTAGGATTCAAATGCTTTCACAACCATGGCCTGGATTGAATCCTCTGTCAGGGAACTAAGATCCTACAACCTGTGTGATACAGTTAAAAAAAAAAAAAGCTTAAGAAGATAAGTGAGTCACCAGAAGGTAACTTCCACAGATTTAACAAGCAAGTAAATAATGTGAGAATATGTACAGAGCTCATGGAATAAAAAGTAAACTCACTTTATTATATATGCTAGCCAAAACCTACAGTACTTTTTATAACAAAATGTAACTCGGTATAGCTAAAGTCCATAACCCATCCCTACCTCCTCCCTTTTTGCCCAGAGATGAGTAACAACAACGATAAAAAGAAACAGTTAAATAGAAAAACAGGTAAATACAAACAAGTAGTTCATGGACTAGAAAGAGCCAATCAAAAAGAAAACATATGTGACAATGGTCTTTCATTTCTAATTGGAGAAATGCAAATGAAAACAAAGTAATTTTTATCAGCTGACAGAAGTTAAAACCAGCATTAACTGGTAGACTTTGGGGAAAGCAATTTGGCAAAACTTAAAATTTCAAGGAACTCCACAATCCTCTACACTGGAGTCTATTTCTTATAGGAAATCTGGCACTTCAGCACAAAGACATACAGGAAAGATCATTTACTGCCTCATTTGTAACAGTGAAAAATGTAAATAACTCAAATGCCCATCAATAGAACATTGATTAAATAAATCATGGCATAACTACACAATGAATTTTATGCAGCTGTTAAAAGTGTGCAATAAACCCATATGTGCTGATAGCTTTGTAAGTAGAGGAAAAAATGGTAGAAGGGCATAACATGGTCCCACTTACATAAAAACAAAAGCTATACAGGTATGCATGAGGAAGTGTAACTGAAATCCTGATCAGGTGAAGGGTAATTTTCATATTTTTGCTCTGAATTTGTGTTTCCACCTCCTTTCTCTGGTGAAATATTTAGGAAGTACATATGTTAAGGTTTCAAATCAAAAAAGATGTTCAACTGGCTGTTAGTTACTGTGAACACTGTCTTTATCTGACTAATGAAACTATAGAACTCATCTAACAATTACTAATTATGAACAGTCTGAGGCTTGATGACAAGGTAATTGCTTCTTCAGAGCAAACTACTAAGCTAATCTTAAGAGTTAACTAATTGGACTCCCTATTTATAGCCCGTTAAACTGTATTACACATTCTTCTAAAGCTGTTGCATTAAAATTCCTAACATTAATAGTTTAATAGCTTCTTTTGCTCTAAAAAGTCATGGGTAGCTCCCTGAACTGGCTTTGTAATTCAAAGCCCCACACCATGTTCTCCCAAGCTACTTTTGCACAGGTTATCTCCCCACTACCCAACCACAACTCAGAAAGCTCTCTTGAGCCAAGTTGATTGATCTCACATCCCAAATGAACACTTTTAGTATGCAGCACCCTCCAAACATTCACATACCATCTATAAAGGGTGAACAGTATCATCTCCTCTCCAGGATTTTTATTCATGATACCTATAGGCCCCCAGGGGGTACAGAAGACTATCTAGTGAGACCAGTTAAACCCATCTATTCAAGAATGGAAGCTGTCACGTAAATAAAACTTACATTTTTATCCATCACTTTCTAGGATCTCAGTCTGAAGCATCGAATATGCTTTCAGTAAAAAGCAAGCAGTATTGGTTTCAGTAAGTTATTAGTATTTGAATTCTAGTCCAAATGAGCAGCATAAAGATCACTTCAGACCATCAACTCTGACTGGCTCTACCCTGTGACCTTTGGGCAAGTCTAGGTTGCTTTGTAAAATGTTGAAAATATACATTTCTCAATGGGAGATATAGTAATAGGGTATCCAATAAAATGTGGCCCAGTATTTCCTTGACTGGGAAATTCCAACATAATTTGAGAACTGTATCATGACTTCTTTAAGACACATTAACATTTATTCCATCAATTGGTTTGATGATTAATATCTGAGATAGCAGAAAGAGAGCACACTTCTGGAGTAAAACAGATGTGATCAACCCCTCTGGCATCACTTCTAAGATGAGGAAGCTTGAGTAAACCACTCTCTGACCCTCAAGTTCCCTCATCTGTTAAGGAGCACACCATCCACTACCACACTGAGCTACAGTGAGGGCGGGCTACGTGACCTAGTACACGGAAAGCCTTTAGTAAGGCTATCTGGCACAATAAATTATCTGACTTCATCTTAAATAAAATAATGTCATGTTATTTATCTACATTTTAATAAGGTAAATTTAGACTTATTCAATGAGTGTTCTTGACTACTAAGTACAAGGCACTGTGCTGCGTGCTGGAGATAAAACTAGTGAACAGAAACCCCATCTCTGTCTTCATGTAACTTACAATGTTGGAGGCAGTAAGACCATCCAAATACCAACTGGGCTAAGAGGCTCTATAAAGAAGTAAACTAAGAGGGCATACAATAGTAGGGTTTGTCCTCATCACAGAAACCTACAACAGCTTCCTCGGGGAAAATTCTTGTTGTGTGAGTATGAGACAACTAGATGCAGCAGAAAAAGGAAGAGGGCTTCAGGCACAAAGAACAGACTATACTTTATCTTTTGAATGTCCATATCCCTTTATACGCACCCTAATACCTAATACCTAATAGCTTGTACCTCCGGCAACTAGGTGTAAGGGAACAGTGTGGCTGACACAGACTAAGAAGAAAGGTCTGGCTAGACAGGAGTGACCAAAGATGCAAAGCTGTGTAGGGCGCATTATCCTAAAGGCAACAGTGGAGTGTTAAGGGATTGTAGGGTTTACACTGCAAGATCTGTTGTTGCTGCTGCTGCTGAGAGGATCACTCTATTTCACAATGGTCTGGCTACACTGTGAACATCAATTTGAGCTCAGGCAAGAGCAAATGTGACAGACAAGTTTGGAGACAAAGACATGAGAACTTAAAGTAGAAAAATTCCAGGAGCAATCAGAAAGGAAAATCAACAGGACTTAGTGACAGATGAGAATGTAAGCATAAGGACAAGGAGGAGAAAGAGGGAAATTTCTAGGTTTCTGATTTGTGTTACTAGCTGAATACTAGCTCTACTTTCAGATGTATGAAGACGACTAGATCCCGGAAGGAAAGGTTATGCATTCAGTTTTAGACATGTTCAGTCCAACATCTTTTTATTTTTAATTAAAAAATAAATAAAAGCAGATTCAGATCTTGCCATTCTCCTACTCATCAAAGACAATGGATTCCCATCAAACTCTGAACAAAACTCCCAAGAGCACACAGGTATGGTCTAGCTCTTTGCTGGCTTCTGACTTTCCCTCCAGCCCTTTTATCCGTTGTTCACTTTCACTTCAGAAACACAGCCTTCTTGAAATCCCTAATGTGCTCATTCTCCCCTAAGGACTTTTTGTACGTAACTCTTCCCTCTGCCTATAATACTCTTTTTCCCCTCATATGGTTTGGTTCGATTCCCTCACTTCATCAAAGCCCACAATCAGATGTCACCTTCTCAGAGAACCTTCTTTGATGATCCTTTGTAAAACTACCCTCCTGTTGAGAGTCTGGGCTGGAGGGAAAAGCTGAATGAAATTATAGTCTTGCTGTGCTAAAGGGAAAGGCCTTCACAAAACACAAGTCCCAAGACTTTTGAAACAAGTTTGAGTCTAACATAAGCTGCAACCCAAGCCCAATTCCATGGATTGAGGTAATCAATTGCCTAACAGAAAACAAAGCAAATTCTCTCCTGGGGGGGTGGGGGTCGGGGGGGGAATCACATCAACTTCAATCCTTCAGTTCTTTTATGCACATTCTCCTGCAATAGAGAAAAAAATTAAAAGCCCTGTAAGGTGAGAGAAAGGAATGTGACCAGAAAAAATGTGACTGATAATGAAGAAAAAAAGAATTAGGCAATAGTATCAGGTCCACAGATGATCAAGAGTTAGTTATATAATTCCAATCTCTGCCAGTTGCATATTTTTATAAATGAGAGAAAAGCATAAAAAGAGACATTCAACAGAGAAATGAAATCTATAAAATATAACTGGACATTCTAAAACTAAAAAGTATAATGTTTGAAATCAACTAATCGGGTGGGTTACATAGAAGACTGGATGGGGCAGAAGACAGACTTGATAAATCTGAAGACGGGTTAATAGAAAATATTCAAAACAGTGAAGCACAGAGAGAAAAACAAGTAGAAAGAACAGGGAAAATGAGAGTGAAGTGAAAGTCGTTCAGTCATGTCTGACTCTTTGCGACCCATGGGATAAGTCCACGGGATTCTCCAGGCCAGAATACTAGAGTGGATAGCCTTTCCCTTCTCCAGGAGATCTTTCCAACCCAAGGATTGAACCCAGGTCTCCCACATTGAAGGTGGATTCTTTACCAACTGAGCTATCAGGGAAGCCGTATTTATAACTGGAGTGTCAGAGAGGAGTGATAATAGAGTAGAAGTAATTTGTGAGGGTTATCTTTCAAGACTGATGGAACATATCAATCCACAGCTTCAAAAGCTCAGGAAACCCCAAGCATGACAAATAAAATGAAAACCACTCAGCAAAGTCAAACTGCTAAATACAAAGATAAACAGAAAATTCTAAAAGCAGCCAGAAAAGACAGACATGTTACCTACAAAGAGCAAAAGGGTTTTAAGCTGACTTCCCAACAAAAAATACAGAAATGAGAGGACAAGAGAATGCTAACCTTTAAGCTGCCAAATAAAACTGCCCATCTGGGAATTCCACATCCAGGGAAAATACCCTTCAATAACGAAGGTGTGATTAAGACCTTTCAAACAAACAAAAAAAACCTGAATGAATTAACTGCCCCCAACCTGCACCATAAGCAATACCAAAAGTTCTTCAGGCCAAAGGAAAATGAAATACGTGGAAACACAGAACTATCTAAATTAAAAGAAAAAGGCAAAGAGAAAATTATGAGTAAACAAGTAAGAACACTGATTATTGAAAGCACTGATATTCTGACATTTAAAACCAAAAGATGTATTAAAAAAAAAAAGAACAAAAAGTAGAGGCACAGCAAATGAAGTTGAATTGTTTTCAACTTCTTGCATTGTTCATAAGGTTATAAAAACATTAATACAGGGTAGACTATAATAAGTAAAATATAGATATTGTAATCTGCAGGTTAGCCACTGAAATAATAACACAATCAGGTATAACTAAAAAGCTAGTAAAAGAGAGAATATAGCAAGAAGTACTTTACTGAGCCAAAAGAAGGTAGGAAAAGGAGAACATAAAGGAATGAAGGAAAAAAATGGCAAAAAAAGAAAATACCAAAAAAAGCTACCATATCAGTGATTAAACCAAAAATAAGTAGCCTAAACACTCTAATTAAAAAAACAAGATTCTGAGATTGGCTAAAAGAACAAGACCAAAGGATAAAATGTTTACATAATAACACGCTTTTAAACATAAGGACACAAACGGGTTGAAAATAACAGGACAGAAGTTTTGTCATGCAAAGAACAGTTACAACAAAACTGGTAATGGCTATATCGATTATCAAAGCCAGCATGATGTATTCATACAGACAACAAGTGACATTTTATAATTATAAAAGTGTCAACTCAGCATAAAAATGTAATGAGCCTAAATTTTACTGAAAAACATAGCTTCCAAGTGTATAAAACAGGTTCTCCTCCAATCATTTCTACTCTCTATCCAATCTGTCCTTTTCTAATCTCCACACTTTCTACCATATGATATGATATTAAATACTGCTTGTTGTTCTCCTTATTCCCCCACCTCTCTGTGGAGGACGTGAGCTCCGCAAGAGCAGAGACTCACTATCCTGATCACACTTGTCCTCTGTAGCCAGCCTAGCACATAGTAGGAATTCAATAAATATTTGCTGAATACATTAACAAAACTGCCACAACATTTCTTAGTGCTTACTTTTGAAGTTGATACATTTCTTTTCTTCAGTTATGCAATCATTTACATAATACTTAGTAAATCTCTGTCGGCCAAGATTTTGCATGAGAAGTTCAAACAAAAAGTTTGAAAAATGTTACTAGGAAATACACTTTTCTCTTCATGAACCAAAGGCTCCAAAAGTAAAAATCATTAAAATATGACCTCCTCCACTTAGTAAACATTTAAATATAAATGAATATAGATTCACATAAATAAAATAATACAATTATATATTAGCTTCCATGTTTATTCAACTTCACAGAAAATCCAAAAATGTGTCTGAAAATTGGTTATCTACCTAAATACCAATTGTTCATTATGGTGACATAATACTATATGGTAGGGGACATATGCCTAAGTTAAACAAATTCTTAAATTCCTGACATTCTTTAAGTGGGCAAAAGGAAATCTTAAAAATCAAACTTAACAAGTTGTAAGAAAATACAGAATGTAATTTAACCTTTAATGCCTGGAACAAGTTGTACAGCCACATTTGTAATTTACATATACAGTGGAGATCACTGAAAAAGCTTCCTGTTGCACTGCAGCAAGAAATTTTATTATAATGTAGATTAAACGGATTTGCTACAGAGTGCAGCAAGATAACCTCACTGAAGAATCGTAAGATTTTCATAGTGGAACTTGTTACAATGAGTTAAATATTTTCTTAATTTTATACAGTACATATTTTCAAAATGAACATTATCACTGAAGAGTTTGCTAACCACTGTTAGCAATTAATGTTTTACACATACTTAATTTTACTTTAGTTATAGTATGTGGCTCTCCAAATGTTAGTACATGAAATGTTAAGTTTAAACATAATAATAAGATAATCCCCTAAGATTACTCAGGACATCAAAACTTTGATCATTATTGCACCTATTTTTCTACAGAAAAATGGAAAATTTACATTGTAATCCTCCCAAAAAGTGAACAGACAAGTTACAAAATCACAGACTCATTGGCATTGAACAAAATCTACAATGAGCATTTTGTGTGAACTAATATACAGAATTAAATGTGCAATGAAATTTGGTTAACTATGATCATGCAAATAAAAATCCTCCACAATCATTTTTTCATTATGTTTTATAAAATGGTCTTAAGGATATACTTCCATAAACATTTCTGATGCAATTTAGTCAAAGACGAAAATACAAAGCTATCCCTTATTCTTTATTTTATAGATTTAAAAACATGCCTTTGTACTGCTGAAATAGAAATAGCGTGTTTGGGAGAATTGAGCTAATGACACGTTTAAAAACCAGCTGTATATTGGTCCAACATTAGCTGCCTTGATACATAGCAGCCTCCCATTATCACTGGTGTCAGTACTGTTGTAAATGAAGAATAGTTAAATATTGAGAGATTAAGACACAATTCAAAACTTTTTTTTAAATAAAAGGCCCTTTCATAAACATGAAGAAATTTTTAAAAGAAAAATAATCACATCAATTGTGAGTATACACTGGAAAATAGTAAACCTCATTTTCCAAAATAGTAGTTTCTTTATTATATCCCCCATCTATTATAACCAATCTTGGAAATATACCTTAAACATAATGGTATATTTAAATGAAAATGCTCCATTATTCACTGTGATAAATAAGTTAGAATATGATTTTCTTTTCTGATGGTAACCATGAAAAAAATGAAAGAACAGCACCTGAAATACTAAAATGAATGTAGGTAAGCATTAAGTCATACCCTATATGTTTTGGTTGAAAATACAGTTCATAAAACTGTATAAAGGATACTGCCTTTGTTTCTATATTTTGTAGATTACAACAAAGAAAAGAAGAAAGATATGCTCTAAACCCAAATAAATTTCCACTTCTCTCAATCTGGACAAGTGGAATTTCATTCAAAGTTCATAAGACTGTGGTACCTACAGTAGCTCATATAGTTGGATATATCACTCCCACCCTGCCCCTCCCCCCAAAAAACAATTTTTGGCTCCAAAATAAAGTACAATAATAAACTCTTGATGAAAAACTATGTTATGGGGCAATCTATCATATACTATGGCTAAATATGAATTTACAGAAAAGAGCACATCCCATTTTCAGCACTTTTTCATAAACATGCAACTCACTATAAAATACAAAACACTTGCTTTCAAGAACAGCTTTATAAAGACACACTGCATCAATAAAATTTTTTTCTTTCTGATTAACTTTACACTGTTATGGAGAACCGAAACATTTCTAATGTGTATATATCAGATTTTATATTATAGTGTAATAATTTGCATTTTCTGAACATAACGTTCAAGAGGAAGTATCTATACACAATAACATTCTAGACTATCAGAAACTAATTCAAATTACAGAATTTTATTGATACAGTAGATTAATAAAAACTGAAAAGGGATGATAAAACGGGATAAAGAATTCAGTACATTATTTTAATAACACACTCTTTAAAATTAAAATATTTTAAATCTCTCTCTTTTTAAAATTTTCATTGCCATGACAGGCCAGAAAATTCTGGGACCAATACTGAGGTGTAAAATAATCAAACAACTTCAGGACTGTTTCACCATTTGTGTGGCGTCCTCCCATCAGAGGCATGATTCAGGTGTGATGGCAGACCACTTAGCACCTCTGCAGATTAAGGATGCCTGGGAGTAAACACCAGCTAATAGACGTACGGGAAAGAGAGCATTTCAACGCTCCAACAAACAGTGACATCAAGAAAATGACACCATTTGTTGAAAAAAATTTTTTTTCACAGTAAATTGCAGAGAATACAAATACAAACACTGACAGATTACTGCTTAAGATCTATCCTAAAGAACTCTTTTCAAATCAATAGATCCAATAAACAGCTGGGCACTGTCAGTTTAAAGCCGCAGATAAAAGCTATACAAGCACTTTAGAAGTCAGAAACATTTAAAAAAAAAAGAAAGAAAAACATATTTACAAGTTTCTTCTTTAGTTTATGTCTACATAGCCATCACACATTAGACTCTTTCACAGACTCCATAGTCAATGTTGTCACCATGCGCATGGCTAAAGTGTGTGACCACAGACACATGAGGTCATCAGAGTAAGGTCCAACTGTCCACTCTTCAGCAGTCCCATTTTGTGCATCAAAGGCTTTACTCAGCCTGAAGCTTGACAACCATTTTTTTCAAAGCTCTCACACAGAAAGTTATTAACGGCATCTGTTCATCGCCTTTCTCTTTTAGAACCTCGCCGCCGCACCTTGAAAGAAACATCAACGGGTGTAATTACCATTGTTTTATAACCAATTATTATTCTTAACATGTTCCTGATAGTCCTTTCTTAAAATCTTTCTCCTACATTAACTTTCTGTCTTAGCATCACATACATGAATGCTCATAAACAGCCTTTCCCAGGATTAGCAAAAGAGAAAATATTTTACTTTTCTGTTTAATAATTTTAAAGAGAAATGAACAGAAGTCAATGTCAACAGCAAAAAACAATGACAAATATCACCTTGTTATTTATGTGTCTGTAGTAAAGGATATGAATTTAGGCTTATAGCTACCTTTCTCAGAAACTACCTATTGAGTTTGGATCATAACAACTATCAAAAACATATAAAAAATGTGGCAAGTACTAATGAAAGCATAAAATTTCAGATAAAATAAGTTTAGTATTATCAAGAGGAACATAAACTTATAGTTTAGTTTTCCTTTAATGAAGCCCTCAGTTACTATGTACTCATGAGCCTTATTTTTATATCTTCCCCCCATAAAAACCCTTTACAAGCCAAACTAGTTTGAGACCAAAATTCAACATATTTTTTTCCTCTGGTCTTCAACTAATTCAGATAAATGAATCCTGATGCAGACAGAGGTGCTGATTATATTAAATAAGACAGAGAGGCAGGGGTCAACTCTGGGGCTTGATCACAGGACACACGTTTCTCAAACAAAAAACTAAAACTAGCTAAGCTGATCCACAGATTCAGCATGAATATTAGCAATACACAGCTCTTACTTAGATGCATCAATTATATTTCTTCCAAAGAGAAAAATCGGAGATGTGACAGGCAAAGTCATTCATTATTTTAAAAAGTATCTTAGGAGGCATCACGTTCCTACTTTTGTGAAAGAAAGGTCTATTGCCAATTTTTATGAATCCCAAACGCTAATTTTATTTGAAGACATGACTTTATTCTACATGACTGACTAACTTCTAGTTGCTACTGAGAAACTGAAACAAAAGATGTATACGAAATATTACCAAGAGTATATATAACAGATACTGGGAAAACTTAAGTGCATGCGGTGTCGTCCTGAGACTATCACTTGCTCTTCTCTGTATTCAGTTGTACACTGGACATTTACACTCTCACTAGGCTACGTCTATTATTCTCACTTGGTTTCAGGTTTTCATAAATTATATTTTCTCCACAATCTAAGCTGATAGATGAACACACTACAAACAAATGAAAAAATACATATATATTCAGAATTATTAAGTAACGGCAAGTGCTAAAAGAATCTGACCACTTATCAACTCTAATTCTATTGAATACATTCCATACTATCACACATGGCACTTTAAAAAACACATACATTTACTGTAGAGACTTCCTCTTCTTCTGTTTCTTCCTGTGGATTTTCATCATTGACAGGAGAGCTACCCTGAAACACATCTATTTCTTCACTTGAGTCATTTTCTTTAGTAGCTGCTTGTTTAGAGCGTCCTACACGGCTAGAGTAAAACACAGGTAAAATAAAATGAGCATTGTGATCTTTAAGTGGTAGTTTACTTCATAAGAGGAAATGCTTTAAATACTTCATAGACTTTCCCTTATTATCATTTTTACCCTGAATTACCATGTAAGCCAAGAAATATTTTCCTTACATTCTAAACCCTAAACCAGTACTTAACCCTAGACTGTACTGTTATTTGGTAGATAACAAATAACAAAAGTCAGGGTGACTGAAACCAACGCCATAAAGGATTTTAAAATATAACCCAAAGTCTACTCTTCCTTTTATCTTTCCCAAGTCTGTAAAAGGCATCTATGTCTACTGAGTCACTCAAACCAGAAAATTTAGAGTCTTCCTTAATAGCGTGCAATTCTTTGTCTGACCTAAAGATTCTACTTGTAAAGAAATCTCAAATCCATTCACTTCTCTCCATCTTCACTGTTACATCGTACATATTTCTAAACCATTCTCATCTTTTGCCTCTCTCTAAGTAATCTTTTAAAAATGTAAAACAGCTGATCTCAACACCCCTGAGAGAGGCCCCTACTGTACTGAGAGTAACTGCATTAACCTCCTTGATAAGTACATAAGGACCTTTAGACTGGCCTTGCCTACTTGTCAGTTCTCATCTTTTTCTATACCCCAATCCCCTGAAACTACAATACAGCAAAAACTTTGCCTTCCTTCGGCTCTCTGAATTTGTCAAGATTTTTCCCACTTCAGAACCTTCCAAAACAGGGTCCCCTCCACCTGAAATGTTCCTCTCCCTACTCTCTAGAAGTCTAACTCCTACTGTTCTCAAGGAATCAACTTGAGGAATCAATTTGTTCTCAAGGAATCAACTTTCCAAAGAGAAAACTTCCCCAGTTCCCCAGCCCTCTCATTACACTCTCTTACAGCACCCTAACTTTGTCCTCCAAGGTACAGTTCACAACTTATTATTTCACATTCATGTGTGATTATTTAATAACTACATTCCCTTTTAGATGGTAAGTACTTTAAGGATGTCTGTTTTCTGTCACTATATTCCTTAGCACCTAATACTCTCTGATACATAGAAGATACTCAAAAATATGTAACAGATACCACCATTTAATTAAACGTATATATCTGTTGGTATTTAATTTAGAATTTCCTAATCATTTCTATAAGCAATTGAATATATATACTGTTTAATCTGTACTCAAGCCAATTTACTCAAATTTACTTACTTGATTCAGTTTTTCAGAATTAACAGAAGAAAATACAGGGAAAATAATACAATCTTGCTCAATTCCACTAAGATCAGAACAAGAAAACAAGCAAATCGTAACATATGTGATCACACTACCTCTAAAGAGGGGCTTTCCAGCAAAAAGAAGTTAGGCTGTTAAGACAGGATCATAGACACTCTCTCTGTGTTGATTTTTTTTTAACAGAAAATACTTGCTTCATTTAAAATATTCCCATGAGGAGGACTTGTGTCATTTTACAAGATAACATGATAATCATACAAGCCCTTCATTTTATGATGCCCAAATATAAACAAATTAAAGTTACAAGCATGAAAGATATTCACCCTATTATTTTGTTATAAAATTAATCATCGAAATTTAAGCTATCTTAGGAATTTTTTTTTTAAACAGTGATTTTTTTCCATGGCTGAATACAAACACATTTATAAAGCTGCCACAAAAATGTACTTACCTTTACTTTTTACGTGAAGGAAAATTAAACGGAAAAAGGTGGGAAGTACTAGCTAGATACTTGGTAACTTTTCCTATGGAATACATAGGAACAGGAAAAACTATGAACTGAGTGTTTAACCAAGGTGTGCTGCCAACTCTGAAAAGTCAAGCCACTGAAGTATGGGATTACTTTCAGAAAAACTGTAAAATTTCTAACAGACAACATTCTACTCTGTTTTTGCTTTAAATGAGAAAGAAAGTGCCAAATTTACAAATTACAACATTGATGCCCCTGCCACTTTAATAATCTTGGACATAGATTTGTCACTGTAACTCTCCTATAAACGTGTACTTGTGTGATCATCCAAATCTATATATAGATACAGATGTGTTAATTTGATTAGAAAACAAACAATATCAAGACATCAAAAGCTTGAGATCACTATGTGATAATTTCCACCAATATACTTAGGAAAAATGACTTTCCTACACTGATCAAAGAATGAAAGCAAAAGTGTATAAGCTATTTTTTTAAAGCTGCTGAGGAAAGATGGAAAACCTGTGGTGTGGAGTAACAAGAAAATGTGATCTATGGTATGATTATTTAAAGATACGCCATCGTCTCTTTAGGTACCAAAAAGTGTGTACTGGAAATAATAAACTATTTGGTATTTATAACCATTTGTCTAAAACCTATAAAAATGTACAAATGTCACCAAAGGATGATTGGGATATCAATCACCTAGGTAAGTTTACAAAAATTTTATCTTACCTAGTATACTAGGCTAAATATACGGGTGGCTCAGACAGTAAAGAATCTGCCTGCAGTGCAGGAGATCTGGTTCAATTCTTGGGTCAGGAAGATCTCCTGGAGAAGGGAATGGCAACTCACTCCAGTATCCTTGCCTGGAGAATTCTTCCCTGGAGAATGGACAAGGGAGCCTGGTGGGCTACAGTCCAGGGGGTCACAAAGAGTTGGACACGACTGAGCAACTAACACTTTCAATATATATTGCTATACTTAGAAATTTATGAATTCTTGCAAAATAATTTGAAACTGGTTTGAAACTTAATATTATTTACAACTTACACCTTTTTGGGGGGTTGTGATGGTGACGGTGTTTTTGACGGTCCTCCTCGTCCTTTCTGTGGTGTGGACTGTGTGGGTTCAGCTGCAGTAGTGTCAGGAGACTCTGCTCTGCTTTGGGGAAGACCCGGATGCAGACAGCACCAAGTTATGATTTACAGTACAATAACGGACGCATGCAGTTCAGAGTTGCACACACTTACCTCTGCTGTGCTCTCCTTGAAGTCCGGTGCTGTTTACTTTTTGACTTCTGCTCTGTGTTTCCACTTTGTCTTTCTTCTTCCTCTTCCTCTTCTGCTGCTGAAGGTCCAGATTTTTTTTTGCTTCCTTTTTTGGATGTTTTCATCGTTGGCTCTTCTTTGGGTGTACCCCCACCAAGAGGTTTTGGTGGTCGGCCTCGTTTACCTTTTTTTGGTGGACTGTTCTGTTCATCCTCATTTTCTAGTATATCTTCTTTGAGCCTCTTTTCCTCAGGCCACTGCTGTTCGTCTGACTCTGAAGCTGTATGGCCTCTCTTTCGTCCACGCTGACTGCCTTTAGGTTTCTGTTCCTGTACCAACTTGGAAAGGTCATCCATGCCTAATTTCTCTTCTGAATCTGTTACAGGTGTCTTTTTCCGGCTTCTTGGTTTGTCCAATTCAGACTAGGAATAAAAGCCACGATTTCAAATATAAAACTTAGTATACATTATTAGTGTGTGTGTATGTGTGTATATATATATATGTTCAAGAATAAACAAACGAACAAAATCTGTTATCCACTTCAGTTATAAGAATGTACCTAAATAAGGTCTAGAGGTTTTAAGCATATCAGAACCATAACTACCTACTTGCTTTTAATAACAATTTTCTAATATAAAACATAATCTGGGGGTAAGAGGGTAAATTTTTATTCTTACTCAAGCTAAAGAGCCTCAGATGAAACCTCTCAAGATCAATAGATGATTAGATGATAAATTTTTGATGAAGAGCTAGTCCATTAAAAAGAACATTCTAAATTCAACGCTTAAAAGGAGTCATAGTTCAGTACTCATTATGAAGAATTGCAGTTGTTTCTTATTAGTATCTGTTGTCTCTACCAAGTTTTAATTGGCAACTTACTTTCAAATATTTCACAAATGTCTATACTGTTTCAATAATAAAATCAATGTATTTTCTTGAAAAAAGAAAAAAAAATCTATCTGGTCTACTAAAAAAAGAGAAAAAGCCAAATTCAATGCTTAAATAATAGACAACTACACTGAGTATAGTGGATCTGCATTTGATAGTCAATTTAAGTAATCCTAATTTTACCACACAGTGTATATAATAAGACATAAATATCAACTATGTAATGCATAATGCATACACATCATAAAAGAACTATTTTATTTCATAAAGGAGGTTGCAAGATACAAAAGTTAAACATATTCATCATTTATTAAAAATTCTGAAAGCATTTCTGAATCAAAGATATCACTTCTTCCCAGATACAACAATACAAAAATCAGTGACTTTCAAATTTAACATAAAATCCCAGTCTACATTCACAAAATTTAAGCCTTGACTCGTAGATGGAGATTCTTTAAAGAAATTCTTCAAAGAAACAAGGAAGAATATGTATGAATTTGTAATTTTCTCCATAGGTATACCATGCATGTAAAACATATAAAAACATGTTTGTAGTACTAAGTTAATTTCCAAATGGTTTGTTCCAATTTACATTCTTAAAACATCAGTGAAAACAAAAATTATCAGATTACTTACAATTCTTCACGTTTAATTAGTCATTTGTGTTTCCTATCTGTGAACTGCCTAGTTATGCCCCTTGTCTGTTTATTGGAGTTTGAGTTTTAATCTACAATATTCTACACTTTTGTGTATACTTTAGATTTTATTTCCTGTTTGTTGTGAACTGAATTGTGTCCCCACAAAATTCACAAGCTGTAGAATTCTGATATTCTTTGGAGATGGGATCTTTGGGAGGTAATTCTAAAGTCTAAAGGGTGGGGCCCTCATGATGGGATTAGTGTCCTCAGGAAAAGAGACACCAGAGAGATCTCACTGTCTCTCTCTTCACCAGCTTATTGTTGTTCAGTTGCTCAGTCATGTCTGACTCTTTGCGACCCTATGAACAGCAGCACGCTGGGATTCCCTGTCCTTCATCGTCTCCAGAAGTTTGCTCAAACTCATATCCTTTTACCACTGATAAGAACACAGCAAGAAGGGAGGGTGTGTGAGGGTGTGTGCGTGTGTCTTCAGTCGTGTCCAACTCATTGTGACCACATGGACGGTAACCCGCCACACTGGTCTGTCCACGTAATTTTCCAGGCAAGAATACTGGAGTGGGTTGCCATTTCCTACTTCAGGGGGTCTTCCCCACCAGGGATCGAACCCAGGGTAACCATCTGTAAACCAGGAACAGAGATCCCATCAGCAACTGAATTGGCCCACACTTTGATCTTGGACTTTCCAACCTCCAGAAACATGAGAAAATTTGTGTTGTTCAAACCTTCCAGTCTCTGGTGTATTGTTATGGTAGACATTATCATATTTTGTTTTAGGATAGGATGTGAGTTGAGGTTCTAAACTGTTTTACCTACTCCCACTGCCAAAGATACATCCAATCACTTCAAAATCAATGATATATTATGCTTCCTTTACTTTGTATTATTTTTCAAAAACAGTAATATTTCTAGGTATTAGTAAAATACTATGCAACAAAAGCACAGTATTTTACTAATTATAACTAAGTATGTTTGTCTTTGGTTGGGCTGATTTTATCATTACTCCTCCTTTGCATCCATTTATTCTACCCTTGAGCTTCCTTAGTGACTCCATGGTAAAATACACCTGCTAATGCAGGAATACACAGGTTTCATATCTAGTCTAGGAAGATCCCCTGAGAAGGAAATGGCAACCCACTCCAGTATTCTTGGGAATATTGGAAATCCTGGGAAATTCCACGGACAGAGAAGACTGGGCGGGCTATAGGCCATGGTGTCACAAAGAGTTGGACACAACTTGGCAGCTAAACAACAACATTCTTCGCCATGGACTTAAAATCACACTGGAATTTTACAATGATATTTTCACTTAGAACTATCATCTTTTTTTATTCATTTATCCCATGAAGGAATATGGCATGTCCTCTGTCTCTTCTATGTTTCTCAGTTTTGATGTTTCCTCCACATAGGTTCCTCCTCCTCCTTTTTAAGGTTATGTTTAGATCCCTCTATCTAATTCCATTGTAACGGTTATTGCTGTAAAGTAAATCTCTTTTCCCCCAAGTGTCTATCTGATATAAAGTAAAATGACTGGAGTAAAGTTAGTTATATATATACATACAAACATACATCTACCATGCTAAATTTAGTTTCTCTATTGCTTCTTATTTTTTTTAAGAGTATAAAAATAAATATCTCTTCTTTTTCATCATCATACTTTTGGTTCCTATTTCATGTCTTTCAGAACTGGCCAAATATTCTAGAACAATAACAGTGGTGGTAACTGGTTGTATGTTTTGTTCCTGATTTTTAATAAAAATGCTTCAAGTATTTTGCCTTTAAGAATAATAATTTTGACCAAATCACTGACTACTGACTTCAACAGATAAAACTTTTAGCATATAATGAAGTATGTTTCTAGCATTAATTTACAAAGAGTTCACTTTTGCCAAGAATGAAATTTTATTTATATCTGATTGACATGATCTGAGATTATCTTGTTAGCATCTTTTATTTAGGATGTTGATTTGTTATATAAAAAGATTTTTTAGCATTTAAATTATCCTTGTATTCTGGGAAGAAAAAAGGCATATAAATGTTTGGTTTTAATTTGTTACTATTTTTCTAGAGTTTTGAACATAAATTAAAAATTAATTGTCATTACTTAGAGAAGGGAAGAAAAATATTAAAATAAAACTAAAGTTTCCAATTATAAATATTACAATTCATTTTGACGTCCAAAGATCTGAAAAAAATGGCTGAAATCTTAATGTTCTGGAAAAGGCTGGTGGTAAAAAGGAAATTCAATGTCTGTTTTCTTGACAGTATCATAAAATAATCTAGCTTCCTAAAGCACTAAATTCTCTAATTTTTCATTTGTACTGTACTGTTTTCAGAACAGAGGGGGTATAAAATCGACATCAGAAAAGAAATGGGGAAAATGTTAATTGTAAAACTAAATTATTATTGTTCAGTTGTGTCCAATTCTTTGCGATCCCTGTCTTCATTATCTTCTGGAGTTTGCTTAAATTCACATCCATTGAGTTGGTGATGCCATCCAACCATCTCATCCTCTGTTGTCCCCTTTTCCTCTTGCTCTCATTCTTTCCCAGCATCAAGGTCTTTTCAAATAGGTCAGTTCTTCGCATCAGGTGGCTAAAGTATTGGAGTTTCCATTTCAACATCAGTCCTTCAATATTCAGGACTGATTTCCTTTAGGATGGACTGGCTGGATCTCTTTGCAGCCAAGGGATGCTCAAGAGTGCCAACTGTTGTGGTTCTCCCACACCACAGTTCAAAAGCATCAATTCTTTGGGGCTCAGCCTTCTTCATAGTCCAACTCTCACATCCATACATGACTACTGGAAAAACCATAGCTTTGACTATATGGACCTTTGTTGGATAAGTGATGTCTCTGCTTTTTAATACATTGTCCAGGTTTGTTATAGCTTTTCTTCCAAGGAGCAAGTGTTTGGAGCCCAAGAAGATAAAATAAGTAACTGTTCCCACTTTTTTCCCATTTACTTGCCATGAAGACTGGATGCCATGATCTTAGTTTTTTGAACGTTGAGTTTTAAGCCAGGTTTTTTCACTCTCCTCTTTCACCTTCATCAAGAGGCTCTTTAGTTCCTCTTCACTTTCTGCTGTTAGGGTGGTATATCATCTGCATATGAGGTTGTTATTTCTCCTGGCCATCTTGATTCCAGCTTGTGATGCATCAAGCCTGGCGTTTTGCATGATATACTCTGCATAAAACTTAAAAAAGCAGGGTGACAATATACAGCCTTATCATACTCCTTTCCCAATTTTGAACTAGTCCACTGTTTCATGTCTGATCTAACTGTAGCTTCTTGTCCTGCATACAGGTTTTTCAGGACAGGTAAGGTGGGCTGATATTCCAATTTCTTTTAAGAATTTTCCAGTTTGTTGTGATCCACACAGTCAAAGGATTTAACATAGTCAGTGAAGCAGAAGTAGATGTTTTTTAGGAATTCTCTTGCTTTTTCTATGATCCAACAGATGTTGGCAATTTGATCCCTGGTTCCTCTGCCTTTTCTAAATCCAGCTTGTACATCTAGAAGTTCTAGGTTCACTCTCTGCTGAAGTCTAGAAGGATTTTGAGCATTCCCTTGCTAGCATGTGAAATGAGCACATGTATGGTAGTTTGAACATTCTTTGGCATTGGAATGAAAACTGACCTTTGCAGTCCTGTGGCTGTATTTAATATAAATGTACATGAACAATAATTTTGCAGTGAAATTTCAATGTGAAGCTGGTAGTATACAAAAAAAAACAATACTTTTCCACTATCTATTGGTCTTTAAACTCAACTTCTGTTTCATAATGTCAGCTCTCTAAAGACATTTCAGTTGGAACAAGCTTATTAATAAGGTTCTTCTGAAAATGGATGCAAAGTTACACAAAAGATGGCAAAAGCCTTATTAACTACACGTATCAATCTCAAAAGCTTGTAAATTCAGAACTGTTCTGTGAAAACATGGACTTTATTCTGCATTGCTCCAAAATGTAAACTAGATATGGAATTTATAGGATAACAAAATATTAACCATGTTTTCTAATTTGGGGGGGAAGAAGAGCAATATATGTGGGTGTGGGTAACCTACCTGAGGTCTCCAACAAATGGGAGAAATTACAGGCTTTCCACTTAAGGCATTTTCAAGCACATGGTAACTAACTCTCATAAATTATAGAGAAGGAATTTCTGCACTAAGGGAGAGGTCAGATTAGAAGACATAAATAGCTTTTCCCACTCAAGGATTCTTCTATAAATCCAGATAACAAGGTTCCTTTCTGGCTAAGCAATCAATTTTTAATTCTGCTTGGGTGAAATTTTTAAACAGCCAATAATAATCAGAATTAACACTATGGTTAAGATTGAGTAAGAATTTTAGAGTTTTAAGTAGAAAGAGAAACAATTTTCTAAAATAAGGTATTGGGAGAAACCTGAAAAAAACTGAAAATCATTTAAACTTTGTGGGATATGTAAGTTTGGGCCACTGGAAGACAAGAAGTACAAGAACTATTTCAGAAAAAGCAATGTATTTATTAATAATTTTTCCCTCTATTAATCAAGTAGATGAAAACACATTAACTTTTATTATGATAATTATTAATCAAAAATATTAATCTTGATAACAATGAAACAGCAGCAACCACCATTCATTTGGGCTAATTCATTTATTCTGATAAACTTTACCAGCTGAGTATCCACACTTCACTAATAAAGAAACTAATTCAGGGAACCTAACAAGTTATTCAAGAAATGTTTAGAGCTAACCTAGAAAGTCAAAATGTACTCCATTATTAATGCCATTGAGTTGTGTTGGAATACGTAACCGTATTCTATATCCATACTAAAAATGCCAAATTGTCTTCAAATGATAACTATAAATTATGTCTATAACACATATCAGTATCACTGCTATTAAGATTTAAAAACTAAACAAGGACTTTATGAAAACTGTAGCATTTCCAACATTTACTGGAATCATATTTAGTAATTAAAGGCTCAGGAAATCAGCTAAGATGGAAGAACCTTTAAGAATTCTCATTCTAGTCTCTTCTCTAAGGCTAAGTCTAAACTCATTATGTTTAAAGAAAAAGAAAACAAACACAAAAGCCAAGCAGTTCTGAGAACAGAACAGGCATGTTTGAGTCCAAAGCTTTAAAGAATAAAGACTGCTTACTAGAATGATAAGACACACAAGAAATTCAATATACTTAAATTACATGGTAGAGGATAATTATAAACTCAAATTTGTGATTAAAACCACTGAAGTAAAATCATATGTCAAACTTGAAAGTAACACTCACTAGTTTCCGTGTAAAAATTATTATTTACATAGAAAGAATTACTATTATTGTACTTATTATAAAATCAAACGAAATATCTCACCCTTACAAGATCAGAGTCATCTCTCTTGTCACTTTTTTTTCCCGGCAAAGGTGAAGACATTGTGTAATCTTCATTTTCACTGTGATCCATTTCAGAACTATCAAGCCTTTTAATACAGATATTTGTTATTATTATTACAATCAAACCTTAAAAGTTCTTCCTGTTCCCAGAGTAGCTTTATAGCTTTATGAACAAAAAGTTTCATTCTTTCCAAAAAGTATCCACTTTATTTTCATGGTGGTTTAGTCCCTAAGTTGTGTCTGACTCTCTTGCCATCCCATGGAATGTAGCCTGCCAGGCTCTTCTGTCCATGAAATTCTCTAGGCAAGAATACTGGAGAGGGTTGCCATTTCCTTCTCCAGGGGCTCTTCCTGACTCAGGAATCGAACCTGGGTCTCCTGCATTGCAGGCAGATTCTTTACCAACTGAGCTGCAAGGGAAGCACTTTAATATATTTAACACCATTTGGCTATTTTCCAACCTTCTCCCTTTTCATGCCTACCTGAGATTACTATTAGCTGATTCTAGCTCCTCTATTCTCCATCAGTAACCTAGGTAATCTTCTAAAAGCACAAATTAGATCACTAGACTCTACATCTTCCAGTTTTACTTAGAAGTCAAACCAAATCCTTTACATTATCCACAAAGGGCAAACATAATCTGGCTACCTCTCAACTTCATCCCTGACCATTATTCTAATCCCTATTCTCCAACCAAAGTGATCTCTCACACACACCTAGCCCATTCCCTTAGAAAGAGTCCTGGTGAACAAAAAACAACACAACTTAGAAACTAAACAACAAAAATGCCAAAACTAGTTAAACTGTAAATTATTTTCCTTTTTTCTTTAGAAAATAAAAAATTGAAAGTACACAGCACAATTTGAAAGCACATTTTTAAACTTTTTTAAAACAAAAAAGTTACATGCATGCACAGTAAAAGAAATTCAAAACCACATCAGAGCATCTTCCTCCTTCCTACACTAGATTACTGTATGAACTATGGAGATGTTGGGCATTCTTCCTAAAACTTTTGATGCATGTACAAGTACACGTAAATACAAATTCTTCTTAAAACCCCAAAATACTTTACACTGTTCTATTCTTTGTCTTTTCCACTCAATCACATATTGTGGAAACTCTTCATATGAGCTCATACGTCATCATTTTTTAAAGGAGTATGTATTCCACTGTATAGATGAGCCATAATTTAAAGATTTACATTCACTGGACACTAAGTTTGGAAACCAGCTTATGTCTTACAACGGATTGCCCCAACAAGCTAAAATATGAAAGGCTATGGAGTACCCATCTAAGTGAGTAAGCAAATACATTTACCTTGTAAATGGCTCTCAGTGTTAAAAAGGAATGTACAGATATGCACTGACTTTCATTCACTGACATTAAAGGTAGAAGACGTTATTTTAGATCTCATAGCCTTGGTGGATTCCTTAATGTAAAGCATGGTATTTCTTGTGTACTTACCTCCCTTTTATTCTTCCAGGAGAGCTTGGATTTGAGCTGCTGCTTGCGTTGCTTACAGTTTCCATTCGTGATGATTTTGTCTGAGATTGTTTGCCTGCTGATGAAAGCGGCTTATTAACAGCTCCTAGAACATTGGTTGTTTTGGGCTGAAATGAAAAATGTGTATCTCTTTCTATTTGATAAAAACCAAAAGAAATTTAGATGCAAAGAATCACAAATAACACCTGCCAAAGTATTTCCATATATAAACCATGAAAAGCTTGCCTATCCTTAAGCAAAATAAGAATTATAAACTGAGTATCACTTGAATAAATAAAAAACTGTATTAACAGAATAACAGTTAAGTTTCTAAGTTATCTACGGTAAGAAGGCTTACAAAGAAAGTGAGAACACAAAATGTATAGTCAACAATGAAAATTGACAATTAGACTCTTGCCAGGGAAGGATATGTCTTTTTACTTTAATACTACAGAATAAGAAATTTAAGAAAGAAGATATCCAGGGTTTTACCATAAGTTAAAAAATATGTTCTATATCTCAACCTACATCTATATAGTAAAAATAACTTTTTCTTACTAAATGGAAGATACTGAATATTTGTATTTTCTTTTGATACACCAATTTAAAAGAAATACAAAATAATATAATAATACCAACAGTCACACTAAAATAAACTACCACATAAAAATTAAAACAATTTTCAAAACATACTTTTCCAGGAGTGAAAAATGATTTCATTTCTGGAGGCAGATAATTTTTGGTGTTACTGAAGTTCTGGAAGCAAGGGAAAAAAGACAGTCAATGACTTCTGAAACACTGTATCTACAAAGCAATTCAAAAGTCAATAAAACTTAAATTAGAACAGCTTTTGTTTTAAAGTGCATTATAAAATACATATTTATTGAAACTAAAAATCAGTTGAAACACAAAATTTCAGTCACTGATTTTAAATGCTGTAATAGCTAAAACTAACCTTGTACTAACTCTAGTATTAACACAACATTTTTGAGCTCTAATATGCTAGAGCTGTAAGAGCACCTGAACAAAAACATGCTTATATAATAATACTCTCCAGGGAAGAGACCACATATATATATATACTACTTTTATCTTAATCACAAAAAAGTGAATGCCTAAATGCAGACAGTCCCTTTTTAGGTGAACCTACAAGGCCTATTCCAATCTCTATACACTGGGGTTAAGATATTAACTGGTATTCTGCTTTAAAAAAAAAGGGGGGGGGGTAATGACTGTTTTCCTCTCACTTAGATAGACTATAAACCTCCAAGAGATTCTTAAAAATACCTTTTTTAGAATAATACTATACTTCAGTTTTCTGAAAGTGGTTTGGGAAGATCCCTGTAATGCTTCCCAGGTATTAAGCCTGCTCCAATGTCAGTTCTCTGATTGTTTCACACCAGTTAGAAATTTCAAGGGCTTATAATTTCAGACTGTATCAGCATTCTCCTTCCTGTTTTGAATCAATGGCCATTAACTCATTAATTTATCAGCTTTGATCACATTTTTGCCTGTGCTCTTAAGACTAGCATAAAACTCAGAAAACAATAAAAATTTTAGATCATTTTAACTCATTTCTGAACCTATTTGTGTCCTCCAGCTTAGCCCACATTCTGATCTTGAACATGGTTAAGATTCACGGTGACCTTTCCCCATGACATAAGTAGTGGGTCAAGTCTTGACATTGATTCCTCCTGATCTTCCCACAACCTAGTGGTGACAATATATTTTATTTCAACTTACACAAATAAATCCTAAAATAACTACCTTGTCAGGCTGGGTGAAAAAACGAGCTGGCAGTACCGGGTCTTTAGGAGATTCCAAACTATATGTGGTGCTTTTTGACATGATGATATTCATGGCAACATCACATACAGTATACAGTTTCTGCAATGGGTGTTAAACAAAAAGAAAAAATCAGGTACTTAAGTTGGCAAACTAGACTCTGTGAATTAGGAGTAATTCCAGAACGTGCATTAAGTATGTAGTTTTCAGGACAACAGTGTAAGTTAAAATACTTATTCTATTATTGTAATTAGTTTACTAGTAACAGCATTACTACTATTCTCTACTGATTCTATATTAGTAAGTCTAATTACTAACATGAATACTACTATTTACTACGAGCAGCAAAGACTCATGCTGTCTAGAGAAGTCTTATACCCTATGCTCAAATGCTTAAAGTCAATACAGAATCATAACTATTTACAAAGAATTACATACTTCATTCATTTTTGCATCATCTGGTCCTTGAGCATCTTTTGTTTGTTTAATATTTTCTACCATCTTTCTGATAAACGCATGACTATTATTTTCATTTTTAGCCATTAGTATTTCCAGAACAAACCAAAGACACCTAAAAAATACCAAGAAAAAAAATTCACTATTAAATATGGATATAATTCTAAATATAATGAACTCTAAGAGCAGACAAAATTAAAAAGAAACAGCTAAAAATCAATAGAGAAAAAAAAAGTACATCACATACATATTACAACATATCAGCAATGTAGGTATGAGTTCATAACATCCTTTCTCAAACTCTCACTAATTTTCCTAGGTAGACAGAAAAGTTAAAAAGAAACAGAAATGGTAGAAATAAAGCAGTGATCTTAATCCCGAGCTGTGGCAGGGATGGAGGGCTCCCTGAAGCAGTAACTGGGTCACAAAGTGAAGACTCTCATGTGCTAAGATTGACCGCGGTTCTGACTGCAGTCTTTAGGAAACTCTAACAACCATTAAGAGTCTTCATCAATAAATTGAGGGAAAAGTCAGGGCTGACAACTTACATACTAAAGAGAAAAAAAAGTTTCACTACTTCAGTTTCAGGGTAATTATATTAAATTCTATGCAAGAAAAAAATGAAAGTCCTTTGTCTCTGTATTATGCATACAGAATGGGACAGAGTGATAGTACAGAGGAGAAAACGGGAGAAGAGGGAAATGTGAAACAAGGCATCAGTTCTAGAAGGGAGAAAAGTAACCTCTGAGACTGCAGGCATAGGTTACGGTTTCTTTTCTCTGATAGAAAGGAGATCACTCAGGGCTGTACTAGACCATTTATAAATACAGCCCCAAATATTTATTTAGTAAGTTTCAAGGAATATTTTATCATTAAAAAAAAAAAACCCAAACCAATGTGTTCTGAGAAAGAGGAATGGCTAAAAGTTTTCCTTAGTATAATCATACTAACACAGAATTCATTTTGGGAAAACTAATTGCTTATTCTTTAAAACTAGAAACTGTGGCAAAAAGAGGGCAAAAGCCTTTTCTCTTGTCATGAGAAAATTACCAGTAATTTAATTTTATTCTCTTGAAGCACCACAAATACTTAACTATAAACTATTTCTATGAATCAAGAAACCAAGAGTTATTTTTTCTTTAATAAAGAAGCTAAAAGCATAAGAAATTAATTTTTCAAAACCACAGAGGTCACCCTTTACTATAACAAAAATAGGATTTCATCTCTATTTAAGGAAGTCTTACAAAGACTTCTCTAAATATCATTATATTCCCCCATCCCACACCCTGGCAGGTATATTCTTCTGGCATCTGAACAAGAATCTTTCAAAGAACTACAACTGTCATAAACCTAATCAACTAAAGTATGGGAACAGTTCCCTGGTTATCAACTTGGCCCATTATTAAAGTAGACCATCTTTCTTCCTTGTGGAGAAAGACAGGAACTGCAAAGGAAATATGCTTACCATGTGAATAAGAGTATTAATTCACTCCACATAAAAATCTATACAGTGCTTCAGAAGAAAGTAGGAAAAGATAAGAATTACAGACAAACTTTTTAATGGATAACTTCAATAGAAAAGAAATGCCAGACTGGTAGAGAAACAGGACAGTAATACAGTAATTATGCTAAGTTGTTTTGGGAATTATATAAGAAATGAAATATGAAGAAATGGTAGGAAAAAAGAAAAAGAGAACAAATAAGGTAAAGAACCTTAAACTCCTAAAAAATGAAATAAATTTAATATACTAATTATAACTGAGATTCCATTATTAACAGGAAACAACTTCAGAAAATATGAAAATGGGATGGAAAAAGTCTTTACTCTTTAACGTCTTTAAGTTGTTCAATATCTTGTACTTTGACATAATCCGGGTCATGCGCCAAAAGGTGAATTGTATATGGAACAACATATTCAGGTAGAAGAGACAATAATTTTTCTGAAAAAGAAATAAAACAAAAACATCTAGGTTAGAAAACCAAATCTTACTCGTTCTCTTTCTCTCTCTGATACTCTATTTCTTGTATCCCAATAATATACCACAATATCACTGGAAGAAAAATACACTGAAAGGTCCAGTGCTGAGGTACATCATAGAGTTTATCCAGTTATCCATCATGGCCAATACTGATATGCCTACTAAGTGCACCCTGTGCCAAGCCTACAAAGATACATATTTCAATTTTCAACAGATATGAGGAAAAAGTGACCCAAACTATACTCAAGACTAAGGAACATAAAATCTATTTTTCTTATTAGTAACTCTATGTTCAACATTCCCTTGTAAGTTGCTGTGCAAAAGGTAAACAACTAGTAAATCTTTCAGTCAGTATGGCACAAAAATAGGAAGTAAAGGTTGATACTATTTAATACAATTTGCAACATAAAAACTGACAGAAAGGAACAGACATTGTTTCTAGGGCATTTTATATAACAATGAAGTATCTTTTCAGTTTAAATTCAAATGTTTTGATTTTTTGACTGAGGATCAGTAGGGGCCATTACACATAGAAATGGAAATCCTAACTAGTTTTAATAAAGGTTACTCAAAAGACCAAGATTCATACTCTGAGCAATTCTTTTTATATTTCCTACTCTTGCAATTTTAAATCAAATGTTCAGTCTAGAGTAAAATAATGTATGTGTCAACAAGGCACCAAATTTTCTTTATTCCTATCACTGAACTCAAAGAGAATAAGCTTGTGTGTAATATTCATTTCAAGGTAGGTACAGAAGAAAAAAATAACAAGGTTCAAAATTCAGTGAAATCTGAATTAAAGGCTATCTAACATGTACTGAGTGTTTACTCTTTTCCAGACCTACTATTTTAGTAGGGCTTACTATTTTAAATATAAAGATGCGTAAGACTAGACACACACACATAAAAAAAGACTAGACAAAGACCTCACACTGAGCACAGACAGGACCAGGACAGAAGCCCACCTTCACCATGGACAGTACCCTAAAATAAGAACAGCTAATGACTTCTGAGTACTTTTTTGAACCATGCATTATGCCAGGTGCTTTATATATACAACTTTTTAATCATAACCACCATAAGATACAAGTAAAACTATACCAATCTTACAAAAAGGAAACTAGGGCTCAGACTGCATAAACAACCCGCCCAAATACAACCGGTAAATGGCAGAGGTGGCAGAGGTGAGATTTAACTCCAGAACTCTCAAGGCGAAGTAGGAAGAGAAAGAAAGAGGGTCTCAAAACTGTATTTTAAAGGATTCAAAAGGGGCAAACTTCTCTCCTTGGTTTTGTTTATTTGTTTGGCCAGAAGGGGGAGGCAAAATTTCCAGAGTTGACAACAGAGAAAAAAGCTGGCTAGACAAATTTCAAATAATCCAGAGTACAAGGAGCAAAGAATTTACATTCTGGAGTAGCTAGAGAGAAAGTTTAAAACTCAGGCTGAGAGTTCACTACAAAGTGTCATGCTAATGAGCTTCTACTTGATCCTCTGAGCAGAAAGGAGCCAACCAAGGTTTCAAGCAAGAAAATGACGTGAGCGGATCTGTTTTAGGAAGATAATTTTGACAGTGGTGTGGCTCGGCTGGAGGCAGGGGAACATTTACAACACGGAGTTAGTCAGGAGTAGATATGATAATTCAAGTGAAATACAGCAGGATAGGGGAGTTGGGGAGAAACAGTGAAGACACCCAAAAGAAGAATTAAGAGGATTTAGTGACCAATGAAAGGAAAAAAGGAGGCATGAGGAATGCCTCTGACTTCTGACTTGCGTAACTGGATGGCTTTTAATGCTGTTGATCAAGTCACAGAAGTCAGGGACACAAAAACTAGTAAGTGTGGACGGAGTGAGGTAAACAAATTTTAAAAAGGCACACAGGACCCTGATATTAATGTCAGCTACAGGTGAGGACAACCAATAAAGTTTAAAGACCTGGACTTTTTTAAACTAAAAGAGAACTTAGACAATCTTCATAAATGTACCCCTTACTGCTTCATTTACCTCCAAAGCTCCTGCTTTTTCCCCTTGGCCTTTTAGTCAGTTGCATAAAAAACTATGGGTTGATATTTAAATACCCATGCATTTATATTTTAAAATGACCTTTTACGAGGAAAAGTTGCTGCTGAAAAACAGTAATAACAACTTACTTAATGAGGGCTGATTAGAATATAATAAACAACAGTAACGTCATTTTGTGCTCCACAAAACTGAAACTGGCAAGATGGGAAAGTATACTCTTCATTTTCACACAAGCTTACCGCTAACAGCTGCATGCTGTTTCAGATACTCGCGTCTCACATTGATATTTTTTACCAGACACTGCCTGGCATGAGCTCTTCTTTCTTTTACAGGGTCTTTTGCACAAAGTGCACAAATTGCCATATACTCAAGTGGAAGCCGTAATCGAGAAAGGCCTTTGTGAAGTTTCTGAGCAAACACTTGTCTTACTTGATAGCATTCATCCTGGAAGACATAATTATTCCACATGTTACCTACATGGTATCAGAGGAAGTAACAATTTTGGATAAGAAATCCACTATATCAGGTAATCAGAAGAATAAACATAGCACATGTACCCACAACCAGTGCTCCAGTTCACAGGACTAAGATGTGACAAGTTAATATGGAGGCCAGAGTGATAACTTGGACCTTAAAATGACTACCAGCTACCTGTGTGAGAACACACTGAATAGATAAAAACTAGTATATATTAATCCACCTTAACTTAAATGAGATATGTAAAAACAAGTCTGAACACTATCTTTTATTTACCTTTTTCATTTACTAAGATAAAACTCTGTCCAATTTATATATTTAGTTCTATCATTTAAAAAAACTGTTCAGATTAAAATGCACAACTCCAAAGGCAGGAGTTACTAATCCATTTCAGCAACATCACATTCCTCTTAGTTAACTGCTCATCACTGTGCCTGCTTTTCTCACACCACTCGCTCTCCTAAACCACCCACCTCCACTCTAGTAGCTAACCCGTCCTCATCTTCAAGGACAGCTCCCATATCTTCTAGAAATCACTGTGTAAATCTTTATCCTGAACCCTCTGTGCATATCTAGTACTTTGCTCTGCTAGTACTCTGTGCATATCTCCAGCCTAGGATTTCAGTTCAGTTCAGTCGCTCAGTCGTGTCCGACTCTTTGTGACCCCATGAATCACAGCACACCAGGCCTCCCTGTCCATCACCAACTCCCGGAGTTCACTCAGACTCACGTCCATCGAGTCAGTGATGCCATCCAGCCATCTCATCCTCTGCCGTCCCCTTCTCCTCCTGTTCCCAACCCCTCCCAGCATCAGAATCTTTTCCAATGAGTCAACTCTTCGCATGAGGTGGCCAAAGTACTGGAGTTTCAACTTTAGCATCATTCCTTCCAAAGAAATCCCAGGGCTGATCTCCTTCAGAATGGACTGGTTGGATCTCCTTGCAGTCCAAGGGACTCTCAAGAGTCTTCTCCAACACCGCAGTTCAAAAGCATCAATTCTTTGGCGCTCTGCCTTCTTCACACTCCAACTCTCACATCCATACATGACCACAGGAAAAACCATAGCCTTGACTAGACGGACCTTTGTTGGCAAAGTAATGTTTCTGCTTTTGAATATGCTATCTAGATTGGTCATAACTTTCCTTCCAAGGAGTAAGCGTCTTTTAATTTCATGGCTGCAGTCACCATTTGCAGTGATTTGGGAGCCCAAAAAAATAAAGTCTGACACTGTTTCCACTGTCTCCCCATCTATTTCCCATGAAGTGATGGGACCGGATGCCATGATCTTTGTTTTCTCAATGTTGAGCTAGCATTTAGTACACAGTATGAAAAGGACTGGTTTATCTGTCTTATGCAGTGCTATTTCTTGAAGCCAAGCACTGAGATTTTATTCCTCTTTGTGCCTCAAAACCTAACACAGTGTCTGCTACACATTATGAGAATTTTTTCTAAACTATAGGGAAAAGCTCAATATGACTTTTGAACCATATATGAGATATACAAAGACTTTCATTATTACACTCCATCAATGAACATAATGTGTGGTGTGTTTCATATTATTGCAACTGTATGTTTATTTCTTCTATCTAGAATGCTAATTTTGCTTTTCTTCAAAACCCAGGTTGCAACATCTTGCCCTTATCTTTAAATCCTTATTTTGTGCATCTTCTTTCATTTACTTTAAACCTCAGTTTATTACAATACCAAACACCCACTTTTTAAAAAAGTAGTCAAGTGCAGCTACTATGGAGAATAGTATGGAGGTTCCTCAAAAAACTGAAAGTAGAGTCACCATACAATCCAGTAATCCCACTCCCAGGCACATAATCAGCAAAACCATAGTTCAGAAAGAGACCTGCATCACCACGCTTACGGTAGTGCCGGTTACGACAGCCAAGACCTGGAGACACCGGAAAGGCCCATCCACAGACGAATGACAATACAACTCAGCCGTAAAATTAATCAAATACTGCCACTTTGCAGCAGCAGGAATGGACCTGTGGATTGCCATACCAAGTGAAGTAGGTAGGTCAGAAAGATACTATCACTTACATGTGGAATCTAAAATAAGACACAAATGAACCTACCTACAAAACAGAACAGACACACAGAACAGACTTATGGCTGGTTGCCAAGGGGGAAGGTGGAGAGGGGGAGGGAGGAAATGGTAGTTTTGGGTTAGCAGATGCAAAGCATTATACACAGAATGGATAACAAGGTTCTACTCGATAGCACAGGGAACTAGATTCAGTATTCTGTGATAAACCATAACGGAAAAGAATATAAAAAGAATGTGTGTGTGTGTGTGCACTACTGAATTATTTGGCTATATAGCAGAAATTAACACACTATAAATCAACTATACTTCAATTAAAAAAAATAGTAACCAATAGACAGAACTACTATCTGTTATCTATCCTTATCCTCCACAAAACAAAATTAAACTTATATTACCCCTTCCTCATTATTACTCCTATAGGGAGAGTAATTTTCAGTATCCAATTATTCATTATGAAAATATCCAATTACAAACAAACAATATAATTAAAAGTCAATATATCACAAATATATTCATAAATGAACAAGCTACTTGTAAGAATATATTATAGATACAAACTAGTCAATATTATACTGGAGAAGAGAATGGTTACCCATGCCAGTATTCTTGCCTGGAGAATGCCATGGACAGAGGAGTCTGGGGAGCTATTGTCTATGGGGTTGCAGAGAGACAGACATGACTGAGCAACTCTCACTTTCACTCAATACTATTATCTAATATAATAAGCTATAGTGGAATATAACCGCAGAAGCAACCGGCATCACTACACTAGTCATACCTAAAACTAACACAATACTGTAAATTAAATATACCTCAATAAAGCAAGCAAGCAAACAACAACAAAACACTGAAGAGCACTCAAATATCCCTCCACACTACTTAGATACATTTCCAAAGCCATGTTTCTGTCATTCTTCAGTAATCACTGACGATCTAATAGTACAATGCAAATTAATTACAATGTCAACTGTGAATCACAGCAAAGGTAGGAGAGTTTCAAAAGGTCATTAAGATAATGTTAGAAAAAAACTGTCCAATCATATGCAAGGCAATTGACATTTAACAACAAAATATGAGAAAATTGACAAGAATGATGATCCAATGGGTACAGCGAAAGAGAATCACCTAAATAAAGATTTAAAAGATGTGCTCCTGGGAAATGAGGAAGTCTTCCAATGTTTGCTCTTATTTTTGCAAAGATTTACCCTTTTCACTAGTTTATAAAAAATAATATGAAGTAAAGAACATATTTATCCTTTCAACTAGGTTATTAAACCAGTCAATCTAAAGGAAATCAACCCTGAATATCCAATGGAAGGACTGATACTGAAGCTGAAACTCCAATACTTTGGCCACTGATACAAAGAGCCAACTCATTAGAAAAGACCCTGATTCTGGGAAAGATTGAAGACAGGAGGAAAAGTGGATGACAGAGGACAAGATGACTGGATGGCATCACTGACTCAATGGACATGAGTTTGGGTAAGCTCCAAGAGACGGTGAAGGACAGGGAAGCCTGGCGTGCTGCAGTCCATGGGGTCACAGAGTCAGACACAACTGAGCAACTGAACAACAAGGCTATTAAAAATATGAAGTAAAGATTTACACTTTGACTACGTTATAAAAACATGTGAAGCAGAGGATAGAGTGACACAATTTTTATCAGGAAAAATACACTCTCAAAAAAGCAGACACTTTATACTTTCATGTTTATGGTTATAACCAGTAATTGGTTCAATATAAGGAAAGTGAAAGTGAAAGTGAAAGTCAACTCAGTCGTGTCCAGCTCTTTGCGACCCCATGGACTATACAATCCAGGGAATTCTCCAGGCCAGAATATGGGTAGCCTTTCTCTTCTCCAGGGGATCTTCCCAACCCAGGGACTGAACCCAGATCTCCCGTACTGCAGACAGATTCTTTACCAGCTGAGCCACAAGGGATCTAATACTACCAAATACTTTTCTGAGATAAAGTTCCAATCAAAGCTTTTACTCCCTACTAAGAAATTCATTTTAGTCTGCATATTAAATAAACTTTTGTGTTAATTTCTGCTGTACAGCAAAGTATACGTTTTAAGTGTAAATTATTCTCAGAGTTATTTGTAGTATCTTGTAAACAGTTCAATTATTGTGTGTATTACATTGTATTAACAGCACTTATATTTTCTGTTCTCCTAAGAGCTTATCTTCTTAAGGGCTATAGCCATGACTCACCTTTGTATCTGAAGAACCTAGAACAATGCATAGCACATAGAAGTACACAGTAAATTTTCATGAAGTGCATTCAAATTCTAAAATACCTAGACTGGCCTGGAGAATTGTAGAACTGTATAGTCCATGGGATCGCAAAGAGTCAGACATGACTGATTGACTTTCAAGGGCTTCCCTGGTGGCTCAGCTGGTCAAGAATCTGCCTGCCTGCAATGAAGGAAACCTGGGTTCGATCCCTGGGTTGGGAAGATCCCCTGGAGAAAGGAAAGGCTACCCACGCCAGTATTCTGGCCCGGACAATTCCATGGGCTGTATAATCCATGGGGTTGCAAAGTGTTGGACACAACTGGGCCACTTTTGCTTTCAAGATTGGTATTGAATTTTTATTCTTCCAGATTTACTTTCTATTCAAATGCATGACAAAGGCCACTGAGATACAACATTGCCTTTAAAGAGCTGAACTCAAGTAAACACAAATAAACCATAGGCATGTAACTAAGACAAGGCAAGTAAGTATGTATCGGGACTGTAGATAAAATCTGTAGGGGATCCAAAGGAGATCTATTGTATGAATTAGAGCTAGTTTCGTGGAGAAGACTGTGTCTGAGCCTTGATTTGCAGAAAGGGTTGGATTTGGGTATGCAGAAATGAAGAGGGTGAAAATAAAATTAGAGGGAGGCAAACTACAGGTACATAAAAGAAAAAAAATGTTTGGCTTCACTGAAATAAACATAGGTAAAGGGTGGTGTGCTAAACAGAATTTTAAAATGTATCAGATCAGATCAGATCAGTCGCTTAGTCGTGTCCAACTCTTTGCGACCCCATGAATCGCAGCATGCCAGGCCTCCCTGTCCATCACCAACTCCCCGAGTTCACTCAGACTCACGTCCATCGAGTCAGTGACGCCATCCAGCCATCTCATCCTCTGCCGTCCCCTTCTCCTCTTGCCCCCAATCCCTCCCAGCATCAGAGTCTTTTCCAATGAGTCAACTCTTCACATGAGGTGGCCAAAGTATTGGAGTTTCAACTTTAGCATCATTCCTTCCAAAGAAATCCCAGGGCTGATCTCCTTCAGAATGGACTAGCTGGATCTCCTTGCAGTCCAAGGGACTCTCAAGAGTCTTCTCCAACACCACAGTTCAAAAGGATCAATTCTTCTGCGCTCAGCCTTCTTCACAGTCCAACTCTCACATCCATACATGACCACTGGAAAAACCAAAGCCTTGACCAGACGAACCTTTGTTGGCAAAGTAATGTCTCTGCTTTTGAATATGCTATCTAGGTTCGTCATAACTTTCCTTCCAAGGAGTAAGCATCTTTTAATTTCATGGCTGCAGTCACCATCTGCAGTGATTTTGGAGCCCAGAAAAATAAAGTCTGACACTGTTTCTACTGTTTCCCCATCTATTTCCCATGAAGTGATGGGACTGGATGCCATGATCTTCGTTTTCTGAATGTTGAGCTTTAAGCCAACTTTTTCACTCTCCTCTTTCACTTTCATCAAGAGGCTTTTGAGTTCCTCTTTACTTTCTGCCATAAGGGTGGTGTCATCTGCATATCTGAGGTTATTGATATTTCTCCCGGCAATCTTGATTCCAGCTTGTGGTTCTTCCAGTCCATATGCAGGTCCAAATATTAGAAGGGCTTGAATGGCCTTCTAGGTAAAATATATGCAATTTTTCTTTCTTATGAGTACAAGCCCATAAATATTTCTGACCAGGGGAATAACATGACCAGAAGTTGATAGGGAAATTTAACCCACCATAGAAAAGTCTCCCAATGGCACAGATGACAGCTAACGATGGGTACAGCAATCAGAATGGTTAAGGTTAAGAAGGTATGAATAAAAAAGATGTAACAGATATCAAAGGACAGAATTATCTAGATATCAAAGGACAGAATTATCTAGATATCAAAGGACAGAATTATCTGTACTTTTGTGACAAGGTGCAAACACAAGCAAATAGTCAAATATAAATCATGCTTTTAGGTCTAAGAAATGCCATTCACCTTTACTTAATGTTTACTGAGGTTCTCTGTGTGTCAGGAAAGAATAGATTTGGGAGAGATTCAGTCTTACGTTCTCAGGAAATAAAAGTTTGAAATTTCTGTTTGGCATTGGAAGTGGGTCCAGAAACTTGAGAAGGGCCAAAAAATGTAGTCGTGAAGTATGACAAAAATCAGGAGACAAAAGCCAAAAAAAAATATTTCAAAAATAAAGGTGCAATGAGTCGTGTCAAATGATGCCAAAAGGACATGTATAATAAAGATTAAGACCATTGGACTGGGGGACTTAATTAGATCATTTTTGGAAAACAGTGAAAGCAAATGCTAAAACGTGAGCAGGTTAGAGTGAGAGGATAAGACAGCAGAGACAAGCCTGTGGTTGAAAGGAACGACAAAATTAGGAAAAAGCTTTGTTTACAATAGGGTAATCCCATATTTGTAAATTGTGAGAATGTGCTAATAATTAACGTTTTACAATGAATACATGTTTCACAGTCAACAGAATTCTAAAACAACCTTTAAACTTAGGTAATCTGAACTTTCGCATTGGGAATTTGATGACTGAGACAGTAACATATACAGTATGCTAGAAAACAAAGTCTCTAGAATTTAACAAGCATGGATGTTCTCTGGACAGAATGGACATTTAACTGATGATCTGCACATACTGACTACACACAGCAAGTTTCAAACAAAGTCCATCTTTCTTAACATCCATACTTGCCCTAATTTTTTAAAAAAATTTCTACTTAACAACCAATACCACTAACACCCTAAGAAATATCAGACCAAGAGTCCAATAAATCGATAGACTGCAAGTACTACCAATTTGAAAAATTAATTACATACGTTGTTTTCTAAGAAATTTAATATGTTATTTTTTAAACAATTCTCATTTTATGGCAAAATAAGGTTATCTCCAAAATTAAAGAGGGAATAGTAAACCAGAAAATTATGGGCTTCGCAAAAATCTCATTTCTCATATTGACTAGTCAAGTATCTGAATAATAGTACCAAAACTAAAATCATAATAAACAGATGTTTTAAATACTGAAGTACCACAAATACTAAAAGTCAAAGAACACAAAGAATCATGTTCTGTACAACCAACCATTTTCCTTACATTGATAGCTAAAGCACACAGCTGATACTGTTCTAACGTGATAATCTCATGGTAACAGGGCTCCTGGGCCAGCTTCACAATTGCGCTCCCAGCAGCGAGTCTCAGGCGTGACATATCTGGTTTACTGAAAAATAAGCAAGAAAGAATATGAATTAGATTTCTAAACATCTGCACAAGAATATTCCTACTTTGTGTATCTAATTTTATAAAAATTCCTCTGGCCTAAAAAAAAAAGGCAGAAAACAATTCAGTGGTACTGACCACTATATTATGTTTGGAAGATGGTGTCCAACAGAACAAAATTCTTTGCTTGAACACAAGTCTAAGCTAGTCATTGAATTCTCTTGTTCTATACAGAAAGCTTTCAGCCAAGCCTAGGACGAATCTATTTGTATGTTCAGTTATTAGGTCTCAAGTCTTCCACTATGGATTTTTTCGGGGATATGTGTTTACTTATGTATTACGCACAAAATATCATAACTTGCTGATCATTCAACTAAAACTATGGTGTTAAGTACAAAAGAAGTTAACATAAAAGCAGGTACAGTAGATTAAAAAAATTACTATTTTTAGCTAGTATTCAATTTTGAAATATCATCAAGAGCCTCTTTTTAAGGGAAGAAAATCTGTCGTAAAATGGGATATATTTCAGCAATTAGGAAATCCTTGACTAGTAAATATATTTAAATAATCCTTCCTAATACAGAGACATATCAGATGAATTACTGATTCACTGAAATATTGTAAGGAGGGAAGTTGTAACTACTTAATTAGGACTCCCTATATAGCTCCATAGTAAAACATTATTATTTACTATACATACAACAAATACACCATAATGAGAGGGATGTGAAAGAGATAAATCTTAATCTTCCAGGATGCAAAAGAAACAAATCTTAATCTTCCAAGATCTAAAGATCTAGTTGGTTTAAGACTCTTCCTTTATCTTTCTAACAATTACGTAAAAATATTTACAGAGTGTATGACAACATTAAAGGTTCTGAAGTTACAGGTTGCAGAGATATTTTCAGTTCATCAATAGCAATATTTCAAGTAGTTATTATAAGATAAATCACTCAACCACCGCTAAGGAAAATCTGATTTCCTTGTTGGAATTTAGTAAATTTAAAAAGTAACTAATTAAAATACTTTGTGTGTGTGTGTGTGTGCGCACTCAGTCGTGTCTGACTCTTTGTGACCCCACGGAATGCAGCTTGCCAAGCTCTTCTGTCCATTACAACAATGTTTTTGAAGACTAGTTTAAGAACACAGACCCAACAAGAGCTCCTGCAGGTGGACGGGTCTGGCCTTAGCAGCTGTGGGCTTTGTGGGCACATACACTCGGGGACTGGGCCAGGTCAGGGTCTGCAGTGCCTCCATAGCTCCCACAGCAGGTCCAGGGGTCCAGGTATGCAACTACTACAGTCTTGGGACCTGACTTCAGCGTATCTGCACTGGTGACCTTGTGAAAACAACTCCTGAGAGACACCAAGACCAACTGCCAGCATAGCCACACTTGAGGTGAGGCGAAGGCAGTGCCAACAACAGTGCACTTTGTGAGTTCACACAAAAGGTGAAGCTGACACAACGGAGCATACTCACAGGTACACAGATCCAGTGGAACAATACTCAGTGGCTCCTCTTCTGGTAGGGGGTTCCAATCCTACCTCCCTTGTAGTGCAGATCAGAAATGGATCAGGGGCTTCTACTCCCAACAACTTGGGAGCAGACCCTGCCCCAACAGGGCAATGACAACCACAGACCAAAGAGGAGGCCTGGTTGATAGTTTGTGCAGGCTCTGGTCACTACAACATCTGTCACCGCTCCTATCAAGGGGATAATGGCCAGCATACACGGAAGAAACAGGCTGCAGGCATCCATACTAAAAAACTGCCCTCACACCAAAAAATATTAAACTCACACAGGCTACACAGGGTCACCCCCACAGAAAAACAGCCCTCAAAGACCACAGCAGGTAACTGCTCTAGACTCACAGAGCAAAAGAAATAAAAGTAAAATAAAGAAGCAGAAAAAGCGCTCTCCATTAATAGAGAGAATTCCCCTTTTGAAAGAACAATGAAACAGACTTCTTCAGTCTAACAGACACTGAATTCAAAATGGAGAAAATGAATGAAAATACTACAGGAATTAAGAAAGGCCACTGATACAGATGCAGATTATTGTGAAAAGGAATTGGAAACTATAAGCAGGGGCCAAGGAAAAAAACAGAGAATTCATTAGAAGAGACCAAAGCTGAACTAAAGGCTATGGACAGCAGAAGGAATAATTTCCATTTATTTAAATGGAAAAATGAAAAATTTCCATTTTTCTGGAAGACAGAAAAATGGAAATTACCCAAGTAGATCAGCAGACAACCACCCCCTAAAAAAAGGCAATATAAGAGACCTATGGGATAATATGAAGCATCCAAATCTATGTATGATAGGGATTCTGGAAGAAAAAAAAGAAAGGGGAATGAACACGTCCTTGAAGAAATTATGGCTGAAAACTTACCAGGCCTAAAGAAAGAAACAGATATCCAAATAGAGGAAGCACAAAGTGCCCTTCACAAGATAAATCCAAACAGATTATACCAAGACACATTATAATAAAAGTGGCAAATGTTAAAGAGAGATTTTAAAGGCAGCAAGAGAAGAAAAGTTAACTACAAGGGAACCCCCAAAAGGCTATCAGCTCATTTCTCTACAGAAACACTGCACGCCATAAGGAAGTAGCAAGATATATTCAAAGTCCAAAAGTGAAACATCTGCAACCCAAGATACTGTACCCAGCAAGACTATCCTATAGAATAGAAGGAGAAATAAAGAATTTCTCAGAAAAACAGCAACTTAAAGAATACAATACTAAACCTATCTTAAAGGAAATATTGAAAGGTCCTTTCTAAGTAGAAAAGATGCAAGAATCTATAAGAAAGAGAAAATCACAATTGGAAAGTAAATCACTGAAATAAGTACACAAATTCTTCAAAAAAATAAAATTACTGTGAAGCCAATGATTACCAAAACGAACAGCCAAAGTGTCACTATGAGGATGTATAAGGACAACAAAATTATAAAATGTGGGAGAGGAGAGTAAGAAAATATAGATTTGTCTTTTCCTAGAATGTGTTTCAGTTTGTACGATTACCTAAATCTAAAGCAAGTAGGTATATTAACAGGTTTAATATATTTGAAAACCAGGGCAGGCACAAATCAAAAACATAACAACAGATTAACAAAAATCAAAAAGAAGAGAATACAAGAATAATACAAAATAAAACCATCAAATCACAAACCTAAAGTCAGCAGATGGAAGGAAATAATAAACATCAGAGAGGAAATAAATAAAACAGAGATTTAAAAACAACATCAAAAAAAAAAAAATCAATAAAACCAAGAGCTGATTCTTTGACACGGCAAACAAAAATTGACAAACCTCTGACCGGGCTCAGCAAGAGGACAAGACTCAAATACACAAAATAAGAAATGAAAGAGGAGAAATCACAACTCAAACTGCAGAAGTACAAGGAAACTGAAAGAGAATTACTATGAACAATACTATGAACCTAGAAGAAAAGGACGACTTTTTAGAAACATACAGCCCACTAAAAAGCAAGAAGAAACAGATAACCAGACCAATCACTAGAAACGATACAGAATCTGTAATTAAGAAAACCAAACCAAAAACACTGCCTACAAACAAAACTTCAAGACCAGATGGCTTCACTGGGGAATTCTATAAAACATACAAAAAAGAACTTCTTAAACTCTTCCAAAAGAGTGAATAGGAAGAAAACACTCCCAGAGACATTCTATGAAGTCACCATCACCCTGAAGTCTGGCAATGAAGTTACCGAAACCAGACAAAGACACCATCAAAAAAGCAAATTACAGGTCAATATCTTTGATGAATAAACACAAAAGTTCTTAAAGTATCAGCAACCTGAATTCAACACATAAAAAAGGTCATACACCACAACCAAGCTAGATTCACCCCAGGGTCACAAAGACAGTTCAAATCATGCAAATCAATTAATGTGATACACCACATCAACAAAAGAAAGGATTAAAACCACATGATCACGTCAGTAGATACAGAATTGATAAAAGTCAACATTCATTCATGATACAAAACCCTTATGAAAATGAGTACAGAGAGAACATAGCTCAACATAATAAAAGCTATTTATGATGAACCCACAGCCCATATAATATTCAACAGTAAGAACTTGAAAGCCTTCCCAGTATACTCTGGAAAAAAAGGATGCCCACTGTCACCACTTCACTTCAACATAGTATTGGAAGTCCCAGCTAAAGCAGAGTAGGAAATAAAAGGTATTCAAATTGGTAGAGAAGAGGTAAAAATTATTATTATATGCAGATGATACTACATAGAAAACTCTAAAGACTCCACACAGAAACTACTAGAACTGATAAATGAATTCAGCAAGGTAGAAGGAGACGAGATTAATATACAGAAACAGGCTGCATCTCTTTACAGCAACAGTAAAATATCAGAAAGTGAGTGTAAACAAACAATCCCTTTTAAAACTGTACCACCAAAATAAAATACTTAGGAATAAACCTGACCAAGGAAATGAAAGACTTATATGTTGAGAAATACAAAATATTAATAAAACTGAAGATGATTCAGAGAAATGGAAAAACATCCCATCTCTTGAATTGAGTATTAAAATGGCCATACTATTCAAAGCAATCTACAGATTTAAGGTTATACCTATCAAATTACCCATGAGACTTTTCACAGAATTAAAACAAATAATCCTAAAAGGTAAACAGAACCAAAAAAGATTCAGAATTGTCAGGTAATCCTGAGGAAAAGTATAAAGCAGGAGGCATTGTCCTCCAGACTTCAGACAATACAAAAAAGCTACCATAATCAAAACAGTATATTATTGGCACAAAAACAGACAAGTGGATCAATAGAACAGAACAGAGAGCCCAGAATAAATCCACAAACCTGTGAACAATTAATCTTTGACAAAGGAAGCAAGAATATTCAATGAGGAAAAGACAATCTTCATCAAGTGGTGCTGGGAAAGATGGACAACTGCATGGAAGTCAATCAAGTAAGAATACACTCTCACACCATACACAAAAATAAACTCAAAATGCCTTAAAGACTTAAAAACAAAACGACACGATAAAACTCACAGAAGAAAGCCTAAATATTCTGACATAAATCACACAATTGTTCACAGGTCAGGCTCCCAAGGCAATAGAAATAAAAGCAAAAATAAACAAATGGGACCTCATTAAACTTACAAGCTTTTGCAGCAAAGGAAACCACAAACAAAATGAAAAGACAACCTAGGGATAGGCAGAAAATATCTGCAAATGATGTGACAAATAACAGCTTTCTTTCCAAAATACAGAAACAGCTCATAAAACTCAACAACAAGCAAGCCAATCAAAAAATAAAAAATCTAAATATACATCTCTCCAAAGGAGACATACAGATGGCCAACAGGTACATGAAAAGATGCTCAATATTGCTGATTACTAGAGAAATGCAAATCAAAACTACAATGATGTACCACCTCACACCAGTCAGAATAGTCATCATTAAAAAGTATACAAACAACAAATGCTGGAGAGGGTGTGAAGAAAAGTTCCTTGTGTAAGGACACTGTTCTTACACTGTTCGTAGGAATGTAGATCAGTGCAGCCACTATGGAAAACAATATGGAGGTTCTTCAAAAAACTAAAAACAAAGTTCCAGCAATTCCACTCCTGGGCATACATCAAGACAAAACTAACCTTAAAAAGATAAATGCACCCCTATGTTCACTATTTGCAATAGCTAAGACATGGAAACAGTGTAAATGTCCATCGACAGATGAATGGACAAAGAAGATATGGTACATGTATACAGTGGAATATTACTTAGCCATCAAAAAGATGAAATTCTGCCATTTGCGACATGAATGGACCTAGAGATTACCATACTAAGCAAAGTCAGAAAGAGAAAGACAAATACCATATGATATCACTTATATGTGGAATTTAAAATGTGACACAAATCACAAATCTACAAAGCAAAAACAAACTCACAGAAATAGAAAGAAGACATGTGGTTGCCAAGGGGGAGGAGGTGTAGAGGAGAAAAGGAGTGGGAGTTCGGGATTAGCAGAGGCAAACTTTCAGCTGTAGGATGGAGAAACAACAAGGCCCTACTGTATAGCACAGGGAACTATTTTCAACATCCTGTGACAAACTACAACGCAAAAGAATATGAAAAGGCATGTATGTGTGTGTGTGTGTGTGTGTGTGTGTGTATTTAACTGAATCGCTTTGATGCACAGCAGAAATTGACACATTATTGTAAATCAACTGTACTTCATTAAATTTTTTAAAAAAATGCAGACAGATCCAATGTAATTCACACACACTTACAGAATTCAAGAACACATGTGATTTTGTTAAAGAATACTATGAATAAAAACAGGTGGCATGAGACCTAAGTATGCACATAAATAATGTAATTAGTAAATTTGAGACAAAATGTATCAATACTAAGGAAATTTTTCTAATTATTATGTAACTCTTGGATGCTAACATAAATTATAAGAGTAGAAGGTAGAGACAACTAATTTTACTGAAAAGGTAATAAATGAGTTATACATGTGGAATACCTTACAGAACTTTCTTTTTATTTGATCTGTTTGAGAAGAATGTGTTAATGCTAATATTCTATGCAAAAAGTACCGTATGCGCAAAACATATAAGAAATGAAGCAAAGATGGCAAAGTATTAAGCAGCTGACAATTACCATTTATATTTGGTCCTGAAGACTTTAAGCTAGATGTGTACACACACACACATATATATATAAAAGGTGGGGGAAGTTACTCTTATATTTTTAACTACCAATAAGATGTTATAAATGGTACCTGTATTTTCACAGAGGACAAACTTCTAAATTTTAGCTAATTCTGACATAACCACTACCATCAATATATCTAATTACTATTTGCTGGACAGTGTTTTAAATACATTAAATATACTACCTTTTTTGATTACCATAATAGCTAGATGAGATAGGCATTAATCATCATCTCTGTTTTATAGCTGAGGAAACTGAGGTACAGAGCAGTTACAGTAACTTGCTGAAAGGTACCAAGCTGCTAAGATGTGGTCCCAGGATTTGAATCTGGAATCCAGAGTTCATGTTTTCAATCACTAGACTATACATCTTTCAAACAAAACACAAACAAAAAAGTATATGTATTTTTAATACTTTGTGTCAAGTGTATTTTCCACGTATGCATATATTTTTACTTCCAGAGAGCCAATTCCATTGCAAAAGACACTGATGTTGGCAAAGACTGATATCAAAAGGAGCAGGGGATGAGATGATTAGATAGAATCACCAACTCAATGGACATGAGTCTGAGCGAACTCCAGGAGACAGCGGAGGACAGAGGAGTCTGGTGTGCTGGAGTCCATGGGGTCGCAAAGAGTCAAACACGACTTAGCAAAACTAAACAACAACAACAATACTTTTGGAAACAGATTCAGATAAGCTGTTTTCTATTTGGTCTGTTCTTTTGTATTTAAATATTAACAAGAATGTAAAACACCAGTTACTGATTGGTACATTAACAGTTTCATATAAGGTATTAGAAAAAAGTAAACATCTACTGTTAAAAATACTTAAAAGCATTCAGCAGTAATCTGCACTAGACATGGGACTGTCATTTTGAAATAACCACTATACAAAAGCCTATTACAATAAAAGTATATGCATATCTACAAATCTGTATTATTTTGTTTAAAAAGAAACCATCATTCAAAAATTACATCAGATGTTAACATACTGTGTAATCCAAAGAATGCTGGAGCTGTATTTACATACCTAATTTTCCCTTGTTCTGTCAAGTCTCCATCACTGTGCAATATTGTTGTAAGCAATCTTAAAGTAGAAGTTCCTGATTTACTGTGATTATTTTTCATTCCAAGTAGCCATCGAACCATCATTTTAATAGCCTGAATCTATTTAAAATACAAATTGACACAACATTGCTACTGTTCAAAGAAACTCTACATTAGCTTTGAGAAAGAATGAAGAAATGTTTTTAATAGATGTGTTTTAAGAATAGGAAAGAAAAAATTATTTTTATTTGCATGTGTGAAGATAACTGAATGTTTTAAAAATGTTCCACCTCCTGGTAACTGACGAATGGTTTATCTAAAAACTGGTTCTTACTGCTTTTTAAAAAATGTTTCTCAACACTCTACCCTTTAGAATCCACAGTAAAATCATGTTAACTTCCCTAATCCATAAAGTTCCCAAATGCAAACCGTATTTCATCTTTTGTGTCTAAGAGTTTATACCACCTTACATTTGTACTGCATTTTTCATAATTATGCAGTACTTACTATCAATATCAGTACTTTAATACCTGTTACTGCCTCTAATATTTGGAACAACCCTTTCTGAAGTGGTACAACACATTTTCTCTTTTTTACATATTACCTTACTTTTTATAGATCTGAAGCTTCAGAGCTAAATGGGTTTCAGACTATGGTATGTGGCTTACACTCTTCAGATTCTCTTCCTTGGCCACTTCATAACCATGAACTTAAGTGCAGGCAGCCTGCCTTCTAATACAGTGTTGTCCAACTACACAAAACTGCTGCTTGAGACCAATGCAGAGAAAACTGGTTCACACTTGAACTCAAAAGTTTCCAGCATCATTCAATGATGCTAAAGGAAGACTGCTCTACAGGTCTGGAGAAACAGTATCAGAATCTGAAACTGCAATAATGTGAAAAAGTAGTTCACAGTATGAAACATAAATATACAACAAAATTATTTATAAGAAAGTATAATTAGAAAAACAATATTTAATGTATTTGTTCTTGGCCTTCACACCTTGTAATATAGACTGAGGTCTATATTACAGACTACATACGGTTTTAGAGAGGTAATACTCCTACAGAAGCGATAAGCAATCTTTTATATACAACTTCTAACTCAAGAAATTACAGGTTGAATTTTTTTAAATAAAAATGTTTATCAAATCCCATGGAAAAGATGTGCGTGCATGCTCAGTTATGTCCAACTCTTTTGTGACTGTATGGGCTGTTGCCTGCCAGGGTCCTCTGTCCATGGGATTTCCCAGGCAAGAATACTGGAAACGGGTTGCCATTTCCTCCTCCAGGGTATGTTCCTGACCCAGGGATTGAACCCTCGTCTCCAGCACTGACAGGCAGATTCTTTCTCTTGCATTGGTAGGCTGATTCTTTACCACTAGTGCCACCTGGGAAGCCCTGCTGAACAGTCTTAAAACCTGGATGACCATCTTTACTGAAAAGAGAAGGTACTTAAAGCCAGCATTGTCTTCTGCCATTAAAATATTGATATCTAAGAAAAAGTAACATGGAAGGAGTTTTCACTCTTTTTATTTTCCAAACTAGATTATGTGCAGCTCCCCAAAGTCTCAGGTTTCTCAGTATCACCCTACACTCTCATGGCCCAAAGGATGTCATAGAATAAACATAAAAACTTGAATTACTTCAATAGCCATATCTTTATAACAGGAACTATTAACACCTATAATATAATAATAATAGGGTAAGTAGATTAAAATCAGCAGATCTGTGCATGTCACTCACTTTGACCATTGTTTCAGGTGAAACCTCTTCATCTGGAACCCAAAGCTTAGTTGTCTTTTTTCCTGGAAGCTAAACAAAAATTAAGGACTTTAAGATACAAATTCTCATATGTAATTAATATATAGAGAATGAATGAAATCTTTACCTTCTACAGCAACAGTCATTATATATGACTACGTTTTCTGTTACTTACGCAAAAAGTTTGAAAGACCTGTCTTCACTAGCACCAAAATGAACCTTATGCTCCCAGCTCCAGTTGGTTCTTTGCAAGTATGAGACAGGACTGACTTTAACAACTTATGTACACTTCCTTGCTTAACCCCCTTTAAGACTAATGTTTCATTTATTTAAGGCAGCCGGCAAGGAATAGGATAAAAATCAATGGAGCCAAAAAGGATACAGATGAGCCTTGAATAAGACAAGTTTGAACTGTGCAGGTCCACCAACATGTAGATTTTAAGTGAATACATACTACAGTAATACACTATATACAATCTATGTTTGACTGAACCACAAACGTCCAAGGAACCACATACAGAGAGCTGACTATAAACTGTAAAAAGATTTTTCCACAACACAAAGGGTTGGCAGCTTTAACTTTGATTTTGCTCAATGGTCAGCTGTAGTTCATAAACAAGGGGAAAGGTAGCTGCAAAAAGTCTTGAGCAGGGAACAAATATAAAGGCTTGCAGCTGAAGTAACAGAAAACATACATCAGTATCTTCCTACTTAAAGGCAACACACACTCACACCCACACACCCCACCCCACACCCATCCCTCTTACCCCGGTAGCTGGGCTGGGAAGCAAAAAAGTCAGTGTTAGTCAGTCATGTCCAACTCTTTGTGACCCCAAAGATTGTAGCCGGCCAGGATCCTCTGTCCAAGGAATTCTCCAGGCAAGTATCCTGGAGTGGGTAGCCATTCCCTTCTCCAGGGGATCCTCCTGACCCAGGGATCAAACCCAGGTCTCCTGCATTGTGTACTGTTTGCCGTCTGAGCCACCAGGGAAGCCCAGAAAACAAAACCAAAACCATAGAAAAATTTCAAAAAACAGAAAATATACAGCAAAAAGAAAACAAACAAAAAAACAGAGCTAGAGGATTGACATCTCCAGAAAAACACAGAAAACACCCTCCAAAAAGTCATCTTTTTAGAACAATCATAGAGTAATATGGAGATGATAAACTGAAAGTATTAAGAGATGTGAATTTACAGTAGCAGCCAGGGAATAAGTAAGGTGATCAAAGAGCTGAACCCAATCTTGGAACACAGGAGATCTCATTTTCCCCTCAACCTGACATGCGCCATTTCTAGTTGGAAACAGAAATTTGTCAAAGAGCACCTCAGATGACCTTCTAGCAACAGGATAGGTAGTTCCAATACAGAAGGCAAGTTCCCCAGACACACAGAGCTATTTACAAATAGTTTAAGGACCAAGTCTTCAGGAGAGAAGCACCTTCAAAGCATGAAGTGGAAATAATGAAAAAAAGAATCTCATTAGAAACATACTGACGAAATTTCTGAACCAAGAACATCCCCCAAAATCCCAAAGCTCCCATAGAGGAACCTACCAAAAAAAACAAGAACCAGATCAACTTCAGATTTCTTGGTGGCAAGACCACATGCCAAAAAACAATGTTCTGAATTTTCCACAGCCAAGAGAGTTGAAAAATAAAATTCTAATATTTAAGAATAGGGAGAAAAATATTTTCAGAAATCTTTCAAATTACAAGCCAGTTTGAAAGAATTATTCAAAGATGCCTTCCACATAAATATTTAATTCACAAGAAAATTCAATCAGCATAAATTATTACAAATAGAAAATAAAAAACATCGTAAGATCTTCCCTGGGTTGGGAAGATCCCCTGGAGAAGGAAATGGCCATCCACTCCAGTACTATTGCCTGGAAAATCCCATGGACAGAGGAGCCTGGCAGGCTACAGTCCATGGGGTCGCAAAGAGTCGGACATGACTGAACGACTTCACTTTCACTTTCTTTTCACAAGATCAATAAACAGACAGGTTCAAAAATTAAAAAAAAAAACATAATAGATGCAATAAAACTAAAAACAAACACACAAAAAATCTAAAACTAATGGACAAATATACTAGTCAAGATGAAAAAGCATATAAACGGGGTATGGAGTTAAATGGGATACTAATATTTTAATAAAAAGTTTACTGACATATTTTTCTTTAATCTTATAAGATACAAAATTATGAACATCTGTAAAACTAGCAGGATAATGTCAAATAAAAATGATTTTTTAAAAAAAGATTAAAAATTTCATCATTATAACAGAACACTTGAATATACCTCTTTCAAAAACTGATAGATTAAGTTGAGATGAAAAAAGGTAAGTACAGAAAATACATGTAGAAATATAAGAAAATATGTAGCAATAAAATATTTATGGATAAGGAAACGATCAAAATGAGCCTTTCTCATAATTATGATGAAAAGTGAAAAAGAGTTTAGCACAAGATAATAAGATTAAAAACTATAAAATAACTGCCCAAATTCACCACCAACAAAATAATTCTTAAAACTGAAATACCTAACAAAGCTGTATAAGAGAAATATTTAAATCTGCTTACAGAGAAAACTACAAAATTTTAATTAAAGACACATTGTAGATGAGCAAACTAAGCAATGGGAAAAAATACAGGCTGTATAAGAATGATAGCACTGCAGATGATTGGAAGGAGAGAACACTCTAGAAATTATGCTGGGAAAGTTGGTTCTCCTAATGGAGAACAGAAAGAAATGGAGTTCTTGAGTCACAGCATACAAAAAAAGCAAAAAAAATCAAAACCAGATGGATTAAAATTTTTATGTGTGAAAAGAAAACCTTAAAACTTTAAAAACAACGTATGAGAGACTATTTTTATGACAATGGCATAGGAAATAATTTCTTAAGATATAAAAAGCACTAACTACAAGATAAAAGAATGATAAATTTAGTTACATTAAAATTAATAACTTTTGTTCAAAGGACACTATGAAGGGAATAGAAAGATACACCATAAATAGGATTTTATACATTTTATGAACACACTTTAACATGTACCTGAAAAAAATATGTGTGTTAAGATTACCTGTGAGAAAAACATAAACAACTCAAGAAAGAAAAAAAGGCAAGACATCAAGAGGAATTTCAGAAAAGAGGCAACATGAATGATGACTAGACACATTCTTAGTAATCAGGGAAACGCAAATTAAGAGATATTACTTTATATTAATTAGACGGACAAAAATTAAGTAATTTGACAATAATGTCATATGCTGCTGAAAGGAAAATAAGGTTTTACAACTAGTCTGAAAAATACTTCAGCAATAAATTGAAAAATTAAATGTATAGACTGATGGTCGTAAGTATACCACTCTTGTGAATGTAACCTGGAGAAATTTGTACTCATAATGCATCGGAAGGTTCTATAAAGAAGAAAAAAAAAAATCACAGGAGCACTGTTTAAAACAAGAAAGAAATGGAAATATACCATGTGTCCATTAAGAAAATGAGATATACTTCACACAATGATATAATAAAGAGCAATGAATGAATGAACTACAGCTAGATTCAACATCAAGGGTTATTCTAAGAAACAAATCCATAATGATAACAGCAAGTCACTATATACCATATATTGATATATATATATCATAAACCTTAGGAACAAGCAAAACTAAACAGGTACATTGTTTTGAGATAAATATACAGTTAAATGGTGCTTTGTGGTTAGCTGGGGCAGGAAAAAAACAGAAAAGTTAGGAGAGTAACATCACCAGATGCTAACAGTTCTTGGGTATTGAAAAGAGAATAACTGAGATGTGAGCCTGGCACTAAAATTGCTTTTCTGATATATAAATGATGGCTGATTCTGAAAGTGAAAGAGGTTTAAAGGTTGAGCAATGTTTTGCATCACTGTCACAGAGCTAGAAGGAAAAAGAAAATGGAATTCTGAGTCCAATAAAGAGTAGAGTCTTTGTGTGGATCACAACAAACTGTGGAAAATTCTGAAAGAGATGGGAATACCAGAACACCTGACCTGCCTCTTGAGAAACCTATATGCAGGTCAGGAAGCAACAGTTAGAACTGGACATGGAAGAACAGACTGGTTCCAAATTGGGAAAGGAGTACATCAAGGCTGTGTATCATCACCCTGCTTATTTAACTTATATGCAGAGTACATCATGAGAAACGCTGGGCTGGAAGAAGCACAAGCTGGAATCAAGATTGCCGGGAGAAATATCAATCACCTCAGATATGCAGATGACACCGCCCTTATGGCAGAAAGTGAAGAGGAACTAAAAAGGCTCTTGATGAAAGTGAGAGGAGAGTGAAAAAGTTGGCTTAAAGCTCAACATTCAGAAAACGAAGATCGTGGCATCCGGTCCCATCACTTCATGGCAAATAGATGGGGAAACAGTAGAAACAATGTCAGACTTTATTTTTCTGGGCTCCAAAATCACTGCAGATGGTAACTACAGCCATGAAATTAAAAGACGCTTGCTCCTTGCAAGGAAAGTTATGGTCAACCTAGACTGCATATTAAAAAGCAGAGACATTACTTTGTCAACAAAGGTCTGTCTAGTCAAAGCTATGGTTTTTTCTGTGATCATGTATGGATGTGAGAGTTGGACTATAAAGAAACCTGAGCACCGAAGAACTGATGCTTTTGAACTGTGGTGTGGGAGAAGACTCTTGAGAGTCCCTTGGACTACAAGGAGATCCAACCAGTTCATCCTAAGAGATCAGTCCTGGGTGTTCACTGGCAGGACTGATGTTGAAGCTGAAACTCCAATCCTTTGGCCACGTGATGCGAAGAGCTGACTCGCTGGAAAAGACCCTGATGCTGGGAAAGATTGAGGGCAGGAGGAGAAGGGAACGACAGAGGACGAGATGGTTGGACGGCATCACCGACTCAATGGACATGGGTTTGGGTGGACTCCAGGAGTTGGTGATGGACAGGGAGGTCTGGCATGCTGCAGTTCATGGGGTCGCAAAGAGTCGGACATGGCTGAGCAACTGAACTGACTGACTTGCTAAACAACCTTGAGTTTTGGGTGGATCCCAAATAAAAACACCCTAAACATAAAAGTGATCAGAAAAACAATCAGCCTCTCAAAAACTGAAGCCCAGTTTCCAATCACTGCATTCTTGATTGAATGAAAATTATTTCAGAGCAGCTCAACTGCCTATCACAGAAGCAAAAATAAATCTTCTTTGGAAGAATTATAAAATTATCCAGAGCTTCCAATTATCTCTATAACTTTTCATATACAAAGCGTGCAGCTCAATCAACAATAATGTGTACAAGGTAAGACCTGACCAACAATCAAGCGAAAACCAGACAGAGAAAAAGAGCCACTGGAGATACAGATATTGAGACTAACTCACATAAATTTTAACATAATTAGAGGTGCTGAAAGATTAAATGGTAAGAAAAAGAATTCTGGCAGGGAACTAAAAATTTTATTTAAAAACTCTAAGGAAATTACAGGAAAAAATATATAAACATTGCAATTAAGAATTCAATTTTATGGGTTTAACATAAGACTCAACAAATCTGAAGAGAGGATGAGTAAATTCAAAGATGGGTCAGAAGAAAGCAAAAATGAAGCATGAGCAAGCAGAAACAGGTATACCTCGGAGATACTGCAGGTATGGTTCCAAGCAACCACACTAAAGCAAGTATTGCAATAAAGCAAGCTACACAATGTCCTGGTTTTCCAGTGTACAAAAAGTTATGTTTACATGATAATATGGTCTATTAAGTGTGCAATAGCATCGTGTCTAGAAAAACAATGAACAAACCTTAATACAAAAATATAAACGAAAAAGCTATAATAACTATTAATAGTAATGACTATTCAGGTCTTTCGCCCATTTAAAAAAATTGGGCTGTTCGTCCAGTTGTTGAGTTTTAAGCCTCTTATCAGATTTTATGATTTTTCAAATATTTTCTCCCATTCTGCAGGTTCATTTTTCACTTTTTTCAAATTAATAATTCTCTTTTTTTAAAAGGATATAATTGGCATATGACAAATCAGTTCTACAGGTATAATGATTCAGTATTTACATATATTGTGAAATGATCACCACAGTAAGTCTAGTGACTACCCATCACAACACAGCTACAATTTTTTTCCTATGATGAGACACTTTCAGACCTACTCTCAGCAGAAACTTTCAGATATATCAGGCAGTATTAATGATGATAGTCACCATGCTGTACATGACATTCCTTGACTTATTTTCTAACTGGAAGTCTGTACCTTTAGAATTCCTTTACCCAATTCACACATCCTTCATCCCTAGCCTCTGAAAACTACCACTGGATCTCTGTATCTATAAGTTTGAGAGTTTTTGTTGCTGTTATTTGGGGTTTTTTAAAATTTGATACTGCATGTAAGGAACATCACATGGTATTCATCTTTGTCTATTTAACTTAGCATAATGCCCTCAAGGTTCATCCATGCTGTCACAAATAGCAGGACTTTTTCCTTGTTTTTAATGACTGATCAATATTACATTGTATATATACACCACTTTTTTCTCTATCCATTCATCCATTAGATGGACACTTGGGTTGCTTCCATGTCTTGACTGCTATAAATAATGCTGCATTGAACATGGGGGTGCAGAGATCTTTTTGAATTAGTGTTCTCATTCCCTTCAGATAAATACTCTGAAGTATTTATTACTGGATCATGTGGTGCTTCTATTTATTTATTTTTTCCCTATTTTTAATTTTTTGGAAGATTCTCCATACTGTTTTTCATGGTGGCTGTATCTATTTATATTCACACCAACAGTGCAAAAGGGTTCTTTCTCTTCACATCTTCACCAACACTTATTATCTATTTTATATTAGTCATTCTAAGAGAAATGAAGTCCTATCTTTTTGTGGTTTTGATTTGCATCTCTCTGGTGATTACCGATGTTGAGCACTTTTCATACAATTACTGATGACTTGTTTGCGTTCTTTGGAAAAATGTTGCTTCTGCCTATTTTTTAATCAAACTCTTTTTCTGCTATTGAGCTATACGTGTGATTTATACAATATGGACATATTAGGTACATGATTTGCAAATATTTTCTCTCATTCTCTCAGTTTTTGTCTGAAAATGTGTTTATGTTGCATTCCCTTTTTAAAGGATATTTTCTCCAGGTTTAGAATTCCAGATTGGTACTTTTCTTCCACTCAATAATTTGAAGTTATTATTCCATTATCTTCCATTTTCTAATCTTTTCTCGAAGTCAGGTGACAGTCTTGTTCCCTGGAAGGCTTTTGATTGGTTCTAGTTTTACTATGATGTATCTAGTGAGCTTTGTGTTATACTGATCCTACTTGGAGTTTGAATGTATAGCTTTGATGTCTTTCATAAATTTTGAAAAATTTTCTGGCATTATCACTTCAAATACTATTTCTGTTTCATATTCTCTTTCCTATCTTACTGTAGTTCTAATTACACACTCTAAATATACAAATTTTTACTGTAATCCAACTGTCTGACATACTTTTTCTATACACACAAGAATTGTCTCAATAGGCTTCACAAATGCTGTGTTTTCTACAAATTGAAGGTTCGTGTCAAGTATCTATCAGTGCTATTTTTCCAACAACATTTGCTCACTTCATATCTGTCACATTTTCATAATTCTTGCAGTATTCCAAATGATTTCACTATTATTACATTTGTTATGGTGATAAGTGACTAGAGATCTTTAATGGTACTACTGTAACTGTTTTGAGGTGCCATGAATCACACTCTTTAACACAATGAACTTAATCAGTAAACGTGTGTGTTCTGACTGCTCTACGGACTGGCCTTTTCCCCATCTCTCCCTCTCTCCTCAGGCCACCCTATTCCCTAAGATACAACAACACAGAAATTGGGAAAATTAGCAAACCTATCATGGACTGTACATGTTTAAGTGAAAGGAGGCACTGCACATCTCTCAACTTCATAGCAAAAGCTAGAAATGATAAAGCCTAGTGATGAAGGCATGTCAAAAGCTACTATTAGCTGAAAATTAAACCTCTTGGGCCAAGTTATGAATGTGAAGGATAAGTTCTTGAAGGAAATTAAAAGTGCTTCTCCAGTGAAAATGTGAATGACAAGAAAGCAAAACACACTTACTGCTGATACGGAGAAAGTTTAATGGACTGGAGGGGAGATCAAACCAGCCTAACATTCCCTTAAGCCAAAGCCTGATCCAGAGCAAGGCTGTAACTCTCTTCAATTCTGTAAAGACTAAGAGAGCTAAGGAGGCTCCGGAAGGAAAATCTCAGGCCAGCAGAGATTGGTTCCTAATACTTAAGAAGCCATCTCTATGATACAAGGTGGAGCAGCAAGTCCTGATGCTGAAGTTGCAGCAAGTTATCCAGAACATCCAGCTTAGATTATTAATTAAGGCGGCTATGCTAAACCGATTTTTAACACAGAAAACTATCTCCTATTGGAAGAAGATGCATTCTAGAACTTTCACAGCCAGAGAGAAGTCAATGCTTGCCTCAAAGCATCATAGAACACGCCTACTTTTGATAGGGGCTAATGCAGCTGGTAACTTTAATCTGAAACCAACGCTCATTTACCATTCTGAAAATCCTAGTTTTACGGTATTTTTTTTACATATATGTATATCTAAAAATACACAAACACATGCATAAAACTCCACATGACTGTAGGGGTCAATTCTCCAAGACACCCAAACATACCCTGCCCCAAATATTCACACAATGAAGACAGAAAATCACTATATTTTTCCCCAGTATTTTCCCTCAGGGATCTTTTAATTCTCTATTGTATGCATAAAATGCAACAACTACTATCATGACAACCATACTGCAAACTAACCTGTCAATCTTCACATATTTAAAAAATAGATGCCATTACAAAACTTACATCCCTATAAAGTTGAAAGAGACAGAATCTGGTGGTATCTTGTATTTATCAAGGAAAGCATTCCAGGTCATAGCCCTGTGCTCAACTAAAGAGATGTTTCAATGTTGTTTCACTTTTAATGAAGATGCAGCATGGTAAAAAGATGGGAAAAGCTAAAAACAAATCAACCAAACTGAAGTGCTATTTACATCATTCCACTTCTCTTTTTGTTGCATAAAATTTTAGAAGATAGCATTATGAAGAATACACATCTAGAAAACATAAATTACCCGATCATTCATCAGAAGATCCTTCACAATGAAAGTAGCTACCAAAGACTTCAAAGGAGCAGCAAATTGATCTGGTGCAAGGAGAGCAATGTGACCAATAGTCACCAGTGGTGTGATGAGATGCTCCAGGTTGCTCGGATCTAGGCTCTTATGCAGAGGCTGAAAATGAGGAAAGGAAAATGATAAACTCCATAAACATGCAAATAAACTGGTCACATGTCTCATCTACAAAAGCTAAAAACCACACAAGTTCAATACATGGTATAAGCAGTGGTTCAAGTTACATCTAACTTTTACTGACAACTTTTATTAACTAGAAGGCATCATATTTAAGTACTTTCAGTTTTTCCCAAATTATATTTTAGATTGCATATATAAATATGTCAGCAACTGCTGAAAGTTGCTCAGTCATGTACAACTCTTTGTGACTGCATGGACTGTAGCCCATGAGGTTCCTCAGTCCATGGAATTCTCCAGGCAAGAAACTGGAGTGGGTAGCCACTTCGGCTCACCAATGCCTACTTCTATTCTACTTTCTGGGCATAAGGATGCTTTTCTATGTGCAGTCAGAAGTTCTGGTTACCAGAATGGGGATGAAAGTAAGGTATGCCATGTCTGAACTGAGGCAGACATGAACAGTGTATCTTTTCCACATTTTCACTCTATTTACTCACTGGTGGCTTAATACAAAGGATCCAATGGGACTCAAAGAGAAAAAGTGAAAGTGAAAGACAGTGAAGTCACTCAGTCGTATCTGACTCTTTGCGACCCCATAGACTGTAGCCCACCAGGCTCCTCTGTCCATGGAATTTTCCAGGCAAGAATACTGGAGTGGATTGCCATTTCCTTCTCCAGGGGATCTTCCTGACCCAGGGATCGAACCCAGGTCTCCCACATTACAGACAGATGCTTTACTGTGTGAGCCACCAGGAAAGAGAAGCCACTAGTCAAAAAGGGTCTGCGTGGCTAAAACACTGAATAGAATGCAATCAAAACACCCAAATGGACTTTTATCACGAGCAAAAAATAAGCTTTCATTATGGATAGTTACAAGCATTTTTGTGGATTTTTATAGCATCAAACATTAAGTATTATAACTAATAAAACTATTTTATTAATCTTATAGTAAAATAAAAATATTATTTTAATAATCATTTTGCTATAACAGAAGGAGACTGCTTATTTACTCACATAAGTTGATACCTAAAACATATTGCTCAATTTTTAAAATAAGATAATCAGAAGAGTGGCTATAGCACACTATCATTGGCATGAGAGAGGGGGAAGGGGACAAAAGATGTGTTTTGTGTATTTATATTACTTGTATAAGAATAAAATAGCTCCTGAAAAGTACAGTAGAAACTGGTAACACTGGCTGCCTCTGAGAAAAGAAACTGGGTAGCTGGGGAAATGGGGTTGAGATAAAGGTGTAGGTATTCTCCTATACTGAACACCAAGCATTCTAGGCTTGAAAAAACAACACAAAACTGTTCTTTTCCAACACATTGTGGCAATATGAAAAGCTTCACTTAATCAAAAGTAATGACAGTACTTCTTGCTGTTCTCAATGACTCCCTCAATACCTCCATTGCACATCTAAGTGATAACTTGTTTACATGAGAAACAGATAACTGATAGTGTACTTTTTTCCAATTCATTTATTATATTGTGACAATTTTCCACAATAAGATATTAAAATCATTTCTGAAAAACCAAAATTAATGATCAGTCTCTGGATTAATCAGAGAAGGCAATGGCAACCCACTCCAGAACTCTTGCCTGGAAAAATCCCATGGACAGAGGAGCCTGGTGGGCTGCAGTCCATGGGGTCGCTAAGAGTCGGACACGACTGAGTGACTTCGCTTTCACTTTTCACTTTCTTGCATTGGAGAAGGAAATGGCAACCCACTCCAGTGTTCTTGCCTGGAGAATCCCAGGGACGGGGGAGCCTGGTGGGCTGCCGTCTATGGGGTTGCACAGAGTCGGACACGACTGAAGCGACTTAGCAGCAGCAGCAGCTCTGGGTTAACAGTAATCTGATAAAGGTTAGATGTGTCTGTGAAACCTTTTCTCAGAAAGCCAGCCAATCTTCTATGTTATAGGAGAAGGATTACCAGGTAGGTTCTTGTAAAGATGAAGTTACAGATATTAAAATTAAAAGTAACCAATAAAGTCAAGCTATTATCAGCATTTTCCTCCTCCTCATCATTGGAGGGAACAAAAAGATTATTCAAGAAAAAAAAAAAGCTTTCTAGAAATCAACATGAGTCCACTGAAGTCATTCTCTTATTAAAAAATTAAATACTATAGAATATTACCTCCACCTCAATTTTTAATTATATTATGATTGAGTATCTATAGCAAAGATGCTGTTTAATAGATACAGAAAACTTTTTTTCCTCCTTTACTCCGCCTTTAATATAAATCATGAAAATATGACAAAATTAGCATAAATACTTCTAAAATAGACAGCAAGTCTGTGTATTTATGGTGGGTTAGTTTCAGCATAATTTCCAAATTGTTTTGACTTCATTCAAGGCTCCTAGACTATAACTACAAGATTTTTATAAATTTTCTGTTTAGCTTCTATTTGCAGTAAGAAGGCTAAAACTAGATTATAATAGCTTATAGTGAAATTGCCATACTTAGAAAGGGTACTGGTAATTCAAAGTACAGAAAAAATAAAATACATGCTGAAAAGACAGTCAGTAGGTATTTGGTCCTGTCCCAATACACCCAATAAGACATTTGGTCTACACACAAAGGTCCTTGATATTTGTTCATATTTGGTCCTGCCCAAAACATTCCAAGAGACATTTGGACCACACCAAAAGGTCCTTGATACTTGTTCCTGTCCAAAATATCTGGCATGGACCTAAACTGCAGTGGGTGTTTTGGAGAGCACCAACTATCAAGGATCTTTGGGTGTGGATCACATGACCTGCAAAGGAAAAGGCACATTTTAATCTAATATGAAATTAGGTCAGTCATTAAAGTACAAATTTATTTAACTTTAATTATAAATTATTATTCATGTATAAAACCCCACACACTTCAGTAGTATTTCATATATAGAAATCTAACTTCCAAAATCTGTAAACTGATAGAATAATCACCTATTACCTACTATATGAGTAACTATGATTTTATATGTAATTACTTATGAATGAAAAAAGTTTCCTAATACTAAATGTATAAAGTGACTTCAAAACTATTATACAACTGCTTGATTTCTAAAGAGCTAGCATTAAAAAGCTGAATCATCAGATATTTTCAAATTTTAACCAATCATTAATATTGATTATACTGATTCAAATTTGGAAAATTACAAAATGATACATCTCCAAACATGAACATTCTGTAAACTCATTCATATTTTTTTAACAATAACATGAAACAAAAAAATTTTTCTCTTTTTACCTCAAATATCTGTGCAAACTGGGTTTCTTTACTAGAAAATATTGCATGGATACAATGAATAGCGTATTTGGCTTGACGGGGGGGTCCTTTTTTAGACTTGTGATGTAAAACAGGAAGCAAAGCTCTAAAAAAAAAAAAAAATTACAGAAAAACAATAAACCAGAAAAATCATTATGACTTCCACTAGATACTTTAATGCTTGTATTTTTAAAGTAATGTTTCGTAAGAACAAAGAAACAAAAGTCATAGCATCTACTCACTCATTTTCAATCATCTATAATTTTGCTTTATAAACATCTATATTAAAATATAATACAAATACAAATAATTTTTCCTTTTTATTTATTAGTTATGAATACAAACAAGAATGGTAACCCATTTCTTCTTTTTAATGTCATTTCCATTAGCCTTTTCTATTTTATTATCATTGCTATTACTTTAGCTAAGCTTTTGCTACCTTACACCTAAGACCACCATAATGGGACTTAACTTGCTTCTTCTTTCTAAAGTCTCTTCCTCTTGCAGTTCATCTTTTAATCTATCCCCAAACAATCTATATGAAGGGAAATTTGATCATTTAACCAATACAAATTGAGTACTTGCTATAATGCCAGGCATTATTTAAAGTCCCAAATTGGTGCATTCATTCTACCAGCATATTAGGGATAAGACAAATGATAACACATTAAGTTAGCAAAACATCTGTTATGTTAAATTGTGGTAACTCCTATAAAGGGGGGGAGAAGAAGAAGAGGACAGCAATAGGGAACAGGCGTAAGTTTGTGACTGTGTTACAATTTTACATGTGATGCCTACAGAAGATCACTCTAGTAAAGCAACACTTGACCACAGTTATCAAAGAGGCAGGGAATGGGTCATCTAGCTACCTGGAAGAACACTGATGTATCATATCACTTCATTATATACAAACTTAAAGTCCTGAATAAGGCAGGCTCTCTTAGTTCAACTATTTTATATTTATTTCACAGTGGAATTAACTTCTGAATTCTCCTTGCCCAACTCACTGCTCCAGTTTAAAAAACAATCAGAGATAAATAATTCATAATAATAATAGCAGTTGCAGAAAAGATAACAATAAAATATAATAAAAAGACAAGTGACCAATTGAAGGGAAACGTCGTATTTCTGGTTACAGAGAAATGGTAAATATCCATAAAGTGTAAACACCTACAAACAGATAATGAAAATACCAATAGTATCACAGAAAAATGGGTTGGACATAACAGTAGAAAGCTCTTCAAAACCACCAAAAGTTCTTCAGTACCACCAAACCAGTTTTACAACAAACGTTAAAGGGACTTATATAGTCAAGAAATACAAGAGAAGAAAAAGATCTACAAAACCAACCCCAAACAATTAAGAAAATGGCAATAAGAACATATGTATCAATAATTAAATGTAAATGGATTAAACGCTCCAACCAGGAGACACAGACTGGCTGAATGGACAAAAAATAAGACCCATATATATGCTGTCTACAAGATACCCACTTTAGACCTCAAGACACATATAGATTGAAAGTGAGAGAATAGAAAAACATATTCCATGCAAATGGGAAGCAAAAGAAAGCTGGAGTAGCAATCCTCATATCAGACAAAATAGACCTTAAAATAAAGAATTTTAGAAGAGATAAGGAAGGACACTACATAATGATCAAGGGATCAATCCAAGAGGAAGGCATAACAATTGTAAATATCTATGCACCCAACACAGGAGCACGTCAATACACAAAACAAACACTAACAGACATAAAAGGAGAAGTTGACAGTAACACAATAATAGCTGGAGACTTTAACACCCCACTCACACCAATGGACAGCTCATCAAGACAGAAAACTAATAAGGAAACACAAGTCTTATATGATACATTAGATGAGATAGATCTCATTGATATCTTCAGGACATTTCATTCAAACACAGAACACACCTTCTTCTCAAGTGCACATGGAACATTTTCCAGGATAGACCACATCTTGGGTCACAAATCAAAACTCAGTAAATTTAAGAAAACTGAAATCGTATCAAGCATCTTCTCCGATCACAACACTATGAGACTACATATCAATTACAAGGAAAAAAAACTGTAAGAAACATAAACACATGGAGATTAAACAACACATTTCTAAATAACCAACAGGCTATTGAAGAAATCAAAAGGGAAATGAAGAAATTTCTAGAAACAAATGACAATGAAAACACAACAATACAAAACCTGTGGGATGCTGCAAAAGCAATTCTAAGAGGGAAGTTTATAGCAATATAATTCTACCTCAAGAAACAAGAAAAACATCTAAATACACAACCTAATTTTACACTTAAAACAACTGGGAAAAAAAGAACAAAAAAACCCCCAAAATTAGTAGAAGGAAAGGAATCATAAAGATCAGAGCCGAAATAAATGAAAAAGAAATCAAAGAAACAATACTACAGATTAATAACACTAAAAGTTGGTTTTTGAGAAGATAAACAAAATTGACAAACCTTTCACCAGACTCAAGAAAAAAAGAGAAGAATCAAATCAACAAATCAACAAAATTAGAAATGAAAAACGAGCAGTTACAAGAAACCACGCAGAAATACCAAGGATGATAAGAGACTATTATGAACAACTATATGGCAATGGCAACCCACTCCAGTACTCTTGCCTGGAAAATTCCATGGACGGAGGACCCTGGTAGGCTGCAGTCCATGGGGTCCCTAAGAGTCGGACACGACTGAGCAACTTCACTTTCACTTTTCACTTTCATGTATTGGAGAAGGAAATGGCAACCCACTCCAGTGGTCTTGCCTGGAGAATCCCAGAGACAGGGGAGCCTGGTGGGCTGCCGTCTATGGGGTTGCACAGAGTCGGACACGACTGAAACGACTTAGCAGCAGCAGCAGCAGCACGGCAATAAAATGGATAAACTGAAAGAAATAGATTCTTAGAAAAGATCAATCTTCCAAGACTGAACCAGGAGGAAATCAAAATTATGAACTACCCAACCACAAACACTGAAATTGAAGCTGTGATCAAAAATCTCCCAAAAATCAAAAGCCCAGAACCAGATGGCTTCACAGGAGAATCTATCAAACATTTAGAGAAGAGCTAATACTTGCCTTCTAAAACTCTTTCAAAAAATTTAGAGGAAGGAACACTTTCATACTCATTCTACAAAGCAACCATCACCCCGATACCAAAACCAGACAAAGACAACACACATAAAAAAATCTACAGGCCAATATCACTGATGAACTTACATGCAAAAATCTTCAACAAAATTTTAGCAAACAGAATTCAGCAACACATCAAAAAGCTCATACACCATGATCAAGTTGGTTTTATGCCAGGAATGCAATGGTTCTTCAATATATGCAAATCAATCAATGTGATACACCATATTAAGGAATTAAACGATAAAAATCATATGATAATCTCAATACATGCAGAAAAAGCCTTTGACAAAATTCAGCACCCATTTATGATTAAAACTCTTCAAAAAATGGACATAGAAGGAACCTACCTCAACATAGTAAAGGCCATGTATGATTAGCCTACAGCCAACATTATTCTCAATGGTGAAAAACTGAAAGCATTCCCCCTAACATCGGGAACAAGACAAGAGTGCCCACTTCCACTTTCACCACTATTATTCAACATAGTTCTGGAAGTCCTAGCTACAGCAATCAGAGAAGAAAAAGAAATAAAAAGAATCCACATTGGAAAAGAAGTAAACCTCTCACTGTTTGCAGATGACATAATACAAAGAAAACCCTAAAGATAATATCAGAAAAGTACTAGAGCAAATCAGTGAATTTAGCAAAATTGTAGGATACAAAATTAATACACAGAAATCACTTGAATTTCTACATACTAACAATGAAAAATCAGAAAGAGAATTTAAGGAATCAATCCCATTCACCATTGCAACAAAAGAACTAAATATCTAGGAATAAACTATCTAAGGGGACAGAAGAACTGTACAAAGAAAACTGTAAGACGCTAGTGAAAGAAATCAAAGATGACATAAACAGATCGAGAGATATTCCATGCTTCTGAGTAGAAAGAATCAATATTGTGAAAATGACTATACTACCAAATGCAATCTACAGATTCAATGTGATCCCTATCAAATTACCAATGGCAGTTTTCACAGAACTGGAACAAAAAATTTCACAATTCATATGGAAACACAAAAGACCCAAATAGCCAGAGCAGTCTTGCAAAAGAAGAATGGAGCAGGAGGAATCAACTTTCCTGACTTCAGATTATACTACAAAGCTACAGTCATCAAGACAGTATGGTACTGGCATACAGACAGAAATATAGACCAATGGAACAAGACAGAAAGCCCAGAAATAAACTCACGCACCTATGGGTACCTTATTTTTGACAAAGGAGGCAAGACTATACATTGGGGCAAAGACAGTCCCTTCAATAAATGGTGCTGGGAAAACTGGACAGCTACAGGTAAAAGAATGAAATCAGAACACTTCCTAACACCATACACAAAGATAAACTCAAAATGGATGGAAGACCTAAACCTAAGACCAGAAACTATAAACTCTTAGAGGGAAACATAGGCAGAACACTCGATGACATAAATCAAAGCAAGATCCTCTATGACCCACCTCCTAGAGTAACGGAAATAAAAACAAAAGCAAACAAGTGGGACCTGATTAAATTTAAAAGCTTTTCCACAGCAAAGAAAACTATAAGCAAAGTGAAAAGATAAGCCTCAGAATGGGAGAAAATAATAGCAAATGAAACAATTGACCAAGGGTTAATTTCCAAAATATACAAGCAGCTCATACAACTCTGTCAGAAAAACAAACAACCCAATCAAAAAGTGGGAGAAAGACCTAAACATACATTTCTCCAAAGAAGACAAACAGATGGTTAACAAACACATGAAAAGGTGCTCAACATCGCTCATTATTAGAGAAATGCAAATCAAAACTACAATGATATGTCACCTCACACTGGTCAGAATGGCCATCATCAAAAAGTCTACAAACAATAAATGCTGGAGAGGGTGTGAAGAAAAGCAAACACTCTTGCACTGTTGGTGGGAATGTAAATTGACAGTCACCATGGAAGATGGTATGCAGACTGCTTAAAAAACTAGAAATAAAACCATCGTATTGCCCAGCAATCACACTTCTAGGCATATTAGCCTGAGGAAATGAAAACTGAAAAAGACACATGTATCCCATTGTTCATTGCAGCACTATTTGCAATAGCTAGAACATGGAAGCAACCTAGACTCCCATTGACAGATGAATGGATAAAGAAGTTGTGGTAAATATACACAATGGCATATTACTCAGCCATAAAAAGAAACACATTTGAGTCAGTTCTGATGATGTGGATGAACCTAGAGCTTATTACACAGAGTGAAGTGAGCCAGAAAAAGAAAGATAAACATTGTATTCTAACACATATGTACGGAATCTAGAAAAATGGCACTGAAGAATTTACTTACAGGGCAGCAATGGAGAAACAGACATAGAGAATAGACTAATGGACATGCGGAGAGGGGAGGAGAGGGTGAAATGTATGGAAAGAGTAACATAGAAACTTACATTACCATATGTAAAATAGATAGCCAACAGGAATTTGCTGTATGGCTCAGGAAAGTCAAGCAGAGGCTCTGTATCAACCTAGAGGGGTGGGATGGGGAGGGAGACGGGAGGAAGGTTCAAAAGGGAGATGATATATGTATATCTATGGCTGATTCATGTTGGGGTTCGACAGAAAACAACAAAATTCTGTAAACCAATTATCCTTCAATAATAAAATTAAAAAGAAAAAAAAGAACTGGTTACTAATACTTTTACTAATTCATTTTATATATATATAATCATCATAGATTTAAAAGTTTTTAAATAAAATCTTAGATTATTAAATAAAGAATCTCTGGCTCATTCAGAATATATGTAAAATCAAGTGTAGTCTACATTATTTTTTCTTTTTAAAACTGCTTGCCAGTTACTTATTCAGTGATTTAAGTTTTCCTGACTAATTTCTTTGTTAAATATTATACTCCTCACTACTAAAGGGATAGTACAGGGTTGTCAATTTCTCATACACTTGACTTTTAAATCTTCTGATTTTTTTACTCCTATATTTTCTGAATGATTATTAGTGGAATATAAAGAGAGCCTTTATATCGGAGAAGGCAATGGCACCCCACTCCAGTACTCTTGCCTGGAAAATCCCATGGACGGAGGAGCCTGGAAGGCTGCAGTCCATGGGGTCGCTAAGACTTGGACACGACCGAGCGACTTCACTTTCACTTTTCACTTTCATGCACTGGAGAAGGAAATGGCAACCCACTCCAGTGTTCTTGCCTGGAGAATCCCAGGGATGGGGGAGCCTGGTGGGCTGCCGTCTATGGGGTCACACAGAGTCAGACACAACTGAAGCGACTTAGCAGTAGCAGCAGCAAAGACAGCCTTGGATTTCTAGATACTCATATGGCCATCTTGTTTCTAGTAGTTCTGCAGCTGATTCTCTTGGATTTTTCTCTTAGAAATATGATAACTTTGCTTCCTCTTTTCCAACAAATGCACTTTTTAATTTTATTTTCTTATGTAATTATATTGGCTAATGCTTTCAAAACAATGTTAAATCATGGCAGAGTTAGTGTATTTTCTCATCCTGCTACTGATTTTACTGGGAATGCTTGTGTATTACCATATGGTGGTAGATATTGGTTTGAGATATTTGGAGAAGGAAACGGCAACCCACTTCAGTACTCTTGCCTGGAAAATTCCATGGACGGAGGAGCCTGGTAGGCTACAGTCCATGGGGCCGCTCAGACAAGACTGAGAGACTTCACTTTCACTGGTTTGAGAAGTATGAAGGCATTAAAATCCTGTTTTGTTGGGTTTAACTATAAGTAAACTGATTTTCCTTTTTATTAGAAGCCCTTTCAGCATCTGTCAAAAAGATCTATTGTGCAGCCTCTCCCTTTTACTCATTTATATAAATGAATTATAACATGAACATCGAGTTTTCTTCTAATAGTAACCCTTTTTGTATTCCTGGAATTAACCAACATTTGGCCATAGTGTATTCTTGCTTTACTATAGTAAATTCTCTTTTTGCATTCAATTTTCATCAATATCAAAAAAATTTGTATCAGTTTTCTTTTGGAGGGGTATCTTTTATCTGGTTTTAGCATTCCTACCAGTTACCTTGGCTTTATATCTAAATGCTTTCCTTTCCCCCTCATGCCTGGAACAATTAAAAAGATTTAGAATTTCTACATGGTTTTTATATATTTTTATATATATATATATTTGAAATACCCCCTTTAACATAACTTTTATTGGCCCTTATTATTATTAGAGGGTAATTTTCTGAAATTCTTTTATAATTATAGCCTATTAGGATTTTTCCCCCCTACCTTCTTCCTGAGCCAATTTATTTACATCACCCTTTAAAAATTCAGATTTTCAAATCTCTAAAACATAGATATAGCCACACCTAAAACTTGAATACTGAAATTAAAATGAGAAAAGACAATCAGATATGCAAATAAGAAAACAAAAAGTTTGATTTAAAGGCATAAGCAAAAGTGAATGCAAAGGGAAAAGGGCACACAACTTGGTAGAAAGAGTGACCTCACAATAAAAAGGGGATAACACATTTTCTAAATCCTTGAATTCTAAAGAAAATCCTTCATTTGCCCTTAGCACAACTTAGCTAATTAGGAAAAACTTTAGTTACATTCATTTTCTGATCAAAACTTCCTAACTGTTGAATCATTAACTGTGGAAATCTTACGTGGTTGAAAAGAAATGTCAGCCCCATTACTGTTCTTGCTGTGCAGGATTTACCCTTTTTTTTTTTTTTTCCTTGATGTTTATGAAATCACTTCCATAATCTCTGAAAATTCAGTAAATTTCATTAGGATATTGAGAGAGCTAATCCTGAGACAGGTTGATAAGGAGTCCAGGACTATCAGTGAGGAAGAGGTCCAGAGTCCTCGAGAAGGACAAAGGGTTCTAGGGCTCGAGAAGGAGAAAGGGTTCTAGGGCTTTCAATAAGAAGAACTGCTTTGTCTCACTCAATATAACAATGTATCTTGCCTGAGAATATGTTTGTCCTTCTTAACAGGAACCTTCTGACTTTTCTTGTTACCTTGAGATGTGTATGTTATGGGAGTGGGTCTCTTAAGACCTTTCTATTGTTAGTTCTAATCTTGCTAATTTAAGATATATGTTGTGGGAGTGGGTCTGGGAAAAGTATATGAGGCCTTGGTAAGACTATTGGGGGGGGGGCACTCTCTGTCCCCCTTCTGATGAGTATGTCAGAAGCTTTCTCTGTCCTTTTTCACTTTAATACAACTCTGCTGCACAGAAGCTCTTGAGTGATCAAGCCTGGTCCCTGGTACCAAAGTTAAATCTTCTTTGGAGATCACAAATCCGACACCATTCACAGTAAGCTATCAATACCTTCCTAAAACATGAGTACTCTTCATTTCCAGATTCATGTTTTCATTCATTATTATTATTATTCATTACTATTATTTTTAAAAATTTTCCACTTTCCATTATACTGTTGTCTTCTCCACAGAAACCAATCATGACTTTCCATCAACTGCAATTCCTTAACTGCATTTCTTTCTTTCCCCACTATACCCATGTTCTATGCAGTTTCCTTAAGTTCAACAGACACCTTCCTGATTATTTTCAATACTGTTTACTCTGCTCCTTGCTGTTTATAATAAATTTCATTCTATAACAGAAATATGTTCCTGCTCCTCTTTATCCTTAGTTCTGTCATTTCTCTTTTTATGCTATATTATTTTTGTTCCTTTTTCCGAGATGTCATTTGCTGCTTAATTTTCTTGGCAGCTTAGAAGATATGTCTAAAATTCTCTTTTATCCAACAAGAATTTCATTCTTCCTAGTGTTAATCACCTATCTTTTGAACACTAAAATATCCTCAAAGGATCCATGTTTGTCTATTTATCTGTATTCTGTTAATTCATCTTTAAATAAAAGAAATTCTCTTTGGCTCTGCCATTTAAACAAAAATGTAGATGGTGTCTTCCTGATGACTGAACATTGGACACTTCTTTCAAAAAATTAACAGCAGAACTCCCACCTGAAACTACACTTGCTTAATCAAGTGGATAAGTAGCATGGAGAAGGAAGGCGGGAATAAAGGTAGTGAGTCCTTTATTTCTGTTTAATTTCTCCTCCAAGTCTGCTTAAGCTCCTCCAATTGAGAACCAGCTTCACTTGGACTATGACTGTATCCTATGCTAGAGGGGACCGTCAGTGTTGGCACATCTAACTATTCTCGAGTGAGCCAGATTCCTGAGAGACTTACTGAGACAGAATGGAACCCATAATTCACCATCATTTTAGTTTAGTAGATCAGCACTTACTTTTTTCTTTTCCTGTAAAGTCGGTAATAAGACATTTGATTCACAACTCTAAGCCTTACCTCACCCAAAAGCTTTACCCCTATTAAAACCAGAGAAAAAAGGTACGACCACAAAGTTTTTCCTTTAGTTCTGCTACAGAAAAATAAGGTTCCCCGACTGCATCACCGATACAATGGACATGAACCTGGGCAGGTTTTGGGAGGTGGTAAGGGACAAGTCATAGCAAACACCCTCTTCCAACAACACAAGAGAAGACCCTACACATGGACATCACCAGATGGTCAAAACCAAAATCATATTGATTATACTCTTTGCAACCAAAGATGCAGAAGGTCAGTCAGCAAAAACAAGACCGGGAGCTGACTGTGGCTCAGATGATGAACTTCTTATTGCCAAATTCAGACTTAAACTGAAGAAAGTAGGAAAATCACTAGACCTCTCAGGTATGACCTAAATCAAACCCCTTATTATTGTACAATGGAAGTGAGAAATAGATTTAAGGGACTAGAACTGATCGACAGAATGCCTGATGAACTATGGATGGAGGTTTGTGACAATGTACAGGAGACAGGGAACAAGACCCTCCCCAAGAAAAAGAAATGCAAAAAAGCAAAATGGCTGTCTGAGAACCCTTACAAATAGCTCTGAAAAGAAAAGAAGCCAAAAGCAAAGGAGAAAAGGAAAGATATACCCATTTGAATGCAGAGTTCCAGAGAATAGCAAGGAGAGATAAGAAAGCCATCCTCAGTGATCAGTGCAAAGTAATAGAGGAAAACAACAGAATGGGAAAGACTAGAGATCTCTTCAAGAAAATTAGAGATACCAAGGGAACATTTCACGCAAAGATGGGCTCGATAAAGGACAGAAATGGTATGGACCTAACAGAAGCAGAAGATATTAAGAAGGGGTGGCAAGAATACACAGAAGAACTGTACAAAAAAGATCTTCACGACCCAGATAATCACGATGGTGCGATCACTCATCTAGAGCCAACATCCTGGAATGTGAAGTCAAGTGGGCCTTAGAAAGCATCACTATGAACAAAGCTAGTGGAGGTGATGGAATTCCAGTTGAGCTATTCCAAATCCTGAAAGATGATGCTGTGAAAGTGCTGCACTGAATATGCCAGCAAATTTGGAAAACTCAGCAGTGGCCACAGGACTGGAAAAGGTCAGTTTTCATTCCAATCCCAAAGAAAGGCAATGCCAAAGAATGCTCAAACTACCGCACAACTGCACTCATCTCACACGCTAGTAAAGTAATGCTCAAAATTCTCCAAGCCAGGCTTCAGCAATATGTGAACCGTGAACTTCCTGATGTTCAAGCTGGTTTTAGAAAAGGCAGAGGAACCAGAGATCAAATTGCCAACATCCGCTGGATCATGGAAAAAGCAAGAGAGTTCCAGAAAAACATCTATTTCTGCTTTATTGACTATGCCAAAGCCTTTGACTGTGTGGATCACAATAAACTGTGAGAAATTCTGAAAGAGATGGGAATACCAGACCACCTGACCTGCCTCTTGAGAAATCTGTATGCAGGTCAGGAAGCAACAGTTAGAACTGGACATGGAAGAACAGACTGGTTCCAAATAGGAAAAGGAGTACATCAAGCCTGTATATTGTTACCCTGCTTATTTAACTTATATGCAGAGTACATCATGAGAAACACTGGACTGGAAGAAACACAAGCTGGAATCAAGATTGCCGGGAGAAATATCAATAACCTCAGATATGCAGATGACACCACCCTTATGGCAGAAAGTGAAGAGGAACTCAAAAGCCTCTTGATGAAAGTGAAAGTGGAGAGTGAAAAAGTTGGCTTAAAGCTCAACATTCAGAAAACGAAGATCATGGCATCCAGTCCCATCACTTCATGGGCAATAGATGGGGAAACAGTGGAAACAGTGTCAGACTTTATTTTTCTGGGTTCCAAAATCACTGCAGATGGTGACTGCAGCCATGAGATTAAAAGACGCTTACTCCTTGGAAGGAAGGTTATGACCAACCTAGATAGCATATTCAAAAGCAGAGACATTACTTTGCCAACAAAGGTCCGTCTAGTCAAGGCTATGGTTTTTCCTGTGGTCATGTATGGATGTGAGAGTTGGACTGTGAAAAAGGCTGAGCGCCGAAAAATTGATGCTTCTGAACTATGGTGTTGGAGAAGACTCTTGAGAGTCCCTTGGACTGCAAGGAGATCCAACCAGTCCATTTCGAAGGAGAACAGCCCTGGGATTTCTTAGGAAGGAATGATGCTAAAGCTGAAACTCCAGTGCTTTGGCCACCTCATGCGAAGAGTTGACTCATTGGAAAAGACTCTGATGCTGGGAGGGATTGGGGGCAGGAGGAGAAGGGGACGACAGAGGATGAGATGGCTGGATGGCATCACTGACTCGATGGACGTGAGTCTCAGTGAACTCCGGGAGTCGGACAGGGAGGCCTGGCGTGCTGCGATTCATGGGGTCGCAAAGAGTCGGACACGACTGAGCGACTGATCTGATCTGATAGTTTATACGTTTAGTGTGTGTGTATACATGTATCTCCAAACTCTGATCTCTGATCTGTACTGGAAAGTCACAGTTCCATTACAAGGAAAATTCACGTTCTCCAGGCTCCCTTAAAAATTAAGAAGCCAGTTACAAAAAATAGTTTCTTGCCTTTGCCAAAATATACTGTTACAATATTCTGGGTGTTTCAATTATCATTTAAATAATGCTCTTTTCCTATGTATCAATAGTTTCTAGAACTGATTAAGCTCATGTGAATAGAAAGGGATAACAAAACCTATACCTGAGCCTCTAAAATGCTAGCTTTGTCCAAGTCTCTCTCTGAAGAAAAGAGCCATAGTCAACTTCAACATGAAGAAACACAGTACCCCAACCACTACTAACTAGACCAGAAGCAATGAGCTACAGGTGAAACCAGTCACCAGTGACTAGGGCAGTATCAGGACCAACTACCAGCTATGCTCCCCAGGAACAGGATGGAGAGATGAACACACAGAAGCAAGGAGGGATTCATAAGGAATGAAGATGTATTCCTTCTGAGCTATTATAGAATCCTGAACCATAATCAACCACTATTAGAGATCTCCAGGATAACAGCATAATTTCCAAATTTTGGAAATACTAAAACACACAAACACACACAGAAAATATATTGCTGTTAGGATGATTATTCCATGCTTCTCTGCTTCCCTGTGTCAAGTAAAACAATACTTCTGAAAATTTTCAATTCAATACTCATAATAAGAAGAAAGTAAAGTGCTATGGACAATCCTGCTGAAATTCCTCTGGAGTTTCTCACTGGACCTTAAATTCGCATTGTTTACCCTATGGCATAATATGCCAAGGAACTCTTTTGCTATAAAAAACTGTTTTCATTAAAATCTTCAAACAAAATTGATGCTTCAAAAGGAAATGCCATGGTCATCTTACATTTTTATGAATCTTCTAAAATACCAATCAATGCCTTCTCCAAGGAAATAAAGACTCTAAATAGTTTAGACTTAAGATAAAACTCAGACATTATTTCCTCAAAACTTAAAATTGACTCCAACTATTATGTAAATCAAGAAACAGCAAGTTATTTTTTATTTTCTAGAATATTTATCAGAAAAAAACTCAACTCACGATCTGATGTGTGGGAAATCCTCTTCAATTTTGCCTCCTGTGTTTTTGAAAATTTGAAGTGCAGCTTCTGCTACTTTTTCATCATCCATTTTCAGACAAGCCAGGAGAGACTCAAATGTTTCAGCAGAATGAAATGAGATTGGATGTGTAAATGAGAGTACCTAAAAAATGATCATAAAAATGATCTATAAATCCTTTTCATCTTTATAAATCCAAAATGTTACACACTAGAAATGTTACAAATCAAAGTAAAAACACAAGTAATTATGCTAAAAATAAAAGAGAGCACTGTAAGTAAAATTTAAGACTTACTCAAATATATAACAGAAACATTCTTGTGTAGGAAGACTGTACAATCTAAAGAAAGAACTATCTTCAAAATTAAACAACACACTAACATAATTCTCAAAATAATCTGGATTTGGTTAATGTTTGGGGAGGAGGGGTGGAAGAAACTCAAGGTAGGAGAAAAGGAAAATGAGAAGAGAATTTAACAAAATACCTCTATTATTCTAAATATAGGTCATTAGAAGAAGATAATAACATTTTTGGAAAAAAGTAATCTAAGGAAGAGGGTAAAATATCAAACAGTAAAAGAAATTATAAGGTTACAATAATCACACCAACATAGGACTAAAGAAAAAATAAAGCAATAAATAGACTTTACCACATTTAAGGTAGAGTATAATAGATTATAAAGACAACAGAAAATAACTGAAAATGGATGAAATTTTTAATAAACAGACCTAGTAAAACTGGGTATAGCAATCTGAAGGAAATCAAATTAGACCCTCCATTACAATCACACTTTCAAAATAAATATCTGCTAAGACATTAAGTACATGATTTAATTTAATCCCTGTGAGATAAGTATTATTTCTACCTCCATTACACATGAGGAAGCAAAAGCAATTAACTTAGAGCAACTATCTAATAAATTACAGTAAAAAAAAATCAGACCTGCTTTATGACACTCTTAAAAACACTGTCTTAAAAAACACTGAGAAAATGTTAATAATTTATTATGGGAAAAATGAAGATATAAAATTGTATATTCAGTCTCATTTCAACTGTACCAAAGAGTATATTTTTCTATAGATTAAAAGGAAACAAAAGAAATATTTATGAATGATAGGCTTCTCAATGTTTTCTTCTTTATGACTTTATATGCTCTAAGTTATCAACAATTAACTGATATTTTTGTAATAAGTAAAAGGCAATGGTATATTTTAGCTAACGAAATAACATATAAAATGGACTTTAAAATTTTGGTGCTTTCTGTGGTAGAGTTAGCAAGTTCTTTGCACACTAATGAAACCTTCAAATTATAATCCTTAATATAATTAACACTAGGCTATATTATATAATTTAAACATAAAAATATTAATATTTAGCTTACAATGTTAGAATACATAATTTCAAAATTACCTAAAAGTGATTAAGAAAATTTTACTTTAGATTCTATTAATCTAGAAAAGCAAATCTCAAGACTAAAATGTACAAACTATATATGTAACAGTTATCTCATTAAGCACTTAAGTGCCTAAATTTCAATGTAAGCATATTTACCTTAAGTAGTTCAAGACCGGCCCTGATGGCTTGATCAGTTGGAACACCCTCATCTTCATCATCTGCTGTTCCATCTATTGATTTGTTCACTTGCTTTATAAGAGCACTAAAGTATGACAAAAAAAATTTTTTTTCCATTTTTTCAACTCTTTTTTTATTGGCAATGTTTAAGAAAAATAATCCCGAGTATTTTCTATACAGACCAGAACTAAACCACACACAAATTTGATACAGCTGTTTCCCAACCATTATGGCAAAACAAAAAGCTGTAATAAGTATTTCGAGATGCTTCTTTTTGAAATTGTATTTCCCTGTGTCCATTCAAATGAGGTTAAAATGTTATCTGACTTGCTGTTTATTAACGCTGTATTTTTATTCTTGTATTTGCTGTGTGAAGTTCAGGTCCAAACATGTGAATCCTAAGAGATGTTTTCCAATTATCTAACGTTCATTATGGCTCCAATATGTAGAACAACATATATGGAAATAAAGGATAAATGGTAACATAAAGCACTTTCAAACAACCTAGCAAATATTATTGTGTCCGGCACTGTTATGAAAGCCAGAAAGGACTGCTTCTGACAGGTGTAAAAATGTCATACAACAAACATACAATAAATCCTCACTAGAATAGATGGAACAGATCACAAAGGAAATACAATATTTTAAAGTTTTCTTCTAAAAACAAGCTTAAGTGACTTTAAAATAATCATTTGAAACACACTGTCAATTATCCAAAATACTCATTTTGTTTTTACTACAAAAAACAAGTTAACAAATATCAAGTCAGAGACCTAATATAAACCAAAATACAAGAAAATTCAATTATTTAATGTTTTTTAAAATGCTTAGTAGATTTATGTTTCTACAAAAATATGTACTCAAATCTAAGGTCAAGATATGAGTCAAATACATCTGTTTTCCTTGCAATATCCTCTTAAATTAATCATTCCCTTAACAGTTAAAATCACTGAGGATGTTTTCTGTCCTGTTCTGCCCATTTTTCCTCCTTAACTATTTCTCATAGCTCCAACTACTCCAAATAAAAATCTTCAGCCTGAATTCTCTTCCCAAATATTCATCAGTTCCAAGGTTTTCTTTACCTAAACGTACCAAAGGAATGAAAAATGCCATATATCCAAAATGAAATTCATTTCTTTCTTCCATGACTAAGAGCAGGAAGCTCTCTGTCTAGTAAGGGGAGGCCAAAGGCCAAAATAAGTGAATAAATACATTAAAAAAGATAATCAGGCAACAATAAGGACTGGAGAGAAGGCCAGGACAAGTGAGGCTGGTTAGCAAGAGCAGTGAGGAAAGGCATTCCCGTAGGGGTGGCGCTGCTCTTGTTTAGTTGCTACGTCATGTACAACTGAGCTAGTAACCACAGAGTCAGAGCCAGTGATAAAAAGCACCAACCTGGAGAATCAAAGAGAATCAACTGAGAAACTATTACAAAACACCAAGAGTTCAGTGAGGTGACGCCAACAACACTAAAAATCGACAGAGCTATTCTGTATTAGCCAAAGCCACCTTAAAAACACAGGGGGGTGAGGGGTGGAGGAAATCTATTTATAATGACAAGTCAAAATGTATAAAAACTAGGAATAAAAAGTTTTAAATGCACAGAATCTGTATATAACTTCTAAAATTATTAAAGGGAGCAAAGAGATTTTAAAAAATCAAGACAAGTATTTTCGTAAGATGGAAACAGTATTACACGAATAGCATTTGCCACTGTATCTAAAAATATCTTACAGGAACACAACTTGGTGTGGGATAAGATTCAACACATGCATTCTATAACTCATCTGGAAACATTAAGTAATGTTTGAGAACAGCTAGTAAATATTAAGGGAGGAGGGATGAAAGAACTTTCTAAATGAAATTTAAAAATTTATCATAAAAGCCTTAAAATACAAAGAAACAAAGGGAAAAAGTCCAGTAAGACCCTAAATATTGTTAAGAATTTATCCTACAATAAGGGAATGTCTCAAATCAAATAGGAAGGAACCAATTTTTCAATAAATGGTTTGATACAACTAGCTACTAGGCTTTTAAAAAAGGATGGATATCTTATCTCCACCTTACAAGGAAATGGATTCCAGAACAATTAAAACCTAAATGTAAAAAACATAGCCACCTAATACAATGGCAGAAAGAAATAAAGGAGACAAATCATGTAATTTAGTATTTATTAATGTCAAGCACAAATTTAAAAGGCAATCAAACTGTGTTAATAGCCTTATTTCATAAAGCATTCATATAATCAATAAAAAATGACAATTTCTCTAAGCCACTTACAGAAAAATAAGAAGAAAAGCAATTAGCCAAGAAACATATGGGGAAAAAACATTCAACTTTTAAACAGTGCCATCATTCACTGCAGCCATAAAATTAAGACACTTGCTCCTTGGAAAGTTATGACAAACCTAGACAGTGTTTTAAAAAGCAGAGACATCAATTTGCCAACAAAGGTCTGTTGTCAAAGCTATGGTGGTTTTTCCAGTAGTCATGTACGAATGCAAGAGCTGAACCATAAAGAAGGCTGAGTGCCGAAGAACTGATGCTTTCGAATTGTGGTGTTGGAGAAGACTCTTGAGTCCCTTGGTCAGCAAGGAGATCAAACCAGTAAATCCTAAAAGAAATCAACCCTGAATATTCATTGGAAAGACTGAAGCTGAAGCTGATCTTTGGCAATCTGATGCAAAAAGCTGACTCACTGGGAAAGATTCTGATGCTGGGAAAGATTCTGATGCTGGGAAGGATTGAAGACAGGAGGAGAAGGGGACAGCAGAGCACGAGATAGTTAGATGGCATCACCAACTCAATGGACATGAGTTTGAGCAAGCTCCAGGAGATGGTGAAGGACAGGGAAATCTGGCATGCTGCAGTCCACAGGGTTGCAAAGAGTTGAAAATGACTTAGCAACTAAACAACATCATTCACCTATAAAATGGCAAAGACTGAAAAGGGTACAGCCACTACTAGGAAAAATTAGGTGAACTGGACACTCCATGACTACTGGTGGGGAAGAGGGTGGAACCTTTCTGCAGTGTGATAGTTAAACCAAGAGGGCGCTGCAGCCAGACTTCCTCTGTTTAAATGCCATTAGCTACTTCCCAGCAGTGGGAAAGTTACTCTAACATCAGTGTAGCTCACTGTCCCTTTCCTGTGAACTGGAAATAGTAATATTTTTTGCCTTATAAAGAGGTAAATGAGTTAAAACACATAAAACAAAGAGTGCACACTATAAGCACTAATGGCTATTACCTGTTATTATGAGTTATGACTGAACATATCTTATGTATTACCAACCTACAAAGACATGCTTTGGTCCTCAGTCTTTTTGTTCATAAAATGCATTACTTCTGGAAACTTTATCTTAACTTTCAAAAATACTGCAATAACATGGTTTTATCTTTCTGTAATTTGATTTTAAAAAATTGTCATGCCCAAACAAGAAGCATATCCTTTCTCAGCAGCTCCCTTCATTCTTTTCAAGGTACTACTATTCTCTTCATCATCTGGATTTGACCCCATAAACTTCTCACTCCTCCTCCATTTTATTCCCCATTTCCAGTAAGAGGACCCGTTTCTAAGGTTGTTCTTTTAAAACCTTCCTCAAATATGTTCTTTCCTTTTCCATCCCACTATCGTCATCCAAAGAAAATTATAACAACACCTTAGCAGGCTCTCTCTTCTATTTCCCTCCTCCTGTTCATCATCAATCATTCCTGCTTCTCAACAGACCAAAGAACAAAGTAAAAGCTCTAAAGTCAGATCCTAAAGGCTTTCCACAATCTGACACCAAATGCTTTTTGAGGATCACCTCATAACACTTTTACATTTCTCCACAGAGTAACTTAAATAGATGGCAATCATTTTCTAAATATCCTTATTCCTTCCTATCCAGTTAGCTTGGCTTATATAAAACTCAACACCTAGAATTCTCCTCCCATTTCTTGTAGAAATAAAATCTTACCCATTCTTCCTCTCACGTCAAATACTACCCTCTCAGAGAAATTCTTTTAATCCTTTGAGCACTATCTGCATCAATTTTATGCAACTATAATATAATCTCTTAATTAAAATTCTTATTCCACTACTAGACAGAAGATTAATGAAAAGCATAAAGTATGCTTTGCCAATACCTAACTAGCCTTGTTTTAAATTAGAAGACATTGGATTTAATTAATGAATTTCAGTCTGATTCAGATTTTTCCTTGTAATAATATAAAGGATTCCAGTTTTCGTTTTGTGCCCTTTTATTTTTGAAACTGAAGAATACTTTCCTCAAACAAAAAACAAGGCAAGACGAGTCCAAAATGAAAAACAGGCATCCAACGTAGTATCCTCCTCCACTACAGAGGGTTACAAGCCAAGAGCTATACCTTACGCCCTCCCTCCAAAAAAATCCCCAAAAGGGCTTTACTGAGGACAGTGTACCATTAGTAGTATTTTAGATTCTAATATACCTCTGAAAGGTACTACTGCTCACTAAAAAAAGAACATGCTTTCCATATTTTATAAGTAGTCCTGTTTTCAACTGGTTGAAACATTTCAGGAAAAGTTTAAAACAAACAAAAAAAGGTTGTTGGGGGTTGGGGGGGGACTTCACTGGCAGTCTAGTGGTTGAATGGCTCCACACTCCAATGCAAAGGGCATGGGTTCAATCCCTGGTATCATGCTGTATGGCATGGCCATAAATAAATAAATAAGAAAAGAGCTCTTCCCACATTTTACAAAACCAAGTACAGACATAAAAAGAAAGTATTTTCCAAGATGTCAAAGTCAAGTGATATCAAACCTGAAACTTTAAATGAAGGCTGTCTTAAAAATAACATTTTTAGTTCTCAGATACCTATGAAATGCATCATATGCTGTTTTATAACATAATCACTTTATTTTCTTTTCCAGAAGGTAGAACTGCAACTTGTTTCTATCAGTTAACCTATGTGAGCGAACTAACCAGTATACTGTTAACAGATAAAAATTAGGCTTGTATTGACAAATTCTCATCCAAAAAGACTACATAAAATTAAAATAACATGAAATACTAAATACATACAGATATATACACAGATGAGTATATAGCCATTATGTATATACATAAATCTATATGGATTAGTGCCTTACAAACAGCAGACACTCAATAATGACTACTAAAGCATGAATAAATTAATGGTAATGAAAATTCAATATTTTCATTAAATACCTGATAGACTCAGTATCTATGTGCACAGGTGCTATCCTCTCCAAGAGAAACTTGATCATTTCCAGAAAAGGATTTGTAGGCTGTTTGGGGTTGCCCAACTTCTTAGTTATTTCACGCTGTAATGGAGATGTTTAAAATATTACAAAAGTATGTTTAAATAATTCATTACATTAAAATGTTAAGAAACTACTATAATTAAAATCACATAGTGCCAGTACTATTGGTATAGTATTGGTGCAGGAATAAACAAATCAATACAAAAAGACTAAGAATTTAGTATAGGAAAAAGGTAACATTTCAAGTAAACAGGAAAAGGATTATTCAATATATTGTTATACTGAATATACTGGAATAGCTCAATAGACATTTTTTAAAAATAAAAGCAGAGTTAGATTCCTATCTCACATCTTACACCAAAGATATTCCAAAAGGATAAAAACAAACACAAAAGAATAAAACCAATTGGGATATCAAACTTCAACAAACAAAATTATCAGGGGAGCGTATTAAAACTACAGATTCCTGGGCCTCACTGTGAAGATTCTCATTTAGTCAATCTGGGGTAGAGCCAAGAATCATCTTTTATAGAAGAATTTAGGAAGATACACGGGCAACAGATTAAATAATACTGACGTAAGTAAATATTGTCATTGACCTGCAATACAATGGGATTTCATAAGCAAGACTTCAAAGGCAAAAACCTTGAAGAGACCGCTGACAAACTTAGTGAAATAACAAAACTATCATATGTAAAGGGCATCATAAACAAATGAAAAGGGCTAAGCTACAATTGTTGGAAAACTACCTGCAGCCTAATTAACACACAACGCCATGACATACTAACGAGCCAATGAGATAAAGACAAATAGTCTAGAAAAGTAGGCAGATTAAAAACACAAAATTTACAAAAGAAATAAGAATGACTAATATATCCAAGGAGAAAAAGTGCTCATATGATTAGCAACCGATTTTATAAATGCTATCAAAATAATGTTTTTGTTTGAGTTTTGTGTTTCCAACAGTGATACTGGCCAATAGCAAATTTATCCTTAAGAAAAGAAATCAAGATTGTGTAAAATTATTAAGCTATAAAGATTATTTATTTTTTACATTAATCAAAGACTGGGAAAAAATTTAAATGTGTAACACAAATGGGGACCATTCAATAAATTATGGCACATATACTCAATGGTGTGCTATGTTGCTACTAAAAAGAATATAGTAAAAGACTAATGAAAAAGTAAAATATACAAAGCTCTGTATAATATAATCTTATTTTAGAAGAACATACACCATAACATTAACAACTGTGTCCACAGAGTAATTACAGTTTAATACATTATTATTTTTGTGATATTTCCTAAATTTTACATAATGAACATAAATTATTTTACAAAAGGGGACAAAAAAGGATTTGTGGGCTTCTCCAAACATTATGGAGGAGCCTGGCAGGCTACAGTCTGCACAGAGTCAGGGCTGCACAGAGTCAGACACGACTGAAGTGACTTATCACCAAACATTAACTCTTTTAAATTTCTCTCCTTACCACACAACCTTCAGCCTGTTTGCAGGAGCATGTTGGACTGACAAGTACTTCTAACTGTTTTCTTATTTTCTCATCATCTTCTAACACTTGTGTGAATTTCTTCATGAAATCCTGAGCCTTACCAGGATCTGGCAAATTTCCTTAAATTAAATTAAAATACAATTTTAGATATTTCCTGAAATAATAAAACAGCAACATTTTTCATTCTTTACTTTGATGAAGAATCCTAACATACAAATTCATTTAATTTAATGAGATAAAATTATACAGATCCTTTAATAGTGAATTTTCACAAGTAAAAATTTTTTCCTACAAACATTAAATAAAATCATTGTGAAGGACCATCTAGCCAGAGAAAGATCAAACTGGTTAACTTTAAATAACTCCATATAATATCTGAAGGCCTTAAATGTCAACCTGAAAAATGCCAATTTTATTACTGTCCCATGAGCTTGTACATACATTGTTCTTTTGTGATTCACAGCAAGAGATCAAGATCAGTAAGATTTACCTTGAAGAAACTATGTTCCTGTTCTACACTGTTTACTGTTAAAACATCCACAGAAAATGCACACATGCATCTGCGAGGTACCAAGACAGGCTGAACAACATGGTCCAGGTGTTACTGCCAGATATGCCACTACCACACGAGAAAGTCTGAGCTCTTACAGAATCAAAGATTAGTTTTATACTGCTCTCCTAATACATCACTAACCAAAACACTTATGAAAGCTAACAAAATATCCATCATAACATCGTTTTTCTGGCTGCTCACAACTGTAATAGAGAATCAGACTAGGTAGAACCCTGCTAATAAACAGGGTAATACAGAAACATGGACTCTAATAAAAGTAACAGAAACCTGTTGAATCTTAAAATATGAATACAGTAAATGCAGTCTTCAAGTTCATATATGACTCTGAAGTTCCATTTATATCTTGGCTACACGACTGAACATGGTAAGAACTAATCTCCTCCCCCCAACTATTTGACTCTATAACCTTTCCCTATTTCCATAACACAAAAATTCTACTGTACTGTTTATCAACAGTTTTGGAAAAAGTCACTTTACAGCCCCTCCACAGCATCATATTAAGGCTACAATAAAGCATATCACCTAAGAAACAAAATGAAAAGAAAGTGAAGGGAGAGGGAGAGAGGAAGCAAAGAGAGGAGAAAAGGAGGAAGGGAAACACAGCAACAAAAAAATCCCTTTAATTCAAGATTCTACAAACATACTTGACCACTGGAACTCTTTTTTTTCTGATGGTACGACTAATATGTTCAGGATATTAACATCCCTTGGAGCAGAATTTGGGAAATATTGTACTTGTTGGAAGAAAATGGATACAAGGTTAAAACAGAAAGACTACAGGAGATTATCTCCTTTAGGGGATACTGTCCACAGCCAAACCACCAGGGAAATACTTATTTAAAAGCAATAGCATGAAATCACTTGCTTTAAGTTATCCAAAGGGACTGAAAACTAATTTAACTGCTTAGGACTACAAGGTATTTTGATGTGAAATTTCTACTCATGCCAGAGTTTCTATCACTTAGTCTAATACCCAATGAATTAGGTTACTATTCTTTTTAGTGTCTTAGCATACTTCCACATACATACTGGAACATTTGTTAACATCTCAAAAATCCGCCTAAGATCTCTTCATTAGCCAAGTGGAAGCTCGGTGCAAGCACTTCCCCAGGTGCTCCTGATCTTCCCTCCACCTTCATGCTGTACACAGTGATCTCTGAGGTGAGAGAAAAAGCTAGTGCCCTGCAAAAAAAACTACTTTTCCCTGCCCTGGACAAAGGAAACGTGCTACACAACCCTTTAATATTCCCTGTTAAAGGCAATTAAATAACATTTTATTTGACATAAAACAAATGTTTTATTTGAAAACATTTTATTTGAAAGCAAAAAAGTGAATTAACTTTTTTTTTCAAAAAGAAATTTGCAGTTATTAAGTACATCCTTCATTCTAAACTTTGACTCACAATGAAATTAAAGCTTCAGAGAGATTCACATTAGAGCAAACAATAGGTAAGCACAGGCTCAGTTTTTAACAGCAAGCTTACATAGCAATTTGAATGAATTCTCAAAAATAAATTTATGCAATAAAACCTTTATCTAGCTCTTGCTCATACCAAAACACAAAATAATTCTGTGCAGAATGCAAAATACATGAAAATAAGGGGAAAAAAAGGAAAGCTGAGTATGCTGGGGGAAAGGAAAAAAATAAAAATCAACTAAAAAACTTTAATCTTTTCCTATATTATCATAGCCTAAAATGGAACTTTGAGGAATATTTTATACTACCAAAGAAAGAAATGTCTCAAATAAACCTTAAATTTTACATATAATATTTGAAGTAACTTACTTGTAATAACCATCACTTTTGAAAATATGGCCTTGACACTGGCATCTGTCTGAAAAATCACACAAAAAAATGCAAAATTAAAATCTCCTAACAATAATCTTCATTATATTCTTCAGAAAGTTAAGCATAACCCACTCACACTCTAGGCCCACGCCAGGACCACCAGTATATGCTCCTTCTTTAGACATGTTTAAACCCCCGATAAACTGAATGAAAGAAGTGAAGTCATAATCCACCCTCGTCACTTCTTCCCTCATCCTGTTTTGTCATCCTCCCAAAAGGGAAAAAAAAAAAAAAAAAGATATGATTGCTGCATCAACCTTTTGGGACACAGAGGTATTTTGTTTTTCTTAAGTATACTCAAAGGACAGGACAACTTAGTTTAAAAGGGGAACAAAGTAATCTGGAAATGTTGGTTTTCACATTTGTAGTCTATCTCAAACAAAAAACTGACAAGTATATACTTCTGATTGAACTGAGGTATTTAAGCCTGAGGATTATGATACATAAGTCAGGAAGCCACTGGGAAGACGCTAGATGAAGACAATTAAGATGCCACTAACATGTACAAAAGATTTTTCCAAGAGGGCTAGTTATATGCTGCATCAGTGTAGTATAATATTTCAGTGAATGAATGTCTTCATTACATTGTGCTTCATGTAACATATTCTGTAAAGTTATGGGTATGAATGATGTTTCTAAGAATGCTAGTTATTCACTGCATCAGGTTAGTGTTATTTAATGAAAAGAAACATCATCAACAAAGTACAATACTGCAAGTCACTTTGAGAGACACTGAGCAAATCAGTTAAGTTAAATGAAATAAGTAGAAGGGCTACATTGCTAAGAAAGAATAAAATTATCTTAATCAGAAGGAATAAAGAAGTAGTCAAAGAAAAATATTAAATATCTAGGAGTCTTCCTGATAAAATAGGCAGAATTATAAACAGACAAAAATTAAATACAGCTTTGGTTTTTTTTTCTAACTTTAACTGTATAACATCTACTAGAACTCTCAACATAAAGTGAGTATTAAGTATGTTGATACATGGCAAAACCAATACAACATTGTAAAGTTAAAAAATAAAATAAAATAAAATAAATTTTAAAAATAAGTAATAGACTTAATTCTCCTTTCACTACAATGCCGCTTTAGAGTACCATCCTCCTCCATTCTGTTTCTTCTTCAACCCCACCACACAAGAATGAGAATTCTCTCTTTGATTTAGATAACATGTTAATTATTTTAAGACAATTTAAAGGAAAATACCGCAAACTAGAAGGGAATAAAACACTGTAACTGAATTGAGACTGTATTTTATTCCTAGACTGAACAGGAATATCATGAGACCCTGCCAAGTTTTTATCAACAAGCAAAGAGAAGAAGCTCACACTAAATAAATTTTAAAGGGAGAGTGAGAGTCAACAAAGCTATTCTTGATTACAGTCTCATACATCACACTGCTCAACACACAACCTATACACTTAAAATGCTATTCGGCTGCTATTATGACTTTAATAATGCTTTCAATCAGGAATAATTTTATACACATGCAAATGAGAACATCTCACATTCTAAAATAGTATGTTTGCAACTTTAGAGGTAGTAAATTAATACGTCTCTAGGTGACAAAGAGGAGCACTTTATCTAGAGCTTATTATCTGAAACACTCTTAACACTGCATTATAACACTGACTAAAACAAATGTTTATTGGCTGAAACACACTAACTTAACTGAGATTTTCCAATTTCCCTCCTTCGCACAGAAGTACTGAAATAGCACAATTACTAAAATAATTTTAAAGTCATTGTGTAACAAGGAAAAACTTACTCTAGTAGGTTCAACATAATCAGGAATCACAGAAGGTTAAATTATGTTCAATAAGTCATAAACAAAGAGATAATTGTTAGCCTATAAAACAAAAATACTACTCAGTTGTAAAGCTTCAATCAGGCAAACAAGGGTCAAGAAATGTCTTATTACTACTACTGATTTAGAGGTTAAGAAAAAAGTGAGGTCACCATAAACCACTCAAACAACTACTGTTAGCTCACTGATTTTTAGGGCAAATGGCAAGATTTACACCTAGGAAAACTGGAGATGTTCTCCCTTAGATGAAAAAACTCCATTCTATTGACTTCTGTCCTATGAACAGAAAGTGTATGTTGTGGGGAAAGGGTGAAGGAGTCAACTATGTGCTGAAAAAGAAACAAAAATAACACTGCTGTTTTCCCTGGATGCCATGTAAAATGACTAGACACACTGATTTTTCAATGAATTGTATCTTTTATAGGCCTACATACAACATTCTCAAACATCAATTGGATGAATAACTACCATTAAATTATAATTATGAAGACCAGGTAATACATTAAAATTACCATAATATTAGTTGTAAGTAAAAATATCAAAATACTAAACTATAATTACATGATTTTAAAACTTTCTATAACCACAAGACTATACAAAGACGATGGCAGCATTTCAGTGCAGCAACATTAAGTGTAATTTTACTTTTTATATGCTTTCAATAATGCTGAGTTATTCATCTTTTTTTTTTTAAAGTTACCAAAAAAGGCTTAATTCTGAGTACACAGAAGCACATTCTGTTTCCTGTTGGATATCACCTTTTGCAGATACAGTGAATTTAAGTTTTTCTATGTAGTAACTTTCTTAAAAATTTCAGTGTTCTAAGTTAGAGATCATAGGTTCTAGAGTCAGAATTGTTCCACCCAGAAACAGCTGTTCAACACATAGCAGAAATGGTGATAACGTACTTTGGGTTGCTTAATTAAGTCAAGCAAATCCTTTACTTGATGTCGGAGCAGATTTTGACACTTCCACATTTCATTCAATGCTCTGAAAAACATAAACACATAAATTTAAATAACAAAATGGGATAAAAATCCTTCTAGGATATTCCAACTATATTATTTTTTTCTATAAGTTCAGATTATAAAAGGAGATGACAAAGATAGGGTAAAAGTTACAGGAGCTAAACAACTGATGATACATGGAGAGAGAGAGAGGAGTCAAATAGAAGAGATAATAACATTTGGGGAGATGCGCATATCAAAAGAAAGGGATTCGTGGTGATTGTTTTTCCTTTTGTATAGAAATAGGGAAAATTTCTCATTAACTGGAACACATTTGCAGGCAAGGGCATAGGAATTAACTGAGGTGATTACAAACTTGAGAAATAAAGCAATATTTAATGGAATAATATCTTGCAGTAGGTAGGATGAAAAGGAATAAAAGACAGAAAACAGTGAGCTCTGAGATAATGGGGATACTTTTTCCTGAAAGAAAAATATCATAATTTTACATAATATATATTATATACTTTATTAGTTATTTATAAATTATATTGTTATATAAGTGAATATTCATCTTACACAGCAAAAATTTTGATGTCCCCATAACACTTTTATTGTTTTCGGGCAGAAATTTAAAAAAGAGATTTACATAAGAAATTTATATTTATATATAAAATATATATAAACCACAGAGAGCAGTTAATGTTATTTAAATGCTGAGTTATAGAATATCAGAACCATTTATATTTAAAATTTTAAAAAAGAAATTTTCCAAAACCAAATACTACTTCTCATTATTGTTTTCAATTATCTATACTTCTATTGGGGCTTCCCAGGTGGCACGAGTGGTAAAGAATCTGCCTGTCAATGCAGGAGACCAAAGAGACTCAGGTTCCATCCCTGGGTCAGAAAGATCCCCTGGAGAAGGAAGTGGCAACCACTCCAGGATTCTTGCCTGGAAAATTACATCGACAGAGGAGCCTGGTGGGCTATAGTCCACAGGGTCGCAGAGAGTCAGACATGACTGAGCACATACTTTCTATTAACTCCATTATCACAAATACAAAGCACTGCTCTGAGACAATAATTTAATGCAGACATATATAAACCATGTAAAAACATTCATTTTCTTTTGATAGACAAAGCAATTATCTGCTTAATATTTTCATTCTCAACAGCGTGTCTTAAAAGTACTTTTGTATTTTTTTAAAAAGGAGATAAATTAGCAGAAATTTGGACACAAATTCCTTTATAGTAGTCCCTTATAAATGGTACTAGCAAAACAACAGTACTGGGGCATTTTCATCTTAAAATACTATACTTTACTGTTTTCAAGGTACTAAAGTTCCCTAAAGTTTAACAGGCACATTTCAAGAATGCAAACATCAAAAGAAAAATGAACATTATCCAGAGGACTGAAAAAGTCTCACAGCAAAGTAGCAGTTATGTAATTAAAACAATAATTTTGAAAGAAACAGAGCAGTCATCTGTGAAATTACTTCTGAACCCCAAAGTCAATGAATTCTCTCCATACCTACACATTTTATCACTACTTGTAACCCTAAAACGCCCTGGATTTTGAAACTTGCTTTCACTTAAAGCAGAAAAATAAAAAAGAAATTATCTTACCTATTATAGTTGTTTATTAATTTAAAGATGAAATCTTAAGTAATTCTAAACCTTATTATAAACTATAACAGTTGCAGCTTAAGTCAAAAAGTGACCATTACATACCAAGAATTTGTACTGTAACAATCAGGAGGGACACCCCCTCAAGCATTTTAATCAAATTATATTAAGCAGCAAAGACAATGTGTCCTTGTGTTTTGCCTTTCTAAACAGCACTTAAGGGAAAAAAACTGTACTAGTGGAAGCAGTATTACTATACTAGGAAGACAAGTATCCATCCATTCATTCAATATTAGTCTGAATTCCAGCTCTGTCACTAAATAAAAGTGAAAAATCTGACTAGAGCCTGGATACTCTTACATTTGTTGACTTTTTTTTTTTTGATTAAGTGACATTTTAAGTAGACAACTAGTCCCCTCACCTGGGCTTCTCCTCATTTGCACCAATGCACTACATGTTTGTGTCATTTCAAAGAAACAGAACTGCCACTGAGCTACAGAAACCTGTCAAATGTTAACGAGAACCTCTCCTCCAATCTTCTGCTCTCAAATGGCAAACTACCCGTCAGACTCAGCAGTACAGAACTGTCTAGAAGAGAGTCTGATCGATGAAGGAGAAGACACCACCAGGACACCTGATAGTACCACTTACTCTCACGGATAACAGCTGCTCTGGGCAACTTGGAGGAGGTGGGAATACACAGCATGATCAGAGGGCACGCAAGCTGCCTCAGTTCTCCTCTCTAATCATCAAGATACTCAGTTAACTTAGTGACCCAAAAGTGGGTACATATCAAAAAGTCTAAAATACAGAAGACACTTTGTCTCCCCCAAAAGAACGTCATCACAGAATAAAATATATGGCTCTTTCAATAAATAAAAATCCTTACCAAACAAATTCTTAGCAGGAACCTGCTTGTTACACAGGAGCTATTTTAAATACCATTCAAACTAATTAGAGGTCATAAATTCAAATGACTTTCTGGGTTTGAATGGTAATACAAATGCATGAAGTAGGACAGGCATTATAATACAGAGTAGTGAGCACTGTGGTGAAATCAGAAACATTAAGTAAAACATCAACATCATTAGTATTCAGGACAATGGAAAGAAAATGAGACAAAATTTCATACCCAAAAGATTCACAAAAAATAAAATGCCAGACAGAGGATGGAGAAACTTAGAAACCACTGGCAAGAGTATAAATTAGTATAATCATATTGGAAAATGATTTGACTAGTTTATAATGCTGGAAATGTGCATCCTCAGCAGTTCCACTCATAGCTGTAACTCCAATGATCCTAAACCTTGTCTGCCCATTAGAATCCCCAGAAATGCTTTTCTAAAAACCCCAATGCACACACTACAAACTAGACAAATTAAATGACAAACTGAGGGTGAGATTCATGTGTCAGTGTTTTTTAAACCTTTCCAAATGATTCCAATATGTAGTCAAATCTGAGAACCATTCACAACTATACCTCAGAGAAGTTCTTGCATGTTTACTAAACTGGAAAATGTTCACAGAGGCATTATTTGCATTATTAAAAAATGGAAACAACACAAATGTCCATTCTTTCCATGCACTCAGATCTGCAATGTCAAGATGATGGAATAAAACCGTGGAATAATGACAAAGTAATTCAATACCTCAGTGAAAATGAATGACCCATAAGCTCTGTAGAGAGAGTGGATGAAGTTTAGGAACATTACAGAATGGTGTGAAAAAAAAATCGCAGAAGAGTATACCCACAATCACTCCATTTTTATAAAGTTCAAAAATGATCAAAACCAAAAAATATATAACTAAGGGATACATATATACATATAATAAAACCATTCTTTAAAAGGAAATGAGAAACACAAAATTAAGGTTAGTGGTTTCCTGAGAGGAAGGAGGATGAAAGAGGGTGGGTGGTAGATTCATAGACAGTTATTACTATGCTTCAAAACTCATCATTTCTTTGGGTGCATAAAATACTTCATGACAGTGAATGTAAAGACTTTTGGAGAAAATAACCACAGACAAAACGTAAAGAATAAGTAATAAACTGTTAAAAACCATCAGGTATATAGTTGGTCAGTTAATTCGAAAAAGTTGATTAATAGGAAGTAACAGACAAAGAGACAAATCGAATTAATGGAGAACTCACAAATGGATAACACAGTTGTATAGAAACTTGAGAGTGTGGGTATTACAGGGAAGTCATTAGAGAGAATAATGGACTTGAATATCCATGTAGAAAATAATATAAGATTTTTATTTTACATCATGCAAAAAATAAATTACAGGAAGAATAAAGATCTCAATCTGAAAAGCAAATCTTTAAAATTTTATTCAAAAATATAAAACAACAAATTAACCTCAGCATAGAAAAGAATTTTTAAAATGCAGAGAGAGCACAAGCAAAACCAAAAAGACTGATATATTTGGTTATATCAAAATTAAAACTTTTGGGAGGAGGGTTCAGGATGGGGAGCACATGTATACCTGTGATGGATTCATTTTGATATTTGGCAAAACTAATACAATTATGTAAAGTTTAAAAATTAAAAAAAAAAAAATAAAACCACTGCAGAAAAAAAAAATAAAAATAAAAAATAAATAAAATTAAAACTTTCGTATGTGCTAAGACATCATAAGCATTGTTAAAAACATAACTATAAGCTCTAAGATATATTGTGCACATACCTGACAAATGTTTTAGTCTATAGAATGTATAAAGAAACTTTACAAAAAGTTGATTTAAAAAATAATTTCAAAAATGTTATACACACACACACACACAAACACACACACACACACCCCTACCTTACTTATTTTAACTTAAAAGAGATAAGTATTCATGCACTAACCAGCCATTTTTGTAGAAATCAATTGATCTACAGATTGGAATTTACTTTCAGCTTTTCCATGAAATTATTTTTCAGTATATCTCAAAATATATTTTCAGTATATTATTTTAGTTCTGAAACATTTATGTTTTGTGTATTCTATTCACAAATTTTTAAATTTTCTTTTCCATTTCTGGTATTAACGGTTTCATTAGTTGTTTGCTCCTATGGGTTTGCAAGTTATACACTGAAATTTTTTTAGGGGTGACTCAAATTTTTAATAGGTATAGCTGGTCTAATGAATCAACATGTCATATCTGTCCTCACTCTTATACGACAAAAGAACATCAGAACACTACCTGCCATCTTAACATGTTGTTATCTGACAGTGTGCCCCCTCCCAGGGAAAGAAAAGGGTATCTCAGGGACTCTCACGAGCTCACAAATTGTCGTAGGTTGACTCAATGTCAGCCTAGATGCTAACCTACTTTTTAATACAGATCCCAACACTCGTTTAAGAAAACTATCCTATTCCTTCTGGATTTAGTTTCCTTTTTTATTCTTTAGTAATTTTTTCAAGTAGGATCTATGAGTGGTGAACTCTCACTTTTTGCTTAAAAATGTCTGTAATTCATTACTACTCATGAATGACAGCTGAACTGACTCAAGGCATCTAGACTGGCTGTGACTTAAAATAGTTTGTTCCAAAAGGGATATACATATATATATCATACCTCATCCATGCTAAGAGGCCATCAACTGCGCCATGAAGAAAAGGATGCATTCCAATTTCAGAGATGTTGGCATATGAAAACTTAAGGTTTTACAATCAATTAAATACAGTGGAAACATATTTTACAATATGCATGGAAAAAGAATGAGTTTTGGAACCAGGTAGAACTGAATTCAAATTCTGGCCTTGTCTCTTACTACTTGCATAATTTTATGCAAGTTAACTGATCTCTGTGGGATTCAGTTTATCACGTGGAAAACAGAAAAAATATCACTTATGCTAGGAGTTGCCAAGTTTTTTCTGTAAAAGGCCAGATGGTAAATTTCACAAGCTTTGTGGGTCATAAGGTCCCTGCTGAAATTACCCAACTCTGCCAATTGCAGCAGGAAAGCAGACACAGTTAACATACATTCCTGTGCCTGAAATACAGTCAATATTAAGAAATGTACATTTTCTCTCCTACAATCTTTTTCTCTACATTTCTGTAAAAGATATAAACAGACATGTAACAATTTCCATGGGGGAAGTGAAGTGAAAAATCCGATTAAGCTGTGACAGGAATGAAAATTAGGTACAGCTCCCTAGACTTCTAATTTCTTCATCTGTAAACCCCATTAGCTGAGGGTTAAGTTACCCATTTACTAGAATACTAAGGATCTATACTTTCTGAAACCTAGAGCATATCAATCTCCAGGCCTCAATTTCCTAAGCCTCAGTACAATTCAACTGGCAATTCCTCTTCCATGTACAAAGTGCCAATTCTTTACAAAGGCCGTCAAAAGCACTTTTTGAATGAAACATGGTCATAAAAATATATCTTTGCTTACATTTATGCAAAACTATAACACCTGTTGAGATTATGCAGCACAAAAATATGTATCCTACTGGTTTACACTATAATTCAAATCGGTATCAGGTAAAAATAAGAAAGTACTACTTTCACAATATGGACCCTTCTGATGCCTTAAGGAATATAAGCAGAAAACAAAAAATACATCAATATTTCTTGAGATAACAGAAAAAACTAAATCCTAAAAGCTACCCAATCAATCAGCTGTTTTTCAATTAGTTACAAAAATCCTTGTTAATCCCATGTTAGTAGCAGTACTTTCTGAAAAAATATCCAAGTATTCTATTGTGTCTCACCATTTAAACAATGTACATTACATAAACTGTCGACATTAAAAATACAGTTGTTTTCATTTCCATAAAATCCAGTATACTGCAAAAGATGGAGAGAACAGAGTTTGACATTTGAAACATACTTCACTGCATTTAAATCCAGGGTGGCATACAAGTAATACAAGCATTTCATGCGTTCTGTTGTTTCCAAATTGTGGGGGACCATGTATTGAGCAAAGATCCGTTCAACAAGCAATCTATGAAAAAACATAAAGTACTCTATTAATTTCTATAAATATGTGTATTACATATGTATATAAATTTCTAAAACATATAAAAATACATATAAGAGAGCTTCTTCTTTCTGAGTGGAGATGAGATTTGCAAATCAAAAGATTTCTTTAACAAGAAGAGCCTCCCCCATCCCACAAAAAAAATGGTAGCTGGATATACAAGAAAGCTCCTATACCTAGCAAAGATAGCTACTTCTGCATGACCCTGGGCAAGTTATGTACTAGGGGATCAATTTCATTAGCTAAATAATAAAGGGTTAAAAAACTACACTAGAACTTTCCAAGTGACAAATTCTAATCTAAGTTAAAACTAACAAGGAAATATTTGTCTTCTGAGTTTCCATAGTGATCATCATGAAAAACGACCTAGATGAACAAAAAGAATAGGGGAAAGGGGAGCTACCAAATCAAAATGCAAATCTCTGTGCATTATCACATGCTCAAAAAGCTTAAAAATGTCAATTTTTTAAAAATAGTAACTGTGAAATTTCTTAGATAGTATCAACCTAAGAGTTTCTACTTCCTATACCTCTTAAAATTCTAAGATGTTCTACTGGTTCTTAATTTTCTTATTTTGATCCTTATGGGTAAGATCATTTGGACCCCACTAAAAATTCATCAAGTCAATGCAGACTGCAAGCAGGATTTACAAGTCTACTAACTATAGAATGGATAGGTTCCATACAATATCTAATCTTATATACTGGAATAAAAAAACACAAAGACTATATTCAGATAATGTGTTTTTATATATAAATTTATAAATTATTTTTTAGCCTTAAGTAGGAACTGTTTTTATTTAAAATGCCTAAATATAAAAGGTGTATATTTGACTTTTATTTGAAAAACAATGTGAATCCTTATAATACAATTACCTATGAAACAAAATTTAAATTATAATTGCATACATTTCTACTTTCAAATATTACTCCATTAAAATACAGTATATGAAAATGACCATAAAAGATGTATCCATCCCTAAAGTTATATGTACATCACTACTTCATTTATGGCTTTGGCAGGAAAGCAACTAGTCACTCAAAATTTTTAACTTGCAGTAAAAACCAAAGATGGAGTTTAAAGTTATAAAAAAAAAAAAATAGTTCACCTAAAACAACAGCTCAACAAGTTATATAAAACCAAAAAGCACCAAACATTTTACTTATGGTCTTTTTAACTTACCTATCATCAATACTATTTTGATAATATATATGGAGCAATTTGTCTTTGATCCATGAAATCTGTTTTGCAGCATCTTTCCCAGCTGCTGATTGTAAAGCATATTTCTTATAAATCTGGGCAAGTCCCATCATGGCTTCTTTGCGTACTCTCCACTTAAAATAAAAACATTTTTTTTAATAATTCAAAAATGCCTCCTTATATTAATTCCTTCAAGTTTAGTTACCCCCTTTTTTATTTACTTTACACAATATATTTTAATCATACCTCACTTACTAGATGTTAATTTGCAATAACTATGAAAAAATACTATTTTAATATTTACTGCATCAAGCATAGACATCTATTAATATATAAATAATTTTAATGCTTTGATATCTCCTGGAGAAGGAAATGGCAACCCACTCCAGTATTCTTGCCTGGAAAAATCCCACGGACAGAAGAGCCTCTTGAGCTGCAATCCATGGGGTCGCAAAGAGTCGGACACGACTGAGCAATTTCACTTTTGATATCTTAGACCCTTACCAACCTCTAAAAACAAATTTTAATCACAATCTACTTAATGTCATTTAGAATTAGTGAGGGAAAACATGTTACACCAACTTTTAAAAGGCAAAGACAGTTAAGCGCTATTCCTTATAGAATTTTTCCAAATTATGGTCTATATTAAACATACTTGTAAAGGTACATAGAATAGTGGCTTTATCAGATGCTGAATGTAAAGACACATTAGTGGTTCATTTACCTGGGAAAGACATTCAGGTGTCAGAATAACATATTCAAACTATTTTTTTAAATGAGTACGTATCTGCTATATATCTAACATTAATTATCTCGGTATGAGATTAACCTTAAATTTTACAGCACTGTAATCAGTAGGATGTTAGTAATATTTAGAACTTCACGAATCTGCAAAGACTATTCATTTATCCTTTGCAGTCATAGCAACATTTTTCTTTTGGTTTCTCTTTTAATTACAGTAAAGAGTAGTCCTTATTTCGTCCATCCATTGCAAAAACACTGAAATAAAAGACTTCAAAAGCTTTACTCAAAATTCAATACATTTGTAAAAGCTGTATATCCAATTTCCTATTTTACCTCTAGTTCCTGAAACTGGTGTTTTAGGGAGAATTTAAAGATACAGAGCAAATTGTAATACTACCAATAATGTAAATACATTTAACAACATTTTGGTATTCAATATATACAGAATGACCCCAACAGTCCTACAATGAACACAACACGATGATCAAACACATGTGAAGCATGATCCCAACAACACACGAACTCTGACCATGAAAAAGATTACTCGGAAGGCTGTCACCCTAGCATGATGCAAACCTCTTTTTCTTCCTTTACAACTTTTGGCCTTTTCATTGTTTAGTACCCTACTGATATATTCAATAAAGACAAGTCTAAACTTATAAGTTGCTCTAAATACCTACAGATTTCACAAGAAAACCATGCAACTCCTGTCCATCTATTCTCCACCCACAACCAGCATGATCAAAGAGAGAATTAAATGATGAAGAGAGCACAATCAACCCTGTAAGCAACTGTCACAATGTTGTAAAGTATTTGCCTGGTTAAAGTTATTCATAGCTACCAACAAGCCTCCTGCTTTCTTTGCCAATTAACCCCTAAATACATCAAAGATTTTCATCTTTCACCAAAATTACTCTTAAGTCTAAGTCTATAAAATCCATGCCATGAAGGAAAGGCTATGGGGAGGAGGGGAGAATGAATATTCACTGAAATACTAAGCACCGAATACATTCGAGGCAACAAGGAATACAAACACATCAAGACACAGTCAGTCCCCTGTTCGAAAACCACTAACTAATGAGTGGAGCTATTTGGTGCTCAAGGAAGAAGGTCTGGGGTCATGGAAAGTAGGCGAGAAGCATGCTGCTCTGCTCGGGTTAGCTTTGCCATGTTGAAAACATCTTTTATTTTCTATTCCATAGAAATTATAATACAATCAGCTAGAGGACTATGAATTGATACCCGTATGAAAGGAAAAAGAGAAGTTGTGTCAGAGTTCTTTACAAAGTCACTTATTAAGATTAGTGTACAGGTTAAATATCTGACTAATCTACCACTTAGACCTGTCCCATTTGAGGATGAACAAATAATATGAACAAAATTTAATGTAACAAAATGTAAAACCTTCTTATAAACATTATTTTAGATATTAAAATGCTGCCCCCCAAAAAAGAGCTAATTTCATTTAAATCTCAATATTTGCAAGTGAAACTCTATTAAAACTTCGAGTATTCAAAATACAAACCTACTAGTAATTATTATTCCTACTTACCCGTTTGTCTAATGTTCTCTCTCTCACAAAATTAAGTAAGTGATCATTGACCAGAAGAATATCTTTTTTAGCAGCTGTAACTATAGACACAATAACATCATGCCTAATAGCTTCTTCAGGGTCATGTGACCTCACTTTAAGATACTCTGAAAGATAAAATTTTATTTTATTAAAATGGAACTTTGATAATTAAAATGTCTTAAAAGATTGCATAAGACCTTTGAAAGTAAACCACAACCACAACAAAACCTAAGTAGAAAGTTTAATGTTTCAAAAAATATTAGTAGCAGGAGAGACAGAAAGGAAGAAAGAGAAGGAAGAAGGAAGGAAGGTTAGTCCTTCAGTCAAAATACAGTAGTTTACATGCAACTGAGTAGTAAATCCCCTCCCCATCTATGGGGCAGGGTGGATGACTTAGGAGTTCCTAGGCTCATTAATTCAACAAGCCACATAAATGAATCAAGAAGTATATCAATATTTCACTTTTTTTTTAATGGTTAAAATATTCAAGTCAAGTGGTTCTGTTGGGAAAAGACTAGAGAATATAAGTTTCTATCTCCCTTAACTAAGCAAACCCTTAGTGAGGTTATTGAAAGATTAAGTTAATTTAATGGCAGCAAAAAAACAGGATTACAGGCAAGAGCATAAGACAATTCCACTTAACTCAACTAAAAGAAAGACCAAAGGGATGACAGAAGAAATGAAACATTAAGCAATTATGAGAGACTGGAGGAGAATATTAAAGCAAAAAACATGGGAGTTCAGATCTGGCACTGAGAAAACTGAAAAAAAAAAAAATGAACAATCTTCAGTAATGATATATTAGGCTTAAGGAAGAGGTACCATAAATGAACATATTCCCTGGTGGCTCAGATGGTAAAGAGTCTGCCTGCAATGCAGGACACCCAGGTTTGATGCCTGGGTCGGGAAGATCCCCTGGAGAAGGAAATGGCAATCCATTCCAGTATTCTTCCCTGGGAAATCCCATGGATGGAGGAGCCTGGCAGGCTATAGTCCATGGGGTTGCAAAGAATCGGACAAGACTGAGCACCTTCATTTTCACTTTCACCACAAGTGAACATAAATTATTATTCAGCTTTTTAATTAGAAGACTAGTAAGATATAATTTTGTTGTTCGGATCTGGAGTAACATATATAGCCATGTCTATAAACAACACACAGTGCTTATGATTGTAAATGGATTTACTACTCAATAAATGAACAGTTAACAAATACAATGTAAAAGCTCATAAAACCAATGCCCAGGTCCTAAGCTCCTCCACCTTGAGCATTCTCTACCAAATGGAATTATTTCAAACAGTGAGAAAGACAGTATGTGTGATAGGCAATGAAAAGTGGATACAATAATACAGTACAATAATACAGAACAGAAGAAATCGCAGAACAAGACACCAAAGGCCAGTCTTCATCCAAAGGTGATGCTGTATATATGGTGGAACTGGAAGGGAGTCCTTTATTATAAGCTCCTTCCAGAAAACCAAATAATTAATCCCAACAAGTACTGGTCCCAATTAGACCAACTGAAAGCAGCACTCAACAAAAAGCATCTGGAATCAGTCAACAGAAAACACAGTCTTCCATCAGGATAATGCAAGACTGCATGCTTCCTTGATGACCAGGCCAAAACTGTTACAGATTGGCTGGTAAGTTCTGATTCCTTGCATTATTCACCAGACATTGTACCTTTGGTTTTCCATTTATTTCAGTCTTTACAAAAAAAAATTTTCAATTCTGTGGATGACTGTAAAAGGCACCTGAAACAGTTGTTTGCTCAAAAAGATAAAGTTTTGAAAAGATGAAATTATGAAGTTGCCTGAAAAATGGTAGAAGGTTGGGAAACAAAACAGTGAATATGAAGTTAAATAAAGTTCACAGTGAATATAAAGTTTAATAAAGTTTTTGGTAAATGCAAAGTGTGTGTTTTATTTTTAAGTTAAAAACCTGAAGGCCAACCCAATAATAATAACCAATAATATGAAAGTTGGGGAAGAGACTGCTCAGAGTTCAAGTATTCAAGGGTCCTTGATTGCTCAGAAAGAAGCTAGTATTCTGATTAACTTTAGACTTAATTAGTCAACTATGCGGTGAAAGCATGAAGGAGAATGTAACTTTCAGGCCCATGGGGATAAAAACAGAAAAAAGAGAAGAAAATACACTGAGCAGATGAGAGGAAAAATAGAAATAAGAGAAGCAAAGAATAGGTGTGTAAAATAGAAAACACAAAATAAGATCATAGGAATAAGTTCAACTATGTCAAATTCAATATATATTTTCAATAAAATTTTTAAATCACTTTAAGAATACTACATATAATTTATAGATACGTACACATGCAACATAGAAAAACATGAACAGGTTGTAGACCAAATTTAATAGAGAAGTTACTTAAAGTAGGAAAAAAGAATCCCTTGTGAAAAGTGTTTCAACTGTATCTACAATACAATCTAAAATGTATTTTCTTTTTCTCTTTTAATCTCCTAAACTAATACAGCAAAATACTAACATTTCTGAGGAAGACAGTGGCTGCTATATTCATCTATATTTTCTGAACTATTTCATGATTTCATATCTGGCAACAGTTAGATACATAATGAGAAGGCAATGGCAAGCCACTCCAGTACTCTTGCCTAGAAAATCCCATGGATGGAGGAGCCTGGTAGGCTGCAGTCCATGGGGTCGCTAAGAGTCAGACGCGACTGAGCGACTTCACTTTCACTTTCACACAATGGAGAAGGCAATGGCAACCCACTCCAGTGTTCTTGCCTGGAGAATCCCAGGGACGGCAGAGCCTGGTGGGCTGCCGTCTATGGGGTTGCAGAGAGTCGGACACGACTGAAGTGACTTAGCAGCAGATACATAATATTCCCATTACTATAAAAAGTGAAATACCTTATGAATTTACAGATTTCAGGAAAGTTATCTCCATTAAGCATGGTTAGTTTATAAATTAATGACTCTCACATAAGTTTTCAAAATATTAAAGACCACTGAAGTCTTATAATGTATTCAAAGTCAAGACCTATTCAAATCTGAATGTCTGAAATACTTTCAGAATTGCTCTTAAATTAAGAAACCAACACTGCCTCTGATAACACTACTTTTTATGTATGTGATTGTAGCCTATGTACTAGGAGGCAAAATTCCAGCTTCAGAGAGTAACTACCATGATGGTGAATTTGAAGACTTCACCCACTAAAATCACAAAAAAGGTACAAAACAGAAGGTTTTTGTCCTATACATAAAGCCTATCTTTTTTTTTTCTCCAAAGAGCACCAAGGAATATTTGCCATTATGGGTATAAACTACCTGTTAAGTCCTTTGCTAAATCAGGATGGTTCATGAGACAATGGCTAGCAAATTTCACACATTCCAGGCGGATTGGTACATGGATATCGTTAAACCTGAAAAAATACAAAAGCACAGAGTAATCTTTAGTATAAGAGAAACAGATGTGTTCAATCTGCACTTGATTTATATTTATTTCTCTAATTAAAAGAAAAAATATACAGCATAATTCAAAGCATAAAAGAATATCTTAACAAAGATTTGTAAACTATGTATGTACAAATGCTATGGAACCTTTATATTAAACTAGGTCAATCTCCTGTGAGAACTATGTACTTTTGGCAGCATGTTTAAACAATACACATTAGGCTCAAAAATAAGAACTGGAATGACAAAATTTTTCCTATAAATATTATACTTTCAAATATATATGCTTATGCAAGTGTTAAGTATATACATAGTTCATGGATACATTATTAAATCCCATATTGAAATGAGAACTCTTCCTCAAATTATTCTTTCTTAAATAGAGAACATTCACAAATGTTTCACAGATCCTGTACTAAACCCTGTATTATTTTATGACTTTAAAATTGTGCCAATAATTACTTCTATCTATTATAGTTAACCATCATAATTATTTACACTAACATTAACTAACATTACACTAACATCAACTAAATTAATGACTCTCACGTTTTCAAAATATTAAAGATTCAATTAATTATTAAAATTTTAAATATTAAAATTAATTCAAAAATTAAAATATTAAAAAATATTAAAAATTTAAAATATTAACATCAAATGTTTACATAAAAATGTAGGTATCTCAGTATGCATCTCTGGAAAGTTAAAACTTTTTGGCTGATGTGTTAACTATCTTTAACTTTTATATTTCCCCTCTCTTTTTCTTTTCCCTTATAACCTGGTGAACCAACTGTTTTGTGTTTATGTGTGTAGTGGCTTTTCACAGTTTAGACTGTACTAATCTTATCATTCTGATGTCAACTACCAGGTTCCCCTCTCTCCTAAATCCTGCAAATTAGTAATCAGGTCTACAGATTTGATCATATTCAGGTTCATTTTTTTTAAAGCAAAACTACTGGATACAGTATCATGTTCCTCCATCAGGAAACATATAGTCTAGTTATCTCTAAACCACCAATGTTCAAAGCCTATAATATACCTAAATTCATTATGAAGTACAAAACAGAGATTAAAAAAAAATACATTGAGTAAGAAGAACAAGATTTTCCATTCAACATTTTTGGATGTCTTAATTCTCAGAGATCAAAAAGTTTCCCAATCTTATACCACCTAATACCGTAAGAGACAAAATTTAGCAACAAAAAGATAAATAGCAGTCTACTGAATGAGTAACAAATTACTCATAAAAGCTTAATATTATGGGAAACAAAATGCTTCATGAAGTATACTCAAAAAAAGTTACATAAAATCTAGTCTTTATTCTCATATGGTTTCCTGAGTAATTTGAATCTAAATACTCAATCTATGTACTCTACCTTCTCAACTAAACATGTACCATATAACCATTAAAAGACATCTTTAAATAAATACTCTAGCTCCTTAAAATGGGTAATATATGATTGTTTATGCCATTAATAATACAAGGAAAAACTACAATATAATAAAAAGGTAACAAATTTAAATTAAAATTCTACAATGGTCTGGTGAATCCAAGTCCTGATTTAAAGATATATTAAATGTCTTTACGTAAAATTATATTTTTTGTTTTTAACACATCAAATAAAATACATTTTGACTTTATTAGTAGTTGCATAATTTAAACATAAAATATTGTGCCCTCTTGCTTATTAAGGTGAAAAAATCCAGAAATCAAACTCAAAATGACAATGGGCTAAGATTTATCAGCTTAACACGCCTTGTTAAATATTATTATTGAGCTACATAAGAAATAAGAAATCAAAAAAAAATTTAGCGCTTAAATGTATAAAGGCTTATCTCTTCATTTAACAAATTAGAAAAAACAAGTCCAGAAGAGATTAAATGTATTATAATCACTGATGGCTCTGGTAGTGAAATAGAAAGAAAAATGGCAGTAACAATGCAAATATTTCAATACAAAGAAAATAGAATAAGATTCAATCTTATTTACTTGTTTATTTATGACTTAACTGCATTATTTGTTATAAGCATAATAAAAAAAGAGGGGGTGGGGGGTGGAATCCTCCTCTATCCTCAAGGTCAAAGTAGGTTTCAGCCAGGACACTGAGAAGTGGTTTTAATATATTCAAGATCAGGGACATCTTTAGAAAAGTAATAAATTCCTCACACAAAAAAATACACATACACATTCAAATTTTGCAACCAATTTCAGAAGGTTTGTAGATCATTAAAAGCATACAAGAAAGCCCAGATTATCAATTCTTCATTATCATAAGAAATGTAGAAAGGAGGTTAGTAGGGGAAACATACACAATCATTTATTTACCCATTCTATGGATACTCTTATCCTTACAAATCTCCAAATAATCTAACTAAATATAATTTTTTTTTTGTGGAGGGGCTATATCTCACAATGATGTATTTGCAGTTGGAATGAATCACCGCTATGTAATAATACACTTCCATTTCATGATTATAATACTTTGTAAGATGGCTATTTAAATATATCATCTTTTTTTTAATTTAAATATATCATCTTTTAAAAATTACTAAAAAAAAAATTTTTCTGAAGACAAAGAAGGGGAATTTGTAAACATGGCCAATCACTATAAGCATCAAAAATTTCAAAATACAAAATCCTTCATTTACAAAAAAATCCTAAATGTGGATGTTGTTTTATTTTATTTTATTTTTTTTGAAAAGCATACACGTTAAGTTTTTTTTTTTTTTTTTTACAATTGATACACAAGTTTATTAATTTAACACTAATTTCTATCCTCCAAATGGAGTCATTCTCTACCTGACTTTTGCCCAGGTCAAAAACAGATGGGTTAAATTGGATAAGAATAGGAGTCATCACCTCTGAATCTTTCAAGTCTTTTGATGCTACCATGAACCTACCATGTTTTAAATTAATAAGTAGACATAAACACATATTACTTTAAAATAGGACACCAAAATCATATACCTGCCCAAGTAACACTGCCAAAGTGGTTTGTTTTGAGAAGCCAATTCTGAATCCTTTGCCCCAAACATTTTTGCCAGTAGTTTAACAACTTGAAGACGTTCCTCATTATCATTGCTCTAAAACAAAACACAACCACAGCTTTACAACCATGAGGTAGATATACTCAGAATAATTTTTCCCATTATTTCCCTTAAAAAACCTTGAAAACTTTCTATGAATTTCAGTTGAAAAATTATACACAAAAAAATGTTCAATATATTTTTCACAGAATTAAATGTTATCTTCAATGCTCTAATCATCTCAAATTACATTAAAGGAGTACTCCTCTACATGAAAATTCACCCCCAAGTTTGATTAACACTTAATGGCTTGGCCTACAATTGAGGCTTGTTTCCATTCAAAATCAAAAACTAATTCACATCAAACCAACTTGGGACCCTTGAAAAACTATCCGTGGTTTTTAAGAATAGACACTGACAGAGGCCAAGCCTACAGTAAAGAGAGAATTATGTATGACTGTTTAAGCCCTTTGTAGAAATAAATAAGCACTAAATCTCCCAAAAGGAGAGTCAGTTCATCTACATACAGCAGATTCCTAATGGTGTTTAACAATGTGATGAAGCCTCACAGATAAGAAAACTAAAGTCTCTGTTATACATACAACACAGTACTCTGCAGATAAGAAATCAAACTTCATTATTGATTTTGGTGCCTCTAATACATGACAACATTTAAATGAATGAGCCAGCCACAATACTAGACTTAAACACAAAATGTGAGACTGTTACAAAGCATTAATAATCAAGTTACTTAGATGGCACTGTATAGATTTCTTTTAAAATTTTAAACCAATGCCAAAGCCAAGCATTTAAAGACTATGATATGACCTGACTCCTCTTTATTATTTCTTTCGCTATTCCTCCAAAAAAGTACATTTCAAACCTGACTGAACATTAGAATGACCTGTAAGCTTTTAAAAATAAAAACAGCTAACCAAAAACTCATCTCTGAACTCCACTGCCTGAAATTCTGATTTAGGTTAATGCCTGCACATCTGTCTGTTTCTTAAGGCTCCACAGGTAAAGATTCTAATGGGCAGACAAGGATGATTTAAACTGACTTTATGCAACCACGAAACTGTAATTTGTGTTCTGCAAATTCACTCAGCACCTTCCTACCTCTCTGTGTTTCTGCATGCTGTTCCCTTTGCTTTAACTGTATGCTGTTTGTATCTTTTATGATACTTATAATATCCGGCCTCTTATTAGATAGATATGGATTTTTCCTCTCCCTCCCATAATGGATGTTAAATCTGCTGGAAGCAGCAATGCTAATTTCCTATTCTTATATTTCTTATAGTATTTAATATTTTTATTAGATGAAATCAAGCCAACAAATAATTAAAGGTATGACTGCCTTCAGCCTCATCAAAATTGTTAGTGATATGAAAAGAGGAGGCATAGGAAGGCTAGTGAATCAAATGGCTCAGTTGGCAAATACATCAAAAAGATACCCAGAATAAAATAATTATTTGCTGCATTTTGGAGGTAATTACACTATCAACACAGATTATTCTGTAGCTTTCAAAGAGACAAATTCAAAATTTTAGAAACAAGAAACAACACATAAATCATTTAACAACTTTTCTGGGTGGTACAGTGCGGTTCATCAAAAAGTATTAATTATAACCAGATTTATTTAATCTTTATGTAACAATCTGAAAGAGAAAAATATGCCCAAAACCTGCAAATGAAACTCAATTTGATGGCATAATTTAATGCCAAGGCAATAGATTCTAGAAAGTCACCTGAAAAGCAAAGGCACTTTCGATACAGGCTAGGCAAGCAAAGATAACACTCATAAAGAAAAATATTTCACCCTATGTGGATAACAGACTCTAAACCATTTTTATGGCACAATCAAAGGGTCTGGGGAACCACTATAAACTATGCCTTAGAAACGAAAAAATTAGTCACAACCCAGAAAACATCAACTGGAAAACTTTCATCCTGCTAATCATTAATTATAAGCAGATTCAATCTGCTAGGCACCATGACAGCCACTAGCAATACACAAACAGGCAAGGCACAAACATGTAAATAAGTAACAGTAATACACCATCACACTTAGAACATTCAGTTAAAACCACTGAAGGATTAAAAAGCCACAAATAATGGTTTTTGCTAATCTAGTTGATAAAACCATGTTTTTACAATAGTTACCTTCAATTTAAATTCAAGCTGGGGTAAAACTGAGAGCAGCAAATGACTATCAATATTATAGAGCTCCAAAATTAAGTCAAAGACATGCTCTGACAAATCGCTGATAGATGTTTTCCCAAGCATCAGAACCTGATTAAAAAACTTTTGAGAAAAAAAATTTATTAATAGAAGTACCATGGATAAAGTGAATTTTCTGAAATTTTATTATTTCATTAAATTCATTAATATTCTATACAAAGTCAAAACAGGCATATCAAAATGTTTTCTAACAGAAGGTGGGAAACCACTACAGATCACCAAAAAAGATAAAACACAGAATTCATCTCATACATAGTAAAAGACAAGAAATTTCTATTGATTTATCAATTAGCATATCAATAAACATCCTACTTACCAAACACATTTTATTCCCCATTATGGTACTTACCATATTTTACTGTGTATCACAGTTATTTGCATACACGTCTTAGTTTCTCTACTAGATAAATTTCTTAAGGGCAAGGATCACATTTTGTTCATCACAGCAGTATGGGAGAGAACAGCATGGAAGACAAAGCCTTACACCTTCATAGTAGGAGCCAATGCCACTTTTAAAATATGTAATTTTATATTTACAATGTAAAACAACGTCTAATACTTTTTATCTTCTTTTATATTCTGATAAACAATGTGTATATACATATACACCCACACAAAGGTTTATAGCACTAATTAAATTCCAATTAAAAGCACACACAAACAAAAGAAAATCCAAATGTGAACATATTTCTTCTATAAGCAGCCAGCACTACCTTCTACACTCAAAACATTTATCACATTACTACTGAAAATGGTAAAAAAAAAAAAAACCCCATGGCGTAATGATCAAGTTCCTATCTATTTAAAGTCTTCCAAAGATGTAAAAAAATTAACCCACAGAATATCCTACATATTATCTCCTTGAAAAAGGCATTGAGTATTCTCTACATCATACAAACTGCTCTGATCTCTTCTTTCTGTGACAATTAACATACAACTTGGCTTAATTAGGTTTTCTATCTGGAAAGTACAGTCAAAGACTTCCATTTCAACATCTTCTCTGCTGGCCTGTAGTTCTTGGGTTGTTTTTAAATGAAGTTCTTTGGACTTATGAACCTGTACAAACTACCTAACCATGAGGGAAGAAAATAAAAAATTCTATTCTACTATTATTTATTGGTTTTAAAAATAAGTTGTTTGTCTGTGATGTTCATCAATTTTGTGTGAAAAGAATTTCAAGACATCAAAGATTAAATTCTCATTCAAATTGAAGATAAAATGGCTTTTTTTTTTTTCCATTCAAAAACTTTCTCCTGTTTAAAAATAAATATAGCTTTCCTTAACAAAAGATAATTCTTTTCAATCTGGCCACCTTGGTGCTCAAATCATCAGTCTGGGAAAAACTTCCATCAGTCTGGGAAAGCTCATTTGAAAATGGAAGTGGGGGAAAAAAAACATTGCCTCGTTTAACTTCTTACAAATTTCATCAAAAACATTTATTTGACACTTACAATCTCCACGTATCTCCAAATCAGTCTTTGCTGTATAACAAGAGCCTAGTACAATGCCTGACAGTTTAAATTCAGTTTAAATGAATGAATGATGTGTAACAGGTACTATGATACAACTATAAGTAAAACAACTTCCTGAGGTGTATACTTCAGCAGAAGAAGCAAATACATATTTGACTGAAGTATCTCCCTCTAAAAAACATGAGTCTTTCCATTACAAATGGTAACTAATTTTCACATAACGTTAAATAACAACTGCCTCCTGATGAAAGAAGTAAGGGGAATAAGTTAAACACTGGTAAGAAATTCTACCTTAAATTTAGATGATCAACTTTAGTTACAAAATAACTGACACTAAGTGAGATTAAGCAATTTAACCAAATTTTAACTATATCAAGACAAACAACATATTTTTTCAATGCAACAAAATAATTTTGTGCCATCCCCTAAAACCTGCCATTAAAAAGATCTGGTAAAAAGTAATATTACCAAGAAGTGATCCATATAGGGAATTTTTTGAACTGTCACTATGTACTTTCTGTTTTTGATACTGTTGTACCTTTTTAATTACGTACATGTACTTTTTAGTTTTGTGAGTTGTCAAATTACAAATTCTATTTTAAAAAATAACTTGTAACACCAACATGACTTCTTAAGTTCTATATATAAAAACATCACTATCTATAAAAAAAAAAAAACTTCAATGTGTCTATATGCATGAGAGTGAAAAAAGACACAAGTAAAAAAGAGAGAAGTGGGGTTATATTACCTTGATAGCCTACCTCTATTTTTGCTTGTTAGTTCTCTACTAGGAAGATAAATGAACAGTGGCTTTACATGTACAAGTCCAAAAAGACTGAGAATGATTTTTACACTGTACTAAAACCCCACAAGACAATTAAGCTCACCAGAAAGTATTTTACATGTAATTGTAGAGGTCTGCAGTAGAAAACTTAAGTAGATTTAGAAGGGAGAACAGGAGAAGGGGAAAAAAGCAATTCTTAACGACATATTAGCCAACTATCGAATAAAGCAGGGGAACAAGAAAAAAAGGAAAACAGGGAGAGAGAAGAAAATAGTGACAGAGTACTTGGAATAAATATGGAACTGAAGGTGTGCTCAGACCATTCTACTCATCCTGTACCTCCTGCCCCCATCCCCAGCTTCTGATAAAGACAAAGTATAGAGTGGGCTGTCTATTATCTGTAGCAAGAACTAAGAGCAGGAAACATAAGGTGTAAGTGACAGGGAAATGTTTTTACCTTGATATATCTGGGATTATTAGAAGTGTTTTTATCTTTCTTTTAGCTTTTATCATAAATATTTTCAGACATACACAGATGTTGAGAGAACAGTATAATGAACCTAATCACCTCATTCTATTCCAAATGTTTTTTTTATTACCCAATCAAATGTTTATTTTCCCAATCCTAGAAAACATACCAACATAGTATACAGTGTTATTTTCTTATTTTTGTACCAGAAAACGGCATCAGAAAAAGTGTTTCCCTAAAAAAACTGGCTTGGCAGTATCAGCTTAAATAAGTGACCACCAGGAGGAGCTCACCTAGTGTATCTAAAATCCATGGAGACAATCATTCACAGGCACTTGAAGCAAAGGAAAAGGGAAGGGGTACTTAATAAGAGTACTTAATAATGCTTAAATGTGGCTCTACAGATTTCAAGTGCCATTGTGTCATACAAACAGAACTCAATCCACTCAATCTAAGCAATTTATTCCAGCCAATACACAACACTCACAAAACTTGCAGAAATCAGTATTTAAGAATTCCCTGGAAATCTTACTGGAGCTATTCAGACAGATTACATAATTCAAGTCTCCAGTTTCTCAAAGTTCACTCTTCAAAACAGTTTCTTTATAAATCAAATACATTTTTCCAAATCATCACGTGCTTACAACTATTTAAGCAGTAAGCCAGCAACGAAGACTGGAATTTACCAAGGTATTGTTCCATTTCCATGATACATTTTTATATACCAAATTAAATTTTGTATGCTTCAAGAAAAAAATCTCCTTCAATAAACTTCTAGAAAATTAAATACATAATTACAAAAGACTTTCCTTCTTAAATTTTTCCAAGAAGACATATTTACATACTTTACATTTTCAGATGTGGATAAAAGTGGAAGGCAGGGTGGAGACAGACCTGCTACACAATTCCAGAGGCCAACATCAAGACTGTGTTCTGGATCTGCTCCATTGGATGGAACCAATTCACATGGAATACAATGTGAATGGTGCCATCTAGAGTTGTGCAGCTCACCAGAACTGCGGGGGTAAAATAAAACCTCAACAAGCTTCTATCAGTGAACCTAACAGACAGAATACATTTCTCCTGAAAACAGAGAAGAAGGTCAATCTTCAGTAAGTAGACCTGAGATGATAATGAAAGGGCTTTTTCACTGCAATTCTTTCCCATTCTCAGAAAAGGTAGATTTATATGGAATCTATCCCAAGGAGAATAAGATAGGCAACTTTCACCACACTGCTGTCATTCATACTTGCCTTCAATTTTTATGTCTTGATATTAGTTCATATCTTCTTCTTGTACAAATCAATTTAATTTCCAAAAAGCTGTAAGCAACTTCTCTGAATAATGAAAAGTTCCATATGATTTATCTAATTACATTTAACTCAATTTCCAACAATAAAACAGTATAGTTTGCTAACCAAAATAAAAACTGTTTTAGTTACTACACAATTTGAAAGAAGAAAATGAACAAAAAGATAGAGGTAATCTAGAAAATATTAACCAATAACAATTTTAAATAAGAAGGGGAAAGAAAATACACTTAATGATTAAAACAATAAAAATCCTGAAGTATGTACTACTTGCCAAAATTCTGCTTCAAGCAGTCTTTAAAATTTTGGCTACTCTTTCTGATAACCAATTGGACAAGGAAGACTTACATTCGTAATATATGGTTCAATAGCTTGAGCTGTCCTCTTCAGTAAAGCCTTTGCCAAATCGTATGCTTGCTTGTTTAAATTCTGAGGGTGGAGGGGAAAAATACCTATATTATACACCACTAAATATGAAAAAAGAAATGTTACCTGTATTCAAAAAGCTACTCTTAAGTAAATAAATGAATGAGAAAACTCTAAAATTCAATTTGAATAAAAGGGAGACAGCAAAGACACTTTTCTCTGAAGACTAAGTAGTCTAGTAGATCTTAAGATCCCCATTTAGTATTTTAATACATAATATGGGCATGCTTAGTCGCTAAGCCATGTCTGACTCTTTTGCAACACCATGGACTGCAGCCCGCCAGGGTCCTCTGTCCATTGGATTTCCAAGGCAAGAATACTGGAGTGGGTTGCCATTTCCTTCTCCAGGGGATCTTCTTGACCCAGGGATTGAACCTGGGTCTCCTGCACTGCAGGATTCTTTACTGTCTGAACCACCAGGGAAGCCCATATAGCATACTATAGCTTATTTACTCATTCTCCTATCCATAGACATTAAATTGTTTTGTACATGGCTCCTTGCACATAAAAGAAATAATCTTCTATAAATACTACCTTTACCATTTTTCAAATGAGCTGTTTTGCCTTATTCGTGTGAAGTTTCTCTATAAATTCTATCCACTAAATATCTGTCAATTATATGCACAACATATCTTAGAGTTACATTTTTACAATGCTTATGGTGTCTTAGGACACAGAACTTTTAATTTTAATATAACCAGATATATCAATCTTTTCCTATTTGGCTTGTGCTCTCTCCACTACTTGGCTTGTGTTCTCTCTACATTTTTAAAATTCTTTCTACACTGATGTTAATTTGTTGTTTTATATTTTTTGATAAAACTTTAAACACTGGCTTTTCATATTTAGATCTGTATTCTGCCTGTACTTTATTTTTATGCATGGTGTGAAATAAGAATCTTGTATTATTTTCCACATGGACATTAAAGTCCATTATTCCCTCCAGAGACTTCCCTGTAATATCCATACTCAAGTTTCTATACAACTATGTATCTATTTGTAAAGTATCCATTACTTCCATATGTCCCTTGGTCTATTACTATTACTGCCTGATTTTACAGTCAAAGAGACATATGGAAGCAATGTCTTAACATCAGGTTAAGGTAAGTCCCCGTTTTCTTACTCTTTTTCAAAAACCAATTTGTCCAACTAAACACACATGCTCACATACACACACATTCACAATATCTATTTTGACTGGATTATCTATTAGTATGCAGAGGAATGACATTATTATGATACTGAGTTTCCCATCACATAAACGTAACAAATCATGCAACATACTGAAGTGTTCTTTTATACTTTTACATCAACTGCAATAATTTTCAACACTAAGGTCATGTACAGTGTTATTAAATTTCTAAGTAGCTCAAGTTTTTGTTAAAAGCTACAAATAAAATTTTTTTCCAAATTACACTAACAGATTTTTATACATTGATCTTATACCTAGCAACTGCAGAATTTTCTTACTTGTTCTAGAAACTAATTCGTACATTTTTTTTTCTGTACAAGCAGTCAGAACAGAACATCTGCAAATAATTTCAGTTTTGTTTCTTCTTTCTAATCCTTTTTTATCTTTTGTTTGTATTGTTTTATTCCACCAACTTAAGGCCTCCAGTTAACGTAGATTAGAAACAGCATACTTGTTTCTTTCCTGAGTAGAAGTGACATTTTTATAATATCCCTAACTTCAAAGAGAATGCCTCACATTTCACCATTAAGTGCAGTACCATATACAACCTTATAAGGTTAAAGAAATTACTTTCTATTTCAAATATGCTAATATTCTTTATCATAAGTTATACTGAATTTTAGCAAATAGTTTCCTTTATAGATCTACTGATATTTTTTTCTCTTTGCTCTGTTAATTTCCACAAATATCTTAGCCTACTATTAACCATCTCTGTATTCCTAAAATTAAGTCAATTTGCTCATTACCAATATTACTTTGTATCGTTCTAGATATTGTCCATTGCTATTTTATACTGGATTTACATGAGTATGCTGCTGCTGCTAAGTCACTTCAGTCGTGTCTGACTCTGTGTGACCCCACAGACGGCAGCCCACCAGGCTCCTCTGGTCCTCGGATTCTCCAGGCGAGAATACTGGAGTGGGTTGCCATTTTAAATTAAATTATCCTCCTTTCTTGCACTTGGGTTTTGTCTAGTTTTCCCATGAAGATTATATTCTGCTTATAATGTGAATTGTAGAATATGCCTTCCTTTTTACAATCTGGAAAAACTTTCTAAATATCAGGATTACATGGCACTTAAATGATTAATAGAAATCTGCTAGTGATGAGTTTTAAGTTCTTTTAAGCTCGGTTTGCGGAGAAAGCAATGGCACCCCACTCCAGTACTCTTGCCTGGAAAATCCCATGGACAGAGGAGCCGGGTAGGCTCCAGTCCATGGGTCGCAAGAGTCGGGCACAACTGAGCGACTTCACTTTAACTTTTCACTTTCATGCATTGGAGAAGGAAATGGCAACCCACTCCAATATTCTTGCCTGGAGAATCCCAGGGACAGAGGAGCCTAGTGGGCTGCCATCTATGGGGTCGCACAGAGTCGGACACGACTGAAGCGACTTAGCAGCAGCAGCATGCTCAGTTTGAGTCCTGCGGCTATTACTATTATTACTGTTATGGTTGTTTGGGAGGAAGAGTTTGTTTGTTTTATGGACAGAGTTTCTAAAACCAATTAATTTTTTTACTGGTTAAAGGTTATTCAAAATTTTCTCTCTTGAGAAAAAACTGGCAAGTTATATTTTCTAGAAATCTGACCAATTTCAAATATGTTAGCATAAAATAATGTTCATGGAATTGTTTTTGATCTTTTTAATGTTTGTTGTTCTTCATTTCATTCTAAAACTGTTTATTAATACCATCTCCCTTTTTCTGATTTGACATGACCCTGCTTATTTAACTTATATGCAGGTACATCATGAGAAACGCTGGACTGGAAGAAACACAAGCTGGAATCAAGACTGCCAGGAGAAATACCAATAACCTCAGATATGCAGATGACACCACCCTTATGGCAGAAAGTGAAGAGGAACTCAAAAGCCTCTTGATGAAAGTGAAAGTGGAGAGTGAAAAAGTTGGCTTAAAGCTCAACATTCAGAAAACGAAGATCACGGCATCTGGTCCCATCACTTCATGGGAAATAGATGGGGAAACAGTGGAAACAGTGTCAGACTTTATTTTTCTGGGCTCCAAAATCACTGCAGATGGTGACTGCAGCCATGAAATTAAAAGACGCTTACTCCTTGGAAGGAAAGTTATGACCAACCTAGATAGCATATTCAAAAGCAGAGACATTACTTTGCCAACAAAGGTTCGTCTAGTCAAGGCTATGGTTTTTCCTGTGGTCATGTATGGATTTGAGAGTTGGACTGTGAAGAAAGCTGAGTGCCTAAGAATTGATGCTTTTGAACTGTGGTGTTGGAGAAGACTCTTGAGAGTCCCTTGGACTGCAAGGAGATCCAACCAGTCCATTCTGAAGGAGATCAGCCCTGGGATTTCTTTGGAAGGAATCATGCTAAAGCTGAAACTCCAGTACTTTGGCCACCTCATGCGAAGAGTTGACTCACTGGAAAAGACTCTGATGCTGGGAGGGATTGGGGGCAGGAGGAGAAGGGGACGCCAGAGGATGAGATGGGTGGATGGCACCACTGACTTGATGGACATGAGTATGGGTGAACTCCTGGAGTTGGTGATGGACAGGGAGGCCTGGCGTGCTGCGATTCATGGGGTCGCAGGGAGTCGGACACGACTGAGCGACTGATCTGATCTGATCTGACCTAAATTACCAACTTTTGGTTTTTCTGAAATCAGTCACTGTGTTTTCCATTTGATTAACTTCCATTCTTCATTGTTTACTTTCTTCTACCATTTGTACACTCTAACAATATTTTTATAACTTTTTGAGCTGAAAACTATAAAGTTGTATTCAAAATGTTTAACTTGAATCCCAGAGGATTCAATATATATCATTTAATGATCATTTCTAAATATCTAGTAATTTCCATTATGCTTTATTCCTTTGACAGATTAATTATGAGTGCCACAGCACTGTTAGCTTTGTGTTTTAAAATCCTCAAGAACCACTAGTCTATTAGATTTATAATTACTGGGAAGTTTTTAAAATGGCCCACCAAATTGTGAGTTTGTCCTTATAATTTTTCAATATATGCTTTATATATTAATATTTTTAGCCTATGTAATTGCAAGTTAGATATCATTTTAGCACTATAATTTATCACTGTATAAATCCCTTCTCTACCCACTAAAGACTATACTACCTAAAATCAATACAAGCTACTTCAGTTTTCCTTCAGTTAGCATGTGTTGGCAAATACTTTTCCCATCCTTTTAGTGTCACCTTTGATGAAATTATTTTTGTTATCTCTTATTAACAATGACCAGGTGGATTATTTTTAATCTAATCTGATAACCTGAAGTAGTAAATTTGGTCCATTTACATTTATTTTAATTCTTCCCTGCATTGTAATCCTTAAAATTTTAACAAAAGTATTTCATTTAAAGTCCAAAGTAAATTTTTTACAGCTTTATCCTCCTGATCATCACCAGGATCATATCACTCACTGACTCCATTAAGTCATTCAATCTTACATGGTATTTTTATCCTGTGGTTTAGGACCATTTTGTTAATATCCCTTTAATTAATAAGTACAATTTTTACTACTATTGTTTTTGCTTTATATCAGTTCTTACTTAGAGCATTTTGTTGCTCACCACTACTACTTACATTTCACTTCTTTCAAGTTTCAATTTCCAGTATTCTAAAGTATTTGAAGAGTAGTAGTTCTTTCAGGAAGGGTATATTGACAAGTTGTATATTTAATGTCTTAAGTTCACTCAAACTGGATAGCAACTGTGTCTGTGTAGTTATTTTATTAGCACTTTGTGAAATACAGGGCCATTATCCTCTGGCATCTGTCCTTGCTACTGAGAAGTCAGTCATCACTTTAAGGTTTATTCTTTGTCAGGGCTATGCTTTTCCCCTCTGGATGCTTTGTATGAATACATTATTTCTATTTCAGCATTCTACAATTTCTCCAGGATGTGTCTGCACTGAGTTTTGTTTATATTCTGATCATGACCCTTTGTTACTTCACTCATAAATTTATGCTTCTCATCAATTCTAGAAAATGTTAAGCAAATATATACTTGCATATAATTTCTGTTTCCATTCTTATTTGGTGTTCTTTATCACTTTTAGATATACTGGACCTTTCCAGTCTCTCTTTCACCTGTTAGAATCTTTTGTTTTCCTTATCTCACTGTATTTGTATAATTTCCTCAGATCTATGTCCTAGTTCTCTAAATGTCTGTTACAGTCCAATAAAGATTTTGATCTCAATGACCATTTTTAATTTACACTTTTCTTTCCCCCAACCTTACACCTTCTCCTTTCCTATGCCTAGCTACCATGTTTTTAACTCTTATACTCAGAGGCATTAAGACATAAAATCATTATATTTAATTCTGTTAAAGGCATTTATCATTTTTAGCTTATAAATATATTATCTGAATTTTTAGTTAGTGCCTGATTTTTCAGTATTCAGGCACTATTTTAAAAGTTTGGAAATTTTAGATTATGAGGTCATTTTTCACTGGCAATATTTCTGAGAAAGCAGTATAGCTATAAACTTAAATTATATTTTGCAAGAAAGGTCTTAAGTTTACAAAGACCTTTATACTGGTGAATCACAGAACCAGAGTGTTAAGTCATTTTCAAAGAATAAAACACACAAACACATATACACACACAACTTGATTAATATTACCCAGGCAAGAAATACCAGTGCCATCAACATTTCCTTCTTTCCAAATTAGTAAAGACTTCTCTTTTAATTTCACCCCTCCTTTCAAACTATACTATCACTATCTTTTACCCAAGGCCCTAATTGGTTATGTATCTCCCAACATATATAAGAGAATCAAAGAAAAGAAAATGAAAGTGTTAGTCGCTCAGTCATGTACAACTCTTTGAGACTCCACAGATCATAGCCTGCCAGACTCCTCTGTAAATTTCCAGGTAAGAATACTGGAGTGAGTTTCCACTTCCGTCTCCAGGGATCTTCTCAACCCAGGGATTGAACCCATTTCTAAGTAGCTATTAATATATTCCTTGAAACATAATCCCATACAAAACTGAGTTATTACAGATATTTTATCACATATATTAAATCTGTTATCTCTTCTTTCCATTTAATTAATGACTATTAAGTGTTTCATGTTTTCAGTTCAGTTCAGTCACTCAGTTGTGTCCGACTCTTTGTGACCTCACGAACCACGCCAGGCCTCCCTGTCCATCACCAACTTCCAGAGTCTACCCAAACCCATGTCCATTGATACAGTGATGCCATCCAACCATCTCATCCTCTGACGTTCCCTTTTCCTCCTGCCCCTATCTTTCCCAGTATCAGGGTCTTTTTCAATGAGTCAGCTCTACACATCAGGTGGCCAAAGTATTGGAGTTTCAGCTTCAACATCAGTCCTTCCAATGAACACCCAGAACTGATCTCCCTTAGGATGGATTGGTTGGATCTCCTTGCAGTCCAAGGAACTCTCAAAGGTCTTCTCCAACACCACAGTTCAAAAGCATCAATTCTTCAGCACTTTCTTTATAGTCCAACTTTCACATCCATACGTAACCACTGGAAAAATGATAGCCTTGACTAGATGGACCTTTGTTGGCAAAGTAATGTCTCTGCTTTTGAATATGCTATCTAGGTTGGTCACAACTTTCCTTCCAAGGAGCAAGCGTCTTTTAATTTCATGGCTGCAATCACCATCTGCAGTGATTTTGGAGTCCAGAAAAATCAAGTCAGCCACTGTTTCCACTCTTTCCCCATCTATTTGCCATGAAGTGATGGGACTGGATGCCATGATCTTCGTTTTCTGAATGTTGAACTTTAAGCCAACTTCTTCTCTCTCCTCTTTCACTTTCATCAAGAGGCTCTTTAGTTCTTCTTCACTTTCTGCCATAAGGGTGGTATCATCTGCATATCTGAGGTTATTGATATTTCTCCCTGCAATCTTGATTCCAGCTTGTGTTTCCTCCAGCCCAGTGTTTCTCATGATGTACTCTGCATATAAGTTAAATAAGCAGGGTGACAATATACAGGCTTGATGTACTCCTTTTCCTATTTGGAACGAGTCTGTTGTTCCATGTCCAGTTCTAACTGTTGCTTCCTGACCTGCATACAGATTTCTCAAGAGGTAGGTCAGGTGGTCTGGGATTCTCATCTCTTTCAGAATTTTCCACAGTTTATTGTGATCCACACAATTATGTTTTACTAAACACAATTAATGTTCATTAACATTAATCAATAAATCTCCAAAACTAAGAATAAAGCAGGACAAACTGCATTTTAAACATAAGTAAATTCTGGACCCTACTGTTGACAGATTTTAGATATATATTCAAGTATATTTTGCTACTTACCTTATGAGCAGGTACCAGATTTACCAAAACTGTATCCAAAAGCTCCTGAGATACTGTATCACCTTCACAAATAATAGAACTCATGAGATCCACCATATGCATATGAACTTTCTGATTGTGGCCATTGCTGAAATTCAAAATTGATATTTCATTTAAATTTAAGCATACCTGAAATTTATAGGATTTAATCATAACATGGAACATCACACTTTATTTTACAATGATATTAAGGTATTAATTAAATACAATTGTATATATTCATTTAAAGCTTCCTTCTCTCCAAAATCTTACAGTAGCATCCAAAATATTTTTTAAACTACATTTCCAAGATTACGTTTGCTAATTTTTATCAGTCTCACAATCAAAAGTAATTAAATCAAATGTAACTTTAGTTTGGCCTTAAATTCAGAGCATCAAACTGCTTTGTTGAAGTTAATTCTAACAGATGATTACAAGGAATACACAAAAAACTAAATGATTCACAGGAATTAAGGGGTCAGTAATATGTGATTTAAACAAAAGAAAAATAATATAATAAAAATATTTTTATATCAGATTAATGCCACTCTTGTATTATTCTCTACAATACAAAATTAGCTGTATTTATTTTCAAAACGTATCTATAAAAATCATGTTAATGAATTCTTAAGTTACAAATATAAGCCTTCTGATATTCATCATAAAAACACAGTTTATGCAGATTCATTTATAAGCTAAAAATTCTTTATATTTAAAAAAGATTATAATTTTAGTAAACTTACTTTATAACTGAAAATAATGTTCTGTATAATTGGGTAAAAATTTCATTGCTGTCTTCCAACTCAAAGCATATGTTATATGACTTGACCCAAGCAATGTTCTAAAATTAAGAGGTGAAAAGGGTAAAATTTTAATTAGTAAAAATATACATGTTAAGAAACCATTTTAAAATGTCACTTCAAAATATAACATACTGCTTACCTCAAGTAAATAAAAATATCTATTGAATTGTGGGCTCTTTGTATCTTCTAGTCCCTTCAACTGCCTTGTTATAAACATAAATATATCCTTAAAAAAAGGGACAAAGTTTTGTTTAGATTATGAAAACATCCACTAAATTCTTAAAGATAATTCAGCACTCATATGTATCTATGATGACAAAACTGTAAAGAACCAGTTTAAAAAAAGAAAAAAAAAACTTGCATTTGCCTCAAATTTTTTAAATGTGCATTATCATGAAAACACCAAATTTCTTAACCCCCTTTAAAGGAAGACAGTAAATCATTTACCATGATCTAAAAGTAGAGAAAGAAAAACATCTTACAGTAAGTTAAAAACAACAGCCCTGAAAACCGAGTAAAGTAAAACTTATGCTGTTATTAGAACGAACCCGTTGCAATGACTGAAAGCTGATTTGATCAGGTTTGTGGAATGGCATTATATATGGTAATTGTATAGAAAGAACACAGTTTAGGAAACTTAAAATTGCAAAACAAAATCACCAAGTGGAAAGAAAATAGACTGCAGAAACTTAGAAATTTTAAAAAGACCCTTAGAAGTTAACTTGTCAGGCTTCCTACCCAGTCATTATAATTATTAATACTTGTTTTTCCCTACAATTTATCTATCTATCTCCATCTCTTGCTTTTGACTTTTTATTACACATCCCTTTATACCCGCGTACAATAGGTTCAGCATCACTTTGAGTCAAATTTGTATGGAGATGATGTCTTTGGAAAATTTGGAAAAGGCTAAAATTATAAAAGCTAATTTTAGAAAGGAAGCATGCTCATCTGTCAAAAAAAAGACAGAGAAAAAAATTCCCTTATAAGTAAAATGATAAACCTTATTTAAAAGGGAAGAAACAGAATATGCAGATTACTAAGTAGCTTTCCAAAAAAAATACTATCAAAAGTACATTCTTCAAAAATGGTTACTAAATACAACTACTCCTTAAATCAATTAAGTACCTCAAATTAGAGGTTCACAATTCATCTGGGTACACAACTGCACCGACCAGCTCACATTATCTACTTTAAGTCTCCGAGCATTCTCAAATCTTATAATTCACTTTACTTTTAAATGACAAATATTGTTCCCTATCTCCCCAATTGTGAGATATATAAGACAAACATGCCCACAGCAGTTTGGGCATTCCTTACCGGAATCCTGGCTCAAGGGATCAAATGAGCAGGTTTCTCATTTCAGTTTTTAAAATGCAAGTCCCTGACTATAGAACCAAGTCCGGGCTGTTTTTCACCAAGGTAAACCCAGTTCCCAACAGGTAACTAACATAAACACTTGTTAAATATAATAAATCTAAATTGTCTTTTTTAAATTCATACTCAGTAATCTTCCCGTGGGACTCATTTTCTAACCCACGGTTTCCGCAGTTATCTTTTATTACTGCTGGTCTTTCTAATGTTCTTCTAACCTGCCTTACTCAATATTTTTTTGCACAGTTATACTTATTTTCATTCTTTTTATCCACTGGATTTACCAGGTTATTCCCTTTCTTTTTCCATCTTTTAAGAATCATTTCATTGACATGCCTTTACTTAAAACTACCATAATAAAGTATTAGGTATGTTTTCTACCTTTCATTAAAAATTTGCCCATTGTATTTTCTTCAGAACAATGCACATCACATCTTCCATTATATGAATTAGGATTCATATAAATTCACATTTACAGTAGATACTGTCTTTTCAATAATGAACATGGTCTTCACATGAATTTTTAAAAAGGAAAAGGAAGTGTACCCCAAGTGATAGCACTAATGATGACATAATTTTAAAAGTATAGGAAATTCCCTGGCAATCCAGTGGTTAAGACTTGGCACTTTCACTACCATGGCCAAGATTCAATCCCTGGTCAGGGGACTAAGATCCCACAAGCAACACAGAGTGGCCAAAAAAAAAAAGTATACAATACACTTTACTAATCAACTTCTTATTGTGAAGATCAGAACTTGTTTTATAAAATTAAGTACTAATGGGGAGGAGGAAATTCTACAGAAAATAAAGAAAACAAAAATAGTTTAGCAAAAGACTGCTGCAATTAATGTCAAAGACCCCAAACAAATAATCTAAATACTTTAATACCCGTTTCAGTTAGAAAGATAAAGTATCAGTCAATCTTGGCAGTTCTCTGAATCAGTACTTGCCTTTAATTTATCAGGGGATGTATAAGGAGCTTCAGGAGCATAAATTCGGAAAATATCAGCAAGGCAGCAGGCTACCAGTAAGCGAACATCTTTATCAGGATGCTTGAGGAAAAAGTCTGAAGCAAGATGTAAAGCTAGGTTTAAATAAAGCTCCTTTTCTTCTTCAGAGTCCTGGTCCATATCCATGAAAGTTTTCACAACCATCTATATAAAGATAAAATGAAATCAAATAATGACATCCTCTATGTAAACATATATTCACCTGAAAATAAAAACCATATTAATTACAAAGGTTAACTTTCAATAAATACACTTTGTTTCCTCTAAAAGTATCTATCTGTAGCATCCAATGAAGTACTTCCTGTGCTACAGTAAAAGAGAACATGAGGTGGACAGTTCATTAGTAAGACTCAATAGCATGTGTAACAAGTGGGACAGAAACAACAATCATGAAGAATTACATAGTTGAACTCTGTGAAGGGCTTTCTCTAATTTCAATATTAGCAGCCTGCACTATTTCTACTTCACATGAGACTTAACAAAATTGCCGAACTTGTCAGGGACAACGCAAAGGTGACCATCTGGCATCCACTAGGTGGTGCTACAAATACCAATGAACAAGTAGGACTGGACTGGGCCACTGAGACACATGGCACATGGATCTCCACTCAGCTGCAGAGTGAACACTTGTGGGTAATGAAATGCCCAATGTCATACTGAGTTCTCACAGCAGCTGTGGCTAACAGTGTTCCTCACAGGACAGACCCTCAGTTCTACAACACCGGAATCCAGGACCAGGCATACACTAATCCTTCCAGTCTGGCACTACATTAATTTAAGGGTACACTGTCCAGGGCTACTCTCCTAACCTCTTAATTTTATTACTTTTAAGATATATGCTTTGACGGACTTAGGTGTATTATGGAGGGAGGAAGGGAAAGCTACATGCAAGGAACTCGTTCTTTCCTTGGAATCTCTTCACAAGAGTGAGAGAGAAAGTATACTTTGAATAAAATATTACAGGAAACTCTAGGAATTATAAAAACAATGACATCTTACATATTAACAAGATTTTCTAAAACTTAACAGACGGAAGTGTAAATTAGAAAAAAAAAGCAAACTAAGCAGATTATTGCTGGGCATAAATGTCTACAAAATAAGGAAAGGATACTACAAGCACTGTATGTGAACACAGTGGCAATCATTCCACCAAAATAAGCAAGGGTTAGATAACAGGAATTTCTCAATACTGTGTACAACTCAAATGGTGCTACAAACTCTTGAATACTTCATGCTATGCTATGCTAGGTTGCTTCAGTCATGTTGACTCTGTGTGACCCCATAGACGGCAGCCCACCAGGCTCTGCCATCCCTGGGATTCTCCAAGAAAGAACACTGGAGTGGGTTGCCATTTCCTTCTCCAATGTGTGAAAGTGAAAAGTGAAAGTGAAGTTTCTTAGTCGTGTCCGACTCTTAGCAACCCCATGGACTGCAGCCTACCAGGCTCCTCTATCCATGGGATTTTCCAGGCAAGAGTACTGGAGTGGGATGCCACTGCCAAAGTCCTTAAATTAAAAAAGATGTCTGAGAAAATAACATCCATAAAAGACACTAAATGCTAAAAGCTTATAAGTGGAATCTATCTCTGTGTTTACCATTCATTTCTTAGCAGACAATAAGGATGATATCATTGCTGAAATATAAACAAATGTGAGGAAATAAACATACTTTTTCTCTAAAAATTTAATAGGTCAAGAAAATGTAGATACTCAGAAATGAAAAATACCATATACAGTTTGCAGCTTAACCATTTCTAATAAAATATACACAAACTCCCAACTAGATAAAAGATCCACATATTGGTAAACTTAATCTGCTCAAAGATGCCTTTTGCTTTGAATAATAAACACCTTATATCTGTCATTCCAGTATTGTATGCATAGGCTACAATACTAAGATTTTATGTGAAATTTATAATAATACAAGGGGTTTTTTTCTTCTAATAAAAATAATCATGCAGCAATAAAGTAGTATTGTAAGGCTCCTGGGCCTTCAGTGATTAATTATGGCAAACTTTCTACACTGGAAATATACATAAATATTAATAACCGGCAATATGTCTAGGTGGATACAACACTGAAGGGAAAAAAAATGCTTAAAAATAAAGAACATCTGAACTAATCAGTTTAATAATCTCCTTGGCCACTCTGCTCTTCTAACCATTTTAATCATGAAGACCATCAATGATGGTGAAAGATGAAATATTATTCAAGCAAACATGAAGAGTTTAACCATACAGTGACTGCCTCATGAATGGAAGTTCGCCATCCATCTTGACTCACTGCTGCACATCAGAAACCGAGAGCTAAAAGTAAAACTCTTTAATTTCATTTCAAAATACAAGAAAGTAAAATGTAGACTTAATACTCAGTAGAAAGAATTAAATCTTTTAAATTTAATTTTTAATAATTAAAAATCAAATTAAAATGGTTGTTTTTATAAAATAAATGAGATATCGGAGAAAGGAGACAACTTTCGACAGATAATAAGGAGTATAAGCATACTGGGGATTTGTCTTTTATACCCAAGTAGAGCCTGTTGGGCTACCGTCTATGGGGTGGCACAGAGTCAGACACGACTGAAGCGACTCAGCAGGAGAGGAGGCCCTAAAAATCCTAAGCTTCACCTTTCCAACTATGCTCCAATTAACAATAGCTAAGGAAACTCTACAATTCTTTACCTATTCCACTTTCTTAGCTCCTAATTACAGCTAACTAGTTTTGGCCATGAAATATGCCAAGCTGCCTTACAGCCCTTTATGATTTACCAAGGCGCTTTACCAAGCTGCCTTACAGCCCTATATGATTTCTGCAGGTGCTCTCCCCAACTCCACTTATCCTAAACGGATGCCCAAAGGACATAACCTAATTCTACTCACCTTTAACCGTCTCACCATCTCTTCTTTAGATATTTTATCTGAGATTTCCTTGACACCAGGAGGATAGGTAATTTTTCCATCATTGGTCCTTGTCTTTGAATGAGCCATGATGGAAATATTTTTACCCCTAAAACAAGAAAACTATTAGATGCAAACCAAAAAAAAAAGCATTAACAATATTCATAATAAACATGAAAAAAATTATAACTATTTCCTAATTTATAGTAATTCATTTATTTAATTAATGAAAATCATTTTATTGAACATTTCTCCAAATTTTAAAATTTTATTTTTACTTTCATTTCCATTAGTGACAAGCTAAGTTATTTGAACTAATCCTTCAATTACAAAAAAAATATGATTTTATTTAATTATATACTTACCTACATATATAAAATAGTATATAATATTTATAATATATACTACAAAATTATACATATATATAAAATACACAGCATTTTTTTTTACAGTATTACAAATTACTTGGGCCAAAATCTAAGAGAATTCAGGAATCCAGAGAAGTAAATGGAACATTATATCTACTTACACCCTGAGCCCATCTGCCAACCCTGACAAATCTAGAGTTCAGTTTCCATGATCTTACAGGCAAAGGAGGACAGACTCCTGTCAAGATAGAACATCAAACAAGAGACCCTTCCTGACATTAATGTAGAATACTACCCCAACCCCCCAAAGATAATGCTTTCCAAGAGTTCGCTGCATTCCAAAGCACGGATTTTTATGCTACAGGAATAAACCAACTTATTTCTCATTAGCAAAAATGTGTTGACTGTAATGGTTCCTATTTTGATTAATAAAGATGTGTTTGAGCCTAGCTGTGTGATTTAAAATTCACAGTCCAAAACCACAGTTACTCTTTCACCAACCTAACAATTTTATCCAGCTAACTAGCATAACCATGATACTAACACCCAATGAGAAAAAGAGAAAGGGAAAAGAACCACCAACAGGTCTTTTCTGTTTACAAAGTTTTTAAATAAAATACTAGGAAAAAAAAAAATACTTAGAAACCAAATGTAGCTGCAGATAAAAAACTGGGTTTAATCCCAGAAATCCAAGGTCGAATTCACCATATTAACAGAATAAAAAAGAAAAATCATGTGATAATCTCAAAAAATTAAGAGACAATGTTTGAAGAAAATTCAACATCAATTTACAACTATAAAAGAAAATAAGGAAAAAAGTTCAACAAACTAAGAATTATATGAAAGATTTCTGAATCTGAGAAAGGTAAGATGCTACACCCTACAGCATAAATCATGCTTATTGATGCTCTTCTGAAAATGTTTTACCTATTTTCAGGACAAAAAAATACCTGCTGTCATCACTTGTTTAACCCTGTAATAGAGATGCTGCTGAAAACTCAAGATGAAAACTTATAAAAAATGCAGTGACAGATTAATTATACATCAGCATGAGCAATCTTATTGGACTAATAAAAATATTCTAAAATTGGACTATGGTGAGTTTCACATCTCAGGATATTTACTAAAAATTACTCAACTACACACTTGAAATAGGTCAATCCTATTAATTTTATGATCTATAAATTACATCTCAATAAAGTTGTTTAAATTTTTTACATTCTGAGACTTTCATATCTATATGGAAAAAGATGACACTGTACCCATACATCACACCATACACAAAAGGAATTTCAGGTCGATTAATGAAATAAATATTGAGGCAATTGGAAAGGATTTTAAAATATAACGTAGGAAAACAACTTCACAACCTCAGGTTAGGAAAAGCCAAGAATCAAACCTACAGCTGTTTGTGTTCCTTCAACCAAAGAAGATATTCAGTGAATGCCTAGGATAAACCATTCTACAGGAAGGTAAATATAAATGTGATAGGATTCCCAGTTTTCCATAGAACCTGGAATATAAGAAAGTCTCTCTACCTTGCCTCAACAGAAGCAAAAGCTGTTCATCTTCCTTAACAACAGACACATGATTATGACCACACACTACAGCTTAATAATGTAGACATGGTTCCATCTGTACAATCAAAACTTTATCAAGAACCTATTATTTGCATGCCATTCTAGAGTGGCTATAGGGCCACATGAGTTAAGATAGGTCTCAAAATTGACAAAGGAAACAGACATTACCCCTAAATGATTAAATCACAATAAATCCTAAAGTTATCAACAGAAATAACAAACAACGAGCCTGGAAAAATAGAAGATTGAAAGAAATCGAAAGTAGATGGGGGTGAAGTGTTAACAACATACAGAACAAAAGGACAGAGAAAAGAATCTGAATAAATCCCAGAGAACAAAGTTCAGAATTTGTTACTGGTCTAAAGCCATGACTAAAGGAAAAAGTGGAAGGAAGTAAAAGGGAGCAAAGAAGGAAAGGTAGAGCAACAAAGCAGCAGGGCTCTCAGTTTGCACTTCAGCTTCATAAGCAATGGTTTTGTGAGCAGAGGTTTGAAATACTTCTGTGAGTATACACATGGGCTGTTTCCTCAAAGTAAAGATAAATTCACTGGTCCCTCTCTATAAACAAACTCCATGTACCTTGAATTTTCAAGATTATGTTTAAACTTCTCCCAACCTCCTTAGGCTGAGCTTGGCTCTTCCTCCTACAGCTTGGAAAACTGTGAACATATCATAATAAGCATTTAATCACATCGCATTTAATAAATTCATTTGTCTGTTTCCCCTACTTGACTATAAGCTCCTTAAAACAAGGATTTGTTGTTCAGTCACTAAGTCATGTCTGACTCCTTGGGACCCCGTGAACTGCAGCACGCCAGGCTTCCCTGTCCTTCACTATCTCCAGGAGTTTGCTCAAAGTCACATCCATTGAGTCAGTGATGCCATCCAACCATCTCATCCTCTGTCACTCCCTTCTCCTCCTGCCCTCAATCTTTCCCAGCATAAGGGTCTTTTCCAATGAGTCAGCTCTTTGCATCAGGTGGCCAAAATATTGGGGCTTCAGTATCAGTCCTTCCAATCAATATTCAGGGTTGATATCCTTTAGAACAAGGATAGTATGTATCATTTTAGGCATCCTTAGAACACAGTAGGTGCTCAAGAAATACTTGCTGAATCAATGACCAGAACTATTTTAAGAGCTGGTGGCTCCAATAGGAAGTACAGACTAGGCAGAGCAGAAATCAAAACAGTAAGAACAGGAAACTGCTATAAAATTCCAATAAGAACTAACAAGGAACAGACTGCAGGGAATGACTAAGAATAAGAAAACTGATGCAAAGACTATGAATGCTTACTTGAGAGAAGTAGAAGATGATTACAAGATTCAAGAAAGTCAACCATTTAAATATCTACTGAGAACTTACTTGGTGTGACAGCAGTTCTCTAGGCACTAAGGATACAATGGTAAGCAGAACACATAAAATAATTGCCCTCATCATAAGAGAGATAGGGAAAAACCAGTGAGAAGTCAAGTTTTTGGAAAAATTAAGTTTGGAGTACAAGGCAACTAGAGATGTTAAGCTGAAGTTCTAGAGAAAAGTCAATGAAAGAAAATACTTTAGCACCACATATAGCTTACGCTTTGGGGGCTTACAGAATCAATAAAGAAAATGTGTAGGGTGAGCTGAAATACAGAGAATAAACTCTAAGAAATATCTGTACTGATGTGGCTGGGTTGGGGGTGATCAGGAAAGAAAACAGAAGAGGGTCAGAAAAGAGAGAAAAATATTGCTTTTTAACTAGGAAAAAAAAATGTTTGAAGATAGAGAGATGGTATATAGTGTTAGTGACTTTGGAAATACACACCACTCTTTCAAGATAACCCCAGGCTCTTGGACTTGGTAAAGTGATCTCTTTATGTACTTCCCAGACAACAACAGGAATAAACACCAAATAATAATGTAAGAGAAAAAAGGTGGAAAGGAGAAAGAGAGAAGAAGGAGAGCAATGCAGAAGATGAAAGGAAGATTACAGTAAAGAAACAGGCTATTCAACTGTTACGGGAAGTCAAAGGGGAAAGATACATTGACACACAGCTGTTCCTCTGAAATAGTGTCAAAGAAATTATTTGACATTCATTTTGTGTTGAATTTCAATAGTATACATTATGATAGAGCAAATGAACTACAAATAAGAAAGTAGTAACTTAAATTATTTATATACAAACAGGCCTGTGTCAGAGTCCATTTACACACTGTATATAAATGTACTAGAGAGTACATACGTATATGGACTTCCCAAGTGGCTCAGCAGTAAAGAATCTGCCTGCCAGTGCAGGAGATCCAGGTTTGATCTCTGCCTGGGAAGATCCCCTGGAGGAGGGCATGGCAACCCACTCCAGTATTCTTGCCTGAAAAATCCCATGGACAGAGGAGCCTGGCGGGCTACACAGTCCATTGGGCTGCAAAGAGTTGGGCACAACTGAGGGACTTAAACACCTCACACATATATGTATATATTAATTTCAAATACCATTATGTACCTATCATTATAAAACCTACAGTTTTGTATACAGAATGAACAATGAAAAGCAAACTATTCTAATACTAAAGAGTTTACACAACTACTGAGTAAGTTTCATACAGTCAGCAAAAACAAGACCAGGAGCTGACTGTGGCTCAGATCATGAACTCCTTATTGCCGAATTCAGACTTAAATTGAAGAAAGTAGGGAAAACCACTAGACCATACAGGTATGACCTAAATCAAATCCCTTATGATTATACACTGGAAGTGAGAAATAGATTTAAGGGCCTAGATCTGATAGAGTGCCTGATGAACTATGGAATGAGGTTCATGACACTGTACAGGAGACAGGGATCAAGACCATCCCCATGGAAAAGAAATGCAAAAAAGCAAAATGGTTGTCTGGGGAGGCCTTAAAAATAGCTGTGAAAAAAAGAGAAGCGAAAAGCAAAGGAGAAAAGGAAAGATAGAAGCATCTGAATGCGGACTTCCGAAGAATAGCAAGAAGAGATAAGAAAGCCTTCTCCAGCGATCAATGCAAAGAAATAGAGGAAAACAACAGAATGGGAAAGACTAGAGATCTCTTCAAGAAAATTACAGATACCAAGAGAACATTTCGTGCAAAGATGGGCTCGATAAAGGACAGAAATGCTATGGACCTAACAGAAGCAGGAGATATAAAGAAGAGATGGCAAGAATACACAGAAGAACTGTACAAAAAAGATCTTCACGACCCAGATAATCACAATGGTGTGATCACTGACCTAGAGCCAGACATCCTGGAATGTGAAGTCAACTGGGCCTTAGAAAGCATCACTACGAACAAAGCTAGTGGAGGTGATGGAATTCCAGTTGAGCTATTTCAAATCCTGAAAGATGATGCTGTGAAAGTGCTGCACTGAATATGCCAGCAAATTTGGAAAACTCAGCAGTGGCCACAGGACTGGAAAAGGTCAGTTTTCATTCCAATCCCAAAGAAAGGCAATGCCAAAGAATGCTCAAACTACCGCACAACTGCACTCATCTCACACGCTAGTAAAGTAATGCTCAAAATTCTCCAAGCCAGGCTTCAGCAATATGTGAACCGTGAACTTCCTGATGTTCAAGCTGGTTTTAGAAAAGGCAGAGGAACCAGAGACCAAATTGCCAACGTCCACTGGATCATCAAAAAAGCAAGAGAGTTCTAGAAAAACATCTATTTCTGCTTTATTCACTATGCCAAAGCCTTTGACTGTGTGGATCACAATAAACTGTGGAAAATTCTGAAAGAGATGGGAATACCAGACCACCTGATCTGCCTCTTGAGAAATATGTATGCAGGTCAGGAAGCAACAGTTAGAACTGGACATGGAACAACAGACTGGTTCCAAATAGGAAAAGGAGTACGTCAAGGCTGTATATTGTCACCCTGTTTATTTAACTTATATGCAGAGTACATCATGAGAAATGCTGGGCTGGAAGAAGCACAAGCTGGAATCAAGATTGCTGGGAGAAATATCAATAACCTCAGATATGCAGATGACACCACCCTTATGGCAGAAAGTGAAGAGGAACTCAAAAGCCTCTTGATGAAGGTGAAAGTGGAGAGTGAAAAAGTTGGCTTAAAGCTCAACATTCAGAAAACGAAGATCATGGCATCCAGTCCCATCACTTCATGGGAAATAGATGGGGAAACAGTGGAAACAGTGTCAGACTTTATTTTTTTGGGCTCCAAAATCACTGCAGATGGTGACTGCAGCCATGAAATTAAAAGACACTTACTCCTTGGAAGGAAAGTTATGACCAACCTAGATAGCATATTCAAAAGCAGAGACATTACTTTGCCAACAAAGGTTCGTCTAGTCAAGGCTATGGTTTTTCCTGTGGTCATGTATGGATGTGAGAGTTGGACTGTGAAGAAGGCTGAGCGCCGAAGAATTGATGCCTTTGAACTGTGGTGTTGGAGAAGACTCTTGAGAGTCCCTTGGACTGCAAGGAGATCCAACCAGTCCATTCTGAAGGAGATCAGCCCTGGGATTTCTTTGGAAGGAATCATGCTAAAGCTGAAACTCCAGTACTTCGGCCACCTCATGCGAAGAGTTGACTCATTGGAAAAGACTCTGATGCTGGGAGGGATTGGGGGCAGGAGGAGAAGGGGACGCCAGAGGATAAGATGGTTGGATGGCATCACTGACTCGATGGACGTGAGTCTGGGTGAACTCCGGGAGTTGGTGATGGACAGGGAGGCCTGGCGTGCTGCGATTCATGGGGTCGCAAAGAGTTGGACACGACTGAGCGACTGAACTGAACTGGAGTAAGTTCTAAGAAAGTGGTCATTAATTAAAAGAAACATATTGGTAATTTAAAAAATCATACTAACAATCCTAGAAAGGGAAAAAAAAAAATCAATGAAATCATCATTCTACCCTAGATGTAAATAAATGTTCACAAGATGCAATAAAGACTGCAGTAAAAATATCAAGGTCCTTTCAATGAATGGGAAAAAAGAACACAGCATTCACTGGATTAAACCACAAGGGTGAGAACAATATCAACAGTCATTGGTAAACTGATCTGGGAAGAAATAACAACAGGTATCTGTCATTTTCATAATAATTTTTCTTAAACACCCAGTATGTAGCAACAAGTTTATCAGAGTCACAGAAATCAAATCTAGTCACTACTAGAATCTCTACTTGCCCATGTTTATTATTACAACTTGCTTTTCCTTCTGGGACTTTACTCCAGGTTTAAGGTGGAGTTGGAAAAAAAGATTTTGTGAAGTCTGACAGCTGTAAAAGGTAGGCTTCCTACAACTGGTACCTCTTATAACCAGCAGATGGTGCCCTCCATAAATATCAATACAACCCTTCCAGTACACTGACAGAGAGAGTAAGAAGGGTTTCTTCTTGGCCAGAGATAACTGAAAAAATAATAAGAGCGTGTTCTAAAAGAAAAGAGATAAAATAAATTACATTTTTCTCCTTTAAGTATATAACCTTAAGGCTACATTACACATTTTCCAACTACTAAAACAAAAAGTTTTTTTTCCATATAAATGCTACCACTAACCCAACCATTCAGACTGAATCATCTTTATTAATTCAAATTAAGTATATTTAATAGTTATTCCTCTATGTTTTGGTACTACAAAGTAATATTAAATGCTTCAGGAAGTCATTTTAGAAAGCAGACCCATTTTGTTCATATTTTTGGTAATGTTTATTTATAAATGATTAAACACACGGTCACTCTCCTGCCTACATTCTTTTCAAGGACCATCACGGAAGCAGAATTAAAAGCCTGAGAACATCTCAACTAGCACCACTTTCTAACTAATAAAGTGTTCTGACAAATCCCTTTAAAGTAGTATTTTATTTTAATAATGATAATATCTCTCATTTATTAAATGATTGGTATTACAGTCCATTGGGTCACAAGAGTTGGACACAACTAAGCGACTAAACAACAACAACAAAATTTCCTAGTCAGTGGTCAGCTCAATGTCCCATTCACTGAGGGATATTATGTAGTTTCTCTGTTCACATCAAACCTCAAGCACACATTCTTATTAAAACTCCCACTCTCAGTAGACAGCCTCTACTTCCCTGAGAAAACAGAAGCTCTGTCACACAGAAACTTTCCCAGTCTCCCATTACTAAATCTGTTGTGACTGGCCATAAATTTTGTTCGGGTTTTTCCATACAATCTTACAGAAAACCAGAATGAACTACTGGCCAACCCAATACTACAAGTGTACCAAGTCCCTCCTTCCCTTGTGTTAAGGGAAATATGTAACCCTCTTCACGTCAAAAACGAATCCCTCCACAAGTGCACAGAAGCCCATCTTCTACAGGTTTCTTAGAGACTTTCACTTCATCCGTTCTCTCTTCTTGCTCAGCATCTGTATCCTCTGTGTCTACTAGATCCCTTCCCTCAGTGTTCAGCATAAGCACTCTGTTCTTGTGCGGAGAGAAATTTGGGCAAGAAGGGAAAGGAAAGAAAGTACAACATGCCTGTTTACTTTCTACATGCCTCTAGCTACTGTCTTCTCTCTCAAACCACCTTCAGAGCCAAGCTTTCCAAGAAGTAATCTGTACTTCCTCAGTTCCCATTTTCTTATCATACTAACCCAATCCTGTTTCCAGCATCCTCCAACACCAGCAATACTGCTTTTGCCATAATCACTGAGGCTGACTTCAAAAATTACAACAGATTTTTCTCTTCCCTCTATCTACAGCCTTGCAATGTGATTTTGTGGCTCCTCTCATCAAGAAGAGTTTTTCCAGCACTTGAATTTGAGACGGTCTTATGACTTTGGTCACTGGGACACTGGCAAGCTTAAAAAGTGCTTGTGTTTTGGAATTTATTGACTTGCATTCTTGAAACTCTTCCTAAGAAGAGCACACGCATGGAAGTTATCCCACTGTAAACTGAGACATATACAGAGAGAGATCTCAGTTATACCAAGCATGACCATCATGAAGGAAGCCAGTCCCAGACAAACTTTTGGGTGATCACAGACACATACTTGTAGATGTATGAGCAAGCCCAGGTCAATCAGCTAAGGCTGACCCAGATCAGAAGAACTACCCAGTTAAGCCAAACTCAAGCTGCCAACCTGGAGAACTGCAAGAAATGTTGGGTGTTTAAAGCCATTAAGTTTTGGGGTGATTTGTTATGCAGTAATAGCTAACTAAAAGTCATCACTGCCCTCCACGTTGCCAAATAAAACACTTTTCCAATCCTAATTTTATTGCTCTGAGCAGTATGACACAGTGGAGAGCAGACTCCTTTCTGAAACATTCCTTTCCTTTGATTTCTACTACATTTTACCTTTTCCTGGTTTTTCTCCTATTACTAGTAACTGTCTCCTTTGTTTCCTTTTCTTCTATCCAACCTCTAAATACTAATTCACCAAGGCTTAATTCTATTTCCTCTGTTCACTTCTTGGTCTACATGTTTTTCTCCCAAGGCTTCTGCCCCAAGCTTTCTTAAAGCCACTTCAAAATACCCCACCAAGAGGTCTCTTCTGAACTCCAATCCACACATACCACCGCCAACCTAACATTTCTATTTAGGTATTCTCAAAGGTATTCTCTTCCCCACCCCGGGAAGAGAACCTGGGTCTCCAGTATTGCAGGCAGATTTTTTACCAACTGAGCCATGAGGAAAGCCCTATTCTCAAAGGGATCTTGAATCTAAAAAAACTCAAAACCAAACAACAAACCAATTTCTTCCTCTTCCATTAAGCACTCTTCAATCTTCTCTCTGCATAGGGAGTCCTGGTGCATCCAGTGTTGCTCCCAGAAAACTGGGCCTAACCTTTGACTATTCTCTTTCAACACTTAAACGCAACTATCAAGTCCTGTAAATGCCATGTACAAAACAAAATGGAATTCAGCTTCATTTGTCCATTACTTCACTATAACCTAATCTTAGTCACCTCCAATTCATCCTTCACACAGCAGCCAGATGATCTTAATATGCCAATCTCTTCATATCTATTGCCTTAAACAGGTTCCCACTGACTTAGAAATAAGTTCAACATATAATAATCTGACCATTTTATCACTACACTTCTATGTCATAAGGCATCAAACCAAGATCCTTCTAAGTGTCTGCTCTTCTTTCTGCTTCCTCTTCTCTGTCTCAGAGACACTTTACCAAATTTGCCCAAGCTCAGTTAAATCTCTACTACATGCTCTCACAGCACCCTTGCACGTTTCCCTCAAAAATGTAACCATAACTGTAAATATTTATCCTCCAATGTCTGTTTACCCTTCTAAAGTATAAAATGTAACAGAACAAGTATCCTATGTTGTTCACTGGTGCATATCTAATGCTAACATGAAGGATAAAAAGAGCTCAACAAATATTCTGTCTTTATTCCAAATACTAGTAATAATATGATGAATCCTATATTATGCCCACTTTAAAAGTGAGGAAACTGAAGATCAGAGATCAACCATGCTGAAGTTATTCAGCAACTAAACTGAGAATAATCAATATGTGATTTTCAATACTTATTCCCTTAACCTAATTAACTTCCAATCTTTGGAGCACACTGAATCCCCTAACACTCATGACCACAGTTCAAGAGCATCAATTCTTCAGCACTCAGCTTTCTTTATAGTCCAACTCTCACATCCATACATGACTACTAGAAAAACCATAGCTTTGACTAGACAGACCTTTGTCAGCAAAGTAACATCTCTGCTTTTTAATATGCTATCTAGGTTAGCCATAGCTTTTCTTCCAAGGAGCAAGTGTCTTTTAAATTCATGGCTGCAGTTACCATCTGAAGTGACTGTGGAGCCCAAGAAAATAAAGTCTCTCACTGTTTCCATTGTTCCCCCATCTATTTGCCATGAAGTGATGGGACAAGATGCCATGATCTTAGTTTTCTGAATGTTGAGTTTTAAGCCAACATTTTCACTCTCCTCTTTCACTTTCATCAAGAGGCTCTTTAGTTCTTCTTCACTTTCGGCCAGAAGGGTAGTGTCATCTGCACGTGTGAGGTTACTGATTTTTCTCTGGCAATCTTGATTCCAGCTTGTGCTTCATCCAGCCCGGTATTTCACATGATGTACCCTGCATATAAGTTAAATCAACAGGGTGACAATATACAGCCTTGATGTACTCCTTTCTGAATTTGGAACCAGTCCATCATTTCATGTCTGGTTGTAACAGTTGCTTCTCGACCTGCATACAGATTCCTCAGGAGGTACATAAGGTGGTCTGGTATTCCCATGTCTTTCAGAATTTTCCACAGTTTGTAGTGATTCACACAGTCAAAGGCTGGTTGTACTCAATAAAGCAGATGTTTTTCTGGAACTCTTGCTTTTTCTATGATCCAGTGGGTGTTGGCAATTTGATCTCTGGTTCCCCTGCCTTTTCTAAATCCAGCTTGAACATCTGGAAGTTCTCGGTTCACATATTGCTGAAGCCTGACTTGGAGAATTTCAAGCATTATTTTACTAGCATGTGAGATGAGTGCAATAGTGCAGTAGTTTGAACATTCTTTGCACTGCCTTTCTTTTTTTATTTTTTTTTTATTTTTATTTTTTTTTGCACTGCCTTTCTTAGGGATTGGAATGAAAACAGACCTTTCTCAGTCCTGTGGCCACTACTGAGTTTTCCAAATATGCTGGCATATTGAGTGCAGCACTTCAACAGCATCATCTTTTAGGATATGAAATAGCTCAACTGGAATTCCATCGCCTGCACTAACTTCCACCAAGCACCACTAGCAGTGGTGCTTCCTGAGGTCCCTTGACTTTGCATTCCAGGATGTCTGGCTCTAGGTGAGTGATCACACCACCCTAAATATCTGGGTCATTAAGATCTTTTTTGTATACTTCTTCTGTGTATTCTTGCCACCACTTAATATCTTCTGCTTCTACTGCTGCTGCTGCTGCTAAGTCGCTTCAGTCGTGTCCAACTCTGTGCAACCCCATAGATGGCAGCCCACCAGGCTCTGCCGTCCCTGGGATTCTCCAGGCAAGAACACTGGAGTGGGTTGCCATTTCCTTCTCCAACACATGAAAGTGAAAAGTGAAAGTGAAGTCGCTCAGCTGTGCCCGACTCCTAGCGACCCCATGGACTGCAACCTACCAGGCTCCTCCGCCCATGGGATTTGCCAGGCAAGAGTACTGGAGTGGGGTGCCATTGCCTTCTCCATCTGCTTCTACTAGGTCCATACTATTTCTGACCTTTATTGTGCCCATCTTTGCATGAAATGTTCCCTTGGTATTTCTGATTTTCTTGAAGAGATTTCTATCTATGTCTTTTCCATTCTATTGTTTTCTTCTATTTATTTGCATTGATCACTGAGGAAGGCTTTCTTATCAATCCTTGCTATTCTTTGCAACTCTGCATTCAGATAGATATATCTTTCCTTTTCTCCTTTGCCTTTAGCTTCTCTTCTTTTCTCAGCTATTTGTAAGACCTCCTCAGACAGCCATTTTGCCTTTTTGCATTTCTTTTCCTTGGGGACGGTCTTGATCACTGCCTCCTGCACAATGTCACGAACCTCCATACGTTCTGACAGAATGTGGTCCACTGGAGAAGAGAATGGCAAACCACTCAGTATTCTTGCCTTGAGAACCCCATGAACAGTATGAAAAGGCAAAAAGATAGGACACTGAAAGATGAACTCCCCAGGTTGGAAGGTGCCCAATATGCTACTAGAGAAGAGTGGAGAAATAACTCCAGAAAGAATGAAGAGACGGAACCAAAGTGAAAACAATGCCCAGTTGTGGATGTGACTGGTGATGGAAGTGAAGTCCGATGCTGTAAAGAACAATATTGCACAGGAACCTGGAATGTTAGGTCCATGAATCAAGGTAAATTGGAAGTAGTCAAACAGGAGATGGCAAGAGTGAACACTGACATTTTAGGAATCAGTGAACTAAAATGGACCATCATGGGTGAATTTAATTCAGATGACCATTATATCTACTACTGTGGGCAAGAATCCCTTAGAAGAAATGGAGTGACTATCACAGTCAACAAGAGTCTGAAATGCAGTACTTGGGTGCAGTCTCAAAAATGACAGCATGATCTCTGTTCGTTTCCAAGGCAAACCATTCAATATCACAGTAATCCAAGTCTATGCCTCAATCACTAATGCCGAAGACACTAAACTTGAAAGGTTCTGTGATGACCTAACAAGACTTTCTAGAACTAACACCAAAAAAAGATGTCCTTTTCATTATAGGGGACTGGAATGCAAAAGTAGTAAGTCAACAGATACCTGGAATAACAGGCAAGTTTGGCCCTGGAGTACAAAATGAAGCAGGGCAAAGGCTAATAGAGTTTTGCCAAGAGAACACACTGGTCATAGCAAACACCCTCTTCCAACAACACAAGAGATGACTCTACACATGGATATCACCAGATGGTCAACACCAAAATCAGACTGATTATATTATTTGTAGCCAAAGATGGAGAAACTCTATACAGTCAGCAAAAATAAGACTGGGAGCTGACTGTGGCTCAGATCATGAACTCCTTATTGCCAAATTCAGATTTAAGTTGAAGAAAGTAGGGAAAACCACTGGACCATTCAGGTATGACCTAAATCAAATCCCTTATGATTATACAGTGGGAGTGACAAATAGATCCAAGGGATTAGATGTGATAGAGTAGTTGGCTAGGGGTGAGAAATAAGTGACGACAAAGGGACACGAGTGATGTTTGGAGGGCAATGACTAAAAATCATTAGCTTGTACACAAAATCAATGTTTTAAAGGAAAGACAAATGAAGGAACAATCCATTCTATCAGAAACAGCAGGGAAAGCGGTCAGCCACATTGGAATTTAAGCCGTGGCAGACAACAAGGTGGCTAAGGGAGGACTCCGGGCAGAGAAAACACGGAGCAATGAGCAGAAGCACAAAGACACGCTGAGTGTGAGAAAAGACAAGTCCAGGCATCTGTGACAAGATATGTGTGTTTCCAAAAATAAAATATGAATCAGTGGAACAGGATAAGCCCACACACCTATGGTCAATTAATCTATGATAAAGGAGGCAAGACCACACAATGTTGTAAAGACAGTCTCTTCAACAAATGGTGCTGGGAAAACTGGACAGCCACAGGTTAAAAAAAAATGAAAGTAGATCATTTCTTAACCCTGTACATAAAAATAAGCTCAAAATGTATTAAAGACCTAAATGTGAGACCAGACACTGTAAAACTCCTAAAGGAAAACATTGGCAGAACACTCTCTAACATGGGCTCCCCTGATAGCTCAGTTGGTAAAGAATCCGCCTGCAATGCAGGAGACCCCAGTTTGATTCCTGGGTCAGGAAGATCCACTGGAAAAGGGATAGGCTACCCACTCCAGATTTATGTTATTTCTCTAACATAAATCACAGCAATGTCTTTTTCAATAAGTCTTCCAGAATAATGGAAATAAAAGCAAAAATAAACAAATGGGACATACTTAAACTCACAAGTTTTTGCACAGGAAAGGCAACAATAAGCAAAATGAAGACAACCCACAGACTAGGAGAAAATATTTGCAAATGATGTGACCATGAAGGATCAGTCCCAGAAATTTACAACCAGCTTATGACACTTGATAGCATCAAAACAAACAACCCATTCAAAAAGTGGGCAGAAGACCTGAACAGACATTTCTCCAAAGAGGACATACAGATGGCCAACAGGCAGGCACATGAAAAGATGTTCAACATCACTATATTAGAGAAATGCAAATCAAAACCACAATGAGCTATCACCTCACATCAATCAAAATGGCCTTCATTAAAAAATTCACAAACAACAAATGCTGGAGAGGGTGCGGAGAGAAGAGAACCCTTCTGCACTGTTGGTGGGAATGTAAACTGGTACGGTCACTATGGAGAACAGTAAGGAGGGGTTCTTTAAAAAACTAAAAATAGAGCTACATATGATGCTGCACGGAGAAGGCAATGGTACCCCACTCCAATACTCTTGCCTGGAAAATCCCATGGATGGAGGAGCCTGGTAGGCTGCAGTCCATGGGGTCGCTAAGAGTCGGACATGACTGAGCGACTTCACTTTCACTTTTCACTTTCATGCGTTGGAGAGGAAAATGGCAACCCACTCCAGTGTTCTTGCCTGGAGAATCCCAGGGATGGGGGAGCCTGGTGCGCTGCAATCTATGGGGTCGCACAGAGTCGGACACGACTGAAGTGACTTAGCAGCAGCAGCATGATGCTGCAATCCCACTCCTGGGCATATACCCAGAGAAAAACATGATCTGAAAGGATGCACGTACCCCAATTTCACTGAAGCGCTGTTTACAACAGCCAAGACATGGAAGCAACCTAAATGTCCACTGACAGACGAATGTATAAAGATGTAGTACATATATTCAATGGAATATTACTCGGCCATTTACAAAAGGGAAATAATGCCATTTGCAGCAACATGGATGTAGAGTGTCATACTGAGTGAAGTAAGACAGAAATATCATATGACATCCCTTATATGTGGAAGCTAAAAAGAAATGATCCAAATGAACTTACAAAACAGAGACTCACAGACTTAGAAAACAAACTTTAGAGTTGTCAAGGGGAAGGGATAGTGAGAGACTTTGGGAAGGTCATGCTCACTGCTATATTTAAAATGGGTAGCCAACAAAGACCTATTGTACAGCACATGGAACTCTGTTTATGTGCCAGCCTAAATGGGAGGGGCATCTGGGGGAGAATGGATACATGTATACGTAGAGATAAGTCCCTTTGCTGTTCAGCAAAAACTGCCACAACACTGTTGATCGGCTATACCCCAATACAAAATAAAAAGTTTAAAGTTACCAAAAAAAAAAAAATTTAAAAAGTGTTTCCAGAAGAATCTCACATTCTGCAAAATTAACACTTAAAAATAACCGTTCTAACAGAACATGAGCAAAACAACCACAATCGTAATAAAAGACAAGCACAGTGAGTATCCACTGGCAATTGTTACCAGCATCATAATCAAATTTCTCAGCCTTAAATCTCAGAGTTCAGGTTTCCCTTTCAAATGCAGGCTCCTGAAGGCACTTACTTCTAACAGGAAACACTGTGGCAGAATTAAAAATGTAATCCAGTGACAGTCTTCAATTTTTTGTTAAAAGTAGAGAAAACAGCCTCACAGATATTTTGCCTATATTCGCAGCTGTACCAGAGGCTTAACAGAAATGATCAGAGATTCTTGATACTACTAATAAATCTTCTGCTTATAATAAACAGGCAATTTCTCATCTGATTTTGAGCTTTCTCCCTTTTGCACTGCATCTACAGATCACTCACAGAACATATTTTCCTTCAGAGCACAATAAATCTAAACAATCTTTTTGTCTCACATCTAGATCTAATATGACTTCAAACATTAATACATGGTATTATATTTTAAGATTTTTTTTTAATTTCACTGAGATATAATTAACATATAACATTATATTAGTTTCAGGATTGCAATATAATGATTCAACATATAGACACATTACAAAATGATCACAATAAACCTAGTTAATATCCATCACCATACAAACTTTTTCTTGTGAAGAAAACTTCTAAGACCTACTCTCTACTTTTCAAACTTACAGTAAGATGTTAACTTCAGCCACCATGCTGTGCACCCCGTGACTTATTTTTTAAGGAAGACTGTGCCTTTTGCTCTCCCATCCATTTCATCCACGTTCCCCTTCCCAGCTCTGGCAACTATAAATCTGTTTCTTGAATCTATCAGTGTAAGTTCTGACTTGATTTCAGATTCCATTAACAGATATAAGTGAGTTTACACAATATGTCTTCCTCTGACTTATCCATCCATGTTGCTGCAATGTGAGAATTTCCCTTTTAACAGCTGGATAATATTTCAGTGTCTGTGCATGTGTCTCACATTTTCTTTAGTCATTCATCCATCAGTGGACACGATGCTTCCGTATCTTGTCTATTGTAAATAATGCTGCAAGGGATGTGGGAGTGCATGTATCTTTTCAAGGCAGTGTTTTCATTTTCTTGGGATAAATATCTAGAAGTAGAAATACTGATCATAGGTCAGTTCAATTTTTAATTTTCTGAGGAACCTCCAAACTGGCTGCACCAATATATATTCCCATCAGTAGTGTGTAAGAGGTGCTTTTTTTCCACATCTTCACCAACATTTCTTGTCTTTCTGATAATAGTCATTCTAACAAGTGTGATCTGATCTCACTGTGATTTTGATTTGCACTGAGGATTTTCAGCTCTTATCTTCAATGTTAAAATAATATCTTTGGAAGAAAGACTGCCCTTGAATGCTTCCAAACATTGATGTGCTAGAAAACAGACATTTATGACCAATGATACTTCCACATTACACTTAAATTATTCCTCCACTTACCACAGAGCTAATTATGCTACAGAAACATGTGGGACAGCAGAGCAGGGTTAACAGTAATTTATCTGGATGTGCATGTGTGTATGTGCCTACGTGCACATACAGGTGAGGAAGATTATAAAAGAAATTGAGACCAGTTAATTTCAGGCTTTCCTATATCCCTGATAAGGAGTGTGGTCTTCATCACATAAGGTGGTTATCGTTTTTCTTTGTTCTCTAAAGAACACAAAGAGCAATCACATTTGTATTTTAGAATTCCCAAAGACAAGAGACACACCACCTGGAACACAAGAAGACTACTGGAATATATGAGAGGTTCATAGACATAGCAGGAAGAGAACGAAACATCCAAAGAAAGAATATAATAGAAAATAAGAGAGAAGTATGATTTAATGGAAGAAAATAATTAAGACAACAGCAAGCAAGCTTTACCCCAGAAGAGAATAGAAATTATCCTGACCCTTTCTCAGACCAAGACAGGGATGGTCATTTATCTCCATGGCATCCCTGTGACTTCCCCTAAAGCTCTCCACACCTAGAGAACTCAGAATGAAAACAAAATCTGTTTACAAAGAGTTGCTGTGTTCAGTAAGGTGCTCAGTGTAAGAAAAATCAACAATGTCAACTCAGAGAGACCTAAACTTTCAATTCAAAACTCAATATATCCTGCATAAAGCTACATCTACATCTCTTTAAGACTACAATAAAATGGGCATAAGTGTATCATTCATACTGATATTTAAGGGACATACCACAACATTTGCAGAATAAAGTATAATTATTAATTCTACTTAAAGTGTCAATCACTCAGTAGTGTCCGACTCTTTCGTGACCCCATGGTCTGTCGCCTGCCTAACTCCTCTGTCTGTGAGATTTCCTAGGCAAGAATACTTGAGTGGGTTGCCATGCCCTTCTCCAGGGGATGTTCCTGACCTAGAGATCAAACCTGGGTCTCCCGCATTGCAGGCAGATTTTTTACCAACCTAGCCATCAGGGAAGCCCCTACACATCATTAAAACTAATAGTATATTCACAATGACAATCAATAAATCTGCTTCAAAAGTTATGTACTTATTGTATTCTAAACTTTTCAGAGAGTAAATTTTATGTTCTGCTCTTACCATGATGAAGTTTAAAAAAAAAAGTTAAAAACCTTGTAGATGAACCATAATGAATAAACTGGGCAATGCTGGGAGAAACTGGAAGATAATTGTGGATGTAAAGGGCACCAAAATGTTTAATAAACTGCTCAATAAATTTCTCCTAATGGGAAAACATAAAAAACTATCATAGTATATCAAGTATTTGAAAATATTCCTGACGACATTAATTTTGAAGATATGTACAAGTTTTTGAATCTAGTCTCATTATTAGTTTTCTGAGTGATTAGTTGAATTATGTCTAATAATTCCAAATTATTTATTTGCCCCTTTAGAATATTTTGCAACTGCATCATCCTAACTGGGAAGCTGCTTCTTACTTCATAGGAGAATTTAAAAGATTTTTCTATGGTTAATAGACATAATTGCCAATCATCTACCATATATTCTTCCTGACTAAAATCAACTCAACTTTTTTCTGTCAGTGATGTCCAAACAAAGATGCTGCATTTTGTTTTGTGCTTCTTTTATTTTTCTAAAACAGCTTTACTGAGATATAATTCACATACCATTCAATTCACTCTCCATTTAAACACATTTTGTTTTTTCATTCATCTGTTGATGGACATTTGGGTTTGTTTCCACTGGTAGCTACTGTGAATAATACTGCTATGAATATCCAAGTACAAATATCTCTTGAAGACCCTGGTTTCAATTCTTTATGGTATATACTTAAGATTTTATGGATTCTTTCCAATCCACAGATTCTAGAGAAATGTGTGTTCATGTCCTTTCCCCAATTTTTAAATTGCTTGTTCTTTTATTGTGGAGCTCCAAGAGGCCTTTAAACATTCTGGATATCAGACATCCCGAAAATCTGGAAGTTCGTATCAGATACAATTTGCAAGTTTTTTCCTCCCATTATGTAGGCTGTCTTTCACTTTCTTGATAATGTCCTTTGAGTCACAAAAGTTTCTAAGTTTTATGTAGTGAAACCATTCATTTTTTTCTTTTATTGCTCATGCTGCTGTTATCATATCTAAAAATCTAATATCAAACCTCCAAAGTCATGAAATGTTACTCCTGTATTTTCCTCTAAGCATTTATGGTTTTAGTTGTTTAGGTCATTGATCCACTCTGAGTTGATTTTTATGTACTGTTTGAGATGGAATCCAACTTCATTCTTTTCCATGTAGAAATCCACCTAGCTGCTTCACTATCCTCTGTTGAAGACTACCCTTTTTTTATTTGATGATTTTTTTTTTAATTGAAGTATAATTGACTTAAAAGGCTATGTTAGTTGCAGGTGTACAGAAAGTGATTCAGATATACATACTTATGTGTATGTTCTAAGTTGCTTCAGTTGTGTTCAACTCTTTGCAATCCTAAGGACTGTAGCAGGAATTAAGACTCCTCTGTCCATGGGATTCTCCAGGTAAGAAAGAGTACTGGAATGCATTGCCATGACTTCCTCCAGGTGATCTTACTGACCCAGAACCGTCTCTTATGGCTCCTGAATTGGCAGGCAGGTTCTTTACCAGCAGCACCACCTGGGAATCTCATGTATATGATTACACACACATATATATTTTTTCAGATTCTTTCCCATTATAGACAATTACAACATACCAAATACAGTTCCCTGTGCTATACTGCAGGTTCCTATTGCTTATGTGATACATAGTATATTTATATTTATAAATTCTAGGATCCTAATTTATCCCCTCTCCCTTGTTGTTTCCCCTTTGTTGTTCAGTTTCTCAGCTGTGTATGACTCTTTGTGACCCCATGAACTACAGCATGCCAGGCTTCCCTGTTTTTCACTATCTCTTGGAGTTTGCTCAAATTCATGTCCACTGAGTTGGTGATACTATCCAATCATCGAGTCCCCTGCTGCCCCATCCTCCCCTAGCCCTCAATCTCTCCCAGCATTAGGGTCTTTTCTAATGCGTCAGCTCTTTGCATCAGGCGGCCAAAGTACTGGAGCTTCAACTTCAGCATCAGTTCTTCCAGTGAATATTTAGGGTTGATTTCCTTTAGAATTGACTAGTTCGATCTTCTTACAGTCCAAGGGACTGTCAAGAGTCTTATCCAACATCACAATTCAAAAGCATCAATTCTTCAGCATTCAGCCTTCTTTATGGTCCAACTCTCACATGAATCAGATCAGATCAGATCACTCGCTCAGTCGTGTCCGACTCTTTGCGACCCCATGAATCGCAGCACTCCAGGCCTCCCTGTCCATCACCAACTCCCGGAGTTCACCCAGACTCACGTCCATCGAGTCAGTGATGCCATCCAGCCATCTCATCTTCTGGCATCCCCTTCTCCTCCTGCCACCAATCCCTCCCAGCATCAGAGTCTTTTCCAATGAGTCAACTCTTCGCATGAGGTGGCCAAAGTACTGGAGTTTCAGCTTTAGCATCATTCTTTCCAAAGAAATCCCAGGGCGGATCTCCTTCAGAATGGACTGGTTGGATCTCCTTGCAGTCCAAGGGACTCTCAAGAGTCTTCTCCAACACCACAGTTCAAAGGCATCAATTCTTCGGCGCTAAGCCTTCTTCACAGTCCAACTCTCACATCCATACATGACCACAGGAAAAACCATAGCCTTGACTAGACGAACCTTTGTTGGCAAAGTAATGTCTCTGCTTTTGAAGATGCTATCTAGGTTGGTCATAACCTTCCTTCCAAGGAGTAAGCGTCTTTTAATTTCATGGCTGCAATCACCATCTGCAGTGATTTTGGAGCCTAGAAAAATAAAGTCTGACACTGTTTCCCCATCTATTTCCCATGAAGTGATGGGACCGGATGCCATGATCTTCGTTTTCTGAATGTTGAGCTTTAAGCCAACTTTTTCACTCTCCACTTTCACTTTCATCAAGAGGCTTTGTAGTTCCTCTTCACTTTCTGCCATAAGGGTGGTGTCATCTGCATATCTGAGGTTATTGATATTTCTCCCGGCAATCTTGATTCCAGTTCATGTTTCTTCCAGTCCAGCATTTCTCATGATGTACTCTGCATATAAGTTAAATAAACAGGGTGACAATATACAGCCTCGACGTACTCCTTTTCCTATTTGGAACCAGTCTGTTGTTCCATGTCCAGTTCTAACTGTTGCTTCCTGACCTGTATACAAATTTCTCAAGAGGCAGATCAGGTGGTCTGGGATTCCCATCTCTTTCAGAATTTTCCACAGTTTATTGTGATCCACACAGTCAAAGGCTTTGGCATAGTCAATAAAGCAGAAATAGATGTTTTTCTGGAACTCTCTTGCTTTTTCCATGATCCAGCGGATGTTGGCAATTTGATCTCTGGTTCCTCTGCCTTTTCTAAAACCAGCTTGAACATCAGGAAGTTCACGGTTCACGTATTGCTGAAGCCTGGCTTGGAGAATTTTGAGCATTACTTTACTAGCGTGTGAGATGAGTGCAGTTGTGCGGTAGTTTGAGCATCTTTGGCATTGCGTTTCTTTGGGATTGGAATGAAAACGGACCTTTTCCAGTCCTGTGGCCACTGCTGAGTTTTCCAAATTTGCTGGCATATTCAGTGCAGCACTTTCATAGCATCATCTTTCAGGATTTGAAATAGCTCAACTGGAATTCCATCACCTCCACTAGCTTTGTTCGTAGTGATGCTTTCTAAGGCCCAGTTGACTTCACATTCCAGGATGTCTGGCTCTAGGTCAGTGATCACACCATCGTGATTATCTGGGTCGTGAAGATCTTTTTTGTACAGTTCTTCTGTGTATTCTTGCCATCTCTTCTTAATATCTTCTGCTTCTGTTAGGTCTATACCATTTCTGTTGTTTATCGAGCTCATTTTTGCACGGAATGTTCCCTTGGTATCTCTGAATTTCTTGAAGAGATCCCTAGTCTTTCCCATTCTGTTGTTTTCCTCTATTTCTTTGCACTGATCGTGAAGAAGGCTTTATCTCTTCTTGCTATTCTTTGGAACTCTGTATTCAGATGTTTATATCTTTCCTTTTCTCCTTTGCTTTTCGCTTCTCACATCCATATATTACTGGAAAAACCACAGCTTTGACTACATGGACCTATGTCAGCAAAAGATGTCTCTGCTTTTTAATATACTGTCCAGGTTTGTTATAGCTTTTCTTCCAAGAAGCAAGCATCTTTTAATTCCATGGCTGCAGTAAACATCCGCAGTGATTTGGGAGTCCAAGAATATAAAATTTGTCACTGTTTCCATTTTTTTCCCCATCTACTTACCATGAAGTGATGGAATCAGATGCCGTGATCTTAGTTTTTCAAATGCTGAGTTTTAAGACAGTTTTTTGACTCTCCTTTTTCACCCTCATCAAGAGGCTCTTTAGTTTCTCTTCACTTTCTGCCATTAGGGTAGTATCATCTGTGTATCTGAGGCAGTTGATATTTCTCCCGGCAATCTTGATTTCAGTTAGTGATTCATCCAATTCAGCATTTTGCATAATATATTCTGCATATAAGTCAAAAAGTAGAGTCACAATATACAGCTTTGATGTACTCCTTCTCCCATTTTGAACCACTCAGTTGTTCCATGTCAAGTTCTAACTGTTGCTTCCTGACCTGCATACAGGTTTCTCAGGAGACAGGTAAGGTGGCCTGGTATTCCCATCTCTATAAGAACTTTCCACAGTTTATTGTGATCCACAGAGCCAAAGGCTTCATTGTAGTCAATAAAACAGACATTTTTCTGGAATTCCCTTGTTTGTCCTAAGATCCAATGGATGTTGGCAATTTGATCTCTGGTTCCTTTGCCTTTTCTACATCTAGCTTGTTATCTGGAAATTCTTGGTTCACATACTGCTGAAGTCTAGCTTGAAGGATTTTGAGCATTACCTTGCTAGCATGTGAAATGAATGCAATTGTGCAGTAGCTCATTCTTTGGCACTGAAATGAATATTGACTTTTTCCAGTCCTGTGGCCACTGCTGAAATTTCCAAATTTGCTGAAATATTGGGTGCGGCACTTTTACAGCATTATCTTTCAGGATTTGAAATAACTCAGCTTGAATTTCATCACCTCCACTAGCTTTGTTCATAGTAATGCTTTCCAGATGGCGCTAGTGGTCAAGAACCAGCCTGCCAAACAGGAGACATAAGACATAAGAGCAATGTGTCCGGGTAAGATCCCCTGGAGGAGGGCAGGGCAAACCACTCCAATATTCTTGCCTAGAGAATCCCATGGACAGAGGAGCCTGGCAGGCTACAGTCCATAGAGTTGCAAAGAGTTGGACATGACTGAAGCAACTTAGCATGCATGTAACGCTTCCTAAGGCCTACTTGACTTCACACTCCAGGTCATCTGGCTCTATGTGAATGACCACACCATCATGGTTATTTGCATCATGAAGACCTTTTTATACAGTTCTTCTGTGTGTTCTTGCCATTCTCTGTGGAGAGTTCTGACAAAACATGGGTCACTGGAGAAGGGAATGGCAAACCACTCCAGTATTCTTGCCTCAAGAACCCCATGAACAGTATGAAAAGTTACTCAACTATTTACTTGAAAAATAATTTTTAATCTTTTTTAAAAAACATTTTCTCAGAAAAACAAATTTGCAACAGGAAGAATGTCAATACATAAAATGGTTTTATTACCTTTTACTTTGAAAGACACTTCTTTTCAATCCCCTGGCAAATAGACATTTTCTTCCACTACACAGGTTAAAAACTCACAGAAAATGAACTATATTTTTAAAATACCAATCAGAAATAAACTTTAAAATAAAGACTGTCTTCTGAGATGCGAGCAGACAGCCCAGTAGACTAGCCTGGTACAAATATCTGTAGCTTATCCTATGAGGGTGGTTGATTTTCAGTCTTCTAAGTAGAAAGTAACTATCTGCTTAAATGCTATACAAACTGTAAAGTGCTACACCTATAGTTACCAAACTGTACACCAAGACATCTCAGAACACCCTGGACTTCACAGCAAATTCACAGATATTGTTGGATATTTTTAATTACCAAGAACATAGCAACTGTTAACAGCTGTCAGACACCAAGTGAAGCACTAGCTCAAAGGAGTTCCATCTCAACATGGAATGATCGTTCTACATACCTTTTGATGGTCACCATGTGCAGAAGATATTAAGAAGAGATGGCAAGAATACACAGAAGAACTGTACAAAAAAGATCTTCACGACCCAGATAATCACGATGGTGTGATCACTGACCTAGAGCCAGACATCCTGGAATGTGAAGTCAACTAGGCCTTAGAAAGCATCTCTACGAACAAAGCTAGTGGAGGTGATGGAATTCCAGTTGAGCTATTCCAAATCCTGAAAGATGATGCTGTGAAAGTGCTGCACTGAATATGCCAGCAAATTTGGAAAACTCAGCAGTGGCCACAGGACTGAAAAAGGTCAGTTTTCATTCCAATCCCAAAGAAAGGCAATGCCAAAGAATGCTCAAACTACCGCACAATTGCACTCATCTCACACGCTAGTAAAGTAATGCTCAAAATTCTCCAAGCCAGGCTTCAGCAATACGTGAACCGTGAACTTCCTGATGTTCAAGCTGGTTTTGGAAAAGGCAGAGGAACCAGAGATCAAATTGCCAACGTCCTCTGGATCATGGAAAAAGCAAGAGAGTTCCAGAAAAACATCTATTTCTGCTTTATTGACTATGCCAAAGCCTTTGACTGTGTGGATCACAATAAACTGTGGAAAATTCTGAAAGAGATGGGAATCCCAGACCACCTGATCTGCCTCTTGAGAAATTTGTATACAGGTCAGGAAGCAACAGTTAGAACTGGACATGGAACAACAGACTGGTTCCAAACAGGAAAAGGAGTACATCAAGGCTGTATATTGTCACCCTGTTTATTTAACTTATATGCAGAGTACATCATGAGAAACGCTGGAATGGAAGAAACAAGCTGGAATCAAGATTGCTGGGAGAAATATCAATAACCTCAGATATGCAGATGACACCACCCTTATGGCAGAAAGTGAAGAGGAACTACAAAGCCTCTTGATGAAAGTGAAAGTGGAGAGTGAAAAAGTTGGCTTAAAGCTCAACATTCAGAAAACGAAGATCATGGCATCCGGTCCCATCACTTCATGGGAAATAGATGGGGAAACAGTGTCAGACTTTATTTTTCTAGGCTCCAAAATCACTGCAGATGGTGATTGCAGCCATGAAATTAAAAGACGCTTACTCCTTGGAAGGAAGGTTATGACCAACCTAGATAGCATATTCAAAAGCAGAGCCATTACTTTGCCAACAAAAGTTCGTCTAGTCAAGGCTATGGTTTTTCCTGTGGTCATGTATGGATGTGAGAGTTGGACTGTGAAGGAGGCTGAGTGCCGAAGAATTGATGCTTTTGAACTGTGGTGTTGGAGAAGACTCTTGAGAGTCCCTTGGACTGCAAGGAGATCCAACCAGTCCATCCTGAAGGAGATCAGCCCTGGGATTTCTTTGGAAGGAATCATCCTAAAGCTGAAACTCCAGTACTTTGGCCACCTCATGCGAAAAGTTGACTCATTGGAAAAGACTCTGATGCTGGGAGGGATTGGGGGCAGGAGGAGAAGGGGACAACAGAGGATGAGATGGCGGGATGGCATCACTGACTCAATGGACGTGAGTCTCAGTGAACTCCAGGAGTTGGTGATGGACAGGGAGGCCTGGAGTGCTGCGATTCATGGGGTCGCAAAGAGTCGGACACGACTGAGCGACTGATCTGATCTGATCTGATGTATCTTTGAGAAACTGGGTTTAGGCAGTTGATGTGATAAAAAAAAAAAAAAAGTACTGCATAGAAATCAATGTAAAATAGGAAATGCAGGTGGCAGTGTGTAATTTACTTCAGAACGTGCACGTGCCCAAAAGGCACACATTGAAAATAAGAATAAACCTTAAATCTTTTTCAGTAGAGTTTCTGATTTTACAGTGGTCAACGAATAATAACATTTCTCTCTCCTCTTCCCCAAATCAATTAAAATAGCCAAAGAAATAAAAACTATGGGAAAAAAGTATAGCAGTGTTAGCAATCAGAAGATCACTGACAATGCTGATAGTCAACACAAGTAAAACCAGGTCTCACTAAACCACCCAGACTCAGAATTAGGGGATGGGGAACTGCATGAAGATAGGAAGATAAAAGCTCCTTAGATCTGGGCCATCACTATCAACAAACAAGCAAACAGAATCTTCCAATAGCACACTCTTACCACTGCTGCTGCTGCTGCTAAGTCAGCTCAGTTGTGTCTGACTCTGTGCGACCTCATAGACGGCAGCCCACCAGGCTCCACCGTCCCTGGGATTCTCCAGGCAAGAACACTGGAGTGGGTTGCCATTTCATTCTCCAATGCATGAAAGCGAAAAGTGAAAGTGAAGTCGCTCAGTCCCGTCCGACCCTCAGCAACCCCATGGACTGCAGCCTACCAGGCTCCTCCATCCATGGGATTTTCCAGGCAAGAGTACTGGAATGGGGTGCCATTGCCTTCTCTGACTTCTACCACTACAGCAACTCTTTTCCTAATTCCTGCTAATAAGCTCAGGTCAAAAAAACACAGCAAACAGGATTCTGAAAGTCCACCAGAAACCAAAAGAAAATTAAGATAGGTAAAGACTCTACATCTGAGCTTTCCTGACTTGATGTAGTTTCCAAGATAAAACAAGTTGGGATTTTGCGACACAAATGCTCTCTCAGCCATCTGTTTTGTTCACAGGAGACACAAGCCTTACCGGTGTGCTCCTAGCCCACACACCCTAAAAATAACCCTACTTTTAAAGCCTGTCTCAGTTGGTTTACCATACCAGGGATAACACACAGAGAAGGAACTAAAGCTACCCATTCCCTTAGAAGGACCCATCTGGAGAAAGTGACCCTAATTCATACAATAGCTAAAGATGCCCACACCTGCTATCAATAATGACTAATTTAGAATTCATTTACAACTATAACTGCATAAAGAAAAATCAACAAGCACATCAGAAGACTAAAGGAGTCCAAAAGAGGTACACAAAATAAGAATCAGAGCACAAGGCTAAATAAAATAAAGTCAATACAAGAAGACACAACAGAAATACATTTTAAAATCTTCATTAATTTTAATGAAATTATTCACTGTATTCAAAGAAAGGTGGATAGGTTTGTACATACAGTAACTAAAGCAAGCTGGAGTGAAAAGCAGCAACAGTGAAATGAGAATTCTAGTGACTTGAGAGCAGGACAGTTCAAACTGGAAGGGATGAAGGGAGAGAGAACTAAGTACCACCAGAAGCAGTGAAAAGCCCAACTGAGAAGACTGAACACCCATATCCAGCAGTATACAGTCAGTGTATTATGAAAAGCCCAACTGATTCAGCAGAAAACTGTTACCATATTGCTAAACACATACAAAGAAAACTCTACAAGGACATTTCCATACTCCATCATCACTTCCATACTCCCTACCTATCCAACCCCGTAACAATAGTATGCTGAAACCTGGGCAGTAAGCATTATGCACATGGAGATGCCAGAGAGTAAATGTCTGTATCAGCACTGTGCCATCTGTAAGAAGCTGAACCTGACAGTCATCCTTAAAGTTCCCAGGGCATAAATCCTGTTATCTGAGCAGATACAAAAACAAATCTTCTGTGGGCTTAAAAAAAAACCTTCTCAGCGTACTTTCCCAAATCTTCCACATACTAAGCTCAACAAAACATGAGTCGTACTCAAGGATCAACAAACACACAAGGAAACGAACATCACTGAGAGACTGAAGCACCACTGAATTCAGATATCAAAATTTAATCAAAAAAAGGTAAAATATAGCTGAAATGTTTGAGAAAATTTTTAAATGAAATTATAAAATATGATAACAAAGAGGATGCTGAAAATAACCAGAAAGACTGGGGTGGGGAAAGAAAACAAAAAAATGTAATGAAAAGTAATAGCTTATTTCAAAATTTCAATTGACCAGTTAGATTAAAGATGGATGTGTTTTAAAAGGCAGCTATACATATCACAGCACTGCACAACAGAAGTTTCTGCAATGGAAATGTTCTGTATCTCCAATGTTAACATGATAACGATAACCACTAGCTACAATTAACACTTGAAATGTGACTAATAAGTCTAAGAAACTGGATTTTTAATTTTACTTAATTCTCATTAATTTACATTCAGACTTCCAAAAGTGGCTAGTGAGTACTACATTGGACAGTGTAGCTACATTATGACCAAAATGGGTTTATCCTAATAATACAAGGTTTTGGTTTATACCCAGAAAAATCTATCAACATAATTTACAATATCAAGAGGCTGAAGGAAGAAAGAAACATCTCAACACATGCAGGAATCAATACCCATTTGTTAAAAATACAAGAAAATATGCTTACCTACAAATATATTCTACTAAAAACCAGAAACAAACATCATTCTTAACAGGGAAACATCCTCTAAAGCCAGAAACAGTAGTAACTCCTCTATCACTTGTCCTTCATGTGCACTTAGTCATGTCCAGCTCTTTGCAATCCCATGGACAGGAGCCTGTCCATGAAATTTTCCAGGCAAGAATACTGGAGTGAGCTGCCATTTCCTCCTCCAGGGGATCTTCCCAACCCAAGGATCGAACCAGCGTCTCCTGTATTGGCAGGAAGATTCTTTATTACTAAGCCACCCAGGAAATCACTACTCTTTAATATTTACCTGAAGATTCTATCTAGTACACTAAGAAACGGAAACCAGTAGTATAAGGAATAGAAAGAAACTCTAATTATTTGCTGCATAGAAACTCATAAATACCAAAATATTCAAAATTAAAAGTCTAAGTATGCAAAAATCCACTGTATTTCCATATACCAAAGCAACTGAAAATGTAAATTAAAAAAGTGTATCTCAAGGTATACCTTTAAGATCTAATGAAACATATTTAATTAAGAGCTATATGATGAAAACTCTAAAACCTTACTAAAAAACATTACATAAAATCTAAATGCTTACAAATATACACTATGTTCAAATCATTAATATGTTTGATATCAAAGATGTCAATTTTCCACCAAAGTATCTTATAAATAATGCAAGAGAGCATGTGAAAGACTTTAGCACCAGATTTAAAAATTATTTTTGTGTGCAAAAAGCCAAAACACATGTGAAGAAGAGTGGGGGGAATTTGCTCTAACAGGAAAAGTTTTATGGTGAGGACAGACAGATTTGGAACAGAAATGAGTCCAAAAATAAACCAATACACATATGGTAACTTGATTGTGATAGAGTTAGTTTTGCAATCAATACAGAAAAAGTGTACCTTTTAATGAAAGAATCTGAATATTCATAAACAAAAAAATGGATTTCAACCTCTTTCTCACTACTGATGGGAGAAAAAAGAAAAACAAAAGGAATTCAGTGAAATGAAAGGAAAAGACAAAGGTATAAAACAAGAGACATGTTTTATTACCCCGACGGAACGATTTCTTAAACCAAGTTAATATAATATAGAAACCATGAAATAAAAAATTGATAAGCTTTCAGTTCAGTTCCATTGCTCAACTGTGTCCAACTATTTGCAACCCCACGGACTGTAGCACAGCAGGGCTCCCTGCCAATCACCAACTCCCGGAGTTTACTCAAACTCATGTCCATCGAGTCAGTGATGCCATCCAACCACCTCATCCTCTGTGTCCCTTTTATCTTCCTGCCTTCAGTCTTTCCCAGCATCAGAGTCTTTTCAAATGAGTCAGTTATTGGCATTAGGTAGCCAAAGTATTGCAGTTTCAGCTTTAGCATCAGTCCTTCTAAAGAACACCCAGGACTGATCTCCTTTAAAATGGACTGGTTGGATCTCCTTGCAGTCCAAGGGACTCTCAAGAGTCTTCTCCAATACCACAGTTCAAAAGCATCAATTCTTCGGCGCTCAGCTCTCTTTATAGCCCAACTCTCACATCTATACACAACCACTGGAAAAACCATAGCTTTGACCAGACGGACCTTTGTTGGCAAAGTAATGTCTCTGCTTTTGAATATGTTCTCTAGGTTAGTCATAACTTTTCTTCCAAGGAGTAAGCATCTTTTCATTTCATGGCTACAGTCACCATCTGCAGTGATTTTGGAGCCCAGAAAAATAAAGTCTGACACTGTTTCCACTGTTTCCCCATCTATTTCCCATGAAGTGATGGGACCAGATTCCATGATCTTCGTTTTCTGAATGTTGAGCTTTAAGCCAACTTTTTCACTCTCCTCTTTCACTTTTATCAAGAGGCTTGATAAGCTCTACTTCATTAAAATACCTCAATATGGGAGAATATATTTACAACTCAACTTTTTTTTTTAAGCCAGTAACCAGAATATATACAAAGAACACCTGTCAATATGGAGGAAAAACACAACCCAACAGAAAAAAAAAGTCACTATCAGGTGCATTACAAAAGAGGAAAAAATACCCATTAAACATTTGACAAGTATTCCCTCTCTCCTTTGTAATGAGAAAATAAAAATTAAGACCAAATAGGGAAGGATTTTTGCACATAGTTCAGTTCAGTCACTCAGTCATGTCTGACTCTTTGCGATCCCATGCAGTATGCAACACATACTGAACCAGCAAAAATTCAAACAGGTAATAATGCCATTATTAAACCAGATGCTAGCAAGGGAATGAAACTGCCACAGTTGCTTTAAACTACTCTTAGGTAATCCTTGAGTCTCAACAGGGCCCAGCCTCCTCCCAAGCACAGGTAACAAACCAGAGCTTCACTTGCAAAAAAGAAACCAACAACATTGTTTCCCACACTGGCCCCTTCCTTTCCAATGCACATGATTTTCAATGTTTATAACTTATTTCTCATATTTTTATACTGCCAAGACACCCAAACAATGAGGGCATGTGCCTGCCTCCTCTATGACCACTGCACTCCTCTTTGATAATGAAGCTGCAATGAATTCAAGGTAGTAGTCATTTCTGTTGCTGTTTAGTCATTCAGTCATGTCCGACTTTTTGTGACCCCATGGACTGCAGCATGCCAGGCCTCCCTGTCTATCACCAATTTTCAGAGCTTGCTCAAACTCATGTCCATCGAGTCAGTGATGCCATCCAACCATCCCATCCTCTGTCATCCCCTTCTCCTCCCGCCTTCCATCTTTCCCAGCATCAGGGTCTTTTCTAATAAGTAGGCTCTTTGCATCAGGTGGCCACAGAACTGGAGCTTTAGCATCCACCTCAATTAAATAGACCCCAACTGGCCAAGATAATCTGAAATAACGCCACCTCTCTGGAGAGTAAATAAACCATTTACAGTACAACAGATTTAAGCTGATAGTTCAGTTCAGTCGCTCAGTCCTGTCTGACTCTTTGCGACCCCATGAATCGCAGCACGCCAGTCCTCCCTGCCCATCACCAACTCCCGGAGCTCACTCAGACTCACGTCCATTGAGTCGGTGATGCCATCCACCCATCTCATCCTCTGTCGTCCCCTTCTCCTCCTGCCCCCAATCCCTCCCAGCATCAGGGTCTTTTCCAATGAGTTAACTCTTAGCATGAGGTGACCAAAGGATTGGAGTTTCAGCCTCAGCATCAGTCCTTCCAATGAACACCCAGGACTGATCTCCTTTAGGATGGACTGGATGGATCTCCTTGCAGTCCAAAGGACTCTCAAGAATCTACTCCAACACCACAGTTCAAAAGCATCAATTCTTCGACACTCAGCTTTCTTCACAGTCCAACTCTCACATCCACACATGACCACTGGAAAAACCATAACCTTGACTAGATGGACCTACGTTGGCAAAGTAATATCTCTGCTTTTCAATATGTTATCTAGGTTGGTCATTACTTCCAAGGAGTAAGCGTCTTTTAATTTCATGGCTGCAATTACTATCTGCAGTGATTTTTGGAGCCCAAAAAAATAAAGTCTGACATTGGTTCCACTATTTCCCCATCTATTTCCCATGAAGTGATGGGACCAGATGCCATGATTTTCATTTTCTGAATGTTGAGCTTTAAGCCAACTTTTTCACTCTCCACTTTCACTTTCATCAAGAGGCTTTTTAGTTCCTCTGCACTTTCTGCCATAAGGGTGGTGTCATCTGCATATCTGAGGTTATTGATATTTCTCCCAGCAATCTTGATTCCAGCTCGTGCTTCTTCCAGCCCAGCATTTCTCATGATGTACTCTGCATGTAAGTTAAATAAGCAGGGGGACAATATATAGCCTTGACGTATTCCTTTTCCTATTTGGAACCAGTCTGTTTTTCCATGTCTAGCTCTAACTGCTGCTTCCTGACCTGCATACAGGTTTCTCAAGAGGCAGATCAGGTGGTCTGGGATTCCCATCTCTTTCAGAATTTTCCACAGTTTATTGTGATCCACACAGTCAAAGGCTTTGGCATAGTCAATAAAGCAGAAATAGATGTTTTTCTGGAACTCTCTTGCTTTTTCCATGATCCAGCGGACGTTGGCAATTTGATCTCTGGTTCCTCTGCCTTTTCTAAAACCAGCTTGAACATCTGGAAGTTCATGGTTCACGTACTGTTGAAGCCTGGCTTGGAGAATTTTGAGCATTACTTTACTAGCGTGTGAGATGAGTGCAATTGTGCGGTAGTTTGAGCATTCTTTGGCACTGCCTTTCTTTGGGATTGGAATGAAAACGGACCTTTTCCAGTCCTGTGGCCACTGCTGAGTTTTCCAAATTTGCGGGCATATTGAATGTGGCACTTTCACAGCATCATCTATTAGGATTTGAAATAGCTCAACTGGAATTCCATCACCTCCACTAGATTTGTTCATAGTGATGTTTTCTAAGACCCACTTGACTTCATGAATTCCAGGATGTCTGTCTCTAGGTGAGTGATCACACCATTGTGATTATCTGGGTTGTGAAGCTCTTTTTTGTACAGTTCTTCTGTGTATTCTTGCCACCTCTTCTTGATATCTTCTGCTTCTATTAGGTCCCTACCATTTCTGTCCTTTATTGAGCCCATCTTTGCATAAAATGTTCCCTTGGTATCTCTAATTTTCTTCAAGAGATCTCTAGTCTTTCCAGTTCTGTTGTTTTCCTCTATTTCTTTGCATTGATCACTGAGGAAGGCTTTCTTATCTCTCCGTGCTATTCTTTGGAACTCTGCATTCAGATGCTTATATCTTTCCTCTTCTCCTTTGCTTTTCGCTTCTCTTCTTTTCACAGCTATTTGTGAAATAGCTCAGACAGCCATTTTGCTTTTTTGCATTTCTTTTCCATGGGGATGGTCTTGATCCCTGTGTCCCGTGCAATGTTACAAACCTCCATCCATAGTTCATCAGGCACTCTATCTATCAGATCTAGTCCCTTAAATCTATTTCTCACTTCCAGTGTATAATCATAAGGGATTTGATTTAGGTCATACCTGAATGGTCTAGTGATTTTCCCTACTTTCTTCAATTTAGTCTTAATTTGGCAATAAGGAGTTCATGATCTGAGCCACAGTCAGCTCCTGGTCTTGCTTTTGCTGATCGTATAGAGCTTCTCCATCTTTGGCTGCAAAGAATATAATCAATCTGATTTTGGTGTTGACCATCTGGTGATGTCCATGTGTAGAGTCTTCTCTTGTGTTGTTGCAAGAGGGTGTTTGCTATGACCAGTGCGTTCTCTTGGCAAAAGTCTGCTAATTTTTGCCCTGCTTCATTCCATACTCCAAGGCCAAATTTGCCTGTTACTCCAGGTGTTTCTGGACTTCCTACTTTTGCATTCCAATCCCCTATAATGAAAAGGACATCTTTTTTGGGTGCTAGTTCTAAAAGGTCTTGTAGGTCTTCATAGAACCGTTCTACTTCAGCTTCTTCAGCATTACTGGTTGGGGCATAGACTTGGATTACTGTGATACTGAATGGTTTGCCTTTGGAACAAACAGAGATCATTCTGTTGTTTTTGAGACTGCATCCAGGTACTGCATTTCGGACTCTCTTGTTGATCATGATTGCTACTCCATTTCTTCTAAGGGATTCCTGCCCACAGTAGTAGATACCATGGTCATCTGAGTTAAATTCACCCATTCCAGTCCATTTTAGTTCACAGTTTCCTAGAATGTTGACTTTCACTCTTGCCATCTCCTGTTTGACCAACCCCAATTTGCCTTGATTCATGGACCTAACACTCCAGGTTCCTATGCAATATTGTTCTTTATAGCATCAGACCTTGCTTCTATCACCAGTCACAAGCTGGTAAGGCTTGTGACTTAAGCTGATGAGTGAAAGTAAAGTTGCTCAGTCATGTCCGACTCTTTGCAACCCCATGAACTGTAGCCTACCAGGCTCCTCTGTTCATGGGATTCTCCAGGCAAGAGTACTGGAGTGGGTTGCCGTTTCCTTCTCCAGGAGATCTTCCCAACCCAGGGATCAAACCCGGGTCTCCCTCATTGCAGGCAGACGCTTTACCATCTAAGCCACCAGCCAGGAGTACTGATTCAGAGGTGGTTCAACCACAGCTCAGGAATTTGTTTTAGATGAGACAAATAAGAAACATGCACATGGTTTCACTTCTCACTAGAGTGCAATCTCTCTCTTGCAGATGAGTTCTCTCTGCAAATACTGTCAACATTTATAAATGGATGAATTATATAGACAGGCAAAAGAAACAAAAAAAACACTAGATCATCTAAATTAAAACTGTTCACTACTACTGATTTATATATCTCTATATAAATCAGATCTATAAATGGATGAATTATATAGACAGGCAAAAGAAACAAAAAAAACACAAGATCATCTAAATTAAAACTGTTCACTACTACTGATTTATATATCTCTCAGAGTAAATCAGGAAGAGAAATTCCTTAATATAACAGTAATTCAGAATTAAAGAGCAAATAATTAAACTTAGTTACAAAACACCAGAGCATTTCCATTTAAACAAGTGCAAGATACAAATGCTCACAATAACTATTTGGATTCGTAAAGTGTCAAAGAACAAAACTTCCCAGTCCAACTATATTCAACCAGAAAAAAAGAGGGTTTACTACCTTGGGAAAATAAATAGTAATCCCGAAGGCTTTTGGTATGATTATATTACTCTCTTGACTCTAATTCTATCCCATTTCCTTGACTCTTTCTCCTCCACATGCCAGTTTCAACCCCAAGATATTAAGCAAGAGCAGCATGAACTACATTCTTTTGTATTTACATGTAGACATGGGTTTAACAGAAAAGTAGTGAAAATTACCTACATGTCCTACAACAGAAAAGTTAAGCAGTTGTGGATATAATTGTACAAAACTAAAACTGATGATCCAATTTATGAGCTGACTCAGACCAAAGACCAAAATACATCAAGTTGGAAACGCAAAACAATATACACAGCATTATCTCCATTTGTGTTTTTAAAATATTAAAAAAAAAAATTTTTTTTAAAGAAAAAGTAATTGCCAATTCATGCTTAGCATCTTGACATATTTCTAGAACTCAAGATGTAACTACTAGGAAAGTGTTTGGCTTCAGGTAAGTACGTTATGAATACAGTATTCTGAAAACAAAAGTCTACTCCTAGGTTGACAAATTACCTTATTTAACACAGTAAATGAAAGAATAAAACTAGCATTCACTGCACACCTATCTGCCAAGAACTACATAAATTACTTTAATGTACGCATCTTTCCAGGAACCATGAGATGTATGAGTAGGTTCATGCTTAGAAAGGATTAATAGAAGCAACAGGTCCATAAGCCCAACAAGGTCATACCATTTGTAACTTGACAAAGCTGCAATTTAATTTCAAACTTAATTCCAGTGGAGTGTTATTTAGCCATCAAATTAAAGAAGGAAATCTTGTCATTTCAACTACACAGATGGAGCTTGAGGGTATTACGCTAAATGAAATAACTCAGAGAGAGAAAGACAAATACTGTATGATCCCACTTACATGAGGAATCTAAACAAAACAAAACACAATTCATAGACATAGGGAACAAATTAGATTGGTGGTTTGCCGGAGCTAGAAGGTGAGGCTGGCAAAATGGGTGAATGTGGTGAAAAAGTACAAACTTCTAGTTATAAAATAAGTTATGGGGATGCAAATGCAGCATGGTGACTAAATACTGCACTGCACACTTGACATTGGCTAAAAGAGTAAATCTTAGAAGAAAATAAAGTATAACTGTGTGGTGATGGATGTTAACTAGTGTGATCATTTCACAATATATACAAACATCAAATAACTAAGTTGTACACCTAAAACTAATGTTATATGTCAATTATATCTCAATTTTTAAAACATGTTAACTTTAGTAATTAGCCCTTATATTGCAGTAATTCTCCAATATTAACTTCCCACAATTTGCCAACCCTTAGAAACTCAATGTCCTTTTCCTTCTCCTTGTCACTTCTCTAAAAAATTCACTGTTCTTTCATTAGTCTTATTTGTAGGGTCCCAGCCAATTAATTTAGAATGGAGAGAGAAAACAGATTTTTCTTCTCCCATACAAAAGATTAGCAAGAAAAAGGACAGATAATACTCACGTATGTATAGGAGCTCACAGAAGAATGTGACTCAAGGGGATGTTTAAAATCTGGGTGGGGCTTATGTAACATCTTAATAGGGGAAGGGCACTGATAGGAAAATAAATGACTTTTTGAAAAGATTAATGGGCCCTGACAAGAGCAGAAGGGAGATTCAGTTTTGGGATAGTAGCTGTGGAGACCTCATCTCCAGGGGTAAGAGTCAACCTTCCCTACGTTGACTGCTCCAGTTCAGTTCAGTCTCTCAGTTGTGTCCAACTCTTTGCATCCCATGGACTGCAGCATGCCAGGCCTCCCTGTCCATCACCAACTCCCGGAGTTTGCTCAAACTCATGACCATCAAGTAAGTGATGCCATCCAGCCATCTCATCCTCTGTCGTCCCCTTCTCCTACTGCCCCCAATCCCTCCCAGCATCAGGGTCTTTTCCAATGAGTCAGTTCTTCACATCAGGTGGCAAAAGGACTGGTGCTTCAGCATCAGTCCTTTCGATGAATATTCAGGACTGATTTCCTTTAGGATGGACTGGTTTGATCTTCTTGCAGTTCAAGGGACTCTCAAGAATTTTCTCCAACACCACAGTTCAAAAGCATAAATTCTTAAGTGCTCAGTCTTCTTTATGGTCCAACTCTCACATTCATATATGACTACTGACCTGCCTCTTGAGAAACCTATATGCAGGTCAGGAAGTAACAGTTAGAACTGGACATAGAACAACAGACTGGTTCCAAGTAGGAAAAGGAGTACATCAAGGCTGTATATTGTCACCCCGCTTATTTAACTTACATGCAGAGTACATCATGAGAAACGCTGGGCTGGAAGAAGCACAAGCTGGAATCAAGATTGCCGGGAGAAATATCAATAACCTCAGATATGCAGATGACACCACCCTTATGGCAGAAAGTGCAGAGGAACTAAAAAGCCTCTTGATGAAGGTGAAAGTGGAGAGTGAAAAAGTTGGCTTAAAGCTCAACATTCAGAAAACGAAGATCATGGCATCTGGTCCCATCACTTCATGGGAAACAGATGGGGAAACAGTGGAAACAGAGTCAGACTTTATTTTTTGGGCTCCAAAATCACTGCAGATGGTGACTGCAGCCATGAAATTAAAAGACGCTTACTCCTTGGAAGGAAAGTTATGACCAATCTAGATAGCATATTCAAAAGCAGAGACATTACTTTGCCAACAAAGGTCCGTCTAGTCAAGGCCATGGTTTTTCCAGTGGTCATGTGTGGATGTGAGAGTTGGACTGTGAAGAAGGCTGAGCGCCGAAGAATTGATGCTTTTGAACTGTGGTGTTGGAGAAGACTCTTCAGAGTCCCTTGGACTGCAAGGAGATCCAACCAGTCCATTCTGAAGGAGATCAGCCCTGGGGTTTCTTTGGAAGGAATGATGCTAAAGCTGAAACTGCAGTACTTTGGCCACCTCATGCAAAGAGTTGACTCATTGGAAAAGACCCTGATGCTGGGAGGGATTGGGGGCAGGAGGAGAAGGGGACGACAGAGGATGAGATGGGTGGATGGCATCACTGACTCGATGGACGTGAGTCTGAATGAACTCTGGGAGTTGGTGATGACAGGGAGGCCTGGCATGCTGCGATTCATGGGGTCACAAAAGAGCTGGATACAACTGAGTGACTGAACTGACTGGAAAAAGTATAGCTTTGACTAGATAGACCTTTGTCAGTAATGTCTCTACTTTTTAATATGCTGTCTAGGTTTGTCATAGCCTTTCTTCCAAGGAACAAGTATCTTTTAATTTCATGGCTGCAGTCACCATCTGCAGTGATTTTCAAGCCCAAAAATAAAGTCTGTCACTGTTTCCATTGTTTCCCATCTATTTGGCATGAAGTGAAGGAACCGGATATCATGATCTTCATTTTCTGAAAGTTGAGTTTTAAGCCAGCTTCTTCACTCTTCTCTTTCACCTTCATCAAGAGGCTCTTTAGTTCTTCTTTGCTTTCTGCCATAAGGGTGGTGTCATCTGCATATCTGAGGTTATTGATTTTTCTCCGGGAAGTCTTGATTCCAGCTTGTGCTTCATCCAATCCAGCATTTCACACGATGTACTCAGTATATTAAGTTAAATAAGCAAGGTGACAATATACAGCCTTGACGTACTCCTTTCTCAATTTGGAACCAGGTCGTTGTTTCGTGTCCAATTCTAACCATTGCTTTTTGACCTGCGTACAGATTTCTCAAGAGACAGGTTAGGTGGTCTGGTATCCCATCCCTTTAAGAATTTTCCACAGTTTGTCGTGACCCACACATTTCAAAGGCTTTAGCACAGTCAATAAAGCAGATGTTTTTCTGGAATTCTGCCCCAGGAAGGGGATTTACAACTGAGTTCTTCAAGGAAGCTCCACTTTTAGGCAGATAAAGAAATCTCAGGAACTCAAATGTTTTCTTCTCAAAATAATTTTTATACCATGAGAGCTTATTTCTGGATCTCTTTATATGTCAAGACAATAGCAAGAGAAGAGAGAGACTGGGCTCAACTCTGAATACAACAAGGATAAGTGGAGATTTATAACCAAAAAAAAAAAAAAAAGAATAAAACTTTCGTGTTTCAAAGGGTAACATCAAAAAACTGAAACGAATACCAACAGAATATATATAAATCATATATATCTGCTAAAGGGGCTTGTATCTAGAATACATTAAAAAAACTACTAAAACTCAACTGTAAAATGGACACAGGAACTGAATAGCTTTCCAAAGAAGATACTGGATTGCTCCACATCATTAAGAGGAAATGCAAATCAAAACCACAATGAGATACCTGCTCACACCCACTAGAATGGCTATAAACAATTATCATTCAATCAAAAATAAATAATTTTTTTTAAAAAACAGACAATAACAAGTGTGGGCAAGGATGTAAAGAATTAAAATCTTCATACACTGATAGCAAGAATGCAAAATGGTGTAACAGTTTTGAGATTTCCTCTAACAGTTAAATGGAGTTAGTATCTGATCCAGCAATTCCATTCCTAGGTATATACTCAAGAGAAATAAAAACATATGTCGGTATATAAACTTATACATGAATGCTTATTACAGTATTACTCAATAATAGATAAAATGGCAACAACCCAGATGCCCATCAATTAATCAATGGATAAAATACAGTCTACCCATATAATGGAGTATTTGGCAATAACAAAAATGAAGTATGATATATACTTCAAAATTGTGAACTTTGACAACATCAAGCTAAAGACACGATTACAAAGAATCAAATATTCAAAGATTCCACTAATATGAAATGTACTGAATAGGGAGATCTACAGAGACAGAAAGCAGATTAATGGTTGAAGTGGGGAAGGGAAAGGGGAATGAGATGTTAGGGGGTACTGGGTAAGAGGTGTTGGGTTTCTTTGAGGGGTAATGAAATGTTCTAAATTGACTGCAGTAGCAAATGCACAATTCTGTAAATATACTAAACCACTGAGCTGCACACATTAAATTAGTGAACTGTATGGTATGAACTATACCTAAACAAAGACGTTTACAATACCAGTGGGATGAAAGTGATAATAAATCATACAAGCAAAGAAGAGAAGTCTGAAAGTGTACACCTGGAATAAGGAAACCTCTGAAAAATTTCACTTGAGCTAAATTTTGAAAATGATGCACAAAGTTGCCCACAGAGCAAACCAGAAGAGGACTGCAGGTGAAATTAAAAGCATGTGCAGATGCACAGACATGCAAGAGAATATGACAGTCCTGGATAATTTCACACAGCCAGAACTCAGCAATTCTGTTGTGAAGTAACTAAACATTCTGCTGCAGAGGGAAACAGAGACAGATTCACCAAGAGCCATGAACGCTCAACTTTATTGTTTTTAACTTGCATTTATTTATTTTGGCCTTGCTGGGTCTTTGTTGTTGCAAGGACTTCTCTAATTGTGGCACAAGGGTTTAGTTGCCCCGTGGCATGTAGGATCTGTGACCAGGGATTGAACCCATGTCCCGTGTACCGGGAGATCCTTAACTGGACCACCAGGAAAGTCCTTCAATTTATTTTTTCTTGTAAGCAAGGTGAAGTTAACATTCTAACCAAGGGAATAAAATGATCAAATGTGTTTTACATAAACTATTTTGACAGTTCCTGGAGGACAGACTGAAAAAGGTAGGAATGGAGTTAAGAGATTGATTCAGAGGCTACGATATTAATTTAAGAAAAAATAATGAGCTCTTTTTTGTGGCACCTCGGAGGTGGTGAGCAGCTTCAGGATGAAACTGAAGATCTCCTTCCCAGACATTAGATGCCAAAAGCTCATTGAAGACAATGAGAGTGAACTTTGTACTTTATGAGACACGTGTAGTCACAGAAGTTGCTGCTAATGCTCTGGGGGAAGAATGCAAGGGTTAGTTCTGTGGCAAGTCAGTGGTGGGAACGACAAACAGGTTTCCACGTTTTTTCACCTATGGCCATGTCCATCTGCTACTAATGGGCAGTCCTGCAAAGACCAAGAAGACCGGAAAGAAAGTGCAAACATGTTCAGGGTTACACTGTGGACACCCATCTAAGTGTTTTCAATTTGTCGTTTTTTTTTAAAGGGAGAAAAGGAATATTCCTGCAGGCACTGATACTGCTGTGGCTCAACAACTGGGAACCAAAACAGAACTCCCAAACTGCTAGAATTACCAAACTTTTCAATCTCTCTAAAGACCATAATGCTCTCAAGCACGCTGTGAGAAAGCCCCCAAACAAACAGGGTCCGAAACTTAGGGCCAAGGCACACAAGAGTCAGTGTCTGTATTTCACATGTTCTGCAACACAAACATCAGTATATTACCCTGAGGGAACAGTGTACCAAGAAAAATAAAGGCTGACTGCAGAATATGCTAAACTTGTGGCCAAGAAAATGGAGGAGGCCAAAGAAAAATGCCAGAAAGAGACTACCAAGAGAGGGAGGCTGTCCTCTCCAAGAGCTTCCACCTCTGAGGCCAGTCAAAACTAAGATGTGAGTTGGTTCCAGGACAGAGGTGACCCGACTGCCTGAGGCTCATTTGGCAGGTGCAGAAGTCTCCATGCCCTTCCCAATCATGTCTGAACCAATCCGAGTCCTTGTGACTGGAGGAGCTGTTCAAATTGCATATTCACTGTTGTACAGTATTGGAAATGGATCTGTCTTCAGTAAAGAATGGCTTATCATTCTCGGCTGTTGGCTATCACTCCCATAATGGGTGTCCTGATGGAGCTACAAGACTGTGCCCTGCCCCTCCTGAAAGATGTCATCACAACAAAGAAGAGATTGCCTTCAAAGACCTGGATGTGGCCACTCTTATGGGCTCCATGCCAAGAAGGGATGGCATGGAGTGGAAAGATTTACTCAAAGCAAATATGAAAATCTTCAAATGCCAGGGTGCAGCCTTGGACAAATATGCCAAGAAGTCAGTTAAGGCTATGGTGGTGGGAAACCCAGCCAATACTAACTGCCTGATTATCTCTAAGTCAGCGCCATCCATCCCGAAGGACAACTTCAGTTGCTTGACTCGTTTGGATCACAACCGAGCTAAAGCTCAGACTGCTCTTAAACTTGGAGTGACTTCTGATGATGTAAAGAATGCCATCATCTGGGGAAACCATTCCTCAACTCAGTATCCAGATGTCAACCATGCCAAGGTAAAACTGCAAGGAGTGGAAGTTGGTGTTTATGAAGCTCTGAAAGATGACAGCTGGCTCAAGGGAGAATTCATCAAGGCCGTGCAATAGCATGATGCTGCTGTCATCAAGGTGCAGAAACTGCCCAGTGCCACATTAGCTGCAAAAGCCATCTGTGACCACGTCAGATACATCTGGTTTGGAACCCCAGAGGGAGAGTTTGTGTCCATGGGCATTATCTCTGATGGCAACTCCTATGGTATTCCTGATGATCTCCTTTACTCGTTCCCTGTTACAATCAAGGATAAGACCTAGAAGGTTGTTGAAGGTCTCCCTATTAATGATTTCTCACGTGAGAAGATGGATCTTACTGCAAAGGAACCAGCAGAAGAGAAAAAAACTGCATTTGAATTTCTTGCCTCTGCCTGACTAGACAATCATTTCAATGTTACTAAATGCTCCAAAGCTGAAGAACCTAACTTTCATCTTTGACTCTAGTGCGAAATAATAATGCCATATTTAAATTACTTGTGAAAAACAACACACTTTAAAGATTGTGTGCTTCTTGGTACAAGTTTGTAATGGTACATGTTTATTATCATACTGTTACTGCCGCATTCTAAAATAAATATATATTCAAGTGAAAAGAAAAACAAAACTAAGATGTTCTCAGAGTAACAATAAGGTCAGATGTTAAAAAAAGAAAAGAAACAACAACAAATAGGAGGAGCTACACTAAACCGGAAGCAATAAGCATACAGGAGAGGAGACAATGTGAGGAAAAAAATTAATTTTAATAACTAATGGAGAGAAAAGAAAAACTAATTAAGGAATGAAAATCAGGAGTAAGGTCAAACTTCAGATGTTGATTTGAGGGTAACCAACGTTGAATAGAAACCATAGAAATGAATGACACTGTGCAAGAAAAGCTCCGAATGGAAAGGGTAGGGGGGAGACAAAATACTGTGGAATAGTTTTTCCTCAAATTGAACCATCCCTATAAAACCAATTCACATTAGTAAAATCCATAATTAGTGTATTAAGAAACTAACCATAAAGGTCAATACTACTTCATGAAAAAATTAGATGGCTCTAAAAAGAAAAGGGTGATAATTTCAGTCTCATTTAATCTTTTCAACTGAAAAGTTTTTACAGTTTCAGCCTAAACACAGCAGAGGAAAAGGAATAACAACATACTTCATACCTACCTAGCCTGAGCTAGTTCTAAACAGTTAACATCTATTAATTCATTTAATCCTCACCAGCAACCATGTGACCAAGGTATGAAATCTCCTTTCCTAGAAAGTGAGGCATAAAGAGGTTAAGTAATTTGCCCAAGGCTAAAAGGCCCATAAGGTGTGGGACAAGGACTAACAAAGCTCCAGAGGCCACATGTTTTACCACTGTAGTGGCTCTCAAAGTCAAGTACTAGGCTTTCAGGGTGAAAACAAAAAAAATGTTGGTTCAAATGTTGGGTCTACCACAAGCTTTCGCATATTGGTAACTTAAGCAATTCGGTCTGTCTCCTCAGCCATAAGAAGGAAATAATGATAGCATCATAGGATTATTGTTAAGTATTTTAAGTCATAAATACCACACACCCAATTATTACCTTCCATGACTTGCTTGGTGGTTCAGATGGTAAAGAATCTAACTGCAATGTGGGAGACCTGGGTTCAGTCCCTGGATTGGGAAGATCCGCTGGAGAAGGGAACAGCTACCCACTCCAGTATGCTTGCCTGGAGAACTCCACGGACAGAGGAGCCTGCCAGGATACAGTCCATGGGGGTTGCAAGAAGTCGGACACGACTGAGCAACTTTTACTTTCACTTACTACCAAACAATAATAATAAACATATACTGAGCACATATTGGCAGACATCAAGACACAACCAAAGACACTTCACACAGACTATTTTATCTGATCTTCAAAATAGTCTCAAAAAGAATCATTACTCTCCTAGCCATTTTTACAGGTTAGCAAACAGATTCGAAGAGATGAAGAGACTTGTGCATGGTTGTGTTGTATGGTAAAATGACTATAAAATGGCTCCAATTCTCCACCCCTCCTAGATCCAACTCCTGGCAATGTGATAATGCAGCTCCCCCCACCAAGAGGTAGAGCTGATTTCCCCATATCCTGAATGTCGTCTGGCCTCACAACTTGACTTGAACCAACAGAACGTGGCAGAAAAGATGTTGTGTCAGTTCCCAGGGTGAGGTCTACTTGTTTCCTCTCTATCCTAGGTGACATCAACTCAGCTGAAATGAGCCAAATCTAGCCCAGATGATCGGAACCATCCATGTGACCTACAGATTTATGAGTAATAACACGCACTCTGATGAGTAATCACACACACTCATTTTAAGCCACTGACATGGGGGTGGGGGGATTGCTACAGAGCAATAGTTAACTGAAACTTAGGATAAGCGTGACTATAGCCATGAAATTAAAAAACGCTTACCCCTTGGAAGGAAAGTTACGACCAACCTAGACAGCATATTCAAAAGCAGAGATATTACTCTGCCAACAAAGGTCTGTCTAGTCAAAGCTATGGTTTTCCCAGAAGTCATGTATGGATGTGAAAGTTGGACTATAAAGAAAGCTGAGTGCTGAAGAATTGATGCTTTTGAACTGTGGTGTTGGAGAAGACTCTTGAGACTCCCTTGGACTACAAGGAGATCCAACTAGTCCATCCTAAAGGAGATCAGTCCTGGGTGTTCATTGGAAGGACTGATGTTGAAGCTGAAACTCCAATACTTTGGCCACCTGATGCAGAGAACTGACTCACTGGAAAAGACCCTGATGCTGGGAAAGATTAAAAGTGGGAGGAGAAGGGGACGACAGAGGATGAGATGGTTGGATGGCATCACCGACTCAATGGACATGAGTTTGGGTAAACTCCGGGAGTTGGTGATGGACAGGGAGGCCTGATGTGCTGCGATTCATGGGGTCGCAAAGCGTCGGATGTGACTGAGCGGCTGAACTGAACTGAGGGATGAAATTTAAAGCCAGGTAGTCTGACTCTAGGCTCACCCTCCTAATCACTGCATTATTATAATTTCTAGTTTCAGAGTAGATATGACACACAATGCTACTATACTATTTTCAGTTGTGAAAATAAATGAAGTCATTTATGTTCATTGTTCTGTATTCTTTAATTTATAAAAGCTCAAAATAGTAAATGTAAGTCTCACCCTAGAGGTAAACAAACAAGTAAAAAAATCTAAAAAGTATATCAGATCTAGATTCAGAACTCAACTGTTACCAACCACCAGTCCATTATTAAATACTGGATAGTGAAAAGTAAAAAAGAAAAAAAATAATGCACATTTTGAATATATTTACACTTCTTTCAAAATAAATATTTAGTACAGGGTATCCTGATTAACTCCCCAAGTATTATGATATGTGCCTATATTAATTTGTATTAACTGTCACTCTAAACTAATTCACTTTGCTTCCCAAATCACTGACACACATAACACACCACATCACTTAGCCACCTATATGCATCTATGGCCATACTGTTCCTTTGTTAGATTTTAGTTTCCACCAAAGAATGCAGAAATGATTCCATTAAACTGGAAGTTAAGACTGCCACCCAGCCACTTTGGGTTATTCATGCCAATGAATCAACAAACAAAGAAGGGGTTACAGAACCGATTAGGGTGACTGACCTCACAATCAAGGGGAAGTCTAGTGCCTACTACACAAGAGGGGCTCCCAGAAAGTATGTCTGGAATGCAGGAGTTTCTCTGGGAGGCCACTTAGTATTTCCATGTACTGTGATTAAAGTCAATGGAAACAATCAGGCAGGACTGCTAATGACCCAGACCCTTAAGGAATGAAGAGTCATTCATTGATGAATGACTGAAGAGTCAACCATCAGGCAAGAAACCACCATGAGCTGAGATACTGCCAAGAGAGGGAATACGGAGTGACAGCAGAAAGTAATTATAGACAGCAACTACTACAACATGACTAGTTGTAGAAATGAAAATTCTAATGAGTATTCTTATGATACAAAATATTTCTACTTATATTAACCGATTTATCTCCCTTTTGATAATCATCTGATAGTACCTAATCACATATCATATCTTGGTATCTGAATTACAGGAAGTTAAGTAGAAAATGTGACACAGGTAGAAAGGAAATTAACCCACCTATGGATAAAGAGATTTTGTATTCTCTCTTAAAGAGAGGATTTGTATGTTATCAGATGAACAAAGGATAGTTGAGTTACGTTCACCAGAAGTATAGTTTCACAACTGTCTTTATCTGTAAGATAAATACGATGAAAAGAGGTGTGCATTGGTGCCACGGTGACAAAGGATGGTCTGTGATGGCTTTTTAACTTGCTGGGTAGCAATTATATTTTTCCAAATACATTTTTCACAGTTCTGGGTTTGGTTCAGTTCAGTTCAGTTGCTCAGTCGTGTTCGACTCTGCAACCCCAGGGACTACAGCATGCCAGGCCTCCCTGTCCATCACCAACTCCCAGAGCTTGCTCAAACTCACATCCATCGAGTCGGTGATGCAATCCAGCCATCTCGCCCTGTTGACCCCTTTTCCTCCTGCCATCTATCTTTCCCAGCATCAGGGTCTTCTCCAGTGAGTCAGTTCTTTGCATCAGGTGCCCAACGTGTTGGGAGTTTCAGCTTCAGCATCAGTCCTTCCAATGAATATTCAGGACTGATCTCCTTTAGGATGGACTGGTTGGATCTCCTTGCAGTTGAAGGGACTCTCAACAGTCTTCTCCAACACCACAGTTCAAAAGCATCAATTCTTTGGCGCTCAGCTTTCTTTATAGTCCAACTCTCACAATCATACATGACTGTCGAAAAAACCATTATTTTGACTAGATGGACCTTTGTTGGCAAAGTAATTAATGTCTGTGCGTTTTAATATGCTGCCTAGGTTGGTCATAACTTTTCTTCCTTTTAATTTCATGGCTGTAGTCACCATCTGCAGTGATTTTGGAGCCCAAAGAAATAGTCTTGTCACTGTTTCCACTGTTTCCCCATCTATTTGCCATCAAGTGATGGGACCAGATGCCATGATCTTAGTTTTCTGAATGCTGAGCTTTAAGCCAACTTTTTCACTCTCCTCTTTCACTTTCATCAAGAGGCTTTTTAGTTCCTCTTCACTTTCTGCCATAAGGATGGTGTCATCCGCATATCTGAGGTTACTGATATTTCTCCCGGCAATCTTGATTTCAGCTCGTACATCATCCAGCCCAGCACTTCACATGATGTATTCTGCATGTAAGTTAAAAAAGCAGGGTGACAATATACCCTGACAATATAGAATTGGCTTAAAAAAAAAAAAAATCAATCCCCACGAGATACAGAAGACAAAAGAAAAGCAGCCACCAGGTTTGGAATGCTAAAGTTCAGGGGTTATGGCAGCCCTCACACATTGTCAAGGATCTCTGGCTCACCTTCATGGGCACAGGGCGGCAACCGGCCTACAGTTTTCCTAGCTTCTGTCAGATCCCCATCTCTCCTTTGCCAAGTAATACTGAGGCAGGCCTTTGTGCATCTGCACAGTTAGGTGTATCACACCTACTGCAGGATACCTACATCATCAAGGTTACAGGTGTGGAGGCAGTGAGAGCCATGAAGGTTCAAGTCTGGGCTCACAGGTTTCAACTCATTTCTATAAGTTCCGAAAATTCTTTGTAGTTCCAGGTTAACCTTACTCTCCATCACTCCATGTCCGTGTTCAGTTCCCACTTACCAGCCCTGCTGACATCAAGCCCAGCATCAGATTTAGTGTATATAACCAGTTCCTACAACTGGGAAACATTCAAAAGAAGAAAATCATGGCATCCGGTCGCACCCCTCCATGGCAAACAGATGGGGGAAAAGTGGAAACAGTGACAGATTTTATTTTCTTGGGTTCCAAAATCACTGCGGATGGTGACTACAGCCATGAAATTAAAAGAAACTTGCTCCCTGGAAGACAAGCTATGACAAACCTAGATACATATTAAAAAGCAGAGGCATCAGTTTTCCAACAAAGGCCTGTATAGTCAAAGCCACAGTTTTTTCAGTAATCATATACAAATGTGAGAGCTGGACCATAAAGAAGGCTAGGCCAGAAGAATTGATGCTTTTCAACTGTGGTGCTGGAGAAGACTCTTGAGAGTCCCTTGGGCAAAGAGGTCAACACATTTCAGTACTTTTTTTTTATAAATACCAAGAGAAGTAAAAGTCAAACACACCTGAAAACCACGTTTTCTTCCAATAGTACCTAGTCCTGGGTTCCACTGCTATCTATCAGAGGCTGGTGCTAAGAAAGTGGAAAAGAAACAGCAGAAGAAATATGGCTGTCCCTTTCACAAGTTTTTGCAAACACTGTTCAGCTCCAGGCTTTTCATTAAATAACTACCTACTTAATCCAAATACATGATGTAATAATACTGTGAGTCTCTATCTTATTCTAAAAACACAGGCCTAAAACAAGGTGTGTGTTAAGTCAGCAACTGTGCTTCAGGCCAGGTGAAATGAATGAAAATGAGTCTGAAGAATTCTAACAGCTTTTATCAACTCATTAACCCTTCCTCATAAAACAATTATTAAAAAAATTCTGGGTAAAATACTTTTAAAAATGATTTGAAGGCAGAAGAAAGCACCAAGAGTAGGAAGAAATTGGAAATTTGACCACTGAAAGAAGGGAAGTACATTGGAAGAGGTTCAAAGTTACACAGCTTTTTCCCTGAGGGTACTCCCCATCTACAATGGCACAAGACTACTAGAACTCAAGCAAAAAGCTGCAGGCTTATTAATGTCATGGCCACAGAGTGGTTAAAAATTTAGAGGGCGAATTCAGAAAATGAGTGAGTCACAGAAGCAGAAACCTCAAAAACTAATACAAACTCCTTCCAATTCCTCACTGACCCCTGAGTTGAGTATGCTCACAGAAGACTCTAAGGAGCCCAATGGAAACAAGAGGAAAGCTAAAAGAGCCTTTGAGCAGCAATCTCAGCTGCTCACACTGCAGAGGAGACAGGAACCTGGCCAAGTCATGAGGGCTTAAAAACACCTCAGGTGCTCTACAGACCCATCTGAGTCTGCACAAGCTCAAGGTGATCAAGCAGTTAGTTAATTACACTCATCAGAAGAAAAGAGAATTTGGAGATAAATCATCCACAGTGTCCACTCTACAATCAAAACTTTCTAGACATGAAATGTAGCAGGGAAATGTGACCTACTGTCAAGAACGGGAAAAAAGCAATGAATTTTAAAAAACATGAAACAATTTAGAGGAAAGGATTAACAAGCAAAGACTTTAAGCTGCAATAAATTTGTTCAAAGACTTAATGGAAAGCACGGTCACAATAATCTCAATAGATAAATGTAAATAGTTAAAAAATGAAGTACTTGAGGCTGGTGGCCTGGAGGCTCAGAAGTAAAGAATTCACCTGCCAATGCAGGCGACACAGGTTCAAGCCCTGGTCTGGGAAGATTCCACCTGCCAAGGAGCAACTGAGCCCGTGTAGCACATCTACTGAGCCTGTGCTCTAGAGCCCACAGGCAGCAACTGCTGAGCCCGTGTACCACAGCTTCTGAAGCCCACGCACCCTGGAGGCTGTGCTCCACAATAAGCCCACGCACCACCGCTAGAGAGGGGCTCCCACTCGTTGCAACTAGACAAAGTCCAAGTTCAGGAACGAAGACCCAAGCACAGCCAAAAGATATTTTTTAAAAAATGAAATACTTGAACTGAAAAGTACATTATTTTAAAGTGGGTTTAGAGATATCTGCATCCCTGTGATCACTGCAAAATTATTCACAATATCCAAGGCATGGAAATAACCTAAATATCCATCAGTGGATGAATGAATAAAGATGTTGTGTATATATTCAAGAGAACATGAGCCACAAAAAAGGAGATTTTATCATTTTGTACAACAGGGATGAACCTTATGGACATTATGTTAAGTGAAATAAATCAGACAGAAAAATAAATACCGTGTGATCTCACTTTTACATGGAATCTAAAAATTCGAACTCATATAAACAGAGTTGACAGGGTGAGGGGGAGTGAGAAGAAATGGAGAGATTTTTGTCAAAGAGTACAAACTTTCAGTTTCAAGATAAATTGTTCTGGGGCTCTCATGTACAGAATGGTGACTACAGTTAACAATACTGTACTGTGTGCTTGAAAGCTGCTGAGAGTAAATCTTAAATATTCTCACCACACATACAAAGTAATGTTAACTATGTAAGATGACAGATGTGTTAGCCCACCTAACTATGGTAATGACTTAACAATATATACATACGTATCATGCTATATATCTTACACTTATCCAATATTACTTGTCAATTACATCTCAATGAAATTGGAAATTAAGTATTTATAAATATATGGGGGTGGAGAATGGGCTTGACAGCATATTAGAAGCAATATAAAAAAGAGGTAGTGACTGTGAAGACAAATCTGTATAAGTCACTCAACTGGAAGAACTGAGGGGAAAAGACTGAAAAAATCAAAAACAAGAGAGACTCACAGACCCATAGTACATTTTTTTTTTCCTAATAATTTTACTTCCCTTATTTGTCTGTGCTGGGTCTTCGTTGCTGTAAGGGCTACTCTCAGGTTGCAGTACGCAGTCTTCTCATTGTGGTGGCTTCTCTCATTGCCAAGCACAGGCTCTAGGGAACAAGGGCTTCAGCAGTTGCAGTGAGTGAGCTCAGCAGTTGTGGCTCCTGGGCTCTAGACCAAAGGCTCAGCAGTCATGGTGCACGGGCTGAGTTGACCTGAGGTATGTGGGATGTTCCTCAATAAGGGATTGAACCTGTGTCCCCTGCATTGGCAGGAAGATCATCTTACCACTGAGCCAGCAGGGCAGCCCCCCATAGTACTTTTAAGCAAAAGATCAAAAATCTCAAAGAGAAGAGAGAATGAGGCAGAAAAATCATTTTAAATAATGGTCAAAAAACTGGTGAAAAAATCAATTTGCAAATCCAATGAGCTCAACTCTAAGCAGAGTAACAAATGAGAGAAAAAGAAAAAAGAATATCAAACTGTCAAAAATTAAAGATGTAATGGATACCAGAAGACAATTAAAAAAGGATCTTTAAAGCAATTAAAGACTGTCAACCCAGAATCTACATCCAGCAAAAATATTCTCAAAAAATGAGAGTAAATATATATATATATAAACATTTACTAAGAGTAATATAATTTTAAATTATAATTATAAAAATGTAAGAGTAATATATTTACTCTTAATAAATGTATGTATATCTACTCTGAGTGTGTGTGTGTGAACATACATAAGCTGAAGACTTTAATCACTAGACCTAAACATTATGCCGTGTTAAAAGAAAATTCTTCAAGTTGAAAGGAAATGACATCAAATGAAACTTAGATCTATACATATAAAGAAAATCCAAAATAATTATGTAATTAAAAAGACTCTCGTTTCTCTCCCTAAAAAAAGGCAAATGACTAAAGCAAAAATAGCAATGTGTTGAAGCAAAAGTTAACATACCAATAGTACAAAAGTTAAATGTAATTACGTTTTTTAAGGTTCTTTCATTTTACATCAAGTGGAATAATGTTAATAGTAAGTGAACTGTAAAAGCTAATCATGAATACTGGAATCCCTACAGCAGCCACTTATACAAAGCCATACAGCTTAAAAAGCCCAATGGCAATTTATTTTTAAAAATCTGATCAACATAAAAGAACTGTGGGCAGTAAGAGAAGGAAGAGAGGAGACAAACTGATAAAACAGAGTAATATGGAAGACTTTTAACCATATAAATAACATTAAATGTAATGTTACCAAATCCTCCACTCAGAAGCAGAGATTATTAGATATGGTTACTATTAAGGGAGGGAAGGAGGAAGGAAGGAAAGGAATAAATCCATTAAATATATGCTATCTAAAAGAAACATACTTTTAAAAACAAAGACACAATCAGGTTAAACATATAATAATCAAAAATTATACACCATGAATATAAATAGTAAACACAAGGGAAATGGTATGAATAAATCAATTAAGTGAATAAATTAATAAATAAAGCCAACAAAGTTATTGGAAGAAAATAAATCCACAGTTATATTTGCTAATTTTAATAACCCCCCTCTCGCAGCTACTGAAATGATTATAAAGCAATTCATAGGCAATAAATCAGGTGCAGCAAACTACAGGACCGCTACCCATCTCTGTAAATAAAGTTTTATTAGAATGCTGCCACACTCATTTATTTACATATTGCCACGTTACTTTTGCACTACAAGGGCAGGGTAGTTAAAACAGAAACTGTGTAATTCACAAAACCTAAAATATTTCCTATACTGCCCCTTGCAGGATGTTTTCTGACCTCAAATATCAATTATTACTATTTACCAACTTGACTTAATTATATAAGACCATATATCACACCATAAAATAAGTCCACATTTTAAAAGATGAAAATTTTTCAGAGTTTAATCTGTAATTACAACAGAAATACATTAAAAAAAATCAATTACAGGGACTTCCCCAGTGGTCCAGTGGTTAAGGCTCCACACTTCCACTACAGGGAGTGCGGGTTCAATCCCTGGTCGTCAGGAAAGTAAGATCCCACATGCCACACAGCGTGGCCAAAAAAAGAAATCAATTACACAAGCTATTTGGGAAAAACCAAAATATTTGAAAATTAAGCAACACACTTCTAAAAAAATTCATGAGTTAAGGAAATCAGAAAATAGTTTGAACTGATAATGAAAATATATAGAAATGTGTGGAAAATATAACTTTTTAAGTGCTTATTTAAAAAAAGAACTCAAATTTAAACATCTAAGTTTCCGAATTAAATATATAAATTTCTAGCTTAAGGAGCCAGGGGTTAAAAGAATACATTAAGCCAACAGAAGATAAGAGTGAAGGAAACTATCAAGATAGGCACAAGTCAATTAAATTATTGAAACCAAAAGCTGTGGAAAGAAATCAAATTGCTAAACTCATAGCAAGAATGACCAAGGAAAAAGAGCATTAAAAAGGGGTCACAACAGCTCCTACAAAATTTAAAAGGATCACAAGGGAAAATTAAAAACCTTCTGCCAAGAGGGTTGATAACCTAAATGAGATACATATATACCGCCTGTAGAAAAAAAAAGACAGAAAATCCATATAATCATATAACTCAACATTCAAAAAACTAAGATCATTTCATCCGGTCCCATTGCTGCTACTGCTGCTAAGTTGCTGTAGTCGTGTCTGACTCTGTGCGATCCCATAGATGACAGCCCACCAGGCTCCCCCATCCCTGGGATTCTCTAGGCAAGAATACTGGAGTGGGTTGCCATTTCCTTCTCCAATGCATGAAAGTGAAAAGTCAAAGTGAAGTTGCTCAGTTGTGTCCAACTCTTAGCCACCCCATGGACTGCAGCCTACCAGGCTCCTCCATCCATGGGATTTTCCAGGCAAGAGTACCGGTCCCATTACTTCATGGCAAATAGATGGGAAAACAATGCAAACAGTGACGGACTTTATTTTCTTGGACTCCAAAATCACTGCAGATGGTAACTGCAGCCATGAAATTAAGACACTTGCTCCTTGGAAGAAAAGTTATATGACAAACTTAGAAAGCATATTAAAAAGCAGAGACATCACTTTGCTGACAAAGGTCGGTCTAGTCAAAGCTATGGTTTTTTCAGTAGTCGTGTATGGATGTGAGAGATGGACCATAAAGAAGGCTGAGCACCAAAGAACTGATGCCTAACTGTGGTGTTGGAGAAGACTCTTGAGAGTCCCTTGGACAGCAAGGAGATCAAACCATCAATCTTAAAAGAAACCAACCCTGAATATTCATTGAAAGAACTGATGCTGAAGCTGAAGCTCCCAGAACTGACTCAATGGAAAAGACCCTGATGCTGGGAAAGACGGAAGGCAGAAGATGAGAAGAGAGGATGAGATGGTTGGATGGCATCACCAACTCAATGGACACGAGTTTGAGCAAGCTCTGGGAGACGGTGAAGGATAGGGAAGCCAGGTGTGCTGTAGTCCATGGGGTCACAAAGAGTTTGGACACAACTTAGTGACTGAACAACGTAATTATATATTTACCAAAGAAATGAAATCTGTTAAAAAAAATTTCCCCGCCACACAACATAAAACCCCTCCATGCCTACATGGTTACCAAACATTAAAGAAATAACAGTAGTCATATATAAACTATTTCTGAAAACAAAAATTCTTTTAGAAAGCGAAACATGTTATCAAAAGGCATTACAAAAAATGATAATCATAGACCAACATTCCTCCCACACACAGACACCAAAATCCTTAACAAAATATTAACAGATCAAGTTCAGAAACAGATAAAAAGACAATATATTTACGACCAAATAAGATTAACTCAGGAATGCACAACTGGTTTAACTTTCAAAAATAAATAAATACAATTCACCATAATAACAGAATAAAGTCATCTCAGTAAATGAAAAAGGGGAACATCTGACAAAATTCAACACCCATCTATAAAAATTAAAATATCAGTAATCTGGAAATAGAAAGGAACACCCTCAATGTGATTTCTTTTAATCTACAGAAAAACCACTGCTGACATTCTATTTAATGTTAAGATACTGCTTTCCCCTTAAGATGTGGAACAAGACAAGACTGACTATTATTACCCTTTCTCTTCAACACTAAATTGAAAAGGCTAGATACAGCAATAAGGTAAGGCAAAGAAATAAAAAGCTTATAAAGATGGGAGAAAAGGGAGTAAAACTGTCTTATTAGTCACAGATGTGGTTATTTTTGCAGAGAAAATCCTAAAGAAGCCACAAAAAGGCAATTGGAACTTAGTTCAGCATGGTCAAAGTATATGCACACAAGAATTGTTACAACTACTGTATTTCTACATACTAGCAGCAAAAAATAAAATTTAGAAAATAGCATCAAGAAGAAAAATCTTCAGGAATAAATACAACTGCAAGATCTCTATGAAGATCATTAAAATGTTACATGAACAAAATTATATTACATAATAAGTGTATTACCATAACATATTGATACAGAAAAACCTATTTTACTCCACTGATGTAGAGGTCTTGTATATATACATACATGTATATAAAATTTGTTTACAGTACATATCAAAAAAGATGACCCAATAAAAGGAAAGGTAAACAACTGTATTAATCAGCCACTGATGTGTAATAAATTCCAAAACTTTAGCAGTTGAAAATATTTATTCTCTCACACAGTTTCCAAGGGTCAGAAATCCAGAAGCAGCTTAGCTGGTGGGTCTGGCTCAAGGGTTTCTCAGGAGGTTGCAAACTATAGTTGGGTCTACATTCAACTGAAGGCCAGAGGATCTGCTTCCAAGAGAAAGCCTCAGTCCTTGGTCACAAGGATGTTGGGAGACAATATTCCATTTGTCTTTCACATTTCTGCACACTTGCAGCTGAGGATCTCACTGCCCCTTGTTCCCGGCTTTCCAAAGATGTTTATAGATTGGGAAAGATTGGGAAAATAAAGTCTCCTTCAGAGCAAATAGCAGGTATGCTTACTGTGCATTAAAAAATGTCCAGGTGCCCTATGCTCAGAATTCCTTTGTAATGCAAGCTCTGCATGTGCAGCTGTCATCCGATCCTCTTCACATGAAGTGTGATCTGGAGACTGAGGAACTGGTGCAAAAATGCTCACAGCACCCAGGCCACTACAGTAGCTGTGACAATGACCTGTCTTCCGACTCAGACCCAAGATTCGTATGCCTTCTATCAGCATCCATGAAACTGCAGCAGGCTAACCTGTTAACTAGCGAGTAGGGTAAAATTTCAGTGGGCCTCTCTACAACATGGTAGCTGGTTTCTCCTACAGTTAGCAACGAGAGACAGAAAGTGACCAATACACAAGCCGCTGTGCCTTTTATAATCTAATTTCAGAAGGGACTTTAACCATATTCTACAGGTTACACAGACCAACCCTAAAATCATGTGCAAGGTAAATACAAAAGGGTGCAAATACAAGGAGGCAGGGATCAAGGGAAACCATGTTAAAGGCTCACTATCAAATTCAATATTGTTACAGGTCATTTCTCCCTAAATGTAATTCTAGAGCAACACAATCACAATCCCAATCAATATCCCAAAAAGTTTTTTTTCCATAGAAAATTCACAAACTGATTTTAAAATTTATATAGAAACACAAAGGAACTAGATGGCCAAAGAATATTAGAGGATTCACACAATTTGATTTCAAGACTTATGGCAACAGAGATAATAATAATACTAGCATAGGGGGACAATGAGATCAAAGAAACAAAATTGAGTCCAGAAACAGATCCACATGTGTGCACAAGCAATCCTAGACCAAAACACAACAGCAATTCAGTGTAGCAAAACAAAAAAATATTTTCCAACAATGATGTTGAAATTGGATATTTTTTTTAAATGAACCTCAATCCCTACTTCACACAACACACGATAGTTCAAGATGGACCACAGCCCCATCCATAAGACTATGAAATTTCTAAAATAAACAAGGGAAATTAGTTTCATGATTTCTGAGTATGCAAAAGCTTCTTAGAACTCAAATCTATTAAAGAAAAAGAACTGAACTGCATCAAAATTAAAAACTTTAGCTTATCAAAATACACTGGTAAGGAAAAGACAAACTTACAAACTGGGAGAAAACACTCCCAGGACATTGATGCTACAAAAAACTTGCATCAAGACTATATTAAGAATTCTTACACATCAATAATAGAAAGATAACCAATTCTTTTTAATATGCAAAAAACTTAAGAGGTATTCTACAAAATTATTAACAATTGTCAACCATATGAAACATCATTAGCTAGCAAGGAAATCCAAAATAAAACCACAAAATACCATTTCACATCCACTAAATAGCCAAAATTTAAAAGAATGACCATGGGCTTCCCTGGTGCTCAGTGATAATGAATGTGCCTGCCAATGCAGGAGACAGAAGTTTGATCCCTGATCCAGGAAGATCCCACATGCCCTGGAGCAACTAAGCCACGCGCCACCACTGCTGAAGCCTGTGTGCAAGAGCCCTTGCTTCACAGCAAGAGAAGCCGCAGCAATGAAGAGCCTGCGCATCGCAACTGGACAGTATTCCCCACTCGCCGCAATTGGAGAAAAGTCTTCACGCATCAAGGAAGACCCAGCATGAACAAAAATGAATCTAAAAAAAAAAAGATCATTCAAGTACTGGAAAGGATGTGGAGCAACTAGAAAACATAGTCACAGTGAAGAGTATTTAAGAGAAAATTCCAAAAAACTATGCAACAGTTTTTTACATAGTAAAACACACATCTGCTTGTTTTTTAATTTTATTTTTAAACTTTACAATATTGTATTGGTTTTGCCAAATATTGAAATGAATCCGCCATAGGTATACATGTGTTCCCCATCCTGAACCCTCCTCCCTCCTCCCTCCCCCTACCCTCCCTCTGGGTCGTCCCATTGCACCAGCCCCAAGCACCCAGTATCGTGCATTGAACCTGGACTGACGACTCGTTTCATACATGATATTATACATGTTTCAATGTTATTCTCCCAAATCTTCCCACCCTCTCCCTCTCCCACAGAGTCCAAAAAGACTGTTCTATACATCAGTGTCTCTTTTGCTGTCTCGTATACAGGGTTATTGTTACCATCTTTCTAAATTCCATATATATGCGTTAGTATACTGTATTGGTGTTTTTCTTTCTGGCTTACTTCACTCTGTATAATTGGCTCCAGTTTCATCCACCTCATTAGAACTGATTCAAATGTATTCTTTTTAATGGCTGAGTAATACTCCATTGTGTATATGTACCACAGCTTTCTTATCCATTCATCTGCTGATGGACATCTAGGTTGCTTCCATGTCCTGGCTATTATAAACAGTGCTGCGATGAACATTGGGGTACACGTGTCTCTCTCAATTCTGTTATGCCCAGCAGTGGGATTGCTGGATCATAAGGCAGTTCTATTTCCAGTTTTTTAAGGAATCTCCACACTGTTCTCCATAGTGGCCGTACTAGTTTGCATTCCCACCAACAGTGTAAGAGGGTTCCCTTTTCTCCACACCCTCTCCAGCATTTATTGCTTGTAGACTTTTGGATCGCAGCCATTCTGACTGGCGTGAAATGGTACCTCATAGTGGTTTTATTTGCATTTCTCTGATAATGAGTGATGTTGAGCATCTTTTCATGTGTTTGTTAGCCATCTGTATGTCTTCTTTGGAGAAATGTCTATTTAGTTCTTTGGCCCATTTTTTTATTGGGTCATTTATTTTTCTGGAATTGAGCTGTAGGAGTTGCTTGTATATTTTTGAGATTAGTTGTTTGTCAGTTGCTTCATTTGCTATTATTTTCTCCCATTCTGAAGGCTGTCTTTTCACCTTGCTAATAGTTTCCTTTGTTGTGCATTAAACCAACAATTCCAATCCTAGTAATTGACTCAAGAAAAATAAAAACATGTTTGCAAAAAGATCCATACAGGCCTTATTCTTAAAAATGAAAAAACTGAAAATAACTCAAATACCCATCAACAGAAGAAAAAATAAGCTTGACACATTCATCCAATGGCATATTACTCAGCAATAAAAAGGACTCTGACACATCCACCCTCACAGATGCGTCTGGAAATATATGTTAAACAAACAAAGCTAGATACCAGAAAAGAAGACACTGTACGAGGACCAAACAAAATACCTACAATGTTAGAATTCAGAGTTTTTGGGGGAGAGGGGAACTGAATGCAAAGGGTAACCAGTGAACTTTCTGGGATGAGATGAGAATGCTTTATCATCCTTTGGTTACCAGTTACATGAGTACAACTGTCACACCTAAAAGTCACATCTAAAACAACTAAGGTCTGTACATTTTATTGTATTTAATAAATATCTCAATGTAAAAATTAAATTTTTAAATAAATGAGTTCATAGTATTAATTTTCCTTTTTTTTCCTTTGTCCTGGGTTGTCTACATGTAGTGTATGTATACATGTATCAATGGGTTCTCGGTAATTATCTCTCATCATCTATGTGCCAAACACTAGGCTAGGTTCCGTAAGTCCGTAAGTTCATGCCCTCAAGAGGGTAACAATCTAGGGCAAAGAAATACACACCTAGTAACAGTACACAATGCGAGGGTTTCCATTATAAGGGTATACACAGGGGCCTGAGCGAAGACTCAGGCGACAGAAAAGCCTCTTCATTGGGTGGAGAATGACAAGCGCCAACTGTGGACATGTAGACAAGCAGGAACGGACCATCATAAACAGAGAAATACCCCACGCAAAGACACGGACAAAGGGTCGAACTCGACAAGGAGCTAGGAGCAGTCCAGTGTTCTGGGAGCTGGAGAAGCTATGAGGTGCCATCCTAACGCTACGGCCCTTGGGCTATGGAGCCAGTGAAGAGCCACTCGACAGTTTTAAGCAAGGGAATGATGCTTTCAAATTTGCAATTAGAACTATCACTTTGCTAACAGTGTGAATGACAGAAAGCCTAGAAGGGAGTAAAAATGGAAGCAATCTGTCAGAGGACAACTGCAACAAGCAAGTTGTTTCCTTTTAAAAATTCAACCAAGGCACATGGACTGAAGAGAAATTGAAGAATCCCCAAAATGGACAGGAAAATGACTAAAGATTCAGATCAGACAGTTCACAGAGAAAAAAAAATGAAGCTCAAAATGGCCCAAACAAATGAACGGATGCTCAACTTCACTCACAAGAAATGTAAAAAATGAAAGCTACACTGAGGTATCGTTTTTCACCTATTATACTGGCAAAAACCCAAAAAACTGGACTGTATGCTGTAATGACAAGGCTATGGGAAAACAAGTGTTCTCACACATACATTATTGTTTCAACCCCTATGAAGGGCGACAATATCTATCAAAATTGTATCTCATTTATTCTTTAACCCAGCAATTCCACTTCTAGGAAATGAATCTACAGACATGCCTGCATATGCACAAAATAACAGGGGTACAAGGTTGCTCATGCAGTATTTTTATAATAGTAAAAACTAGAAACAATCTTACTATATACATCACTGGGCTAGTTAAATCACAGTTCATAAACAAAATGAACACTGCAGCTGTGGAGAGGGACAGAGCACACATATAGCACTTTATATACTGATACTGAAGGTCTCCAGGGTGTACTGTTAAGTGAGGAAAATAAAAGGCAAAGCAGTTAAAGTTTCCAGCATTAGTGTAAAACGTGTGTTGGGGTAAGAGAAGGAATGGGGTGGGATAAATGTGTTTGTACAGGGCTGTATTTTTTTAAATCCTCAGAAGAATATAAGAAATCAATAATATTGGTAAACTACTGTAGGAGTCTAGGAAATATACAGATGAGGAAGGATACAGGTAAGAGACTTTTTATTGTAAGTCTCTTTTTGCTTTTTTACTTTTGAAGTATTACTGCATATATAGTGTTTAAAAAAAAAAAAAGACTTTGAAACTACTGTATCAGAATCAACAGGATTTGGTAACTCAAATTTGATTTAAGAAGTAAAGGAGATGGAGGGGTCAAGATAACACTCAGATTACTGACTTGATACAAATCTAGTCATTTAACTCTCAAAAAACAAAAATATCCTGTGTTAACCAGATGTTAAAGGAGACAGCAGTGCGGCTCAGCTGGGACATGCACTGGAGGTGCTGTGTCTGATGGTGCATGAGAAAAAGGACAGGAAACTGAAAAGAAAGGTTACGGAAGCCTTGGAAGGAAAAAAAGAAAACATTTTATATGAGCCTAATTTACCGAGGAACTATTTATTCTATACACGCAATTAACCTGGAGAATAAAACTAAAAAGGCAACTAACTCAAAGTGACAGCATGGCCACATAATCACATCCTGCTCTCACAGACACCAGGCTCTCACTACACACTTGTTTATTTCTTGTACTTAGGTAATTTGCCAAGTTCAGAACAGATTAGGAATACCAGTGCTTAGGACTCAGTCCTTTCACTGTTGAGGGTCCAGGCTCAATCCTTGGTCCAGGAACTAAGATCCCACAAGCCTCAAGTCTAAGCAAAAAATAGACAAGTTATCTTTTAAAAAAGAATGCAGGTGTAGCTACCAGAGGCAACCATTTGGGAGCAGCATGAGGCAGCAAAAAAAAAAAAAACATTATGAGGATACTACCAGTATTTCAAAAACCAGCATTCTTCAGGTGGTCTTCACAGAGCCAAAGTCCCATATTTTATCAACTAAGACTTGGCCAGAATGGTCTCTACTTTAGAGAAGTTTTTCAAGGTTCCTATACTCTTAACCAAATCTCCCTTTATCAAATTTCCAATTTCAATAATTTTTATACCTTCCTGAAAGCACTTATTCTACCTCATTTTATAATTATCTTACAATTATAACTGGTATAACTAGTATTTTAAAATATGTCTCTTTCTTCCTACTTGAATAAAGATCTTTTAAATGAAGGAATATCTTTCATCTTTATATCTGAAAACAATTTCTTTGGATAGTATAGCATGTAAATATCCATTCAACAGAAAATTATCCATCTTTGCCTTCTCTAAAGTGATACAAATGGTCTTGCCACAAATAGTCTCTCTGCCCCAAGTTAAAAAGTTTTTAAATTAAATATTACATATTAATCACCAGGGTAAGCATTTGGCCTGATTTATACCTAAAATTAATGAGATAAGGGGTGACTGGAATCGACTGCTAATGGATTCAGGGTTTCTCTTATAAAAGACAAAGAGCAAAAATCGTGGCAATGGTTGCACCTACAAACATATTAGGAAAAAATAAACTGCACACTTTCATCAGGTGAACTGTACGGAATATGAGTCACATCTCAATAAACCTGCTTTTAAAATGAGATATCTGCTATTATTCCCACTTTACAGATTAAGAAACTGAGGCTTGGTGAGATTAGGTAATTTGTCCACAGTGACACAGCTAGCTACTGATGGAGGCAGGATAAAAACCAGTCTAGACTCTTGTCTATATGCTTAACCACCTTGCTCTTCAGCTCTCCTTAGCAAGGGACTTCACTCCTCAAGCACCCTATCAAATAGCTAAATATGTTTCGACTTCAGTTCAAGTCTTCAATGCTAGGGACCTTCCAAACCACAAAGCCCTGACCTAATTGTTAACACCATAAAAGTAGAGGAGAATGAAAAGCAAAAAGCTGAAAAGAAAGGGACCAAAGAGACAGAGGAGGGGAAAAAAGTACTCAAGAGCTATTAGTTCAAAACTTTCCATTCTGAGCCTAAGACTACATGAAACATTACTACTGCTTGACTGCTACCATCAAAGCTGGTGGGCAGGCCTAATTCTCCCAAACTGGGGGTTTCCTGAACTAGTTCGGCCAAAACCAGGATTTTTTGGCAACAGACACATTTAGGACCAGATCATTTTTTGTTGTGGACGGCTGCCCTCCTCATTGTGGGATGTTCAGCAACACCCTTGTCTCTATTCTCTAGATACCAGCAGCACTGCTCTCCCCCTCCTTCCAGACCCTCCCGGTGGGACAACCAAAATGTCTCCAGGCATTGCCAAAGGTCCTGAGGGGAGAGACCAGGGAAGGAAAGGGTGTTCAAAATCACCCTGGTTTGAGAGCCTAGACTAAGGGTACAAATGATAAAGGGCCATCCATTTGATCGGTCGTGCTCAACAATTTGCGACCCCTGTAGCCCACCAGGCTCCTCTGCTCATGGAATTATCCAGACAAAAATACTGGAGCGGGTAAGCCATTCCCTTCTCCATGGGATCTTCCTGATCCAGGAATGGAACCCACGTCTCCTGCCCTGAAGGCAGATTGTTCACCATCTGAGCCACGAGGGAAGCTCCACTTTAAGATAATAGTGTATATAATAATTGAAGATAGATACGAACATTTTTTTAAACTTTACTGAGACATCTTTGACATATAAAAATGTAGATACTGAAGGTATATGGCTTAATCTTTTGATATATGTATGCACATATATATCATGCATATATCACATATATGCATATATGTATATGTGTATATGCATATACATACATATGTCATACATATGTGTATGTATGACATGTATGTATCATTGTGAAAAGATCAAGGTAATTAACATCATCTCTACATGTCACATTTGGGGAGGGTGAGGTGGGGTAGGGGGTAACAGATAAGAGTCTTTTAAACCAATTGCCTCCCAAGCCTAAGAAAAAACTTAATTCATTAAAAAAAAAAAAAAAAGTAAAGCTGGGGTGGGGACAGCATGGGGGATTAAATGGGAACAAAGCCAGGTATTCATGCCAACATCCCAGGTTTCTGCAGTTCAGCACGTAAGGTCCCTGACACTAGCAGAATATCAACTATAAAGAGGTACTACTGAAGATCACAAAATAGATCTAAAGGATGTTAGAAACGAGAACTGTTCCCTTTGACTGAAGGAAAATCAGTTTCCCTTATAGAAAAACCGTCCCTCATCTCTGGAGGAACTGAACTATCAAAGTCAAGGTTGCCACCCCCACCAGGGAAGAGGAACAAATCAAATGACAGCATAAATAAAAAATGAAATGACAGTTGGGGCAAGAGGGGTGAGTGGTGAGAGAGAACAAGCAGACAACAGGAGACAGAGCTGACCCTATATAACATTTACTTGCCCTGACTCTCAAATCTCCATTCCTGCCTTTATATAATGTTCTGTTAAGAACAAGTTAAGGGTTCTCAATAACCTCATGTTAACCTTTGGTTACCGTTCACAGCCCAACACTGTAGCCTCTCCATTCAGGGCATTATTCCCCATGGGTTCTGAAATCTTATTCCTCTTGGCAAATTCCATCTCCCTCAAACCATTTTATGGAGAAAGGGGGGCATCCAGATAATTAACCTACTCAATCTAAAGTATGTGCTGCAAATAACCGCTGCCCAATAAGTGTACGAATTTTATCACCATCCTCATAATCAGCAAAATGCAAACCCGAAACAAGGTTCGGGCATGCAGAGCTGCTCAGTTTTGTCCAACTCTTTGCAACCCTTTGGATTGTAGCCCACTGGGCTCCTTTGTCCTAATGGTTTTTCAGGCAAGAATACTGGAGTGGGTTGCCATTTCCTATTCCAGGAGATCTTCCCCACCCAGGGATCTAACCCACGTCTCCTATGTCTTGTCTCCTGCATTGGAGGTGGATTCTTTACCCACATCAGGGAAGCCCTTTTAAAAACAAGGTACAAACCTCTCAAATTAAATCAGCAAAAAATATAGCTTAATAAAGCCCAATGTTAGCAAACATGTAACAGGCATAGTCATATACTGTTGGTTTGTATAAACAATTACATCCTAAATACCACTCCAAAAAAGTCAGAATATAGTGATATATGCATATAATACTCTAATTATTTTTAAATTATGTTGATCTATATGTGCCAATATGAGAAGAGCTATGTGATATTAACTACAGAAAAAAAGTAAACTGCAGGAAGAAGTAAACAAGATAGTTTTTTATAACAACAACAAGTAAGGTATAATACTTTTCTGTATAAATATTTTGAAAAGTAAACTTTCTGAAAACTGCTAACAATGGATTACCTTTTAGGGGGAAACTGTAAAGTAGCTTTTATTTTTACCTTTGTGTACCATAAGAATTTTATCATATACATGTGTAACTTTTAGCTTAAAATCCACGATTCTTTAAAGTACTTCTTTCCTCCTTCTCAACCTTAACAATTACTCTCACTACCAACTCTCCACACACACACACCCAACTCCCATCCCAATATTTGAAGGCTAACTGAAATTGCCTGATGGAATTTCAACTACTTAGGGATGTATTTTGTAAATACATTTTGGATAAGTATCTGGGACTTTCTTTAAAATCTCTTCACTTACCTCTCTACAACAATCTGAGAGATGAAAGAGAAAAAGAATCCCTACCCTGCCCAGGGAACCACAGACTTGTCTCCTTTTGGGCCGCCTAACCATTCCCGCCTAGAGACAATGCTTGTGGTTATAATGTCTCCTCCTTCGCTCTCCCACATAAAGAAGAGCAACTTCAGCTGCCACTGCAGAGGGAGGAGAGCCTGCCCCTCACAGAATCACTTAACAACAGGGGTCCTACTCTGGTTCTCCTCAGCTCTCACGGCCTTGGTGCAAGTGGCCAACCACCACCCTAAACTTCTACAGAGCAGAGCCTCAGTCTTGTTGGTTGCGTCATCCCTGGTACAATGGATACATGAAGCTTAATATTTGTTCATTAAACTGAATCAGGTCAGAGCACTCTCTGTCAAAGAGAGGAAAGTCAGTAGAGTACTTCTAGATTATGGGCCTTTAACAATGCCTCATATTAGCTTCCTGCTTATCAGTCTTTCCTCCACTCCTCTGAGCTAACTTGTAAACTTTACACTGCTAAACCAAGTATTCTAATAATTGCTTACTACTGATGTGCTCAGTCATGTCCAACTTTTTGCAACCCTATGTTCTGTAGCCTGCCATGATCCTCTGTCCATCGGATTTTCCAGGCAATACTGGAGTGGGTTGCCATTACCTCCTCCCAGGGATCTTTCCCACCCAGGGGTCAAACCCAGGTCTCCTGCACTGGCAGGAGGCTTCTTCACCGCTGAGCCACCTAGAGTTAGGGCACTGTAACTATAATGTATATTTTTAAGTATCTCAGAGTTATGGCTATAAGATTTATTTTTTAAACTAAATTTAACTAATCTGAGCTTAATCTTCATGTTTTTCTCACTGTGTATGATCACCCCTACCAACTGAAACAATTAAAGCAAACTTATCCTTAATTGAACTAATTAGTAAGAAAGGGTTATAAAACCTTTTTCAACTATTGGGGAAAATGATTATAACCAGGTGGTTCATGACAGTGTAGTGTGAGGAAAAGCTGACCTCTACACTCTAAGGAGACAAAATTTTGAACAATTTGGCAGCTTCTTAAATAAGCGTAACAAGTAAATACACTCTCAAAAAAATTACTGGGTTTATTTTTGGACTAAGGATTTTTGGACTTTTTAACATTCCCAAACAGGAATACTAAAAACCAAATACAATTTTCTCCAAACACCTACTGTAATTGGAAGTGACAAATGACTTGTGTAGCAAATTGAGTTTAAAAGTGAAAAAATACACACTCATGTATACATACATCTTACAACAAAATAAAGTTCAACACTAACTTCCAAGTTACTCTGGCTTATAAGTTTAACTAAGAATAAATAAATGCCTTTTGTAAGGCATTTATTTGTCAAGCATTGTAACACAATAAAAAGATCAAGCAACTACAGAAGACAGAGACATGCAAGAGGTTATCTTCTGAGACAATTTAAGTGGACTGAATCCTGGATACAAATTATTAAAACCAGACTCTCAAACAGATGGTTAACCTCCAAACTTTATTTCTTGGTTGAATGAATGAAAAAGGGAGAAGGGAATAGAGAATACTACGCTGTCTGGCAATAAGTGTACATGTTGCTTAAGTCCTGAATAAAACAATACAGGCCATGTGGATGCCTCTAAGCCTCCAAGAGATCTAGAGGCTGTCTCAATTCCATCATAAGAATATGACTGTGACTTTGGATAAATCAATCGAAATACAATCTGAACTTAATTTCTCATGCATATGATGATTGGAGATCTAAGTTTCCTTATAGCCTGCTAACACTAACAAAGGAAATACAAATTTATTCTTTTTTAATACAAATTATACACAGTACTTGTCATCCCAGTCAAACCACCGTGAGCTCTCCTGTTAGTTCTAGGCATCCCTGGTTTAAAAAAAAAAAAAAAAGGAGCACTGAGGAAGACAGGACAATCCTAATCTTCAAGAAAAAGAAGCAGAAAGAACACAATCTCCCAAAATATTCCCCTCTGCACAAAGTTTTGCCCTCTTCACCAGAGCAAGCCCTGTCTATTATAGAGTATCACTTTATTTTAGGCTTAACAAATTATTGACAAAGCCTGATCCGCAAAATGTAACTCTCTGTGACAGTTAAAGATGAAAAATAATTTTTAAATAAATTAAAAATTTAAACTTTTAATCAACAGCTAATTCAATAGAAGTGCTTGTCAAATAACCTTAGTAAAAAACATTCCACGACAATATGAATCATGTTCAACATCACATTACCTCTAATTCTTGAGGTGGGGGGGGGGGGGCGGGGGCATAACCAGACAAGAATGAAAGTGACAGCTGCTGTAAAAAATAAAGTTAATACAAACAGAATCAACCTCAACAAGAAAGGAGAAAATAAGAAAGGGCAACAACAACAACAAAGAAAGGGCACAAAAGTTCTTTACGAAAAAACAAAGGCCAATACAAACACTAGGGCTTCCCTGGTGGCTCAAATGGTAAAGAATCTGCAAACATTACCTTGTCATTTAAAATACATGTTTAAGTAAAACACTGAGGATAATTTTTTTAATGATCAAAAAAGGCCAAAAACAAACAAACAAACTACTCCAGTAATCAAAGAATGTCTAAAGTGCACTCTTCCACATACATTTGTAAATTTATTTTGAAAGAATAATGCTCTAATTCAAGGGGATATTTTTTAGTTAAGTTTTTCAGAATAAATCTACCTCAACATAAAAAGTTCCATGTTGAAACTTTCACCTATAAATCGCTACAAATTTTAACTAAGTTTTCTGCTATCACCAGACGATACCAAATTAATTGTTTCACAAACTGACCTGCATACACCGTAAGAATGCTCATTTTATTGTCCCTAAAACTGCTAACATCTCTGACATACGTACAACCTAAATAAGTGTCCTTTCTAGCCCCCCTTTTTTTCACTTAATACCATTTTTATGTTTTTAACCATTTTATTTGACCACTCCATACGTGAGTAGGATCCTCTGGAGAAGGAAACGGCAACGCACTCCAGTACTCTTGCCTGGAAAACCCCTTTGACAGAGGAGCATGGTAGGCTCCTACAGTCCATGGGGTCGCAAAGAGTCGAACACGACTGAGCGACTTCACTCACTCACTCACATACATGAGTAAGGAAAATGCTCTATCTTGAAACTTCACCTACATGTGTTGAGAACAATGATTACACTGCCATTCAAGTTTTAAATAATTATGACTTATTTACAGCTCGTCTCATATATAAACACACTTGAATTTTTAAAGATTAGGAAAACAGCAGAAGACCCCCAACTCACTCAAGACCGCAGACCCACCGTCTAAAGGCTACATCCAAAGTTTCCGAAATGGTTTACTAAACAGGGTTTATAGGGTCGTTCAGGACAGAACTGCCCATCCATCATTCCATAACACAAGTGTGAGAAGAGCGTTCAAGGCACGTTCTCCAAAATGAGATACAGGGTTCCCTTTGGGGGTTGGCTAAGATGCCTAAAACGTGTGTTAACTGGTTAGGGACCTGCTCTTCCAAACCCTACCCCGAGATTACACAGAACACAAATGGAACGCAGGAAGGGGCAACTCTGAAGACGAGGAGGTGCCGGGATTCAGGGTTCAGATTCATTTGCCTCGAATACCTGGACGGCTGCTGAGCGCAGCTTTAACGCATATACCAAAAGGCAGCCAACAGCTAGAGAACCACACACCAAATCCTTCTCCCGATCAGAAACTTTTCAGGTTGTCACCCAGACAAGAGACGGCACGAACGTCAACTCCTACAGCCGCACAGGGCTGGCACGGGTCGTTCCGACTCGGAGGCTTCCTAAAGGAAACTCACCCCCGGGGAAGGACTCCTTCTCAAACCGGGTCCTCGGGTGCCCCCTGCACCAGCTGCGGGAGGCGCGGCGGGCGCGCTTTATACCTCCGGACGCCGGCAAGTAACTGTACGAAAATGTCACTCGGTCGGCCCACGGTCGCCGCCCGGAGCAGAGGAGCTGCGCGGCGCGGGGGACCCGGCGGCGGGGTCCAGGGCGCCGAGGCCCGCACAGCGCTCGGGGTCCAGCCGGGACCCGCGCTCCCCGCCCCTCGCCCGGAAGGGGGGATGGAAAACCCGCCCGCCCGAGAAGGATTCAACAGGAGCGCCGCGCCGCCCGCCTGCCGCCCGGGAAACAGCCGCCCGCCCGCCGGCCGGCCGGCCGGGCGCGGGGGGGAGGGGAGGGGAGGCGGCGGGGCGCGGGCGACCGGCGCGGACCCCCGGCCGCGCGCAAGGTCACCGCCCCGCCGCCCTCGCCGCCGCTGGCGCCCCGGCCCGGCCAGGGCGGCAAGTTTAATTTCTAGTCGGCGGCGGCTGGAGCCCGCGGCGTGGAGGGAGCGCGCCCGCCCCGGGGCCCTCCCCACCCCCACCGGGCAGCCCCGGCCCACGCCCCCGGCCCGCGCCCCGCTCCTCCCGGCGCCGCCGCCGCCGCCGCCGCGCAGCCGGCGGCTGCAGCCCCCGATGCCGGGAGGCGAGTCGCGGCTGCCAGGCGGGCGCCGCTTTGAGCCCCGCCAAGACACAGCCGCGGCGGCGGGCGCTGAAAAAAATGGAGCGCGGCGACTGGAGAAGAGAGAGGTTTTCTCTTCCCGTTAACTGAATTGTTTCCTACCTCCGGGTTCCCGACTCGCTACTCCTCTCACTCCGCCGCTCTCCGGGATCCGCCGCCGCTGCCGCCGCATCCAATCGCCTCCTCCCCCCCTCCCCTTCCGCAGCCAGCCCGGCCGTTCCTCCTCCTCTCCGCTTCAAAATGGCGCCAAGCGCTCTTCGGCGGCTGCTCCAATCGAACCGCCGCGGACAGCACCCGGGGGCAGGCAGAGCGCCGCGTTGGTGCGCAGCGCCCCCTACCGACCCGCCGGCCCCGCGCGCGCGCACGCGCGCCCCCGCTGGCCCGCCCGCCTCCCCTGTGCCCCGCCCCGCCCCGCCCGGAGCGCGTCCCCGCCGCCGCTCCGCCCCGCCCAGCTCGTCGCGCGCGCACGCAGCCACACGGGCACGCCGCCGCTGCAAGACCCGCAGCTGTCAATGCTTTCTCTGCCTCTTAAGACTTTCTTGACTTTTCCCCAAAACCACACAAATTGTTATATATTTCTAGCTTTATGGATAAAAGTTGGAAATTTTTCAAAACAGTGAAATTCAGTACGAATGTTGTGCTAAGTAAATAAAATTGGGGTTAAGTACTTTGCTCCTTTACTTTTTGAGATGACGTAGTCATCTCAAAATGTCATAAAATAGCTTTTTTATCCACTATGTATGTTATGTCTTTAACCCCACAGCTTCCCCATTTTCAGGTATTGTTTAGGAAGCGGGAGGAGGGAGGAACATAATAATTACATCTGTAACAAAGCATTCCATTCATTCGTCCTATGACAATTGTTATTGGAGAAATAATCTGAAGATCACCGGACCCCTTCCAGAAGGTGCCGTTCCTTCCGCCTTCAGCTGTAAGGTGGTATGTTAAAGTTGATCTATCGATTACTATTAGGATGGAGAGAGGAAAAAATAACTTTAAAGGCCTCAATGAAGCATAGTTGCTAACGAAACTGTTTTATGCAACAGCCAATAGATTTGAAGAAATTAGTAATATAAACTTTCATTTAAAGCAACACTTTGGGAAATTTTGAAAAGTTGGTGTTAAAAGAAAAATAAATTTCTGTGTTAAAGGCTTTTTAAAAAAACAACCAAATATGGCAGCAGGGTATAAATGGGAAATCTCTGTACCTTCCTCTGGATTTCCTGTACACTTACAGCTGATCTAATAAAAATGAAGTCCAAAAAATAACCAAGTTGTAATTTATCAGGAGCAATATAATTGAAAGTGGCACCTGTCGGCCCATGCTTCTATCAGCTTTCCACTAACACTCCACTAAAAGATTATTTTCCTTTCCATAGGGATTGGCAGATAAAAGAGACAAGGAGGACAAAGGCAGTGTGATTTCCACACAGGGAGAAGAGCTAGAAGGGAAAGGATGCCACAAAGGGAAATAATGTTAAGGGTTCCAAGGTGACTTTGCCTACAGTACAGCTCAAATGCCAAAGCCAGCAAACGTTTAAGCCAAGACAGTTTCCTGCTGACTTTCTTTTTAAACACTATCTTAGAGGTCTCATCTTGTTAAGCTCATTTGGTTAAGTCTTGAAGCATCTTTTACCTACCTAGTAACCAATGGTACTCCTGATCTCTGATACAGACATTAAACTGAAAGTCTTAACTTCTTTTATTCTGAAGAAATCTCTGGGATCTTTGGGAATATGTGTATATATGTGTTATCTACAGACTTGTAGAGTCTTCCAGATCTCCTTGGAGTTAAGTAGCATAGGTCACCATTATAATTGAGGTTCTGAGCTGCTGACTGAGAATTCCTGATGCACTGGGCAGAACAGTCAAAGCAAAAACTGTTCACTCTTATCCAAGGTTAGCACTCAGCAGTGTGTGAAGTCAATGGGCCTGATCCTGGTTAATGAGAGCAAATTGCGCTTATTTACACTGTAAATCCACACTGTCCAAAAGAAATATGAACCATGTATGTAATGTGAAATCTTTTCATTTTAAAGAGAAAAGGAACCAGTGAAATTAATTTTAATATTTTATGTAACAGTATATCCAAAACGTTGTCATTTGTGTTTGTAATCAATATAAAATTTTGTTATTAATATACAATCACAGATAATTTACATTCTTTTGTTCATCTTGTGAATTTTACACTAAAAGCACATTTCAATGTTTCAAGTGCTCAATAAGTACTTGTGGTGGGTTTTCCTGGTGGTCCAGTGGTTAAGAATCTGCCTTGCAATGCAAGAGACACGGGCTCCATCCCTGGTGTGGGAAGATCCCACATGCCATACACCCCCTCACACCTTGCCACAACTGGAGAAAACCAGCATGCAGTAAAGAAGACCTACCGCAGCCAAAAAATAAAATAAATAAATCTTAAAAAATAAAAGTACATGTGGCTAGTGGCTTCCTATGGTGAAGAGTACAGCCTGTAGACTCTGGAATCAAAATGCTATTTTTTAACAACTTGTAATAAATATTCAACATTGTTTCATGGTGTATTCTTTGCAACTGTTGAACTCTGTTAAGAATTATGCCAGTACCAGTTGAAGTGCATGTATTTAAAATACATAAAAAGAAATGAGGATAATTTGAGACCTCTGGGACAACATCAAGAGCACTAATACTCACATTATATGGGTCCCTGAGGGATAAGAGAAACAGGAAGGGTCTGAGAACATATTTGAAGACATAATAGCTGAAAAATTCCCTGACCTATGAAAGGAAACATTCACCCAATTTCAGGAAGCACAATCCCATATGTGATTAAACCAAAGAGGAACACACCAACACACAATTGTATTCAAAATGACTAAAATCAAATACATATGAATAAGAGTATATATTCATATAGTATTATATATATAGTGTATATATATTATTTTATGCTCATGTTTTTCATATTGAACAGTGACTTACTCTAAATTTCCTATGGACATGAGTCTGAGTGAACTCCAGGAGTTGGTGATGGACAGGGAGGCCTGGCGTGCTGCGATTCATGGGGTCGAAAAGAGTTGGACACGACTGAGCGACTGATCCGATCTGATCTGATCTGATATCATTGGCTTAGATATTTAAGAAAGCAAATGAGAATTTATTTAAAGAGCATTGGATCACAATAAACTGTGGAAAATTCTGAAAGAGATGGGAATACCAGACCACCTGATCTGCCCCTTGAGAAATTTGTATGCAGGTCAGGAAGCAACAGTTAGAACTGGACATAGAACAACAGACTGGTTCCAAATAGTAAAAGGAGTTCGTCAAGGCTGTATATTGTCACCCTGTTTATTTAACTTATATGCAGAGTACATCATGAGAAACGCTGGACTGGCAGAAACACAAGCTGGAATCAAGATTGCCAGGAGAAATATCAATAACCTCAGATATGCAGATGACACCATCCTTATGGCAGAAAGTGAAGAGGAACTCAAAAGCCTCTTGATGAAAGTGAAAGTGGAGAGTGAAAAAGTTGGCTTAAAGCTCAACATTCAGAAAACGAAGATCATGGCATCCGGTCCCATCACTTCATGGGAAATAGATGGGGAAACAGTGGAAACAGTGTCAGACTTTATTTTTCTGGGCTCCAAAATCACTGCAGATGGTGACTGCAGCCATGAAATTAAAAGATGCTTACTCCTTGGAAGGAAAGTTATGACCAACCTAGATAGCATATTCAAAAGCAGAGACATTACTTTGCCAACAAAGGTTCGTCTAGTCAAGGCTATGGTTTTTCCTGTGGTCATGTATGGATGTGAGAGTTGGACTGTGAAGAAAGCTGAGTGCCGAAGAATTGATGCTTTTGAACTGTGGTGTTGGAGAAGACTCTTGAGAGTCCCTTGGACTGCAAGGAGATCCAACCAGTCCATTCTGAAGGAGATGAGCCCTGGGATTTCTTTGGAAGGAATCATGCTAAAGCTGAAACTCCAGTACTTTGGCCACCTCATGCGAAGAGTTGACTTATTGGAAAAGACTCTGATGCTGGGAGGGATTGGGGGCAGGAGGAGAAGGGGACGCCAGAGGATGAGATGGCTGGATGGCATCACTGACTCGATGGACGTGAGTCTGGCTGAACTCCGGGAGTTGGTGATGGACAGGGAGGCCTGGCGTGCTGCGATTCATGGGGTCGCAAAGAGTCGGACACGACTGAGGGACTGATCTGATGATTAGCCACTAGAATTAGTGATAATTCTCAGCAAGCAGTTAAATTTAATACCAGAAGCATACTAATAGTAATACATGAGCTCCTTTAAACACATCTCATTTAGAATAAAATTTCTTTATATGGTGTTAAAAATCATTAGTAATAGAACAATCTGGCCGGATGACTGAATGGAATAAAAATGAGCACTCTCTCCCTAAACGCCTAGTTATATTTTGACTTTTAATTAAGTGTCTGGCATTCAGGGCAGCTCCTGCTACTTGTTGACTACGTAGCTATGAGGCTATGAGGGCGCTACCTCTATTTATTCAACCAGATTCGCTTACTCAGCTTAGCCACTTTACTCGTCATTACTCTGAATTTCGCTTCCCACAACCATGCTGCTTTGGCCCATGACTTCCTTTGCCTGTAGATTTACCCTTAATTTTAATTTTCTTTTTCTCTCCATAGTCTTACTGCCTATGTTATTTATAAATAGAAAATGTTTGCCTCACTATTTTTAAAAAGGGCAAAAAAGGAAACACTCTCTATCCTTTTTGAAAGATCTCAATCTTCTCCCCAAACAGGGTATGGATTCTATGTGTATGTGCTTTTTTTTTCTTGGCCATGTTGCACAGCATGTGGGATCTTAGTTCCCAAGGAGGGATGGAACCCACGCCCCCCTGCGCTTGCAAAGTCTTAACCCCGGAACCGCCAGTTAAGTCCTTTTGTTTTTCTCTGTGGCATGAGAACTCTGTATATGCATATTTTAAAAGTCTGTTCTAAGTTCATATCACATCTATCCATTGCAGAGGGGAGACTTCCTTTATATAGGATCAAATGAGGTGTGATTTCTTATTAAAAAATGTACTTCAGATCAGATCAGATCATTTGCTCAGTCATGTCCGACTCTTTGCGACCCCATGAATCGCAGCATGCCAGGCCTCCCTGTCCATCACCAACTCCCGGAGTTCACCCAGACTCACGTCCATCGAGTCAGTGATGCCATCCAGCCATCTCATTCTCTGGCGTCCCCTTCTCCTCCTGCCCCCAATCCCTCCCAGGATCAGAGTCTTTTTCCAATGAGTCAACTCTTCGCATGAGGTGGCCAAAGTACTGGAGTTTCAGCTTTAGCATGATTCCTTCCAAAGAAATCCCAGGGCTGATCTAGTCCTTTATTTACTTGATGGTTGCTTTTCAGATTTTCGGTTTGTTTATATACATATGTATATGTATATACATATACACATATATAATGGTGTTAGAGCTGGTTAGGAAAGGGTGTCAGAAAGATGCCATGAAAAGATTTTGAGAAGTTTAGGGTTCATAGAGCATAGAAATGATCACCTCTTTCAATTTATTTTATATAAAGAGACTGAGACTCAAATAGATAAATGATTTGTCCAGGAAATCCATAGTCAGGGGAAATTTTTTTAGTGACTCTCATCATCTTCCAATTAATTTAGAAAGAATGTAATTTAAAGGGATTCCCTGGTGGCTCAGATGGTAAAGAATCTGCCTGCAATGCAGGACACTCAGGTTCAATCCCTGGATCAGGAAGATCCCCTGGAGCACAGAATGGCTACCCACTCTAGTATCCTTGCCTGGAGAATTCCACGGACAGAAGAGCCTGGTGGGTTGCAATCCACGGGACTGCAGAGAGTTAGACAGGAATGAATGACTAACACATACAGACAAGTAATTTAAAAATCTCATTTCATCTCACAAATATGTAATTTCTTTTTAGATTAAGTCCCATGTAAGTCACAAACAAATATAAACTTGTGGAAATATTAATTGAATTTTGAGAGGATAAGAAAAATGGATCCTTAAGTGTAGAGTATGGTTACTTGAATATTTTCTCTCAAATTTGTTATATATATATATAGTATATATATATATTACATATGCAATATATGTATTTTTAGACTTTACTTTTTTATTGTGATTAAACAAATAATAAAATTTACTGTTCTAACACTTTAAGGTGCCCAGTTCAGTAGTGTTAAGCATATTTACATTGTAAAACAGCTCTCCAGAACTTTTTCATCTTGCAGAACTGAGACCCTATACCCATTAAGCAACAACTCCCCTTTTCCCCTTTACTCCCATTCTATCTTGTTTCTATGAGTTTGACTACTTTAGATACCTCATGTAAGTGAAATTATACCGTACCTGTCTTTTCATGATTGACTTCACTCAGCGTGATAGATTTTACTTTTTAAGAGTTCCAAAGCTAGATAATTGAGAGATTTTTAAGCAAAATATAATATCTCCTGTAACCATATAAAGAGGAACTTTGTTTAGGAAAGCATTTATCATCAAGTCAACTGCAGGAAATTAAAGAGGTACGGCTGTGCTTAGTTCCTCAGTCGTGTCCGACTCTTTGTGACCCCATGGACTGTAGCCCACCAGGCTCTTCTGTCCACGCGGGTTCTCCAGGCAAGAATACTGGAGTGGGTTGCTACGCCCTCCCCAGGGATCTTCCTAACCCAGGGATGGAACCCAGATCTCCGGTATTGCAGGCAGATTCAAGATGTAGAATTAAGAACAATTTCACTTGAAAATAATGAGAATGACACAGGATAGTTTAGAGTGAAGCTCTGAATATGAGTGCCAGAGTATATTAGTTCCTATACTTCATATATATCAGTACTCAACCACCAATCTGTCTTTATTTTACATAGTCAACAAAATCAATGTGCCAGTGTAAAATAGCCAAAAGCACGAAACCAGTTCTTCGGTGTTATGTTTCTATTCGAGGCAGTCTATTTTTGTGCATGGGGTAATAGCCCACTGTATATCCAACCAAGTTTGTATCACTTTTCATTCTAGGTAAATTCACTTGACTCCTGATAGTCCTCTTCACAGATCTATAAAAAGCATACTTTGTTCTAATACAGGAATTCTCTTTCTTGTCCTGGTTACAGTAGAAAAAATATAGTAATATTTGAAAATTAACTTCATTCAGCAGCCAGCAGATGGAGCTGTTGAAAAATGTTGCCGTTACTTTAAAAAACAAAACAAAAACTAATTTTACTGAAATAAAACCAGTTTTCAGTTCAGTCGCTCAGTCGTGTCCAGCTCTTTGTGACCCCATGAACTGCAGCACGCCAGGCCTCCCTGTCCATCACCAACTCCCAGAGTTTACTCAAACTCAGGTTCATTGAGTTGGTAATGCCATCCAACCATCTGGTCCTGTCGTCCCCTTCTCCTCCTGCCTTCAATGTTTCCCAGCATCAGGATCTTTTCAAATGAGTCAGCTCTTCGCATCACGTGGCCAAAGTATGGGAGTTTCAGGTTCAACATCAGTCCTTCCAATGAATATTCAGAACTGATTTCCTTTAGGATGGATTGGTTGAGAGTCCAGGGGACGCTCCAGAGTCTTCTCCAACACCACAGTTCAAAAGCATCAATTCTTCCGTGCTCAGCTTTCTTTATAGTCCAACTCTCACATCCACACATGACTACTGGAAAAACCATAGCTTTGACTAGATGAACCTTTGTTGGCAAAGTAATGTCTCTGCTTTTTAATATGCTGTCTAGGTTGGTCATAACTTTTCTTCCAAGTAGCAAACATCTTTTAATTTCATGGCTGCAGTCACCATCTGCAGTGATTTTGGAGCCCAAAAAGCTATATTTTTGATGTGTAGATAATGAGTTTATGGTAAAGAAATCTGAAAATGCAGTAAAGATTAAAATGAAAAAGAAATCAATCATAATCATGCCACCACATGAAGTTACTTTTAATGCTTTTAATATATTCTATTCATATATTATATATGTTACAAAATATAATTTTATATTTTATAACATAATATATATTTATCTATTATAAAATATAATTTCATATGTATTATATGTATATATAATGAATTTATTTTATATTTTATATATATTTTGTAAATTTAATATATCAAGCATACATTTATAATGTTTTATAATCTGCCATCTCTCCTTGAAAACATCAGATATTTGCTTATACAGAAATCTCCAGGGATAATATTTAAAATATATGTAACTATACAGGACAGGCAAGGATCAGTCAGACAGATACAAGCTGTAACTTGAGCAAGATGCTGAATACTCCCTGCTGTGCCAGGCGTTCACCCTCTAGTTGAGGATAGTGGGTAAAGTCTGCAGGGTGACAGGGAGGGGCTGGAGTACCCAAGGAGGAAGGAGAATACTCAAGGTGCCAGGAATGTGACCATATAACAACCTTATAGAAGTATTCTACTGATACAGCCACAGCATGGCACAACAGCTGAACTATCAGCTCTAAAACATTTGGCAAAATATACAGATCGTCCCCAGCCTATGGTTCAACTTATGATGTTGAGTTTGAATCTAATGATGTGGGTACGGTACTCTTGGGGTGCTATGCAGTGGAGGCAGGCCATAGTCATATGATCATGAGGATAAATAACCTATATACTTACAATCAGTCTGGACCCATACGATCATTCTTTTTTTCACTTTCAGTACAGTACTTAATAAATTAAAAGAGATAGTCAACACTCTATTATAAGGTAGGCCTTGTGTTAGATTTATTTTGCCCAACTGTAGGCTAATGTAAGTGTTCTGAGCACATTTAAGGTAAGTTAAGCTAAGCTGTGTTTACTGTTCCAAAGGTTCAGTTCAGTTCAGTCGCTCAGTCATATCCGACTCTTGCGACCCCATGGACGGCAGCACGCCAGGCCTCCCTGTCCATCACCAACTCCCGGAATTTACCCAAACTCATGTCCATTGAGTCAGTGATGCCTTCCAACCATCTCATCCTCTGTCGTCCCCTTCTCCTCCCATTTTCAATCTTTCCCAGCATCAGGGTCTTTTCAAATGAGTCAGTTCTTTGCATCAGGTGGCCAAAGTATTGGAGTTTCGACTTTAGCATCAGTCCTTCCAGTGAATATTCAGGACTGATCTCCTTTAGGATGGACTGGTTGGATCTCCTTGTAGTCCAAGGGACTCTCTAAAGTCTTCTCCAGGCTAGGGGTATTAAATTAATTTTTGACTTACTGATCTTTTCAACTAACAATTGGTTTATCAGGCTGAAACCCCACTGGAAGTTGAGGAAGATATGTACAAGAATACACAAACTTAGAGGACTTCTAGGAAGGAGTCTGAGTAGCTTGGGAACAGTGGTGGAAGAGAAATATATCACTACATTCCCTTTGGTACCATGATTGTGTATTTAACGTTAAAAAGATTTTAAATAAAGTATCGTGAAAAACTTTTAGGTGAATAAATATGCACTTATATCATTACTCTAGTGACCATATACCACTATTTCCTATGTAGCTATACCATAATTTACTTAATGAACCTCTGTTGTTAAACAGTTCAGTAATGAATTGTAACATAAAATATGTTTAAATTCATGCATTCACAATATATTTTAAAAATAAAAACACTTAGTAACTGCTGGAGGTTGCTAATGAACCAACTCATTATTTTGAAATCTAGCAAATAAAGAGGAAGAATCCGTCATTTAACCTGCCTGTTGTGTATAAACTATAGCAGTGGGTAATCAAATAGTTTTCTGTGAACAGAAGTAATCCAGCTAATAAATGAAGAAGGAATGACAGAACTAGAATATCATCATATTTTGAAATCAAAATGAAAATAATAGATCCAGACACTGAACAAATACCTGCTAACATCACCTAGAAAGACAACTGAACATTAGATGCTCCCTGACTGAAAACGTTAACTGTACCTATTCAGTAATATTGCTGAATAACCCAACCTGAATCTGATCAAGTCTCTAGATGCAAGTACCAGTTTACAAGAAGTATGGAGGGACATAACATGGTTTCTTAAATTCCAAGGGTTAACACCCAAACCAGAGGAAACAAAAACAAACAAATGGGACTACAACAAACCAAAAAGCTTCTGCACAGTAAAGGAAACCATTAACAAAATGAGAAAAGCAATCTACAGAAAGGGAGAAAATATTCGCAAGTCATATATCTGAAAAGGGATTAATATCCAAAATATATAAAGAACTCAGGCAACTAAATAGCAAAAAAAAACCACCAAAACCTGATTATAAAATATGCAGACGAACTGAATAGACATTTTTCCAAAGAAGACATACATGTGGGCAATAGGTACATGAAAAGATGCTCAACATCTCTAATCATTAAGGAACTACAAATTAAAAACACAATGAGATAACATCTCACACTTGTCAGAATGGATATAAATAACATGTTGGCAAGGATGTGGAGAAAGGAGTATCCTTTTGCACCACTGGTGGTAATGTAAATTGGTAAAGCTATTATAGAAAAAGATATAGAACTTCCTTTAAAAATTAAAAATAGAACTTCCATAAGATCCAGCAATTTCATTTCTGGGTATTTGTCCAAAGAAACAAAAACACCAACTTGAAAAGATATATGCACCCCTGTGTTCACTGCAGCATTATTTACAATAGCCAAGATACAGAATCAACTTCAGTGTCCATCAATAGATGAATGGATAAATAGTACATGGTTCATATATATATACTATGGGATATCATTCAGCCGTAAAAATAATGAAACCTTGTCATTTGCAACAACACAGATAGACCTTGAGAGGAAAGGACAAATACCATATGATCTCACTTTTACATGGAATCCAAAACAAAACAGACGAAAAAGCTCCTAAACACAGAGAATAGATTGGGACTGCCAGGGGTGGGGATTATAGGGGAAGGTGAAACAGTAAAGAGGGTCAAGGGTACAAAGTCCCAATTGTAAAATAAGTTATGCGGATATAATGTATAGTTGATAATACTATATTGCACATTTGAAAGTTCCTGATAAGTTTTAAAAGTTCTCATCACAAGAAAAAAATTCTGTAACTATTTATGATGATAGATGTTAAATGAATTTACTGTGGTGACCATCTTGTAATACATACAAATATAGAATTGTTGTATTATCCACCTGAAACTAATATAATGCTGAATGACAATTACACCTCAATGAGAATATAAATTTAAAAAATTAATTCCAAGGGAGAATAAATGAGAGATGAAAAGGGAACCTAATACTAAAAGAGGTTAACTGAACGTTGTGGTATTTGGACTTACTTGGATTCAGATTCAAGAAAATAAACTGTAAAATGTAATTATAACATTTATGATACATTTTGGAATTATAAAACTGAATACTTAATATTATTGCTTATTTTTAGGTATAATAAAGTAATGGTATAATGGTGATATTAAAAAATTTAACTGATACAAAGTGTTCTGTTTCTTGATTAATTATCCAGTGTGTTTAGTTTGTAAAAATTTGGTAAGCAGCACCTGATTAAAAAATGGACCAAAGAATTTTATATAGATAACCCATTAGCATAGGGAAAGATATTCCACATCATATGTCATCAAGGAAGTGCAAATTAAAACAATAATAGGGTATCACTACACACTTTTTGCAATAGCCAAAATTCAAAATACTGACAACACTAACGGAGAAGGCGATGGCACCCCACTCCAGTACTCTTGCCTGGAGAATCCCATGGACGGAGGAGCCTGGTGGGCTGCAGTCCATGGGGTCGCTAAGAGTCGGGCATGACTGAGCACCTTCACTTTCACTTTTCACTTTCATGCACTGGAGAAGGAGATGGCAACCCACTCCAGTGTTCCTGCCTGGAGAATCCCAGGGAAGGGGGAGCCCGGTGGGCTGCCGTCTATGGGGTCGCACAGAGTCAGACACGACTGAAGTGACTTAGCAGCAGCAGCAGCAGACAACACTAAATGCTAACAGGTAGCGGGGAACAAGAACTCTCCTTCATTGCTGGCTGGAATGCAAAAATGGTATGTTACTTCGGAAGACAGTTTGGCAGTTTCTTACAAAACTAAACATACTTTTGCCATAACATATAGCAATCCCACTCCTTGGACTTACTCAAGGGAGTTGAAAGTTCATGAAAACCTGACAAATGTTTTATAATGGGAACCAAGGCAGTTCCCTGATCTTGGAGGTCTTAGGATTCCACTAGACTCAAGGCAATGGCATGATCTCTTTTCTGATGTCTTACCTAGGCTGTTCACAGAGTCAGTCCCTTCCACTCTCTGATGATAAAGAAGACAATGCTTTCAGAGGAGCTCTTCCTCTTAAGTGTCATTCGAATGAGAATTTTAAAAGCAAGAAAAAAGATTGATAATAATCTTTCAGTCAGTTCAGTCTTTCAGTCGTGTCTGACTCTTTGCAATCCCATGGACTGCAGCACGCCAGGCTTCCCTGCCCATCACCAATTCCCGGAGCTTACTCAAACTCACGTCCATCGAGTTGGTGATGCCATCCAGTCATCTCATCCTCTGTCATCCCCTTCTCCTCCCACCTTCAATCTTTCCCTAATAATCTTTAGTGAAAATGAAAGTAAGAATTATCATTTGACCAAAAGGCAAGCTATTGCAAGTCTCCTTCCTCCCATTATTGGACGCCATAAAAAGGGCTGGCTTCGTGGATGTGGAGCCTGCACAGCAGTACAGGGACCTGTGCTCAGAAGGACTGGTACTTCATTTAATGCTCTGCTGTCTTGAATTATCTTGATTCTTTAACAAGGGGCCCTGCATTTTCATTTCGAGCTGGGCCCCACAAACCATGTCACCGGTCCTGCCCATGAGCTTTCTGCAGGTAACTCTTAGCCTCCTTGGCTGCCACTGGTCTGTCCCAGGTTCCCTTTGGGCCCTGCTGAGGACAGAAGTGCCAGCCAGTGCCAACCAACCCATTCTATCCATTGGCATCAGAAAGTGAAACTCCTAAATCCCCTCTTCCTCCTAGACAAATACACAAGTGCCTTTTGTTTATGGATTTTCCTGTTTACAAGGAAAACAGAATTACCAAAGGGACCACTCCAGAGGTTTCAGCTACACAGTGCCATAGTGATGGCCCGTGTGTCTGCAGTTACAGTGTCCCTTCTGCAGTGGTCACAGGATTAGCTCAAGTGACTGTGAGTGATAGTTGCTCAGTTGTGTCCGACTCTTGGCCACCCCATGGACTGTAGCCCAGCAGGCTCCTCTGTCCATGGGATTCTCCAGGCAAGAATACTGCAGTGGGTTGCCATTTCCTTCTTCAAGGATTCAGTTCAGTTCAGTTCAGTTCAGTCACTCAGTTGTGTCCGACTCTTTGCAACCCCATGAACCGCAGCACGCCAGGCCTCCCTGTCCATCACCAACTCCCAGAGTTTACCCAAACTCGTGTCCAGTGAGTCAGTGATGCCATCCAACCATCTCATCCTCTGTCGTCCCTTTCTCCTCCTGCCCTCAATCTTTCCAAGCATCAGGGTCTTTTCAAAAGAATCAGCTCTTCGCATCAGGTGGCCAAAGGATTGGAGTTTCAGCTTCAACATCAGTCCTTCCAATGAACACCCAGGACTGATCTCCTTTAGGATGGACTGGTTGGATCTCTTGCAGTCCAAGGGACTCTCAAGAGTCTTCTCCAACACCGCAATTCAAAAGCATCAATTCTTTGGCACTCAGCTTTCTTTATAGTCCAACTCTCACATCCATACATGACTACTGGAAAAACCATAGCCTTGACTAGATGGACCTTTATTGGCAAAGTAATGTCTCTGCTTTTTAATATGCTGTCTAGGCTGGCCATAACTTTCCTTGCAAGGAGTAAGCGTCTTTTAATTTCATGGCTGCAATCACCATCTACAGTGATTTTGGACCCCCCCAAAATAAAGTCAGCCACTGTTTCCACTCTTTCCCCATCTATTTGCCATGAAGTGATGGGACTGGATGCCATGATCTTAGTTTTCTGAATGTTGAGCTTTAAGCCAACTTTTTCACTCTCCTCTTTCACTTTCATCAAGAGGCTCTTTAGTTCTTCACTTTCTGCCATAAGGGTCGTGTCATCTGCATATCTGAGGTTATTGATATTTCTCCCGACAATCTTGATTCCAGCATGTGCTTCTTCCAGCTCAGTGTTTCTCATGATGTACTCTGCATATAAGTTAAGTAAGCAACAAAAGTAGGAAGTCAAGAAAGACCTGGAATAACAGGCAATTTTGGCCTTGGAGTACAGAATGAAGCAGGGCAAAGGCTAATAGAGTTTTGCCAAGAGAATGCACTGGTCATAGCAAACACCCTCTTCCAATAACACAAGAGAAGACTCTACACATGGACATCACAAGATGGCCAACACCGAAATCAGATTTATTATATTCTTTGCAGCCAAAGATGGAGAAGCTCTATACAGTCAGCAAAAATAAGACCAGGATCTGATTGTGGCTCAGACCATGAATTCCTTATTGCCAAATTCAGACTGAAATTGAAGAAAGTAGGGAAAACCACTAGACCATTCAGGTATGACTTAAATGAAATCCCTTCAAGGATTAGCTCAACCCTGTCCCATTTCCACTCGCAGACCCAGGCTGCTGGGTTGGCAGGACTCATTTCTCCCCAGAGGCCCTTCTGCCCAACACAGGTATCAGAGGGAACTTCCACAGAGAAACTGATACACTATCAAAGTGAAATGCCCCCCACCAAAGGGGATGATCTCATTTTGTGAACAGAAGGAACAGAAAAGAAGTGGCAAGGAAGAAACCCATTCACGTGTGTATATATTTGCACAAACGTTGAATGACGTGGAAGTGGACTTTCCACGATGTTAACATTGGTTATCTCAGAGTATTAGGGTTGGAATGAGGGCTATTGGGAGATGATTAGCTTTTCCTGTATATACCTCTGTAGTATTGACTTGTTACAGTGAATATATATACATTATGTACAGTTTTTACAAGTTCAAGTACATTTTATAGCATCCTTTTTACAATGATCAAACCAAAATTTTATAATAAGTTTTACATGAACACATTGAAATTCTCCTAAAGTTAAATTTGGGCTTCCCAAGCGGCTCAATGATAAAGAAGCCATCTGCTGAGCAGGAGACATGGGTTCATTCACTGATTTGGGAGGATCCCCTGGAGGAGGAAATGGCAACCCACTTCAGGATCCTTCCTAGGAAATCCCATGGACAGAGGAGACTGGTGGGCTACAGTCCATGGGGTCGCAAGGAGTCGGACACAACTTAGTGACTTAACAACAACAAAGTTAAATTCATTTACACATTCTCTACAAGACATACTTCTGCTTTAAGTTAGAGCCAACACAGTTATGTAGACCCAGAGGGCAGATTACATGGTTCCAAATTCCGGCGCTGCTGCTTACTGGCTCCTGACCCTGAACAAGTTCCAGTTATGAAACCCTCCGGGGCCTCAGTTTCCTGCTTTGTACCACAGGGATGATAATAGTATCTCCTTCATAGGACTGCTCAAGAGATTCAATGATCCAATTAAGTAATGTATGTAGAATAGTGTCTGGCACAGAGTTAAGTTCTGTGTTAGTCACTTTTATGCTTTCTGGGTTGAGAACTTATCATTTATGAATGTAGATTACTGTACAAAAGCTGAGGGCTTTGAAATACAATATTATTTATTGCCACAGCACTAAAAATCTCCATAGTAATATATCTGGGCAAATGCACATGAAAGTGCCAGGCAGTATGAATTTTAGGTGACACGCTACCTATATAACAATTTTACTAAAAGCCTTGACTATTTACTACGATGTTTAGATTATTATAAAAGGAAGGTTCTCAGGTTATAGCGTATAAATAGTAAACACGGAGTAAAGCAGGCAGCAAGAACACTTTTGCATGAATATCAAATCTGGCACAGAAAGCATCACTTGATGTTTCAGGATTATAAAACGGCCCGGCACTGTGTGATGGGCCGAGGGAGGACCCTGGTAGGTGCAGAGATGTGGATGTGCTGAGGAGGTAACAGTATGTAGGTTTGGTGATGCCTTCTGGAACACTTCTCCACATTTTCACAACCAGAAGGGTGGAAACAGGCTTTGATACAAAGAGGCAAAAGACACTGCCTGTAGACTGTCATCTGATATCGTTATTGGGTATTGTTCCCATAATTCCTTCTTAATCTGGCCAGAGTTGGTGTCTATGGCTAGCTCCAAGTAATGTAACTTCTCTATCCTTTCACTATTTCCACTCTTTTTGTGATGACATTCACTGTAACAAGATGAGGAAAAAAATTAGGAAAAACACTACTGAACCATCCTTTAATCACTCTCCTCTCATCAGCCTTAGATAATGACTGAACTAAAAATAAATTCAGCTTCTGCATTTCTAGATTCTAAAAAAAATACTGTATTGATGTAATAAAATATCACTATTTTAAAAATAATTTTTACTGTATGATAACCACAAATATTTATAATGGAAAAATCAATAGATCACATCACTGATGGGAAATTAGTGAAACCATAAAAAGTCAAACGTGACATTTTATTGGAGCTGCATGTTCTTTTAAAAAGCAAATATATTGACTAGTTCTTCTGAAAGATTGCTTATGAGGTATAATTTCCAATGACTTTGGCACTAAAGAGTCAAGAAAGATGTTATTTCTGCAACTCTTAATTAGAAGCATAAAAAGCTTCATGAACAGAATCAATAAAAGGTGTGGGAATTAATTACTTTCCATGAAATAAAACTATAAAGTATATTACTGCAAAAGTAATATATTTCTTTTTACTTAAATTTCTTGTTCTGAAAATTTTTGTTCTAGATATAAAATTTAACAAATGCAGATTTTCTTTATGAAGGAAAAGAAAGTGAAAGTGAAGTCGCTCAGTCGTGTCCTACTCTTTGTGACCCCATGGACAGTAGCCTGCACCAGGTTCCTCCCTCCATGAGATTTTCTAGGCAAGAGTACTGGAGTGGGTTGCCATTTCCTTTTCCAGGGAATCTTCCAGACCCAGGGATTGAACCCAGGTCTCCCACATTGTAGACAGACGCTTTACCGTCTGACGAAGTCTTTATGCTGCTGCTGCTGCTGCTAAGTCGCTTCAGTCGTATCTGACTCTGTGAGACCCCATATACGGCAGCCCACCAGGCTCCCCCGTTCCTGGGATTCTCCAGGCAAGAACACTGGAGTGGGTTGCCATTTCCTTCTCCAGTGCATGAAAGTAAAAAGTGAAAGTGAAGTCGTAGGATTAAAAACTTATGTGGCTTTATAGCAAGATAGTTTTAAGGAAAGCTTCCTGAGTGATCTCTGAAAATAATTGCTTCTTCCAGTTTTCGTATCATTTTATTTGTGTGAAGTCTGGAATACCATATCCATGTTTGTTTGTTTTTTTTAAGACTGACAGGAAGTGGGGATAATAATGAGAATGTACTGGATAGAAGATGCAACGGTGGGCAGACCAAAACCTGGACCAACTGGAGAACTAGCTGGCCCTTGCCTTGGTGTCTTTACCACCTTCCTCCCTGTCACTCCTGCTAGGGAAAAACTTTCTCCTTTGTTTCTCTGAAGGGAACAGTGTTACCTTAAGGGACTACTAAGCACCATTAATTCAGTTCAGTTCAGTAGCTCAGTTGTGTCCGATTCTTTGCGACCCCATGAACCGCAGCACGCCAGGCCTCCCTGTCCATCACCAACTCCCGGAGTCCAACCAAACTCATGTCCATTGAGTCAGTAATGCCATCCAACCATCTCATCCTCTGTCGTCCCTTTGTCCCCCTGCCCTCAATCTTTCCCAGCATCAGGGTCTTTTCAAATGAGTCAGCTCTTTGCATCAGGTGGCCAAAGGATTGGAATTTCAGCTTCAGCATCAGTCCTTCCAATGAACACCCAGGACTGATCTCCTTTAGGATGGACTGGTTGAATCTCTTGCAGTCCAAGGGACTCTCCAAGAGTTTGCGCCCAGCTTTCTTTATAGTCCAAATTTCACATCCGTACATGACTACTGGAAAAACCATAGCCTTGATTAGATGGACCTTTGTTGACAAAGTAATGTCTCTGCTTTTTAATATGCTGTCTAGGCTGGCCACAACTTTCCTTGCAAGGAGTAAGCGTCTTTTAATTTCATGGCTGCAATCACCATCTACAGTGATTTTGGAGCCCCCCAAAATAAAGTCAGCCACTGTTTCCACTCTTTCCCCATCTATTTGCCATGAAGTGATGGGACTGGATGCCATGATCTTAGTTTTCTGAATGTTGAGCTTTAAGCCAACTTTTTCACTCTCCTCTTTCACTTTCATCAAGAGGCTCTTTAGTTCATCTTTACTTTCTGCCATAAGGGTGGTGTCATCTGCATATCTGAGGTTATTGATATTTCTCTCCCAATCTTGATTCCAGCTTGTGCTTCTTCCAGCCCAGCGTTTCTCATGATGTACTCTGCATAGAAGTTAAATAAGCAGGGTGACAATATACAGCCTTGAAATACTCACTTTCCTATTTGGAACCAGTCTGTTGTTCCATGTCCAGTTCTAACTGTTGCTTCCTGACCTGCAGGAAGCAGGTCAGGTGGTCTGGTATTCCCATCTCTTTCAGAATTTTCCACAGTTTATTGTGATCCACACAGTCAAAATCTTTGGCATAGTCAATAAAGCAGAAATAGATGTTTTTCTGGAACTCTCTTGCTTTTTCAATGATCCAGAGGATGTTAGCAATTTGATCTCTGGTTCCTCTGCCTTTTCTAAAACCAGCTTGAACATCTAGAAGTTCCTGGTTCACGTATTGCTGATGTTTGGCTTGGAGAATTTTGAGCATTACTTCACTAGGGTGTGAGATGAGTGCAATTAATGGTAGTTTGAGCATTCTTTGGCATTGCCTTTCTTTGGGATTGGAAAGAAAACTGACCTTTTCCAGTCCTGTGGCCACTGCTGAGTTTTCCAAATTTGCTGACATACTGAATGCAGCACTTTCACAGCATCATCTTTTAGGATTTGAAATAGCTCAACTGGAATTCCATCACCTCCATTGACTTTGTTCATAGTGATGCTTCCTAAGGCCCACTTGACTTCACATTCCAAGCTCTCTGGCTCTAGGTGAGTGATCACACCATTGTGATTATCTGGGTCATGACAATCTTTTTTTGTACAGTTCTTCTACATATTCTTGCCACCTCTTCTTAATATCTTCTGCTTCTGTTAGGTCCATACCATTTTTGTCCTTTATTGAGCCCATCTTTACATGAAATGTTCCCTTGGTATCTCTTATTTTCTTGAAGAGATCTCTAGTCTTTCCCATTCTATTGTTTTCCTCTATTTGTTTGCATTGATCGCCATGGAAGGCTTTCTTATCTCTCCTTGCCATTCTCTGGAACTCCACATTCAAATGGGTATATCTTTCCTTTTCTCCTTTGCTTTTCACTTCTCTTCTTTTCACAGCTATTTGTAAGCACCATAAGGAAATATATATATTGTTTTCATATACAAAATGTCTCGTGTCATTTTGGGAGCAGGGCAGTCCAAGTCAGACACGCAGGACAAATAAACTGGGCCCTGGCTTATGATCTTTTGTAAACTGTCTATAATTTATTTTCAAATACTTTAGCATAAATAATATATCACTGTGTATATGTTAGTTTAAATCTGTATCATAAGGATGCTCTGTATCTTACTGAGGAATATATATTTTAGAGATGGTTAGCTAACATTTAAAAAAAAGGTTACATTCCAGAGTATGTACTTGAGCATTGTTAATTAGCATATTTGGTGTTAGAAATGAATTTTTGGTGATGAAATTACTGGTGTTTAAGATATTAAAAAGCAGAGATATTACTTTGCCAACAAAGGTCCATCTGGTCAAGGCTATGGTTTTTCCATTGGTCATGTATGGATGTGAGAGTTGGACTGTGAAGAAAGCTGAGCCCTGAAGAATTGATGCTTTTGAACTGTGGTGTTGGAGAAGACTCTTGAGAGTTCCTTGTACTGCAAGGAGATCCAACCAGTCCATCCTAAAGGAGATCAGTCTGTGGTGTTCATTGGAAGGACTGATGCTGAGGCTTAAACTCAATCCATTGGCCACCTCATGTGAAGAGTTGACTCATTGGAAAAGACCCTGATGCTGGGAGGGATTGGGGGCAGGAGGAGAAGGGGACAACAGAGGATGAAACAGCTGGATGGCATCACCAACTCAATGGACGTGAGTTTGAGTGAACTTTGGGTGTTGGTGATGGACAGGGAGGCCTGGCGTGCTGCAATTCATGGGGTCGCAAAGAATCGGACACAACTGAGCGACTGAACTGAAGATATATGTGTAACTTTACACATGGTTAAGTATGTTGAAATATAGGAACAGTCCTCACCCTCGCATTAACAAGGTATCCTTTGAACTGGTGTGAAGCTTTATTCTGAAAAAGTTTGTGTTCAGCCATTAATTTGGAGAGTTCCTGTTACTTGTCATCCATAAAGTAATAATTCACCTCTATTATATTGGTCTTAATGAAGTCTTCATGTAAGTTGTGTTGGTACATTTGTGTGTGTGTATGTGTGTGTGTGTGTGGTTGCACCTATGGGATCTGAGCTCCCCGACCAGGGAATGAACCAGACCCTCAGTTGTGAGAGTGCAGAGTCCACACCGCTGGAACACCAAGAAATTCCCTGTGTTGGCGCATTTAAGGACAAAGTTGGGACTTTGAGCTTACAAAATAGGTTTACAATTGTTATTATTTTGTTCTGTGGCAGTTTGCTAATAAATGTCTATATGTGTGTCAGAATTTAGTCTGAGATTCACTTTCTTTATAACTGGTAGTAAAGCTGTGTCAAGGAGACATATACAAATCTCCTCCATCTCCAGACATTGCTGGCTACTTTTGGCAGAAAAGAACTTCGTAATTGCAATAGGCAACCCTGGCATGGGTCCATTCCTAAGACTTATCTATCAGGATGGAGGAGGGGCAGGAATTCTCTGGTGGTCCTGCTGCTGCTGCTAAGTTGCTTCAGTCGTGTCCAATTCTGTGAGACCCCATAGACAGCAGCCCACCAGGCTCCCCTATCCCTGCAATTCTCCAGGCGAGAATACTGGAGTGGGTTGCCATTTCCTTCTCTGGTGGTCCAGTGGTTAAGAATTGATACCTTCACTGCTGTGATGCAAGTTCAATACCCAATTGGGGAGCTAAAATTGCACAAGCCTTTTGGTGTAACCAAAGAAAAGAGTGGGGGTAATAGAAGAGTGGCTGGAAGAAAGGATATGGACTTAAGGTATGGGCCTACATATAAAGGTACAACCAGATGAACCAGTGTAAATATCACCAGAGAGTGTTCAGAAACCAGGAGAAAACAATCCTATCAATTTTGAGTTTGTAACAGCCAGAGATGGAAAGGTTAAACATAGGAACATGAACAAAAAATGTGAGGAGAGCAAAATATGGTAAATTAAGGATGTTTAGAGAAAGACTGGGAGAGACTGGGAAAGTGGGACTCCTTATCTATTTTGTTTCTAATTTCTCCATCAGTTACTATATAAACCTGATTCAGATATAATAAAAGAATTACAAACCAACATCACTTACAAATACTTTACTGGAAAAATCCTAAGTAAAATATAGTGAACAATTCTAGTACTACATTAGAAAAGAATGTACTATGAACAAGTGGGTCATATTTGAAGGTATAGTTCAAATTAGGAAATATTAATATAATACCCTGTATTAATATGTCTTTTAGATGGACCGACAAAGGTCCATCTAGTCAAAGCTATGCTTTTTCTAATAGTCATGTATGGATGTGAGAGTTGGACTATAAGGAAAGCTGACTGCCAAAGAACTGATGCTTTTTAACTGTGGTGTTAGAGAAGAATCTTGAGGTCCCTTGGACTGCAAGGAGATCAAACCAGTCCGTCCTAAAGGAAATCAGTCCTGAATGTTCACTGAAACGACTGATGGTGAAACTCCAATACTTTGGCCACCTGATGAGAAGAACTGACTCATTGGAAGACTCGGATGCTGGGAAAGACACAAGGCGGGAGGAGAAGGGGACGACACAGGATGAGATGGTTGGATGGCATGACCGACTCAATGGACATGAGTTTGAGCAAGCTCTGGCAGTTGGTGATGGACAGGGAAGCCTGGCATGCTGCAGTCCATGGGGTTGCAAAGAGTTGGATGTGACTGAGTGACTGAATTGAACTGATATTAATATGTCTAGTTGATGAAAAAATGCTTTAACAAAATTCAACACTCAGTTGAATAAAAATACTAAAAAATACTAATAAAAGAACAATAATAATTAAAAACTTTTACATAGAAAAAAACCCCTAGGTACAGGAAAAAAAGACAAATTAGGAGAAAATATCACAAGAAATATGCTAGATATAGGGGCTTTCCAGGTGGTGCTAGTGTAATGGATCCGCCTGCCAAAGAAGGAGACGTAACAACACACTGGTTTGACCCCTGAATTGGGAAGATCCTCTGGAGGAGGGCATGGCAATAGACTCCAGTATTCTTGCCTGGAGAATCCCATGGACAGAGGAGCCTGGTGGGCTATATTCCATGGGATCACAAAGAGTCAGACACGACTGACGCAACTTAGCACACACACACATGCCAGATGTAAAGCTAATATCCTTTTTTCAGTTCAGTTCAGTTCAGTCGCTCAGTCATGTCCTACTCTTTGCGACCCCATGAACCGCAGCACGCCAGGCCTCCCTGTCCATCACCAACTCCCGGAGTTCACCCAAACCCATGTCCATCGAGTCAGCGATGCCATCCAACCATCTCATCCTCTGTCGTCCCTTTCTCCTCCTGCCCTCAATCTTTCCCAGCATCAGGGTCTTTTCAAATGAGTCAGCTCTTCACATCAGGTGGCCAAAGGATTGGAGTTTCAGCTTCAACATCAGTCCTTCCAATGAACACCCAGGACTGATCTCCTTTAGGATGGACTGGTTGGATCTCTTGCAGTCCAAGGGACTCTGAAGAGTCTTCTCCAATACCACAGTTCAAAAGCATCAAGTCTTCGGTGTTCAGCTTTCTTCACAGTCCAACTCTGACATCCATACATGACCACTGGAAAAATGGGACCTTTGTTGGCAAAGTAATGTCTCTGGTTTTTAATATGCTATCTAGGTTGGTCATAACTTTCCTTCCAAGGAGTAAGCATCTTTTAATTTCATGGCTGCAATCACCATCTGCAGTGATTTTGGAGCCCAAAAGAAGACCTCCGTAATTTGATGTAAAAATGATATCCAGAAGATACTGTTAGCTGAAAAAAAAATTGAAAATTGCATATATGGTATGTTCACTTTGGAGTAAGAAAAGAGAAATAAGAAAACATACATATGTCTGCTTATTTTTTGCAAAAAGAGACATAAGGAGGATACATCAGAAAACAAGAAAATTGTATATATATAAAAGGTTGTAGGAAAAAGTGTTTAAGAGAGAGGGAAGAGAGTGATATTTCTCTGAATATACCATTTTGGACGGTTTACACTTTGGGAAACATATTATTCTACATATTTCAAAAGTAAAATGAAATCATCAGTAACGGAAGGAAAAATAAACCAAAACTGGAAATAGAAAAAAAATAAACTCAGGTGTATTTCAAATAACATAAACCCATGGAAATGTAATAGGGTAGTGCAAGAGAAGTAATTCAAGTTATTTTTGTACCTAGTATTTTGACTTTCAACCCTCAATCTATAGAAGAAAAACTACAACCAAGGCTTGAACCCTTTTTAGTAGGTTTGCTTAGGTAAATATGTGAATTTAGCAATTTTGATGTGTAATGTAGGATTTTATGTGTAATGCAGGATTTTATGTGTAATGCAGGATTAGGAAAATGTGCTATGAGGAAACAAGGTTCTCACAGTTGAAGAAGGCAGACACAAATATGAAACGGGAATGGCAACAAAGAACACTGTAAAGCTACTATACATAGAATGGATAACAACAAGGTCTTACTATATAGCGCAGGAAACTATATTAAATATCCTGTGATAAACCATAATGGAAAAAAAATATAAAAAATGTATTATACATAAAACTGAATCTCTTTGCTATTTAGCAGAAATTAACACAACACTGTAAATCAGTTATACCTTAATAAAAAATTTTTAAGAGAACATTGTGGAATTATATTGGAATTTTAAGTATCAATATTTATGTTTTCTTAAATAAAAAAAAAAGAAATCTGTTGCCCTCTCCCCACCTTCTGTCTACTGAGATGACCTGAAAGCAGTAGTACTCTAGTATCAATAAGCACTCTTAGGGCCAAAGTCTTAGCTTCTAAATACCATTCTCCAAGGGGGAGGGGGGGCAGGGAAGAAACCAAGATTTGGAGAAATTTTTGATTCCAGATTATGAGTAATGAATGAAGCCTGGAAAATCCTGTGCCACAAGATAAGGAAGTACTCAATGTGTAGGTCAAAAGGAGCCACCCCAAAGCTGGGCAAACCTCAGGTAATTTGAGCATCAAAACAAATAAGGATGGGGATTTCCCTGGTGGTCCAGTGCTTAAGAATCCGCCTTTCAAGGCAGGGGATGATGGTTCAATCCCTGGTCAGGGAACTAAGATCCACATGCCAGAACTGAGTCCTAGCACCACAGTGAAGATCCAGTGTGAAAAAATAAATAAATAAGGAAAGGAGAGAAGAGACATGTCTCCTATGCAGGAGAATTCACAGTAAATTACTTAAATACTCTAATGAATGGAGAGCACTCCAGAAATGTGTGCTGTGCACAATAACTTCCTTCCAAGGAGTATGGCAGGGCAAGCAGGGGAAAAAGAGTAACTTTACAGTGAAGAAACCTGACCAACACTACTCTGTTGATCAACATATACAATCACAAACTATGTTGGTAGTATGTACACCTGCTATAATGTTATGAAAATGACACTTTACCTCTGTGGTCTCCCTCTCAAAAACCCATAATTTCAGTCTAATCATGAGAAAAGAATCATATAAGTTCTAATAGAAGAGCATCCTACAAGGTTCCTGACTAGTTTTCCTTATAATTGCCAAAGTCATCAAAACCAAGTGGAGTTTGAGAAACCGTCACAGTCAGGAGAGACTAAGGAGAGATGACAACTCCATGTAATACTGCATACTGGATGGAACCCTGGGACACAAAGGACATTAGTGCAAAACTAAGGAAAAACGATGGTCTGTCCTTGACGTCAGTATATCAATATTGGTTCATTAATTGTAATGATGTACTATAATACTGTAATACTATATATATATATATATATATATATACACACACACAAAACATAGATCAGATCAGATCAGATCAGATCAGTCGCTCAGTCGTGTCCGACTCTTTGCGACCCCATGAATCGCAGCACGCCAGGCCTCCCTGTCCATCACCAACTCCTGGAGTTCACTCAGACTCATGTCCATCGAGTCAGTGATGCCATCCAGCCATCTCATCCTCTGGCGTCCCCTTCTCCTCCTGCCCCCAATCCCTCCCAGCATCAGAGTCTTTTCCAATGAGTCAACTCTTCGCATGAGATGGCCAAAGTACTGGAGTATCAGCTTTAGCATGATTCCTTCCAAAGAAATCCCAGGGCTCATCTCCTTCAGAATGGACTGGTCGGATTTCCTTGCAGTCCAAGGGACTCTCAAGAGTCTTCTCCAACACCACAGTTCAAAAGCGTCAATTCTTCGGCGCTCAGCTTTCTTCACAGTCCAACACTCACATCCATACGTGACCACTGGAAAAACCATAGCCTTGACTAGACGGACCTTTGTTGGCAAAGTAATGTCTCTGCTTTTCAATATGCTATCTAGGTTGGTCATAACTCTTCTTCCAAGGAGTAAGCGTCTTTTAATTTCATGGCTGCAGTCACCATCTGCAGTGATTTTGGAGCCCAGAAAAATAAAGTCTGACACTGTTTCCACTGTTTCCCCATCTATTTCCCATGAAGTGGTGGGACCGGATGCCATGATCTTCGTTTTCTGAATGTTGAGCTTTAAGCCAACTTATTCACTCTCCTCTTTCACTTTCATCAAGAGGCTTTTTAGTTTAATTTGAATCTAATCACGAGGAAACATCATAAAGGTCGATGAGAGAATTTCTATTTGAGGATGAGTCTGTCGCTGTAAGGGGATGGATTGCTCTTGGTGAGCCCTCTCGGTCATAAGGCTGTTAAATACTCCAATGCAAACATTAGAGGCTGTGATTTTAACTATAATATTTATAAATTAAAACGCTATGGCAACGGGTTTACTTACATACGTATTTAAATACGTGTGACTACTACTACTACTAAGTCGCTTCAGTCGTGTCCGACTCTGCAACCCCACAGACGGCAGCCCACCAGGCTCCCCCGTCCCTGGGATTCTCCAGGCAAGAACACTGGAGTGGGTTGCCATTTCCTTCTCCAATGCATGAAAATGAAAAGTGAAAGTGAAGTCGCTCAGTTGTGTCCGACTCTTCGCGACCCCAGGGACTGCAGCCTACCAGGCTCCTCTGTCCATGCGATTTTCCAGGCAAGAGTACTGGAGTGGGTTGCTATTGCCTTCTCCGCAAAATACGTGTGAAGAGATAAGCAATTTCTCTGCAGGTGAAGGAGTGGGTCTAGAGAGAGTGGGGAGACGGTGGGAAGAGAAAAGGGGCCCTGAGCAGAGGACTGCCAATTGTTCGGTTTGTGGTTATTTCTAATCTAACAAACACTTACATAGCACTTACTTTTTACCAAGCCCTGTTCTAAGCGCTTTCCACAAGTTGACTTTTAACGAGAAGGCTCAGAAAATGGTCTTTAGTTCGCAAAACAAAATACAGCTATGACATTTTAAGTTATTTTATCACAAGTACTTTTATCTGTATATCAAGGCTCAGCTGCAGTGATTCTCTTCTTGGACAGAAAAACATGAACCTAGAAACGATAGAAAGCCTAGTTGGCGAGGTGAAATGTTAAGACCCTTTTGAAAAGTTTTTGAGTATCCCTAAAAGCCTTATTTTGAGGATAAGGAAATGGCAACCCACTCCAGTGTTTTTGCCTGGAGAATCCCATGGACAGAGAAGCCTGGTAGGCTGCAGTCCATGGGGTCGCACAGAGTCGGTCGGACACGACTGAAGCGACTTGGCAAAAGCCTTAAAGCATGTACTCAGAACAGTTTATGTATCTGCATATATTCAGAACAGCTTATGTATGTGTTTTGGATGTCAGGCACTCACAGTGTCTTTTCATTTAGGGGTGAACACCAGACCAGGTCGATGCCTATTTTAGCCGAAGTTGGTATTTCTAAACAACGTCCCGCCTCCAATCTAAGAACTACTTCCGGCCTTCGCTTTTTGTCCTCAGCGCGTATGTGAAGCAATGCATTCTGGGAGACGTTGAGATTTCCAGGCTGGGTGTGAATTCCGGACTTCGTTTCCCACAATGCCTTGGCGCGAATTCGTAATTCCTGCCGGGGTAACTGTGAGGTGGTCGCCATCTTGCGTACGGAGTGGCGGCTTGTTTCTCGGCTCCTGAGGTCCCGGCTTTCAGTCCCACCCGGTATCTGTTTGGGGAAGGTCTCTGCGGTTCTTTCACCTACTGTTTTGAGGTCAATGCAGAACTGTGGTATAAGGTGAGTAAACACACCATTTTAAGCGAGGTGGGGTTGTGGTGGGGAGGTTTTTCAGTTTCTTTCTTCTTCCTTAAGTGGCTTGGCTTCTCGCCGGCGCTTGACTGAACCCTTTAGGTTAGCTGTATACAGAAGCCGGGAGTGAACCTTTGGGTCTCGGAGCTCTTTGGAATTCCTAGATAGAACCTGAACGTGTCTCCTTTGGGACAGAAAAATTGGATGAAGCGCTTTTGCCCGGGCTGCCCTGTTTGGAGGTCAGGAGGCCTTAGGATTCAAGTTGTGTATAGGCCTCTCTCCTTTCTCTTCCCTGGGTCTTTTCTGCTGTTTATAATGAGGAAATGAGAAGCTGAGAAGTGGCCTAGGAGGGGCCTGTTTCTGGGAGATTGGCGTTCTCTTCAGGTGTATTTTCTTTCAGTCCCCTTGGGGCCGTCTTGTCCCACTCGTGTTTTTGCCCTTTCCTTTTGCTCTCGTGTTAGAGAAAGGAAGACCAGAGAGCGGGCGGAATGAAGTACTGACCAAAACAGGCTTTTGAATTGTACTGTTGAGGGTCCCCCAAAATTTTCAAGGGAAGCAGAGTTTATTTATCTACGAGATGGACGAACCATCTGGAAAAGATGAGGGCTTTGATTTGGGGAGTTGCCAGATTTCTAAACATCACATATTTCTGTCATTCTCAGGACAACTTAAGTTACTGTTTTTTTCTTTAAAATCAATGTAATACACACACTTGGGGACACTTTTACTCTCCTCGCAAGAATAGGGCCTATAAAGACTGACATTTCAGTTAATCTGACGTTTGATTGCTAACACTTGTGGTTGTGTGAGGTTTGCTAAGGACCTAGTGGTTTTAAACAGGAAGACATTTATGATACAGTTTATTACAACCAGTTTGGATCTTTGTCATTTTGGTTGGCACACTTACTGTCCTTTTTAGTACACGATTGTATATCTGTGTCATTGAAATGTGTATTACTGATTGAGCTTTCCAAGCTTGCTTTAGTTTTTGCTTAGGTTCTCGAATTCAGAAATACATGAGTTAGATTAAATAGGAGATATAACTTTCTTTAAAAAAGGATGTTTATTTACCTTCAGTGAAACTCCTGCTTTAAATCACAATGTCATAACAGTAGTACGGGATTATAAAATTACAACTTTAAAATTTTCGTGTTTTGTGAAAATGGTTTTTAAATGCTTATATCAAATTGTTTTCTTCTGTTGTTTCTGAGGAAATTTTTGTTTAGGTTTTTAAATTATTAGTTGTGTGATTTTCTCCTCAGATGCCTTATGGTGAAGTTGAAGCTAAATCCATGGGACATGAGGAAGAACTACTAAGTGAACCATGCTCCAAGAAATTGAAGTCTACTGAAGAGGCATATGTTTTCCCCTATCATGGTAGTGGTAATTTTTACAGAAAGCAAGAGAAAACTGGAAGTGATTGGACCCCTGTAACCATCACTAATGTTAGAGGACATAGTTATCTTCAGGAGGACAAAACCCAAACTACAGATTTGCTGAAACCTGAGCATGATGGGATGCCTAGCGACAGACCGGATGTTATTGAGTCTGTTGATTCACAAGTTGTACAGGATATACATCCTCCATTGGTATCCACAGATGATGAGATATATAGCACAAGTAAAGCATTTATAGGACCCATTTACAAACCCCCTGAGGAAAAAAAATGTAATGACGGGAGGAATCAAGCAGACACTATCAATGGTAGAGATGGCAAAAGAAAACAAAACAAACAGAAATTTAACTCCAAAAAATCAGAGATTGACAATGAATTGTTCCAGTTTTACAAAGAAATTGAAGAGCTTGAAAATGAAAAAGATGATTCAGAAAGTAGTTGTAAGGAACCCGAACCCTCTGAGAAACAACTCATTGCATATTATCAGAACCCTAATAATGATCTGTTAAAATCTGAAGAAGAAAAGAAAAAATATCTTAGTAATGGCCTTCAACCACATTGTGGTTATCAACAGTGGGTGGAGAATGAGCCAGGTAAATATCCTTGTAATGGACAAATGATACCTACATTTTGTGATGATTCATTTACTTCCTTCAGGCCTGAGTGGCAAGCAATGGATTCTTTTGTAGTACCACAAGACCCTCATCTTCCCAGTTTTAACTATCACTTAAATATTGAAAGATTCAGTGTTCCACCAAATCCACCATCAAATATTTTCCATTCCCAGGATGACTTTGAGATGCAGAATGGATATTTTATAAATAGTTGTCATGCTAACTGGGATTGTTTGACTTTTGATGAGAACAATGAATATACTGACTGCAGTAGTGATCATCCCTCTAGAAATGACTACAGTGTGCAAGATGGGTATGCGAGTAATGGTTTCTGTGAAACCAGTGAAAGATACTGGAAAGATCCTTCTGTGGAGGAGTGTAATGGAACAGACAGGTTTATAAACCAGCAGTTTGAAGAGGAAAAGTTACATAAATTGCAGAAGTTACTTATTCTTTTAAGAGGTTTGCCTGGTTCTGGGAAAACGACATTGTCTCGGTAAGTAAAGGATACCAAGTGAATACTTGGTAATTTATTGCTTTAAGATCATGATAGTTGTAATCAATGGCAAATGCTTTTATGTGTCTTGTAAAAAATCTTTAATTTGTTATACTTGAGAATGGCATATGATGGTAAATATTTTAAAAGATGTTTTCTGATAGAGGAAAGGAGAATTGACATATATATTCTTATTAAGATCCTGTTAAGGACTTTAAAAATAGATTCACCATGTGAAATAATGGCTGTGATGAAAGCAAATGCTATTTGAGAACTGTGCTGCCCTTCAAGTCAGCTATTCAAGAAGAGTTGGATTCATAGGTAGAAAACTTGAGCTTTGACTCAGTTATTTCAGTTTGTGACCTTGGACAGGTTTCGCCGTTAATGAATACTTATTTTTCTGGAATTATGAGTAGCAATGAGATAACCCAAGGAGAGGAATTTTGAACTTGTTTTAAGAACTGTGTCGTGTTTGTACCATTGTTGATGGAGGGAACCTGTTTGCAGTTTCTTTAAGAGTTTGAAGTGAGCAATATCTGAAATTAGTGAAGTTAGAACTGATGATGTTTTATTGTGTGGTGAAATGTTTCAAATTCCTGTCTTTGTTTACATTTTTAAAATATTGATGCAGTCAAACACATTTGTGCAGCTATGAAAAGCAATACAGATTCTTTGTAGTTTATATAGGATGATTTCGAGGTTTATGCTAGATAAGAGGGAAAAGAGTTTATTTGATGTCTGTGTGATGATAAAAAAGTCAAGGAACTATTTTGTAAATGGTTTATATTTATTTGCAAGACAGTCTAAAAAACTTACACAGTATTTCTTCAGAAGCAAGAAATTAGAGAAAGATTTAAGTTATATAGACATTTCAAGCTAGATTGTAAACTGTTATTTTGTGAATGAATTTTAAGTCTGCATTTTGATTCCTTTTTAGTGAAAATTTTGTAGAGAAAATGATATTTCAACCCTTCTTTAGAAAGGATAGAAATTAGGAATGAAGTCTTAAAAACATGAGCGTTCTTCTAGATTTGGAATATCAGAAAAGAGATGGTTGGAAATTGGATGAATGCATCTTCTGGTGAGGACCTCTGGTATAGAATGCAAAAAGAAGGATTAGGTTTGGAACAACATATTGGAGTGTGTTGAAACTGAAAATGAGTCAAGTGTAGTGGCAATTCAGTAGAAGTTCAAGGAGACGTAATTGTAGTGGGAGATGAGAGGTGATTATATTTAATATGTTGTTGTTCAGTCACTAAGTCATGTCTGACTCTTTGCGACCCCATGTATATTTCTTTATTTGAGAAATTAGGTGTAATAAGAATGGAAGTTACAGTCACAACTACCATTTATTTATGTTACTGTTTTTAGGTTATAGAGTACTTCCGTATATAACCATCTTGGGAGATGAATTAGCCTTTTCACTTTTTAGAAGCAGCAGAGGCTAATAAAAAATGAGTTCAGGTTCAAGGACTTGGGAGAAGTTGTAAAAACTGATAAGAGATCAAAGTGGGGATGTAAATGAGGGTGTGTATCTTACCTAATCCTTCACTTTAATATCTATCACATGGGTTGCTCTATACCTGACTCCTGGCTTTGAATAGCTTGGTTAAAGCAGCAGAAGTATCTCTTTAGGTCAGCACTTTTTTGAATGAAGTAGGAATGGTTATTTGGGATTGGATATGAAGCCACATATTCTCTAGTGAGGAATGGTTTCATGTAGGATTTAGCTTTTCAAATGAGCTTTGAAAAAAGGAGTAAAGATTTGGAGGATCAGAGTTGAATTAATTTGGGGCACTAAATTAAAATATAACATTGTTTAGTATTGATATGTGGTAATGAGTTATAGTGAGTTAGATAAATTTCAAATTCTTTGGGGATAGTATTCAAGTCCCTTTCTTCCTTTAGTCCTTACCTACCTCTTTATCTTCATATCCTTGTGCACTTGAACTAGTACCCTGCCCTCCACTGCAGGAGACATAATATGTGTCCTTTCATTTTTCTCAGGATTTTACTTATTTAGAGGTTTTCTTACTTGCCTCCACTTTTGATGTTTTGGTTTCTCATCTCAACCCTCAAGACAGCATTATCTTTATTTACTGATAACTGACCTAAAAGCCAACTTGGTTACAAGTGGCAGACGCTTAGTGTTTACCACAACTTAATGAACAGATTTTGATGAAACCAGTCTTACATTAAGTTTGAATACAAGTACAGAGTTTAAATATTTACAAGTAAACCTGTGCAAACCAGTTCACACAACTTCTGTAAGTATGACAAGGTGCCAGCTCTTTATCCTCTTAGGTAAACTGACGGCCTTTTGATGAAAGGTTCATTTGAGGCAGAATTCAACAATATTCTAGAGATAGAATTTTGTTGCTGTTGCAGTTGGCAATCAGCCAAACTGAATCCTTTGATTCCATGATTGGTCTCAAGACCATTTAGGGATCAAGTTTGGGGTATCATTCTTAGGGGTGTGGGCTAAAGATTTTGCTAGATTCTTATACTGTGTTCTTGCAAGGAGGAGGCATAAATCGAAATTACTTCAGCAAATCCACATTCCTTTATGCTACAGATTTCACCAGAGTATTATCAGAAGCAGTAATTTCATCATATTAGCAAAATGTCTGGAGTTGATCAGGAGTAAAAGATAGTTGAAGTACTTGTCAGAAAGAGAAAGTCCTACTCTGCTGGCTTTGGTGATGAAGGGACCATGAGTCAAGATGGATATGTAGGTTGCTTTTAAAGGAATGCTAATCTGACCACAACTGATATTAACCTAATGAAACTGATTTCAGACTTCTGACTTTCAGAACAGTCGGATAATAAACCTGTGTTGTTTTTAGCCACCAAGTTTGTGATAATTTGTTACAGCAGCTATAGAACACAACAGTTTGAAGAGAGGAAGAGATTTCATTTTTCCTTCCTTCTGTTGGAAAAGCTCTTAGTTTAAACTCCAGAGGAAGGATTGACTTTTTCTTATGTAGAGTAATTTTCTTCTTTCAAGGAGTATTTTGAGAATGAAGTGTCCCAGTAGTCTTGGGCCAGAGGATATGCAAGGCCACTCAGTACATAAGGAGGTAAAGAATTCATGCAGTATCAGTTTTACTCAGAGGTTTTTTTTTTTTAATCACTTCTGTTTTTAAATATATATGATGTGTTATAGAAAACATATAGTTTTTAGAAATTAAAAAAAATAAAGCAGGAAAATTACAGTGATTCTATATATAGTAGACCATTTTGGGGAGTAGGACTCTCAAAATGACGCTTAAAGAATACAGCTCATTTGTTACTCAAGTGAAAGAGTGTAAGTACAGAGTAAATTTTTTATCTATGGTTGTGTTACAAAGTTCCCTGAAGCTGACTTGTTAAAGCAATAAACATTTATTGTCTCACAGTTTCTGAAAGACAGGAATCTGGATGCCTCTTGTTCAAGGTCTCCAATGATGCTGTGATCACCATGTTGCTTTGGGCTGTGTTTTGGTCTGAAGGCTTGTCTTGGGGGAAGACCGGCATGGAATCTCTCTCAGAATTGTTGACAAGACTCATTTCCTTGTGAGCTGTTGGATTGAAGGCCTCAGTTTCTTGCTATCTGTAGGCTGTAAGGTCCCCTCAGTTGAGGGGATTATCCAAGGGTGTGGACGCCAGGAGGTAGGGATGTTATGAGCTATTGGTTTTGGCTCTTCCACCATTGTTTATGTGATTTTGGTGGCCTGATTTCAGAAATTATTTTCATTTCTGAATTTGTTTAATACCACATTGTCAAGGTTGTTGTGAGGATTAAATGGAATCATAAAGGTATATATATAAAATGCTTGGCACATACTAGGTCCTCAGAAAGATAGCTATTTTGAAAAAATACGAATCAAGTGGCCAGTGGGACCACATCTGAAGTTTTTATTGTATACTTGATTTCTTAAAAGTCTAAATTTTGGCATTCTGAGAATCCATTTTAATACCTGTCGTAACTTGGGAGGGTTCTAATAGAATCTAAGAATTTTGAAAATACTGATAGTCTTAAATAATTTACTTTTGGTTCAGATGGTTGATATGACATTAGATATATCTAGATTGATAAAGGTATTTTTGAGATAATTCAGGGAATTTTGAAACGATGCATGAGCAGTCTAGGAGGAAAAAGTCTCCCCAAGCTAAAATTATTTGCTGTTGTTATGATTTATACACCTAAGATATTCTTCATTGAGATTTTCTCATGTTTGATGTTGACATGGGTTAATGATATAAATTGATTTACTATCCCTTCCCTCCCCACTTTTTTTTTTTTTTGGGAGGAGGTTAAGCATTTCTTGGGTACAGAAGATCCTATACTCTTGTAGTACGGTATTATTAAACCTAGAGGATCACCTGCTAGTAAAGTAGTAGAACAGATGGGAAAAAAAAAAGAAACATATATGTTATCTAGGAAAGATAGTATCAGGTTTCTGGTACTTTGAAACATAACTAGGTATCATCTAGTTGGTTATGATCAAAATATTTTTAGACAATTGAGCTTTGGTTTGGAATGCTAATATTGTGGCATTTTTTATCACTTATAAACAAATAGGATGCCAAATGTGTTAAATGGTATATTTTGGGAAAATCATGGCCAGTTAAAAGAGAAATCTAGCTTTATCCTCAAACAATTTAAACCATTTACTTTTTTTTAAGATTTATTTTTTAATTGAAGGATAATTGCTTTACAGAGTTGTGTTGGTTTCTGCCAACTTCAACATGATAAACCATTTACTTTGGTTTGTTTAAAGTAATTTGAATCAGAATTCTATAAGTGGAAGTATACAATACATTTTTTACATTTATATATGATTTTATTTTTGTATAAAATATATGCAGTTTTATCTGAGGAAAGGAGAGATGTTTGTTTTAATAGTTGAAATTCTTTGTTACTTTTATTAGGAAGTATTCTTGAATCATCCCAGGACAATATCATCTCTCCCACCACCTTCTACTCCCTTCCCCTTCTCAAAAAGAGATTATAGAATTACATATGCTCAGTTGCTTTAGTCCGCTCCATGAACTGTGACCTGCCAGAGGGACAGAATCCCTCTGTCCATGGGATTCTCCAGGCATGAATACTGGAGTGGGTTGCCATGCCCTCCTCCAGAGGATCTTCCTGACCCAGGGATGGAACCCACATCTCTTAAGTCTCCTGCATTGGCAGGTGACCTCTACCACTAGCGCTACCTCAGAAGCCCAATACAATGATAATCCAACTGCCTAATGGTTGAAGGAGGGGAGATAAAGTGAAAGTTGCCTCAGTTGTGTCTGACTCTTTGTGACTCCATGGTCTGTACAGTCCATGGAATCCAGGCCAGAATACTGGAGTGGGTAGCCTATCCCTTCTCCAGGTGATCTTCATGACCCAGGAATCAACCAGGGTCTCCTGCATTGCAGGCGGATTTTTTGTTATTGTTGGATCCAAATTGTTCCTACTGTCTTTTCCCTTTTCTCAGCACATCTCTAATCTCTTTCATGAGTCGCTGGTTATGGGAATTCTCTTACACTGAACACTTGTCAATCTCTCTGTGCTTAGGAGTTAAAGGTGGTAAATCGTGAGAACAGACCTTGATTACCACTGACTTGTTCTGAGAGTGTGTTCTTTGTTCAGTATTTAGTAGTTAATTTCATTTAGTAATTTAATCTCTTAAAAGTTAAAAACATGATTATACTCTGGAGGATCATTGACTGTTTCACAGCCTTAAACCACAAGTCTCACTTTCAGGTCATGCATGTTTGTGCTTTATAGAAATAGTATATCAAAGCTGTCAAAACTTACCTTTATCCAAATGTAGTTTTCCCCAGATGAATTGCTTCCTTAAGCTTGCTTGTCTTAGGTTACCTATTGTGTTAAATTTAGGCAATTTTAGACACCAAATACAAATTCACTAAAGTTAAAACATGGAAAGTTGACATCATTTTGAATTGAAGAATGTTTTTAAAAGTTGCAATATAAAAAGAAAAAAGTTGCAATATAGAAGCCACTTTAAATAGTTTTTATTACTGGCTATTATTATGTAGATTTAAGTGTGAAGTAATATTTGGAATCTGAAAGCTTTTAAAGGTTCAACTCTTGTGCTGTTCTGCCTCCAATATATTAACAAATATGTACCAGCTATTCATTTAATAATCTTTCCTATGTGGCTTATTTCTGATGGTTATAGATTTTATAAATGGCACCTTTATGATTTCTTTTATTAACAGAATTCTGCTTGGTCAGAGTCGTGATGGCATTGTGTTCAGCACTGATGACTATTTTCACCATCAAGATGGGTACAGGTATAATGTTAATCAACTTGGTGATGCCCATGACTGGAACCAGAACAGAGGTTTGTTTTGGGCCAAGTCTCCTGGGATAGAATATTTGACTAGGAGTCACAATACCTGAATTTTTATTCTTGACTTTTTTTCTTTTTACCAACTGGATGACTTTGACAAGCCATCGAAAGAGCTTTGAGACCCAGTTTTTCATCTCTTAGAAGCAGTGATAATCATACTTACTCTACCTGATTGAGGTGAAAATCAGAGAATGTAGTTAGAATATTTTTTAAACTGTAGATAGTGTACATAAGCCAGTACAATAAAAGTATAGGATGTTTTGATATACTGCTTTATACCTCATGAACAAATTCAGAAAACCTCTGATATTACCTCATGAACAAATTCAGAAAACTTTGATATTTTTGTAATGTGTTACCAAAAGTTATTTCCTCGAATAATGCTAATATTTTCTAAGGCTTAATGTCCATGAATATTAAACATTTTTTTCACTGATACAAAAAAATTACTTAATACACTTTTTAGAGGCACATGGGTCAAATTTGCTTTAATTTCGGAATAGTAATTATTAACCTTGGCTGAACATTTGAATCACTTGGGGATTTTTTTTTTTTTTAAACTCATGCCCAAGTATTAGCCTCAGAGATTCTGGTTTAGTTAGTCTGATGTCCTTGTGTGCTCATTCACTTCAGTCATGTCCAATTCTTTACGACCCTGTGGACTTCCAGGCTCCTCTGCCCATGGAAGGATTCTCCAGGCAAGAATGCTGGAGTGGGTTGAGATGTCCTTCTTCAGAGATCTTCCTGACTCAGGGATCGAGCCTGCGTCTTCCCAGGCTCCTGCATTGCAGGTGGATTCTTCAACCACTGAGCCATTGGGGAAGCCCCTGGTTGGTCTGGAGTGGATCTAAATATTAGTGGTTTTTTTTTTTTAAGTTTCCTGGATATTCTAATGTTACAATCAGAATGGAAAACTATTAATCTAGAACTGTGTAGGTACATGCTTACACTATAATCTGATTTCTTTTTTAAAAGATTAAGAATGCATTGATGATGAAACATTATTTAAACCTAGAGTAAAGCGATTACAGTGAACAGCCTATTTGCTTCCTTGTGGTAGTCATTTAACTTGTAGGATTTATTTGGTTCAACCTTTTTTTCTTTGTAAGTAAACGGTTGTCCCATTTTTAGTGATGCTAAGATCAGTAGCTTCAGAAGAACAGTCTGCTCCCTGTTTTATTCAAGAATGATTGTTTCCTTAATCAGTTATTTCATTAAAGTTGCAAAATGATTTTTCTAGGTCTGTCATTCCTTCTGTGTTCAGTGGCTAGAATTCTTCTGTAATGAGGAACGTCCTCTTACCTAGAACTAGCAACTAGTGTTACCCTGAAGTACAGTATGTACAGGAAAAAGCAGCATAAATGCTTTTCTTTCTAATTCTCACTTTTCAAAGTAAGGAATTTCAGTGAGGATATTTTTGAATAAAAAGTTTAAATGTCAGATAAGTTTGATTTTAAGACTATTTTCTAGTATTGATTCTAGGATTTCTCCAAATATTTATTTTAGAAAAAAATTTTTTTTAATTAATTCTTTTTTATTTTTTAAACTGCTGCAGTGTTACTACCCAAGTCAAATAAGGATCATACTGGCAGTTCCCAAAAATGCTTAGAGTTATTGGCCCAGAGTTAAGAGGAACAGAAGTAGATGATAAGGGGAATGAGGCAGTATATCTTTGGTGAACTGGAAAGTTTGTTTGTGTGGGACATTTTTTTTCTTTCTGCAATACTAGACTATTTTATTAAAATGTTTGTGCCGTGTGACTTATACTTGCTGAACATATTAGTGTCTAGATAAACAACTGGTTTTATTAGTATAGTAAGTGTGGACTTTTCCAAGGTAATTTTTAACCCTTTCAAGGTAATGATAACTGGCAATTGCTGGACATTTTGAAAGCTGTGAGCATTACGTTTAATTTACACACATTTATTGAATACTTTTAAGTGCCAGTCATTATTCTGGGAATATCAGTCTGCCTCATGTTTATTAGAAGAATCTAAATTCACCTTTAACTGCTTATAAATTTAAAATATCTCTAAGATGTCGTTATTCTCTTTCTTAGAGTATGGTGGTTAATTTGTTTGAGAAAATGACTCTCTTTATTTGAGTATTCAGACATTGTTTTCTTAGGACCTTTATTTTCCTGGAGTGCACTGGAATGTGGTATTGGACGATAATTATTCATGGAAAGAGAATAATATCTCCATTCCTGCAAATCAGATATTTATTTGGTTAATAAGCTCCTTTTGTAGAACTTGACTCCTTAGAGGTGTAAGCCTGTCTATCAGACATTAGGAGAATTACTTTAATATTTTTTTTTTAAATGAAAGTATGATCACTGTTTGGGGTGAAGCAGTGGGAATTGATAGCATCTTGGTATCCTGTTTGTGACCCAAGTTGTAACTTTCTTTTAATATTTAGAGACGTCGTCTCCCAAATATGTATTTACATTCCACATTAGTCATTATTACTTAGCTTTTAAAATTCTATCTTCCCTTAGACATCTGTATAAATGTTTTCATTATGTGAAACTTAGTGGTTTGAATTCTAAATCCCAGCAAAACTTACATATCATTGCATTTTGCCTCAGCCTTTTAAATTTTATAGTGGGGAGAAGGAAATGGCAACCCATTCTAATATTCTTGCCTGGGAAATCCCATGTACAGAGGAGCCTGGCAGGCTATAGTCCATGGGGTCTCAAAAGAGTTGGACATGACTTAGCCACTAAACAACAACAACCATCCATCCATAGCCCCACCTGTTAGAGGTAATTTGTGTTACTCTTTTGGAGTGATGCTAAATGACCTGTTTGTTAACATGTAAATTCAAAGCACTAACTGATTTGCTCTTGGAGCATCTGAAGCTTCCAATATGAGGAATTCTCAGGTTTCTCTAGGAAGAGGCATGATACATGAATCTGAAACAACAGCCAAGTCAAGAGGTCCCCCGAGGGCCAAGGTCAGAGAGGTCAGAACCATGAGAGGGTGATCCTTGAGCAGACGCCCAGGATGGAGACAGAGCCAAAGGGTGGACACCACCCCTCCTCCAGCTGTGGCCACTGCAGGAAGGTTTCTGAGAGTCACAGGTCCACTAGCCTCCTCCCCATCCAAGTGACTGCTCTTCTACAGCTTTCTGTGAGAACAGTCTTAAATGGAGTCTCTCTCATAAATGATGGAACTCGGTAAAATAAAATAAATTTTATAGTGGGCTCTTAATTGTCTTGCCTGTCATTAACAGGAATCGCTGTGAAATAGTTCTCACCTCATACTGGAATCAATAGCTAGAGACAGGGAGATATAGTTTGAAAAGTTCTGTTTAGCTCAGCTCCCAATTTCAGAAATCATTGTCCTAAGAAATATCCACAAAGTCAGTTGAACTTTGGAATTTAGCTGCTTAGGATGTGAGTAGTGATAAATCCATAGCACTTTTTTTTTTTTTTTTTTTACCTAAGTCTCTTATTTCGAAAGAATTACTGGGAATTTTACCTATAGAAGACAACTTTTGGTGTCTTAGTAACTTTTCTCATCTTTATAGTTTGCCCAAAATGAAATCAGTTACATATTATCTTGTAAATTGCCATTTTCTGTTAAAAGTCTCCATCGTTCCATATCATTAAATGTTTGTCTCTTTTCATACTCAGACCATATTCACATGTAACTTGTCCCTACATTTTCTGTAAATGAAAGCTCTAGACTGAAGTCTTCATTAGCTGTAAGTTCAACAGAATATTTCCCCTAAAATGTCCTTTACAGCTAGTTTTTCAAAACCAGCATTTGGTCTGAAGAAAACCCATTACATATGTTTATGTCTCTTAATTCCACTTAATCTAGCAGAGTCCTTTTATTTCCATGCACTGACTCTAGAGATTGCACAGTTTTGTTTTTAAGTACAAGGATGTAGAAAATTGCTTAATGAATGTTTAAATTTTATTTTATATATTTTTATCTAATCGTTCTGTTTTTTGCTTTTTAAATTTATTTTTTATTACAGCAAAGCAAGCTATCAATCAGGGGAGATCGCCAGTCATAATAGACAACACTAATACACAAGCTTGGGAAATGAAACCATATGTGGAAATGGTAAATATGAGATATGAGAGAGTTTTTCTATTCTTTTCAGCTTTTTTCATATTCTGAAATTTCAGTTACTTTGATGTTTACTATTAAAACATTTGTCCTTGTTCTCTAAAGAGGTGTGTCCATTTGCTTAATTTTTTAAAAATTGAGAATGGTGCTTATTAAGCAATATGTTCATCTTGTTAGTTTTGCCTGTACTTGAGAATAGTGATTGGAATTTGACTGTTAAGTAGCCTGAAAATTTTTATAAACCATATTATTTTAAAGATAAATTTGTCTTGGTTGAGCAAATTGAGAAGTATTGTCTAAGTGAAATTTGTATCTGTCTTCCATCTTTTTACTTTAAGAAGTGTTCTCTGGGTTTTTGTTTTCTTCCTTTCTTTTGTGTAGGCCATAGGAAAAGGATACAGAGTAGAGTTTCATGAACCTGAAACTTGGTGGAAATTTGATCCTGAAGAATTAGAAAAGTAAGGCACTCAAAAAATTTTTAATCTCGTCTTTTTTTTTTCTTTCTTCTTTTCATGATCAGTTTCTTTACTAGCTTTTGTTTGTTAAATCTTTGATACCTATGAATAGGACTATTACTACTACTACTCACTTTGTATTAAGAGGAGCATTGGCTTAAATGCAGCTTGTTTGAGGCTCTTTGCAGTATTAAATTTCCTTAAATGTTCTTTGTTAAGTGTGTTTGTCACTTCTTCTTACGTGACTTCCTGCATTGGTTCCCAGTTTATTGAATGCTAGTGGAGATCCAGAAAACAGACAAAAACTAGGACTTTCCCTTCAGCTTTTTTGCTAGGCCACTTCTCTGCGTTGCCTTTCCAACTTCATCTCTTTCCCATTTTAGATCCCATCAGCTTTTTACCTGATGCTTTTCTCTGCAACATATCCATTATCCGATAGCCAAGATCCAGGGAATCAGTGTGTTTAAGAATTCAGATTTTTTTTTTTTTTTTCAATTTTAGAAAGGTAATACAGAGCCTGTATCTAATTGTTAGCACTCCTAGCAAGAGTTTGGGGCAGCATGGCATAATCAAACATCTCAGTGTTTCTGCAGCAGATTGTGAATGATCAGTCTATTCAGTTGAGAAAAATTTACATGGTTTAATGTTCGGAGTAGATCATGCTGCCATATGAGTACAGGCATGGTTAGACTTTGCTTCTGTATGAGTCAACAGAAAACTGAATTTTCAGAGTATTTTAGATTTCAGGATTTGTGAGGGATTGTGGTCTTGTATTATTTTCAACCCTGGTCTTCCATTTGTGTTTACCTTTATCCATTTTCCCTGGTTTTCCTGACAGTAAATCATTTTTCATTTCTTCATTTTCACTCCTCCCACCCCATCTTGGGTGACAACTTTTAACTCACATACCTTACAGTTTACCCATTAAAAGTGTACAATTCAATGGTTTTCAGTATACTCACAGAGTTACGCAACCATCACCTCTCTTTTTAAGACCATTTTTTTCTCCCACATGTTTCCCTCTTCTGCTTAAAACTGTTATTCTGTGTATGGTGTTCAACTGCTTTCTTTCCTCCTTGCCTTTTATTCTTTTTGTATCTTTGAATTTTTATTCCTTTGGTGATCTTTCTTTCCCTTTCTAATTTGCATGCCAAATCAAATTTATGAAGAGTTAAACTGGTAGATATTATTAATATCTGGTATTCTTTGCCTGCCCTCTGTGTAATTATTGCTCCTCAGGTAGAAAGAAGAGAGAGTTTAAAAACTAAAGATATTTGGCTTATGTTGAATAAGTGAGTTAATGAAATTGTTGTACATTTAGGCTTTATTTGCATTTGAGACTGTTGAAACATTATAATTCTTTTTTTTTTTAATTTTTTTTATATAATTCTTAATATAAAATAACTTTACAAAATAAAGTCAATTTAACTGCTATCTAGTATAGTTTGACAGATTTTTATGTCTTTTTTTCTGGGAAGATGAGTTAGCTTTAGTAAGTCTAGAACTTGATTTTTATGTCTTTTTTTCTGGGAAGATGAGTTAGCTTTAGTAAGTCTAGAACTTAATAAATGTAAAATATGTTCTGTGTGTTTTGCCGTGTCCAACTCAAGTTACAGAAAACTACAAGGGTTAAATTCTTAAAAAATTTTTTTTGAGAGACAAGAATAATTCGTAAACTACTTTTTGCTGTCAAAATTAAACTCACAGAAAAGTATATAAAAAATACGTAGCTTAACAAATTTCATAAGTCAGATATTCATTTAACTATTACTCGTGTCACGAGAGCTTTACTAACACCTAAGAAGTTTTTTGAATTCCTTTTCCCAGTAACAGTTCCCTACAGTTACTTGCTTGCTGTTCCTTAAAGCTTTTTTTTTTTTTGCTTTTAAAAAAATCCTTCACTTTAGCACCATAGTTTAATTTCTTTCAAAGTTTATATATTAATAAATAGAATTACACAGTATATAGTCATTGTCTCTAGTTTCTTTCATTCGATACTATGTTTGGGAGATATGTAAAAATTGTATCTCTAATAATAGTTTGGTGTTGATAATAAATTTTTTAAATGCAGATGTGTTAAAAATAACTTTCATAAGTTAAACATATTTTATATTGATTTTTGTAAGTCCTAGAAACCCACGCGCAATTCTTCTGCAATTCTCAAAACGGTGTTGCATAATCTTTTTATTTTGTTGTTTAAAAGTTGGGGGTCATTAACTCAGTGGTTCAGTGAATCAGTAGTTAGTTCTATGTGAAGAAAGTATAATCAGTTAACATTTTGCTGTGATATATGGTATTTTAAGCCTTTTTACTATATTGTTTAAAACTGAGAGAGCCCTTTTTTTAGAGGTGTATCTTCTAGTATTTATTTGCAAAATATAATTTAGACTCTATTCTGCTCTGTTACTCTAAAATAGGTTAATCCTGTACATTCTTAAAAAATAGAATTAAAATCCTTTTCTTTTTTGGTAGGAGGAATAAACATGGTGTGTCTCGAAAGAAGATTGCTCAGATGTTGGATCGTTATGAATATCAAATGTCCATCTCTATTGTAATGAATTCAGTGGAACCGCCACACAAAAGCACACAAAGACCTCCTCCACAGGAGAGACAGAGGTGGGGAGGCTCTCTAGGCTCACATAATGAAGTCTGTGTTTCAAATAATCATTAAGTTGGCTATTTTCAGCTAACGCATTTGTTGCTTGCCCTTAAAAAAAATTAGTGAGCCTGTCTTGAAACTTAAGCAGTTTCAGATTTTAACAAAAGACCACGTTGCCTCACAAAAGATGTTCCCAGCAAGTTGTTTAAATTCTGAAGTGTAAATAAAAATTATATAAAATTGTATTTTAAATGTTTTTATAATCTTTTGTTGTAATGCTTTTGGTTATTATGAAGACCCCTGAGTAGAGTGGGTAGGAACCAGAATGTTTTTCTATAATTGAATTTTAAACTGATTTTATCTTTTGTAGATGTCAGACAATTTTATAGTTCATACCTAAATTCAACTTTTCATAAAACTTTAGTATTTTTCTTTGACTACCTTAAATATATAAGAAATACTGACTTGTTATAGGAACTGTAGTTGATTCCTCTATTCATAATACCGGTAAAATTATGTTTTTCTGCAAATTCATCTTTGTAAAGTATTTCTAAGCTGTAATTAGCATATCACTTACTAAAACAAAATTCTTTGTCAAATACCAATACAGTAGGTATATCAGTCACCAGGGGTTTTTTCTCCGTAATTTACGTTTTCATCACCCTTCTTCTTAAGGCATTCCCTGTCTCTCCATACTCCCCAATTCTGGAATGAAAAACAGGGCAATCACTATATAGTTTACAAAAGCTCTTCGTGTTATTCTGATAATATATTACTTTTCTCTATTTAAATTAACACAGGATAATTCTAGGGTAAAAAATATTTTAGACAGCTCCTTAGCATTAATTGTAGGAAGATTTGTCCTCTGGAATGTTTTACTTCTCCAGGTTTTAGCTTTTCTTTAAGGACAACTGTGTATCTCACTTTATCATTTTTATTAGATTGTGTTCCATCACTTAAAATTTTAAAATCGAGATGGAATTCATTTCAGAGATCTTGGGCAATTCATCCTAATTTTGCTTTGATTTATCCATTTTTAGGAAAAAAAAAAAACAAGCTATTTACAACGGTTGAAAATTTTTTATGTGTTTTATTTACATGGTAATAGTTCATGTCCTTTAAGTCTTCTTTCTCCTAAACCAACCTATCCTAAATCCTACAGTATATTTTTTTCTTTAATTTTATTTTAGATGGAGTATAGTTGATTAACAGTGTTGTGGTAGTTACAGGTGTAGAGCAAAGTGGTGAATCCCATAATCTTTCGATGTTGTTTTAAAACTTTTTAGTGTTTTTTTTCCAGCTTTAAATGTTCTCTCGCATCTTTATATTACTTTTTAAATAATATTAAATTATTAAGTAATACTACTTGCAAGGCTCAAAACTAAACATAGTACTTTTAACAAGGTCTTTATTACATTGCCTTTAATGAGATAATATGATTTTTATTTGTAGTCTCCAGTACTATTTACATTTAAATGAGTATTACTGTATTTTATTTTAACACATATGTATGTTTGTATATATTTGTTCATCCTAACTATGATACAGTAGAAATATACTAACTCATGTTTTATGTATAAATGTATATACAATTATGTGTTCATGTTTCCTTTATTCACTATTTTCATAATTCTTCTGTTTCAGAGTAGTACTTCCTGGTATTTGGGCTTGCTTTTCCCAGCATTTTATTATGTAAATTGACATTTTGAAATAGAAGGATTTAATTTTGGGACACGTGAAACAACTGTTAGGTATATATTGTGTGCTCCTTTCTCTTTGTCTTTATAAAACTTTATTTAGAAGTAATAGTACCATTAGGTTTTGAACAGCAGCCAGATTTATTTCAAGGATCTAGAGAATTGCCTTTGGAAGATACAAATGATGAAGCAACTTGTTCGTAATAGTAAGTCTGTGAAATAAATTTCCAGATTTTATTACAGATTAAATGTCATCTAATATTTCTGAGTAGTAAAGAGATCGTTAATCATTACCAAATATTTTTAAAAGTTATAAATGTTTACTGAGGTGAGGTGGTAACATTCTAGAAGACGTTTTTGTTGGGGCTTTTTGTGTTTTTTTTTGTTTGTGTTTTGGCCACACTACTTGGTAGTATGTAGGATCTCAGTTCCTTGACTAGGGATCGAACCTGTACCACCTGCATTGGAAACATGGGGTCTTAACCACTGGACCACCGGGGAAGTCCCAATTTTTTTTTTATTTTAAGACAGAGTAAATTAAAAGTTCCCCCAAGCATTCTGACTAATGTTATTTTTTACTTTTAAACGGTAACAGAACAGAGAAATAAATATACAATAAAAGATGAAATTCACCAATTAAAAGTTTTTTCATCCAAGTTTTTCCTTCTATTCAGACATTCTTTTTTAAAATTTAGATATTTTCTAATGGACTAGCTCCCTCTGCTGCTTCCTGCCATTCTGAGTTGGTCTCCATCACACAGAAAAAAATGGGCATTACTCATCATATTTAACTAAGGTGAACAATTTAAACAGTATATAGATTCTAGTCTGGTTCAGAAAGATTCTTTTTGAAAAGTAAATTTACAGTTTTCTATATGTCAATACTGTCAATAAAAATATTTGTGTGGTAATTAAGTTGAACTTTTGATGCTTTTTAAATTGATCTTTCATTATTCATTTTCCTAAAAGAAAATATTAGCTTTTTAATATGTGTTTTAAAGTAAGATTGTTTACAGAAGATTGGGTTATATTTTGTTGATGATATGATAGGGTGGATTTAACTATTTGAAGTGTGCTTATCTCTTACCTAATTAATATATATAGGTTATGAAATTTTCCAGTTTTATATATAGGTAAGTTTTGAAAGAATTTATGATATCAAAGCATATAAAATATTTGTTTCACCCATAATTGAGTTTTTGCTATGGTGGAAATGTCTGATTTTCTGAGCCTGGTTTTCTAAGTATTTTCAGAGAAAATTGGTGATGTTCTGTTTGGAAAATGTTGAAGAAATGTGGTTCATGTATTAGTACCTTGATGAGATAGGTGTCCCAGGGTTTACTGAAGTATCATATAGTAGTGTAACATAAATGCAGTCACTGAGGACTCAGTTATTAGGGCTGGAGTGTATGTTTGTCTGTGTTTGTCTGCAACCCTTTATAAATAGAGTAATACCTCTTAGTCTAGAATCATAACAAAATACAATGTTACTTAGTTTTGTTACAATGACCATTCAAAATAAACATTTGATGGCAGCAGAACAGCAGATCATTAGTGGGTTTTAGAGTTAAATTTTGTACATTACAATTTATAAATAAAACTTTTTTTCTCATTAAAATTGTTAGCTGTAATTTTTGTGAAAGGAAAGATTATATTAAGGGATTAATAGATATCCTCTTTGGTGATGGTTTTCTTTTTCTTTGCAGTTAAATAAGACTTGCATATTTTATTTTAAAAATTAAGGTATTATTAAAGCAATTGGCTTCCCTGTATGTATGCCAGATTTTTTTCCTTAAAATATCCTAAGGATGGCAAGAAGTAGTATTAAATGAATTTGTTGAAGTAGACTCTGAAGAGTAATTAGTGATTGTCTTGTGTGTATTTTTTATTCCTTTGTTTCCTTTGCTAAGCAGCATTTAAATTAATTCAATTCAGTTGATTCAAATTGCCTAAGTCTTAAGTCTAAACAATTTTCAGTTTTGCCTAGCTGTAAATTTCAGAGCAAATCTTGAAAAGTTTATAATTATGATTTTTGCAACTAAAATTAGAAAACTAAAAAAAAATAAAAATAAAAAATAAAATAAAATTAGAAAACTTAGATTCAGTATCTTTATATAGATTGTACTGAATGGCCTAATTTTTGTAATGGAATATACAGTTTTGAATATCACCTATGGAAATTCTCAATACAGTATTGCTATCAATTTACACACAGAAACAAGGGGAAAGAGTAGCATAAAAATCTCTGAAAAGATCCTCAGAGAAAAAATGAGTTATTTTTGAAGCTAGAACTGTGTCAGTTTGCAATGTTTTGACTTTTTGTTATCTTTAGTAGAGGATAAATTTTGTTTATTTTGGTCAGTTAGATTAGAAATAATCTTTTTCTTCCCTTTCCTCCTAACAAATTTTATTCTCTGAATGATAACCCTGTCTCCTTCCAGGTGTAAAAATTGCAGTCATTACAATGCACTTCCCAGCATGAAGTCCATTAACTTTAATAAGCTGTCTTAAGTGTGTAAAAAAGTAAACTGTTTTATCTAATATGGACACAGCCATACTCTAACCCCTAATCTTAGAATTAGATATAGTCACATTACCAAAGCATTGTATCTACTTTGGAAATGACTGAAGACTTCATTGGTATTGTGCAGTTGTTAATATTTCCTTGTTTTTTTTTTTTCAATTGAACTGTTTGTAAATTAATGGGAAGATGGAGAGGTTTTTGAGACAGCCTATTGGGCTTTTTGCCTTTCAACTTTATTATAGGTAACTAAGGGGGAAAAAAACTAAGAATAATCTGTTCATTCGTGGTTAAAATTGTGTTCAAGTTCAGTACAGTCTATTAAAATACACTTTATTTGGATTATTTTTTTGTTTTGCAGTTTCATCTGTATCCTCAGATACGACATGTAAAGATAAAGTTTTACCCTACAACAGTAATTATAATAATTATACAACTTTTTTACCGTCTCTTCAATTGTAGTTCTGGATTCTTCAGTCTTTTTTAGTATATCAGAATGAAAGAAAATTTGATTTGGAAAAGGATCATGAGTTCTTTCTTTTTATTTTTTTTTCTTTTTTAAAAAAATAAACATTTTTTCATTTTCTTTTTTCTTCTTAATGGTATTAGAAATCATGTTTCTTTCATAGTCTTTTCCTATACATATTTTCTTTTTCTTCACTCCATTTTCTGCTCAGCTATCTTCATGTTAACTTCATAACATTTTTAATGAAGATGGTGGGATGGTAAGTTTCTGTCAAAAACAGAGGTAACTTTTCCCTTCTGTGTACGGTTGAAGAACTTTGATATGAAAATAGTTGGAAAGGTTTATAAGAATCTCAGTGTTACTCGTTTGTTGTTGTTGTTTAGTCACTAAGTTGTATCCTACTGTTTTGCCACCCCCTGTGACCCCAACCTGTTTAGCCCTCCAGGTTTCTCTGTCCTTGGAGTTTCCCAGGCAGAAATACTGGAGTGGGTGGCCATTTCCTCCTCCAGGGGCTCTTCCAGACCCAGGGATCAAACCTGTGTCTCCTGCTTGACAGGCGAATTCTTTGTTACCACTGAGCCACCTGGAAAGCCCTATTCACTGGTTAGGAATCCCATAAGCATACTGTAGTACTTGGATGTATGTATTTGAGAAAAACTTATTTTATAGTACTCAAGCCTCTTCCTGATAGACTACTTGATAAAAGTAGTTGGAAACTCACTCTTATGGAATTCACTGTTGTCATGATTCTTTTATGTGGCCTTAACTGAATGCTTCTGAAAGAAAGCTGAAAGCTATTTTTGAGTTCAACTTTTACAGGTGATTCTTCATATTCTCCAATACTACTACAATGAGCAATAGGAATTTAGTACAAACAAGCCTTAATTTAATAATATTTAAGTTGCCACCATTTAGTTAACGCCTGTCAGTGCCAGTCCCTTTTCTAATTGTAGATGTGATTTTTATAAAATACCCTCACTGTAATTTTTTATAAAGAGGAAACAGAAACTTAGAGAAATTAAACAATTTATCTCCTGTGACCATAGTTTCTCTGGGAAGTGATGATAACTAGGAGTCATATCTAGTTCAGATGTATTCTTCATTGTAGCTCATTTTATCTTTTAAACCACGTAGTTATCTTTGGTTAAATTCTTGTTATTAATTTAGGGTCTTTTTCTAGGCAGCAAAGAAATTCCAGTGGAAAACTGAGTGCATCTTTATGATACGTTTTTGAGTGTATAGGGTTAGAGGTATTTTGACTCACCAGTGAAGCTGAGTGAAGAAATCTGAAAGTGACCATTTATTTAGAATGCTTCAGTTCAGTTCAGTTCAGTTGCTCAGTCATGTCCGACTCTTCGCGACCCCATGAATCGCAGCACACCAGGCCTCCCTGTCTATCACCAACTCCTGGAGTTCACTCAGACTCACGTCCATCGAGTCGTTGATGCCATCCAGCCATCTCATCCTCTGTCATCCCCTTCTCCTCCTGCCCCCAATCCCTCCCAGCATCAGAGCCTTTTCCAATGAGTCAACTCTTTGCATGAGGTGGCTAAAGTATTGGAGTTTCAGCCTCAGCATCAGTCCTTCCAGTGAACACCCAGGACTGATTTCCTTTAGGATAGGCTGGTTGGATCTCCTTGCAGCTCAAGGGACTCTCAAGAGTCTTCTCTAACACCACAGTTCAAAAGCATCAATTCTTTGGTGCTTAGCTTTCTTCACAGTCCAACTCTCACATCCATACATGACCACTAGAATGCTTATTTTAAGTCAAAATTGAAAGCTTGGATGCTATTTAGTGTATAATTATTTTCTGCAAAGTATACATTGATAGTTGATAATCATATTTCAGCAACATCTTTTGAATTGCATTTTTATATATGCTGTTGTGCTTTTACATTTTAATATCTCCTGATTTTAGCTAGCACTTGAAATATGTAGTATTTAATAAATGGATTGTTAAATTGTGTAAGCTATTTGTTTTGCTGATTAATTTTGAGAGAGTATGGGGCTTTCCTGTTAGAGGAGTCTTTGAGGGAGTTATTTCCTAAATAGACCAATACTGTTTTAAGTGATGTTAGTGTATTTTTCTTTTAATGGCCACTTATTTATTAAGTGTGCTAGCAGTAGCTGTCATGGAAATCACATCAGTTTTCTGAATTTCTGAAGAATTTATGTTTTTTTACCTTTTGTAATAGTGTCCTTTTTTCTTTTATGTTGTTTACATTAATTTTCTAAAAGAACAATAAAGGTGCCTGTTAAGTTTTCTATAGAAATAAAATATTGAATTAATTAGATTCTGTAAGGAAAGCCTTTGAGTACAAAATGAAGGACTCTTACTGTTGAAAATGTGCCTTATTTTGTTTTAGTTAACTTAAAAAATAGAAGGGCTGGATCTTACTTGATTTTTCTTAATTCCTTAGAGTAGTTTCTGGATTTTCTTTTTGTTGTTGTTTCTAAATTGGAAATCAGAGGTAGAGTTTTTGTTAGAGTGGAGAAGAAATAGCATTGGTTTCATGAATAGATTAAAATAGTTTTTGGTTCATGAAACTGCATTATGAGATTAAGATTATTGAAATATTATATAATGTAACACTGACAAAGATATGGTTAAAACATTTCATTTTGAATATAAGTAAATTGAAGCATTTATAAGAAATGTGATAGGAGACCTGGGTTAGACATTTTGAATTAATTAGAAAACAGTAAGGAAAAAAAATTTAGTTCTGGGGAGTGATAGGAAAGAAATTGTTAAAGCTGGAGAGCTAGTGGTCAAAAGTGGTAATTTCTCCTTCTGCATCTTCCATTTGCTGTGTAAAGACCAGTAGAGCCCAGGCATTATACTAAGAAAGATTATCTTTCTCTGGTGGCTCAGCTGGTAAAGTCTTTGCCTGCAGTGTGGGAGACCTGGGTTCGATCCCTGGGTTGGGAAGACCCCTTGGAAAAGGTAAAGGCTACGCACTCCAGTTTTCTGGCCTGGAGAATTCCATGTGCAGTTCATGGGGTGGCAAAGAGTCAGACACAACTGACTGACTTTAATTTTCACTTTCTTAAGGGCATGAAAGCATGGTCTTCCTTGTGTTGTCTTTGAAGCTTTGTCCTTTAAAGAGTCAATAAATATTTGTTGAATATTAGACGTCTTCTCCAGAAAATAATCAACCTCTTGATACTAAGGGCCCATTCATCTAATTAGAACAACTGTATAGGGCAGTTCATAATTTAGGAAACATGGAAATACAAAGTTTGAATTAGTTGTGTTTGATTGATACTTGCTAAGAAAGAGCGTCCAAGCAGAGAGGACGGCTCATCCATCTAACTTGTTTTATCTAACAGTATCAGAGCCTTTTGTGTGAAATTTTGAATCTTGTTAGTAGTCTTTAGATTTGTGATCTATGATCAAAAAATTAAATACTAGAATACAGGTAAGTAGGGCAGCCTTGAGACTTTGTTTCTTTTAAGATCATTTAGAGATTTTTTTTTTATATTTTCTTTAACACTTCTATTCTTCCTCTTAACTTTCCCCATGAGACTTCATCATGTCTCACTTGGACCTAGTAGTCTCTCCACATTTATCTTTGCCACAGGGTATTTAGAGAAATGTATAACTTAAACTTTTTTTTAAGTATAAATTACATCCCTCCTGCTTAAACTCTATGTGATCTGGCCCTTGGCTTCTTCCCTGACCGTGTCTTGTATCCTCTGCTCTTCATTTACTACATTGTGTCTATAACTGGCCTTTTGCTATTTTTCAGATATGCAAAGTTTGATCTTGCTTTAAACACTAAGCTCTTTTTTTCTTTCTGGAATGCTCTAAATTTTTTTTGTTGTTCCTATGCCTAGCATAATTCTAAGTATTTAATCTCACCTCAATGTCACCTCCACAGAGAGCCCTAACTATTCCGATCTAAAGTAAAGTAGCCCCACCTCTGTCACTCTGTTAAACCGTCCTGTTGTTTTCATCACAGTACCTGTTAGTAGTTGAAGTTACCTTATTTAATACAATTTGTTGGGGGTCTTTTGAATTAGAATGTAAGTTCTATGATAACCTACTTGTTCTGTTTATAACTGTCCTCAGAACCTAATCCAGTGCCTTTAGTACTGCAGGGCCTCGTGTGTGCGTGTGCTCAGTCACTTCAGACTATTTGCGACCCTATGGACTGTTGCCTGCCAGGTTTCTCTGTCCATGGGATTTTCCAGGCAAGAATACTGCAGTGGGTTGTCGTGCCCTTTTCCAGGGGACCTTCTGACCCAGGGATCGAACCCAGGTCTGCCGCATTGCAGGCTGATTCTTTACCACTGAGCCACTGGGGAAGCCCTTCTTTTAATAGTATTACTCCCCAACGGTGTTTTCTTTTTAAACCTGTCCTCTGTGCTCCAGATTATATACTTAACTGCCTAGTTGAGATTTCTACTTTAAAGCCTGAAAAATTGAATCTGTGATCTGTCACATCTATGGAACTCCAGAATTTTCATTCATGGAGAATGGATCTACCATCCATCTATTTTTGTAAACAGATACTTGAGAGTCTTCTTTGATGCCTTCTTTCCTCCTTCATATTCAATCCATCAACTGGGGTATTTGAATTTTACCACTTAATTATCTCGAGTCTCTTCATTTTTGACTGCCATCTTTGTATTGCATTGGCCAAAAAGTTTGTTTGGGTTTTTCCATGAGAATAGTTTGAATTATCATCTCTTTTGATGCTGGGGTCCCCACAGCTGTACTTTCTGTATTCTAGCCCTTTTTCTCCACAGTCTTAGAAGACTGAAATATAATGTATATATAGAAAAGTGCTTAAAGTTTAAGTATATAGCTCAGTAGATTTTCACAAAGTGAACATACCCATTAAACCAGAATCCTACTCAAGAAGTAGAACATTCCCAGCAAATTAGAAGCCCTTAGTGCCCCCTTTTTTCCAGAGTGATCTTTGTAAAATGAAAATATGATCATGAATAAAACCTTTCAGGTGCTTCCCATTGCTGTTAGGATAAAGACCAAAAACCATAATGTGGTTGATGTGGCCCCTACCTTCCTTTCCAACCTCATGTTTTATTACTCCTCATACTTTCTGTGTTCCAGCCCTACTGTCCATTTCTCAATTTCTTGAATGTACTGTTCTGTTCCTTTTTCCTGGAAAGTTCTGTGTGCACACACCCTTTCCATACTCACCCTTCAGATTTGAGCTCTTCAAGGAAACCTTTTTGGATGTAGCAGGCAGGCTTGGTGAAGTCCAAAATACATATTATATGTTCTCATGTAGTTTTTTTCATTAATTTGTATGAGTATATGATTATTTCCTCTCCCTTTTATTCTTAAGTACCATGTGTCGGAGGTTGTACCAGTTTTGTGTGCAGTTACATGGTCATCAGAACAATGAGAAAGAGTGGTATTCAGTGTTCATAGAATAAGTGAATATAGAATAAGTCTCACCTTGTTCTGGGCTTAATTGTGTTCTCTTAAAATTTCATGTGTTGGAAGTCCTGAACCAGTATTTTGTAATGTGACTATTTTCAGGATGTAGGCCCTTTAAAGAGCTAATTAAGGTAAAATGAAGTCATATGATTGGACCCTGATCTAATATGATTGGTGTCCTTAAGAGGTGATTAGGATACAGACACACAAAAAGGGAAGACCTTAACAACACTGGAGGAAGACAGCTGTCTGCAAGCCAAGGAGAGAGGCTTTTGAAGAAACCTATCCTGCTGACATCTTGAACTTCTAACCTCCAGAATTGTGAGGTTAATTGCTGTTGTTTAAGCAACCCTGACTGATGCTTTGTGGCTTTGGAAAACTGACACAGATTTTGGTACTGGAAAGTGGGATGCTGCTCTAACAAATATCTAAGAATGTAGAAATGGCTTTAGAACTGGCTATTGCAGAGGCTGGAATAATTTTGAGCTTCATGTTAGAAAAAGCCAAGGTTGCCTTCTGTGATTATAGGTAGAAATATGAACATTAAAGCTGATTCTGCTGAGGGCTCTGAAAGAGGGCTATCAGGATTATACACTTAGCATGTATAATCATATTGATAGAAATAAGAAAAGGGTGCTTCTGATAAGGTCTCAGATGAAAGTGAGGAACGTGTTACTAGAAACGTAAGGAAAGGCAGTCGTGTTATATAAGGTGGCAGAAAGCTTGGCTAAATTGTGTTCTTTGGGTTTGTGGGAAATTGAACTGTTAAGTGATAAACTTGGATATTTAACTGAAATTTATAAGCAAAGTATTAAAAGCGTGGCCTGGTTTCTCCTTGCTGCTTATAGTAAAACACGAGGACAAAGATAATTGCAGAAAGATTTATTAAGCAAAATGGAACCAAAACTTTGAAGATTTGGAAATTCTCAGCCTATGCATGTTGCAAAAAATTAGTGTGTACTGGAGACAACATCAAGGCTGTTGCTAGACAACCATTTGATAAAGGGAGTATGGACATGTGACTTAGGGATTTATAAAGCCATCTCAGCAGGACCTTAGATGGGGTTATGGCAGCAGAAACACTACCAGCTTGGACTGAAAGGGACAAAGAGGATGAAATGAGGGAGGCTGTCAGACTTCTGAGATTCTATAAGACAAGTCAGTAGAGCTATCTTTGTCACCTGGCTGAAAGCATGTGTTTTCCTCCAAGAAAAGAGTAGCATGACCCTGAACGTAGTTTAGAGGTCAACAGGGCTGCCACGGCCACCATGGGATCAGAGCACCAAGCCTAAGAGGGTGGGGCTCCAGCCCAGTGGGCCCAGAATATTGGGTCATAGATTATTCTTTATTGTTGATTATTAAATATTATTCAACATTAAAATCTTATGAAATTTGCCTTATTATAGACTTGCTTGGGACCCATCATCTCCTCTTTCTGATTTTTCCTTTTTGGAATGGAAACATTTTGAAAGCAGATAAGTTGTCTGCCGTCACATGGTTAAATAATAGCTGAAGAGAAATTTTGCCTCAGGATAAATCATATCTCAAGTTGACCCACAGCTGGTTTAAATGGTATTTAGATAAGATTTTTGGATTTAAGAGTTGCTGCTGCTGCTGCTGCTGCTGCTGCTGCTGCTGCTAGGTCGCTTCAGTCGTGTCTGGCTTGTGTGACCCCACAGATGGCAGCTCACCAGGCTCCTCCATCCCTGGGATTCTCCAGGCAAGAATACTGAAATGGGTTGCCATCTCCTCCTAGAGTTGATGCTAGAAGGGGCTTATACTTTGTGAGCTCTTGGAATGGGATGAATGTGTTTTGCATATAAGAAGGACATTAGTTGATGGGAGGCAAGAGAGTGAAGTGTTGAATGGGCTGAATTATGACCCCTCAAAATTCATATGTTGAGGTCCTAACCCCCAGTACCTCAGAATGTAATTATATTTGGAGATAGCACCTTTAAAGAGATAAATTAAGATATGGATGGGCTGTAATCCAATATAACTGGTGTCCTTATAAGAACAGGAAATTAGGACACAGCCATAAACAGAAGGAAGACCTTTGAAAACACTGGCAGAAGAAGGCCATCTACCAGTGAAAGAGAGAGGCCTTAGAAGAAACCAACCCTGTGGACACGTTGATCTCAGACTTCAAGCTTCTAGAATTGTGAGAAAATAAACTGCTGTTAAAGCCACCCAGTCCGCATTTTGTTACAGTCCTAACAGTTATTGTATCTGATAGTTGAGAGGTGCTTGTAAGGCATTTCTTCTGCAGTTCCTTTATGTGTAAAATGAGGGCATTTGACTTGGTCAGTGATTCTTAATTTTTAATTTAGTTCAAAACTTTCTGAAAATGGAATGTGTTTAATTAAGAAATGTATAGCGGGCTGCCTGCCCTGTGAGCTCTTCATTGTGCAACCTAGTTCTGTGTTTCAGACACTATCTTTGCTGTACCTCAGAAACTTCCACTTTTAGTGGAGCACAGAATTTCAAATTGCAGCTTGGGCAAGTCACTTAGTTTTATGAAACTTTTCCTCTTAAATGAGAACACTTTCTTAAATAGGATTCAGTTCAGTTCAGTTCAGTCGCTCAGTCGTGTCCGACTCCTTGCGACCCCATGAATCGCAGCACGCCAGGCCTCCCTGTCCATCACCAACTCCCGGAGTTCACTGAGACTCATGTCCATCGAGTTGGTGATGCCGTCCAGCCATCTCATCCTCTGTCGTCCCCTTCTCCTCCTGCCCCCAATCCCTCCCAGCATCAGAGTCTTTTCCAATGAGTCAGCTCTTCGCATGAGGTGGCCAAAGTACTGGAGTTTCAGCTTCAGCATCATTCCTTCCAAAGAAATCCCAGGGCTGATCTCCTTCAGAATGGACTGGTTGGATCTCCTTGCAGTCCAAGGGACTCTTAAGAGACTTCTCCAACACCACAGTTCAAAAGCATCAATTCTTCGGCGCTCAGCTTTCTTCACAGTCCAACTCTCACATCCATACATGACCATTACTAGATGGATTATATGAGTATGTTAGAATTTCAGCTGAAGTAGCTTTTGTGTTAACCTTGAAACTGATTTTGTTTGCCTTTTGATGATTTCACTTCCTTATACACTAGAGATGGCAGAGAAGGAAACAAAGCAATTGGTTGAATTTTATACTAGTTATGTCTAAAGGATAAAGTCTGTTTTTTTGTTATTTAACAAAGATACTCATAATACTCATTAGCAAGACAGTCAGAAATTAAGCTGTGTAATACTTCAAAACAGTTTGGGATGTGTGCCTTTTTGTGGAGTGGCACTAATTTTTCATTTGTGTTGTATTGACTCTTGGTATGATCGAGTCAGTTTGATATTCTCATCTTTATTGACAAATATGATATGATTAGTTTCACAGAGCAGTGTATTGGCCAGATCACACAAATCCATTTCTTTAACAGAAAAAAATTTTTTTTTAATGTCAAGCATAATAAAAATAAGGAGCTTTTCCCCACCACCCTTAGTTTTCATGAATACATTTTTTCGTTCTGTTTTTCATCACAACCTTCTGTGTCATGTTCGTGTGACAGTGAGATAGATATCAGCTTACCTGTAGTTATGTGAAACTTAAGTTAATTGTACGCTAGGCGTCTGTGAAATGAGTCATTCAGATGGGAATATCAATTTGACTGGATGTCAGCTTTCTATTTTGGTAGTGCAGTCCAGAAAGTGACAGAGTTGTCACAAGATTCAGTAGACAGGAGAAGAAGGCATTTTTTGGAGGGTCAGAGAGGAGTAATATTTTAAGGTGTTTTTTTTTTTTAATTTGTAATATTTTAAAGTTTTTTTAATTTGTAATATTTTAAAGTATTAATTACTAGTATCTTGTGTTTATTATTTTAAATGATAGTATTTTAAATTTTTGATAACATACCATTCTTTTTGAATCATTTCTTAGATTATTTTCTACTCTTAATAGTGCAGTAGAAGAAATTATTATATATTTAGAAACAGTTTACCTATAGAAGAATGAGGTTTTCTAGGGGCAGTATAGATAGTGCTCAATGGAGAAAGGAAATCAGAAGAAAAAGCAGCTAATCAGGTTTTAATTAATTTGCTGTTGAGGCTTTGTAAGTAAGATGTTGGTTGTGTTGTGAAAATAACGTGGAAAGTTCAAGAAATGTTTGGTCATATGAATTCTTCCCTTATAGGAACTGGATTAGACCTGCTGAAGTCACAGAGTCTGTAGCAGGTCTTTCGGCCTGAAATTCAGGTGAGCATCTTACCAAGCGTGGTTTAAAAGAGCCGAAGTAGGTGTTAACATAGTTTGAGAAAAAACCAAGCATAATTCTGAGGAAACAATAAATCCAGTCAATGAATAAAAAACAAAAGCATAATAAACTGGGAGACAAAGAGGGACCAGAAACTGAAATGCAGTGGAGTAAATGAGTAAGGTTGAGTGCATGCAGGGGTGACACTAGGCCATTGGCAGGAGTGGTACTGAAGGACTGGAGGCTTGTTTTCCTGATTGTTTCAGTGTGTCATTTCTTGGTGAGTGATGGACTGATACTTTGTGGGCCTTCTAGCTTCTGGCAGTCATGAGAACATGAAATACTGGCGGGGGTGGGGGGGTGGGAATAGGGCTTCCTCTGAATTGTCCTGCTTGGTGCATATCAGAATGATTTATGTTGTTTCTAAGAACATCAGGTGTATCTTGACTTTTGGGACAATCTGTGCAGATACATAGCAGAAGTACTCAGTGCAGTGAGAAAACATCAGGTGTAAGCTATAGTTTCTGGAGATGGAATGGTGTTTTCTGATTGAAGGAATGTGGTTGAGAAATAAGAACCAGTAGTGAGAAGGGTCAGTAGAATGATTTCTGGATGAGTGTGTTGCAGTGGAGTTAATTACTTTTCCACTGTTGATATAGTACATTGGTAGTCAGTGAGTGAAATGTGGAGGACTGGACATAGGAAAAAGTGGAATTTAGTAAGGGAAAATAAGTAAGGGGGAAAGGCTGTAGACAGTAGTAACTGAATGGTCAAAGGCTCAGAGATGGGTAACAGTATTGAATTTATTCATGCATATATGTATTCATTCAGCAGTGTTTCATGAGTGCTTACTATGTGCCAGGCATTGTTTTAATGATAGCTGCTGCTGCTAAGTCGCTTCAGTCATGTCCAACTCTGTGTGACCCCATAGACAGCAGCCCACCAGGCTCCCCCATCCCTGGGATTCTCCAGGCAAGAACACTGGAGTGGGTTGCCATTTCCTTCTCCGTTTAATGATAGATTGGTGAGCAAAGCAGACAAAACCTCTGCCCTTCCTACCTGAGTCAGGGTAGGGAAGCAGACTGAATCAATAAACAGGTATCTGGGAGGTCAAATGGTAAGTACTGTGGACAAAATTGAAGCAGCATAAGTGGTATAGGGAGGATGAGGCTTAGTGGAATGTGTACCACTTTACTTGAAGTGATCGATAAAGGCTGAATTGACAAGGTAACATTTGAGCAGAGACTTGAAGAAAATGAGAGTGAATTAGCAAAGAGAGAAGCAAGGATGGAGCATTCCAGACTGAGGGTCCTGCAAGTGAGAGCTCTGATGAGGTGGGACTGTGCTTTGTGTGGTTAAGGAATAGTAGGATGTCAGTTTTCTTGGAGCTAAGTGAGCAAAGGGCAAGGTGGTAGAAGAGAGAAAGAGGAAAAAGGAACAAGATAATAATGGGCCTTGTAAATTATTGAAGAAATACAGACCTTTACTCTGCTTGAGATGGGAAGCTGTTGGAGAGTTTTGAGCAGGGGATGATGTGATCTGACTTGTGTTTTAAGTTATACAATGTCAGTTCTGGCTGCTGTCTTGAGAATCACTTTAGAGATATAGGAATGGAAGCAGGGACTAACTAGACAGCTCTTGGAATAATCCAAGTGAGAGGTGATTGAGACCTCAGCTAGGGGACAAGGGTAGAGGTAGTAAGAACTGGTTGAAGCTAGAACTGACAAGATTTGTTAAATACATCAAATAATGGGTATGAAAAGGATGGAGTTACAGTTTACTAAGATACAATATAGGAGGAGCACATTTAGAAGGGAAAACAGGTGTTTTCCTGTTTAGTTTTGGGCATCTTAAGTTTTAGGTGCTTTCTGGACATTGAGTGGAGATGTAGAATATATAGTGTGTTTAGAGTTCATGGGAGAGGTCTGGGTTGGAAATACAAATTTGGGTGTGGATGGGAGAGCAGGCTTTCTATTGTTGGTGGAGCATAAAGTTTAGTCTAAAGTGTAACCAGAAGTAACTCCAAGACATCAGCAGTTCTCAATCTTGTCTACATTGTAACACACACAGAAGACAAAATTTTTAGAATTTGCTGGAGTAAATGGACCAGGCTACTCTTCCCAAGGCTTCTGGTCCTGGAGCTCAGGAACTCCACCTGCCATGGGCTCCATTTAGTAGTCTTATCTGTCAAGCACACTAGTTAGGAAACTCTACTTTAGAGAAGGGGCCTGATAAAGGAGACTGAAAACACAGTGTTAATGAGCTAAGACTTACCTTGCTGACAGTAGGGATCACAGAAGAGATTTTTACCAGAAATATGACAGTTAATATTTGTTTTAATTGGTGTTTTTCAAACTTTTCGTGGTGAAAAGAGTTTTGTTTTTTTTTTTAAATTTTCCAATGCATTGCAGTCATAATTTAGTAAAGTATAATTCAGTTCAGTTCATTCACTCAGTCGTGTCTGACTCTTTGCAACCCCATGGATTGCAGCACGCCAGGCCTCCCTGTCCATCACCAGCTCCCGGAGTTCACTCAAGACTGACGTCCATCGAGTCAGTGATGCCATCCAGCCATCTCATCCTCTGTCGTCCACTTCTCCTCCTGCCCCCAACCCCTCCCAGCATCAGAGTCTTTTCCAATGAGTCAACTCTTTGCATGAGGTGGCCAAAGTACTGGAGTTTCAGCCTTAGCATCATTCCTTCCAAAGAAATCCCAGGGCTGATCTCCTTCAGAATGGACTGGTTGAATCTCCTTGCAGTCCAAGGGACTTTCAAGAGTCTTCTCCAGCACCACAGTTCAAAAGCATCAATTCTTCGGCGCTCAGCTTTCATCACAGTCCAACTCTCACATCCATACATGACCACTGGAAAAACCATAGCCTTGACTAGACGGACCTTTGTTGGCAAAGTAATGTCTCTGCTCTTGAGTATGCTATCTAGGTTGGTCATAACTTTCCCTCCAAGGAGTAAGCGTCTTTTAATTTCATGGCTGCAGTCACCATCTGCAGTGATTTTGGAGCCCAGAAAAATAAAGTCTGACACTCTTTCCACTGTTTCCCCATCTATTTCCCATGAAGTGATGGGACCAGATGCCATGATCTTCGTTTTCTGAATGTTGAGCTTTAAGCCAACTTTTTCACTCTCCACTTTCACTTTCATCAAGAGGCTTTTTAGTTCCTCTTCACTTTCTGCCATAAGGGTGGTGTTATCTGCATATCTGAGGTTATTGGTATTTCTCCTGGCGATCTTGATTCCAGCTTGTTTCTTCCATTCCAGTGTTTCTCATGGTGTACTCTGCATATAAGTTAAATACACTGGGTGACAGTAAAAAGTGAATTTACTAGAGAAAATTTAATATGTCAAATACTTTATAATTCAATTCAACAGATACAAAAATTATTTTCAAATTCCTGCAAAAGTTACTGGTTTCTCATGGACTGGCATTAGTACGGAAAACACTTTGAGTAGCATTGTTTGGGATGGAGCATACTTTACAGAGTAGTAATAGAAAGAAGAAAACTTCTATGGACATGTTACAGTTAGTTGGAAGAGCACCAGGTGTTTTGTGGTGTTTGTTGAATGACCTAAGATAAGATAGCCTAGCTGGATGATATTTTGGCAGAGGCATGAAGCTTACTGGTGGGGACTTATTCTACTGACAAGTGCCCTGGCCACTCTAGTGTAATCTCCTCCATTTCTCCTCCAGCATTCTACTCTTTGGGAGTCACCCTCGAGTGGCCTGTCCTTGGTCAAGTGTAGCTTATGTCTAACCATATCTTGATTGATAGAAGTTTGATTATTTGTTCTGGCCTCTTGTGAAGTGACTACCATGAAAGAAGAGTAGAATGGTTAGCCCTTCTGCACAGTTAGCACATGAAGCTACTCTTATCCTGGTAGAGCCAGTTTTCTTGCTTCTCTGTTTTTGTTCCCCTACTAAAAGAACCAACATTTATCAGGGAAAAATAAGAGTTCTCCTGAACTGCTGTTGTGTTTTTCTTTTTTGTATTTTGGAGGACCTGAACTACACTCTGGAAGTGAATATACCTATCCCAACAGGGATGTTATTTACTTAAACTTCCTTTTTTCTTTCTTTAAATATTATTTACTTAGTTGGCTGCACTGGGTCTTTGTTGCAGCATGCCAGATCTTAGTTGTGGCATGCAGACTCTTAGCTGTGGCAAGTGGGCTCTGGTACCCTGACCAGAGATCAAACCTGGGCCCCTCCATTGGAGAGTTCTAGCCACTGGACCACCCAAGAAAGTTTCAATTTTCTTTTTTTCTTGATTAAAAAAAAGAGCTTGTTTGTCTGTAATAAGCACCAATCTACCTCAGTTTGTGCAAACCACCCCCTACCTAACCCTGCCTACCTTAACTTACGCTGCTGCTGCTGCTGCTAAGTCACTTCAGTTGTGTCCGACTCTGTGCGACCCCATAGACAGCAGTCCACCAGACTCTGCCGTCCCTGTCTTAAGTCTTGGGCAAGAATAAAGAGAAGGCACTATCAGGTTAGAACCCATATATTTAAGGTAGCTGATAGATTCACAAGTTGTCCTTGGCATTACACTCTGAGTCAAGAAGTCATTGCAAAATGGCTCTTGACTATGAAGTCTGAATTTGGAATGTAGTGGCACGTCAGTTGACTGACCCACCCCTTCCTCACCAGGGCTGAGTCTCAGATATGTCAGAAGGGTGGTCAAAAAGCAGAAGTAGCCCAGTTGCGCACCCTTTTTGCAGAGGTAGTCAAATTATGTGGTTGGTGTGGTGGGGCCAGTCAACCAGCTGGCACATTAGCGTCTTCATAGCCTTCTCAGGGCTTCCTTTGTGACTCAGCTGGTAAAGAATCCACCTGCAGTGTGGGAGACCTTGGTTGGGAAGATCCCCTGGAGAAGGGAAAGGCTACCCACTCAAGTGTTCCAGCCTAGAGAATTCCATAGACTGTATAGTCCATGAGCTTGTAAAGAGTTGGACAAGACTGGGCGACTTTGACTTAGCTGTCTTCAGTTGAAATCCCGAGAGAAGCTGCAGTTGCCACAAGTAACCACGTGAGGGCAACTCGGGAAACGGTGGTAAGAGATCACAGCCTTCTGGTCAAGGGCTCAAAAGGGCACCAGGTGTTTGCTTGCTGGGGTGCCACTGCCACGACCACTGATACCTCATCTCCCACTGTGTTCCAGGCCATCTCGGGCCCCTTTGTTCCAGGGGACGCAAAGGAACAAGAGCTGATTGACTGCCTGCTGAGGTGACTGGTGCGAGGTCTGTTCTTGACAAGAACCATTTGAATATCTCCAGGGGTAGGAAAGGCAGGAAAAGCATAGGTTAGCCCTTGAAGTCCCTGAAGGGAGCCAGTGGCAGTGTTCAAAAGGCATGATTTTTGGGTGGTTAATTTCATGGGTACCAGTCAGTCATAACAGACTGGTTACTGTGCTAGAGAGAAAACCTATGGGTCCTTTGGGATCAGTCCTTAACCTGTTAGTTGATGGTAAGTGGAAGATGGGGTGGGGGTAGTGTCTGGAGAAGGAGTTGGTCAGTGAATTAAGAGGGAGTGCAGGGTACTATATGCAGAAGAATTGAAGCACTTTAACAAACTGTGTGGCCACAGAAACATACTAATTAGTCCTTTGAGATCTGAGACTCATGGTCTCCTATATCCATGGCAACTTTTACAAGCCTAAGAAAATTGTGTGGTTTCTCCAGTTTCCCCCTAATTCTTTTGTAGGGTAGGTAGAAACAAACAGCATAATAGAATTTCTGCCATCCTTTTCAGTCACTTGATTTTTTGATGTATTGGGTATAAAGGTACAAGCTCTAACCCTGTATATCGATGGATATAAAGATGGTCGTGACACACCTTTCTATATTTACTTGACATTTATATAAAAAATTAATAGAAATTAGACCGAAAATGTGACAAGTACTGTACCTGGAAACCTAAGACATATATATAGGAAGCAGATGAAAAAGTATCTTTGATAATTATGCTGATACAATTGAAGGAGAAAGAATGCTATGGAGGTTTCAGGCAGTAAGAAATTGAGCGGGCTAGGTTTGAGTATGTTGGAGATGGCTGAATGAGGGTGAGAAGGGATAAAACATTGCTTCTAAGTAGAACAGCAACAAAGATAGTATAGTGAATAGAATACTACAGTCACAATCAAGAAATTAGAATCATTGCTCTCATACTGCAGTTTTGTGGCCCTGTACAAGTTGCTGTCCCAGTTTGTGACTCAAATGTTACATATAAATGTCCTTTTGTTTCCTCATGAATACTGTGAATATTAATGAAATGCTATTTATAACATTCTGGATTCTTCAAAAAATACTAAACATTATACATATTACTGGCAGAGTATTTTGATATAGTTTTTTTTTAAAACCCAGTTTTCAAAAGTGGATTATTGGGGCTAAAAGGGATTTACAGGCCATCTAACTCAAATCTCACATTTTGTAAATGAGGTAATTAAGATCCAAGGAGGTAAAATAACTTACCACCTAAATTCAGTGGAAGAACTAGGACTAGCATCCAGCACTCCTAGTTTTCAGTCATTTTTTTCCTTTACCAAAATTCTTTCCAGTAAGTATATATAATGAGTAATATTAGCCTGTAATGTTTGAATAGTTCATCAGTAAGTGAATCCTTGACAGTTGTAAATTGACCACCCAGAAAAATTCATGGAAATTCTAAGGCAATTTTATGAAAGTTGATTTCCTCCTTAATTTTTATATCAAAAACAACATAAAGCATCATTGAAGATAGGCTCAGTTTTAGTATTTTCTTGAGTTCATTTAACATTTTAACAAGAAACCTTGACGAGATATTGCTGTAATTTGAAGATAGTAATGGAGTACTTACCCAACTCAGCAATGCTTGACATCAGAGTTCTTTGTGAACTAATTTGTTGAATAATTGTGGGAATATTGGCTGATGATAAAAGCCTAAGACCAAAGTCATGTATCAATATAAAACCTGAATGCACTGTATATAGCTAAGGTTCTCATCACTTTTACACAATGTAAAGGTAACAGTTCTACATGTGCAACACAGTGATGCACAGGATACATGGAGAAGTAGAAACGGCATCAAAGAATTGAAGCTGTATGCTGTATGCTGCCTGGAAGTCAGCCAGATGTGTTGTGAACCATCTCTTAGAAAAGTAAAACTGTGGAGGAGTGTCATTTTCTGAACTCTTTGACCATAAACCTGAACCCACTACAGATTCAACTTTTTAGACAGTTTCTTCTTTGGAACATAATCTTAAAGGGGGAAAAAAATGAAACCGTTTTTCCCCCTTTAAGATGATGGTACAGGAATGCAGCCAGCCCATCACAAAGGTTATATATAGTCTGCAACCCCACTGACACTGTATATGCTAGGGTCCTCTTAATAGATAGTATGTCATGAAACAAAAGGAGCAACTGCAAGCTGGAAAGTGAAAGACCTATCAGTGTACTCTGAAGTATGACTTAAAACCATGCTACTGAGCTATGACATGAAGGAGGAAAAAGTGATGGTAAAGTTACTATACTATGCAGCATTCACAGGTCCTTCTGAGTATTTCAGTAAGACAGCTCGCTCAATTGTGACTGACAGGTATGCAGTGAGGGCAGTCATCCCAACTACACAGTGTAGAAATGATCTTTTGTGCTTGCATTGCTTTTTTGGACACAGAAACCTGGATATAAGTTATATGTATAAATGATTTAAGCCTGACCTAAAAAATTTTCATACAAAAGGAGATGAAGCAAAAGTCAGTCCTTTTTATTCATGATGCCCTTCATAATCTAGTTAGACAGCTTTGTGTGCATCCTCCAGGCCCTTTTTGTGTCTGAAATAGACACACAACATGTACACACATGATGTGTATGTACATTGATTGAGAACCTCCTGTGTTCCAGGATCTGTGCCAGATGCTTTTTCACTCAAACACAACAGAATGGTTCACTCACTGGGGAGTCATTGCCTTGTGAACTTTGGCACATGGCTAAACTATCAAAAGATTTAAGAGTTTACTGATTTGCTAAATAAATGTCATGTGCTCTGTACACCCACCAAGTCCATATGCAGTACCATTCAAAGACTTTTCTGAGGCAATTTACTTTTTTTTTTTTTTTTGTACAAGACCTGAATGAGGCTATTTTAATGATTTCCCTACCACAAATATTTTAGCAGTAGCAGGAGGTAGTAAAGTTGGGGCAGTCCTAGAGAGAATAGGGCTGATAACCTGAAGACATCTGAGGATGCAAATGCAGGTAGAAGAACTCAAGAAGCTTAACTATGTGGGGTGGTTTAAAAGAGCCAGTGAGTAGCTCCCATCATTTTAAGTCATTTAAGATGTAACTATAGACCGGTATAGTAATGATAACTTATTTACAGTGATAACACACGGAAAGCAAAAGTTTGTTAAAAACTTCTAAGATCATCAACCATTTTCCAGTGAGTGAAATTGTTGTGTCTGTCAAATAGCTAAGTTGTGTATGGTTTGTGCTGAAAAATTCGGGCAACAAAGATGCACACATTTTGTTGCTGTCAGTGCTTTCTACTTGCATAAATGATGAGCTTAAAATAAATCCACAGTTTTAAATGTATGAAGTTTAAAATTTATGCTTATGAGACCAGTTTTGAAAGTTTTATTCTTAGAGGGCATGATTCTTTTTTCTTAATCTCATGTTTGAAAAGAATTTTCAATTTAGTTACTGTATTCATTTTAAAACAACAGCTGTGACTGTTAAATATGTCAAACATGTTAAGAACTTGAAAAGTTGTAGCAAATCAGGGCTGTCTTAACAATGCCAGCTACTAATGAGGTTTACTAAGTAGGTGTAAGTTTGTGATTTGAAAGGCTATTAGTATCCTTTTTATGCCTAGTATAGGGATGAATTCTTACTTTAATCATGTTAATTTCTAATAAGAAAATAAAGCTAGAGAATATGTAGGAAAATCAGTTTTGAAAGTTTATCTTGGTGTTTTGGAATGTTTATAAGATTGTGCATGGATATCACAAATAACATTTCAGTCTTAGGACAAGAAGTAAAATTAAACAGGCTTACCTAATGCATTTTTCTTTTCCTATAGTTTTCAGAAAGTCATTTAGTTTTAGTATTTAAACCATTGTATTTTAAATCTGTCAGGCCTTTTGTAGGGGTATGTGAAAAGACTTCTTTTGCAAAGCAATATTTCTCTGTTCCATATATTCACATTCCATAATAAATGAACATTTTAAGTAGGAAAATTTTCTGATAATAACACTTTTTGCTGTGTTTTTGTTGTTATTATTGCGAACTTCTGGGATTTTTGTTAGTTTTACTTTTTCCCTACTGACTATTGGCTTAGCTGCTTTTGTAGCCTGAAATTTCTTTGATATGAATAGTCCCAGCAAGAGGTATTGTTCATAATTACACATTACTAGAGCTTGTTCTGTATCCACGGAAGTTCTCCCTTTTGTATATGGTCTGTGCTTAGGATAATGTGAGCAGGATTAGTCAGGTAATAATAGTGATGTTGGAATCCATTAATTCTTGTATCTCATGACAAATTACATGGTCATGATGAGTGGGGGAGCAATATTTGCATAGTGTTTTTAAGATGCAAACTTTAAATGCCAGAGACCTCTACCACCCACCAGATGTTTAGGGAAAATATTTAAATCTCATTGTCTCTATAGATTGGTGTGGTTAATAGTAAATTTCTTCTAGGGTCATTATGACAGTTATTAAATAAGGTAGTACATGGAAAGCATGTACAGTAAGCACAATGAGGAAGACTATTGATATGATTTATGGTTAATAACTGAGTAAGAAGAGTCATTTGAGACGCGAAGAATAGCAAAAAGAAAAAGAAGCACCCTGACCCTTTTTCCTGGAAGATTCCAGACTTCTGAATTCTCTCTGCCTGGGTTAATTGTACATTTTCAGGTTCTGAGCCACTATCATAGGGACATATGTTCATCTTCAACCGTGGAAGCATTAATACATCTCAGTTGAGGCTGCGAGAGTGTTTTTCAGCTTAAGCAGGGTGAAAAATGAGGATTTACTCTGATTACAAAATTAAATATTTCACTTCCCACATATTTGTGTAAGTCACCAACCTGTGACTCAGAGAAAAGCAACAGCCTCCACCGTTTATCTCGTGGTAAAATTTTCATTCAACAGCAGCTCTAAATCACAAGCACTGTGCTAGGGACTGAGGGAGCAGCTGGGAGCAAAATGGACAAAACTTCACAAGAAGTCAAAGAAGACAAGTCAGTTATACTGTCTGTTAGATGGAAATAAGTGCTGAGGAGAAAAAGGAAGAGACTAAGGAGGGCCTGGCCTGGGGTAGGGGTGTTTGGGTTGAGGGTTGGGAGGGAGGGGTGGCTGCCATTTTAAATACAGGGACAGGATAGGCCTTACCTGAGAAGTGATATTTAAGCACCTTAGTTTTCCTAATTTTGGTTTAAACAGCTATTAAGGGAATTTTTAAACAACATATAGTCCAAGCCTATGTTTTTCAGTGTTTTATTATGATGATATAACAAAATAAATTATATTTTTCTTTGTGAATAGTGGGTGTTTGTGAAGTAATGCCATTAGTATAAATTGTTGTTCATTAGCAGTGAAAATGAACCGCAAGTATTTTTAAAAAAGAACTAGAACTGCCAAAATCTTGGCAATTAAATTAGATTTGTAACAGAGAGGAGAAATGTAATTGATAGAATTGGAGTTAGTATCTTAGAATATTGAACTCATTTGCCTTATTAATCATGGATTTTATGCATGCAGTAGTGTGATCTTGTCAAGGGAAAATAAAAAGACTTTTCTGTATTTGAAGCAATCCCTTTGCTGTAATGAGAATTTACTTGAAAAGGTGTTAGAAGATTTGGAAATTAGCTACTTCCCTTGGAGAATTTAACTTTCAGGCAAATGTTATTTTAATCTGATATATCTTAAAATATATGCTGCTTTATATCGATACGTTTTTAAAGAATTTGACTAAGGGTGGACATAACAAAATCAATGTACTTAAAAAAAATTAGGTTTTAATTTTGAGAACTTGCAGTTATTATTGGCAGTAATAAAAGCATGTCAAGAATTATCTCAAAGTGAAATCTTTGAGATAGAAAATGGAAATAGGAAAATTAATTTAATATACTATACTATAATTTGAATTGGAATTATTCTTGTTCATGACTATTGAAAATATAGAGAAATCACCAAATAGTAAAATAGCTTTTTTTTAAGAAGACAGTTATTAACAGTAATTGCTGAGTCTTACTAGCTAGAACTGAGTTTGCACACAGGCTTTTTTGTGTGTTTGTGGGGGGTGGATTAGATTTATGTTTATTAGTTCAAATATGTTCAGTAAATCCATAAATGGATTTGTAATTCTAGAGTAAGGCTTAAATATTGAGAAAGCACTTTTGTATGTTTTTTCTCTTTGCTTTGCCTAATTTGTTTACTGAAGAAAGCCTTTATTTTTCTACTACAAAAGTAGTACATCTTCAGTGTAGGAAATTCTGGACATACAGAAAATGAAAAATACAATGAAATCAACCTCCATAGTTCACCACCATTAGTATTTTGCATATTCCTGTGTTTTTAAACATATATGTGCATATTTAAAAATATGTAAATATGCAAATACATCAGACCTTTATCATTGTGAGATTTGTAATTTTGACAGCTGTATAGCATAATTTATTGTTTTTACACACAATAGTTCATACCTCTTAATCCTCTACTCCTATATTGCCTCTCCCCCTTCCCATTGCCTCTCCCCCTTCCCTCTCCCTACTGGTAACCTTTAATTTGTTCTCTGTATCTTGATTCTGCTTCTTTGGTTATATTCACTTGTTTGTTTTATTTTTTAGATTCCCCATGTAAGTGATGCCATACAGTGTTTGTCTTTTTCTTTCTGACTTATTTCAGTTAGTATAAGTCTCTCCAAATCCATTCATGTTGCTACAAATGGCAAAATTTTATTCATTTTTTATGGCTGAGTAGTATTCCACTGTGTGTGTGTGTGTGTGTGTGTGTGTGTGTGTGTGTGTATGCAGTATGTCCCTGACATTTGAATGGGCTCTGTTCTGAGAGTGCATTCATAAGTCCATTTAGTTTGTAAGTCCAACAAAGTTAGCCCAAGAACCCCACTAACACAATTGACTATATAGTACTGTACTGTAATAGGTTTATATTTCTCACACAGTAATACAGTAAAACAAAAAATTTTAATCTTACACTAACTTGAAAAGATTAGTAGTACAGTACAATAGCTGGCATATAGGGGCTGCCGTTAAGTGAACAGGCAAGAAGTGTTATTGACTGGAGAAAAGAGGGTAGGAGGAAGATGTTCGAGCTGAAGGAGCATCAGCGATAGGAGATGGCGGGCAAGGTGGGATTGATGGAACGCACATATGCATCTTCTAAAGTTTGCAACTTGGAGGTTCATGTGCAGGGGACTCACTGTATATAGCACATTGTCTTTATCCATTCATCCGTTAATAACACTTAGATTGCTTCCATATCTTGGCAACTGTAAATAATCCTGCCATGAATGTTGGAGTGCATGTATTGAATTAGTGTTTCTGGTTTTTTTTGTTGGTACATGACCAGGAGTGGAATTGCTGAGTCATGTGGTAGTTTTAGTTTTTTGAGGAATCTTCATACTGTTTTCCATGGTGGCTACACCAGTTTACATTCCCACCAACCAGTGTACCAAAGTTCCTTTTTTTCCACAGCATTGCCAGTGTTTGTTACTTCTGTCCTTTTTGATGGTAGCCATTCTGACAGGTGTAAGGTGATATCTCATTGTGGTTTTGATTTGCATTTCCCTCATGGTTAGTAATACGGAGCATCTTTTCAGGTGCCTATTGGCCTTTGCATGTTCTCTTGGGGAAAATGTTTATTCAGTTCAGCTCATTATTAAATTAGATTATTTATTTTTTATATTGAGTTATGTGAACTGTTTATATATGTTGAATATTAACATCCCTTATCAGTCATATCGTTTGCAAATATTTTCTCCCAATTCAGTAGGTTATCATTCAGTTTTATTGATGGTTTCCTTTGCTGAGCAAAAGCTTTTAAGTCTAATTGGGTCCTACTTGTTTATTTTTGCTTTTATTTCCTTTGCTTCAGGAGACAGATACAAAAATATATTGCTACCATATGTCAAAGAGTATTTGCCTTTGTTTTCCTTTAGGAATTTTATGGTTTTCTAGTCTTACATTTAGATCTTTAATCTATTTTGAATTTATGTTTGTATATGGTGTTAAAAAATGTTCTAGTTTCATTCTTTTGCATGTAGCCCTCCAGTTTTCTCAGCACCACTTAATGAAGAGATTGGCTTTTTCTCCATTGTATATCCTTGCCTCTTTTGTCATAGATTAATGGACTATAAATGTGTGGGTTTAAGGGATTTCCAGTTTCTGGTAATGTAAATTGGAGGAAGAACCCAAAGAAATCTTCAAAGCGATAGGAGTGCAAATTATAGGTTTTTGTGACTTTTAAGCAAAACCTTATGGTTATCCTGCCTAAACTGGATTTTATAACAATTGTTTAGTACTTCATCTTTATTGGGTCATTTATTTAAATTTAATTTTTTATAGAAACTTCTGTTCTTGTACTCATTCTACTGATTGACATAATGTTTAATCAAACTACATAACTGTAGTACAATTATGATTATTAGTGTAAACAGACTTGGGGGTAAATTCCTCTGACTCCTTGTAAATATGCAGCTCTAAATAATAGGAGGAGAAAGGTATGGTTGTACTAGAAAAGAGCCATCTAGCTGCAAACATTTTGTGTCATTGGTATTAGTTATTCTTTTCTGCAGAGGCAATGGAAGGAATCTGTCAGTTAGGTAGAGGTCATTTAAGGGCATCCATATTAATCTTTACAACTCTGCAAGAAGGTAATGTTATCTCTGTTTCAGAAGGGAGACCTGGTTTGCTCAAGATCCCCCTTCTACCTTATTAATAAATCAAGACTAGAACCTGGACCTGGATTATTTCAACAACAGTCATTCCATAAAGCTGTGAGACCTCTCTTTTTTTTAACTGAGTTTTACTTCATGGGTTGCCCATGCTTCATAAATTTAGTATCTAGACTTCTGCAATAAGTAATAATCTTCCCGGCTCCCTTAATTATTTTCCTCATGAAGAACATGAAGCAATAACTTTTTTCTCCCCCAGCTTTGGCTATATCTGGATGTTCTCTCACCTTTGTCTTCAGGTCACAATTCACTTGGTCAGGTTAACTTTCCCCTGAGCAAACATTATCTTTCTGATTCTTAAAAGGTACACTCCATCCCTACCCAGGAGCTTGAATTCTAAGCCATTATCTAAAAGCTAAATCTTATTTTCAGAGATATGTCACCATTTGTTCTTGTCTTATTTCTTCCATTCTTTTTGAAAGCTACAGCTCATTCCTCCAACTCTCCTGATTTCTTCTCCATAACTAACTTATATTTCATGATGCTTCTTTTCTTTTAATGGTGCCATTCATCCCTAAATAAATCAGCATGAGTGCAACATAGGTTTGATGAGCCTTTTACACTTTATAAATAAATGTGTATACTGACTAGGCACATGTAGTGCATATACATTCTTGAAGAAGTTATCCCCACCATTACCACTTCTCTTATCTCCCACATGCTTCACAAGTCCCTGTTACTGGTTTGTGTTTCTTTCCAGAAGGCCTGTTCCAAGTACTGGGACAAGTGTGGTCACTATACAGGTTTGAACCAGAACAGGTCTCTGACACACTTCCTTGTACAGTTAGTCTGATTTTCATACTTCTGGGCTTTGTATTTTTAATAAAAATCCCAGTCCTTAAGACTCCTTGGATTAAGTTTTAGCAAACTGCTCTAATAAATTGCCTGATCTGTCAGATTTTAATAGTCTTTTAAGCCACCTCTTTCTTTCATGATCCATGTTAAATTCTCTGCAGGTATCATGAGTTTTCATCATTGGTAGGTTTCTACTATCTTTTCTCTAATTAGATATCAGATTGTTCAGTTAGGTTGCTCAGTCGTGTCCGACTCTTTGTGACCCCATGGACTACAGCACGCTAGGCTTCCCTGTCCATCATCAACTCCCAGAGATTACTCAAACTCATGTCCATTGAGTTGGTGATGGTGTCCAACCATTTCGTCCTCTGTTGACTCCTGCCTTCAATCTTTCCCAGCATCAGGGTCTTTTCCAGTGAGTCAGTTCTTGGCATCAGATGGCCAAAGTATTAGAGTTTCAGCTTCAACATCAGTCCTTCCAATGAATATTCAGGACTGTTTCCTTTAGGATGAACTGGTTGGATCTCCTTGCAGTCCAAGGGACTGTCAAGAGTCTTCTCCAACACCACAGTTCAAAAGCATCAATTCTTTGGCGCTCAGCTTTCTTTATAGTCCAACTCTCACATCCATACATGACTACTGGAAAAACCATAGCCTTGACTAGATGGACCTTTGTTGGCTAAGTAATGTCTCTGCTTTTTAAAATGCTGTCCAGGTTAGTCATAGCTTTATTATCAGATTATAATTCATTTAAAAAAACATAGGAACTCATGAGGAATATTAGAGAAACGCTTATCTTTTCTGCTTTCTATAGGGACAGATTAATTTGCTGATTAAGACTCTGAGCTGGAATTTGAGGCAACTGACTCAGCAGCACTCCCTCCAAATCCATACCTTGCACAGATTTCTTTGTATCAGCAAATGGCTTCTTCATCCTTTGAGTTGTTCTGGCCAAATCTTTGCAGTCATTATCTTTTTTCTTACTCTCTAACCAATTGATTTTCAACTCTTACATGTCTTTCCTTCAAAATATGTCCAGAATAGGATTACTGACTCTACCCCATGACAAATGAATTAACTCCAGGAGGAGCCCCTGTGTTCATCAGCCTATCTGAATTATAAGCCATCTACTCTGGTCTTTCCATTTCTCATATAAAATCTTGAAATAAAGTGATTAGCAAGATGGTTCCTGCTTCACACTACCTTGTCTCACTTTCTGTTGTTCTTTATTTGCTTTGATAACAGAGAAAAAAAAAGTCTCAAGACAGTGTTAGGTTAGTGATAGCATGAGTTAAGACCAAAGAACTGCTTCGAAGAAAAGGACTCAACTCTTAACCAGCTGGGTATCTCTGTGTTTATGGACATGTGAGAATTTAAAGATGAGAGGAGGAGAAAGAGAAGCAAAGTGTTTTTGTAAAATTCTCTTTTTAAGTTGACGGGCAATTTTGTATAATGGGTAAAGAATATAGAATGGAGAGCCAGTGAGCCTTGGTCTGAATCCTGCCAGTAGCCATGTGACCTTGGGATTTTTTTCCCCTGGCTTTATTGAGAAATAATGACATCAGTTCAGTTCAGTCGCTCAGTCATGTCCGACTCTTTGCGACCCCATGAATCGCAGCATGCCAGGCCTCCCTGTCCATCACCAACTCCCGGAGTTCACTCAAACTCACGTCCATCGAGTCGGTAATGCCATCCAGCCATCTCATCCTCTGTTGTCCCCTTCTCCTCATGCCCCCAATCTCTCCCAGCATCCAAGTCTTTTCTAACGAGTCAACTCTTCGCATCTGGTATATCTGAGGTTATTGATATTTCTCCTGGCAGTCTTGGTTCCAGCTTGTTCTTCTTCCAGCCCAGTGTTTCTCATGATGTACTCTGCATATAAGTTAAATAAGCAGGGTGACAATATACAGCCTTGACGTACTCCTTTCCTATTTGGAACCAGTCTGTTGTCCCATGTCCAGTTCTAACTGTTGCTTCCTGACCTGCATGTAGGTTTCTCAAGAGGCAGATCAGGTGGTCTGGTACTCCCATCTCTTGAAGAATTTTCTACAGTTTATTGTGATCCACACAGTCAAAGGCTTTGGCATAGTCAATCAGTTCAGTTCAGTTCAGTCGCTCAGTCGTGTCCGACTCTTTGCGACCCCATGAATCGCAGCACGCCAGGCCTCCCTGTCCATCACCAACTCCCAGAGTTCACCCAGACTCAAGTCCATCGAGTCCATGATGCCATCCAGCCATCTCATCCTCTGTCGTCCCCTTCTCCTCCTGCCCTCAATCCCTCCCAGCATCAGAGTCTTTTCCAATGAGTCAACTCTTCTCATGGGGTGGCCAAAGTACTGGAGTTTCAGCTTTCGCATCATTCCTTCCAAAGAAATCCCAGGGCTCATCTCCTTCAGAATGGACTGGTTGGATCTCCTTGCAGTCCAAGGGACTCTCAAGAGTCTTCTCCAACACCACAGTTCAAAAGCATCAATTCTTCGGCGCTCAGCCTTCTTCACAGTCGAACTCTCACATCGATACATGACCACAGGAAAAACCATAGCCTTGACTTGACGAACCTTTGTTGGCAAAGTAATGTTTCTGCTTTTGAATATGCTATCTAGGTTGGTCATAACTTTCCTTCCAAGGAGTAAGCATCTTTTAATTTCATGGCTGCAGTCACCATCTGCAGTGATTTTGGAGCCCAAAAAAATAACATCTGACACTGTTTCCACCGTTTCCCCATCTATTTCCCATTAAGTGATGGGACCAGATGCCATGATCTTCGTTTTCTGAATGTTGAGCGTTAAGCCAACTTTTTCACTCTCCACTTTTACCTTCATCAAGAGGCTTTTGAGTTCCTCTTCACTTTGTGCCATAAGCGTGGTGTCATCTGCATATCTGAGGTTATTGATATTTCTCCCAGCAATCTTGATTCCAGCTTGTGCTTCTTCCAGTCCAGCATTTCTCATGATGTACTCTGCATATAAGTTAAATAAGCAGGGTGACAATATACAGCCTTGACGTACTCCTTTTCCTATTTGGAACCAGTCTGTTGTCCCATGTCCAATTCTAACTGTTGCTTCCTGACCTGCATACAAATTTCTCAAGAGGCAGATCAGATGGTCTGGTATTCCCATCTCTTTCAGAATTTTCCACAGTTTATTGTGATCCACACAGTCAAAGGCTTTGGCATAGTCAATAAAGCAGAAATAGATGTTTTTCTGGAACTCTCTTGCTTTTTCCATGATCCAGCGGATGTTGGCAATTTGATCTCTGGTTCCTCTGCCTTTTCTAAAACCAGCTTGAACATCTGGAAGTTCACGGTTCACATATTGCTGAAGCCTGGCTTGGAGAATTTTGAGCATTACTTTATTAGCGTGTGAGATGAGTGCAATTGTGCGATAGTTTGAGCATTCTTTGGCATTGCGTTTCTTTGGGATTGGAATGAAAACTGACCTTTTCCAGTCCTGTGGCCACTGCTGAATTTTCCAAATTTGCTGGCATATTGAGTGCAGCACTTTCATAGCATCATCTTTCAGGATTTGGAATAGCTTAACTGGAATTCCATCACCTCCACTAGCTTTGTTCATAGTGATGCTTTCTAAGGCCCACTTGACTTCACATTCCAGGATCTCTGGCTCTAGGTCAGTCATCACACCATTGTGATTATCTGGGTCGTGAAGATCTTTTTTGTACGGTTCTTCTGTGTATTCTTGCCATCTCTTCTTAATATATTCTGCTTCTGTAAGGTCCCTACCATTTCTTTTCTTTATCGAGCCCGTCTTTGCATGAAATGTTCCCTTGGTATTTCTAATTTTCTTGAAGAGATCTCTAGTCTTTCCCATTCTGTTGTTTTCTTCTATTTCTTTGCATTGATCGCTGAAGAAGGCTTTCTTATCTCTTCTTGCTATTCTTTGAAACTCTGCATTCAGATGCTTATATCTTTCCTTTTCTCCTTTGCTTTTCACTTCTCTTCTTTTCATAGCTATTTGTAAGGCCTCCCCAGACAGCCATTTTGTTTTTTTGCATTTCTTTTCCATGGGGATGGTCTTGATCCCTGTCTCCTGTACAGTGTCACGAACCTCCATCTATAGTTCATCAGGCACTCTATCTATCAGATCTAGTCCCTTAAATCTATTTCTCACTTCCACTGTATAATCATAAGGAATTTGATTTAGGTCATACCTGAATGGTCTAGTGGTTTTCCCTACTTTTTTCAATTTAAGTCTTAATTTGGCAATAAGGAGTTCATGATCTGAGCCGCAGTCAGCTCCTGGTCTTGTTTTTGCTGACTGTATAGAGCTTCTCCATCTTTGGCGTCAAAGAATATAGTCAATCTGATTTCGGTGTTGACCATCTGGTGTTGTCCATGTATAGAGTCTTCTCTTGTTTTGTTGGAAGACAGAATGATCTCTTTTCATTTCCAAGGCAAACCATTCAGTATCACATTAATCCAAGTCTATGCTCCAACCAGTAACGCTGAAGAAGCTGACGTTGAACAGTTCTATGAAGACCTACAAGACCTTTTAGAACTAACACCCAAAAAAGATGTCCTTTTTATTATAGGGGACTGGAATGCAAAAGTAGGAAGTCAAGAAACACCTGGAGTAACAGGCAAATTTGGCCTTGGAATACGGAATGAAGCAGGGCAAAGACTAATAGAGTTTTGCTGAGAAAATGCACTGGCATAGTCAATATATCACTTTAAATTTAAGATGTACAATAAGATGATTCCATTTACATACATTGTGAAATGATTACCACAATAGGTTTAGTTAACATCCATCAACTCGTGTAGATGCAAAAAGATGAAAAAAATTTCTCTCTTTGTGGTGAGAACTCCTAGAATCTCCTCTCTTAACAACTTTCCTATGAATCATATAGCAACTATAGTTACCGTTTTACTATGTTAAATCCCCAGTGCTTACTTATTGAATAACTGTAAGTTTGTACCTTTTGATCACTTTCCTCCAATTCTGCCCAACCCCAATCCCCACCTCTGATAACCACAAATCTAACCTCTTTTTCTATGAGTTTTTCCTGTTCATTTTGTATTAGAGTCTACATAGAAGTGAGATCATACAGTATTTGTCTTTCCTTGTCTGACTGATTTCAATTACCATAAAGTCTTAAAGGTTCATCCATGTTGTCACAAATAGTAGAATTTCCTCATTTTTTATGACTGAATAATAGTCCATTGTATATGCCACAACTTCTTTATCCATTCATCTATTGATGGGCACTTGTTTCCATGTAATGCTTCTGTGAACATGGGGTACAGATATCTCTTTGAATTAGTGTTTTTATTTCCTTTGGATATTTTCCCAGAAGTGGAATTGCTGGGTCACATGATAGTTCTATTTTTAACTTTTTGAAGATCCTCGATGCTATTTTCTATTGTGGCTGCAGTACAGAAAATCCTGAAGTTTCTCTTTGTTTCAGTTGCCTTTTTGAGATGGGAGTAAAACTGGCATTTGCCTTATTACATATGGTTGTTATGAAGAAGATTAGGTAAGTTTGTACATATAAAGGAGTTAAATAATCTTAATACAGAGTAAGTGTGCATTAAGTAGCTTTTTTTTTTTTTAAAGAAAAAAAACAGTTTTCAAAGTAGCATTGTGGACCTTAGAATTCCTGGTGGCATAAGGAGGTCTAAAAATTTTTGTGATGAACTATATATAGGAACCCAGTTCCTTAGTTTAGAGTTCTCCTTCCTTGTGCAGTAGAAAACTGTTTAAAGGGACAGTGGCTACACATTAAGTGCATTCAGCTCCACAAAGTCACAAGGCCTGGAGTGAATCTTAAGTCCATTTAGTCCAATAAATAAAGCAACAGCAAACACTCATTCTTTTATACCATTTAGTCCAATAAATAAAGCAACAACAAACTCGACTCATTCTTTTCCTCTTTGCCCTACAACAAGATGGTGCATGTTTGGACGAAGACAGTGGAGTTTGTTTTCAGAACAGCAGACCTGTCTGCAGTATGTATTTTACAACTGACTGCACCTTGGACTTCAACTAGACCTTTCATTGGAGTCTGCTAGAACTGACCATGAAGGAGAGTTCTGCCAAAATTGCCATTCTTTACTCCTCATCCTTTTTATAGAAACCCCATCTTAACTGCTTGTCAGAATTTGCTGTCCTTAATGTTCTTTTTTATGTTAAAATTTTTTTTTTAAATGAAGAATAGTTGATTTACAATCTTAATGTTCTTTCTAAACCAACATCAAGGAATATGTAAACAAAGGCAGCAGCAATTAGTTAACAACGAATGAGGTATTCAGGGGTCTTGCCTATTGAAAATTGCCCAGCAACATGGGATGGAATAAATCAGGCTAGAGGCTGGGGTAGTTTTAATAAGCTCTTCTGTCCAACGCCCAACCAATTTGACTGATTTCTCTTTTCCTCATTATCTTTCTCTACTTCAGTATTTGTTTGCTTGTCTAATTGTTTATTTTCCGTTCCTCTTCCTGGGATTTTTTTCCCTCAGCTACGTCTGTTGTCCTTCCTCCACTACATTTTAACTCTATCTGTACATTGTGGAAGAGAAGATAACCAAACCTTTATATTTTAAATTAGAATATTTCCTAAGTCCTCTGTTTTTCCCTCAGGATCTAAGATTGCTTTTAATTAAGGGACACTGTGAACTTTTAGTGTGCTTGATGTGAACACTACTGCTCATTTGGGTAGAAAAATTTTCACTTGAAACTGTCCCTGCCATTGTAGGATAGTTAACACCCCTGACTATAGTGCCAAGTGCCAGTGACCCAAAAATGCCTTCCCACATTTCCACACACCCCACAGAGCAGTGGTGGAGCCTCTGATTTAGAACCACTGCTTACTAACCTATTAGAAGCATATCATCCCAATACTGAATTTGGCTGCTCATCATCAGCTGTTCTTTACAATTTGATGGAGCATCTTAGTTGGCAAAATTTTTATGACTAGAGAAAATCTACTACTTGAGCCATTAAAGCTGTGTCATTTAGACTGTATCTGTCACTTTTCAAAATTCAAGATGTTGGGAAAAGTAAGTTGTTTATTGGTGTTTTGCAGTGCTTAGTCACTCAGTCATGTCTGATTCTTTGTAACCCCATGGACTATATCCCATCAGGCTCCTCTGTCCATGGGGATTCTCCAGAAGAATACTGGAGTGGGTTGCCATGCCCTTCTCCAGGGGATCTTCCTTACCCAGGGATCGAACCCAGGTCTCCCTCGTTGGAGGCGGATTCTTTACCATCTGAGTTACCAGGGAAGCTATACACACACACACACACACACACACACACACACTTCATATATATATATACACACTTCATATATATATATAAACTTCATATATATATGTATACTTCATATATATATATATTGAGTATCTTAAGGAAAACATTAGATTTTCCTAAAGTTACTTGTTTATGAAATGAGTTGTAAGTTTCTCAAAGTGTATTCATTTTTAATTTAGAGGATTAAAGTTTATAGCTCAGTCAGTAAAGAACCTGCTTGCAGTGCAGGAGACGCGGGTTCGATCCCTGGGTCGGAAAGATTCCCTGGAGAAAGAAATGGCAACCCACTCCAGTATTCTTGCCTGGAAAAGCCTATGGACAGAGGAGCCTGATGGGCTACAGTCCATGGGGTTGCAATAGTCGGACATGACTTAGTGACTAAACCACCACCATAGTACAAAGTGCACACACACTTTAGACTCTCTTGTACTAATGATTTGTAAATCTGCACATTGAGTATAATGTTTTAGTTTATATTGTTATACAAGTAATTAAGTTATAATTTTCTTTTTATATTTCAGAGAAAGAGATTTGAAGAAAACTGGGCACAGGTTCAGCAAAGCCAGGAAGAGAAACAGAAAAAGAAGTAAAAAGCAGAACAGTCATAATAAAATCATGGAGGAAAACTCATTTGAAACCTTAAATTATCTTACACCAGGAGATCAGGACCCATCTCAGAGTGAAGAGGAAGACTTAGAAGAGACCAAAAGGGAATCAGAGTGTTCCTTAACTGTTAGTCTGAGAAATGAAGTGGGAGATTTTTTGAATGTCCATAAGGATAAAAGACAGGAAGACATAAATTCTGAAAACAGTTTGCCAGATGTTATGTCTGTTGTTGAGTTGGACAGTCCACCAAAGAATTACCTCCCTAAAGATAATGATGACTTGTTTCTAAGTTTGTCATTGATGCCAAATGAAAGTTCTGTTTCTCATCCAACAGTGACTCAAAATATTTCCTGTGTAGCAAGTGATGACTGTTCTGTTACAGAGGTAGAAAAGCGTATTGAAAATAGGAGTATCATGACATTAAACACCCAGGACAAATTTGCTGAAGCCCCATGCTTATTTATGCAGAAGGGAGAGATGGTAGATGAGAGTCTCCTGAATGAAACAAGTCTGTGCCATCAATATACATCTGGAACATCAGATAAAGCTTTAAGAAAGGAACAAGCAGTAAATACAACTAAAAACAATAATTGGGCTTTTTTCTCAAATGATTTGTCTGATGGTGATTTACAGTTGGGCTCTGATAGACAACCCTATTTTGGTAGCTGGCCTGAGGGGCCTCATAAGTTTATATGTGAACAGAGACCAAAGAAAGATAGACGGCAAAAGCTGGCTCATCCTGACAGCAGGGGGCAGTTGATCAAATTGATCTCCACTTCGGAAGGGCCGGGAGACAGTCCAGAAACATTGATAGAAGAGAAGCTATCGATAGAAAATGAAGACTTGTCATCTCCAACTGAGAATATAGATTCTGTCATAGAAACAGAGACAAATATCTTTGAAAGCCAGATCTTTAAACTGGATATCCTGAAGAGTACCTTACATTCAACAGAGAATAAAAAGAGGCAGAAAAGGATTTTCAGTCTGGCACCAAACTTTAACTTACTGGGACAGAGTCATACCAATGTAAAAGAAATGGGGAAATGTGACTTGTTAACAGAAAGCCAAGGACTAAAAATTATTTTGGAAGAAGAAAAAGATGAAATTTCAGAAATAAATAATGAAGAGAATAAGCAACACATTATGACCTTCGATTATCATCCGTCATGGTTTTACTTTGACATTTACTTTGACATTGTCAAAGATTCTCTTCTAAATGTTGGTGGACAATTTTATTCTCATTACCTGCTATTTAATAGAGTAAGGCATTCTGTGTATTTTTACAGAAACCCCATTCCTTCTCTTATGCTACACTATCCATCTAGCTTTTGGAAGATATCTTTTTCAGGCAAGAAACTGTTTTCGACTTTCAACTCTCAGAGAAGAGTAGATGATAAACTAAATGATGTAAGGTTTACTTCTTCAGAAATTTTAAGTAGCCAGCCTGATACTTTGTACTCTTCTAGTGTCACCTCTGATCCTCACTCCTTAAATCAAAGTTTTGTTGAAAAGCTAAAGACATGGGAAGAACCTAGGCCTTTATCGTTCCTACAAACTCAGGATAACCAAGATTTAACAAGCCCTGACTACTTTGATTCTCTTGAGCTACCATTATCACAGGAGTTTGCCTTTCAACTAGTAAAGCTTTTTGGATCTCCTGGAGTTCCAGTGGGTAAATTGAGTTTATTTGGTACAAATAAAAAGTCCAGTTTAATATATGTGAGTAATTTTTGAGGTGTTTCTACCTCATGTTAGTGATTTCTTACAGTTAACTGATCTTGCGATGCTTTTCAGAGATGGAAGTGGAGGATGTATAGCAAATGGTGCTTGATGGAGTCAAGCCCCAAGTCCCACTGCCAGATCGACCAGTAGTCTGAAATGTCTTTGAGCATGTTGAATACTTGGACTCTCAATTTAAACAGACAGTAGGAAGAATGAAGAATGAGACAGGCTAACAGTGATTGGTAACAAATAGAGATGGACTGCTTTATTTTTGGAAAAATCTTTCTGCTTTCTACATTTCCCTTGTTTAGCATATGACCCTTTCTCATTCACAGTTGGGCTTGTAGATATGAGAATAGTAAAATGATGGACAATGAAAATTAAGTGATGAAAAAAATACCTGAAATCAGTTTTAATTTTTAAAGACTGTCTGAGAAGGGTAGTGAAAAGAAGGTTAGGAAGGAGTCTGACTGGTTGACTTTTTTTAATATTATAAGTAATATTGTTATAACATTATAAGTAAATATTCTAAGTAAATTTCCTCTAAATAATATGCCTATTTAAGATACTGAATATCTTAAAAAGTAAATGAACATATCCCAATTTTTCCTTGTCTGTAAGTCAGTTGCACATGTTAATGATTTCTTGTAATTATATGTCCCCTTGCTTGGGGACAGAAGCTGTAAGAGCTAAGAAGTAAAGCTCCAGTCCCTGCATCCAATATCTTCCTGATAGTCTTTTTCTTCTGCACCTACCATTGAGCCTGTGATTCTCTCACACTTTAACTTCCAGTGGTTTTTACTTTGCTCCTGAACTTCTGCTGTTTTCCATGTATTTGGTTAAATCAGCTCAGACCCAAGATTGGTTAAATCTCAGAGTCTGAGGACTGACAACTATCAACCTGTTCTGGTGTCATTCTTACCATTTTTATAAACTTTATGAACAACCACATCGTTACGGTTTGCTGCCATTTTCTATCTTCCTAGATGCACCAAAGAAACATACCAATTTAAAAAGTTAAATTGCATTTGCTTTTAAGCCAGGAATCTTATTCCAAAGTTCATATTCTGAAATTATATGCATAATTCTTTGTGTCGTTTTGTGCCATTTTTCTGGGAGAAAGTCCTTAGATTTTATCAGGTTCTCAGGGATGACTGTGACCCCAAAATGTTAATAATCACTGCCTTAGATCAGCACCAGAAAGCATGAAGGCACTAGTGGGAAAAGATTCTAAACCTCCTCCCCTGAATGCACAATACCATCATAATCAACAATAATGATCCAGCATCCATTAATTAAGCTTTGGAAAGCTTTTTAGAGGAAATAGACCTCATTCATCAAGTAGCTTACCTTCTAAATGGGGAGACAAGACTAACACAAAACAAATTATTGTGCATAGAAAATATAAATGATAAACTTATGAATATTTTACGAGTGAGGTTAGCTGTGCCAAAGGGATTGTAGAAGAGAATATGGGGTTGTGGTTTTGTCTGGGATGGCTCCAAATGGGAGTGAATTGTAAACTGTGCTTATATCATACAAATGTGACTTAAAAGAAAAACAGAGGGAAAGAATTTTACATTTGGAAATAGTGTATGCTTGAAAAATTCCTGCCTGGCTAATCCCATGGACAGAGGAGCCTGTCAGGCTGCAGTCAATGAGGTCACAGAAATAGGATCTCTTTGTGAAATGAGGTCTGAGCACGAGCACAAGATGCTTAAAAAAGGAAAGGAGAAAACTCTTAAGTGGAGGCTGTAAACCAATTCGTTTATAGCCGAAGGTCGAAGGAGCAAAGCTCTGGCATATCTACGGCCTTGTCAATAAGACAGGGAACTTGGATTCTATTATTAGGAAGTCTGTAGAAATTGTATTGTTGGAGAAGACTCTTGAGAGTCCCATGGACTGCAAGGAGATCCAACCAGTCCATTCTAAAGGAGATCAGTCCTGGGTGTTCTTTGGAAGGAATGATGCTAAAGCTGAAACTCCAGTACTTTGGCCATCTCATGCGAAGAGTTGACTCATTGGAAAAGACTCTGATGCTGGGAGGGATTAGGGGGCAGGAGGAAAAGGGGACGACAGAGGATAAGATGGCTGGATGGCATCACGGACTCGATGGACGTGAGTCCGTGATGCCATCCAGCCATCTTATCCTCTGTCGTGTGAGTCTGGGTGAACTCCGGGAGTTGGTGATGGACAGGGAGGCCTGGCGTGCTGCGATTCATGGGGTCGCAAAGAGTCGGACACGACTGAGCGACTGAACTGAACTGAACCGAACTGAGACACAGTAGGATTATATAGTAACCATATACAGACCTGAAGAAACCAAGCTACTCGTGTTGCTAGGGATGTGCAAGTATAGGAAGAATATCTTGTATGGTTTAATTTGGCTGATTTGTTTAGATCAATGTGTGGACTTGCTTATGAGTATCTTAATTGTGAGGATTTTCCCCCCCATACACTCTTACGTGGAAGGAGCAATTTGCAAGAAGACTGAACTTGCTGTGCTTGCAATATTCTATACAATGTCTCAGGAAAGGATGCCTGCCTAAATTTTATGCCCTGTGACAGTACCTGCTGCTGATGTGCATATATTTGTATTTACACGAGAATATGAACTAAGATACACATCACTTTACATATATACCTAAGCATTTTTATTGAGTCTGGGTAGCGTTTGCTAATAGGAATCTGAGACAAACTAATTCCTGCTTTAGCTGTCACTGAAATAGCTTCAAAACCAGGCTTTTATCATTATGGAGGTCTAGATATCATGTTTGCATATCTTCATATTCAGGGTAAAACTATGTGTGACAGGAGAGATGAAATTTGTTCTCTTCCCCCCGACCCCCAGAATCTTTGTTGCCAGAAGACTGTGTGGTTCCCCTCGACCGGAAGACACTAAAGATGATCTACCTACAGTGGAAGGCGTCAGTAGAGGTATATTTTTATGCTTTCAAAGATCTCTAACTGGTTTCTCTTTTTTTATTATTAATTTTTAATGCAATTTGTAAAAGTTACTTTCCATTTATAGTTATTAGAAAATACTGTCTATACTCCTTGTGTTGTATAATACATTCTTTTTAAAATAATTTTATTTATTTATGGATGTATTTTTGGCTGCTTTGGGTCTTTGTTGCTGCACGTGGACTTTTTAGTTTCTCAGAGCAGGGCCTACTTTTAGGTTGCAGTGTGTGGGTTCTCATTGCCATGGCTTCTCTTGTTTCAGAGCCTATAGGCTCTAGAGCACAGGCTCAGGAGTTGTGGCACACAGGCTTAGCTGCTCTGCGGCATGTGGAATCTTCCTGGTCCAGGGGCCCAAGCCCATGTCCCCTGCATCAGCAGGTGGATTTCCAACCACTGGACCCCCAGGGGAGTCTGTATAATACATTCTTGAGCTTATCTTACACCCAGTGGTTTGTACCTCCCACTGTTCCACCCTTATATTGCCCCTGCCTCCCATAACCACTAGTTTTTTCTCTGTATCTGAATCTGCTGCTTTTTTGTTTTATTAATTAGTTTGTTGTATTTTTAGGTTCCACATATGATGTTTATAGTATTTGTCTTTTCCTTTCTGATTTATTTCTTAGCATAATGCCCTCTAACTGGTTTCTTAAAAAAAAAGAAATCCTGTTCATCAAATGTAACATGAAGAGCTACATCCCTTGTATTAGAGAAAGGATGTATGTGAATGGTTGGATAACCTATGCATGTTTCTTTCAATTAGTCCCAGAGAAAAAGTTGCATTTAACTCCCTAACGTTGTTGTAGTGTAGGCTGGTATAAGGGTCAACTGTGGGTGACTCAGGTGCCTGTTTTAGGAGAGTCATTTATTTTTCTTTACATCTTTTTCTTCTGTCCACCCCTCAATCTTGTTATAATAGAGTAACAGCTACAAATTAGATTCATATTTACTTAACTTGGAAGCACCTCATTATTGGTACTCTGGTGGCCCATGATGGTTCTGACAGGCTATTAATTTCCCAGGCAGCTGGAGGAGGACTGGCTGAGAAGGTTAGAAAGGTAACGGAGACTCTGGAAAAGCCAGTCCTCTGTATCATGTAATGAGGAGAGGCTGGAATTCTGTTTACCTTAGTTGGTAGTTACTTAAATGTGCCCAAGGGCCATGCTAGAGGTACATTTTGAAATAAATAGTAAAATCAAGGTTTAGGGAACCATTATAGAATTATATGTTCAGGATAGTAGGTATTTCTTATCTTTTCATGTAAACACAGCTATGGGAAAAGTAGATTCATTTGTGTGCTCAGGTAGTAAAACCAAATACATTTTTTAAAAATTTCTTTTTTCTCCTCATTTGCATGGTGACCTTGTTGCTACCTAAATACATACACACACACACACACAAACGCATGGATACTTTAAATGTTTAAACTGACATTTGTGTTTATTAGGTTTCTTTCTCATTTGGGGAGTGTTCCTAGTGAGTTAAATGATGGTGTAAAAACTTAACCCCAGTGCCCTATAATTAATCATTATTATTATATGTATTTTAATTATAATTTCTAGAAAAGACAGAAGAAGATTGGTTAAAAAAAATGAGAATTCCTTGAACTGTAAGTACTACTTATTCTGGAGACCTGTATATGATCAGAAGGAAATGGATGTTGACATTATTTGGTTGTAATAGCTCATATGTACAATTGAAGAGTAAATATAAAAAATGTAGTCTGTTCCCATAGCAACCCTGTGTGCTGTTCACATGTGATGTTTTTATTTCCTTTAAATGTAGATCTTTTTGTGAAATACAACAAAGCTTAGATTGTTGCTACCAAATTTATTTTCCAACTTTATTTGTTAGAATATATTTTAGAGCATTCTGTCAATACATAGTTTATGATGAATTCTCTTCCCCATCGCCCCCCTGACAGATTGATATATGATGAGGGCTGGGAATTAGGGATATAGGTTATATTTAAATATTAAAAGATTCTCTAGGAAAAGAGGTAAAATATGTAGACAAATGCATGTTATATTTTAAACTTGACACAAACTGACATTAAAATAAACACATTGCACTTTTTTTTCAAATACCTAAATTATGAGATAAACACAGCTGCTACTATTTCAGTATATATCTGCATTTGATAAGAATTGAATATACTCTGCATTAACCATATGTTTTCTCTTTTCATTATAACTCTTATTTCTAAGAGTATTCTGTGTTTCCATTTCTCAGCTAACTCAGAAACGCACATATACCCAGTAAAAATATTTCTGTTTGTTTTAAATAAGGTTCTGCTGAAAGAAGGGGAAAGGCTAAAGATTTGGGAGAAGAGATTAGATATTTAAAGGACCCACAATGGCAATCCACTCCATTGTTCTTGCCTGGAGAATCCCAGGGATGGAGAAGCCTGGTGGGCTGCCGTCTGTGGGGTGGCACAGAGTCGGACACAACTGAAGCGACTTAGCAGCAGCAAAAAATGTGGGATAGATAGAGGAGGCGAGGAGATTCCAGAGAAAGGACTTGAACAAATTCATTCATTTGTTCAGCAAATGTTTATTGAGTTGCCTCAGTTTAGACATTTTTCTACACACCGAGGATGTAGCAGTGAAAACTGGCCTCATGGAGCTTATGTGAGGATTGAAGTTAGGAAGTGAGTGTTTACCTTTCCCCTCTGTGTGACAGCAGGATAAACAGCACACAGTAAGCATGGGCATATTTGGCAGTGGCTAATTCGGCAGGTCTTTTCTATATGCTGATTTTGTGTCAAGGACACTTTATGAACCATACTTTTGACTTTTGTGTTCATCTTTTACATTCATGCTAAACTGACTGCCCTCTGTGAACCTCATAGAGCAGACATCTCTAATTATTAGTCTTCTCTTGTTGGGGAATTTTATGAGTGCTGTAGCTATGTACAGGATTTTTATAATTGTAATGATAATGGGCCTTTTGGTTTTGTCTTTGGCATAATGATCAGTGGGCCTCAAGTGGTAAACAGAAATTTAAAAAGAAGGAAATAGCAAGAGAATGTGGTTGGCTCTTGGAGCCTCAAATCCTCTTCCTGCTGGTGGCCAGAGTATTTATACTGCCTCACTCCTTTAAGGAGGTAGGGCAGCCTGCTGGAAAGAGAATGGGGATTCCCATCTTGAAGTTCCTGCCGACCGGGTATGTGACCTTAAACAAATTGTCTTCTCAAAGCTGCAATTTTTTCACCTGAAAAAAAGAAAAAAAAAAAAAACTGGTTTATGATACTCATCTGTCATGGGGATATTAAATGAGGATTAAATGAAATAAATTGTGCAAAGTTTTTGAAAAATAATAGGCTCTTAATAAGGGTTAATTCCCTTCCCCTGAGTATCTTTGTTGGTTGCAGCTTTGATTTGAAGTGCTCCTGGCAGAGCAATGTATTGACTTAATAAACTTGTTAACACATTTGCATGAATTAAGTGTATTTATTTTTAACTTTACAGTGTAAAAAGCTGGATCATCAGGGAATGGGACATAGACCAGGTTTTGATTTAGAAACAGAAGGTTGGGCAGAATCCAGAGGACAGGCTCTTGAATGAAGCAAGACCAGGCAGGGTGTGGGAGCTGTGGGGACAGTGTGAAATTCTGGATGCTAGTTGTAGGGGTGTGTAAATAGTCATGAGCTTGGGAAACTGACAACAAACTCCATTCTTGTCACCATTCTGTCTGGACTTGTCTGGGCTTGTGTTTGTTTGCAGTTGAATTCTCCATCTTCCAGGTACTGTTGAAGATCCTGATCATCAAGAAAGAGAGCTCAGTGCCAACCCGAAGGATAATGTAGAGTGATATAGTCATTGGACTGAAATTGGTTTGAATAATCTGTTCAACTATTCTGATCAGTTTCCTGAATACTAATAAAAAACTCAGCAAAAGAGGTAATAACTTGAATAATTTATTATCTAATTTTGAAGATACTTGCCCTATTTTATTTCATGAAGAAAATAAGACCCAGGAAACTTGAGTAGATTATTTTAAAAACTGCATTGGAATAGAAGGATAGGCCCCTTTACCCAAATGTGGGTCAATGATTCCATTTGTAGAATTTCAAATCCAGAAAGCTCTGAAAACCAAAAGTTGTTTTGTTTTGTTTCTTAAATGTCTGGCATTAAAACTAAGTTGGCAGCAAAATTTGACCTGAACAGTCAGGTTAGTTGTACTCCTTATTTACCCCAGTTAGTGTGACTTTTCAGAAATTTCACTGGAGAAATATTAATGTGTTTAATTACCAGGGGTGCCCTAGACCTCACTCAGAACTTTCTGAATTCTGAAACAATTCTTACCTCAAGGATTTTGGTTAGGGATTGTGGGACTTGCACTATACTACAGTAACTATTATTTTTATTATTGCTATTATTTTAGTTTAATTGTACTTAACAGATTTCAAATGTGAAAATTCATATTTGAAAAACAAGGTGTGATTTCTCATTATCCAACATGTAGGCATTTATGTAATCCCTATTTTCAGAAAGGGAGCATTGCCTACCTTATCTTACCTTCTACTCTTCTCATCCTGTTTTATCTTCTCCAGGGAATAAACCTCCAGGCTTCTCTAGAGGGCCGGCAGCTGCCTGTCTGTGGATGTTTGTTTCTTAAACAGACTTTTAACTGACTTTCCTATTTAGAGCCCCACCTCTAGCCCTGAATTTTCCAGTTGCTGAAATTTTAGGGGTTATGCAGAGTAAACGGTATTTCTTCTTGGCTTTCTATAATTCAAGTTTTGTTTCTTAATTGTTTTTCCAAATTAGTTAACACTAGGCCTTTTGCTTTCCAGTTTTTAATTATTTTGTTGCTGTGATCTTTTTTCTTACAGTTTATATTAATACTTAAAAATAATAATCATATCCCCATTCTCCTAATGCTCCCCCCACCCCCCAAAAAAAGCCTCTACATTCTCCTGGGGTTTCAATGAGAGAGTGGAAGCTAACTATTTGTATTCCTTCTGCTTGGTTGGGAATTGAGTGTTCTATTTAAAATAGCTCAACATTTTCCCTAGTTCATTTTGTACAGTTTCAGTTTATCTTTCTGCTAGACCATAAGTCTGATCCAGACAGAGACCAAGGTATCCAATGTTTGATTGAACTCCCTGAGATCTTGCTCTCTGTGCAGGCTCCTAGTGCTGTTGTGAAACTGGACTCACCTTTGGCCTAGAATGGAATGATTTCAGACAAGAGATGATAAGTATTAGGGTTGAAACACAGATGGCTGCAGAGGAGACTGGCATCTGGCAAATCTTTGCTTTCTTAGGGCCCTTCAGTAGCAACATTTATGGATTTCTAATGAATACACCACCATGGCTGTGCATAAGGGTAATAGTATAAATATTTAACAGTGAGTATGGCATAGCTAATGACCAATTCTGAGACTCTGTGCCGTATTGAAGCGTATCAGCTAACTATCCACCCAGGCTTGTACTTAGGGTCCAGGATGCCCCCAGCTTTCTCCAGCCACTACCTTTATTACCTTGCCCTAATTTCCAGAATGAAGCTTTAGAAAAATGGGCTGGGATGACTTTCCCCACCTCCCAGGCTTCCTCTTCAAATCTTACACTCCTCAAGTGTCCCTATGCATAGTGGCAAATACTTGGTGCTTGGAAACAGATTATGGTTATCGCCTTGGGAGAGGCGTATGACCTCAAATAGAGGGATGGGATGTAGGAGGCAGTGGTAATGTGAGGTTAGAATGAGCAAAGTCAGTCTTATCCAGAGGACATTTCTTTGTTGGCAGACTTATCCCAGGCCACCGAGTCCTGAGCATTTCCCCTGTTGATTCAGCCCAGCAGACACTCTGCATGACTGCCGTCCCATTGTCCCCCTTCCCTAATCTCTTCCAGCTTCCTGTATCCTTCATCCAGCTTCTAGGGGAAGGACGAGGGAAGAGCCAGAAAGGAGGAGTTTTAGTAGAGAGGCGCTACCTCTGAATGGCCAAATAGTGCAGTGCAGACTGGTGGAAGGTGAAAGCTGGAGGTGCTAGAGCAACAAGGGGTCCCCCAGAGAAACAGCTACGGAGGCACAGATGGATGCTTTCCTATTCTTTCAATTCATGTCATTCATATATATATATATATGTAACAAGGTAAAAATGTATATAAGACATGTTTTTGAGTAAAAATTCAGATCAAAACTTTTGGTAGGGAAATCAGATAAAAGCTTTCGGTAGGGGAAGAAAGGACATAGAATGAGAATTGAGAAGCTACTACCTCTATTTTAAATGATTCTCCTCTGTTACAGGGTCTTTGGTTACACCGCTTTGGAAGCTTCATCTTGGTTTCAGACTTTCTGCCATATGGCATCTCCAGGGGAGAAACCTGGGGCTGATTTAAGCATTCCAAATTGTGGAGTATTTGGAACTGTAGATTCAAGGGTTAAATTTCTGGTTTCCATGAGCTCTTCCTGTGTACCCCCTTGTTTTTCCACATCTTGTTAAGCAGTAATAATTAGAGAAAGATTTGAATGTTTCTTTGCTTGCCAAAAACTACTTCTAAGATTATTTTCTTTACCTCATCATAGCAATGGTTTGTAGGACAGCAAAGTGAGATTGTGCTGGTCATCACATTCTAGAGGAATAGAATAGAACTTGAGAGCTGAAAAACCTGGTTGGATGAACTGAGGGCATGAAGGAGTGTTAATCACAGGGATCCTCTGACCCGGGGTAGCCCTCCTCTCTGGAGGCTGCCACCTTGTTAGGGCAGTGAGGATCTGACTGTAGACGTTATCTGAGAGTACTGTGACCCTCAGAACTGCTGATGTGGTCACTGACTGTGTTTACATTACTCCTCAGTTGAAGTTGTCCCTATCTTTGTTCAGTCTTAATCTTTAGTAAAGCCCATGCTCAGACTCATTCACTGAGAAGGCAGTTCAGGTCCATATACAATTATTGAGCACCTCTGAACGTCAGAGGCTGTGTTAGCTCTTGGGGTGACAAGGGTGACGCTGTCTTTGCCTTTGAACTTAGTCTAGTGGGAAGAAACAGATACACAAACAGCTTAAACGAACTGTGGTTCTGAGGAATAAATTGGGGAAAACAGAGCCTATTGACTAGTTAAATCTGAGAGCTAAGAGAAAGAAGTGTCTAGGGTCACTTTCAGATACTGCCAGCCTTTTTCTCCTCAATTCTGTCTGTCCTTTGTACTTTCTTTCAACAGATCCACTTTGCTGGGGGGGAGGGGGCACAGTCCTTAAGTGTGATCCCTGAGCCCCGACTTCAGCTGTCTGCTCTATTCTCCATCTTCTCACAGGGCAGGAATTTCCAAAGCTCTTGCCTCCAGCTCCAGGCCTCTCTTCTAACAGCACACTCACATTTCCCAGGACCTCCTTCATTGCTCCAGCTGCCCCCTACACTGCAGTCTCAGTGTGCCCAAACTTCTAGTCCCCAAAGCTGTGTGTCCTGCTGCCCTATCCATGCTGCCTGGGACACCCTCTACAGAAGGAAATGGAAATGGACAGAAGTCGCATGCAACATTGTCCAATGTATGTATGTCAGCCACATACATAATTCAGACTTTTCTACTAGCCACATTAAAAAGCAAAAAGAAACAGATGAAATTAATTTTAATAATATATTAACCTAATGTACTCACCATACTATCATTTCAACACATGAATATAAAAGTTATTGAGATATTTTACCTCATTTTTTTCATATGGAACCTTCGAAATTCAGTATGTATTTTAATCTCACTTGAAAGTGAAAAGTGAAAGTGAAAGTCGTTCAGTTGTGTCCAATTGTGTCCAATTTGCGACTCCTGGACTATACAGCCCATGGGATTCTCCAGGCCAGAATACTGGAGTAGGTAGCTGTTGCCTTCTCCAGGGGATCTTCCCAACCAAGGGATGGAACCCAGGTCTCCTGCAGTGCAGGTGGATTCTTTACGAGCTGAGCTACCAGGGATGCCTCAGTCTCACTTGGACCAGTCATATTTCACGTGTGGCTTGTGACTCCTATATTAGAGAACACAAGTCTAGAATGGAAAAGGTAGTATTTGAGGCTGGGCAAAAAGTTCTTGTAAGAAGTATGCTAGGATACATAGAAGTATGATAGGATACATACATGATAAGCATCACATATTTTTATGATTCATCTATAGTCTCTGTTCCTTATGGTTTTCCCCTAATATTTAGAGAAGCTTTTGAGATTTCAGTGTTTCTCAGCAGTGCTAAAAATCCTTGCTCAGATGCTGGGAAGGGATATGTCAAGAGAGAGTAGCTCACCGCCCTGTCCTCCTCTGCCCCTCCCTAGTAGAACCCCAAGAGGAAGGTGAAATTCTGAGCATAGAGCCCCTCCCTGCTTGGAGAGTGCCTTCCAGAGCTCATTGTGCAATTCCTGGGTTTTGTTTTAGAAGTAAATTGCTTTTCTTCACAGTTCCTTTTCAAAATTTTCATACCTTAGCTGCCTGAAACAAAATGTATTTGCTTTACAATGGTTATTACAGCCCAAGCCACCATGTATCTGGGATTTTTCCAGGATGGTGTTAATTTTCAATACTGTCTCTTTCAGTCCACGCTTCTTAGATTTTAGTTCAGAAAATAGGATCTTTCTATCACACTCTTGAGTGTGAAATATTGGAAGGTACTGTGGTGATCAACCAACTGGCGCTCACCAGTTCCCAGAACTTAGAACTGAATTCTGGATGCTTCTCTCTAGTGTCAGTAGACTGCTCCTTTCCCTGGGGAGCTGAAATAGTTTCTGGGGAGACCATGTCTTTTCAGGCAACAAAGCGTGTACCTGGGCAGTAACCCTTCTTTCTCAGGAGGCCTAGTTTATACTACTGTTCATAAATCTGTCTTGAGTTTTAAGGGGTGCCTTGTTTTAAAGAAGAGATTTCTAAAGTTATGTAGAAGCAACAAAGCTTTCTAAAAATATTTTTGGCCCGCTGATAAAGAAGAATTAAAAAAAAAAAAAAAAGGGTGGAGGAGGGGAGAATTATACAGGTCCTGGGAGAGTGGCATTAGCCACTGGGACACCAGCCAGATATTGGTGCTCACAAACTGGGGGAGACTATGGTTTTTACTGTTACTGTTCAAAATGCTGTTCACGTTCTCTTCCTCAACTAAAATTATTTCACTTTCAAGGCCTAGTGGGCGGTGGGATGGGGTAGGGCTTTTGCAGAAGGCCTGCCTTCCACACGGGCCGCCCGGGGAAGTGACCAGTGTCCTGCTCGGTGGGCCCAGGGCGACAGGGGCAGGGAGGCATGGTCTGGGCTGGAGGTGAGGGTGGGCGGTGGGAGGGGAGTGGAGGTTTTCCCGGCTGTCAGTCTCCCAGCGTCCCCGGCTTTCCAGGTAGGGACGACCCCTCCCACGCAGCGCGGTTCGGGCGGGTGGGAAGGAGGGGCTGGGCTGCGAGCGCCCGCCCCTCCATCTATCACATGGCCGGAGAGCCACAAAAACAACAGCTTTGGCCAAGACCGTGACTTCAGGAAAGGGAACGCAGGGCTCTCGCCGCCAGCCCCCACCCCATGGAGGAGAGTTTTCTTGAATCCTTTGGGAGGCTGAGCCTCCGGCAGCAGCAGCCACCGCCGCCTCGGCCGCCAGCCCCGCCGCCCCTGCGTGGGACACCTCCGCGCCGCCACAGCTTTCGGAAACACCTCTACCTCCTGCGAGGCCTCCCGGGCTCGGGGAAAACTACACTGGCCAGGTAATGATGCGCCGCGCGCCGAGTCCCCGTCGGGCTCCGGTCCAGCCCGCGCCTGCCGAGGGGAAGCCGGGCCACCCGGTTCCCGGCCGGGCCGCGGGCCTGAGACGCGGCGGCCCGTGCCGTGGGTTCCCAGGCTGCGCCCTCGCGGGAGGACGGTGGTCTGCACCGCGCCTGGCGCGAGCCCCCATGGCACCGCCCCCCCCCCGCCCCCCACCGCGCGGACCCCTGCCAGCGGGGCTGGACGCCTTCTCCCCGACTCTCGCAGCCTGGGGTCGGGGGCCCAAGGGCAGCCTTCTTTGGGAAAGCCCGATGGCGACTGCAGAGGAGACCGCCGGGCCGCCCGCTGGCGTGCAGGCACCCGCCACAGTGCGTCAACAGGCGTTTTAAACCAGAGCGGAGACGCTCGGGCCGGGGGTCGGGGCCGGGCCAGGGCGCGCGATCGCGTAGAATATCTGGCAGGTCGAGGCAGCCCCGCGTGTGCTTTGGCGACTGCGGAGGCGCACAGGTGCCCCTGGAAGGGGGTCGCGTGGCCTCGCAGGCCGTCACCGACACAGCCTTTCAACTGTCCCCAAGGCGCCCAAATTAGTTTACCCGCGAATTGCGTCAGCTGCCCCCGTATCGGGGCAGCGTGAATGACACGGGCTTGTTGCCTTGGCCACCTTGCTAGGCCTGCCGCTCCAGCCTCAACTCCCACCACTCTGCAGCGTTGAACTGTTTCTCTCCTTGGCTTTGCTGACGCTGGCCCGCCTGCCTGGTTTGCCTTTGCCTGGCTTGCCCCTCCGTTGCCCTTTCTCTTAACTGATTACAACAGCGCTTTAAGACTCAAGTCTGTTATCCTCGTACTCAGGGCTCCTCCGCTTCCTGTTTACACCTCTGCGGCTGTGCTCAGTTTTGCACATGGTTTTGTTTATCCTGTAAGTTTCTTGAAGGTGGGGGCCATATCTTACCCTGCAAAAGCGCAGTGTCTGGCAGTAGTATGTGTTCAGTAGAAGTGGTCCCTGGCCCTCAAAGAGCTTTCCATCTCACCAGAGACATAAGGCTAGCTAGCTGTAGAATCATAGGGGCTGGCCGTGGAACTGTGGAACCTTAGAAAAAGAATCCAGGTGGCAGCGTACAATCAGAAGCGGATTTGAATGGTACACAAAGAACGTGGGAGGAAGGGTTGGGTCCTGTAGGGTCAGGGAAAGATGACAGCCCTGGGGATGTTCTTCCAGTTTTAATTAGGATTCCTGGCTGATTTGCCTTTAGCAAAACCTTATTGCTACATTTTCACAGATTCAAGGAACTGGTGACTTCCAAATGGCCATTGGTACCCTTTTCTAAGAACGACACACATTTCAATAGGTCTTTTCTCTGAGTGGAGAATGGGGAAGCTTTCCTGGAACCTGGCAGAACTTGATTATTTTATGATAGTCATGGTGGGTACATCTGTTACCAACCAGATACTTCTTGCAGTCAAACCCTCTTCAGTTTTACTTTGGCCTTGCTGATCTGTCGCCTCTCACACACTGTGTCCAAGAAGGGAATAAACGTCTTTGGCCAGATTTTGTTTCGAGCTACCCAGAGGGGAGTAATATGGTGAGTGCAGGGTGCACAGAATTGAACAGCAGAAGTGGTGTGTTTTAGGCCTCAACTTTCTTCATTTCCAAAGCTAGTGCATTGGCCTGGTTGATCTTAAGGTCCCTTCTGGCTCTAACAGCTACACTTTTAAGATTTTAATTCCTGGTTGACTTTTGGCCAAGTGGAAGACACCAGATAAGAGACCAACTTATTAAAGAACGTCTCTCTAGGAATGGCTGCCATGAGCACTGGCCTGGAAGTCTGAAGACTTTGCTTTTAGATCCTCATTGTCACAAAACAGTTTGGTGACTTTGGACAGTCACCTGTTCTTTACTTTCCTTATAAGTGAATAGTAAGAGATTAGGTTAGATGATTTACTGAAGATCTTTCTAGCTCTTAATTTCTAATTGTAAGACTTAAAAGTGTTTTGTTAGTAAAGGCTAGGTAAAGAGCTCTGAACTTTGAGTCAATTTATGGCTTTTCTTTTTTTCTGGCCGCACCCAATGGTTCATGGGACCTTAGTTCCTGGAACAGGGATCGGGCCTGTGCCTCTGCATTGGAAATGCAGAATCTTAACTACTGGACCACTAGGGAAGTCCTAATTTATGGCTTCAAATCCAAGCTCTGCCATGGAATAGCTGTGCTCTCAACTCCTCAGTTTCTTTCCCTGTTAAACAGGGAAATCTGCTCCATCTGCTTCAGAGGACTCCTGTGAGGATTACATCTGTGTGAGAGAACTTGTTAAACCTTAAACCGCTGTATACATTTTAAGAGGTGTTCATTTCTGCTGAAGATGTTGACCAGCTGAGATCATCTTCATGGTGTTCCTGGGGAGAAGCCTGACTCTGAAGTGAAGGAGGCAGCTGGGAGCTGACGTTGTGAGGTCTCTTGATAGGCTGGACCTGGGCAATTCTGAGAACACAGAACTTTGGCCCTGCTTTGAGGTGGGTTGTGTATTTACATGGAAATCAGGAGAACAGGCAAGGATACAAGCCACAGCTCAGCAAGGAGAGAGGCCTGCAGTGAGGATGCAGAACGTCACAGGCCATTTGTGGGGAGAAAAGGAGGATTGCAAATTGTTTTTAAAAAAAATACACGTAGGTAAGAAAGTAGTAAAAACTGTAAGGCTATCTTATGTATTGTTGGATTCTGGGAAATTCATATTTTTATTATTCTATGTATATTCCAAATTTTCTATAATGAGCATGTATTTCTTGAATCAGGAAAATAAAACTTAAAAAAAAAATTGGAGGAGATCTGCTTTTACAAATGCAGGTTCATCTTTTTTTCTACTTAACTTTCATTTCTCATTTGATTAAACAAATAAAAATGCTTTTGAAATTAGGCTCTGTCTGGTGTCCCAAATCAATGTTAGATTTCTGTGCTTTTCATCTGTATGTTTTCACACTTTGCAGGGACTGGAATGTGGAAAACATCTATTTAAATTCTATGGGCATGTTAAAAAACAGTTGAAGTTTTTATCTGCCTTAAAATTTTTAAGTACATCAGAGTACTAAAAAATTAGCTTCCCTGCTATATGTGTTTTATCACCTTTATTTCATTTAAAAAGCATTTCAAAAATAGGTTATTGTCATTGGCCTGTAAACTCTACTTCCAGGAATTCATCCTAAGGCAATAACTGGACAAGTGCATGAGATTAGAGGGATGTTAAGCACAGAGTTTTGATGTCCTAGAAAAAAATGTGAGCCAACTTAAGTGTACAAAAATAGAGGATTGGCTTATAAGTCACGTGTTATTAATGAAAACATAGATGTACGTTTGACATCTATGTTCTAATATACACAAAAATACCATTTTTTGTTTTAAGAAATGTGTAAAAAGATAAGTATCTATAGTTGATTTTTAGGCAGTGGGTAGAATACAGACTTTTGCCCCTGACTTTCTCATTTTTTTCTCAACTTTTTCCATAAAAAGTTTGCAAACTTTTTAAAGGTGAAAATAACTTTTTAAGTTAACTGCAAGTAGTTTTATTCAATAACTTGGCTCGATAGACATAGGTTGTATGATGAAGCATTTATTAAATAACCAAGTAAATCAGTAATTTTTTATATAAAGGGCTTCCCTAGGGTTATTCTTGGTTTGGACATACAAAGAAGTTTTTTTTAATCTGTAAGGAGACTGATTTTAATTACTCAGGGCTATTAATTGTTTAATTATGAACTATTTTATTACATTTTATTAGCCTGTGAACTAGTATAGATCATTTGATTGAACACCTCAGGTTCTTTTTCATTAAAATGGAGCTAATATTCCTTTAGTTAGTTTATTGTGAGGATTTAAGATACTGTGGTAAACAATCATCCTGTTGCTTGGGGCTGGTGCCCTGGGATGACCCAGAGGGATGGGATGAGGAGGGAGGTGGGATGGAGGTTCAGGATGGGGAACATGTGTACATCCGTGGTGGATTCATGTCAGTGTATGGCAAAACCAGTACAATATTATAAAGTAATTAGCCTCCAGTTAAAATAAATTTATATTAAAAAAAACAATCATCCTGTGATTATGAATGTGAAAGCACTGTAGAATGTGTGGTCTTCATAAATACCAACTATTGTTAATTATTCACTAGTCAACAATAGAAGTATTTCCTAAGTACTGATAAGACTATTAACACCTCAGATGGTAAAGAATCTGCCAGAAATGCGACCTGGGTTCAATCCAGGGTTGGGAAGATCCCCAGGAAGAGGGCTTGGCAACCCACTCCAGTATTCTTGCCTGGTGAATTCCCATGGACAGAGGAGCCTGGTGGGCTGCAGTGCATGGTGGCTCAAAGAATTGGACACGACTGGTTGGATGGCATCGCTGACTTGATGGACGTGAGTCTCAGTGAACTCCGGGAGTTGGTGATGGACAGGGAGGCCTGGCGTGCTGCGATTCATGGGGTCACAAAGAGTCGGACACGACTGAGTGACTGATCTGATCTGATCTGAAGTGACTAAGCACAGTAAGGTATATATAATATAAGGTTGAGAGAAGGAGCCTACACATGACTAACAAATGGAAGATAGTAACCAGCACACTGCTGTGGGTAAGTAAAGTCTCATGGGAAGTAGCCTCTTCTGTGCTGGTGGTGGTCAAGGCCAGTGGAGTCACTGAGGATGGTTATTAGGAGGATAGGATAATTAGGGAAGAGCTAGTCTCTTCCATGTGGAGGTGGTTCTCAGACTGCCCTGGAAGACCAGGAGGATGTCTGAAGACCAGAAAGCCAAGGAAAAGGATTAGCATCATACATAAGATGATGGGGATAGGAAAGACCTTGAGTGTTCTAGGCTCACGAGTAGCAGGGCTTGATTGCAGTGAATTGTTCATATTGAGTGTGTTGGTTAGGTAACCCCATGGCCAGACCACGGAGAATGTTAAAAAGCTGGATAAAAAAGTATAGGATTGAGAGAAGAAATAGAATTCCAATTCCAAGACCCTTTTACCCTCAGCAGGTGATCCAGAACTATTTGTTTCCACAGCTGAACTGATATATACTCATTTGGATCTGCACCTGTTCTTTCCTCTGACTTCAATGAAAACATCTGTGGATTTCTGTTTACTTCTGTGCTTTCTTCTGTGTGTGTGTGTGTAATGTCCCCCCTTTGAGGACATTTTAACCGTTTTTAAGTGTGTCCGATTCAGGGCTATTAATTACGTGATATGCTGTCATCACCACTGTCTTTTATAAAAAATTTTTATCACCACAAACAGAAACTCTATCCATTAAGCAATGCATCTCCCTTCCCCTCAGCTCCTGGTAACCTACCTCTGATCAGTTTTCTATTTCTGTATTTGACTACTCTAGATACCTTATGAAAGGGGAATCATATGGTATTTGTCCTTTTGTGTATGGCTTATTTCACTTAGCTTAATGTTTTCAGGGTTCATCTATGTTATAGCATGTGTCAGAATTTCATTACTTTGTGACTGAATAATATTGCCTTACATGAATATATGACTAAAACATCCTTTTGAAATGGCAATAGTTTAGGGTAGTCTTTTTTTTTTTTTTTAATTTTAATGGTCTTGTTTGAAAAATTAAAAGTTCTCAACCTTAAGTCAGTTCATGCATTTTAAATCTTTAAGTTTGAGTCAAAGCAAAGCCTGGGGACCATGCTTTTATGACACACATCCTTTGCAATGTTTGTTTAGGCACCATCAAAAATGGTTTGTGATATGGATTCAGTAGGCTCAAAGGATATTCACTGACAGCTGTCTTTTCTCCTTATTCATATGTCTGGATGACTTGTAATTTTCCATCAAGAGAAATAAGTTTTCATTATTTCTTGGCACCAGAGCTGTCCAAGGAGGTGAAAGGATGCTTTCCTGATGTGATGCAATGATAGAACAGAGATGGGGACGAAGGTACACTTTAAACCAAATGCAGTTTAAAAAAAAAATATGAGAAGCAGTGGGAAGAGGGGATTAGTTAGGTTAACTAAGTAGTGAGTAATTAGACCCCAGAGCATATTCGCTCCACAGTGCTCTGGACCATGGTGTTTTTAATTATGAGGCTAGGGTTCTCATAAGTAAAAGCAAGGTCAAAATAGAGAGTTTGTAGTATTCCAGGTCTGTGTGTATGAAAATTAGAGCATCAGGCAGGTGCCATCTCAGATTTTTAGCCACTCAGGTCTACTTGGAGAAGCTACTGACTTTTTATATTTTTAGTGATTTTTTTCCTAAGGTGGTTCCTGAATCTCTTCTCCCCAGTGCTGAGAGTCCTTGCAGTGCCTCTCTCTGAAGGTTGGGAAGAAACAGGACTATATATGCTACCTGTGATCACGGAGAGTAAGAACACACAGTGCAGTGTCTTTTCTCAGTCGTGTACTAGAAAGGTAACAGGAGAATCACCACCACTATAGTCTTTGAGCTACTGGGGTATGGGAAGAAGATCCTACTGAATTTGGGCCATGTAATGTCATAGGTGTGGTTACGATTAGAGAAGCAGTAGAAATAGAGAAAGAAACGAAAGGGGAAGAATATTCTCATAGGAAAATCTCAGGAAAGGATCAGGAAGTTCTCACAGAGTTCATCTAGTCCAAGCTGAAGACACTAAACTCTAAGAAGTTATATATCTTTTTTAAAAATTGTATTAAAGTATAGTTGATTTACAGTGTTGCGTTAATTTTTTCTGTACAGCAAAATGACTCATATATATATATGTATATATTCTTTTTCACATTATTTTCCATTATGGTTTGTCACAGAATATTGAATATAGTTCTCTGTGTAGGACCTTGTTGTTTATCCATCCTACACATAATTTCCTCTGCCAATTCCAAACTCCCATTCCTTCCCTTCCCTCCCTCTTCCGCTTTGGTAACCACAGGTCTGTTCTGTATATCTGTGAATCTATTTGTTTTTCATAGATTATGTTCATTTGTATTGTTATTTTAGATTCTACATATAAATGATATCATTTGGTATTTGTCTTTCTCTTTCTGACTTTGTTTAGTACGATAATCTTTAGGTCTGTTCATATTGCTGCAAATGGCATTATTTCAAGAAGTTACATATCTTGATCAAGGTCATAGTGGATAAATTCTCCTTATTTCAAATCAGACTTTTTTCTTCTGCACCAAAGGAAGAGGCCAGTGAGAGTGACCTGATCAAAGTGTAATGAGGTTGATTTCAATCTGTTGTGTAATGAAAAAACTTGTCAATACCCTATAAAAAGAGCTTGCTGCTGCTGCTGCTGCTGCTGCTAAGTCGCTTCAGTCGTGTCCGACTCTGTGTGACCCCATAGACGGCAGCCCACTAGGCTCCTCTGTCCCTGGGATTCTCCAGGCAACAATACTAGAGTGGGTTGCTATTTCCTTCTCCATTGCATGAAAGTGAAAAGTGAAAATGAAGTCGCTCAGTCGTGCCCAACTCTTAGCGACCCCATGGACTGCAGCCCACCAGGCTCCTCCGTCCATGGGATTTTCCAGGCAAGAGTGCTAAAGTGGGTTGCCGTTGCCTTCTCTGATAAAAAGAGCTTAGTTTATCTGTATTTCAACCGTCAGGGTAAGGAACCCACATGTTATTACGTGATTCCTTCTCGTCGGAGCATGACTGAGTTGACCAACAAAGCATTAAACATAGGAGAAACCTGTGGCATTGCTGAATTCTCTGGAAAGTTGCTGTTCACACACAAGACATTGAAAGGAATTTCTGCTGGAAAGTGCAGTGGAGCCACTCTGGCACATGAGGGCTAACTAGGAGTCTGGTTTGGAATCTCATAAACATGCCCTGCTTTGGAGGTGTGAGGACGAGAGTGAGCCTGGGGTGGCCTGGGAACTATTTACTGGAATGCCCTTAGCCCCTGTGGCTTGGCGGCGTTCATGAAGCTGGTGATGGCTGAGCTCCATCTGCCTAAGGGCAAGGCTTAGCCTTGGCTTTGCAGTTGGCAGCACCAAGAAGATCAGCCACACCTTGATCAGGCTCAAGATTTTTACAGCTATGTCTCCCTCCCCATTCTCCTCAGGTTGCTGAGTTGCTGAACCTGTTTCCTGCCTCCCAGCTTACAGTCATTGGGGAAGATTCCGATAACATCTAGAGGAAGTACTGGAGTCTAGGAAGAATGCTCTTTCCCAGTCTCCTTTGGGGATAAACCTGAGGTTTTGGTAAAATTCTCAACACATAAAGAGTAAATAGAAATTCTCAGAGATTCTTTTCAACCCTATACAAAGTTTGCATAATTAAGGCAACAAAACCTGATATTTAAGAACCACTCATACACTTACCAAATATTTATTATGTCTCATGTAGAGTAGAGCATTGAACAAAAAAAGACAAAATCCCTGCCTTCATGCACCATATATTCTGTGAGAAAAAAAATTTTTTTTCTTTTTTCTGAAAGGAAGGAAATTTTAAATAACACCTGCTCTACTTTTCAAAAAAACCTAAAATATTTCCATTTCTATTCCACTTGAGGATATACCCTCAGGAGATGTTCTACATATTCACAAGGAGATTGGCACAGTGATGTTCACTGAAAATTTTGTTTATGGTACAGAAGATTGCAGACAACCTCAGTGTCACTAGAGAAAGAAGATAACTGTGGTTTATTTTATGGCCCTCAGTTACAGTTGTTTAGTGTAAAGCTCTGAGGCCAGAAGCCTGGGTTTTAATCCATGTGTGCCACTCACTTGTCTTTTTTTTATTTCCAGGCTTTATTGAGGTGTAACTGATAACATTATGTAAGTTTAACTTGTAAAGTGTGTTGATTTGATACCTTCCTGCGTTGAAAAATGGTTACCTCTGTAGTCTTGGCTAACACTGCCATTGTGTCACATAATCACCATTTCTTTTCTGTGATGAGAACATATTAAGATCTACTCAGCAGCTTTTTGGTGCATAATACAGGATTAGCAGTAACCACCATGCAGTGCATTAGATCCCCAGAACTTAGTCATCTTTTACTTGGAAGTTTGTACCCTTTGACCGACATTTCCCACACCCTCAGCCCCTGGAAACCATCACTATACTCTGTTTCTATGAGTTTGACTTTTTTAGATTCCACGTATAAGTGAGGTCATATAGCATTTGTCTTTGTCTGATTTATTTCACTTAACATAATGACCTTAAAGTTCATTGATGTTGTCACAAATGGAAGCATTTCCTTTTTCCTGGCTGAAAAATATCCCATTGCATATATTTACCACATTTATCCACTTGCCCACTGCCAAACACTTGTTTTCATATTTTGGCTATTGTGAATAATGCTTTAGTAAACATGGGGAGTATACAGATAATTTGAAGATCCTGTTTTCATTTCCTTTGGGTGTAAACCAAAAGTGGGATTACTGGATCTCAGGGTAGTTCTATTTTTAACTTGTTGAGAAATCTCCATTCTGTTTTCCACAGAGGCTGCAATAATTTACTTTCCTTTTAACTGTGCACAAGGGTTTCCTTTTCTCCACATCCTCATAAACACTTTTAATATCTTGTTTTGCTGATGATAGCCATTCTAACAGGAGTGAGGTGATAGTTCATTGGGATTTTGATTTGCATTTCCTTCATGATTAGCACTGTTGAGCACCTTTCTATGTACCCGTGTGCCATTTGTGTGTCTTGGGAAAAATGTCTATTCAGATCCTCTGGTCTTTTTTTAATTGGATTTTTTTTTTTTTTTTTGCTAATGAGTTGTATGAGTTATTTACATTTTTTGGTTATTAATCCCATATCAGATATATGATTTGGAAATATTTTCTTCCATTTGGTAAGTTCAGTTCAGTCACTCAGTTGTGTCTGATGCTTTGCAGCTCTATGGACTGCAGCACGCCAGGCTTCCCTGTCCAACAACCAACTCCTGAGCTTATTCAAACACATGTCCTTCGAGTTGGTGATGCCATTTGGTAGATTGCCTTTTTATTTTGTTGATTGTTTCCTTTGCTGTGTAGAAGCTTTTCAGTTTGATGTAGCCTCTTTTACTACTTTTTTGCTTTTGTGGCTTGTGCTTTTTGATGTAATACCTAAAAACTGATTGCCAAGACCAGTGTCAAGGAGATTTTCCCCTACGCTTTCTTCTAGGAGTTTTATGCTTCAGGTCTTACACTTAAGTCTTTAATCCATTTCAGGTTTTTATTAGTGGCTTGAGATAAGGATCCATTTTCATTCTGTTTTAACCACATAAAAGCTGAAATTTTAGATGGATTGAGGAGTGAAATATAATAGAACATAGATGAATATTTACATAATCTTGGGTTGGGAAAGACTGTTATAAATGTATTATCAAAGACAGAAAGTAGAACGTAAAAGATGAGTTCATGTGACTAAGAAAAGTTCTGTTAATTGAGACTTGTATGTTAGAGTTCATTATAAACAAAATTAAAAATAAATTGAGGTACTTAATAAAGATTTTACAAATTAATTTAGCCATAAACCTCCCAATAAGGAGGTTTTATCAACAACCACAGGACATGAAAATGCAGTTCACAAAAGAATATCTCTAAATGAGCAGCACACATAAGGAAAAATACTTAAACTTGCTGAGAATCAAAGAAGTTGGGGACAAACTAAATACCTGACCACAGAGTATTGGTTAAGTAAATTATGGTTCATCCATATGAATAACTCATCAAAAATAATGTCATAATATGACCCAGCAATCCCACTGATGGGCATATACACCGAGGAAACCAGAATTGAAAGAGACACATGTACCCCAGTGTTCATCACAGCACTGTTTACAATAGCTAGGACATGGAAGCAACCTATATGTCCATTGGCAGACAAATGGATAAGAAAGCTGTGGTACATATACACAATGGAATATTACTCAGCTATTAAAAAGAACACATTTGAATCAGTTCTACTGAGGTGGATGAAACTGGAGCCTATTATACAGAGTAAGTCAGAAAGAAAAACACCAGTACAGTATATTAACACATATATAAGGAATTTAGAAAGATGGTAATGATGACCCTATATGTGAGACAGCAAAAGAGACACAGACATAAAGAACAGACTTTTGGACTCTGTGGGAGAAAGTGAGGGTGGGATGATTTGAGAGAATATATATATGTTTCAATGTATATTATCATATGTGAAATAGATCGCCAGTCCAGGTTTGATGCATGAGACAGGGTGCTCAGGGCTGGTGCACTGGTACGACCCTGAGAGATGGGATGGGGAGGGAGGTGGGAGGGGGATTCAGGATAGGGGATACATGTACACCCATAGCTGACTCATGTCAGTGTATGGCAAAACCCACTACAATATTGTTAAGTAATTAGCCTCCAATTAAAATAATTAAAAAAAATAATGGCATAGAATCATACTTCATGAGGTGGGAAATAGTTGCTGTGGAAATAAGTTTAGTGAAGAGAAGTTGATATTCTCTGCATTATGTTTCTGTTTTTATGGAACAAAATATCAGATGAGAAAAAAAAATTCTATCTCCTGGAAAGACAATCAAAATATTAGTAATTATTTTTAGGTTGAGGAATATAGGAACCTCTCCTGTGTCTCAGTTTTCTCTTCCAAAATATTTTGCCTTGAATATGTGTTACTTTGCTAATTAGAAAGGAAAAGTAATATTTTTAAGGTTGGTGTAGAGCAAGACACAGGAACCAGTTTGAGGGGGCACCTGCTTGTCAAATTTGGGACAATTTGAACATCATAAAGAATGACGATGGTAAGCATTATTAAAAGGGGAAAGGGAAGAGTGCTCTTCTTTACTAAACAATGCCACCTAGTAAATACAGAAGAAATTACATGAAGTAATAAGTATTCTGCTATTCCCAGTGTAATAACTCACTTGGCAGTGATCAGCAATGAATATAAAGCTCATTGAGGGAAAGGTTGTTGGGGAATAGGATGTTACACGGGGCCTCTCGTTACATCAACTCCCCACCCCCACCCCAACATAATGTAGTATCACAAGGGGAGCAATACTAGCTGATGCCACCTGTTAGCCAAATGATAAACTTAGCAGGATGGTACAGATGGTCATCATGTGCAGTCAGGTACGCAAACATCACCTCTGTATTTTCCTTCCACAAATGTTTAATCTGGATCTAATTATGAGGAAAATAACCAGGCTAATACAGAATGTGGGGCATTCTCAAGCCAACTGACTAGACTCTTCAAAAAGGGAAAGCAGGGAGGGAGGTTCAAGAGAGAGGGGACAAGTATATACCTATGACTGATTCACGTCGATATCTGGCAGGAACCATCACAATATTGTAAAGCAATTATCCTTCAATTAAAAATTTTTTTTAAAAAAAAGGGAAACCAAAGAAGGCATGAGGACAGTTCTAGATTAAGTGACACCAAAGAGACGTTAATAACTAAATGCTGTACTTGAACCTGTGAAGATGTTATTCGTACCATGAAGGACATTTTAAATTTAAAAATCTATTAACATTGGCTATTATAAATAGCTAAGGCCTTCCCTGGTGGCTCAGAGGTAAAGAATCCACTTGCAGTGCAGGAGATCCGGGTTCGATCACTGGCTCGGGAAGATCCCCTGGAGAACGGAATGGCTGCCCACTCCAGTGTTCTTGCCAGGGAAATCCCATGAACAGAGGAGCCTGGTGGGCTACACAATTCATGGGGTCAGAAAGAGTTGGACACAATTGAGCATGCATGCATTATAAATAGCTGTAATATAAAATTGTAATATAAATTAGTATATAATTTATGTATAGTATATATTTATAATATTTATAATTTATAATTCAGTTTTTAAGTTGTGATGTGATTATTTAGGATAATGTTCTTATTTATAGAAGATACTTGATAAAGCATGTAGGAACAAAGTATCATGATGTCTGCAACTTATTTTTAAATGGTACATCAAAAATACACATGTGAGAGAAGTAAAATAAATGAGGCAAGACGTTAACATTGTTAACAAAAATGTTAATAATGGAGGGTAAGGAGTGTTCATAGTATTCTTTCAACTTATTTCTATAGGTTTGAACATTTTCTAAATGTAAAAGGTTGTGGGGGGAAAGTTTAGGTGGAAATAAAAAGGAGTGGGAAAACTATGGAATAAATGAGACTTAAGGGATGTGGGGACCAAATGCAAAGCATGGATCTGGTTTAGCTCTTGATTCAAACAAACCAATTGTAGGAATTCTGAAGATCAGCCCTGGGATTTCTTTGGAAGGAATGATGCTAAAGCTGAAACTCCAGTACTTTGGCCACCTCATGCGAAGAGTTGACTCATTGGAAAAGACTCTGATGCTGGGAGGGATTGGGGGCAGGAGGAGAAGGGGATGACAGAGGATGAGATGGCAGGATGGCATCACCAACTTGATGGACGTGAGTCTGAGTGAACTCCGGGAGTTGGTGATGAACAGGGAGGCCCGGCGTGCTGCGATTCATGGGGTCGCAAAGAGTCGGACACGACTGAGCGACTGAACTGAACTGATTTATGAGACAATCAGGGAAATTTGAACACTGAAAAGATATTTGGTGAAATGAAGTATGAAGCAGATGAAGCAATACTGGCCATATAATGATAATTGTTAAAGCTGGACTGTGGGTACATGGGGAATGATGATGTTATTCTATTTTGCATGTTGGAAAATTCCAGTAATAAGGGGTACAACTCAAAGTTACATACTAATGTTGGACTTTGTCAATGAGTGGGTGAGTGACTAATAGATATCTAAATATATTCAAATGTTTCTCTATTGTTAAACTAAAGAATTACACAAAAGAGTGATGTTATGAAATCAAGATTAGAACCTAAGTTACTCTCATAGTAGTAGTGTCAGGTGAGTTTGGGGGGCACTGCAGAGGTGAAAATTATGTGGGTGTAATTGTCTTTTTTTTCCCCCCTTTTTTCATTCTCAATTTCCCTAATGCATGAGGCTCCTGACCACCATTAAGAAAGCTAGAGCTGGGGCATTATGCTTGTCACTTCTGAAGCTTATGGAATGGTATTTATTGCTTCCACTGAAGTGTTAGACTCTCAGGATTGCCTATTGAATCAGTTCTTCATTTAGTTAGGAGAGCTTTTAAGTCTTGAGTATTCAAAATGTACCATGACTGCCAGTGCTGATTTAACATTCAGGTGAAGGTAAAACAAGTTTTGAAAGAATGATCATTCAGCAAGATCAGAAAGTCCACCCTTTGATCTTCTCCAGTCCCCCAGTTCCATTAGAGTTGTAAAGGTGAAAAACAGTCCTATTTTTCCTGCCTGTTTGTTAGGAGGACCATATAGGCTATGGTCACATGTGTCTTGGGAAATGATGAGCAGGTGGTTCAGCTTCATAGTGGTCCTGAACAATTTAACTTTTACTCTAAGGCAAAATTTTGCAAACAAGGCGATACTTTGCTGTGTTTTCTTTTTTGCTTTCTAGAAGGGAATAGAATTCAAATAAAATGTGAATTGAACACATGCCTTAAAAGTTTTTTTTTTTTAATGAAAAATTAGAGTATTAACTTCTAGTAGATAATATAAACCATAAAGAGGAGATAAAGCTATGTCTATGCAAAGAAAAACTCCATTTTGAAAATGACAAAACCAGAGCTGTAAGTGGCAGACTTAATAGGAAAACAAATGAAGCCAGATTTAGAAGGGATATTTAAGAAGTTCTGGAACTAATATCCAGAGTTGCTTAACTTAGTACACAAAAGATAAGGAAAACAAGTTACACAATATTATTTAAACTCTGAATGAGACTTTCATGTTTAGACTAGATAATGATGAAAAGAATTCAAAAACCGTAGAGCATTTACGAATATAAAATCCGCACACCTGAAAGTGCAGTTAGTGTTGCCCTTAGGTTTTCTTCTAAGGTGTCTTTGTAATAACTGTTTGCCCTGGAGGTTAACGTTTGGATATCTGATTTGAGCTTTTCAGTTTGAGTATCTTTACGGTTAAAAGACATTTACAAAGAAACTATGCAAATCCGTTTTATCAGATCTTTATACTTGGCTTTTGTGTCCGTTTCTGTATCTGTGGTGTATTTAAAATGGCCAGATTTTCTTTGCCACCGCTCCTAGCACTCCTACATTGGAGTGTACACACTCCAGTGCACTTTACTACGATGGCATGTAAACAGTTTTGGATGGAAAATCTGACTTCATTTGTTATTAATAAAATAACAGTACCTTGTGTTTGTAAAGTACCTTACCTCTTGAAAAATGTTTTCCCGTACCTCACCTCATTTCGCTCTTACTAGAAGCTCTGATTAATAGGTCGTGATATTATACAAGTTTTCAGTCAGGAACACAGAAGCTTGGAAAGAGAGGCCACATGACCGTGGTGGAAGAGTCAGGAACTGAACCCAAGTGTTTCCAGCAGCTTAGGTGCTTTACTCATTATCTGTGGTTTCACTGCCTTATGCTCTTTCCTGATTAAAGAGCATTCTTCTTGATGGAGAAGAACAAACAGAGCTGAATAGTTCTGTTTTCTTTTTACATTTCCTGCTCTTGTTATGTTCCAACATATTTTTTCTCTTGTTTTTTTAAAAATCTTACTTATTTTTGGCTGCGCTGGGTCTTCGTTGCTGTGTGGGCTTTTGTCTAGTTGTGGCAATCAGGGGCTCCTCTCTAGTGGCAGTGCGCGGGCTTCTCATTGCAGGGGCTGCTTGTTGCAGAGCATGGGCTCTAGGCATGCTGGCTCAGCAGTTGTGGTGCACAGGCTTAGTTGCTGTGCAGCATGTGGAATCTTCCCGGACCAGGAATCAAACCCACATCCCTTGCGTTGGTAGATTCTTAACCAGTGGATCACCAGGGAAGTCCTTCCTCCAACTTTTAAATATCTTTTTATTCTGAGCACGGCCGTTTTGTTATGGACTGTATCTGCCTGGTCAATTTGTTTGAAGTTAGAATTACGCTGGGGAACCACACAGGGAGAAGGGAGAGAACCATGTGCTCATTGTGTCGGGCACTGCGCAAGGCGCTTCCCCAGGTTATTAGGTAGTCATCCTTACTTAGCAAGATGGGTGCTGTTATCCCCAGTTTTTACAGGTGAGGAAAGGAGGATCAGCAATTTACTTTGTTACTGTCTAGCACAATAGCCATCTTCTCCCCCAAAAAAGTCTGAATAAGGATTTCATGTAGAAATATCTTCTCTTTGAAGTTATTTTGTGCAAAACTTCATATGCTTTTTTTTTTTTTCTTTCCTACGTTAAAGAGGGGACTCCATGATGCTTTTTCTTTTTTTCTGTGTGGTATTTTCATATTCAGAGAGAGTGATAGAAGTTTAGGAAAGCCTAGGGAATGTTGCATCTGCATCTTTTCTTCTGCTGGTTTTAGAATTTGGTTTAGGTCACTGCTAAAGTACCTGTGAGGGGTAGCACACACATCACTTTTATCTACATTTCATACCTCAGCAAGAACCAGTGTCTCACATGGGTCCTTATGGAGAACAGAGCTCCAAGGCGAGGGGACCCAGGACAGGTAAGGGGGTGCAGGAAGGGGCTGCAGCAGGGGTACTTGGGCAGTGGTGCATCACAGAGGAATGTCAGTGAGGGCTGTGCCCACTCTTGTCACCCCTGCAGCGAAGCCTCCAGAGTGTCATCTAGAATCAGCTCTGGTAGCTGCAGAAATCAGCATGGTGGTGATCAGCACTTGTTAAAGAGTTGGGCAACACACACAGTCCCCTCTCAGCCCTCTCCTTACCCCTATGAAGGAGCGATACCTTCTAGAGAGACTCTCTCTTTTTAAAATGAATTTCAACAACTCAAACCTGGTGGTCTCACAAGTATAAACTGCTAAATGTTAGAGATAGAAGGAAATGATTTATAGTATGAAAATGCATAGTCATAAAATAATCTCTTGTTTCCCCACTCTCCAGACAGTTGCAACACGACTTTCCCAGAGCCCTGATTTTCAGCACGGATGATTTTTTCTTCAGGGAAGATGGTGCCTATGAGTTCAATCCTGACTTTCTGGAGGAAGCTCATGAATGGAACCAGAAAAGAGGTGACAGATTCCTTTCCAAGCTCCTGGGAAATCCTCTTGTGCACATAGATTGTAGCTCCTGCAAAATGAAAAAAATTTATGGAAGGAGCTTAATCTAAAGTTCTGCCATTTTTCTTTCTCAAACAGAATGCCAGAGTGTAATCTCCCTAGATTCCAGGAAAAAGAAAATTATTGATAATGGGTTCTGAAATAGGTAGTATTAAAGTTGTGTAATGAGGACATCCTGTAATAAAAATAACAAAATATGGAGTACACTCGCCCTTCTGTGATTGTTGCATGTTGTTCACTGTTATATAACATTGTGTTGCAGCAAGAAAAGCAATGAGGAATGGCATATCCCCCATTATTATTGATAATACCAACCTCCACGCCTGGGAAATGAAGCCCTATGCAGTCATGGTAGGAAGAAGTATCATTCTGAATTTTCAGTTCTGGACATTTTGTGAGAAAGTTGAAACATTTGTTCTTTCTTCTTTTTTTGGTCTTCTGTGATCTCATATTCATTAATAGTAGTTCTCCCAGGAATCAGGTAAAGAGGTTTTATTTTAGTGTTTCTCTGCCGTTCAATGGCTGAAATTTGCTGAGATGCTAATACTACCTCAGGGTACATTTTAAAAATAGCCCTTGGTCTGAATTCTTGACAGCATTTCTGTCTTGGTTGTTTTCCTAAGGGAAGGCATCCGTAGGAGCATCTGCTGAAACCTGCTGAGAAGTGCTGGACTAGGTGATGCCTCCAGTGGAGCTGTAGATGATGTTCTTAGGACAGTTGTCTTTGCCACGCTGGGGACTTCAGTGCTATGTGGTGCTGCTGCTGCATGGAGTTCCAGGGCAATGAATTTCTTAGTTTAAAAACAGATTCAGGAGTAACGCTGTAACCCTATTAAGATATTAGAATACAAATATAAATGCACATATAAAGGTAACAGTTAAGCCATCTACTGTCAGAACAGATGAATGAAGCAATGTGTACATTTTTCTTTATTTATGAAGTATGTATGATCTACTTTTCAGACATATTTCATCTTTTGTGCTAATATGTTTTCATTCCTTACTGCATGTAATAAGGAGAAAAGATCCACAAACAGGGAGAGGAAGAAAACAGCTGAGTATTCTCCCTACTTGGCTAATTTTAAAGTGAATCTCTAAAACTGGACTCATGGCAGCCTGTTTTTAAGCTTTTTTTTTAAATACTTTGGGCACAGTAGCTTAAATAGAGGTGTGCTTTTGTCTAGATACTTTCATCAGTTTTACTTAGGCCCAGACTGTGGGACTTTGCTGAATGTAGGACATAATGAGCATCAACTTTGTGGTTACTTCAGTTCATGGATCAAACATCCACTTAGGAGAAAAATGGACAGGGATATGAAGAGTCAGGTTAATTAAGGCACAACCCAGAACCAAGAGGCAGGGCTTAACTGAGAGTAGCTTAAGGGAAGTTATTTTACTTTTTGTTTTCTAATTTCTAGACATGCACAATCTTTCCCAGCCATCCACAGCTACTACTAAGACACAGAAACTAGATATTTTTCACATATGATATTTGATACCCTTCTGAAATTAGAAGTGTCCATCTAAAGAATGAAGAGGAAATCCCCTTACTTAGCACATTTTATTCTGTATTTTATAACACAACAAACAGTAGTCATAACAGAAAGTTCAACTGGAGATAAAATAAGTAGTAGTCCGTTAATTAATGCAAAGAACATTTGATGTTTCCATGGAAATGGTAATCATTTTCTAAACTCAAGGAAATATGGCACAGTGAATTGAGCCAAACTATGTGGCATGGATGGGAGAGCTACTTTTTGGAGGGAAGAATGTGTGAAGTATGTGGAAATCATTTTTATTTCCCAAGCTCTGTGCCTCTGGTACTCTCACTTTGTAAACCAAGCTGTGAGGACTAGCCAAGGCACTTGATGCCAGTGAACCTATGATAATCACATATACGGGACTTTGGGAAACCATTGGAATTCATTGCTCATTCCTATGGACAGGGAATTTAAAACTAGTTCAATGATCTATCTTTTTAAAGGTTCAAAACAAAGAACTTTGTCGTTTTCCTACATAGTAGATAGAATTACTGAAAAGTTATCATTGGGAACCATAATATAATCTGAGTGTGGCTAAGTATGGATATGTACCAACTGTATTTGTTAACATAAATTAAGGCATTAAATTACTGGTTAAACAAAAGGAATGTTAGAAAAGATTTGTAGTAAATGTTAAATGGCAGCATAAACATTCCCAAACATACATACCATGTCTTCAATGTTTTATGTACTTTTGAAAAATCAGGCACTTGAAAATAACTATGAAGTTATATTCCGAGAACCTGACACTCGCTGGAAATTCAACGTCCAAGAGTTAGCAAGGTACTTCTTTGTTTTTCTAGCTCCTCATTATGTATCCTGCTATTTTCAGGTATTTCAGACCGAACAAAAGAATCTTTTCAGGCTGGAAATGGACATGGTAGTTTTCAGGCCAGAAATGGTAATTCTTGGAAATTGATAACTTTGGAATTATTAATGTGAAAGACTTTACTTTGGGGTCAGTTTTCTAATATAATGCTAAATGCTAAATCTTGGCTTGGACTTGGTCCTCAAAAAGGACATATTTAACATTCTGCTAAAATGCTTCTTCATTAATGGACATTTAAAAGCACTTTCCTCTGCATGGGATTGCACTTGTGAGTGGTGTTTTTGCACTTAGGCTAAACAAAGACCTTCAGATATTGAACAGTCTGTGGTTCATTTATGGTCTAGATGCTGCTTCTAGTTTGTAAAGCAATAAATGTCCAAATAATACTAACTTGTTGATTGAATGCATGGGTTCTGATAATTCACCATCTGTGCTATTTGGTAATGTCAATGATTTAAAGTAACCAGTGAGGTCAGAATTTACTTTTTAGGAATAAGTCTAATTCATCTTATGGTTACAAGCAGATAGTGTTTCCCAAGGGATGTGTGAATCACCTCTGTCAGAATCAGCTGAGGTGACTGTTAAAATCCTAGTTCATGGAGCATCCCTGGTGGTCCAGTGGTTGAGAATCTGCCTTGCAATGCAAGGAATGCTGATTTGATCCCTGGTCCAAGAGGATCCTATGTGCTGCAGAGCAGCAGTAAGTACGTGCATCACAACTACTGAGTCTGGGAGCTGTATCCACTGAGTCCACATGTCACAACTCCTGAAGCCACACACCTAGAGCCCGTTCTCTGCAACAGAGAAGCCACTGCAATGAGAGGCCTGTGCCCCGCTACTAGAGAAAGCCCCTGTACTGTGGCAACAAAGACCTACCACAGCCAAAAAATAAATAATAAGATTAATATTTTTAAAAGTCCTGGTTCATGGACCCCATTCTTAGTTGAAATCTCTGATAATTACATTTCAAAACTATATCCCCAATTGATCCTCATGTCCATGAGAATTGAAGAAATGTTGTTTTAATAAGGATCTAGAAGTATCTAAGACTGACATAAGTGATTATAGATATATGCATAACAAATTGGCAAACACATAAGAAGAGCTCATGGTGCTCTTATGTTTTGAAGCACAGAATTGAGATTTCCAGAAACAGAGCATTTTTTGATGTTTTAGCTCTTTGCTAGCCCCAGGGTAGTTCGGGGGTGTGCAGGGCCGCATGAAAAACAATTGAGCTGAATGATAACTGCTTAACATGATGTTTTGCTTTTGTCAGAGTTCCATCCTGAGAATAGGGAGTGCATATCTGTGTAATAATACAGGACTTATAAACTACAAACACTTGTAAAATATAACTCATTTTGATATGCTGCCTTAACTAAACATTTGCATTTCTTTTTTCCACGTAGAAGAAACATTCATGGAGTCCCAAGAGAGAAAATACACCGAATGAAAGAACGGTATGAACATGATGTTACCTTTTACAGTGTGCTGCACGCAGAAAAACCAAGCAGAGCAAACAGAAACCAGGACAGGAATAATGCATCTCCTTCCAACGGTGCAGGGTACTGGAACACCTATGCAGAGTTCCCACACCGGAGGGCGCATGGCAGCTTCACTAATGAGAGCTCCTTTAACAGAAGGGGTGGTTGTCACCATGGGTATTAGAGGCCTCTCTTATGGGCATTCCGAATTTTCCTAAATCAGTTTTTACTTCAATTTTTGGTATTTATTCTCCGTTCAGTGGTAGTCAGAGCTCTAATTCCAGTGTAAATAGTCAAGCCTGAGAGTTTCTGTGCAGAAGTCGTTAGATGCCTCTTCAACAAGCATTTGTTAAAGTGATCCTATGTGCATGGTCTGATGCTGGGAATTCTGCCGATTTGATTAAACAAAATCCTTTCTCTAGGGAAAGAACTAATTCAAAACTGAAACCTGAGAACATACCCAAGAACGTAATCAACCACATAGGCTCATTAATGAACTGTTTTTAATATAAAGCTTCAGTAGCCCTTTCTCTGAAGCAGTCTATTTTTTCAGGAAATTCATCTCCATCAGGAAAGTTGGAAAGATGGAGGAGAAATAGTAGGCAGGAACAATTTTTTAGTGCCACTGCTACTTTTGATCATCTGTGTATCCAAAAATGTGAGATGTGTGGCTGTAATGATGATATTGATTTTCCTTTAAGATGAAGACATCAGGAAGTATATAGTGAAGTCACTCAGTCGTGTCCAACTCTTTGCGACCCCATGGACTGTAGCCTACCAGGCTCCTCTGTCCATGGGATTTTCCAGGGAATAGTCCTGGAGTTGATTGCCATTTCCTTCTCCAGGGGATCTTCCCAACCCAGGGATCAAGCCTGGGTCTCCCGCATTGCAGGCAGACACTTTATTGTCTGAGCCATCAGGAAGTATACACCTAAGGGAATATTGTCTTTCGAGGTAGACACTTTGGGAGATTATCCCTTTATTTTAGCGATGTGTCATTGTTAGAAATATCTGTTAGGAAAATCAGTGTCATTGTTTCAAGTCACATCTTGTGTTTTAACTACCACTTTATCAAACAGGGTTAAACCTGTTTGATAACAGGGATAAACCTGTTTGGCTGTTGAGCTAACAGTGTATATAAAACAAGCCTGCCTTTATAAAACACCAATTTTTAAGAGGAATAATTAAGCAATTTTTAAAAATTATTCCTATAAACGTGTATTATCAGTTGGCAGCGCCAAAGTTTTGGGCGTACAAGGAATGAAGCATCCAGAATGTCCTCACATGGAAACAGGAAAAGTCATGCTCCTCTTATAAGGAGCAGTCTGAGTGTTTTGTGAGGCATTAAGACAAAGTTCTACTACAGTTCTTATATTAAAATTGAATTTATGAATCCAAATCAAATTTTAACAGGTTGGAATCAGATTAATTTGGTGTGAGACCACAGATAAGACCATGTAGGATGTATGCTTTATTTCTTGTTGGCCAACAACTTCTTTCTAATGTTTTGTGAAGCATTATTTTAAGTGTTCTATATAATGGTGCTTTTATGGTTATTAAAAATTATATATGGTATTGCTTTATATGGACTTGTCACTGAATCTAATTTTGGGGGGTTTAAGAAAATAAAAAACTTATTTACCATAAATTCCACAAAATTCTACCCTATTAAGAACTAGTTTTTCTATAACTATATTTACCCATCTTCTTTAATGACTAGGAAACACAGAGGTAAAGATAAAAGCAACTTTATATTTTACTTGTGTGTATAAATTATTTGATCTCTATACATTAGAAAGACTGTATTACTTTAATATTCCATATCTAGTATTATTGAAATCTATTCAACATCTTGATGATTACCAGCAATGATCTGTAATTTTTTCATTAACATTTAAAAAAATTGATGTCTCCTTTGAGTAGCAGAATTTGCCCAACAAACTAAAATTAAGTGAATTTGAATGAATCTAAAGTATAGTTTGGCTAAATTCTGTGTATCCAAGCTTAACACATAATAATCTAATAATGATGATAATCCACATTAACAGTACTCCTGTTTTCCAGACCCTAGATAGTCCTGGGTAATCCTAGTCAACATGGTCCCTAGTCAGTGCAGAACTAGGTCAGTGTGGGTGGCTTGACTCATTTAGGATAGTAGAGGTGAGAAGTGTCAGAGGGTCCAGATGAGAGTGCCTTTGCTCAATCCCATAGGAGCAGCTGAAGGATCATAACTCAAGCCCTCCTGATTTACTTCTGACTCTCTGCTTAGGGTTTCTGGTTCACCTGGCCTGGGCGGGGCTACTTTGTATTTGTCCTACTCTGAATGAGCTCAGAATAGTTCCCTGCTACATTTGCCTTTTGGGGAGCATAAAATTAATAAAATGCCACCAACTTTGTTTATCCCATCTAGAAATGACCTATTTTTTCTTTCAACACCCATGACTCCTGATTTTAAAAAATTTTTGAACACTTAACACTGACTTGTTTTGTGCATTCACATTTGCATTACTCACAGGGTTGGCAGAGTGCTTTATACACAAGAGGCTCTCATTAAGTGATTGTTGAGTAACACAAATCGCTTTTACCATTTACCCCTTATCATGCAGTGTACATTGATGACTTTGTAATCATTAAATTGTCACTTTTGAGGGGACAATATCCATAGGTACTCAAGCTTCACATTTATATAGCTTGGCTATATTATTTACAGTTTATAAACAGCAGAGTGTATGTTAGATGTCTCCATTATGGGTAGTCTAAATGCTAATGAAAAATGAAAGAGGTTATAGGTTAAGTTTTTTCAAGAAACAAAAAGGCTGAATTCTTATAATTCTTTCTGTTCAGCTGAGACTCAAGTTTTATTCCCTGTTCTAGTGTGTGGATCATTGGGAAAATGATTAGGACATGAAGACCAAATTGTTTTATGAAAAAAAGTTAAATCACATTAACAAGACTGGCAGAACACTTAAGTTAAAAAGAACAGCAGAAGAGACTATTATGTTAATTTTTAGAAGCAAGAAAAAACATGGGTCACAGTTATGGAAGGAAGAAAATTGCTTTTTAAAAGGATTTATTCTTGGCTTTAAGGTGTGTTTATAATGAGATTTAAAAACAGGATATTGTATATAAATTTAAGACATACTAAAACACTTTATGCTCTTAGCTCCTAGTTTGAACTGCTTTCTCTTTTTCCTCTTTTTAAAGTAACAAATGAGAATACCATCTTAAATTGAATGGTTCTCATCTGCTTTGGTGGTTGGAGAAAACTAGGTTTAAAAGGGACTGCTTGCTGACTCCTGTGATAGGACTAAAAGCAAGGAAAATCAGTGCCAATTTGAAAGAAAGATTTTCTCTTAAGTTGCAGTCCAGATGATCATTTTGTTAAGAAATAAAGACAAATTAACACAATGAAGTCTGTTTCTGATTTAAAGTATTTCAACTTTTAATAAATAATTTAATTTTACAGATCAAAATGGCATCAAAAAAGGAAGTGCACAGAGGGTTCTGTTTTTCTTGTAGTCATGCTGACTTAAGGATGAAGAACTGGTCGAAAGAAAACACCACTATAATATCTTACTCATCTTGACTTTTTTGATCAGGAAAAACCTGTATTAGAACCAACATGTGCATTATGAAAAACTGGTTCATAGTGGGTTACCTCTTAAAAACAAACCTAAAATGGAACTAAACCAAAAAGAATTATGTGAGTCAAAATAACTTTACTTAATTTCCTGTAGTTACAAGGACACAATCTAAAAGAAACAGTTGTGTTTACTTCATTTGTAATACTTACAGTGATCAAACCCAGTCATAAAGATTTAAAGGAGATTTTCTTGATTAGTTAATATACAGTTACACAATTTTAAGATATATAATTGAAATAAGAATATACCAATAAAGAAAAAGGGAAAGAGCATTTCTGTGATATACAAACCACAGATAAACTTTTAACTATTTCCTTCCTTTACTCATTATGCAAATTCCGATATACAGTTTGAAACTGTGTATGTTTTACAAACTGGAAAGGTTGAGTCAGTAACTAATTTATTGTCATTTTGGTTTCTGTCGCCTTTGCAGTCTCTTGGATCTGTTTTTTATTGCACTTGTGTCCGGAATATTAGTCTCCTGTTCTTCAGTCCTGGCTGGGGAATTCTCTCGTTCTTTGATCACAGATGTAGTGTAAGGCCTTTTCAGTCCAACATAATCCTTAGGACTAGTGGGAACAGTCCTGGTGGTCTTACTGATAGATGTAAGTTGATTTCCTCCTGCTGAACCAGATAAAAGGGCTTGGGTATTTATCAGTGCAAGTTCTTCATCAGCTATCGAATCACTTTCCAAAAGAGAAATGTCGTTAAATTTTTTACGTGGAGTCATCTGAGGAGAATTCAATTTGTTTTTCTTCATAGGTGTTTCATATTTGGTGCCACAACTCCGTGGTGGCTGAAATGCCTTCTGTGCAGCTTGAGAAACAAATGTACAAATGGGACTAACAGGTGGGGGTACAGGCAGTCTACTCAAGAAATCCAAGGCTCTTCTCTTTTTGCAGCTTTTTGGGTCATCAGTCTCTCTTTCCCCTTTGCAACAAGACTTTGAAGTCACTTGGGCTGATACAGGTGTGCAGACAGACTTCTCATTTAGCTTACAAAGTGATAATGGACTTTGGTAATTCATCTCACTACTGGGAGAAGACAGCTAATGGAAAAAAAAAACAAAGAAGTAGCCTATATAATTACGTCCTAATATATGAAATAAAATCAAATTAGCTTTTATTAAAAAGTATTTAAACATACAAATTCCACACACTTTCACTCCCCTAGTGGCTATGATTTCAAGAGACATTAATATTATTATTTTTATTCCAGAAGGAAAGATTGTTGCATAAGAGGATATAAAAATGACATGAAAATAAAGATGAAGAATAATTGTAGTAAAAGCAAAAAGGAGGTCGGAGACATAATTTATGCTTTAATCTTTTTGTTATTAACAGGTTAAACAAAAATAAGCATTTTTAAATCATTTTAAGAACACAGCCTATGTTCCTACTTTTCTAGATTGTGACTGGAGGCAAATGCTTAACCCCTGTATGTCATAGTTTCCTTGTTCGTAAACTGTAGATAATTTTTATCTCAGGGTTGTTGTGAAGGTTAAATGAGTTAATATATATAACTTAGCAAGTTTAGCTACTTAAGAACTAGTCTTTAGCCAAAATTACAGACTTTAGCTCGATTTGCCTTTATTGTGATTTAAAGAGTTATACTGAGCTTAGAAACAACCCTAATTATATAGCATAGTCCTCTGAGCAAAAAGACATGGGCAAAAACGTCTTCTCAGTCACGTGTACTGGGAATGCTAAAAATCAAAGCACCCATTTACAAAATTTGCCCCCACAGAGTGTTACATTCTGGCTTCAATAAACAAGATAAACTTTCCAGGTAGTCTATACCTATAGGAGGCACTAATAATGACACTTTCTAATTAAGTTTAATTACATTTTATCATGTTTACTAGGTATACATCAGAATATATTGTTGCCTCTCTATAGAATATTTATAAAATCTGTTAAATTTAGATTAACTTACCGGAAACTTATTTCCTGAACCAAGGACTGTTTGAGCAGTGGGTGGTGCTGAAGTACAGTCTTTAGTTGGGGTGGACCACTTGGGATTACTTGCATTAAGTAAACGAATCAGCTTGTTTTTTGCATCCTCACAAAACGTATCAATATTCTAAGAAAATAAATTGGAAAAGCTGGTTTGTAAAATGCAAACCTATACATTCATATGTTTTCAGAAAATGTTACCTTTAAAACCTGAAATAAAAAAATGCAGACCAGAAAAAAAATGAGACACCCCAAATTTGATAGCAACTGTCAAATAATTCACCAGTATAAAAATGCAAAAGCTACATCAGTGATTAAGAAGACCTTAATTGTTAGAGGGAGAGAAGGAAAGAGGGTGTGTGTGTGAGGGAAAGAGATATCCTGGGTCAGGAAGATGTCCTGGAGAAGGGATAGGCTACCCACTCCAGTGTTCTGGGGCTTCCCTGGTGGCTCAGCTGGTAAAGAATCTGCCTGCAATGGGGGAGACCTGGGTTTGATCTCTGGGTTGGGAAGATCCTCTGGAGAAGGGAAAGGCTACCCACTACAGTATTCTGGCCTGGAGAATTCCATGAACCATAGAGTCCATAGGTCACAAAGAGTCGGACACAACTGAGCAATTTTCACTTTCAAAATGAGAACGTCTTCATGTCTGTTCTAAGAATTAACTGAAATAACATACAGGCTATACCACTTCCTAAACTGTACTTCCAGAAGTCACAAAGGGTCAAATAGCAGCAGTTTGGTTATGGTTTAACCTAATTTATCACTATTTTGTTAAAATTTTAAATGATATGTAAATGAACTGCCCTTGAAAGTTGTCAGAGAAAATGTAGGGTATAAACAGTAAGTACTCCACAATGGAACCAAATAGTGAATGTAACCCCCAGTTTACATTTACAGCCCCCAGTTTAGAAGCCATAAATAAATTAGGGTGTTGTTATTCATGATGTACATTGAGTCCAGGTAGAATATTATACAAACTTTATATAGCTAATGCTTTTAAAATAGAATTTTATTTATATGAATTCTGAATAACATATTTCAAATATTAAATTACAGAACTAAAAGGCTTATCTTTTACAGATTTTTATTTTTACAAGTTAGCATTTATAAAATGCCAAATTTTATTAGGAGGCAGCACTGCATGGTAGTTAATAATAGTCTGGACTCTGCATTCAGATGGCTTAAGCATGAATCCTGGTTCTACCAATGTGGATGTGTGACTTCTGTTTCTCATCAATGAAATGGGAAAACAGTTCCCTACATTATAGGGATGGTGAAAAGTGAAGTTGCTCAGTCGTGTCTGACTCTTTGCGACCCCGTGGACTCTAGCCTGCCAGGCTCCTCCGTCCACGGGATTTTCCAGGCGAGGACACTGGAGTGGGTTGCCATTTCCTCCTCCAAGGGATCTTCCCTACCCAGGGTTGGTGGGGGCATTAAATGAGACTGGCTTACAAGGCCAGATGTACAGTAAGTACTCAGTAAATTTTGTTCTCCTATTTGGTATTATTTTAAATCAAAGAGGTATAAATGATAAAATAGTAGATATGGAGTTTAAAATGTTAATTTAGAAAGTGTTTTTTTTCTTTTATGGCCATTCCACATGGCATGCAGGATCTTAGTTCCTGACCAGGTTGAACCTGTACCACCTGCAATGGAAGCATGGAGTCTTAACCACTCAACTGCCAGGGAAGTCCCTAGAACGTAAATTTGCAATCTACATATTAACTGATTACATTGCCATGTGCTGTAAACCACGGGTAACATATAATTCTTGTTACCAATTTCCAGTTTGCCTACATGGTCTACATCCCTGAACATCCTTCTCACAATTTTTCCTAATTTGGTTCCTGTCAAATCATTCTTTCGTCCCTGATGGCTGTCACTCACCATCTCCTCAGGTTCATGATTAATATATGATAAAATCTCACATTATATGTCAACTATCCAATTTTCATAAAAGCTGCCACTTGCTTGACATCTGACTGTCAAAATAGGAAAATGCCAACATGTATGGTAATGCTCAAGGCTAATTTTACCTCAACAGTATTTTTCATTTTGTGGAATGTCTCTTGAAAATGGCCCTCCTTAGGACTGGCAGAAAACATGGAAAAATCTCCAGCAAATAAAGTAGGAATTCCCAATTTACACCCTGGTCGCCACTGGAGGTTGCTTGCAGCAATTAACATGTGAGGTTTAATAATGTCCTCATTAAGATCTATCCAAAACTTTATTGCCAATAAATTATGGCATTCATCTGACAAATAGACCAAAGGAGCAATACCTAAAATGGAAAAAACAAAAGCCAGAAAATAAAAAACTTCACTTATATATACTGGATAAATTTTTAAATATAAGGAAACTCTTAAGTATGGCCATTTATTTTGTGTATGCTAATAGTAAAAACAAACCAAAATAACTAAATTTAGGAAAAGCTCAGGATTTTAAACAGCTCAGGACCTGTTGCTTATGGTGCTAACATTTCAACGCAGTATGACAACACATTCTGTTACAGAGGCCATGGGGAAGCAGGAAACATGTAAGCTGAGTAGTGAATAGGGAAAATTCATCAAGATGGGAAGGAAGAGGGCATTCTAAGCAAAGTGAATGACTTTTTCAAGGTAGGAATGTTAAATATTTTAGTGTGCCAAGAATGTAAAACTAAGTAGCTGAGGTTTGTGGGGCGGTGGCTTAAGGCAGGAGGCTGAAGGCTTTTTCAGGCATCGGAAGGAGTTTGTATTTCATTTTCTAAGGGACAGGGAGCCACCGAAGATTTTAGGCCAAGAAACCTCATGATCAGAGTTGGGTATTGGAGAACTGGTACTTCAGGTTTAGGGTGGCACTTTGAAACTTTCTAATAGAAATTTCTCCCACTAACACTTGACATCAAACTAAATAAAAAAAGAAAGAAATGTCTACCAATAACATACAAATAAGGCATATCCTAATATAAAGTTTAAGAACTGGTGATGAAAGAAAGAAACAGGTTGTAGGACAGAATGAAGCACAACAGGGCTCAGCTTCTAGTCTCCTTCTCCACACTGGTAAGAGAACACACATTTTAAGAATTCTTTTATTCTTAAATCTGAAGAAAAGCAAATAGAAATAATCAGAAATAATGAAAACGGCTCTAGTCATGGGTTGAGTTGTGTCCCCATAAAAGATGTTGACATCCTAACCTGTGAATGTGACCTTACTGGCAAACAGTGTTTGCTAAAAAATCAAGTTGAAGTTTCATTTCAGTACATCCTGACTGAATGTCCTTATGAAAAGGGAGAATTGGACACAGACATGCACACAAGGAGACTGCCAGGTGAAGAAGGCAGAGCCTGGGTGAGGCATCTACAAGCCAAGGAAGGCCATAGCCTCCTGGCAACCATCAGAGGCTGGGAGTGAGGCACAGGACAGATTCTTCCTCAGAAGGAACCCACCCTGCCAGTACCTTGATTTTGGACTTCCAGCCTTCAGATAATATGTTGCTTAAGTTTGTGGTTCAGCAGATGAATGAATACATGGGGCTACTTGCTGAACTAGGGAAAATGATCTGCAACACAGTAACTTCCAGGGATAATGGGAATAAACAGTGGATAGCAACTAAAACACCCCACCTTCATACAGTAACTAAGAGGGGAAAAACTGTTCTTCAATACCACAGAAAGAGAGAGTCAACTGCATGAGGTGTTGGCAGGTCCCTCTCACACAGCTCACCTCATCACCACAATCTGCTGTGGGACCATTAGAACTAGTCTTACGTCTGTCTCCAAGAGAAACTGTGCATCCCACACGTGCAGTCCCTGGCCTCTGCACACTGCCTCTCTGGACACCGTGTCTCACCTCTCCCTTGTCAGCCTCACCTCTCTCTGTGGTATCAAATGCCTCTGACAGGCCTAAGTCAGGCCCTGGCTCTTTTCTCTACCTACTCCCACACCCAGTGACCTCATCCTGTCTCCTGAATTAAAGCATCACCTGTATGTTGATGACTTCCCAACTTTTATCTTCAGCCTAGACCATTCCCTTACAATATCCAGCTGTCAAGTAGAAATCTTTAGTTGATAAAGCTCCTGGCCTTCCCTGCCCACCTGTTTTTCTTGCGTACTCCCCTCTATATAGTAACTCCATTCCTCCAGCTGCTCAGACAAAACCTCGGCCCTCACTCCTTGATTCTTCTCTTCATCCACACTGTCCCCCTACCTTCAAAATACAACCACAATCTGACTATTCCTGGCCACTCCCTGTTGCTTTGTTTGCTCCAAACTATTATCAATTGCCTAAATTTCTACAATAGCCTCCAGCTGATTTCCCTGTTTGGAGTCTCACGCCCCCCTGCAGTCTATTCTCAATAGAACAGCCTGCGTGATCCTGAGAAAACCTAGTCAGAGGGTGTCACAGTTCAGTTCAGTGGCTCAGTCGTGTCTGACTCTTTGCAACCCCATGGACTGCAGCACACCAGGCTTCCCTGTCCATCACCAACACCTGGAGCTCATTCAAACTTAAGTCCATCCAGTCAGTGATGCCATCCAACCATCTCATCCTCTGTCGTCCCCTATTCTTCCTGCCTTCAATCTTTCCCAGCATCAGGGTCTTTTCCAAAAAGTCAGTTCTTCGCATCAGGTGACCAAACAATTGGAGTTTCAGTTTGAGCATCAGCCCTTCCAGTGAATATTCAGGACTGATTTCCTTTAGGATTGACTGGTTTAATATCCTTACAGTCCAAGGGACTCTCAAGAGTCTTCTCCAACACCACAGTTCAAAAGCATCAATTCTTCAGTGCTCAGCTTTCTTTATAATCCAACTTTCACATCTACACATGACTACTGGAAAAACCATAGCTTTGACTAGACGGACCTTTGTCGGCAAAGTAATGTCTCTGCTTTTTAATATGCTGTCTACGTTGGTCATAGCTTTTCTTCCAAGCTATGCACTCAATATGCCAGCAAATTTGGAAAACTCAGCAGTGGCCACTGGACTGGAAAAGGTCAGTTTTCATTCCAATCTCAAAGAAAGGCAATGCCAAAGAATGTTCAAACTATCACTCAATTGCATTCATCTCAGGCTAGCAAAGTAATGGTCAAAATTCTCCAAATGAGACTTTGACAGTACATGAACCATGAACTTCCAGATGTTTAAGCTGGATTTAGAAAAGGCAGAGGAACTGGAGATCAAATTGACATCAGTTGGATCATAGAAAAAGCAAGAGAATTCCAGAGAAACATCTGCTTCTGCTTTATTGACTATGCCAAAGCCTTTGACTGCATGGATCACAACAAATGGAAAATTCTTAAAGAGATGGGAATACCATACCAGACCACCTGACCTGCCTCCTGAGAAATCTCTATGCAGGTCAAGAAGCAACAGTTAGAACTGGACATGGAACAACAAACTGGTTCCAAGTTGGGAAACGAGTACATCAAGGCTGTATATTGTCATCCTTATTTAACTTGTATTGACTTATTTAACTTCTATGCAGAGTACATGTGAAATGCTGGGCTGGATGAAGCACAAGCTGGAATCAAGATTCCCGGGAGAAATATCAATAACCTCAAATATGCAGATAACACCGCCCTTATGGCAGAATGCAAAGAACTAAACAGCTTTTTCCTGAAAGTGAAAGAGGACAGTGAAAAAGATGACTTAAAACTCAACATTCAAAAAACTAAGATCATGGCATCCGGTCTCATCAACTCACAGCAAATAGATGAGGAAGCAATGGAAACAGAGAGACTTTATTTTCTTGGGCTCCAAAATCACTGCAGATGGTGAATGCAGCCATGAAATTAAAAGATGCTTGCTCCTTGGAAGGAAAGAGGGTGTCACTCCTCTACTTGAAACCTTCAGAGAGAGAATTCATGCAAGGCCCACACCGTAATTCAGTCCTCCACTGCCTCTTCCCAGCTGTTACTGCTCACTCGCTGGCCGCTGCTAATGCTTTTAGGCACCAGGGTCATTCTCTAACGTGACCTTTGTCACTGCCACTCCTTCCTGGAATGTGCCCCCCTGACCCCGACCAAGATGCCCACATGCCTCTCTCCCTCTAGTCCTTCAGGTCTCATCCAGATGCCACCTTTGCAGTGAGATCTTTCCTCACGTTGCTGTCTAAAGCTGCAGTCCTCTCCCCTTCCCCCATCCTACCTGTCACTCCCTCCTTCATTTTCTTCCTTAGCCACACTAAGAAAACTGGACGTGCTACTTATTTTGTTTGTGATCTCCCTCCCTAGCCATAATGTAGGCTCCATGAGGGCAGGGATATTTGCCTGTTTCTCATTGCTATGCACCTAGGCATTTAGAACAGTGCCTGGCACATGACAGGCATTCAATAAATGCTGATTGAAAAAACTGAATAAACATTACCCACCCTCTATAACAATAATAATGATGTTTGGAATCACCCAAATATGACAAGATGAAATAAAAATGCTACAAAAACCATGTAGTATATTAACATACTATGGTTAAAGAAAAACCCACAAAGCACTAAAACGCAAGTAAACAAAAACACATTAAGCAAAAAAGAAAAGAACATAGCACAGCCCAAAAATAAAACTAAAAGAAAATTTCTGAAGTCTTCAAAACTGACTCATGCTATTGTACTTAATAGGAACATAATCAATAAAATAAAAGCTTGGATATGAATATTGGATGAAAAGTAGTCCTGTAAGACAAAAAGGAGACTGCAGGATCAAAGAAAGAAACTGAGGACACCAATAAACTATAATGGGACAAATGCATGCATTACAAATCACAAGGAATAAAACATATTGCAGAAATTACTAATATACAATCATGGTGAATGGAGATGGAAAAGACAGAAGCAGAGAAAAGGTTAAAAAAAAAATCCAACATAAGACTAACTGCTGGCTTTGAAGTAGAAATCCTACTAAGTGAAATAAAAAATTTATTCAAAGATATTACAGAATTTATCTGATACAAAGAAAGCACTGAATCTACAGATTATTATTTAGCTGCACAATGTAGTTTGTGGAATCTTAGTTCCCCAACCAGGGATTGAACCTGGGCCCCCTTAACAATGAAAGCACTGAGTCCTAATCACTGGACCACCAGGGAATTCCCTGAATTTGCAGATAAAAAGGCCGTCTGTGTTTCAGGAGAACTGTATAGAGTGTTTATAAGATACAGCTTGAACTTTTGGACCTCAAAACATGTTCTTCAGACATCTAAACATAAAAAGAAAATCACCTAAATGGGAAATTTTAGACTGTTCAATGTCAAAAGAGGAATTTCTACAAAGTTCTGAGGGGAGGGAAGGAAAGAAAGCAAGATCCTATATAATTATGCCTGCCAAGACACAGTCCCAGAATTAGGGCAATAGTTTCACATTTCAAACATATGAGGAACTCCTGTAATATGGCACAGTTGAAGCCTTCTTGAAAAAAAGACTGACGATAAACCTTAGCCAAAGAGCTGAGAAAGCGAGAAGCTGTGACAGAGAAGTTGATCAACAAGGAATCCATGGATCTGAGACCCTACCCTAACCTGGCACTGTTTTAAGAGCTGACGATACAGCAGTAACAAAGTCTCTGCCCTTAGAGAGCTAACATTCCAGAAGAGGGAGATCAAAAAAACATAGTTAGGTGCTGGTGGGTGCTATGGAGAAAAATAAGGCAAAAAAGGGGAGAAATAGTGCTCAGTTGGGAGCAGGGGAAATACAGCTTTTACAAAGGGGCTCAATGAAAGGCCTCTTAGGCGGCTGCGTTTCACCAGAGGCCCGAAGGAGCCAAGGGAATGTGGGGACAGGGTTTCTAGGAGAGGGAGCAGTGTAAAGGCTCTGTGATGAAAGTGAGCGCAAGAATAGCAAGGAAGGTGTTAGCACAGCTGAAGGGGAAGGGGGCCCAGAGTTCTGGGGGGAGGGGTGGTGAGACCAAATGCTAAAGGGCCTGGCACAAAATTACCAATAAATGGAAGGCTTTTGTGCTAAAGTTGAGACATAAGCTGGGCACATAGTTTGCAGATAAAATCTATGGAACAGGGTATGGAAGGAGGAGTGAACCATGTCATATTGATGGAATAAAGTAGAGATTAATTTGCCTAAGATGTTAAAGAGTAATAAAAACTGAGGTAGGAGGTGAAGGCTTGATAGCTCAGTTAACTGCAGAAGGAGATTATTTTGTAATCATTACTGTGGTACAAAACATTTTCTAGCAATTTCTTTAAGTAGCACAGAATGGCATATAAGTTGTTTCCTTGTGATATTCTAGAACTGCCTTTAAGAATCAAGTTAAAACAAATGTACTTTCAAATCACTAGTTACCAAACTTGTCAATTAGTGGCTTCAGTTAATCATAAGGAAGATAAATTTTCAAATATAATGCTTTTCCCAAAGCATCCATAAAAAAGCTACCATTAAATACACTGTATATTACCTATTTTTTTCACAACAGAAACTACAAATCCTATTAGGTCCACCTCAGAACAAGGCGGCTGGAAGTCTGAATCCAATAATTTGTTGAAGTGAAGGGGCTCCCTTGGCTGATAGATTTGTAATAGAATTTCATCTGAAGCCTACAAGAAAAAAAAATCAGAAAAATACATGGATTCTATAAACTAATACGCATTTATCAAAATTGAAAAATTATGAGAAGTTTATACCGGTAGTTGTTGATACTGAGTCTTTTTTGTTGCTGTCAACTGTATGTTAGCTTTTTCATATTTACTCTTAGATTTTGATGCTGTGAGATGATAGATTCTGTATCTCTTTCCCTCTGTTAACAGGGAGTATAGTTCTGATGATGGACGCCAGATATTTAATATAACTATTGAGAGAAAGAGGAAAAAGACAAATTATAATGGAAGAAATGATAATCATTAAGAATCTTGTTTAAAAATAAATACTGAGGACTACAAAGATCCAAGGGATATATTGTCATTTTGTGGGCACTGGGAGCCCATTTTGTCTCCCCTGATATATACTCACTTAACTCTTGATCTACCATTTGAAATAATTTAATAAGATAATAATTTTTTAAACTTAAAATTGATTAAAAACAAAAACTCTCCATACTGACCTGAATCTTTTTCCTTTCTCTTATAGCTCATGATACGCAGCTTCCATACAGGTGTAACGTCCCTTGGCAAAATCTGTTCCCCTTGCTCAGCAGACTCCATAGCCTTCCTGAGTTCCACCTGGATCTGGGCTTGCTTCTTATCATTCAACATCTGTCTGTGATTATTCAAGGCTCTTAACTGCTCTTCACTAAAATAACCCTGTGGCCAATTGGTATATTGAGGCAGATGATTTTGGAGTATAAAGCAAACAAAACAGAAATAAACCACCTCATCTAGTGGAGACGAATCTCTTTAAATGGGGATAAAATACAACAGAATTGAGTTCATGTTAAGGATGTGACAATATAAAAATTGAGATTTATGTAGTCAGTTTATCACATAACAGGTATTTTCAAGTGCCTTAAACAGTTTACTAATCCTTGTGACAAATTTACCTAGGGCCAAAACAACCCCTACGTATAAATATACTGTAATAATCATAATGATCAACACTGACATTATAAATGCATCTGAATGCTTATGATATTTCAGAAACAAGTCTATGTATGTGTAATGTATTAATTCATTTAATTCTTACAATAATCCTATGAGGTAGGTACTGTTATTGTTTCCATGAGGTAGGTGATGAAGCTGAGGTACAGACACAATAAATAATTTGCAGAGCCATACAGGCAGGGGTTGGCTCAAGAGCCCTCCATTTTTAGCCCCTGTAGTATAATTTCATTAACTCTCTGGAACAGTAGATACAATTTAAAACAGGTATGTACTATAAGCACTTATCTCTGTCTCTACATTTCTCTCCCAGTCATTTAGCAAACTGGTGTTTGAACCTCCTAGGAATCTCACCCAGTGTTAACAAAAAATAAAGGAACCAAAAATAAAATAAATGGGAATTCTGACACATAACCCACTAGACTGCTGCTGACTCACCCATGTTAATACCTGAGTCTATACTGGGAAGGGGGACCCTGTGCCTTACAAAGATATTCCTAAACAGGCAGTGTTTAGGTTAAACGTTAATTTTAAAAAAATTATGTGATTTCAGATGCCCCACAACAACTAAACATTATCACTGAAAACATGTCCTTTTAACAGATATTTTAGAAACTGATGGCAATTTCTTTCTCTAAGAATGATAATGATACCTTTCTTTCAGTGAATCTCTTAGAACCACATAAACTTAGACCCTTAGAGATAAGCCACCCTCAGGCTTTCCCAGGCAGATGGTGGTGGAGGAGGTCTGAGGTCTGTCCAGCTACACAGGGCCAGGGTCTAGAACTTAGTCTCCCCGCTCTCATCCTGCCCCCTACTTTCTCCTTGTAAGTAAATTCTATAAAAGGAAACCAGAATAATATTTTGTTAAATTTTATGGATGAAATTAAGACCATGTTTTCATAAGCGTCAACAAACATAAAGAGACAGAGACAAATAATTTCTCAGGAAAGCATAACAAAGCCATACAGACTTGTAGCAACTGTACTCGCAGGCTTGAAAATCAGACTCACTATCCATTGAGACAGTCTGTGTTGTAACATTTGGGAATACAGGGGAATTCTATTCAGAACAGCACTGCTCACTCTCTGAGCAGAGCAGTGTTTACTTTGAGGGCCCACTTAAAGCCATATACATTTACTGTCATCAAATAAATGATATTAATCAATAAACTGTCTTCCTAAAATTTCCCCTCTTCTCCCTATTTAGCAAAGTAATCTTAGAAGTTGCATTAATTAGATACCCAGGTGTCTAAAAATTTGGGAAGTAGATTACCTTAATATATGAAATGATGTTTTAATAATAACATTTATATAAAACTTTGCAACAATACTCTGTATATACATTATCCAATTTGATTCTAAAACATCTTTTGTGGCCATTTGACAGCTATTTTATCTATTTGCTTAGCTAATAAATGGTAGAGCCATGGTTCTAAAGCCTGTGCTGTTTGTAACACACTTTAGTGTTACAACTAACTATCCTTGAGTAGAGGATCATGAAATAAACTCTAGGCAGGATCTGAAGAGCTGAGGAAACTGAGACAGTGCTTTGAAGATACTTGTTTTACCTTAAAAACAAGTTCTGACCACATTTTAAACCATATTTAATATATAAAATTATTTAACCCTCTCATCCTCTGTTTGGTACAGAAGTAGAAATGTACCACCCTGGTTTGGTACATCACTGAGGATCCTAGAAATGTACACATCCTCTTTGAGAAACACAGCATTTCAACATACTGTCTCCCGTAATGACCAGATGAGTGATGACAGCTTCCCACCTTGAAGGATGAAGACTAAGGCTTCACTTACTTACTTCCTGCAGGCCCACTTACTGTCTCACCTCAAGGTAACTTGGGTCTGGCGCGTTCTTCACAGCTTCATAAAGTTCTGCACCATCTTGCAGAGCACGGACTTGCTGTCTTGTTAGTGCACGTGATGGTATACATTGTTCTGTCACATTTTCTAGAGAAAAAACACTAAGTAAGCTAAACTATGAATTTAAGAACACTGAAAACTATAGAACTCAGCAAAAAAAAAAAAAAAAAGCACCCAAAGAAGGGAGGTTAAAAATAAACTACTTATCTGCTAAAAGTTCTCCAGGAAAATTTGAAACTAGTGTATTAATGGTTTAAAAAACTGTCATACAGAATTTACTTCATTAGAACAATTTGTAAATTAAAGTAAATGATTTCATGATTCACCTAATTATGAGCTAGTGGTAATTTTAAGCAAATCAAATATTGAGAATCCCATTTTCCTTCAAATTTATATAGAACATGAAGCTAAATAATAAAATCATGAAGAAATGCAGAACATAATATTTTCCACAATAAAAAAGGTAGATAAGAAAGTAAAATTTCATGTCTTTTAAGCATAAAACACTATGATTTTTATTATTCAAATTGATGCCACTGGGGAAAACAAGCTCAAGCTCCAGGTATAAAAACATAAAAATTAACAACTACAAGAGCAAAAATGCAAGTTCTGTAACACAGATAAAGACACAGAGGATAGAAAATGACAAATGGTTTGGGGAGAATAATCTGATAGTTCTTTCCCTTGTTTTCCTTTCTCTAATACCAAAAATCGATGCCACAAATACTCTAGTTACTAAAGCTCAAGGGGGAGTTTAATTAAGACTTCTGAAAAGTGCTGTAGGTCTATAATGTTTAATTGCCTAAGGCAATTTGTGAGGTTCTAAAAACTGTGGTGAATAAAGATCTGATATTTTGGGGCCAATTCAATGCTTATCTGTATATCTATGTAATTTTTTTTTTAATCAAAAAATTCAGATTCAGAATCAGAAAAAAAAAATCTATTACTCAAAATGAAACAATTAACCCAATTAGAAGCTTCTAAAACTTTATTTTCATATGAAAAAAAGATCTTGTAAACACAACTCATTTTACCTTCATGGTCTTCAAATTCTGCTTGAATTTTAGTGAACAGGGCTTCCAGCTTCTTTTGCTGAGCTTCTGCATATTTTGTTGCTTCCTTTTCTTCTTCTCTTTCATTGCGAAATATGTATAATCCAGTTGATGTCTTCTCCATCCACTGTTAATAATGTGTCAAACAGAAACATATGGTAGGGAGGGATCATTCAAATTAATCGTCTCTATGGGAAGAAATACTCCCATGGATACAGGAGCCTAGTGGGCTCTGGTCCTTGGGATCACAGAGTCGGACATGACTGAGCATGCAAAAGAAGAAATACAGAGTAAGTTTCAAGAATATATCATACCTGTATAGGGTATGCTCTCTGAATAATTATATCAACGCAACCAACATTTCCTCCATCGCTGAAGAGTGATGACAAGGGAAGAGGAAGAGGTCTGGGATCAGGGGAGAATCCAAGTTTGGCATACCAGCAAGCAGGTCGAGTGCTATTAGCAGAAATCTAGACAAATTAACAAATTGATTTATAAGTGAAATATATATTCACTTCTACTTCAGATTTCATAATTTTCCTTCTTTTAGGGTTGATCTCACTGTGCAACTTCAGAATCATGGAGACAGGCAGTCTAAAAATGTCTTAGGGACAGATCCATAGTGAAGGGCTGGGAATAAGAAAGACCAACACTGAACTTAGCAGAAACTGTACTAGAAGCAAGGTAACAGAAGAAATGTCTTCAAAATTCTGAAGGAATTATTTCAACCTCAAATTCTGTATTCAGTCAACTTTGTAATAAGATAAAAAATTACTGCATGTTTCCTTTCTCAAGAAGCCTATGGTAGTTGTCTGCCTTAAAACCAGGGAACAAATCTAGAAAGATACGAAATCCAGGCTATGGGGCTTCTAACACAGAAAGAGGTGAAAATAATCTCAAGAATGGTAACTGTGCCACATACATGGACAATAACCAATTGGGAACTGAGCAGGAATATGGAGAAATCCGAGGAATCTTCAGGAAAAAGAAATGAAACTGATAAAGGTATTTTAACATAGTGAGATGATTTTTATGTGGCTCTTGTGTGGAAATGAGTTGGTAATAAGGATAAAAGAAAATTAAGAAAAACAAGACAAGACATTTAATAACTCCAGGGAAAGCAGTAAGTTGTAAAGAAAGGAAATGTAAATCATAGTATATTGTATGCTGAATTGAAGCCCAAGTTAATAACAAATTATCTCTTTAACTTAAAAATGATTAATTTATTAAAATGCTTTCCTGAAATAGTGATTCAAAATATAACAGAAGTAAATTCTTTACAAGGTTATTTCATAAGTGAATCTGAATGTGCAACATTGCAATCATTTCTGATAGCAATATTGTAGACTATTCAACACTGACAAAGTCCTGTTACCTAGGTTTAAATATACATAGAGATGAAAAGTGTACTTTAGTATTATATATTCAAGAATCACTGAGACTTGATGTTCTAATCACACTGAAACAGAGATCTGGCCTAGTCACCAGGGTGGAAGGTGAGCAATATTATGAGGACAACATGGTGGCAAGAGCTCCAAGTATAAAAATCAAGCATCTGATGCAAATTTACTCCTATTCTTTAACTGCAACCCACATTGTTTTAGCTCAATAAATATCTGTGGCTTTCCCCCCAAAATATTTAACTGAGAAACCTGCCACTTACACATACAGTATCAGTACATTTTTCAAAAACTGAAACATAATAGGCATAAGTAAATTTAAAATGTAAATGTAAAGCCTCTCTAGAATTTAACTGAATCAGTGCCTGATTTTTACCAAGAGTGTGCATGTATTTAACTTACCTTTAACATAAGAGATTCTGGGGCTTCAAGAGGTGTACAGGCATCAGGAGAGCCCACCAGCTCTGCTCCGTGAATTACGATCTTCTGACCCACAGTCAGTCTACCGTTCTTTAGGAGAGCTGAGAGGGGAGGGTCCACCTGGGCCTTAATAGCATACCATCCATCTGTAAGTTGGACAACGGCCACCTTTGTGGTATCCACACTGCTAGTCTTATTGCTAGAAGGTTCAGATATATCTGTGCTTAATGAAATTATTTCAGAAACACAGAGAACAAGTGTTTTTGCAGCTGTGTCATCCCTTTCCATTATCTTTTTTATCGCTGATCTTTTGCTTCTATCGATTTCCACATCATATCTAAAAAGAAATAGAAAAATGCATTATTTTAGGAATTGTGAGTCTAGAATTTCACTGTAAGAAAAAAGTCACTGAAAAATTGAGAATAAAAATTAAATAACCTTTACTGAAGAAATACCAAGACCAAAGAGAATTTCAAAGATGATAGTTGGCATTATATTAAGTTTTATACTGCTAAAATGAGTTAAATATTAATCTTCCCCAAATGCAATAATGCTTTACTTGTCAAATTCATATTCTCACGTGCCAAGAGTTTGAGAAGAGGGGAGGACAAAAGGGAAGCAAGAGGTATATAAATGTGCAATTGATCTTAAATGGGGCTGGAGGGTAACATGAGAACTATGCTATGCAAGTGGGGTAGCAACTATCATGACAACTGGCTAGTCATCCTTTATGATGGACAGTCACAGGTGGCTTACAAGTCTGACCCATACCACAATACAGGATTACATAATAGGATGCTTTAAACTTGCCTGTATTTTAGTTGAAGAAGTACCCTTTCTGGGTTCAGGCATCTATTAGCAAATTTCTTAGGAAAGGCAAATTCCATAGCTGCTAGTTTCCATATAATCCATCTATAATGATTATAGACCCAAACTCTAGAAATAAGCTTTGGATCCACACCTGGGGTGTCACACAGAGCTCTGAACAAATAAAGGGAGAATGAATAATAAAAACCACGTAAGATGATACTGAGTTCAATAGCCCCAACTATTCTTTGCACAAAAACTAAATTGTATAAGATCATTCAATAAGTTTTTTATAAGTTAATATATAATCAATAAGCAATTTAACTTTAGAAAATGATTTGACATGTATCAAAATATGCTAATGAAAATTTCACATATTATTCAATACACTTGTTTCAACTGAAAAATAAGACATTTAAAATAATTATATTTTAGATTATATATTTCTTATTAAAGAGATTGTTTTTAGAAATCACCCAAGAATTTCCTTCTCTAGTCCTGGTTCTCTTAATATCTACTCCTTTCTGCTCAAATCTACAACCCCTCTGCCTTTCCCATTCTCACTCTCAGTACTAATGTGACTAGAAGTAATTAAGAGAACATCCATAAACATTCACCCTCTGGTCTACCAACCATTGGAACTGGTACCCTCACATGTTGCCTTCTTACTCTGTTTAAAAAGTTGTACCTCTCCTCACTCAATTCTCTCTACCCCACTTTGCTAGTTTTATCTTCAAAGTACTTACCACTTTTTAATATACTATATGATTTACTTAGTCCTTTCAAAAATTTTCCTTCCTTGTCTCAAACCCCTCCACTAGAATATATGACTTACTAGGGCAAAGATTTTTTTGTTTTGCTAACCCTAGTACCCAAGATATGAGCAGTATCTGGGTATAGTAGGTCTTCAGTAAATATCTGCGAACTGATAAAAAGGCAAGCAGATAAAGAGGCAGCCGCTCTTTACCTAACTATCTCTGAGAGACTCTTCTTGCTTCAATAAACTTTCACTTTCTTTTTTTTTTAAAAAAAAGCTTGAGCTTCAACACTCAAAAGATTTTTGAACCATGCCCACTTGATTACAAAATAATCACTATTAACCTCTAAACTATGTGGTCTTCTTAATACAATTAAGCATTTGCCCCATATGTCAAATATTGATTCTAGTTGGAAAAGTAATAGTTGTTACTTTTCCAACTAGAATCAATATTTGACATATGGGGCAAATGCCAAGATGTAAATACATTCCTGTTTTAAAATACTCTAAAAACAAGAAAAATTTAGAGAAAAGATGCTTTACCACTTTTCCAAAGCTGTAAATTTTGGAAAGATAAACCTAGATCTCAAAAATAAGGGTGCTAGAGAAAGTTTCCCATTGCTTGTCACTGGCATTAGGTAATAAATACCTTCCCTGATAGCACTTTAAATTCTGTTTGTATAAACATTAGAATCCTAAGAGGATAAACAGTTTCTAAACTGTTGGTTGAAGTTTTAGGGCCACTGGGGTTCTCTAGTTATTTGGTATTACTGATATTTAAGTATTTCTAATTTTAGTATTCATATATTTACTGAAATACACAATGAAAGAGAATATGCACGGAAGCGTGTCTGTGTGTGTGGTTTTACAAGAAGGCCAACCCATACTTAATTTTTCTTATCAGTCTTTATTTTGTATAAGCAATAAGAATAATATCCTAATTTAAGCAGAACCAATTCAGTAAATCCTAAGACAAACCAAAATTCATTTTTCAAAAGATTTCAACAGAATATCAACTGAACCACAAAGTGCTTAAAATGATTCAATGTATAAGCTTTTTGATTTCTAGTCAAGTTTTTAAGTTCGAGAGAGAGAAAGAAAGATGAAAAAGGGACTCGTAAGAAAGAGAGAGATGATGGAATATATAATATAAAATTTCTCTTTGCAGAGAGTACCTATAAAATTCTTCTTTTCCAGCCTTTCCATCATTGGAGGGTATGAGCCATCCACCATCAGCCAACTGTATTCCCTTTCCAGTCCATAAACTTTCCTTACCAAAATAATCCTGAGTGTGAAACTGAAAAGCCTCTGCATTTTTGCTGTTAATTTTTACACAGTGTTTAGAAACACCATACATATATAGCTGGACAAAATAAATGATAGAAAATTTTGAAAATGAGTAAAAAATCATCAAACAAAAGAACATGTTTCACAGAAAAAAACAATTATAACAAGCCAAAACTGAATTTACCCAAAGTTTTTCATTTAAATATGAAAACATTCACTATAAAAATACATAACTTGCTTACTGGAAGCTAAAAAATTTTTGTGTAATATAAATGACCCTCAAGAGTCTGCAGCACCTTTCTCATTCCCTTGGGGTACCTGCTTCCAGCGCTATGTGTGGTAGAAAGTCGTTGTGGGGATAAAAAAGTAACCTAATGTTTTAGAAAACCTCTTAAGTTAAAAAACTTAGAAAGGGCCCAGACTCTCATCTCTTCATTGCTCCAAATTCTAACTAGATAGAGCTGGCTTAGTAAGAATCTCTTTTAAAACTGTAAATGGCTCTTAGCAGGTTCAGGGTTATGAGTTATTCACACTTCCTCTAACACCTAGCTGAAAGCACTTATAGTACTAAATGAATACATTTTGAAGGGGGAAGAGAAGCAGTAACTTTAAAGTACAGATCACTCTGGTGGAATAAAGCAGCAGACAGGAAGGAGGCTGCCAAGGTAGGCCGATTAGGACATGATTTTACTCGTCCATTGCCCCAATTTGTTCTTTAAACAAAACAATTTGGAGATGCCAGTTAATAAAGCAACACATTGCTGTAAGAGTTATTAGCACTGTAGACAAAGGCATACCTGTTTGTGAGAACACGCAGAGGGAATTCGGCCTTCTACTGCCTCTCTGAGAGGGATTCTAGGCATAGTGGATGTTTTTGCAAGATACAGACTGCCTGGCTGTGGAAAAATACATTGCCTTTGTTTCTTTCTAATTCGCATATCCTGTATATCTCTGGCATTCTGAAGATTTGTAATTGAATCTATTAAAGAACAAACAGCAAAAACTGAAGTTGAATATAAAATTTTAAAAGTACAACCCTTGTTTTATAAAATCGTATCAATTTGCTCTAACTTTAAATCTTAAGGGATGAAAAAACTTTCTACTTAAAAAAATGTATAAAAGAACAGAAATAGATTGTTTTTATTTTGAATTTGGGAGAAAATTAGCAGCCTGGTAAAAATATAATCCAATAATAGCAGTCCTAGATTGTATGTCTAAAACTGTTTTGTTTTTTTTTTTAAACAAAAACATCTACAAGTAGTTACCTTTGGAAAAAAACATTAGAATAATTTAAGCTTTGGACCTGGCATTACAAAAGATTTTGCAATTAGTAATCACAATGAAAGTGGGAAAAATCCTCTCAAGGCATTATTTAATATAAGAAATAAATAGCTGAAAGGCAAAAATATGTCAACACAAATTGTTACACAATACCTAAAGGTTCTTCTTCACCCTTGGTGAAAAGTATAGTTGTTGTTTGATGAATTTCACAGTTGTTAACATTGTTTTCACTGTCACCAGAGCCATGCTCATCTATGTTTTTTTGTTGTTTGTTTTCCTCCAAATTAGTATTCTTGCCAACAAACTGCTCATCTCTGTGAATGTGTGATTTAGTTTTAAAAGGTGGGACAAAGACTTTCATGGGTTTGCCTATAGTTATCGAGTGTCTCCTTTTCTCATTCCTTGGGTCAGGAACCTTGCCAAGTGGCTGCCCTGAAATTGATAAATTGCTTGAAGACTTTCCCAAAGTCAGGTGTTCATAAAAGTGAGACTTAGATAAAAATTCTTGACCAGGTGCAGTGAAATTTGGGGTCTGTATTTCTTGACGTTCCGTAGTTATGCTACAACAGGGAGAAAATATTTAAGTTTATTCACCAGTAAATGTATAAATGTTTCTGAATATTTTTTTTTTTTGAGACCCTCAACTGCTACATGGCAATCCTATTCTGATAACCGTTTTGCATTTCATCATGGTTGCTCTCCAAAAGAATACCACACTCTGCAAGTCTGTCTCTCTCACACCAACTCCCAGCCTGACTTTATCACCTGCAAATAACAGAGAAGAGTCTCTCCTCCAGTTCAATCACAGCTCCTCACTTACCTCCTTCACCAGACATCTCTCTACCCGTTCTCATCTCATGGTAACCCCTTCACCTATACTCCTGGCCCCATTTCGTATCTCAACCTTGGGAGTCTCACTCTTGCAATGATCATTCCATATCCTTCCCTTCTCATTCATCATCTGTTACACCTTTTTCACTCAGAAAGTCTTGCCCACCCTTGACTTTTTTCTCAGCCTTATCTCCCCACTTCAAGGTAATACTGTTACCTATCCCTCGTGGTCAACCTTCTTCTACAGGTAATCTAAACTAGATGTTTTTACTTCTTCACTTTCTACTCATTGAACTCTCATTTCCCCCATTATTCTGTAGAAATTGTTTTCAATAAAGGTGCTAATGATCTCCCGAAGCCAAAATAAATAAAACTTCATGTGTAAATACATTCAGCTTGACCCCTGACAGTTTTGAAAACTTCCTTTTTAAAATTCTCAGCACCAACATTTACACCACGATTTTCCCTCTTTTTCCTTCTGTCTTTTTTAAAGTGTTTTTTTTTTTTTCTTCTTCTTCTTTCTCTTAAAAACATTCCTACCTCTAAAGTTGGATTTATTCTGTGGACACTTTGCCTGGGTGATGTGAATCAGTTACATTGCTTAAATCACCATCTATCTAACAACAAAAACATTAATCTTTGTTTGACATTCCCCAGATGTTATTCCTACACTGTGAACTGCATCAAGTATCAGACATCCCTACCTTGATGTTGCACACTCATCTCAAACTCAGCCTGTCCAAAACTAAAACTAATTACCTTCCCAAGCATAGAAGTTCTTCCTCCATACTTTGTTGAAAACCTCATACTTTCTTTCACCCAACCCTAAACCCTTGGAACTTGAAGTTACCCTAGAATTTATTTAGTTATCCATTCATCTAGCCAGCAAATAATGTGTTCCACTACATGCCAGGCAGTATTTTGGCTGTAGGATATAGTGACAAACCAAACAAAATCATTTACATTCTAGTGGAAGGAAACAAACAAATGTCAGCTGGTATAATATGCTATGGAGAAAATTAAAGCATGATAAGGGGGACAGAAAGTGTCCAGGAGAAATAAATAAATGATATTTTATACACTGATGAGGTGACATTTGTATAGAGACCTAGAAGAGGTGAGAGAAAGACATGTAGGGGCTTGGGAGGAGGCTGTTGGAGCCAGAGCGGACACCACATGCTAGGCTGGACACACATGTGCCTGGAGCAGAGTTCAAGGGGAAGTCAGCAGGTGAGACTGGAGAGGGAGCAACAAGGCCAGATCACAGAGAACCTGGGTAGCACGGCAAAGAATTCCAGCTTGTATTCTGAGATGAAGTCATGGAACAGTTTTTGAGTCCAGAAATGACATAATCTGTCATATCAATACTTTAAAAAGGACCCTGCCAGCTGCTTTGCTGAAAATTCACTGTGTCTAGGGAGGAGGGAGGAGGCAAAGTCAGAAGCATGGAGACCAAATCTATTGAAATAATCCAGGGAGTTTTATGATGACTTGAACCAGGTGTTAAGGGTGGGAGGGGTGAGAAGTGATTGGATTTCGGGTATATTTTGAAAGCAGACTTGTTAGACTTTTACATTTATAGGATAGGACATCAGCTTTGGAGATGTTAAGTTTATGATGGCTACAAGTCACCCAAATAAAAATGTCAAGCAAGTAGCGGAATGAATGAATATATTGTTTTTCGAAGAAATCTGGCTTAAAGATATGAATTTTGGAGTTATCACCAAATAGATGGTATACAAAAAGTCATGAGAGCAGATGAGACAGTAGTGGGGAAGGGCAGGAAGAGAAGCCATTTGGAGCTGAACCATGGGGTAATTTAATACTTAGTGGCTGGGGGAAGAACTAGCAAAGGAAAGTAAGAAAGATAGCCAGTGGGACAGGAGGAGAAGCAAGAGAGATGGCCCAGAAGCCAGAATAAAGTGTTAAGAAAGCAGGAGTGATTAACTGTGTCAATGCCACTGACAGGTTAACACAAGGATGGGGGACAATGTGGACTTCACTGGTAATCTTGATGAGGGGTGGTAGTGGGTGGTGATAAAAGACTGAGATGGGTTCGGGAGAAAAAGGGAAGAGATTAAGTAGAGAAGCTGAGTTGAGACAATTCTAATGAGATGTGCTTTAAGTGGGGCATGGAAATGGACTGGTGGGATAAGAGGAGTCAAGAAAATCTTTTCAAGATGGGAGATTTATAGCAACTACCTATACTGATGGGCTTCCCTGATAGCTCAGTTGGTAAAGAATCTGCCTGCAATACAGAGAACTGGGGAGACCCTGGTTCAATTCCTGGGTCAGGAAGATCCCCTGGAGAAGGGATACGCTATGCACTCCAGTATTCTTGGGCTTCCCTTGTGGCTCAGCTGGTAAAGAATCTGCCTGCAATGCGAGAGACCTGGGCTCGATCCCTGGGTTGGAAAGATCCCCTGGAGAAGGGAAAGGCTATGCACTCCAGTATTCTGGCCTGGAGAATTCCATGGACTCTATAGTCCATGGGGTTGCAAAGAGTCAGACACAACTGAGCGACTTTCACACTGATGGGACTAGTCCAGTAGGAACGAAAAATTATCAATGCAGGAGGGAGAGGTGACAATTGCTGGACTTGTTTCCTTGAATAGATGATCTAGATGTGATCAAATGCACAGGAATGAATAAACCTGCTCCAAAAGTTACTTTCATTGATTTCTTTTAGTCTATTGTTTTTAAATATGAAGACTATTGTGAAAATGAGGAGTCTGCTTTGCAGCTTCTATAATCAAGACATCTATTTGAATCTACTTGGGACATATTTTGCCACTCTCTGTTAATGACTATCTGGCCATATGGGGAATCTATCTTCCACTCAATCTCTACTCTACCACACGTACTAACTAAACGAAGCCTTTGTTGTTCTTTAGTTGCTAAGTCATGTCTGACTCTTGTGACTGCATGGACTGTAGTCTGCCTGGCTCCTTTGTCTATGGGATTCTCCAGGCATTCTCCAGGACTGTCCATGGCAACTGAAGTAGGTTGCCATGCTCTCCTCCAGGGGATCTTCTTGACCCAGGGATCGAACCTGGGTCTCCTGCACTGGCAGGTGGATTCTCTACCACTGAGTCACCTGGGAAGACAATAAATGCCTTTACTTCCTTACTAATCTCCTTGCAGTAGTTTCTCTCTGATCTAATTCTAAAACATACATCTGGTTATGTCACTTCTCAGAAACATCCAAAGACAAACTATTGCCTGTCCAGGTTTTGATTTGTCAGAAATGATATCCAGGAAGCTTTCCTTTTTAGTCTTAAGTGTTAGTCGCTCAGTCGTGCCTGACTCTCTGCGACCCCATGGACTGCAACCCACCAGGCTCCTCTGTCCATGAGATTTTCCAGGCAAGGATACTGGGGTGGGTTGCCATTTCCTTCTCCAGAGGATCTTCCCAACCCAGGGATCGAATCCGGGTCTCCTGTACTGCAGGCAGATTCTTTACCGACTGAGCTACAAGCGAAGTCCTTTTTAGTCTGACTCTCCCCATTTCTTTGTTTCCTCCCTATCCTCACCCCACCCCCATGCCTGACAAATCCCATGATGAAAGTCACACAGCTTCTTACTGCATCCAGATTTGCAATGACCTGTTTAACCAGCATTCTTTACATTCCATCTGAAGTACTTTCCCTATTAAGCTTTTGTCACATAATTAGCTGCCAATTTTTCTGTTTTCACATCACTTTGTTATATTCATTTTAGTATTTATAGGACAATAATTCTTGTCATGCCTGGCTCTAAGGCAAGCAATCCAGTTGGACTTTTGAAGTTTTCTTCTTTCTGCATGGTCTGTTTTCCCTAAGCTCCTTTTTTGCCTTCCCTTTACTTTGGATACTATCTCTCACAGGAGCTTTCTTCCAGTGATGAGTGATTTTTGATTTTCTGTTCTCACTTAAGAGTGAAGCACTGAATAGCTGACTGGAAGCTGTGTGCTGGTGAGCTTGTCAATTGTTGGCTTCACTGTCTGGCAACGCAGTTTAATTTCAATACCTGCGACTATCAGTAGCCTTTTCTATTGGGCTGGTCCTAAGACCCAGAAAAAGAATCATTCAGTCTTTTGCCTAGAGGCCCAGCTGCCAGCATTTGGGAGCCAAGTGTGGGAACCAGGCTAGGGGTTCTCACCACTTGAAATCCAGATTTTTACTTAATCTCTGTTTTCAGAGCCTTCCCGCAGTCCCATGCCCAATTCAGAATCTCTCCAATTCATCTTCTCCAGAGAACGACCTTCTGGTCTTTTGGTAGAAGAGGGATTTTTTGCCTGCCTGCAGTGGGGGAGGGGAAAATCTTACATGGATTTTCAACTAATCTTCCTATTTTCTACTTCACCTTCAGAAGTATATGTTGCTGCCAATTTGAGTCTTTTTCAGGTTCTTTAGGGCAAACTGGGTAGCTTCTCTGCCTGTTCTAATGTTAGGCTTTAGATTTCTATGTCTTTCTAAGTCATTCATGATTTTAGCTTCAAAAGTTTTGTTATTTCAGGATTTTCCTGGTGCTTCAGTGGCTAAGACTCTGTGCTCCCAATGCAGAAGGCATGGGTTCAATCCCTGGTCCTGGTCAGGGAACTATATCCCACATGCCACAACTAAGAGTTCGCATGCTGCAATTAAGACCCAGTGCAACCAAATAAATATATAAATAAATAAAATAAATATTAAAAAGAATATTAATTTTTTAAAAATTTGTTGTTTCTTCTGAAACAACACTGTACTTGCAGACTAATACATTTAAAAAATTCTGTTGTAACTAGTATGGTTTTGAGAGGGAAGAGAGATAAAAGTATATTTTTAATATATGTCATCTTTAATTTTTCTTTCACTTTTATTAATATAATTGAGATATATGTGTGTGCTTAGTCGCTCAGTCATGTTCAACTCTTTGCGACCCCATGGATTATAGCCAGCCAAGCTCCTCTCTCCCTGGGGATTCTCCAGGCAAGAATACTGGAGTGGGTTGCCATGCCTTTCTCCAGGTGGCTTTCCCAACCTGGGGATCTAACCCAGCTCTCCTTCATTGCAGGCAGATTCTTTACCATCTGAGCCACCAGGGAAGCCCATGAATACTGGAGTGGGTAGTCTATCCCTTCTCCAGGAGATCTTCCAGACCCAGGAATTGAACCAGGGTTTCCTGCATCGCAGGCGGATTCTTTACCAGCTGAGCTACCAAGGATATGCCACCTTTATTAATTGGTTTTGAGTAATTTCTATATCCTGCTGAACTTTAGTACCTTATCCATAAAATTGAAGTAAAATCTATATGTCTACAAAGTTATTAAAGATGAGATAATAATATGTGTAGCAGTATCAAGTACTACCAGAGTACAGAATTACTTAATCCTGATGCAGGCTCACAAAAAAGGGAAGTGTTAAAGTCTTCACCGTATGTTAGAGCCAGTATATCTATAAATATATTTTAAAAACCCACACTTTAACTACACTATATTAGTAGAATTAAAAAAAATTAAACATGTCTTACCAAGAGGGTCCACAGGTAACTGGCTCTAAAGAAATGTGATGCATAAACAACCTTCTATCTTTCATTGTGCCTAAAAATATATATTTCAATTATGTATTAATGAATACATTTTATATTATATATTAATGAAAATCTAATGAGAGATTTTATTTCCTATGTCTGTTCATTATACATTATTGTAACTAACAAAAATTTGAGAAAATTATACATTAAAATTTTTTCAATGCACATAATGAATGCTTAGTTCATAACTATCAAAAAATTTGGTTCTCAAATTGATAATGATTAATACCAAATAACTCACAGTGCAAACATATATATGAAATCAGTATAAATTTAGTCAGCTGATATTAATCAGAACTTGAAGGCATTAGTGAATTGCCAATGAAAATATAAATCTTTAGTTTTATGAAGGTTGACAAGCTAACCTGTAGATATTATTCATTTTCAGTAGGTAACTTGTGATTCTTAAACCTTCCACTAGTCTATTAGTAGGGAGAGGACTGGTTGAATAAACCAGAATACACTGATACCGCCATGTGATCAAATACTACATAGTCACAAGACAGAACAAGGAAGATCTCTCAATGCTCATTTACGCATGATCTCCAGATAAATTCGAACTTAACAACAAAGAAGGTACAAAACCCTGTGCACACTGATATCTTTTGAGTGAGAAAGAAAAGTAATGAGAATATATATATATATATATATACACACACACATATTTACTTATTTTTACAAAAAGAAGCCCTAAAAGGATAGACCAAAAACCATTAAAAATAGTTACCAATATAATAAGCAGGAAGTGAGGAAGTTGGTGAACAATATGGAGGAGACAGTGATGGAAATAAGACTTCTCTGAGTAAATATTTCTATAGTTTTGATGAATGAACTACATAAACATTCTATTTATTCAAATATAAAATTTAAAAAGGCAAATCTTAAAATTGAAAACAAAGTGAAACTAATTAATCTAACCCAATTATTGAATTGTTAACCACAAAAATTCTTCTGAGTGACATCTGAATAGAGAACTTTAACTATACATTCCTTATGATATATGTTCTTAGGACAAAATCTGCAAAGAAAACTTAAATCTCCATTAGTAGTTTATGAATAGTAACAGTGGTACTGTAAACTTGAAGCTATTATACATATACTATAAGACGGTGATTCTCAGAGTGATCCATGGAACACTGGAAGGGAGTACCCACAATCCTTAGAGGGGATCCAAGCTGTCAAACAACCTTAATAATAATTGTGATTAATAATAAGTAGTAGTAGTAGTTATATATATCTTTCTCACTGTGTTGACACTGGCATTGCTGGTATGTCCTGCTGCATACTTTAGTGTGATAATTGTCTAAAGGAAATGCACTTTATGTGAACTGCACTAATCAACTTTCCCCCAAAGAATTCCATTTTTACTTGAAAGCATAACCAACAAACGATTTATTCAGAGTTGGGTATTCAGCAAATACTTCTTCAAAAATGAATGAAATAAGTTCATCACTACAAAAAAACAAGTGAGTATTTGCTGCGAAACAAACTATTGTAAAGTTCAAGCTTTTAAGCAAAATGACAATTTTAGAATGCTTATATCTGGTTGTTACCTTGACAATTTCCTAATACTACATTTTTAGATTAGATCAGTGGTGACATTAACAAAAGTAGTTGTTTAAGATTGTATAATGTATCAATGTTGGAAGAGCTACATAACTCTGAACTAATACTCTCAAAATGACTTAAGTATAATATTTAATATTTATAAATACTAAAATTTTTCAATTTTAATGTTGACTATGATAAACAGAAATTGAAATAATCCACATAATCAAATGCTCTTGAGGATCGTCAATAATTTTTAAGAGTATAAAGAAATTTTGAGAGCAAAAAATTTGAGAATCTTGGCTGGATAATAAAGCAAATAAGTAAATATGTTAATGTTATTAGAACCAAGAATACAGCATTTAAAAAAATAATAACACCAGCAGCTCTGAGTGTAGTTAGCACTCAAATCTTGTTTTTTAAAGAGTATTAACCACTGAAAGGATCTCTGGAAATTCTAAGGACTCTAGAACTGGGGTGAAGAATTACAATGACTTCCTAGAAATCTTTCTGTGATAATACAAAGCAAGAAAGTGTTCAAAGGTTAATTAAAGCATATTAAAAACAAAAACTCTTAAGAAATACTTGAAGAGGTCACTACTTACAAATTTGAAATGATGTGAGCATCAAAAAGAATGTTACCTTTTGTAAAGAAATACATTATTTATAGTGTTCTTTTAAACTTTATATCCACATTATAAATAAGAATCTAAGAAATCAACTGTATCTAAAAGAGAAAGAAAAAAATTCCTTTACTACTCTTAGTAGTGATTATTATACCAACTACTCTTTACTCTGAAAATTGGGTGAGTGAAGAGAAAGAATTCAATATTTATCCTGCCTTTTTAGGAAGAACTATATAGATAATCCCCAGCTGTTAAGGGAAAGCCCTTCCTTGCTGAAGAATCCCAGCTAATAAATGTATAAAAAAATAACAGAATTTTAAAGTCACTATTTTTCAATCTCCAATTAAATAATCGAGTCTGGTAAATATTATGAAATCAACTGAATTGTAGAATCCAGCTTTTTATTTTAAAACTCCTTATTTGAGTATCATTTCACATTTCTCAATTATGGAAAAACCTCCACATTATACTTGGTAGTATGAAGGAAAAGCTCACATAACAAATAAAGCATGATAGCAAGACACAAGTTTTAATAAACCACACTGTAAAGTCTTGCCCAATTATCCATATACCCAAAAAAGGTGAGAAAAACAACTTTAAGAATATTAAGTACAGTAATTAGAGAAGGAGAAAAGATACACATTAAAAAGCATATTTTACCATCTGGAGTGCTTTTTGAAGCCTTTAAGGATTTTCCTTGATTTTCTATTGTCCTGTCAAATTCATTTAACAAGTTTCGTTTGATTGGGGGTTCTCCTAAAAAGAAATTCCCATACATGTTTTTAAAGCAAATAACATCAGTTTTATTTTTCAAAAGCTATAGTCCATTTTTAAAAACTAAAGTACTGGCTCTTACAATATGTTAAGTAAAAAATACATAATAATTATAATTTAAATAGTGAACATTCTATTTTTAAGTGATTTTTATAATTTTGTAATTAATTTTTCAATGTCAATTTAATTTCTATTATTTTTTGACCATTTAAAATACTACTTTTTAATTGGGTCCAGGAATAAACAGATGTACCAGATATCACAGATAATCTTTTTTTTAATAAACTGCCACTTGATGTAACTTCAGGCATATTGGCAATAAGGACAAACAAAAAAATGTCTTCAAATAAACTTTTTTTTTTTTTTTGCATTACACTCAAGAAGGAATTTATTATATAGGTCCTTGAACTAGAGTCAGTGGGTAGGAGAAAAGATTTTAAATTACCAAAATTAAAGTACTGGCAAAAGTAATATGTACTTCTTATTTAAAAACTCTTCAAAGGCTTAGAATAAACTTAAGCCATAATTGAAGTTACGAATTTCTATGCCATACTGAGATAACGTGTTAACAGATACCTTAAAAAATATATATATTTGTTTATTTGGCTGTCTTGGGACTTAGTTGAAGCATGTGAGATCTAGTTCCCCCACCAGGGATTGAACCCAGGCTCCGTGCATCGGGAGGGTGGAATCTTAGCCACTACACCACCAGGGAAGTCCTGATACTTTGTTTTAAGATGTTTTTTGATTTATTAAAGGAAGTGAACTTGAAGGATTTAATAAGTAAAAATGTCCTTGCAAGCCTTTATCAAATGTCCGATTATAAAGTGATTTAATTGTTTGACAAGAACCTGTACTATAAAGTAACCAGAAGCTGATTGTGCCTAGTCACTCAGTCGTGTCCGACTCTGCAACCCCATGGACTGTAGCCCGCCAGGCTTCTCTGTCCATGGGGATTCTCCAGGCAAGAATACTGGAGTGGATTGCCATGCCCTTCTCCAGAAGCTGATTAAGCTATATATATTTATATCTAACAATAGTGAGGGAAATGAAACAATGATGCTGTTGACCACACTTAGTAGAAATCTGAGTTGTTATTCCTAGGCATAAGGCCAACTTACTTTAGTGCACACATGAACAAAACAGGATCCTATAAATAAAGACATTATTTTCTATAAAAGAATTATGAGTATCTTTAGCATCTGCACCTCAGAATTTTGCACTAGAGAACTGCAACAATAAGGTAAGTATTGTAAACTTACTACTCTGCCTGTAACATGAACTTAGTATAGAATATGGCATGGATAATACTTGATTAAGGAAGTCTCTATCCACCAGGATGACTTAAGGGCAAAATGTACCAAGTGTAAGAATGAACTGACCATCTTCAGTGTTTTTGTCTAACCATCTTCAGTGTCTTTCTCTATAATGTGAAGGGCCTGGACAAGAAGACTTGTGAAAACTCAACTACTCTATGAGTCTAGAGTTTTTAAACAGGATTGACATGCTTCAGATCATTCACTTAAAAGCTGGAGAGTTACTTTTGGCATTTACTTTAATTGTAACTAATCAACAGATTTAATTATTTAAGATCATTCCTAGTCAAAGATACTAACAGAAAGAAAAAAAAAAAATCAAACATCCAATTAACTTCATAATTGAACTGAGTTGTTAAATATACTATATTTAAAAGAGAAGTCAGAACATAGTCCAAATGGCATTAAGATCAGAATACTATTTACTAAAAACAAACTTATCTTAGAACACCTGCTAGATGAAAAAAAAAAAAAGGCAAGCTAACCAACATCTATAGTCAGAAACCAGCTTTTAAAGTTCTTAATAGCCAGAGTCTGAAACTTTGTTCTCTCTCCCCATCTCTATGTGTATGTATATAAACATGACTTAACCAATGACTTCCTGGTACACAGACTCAGCAATATCAAGAATGAAACCAAACTGCACACACAAGTCTGAAAAATGTACTTAGTGTATAATTTCCTAATTGTTACAAGCTAGCATACCAGAGGGAAGAGGCAATGGCAACCCACTCCAGTACTCTTGCCTGGAAAATCCCATGGACAGAGGAGCCTGGTAGGCTGTGGTCCATGGGGTCGCAAAAAGTCGGACGTGACTGAGCGACTTCACTTTCACTTTTCACTTTCATGCACTGGAGAAGGAAATGGCAACCCACTCCAGTATTCTTGCCTGGGACTCCCAGGGATGGGGGAGCTTGGTGGGCTGCCATCTATGGGGTTGCACAGAGTCGGACATGACTGAAGCGACAGCAGCAGCAGCAGCAGCATCATACCAGAATTATTAAGGACTTCACAATTTAAAAAGCAACTGGGAGACCAAAAGGCAAAAACAGACACTTACCGACTGTGACAAGTGCATCTCCTCTTCTTTTTTCTATTCTTGAATTTGACAAAACCGTTTCCTTATTTTTTTGGCATGTAAAAGGAGAGTGTTTCGCATGACTTGGAAATTCAGAATCTGTCAGCTCACCATCTTCCATAAAAGCTTTAGCAATCTCTACTGCTTCTGTTTCAAAATAGTTCTCTGGGTCTTTGGAGTCAGTAGAACAAATTTCTGTATTTGTTTTCACAAGATCAGGAAAAGTTTCCGTTTTCCCAATTTCCTTTTTTATATATTTAGGCAAAGTTTGCTTTTCCCCCAAAAGATGAATGTTGTCAGTGTGTGATACTCTGGTTCCTAATACTGACTGTTGTTGGTCTTGCTTAAATTCAGAGAGATACGAAGAAACTTTAATAGAGTGATTATTTTCTGATGAAGCACTTTCAATGTTATAGTTGTTTGATAATTTAAATTCTTTATTGTAGGCTTTTTCCATTTTGGAGCTTACAGAGTGTTCTGGGTTTCTTTTATCAGTACAAGAGACAGGAAGTATCTTTGATACATCTTGCCTAGAAGTAGGTGAATGCTGGAGACTATATTCAGTTCCGATTAAATCGAATTCTTCAAACATTCCCTTAACTTTGCATAAGGCACTCTCAGAAACTGGAACGTGTTTTCCACTTGCTGTACTAAATCCAGAGAAAGCAGATGATAGTAAATTTGGGGGGTTATGTGTCATAGTATTTTCTTTTCTTGTGAATATGTCTGAATGCTCGTCATTACTTTTAAATGATACTCTGGAAAAGAACTGCTTGGCACGGTCTTCTGACTTAGAAAATACCTGTCTCGCTTTTTGTAATGCAGAATCTGACACTTGGACAGATTTTCCACTTGCTGTGTTAAAAATCCCACAAGCATTCATAGAAGAGACAGACCTGGGATGCTTTCCCATGTTAAATTTACATCTATCAGAAGTTTTCAAATCAACATGACGAAGTGGTATCTCAGAAACTTTCTCCAATCCAGAAATACTTTGGTCATGTTGTAAAATCGGTTCACTTTGAATGTCAGGAGAAACATCATGTGAATGCATATTATGTTCTTCATTATCTGGAGAGTTAGGGAAAATAACATCCTCTGAGTCACCCAATGCCTTATGAGAATCTGTCACAGTTTTCGTTTGGTCAGTGCCTGATTTCGTCTCAGTGTTTTGCTTAGTATATATGTTCCTGCAGTTGTCTGTAAACCTCTCTCTGACTGTTGTTTCACGTGAAACAAAGGCTATTTGATCACTTGCTGTACTGTATGCAGGTGGTTCGGTCTCAAAATTATTTGAATTAGATAAGGCCACTTCAACAGCTGTCTTTTTATTTTTGCATGGTGAAAACTTAGTCACAAGTTTCAGAACACAACTATCTTTGTCTACAGCTTGTGGGTTTATGTTTGCTTCTCTTATGGTGGGTATTACTTCAGAAAAACTAGTGTTTTTCCTGCCTTTGACATTCTTTACTACTGGCTCAATACCGGAATTATCAATTTTATTTTTTGAGAGATTCTCTGATTTATTAAATCCCTCACTGGAATGACAAAAATCAGAATATGAATAGCTGTTAGGCATGCTGTTGTTTAAGGAAGTTGAATCTTGCTTTTCAGAGAGGCTTTTGTCATTTTCAGTTATACTGTTTGAACTGTTTCCACATGAAGGATTTCCTACGTAATCCCTAGTATATTCCTTTAAACATATAATTTTGGAGGAATTTATTTTTTCTGGTTGATCATTCAATTCTCCTTCTCTAAGCCATTTCTGGGCTTCAAGTAGTGAAGCCTGACTCACAGAAATTTTTCTACCATGTCCTGTGTAAAACGCTAAAGCTGAGTTTTCAATGGCTGAACAAGTGGAATGGTTTGTGTAACACGTTATAGGACTTTTTGCTGTTTCTTCTTCCATATTTTCATGTACTTTAACTTTCAGAGAGACACTATGTGATGTGTGGAGATTTTCAGTTTGTCCTTGTAAATGATCACTTAAGAACCTGGGTGGCATGGCAGTCTCCTCAGAAACAAGCTCTTTCTCCTCTAGAGAATTCTGCATCTCTTCATGCTTTGGGGCAGTTCCTTTAACTATCTCACATGCTAAGTCAAGCCCTTCCTTACAAACCTCTCTGTCCATTAGCATTTTTGCCCCTTGGATAAAATCAGTCACTTCACTATTGTCTTGCTTTGTTTCATCAAAAAGATTTTTCACTGTGTCCAAAGACTCTTTGGCAATTTTTACTTTTTTCCCACTAGCTGTATGGAAACCCAACGTGGTTGGTTCTTTGATCTTTTTGAATTCACATTTTTCTCTTTGCTGCAGTGTCAGTATTTGATTTTCAATACCAGCTGGGCTGCTTTCTTGCAACATTTTGTTTTTGAACATACTGGTTTCCTCATGACTTGAAATGTCTATTTTGTTGATATTTATGCCAGAAAGTAATTCAGAATTTGAGGAATCTGAAAAATTATTCAATTCTTTTTCTGTACATTTTTCATCAAAGAAATTTACAACTTTATTTAAAGACTCCTTAGAGACCCTTATGTTTTTCCCATTTGCAGTCCAAAAGGACAAATCAAAAACACCAAAATCTTTTATATTTTGCCTCATCTTATTAGCAATTGGCTCCTTTTTATTTGACTTATTAAATGTTTCTTCAGCTTTCATAACTTCCAAACAAGTTAAATCTGACAAACTTTCTTTAATTGGAATGTTTTCCTCTTTCATAAAGTGATGAGATAATTTCAGATGTATGTTGTATTGATCAGTATATGGTAAGCCACTTTCGTCTTTATGAACATAAACTGTATCATTTTTACTTGAAGCACAGCCATCAGATTCTCCTAAATTACAAACAAAACCAATACATTTGTTATCTTTGTTTTCAGTATTTCTCTTGAAATCTTCAGTATTTTCTTTGACAAAAATGCTGGTGGTCATTTCAAAGTTACTTTGTAGTATCAGTTGGCATTTATTATTTTCCTCACTTAAATTTTTATCATTGCTATAATTTTCTACCTTAAACATAGAAACATCAGAATTGTTACACTGATTTGAAGAGAAACTTCCTGGATCTACTTCTGCAGGAGTTTTCTCACTAACTTTCTCGATGTCACTGAACAGTTTCATGGCTTTCTGCAATGCTTCATTAGAAACATTCAGTTTTGTGCCACGGGCTGAATAAAAGCCCCTAAACTCTTCACCTTTATCTGTTAAAGAACCAGAAACACTTTTGTTACAGTTGGTTGTTGACAAGCAGATCATCTTTTGCTCACGTCCAGCTAAACCTTCACATTTCTTGCTATCTATGTGACTGAGAGATGGGGTACTGGCTGTGAGATGAAGATCAACATCTTTCTGCTCCTCAGAAGTGGTATTCAAGACAGTCATCTGGGTTTCAGGCATTTCAAATGGATTACTCTGTAAAATGTGGCTTGGTTTTCTGAACTGTGTAAATTCAAACTGACTTCCTGATTCTTCCAATATTGTAGAAAGTTCTGTAATTTCTGCCTTCTGGCTGGGTGTTAAATTATGGTTTGAATTGAAGTCTTGCTTTAAAGATAAAACTGGAGGAGTTGTGTGACTGTTTTCACCATCAGAAACAACTGCACCACTCTGCACATACCCACACACTGTATCAACTGACTGTGAATCACGATCATGAGGTTGGCCTCCTTTCCTTTGATTTTCTAATGATTTTACAATTTCAACCCAAGGTAAGCTAGCAGGATAATGTTCTTCAATATCCTTGAAGAGCATTTTGCTTTTCTTAATGTTGTGTTCAGAGAGTTTTATCTCTTTATTAGAAGCTGTTCTGAAGCCATTTCCAAAACTGTGACTTGAAGTCAAATCTGAGAGTCCTGCCCATTTGTCCTTGCAAAAGTTATTTCTGTTTGATTTTGTATCTGTATCTAGGGACACATCTGGCTTTGAATCTTGACCTAGAGTCATCTTTGGTTGTTGCTTTACGCTATTTCTATTCTTCTCTATAAGACCATGGACTGTATTTGATGAGACAGAATCTTTTGTAATGGACACTTTGGCTGCTTGTCCACCATCCATATCTGTACTTGTTACTCTAACAGAGTTTTTGAGAACAGGTTCTCTTAAACAACTGAGGTCTGCCTCATGAACTTCCTTAATGTTTCCTAAAATAGGAATATTCCTTTCACTAGTTGTTTGAAAGATATAATTATTTTCACTGTCTGGGGAGAGTTCTTCAGAGTTTGGGTTGACAGTTCTTTTTGAAATTAAAGTAGTTTCTTCCTGGTCTTTATGGATGACTGTGAGATTCATATTTTGGTGGCATTGTACTTTCACAGAAGGTAATGCTCCTGTTATATATTTTTCAGGTGACAACATCTCAGCTTTCTTAGAATTTTCATTTAAAACACATGTTTCTTGATTGTCTTCCATGGAAATATATTTAGTTAATTCAAAACCTGCTTCACAATTCTTAGATTTTATTTTCTCTGACATTTTATATGATTGTTTTCCTCTAGGAATAACAACTGGATTTGACAGAAGATCCTTGGAGCTAGGAGTTAAAATGGTGGTATTATCATGGTCATGTAAAAAACTTTCCTGGAATTGGAAGACAGTATCATTACATTCCTCTGAATGTGGCAATTCAGGGCAACATACTACAGGCAAGACTTTTTCCTTTATATCTGAAACACCTTGGCTTTTTGGATTATCTTCACAATGCTTGTCCTGCAAGCATGATACATAATCAGTTTCTGTGGTTATAAATGACTGCCATTTTTCCTTATTAATGTTTGTTTCTTTACAATAAAGATCCTGAGATATTGTTTTATTAGTAGAAGAACTGCTTTCATTATTAAAACATTTTCTCAGAACTGTCCCAAAAGAGCTGGTTAAAGACAAAGTTGGTTCTTCAGAATCATTCTGTGAACATTTTTTTTGGATAGAAGAAGGCAATGAACCTAAGCATGAAGACACAAAGTGACAAGATAAAATTCAAGTATCATCAATCACATTCACTAAATATTTTAAAGATAGTGTCTAAAAAGATAGTGTTTAAAACAAGAATTACGTGAAAATCAAGAAGTGAATGTCAAGTTTAAAGGAGAGAATTCTAAATATTCTCTATTTTGAAGTTACATTTCGCAACTAAAGATACAGAGGACCTAGTATTTTTAAATAATATTTATCATGTCAATTAAAATTAGTATGTAGCTAGTTGCCATAAGTAAAATTCAAAGTATTTTTGTTAGAAAATAAACTTGGAAAAGAATTCTTTGCTAATATTGATGTAATAGGAGTTAGAAAATCAAGGTAATGAAAAGGAACTAAAAAAGTAACCATTTCCTTTGGTTCAGTCTTTCACATTGAAGAAAAACAAAAAATGAACTTTAAAAACAGGTTCTACACATGAAGGGCCTGAAATATTACTTAATCTCAATTATATATGCAAATATTTAGTTAATTTTATTGACCTTCTGAATCTATTAACAAGTCAAAATTATTAGTCTCATTTTATTTATTCACTAACCACAGTTTTGTTGGTTTTATCTCTGATTTATACATTTTCCTCTGGAAATTAACCTAAATCTCAAACAATTCTGTACTCCAGTTCCACAAAGCCCATTGTTCATTACAATATTATCACCCACTCAAATATTCTCAGAGGGAGATAAAATCACCTTTTAACATACAGTTTGTATGTGTTAAGTCATGTCTGATTCTTTGCAACTAAATGGACTATAGCCACCAGGCTCCCCTGTCCATGGAATTTTCTTTCTCCAGGGGATCTTCTCGACCCAGAGACTGAACACACATAATAGCTACTGATAAATAAACTTTTGCTCAAATAAAAAATGGCTTTTACTATGCACACTGCTGACACTAAGATATAGTAATAACTCTAAGCAACCTCTAAATATTTAAGAAAACTGTGTAACAACAACAAAAATGTCACTATTTTATGACTGCCTTACATTAAACTTAGCTAACAATTAGCTTTTTTTCCTGTTTTTTACCTGCTTTAGAGAAAATACATATTAAATAGCACAACATATTTATAGAACTGTCCAACTTGCATATAACAAATACTGAAAATTAGAGCAGGAATTAAGTAGCCAAGCTCTTGGTGTTTATCAATCACATGCTCTGTCTCAAGAGTTATGATTTTATATATATACATATATATGTGTATATATATATGTGTATATATATATATATATATACACACACACACACCATGCAAATTGATCCAACAAGTTTGAATGGAATGATTCTGAACACTGGTAATTAAAGGCCTAAACAACGTCTGATATGGAATATATAGATTTTTTTTTAAATGACAGAAGACCAAAAAAATTATAGAATGAAAGTAAGCAGTATGTTTTTAAAAAAGGTTAAAGATACACATGTTCAAATTAAAAATTTATCACCATCCATAAAACTATATACACTATTTACATACACACAAAGAGGTACCTGAATCAACATTTGTAAATGTATGTGGTGCCTCCAAAGGCTTTGCTTCAAATTGGGCTGAAGAGTTAGTTAGTTCTGATTCTTGGTCTTTCTGTATTTTCAGTCCTTGATAAGCTGTTTTATCATTTATAACATAAATAAACTTTTTTGTTTTCTTTTTCAAAGTGGATATTAAACCTGTGTTCTTCAAAGCTTCTGAAGTGTATTTGGTAGTGGCTGGCCAGCTCTCATTATCCCCTGAACTTGAACATACAGAATCCTCTTTCTGTGAGTAAATAGTTTGTATTTCTGATTCACTTTTAGAGTCTTCTGGTTCTTTTTTCAAGTTTGAATCAGTCACATTATTTGAGAAATCTTCTCTAAATATCTTTTCAGGAGATTCTCTTATCCTGAAGATAGATTTTTTGGTGTCCTGAAGTGGAGAAGAGTCACTTAGTATTTGCTTTCCCACAGTAGTGGGATCTTCATGAGATTCAAGACACTGCCCTTCATCTGTCTTGTTTACCACTGTTTCCTTATTTAATATCTTCACTGTTTTTGATATGCTTGAAATATGTGGCAAAGAATTTTCTAAAGTAATGAAGTTGGTACACTCTTTCTCTGTGCCTATGAGGTCTTCTTCTGAATTAGTTTGGTCACAAGAGGAAATATGCAGTAGAGACGTTTTCTGCACCTGGGTTCCATTTAGACCCGAGAGTGTGAGCTGAGACCATTCAGAGACTGAAGATGGTAAAACTTCCCTGGAGATTATGTCAGTTCCATTCCCAACGGGCTTTTGCTTTATTACATTTGAATCTAATGGATCACTGTCATTTGGTTCTGTTTCAGATACAAATGAATGTTTACTTTCTGTCATTTCCTTTTTAGCTTCTTCACATTCATCTGTTTTTGTTTCATGGAAAATATTTTTCCTACCCTTGCCAGTTTTTCTTTTTTGTAGCTTTTTTGTTTTATATTTAGAAACACATACTGGCAAACTATCTTCTTCAGAGATACCTGCAACTGTTTCATGTACTTCATGTTCTAGGACATTTGGCATTGACTTTTCAAAATGGTCTTTGCAGCTATTTACTTTACGAAATGAATCCTCTAACATTTTCTCCAATCCTGTTAAAATTTAAAATATAAGTATTACTAACAACATTTTATAACACAACCATATAATTTATATTACCCTCAAACCTTTTTCATAGAAATAGTATAAACTAAATAATGCATAATTTAGCATTTGAAGAGCTATCCTGAATGCTAGCTATGTTTTGGGTAGGGAGACACCAACCTTGCCCTGTTCTTCTGGTCAAGACTGATTCCAGTGTACTCATAGCCTTTTATTCACACTCAATCTCTAATAACCTTTCTTTACCAGGTCTATACAATAAAGTTTACTCAATTTTACTATATAAACACAATTTAATATTAAAATTTATCAGATTGTAAGTTCCAAATTAATTTTGTGGCCCTACAACCAACAGTAAAATCTGATTTTATACAAACACACACATACAAGATACCCAATCCTACACATTTATACAGTTATACACACATACTAAGAACATGCAGTGATCAAGACCATCCCCAAGAAAAAGAAAAGCAAGAAAGCAAAATGGTTGTCTGAGGAGGCCTTACAAATCTGAGAAAAGAAGAGAAGCTAAAGGCAAATGAGAGAAGGAAAGATAAACCGATTTGAATGCAGAGTTCCAAAGAACAGCAAGAAGAGATAAGAAGGCCTTCCTCAGTGATCAATGCAACAAAATAGAGGAAAACAATAGAATGGGAAAGACTAGAGATCTCTTCAAGAAAATTAGAGATACAGAAGATAATAAGAAGAGGTGGCAACAATACTCAGAAGAACTATACAAAAAAGATCTTAATGACCCAGATAACCACCATGGTATGATCATTCACCTAGAGCCACACATCTTGAAGTGAGAAGTCAAGTGGTTCTAACGAAGCATCACTATGAACATGGCTAGTGGAGGTAATGGAATTATAGCTGAGCTATTTCAAATCCTGAAAGATCATGCTGTTTAATTGCTGCACTCAATATGCAAGCAAATATGGATAACTCAGCACTGGCCACAGGACTGGAATGGACCAGTTTTCATTCCAATCCCAAAGAAAGGCAATGCCAAAGAATGTTCAAACTACTGCAGAATTGCACTCATCTCACACGCTAGCAAAATAATGCTCAAAATTCTCCAAGCCAGGATTCAATAGTTCATGAACTGAGAACTTCCAGATGTTCAAGATGGATTTAGAAAAGGCAGAGGAACCAGAGAACAAATTGCCAACATCCACTGGATCATCGAAAAAGCAAGAGAGTTCCAGAAAAATATCTACTTCTGCTTTATTGACTATGCCAAAGTCTTTGACTATGTGGATCACAACAAACTATGGAAAATTCTGAAAAAGACGGGAATACCAGACCACCTTATTTGCCTCTGAGAAATCTCTATGCAGGTCAAGAAGCAACAGTTAGTAACTGGACATGGAATGACGGATTGGTTCCAAATTGGGAAAGGAGTACATCAAGGCTGTATACTGCCACTCTACTTATTTAACTTATATGCAGAGTACATCATGCAAAATGCCAGACTGAATGAAGCACAAGCTGGAATCAAGACTGCTGAGAAAAATATAAATAACCTCAGATACGCAGATGACTCCATCCTTATGGCAGAAAGATAAGAACTAAAGAGCCTCTTGATGAAAGTGAATGGGGAGAGTGAAAAAGTTGGCTTAAAACTCAACATTCAAAAAACTAAGAACATGGATGGCATCTGGGCCCATCACTTCATGGCAAATAGATGGGGAAACAGTGATAGACTTTATTTTCTTGGGCTCCAAAATCACCGCAGATGGTGACTGTAGCCATGAAATTAAAAGATGCTTGCTCCTTGGAAGAAAAGCTATGACAAACCTAGATAGCATATTAAAAAGCAGAGACGTTACTTGGCTGGCAAAAGTCCATTTAGTCAAAGCTATCATTTTTCCAATAGTCATGTATGGATGTGAGAGTTGGACTATAAAGAAAGCTGAGTGCAGAAGAATTGATGCTTTTGAACTGTGGTGTTGGAGAAGACTCTTGAGAGTCCCTTGGACTGGAAGGAGATCAAACTGGTCAATCGTAAAGAAAATCAGTCCTGAATATTCATTGGAAGGACTGATGCTGAAGCTGAAGCTTCAATACTTTGGCCACCTGATGCGAAGAACTGACTCACTGGAAAAGACATTGATGCTGGGAAAGATTGAAGGCAGGAGGAGAAGGGGACAGAGGATGAGATGGCTGGATGGCATCACCAACTTGATGGACATGAGTTTGAGTAAGCTCTGGGAGTTGGTGATGGACAGGGAACCCTGTCATGCTGCAGTCCACAGCGTCACGAAGAGTTAAGACACAACTGAGCGACTGAACTGAACTAAAGAATATGGAACATTCCAATAACCTGATTGAGTAACTTTTGGTGTATCTGCAACCATGCTTACTTCCTAATTAGAGATAAGGTCTTAACATTTTGTTAGAAAAATTCTAAGTCTTATTGTACATCTCTAAGTTTTGAGTTATGGATTTTGTTTTGGGGTCACAATAGCATCTTTGAATAGTATTGTCCTAGCATGATGTTTAAACATTTTAATCTAAATGAAGTTAGTTTCTGTTCTCAATACCTTCAGTAATAAAGAAAGGAGAAGTAACGTTTTTTCTCTTTAAGAAAAGATGAGCAATTATTTCAATGATGTCAGTTAAGAACAGTCATTCAATTAAACAGAAGGGCTTACCATGACTTTCAGCTTTTGTTTGATTTTTGTTGTCACTGTCTGGCCCAGAAGGGATAAACTTATTATTTTTCAGACTTTCATCATGGTTAGAAAAATATGTTTTCAAAATCTGCAAAAGTTATATTTTAAAATCACTAGTATAGAAATTGTCACTATGCACACAGTATATTCAACTTATTTTTAAATAGAGAGACAGTAGATTTTCATAGGAAGTCAAAGAAAATCACATATAGAAACAGGTTTAGAGACTTTCCTAAAGGCTTATAAAATCATAAATTAAAGAATGAAAAATTCAAGATAAATAATTTCTCAAGGCATTCAAAGCAACCACAACAGTTTAACCACTTTGTCATATTTACTTACAGCAGTAGTATCCCTAGGAAACACAGCTGCAGATGCTTCCTCATCTTGGACTGTAAAAAAAAAAAAGAGTTCAATTTACCTATACTGTATTATACATCATACACTAAAATTAATGTAAAACTTCTGTATTTTTCAGTTAGACCTCAAAAGAAACATGCACTGTTGGGTTAAATAACACATTTAAAGCAAAATGAATTAATCCAAGTATAGTAATTAGAGAGGTCAATCAACACAGTGGATAAGTTATATTCACATTTCCTTAGTACCACTGATAAGCTGGTAAGAAACTATAGTTCAATGATTCTAACTTGAAGATAATACTGTCCACAAAGGCTTAGAGAATCAGATTAAGTTGTGAAACCATGATTTAAAAGCCAAAGCTTATAGATTTTAGTATTTATTTAGATAATACAGTTGAAAGGTATATCATGTTAAATACTTCTTACTTTTCAACATGCTTTAACCTATATTATTTCATATAAGCAAGAAAAGAAGACAGTTAAATGCCCAACTAAAGAGGAATCAAAATGTAATGTAGTTTTGCTAAAGTAAAAAAAATCCCAGTTTGTATATAAATAAATTTGATGCCTCTAAAATACTATTTGCTTCCCTGGTGGCTTGGATGGCAAAGAATCTGCCTACAAGGCAGGAGACCTGGGTTCGATTCCTGGGTTGGGAACATGGCAAACCACTCCAGTATTCTTGCCTGGAGAATCCCCATGGACAGAGGAGCCTGGTGGACTACAGTCCATGGTGTTTCAAAGAGTTGGACACAACCGAGTGACTAAATATGGCAAAATACTATTTGATTCACTTGAGATTTATCTCGATCAACACTACATAGAACAAAATTATTCTGAAATAGTAACATACCTAATGAAGATAGATTCTCTAATCTGGTTACTTATTATCTTTTCATAAAATGTTTTAACAGAAGCATTACAGGTGATAATTTATCAACACTGTCTTATATAATATACATTCACAGGTATTACCTATGAGCACAGTAGAACTAAGTGTTGGTGGTGTGGCCAAAGAACTTGACCAAGACATATCAGGATCCACCTCAGCTCCTAAACTTTCAGAAATACGTTTCGGTGTCTGACCCTGGAAATAAGAAAAATCATTTATTTCACAGAAGTGAACAGATGCTTGAGAATTTTTCTTTTCACTTATTTTTTTTCATGTATCACTTATCGAATGCCTATGTGAGTCAGCAGGTACATAACGGTAAGACTCAGAGCAAAATTATGACAGCATTGTCAAATTCTCAATTACTACATAGTACTACACAGTAAAAATAAACTATTTACCTTTATGAGCTTTGGTGTATGAAATAAACTTCCACATACCACTGGGGATAAAACAAGAGACAAAATTACTAAGTTTTATATTTATTAGAATTAAGAGTATATGAAAAATAAAAGGCCCTGTTTTTAATCATACCTGACTTTTCTCTTTGTGGTGTTACATGTGTACATCGCAGAACAACAGGACTAAAAGGAAACAAAACAAATCCCTCAATTATTCAAAGAGAATGAAAATAGCAAAAAGAAAAAAATACTAATCTTATTTTAAAAAAGGAATCCCAGTCATATCAATTAGAATTATACTAGTTTGTAATATTCATAGATTACTTTTTTAAAAAGGAACTATCTCATGAAGAATTAAGTAACTACTAAGTTATGTTTAAAATCCCTATTGAAAGTAATGTATAAAGTAATCACAAATTTTAGGTGCTAGGAATCGTATATTTTGAATTTAAAAATTATATAAAGTGAATCTATGACAGCATCAAACTCTCTGCACAGATTCAGAGTATACAAATTATTTTAAACTGGATATTTCAAAGACATTGCTTTTCATCATTTATTTTTGTTACATAAAAATTCCACAGATACACAGAAAAACAGTGAATTAAATGTTATAAGAAAAACAGAGTAAATGTTTCTAATGTAAAAATTATTGTACTCAAGGATTCAATCTAAAAGGAAATTATTTTAAAATAGAAGATCCTCTACCAGGCTCTAAGGCAAAATATTACAATGATGATTAGATTCATCTCTATAAAAAAATATCACATATACGAAAATGTTTAATACAATCGCTTCATCATACCTTTCACTAAGAGAGGAATTTGGAGGTGGGCTGATAACATCATTTGCTTGATTGATTTTAGCCTTCACCCTGCAACAACTTTTATGTTTACTGTTGGCAATATCCTTTCCTGAAACATACAATAATGCAGTGAGGATGTGTATGTTCTGGATTGTGAATTTTTATTCTGTAGAAGTATTTAAAAACAAGTCTCATCTATACTGGAAGGAGAATATATGCGGAATTCAGTTTGAAGTGAATTCCTTTCCAAAAAGTGATGTCTCAAAGGATGTCTGACTCCATTCAACATTTATGTATATAAATGCATAGAACACTTTGAATATGGTTCAAGATCGGTGGTTTCCAGGGGTCTAGGGGCAAGGAAGGGTGAATAGGTAGAACACAGGGGATTTTCAGGGCAGTGAAACTATTCTGTATATACTGTAATGGTGAGTACATGACATTACACATTTGCCGAAGTTCAAAGAACTATACAAAAAAATGAACCCTAATGTAAACACAGGATTTTATTTAACAAAAGGTATCAATACTGGCTCAGCAATAAAAAGAAAACACAAAAGAATAGAAACTGTAAGAAATAAAAAGCAAAAAAAAAAAAAGAAAAAAGAACCGGGCAAAACAAAGTTCACATCCTAGTATTTTCCAAATAACCTGAGAATCTCATAAATAAGCAAAATGATGGTTAAAATAAACTCATGTGATTTTATGCAAAAGGAAAGACTTATGAGAAGAAGAAATAGCAAACTTCCTCATGGAATTTAATGGATAATTTTTTAAAAATATTTTAGATATTAGAAGTGAACTAAGTAGGTGAAAAATAGCTTAAGTCTTACATATCAATACTGAATTTAAAGTAAACTTAAAAGCAAAAGGTCTTGAGACTAGTCAACAGAATTATTAATGTACTATAAGCTTAAAAAAGTTAATGCTTCTGTTGTGAGTCCACAGCAGCCTTATTAATTCATTCCTATCCTTCCCTGGTTATAGAAAGACCAATCCCAGCAGATTACAATTAGAAAATAAACCACCAATTCTAGGTATGTCTTTCAAGGTTCAGTTGATTCATTATACGCCATTTTACAGAGGTTTTCCTGACCACACTAAGACAGATGGCTGTTTCCTTTGCTATGCCTACAACACAGCGCTTTGTACATGCTCCTATTATAACATACACCAACCAGCATATTTGTGTATTTTCTCCTATACAGGACTGAGGTCCAGAGGTCAAAGGCCATCTTATTCAGTTTGTATCCTTAATGCCAAGCAAGCTACTAGGCACAAAGTAAGCACAGGATGTTTGCTGAATGGATGATTCCCTTTCTCAAATGGATGATTTCCACATTTCATTTGTTTCACATTCCCTGAGGCTCTATCCTAGCCCTCATCATGATCAGTTTTCTCACCAGATGTGATGACTTTTTCACTTTTCAAACAGAGTTGATTCCTACAGCTTTCCTACCTGTATTCTTTCTTTAGCTTCAGACTTATATCCTCCAAAAGTTCTTAGGACATCAACACCTTCACATCCCAGTACTATCTAAAATTGCAGTCCAAACCTAACTTTTTTTCAAACCTCTTCCCTCTCAAACCGGCTTTTCCCCCAGAGCTTACAATTTCTACGAACGTCACCACTATGTTCTCAGTCATGCCCTGGACCTATGATTTGATTCTTTCTTATGAATTCTCTATATTGAGGTTACTGCAGGGTCCCCTATTTCTACCTTCCATATCCACTTTCACGACCATTATTCTAACTCGGGCACTTGCCTCCCATCACCTGGAACATTATATATATGTCTGCTAATTGATATCAGTCCTGGGTGTTCATTGGAAGGACTGATGCTAAAGTTGAAACTCCAGTACTTTGGCCACCTTATGTGAAGAGTTGACTCACTGGAAAAGACCCTGATGCTGGGAGGGATTGGGGGCAGGAGGAGAAGGGGACGACAGAGGATGAGATGGCTGGATGGCATCACTGACTCGATGGACATAAGTCTGAGTGAACTCCGGGAGTTGGTGATGGGTAGGGAGGCCTGACGTGCTGTGATTCATGGGGTCGCAAAGAATCAGACACGACTGAGCGCCTGAACTGAACTGAACTGAATTGATCTCCCTGCCTGCAGTCTTGTCTATGAGTCGCCAATTAGTTTAAAATGTACCATCATAACCTCTATTTCCAGAGATTTTAATTTAACAGATTCAGATAAGTGCTTGGAATTGTCTTTTTCAATCAGCACTTCAGGAGAGTCTAATGGTCCAGGCATCACATTTTGAAAAGCACATCTCCAAAGACAGCTGCCAAATCTTTAGGCTTTCTAAACAAGATATTCATTTATTCTACAAATACTTACTGAACACCTACTATGTATGCCATTAGGTATGCAATAACATGTTAAGAAAATCTTTGCCCGTTACCTATACCCCCTTTCATGTGTACGCTTCCTAATACCATGAGTTTCCTCTTTCATAGCACTTATAGGACAATTGCTTAAGTAAGATTCCTTCACTAGAAGCTAAATAAGTGAAACAGAGAATACTTCCTAGAAGCTAGGAAGTATACTTCCTAGAGAGATGAGTCAAGATCTGAAAGATGAGTGTCAATTAGCTAGGCAAAAGCTTAAAAAGTAAGTACTAGGCAGTGGTAACAATATGTAAAGAGCCACAGAGCATCAGTTCAGTTCAGTTGCTCAGTCGTGTCCGACAATTTGCGACCCCATGAATTGCAGCACGCCAGGCCTTCCTGTAGTTCCAAAAAAACAAAATTCAGTATCACTGAATGGTAAACTGAGCGTGTCTAAGAAGGAAATTACGGCAAGATGAGGCAAGCATTAATGAGAGAACAAATTATAAAGGACCATGTAGATCGTATTAAAGAGTCTGGATTTTATCATGAGGGCAAAAGGAGGTAATCATAGGTTTGAAGCAGGAAGTAGCATGATTAAATTTACATTTGTTTTCTCTGTTCAACAACTTATCAAATAAATTTAATTTCTTTAGCCCAGCATGCAATGTCTGCCACCGATCTGCCTTTTTTTTTTAAGCCTCAAGTTGTTTACTAGTCCTTTTCAAACATATAACACTCCAGTCTGAATTACTTGATATTAACTTCACAAACTACATATTCTTCCTCATGTTCTTTCTATGCCTAGAACATGCCCACTCTACTCCATCTTCAAATTTCTGAATCTCACTTATTCTTCAAGGTTTAATTCAGTTGAATTATTTCCTTAACTGCCCTCAGTACTATTTATGCTTTCTTTCTTAATTCTCATTATCCTTTTTGTACTTTTCTTCTGACATGTACCACATTCAACCTTAAACTGTACATAATCTGTATACTGTTAGCTCCTCTTACTAGAGAGTAATACTCCAAAGAAAGAGTATGTTATTTCAATCAAGCAAGTGATAAGTATATAATCTTCTTATATGATAAGTTGGAGAAGGCAATGGCAGCCCACTCCAGTACTCTTGCCTGGCAAATCCCATGGACAGAGGAGCCTGGTAGGCTGCAGTCCATGGGTTCGCGAAGAGGCGGACACGACTGAGTGACTTCACTCTCACTTTTCACTTTCATGCATTGGAGGAGGAAATGGCAACCCACTCCAGTGTTCTTGCCTGGAGAATCCCAGGGATGGGGGAGCCTGGTGGGCTGCCATCTCTGGGGTCACACGGAGTCGGACACGACTGAAGCGACTTAGTAGCAGCAGCAGCAGCATATGATAAGTTGTAAACACCTGGCATACAGGCCAGAGAAAGTGCTACCAAATCAAAAGACATTATAACTATTGTTAAAAAAAAAAAAAAAAACTCTGTCCTCTGTGACAGCCTGCAAAAATACAGTTTAGTTCAACATCAAAACAAGCCCTAGGTTTTTCTATATAGGAAAGATATAATTTATCAAGTCTCAGTGGGTAGGATATATTAATCAAAGGAAGGACAAAAAGGAACATTTATCAAGGACCTACATTATTTTCTTTAATCAAAACCTAGGTAGTATTTTAATCATTTCCACTTTTCGGGTGAGAAAAGTGGCCAGAGATCAATGTGACCAACCTGATGTAGTTAACAACAGAGTTGGGATTTTTAGCACAGGTTTGTCTGAAGTACTGGGTCATATTTTCCTAGTCAACTACATCACATTACTTACCTGAATCCAATCTGAATTTATGTAATTCCTTTAAAGGAGATTGGTACAGTGGCAGAGTTAGACTTTGCTCTTTGAATATTACAGGAGTTGAAGCCAACTGATGATAAGGTTTCCTTTGTGGTGTTTTAAATGGGTTTGTTTCATTACTGCTGATTTTATATTCTGATTCTTCTAAAGGTTCAGAATTACAGAGTGGAGCTTCTGAAGAAAGTTCTTCAAACCAATTAAGGCTTATTGGTCCTAAATCTGTAAGGAAAATAAAAATCGTGACACAATAAAACCCATCAGCCAGTGAAGATTATGATACAGAAAAGGATGCTTGAGATTTTGACTGTGAATTACATTTGCTGCTGCTGCTGCTGCTAAGTTGCTTCAGTCGTGTCCGACTCTGTGCGATCCCATGGACTGCAGCCTACCAGGCTCTTCCGTCCATGGGATTTTCCAGGCAAGAGTACTGGAGTGGGTTGCCATTGCCTTTTCCGGTGAATTACATTTAAGGCATACTAATTAACACATTATTAACTGGAGGATTTTTGCAGAAGCTAACACCAGTGATTTGTTATACAAGTAAATACTGAAGCTTCCCTGGTCAGTAACGTTTGTGTAACAAAGACGTATTAATACTTATTTGGTCAATAATGAGTTCAACAAGTTCATTAGTCTGTTCTTTTATGAATCTGTAGGAAGGTAGAACAGAAACTTCTTACAAGATTACTAGCTATATTAGTTCTTCTAAAGTTTTCTTTTATATTCACGATTCAGAAATAAAAATCATCCACAATAAGAATGCAACCCACAGATACTACATAAATGGCTGTGACAAATCTACAGGTACACAAGACATATAAACTCACAAATCAAGTGGAATAGATTCTCTGCTAGAGAACAAAATGTCTCTTATGTTCTGTACTTAAAGTAGTGGTTCTCAAAATGTGGCCTGTGGACCACTTAGGGGGAGGTTCCCCAAGACCCTTTCAAGGTATCTGTAAGGTCAAAACTGTTTTCATATTAGACATCATTTGCCTTTTTCCCAATGTTGACATTTATAGCAGTGGTGGGTAAAATTGGAGACAGCTTTGCCTGAATCATGGCAGTGGCCACAAACTGTACTAGGAGTTACTATATTTTTCATCACCATGAACTTGTTACAAAAAATCAAAAAAGCAAGTTTAACTTAAAGTGTCCTTAGTGACAAAATGGAAAGCACACATAAAAGCATTTCTGCATAACTGAAGTACAATAGTTATTCGGAAAAAGCACTCATGTGATGAGTTGTGAGCTGAATTAGCACTTTTCATGGAAAGCCCTTTTTGCTAGAAAGAATGACAAGTTATTTTGAATTGGGTATTTGGTGGACATTTTCTTGAAATGAATTGAGTGAGTCTGTTACTGCAGGGAAAACAACAGTTTGCTGCCAAAGATAAAATGTGAGTTTTCAAAGGAGAATTAGAACTTCGTTCTCTGTGAGCTTGACATCTTCCCAACCTGAAAAGACTTTTCTGATGAGATCAGTGAAGTAACCAATGTGATTTTTTAATAATGTCTAATGGAATGTGTCAATATTTGGGATATTTGTGTAATTCAGAACATCAGTATTTTTCAAATAATCAAACCATGGATGATGTCACAACATGGGTAAAAGATTTATTCAGGAGCAAGAAAGACTAATTGAATTTAATGTAAAAAGAGTATAAAAAATTCATTACATGGTTTCCCACATTGCAACTTTTAAGAAACTCCCACTTAAGTTTGGTATAATACCAAAGAAAACTACCCACAATAAAGTGAAAACAGTTAATTAAAAACACTCCTTTTTCTAACTACATTTTCTGTGTAAGGTATGGTTTTCTTCATATACCTCTATCAAAACATATTGTAAAGAATTAAATGCAATTCTTTGAGAATGAGCATGAGAATCCAGCTATCTTCTATTGAGCTAGATAGTAAAGAGAACTGCAAAATTTTAAAGTAATGTCACTCTTCACATTTTTCTTGGAAAAGTTATTTTTCATAAACATATTATTCATGTTAATATGCAATGAGTTTATTTTTGTTATTAACTTAATGTTCTTAAAAGTTCTTAGTTTTAATTTCTAATATGGTAACCTAGACAAAAGCTCTCAGTCCTCAATCATTTTAAGAGTGTAAGGCGAACTGAGACCAAAAAGTTGGGACAACTTCTGCTATTATGTTACTAATGCTTCTGACTTGCTAGAAAGTCTGCTTTAAAAACAGTTCTACTCATCAAGGGGCCAGTTTCCTCTTTATCCACCACAGGTTCTACACCGATCATTTGGTTAACTGTAAATGATTACTTTTCTGATTTATGACTTCATAAAGCACAGTTTATGGTGTAAACAAAAACGTGAAGCACTGGACTCTTTTCAACAAGCATGCATAATTACATTTTTCTGAAAACATTTTTCTCAAACGATCAATTCGTATAAAAAATCTGTTAATACCTGCTTTGTTGCATCGCGCCTTAAAAATGTCAAAAAAAGTTGGCCTCTCTTTGCATCCAATCGGCATTTTTATCTACACTATTGCTTCAGAGTTTGGTGAGTCTGCAAAAGAGAACACCAAAATACACTTTACACAGATGCAGTCCTTGCTAAATGAGTCTGAGGTAAAACCGGAAGCGGTAAACCTGCCTGAAGCTACATTGTTTATTTTAAAACAAGAATCGAACTCACCGCGGGGAATTAAGTATTCTGTATTTGTGCAGTCCAATAGAGCAGCCATTAGCCACATGACTCATCTCAACTGTGGCAAGTCTGCTCAAGAACAGAATTTTTAATTATTATTTAATCTTCATTAACTAGTCACGTGTGGCCAGTGGCTGCGCAGTTAGCAGAGGGCTATTAGATAAACACCGGGTAACAATTCCCAATCAGTAAATTTTCGTTAACACAGCAACTACCTGGGAACTAAGCGATGAGGCAGATACAATGTGCCACAGACTATGAAACATTTTCCAAAACAGCAATGTTCCGGTAAAGTAACTTCATCGTGATTCCAATGAAGGAAATTTCAGCCTGGGACATGTGGGCCGAGCGGAGCCCGAAGCTGGGCCACGGACTTCCGGGGACGGGGCGGGGGGGCTGGAGCCTCCGGCCGAGGAGCTGGTCCCTTCTCCCTGTCGGTGCGGGGCTGGCAAGGACCAGCGAGGGCAGGAGGCTCGGTTCCCACCCGAACACCGGAGGCGCTCCCCGCCGCCTGAGACCGCGGAAGGCTGCCCATCTCCACCCCTGCCAACACTAACCGCCTTCAGAGGTGAAGCTGGTTTATTTTTTTTGGCCAGAGGAGTCTGACAAAACGCGCCGGCACTCAGATAAGAAACCGGATCCCTCACGCTCCTTCGCGGAGACCCACCGCCCCAGACAGCAAACTTCAGCAGCCGCACCTCCGCCCACCGGGTTTCAGATTCTCGCGCCAAAAGCCTGCTCTCGGGATATGTCGCGCGATGACGCCATGACGCAGCACGCAGCGTATACGCCCACCGGAATCAGAGTTTGGCTGCGCCGTAAGTGCTGCCGCTTGTGGCGAGGGCTAAACCTTGTGTCATTCCGGAGTCGCTAAAGAAAGAGTCGGGATACTCGTTCTCTTCTTCCGAGCCTTCAGAGTACCAAGCCGCGCTGTTTGGAGGGACCACGCCCCATGTATACGCCCTGCCTTCCCCTCCTCCGCTCCGTCTCTCGTTTGGATGGCCGCCCCCAGCCCCGACGCGGCCTGCGGTCTGTGAAAAGTCTTTGTTCTCTACTAAGAGGGCGTCGCCCAAAGTGGGCAGACGTTAGAAAACCCCGCAGTGGTCAGTCGGCGCGGATAACTTCTTCCCCAACGGAGAGCTCCTTATAGAGTGGAAGGGGCTGAGATTTGAAGCCGGAGTACATTGGTTATAGACTGCGTGTTGCTGTTGGGCAGCAGAATTTCAAAAACCTCTCAGACTCTCCCGGCTTGAAAAGTTGTTAAGCCTATCTCAAGTCTCTTGTAGTTTTGGATAATACTTCCTCCTGCAGGCTTCCGTAGTATCCTTGACGTATCCTTGACGCTCCTAGGGTACTAAGCACCTGTTTTGTGCCTGACTTGCTCTTGAAACTGCCCTGGAAGACAGCAGTCTCACTCACAGAGTATGGGCTGTGGCTAGCACAAGGCTTAATTCAGGTGTTTATCGTAGGACCTAGAAAGCTTTCAACTGGATTCTGAAGGTGATAGTGGCTCATAGGGCTTGCTACTATACAAAAGCTCCTGACCAATGAACAGTGAAAGCAACTTTGGATTCGAAAAAGGGTGCCATTTACTTGGTACCTGAGGTGTCATTTTAGTTTGATTATAATCCTTGGCTGTAGACACCTTTCCAATACACATAGATACAAAAGCATGTGATCATCTAGGTCTAAATAGCACAGATACCCAGGCCTGTGATCTTTAGCCAGTAACAGCTACCTCTTAATGAGCATCTGTGAGTTATTCTTTATGCTTTATAAGTAATATCACATTTAACCTTATGATAATCTTATAAATTTTTTAGTATTGTCAGATGGGGAAACTGAAACATCCAGTTGATTTATAAATAATATCACATTTAACCTTATGATAATCTTATAAATTTTTTAGTATTGTCAGATGGGAAAACTGAATCATCCAGTTGAGTAAGTTGTCTAGTAAACAAGGCCCAGGTGGACAGAGGGGTCCATGGGGTTGCAAAGAGTGGAACACTACTGAAGCGATTTAGCATGCAGCATGCAAGTTTCTGTTCAAGTCTTTTACTTAAAATACTTAACTATCCTGTGATTAAGTCTGCATTTAACCTCTAAGAACAGTTTGCTTCTGAAATTTCCCCTTTTGGGGAGAATTCTCACTAGAGTGGACTAATGAGACCGGTTGGCATGTTATACAACCCTCTGAAATATATTTTTTCGCTAAGTACACTGTCCCCCCAACCCCCATAACTATGCTTCTTGCTGCTGCAGAACCAGGTTTTTTACATTTATGTGTCCTGCCATAATTCTGTCTTCTTTATGCTCACTCTAATAGTGCAGCAGCTCAAATTTTGCTGCTTGTATTCAATCTTTTTTATTTTTAAAACACAGTCTCTGAAATTGTAAGTCAGTATAAGATTAAATTGGAGCTTCCCGGGTAGCTCAAATGGTAAAGAATCTGCCTGCAATGCAGGAGACCTGGGTTTGATCCATGGGTTGGGAAGAAGGGCATGGCAACCCACTCCAGTATTCTTGCCTGTAGAATCCCATGGACAGAGGGGCCTGGTGGGTTGCAGTTCATAGGATCACCAAGAGTCGGATGACTGAAGCGACTATGCATGCATAGGAATAAATTAGAATTTGCTAATTAAGGCATGTGTGTGAATAAGAAGTTAAATGAAAAACAGCTTTGAAAAAAAAAGATTCAAGAGCAGTGAATTGAAGAGAAACAGAGATCCCAATTAGGGATCAGGTGGCAATTAGGCCTCTCTAGGTAGGGATATCGCCTTCCCTCCTCCAATTTGGGTAATAGGCAGCAGCACTCGTCAGAATCTGAAATAAATGGAGAAGCTCCGGAAGAACGTGAACCAACGTGACCCGGAGAAAAAGGGGGCGGATGAAGGTGGAACACAAAACAAGGCCTGAAACAAACTGCCTCGGGATATTGCGCTGCGCCTGGGCGCCAGGTGGTAGGATGGAGCGCATCTTCTGTGTTCCCTACAGCTTGTACCCGGGCTATGGGAACATGCTACGTTTGGGCCAGTCTGGACTCTCTGAGCCCAGACAACCGCACTGGAGGCAAACCAATGTTCCCCCGACTTTCCTGGCCAGGCCCAGGCTGCTGATGCCCTCCAATGCCTCCGACTGCTGCGTGGACCCTTACAAGAGAGCCCAGCTCATGGCCGTTTTCTCCCATATGAACCCTGGCCTGAGCCTGCGGCTGCGCAAGGCCAACACCAAGGATGTGGGCGTGCAGGTGAGCCTCCGGGTGGGCAAGTCGGTGCAGTGCTCTCTGGGGCCTCGCACCCTGGACAGCCTCTCCCCCTGGGGCAGCGCAGGCCACAGGGCACCCGCATCTGCATGGGGCGTCTCTTCGTCGGTGCCCGGCCACTGGGGTGAGGTGCGACTGCGGGAGGAGCTCTCGGGTCCTCCCGAGGCTGGCCAGCCGCCCCCGCCACTACCACCACCATCACCACCACCAAGGTCGGAAGAGGATCCCCCTGAGGAACTTCAGCCACGTGAGGAGCTGGTGGAGGAAGACTCCTCGAGTCCTCGGAAGAGGAAGAGCAAGCCGGCCCCGGTAGACTCCAGCCAGCCGCTTGGGAGGCCCAACTTCCAGGTGAGCTTTCTCTCCCCTAGCCTTAGCCTTCTTTTTTTCCCCTGCCATTTCTGGCTCCATGAGAGCAGAATCTTATTGCGCTTCCTCCCTTTATTTGATAAAGGAGAGAGGAAGTTCTGAAAACATGTATTTTACATGTCCTGTGCGGGTTTTTAAAATTTATTGATTCGACTGCTTTGGGTCTGACTGGCGGCACGCGGGATCGTTCCTTGCAGCGCGCCTGCTTTGCTCTCGTTGCGACTCTTGCTCTAGAGCCCCTGGCTCAGTAGTTTCGAATGTGGGATTCTTAGTTTCCAACTAGGGGTCCAACCCACCTCCCCGTATTGGAAAGCAAATTCTTAACCACTGGACCACTAGGGAAGTCCCTGTGTTTTTGCTTTGTTTCTTTAGCTTTTTGGTAAAATAAGCCAACTTTAAGCCTGTGAAACCCCCAAAGTTTGGGAACCATAGCTGTTGCAAATGAGGCAAAAGAGGGGTTTTGGGTTTGTGATCAGATCTTCATTTTGTGCAGCTGGTGCTCATGGCCTTGGGGAAAACAGATTGGAAAAGCCTGAGAAGCTAGAAGGGTCCCAGAGTAATCAGTCCTTGACAGCTGAGTTCATGTACTGACCTTGAGAATAGCTATGAGTGAGGTTAAGGAAGCTTCCTGTGTTTTACTTATACAAAACCACAAGGATAGCAGGATCTGGCTTTTTATCCTCCTCCTTCCTTCACCCCTCAGGGCTTCCGTTGTGTGGCTTAGTTGGTAAAGAATCCGCCCGCAATGCGGGAGACCTGGGTTTGATCCCTGGGTTGGGAACATCCCCTGTAAAAGGGAAAGGCTACCCACTCCAGTATTCTGGCCTGGAGAATTCCATGGACTGTATACAGCCTATGGGATCACAAAGAGTTGGACACGACTGAATGACTTCTCACTTTCACTTTTGACCCCTCAAGATAGTAAAGGATTTTTCCTCCTTATTTGCAGTTTTTAGAACCCAAATATGGCTATTTTCACTGTAAAGATTGTAAAACCAGATGGGAGAGTGCTTATGTGTGGTGCATCTCTGGAACTAATAAGGTAAGTGAAAGTGAGTGGGAAGTGGGAGAATGGGGTGGGCATGGATGTTAAACGGAGGAAGACTGTGTGTCTTAATGGAATGTGACCATAACGCAGCCTTAGTGCCAAGGACATAGTAGGTGCTAAGCAAAGGCTTGGACTGAACGAAATTGGGCTGTCCACAAGAGCTTGAGCTCCTGAACCACATCCTGGTGTTAAATTTGGTTTGGTAGTTGCATTGGACAAAATGTTACCTTATTTAGATGAACTCTTGACCTTGTATACATTGGGAGTTGTTATAATTTTTTTTTAAATTGGGGTATATTAATAGTTGCCTTACAGTGTTGTTAGCGTCTGCTGTACAACCAAGTTAATTAGATGTGTGTATACATATATCCTCTCCCTCTTGGACCTCCCTCCTATCCCACCCCCAGTCCGGCCCATCTAGGTCACTACAGAGCACTGAACTGAGTTCCTTGTGCTATACAACAGATTCCCCCTACCTGTATAATCAGTTTTTAGTTGGTGTATTGTAACAGATTTGGGCTTTAGCTCTAGAAAACTTCCTCTGTCTGTCCACAAGGTGGGGCAGTGAGAGAAATAATTTATTGTGAAGGTTAACATTGAGAGACTGACTCATTTAGGCTCCATGCCTTAATTTGAATCAGTTGTCAACATACTAAGTTTGGGAAAGATTTCACATTCTGCATTTTTAGATTTTCCTGAACAGTCAGACTTCTGTGTGAGGAGCAGTAGACGGGGACTGAACAGCTTCTGTCTCCCTTCACTCCGCACTTGCCCTTCATTTTGCAACAGCCTACACCTAGTCTCTCTGATTAACCTCTATAAGCATTTAAGTTTGAGGCCCTTATGCTGTTGCATTTTAGATAACTGCTTTTCTGACTTAAGGAGTATAGAGGAAGAGAGCAAGGAGGTATGCAAGATGTGAATGAAAAGTTTTTTTTTTCCTTTTGCACTAGCCATTTACTAGATCCTGGAGGTAAAATAGATATTTTAACTAAACTAAAATTACTTTCCTTTTCTTGCTATAATAAAAACAGTGGGTTTAATTCAAACACTCATGATTTTAGAATACAAAAAAACAAGACATAGAACTCATCCTGAAGAAATTGATTCTGATAAGAATGATGCAGACAAGATGAGATTGGTGATCTGTGCATTGGCACTGGTGGCATGGAAGTGGTACAAAAATAATACAGGAGGGGGATGATTAATTCTATCAGAGGGAAGGCATCTTGTTGTCAAAGTATGATTTTAAAGGTTTATAAATTGAAGTGAGAATGCGCAAAGCCTAGAAACATGTGGATTGGTGTGTAACTGTAATTAATTTGAATTTCAAATGGAGAAATACTGAAAAAATTAGAAACGGACAAATAGACCAGGACAAAAGAAGGTCAAGTGTGTTGTCTGCACAATGAATAAAATTCAAATAGCTGCTGCTTACTGAAGAATTTTACTGTAGTACTTTCTGTACATTATTGGGTAGTTGTCAAAACTATAGAAAAAGAAAGTGGCATTGTCTCGATTTTACAGGTAAAGAAAATGAGATTCAAAAAATAAGAAAAAGTGACTGATAGCACCACAAGAGCTTAAGACTTCAGCATAGAGATTGGGCAAAAGCAAGCTACAGGGTGAAGGAATGGATTACTTAAGAACTGGGAGCCTAGGGTACACATAAACCCTGTGTAAAAGACAAATTTCTCTTTAGGTTTATTTCAAACAACTCTGTTGCAAATGCCAAAAGAGTTTTAACCCTTATCGAGTGGAAGCAATCCAGTGCCAGGTAAGCAAACTGTGTATTTCCATTGTGTCCATAATGTTTTCATTATTAAACATGAAGCTTCTGTGGCAAAATATTAGGATTTGCTAGATGTGGATATTTGTGTAGGAGTGTTCGGTTTGCTGTATGCCGGGGACCAGCCCCGGCTGATCCAGGGTATTCGAAGGAGAGACGGCATAGGCGAAGATCAGGAAACAATTGCTTAATTAAACGTTAATTAAGGATATAAAGAGTAATAGAATGAGGATAGCTCAGTGAGGAAATTTCAGTGAAGAAAAGAGGCTGAAATAAGGATAGCTCAGTGAGGAAATTCAGTGGAGAAAAGAGGCTGAATAATTCAGCCAGAAGGTAAGAGAAAGAATGACATGGTGAGACCAAGTTTCGGTGAACAAGGCCCGCACTTTATTTTCCAAAGTAGTTTTTATACCTTAAGTTATGAATAGAGGATAATGGGGGAAGGGGTAGAGTCATGCAGCAAGCCAGGCTTTCTTCCTGCAAACTTATCATATGCAAAAGCTTAGGTGATTTGCATCATCTTCTGGCCGGTAACATTTTAAGACCCTTTCTTCAGAAAACTTATTTTTCTCTAAAGGTGATTGGTCAGGAGCCACCCTCCAAAAGCATTAGATAAAGTTGCATTCCTACAGAGCAAAGGTGTGGTGGGCTATAACAAGAAAAAGAATTAACTCAAGGGTCCCAGGTTACAAACATTAAAGCTACTACTTACACCAATTATATTAATCAATACACTGCCAGGGACACAGCAGGTAAAGGATATGGAAACTTAGCAGCAAACATTGGCCCAACAAGTGAAAATCCCTTCACCAATACAATTTCTAATCAATCTTTTAACTACTCAAAAGAATCTGTGTTTAGACAGTTTAGAACATCTCCTGCCTCTCACAGTTGGGAGGCTCTGAACAATCACATGTGGCCGGAAAAACCTATTCAGGCAGGCTAGAGGATTTCCAAAGGAGTTTGTAGGTTAAACACTGTCACACCCAGGAATTATTAACTGGAACTGTAAGCTAACTTTTTTCAGAGAGAGGTAGTGGGGGATAGCCCCCCGTAAAGTCAGAGGTGTAGGTGGAAGCACAAAGCAGAAAGTAGGCAGACTCTGGTTTTGGGGGTAGATGCTCGAGAATTTCCAGGGAGACTCCTGAGGCTTGATCCCGCCTTTGCGTATGCCAAGCCTCCTTCCTCATGACCTTTGCCAGGGACGGAGCTCGCTCCCCGCAGCTGTATGTTTGAATTTTTGTAATATTTTAGAAAATAAAGCATAAATTCTACTCTTTGGGGGGGAAGGAGGAGATTTAAGTTGCCTAATGTGGTTTTTTACATATGTGGTATGTGTGTTTTTCCTCAAACATCTTGTGAATAGTTCGCATGTAACTTAATAGGTAACCTTTACTAAGCTCTTGGTAGTGGTGGTCATATCTGACTCTTTGCAACCCCATGGACTGTAGCCCACCAGGCTCCTCTGTCCATGGGATTTACCAGGCAAGAATACTGGAGTGGGTTGCCGTTTTCTCCTCCATATTAAGCTATGTGCCAAACTTGGAGCCATGTGCTTTTCATTATCTCCTGTAACCTGACCTTTGAAGTAGGTGTTATTCCCATGATACAGAACAAAAAGCTAAAGTTCAGTAAGAAAGTAAGTTGCCCAAAGTTAGACAAATACTAAATATTAGAGCTGTAATCAGATTCCATGGTGTCTCCAAAGTCTAGGGTGTCACAGAATTCGATGAGCTCTTAAACAGCTTGCAGGAGATAACTCTTTAAGCTTTTCAGAAAAGTGTGACATCATTGATTTTCATAGTAAGAATTTTTACCTAAATCTTTCACTTAAAAATATTTTTATACTACTTAGAAGTAATTTTAAAAATTAGTCTAATATTTTTAAACTATTGTCTTTAGTTTTTCTAGTCTGACGTTCTCAGTCAATTTACTATAATTACTTTGGATTTAAATATATCTTCTTACTATTATAGACTTCCCTGGTGGCTCAGATGGTAAAGTGTTTGCCTACAATGGGGAAGACCCAGGTTCAATCCCTGGGTTGGGAATATCCCTTGGAGAAGGAAATGGCAACCCACTGCAGTATTCTTGCCTGGAAAATCCCATGGATGGAAGAGCCTGGTAGACTACAGTCCATGGGGTTGCAAAGAGTCGGACATGACTAAGCAACTTCACTTTCTTTCTTACTATTATACTTCTTTTACTTACTGTGTTCGCTTGAGTGTTTTTTTTTTTTTTTTTAATCACTCTCCCTTATCTTGGCAGTTATTCATTCTTTAGTGTTCTTCAAGGTTCATATTACAGCATGCTTAAGCAATTTATGTAGATGTTGATCTTACCATTCCTTGACAACGCAGTGACCTTAGAACACAAAGTCGCTCAGTCATGTCCAACTCTGCGATCCCGTAGACTGTAGCCTACCAGGCTCCTCAGTCCATGGAATTTTCCAGGCAAGAGTACTGGAGTGGGTTGCCATTTCCTTCTCCAGGGGATCTTCCCAACCCAGGGATCGAACCCGGGTCTCCTGCACTGCAGGCAGATGCTTTACTGTCTGAGCCACCAGGGAAGCCCAATCCCTTATCACTTCATCCTAACTTCTTTGCTGTTATTGTTGTATATTATTTTTAAACTTCAAAAGACATTAATTTTGTAGTCTAGTTAGTTTTAACTGCATATTTACTGTTTCTGCTGCTTTTAGATCCTTTTTGTATCTGGGACCACTTTCTTTTTACCTGAATACCTAATTTTAATATTCCCTATAATGCACGTCTGAAGGTGACACCTTTTGTTTTGTCTGGATAGCTTTTTTTAAAGGTTATTTTTGCTGAGTGTAAAGTTTTTAGGTTGGTAGTAGTTTCTTTCTGCCCCTTAAGGATCTGACGTTCATTGTTTCTGTCAAGTGGCTGTTGGTCTCATGCAGCTCCTTTGAAGTAATAGCTCATTTTTTTCACCTTAAGTCTGTTTGCTTTTAAGATATTTCTCTCTGCTTTAATTTTTAGAAGTTTTATAATTCTATGCCTAATTGTGGTTTCTTTGTATTTACCTGCTTACAATTTTGCAGTTCTGTAACTTGGAGACTTCTATCATGTTTGGAAAATTATCCGTCATTGTAACTTAAAATATTACTTCTACCTCCATTCTCTTTTCTTCTAATTATTTATGTTAGAACTGTCACCGTATCCCTTAAATCTTTTATGCTTTTTTTCTGTGTTTACTATGCTTTTGTCTCTCCTTGCTGCAGTTTGGATATCATCTACTAAACCATCTTTCGTTTCTCTCGTTTTCCCTTCTGCTTTTCCAGTGCAACTACCTATTTAGTTATAGATTCCCCTTACTTCATTTTCCAGTACTAGAATTTTTATGTCTTTATAAGTGTCCATTTCTCAGCTGGAAATACCAGCCTAATTTCTTTGAGCATATTAAGCATCATTTTCTTAAAATCTGTACCAGAAAACCCCCATTAGCTTAATCACAGAAGATTGTAAGGAATCCACAGAAGGAATGTAAACCTCTTCACATTCCTTGGTTTTCAAGGAATTGTTGTTCTGTCTCCTTAGATACTTGGTTACTTTTGAGTGCTATATATTGTATGTGAAAAATTATAGTGATAATTTGAGGCCAGAATAGTATCTTTTCACAGAAGACTTGTTTGCTTATGTTAGGCAGATGAAGATACTAGCAATTTCTGAATACTATTTGCCAGTTATAATTGAGCTGTTTTGAAGTTAGGCTTCAGCATCTGTGAAGGCTGATGAATTTTTGTTTCATTCTTACTCTAGGGTGTAGCCTTTCAGGGTCCCAGCACAAAACCTGAATTGTTAACTGGTGCTCTCCCATTTTGACATATTTAAGATTCCTCAGCCTCATCAGCTTGTGAAGCTCATTTTCAGCTTCCTGTTGTCTTAAAAATTTACCTGTTACAGAATTGCCTTTGAAGAGAAACTAGTCCCAAATATCAGGCTCATCTCTGTTTCTCGGTTTCCTTCTCTGGGATACTTTGGTAATTCTCCAGTGCCTTCAAGTAGTTCTTGTTTTTAATTAGTATCTTTGCTCAGCTTGTCTAGTTGTCCTAAGAAGACTTAGTCAGAACTACCTAACCTACCATTACCGAAACTAGAAACCTACCTTTAGAGTAAATCGTGATTTTTTTTAAATTACAATTTTTTTTTCATTGAGCTTTTTATTCTTTATAAAGGTGATGTGAGTACTAAATGGACTTATATATAAAGTGCTTAGAGCAGTACATAGAGTAGACACTATGTGAGTATGTTACTGTTAGAATTTTCTTAAGGATGCATACTCGTCAGCCGGAGGGTGGAAGATATCCAACATTTGATAAACCATATGAGACTCATTTGGAAAATAAAAATGCCTGTTTTCACAATATAAAAGGTAAAGCTTGACTTATTCTTTTTGGCTATGGACATATGCAGAAAATATAGCAGTGATCATAAATTTTCACAGATTAACAGGATTGGGAAGGTGGACCAGGGCAGTATACCAGTCTCCTTGGGGTGTGATTTTTTTTTTTTTTTTTATATCAGAAGATAGAATGGGATAATGGTTAAAAACACTTCAAATTCCAGCAAAGATTAGCCATGTCTGAAAAGAAAACATTTAGCTTCCTCTAGAACAGGGGTCCCCAACCTTCAGGACCTCATGCCTGATGATATGAGGTGGAGCCAATATAATAATAATAATAATAATAATAGAAATAAAGTGTACAATAAATGTACTTGAATCATCCCCAACCCACCACCCACCCCCAGTCCATGAAAAAATTGTCTAAGAAACTGGTCCCTTGTACCAAAAAGGTTGAGCTGCTGCCTAGAACATCCCTCCCTCCAGTCTTAACCAAAAATACTCCAGATATTCTGAAATGTCTGCTAGTAGGTAAAATACTACCAGTTGAGAAACACTGCAGTTCAGGTAATCAAATCACTTAATACTCACTACTCCTCACTCCCACATGGCTACAAATGTGAAAACCTACATAATGAAAAGACTCTACACAATTTTAACTTGTATAACTTCTCTTATATCTTCTGGATTGGCTCAGCAATCTTTTCTTAAAGGTCATCTTTGGCCATTCATCTGGGAAAAAAGTGCATGACACTTTATGGGCAGTGAGTGGTTTTGTAAAACTTAGTCTTGGACTTCTCATGGGATTCAAAGGATAAAGATAGCAGGGATGAGTGGTAGGGAGGAATATTTTCATTTGAAGAACTAAACTTGATCATTTAGTGCCCAAACTGTTGCTTCTTTTCTAAAGACCTGTTCAAAGTCTCGTTGTTCCTGCCCTCAAAAGAAAAGACACATCAATCTAAGGAGGCCCCATCGGCAGGAACTGTGTGGCCGCTGCAAAGACAAGAGATTCTCCTGTGGCAGTATTTACAGCTTTAAATACATCATGTGACAGGCAGTGTGCTTTGTTCAGGAGACCTGAACTCTTCTTGTGATTTACTGTATAGTTCCTTTCTTTCAACTTGACCCTGACCTGGTATTGGAAGATGGATTATGCTTTTGTACTTTTTGTAGTTTGTGTGACAGTTGTCGATGTGAATAGAATTAAATAAATGCATGTAAAATAGACTGTGAAGGGACATTAATTGGTGAAAGTCACTCAGTCATGTCTGACTCTTTGCGACCCCACGAATTATACAGTACATGGAATTCTCCAGGCCAGAATATTGGAGTGGGTAGCCTTTCCCTTCTCCAGGGGGTCTTCCCAAGCCAGGGATAGAACCCAGGTCTCCCACATTGCAGGTAGATTCTTTACCAGCTGAGCCACAAGGGAAGCCCAAGAATACTGAAGTGAGTAGCCTATCCCTTCTCCAGAGGATATTCTAACCCAGGAATCGAACTGGGGTCTGCTGCATTGCATGCAGATTCTTTACCAACTGAGCTATCAGGGAAGCCCCATTAATTGATGATCCTCGGGTAAAAACATCAATAAAGCATTGGGAAATGGTAGACTCTATCGCTAATACAAATGGAACAATGAAAGGGAATAAGAGTCATTTGACAAACTTTTGTAAACTGGGTGTTCTAAGTGTCAGGAATATAGAGACAATCAAGGGGGTTCTTGCCTTCAAATATATGTAATCATTATATCAAATGCTTAAATAGCACTTAGTATATGCTAGGCATTGTTGTAACTCATCACAGCAGTTGTATTGCACTTATTTTTAATAGATGAGGAGAAGGAGCCACAGGAAGGTCATAAAGTCAGAATTTAAATCTGGGTAGACCAGTACATTCTCTACAGCTTTAGCTACTAGTGATATGTTTATATTTTCAGATTTAGATGTGTTAAGTGCAGCGAAGGAAATGGAGCTGTAGTAGTGACTCCTTTAGAAAGGGTGGTTGAAAAGAAGTGACATGAGAACTGAGATCTGTAGGATGAGGGAGAGCTGGGAGAAAAGATGATTTGGGTTCCACAAAAACAAGAAGAGCAAAAGCCCTGGGGGTGGAGCATGTACTTGGCTTGTCTCAGGAACGAGAGTCCCTGAGGCTAATATCAGACAAATGCTGGAGAAGGCAGGCTCAGGTCAAGCATATGGCAGCCCATAAAAGTATTTAAAGAAGGCACTAACATCAGATTCTTACTGTAAAAATTGTACTGCTATGAGAGAAGATCAGGTAGAGTGGAAGGAGGAAGACCAGTTAGGAGGTTAACAAACATACAAGCAAAATGATGGCTTGGAAAAGAGTGGGTGACCATGGAGATGGAAAGAAATACATCAATTATAGATAATGTTTGAAAGTGGAATGTACAGGATTAGAAGTGGGAGATGGTGAAATGATGACTTTATATTTGAGTTTTTGGTTGAATGGAACTGAGAGGTATGACAGGAACATATTCTGGAGTCAAATTACCTAGCTTCAAATCACTGGTGATACTTAGGAGATGTACAGTTGTGGGTAAGTTACTTTCTCTCTCTTAATTACTCCTCTGTAAAATGGGCACAATACTAGTAACTATCTCTTGTGGATGGTGATGGGAGGATTAAAGCAGCTGATACGTGTTAAGCACTTAGGTTATTACGTGTAACAGGTACACAGTAAACTTAGCAGTCCTTTTTTGGTGGGACTGTGTAGTGAAAAGGGAAAAGGCTTTTGTTTTAATAGTAACTTTGAAATATTTGAGACTCCTTCCAAATGGAGTTGTCATGTAGGCTATTGCTTATATGAATCTGGAATTTAGGAGAGGAGGTTGGAGCCAGAGAGAGATTTGGAGATTAAAAAATATATAGTTCTTAAAGCTGTAGCCCTAGATGGAGAGTACACACAGACGCCTGGGGCACACCAATACTTGGAACAATAATTCTAAAACTTTAACGTACCACGAGTTACCTGGTGATCTTGTTTTTTTGTTTTGTTTAATAAAATCAATTAATTTGATTTCAACCATTATTAAAAATTCTTTATGCTGTGATCCCTATCGTAAGTTGACTTGTTTTTAGCTTAACTTATCTTTTCCCTCTTCTGTGTTAGATTTTTAAAAATCATTATATTTATTGGCTATGCTAGGTCTTCATTGCTATGAGGGCTTTTCTCTATTGTGGTGAGTGGGGGCTACTCTCTAGTGGTGGTACATGAACTTCTTGTTGCGGTGGCTTCTCTTGTTGCGGAGCACAGGCTCTAGGGTGCATGGGCCTTCAGTGGTTGCTGCACTTGGGCTCAGTAGTTGTGGCTCCCAGGCCCTAGAGCACAGCCTCAATAGTTGTGGCACACAGGTTTAGTTGCTTACTCCGAGGCCTGTGGGATCTTCCTGGATCAGGGATCGAACCATGTCTCCTTCATTGGTAGGTGGATTCTTTCCCACCAAGCCAGTAGGGAAGCCCTACTATATATTCAAGATTTTAATTTAGAACTTTTATGGTCATTATTATGGCTCTGCCAGGACCTATGATGGGTTTTTCCCAAAGACACTGATTTTCAGCTTGGATCCACATTGCCTTGTTTTTTAATTTATTTTTATTGTTTATTTTTTTGTGATTTCATTTTGTATTGGAATATAGTCGATTTACAGTATTGTATTCATTTCAGAGATACAGCACAGTGATTCAGTTATACTTGTACATGTTTCTATTCTGTTTTAGATTCTTTTCCCTTTTAGGATCTTATGGAATATTGAGTAGAGTTCCCTGTGCTATACAGTAGATTCTTGTTGATTATCTATTTTATGTATAGTAGTGTATATATGTGGAGAAGGCAATGGAAACCGACTCCAATACTCTTGCCTGGAAAATCCCATGGATGGAGGAGCCTGGTAGGCTGCAGTCCATGGGGTTGCTAGGAGTTGGACACGACTGAGCGACTTCACTTTCACTTTTCACTTTCATGCGTTGGAGAAAGAAATGGCAACCTACTCCAGTGTTCTTGCCTGGAGAATCCCAGGGATGGGGGAGCCTGGTGGGCTACCATCTGTGGGGTCGCACAGAGTCGGACACGACTGAAGCGACTTAGCAGCAGCAGCAGCAGTGTGTATATGTTGATCCTATCAGTCCTACTTTAGTCGTTCAGTCATGTCTGACTCTTTGCAACCCCCATGGACTGCAGCATGCTAGCCTTCCCTGTCCATCAGCAAACTGCCTTAGGTTGCTCAAATTCATGTCCATTGAGTTGGTGATGCCATCCAACCATCTCGTCCTCTCTTGTCCCCTTCTCCTCCTGCCTTCAGTCTTTCCCAGCATCAGGGTCTTTTCCAGTGAGTCAGTTTTTCTCATCAGGTGGCCAAAGCGTTAGCGCTTCAGCTTCAGCATCAGTCCTTCCAATGAATATTCAGGACTGATTTCCTTTAGGATGGACTGGTTGGATCTCCTTGCAGTCTAGCGGACTTTCAGGAGTCTTCTCCAACACCACAGTTCAAAAGCATCAATTCTTTAGTGCTCAGCTTTCTTTATAGACCAACTTTCACATCCATACATGACTACTGGAAAAATCATAGCTTTGACTGTACAGATCTTTGTCGGCAAAGTGATGTCTCTGCTTTTTAATATGCTGTCTAGTTTGTCATAGCTTTTATTCCAGGAGCAAGCATCTTTTAATTTCATGGCCGCAGTCACTATCTGCAGTGATTATGGCTGCTGCTAAGTTGCTTCAGTCCTGTCCAATTCTGTGTGACCCTGTCCCTGGGATTCTTCAGGCAAGAACACTGGACTGGGTTGCCATTTCCTTCTCCAATGCATGAAAGTGAAAAGTGAAAGTGAAGTCACTCAGTCGTGTCCGACTCTTAGCTACCTCATGGACTGCAGCCTGCCAGGCTCCTCCATCCATAGGATTTTCCAGGCAAGAGTACTGGAGTGGGGTGCCATTGCTTTCTCTGCAGTGATTATGGAGCCCAAGAAAATAAAGTCTGTCACTGTTTCCATTGTTTCCCCATCTATCTGCCATGAAGTGATTGTTAAGTTAAATTGTCAAGCTCTCTTTGCTGTATTCCCCAGTTGGCACTCTGCTCATGCTCAGTTTTCCAGATCTCTGCTCATGCTCAGTTTTCCAGATTGAGCATTAGCTAGCTCTGCTTTTAATTGGTTGATAGCACTTTTGGTTTCCCTTCTTCACCAAGTCAGTCTCCTGTAATCTTTTCTTTAGAATACTTTTGTTATAACTGTATGTATGGATGTGTGTGTATATGTCCCATTATTTCTGTAATTACCTCCTTCATCTGCTTGATCTCCTCCCACTAGAACACAGGCAAAAGTCACCTCTAACAAGAAATCAGCACAAACCACTCAATCAATCTTTCCCTCCAAGGGCAAAAACCAAATGGAAGAAAGAAACAACCCTAAAGTGTGGGAAAAGACCTCAAGTGGAGCATGTTAGAAAAAAATGATGAAAAGACAGAGAAATACAGCACAAATGAAAGAATAAGGTAGAAACACACAAGACCAAATAAACGAAGATGAAATAAGCAATCTACTTGAAAGAGAATTCAGAATAATGATAGTAAAGATGCTTCAAAGACTTGAAAATACAATAGAGAAAATGCAAGAAACATTTAACACAGTTAATAGAATCACCAAGGACATACAAGAAATAAAGAATAAGCAAACACAGATGAATAGCACAATTACTGAAATTAAGAAATACTCTAGAAGGAATCAATAGCAGAATAACTGAGGCAGAGGAATGGATAAGTGAGCTAGAGGATGGAATGGTGCAAATAACTGCTGAAGAGCAGAACAAAGGAAAAAGAATGAAAAGAATTGAGGATAGCCTCAGAGACCTTTAGAACAATATTAAATGCATCAACATTCAAGTTATAGGGATCCCAGAGGAAGGAAAAACAAAGTCACTGAGAAAATTTTTGAAGAAAATAAGTTGAAAACTTCCCCTACATGGGAAAGGAAACAGTTAATCAAGTCCAAGAAATACAGAGTCCCTTACAGGATAAACACAAGGAGAAATACATCAAGACACATATTCATCAAGCTAACAGAGATTAAGCACAAAAAAAGAATATTAAAAGAAGCAAGGGAAAAGCAACAGGAAACATACAAGGGAAAGCCCATACAGTTAACAGTGAATCTTTGAGCAAAAACTTTACAGGCCAGAAGGGAATGGCAGGATATATTTAAAATACTGAAAGAGAAAACTCTACAACCAAGATTACCATACCTGGCAAAGATCTCAATCAGAATTGATAGAGAAGTCAAAGTTTTACAGACAAGCAGAAGTTAAGAGAATTTAGCACCACCAAACCAGCCTTGCAACAAATACTAAAGGGACTTATATAGCCAGTAAACACAAGAGAAAGGAAAGACCTACAAATATAAACCCAAAACAATCAAGAAAATACCAATAGAAACGTGTATCAATAATTACCTTAAATGTAAACAAATTAAATGCACCAACCAAAAGATAAAGGATGACTGAACGAATTCAAAAGCAAGACCCATATATATGCTGCCTACAAGAGACCCACTTCAGACCTAGAGACACATACAGACTAGAAGGAAAAGGATGGAAAAAGATATTCCTTGCAAATGGAAACTAAAAGAAAGCCAGAGTGGCAATCCTTATTTCAGACAAAATAGAGTTTAAAGAATATTATAAGAGACCAGGAGGGACACTACATAATGATCAAGGGGTCAATCCAAGAAGAAGACGTAACAGTTGTAAATATTTATGCACCCAACGTTGGAGCACCTCAATACATAAGGCAAACACTGACAGGCATAAGAGGGGAAATTGACAGAAACACAATAATAGTAAGGGTCTTTAACACCCCATTTATACCAGTGACAGATCATCAAAACAGAGAATCAATAAGGAAACACAAACCTAAAATGAAACATTAGATCAAATGGATCTAATTGATATCTTCAGGACTTTCCATCCAAATGCAGAAAATACATTTTTTTCTAAAGTGCACATGAAACACTTTTCAGGATAGACCACATCTTGGGCCACAAACCAAGCCTCAGTAAATTTAAGAAAACTGAAATCATATCAAGTATCTTCTCTGACCACAACACTATGAGACTAGATACCAACTACAGGAAAAAAACTGCAAAAAAAAAAAACAACACGCAAACTCATGGAGATTAAATAGTACGTTACTAAATAACAAAGAAGTTATTAAAGAATAAGAAAGGAAATCAAAAGATTCCTAGAAACAAATGAAAATGAAAACACAGCAACCCAAAACCTATGGGATTCAGCAAAAGCGGTTCTAAGAGGGAAGTTTATAGCAATACAATCATACCTCAAGAAGCAAGAAAAGCACTGAACAGACAACCTAACTCTATATCTAAAGCAGCTGGAAAAAGAAGAACAAAAAAACCCCCAAAGTCAGCAGAAGGAAAGAAATCATAAAGATCAGAGCAGAAATAATGAAAAGGAAATGAAAGAAACAATAGCAAAGATTAATAAAACTAAAACTTTGTTTTTTGAGAAGATAAACAAAATTGACAAACCACTAGCCAGACTCATCAAGAAAAGGAGAAAGAACAAATCAACAAAATTAGAAATGAAAAATAAATTGCAACAGACAACACAGAAATACAAAGGATCGTAAGAGAATATTATGAGCAACTATATGCTAATAAAATGGACAACCTAGAGGAAACAGACAGATTCTTAGAAAAGTTCAACCTCCCAAGACTGAACCAGTAAGAAATAGAAATTATGAACAACTCAATTACAAACACTAAAATTGAAACTGTGATCAAAAATCTCCCCAAAAACAAAAGCCCAGGGTCAGATGGCTTCACAGGAATTATATCAAACATTTAGAGAGGAGCTAATGCCTATTTTTCTGAAACTATTCCATAAAGTTGCAGAGAAAGGAACACTTCCAAACTCATTCTATGAGGCCACAATCACCCTGATACCAAAACCTGGCAAAGACAACACATAAAAAGAAAATTATATACCAATATCACTGATGAACATAGATGAAAAAATCCTCAACAAAATTCTAGCAAACAATTCAACAACACGTTAAAAAGCTCATACACAATGATCAAGTTGGGTTTATTCCAGGGATGCAAGGATTCTTTAATATATGCAAATCAATCAATGTGATACACCATATCAACAAATTGAAACATAAAAGCCATATGATCATCTCAGTAGATGCAGAAAAAGCCTTTTGACAAATTCAGCACACATTTATGATGAAAATGCTTCAAAAAATGGGCATAGAAGGAACCTACTTCAACATAGTAAAGGCCATATATGATAAGCCCATGGCAAACATTATTCACAATGGTGAAAAACTAAAAACATTCCCTCTAAAATCAGGAAAAGACAAGGGTGTCCACTCTCACCACTGTTATTCAGCATATTTCTGGAAGTCCTAGCTACAGCAATTAGAGAAGAAAAAGAAATAAAAGGAATCCAGATCGGAAAAGAAGTTAAACTCACTGTTTGCAGATGACATGATACTATACCTAGAAAACCTTTCAAAAGAAGCTATCAGAAAATTACTAGAGCTAGTCAGTGAATTCAGCAAAGTCATGGGATACAAAGTCAATACACAGAAATCACTTGCATTTCCTATAGTCAGATCAGTTGCTGAGTTGTGTCTGACTCTTTGCATCCCCACAGACTGCAGCATGCCAGACTTCCTTGTCCATCACCAGCACTTGGAGCTTGCTCAAACTCAAGTCGGTGATGCCATACAACCATCTCATCCTCTGTCATTCCTATATACTAACAATGAAAAATCAGAGAAATTAAGGAATCAGTCCCAGTCACCACTGCATCAAAAAAGAATAAAATATCTAGGAATAAACCTACCTAATGAGACAAAATACTGTATATGGAAAATTATAAGACACTGATGAAAGAAATCAAAGACAGTGTAAACAGGTGGAGAGCTATTTCATGTTCCTGTGTAGAAAGAATCAATATTGGGAAAATGACTATTCTACCAAAGGCAATCTACAGATTCATGCAATGCCTATCAAACTACCAATCTTTTGCAGAACTAGAACAAAAAATTTCACAATTCATATGGAAACACAAAAGACTCCAAATAGTCAAAGCAGTCTTGAGAAAGAAGAATGGAGCTGGAGGAATCAACCTTCCTGATTTCAGATTATACTACAAAGCTACAGTCATCAAGACAGTATGCTACTAGCACAGAAACAGAATAAAGACCAGTGGAACAAAATAGAAAACCAAGAGAGAAAACCACACACTTATGGGTACTGTTTTTGACAAAGGAGGCAAGAATATACAATGGGGCAAAGATAGACTCTTCGATAAGAGGTGTTGGGAAAACTGGACAGCTACATGGAAAAGAATGGAATTAGAACACTTTCTAACACCGTACACAGACATAAACTCAAAATGGATTAAAGACCTAAATGTAAGACCAGAAACTATAAAACTCTTAGAGGAAAGCATAGGCAGAACACTTGAACTTAAAAGCTTTTGCACAGCAAAGGAAACTACAAACAAGGTGAAAAGACAGCCCTCAGAATGGGAGAAAATAATAGCAAATGAAACTGACACTTTCCAAAATATACAAGCAGCTCATACAACTCAATACCAGAAAAAAGCCCAATCAAAAAATGGGGAAGTGACCTAAAAAGGCATTTCTCCAGACATACAGATGGCTAACAAGCACATGAAGAGATGCTCAACATCACTCATTATTAGAGAAATGCAAATCAAATCTATAATGAGATACCATCTCACACCAGTGAGAATGGCCATTATTAAAAAGTACAAACAATAAATGCTGGAGAGGGTGTGGAGAAAACAGAACCCTCTTGCATTGCTGGTAGGAATGTAAACTTATACAGCCACTATGGAAGATGGTATGGAGGTTCCTTAAAAAGTTAGGAATAAAACCACCATATGACCCAGCAATCCCACTCCTAGGCATATACCCTGAGAAAATAAAAATTGAAACAGACACATGTACCCCAATTTCGACTGCAGCACTATTTACAATAGTTAGAACATGGAAGCAACCTAGATGTCCATTGACAAATGAATGGATAAAGAAGCTGTGGTATGTATATACAATGGAATACTACTTAGCAGTCAAAGGGAATGCATTTGAGTCAGTTTTAATGAGGTGGAGAACCTAGAGCCTATTATACAGAGTGAAGTAAGTCAGAAAGAGAGAAATATAAATATCACATGCTAATGTACGCATATGGAATCTAAAAAGATGGTAATGATGAATTAATTTTCAGGGCAGCAATGGAGAAACAGACATAGAGAACAGACCTATGAACACGGGGATGGGAGAAGGGAGAGGGTGAGATGTATGGAGAGAGTAACATGGAAATGTACAACACCATATGTAAAATAGATAGCCAATAGGGATTTGCTGAATGACTCAGGAAACTCAAACAGGGGCTCTGTGACAATCCAGAAGGGTAGAATGTGGAGGGAGTTATGAGGGACGTTCGGGACAGAGGGGACATGGGTGTACCTATGGCTGATTCTTGTTAACGTATTGCAGAAAACCACAAAATGCTGGAAGCCGTCCCAAGATGGCAGAGGAATAGCACTTACTGACATAAATCACAGCAAGATCCTCTATGACCCACCTCCCAGAATAATGGAAATAAAAGCAAAAATAAACAAATGGGACCTAATTAAACTTAAAAGCTTTTGCACAACAAAGGAAACTATACTCAAGGTGAAAAGACAGCCTTCAGAATGGGAGAAAATAATAGCAAATGAAATAACTGACAATTTCCAAAATATACAAGCAGCTCAATACCAGAAAAATAAACGACCCAATCAAAAAATGGGCCAAAGACCTAAATAGACAGTTCTCCAAAGAAGTCATATAGATGGCTAGCAAACACATGAAAAGATGCTCAGTATCACTCATTATCAGAGAAATGCAAATCAAAACCACAACGAGGTACCATCTCACACAGGTCAGAATCGCTATCAAAAAGTTTACAAATAATAAATGCTGGAGAGGGTGTGGAGAAAGGAAACCCTCTTACACCATTGGTGGAAAAGCAAACTAGTGCAGCCACTATGGAGAACAGTGTGGAGATTCCTTAAAAAACTGGAAATAGAACTGCCATACAACCCAGCAGTCCCACTTCTGGGCATACACACCGAGGAAACCAGAATTGAGAGAGACACGTGTACCCCAATGTTCATTGCAGCACTGTTTACAATAGCTAGGACATGGAAGCAACCTAGATGTCCATCAGCAGATGAATGGATAAGAATGCTGTGGTACATACAATGGAATATTACTCAACTATTAAAAAGAGCACATTTGAATCAGTTCTAATGAGGTGGTTGAAACTGGAGCCTATTATACATAGTGAAGTAAGTCAGAAAGAAAAACAGCAATACAGTATATTAACGCATATATATATGGAATTTAGAAAGATGGTAATGATGAACCTATGTGCAAGACAGCAAAAGAGACACAGATGTAAAGAACAGACTTTCGGGCTCTGAGAGAAGCCGAGGGTGGGATGATTTGAGAGAATAGAATTGAAACATGTATATTACCATATGTGAAATAGATGACCAGTCCAAGTTCGATGCATGAAACAGGACACTCAAAGCCAGTGCACTGGGATGACCCAGAGGGATGGGATGAGGAGGGAGGTGGGAGAGGGGGTTTGGGATGGGGAGGTACACATGTACATCCATGGCTGATTCATGTCAATGTATGGCAAAAACCACCACAATAATATAAAGTAATTAGCCTCCAATTAATAAAAGAATTGATAAGCTGGACTTCATTAAAATTAAAAACTTCTGTGACAATATCAAGAGAATGGGAAGGCAAGCCACAGACTGGGAAAAATATTTCAAAAGATGATAACATCTGATAACTGTTATCCAAAATATACAAAGTGAAAGTGAAGTCGCTCAGTAGTGTCCAACCCTCAGTGACCCCACGGACTGCAACCTTCCAGGCTCCTCCGGTTCATGGGATTTTCCGGGCGAGAGTACTGGAGTGGGGTGCCATTGCCTTCTCCAAAGAACTCTTAAAACTCAGCAACATGAAAACAATCTGATTAAAAAATAGGCAAAGACCTGAGCATAGACCTCACCAAATAAGATATATGGATGGCAAGTAAGCTATGAAAGGATGTTGAACATCACACATCATTAGAAAACTGTAAATTAAAAAGATTCCACTATACATCTATGAGAGGCTTCCCTGGTGGCTCAGTGGTAAAGAATGTTCCTGCCAATGTAGGAGACATGGGTTTGATCTCTGGATTGGGAAGATCCCTTGGAGAAGGAAATGGCAACTCATGCCAGTATTCTTGCCTAGGAAATCCCATGGACAGAGGATCCTGGCAGGTTATAGTCCATGGGGTCACAAACAAGTCAGACATGACTTGGTAACTAAACAACACACCCTTATGAGAATGGCCAAGATCCAGAACACTGACAACACCAAATACCCTAAGGATGTGGAGCAAAAGGATTTTCATTCACTGCTCTTAGAAATTGCAAAATTGTGCAGCCACATTGGAAGACAGTTTGACAGCTTCTTACAGAACTAAACATACTCTTACCATATGATACAGCAGTTGCACTCCTTGATATTTACCCAAATAAACTGAAAGCTTGCGTTCACATGAAAACCTATACACGTATGTTTATAGTGACTTTACTCATAATTAACAAAATTTGGAAGGCACCAAATTATCTTTTGGTACATGAATAGATAAATGAACTATGATACTTGAGACAATAAAATACTATTCAGAACTAAAAAGCTTTGAGCTATTAAACCATGAGAAGACATGAAGGAAAGTTTACATACCTTATGATTCCAAGTATATGATGTTCTGTAAAGGCAAAACTATGGAGATAGTAAAAAAGAAAAATCAGTGGTGTCCAGGGGCTTAAGAGAGAGGGAAGGATGAATCAGCAGAGCGCAGAGGATATTTAGGGCAGTAAAATTATTCTGTACATCACTGTGATGGCAAATGCATGTTAAAATACATTTGTCAAAACCCATAAAACACCAGGAGTGAACCTCAGCATAAATGATGGACTTTGGGTGCTAAAATATGTCATCATAAGTTTACTGATGGTAACAAATGCACTCTGATGGGGGATGTCAGTATTGGGCAGATTGTAAGGTGTTGGGGGAAGGGGCTATATGGGAATTCTCTGTACTTCTGGCTCATTTTTACTGTAAACATAAAACTATTCTAAGAAATAAATTTTATTAACAAAAATTCAAATAAAAACACAAAATTCTGTAAAGCAATTATCCTTAAAAAAAAAGACTGCATAGCAACTAGGATAAAAAGTAAAAAAAAAAAATTAAAGGGGGGAAAAAAAAACAACTTATGGTTACCAAAGGGGAAAGGTTGGGGGAGGGGAGGGATAAATTAAGAGTTTAGGATTAACACTGATTCATTATATTCTTTGCAGCCAAAGATGGAGAAGCTCTATACAGTCAGTAAAAAAAAGACTGGGAGCTGGCTGTGGCTCATATCATGAACTCCTTATTTTGAAATTCAGACTTAAATTGAAGAAAGTAGGGAAAACCACTAGACCATTCAGGTATGACTTAAATCAAATCCCTTATGATTATATAGTTGAAGTGACAAATAGATTCAAGGGATTAGATCTCATAGATGCCTGAAGAACTATGGATGGAGATTTGTGACATTGCACAGGAGCCAGCAATCCAGACCAGCCCCAAGAAAAAGAAATGCAAAAAGGCAAAATGGTTGTCTGAGGAGGCCTGACAAAAAGCTGAGAATAGAGAAAAAGGAGAAAAGGAAACATACACCCATCTGAATGCAGAGTTCCAAAGAATAGCCAGGAGAGATAAGAAAACCTTCCTCAGTGATCAGTGCAAAGAAATAGAGGAAAACAAGAGAATGGGAAAGATTAGAGATCTCTTCAAGAAAATTAGAGATACCAAGGGAACGTTTTATGCAAAGACTGATACAATAAAGGACAGAAATGGTATGGACCGAACAGAAGCAGAAGATATGAAAAAGATGTGTTGAGAACACACAAAAGAACTATACAAAAAAGATCTTCATGACCAAGATAACCATAATGATGTGATCACTCACCTAGAGCCAGACATCCTGGAATGCAAAGTCAAATAGGCCTTAGGATCCATCGCTACCGACAAAGCTAGTGGAGGTGATGGAATTCCAGTTGAGCTATTTCAAATCCTAAAAGATGATGCTGTGAAAGTGCTGCACTCAGTATGCCAGCAAATTTGGAAAACTCAGCAGTGACCACAGGACTGGAAAAGGTCAGTTTTCATTCCAATCCCAAAGGCAATGCATAAGAATGTTCCAACTGTCACACAGTTGCACTCTTCTAACATGCTAGCAAAGTAATGCTCAAAATTCTCCAAGCAAGGCTTCAACAGTATGTGAACCAAGAGCTTCCAGACGTTCAAGCTGAATTTAGAAAAGGCAGAAGAACCAGAGATCAAATTGCCAACATCCATTGGATCATCGAAAAAGCAAGAGAGTTCAAGAAAAACATCTACTTCTGCTTTATTGACTACTCCAAAGCCTTTGATTGTGTGGATCACAACAAACTATGGAAAATTCTGAGAGAGATGGCAATACCAGACCACCTGACCTGCCTCCTCAGAAATCTGTATGCAGGTTTCAAGAAGCAGCAGTTAGAACCAGACATGGAACAACAGAATGGTTCCAGATTGGGAAAGGATTATGTCAAGGCTGTATATTGTCACCCTGCTTATTTAACTTCTATGCAGTGTACATCAAGTGAGATGCCAGGCTGGATGAAACACAGGCTGGAATCAAGATTGCTGAGAGAAGTACCAATAACTTCAGATATGCAGATGACACCACCTTATGGCAGAATGAGAAGAACTAAAGATCCTCTTGAAAGAGGAGTGTGAAAAAGTTGGCTTAAAACTCAAAATTCAGAAAACTAAGATCATGGCATCCAGTCCCATCACTTCATGGCAAATAGATGGGGAAACAGTGAGAGACTTTATTTTCTTGGGCTCCAAAATCACTGCAGATGTTGACTACAGCCATGAAATTAAAAGATGCTCCTTGGAAGAGAAGCTGTGACCATCCTAGACAGCATATTAAAAAGCACGCACATTGTTTTGTCCACAAAAGTCCATCTAGTCAAACCTATGTTTCCGGTAGTCATGTTTGGATGTGAAAGTTGGACTATAAAGAAAGCTGAGCACTGAAGAATTGATGTTTTTGAATTGTTAGAGAAGACTCTTGAGAGTCCCTTGGACTGCAAGGAGATCCAACCAGTCCATCCTAAAGGCAGTCAGTCCTGAATATTCATTGGAAGGACTGCTGCTGAAACTGAAACTCCAATGCTTTGGCCACCTGATGCGAAGAGCTGACTCAATTGGAAAGACTTTGATGCTGGGAAAGATTGAAGGTGGGAGGAGAAGGGGATGACAGAGGATGAGATGGTTGGATGGCATCACCGACTCAATGGACATGAGTTTGGGTAAACTCCTGGAGTTGATGATGGACAGGGTGACCTGGCATGCTGTAGTCCATGGGGTTGCAAAGAATTGGACACGACTGAGCAACTGAACTGAACAGTTGATTAACAATGTTGTATTACTTTCAGGTGTCTAGCAAAGTGATTCAGTTATACATGGGTCTGTAGCTATTTTTTTTTTCAGAATCTTTTCCCTTATACATTTTTAGAGAATATGGAGCAGAGTTTTCTGTGCTATATAGTAGATCTTTTTTGGTTATCTATTTTAAATATCTTAGTATATATATGTCAATCCCAAACTCTCAATTTGTCTCTTCTCTCCACTTTTCCCCTTTGGTAATCATCAGTTCATTTTCTGAGTTGTTTCTGTTTTGTAGTAAGCTTATTTGTATCTTTTTCTTTTAGATTCCTCTTACAAGTGAAATTGTATTTCACTTATGGTATTTGTCTTTCTCTGTCTGACTGACGTAATACTATAATCTCCAGGTCCATCCCTGTTGCGCTAATGGTATTTCATTCTTTTTAATTGCTGAGTAGTATTCCATTGCATATATATCCCATCTTCTTTATCCATTCTTCTGTCCATGGGTGATTAGGTTGCTTCTGTCTCCTGGCTGTTGTTAACAATGTGGCAGAACAATAGGATGCATGTATTTTTTGAAACCATGGATTCCTCCAGATACATGCCCAGGAGTGTGATTGCTGAAGCATATGGTAGCTCTGTTTTTAGTTTTTGAAGGAGCCTCCATACTGTTCTCCATAGTAGCTGCACCAATTTACATTCCCACCAACAGTGTAGGAGGGTTCCCTTTCTCCACACCCTCTCCTGCACTTATTTGTAGACTTTTAAAAACATTTATATTTATTTAACTTTTGGCTGTACTGGGTCTTCATTGCTGAGTGCAAGCTTTCTCTAGTTTCAGTGAGCAGAGGCTACTCTTGTTGCAGTCCTTGGGCTTCTTATTGTGGGGGCCTCTCGTGGAGCACGGGCTTGAGGTTCATGAGCTCTAGAGCACTGGCTCAGTTAGCTATGGTCCATGGGCTCAGCTGCCCCAGGGCATGTGGAATCTTCCTGGACCAGGGATCAAACCCATTTTTGCTGCACTGACAGGTGGATTCTTTTTTTTGGCTCTGCTGGGTTTTTGTTGTGGGTTCTCTCTAGTTGTGGTTGATGAGCAGGGGCTACTCCCCATTTCGGTGTGCAGGCATTGAGGTGGCTTCTCGTTGGTGGAGCATGAGCTCTAGGTGTGAGGGCTTCAGTAGTTGCAGCGTGAGAGCTCAGTAATTGTGGCACATGGGCTTAGTTGATCCGAGGCATTCCCAGACCAGGGATCAAATTTGTGTCCATGGCAGGTGGACTGTTATCCGCTGGACCACCAGAGAAGTCTGGCAGGTGAATTCCTAAGTGCTGGACTACCGGAGAAGTCCTGTTTGTAGACTTTTTGATGATGGTCATTCTGACCAGGGTGAGGTGATACTTCATAGTTTTTAAAAAATAATTTTATTGAAGTATAGTTGATTTACAATGTTGTGATAGCCTGAAGTGTACAGCACAGTGACCCAGTTACACATACACATATATTCATTTCCTCACAGACTCCCATTCAAATAAGCCACATAGAGTACTGATTAGAGCTCCCCATGCTGTACGTAGGGTCCCTGCTGGCCATCCGTCCCATAAGTAGTAGACCATGTGTGTCCCTCCCAAATTCCTGATCCATCCCTCCCCATCCCTATATTTGTTTCCCTCATCATCTTGGCAGTCACAAATCTGTTCTTGATATCTGTAAGTCATTTTCTGTTTTATAAATACATTCATTTGCATCATTTTAAAAAAAGTTAGATTCCACATATAAGTGATATCGTATAATTTTCTTTTTCTGTCTGACAATATGGTCATTTGGTAATGTCTAAGTCCATCCATGATTTTGCAAATGGCATTTTTTTTAATGGCTGAATAATACTCCATTGTATATATGTACCGCATCTTTGTTCATTCCTCTGTCAGTGGGCATTAAGTTTGCTTCTGTATCTTGTCTATAGTAAATAGTGTAGCAGTGAAGTCTGGGCTGCATATATATTTGGGAATTATGGTTTTCTCTGAGTATATATCTAGAGTAGGATTGCTGGGTCATGTGATAGTTCTATTTTTAGTTTTTGAAGGAATCTTCATATTGTTCCCCATAGTGGCTGTATCAGTTTACATTCCCACCAACACTGGAAGAGGATTCTCTTTTCTTCATATCTTCTCCAGCATTTATTATTTTAAGACATATTGATGATGGCATTTCTGACTGGTGTGTAGTGATACCTCATTATAATTTTGATTTGCATTTCTCTAAAAAAGAGCTTCACGACCCAGATAATCATGATGGTGTGATCACTCACCTCAAGCCAGATGTCCTGGAATGTGAAGTCAAGTGGGCCTTAGGAAGCATCACTATGAACAAAGCTAGTGGAGGTGATGGAATTCCAGTTGAGCTATTTCAAATTCTGAAAGATGATGCTGTGAAAGTGTTGCACTCAATATGCCAGCAAATTTGGAAAACTCAGCAGTGGCCACAGGACTGGGAAAGGTCAGTTTTCATTCCAGTCCCAAAGAAAGGCAATGCCAAAGAATGCTCAAACTACCACATAATTGCACTCATCTCACACACCAGTAAAGTAATGCTTAAAATTCTCCAAGCCAGGCTTCAGCAATATGTGAACCGTGAACTTCCTGATGTTCAAGCTAGTTTTAGAAAAGGCAGAGGAACCAGAGATCAAATTGCCAACATCCACTGGATCATGGAAAAAGCAAGAGAGTTCCAGAAAAACATCTATTTCTGCTTTATTGACTATGCCAAAGCCTTTGACTGTGTGGATCACAATAAACTGTGGAAAATTCTGAAAGAGATGGGAATACCAGACCACCTGACCTGCCTGTTGAGAAACATATATGCAAGTCAGGAAGCAACAGTTAGAGCTGGACATGGAACAACAGACTGATTCCAAATAGGAAAAGGAGTACGTCAAGACTATATTGTTACCCTGCTTATTTAACTTATATGCAGAGTACATCATGAGAAAGGCTGGGCTGGAAGAAGCACAAGCTGGAATCAAGAGTGCTGGGAGAAATATCAATAGCCTCAGATATGCAGATGATACCACCCTTATGGCAGAAAGTGAAGGGGAACTAAAACGTTTCTTGATGAAAGTGAAAGAGGAGAGTGAAAAAGTTGACTTAAAGCTCAACATTCAGAAAACTAAGTTCATGTCATCTGGTCCCATCACTTCATGGGAAATAGATGGGAAAACAGTGGAAACAGTATCAGACTTTATTTTTTGGGGCTCCAAAATCACTGCAGATGGTGATTGCAGCCATAAAATTAAAAGACGCTTACTCCTTGGGAGAAAAGTTATGACCAACCTAGGTAGCATATTAAAAAGCAGAGATATTACTTTGCCAACAAAGGTCCGTCTAGTCAAGGCTATGGTTTTTCCAGTAGTCATGTATGGATATGAGAGTTGGACTGTGAAGAAAGTTGAGCACCAAAGAATTGATGCTTTTGAACTATGGTGTTGGAGGAGACTCTTGAGAGTCCCTTGGACTGCAAGGAGGTCCAACCAGTCCATCCTAAAGGAGATCAGTCCTGGGTGTTCATTGGAAGGACATGCTGAGGCTGAAACTCCAATCCTTTGGCCACCTCATGCGAAGAGTTGACTCATTGGAAAAGACCCTGATGCTGGGAGGGATTGGGGGCAGGAGGAGAAGAGGACGATAGAGGATGGGATGGCTGGATGGCATCACCAACTCGATGCACATGAGTTTGAGTGAACTCCAGGTGTTGGTGATGGACAGGGAGGCCTGGTGTGCTGTGACTCATGGGGTAGCAAAGAGTTGGACACAACTGACCGACTGAACTGAACTGAATAACTAGTGATATTGAATATATATTATCATGTGCCTGTTGACTGTATGTCTTCTTTGGAGAAATGTCTGTTTAGGTCTTCTGCTTATGTTTTGAGTCAGTTGTTTGTTTTTTTATATTGAACTGCAAGAGCTGATTGTATATTTTGGAGATTAATCCCTTGTCAGTTGCTTCATTTACAAATAACTTCTCCTATTCTAAGGGTTGTCTTTTCATCTTGTTTACGGTTTACTTTACTCTGCAAAAGCTTTTAAATTATACTTGGTCCTGTTTGTTTATTTTTGTTTTTATTTTCATTACTCTGGGAGGTGGGTCCAAAAAGATCTTGCTGTGATTTATGTCAAAGACTGTTCTGCCTATGTTTTCCTGTAAGAGTTTTATAGTGTGCAGCCTTACAAAGATATTTAATCCATTTTGAGTTTTTATTTTTCTGTTTGGTATTATGGAGTGTTCTAATTTCATTCTTTTGCATGTAGCTGTCCAGTTTTCCCAGAACCATTTATTGAAGAGCCTGTCTTTTCTCCATTGTATATCCTTGCCTCCTTTATCATAGATTAGGTGGCCATGGGTGCCTGGGCTTATCTTGGGATTTCAGTCCTGTTCCATTGTTCTTTGTGTCTTGATTTTAATGCCAGTAACATACTGTCTTGATTACTGTAGATTTGTAGTACAGTATGAAGTCAGGGAGCCTGATTCCTCCACCTCTGTTTTTCTTTCTCAAGGTTGCTTTGGCTGTTCAGGATCTATTGCGCTTCCGTACAAATTATGAAGTTTTTTATTTTAATTCTGTGAAAAATGCTGTTGGTAATTTGATAGGGATTTCATTTAATCTGTAGATTGCTTTGGGTAATATAATTATTTTCACAATAGTGATTTTTCCAGTCCATAAAACATTGTGCTGCTGCTGCTGCTAAGTCACTTCAGTCGTGTCTGACTCTGTGTGACCCCATAGACGGCAGCCCACCAGGCTCCCCCGTCCCTGGAATTCTCCAGGCAAGAACACTGGAGTGGGTTGCCGTTTCCTTCTCCAATGCATGAAAGTGAAAAGTGAAAGTGAAGTCACTCAGTCGTGTCCGACTCTAGCTACCCCATGGACTGCAGCCTTCTAGGTTCCTCCTCCATGGGATTTTCCAGGCAAGAGTACTGGAGTGGGGTGCCATTGCCTTCTCCGATAAAACATGGTATATCTCATCATTTGTTTGTTTCATCTTTGATTTCTTCCATCACTATCTTACAGTTTTCTGAGTAGAGGTCTTTTGTATCCTTAGGTAAGTTTATTCCTAGGCACTTTATTCTTTTTGTTGCATTGGTAAATGGGATTGTTTGATTTGTTTTTGTAGGTCTTTTCTTTCTTCCTTCTCTCTATGGTTCCTTGTGATTTGAGGGCTATCTTTAGTGTTGTTTGGATTGCTTTTTCTTTTTTGTGTGTGTATCTCTTGCCGATTTTTGATTTGTGGTTACCGTGAGGTTTTAAATTTTTTGTTAGGATTAAAGTCACATAATATAAAACATAGTATTTTAACCATATTTAACTATATACTTCAGTGGTACTAAGCACATTTACATTGTTGTGCAACTCTCATCATCACTCATCCCCCCAATTTTTCACCTTCTTAAACTGAAACTCTGTCCCCATTAGACGCTAACTCCACATTCCCCCTCCATAGATCCCATTCCCTCCATCCCGTGGCCCCGTCTATCAGTGTGCTTTCTGACTCTATGAATTTGACTATTCTAGATATCTTATATAAGTGGAATCAAACAGTATTTATCTGTATTTCTGATTTGCAAACAGGTTCATCTATACCATTTCTCTAGATTACACGTATGCATTTATATGATACTTGTTTTTCTCTTTCGGACTTATTTCACCCTGTATGACAGGATCTAGGCCCATCCACATCTCTGCAGATGGCACAATTTCATTTCTTTTCATGACTAAGTAAGAGTCCATTGTATATATCTACAACATCTTTATCCATTCCTCTGTCTCTGGACTCTGAGGTAGTTGACTATTATAAATAAAGTTGCAGTGAACATGGGGTGTATGTATCTTTTGGAATTAAGGTTTACTTACACACACACACACACACACACACACACACACACTATAGTTCTATTTTTAGTTTTTTAAGAAACTTCCATACGGTTCTCTGTAGTGGTTGTATCAGTTGACAGCAGATGGCCATTCTGATTGGAGTGAGGTGATACCTTATTGTGATTTTGACTTGCATTTCTCTGATAATTAGAGATGTTGAGCATCTTTCCATGAGTCTCTTGGCCATTTTTATTGTCCTCTTTGGAGAAAAGTTTTATTTTGGATTTCTGCCTAAATATTTTTTAAAAATGTTCATTAACTCAGCTTCATTTTATTAAATATCAAGACATAGTTATATTACAAAACTGTATCACATAAAATTCTATTAAAAAAAGGGTTTTATAGTTTATTCTTGCTTCTAAGTCACTTCAGTCGTGTCCGACTCTGTGCGACCCCAGAGACAGCAGCCCACCAGGCTCACCCGTCCCTGGGATTCTCCATTCAAGAACACTGGAGTGGGTTGCCATTTCCTTCTCCAATGCATGAAAGTGAAAAGTGAAAGTGAAGTCGCTCAGTTGTGTCCGACTCTTAGTGACCCCATGGACTGCAGCCTACCAGGCTCCTCCATCCATGGGATTTTCCAGACAAGAGTACTGGAGTAGGGTGCCATTGCCTTCTCCAAGTTTATTCTTATGGTTTGTTAAATGTTTCTTGCCAGTGAATTGCATTTAATAAAATACACTTGATTCTAAGGCATACTGAATGTAATATCATGCCCTATGTTTCATCATTGTGTATATTATTGTATATACACACAATCACAAATGCTTACATATATATGCACATATATATGTACATGCACATACATATATCCACACATGCATATTTATGAAGATAAATATATTTGTTGTTGTTTAGTCACTCAGTCATGTCCAACTCTTTGTGACCTCATGCACTGCAGCATGCCAGGCTTCCCTGTCCTTCACTCTCCTGGAGCTTGCAGAAACTCATGTCCATTGAGTCAGCGATGCCATCCAACCATCTTATATTCTTTATTCCCTTCTCCTCCTGCCTTCAGTCTTTCCCAGCATCAGTATCTTTTCCACTGAGTTGGCTTTTCGCATCAGGTGGCCAAAGTATTAAAGTTGCAGCGTCAGTCCTTCTAATGAATATTCAGGATTGATTTTCTTTAGGATTGACTGGTTTGATCCCCTTGCAGTCCAGGGGACTCTCAGGAGTCTTTTCCAATACCACAGTTCAAGAGGATGGTCCAACTCTCACATCTGTAGATGACTACTGGAAAAACTGTAACTTTGATTAGATAAACTTTTGTCAGCAAAGCGATGCCTCTCCTTTTTAATACGCTATCTAGGTTGGTCATAGCATTTCTTCGAAGGAGCAAGTGTCTTTTAATTTCATGGCTGCAGTCACCATCTGCAGTGATTTTGGAGTCCAAGAAAATAAAATCTGTCACTGTTTCCATTGTTTCCCTATCTATTCACTATCAAGTGATGGGACTGGATGCCATGGTATTCATTTTTTGAATGTTGAGTTTTAAGACAGGTTTTTCACTCTCTTCTTTCACTTTCATCAAGAGGCTCTTTAGTTCCTCTTTGCTTTCTGCCATAAGGGTGGTGTCATCTGCATTTATGAGGTTATTGGTATTTCTCCCGGCAGTCTTGATTGCAGCATGTATTTAATCCAGCCTAGTGTTTCCCAAGATGTGCTCTGCATATGAGTTAAATGAGCAGGATGATAGTATACAGCCTTGATGTACTCCTTTCCCAATTTGGAACCAGTCCATTGTACCATATCTGTTTCTAACTGTTGCTTCTTGACTTGCATACAGGTTTTTCAAGAGGCATGTAAGGTGACCTGGTATTCCCATCTCTTTAAGATTTTTTCCAGTTTGTTGAGATATACACAGTCAAAGGCTTTAGCTTTCTCAATGAAGCAGAAATAGATGTTTTTCTGGAATTCTCTTGCTTTTTGTATGATCCAACAGATGTTGGCAATTTGATCTCTGGTTCCTCTGCCTTTTCAAAATCCATCTTGAATATCTGGAATTTCATGGTTCGTGTACTGTTGAAGCCTGGCTTGGAGAATTTTGAGCATTACTTTGCTAGCATGTGAGATGAGTACAGTAGTTTGAACATTCTTTGGCATTGCCCTTCTTTGGGATTGGAATGAAATCTCATCTATTCCTGTGGCCACTGCTGAGTTTTCCATATTTGCTTGCATATTGAGTGCATCACTTCAACAGCATCATTTTTCAGGATTTGAAATACATCAGCTATAATTCCATCACCTCCACTAGCTGTGTTCATAGTGATGCTTCATAAGACTTGGCTTTGCACTCCAAGATGTCTGGCTCTAGGCGAATGATTACACCATGATGGTTCATGAAGATCTTCTCTGTATACTACTTCTGTGTATTCTTGCCACCTCTTCTTAATATCTTCTGCTTCTGTTAGGTCCATACTATTTCTGTCCTTTATTGTGCCAGTCTTTGCATGAAATGTTCCCTTGGTATTTCTAATTCTCTTGAAGATATCTCTAGACTTTCCCATTCTATTGTTTTCCTGTATTTCTTTGCATTGATCACTGAGGAAGGCTTTCTTGTATCTCCTTACTGTTCTCTGGATCTTTGTATTCAATTGGGTATATCTGTCCCTTTCTCCTTTGCCTTTAGCTTCTCTTTGATTCTTAGCTATTTGTCTGGCCTCCTCAGACAACCATTTTGCCTTTTTTTTTTTTTCCCCTTGGGGCTGGTCTTGATCACTGCCTCCTGTATGATGTCACAAACCTCCATCCATAGTTCTTCAGGCACCTGTCTATCAGTGCTAATCCTTTGAATCTGTTTTTCACTTCCACTGTATAATCTTAGGGATTTGGTTTAGGTCATACCTGAATGGCCTCATGGTTTTCTCTACTTTCTTCAGTTTGAGCCTGAATTTTAGAAACTCTAAATAAAACTTTAAATCACTAGTTTTTGAAAATGTAGAATACACTCTGTTAGAGTTAATAATGTTATATATTTTACCTAATCAGAGTGGCCAGTTATTTAACAGTCAAAGATTTTCAAAGAGTTTACATTAGGTAAAATGCAGTTCATTGTCAGGAAAAGTACTGAAATTGTTCTAGGGGAGTAACTTTGAGAAGATAATATCAATGATTCAGATTAACTCTATTGACATATACAAGTTTATTCCTGTTTTTATTGGCATTTTACTTATTTTTTTTAAATTTTATTTTATTTTTAAACTTTACATAATTGTATTAGTTTTGCCAAATATCAAAATGAATCCACCACAGGTATACATGTGTTCCCCATCCTGAACCCTCCTCCCTCCTCCCTCCCCATACCATCCCTCTGGGTCGTCCCAGTGCACTAGCCCCAAGCATCCAGTATCGTGCATCGAACCTGGACTGGCGTCTCGTTTCATACATGATATTTTATATGTTTCAATGCCATTCTCCCAAATCTTCCCACCCTCTCCCTCTCCCACAGAGTCCATAAGACTGTTCTATACATCAGTGTCTCTTTTGCTGTCTCGTACAAAGGGTTATTGTTAACCATCTTTCTAAATTCTATTATTGAGGTATAATTGCTTTACATTGTTGTGGTAGTTTTTGCTGTACAGCGAAGTGAATCTGCTGTATGTATTTATTTGTATATATACACACACACATATTCTCCTTGCTCTTGCACCTTTTCTTCTATTTCTGCCTTCCCGGGTCATTACAGAGCACCAAGCTGAGCTCTCTTTGGTATACAATAGCTTTCCTCTAGCTATCTGTTTTACACATGGTAGTGTATATATGTCAATCCTACTCTCACAATTCATCACACCCTCCCCGTCCCCTTTGTATCTACATGTCTTTTCTCTACATCTGTGTCTCTGTTGCTGCACTGCATATAGGTTCATTTCTACCATGTTTCTAGTAACACATATAAGTGTTAATGTACAATGTTTTTCTCTTTCTGACTTACATCACTGCATATGACAGATTCTAGATGTATTCACATTATTATAAAGGACCCAGTTTTTTTCTTTTTTATGACTGAGTAATTTTCTCATTGTATTCATGTAGCAAATCTTTTTTTTTTTTGTAGCACATCTTCATTCATCTGTTGATGGACATTTAGGTTGCTTCTGTTTCCTGGCTATTATAAATAGTACTGTAATGAACATTGAGGTACATGTATCTTTTTGAATTTAGGTTTTCTCAGGGTATATGCCCAGTAGTCGGACTTCTGGGTCATATGGTAGTTCTGGCATATTGAGTTCAGTACTTTAACAGCCTCATCTTTTAGGATTTGAAATAGCTCAGCTGAAATTCTATCACCTCCACTAGCTTTGTTCATACTGATGCTTCCTAAGGCCCACTTTACTTCGCACTCCAGGATGTCTGGATCTAGGTGAGTTCTTGCCTCCCTACTTTTGCATTCCCCAGTCTCCTATGATGAAAAGGACATCTTTTTTTTTTTGGTTTAGTTCTAGAAGTTCTAGAAGTAGAAAAACATCTACTTCATTGACTACACTAAAGCCTTTGACTGTGTGGATCACAGCAGACTATGGAAAATTCTTAAAGAGTTGGGAATACCAGACCACCTTACCTGCCTCTTGAGAAAACTGTATTCAGGTCAAGAAGCAACAGTGCCGGACTTGGAACAATGGACTGGTTCCAAATTGGAAAAGGAGTATGTCAAAGCTGTATATTTTCACTCTGCTTATTTAACTTATTGCAGAGTACATTATGCGAAATGTTGGGCTGGAATCAAGATTCCTGGGAGAAATACCAATAACCTCAGATATGCAGGTGACACCACCCTTATGGCAGAAAGTGAAAAGGAACTAAAGACCCTTTTGATGAAGGTGAAAGAGGAGAGTGAAAAAGTTGTCTTAAAACTCAGCATTCAGAAAAAGAAGATCATGGTATCTGGTCCCATCACTTCATGGCAAATAGATGGGGAAACAATGGAAACAGTGACAGACTTTATTTTCTTGGGCTCTAGAATCACTGCAGATGGTGACTGCAGCCATGAAATTAAAAGAATCTTGCTCCTTGGAAGAAAAGCTATGTCAGACCTAGACAGCATATTAAAAAGCAGAGACATCACTTTACTGACAAAGTAAATAGTCATGTATGGATGTGAGTGTTGGACCATAAAGAAAGCTAAGTGCTGAAGAATTGATGCTTTTGAACTGTGGTGTTGGAGAAGACTCCTGAGAGTCCCTTGACTGATGCTGAAGCTCCAATACTTTGGCCACCTGATGGGATGATGCTGGGAAAGATTTAAGGCAGGGGAACTGGGTGACAGAGGATGAGATGGTTGGATGGCATCACTACCTTGATAGACATGAGTTTGAGTAAGCTCTGGGAGTTTGTGATGGACAGGGAAGCCTGGCGTGCTGTAGTCCATGGGGTCACAAAGAGTTGGACACGAGTGAGCGACAGAACCGAACGACATGGTATTTCTATTTTTAGTTCTTTTAGGAACCTCCATGCTATTCTCCATAGTGTCTGTATCAATTTGCATTCCCACCAACAGAGTAAGTGGGTTTCCTTTTCTCTACACCCTCTCCAGTATTTACTGTTTGTAGAGTTTTTAATAATGGCCATTCTGACTGATGTCAGGGGGTATGTCATTGTACTTTTGATTCACATTTCCTTAATAATTCTTGACGTTGAGCATCTTTTCATGTGTCTATTGGCCATTTGTATGTCCTCTTTGGAGAAATCTCTATTTAGGTCTTCTACCCGTCTTTTGATTGGGTTGATTGTTTTTTGTTTTTTTTTGGTATTGAACTGCATGAGCTCTTTTTGTATTTTGGAGATCAATCCTTTGTCAGTTGCTTCATTTGCAAATATTTTCTCCCATTATGAAGATTGTCTTTTCATCTTGATTATGGTTTCCTTCACTGTGCAAAAACTTTTAAATTATCTCCCATTTGTTTATTTTTATTTGTATTTTCATTACCCTAGAAGGTGGCTCAGAAAAGATCTTGCTGTGATTTATTTTCAAGAGTGTTCTGCCTCTGTTTTCCTCGAAGAGTTTTATAGTGTCCAGCCTTACATTTAGGTATTTAATCCATTTTCAGTTTTTATTTTTCTGTTTCGTGTTATGGAATGTTCTAATTCCATTATTTTCCATGTAGCTGTCCAGTTTTCCCATCACTTACTGAAGAGACTTGTCTTTTCTCCATTATGTATTGTTGCCTCCTTTATCACAGATTCAGTTCAGTTCAGTCGCTCAATCGTGTCCGACTCTTTGCGACCCCATGGATCGCAGCACACCAGGCCTCCCTGTCCATTACCAACTCCCGGAGTTCACTCAGACTCACGTCCATTGAGTCAGTGATGCCATCCAGCCATCTCATCCTCTGTTGCAGATTAGATGATCATATATGCATTGGTTTATCTCTAGTCTTTCAATCCTGTTTCATTGCTCTACAGTCCTGGTTTTGATGTCACTGCCGTCTTGATTGGGGCTTCCTTCATGGCTGAGTTGTAAAGAATCTGCCTGCCAGTGCAGGAGACTTGAGTTGGATACCTGGGTTGGAAAGATCCCCTGGAGAGGGAAATGGCAGCCCTCTCCAGTATTCTTTCCTGGGAAATCCCCCATGGAGGCTGACAGGCTGCAGTCCATGGGGTCACAAAGGAGTCAGACATGACTTAGCGACTGAACAGTAAACAACGGTCTTTGATTACTGTAGCTTTGTAGTATAGTATGAAGTCAGGGAGCCTGATTCCTCTAACTCTTTCTCTCTCAAAATTGCTTTGGCCTTTCAGGGTCTTTTGTGTTTCCATACAAATTATAAAAGTTTTTGTTCTAGTTCTATGAAAAATGCCATTAGTAATTTGATAGGGGTTGCATTGGATATGTAGATTGTTTTGGGTAGTATAGTTATGTTCACAATATTCTTCTGATCCAAGAACATGGTAATCTCTCCATCTGTTTGTGTTGCTTTTGGTTTCTTTCATTAGTATATTATAGATTTCTGAGTACAGGTGTTTTGCATCCTTAGATAAGTTTATTTGTAGCGATTTTATTTTTGTTGCAAAGGTAAATGGGATTGTTTACTTAATTTCTGTTTCCAGTCTTTCATTGATGGTGTATAGGAATGCCAGAGATTTCTGTGTATTAATTTTATACTCTGCAGGTTTACCAAATTCATTGATTTGTTGCTGCTGTTGTTATTTAGTCGCTAAGTTGTATCCAACTCTTTGCTACCCCATGGACTGTAGCTCTCTAGGTTCCTATGTCTTTCAGTATCTCCCAGAGTTTGCTCAGATTCATGTCATTGAGTCAGTCATGCTATCCAACCATCTCTTCCTCTTCCGTCCTCTTCTCCTCCTACCCTCCATCTTTCCCAGCATCAGGGTCTTTTCCAGTGAGTTGGCTCTTCACATCAGTGGCTAAAGTATTGGAACCTCATAATCAGTCCTTCCAATAAGTATTCAGGCTTGATTCCCTTTTGCATTGACTGGTTTATCTCCTTGCAGTCCAAGGGGACTCTCAAGAGTCTTCTCCAGCAGCATAATTCAAAGTATTAATTCTTTGGCGCTCAGCCTTCTTTAGTCTAAATCTCACATCCATCCAAGACTACTGGGAAAACCACGGTTTTGACTATATGGACCTTTGTAAGCAAAGTGATGTCTCTGCTTTTTAATAGGCTGTCTAGATTTGTCATAGCTTTCATTCCAAGGAGCAAGCATCTTTTAATTTCCTGGCTGCGGTCACTGTCCAGAGTGATTTTAGAGTCCAAGAAAATAAAATCTGTCACTGCTTTCATTTTTTCCCCTTCTATTTGCCATAAAGTGATGGGACCAGATGCCATGATCTTATATTTTTGAATGTTGAGTTTTAAGCCAGCTTTTTGACTCTCCTCTTTCACCTTCATCAAGAAGCGCTTTAGTTTTTCTTCACCTTCTGCCATTAAAGTGGTATCATCTGCATACGTGAGGTTGTTGATATTTCTCCTGGCAGTCTTGATTGTAGCTTGTTAAATAAGTAAGCAGGGTAACAATATGCAGCCTTGTCGTATTTCTTTACCAGTTTTGACCAGTCTGTTGTTCCATGTCTGATTCTAACTGTTGCTTCTTGACCTGCATACAGATTTTTGGAAGAGACAGGTTAGGCAATCTGGTACTCCCATCTCTTTAAGAGTTTTCCACAATTTGTTGTGATCCACAGAGTCAAAGGCTTTAGTGTAGTCAGTGAAGCAGTAGTAGTGTAGCTTGGAATCACTTTCTTTCTCCACGGTCTAGTGAATGTTGACAATTTGATCTCTGGTCAAATTAGAAGAGGGTGTTTGCTACGACCAGTGTGTTCTCTTGACAAAACTCTGTGAGCCTTTACCCTGCTTCATTTTGTACTCCAAGGCTAAACTTGCCTGTTATTCCGGGTATTCTTCTTGACTTCCTACGTTTGCACACCAGTCTCCTGTGATGACAGTTTTTTTTGTTGTTGTTGTTAGTTCTAGAGGATGTTGTAGATCTTCATAGACCTGGTCAAGTTCAGCTTTTTTTGGCACCACTAGTTGGGGCATAGATTTGGATTTCTGTGATTTTGAATCATTTGTCTTGGAAAGGAACTAAGATCATTCTGTCGTTTTTAAATTTGCACCCAAGTACTGCATTTCAAACTCTTGTTGACTATGAGGACTTCTCCATTTCTTCTATGGGATTCTTACCCACAATAGATCAGTAGTTTTCTGGTGGTATCTTTAGGATTGTCTATATAAAGTGTCATGTCATCTGCAAGCAGTGACAGGTTTACTACTTATTTTTCAATTTGGATTTCTTTAATTTCTGTTTATTCTCTGCCATGGCTAGGACTTCCAAATGATGTTGATTAATAGTGATGAGAGTGGACATTCTTGTCTTGTTCCTGATCTTAGAGAAAATGCTTTCAGTTTTTCACCATTGAGAATGATGTTTGCTGTCAGTTTGTCATACTTGGCCTTTCTTATGTTGAGGTAGATTTTATCTTTTTGCCATAAATGGGTGTTGAATTGCGTCAGAGGCTCTTTCTCCATCAAAATAGATTTTTGTGGCATTTTTATTCTTTCATTTGTTAATATGCTGTATCACATTAAGCAGTCCCCAACCTTTTTGGCCCCAGGAACTGTTTTGTGGAAGACAGTTTTTCCCACAGACCCAGGGTGGGAGATGGTTTCGGGATGATTGAAGCATATCACTTTTATTGTGTACTTTATTTCTATCATTATTATGTCAGCTCCATCTCAGTTTCTGGGTCACCTACGCAGCGGTATTAGATTTGATTATATCACAAAGCCACCCCTCCTCCTATCCCTTTGCCATTTCTTCTGTCTTTGGATGTAAAATACCTCTTTTGGTAGGTTCCAGTCTTTTTTGTTGATGGTTATTCAGCAAGTAGTTCTAATTATATTTCATGAAGAAGGTGAGTTCAAGTTGTTTTACTCTAGCATCTTGTTTCCCTTCTTTTCCCTGGTGGTCTGTCTTATTAGTTGGATGTTCTGATTCAGTGGGTCATGGGTCTCAGACTTAGCATTTGGGAACTTCTTAGATTAGCAGTCAATGCCACTAGTCTCCTGACTACACTTTAGACAGAAAGAAGTTTTTAGGTTAGATGAAAGAGGAGGTCAACAGGATGGTGTCATGAAAGCAAATATAAAACAGTATTTCAAAAAGGAGGAAGTGTTCTGATCCTTTGGTGAGTAAGAAAGCTGAAGATAGACACGTCTTTTAGATTTTGTGACGTGAAGGTGTCTGGTCATCTTGAAAAAGAGAAGCTTTAATGGACTGTTTGGATAGAAGCCAAAAGTAATAATGTGAAGGCAGTAAATAAAGAGAATACTTTCTAGAAGTTCTGTTAAAAAGCAGAGAAATAAGTGATGCACTAAAAGGAGGTAGAATTGAGTAAGTTTGTTAATGGAAATAATTCAGTAGAGGGAAGCTGATGTTACAGAAGCAAGAAAACATTCCTGCAAGTACAAAACCTGTGAAAAGGGAGAAGAGATATAGTCCAGACCTGGTGGGAATAGTGAATTTCTTCTGTCAAAAGATGGTACAGCTGGAACATGGACTTGAATTAGATAAAGACAGGTTTATAGATTTGGGAGTAAAGATAAGATTATCTGATTTCTTAAATTGATGTATAGTTGATTTACAGTGTTATATTAGTTTCAGGTGTACAACATGATTTGATATTTTTATAGATTATACTTAAAATTATAATAAGATCCTGATTGTATTCCCTGTGCTCTACAGTACATCTTTGTATCTTAGTTTATACCTAGTAGCTTGTACCTCTTGATTCCCATTTCTGTATCTTGTTCCTTCCTCAAATCCTTCCTCTCCAGCAACCATCTGTTTGTTCTATGAATCTGTGATTGTTTCTGTTTGGCTGTGTTTCCTCATTTGTTTTTTAAATTCCGAATATATGTGAATCATATAGTATTTGTCTGACTGATTTTACTTAGCATAATACCATTTGGGTCATCCATTTTGTAAGAAATGACAAGATTTCATTCTTTTTTATGGTTGAGTAATATTTATCCATCTATCAATGGTGCTTTGTTTCCATATCTTGGGTATTGTAAACAATGCTTCAGTGAAAATAAGGGTACATGTATCATTATGAATTAGTGTTTTCATTTTCTTCAAATAAATACTGAGGAGTGGAAATGCTGGATTATATGATGGTTCTATTTTTAATTATTTGAGGAATCTCCATAGTGTTTTCATAGTAAATCCTTACCAATTTATATTCCTACAATCAGTGTACCAGTGTTCCCTTTTCTCCACATCCTTGCCAGCACTGATAATTTGTTGTCTTTTTTATGACAGCCATTCTTGAGATGAGGTAGTATCTCGTGGTTTTCTAAAAAAATTTTATTGAAGTATAGTTGCTTTACAGTGGTGTGTTAGTTTCTCATTATGGTTTTGGTTTGTATTGCCCTGATGATTACTGATGTTGAGCATCTTTTCATGTGCCTATTGGTTATCTGTAAAGTCATCTTTGTAAAAATGTCTGTTCGGATTTTTGCCCATTTTTAAATCAGGTTGCTTGTTTTCTTGTCAGTTTGTGTGATCTCTTTATATATTTTGGATAGCAACCCCTTATGAGAGTGGTCCCCACCTTTTTGGCACTAGGAACTGTTTTCATGGAAGACAGTTTCTCTAGGGACTGAGGTAGGGGGATGGTTTTGGGATGACTCAAGTGCGTTATATTTATTGTGCACTTTATTTCTAGTTTAATGCTGCTGCTGATCAGACAGGAGGTACTGGTCCATGGCTCCAGAGATTTGGGACCCCTGCCTTATTGGATGTATCATTTGCACATATCTTCTTCCATTTAGTAGCTTGTGTTTGGATTTTGTTGATTTTATTTACTGTGCTAAGTTTTTAAGTTTTAATAAACTCTCATTTGGTTATTTTTGCTTTTGTTTCCCTTGCCTGATGAGACAGATCCAAAAAAATATTACTAAGACTTAGGTCAAAGAATGTACTGCCCATGTTTTCCTCTAGTGGTTTTAAAGTATCTGGTCTTACATTTAGGTCTTTAATCCATTTGAGTTTATTTTTTTGTATAATCTTTGTAAGTGTTCTAATTTCATTCTTTTATGCATAGCTGTGCAGTTTCCTCAGCACAGCTATTGAAGAGACTGTCTCTTCCTAATTATATATTTTTGCCTTCTTTGTCATGAATTAATCAACCATATGTGAATGGCTTTTTTGGGGGGATCTCTTTTCTCCCACATTTCTCTATGTTTGCTTTTGTACCAATATCATACTGTTCTGACTACTGTAGTTTGTAGTATAGGCTAAAATCAGAGAGCATAATACTTTGACCTTACTACTTATTTCTCAAGATTACTTTGGCTACTTGGATCTTTTGTGATTCCATACCGATTTTAGGATTATTGTTTTGGTTCTGTGAAAAGTGTCATGGATAGTTTGGAGATTGTTTTAAATCTGTAAATTGCATTGACAGAAGTATGGACAGAAGAATTGTAACAAAATTCTTCCAATCCATGAACATGGGATGTCTTCCCATTTATTTGTATTATAGTATCTTCAGTTTCTTTCATCAGTGTCTTAGAGTTCTCATGGTGTAGGTTTTTTAGCTCCTTGGTTAAGTTTATTTCCAGGTGTATTATTCTTTTTTTGATGTGATTGTAAATGGAATTGTTTCTTGCTTTCTATTTTTGATACTCCAATGCTAGTGTTTAGAAAAGCAACAGGTTTTTGTGTATTAGTCTGGTATCCTGCAATTAATTTATTTCTAATAGCTTTTTGGTGAAGTCTTTAGGTTTTTTTTTTTTTTATGTAATAGCATGTCATACACAAATAATGACAGTTTTACTTCCTCCCTTACAATTTGGATGCTTTTTATTTCTTTTTTTCCCTTTAATTGCAGTGCCTAGGACTTTCAATAACTTGTTACGTAGAAGTGGTGAGAGTGGGCATCCTTACCTTGTTCCTGATTTTAAAAGAAAATCTTTCAGTTTTTCACCACTGGATATGATACTAGGTGTGGGTTTGTCATATACGGCCTTTATTATGTTGAGATGTGTTCTCTCTGTACCAACTTTTCTAAGAGTTTTTAATCGTGATTGGGTATTGAATTCTTGTCAAATGATTTTTCTATATCCATTGAGATGGTTGAGGCTTCCTCGGTGACTCAGTGGTAAAGAATTTGCCAACCAAACAAGAGAAGTGGGTTCGATCCCTGGGTTGGGAAGATCCCGTGGAAAGGAAATGGCAGCCCATTCCAGCTTTCTTGCCTGGGATATCCCATGGACAGAGGAGCCTGGCAGGTTACAGTCCAGGTTACAACCCAAATAATTGGATATGACTTAGTAACTAAACAGTAATTGATATGATCATGTGATTTTTTTTATCCTTTCTATATAATATGTTATAGCACACTGATTTGCAGATACTGAACCTGAACTGTCCTTGCATCTCTAGAATAAATTCCACTTGATCATGATATATGATCCAGTTTGTATATTGTTTGCTAGTATTTGTTGATTATTTTGCATCTATATTAATTAGGGATATTGGCTTGTAATTTTTTTGTAGTGTCTTCATCTAGTTTTGGTATAAGGGTAATGGTGGCCTTGTAGAATGAATTTGGGAATGTTTCTGCCTCTCTAGTGTTTTGAGTAGTTTGAGAAGATAGGATTAACATACAAAGAATGATTAACTCTTCCTATATGTTTGATAGAATTACTCTGTGAAGCTGTCCAGTCCTGGACTTCTGTTGGGAGTTTGTGATTACTGATTAAATTTAAATACTGAATAATTTAGTCCCTTCAGATTATCTATTTATTTTTCTCCTTTCCACTTAAGGTCAATTTATTCTTTATTTTTAATTTTTTTTTAATTTATTTTTCATTGGAGGATAATTGCTTTACAATGTTCTATTGATTTCTGCTGTACAACAGTGTGAATCAGCCATAAGTATACATACGTCCACTCCTTCTTGAACCTTCCTCCCACCCCACCCCTCTAGGTTGTCGCATGGAGCACTGAGTTGAACTCCCTGTGTTATACTACAACGTCCCACTAGCTATCTATTTTGCATATGGTAATATACATGTTTCAGTGCTACTCTCTAATTGTCCCATCCTTTCCTTCCCTCACTGTGTCCACAAGTCTGTACTCTATATCCTTGTCTCTATTCCTGCCCTGTAAATAGGTTCATCAGTACCATTCCTCTAGATTCTGTATGTATACATTAATGTATGATACTTGTTTTTCACTTTCTGACTTCACTCTTTAACAGGCTCTAAGTTCATCCACCTCAATTTAGCTGATTCATATTTGTTCCCTTTTATGGCTGAGTAATATTCCATTGTGTATATGTATCACATCTTCTTTATCTATTCATTTGTCAGTGGATGTCTAGGTTGCTTCCATGTCCTGGTTATTGTAAATAGTGTTGTAGTGAAGATTGTGGTACATGTCTTTTTGAATTTTGGATTTCTCAGGTTTTTTTAAAATTTTTACTGAAGTATAGTTGACTTCCAGTATTATCTTAGTTTTGGGTGTATAGCAAAGTGATTTGGTTGTCTGTGTGTACTCTTTTTCAGATTCTTTTCCCTTACAGGTTACTACAAAATATCAAATATAACTCCCTGTGCTATTATATAGTAAGTCCTTGTTGGTTATCTCTTTTATATATAATAGTATGTATATATTAATACCAAATTCCTAATTTATCCCTCCCCCACCCCTTTCCCCTTTAGTAGCCATAAATTTGTTTTCTATGTCTGTGGGTCTATTTCTGTTTTGTAAATAAATTCATTTGTTTGTGTGTATGTATACACACACACATATATATATTTTAGATTCTAGATATAAGCTATATCATATGATATTTGTCTTTCTCTGACTTCACTTAGTATGATAATCCTAGATCATCCATGTTGCTGCAAATAGCATTATTTCATTTTTATGGCTGAGTCGTATTCGTGCGTGTCTGTGTGCATCTCACATCTTCTTTTGTCTGTTGATTGACATTTAGGTTGCTTTCATGACTTGTTTATTGTAAATAGTGCTGCAGTGAACTGTGGGGTGATAATCTTTTTGAATTATTCAAAATTTTTGAATTTTTCTGGATGTATTCTCAGTAGTGGGACTGCAGAATCATATAGTAGCTTTGTTTTAAATTTTTAAGGATCCTCCCTACTGCTCTCTGTAGTGGTTGTACCAATTTACATTCCTATCAACAGGGTAGGAGTGTTCTCTTTTCTCCACACACTCTTCAGGATTTATTATTTATAGATTTTTTTTATGATGGCCATTTTTACCAGTGTGGGGTGATACCTCATTGTAGTTTTCATTTGCATTTCCCTGATGAGTAGTGATATTGATCAATTTTTCATGTACTTTTTGGCCATCACTGTGTCTTCTTCTTTGGAGAAATGTCTATTTATGTCTTCTACCCAGTTTTTTTATTAGATTGTCTTATATACACATACATATATATTGAGCTGCTTGAGCTGTTTATATATTTTGGAGATTTAATCCCTTGTCAGTTGCTTCATTTGCAAATATTTTCTTCCATTCTGAGAGTTGTCTTTTTGTCCTGTTTATGGTTTCTTTTGCTGTGCAAAAGCTTTTTAGTTTAATTAGGTCCCATTTGTTATTTTTGTTTTTCCATTATTCTAGCAGATGGATCCAAAAATGATATTGCTGTAATTTATGTCAAAGAGTTTTCTGTTGTGTTTTCCTTTGGTAGTTTTATAGTATCTGGTCTTACATTTAGATCTTTAATCCATTTTGAATTTGTTTTTGTGTATAGTCCTAGAGAATGTACTAATTTAATTCTTTTACATGTAGCTGTGCAATTTTTCCAACACTACTGATTGAAGAGACTGTCTCTTCCTCATTATATATTTTTGCCTCCTTTGTCATGTATTGATCAAACATATGTGCATGGTTTTCTTTTGGGGATCTCTGTTCTGTGCCATTGCTCTATGTGTCTGTTTTTGTGCCAGTATCATACTGTTTTGATCACTGTAGTTTTGTGGTATAGTTTTAAGTCAGGGAGCCTGATTATTCCAGCTGTTTTTCTTTCACAAGTTTGCTTTAACTTCTTGGGTCCATCCAAGAAAAACTTTGTGTTTCCATCCAAGTTAAAATTTTTTTTCTAGTCCTGTGAAAAATGCCATTGGTAATTTGATAGGGATTGCAATTGAATCTGTAGATTGCCTTGGATAGTACAGTCATTTTGATGATATTGATTCTTCCAATTCATGGACATGGTATACTATATATTTTTCATCTGTTTGTGTCATCTTTAGTTTCTTTCATCAGTGTGTTCTCCTTAGGTAGGTTTATTTTTAGGTATTTAGTTCTTTTTGATGGTACATGGGATTGTTCCTTTATTTTCTGTTTCTGGTCTATCATTGTTAGTATATAGAAATTTAACAGATTTCTGAGTATTAATTTTGTAATTTTGCAACTTTACTAAATCCATGGATGCACTCTAGTAGTTTTCTGATAGTGTCTTTAGGATTTTCTACGTGTAGTATAATGGCATCAGCAAACAGTGACAGTTTTATTTCTTTTCTTCTCTGATTTCTGTGGTTTGGACTCTAAAACTTTGTTGAATAACATCCTGTCTTGTTTCTGATTTTAGAGGAGATGCTTCCAACTTTTCAGAAAATAAAATTGATAAGCCTTTAGCCAGACTCATCAAGAAAAAAAGGGAGAGGACCCAAATTTTTTAAATTATAAATTAAAAAGAAGTTACAACCAATACCATAGAAATGCAAGGGGCCATAAGAGATTATTCCAAGCAACTATACGCCATTAAAATGGGCAACCTAGAAAAAAATGGACAAATTCTTAGAAAGGTACAGTCTCCTATAACTGAACCAGGAAGAAATAGAAAACATGAACAGACCAGTTACAAATACTGATGTTTAATCTTTGATTAACAAGTTCCCCAAAAGCAAAAGTCCTAGACCTGATGGCTTCACAGGTAAATTCTATCCAATTTTAGGGAACAGTTAACACCTAGCCTTCTTAAACTATTCCAGAAAGTTCAGAAGAAAGAACACTTCCAAACTCATTCTATGAAACCGTTAATCACCCTGATACCAAAACCAGACAAAGATCTGCAAAAAACATCAGCCAATATCACTATTAATAATATACTTAGATAAAAAATAATTAACACTAGCAAATGGAATCCAACAATATATTAAATTGATCATACACCATGATCAAGTGGGATTTATCTCAGGGATGCAGGGACTTTTCAGTATCCATAAACCAGTCAATGTGATAGAATATGTTAATAAATTGAAGAATAAAAACCTTATCATCTCAATAGATGCAGAGTACCTTTTGGTAAAATTCAACATCCATTTGTTAAAAAAGCTATAGACAAATGGGTGTAGAGGGGACCTACCTTAACATAATAAAGACTATATATGACAGACCCACAGCTAACATTATACTCAACAGATTCTTTCTTTCTGGTTCAGTCTTGGATGATTGTATGATTCTAGGAGTTTATCCATTTTTTTAAAGGTTGTCCAGTTTGTTGGCATGTAACTATTCATAGTATCCTCATGATTGTTTGTATTTCTGTAATATCAGTTGTAATCTCTTTCACTTTTTTCTCTTGTGTCCTCTTTTTTTTTTTTTAATAAACCTGGCGAAAGACTTATCAACTTTGTTTTTAAAAAATCAGCTCTTGTTTTCATTGATCTATTTTTTTAGTCTCTGTTTTCTCTTTTTGATTTTTATTATTTCTTTCCTTATACAGACTTTGGGCTTTGTTCTTTTTCTAATTTCTTAGATGGTAGATTACGTTAGGTTGAGATTGTTGTTTCTTCAGGTATGCCTATGGCAACCCACTCCAGTACTCTTGCCTGGAAAATCCCATGGACGGAGGAGCCTGGTAGGCTGCAGTCCATAGGGTCGCTGAGGATTGGACACAACTGAGCGACTTCACTTTCACTTTTCACTTTCCTGTATTGGAGAAGGAAATGGCAACCCACTCCAGTGTTCTTGCCGGGAGAATCCCAGGGACGGGGGAGCCTGGTGGGCTCCTGTCTTATGGGGTCGCACAGAGTCAGACACGACTGAAGTGCTTAGCAGCAGCAGCATATTGCTATAAACATTCATCTTAGAATTATTTTTGCTGTGTGTCATAGATTTTAGAAAGTTGTGCTTCTGTTTTTATTTGAGTTTGATATTTTCTAATTTCCTCTTTGATTTCTTCATTGACATATTGGTGGTTTTAGTAGCATGTTGTTTAGTCTCCACATGTTTGTTCTTTTCTCATTTTTCTTCCTGTAATTGATTTTAATTTCATACTGTTGTGGTTAGAAAAGATACTTGGTATAATTTCTGTATCTTATAGTCAGTGAGACTTGTTTGTGGCCCAGCATGTGATCCATCCTGGAGAACATTGCATGTGTATTCTGATTTTGCATGAAATGTCATGTAGATATCTATTAAGTATAACTAGTTTACAGTGTCATTATTAACTTTTCCTTATTGAAATCCAGTGTTTCCATATTTTCTGTCTGGATAATCTGTCTGTTGATGTAAGCTGGGTGTTAAAGTCTCTGCTCTTGTTTATTGTTCTCAGTTTTTCCCTTCATTTGCTTTATATACTTAGGTATTTATATATTATAAGGTACTTCTTATATATAATATGGTATATTATACTATATATAAGGTACTTGTATATTATTATATATAAGTTATATAGGATTAACTAGCATTATATTCTCTTTTTTATTTATCCCTTTATCAGTATATAATGCCCTTCGGTGTTTTTTGTTATAGACTGATTTATAATCCACTTTGTCTTATGTGAGTATTGCTACTCTAACTTTCTTGTCATTTACATTTGTGTGAAATATCTTTTTCTATACCCTGATTTTCAGTCTGTGTCTTTTGTTCTTGTTTGGAAGAATTAATATTGTTAAAATAACCGTATTACCTGAAATAATCTATAGATTCAATGCAGTCCCTACCAAAATACTCATGACTTTTTTCACAAAAATAGAGCAACCCCCAAATTTATACAGAATCAGAGTTTTGAAAAAATAAAGCAATATTTGTTAAGAACAACAAAGCTGGAGGTATGCCTGATTTCAGTCTATGTTACAAAGCTATAGTAAACAAAACTGTTATGGTATTGGCATAAAAACAGTGACACAGGTCAGTGGAGCAGCATAGAGAACCTTGGGTAAACTCAGGCACATATGGTCAATTAATTTATGACAAAAGGATCAAGAATATACAGTGGGAAAAATAACAGTCTCCTGAGTAAATGATGTTGAGACAATTAAACGGCCATGTTTAAAAGAATGGAACTGAACCACTATTTTACACCATACACAGAAATTAACTTAAAGACTTGAATATAAGTCTAAAAACCTTAAAACTCCTAGAATAAAACACAGGTGGTAAATTTCTGATGTTGATCTCGGTGTTATTTTTGAATCTTACTTCAAAGGCAATGACAGCAAAAGCAAAAATAAACAAATGAGATTATAAACCAAAAAGCTTCTGCACAGGGAATGATACCAGTAACAAAATAAAAAGCCAGCCTATTGAATGGGAGATGGTATTTGCAAATTGTATATTGAATAAGGGGTTGATTTCTAAAATATATAAAGAACTAATACAAGTCAATAAAATATCCAGTTAGGAAAATGGATCTGAATAGACATTTCAAAAATGACATAGAGATGTCCAACAAACACATGAAAAGATGCTCAACATCCCTAATCATCAAAGAAGTGTAAACCAAAACCACAAAGAGATATCACCTTACACTTATTAGAATGGTTACTCTCAAAAGGAGAAGAAATAGCAAATGTTGGCAAGGATGTGAATAAAAGAAAACTCTAATGCACTGTTGATGAGAATGTAGATTGCTGCAGCCATTGTGGAAAACAGTATAGAGGTTCCTTGAAAAATTAAAAATAGAACTACATATGATCCAGCAATATGACTTCTGTTATTTATTCAAAGAAAATAAAAACACTAATTTGAAAAGATACATGCACCCCAGTGTTCAAAACAGCATTATTTACAATAGCTGACATATATAAACAACCTAAGTTTCCATCATTGGATGAGTGGATAGAGAAGATATGATGAATATGTACAATGGACTACCATTGCTGCTGCTGCTGCTGCTAAGTCGCTTCAGTCGTGTCCGACTCTTTGTGACCCCATAGATGGCAGCCCACCAGGCTCCCTTGTCCCTGGGATTCTCCAGGCAAGAACACTGGAGTGGGTTGCCATTTCCTTCTCCAATGCATGAAGGTGAAAAGTGAAAGTGAAGTTGCTCAGTCCTGTCCGACTCTGAACGACCCCATGGACTGCAGCCTACCGGGCTCCTCCATCCATGGGATTTTCCAGGCAAGAGTACTGGAGTGGGGTGCCATCACCTTCTCTGGACTACCATTCAGCTGTACTAAAGAATGAAATCTTGCCATTTGAGACAACATGGATAGACCTTGAGAGTATTGTGCTAAGTGAAATAAGACAGAATCAAAGACTGTGTAATTTCACTTATTTGTGGAATCTGAAAAAACAGACAAATCAAACCAAACTCATAGGTACAGAGAAAAGATTGATGGTTGCCAGAGTTGGAGGGGGCGGTTGGAGGGTAAGCAAAATGGGTGGAGATCAAGAAATATAATTTCCAGTCATTATATAAATAAGCTTTTGGGAGGTAATAACATCATGATCAATAATTGTTGTTGTTCAGTTGCTGAGTCATGTCCAACTCTTTGGACCCCAGGGAGTGCAGCATGCCAGGCTTCCTTGTCCTTTACCATCTCCCTGAGGCCTCTCAAACTCATGTCCACTGAGTCAGTGATGCCATCCAATCATCTCATCCTCTGTTGTCCAAATCTCCTGCCCTCAATCTTTCCCAGTATCAGGGTCTTTTCCAGTGAGTCGAGTCTTCACATCATGTGGCCAAAGTATTGGAACTTCACCTTCAGCCTCAGTCCAATGAATATTCAGGGTTGATTTCCTTTAGGATTGACTGGCTTGATAGCCTTGCTATCCAGGGGACTCTCAGAAGTCTTCTCTAGCACTGCAGTTTAAAAACATCAGTTCTTTAGCACTCAGCTTTCTTTATGGTCCAGGCCTCACATCTGTACCTGACTACTGGAAAAACCATAGCTTTGACTGTATTGCTTTGTTGGCAAAGTGATGTCTCAGCTTTTTAATACACTGTCTAGGTTTGTCATAGCTTTTCTTCCAAGGAGCAAGCATCTTTTAATTTTATGGCTGTAGTCACCATCCACAGTGATTTTAGAGTCTAAGAAAATAGTCTGTCACTGTTTCTATTGTTTCCCCATCTATCTGCCATGAAGTGATGGAACCAGATGCCATGATCTTCATTTTTTGAATGTTGAGTTTTAAGCCAAATTTACTACTCTCCTCTTTCACCTTGATCAAGAGGCTCTTTAGTTTCTCTTTGCTTTCTGCCATAAGGGTGGTGTTATCTGCATATCTGAGGTTATTGGTGTTTCTTCCAGCAGTCTTGATTCCAGCTTGTACTTCATCCAGCCCGGCATTTCGCATGATGTACTGTGCATATGAGTTAAATAAACAGGATGACAATATACAGCCTTGACATACTCCTTTCCCAGTTGGGAACCAGTCTGTTGTTCCATGTCCGGTTCTAACCACTGCTTCTTGACCTGCATACAGGTTTCTTAGGAGGCAGGTAAGGTGATCCCATCTCTTTAAGAATTTTCCACAGTTTGTTATGATCCACCCAGTCAAAAGCTTTAATGTAGTCATTGAAGCAGAAGTAGATGTTTTTCTGGAATTCTCTTGCTTTTTCTGTGATCCAGCAGATGTTGGCAATTTGTTCTCTGGTTCTTCTGCCTTTTATAAATCCAGCTTGAATATCTGGAAGTTCTCGGTTCATGTACTGTTGAAGCCTTACTTGGAGAATTTGAGCATTACTTTGCTAGCATGTGAAGTGAGTTCAGTTTGTGTGGTGGTTTGAACATTTTTTGGCATTGCCTTTCCTTGGGATTGGAATGAAAACTGACCTTTTCCAGTCCTTTGGCCACTGCTGAGTTTCATATTTGCTGGCATGTTGAGTGCAGCACTTTCATAGCATCATCTTTTAGGATTTGAAATAGCTCAACTGGAATTCTATCACCTTCACTGTGTGTGTTTGTAGAGATGCATCCTAAGGCCCACTTGACTTCATATTCCAGGATGTCTGGCTCTAGGTGAGTGATCATACCTCGTGGTTATCTGGGTCATGAAGATCTTTTTTGTACAGTTCTTCTGTGTATTGTTGCCACCTCTTCTTAATAGCTTCTGCTTCTGTTAGATCCATGCCGTTTCTGTCCTGTATGGTGCCTATCTTTGCATGAAATGTTCCCTTGGTATCTAATTTTCTTGAAGAGATGTCTAGTCTTTCCCATTCTGTTGGTCAATAATATTCTGTTGCAACATTTAAAGTTGCTGAGAAATTAGCTCTTATAAGTTCTCATCAGAAGAAAAAAATTTTTTTGTAATTTTCTGTGGTGACAGATGGTAAATAGACTTACTGGGGTGATCATTTTGCAGTGCCACAGGTGTCAAATCATACCTGAAACTAATGTATGTCAGTCATACCTTTTGTTGCTGTTGTTTAGTCCCTCAGTCATGTCTGACCTTGTGAGACCCCACTGACTGTAGCCCGCCAGGCTCCTCTGTCCATGGAATTCTCCAGGTAAAAATACTGGAGTGGGTTGTCGTGCCTTCCTCCACAGGATTTTCCCAACCCAGGGACTGAACTCTTGTTTCCTGCATTGGCAGGCAGATTCTTTACCTCTGAGTCATTAGGGAAGACCCAATTATACCTTAATAGGAATACAAAAGAAAGGTGTGGGAAGGCTGTAGATAATGGGAATTTGAAATTATCAAGAGCATAAATTGTATTTTAGGATTGACTGATAGCATTGAGGGCTCATTTTGAGGGTTAGCACTCTTAATTAGGCTTGGTTACAGTTGTATTCTAGTAATATCATGGTTCAGCATGTGTACATGTGGAAAGGTTTGAACTAGTTGAGTAAGATGGGGGAAAGATATTTTTGACTGTCAGCAAGGGGGTGATTATAATCCATGAAATTTAACTTGTTCAAAAGTGGAGTGAAGGTAGGTGGTGGGTAGTGGCAAAAGCAATGAGGTCTACAGATCCATTATGCATGATAGGAAAAGAAATGCTGGAGAGGGTAGGGTTCCAGAGTTAAAGGGGCCTGGAAGTGAGTGAGTGAGATGCTTAAACATGAGATTCTAGAGCTGTTGCTATGGGTAGGATTTTGGTATACTATGAAGCTGAGTGAGCTTCCCAGGTGGCTCAATGGTAAAAAAAAAAAAAAAAAAAAAATCTGCCTGCCAATGCAGGAGACTCGGGTTTGATCCCTAGGTTGGGAAGATCCCCTGGAGAAGGAAATGGCAACTCACTCCAGTATTCTTCCCTGGGAAATCCCTTGGACAGAGGAGCTTGATGGGCTGCTCTCCATGGGGTCACAAAAAGTCAGACACGACTGAGTGACCGAGCATGCATGTACATGAAATTGGGTGGCCAAGTTGGGACAGAGGGAAGCAGAGATTCCTGGAGGTAAGAATGTTAAAGCCGAGAGGAAAAAGATACTGTTCAGGTTAGCCACGAGAATGTTGCAGTCCCTGGGAATGATATCAGGCATTTTAGAGGAAGACAGTGAGCAATAAGCTATGGTTTTAGGTCAGCTGTTCTCAGCCACAGCTGCAACTTAAAATCCTCCAAGGAACTTTATAAGTAACCATGTTTGGGCGCTATCCTGAGGGTTTAGTTTAAGGAATCTGGAGTGGGACCTGGGCTATAGTATTTTAAAAGTTTCCCCAATGACTCTAATGTGCTCTGACATTCACAGACCACCACTGTGTATGATCAGGATGGTGATGGGCTTGAGGAAGGAGGATGGTTAGTGCAGCTGGGCAGCGTGAATTTTAAAGTGTCTGGACAGTGTGAAATAGAAATATGGAGAGATGGGTTGGAAATCTTAGAAGGGAACAAGGAGGAACTTTGTCAGCCTCCTGGCCCAGCCAGTAACTCCCAGAAGCCAGTGGCAAGTGGCCAGTGTTCTTGGAACCCAACGTTAACATACTGTTTCAGAGCAAGAGTTTGTTGTTAAAAGCAATTCTAGGCTAGAGGAGATGGTGACAGAGAAGGAAACGTCTGACAGGAAACTTCTTTTAGTGTACTGTGTGAATTCTAGTCACTAACTTCCGGTGACCTCAAATGCTAAACAAAGTAACAGTGACAAATTTGGTGTTGAATCACACAAACACCCTCTGTGGAAAAATGATGGCGGCATGAACTTTACTGGAGAGTAAATTTCTCCTAATTCAATGACTTTCAAAGTGAGATGGTTATTAAAATGCTAGTTTGACGGACCTTGCTCTGGATTTACCTGAGTGGGTACTTTTGATGACTTTTGACTCTGGTGATTCTTAGGTTCAAGAACCATCAAAGAATGTTTCAGTCTTGGCAGTGGATTAGAATTACTTGGGGAACTTGAAACAGCCCTGGAGTCGTACACGTCGGGCCAGTTAAATCAATCTCTGGAGGAGTGGAGTGGGGCATTGTTGTTTTTTTAGTTCCCTGCACAATTTAATGTGCAACTAAGGTTTCAAACTCATTGCTGTACACTCTGATTCTTACAGGAGAGACAGGTGTGTACCCTATTTTTTCCTCAGAGGCTGTATATATCATATATATGTTTATAAACTTCTCAGTCACTCACTCACACATCCACCCATTTGCTCATCTGCCTTGTCTTGGTTGTCTGATTTGGCATCTCAGAGTTAATGTGTGATAGTAAAGCTTGATTTCCACTTCCCAAATGTCCACTTCCTCGTCTTGGTAAGCAGCCACTCTATTTTCTAGTTACTTGGGCCAGATTTTAGAGTTGCTGACATTTCTGTGTGTCATCATCAAGTTCCGTGAGCTCGATATCTGAAATACGTCCAGAGTAGGCTCATTTCTGATCACCTCCGTTGCTACTGTGCTAGCCCAAGCCACCATGTCTCATGATTACACTGTGGCAATAGTCTTTTAACTAGTCTTCCCACTTCTGCCATTTTATAGTCTACTTTGCATATAGCAGCCAGAGCGGTCCTTTTTTTTAAAAACAAATTTCTTTATTTTTGGCTGTGCTGGATCTTCGTTGCTGTGTGTGCTTTTCTCTAGTTGTGGCCGGCCCACGCTCTAGTTGTGGTGCATGGCTTCTCATTCCTGTGGCTTCTCTTATTGCAGAGCACAGACTCCAGGGCGTGTGGTCTTCAGTAGTTGTGGCACACGTGCTTAGTTGCACCAGGGCCTGTGGAGTTCCTGGTCCAGGGACCGAATCTGTGTCCCCTGCATTGGCAGGCAGATTTTTTTTTTTTTTCTCTTGGAGGATAATTGCTATACAATGTTGTAGTGGTCTCTGCCATACATCAGCATGAATCAGTCAAAATTATATACATATAGCCCTCCCTTCTGAGCCTCCCTCCCAACCCCATCCCACCCCTCTAGTCATCACAGAGAGTCAGGCTGGACTCCCTGTGCTGTTCAGCAGCTGCCCGCCAGCTATCTGTGTACACATGGTAGTGTGTATATGTCAATGCTACTTTCTCAGTTTGTCCTCCCCTCTCTTCTCCCACCGTGTCCATCCCTACTTGTGGCAGGGCAGACTGTTCTCTACGTGTGCGTCTCCATTTCTTCTCTATAAATAGGGTCACTAGATAGAATCAGTCATTTTACATTCCATATATATGTATACATTAATATATGATATTTTCTCTTTTTGACCTACTTCACTCTGTATAACAGGCTTTGGCAGGCAGTCTTAACCACTGGATCACCAGGGAAGTCCCAGAGTGATCCTTTTTAAAAAAATTATTTTTTTGTGGTTAAAAAAAAAAAAAAATATATATATATATAAAACATGAAGTTTACCATCTAAGTACACAATTGAGTGACATTAAGTATATTCACCATGTTGTGTAATGCTCACCACTATTTCAAGAATTTTTTCATCATTCCAAGAAGAGAGATCCTTTTAAAACATAGGTCAGAGGTCAGAGGGTGTCACTGCTCTGCCTCCTAACATCCAGTGGCTCTTCATTTCACTCAGGAAAGGCCCAGATTCTTCCTGGGCCACATGACCCTTTGTGCCACCGTCTGGCCACTCGCCTCTACACTCAGATCACTCAGGTTTCTGGCTTCCTTTCTGTCCCTTCAGCAGGGGATCAAGCTCCTGCTTCAGGCTCTTTGCACTTGCTTCTCTCTTTTCTGGATCATTCTTTCCCCAGATATCTATTCTGTGTCCTCACTTCATTCACACTTGCTTAAATACTATATTAGAAAGGTTTCTCTGACCCCTTTTCTGACCCAGAACCATGTCCCAGTTACTCTGTCCTGTTTTTTTGTTCTTCATGGCCTGGCATAGATAAAACAAGCTCATCTTCTCCATGAAAACATAAAATCCTTGAGGACAGGGATGTATCTGTTTTGGTATCTGCAGTATCCCCCAAAACAGTGCCTAGCTCAGAAAACTGATATGTGATAAATATTTGCTGAATAAAAGAAAAAGCTCAGCTCATGATAGGCATTCACATAGTAATTGATTCTGAGTAAGTGTATAAAAAAGCTTTAAAAAGCCTCCAATTTTAATAATATATGATTAAGATGCTGTAAAACCACCCATGGATACCGACATTCATGTTTTTTGGACAGATATTTAGAAGCAGGTGTAAGTAACTAATACAAGCAGTCTGGAGGTCCCCTTATTTTTTGTTTGTTTTTAAGTTTTATATTGGAGTATATTTGATTTATAATGTTTTAGTTTCTGGTGTACAGCAGAGTGTTTTAGTTATACATGTCCATATATCTATTCTTTTTCAAGTTCCTAACCCATTTAAGTTATTAGAGAGTCCTGAGTAGAGTTCCGGTGCTATACACTAGGTTCCCATTGTTTATGTTTTATATACAGTAGTGTGTATATGTTGACCTCAAACTCCTAATATATTCCTCTCCACCCAGATTTTCTCTTTCTTAACCATAAGTTTGTTTTCAAAGTCTGTGAGTCTGTTTCAGTTTTGTAAATAAGTTCCTTTGTATCTTTTTTTTTTTTTTTAGATTCCACATGTAAGTGATAACATATATTTGCCTTTTCTCTGTCTGACTTAGTATGATAATCTCTAGGTCCATCCATGTTGATGCAAATGGCATTATTTCATTCTTTTGTATGACTGAATAGTATTCAGTTGTGTATATATACTGCAACTTTATCCATTTATCTATCGATGGACACTTAGGTTGCTTTCATATCTTGTGCTACAATGAACATTGGGGTACACATATCTTTTCAAAGTATGGTTTTCTCTACACATATGCCCAGGAGTGGGATTGTAGGATCATATAGTAGCTCTATTTTTAGTTTCCTAAGGAACCTCCATACTGTTCTCCATAGTGCTGTTTTAATTTACATTCCCACAACAGTGTAGGAGGCTTTCCTTTTCTCCACACCCTCTCCAGCATTTATTTTCTTATTCTTCTAAGGGAACCCTGTTTAAAAAGTTTTTTGTATTTATTATTTATTTTTGGCTGTGCTGGGTCTTTGTTGCTGTGTGGGCTTTTCTCGTTCCAGAGAGCAGGGACTACTTTAGTTTTGGTGCATGGGCTTCTCATTCTGAAGAACAGGCTCTAGGGTGTGTGAAGGTCAGTAGTTGTGAAACATGGGCTCAGTAGTTGCAGCTCCTGGCCTCCAGAAGACAGGCTCAGTGGTTGTGGCACATGGGCTTAGTTGCTCCACGGCATGTGGAATCTTTCCAGATCAGAGGTTGAACCCGTGTCTCCTGCAATGGCAGATAGAGTCTTTACCACTGAGCCACCAGGGAAGCCCTCCACCATTGATTGTAGTTTTTTTTTTTTTTTTTCTTTAATAATGGCCATTCTGACCAGTGTGAAGTGATACTTCATTGTAGTTTTGATTTGCATTTCTCTCATAACTAGTGATGCTGAACATCTTTTCATGTGCCTCTTGGCCATCTGTATATCTTCTTTGAAGTGATCTATTTAGATCTTCTGCCCAGTTTTTGATTCAGATTTTTTTTTTTCATATTGTGCTTCATGAGCTGTTTGTATATTTTGGAGATTAATCCCTTGTCAGTTGCATAGTTTGCAAATATTTTTTCCCACTCTGTGGATTATTTTTTCAGTTTGTTTATGATTTTCTTTGCTGTGCAAAAGGCTTTAATAGGTATCATTTGTTTATTTTTGTTTTCATTACTCTAGGAGGTGGATCCAAAAAGATAGTGCTGTGATTTATGTCAGTGTTCTGCCTATGTTTTCCTCTAAGAGTTTTAGAGTATCCAGTCTTATATTTAGGTCTTTAATCCATTTTAAGTTTATTGTTGTGTGTGGTGTTACGGAGTGTTCGAATTTCATTCTTTTGCATGTAGCTGCCCAGTTTTCCAAGCACCACTTATTGAAGAAATTATCTTTTCTCCAGTTTTTATTGTTGCTTCTTTTATCATAGATTAATTGACATTAAGTGTGTGTGTTTATTTCTGAACTTTCTATTCTGTATGATTGTGCCAGTACCATACTGTTTTACTGTAGCTTTATTTTTTTTTAAGATTTATTTATTTTATTTTTTGAATGTGGTGGCTCTTTGTTGCAGTGTGCAGGCTTACTCTAGTTGTGGTGAACGGGGATTCTCATTGTGGTGGCTTCTCTTGTTGTGGAGCGTGGGCTCTAGGTGCCCAGGGTTCAGTAGTTGGGCTTGTGGGCTTAATTGCTCTGCTGCAGGTGGGATCTTCCTGGAGTGGGAATTGAACCTGTGTCCCCTGCATTGGCAGGCAGATTGTTAATCCTTGAACTACCAGGGAAGCCCTTGATTACTATTGTTCTATAATACAGTCTGAAGTCAGGAAGCCTGGTCCTCCAGCTCTGTTTTGATTTCTCAAGATTGCTTTGGCTATTCGGAGTCTTTGTGCTTCCAGACCAAGATGTTTTGTTCTAGATCTGCAAAAAATGCCCTTCCATCATTTGGTAGGGATTACATTGAATCTGCAGATTGCTTTAGGTAGTATAATCATTTTGACAATATTGATTCTTCCAGTCCAAGAACATGGTGTATCTTTCTATCTGTTTGTGTCATCTTTGATTTCTTTCATCAGCATCTTACAGTTTTCAGAGTACAGGTCTTTTACTTCCTTGTTGTTCATTGTTCAGCTGCCCAGTCATATCTGACTCTTTGAGATCCTGTGGACTGAAGCATGCCAGACCTCCTTGTCCCTCACCATCTCCTGGAGTTTGCCCAAGTTCATTTTCATTGCATCAGTGATGCCATCCAGCTGTCTCATTCTCTGATGCCCTCTTCTCCTTCTGCCCTCTATCTTTCCCAGCATCAGGGACTTTTCAAATGAGTCGTCTGTGTGCATCAGATGACCAGAATACTGGAGCTTCAGCTTCAGCATCAGTCCTTCCAGTGAATATTCAGGGTTGATCTCCCTTAAGATTGACCGGTTTGGTCTCTTTGCTGTCCAGGGGACTTTCAGGAGTCTTTTTCTGCACCACAGTTCGAAGGCATCAGTTCTTTGGTGTTCTGCCTTCTTTGTGGTCCAGTTGTCACAACCATACGTGACCACTGGGAAGACCATAACCTTGACTATATGGCCCTTTATCAGAAGAGCATTGTCTCTGCTTTTCAACACAATGTCTAGGATTGCCATCACTTTCCTGCCATGAAATCAGAAGATCTTCTTGGCTGCAGCCACCATTTGCAGTGATTTTGGAGCCCAAGAAGAGGAAATCTGTTACTACTTCCACCTTTTCCCCTTCTATTTGCCATGCAGTAATGGGGCTAGATGCCATGATCTTAATTTTTTTAATATTTAGTATTAAGCCAGCTCTTTCCCTCTCCTCCTTCACCCTCATCAAGAGGCTCTTTACTTCCTCTTCGCTTTCTGCCGTTCGAGTGGTATCATCTGCATGTCTGAGGTTATTGATGTTTCTCCCACCTATCTTGATTCCGGCTTGTAACTTATCCAGCCCAGCATTTCTCATGACGTGCTCAGTGTATAGGTTAAACAAACAGGGTGACAGAAGACAGCCCTGTCATACTCCTTTCTCGATCTTGAACCAGTCAGTTGTTCCATACAGGGTTTAACTATTGCTTCTTGACCCACATACAGGTTTCTCAGAAGACGGGATGGTCTGGTATTCCCATCTCTCCTAGAGCTTTCCACAGTTTGTCATGATCCACATAGTCAAAGGCTTTCATATAGTTGATGAATCAGAGATAGATGTTTTTCTGAAATTCCCTTGCTTTCTCTATAATCCAGTGAATGTTGGCAATTTGATCTCTAGTTCCTCTTCCTTTTCTAAACCCAGCCTGAACATCTGGAAGTTCTTGTTTCATATAATGCTGAAGCCTAGCATGCAAGATTTTAAGCATGACCTTACTAGCATAGGAGTAGAGTGCAATTGTCTGATGGTTAGCACATTCTTTGGTACTACCCTTCTTGGGAATTGGGATGAGAATTGACCTTTTCCAGTCCTCTGGCCACTGCTGGGTCATCCAGATTTGCTGACATAATGAGTGTAAAACCTTGATGGCATCATCCTTTCTGAATAGTTCTGCTGGAATTTCATCACATCCACTAGCTTTATTAACAGCACTGCATCTTAAGGCCCACCGGACTTTGCACTCCAAAATGTCTGGCTCTGGGTGTCTAAACACACCATCGTAGTAATCTGGTTCATTAAGTGCCGGGGTCCAGCCCCGGCTGATCCAGGGTATTCGAAGGAGAGACGGCATAGGCGACCTATTTATTTAAGTATTTTTCAAAGATATAAAGAGTAATAGAATGAGGATAGCCCAGTGAGGAAATTCAGTGGAGAAAAGAGGCTGAGTAGCTTGGTTTACGTGGGAGACCAATAAAACTTCAAGACAAGAAGTTTGCACCACTTACGTAGGCCGCAGGCGTCCTTCCGTTCTCCCGAAGGAGAGGAGACACTGAGGCCTCCCCGGTCGGATCTTAGAAGCCCAGGCATAATTAGCAAGCATGGCGGGTTCCGCGCTCCAGATGGAGACTCAGCCAGAATTTGGGAGAGAGAGCGACATGGGGAGACCAAGTTTCGGTGAACAAGGCCCGCACTTTATTTTCCAAAGTAGTTTTTATACCTTAAGTTATGCATAGAGGATAATGGGGGAAGGGGTGGAGTCATGCAAGGACAGCAGTTCCTGGTTCTAATCGAAGCCAGGCTTTCAAACTCATCATATGCAAAAGTTCAGGTGATTTACATCATCTTCTGGCCAGGAGGCCTGTTAATATTTTAAGAAACTTATTTTTCTCTAAAGGTGATTATTCCAAAGTCAGGCACTAGCCTCCAAAAAAGCATTGGACAAAGCTGCATTCCTATAGGGCAAAGGTGAGGTGGGCTCAATCAAGAAAAGAATTAACTCGAGGGTCCAAGGTTACAAACATTGAGGCTACTACTTACATTTCTGTACACCCATTATATCAATCAATACACTGCCAAGGACACAGTAGGTAAGGAGTATGGAGATTTAGCAGCAAACATTGGCCCAATAAGTGAAAAACCCTTCACCAATACAATTTCTAATCAATCTTTTAACTACTCAAAGGAATCCGTGTTTAGACAGTTTAGAACATCTCCTGCCTCTCACAGTTGGGAGGCTCTGAACAATCACATGTGGCCGGAAAAACCTATTCAGGCAGGTTAGAGGATTTCCAAAGGAGTTTGTAGGTTGAAACACTGTCACACCCAGGAATTATTAACTGGAACTGTAAGCTAACTTTTTTCAGAGAGAGGTAGTGGGGGACAGCCCCCCGTAAAGTCAGAGGTGTAGGTGAAAGCACAAAGCAGAAAGTAGGCAGACTCTGGTTTTGGGGGTAGATGCTCGAGAACTTCCAGGGGGACTCCTGAGGCTCGATCCCGCCTTTGCGTATGCCGAGCCTCCTTCCTCATGACCTTTGTCATGGGTGGAGTTACTCACGCTGGCTCCCGGCAGTGATAGAATTCCAGTTGAGCTATTCCAGATCCTGAAAGATGATGCTGTGGAAAGTGCTGCACTCAGTATGCAATATGCCGGCTCCCGGCAATTAAGATCTTTTTTATACAGTTCTTCTATGTTTTCTTTCCATTGCTTCTTGATTTCTTCAGCAGCTACTAGGTCTCTACCATTTTTATTCTTTATTGTGCCCATCTTTGGGCAGAGTGCTCCCTTAATGTTTCCAATTTTCCTGAAGAGATCCCTAGATCTCTAGGGGAAAGCCCTTTTGCTGTTTTCTTCTATTATTAAACATTGTTCATTGAGGAAGGCCTTCTTGTCTCTTCTAGCTATTCTTTGAAACTCTGCATTTAATTGGATGTACTTTTCCCTCTCTCCCTTGCTTTTTGCTTTTCTTCATTCTGCTATTCATAAAGCCTCCTCAGATAAACCACTTTGCCTTCTTGCTTTTCTTTTTCTATTGGATGGTTTTGTTCACCACTTCCTGTACAGTATTATGGACCTCTGTCCATAGTTCTTCAGGCCCACTATTATCTAGATCGAGTCCCTTAAATCTACTCATTAACTCTAATACAAATTCATACAGGATTTAAGTCATACCTGGCTGGCCTAGTATTTTTCCTGGTTTTCTTATTTTAAGCCTGAATTTTGCTATGAGAAGCTGATGATCTGAGCCACAGTCAGCTCCAGGTCTTGTTTCTGCTGACTGTATACAGCTTCTTAATCTTCGGCTACAAAGAATGTAATCAATTTGATTTCAGTATTGACCATTTGGTGATGTCCATGTGTAAAGTCGTCTCTTGTATTGTTGAAAAAGAGTATTTGCTATGACTAGTGCATTCTCTTGGAGAAGGAAATGGCAACCCACTCCAGTGTTCTTGCCTGGAGAATCTCAGGGACAGAGGAGCCTGGTGGGCTGCCATCTCTGGGGTCGCACAGAGTCGGACACGACTGATGTGACTTAGCAGCAGCAGCAGCAGTGCATTCTCTTGGCAAAATTCAGCTAGCCTCTGCCCTGCTTCATTTTGTTCTCCAAGGCCAAACTTGCCTGTTACTCCAGGTATATCTTGACTTCCTTCTTTTGCATTCCAGTCCCCGATGATGACTAGAACATCTTTTTAGAGGTTTGTTCTAGGAGGTCTTCTAGGTCTTCATGCTATGCTATGCTATGCTGAGTCACTTCAGTCGTGTCCGACTCTGTGCGACCCCACAGACAGCAGCCCACCAGGCTCCCCCGTCCCTGGGATTCTCCAGGCAAGAACACTGGAGTGGGTTGCCATTTCCTTCTCCAGTGCATGAAAGTGAAAAGTGAAAGTGAAGTCGCTCAGTCGTGTCCGACTCTTAGCGACCCCATGGATTGCAGCCTACCAGGCTCCTCCGTCCATGGGATTTTCCAAGCAAGAGTACTGGAGTGGGGTGCCATTGCCTTCTCCGCTAGGTCTTCATAGAACTGATCAACTTTACCATTGATGGTAGGGGCATAGACTTGGATTACTGTGATGTTGAATGGCTTTGCCCTGGAAATGAACTGAAATCATTCTGTCATTTTTGAAGTTACACCTAACTACTGTATTTTGGACTCTTTTGTTGATTATGAGGGCTACTCCATTTCTTCTATGGGATTTTTGCCCACAGTAGTAGATATAATGGTCATCTGAATTAAATTTGCCTATTTCTGTGCATTTTAGTTTGCTGATTCCTAAGATACCTATGTTTATTCTTACCATCTCCTGCTTGACCATGTCCAGTTTTCCTTGATTCATGGACCTACTGTTCCAGGTTCCTATACAATACTATTCCTTGCAGCATCAGATTTTACTTTCGTTAGTAGACACAGCAACAGCTAGCATCATAGCCACTTTGGCTCAGCTGCTTCATTCCTTCTGGGGCTATTGGCAATTCTCCTCCACTCTTCCACAGTAACACATTGGACACCTTCAGACATGGGGGACTCATCTTTTCATGTCCTGTCTTTTTGGCCTTTTATACAGTTCATGAGGTTCTCACAGCAAGTATACTGGGTTGGTTTGCCATTCCCTCCTCCAGTGGATCGTGTTTTGTCAGAACTCCCTGCTATGACTCGTCCATCTTGGGTGGCCCTGCACAGCATGGCTCATAGCTTCATTGAGTTACACAAGCCCCTTTGCCACGACAAGGCAGTGATCCATGAAGGGACTTACGCTTCCTTAGGTAGGTTTATTCCTAGGTTTTTATTCTTTTTGATGATAAATGAGATTGTTTCTTTAATTTCTCTTTCTGATCTTTCATTGTTAGTGTATAGAAATGTAAGATATTTCTATGTTAATTTTGTATCCTACAACTTTACAGTCAGTCCCCTGCATATGAATGCTTTCCATTCCAAGAGCATGTTTGTAAGTCCAGTTTGTTCATAAGTCTAACAAGGTTAGCCTAGGTACCCAGTGAACACAGTCAGCTATATAGCACTATAGTAGGCCTGTAATATTTTTTACACAAATAATACATAAAAACAAACAAAAAAATAAACATTTTTAATCTTAAAATTGTTGTTCAGTTGCTAAATCGTGTCCAAATCTTTGTGACCCCTTGGACTGCAGCATGCTAGGCTTCCCTGTCATTCTCTATCTCCCAGAGTTTGCTCAGATTCATGTCCATTGAGTTGATGATACCATCCAACCATCTCATCCTCTGTTGCCCCCTCTCCTGCCCTCAGTCTTTCCAAGCATCAGAGTCTTTTCCAATGAGTCAGCTCTTCACATCAGGTGGCCAAAATATTGGAGCTTCAGCATCAGTCCTTCCAATGAATATTCAGGGTTGATTTCCTTTAGGATTGACTGGTTTGATCTCTCTGCTGTCCAAGGGGCTCTCAAGAGTTCTCTAGCACCACAATTCACAAGCATCAGTTCTTCACTGCTCAGCCTTCTTTATGGTCCACCTCTCACATTTGTACACGACTACTGGAAAAACCATAGCTTTGTACAGACTTATGTCTGCAAAGTGATGTCTGGTTTTTAAAACACTGTCTAGGTTTGTCATAGCTTTTCTTCGAAGGCATCTTTTAATTTTGTGGCTGCAGTCTCCGTTGCAGTGATTTTAGAGCCCAGGAAAATAATATCGGCCACTGTTTCCACTTTTCCCCCAGCTATTTGCCATGAAGTGATGGGACCAATGCCATGATCTTAGTATTTTCAGTGTTGAGTTTTAAGCCAGGTTTTTCACTCCTCTTTATCCCTCATCATGAGGCTCTTTAGTTCCTCTTTAGAGTGTATCATCTGCATATCTGAGGTTGTTGATATTTCTTCTGGAAATCTTGATTCCAACTTGTGATTCATCCTGCCTGGAATTTTACACCATGTACTCTGCATATAAGTTAAATAAGCACGGTGGCAGTATACAACCTTGATATATGCCTTTCCCAGTTTTGAACCAGTCTGTTGTTCCATGTCCAGTTCTAACTATTGCTTCTTGACCTGCATACAGGTTTCTCAGAAGGCAGGTAAGATGGTCTGGTATTCGTATCTCTTTTAAGAATTTCCCAGTTTGTTGTGATCTACACAGTCAAAGGCCTTACTGTAGTCAGTGAAGCAGAAGTAGATGTTTTTTCTGGAATTTCCTTGCTTTTTCTATAATCCAACAGATGTTGGCAATTTGGTCTATAGTTCCTCCGCCTTTTCTAAATCCAGCTTGTACATCTGAAAGTTCTCGGTTCACATCTGTTGAAGCCTAGCTTGAAGGATTTTGAGCATTACCTTGCTGGCATGTGAATTGCGAGGAGGTGTTTGGTATTTTGAACATTCTTTGGCATTGCCCTCCTTTGGTGTTGGAATGAAAACTGGCCTATTCCATACAGTACCTTGAAAAATACAGTAGGGTACAACATCTAGCATACAGGGGCTGACATCGCGTGAACAGGCAAGCAGAGGTACTGGCTGGAGGAGAGAGAGGAAGTGGGATGTTGTAGAGCTGAGGGATTGTCATCAATAGGAGATGTAGGGCAAGCTGCAGTTTCACTCAAGCTTCATATTGATGGCACAGGTTCTGGGTCCTTACTGGATTCAATTCTATCTACCCTCTTGAAAACATCCAGTGATGTCAGGATAGTAGCTCTTTTTTTCTCATTATAGCTGACACACAGTAGCACTGATTTATGGATTACATTCTGAACTGCTGCAACTTTGTGTATAACTCTACATTCAGGTCCTGTGCCTCAAAAATTAACCGTATCTCTTCAAATAAAGAAAATCCCCTTGCCATTTTCTGTGTCATGAATCTCTTTGGTTCTTCAGTTACTTCTTCCTCTTGTCTCTCTCTGTCCTTTCTCTGGGCCTCCAATTCCATCAGACTCTACCCGCTATGAGGACCATAGCGGGTAGAGTCAGGCAGTCAGGCAGGTAGGCAGGCAGGTCCATGGGTTAGGAGTTCGAATCCCAGGTAGGGTCTAGGAGCATAGGGTTAGGGTTAGGAGGTAGGCGCTAGGGCTAGGGGTAGGATAGGGAGCCCCTAGCGGAAAGGGAGGAGAAGGCAATGGCACCCCACTCCAATACTCTTGCCTGGAAAATCCCATGGACAGCGGAGCCTGGTAGGCTGCAATCCATGGGGTCGCTAAGAGTCGGACACGACTGAGTGACTTCCCTTTCACTTTTCCCTTTCATGCCTTGGAGAAGGAAATGGCAACCCACTCCAGTGTTCTTGCCTGGAGAATCCCAGGCATGGGGGAGCCTGGTGGGCTGCCGTCTGTGGGGTCGTACAGAGTCGGACCCGACTGCAGCGACTTAGCAGCAGCAGCAGCAGCAGCAGCGGAAAGGGAGAGGAACACCCTCTTTTTTGCTGGGCGGGGCTGAGACCGGGAGGGGCGGAGCTTAGACAGGAAGCAGCCGGGATTTATTTTTATTGAATTTATTTATTTATTTATTTATTTGGGTTAGGGTTAAGGTTCGTGTACCCCCTCACCCCAAAACTCTGCACCCCCAAATTCGAGTTCAAGTTAGCATTAGGCTTAGGGTCAGGGTTAGCGTTAGGGTTGGGGTTAGGGTTCGTGTACCCCATCACCCCCAAACTCCGCACCCCCATATTCGAGTCTGAGTTAGCGTCAGGCGTAGGGTCAGGGTTAGCGTTAGGGTTAGGGGTTAGTGTTTGTGTACCCCCTCACTCCAAAACTCCGCACCCCCAAATTCGAGTTCGAGTTAGCGTCAGGCTTAGGGTCAGGGTTAGCGTTAGGGTTAGGGTTAGTGTTCGTGTACCCCCTCACTCCAAAACTCCGCACCCCCAAATTCGAGTTCGAGTTAGCGTCAGGCTTAGGGTCAGGGTTAGCGTTAGGGTTAGGGTTCGTGCACCCCCTCACCCCAAAACTCCGCACCCCCATATTCGAGTCCGAGTTAGCGTCAGTCTTAGGGTCAGGGTTAGCGTTAGGGTTAGGGTTCGTGCACCCCCTCACCCCAAAACTCCGCACCCCCAAATTCGAGTCGAGTTAGCATCAGGCTTAGGGTCAGGGTTAACGTTAGGGTTAGGGTTCGTGTACCCCCTCACCCCAAAACTCCGCACCCCCAAATTCGAGTTCGAGTTAGCGTTAGGCTTAGGGTCAGGTTTAGGGTTAGGGTTAAGGTTCATGTACGCTCCTCAGGTTGCACAGCAAGTTCATGAAGGTGTCCTCTTGCATATCTAGCTCCAGCTTCTCACCGAGGGCCACTAAGTTGCTGAAGACCTCTTTGGACTTTTCGTCCACTTTCTTAAACCCTCAAAAATCATGAACAAACTGTGGGCAAAGTTTCTTCCCAATCGCCTTCATGGTGATGGCCATAACATCACCCAAGCAAAGTCAATGCTTTTTATGACCGTGACAGCGTACTCCAGACATATGAACTAACACATGATTGGACATGTGACCACACGTTCTTATCTTTGAAAAATTCACCAACTTGAAGATTCGTATACAGGCGACTTACTATATTGAATTCATTGATGAGCTCTAGTAGTTTTTTGGTAGTGTCTTTATGATTTCCTGTGTATAGTATCATGTCGCCTGCCAACAGTGACAGTTTTACTACTACTTTTCCAATTTGGATTCCTTTTATTTCTTTTTCTTCTCTGATTGCCATGGCTAGGACTTCCAAAGCTATGTTGAAAGAAGGTGGTGAGAGTGAACAACATCCTTGACTTGTTTCTTAGAGGAAATGCTTTCAGCTTTTCACTTTTGAATATGATGTTAGATGTAGGTTTGTCATAAACGACCTATATTATGTTGAGGTGTGTCCTCTTTGTTCCCACTTTTCTGGAGTTTTTTTTAAATCATAAATGGCTATTGGATTTTGTAAAAAACTTTTTCTTCATCTATTGAGGTTGATTATGGTTTTTATTCTTCAGGTTGTTACTGTGGTATATCACTGATTTGCTGACACTGAAAAAATCCTGACGTCCCTGGGATAAATTCCACTTGGTTGTGGTTGTGATCCTTTTAATGTATCTTTGGGCTTGGCTTGCTAGTATTTTGTTAAGGATTCTTGCTTCTATGGTCAACAGTGATATTGGCCTGTAATTTTCTGTGTTGTGATGTCTTTGATTTTGGTATCATGATGATGGTGGCCTCATAGAGTGAGTTTGAGAATGTTCTTTCCTATGCAGTTTTTGGAAATAGTTTCAAAAGGATAGATATTAATTAATCTGTAAATTTTTCATTGAATTTGCCTATGAAGCTTTCTGGTCCTGGACTTTTGTTTGTGGGAGTTTTGAAATCACTGTTTCAACTAAAGTGGTTGTGATTGGTCTGTTCATATTTTCTATTTCTTTCTGGTTCAGTCTCAAGGGATTGTACCTTTCTAAGAATTAGTCCATTTCTAATAGGTTGTCCATTTTATTAGCATATAGTGGCTTATAGTAGTCTCTTACGATTCTTTGTATTTCTGTGGTATCAGAAAGAGAAAAGCAAACATTGTATATTAATGGATATATGCATCATGTTTTCATAGGTTTTTTCTCTCCTTCCTCTTTTGTTCTTTTCTCTTGTCATTGATGACTGTCTCCAGTGATGTGTTTGGATTCCTTTTTCTTTTTTGTGTGCACATCTGTTACAGGTTTTTGTTTTTTTCCCAAAGACTTTGTTTTTGCCTGTGGTGCATCTTCTTTGCTGCGTGCTCTCCTGCTCTGGTGGTTGTGGGCAGGGGCTACTCTTTAGCTGCAGTGCACAGGCTTCTCACTGTGGTGGCTTCTCTTGTTGTGGAGCATGGGCGCCAGGGTTTGGGCTCAGTAGCTATGGCGCATGGGCCTAGTTGCCACAGTATGTGGAATCTTACTGGACCCAGGATGGAACCTGTGTCCCCTGCATTGGCAGGTAGATTCCTAACCACTGGGACACCAGGGAAGTCCTATTATACATTTTTGGTTTGAGAGTACCATGAGGTTTTGATATACCAGTCTGTGTATGTACAAGATTGTTTTAAGTTTGCTGGTCTCTTAATTTTAAGTGTATTTTCAATATCCTGCGTTTGTACTCTCATTTTCGATTTCTGGTTTAAGTATCATATTTGTGTGTGGATACTTTTCTACCCTAAATATGTGTTTGCCTTTACCAGTGAGCTTTCTGGTTCATAATTTTCTTGTTTCTGATTGTGGCCTTTTATTCTCTAAAGAAACTTTAGAGAAGTTTCTTTAGCTGATTTGGTTGTGTTAAATTCTCTTTAACTTTTGCTTGTCTATAATGCTTTTGATTTCTTTGTTGAACCTGAGAATCTTGCTGGTTAGATAAAGTATTGTTGGTTGTAGGTTTTCCCCTCTCATTACTTTAAATTGTGCCACTCTCCTGTAGCCTTCAGGGTTTCTACGGAAAAATCAGCTAATAACCTTATGTTATCAGATAACCTTGTATGTTATTTGATGCTTTTCTCTTAAAAAAATTTTTTTTTCTATTTGTCTTTAATTTTTGTCAATATGGTTAATATGTGTCTTGGCTGATTCCCCCTTGAGTTTATCCTGTGGGGACTTTACACTTCCTGGACTTGGGTGACTATTTCTTTTCCCCTGTGGGAATTTTTCAGGTATTTTTTCCTCAATTATTTTCTCAGGTCCTTTCTCTATTTTCTTCCTAGTACCCTTTTAATGCAAATGTTTGTGAGTTTAATGTTGTTCCAGAGGTCTTTTAAAGTGTTCTAATTTCTTTGCATTCTTTCTCTATTCTGTTCCATTGCAGTGATTTCCACCATTCTGTCTTCCACCTCACTTATCTGTTCCTCTGCCTCTTTAATTCTGCTATTGATTCCTTCTAGTCTGCTTTTCATTTCAGTTATTGTTTTGTATATCTCTGTTCTTTAAACTTTTTAGCTCTTTGTTAATCATTTCTTGTGTCTTCTCAGTCTGTACCTCCATTCTTTTTCTGAGATCTTTGGTTCAGTCGCTCAGTCATGTCCAACTCTGTGACCCCATGGACTGCAGCACATCAGGCTTCCCTGTCCATCACCAACTACTGGAGGTTGCTCAAGCTCATGTCCATTGAGTTGGTGATGCCATCCAACCATCTCATCCTCTGTCATCCCCTTCTCCTCCTGCCTTCAATCTTTCCCAGCATCAGGGTCTTTTCCAATAAATCAGTTCTTCACATCAGGTGGCCAGAGGGTTGGAATTTCAGCTTCAGCATCAGGCGTTCCAATGTATATTCAGGACTGATTTCTTTTAGGATTGACTGGTTTGATCTCCTTGCAATCCAAGGGACTCTCAGGAGTCCTCTCCAACACCACAGTTCAAAAGCATCAATTCTTTGGTGCTCAGCTTTCTCTATAGTCCAGCTCTCACATCCATACATGACTACTGCAAAAACCGTAGCTTGGACTAGACGGACCTTTGTCAGCAAAGTAATGTCTCTGCTTTTAATATGCTGTCTAGGTTTGTCATAGCTTTTCTTCCTAGGAGCAAGTGTCAAATAATTTCATGGCTGCAGTCACCGTCTGCAGTGATTTTGGAGCCCAAGAAAATGAAGTCTCTCACTGTTTCCATTGTTTCCCCATCTATTTGCCATGAAGTGATGGGACTGGATGCCATGATCTTAGTTTTCTGAATGTTGAGTTTTAAGCCAGGTTTTTCACTCTCTTCTTTCACTTTCATCAAGAGGCTCTTCACTTTCTGCCATAGGGTGGTGTCATCTGCGCATCTGAGGTTATTGGTATTTCTCCCATCAGTCTTGATTCCAGCTTGTGTTTCATCCAGCCTGGCATCTCACATGATGTACTCTGCATAGAAGTTAAAGAAGCAGGGTGACAATATATAGCCTTGACGTACTCCTTTCCCAGTTTGGAGCCAGTCTTTTTTTCCATTTCCGGTTCTAACTGTTGCTTCTTAACCTGCGTAGAGATTTCTCATGAGGAAGATAAGGTGGTCTGATATTCCCATTTCTTTAAGAATTTTCCACAGTTTGTTGTGATATACACAGTCAAAGGCTTTGGTGTAATCAATAAAGCAGAAATAGATGTTTTTCTGGAATTATGCTGCTTTTTCTATGATCCAACGGATGTTGGCAATTTGATCTCTGGTTCCTCTGCCTTTTCTAAATCCAACTTGAACATCTGGAAGTTCAGGGTTCATGCACTGTTGAAGCCTTGCTTGGAGAATTTTGAGCATTACTTTGCTGGCGTGTGAGATGAGTGCAATTGTGTGGTAGTTTGAATATTCTTTGGCATTGCCCTTATTTGGGATTGGAATGAAAACTGACCTTTTCCAGTCCTGTAGCCACTGCTGAGTTTTCCAAATTTGCTGGCATATTAAGTGCAGCACTTGCACAGCATCATCTTTTATGATTTGAAATAGCTCAGCTGGAATTCCATCACCTCCACTAGCTTTGTTCATAGTGATGATTCCTAAGGCCCACTTGACTTCACATTCCAGGATGTCTGGCTCTAGGTGAGTGATCACACCATCGTGGTTATCTGGGTCATGAAGATCTTTTTTGTATAGTTCTTCTGTGTATTCTTGCCACCCCTTAATATCTTCTGCTTCTGTTAGGTCCACACCATTTCTCTCCTTTATTGTGCCAGTCTTTGCATGAAATGTTCCCCTGGTATCTCTAATTTTCTTGAGGATATCTCTAGTCTTTCCCATTCTGTTGTTTTCCTCTATTGCTTTGCATTGATCTCTGAAGAAGGCTTTCTTATCTCTCCTTGCTATTCTTTGGAACTCTGCATTCAGATGGGTATATCTTTTCTTTTCTCCTTTGCCTTTAGCTAGTCTTTTCTCAGCTATCTGTAAGGCCTTCTCAGACAACCATTTTGCCTTTTTGCACTTCTTTTTCTTGGGGATGGTCTTTGATCACCACCTCCTGTAAAATGTCATGAACCTCTGTCCATAGTTCTTCAGGCACTCTGTCTATCAGATCTAATCCCTTAAATCTATTTCTCACTTCCACTGTATAGTAGTAAGGGATTTGATTTAGGTCATACCCGAATGGTCTAGTGGTTTTCCCTACTTTCTTTCTTCATTTAAGTCTGAATTTGGCAATAAGGAGTTCATGATCTGAACCACAGTCAGCTCCTAGTCTTCTTTTTGCTTACTGTATAGAGCTTCTCCATCTTTGGCTGCAGAGAATTTAGTTAATCTGATTTTAGTATTGACCATCTGGTGATGTCCGTGTGTAGAGTCTTCTCTTGTGTTGTCGGAAGAGGGTGTTTGCTACGACCAGTGCGTTCTCTTGGCAATACTCTGTGAGCCTTTACCCTGCTTCATTTTGTACTCCAAGGGCAAATCTGCCTGTTACTCCTGGTATCTCTTGACTTCCTACTTTTTCATTCCAGTCTCCTATGATAAAAGGGACATCTGAGATCTTGGGTCCTTTATTATCATTACTCTGAATTCTTTTTTGGTTTGACTGACCATCTTCATTTAACTTATTTATTCTTCTAGGATTTTATCTTGTTCCTTCCTCTGGAATATATTCCTCTGCTGTCTCATTTTGTCTAACTTTGTGTGTTTACTGTCCCACAGTCTGCCGCACTATAGTTCCTCTCATTTCTGGTGTCTTCCCTCTGGCAGATGAGTGTGGTCCGAGGCTTGTTCAGGCTTCCCGGTGGGAGGGATTCATGCCAGCCCATTGATGGATAGAGTTGGGTCTTAGCCCTCTGGCTCTGTCAGTTCAGTTCAGTTCAGTCGCTCAGTCGTGTCCGACTCTTTGCGACCCCATGAATCACAGCACGCCAGGCCTCCCTGTCCATCACCATCTCCCAGAGTTCACTCAAACTCACGTCCATCAAGTCAGTGATGCCATCCAGCCATCTCATCCTCCGTCGTCCTCTTCTCCTCCTGCCCCCTATCCCTCCCAGCATCAGGGTCTTTTCCAATGAGTCAACTCTTTGCATGAGGTGGCCAAAGTACTGGAGTTTCAGCTTCAGCATCAGTCCTTCCAATGAACACCCAGGACTGATCTCCTTTAGGATGGACTGGTTGGATCTCCTTGCAGTCCAAGGGACTCTCAAGAGTCTTCTCAAACACCACAGTTCAAAAGCGTCAATTCTTCGGTGCTCAGCTTTCTTCACAGTCCAACTCTCACATCCATACATGACCACAGGAAAAACCATAGCCTTGACTAGACGGACTTTTGTTGGCAAAGTAACATCTCTGCTTTTCAATCTGCTATCTAGGTTGGTCATAACTTTCCTTCCAAGGAATAAGCGTCTTTTAATTTCATGGCTGCAGTCACCATCTGCAGTGATTTTGGAGCCCCCCAAAATAAAGTCTGACACTGTTTCCACTGTTTTCCCATCTGTTTCCCATGAAGTGATGGGACCAGATGACATGATCTTAGTTTTCTGAATGTTGAGCTTCAAGCCAACATTTTCACTCTCTTGTCTAACTTTCATCAAGAGGCTTTGTAGTTCCTCTTCACTTTCTGCCATAAGGGTGGTGTCATCTGCATATCTGAGGTTATTGATATTTCTCCCGGCAATCTTGATTTCAGCTTGTGCTTCTTCCAGTCCAGCGTTTCTCATGATGTACTCTGCATATAAGTTAAATAAGCAGAGTAACAATATACAGCCTTGACATACTCCTTTTCCTATTTGGAACCAGTCTGTTGTTTCATGTCCAGTTCTAACCGTTGCTTCCTGACCTGCATATATGTTTCTGAAGAGGCAGGTCAGGTGGTCTGGTATTCCCATCTCTTTCAGAATTTTCCAGAGTTTATTGTGATCCACACAGTCAGTGACTTTGGCATAGTCAATAAAGCAGAAATAGATGTTTTTCTGGAACTCTCTTGCTTTTTCCATGATCCAGTGGATGTTGGCAATTTGTTCTCTGGTTCCTCTGCCTTTTCTAAAACCAACTTGAACATCTGGAAGTTCACAGTTCACGTATTGCTGAAGCCTGGCTTGGAGAATTGTGAGCAGTACTTTACTGGCGTGTGAGATGAGTGCAATTGTGCGATAGTTTGAGCATTCTTTGGCATTGCCTTTCTTTGGGATTGGAATGAAAACTGACCTTTTCCATTCCTGTGGCCACTGCTGAGTTTTCCAAATTTGCTGGCATATTGAGTGCAGCACTTTCACAGCATCATCTTTCAGGATTTGAAGTAGCTCCACTGGAATTCCATCACCTCCACTAGTTTTGTTCATAGTGATGCTTTCTAAGGCCTACTTGACTTCACATTCCAGGATGTCTGGCTCTAGGTCAGTGATCACACCATTGTGATTATCTGGGTCATGAAGATCTTTTTTGTACAGTTCTTCTGTGTATTCCTGCCACCTCTTCTTAATCTCTTCTGCTTCTGTTAGGTCCATACCATTTCTGTCTTTTTTCAAGCTCATCTTTGCATGAAATGTTCCCTTGGTATCTCTAATTTTCTTGAAGAGATCTCTAGTCTTTCCCATTCTGTTGTTTTCCTCTAATTCTTTGCATTGATCGCTGGCTCTGTCAAGAGGTGTGTTTATAGGTATCTGTGAGCTCAGGAAGACTTTAAGCAGCCTGTCTGAAGGGCAGGCCTATGTTGTTTGGCCTCAGGCATCTCAGCACTGTAGCCTTTGTGCTGTTGGGTGGGGCTAGGTCTTGGCCTCAAAATGATGGCCTCAAGGACCGTTCATGCAAATGAGTACTCCCCAATACCTCTGCCTCCAGTGTCCTTGTCCCTGCAATGAGTCATAGCAGCCCTCTGCCTCCCCAGGACACCATCTAAAACTAGCAGGTAGGTCTGGGCCAGGCTCTTATGAAGCTACTGCTTTTTCTGCTGGGTCCCAGTGTGCATGAAATCTTATGTGACCCTCCAAGAGTGGCATTTTTGCTTCCTCCAGTTCTGTGGAGTTCCTGCGGTCAAGCCCCTCTGGCCTTCAAAGCCAAATGTGCTGGGGGCTCCTCCTCCTGATGGCCAGACCCCCAGTCTGGGGAACCTGACCTGGCACTCAGAATTCTCACTCCTGTGGGAGAACCTCTGTGATAAAATGATTTTCCAGTTTGTGGGTCACCCACTCTGTGGGTATATGATTTGATTAAATGGCAAATGGAACCCTCCTACTGTGTTGTTGTGGCTTCTTTTTTGTCTTTGATATAGTAGATTATCTTTTTTGGTGGGTTCCAGTCATTTGTTCCCCATGGTTGTTCAGCAGAAAGTTGTGATTTTGGTGTTTTCGTGAGAGGATAAGCTCAGGTCCTTGTCCGGGGATCTCTCTGAGGGTTCTCTTAAACTGCAGATTCTGAATCTGTAGGTCTGGCGTTAGGACCTGAGGATCTGTGTTTTCTGCCAGGCTCCCAGAAGAGGGAGCTAATGTTGATCTGTGTGCTGAGCAGCGAGGTTGTAGAAAGGATAATGCCAAGCTTCGGAGAGGGATGTGCCTTAAATAGTAGTGCTGTTTACTGCTTTTTTGCTAAAGGATATGATCAAGGATACAGATGAACACCCACAGGGAACAGGTGTGTAGCCAGGGTTTGGGGAGAGGGCACAGAGCTGCCATGACCTTTACCCTCCCCCCACCGCCACCTTATTTCTGTAATTCCACAATTCACTGAAAGGAATAGCGTTAAGGTTTGGAACCTGAAAAGCCTTTAGAATCAACTCTGTGCATGTTTGTACACACGTGTGCAGTGTTAAATTACAAGGATCTTTACCTCACATCTTTACTAACAGTAACAGTCTTACCTGTCGGTGGGAATAGGACATTCACATGCCTCTAAAATGTATGGTGCTTTTACTGAAATACTCAATTTGGACACTACAGGCTAATCATGTTATGTCTTAAGTTGCAGTACAGCTGCCTGAATTGCCTTTTTGTGCCAGTGGATAAAGTGTGTGACATTCTGGGGCTAAAAAGCATGATGGTAGGAGGAGGTGTTCCTCCTCAGAGGTGAGGAGATAGGCATCTAAAGGAGAGGGCAGATATCCTACTCCTCCTCTCCTGTGTCTACCCCTGGGGAAGTGAACATTAAGGCTTCAGTAACAGAGGGAGAACACGATACCCCAGGAGACTTGAGGGCAGCTCTAAAGTCACTGATTGTTGGGCTCCGCTGGGGCCTGTCTGCAGCTTCAGGGGGCCCTTCTGCTTCACTAAGGGAGAGGAGATTAAGAAGCAGGAAAAGTAGAACTCTTTCACATTAACCTGTTTAAAAAAAATAAAAAAACAGAAAAAAAAAAAAACCCCACTACTACTCATAACTACAGATGATATTACTGAAAAACTCTCTTTTTAAAAGAATAACCCAATCATGGTGGTTCGTTGCTGGGTAAAAGGCCACGGTGGAAAATTCAGTCACGACTAATCAGTCCTTTCTAGTGGGGGTCCCAGCAGAACTCAGAGTTGCCTAGTGTTGTTAACCACAGAAACCTGCATTTTGTGAAATTTCCACCCCCTCTGCCCCCCAAGAGATTGTGATTCAATTTTTTCCTACAGATTATGGTTAATCATCTTTAGGGTAAGTTGAAAATCATCAAAATAGTATGTTGACAGCAATGTCCAGAAAGTCATTAAAACCCAGTTAATAATTGTATCTGTGCTAAAATTAAAATCTTGGATCAGACTCTGTTGTGGATACTTCTAGAGAATTACTACTTATGATTTAGTTGTATATTAGGAAACAAGTTACGTTGGTTAATCTAAGGAGTATAAGTAGGAAGACCATAGAAGTTAGATTGTTGTGTGTTTCCATGATCCCATTTTTTGAGTTGGGTGAAGAATAGATGGGTTGTGGTGAAAGAATAGAACTCACTACTTTTTCCTTATCATTAATGGGTCTCTTTCAAAATTTTAAGGATGACAACCTAATGATAGGCTGTGGATAATGAGAGCTCTTGTTTTCTGGTTTCTTGCTTCTGATTGTAGTGAGAGCTGGTTGAGGGTTACAGTCTTTGGTGTCCACCTCAAGAGGTTACAGAGACCTCCTGTTTCCCAGGGTCATAGTACTTGCTTCACAACCCCCTGGCTGCCAATCATGGAACACACGAGTGTGGTACTCCTTGAGATTGTCACCATGGCAACTCACATGCAAAAATATAAATCAAAGCAAAAATCTTCATTAAGTAGAAATAAAACCTGTGGTCAGTATGATTTTTTTTTTTTTTTTTACTTTAAAGGCAGTTCTAAACAGAATGTCAACCGAGATTACATCACAAAAACTTTAAATGTATTTACAGAGTGAATAAGTTACATAGATAAACTTTGAATATGTTTCTGATGTGCAACAGGTTTACATGCACACAGCTAACACTTGACAGCATTAAATTTAAGGAGAAAACTTAAGAATGGCCCTTTACATATATATTACAAATAAAATGACATTTCTTAAGAAACAAAGTGACAACTCATATTTTACCTTTATGTCCTATTTCTGGCTATCCACGTGGATATTAAAATATGCATGCGTAACAGGTGGAGAGACTTGGAATTTATAATGTGGATGTCTTTCACTTTTTTCTACAAAATGGCAAAGTTGGTTAAAATTAACACTCACCCTTCTGTAGTATAAATATGTTCATAAAAGCAACATTCTAGTAAAAAGCAGCCAAGATCCTTAAAAAAAGGTCTATCTGGACCATTTTTGGTGCGAGGGTCTTAATCACAGACCCCTGCAAAGAGATCCAGGGCTTTCCGAGACAGTAGCCTAGCAACATAAGAAAGGTACTTCGTAGCAGCTCCTTTTAGATACAGTAATGGTATTCAAATTTCAGTGTACATTAAATTGTCCATTTACAATTCCCTTTTCACATACACAGGCTGTCAGCTTTTGACCGTCTTACAGTTTTCAGTGGCCAGCTTCATTCTGCCTGCTCCTTCCTCAGCTCACCTCACACACACACAAAAAACAAAGGTTAAAAAAAAAAAAAGGAAAAAGAATGTACAAGTTTTAGAATATAAAATATTTTTTAGTGAAGAAAACATTGCACTTTTGCCAATCTAAAATTGTTTCTAGAAAGGAGGGTATTGTTCAGAGTAGTTGGCTTTGGTATGCAATGGAAGTCACATCTTCAGTAGTGAGTTTTTGCTCAGTAAAAGGTTAACGCGATTTTGTGCCACACAGGATGACGGATGGAGGCTGTTCCAGAACGGTCCTATGCTACCTTGGTTCTTAAGAGTATTGCTACACGTGGGAAGTTCTGCCATCCTCTTTATGAAAAGTCCTGCAGGTAACAAGAGGGAGAACAGTCTGACCAAGCCTTTTGAAGGCTGAGAAGACACCGAATGACGTCATCCCAGCACGGCAGCACCCCCAGCTTGGCGCCCATGGGGGATGGGAGGCTCCTGTCAGAGGCTAGTGCCGGACACGCTGGAGTCGGGAAGGAAGGCGGTGAGGACCCGGTAGCTCTGGGCCCTGCGGATCATGTCCCGGATCTCCATGTTCAGCTCCATCAGCTTGGTGCAGATCTCAGTCAGGCTCTGGTTAGACCCCACCAATGCGTAAGTGCCCGTCTGTCCCAGAGTTTGATGACGGAAATAAATATTCAGCAGTGTCTGGACCTCGTCGTCAGAACTGCTTCCAAAGATGTCATTGGGCCACAGACTTCTGCAGGCAGAAAAGAGTAGCAGAAGTTAGAGGCACTGTTATTTATAAGGTTGAGTCTTTTTTTTTTTTTAATATAAATTTATTTATTTAAATTGGAGGCTAATTACTTTACAATTTTGTATTGGTTTTGCCATACATTGACATGAATCCGCCACAGGTGTACACGTGTTCCCCATCCTGAACCTCCCTCCCACCTCCCTCCCCTTTATTAGTATAAGAAAACTACTTTATGAATACAAAAGCTTTATTGAGGTAAAATTCACACACTATACAATTCAGCCATCCAAAATATAATTCTGTGGCTTTTTTGGGTAATCAGAATTGTGTAAATATAACTATAATCAATTTTAATATTAATTGTTATTGGTTTTGGTTAAAAAAACTAGAGAAGAATATCAGGAATAGGGGGATTTTCCTCACTGTCTAGTGGTTAAGCCTCTGAGCTTCCACTGCAGAGGGGAGTAGGTTTGATTCCTGGTTGAGGAACTAAGATGTGGCCAAAAAAAAAGCCAGAATGGAATCCTATAATCTTAAAACATTTATTTGCTATAGCATTGTGGTTACAATGAATGTGAATATACTATCAAAATGTAGGGAGAAAGTCCCAAAAAGGATACATTCAAAAAATTAGTTTTAAAATTATTTTGGAGTATACTTTCAAGTGTTTAAACATTTTAGAGATGACAGATAACCAGAACCAACACTCATATTTCAGACAATAAGTTCTGAAACCTGATGTTTCTGTCATGGTAATCGGAAGGATCTGAGGAGACTTTATATAAACATCTCAATGTTCCTTCCACAGTGATTTAGTACCTAGCCCTGACAAAGTGACTGTTAGGCACGCATGTATTTTAACCATCTCTAACTAGCAGGCTTCCCAAGTGGCACTAGTGGTAAAGAACCGGCCTGCCGATGCAAGAGACTTAAGAGATGCAGGTTTGATCCCTGGGTCGGGATGATCTCCTGGAGGAGGGCATGGCAACCTACTCCAGTATGCTTGCCTGGGAAACCCCATGGACAGAGGAGCCTGGAAGGCTACAAGTTCATGGGGTCAGAGTCAGACGTGACTTAGCAACGAAACAACAATACAAATAGTCCCGTTACCTGCATTCCCTTATTTGCCGTAAAGCCTTGCCAAGTTCATTGTTCTTCAAGCACTCAAGCATGGACTGGATGGCTGCCTCAGTGGATGTGAAGGTTGGCTCGGACCACACCCCCTCGACGTAAAGAGGGTCAGCTGCAATGGCTGCAGTGGCCTCCTTCAGGTTTTTCTTTAGGTCACTCAGTTCCCTGGACATATTTAGCAGCTGTTCAAAAAAAAAAGTATTTTTAGTATATTTAGTTGCAGGCTGGATTTTACACCCCCAATTAAAATTGTATGATGTCTGGTTAAGCACAAGCTTAATATCTCAGTAAACTAAAAACAGGACTGATGGAACTATACTGCTTGATATATGTAGGGCTATGGAGCTGTATGCATTGAATAACTGTATCAACAGCTGGCATACTCTGCTTGTATAAAAGATTGACTCCTCTTAATGTTTTCTATTTAAGTAGAAGGGAACACATAGAGATAAAATGCACTAAGAGAACAGGCGGGGGAGCTGGGTAAAGCTGGGTTTAGATGCCACTTGTGCATTCTTGACTACTACATGGTCAAGCAGATAGACTCTTATGTGCCTTCAGTGCTGTGAGACTGAAGATGTTATCCACCTCACAGCTTATTTAAACAGTTGGGCACATAAGTGCCTAATAAATGTAATCACGAACATGGACCTGTTTGAAGAATAAATTTTTATCCCTAACCCTATGCATTGGGAAAAGATGAAAGACATAATTTTAAGAGAGAGGAGGAAAAATCGTAATGTCACATTAGTATTAATCACAGAGGTAAGGATATTTTCCCTCAGATTCACTGGAACCAGAAGATCCTGTGTTATTAAGAAATAAACCATAAAGAGAATCTGTGTCACTTCTAGGGCCCCTGAAGTGTACTGTTGAAGATAGCTGTATTGCAATTTGACCTCAAGAGCATTTAAAAAAAGAACAGATGTGAATTTAAAGGTTTTTTTCCTTTCTAATGCAAACTGAGGATGACTGTTTTCTTTGGGAAGTTGATTTACCCAATATCTTTGCCTTTCTTCATTCCCAGCTTGCTCACTGAACAAGCTATAGAACTGAAGCCCTCAAGGACAGTCTTCACGCAGATGCTGCTTAGACACAATGATACACTCCAGCCCCAGGCTCAAAATTAAAAGAAGTTAATAAGCCTTTTATATAGTTGTTAGACTGTCTTAGACACATAGTTTTTAAAGCTTGAAAGTTAATCTCTTATTTGAAATCTAGGTAAGTTTTAAATACTGAAGGTGTGTGGATCTCATCGCTAGGGTGAGCACCTCCCTCAGCGCTGTGCCAAGCTGGCTCCCCGGGACCCTCAAGGCTGTCCTTGCATTTTGTGTCCAGGTAGGTCACTTGCCTCGCCCAGTCCTGGCACCACCAAAGGAGCATGGAAATAAATAGGAGACACTAGTGTTTTAAGACTTGTGCTTAAGTGAAATGATTATAAATGTTCAAGTGATTTTATTACACACAGACTGGTCGGGGGCAGAACAAAGGAAAAGCAGTGCCGAGCTCATGGCAGGACCTGGGGCTGGGGGTGGGGTGCTCACCTCTGGCGTGGAGCTGACTTCGTGCACCTGGCCGATGAGCTTACAGTAGGACTGAAAAAGCAGCAGCAGCTGGAAGTGTAGCTTATACAACCTCTGACACAGTTCCAGTTGCTAAAGAGAGAATTTGTGTAGGAAGAAATAGTTACTAAGGATCATTCTTACATAGTAAGTGAAATCTTAGTGGAGACGAACATTTTTTCTTTTTAAAACAAGGAAGCGTAACTAGCTGTTACCATTCTAAATAACACAGAACAATAAAATCCAATCAATGAATATCAGTGAGAAATTCACAGTATAATATAGAATAAAACAAATCCTGTAAGATTACTAAATAGAATTAGTAGCTATAAAGGGACTTGGTGAACTGCCAAATTTCCATTATATTTGTCCATTAGATTTAATATCTACAAATTACAGCTGTGGTTGTGTTAATTTTTATAAGCTATATGTCTTTTAAAACATTTTCTTTTTATTAAAAGTATATTTGAAAGGCACGACATTAAGTGGTTCTAGGTGTCAAAATTTATCAATTCAGGAGACACTCGAGAGATTATTCCTCGTGACGATTTTGGCTGCCACTTACGGTGCAGGCACGGATCTTAAAGTTTGTAAACACCGGAAAAGTCATGTGATTGTCTAAGGTTCTGTGCCAGTTTTACCGACAATGTTTCTACTCAGTGCTCAACAGATACATGTTGAATTAGATATAAAAAGGGCCCAAAGTGCTTACAAAAAGGAGAAATGATGAAAAGCATGCAAAACTTTCTGTGGAAAGAATTTTTAAAAACTATTCCTACAAAATGGGCCTTAAGCCCTATAGACACCTCTGGAATTGAAAATGTTTTCATTATATAGCATACATGTACTGTAAAGTAAGGATAAACCATGAGTAATTCCAACACCGATGATCATGACTACTGTTTGAGCTGTATCTGCTTAATGGCCTCTAAACTTTGCCTGTTTATCCCAGGAAAGGGTTAGCTGCTAAGTAGAGGATGGGATTCTGCCAGAGGAAAAAGGACAGCCTTCACCAGATAGAACTGCATGGCTCAGCAGTCATCAGTGAAAGTGGGTTAAATATGTGGCTTAAACCAACACTTCACCATTCAAATGTGGTTAAGTAAGGATAAACAGGGCCTTTCTTTTACTCTTGGTGTGTGTGTGGAAGTTGCTCAGTCACGTCCAACTCTTTGTGACCCCATGGACTATAGCCCACCAGGCTCCTCTGTCTGTAGGGATTCTCCAGGCAAGAATACCGGAGTAGGGTGCCATGCCCTCCTCCAGGGGATCTTCCCAACCCAGGCACTGATCCAGGTCTCCCGCCTTGCAGGTGGATTCTTTATCATCTAAGCCACCAGGGAAGCTTAATATGACTAAAAAGAATGCAGAATTGAGAGCTGCTGAGGTGCTTAGGTGACTGCTGAGGTGACGTAAAATTTTTTTCCCCAGATCACTTTAAGGAGAGAAATGACAAGAATTTAAATTTAGGTTTTTAGGAAGAATATTCCATTAATGGTATTATTAACATACGTTTGATCCTAATTTTTAAAAATGACTCTAGTTCGTGCTAAGACCATGCTGGATAGAGTTTTTCTTTCTCCTTTCTCCCTGGCCCTTAGGGTAGGGGGAAATTCTACTTAAATTTATGTGATCTCTCAGTGCTTATAACAAGCCTAAGTTTAAAGAAGTAGCTATACTCACTCGTTAATGCAAATTAGGTCTTTGGTTGTTTTAGTAACACATTTTATGATCATTTAAACTTTTGTTTGTGGAAACCTGTCAAAATCAGGTATTAAAGACAACTTTCAGATAAAAAAGTATCATCTAAAAACAGAATGTTACCTTTCACAAGTTAGGGTGAAACCCAGCTATGAAAACCCTGACTTTTCTAAGTGTTCAATAATGGTAGTTATTACTAGAAATACCCCACCTAGCGCATGGGAGTTCATAGCAACATAGGTTTCTATTTTGGGAGGAAAGCAGCCTGGAATCTAATAAAAACTACATGTCTTAGTCTACCAAGTAAAAGAAAATGAAACAAAAAAGGGAAAAACATGCTAAAAGATATAATAGTCACAGTAAAAATAAGATTTGTTATGGGTCCATGCCTAAATGGACAAAGTATGAAAGAAAGTTAACTTACTGCAAGAGATTCCATTTGCTACACAGCAAGCATGGCACAGGAAACAAAGGAAAGGAAAGAGAGTACAGGGTCAGTGTACTGCATGCAGCAGAGAGCACGGCCCTCTTCAAGAGCAGAGCCGTCCAGCAGTATTAGCATCGCTCGCCCCACCGTGATAAATGCTTGCAAATGTTGTACCCATTCAACATGCACAGCAGTCCAGTTTAAGACAAGCTCTAATGGGAAACGTGTCATTGGAAAACATAATTTGCGATCCTTTAGATTCTCTTGATTAGTTGCTTTGTTGATCTTGGAGGCCGTAAGTGAAAACTTGTATTGCTTGAAGATTTTAGTGTTTAAATGTGAATAACATGTAAATGTAGTAAAACTGTGAAGATGCCATTGGATTAATTTGGAAGAACTACCCGCCCCAAACAGTCATTGCTAAATGTTAGTTAAGGCAGAGTCTCTTATGTGCTTGGCTCCGTATCTGCTGAACTATGACTATCTAATTAGCATATAATTAACAATCTAAGTGGCATTTTCTTTAGTCCTATTGCTTTCCACATTGAGAATATCTGACAGGAGTGAGTGAAAGTCACTCAGTTCTGTCCGACTCTTTGCGACCCCATGGACCTTATAGTCCATGGAATTCTCCAGGCTAGAATACTGGAGTGGGTAGCTTTTCCCTTCTCCAGGGGATCTTCCCAACCCAGGGATTGAACCCAGGTCTCCCGCATTGGAGGCCAATTCTTTACCAACTGAGCCACAAGGGAAGCCCTCTGACAGGAGAGCTATATATTACTTCAAAGGATTGAATGTTGTCTTTATCCTCCCAAACAAGTGTGAGCTATAACAAGTAACCTTGCATTTTATTTTTTATAATTTTTCCCCCATTAGTGAATTTCTAAAAGTCTTCTAGAACCAACCATTAGTCTAGAAGAATATAAATTTGTACTTGGGCCATGTTCAGCTACAGCTGTCATATTTTTGGTGTCACCATATTGTAATCATAGACTTGTTAGGGAAGGTTTCTGTATGTGGTAAGAGATTACCACAACCTGACTGAATATTAAAAAAAAAAATCCACTTGGCCATTTCTAACTATGGGTCAATACATCTGGTTCTGGATTTTCAAAATATTTAAGGATCTTCTATTTCTAATCACCGATAACAAAAACCACTTACTTTAAAACTCTTTCCCAAAAAAACCTAAATTATCATCAGTTTAATATGTTGTACTTAACATAAGGTACAGTATACAAAAAATAAAGCCAGCAAATTATTATTAATAAAACTATCAAATTATTAGTATCTTCAAACATAAAGCATCATCAGTACCAACTCCCTCACCCCCTGCCTTCTCAGGGTCTCTTCTTGTCTCACTTGCTAGTAATACCGTGTGGGTCTGGCACATTGATGACTGCTGTATCAAGTTTATTGAGTAGTTTTTTTGACCCTGGCTGTAAATAGCTTTTAAAGCTTTAAGCCTGTGATAAAGATTATACAACCCAAGTTATTTACTATTTTCAAGAAAACTTTATAACGATTATGCTAGACATTTTTATAACCAAACCTTACATACGACTGAAAGACAGAGTCACATAAGAAAGGATTACAAGGCTAGTCTTAAATCTACACGTACAGAGTCTCCACTGTGAGGACTTTTTAGAAAACATCAAATTTGATTGAAATGTTAGTAAGCACCTTAGCATGTAACTGCTTCTCCCATGGAATTTACTTTCCAGAAGCATGGAAAGAAGCAAGTACTGAGCAATTACAGGGTCTTATGTGAAGAAACTGCTGTCTTTTTACTGGTTTCCAAAACAAGGTTGTAATCCCAGAAGGTCGTCAGATCAGCTAAAGGAAAATCTTCTCTGTTTAATGAAGGCCAACGAGACTTTCTGACTCCAGCCTCGTGCTAAGGAATTTCATTGTCAACAAATTCCTCCCACCTGGCACTCAGGGCACAAAATTGTGTTTCTTGGGAGCTGGCCAACTTGATGAACACCAGTTCTCCGAGTCCTTCTTACACACTCCTTTTTAGGTAGGCTAGTCTAAGCTGCATTGATATTTACTATCTCAAAAATCCTTTCCTTGGCCTCAGGCTGGGACCAAGTTTGCATTTAGAGTTTCAAAAAGATAGTGAAAAATGCCTTTCAAGGAAAATGTTAAGCTTTTTCCCCGCCCTGTGCTAATATTTTCTGGTATCCAGGTTGTAAAAATAATCCCTTGAGAAATCTTTACAGATGTATTTGTTTTTGGTGATTCAAGATTCTTTTGAAAATGTGGAAATGTCACTGTTTTATTTGGTCACAAACATTTTCTTTAAGCCCTGTTCCTATACACCTGATACAGCGTGATTTATTGAACTGGATTTAGAGGTATGTTTTCTCAAAATGAGAAGAAAAATTAAGTCAAGATATTAAGAACCCACCGTAGACAAGGTAGCTTTAAAGCCTAGACATCAGCGGTAGCACAGCCATTCTTGTTTGTCTGTACTCTGCTCTGAAAGGAGTGCTTTGCTTATGACAGCTAGTTAGGTGAAAAATCTAAGAATTTTTCTTTTTTTTTGGCATGCAGGATCTTAGTTCCCTGACCAGGGATCAAACCTGCCCCTCCCTGCATTGCAAGTGTGGAGTCTTAACCACTGAACCACAAGGAATGTCCCCCCCTTAGAAATTTTTGACATGTCAGAAGGTAAGTCACAGTATTACTGTTAATATATTAGCTATGGTTTTCACCATGTTTAATCTCTGAAAGTCACTGGTTTAAACTAAACTTGATAGAATTTAGAAAATCTAGCCAAGTGTTGAAGCTTTCCTACTTTTGTGTTGCATGTGTTGCTTCAGTTGTGTCTGACTCTGTGACCCTAGGAGCCCCTAGGCTCCTCTATCCATGGGATTCTCCAGGCAGGTGTACTGGAGTTGGTTGCCATGCCTTCCTCCAGGGGATCTTCCCATGCCAGGGGTCGAACCTGTGTCTTTTATGTCTCCAGCATTGACAGGCAGGTTCTTTACCACTAGCACCACCTGGGAAGCCCACTCTGTTATATAGATGCTTGTGACCTCCTGAGCAGGTAGAAACAATACGTTCTCACTGTTGCTAACATCACTTGGCTCTGGCACATTGATGACTGTTGTATTACATTTATTGAGTAGTTCTTTTGGACATTTGTCATGAATATCTTCCAAAATTTTGAAAGATAAATACGTTTAAGCCTCTAATATAGATTGCACAGCTTGAAGTATTTACTTTTCAAGAAAACTTCCACTTCAGGAGGCATTTCCTTAGTCAGTCTAGAAAAGAGATTCCTTATAGAGAACGACTGACTATCTGAAGTTTAATGGGTTACAGTTTAGCTGGAGAAACATTTTGTCTTGTTCAACATTTAGCTTGTTGTTCAATCTGTAGAACAGAGGTTGCAGGCTTCTCCCATTCATGGATTAGGCAGGGATAGGAAACACACAACCAAGAGGGTTAGTGTCCAAGAAGATTCTATGATGATTTGAATGTAATAAAATGTAGTGGGGCTAAATGTAAATTATTGTACTTGAGTCCATAGGGTCGAGTGTTCAAGTAGTGCTCAGAAATGGCTGTGAAATTCCATGTCCATCAGCTAAAATCACTTACAGCAGATGAAGCGATGACCTCTGCAGCTTTCCCAGGGCCAGCTCTGCAGAACCAGGAGGTGAGCTGTGCTAATTCACTGAAGGCTTGAGGTTGTGGCCTGGAGAGCCCAGAGCTGCAACGCTTTACCCTCACCTACATTTCTATGAACTTCAGCTCCCCAGAAGCCACTCCACAATGAATTCCACGGGCAATGGAGAGGTCAGTGCTGGCTTTTAAGTCATGTAGAGATGTGTCTGTCTTCAGGATGTGCACAGGTGGAGAAAACACTGGTAAAGCCATGTCTGGGACTCACACGCCCACCTTGTTTTACATCTTATTAACTGTGCGCTGTGCCTCATTCTAGAACTGGTATTGTAGTCACCCAATAGCCTAAAGTATTAACTAATCATGCCTGCCTTAAAAAAAAAAAAAAAAAAACAACTTCTGTTCCAAAATCCTTCTCACATATTAGAAGCACTTTTTTCAGGAGCATGGTTTGTTCTGTTTTGTACACGCACTGGGAATCCTCCTCCAAGGCTCCTTCCAGGAGGGAGCCCAGCACGGGGGCCCTTGCGTCTTAGTACACAGAGATGGTTCTCACAGCAGCAAAGAGGAACACTGGCGTTTTTCTCAAAAGGCACAACTCTTTCTACTTGGCGTTCACTTCCCCATTTTGGGGCCTAGGTACAGAGGCACATGTTCCTGTCATAAAGAAAACAACATCGTGATGGTTGGCTCTCACCTGCAGGGTCAGGAACTCACTGCACAAGGATGGTGGAGAGCCACCCAGCTCAAGGTGGCTGCCACTGCTGCTGCCACTGCTGCCACTTTAGGAAGGCAGGCCTGGTGTTGCTAGCTTTTAATTTTTTTTATTTTAAGAGATGCCATAAATGCTGTTTTGAGGGTATGTGTGAACAATTTCAAGTTCACACTTGTTCAAATGTGTTCACACAAGTTCAGATGTGTTCACACAAGTTCAAAATGTTGAATCAATTAACTTGTACAAGCTGAATAAAACATGTCTGTGAATTGGTTATAGCTTATAGGCTACCTAAGTGTAAACTCTCCTCATTAATTTGATGTCACAACTTTATACTGAGAATAGACAAAAAGTCAGAAAATATTCAACATCTAGAAAACAATTATATTCTCTTCCACAAATTCCACAGTAATTTCTCACTTATGTCACCTGTTAAGAATGACTAGAAATCGGCTACTGCCATTATGGGGCAAGCCTTGGGGTCTGGAGACTTCACATGCCTGTCTGTACGTGGTCATCATCTCTGGCCAGCTGACATCTCTAACTGCTCAAGAGTTTGCTAGGTTTAGTAAGGTAAGCACTAATCCTTCCACAAAGTCCACGCTTGTCTGAAATAGAATATACACGTGGAGTAATTTCTGTCATGTTGACTTTGCAATTTATATCCAGATATAATTTTATTTTCCCCAGACATAGATTCTTCAAGTGAAAGCTTACTTCCTAATCCCTGCTTCCATCTGTCGTCATGCAAAGAGTGCTCAGAATAATGGGCACCATCAAACTATTCCAGAAGACAGAGAATCTGACTTAAAAAAGAGAGCTGGAGTAAATCACTGGAGGATAAGCAGTGCTCTGAGGTCAAACATTTGTTCGGTTTTTCTTTGGAATGGAAGCCAAATGGTAGCTCCAATTAGAAAAATAATCTCCCACCAACTCTGGATATAAGATCAATATTGAAATGGAGCAACACCATCATTTCTGCACAAGGCCCACCTTGAAGGTGATTTCTCATCCTTTGAAGGCCCCACACTCTGACATGCTTTTCTCGATGTGATAGTGTAATTACAAGTGGACATCTCTGCCTTGACTAGTAAGTAGCCTCCTAACCTGTCTTCCCAAATCCTCGCTTGCTCACTAGGTCTATTTTCACAGGAGTGTGGGAGAGCCCCAGTCTAATCACACCCTCCTGTTAACAACTTTTAATTGGTTCCCATTGATGTCAGGATAAGCACCCAAGCCCTGCATGGTCTGGCTTCTGCAACTTTTCTCCTGGTCACTTCCTACCTGCCTTGCCACACAGGATCCCTTCAGTCTTCACAAAGGGTCATTTTCCCTGCCACTTTGGGGCCTTCACAGGCTCACCGAGCCCCTGCCTTCCACCCTGCAACCCCTGGCACACTCCAGCTCAGAGCTGAGATCTCTGCCTGAATGGCACCTCTGTGGAGAAGCCTTCCTGGAACCGCCCTCTCATTAGGCCAGGTTTTCTGCTATATCCTTTCATAGCTCACTGTTCCCACCTTTCCTTAATGGCACTTGTCACAGTTTACACACATATGACTGTTAACGTCCATCTCCCTGAATAGATCAGAAGCTCTACCCAGGCAGAATTCACTGTTGTACCCACCATGGGGACCACTCAGCAGTAACTACAGAATGAGTGACTTCACGCTTTTCTGCCGAGTTTCTTTTACAAGGCGGCACACATTTATAAGCCAGCTGGACTGAGGTGTATACTTAAAGCAGTTCTAAATGAGAAGAAAAATCTGAGTGACTGCTGAAAGGTCAACAGAGACTTTCTTCACTGAAAGAAGTGGTTCAGTGAAGAATTAATGATTTTTTTCCCTCTTTTTAAAATTTTTAATTGAAAGATAATTGCCCTATGACATTGGTTTTATATTCTGAACGAAGAACAGTTTTATTAGGAAAATGGTTAGTATAGTTAGTGTCCAGCAGAAAGGTTATTTTTATACTTCTGCTTTTCCAAAAAGAAGACCCTCCCCCACCAATCCCATCAACACACCATCATGCTTGGCTCATGTCATTCTTGCTTACTGTACAGGTCTCGTGGGAATGTATGGGATGATGCTTCCTCCCTCTTCCCAAGTTCCACGCTTCTTGGGTATATCAAAACCAACACACAAAGTCAGAGCACAGAAAAGATGAACTCTAACAGGTGTTCATTACCTTCTCCTCTGAGTCCCCGGGTTGACAGGTAATCACTCCATCTCTCGAGCCTCCTGCAAATGTCGCCTTACAGTTTGCGAGCCACTGTTGTCAGAGAGAGAGACACGGGTGAATTCAGTGGTGGCTTAAGAATGTGTTTACTGTAAGAAAGACCTTACAATAATAGCCCAGCTATTTAAAGATTCTGCCAGCTTAACTATCTAGTATAGTAACTAGTATAGATGTGAAAGGAACCTTTGGGTAGAACACAGCAAGCCCCGAAGAGCTGAAACTCACACTTGACATCAAAAGACTGGCTTGTTCACCAACCAGAATTAAAGGATTACTTTTATTAACTGATGCCCGAGAAGCTGGAAAACAGTGAGTGAAAGAGCCACAGAAATAGAAGACAAAGGGAATTGCTGCAGTAGAATGTTAGAACTCTCTCTTTGACAGTCATGGAAATGTAACAAGAAACAAAAACTTAAGAATGAATGTCTTCTGTGTATGAGGTACTTGTGCAGGGCAGTTTACATACACTCTTTCTATTTCAAAGGCAATATTGAGTTGGAGTTAACAGCATGAACCTTTGAATCCCACAGACCTGGGTTTAAATAACTACTTTTCAACCTCCCAGCTAATGAGAAGAATAATAGCAACTCCCAGGGTAGTTGCAAGCATTACATGATTTGAGAGAGATAACTCTTACCAGGTTATTGGATATATAAAAAGGACTCAGGAAAATGACAGCTGCTGTGACTATTATAGCATATCACTGTCTTATAGATGATGAATCTGAGATGACAAGAGGTTAAGTAACTTATCCAGGGTTACTAACCCTTAAGAAACTGAACTGCAGTTTGAGTTCAAATTCCATCTGACTTCAAAATCCACGATCTTTTTATAGTGTCTGGTCTACGATGGGAAGTGCTCCCTGGAAATTACACACAAATATTTGTTGGAAATCAGGAGGTCTACATGGATGGTTTCTGAATCACTTCTGTCTGTAACATTTTACAGTTTACATCTTTGAAGGAAGGAGGAAGAAAAGAGCAGGAGCTGAGGCCAAGAGAAACCACGGTGATGGGGAGAGACAGCTACTGAGAGTGGTGGAGGAGAGAGATGAGATCCATCTCAACCAGTTTTGGGTGAGGCGAACACTGGAAGGACGCAATTAACAGTTTTATTAATCAATTTCTGAGAAAAGAGAGGTTATAATGTTGATAAAGTGATACATTAAACAGATACCCACTTTCCCCAATTTCTTGGTTAGAAAAATTATAGGGCTAAAATTGAAAGCTGAAAAAATTTCTCTTTTGTAGGTATCATTTTTATATAACCCATACTATTGATAGTTCTACCACCATTAAGTTGGAAGACTGGATACGTCTGTCTTCTCCCAAAAGGGCCTCTCTTGTGTTATTCACATCGCCTCCCAAGAGCTCATGGTGGTTGGGTTCATTTGGTGTTAATGAAACTTATATGCACAGAGACACAGACGCTTACTGAGAGAGTGGCCTCTTTCCTGTTGTTGTAGGTATCCAAATATTCTTGCAGTTCTAAAACACTGAACTTGAGCTTGTCCAGAAGTCCACAAGAAAGGAGCTAATAAAGACAGGAAAATAATTTGTATTAAAATAACTTCCAGAGAGACACCTTGACAAAGGCATGGCCACACAGAGAGAAAAGAGAAGTATATTTAGATGTAATATAGAGTGTGTCGGGGGTGACATCTGTTTTAATAACCCGTACAGTCTGTAATTTTGCTCCACTCTCAGAAGCAATTGCACTTGAATATGACTTGCTAATTTAAATTTCCTGTGAAGATACCCATTTCCCCCATATCAGTTTAGACAGACAGATCTTAACAAGCATTCTACAGAAGCCTGCATTAAGAATCGGCATCCATTTTATGCATGGACTCCAGTGTCTTCATCCAGTAGTACTCCGGGAAATGTGAAGACAGACCTCCAACTAGGTCTTTGTATTTAATTTGCATTTTAAATCATTTAAGATGGAAAGATTTCTCATATCGTATTCTTTGCTGCAAGACAGCCAACCACTAATCAAGTTCTTGGAAAGAATGACTCTTCAGAGACTTTCAGAAGTGAAGCACATCCTCACTGTCTCTAAACCCCAGTAAGTCCTGAGCAGATGAGACGGTTCTGTGATATGCATGGGGGTTGGAAAGAGGTGCCCCTCTCCCCTACAGAGAGCTCGCCGGTCTTGGAAGGTTAGCATTGTGTTTATATAGTCACGATTCAGCAGTCAGCCAGCGACTACTTTAATTATCCTTCAAATTTATCATCTGCAGTGGGGCTGGACGAATCCAGCAAGAGGGCAGGTGGTCTCTTAAAAGAAGAGAAAGTGATGACATGGTGCCTCTGGGGATCCATCTGGCTGGCTGACCTGGCATCATGGGGACTGGCTAGGGCTGCTCTGAGAGGTTAGCTCACCATGTTCACAGCCTTTAGGGTCATCAGAGAGAAGCACCATGGACACAGAGGGAGCACAGGGCTGGGGAGGGGGGTCTCTCCCTGATCTCCTGCAGTGACAGCCTTGGCTGGCCACGCACAGCCATTCCTGTGCAGACCCAGGCCTCTGGGGCTCCCATCACCACACAGCGCTGCTCACAAACACCGGAAGTATCTTTCCAACAAACTGTAATTACACACGTGCTTCCCTGAAGTTCCACACTCTCCGCTGGGCAGGCCGTTGACCATGGGAGTAGGCTTGGGATACTCACGGTCTCGGCGTCCACGAAGAGTGTGGGGCACTCGGAGCAGGAGGTAAGCATCTGGGAAGAGCTGACAAACTTGGATCCAATGCCCCGGAGGTTATCGCCAAGGTAACTGGCTGCGTCACAGGTTAGGAAGCAGAACCTCTTCTGAATATTCTGAAAGGCAACATAATTACTATTTGTAAAGGCCATGTTTTAACTTAGGCACTAGAAAAAAACTTCTTTAATTCTTAGGAAAATATCAAATCAGCACAGGTCCTGCATGTAGTGGCAGGCCTGTGTGTGTGTGTGAGATAGGAACAGAGTGAGTGTGGACAGTTTCTTCCTAAAATGTCATTTCCCAATGTGTGGATGCCCATGTATCTTTTAAATAAGTGCTGCTTTGCTTTTTTGCTGATGGCCAGTGCCAGCCAGAATCTTTTGCCTAGTGTGTTTGTCAGATGAGTAAGTTCTGAGATTACTTCAGTATGGGTGAGAGGAAAAAGGTCATGAGATACGACTCCTTTCTATCATTCCCAGATCACAGCTCCCAGAGACAGGAGGACTAAAATGGAGCCACAAAGTCTCTGAAGAAAGAAAGAGTATATTCTGTGTGGGACCTGTCTCCCTGAGAGCTTTGCACATTGTCACCTCATCAGTGCTCACAACCAGGTAAAGAACCTGAGGTTAAGAGAGGTCAGAGGACTCGAGATCATGCAAACAGTAAGTGATGGAGTAAGGGTTCTAAGTTCACATCCCTTTCATAAGTGATAATGCTTTGTAAACGTTACTATTCCTCCTATACTGCCTGAAGAAAAACCGTAATTAGGAAGAATCTGACTCATGGGGCCTGTGTCAGTGACAAAATGAGAACATTTTTAGCCCCAACTTCCAACTCAAAATATCTTTTAACAAAAAGAACAAAATATTTAACCAAATAATAATTCCAGATCTAGGCATTCGCTTTTCCCAAAGAGATTTCATACCTTTTGAGTTGGAGAATCTAATCCACAAGAAATCCTCTCTGCCCTGCTATGGGGTACTTAGCAGGTCCCCCAAACAGCAGCAGGCTCTTGGTTCCTTATCAGTTATACTAGAAAAAAATGCCAACCGTGCTGCATATTATTTTTATTTAATATATCTGAGAGTCTTGTTATAACGCATAACATTATGTCTTATGGTAGTGTTCGTTTTATGTGCAATTTAAAATACTTGACAGAATGCTGCAGCTGAGAGGAGCAGGAAATGCCGTGTATTACAGAGCTATTAACAGATGACTGGCAGAGTGAGGAGGAGCCAGGTCCTCCAGGAAGTTGGGTTCTTCTCTCTCACCCAAGAATATGGTCAGACCTGGGTTTACATTTTATTGGACTGAGAGGCTGGGAACTTTAGCGCCACCTATGACTTCCATATAAAAGCAGCATGTGATTTGGTGACATTGTGCACACAAATGACAATATTCTAACCCAGGAGCACAGGAAGGAAGTAGAGTGACGGAGACGCTTGGAAAGCCATCCCTGCTGGACCATTAGAAACCATTTCCTTATTTTTAAAAGCAAAGTATTTTTGCAGTTAACCTCCTCTCTACTCCGTCCAGAATCCACCAAATACAGGGCAACGTGGTGTCCAGACCACAGGGGAATATCGGGAAACTAAGTAAACAGCCCCAGTGAGGGTGTGATGAAAGAACCGTAGACTGTGTGTCTGAAATGTGCTTCATTGCCAGCATACTGGAACAGCGACTTTGCTCTCAATCACAGAGCATCTGATGGTAGCTGAGAAAGTTCTTAAAGAAAAATGTAATATTAAAAAAAATAGGAGAAACACAATTTGTATTATTATTGCAGATAAATGTCTTAGGAATTGATCCAGTCAACTGATAAAAAAAAAATCCAAACTCTAGTGTTCCTCCCAGTACCCAGCCCCATGTACCAGCTCACATGACAACCTGTTGCTGTACTGGCATTACGTGGAAACTATACTTTTGAGATGTACATTAAAAAAGTTTTTTTCCTGCTGCATTTACTGAGCGCCTATTGTGTGTGAGCCACTGTGCCAGCCACTGGAATCAAAGCAAGACACCGTTACCTGCCCTCCCCTGCAGGAGACAGACACCTAAACAGGTAATTCCAACAGTGTGGCAGATGCCTGGGATCCCAGGTCAGGAGTGCAAGGGGAGAAAGAGCTAAAGGAAGGCCTCATTCATGGAAGTGCCACCCCATCAGGGATCTGTATGTATTGGGAGCACAGCTGAGGGAAAACAGGAGGTGATGGTTCTCGGCAGAAGGAAGAGTCCTGCTCAGGACTATAAAGTTGAGCGTGCAGTCTAGTAACTAGTAAGACAGGATCACAACAGCCAAACATAAATAAACACGATTAACCATTACTTAAACACAGACTTTAGAACAATATAATAAATTACATTGTTCCTGAATCTTTACAAATTTACCTCAAATGGTAGCTTTGGGATAGTTTGTTTTTAAATTTCAGTCTGGCTTAATGTTAGGGTGTTTCTGGATTCTTATCTTTCAGCAGCCCACTGTTTCCTGTTTTAAGGCTAACAGTCCCTCCAGCCCCCAGTTCATCCCAGACAGGTCTCATGAAAAGTAAACTGGAAAACTTGTGAGTGGGCCACACAAATAACAGAGAATATGGAGACACTAGCTATTAGTACTATTGGTATACAATCCTCTAAGAATGGAAGGGCCTCCAGGCTCAAAAACCGATTTTACTTTTATATTAACTAAATTATGGCTTCCTGAATTTGCAATTATTTAAAGCAGATGATCCCATTTTTTCCACTTTTCACATAATTCCTTATTTTCCTATCTCTCCCTTTTGCCATGGTTCTTCCTGAAGGTGATCAGAGGGCCCCATTCCTCCATCCAGCACACATTACCATGCCTTATCTCATGATGTCCTCAAGAGAATCAACCTCTCAAAAAGTGTCACAGGCCGGCAGGTTGAAGGAATTCATGGTGAGTGGGGATAAAAGATAAGGAAAAACCACGAAGAAGAAAGAGGTACACCAGAGGTCGAAGTGGAAAGGAGCTGGAGGATGGGCTTGGCTGAAGACGCCACCTGTGGTCCCGAAGGCCTGGCTGCCTGCCTGTGCCTGATGACGCCAGTGAAAGCCGGAGGGGCCAGCGAGGATCACGTTCCGGCAGCCCGAACCACCCAGCACAACATCTCCACAATGAACGGAAGAAAGGATGAAGCAGAGGAAACTGAGGACAAAGTGTAGTGTAAACCCAGGGAGAGACCAGCTGGCAGCCGCGGAGCCTTTGTGGGCAGCGCACCTTAAACAGGGAGGAGAACACGTGGAACGTGTACACAGCACAGGAGCCGTCCGAGTCGCACATGAGCTGGTTGATGTGGCTGCGCCAGGCCTCCTCGGCGTCGTCACAGGCCGTGGGCTGAAAGGCGGCAAGGATGGCCGAGAAGAAGGGCGAGGGAGGGGGCGACACTCCCCTCTCACCTTCCCCAAAGCTGGAAAAAACGCAGACAACAAAGTCAGGAACAGCGTCCTCCTCACCTTTGCCAGCAGTGTCGGTTCTCACCCGAGGCACCCTCCTGCCCTCTCCTCCCGTGGGGGTTGCTTCTGGAGCCTGGCTCTCAGTCAGAGGTCTTGAGATTCTGATTCTAGAAAAGAGAATTTTTCACCTCTAGGATTCCGTAATTCCCAAGATTCCCCAATTCTGATACGGGACCGCTTTTTAGCCTTCAGCAACTGACCCTCACTTTCCTGCCGGCCTTTCCCCAGACACAGGGCACATTCACTCCTGTGCTTTGACCCATTTCAGTCTTTCATTTTTCACTTTAAAAAAATGAGAAAAATTTTGAATCTTTTCACTTTTCCTTTGTGGAGGGAGAGTAATAGTGGGTGCATACACATAAATGACTAGGAGAAAAAGGGCAGAGAAAGGAAAATAAGAGAAATTCACAGTGAGACAGAGGGAAACAAAGGAGAGAAAAATAAATGAACTGAAAAGTCAACATTTCTTCTCTAGGTATCACCCTAAGCTGTTTCTCTGACAAAAGGATACGTGTCACCATAACAGAAAGCCTCTGTCTAGCCACGTCAGAAGCAGTGTTCAGAGGAGTGATTTTAGGATTCTGACTTTCTTCTCCTGAAGCAGATCTGTAGCATTATCTGTGATTTATCCTAGATGCCACATTAAGTTTTTTTAAAAAAATCTATTCCTTTATGTTTCCTGTTTATATTCTCTGACTAGATCTCACTTGTCTCAGAAATGTCAGTCTTGAAGCTGAAAGCCACCCACATTAAAAAAAAAAAAAAAAAAGTAGGTATGTAGCTCATAAAGGGCCTCTTGTTCTGGTCTTTTAACTCAAGATGGGAAGAACTCCATTTCCAAGCCTTGCCAAGCTAGCTTATCTTCAAAGCTTACAAGGTCTGGACCACGTCCCCAAGGGCTCCTTTTTGGCTTTTTATGTTATTCCAGGGCTTTAGGGCTTCCCTGGTGGCTCAGTGGTAAAGAATCTGTCTGCAGTGTAGGAGACGCAGGTTTGATCCTTGGGTCAGGAAGATCCCCTGGAGAAGGAAATTGCAACCCACTCCAGCATTCTTGCCTGGGAAAATCACATGGACAGAGAAGTCTGGCGGGCTACAGTCCATGGGGTTGCAAAGAGTCAGACACGACTGAGCGCCTGAGTACATTATTATTCCAGGGCTCTAAGAGTTCCTATAGGCATAGCCTTACTGGTTCCGCATAAGGCCCTACACTGGAGCTGGAAGATTCCTTACTGGTTGACAGCCTTCCAAGTCATGTCAGCCCGGACTCCTTTGCGAGGAGGTCCCAGAGGCACAAGCCTGACGTTAAACTGGAGTTGGAGCAAACCCAATATGACGTGCCGTGTACACCCTTTACCTGGCAAGAGTGAAGTGGTCCAGCGCTCGGTTGCCTTTTTCTTCTGCGTCAGTCGTATCCAGGCTAAAGCTGTCGCTGCATTCGAAAGTGGCCGGGAGTTCATTGATGGAGCTGGAAAGGTCATCCTCCTGCACGGTGGCGTCCTCCTCTTCCTGGACGGCATCAGCCTGGGAGCAAAGGAGAGAAAGGAATCCCCCAACATGTAAGGATATCCAGAGGCAACTCTGAAATCCAGAGAATAACGGAAATCGGGGGCATCTGTCTTCTAGCTATGGTATAGTCAATTTGTGTAACCAGACTCAAGAATTCTCTGAAGCATTGTTCTTTATCTTCTTTTCAGCCTTTTCTGAGAGAGTTCCCAAAGAAGCTGTCAGAAGATTACCATATTTGATCCACACTTAAGGAGTATAAATGCTAAACTTGGAAGCGACCCCCTGGGTCTGACCTCCACTTTCAAAGATGAGGAAGTAGATACTCCACACAGGAAAAGGACATGCCTAATACCAGGTATGTAATCAGAGCCAAAGCCAGGGTGAGAGACACCCATCTCTGGATTCAGAGCTCTCTTCGTTGTACAAGCCCAGTGTTCTAAAGCAAGTTACCTGGAGTTAACTCTCCAGTATATAATTTGTAGTATGTCCAATGTTACCGATAGAAACTAGAATTTAGAATCATCAGTGCCTGGCATAGTAAAGGCTCCTGAAGTCTCTGCCATGCCCATGAGTGACCCAGAGCTATTCACTGAGCCCGCCTCTTTGACAGGCCTTCCATACTGAGCATCCTCTGAGCTCCACATACATATATGCTTCACTCTTGGGAATATCCCCTGAAGGCAGCGCATATATATATGAGAGGCTGCTCTTGGGTTGCCGTAAAGTGTAGAATGAGCAGGGAGATGAGACGTCTCTAGGGTGGCAGAGCTGGGACCACTGAGAGGCAGGAAAGTGACTGGCAGGTCAAATGGAAAAAGAGGCTGGGCTTGAACCCGGGCCAGAGGGAAATCATCTGGAGGACCAGTTGTTCTTCGGGAGAGGAAGGAAGGCAGCCTGACCACAGAACAGAAGAGAGGAAGAAAGCTTGTGTACGTGGTTCAGTGAGTCATTTTCTTAAAGACAAAACCAGGGCAAAATAGGCATATGAAATAGAGCGTTATCACGGTTGACATCTGGCTGCCCCTTTAGTATTTTGAATCTAGGATTAAATAGGGAAATTAGGAATGTTTACAGATATGTTAGGGAAATAGGTTATCTCATGTCTTTGAAGGAACTGCTTATAAATACTGAGTTTCAGGGGCTTATCCATATCTGTCTCTTCCTGCTCTTTAAAACTAGACTGGTGCCAACGAGACTGCCGACTGGTCTGGGTTATTAATGTATGTAAACTTAATCTACTAGGGATAGGCTGAGATCTTATAAAAACATCTTGTTTTCTCTAACAATACAGATAAATCAAATTTTGCAGAAGCCCAGCTGATGTAAAAAACAGAGATAGCTTTTCAGAAATTAAACTCAGCCTTGCCCTGATAGATTTCTTTGTGAGTCCATGAAAATATTACTTAGGCAGTGCTTTGTATGAGAAATCTATATAACTTAGCATTCAAAATAGACAAGTTGACTACTGCAAGACTGAGAAATAACATATGCTAATAATAACTTCACATTTATTTTGTGATGTCCGTTCCATGAAGTTTAATTTCAAAGGTTCTGGCATTTTAATCTCAGGTTTCCTTTCTGGTCCCCTTTTTGGCTAGAAAAGGATTCTGCTAATTCTCAGAATCCTGGTCACAGTCCTTTTGTAATGGGGAAATCTTAGAAATAATTATTTTTTAAGCTTCAATATTTTTAGGTGATTGCAGTTTGGTTGGTTGCCCTTGGTTTACAGTATATAGATTTTGCTAGATCTCAGATATATTTTTAGTACACTGTATAAGGATGCAGAATAGCCAGTATTTTATTTTTCTGTAGAAGCATCAGAAAGAATATACTTTTATAAATCTGTTTTCTATGTATGTTTTCCTGTTTTCTCTTTTAAACTTAAACTACCATAACCAAATTCAAGTTAAAGAAAACTTTAATCCTAATAGTAATAGGCAATTTTGGAATATCTAATATAAGAAAATAAAGTTCTATACTATTGGCCATTTATGTGGATACATATGTGAACACAGTGTGGAAGTTGATAGTTTTATGGACAAAATGGCTTATGCAAATCAATAAAATAAACCTTAAATGAAATACACATTTTAAAGTTTTTCTAAAAAGCTGACCTTTTAAATAAGGAAATTCTATCCATTACTTACTTTTCTCCTCAGAGAGCCGATTAAGACAGTTTTGTGCATAATACTGTGATTGATACTGAAATTTGTGATAGCCCAACAAAAGGCGAGAATGCAATCAGTGCACAGCCTGTATAATTGGTTCCTACATAGGAAAAAATGTCACCCAATCTATGCATACACCCACACCTCACTTAACAGATTGTTTTATAAAAGTCATGACAAAGAACATCAGTTTCCCTGTCTCAGCCATCTGAGACATTTGTTTTGCTGTTAATCAGCAGTGTTTGTGCTCTCTGGAAAATGCAAAACGTTTCATCTTAAAAGGACCTCAAATCAAATCTCTTTCAACCAACAAGAAGATGGTTGCTTAGGTCTTTTGAGAGTAAAGCAACTTCAAAACCTAGGCTCAGGGGCACTAACAATTATTTCATAAAAGATAAAGATAGTCCCTCCACTTATAACCTGCTAAGAATGCTCAGAAAATTGGAAATACGTTTTTTTTTGGAAAGAAAACCACAACCAACAATTGCCAAAATCTCTTCACCTTTGAACCCTCAGAAATATGAAGATTATTCATATCAGGCAGAGCAGCATCAAAGCTAGCCATCCTGGTGTTAAAGGAGTGAGGGTCAGCAGGGGTCAGATCACAGGCGGTCGTGAGTGATTCCATGGGGTTAGTCTCCTCCGAAGGGGAGAGATTCATGATCTGTCGAGAAAGCAAAAGAAACATGTCGTGTGACGTTCCCATTCTTTACAAGCTCTGATTACTTTTTACATAAGAGTACAAACCAGTGTACAAGCTGGTTGCTAGGACAGGTACTAACTATTGAACATAGTAATACATACTTCCCTGTCATTAGAACTTAAACACCGCAGCTGGCAAGGCCCAGCACTGTAAGACACAAAGACCCCTTCTCTTTCCAGATAACCCCAGCAAAATGTCTTATTTCCTCAAACTTCAGATGTTGGAGGAATTTTTTTTTTTTTTTAAAGAAAGAGTTCAGCATAATAAGTTATTTAAGGAAAATCTAGGCCTGAACAAATCTGATGGCATTCAGGGCTGATGAAACCCCTAGTGGTTGTCTCCATTTGCACCCTCCAAAGAAGCTGGTTAGAATCAGACAGACCCCACCCGACAGTCTCAGATTTGAGTTTGGCAGCTGTGGGAAGTTTCTTTAGTTGCAACTGGAAACTGCCCTGCTGCCTGAATGACAAAGAGCAGTCTCCCAGTTTCTTGGGAAGAAGAGGTGGAGAGTTCCTACTTACGAGGTCAGAGTGCTCCAGGATCTGGCTGGTGGTGAGGTCCTCCTCCTCAGAGGACTCGTCAGAATCCTCGTGGTTCATTTTATTGAGGCTGGGAGAGCTTCCTGAGAGCTGGCGCTCCTCCAGCAGCTGCAGGTCACACTTGTCCAGACTGTCCAAAGAACGCCTGCGGACTCCCCAGTTGAAGTTGTCCATACTCTCGCCCTGAAATCACACCGTCAGCTGCTTTTTAAGGCCAGAATTCTCCCACATGTACAGCTTCACACATCTAATCAGTCATAGCTTAGCATCGATATTTTCATTATGAATTCTCAAGCCCTCACCTCATGGACACGGGCACCAATGATTTTGCCTACGTATTGTGAAGAGTAGTAAACAGCACACTGTTTTCACCTAAATACATGTTAAGTCACAGACAGATGTGATCATACACTCTTCTTTGGCACAGTGGGTAACACTGTTTTACAAGTTGATTTGGGAGTACTCTTAAAGAGCCATGTTAACAAAAAGCTATCAGAAAGAGACTGTTAATATCAACAGAGGTGTTCCTTACCTACTCCCTGACCCCCACTGTTTAGTACTGTTGTCCAGAGAACAAAGTAAGGGCTATGCTTGTGGCACAGTCCACAGCTTCTGGGTATTAAGTTGAAGAGCATTAGGTACACATTCCAGCCTGTTTCTGCCACAGCAGTTTTCACAGATAAAATGCAGAGTTAAAGGGTGTCAGAGAGCAGCTGGGCACAGTCAGACGATCATGCACGATGCAGAGGCCAGAGCAGCAAGGCTTCAGTTTTGCTTTAGGCTCAGCTTTAAACAATTGTCCCAACACAGGAAACAGTTCCCTCCCTGGACCTGGAAGGATTGACCTGGTACCAGGGACTGTTGCTGAATTGTACATGTGTGCTGAGAACTGGGCTAAGCGGCAAGGTAGAGTGTTACAGAAAGATTCCAGATATATCTCAGGTTGTCTCTACAAATTATCATATATTAAGTAAGTTCATTTAATTGAATATAATTTCTTCCCCCTAAAAACAAATGTGGGTTTTATTTCTCTCCAGGAATAAAGCAAGAGAAATATTACTCACCCATTGGTGAGCAAATTTGAACCTAAACCAAATAGGTAATCTGAATAAAATCTAGCACAGAATCTTATCATGTACATTAGCCATTTTAAACACAGATGGTTCACTGAAATAAACTTTCTGATGAGAGCTCAGTTAATAGCATAATCATATAATTTCAGGGAGAGATGTAAATTACTATTAAAATTAATGAGTTTTTTCCTCTGGTTTTATGGGTCTATTTTTTCTGGCTTCTAATAAAATAAAGCCTACCATTCTAACAGATCTCTGGTATAATGCAACGGGTAAGAATCCTGAACACATTCTAGATATTATGTGGAAATTATCATTATTCACACCATTTATGATATTTATGATTATCCTTAGGACTGTTTGATTATACGACTCAGTATTTGATTTCTATAGTTTATAGCTCTGTCTGTACCTTTTATCTGTAACTACTGTGCTACATTACCACCAAATGATTGTTTTTATTTATTTTTTTTATTGAGGTAAGTTGATTTGCAGTGTTATACAATTGAAGTGTACAATATAGCAATTCACATCTTTTTAGATTATTCTCCACTTAAAGTTATTGTAAAATAGTGGCTGTATTCCCTGTGCTGTATAATATTTCCTCCTAACTTATTTTATACCTAACAGTTTGTTTTTTAACCCTGGTAGGGAAGGCTTACTATTGTGCTGGTATTTTAAAACAGCTGTTTCACGGAAAGAATGAAAAAAATGTGGAAGAGGCAAGAGTTCCAAGAAGAAAAAGAAAACACAGTATGTGAAGAAATAAAGAGGGTAAAGAAAAATGAGATTACAAAACAGAAAAAGGAATGTGACAATTACTGGGTGAAATGTACAACTGAAACAAATTCACAGCACTGATTCTCTTGCACTGAATCAATGGATGGATTGGATGAACTGTCTCAGGCAGCAGTTCTGGAAGTCGCCCACCCTGAACCTGGCTCACACTGAGCTGGCAGAGAGATATATCCAGGGCCAGGAGCGCTGCACTGGGCACAGTGCCGCTGCGTTGATCTGACCACAGCTCAGGTGAAGAGGAACTGGGAGTCAGGGAAGCTGTTCTCGCAGGGATAATATTTGGTGTCCTGCTGGAGGATGCAGTAACTGCATCGGAGGCAAGGATGTTGAAACCGTTTCCCTAGTGGCGGCTGAGGGGTTGAAAGCAACAGTAGCCTGGCCTGTGCTGGAGTCTGTGGTGATTGAAAGTCCTCCGGGCCTTCTCACAGCACAGGACCACCCCCACTCGCAGAGCTGCCTTCTAGCTCCCCACACCCAGATGTCGTGTTTGCATTTTACGTCACCTTTGGGGTCAAAAGCCAAAACTGTGTGTGTGTGAGAAGACTGAGAAGGTGGCTGGCTATCCTTGATGGACAGTGTGCATATGTCGGTTATCAAACCTAAATAACCACTCAGGCAGAGTTCATACCGAGATGAGAAAATACTCACAATGGAATACTGCAGAAGTGCTGGAAATCATATTCGTTGATATTGGAATACCAAAAAAAGAATTATTGTTGAAGGAACGTAGAAGTCAAAACATGTTCCCCAAAATGACCCTACTCAGACTTAAGCCTATAAGACTTGGATATAGTGTGCTCATAGGTCACTCTGTCCAGGATAACACTGGCTTATGCCTGTTGTCTGGGTGTAATCATTACCAGACTCCTTTTTAGTTGCAAAAGGTCCTCACTTGGATAGTCATTCACCCTACAAAGATAGCTCTTAATTCCTAGAAAATAAAAGCAGTTGATTGGAAGTGGACGTGGTGTATTATTTAGATAAAGCTTGTTGATTTCACTTTTAATAAAAGAATTAAACCACAAACCCAAACCATTCCAGTTGTGCAGCTGCCTAATGAAAAATTATAGGATTTCTATGGATCATACTTAAAAACTCACCTTCCCTCAAGGGAGAAAATTATGCAACTTCCAGAACTAGACATATAAAGATTTTAAAACTACATTTTAAAATGTATTTACACTTTCAGAAAATATTTTCTTCCTCGAGCAACCAAGAAAAATACTTCTATCACACACATCTCAATACAAATGTGCAAATAGGCATACATACTCTCCAAGGGGAGAAAAAGCAATTATGTTGTTATAAATCTGCAATGATGCAAAACACCTACTAGCGTATCTGAATTGAAAATAGTATCATCTTACCTGAAGTTCCTGGGTAGCAGATTGAATGGACAGAAAAACAAATAAGAGGTCTATTTAAAATGATTATATTACAGATACTCAAGTGCATTTGTCTTAGTTTTAACACAACAGCCACTAACAGTGCTACCAGTATATACTTCAGTAGAGGCGCCTTAAGAAGCAAAGATACACAAACCCGAAAGAGGAGAAGTAGTACCAAACACCGGAAATTCAAGGCCTCTTAGCAGTGGATGACGTAGCGGGTAACAAATCACAAATACAGTTTCTGAAATAGCTTTCCACTTCAGTGACAACTTTGGCCTGTCTCCTCAACACTTTTTTTTTTTTTTAGAATGTCTAAATTTTTATTTGTGAGAAAACTGTGAAATGTCATGGAAAGACTAATGAGGGTCATCTGCTGGGGGAGAAAAAGGTGGCATCACCTCATCCTGCCCACAAAACCAGAAGTGTTTGTGATCGGGCTGTTTCACTGCTGAGGTGCAATTAACAGCAAAGACCCAGCACCCTTTAAGGATTCTGAAGAGTTCAAGGCAAACCTTTCAAGACTTAGTCATACATTGAGACTAACGAAAGGAATAGACATGACAAGAAACTTGTTTGTCTTTTTTTATAAATGCGTTTTGATCTAGAAGCCAAATATGCTTACCTTTTGTAGAGGAGGAAATACTGAAATTATTCATCAGTGACAGTACAGAGGAACAGACACTTAGAATGCCTATTCTGTGCCCAAAATTATGTGAGAAGCTTTACATAGGTCACCTTACTTGATCCCTCACATCAGCTCTACAGGCAGGTATTATCATCCCCATTTGATAGATGAGGAGCCAAGAGAAGCTGCTTCGCAGATTAAACTGGGTCAGAGGCTGAGCTAAAGTCAGAGCTGGACCTGCTTTGACCATCTGCGACTCTGTAAGTAGGCTAGAATCCCTTATTGTAACCTTGTGGAGAAGTAACATTCTCAAATAGTTTATCTTATTTGGATAAAATACATACTGTCACACTCTTGTGTTTCTTTTAAAATCATAATCATACAAAGTAACCACTATTTTTTTTTTCTTTCTAGTTCTTATTGGCTAGGACAATAGAGAAAACGCTACAAGGAAGGCATAGTATCTATCACTTGCTGTCCCTGACAAACATTAGCATAAAATTTGTTTTCAAATGATGAGCATCTAAGGTTTTCCTTATTTTGATAGAAATTAACTCTGCAATTGTGTCTGATTCTTCTACTTGATAGCATTCCTGCCAGATCCCTTCACACAGCCCATTTGTCTTTGTATGAGACGGGAAAAAATGATGCTTCTCTTGTTTCATCAATTTTTCCCTCCTCATTTTAACTTACAGAGTGAAAAGGGTACTACCTAAGCTTGAATTCTAGCCTGAGAGCAAAGATGAGGTCAGTTGCCAAAATTAGGAAGTTAATCTTTTGACATTCCATTTGACATTCCAAAATGACCTCTAGCTCATTTTGAAAATATTCAAAACAGCTGTATTTTGCATTACACTTTTTAAACAGTTTTCACCACATGTACTTGTTGATTTCTTTATTGCTAGTTATGGTTAACACAGAAAACTGCAGAACTGTTTCCTGGTTCAAGAAAATTCAAGGTGAAGAGCTGACATGTTTTAAAGGTGCTTTGCAGTCAGTGCCTTTAGACTCTTAAAAGGACTGGATCTGATAGACCTGTTTCCAGGGGAAGAATTGGGGAAGGAAACATTCTTCATTCTGAGGACATGACTCTTCCTTGCTGGCACAGACAGCCAGGGTCGTCAGTGGCCAGTAAGGACAAAAATGGACAGCTCCGTGACCTAGCCTTGACACGAGTGGATTGGTCAGCAGGTGTTCTTTTAGGGAAGGTAAGCAGTTACCTGAAGTATCATTTCCCACAAGTTTATAATTAGGAGGTGCCCACCTGCCATAGGGCTTCCCTGGTGGCTCAGATGGTAAAGAACCTGCCTGCAATGCAAGAGACCCAGGTCCGATCCCTGGGTTGGGAAAATCGCCTGGAGAAGGGAATGGCAACCCACTTCAGTATTCTTGCCTGGAGAATGCTATGAACAGAGGAGCCTGGCAGGCTACAGTCCAAGGGGTTACAAAGTCGTGTCAGACTTGACACAAGTGAGTGACTAACACTACTACTACTACTTACCATAGGATATGACAAGCTTGGAATCTGGGCTTCCATTTGAACTGTGTGACTGGCAGAAAGCCCTCTGTCTGGGAAGTATAATGTGGAGCCCAACACACACCAGGCTGGGTAGCAGGCATTTTTACAGATGGCAACCTCATTGAAGGGAGCTTAGTGCCCATCCCAGGAGGAAAAAGCCTGCCTCTCAGCTAGAATATGCCCCCAAGCTACTAAAACAATGCTCCTCCTTCCACTCCCAGTTTTCAAAAACATGACTCATAACTGAAGCAGCTTATTACCACAATTATCACTCAGATACACAGATCTGCATCTGCCTGTTCAGACTTGAATTCAGATGCTCCAGGTGTCAAAAACCAGCCAAAAGCAGAGCCAGGAGCTCTCTTACACGTTAAATCTAATTTCAAGTTCTGAGGAATTCAAACAGCACAAAAATGCCAGGCCCTCGGGCTCCGGTCGCAGGCTGTAGCAGGCAAGCTTTGAAATCACCACATAAGAGCAACTTCATGCTTAATGAAATGCTTTGCCTGTTTTTCCCAGGCACCAGAGAACAGGCTGAGACCCTCAATGTTTCTGGTTTTTTTTTTTTTCAAGTTCACCTTTGGACTAGACACACACAGAGTCTCCGTGTGGCCATTCAAAGTCAGATCTCTGCCATTTAGAAAGAACTTGGAACCGCTTTGGCCCTGGGCTCAGACAGGAAGGGTGGGGTGACTTTTGACCAAGTTAAGCTGCTGTACTTTAAATAAACTGATCCAAAATAAAGTTTACAAGCTTTCTAATTAAAGAACTCACTATTTAGCAGGTAGAAAGAAACCGTTTCATTAGCAAAGAAAAGGCTGAGCGGATGGTTTTCACTGAGCCTGTGCCTACCTCGCCATCCTCCAGCTCCACGTCTAGGAAGTCGAAGTCTCTGAAGACCCGGAACTGCTGCTCGCTGTTGGTGTCATCCATGTTCTCCTGCTCCCGGGCCCCGTCCTCGGACGACACCAGGCTCGTCTGATGCTCCAGCAGGTCCAGGTCCCCGCACGACGAGAAGATCACCTGTGAACCGAGAGGGCTCTCCTGAGAAACCGCTCTCCCTTCGGTGGTTTGAGCTACAGAACCCGTAACTGGCTCCTCGTAGCACTGTATTTCCAGTACACACCTAATTCCTTAAGTGGGTATTTTTAGAATGTTCTCTTATTATTTATGTTGGACAGGTGCCTTCAGATTAAACTCGTTGCAAAGACGCAAGTTCACGTACTAGGAAAATGTTAGAGTCAAATCGTTGCTTCTTAATGAAGACTGGATCCTACGTGTGTGTGTGTGTGTGTGTGTGTGTGTGTGTTTGAACTGAGCGTGTCTGTGTTCACAGACAGTCTACAACAGCCAAGAAATTTTCCATTGTTTCTACACTGACTGAGGTTAGAAACTGTATAGATTCACATACACATACACATCACATACATATTATCACCTAAGAGTTTAAGGACTACTGATGCCAACAAAATGTGTTACTATAGAACGAACTGTGAGAGCAAAGGATTTAACCCTTCGAGAGAGAAATCAGGAACTGGTAAAGAAAAAGAAACCTAAGTCAAGAAGTACAGAACTTGTTCATTTGAATTACAGAAGAGAAGCTGAGCAGCCGTGTTCAGAATTCACACTCAAATTCCTGTCCTGTTGACTTAAACAAAACTTTTTTTTTTCTACTAAAATTTTAGTATGTCAGCATTTTAAAATTATATGTATAGGTTCATTTTTCTTGGGCCATTTTAATATAACTTCTTAGGAATAACAGACTTGACATAAATCTAAATGTTTTGCTCTGCAGCCTCTCCTGAACATATAGACTGATATTAAACAAAATGAACAATGTTCTTTTAATTTAACCATTATAACCTCTTGGTCTTCCTTGAAAGTAAAATTTCATTCATAAGAATTTAAATATAACAACTGTCTCTCAACAGGAAAAAGTAAATGGATTTTAAATATACTTTTTTTTCCTCCTGTGTTTTAAGAACAGTCATAGGATTTGCACTAGGTTTTATACAACGGCACAACACACAGTCCGTACAGGGGTTGCAAATGGGTACCTGAGATAAAACAGCACTGATGACCAGCCACCTAGTCAGGGAGAGATGAGAGACTAGAATTCTTTTTTTTTTTTTTAATGTTGTGTCAGTTTCTACTGTATAGCAAAGTGAATCAGTTATATGTGTATATATATCCCCTCTTCTTTAGATTTCCTTCCCATTAGGTGACTACAGAGCGCTGAGTGGAGTTCCCTGTGCTATACAGGAGGTTCTCATTAGTCATCTATTAGTATTTTATACATAGTATCAATAGTGTCTGTTCAGTTCAGTGGCTCAGTCGTGTCCGACTCTTTGCGACCCCATGAATCGCAGCACGCCAGGCCTCCCTGTCCATCACCATCTCCCAGAGTTCACTCAAACTCATGTCCATCGAGTCAGTGATGCCATCCAGCCATCTCATCCTCTGGCGTCCCCTTCTCCTCCTGCCCCCAATCCCTCCCAGCATCAGAGTCTTTTCCAATGAGTCAACTCTTTGCATGAGGTGGCCAAAGTACTGGAGTTTCAGCTTTAGCATCACTCCTTCCAAAGAAATCCCAGGGCTGATCTCCTTCAGAATGGACTGGTTGGATCTCCTTGCAGTCCAAGGGACTCTCAAGAGTCTTGTCCAACACCACAGTTCAAAAGCATCAATTGTTCGGCACTCCGCTTTCTTTATAGTCCAACTCTCACATCCATACATGACCACTGGAAAAACCATAGCCTTGACTAGATGGACCTTTGTTGGCAAAGTAATGTCTCTGCTTTTGAATATGCTATCTAGGTTGGTCATAACTTTCCTTCCAAGGAGTAAGCGTCTTTTAATCGATATTGTATATATTGTCAATCTCAATCTCCCCGTTCATCCCACCCATCCTTCCCCTGCCTGGTATCCGTATTTGTTTCTACATCTATGTCTCTGTGTCTGCTTTGCAAATAAGCTCACTTGTGCCCTTTTTCTAGGTTCCACATACAAGTGGTATCACATGGTGTTCTTCTCTTTCTGACTGACTTCACTCTATGACAGTCTCTAGGTCCATCCACGGAGAGACTAGCACTCTGATTGCCTCAGCTGAATGCTCCCTTTCCTAGTTAGTGTGGCTTTTCGTATTTGTAACACAGTAAACAGTTCTAGCTTGAAAGGCCACAGCACAGAAGCAGGCAGTTGGGATCTGAAGGGGAAAGTGTAACCACAGGGACAGAGAGAAGTGGCCCTCGCTGGCTGTGCTGCTGTGGAGATAAAGGCTGCCATTCCCCTTCCTGGTGGGCTGGGAGGCACCGTCCGCTCTCCCAGTTGTCATCCCTGGTCCCTCTGCCCTCCGTGATGTCACAGGAGCAGCAGCAAACCCACCAGTCAGCAACTTGGAAGGTAACTTCAAAGGAGGCAATGCTTCTTGCTGGAGCACATTCCAGGGTGATAATAAGTATCAGCCTTTACTCTAGGAATCTATGAGTCTCTCAAATTTCACACAGTCATGAACTACATTAGCATATACATTTTGGAATTTTAAAAGCAATTCCACAGAGAAACCGTTTGCTGGTTCTTACTTTACTTGAAAATAACTTGGTTTGCAATCTTTTCTGGTTACTAATAAAGATGCTATAATACAGATGAAATAAAAATACCTGGCAAAACCAAACCTTTTGCCGCAGTGTTCGCACACATAATTTTAATTTTCTAAATGTTTAAAAAAGCTTCAGAAGTTAACTTCTGGTACTTATTATTCATTTTATTTCAAAGCCCAATGGTATATATATTTTTCCAACTGTAAAATCAGTAGAAGTTTATGCAAGAAAAAAACATATCACTGTTTGCACCTTTACATGAGTAAAATAGTGACATCACGTTAAGAAATGTGTGTACAGAGTCAAATTATACGCCAAAGGAATGTATATCGCGTACAGCAGTGCAGCAGAGTCACATACACCTATTTTAAGAAAGTCTGGGTATATTCTTTAAAAATCAAGATACTAAAAAATAAAAATAACTTGAGTTTTTATTTACCAACTTGAGTTTCTATTTGCCAGCTGGAGCAGACAGCCAATAACATCTTTCAGTGTTTCTGAACTAAGTAAGATTAAAAATCATAGTGTGGAGACAAGTCTAAGAGATTGATCAAGATGATGGATATCACACTTGTAATTCATAGTTGAATCATCTAAACTACGAGACCAAAAGCAATACCAAAAGCGAAATAAATATGACACACGACAGAACTTACGGATGGATTCTTGCTTAATCCTACTTCCTGGCCACACAGAGAAAGGACGTGCACCAACTTCTCTTTGGTCCTCTTCTGGAAAAGAAGCACACAGGTTTTAATCTGGGGACCTGTGATCAAATCTGGTCTCATCCTGTGGCCATCAGCCACACGGGGCTAATTACTGAGATGTACCCAGTGAGAACAGAGAGATGTAAAACACAGGAAGAGCTGGTATGAAAGAAGAGTGTGAAATAGCTCATCAATGACTAAATACTGATTATATGCTGAAAAATATTTTAGACATATTAGCTAAAATGTTACTAAAATTAACTTGACCTGCTTTTTTTTTTTACATTTTTCAAAAGATGACTGTTAAGAATACTTAAATGAGGCTCACATTGTATGTCTACTGGACAGTGCTGATCTGAACATTCCTAAGGGAGAAGATATGAAAGTCAATCCCTTGGTTCTTAGCAGATACTCATTACTCCCCTTGGTTATCTTTCTTGTGTGCTACAACTTTCAGTCATTAGCAAGCCCTTCATTACACCTAAATTAAATCTCTTATGTTACAATACAAATCTCTTTACCCCAAATGGGAGGATAGCTTTACTTTGCGCAGATTTATATTTGATTATTTGCAAGCCATGTTAAATCTTTCTCAACTTATTCTTCCTATAGTTAAACAGATTCAATTCCTTTTGCTTTTCTTCATAAACCTTACTTTTCAGTTCCTTAAGCATTGGGATTCTTCACAAACCATCACATTTTCCAATGACATAGATAAAGTAGGTCTCAGAATGATGGGTGAGTTGAGAATGAAAAAGATGAGTAACCAGAGCCTAAAAAATGTCAACATGCTTCAGAACTACTCTTAAAGCAATCACCCTAATCGCTTGAAAATGACTTTTTTCCTTTTTAACCTGATTTAAGTTAATAGAGAGCCTGCAAGGAGGCCAGGATCATTCACAGATTTTCCTTCTTGATGTAACTCAGTTCCCTGCATCCTTCTTGAGACACTCAGTATGGTGTCACTTCAAGGTCAAAGACAGGAGGCCCTTGGTGTTGAAGAATGGCAGAAGATTCCTTAACCTCTTTCTCTAGGTTTTAGTGGGCATTCTGCAGTTCTGGGAAGGAATCAACACAGAGGAACATGGAACGGGGCTGTGCATGTGTCTTTTTTCCAAACCCCCAAGAGAGTAGAGCAGGTTCTCTGTCCAGCCCACAGTGAACACCCGCTGAGCACCAGCTCGGCTCCAGCAGGGGCTGTGCTGGGGGCTCCATCTTCCCAGCCTCTGAGAGAGAGGATGAGTCCTGCTGGGCGTGCACACTAAGGGGTTTCCCTCTGCACAGCGTCCACTTCTCCTTCTCCTAGTAACGCAGCTCCTTTTCATATTGGGATGGCTCTTCTCCCACCAGGAGACACTTTTCCTCCCTCGTAGGGATTGCAAGAATCCTTTCTCTATAATGGGGCTTCCCTGGGGGCTCAGATAGTACACGATCTGCCTGCAATACAGGAGACCCAGGTTCGATCCCTGGGTTGGGAAGATCCCCTGGAGAAGGGAATGGCAACCCACTCCAGTATTCTTGCCTAGAAAATCCCATAGACAGAGAAGCTGGTGGGCTACAGTCCATGGGGTCAGCCAAGAGTCAGACACGGCTGAGCGACTAACACTTTAATTTTCTCTAGAATTGCTGTGGATGTCAGGGAGGGAAGGCCTCTACCCCGAAATGGTCAGAGACAAAGACCATGTAAATCTGGAGCTGCCAGAGGTCGCTGGTACCTCACAGGGAAGAACCTGCCTGAGGATGAAGTCAGCAGAGAGGAAAGCAGGACTTTGGGACGGGAAGGTGGGGCCATAAGGAGGAGGGAGAGGGTCTAAGGATTGTGTGTGCTAGAATCCAGCTCCACTTGAAGCCACAATACAGGAGTGAACACATGCCTTTTTCACTTCAGGCAGTTTTTCACTGGGCTTCTGGCACATGTCACCCAAAGAGCCCTAAATAATGCACAGGTTTCACTCGACAGCAAGTCCGGTGACATCAATAACCCATAGAGTGAATAGAGACAAGGCAAGCACGGAGGAATCTGGGCGCCTGCTCTGCTCATGTCAGCCATGCGTGAACCCCTTGACTGGATCCAGGGCCAGTCCACAGGACAGCGTGCAGCCCTGCCACAGAGGATTGGTTGGGAGAACTAGGATTTATTATTTGGAGGAAAGAGGACTCATCTGGGTGAGTGGTAGAGGGGGTAGGTTAAGTGTCTGAAGGGCTGCCATGTGAGAGATCTGATTTGCATTTTCTAAGCCTTAAGAGAACTAGGATCAATAAGTAGAAGCAACAGAGTATCACACTTCAACTCAACATAATGAACTCTTCAAAGAGTAAAGGGGTCCCCTCGGAATACGGATGCCATGAGCTCCTCATCACTGAAGTGCTGATGCCCAGGTGGGTGACATCAGGAGGGTGGCTGCCCAAATCGCGTATCACAGCTGGATTCAATGGGCCCCCTAAGCTCCTGTCCAATCCTGCGAGTCAAGGACTCTTTACCTGGGAGTACTGGGGCCTTTTCCAGCTGACAGGGACAAGGACGTTGGAGTTGGAGCCTGAGGAGGTGGAGGATGCACTCCGGGTGACGGCCATGGCCCTGGGCTTCCCATCACGCCCAGAGGAGTTCTGCAGTTCATCATACCGTCTCCCAATGATGGGCGTCTGCAGGGAAAAGAGCAGAGAAGCATACATTCTTCTGTCTCATCCACAATCCTTAGTACGTGGCTCGGTCTCCCAGCAGCAACCAAGAACTGCTTATTTGATGAAAATGTAGAGAAGTTCAGTGTTACACGGAGGCTCATTTCCCTGATGTTCAAGAACACATCCTAAACCATTTTGCTTCCCTAGTGGCTCAGATGGTAAAGAATCCGCCTGCAATGTGGGAGACTGAGGTTCAACCCCTGGGTTGGGAAGATACCCTGGAGAAGGGAGTGACTACCCACTCCAGTGTTCTTGCCTGGAGAATTCCATGGAAAGAGGAGCCTGGTAAGCTACAGTCCCTGAGGTTGCAAAGAGTCAGACACAACTGAGTGACTAACACAAAAACCATTTTGCATCTTCAACACCTTCCCACCCTCTTGAGCAACTGAAAACAAATCCAATTGCTTGTTCTTAAATGCACTTCAGAAATGACTGTAAAGATGAGAAGGGAAACATGCAGGAAAGCAAATTATTTTCAGATGTTTAAGCTTGAAAGACTTTTAAGACCAAAATTCCTTCCCTTCATTCCAACCTGTAATCACCAACCTTATACTCTCAAGTATTTAAAAATTTATTTAAATCTATGTTTTCAGTTATTTAAATGAAACAGTCAGGGCCAGGTTCTTGGGCAACATTTAAGAAATTTCACTTCCTGAGAGGTCTGTAATGTGGTAGCTGGGGAGGCAGCACCTCCCAAACTTCAGCCCCAAGGGGGTCTCTGCAGAAGCCTGTTCACAGGCCCACATTCAGAGATGAGAGACACTGGCTGGGCGTGTTCCACCTGTCTCTCCAGGCCCATCTTTCTGGAGCAACTGGGTATCTGGGGCGTGCAGCTGACTGGCTACAGGTCTTCTGTACCTCTTTTGAATAGAATGCTAACCGGTGCTGCTAAGTCGCTCAGTCGTGTCTGACTCTGTGTGACCCCATAGACGGCAGCCCACCAGGCTCCTCCATCCCTGGGATTCTCCAGGCAAGAACATTGGAGTGGGTTGCCATTTCCTTCTCCAATTTGGAACAGAATAAACTTTAGTAAAAGAGTAAGCACCCCTCTCCTACCCTAGCAATATAAACTGTTTAAAATGGAAAAATACTGATTTGATACCTTAATGTCATATATAAACATCACAACAGTAGCAATAAACAGCATCTCACCCTGAGTGTTGAATGGTCAATGGGACGATTGTTTGAAAAAACCCAATCTGGCTGCAACTGAGCCGATAAGTTGCATGTCAGCAGACCTAGTTTATTCCTTCAGTGAACTGATTCATTCAGCCAAGCTGAAGCATGTGCATGAAGTACGTTCATGCATTAGACACTGTACAGACCGTAATTACAAAGTGGACAGACCATGGTTTCTGCTTTAGGGGGCTTAGCGGTCATGGGGTAAGAGAGACAGGAAAGCAAATGTATTTTTATATCTTAGACTAACATACTTAAGTGCAGGTTTCCAAAAGTTTGTTCATGGACCAGCAGGTAAATCGGACTATTTTGTGTCCTCTTTTCTTCCTGACTCCTTAGTTTGGTTCATAGGTCTCTTCTCTCCACACTCCTTTCTTTCTCAAGGCAAGAATTTAAATGGTGGTACTGTAAAAAGCAGTGTGGGAGACTTCCCTGATGGTTCAGTTTTTAGAACTCCATGTGCCCACTGTAGGGCCCGTGGGTTTGATCCCTGGTCGGGCAGCTAAAATCCTGCATGCCATGTGACCCCACCAAAAAAACTGAACTTAATAAAAATGAAAACACAACATATCAACTTTAAAAAATTGTTAAAGAAAAAAAAGCAGTGTGGCTTGGGGAAATGACCATAAGGGCAGATTCCATAAATCTCGGTCATTCACTGGTTTGGCTACAGTTCAGGAAAGAAGGTTGCAGATACCAGACAGGACGTGGCAGCAGTCAGATAAAGAATGAGTGAAGCTCACGGTTTAAAATGCTTAAGATCATTCCATTTTAAAAATTGTCTTTTCTGTGGAATCGTTTTTACATAACTGAGGCTAGCTTCTATTTTTAAAAGCTGCCAAATGAGAGCCCCTGTGAATGTGTTCTTAAAAAAGAAAAAAAATAGGACCTCATTAGGCCTTAGAAGCTTTCATGTGACATAAATGTAAAGGAAGCCCTCCTTCTCCAGGCAGCTAGTTTAGAACTTTGCTCCTATGCATTCACGCTAAAGTTCACGGGAACAGTTAACATACCTCTGAGATATCAAAGTGGAAGTCTAGGGTTTTTCCAGGTAATTCCTTGGATGAGCTCGTCCACACTCGATGTATTTCTATCTTTGAGAGGTCGCTGTGTTGGTAGGAAGGCAAAACGAGGCTGGCCGATCGAGAAACCACCAGCTTCAAAATATTCAGAGCTTCTCTCCAGTGAATGCTCTGAAGGAAATGAAACAGTCAATACTTAAAAACTTACTTCATTAAAAAAAAACTAACATGCTCCTAGCTACTGAAGCTTCTCATGACCTGTCAGAACTCACTGATTTAAAACAGTGCAGGAAATCCTTTGATAAGTAAAAGGCAAATGACATAAAAAAGATAATTTATCTGTAGGAGGAGCTACATTTAGGAAACAAGCAAATAAAAAAGAACAGTTTTGTCCACATTCAAATAAACAAGTTTAAAATAACAAGGTACCACTTTTGCTAATGAGGTACTTCCTTAATTTGAAAAGCAAAACAAAACAAAAAAAGCTCCAGCCCCCATTGCAGTTACGCTACTGTTCCCTCACTCCTCAAGATTCTCCCTGCCTCCAGTTTCCATCTACGCTTCCCACTTCTCTGGCTCTTTCTGCTCCATTTGCTTCCTGGGCGTCTGACCTCTGCCCTCAGCCCTCTTCTCTTCTTGTCCGTGTCTTCCTCATGACCTAACCCCAGAGTCTGGGAACCATTCTTAACTCCCCTCTTCCCTTCCTCCTGAGAATCTGACCCCTACCCCTGCCCACCTCCATTCCTGTTGGCACTGCCTCAGCTGAATCCTCCTTGGACTATTTCAGTGGTCTCTTAACTGGCTTCCCCACTTGCAGCCTCTCCTTGGGTCCATCAAACCCATTCCAGCTACAGTGATCGTTCCAGAATCTTCAGCTCAAGCCACTTCCCCGCTTAAACATCTTCAAGAGCTCCCCCTGGTGGACAAGGAGGAGTCCACACTCTTCGAGCAAGGCCTACGTGGGTAATCTCCCCCGGAATTCGCCATCCCAGCTGATGTCTCTAGCCTCTGTGCGTTTCCTCATGCTGTTCTCTCATCCTGGAATGCCCTTCCTCTCCTTCCTTATCAAACTCCTACTCTTCCTGAAAGTCTCACTGTGTTTCACCATCTTTGTGTCTCTGACAACTCCCAGGCAGACCGAGACACTTTTCCCATAAAAATACTGAACATGGATAACCAGCCTGATAAACGTTATTATTTGTCTAGGACTTGGAATAAAAGCACATGAAGTAAAACGCATTCCCTTCATTGTTAACTTCTGCACAAGGGAGGTCATGGTTTGATATGAAATTAGCCACCATTCAGTAAAGATCTCAAGTACCAGGGATGATCCACAGGCCTAAGAACAGGTAGTCTAATAAAACAAATTTTTTTTTTTTTTGAACAAGGGGCAAAGATGTGAACTGCCCCTCTGTCTCTCGTGAGTGTCAAGTGAGAAAGCGATAATGAACATCTACCACATGGTACAACTGTTACTGGAGCAATGCCACTTGGAGGAAAAAAAAAGCTTGAAAATCATTTTTAGTATTTGCAAATTCTTCAAGTAATGTGACTGGTGAAGTGAAGATGGGGAAAAAAATGTTTAAAGTTGTCAAGCTTAGTCAATGAATTTAACCAGAGAAAGCCGAGCATTTGCCCTTGAACTCTGAAACTCACCAAGTACACAGTATGTTTTGTTTGTTGGAGTATTTTCAAGTATAAGTATGCCGTTTCTTAGCCTTAGTTCCTTCGACCCTAAGTGACAATTTTCTCCTCTGAATTAACCCTTCTCATCTAAAACACCTGGTCTGGAACCAGGCACACACAAGTTGCTTCTTCCTTCTTTGAAATAGAACCCCTCAAACAAGACCCTGCCCCTGCCCCCCAAGCCAGGACATGCTTTCAGTATCTGGCCTTTAAGCGCGGGAGGCAGAGACGTGTCCTCTGAAGGCTCAGGAACGCGCTGGGGCCTGGTCCTGTCTTTCTCCTCAAGACACCGCTCAGGGTGCTGGTCAGCCACTGTCTTGGCCGCTCTCAGTGTGTTACGGACATTGATAAATGAACGCGCAGCCTGGCACCCATAAAACCATGGCCAAGTACAAGCTGCATACAGAGGATGTCTTTCTGGAACAACTATCTGGAAACATGCTGGTTCAATACTCACTTGCACGTATTTTTCAATGGTCTTCAGAACTTCCACGTTGAACTGCTTTACAGGAACGACAGAAAGGTCCATGTAGCTGAGCAGACTGTGGATCACCTGCAGGAGGGGCTGCTGCATGCTGGGGAGGCCCTTCTCCAGCAGCTGTGGGGGCAACGGCAGGGTGAGTCATCTGACACCAGGTTCCACACAGAAGCACCACGGTCTCCTAGTACCTTTACGACTGCGCATTTCCTTAGAAAGGAGAAGAAAATCCTAACTGCTGAAGAGGGGGAGATGTTAATCAAAGGCAATGCTGTAGGTCTGATATATAAATGTAATATTCAGGGACTTCCCTGGTGGGCCCGTGGTGAAGACTCTGTGCTTCCACAGCAGGGGGCACAGGGTGTGATTCCTGCTTGAGAAACTAAGATCCCACAATGCCATGCAGCACAGCCTAATAAATAAGTAAATAAAAGCTCTTTTAAAAAAGAAAAATGCTTATAAAAATTTTTTTAAAGACCTAAAAAAATTCACACAATGGAATACAACAAAATAAACCTCAAAAGGAAAGCATCAAACACCACCAGTGACTGAAAATTACAAATGAAAACAAGAGATACATTTACAAGTTATCAAATTGATGATGGTACTGGGGAGGCTATAGTAGGAATAGAAATCATCGGTGGAAACGGTAACTTGGATAATCTGGCGATTGAGGTCCAGATAACTAAACGGGTTCATATCTTTTGAAATAGTAATTACATTTTTAGGAACTTTTCCAAACCTAGAGACAGATACCAAGATTTAAGTATGAGATTTCACCAAGGCATTACTTATAATGGTAAAAAAAAAAAAAGAAAGAAAAATCCCACACAAAACAAGAAAGCTCTGTGAGCAATTTAAATATCAAACACTAGGGAAGTGGATACATAAATTATGGTAATCTGTATGATGAAATACCATGTATTCAATAGAACATTTTTAAAGACAGTAAAAGATACTAGCTATATTAAGTGAAATGATAAAGAAGGGATATATAGTTTCTGTATAGTAAATGATGCTAACACTGATGTAAATGGGTGTGTGTTATACAGAAATAACACAGGAAGGACACCCAACAAAACCTTACTAGTCTTTCTCTCTGGATATTTTTAATTATTTTGGATGATTTTTTTTTAACTGTTCTGTACCTTCTGAATTTTCTGCTATGAACACACACTGCTTTTATAATCAAGGAAGAAGTCAATGATATTTTCAAAAAGGAAAGAAAAATAATGAGCAAATTGATGTGACAGACATAATGAAAAAAGTTACTGTTCAAAACTAAAAGACAATAGAAATGATTTAAAGAAATGCTGAAATTCCACATCAAAAGTGGAGGAACTGAACAGTTAACAAATGAGGAAATAATTGCACAAACATATTGGGTGGAAAAATGAGTATCTTCAAAAATATATGCTCTGTTAATGAGTTCAGAGCTCACAGCCATTAAACATAGTTAAGTCCTTAAATAAGATTTGAACACCCAGAATAATTTGAATAAAATCTTCCTGTCTCTGGCATGTGCTGACAGGTACCAGGGTAGTGAAAAGGAGTTTACGCTTTGGAGGCAGCTATACATCATTTCAAAGGCTGCTCTGACACCTTACACTCGTGGTAGGTTACTAAACCCGCTGATTCTCAGATTCTCTGTTATAGTCACTGAGTTATTGTTAGAATTAGTTGTTCTAACTGATTCTATACAGCATCTACAATAATACATAGTAAGTGAATACATGATCAGTAAACGAAGTTAAGGCTCTTATTACCAGTTTCACACACATATTTTACCCGTGGTGGTGGTGGTGGTTTTTTTTTTTTTTTTAATTTTATTTTTAAACTTTATATAATTGTATTAGTTTTGCCAAATATCAAAATGAATCCATCACAGGTATACATGTGTTCCCCATTCTGAACCCTCCTCCCTCCCCATACCATCCCTCTGGGTCGTCCCAGTGCACTAGCCCCAAGCATCCAGTATCGTGCATTGAACCTGGACTGGCATCTCGTTTCATACATGATATTTTACATGTTTCAATGCCATTCTCCCAAATCTTCCCACCCTCTCCCTCTCCCACAGAGTCCATAAGACTGTTCCATACATCAGTGTCTCTTTTGCTGTCTTGTACACAGGGTTATTGTTATCATCTTTCTAAATTCCATATATATGCGTTAGTATACTGTATTGGTGTTTTTCCTTCTGGCTTACTTCACTCTGTATAATAGGCTCCAGTTTCATCCACCTCATTAGAACTGATTCAAATGAATTCTTTTTAATGGCTGAGTAATACTCCATTGTGTATATGTACCACAGCTTTCTTATCCATTCATCTGCTGATGGGCATCTAGGTGGTGGTGGTTTAGTCGCTAAGTTGTGTCCGATTCTTGTCAGCCCGCCAGGCTCCTCTGTCCACGGGATTTTTCAGGCAAGAATATTGGAGTGGATTGCCATTTCCTTCTCCAGAGGATCATCCCGACCTAGGAATCGAACCCAGGTCTCCTGCATTGCAGGCAGATTCTCTACCGACTGAGCTATGAGGGAAGCCCACTATTTTGCCCATAGAAACTATAATAGATTTTATCCTCAATTCAGGAACTTACCTCTGCCAGGTAGGTAACCATATTCAAAGTGACGTCAGCATAGGCTTCATGAAGGTACCGGCAGACCACACTGACCCACGTGGCACAGTCCCTCGTGTAGCTGTGTGTTTTATAAAGAGTCATGACGTGTGCAAGATTGGAAAGTTTGGGGTTCTTCTCTTCCAAACAAACCTTTTACGAGAAGAAAGTCAACTAGTGATACAATAGCCTGATGAATGAGGAAGAAATGTTAGCAATTTTGCTCTAAGCCCCAGCAGCCTGGAAAACTGATCGATACATTTTTGGGGGCAGCTGCAGAATACTTAGTCATTTAATTTTCACCAATTTTTTCCCACTTATTTTCTCAATAATGAAATGACCATGTGAATCAGCCGCCCAGAAACGTGAATTACTAGTGATATCAGTTAGTATCTTCAGGTTTATGAAACGTTATCACCCCGAGCCTGGTAACCGCTGTTCAACATCGGGTCTTGGATTTGCCTGAGGGTGAAGCCTTAAGGCCTACCTGAGCGATTCTCTCAGCTACATCCTTACAGAACTGGTTGGGGTTTTCAAAATGCTGTATCAGCTGGGGCAGAAGACACAAGACATTCAGTGGAAACCCTGGATTAGAGAAGATACAAACGGAGATACGTGAATATGGTGCATTTGAGCCATTAACAGCATGAAGGCCTATTACAGATTTTATTCCGAGGAGATGCAAAAGCAGCCTTTTGAAGTAACTTTGATCTAACATAAAATCCATGATAAATGTACAACCACAATGGCATCTGTTCAAAGCAGGCACTGAAGTAGATTTGCAATTTTCAGATACAGTGCTGTCATGCTATCGACTGTTGCAAGTAAAGATTGTTGGCATAGATTTTAAAAAGCGGATTAAAATGAACAGAAGCACTAGTTTGAAGTTTTTATCAAAAAAATGTATTTCAAGGAAAACTTGTTTGAAAAGACACAGGCCAATCAATTTAAGTTATCAGAAAGATTCTTTGAAATGATGAGGAGCAGCTTAGTTCTACTGTATTAAGCTTTGGCTTCCTGGAAAGAATTGTGGGCCACATGCCATGGTATTAAAAATCTGGTTTGCTGATTTAATTCAAAACAACAGGGAACCAGGGGAACTTTCAAGAGGAAAATAAAGGCTCAGAAAAATAAAGGATTTAAGAGTTAATAAAAAAGAGAAAATGTCTATAAGAGCAATGGAATAAACTAGCACTGTCTGCAACGTGATCTGGAAAGCAGAAACAAAAATCTCATGTATTATTCTTGCCCCTTTTATGCGACTGCCTTAAAAACATCTACAATAAACATAGTTCAGACTTATACAGGGCTTCCCTAGTGGCTCAGTGGTGGAGAATCCTCCTGCCAAAGTAGGAGACCCAAGTTCGATCCCTGGTCCAAGAAGATGCCACGTGCTGCAGAGCAGCTAAGCCCACGCACCACAATATTGAGCCTGCGCTCTAGAGCCTGGGAGCAGCAACTACTGAGCTGACGTGCCGCAACTGCTGAAGCTCACGCAGCCTTGAGCCCGAGCTCCGCAACAAGAGGAGCCACCACAGTGAAGAGGAGCCCCCGCTTGCCACACCTGGAGAAAGCCTGCTTGCGGCAAAGACCCAGCACATTAAAAAATAAATTTAAAAAGATTAAAGAAACACTTCTATACAAATTTTAAAAGAAAAAATAAACTATTCCCAAAGAACCATTTTTAAACACAATCATTAAAAGCGCTAAGCCCACATTATCTTATTACACGAAACACTCGTTCCACCATGACCAGAACTCAAGAGTGTGAGCTTTACCAATGGCTTGAGATGAGTCCACCATGGATACTCTGGACACTGGAGTCAGCAAGCTGAACAGCTGCAAGGTAAGGTCGGTGGTGGTGAGGGAGGTGAACCCCTTCAGCAGCAGCTGCTGCAACCCCGAAAAGTCTGCCCACTTGAGCTGCGCCTGCAGTTTCTCTAGTTTTTCTCGGTTCTCAGCTTTATCAAGTGGCATGTGAGCCAGTAGTCTGTTCAACAGCCTCAGGGCCATTAGGTATTCAAACTCAAAATCAGATTCCATCAAAGCCACTGTGACCCAAAAGATGGTGGCCAACAGGTTGGTTGGATGGTTTATGTGAGATGGGTCGGTGAGGCTGTCCTTCAAGGAGGACGAGCTTCTGGTTTTCGAGGAGAGGCCTTGTTGGGTACAGGCCTGAATTCTGTCCAGGGTGGCACTCCGAGGTGGGTCTGAGGACCGGTCGACAACACCGAACTTCTTGGGCACTGAGAAGCTCCTTTGATGCCGGCTGCGTTCTGCAGTCGCCGTGTTGCCGCTGGCTGCCCCAGGGTTCACGTTGAGTTGGCCTGTGCTCTTTCTGCTCGCCGTCAGCTTAGTGTTAGAGCTTAAGTCTGGTGATGAAGAGCTGGGTATAAGAATTAAAGAGGTCAGTAGGAATCCAGTGCATTTCAGTGAAAGGCTAGTCCTTTTAAGATCCATCAACAAAGTGGGGAAATCATTCCTTGGAAATATTACTTTCTAATCATTTTTTTCCATATTCTTAAATGAAAAGGAATATGTTTCCTTATTCTTAAATATAATGCTGTAAAAAACCAAACTTAACCACAACAATCCTCACTAACAAAACAACAAAACCAAATACTGACTTTAACTTATTGAAAAGTTAAAGAAATAAGCAGTTGGCTCTAAAGTTTACTGATCATTCATTTAATTTTTGTTTGAATTTAGGTGAGAATAATTATGAAATAAAATGTATCTAATAGGTATAAATGTTAATACTTTATTAACTGACTGATAAAAGGAACAGATACAGAAATATCTAGAAAGAAAAATGTAAATGCTTGTGTTAAAGGTCAATTTTTGTACTTATAAAATTTATGAAAAATGATTTCTAAGTGTATTCCTATCAACATTGTTGCTGAATTTTTACTGATATAGATTAACCTGTGGGTTTATACAGATAAATATATATGATGTTAGTAATTACACTAAAATTACCTATTATAAAAATGTTCACCTTAAAAATGAAACAAGGCCCAACCTGCTATAACTTTACTGATTCAATTTCAAGCAAGATCAGCTTAATTTTCCAAACAGAATATGAAACTGTGAATGATTTAAAATGGGTTATTAAACATTGACAGGAACAAAGGGAATTAAAAACTAAAAAAGAAAGATCCTAAGGTAGAAATTTCTTCAAGTAAAATCAACATTTATTTCAAATGTTTTTATGGTGATGGATCAGATAAGTCTTGTATATATGCATTTAAAAAAGAATGCTTTGTTTCTATAAAATGTGATAAATAGGATAAATACATAAAATATGAAAAAATACTCATAGAAATAGGAAATTTAAAAAAACGAATATTTGTATTACTTAGAAGTAACACATTGTCTAACTTCCTGTGTATATATGTGTCTGTTGTAATTTCCTTTTTTTTTTTTTTAACTGAAGGAAATGTCATACATACTTTCTCGGGTCACAGACAGACTTCAAAAAACTAGATTTGTTCTTTAGACTTTGCCCAAAGTCCAGGCTTCTCCAAAATATTCAGTACAGTGTATCTGATTTTAAAATATTGTTCAGCTGATGCTCACCGAGATAGTACAGTTAAGAGATCAGTGTTCTTCAAGCAGTCAGACAAGTTGTCCACGGCAGCTTCCAAGGTAAGAAGGGCTTCCATGACATAACCCTGCCAGACACACAAAGACAACATTCTGTGCCACTTACAATTACTGCTAGCATCTTGAAGATAAATTTAATGGATACAAACTTTATTCAAATACTGATACCATCTTTGAAAGCTGGACAGTCATGGCTACTTTAATTTACAATGAAATTTTAAGGGCTACTTGGGAAACTCAGATGGCTTAGGAGTTAGCAGGTAATCATGATGATTTCTCTCCCTAGATGTGAGGTTTTCAACAGATCAGTCTCATTCAAAACCCAACAGGGAGGGGTAAGGCTACAGTGGGCAAGCGTGGCCCCTTGCTGAGGGGATGGTGGGCATTTGAAACACAGAGTGGAAACATTTGGAAGCCAGAGATTAAGAGATGAAGGATGAGAAGGGCTGTGACTCGGGACATTTTAAAGTGTGCTTCCAATGGCCAGAGGAGGAAAAGAAGCGAAAGTCTCCAGGTGTACAGCCCTCTGAGATGCAGAACATTTCTGATGGAAAAGAAGGCCTTCCCTCAGCTGCAGAGCTTGTAATGCCCCTGGCTTTCCACCTGTTCAGCTGTCCAGTCTCTGGGTTCCACAGTCCACAGGGTCCTCTTGTGGCATCTACTCTGCCCACTGTTTCTTTAGCTTTTCTCAGTTTATGGAAAGCCAGCCATACAGACAGGAGTGGTGCTCTGCACAGACAAAATAGCACCCTCCCTCCCTTCTCTGGGTGAGGAGGCTGCACAACTGCATCTCAGGTTGTTAGTAAAAGGACAAAAACAAGACAAAATACCTCCCCCAGGCCCCACCAAACAAAATCAGTAAAAACAAAGAGTCGCCAAAGGATTTCAGTTATTGGCTCAATAAAATTGTCCACTGAATTTTTAGAACAGCACCCCCTCTGGAGAGATACTTGTAATAACAAAAGTCAACCTCTAGAATTTTTGGCTGGGATAATTGGCAGGAGGAAGAAAGTTCAAAGAAAGTCATTAACTCCTCATCTCTGCACTGAGAGAAGGGTGAATGCCCCGCTTTCCTTCGGTACCTGAATCTCATCTCCGTGCTCGCCAATCACCTCCACCAGCCTGGAGAGGAGGTCCGACAAGGCGTGTGCTGACAGAGGTTGTTTGAGGGCCCGGAATATCTGGAAGGAGCGGCCGGCATAGTGCCGGGAGGAGCTGGCGAGGGCCGTCTGCAGCGCCACTTCACTCAGGTGCTGCTCCAGGTGGAAACCTAGGGCACAGGGGCGGGAGCAGGTCAGCACTCAGCTGCTCACCGAGGCCACCAGCCATCTGTGCGCTTACGACAGGCTGGCTGCACAGCGCCCCCTCCTGGTGGTACTCAGTAAAAATGAACCCTGTGATTGGGATTGACAGACATACACACTGCTATGTATAAAACAGACAGCTAATGCTTGTGTGTTAAGTTGCTTCAGTCGTGTCCAACGCTTTTGTGACACCATGGACTGCATCCAGCCAGGCTCCTCTGTCCATGGGATTTTCCAGGCAAGAATACTGGAGTGGGTTGCCATTTCCTCCTCCAGGGAATCTTTCCGACTGTATCTAACTGGCATTTCTTAGGTCTCCTGCATTGTCAGGTGGGTTCTTTTCCACTAGCACCATCCGGGAATTCCTATAACAAATGAGAAACGGCTGTATAGCGCAGGGAACTCTATTCAGTGGTCAGTGGTGACCTGAATGGGAAGGAAATCCAAAAAAGAGGGGATATGTGTATATAGAAGGCTGGTTCACTTCGCTATACAGTAGAAATGTTCACCTTAACACAACATTGTAGAGCAACTATACTTCAATAAAACAAAAAATTAAAACCAAATCTGAATCAATCTTAAAGGGACACAGTGGAATAGAAAGAGTTTGGAGCAAGCTTTGTGGAGTAGAAAGCTTCAGAGCAATATGGTCCTGATTTTAAAGGAGAGATTTGGGACGCTGGGAAAGAAATTTATTCTGTGACCCTGTTTCCTTGTCTTTACCTTGTGAATCAGAGCATCCACCTCAAAGAGTGGTTGTGAAAATCAACTTAAAAAGGGCTTAGAGTGGTGTCTGACACATCACTGGTGCTTACAAATGTATTATTAGTTATTGTGCTGCTACTGTTTGGCATCATTCTTCACACTTTTCACATAGAATATGTTTGCTCCTTTGTCATACGAGAACCGTTAGACACAAGTCTTGTGAATGAAGAGGAAAGTGATGAGTGGATCTGACCAGCCAGGCGGCACTAGTGGTAAAGAACCCTCCTCCCAATGCAGGAGACGTAAGAGACATGGGTTTGATCCCTGGGCTGGGAAGATGCCCTGGAGGAGGGCATGGCAACCCACTCCAGTATTCTTGCCTGGAGAACCCCATGGACAGAGGAGCCTGGGGGGCTATAGTCCATAGGGTCACAGAGAGTCAGACATAACTGAAGCGACTTAGCACGTACACACGCATGTACACAAGCACAACCAAAGCCTGGGCCAAACTCCCTGTTCTTCAGAATCGTCCATAAACAAGCAGACATGGAGGTGCAGGCACTGCAAAGAAGGCAGGGATTGGTTGAACTTTCACCTCCTGAGTGTTTGTTCTTCCAACAGCATGAAGGTAATCTCAGCCCTCAGAAAACCATCTGATCATAATAAAATGAAAACGTAAGGGAAAACCCATGGCTGGAGAAGGCAATGGCACCCCACTCCAGTACTCTTGCCTGGAAAATTGCATGGACGGAGGAGCCTGGTAGGCTTCAGTCCATGGGTCCGCTAAGAGTCCGACACGACTGAGCTACTTCACTTTCACTTTTTACTTTCATGCACTGGAGAAGGAAATGGCAACCCACTCCAGTGTTCTTGCCTGGAGGATCCCAGGGATGGGGCAGCCTGGTGGGCTGCCATCTATGCGGTCACACAGAGTCGGACACGACTGAGGTGACTTAGCAGCAGCAGCAACAGAAAACCATCTGATTATAGTAAAATGAAAACGTAAGGGAATATCTATGGCTGAATTCTGGGCCATTAAATCCTCCACTTGTTGCACCTCTTTATGTGCAGAAAAACCAGGCTATGCGAGTCAGTGGACCTGATAAAAACAGTGATTTGTGCTGCCTCCGTGATGGAGAGGCTCTGGGGGCACATTGGATGGTTCCATGAACATGGACCAGGAGGGAAAATTCAGTGTTGCTGTTCCTGGTGCTACTGCCTGGCTGGCTGAGCCCTGGGACATGCAGTACACCAAATAAGACAATGCTCCTGCGGCGTCAACCAAGTGTCCTGGAAAACAGACTTCGGCACGTTCAGGGTAGGAAACACAAGATTTAACCCTTACAGGTAGTTCACAACCTATGAATGGATATTTCAAAATCGTTTTTTACATCTTTGTTTTGCTTTTCAAAACATATTTTTCTATTTAAGCCATTTTATATGTGGAGGTTAGGTCCCATGGTGATGAATAAAAACTTCTTTAAGTCACACTGTTGGAGGGACTCCCCTGGTGGTCCAGTGGTTAAGACTCTGCACTTACACTGCCTGGGAGTGTGAGTTCAATCCCTGGTCAGGGACCTACGATCTCACATGCCACAGTGTGGCCAAAAAAATCTTAAAAAAAAAAAGAAAAAATAAATCATACTGTTGGAAGTATTCTAGTAGGATTGCTGACCCCCAACCCCCTAAGATGATGTCCTTTGGGAAAAGCTATTTAATGAGTGGCAGAGAAAAGAAAGGGGCTTCCTAGGTGGCTCAGTGGTAAAGAACCCAACTGCCAATGCAGGAGATTTGGGTTTGATCCCTGGGAAGAGAAGATTCCCCTGGAGGAGGAAATGGCAACCCACTCCAGTATTCTTGCCTGGAGAATCCCATGGACAGAGGAGCCTGATGAGCTATAGTCCATGGGGCCACAAAGAGTTGGACACAACTGAGCGACTAAACAACAACAACGGAGAAAAGAAAAAGGTTTCCTTTTCTCCCTGTTACACAATGAAGCCACATTTCCCAGTCCTCCTCACAGTCGGATGTGACCTTGGGCTTGAGTTCTGGCCAGTGGGACAGGGGAGATGCGCTGGATGCCACACTCAAGGCTAGCAGGCAAACTCCCCTGGGGTGACCCTCCACGCACTCTGTTCCTCCACCTGCCCCTGGACACAGAGGGTTGAGTAGAGACCCCTGAGCCTAGCGGGGGGCAGAGACACAGAATGGGGGGGTTCCCTGAAGCACCAGGTGGAAAGCTGCTCCCAAACGTCCACATTGAACTGTGAAACAGCCTCTTGTGTTAGGTCTCTGAGCTTTGGGGCTTATTTACTACAGCAGCTATGCTACCCTGACTAATACAAGTGTTTCCAGGAACACATCTTATTGTGCTATACTGGAAGTAGGCAGAAAGCAGCCACGTTCAAGGAAATTGTAGTGAGTAAAAATATCTTGAGAAAGATGTGAAAAGACACAGAATATTCTAAGTGAAAGTGAAGTCGCTCAGTTGTGTCCAACTCTTTGCAACCCCATGGACTGTAGCCCACCAGGCTCCTCTGTCCATGGAATTTTCCAGGCAAGAGTACTGGAGTGGGTTGCCATTTCCTTCTCCAGGGGATCTTCCCGACCCCAGGGATTGAACCTGGATCTCCTGCATTGTGGGCAGATGCTTTACTGTCTGAGCCACCAGGGAAGTCCAGAATGTTCTAAGCAGCCTGAAACATGCTCTGAGAATATGCTATACATGGCATTCATACTTTTTCTCATTTTTAGTATCTTTATACCATCAAGTGGAGAAGGAAATGGCAACCCACTCCAGGATTCTTGCCTAGAGAATCCTGTGGACGGAGGAGCCTGGTGGGCTGCGGTCTATAGGATCGCAGAGTCAGACACGACTGAAGCGACTTAGCAGCAGCAGCAGCAGACCATCAAGAGTTTTACACAAATGAAGAGTTCACATGCATCACAAAATTTCTCCTTCAAGGCTATTGAAATGACTTTTAAGTGGGGGAAATACCAGTAAAAGCAGTCTTAATACTTCAAAGAAATTCCAAAGGGGAAACTCAAAACAAGAAATGGCAATTCCATTCTGGGAACAACTTTCCCATTTCAGTTTAACAGTATTTTTTGTTTCTTAGCTTGTATCCTCTGATAATGAAAAGATATGTGGCTTATCTGGAATGTTTCAAACTGTAAAATGTGCTAATTATCAGAGCAGCCAGAAGAGCCACTGAGACATATTTACTATGGCCAGCCTGCTGAGTGAGAAAAGGCAGAGATAGCTGTTTATCAGGCTGAGGAACCAAATTTAAATTTCATACACATATCAGCTCTGCCCAAGCTGATCTGAATGGAATCCAGCTAAGGGCTTAAATATTGTGCGGCTGCTGCTGCTGCTGCTGCTAAGTCACTTCAGTCGTGTCTGACTCTGTGTGACCCCAGAGACGGCAGCCCACCAGGCTCCACCATCCCTGGCAAGAACACTGGAGTGGGTTGCCATTTCCTTCTCCAATGCATGAAAGTGAAAAGTGAAAGTGAAGTTTGCTCGGTCGTATCCAACTCTTAGCGACCCCATGGACTGCAACCTACCAGGCTCCTCTGCCCATGGGATTTTCCAGGCAAGAATACTGGAGTGGGCTGCCATTGCCTTCTCCTATTGTATGGCTACTAGTGTCTAAATTAGCATCAGACCGTGTTCAGAATATTGAGTGGTCACTGGCACAGGACTTGTCAGCAAATACTTTTAAAGCCCAAAACATTTTATTGAAAAATTATTCTTATTTAAGAAAAACCCAGTTTGCAAGACGGACCATTTTCTCCCAGTTGAGTCTGATGACAGTGAATAAAATTTCTTTCTCATGGCCTTCTTTAAATAAAATTAATACAGGCACCGTTTTGTTGTAGTGAGGGAAATAAAGCAAGAGAACAGAGACACTGGGGAAATCGTTTGCTAGAGCATCATGCAACTACGTGTGACGTTAACTATCATTAAGTTAGGCACACCGGAAAAAGCTTCACTACCCTCTGTGAATATTCCTTGGCTATTGCTGCCAAATGGAGAATTTTACACACACACACACACGCGCACACATAAATACACACACAGTGTGTAGCTGTACGGGAAGAATGAGCTCCGTTGCAGAAAAATGCTGAAAGTGGGCTTTGTAGAAACAGGATGAAGTACCTGATTTGGAATCTCTGAACACGGATACAACGTGACGTAGAAAGTTGGTGAGTTGTTCAGCACTCTTTGAATTCTGATTTTTGGGTGTGATGTCCTCGTGGCACCAAAGTGGACCAAACGCCCTTCAACAAAATACACAAACTGTCAAAAATGTAACTATCATTTTGCACAACCATATACACAGTTCTAACTCCAAAGGGGCAACAAACATTTTTTTTTTAATTTACTTATTAATTTGGTGGAAAATTTCAGTCTTATAAAGCTTAAGAGCACACTCAAAATAGAGCTACTTAACTGGGTGGAGACATACTTTTTCATATGTTTTGCTCACAAAATTAAAACTTCTCAATTCACCAGGACAGTGTTCATTCAGCACGTAACAGTTTCTTTGTCTTAAATGAAATGATGTAACACGTCAAATAAAGCACAGATTTAGACACAGACCCCCTTTATACACTTCAGAATGTGCAGAGGTAACATTCTATCAGGATCACACTGTAGGTGAAGTCGCCAAACGCTGTAGGACACACTGAAGATACAACCTCTGCTGTCTACTCGGTGCCTCTGTGCTAAGAGCGGGGGGATCCATGTGTGAGACTCTCAGAGAACGCCATTCACAGCACTGACATTGCTGAGCGGTAAGAAAGCCTTTCTTCCCCACAAACCAGTCAGGTCTCTGAGACACCCTGTAAGGAGGCACCACCAGCCCCTACCTGAGCTTTCTGCACGTTAAATTCTATATTGAACTGAGCTAACAGAAGCAGGAGATATTAAGAAGAGGTGGAAACAATACACAGAAGAACTATACAAAAAAGATCCTCACGATCCAGATAATCACGATGGTGTGAACACGCAGCTAGAGCCAGACATCCTGGACTGTGAAGTCAAGTGGGCCTTAGGATGCATCACTACAAACAAAGTTAGTGGAGGTGATGGAATTCCAGTTGAGCTATTTCAAATCCTGAAAGATGATGCTGTGAAAGTGCTGCACTCAATATGCCAGCAAATTTGGAAAACTCAGCAGTGGCCACAGGACTGGAAAAGGTCAGTTTTCATTCCAATCCAAAGAAAGGCAAAGCCAAAGAAATGCTTAAAATACCACACAATTGCACTCATTTTACAGGCTAGTAAAGTAATGCTCAAAATTCTCCAAGCCAGGCTTCAGCAATACAGGAACTGTGAACTTCCAGATGTTCAAGCTGGATTTAGAAAAGGCAGAGGAACCAGAGATCAAATTGCCAACATCCACTGGATCATCAAAAAAGCAAGAGAGTTCCAGAAAAACATCTATTTCTGCTTCATTGACTATGCCAAAGCCTTTGACTGTGTGGATCACAACAAACTCTGGAAAATTCTGAAAGAGATGGGATACCAGACCACCTGACCTGCCTCTTGAGAAACCTGTATGCAGGTCAGGAAGCAATGGTTAGAACTGGACATGGAACAACAGACTGGTTCCAAATAGGAAAAGGAGTACGTCAAGGCTGTATATTGTCACCCTGCTTATTTAACTTCTATGCAGAGTACATCATGAGAAACGATGGACTGGAAGAAGCACAAGCTGGAATCAAGATTGCCGGGAGAAATATCAATAACCTCAGATATGCAGATGACACCACCCTTGTGGCAGAAAGTGAAGAACTAAAGAGCCTCTTGATGAAAGTGAAAGAGGAGAGTGAAAAAGTTGGCTTAACGCTCAACATTCAGAAAACGAAGATCATGGCATCCGGTCCCATCACTTCATGGCACATAGATGGGGGAACAGGGGAAACAGTGGCTGACTTTATTTTTCTGGGCTCCAAAATCACTGCAGATGGTGATTGCAGCCATGAAATTAAAAGATGCTTATTCCTTGGAAGGAAAGTTATGACCAACCTAGACAGCATATTCAAAAGCAGAGACATTACTTTGTCCACAAAGGTCCATCTAGTCAAGGCTATGGTTTTTCAAGTAGTCATGTATGGATGTGAGAGTTGGACTATAAAGAAAGCTGAGTGCTGAAGAACTGATGCTTTTGATCTGTGGTATTGGAGAAGACTCTTGAGAATCCCTTGGACTGCAAAGAGATCCAACCAGTCCATCCTAAAGGAGATCAGTCCTGAATATTCATTGGAAGGACTGATGTTGAAGCTGAAACTCCAATATTTTGGTCACCTGATGCGAAGAGCTGACTCACTGGAAAAGACCCTGATGCTGGGAAAGATTGAGGGCAGGAGGAGAAGGGGACAACAGAGGATGAGATGGTTGGATGGCATCACCAACTCAATGGACATGGGTTTGGGCAGACTCTGGCAGTTGGTGATGAACAGGGAGGCCTGGCGTGCTGTGGTTCATGGGGTCACAAAGAGTTGGACATGACTGAATGATGAACTGAACTATGAAAACTGAACCAAAAGCTAAATCATTCCTTGAAAAAACCATAAAATCTGAAAAAAAACGGGATCACTCGCAGTTTTCTTGACTTTGATCTCTTATTAGTTGGATTCCTTTTCCATCATGTGTCTGATTGTTTCTGATTCCTGAATTCCATTTATAAGTGACCCTTTGGACTAGACGAGCAGACAGAGGTCCCCGCTCTGCAGCTGCTACTGGGTTGACCATGGCTAATACTTTGGGTTTCCAGAGCGATGTTCTCTGCCAAGTCTTGGAACTCCCAGAGGCTGGTAGCTCTAATAGATGGTGAAAGTCATGCTTGCCTCCTGCCCGCATCTGCTACCTGCTCATTAGGCAGGAAATCTCCCTGCTCCTCCACTGTGACATCAGGGGAGTTGTAGACAGCGCCTCCCAGGGTCTGCCTCGTACACAGACGCCAGCAGATGCAATTCAGAAGAGAGGAGACTTCATTAGAATTTTCATCTGCGGTTTTAAAGTGATGGCACTCTTCCAAAAGACTGACCCCAAAACAGCAGCCCATCTCCTGACTCCCTTACCTGGTCGTCAGAAATTCAATGAGCTTGTTTGCCTTCTCATCTGAGTCGGCAGCTGCGTCCGCATCTTCTACCTCCTGGGTCATCTGTGGGAGGTTCCCACTGCTGCCTCCTAGACTGATGCTGGATGAAGTGGAGCTGGAGCTGAGCCCTGAGTCTGGCACCGGGGATGACTGGTCCTCTCTCAGGAAGTCGAAGCCACCTGGTGGGAGACGAAGTCCAGGTGGGATGTGCAGGGCAGGCAGTGAATGAGGTCGGGAGGTGTGCATCAGGAGGTGTGCCGTTATTTACATTTTTGGGGAAAAAAACACTTGATTTTTGACTATGGCTATGATTAAACACGGAGAAGGCAATGGCATCCCACTCCAGTACTCTTGCCTGGAAAATCCCATGGGCGGAGGAGCCTGGAAGGCTGCAGTCCATGGGGTCGCTGAGGGTTGGACACGACTGAGTGACTTCACTTTCACTTTTCACTTTCATACATTGGAGAAGGAAATGGCAACCCACTCCAGCGTTCTTGCCTGGAGAATCCCAGGGACAGTGGAGCCTGGTGGGCTGCCGTCTATGGGGTCGCACAGAGTTGGATACGACTGAAATGACTTAGCAGCAGGATTAAACAAGACTGGAACTCTTTCTTTGCTTATGGAATAGTTGCACTGCTGTGTAAACCAGTGTGATTTGGTAATAGATGGTGCTCTGCTATTTTCTACTTTGGTGTCTTTTTTTCCCCCCTTTTCTCCCCCAAGATACCACCTTTTATTTATCAGACTGGTAAAGACAAACAAGTTTAGTAATAGTAGGCGTGCAATACACACTCTTGAATACTGCGGGTTTAAATTAGTGCAACAATCTTGGAGAACAATTTGCAATATCAATAAAAAAAATTTAAAGACATCCATCTTTTGTTTGACCCAATAACTACAAACTAAGAAATGTATCCTGGAGATATACTGATTAAAAGTACATCAAGGTATATGAGCCTAGGGGCTCATGGAGGCATTTTGTATATTGGCCAAGAAGCAAAACAGACACAAACCAGAACAATTTCTCCAGGTGTGGATAAGAAACATATGAGTTAAGATACGTGGTTCAATGGATACTATGCTGCTGCTGCTGCTGCTAAGTCGCTTCAGTCGTGTCCGACTCTGTGCGACCCCATAGACAGCAGCCCATTAGGCTCCCCCGTCCCTGGGATTCTCCAGGCAGGAACACTGGAGTGGGTTGCCATTTCCTTCTCCAATGCAGGAAAGTGAAAAGTGAAAGTGAAGTCGCTCAGTCGTGTCCGACTCTTAGTGACCCCATGGACTGCAGCCCACCAGGCTCCTCTGTCCATGGATTTTCCAGGCAAGAGTACTGGAGTGGGGTGCCATGGATACTATGCAGGACATAAAAAGGATGGCATGGAACCATTTGTGCTAAGATACAAAGATCTTCAAAATACCCAGTCTTCTGATTAAGCTCACTTAATCAGCCTTTTTCTAACACTTAGCAAATCATTTGATGCTCTGGTGTTTTAACTGACGCTTTCTGCAAAAGAAGTGAGTGTGTGTGTCTGTGTGTGCATGCTTTCACACGCCCACTGACTGATGAATAGCTCTGTTACACATCTGTACCTAACTGTGCTGTAGGTAAATTATTCTTGGGTAACAGATGATTTAACTATATGACATGATACTATTTTTGAGGATAACAGCGATAAGTAGGTTATACACAATGTTTTGCATAAATGTGCCCAGAACTCTGAATGTGTATATTAATTTACTGTAATTATGTCTCAAGGTACATAGGGAAATGTCTGGCGCCTTGGTGACACCTGGTCTCAAAATGCTGCAGGCGGTCACTGTTCTGCACACTCTCCTCCATGGGTGTTCCAGACTCATGCTCTCTCAGTCAATGGATATTAATTTTTTTCATAACATATTTAATGAAAATATCAATCACAGTAATAATTTAAAAAGTATATTTGGAAATATGAAGGATTTAACATCAAGTAAAATAGTGCATGTTTATTGTGCATAATGGTGCATATTTTATCCCTTAGAAAGCCAGGGTGAGGGTAAAAGCAGAGACATTGATGTGGGCTCCAGGGACACCCCCAGGTACCCTTAGACTTGTGACACTGTCTCAGGCTCCCGGCCCCTCCTCCTTGTGTTACCTGTGTAGAGGTACTCGGGCTGATAAGCTGGCTGAACAGTTAGAGTCTTGGCTTCGCCCATCTCTCGAGTCTGCAGGAGCACAGAAGCAATGGCATGGAAATTGCTGTTGCAGGAGAGGGCAATCAGGAGGTGAAGAAGCAATTTTTTGCTGTGTTCAAAGACTTCGGGCCGGTAATGGTCCAAACCTGGAACGAAACGGTGCAATCTCTTAATATAAACAAACCTTCAGCTCGTCTGGATTCCAGGGATGGCAAAGATTCCAAGATGCCCGGGAGGAACACGAGGAACACGTCAGACGAATGTTTAGTTTCCTTTGTTAGTTTGTTACCGACATAAAGAAATCAGGCTTAGGAAAATCAGATGTTTTCTTCCTTAAAAAATGTTCTTCTGAAATGCTGACAGATGGACTTTTCTTGACCTCTCTGTAGCATCTGACATGCTTAGCATTCCTCTTTCCTGAGATGTTCTCTTCCCTGTTACTAAAGGTTTCTAACTTTATCTCTCTCTTTCTGAGTCTCCCTGCCTGGCTGATTCCTCTTTCCATTTTTTTCGCTCTGCACCTTGGGTATTTTAAAACCTCAGTGCTTAGCCGACCATGTTCTACATTCTTTCTCTCTATGCACTGACTGTGTCTCGGGGCTTTAAATTTATCATGGAGAACCAAAGCCCCTGAAAGAAGTCCAGCTTGTTTTGAGTATCTCTACAGAAGTAGCATGGATGAGGTACCATTCTCTGTTATGGTGCCAGGACAACTTTAAACAATGACTGATCAACTGGAATTATAGAGATGTCACAGAAAGGATGGTGAAAAACAGAAGATATTAGGTATTTCAGAAAAGCAGGATGGCCACGTAAAAGGGCAGCTCCCTGGGATGACTTGTGTGGCACTCTAGTGGCCAGAATTCCTCTGGGTCCCAGGCTTACCTAAGAAGACAGCATGGAGCAGCAGCGGGAGGTGAAGAGCCCAATCCTCTCTGACACTGTGGTCCACCACCATCTCAGTCATAAAGATGACAGCGACATTGCACCTAATCAGTGAAAGTGATGCCGTCAACGCCATGTCCGAAGAGGACGGGAACAGACCGACAGGCCGTTGGGGCACAATCCCGTCCAACTCATCAGCCTTGGAGAATTAGGTGAGACCCTGATTCCAGGAAAATGGAGTTTAACTTCTAATACAGCACAGAGCTCCATGAGGATAAGAAACTTCACTTGAGCTAATTCACATAATGGGGACTCTACTGGTCACTTGAAAACAAGGGCTGAGGGATGAAGAGACTCGGAGGACAAAGGTTCTTTTTGTTTAGCTGCTCACAATCGAAAAGGCATAACAGAATGAACGCCCACACTAAGGGCACGTCAAGGGAAACTTCAAAGGGCTGCAAGGCAGCTTTGCACACTGGTTAATGTTCGACCAAAGTCAGTCAGTATGCTGAGAGCTGCAGTTCAAGTCGCTTGTGTTCCCTCTGGTTTCAAACATCATTTCAACTGATGGGACCTGGAACAGGTTTCTCTTTTCATAGGAAGAAAAATCCAGTCAGAGCTAAGCGGTCACTCCCCTCTATCTGCACGTGCTACTCACCTGTGGAGTGGCCCCCGGGGGGTGATGGTCTCTGGGAGGTAGTCCACCAGCGGGGCCCAGCACCCTCCCGTGCAAGGCATGGGTAAGGGCTGCGGCTGTTTGGTCTCTGTGATAGTCAGAAGCCAGCCGGTGTAGGGAGAAATTGGGTCATCTGTAGTGTGAGAAGGACGAATGTGCTTCATTTACAGGGAGAGAAGCTGCTTGTTTTCCCAACTTGCCTTTTTAGAAAGCAACTTACAAATTTGTGCTTGTAAAAATAACTTCCTAACCATTCCATTTGGTGAGTATGAAATTATATGATCTAACCATTCCATTTGGTGAGTATGAAATTATATGATCAAATGGGCTGGAATTACTTGATTAAGTTTCTTTCATTCCTTTATTTCTTGGATATCTAATTTATAGTTATTCATTATAGACCGACTGAAAACATAGATACAGAAGAAAAACCCTACATCACGTGAATTCCCATCACTGTGACAACTCACTCCTTCTCTCGTCTCCTCCATCTCAGTAAAACGTGATTTCTTATTTTCAGTTCACTCAGGATGGGAGCCTGGGAATCCTCCCTGACTTCTCACTTATATATATATATATTTTTTTAATTTATTTTTAATTGAAGGATAATTGCTTTACAGAATTATGTTGGCTTCTGCCAAACATCAACATGAATCAGCCATAGTTGCTTATATTTCTAATAACCATGATGATGGTGGTAGGGACAGTAATAATAAAAATAATAAAGTCAGAACTAAGGGAGAGACAGCTTGGGCTTCCTTGGTGGCTCAGTGATAAAGAATCTGCCTGCCAATGCAGGAGATGTGGGTTTGATCCCTGGGTTGGGAAGATCCTTTGGAGAAGGAATGGCAACCCACTCCAGTATTCTTGCCTGGAGAATCCCATGAATAGAGGAGCCTGGTGGGCTATAGTCCATGGGGCTGCAAAAGAGTCGGACGCGACTGAGCAACTAACAACAGAGAGAGGTTACTTTATGTCAGGCAATGGTCTATATATTTCATGTATAAATAACCCAATATAACCCAATGATAGGTACCTATTATCCCAATTTTGTAGAGGGGACGCTGAGGTTAAGTAACTTGCCACCAGCCGCATATTCAGTAAGCTCTCCCTCAAAACAAACCCAAGAGATGACCACTTCTCACCATCTCTATCACTGCCATCCTGGGCTGAGCCCTCACCATTTCTCCCAGGAGGCACAGCCTCCTACCACCTCCCTGCCTCCATGCTTAACCCTCTGCAGTCTATTCTCAGCAGAGTGGCCAGAGTCATCCTCCTTTTTTTAAGATTTTTTTTTTTAATGTAGACAATTTTTAAAGTCTTTATTGAATCTGTTACAATATCACTTCTGTTTTATGTTTCATTTTTTTTTGGCCTGAAGGCATGTGGGATCTTAGCTCCCCAATCAGGGATTGAACCCACACCCCCTGCACTGGAAGGCGAAGAATTAACCACTAGACCACCAGGGAAGTCCCCAGAGCCATCCTTTGAAAACAGAAGTCCATTCAGAGTCCCTTTCTCTGCGTACCACTGGCCAGTGGCTCCCCTTCACACTCAAAATGAAATCCAGCATTCACTTCACACCAGGCCCTATAAGGCCTGACAAGACCTCCCTCCTGTTTCTTGGTTTATTTCCTATTTCGTGCCCTCTGCTCATTGCACCCCAGACACCTTGCCTTTCTTTGCTGTTCTGTGACCATGCCAGATGCTGTTCACCAACTTTATAGACTAGGTCTGAATCTGTTAGCCTGTCCACTTTATCCAAGGTGGTATTTTTTTTTTTAAATAAGAAAATACTTTAAAGAGGCTGCACCTTTCTTTTTAGATAAACCCAGACTAGGAAGCGCTGGGCCATGAGGCCTCTCCTGATCCCTTCTCATTCTTCTTAGCCCTGCTCATACCCTCAGGAATTCAGGCAGAAAATAACTACCCCTGACATATATCATACAGCCAGTCATAAGGTTTGGAACTAAGCTTGCAAACCTTTGCTTCTCTCATGGCATAGACTGTACCCATCACTGGGTAGCTAGAACCAAAAATGCATCAGGCAGGATCGAGTTACCAAAGTTCTGAGGGTACTTATGCCCTACCGGATGGACTGCTTCATCTGGGACAGCTGAAGTCAATTCTGTTACTTGACAACTAGAAAAGGATTTTAGCATTTATTTTATGGACTTTCTATGATGAGGATCTGTTTGAGTAGCTTGATTTCCATTTTTCTTTGACTTGAGAAATTTAAGATTTGAGCTCTCAGTAACCCAACTACTTACTCTGAACTTTAATTTCCCTGGTTAATATCAGTAATCACGTGAAGAATATTACTGACACATGACTCAATCAAATTCAAGTACCATACCCAGTAAGATGCTGTTTATGCCAGTATGACAAAGTTATAAACATTTCCGGGTAAAACAGAGGCCATGATGATAATACTAGACTACTCTTTTGCCTTATTTTCATTCACAGTAGTTTTTCTTTCCCTTTATACATACTTCTATTACTTTTTCTCTTTATCCCTAAAGCCAGTGATCTGAGTTTATATAATGACATGGTTGCTCATTTTGTTATAAATACCCTCTGAAAGTCACTATTTTAAAATACATAAGGAATGTAAAGTTTCAATACCAGAGGGCTCTGAAGATGTGTTTTCAAAATGATTATTACTTTTTTACAGTGTTTTCTACCAAATTCTGCGTCCTGAGCCCAGAACAAAGAGATACACTTTGATGGAATCAACTGGTCGAAGTGCAACAATATTCCTAATGTAAAACCCACAGTCATAGAATGTTATGCTTCTTTACAGCACGCCTGTCACATTCTGGGGAAGCCAGGATTCGACTGCCTAACATTTCCATGACTCAATTTTTCTGTCCTCAAAATTTTATGTTACCAAGGAGATAACATAAATTTTATGTATAGCAAGGACACTGTTCTTGAACCAACAACTCCATCCCTCAGGTATTGCTCTCCTCATCTATAAAATGTGGTCCTGCCTAGAACTAATGGTCTGTGCTCTTGAAATGCAACTGTTTGGTGTCTGGAAGGCCAAGTACCCTGATGGGCACAGAAATGAGGGAAAATGCATAAGCCTCCCCTGGCCCCAGCTTCATACTAACTGTTCTAGAGAAAGGTTTTATAGGGACACAGTTAAAACTTGGGCTTCCCAGGTGACCCTAGTGGTAAAGATTTTGCCTGCCAATGCAGAAGACGCAAGAGATGTGGGTTCAATCCCTGGGTCGGGAAGATCCCTTGGAGGAGGGGATGGTGACCCACTCCACTATTCCTGCCTGGGAAATCCCATGGACAGAGGAACTTGGCGGGCTACAGTCCATGGGGTCACAAAGAGCCAGACATGACTGAACACATGAGCACAGTTAAAACTCAACCTGAGTATGGCAATACCACATGGATTTCAGACATTCCTTCCGCTGATATTGTGAATGGTGAATTGCCTATCTGTGCATTAAGAAGTAAAACTGAAATGTAGTGTCATTAGAACTACTGGGTTGGCCAAAAAGCTTATTCGGGTTTTTCATAACATTGTACTGAAAACCCTGAACAAACTTTTTGGCCAACCTAAAATACTTAGCTCTCACCGTACTCTGCACATTTCCCACAAGAACAAAATAATTCAAAACAACCAGTACAAAAGCTCCGTGCGCCAACTTACAAATTGGATCTAACTCATGAGATATCATATTATGATTTCCACCCAAACAAGTAAGTTCCAGAAGATAGTTTACCAATTTCCTTACACAGCTAATATGTCACTGGGAATGTTCTCTGTTTCCAGAATTCCTACAACTTGTGAACAAGTAACTGAGACCACTCCCTGACCAATGACCAATAAGCGTACAACCTGTCCGAGACTTAAACAAAATCAATGAACGCGTTGATCTTTCCAGTTTTTCCAGCTTCCCAAGGTACAGTGTGATTCCTGGGACAATCGTATCTCCCAGTCTGGCATGGTTTTCACTTGGTCCCTGAGAAATTAAATATGAAAACAGATCTATCCTGGGTGAGCTGACTCACAAAGCTTAAAGGTTAAATCCACTCCCAAGACAGGCAGGAGAACTGAACGGAAATCTTTGTTTTCAAAGAGACAAACTTGTACTAGCTTTTTGCCAAATGCATCACCCAGGAAAAGGGCCAAGAAGACAAAAATACGGTTTTAGGTAGTAGCTCAAAGTCTTCCTAATTCTGATTCATCTACTGTTTGGTTTGTTTTTACTTTGAAGAGACTGACTCTCTGCATGGCAGGATTAAATGGTTACTTAATTATTTGCGGGCTTTTTACTGATCAGAACAAGAATAATCATGATACTCATTTTGCATTCACTAACCATTTGCCCTCCATCTGAAACCCCTCAGCCTGTTAGTGCTTACTTTTATCCTCATCGTATGAGCCTCCTGAGCTGTTGCTGTATCTTGACTCCAGACGCGTATGGGCTCTGATGACGTTACTAAACCTGCAAATACAAGAACGGCCATCGTGAGATATTGACACGTGTGTTATGTGCTGAGACACAAAAATACTATTATTTAGCGGTTGATGATGCTTTTCCTAAAAGAATACTGTAAACAGCGTACCCCATACATTCCCTTTGTGCTCAAGCAGGTCAGTGGTCACTCCTGCTCAGGAGCACAAGTTCAAACCTTGAAAAGAAAAACATTTGAAGACTAATATGTGTGACTCCAACTAGAAAATTATAACATCTGCTTGGAAAGAAGACGGGCATGATACTGAATAACACGAATCCTTGATTCACATGGTAACCTGGCACATGGTAGAAATAACGGCCGAAAGATTGAATCAGTGAAATAAGACAGACCCGGAAACATACGAAAATAGTTTCATAACAAATTTTGAATTTCACGAGCTTTAATGTTTTCCTTAAAAGGTTTTTAGGAAAAGGTACAAGTAGAGGTATAATACAATCAGAGGGCCTCTTTCTGTCTAGTCTTTCTGTGGCTTAAGAAGTAATCAAAAACAAACAAACAAAAAAAGAGGTCGAAGGATAACTTTTAAAAGAGTGTTTATTTATTTGGCTGCATCCGGTCTTAGAGCATGTGGAATTCCTGCTGCACCATGAGGCATGGCATCTTTCACTGCAGGGCTTGGACTCATTAGCTGTGGTACAAGGGGGCTCTGGAGCGTGTGCGCTCAGGAGTTGCAGGGCTCGGGCTTAGTGGTTCCACGGCATGTGGATCTTAGTTCACTGACCAGGGACTGAACCCACATCTCCTGCACTGCAAGGCAGATTCTTAACCACTGGACCACCAGGGAAGTCCCCAAAGTATAACAACTTCACGTGCATTATCTCGTTTAATCTCACTCACTCATCTTTGGGATACACACCATTTACTCTGTCACTGAGGAAACAGACAGAGTGAGGCAAAACATCTTGCCCAGCATCAGCCAAAGAAGGTGACGGTGGGGACACTTTCAAGGCTGTGCTGCCTCTGAGAAGGGGGGACGCGTGACCTCAGGCTGAGCTCTCGCTCCCCCGCTCGGTGACCCTGGGCAAGTTCTTTACCTCCTTGGGGACCCCATTTCCACACCTGCCTAAATGAAATAATAATAACAACACTTCAACATTTATTTTGTTGGGGCTGTTGTAGGAATCAAAAGGAAGGATGTGAGAAAGTTTCCAAAACTATGAGATGCCATCTAACTATAGAGTATTAATTATCATACTCTTGGATTTCTAGAATGCCTTTTCAGGGCACCAGAGACTTACAAATCAATAACATGTTTATCACCCAAAGATCTATAAAGTCAGGCAAGGGTGTGGCTTAGGGGAAATGAGGGTGAAATGGTATGTCTATTTATTTATTTTACATAAAATGATACAAAGCGTGGTTTGTCTGTATTATTGACAAGGTTTTCTATTGTAATTGATATGAGACCAATACTCTTATTTCCCTCTGAAAGTGGGAAAGTGCAGGGTCCCAGCTGTCCTCATCAATGTAGGGAGAGAGAGGGAAATTTCAGGAAAAAGTGCCTTTTCAGGATGTGCCATGAAAATGCTACTTTGTCCCAGGTGTATAACCTCAGAACACTGCCACAGTGATGTGACTGCTGAATTCAGAAGTGTATCAACTATAAAGCCTTTGGTTTCATTCACTCTGTAGACATTTGCAGCAGCTTTTTTTTTTTTTTTTAAAGTCCTGACAAGAAATCTTCCCTAGTAACGTTGTATTTCAAACATTCTTCATTCTCACATTTTTTGGGCTATTACTTTGTGAATCCACAACTTCTTTTATCAAAAGATAAAAGACATCTGCTGAGTTTCATACAGATCAGACCCCGTGATTGTCTAAATCAGACTAGTCCTTAAATGAAATTGGAAAAGTGACCAACTTATTACCTTCTGAAGAAGTTCTACAATCATATTTATGCTGATAAATGCAAAGATATAAACAGCACATGCAGAACCCAGACACCATTCAACAAGGAAGAAAAACAGGGTGATGAAAGAATCCCACATCTGTAGATTCACAGCAGGCAGAAATCTGCTAGCAACTCAAGATGGTGATTTATCTTGGTTTTACAATCGTCTTTAGGAAGGCTGGGCAGGGAAGAGCTATAGAACGGATGGTAATTCGTCTCTTTTCTTTTTAAGACAGTTTTAAAGGATTTCTAGGGGGAGTTTATGAGGCCAAGATGAAGGGGAGGAGAAAGCCCCTTCCACATTTCTTATTCTGGAGAAGATCAAAACCATAGCACAGTGAAGTGGATGCTTGGCAAAAACAAAAAGTAAAAACTGACTCCCAAGAGTAAAATCTGTTCCTTTGCTTTCCTGGTTGAAGAAACTAATTTTGGGTCTAGATCCTAGAAGAATTTCAAGGATTAAGCAGACTGAATAGTCTTTTAATATAAAAGTACATGTCTTAGAAATGTATCATAAAAATAACTCTGCTAAGACTGGGCTTCCCAGGTGGCTCAGGGGGTAAAGAACCTCCTTGCAATGCAGGAGATGCAGTAAATATGGGTTAAATTCCTGGGTACGGAAGATCCCCTGGAGGAGGACATGGCCACCCACTCCAGTATTCTTGTCTGAAGAATCCCACAGACAGAGGAGCCTGGTGGGCTACAGCCCATAGGTCACAAAGAGTCGGACACAACTGAAGCGACTAAGAGAAAAGCTAGAAAGATGAAGTGTTTCCCTAAGCTTTCCCTTGCTGATTCTTCTCAAAATTAATACATAAGCAACTTTCTGTGGATTACTAATCTCTATTCCTGTATTAACACAGATCACCAGAAACTTATATAGCTGGTTTATTGCTTTTAGTTCCTTATAAACAGTCCTTTCATGGCTTTTATTAAGGGTTGATGTATTAAAAATACTTACAGGGCTTGTTTCTGCATATTTTACAAACTGTTATTTTAATTAAAAATATGTATTCATATTATTGTTTAACTGAAAAAACTACATGATAAATACTTCTTAGAACCTAAAGGTACTTATTTAGTTGCTGTTTTTCAGTCGCTCAGTCACGTTTGACTCTTTGTGACCCCATGGACTGCCAGGCTTCCCTGTTCTTCACCATCTCCCAGAGCTTGCTCAAACTCATGTCCATTAAGTCAGTGATGCCCTCCAACCATCTCGTCCTGTCGTCCCCTTCTCCTCCTGCCCTCAGCCTTTCCCAGCTGCACTGGGTCTTTTCCAGTGAGTCGGCTCTTCACATCAGGTGACCAAAGTACTGGAGCTTCAGCATCAGTCCTTCTAATGAATATTCAGGATCGATTTCTTTTAGGATTGACTGGTTTAATCTTCTTGCTGTCCCAGGGACTCTCAAGAATCTTCTTCAACACTACAGTTCAAAAGCGTGGCTCAAATGGTAAAAAATCCACCTGCAATGCAGGAGATCAGGGTTCAATCCCTGAGTTGGGAAGATGCCCTGGAGAAGGGAATGGCTACACATTCCAGTATTCTTGCTTGGAGAATTCCATGGAGAGAGGAGCCTGGTGGGCTACAGTCCATAAGGTGGTGAAGAGCTGGGCATGCGTGAGTGACTCACTCACACACACACACACACACACACACTTATTCTTTTACCCTGATTCCCTGTAGCTCAGATGGTAAAAGACTCTTTCTGCAATGTAGGAGACCTAGGTTTGATCCCTGGGTCGGGAAGATCCTCTCCAGAAGTAAATGGCAACCCACTACACTTGCCTGGAGAATCCCATGGACAGAGGAGCCTAGCGGGCTACAGTCCTTGGGGTTGCAAAGAGCTGGACATGACTGAGCAACTAACAATATTGGTTTTAATGGTTCTTTTATTATAAGCTATCTGAATGTTTTTGTCAGTAGCTATGGTATTATTAAATATTTCTGAATTACATCAAAGAGCCACTGCTGCTGCTGCTCAGTCACGTCAGCTGTAAAGAACCTGCATCAGGACAGTGGCTTTGTACAAGTCCATGGTGCCCCCTGGAGCTCAACAGTGCAATCAGGCGACTGGTATTCCCAGAAACTGAGTCACAGCGGAGCCAGACCATCAGTATCTCTGACCAATACCATCTCTGTAGACTCTTTGTCTAGAAGGACTGAAAAGAACAGGGTAAATAACTGTCTTCTGTAATGGGGTCAGCAAGCAGGAGGGAGAAAGGGGCTGGAAGCTGTTTGGACAGCTTATCTACCTCTAGGGCTGTGACATTTCTCCAATTTTCATTTATATGCTAAATAAACGTTTTAAAACATGATTACTATGTGCAGCACAGTAGGGTAATCATTAAGGATAGAAATATGTCTAAGAGCCATATAATCTCTGATTTCTAAGAATGAAAAGGTAATGGTTGAGACACAAACGTGTGTACAAGTACCCATAAATCAGCATGACAAGGCTCACAGGGAGGAAGGTGATAAGTAGACTGCAAAGAAAAATAAAGATGCTTTAGGCTGAGAGCACAGTCCACCATCAAAGACAAGACAGACTATATTAGAGAAATAGTATAGGTGAAATACAGGGTTAATGTAACAACAGTATTCTGTGTGATAAAATATTAATGTAGGTGTGATCATATATATAATCAATTAATCTACCTACAGGTAGATACACAGATATAGTCAGTATGAAGGAATTAGATATGCATGACTATGTAGGTAGCATTGGGCTTCCCAGTGGCCAATAGGATACAGTGATAAAGCAGGAAAGCAGGAGATAAACAAGAAAGCCTCTTTCAGATATTATCTGGTTGCAATGTTATAGTGATAACTGGCTTCTTCATTTTAAAGGCCAGCACTAAAGATTTAGGCAGGACACCCATGACTCTGGTCCTAAAGGGGTCTTTTAAATGAGATGATAATATATGGAAATATATCACCTTTCTACCCTCAGTATAATTAAGATGAAAAATTCAGACTATACAATGAATGATAAAGAATGTTTTACTCCCACCAGAATACAGAAATATCTTTAGAGAAATATGTGATTTTTTTTTTCTTTTTACCATTAGGGAGTTTTCCAAAGAAGGTACCAGCAAATACAGATGAAAAAATAACATGTGAATTCCCTTTGATCTGAAGGGAAACTCAGACGATGAGCATTTTGCCTTAAGGCAGTGCAGTCAGCCAGTAATCAGCATGTTGAGGAATTTGCTGTGGCTGACTTAGAGAAAGAACTTTCAGAACTCTAGCCCTGGGTCAGAAAACTTCCACCTGATGGGTTCTCATGCACACGATGAAATCACAAAGCATCCAGGGGCTTTTAAAGCTAAATGCATTACTTTCATTATGTGATCCACTAAATTTTCTTCAGTATGAATCTGTACCTCATTTTTTTTTTATTAATTTAAGTGAAAGGGTGCCCCATTACTTTTTACTAGAAAACACTTAGCCTTATAAGTTTTCAACATCATGAGAATCATCTTAATTTTTATTTTCAGATTTAAGGCCTGTTTATCTCTTTTGGTTTGTCTCTCTGCTCTTCACATTCAACTGCAGTAAACAGTGATCCATATGGTGCTTACTTATGAATAGTTCCTGGGCAATGTGAAAGCAGAAATATGAATAAGAGAAATACTACTGTTAAAGAACTAAGGGGAAGGACATGAAGGTTTCTTTCAGACAGTGTTCTTAGTTAACCGGGTTTCCCTGGTGGCTCACAGGTTAAAGCGTCTGCCTGGAATGCGGGAGACCTGAGTTCAATGGCTGGGTCGGGAAGATCCCCTGGAGAAGGCAATGGCACCCCACTCCAGTACTCTTGCCTGGAGAATCCCATGGACGGAGGAGCCTGGTGGGCTACAGTCCACGGGTCGCAAAGAGTCAGACACGACTGAGCGACTTCACTTTCACTTAGTTAACCAAGATGTGACAGGGTTAAAGGTAAAAGAAGAACGGTGATGTGTCATAGAACTCATCTCAAGATGACTACTCTAAGGGATTATTTAAGAACCAGATTTGCAAATTTCACATGGCTATTCCCTCTAACTCCAGATGGACTGTGCCCACGAGCAGAATAAGGTGTGGTTGTTATTAAGCCTGGGGGTAAATAGGCTTCAGCCACTACAACAACATCCCTCTTAATCTCTGCTCTGGCTTTGCTCAGGAAGAAATGGTTATCTTTAGGGATACACAGAGCAGTCTGAAAGTCAATCTGTGTTTCTAAAAAAGAAAGGATTTGTGTATGAGTGTGTGAAATTTATGAAGCCGTGCAAATGTTACTAATGCTTTGCATAGACAATTGCTGAAAGTTAAGCTGCATGTTAAGCCAAATTTGTGCACCAACCTCTCATCAGATTCTTTCAGTATCTTGCTCTCCTCAGCGTCTGGAAAACTGTCCTGGCCGGCAACGACTGTATTGCTGCTGGAGGTGGTTCCTGTAGATGAGATTAAAGAACAGCTCAGAAAGAAATGCCTGTCGTGGGGGTCAAGCTCAAGTCTTAAGTGATTCCAGGAAAGGATTTCCTGTAAAATCCCCTGTTTGAAAGATTCCTTGCATCTTCTGCACAATCTCAGACCCTCTGAACAACCTTCCAAGCCCACACCACTGAAGCAAAGAATCCAAGACATCTATTATAGTCAAACCAAATTCCTCAACTCTCTTACAAAGTGAGGCTACAACATTCTTGAAACCCTCTCTTCCTGGCTACTTAGGTAATGCGCTTATTTATAGTGGCCAGTCCTGCCGTTAGTGGCTCTAGCATTTCTGGTTCCAGGAGTTATGAAATGAATGTTAGAACATTCCAAATGCCTAGAGCTTCCAATCCCCAGGGCACCACGTCTCTGTGAGATCACTGCTCAGGCAGCAGGGTCTGGGGCACAAAGAGGGCATAAGAGACCAAGGCAAAAGAGGAGACAGGTTTGGAGGCAATCATGGTGTTAAGGGCAGCAAAGGGAAGACAGCATCAAGGAGTTTGAGGAGGGTGGTATATATTTCATACAATGATGCTGGGAGGCCAACTGAAAAGTGGTAACACTGGTGGAGGGGGGCAGTTTAGTCAAACCTAGGAGAATATCGGCCAAGAGAATCCCATTAGATACAAGAAGGAGGGTCCAGAAGTGAGATTCCTCCATGACTACAGTGTCCACCGTAAGCTCAGTCTAAAATAAAAATGTATATTATCATATGTGAAACAGATCGCCAGTCCAGGTTCGATGCATGAGACAGGGTGCTCAGGGCTGGTGCGCTGGGACAGCCCTGAGGGATGGGATGGGGAGGGAGGTGGGACGGGGGTTCAGGATGGGGAACACATGTACACCCATGGCTGATTCACGTCACTGTATGGCAAAAACCACTACAATATTGTAAAGTTATTAGCCTCCAATTAAAATAAATTAATTAATTTAAAAAAAAAAAAAAAAAAAAAACTCTGTGGCATATGAGTCCTGGGCTCTCGATTGTTGGTTATCCTTACAAGACCATTCCATTAATCAGACAAGGCGCCAAGAGTCTCTGCTATCCTTAAGCCTTCTCTTAGATGAATGTATTGGGTTGGCCAAAAAAGGTGGTATGGAAAAACCCAGACAAACTTTTTGGCCATACCAGTATATGTAGGAATAAGAATAAGCAGCAAGCACCTACTCATACCCCTTCAATGCTCTACATGAAGGAAAACCCAGAGTTTCGGGACAAGGCATCCACCCAGCTGCCCAGACCCTACCGGAAGCCGCCGCCGAGGCCTTGCTGCTGGCTGTGAAGCGGTAAAAGGGCGGGTTGTCGCAGTGCTGGACGATGGGGTTCACCGGCTCCGTCTGCTGCAGCTCGAACAGCAGCTCCTCCATGGTCTGGATGGTGTTGTTCCGGCACAGGTAGACGGCCACCTTCTTGATCTGAGACGAGAAACGGAACACAAGGGATATTTCCCAGAGCAGCCCCTGGGGATGTGAGGTTGTCGACAGCAGAGGTCGTAGCCCGTTCATTCTGATGACTGCGACACCTCCCAGAAGCGCTCACGGTCCTTCTCTCCTAGGACGAGCCAAGGGTCTGGATTACGGCTGCCCGGCGGGGGCGGGGAGGGGGAAGGATGGGAAGAAGGGACAGTTAGGGAGCTGGGATGGATATGTACACACTGCTACGCTTAAAATGCATCACCAACAAGGACCGACTGTGGAGCACGTGGAACTCTGCTCGGGGTTATGTGGCAGCCTGGATGGGAGGGGAGTCTTCATCTGGCGGAGAATGGATACCTGTGTATGCATGGCTGAGTCCCTTCGCGGTTCACCTGAAACTATCACAATACTGTTAACTGGCTAAACTCCAATAGAAAATACATTTTTTTTTAAAAGCCAATCTTCAACCTAAAGACAAAAACAAAAGTCACCTTTTCTCACATGTACACCTGACAGGAGGGGGTTGTTAAAAGTCTTACCTTCCCTCATGGCTGAGTTTACAAAAGCTACTTTTGGGATAACTTGTGGGCTAAAGACGACTTCTATCTAAACTTAAAACTTGCCATCTGGGGGCCTCCCTGGTAGTCTAATGGTTAAGACTTCACCTTCCAGTGGGGGCAGGGAACTAAGAACCCACATGCCTTGAGGCCAAAAATCCAAGACATAAAACAGAAGCAGCATTCTAACAAATTCAATACAGACTTTAAAAATGGTCCACAAAAAAGACAAAAATCTTCCAAAAAAACAAAACAAACCTTACCATCTAAGGTCTTATCTTGACAAAGTATTTTATTTATGCAAACCATGGGAGAAAAACTGCTAGCTGTGTTCATTTAAAAAGGAACTCAGTCTCCCGTTACTCCCTTCAACCAGAGAAACAGACGAGTTTGAGCTGTTTGCATGGTTTTAAGTTTTAAAAATAACTCTGGATTAAATCTCTGCATTACTGCAACCCTCAAGCCTGAGGCTCAGCAGCGGCAATGAGGCTTACACGGCCCAGAACAGCAGGGCAGGCAGGCATGAAACCTCTCAGAAAAACAACCAGCAAAGACACCAACTGTGCAGGGTTTTCACAACGCAGGCATTTCACTGATCACCTCACCTTTAACTACAGACAGGACGGTGGGCGTGTCACTAGGATTTTCCTGTTGCTTGTTTCTCTCTTTTACTACCTATCTTTGAAGAGATAAACTGGAATATTCTGCATATTTATTGTTTTAAGAGCATCAGGATGTAAACACAGAACAATTTTTATTAATAATAATATAATGTGTTACCTAGTTTCTCTTACATAATGGGTCTAATGTTTCTAGAAGAAAGATTTAGGTAATTACGAAAAGAATGCTACTGCTGCTAAGTCGCTTCAGTCATACTCCACTCTTTGGGACTGCATGGACTGCAGCCCACCAGGCTCCCCTGTCCCTGGGATTCTCCAGGCAAGAATACTGGAGTGGCTTGCCATGCCCTCCTCCTTCCCCACCCAGCAATCGAACCCGTGTCTCTTACGTCTCCTGTATTGGCAGGCGGGTTCTTTACCACTAGTGCCACCTGGGATGTGGACTCCTTAATTTCAAAGTTTCCGGGTCCAAAGACTTACAAAGGGGATGACAGAGACGCCACGAGGACGCTAGCTTGCAATGCAGGGGGCAGAAGGGAACTTTTATGTACCATCTAGAAAGCTCACAGGAGATGAGCGGGACTGACGAAATCTGACACCTCTATTCTACTCGTGCGATGATAACATTCTGACCTGCAATAGTGGATGGAGCCAGAGACAGAATAAGGACCCCAGCCTTGGAGGGGCACTCACATAGGGCAGGAGGAGCGTGTCGCTGCTGACCCCGCACAGGCTGATCAGGAACTGCAAGGTGATCCGCAGGTTGTTGCTCCACTTCTCGTTGTTGGCTAATGCATTCCAGGCATTTTCCATTTCCGGTCCAGGAACTTCATCCCCATACTGTAACCGACAAAATAAAACCCGGCCCGGAAGATGCGTGGGAAAAATGTGAGGATGCAAAATGTCTGATGAAAAGTCATTTCAAGGGTCACAGTCATCTCAAAATCGTTAAGAAGGGGGAGAATGGCCACACATCACAAAGATGCTACTTTTCAAGAATTTATAATGCACACTTCACTACTGCACAATACTTATTCACATGATGATTCAAATGCTGCTGCTGCTAAGTCACTTCAGTCGTATCCGACTCTGTGCAACCCCAAAGACGGCAGCCCATCAGGCTCCCCGTCCCTGGGATTCTCCAGGCAAGAACACTGGAGTGGGTTGCCATTTCCTTCTCCAAACGCATGTAAGTGAAAAGTGAAAGTGAAGTCGCTCAGTTGTGTCCGACTCTTAGCGACCCCATGGACTGCAGCCTACCAGGCTCCTCCATCCATGGGATTTTCCAGGCAAGAGTACTGGAGTGGGGTGCCATTGCCTTCTCTGGATTCAAATGCTAGGATCATATAATAAGGATGATAACTGGGATCACGATTACAACTGTGCTAAAATACACATAATGAAGTGACCCACTGTAATCATTTTTAAGTGGGCCGTTCAGTGGCCTGAAGCACGTTCACACTTGTGCAACCGTCCCCACCATCCACACCCTATTGTTGGGACTGTTAATGGCAGGCACCACTTTCCTGGGGTTTGATTTACCCCGGGTTTCCTGGGACGCGGGAGCCCGTGAGGAAGGTGCAGCTCCTCAGTGCTTACCTTGGCCGTCATGTACATGAGGTTGTTCAGCACCAGGGACGTCGCCTCCGGGGAGCCCCAGCCACTGCCTTTCAGCCCCTGAGAAGCCGTCACGTCTCCCTCGCGGTCCTTGGCTTCGTCCTCGGGGCTGCTGGGGCTGGACCCCGGGAGGAGCAGCCTGCTGTCCACCAGCTCGATGTTGTGCAGCCAGGGCAGCAGGTAGGTGAGCATGATCTGACGCCCGTTGGGATGCGTTGTGGGGAAGCGCTGGCTGACCTCTGCAGAGAACGGCAGAGACCGCAAGCCACGTCATTTCATCAGACTGAACCAAAAGGTAGCGGAAGTACTACGTTGGAGCAGACAAAACAGGAATCAGAAGGACATATGCCCAGATCCCAGTTTGTCCACATACTAGCTGCATGAGGCTATGGGTTAGTTACTGGAGTTCTCTGTTCCTCAGTTTCCTCATCTGTAAAATGGGCCAATCAGGTCCCACACTAGTTGATTGTGAAGATTAAAAGACACAATATGCCTGTCATCCAGCAGGCTCTTAATAAACAGCAGTTAGGATTATTATGGGTTTCCCTGGTGGCTCGGACAGTAAAGAATCCGCCTGCAATGCAGGAGACCCGGGTTCGATCCCTGGGTCAGGAAGATCCCCTGGAGAAGGGAATGGCTACCTACTCCAGTACTCTTGTCTGGAGAATTCCATGGACGGAGGAGCCTGGCAGGATACAGTCCATGGGGTCACAAAGAGTCAGACAAGACTGAGGGACTAACACTTACTTAGGATTATCATAATAATGACTGTTATTCTCTCCATTATACCTAAATTTTACAAAGTGCCTTGCATGAGCCATGAGTTGTTAAAAAAGTAAGCTTCAACCCTCCAGGAAGAACAAACCCAGTGTGTGATGTCCCATTTGTGGTGTCCACGAGAAAACTGCCAACTGTGTGGAAGGTGTGTGCTTGATGCTGCGCTGTGTCTTATGAAATAAATGAGTCCAAAAGGTACAAGTGTATGGCCAGGCTTCTCACCATTACTTCCTCTGATAGCGTTTCTGCATTGTTTCACTGGCAGCAGCGTTTCGTTTTATAATCTGAATAAGTTTTCTATAGAAACCCAAGCACAGCTTTATATACCTGCTGCAAGCTCTGAAGTCATCTCCTGTTTCTAATATTTGCGGAAGAATTCGTTTTATCCCAAGGGACATTAGAAAGCTTGGCCTAATGCATCTGTTACCATCCCGCATGGCATGTAATCTCATTTAGAGAGCTCGTGCCTGCTACACAACAGAACAACACAGATGCCAGGAGATGAGCCACTGTATCCTCGAAACAGAGACTTTAATTGATTTGGCCTTTTTCCTAAAATTACAACTCTTGTATTTTGAAGAGTAAGAGTATATTTAATGCTGTGCTACAAGTCAGACATGTTATGCTGTTATATATCACACAGATCAAAATCTCAAAATTGACTTAATGTCCAAACTTATATGGATGTGATGACTGAAACTATGGACTTTCATGACACATATTCAGATCCCTATAAAAGCACACCACTTATTTAGTCCAATATACCGAACCTTTTCTAGGCGTAAAATGCTCTTCCAGGCCCCAAGGAGACAGCAAAGATTAAAGATGTGGTCCTCTCCTGATAAGGAAGCTCTGAGACTAGCTGCGTCTACAGATAACCCTGGGGCCAGGTAGAAAGTGACGAATGACGCAACAGAGGCACAGAGTCCTTTGGGGTTCGATGGAAGAAAATGATTCTGCTTATAAAGATCTGGGGCACTTTGATGGCAAAAGAACCATTTAAACTCTGCTAGAAAGGACTGGGGCAGGGGGAGGTTCCTTGGTGGCTCAGTGGTAAAGAATTTGCCTGCAAACAAAGGAGATGTGAGTTTCACATCAGGTCAGGAAGATCCCCTGGAGAAGGAAATGGCGCCCCACTCCAGTATTCTTGCCTGGGAAATCCCACGGACAGAGGAGCCTAGGGGACTATAGTCTATCGGGTCCCAAAGAGTCGAACACAACTTAGTGATTAAACAACAGAAACCACTGGGACTTGGGAGAGAAATAAGTCTTTCCAGTCATAGGGACAACTATTGTAAGACGGTCATCTTTCAACAGTGGTATAAAAAATCTATAGACTTTTTGGAGCAGTAATCGCCTTCTATCATATTACTTATTTATGTAAAACAAGTTTGTATTTATAAATTTCATGTTTATACAATTTATAAGCAATTTCCTTATTGATGCTGTTTACTACATCTTGTCTGTTAGTCGTAAGTCTGAGAGGGTAGGGATCTCTGTTTGGGATACCCTACGCTTTCAGATCAGTTGTAAAGATGTTTTAAAGAGAAAAGAGAAAAAAAAAAAATGCTGTGACATGCAGACATCATTCACCTCTCCAGAAACGAATTAAATACACTGTAAAACAATGTCAGTGGGATGCTAAATCATTTTCTGGCTGTTTGGGCAAGACCTAAATAACTGGCTTGGCTTCTTACAAGGAATTAAGTCATATGAAACTACAGGCAGTAAAAATCTCACCGCGGGGTTTTTAATAGTAAAGGCAGTATAAACAAAGGCTAGGATTCCATTATAATCTCCTTATTTTTCCATGCCATTTTATAAAAGTTATTTCTCATAAGTTGAAATAGCCAAAAGGTCAATTCTTGACAGAAACTAAGGCTGAACTTGCTTGCAACTCATTACATGAGCTTTTTTCCTTGTCAAATCTGCTAAACTATGTCTCTTCTCTCTCTCCAATTGTCAGACTCTCTCCTCTTACCAGCTTCTCCCTTGAAACAAGCTCAAATCTAGCTCATCCTCTGACTGCATTCACTGTAAGCCCCATCCTCTCTTTCATTGCTTCTTTCTCAGCCAAGCCCCGAAGGTCTGGCTTCTGCTGCTACTTCTCCCTGGAAATGATAGACAGTTACCAACGAACTGTGAAATTCATAGGGTTATCTTCAGACTTTATCCCCCAGGGTCTCACTATTCTGTAGGAGGCTGTGGACCACTCACTCCCTCTACCTAAGTCCTGTCTTCTCTAGGTCTCCATGAAACACACCATCTAGGTGTTCTCTTTCCATAAACGTGCCTCCCTTCCCTCTTTGCTCCCTCACCCTTCCTTGGCCTGGTCCTTAAAAGTTGGGGTCCAGGTTTTTTTCTTTCACTCTGTACTCTCTCCATTCATGACCTCATTTATTCCTGTGGCTTTGTCCTAAATGGTCTTCCATGAGCTACTACCACTGGGCTTTCCCTCTATACACAAGGGTGTCCAACAGATACCTGAACCCGATAACCCAAACTGATCTGAGTGTGAGCTCATAATCTCTGCCTCGCCTGGACCCTCCTCTTCTCCCCGAATCAGCTCTCCAGATGGCGTTACCACTCCCCTACCTCCCAGATAACACACCAGGCATTTCCTCCGTGTGCTCTGCCCATAGCCCTTGACTCTGGTCTCCCCCTCTGCTCTCATGCTCAGGTCCTCATCACATCCTCCTTGGACTGGTGTCATTGTCTCTCAACTGCTCTCCTCTCTCTAGACGGGATGTTCTGTCATCCATTCACTGCACTACAGGAAGAGTCTTTCTAAAACTTCACTCTGATCTCACCCCTCTCTCTTCTTGTTTGAAACTGATGAGTGGCTTTCAAAACCCAAGCAGCTTGCTTGAACGTCAGTCTCTGACCTGCAAACTCCTAGGAACACAATAAAGGCCTTCCAAGGTTGACTTCTGCCTCTCTGTCCATAACCATCTCAAACTTTCCCCCTTCTCTGCATGTTATATTAGCCAAACCCCCTATATAATCTCGCAAATGCATCAAGTTATCTTATACCTCTAAGCCAATGCATACGCTATTTCCTTGGCCTGTAATGCCAATCCACTTGCCAACTGCAATGTCAACTACTTATCTGCTTTGCAAATTTCTACTCTTCTTTCAAACTGCAGCTCAGACATCAACTTCTCTGGGAAGTCTTTCCTGATATTCTTGACCCAATGATTGATGACCTCTTGATCTTCCATCTCACAGAATGTGCATCTCATACAGAGTGTAATTTTTAAAATTACACTTGCTACACTGTATCACAATCATATGCTTGTACATTTTTCTCTATTACTAGACAATGAACTTTGATGGGAGAGACTGCTTTATTTGCCTCTGTATTTCTAGGATCCAAGCACAGTGCCTGGCGTACAGGCAGCACTCAAATCTTGGTCAAAGTGAAGAAAAATAAATGTTAGTTTTCCAAGAAGAAAATTAGTTTATCAAAAAGGTTTTTCTTGAGTCCTCCTACTGTTTCAATTACAGTGCAAGGATGTGACCAACCTATCTCAAATAAATGGATTTTCCAAAACATTATTCACAAAGATTACTCGTAAATTTGTGCCCTAAATCAAACTCTCAACAAATCATATATGTAGCAACATTCAAGCTGCAAAATTCCATCAACATCATCACCAAAAAGCAACTGACAGCAATTACTTGTATGAGAAGTTGTGTGTGTGTGTGGGGGGGCGGGGGGGCGGGCACATGCTCAGTCGTGCCTGACTCTTTGTGACCCCATGGGCTGTGGCCCACCAGGATTCTCTATCCATGGGATTTCCCAGGCAAGAATACTGGAGTGGGGTGCCATTTCCCCCTCCAGGGGATAAGGTTATATCACTCATATTTAATTTCTTGGGAAAGTTTTACATACATAGTGATTATGACTCATCTAAGCATCCTCATATTTGTGCTATGCTTGTTTATACCCACACTGTTTTAGATACACACACTCTTTCATATTTAAGGGTATTCTACAATTTACTTTTATATGTAACTGAACTTGCATGCGTGCTCAGTCACACAGTCGTGTCCAACTCTTTGTAACCCCATGGACTGAACTCCGCCAGGTTCCTCTGTCCATGGAATTTTCCAGGCAAGAGAACTGGAGCAGGTGGTCATTTCCTACTCCAGGGATAACTGAACTTGCTGCTGCTGCTAAGTCTCTTCAGTCATGTCCGATTCTGTGCGACCCCATAGACAGCAGCCCACCAGGCTCCTCCGTCCCTGGGATTCTCCAGGCAAGGACACTGGAGTGTGTTGCCATTGGGCATTGGGCATTCGGCTAACTGATCTTAGCCCAATGCAATTTTGATTGACGAATTTATTATCAATAATTTTGACTCTCAATAACACTAGAATTTTCAGAGTAAGAATACTTAGGGCAGAAAGGATCACACATGCCATGACTGACTATTGCACGGTACCTGAGAAGAGAGGAAGAGTGAGCTCGGGGTACATCCTGGCCAGCTCGCACGACAAGAAGGCCAGTGACACGCTGTAGAGGGGTGGCAGCGGGCCGTGCGTCCCGTACAGGATACTGCCGGGTCTTTGTTCGGCTACTTTCTTCGAGTACACAAAAAGCTTTGCTTCGAGGATCTAGAAAGAAGTAGGACAGTAGCTTCGTGTAAACACATGTAAAAATGTGTATTTGTAAAACTGAGATAATATTGTTACCAGTTTTCTGCTATGACTTGTTCAAATTATACCATTCTCATGTGTCCACAATAAAAAAAAGAAATATACAAGTTATAAACAGTATGAAAAAGCATTGGCTGGTTATCTCAAGAGTATTTATATTGAATACAGTCTTGTAATAAAACTAATGAATGCATATTTTAATACTGTATGAAAGGCAAAGCATCAGTTACTGCCTAAGTTTAGAGATAATTATTATTTTCTCACTCATCATATCCACCAGTGATATGCAGAAATACATGAATGTGTATCAATAAACAGCAATCCAGTGATCAACGACCACTTCCATTTTCTGTGTTCAGGTATGGAAGTTTCTCTGCAGTCAGTGATACGTGCCTGCATGAGCTGCATGGAGATTTCATAAATCTCTCTGTTGGTGTCAGAGGCCTTGAACAGAACAAGGTTTAACAGCGTCACTATGTCAAAGGGATAGTTCCTAAAACAAAACAAAACAGTACAGTTTATGCGATAGCCTGGCTAGTAACCTTGACAAATCACTACCTCTCAAAATTCTAGATGGCACACTGACCTCAGTCACACTTACTAAGGACATTCCCAAGCCCATTTCACCGTTCCCATCTGCTGTTTATTAGTAGGTGAAGGGAAACTGCTCTGAGGTTAAAACTGAATATTGTCAAATCAGCTCAATGAACACATAAGTCTACCTATTGCTAATAGATTTTTGATGAAAACCAAGAACAAGAGGAAAAGACAGAAGACAATATGTCTAAACTCAGCAGCTCACTAATTTAAAATATTTTCATTCGATCCATCTAAATGTATTGAGCACCAAACATCAAACAACTGCAAAGTACTGACGATATTAAGTTAGTCAGGCTGGTGCCCTCTCTTAAAGGAAACTCACAGTTGAGTTAAGGAGACAACTATACAGTCTAGTTATGAGGAGGAACCTGGGATTGTCTGTAGATGATACAAAAATCCTGACAAGGGACACTACATCAGACTTGGGGTTAGAAGACACTCTTCCAAGGAGGAAACAAATAAACTGAGTCCTGAAGCACCAGGAGACGGGGGATTGTTAGCAAGGCCACGGAAGGGGTAACATGGGGTACGCTCTATGCATAGAGAATAGCTTCTTGAAAGATTATACATGTCAAAATACCCCTCCCCCAGTACACAGGATTTTAAACCTAAATGTGCTCATACTACCTACATGTCCACGTTTCACTGGACAGTGAGGCTCACCTTGGTTTTCTCAGCAGCTGTACAGGGTTCCACAGTATCAAGGGTCTGACACTCAGTCTCGTCCAACTCTTTGTGACCCTATGGACTGTAGCCCGCCAGGCTGCTCTGTCCATGGGATTTCCCAGGCAAGAATACTGGAGTGGCTTGCCATTTCCTTCTCCAGGAGATCTTCCTGACCTAGGGATCGAACCCAGGTCTCCTGCACTGCAGGGAGATTCTTGACCATCTGAGCCATTGGAGAAGCCCTGCTCCATACTATGGACAAACCATAAATAACCACTCTTATCATGGATGCTGTGCCGCCTAGACCTCCCTTTAGGTCAGAGGTGCTCCATCCTCCCGCTACCATGCTGGAGGCTGATCTCTCTGGTTGAATCCTTCTCTGGGAACCGACTAGACCAAGGTCATGCACGCTCCCCAGCAGTGCTTCCCGTGGGATTGCTTTCCTCTACTAGGTCCTGTCTCCCTCACTTCCTCACAGACGTTGATCCCAAGCACATTCCCTAATAAATTTCCTGAACTCAAATCTCCACCGCAGGGTTCTATTTCCTGGGAAAGCCAGCCTTGGACACACACTGACAGATGTTTAAAGGTTATTTTCATTTTTTTCACTATGATAACTTCGCAAACACCAAATGGGCAAGTATTTCTTTAGAACAGATTTCTAGACAAGGTCGTGCAGGGTCCAAGGGCATACTTAAAATTTTGGTAGATACTGCTGCTATACTACTGTCCAAAGTGGTTTTACCAATTAGCACTCTAACATGATTACTTTTCTAGGACTATAATTTTAAATGAACAAAAATGCACGAGGTTGATGAGAAACTGGGCAAAGCTGCCCAAATGATGGTGGTGAGGATGGGGATGAGCCGTGGGTAATGTTTATGTTAGGACATGCTGACTTTGTGCGAGTTACCATACCAAGTCCTTTACCAAGATTTCTGACTTAATCTTCACAACAAGGCTGTGAGGCTTAGAGATGTTAAATTCTCACTCAAGGTCAGGGAGAAGGAGTGGAGCCTGGATTCCATCCCAGATTTGTTTGACTCCCAAGAATTCAAACACTTATCCACTGTGCTGTCCACCTCCTAGTCACCCCACAATAGGTCATTTCATGACCAGTCTAATTTAGAATTCTTATGACCTGCAGTATCTGGAAACAGAACTTTCTGTGAAAACAGAAAGGTAACTTTCTTCTGAGCCCTACAGTAGCAGAGATGTCTTATGTACATTGCTGTCTCTGATTCTGGGACTTATTACATATATATTTTTATATAAATAAACACTGGAAACTACTAGGGATCACTGGGGATTTAAAGGCAGGAGAAGAGTAGACAAAGCTGCCCTCTTATGCAGCGTTATGCCCTTAACCATGTAATCAGGGAATTCAATTAGCTGCTTAAAACTGAGTTATGGAATTGAAGGGGAACCACACTGAAAGAAGCAATACAGATACAGAAAATTAAAGAAACCCAGAGAAGGAAAAAATCAGAAAGCTGTCCAATGAGTGCAAGAGTACAAATAAAACATCTGTACTTAGACATTTAAAATAGGCTTAGAAACAGAATATTATATTTTTCAGTATTTAATTATTCAGCATAGACAGTGGAAGGATAAAAGAAAGACAGCTATGATCATACAGAATAAAAATAAAATGGTAAAATAAATACAGAAGGTAGATGTGGTTCAGAAAGTAAATAAGAAATAAAACTGATTTTTTTTTCCATCTGAAAGAGAGGAAATTTTGAAGAATTTGAGAAATACCCATTAGCTCTGGCTTATCTAGAATTAATTGATGAAACTCAAGATAATTTTGAGTTCTTCTAAAGAGAAATGGATTTTACTAGTTGATATGATTACATTATAGCTCTTTGCCACCAATAGCTGTTGAATAAGCATAGTAATAATAATAGTGTTTACAGGGTGCTTAGTATGTGCTAGACCTTTGGTCAAGATCCTTACCCTAACCCTGTTACCACTCATATTTCACAAATGAGTAAGCATTTGAAGTAAGTTGTTCAAGATCACACAGCTTAATGAAAGACAGAGCTAGAATTCAATCTCAAGACATTATGTTTCCAGAGTCCAAATTCCCAAACTCTGTGCTCTGCCGAAATTCTCCAGGTGACACAACCAAACGGGGCCGCACATCACCAGTTAGGGAGGACGACTGGAATTCCTGAAAGACAGGCTTCCCTGTCTTCTTTGGTAATAGATGGATGCTATTCTCTTAAGAAATGTGGGGCATTTACTTTTAAGAATTCAAGTTTTGAAGTAAGTCAGAAAGAGAAAGACAAACACTATATTAACACATATATATGGAATTTAGAAAGATGGTATTGACAACCCTACACGCAAGGCAGCAAAAGAGACACAGACGTAAAGAACAGACTTTTGGACTCTGTGGGAGAAGGCGAGGGTGGGATGATGTGAGAGTAGCATTGAAACATGTGTATTACCATATGTAAAATAGCTGACCAGCAAGTTTGATACATAACGCAGGGCACTCAAAGCCGGTGCTCTGGGACAACCCAGAGGGATGGGATGGGGAGGGAGGTGGGAGGGCACATGTACATCTGTGGCTTATTCATGTTGATAGATGGCAAAAACCATTACAATATTGTAATTATCCTCCAATTAAAATAAATAAATTTTAAAAAACTTGATTAAAAAAAATAATTCAAGTTTGCTGTACCTGATTTAAATTAGGAAAGACTTATAGTTAGGGCAAGACAGGCATATAAACAACAATGACAATAAAAATCACCTCCAAAAATAAACCCAACATAATTCTTTAAACCTCATGCGAAGAGTTGACTCATTGGAAAAGACCCTGATGCTGGGAGGGATTGGGGTCAGGAGGAGAAGGGGACGACAGAGGATAAGATGGCTGGATGGCATCACTGACTCAATGGACATGAGTTTGAATGAACTCCGGGAGATGGTGATGGACAGGGAAGCCTGGCATGCTGCGATTCATGGGGTTGCAAAGAGTCAGACACGACTGAGCAACTGAACTGAACTGAATTCTTTAAAAATTTAAAACTTTGATCTTGTATATACTTCTAAAACATCTATTAAATATATTTGAGGAGTATTCTGGAGAATAAGAGTGAAAACAATGAATTCTTAAGTATTTAATTAAATGTGAAGAGAATTCTGCTGAATTAAGCCAGTGATTGGAAGCGGTCTTACTTTTAACAGAGAGCACATTATTTACCTTGGTTTACAACCTCGAAAAGCCATTTAGTCTCTTTCTCAATTTCCTAATCTGTTCTAAAGTGATATAATTTATGGAATTTATGGAAGACTTAATGAGAACACACACAGGAGCCAAACAGTTAGTGGAACTAATGCTGCCTGTCAGGTGAACTATTGTCTTTTGTGCTAAATTATAGTACTGAGCTGCATTTAATAGCTTTTACTCAAATACGAACCATATCATGAAAAAGCCTTCAAAACTAATATTATCAGTTTTACAATCACTTTCTATTTTTATCTTCACTTTCCCTGGTCTTATTCACGTTCCACTCTGACTTCCAAATCTCTCAATGTCAGCAGAGTCAGACTGTAGTTATACTTACAGTTATAATTTTGACTGGAGGCCAACAAGCTCACAAAACACACACACATTTATAGAAATAAAAGGAACTGAAAAGAATGCGGAGAACCATTTTTTCCTACTGTCACAGCTGTCGAATATAAAGATTTATATACTAGCTATGTAAAAATTCTAAAGGCAGAAAAATTTAATCTACATTTTTAAAATGTTAAATCCTTTAGGTATTTTAAAGTCAATTACAAGTGGTTCCTTAATAAATGAATCTGCCTATAAATTGTCATATTCCTACAAAAATACAGCCAATATTCGATCATATATTGTAAATAAAGTAATTATATATATACTAAAATAAAGTAATTACTTTACAGGAAGAATTCTTTGCTTTAGAGTATGTCTTGTAGGAGTTACTGTTCAGATACCTTGTTTTCAGAATTTAAAACATGATCTAGTTTGTGTGTAACTTTTCAGGAACAGATTATTTCATAAGTGATTTGGGTGTTTTTTTTTTTTTTTTTTTAGAAGTAAACTTGCAGAAGACAAAGTCTAAAACATCAGAAGTACTTTTGAAAAAAATACTGAAAACCTAAGTGCAGAGTTGCTCAAACAAATCTGGAGACTTATCTAAACTACAAAGACTGACAATTTATGGGAAAAGAGAACAAATTCAGGCCATAGCTGAACTCTGAAATTCTGAACATCCCTGTGGTGAGAAATGACAAGTGCTGGTCACTGTCTTAGCAGAGAGGTCACAGCCATGGCAGCATCTGGCCCTGACCTTCCCTCAGAATAGATGTGTCATGAGTGTAAGCTGACAGGCAATATTTGTTTAAGAAACCAGAATATTTTAGGATGCTATCTTTCAAAACCTACTGTAAACATAGAGAGCTTTATAACCTAATATTTTTGTGACTGGGATATTATTGGAATTGAGACTATATTGCTAAATTCATAAAAACATTTATTTGTGCTCCCTAAAAAAACCCTAGATTTATTCAGAGGAATGCACTGTGATATTTTATGAGATGGCCATGCAATGAAATAAATTTGACTAAGACAGTTCAAACCAAGTTCACTGGGAGAAGGGCGGCAAAGAGAGGAAACTTTTATTCCTCTTACTTTTGTCAGATGAACTTATGATCCAAGTCATAGATTCTAAATATGTTCTTTAAAATCAAAGAGCAGAAATTTGTTTTTAGAATGTTGAAATACCCGAAAATAAAACAATTCTCCAGAGAAAGAGACTTTTATAAAAAAATATTATTTTGTTAATATCCTATAGGATAAATGTCATTTATTTAGTATTGCTAACATCAAGAAATAAACCAATGGAAAATCAGACAGTTTAGATTATCATCTGATATGACTTTTATGGAAATTAAAATCTGTGTATAATAAAAAGTTTACTACTAAGATTATGGAAGATGAATGCTTTAGACATGAAACGTTATCTACCATCTTCATAAAAGAAAAATACTAAAGAGAAACTTGTCTCCTTAAATAGCATGTTAATTTTAGGTTTATTGAAAGTAGATGTCTTTTAAAATTGTTCTTATTAATTTAGAACCATAAAAGATTGGAATTTAAAATGAATTTACTTTTATTCCCTTTATCCGGTAGCTCAGGATAGCTATTTAAAATGCCATATTTAATTAAAAGGGACAATTAACAGTCTATATGAGTCCTTTCAAAAATAAAGGTGGGCTGCCTTCTCTCCATTTGTAATACATAATAAGCTCTATCTTGGGAAGAGCTGTTGTAATCTTGGGAGTCTTTATTAACCCTTTCATCTTAGCTATGAAATTATTTCAATAAACTGTAGAGATGAACGACTCTGCTGAATGACTGATTTACATAGCGAGGGCAGTGTTTTTTAAAAGCATAATCTCTGGAATCCCAGGAGACACGTTTTTTTTTTCCCTCTTCTTCCTTTCTCAATTTTTGTTCAAGAGAGATTTAATGTTTTTAGATTGCTTCCTGAGTTTAGTTTGGTCTCAAAATGGCTGCAGGGCTTATAGTTCATACTTGTCAAAAATATTTCTAGAAATTCCTTAAATGAAATCTTGGTCATTTTCAAAGACTGCGCTAATACTTCATTATAAATTTCCAGGCTACTAAAAAAGAAGGGTGCTTGAACTACAAACCATTCTCCTGGTAGAATGAAAACTCAATGTAGCTGTGAACTTAGAACAGTCTATCTTCTGGGGAAGGATAGGCCATTTCTATTTCCTTAGGATTTACTCCACTTGGATATCTGCAAAAACATCAGCTCTCAATTCTCAATCAGTTCTCAATATGATGAAGAGCAACCTTAATCTGTAGTTGTCAGTGACCAGTAGCTTCCAGTTAAAGAACCCATACCTGCTTCCACACACAGTAGCTATGGCTTTGAAACAACCAGACGCAAGTTGGTAGGAACCAGTGTAGCATCGGTCAATCGCCCAGTTGAAAAGATTTATTTGGTCAGGATTTAGTTCCAGTAGCAAGACGACAACCTCACAGCCAAGTTGATGAACCTGAATACATGGAGAAAAGCAATCCCTCATGTTTAATGAAAGACTATTCTAGGAAAGACACAACAATCGAGCTTAGTGAATGTAAACTGGGCCAAAGGAAAGTGAAGACCGAACATCCATCTTGATTAATTTTTATTCCACAAAAAGGTCTTTAAAAGGATGCAATATTGGAACTGGAAATTGAAATGTATAAACTAAATTTGAGTCACTGTCAGTCTATCATACAGTCTATCATTCTCTATTTTTAACTCTGAAAAGGTGACAGACTTCATTGGCAAATATTTAATACTTGAAAATATTTGTTTAAAATATTTTTGAACAATACATGTATTTGGTTTAAAAAATTAAATATATAAAAGGAAAGCCTTTATGCATACAAAATCTTTTACGGAAAAAGATCAGAGGAGTATGTTTATTAGGCTTGATTACTAAATACACTGTGTACACCTTAGCTGACAATCTTTGAGAAAGAAATATGCTATCAATAAACACTTTTTAATCAGACTTTCATATGAAAAGATCACCATGCTAAATAGAACAGGATCATTAACTGATGATTCTTGAAGCTACTGTTAAATACTGGATGGTTACATTCATCCAGGACAAGCCTGGTGTTTGGGGGCTATTTTCCCCTCAGAAAGTAACATTTTCCCACTTCTTGCTGAAGTTATTCATTCTCCCATCCATAGCAATAATATTGGAGAAGGAAAAATTATGACTTGTTTGTTCTTATGTTATAGGGTATGGGCCCAGAACTTTACTGTATATCAAAATTACTTAAAATTTTTTTATTGGTGCATAGTTGGGAAAAGAAAGTAAAAGTGAAAGTTGCTCAGTCGTGTCCAACTCTTAGTGACCTCATGGGCTGTAGCCCTCCAGGCTCCTCTGTGCATGGGATTCTCCAGGCAAGAATACTGCAGTGGGTTGCCATTCCCTTCTCCAAGGGGTCTTTCCAACCCGGGTCTCCTGCATTGCAGGCAGATTCTTTACCATCTGAGCCACCAGGGAAGCCCTCCTCAAGAATAACCATTCTCCTGATTTCTGGGCTCTCCAAGTGATGTAGTGGTAAAGAATCTGCCTGCCAATTCAGGAAACACAAAAGACATGGGTTCAGTCCCCTGGTTGGGAAGATCCCCTAAAGTAGAAAATGGCAACTTGCTTCAATATTCTTGCCTGGAGAATTCCATGGACAGAGGACCTGGAGGTTGACAGTCCATGGGGTCACAAAGAGTCAGACACGACTGAGCACAGCATCCTGATTTCTACCACCACTGAATAGTCAGAGCTGTTCGAACTCTATCTAAATGGAATTATGGTATTAATATGTAATATATATAATTTTGTGTCTTTCACTCAATTTATGTTTAAAAGGCATCTACATTTATTTGTTTTCATTGTTGCATAATATTCTAATTCATGATTGCTCCACAATTTATTCATTCTACTACTGATGAACATCTGGGTTGTTCTAGCTCTTGACTTTGTAATACTGCTTTAAATATTTCTGTATATGTCTTACATTGCATGTACTGGATAATCTCTTTTGTAAAGTGCTTGTTTAATTCTCTTGTTCTTTTTTTTTTTTTTATGAGTGTCTTTACCTTATTTATTTGTAGAGGTCCTTTATATATTCCAGATAAGAATTCTGTTGGTTCCATGTTGCAAATATCTTCTTTTACTCTACAACCAGCCTACTTACATTCTTAATGGTGTCTTTTGGTGAAGAGAAGTTATTAACTAGTCTTTCCTGATGGTTAGTAATTTTTGCATCTTGTTTAAGAAATCTTTCCCTAACTCCAGGGATTAAATTATCCTATTTTATTTTCTAGAAACTTTAATTTTTCAGCTTTCACATTTAAATCCACAAACTCCTTTTTCCCGTTTTTATCTTACATTGGCACACAGTTCAGTAACAGTGCTGTGTCAGTTTCAGGTGTACAGCAGGGTGACACATGTACACATACATATGTGTCTATTCTTTCTCAAATTCTTTCCCCATTTAGGTTATTACACAGTACTGAGCAGAGTTCCCTGTGCTATACTATAGGTCCTTGTTGGTTATCTATTTTAAGGATAGCAGTGTATACATGTTAATCCCAAACTCCCAAGCTATCCGTCCCTGTAACTCTTCCCCACTGGTAACTGTAAATTCATTCTCTAAGTCTGTGCACCTGTTTCTGTACAAACTGTTTCTTCTTTTTTACTCCTGCTATCTTTTTTTTTTTTCCCTAATCCATTGGCTATGATCTTTAGTATAATGTTGATGGAAGTAGTGAATGTGGGCTTCCTGGGTCATTCTAACCTCAGATAACACTTTCAATATTCACTGTTTAGTACAATGTTCACTATAGGTGTTTTTTTTAAAGATACCCTTTATCAAACTAAGTTTTTTTTATTCTTTGTTTCATTAGGAATTGCCCTCATGAATGAATGTAGAATTTTATTAAATGCTCTTTCTGCATCTTATTAAGATGATCAGAAGATACTTCCTTCCTGAGACTCTATTAATATAATTAATATACAAATGAATTGAAGAACATTTGAATATTAAAACAATCTTGCAGTTCTTGAATAATCCCAACTTGATCATGAGGAATCCTCTTTTTAACATACACTGAATTCAATTGTTTAATATTTTGCTTAAAGTTTCTATAACTATGTTCAAGAATGAATTTGCCTTTTAGTTGTCTTTATTATTAAATCCTTGTCACGTTTTAGTATGAAGGTTATGTGGGTCTCATAAAATATATCCAGATGTGTTTCCTTTCTATATGTTTTCTCCTTAAGGGTTTGTATTAAATCTTTGCAATCTGTTTCTTAAGTGTTGAATTAATCCATAACGTCAACTGGTCCTAAAGTTGTCTTTGTGAAAACACTCTCATTTATAGATTAAATTTCTTTGCTACTTATCTGACTATTCAGATTTTCCATTTGTGCTGTGTTTTCCAGACACTTGTCTATTTCATCTAGAATGTCAAGTTTATTGGCACAAAGATGTTTATATGTTGTCTTATTTTTAGCATCTGTGGCGTCTGTAGTAATGACCCTTTACATTTCTAAGGTTGATTGACACATGTCTTATCTTTTCTCATCAGACTTCCCATGGATTTACTAATTTTATTAGTCTTAACAAATTCAAGTTTTTGATTTAAATGTGCATTCTAGTAATTTTTCCTCTTTAATTAATTTGTACTCTTATCTCTATTATTTGCTTCAGTGTGCTTTTTTTGAGTGTGATATGCTTTTTCTAACTTCATGAAATGGATTCTTAGGTGACTGACCTCAGTATTTTTTCTTTCCAATATATGATTCATCCTAAGCAAGGCCTTATTTACAACCCACACGTTTAGTAAGTAGTGTTTTCATTATTCTTCAGTTAAAAATATTTTTCTATTTTTATGTATTCTTTAAATCACTGTATCTGGAAGAGTATGTCTTAACTATCTTTATTATCTATTACTAGCTTAGTGTCACTGTGATTAGAGAATACAGCCTGTGTCATTTCAATCATTTGAACTTTGTGGAGACTTGCTTTATGGCCTGGTTTATGGTCAACTTTGGTAAATGTTACTATGTTTTTTATTTTGATGCATCATAGTGTAATGTAAGCAACAAACAAGCCTACACTTCTGTGGCTAATGTGTGAAGAGACTGTGTTGTGAACAATGCTTAGACATGTCAGTACCAACTGAACCAAGACGAAACAATCAAGACATTTAGAACAATGTATTTTTGGCTAGTACTTACTCGTAAATCTTGACAAGCCAGAATGTTGTCAAGCCACTTGTATAGGTAGCCATCTGGGGAAAGGCCCACGTTGTCAAACACTGGGCCACAGCACAACACTGCTGACATTGCCTGAAAACAAAACAGAACACAACCTCCAAGTGAGTCCTGCATGACTGAATGATGCGCAATTGACTTTAAAACACATACTACCAGATTTATAAACAACAAGGGTCTTTTAGAGCAATGCCAACCCACTACAGTACTCTTGCCTGGAAAATCCCATGGACGGAGGAGCCTGGTGGGCTGCGGTCCATGGGGTCGCTAGGAGTCGGACACGACTGAGCGACTTCACTTTCACTTTTCACTTTCATGCATTGGAGAAGGAAATGGCAACCCACTCCAGTGTTCTTGCCTGGAGAATCCCAGGGATGGGGGAGCCTGGAAGGAGGCTATCTATGGGGTCTCGCAGAGTCGGACAGGACTGAAGTGACTTAGCAGGAGCAGCAGCTTTTAAAGCAGTTATGTCTACAAGATTTTAAAGTATTCCTTAGTAGATTCAATTAAAAAAAAGCCAGATTGCCAATTTTGTCTCTTTTTACAACAGTTAAAACCTGTAAATTGAACTCTGTAGACATGTACTTTTATAATAAATCTTTATAATGTATGGCTGAGATATTTAAAACAAAATGACCATTTCACAGGATTTAAAATAAGCTTACCTTCAGTGATTTCAAGTGAATGAATTCTGCCTATGATAAATATAGCTTTTCAAATTTCGTTTTGATGACAAATATTTGACCAATACACTGAACTCAGAAACTTAACAAATATTTGACTAATGCACTAAACTGGCAAGCCATGAAAAATGTGGAAATAGATAACTATGATTTTAATCAAAGCTAAAGAAAATGAAGAATATAAACTTTAGTTCCTTTGAGGTGGGGAGAAAGCAAGAGAAGGGAAGATCTTTTTTTTAATGAAAACTTTTTATCTTATATTAAGCTAGTCAATTAACAATGTTGTGATAGTTTCAGGTAGATAGCAAAGGGACTCAGCCATCCAGAGAAGGGAAGACCTTGAGTTACTCTCTAATCAATAGGTCCAAATGACTGTCAGGGCCATGGCTTATATTAGCTCCACTGAGGCAAAGGTGAATTTGACAGTTAGCAACTTCTGATATGTATGACACAGTCAACATACAATTAGTTTTCTAAAGGAAATTAAGCTGTAAGGAATCATGGTTCTGAAAATTTTCAACAGTCCTGGTAGTGTAGAAGCTTATTTCTGTGAGTCTTCTAGGATGGAAGGAGATTAAAAAGAGAATGCGGCCCTTCACGGGTTTTGAACATGAGGATATATATCTATATCCATATACATTTTAAATTGGAAGTTAACTGGCAAGGCAGCTACTTAAAGTGAAAGTCACTCAGTTATGTCTGACTCTTTGCAACCCCATGGACTATACAGTCCATGGAATTCTCCAGGCCAGAATACTGGAGTGGATAGCTATTCCCTTCTCCAGGGGATCTTCCCAGCCCAGGAATCGAACCCAGGTCTCCCACATTGCAGGCAGATTCTTTATCAGCTGAGCCACAAGGGAAGCCCAAGAATACTGGAGTGGGTAGCCTATCCCTTCGCCAGTGGATCTTCCCGACCCAGGAACTGAACCAGGGTCTTCTGCATTGCAGGCAAATTCTTTACCGACTGAGCTATCAGGGAAAAATAAGCAAAAACTAAGGTTTTCATACAGTAGAAATCTTTAGATAAAAATGGAACCTTGGAAAAGTTCTGCATTATGAGCAAAATTGGAATATTTACATGGTTAAACAGCAATCTCTATTTTGTTCATGTGCAGATATTTTAGAATGTATAGAGTGTATAGATATTTAGAATGTATAGAGTGAGGTTATTGTTTATATAGGTGTATATACTTGATTTTTTTGCATGTGTGTTTGTATTTTACCATGTCATACCATATTATTTATTTTACCCTTATGTAAGGCATGGTTGTTTAAGGAAAGAGATCATCAATCTGACAAGTCCTTCATGAGGCAAAGGTGACCTACCTTTAACGCACAATACTGGTATCTTGTAATCTGATGATTTCTGTCACTGTAACGATCCAGGGGCGTGAACATAATGCTGAAGGGTCCTGCCCATTGGCTAAATAAGATGAAAAGATGATGCCTCAGGCTTTGCTGGGGGAAGAGAAATCTTCGGTGGTGAACTAGAGAGAAAACACAGGCTAAGAGTCTACTATACTGAAAAATACAGTGAATACAGTTGACATTGCTATTACGCATGATTCCTACGTTTTGGGGAAAGGAGTAATTTCATTTTCTAACTCAAGATTTCTTTAGGTAATGAAACATGGATTTAAAAAGTCAAGCCTATTTTTCTTTCCTCTCCTAATGTGTCAGTCAACAGCATCTTGTCTCAGAGCAGGAAAACAGAAAATGGATTCCCAGACACTGTTTTCTAAGTAATGTCTAGAAAAACTGCAACACCTTCCACTCAGCTACTCCTTACACAGTAAATGTTCTCTTAACTGCTGCTGTGTCTTTAGGAAGAACTGTAAAATACTATGTATAGACTGTCCATTTCAAACAAAAATTCCTTAACTGAGGAAGTTAAATCATAATTTAGGGTCATCAAAAATGAGGAGAATTGGTAATAAAGTTTTACAACATCATAATGTTAAATCATAATGAAAAAGCAGAACAGATGATTTTCAGATTATATATGTCACAAAATTTTATAATTATGTCACAAAATTTTAATGACAGTAGTCTATTTTTACACCAAACTATTTTTATTCTCTTTTGCTTCTATTAGACGAAAATGCTTTAGACCCACTTTGTTCTATGAAAAAAATAACATAATATAATATTATTATAATTATAATATTAATACAATAATCAATAATATAATTTATTAACATATATAGAATTCTATATAATATGTGGATTGGATAGAATCAAGAGCAGAAATATTGTTGAGAATATTATATGTTCACAGATGAGCAGAGTGAGAATGAAAAACACGAAGCCTCAAATGTTCCCTTTGAAATACTTTCTTCCTATAGAAATCACACAGGTTCATTTTCAGATGGGAACCAAAACAAAGAATAGAAATAATCATGAGCACAAAGCCAAATGCAATTCCTATTGTTCCTCTTCCAACTCTGTGCTGCATGCCCACAATCTGTTCAAGCATATCTTCAAGTATTTCCAAACAAATAAATGACCCATCCCAGACCTGCACACAGGCCAGTAGGTTCAGAGAGGAAAACACGGCAATGAGGACCACAAATGTCACTTCAAGCATGAAAGGTAATCTGCAGTGATGCATCGCTGTACCTGGAACACGCTGAATCAAGTTGGCAACCATGGCACTAAAATGTGCCCGGATATCTTTAAGAATTTCCACTTCTTTATCATTTTCAGCTTCTAAGAGCATGCGGGTCAGGTCCACGTATTCTAAGAACAAAGCTCCAAGGGCTAAAGTGTCCCGTTCTAAGGCTCCATTGGTGCTGGAACAAAAGGAAGTGAAACTTTTAGATGGTTAGTCTTGATGTCAAAGGAGTATATGCTTCACAGAAAACAAGGTTCACTGTCAAAACTCACGTGCTAAATTTGTTCTTGATGTATATGCAGTGTATATGAAAAAAAACCAAGCTCTTTTGGACCTTTCTAAGTAAAAGTTACAGGTCGTGTGTGTGTGTGTGTGTGTGTGTGTGTGTATAAAATAAAGAACAGCTAGCGGGAAGCTGCTATGTAGCACAGGGAGCTGAGCTTGGTGCTCTGTGATGACTGAGATGGATGGGATGCGGGAGGGGTGGGAGGCTCAAGAGGGAAGGGATGTATGTACATTTAGCTGATTCGCTTCATTATACAGCAGAAACTAACAACATTGTAAAGCAATTATCCTCCAATTAAAAAAAAATCCTTTGATAAACCATAATGGAAAATAATATTAAGAAAAATAATGTGTGTGTGTATATATATGTATAATCAAATCACTTCACTACACAATAGGAATTAACAACATTGTAAATCACCTATACCTCAATAAAAATAAGGAGAAAAGAAAAGAGAAAGGAAAAAAAAAAAAACGGGTAAACACATCAGTTTAATGAGCAGAGTTCAGCTCAGTATAATTTCCTTCCTACCTGTCACTTATGACACCAGCATCAGCCAGAAGTTCAAAAATTCGAAGCAGTTGTAGCCTTAACAAGTCTCGCCGTTCTCGGCGTTTTTTGTTCTGTTTAGGAAGAGGTAATATCACTTATAAATGTGGACACAATAATGTCAACTCTGCTTTAAAAAAGAAAGATGTAATCTAGTCATTTTTAATTTTCTAAACACAAAAGACAAAAAAGTACTTTTTTTGCTACCTAATCCTTAGAGAAATGCTTGTTATCACAAGCTATAGAGAAATAGATCACAAGTGGGTCAGTAAATATCTGAGCTGGAAATGTTGAGAGTCAACAAGCCTCATTTCCTGGAGGCTCCCAGACACAGCTGAAAAACTAAAGCATCAGAAAAAAGTGAAAAAGCACTCTGGACACTAACAGTCGCACCAAATCTGGTAACACTGTTCTTGTGCAAATTGCCAGGCTTCCGCTGGGAAGCTTGTATCTTATCTACTACATAGGAAGCTTCTCTTTTAGTCTTACTCTATTTAATTTCTTATTCTGCTGCATTATAAGTTTGTCCTTTTCAGAGTTCACTTCAAGGAAAATAATGTTGAAGAAAGAGCTTTATACACTAGAGGAAACAAATAATGTTCCTGGTTTCTCAGCTCCTTGTAAAAAAAAAATAAAATAACTGACTAAAGTCCAAATTCAATCTTAAAACTTTTGCAAAAAGACTATAATATTTTAACATACACATGATTATTTAGGTTCCTTTTCTTTCACAAGCTTAGGACTTAAAATCTTTTAAAGTGGGACCCAGATTATACTAAATACTCAAAGAAATAATGAAAATAACCAACATTAAAATAGTAAGATTCATTGTTAAAAGCATGTTAATATGTTCGTACTCTTGACAGCAAACCACTGGGTATGGTTTAAATTCACACTACTGTCCAGATAAACCAAGGCATTAATTATTCAAATTCAAAATCTTACCTCTGGCCTTCGTTCCAGAGCCTCTTTCATTAATGGATGAAGTTCTTCTACCAATTCTCTATGAATGAAAAAGGTCAGCATTTAGAATTCATTATTAATTGACACCAACTTTGTCACAATATATAGCCATTCAATACCCCCAAATCTGCTTTTTAAACTTTGCTTCTGACATCAAAATCTCCCCTGCCTTCCATTTCCCTGTCGCGTGGTGAGCTAGAAACAGGCAGCGGCCTGCACTTTGTATAACCAGTCTTACCCCAGTGCTATGTGTAAAATTTGGACTCACTACACATTTGTTGACTTAATTTTGATTTAATATTCTGGAGACTCTATGGCAAAAACCCCTACCTGAACAATTAAGTCAACAATATTTTGTGTTTACTAAATTCAAAGCACTTTCTCACAGGCTGTGGGAATGAAGATTAATAAATTTTTTAATTCAATTAGAGCAAAAGAAACAGATGCGATGACTATGGTGCCCCTTTTGGAATCTGTGCTCAGGGGACTGTCTTAAGAGTTCGTTTTAAAATGAGGTCTTTTGGGAATTTCAGAGATAAACTCTTTTATTTGAACTAGATAATGAATGTACTTTTTGGCAAGTATTTCAGTATTGAGGTGCTCATCAAAACCTTTTCTCTTGTGTAGTAAAAGTAAACAAATTTTTTCATATCGATATATGTCTGATATTACATGTATACACTTCCATCTGTTCCCATTTGATCAAATTCTCAGCTTTATACCCACTAATCAGCTGTTGTCTTTAGAAACTAACTGCTTTGTCGTAACAGACAGCATTAGGAGGTCTAGCCTGTGGCTAGGTACTTTGTCCATAATCTGCTCCATGTTTGAAAAATCTTGTATTTCCTTGCAGAATATTTTGTACTATTATTAAACACAGGGAAATCCAAGGAAGGTAAACTACGGCATTCTCTCCTGACAAATAGAAATCCTGCATCTCATTCCAGATTCCTCCAATACAGATGCTAGAATTTCTCCATCAAAGAAATGGAAATAACACTAACAGAGTCAGTGTTACTAAATAACAGGAATAGTCTCCTCACCTAATAGCAATCTTTATGAAACATTTACTATGTACATTTTTACATTTAATGCCCTCAATAAATCTGTACAATAGATTCTATAATTATACCAGTTTTTTAAAATTAGAGAGATACAATTTATTTTTATTTATTCTAACAATTTTACCAGTAAGGGCACTGAGACATTGATTTTTCTGCATCCAGGTGGCTGGTAAATTGCATCATCTTTCCTGTTCCTAGGAATACTGAGAGGGTAAGATGTGCAAAAGAGCCTTAGGTTCTTTGAGAAAGACATTAGGTGATTGTTTTTACTATCCTCTTGTAGTATTTCTATATGACGCACTGTCTTAACTAATGAATCAATAAGTAGTAAAACACTGGTTAACTGGCACCCAAATAGTCAGAACTCAGTTACATTTTTAAAGGATAAAATCCGAGTGTATACTGTAATATATTTTTCAGTCACTCCTAAAATGTCTCGTTAATCTTTATTTTTTCAATAAATTTCTCACAGATGCTTGGAGCTTTCCATTTTCTGTGTACATCAAAAACTTAGATTTTTTTTTGTCCTTATAGGCTTTTATTGGCAAATAAAATTATGAGAGGCAGCCTAAACTAACATTTTATGAGGATTCTTTGAAAATGCTTTGACACTGCCTTAGATGAAATGGTTATTGGATTAGAGGAATCCAGACAGTGAGACATGGCGGTTCTCTTAAGGCAGATACATCATCTTATAGAAAGACTAGCATGTGTGACATGTCACAGACACCCCTGAAAATATTCTGTCGATGATCAACCTTTGAGAGTCTGTTGTTTGAGTGGCTGATGAGCAGACTCTCACTATTTTGATGTTACGGCCTCTGAACAGTCTAGCTAACTGGGGACTGACATTGACTTCATTAAAAGTTTAAACTTCATTTAAAGTTATCTAAAACAAAGCGTGTATGTGAGAGAACATCTGAAAGGTAAAATCAGAGTTGCAATGACTGAAAGTGAAATTTGAGGCAATCACAATGTCACATGCATAAAAACCCACGAGGACATAAAGGGAACCGTGCAAAGCCTGCAGCCTCTCCAGGCACACACCAACACGCAAACTCAAACTTGAATTGGAAGCAGTAACCATGAGAGCAGGAGTAGATACAAATTCAGAACAAGATTACCATACCTGAAGACAAGGGAATTTGTCCTTCCAAATCCTAAAACTAAGGATTCTGTGATCTCAATGCCCTCAAGTCTCATCAAAGGCACCAACTGCTTTAACAGAACGCCCACCGACGGGGTGCCTATGGCCTGAAACAAGTTGATGAAAAGTGAAAAAGAGGTAACATGATAACTGAGGCTTCCTTTAACCAATGATGATTCCATTATAACAGTTTTCAAGTACTGAACCACATCCCAAGGCACTGCCATCATTTCAGGAAAAAAAACACGAAAATTTAAAAACAACACAATGAATGCAGTTTTCACCTGGAACAAAAAATCTAAAGAACATTCTTATTATAACAGTCTTCTTTAAAAAAAAAAAAAAAAAACAACAAAACTATTTTTTTTTTTTTTTTTTTTTTTACCACTGAGCCACAGGGGATCTGAGCATTGAAACATGTACATTACCACATGTAAAACAGATGACCGGTGTGAGTTCAATGCATGAAGTAGGGCACCCAAAGTCGGAGCTCGGGGACAACCCAGAGGGACAGGGTGGGGAGGGAGGCGGGAGGGGCGTTCAGGATGGGGGGAGGACACATGTATACTTGTGGCCGATTCATGTTGATGTGTGACCGAAACCATCACAATATTGTAAAGTAATTACCCTCCAATTAAAATCAATTAATTGAAAACACAACTGTGTAAATCCACAAAACCATCTGTAACAAGATAATTTAATCAAGACCCAGGTTAAAGGTGAGTACTCGATGAGGCGAGAGAGAAATGCGGTATGTGGGACACCAAGCCTCAGGGCACTGATAAATACCAGTCACTCTACGATTTCCAGCAAGTTCCTTAACTTCCCTTTATTTTCAGTTTCTCAATTGTCAGGGGAGGAATAATAAATTATTCACACAAACACGCAATGGAATTTAGAAATGTGTAGGATGAAAACTCTGACCCCATATACTCCAGATGGCAGGCACAGTGCAACATGCACTGTGAACTCTAGACAAACAAGCTAAAAAAAAACCTTACAGAATAATTCTTCTGAAGCATGTCATGTCACCTTGTTATCGTAGCTCACTGTACCATCAGGTGTCGTGGCCATTATTTCTGGAGTGGAGGCTCGCAAGTGTCCCGGGCTCATAATACTGGGTTTTGCAACTCCAAAACAAAGAATAAGGTAATTTCTCCACAACATAACGTAGTTGTCTCCGCTGCCGGCCGTGCTGGTTTTCTTGGCATTAATTGGGCTACTAGAAATGTGGGGTCGAAAACAAGAGGGAAAACTAAGTTCTAGATTTTAAGGTGTCACTTATTCAACAAAGATGCTGGGAAGGGCCCCAGTTGAGTTGAACAATTACCTGTCCAGGACTGTCTGTCTGGACAGGGAACGTCTCTATTGGTTGGAGAGTTGAATAGAACTTACTACCGTTTCAACCAGTAAGAGGCTGAGAGTCTATAGTCAGATAATCACACTGACGATTAAGGGAGGGGGAAAACTAGCTCCAGACATGAACTTTTAACCTGTTTTTACTCAACACTAAGAATTCTGTAGTAGGATGTTCAGAAACTCCTACATGGGCAGGGGGGTTCTTAACCACTAGCGCCACCTAGGAAGCCCTGTTCAGAAGCTAGAGGATTCTATCCCAATCTCTAACATAAAATGTAAAAGGGGGAAATTACGGTGAAACAAGCAGAACAGAGGGAAGCGCAGGGGCCCCTTACTTCGGGTCCACCAGGGGCATCACGGACTGCAGCCGCGTGAAGGCGTAGGGCCAGGCGTAGCTGAGGGCGGTGGGGCAGTGCTTGGGCAGGTTCTCCTGCCGGAGGAAGCTGAAGAGGCAGAGCACCCAGGGGTCCTTGACAGACTGGGCAAAAATCCAGACGTGGGAAGGGCTCTTCACGTCGTAATGGCTGTTGACCAGGACAGCGTTCCACTCCACCAGCCACTGCAGGTCCACGCTGTGGGTCAAGGGTAGGGTTGCCTGCAGGTGTAAGAAGCAGGCTATGATGCGATACTGAGCTGCACGGTCAGTGTCCTCGCGGACCCAATGCCTCTTCCTCCACAGTGCTCTGCCCGTCTACCTCTGCCTCGGGCCCAGCTTGGAATCTCAAACACCCCTCCCACGGCACCCCCGCCACGCCAGACCTGGGCTTGCGGTCATGGTCATTCCTACGTGAGGCTATGGGTAGCAGAAGTGGTGTTTCAATGTCACAGAGCCCTGCACACTAGTACCCAGGAGCTGACCACTAAATACTTGTCAAGCAAATATACGACATTAGTTAAACTTAACCACAGATGTGCCAATTTGCATTTCTGAAAAGCTACTAATCTCTGAGATTTGTGTGTTATTACCTCTGTAATTAGGCTTTTTGGTTGTTTTTTTTTTTTGCTGTGCCCTGCAGCATGTGGAATCTTAGCTCCTCAACCAGGGATTGAACCTGTGTGCCCTGCAGTGGAAATTCAAGAGTTCTGACCACTGGACCACAGGTAAGTCCTTGTAATTAGTATGTTTTTTTTTTTTTTTAAGTCATGATTTTTGTTTACCTTTCCATCAGTCAGCTCAGTTGTGTCTGACTCTTTGCGACCCATGGACAGCAGCATGCCAGGCCTCCCTGTCCATCACCAACTCCCAGAGTCTACCCAAACTCATGTCCATTGAGTAGGTGATGCCATCCAACCATCTCATCCTCTGTCATCCCCTTCTCCTCCTGCCCTCAATCTTTCCCAGCACCAGGGTCTTTTCAAATGAGTTAGCTCTTTGCATCAGGTGGCCAAAGTACTGGAGCTTCAGCTTCAACATCAGTCCTTCCAGTGAATATTCAGGACTGATTTCCTTTAGGACGTACTGATTGGATCCCCCTGCAGTCCAAGGGACTCTCAGGAGTCTTTACTTGGACTGAAATACCTTCCCTATGGCTTAGGGAGATGGCTACATGTAATCCCTTTTACGAAGGGCATTTTACTGATGCTTTTTTGAGGTTAAGATACCTACTTATTTTTGTCCTATGATGTCAAGCCAGAATACATTCTAAAACCCTTTGAAAGGTGCATGCTACGTTAGTGCAAAGCACTTTGGTCCTGTCCGACTCTGTGCAACCCTGTGGACTGTAACCCACCAGGCTCCTCCTCCTCTTGCCTAGGATTCTCCAGGCAAGAATACTGGAGTGGGTTGTCATTTACCCCTCCTGGGGATCTTCCCAACCCAGGGATCGAACCAGTGTCTCTGATATCTCCTGCATTGGCAGGTGGGTTCTTTACCACTAGTGCCCAAAAGATACCTGTATCTATATTTAATATCTATACATATAGGTATATATTTACATACTGATAACACACAGTTTCATGTATTTCATTCTCTTTTAAGTCCAGACTATCAAACTTGAGGAAAGTTTCAAATAATCTAGCTGCTGGGCCAGGAGATAGAATTGCTATTATATCTGTCGGGCACGTAAAGTGCTCCATTTTACCTGCAGGGTCTCTGAGTTCCCATGGAGCAGAGGGGTGGCCAGTGGCCTCCATGGTTAATGGACTGAAGAGGCATAGCTTCGGCTTCAAAGCCCGAGACTTAAGGCTCCAACACTGGCTCTGCCCAACGCCAGTGCCCTGGGAACATCTCTGAACCCCCCAGAGTCTGTCTGCTTAATTTATGACCTGGAAATGACAGTGCTGACCTCACCTAGTTTTTAAGTAAATGACACGAGATGAGGGATGTCAAACCCTTGCACAAAGCAGGCGCTGTTTCCCCCCATGCCTCTGCTCCCCTTTCTGTGCATCTTCTCACATGCGTCCCTGTTGACCTGGCCACCCCGGCTCAAGATTTAGATTCTGACAAACACAGAACAAAACCACGTGAACAGAATATGATCTGAAGGGAAACAAGATAAGTATATAAAACAATTACACCTGATGGTCTTATTTCGTGTAAAAGCAATCTGAATTTCCAGACGAAGAGGTGGTGGTGGTTGTTGTTTGGTCCCTAAGTTGTGTCTGACTGTGTGTGAACCCGTGGACTGTAGCTTGCCAGGCTCCTCTGTCCATGGGATTCTCCAGGCAAGAATACTGGAGTGGGTTGCCATTTCCTTCTCCAGGGAATCTTCCCAGCCAAGGGATCAAACCCAAGTCTCCTGCACTGCAGGCAGTTATTACCACTGAGCCACCAGGGAGGGAGCACTATTCAGTGGTAGCATTATTCAGTATTACTGTTAAGGTTTGCACTGCTTGGCTAATAGTTTTAGTAATTTCACTAGTTTTAGTAATTACTGTTAATATTACAACCACAAGCAAGAACAGGGCTACTAAAAATAGGGACCTCTGTTCAATCTCAGTTAGAAAAGCGCACAAATTTATTTATAGCTCTTTGTCAAATATGCTTCTCTTCATTTATAATTATTTGCCTGGAATACACAAGGGGCATGAGCAATGTCAATTCTACAGATCCGCTCTGCCTCCCTTCAGTCATTTACCTAAAATCAATCCAAGTCTCATTACTGTGTTATACTGATTTTTTTAAATCAAGTAATTAAAATCCGTTTTACTTTCCCTTCTACTTGATCAGAAATTAAAAATTTGCCAATATGTGCTTTAAAACAAAGACTGTCCAATAATAATTAATTTAAAAAAATAAAATAAGACAAAGAATGTATTTGTGTAGCAGCTTGTGTCAAGCTCTATTATGCTCAGAGTCCAGATATGGTCAAGTTCAGGCCCTAACATACTATGTAACTATGGCCTCATCATTTTTGAGTTTCTATTCAAAAAAGAGAATAACTGTGAAAGCATCTTGTAAATTGTAAAGCACATTAATATAGGCTATATAGAGCTTTAAGTGTAATAAATAAAACCAATACATTTTTTAAAGGATCCTGAGAAATTTCTGAAGTTTCAGTTTGCAAAATTTGTATCCATCTTCCTCAGATTCAAATTCTGTTTTAAATAAAGTTTTTATTTATTTGGCTGCTCCAGGGTTTAGTTGCAGCATGTGGTATCTAATTCTCCAACCAGGATCCAACCTGTGCCCCCTGCATTGGGAACGCAGAGTCTTAGCCACTGGACCACGAGGGAAGTCTCACAAATTTTCCTTTAAATTTATCTGAAGGTCTCCAGAACTAGTATCTAAAAAACTAAGTCTTGTTTTCCTAAGCACATCTGTGTCAGTCTATTAACCTGACATAAAACCCCAGAATTCTTCTACATAGTTTTTTTCTTCATATCTCTTTTCCAGAGAGGCCCAGAGCTTATACTTAATGATTATCAGCAAGCAGGATCAAACGTGTACTTACTGAATCCGAAACTGCTACATGAATAAAACTTTCGAGGATGGAGGAACTTAGCTGATCCATGACATCAATCATAGGTCTGTCATCGTCCTGTACAGAAGGGAGGCGATTAGTCTCCATGGGAAAATGAGCCCTTCCACCCTCCCCACCGCCTTTGTCCAGCACAAGCAGCAGAACAGCTTGCAAGGTAGTGATAAGGGTTTTCGCACAGAAAAGTGAGTGCCGAGGTGTGAAAGGTAGGGGGTAAAACTCCCTGCGGTTCTGAGTTTAGTCTTACAAGCTTCAGAGGAAGAAAATTAGAGCTCCAATTTGACCTCGTACTGAAAAAGACACTTCAATTTCAAAAACTCATGTACATACACTTAATGAGACTGGAATCTAAACCTTAGGATCACACCTTATTCACTAAAGTGTTCAGGTCGTCATTAATTTTAAGGAATGCAAAAGCCACGAGAGTATGCTTTGCCAGACCATGATAAGGCTACATACTTAAGTCACTGATCTGCTAAAATAACATTAACTGTTGACTATGATTGAATTTCAGTCCCAAAGAAAGTGCACCGGAGACCGACCGCACCCTCTCTGCGGTCCCTATGTTGGGCACAGCTATTTGGTAAAAGAAGCAAACTGGGAAAAAAGCACAAGAGAAAACATCTTACAGGAAATTCTTCTACATGAATAGTGCTTATACACATGAACATGTGTATATTTGCCATTTTTAATATAGAGAGGCTCAGAAATATGAAATCATTTAATTAGAACCCTTATAGGAAAGCTTCGGAATGTCCTTACTTGGAATGTCCTCATTCATACTTGCATATGAATGAGAATGATTTCAAAAAAGTTGTGGCTGAAAAAAACAAACAAAAAAACAACCAAGCTTACGGATACAGAGAACAGATTAATTGGTTCCCAGGGATTGGGGGAGGGGTGGCAAAATGGGAAAAGGAAGAAAACAGTTATAAACTTCTGGCTATAAAATCAATAAGTCACACAGATGTAATATACAACATGGCAACTAGAGTTAACAAAACCATATCGCAAATTTAAAAGTTTCTAAAAGAGTAGATCTTAAAAGTTGCCACAAGGAAAAAAAAATCCTGTAGCCGTGAGTGGTGACGGATGTTAATTACTTGTTGTGGTGAACGTTTCACAATATAAACAACTATGGAATGCTGTACACTTGAAACAAATACTGTTGTATGTTGCTCGTATCTCAATAAAAAATTTTACCTAAAAAGACCAGCTGTGGCTGGTTAAAGAAAGCACCATATGAGAAGCATACTTAACACAGCTTGCTGAAGTAGCAAAGAACCTGGGCTTTAGAGGCATATATAAATATGGTTTTCAATTCTAGCTCTGCCACATCCTAGCTGCTGATTTTAGGTATGGCATTTAACCTCCCTAAACGTCACTCTAAGAATCTGTGCAATGGGAACAAAAACAGTATTGATTCTCAGGTTTTTGTGAGGTTATACCTGAGGTTATTCTCAGGTAATTATTAGCCTCACAATAATAATTATCATTATTACTATAGAGACTTAATGAAGGTTTATCGAAATACACCATGTCCTAAGAGATCCATTCACGAGATCCCAGAGATGTCCTAAAACACATCAGAAAGCTTGCTGTAGAAATGTGAACAGAAAGGACTGGGATACATTTGAAAATATTTTGTAAAGACAATGATCATTTTAAAACCAAGATTAGTGATTAAGAACAAGAAAATGGAAAGTAGCATTCTTCTAAATAAGCATGTGAAGTATGTCCTTCTTTCATCAACTTATGGATAGGGTTTGGCCACCTGTGCTGAAAGGCAATGAACCTTAACCTTACCCCTTAACCAAAACAAGGGCGTACAGCACTTGACCGAGTGCCGAAGAACAGCTGGAGACAATCATTAATTAACTAATTAGCTCATTTCTCTTGTCTCAAGAGGACATGCTTTCTTGTGATGCCATTTTTGTATCACTATTGAGATTAAACAACTTTCAGTAAGATAGAATGTTTGATACTTTGCTCATTCTAAACTGGAATGCATTGTTTTAGTTCATTCTCTACTATAAATGTAATAACAACTTAATTCTATGTACTCTGAACATTATGAAAGAAAATGTTCTGTTACTGAATCATAAGATTCACTTCTTCCCAAAGCACCATCACGTAGAAAATCAGGAATGGTCTATTCTATTGCCCACAGAATATATAACTTAGTTCCTGCAGATCAAAAGTACGATTTCACAATTAAAAACCCACCCTCTTTCAAAAATTATTTGTTGACATCATGTGACATGAAAGTACATAAAATAGTAATGCATTCTTCACAGTTTTTAAACTTTGAAACTGTTGAAAGATATGAATTGGAAAATTCAGAAAAACAATCCGTACCTCAGGCTGACCCAGAGCGACAAATAAAGCTCGAATTTCCTTGAGTATTAAAACAGACAGTTTGCGTGTGGCCACCTGGAAACTGCAGAGTAAAACCAAGGCAAAACCTTCCACAGCATGGAGCACGCTGCAGTGGGGACCTCGCTCCGACTGGATTCGGTGGCTGGAGCCGTTGGCAATTAGCTGTCGCGCAATGAAAAGAAAATTCTATGTTCAGAGAAACAACGGTGGAAGCAGTCGCCACTCCTCTATGTACGTCTGGCACATTTGACCTTGTAATGCCAACATAAATTACACTGGCTTAGAACCAGACGTGTCTAGGAATTCATTATTATTCATGAAATACCACAGATCCCTTTTTGTTTTCAGATCACTTACTACTGTGGAATACCATCAACCCTCTGGTAGTTCTAAAAAGGAATACCTTTTCAAAGACTATTAGTAAGAATAAAAACCACTTCTATCCACACCATTTGAGATGACCCTATATATTTAAAGTGACCTAATTTGGTTTTACTTAAATTCTCTATAGCGAATTCTCTATTTTAGTTAATTAAATTGAAGTTTCAAACGTTGACTTTCTAATCAGATTTGGTGACCTGTTTTCATGTTAGTTTTTAATCTGGGTTTTGCACGTTAAGGAGAAGGGTTCTGAAACTTCCCAAACCAAGTGAGTCTAAAACAAGAACAAGCACACAACAGGGCAGATTCCGCCTTCATTTCCAGCTTCCTTTTATAAGCATGTGCAACCCTTGTTTTCCTCCTTGTCATCTTTCGGCGAGTATAGGACACAAGGATGGAGAAATGCCCTGAACCTGCTCTCTGAGGTCAGCCCATCTGGGATCTAAATATTCTCATACTTCCTGAGCCTTGACATTCCTCAGACCCTCAGTTAAGCTCTTCTGCAGCCAAACAGTTCCTCTATGGGCTCATTGCCAGTGCCAAGTCATGCTGCCTGGGTTCTCCTCTGATTATACTCCTCCTCAGTGTAAATGAGGAATGCTCTTCAAAATGTTATCATTATTTTTTACCATTCAGGTTGGAGGCATGAAAGAATAAAGAAACCACAAGCCTACTTTCTTCTCTGGATAGTGGAGAAAGCAACTAATTTGTGGCTGACTAAGGAAATCCAACCAGTCCATTCTAAAGGAGATCAGTCCTGGGTGTTCTTTGGAAGGACTGATGCTAAAGCTGAAACTCCAATACTTTGGCCACCTCATGCGAAGAGTTGACTCATTGGAAAAGACTCTGATTCTGGGAGGGACTGGGGACAGGAGGAGAAGGGGACGACAGAGGATGAGATGGCTGGATGGCATCACCAACTCGATGGACATGAGTTTGAGTGAACTCTAGGAGTTGGTGATAAACAGGGAGGCCTGGCGTGCCACAATTCATGGGGTTGCAGAGAGTCTGAGTCACGACTGAGTGACTGAACTGAGGGACAAAAGAAACCAGTGGGCAGCTAACTTTTATATATCCGCATCCACATCTAACCCTATATCCATATTCATATCTATATCCGTATCTGCTTTAGATTCATATCCACATCAACCTCTATAATGCACATCCAACTCCATGTTTATACTCATATTCATATGCCTTAGACTCATAGCCATCTCTGCTCTAGATTCATATCCATATCTACCTCTATAATCCACTCCATCTCTATATTCATATATCTATATTCATATACCTTAGACTCATACCAATATCTATATCCATATCTGCTCTAGATTCTTATCCATATCTAGAGCCATAAATACATTCATATCCAGTTCTAAATCCTAATTCATATCCACATTCAGCTCTAGATCCATATGCATATCTAGATACATATCCATACCTAGATCCATCTCCACATCTACATCTAGATCCACAGCCACCTCTATTATCTCTTCCCTATGGTCATCTGCTCATACAAACAGATTTTGAAACCTAATTCTCTGAAAGAAAACAATTTCTACTTTCTAAATGCTTTGTTAGTAAGTCTAACCTGATGTGACATAATCATGCCCTGAGTTTCTTGGTCACAGTTTAAGCAGATTGCAAAACTCAGGGTCACTCCTTGGAAGAAACTTCCTAGACAGCTGAAAGTAAGAACCAGCAGGTTCTCTGGGCTGCCACTTATATATATATATATACACACACATACATACATACACACATACTCTGTAAAAGAACATCAATTAATGGGAAGAGGGTGAAAATTACCTCTGCATTTCTGATTTTGTTGGCCTGTTCGTAGACTTTTCCTTGCGTTTGTATGACCAGTTTCCACTGGGTAAGCAGCTGGAGCAGGAGCTTGAGGGATGAATCAAGGAGTGTGTGATGCATGTCATTTACTTCCCGAAGCAGGAAGTTGGTGAAGCCAAATAGGACATCTTCCCTCCAATCTGAGAAGTCAACAAGTAAACCCTGAAGAGAATTCTGGGCAATATGTCGCAGTTCATCATCCATATGAATAGAGAGCCTGTAAGATGAATAAAGACAATGACGTCATTTACTAGTTTTCCTTCTATAGCCTAAAGGAACACATATAGGGCTTTGCTTTTATCTGTGTTTGAAAATGGGTTACCCTCACCTAATATGACAGTTTTCACTCAGCTCTCCTAATGTTAACATCTTATGTAACCACGGCAGTTGATTAGAACTAAGATGTTAATATTGGTTTGATGCTATTAACTAAAATACAGATTTTATTCAGATTTCACCAGTTTTCCATTAATGTCCTTCCTGTTTCAGAATGCAATCCAAGGTACCATGTTGCATTTAGCTGTATATATTTTTTAATACATTACTGACTATAAAATAAGCTCTAATAGTATCAAAGCTTATGACTCTTCAAGATGGTACTGGAGAAACTAAGGGACTCGTCCACAAGTTGAGTGAAAATGAATAATTAAAAGTTAGGTCAGTTATCCTCAATTGGTTTTGCCCCCACCAAGGGATTTTTGGCAATGACTAGAGACATTACTGGTTGCCAAACTTGGGAGGGTGCTCCTGGTATCTGAGTAGAGGCAGAAGCCAAGGATGCTGCTAAACATCCTCCAACGCACAGGACAATGCCTATGACAAAGAATTATCTGGCCGAAAATGCTGATAGTCAACAGCTTATTCTATGATCAGTATTCCATGTTATAGCTATATCATAGTTTAATATTCATCCTGAATGGCATAAGGATAGTTTCTGTGTTTTGATTATAAGAAATAAAGCTTCTATTAACATTCATGTAAAATAAAATGCTGATAATGCCAAAGTTGAGAAATCTTGAGTTTGTCAACTGAAGAATAACTGTATTTGTGATTTAAGCTAGAACACAAATAATATTAAATCTCAACAATGGTATGCAGCATTAGAGCTAACATCACCCTTTATAGATTTACTCATTCACTTATTTAATATTCACACATTTTTGAGGCCCTCCTAAGATTCAGCCCTTGGATTGGCTGTGTTTACCGGGTAGAGTGTTAGCTAGAGTGAGGTGTGAGACAGGCCTGGAGAGGGAGCGGGGTGGTTCGGTAGAGGGTCTGTGGGCCACCCAAGGAGGTGATGTAGCACTAAGAGGTTAGCGTGTACACTCTGGAGTCAGAGCACCTGATCGCTGTCTTTGCCTCTGTCACGCACAGCTATGTGACCATGTGCTAGTTGCTGAACCTCTCAGCCTCTGAGCCCCAGTCAGAAGACTGGGATAACAGCTGTACTTGTATCTCATAAGCCTGCTGTGAGCTCCTCTGAGATGATCCACGCACAGTGTTGAGCAGCACACCAAGCATGGAGTATATGTGAGCACCTGGTGCATGGGAGCTCTTATTACTGGAAGAAAATGAATTGACTCTGAAAGTTACAGGGGGAAGTAACAGGATGAGGCTCACATCTGAGGGAAAAATAAGTTAGGCAGGAATACGGAGGGTGCCTTGAAGAAGTCACAAGACTGAGGGCAGAGACCATCTGGGAGGTCATTACAGTGACTCAGGCACCAAGTGGCAGGGGCCTGACCCAAGGAAGAGAAGACGCGAGGAAGGGAGAGATGGAGAGTGAAGATACCTAGGATACAGACTTTCCAGGGCTTAGCAGTCTGGAAGTGTTCAGTGTTCAAGAAGAAGGTGGCCGAGTCAACAGGGGCCCCCATTAAGTAGAACATAATATCCTCAACCAATAGAAAAAGAAATTGTGAACCAGAGTGGTTAAGGAACTTTCTCAAAGTCCAGGATTCCAGCTCAGGACTTCTCATCTTTAATGCAAAGTTTTCTCCAAAAAACAGGTCTGGAACAGTTACATATTTTTGAATAGACAGCATTTCAAAAACTTGATATGGAATATCCTTATTCTCTAGAGCAGGGGCTCCCAACCTCCGGGATCTAATGCCTGATGATCTGAGGTGGTGCTGATGTAATAATGATAGATATAAAGTACACAATACATGTAATGAGCTTGATTCATCCTGAAACCACCCCCCTGCCCATTGCCCCATCTGTGGAAAAATTGTCTTCCATGAAACTGATCCCAGGTGCCAAAAAAGTTGGGGACCACTGCTTTAGAGCATGAAGTACACTAATTGGTCCAAATTTGACCAGATAACCAGGCAAAAGCTCATTCATAAGCAGGAAAGATGTATTTTCTGTTCTAAAAGCAAGTCAAGTTCTACAAAGATGCTGAGAAGGAAAAGCTAATTCTTCAGGGCAGACTTGCTATTAAGTCTGCAATTATCAAGCAGATCACAGTTGCCAAAAGAACACACAGAGGCCTTAAACCTGGGGCTTCTAATTAAGGACCAAGGCAGGCCATCACAAACTTCCTTTGTATTTCAATCCATTTCTGTTATAGAAACCACCCAGTTTGTGCTATTTTATTATATATAAGAAATCAGGCAGGCACATTTCTTTAGAGTCAAAGTCAAGAAAAAAACCATGGCACGGTCCATTTAGATGAAGCTTTTAAGAAGTTCCAGTACTTTCGGATCTCCAATGAGACTCACTCTACTCTTCATCTCACTTTGTCATCATTCACAATTTGCAATCTGGAATCTGTCTTCATTTTAAACTGACAGTGTGGGATCACAATAAGGACTCTGAGAGTCTGAAGTTGGTGCAGCCCTTGCTATTTTTGGTGACCACTGCTCTTGAAATAATGGTATTCACATGCTTGACTGGTGAAAACACTCAAAAACATTCCTGGAGTACGAACAGACAGGACCAGGGAGGGGAGAGAGCTTTGGGAATAGAAGGCCCAGTTGATAACAGAAGTGGAATGTTTGTGGAAGAAAAAGGTCCAGTGTCACGGAACTGAGATGGGGTGAAAATAACATCAAGGCAAGACTGAGTGGCAGCAGGTGAGAGAGAAGAGGAAGAAGTTGTGAGAAGGGTTGGGGTCCCCCCACCCCTGCACCTTGTGCTGTGTGATCACATACAATTGCTGCTTCTTCTACCCAGAACTTTCTCATTTTCACTTCTGTTAGATTTTTAACCAGATAATCACAGCATCATCTTGTGAAACACACGGGACTGAATATTATAAAAGAGAAAGTGGGAAAAAGATTTTAGCTAACTAAAAAGGAAAAGAAGACTCAGAGGTAAACGAGAAAGATGCTCAGCCACCCCGAGGATGCAGGAAGTGGTGGAAGGCTGTGTGGTGCTGGCCGACCTACTCTCAGCCTCCTGGTCCAGTAAGTGATGAGTGGCTGAGGAGAGGGCGCCCCCAAACCCCCGCAGGGCCACCCCACTGAGAAACCGGAAAAGGATGGGTTCTTGCCTGTAACATAAACACCTGTGATTACAATAAACAGCAGTCCTGTGAGAATCTGGAGGCTGCAACTGAGAGAGAAGAGAGACGTTTAGAGAAGGCAACTCAGGAAGTCTGACCAGCTTGGGGGACCTGAGGGAAAATTTCTAAGAAGCTGATCTGGTTTCCAGGAGCCGAAAATGGGGTCACAAGTATATGGTTACACACAAGACCACTGACAGGGCTTGAAAGGACTCCACCGTGACACAGGAGTCAAGCATACCCCAAAAATCGCTACTGCCAATGTCAACTGCATGTGTCATCCCCTCATCCCCCTCTCCACTGGCAGCTGGCATGGGGTTCAGGGACCAGAGTGGCCTGATTCAACAGGTGGCCACGGCCAATGGTCCCGAGGCCCTGCTTGGAGTCCGGGGTGTAGGTCAAGGGTGTAGTGTGAGCACTATGCTGAGTAAGGATGTGGGTAAAGTGGGGAAAACCCAGAGCCTGAACAAGGCCACCTTCTTTGTTGGTCAGACCAGACAAACCACTGAACCAAAAATAATTCCGTAAAGGTGAGCTCCACTTCAGGTGGAGTTGGCTCAGTCGCTTTGAAGAGTTTTGTTGCTGGAGGTACGCTGGGAGTGATTGCAAATTCACAAACTACACCCAGAAGAAAAGCTCCATTAGGAAGGACAGCCTCCTTTCAACTCTGGCAGGACTGACCAAAGGTTATCAGACGTATGAGGGACCTGCTGGCCCACAGCATCACCAAGGGCAGAAGGGGAAGAAATGGTTGTGAAGGGAAAGCCCAGAGGGAGACCAGGGTTTCTAAGAGGAGCAACACATGCTGATAAGTGGACTGTTCACCTCTGTAATGTTCACACCAGAAGCAGTGGAAATTTCCTCTCTAAGGTGTTAAGAGAATGAGCTTCCACTGTTTACAGTGCTTTGAACTACATCTCAATTAAAATGCAAAAATAAGATGAAGTGTTCTAACAAGGACCTACTGTGTAGCACTGGGAACTCTGGTCAATGTTACGTGGCAGCCTGTATGGGAGGGGAGCTCGAGGGAGAATGGAGACATGTGTAATACATGTAATGTGTGGCTGAGTCTCTTCCCTGTTCACCTCAAACTGTCACAAACATTGTCTGTTTATTGGCTATATTGTTTAGTTGCCAAGTCTTGTCTGACTCTTTGTGATCCCATAGACTGCAGCCCGCCAGGCTCCTCTGTCCATGGGATTTCCCAGGCAAGAATACTGGAGTGGGTTGCCATTTCCTTCTCCATAATTGGCTATACCCCGGTACAAAATAAAAAGTTAAAAAATAGTAAGATAAAATTATAAAGTAAAAAAAATATAATTAAGGGGTTTATCGAGGCAGTTTGTTCTCACCTGGCTACTCAAAACAGCCACCCTCTGCTATATACACACAGGCTAAAGAACCAACGATGAATGGTAAATTTAAGTATTTTTCAGATACCACCAAAGGTTGTGGAACTGTGAACGCATGACCTCAAAGTTCTATCAACTGAAAAGAAACACTGCATAAAAAGTGCATAAATTGCATAAAACCAATGACATCTGTCACTTCCATTCTGCTTCAGGAAAATTCTATAAATTTGAGCAACTGACTTTTACTCTTCTGAAATTCAAGCTCCTTGTCTGAAAATAGGAATGAACGTGTGCCCACTTTCCTAACGTGTATATGAAACTGCACTGTACATCGTGGCATAGTATGTTATTCAGATTCAAAGATGCCTAAAAATAACAACTAACATTTGCTCAGAGCTTACTGTGCTCTAGCCCTGATGTTAAGTGATTTGTATGCATTGTTTAATTCTCACAAGCCTATTTCATATTGTTGAAAGGAGGGTCAGCAAACCCTGAATGCAACTAGAGTGCTACAGGAAGTGACGAAGAGCCTGTGGACTGTTGGGTGGACAGGTCCTTCCTGTTGTCAAGGGCAGAGCAGGAAACATTCAGGAAGTTAAAGAGAAAAAAGATGGCAATTGCCAAGGAGAAGAGTAAGCTCCCCCATCTTTGCTTCTGGTTCAGACAGTAAAGAATCCACCTGCAATGCAGGAGACCAGAGTTTGATCCCTAGGTTGGGAAGATCCCCTGGAGAAAGGAAAGTCTTCCCATTCCAGTATTCTGGCCTGGAGAATTTCATGGATAGAGGAAACTGGCGGGCTACGGTCCATGGAGTTGCAAAGAGTTGGACACGACTGAGCAACTAACACTTTCACTTTTCACTTTGACTTGAATTGCTGGGAAGGGAGCCTCTGGAGGACAACCCTTGAAACTCCTGTCACTAAAAACTGACACTTGCCATCTACCTCTATAAAGATTAAATTATGAGCCGTTGCAGCTGCTGACCTCCAACACCTTCTGAAAGGAGTTTCAGGATGGAGATCAGGAATGAGGCACACTGTGCTCTGGGAAAAACTGGCAGAGCAGGCCTTCAGATAGCAAGATATTTTCAGAAGATTTTATGAGCCTAATTCTTGTATCTCCTCATATCTAGAAAAGCACGAAAATCCATCATGGTGACATGTGCTCCTCACAAATAGCAGCTGCCTTCAAGAGACTAGCAGAAACCTTCTGCAAAAAATATATAATCGATTTCACGTATTTCCCCTTCACGGAAATCACATATATACTTGACCTTCCACAGAGCTCTTTGGAGCAGTTTCTCAGAGCTGTCTGAAATACTGTCTCCCGGGCTACAGCCCTTACTTTGCCCCCAATAAAACCTAACACAACTTTCACCCTGTATCAGTATATATATATTTTCAGTCGACACTCATTCAGGGAACTGAGCTGTGAGGGGCAGCAGAGCCTGCGTGAAAGTTGGTTTGCCGATTATGAAGCAAACCAAGTTTTTCTCCGGTAAAAATGTACCATGGATGTACACGAGACTGTCTGAAATAAAAGGGCTCACACCTCTCTGATGAGACCGTGTCAGAAGTCAACTGAATCCAAATGTGACTGGACTGTAGGGGAATAAAGTGAGTGAAGGCTTGGAACCCACATTTACTGCTCTTCAGCTCCTTCACTCCTGTCCTGTGACCTTCTTGAGAGCTGAAGGGGATCGTTTTCTCATAGGTCAATGGACCCAGTGTGAGGGCCAGCTCTCTGAGTTATCCTTCCCCTGAGAGAACGGCCTCCAGCTTCTTTTGAAGCTTATGAAAAAGGCCTCTTCACAGGCTTCCCATATAAGTCCAGTCATCTTCTCGACTTCACCCCGAGACTTGAACTCTCAAGAATATTTATTTGTTCTTTCCCCTCATAAAAACAGGACCCATTGCTTTGGGCTCTGTAAGAATGTACACAATAATAAACACAATACACTATAAATAGCATTGCCATTCCAACCACGTCTGACAGAATTCCCTCCTGACATGCCAGGCACGGAGGGTTTGCAGACCCAGGCGTCACTGGACGCTAACAAGGTGATTCCAGAGGTAAGACTCTCCCACTCAGATTTACAGCAGAAGAGCACTAGAGATATTACCAAAAGGCTGCACGACATTTAAAAACTTAGCATTTCAAAGGGCTTACTTACATAATCATCACCAATTAGAAAGTCACTGAAATAAGTGAACTTTGCTTCTACTTCAATTTAACTGATAACTGTCTTTTTCCTGTTGACATTTTCTTTCAGATGAACCAAGTGCTGCCAGGTCATCTGTCTTTCAGCCCTCTCAACAGGCTTGTAAGAAAAGACAGGCTGAGGGGTTAAATACTTCGTCTAGATCACTTGGCTAGTCAAATGGCAAAGCAGAGAAGCAAAATTCGAGATTTCCCAATGGAATCAGTATTGGTCCCATTTTGGGGCACCTCCCCCACAACTTTCAAGATGCTGGCCCCTCATTGTCTTGCCTGGAAAATTCCAGGGACAGAGGAGCCTGGCAGGCTACAGTCCACGGGGTCACAAAGAGTCAGACACAGGTTCAGTTGAACTTGAGTGGCCACGGAGAGTGGTCTTTTGTCCCCTGATTCCACACTGCCCCTGAAGCCCTCTCACTCAGCGCCTCTCCTCTGTGGAAATATTAACACTGGTCTTCTGGTCACACCACCCTCCCCACTGCTGTCTATGGCAAATGGACAGGCTGCACCTCTACGTTTTGGGAGGACTTTGGCACTTGTCTCACAGCTTTTCTTTACTGTCAGTCTTTGCTATCATTCTGGGAGACTCTGTATTAGCCTGGATGGTCCTTTAGAGTATCTTGGTCTCTTTCTTCCTTGGCTCCTCCCATCTCCAAATAACCATGTTTATCATTCACTGGGAATCCACCCTCTGTGCGTAAGTGCTAAGTTACTCAGTCGTGTTTCACTCTTTGCAACCCTACAGAACTATAGCCCGCCAGGCTCCTCTGTCCATGGGATTTCCCAGGCAAGCATACTGGAGTGGGTTGCCATTCCCTTGTCCAGGGGTTCTTCCCAACCCAGGGATAGAGCCTGGGTCTCCCACATTGTAGGCAGATTGTTTACCATCTGAGTCACCAGGGAAGTCCCATTGATAAATAAGGTTATGCATAATACATCTTTAATCCAATCAGCATCAATATCTGTTATCCCTCTCTGGGCTTCCCAACATTATCAGATTAACCAGCCAGAAATGATACTTTCTTTTATCATGTTATTCTCCACAAGTCCAAACACCTCAGCTAGTAGTAAAGATTAGTTGAAAATATGCCTCTCCAGTCATTTCTATTTCTTTTTATCATGGGGTTTCCAAACTCCTTTTTCTTCTCTTTTTCAAATTATGATGACTTTTGCTCTTCCTTCTTCCACCCTTCCCACAAACCCCATTTCTAATGATTCTGTCTTTCAAATGTATTCAGGTTATAGGTCACTTATGATTTTTAGGTTAAAGACATGCATAATTGTCAACCAGAACTTCAGATCAACATGAGAAAAATCAAGCTTACTTAACTACAATAATATCATTTCATTCAAAGCAAATTAACCTGAGGTTCAAGCTGGACTGTGCGTTCTTATGGAGGATGGTGCGGGATAAATGTATGGATTTTGGAAGCTTTCTGAAGTACAAAACTTAGCTTGGGATCCCTGTTTCTTGGCCCTCCAGGGGTGTGGGTCTCAGATTGAGAATCAGATCCTGGATGAACTTTATCCTGAACAGACTCATCTCATGTCCTGGTCCCGCCTCTGTCCTTGTCCTCACGTCACTCCTTCTGCATTTCTGATTCTGTCTTTCCTTCAAGGGCAGCTCAAGTTCCACCATCTTCCAGGAGTCACCTGCTGCCATCCCCAGACCACAGTAATCCTCCTACCCTGTGATTTCAGGTATCACATATTTTGTGTGCCATTAATTTGCAGAAGTTCAGGCTTTAGATTACTACTTACCTTATGTGCTTATGTCTTTGCTTCTATATTGAATTTTAAACCTCTTGAACATAGGAGTTAAAAAAAAAACTGAAACCAAAAACATTTCTTTACTCTTTCTGGGCATGCTAGACAGTACTGAGAATTAATAAATGTCCATTTTTTAATGATCATTCTTTTAGGAATCATGACAAAGGATTAAAACTGAGTTTGGTCAAAAAAGGCCCACCACAGTCCTCACCTACCTCGCCAGCAGGTCAATAAGTTCAAGCTTTGACATCCCATCAGGAAGCAGTCGAGGAATAGCAGCAACACAGGTCCTGAAAAGATCTATTTTTGGCTTTCTCTCACCCCTGGAATGTGAAGACAAAGTTTAAACATAAGTCAAAGGTTGTGAAAACATTTTTAAAAATTGGTCAAATATGTAAACAAAGACTAGAATCAAGGCCTTCTGAATCACCGCCTGGTGTCTGCTCCATATTATTTTTTAAAAACAAAACTATTTTAGTGCTCTTTTAAGCTTTAATAGCCTCAAAAGTATAAATGATAGAAACTCACAAAAGCTATCCTTTGATAGTTTAATTTTAAAAATTCCTTTTATACTTATTTAGTTTGTGAGTTCTCAATAATACATTTTTAATTAAAATTTTTTGTTTTATCAAACATCAGCTAGCTTTAAAAAAGCATTACAATTAAAATTCCATGTTATTCTTAATATTTATGCCCTTTATAGCTTGGCCAGTTCTAAGAGAACTTACGAACATGTAAATGTTGGACAGAGATAAATATCTGAAGAGGAAAATGTCAGTAGCAGAAGCATTCTATCATACATCTTTCCATTCAGTGGCTTTCTGTAGGTTTGGTCCCTGTGGGCTGCCATAAGGATACTGAATTTACTAAAATGCCTAAATGCACCAGCATGTAATAAATGTATTGTAGTCATTCCTACATTCAGCATTGAAAAACAGGATTTTAATATATACAAGAAATGGTGCCTCTAACAAACACAAAATCCGAAAGCTTCTCTCTCTAATGAGTTATGCTTCTTCTCTTAGAGTCCCCACTGCTGGTTTTCACTTTTTTTTTTAGTACATCCCAAAATAAGTCTTTCATATTGTCAAGTAAAATCCTGAAATGTATATAATTGTGCACCAATTTCTGTTTTTTAAAATTATACCAATGGTCCTGACCTCTATGGAGATTTCATCTTTCTAAGATAATTAATGTTTTCTATGGGGCTTCCCTGGTGGCTCAGCTGTAAAGAACCTGCCTGCCAATGCAGGACATGCAAGAGACTCAGGTTCGAGCCATGGGTTGGGAAGATTCCTGGAGAAGGAAATGGCAACCCACTCCAGTATTCTTGCCTGGAGAATCCCATGGACTGAGGAGACTGGTGAGCTACAGTCTACGGGGTCACAAAAGAGTCAGACACAATTGTGTGACTAAACAAACAACAATGCCTTCTATATTCTGCTGTAAAATGTGAAGGGAAAACATAAATTTGGTGATAAATTACTTCAATTTTTACTAGTTTAAGTAGGTAACTGATTCTTAATCATATATTTTATCAATAACCTTTATGGGAAAACTAAATTACACATCAAATCTTTGAAATAACTTAAGTGATAAAATAAAACAGCATATTTAAATTCTGATTTACTCCTCTGAGAATAAATGTAGAATCGGCACCAAATTAACACAGTCCTAGGGATTAGGGGCAGGAGGAAAAGGGGACGACAGAGGATGAGATGGCTGGATGGCATCACCGACTTGATGGACATGAGTCTGAGTGAACTCCAGGAGATGGTGATGGACAGGGAGGCCTGGCGTGCTGCGATTCACGGGGTCGCAGAGAGTCGGACACAACTGAGCGACTGAACTGAACTGAACTGAGGACACAATAATGAAAATACAAAGTAGCACAGAAGCAATTTCTTCCTGGAACAGCATATTCTATTCTGTGTCAGAACAGAAATGTAACGAGCAGAATCCATGCTCTCTGTAAGCTAAAGAGGATAATCGGACAGCAATTTTGCTCTGTGACTACTTTTTAGCATGTGTTTGTAACTTTGTTAGGAATGAATACAAAACTGTTTATGCAAAAAATAAGAGACATCTGTCATTTCTAAAATACTTTGTTTTTGTGGGAAGTTGTAAAGATTATTTTCTCTCATTTTCCATGGTCATTTTGCAGGGGATGTACACAGACTCTGTACAGTGGCCTCCAATCAACTGAAGGAAGGAGCAGACTTCAAATGATATCTGTGACGGCCGGACAGAGTTAGAGCCTGGTGACTGATGTGAGTGCTCATGTGTGACACACAGAGTCATTTCAATAGCTCTCCTGATGTGCTCTCCAGATGTTTTAAACACCTGGGATTACTTTCCTATCTGCCGGAAAACAGCCTGACCCTGCCTGGCCTGATGTGTATGACAAATTCTGCCAGACAGAATTCCCCGCTGATAAAGCAAGCCCAGATTAGAAACTCTCAATGGTGCCTGGTTTCCTTTTACTGCAGTCCTCACTCCCTCGGCTTTTATAGGAAGTGTATGAGTCCCCCAAATGACGTGTGTGTGTGCACCCAGTCCTGTCTGACCCTTTGTGGCCCCGTGGATTGTAGCCCGCCAGGCTCCTCTGTCCGTGGGACTCTCCAGGCAAGAATACTGGAGTGGGTTGCCATTTCCTACTCCAGGGGGATCCTCCCAACCTGGGGATCAAACCTGTGTCTCTTGTATGCCCAGCATTGGCAGGTGGGTTCTTTACCACCGGTGCCACCTGGGAAGCCCCAAATAACTTAGTATTTATTAACAGACATTATATAATTATTATTAACAATCATATTATTGTATTTACAATTATTACCATTTTTGCCAGCATAAAGCACAAGAGGGATGAGAAATGGAAACAAAGCAACACAGAATGCTTCATGTTCAAGTTCACACCCTACACAAGGCCTGGACCAACCTCAAATACCAACTCCAATAACCATTTCCATTAGCATGGTGTTGACCTCAACTCTCTTTCCCTAAATGCTTATATGATTCTCTAATGTTTCTCCTTGTTTTTTAGAAATGCAGCCATGAAATATTTTCCACTCAAGGGTCTGCTTTAAAACCTAGCACAAAAACTCTTTCTAGCCCAATTTGAGGGTCTTAAGATGGTTGACTAGGAAAAAGTAAAGAATCACCTTAGAAAAGGTTTGAGGTATTACTAAAATACAAATGAAATGTTTACACTTACATTTAAACCTGTACCCTTTTAAGGTTTTGAATATGTTTTAGTCCTGACCTGTTCTATGACCTCTGCATTACAAACATAGTTTTCCTTTATTTATTATTATTGTTTTGGCAGCACCACATGACTTGCAGGATCTTAAGCTTCCCAACCAGGGATGAAACTCATGTCCCTAGCAGTGGAAGTGTGGAGTCATAACCACTGGAAGGCCAGGGAAGTCCCTCATGGTTTTCTTTTAAACATCTTTCAATTCTTGACTGTTTTCAAAGGAAACAACTATATGGAGGAAGTTTTAAAAGCACTTCTTGTATCTTCTACATTATCAATTGAAAATTGCTTAAACATATTCAGAGAGTACATAATAAGGAAGTTAAAGGTTTATGGACAATCTGGCAATTTGTGGGATAAGTACTAGAGCTGTAGACAAGATATTCACTGTTATTAACTTTGGTCACTATCACTTCTGCTATCATTTCGGCTGAAATGTCTATAGCAACGTGCACTCCACACCATTTCAATCAAATGATTGGCAAGCTACGGAAAATATACATTGTATAACCCATTTTTATAAAAAAAGTATATATTTGTGTTGACATTGGGAAACTCTGGAATAAATCACCCTTAATAAAGGAAGGGCTGCAGATTTTAAGTGGAGCTCTGTAGAGGAGGTTTTCATTTTAACTTGCCATGCTGCTAAATATGCTTTAAAAATAATTCTGTATTTTTAACTTTATTTTATCATGTTTTGTTTCACTGTACTTTGCTTTTAACATACTAACGTTAATACACACCTATAACATGAACTTCCCTACACAGGTAACAACCTTCCTGCTAATGGTAATACTTAGAACTGGATATGCTAAGAATCAGCCTGCCAACATGGAAACCACAGGAGATGAGAATTTGATCCTTGGGTCAGGAAGTTCCCCTGGAGTAAGAAATGGCAACCCATTCCAGTATTCTTGCCTGGAGAAGTCATGGACAGAGGAGCCTGGCAGGCTACAATCCATGGGGTCGCAAAAGTTTGGACACGACGGAGCACACATGCTAAGTGACAAAAGAAAATTTTTCTAATTATATTTTTAGAAATTTATGACACAGGTGCCAGATGTAATTCACAGTTCAAGAAAGTCCAAACTTTCTTAAAATGAAAGGTCACAACCAAATCCATGTTCCTGCCATAAGCAATCAAAAGTAGCTAATACAAATCGTGTGAGTTTCTAATGAAGAGCACTAATTACAAATCTAGATCTCAAATTTTGGCTAAGAACATCTGATTTCTACACTTTAAGCTACAAATACATTCTCAAAATCCAGTATTTCTATGACACGGTTACATAGAGAATATTCAGTTCAGTTCAGTTGCTCAGTTGTGTCCAACTCCTTGCGACCCCATGAACCGCAGCACGCCAGGCCTTCTTGTTCATCACCAACTCCTGGAGTCCACCTAAACCCATGTCCATTGAGTTGGTGATGCCATCCAACCATCTCATCCCCTTCTCTTCCTGCCCTCAATCTTTCCCAGCATCAGGGTCTTTTCCAATGAGTCAGCTCTTCGCATCAGGTGGCCAAAGTATTGGAGTTTCAGCTTCAGCATCAGTCCTTCCAGTGAACACCCAGGACTGATCTCCTTTAGGATGGACTGGTTGGATCTCCTTGCTGTCCAAGGGATTCTCAAGAGTCTTCTCCAACACCACAGATCAAAAGCATCAATTCTTCAGCACTCAGCTTTCTTTATAGTCCAACTCTCACATCCATACATGACCACTGGAAAAACCATAGCCTTGACTAGATGGACCTTTATGGACAAAGTAATGTCTCTGCTTTTGAATATGCTGTCTAGGTTGGTCATAACTTTCCTTCCAAGGAGTAAGCATCTTTTAATTTCATGGCTGTAATCACCATCTGCAGTGATTTTGGAGCCCCAAAAAATAAAGTCAGCCACTGTTTCCACTGTTTCCCCATCTATTTCCCATGAAGTGATGGGACCAGATGCCATGATCTTAGTTTTCTGAATGTTGAGTTTTAAGCCAACTTTTTCACTCTCCTCTCTTCCTTTCATCAAGAGGCTCTTTAGTTCTTCACTGTCTGCCATAAGGGTGGTGTCATCTGCATATCTGAGGTTATTGATATTTCTCCTGCACTCTTGATTCCAGCTTGTGCTTTCTCCAGCCCAGCGTTTCTCATGATGTACTCTGCATATAAGTTAAATAAGCAGGGTGACAATATACAGCCTTGATGTACTCCTTTTCCTATTTGGAACCAGTCTGTTGTTCCATGTCCAGTTCTAACTGTTGCTTCCTGACCTGCATATAGGTTTCTCAAGAGACAGGTCAGGTGGTCTGGGATTCCCATCTCTTGAAGAATTTTCCAGAGTTTGTTGTGATCCACACAGTCAAAGGCTTTGGCATAGTCAATAAAGCAGAAATAGATGTTTTTTTGGAACTCTTGCTTTTTCGATGATCCAGCAGATGTTGGCAATTTGATCTCTGGTTCCTCTGCCTTTTCTAAAACCAGCTTGAACATCTGGAAGTTCATGGTTCATGTATTGCTGAAGCCTGTCTTGGAGAATTTTAAGCATCACTTTACTAGCGTGTGAGATGAGTATTAAGCAGGTTTAACTCTCACATTTCAGGAATACTCACTAGAAACAAGTGAACTTATGATTCTTAAAGATGGTATGACTGTAAACTGGTGGTGTTGCTCTAGCACATGGGCTTGGGAGCAAAACATCACTTCTGAAAACTGTGGACCAGAAAAAGTCTTGGGTCCATTTTCTAACTTATTGGCCTAATGATACTTGAAACACAGCCAAAAAAAGATCAATCTTGGATTTGACTTTACTTTTACAGTTAGCCAAATATTATCAAACTATGTTTTTAATATCCCTAACACTTCTTTAAAGGAAATCAACCCGGAATATTCATATATTCCTTGGAAGGATTGATGCTGAAGTTGAAGCTCCAATACTCTGGCCACCTGATTCAAACAGCTGACTCACTGGAAAAGACTCTGATGCCGGGAAAGGTTAAAGGCAAAAGGAAGAGGGTGGCGGAGGATGAGATGGTTGGATGACATCACCCACTGAAATGACATGAATATGAGCAAACTCCAGGAGATTAGTGAAGGACAGGGAAGCCTGGAGTGCTGCAGCCCACAGGGTGGCAGAGTCAGACACTTAACCATTGAATAACAACACTTCTTAGAGCTGACTCTAATAAGATGAGAACAATATACAAATTAAAGGAGAAAGACCTCTCTGGTGTCTTTTGGTTCATTAATCCTTCATTGAAAACTTAGTCCTCATTTATACTCACGTGATCATGTCTTCGGGTTCTTTGTTTAACATCTGGACATTAGTCAGCATCATACACCTTCCTACTTCTTTATCAAGGTGCCTTAAAATGTTGTCCACAGCTTTTCGTACTTGAGAGTAATATAATGACATGCCTGAAAAATATGCATTACAGTCACATATTTGACTAAATCTATCAAACAGTGAAATGCCCAGTTTATTTATCCTCAGTGATGTATTTTTTATTGAAGACTTTCTGTGAGTCAATGAGTTCTTCGAGAAGAGTCTAATTCTGCTAATTAGACCAGCCTATTTAGCAGAGTTTAATTCTAATTCTAATCTCTTATCTGCAGGATTCTTAGCATAGCGCCCTCATGTCGTAGGTGTTACCCAAAGAATCATTTAAATTTAACACATAGGAAATCTAATTCTTCAAAGGCAAATATTTTCCAGAAGAGTTAAAATAAAAAAGGAAACAAAAAAATTAATAAAATAAAAAAGGAAACAAAGTTCCATGCTGGAATTTTCATATTTCTGTTTAGTATTAAAAAAAAAAATCACCTTGATGAATGATTATCTGAATAAAAGGTAATAAAAGACAATGCTCATTTGGGGTTAGAATTTTAATAACTTTTTATTATAAATATAAAGATAATTCTATTTTCCCTGAAATAAACATTTTTTTTAGTAAAAGTAATAAAACGGCTTCACATTATAAATTTTTAAATGAAGGAAGATGTATTTCAGTGTTATTATTTTTATCACTCTCAGCAGAGTGGAAGACAAATGTGTATAGAATATGTATTTCATATATGTATATACATTTTCCATATTTATGTATATAATAAAAATGTAAATTGCTTTGCATCCAAAATTTGTACTTTAATGAAATAATTATTAATGGTTATTTCTCATGTATTAAAATTTTTTGAACTCATTTAACCATTTCATAACTAAGATAAATATTTTAAAGAAAAAAGTTTCCTCATATGTTTCCTCCAGGTCTTTGGAATCAAGGAACTGTCTTAACAAGTTGGAAGCATGTTTGTAAATTCACAAACTCAGTAAAAAAAGAAACAAATGCAAAAAGTTATCTCTTTGGGTTAAGATAGTTAAATTAAAAAGAAAATAATCTTATGTAGGCGAAACCCAAAATACACCCTGGCAGATATGGGGTTTGGCATGTTTAAAACACAGATTAAACTAATTTCACTGAAAAAAAAAAAAAAAAAAGGAACCGTAAAAAGGGATGCGGGAATGAATAAGTGAATGAATATATTTTTATGGTTGCTTTATAAACAGGATTATCTACCAAAGGACACAGATATCTTAGAAATTTATTGTAAACTGCAGATAATCAATATTAGAAGTTTGAAAAGACCAAACTTAGATAAAAATCTAACATTTAAACAACAAAATGTTTAACAGGAAGTTCCAAAAAGTTTAAAGGGCAGTAAAACAAACCACAGACTGAATCAAAACAATTAATGTTGAAATGTCTCATCAGCTACTTTTATGAATATTTTTTAAAAGTGTATCTCACTAAGGGTGAGTATCTGTTGGTCATTTTAAAGGCTTAATAAAACCCAGCATGAACACATCTTTGAAACCCACCTATCATTTTGGCTTCCTCTTCAGTTAGCGTCTTACTCAGATACGTTTTCTTCACCCTCAGCGTGTTTCCTGAAGGGAGAACAGCCCCGGTAACCGGCATGGGAGGTTCTCCATCTTTCTGCTGCAAGCTATCGGCTATGACCAAGAATGCCCTTAAGCCAATATTCATTCTCTGTAAGAGACAACACGTTCATGATGAAGAGAAAGACCCAGTTACTGTCGTGAAATCAGACCAGCAGTCCTTCAGAGGAAGTTAAGCATGGCTTGCCATCTAGATCAGAGTGGGAAAGTCATTAAAAAGGCATGAGTTTAGGCCAAACCTGAGAGAATAAATGGACATGAGTTGTAGCAAGCTCCAGGAGATGGTGAAGGACAGAGAAGCCTGGTGTGCTGCAATCCATGGGTTCGCAAAGAGTCGGACACAACTGAGCGACTGAACAAGAAGAGAGTAAAATTAAATTTCTGACGCTTTTGTTGCTGCATCACAAGGAAACAACTGGGAAGATTTTCACCAAACTCGCAGGGCGCGTTAAGAGACAAGAAGACTCATTCTCTTTGGGGGATCCACCTCAAAGGGACAAGCAGCCACCCTCTGGAGCTGCTTCAGTAAGGTAAACTGAGGTCAAGAGAAGTCTCTTCCGTCTCCTGGAAGGAGACATGTTAATTCACATGTCTCCTTCACAATGACTGGATGAAAGAAAAAAAAAAAAAAAACAAACACCAAACAAACAGAGTTCTAACTGAATCACAGAAATAAGAGTTGTCTGCTCTGAACTGCAGGTTGCAGACTTTGGAGTCACAAAGGCTGGTGAATGTGAAAATAAATTTAAAGTATTCAAAGCCATAGAACCTGTTACTGATAACAACACATAAGCTTATAAGAAGAAATGTCCTTCTGGGCCAGGTCATTATCTTCCTCAGTCGCAGGTGAGACATAATATTGGCTGTAAAATATGACACAGTTTATCTTCCTCAGTCTCAGGTAATGGCTCCAAAAGATGATGCAGTAAGGGCAGAAGGTACTAAAACATCTGTTCTTCCTTCAACAGCCACGTGTAAACATTTACACTCATATTTTCAAACCACATCAAATTAATAAGTTCCCTAAGTAGACTACTCCCTAATGCAGAAAATAATTACCAGTAATAACACTGATAACCTAATTACAATTTATTGAATTCTTAAAGTATATCCAGAACTGCACATTAGCTCTCATCTTTAAAACAGCCATGCAAGGAAGGTACGATTATTCTTATTTTTCAGGTGAGGAAACTGAGGACCACGTAACTAGTAGGTGGGAAGCTAAATATGCAAGTTGAGTTTGCCTGGATCACCCATCCTGTAGTACATGATTACACGTACTTATAAGACGAAGCAATACTTCGAGTTTTATTATTTATTTTAAAGCTGTCCTTCTTTATGGCTGCACCGGGTCTCTGTTGCTGCACACAGGTTTACTGTAGTCACAGCCAGTGGAGGCCACTCTAGCTGTACCACACGGGCTTAGCTGTCCTGTGATACGTGAGATCTTCCCAGATCAGGGACTGAACCTCTCTGTCCCCTGCATTGGCCGGTGGACCCTTTATCACTGAGCCATCAGAGAAGCTGTGACTTCTAGTTTTAAACTATTAATTCAAGCTTCAAGGAGTAGGGAGATTTTAAGCAGGATGTGGGAAACATTTCTCTGGCCCATTCATACCCAATACAGTGTGTATTTTATGACTTTTATGGTCTTCACTAATATTCTCTCTCCATTTTCTAAGATGAACAAGTATTAATTAAAAAATTGACTGTATATTAAAATTCATTAGTTCCCTCATTTATTTTAGTAGTTCTTTCTGAAATATTTTCTAGGCTTGTGGATTTTTTTTCAAGACACAGCAATCATTTGGGTGAGGAAATACAATGTTCAGTTCAGGAGACGCAGTACCTATAGGATGACCGTGAGTTGACGTAAATGATCAAGCCATTATCTGCAAGTGGATTATCCAATTTATGAGCCAGGCTGCCAGTTCTCTTAGTTTTCCTTTCCTCTGAATAGTATCCAGGACAGAAGTAAGTTGGAATAGTTTAAGAAGTATATTTTTAACTTAATTTCAAAAATAATTTCTTCTCATGTTTTATATAGCTCTGTATCATGCCTCTCCTTCTAGTATCTGTCTGGTCTTAAGAAATTACTTAACTTTCTCAAGGCCAAGTCTCAGGTTCCTTTCTGTAGAAGGAGAATACTAATACCTATTGATCATATAGGGCTATGGTGAGAATTAATGCTGGAAAAGTTCCTACTAGCAAATATATTGTAGGCAAGAATCTTCAGTTTTCCTATTGAAGTCAAGTTTACTGAGATATAATTCACATGTAGTAAAACGCACTCCTTTTCTAAAGTTCTTCCAATTTTGAGAAACATAGTCTGCTAACTATCATCATCACAGTCAAGATGTAAGATATTTCCAGCATCCCCTAAAGTTCCTCTGTGTATCTGTAAAGTCAGTCCTCTCCTCCAACCCCAGCACTTTACTATCAGTGTCTAATTTCTGTCTATAATTTTGCCTTTTTTAGAATACGATATAAACAGAGGCAAACAGACACAACCTTTTGTGTCTTGCTTATTTCGCTTAGTGTAATGCTTTGGAGGTGCTGCTGCAATATCAATAGTTTGCTCCTTTTTGTGGCTGAATAAGTACTCCATTGTATGGATGATTCATAATTTCTTTAGACACCCACCAGCTGTTGAACAGGAGTGGCTTTCCTGTTTTTAGTCATCATGAATAAAGCTCCTATAAATATTCATACAAACCTTTATGGACATAGGTTTTAATTTCTCTTGGATAAATACCTTGGAATGGAGCTGCTGGATCAAATGCCAAGTGTATATTTAAACTTATAAGAAATTACCAAACTTTTCTAAAGTGGTGGTACTATTTCGAATACTCACTAAAATAGTATCAAGTTCCAATTGCTCTGTATTCTTCTCAGCATATCTCACTTTAGTTTTAATTTGCATTTCTCTAATGATTTATGATGTTGAACATCTTTTCTTGGGTTTACTGGTCATATGTATCTCTTCTTTGGTAAAGAGGCTCTTCATTTTGCCCATACAAAAAGAATACAAAAAACTGTATTATTGAGTTATGATAGTTCATATATATTCTGGATAGAAGAGTTTGTCAATATATGTTTTGCAAATATTTTCTCCCAGTCTTTGGCTCTACGCTTCAGTAAACATCATTTTTTAAAGTGCATACTTTACGATGATGATGGTCAATTTATCAACTTTTTATTTTGTAGTTTATAATTTTTGTATGCAAAGAAATTTCTGTCTACTCAATGTCACAAAGATTTTATGCTTTCTTCTGGAAGATTTCTGATACAGGATTTCACATTTAGGCTTATGATTTAAGTTAATTTTTGCTGACAGGGCAAATTATGGGTTGAAGTTCATCATGTTGCAAGTGATTGCCCAACTGTTTAGCACCATTTATTAGAAAGACTATCCTGGGATTCCCTGGCTGTCCAGTGTTTAGGACTCCGTGCTTCCACTGCAGGGAGCCTGGGTCTGATCCCTAGTTGGGAAACTAAGCTGTATGTCACAGTCAAAAAAAAAAAAAAAAAGACTATCGTTTATCCATTGAAAAGCTTGGAACTACTGTCTCTAGGCAAGAGAAGACTCTTTAGTCAGTGGGTCATGGGCCTCATTTCAGCCAAAATGCCCTGAATTTACACTGGATCCCCCGCCCCCCTCACTGGCCTACTGACTCTGACAGCAGCCACTGTGGACCCCTGTGACATCACTAAAAACTAGACAAACTCCTATTTGGGGCTTGTTGGGCTCAAGGTGCTGCTCAATCTCAGCACCAAGAAGAGCAATCAGGGTTTGAGGGGAAGCAAGAGGGTACAGGGAGGCTTGGTTCCCTTTGCTGCTAACCAGCTGCCTGTTCTGAGCCTCTGGGCTCTGGGCCTCCTTCCTCACTGACATGATGAAGGAGCCAGACAATATCACAGTGACGACAGGAACAATCTTTTAAAAAAATTTCATGGTGTGCAATGTCTTACAGCTACTAAAGGTGGAAAAGCTGGTGGCAAGCAGTAAATTCAGCTCTGCTGACTTCTGGTTCAGTGTTCTCTCTACAATCTCACAGGTACGAGGCTGAAAAGAGGCTGCTTGCCAGGCATATTTCTCTTGGTCAACACTCTTTTTCGAGGTCCAAAACTGAGTGTGCTTTTCATGTGCATAGGCAGCCCCTCCCCTTGCCACCCTCTAGGAAGTACATCATATCCATTATACACTCATTTCTATGATCTTCCTGGCCCTGGAACTATGATACTGCCACAGAATCAAATATGCAAACATTAACTTATTTAATTTCACTATATTTAAGTATTTTATCATTGCATGTATTGATTCTTCTCTGCTTCATCACTTCCCAAAACTCTTCAATTTGCTAATCTGCCTCAAAATAAGTTTTAAGTATTGACTCTTCTAAAATAAACCATCAGACTGAGAGTGACAGATTACCTTTTGGAACAAGGTTGACTTCCTTCTGCAAGAACAGAATATGATATGATACCAACCTTTAATCATTCTAAGTCTACTCATCCAAAAATCTTACTTCTGAAATTCCACCAGCTGTACTATTTTTGTCAAATACCATGGACAGAAAACAATAGGAGACTTTTTGGAGAAGATGGGCTTCACTCCACTCCCCATGACTGCAAAGTGAAGACACGCAGAAGGGTCATTCTTACCTCTGGATTGAGACTGAAAGCTTTTGCTGGTTTTCCCACACAAAGGAAATCAAAAATGATTTCTTTCATTGCAAAATCTAAACGTTCCTATAGTGAAAAAGAGAAAACAAAACAAAGTGTTAAAATACTCACTTAACATGAAAATGTCTGTTTTCATCACATGCACCCAACAGGTGGCTGCTGAAAGAAGAGAGGTCCTGCTTCATTTTATGCATCACAGAGAATCCCTGGTGGAAATCCATGTCCATCTGAACCTTTGGTTCAGTTTTCATGGGATGTGTGGAGATGCTATCATTCTATAATATATGAAATTAGACCCTAATACACAGAATGACTAAAAATGAGAACATGACAAACCAAAACATTCTGAGCATCTGGGCTTATATGCACTACAAACTCCTCCTCCTAGTCCTGCAAATGCTGACAACTTCTTAAAACTCAGTTTAAAAACATAGTTTTTAAAATACCCCTACAAAATGATCATTTTCTTTTGTTATCTAACATTTCCAATCCTTTGGCTTATAACAGACAATTGTGCAAGGGAAATGAATAATCAACAGATGACACATTAAGGTCACTTAAATGAGAACATTTAAGCCAGATTCTAATAATTTGAGACAGTGACTACTAAGATCTGTCATCTTCATTTTATACAACCTATTTTAGAATAATCAAAGCACATTCTCAGCCACATGATAACTTAATGTAGAAAAGTTCTGTTAATTCATCTGCCTGCAAAGCGGCGGATGAATTAATGTCCATAATGGAGTAATGTCCTTTCCCTAAGTACAAATATTACAGAGGCATTTCATTATACTAAACACACAGAGAGATATCATATATTAAATTACCTGTAAAGTAGCAATAGAACCTTATGTCTTTATATCAACATCAATTATACTTCAACAGTATTTTCACATTTGTTATTTCCCTTTATCCACACAATATTCTGAGGGATACTAGGCAAGCATTCCTATTCGCATTTTACAAATAAAGACACCTAGAATGAAAATGTTCCAGGACTTCTTTAGGGTATAGAGCTGGCTCATGATTTCCTACGTGGTGGTAGTGGTAAAGAACCTGCCTGCCAATGCAGGAGATGCAAGAGATGTGGGTTCAGTCCTGGGTTGGGAAGATCCCCTGGAGAAGAGCATGGCAAGTCACTCCAGTATTCTTGCCTGGAGAATCCCATGGACAGATGGAGCCTGACAGGGTACAATCCACAGGGTCATAAAGAGTCGGACATGACTGAAATGACTTAGCACTCATGCATGCTAGCTCATGGCAGAGGACAGACTGTAATGAATGCCTTTTCATGCTTCTCCATAAATCACAAGGAAGTCAAAGTGGGGATAAAACCATTTACACAATGTTTTAAAAAATAGAAGTCCTGGGTCTAAATAGTAAACTAAAATTAAATGTTTCATATTATTGGACCCAGTTCTTAAGTAGAACAGTATGTGCAAAGTGCTTAGAACAGTTCTTGGTTTGATATTAGCTTGATAAATGCTACTATTCATGTACATTCTTCTTTTTCACAGGGTGAAAGTTAGAGCATTATGATTTACTCATCCAAGTTCAATAACTGTCGTCTTCTGATTTCCTGCAAACATCAGACTCAATTTCCTCCAGACTTGTGGAATCTAGAGCAGAGAAGCAGGAAAAAACAGAGTCGAGGGGTCAAGAGACCCTTTTGCTAATAGTCTCTGTGACCTTAGGTGAGTCACTTAAAACCTGTCTCTCAGTTCCTTCGTTTGTCAAATGCTGAAAACACTTGGCACACCATGCCACAATTTGTTTTGAAGCAAAAAAATAAGCTATGTGTGAAAACATTTGCAAAACCACTCTGAAAAGTCTATACATGTAAGATATTATTTTAGACTCTAGGTCTGTTAGTAATTCCAAAGAAGGACGTGGCTACTTAAAGGCAATTAGAAGACTCCCAGAAGCATCTCCATTACCTGGGCGATGAACTGGATGATTTTCACAAAGATGTTGAGAGGCATATCCCTTGGCACCACACCACGGGACCCTTTGGGGAAAAGTGTTGTGATGATGGTTATAAGACGGCTGAAAGATAAGGGGGAAAAAAAAGAGAAAACAAGCAAGATTGGCTGAGCTCCAGTACTTTAAGGGAAAATGGTAGATGCTTCATCTTATCTAAGTATCAGAGAGAATTCAGAAAAAGAAAACAAACCACTTCATTTTTTTTCCATTAGCATAATTACTCTATGAAAAGTTTCTCTGGAAAACTAAGGGCAGCTGGAAAATTATAGCCATTTCCTTTGTTAAAGCGGCAAATATAACCCTGACACAGAACTTGGCAATCCCGGTAGAAACTAGGGTTTCTGTCATGGCTGCTGAGCTAACGTCTAAGGAAAGCCTGAAAATGTCCAAAGGACTTAGATCTTTTAGAAGCTGTCAGCTTTGAACAGCTTCTAGTTCGGTTAGGGTGGGCAGCAATGAAACAAAACACCCTCTTCACCGGCTGAGTGGTTACCATTAACTTAGTAATGGGGTTACCGTGAACCCAAGCCAGCTCCTTACCTCTGAGTAGCTGTGTTGCTTTCACATTTAATTCGGATCATGTAAACCCACAGTAATCTGTACAGAGATTCCAGTGCAACTCGAGCCATCTTGGGGTCTTTATTCTACATCGGAAACCAAGACATAAGATTGCAGATTAAATGGTATGATGTCACTCTTCACTTTCTTAGAGGTCTTTCGCTTTTCTGTTACTCCTCTTCCCTGTTCATTTATTCATCTTGTTGTAACCATTTTTGCTGTTCTATTCTTAGTGTAGATAATTCGGGTCCTGATTTTTGAAGATTTCATAACTGCTTAGATATAATCTAGGATAAGTTTACCTTTAAGCTACTTGCTGAATAAAGATGAGTCACATAAATAAATTGGATGGAAAAGACTATAGGGAGTAGCTTTTTAGATTTAGGAAAGATAGATTCCTTATGCCAAAACAGTTTTAAAATAACTTGATGTGATCATTATAAAATTTGAAATTTCTATTAAAAAAAATTGAAATTTCTACATGCATTTTGGTCTCATTTTGGCTTTTTTTCTTCTATTGATCTAAATAAATAAAATGATAAAACATCATTTTAATTTTTGAGGCCTTATGACGTGTTTTATTATCTAGTATGGCCTATCTTCCAACATCCACTGTTCTTTTTCTTCCTATTTTTAGGGTTTTCTCATATATTCCTATATGTTTATTCTTCCAAATAAACTTTATAACTACTTTTCTAGCTCCAGGGGAAAAAAAAGTCCCAACTTTTTAGAAGCATGCTAAGTCACTTCAGTCGTATCTGACTCTGTGCGACCCCATAGACGGCAGCCCACCAGGCTCCCCCGTCCCTGGGATTCTCCAGGCAAGAACACTGGAGTGGGTTGCCATTTCCTTCTCCAACGCATGAAAGTGAAAAGTGAAAGTGAAGGCGCTCAGTCGTGTTCGACTCTTAGTGACCCCATGGACTGCAGCCTACCAGGCTCCTCCGTTCATGGGATTTTCCAGGCAAGAGTACTGGAGTGGGGTGCCATTGCCTTCTCCTTTTAGAAGCATACATTTACACATAAAGGATTTTTTTTATCTTTTAGTAAAACAAGTGATAAAACTTATAATTTGTCATATGTCTTAGATACATACAGGAACTTTAAACTAGTAAAGTTGCATTTAAATAGTCTATCATTTAAAAATGTCAGGAATTCTAATTATCCTTCCTCCAGACCAGCAAAGGTCTCTAACATGCTTACACACTAGTTTAAAGCAGCTTCTAGACACACATTGCCCGGGTTTAAATCCATCCTCACTCTGTAATTTATGAGTGGTATGGCCAACCTCTAGGACCCTCCATAATCTCTCTGGGCCTCATCTTCCCTGTCTGTGAAATGATGCTAACCCTCCCTCCCTCCTAGGACTGTTAAGAGAACTAAATGAGCTAGTGCACAAAGGGAATTTAGTTCCTGCCCACAGTAACTATTATTATATACAAGACACAGATCTAGCAGCAAAGGAGATGTAGTCCCTGACTTCAGGAAGCTGCCATTCTAGTGGGAATATCTCCACCTTTGTGAGTTTCTCTTTACTTATAAAAGTATCCCTGATGCTGGGAAAGATTGAAGGCAGGAGGAGAAGGGGATGACAGAGGATGAGATGGTTGGATTGCATCATTGACTCGATGGACATGAGTTTGAGCAAGCTCCAGGAGATGGCAAAGGACAGGGAAGCCTGGTGTGCTGCAGCTCGTGGGGTCAAAAAGATTCGGACATGACTGAGCAGCTGAACAACAAATCTTATGTTTGCATAGTGTTTCATTCACAATTTTCTCCCAGGCCTTATCTCATACTCTGAGTCATGATCCAGTAGAGCAAGTTATCATCTAACTTTCATTGATGAGCTTAACTAAACTCTCCAGTTTCAATGATTTGCATCACTGTCTTCTGTTCAACTTCTCTTATACTTTTTTCCTGTCCCTCTACCCACAATTATCTTTTTGATGCATCTTATTGTGACTGATGTTCTTTCATTCTTAAGAATACATCTGAGACAGTCTACTTTTGCTCCCATAGAGACCAAAGAGCAAAGTGGCTGACTTCAGGTTTTGCTTTGTTTAACCCATGTTTTCCTGTACTGGTAACTGAATTTTAGCATTCCGAGATGATATGACTGGTCACCGCAATTCCCTCCTAACATGATTTCCCTGGCTTCTCTTCCATTCTCAGCACTATCAGATGATATTCTTAAACTGCAACCGTGACTGTTTACTCCTCCCTGCACTTCAAGTTCTGAAGTGGCTTCTCAGCACCTCCTGGACAATGTCCAAATTCCATGATGTGGTGCAACAGGGGCCTCTGGTGACCTGGCTCCCCCATCCCTACCTCCTGCCTTCGCCTCGCCTCCGGTGTGCTCTCTGCTGTTACATCCCTTCTGCAATTCGTTGAATGCCTGGAATGCCTTCCTGCCCTTGTTCTACTTAGAAAATTCCTACTCCCCAGCAAGATTCATTAGGTGTCACTCCTCTGTTACATTCCACTGCCCCTCCCTCCTTCCTCCGCCCTGGGGAGATTACCAGGGGCTCCTGCTGTCTGTCTTCTAGAATGTTGTTCTCCTGTATGTTTCCTACCAGACTGTGAGCTCCAGGACTTCTGGATTGTTCACTGTTGTGCCCTCAGTGACTGCCATACAGCAGGTTATTAATTTAAAAAAGAAACTGTGGGAGGAGGGTTTGGGGGAAGATGGGTACATGTGTATGTATGGCTGAGTCCCTTCACTGTTCACCGGAAACTACCATAACTTTGTTAATCGGCTATACCCCAATACAAAATAAAAATTTTAAAGTCTGGGGTCAAAAGGCAAATTGAATAGTAGCTGAACAACCTGAGGCATAAGCAAAATTTCTTTATATAGGAACTAAAGGCAACCCTTAGTACATAGCTGAAGCTAATCGACATGATACAATATTACTAAATATCTCACACTTGTATCACATTTTGCTATTTCAAAAGTACTTTCATAGCCCATGACATCAACTGGGAGGATTCTGTCTTTGACAGAAGTCAAATCACTGGCTCAGGTCTTCAAGTCTGTAAATGACAGCTGGGATAGGAACTGACTTCTGCTCCAGTAAAGACTATTTTCTCAGAAACTGGAACATGCATGTTACAGGATACCCACTGTATCAGGCATTGTTATCAAAGTTGTATGTGTATTAACTCTTTTTAATTCTCAGCACAACCTACAAAGTAAATACTGCTACTGTGTCCTTTTAAGGATGAGGGAGTCAAGACCCAGAGGAGCTAATAAGTGACAGAACCAGAATTAAAACCCAGGCAGTCTGGCCCCAGTGTCTTCAAATCATGAATGATTTCAGTTTAAGATTATATGAAGGCTGCTCAAATATGCTACTGGCAACGACTAGATTGTATTCTGCTTGAAGACAGGACTTCTTCACTGCCTTCATATTCCAACAGCAGCTAACATACAAGGTCTTACTATACCATCTCAGGATGCTGACATTTTTAACCTATGTGTCAAACCACTGACCTCTGTGTCACAGATCTCTACTGTAAGACTGAAAGACTATTCTCTTCTTCCATTGGCATATGCTTCTCAATTAATTAACCAATAATTTCTTTATAGCAGAGCTGAGGTTACATTGATAAAACTGTTCAAGAAACGAGTAAGTTTCAGAGTGGATCTTCCAGACTTTACATGACATGTCAGTCTGCCCAATCCCAATCCCAGTCTGCCCAAACCTTCTTTAAACTGTAATCTTTTGACTTAGCTAAAGCAATTCAGTGTGAACAGTAATAAGTAATAAATAAGTCACTGATAACTTGGCTGGTGATAGGGTCATTGGATAGACCAATGTTTCCCATGATCCATCAGTTGACCACTTGTACCCAGCCACCCAGACTTCTTTGATCTCACTATACTTAAAACTCTTCTAGTTCTCTCTTCCATTGCAAGTAAAGGGACTTCAGTAAACCTGTTGCTTTCTGCTATAAGTCAGTGCCTATCCCAGTCAACACCTTCCTTCTTTTTGGCATTTCCTTTTGATACCTGGAATCAAATTACTTTGATCATAATTCAATCTTTTTGATGACTGTATTATCCAAATGACATCATATGATATAGTTTAGGATAACCTCTAAAATTACCATACTAACAATTTACAGAGATTATTTTTTCTATTCACTGGCTGAATAAAAAAGGCATTAAAAAAAGTAAGTAACACACCTGTCATCTGCTCACTAATTTTCTGACCCAATGTATGTGTTCTATTAAAATTTATAAATTCCACTTTGAAATGTACCTTTGATGGATCTGAAACATAGATGAGATTGTCTCAAATTTATAGAAATAAAGTTATATTAAAACAGAATAACTACTTCTTGAAAACTATTTTAAATAGCTAATACTGTACCATTTAAACATATTTACCAAGAGGAGAGTAGTTGTTTTAAATAGGACCATACATTTTAATGTATTCAGGCAATGACTGTGGAACCCTTAATATATTACTCAATGCTTCCCCTTTGTAAAATAAAGACATCATTGCTGCTGCTGCTGCTAAGTTGCTTCAGTCGTGTCCGACTCTATGCAACCCCACTGACGGCAGCCCACCAGGCTCCGCCGTCGCTGGGATTCTCCAGGCAAGAACACTAGAGTGGGTTGCCATTTCCTTCTCCAATGCATGAAAGTGAAAAGTGAAAGTGAAGTCGCTCAGTCATGTCCAACTCTTCGCGACCCCATGGACTGCAGCCTACCAGGCTCCTCTGTCCATGGGATTTTCCAGGCAAGAGTACTGGAGTGGGGTGCCATCACCTTCTCCGAAGACATCATTAATACCCTTATATTTACATGAAAAGTTAAAAACACTCCTTTAACTTCACTGTGATTATTACACATGAAGATATATGATAAGATTCATCAAAAAAATTAATGGCAGCCAAACTTTGATATTCTTAATGGCAATCAAAAGACCTTTCTTGTCCCCTCCCCTCCCTGCACCATTCTGAATGTGTGATTCTCTATCATTAGGTCCTATTTGATTTTCTTCATAGCAGTTAGCACCACCTGAAGTTTTTGTCCTTGCTGTTTACTTGTTTCTGGTCTGTCTCCTCCACTGAATTACAAGGTCTAAAAGAACTGTGAGCGTCACTGTCTCATTCATCACTTATTCCCAGCATCTGGAACACTGCCTGGTACATTTCTGGTGAAGAATTGATGACCAGCTGACTAAGTGAATGCATTCTAGTCCTAGTGCAAATAGGGACTGAGATGAAAAGAGAAATATTTTTAATTCTGTACTGTGGTTTCTAGGACTTTGAAGCTATGCTGACTAATGTCTAACCTTCAGATGATACACCTTCAATATTTCTGAGCATTTTAAATACAGCAGTATGTACATGTCAATCCCAAACTCCCTAACTGTCCTTCCTTTCCCCCATCCTTCCCCACTGGTCCTACTGGAGAGCACAGGGGAACTCTGCTCAATGTTATATAACAGCCTGGATGGGAGAGGAGTGTGGGGGAGAATGGACACATGTATATATATGGCTGAGTCCCTTTACTGTCCACCTGAAATTATCATAACATTTTTAATTAGCTATACGCCAATATAAAAAGAAAAGTTAAAAAAAATATTGCCATCTGAGCAAAATTTCTGGTAAAAACATAAATAACAACATGAAAGCATATGGGGAATTCAATGCAGGCTATGATATTGTCATGATAATCCACAACATACATTTAAAGGCCCTACTGCTGGCCTGGCTCATAACTAATCTCCAATTAATGAGACCTCTTCTTGTTATTAACTATATTGTATAAATAAATTTCTTAACTTTTGAGGTTTCTTTTCTTTTTAATAAAGAAGACTTCACTGGTTTTAATATGTATTAATTATTGTAAGAAAAAGAAAATGTAAAGGTTCTTCCAATTATATCCATTTTCAAGGACAAGAAACTTGCACATACTTATTATGAATACATAATAATTTTAATTTAAAAAACTATTAATGGGGATTCATGACAAAATATGAAAGCGCTATTAAATCAAGTTTTTAAAACATATTTCCCTTTTTTAGAATTAGATATACTAGGGTATACAGGAAGGGAATATAGCATTTTTTAACAGCTCAGTATATTCAAATTCTGACATAAAATTCATAAAAGCATAAAGTACTGGTCCTCACTGACCAGAGGTTCCTGAAAGATGTCAAGGTCGTGGTGAGAAGGTGTAGTAAATTTCTCACCACTTTACAAGGGCAGGTTGCTAACACACGGTTGACCGAGTTAACAAGTGTAAATAAAGACTTCACGTTTGTGTGACCGAAGCAGCCTGCTCCTGACAGGCTGACGCTGAGGATAAACCAGGGCCCGACATTAAATGAGCGCTGAATCTGAGACCTTGTTTACTTTAAAAGCAGATTTTTCATGCTCATACACATTTCTACTCCGCCCTATGTCATGCTGCCACCTTGACAACTCTCCCCGGCAGAACACATCAAAGGTGGCCACCAAGTTCGACACGTAGGGGCAAACACGGGGTTCATTATGCCTGAGCGCGTGTAGGGGCCGGGGGGGCGGCAAGAGGGACAGTGAACAGAGGAAAGAGCTGGACTGGAGGTCCTTTTTGAAATGATATGGTTGGCTCTAAACCCCACAAAATACTGAAGCCATTCAAGACAAAGTGTGCTCCTGAAACCATGTTAGCTTTTCCTCGGGTATTTCTTGCCTGTTGAGGACTCTTGAGGTGGTTTGGAAGGTTTTCTGTATATTAATGACATTTTAAACGGTCCCATTTAATCCTTACTGGGTTGAGTTCTAAACACATGGGCTACAATTTTGTTTCAACTGTAGCTCATCAAAGATTTTCTATACCTTTTACCCTTGAGGAGGTGAATTTCGACCATTTACTACCCATAAAGTGAAGGATCATTGCCTTTCCTTTGCCCAGTAACTACCTGCTTCATGCTTCACTGGGCACCTGACCTGTCGAAATGGCACAGGTGTCTCCTCACTCTCAGCTTTTGCATCCCTTGTCTGCCACATGCATTTTGAAACTTCATTACACATCCCCCATTGAAACATCAAGCTCCTTGAGAACAGGCACCCTGGATCTAGTTTTTATATAACTGACTTTCCTATCTTCCCCACTTTGAGTACCTTTCTGATCTTATTGCTTTCCCCATTGGGAAATCCTGATGCTTGAAATATTCACATGGGGAAACATCATCAGCCCTTCTCTCAAGGGCTGTGTGTAACTCTGTTACTAAGTCTTTTTGGTGGGCTTCCACTGACTTTCACATAGTATTCTAACTGTAAAGCAATTAAAATAGGTAACTAATGTGAACCTACTGTATAAAACACGGAATGCTACTCAGTGCTCAGAGGTGACCAAAATGGGGAGGAAATCTAAAAAAAGAGGGGATATATGTATATGTATAGCTGGTTCACTCTGCTGTACAGTAGAAATTAACACAAAATTATATAGCAACTATGCTTCAATAAAAATTTTTTAAGTGGCTGATTTTATACTTAAATATAAAGCAATTAAGTTCAAAGTAAGATTATGCTACTGTATTTCAAAAGCAATTCTGGACACAAAAAAATGTTGGTCTTTTGGGCCACAATAGTAAATTTTAATGCAAAACACTATTTTGATACTAAAATTCATCACAAACATCTAGCATAAAAAATACAGAAAACTGAACATTCTTAATCAAGTCTCTCTTTTTTTTGTTTTGAACAAAATGATCTTTTTCTTTGTGTAAAATGTAGAAGAAAAAACATGTTTAACTAGAATAACTGAATAGCATAAAAGTGGATGAAGTAACAACAAAAAATGACATTAAGCTGTGTGTTAGAGGCATATGACAGATGGATAAATCCCTGAATAAAACCTCTGAAAGTGGCCATTATATAATAGTTGATATCCTGAAAAGCACTTTGTTTTCCAGAATTCTTAAAGGCTTAATTCTATATCCACTGCTATTATATTTCCCTGCCAATTTGAAGAAAATAAATGATTCTAATCTTGGATTTCACAATCAGCTTTCAGAGCCAGTATCTAGCTACTGCTTCAAACAGCTCCAATGCAGATTACTGTGTCATAATGGTAAATGCCAAAATAATATAATTAATCTTAACCACTTCACTAAATTAAAGTGTCTTAAAATAAAAAAGACAAGACAGCATGTACAAATACATACAGGATTTTATAACTAAATATATATTTTTTTACATTCTGAAGAAGCATTAAAATTATAAAAGGAATTCAATATTTTTGGACACAAGGGAGAAAAATTACGATAATTAGGTGCTATTTGCTTATATTAGAAATGGTGTTCACTTAGTTGACTTTTATCAACAGGTCACTAAAACTTAAAATCTATTCACCATGTTCAAGTTTTAAGGCAATTTAAAAGCTAATCATTATGGCTGTTTTAACTCTAAGTTCCCAGGTTTCAGGGTCTTCCCAGGTGACTCAGTAGTAAAGAATCTGCCTGCCAATGCAGGAGCTGCTGCTGCTGCTAAATTGCTCAGTTGTATCTGACTCTGTGTGACCTCATGGATTGTAGCCCACCAGGCTTCTCAATCCATGGGATTCTCCAGGCAAGAATACTGGAATGGACAGCCATTTCCTTCTCCAGTTAATACAGGAGACTTGGGTTCATTCCCTGGGTCGGAGAGATCCCCTGGATGAGAGCACAGCAACCCACCCCAGTATTCTTGCCTGGGGAATCCCATGGACAGAGGAGCCTGGTGGGCACATAGTCCATGGGGTTGCAAAGAGTCAGACATAACTGGGCAACTGAACGTGCATGCCTCGGTTTCAGGGACCATGCCTTGGCTCCATCACCCATTGTTCAGTGAGTGCCTAGGACTAATAATTGAATATCATGTGGCTTGAATAGAATACCTTCAAATAATCACAAATAACAGGGACAGGAAATAAGTGCTTTCTGTTAGTAGGTCAATCCTCCCCCGCAAACCCCTCTGCAAATAATGGGCTGACCCAAAAGTTCATTCCGATTTTTCCACAACATTTTACAGAAACTCCAAACGAACTTTTTGGCCAACTTAATGTTTTCCTAGCCTGGAATGAGTCAGGGGGAGGCTGGAGCAGATTTGGGTGAGCTTCCGAAATAATTTCACCTGCTTCTGTCAGTGAAATGTGACTTCCTCTTTTTTCAGTCATTTAAAGCCTGACCATAGATGCATACAGGCTTCTCAGGAGGCACCAGTTGTAAATAATCTGCCTGCCAATGCAGGAGATGCAAGAGATGTGGGTTCGATCCCTGGGTCAGGAAGATCCTCTGGAGAAGGAAATGGTAACCTGCTCTAGTATTCTTTTTTTTTAATTTATTTATTTTAATTGGAGGATAATTACAATATTGTGATAGTTTTTGCCATTCATCAATATGAATCGGCCATAGGTATATATGTGTCCCCTCCATCCTGAACCCTCCAGTATTCTTGCCTGGGAAATTCCATGGACACAGGAGCCTGGCAGGTTACAGTCCATGGGGTCGCAAAGAGCTGACACAGCTGAGCACACATGCATACACACAGATGCATACAAAGGGGCATTTAATTCTACCTTTTGAGTGATCCTTATTAGATAAGATTTTACAACACTATAAATCAACTGTACTTCAATAGGAAAATAAATGTTTTTTAAAAATTTAAAAGACTCCCCCCTCAAATTTGACATGATTTCTCTTATCCCCAATCACCTTCTACAATGGACTATATTTAAAAAGGAAAACGCTCATTAATACTTTCTTCATTATTCCCATAGTACAGGATCATTTCCCCCACAAACCTCAGGAGTCACTCTCAGGAGCACACACCAGCCTCAGACACATAATACGTTTTCATAAAAGAGTTTTTCGAGCTGACAAATACTCACTTTAAGGTTGGATAAGCAGTTGTTGAGGAAAACGTGCCACCTGTTCAGGAACAGCTGCTTCTGGCTGACGCAGAGCAGACAGGTCACCAGTGGGTACAAGGCCTGAGGAGAGAGAAGAGGAGGCCACAGGATGATGTAATTGCAATCACTCAGGTAACACAGGCTCTCTGGAACCACCGTCCATCCATCCAGCTCCCCCGTGTGCCATACGGGCCAGGCTCTGTAACACACCCACGCCCAATGGGTGCTGCATAGAAGTGGGCATTTTGCAAGTGTTTCTGAGAAGGATGGAAATGGAATACTCTAGAGTTGTGTATAGGATTGGGCTTCCCTGGTGGCTCAGTGGTAAAGAATATGCTTCCCAGTGCAGGAGAGGTGGGTTTGATCCCTGGGTCGGGAAGATCCCCTGGAGAAGGAAATGGCAACCACTCCAGTATTTTTGCCTGGCAGTTCCCACAGACAGAGGAGCCTGGCAGGCTTCAGTCCATAGGGTTGCAGAGTCAGACGTGACTTAGTGACTAAACAGAATCAACAATGTACAAAGTAGAGTGAGTTTCATGGATCATAAATAGAAATCTGATTCACTGATTTAGTCTTCCCTTATGAATTTTAAAAACAATCATAGATCACTCTCAATCCTCTGGAAAAAAAGGAGGAAGGCACACTGACTTTGAAAATGTTACTGTTTTTTTTTGCTCATAAACATCTATTAGTTTGTCCCTGTCTTAGAGGTAGGTGTATATATTTTCTTTTGCATGCAATCTTCCTGTAATTAAGGAAGATTCCTCAAGGAAATGTTATTGCCCTGGTAAACTCCACCAAGACAAATTTAACCGCAGGAGGAATTTGCTTACAACCGAATAAACAGAGGTGCTACTGTGGTTTTCCTGCTTAACTGGGCAGGTTTCCCGCAGCAAATGGAGAAGACAGAAAAGCTAGTGGGTGGTTTTTACAGTATACATGCAGAACTCACCACCATTTTGCTGAACCAGATAGTATATACCTTAATGTCTCCCCTGAAAACAAGGGCTAGTGAAGATTTAAACAAAAATATAACTGGTTCATCCATTAACTTGAATTAGAAAAAATCTATTGCCACAGTGAGATTCAGTGCTTAACATTCCATTAACTTGTTTTTTTTTTTTTTAATTAACTTAGTTTTAAAGTGATGTTGAACTACCACTGTCATTGAGTACAACTCTAATTACAGCTGGTAATTTAAACACAAAATACAAGCAGTCACAGAGACCACAGAAGGTAGACAAATGAACAAATCTGTCACCACTTCCAGCAAAGCAACTCTGAGTATTTGCTCAGATAATGGTGGTAATGTTCATACTTTAAAGAGTAACATAAACAATACTAGAAATCAGCAACCTAAGCATCCAGCTTCCTCTTTACCATTGCAGGTACAGCTGATCTACCACCTTCCAATTCATAAATCAGAGCTTTATTCTTTATTCACCACCCCAGACTTTGTAACACTCCCAGGCCCAACGGGTGTTGTGCAGATGTGGGCATTTTGCAAGCGTTTCTGAGGACAATGGAGGAAAAAGGGTGATGTGATTTTAAAAACTTCTATGCTGCTTTTCACCACAAAAGCCTTCCCCAAGACTGTTTTCTCAGCCTTCAGAGAATCTTTCCCATGGGCAGCTCTCTGTGTTCTAACTCCCTTTCCTGTCTGGTTCCATTTTGATTCTGAAAATCAGGATGGGAATTAGCCAGTGAAAATTCCTTGGGCTTGAGAAGAGAAACTTTTGTTAACATCTTTAGCCTTCAGATTGGAAAAAGTACAAATTAAAATAAATATTAGGTTAAACCAATCTTTGAACATAAACAGCAGAATCTTTAGGACTAGTAGGGTCTTTGAGGTAACATGGTCTAATTCCTTCCGGTTACCATGATTCAATCAATGTTTAATATTAGGTACCAGCTCCAAATTCTGAAATGTTGCCTCTTTGAGAATCCCATGGACAGAGGAGCCTGACAGGCTACAGTTCATTCAATCACAAGAGTTGGACATGACTTAGCACTTTTTGAGGGAGCTGTAGGTAATTCTCCCATCTGCGGAACTCTTATGACTCTCAAACAGACTTCAGCCTAGGAATTTGGGTCACTGCAGTTTTGTGTTTTGAATTTTCTCACAGTTACTAACCAAGGAATGCTTCTTTCGAGAAGAAAGTTCCAGCGTGGTATCATACAGGCTTTCAACGAAGTTTCTGAGGCAGGGAACATTAACTTCATTTTTAACAGCCTGAAACAGAGATGCGTGTTCATATTATACTTAATGAAATTGCTGATTCTCTAATCCAATTTGAAGAGATTCTTTAAAATGAAAATGTAACTTACAGCAGCCACTGGGACAAGAATTTCAACAAACAGCCCAGCCAAGGCGTGTTTGATATCTTTGTCTTTGACCTCAAGAAAGTAATGTGCACATTCCTGGGAAGCAGAAAGTCAAGGGAGGGAGAAAGATTGAAATGTGCACAGAAAATTGTAGGTAAACAAATTTAAGTCAACAGATCTTAATTCAGTAACACTCAATAACATCGCATACACCATAATCTATTTTTAAAAAATCATTGGAGTCCAGCATTTATATTTAAGTTCACAATAGCCTCCAATGACATTTTACAGGGCTGGTTTTCTCACTCTCCCCCTAATTTCTATCCCAAAATCACGATGCTGAAAGGACAAAGTGTCTATAACCAGTAAGCAGTTGTTCATCCCCTGACTTACTGGTTGGTTCATTCATTTATTTCCAACAAATTGCTATTGACTAGCTACTATGTGGGGGAGCCCTGGGTCCTTGAATAACCCACAAATACAGATCCCCAGAGAAGGAAAACACGGGGAGAGATGCAGAAGACATTCAACTTGTTTTAGGCCCTGACAACCCTGGGCACAAAGATGTTTACTTGTTAGCCCTGACTTTTTAGGTGTTTATTGTTCAGATAGTTTCATGAGCAAGTCTGGAATGCTTCCCTTCCCCACCTGGGACAAGGAAACCTTTGGAAGCATTCCTCCAGCAAGGAGGTCTTTGCCTGTGGACTCCTGACCCCAAAGGGTGCTTTTGGTTGCCTGGGGAATAATTTATTAGAAGAGTTGGCCTGTTTAGAATTCTGCCAGCCCCCTTCCCCTTCCTGACTTTTTGGGTCTTAACTTACTGTGGTCTTTTCCAGATGTAGCTTTCATGGAAGAATCCAAGGTTACAGGTACTTCTGATGACATGTAATATGTGTATCAACTATTACCACTTTTTTTCAGTCCACATTGAGACTATCAGCAGCAACAGTTACTCAAGTCCCCAGTGTATGAATATCATACTAAGACCTCAGTCCAAGACAGGCATTGCCGGCATGCAAAGTCTTTGAGACTGTTTTCCCTATACAGAATGGGGCATTATGGTTCCCAGAATTATGGTCCTTTTCCCACATTATTTTGCATACATATGTAAATATCATCTCAAACTGTCATGCACATACACATATACACGAATCATTAGCATGAGAGAGAGAAAAATAGTATTTACTGAGTCCAAGAATGCTCAGAACCACCTTCCAAAGTGAGTGTCGCTGTTACCACTCTGCAGGAAAGGTAAGTGAAGCTGGGAGGAGTTAGGTTGTGACTTGTCCAAGGTCACAGAACTGGTAAGCACTGAAGCTTGTATTCCTCAAGTTTGATATGGGCCTATATTCTTTTTTTAAACAGCTTTATTGAATACAGTTCACATACCATGCAATTCACTTTTATAAAGTGTACAACTAGATAGCTTTTAGTATATTCACAATTGTACATCTTTCATCACAATCAAATGTAGAATCTTTTCATTATCACAGAAAGAAACTTTGCACCCGTGAGCCAGAAGGCCGGCCCTCCCTAAGCACAGCTGCCTCCTCCAGCCCAACACAACTAACCTATTTCCCATCTCTGTGGGTTTGCCTCTCCTGGACATTGGCTATTAGGAATAATGCTTCTGTGAACACTTACATTCAAGATTTTGTGTGGGCATACATTTTCATTTTTCTTGGGTATAATATACCTAGAATTGGAATTACTGGATTGATGATTCTAGATTTAAATATTTGAGGAATTGCTAGACTGTTTTCAAAAGCTGCTTGTCTATTTTACACTTCCACCAGCAGTGTATGAGGGTTACCATTTCTCTACAACCTCACCAACAGGTAACTTGCTGTCATCTGTCTTTCTGCTCATACTCATCCTAGCATGTATGAAGTGGAACAACCTCCATTCATAACCCTGGTATTGAAACTCTTTATTAAGGTTCCCACTAAATCTAATTCACAGCGCCATTAGAAAAAAAATCCTTCAGATACTAAAGTTTTATAAAATCTAATACAGCTGTGTACTCTGGGAAATCCTTATTAGCAATAATTCTTTAGTACAAAATGGTGAACACTGTGTCACAGACACCTAAACCTAAATGGTTTAGTTGATTTTTACAGTAAGTATAAGGATTTCATTACTTAAAGTTCTGATGCCTAGAAATGTTAACATTGCCAACTCAATGCTATCGATCTTAAAAAGTAAAAAATAAAGCCATATTTTATTAACAGAATAATATGCAACCAATGAGTGAAAAAAAGAAAAAAAATCTACAAATAAAATTCCACTGTACACCTACTCCAAAGATGATATGAGTTTAAAAATGAAATTATATGCCTAAAATTCTATCACTAGGTTATGAAACCCACTCGCCGAGAATGCAGGAAACACAAGAGACATGGGTTCAATCCCTGGTTGGGGAATATCCCCTGGAGGAGGAAATGGCAACCCACTCCAGTATTCTTGCCCAAAAAATCCCATGGATAGAGGATCCTGGTGGGCTGCAGTCCAAAGGGTCACAGGGAGTTGGACACTACTAAGCAAATGAGCACATGAATTATTGAGAAAAAAATAGTAGGACTTTAGTGAGTGGGTTCTCACCTTTCAGGTCAGTCACTCTGAGGAGGGAAGATGCACACGTTCCCGCCCAAGACAGTACCTGCATAAACTGGAGAGAGGCCTCAAAGTCCTCCACTGGATACATCTTAATTCGGAAGAACTTCATCCCCATTATCAAGCTGATGATGCTTTGAACGATATATGGGCTCTGCTCTTTGTGCCGTAATTCTTTGAGCTCTGCCATAAATTTCTTCTTTACAGCAGGGAATCTAAGAAAAGGACAGGAGTGATTTGTGAAATGATGGGTAGGAATGTGGGGGAAATGCGAGCCTCCGACATCCAGGAGTGACAGCACAACTGACGGGGACACGTTCCCATCAGCTGAAGGACAATGACGGGCATTCTGTAAAAGTCTTGACATTGGGGCTGTGGTAAGCATCCAATCTTGTTTCTTCCCTTATTCTACCAGATGCTCAACGTCTCCTTCAAGCTAGGGAGAAGAGGCAAGGTTATTTAGAGCCCTTCCAAATGCTCTAGCTCTTAAATTGAAATGATGAAAAGCTCCATTTCCTCTGGCTTAGCAATTGCCTGGGTACTTACAGAGCCCAAGGGCCTGAAGTATCCAATTGTGAACAGATGAGCAATAATATATTATAGGAGGCCAGGTATTTCTGACAACAGCAGCAAATAATGCCAAGTCATATTTCTACATCCATTTACAAAGTTTTCTGTTGTTGTTTCTTTTACAGTTTTAGGTTAATGATTATTGAGAAAAATATTTTTAGGTTGAAGGAAAAATCTAGTAATGGGAAAATTCAAATCATTTCTAAAAGATGACTAAGCTGTCTAATACATGTATGGGATTTTACAACTAAAAAGAGACGATCCCCAAGGAACTTAGGGTATTTATACAGTTTGAAAGTAAAATAATATTAATAACATTAATCACAACAACAACATTATCATAAAAAGTTTAAGAAAAGAATAGATCCTAAGAGGGTGGAGAAGTAGCAGATTGTCAAAGTGCCGAAGGGTAAAGGAACATAAACAAACAAGTTATCCAAGCTATATCTGAGATGGCTGGTTTGACTATCAGTTTAAAAAAAGGAAAAACAAGGGTAGTTTTCTAAGATTCACTGCATTCTGTTTCCTGAGTTTCCACATAGGATCACTTAGGAACAAGACATGATCAGAAAGGGTGATTATGTTTATAAAAGTTGAAGGCCAATTAACAGAACCCCAGAAGTTTGGAACAACAACTCTCAACACCTCAGAGTAGAAATTTCAGGACATATAAAGTAAATATATGGACACAGTTTCACCAACAGGCAGTGCAGGGGGTGTGTGTTTGGCAAGTTGGGTGGAAGGGGCTTCATGAGAACTGGCCATTTTCTTGTTCCTGGTTTGAGTGCGGGAACTGTTACATTTGGTAACAGTTTTTTAAAATCATATTTTCTAAACAATTTATGAGTTTTTCTTTATGTCTGCTGTGTAGAGTAAAAAAATTTTAAGAAGGCAATGGAGCAGCGTAAGTAGTGAATGCGTTTCCATTTTATGAAGAAACAGGTCAGAAGATCAATGTGACAAAGATGAGACTCAAACACAGACCTTCTGATGTGAAATCCAGAAATGTCCACTATTTTGCTGCTGCCTTTGACAGTTGCGAGCTGAGAAATGTAGTCCCCACCCTATTTAGAACAGTGTGCAGTTTAGTTGGCAAGATAAAACAATGTAGCACTGACCATGAGCCATGTGAATAATAATAATTTCAAAAATAACAATAACCATTACTATTATTTGAGGTATGTTAGCAAGTGCCTGGGACTCTTCCTGGATCTCTCTGGTCCTTCAGGAAGGTGAAATGCCCCAACCCAGATCATTCTTCACACAGATCATATTTCACACTGCCCTTTATGTGAATAATACACCTAAAGGGGCTGGGGGCAGGCACTGGAGAATGAAGGGGCTCTTTTCAGCTGGATAATCAAAGAATACATTAGAGGGGATTTATGTTGGGGTGAAGGGTGAGCAGAGTTTTAACCAGGGACAGATGAAGGACAGGAAGCAGAAACATCATGGCAAAGAGACAGGAGTGACATTTCCAATCAAGATTATAAAATTTCACAGTTTCAAACTAGACTTTTTAAGAATTCCATTCTATTCTTTTTAACTCAAGCTATTTCCAAACACTAAAAAAAAAAAAAAATCTATGGTTTTAATTTTGAAATGAGAGACTTTAAAAGGAAAAGGTAACTTTATAGGTTAAAGCTATATGGTTTTAAAGATCACATGATACTTAGAAAGCATGCTTTCCTTTTCTAATCCATGACTAAAACAAGGAGAGGTAGGGAAAGGCAGGTTATTTGTATATGTTATTATTTCAACATTCTCACAAGTTAGTGGCTAAATGTCTATTTTTCATTTAAAAATAAATATGGCTATGTTTTACTTTAAAAAGTTCTAAATGACATAAACATGTTATTTTAAAATAAAAATAATCTAGAAACCTACTCATACTTAAAAGTTATTTTCCCTTAAAATAATTTTAGGGAAAAATAAATTTCTTTTCAATAACCATGCTTTTAGTGTTCAATATTCTTTAGTAAATACAGTAACTAAAAACTTTTCAGTCTCCTGCTTTAAAATGTATAGAATGCACAATATTTATATTATTATTAAAGTGAGACTATAAAATATATACATTAAAATTATATCATATAAAAAGAGAAAAAATTTGAAATTATGAATCTTAAAAACAAACATCACTATTTAAATGAATATACCAGACTTTAACCCCCAAAACTTACCTTAAAAAAATCTAATTTTAACTTTAACTTTGAAAGTGCTAAGACCCTGGGTGAATATCACTTAATAGCAAAAAAATTTCTGATAGGAATTAAGCACATTATCACTAGTAAGAGTAAAAATAGTGTTTCTGCTTAAAGACCAAACTCAGCATTAATAAATAAAGTCAGAATGAAGAAAATATTTTGTATATATTACCACTGGGATCTAGATATAAAATCTAAAATTAGAATTGTTACATTACTCAAGTTTATTTTTTTAAGAAAGATAACCATCCTGTATCAGATAAGCATACATCCTTTTTTTTTCCCCCACCAAGAACAAAGGAAGCAGTAATTTTCTAAGGCGACAATAAAGAAATGGTTCTGGTATACTAATGAGAAGAATGTAATACGATAATTTGTAGTATGACACCCAAAAGGTTAACTCTATACTGACCATTTGAGAATTTATCACTGTGATTACTATATATTACTGCAATTACTTCAAGAACCTATTGGTGAAAGCATTTTCTTGTGACTAGAAAGTGCTGGACAATTATCCAAATTGAGGCATTTGTTATAGCCTACTATTGCAGAACTGAGACAAATATTGACATCATGAAAATTGAAAAAGTCACTATTGGCAAGAAACAGTGCCTCAGTGGATCATAAATCTGACCTAATGTGGAAATTCCTACAACCTTAAAGTGTTGTTTTAATTATGACATCTCTCAATTCATTCTCAATTGAAAATCGATGTAGCTAAGGAAAGTCCTTCTATAGGAACTGATATTGTTAGGTACAGTTCACAAAAACTAAGAAAAACACAAGAAGTCATTTTTGGCATACTAAACTTTCCAAATGATTGTATAAGTTATGCCGGGATAATTACAAAGGAATATGATGAGATTTTCAGGATTTGACAAACCAGCCAAAATACATATTAACAAGTCATTTTTCTGATCTTTTCTAGGTATGAGGTAGAGACATATGAGTTAATTTACCAGATAACTGTAACTTATCCCTTCAAAAAGCCAGTACTTTCATTATCTACTTGTAATAGAAATCTCTCCAAAATGCATTATACATTTTTTTAATGACTCATGAGCCACAATTATTACAATGGGCTATATAATAAAAGTACAATATATATTCTCATGCAAAATGCTCCAGGTAATTCTACTGTTTAGTTCTTATGTATGCTTGGGTCCGTTTCTTTCCTCTCTATTGCTGTCAGGTTTTGAGGCTGAAATTTCTCATTGCGTAGGTGTACCCACATCTCTTTCATCTAATGCGGACGTTTTATGTGTTAGAATAGGTAGTCAAGATGAACAGACAAACACGGTTAGATTAAAAAAGTCATGTCAAGGAGTTTTTGGGGTCTGTTTCCTGAGTTATATCTACCGTTTGGCTAGTTAAATTTGCTGAGTAAGTGCTTTTAAAAAACTTTTGTTTTTTGATAAATTGAGTGTTTCCACGCTGCTAAGTTAGGAAATTCCATCTCTTGAAGATAAAAATCTTTCTGAGGGTTGCATTTCACAAAGATCAGGGCATCACTGTTGTTCCAAGCTGGTCTCTTGGCTTGGATTCACATTGAGTTTCTGGCTCACTTGGCCTAACTTAGGCATCCAAGATCTTGCCCTATTTGCCTCTGGGTTGAATAAGATGAAGATGGGTGAACAGGGTGTGACATCACTTTTGGAAGAAGTATCTTATTGCTAATTGTCTAATACCATTTTGTTCTAGCCTGCTAAATGGTGTTATGGGGCCAGATAAATTTAGCAATGAGAATTTTCCAACTTGTTTCCATGACAGAGTCTGGGACATTTATAGCTCGGCTGAATTAAGTAAGGTCTATAGTAAAGGGACATTCTAGAATGGAATTTTCCCATTCATGGATGCTACACCGTAACCACCCACTCATGGAATATAGAACACAAGACTTTTAAAACTGATAAACTTCTTTGAAAAATTGAGCAGGAAGAAAAGTACTTTGGTTAGGCCATTTCCTTCTTGGATGCAGTAGTCTGAAACTCATGGACTCTTGGTAGCATCAGGCCCGACTGCCAAGTGAAAAGGGTAATGGAGAAAACAAATTGGAAGAAGACGTGGTACTTGCCTCAGGGAGCTTCTAGTGAGATTCAGCAACAGGACACACACAGCAAAAATAAACCCTAAGTTTCTTGTAAGCTCACACCCTTCCCCTTTCTGGGAGTAGGGCCGGATGGCACAGACACTCATGGTTCTTATGGTGAAGGATTCTGAGGTTCACTTACTTAGCTTGTGCCAGCACACCAATGACTTCTGCATACAGGTCTGCCACAATGTGCATATTGCCAGTGTTAGGACCAAGGTACCTAGACAAGATACAATTAGACAAGTGAGGAATCCCCCAGGTCATCTGAGAAGAGCAAACTCAATTTCTTTTTAAGCACCCGACTTCTTCAAAATTTGAAGGAAAGAAATTACTTTACCCTTCTTTGTACTTAAAGTGCTTGAAAGCCAAGTTAATAACATCATGTATTAAACTGTCTATTACAGGATGAAGTGGAATCTGGAAAAGAGAAAAGATGGTTCTTAGCTTGGAAGGGAATATTAAAGATCAAATCAATAAGAGTACTTCCAGTGGACTATAGACAGCCTTTAGCCATCAAGCAATATAGTTCATGTGACATGGTATTTGAAATTCATGGACAATTTAATAAACTTAGACCTCAAAAATATAAGTTGCTATTAGATAAATAAACCTTATCTAAAGGTAACATTAAATTGATGACCTACCTGTTTCAAAACTTCTATTAATACTAAAGAAAAAATAAAATCAATGGCGAGGTCCCGTCTTTCCATTAAATAATCTCGCTGCTGTTCATCACTGTAAAAGTTTAAAATATTCACATTAAATAGGCACTAAAGACATTCTCCAAGTGATATAATTCATCAAAAATCTAGGATTCATCCCCAATGGGCTGCAAACCAATTTTGTTATGACAAGACTGCAGTGATAAATACACACTGAAGTTATTCCTATAATAAGTGTGGTGTGATGGACACACTGTGGATCAGAGTATCTGACATCATATTTTAAATGTTCAACCAAGTCAACTTGAGTCACTATTTGGGAACCGACAATCTCACCTTGTGGACCTTCCTAAGGTACCTTTCAATTTAGGAATCCTACCGTCTTGAAGATGGAAACAAACATGACCCAGGGCTCCCAGGCTAGAGATAGACACTTAGAGGATCTTGTGAAAAGATCAAAACAATGGAAAGAAATAGTATGATTATCAATGGGAGTAGGACTGTAGCGGGTGAAGAAGGATCAGTGTTAAATGTTGTTCCCCCTGCCTTCCCGGCCCTTTCTCTTGACCTTTTGCCACTTGAGATTAATGAGAGGAAGAAAGAAGATGTCAAGGGGTGGTGGAAGAGAGAAAGATTAAAGAGCAGATGGACGAAGAGGTAGAAGGGGCAAAGGAGAGTCATCTGAACTCATCAAAAGTTAGGGAACAGAATAAGCACTGTCAGGAGGACAGAAGTGTGAGTTTTTACCTCCCTCCCTTCATTTCCTGCTTCTCTAATGAACTGATTGAGGGCTAATTTGGAACTGAACAAATGAAGGGACTGCCAAGCTCCTTACCAAAGAACGGTGGCTAAGAGCGTTGGCTCTGGTGTGGAACGGTCCTGGGTGAAAATTATGGCTCTTCCACTTACCAGTAATTTTTCCATTTACAAAATGGAAATAATAACAGTCATTATAGTAAGGTTTGCTTGAGTATTAAAACGTGTAAGTATTTAGTAGAGTCTCCCAAACACACAACTGCTCAGTACTTGTATATTAAATAAAACTCATGAGAAAGGATGATGGAATTTGGATTTGCCAGGCAGATATTTTCAAAATACTTTTAAATATGGAACGTTTTTCTCTTCAGTCCAGAGAGAATGAGAAGAAAGCATATAAAAGATTTAAAAAAAAGAACTTTGGAGGAGTTCTGCAGCCTTGAGAGCGTCCAGTTAAGCCACCAGGTGACAGAGCAGGTCAACAAAGAAAGCTGCAGCTTTAACTTGCAAGGGGAAATGTATGAACCGGGTAGGAGCTCATTCTTCAGGATCATTAACAAACAGTCCTGCCAGGAGGGAGAGCGATGGACCAAATCATCTACCTGGAGCCCTTCAAGACCCACCAGAATTAGAAAGTGCTGCTGCCAGATGAAGGGAGGAGAGGAAAACATATGGAGCTACGTTAAACACAGGGCGTCTGCAAGTCTGACCTAGAGATTACATCATGGAGAAGAGAAGCAAGAAGTCTGTAGACCAAAGGGAAGGCAAACTCTCAGAGATGGCCAGCAGACGTGGAGAGGGGAGGGCTACTGGGGTCTTCAAAAGGGGCCAGAGGACCTTGAGAAAGTAGCAAAACAAAAAAAATTGGGGGTAGAAAAAAAATTAAACTCCTGCTTTGACTTTATTTGATCAGTCAATTTATGCTTTCAAATAAAAGGAAGACATATGCATTTCCAATAATGAATTCACATTGTTGCTGGTTTGTGGTCTCTCTGCCAGGAGCCAGAGGCATGTGACAAATTTATTTGGCAGTCAAAATGTTGATATTGTACTAATCTTAGAAATCATACACAATCTTAGAGATCATAACCCAAATACACCTCCATCACATTTGACTGTTTTCAGTTGCTTATGCTTCTTCCTAAAGTTCTCTTTTCTTGTTTCTAATAAGAAAAACCCCATTGTTAGCTACCTCATGTTCTAGAGACCCTCATTCTTTTGGTTTTCTCCAAAACACATATTCTCTCTAAAACACATTCTCTCTCATTTTAAGCTTCCAATTGCTAACTAAAACACAACTGAATTGAATTTCACTGTACCAGTTCTGTATTTGATCTTGACAATTACTCTGATCTCCTGGAAATAATCAGTAACACAATCTAAAAACCAATTATTTTCAATTCATACAGAAATCAGTTTATGAAAAATCTAGTTTTAGTAACTCAATTCTGAAAAATAAAACTAAAACTAACTGAATTAAGCTCATTCAAACTGTCCCACTTTCCACCCCTAGAAAGTTTTAGTATCTATTAATAAGCTGCCATGTTATACAGGGAAAATACTTAATTAATAGGTGGATGAACTTATTAATCATACAGACTGAATCATTTTCAGACACAGAATTGAAATTCTACCTTTAAATTTGATACATTAAAAAGTAATTTATGAGAAACTGCTAATTGCTATGGGTTTCTTTTTAGGGTAATAAAAATATTGAATGAGACAATGAGATGGCTATACAACCTTGTGAATAAACTGAAAGCACTGACTCACACACTTTAAAAGGATGTGTTTTATAGCATATAAATTATCTCCGTTAAAAAAATCCTCTTCAACTAGAATAATTATTCAATATACAAGTTATTAATCTCTCCTCCAAACAAAATAAGTAAATAAATCTTGCATAAAACTCAAGCATATTGCAACATGAAATTACAAGTTCAGATGACATGTAATTTGGTAAAATAATAAGTCTTCAATTTCAAGAGAAGTTTACATATTTTTAAGCACTGGAGTGTCAAGAAACATGAGAGGAATAAATCACTCACAAGTAGGAGTTAATATCTGATTTTCTGAGTGATTAATTTCCATCATATTGTCTTTAAAAGCATTAAAAAATGTATAATCCATGTGGAGAAATCTGTGCTTTTAAAATAATCTCTCATTCCTTAAAGTAAGATAAATGTATTAAACCTTCTTATTTGCTACCTTGCTTTATTAGGTTTATTTCAAACACACAAAATTATACATATTTACTTAGAACTCTGGGGGACATACATTCATTGGACAGATCAACCAAGCGTCTTAAGTTTTATGCCTGAACAGCACAAGTAGCAGCAAGTTCTACTTTTCAAATCCACAAGAGAAGGGAACCACAGAACAAACAGGCAAATCTCAGCCGGGAGGGAAGCTAGGGATGGGGTGATCTGACTTCCCACTTTTGCCCATGAAGAGGCTGAGGTTCAGACAGGTGGGGAGTTGCCCAGAGTCTCATGGCTAATTGGTGGCAATTCTGGGACTATCCCCAATGTCCAATCCACTGACCTTCCCACTGCGTAATCTGGGCGCCCAAGGTTACTAAGTGAATCCGAATATCTAGGGAATGTCCTGCAGGGCCTGCTGCGGGCTTTCTGCCTTTAACTGTGCACCAAAGGAGAGAGAGCCCAGGAGAGAAGCAGGCAAGGGGGTTACCTGGGGTCTTTGACACCCTGCCCCCACCACTGGCAAAATAAAGTCATGGAACCATTTCAACCTGTGGCGGCTCACAGCAACTAACATTCCGAAGGTGCCACCTGCTAGAAAAGGGGCCCCTGCAGCCTAGGCTCAAGTGTAAAGAGATCAGAAGGTCTAGTGGCATTCCCACCTCCCACTCAGATTGGTTCCTTTCTTTTTTCCTAAAAAGAAAGAAAGAATAATCCTCATAATCCTTATATAAAAGAAATGTACCTTTTGGATTTATTGCTGGTTCTTGGTCTGTACTCATGTGATTCATCCTCAATGCCATTTTGCCTTTTATACCAGTCAAATAATGTACGTAGAATGGAAGGCAGGCAGTATTCAGAAAGGGAGCTCATTGAACTGATGACCTACAGAGAAAAGCAGGTGATTAAAAAAACTTGCATGGCACTGCCAATTACTGAGAAAGTTTTTATTTCACAAATAACTCCAAACCATAGGCACTACAAAATATTCTTATTCATCACACTCCTCTCCTTAATAATCTTTTTAGTACATGCATTCCCAAGAACCCAAGTTTCTTACTGTTGACAGATGCTCTTCACACAATAGTAATTTTGTGGCTTAAGAAAGTTAATTACTTTGACTCCCTTTCATTCTAGAAATCAGATGTTAATTGCATGGACCGCAAAGAAATTATTTTCACATACCACCTAAGAAGTACAGTGCCTTGTACTTCTTAGATCCTCAAAAATGCTTGTTATACAAATAAATACATTAATTAATATAATTATACTAATGGCTTAGGTGAAATAAACAAGTTTACCCCCCAAATAACCTAAGTTGTAATACAACTTGGAGAAGGAAATGGCAACCCACTCCAATATTCTTGCCTAGACAATCCCAGGGACGGGGGAGCCTGGTAGGCTGCCGTCTATGGGGTCGCACAGAGTCGGACACGACTGAAGCGACTTAGCAGCAGCAGCAGCAGCAGCAATACAATATATGGTTTTCTGCCAGTTATCAATCATATACAATGTGAAGTATGCCTCAAATTAGACTCAATAAGTGAGTAGCAATAACGTACCCTGTGTTAAAGGCAAACATCTCCCCTCTTCTTCAAAAAACAAACATGCTTTTGATAGATGAGTTATTCTACTTTCCTTATTTTGGAAAGATTCCTGATCTTTTACTATCATCCCCAAAGTGAGACTCAATCCATATCTCATATGCAAAAATGATATCAAAATGGATCGTAGATCTGAGTATTACATCTAAAACTATAAAACTTCTGAAGAAAATATAGGAGAAAATCCTTGCCACTTTAAGGTAGGCAAGGATTTCTTAGGGACCAAACCAAAAGCAGAGTTCATGAGAATTCGACCTACTGAAAATCACCAAAATCAAAAATTTATGCTTTTAGAGGGATATTGTTAAGTGATGAAAGGACTAGCCATAGACTGGGAGAAATTATTTGCAAAACATCTCTCTGATGAAGACCTTATAACTGGAACATGTCAAACTACAATGAGTTAGGTATTAACTACTTAATTAACAAACAGTACAGGCAAATCATAAAGCCTAGTGCTGATGAGACAGTGATAAGACGAACATGTTCATACACTACAGATAGACGAAAAAACTGGCATAACATCTGGAAGATAATTTGGAAATACTTATCAAGAACCTAATAAAAGCATCCTTAATAAATCTACTCTTAGGCATTTCTCTCAAGAACATAATTAGAGACGAGTAAAAATGTTTATGACAGCCTTATTTAAAACAAAAAAAATGGAAACAAATGTCCAACTATACGTGTAAATACCTTAATCCAATGTAGAATTTGATGTAGACTCTCTATGAAACCATTAACAATCTTGCTTCAAAAACACTTCATGTTGTAAAATGTTCAGGATATGTTAAGTGAAAAAAGAGTAAAAGAACCTATATAAGTATAGGGCTTCCCTGGTGGCTCAAACAGTAAAGAATCCACCTGCCAATGCAGGAGACCTGGGCTTGATCCCTGGGTGGGAAGATCCCCTGGAAAAGTAAGTGGTGACACACTCCAGTATTCTTGCTGGGAAATTCAATGGACAGAGGAGCCTAGTGGGCTACAGTATATGGGGTCACAGAGTCAGACATGACTGAGCAACTAACACTTGCACTTTTCTTTCATTGTATAAATATGCAGGCATAGAACATAAGACCAGGAGGACATATACTAACATATTAAGAGTGCATATTAAAATCAGGAGTTCTCAGGAGAGAGATCACTGGAGATAGAGGATGGATGGGAGTTTAAGAGAAATGAAGGTAGGATTTTACCTGGACCTTTTAAAAAAAGGGTAGAAATTTAAAATGATAGTCAAAAAAGAAACTAAGTAAGGAGCCTAAGCAGGAAATCCTATGGTTGGGAAGGTGCAAAATAGTTGTTTGTTGATAATGATTATACAATTAATGAAGGTTTTGAAGGAACTGAAAGAAGAAAATATCTGACTGGTATAGGGATTCTGGCACACCAGAGTGAAGGGAAACAAAGTTGATGATTTTAAGTTGGAACTAAATCAAAAAAGGTACTTGAAAGTGAAAGTGAAGTCGCTCAGTCATGTCCAACTCTTTTGTGACCCCATGGACTGTAGCCCACCAGGCTCCTCTGTCCACGGGATTTTCCAGGCAAGAATACTGGAGTGGGTTGCCATTTCCTTCTCCAGGAGACCTTCCCGACCCAGGGATTGAACCCGGGTCTCCCGCATTGTAGGCAGACACTTTACCGTCTGAGCTACCAGGGAAGTCCAAAAAAGGTATTTAATGCTAGTCTAAAAAATTTCCGTTTTCTTCTCTAGAAAAATGAGAAGCTCTGAAAAGTTGCTGAGTAGAATACTCAGCTCATAAAAACAGTGTTTGGGGAGGTTTAATCTAGCAGTGGCATGCAGGCTGGACCAAAGGCGGTTAAGAGAACACACACGCACACGCACACGCACACGCACACGCGCACACACACTCACACACACACTTGAATAGAATAAGGATAATCCTGCAACAGCCCCAGGCACACAGTGCTCAGGGCCTGAGCTGGGGAGGTGGCAGCAGAAATGGAAAACCTTAGTTAACCTAAACTATTTCTGTAGTTAAGCAGGCGAGACTTAACTTCTTTTATAAAGCAGGCAACTGGAGCCATGGAAGATCAATGCTTCACGTCACCAGGACTTTCCACTGTCACCTTTAAAGCAAGCCCTAAGACTGAGCAAGGCAGTGATGCTGTGTTCCTCAGACCCTATTTCTTGACAGCTTATTTCATGCTCTCTCTCTTATATGTATATAATTCAACATTGCATTATCTTTAGTTATGGGTTAATATAATAATATTAAAAAAAATAGGCTATTGCTTTCAGCTTGCCTGGTGAACCTAGTCACTCTTACAGGTTTTTGTAATTTTAAAATATCTAGTTTTTTTTGTTTTTGTTTTTGTTTTAAAGAGCTACCCGCTACCCCCACCCTCCAATACTGTAACATTCACAGTCATAACAAATTTTCCTGCTCTTCCTGTGGATAAAACAGCAGAAAATTTTTGGAGGAAAGCCAACTACAGTGTGTCAAGGGTTTCATTTACTTGTTTTCTCTAGTTACCCAAGCATCAGAAGGATATTTTCCTCAAGTCACCATCATCTAAAATATTTTGAATTGGTAAACGAATTGGCTTCCCTAGTGGCTCAGTGGTAAAGAATCTGCCTACAATGCAGGAGACCAGGGTTTGATATCTGGGTTGGGAAGATCCCCTGGAGAAGGAAATGGCAACCCATTCCAGTATTCTTGCCTGGAAAATCCCATGGACAGAGAAGCCTGGTGGCCTACAGTCCATGGGGTCACAAAAGAGCTGGACACGACTTAGCAACTAAACGACAACAAAACGGAGGGGGTTCCTCCCACAGCGGTAAAGGGTTCAGAATTCAGAGTCCCTGACCATGGGTTAATTCCATCTTAATTACTGAATCTGTAATAAAAGCTTAAAGTAGCTACCATTATATTTCAATAATTTAAGAATACTTGTGCAAATCTGGATAAGATGCTAAGGAGACATGATAACTAAATGGAATGTGGCATCCTCAACGGTAACCTGGAACAGAAGACACACATTAGGGAAAAACAGATGAAATACAGAGTTTAGTCCATAATATTGTACTGATGTTGGGTTTCTTAGTTGTGACAAATATACCTTGATAATATAAGAGGTTAATAGCAAAAACTGGGTGTGGGGTATATGACAAGCGTCTGTACTACCTTTGCAACTTTTCTATAAACCCAAAACTACTCTAAAATTAAACACTGATTTAAAAAAACATTGGGTGGGATATGTACAAGCTCCTTTACTTACTTCAGACCCAACAAGGTGCTGGAAACCTGTGTCTGACTCTTAAATCTCTCCAGGTAGAGCATTCAGCTACTTCACTTAGGTGTAACACACAATCCTCTGGAGAAGGGAATGGCTAACCACTCCAGTATTCTTGCCTGGAGAATCCCATGAATAGAGGAGCCTGGCGGGCTACAGTCCATGGGGTCACAGAGTCAGACACAACTGAGCGACTAACACTTTCATATTCCCCTTAGAGAATGTCAATACTGTTTTTCAAACCCCGGCTGTAATAATTTTTTCTATGCCTGAAAAAGCCTTCCTAAAGCCATTCTTGGTATTATATCTGTTGAGCATACTTTCCATGGCAAGTACACTGAGATCATCTTAGAAGAGATGAAAGGTCAGCATGGGGTGGCTGTGTGTGTTTTTTCCATCTCTCTGTTACTGCCCTTTTGAGTTCAGGCTGTCAGGAAGGAAGGGTGGAATTCGCAAAGACCTGGCCCTCAAAGCTCAGGAAGGGAGTAAGGTCTAGCTGGCTTCTTGGTTGCTCAGCTCCTTCATTTACTGGAAGCCGAGCCAATGGTGAGATGAATTCTAGCTCTGTGTCGCTGTGAAAGGGGAGGAACATTTACAAAGATGTTCTTGTTGCGTTTAAATGATCATATTCTTCCATCACAGATGAGCTAGGTACTGGGCAGCTTGAGGACCTGAAGCGCACAGAATCACAGAACTATTTCATACTGGTGTTTTCTTTTGGGGGTGGGGGGGATAGAGGGGAATACTAAATGTACTTTGCAAATGTTTTCTTAATGTTTACTTTGGCATTTTATATATAAATAGGCTAAAAGAGACTGTCCATTATGCTGTAGCTATGACATTAATTTTTCATAAGCATTTTATTATACTTGCTGAATGCAAAGAGGGAAACTTCAGACATAAATGTATGAATAATTACTCAGTGGAGTCATTCTGTATTTTACAGTTATAAGGCTGACTACTCATGAGTGGTGCATTTAATAAATAATTTTAAAGTAACTTCATTGATGGTTTAATTTCTCAAACTAGTTCAGGTGGCCAAGTATCTGGGGGGTAGGGTTCTCTCTATGTGATACCACAAAATATTGATCTATGAAAGCAGTTCAGATGCAATTTCTTTTTACTCGATCACATTTCATACTATTGCTAGATTAAAGTATTTCAATGAGTGATGACAGACACCAAATGCTTAAGAATAATTTATTATAAAACTTAAAAATGTAAAAATCTATTTGTTAAATATGTTTTCTTGCAAATTAGGAAAAGATCTCCATTATTTAATTTTAACACCTTTGTCCACTTTCTGGTCCACTTCCACTGGTGAATAATTTAAGAAACACCGAATAACACTAATGTGAATCCAAAGCCAGCCAATTTGTTTTTACTCTCACTTATATATTTTACTTTTCACTTATACATTTAAAATAAGATTTTCACTGAACTGCAGCATGAGACTCAATGTTGAAGCACTAGAATTTCATCTGCCTTCTTCTGCAGGAAAATCATTGTTACCCAAGATGGTAAGAAGTTATTTAGTTCTATTATAGATTTGTAAGAGATTTATGTTACCATGTGTTTCTTGGCCATAGACGGCATTTTTAACGTTAAGGAACTAAATGCCACAAAAGGACATAAACATATACCATCTAGAAGAAAATCCCAAGAGTAGTTAATGAGAATGTTTGAGCAACTTACTTGGAACATATAGAGATGACACCAGTAGAGAACAGGTCACAATGAACTGTAAACAGCTGCAACTACTCAAAGTAGCCTATCTGAAGACTGATCTTCACGAGCTGAATTTTCATAATTTCATTAGTGTACTGGAAGATCACACGGTTTTGGATTCAGGTTACAGCTCTGCCCTTTATAGGCTACAATGAGCTTGGCCATGTTGCCATTTCTTTGAAGCACTAAATGGGATTTAATTCTTCTCTACTGGGCTTTTACGGAGACTAAAGGAGACACTATAAAGTGTGGGGCTCACAACAGACCTTCAAACATGCCTATTTCGTTTTTCCCCTCTTCCATTTCCAAATATTGAAACTGAAGCTCAGACATAAAATATTTTGATTTTGATAAGATCATAGGCTAAGTTAATGACTGAAGTTGATGACAGATTTAATCAGAGCGGATAAATATTGCTTTTAGGTATAGACTCGGCCCTCTGGATCCACAGATTCCACCAACCACAGTTCAAAAATATTTGGAAAAAAATTCCTTAAGTTCGAAAAAGCAAAACTTCAATTTGTCACTCTCTGGCAATGATATGAATCCTATTTATAACTATCTATGTATCATTTACATTGTAATACATAAGTAATCTAGAGATAATTTAAAGTATACGGGAGGATGTGTGTAGGTTATATGCAAATGCTATGCCACTTTACATAAGAAACTTGAGTATCTGCAGATTTTGCAGATTCTGGCATTCGGGTACCCAGAGGCCCTGTTATCAATGCCCCGTGGGCACCCAGGACAATCACAGTGGGGGAAGAACAAAGACCCACCTATCTCATACTCAAGCACAAACAATCAAGGTGTCCACTGGAACCTTTTGTTAGCTTGCATTCCTGAACTAAGCCAACTTTTCTGGCCCCCAGCAGATGTGAACACAGCCCCTCCCAGACGGTTACTGGAGATGCCTCTGAGCAACGCGTGTCCTACATCAGCTCCGAACAAGAAAAGCAGCAACTCCAGACTCCCTGAGTTCACTGCAGGCACAGCTCACTCTAAAGTGAATGGGAATAGGACCCTGAGATAGTAACTGTTCTGGAACCAGAAACAATCTGTTGAAAAAACCAATTATCAGAAGTCATGAATGATTCTCAGAAACCTCAGCCATCCTGAAAAAGGGTGTTGAGCCCAAATGTAAATGAAGAACGAATACACACACAGATAAATGAGTAAACCCAACAAAAACGAGCATGGAGATACCGAGAGCAGAGAAGTGGTCACCCCAGGGAAGAGGTGGTGGACAGGAGAAAGGGTACATGGGGTCACCTTTATGATGACAGATGGAAGCTAAACTTTGAGTGCACTGCAGTGCATACTGAAATCAAATTATAATCCTGTACACAGGAAACAATTTGTTAAAAAAAAAAAAAAAAAAAAGGACATACACCTGTTAGAAAGCCTTAAGCTCTTGTATTACATGTGGCAGAAGAGGGTCCTATAGACACACACAGCCCTCATTTGATTCTGCTCTCCCCTCTCTGACCCACGCAAGACCGGTCCCTCTTCTGGCCAACTGCTTCATCAGCCCACCATGTACTGCCGATGCTTACTCTTCCTGCTTCACTTTATTCCTGAAACCTGATTTCTGCTCTCACCACAGTCCTGTAACACACGCAACTCTTCTTTTTAGCATCCTTTGCTGTTGTTCAGTCACTCAGTCGTGTCTGATTCTTTGCAATCCCGTGAATGGCAGCACACCTGGCTTTCCTGTCCTTCATCATCTCCCTGAGTTTGCTCAAACTCATGTCCATTGATTCAGGGATGCCATCCAACCACCTTACCCTCTAAAATCCTTCAATCAGTTCAGTTGCTTAGTCATGTCTAACTCTTTGTGACCCCGTGGACTGCAGCACACTAGGCTTCCCTGTCCATCACCAACTCCCTGAGCTTGCTCACACTCATGTCCATCGAGTTGGGGATGCCATCCAACCATCTCATCCTCTGTCTCATCCTCTAGAATCCTTAGCTGCTCCCTTACCTGAGTTCCACTGCACTTGAACCATACTTTCTATTCACATTGTGGTGCTACTTTTTCAGGTATCTATCTTCCTCCTAGAATTGAGAATTCCTGGAGGGTAGAAACTCCCTTGCTGCTCTGTAAACTCAGCACCTTGCACAGACCCTGGCATGCTTTGGGCACTCGATGTTTGTTAAATAGAATGGAAATGACTCCAAATCATCATTGAAAACTACAGGAACTTTTTGTTTCTCCTTTTCTTAATCAATATTGATTCTTCTTATATAATGTTGCTTATAATCATCCTTTCTTTCTGCTTCTCTGCCTCCGTTTTAGTTACAGCCCTTTTTGCCTCAAATCATTATCAATGCTCCAACTCCCAAAATGCCTCCAAACTTGAAGGATCTCTCTAGTCATGGACACTGTTCCCACAGGCTTTAACATCAAGTCTCCACTTTGATCTTTCAGCTACTGACATGTAGATGGTGAGGTCCTTCCAACTGGCATCAAGGTCTTCCCCAGTCAGATTCCTTCCTATCTTGAATGCAGGGACCACATCTTACATCTCTGTCTCACACAGGGTTTTGTGTGTATGTGTGTACACGTACACACACACACACACACACACACACACTCAATAAATGTTTGCTAAAATAAAGAACTTTATTACCAGGACAGTTTTTCATTTATTTTCAAGTGCTGAGTAATTTACATATTTAAAATAAGTTAGTGGCAGTATGTGTTTTCAGAATGCTGTTGGAAATCTTGTGTGTCTTTATTAATTCTCATTCACATAGGAGTTTTTCATCAGCAGGAACTGGGAACCCTCCAGTTCCTTCGATGGAAGGAAGGAACCCACCAGGCTCCTTCAATGGAGTCTGTAGCACCAAGGAGGCGTCCCTAGCATGTTCTCCTTCCATAGATGGACATCTGTGTGAATTTAGATTAACATCCTTCTGCCTGGAATTGAAGTAAGGGGAATTACAGAATTTAGACCTTTGATATCAAAATGCTAAGGGAGCTTGATACAATCATGGCCTTGCCATAGAACCACAATTCTTATAATTTGCTGGTAAAACAGTACCAGCACTTTCAAAGGTGATTTGGCTGACATTTTTTTTTTTTCCCCCCACTGAACCCACAGGGGAACCAACTCCAGTCAAGTTTCCTTCTGGCCTGGGAGTTGTGCTATCTCTTTCAAATGAGACAGATTTTGTGGGTTGGTTCTCAGAGGATAATCTTATGTGCCTTATTTGAAAGTTCTCAGTGACTATCTCAATATAGGTTCACTCCAGAAATGTCTTTAATACAGAGAGATGTGTTACAGGTTTCCTAGGTGGTGCTAGTGGTAAAGAATCCTCCTAACAAGGCAGGAAATGCAGGAGACGTGGGTTTGATCCCTGGAGAATAAAATGGTAACCCACTCTAGTATTCTTGCCTGGAGAATCCCACAGACAGAGGATCCTGGTGGGCTACGGTCCATAGGGTCACGAAGAGTTGGACATGACTGAGCACACATTTTCATCTATTTATCTGTGTTACAAGCATGGTTCTCAAGTGTCAATGTGTGTGGCGGTCACCTGGGGGTCTCCTTAAGCTGTAGAGTCTGCCTCAGTGTATGCGGCCAGGGCAGAGAATCTGCGTTGCAACATTTTGAGTAGCAGGGTTATAAGTGTTATAGCTAATTAAGCAGCAAAGTTGGGATTTAAACCCGGGTCCATCTAATTCCAAAGTCTATCTCTTTCCCACAATGCTGAAATGCAGAAATAGAGTGCTGAATAATAAATGAGAAATTGTGTTTAAGCCAAATTATTGGGAATAACTACTATATGGAATGTTAGAATACAAAAGTATTCTTCTCCAGGAGAAAAAAAAAGAAAGAAGTACATTAAGCTGGAGGGGGGGAAAAGCACAATTTTTTTGAGGAACACAGAGTGATAATCTAAGAGGATAGAGACAAAGAAGATAAAATAGAGTGAAAAATTGTGGAAGACAGATAATATTCACATTCTTAAAGAGAATAGAAAGAGCCACACTTGCTATGACTATAATCCCCAAGGGCTGACCCCACTCACTCACTCCAGGTCCCTGACTGCCCAAGGAGAAGCAGGTGACAGCAACTAGGGATAATGTGAGATGAGAGGAAGCTCCATGACCCAGAGAGACGAAGCCCACGCTCCACTCCACCAGCGTTCCAGGAAACAGCCAGTTCTGCCAGCGACAGAGTGCAAAGCCAGGGCCATGCCAGCCTTCCAAGACTGGCTATGAGTGCAGACTTGTGAGATCTCACTCAAGGAACAGCTTGTAAAATAGAAAATGGGGGATTCTGTCTCAATAGTCAGTCCTTACATTTTTGGGTCGAACACATCTGGACCTTAACAGCCAAAGAATTTTTCTCTAGACGCCACATTAAAGGCAATTTCAAAGCTACAGAAAGTGTACTCTGCATGTGTTGTCCATAAGACAATATAAAACCCCCACTGTATTAGACCAGCCCACTGAGCATCCAGCAGGACTTTGTCTCCTCCACTGGCACCAAGCGAGGTTTTTAAAGAACATGCTGTCTTCTTCGTCATTAACTACAGAAGTTTAGGAAACACCACACACACATCTCCAGCCTCCTCTGATACCATTATTCACTGTTCTAAACAGACATAAAGCCCTCCTGAAGTGACTCAACCAGAATATGTAAGATCCTCGTTTCCTATGTTTATCATCTATGTTTAGAGCCAGAAGTCCTTTAACCAGTCCTGATCTATTTTTCAAAGGACCTTTGGTTTACTCATTTATCACTTTCTCTAATGAGACTCTAAGTTACCACACTTGTTTGTATTACTGTTTAGGTGGTTTCTCTCTCACAGGATTGTGAATTCTTGAAAGGCTAAAACTTGTCCTAAATTTCATCTCTCCAGAACCTAGTGCCGTGTCAAGCACAACAGAATATTGGATGCAAACATACGTAAGCTCTAGTGCAGAGATCTGGTCATCAATGGTACCATTTATTCAGAAGAATCTCAAAAAGTTTTTGAATGGAAGTTGCTTCATCTTTTCTCAGTTCCTTTAATTCTTATACACAAAGATCCCACAACCAACCAATTGAGGACCTACTCATATTACTTCAGCACTTCAAACCAACAGGCATTTGTTGAATGGCTACTATAAGCTGTCACTATAAAAGCTGCAGGACTTAGCTCCTAGGTTCACACCCCTGCCTCCTCCTTGAGGAAGTTCATCTACACGCCATAGTGAGTCCTCAGCCCTTAGCTTTGTATATTTTGAAATAAGTAAAAACCAGAATATAATACATATTACATACTTGATCAAACTGGGGGTCTTCTCCACGTTGTAGAGATTTTGTCAATGGCTTTTCCTAGAAAGAAAAACATGTAAGAAAAATTACCAGAGGCTCTTATGTATTTCAAAAGAAAGGCCATTATTGTTAAATTTTTTCTCATCTATTTCTTCCTTTATGGGAGACAGAGATGACAGTTTTCAAATAAGAAACTCTTCTTTACTATTCAAACCTTAAAGTATAGTGTTTGATCACCACCACCGGGATTTTTGCTATTCATCTTCACATATTTGATCAAGACATTCAAATCTGAAGTAGTAATTGGCCCTATGTATTTCAATGAAAATCACATGATACAAATTAGGGAATTTATTTGAAATTTTAGTACCTATCTCAGAACTTCACAGATAATAAAAAGTTGAAAGTGACACACCATTTCAGGTCCCAAGATTTAGAAACAAAATACATTAAGTCCCCTACATATGAATGAGTTCCATCCCAAGAGAGCGTTCATAAATTCAATAAAGTTAGCCTAGGTACCCAAATAACATAATCGGCTATATAGTACTGTACTATAATAGGTTTATAATACTTGTCACACAAATAACATGTACATAAAAAACAAACAGAAAATAAAGGAAACATTTTAAATCTTACATAACCTTGAAAAGTACAGTATTACAGTACACCAGCTGGTGTACAAGGGCACGTTCACATCTTTGAAAGTTTGTATGTAGGGGACTTACCGTAGGCCTAACTATTGGTCCGGTGTTTAGGGACAGCCTACTAGTCATAGTTACTAGTGTAGGTGCTGAATTTTGAGCGTGATCTTTTGACTTGTAACGCATCCAAATCTCAGCAAGAATAAGCTGGGTAGTGACAAAGGTCCACACAAACAAATTTTCCTAACCGTGATGTCTTTGTTTACATTAGGAAGACTTCACTGACCTTTCAGGAGGGCATTTTATAACTATTTATCCTTAATGTTCTTTGACACAGATATGGAAGCTAACGCCGACCCAAATTTGGTTTAAGATTAGAAACCATGTAAAAAGTTATATATCAAAAATTAAAGCTTTACTTGAGCCAAGGTAGATGTTCTGGAAAGAGTCCGTTCACATTTTGCTGACCACAAAGACCCTTCCCTTGTCTCATTTCTCCAGTCTTCTTCGCCACATCCATGTGTATGTCTATACACGCCTAAGGCGGAGGTGTGCCCCACCCTCAGCCCCCAGGGTCTCTGTTCTTAAAAAGATGGGCTCAGTCTGGGTACACGAAGCTTAATGGAGAACGGTGTGAATTAACTGCTCTGTCTCATTTGCAAAATACACAGCTTCAAAATGCAGACTCATCATAAGTGAGGAGACTGCTGTGTTCTTAAGGGCTAATAAACGTTTTCTCTTCAGAGTATATTATCTTGAACACACAGGTGGAAGAGCAGACATCAAAAAGAAACTGAGAACAAAGAAGAGCAAATAAAGAGAGAGTCAGCTGACCGTATGAGAGCACCAACTCAGCAAATAAATTGTGAAGCATTTCCTGTGTTTTAATACCATCTGAAGCCCTTTGTAAAACAAAATACAAATGTGAAACCAAAGAAGTGAAAACAGGTGGGGCCAGGTTCCATAGACATCTTTGGAACAAACCCTGTAGAAACATTTCTATTCCTTGTTTTATTTACTCATCACCCAACAGTAATGGAGGGCTCACAAGGTGTCAAATGAGACTTAGGTGGGGATGCTGACCAGCACAGTGTTCCTGCCAGGGGGGATAAGAAGCTGAAATGCTGAGTATTACCTAGACTCATTCACCAGTCAAATCTCAGCTACTGTCACTTCCTCAGGGAAGCCTTTCACTGAGTCCTCTCCTAACACCTGCTCCACACCCCCACATGCCTGCAAAGCTCTGCGTATGTACCCTTTCATGGCACTTATTACCCTGTACAAATACACAACCAAGAGTGATCAGTGGATGGCCACCCCTAGTGACTATTCTAAGCTGCAGAAATGTAGGACCCTCTCTTTTTCCCAGCACTTAAAGTCACAGGGCAGGGCGTGGCTTGGCAATGGCTAGACAAATGCCAAATTAATCAATCATATCTCTAGGCTGAGGATGTCCAGTTTCTCCAACTAAGAGATCCTCTTACTGGCATGTGTCTGTTTTGTTGTAATAAACTTTTTAATATACTTTTCACTGTGGCAAAATACGTATGACACAAGATTGACCGTTTTAATGATTTTTAAGTGTACAATTCTGCAACAATAAGTGTTGTTCAATCTTCACCACTATTTTGAGGACCCGGTTAATGTCAGATATTTTTAAGAAATTCTCAACCACAAAAGACTTACACCCTAAACACAGAAGATATTAATTCTGTTAAGTTACTGCTATACTCCTAAGTCAAGTCCATCAGCCCATTACTTGAGTTCCATGCCCCAGTAAAACAACATATCTGTATACTGAGTTCTCCCGAACTGTTCTTACACAAATATGCTGTCTTAATCACAGTCTTTGAAGACTTAGTTTAAATGTCACTTCCAGGATTAAGCTATTCCCCACTTTCCCCAAGTAGAGTCATCTGTTGTCACATGGCACTTAGTTTGCATCTACTCTGGCCAGCATTTCCAGTGTTGTAACTTATCTGTCTCCCTACACTCCTAGTACAGAGCTGAAACTTTTCAGTAAGGTTTCTTAGATGAATATAGTCATCCCCAGGTGGTGCAGTGTTAAAACAATCTGCCTGGCAATGCAGGAGATGCAGGTTCAATCCCTGGGTCGGGAAGATCCCCTTGAGTAGGAAATGGCAACCTGCTTCAGTATTCTTACCTGGAAAATTCCATGGACAGAGGAGCCTGGAGGGCTACAGTCCATGGGGTTGCAAAGAGTCGGACATGACTGAACACACACACACACTTCGATTAGATGAATGTATCCCTATGCATTTGGAAAGATTGCTCTGGACACAGAGAATCAAGTTTACTTTTTAACATTTCCGAAGTTATCTTTGCATCAGCATAGATTTTATCAGTGTCAAGAGGTTAAAAAGTAGACCTGGGAAAGACAGCTTCATACTGGCTAAAAAGTACAGGGAAAAGGAAGAAAGAAAAAGAGAACAAAGGAAGGGAGAGGAGAATGAAAGCAAGAAGGGAAACAAACTTGCTCAAGCTCAGAAGAGTCATCTGAACACAGAGCAGTCCAACAGGCTCATGCCCACTTGAGAAAAGAGAACTGCAGAGGCATGGTTCTGCTTAAGATTCTCCCGCAGATCAGCACATGCCATCTAAGGTCTGTAAGAATCCAAGGTGTACACAGTCAAGACCAAGTAGTTCTCAAAGAGCAACAAATAAGCAGTAAAATGAGATTGTGCTTAGTTGCTCAGTCGTGTCCAGCTCTTTGAGACCCCATGGACTGTGGCCCACCAGGCTCCTCTTTCCATGGGGTTCTCCAGGCAAGAATATTGGAGTAGGTTGCCATTTCCTCCTCCAGGGGATCTTCCCAAACCAGGGATCGAACCCAGGTCTCCTGCATGGCAGGCAGAAAAACTAGATTAACACAGATTAAATAACAGGTACTTATAGAACAAGTAGAAACTGACCATGAAGGAGGAGGCTCAAAATAATGGACTCATTTGTTCAGTAAGAACAGTGTGCTTTGTATGCTTTTAAAAATTGTCTTTGTTCTGTATTTTGGTGCAAATTTACTTATTTACTAAAGGTTCATTAATTGAATTGAATTACACTTTTGTTTTTCAAAAATCATTCTAAAAAACTCAAAACTGTGGGGGTGACAAATTCCAGAAACTTCTTAGTGGTCCAAAGCTGGGAGACCTTAGCCTATAACTTGACCTTTCCCAGAAGCTCCAACTCACTGGGTTGACAGAACAGAAGGGCTGAACAAACCCAAAACATCAAGAGACTCAGCACTGAACATGAGGGATTGCAGACAGGACAAAGAAAGCAAAATGGATGCTGTCCCTCCTGATGGAAGCAAATATTATGAAACAGTCTTGACCCAAACAAAACAAACAAAAATCCGGAATCTAACCAAGTCTTTAGATACATTTCCAATTTTTAGGAAACACAGGAGTTAGAGAAGGAGTAAGAGGAATATGTTACACTAAATCACAGGGATGCAATTGGCAAGATCCAGATGGAAAGAAACTGAAGTAAAGAAAGGCACTGCTTCAATAAAAAGGTGCAAAGAGAAATGGAGGTGGAGCCTATTGATTTTTTAAAAAAGGCTATTGCACTATGTGGATTTGATCTGGATTCTGATGCAAATAATCCTTTAAGAGAAAGTACGAGATTCATGAGACCATCAGTGATTTGAACACATTAGATATCTGATAATGTTATGGGATGATTTTTAACTTTTTAGGTGTTGCAATGGTCTTGTTCAAAAAAGAATCAATCTTTTAGAGATACACTTAGAGACTGAATGAAATGGTTTCTAGTGTTTCCTGCAAATACTTCTGGGGAGGGGTGCTGGGGATGTAACAAATGGGCCATGAGTGGGTAACTGCTGAGATGATCACAGTGGTCATTACACAGTCTTCCCACTTTAGTCCATGTTTGAAATTTTCCATAAAAAAAAACAAACAAAAACTAAAAACAGGGTATCATGATGTATCACTTCGGTTATCATTAAATTTTTTTTTCAATAATGTCTCACTTTCTAAGATGGAATCAGGCACTGAAAACTGGTTTCGACAGCACTTATCCAACCCTGTGTGTGTGCTGTATGTGCTCAGTCATGTCTGACTCTCTGCGACCCCACAGACTATGGCCCGCCAGGCTCCTCTGTCCACGGGATTGTCCAGGCAGGAATACTGGAGTGGGTTGCCATTTCTTTCTCCAGGGGATCTTCCCGACCCAGGGATCGAACCCTAGTCTTCTGCGTCTCCTGCACTGGTAGGCAGATTCTTTACCACTGAGCCATCTGGGAAGCAACTCTTTATCTTTTCCCAATGGAGCTACAGAAGGAAACCCCCTTCATTTCTTCCCATTTCTAGGCAGGATCTGGTGGCGAGCATCTTGCCTGCCATGTGAAAAAGCAAGCTGCCCTTCTCAGCCTGCACGGTGGGCTTTTCTTCAAGTTTGCTTCCCTTGAATCAAAGAGCACTGCTGTCCCGACCCATCCAAGAGGATTTCGCCTGTCACGAAGAAACCAGTAGGGGTTTCGAGCACTTCCAAAGGTAAAGAGAAAGGTCTCTGTTTGTGCTTCTCACACCTCAGGATGTTCCAACCTCTCCCTCTCTTAAGAAAACACGAACTCTAAAAGCTCTCTGTGTTCATACCTGCCTAAAAAGGCCACTGACTTCTACCTCCATTTCCAAACAGTTTCAGTGCACGCTAACTACATTTTCATTTTACAGTCTTTCCACACTGGACCTCTCTGTAATCTGTAAGCAAGAGAAAAGATGGCAATAGCAGTGACGCAGACATGGCAGTGAGACAAGTCTAGAGTCTCCTTTACCAAAAGGTGGTTTATTTCGGGGATACAAGGGGCTTATTTAGTAAATAACTTTATACTTCTGAACTTTTAGTGGCCCCCCAAAATCCCCAATGTGCCCCACATAGGTAGGACTTTGCTAATTTCAAATGTTACCAATTATTACTAATCTTAAGAGATATTTCAATAAACATGCCACTCAGCAATGCCACTGGAGTTAATATGAACGTATTAAATTTGTTAAATATGTCACCAACCTTGCTTACGAGATGCTATTTTACTGTCTTTTAATTATCATGTCACAGTTCAGTGCATGGACTGTGGATTGTGAGAGATTTGACTTTGACTCCAAGGTCCCTCAGTGGATCTCACTTAACTTCTCTAAGCTTCAGTTAACTTTTAGGCAATGTAGGGATACGTGATGCCAACCTACCTCACAGAAATGCAAGATGAATGACACAGAGTACTCAATAATTGAGAGTTATTACTATTATTGAAATTCCTTTCAATACCATTATTACTAGAACTAGATAAAATTAAGATGTGTAACCTCTTTCATAATGTGCAGGAGCTGAAACTAAGTTCCACCTTTTTTCCTGGGGCAACACCCACCCCACTAACATTAATTAAACCTTTAATTTAGATTCCCTGGAAGCTTCCAAGTATAACTAGAAAGCTGCATCACAAAAAGGAGAAAAGAAACATTATAAAGGGTAATTATCCCTTTCTCTTAAAAAAAATATAACATTGTTACAACTTTAATTCTCATTATGTAATTTAGAGGAACCCTTTTAATGGTAGGATGCTAAAAAAACAACCAAATTTTTAAAAAAGAACAACAAACACCAAACTTCTCCAGTCTTGAAGCTGTAGTATGTTTGTATAACAACACATTTATGCATCACTGACTTAGGATTTTGATGTCATCATCAGTGAGATTTTATAATACATATGTGTGTTCTTCCCTGATAGCTCAGTAGGTAAAGAATCCGCTTGCAATGCAGAAGACCCCAGTTCGATTTCTGGGTCAGGAAGATCTGAGGAGAAGGGATAGGTTACCCACTTCAGTATTCTTGGGCTTCCCTTGTGGCTCAGCTGGTAAAGAATTCGCCCACAAATGCAAGAGACCTGGGTTCGATCCCTGGGTTGGGAAGATCCCCTTGAGAAGGGAAAGGCTACCCATTCCAGTATTCTGGCCTGGAGAATTCCAAAGGGGTCACAAAGAGTCGGACACAACTGAGCGACTTTCATTTTCACCAGTGACAGACTTTATTTTTGGGCTCCAAAATCACTGCAGATAGTGACTACAGCCATGAAATTAAAAGATGCTTGCTCCTTGGAAGAAAAGTCACAACCAACCTAGATAGCATATTAAAAAGCAGAGACTACTTTTCCAACAAAGGTCCATCTAGTCAGAGCTATGGTTTTTCCAGTAGTCATGTATGGATGTGAGAGTTGGACTATAAAGAAAGCTGAGTGCCAAAGAGTTGATGGTTTTGAATGGTGGTGTTGGAGAAGACTCTTGAGAGTCCCTTGGACAGCAAGGAGATCCAACCAGTCCGTCTTAAAGGAAATTGGTCCTGAAAGTATTCATTGGAAGAACTGATGCTGAAGCTGAAACTCTAATTCTTTTGCCACCTGATGTGAAGAACTGACTCACTGGAAAAGATCCTGATGCTGGGAAAGATTGAAGGCAAGAGAAGGGGACAACAGAGGATGAGATGGTTGGATGGCATCACCGACTCAATGGATATGAGTTTGAGTAAACTCCGGGAGTTGGTGATGGACAGGGAGGCCTGGCGTGCTGCAGTCCATGGGGTTGAAAAGAATCAGACATGACTGAGCGACTGAACTGAACTGACTGAAGTAGTTAACAGAAAATTTTCAGAGCTGAACTTCTGCAGCTGGGATTTCTTTCCTTTACAAGAACACGGGATGGGGGGGGCAGTAATGAGCAGTGAGCTGGCCCCTTCAGAGCAGAGAATGCTGCTCAAGCATTTCATCTAGAACCACCACCTGCAGCGGCAGGCACTCTCCTCAGGCTGAACCAAAGAAAACAGGGTTCAAAACATCCTCATCTCTGACACGCTTTTTGTTTCCATTAGATATTATTTGTGCCAACTTTGACCCAACCTTGGAAACATACCTAAGGCACAAGCCCAAGAAGCTCCAGTTCAGAATATTGGCCATTTCGCCCACAGAAGTCTCTCCCTACACGAGGGGCAATCAGGGACCCAGGGCTTGGAGTCACCTTGGATAACCTCTGTATCTTGATGCCTGCAGGGATCACTGAACTTCTACTGGAAGAATCAGCCCTCAGTTCATCCACAGGTAAAAATGAGCATTACTTCAAGCCAACCTGATTAGCTCGCTAATAAGAATTCATAAGCACTAATTAAAACCATTCAGATCTAATGGAAGAAGGGGCTTCAGTTCAGTTCAGTCACTCAGTCGTGTCCAGCTCTTTTCGACCCCATGGACTGCAGCACGCCAGGCCTCCCTGTCCATTGCCAACTCCTGGAGTTTACTCAAACTCATGTCCATTGAGACGGTGATGCATCCAACCACCTCATCCTCTGTCATCCCCTTCTCCTCCTGCCTTCAATCTTTCCCAGCATCAGGGTCTTTTCAAATGAGTCAGCTCTTTGTATCAGGTGGCCAAAGGAGTGAAGTTTCAGCTTCAGCATCAGTCCTTCCAATGAATATTCAGGACTGATTTCCTTTAGGATGGACTGGTTGGATCTCCTTGCTGTCCAAGGGACTCTCAAGAGTCCTCTCCAACACCACCATTCAAAACCATCAATTCTTTGGCACTCAGCTTTCTTTATAGTCCAACTGTCACATCCATACATGACTACTGGAAAAACCATAGCTTTGATTAGATGGACCTTATTGGTAAAGTAATGTCTCTGCCTTTTAATATGTTGTCTAGGTTGGTCATAACTTATCTTCCAAGGAGCAAGCATCTTTCAATTTCATGGCTGCAGTCAATTAAAAGTGCTTGCTCCTCGGAAGAAAAGGGGCTTACAGGAACAGATGAAACTGGGTTTCCTTTCGTTCTATTCAGTTACTAAATGGATTTCTTGAAATAAGACAATACATGCTGATTCTTAAACAAAATATTGAGAAAAATCCTGAGATCAAGAAAATGATAGAGAACATCTCAAATCAGCTACAGGTACCAGCAAGTAATGGAAGCCCACTCTAGTATTCTTGCCTGGAGAATCCCACGGAAAGAGGAGCCTGGTGGGCTACAATCCATAGGGTCCCAAAAGAGTTGGACACGACTGAGCAACTAACACTTCCACTTCTCAACAGCAAGTGAGATGCTGCCTGGTACCCTGGGATGTGAAATGAGAAGGTAGATTCAAATCTGGAGGAATATTTTGCATTTGTTCTAAAAATTAAAAAACTCTTGAGAGAATCTGTCCTATTTGCAGCTGGCTTTGCACATTTCAGAGGAGTCAGTTTCTCCAACAAACCTAACAGTTTCTAGGACAAATCCATTATTTGAACACCAGAAGGGAAACCTCAATTAAAATTATTTACAAAGTTAATATTCATTTTAATTGAACAAAAGAGAAGCTCCCACAGGCTTTAAAAAAAAAACAACTATGGCTGCTGCTGTTGCTAAGTCGCTTCAGTCGTGTCCGACTCTGTGCAACCCCATAGATGGCAGTCCACCAGGCTCCGCTGTCCCTGGGATTCTCCAGGCAAGAATACTGGAGTGGGTTGCCATTTCCTTCTCCAATGCATGAAAGTGAAAAGTGAAAGTGAAGTCGCTCAGTAATGTCTGACTCTTCGTGACTCCATGGACTGCAGCCCACCAGGCTCCTCCACCCATGGGATTTTCCAGGCAAGAGTACTGGAGTGGGGTGCCATTGCCTTCTCCTTAAACTACGGCAGCTACCAAGAAATTTAAGATGCTACCTTCTCTCATCTTTTTCTGGCTTACATTCTATTTTCTTGGTATTTTGACTTTTTTTGTCCCAACATATCCCAACTGTGCAGGGGCTTCCCAGGTGGCACAGTGGTAAAGAACCCACCTGCCAATGCAGGAGACATGGGTTCAATCCCTGTGTTGGGAAGATCCCTTGGAATAGGAAATGGCAACCCACCCCAGTACTCTTGTCTGGAGAATCCCATGGAGGGAGGAGCCTAGTAGGCTGCAGTCCATGGGGTCACAAAGAGTTGGACACAATCCGGTCCCATCACTTCATGGGAAATAGATGGGGAAACAGTGGAAACAGTGTCAGACTTTATTTGGGGCGCCAAAATCACTGCAGATGGCGACTGCAGCCATGAAATTAAAAGACGCTTACTCCTTGGAAGGGAAGTTATGACCAACCTAGATAGCATATTCAAAAGCAGAGACATTACTTTGCCAACAAAGGTTCGTCTAGTCAAGGCTATGGTTTTTCCTGTGGTCATGTATGGATGTGACAGTTGGACTGTGAAGAAGGCTGAGCACCGAAATATTGATGCTTTTGAACTGTGGTGTTGGAGAAGACTCTTGAGAGTCCCTTGGACTGCAAGGAGATCCAACCAGTCCATCCTAAAGGAGATCAGCCCTGAATATTCATTGGAAGGATTGATGCTGAAGCTGAAACTCCAGTACTTTGGCCACCTCATGTGAAGAGTTGACTCATTGGAAAAGACTCTGATGCTGGGAGGGATTGAGGGCAGGAGGAGAAAGGGACGACAGAGGATAAGATGGCTGGATGGCATCACTGACTCGATGGACATGAGTCTGAGTGAACTCTGGGAGTTGGTGATGGACAGGGGGGCCTGGAGTGCTGCGATTCATGGGGTCGCAAAGAGTCACACACAACTGATCGACTGAACTGAACTGAGCACACACACACACATCCCAATTGTGCATGCCACATCCACTGAGTGGACATTTACACATGGATGCATCTTTCCCTGCCTCCTCTGGGACCTTGAATCATCAATCAGCTCTTCACTCCGCAAAGGTCAGTCTCCCTTGCCCTGCTCTCCTGGCTCTTGTGCTCACTTAGAACTTTTCATCTTAGCCTTCACCACACTTCCATCTCTGGCTACTGCTTTCTTTCTACTCCCTTCTCATCCTTAGTTCTCCAATGAGTGATCTACACTTTCAGTCTTGCCCTTCCTCTCCAACTCTTTCTTCAACCACCTGCAATCTGACCTTGTGTCATCACTAAAAAACTGGGCCCCTAGAAGCCCAGTGACTTCCCAAACAACAAATCTGGCGGCCATCTCTCAGCACTTTTCTTTTTGGAATTCTTAGCTGCAGTGAAACACTACTGCTGATTCCTTTTTCTACCCAATTCCTTCCATCCCCCACTTTTTCTCCTCCGAATTCTTTAGATATCCTTTCTCTGTGTTCCTCACAGGCTGGTCTTTCTCCTCAAATGTTTATGTTAACCAGGGATGCTGCTGGGGATGTGAAATCAATCATGTTCTGATTTATCTTCTGATAAGACTACGGTTTTTCCGGTAGTCACATCTGGATATGAGAGTTGGATCATAAGGAAAGCTGAGCGCCAAAGAATTGATGCTTTCAAATTGTGCTGGAGAAGACTCTGCAAGGAGATCAAACTGGTCAATCCTAAAGGAAATCAACCCTGAATATTCACTGGAAGGACTGATGCTGAAGCTCCAATACTTTGGCCACCTGATGCGAAGAACTGATTCACTGGAAAAGACCCTGATGCCAGAAAAGGTTCAAAGCAAAAGGAGAAGCAGGCAGCATAGGATGAGATGGTTAGACAGTATCACTGACTCGGTGGATGTGAATTTGGGTTAACTCTGGGAGATAGTGGAAGATAGAGGAGTCTGGCATGCTGCAGTCCATGGTGTCACAAAGACTCAGACATGACTCAGCGTCTGAACACTACCACCACCACCACATCACAAACACACACACACCCTTCTCAGACTAACCAAGCCACCTCTTGTCAAAGAAATTCTACCCGTAGTACCAGGTTCATTTATTCCACCACACTTTCCCTGATCACTCCTATAAGAAGTGATAGAGGTTTCACTCTTACATAGCTCTTTTGCTGTTCTTTAGTTCCTGGGTACCTAACAAAAGCCATCCTGGTTATTCTCATACATTTCCCTTCTCAAGTCAACTAGAGCTTGAACTTTGAAGTCAATCAAACCAGGATTTGAATCAGGACATTAAGCCCAACTACACCACCTTTGGTACATCTTACTAAATCTCCCAAGTTCGGCTTCTCTGACCAAAAAACTACGGAGGCCTTGAGTATAGTGGTTAACAGCAAGACTCCAGGAGATGGATGGTCTGTGCTGAGTCCCAACCCCATCATGTACTGTGTGACTTTTGACAAGTTGCTTCCTTGTATGTGAAGTGGGGCATAAGAGTACCTACTGATCCCATGATGCTGATGTGAAAATTAGGTGAGTTGATATGATTCAACTATTAAGAACAGTGCCTGCACTCAATAGGTACTATACAGAAGGATGAACTATTATTATTATTGCCCATGTGCTAGGGTTAAGGTTAAAACTAGTGCATCTGAAACGTGACAGAAAAGCCCCAAAATAAAAACCTGTCTTATTCTTCTTTGTATAATGCATAGTCTCAAGTACAATCACTTGCACTTGAAAGTTAAAAAGCAGTGTCTGTCTATCTGTAAGCTACTTTCACAACACTTTATATAATATACATTAGTATAATTGTTAGCATGACCTGTGAAAATCAAGACTTGTGCTGGTTACTCAAAAATACAGAAAACAAACTTATGGTTACTAAAACGAGAAGGGAGGAGGGGATAATAAAAGCTTGGGATTGGAGATATACATTACTATATGTATTAAATAATACACATAAAAATACAAGGATCTACTGTATAGCACATGGAACTATATTCAGCATCTTATAATAAGCTATAATGGGAAAGAATCTTAAAAAGAATAAGAAAAAAAAAAAAGACTTGCGTTGGTCAAAATTGTGCTCAAACATTCTGTTTTGACCCAAAGACCATTTAAAGGTAACTAAGTATTAATAAGCACATTGTGGTCGCTGGTGTGGTTCATTCGCTCAACTGTGTCCAACTCTTTACAGTATATACATTAAATGGAATTCTACTCAACAATAAAGATGAATGAGTTACTGATTAATAATAAATGGATACTGCCTCAAATGTACTATGCTCAGTGAAAATCAGACACAAAAGAGTACACCCTATGTGGCTTCCATTTATATAAAAGTCTAGAAACTGGGAATTAACCTCCACACAGATCAATAGTTGCTCGAGGCCCCAGGTGGTGCTATGGGCCTGCACAGGGCCTCAGCAAACTCCTAAGGATTATGGAAACATTCTGGATCTGGATGGTGGTGATGCTGACATGGGTGTGCAAATTTGTCAAAATTCATCAAATCATAGATTTTAATCCCATGTAGCTTATTGTATATAAATTGTACTTTAATGATACTGATTTAAAGTAAACCTCTTCACTGAGTGAATGAGAAGAATCCCTCATCTGTCTGAAAGGCATTTTATTTTCTTGAAGACCAAAGGGAGGAGGGTAGGCAATTCTGTTAAAAACCACCTGATAAAAAACAATCCTGATAAAAAATAGCACGAAGAGTGCAGGGAATGCTGCCACTCGGCCATTTGTGAATCAGAATTTGGCTTGACTCATGGGTAAGCATTTTCCTTCCTCTGAAGGTTCCACAGTCCATTAAGTATCTTGAATTTTGGTTTTACTCATGAGACCAAACAGGCAATTTCATATGCAGTATTCTCATGATCATCGTTATATATGTTCATTACATACCCAGATTTGTGCAGGCAATCAAAACTTCCCAGCTAAAACTGAAATGACCCAGTTACCTTAACCAAGGAAAAAAAGGCATGGTTTTCTGGTAAAATAAAAACTCCAGAAGATAAAGATTTGGAAAAAAAGTAGATCAAAATCTACTCACTCTTTTAAAGTGCTATTAACCGGCAGTGTCTGGAATTAGTAGTGGGTATTGTACAGCTTTGTGAACACTCACTGAATTGCACAAAATGATGAACTTCATGGTATGTGAAAGTGAACAGGAAAGTCGCTCAGTCGTGTCTGACTCTTTGTGACCCCATGGACTGTAGCCCGCCAAGCTCCTCTATCCACGGACTTCTCTAGGCAAGAATACTGGAGTGGGTAGCCGTTCCCTTCTCCAAGGGATCTTCCCAACCCAGGGATTGAACCCAGGTCTCCTACATTGCAGGTGGATTCTTTACCATCTGAGCCACCAGGGAAGCCCTCATGGTATGTGAAGTGAAAGTCACTCAGTCCTGTCCAACTCTTTGTCACCTCATGACCTCATGGACTATACAGTCCATGGAATTCTCCAGGCCAGAATACTGAAGTGAGTGGCCATTCTTTTCTCCAGGGGATCTTCCCAACCCAGGCATAGAACCCATGTCTCCCACATTGCAGGTGGATTCTTTACCAGCTGAGCCACCAGAGAAGCCCAAGAATCCTGGAGTGGGAAGCTTATCCCTTCTCCAGTGGATCTTCCCGACCCATGAATTGAACCAGGGTCCTCTGCATTGCAGGTGGATTCTTTACCAACTGAGCTACTAGGGAAGCCCTCATTAAAAAAGCAATACTTACATGTTAGGTCAAACAAAAAACTATTTAAAGATTATATTACCTAACCTTCCACAAACTTCTATAACTACAACCTATGAATTGAGTAGAAATTCCTAAAATTTGAAAATACCATCAAATGGAATGCTGACTTTTAAGAATCACTGAAGTTGGAAATATTAGATATACATGTAAATGGAAATAAAAAATACCTAATAAAATATGTCTTCTTGTTAATGCATGACTTTTAGAATTTTAGCCAGTTAAAATTACTATGGTGCTGAAGACTACTGCTGCCTGAAACTGTATCACTGACTTTCAGGAAAGTCAAATGCAAAATACTGTGTGGAAACATAGCAGTATTAGATCATAGTGATTTTAAGAATGGGCCTTCAATGTTTATTATGTCACATTAATGAACTTACTTTTATTGGTATTTTCTGTCACTTTAAAAATGATGTATTTTCAAATGATCTTTTGTGTTAAAACGATATCTCTATAAGCAGTAAAGCTAAGCATATAATCAAAAAGGCTAGACTGGAGATAACTTGAGGAACAACATTCCCCTGGTTTTGTATTCTCAAAAAGAAGCAGCTTTGATCATCTTCTCATAGTCACTGGCCATAAAAATTATAGCCTCACTCATGAATGAATTGAACTGGATATTGTTACATTGAAATAAAAAGCTCTCTGGTGCTTTTTTCTTTTTTTTAAAATGACTTCATGATACTTTCCATATGGTTTATTGGCTGTAAGGTTCAATCGAACTTTCACTCTCATGGTATACTAAATTTCATTTCATGGCCGAAAAAGCCCATTTAACAGTCACAAAGAACAGCTTTTCATCTGTATCAATCCAAGAATATTCCTAACAAGGCAAACAAACTTCAAGTTGAACAGTACACGGAAAAAAAGTGAGTTTGTGAGCTCACTGGAAAGATCACGTCATTCAGCCGCCCAGTGCAACCTTTCAATGATTATGTCTGGTTTCAGCTACTAATAGAATTTTGTTTCTGGCTTAGGGTGAGTTTTCAGATTCCTGGTGAAAGTCTTACTAGATTAAGTAAAGGGTGCCAGGTTGAGCTGCTTTGCTAAGAAAAAGCTATTTTAAAAGTTATATATTTATTTATAACTTGGAAAATAATCCAGTACTTTGTCAAGAGTGATATAAATATTTCTTATCTGACCTGAATTGTTTCTTAGTCTCCTTAAAGGACAGCACTGCTTTAATTCTATCTCTATACTCAGTAGGAAAGTAAATCTAGAAATTATTTTTATTCTTTTCACATTTCCCTTATTAGGTTTGTTGAGCAAGAGTCTCTACTAAGAGAAGTTTGGATAAAAACACTAGCTGGTTGTCCTTCTGGAAAGCTAACTTGAATCCACAGTGCAGAGAGATACTAAAGGTGCTCTTTCTGCTATTTGCACATCTTTAGATGACATCTGTGTAACATCTGGTTGTCAGACTGGCATATGCAACAATGAGAAAAAAAACACCCCACCAATTTGCAAATTCTGATCATGATGAAATATTATCTTGAAATGTCAACACTGAGGTTAGTGACTGGCTATCAGCCTTCCCTAGTGGCTCAGTTGGTAAAGAATCTGCCTGCAATGCAGGAGACCCAGGTTCGATCTCTGGGTTGGGAAGATCCCCTGGAGAAGGGCATGGCATCAGACTCTAGTATTCTTGCTTGGAGAATTCCATGGGCGGAGGAGCCTGGTGGGTTACTGTCCGGGGGTTGAAAGAGTTGGACACAGCTGAGCGACTAACACTTCTCTTCATCAGGCTATAAGCATGACTAATTATAATAGTTTTCATGAAAATCCACCATATAAAGATCCCAATTTAATTAGAGACAGTAATTCTGTCCTTCAATTAGTACAGCAGGATTTCCTAATTCACAAATTCCTTAAATATTAAAAATAAAAGTTCCTGATGAAAGGATCTGATATCTTCTGATATCTAGACATCAGCAGACAACTGAGGTATCTGAAGAGGTGAAACACAAGACCACAGCAGAATGTTCAATCCATGTACAGGCCAGAGGCACCAGAACAAACGAAAAAGAGCTCTTTTATAACTACAAACAGACTACAGAACAACCGTAGTCTCTTGGCTCTTGTCAGATCCGGTCTGAAATCCTAAGAGGAGGTTGGGTGAGTGTGTATTTCACTTACAAAAGGCTATGCTTCCTTACAGCCACTCACTGTCTTCCTTACAGCCTCACTGTCCAAAGACTCTTGAGAGTCCCTTGGACAGTGAGGAGATCAAACCAGTCAATCCTAAAGGAAATCAATTCTGAATATTCATTGGAAGGAATGACGCTGAAGCTCCAAAACTTTGGCTACCTGATGCAAAGAGTCAACTCATTGGAAAAGAGTGATGCTGGGAAACACTGAGGGCAGGAGAAGGCAGCAACAGAGGGTGAGATGGTTGGATAGCATCACCAACTCAATGGACGTGAGTTTGAACAAACTCTGGGAGATAGTGAGGGACGGGGAAGCCTGGCGTGCTGCAGTCCATGGGGTTGCAGAGTTGGACACAACTGAGCAACTTCACTTTCACTTTTCACTTTCATGCCTTGGAGAAGGAAATGGCAACCCACTCTAGTGTTCTTGCCTGGAAAATCCCATGGATGGAGGAGCCTGGTGGGCTGCAGTCCATGGGGTCACGAAGAATCAGACATCACTGAGCAACTTCACTTTCACTTTTCACTTTCATGCATTGGAGAAGGAAATGGCAACCCACTCCAGTGTTCTTGCCTGGAGAATCCCAGGGACGGGGGAGCCTGGTGGGCTGCCGTCTATGGGGTTGCACAGAGTCGGACTCGACTGCAGCGACTTAGCAGCAGCAGCAAGCAACTGAACAACAGAAATTCCCTGACTTGTGTCTCTTATGTTAGCAAACCAGCTGTGCTTAGTTGCTCAGTCGTGTCCGATTCTTCGGAACCCCATGGACTCTCGCCCGCCAGGCTCCCCTGTCCATAGGGCTTGCCTAGGCAAGAACATTGGTGGGTTGCCATGCCCTCCTCCAGGGGATCTTCTTGACCCAGGGATCGAATCCAGGTCTCCTGCATTGCAGGCAGATTCTTTACCATCTGAGCCACCAGTGAAACGAACAAGTTAGGTCCCATCATGTGATTATTAAGACTCCCTCCTGCATCCCTCAGTTAGCATCTCTATGACTGTCTGTCACCCCTCACCTAGGCTCCAAGCTCAATACAGGGATACTATTGCCTCCATTAACTGTTTTGTGAGCAGAGGCTACCAAGACTTGAGCAATTCCAAAAATAAAACCTTCCCAATGTCACATGGGTTTTCATCTGAAAAGTGTTTTTAAATACCAGACTGTTACAGGACGGCAAGCTCTGCTCAGTTCTAGGCTCTAATGAAGGACAGGATAAAAGGGGTGTGTTCTCTGAGGTGATGCAGGTCTTTTCCTCTTTCCAGGTATCAGAGAATAAATCACTTGCTTTCTAAGTCTTAGGTGAGTCAGAATTTCTTATTATTATTATTGGCATTGTATGCTGATAGACTGTAGATCTGGATGAAAACTCTGCTCCGTACCTGGTTTCGCTTCACTGCAGCTCCCGGCTAAGACAATGGTGGCTTTAACCTGAGTGGATGCACTGGGATGTGACTTATTCACTCAGAGATGTGGAGAGTTAATGCTTACATTTGTTATGTACACCAGAGGTAAAACTGGGCTTGACTCTAAACATTTCATAAAAGAAAAAACCATGATGAATCACACTTAAGTGACTTTGTTGGAAGCACAGGCTGGTAGCAGAGCTCTGATGAAAAACCAAGTTTCCTGTGTATTGGCCAAATTACAGGAAGGAGGGTGGACAGAACAAGCAGTCTGAGAAGTGTGGTTGAAGATTCTTGAAGGCACACACTTCTGGTTATTACATACGTATGTTCTGAGGACATAAGGTACAGCAGGGTGACTACAGCTGACAATACCGAGTTGAAAGTTGCAAAGAGAGTAAATCTCAAGAATTCTCAGGCTTCCCTGGTGACTCAGTAGTAAAGAATCTGACTGGCAACGCAGGAGACATGGGTTCTATCTCTGGTCCACGAAGATCACACATGCCTTGGGGCAACTAAGCCTATGCACCACAATGACTGAGCCTGTGCTCTAGAGCCCGGGAACCACAACTCCTGAAGCCCAGGGCCTGTGCTCTGCAACAAGAGAAGCCACTCCAGTGAGACTAGAGAGTAGTCCCTGCTCTTCCCAACTAAAGAAAAGCCCATGCAGCAACAAAGACCCACCACAGAGAGAAATAACTAATTTCCAAAAGTTCCTTTAAAATAGGATTACATTAAAAACTTCTCATCACACACACACACACACACACAAACTGTAACCATGTAAGGAATGGATGTTGACTAAACTTATTGTGGTGATCATTTTATAAGATATATATGACATTGGCATGCTGTACATCTGAAACCAATACAATGTTACGTACCAATTTTATCTCAATAAAACAGGAAACATCAGTTTGATTAGATGACTAATAAAATTAGATTATTTTTCCTTCTGAGGTTTTCAACACATTTAAATACATGAGTGAGAGAAAGGAACGTTCTTGAAATTTTCCGAACGTGTTTTACTTAGCTGAGTAGTCCAGCCTTTTACTTTTCAGGCCGTTGGCTTCCCAACACTACAGTGTTCCTACTTGTCTCCCAGATCCCTACGCTCAAGACGCTGTGAAATTTCCTCTTGGAAAGCCTTGGAAAACCATTCTACGTAGATCCACTTCAAATCCCTGGTTTCACTTCCTAAGTCCTCACAAGGTACACCCACATAAACCTCAAGTATTGATATTTTGCTGGCTCTAAGGTGAGAGAGCAGGGGTGTTGCCTTGTCATATAAACTTTTGTTAGTTTGCCTCGTCACCTCTCAGAGCTTAAGTCCCTAAAGAATCTACACCAGTTCTGCCCAAATCAGCTTTGGCTATGCCTTTCTCATCGCCAAGGTGGAGTTCAGAACAACCACCTGACAATGACAGGGCATGGCCACAGCAGGCAGCCAGCCACTCTGCTCAAGCCTCGACTCCTCCTGAACAGCACAGCGAGGAAGCCCCAGGATGACCGCCAGAGAAACACACTAGGGGATTTACTTAGTTGATACCAGTTTCTAGGCGACCATGAGAATCATGGTGATGGTGACAATGCAGCATCTGGCAGGTGCTAGGAATTATGTCAGAGCTCCACCTATTACCCTGACTTCTCTCATCCACCCACGAGCTGCTGCTGCTGCTGCTGCTAAGTCGCTTCAGTCGTGTCCGACTCCATGCGACCCCATAGACGGCAGCCCACCAGGCTCCCTCGTCCCTGGGATTCTCCAGGCAAGAACACTGGAGTGGGTTGCCATTTCCTTCTCCAATGCATGAAAGTGAAAAGTGAAAGTGAAGTCGCTCAGTGATGTCTGACTCTTCGTGACCCCATGGACTGCAGCCCACCAGGCTCCCCCGTCCCTGGGATTTTCCAGGCAAGAACACTAGAGTGGGTTGCCATTTCCTTCTCCAATGCATGAAAGTGAAAAGTGAAAGTGAAGTCGCTCAGTGATGTCTGACTCTTCACGACCCCATGGACTGCAGCCCACCAGGCTCCTCAGTCCATGGGATTTTCCAGGCAAGAGTACTGGAGTGGGGTGCCATTGCCTTCTCCCACCCACGAGCTAGGCTCTTGCAAATGAGGAAAAAAGGAGAGGGACTGACTGGCCTTCCAACACTAAAGAGGTGGAATCAGGATTCGAATTCAGATCAGCCTGGATGAAAAGCTGCTTTGTTTTCAGCTTTATCTCTTCTCGCCCATTAAATCTCCAAAGTCAAGATTATGGGAGCTAATGAATTCTGAAAGGCTGGAGAGTCTTGATTTTTTGGAAAAGAGTTTTTTGAGAAGGTAATCGCCTGTGACTCCTAGTGACAGATGCTATATAAATGGAGAGACGCAGAGATAATGAAAGCGTATACTCTGAGGCTTAGTCTGACCGCTAAGAGTCAACCTGACGCTCCTCTCCACACACTGCTTGGGTGAAGTGGGAGCAGCAACCATATAAGTGAATAATAAGGTGTCCTTAGATGGCCCAAGGCTGAAGGCTAAGAATTAACGTCTACTCAGCAGACTGTAGGGCTTTCATCTGCTGAGCGGTACAAAGGACAGAACAAAATCCATTATTATCAGTTCAGAGGTTGGCAAGATGACCCTGAGAAACATACAGGATCCTACATTCTTTTTGAACTACCATATTAATATTTTTTCATCCATTCATCTATCCATTCCTTTTATTCATATACTTATTCATTAAAAAAAAAACACTTACTGTCTACTGTGTATAAAGGAGACTTTCTAGACATGGAGATATATGTGTATTTGTATGTGTGCGTGTGTAGATAAGACACAGTAATGCCTGTAAGGAACATAAAGGATAGTAAAGTGCATCTTTTTTCCTTTCTTTCTTTTTTATGGCCACTCCCTATGGCTTGTGAGATCTTAGTTCCCTGACCAGGGATTGAATCTGGACCCTCAGCAGTGAAAGCAGTCCTAACTGCTGGTCCTCCAGTGAATTCCTAAATTCTTCAACTTAAAAAAGAATTCCTGTATCCTTCACCCCTACTCATCATAAAAATATACATTTTATATCAAGGTCTGGTAGATATACACACAACTGAAAGTTTCATAAAATAACATGTACCCTTAAAACCTATAATGTCCTGACATTTTTCTATTCTATTCTATTTCTATTCTAATCTATTCTAATACTCTTATTTAATGAAGCCAGATTGCTTGAGATAATGATACGGTGGTTCAGATAGAGACTTACAGGTACATATATCCACATCTGTATAATTGTGTGGAGTCAGGGAAGAAATCAAATAACCTTTCCAGATGATGAGGTATTTGAGTTGGGCCTTGAAAGATGAAGGCAGGATGAAGAGCTAAGGGTATTCCAGGAAGAGGGGCCAGTGGGCTATACACATGCTGACAGGCAAGCACATCCTTTCTATCTCCCATCCACGCTAGACCACTCACTCCTGAAGGTGTCATTGACTTTTAGCATCTGTCCTCTGGTCCTCCATCATCCTCACCTGAAAACCTGCTCTCCTTTGACTCCACCTATACAAATCATCAGTTCAGTTGCTCAGTTCAGTTCAGTCACTCAGTCGTGTCCGACTCTTTGCAACCCCATGAATCACAGCACGCCAGGCCTCCCTGTCCATCACCAACTCCCAGAGTTCACTCAGACTCACGTCCATCGAGTCAGTGATGCCATTCAGCTATCTCATCCTCTGTCATCCCCTTCTCCTCCTGCCCCCAATCCCTCCCAGCATCAGAGTCTTTTCCAATGAGTCATCTCTTCGCATGAGGTGGCCAAAGTACTGGAGTTTCAGCTTTAGCATCATTCCTTCCAAAGAAATCCCAGGGCTGATCTCCTTCTGGTTGGATCTCCTTGCAGTCCAAGGGACTCTCAAGAGTCTTCTCCAACACCACAGTTCGAAAGCATTAATTCTTCAGTGCTCAGCCTTCTTCACAGTCCAACTCTCACATCCATACATGACCACAGGAAAAATCATAGCCTTGACTAGACGAACCTTTGTTGGCAAAGTAATGTCTCTGCTTTTGAATATGCTATCTAGGTTGGTCATAACTTCCCTTCCAAGGAGTAAGCGTCTTTTAATTTCATGGCTATAGTCACCATCTGCAGTGATTTTGGCGCCCCCCAAAATAAAGTCTGACACTGTTTCCACTGTTTCCCCATCTATTTCCCATGAAGTGATGGGACCAGATGCCATGATCTTCGTTTTCTGAATGTTGAGCTTTAAGCCTGTCCAACTCTTTGTGACCCCATGGACTGCAGCACATCAGGCCTGTCCATCACCAACTCCCGGAGTTTACTCAAACCCATGTCCATCGAGCTGGTGATGCCATCCAACCATCTCATCCTCTGTCGTCCCTGTCTCCTCCTGCCTTCAATCTTTCCCAGAATCAGGGTCTTTTCCAATGAGTCAGTTCTTCCCATCAGGTGGCCAAAGGATTGGGGTTTCACCTTTAGCATCAGTCCTTCCAATGAATGTTCAGGACTGATTTCCTTTAGGATGGACTGGTTGGATCTCCTTGCAGTCCAAGGGACTCTCAAGGGTCTTCTCCAACACCACAGTTCAAGAGCTTCAATTCTTTGGCACTCAGCTTTCTTTATAGTCCAACTCTTACATCCATACATGACTATTGAGAAAAACCATAGCTTTGACTAGACAATCTCCTCACTCTTCCTTTTATTCATCTTGGGGTCACCCCATCTTGCCATGGGAATGTTTGCTTGTATAGGAACCTCACAATGCAAAGACCCACCCTGTCCTTATCTGCATGAAAGGCAAATCAAGAATTCTGTAGAGGGCCCTGGCAGGATAATAGACCAAGATAATGCAAAGGTTCACAGGATATAAACACTTGAAAATGGTGAGTGGAATATAGGACTTTTTAAAGTGAAGAAATGAGTCCACAAGAAAGGAAAAGGGAAATGAAAAGCAGAAAGATAGGAGGTGATACAGTGGATGCACAGAGGGAGGACTACTGGTCTCATTATGCCGGAGGCTTTTTGTTGTTGTCCATTTGGGGACAGGAAACAAAGCTGTGAACCTTGAGAGGTGGGGCACTAGAGATAAGATGCCCACATAACGTGTGGTCCTCAACAAGGAAACAGTGGGCTAGGGACAAATCTATGTACTGGCACAAGAAGATGAAAAGATATTCCAATGGTCCCTGCCTCAGTTCTAGGTAAATACAACAAAATCCTCCCCAAGAATTTTAAACCACAGTCTTAAAAGAGTTTGGAGCTTATATTTGTATCACCTTCCAGGTACAGAAATTCCCAAACCAAGAAATTAATATAATATTTGGCCCAAGACAGTGAAGATTCTGGGGCTAACCTAAGAGAGGACACAAACAAAAATGTATGTTTAAGGTGATCAAAGACACAACAGAAGTTCTAAACATAAGGTACCCCTCAAATTAAAAAAAGTCCTCACCTAAATAGATTTTAAAACATACTTCTAGAAATAAAACATTATATCACTAAAGTTATAACTCTCATTGGACACGTTATACAACAGATTAGACACTGCCCAAGAGTTGTCATGGTTTAGCTGCTAAGCCATGTCTGACTCTTTGGTGACCCTATGGACTATAGCCCATCAGGCTCCTCTGTCCATGAAATTTCTCAAGCAAGAATATTGGCGTGGATTACCATTTCCTTCTCCAGAGTATCTTCTCAACCCAGGGATTGAACCTGTGTCTCCTGCATTGAAAGGTGGATTCTTTACCACTGAGCCACCAGGGAAGTCCTATAGCCTGAGAGAGGATTAATAAATTGAAGATTAGACCTGAGGAATTGACTCAGAATACAGCAGCAAGATAGAGGGGTAGAAATAATTAAAGAAGGGTAAAAAGACAGGTAATAGAGCAATGTGTATCTAATATGAATGCCAGAAAAAAAGAGGAAAAGTGGAGAAGTGGTAATCTTCAAATAATTAATGGCTAAGAATTTTCCAAAACTGATGAAAAACATGAGCCTTCAATTTAAGAAGCATAAAGTCTCAAACAGGAAAATAGAAATAAATCCACATCTCAACACAGAGTGTAGTGAAGCTGCAGAAAGCTATAGACAAAGCAAAAAAAACACAAAAACATAAAAGCAGACAGAGAAAAAAGTAAATAATCCACAAACAAATAGCAAATCAACCAGACTGTTCAACAGCAGTGCTAGAGGCAACATGGTGAAACTTATTGGCAAAAGTCTGGAAGGAGGATAAATGTGAAACTAGAATTCTATTCTCAGCTGAAATATCACTGCTCATTCAGGGGAAAATCCAAGCGTCTGAGATAAACTAAACCAAGTGGTTTACCCGCCACTGATTATACCTTAAAGAACTATAAAAAGATACACTTTGGGAAAAATAAATTTGAAACCAGAGGAAAAGAGCAGGAGGCAAGAGGGACAGCAGCTGCTACTTGCTGTTTTCTGTACTTTCTCTGTTTTGAGATAAAAGTATAAAAAATTACAGATGACCCAACTGACCTTGTTTAAAACACTGCTTGGGAAAAGTGAAATAATAGTAAGACCAGCCAGGAGCAAATGCTATCAAATGACCTCATAAAGCAACAGAAATTGAGTAAAATTATTGACTTATCCATAAATATTAATGAATATGACCTGAGCATCTTTTAGGTATGAAGAACAATATTGCTAAACTGGTGAAACATCTTTAACAAGAAAAAAAATCTAATATTTTATCTTCATGGAACATCTTTGTTTCCTGTCCTTTCCCCCCCATTTAAGTTAGCTATCTGGACATCAGTAATTCATAAGTACAATTTTAATTTAACATTGTAAATAACTGATCTCATGCAGCCTAACTGATGTGGAATTCTGAAGGTTTCAGTCTTTTAAAAAGAAAACAAATACAGATTCCTGAGTAGCCCCATAAACAATAAATCAATACTTCCAAGTTTTTAAAAATTACCTTTGCTACTCCCATACAAGTTTTAATTATATTAGAGATAAGACAATACAACTTTGTGATATGATACAAATCCACATGAATGCAAACTTTAAAGGATCCAACATCTTTCTAAATAAAGTCAACTTCTGTAAGAGAAATACTAGGGGACATTTATTCAGAATTGACTTTAAACATATTACACATATATCAAAAATAACACCTCTTCTTACTAGGGCTCTAGAACAAAATGCCAAACACACATTTAAATTAGACTCAGGTAACAAACCACAGCATCTACTCACATTTATTGTCCAATAAGTAAACAAATTCAAGGGCAAAAATTACTAAGCACTTTTCAACAGACAAGAGAAGGAAATGGCACAGAAGCTTATACCTCTGCCAAAAAATACAAGAGGATTAGTCTCATTTTATAAAAAGCAACAATACTGAAAATTGATTGAATACATTTCTTTAGCTAAAAACACAATGTCCATCTACTTGGCCATCAGCATCTAGTAAACTCTCTCACCCTGGGCACACAGTGAAGATTTGCTGATGAAGACAGCTTACACTTTTTTTCATTTTTCTTGTTTGGGGCCCTTTAAATTGTCTCAGAGAAAGGAACAGAAATGTCTACCTCTAATTAAAAGCACGCTGTGGAACATGTTAGTTTCTCAGACATAATGTTTACTCCAAGAAGAAAAATGTTATGCAAACACATTCCAAACGAAGTAAACTAAAGACGAAGCAGTTAAACCCAATCTAATTCACTTCCTGAATCCTTAAACAACAGCACCTAAACTATTATTTTAGAAACAGGGATGTTCACAATCCAGCCTTCTAAGTACCTCTATTCACCTCACGCTAAGTCGTTTCAGTCATGTTTGGCTCTTTGCGACCCCATGGACTGTACCCGCCAGCCTCCCCTGGCCATGGGATTCTTCAAGCAAGAATACTGGAGTGGGTTGCCATTTCCTCCTCCATGGGATCTTTCCAAACCAGGGATCGAACCCATGTCTCTTATGTCTCCTGCATTGGCAGGCAGGTTCTTTACCACTAGCGCCACTTGGGAAGGTGTAACTTACTAGTTTCTTGGAAAAAATCTACCATGATACACAATTTCAGAGAGCCCTGATGTGTTTTGGCACGTTTCCTCTGTCAGTGAGTGAAAGGATTCTTCCTTGTGCCTTTCCTCTTTCTTCTTCTTAAACTCTCCCAGGATCTTTGGAACCCAGGTAGCTCCCTACCCTCCATCTTGGGGAGGTGGCCTGGCTCCCCCCACACCTCCCAAGGAGCTCAGAGGCTTCCAGGGATCAGCACTGTTTTGAGCAATGGGAATGAAGGTACGTGATTCTTTGGACCCCATTTACAGGAAAGCCCTCTGTTGCTTTCAGTAATACTTTACTTAAGTCTCTTAAGTAAAGATACCATAGAAAGTATCTTCCTATGAAGATGCCCATGCAAAGACTGGCAGAGTGTAGAATGGTTCTGAGGTAGGCTCTGGAGAGACCCAGCTTGAATTCAAATAAAAACTGTGTGACCTTGGATGATCACTTTTGCCTCTCTGTGCCAGCTTTCCCCATCTGTAAACAGGTACACAAATACTCTCTACCTAGGGTCATTGTGAAGATTAAAGGATATATAATACATTAAGCACGGTGCTTGGCACACAGTTAAGCACTCCAGAAATATTAGCTATTATTAGTAGTAAAAGCACTAGAAACACAAACACATGGGTGAATGGGGAAAAGCTAGAGTACTAAGGTTTATTATAAATGATTTAAACTGTAAAGCCAAGAAAACATTTTCCTTAATAGGAAGTTAGAATTCATTGATCTAATAAAAACGTTTAAAGGCAAAGTTTGTAACTTTTGGGTTACAAATATTCAAAGCATTTAAATATCCTTGAATTTTGATTTCCAAATGTTAAATTGTGATTCTTATAAAGGTTATTATTATTATTATTATTGGTAAGAGTTTTTGTGTTTTTTTTGGCTGCCTCACATGGCATGTATGATCTAAGTTTCCTGACCAGGGATTGAACCCACACTCCCTGCATTGGAAGCTCAGAGTCTTCACCACTGGACTGCCAGGGAAGTCCCTCATGAAGATCATTTTGAAAAGATGATGCTGAGTATCATAAGTTTTTCAAGAGACTTAGGCTATGGGCTCCTACAGTCCATAGGGTTGCAAAGAGTTGGACATAACTGAAGTGGCTGAGCACGCACAGGCTATGGGCTCAATATTATATTTAATTATTTTAAGCTATGATGCCTTCAAGCCAACCTCAGACCTCTTCTCCTGTCCCAATCTTTTCACAGGAGGTACAAAGCCAAGCTTCACAGAAAGAGCGGCGTCATTCTGAATTCCTTTCCTTTCTCTTATTGTGAGTGGCCCGCCAAGGTCAGGAGACAAGTAATCTGAATATTCCAATTGGACTTTTTTCCTTTCCACTATCCTTTTGAGATTTAGCACTCTGTCTTTAGAGCTCTTGTTAAAGTAATTAACATAAGCCTGAAGCACAAGCCTTATTTTGCAGCAGAATCATTTGCAAAGAAGATACGGACTACTGACTTGAAGGGCATTAATCAATTTAATCAACAATTTCCTGTCTTCCAATTTTCAGGTAACAGAATGGTACTTATGAATGAATCAAAAAACTTCCTTGGATAATATGTCACAGAGACCATCTGTCTATTTGTTCTCAGACTAGGAGCTCTGGCAACCCCTTGAAGGATGATGATTTTTTTTTTTTTTTGTCTTTTACTTTAAAGATAGGACAAAAGATTTTGACTAAAGTACACAGACACAGCAGAGACTATGAACACAATTTTTCTACAATTTTAATACTTCTTAATGTCAAATTAAGCTTATCTGTCCTAAACCCAGTGGTGAAGTACGCTGCTGAGTTCTATCTCCTAATTATTTTAAGGTCCTTGAGCCTCAATTATCTTAAATCAGGAAACGTAAATATTATCTTTTAAAACTATGGATGGAGGTTCATGACATTGTACAGCAGGCAGATATCAAGACCATCCCCAAGGAAAAGAAATGCAAAAAGGCAAAATGGTTGTCTGACAAGGCCTTACAAATAGCTATGAATAGAAGAGAAGCGAAAGGCAAAGGAGAAAAGGAAAGATACCCATTTGAATGCAGAGTTCCAAAGAATAGCAAGGAGAGATAAGAAAGCCTTCCTTAGTGATCAATGCAAAGAAATAGAGGAAAAAAATAGAATGGGAAAGTCTAGAGATCTCTTCAAGAAAATCAGAGATACCAAGGGAATATTTCATACAAAGATGGGCACAAGAAATGGTATGGACCTAACAGAAATAGAAGATATTAAGAAGAGGTGGCAAGAATACGCAGAAGAACTGTACAAAAAAGATCTTCACGACCCAGATAATCACGATGGTGTGATCACTAACCTAGAGCCAGACATCCTGGAATATGAAGTCAAGCAGGCCTTAGAAAGCATCACTACGAACAAAGCTAGTGGAGGTGATGGAATTCCAGTTGGAGCTATTTCAAATCCTAAAAGATGATGCTGTGCAAGTGCTGCACTTAACATGCCAGCAAATTTGGCAAACTCAGCAGTGGCCAACTGGACTAGAAAAGGTCAGTTTTCATTCCAATCCCAAAGAAAGGCAATGCCAAAGAATGCTCAGACTAACTCACAATTGCACTGATCTCACACGCTAGTAAAGTAATGCTCAAAATTGTCCAAGCCAGGCTTCAACAGTACATGAACCATGAACTTCCAGATGTTAGAGCTGGATTTAGAAAAGGCGAGGAACCAGAGATCAAATTGCCAGCATCCACCGGATCATCAAAAAAGCAAGAGAGTTCCGCTTTATTGACTATGCCAAAGCCTTTGACTGTGTGGACCACAACAAACTCTGGAAAATTCTTAAAGAAATGGGGATACCAGACCATCCGGCCTGCCTCTTGAGAAGTCTGTATGCAGGTCAGGAAGCAACAGTTAAAACTGGACATGAAACAACAGACTGGTTCCAAATTGGGAAAGGAGTACATCAGGGCTATATATTGTCACCCTGCTTATTTAACTTATATGCAGAGTATATCATGAGAAACGCTGGGCTGTATGAAGCACAAGCTAGAATCAGGATTTCCAGGAGAAATATCAATAACCTCAGATATGCAGATGACACCACCCTTATGGAAGAAAGCAAAGAGAAACTAAAGAGCCTCCTGATGAAAGTGAAAGAGGAGAGTGAAAAAGTGGGCTTAAAGCTCAACATTCAAAAACCTAAGATCATGGCATCCGGTCCCATCTATCTAGCAAATAAATGGGGAAACAGTGGAAACAGTGACAGACTTTATTTTGGGGGGCTCCAAAGTCACTGCAGATAGTGACTGCAGCCATGAAAGTAAGACTCTTGCTCCTTAGAAGAAAAGTTATGACCAACCTAGACAACATATTAAAAAGCAGAGACATTACTTTGTCAACAAAGGTCCATCTAGTCAAAGCTATGGTTTTTCCAATAGTCATGTATGAATATGAGAGTTGGACTATAAAGAAAGCTGAGCACTGAAGAATTGATGCTTTTGAACTGTGGTGTTGGAGAAGACTCTTGAGAGTCCCTTGGACTGCAAGGAGATCCAACCAGTCCATCCTAAAGGAGATCAGCCCTGAATATTCATTGGAAGGACTGATGCTGAAGTCGAAACTCTAATACTTTGGCCATCTGATGTGAAGAACTGACTCACTGGAAAAGACCCTGATGCTGGGAAAGATTGAATGCAGGAGGAGAAGGGGATGACAGAGGATGAGATGGTTGGATGGCATCACTGACACAATGGACATGAGCTTGAGCAAACTCTGGGAGTTGGCAATGGACACAGAGGCCTGGTATGCTGTAGTCCATAGGGTCGCAAATAGTCGGATATGACTTACCAACTGAACTGAAGTGAACTGACTGAAAAATTACCTATGGTATCAAAAAGGACTTCCCAGGTGGCAGTGGTTAAAGAATCCATCTACTGATACAGGAGACACAGGTTCGATCCCCGGGTCAGGAAGAACCCCTGGCAGAGGAAATGGTAACCCGCTCCAACATTCTTGACTGAAAAATCCCATGGACCAGAGGAACCTGGTGGGTTACAGTCCATGGGGTTGCAAAGAGTCAAATATGACTGAGTACACACACACACACACACACACGATGTCAAAAAACATCCATCCTTCATCCCTTCTTAGAGCTGTAAAATCTATATTCGACATCAAAAAGGACTGAAAAGGACACAAGTCTTCTGTGTGTACTCACCAGGGGTTCTGCCATAATGATGCGAATCTTGCGCTCAGCCTGAGTGGTGAAGTTGACAAATAAACTCTTGAGGACATACTCTCCGGGTTTGCTGTCTGGGTCCACACTGATGGGTAACATGGTTGGGGGCCCTTTCTCCTTCTGTGTGCCAGACACAGGTGGAACTGGAGGCTTGATATAACCGTTGCCAACTGGAGAAGCTGAAAAATAGAATGGATATTCTGATCGGCTGAAAATAAATCATCGATATTCAGATTGGCAGTGTTAAGCCATAAATATAAAGATATGAATCACATGAAGAATGCTGTATGCAATATTATAACCTGGCCTTACAGTGTCACAATTTAATTATTTTGATTACACACGTGTGCATTATGTCATACTTGAATACATCAAAATACTACTGGTTACTGTACTCAGGTAAATAGTGTTGCAAGTACATAATACAGCTGATAAATCCTAAAACATTTAGGATGTTTTTAGCTTCTTTTTTGTATTCCAGAAAAATGGTCTAAGGAAACACACAGTGGAAAACAAGTGATTTTCTTAACCTGGTTTTCCTAATGACCAGGAGCTGTCTTCTGTGCTTCATGCTAATAACAGAAAAGACGCTGAGGTCATCCCTTCTGGAAGTTTCCAAGAGTCAATTTTCAGAAGCCCCGCTAGCTCTTGTTCCCAAAGGGGTTGTCCCTCTTGAAAGATAAAAGGCTCAGGAGTGCCCCCTCTATGCCATCCAAGGTGTGGCTTCTCCCTCTCACCATCCTTTGGTTCAAGTTGGGATGTCCCTCCTCATCCCTTTTAAAATTCACAGATTACCTGCTTGGCTGAGATTTTGAACAGAGGCCCATTATCAGAGTTGCCAGTGAGTGGCCTCCTTAAGGATGCAACAGCTGGACCACTGTTTTAATTAGTCTAAGAAAAAAATCTATTCACAAATGAAAATTTTATGCCTCTCCACTTTTAAGTGGGGCTTCCCAGGTGGCACTAATGGTAAAGAATCCTCCTGCCAATGCAGGGCACAAGATACACAGGTTCGATCCCTGGGTTGGGAGGATCTCCCTGGAGTAGGAAATGGCAACGCACTCCAGTATACTTGCCTGGAAAATCCCATGGACAGAGGGGCCCGGTGGGCTTGGTTCATAGGGTCAGAAAGAGTCGGACATTACTAAAGCGACTTTAGCATGCTACTTCGGACTATCCTTTGTTCAATTCTAACACGCACTAATAGCCCCTTCCACCTAAGTACCTATAAAATGGTCAGTTATCAATATTCAAGGAAAGAAATATGAGAGTAGGTGGGCTTAGGAGGAAGGCATTAGGAATGCTGAGGACAGGACGATGATAAAGTAAACATTTAAAAGGGAAGACTTCATAGTTTGGGGTGACTGGATACAGAGATTAATGAAGGGAGTAAAGAAAGAAAAGCTGATTCCAGTTTGGACACTGGTTTGGCTCTTAAGAGAATGGTGGGATGTCATTGATAATAAGGGAGGGAAAAATTCTCCATGAAACCTGAAACATGCTTCTCAACACTACAAATAAATTCAAGGCCTCTCTTATCTTCTTTTTGTGAAAGTCACTCAGTTGCGTCCGACTCTTTGCAACCCCATGGACTATGCAGTCCATGCAATTCTCCAGGCCAGGATACTAGCGTTGGTGGCCTTTCCCTTCTCCAGGGGATCTTCCCAACCCAGGGATCGAACCCAGGTCTCCCACATTGCCGGCAGGTTCTTTACCAGTTGAGCCACAAGGGAAGCCCTATCTTCTTTTTAACTCAAGCCAAATTCAGGAAGCCAGGCAAAAATTTTACTAATTTCATGGAATTACCAACATGTTTTCATGTCATGCAGATTCTGTCATCTTTTCTAATGTCTCTTCCTCTATAATGCATGTAATCTCCCATACAGCTGGAGGCTCCCTTACATCTGGAAGATCTTCACATATCTCAACCTCCATTAAACTTTAAGAATATGGCCTCTCAAGTTATAAAAATAAATCTGTTGTATACGATTCCATTCTCTCTCCATTCTCACAAGCTCCATCCTAGTCTAGGCCCTTGGAAACCTACAGTTAGATTATTACAGCAACCCCATTGCAGGTTAATTTCACTCATTTCACATACCAAACCCATCTCCCTTCAGCTTAACTGTAACACATTTTAAAAAATATTTATTTATTTTTATTGGAGGATAACTGCTTTGCAATACTGTGTTGGTTTCTGCCACATAGCGACATGAAGCAGCCATAGTTATACATAGGTCCCCTCCCTCTGAACCTTCTTCCCAGCTCCCACTCCTCTAGGTTGTCACAGAGCACAGGTTCAAGCTCCCTGTGGTCACACAGCAAATTCCCACTGGCTATTTTACATATGGTAATGTACATGTTTCCAGGCTATTCTCTCAATTCGCCCCGCCCTCTCCTTCGCCCTCTCCTTCCCGCTCTGTGTCCACACATCTGTTCTGTGTCTGCAGCTCCACTGCTGCCCTGCAAACAGGCTCATCAGTACCATCCTCCTAGATTCCATATATATGCATCAATGTGTGACATTTGTTTGTTCCTTTCTGACTTACTGCACTCAACATTTTCATCGGCCCTCAATTCTCATCAGTAAGCCTCAAAGGTAGGCCGCAGTTCTGGCTGTCCCAAGGCCTGGGGATGCCCCGGCTGGCCCAGGAGCACCCCGTTCTCAGCTCTGCCTTCCCGCTTTCCCTCCGGCTGCTGCTTTCTGTTTTTCCCTGCTCATCTCATCCTCCTGGCCTTTCAGAACCACACCTACTTGCATCTCCATAAAACTTGTTCCACCAGGCCAGTCCTCAGTGTGTGTATAACAAGGTTTAAACATTTAACTCTCGCTCTCTGGCCCTTGGACATTCCCACATGACTTAAGGAAGGCTTCAGAGATAGTTGACAAGTGAAAGCATTACCAATTGGTCACATGGTTTTGCTGAGGGTTGGCTCTGTAACCAAACCATATACTCCTAACAGGGCTGTAGCCTCCCAGATCTAACAGAGTTCTTTCCACAGATAATACTTAATAAATCTCCTTAAATAACTCAAATGACACCGTACTTTATTTCTGTATGTCTTGAAGTGATTCACAAGGAGGGAACTCTATGAGAAGAATCAGGGGCCAGAGTCTTTAAAGGAATAGTGTGAAGTATTTGCAATGAAGAGTCATTATCAAATGGCCCTGCTAGCAGATCATTAGAAGGTGCTGTTAATTCTAAAGAGCATATTCAAAGATCAAGAGATACAAATGAAGGCCTGGCTATTCCTCTACTGTGTTACCTCCTACTCCGAGTAGAAGAACTTGGTGGAAGTAGGAGGACTCCCAGGCCCAAAGCACAGAAGGACAAGGAGTCTCCATGAGATTTCATTCTAACGCAGTGGTCCCCAACCTTTCTGGCACCAGGGTCCGGTTTGGTGGAAGACAAATTTTACCACGGACCATGGGGGGATGAGGGGGTGGTTCTGGGATGATTCAAATGCATTACATTTATTGTGCACTTTGTTTCTCTTACCATTACATCAGCTCCACCTCAGATCATCAGGCATTGGGTCCCAGAGGTTGGGGACCCCTGTTTTAAAGTATCGGTGGCACTGTGCCATAGGACTGAGACTGAAATAGAAACTGAAAGACTCAAAGTGGAGGACTTTTTATTCCCTTTAGTTGTCCACAGAACTTAACCTTTTTCTAGAAGACAGCAATAATAAGCTTGATGGGATATGCAACTGCAAGACCAGATCCATCATTGTAAGACTCTAGGGGCCTGAGAGTCCTGACTATAATGAGAGGATTTTCTTAACAGTGACCTCTGGCAGTCCTCCTGCAAGGCTGCATTTTGAACCAGAAGGGCTGAAATGCAGATACCAGAATGTCTCCCAGACAACTTGTGCATTTAAAAAAGGCCAAAGAACCAATTCACTGCTATCATAAAAAACAGTATCTGCCTGTCCTTCAAAGCCAGACATCCTGTGACTACAAAAGTCTGTGTACAGCCTTAGCAGGCTGGAACTATCCTAGCTCAGCAATGCCCTGTGCCAGAGCTGAAAGTGATTCAAGGAGAGGCGCCCATTGTTCTGGCCGCCAACAGATCAGCTGGGCAGACGGAGATGCGGGGAGAGGCACTGAGGTAGGCGTAGGTGTCCTTGATCTCGATCCATGCACACCTTTTAGTAACCCCTCCCAGAGCATACTCAGTCACTCAGTCGTGTCTGATTCTTTTGCAACCCTACGGACTGTAGCCAGCCAGGCTCCTCTGTAAATGGGATTCTTCAGGGAAGTGGGTTGCTGTGCCCTCCTCCAGGGGATCTTCCTGACCCAGGGATTGAACCTGCACTGCAGGCAAATTCTCCACCGCTGAGCCACCAGGAAGCCCTTTTTACTCTTCATCCTACCATAATTAATTCATAAATAAATCTAGTTTTTTGTTAAGATAATTTTCAGGGCGCGACTCAGTTATTTGGTAACGACACAGTTGAGAAGCAGAAACTACATGTTCCTGACAGTCAAAACTGAGTTACACAGTTCATACTAAACATGAAACCAGGACCATTGGGAAAAAATCATTACAACCTCCCTCAGCACTGACTTGATCTTAATCTACACACAATTAAAATCAATGGTCTAGTTTCTAAGTTCACAATAGTCTGGAAACAGAAAGTACAAGGGAAAGGTACAAAATCTACAGGTAGAAACACTAACAAAAAAAAGAAAAAGAAGGCAAAACTCTCAAAAGCCACCAGAACTTAAAAATGCAGCTGCCTGCACATATATATGCAATCTAGAAAACTGGTACTGGTGAACCTGTATGCAGGGCAGGAAGAGAGATGCAGATGAAGAAAATGGACTTTTGGACACAGTGCGGGGAGGAGAGGGCGGGACAAACTGAGAGCGGCACTGACAAATATACACTACCATGTGGAAAAGAGACAGCCAGTGGCAACCTGCTATAAGGCACAGGGAGCTCAGCTCAGAGCTCTGTGAAGACCTAGAGAGGTGAGACGGGGTGGGGTGGAAGGGGGGTGCAAGAGGGAGGGGATATATGTATACAGACAGCTGCTTCATGGGCTTCCCTGGTGGCTCAGCTGGTAAAGAATCTGCCCGCAATGTGGGAGACCTGGGTTCGATCCCTGGGTTGGGAAGATCCCCAGGAGAAGGGAAAGGCTACCCATTCCGGTAGTCTGGCCTGGAGAATTGCAAGAACTGCATAGTCCATGGGGGTCGCAGAGTCAGACATGACTGAGCGACAACTTTCACTTTCACAGCTGGTTCACGTTGTACAGCAGAAACAAACACAACATTGTAAAGCAATTATCCTCCAATTAAGAAAAAAATGCAATTGCTGGACGCTGTTTGGTACAGGGACACAGAATACAACATTCCCACAGGCTTGGTGGCAAGGATATCACCATCCTGCAGTCTGTCACAATTAATGTTTGTGGTGATGACCCAGAGTCCCTTGGAAAGGTTAAAATAAGTTAAACTTCTAGTCCTGTATTTGAGAAGGTGGGAAAGAAGAATGATATAAATTTCCAAAAGTTTTCCATGTCAAAAGGGAAAAAAAACTAGAAAGAGGTTTTGGTGTATTAAGGGGTAAACTGTGCTGTTGAGAATTAAATCTATTTTTTCATAGGTCTGATTTTTAAAGGATTTTTCATTGAAACATATAAACCAACCACCAGTTCAGTAACAGCCACATTTGGGCCCCATCCTCCAGCTCTGCAAACTCAGGCAGTTACAGTCTGCCTCCTGGCTCCACATCTGTGGATTCCACCAACCCTGAAAGGCAAATATTAAAAAAAAAAACAAAAAAAACAAAGAGTTCCAGGAAAACTTGAATTTGCCATGGGCTGGCAACTATTTACACAGTATTTACACTGACTGTATTTACAACTACTTATATAGCATTTGCGTTGTATTTGGTCTTAATAATTGAGAGATGGTTTCAAGTATGTGGGAGGAAGTGTGTAGGTTAGATGTAAATACTACGCCATTTTATATAAGGGACCTGAGAATCCATGGATTTTGGAATCTGCAGGGCTCCTGGCACCAGTCTTCTGTGGGATATTGAAGGACAACCCTACAGTCTGAGTCCATCCCTCTCCACTGCTTTCTATCCAGCCAGGCAAGCAAGCCCATCCTCACTTCAGGGTCTGGTCACTACCCTCTCCTCCTCTGGCTGGGTCTGGGCTCTGCCCCACAGTCCACCCAGTTGGGGTGGGGAGTTGAGGTGGGGTTGAGAAAAAGGGCATGACTTTCAGATATTAATCAGGTCTCTAAATTATTGAATCTTTCTGAAATCTGCTTTCTCTTTATATTTTTTCATTTACATTTTAATCTCAGATTAAACACATTCTAATTCTTCTGTCTTAAATGGGTTTTGTGGGTGGTATTTTATTATATTTATTCTAAATTCCATTTCAGTTTGGTTCTGCTGGATGGTTTCAGGAGGTGTCTCTCCCCATTTCACTGGGTGTCTATTTCTTACACTGAGCAGGGTCCACTCCCTACTCTGTAAAACATGTTTTAGGCCTTCGTGGCCCACTTGTTACCTCTTTATTAGATCTATTTCCAGCTACAAGTGATGATCTTTTGAATGGGACTGTTTTTCTCTCCAATTTCATTGACTAATACCTTAATTTTTAGTTTGACTGCTCTTAGCTGGCTAAGGTCTTCAGTACAATTTCCCCAAGTTACCAACATTTCCAGGAATTATAAAACTGCAAATGGCAACACCCGTACAAACGCCCCCACAACTCATAGTTCAGCTACATTTTTATCATGACAGTAAAGGAAAGGAAAGGCTATAATGAGTTTCCTCATGTAAATGCCCCAGAGGCTAGAAGCGGCAATCTATGCTATAGGAAAGCAACTGGTTTTCTCAGTTAGATTTTAAGAGATGTTAAGACCATTGCTCTGGAGAAGGCAATGGCAACCCACTCCAGTACTCTTGCCTGGAAACTCCCATGGACGGAAGAGCCTGGTAGACTGCAGTCCATGGGGTTGCAAAGAGTTGGACACAACTGAGTAACTTCACTTTCACTTTTCACTTTCATGCATTGGAGAAGGAAATGGCAACCCACTCCAGTGTTCTTGCCTGGAGAATCCCAGGGATGGAGGAGCCTGGTGGGCTGCCGTCTATGGGGTCACACAGAGTTGGACACAACTGAAGCGACTTAGCAGCAACAGCAAGACCATTGCTCATTACAGCCTACCATTCATCCATCCATCTATTCATTCATTCAGCCATTCACTTTGATTAATATTTAATGAATGAGGGCTGAGGTTTCGAGCTCTGTTCCAGGCACTGGGAAGATAGCTGTGAACAAAACAGATGGGTCCTGCCCTCATGGAGTTTACAGATTACTGAGACAGGATCATATAATCAGCAGTTTCACATGTGTACTGATGCTAAAGCTGAAGCTCCAGTACTTTGGCCACCCAATGCAAAAAGCTGACTCATTGGAAAAGACCCTGATGCTGGGAAAGATTGAAGGCAGGAAGAGAAGGGGATGACAGAAGATGAGATGGTTGGATGGCATCACCAACTTAACAGACATGAGTCTGAGCAAGCTCTGGGAGTCGGTGAAGGACAGGGAAGCCTGGTGTGCTGCAGTCCATGGGGTCGCAAAGGGCCGGACACAACTGAGCGACTAAACAACAACAACAAACACAGGCACACACAATGTGTTAGATTGCAATACATTCTAAAAGAACAAAGGGAAAATTAAATTGAGTGAGGGAACAGAGGAACCAAAGGCACTCAGCTGTTCTAGTCTGGAACTGCTGTGGAGAGATGAAAGCCCCGTGTACTCATGGGGTGCAAGGAAACCTAGAGTGCTTGGCTGTGGGGTGGCAAGGTCTGCTTTCCTGATCCATCCCTATGGCCTGCCTGTATCTCTGTCAGTTTGATTGAAAATGAAAGTTTTAACCAGCCTGTAATGGCTTGAATCAAAATGATGATGGCACACCCTGCTTCTTTACCTCCTTCGCAAGTACAGGACACACAAAGGGGCCATCTCTGCTGGCTCTCGGCAGCTCACAAAGACAGACAACAAGGAACCAGCTTTTCAAAACACTCAATGCTTTTTCTGATGTTTCTGTTATTGGAATCACACTCTGCACATTTGAAATAAAAAATGACTTTTCTTTTCTTTCTTTTTTTTTTTTTTTTAAATATCCTGAGACGGTAGGTAATAACTGTTTAAAGAGGTACCCCTCCCAGAAAGGGAGATCCACTTATACAACTTTACTTTCCAGAGATCTGTGTAACCCTACCTTTCAACACAGGAGTAAACTGATCAGATTTCTCTGCAGTTGGACACAAGTTATTCTTTCTGCTGATTCTCAGTGCCTTGTTCACTTCGTAGGTTTGGAGGACAAACCTCTTTCATAAACAAAAGCTGGGTCCTTCTTTAGGGCCACACTTTCCCCCCTAGTCCATCCTTTCCTGTAAGACTTATTTTGTTTACTGGGATTACAGGAACATTTCATAAAACATAACAAACCAAGGATGACGCAGCTACTGTGAGAACATGTCACACTGTGTATAGAACAATAATAAATTGTCCACTAATGAATTTATGAGGGTGCTTAAGAAATGGCATTTTAAAAGGACTGCAAATACTCAAAATGACCAGAAACCCTCAAGGTCATGGAAAGCAAATTAGGATGAAAAGAAAAAAAAAATAACCCTCCAAGTATGATTGGATGAATTATTTTCCTCTGATGAACATTATTAGGAAGTGGAAAATATTGGGATAAAACGAAACAATTAGCTTGAGCAACAGAAAAACATTTCTAAGGAGATGGAAGATTCCTCAATAATATTATACATTTCAAAGTAGGTCAAGAAAAGACTACAAGGCAAAAATACTCAGAAATAAATTTTGCCTTGGAAGAAAAATATATTCAATGACATGTTAAATTCTGCTCAATCTCCATAAAGTTTTCATAATGTGCAACGTTCCTTTCATTTTTGATGACTACATTCCTGCCTTTTCTTACACTATTTGGCTCTTAATTTTATAGTTTTCAAATTGTGTTCCTTCAAGTTTCAATTTCATAAGATAGCTCTAGGATAATTAATATCTTTAATCCTCAAAAATAATCCTAGTAGGTCAAACAATCTCCTTTTCACAGCCAGGACCGTGTATGTTGAGAGAGGTTAAGTGATTTGTCCAAAGTCACAGAGTGGTTGACTCTGGATCTGAACCCATGTCTCCTTGACAGCTTGTGAACTTCCTGGATCACCCTGGTTTTTTTTGTTTTTAAAAACAAACCAGTTGCTTGTGATGAAGACTAAATAAGATAAGTCCCTTTGCTCACAGGGTTTTTTCCCTTTGCTAGTTTGGGGACTTCAAAGGATGATAGATAAAATATAAAAGTTGTAATTTGGAGGCTTCCTATAATAGAATTGGTTAATTTCTACGAAAGACTCATACAACCTCCAGCCATGGGTCCCCTGCCAAGCTGTCTGCCTTCTTGAACTTGAATGTATCTTCTAGTCATTAGATGAGTCCGAGAAAGGCTAGGAGCATAAAAAATAATCAAGAATTGAGGCCCCATCTAAATACATGAAATCTGATTAATGACACGCCTTAGAAAGGTACCAGAGAAGGCAATGGCACCCCATTCCAGTACTCTTGCCTGGAAAATCCCATGGACAGAGGAGCCTGGAAGGCTGCAGTCCATGGGGTCGCTAAGAGTCGGGCACGACAGAGCGACTTCACTTTCACGCATTGGAGAAAGAAATGGCAACCCACTCCAGTGTTCTTGCCTGGAGAATCCCAGGGACGGGGGAGCCTGGTGGGCTGCCGTCTATGGGGTCGCACAGAGTCGGACACGACTGAAGCGACTTAGCAGCAGCAGCAGCAGAAAGGTACACACTCTTCTTTCCTGATGACATAACCTTTAACTGGTTGTTATCCTAAGAGGAAGCAAGTGAACTTGAAGGCACAGTACTCTGTATTTACCACAAGCTGTGGCCTCTCAATGCAGTTTTGTCTTTAGTCTCCCAAAGACAGAATACCCTGGAGAGAGTAAAGTAGTTCAATAAAGAGCAAGCATCAAGTCATTGCTCTGTTTTCTTTCTCTCTTCCTTTGCCTTCCAGCGTTTTATCTTGGAGGAACGACAATAACACTTCAGTGATCTCCTTTATAAATGTCTGTCATCTGCACAGATGCAATTACATGGACTTTCCCCCCGATTTTCAAAGTGTAAGTGCTGTCATCAGAGCCTGAAGGAATGTTTGCCGAGATCTGTGAGCAAAGGAAGATGAAGTTACACTGACATTTCAAGGTCCTTTCTCACCGAAAGGAGATCGGGTAACCTGCTAGAGACAGGATAATCCTGAATTTCAACTTCCTTCTCCTCCTGGACAGAACCAACAGACTGCTCTCTTTTAGGGGGTGCTCGCCGGCCTTTCTCCCCCTCTTCCTCCTCTTCACATCTTCTCTTCCTTTCTATTTTCTTCCTCTTCTGGCTCATTTCATGCAGTCAAATCTCATTAATTAGAAATTTCTTAATTCAAAAGTGGTGATAAATTGGACAAGGCCTTACGCTGTCATATGTGAGCTGCTGACTTTCAATGGGATGCATCGGTCCTCAGAAACTCTGTACACAGATTCACCGGGAAGGGTTGGCCCCTCCTGATTCAGGGGCTCTGGGGTAAGGCTGGATAATCTGCATTTCTAACCAGCTTCCAGGTTATGCTGCTGGCCCGGGGACCACACTCAGATCTCTGAGGAAAGTAAAGAGGACTAACTAATGAATCCAGTTGACAGAAGTGTTCTTCATTCCTTTCGTCTGCAGCAAAACTGATATGTTTTATGAACTCCAACTAACTTAATGCTTTGTAAGCCAAACACAGAGAGAGCACTGCACGGAGACTCCGAGGTCTGAGTCCCAGCACGGCTCTGTGTGACCCAGGGGAAGGAACCTGAAGCACCTGGGCTTCCCTTTCCTTACCTGTCTTCCTAAAGAGGCCAGGCCTCATTGTCCTTTCTAGCTCCAGTATTCTATGACTGTGTAAAAATATGCACTGACAACGCATAAGTGAAAGTGAAAGTGGAGCCGACTCTTTGTGACCCCCTGGACTATATACAGTCCATGGAATTCTCCAGGCCAAAATACTGGAGTGGGTAGCCATTCTCTCTTCTCCAGGGGATCTTCCCAGCCCAAGGATCGAACCCAGGTCTCCCACATTGCAGGCAGATTCTTTACCAGCTGAGCCACTAGGGAAGCCCAAGAATACCAGAGTGGGTAGCCTATCCCTTTGCCCATGGATCTTCCCGACCCAGGAATTGAACCAGGGTCTCCTGCATCTCAGGCAGATTCTTTACTAACTGAGCTATCAGAGAAGGCTGACAACGCATAAAACATCACTTATTCAAAACTTCCACAATTCAGCAACTTAATAATCAATACTTGCCTTTCCTTAATACAAATTAGTGAGATTCCATGGTCTGTCTTTCCTCTAGAAGAAAGTTTGACAAACAATCCTGACCCTTCTAGTGCTACCTCCACTGCTCCTCTGGCTCCTATCCACCCTTCTGAGACTGGCAACTCCCTATGCTACAGGTGGACACATGAGGGAACCTGACTATGCTTCACTATAAACTCAGGACTTAGGTCAACATTAAAAAATAAATATTTATTTATTTTAGGCCAAGCCGCATAGCACATGGGATTTGTTCCCCAAGCAGGGATCCAAACCGTGCCTTGTGCTTTGGGAGCAAGGGGTCTTACCCACTGGACCACCAGGGAAGTCCTTCATGTCAACATGTTTTTAAAAAAACATGTCCTGAGACTGCGCCTTTCACAAAACTCTGGGCTAGACCTAGGAAGACAGAAGCATCAACTGTCCCCAGCCACTGATTCGCCAGACTTGGTGGAACAGACAGCATCTGACCCAAGGCTGAAAGGACAGGTAGGACTCTGACGAACAGAGATGAGAAAGGTGCAGCTGAGGCAAGGGTGCAGCGTGGCAGACATCTAGAGACATCAGCTGAGGGTCTCTTTTTGTCCCCCCACCCCTTGTCGTCCTACCATGCACCCGCATCACAGCACACACGTGCAGGCTATTTTCACCAAGGCACTGAGAAGTCCTCAAGAACTGGACCATAAAGATCCCAAGCCCTTAGCACAAGGCCTGGCATAATTAAACAACTGAACTGAACCCATCTGCTTCCACGGTAGTCTCAGTGTGAACAAAATAATTCAACAAGTACATACATATGAAAACTTAAACTCGTAAGTCCTATTTAAAAAAGTAGGTCTTTAGTTCTTATTATCAGAATTAAGAGCTTGGATGACAAGTCAATGAATGTGGATCTTACTTGAAGTTAGCACGTTTCCCGGAGAAAAGTTGGATCGATATTGTTATATAGGATGGGCTACAAAGGGGCTGTTTGAGGGACAAATTAAAGACCACTGTACTCACCCTGAGAAAAAATAATGAAGGTGGGAAGCTGGATGAGGCCTATCAGAACAGAAAGGAAGGTCCTACACATTTTATAGAGATGACCTGAAATCCTGTAACATCACAACTTCCAAATAAGGAAATCATGAAGAGATGTTTCCTGGTGAGATGTTATCATGATTAAGGTGTTTAAGATACTTCTTTAGAATACTGACTCTAGCAGCTTTCTCAAAATTCCCTCCCTGTGGTAGGATATTGGTCAAAGTTCTTGACCCCAAACACTGAAAACAGTCAGCTATGTATTCCTGAGAATGGCAGAGGGCTTCTGAGTCTCCTAGTGTGAGAACAGAAATGACCTTGGCAGTGGGGCCAAGAGGGAAATGTTTCTCACCCTATGTCCAAGCGCATCCAGTTTTCAAAAACACTAGAACTAACAACCATTTATAAGAAATAATGGGGATATAGAAGCAAGTTAAATGTCACCCTAGGAAACAAAGGAAATAATCCAGAATTAGGTCCATTTTATAAGAAAAGTGCATTAATTTCTTTAAGTCAATGAAAGATAAAAATAGGTAGAATGGGGGCCTTCCCTGGTAGTCCAGTGGCTAAAATTCCACGCTCCCTAAGCAGGGGGTCCGGGTTAGATCCCTGGTCAGGGAACTAGATCTTGCATGCCCCAACTAAGACCTGGCACAGCCAAATACACACACACATACATACATAAGTAGGTAGGATGACTTAGGAGACAGAACCGCCAAACATAATATGCAGGTCTGCTGCATGATTTGAGCAAACCAACTGTTAGAAGTCATTTTTTTAAAATGTCAAAGCATATTGAATATGAATTTGAATTTGGATACCAGGTAACAAAGAATCATGGTTAACTTTGTTAGGAATGATAGTAGTATTGTGGGTAGGTAAGAAAATACCTATATTTTCTAGACTGTATACTGATTACATGGAGTTCAATGAAATGATATCCATAATTTACTCAAAATACTTAAGAGAAAAAGATCTCTTAAATGTATGTATGAAGTAAACACGACCATAGCTTGACAACTGCTCAAACTGAGTGACGGTGATGTGCTGCATATTGCATTTGTATGTGTATATTGTATATTCTTTCTCCTTGTACATGTATTTGAAAATTTTTCATAATACAACACTTTGTGAAAAAAACTAAGGCTCATTTGTTCAGTTTCCATTATTGCCTTCTAGTGGCAATAATGAAGGAATGCTATAATGATATAAAAAACTGAATACCATCTATAATGTAGGTTTGATCACATAAGTAGAATATTCACTAAGACTTTTAAGTCCAGCCACAACCTTTCACATTAATTAAATGTGTTGGACTGAATAGTGTGTATCTTGGAGCATTTACACGTAGAACACACAGCAAAGGTGAATGTAGGTGGGATGTCATTTACACAGGCATCCTTGATCATACCTATGTTACAATATAGTTTGAGTCTTTTCAGAAATATTGTTGTCTGAAAATACTATGAGTGAGATCAGTTAATCAATTTGCTACATAACAAATGTTCACTGAATCCTTAATATGTTAAAAAAAAAAAAAGGTGTTAGTCACTCAGTCATATCCAACTCTCTACAACCCCATGGACTATAACCTGCCAGGCTCCTCTGTCCACGGAACTCTCCAGGAAAGAATACAGAGTAAGCAGCCAGTCCCTTCTCCAGGGGATCTTCCCAACCCAGGGGTTGAACCCTGGTCTCCTGCATTGCAGGCAGATTTTTTTTTTTTTTTTTTACCATCTGAGCCATCAGGGAAGCCCAATATGTATAACATGCTCTTCAAAATTCAATAAAGAAGAAAAAGTTTAAAATTTAGTATATTCAGTCACAAGATACCACAAGCAGCATGTCTGCAATGAAATAGAATAGGAAACCACAGATGAGAAAAACAGCAGAGTGATGGCACATTGTATAGTGAGGGAAAGCACTGTTTCACGACACTTCTGTTTCCCATCCCTGTCTATGTTCATAGATAGGTCCCTGTGTGTGCTCTGGGCCTAACACAAAATGTGTTTCTTGCTGTGTCACGGTCAAGAAGGCTCTAGAGGCTGTAGGAGCAGCAGTGGTATGTGGGCTGCTATGTGGGTGTTAGACTCAGGCCCACCAGGAAGGACATACCCAGCTTCTTGGGCTATGTTATCAGAACCATATTAAAGCCAGGATCAAGGGTAAGAGAAGTGTTTGCAGCTGCATTAGTGGGTGCATGACACAGGGACCCAATCTGGAGGGACAATGAAGACAAGGCAGGCTGGCTATGCGGAGATGACCACCATAAAGCAGAGCCAGAAGCCACCCTCTCCTGACATCAAATCTCACAAACCTAAGTTCTAGCTGTTCCCCTCTAGGATCCCCTTGGAGACGACATGATGCGGGACAGCAGGTGAGGGGACTTGAAAAGGAATCTGATCCTATGTATGTCTTTGCTAATATAATCTACATCATAAAGTAATATATATACACACCAGTACAATATACATTACAATATGCATTTTGCTATCAAATACATTCACATACATATGTTTACAGTACTATACCTACATGTATGTATGATACAGATGCTCTGCATATGCATTATGCTCTGTTGACTACACCAAAGCTTTTGACTCTGTGGATCACAACAAACTGTGGAAAATTCTTAAAGAGATGGGATACCAGACCACCTTTCCTGCTTCCTGTGAAACCTGTATGCAGGTGAAGAAGCAACAGTTAGAACTGGACATGGAACAAGGGACTGGTTCAAAATTAGGAAAGGAGTACGACAAGGTTGTTTATTGTCACCCTGCTTATTTAACTTCTATGCAGAGTACCTCATGCGAAACACCCGGCTGGATGAAGCACAAGCTGGAATCAAGACTGCCAGGAGAAATATCAATAACCTCAGATATGCAGATAACATCCCCCCCGCCCTTATGGCAGAAAGAGAAGAGAAACTAAGAGCCTCTTGATGAAAGTGAAAGAGAAGAGTGAAAAAGTTGGCTTAAAACTCAACATTCAGAAAACTAAGATCATGGCATCCGGTCCCATCACTTTATGGCAAACAGATGGGTAAACAATGGAATCAGTGACAGAGTTTATTTTCTTGGGTTCCAAAATCACTGCAGATGGTGACTGCAGCCATGAAACTAAAAGACGCTTGCTCCTTGGAAGGAAAGCTACGATCAACCTAGACAGCATATTAAAAAGCAGAGACATTACTTTGCTGACAAAGGTCCATCTAGTCAAAGCTATGGTTTTTCCAGTAATCAGGTATGGATATGAGAGTTGGACCATAGAGAAAGCTGAACATTGAAGAATTGATGCTTTTGTACTGTGGTGTTGGAGAAGACTCTTGAGAGTCTCTTGGATAGCAAGGAGATCAAACCAGTCAATCCTAAAGGAAATCAGTCCTGAATATTCATTGGACGAACTGATGCTGAAGCTGAAGCTCCAATACTTTGGTCACCTGATGAGAAGAACTGACTCATTGGAAAAGACCCTGATGCTAGCAAAGATTGAAGGTGGGAGGAGAAGGGGACGATAGAGGATGAGATGGTTGGATGGTATCACCAACTCGATGGACATAAGATTGAGCAAGCTCCGGGAGCTGGTGATGGACGGGGAGGCCTGGCGTGCTGCAGTCCATGAGATCGCAGAGTTGGACATGACTGAGCAACTGAACTGAAGTGAATACATATGATAACTCAAGATATATTTGCAACATCTATAGCAAGATAGTCAACTGAAGGTGGCTCAGAGGTTAAAGCATCTGCCCGCAATTCAGGAGACCTGGGTTCGATCCCTGGGTCGGGAAGATCCTCTGGAGAAGGAAATGGCAACCTACTCCAGTATTCTTGCCTGGAGAATTCCATGGACGGAGGAGCCTGGTGGGCTACAATCCATGGGGTCGCAAAGAGTCGGACACGACTGAGTGACTTCACTTTCACTTTCATAGCAAGATAAGGACTTCCAATGCAGGACATATAATAGAAATTACACAAATATTTACGTCATTGACACTGAATTAACATTAAGTGATAATGAACTCACTAACATTTCACTGAATAAGTGAAATCCTTGATAGTCTGGTAAGTCCTTCATTTTGTCAAGATCAAAGTATTTATTAAATTCCTCATTCATATGTGCTTACTTGGATGCCAAATCATTTAATAAAAAATATTATAGGTCTTATTCGGAGAAGGCAATGGCACCCCACTCCAGTACTCTTGCCTGGAAAATCCCATGGATGAAGGAGCCTGGTGGGCTACAATCCATGGGGTCGCAAAGAGTCGGACACGACTGAGTGACTTCACTTTCACTTTTCACTTTCATGCATTGGAGAAGGAAATGGCAACCCACTCCGGTGTTCTTGCCTGGAGAATCCCAGGGATGGAGGAGCCTGGTGGGCTGCTGTCTATGGGGTCGCACAGAGTTGGACACGACTAAAGTGACTTAGCAGATAGGTCTTATTAAATTTTTAAATAGTTATGGAACTGTACAATGACTGTAAAATTCACTTAATAGATACTTGCCTACCCCAAGTTTATCATTTCAGGTGATCGTAAATCTTTCGATTCATAGAACCATATTAGTTCTATGAAAAGTTAAGTTTATAGATTGTGAGCAAGAGAGATATTGAGTTTAAAAAGAAGTTGAGCTGGCTACCAGAGCACACAAGTGGTCTGTCCAGCAGTAACATAGCAAGGGTCAGTAACATTCCCAAGAGATATCAAACAAAAATATGAATCATTTCATTAAGTCCTATTATGGTGGAATATTTTTCCAAAGGCATAAAACTGTAAGTTTTGCCTTTTAAGTTGTATGCTTGTTATACGTTAAAAAAAATCTCCTGAGAGGAAAAAAACAGTTTCCTAATATACTCCACTTTATAAACCATAAAGGGGTAAATTAATGACTAATAGAGATTTTATCCCTAGAAATAGAGTGGTATTATATGCAAATATCTAGTAGTCTTATTAGAGATAGTGCAGTAGAATAATTAACAAGTAATTAAATCTCCCAAATCATTAATAAAGAAAATGCTTCTCCTCTACTAGAACAGTATGTATGACTTTACCATTTACAAATTAACTTTTTCCTCTACTTTCATTAAATAGAAAGTTAAGTGGTTGATATCCAAGTTGCATGTAATTAACTCTGTGTCATGGAAGTTTCCTCTCATTAATTTTTTGGAACTCCTGTACAATACTGCTCACAAGGTTATGATAGAGCTAATGGAACCAGGCTATTTTATTTGGATAAAGAAAAAGCAGCCACATGCAATTTGGATCCAGTTAATGTTGGTTAACATATGGCATCCTGATTTTTAGTTCCTACACAAGAAAAGAAAAACAGTTTTTAAATGTTGGAGAAGGCTAGGCCCAAAGCAAAGGAAAGACTGCTTTAGGCCCATTTCAAGGTTTAAAACAAAACAAATAAGGATATTTACATCAACATTTAGAAGAAATCATGCATAAACCCTACCTCTGCTGTAATATTTAATGGGATGTTAACTATCTTCCAAATGCATACTAGCAATTTTTTTTTATGGATTAGCAATTTTATAGAACAGAGAGTCAGACCAAATCTTTTAGTAGAATTTCAGTGCACAGAAAAATTCCATGACATCACAGCTTTGTTGTTCCACAGACTCATACACAAAATTAACCAAATCTTAACCTCAGAAACAACCCCAACAATTGCAATCTCAATCAGAAATTCTAAAGGGTATTATTCCCGTCTCTAAACAAGTGACATTAGGAGTAATCCCTGCATAGAGATGCAGGTGTCCCTACCACCCCCATCCATGGAAACCTTTAAGAGAACCCTCTCTCCACCCAGAGTCTGATAACCAATGACCCACTCCACACAATTATCAGCCTTTCATACCTACCAAGCCCTTTTATGAAGCTGATCACAGAGGATCGTCTCCAACAAGCTGTTGTAATCTCCATGAGCCTGAAAAGGAACCCTAACTCACAGTCGGGAACCGTTTGCAGAGACTATGTTCCGAAGCAGAAAAAGAGAGTGACTGAGTCCATGATCCCGCTGCTCTCTGCCACCATAAGTGTCCCGGCCACCAGGTGGGTCTCCTTTATTTCTGGCCCAAGGTGTATTTTTAGTCAGGTGCTAAAACCTACAGTAGAAGACAAACTAAAACAGGCCTTCCGTCCAGGGCAGACTGTTCATACCAATGGGACAATTTTTAGCTGCTCGGTAAGACAGTGACCTACAACTTGCAGAGTGCCTGTATGTCTATATTTAACCACAAGAACATACTATGCTGCCAGATTAGCCAAGCTGCTCAGAGCACTCCAGGAACATGAGCCTGACCCCCAGGGCTCGCCACAAACAGTCCACGCATTCCGAGTCCACGCACGCCCCCAGGGAACAGCCCACCAGGCTGCACTCGTGTTCCTGTGACCGGAGAAATACAAGAGCAAAGATAACACAGGGTGGGTGATAAACCGTTGCTTTGGGAACCAGGACTCTTGGCCACAAGTGCAAACAGCTTTAAACAGCTTAAGTTCTTACAGACAAAACGCAATAGCAGAGAATCCCTATCTGAAGCCAAGTCAGTGAGAAACTACACTCTTAAGGAAGATGAAATGCTGAACATCTGCTAACACAACCGGTAAAGAAAAGTGATCAGGGTGGAAATCTACAGTTCTATTATTTTAAAAGGCACAGCCTAAATCGACTTGTGAAAAACTTAATTTATGAAGGAACCAATACTGGTGATGACGATTAAGCGTTTCACCTTCAAAGAAAATACAAGATTAGGCCAGTGAGGAGACTGGGAAGGAAAACGCAAAGTTACTTAAAAACAGAACAGAATTGTAACTGAGCTTTCAATGGGCTTTATTTCTGACAGAAGAATTGTATGAGGGTCAGTGAAAGTGTATTTTCTTCACTAACACAGCTGTGAAGAGCAAGAAACCCAAGTCATTTTCTATTCTTGATTTACTCAGGGTAATTGAAGGTTTGCTAGAGCAACATAGGTCGAAATTACAAAACAGCATGGTATGGTGAATTGACTGATGAACGGAAACATTTCACAGGAAGGAGAAAAATGTCCAAATTCCCAGAATGAACACTCTAAGTGTTTCAGGCAAGCTCAAGGTCAGCAAAGATGCCACTGTGGTTCCACAGTATCTTACACATTCAGGGTTTATGATGCGTTTTTTTTTATTATTATTGGCTTCCCTGGTGGCTCAGACGATAAAGCATCTGCCTGCAATGTGGGAGACCCATGCTCGATCCCTGGGTTGGGAAGATCCCCTGGAGAAGGAAATGGCAATCCATTCCAGTATTCTTGCCTGGAAAATCCCATGGATAGAGGAGCCTGGTAGGCTACAGTCCATGTGGTCACAAAGAGTCGGACACAACTGAGCGACTTCACTTTCACTTTATTATTATTATTTTAGAGTTGATTGTGGTGCCTATGTAGCATCTGATTTGTTTTAATGAAAGGGGTCAAAACAATTACAATACAATAGTGTGCTGAGGGAGGTATCTGAGTCTTGAGTATTGAATTCTTTCAATTCTCCTTTTTCAGATCTACATTGGAGTCAAGACTCAACTGAAAATCTGTACTTTGTCAGCTTCAAATCTCTCAGGCTATTATTAGGCCAACCTTTCAAATGATGTGACTGTCATTCAATGACAAAAAACATTACTTAAAAGAGCCTCAGCAAAATAAGAAAAAAATTTTCGTTTTTTCTTTTCACTCTATTACAGATATTAATTATCAAACAGCATTTAAGGGAAGTACAAGGGAGAAAGAGGTAGAAAAAAGAAATAATATTAGAGAGACATGGAACTGGAGTCAGGTACTCTGCCAGGCATTTCGCGTGTATTATTAAGTCCTCACAACAACCCTATAAGACAGGCATTACAATTCCATTCTGGAGTCGACAAAAGGAGTTAAAAATAAGATTTCTCAAAGTCATTCAAACATAGGGTTGTCAGACTCCAGAGTCACTACATTTATTACTTTTTATTCTAGTACTTTCCTTACTATGAATTGGAACTTCTACACAATGGCAAACTTAGAGTATTTATTTTGGTAAACATTTTGAAAGAGCCTCCAAATGATCTACCTTTTTAATCCAGAAACTTCACATATCTAAAACCCCAGCATTCATGAATCCCTGAGTGGAGTCTCCATGATGCCCTCATGATCTATTCATCCTTCTGCAGTAGCCTGGCCTGTATCAGTCTGGGAAACATCCTAAGGGCGATTCACATTGTTCTCATCTTTGGATTCCTACAAGAGTTTGGATCCCTAGAATTAATGAATAATACAAGGTTTCTTCTGGAGTCAAAAACAGATGGCACAAAGTCTGTCCACCTTTGTTACTAAGAATTCCTACCTCACCTCACCCGTCTCTACTCAGAGCTTTTTTCTCCCACTGGACACACCATTCCAGCAATCCTGATCTTGCCTCAGTTTATGTTAGACTGAAAGCATCAAATCGTGGATAGGTGAAGGCTCCTATGGGCAGGCACACTGACAACTGAGTAAGTGAAATATGTCAGCTGATGGCTCATATGGATAGAAAAACCAGAAGACAACAAAAAGCAGACATAAAACTTCTGAAGGACAGCAGCCTTAGGATATTTTAGTATAAAAAGAGACCATCCTGAGCTTTCCTGGCGATCCAGTGGTTAGGAAACTTGCCTGCCAATGCAGGGGAGACGGTTTCGATCCCTAGCCCGGGAAGACTCCACATGCTGCAGGGCAACTATGCTCGTGTGCCATCACTACTGAGCCCACGCACTGCACCTACTGAAGCCCACGGGCCTAGAACCCATCCTCTCTGCAGCAAGAGAAGCCACCGCAATCAGAGGCCCGCACACCACAGCTGGAAAATAGCCCCCACTCACCATAACTACGGAGAAGGCAATGGCACCCCACTCCAGTACTCTTGCCTGGAAAATCCCATGGGCAGAGGAGCCTGGTAGGCTGCAGTCCATGGGGTCGCTAAGCGTTGGACACGACTGAGCGCCTTCACTTTCACTTTTCACTTTCATGCATTGGAGAAGGAGATAGCAACCCACTCCAGTGTTCTTGCCTGGAGAACCCCAGGGGTGGTGGAGCCTGGTGAGCTGCCGTCTATGGGGTCGCACAGAGTCAGACACGACTGAAGCGACTTAGCAGCAGCACTGTAACTAGAGAAAAACTGAGTGCAGCCATGAAGACCCAGTGCAGCCAAAAATAAATAAAATAAGGTAGCCACATATACTGAATCTTTAGTAATCAATACATTTGCTGACAATCTGAATTCACTTAGACATGGTTGAATCATGACAGCCTCTGACGGCACAGATACAATACAGAGAATAGTAAAGTACACTTTGGAAAGAATTCCATTCAGTATTATTAAACTGAAATGTTTTGACACATCAAGGGTTAAACTTCATGACCTGAAAAAATTTACTCAGAGATCATTTGTTCCCCAATGACGCCAAATAAATGTCATGCATTTTAAACTATATTAATGTAATCTAAATTTTATAAATAACATAAAATGGACTGCTGGCATGCTTAATTGATAGTTCCATAATAATCCTCAAATATTAATTGAATGGTGACTTTAAAGTTGATGCTTTTTATTACTTTAACAGTTAATCTAATATTCATAAAAATTTCCTTTCTGTATCTGTGTGGCCTGGTGGCCTGACTGCAAATATTTTTAAGTGCAAGTGAAAGCCCAAACTGGCTGTTTCTATTTTCACAAGCTTAGAAGTTGCAAGGACATTCCTGAGTGTATCTGGTTAACCTCATTGCTTTGGGAAAGACTGTTTCTAGGCTACTGACAGACTGATACTATTTCATGCTACTTGATTAACATGAAGGTTAGATTATATAACCACTTTCATCAAATGGGACCTACAGAGCTGTATGAACCTTCCTTAATGTATATTATAATCTACCTTATTATATTATGGGAAGCAAGAAATAGCCTTTTGACACCCACTCAAATTTTTCTAGCATGGAGAACAAGTCAGCATTTAAAATTACGATACTGAACATTAACTATATCAAAACCCTGAAGTGATAAGAAACTCAAGCTGATAACGATTCTTTCTCTTTTTTCCATCATTGGTCTTAAAAACCCAACATTTCTCACTGAGTCTTTAGAACCAGTGTGTGATATATTCAATGAAATATTTCAGTAATAAGATGTTACATGTTATTTGCATAATCACATGCACATTAGCCTTTCTAGAAATTTAGTAAATACAAGGGGCCTCCCCGGTGGCTCAGCAGTAAAGAATCTGCCTGTGATGCCAGAGACATGCAGGAAATGCAGGTTCGATCCCTGGGTCAGAAAGGTCCCCTGGAGGAGGGTATGGCCACCTACTCCAGTATTCTTGCCTGGAAATCCCCATGGACAGAGGAGTCTGGCAGGCTGCAGTCCATGGGGGTCATGAAGAATTGGACATGACTGGGCAACTAAATGACAACAGCAAATACAAGTGCTAAAACGGTATCATTCACCCGTGGCAGATGCATGTTGATGCATGGCAAAACCAATACAATACTGTAAAGTAATTAGCCTCCAATTAAAATAAATACATTTAAATTAAAAAAAATAATAAAACAGTATCATAGAATCATGGCAGTTAACAGTAAGATGCCAGTGCCAAAAGGATTATGTATATCTTTTCACTACTTTTCCATGACATAACATAGTACAGAATATAATCATTCACTTGGATTAACAAATCTTTCAGAGACAAAGAACCTCTGAGACTGTCTTAGGATAGAATCCAAATTAAGTACAACGTGAGCAAACATCCCATGCAGCCTCACCCCTTCCCTGCGGAAACCACAGTAAGGGCCAAGAACCTATCAAAGACAGTGTGTCATTCATTATGCTTGGAGGCAATGGCTATCACACTGGCTTCTAGTTGTAGGTGGCAACTGCCAAGCAGGTCATTACCTACAGACAGATGCAACAAACAAATGCAATCCGAAAACATTTACCAGGAAGGCCTCTAGGAAAATACTGGTTTGTTCCGGTGTAGGGCACCCCTGGAACCCAGCCACTGTTAAAGCAGTGTTCTACCAACAGGTGTGCAATACTTATGACATACAGATTGTCTGAACCTACACAGAGCCTCTCTTTAAACCTCCATGTGACACCCGTTCTCTTGTAAATTACCAGGTGTACTTAGGCCCCACCTTGGAGAGGAAAATCAGAAGGCGTTCTATGCTAATAAGAAATGAAAGAACTTACTTGTGTTAGACATACTCTAAGCGCTTCTTCTCCAAAAACTTTTCTCTGAAGATGAATCAGTTTAGAAAAACACTCCCCAGTTCCACAGCAGAAAGTGCAATACCTAACCAGATCTCTCCCTGATCTATAGTCTTTTAATTATGTTTTATTGGAGGAATACTGTATTGATCCTATTTCTTGAGTTTAATGCATTTATTCTGGGAGGGCTGACAAAGGACTCTTTACAGCTCTTTTTATAGAGCTCGGGAGCTCCATAAAAAGCACAAATTCCAGGACAAATTTCACCAATTTCTGGTGAAATTGGTGGAAAGTTGTGATCTATCTTTTTTAAAGGCTCCACAAGTAATTTGGATGTGCAGCCAGGTTTGGAAACTACTGGTGGCCTCTGGGAATATTTAATTTAAAAAAATGATAATTTAGTATGCTATAAAACTGTCTCCCCAGACAGGGGAATGGGAGGGTTTAAAACAGTTACCATCTTGAACAGAGCTGTCAAGCTAGTAACCTCATCCTTACAACTCAAAACATAATAAAGAACCAGAAAGTAACCTCCCCGCAAACTTGGAGCTCATTTATGTTGTCCTTAATGTGTTTTTCATCTCGAAACAGCCTCATAGCTTCTTTGCCCAAATAGATGTCACAAAACTCAAGTACACAGTCTATTCGAGTTCTCACTGCAAGTCTAACTTTTATTTGCATACAACTCAGGCAGGTTTATTTGTTCAGTTTTCAAACCCTCAGTGAATTGGATGCAGAGAAGGCAAGATGTAACAAATGATCACTTCATAGATGCAAAAATTCTAAAATACAACTAATGACAGTGCCAACAAAAGCAGGGCAATATGTGCCCTTAGAGCTAAGCCTCCTGGAAACAACAGTCCACAAGGACATTGCTGACTAGTGGCCCAGAACAAAAAAGAGGGGCTCTTCAAGATGTATTGCATTAGGGACTTTTCTGGTGGTCCAGTGTTAAGACTCCACTTTTTTCCACTGCAGAGGATGAGTGTTTAATCCCTGGTTGGGGAACTAAGATTCTTCAAGCCATGCAGCATGGCCAAAAAAAAAAAAAAGATGTATTGCATCAATAGTGGAGGGTGAAAACTCAAAGGATTTTCATATTTTTACATCTAAATACTTAATACAATGAGCTTGATAATGGGAGCTCAGAGAGGTACAGTTAAAATGAGAGGAAACAACTATTGCATCTGAAAAAGCATCATTTAAACCAATATTTCCAACTTGAAGTTTTGACTGGTCCTGAAAACACTAACCTTCTTGATCAAGTATGCAAATGCTGGTGAAACAGCTCACGCCAGGAGCTTAAGGAATGAGCTCTATCCCTCCCTTTTGACTATTCATTAAGAAAGCATACAGGAAAAAAAAAAGCATACAGAAAACAACAATATCTAAAAACCAGTTACACTGAATGTTCAAGAACCATTCAGCTAAGTATCCCATATTAATTTCCACCCAACACTTATGAATCATCCGTACTGGTTTTATGTAGGAGTAAAAAAGAGGCATTCCCAAAAGAGAACTTTATACATTAGAAATGAACATACTAAAGGCACCACTATGTGGGGGATTAAAATGGTTGTTTTTCTTTTTTTTTTAATTTTTTAACTTTACAATATTGTATTGGTTTTGCCATATATCAAAATGAATCCGCCACAGGTATACATGTGTTCCCCATCCTGAACCCTCCTCCCTCCGCATACCATCCCTCTGGGTCGTCCCAGTGCACCAGCCCCAAGCATCCAGTATCGTGCATCGAACCTGGACTGGCGACTCGTTTCATATATGATATTATACATGTTTCAATGCCATTCTCCCAAATCATCCCACCCTCTCCCTCTCCCACAGAGTCCAAAAGACTGTTCAATACATCAGTGTCTCTTTTGCTGTCTCGTATACAGGGTTATTGTTACCATCTTTCTAAATTCCATATATATGTGTTAGTATACTGTATTGGTGTTTTTCTTTCTGGCTTACTTCACTCTGTATAATAGGCACCAGTTTCATCCACCTCATTAGAACTGATTCAAATGTATTCTTTTTAATGGCTGAGTAATACTCCATTGTGTATATGTACCATCGCTTTCTTATCCATTCATCTGCTGATGGACATCTAGGTTGCTTCCATGTCCTGGCTATTATAAACAGTGCTGCGATGAACATTGGGGTACACGTGTCTCTTTCAATCCTGGTTTCTTCAGTGTGTATGCCCAGCAGTGGGATTGCTGGATCATAAGACAGTTCTATCAAGTTAAATTTTGCCTTTACAGGTGAATGAAGAAGCAGGAAGAAGGGACTTTGTCACATAGCTTTTTACTACTAAGGAGGCCTCTATCCCTGTTGCCTGGAAAATCCCATGGGCGGAGGAGCCTGGAAGGCTGCAGTCCATGGGGTCGCTAAGAATCAGAGACGACTGAGCGACTTCACTTTCACTTTTCACTTTCATGTATTGGAGAAGGAAATGGCAACCCACTCCAGTGTTCTTGCCTGGAGAATTCCAGGGATGGGGCAGCCTGGTTGGTTGCCATCTATGGGGTCGCACAGAGTCGGACACGACTGAAGAGACTTAGCAGCAGCAGCAGGCCTCTATCCCCAAGACTTTTCATCTCCACAACCTTGCTCTGCCCAAGGACCCTTTGAGACAACTCAGCCTACAGCATGGTTTCTACATTCTACTTTGGATCTGGAGTTGATGATATATTTGAGAATCAAAAAATATGGTCTAAGAAAGGGTCCTCCTTCAGGGTCCTCCAAAGCAGGCAAAATAAGGACTCCAGGGCAGCCAGGATCCATAAGTCCAGGTTTAAGAGGTACTTGCCCCACGATTAGCCGTGGGACCTTGGGCAAGTCAAGCAGTTTGAGATCCAGACTTTTCAGTCAAAAGATAATGGATTCAGACACTTGCTATGAAAAAACAGCCATCCTCCTGCAGCATTTTAAAAGCAACTGAACATTACTTTGGCTAACCTAGAGAGCTGTATTCAAAGAAGATGTCATCAATCTAGCAGGCAGAACAAGCTGAGTGTCAGATGTCACCACTAAGCATAATCAGTATAAGGCAACTCCCAAGATGAAATCCAGGTTTAGAATATCTTTATTTTTTATTATGAAATGATTCAGCTGCCTAAAAGTCTGGGGACCTACTAAAAAACAATTCAAGATAATTTTAGCTGTGCTGTTCAATACCAGCCACATAAAACTATGAAGCGCTTGAAATGTGGTTAGTGCAATTGAGTTACTGCATTTTCATTTTAATCCGTTTAAATTAAAATTGAAAACTTGATACTTGATTCAGTTATAGGAAAAAATTTAGGTACATCTGTAATAATTTGCATATGTACAACTAGTTTTTTAAACTGTAAATTTTATGATATCTAAATAGAGATCAAGGCTTTTTGGCCAATTTGGTATTCAAATTTAGATTCATTGGTGGTTTGAGATGAATGAACACTGGATTTTGGAGAATTATTCCCTCTAGAAAGAATATGAAATATTTCATTAATAACGTTTATGGTGACAGAGAAACAGACATAGAAAACAGACCTATGGGCATGGGGGGAGGGGAGGTGGGAGAAGGAGAGATGTATGGAGAGAGTAACATGGAAATTTACAATACCATATGTAAAATAGATAGCCAGTGGGAATTTGCTGTGTGACTCAGGGAATGCAAACAGGGGCTCTGTGACAGGCTGAGGGGTGGGATGGGGAGGGAGATGGGAGGAAGGATCTGGAGGGAAGTGACATGAGTGTACCTATGGCTGATTCTTGTTGATGTATGACAGAAAACCACAAAATTCTATAAAGCAATTATCTTTCAATTAAAAATTTTTTTAAAAAGAAAAAATGTTTATGATGATTACATGTCAAAATAATATTTTAAATATACTGGACTAGGTAAAATACTAAAAGAAATTGAAGATGTTTTCAAGCTTTGTTTAATGTGACTACTAGAAAGCTTAAAACTGCAAAAAAGTCGTGCATTATATTTCTATTGTACATGCTATTATCCAGACCAATTACTGCTTTATAAAACTTAGACATATGGGAAACCATTTTTGTGACTAAACATGGAAAGCCATTAAGAAAAGCCACCTTTTTGCATAACCATGAATCAGTAAACACCTCTAGCCATAAATATTCACAAATAAGCAATAAAATATTGATGTATTGATTCAATATGTGAATATCTATTAATCACTCCAAAAACTATCAGGCTGGGTAAGACTGGGAACTTGGTTTTAGGGGGACTCCATTTCAAGACTGAGGAGTTAGCTTTATGCCTGCTTGAAGCTGAAAAAGTTAAAGTAACTTGTCCAAATCGCACACCCAAGGGACTCCAATACAGTTCTCCTGACTCAGAAGTGTGTACTGTTCCTGCTATACCAGACTGCCTAGAAACTGAGATGCAAAAACACCATAAAAGATATCTCAGATATTAAATGCTTCCACATGGCACCCAAATCCACATAAAACCAAAAACATAAAACTGACTAGGAAACAGATTTTTAAACATCTTAATACTCCCTTAGCCCTGTCTAACTATATCCCACACGTTACAGCTGAGTACACAGGAATTTGGGATAACCACTGTATTACCATCAGCATTCTTACTAAAAATCATGGATTCCCAGTTTGCCTGCCTCTTGAGGGTCACTTCTTTGCAATTCAGGGCAATCCAAAACACCTACTGCAGTGCTCTGCACACAGTGGGTTCTCAGAGTGTATCTGTTTGTTTACAGCTTTAATTTGGAAGCCACAGGAATGAGGGAAGAAAAGCTGGTAAAATGGTCTGACAAAATGTGAAATCCTCACACAGAGACCACAATCTTGATTCATACTGTTCCCACAGCAGGATCATTTCATCGGCTAATCCCCACCTGAAACCTCAGAGCCCTTGGAGTGCTAGGGAACACGGGCTCCTATTCAAGCAGAAAACTCTACTGGCAACTGTGTGTCTGAAGCTTTGGTGGGCTTCTGTTTCATTCCAGGAGGTAGGTCTTGAATTCCCTTCAGCTGCTCTGGCCAGCCACACCACCACTCCCTTCCTCTGCTTCTTCACTCCAGCCACACACTTTTTGGTTGACATGCCTTTTCCTCCCAATCCTGCCAATACATCTTCTCTTTCAAAGACCTTTTACAAATCCAACTGGTACCACAAAACCTCCCTTAACCAAATGAAAGGGCAACGGTTCTTTTCCTCACCCAATTACATCCTGGGATGCAATAACTTTGAGCCCTCAGAATGGAAAGGGATGGAAATATTTAAATATGTATCTATATGAATGGAGTTTTGTTACTGTATAAATTTAAATATGTATATGTATGAATGGAGTTTTGTTACTGTGTAACTTCTTGGTTTATGGTTTAAAGTATTATTTCTGTCTCAACTATACGGCTGTTAGTTCATTTATTTAAATAATTCTCATTGTTAAGTAGCTTTTTTTTTTTTTTTTAACTTTTTAGTCCTTTTTTCTTTTTTCTGGCCTCACAGCACAGCTTATGGAATCTTAGTTCCCCAACCAGGGACCAAACCTCCATCCCCTGCAGTGGGAGCACGTGGTCAACCACTGGACTACCAGTCCCTCACTATTAAGTAGCTCTTTAAGAACTTGTTCACATGCTGATGTGTCTTCCTGAAATACTACATGTGGCAGATAGGTAATTATAACTTTAAGTTCCTTTATTGTGCAATATTCATTGAGAGAACTAAATGCTCAAGACAGGATAAGTGTAAGGTTTACACTGCTGTTTTATGACAAATTAGGTGCATGTCTGCCTTACTTTCCTACGTGATGACAAACCAGCTGCCATGACTTATTAATTGTTACAGAGCACTCGGCAGCATTCTGAAGTAGTGACGGCCATGCCCTGGCAGCCCATTAAAGTGAATACAACTTCCAGCAGTTTCCTCACGTAAGGGCAGGGAGGAGGCACTGGGAGACTCTGATTCAACTAGCCTAATGGGATAGAGTTTGAACTGGCACACAAACACAGAAAAATATGTCATCATCGAGTTGCCTAAGACTAGGAGAGATTTTTCTCCTAGAGAGATTTACGCAAGTCCACATGGCCTGGGAAGCACGCTGGCTCTCTCTAGAAGGTAGACAGGAACTCGAGAGCCAGTCCTAGGAGGACCAAACCATGTATGGCTATGAATGCACCAAAAGGCAACTAACAGAGATCACATCATGCTGAACCTTGTCTCTTAAACAGTGTTTGTGACCTTTCATGAAGCACTGCTTTCCTGTGAAGTCACACTACACAATCCTGGGAGATTTCCATATACAAAAATTGGTTAGACAAATTAGGGGATGTCCCTGAAGGTCCAGTAAGTTGAGACTCCATGCTTTCTCTGCAAGGGTTGTGGGTTTGATCCCTGGTTGGGGAACTAAGATCCCACAGGCTGTGTGACGTGGCCAAAACAAAACAAAACAAACTGGTTAGACAATTTAGATGAACTGATAACCTGAAACCATCCCAAAGTATTCCAGAGGGCTGTGCAGCATTCATTAGAGCCTTATTTGTGCATTTAAATGATTCAAGGTGCCTTGCTCATCTGAATTTTATTTTATTGAAACACAAAATCTCTGTCCATCTATATAATCTGGGAATAACCATGAACCAAACTCAACAATATATATCAGCAAGAAAATGCCTCTGCTATTCTGGTGCAATAAATTAAGTGAGATATCAGCAGGTAACTCCATCATCACCTTTTAGCTTCAACACAAATATTCTAAGAGCACAACTCCCATTCAACGTATAATTTCAAAATGCTGTTCCTCAGGAAGTTGCTTCTGTCTCTTGCCCTCTCTTTTTTAAGCCACTTGCATGAGCTACATCATCATGCATATCAATATCATGTGTTAAAACCAAGCACAGCCTCAGTTTAGGGAGGACTCTGAGCCCTGGCAATGCTAACCCAGACAAGTTGCTTGAAACTGTCCCCTCCTCTCCTTCTCCCTTACTTTTAGTTGTGTCATCTCTTCCCTGGGTTATCCTCATAGAGATTCTTCTACCTCCACTTTCAACCCAAATGCTCAGCATTCCCTGGAATCTGTCCATGTTGCTCCCGCTTTAAAAAGCTGTCGGGCACCACACTTGAAAATGTGTGGGCTATTTTCAGATATCTTTTCATATTCATTTCTAACATAAATCCCCAGTGATAAGAGACTGACTGTGTACTATGTGGAGAAGGCAATGGCACCCCACTCCAGTACTCTTGCCTGGAAAATCCCATGGATGGAGGAGCCTGGTGGGCTGCAGTCCATGGGATCGCCAAGAGTCGGACACGACTGAACGACTTCACTTTCACTTTTTCACTTTCATGCATTGGAGAAGGAAATGGCAACCCACTCCAGTGTTCTTGCCTGGAGAATCCCAGGGACAGGGGAGCCTGGTGGGCTGCCGTCTATGGGGTCACACAGAGTCGGACACGACTGAAGTGACTTAGCAGCAGTGTACTATGTCAATACCTTTAGACCATGAAATGTTTGCACTTTGCTTCATGTCTCTGGATATGTTTCACTGTCTCCTGGTTTATAGTCCATGGGTACTTGAATAGAACTTGTATCCTGTTGTTGCGTGAAAACTGTATAAATCTTAATTATGTTGAATTGGTTTATAGTGCTTTCCAGGTCTACTGTATCCTTCTACTTTTCTATTCATTAAGTTTTGAGTTTGATATTGAAACTCCAACTAAAAGTCTTAATTTATCTACTTTAAAAATAATTTTAATATGTAGTAGAACCATATGTAACTTTGCTCTGTATTTTCCAAGTCTCCTGTAAATGTGTTATCATACTTTCAAAATTTTAAAAATATAAAAGAAGAAGAAAAAAACAAACAAAAGCAGTGGGGCTTGCCTGATGCTTTCAGGACAAAGCCCAGACCCTTCAACAGCTCCTTCAGCGCTCCTTATGATCTGATGCAATTGTCTGCAGGTACCTTCTGTGACTCTTCTGGGACCCTGAGATCCGGCCGCTCCCTGAATCCATTAATTTCATAGCTCCCTGAATCCATGAATTTCATAGCCCCCAGCATTTGATCACGCTCTTCCCTTTGCTCTCCTCTCGCCTTTCTGTAGCATTCTTCAAGTTCAAATGTCACAGCCTCTTGGAACAATTCCTCTGCCTCTTCCCTCCCACATTAAAAAAAAAATTAATCAGTTTATCCTCTGGATGATTATTTATGTCAGTATCCCTGAGTCCAAGCACAAGGCCTGGCACAGAAAAGAACATTTATCTGATCAGCATTTTTGTTCTCCGCAACTTCCTTCTATCTCTCCTTTCATCAAAGCCAGCTGTCTTTGACTGTAAAGTCCATAGAAGGCAGGAGGTGGCCCTGCTGCGTAGGCTCTATCCGGCCTGGTGCCCTACTCAAGCAAGCATCCAATAATTTGTAAGAGAAGGGAAAGGCTGTTGATTCACTGACAGGAACTTCCTGAAGCTCATTCAGGCATGTCCAATTTGATGCTCTGAGTAAATCCATCTTAACTGTCAGGACTGTGTTTAGAACTTTTTTCTACTAAGACAATCAATTTCTCCAAATATGAAACAGCAGCATCCCTCCCATGTAAAAAGCCCTTGATCATAAAGAATTATTTCTGTAATCTCACTAAAAATAGTTTCCTTCTAATTTGGCAAAAGTGGCTGGAAGGTTTAAAAGTAAAGTTAAATCCATTTAACTTAAATGACACTATGCAAATGTAGGAACAAGTGAATATATTTTCTAGAGAAAGCAATCTTTGACAGTGTCAACTAATTTAAAACAAACCAAAACAAAAAACCAATCACAGAAATATTCCTTGAAGTGGCTGATTACTACATAAATACATTATTTCACTCTAACTTCGTCTTGAGTTTCATGGATACATGGGCCCTGAGTTCTGTGAACACAAAGTCCGTCCATGTTGCTGCCAAATGGCAAAATTTTGTTCTTTTTATGGCTAAGTAGTATTCCATTGAATATATCTATACTACATCTTCTTTATCCATTCATCTGCTGATGGACACTTAGGTTGCTTCCATATCTTGGCAATTATAAAGAAGGCTACTGTGAACACTAGAGTGATGGATCTTTTTGAATTAACATTTTTTTTGGAGGAGGGGGGGGGATATATATCCAGGAGTAGAACTGCTGAGTTTAACTTATTAAATCCACTCAAAAAAAACAGGTGAAGGTCACAGAGGGAAAGAGACTTTATAGCCAAGGCTGGATGTTGAGTCCCAGCTTAGAGCAAACTCCCTCCATCCCCCAATACAGAACATTGTTACTGCTTGCTGGGAGCTCATCCATGATGGGATCAATGTAAGTTATATTTGGCCACAGGCCTCCTATACCCATTCAGGTAATTTTACTCACTGTTAATACGTGACAGTTTCTTATCAAGTGCCCATGTGCCCTGAAAGGTATGGGGAATATAAGGATGAACAGATGGTGGATTCTTAGCCCAGGAGTTACCTAGACCACACAGCACACTTACACGACACTGTGGCCACTGCTGCTGTGGAAGTATGTAGAAAGAGCAGGGGAAGCGGAGCAGTCAGAGAAGACTTCACCCCGAAGGTGACATCTGGACTCATACTTGGGAGAAGACTTTGGTTCAGGTCCAAAAAACACATGCTTAAGGTTTTTGAACTGTGGTGCTGGAGGAGACTCTTGGACAGCAAGGAGATCAAATCAGTCAATCCTAAAGGAAATCAATCCTGAATATTCATTGGAAGGACTGATGCTGAAGCTCCAATACTTTGGCCACCTGATTCAAAGAGCCAGTTCACTGGAAAAGACCCTGATGCTGAGAAAGACTGAAGGCAGGAGGAGAAGGGAACGAAAGAGGATGAGATAGTTGGGTGGTATCACCAACTCAATGGACATGCTGCTGCTGCTAAGTTGCTTCAGTCGTGTCCAACTTTGTGCGACCCCACAGACAGAAGCCCACCAGGCTCCCCCGGCCCTGGGATTCTCCAGGCAAGAATACTGGAGTGGGTTGCCATTTCCTTCTCCAATGCATGAAAGCGAAAAGTGAAAGTGAAGTCGCTCAGTCGTGTCCGACTCTTAACGACCCCATGGACTGCAGCCTTCCGGGCTCTTCTGTCCATGGGATTTTCCAGGCAAGAGTACTGGAGTGGGGTGCCATTGCCTTCTCCCAATGGACATGAGTTTGAGCAAATTCCAAGAGATGGTGAAGGACAGGGAAGACTGGTGTGCTGTAGTCCAGGCGGTCGCAAAGAGTCAGACACGACTTAGCAACTATACAACAACACAGTTGAACTCATGTGAGGCTTGCAATACAGGCTTCAGCTATAGCACATACTCATACCCTGCTGCACTAGCAGTCACTCCACACAACTCTGAATTCAGAGATTTTCTGAAGTTCCAGAAATACACCTCTTTACCAAAAGGTCTACAGGGAGTGGTAAAGACCAGATCGCCAAGGCAAGATGTTACAAAGAGACTCCAGGACTCTGTGGTCCCTGGCCCTATTGTCTTAGCAATGAACAAACATGTTAAAACCATTAACTCACAGAGGAATTTAGATAAGCATTAATTAAATAATAAGAATGGCCACAATTTATCAAGTAATTACAACAGTGAGGCTGTATATTAAACACTTTATAAACTTTACTGTTGTTGTTCAGTCAGTAAGTCGTGATCCACTCTTTGTGACCCCATGAACTGCAGCACACCAGGCTTCCCTGTCCTTCACTATATCCCAGAGCTTGCTCAAATTCATATCCATTGAGTCAGTAATGCCATACAACCATCTCATCCTCTGTCGCCCCCTTCTTCTTCTGCCCTCAATCTTTCTCAGCATCAGGGTCTTTTCCTTCGCATCAGGTGGCCAAAGTATTGGAGCTTCAACTTCAGCATCGATCCTTCCCGTGAATATTCAGGGTTGATTTCCATTACAATTGACTGGTCTGATCTCCTTGCTATCCAAGGGACTCTCAAGAGTCTTCTCCAACACAACAATTTGAAAGAATCAATTCTCTGGTGCTCAGCCTTCGAGTGGTCCAACACTCACATCTATACATGACTACTGGAAAAACCATAGCTCTGACTATATGGGCCTTTGCTGGCAAAGTGATGTCTCTGCTTTTTAATATGCTGTCTAGGTTTGTCACAGCTTTCCTTCCAAGGGGCAAGCGTCTTTTAATTTCATGGTTGCAATCCCCATCCACAGTGATTTTCAGTTCAGTTCAGTCACTCAGCAGTGATTTTAGAGCCCAAGAAAATAAAATATGTCACTGCTTCCAGTTTTTCCTCTTCTACTTGCCATGAAGTGATGGGACTCATTCAATTATTTTTATAAAGAGATATAATATATATTAAAACCTTTCTATAGAATCAGAGTGGAAGCACCTTGCTCAAAGTCACATAGCAAGTTAGGGGCTGAGGCAAAGCACATGGTCATAACTATCCCAAATCACACAGAAAAAAAGTAAATCAAACAAGCTTAAATCAATTCTTTCCATACTTTGTATTACAATCAAAATTAATGAACTCCAGTGGTCAAAGAGGTAGAAGAATTAAAAAAGGACAAAAACAAAGTAAAACATCATGGTTCCTCCACGTAAAGAAGGGTCCATGTTGAAGAACCACAGTTTTGTGCGGGGACTGAAGCCGTCCTTACACCAGAACACAAAGAAGAACTAGGTTTGAATTATGGCCCTTTCTCCTTTGTGCCGCGTGACCAGCACTGCATCATTTCCTTCTGCAGCAGGGCTTGGTGAAGGGTGTGATTCACTTCTGTTTTTCAGTAAGAAAAAAATAAAAGCAAGTAACCCCAATGAGATGACACTCTTGGCTGGTAGTTAACTTTCCACTTACAAGGAAGGAGATGGAGCCTTGGACCCAAGCTCTGAGCACACATGACTTTGCCAGCCCAGCACCATCAAGCCTGGGCTGTTCTTTGGCACGAGTTGAACCCTGTCCATAAGGAACTTTCTAGCCTCCTCTCCACTGTGTGGGTCTACAGCAGAAACCTCATGACAACACTGAGCTGAATAGATCAGTTGAGTGGTCATCTTTCAATATAACACATGGTTTAATCAGACACAGACCGAAGTGGGGAGGGATGGCCTCGGAACACCGTCAACAATTTATCCTTTCCCCAGAGCCTGAAGAGCACTTTCATTCTCCTGGCCCAAGAAGTGACAGTCTCTGAGTCACTCCCTGAAACAAGAGCCTTATCTGGCAGAACAATATGATATTTAATGAGCTCACTGGGCCAGTTTGAAGACTGTTATTTTGTGTATAAAGGACACTTGAGAACTGTTGAGTGGCCCTTCCATCACTGGAGTTTGGACCCTTCATGAGTAATTAGAGCCTCGGCCTGAGTTAGTGTTTTATTAGCAAATAAGTATACTGAGCTCTTTGTTTTTCACTTAACTATAAGCCAGCTTTTCCTCAATTTCTGCATCATGCCCACCAAACCCAGGCTCTTCAACTCTCACTAGCATGAAAATACAGAGTAGTATGTCCTACTCCTTCTACCTTGAATTGTATTCCCTGCCCTGAACCAACACTGCACGCCTGGGCCATGACTGTGATGACAGAGTGTGGGGTCAGAGATGGGATCCAAGTCTGTGTTCTACCAAATTTTTTCTTTATGACTTTTTTTATTTGTTACAGGACTGGGTTTTGGAAAGCTTTTTATTAAAATATCTCATTAATATGCTTAAAATGTAATGAAATAGCTAATAATATTGCATACGAAACTATACTTATAAAATGTGATGGAGAAAGAGAAGAAAAGGAGAAAAGAAAAAAAAATTAATAAGGGAAAAGAACCCAAATCAAGAAGAACATGAAAGGAAAAGAACAGAAAGAAGTAAATAATCTACAGAATTCTTAAGCCTACCAGAACAAACAGATTGGGTAAACATGGTCAAGACAATGAATTCAGATGATGATGCGAGTTCACAATGATATTGTAATTATTCAGTATGCTTGCTACCATCAACATGAGGCCGACCCTGCCTGTGGGAACATCACTCTCAGTGCTGACACACAGTTCCAAGGGCCAAGGCGAAGACCACCACTCAAGGCTGTGGAAAAGACCAGACTGTCCTGGGAAGGCAGAGAGGCAGGGGCAGCAGCAAGGCTGGCAAGGAGGAGTTAAGATGCTCCAGGTGAGGGGTGATGAAGACCTGGAGCAAGGCTGTGGTAGAGGGATGGTGACGGAGACCCAGATGCAGAAAGAAGCACAAGACGTCTCAGCCAGGTTTTGAATGAAGACCAAAGGGTTGAAAACAGCTGAGTTTCTTGCCTGAGACGACCCCTAGAGAAATTCAGCATCTATAATGAGAATACTGAGCACAGTAAGGACCTGGAGGAGAGAGATGAAGCTACAGCTTCACCAGGCTGTTGAGAAAAAGATTCAGCGTTGGAGAGGACTACCAGCAAAGCAGGGAAAGAACAGAAAAGCTGGCCTTCAGGGTCGGTGAACCACATTTACGTACAAACAATAGTCACTCTTACTCAGAGACACAATTCATCTTTCATGGGGTTGGTCCCTCGTCATACTCAACTGTGATTACTGATTTATGTAGGTCTCTTTCACCAGACAATCCTCTCCTTAAGAGCAGGAACTTGACTCATGTTCAGCTTAACGTCATCGCTGGTCGTTAGGATTTAGTTTTTGTTTCTCCTTCTGCTGTTTTCACCGAACTATGTGTCCCAAGGCTGGACGCAGCATGTCAATCAGAGTGGCCAAGAATGAATTGATCTATTTTCAGGAACAAATGGGCATTCCAGAAGTTCCCCCAGCAACCGAACCGCAGTTGCAAGCTTGCACTGAGGGCTGAAAAGGCAAGCACCTGCATCTTTCAAACGTTCTGTTGGCACAGCAGCACAGGAGACGGGGGCTGGGCAGGGCTCCTGCTGGTCCACCGGCAGAACAGAGGCTCTGCAGGTGGAGCTAAATCTGAATCCAGCTGCCAGTGCTTACTCATGCCCTTCCCTTGGGGAAGTCATTTATTTTAGGGTTTTTACCTGTGAGGAGACATTTGCCTCACCAGGATTTAATGACGTTTAAATGAGATGGCGCATAGCACGCTGGCTGAAACCGAGCCAATTCTTCTTATTGGACTATTTGTAAGATTAACTTGGGGTGGGGGAGGCCATGGACAGGTAAAGTCAGGCTTAAAGCCCTTTCAAATAGCTGAATCTGAACAATGAGATTGAAAGCTAAACCTCACTGGAAAATACTGACATTTCTATGTAAGCAGAAACATCTGAAAATAGGAAAATATTTGGTCATTTTTGGGTAACAACAAAATTAAGGATATTTCATCTGCTACTCGGGGAAGGTTATGGCACCCCACTCTAGTACTCTTGCCTGGCAAATCCCATGGATGGAGGAGCCTGGTGGGCTGCAGTCCATGGGGTCGCTAGGAGTCTGACTCGACTGAGCAGCTTCACTTTCTCTTTTCACTTCCATACATTGGAGAAGGAAATGGCAACCCACTCCAGTGTTCTAGCCTGGAGAATCCTGGGACGGGGGAGCCTGCTGGGCTGCCGTCTATGCGGTCGCACAGAGTCGGACACAACTTGAAGCGACTTAGCAGCAGCATCTGCTACTGCCAAATGGCATGAATTAATACTGTATTTTTTCATTTTAATCTAACAACAGATTTGAATATACTCATTACGTTCCTTTGCGTTTTTGTCTTTCAACTGAGAACTAGGTACAATCTCAAGTTTCTGATGTAGTAATATTCTTCCTTACAACTTGGTTTTTTAAAAAAAACAAAAAATCAGATTCAATTTGTTATTGAAGGGGCATAAGAAAGGAAGCATCAGAAAATGCTCCTTTTTCTGAAACTGGAGGCAAAGAGAGAAAATTTTTATTTTGAGTACTCTCAAAACTCTTTGCCACTGCTTCTTGATACACATCACTGTGGTAAACTGCTACGAAGTACATGTCAACGTCCTTCTGCTCCTACCTGAGGTTCATCAATTTTACCTACTGTTAATCAGTATCTTTAGGGCTTCCCTGGTGGCTCAGACAGTAAAGAATCCGCCTGCAACGCGGGATTTCTGGGTTCGATCCCTGGGTCAGGAAGATCCCCTGGAGGAGGGGATGGCAACCCACTCCAGTATTCTTGCCTGGAGAATCCCATGGAGAGAGGAGCCTGGTGGGCTACAGTTCATGAGGTCGAAAAGAATCGAATATGACTGAGCGACTCAGCACAACACTTCATAATTTAGTGTTTATCCTAGAGTCTAGGTTTGATTCCCAGCTCTGCCACTTACAAATGGTATATATCAAGTTGGGTCATGGTGAAGATTAGAGAAAATGATGCAGGTAAAGCATTTAATAACAGCACTGATACTTCCACAAGGGCTTATAACATCAGCTATTATTATTACGTTTAATGCAATGTTACATAACAACAGGTGGTCATTAATAGTCATCTGTAATTGTACATTTTATGTTTTATGGGGGTTACTACTGGTGGCTCTTGCCTGGGAAATCCCATGGACAGAGGAGCCTAGTGGGCAGGAGTCCACAGGGGTCGAGTGTCCAAAGAGTTGGACACAACTGAGCGACTGAACACACACTGGTGGCTCCCCTCTCCCCTTGGTAAAAGACTACTTTGTTCAGGTAGCAGGCAGAAGTCTTGTCTAAGACTTTGGTCCAGAAGGTGGACCAAACCCAGTGCAGGGCATGAATCAAGTTTGTTGAAGCCAACACGGTAATTCCATTCAACTTTGCCAGTGACTGGCATGTGACACAATTCCAACCAGAGGAATACAAGAAGTTTGCTGGGGTTTGTTTGTTTGTTTTTTTAGCAAAATCTTCTCCTTCCTGCCAGAAGACCAACCCAAGTGGGCCTCCTCCCTTCCTCTCAAGTAGAGTGAAGATATTTAGAACCAAGGTAGTCATCTTGTTATCATGCAGTACCAGTCTAAAGATGGATGGTCTGGGTCCTCCAGGTTCTAAAGCCCCTTGGAATCGCCCAGCTTCACCCAGGCTGTGGGTGAGGCATGCTAATTAAGTCTTCATTCTTTCAGCCATGAGAAAGTTTATCTATTTTGTATAGCAAAGGCATCCTAGAATGATACACAGTTCACATCACTAGATGGCAAAGTTAGTTCTATGTATTAACCATACCATTATACCTGTGAATGGCAGGTTTTTTGAGTGGTGACAAGAGGGATTTAAGATTTAGAAATGAAACTCACTGATGTTCAGAATGCTACTCAATTTCCAATTTCTATTTTTTCTTTCCTTTTTTAAAAAATAAATAAAGCAGTTGACTAATCACAATAAGAATTTGAATTTCAACTCCTTTGTCCCTCTAAGAAAATGGTAATAAGCACTGAAATGGCAAACAGAACAGTTAACAAGAGAAAGAAAAGCAGCCAAGGTGAAACAGATTTGGGGATATTTAAACTGTGATAGAATCTTCATTCTCATTCATAATTGTGACCTTTCTTAAAGTTCAAGCATTTAAATTGTTGGTTAAAAATTACTTGTTTTTTTAAGTTGAAAATGGGCCAAGTTTTCAAATAGCTTCCAAATGGATATCTCAATTGGCATAAACTAGGATTACCTTTCCCATAATGATAAGGACTGGGGATTTGTTTAGTAAATGGAATGCAAAATCAGGAGGCAAGACTAAAATGTCTCATTTTCTTGTTTGCTAGTGATTGTATTCAATCAAGTAAAACAGAAAAAGGACAGGTTGTCGTGGAAGAAAAGATGAGGTCAGGCCTCAGGGTCACCATTAAGTCAAGAAGGAGGGGGACCAAAGACCCAGAGTGGCCCAACAGGGGGTGAGCTTCTCTACAGACTCACCAAGGAAGCCATGATTCTCATTGGAAAAAAGTAGATCAATACAGAGGTAGGGGACTGTTGCTGCTATTGTTCAGCTGCTGAGTCGTGTCTGACTCTGCAACCCCATGGACTGCAGTTCGCCGGGCTTCCCTGTCCTTCACCATCTCCCAGAGTTTGCTCAAACTCCTGTTCGTGGAATTGGTGATGTGAGGTGCAAACTATTATGCACAAGATAAGCTACAAGGATATACTGTATAACCCAGAGAATATAGCTAATATTTTATAATAAGTACAAATGAAGTATATAACCTTTAAAAATTATGAGTCAGTATTCTGTACACCCACAACATACACTATTGTACATCAATTATACGTCAACTAAAAACAGAAAAATAGACGATTAATTCTAGGGCGCTGACACAGTACATGTAATACTAAGGTTAAGTCCATGTTGTCTTTCAACTGCAAGGCCTCACTTTGGGGGAAGATTTGTTAGAAACGTGGTTTTCAAAAACTTAAAAGTTGAAAAGCAGGTTTTTTATTTTTTAAAGGAAAACTGCAATTTATCAAATTCTCATTGTTGCTCTAACCTGTAAATTTTAAACTAACTGCTTATAATCTGCCAAAGTCATAGGCAAGCTACTCAGCTAGAGCAACTTTTCCAGTCTTAAGATTCTTTAAAGCTGTCACAGGGCTTTCTACCTAGCTGCAAGCATTATGTAAAGGTCAACAGTATAATAAACCAAACAATGTTTCAGACAGATTTTCTAATAGAACCCTGCATCCTTATGAACTTTATTTCAGTATGGCTTAATCGAAACATAGTATCTACTAAAACCTTGGAGAGTATCCTTGGGCTGTAGCCTCCAGAACGCCAGCCATCTCCATAAACACTTTATCGCGCTATGCAGAAAGAAACGCCTGTCTCCAGATGAAGAATGCCAGCCCCTCAGATTGGAGACAACCCTGTTCAAACTCCCTGAGTTAGACACACAGTCACTTTGCTGTAAAAATAACGACAGGAAGAACCCAATAGGCTGTATAATGCCACAACTTTATCTTATTCAGGATACTGAAGAGCTGGTTAGCTCAAGAAACTGACCAAGCTTGGGAAGTCAGAGACGGGTCTCCACTTATCAGTCAAGTTCAAAAACCTACAGCTCACCCTCCTTCCGTCTGGCTTTAACGGAGCGGGAGAAATAACTGACAAATATCACGATGTTGACATAAACCTCTTTTTTTCAGTGGCAGCATTCAAAACCCTTCACACAAAACAGCTACAGACAGAGTCAGGTTTGTTCCTTCTAAGTAAGGAAGTGAGGGAAGGAGATGATCAAGGTCACACACAGAAAAATAACAGAAAAACAGGGAAGGAAAACCTAATCTTGTATTTGCACAATTGAAGCATCTTATTGATTTGACAGTTACATAATATATCATTTTCCTGATTTGCCAATTCCTTCCTACATAAATATGGCATTCAAATGGAATTGTACTCAAGTATTACCCTAGTTAATCTAATACCCTCTCCTTTTCACGTTGCCAAAATACATATTTACCTGTTTAAATCCTAACTCAAAGAAGTCAGCCTAGTGTTTCTTAAACTTAGGACAAAAAAAATTGAACAGAGATTTAATTGTATATTCTATAGTGTTGTGCTTGTGGCATTAGCTGAGAAATCCTAGAAATTTCAAAGCTGTCTTCACTGCTCAACCACTGTGCACTTTTCAACTGAGAACAGCAGAGGCAGTTAGAGTCGTATATCAAATTAGAGTTGATAAAAGCACTTAATGTAGATTTGAATGCCTTCTTGAAAAAGATTTCAGCTCTCTTAAATTGACATGACAACAAGTTCTTACAGCAGCATAAAAAGTATTAGCTGAAATGTTACGGCTTTGGCTTAAATTTCCATCTGTAGCTCATCAAATGACTAAAACAGTAGAAAGGAATTAAACCAAAATCAGACTCATTACAGAGTCTGATATGCTGGCAGAATATAAACTTTCACTACTTAGCATCTGGAGTTTTGGATGACTAACACTGAAATGCTTGTGCTTGTGTGTTCTGTAAAAAAGAAGAAGTGTTTGTAACAATATAGGTGAGATATATGATCATTAAACAACTTACAGAAATATACTTCACACACACACACATCCCTTCTCTCTTAAGCCCCCAAATATTCTGAAGGGCGATCCACCTCAAATGAAATATAATGGCTTTAAGTTAGTCCTATGCCAAAATTCTGATAAACATCGTAACTCTTCACATTTTTCTAAGGTAAAGAATGTTTGAAACCCTTGCTCTCCCAAATACTGACATCTGGTTAAGTGTTCCAGAGTAAATAATTTACATTTCCTCCTCTCCTTCAGCCATCCTGCTAGAATGGAATATTGGAAAATGTTCTCACAGGACTTTGCCTGTAAACACCAGGCTTCCAATAGTTCTCTGACGCAGTGAAATACATCCAGAAAGTTAACGTCAACAGAGTCTTTCAAACACCTCCTCCCAAATAAAATTCTCTAGGGCACACAATCTTTCTGAAATATCACTGGATCCTCTCCTAGTCCTGGGAACTTTTGCATTACTCGTCCTGTGTTCTGAATCTAAAAAGGAAGGAAGGGAAACTCTGAGACCTCTGATGCTGGGATCCAGGTCTGAACGAGCGATGACGCTCCCAAAGCAGTGTGTCCAGTGCACAGAAGATGCTCAAGAAGAAAGAAGTAATGGACAGTGTCTGCCTTGCTTCACCGACAGTATCAAGAAGCAAAGCATTCTGGAGTAATAACCAAGAAAAGCTGATGCTAAGATAGTAAGTTTTTTGAGTGTGAATATAAAGCAGCATTGAAGAGTAAATTAAAACGTTCTAATGGAAAAGGCTATTTCTATTTCTCCTCCAAAACTGGGAGATGCATTTCAGCTCAAAGAGACAGCATTCTTTTATTCATACAGCCAACAGTTCTACAATGGGACAATATTGAAGTGAACATGATGAATGGGACCTATCAAATGAGAGAGATTAGTACAAAGAAAAAGAGATAAGGCTGTGTACTATCTTTTCCATAAATGCCACTCTCCAGGAAGTGGGTGCCTGCTAAACCTTCTGCCCTGGGGTCATCTGCAAATAGTGGGTGATACCCAAAAGGCACCATATTGTGGAATATTTGAAATGTTTAAGTGTTCAAAAGAAACTAAGAAACGCTAGGGTACAAATAAATTCAGGAATTTTTCATACAGATGTGTTTTGGATGGACTCACCTCTGTGTACCTTAGGTGATAAATGCCAAGCTATACTGCATTTCAAAAGTCCCATGCAAAGGTCAAGCCCACGGACTAAGATCATTATTTGCTCATTTGATCTGAAAACTCACAAAATATACCTACATGCTGCCATATGGGTATCTCATGCCAGAGAAGATAAACGTTGGGAAAATTAAGCCTTATTATCCCAAACCAGGAACATTCAATAAGCTAGTTTATTCCTAATCAATGCATCAAATTCTTCAAATGAGGTAACGTAGTGTTTGAAGGTGCTGAGCAGACTACAAGACACTAAATAATTTAAGGTTTAGTACGAAAAAAAAACCTGCACAAAAGGTTATATTCAGGGCTGTCAATCTATGGAACATTTCCAACACAAGTAAAATGTCATTTCTCATCAACTCAAACTTATTTCTGAAGCCAGCTCATTCGAAGTATCCCACCAGGCTCAGAAATAAAGATGTAACTAATAAGATGATCAGGACTCATGGAATCTATTCAATTCCTTGAACTGTACCCAAAAGTGAACTAGTGAGTCATGGGTATTAAACTGTTTTGAAACAGATGTCTTTTAAATAAAGGGCATATTTGCATGTTGTATCAGTTGAAACAGCTAAATACTGGTAACTTTCTCAAATATCCTGGGTGGTTCCCAGATTGTAAAACTATCCAGGTCATCTCTCCTTCTTGCCTACTACCGTTTGCCTTTCGGACTATTTCAGTTCTTGCTGACAACTTCTCCAAGCACCATGGAAAAGTAGGCAAAGAAGCTAAAACTGAATCATTTTGGGTGGCCAGTCTTGTGGGCAGCGGGGCTGGTTTACGGTGGCAGAGACCAGAGCTATCAGGTAAGCCAAGACACCCGAACTACAGACACATCTCCATCATCCTTGGAAATAGTCTCCCTGTTCTGATAAAGACAATTAAGAATTTGCTACTGATTCAAAAAAAAAAAAAAAAACCCACAGCATAGCAGAGAAACGTCAACAAGCAAAGGACAATTCTAAAAGAAGACCATTAATACATTCTTATGTATTTGAGTTATTTAATTATGCATTTAATAACTTTTAGAAATGGGGGAAATCAACATAAAATATTCTACTAGAAGAAATGTACCCTTTTACATGCATCTTTTGTGAGTACATGTATGTGAAATGACCATAGGGTGCAGAGCTGCCTATGTATTGTATTTAATAATGAGAGTGAAGAATCGATAACACTTAAGTCTTTCAAACAGCTATGTACTAAGGAGATGATGTTCTCCATCTTGAAAGAGAAAAAGAGAGGAGGGGTGAGTGGGGAGAGGGAGACAGCTCTTCAAAGGTACACAGGGAAGGAAGAGGCTAAGAACTGGGTAACTCGGTCAGTCAACAAGAATGAAAATACCTATAAAGCACTACATTGCCCAAAGTGTTCTTGATCCTTTGGTCATTCTGTGGGTGATTTTTAAAAAATGAGATTATCACTGGATTCGGGGAGGGGCTGATGGCACTTTACTACCATCCTAGCTTTGAGCAAATCACTTTTTCGACACTCATTTTTCTGATTTTCATCTGTAAAATATAGGTAATACATGACCTTGCAGGGTTACTGGGAAGAGTAAAGATAATAAACAGAGTGGTCATATGCCCTCCTTTGCCCAGGGCAGTCCCTGTTCATGCCTAGTATCCCAGCATAATTATTAACTTTCACTCGCAAGTGTCTCAGTTCGGACAAACAATGATGTGGTTTGCCCTACATATAAATTACCAAGTATAACATCTGACACAAGGTGGGCCCTCAGGCACTGTGGCAGCTACTGCTACTCTAGATTCTAGGATTTTTCATGCATTTCAACCTAAAAAATAAACCCTTAAAAGCAAATAAAAATCTCAAATTTGCTTTTATCATAAACCCAGGATACATCAACTCTTTCTCCTTGGAGAGAGTGGGTATTGATTTGGGGTTCCACTTCTCATCAGGACCATCAACTATTTTAGCTGATGTGAAATGGGAACAGGAACCCGGGGTAACTCTCCTCTAGATGCCTGGAACAGTGCTGTGTGCTCCCCACTGTTAGAAGAGCCAGGTGGGTGCGCTTGCACTTGAGTTGTACCGCTCTACTGGACTCAGGCAACCTGGCTAACCTCTTCAGCTTTTGACGTCTTTAAACCAACTCCAGCGGCCTTCCTGGTGCTATAGTGGATAAGAATCCATGTGCCATTGCAGGAGACATGAGTTTGATCCCTGGTCCAGGAAGACCCCCACATACTGTGGAGCAACTAAGCCCATGTACCACAACTACTGAGCCTGAGCCCAGGAGCCGAAAAAACGGAAACCACATGCCCTAGAGTCCATGCTCCACAACTCGAGAAGCCACTGCAATGAGAAGGCCTGCTCTGCAACTAGAGAAAAGCCTGTGCAACAGTGAAGATCCAGCACAGCTCCCACCTTCCTCCCCCACCCCTCAAAAAAAACCCACTCTACCAAACTAAACTAACACCTGGAGATGTCTAAGGCTTTCTCATAGCATCTTTGTGGTATTCTGTGACATCTACAGGGATCACTAAATATTGCTCTGCGGTGGATGGATGTGTTTCCAATCCTCACTTCCACGTGGCTTCTCTTGGTCCTCAGAACTGACCATATACTAACCGCATTTCTGCAGCAGACAGAAACACTGTCCTTATCACCACAACCTAAATCATATCTGAGAAATGCCACACTCAACTCTTCCACTAAAGCAAGTTTCTCTACAGCAAGATGAGTCATTTTAAATGTACAATGGTCCCTTCCAAAACGGGCCTGGGGCTTGTTCAGTTCCCTGCTACTGCTAAGTTGCTTCAGTCGTGTCCGACTCTGTTCGACCCCATAGACGGCAGCCCACCAGGCTGCCCCGTCCCTGGGATTCTCCAGGCAAGAAGACTGGAGTGGGTTGCCATTTCCTTCTCCAATGCATGAAAGTGAAAAGTGAAAGTGAAGTCGCTCAGTCGTGTCTGACCATTCGAGACCCAATGGACTGCAGCCTACCAGGCTCCTCCGTCCATGGGATTTTCCAGGCAAGAGTACTGGAGTGGGGTGCCACTGTATTCCCTTAAATGTACAGCGGTCCCTTCCAAAACGGGCCCAGGGCTTGTTCAGTTCCCTAGAACAGTTTATTTGTCAATAAAGTTCCCGTTCCCTGAGAGCATTAACAGACATCCAGAGGTTTCTTATCTCTGTGGGGTTTGCAAGATTTGTCAGTTTTGCAGAAAGGATACAAACTGCCCTGCCTTGCAAAGATGGAGACATTGAAAGAACCCTACAGGCCCCTTCATCCGCTCGGCTCCATGTTCACTGCATATTATGGGGTCGGGTGAAACAAAGGAATGCTGGTTAGAAGTTTCAGATAGGTAGGCAAGCCTACATACCAGCTCTGAGCCTCCATACAAAGCAAGCCCTCCTTTCCATGAAACAACTGGGAACTACCTGCCCTAAACATTTTTCTGTAGCAAACCTGGAAGGCCAAGGTGACTTTCTGCCACTGAGAATATTCCCAGGCCATCTCCCACGCTGCTGGAAGGTATGTACTTAGGGAAGGTAGGCATATTCCAATAGTAGCTGAGGTGGAAAAGGGGGCGGGGGTAAAGTTAAAAAGGAAATCTAGAAAAACAAATGGCCCAAAGCAAGAGGTTTTAGTAAATATTGACTACTCACAGAATCCACTGAGGCTGTCAATGCTAAGGTGAAAAATGGTCTAAGTTTGATTTTAAGTGGGTTTAGAAGAGGGGGAAGCATTAGAATACATGCATATTCTTTTAATACTTATTGAGAGTCACAATGTGCCGGATATTGTGCTAAGTATTAATACTTGACATCTTAATGCCTCACTTACTGTGAGGTATTGTTGTTGCCTCCACCTTACAGATGAGCAAACTGAGGCAGAGAGTAGTTAATTGATTGTCCAAGGGATCACAAATGCAGGAGCTAGAGAAGTGGACCAAGTCTATCTGGTTCTGCAGCTTGTCTGTTCCAGGTGAGGGCACACCAGGTTAGGGGGCCAACGTGTGTACAGGCATGGACTGGACAGCAAGTTGCTGAAACACAGAGAGGGCAGCGAATTAACTATGGCTGGAGCAGGAGAATATAAACAAGGAACTCAAAGAGGGTCCTGTGTAGTGGTCACTGACACTCGGGGGCAAGAAGGGCTGAGAGGAAGTCTTTGAAAAGCTGGCAGAAGCCCCTCCAGGCTGCTCTATGCCAGGTGGACCAGGTGGAGACCACGGTGACACTCCAGGTTAAGCCGGGGAGGGCCCATGGTGGCCATGGCCATGGACAGCAAGGGGGCACACCTGTGAGAATCACTGACCAGCTGGGGAAGGCCTGGATAAGAGTGGGAAAGGAGCAAACAGGGACGGGTGTCCAGGCGGATAAGGAAAGCAGTGAAGTCTGCAAAAGACATTTTATTTCCGAACATCAAGGCCATTTTGAGTTTCCAGCTCCATTAAAATGAAAGTGCAGGCTGACAGAGAGGGCAAGCCTGTGAAGAAGGGAGTGTCAAAATGAACAGTGAAAGAAAAGCTAAGACACCTCATCAGGCAATGACTGATGTAATTGACTTGTTCACTCTTCAAGGGAGACAAGTATATACAAAATCACAACGTGCCATTAAAAAAAAAAATATGAAGATGTAACTCTTAACCTGGTAAATGCTCAAGGAAGCCTCTTTCCTCTTATGACCACCTTGCAAAGCAGTCAGACGTAGTTATAGAGTTTGTTTTATTGGTTTTTAATTGTCACACTTTCATAAATAAACCCCACTGCATAATTAGAGGCCTGATTCTCCATTCTGGGTGGGGGGGCCCTCACCTCTCAAACCTGTGATGCTGCGCCAATGGGCCGCCCACCCCAAGGTGCATCTTCTCAGCCTTGGGGCCCTGAGCAGGCTGAGCTCCCTAAAGCTTCCGTTTTTCACTTTGTCTTCCACACAGACGAATTCCTTTCTCTCTCTCTTTTCTTTTTTGGCCACTGAAAGCATTTAAAGCTGAGAGCTACAGTGTTGCACCAAGCTTAAAGAAGACTCAGCCTAAGGTGCATTTCCACTTCCTCTTTTAAGAAAGGACTGACAGACAGTCTGACCTCCCCCCAAAGGCACACTAGAGAAATTACCAAATTCACTCTTGTGCAAGAAGCAAATTAAGATTGAGGGTGAATGCTGTGTCTTATTCACCTCTGTAGCTCCACAGCCTGGCATGTAGTAGGTCTGGAGTAAACATTTGCTGAATGAATGAAATAATTCAAATCTGTGTCCCAGAAACTCTCAAAGTAGAAATGAAGAGTCATTCTGAACCATCTCCTGATGTGAGCGCAGGGTGGGGGAACGGAGAGAGTTTAGGAAGGGGGCAGAGAATATAAGCTTTGTCTAGAATAATCTGAAAATAGACAAGCGGAGAAAGGTTTTTAAAAAATCCCACTGGCCTCAGGATTGTCCCAACATAATTTTCTAATGAGGCAATGACAGAAATTGACAGAAGAAAATAATCTGGTCTTAACACGCTCAAAATAATGATTCAGTATCACTGAATTTGAAACCACGGATTTCAAACTCACAGTAAGTCTTTCCAGAAATTGGAAAACTGCATAAAGAACCTTGTATGTCCAATTCTTGTCACTAATCAAAGGGGGAAATAGACAAAGGAAGATTCATCCTTATGTGTGAAGTATTAACACAAATAATGAATCCAAGATAAATGAATTATGATTGTAACAAAGGAATGTTGTTGGGGTGACAGTATTACTCCCAAATGGCTTCCCACTTATAGAAAAACAGCTTCAGACAAGCCCCTTGGTGTATACAGTGGCGCAAAATGACCTGGAAAAGATGGTTTCTATGGATAGCATAAGATGCATATCCCTGAACACCTTCCTGCCGAAGGTACTCTGTCTCTTTTTTCAAAGCAATTAAGTCACAGGTTTTCCTGCCCCTGTTTTGTTTACATACGAACAATCTTGTCCACAGGTCATTTGTGCAGGAGATAATTAATCACCAGCTCTTGGACCTGCAGGTAGGTTAATTAGCATGCATGCAATACAACATAAAATTTTTCTTGGAAAAAAAATTTTTTTTAAATTTCAAACAATTCAGGACCTGTAATACCAGCCAGTCTTTTAATCCAAAGCAAGTACAAAGGCTGATCAGTGAGATAGAGAAGACTTTGTTTTTAAACTGTTCAGAAAATGCAAGGCATCACTGATCACCTGAAGGCCTCATTTTAATTTGATTCCAGATCCATGATGCCTTAGAGGTTGTCTTTTTGAAAGATCTTCCTGTTAAAAGCTTTAAGTAGGTCAGAACCCTAACTTCAGAAGCCATAACATTCTGATATTCTAATAAATGATTTTACGGTCAGCAACTCACTTGTTTATGTTTCAGAAAAGCACATTATCTGGACTACGACGAACATCAGGATTTTTTTCAATTCAAGTATTAAATACTATTATATTAACATTATATACTAGTATAATTCTGAACACCAACCAATGGACAAGGAAGAGACAAATCTGCAAGCGCCTCTATATTAAAAAAAGATGAGCCAGGTTTTGGACCATTAAGTACTTTTTATTTCTTTAGACAATACCCTAATAAAACAATTATGAAGTACTCTGAAGCCCTGCCACACCCCTTTGACACTTCATGAAATCATTTCGATAAAACCTGAGCACATTAAACACACACCAAGCAGGAAATGCAGCCTGGAATACCCCGTCCTGCCCTCACCAAGAGTCTGAAGGGCCATCTCACTTGAAAATTTAATCAAACCACATCTACCGTAATTCCACCACAGCCTCTGCACTTCAGGAAGGCTAGTTCAGTCTCTGACATTTTGATTTTCATAGCAGATGGAAGCGAAAAAAAAGAAAAAACTTCCTGGGCTCACAAGCCTATGCTTTTCGCTTGAGGCTTTTATTGCTCAGATCTTACGCAACACCCAGCAAACAAACAAACAAAAAAGGTTATTTTCTGTTACTCACTATTACTCCAGGATTTCAGTAAATATTTGATACTGATCTCGAAGAAGCCGGAATCCTGCTGGCTGGCCATGTCGGCGGCATACAAAGAGCCTGTTCCCGGGGCTGGACCGTGAGCCGCACGGAGCAGGTACCGGGCGTGGGAGGGATGCGCTGGTCACAGGTTCGTGATGTAAGCGGGGTCAGCGGCTGGGAGGCTGGCTCTGCGGGTCCACCTCCGGCGAGTCCTCATGAGAAGGACGCGGCGGAGCGGGAGAGGGATGCTCGGCCGCTCCTCCTCCCGGTCCAGGACTGGCTGCCTATTCGCCGGGTGCGGATCTCTAGCCCTGGGAGGCGTCTGCCAGTGCCAGCGACGCCGGCCGCCGGTCGCCCACACGCTTGGCCCGGCAGGTACGGGGCCAAGGAAGTCCCACCTGCACGGGGTGAGCGTGGGGGCGGGGGGTGCCCCACGGCACCCCAGCACGCAGGGCTGGGGATGCGCCAGGAGGGATGGGCCAGGAGGGATGCGCCGGGAGGGTCCCCCCTACCCCCGCCCCCACAGTCCGGGCCCGACTCAGCCGTGGGAAAAACCTCCCAGCTCCTGCGGATCCTCGCCGGTCAGCCCCGCTCCGGGTGAGCTGCTCCCCGCCCCCCGGAGGGTGCACCGGCCGCGCTCCCCCACCCGCGTCCGTCCCCGGAATCCACACAGCTACGGCGGCCCAGTGGCACCCCTGGATCTGGTGGTGGATCTGAAAAGCGTCCTCCGTCCGCCCCTCCGCAAGAGGAGAGCTTGATAACAACAGGATGTCGGCCGGGGCTTTTCCCTCCCCTCCTTTCTGTGCTGCTCCCTCCCAGAAATGCTGACATTTTTGAGGGGTACCCACCCCCTACCAACGTGTGCATCCGAAGGGGACAGTACCAGCCACGAAAGCTCGTGTACAGAACGCCAGGCTCCACAATGCATCCGGCAAGCCTGTGTATTCTAAAAATCCCCGAGCCCAATAAAGCTTATTTTTTATTTGTATTAAAAAGATAAGCAAAGGCGCTGTATTCCTGGCTACACAATGGCTTTTTTCCTCCATGAAATCTTGGTATCAGGTGTCCTGACTTCAGTTAGCGTGGTTTCATGTTGTTATTTAGCTTGGCTAGGGGATTGGAGTCAATACTTTAATCTTCACAGGCTACGTTTGTGCAGGTGGGATTTGGCTAAACATCCTATAAACCATGAATCCTACCCCCATCCCCAGTTCATTTATGATCAACATATTGCAATGGGACTGATAAACTATGCTAATAATTATTTCACAAAATAATCTGAGCGCCCCTCCCCCGACTCAAAGTCAACCGGGATTAACTGTTCATTTGACAAATGGCAGGGAGAGAGTATACTTTCTCTAAGACTGAGAATTTTAAACATTTTAACAGGAAGGAGAACCTTTAGGACTGTGTCCTGAAATGCCCCAAGACACTATCAATACAATCAGCTTTCTCTTCAAACTCCTTACACAAAAGGCAAGAACCCCACCAAGAATTCCAACCATTCCTCAGTACTGTCTTAAAGTGTCCTCAGACCGACTGAGTTTTCATTTACATGCTTACCAGAGTTAATGAGCTAATTTCGTTTTATCACCTGTATTTTGAATATGTAGATTCTAGGTGAAACAGGACCCAAAGGATTTACGGAATTGGTTGTTACATTTGAGAACAAAAACTAATATCCATGCCCCCCTTTCTGGTGCCTCCCCCACTATGGACGGCAGTAATGAACAGGAAAGCTTCAGGGTGCCTTGGAGTTAATGAACACAAAGCCCCTCAAAACTCTTCAGAACTTTCTAGCTATAAGATCTAAGGCAAGCTACTAACCTCACTAAACCTTAATTTCCTCATCTGTAAAGTGGGGATTATAGTGGTACTGATCTCACTGACTTGCTGGAAGGATTAAATGACATTATGAAAGTGTTCAGCATAGTGCCTTGCATAGAGTAAACAATTAAATTTTGTTACCTTGACATTTATTATGAACTCTTAGGGACTCTAGAATCAAACTTTTAAATTTAGGTTAAATACATTTTTGGTACCATTTAAGGTCTATCACTTCTGAACACCAGTGGTAACTATTTGGGGACAGTAAGTTGGAGGCATTTAAAACAGCTACAATAACCAAACATGCTATTATATACTGTTACTCAAGTCAGATTTTCTCTGACTTTTAAAGAGATCTTAACTGGCTTTTAGAAGTTTTCAATCCTATTATAAACATATTTTTTTAGGAGTTAAAAATACATGTGACTATCATATTAAACGTATTAATTTGTTGAGAATGCCACTCATATACAGTACTTCAAGAGGAAGCTATCATAAAATTTTAAATGCTATTTAGAAAAAAATGTTTCTAATGGCATCTAGTTTTCCCTGTGAAGAATGAATCAGCAACTAACAGCCCAGTTATTGTCCATTAGAACCAGAAATCTGGTCCGTGTAGGCTTTTTTTCTCATTCAAGTACCTTTAAAGAGAGCATATATTGTGAAAGAACAGAAAAGGCCTTTTGTTTTGTTGAAAGGCCTGAAAATCAAATAGAATGACACCTGCTGCAAGCTGGGATAAGACATTTATCCTTTTGTTTCCTCTCTAGGTAGGTGAGGGTGGGGTACTTACTCTAAAAATGTAGTCAGAATGGGCACCTGGACAGAGGTACTTAAATACAAAATCTGAAGGCACCCCTGGCTTCTTATGAGACATCAGTCGTCATTTAAGATGAACTAAAGCTATTTCAGCTTTTGTATCTGTAAAAAGAGGAACCCTTCTTTAAGAATCTTAGGAGAACGTGAATCTTTAGGAGTTAGGCAGTGATGTTAGGGGCGGAGAGAAAAGCAGCAGAAATACAGGAAAAACAGGAGGTCTTAGGGAAATGGTATCAGAGAGAGAGGAGGGAGTCAGAAAGTGACCTGAGACTGTGATAAGTATTAATGACACCATCTGCATTTATTGAAAAGTATTAGAGTGCGGTTTGGATCCCTGGGTCAGCAAGGTCACCTGGAGAAGGGCATGGCAACCCACTCCAGTATTCTTGCCTGAAGAATCCCATGGACAGAGGAGCCTGGTGGGCTACAGTCCATGATGTTGCAAAGAGTCAGACATAACTGAAGTGATTTAGTACGCATGCACACAATATTGTGCTGAAAGTCCCTACTTTATCATATTTAATCTTCACCCGGAGACAATGAAGTGCTATTAATCGCCCCATTTTACAGATGAACAAATGGAGGTTTAAAGAGGCATAAAATAAGGTCAAAGGTGAAAGTCATATAGCTGATAAAATTGAGGCCTGGCAAATTTTAGAGCCTGAGTCACTTATTCTAAATTATATGTATTTACTTCAATCACAAGCAAGACCAGAATCATGCTTACCAGCTTCTTTAGCGAAAGTTCGGGAAGAGATGCCAAGACCTTCGTTATCACTAAAAGGAGTGCAGGAGGTCCCCTGGCTCTCCAGGATTCCTCACTGCCTTCCTGTCCAGCATTAGGCCAGAGGAAGTTGTTCCTTGGGGGCTGCAGCCCAACCCAAAAGGAATCTAGAGAAGAATGCCATGATTTTTCACCTTGATCTGATTACCTGCACAGGTTGCATTCTGTCTAAGGGATGCTTGACTTGTGGTAGGGGTGGGGCGAGTGAGGGTGGAAATCTAGTCTGAACTCCACTCTCCAAGCTGGTAAAGGGGTGGTAATGGGCTGTGTCCAGCCTGGTGTGGGGCTGCATCTACCCTTTACTCAACCCACAGGCGCATGCCTAGTTGCTCAGAATCCACATCTCCTGTGTCTCCTGCATTGCAGGTGGATTCTTTACTGCTGATCTATTGGGGAAGCCCCAACCCACCAGAAGGGTGCTTTTTTGTGATCCAGATTCCTAAGGGACTGAAGGTAGCCTAGGGTGGTGCAGCAGGAACTAAGAACACAGTATATATCAAGAAGGCAGAGGTCAAGTGGTCACCCTAGGCCCCAGATTGCTGGGTGGCGTTGAGATGACGGTGGTAAAGGGTTCATGGATTATATTTTACAACCCATAGCATTTCACATCCTGCCTGGATTCTGATTATAACCAAGAAGTGCAATTGGTTTCTGTTCTAATTCATATTTAATTTTCCCTTTTCTGTCAATTTTGAGACTGAAATGTGTGGTACTCAAAAAAAAAAGGCAAAAACAAAGCAAGGCAAACCATCTGGACGCTTGCCAACGTGAAGAGCCATTACCTAATGATTTGAAAGCGTCTGATTGAGTTGAGTGGGTTAGCACTGGAATCCAGCCCCCCCCCCGTGGATGGCTGCGCGTGGCTCCACACGTGTTACTTATTGTCACAGTGATGTGTACATGCATGCACAGAACGTGTGAGGCAGAGGAGAAATGTCTTACCAGCGTCCCGAGGAAACAAAGGAAAATCACGTAATGTCAGAGAAAATCCCTTTATCAATTTTTGATAAAGGGAAAACTTGGAGTTTCCGGTTCCAAAACAGCACTAAATATATCACATCCCTACTATTCCACACGTTGCTTCTGTATAAGAACAACTCCAAGTCAAATTAAGCAACGCCTGGATTGAGTTGGCAAGACAGCAGCTGAGATCAATAGAGACAACTGTGGAGAAAGGGTTTTGTTTTTCTTTAAGCAGTAGAAGAGACCTTTTAGAGACAATCTAAAGAACAAATGATCAATATCAATCGTAAGCTGCTATTTTGGTCTATGCATAATTTGGGCTGATCTATCCTATGCTAAGAAATTAGAGAAAGAAATAGGAAGTGATGCCACAGAAACGTTCATCTCATAAACATGAAATGTGATAATCATTCCTTAAAAAAATCAACATCATATACAAATCTTCCCAAAAATAGATTCTACAAGTTTTGAAAACATTTACTTCATTACTCTCCAGTACAAATAATTCTTTGAAATGAACTGAAAGACATTTAAATTTTTTTTGAACACGACAGAACTTCATTAAGGCAGCTTGTTGCTACACAGATTCAGACATAAACAAGGAGAATCGTGTCTCCTAAAATTGTTTTCATTAAAAAATAGCAGCAGAACCCAGTTTTCTTCCTCACTCACCTCTCCTACAAAGGGGTTTCACACGGAACCAGGGGACACGACAAAGGAACTGGACGCGGGTCTAAGGCACGGATATCTATCTGCTGGCCTGGGTTTCTTTGTCTGTAAAATAGCGCTTATCACACAAGTTCTTTATGAGAGTTAAGTGAAGGCACAGGAAGATGACAACTGTTAAGTAGCCATCTACAGCTGGCAATGAACCCAGAACACTCAGCACAAAATGCCCCCTTCACTCCAGAGCCAGGTTAGGGAAAGGGGCAGAGAGGGACCCTGCTCATCACAGAGGGTCCAGCCCTCCAGCCACCCACCTCTGCTGGCTACCAAGGGAAGGCTGAATTTTTGCAAAGGTAAAGAAAGCTTAAATGTGCACATACAAAAAAGTATTATTTAGTGTTTTAGTGCTGCTAACTTCCAGTGCCCAGGGTAAAGCTGAGCAGAGGTTCTGGTTAGCTTAGTGTCAGCTCAATATTTATCCAATTTACTCCTCCCGTTAAGCTCTCATGGTAGGGCCTGCATGTTTGTGCTGTGGTTCATATATATTTTGCAAGTATAAAGATTTGACCTCAATTTCTGAAGAGTAAATATAAGGCACTTGTATTTAATAGTGTTCAGACAGATGTGCATGTAAAGAGAAAACGTGGAAAGGTTACCTCCTCTGACTTTTATCACAAAGGCACTGATAACTTGCCTACTCTACTTTCATATACCACCAGCAACCTGAAGTACCATTTACACTGAGATGCAAACAGCTCCAATATAACTAGCTTCAACAGCTAACAATGTAGGGTTATAAAATAGTAAGCCCTTTGTTAAATAAAAAATGGCACTTGCTACAAAATATTTAAATCTTCTCTGAAGAAGTGAAAAATGACATTTGCTTAGTACATCACATTTGCCAAAAATGCACAATAATATTTAAAGTAAAAAAAAGTTTTATTTATATTAATCATCACTCTTCCCCAAACACTATTTGCCATCTAAATGAGAACTAAGAAAATGTTGGTTCTTCCCCATAAGCATGATAATTTAACAAACCAAAAAGGAGCCTTCTCATAGTTACATTAAAAGTTCTGAGTATGGTAAGCTATTTCTTTTTAATGATAAAAATTGAGTACTTTTTAGAGCTAGAACTAATTTCCCACTCATATTCCCAATTTCATGCATAAAAATAAATATGAGAGTTTAAGTCATAAGGGTCAGATCAACTTTTCCTCAAAGGCACCATTTATTGTATATAGTCACTGAAATCTATACAAAGTCAATGAAATTGGAAAAAAGTCAGAAGTTTTGATTATTTTTTATACCCGCACTACTTAACATTTTATGTATGCTAAAATTTTGTTCTTTCTTCTAGGTAGGGTCCCATATTTACAGTTACCTACCAACAATAGCTGAATGATTGGGAATCAGGAAATTCTTTATTATGCTCCTAATTTTGACCTTGCTACTATGACCTTGGACACATCTCTACTGAATGAAGGATGCTGGTTCTTATCCCCAACTGCCTCATCTCTTGGGCAGGCCAGCCTTTGCTTCTCCATCCTATGGGGAGGAACCACATCATGATGAAAGCAGAACACTGGGCAATAAATTATTTCATGTAAATCTTTGGCATTTATTCTTTGGATTTTTGGCAACAGATTCACCTTCTCAACTATGTTTTGATAAAGCTAGCATCAAAAATATCCAATACAGAACACACACTGGCTTTGGAGTAGGAGAAGCAGACACAGGACCAAAAAATAATTGGGAATTAAATAAATCAATATGAAAATGATAGTGCAGTCTATTGTGAAATGAATGAGACAATATCAAAGTGATTTAATCAGGTTAGAGGAAAATGGACAAAACTATACAACTGGACACATCCTGGAAACCAGGGATAAACTACAGCTGACTAGTGGTAAAGAATCTGCCTGCCAATGCAGGAGACATAAGGCACGTGGGTTCAGTCCCTGGGTCAGGAAGATCTCCTGGAGGAGGAAATGGCCACTCACTCCAGTATTCATGCCTGGGAAATTCCATGAACAGAAGAGTCTGGCAGGCTAGGGTCCCAAAGAGTACTGAAGTGTCTTGGCACTTAACACAAAGCCAGGTTATCACCACTGAGATTAAGAAGAGTTGAACGAAGCAATTAAAAGATATACAGAATGTCCCTTCATTTGGAAATAGAGCTTAAAAAACAAGAGTCTGCCTCACTGAGCATCACTGACTAAATCTTCAAAATGACCATCTGTTCCTGGGGCCGTGTGGTTCAGACCCTCCGATTTCTGCCTGTAGTACATTGGGGTCTGGGCCCAACGGCAGTGAACGAGAGAAAACACCAACATTAGATAGATGCTCCTTGCACAGGCTCAGTTCAAACGTGGTAGGAAACGTAACTGTGAAGGGTTGAGTGTGTTTTGGAGGATGGAGAGAGTCTCGCAAGGCATGTTTTTAGAAAGGGTGGGGAAATCGCCACCCTGCTCCGACCAGACAGGCAGCGCTTTGTGTAGGAGGGTGGGGCTGTTAGAAACTGGCTGAATGATGGAAGGGAGCAGCTTAACTAACAGGCTGGTGGGGAGAGCAGATACAAATGCTTAGGAGCCAGAAGGGAGAATAATGATCTTTGCAGACGGTCAGGGAGGGTGAGGTCACTCTGAGAAGCCCAGGGAAACAAGAGGTGGGAGGTAGTGAATCTGACCCTCACAGCGTTAGCTATGGAGAAACCTAAACCCACGGTCGGCCCCTCTCCCCATTTACCACCACTGTGAGCCACTTGTGCGTCTGAGCTAGTCCCCTCCCATCCATAAGATACACGTGATTCGCGAGCATCTGCTTTCTACACAAAGTTGTTTCATGATCTCAGAGGAGGTTCTGTAGATGAAAGGGCTTTGTATTCCCAGGGCACCAGTGTTAAGATGCTCAGAGCTCCATCAGTTTATGGATCAGACCAACAAAAGGGTGGGAGGTCCCTCATCACCCCTTTCCTCTTAAACACTGTCACCCTCCCAGCTACTGAACAAAGCCTGCTGGATTTTTTGCTTTAGGGACACACCAGGGTTGTCCTGCTATTTAAGTGGCCATTTCCAAACTCCAGGAATCTGCTGGTGGTTTGCCTGGGTCTTCTCCAAATGCCACTTCAGCCTCTCTGGATAAATACAGGATGAGTGGCAAATGTCTGCCTGGGACTCCACCCGACCTCAAGACTTATTTCCATCTTCTTTAATCTCCAAGGGAATATCCCTTGGAACTTCTCCTTTTCTCTTTCTTTAAATTAAAAAAAAATATATCGCTTTGCCAATGAATTCTTATATCATCATCTTGGTATGTTACTCTCATGTATACAATTAAAATTTTTTGTTCATTACAATATTGAGGAGCAGAACAGTAAAGAAGGAGGGTAAAGATTGTGGGGCTTCCGTTGGGCTTTTGGGTAAGATAAGATGGTGGGCATTTCTGATAATAAAAAGTGTATTAGGAAGAAGGCTGACTCTGGAATGAACATAGCAATACTCTCCCCTTTGGCTCTCTAGGCTTCCTGGGTGATGCTCGTAGTATAGAATCTGCCTGCAAATGCAGGAGCCTCAGGAGATGCAGTTCAATCCCTGGGTCAGGAAGATCCATTTACTCTTAGAGATGAGGAAATGCCAATGGATAGGGATCTGACAGCTAGGACCTGCTGGAGTAACAGTAATAACAACGATGAAGATAACGGCTGGTTATGTGAATTGAGCCAGGATTGGAGCTCACATCTGACACAAGGCAGGTGATGTCCATATAAGCAACTTAAAATTTTCAAGTACCTACATTTATAATAAGTAAAAATAAACGGGTGAGATTCAATATATTTTATTTAACCCAACACACCAAATATTATCATTCAGTGTGCAATAAAAAATACTTGTGAAGTATTTTCTCTTTTTGCATGAAATATTTGAAATCTGTTATGTATTTTATAGTGCATCTCAGCTTGGACCAGCCACAGCAGTCCCTGTGCTTGGGAGCTGCATGTGGTACTGCCTCCCTTATTGGGAAGACAGCTGTAGGGGGTTCTGAACTATTTGGGGGGCACAAACCCCTTTGGCAAAGCCCAGTGACTCCTTCTCAGAATGTGTGTGTGTACATGAGATCAGAGACATGGGCTTATAAGGGAACTAGTTATTTTTGAATTAGTGTTTTCATTTTTTTCTGCATATACACCAAGGAGTAGAATTGCTGGATTATATGGTAGCTCTATTTTCAGTTTTTTAAGGAACCTCCATACTGGAGGTTTTTCACAGTGGCTGCACCAATTTATATCCCTACCAGCAGTGTGAAAGGGAGAATCAGTTATTTCAAAATAGCTATCAAATTATTTTAAAATTTTAAATTATGGTATTGTATATATCCATTTCTTTAATAGCTTACTGAACACAATTGAGAGATGAGCTTAATAGTTAATAATTTTTAAATAATGAACATAACACTGAAATCGACCTAAAGTAACTAATGGGATGAAACTATCTCTGATTTCAATTGGTAGTGAAGTTGAAGGTACTGCTAATACTAGGTTTATTGCCTATACCGGTAATTGAGGAAAACGGAAGATTTCAGTTAGAAGTTAAGGAAAAGTAATATGGAGTTTTTCCCCATCTCAGCCACAGCAGCAGCAGCCCATCAACCCCCTCAGTCGTATCTATGGACCTGCTTGTATCAGTCCTTCATTCCTTTTAACAGAATTTCCTCTAACCACTGGCCTCCACTGCTCCCGAAACACCAGATCTTCCAGAAGAGCTCAGCTTCAGGTGATTCTTGAAGATGGTGATAAAGTATTGCTGCACATGAGATACGCTTCTCATGCTTTTCTTCTAATTCTCTTGATTGTACTTCTTTCTCCCTCTACTACCACTTGTTCTTCCTGTCATCCCCACTGCACCCTGCAGTATCTTACTCTACTATGAAATATTCAAGCGATACATAAAGAACTATTTGTAAGTGAAAATCATAAGTATCACAGGACTTTTCCTAGAAACCACAGGTACGACACTCAGATTTATTGCTTGACTATAGAACACCATCTAATTACAATCCTCACATTGTCAAGTACATGCAACACAACTCATCTTTGAATATGATCTAGACTGTCCATGTTCAAGAATATACTATATAAAATGTCATTTTCATAAGTTGAATAAGCTTCTCCCCCAAGCTTGTGCATTGATAAATTAATGGATGACCTAAATTCTTTGACTATCCAAATGGAAAGGAGATAAGTTATTTTTTACACTTGGAATAGTACTCTGATCTTAACAGCTAATATTTTAAGATTTCATTTTGCTTTGAGTTGTGGAACTCATTGAGTGGATTGAAACCAGCCTGTTTCTCTATTAAAATAGAACAGGAAGAACACTGAGTGCATCATGTAGTAATAAGCTGAGCACAACTTCATAAAACTTCCATTATATATACACACACACACATATATGCATCTGTATGATATATACATACACACTTGTGAACGATGGGTTGCTATATAAAATATGTAAAATATTCTCATGCATCACGGTCAAAAAAGTTAATAAAATCTTATACACTGCTGATGACAATGCAAAATGGTTCAGCTGCTATGCAAAAGTTTAGGAGTTCCTCAAAAAGTTAAAAACAGAATTACCAAATGACTCTGCAATTCCCTTCTTGGTATATGTCTCAAAGAACTGAAAATGAGGACTCAAGTACACCTTCATAGAAGCACTGTTCACAATGGCCAAAGGTGGAAAGAGCCCAAATGTCCGCCAGTGGATGAAGAGATAAACTGTTGTACATCCATACGGTGGAATATTATTCAGTCATAAAAAGGGACAAAGAACTGACCCATGCTACATGGATAAGCCTTGAAAGCATCACATTAAGAGAATGAAGCCAGACACAAAAGGCCACATCCTGCACGATTCTATTTAGAAAAACACCCAGAATAGGTAAATCTATCGAGACAGAATGCAGATTGACTGTTGCCAGGGATACAGAAGGGGGAATTGGGGAGAATTCCCCAGTTAGGAATCTGCTTAACACTTAAGGGGTTCTGCAGAGCAATAGAGGTAGTGGTTGCTCACCATCGTGAATACACTAAATGACACTGAATTGTCACTTTAAAATGGTTAGTTTTATGTCAGGAAATTATTTAAAAAGGAAAAAAAAAAGTTCGAACGCCTTAGCCCTAGAAGGCTTGTCCCCAAGTCTACGGTTCCTTTTGCGTGGGGACCACTTGCGATGCTGCTCCATCGCCACCTAGTGGTGAAGAAGATTCCTGCCTGGATCCAAGGACTAAAGACTCCTGATTGCCAGGGAGCCACCCTCACATCAGAGCAACTTTAAGATTGGATTCAAGTCAAGGACTTTCATGAGGCCTCTCTTTCATGAAGTGTCCAGACGATACAATGATAACCTCCCGCCCCCTTGAACTTTGGGCCAGGAAGGACGGTTTCCAGTCCTGGCTCTAAAATAGGTCTCAAGAAGTCACAAACATCTCTGGGATTTGTTCATCTGTCTATGAACCGGGACCAACGCTCTCTGGAGCAGGATGACCATAACGGTTCACAGAGCAGAAAGAATGCACCTAGCAGGGAAATTCTAACTACGTGTTTACTCCCTTCCTTATTCTTCATTATCTCTGTAGCTACTCAGTAAGGACTTATGAACTGCAAAAGAGATGACTCGTATCTCCAAGAAGGTATCCCTGCTTCTTGTCCTTGGAAGGAAGGTGAAAACTTGGGTGCTTGGAGCAGAGAGGCAGGGATCTGAAGAGTGCAAGCACAGGACACAGAGAGGAAGCTAAACGAAGACAAAGGTCCGAGGAGAAAGCAGCGAGGCCACGGGAAGAGGGAAGAAAAGGAAAGATCTAGTGGACTTTCTAGTTCGTACTGTAGGTGTTGCTTCAAAGCTCCTAATCACGGGCAGGCAGGAGCGGGTAATCTGGAGAGGGAGAAGCCAAAAACTACACAAGGCAAAGTATGTGAATATTTTCATAAGTGGGCTTTCATCAAAGAGTCCAGCTTCAAAACATGTTCTATAAAAGTGGGGTGGAAGGCAGACTAAACTGTGAGACATAGTTACACAAAACAACCAGAAAAGACAAAACTGTGTGCTTTTCAGATTAGCAGGGAAAGGGTATGTGCAAGTTCAAGGGTAAAAACAGAACACAGAGTAGGGGGCATCATGAAATTAATTGGATGCAAAACAGGAAAGAAAAATCACCAGAGCAAATGCACTGCTCCCATGGCAGAATACTCTGGATTTGTAAGGAAATTACATCAAGTGGTGCAATATGGCATTAAACAAAATATTGATTAAACAAAATCAAAACAGCCTTCCTAATATATTCGATACCTCTGAGAATGCTGACCCCATGAGTGGGGCAGACGGTGAGTAGACAGGAGCCCTGCCAGCAGGTGCAGGGAGCCAGGCTGCCCCATCGGAGCTGGGGAGCATGGGGGGAGCAGGGCTCCCATCTCTGCCTTTCTCTGCAGCTGTCAGGTCTTGCCTTTTCCCCTCCTGCCAGCTAAGGGAGGACTTTGCCTCACAGGTGGCATCAGTGTGGAAGGTCCTCATTTTTCAGCCACTGAATTTCCTAAACCACCACCCCACGTCTCTGGCTAGATGGAGGAGATGCCTCGTCTGACCCCATCTCTGCCCCCTTGCTGGGACCCCATGCCCTCAGTCTCTTGTATCTTAACCTTTCTCTTTCTGTAAGATCTTTCTGGTCTTTTTGAAATTGCTGAATACCGCTCATCTAAAAGTATACAAGAAACAGTACGAAACCCTTTCTTTCATCCCACGTTTCCTTCCCATTCCTACCTTCTCCTCCCGACATCCCCACTGTAGCTTCACGTCTCAGCGAGGCTGCCTCTACACCTCATCCCCCATTTCCCCTTCAGTAGTTCCAGTCTATCTCCTATGGCCGCACTTCTGCTAAGGTGACCAGTAGTCTCCAAGGAGCCAGCGGACACTGCTCGGTCTTTCATTAAATGGCATCTCAGCAGCGTGTGCTGCACTGACCCCCACCCTTCTCTAAACTCTTCTCTTCTTCCACAACCCTCTGCTTGCCTGGTCGTGCACAGCTGGCCCTGCCTGAGTCTCCCATCATCTCCCTTGCTCTTCCTTCCCCATCCTCTGGCCACCTCGCCCTGCCCCACCTCAGGGTCTGGACAGTGCTACTCCACTCCCCATGTGCTTTCTCTGTTCTCTTTGGCTAATCCTGTTCATCGTGCCATTAATCAAAACATCACTTCTTCAGAGACACCTTCCCCTGCCGTCCTGGTCTAAATCTGGACCCACTGTTCAAATTCCTCATTGCTGCTTTTAATAGCCCTTATCACAGTTTGCTGTTGTGCCTTTACCGTGTGACTTTTCCCAATACGCTTTCCTCTCTCTTTGGACTATCATCTCCACTAGGGCAGATTCCATGTTCCCGGTGTTCACCGCTTCACACCAGCGCCCTGGGACCCCAGGTGAGCCCAGTCATCATGGCACACAGGAGGCCCTCGGGAAATAGTCAGTGAATGAACGGCTATTGGGGTAAATGAATGAACCAGCAAGTATTCTAACCAATGGCAGGGCGGTCAAAGCACAGCGATTTTATACTGGCGGCTCCAGGCCTTTAATCATTTCCATCGGAGCTGTCCATAATCTTCCAGGCTCCCAGATATCTGTTTGAACAAACTCCCATTTTGGCCAAGAGGAAGCGTTAAGCTGGCAGCACAAAGAGGCAAAAAGCCAAGAGGGATGGAAGATGGAAGAAAATGGTCTTGATTTTCTTGGTGTTCGATTTCTTATTTCCTGGCCACAGTTTCCAACCATGTCAGCTGCAGATAAGGCTCATTCTTAACTGTGTGTTGTAGGCCAAAAACTCTAGGAATCATGCAAAGCATGGGAGGTATGTGGAAGGGAAAACAAAAACCAAACGCTGAAGGCAGAATCCAAGTCCGCTGGACCTGGAGGAGTGGGTCTTAGACGTCACCCAGTCAAATTCACTCATAATGGATGGAAAACCCAAGCCTAAGCTGGAAGGGACTCAGCCCAGGTCCCAGCACTGGGAGAACTGCCCGGATGCAATCCCGCGCCCTACTACAAATCAGCAGATGCCCGTTCGGGTAGGACGCCAGGCGCTCCTTGTCACACGATAAGGAACGAGTCCTCCGTGGAGCTGGGCCGCACCTGTCCTATTCAAAGCATCAGGGCCAGAACATCTCTAGTGAGAGTCTGAAACTTTTTCTACTTAGGAGTAGCAGGAGGTATTAGAAAGTGGCAGGCAGGGGTCCGAGATTGACTTTGAATCTAAAACTTTTGACGCTTGTCTAATACCACGCTGCCCAGGAGCCTGTTGAATTGATGCTTGATGGAGAATGCCCTGCCACACATGGTCAGCTGGGCTGACCGTGGACTCAGCAACACCTGATGAAACCAGGAACCACCCTGTCTTCCTGATAGCCAAGTTTCTTGAACATGCACACACTTTCTGAAGACCCTTCCTAATCTCCCTTGCTCTCCAATTTGCTGCCATTCCAGCTCACTAGTAATGAGTGTGCAGGGACCACCATTGCCCAGGCCCCAGGGAACCTTCTAGTCCTCACCTTCCTTGGCCTCTTGGCAGCATCTGGCTCTATCGGTCTTTTTCTTTCGACATTTTGACTTTACTTGGCTTCTGTGGTATCATTCTCCTCTGTTCTCCCTCTACCTCTGGTTTCATGGCCTTAAGGGCTCCTTCCTCCTCCAACTCTCCCTTCAATGGTAAAAGTAACTCAGACTTCCATTTGAGACCTTTTCCTTCTAGTGTGTGCTCAGTCTCTTCCAACTCTTTGCAACCCCGTGGACTGTAGCCCGCCAGGCTCTTCTGTCCAGGGAATTTTCCAGGCAAGAATACTGGAGTGGGTTGCCATTTCCTCCTCCATGGGGTCTTCCCAACCCAAGGATCGAACCCATATCTCTTGCATCTCCTGCATTGGCAGGTGGATTCTTTACCACTGTGCCATTCATAAATGTCGCTTAAGGAATTTCATCTAAACACTTCAACTGTTATGCATGTTTCCTGAATATTTCTACACCTCCTCTTCCTGCTGATACAGGGTACCTCTTTACATTTTGTTGTGTCTCCACCTGGATACCCTGGAGGTGCCTGAAATTCAACATCTTTAAATCTGAACTCACCCAGTCCCTCCCCCGGTTCCAGCTGTCTCCTTTACTGCCCGAATGGTGCCACCATTTACAAAGCGACTCAAGTTTAGAAAGCCAAGAACCCCCTTCCTAGTTACCCCTACAACCAAAGTCTCAGCAAGCCCTGTCTATTCTCTGTCTTACATATTTCTTGTCCCCATCTTCTCGTCTTCATTCCCACCATCACTGTCTTAATTCAGGTCCTAATGATTCCCTGCCAGGCTCAATGCAACAGTCCTCTCATTAGTCTTGCAGTCCTGCCTACAGCTGCAGCTTGTTCAATGGCTCTCTTATCACGTTGGGGATCAAGTTCAACCTCTGGCATCATCCTAGACCCTTTCCTACTTCTCCAACTTCACTCAACCCTGTGCTTCAGCCAAAGGAACCTCCTCCCACTGGAGGAGGAAAGGGCAACCCACTCCTGTTTTCTTGCCTGGGAAAGCCCATGGACAGAGGAGCCTGGCAGGCTACAGTCCATGGGGTGATGAGAGTTGAACATGACTCAGCAACTAAACGACAACAAAGCATTCGTTGCACAGTCTTGTAATTATTAGTTTACAGTCTGCCTCCCTGCTAAACTTTGAGCTCCTCCAAAGAAGTGGAAGACCATGCCCCTCAACTCTGATGCACCAGCATCTAGCGTGGTGCCCAGAGTATCAGAGAGTCTATAAAACACTTGCTGAGCTTTATTTTTGTGGGTGAGCCCGCCAGCAATGGCTCTACCATCCCCCTCAGTACACTAATTATACAAAATGCATCCTTTTGCTGTGCATCTGTCCAGTGGCTTTCTTCAAATCCACAGATACAATAGAAAGGAGAACAACTAATTGTTTCATATAAGCCAAAGACTAAAAATCATATGGCGGTGTGGAGTAGACTGCGTTTACTAAACTACCCGACCAGAGATGTAATTCTAGAGACTAGTTTTGAAATCTTTTGCCATTACCACAAAATTTCCTTAAATGCCATATGTTCAACCCTTAGAAATAGCCAAGCAGATGCAGGATGTGATCCGTGAAAGTCTTATAATGCTCTGAAAACACTTGTCAATGAGAAAACAACTTTACACACTTACCCAGCTGGTCTTCACAGAGAAGGGACTCCAACGAAGGGCAGCCACCACAGCTCACCATGACTTTCTTTTCCAAGAAGGAACTGATTGATTAATGCATCTTCACATCATGTGAAGCTCTGTACATTTTAAAATTTTACCAGTGGAGAAACTGAGGCATTCAAATAAGATGGCTGTGGCCAAAGCATGAGTCCAAACACTGCTTTTATATTTGCAAACTTTGTTCTCAGGGCCAAGTGAGGCTACGTGGTGCATTCCAGAGTCTAACTCTGAGGCAGTTACCATTTTATGCGTTTGTGCTTCCAGCACCTCAAGCGTTCTGGCGTCCTCTGAGGTCACAGCCACGGCCTGTCTGGGCTGTTGGAGCCACTGCAGGCTCACCTGCGGAGTGTTACCTGCACTCACTCTGCTCTCCACCCGACACAGGTTGCCTCTTCTGACACATGGAAACACTTGGAAGCATGAGAACGGTTTGCTTTGTAACCGAAAAAAAGTTCCCAACATGTCTCGGGATGCATAGTACCCAGAAGCTGGCTACTGGGAGGTCAGGGGAAGACCCACTGCACATGAAAGAAGACTGGCATCAAAAAGTGGCCGCCCCCTGCCCTAGGTTTTGCTTATAAAACTGTTTGCACCAATGGGATCGCACCTGTGGTAGTTTAACACAGGTGTGGAGAATCCTGCGAAGAATCAGAGCTCTTATTCAGATTCCTAACTACTCTGGCCCTTACCCAACTGCTGCTTATTTGGAGGCTGAAAACGATAGCACCTGCAGCTGGGACTGCTTTGAGCAGACTGCATCGTGGGCTACAAAGGTTTTTTTAAAATCAGGTAGAGGACTCTCACTCTCACATTTAAACATAAAAATGTATGTCTCGACTGCTCTCCTAATTTCATCAAACATGTATATATGTAGAGATATATACATAAATGGGCTTCCCAGGTGGCAGCAGTGGTAAAGAATCCACCTGCCAATGCTGGAGACACTAGACCCGAGTTTAATTCCTGGGTCCGGAAGATTCCCTGGAGGAGGAAATGGCAACCTGCTCCAGTATTCTTCCCGGGAAAATTCCATGGATAGAAGAGCTTGGCGGACCACAGTCCATGGTATCACAGAGTCGGACACGACTGAGCATGCACACACACACACACACCCTGGAATCACCTCCACAGCCAGGTAATACAGGCTTAGTAGAACCAAAACACTCTTTTCTCACATACTTCTAGTTAACGAGACGAACAAAAGCAAAACCAAACAGAGCAAGTCGAGCAAAGAATCAACCTGATTTTCTGTTACGTTTTCTGAAATGCCAGTGATGAAGAATAAACACTAAGGGACATCCCTGGTGGCCCAGTGGCTAAGACTCCACGCTCCCAATGCAGGGGGCTCGTGTTGCATCCCTGGTCAGGAACTAGATCTCACATGCCACGACTAAAGACCCCACATGCTGCAGCTAAAGGTCCCGCATGCCTCAATTAAGACTTGGCACAGCCAAATTATTTAAAAAAAAAGAGAGAGCGAGCCAGCACTAGGTCCACTCTGACCACAGCAGCCTCCTTGCTGCTCTTCACACAGCCCAGGCCCAGGGCCCCTGCACTCACTGTCCTCTGCCTGAACTCTCTCTACCCAGATGTCCACATGCTTTACCATTTCTCTTTCTTCAAGTCTCTGCCGATCAGCAAAATCTGACCATTATCTATAAAGTAAGATTTCACTTCCCTGTTATTCTCTTCCTTTCCTTCATTTTTATTCAAAGCATGTTTCATTATCTGAATGTCCACATTCATAGTCTGTCTCCCATCATCAGGAGAATACAAGATCTGTGAAGGCAGGGGTTATGACTATTTTATTCCCGGTTGTAATCCTAGCAACTCAGAAGAATATAGGGATGAGATGAGTACTCAAGGAATAGTGACTTTTTTATGGCTGAGTAATATTCCATTGTGGGGCTTCCCTCATAGTTCAGTTGGTAAAGAATCTGCCTGCAATGCAGGAGACCTGGGTTCGATCCCTGGGTCAGGAAGATCCCCTGGAGAAGCAAATGGCAACCCACCCCAATAGTCTTGCCTAGAGAATCCCATAGACAGAGGAGCCTGGTAGGCTACAGTCAATGGGGTCGCAAGAGTTGGACACAACTTAGTGACTAAACCATCACCACCACCACCGATATTCCATTGTATACACTTACCACATCTTCTTTATCCACTCCTTGTCAATGGACATTTAGATTGCTTCCATGACTTGGCTATTGTAAAGAGTATGGCACCTATCAATCTACAATTACATATTTGTTTGTTCACTTGTTTATTGAAAGCCTTCATGGATATCATTTAAGCTGCAAAGAAGCCAGGGACGTCGTCTGCCAGTTTCCCTGCTGCAGAGCCAGTGTCTGTGTAGTAGTACCTACAAAGTAGCCAGCGCTCAGGGCAGACTCACTGAATGAATAGCCAAATGAATGAATCAACTGTGCAAAGGATGGAAGGAGGTGTGACTTAAAAACAAGACACGGAAAGACTTGGCACTTCTTGTTGACTGCAAGTTCAATGTCAGTCAATATGCCGGGGCTTTCAAATGTAATCGAGATATCTAGCGCATAGGATGTGACCATCCGGCCTGATTCTTTCTGTGGAGTAATCTGCCTGCTTGAGAGTGTTCCAACATAAGAGTATATGTTATGGGCTGAATGGCATCCCCCATTAAACGCATATGTTAAAGTCCTAACCCCCAGGACTGCAAAATGTGTGTAGCTGGAGTAGGGTCTTTAAGAAGGTGTCTGTGTGTTAGTCTCTCAGTCGTGTTCAACTCTGTGTGACCCTACAGACTATAGCCCACCAGGGTCTTCTGTCCATGGGATTCTCCAGGCAAGATTATTGGAGTAGGTAGCCATTCCCTTCTCCAGGAAATTTTCCTGACCCAGGTATCAAACCCAGGTCTCCCACACTGCAGGCAGATTCTTCCCCGTCTGAGCCACCAGGGTTCAAATAGGGCTTCACAGGCAATGCGGGAGACCTGGGTTTAATCCTTGGTTTGGGAAGATCCCTTGAAGAAGGTAACGGCTACCTACTCCAGTATTCTGGCCTGGAGAATTCCATGGACTGTATAGTCCATGGGGTCGCAAAGAGTTGGACATGACTTAGCAAACTGGTATACAAAAGTAGCTGCTTAACCAACTAAGAATGTATAATTTGAAAATTAGGTGAGTTAAAAGGGTAATGAGCACTTTTGTCAAATACCTAAGCAATGACTATAGGGAAGGAACTATATGGGGAAACTTTCTGGCAAAAAGAGACACCTGAAAATGGAATGAACAAATACCCTAACACATAATTTACTTAAGTCCTGAACTTATCAGTTATGGCTGAGTCCTCTAAACTTAGAGGACTCAGCTCCTCGAAGACAATAACATAGCGAGTGCTCAGTGAATATACTGAGTGAAGGAATTTCTTCTAGAGGCAATGCATTTCCTGTCACTGGAGATATGTGAACAGAAGTCAAACACACTGTCGGTGAGGATATGATTGAGACGTTTCTGATAGAGGACACACAAGGTTAGGCTACCTCGGGGTCCTATTCAAAGCTGAAATTTTATTAATCTGATTCTCCTACTGATGAATGAAATACAGGTAAGGTCCACATCTAAACATCTGTCTTCATGTGTGGATTTTAGTCCGAGTATCAGGCCCATGCACTTATATCTTGCATTTCTTCAACATGAATGTATTATCTCCTGACACAGAGAAAAAAAAATTAGTATAATTTACTATAAATTGTTTGCTTAAAGCCAGCTCTTTTCACTTTTTTTTTTTTTTTGAGGAAAATAGACATTTCTGTTTCTTATGTCTGTTTAATTGAAGGCATGAGTTCCAGCAGCAGAAGACTGTGGAGTTTTAATAAATGTCTCGTGATGAATAATTAATAATATTAACAGTCATCATCTTCATACACTCCTAAGAGCAGTGGCAGATGGTGAATTCTGGCTGTGTCTAATTCTCGCTGTGCCTGTGGCTGCCCATAGATCTTTCCAGAAGCCAGCATTCAAAGAACACAGTGAAACTCACAAGAATCTCATGAATTTTGCTGCTGTTCCAAAGATTCTTCTGGCACAGACTCTGCTCTAGCAGATGAGCCGGTACACTTTCAATCACAGCCATTCAGCTAAAAAAAAAAAAAAAAAACTACCAGATGACCTTACAGAGATTTTGAAAAACAGGTCTGTCCTTGAATACAAAAGTGTAAGGGAGACAGGACACCCTCCTTCCTCTACCCATGGACGATCCCAAATCCCAAGGTCATGATTCCAGGTCCTTCACGTAGCTCGGACATACTGAGCATGATGGTGTTCAGGTAATTGAAAAGCACAAACATTTTCAATAAAGAACATTTTTGTTTCATAATTCACTTTGGCAGATGTTTAATGTTTGCTGGCTCCCAGAAACCTGATTTCCAACTTGCTGAAATCCTGCCATGTGCCCAGAACAACACTCCATATGGAGCCAAGATGGCAACTTCTGCAACCCAACATATGTCAGGTTTGCAATACCTCCACTTCCATGTTTGTTTGTATTTTAGCTGTACCTCCAAAATATTTATTTTCATAAGGAATCTCATCACTCCAAGTGGAACCAAAGAAATGATCAACACTGACTGGCAACCAGATTTAAAAAAAAAAAAACAACTTTGCTATGACATAGATGGTGAGAAGTCAAACATGATTACCCCTGCAGTAGCAGTGCTCAATACTGAAAGGCAAACCATGCTGAATAATTGCTAACCGTCAAATTTTCCACCCAACTCCAACTTAATACATGACGCCAACATGAAGATACTGGGAGAAAGGCAGTGACAGCAAAGAGGAGTTGCCAAGGATAGGTTTATCTTCGTCACTGGAAAAGCAGGACTTGTATTACTCAGGACTGGTTGTCATTGCTGTTGTTCAGTCACTAAGTCATGTACGACTCTGTGACCCCATGGACTGCAGCATTCCAGGCTTCCCTATCCTTCACCATCTCTCGGAATTTGCTCAAACTCATGTCCATTGAGTGGATGATGCCATACAACCATCTTATCCTTTGTTGCCCACTTCTCCGCTTCTCCCATTTCTCCTCGATCTTTCTCAGCATCAGGGTCTTTTCCAGTGAGTCAGCTCTTTGCATCAAGGATTTGGAGCTTCAGCTTCAGCATCAGTCCTTTCAGTGAATATTCAAGGTTGATTTCCTTTAGGATTGACTGGTTTGATCTCCTTGCTGTCCAAGGGAGTTTCAAGGGACACTCAGCCTTCTGTATGGTCCAACTCTCACATTGATACGTGACTACTGGAAAAACCATAGCTTTGACTATACCTTTGTTCTGTGTCTCTATAGGAGGTTTTCTGAAAGACTGTATTCTTGTGTTTAAGGGCTTCCCTGGTGGCGCAGAGGTTAAAGCGTCTGCCTGCAATGTGGGAGACCTGGGTTTGATCCCTGGGTCGGGAAGATCCCCTGGAGAAGGCAATGGCACCCCACTCCAGTATTCTTGCCTGTAGAATCCCATGGATGGAGGAGCTTGGTGGGCTACAGTCCACGGGTCGCAAAGAGTCGGACACGACTGAGCGACTTCACTTTCACTTTCACTTTTGTTGGCAAAGTGGTGTGTCTGCTTTTTGATATGCTGTCTAGGTTTGTCATAGCTTTTCTTCCAAGGAGCAAGCATATTTTAATTTTGTGGCTGCAGTCACCATTCACAGTGCTTTTGGAGCCCCAGAAAATAAAATCTGTCACTGTTTCCACTTTTTCCCCATCTAAGGCAGGACTGGTACTATGTATCAAATGTCATTTGAGGCTCAGGGGGTCTCAAGAAATATTTGTTATTCTGTCCAGTGAATTCTGTTCTGTGAATCATTTCTAAGCGGACTTTGAAAGAAAATGTTACCCTGGCATATTACAGAGGCTTGAGGTGGCACTGGCATGGCAGAAACCACATCAGACTCAGAACTGCAAGATGTGTGTTTAAGTCTAAACTCACCAATTAACCAACTGGTGACCCAGAGCAGGCCATTTAGTTTCCCCATTCTTCAGCTCCTGCCAATAAAAAAGCAGGCTTCCTTGGTGGCTCACACATTAATAATACATACCACTGGATGTGTTAATTAACTAGATGAGGGGAATATTTTCAGTGTGTATGTATATGAAATCACCACTATGTACAATTTAAATCTTTCAATTTTAAATGCCAATTATACCTCAGTAAAGATGAAATTAAAAAAAAATACACACCTCGTAGGACTATAGTAAAGATAGAGATAGGATATGTGCACAGCAAGGCAGAGGCATCATAATGATATTAATAACATCATGGCACCAACAATAATATTTATTGAGAGACTGCTTTGTGCTAGCGACTATGTGAAGCGCTTTTCCTGTACCACTGCACTGAATTGTCAAAGCAAGTCTTTGAGTTTGGTGCTTTATCCCTATTTAATAGATGAAAAAACTGAAGTTCAGAGAATCCAAGGTCACTCAGATAAGAAATACTTGTTTGGCTGATGGGATGGAATTTTTATAAGCTTTACTAGTTCCATAACTGAACACAAATTTCACCTAATCTTATGGAGTTAAATACCTTATTTTAATTTGAGACCTAATATTTATTAAGTGTCTTCTATGTGCCACAGAACGGGCTATTTTACAGGTTATCACACTTAAGCCAAAGACCTGTGTGTGTGTGTGTGTGTGTGTGTGTGTGTGTGAGAATGAGGTATTACCCCCATTCTAAAGATGGGTAAACTGAGATTCCCCAGGCTTATTGCCTAAGGTGATGCATCTGTGAGTGATTCTGATCCCAAACCCAAGTACAGCTTAGCACACAGCCTTCCTTTAACTTTGTGTGCTCAGTGACTCTAACATAAGTCATCTGAATGGAGGCAATAAAAAATAATAAACTGTTATAGTAAAATATGGATAACATTCTCTGTTTTCTAATTCTCATTTTCAGTTGAGGATTACTAAGCATTCAGTCCAAAATCCAACCATGAACATTGCATTTTCACTGGCACAAAGAAAATGAAAACAAATCTCTGAGAACATTTTTTAAACATGGAACTTACAGTTAACATCAGGTCTTTTAAAGTAGTTCTGGCCAAAAGTAAATAATCAGTCTGGTCCCTACTCTGCCAAACAACTTTCTCTACATTTTTTTCCCATCAGACAAACTTCTCCTACTCACCATCACCACCACCACTGTTCTCTTCCCACCATCACCTGGGCCACTCCCCTGGTGCCTCCCCCCCAACCTATTGTGTTCATTGCTACCTCCCAGCCTTTGTTACACTCTCCTCCCTTTGCCTAGGATGTGTTCCTCTTCAGCAGTTCAGACTCCCTCCGTCACATATAATGATACTCCAACCCTCGCATTCCAAGAGGAGTGATCAGCTCTTCCTAGTCTCCTAGTGTATTTAATGACGTCTCTATTCCTCCTGGCACTTGCTTATTAGCTTTAATGCTTCTAGATACATAGCCCATCTCTCCAAATGGATCCTTATGTCCTTGTGGACAGACTATCTTTGTTGTTTTCCTCTGCTCTTGTATTTAAAAAGCTCTTAATTGTTTTATAACAATGGGAGAGTACTTTCCTAAGGGAAAACATCACGGACTCCGTAGAGGCTAGCATTTCTTTTCTTATATATTAAGCAAGAAAGATGATCTCCAACTGGGCACAGACCACTGATTTTCTTCTAGGTTTGCACAATCTAGCATTTAATAGCTTACTTGTAATAACAATGAAGTTTGATAAAAGTGGCATGTATTACTCATAACATGAAGGTGATACCAGCTCCTGTGAAAACACGGTAGATTGTTCCTGAGTCCAATTATTGACCAAGTAGCTACTGAGTATCAACTAACTGCCTCATGCCCTGTTGGAAACTCGGATTCAGTAAGATATGGTCTTGACCCTCCATAGGCTTACAGTCTGGTCGCAAGACAAAATGGTGATCATTCAATACAACAGTGGCTAAAATGTAACTTTCTATAACAATTATACCCGCTTAATAATAAAATAGAATCAAATTTACATCCTTAATGTTCCATGGCAGTGTTCTTAAAGGATGTGAAACCACACTTTAGCATGATTTTTTAAAACGTGTGGAGATGGATTTGGTCACACCAGTGATGGAGGAGGGGCTGCCAGCATCACATGGACAGGAGGCAGAATGGCTCCATGTCCTGCAATGCCTGCTGCTTTCCCGCTCACGAAGAACCATCTCCTGTCCCACTGACATCCACATGCTCCCCCTGACATCCTTGAACATGAAAAACTCACTTATAATGATCTAAGTCCAGAATCTAACCCTTGGACATGTAAACAAAGTGTTTTTGCATAGGTTACATATCTTCCACATTTTCAAGGAATGCAACTGCTTTGTGTAAGTGGAGGAGAGATGGTACTTTGCTGTGCAGGAGCTTCAACAAGAACTGGTCATCCATTTGGAAAATCCAAACACTCAGGGCAATGCTACACCTGGCCCACATCTGGGTCAGTCTGCCTGGGAGGCATGCATTCATGATGGCTCTGGGACAGGTGCAGGCACCTGACTCTTTCAACGTGTCCCTCTAAGTGACAGTGACAGAGGATGGAAAGTGCTGATATTCCGAGCAGTTTATCATGGGTTACTTTTCTTAGCTTTCTCTTTTTATATCACAGATAGGAGATACAGATATTTAAGTACAGATTTTTTAAAAAGACATTATATGGATAGGTGAGTTGTATTACTTTTTGATTTCATTTCAGGATAATAAAGGAGATGTGACAAAATATTTCTGATAAAAGGGGGAGTTGATCATTAGATCAACTTATCACGGTCGAGAATCACTAGTTCTAGGCTCCTAAAGAAATTTAAAGACAAAGTTCCTGACATTAAGAGGTCAAATTCCTGCCTTCTCTTTTTTGGCATTTTCCCTCTTTTATCTTTGCATGCCACGACAGGGCTTCCTACAGTCAGCTACGCTTCTGCATTGTGGGTGTTTTTAGCAGATCCCATTTGATCTCTGCATTCTTCCCGCAGTGAGTGGCACTGGTATAGATTTGGGAAAAGAGAAAGCAGGCAGACATATATAAAGAGAGAAAAATTTTACCACCAACTACTACATTGAATGAGCCATTACAGTCCTCCTAAGAGGAAGGCAAAAATTCATTCAAAAGAGAAGTCAGAAAGTAAGAAGATACAATCATTTAAACCATTAGGACTTATTTATTAAAAATGGAAGTATTGGAAGTATTGGAGTAGGAAATGGCAACCCACTCCAGTATTCTTTCCTGGAGAATCTCATGGAAAGAGGAGCCCAGCCGGCTACAGTCCATGGGGTTGCAAGAGTTGGATGTGACTTAGCGATTAAACCACCACCAGAGAAGTATAATATAAATCCATGCTCTCACATGCTTGCAACATAGCTAAACATACAAACGCTATATGCAATTTCCTCTACACCAAAGTGTCCTGACACAAAGTCCCCTGAATTCGACAGAGGAGGTACGTATATGCTACCCAGTTCCCAAGGGTACGCCTGCTGGTGGGCTACCAGGAAGGTGGCTCAACTAGAAAAGCGATACAGGCTAAATCTTGGGGACAGAGGAAGAAAAGAACAGTAAACAGCCAAGGGACTATCTCATAGTGAGGGAAAGCAAGATGGCAAATATTCATGAGAAGGTGACAACTGAACTGAGTGATTTTATAGCAATATCAAAATTAAAGTCATATTTATATATATTCAGTAAATAAGTATAATACAGACTCATTTGGGGGCAGCTATGCAAGTATATTTTTAAAGCAATTTTACAATAATCTTAAGGGATTTTACTGGTGGTCCAGTGGCTAAGAATCCACATTCCCAATGCAGGGGGCACAGGTTTGATTCCTGGTTGGGGAACTAAGATCCCGCATTCAGGACTGCTACTGCTAAGTCACTTCAGTCATGTCCGACTCTGTGCGACCCCATAGACGGCAGCCCACCAGGCTCCCCTGTCCCTGGGATTCTCCAGGCAAGAACGCTGGAGAGGGTTGCCATTTCCTTCTCCAATGCATGAAAGTGAAAAGTGAAAGTGAAGTCACTCAGTCGTGTCCGACTCTTTGCAACCCCACGGATTGCAGCCCACCAGGCTCCTCCACCCATGGGAGTTTCCAGGCAAGAGTACTAGAGTGGAAAAAAAAAAAAAAAGAAAGAGTACTAGAGTGGGGTGCCATTGCCTCTCCAACATTCAGGACAGTGTGACCAAAAAGACAAAAAAAAAAAAAAAAAAAAGGCAAAAACACAATCTTAAGCATTTGGAAGAGTAAACTGTTTTAAATAAATGATCTGCATGTTGATTATCTTGAGGTACATGATTTTGGAATTATGGGTTTATATATGGTGGTAGCATAGGGCAGTTTAAACAGGAATTGAGTCACACTGACAGTCACAGCACTTTTATAAGGCTACACAAAATCACACTCCTTAGGCTACAACACATTAGTAATCTGAACAAAAAGTTACAGCTTAGAAAATTATTTTATTGGGTAGGACAGAAAAATGCTAATTCTCAAAACAGTTCTCAAATATATCACCAGCTAAACAGGAATCTAACCCTGACTATTTTTAGAGTAGAATATGATGTCTCATTTTTGAGAGACTAAAACAATTTTGACTTTTCCTTTTTTTAAAAAAATAAAGGTTTGACTGAGTTTCAGAAAGGCGACCCATCCTAATTGGTTGTCATTTTTACTCTATTATTGCATAGATTTGGGCTGCTTCTAAGGTGGAGAGCATCCTGGCCTGCCATGAGGCAGGCAATTCTGAAACACTCAATTTCTGACACTCGATTCCTCCCAGGGCTGCCTGGTGGAGTCACTCAACAGCTTAATCTATGAAACGAGGCCACTCTGTCCTGGCCCCACTGTGACACCCGCAAATGCTCAGGAGACAAGACTTGATTTACTGTGTTCTTCTAACTCAACCACGTGCCTCATGTTCTAGGATATTCTGGGAGAAAAAGTGACCTCCAGGGAAGATCTTTTGTCATGGACAAATAAGGTAATCATTAAAGCCTGGAAGCATATTTCCCCTTGGCCTCTGCTCTTAAAGGAATTTATTCTTCATGATTAAGATCTCATCTCAAAATGTTCTTGTAGACTAGGCTGAATGAGGATGTAAGCACAGCCTTGGGAGGAGAGATGCTCAACTGCAAGCTGTCTTGGAGACAAGCAAGAAGGTGCTCGAAAGTTGTTTCTCAAAGATGTACAGCCCCTCCCTTGCTTTTCAGAGGATAAACAAATGTCACAAAATATCTGTCAGGAAGCAAAATATGACCTAGAAATTAAAAAAAAAAAATCTACAAGTAATTATCAGAGAGTGGCACGGTAATTTCAAGGAAAAATATAATTCAGGCCTCATCTATTTATTTAAGCTGAATTATAACAGATAATTCGGAGAAGGCAATGGCAACCCACTCCAGTACTCTTGCCTGGAAAATCCCATGGATGGAGGGGCCTGGTGGGCTGCAGTCCATGGGGTCACTAGGAGTCGGACACGACTGAGCAACTTCACTTTCACTTTTCACTTTCATGCATTGGAGAAGGAAATGGCAACCCACTCCAGTGTTCTTGCCTGGAGAATCCCAGGGACAGGGGAGCCTGGTGGGCGGCCGTCTATGGGGTTGCACAGAGTCGGACATGACTGAAGTGACTTAGCGGCAGCAGCAGCGTAAGAGATAATTACAATAACACCTGCTATGAGATAACGTATTATAGTTTCATGAGCACAGGACTATATATTATGGATATTCTTATACTTTATCTATTTTAAGTATAGAGAAAAAAATTAAACCTATTTTACAAATTAGGGGCCTGGGGCTCTGAAAAACCAATTCCTCTTTCGAAATGGGTGATAGAAGACTGGAAGGTGAAAATCCATCTCATATTTGAAAGGCCAGGGACCTCCCTTTAGGACTGCTAGCCCGTGACAATGGCTTCCCCAGTGGCATATACAGTAAAGAATTCGCCTACAATGCAGGAGACCTGGGTTTGATCCCTGGGCCAGGAAGATCCCCTGGAGAAGGGAATGGTAACCCACTCCAGTACTCTTGCCTGGGAAATCTCATGGACAAAGGAGCCTGGCGGGTTACAGTCCATGGGGTCACAAAGGGTTGGACACAACTGTGCGACTGAGCAGTCAGTCTCTTTCTCGGCCTACAACCTACATCCCGCGGGAGCGAGCTCTTCATGGCAAGCGTTCTCTCCTACAAATCAGTTATGTTCTTTCTATCAGCTACCTGCAGCATGCCTGGGCTCACATCTGCAGCAGCTCAGCCCCTTCACACCAGCTTCCTCACCTAGAAACCTGGGGGCTCTGATGGGAGGCTAAAGTCCCATGAAGTCTAGTGAAGGACAACAGTGAACACAGTCCAGGTCCTGAGAGCCAAGTTTCGCATGGGTCTCTGCAACAAAAAATTCCACCGTTCCACCTGGGACCCTGAACGTCGGCACTCTGGTTTTCGTTTTGGCCTGTTTTATCAAACCAGTCAATCCTACAGGAAATCAACTCTGAATATAAAGGACTGATGCTGAAGCTCCAATCCTTTGGCCACCTGATGCAAAGGGCTGACTCATTGGAAAACACCCTGATACTGGGAAAGATTGAAGGCAGGAGGAGAAGGGGATGACAGAAGATGAGATGGTTGGATGGCATCATCGACTCAATGGACATGAGTTTGAGCAAGCTTCCGGAGATGGTGAAGGACAGGGAAGCCTGACGTGCTGCACTGCAGTCCCCAGGGTCACAAAGTCAGACACGACTGAGCGACTGAACAACGTCAACCTGCCCTGACGGTGCCAAGTCACGCAGCTGAGGCTGGCAGGACAAGAGAAGACTTCACCTCCCCACCAAAATGAGTTGGGCCACCAGATCTTGGTGAAGGAGGTTCAAGCAGGAGAAATGCATCCCACCCCTCTCCTCACCCTCACCCCCAACTCCTACCACACTGATGATAAGCCCCACTCCCAAAGTGAATGAGTGACTCGCACCTTTAAGAGAGCTGGAATTTGTTCAGGGTCCTTCTGAGCTTCTGAATCCCCCAGGGATAAGGAGCTTGAATTCTGGACTCCACAACAGGGGAGCTGAACAGATCTTGGTCCAATTCAGCCCTGAGACTGAGGAAATAGCCACCAGGAGCCAAGCTTCTCCCCAGACATGTAAGTGACCCTAGAGACAGAAGGAATAAACCCCCTCGGAGGAGGGAGCTGGATACCCTTGACCCGCCTAAGATGATCCGGCTTGCGAGCAGTGGATATCATGGTCCAAAAGGTTGCATCTGTGCTCATTCCAACCCTTATGTTTACAAACCATTTCGTTATTCTTGATATCATGAGTGTCTAACAATAATCCTCTGAGATGATGATGGTTTCACAATAAAATTATATCTTCATGAAAAAAAAAAAACATCTCCTTAATCATATCTCTTTTTCCAAGAGATGACGTGAAAGGCAGAATTTCTAAAATTGTCCCCCAAAGCTGTCCTGCTCTAATCCCCATGAATTTGATGGGATCATGTTATGTAATGTTATGTCACATGGCAGAAATGACCTTAAAACAGGGAGATTATTCGAGCGGGCCTGATCTGATCCCAGGACCCCTTCTAAGCACAGGACTTTTGTTGGACTGGTGGCAGAAGAAGAGAGAAGCTTGGAAGCACAGGGGGGGGGTGTCAATGTGCCACTTCTGGCTACAAGATGCAAAGAGCGCTAGCTCACAGCCAACAAGGAAACAGGTCCTTGGTTCTATAATAACAAGGACCTGGGTTCCACCTACAGCCTGAATGAGCCTGAACATGGATTCATCTTTTGAGCCTCCAGGTCAGAGCCCAACTCAATCAAAACCCTGACTTTGGGGATTTCCCTGGTGGTCCAGTGGTTAAGAATCCATCTTGTAAGGCAGGGGACACAGGTTCAATCCCCCCTCAAGGGAGCTAAGATCCCCCATGCGGTAGAGCAACTAAGCCCTCGCACTACAGCTACTGAGCCCACACGCCACAACTAGCGAGTCCATGCGCTGCAACAGAAAGACCTGCCGTGACACAATGAAGATCTCACACGCTGCAACTAAGACCCAAGGCGGCCAAAGAAATTAATAAATATGAAAACAATCACCAGATTTTGGCCCATGGAGCCTCAAGCAATCACAACCCACTCCAGTATTCTTGCCTGGGAAATCCTATGGACAGAGGAGCCTAGCAGGCTACAGTCCATGATGTTGCAAAAGAGTTGGACATGACTGAGCAACGAAACAACAACAAAACCTCTAGCAGGGATGAAGCTTTGACCCCCACCTGACTCCGCACCCAAGGAAACTGTGGGGTAACAGGTGGGTGTTGTTTAAATTGCTAAGCAAGTGGTAACTTGTCACACAGTAACAGAAAATAATACAGACGATCTGGAAGGCTCAGAATTAGGACTCATCCTTTCCCTACACTTACACACACACACACACACACACACACACACACACACACACACACGCCCATTCTGTCCTGGTACTAAATGCTACTCTGCGCTATTTATCACATTTCCCTGCTGCTGCTGCTGCTAAGTCACTTCAGTCGTGTCCAACTCTGTGTGACCCCAGAGACAGCAGCCCACCAGGCTCCCCCGTCCCTGGGATTCTCCAGGCAAGAACACTGGAGTGGGTTGCCGTTTCCTTCTCCAATGCATGAAAGTGAAAAGTGAAAGTGAAGTTGCTCAGTCGTGTCTGACCCTCAGCGACCCCATGGACTGCAGCCTTCCAGGCTCCTCCATCCATGGGATTTTCCAGGCAGGAGTACTGGAGTGGGGTGCCATTGCCTTCTGCTTCCTCACTATTTCAGTAGTCATTTCATGCTATCTCGTTATCTCTCATCTAGATTCTTATCTGGCTTCCCTCCCTCTAGTTTCCTCACCCTTTAATCTGAGACAATGCTGCCAGATTTGGTTTCATAACTTCATAGTTCCCAACACTAGAATAATGGGAACAGGAATGAAGTTCTTAATAGCCCATGGTATCATTAATAATAAGAAGAAGATGAATAAAGGATGATATGGTGAGGCTCTTTTTCATAAAGTGAAGTGAAGTGAAAGTCCCTCAGTCATGTCCGACTCTTTGTGACCCCATGGACTATACAGTCCGTGGAATTCTCCAGGCCAGAATACTGGAGTGGGTAGCTGTTCCCTTCTCCAGGAGATCTTTCCAACCCAGGGATTGAATCTAGGTCTCCTGCATTGCAGGTGGATTCTTTACCGTCTGAGCCACCAGGGAAGCCCTCTTTTTCATAAAACTAAATATTTTATATTTGAAGAACTTATATTCTAATTTTCCTTAACTTTTATTGCTATGAAATGATAATCATGACTGTAGTAGTTGTTGTTTAGTCGCTAAGTTGTGTCTGAGTCTTTGCGACCCCATGGACGGCAACACGTCAGGCTTCCCTGTCCTTCACTATCGTTGCAGCAGAATTGGTCACAATTCTTGACTGTTTGTTCGTCCCTCTGCACTGTGACCCAGTAGCTCCTTCCAGCAAGAGGAGGAATGCCATCTCTCCAGCTCTTGAATCTGAGCTCGTGTGTGCCTTGCTTTGGGTGGTAGGACTTGTGTGCTGGGGTTTCCTCTCCTGCTGCAGAGAACCCTGAGACACACTGAAATGAGCCAGGGCTGGCCTTCTGGGATTAGAGACCGAGTGAAGACAGGCCCTGTCCATCCATCTGAGCTGCCCACCCTGAGGGGCCAGATGGCATCCAGGCTACCCAGCTCCAGGCCGGCAGGCCCGGAAAAGAAGAGCCTTGGAAGATACTCAAAGATGATGAATGGGCGCTGCTGTAAGACGCTGCATTTGGAGGGGGTTTCGTATGCAGCAAACTGATACAACAGAGAAACCAATTTGAAGTGGTTTAAAAATAATACTTCCACCATTCTTGGTGGTCCAGTGGTTAAGAATCTGCCTGCCAATGCAGGGGACACTAGTTCCATTTCTGGTCCAAGAAGATCCCACATGCCGTGAGCACTAAGCCCGTGCACCATGACGGAGCCCATGCTCTGTCACAAGGGAAGCCACTGCTCTGAGAGGCCCGCACACTGCAACAAAGACCCCGCGCAGCCGAAAGCGTAAATAAAATGATATTAAATTTAAAAAATATATACATTCTTGGAAAATAAAAAAATGAATACTCCCTGTAAGTACTTCTAATTTTTAAGTATTTAACTGGTTCAGGAATTCTTTTTTTTTAAATCTTAAAACTATTGCCTTAACCCACAACTCTAAATATGTCTTTATCTTGCTTAAAAGGCTATGAAAACTGTTCTGAAGAGGAAGATTTGGATGCCTATTTATATAGGTATTTTTCTGCTTGATAAATGATATCAGGTCAAAGAGCAGAGGGATGAGGGAGAAAGCTGCAGCTGGAGCGGGTGGAAGTCATGGTTGGGGGCAGTCAGGTCGAGGTGAAAAGATCTTCTGTCAAGAGCCTAGAGAGCTGCCAAGAAGCTTAATTAACCCAGATCTATCTTTCTTATTGTTTCCTAGAGAAACCACCTGCTGGGTGATTTAGCCTTTTGCTCTTTGAACTTCTTGGGTGTGGTCTGCTCTACCCCAAAGATTCTGGGCTTCCCCAGTGGCTCAGCAGTAAAGAATCTGTCTGCCAATACAGGAGTCACGGGTTTGATCCTTGGGTCAAGAAGATCCCCTGGAGGAGGAAATGGCAACCCACTTCAGTATTCTCGCCTGGAAAATTCCACGGTCAGAGAAGCCTGATGGCTACATGCTGCAGAGCATGGCCAAAAAAAACCCCACAACTGAAGTTTGAAATGGACAGATTTAACAACAAATTCAACACAGCCACAAGAAAGAATTGGTGAACTGGAAGATGTATCTGAGGACATTTTCCAGAACACAGCACAGACAGAGGAAGAGACAGATGACACAAAAGAGCTTAAGATACTGGCTTAAGAGAACAAGAAATTTTAACATCTAAGTATAGTTCCAGAAAAGTAGGATGACATTTTTTGACTTATGACTTCAGGATTTTCCCCAACTCTGTCAATTAAATTGAATTTATAAGCAGGGGAAATTCATCTTGTGAAAGAAATGGAAAAAGAGGACTCTCAGTGTGGTACAAACAGGATTACAAGATCATTGCTAGGTGCAGTAAGAGAACACCAAACAGAAATATTGAATTTGGGGAGGGCTCATGCACGGTTAGACATCTCTGTCATAGATGTATCAGTGGTGGGGAAAACAAGAAAAAAGGTTGACGAACTCAGTCAGACAGGCATTCTGAGATTTGTGGGTTAAAAGAGTTGAAATCTCATGTCAACTCTTAAAACATTTCCTTAAGAGTTGTTCTAAGAATAAAAATAAAAATAGCTAACATTTATAGAGTGGTTACTGCATGCTTGAGCTTTACAAATATGATCTGATTTAATCTTCACAATTACAAGAGGCAAGTTAATCATCATTTGGACGTTTCGGTCTTAGGAACGAGGCTTTGAGAGGTCAAGGCCACATGTTTAGTAACTGGCCGGACTAGGATTTAAATTCAGGCCTCCCAGGAATTTCTCTGGGAATCCAGTGGCTAAGACTCCATGCTGCTAATGCAGGGGGCCCACGTTTGATGCCTGGTCAGGGAACTAGAACCCACATGCCACAACTAAAAATCTTCCATGCCACAACGAAGATGGATAATCCTGTGGTCCACAACAAGACCTGGCACAGCCAAATAAATAAAAATAAATATTAAAAAATAAATAGACACAGGCCTCCTGATTCCAGAGCCACACTGCTTTGGATAAACACAAAAGGTAATTTTTAAGGAAAAAAATAGAATCAATGCTGGATTTGGACTCAAAGCAATGTGATTTGAACTCAGCTCTCAGCTCTGTCATTTATTGGAGAAGGCAATGGCAACCCACTCCAGTACTCTTGCCTGGAAAATCCCATGGACGGAGGAGCCTGGTAGGCTGCAGTCCATGGGGTCTCGAAGAGTCGGACACGACTGAGCGACTTCACGTTCACTTTTCACTTTCATGCATTGGAGAAGGAAATGGCAACCCACTCCAGTGTTCTTGCCTGAAGAATCCCAGGGATGGGCTGCCGTCTCTGGGGCCGCACAGAGTCGGACACGACTGAAGCAACAGCAGCCGCAGCCGCAGCCGCTGTCATTTATAGTGTTTCTTAGTAAGTTACATAAACACTCAGAGCCCTAGTTTTTTCATTTGCCAACTGGGGATAATAGTATTATTCGCTTCCTATGATTAGCTTGATAATTAAATATTAGGTTATATATGAATGCATAATATGCTTTACAAATAGAGGATGTTATTCCTAACTATGATCTTCTATAACTTGGGCATGCTCCAGTGTTAGATGCATTTAATATAACCAATTGTATTCCAAATATTCCAAAAGTAATGGCTGAACCATTCATGCGTAATCCAGATGCAGAAAATTCAAGGCAAAAACTTTTAGCTAAACAATATAATATGTGGAAACATTTTCTTTTTGTCAGAGCTACATATTCTTTCCCATAAACTCCAGGGGCTGGGAAAATCTGTATAAATAGTCAATAGTTAAGCCATAAACAGGATGTTATGGATGGAGAGAGGGTAATTTACATTCCAGAATGTACTTCATCATGTCAGGTAAGTTTCCACATCATCTATTTACCATTGTCCAGGAAATGAACCTAAAAGAAAGCGTTTCCTTCTCGTGTATGGGTGCGTATGCTAAGTCTCTTCAGTCGTGTCCAACTCTTTGCGACCTTATGGACTGTAGCCCACCAGGCTCCTCTGCCCATGGGATTCTCTGGGCAAGAATACTGGAGTGGGTTGCCATGCCCACCTCTAGGGGATTTTCCCCACCCAAGGATTGACACTGTGTCTCCCGCAACTCCCTGCATTGCAGGCAGATTATTTACCGCTGAGCCACTGAGGAAACCCTTCCTTCTCGTGATAAGTGGTAAAACATCACTCACCAGTAAAGAATCAGCCTGTAAAGAATGCAGGAGACTTGAGTTCAATCCCTGAGTCAGGAAGGTTCCTCTGGAAAAGGAAATGGCAACCCACTCCAGTATTCTTGCCTGGGGAATCCCATGGACAAAGACCCTGTTGGGCTACAGTCCAGAGGGTCGCAAAGAGTCAGACACAACTGAGTGACTGAGCCACATGCACAGAAAAGAGTAAAACCTGTGGGAAACGAATTGACATCATCATAGCGATCACTGAATTTAAATTGATATGTTTTGTTGTGCCTCGCTTTTTCAAAATAAGCATCTATTAAAATACCCCAGCCAAGAGAAGAATATTCACGTATGACTGGAGATATTAGCTTGAGACACAGTTGGCATTTCCCCAGGGGATGTCTCTGTCCATTAGGACACCATCATCTTTGCCCATCTAGATTTAATCTCTTGGGAAAATAAAAACTCTGGGCTTTGTTTTTCTTATAGTTTTTTTTCTAATTGGATTCAGTCCAGTGTATTATTCTTCCCTCCTTTGGCACCTAAGTTGGAAGAGAGAAAACATCATGTTCACATGCCTACGTCCAGATTTTCTCAAGTTATGACCCATGTGCTGTTTAATGTCCTATTTTGGCTAAATTATCTCTCCCGTGACATGTCATTTCAAGCTTTTCATGCTTCACAATCAAAGATGCAATGGACTGGAAAAGGGACTTTGAGAGATCCCGTGTCAGAGTATAAGGCCTTTTAGCTATTGTTTTTACTAAAAAGGCGTGAGGTACCACAATGGATGCTAAGGGATTGTTATTAGTTGTTCCATACTTTAAGCAAACAAAGACTGTGTCAGTGAGGCAAACACAAAGTCTTCAAAACACCTTTCAATCACTTGTACTCTGCAACCCTTCTAAACAGATGTAAGGAAGCATCCATAAAATCAAATAACCTTCACAACTGAAGATGAGCCTTTCATCTTGGGAAACGACTTCTCTTACTTTCTTTCAGAATTATAGGTCTTCTTTTGGATCCATGACCTATTCACCTCTGGATTCCCAAGGCAAGTATTATGCCTGGTGTGATAATTAAGCATTTGGTGGGGCTTCCTTGATGGCTCAGATGGTGAAGAATCTACCTGCAATGCAGGAGACCCAGTTTGATCCCTGGGTTGGGAAAAATACCCTGGAGAAGGGAATGGCTACCCACTCCAGTTATTCTTGCCTGGAGAATCCCATGGACAGAGGAACCTGGCGGGCTACAGTCCATGAGGTCGAAGAGAGTCAGACATGACTGAGGGACTAACACTTGCAACTTGCACTTGGGTGAATGAATGGATATCAGGTCAAGAAATGACAAGGTATTTAACTGTTTGATTGGATGCAAAATGAAATTTTGTTTTTACTGAGATAGTAAAGATTTTACGTGATGCAGGAAGATACTAGGTCAGGAGGTAGCAGGTGTGGGAGAAATAGGAAGCCAGGAAGGAGACAGACAGACAGCAGGTCTGCTGAAAATCAGGGTCACAGGCTCTTCCCCACTTATGAAACCCATTAAAAATCCCAAACGGGCATCTGCCCACTGTCACCACAGAATAAAAGCAGCAAAATATCCAAGTGGAAATCATATGAGGGGCAGCAATGGTACCAGGGTGGCTGGAAGATGGCAGGAAATGCAAAACTCCAAGGAAAGATTTGGAGCTTCACATAGAGAGCCTGGAATGCCATTAAAATGGTTTTAGATCTTATTTCCATGGGCAATGCAGAGCCATTGAAATTTTTAATAGCATATTAGATATGCATTTCTATAACATGCAACACTTCTTAATCTTCTCCAACCAAATCAGAGCTGGTACCAGCTCTTGCCCCTGTTACTTACTGGTCTCTGGTTTTCCCCTCCTTCCCTGGATCATTCGAGAACCCCTGGTGACTCTGACTGCCACAACAAGGTCCGCCAGCCTTCTGGTTCCTAAGCTGAGCACAGTTAAGTCCTCACTGCTAAGTCTTATTTTTCTTTTTTTTCTCTCTTTTTTTAAATTATGAAAGTATGATAACATATTTACAGGAGACTTGGAAAATACAGAACAAAGTTACATATAGTTCCATTGTATATGACAATTATTTTTTAAGTAGATAAATTAAGGTTTTTAGTTGGAGTTTCAATATCAAACTCTTATTTTTCTTAAGTGAAGTGAAATTCACATGTATAAAACAAGCCATTCTAAAGTGAACAAGTCCCACTAAGTCCTCAGACCCCATCCCTGCTTCACATGCTGCTTTTGGGCTCAGGTCTGACGTTGCTTCCCCCATGAGGAGGCTAAGTCTCACCGGTTCCCCTTTCCATCTCAAATGAGGGTGTATCTTGAAGTGAAGTCCCCCACAGGAACTCCACTCCCTTTGCCTGAAGTGAGTGAAAGTCATTCAATCGTGTCCGACTCTTTTTGACCCCATGGACTATACAGTCCATGGAATTCTCCAGGCCCGAATACCGGAGTGGGTAGCCCTTCCCTTCTCCAAGGGATCTTCCCAACCCAGGGATCAAACTCAGGGTCTCCTGCATTGCAGGCGGATTCTTTACCAGTTAAGCTATCAGGGAAGCCCCCCTTTGCCTGAAGGTGATCTCAGATGCCCCCTGCTCAGACTCCCAAGGTCAAAGCTCCAGCCACCCAAGCCCCGCTCCCTCCCACTTCCACCTGACAGGAAGGTCCAAGCGCATGGGCATCCTCCTCTCCCAGGACCCTCAATTCTGCCCGCTTCCTGCCCAGGTGGGTCAACAAGGCTACTTTCCTCTGATTCCCACCCCACCTTTCACCTGAACCAAAAAATTAATTCCATCACTTTCTGATTGCTCATCAGAAAGAAGGCTCAGCCTTTAGGACCCCCACCCCTCAAAAAACATCCCATTTTTTGTTCTGAGAAAGAGCAGGTAATTGCTTTTAATACATCTCAATCTTCCCTGTGAGTTAATTCATCTTCCTCATGCCATGAGAAGAGCAGACAGCAAGACTCCTCGGCATCTTAGAAACACACACATGGACATACACGTGAAGCTCCATTGCTCAAGCCTTTTGATGAGACTCTGTTCTACCAGTTTTATGTAAAAGTTTCAAATCATTTCTTGAGGGTGTTTTGGATGGGACAGGATATGGAGAACATGGGTATTTGTCGGGGGTAATGGAAGTTTCACTAGTGGAGGACACACCGTGGGGAAGGTGGTGACCCTAACCTGCCACCCAGGAGGTACATAGCGTGTGCTACTGGTGGGTCCATGTTCATCAAAAGCTGACATTTTTGTTAAACGTGTGGGGGTAAAAAGGGGCTTCCCAGGTGGCGCTAGTGGTAAAGAACCCGATTGCCAATGCAGGAGACTTTAAAGACGTGGGTTCGATCCCTGGGTCAGGAAGATCCCCTGGAGGAGGGCCTGGCATCCCATGCCCTCCAGTATTCTTGCCTGGAGAATCCCATGGACAGAGGGGCCTGGAGGGCTACACAAGGGGTGGCAAAGAGTCGGACACAACTGAAGCAACTTAGCACACTGGTGCAAAAAAGAGGAGGATGTAGCACTCGGCATATTTTGTACATTCCCTAAATATGAAATAGTAAGATCACATGGGAAGGCAAAAGAAGCCTGAGTGGTTTACTCCAGGAGGCCATACCAAGCACCTCTTTTTTACATTTCTGGTTATTAGGCTAAGAGAAAACCAATAATTTAAGCAACTGCTCAGTCTCCTGTTTCACAGATGGCATCTCATGTTGTCTTCTAGTCCACCTTGAATTCGCATTCCCCCCAGGAACCACCAGCCTCAATTCAGAGGTTGACATCAGTTTCTCAGCTGTAGGTACACTAATGTCTGTTCCTTCATGTGGGACCATGAGGGCAGTTTCAGGGATTCATTCCACCACCAAGAATTACTTGATGTAATTATTCAAAACTTAGCACTTTACCAATTAAGCATATAAAAAAAAAAAATCAGACTTGGAGCTTTCAAGAGGACCCTCCTACAGTCATGGGGAAAATGTTCCCTTCCGAGAGGGATAGATTAGTAGGTACCTGGCCGGACAGGTAACCTGGGAGTCTGCCCTGGGAACACAGCCCAGAACAGTCTTGCAGGCATTCTCTAAATTCAATACCTGTTTGTTCAGGTGCCCTCTTTCTACCACGTGCAGCCTACCTGGCTTTAATGATCTTTTCTAGCAACTAAAAGAGCAACAAGTCAGCCCTTTGTCTCCATTCACTCTACCCTTCCTCCCTAGCATTCCCCTACATTTATTATTTTACAACATTTTCTCAGAGAGTTAGAACACTCTGAATGGGTCAAAGGTGGAGCAAGAATCCACATGTTAAAGAACCTCTTGTGTAGACGGCTAAAAACCTAGAAAATGATTAGTGCATTTTATCATTCTTAATTTTAAACATTCTGACTTTTGCTCCTAACCCTGCAGGACATCTAAATACTACATAACTAGGTCTCAGTTTCATTAAAATCATTTGGTCACCTTGCATAGTGATATGTCTTTTGTTTATTTCTTATTATATACTAATATATTCTACACATAATTCCGTATATTATATACACAATTTCTGTTATTTTCACTTGGACAAGTTGAATTATAAGTAGATTTTAGTATATCTGATAGTCTATAAGATCTAAATTTTGATACATCAGTGAGAGCTAAAAAAAACTATTAAAATCCCTTTTCTTTCTTAACCAAACAAACTTGGCTTTAGATGTTGAAAAGCTAAATAACAACTCCTTCTTTCACTTTGTATTTCTGCAGCAACCCTCCATAAGCACATCTCTTGCACAATAGGGCGATTTTGAACATAAGGAAATGCGAAAGAGAAAAACACCTGAATGAGGGTGATCCTTGTTACACACAGAGGTGGCACAGATGGCTCCCTTCTGCTCTTCTACTTCCACATTTACTGAGTATCTACTATATGCCAGGCACTGGGTTTTGTGCCAGGGACACAAGGCATGCTTTGTGTCCTCACTGAGTCAAAGGCTAGACCAGTACTATCCAACATGGAAGCCAATAGTCCCACCTGGCTACTGAGCTCTTAAGATGTGCTCTCTAAAACATACATCAGATTTCAAAGACTTCGTAGGACAAGAGAATGTAAACTATCTCAAGAGTGATTTTTACAGTGATCACATGTTACAATGGTAACACACTGAACATACTGGCAAAGACTATGAGAACCTGCATCTCTCGGGCAGTCAGATAAACAGCACTGGGAGTGTAAGGAAGGTTGTGTTGGGGCACTAGGGGGATTCACTTGTGACAAATAGGGCAGGATCAGATGTGACTTGCTTATTATTTACAAGACAAAAGTAAGAATTATTTTACATCACAACACAATCCTCTACAGGGCCTCTGAATTGAATCTCTTCACACTAGAAGACCTCTTAAGGTCTATCAATAGACCAAACCTTGAAAACTGATGCTTCAAGGAAAGGAGGTGTGGTGGGGTGGGTGATGAGGGGCTAGGGGCCTGTTGGGATGGGAGAGGCTAAGGGCGGGTTTTCTCATGGGAAGAATTAGAAAGCAACATCAGGAGATTCAGGAGAGCAAGAGCATGATGAAGACCATGAAACTTCTGTTATTGGTCTTGGAGAAATTACAACAAAAGGAAGAAGTGGTAAATTTCAAAGAAAGGGGACAAGAAATTTTCAGAAGGGAGAAGAAATATTCCAGAAACTGCAAAGCTCTAACATGGATTTTATGTTTAAATCCAAGAGCAAATTATATAACAAGTAGCTTTTCAGTACTTCAAAAACAAATCGGTAATCACTGGGAACTAATAGTTGTTCATGATATTAACCTCTACCTGTGTGTGTGTGTGTGTGTGTGTGTGTGTGTGTGCGCGCGCGCACGCGCGCGCGCTCAGTTGTATCTGACTCTTTGGAACCCCAGGGACTGTAGCCTGCCAGGTTCCTCTCTCCATGGAATTTTCCAGGCAAGAATACTGGAGCAGGTTGCCATTTCCTATTGGTAAATTTAAAAGATCATGGAAATGTAGGAAGGAAGCTTGCAGAATCTTTCATTAAACTTTTATAGATAATCCAGAAAAATATAGACCTGATACCATACTTGGGAACTTCACAATCACACCAATGAGGGTCAACTTACGTGTGTAACACACAGAAGATTCTCAGTTAACAGCGGTTTATTGAGTGAATGTTTGGATGATGAGTCCTTACCAGTTCCCCTTCCCAAGCAGTTCGTGCCCTTTCCTATGTTCCTAGAGCACTGAGTTCACGTTTATATCACACAGCACACTCTAGTTAATTTTTATTGTCTGTCACTCCCTCCAGCACATCATAAAATCCTCTAGTCAGAACCTTATTCACCTTTTGTCCCCAGGGCCCAACATTACACCTGAAATAGCATGGTGCTCGCTCAGTGTTTGTAAATAAAACAAACAAAAAACACAGAATACATATTCCCAAAATTCAGAAAGTTTGGGGATGAAAGTACTAAACTCTCTTTATAAATGATAACACGATAGGACTACCCTTCAAAAGGCAATACAGTCTTGATCTGGCTGAGTGAAGAGCCCATCTGTCACTCTGGCAATGCTCAGACCACATCGGAGGAGTCAGCACCGTGTTTTAAAAGGAATCTTAGGGATTCCCTGGCAGTCCAGTGGTTAAGTGATCCACATTCACCTTCCACTGCAGGGAGTACAGGTTCAATCCCTGGTTGGGGAGCTAAGATCCCACATGCCTCATGGCCAAAAAAAAAAAAGGAAAAACATAAAACAGAAGCAATACTGTAACAAATTCAATAAAGACTTAAAAAAAACTTAAATTAAAAAAGAACCTTGATAAACCGAGGCCCAGGATATCAAAAAGTATGGAAACAAACTCAGGAACAACAAGTTGTAAAATGGGAGATATTTAGATTAAGAAAAGATACTCAAAAGAAACACAATCCATTTCTTCAAGTCTTTACAAAGGGCTGTCACGATAAAAAAAAAAAAAAGAGTGGATTTACTTTCTGTGTCTTCAGAGCTCAGAACCAGGGAGACTGTACAGGAGGTGGTCAATTTGATTATATCATGAGGACTAGGTTCTAGCAAATTAGAGTTACTCACTACTAAAAAAGACAGATTTTTAAATGATGAAACTCCTTGTCACTGAAAATTTCCAGACGTGGTCAAAGAACCATTTAACAATCCAACAGATGTATCAGAGGTATTATGCTGGGCATCCATAGGTTGGAAGAAAAGACGGCTAAGGCCACCACCCAGCTTCTGTGTAATACACCGCGTCTACGGCATTACTCCTTCTAACACAGGTTCCAGCACTGTCTTCAGTTTATATACCTCACATTTCTCTATAATTTTCATTATAGGCACTGTGTTTTCTATTATAATATTCTCTCATTTTACTTTGGTTAAGCTGTTTGACTAACTAGCTGTATGCTATGGAACTATCAATAAACATGGTAACCTTTAAGTACTTCCTTTCATCAATAGATAATTGGATATCTCAAATTTAAGTCTTCCTCCCTTTCCAGTTAAACTACATAGGTCAAGTGGCTGTCATCTTTTCAGAAAAATATGGCATTTAATTGCCATCTTTCATCATACCTTCATCTAGATTTCTGTTTCTGCTTTTCTTCTTTACAAACTTATATCCTTGATTTCTAGCTACACTCTAAACAAATCGCACATCTCCAGATTATCCCCAACAAGGCATTCAAATATGTCTAGAACAGGCCATTAAGAATACAAATACATTTGGGAGCCCAGCCCTGCGCTCTGTGATGAGCTAGAGGGGTGAGGTGGGGAGGCTGGGAGGCAGGCTTAAGAGGAAGGGTATATTATACACATATGGCTGTGGAGAAGGGAACGGCAACCCACTCCAGTATTCTTGCCTGGGAAATTCCATGGACAGAGGAGCCTGGCGGGCTACAGTCCATGGGGTAGCAAAGAGCTGGACACAACAGAAGCACCTGAGTGCACACGTAGGCACACTTGTGGCTGATTTGCATTGCTGTATTGGCAGAAACCAATACAACATTGTAAAGCAAGTGTCCTCCAATTAAAAAAAAAAGAATATAAATATATTTGAATAAACCATCTGTAAGAACAATTGGTTGACTGTTACATATTTATCTCTAATTTTCTAGTAAGTACAATGCCTTAAAGAGTAACTTTTCTTTGTGGAGTAGTTTTCCAATGCAGCTGATTTCTCAATATTTTCCATATGATAGTCAAGAAGAGAGAAATAAATGCAAGTACCATTTTCTGAAGAAACTAGATGGGGAACAGAGAAGTGAGATGTGAGATATATATATATATATATGTGAATATCTAGAATACAGAGTAGAAGAAAATGGTTTAATAATATGGAAACAAGTAAAGCGTTATGATAGGAATATCATTTATTGGCTGGTAGTGGATTTAAGGGTCAGGAGATTTGAGATCTTCTGTTCCAGGAACATAACAGAGCAAACAGCTGCTTTCTGGGTGGTCTCATGACACCAGGTTGACCTTTACCGGAGCAGTGTACTACAGAAAACATTCTTGTCCACTTTGCAACCTCAGCCCCAGACTTTGTAGGACTTGGAATATTGGAGATGCTTAATGTTGGTTGAGTGAATACGTGAATGAATAAATGGACCAGATGCAGGTCAGGAGCATAGTGGGAAGGCTGAAATATCAGCAATATATGTCCTGCTGGTTAAACCAGATTAGAGGAGTGAAAATGTTAATGTCAGCACTGAACTAATGTAAAGACCTTGAGGAATGAATCTCAAGAAAACAGAAAGGCTTCCAGTGAACAGAGGGGCAGGTCACTCAATATCATGTAGGTCAAGGAAGTAACGAGAGAGTCTATGAAGTCATGATGGCAGATGTCTGCCAGGCTTCCACATCACGTACACCCATACTAAAGGAAACAATTAAAACCAGCTATATTTGGAAAGGCATCTGCTGGGTACAGGCTCTTTAGAGATGGAGAAGAACTCCCACAGTCAGCACTCTGACCTTGGCAGAACTCCAAACAAAGGAACCATGGGCCACTGGCTCTGTATACTGACCTGTGGCCTAAGATGTCACTTTGAGGCAGACCCGGGATTCAAATACAGGTTCTCTGTCCCTTGGTCTGGATGTCACTTTAATTCTTTTTTTCCCACACTCCAAATTGTTGTTTAGTTGCCAAGTCATGTTCTAACTCTTTGTGACCCGATAGGCTGCAGCCCACCAGGCTCCTCTGTCCATGGGATTTCCCAGGCAAGAATACTGGAGAGGGTTGCCATTTACTTCTCTAGGGGATCTTCTGGACTCAGGGATCGAACCTGAATCTCCTGCATTGCAGGCAGATTCTTTACAAGTGAGCCACCAGGGAAGCCCTCATACTCCAAGAGAGAACCCCAATTACAACTCCCGAGTGACAAGGGACCTTAAAGGGCTCACATTCCCACACCCGTCCCCCAACCCCGACCCAGGCTCTCAGGATTTCTCCTTAAGACTTCTTTAAAACTCCCAGAATCATTTGCCAGGGGTCTCCTACCACACTGATCTTTCAATAGGCCCTTCATTTCCCATCAGAATCAGTTTTCCTAAGTTTATGTTCAACCTCCCAAGTGATATAAAATGTATTTAAAACCATTTGATAATGGGGGAATACAACTATCCCATTACAGTCTCAAAATAAAAGGGCTTTCAGTCTTGTGTGCAAACTTGGTGTTGGGAACAGGGCATTGGTGCAGGCATGGCCAGTGGCTCTGAAGCTCCACACATACTAATGGTACGTTAAGCAACTCTCACCTGGCTTCCCTGGTGACTCAGACGGTAAGCGGCTGCCTGCAATGCAGGAGACCTGGGTTCAATCCCTGGGTCAAGAAGATCCCCTAGAGAAGGAAATGGCTACCCACTCTAGTATTCTTGACTGGAGAATCCCATGGACAGAGGAACCTGGCAGGCTTCAGTCCATGGGGTAGCAAAGAGATGGACATGACTGAGTGACTAACATTTTCACTTTCATGCAATTCCCAGGCTGGGGTGGGGGGAGCTGATGCTAACAACCTGGGACTGTGCGTCGGTGGTCCTAGGCAGTGATGAAGCTCAAGGAATGAGTTATCTCCATAAGGACACATTTCATCAGGAAGGAGTCTAAATTACTCAGTGCTATGTCTCAGTTTGGCAGACAGCCCATTAAGTTTACTGGCCTTTAAGAGAACAAATGTAGATCACAGCAAAGTCCTAGAGATGTTGGAAAACATAGGTGTAACTTGGCCCAGGGGAGAGAGTCTTATGCCAGGTTTTTTGGAAGGAAAAATGACTCTGTTGGAACAGAATGTTTTGGGTGAAACTTTACTTAACTGGGATTTCTAGTTTTATCCTTCCAGTAATCAGCCAGGATTCATCTCCTTCAGGCTTATGAAGTAAGTTACTTTATAATTAAAAACTTGGCACTGGTCTTGACTAAGGAGTGGATAAGGGCAAAAGAAGCTTTGTTAAGAAAAATATTACAAAATAATCATGGTTAAGGAAAAGAATGCAAACTTTTGAGATAATCTGCTCAAACCAACATATTCATTTATTAAATCATTTTATTTCATGATCATGCATGTTTTCTTAAGAAAATATCTATGGTTACTTCTTGGAAGTATTCTTAACAATGGAAATGAAGTTTGTTTTTATAATAAAATTGTTACGAAATATTTTATACAGAATCTTACAGTTAGAAGGTAACTGAAGAAACAGGCTTGGGAGCCTTGCTCTAAGGGTCCTACTACACACTGATGCAAAACATGGAATGTATGCACAGTCCAACCAAAACATTGACACAAGACATGAAAGAGTTACTACAGGAAAATGACTGGTTCGTGAAAATGAAGTTAGAACTGCTTTTTACAGAGTTGAGAGAGCAAACCAGAAAACACTCCTGTTTATATCACTCAGATGTGCTGGCTAAAGCATAATACACAATTGTTAACACGCATGGCTAACTTTGTAAGAGAGAAGGGGAAACACAGGGTTCCTAAAATGCCCAGGAACTGACAATCAGTGAGACACGAGGTGACATGACGGTGGCCCTGCGACACAGTCATGGGGAGCAGTGGCTGCTCTTGGGAACTTAGGAACTTGGCTAGTGTGGAATCAGGAAACAAGATCTGGGGCTCATGGAAAAACATGTTTTTGTAGAGATGGATAAGTAGATAGTCCAGAGAAGCCTGGCAGGCCACAGCCTGTGGGGTTGCAAAGAGTCGGACATGACTTAGGGACTAAACAGCAACAGTGTCAGTAGATAGTAGAACCATTAAGACATTTCATAGAAATGAAGTCCACCAACGTCAGGAAACAATGGTTATCTCTTTGGAGGAAGAAATGGGGAAGAGACAGAGATGGAGACTTAGCTGTATCTGCAAAATTTAATTTCTGACATGATTAGCATCTGTTTTATTTTGAGGGTGGGTGCACAGTATTTGATACCACATTTGTTATTCCTTTGTTTCTGAAACTCTTCATAATTATTTTTTAATTTAAAGAAAAAGACCAGTTGTTGTTATTGTTCAGTCACCAAGTCATGTCTGACTCCTTGTGACCCCACGGACTGCAGCACGCCAGGCTTCCCTTCCCTCACCATCTGTCCATTGAGTCAGTGATGCCATCCAACCATCTCATCCTGTCGCCCTCTTCTACTTCTGCCCTCAATCTTCCCCAGCATCAGGGTCTTTTCCAATGAGTCGGCTGTTAGCATCACGTGGCCAAAGTACTGGAGCTTCTGCTTCAGCATCAGTCCTTCCAGTAAGTATTCAGGGTTGATTTCCTTTAAGATTGACTGGTTGGATCTCCAAGGGTCTTCTTGGAGGGTCCTCTCCAGCACCACAACTCGAAAGCATCAGCTCTTTGGTGCTCTACCTTCTTTATGGCCCAGCTCTCACATCTAAACATGACTACTGGAAAGACCATAACCTTGACTATACGGAACTTTGTCAACAAAGTGACGTCTTTGCTTTTTAACACAGTCTAGGTTTGTCATAGCTTTCCTGCCAAGAAGTAATCATCTTCTAATTTCATGGCTGCAGTCACCATCCACAGTGATTTTAGAACCCAAGAAGAGGAAATCTGTTACCGCTTCCACCTTTTCCCTTTCTATTTACTATTAAGTGATGGGACCAGATGCCATGATCTTAGTTTTTTTAATACTGAGTTTTAAGCTGGCTTTTTTACTCTCCTTCTGTACCCTCTTTGAGCTTCTTTAGTTCCTCTTTGCTTTCTGCTATTAGAGTGGTATCACCTGCATATCTGAGGTTGCTGATATTTCTCCTGGCAATCTTGTTTCTTCCATACATCTGTTGATGGACATCTAGGTTGCTTCCATCTTCTGGCTCTTATAAATATTGTTTCATAGAACACTGGGGTACATGTTGTCTTTTCAAGTTGTGGTTTTCTCAGGGTATATGCCCAGTAGTGGGATTGCTGGGCAGGTAAAGAATCTGCCTGCAATGCAGGAGACACAGGGAGACGTGTGTTTGATCCCTGGGTCAGGAAGATCCCCTGGAGAAGGAAAATGGCAACCCACTCTAGTATTCTTGCCTGAAAAATTCCATGGACATAGGAGCCTTTGGGCTACAGTCCAAAGGGTCACAAAGATGTGGACATGACTGAGCGACTAAACACAACACACGGTAGATTTATTTCTAGTTTTTAAAGGTGTCTCCATACTGCTTTCCATAATGCCTGTATCAGCTTATATTCCCATCAACGGTGCAGGAGGATCCTCTTTTATCCACATCCTCTCCAGCATTTGTTGTTTGTAGATTTTTTGGATGATGGTCATTCTGAATGGTATGGGGTGATACCTTATTGTGGTTAATGGTTAAAGCAGTTGTGGTACGTTTATATAATGGAATATTACTCAGCCATAAAAAGGAATGAATTTGAGTCAGTTGTAGTGAAGTGGATGAACCTAGAGTCTTTCAGAGTGAAACAGTCAGAAAGAGAAAAACAAGTATTAACACATATACACGGAACCATACACGGAACCTAGAAAAATGGTACTGACGAACCTACTAGACAACAAACTTGTGGATACAGTGGGGAAGGTGAGGGTGGGACAAGCTGAGAAAGTGGCATTGACATATATATACTGTGATATGTAGAACAGATGATTAGTAAGAAGTTGCTCGATAAGACAGGGAGCCCAGCCTGGTGTTCTGTGATGACCCAGAGGGGTAGGATGGAGGGAGGGGAGGGACACACACACACACACGTAAACAAGACTGATTCCTGTTGTTGAACAGCAGAAACGAACACGACACTGTAAAGCAATTTTCCACCAATTAAAAAATTTAGAAACGAGATAAGGTTTTATGAGGCAAAACTATTCTCTGTGTCTGGGCATGTCCATGTGTCATCTCTGAGAAATGTAACCCTATGAATCTGCTGAAGTCAAACCTCTGAATAAGAGAGATCACATGTGAAAACAGATAGAGACGTCACTCACTGAACAGTTCTGTCTTTCCAGTCATCAGGACTCTGCCAAAGAAAAATATCTCTAAGTGCATAATGATGGAGTTATGATAAGAGTCCCGTCACAGTTTCATTATTTTCACTACCCCAAAAATGTGCTTGCTACTTTCTCTACAAGAGGTAACATCTGATGACATATTTGACTATTTCACTGGATAAGCAATGAGATGCAGGAAATGGACCACAGCTATCGGATGAGCAGAAACGGATTAGATGCTGCTACTTTTTTTGTTGTTGTTGCCACTTGATATTTTTATAGCTTTTGTTTTTCTTGAAAAGACTTCAAAATGTATGATTAATAAAATGCACGACTTTGGGAAATTCCATTTCTGGGTGGTGTGAGAAAGTGGAGTATGACTTAGAGGAAAAAACCCAAGGGCATAGTTGCAATAACTGCTTACGCCATTCCTCAGCTAGAAGCCTGGATCATCCCAGCTTCTCAGATTTTATATTTTACAATCCAATGGATTTTTTTTTTTTATCAGAATGGAATCCCCCGATATATAACGACCATCTTCTAAAATCTGATACATAGATCTTAACTACAGCATTATTTATCAAGGGTTAAACACAATATCCTGATCATTTCAGATTATCTCAAGAACAAGTTTTTAAATTGCTCTTTGTCAGCTTTTACAACTTACCACATATTGAATTGTTCAGCTAGAAATAGTCCATACAAAATAGCAGTTGCATGAAAACCAACATTCTCTAGTATTGATAGCAATTTGAATTTTGGCCTATGGAAAATATAATTTATAAAAAGGTCAGTGCCTTGAGAAGGGGAAAAGGGCTAGTTGAAGTTCCTTTTCCTATTGTCCTTTCATAATCTCTAAACATAACATTTAAACTGTCATCATGAATGCACACATCTATTTACATGGCTATAAATCTGTCAAATTATAGCCATTTGGAGAAGATTCTCACAGAATTTTTAAAAAGCCTCAGACTTGATAACAAAGTATTGGCTCAAGAGCCAGGAGACAGAAATTATTTTTATCACTTTGCTCCAAATTCACTGAACAACCTGCAACCAACCATGAGCTCAAAGTGACCCTGCTTCCTGCCTAATTTTAGGGGATATTCTGGGAATCAGAGGATAATTTTGGGACACGTAGGACAGCTTATTTGACAAAGATACACATTAATGCAAACATTTCCTTATATAGAATCTGTCTAGTGTGTGTTACTGCTGAAGAGTGAGAGTTTTTTAAAACACTCCAACAAACCCAGAGATTTAAAAGATTGGCTTGCACTTTTCCTATTCTACATTTTAATTAGCAGCATCGCCATCTACCAAGCTGCACAATCTAGTGATGCTGGTTAGAGGTAGGGGGATGGGGAAAAGTAAACTAATTGATGAAGTGCCTACAACATACTAGGCACTTAGACCTACTGTCTCTCTCAGTCTTCACAGCCATCCTATTTAATAGATGAGGAAATGAGCATAGAATGGCTAAGAAACCTGCTTAAAGTCAGAGCTACCGGGTCTATTTCTACAGTTACTTCTTGTCTATTTCTTGATTCTATATTTCTGTCCTCGCATCCCTGGCACATGCTTCCAATAGGCTACTGAGCCTTAGAACTGTGCCTCCTCAATATTTCTTAAACGTATGACTCTGTTTTAGTCCAGGCCCTTATCATCTCTCATCTAGACTAATACACAGGTTTCCAGTGGTTTCCCTGGCTCTGAAGTTTATTTTTTCTTGTACTGTGTTGGCCAGAAAATTCATTTGGGTTTTTCCATAGCATCTTACAGAAAAACATGCACAAAGTTTTTGGCCAACCCAATACAAGGATGTGTAATCTTAAGTTATTTTTTTCAAAAACACAAAGCTATTTATGTCCTTCTCATTGTGTGTCTCTCTTCCTCCCTGGACTATGAGTTACTAATTAACAAGGGTGACATCAGCAAGATGACTGGCTAGCAAGCTGCAGGCCCTTGTTCTCCCATGGAAATATCAAAGGATCAATAATATATGCACCAAAGCAGCTTTGTGGGAACTTGAGAACCAATTAAGAAGCTGCAGCAACCAAATGAATGCCTAACCAAGAAAAAAAACCTACACTCAAAACAATAAAACAGGGGACTTCCCTGGAGGTCCAGTGGTTAAGACTTCACCTTCCAAAAAATAAAAACTTAGAACAGTACTTTAACAAATTTAATAAAGAAAAAAAAATCAGTAAGACATTTTGGACATTTTTGCTCACCTTTACTCTATCCCTTCCTGATATAGCATGACGTGGTCAGGTTGATGTCAACCAATTTCTGGTTCCTCCTTCAGGACACAATGAAATGGTAGAACTTGTTTGCAACACTCTGTTTTTTTTGTGGGAACTGGTTTCCTCCTGGCCTGATTCAGAGTATTGATGGGAATGGTGACATATTTTGGCTATCAGGTTGGAGGCTACAGAAAGCAGTGGGGGGTGAATCAGCCTGTGACAACTTCAGGCCCATGGGCACCTGAGGGCAAGAGATTACAGGCAGAGGAATACAACAGAACATCTAGGGTCCTGAGAGTGGGCAGGGATAAGATTGTTAGGAAAAATAAGAGATTTTTTAAACTGCCACATATACAGGAGAATTGGAGGGGAGAAAAGCAACTGTACAGGTGCAGGGAAGATGTATCCTCAGAAAAAAGCTGAAACTTAAGCCTTCATCCCAGGCTGATTAGTGAAGACCCTCCTCTGCGCAGAGCCAGTCCACAAAGACTGAGTGAAAAAATGGCTTTTCAAATGCCCAATTTTCACCAAAAGATCACAAGACATAAACAAGGGCCATTGCTTATGGTAAACAAGGGCCATTCAAAGGAACAAAGTTAACCTCCACAAACCAACCCTAAAGAAACACAGGTCTTAGAGTTACCTAATGAAGACTTTAAAACAATTTTTTGAAGTGTGCTCAATGAGATAAAGAAGAATACAGACAGACAACTAAATAAATTTAGGAAAACAATGCATGAACAAAAGGAGACTATCAATAAAGAGATTATTAATAAAAAAACCATTGGGATTGACACATATACACTGAAAGTTACTCAGTCGTGTCTGACTTTTTGCAACCCCATGGACTATATAGTCCATGGAATTCTCCAGGCCAGAATACTGGAGTGGTTAGCCTGTCCCTTCTCCAGGGGATCTTCCCAACCCAGGGATCTAACCCAGGTCTCCCACATTGCAGGTGGATTCTTTACCAGCTGAGCCACCAGGGAAGCCCACCAGGCTCCTCTGTCCATGGAATTCTCCAGGCAAGAATATTGGAATGGGCTGCCATTCCCTTCTCCTGGGGATCTCCCTGACCAGGGATTGAACCCAGGTCTCCTGCGTCACAGACAGAATCTTTACCATCTGAGCCACCAGGGAATCCCAATATATATACACTACTATGTACAAAATAACTAACGAGAAGCAACTGTATAGCACAGGAGACTCCACTCAGTGTTCTGTGATTACCTAAACGGGAAGGAAACACGAAACAGGGGGGCTAGACGGATATGTCCAGTTGATCTACTTTGCTGTACAGCAGAAAGTAACACAACGCTGTAGAGGAACTATACTCCAGTAAAAATGTTTTTTAAAAAGAGAACCAAACAGAAACTACCAAGCTGGAAATAACAAATAACTGAATTAAAAAATTCACGAGAGGTTCAACAACGAATTCAAACAAGCAGAAAAACAGAATCAGAAAACTTGAAGATGGGTCATTTGAAATTTATTAAATCTGAGGAACAAAAAGAAAAAGAATGAGGAAAAGTGAAGAGAACCTACAGGACTTATGTGATACCATTAAGCAGATTAATATATGCATTATGGGAGTGCCAGAAGAAGAGAGAGAGAGAGGGGGGCAGAGAATTTATTTGAAGAAAAAATGGTGAAAATGTCCCAAATTTGAAGAAGGACATGGATATATACATATAAGAATCTTAATAAACTCTAAGTAGGATAAACCAAAAAGGATGATTATAAACCAATAACCAAATAATAATCAAAAAAAGAACCAAAACAGAAGACAAAGAGAGAATCTTGAAAGCAGCAAGAGGAAAGTGGTTCATCATATACGAGGAAATTACAAGAATAACATCAGTGGATTTCTCAGCAGCAATCTTACAGGCTAGAAAGCAAGGGGATGATGTATTTAAAGTACTGAAAGAAAAAAAAAATCACCATCTGAGAATACTACATAAGGCAAAACTGTTCTTTAGAAATGATAGAGAGAAACTGAGACATTCTCAGGTGAACAAAAGTTGAGGGAGTTAACACTAGACCCACCCTACAAGAAATGCTAAAGGGAGTTCTTAAAGTTGGGACAAAAGGATGCTGGATAGGAACTTGAAGCATATGACTGCAGAAGTCCTCTGGTTAGAGTCAACATACGGACAAATACAAAAACCTGAATTCTTACAATTTTGGTCCATAACTCCACTACTCAATTTTAAATAGGCTTTAAAAGACAAAAGCATAAACAACAGTTATAAATCAATGGTGACAGGTACACAGTGTACCAAGATGTAATTTGTGACGTCAATAATGTAAATACAGGTGGGGCAGAGACTTAAAGGAGTAGAGTTTCTATATGCAGTTGAAGTTATCCCTTAGCTTCACTGAAGTTGCTTCAGTCGGTTCCGACTCTGTGCCACCCCATAGATGGCAGCCTACCAGGCTCAGTTTAAAATATATAGTTATAACTTTAGTGTGTTCTGCAATCCCATGGCAAACACAAAGAAAACATCTACAGAACGTAAGTAAAAGGAAACAAGAAGGAAATCAAAATATGTCACTACAAAAAAAAAAAAAAAATCAACTAAACACAAAGGAAGGCAGTAAGGAAGCAAATGAGGGACAAAAAGCAAAAATACAGAAAACAAAGAATGGCAATAGTAAGTCCTTCTATAGTAATTACTATTTCTAAGATGTGGGCCATTTTTAAAGTCTTTATTGAATTTGTTACAATACTGTTTCATCTTTTGATTTTTTGGCAGTGAGTCATGTGGGATTTTAGCTCCCCAGGGAACAAACTCACACCCCCTGCATTGGAAGGCAAAGCTTAACCACTTAACCACCAGGAAGTCTTTAAGTAATTACTTTAACTGTAAATGGATTAAATTCCCCAATCAAAAGATGTAGACTGGCTCAGTGGATTAAAAAAAACAACCAAAAACAGAGTCCAAGTATATGCTTTCTACAAGAGACTTACTTCTAAGGATCAACAGACACAAATACTTTGAGAGTAAAAGTATGGGAAAACATAATTCATCTTAGTAATCAAAAGAGAGTGGGGGTGGTATACTAACAACAGAAAAAATAAACCTTAAATCAAAAATTGTTACAGGAGACAAAGAACTTTATGACAAAACGTTCAATTTACCAAGAAGATAAAACAATCATGTGTGCAATAGACATCAGAGCTGCCCTAAATATGAAGCAAATATTGTCAGAGTAGGAGGGAAAAATACAGGCATAGCTTGTTTTTTTGCACTTGACTTTATTGTACTTTGTAGACAGTACATACTTTACAGGCTGAAGGTTTGTGGCAACTCTGCTGAGCAAGTCTATAGTACCACTTTCCCAACAGTATTTGCTTACTTGGTGTCTCTGTGTCACATTTTTGTAATTCTCGTAGCATTTAATCTTATTATTATATATGTTATGGTGATCCGTGATCAGTGATCCTTGATGTCACTAACATGAGTCACTACAGTCTCAGCTGAGGTATGCATAACTTAGATATTATGAGTTCATTTCCAGACCACCACAGTAAAGCAAATATTGCAATAAGGCAAGTCCCATGGATTTTCTGGTTCCCCAATGCATATAAAAGTTATATTTACACCATACTGTCATCTGTTACGTGCAATAGCATTATGTCTACACACATACCTCCATTAAAAAATACTTTATTGTTGGATTTCCCTGGTGGTCCAGTGGTTAACAGTCAGCCTGCCAATGCAGGGGACACAGGTTTGATCCCTGGTCCAGGAAGATTCCATGTGCTGGGAGGTAACTAAGCCTGTGCACCACAACTACCGAGTCTGTGCTCCAGAGCCTGAGAACTGCGACTGCTGAGCCCGTGCACGCTAGAGACTGTGCTCTGCAACGAGAAGCCACCAAAGTGAGAAACCCAAGCACTGCAGCTAAGACTAGCCCCGACTCACCGCAACTAGAGAAAGAAGCATACACCAATGAAGACCAGTGCAGCAAAAAAAACTCATCTCCCTAATTCTTTAACAAAGAATACTTTAAATACTTTAATGCTAAAAATGCTAAGTGTTGTCTGAAAATGCAGGATTGCTACAAGCCTTTTAAAAACAGCAGTATCTGTGAAGTACAATAAACAGAAGCTTGATAAAAGGAGGTATATGTCATAGGACACTTGAATACTTATGGGCAAGTTCTAGACCACTGCCTGGCATGCAGTAAGTTCTCAAAGTCTTTGCAGCATAAATGACTTGAATGAACGATCCGGTACATGATTCTTCTATGAACTGCAGCCACTGGTGAGGGAATCAACGTGGAAAAATGATCATAACAATACAGATTACAATATTTACTAATACAGAAACAAAGATCGGATTAAGCAGATTGATCCTAGTCAATGATGGAGTGGTCAAAATCAGTAATTGGGGACTTGGAAGAAGTATATATTTTTAAAGGTGTTTAGAGGGATAAATAAGACATGTCACAACAGTGTTAGTGGCTTAAATGATTCTCAGTGTATTCATGCATTGATGTATTAATAGATCAATTATATTAATAATTTAAACACGAGAGTAACACAGGGGTAAATCATTGTAATGGGAAGCACAATAGTTACTGTTAGGTGATGAAGGTCACCCAGCTGTGAAGATCAGTGGACTCTCTGTGCTCCTGAAGAAAAACCTACCTGGGGTTCATGGAGTGCAACCGAGTAGGAATGATCCCAATGTTGCCTGGACCAAAGAACTTTTCCAGTTTGCCCAAGTCATCCTTGGAAGCCTTAGTGTGCACAAACGAAACTTCTGTAGACTAGGAGTTCCAGATAGGAGAGGAAGACAAGGTGAATAAAACCAAAAGGATTTACACAGCTTTTTTATGAGGCCTTAACTACTTCACTTTTGGCAAATGAACTTGGGCCTTTGGAGGAAATTGTTGGTGGAAACAAACAACAGATTAAATCCTTCTGTGGTCTGGACTTCCCTGGTAGCTCAGACAGTAAAGAATCCACTTGCAATGAGGGAGACCTGGGTTTGATCCCTGGGTTGGGAAGATCCCCTGGAGGAGGGCATGGCAACCCACTGCAGTATCCTTGCCTGGAGAATCCCCATGGACAGAGGAGCCTGGCGGGCTACAGTCCACTGGGGTCACAAAGAGTCAGACACGACTGAGAGACTAAGCAAAGCACAGTGGTCTGATCAGTGTGTCTGCACCACCAGTAACAAATATCAGAGGGCTGTGTATGAGCAAAGATGGTAGCTCCAAATGGAGCCAGACATAAAGGAACTGCGGTAAAAGTCATGAGAGGGATGGGGATAGAAAACTTGAAACACCAACCTTTGAAGCATCTTTTTACAAGAAAGTCTGACTGAGTGACTGAGCAGGCACATACACATTCCAACTGGAACTCCTGTAAATGCAATGGCCCTTTAAGTCTCTATCTCACTTCACTGATAAAGAAACCAAGGGGCAGAGTTAGTAGGATTAGTAGACTTATCTCCCAGAGCCAGTAGATTCTGTTCTTTCTGATCAATTTAAATGTGTTATTCCTTTAAAATTCACATAATTCAATAGCTATGCTTTTCTCTATGTATGTGCTTTGGAATTCCAATCTGTTCCCACAATGATTCTCTTCTTCTAAATAATGAAGAGTTCTGACAAAATGTGGTCCATTGGAGGAGGCAGTGGCAAGGAGTATTCATGCCACGAGAACCCCATAAACAGTTTAAAAAAGCAAAAAAAAAAAAAAAAAAAGGAAAATTGCATAAATTTCTCTTAAAGAATAAATAACATCAGACAACAGATGAAAAGTTTAAGTAGTAGCGCATTTCCCACATTTACTAGAAAGACAGACTTAAGAATGAGCACATTTACCCCTTCTGAGTAAAGAAGCACCAATATTACAACTGGAAATAGGCAGTACATAAAACTTTGGTGCCAGAAACAACCTTTGTGATTAGATCTTTTTTAGATGAGCAAACCCCAGGAGAGGTCAAGCAAGCTGCCCAGAGGCTAGTTGTGGATTAAAGAGCCTGGATGAAGAAGTCTAGGTATTGGTGTGAAGTGAAGTTGCTCAGTCATGTCTAATTCTTTGTGACCCCATAGACTGTAGCGTACCAGGTTCCTCTCTCCATGGGATTTTCCAGGCAATAGTATTGGAGTGGATTGTCATTTCCTCCTCCAGGGGATCTTCCCAACCCAGGGCTCGAACTCCGGGTCTCCTGCATTGTAGGCAGACGCTTTACCGTCTGAGCAACCAGGGAAGTCCTAAGGTATTGGTGTAACCCCCAACAAAGGTGAGTTGCCTTTAGGAAAAAGTATAGCTCACTCTATGCAAGTCATTCAACTCTAAAAATGAAGAGATTTTTTTTCACAGCTATTTACCTATATTCCAGTCACCCAGAGCACACCCCAAGCCTAGAGAAGATAGATCACCCAGAAGAAACCAGACTAACAGTGGCACCACACCTCAAATGATTACTGTGGAAATACATATTTGATTACGGACATGACAAGTCAGGAAGGCTCGACCTGCCTGGAATAGGTGTGGAAGGAACTGTTATTAAATATTTACACAGCACTGATACACAATAAGTATAATTGTGCCAGACATATAAAGTCCTTGCCCGAGGGAGTTTGCCGTCAGCTGTAAAGCTGGTTATTCCTGACATAGCTGTTGTGTTGCTTCATCAGGTAAACAATCCATTCCATACATCAAAGAAGCATCATTCTGATGAGCTTTCTTCAGAATAAGATTTTATACCTGATGATTTAATGCAGAAGTTACATATACTTGTCACCATATGAACAGTTTTTGGAAATTCACTTTGATTCTCTGACAAGCTTACAGTTATTTCTTTCTGTTGAGTCTCTTCATTCTTCCTACTTAACTCTTCCACAGTGTTGCACAAAACACAGTTATATTCTCTGTTACTGCAACATGTATAATGATACCAGCACAAGTGAAGTGCTTTAGAAAGTTTTGATTTTGTAAATCTACTAGCTAAAAAGAAATTGTCAAAGAATTGTAGCCAATCATGGATGCAGGAGCAAAATAAATTAATAAAGGATACTGACTCAAAACATTAGGCAACTTGATGGACACACGAGCGGCTGACCTCAGTTTTATACAGGATACAGTAGGTGGGGAAGGGAAGTGGAAAAAATGATGCAGCCTTGGATGGAAGAAAGATTTTATCTAGCTCATATGATGCGCAGAAGAGATTACATTATACCTCTCACTTAACTCAGAGTGAGTGAAGTGAAGTTGCTCAGTCGTGTCCGATTCTTTGCAACCCCATGGACTGCAGCGTCCCAGGCTCCTCTGTCCATGAGATTTTCCAGGCAAGAGTACTAGAGTGGGTTACCACTTCCTTCTCCAGGGGATCTTCCCAGCTCAGAGATTGAAACCAGGTTTCCCGCATTGCGGGCGGACGCTTTACCTTCTAAGCCATGAGGGACTTACTCAAACCTGCAAAGAATTTAAAGTAGTTAATACTACAAGGAAAAAATCCTCTTGAAATGGGATATGCTAAGACAAGAGTAAAACAACAGGAGTCCAGAAGCTGAGGGATTTGGATAGAGGAAAAGAAACCACTTTCACTGGAAAACTAATATCAAGGATGACTGTCACTTCTTGAGAAATAATTTAGCTTTGTGCTTGTTACTGATTGCTAAGACAGACTGCTGCTGCTACTGCTGCTAAGTCGCTTCAGTCGTGTCCGACTCTGTGCGACCCCATAGACAGCAGCCCACCAGGCTCCCCCGTCCCTGGGATTCTCCAGGCAAGAACACTGGAATGGAGTGCCATTGCCTTCTCCAATGCATGAAAGTGAAAAGTGAAAGTGAAGTCGCTCAGTCGTGTCTGACTCTTGGCGACCCCATGGACTGCAGCCCACCAGGCTCCTCCGTCCATGGGATTTTCCAGGCAAGAGTACTGGAGTGGTGTGCCACAGACCAGGCAGTTAATATGTAGACAGACAGGAAAAGTATCCATTCGTTCATTTTCTCAGGAGCTTTCTCGGCAGCTCAGTGTTAAATAATTCATCTGCCAATGCTAGGAGACACAGGAGATATAGGTTTGATCCCTGGGTTGGGAAGATCCCCTAGAGGAGGCTATGGCAACACACTCCAGTATTCTTGCCTGAAAAATCCCATGGACAGAGGAGCCTGATGGACTACAGTTCACAGGGTTGCAAAGAGTTGGATATGACTGAACAACTGAGCACACACACTCATTTGTTCACTCATTCATTCATTCATTCATGGGATATACTGTTTCTGCCTTCAAAAGGCTTGAAGCAGAGACGGTGGTAGTAACAATAGATACACACAGCCTTAAACACCATAGAAATGTGTAAAGACCTCCAAAACAAAAGGTAAGATAACTAAATTATCTAAGGGTGGGATTACAAGGGACAGTTTGAGAGATAAGGTAACATTTGAGCTCAGCCTTAATATTTATTTATTTGGTTGCAGTGCATGGTCTTAGCTGGCCCAGGGCATGTGGGATCTTTGTCTCCCGACCAGGGATCGAACCTACATCCCCTCCATTGAAAGGCAGGTTCTTAACTACTAGACCACCAGGGAAGTCCCTGAGCTTAGCCTTGAAAAAGAATATAACAAATAAAAGCAAAGGGGGCAGATGAGGAAGCCTGTGTAAAGACCCACACCAGTCAGAGAGGAGCAGGACCAGAGAGTGTCCATGGTATCACATGGCTGGGAAGGCGTGCAGGACAAAGGTGAAGGACATGCTCAGATGAAGGACAAAGCCTTCATCTGAGCATGGGGCCAGCCTGGGAGGGCTCCTGGGTCTTCAGTGCCATGCTCAAGAGTGTAGTAAAGACAGTGAAAGTAAAGAAACCACCAGAAAGGAAATGCAGGTTATTAGAAAGTATCTCAATGTTTAAAAGAACAAAAGCTACAAGAAGATGACAGATACAGTTCTAGACTTCAGAGGGGTCCTTCAAATAGCAGACATGTTTGGGATCAGATGCTGTTTTTTTTTTTTTTTTTTAATTTTATTTTATTTTTAAACTTTAAATAATTGTATTAGTTTTGCCAAATATCAAAATGAATCCGCCACAGGCATACATGTGTTCCCCATCCTGAACCCTCCTCCCTCCTCCCTCCCCACACCATCCCTCTGGGTCGTCCCAGTGCACCAGCCCCAAGCATCCAGTATCGCGCATCGAACCTGGACTGGCAACTCGTTTCTTACATGATATTCTACATGTTTCAATGTCACTCTCCCAAATCTTCCCACCCTCTCCCTCTCCCACAGAGTCCATAAGACTGTTCTATACATCAGTGTCTCTTTTGCTGTCTCGTACATCAGGTTATTGTTACCATCTTTCTAAATTCCATATATATGCGTTAGTATACTGTATTTATGTTTTTCCTTCTGGCTTACTTCACTCTGTATAATAGGCTCCAGTTTCATCCACCTCATTAGAACTGATTCAAATGTATTCTTTTTAATGGCTGAGTAATACTCCATTATGTATATGTACCACAGCTTTCTTATCCATTCATCTGCTGATGGACATCTAGGTTGCTTCCATGTCCTGGCTATTATAAACAGTGCTGCGATGAACATTGGGGTACACGTGTCTCTTTCCCTTCTGGTTTCCTCAGTGTGTATGCCCAGCAGTGGGATTGCTGGATCATAAGGCAGTTCTATTTCCAGTTTTTTAAGGAATCTCCACACTGTTCTCCATAGTGGCTGTACTAGTTTGCATTCCCACCAACAGTGTAAGAGGGTTCCCTTTTCTCCACACCCTCTCCAGCACTTATTATTTGTAGACTTTTGGATCGCAGCCATTCTGACTGGTGTGAAATGGTACCTCAGAGTGGTTTTGATTTGCAATTCTCTGATAATGAGTGATGTTGAGCATCTTTTCATGTGTTTGTTAGCCATCTGTATGTCTTCTTTGGAAAAATGTCTATTTAGTTCTTTGGCCCATTTTTTGATTGGGTCATTTATTTTTCTGGAGTTGAGCTGTAGGAGTTGCTTGTACATTTTTGAGATTAGTTGTTTGTCAGTTGCTTCATTTGCTATTATTTTCTCCCATTCTGAAGGCTGTCTTTTCACCTTGCTAATAGTTTCCTTTGATGTGCAGAAGCTTTTAAGGTTAATTAGGTCCCATTTGTTTATTTTTGCTTTTATTTCCAATATTCTGGGAGGTGGGTCATAGAGGATCCTGCTGTGATGTATGTCAGAGAGTGTTTTGCCTATGTGCTCCTCTAGGAGTTTTATAGTTTCTGGTCTTACGTTTAGATCTTTAATCCATTTTGAGTTTATTTTTGTGTATGGTGTTAGAAAGTGGTCTAGTTTCATTCTTTTACACGTGGTTGACCAGATTTCCCAGCACCACTTGTTAAAGAGATTGTCTTTAATTCATTGTATATTCTTGCCTCCTTTGTCAAAGATAAGGTGTCCATATGTGCGTGGATTTATCAGATGCTGTTTTTATCCCACTTTTCAAGGAATATTCTAGGGTGTATAGGATGGCCAAATTACTTATCCAGGTCCACACTCTGTTACTGGAAGAGAGGAAAATATGACACAGCTCTGGGTGGGGCACAGGATTTTCCTGAACATCCACTGAGGGCAGAAATCACAGGATAAATGTCTCAGGAACATTAAAGAAATAGAAAATTTAGCTCTTTTAATCAAAAAGCTAAAAACTGAGGTAGAAGGATGACAGAAATACGACAAAAGACTAAACTCATTAGGAAAGATGGTATTGATGTGTACATATTTCTTTACACAACAGAACTGACAGCTTTCTGAAAAGTGCACATTTCTGTAAAACAAATTTTTAAAAATACCTTACTGGGGACTTCCCTGGTGATCCAGTGGTTAAGACCCCGAGCTCCCAAAGTAGGGGGCCTGGGTTCAATCCCTGTCAGGGAACTAGATCCCACATTCCACAACTAAGAGTTGGCATGCACCAACGAAAGATCCCACCTGCCACAACTAAGACTCAGCACAGCCAAATAAATACATTTTTTAAAAAGTCTTTCTTAAAAAATGAAATGCATTCTGTAAGAGAATTTATTAATTTTTATTAACTGATAGTATGGATAATTTATACACTTTATAATAACCCTCTGATCAGTTTCTGGTTTGCATGATAATTAAATTAACTCTTAAAAGAGACATAGCTATCCTATAAATGGAGGGAAACAAAGCTAATATCGAAAAATGTTGCCCAAATCAATGTGAACTTATCACAACCACTCTGGGTATTAAAAATAGAAAATAATGTGGCCTTCTGCTAAGCCACGATGGTCTTACTTCCTGATCCCTTAAACCTGTCTTCTGTTCTACCTCACTGGAAGATGGGAAGCAAAGTTCCCTGGTTCAACCCAGAGCAAGCTCTGTCCTCTATGTAACTTGGTTACATGGGTCACTGGGCTTGTTCAAGTGAACACAACATGTTTGACAAGATAAATCCTCTGAAGATGGGAAATACGACTCTTATCCGCTACTAATGAGTCTACCAAAGTTTTAATGGACAGAGCTTCTAAGCAGAGTGATTCTGGGCTTACACTATAAGACGGTCTAGCAATAAATAGGATGATGGAGAGACATCCCAGTGGGGGTCTTTCCAGGATTCAGTAGGTACGTTCAATATGTAAAGGAGGAAAACCCTGCTATGTGACTCCAACTGGCTCCTATAGAGGATGAACCTTATTAGACTATAGAGTTTCTCAAAGATGCTGAAGACTCCTCAGTTCAGTTCAGTCGTGTCTGACTCTTTGCGACCCCATGGACTGTAGCACGCCAGGCCTCCCTGTCCATTGCCAACTCCTGGAGTTTACTCAAACTTGTGTTCATTGAGTCGGTGATGCCATACAACCATCTCATCCTCTGTCGTCCCCTTCTCCTCCTGCCTTCAATCTTTCCCAGCATCAGGGTCTTTTCTAATGAGTCAGTTCTTCGCATCAGGTGGCTGAAGTATTGGCGTTTCAGCTTCAGCATCAGTCCTTCCAATGAACACCCAGGACTGGTCTCCTTTAGGATGGACTGGTTGGACCTCTTTGCAGTCCAAGGGACTCTTAAGAATCTTCTCCAACACCACAGTTCAAAAGCATCAATTCTTCGGTGCTCAGCTTTCTTTATAGTCCTACTCTCACATCCATACATGACTACCAGAAAAACCATAGATTTGAGAAGATTCCTCAATCAGAATCAAATCATGACTATTAAAAGTAAGTACTCTGAGTGCCCAGTTGCTAAGTCGTGTCCAGCTCTTTGAGACCCCATGGAATGTAACCCACCAGGCTCCTCTGTCCATGGAATCCTCCAGGCAAGAATACTGGAGTGGGTTGCCATGCTTGCCTATAGGTCATCTTCCAGACCCAGGGATTGAACCTGTATCTCTTTCATCTCCTGCATCGGCAGGCGGGTTCCTTACTACTCAGCTACCTGGGAAGCTAAGTATTCCCCAGCCAACTCCAAACCGGATGAGCCAGCATCTGAATTTAATTTTAACAAAAATTGAGATGGTTCTTATGTACCCTTAAGATAACCATGGGCTTAAAGGAAGTAACCTCAGATGGCCCTTTGATTTCAATAAGCACCTCAGTTGTTCCTGGATGTGCTGTGATAGGCCTGAAGAAGAGCTGGGGGATAAGAGCTGGAAAGATCTGAACTGTTCTATATGACAGAGGGAGAAGAACATGAAATTCTGGAGACATGTGGTAGAAAGGAATTTGAAAGAACAGATGGGAGAAGAAAAGAAGAAGACACCAAGATGTCCGGAGGTTGAAGAATACTGGTAGAGTAGACACTATACGAGGGTTTCCCAGGTGGCACTAGTGGTAAAGACCCTGCCTGCCAATGCAGGAGATCATTCCATTCAGCGATTAGTAGCATACAGCCATGTGAGACGTTAAGATGACAACCGTAGAGTAAGCAAGGGCTTGTAAACACTCTGGCCCAGAGCAGAGACAGAACTCCAGTCAGCTGATTTATCTGTATTTTGTGAGCAACAACTACATTTTTTTTGGCCACACTGCATGGCACGTGGGATCTTCGTTCTCCGACCAGGGATTGAGCCCCATTGGAAGCACAGAGTCTTAACCACTGGACCACCAGAGAAGTCTCAACAATCACATATTAATCAATTTTAATGTGTTCATCCCAAATGTCCACACTTTAAAGAAGCAGAACCCTCTACTATAGCCCCTGTCAGAGTGTGGTGGATTTTTGAGTAAATTTTTCAACTCCTACACATTGTGTTTTCCAACTTAAAGAAAGCAATGTGTAATGCTAGACTTCTGTCTGAATATCAGCATCTCATATATCAGTAATTTCTACCTCTGCTGCCCAAATACAACTGAGTTAGGTCTTAACATTGTTTTAAACCAATAATGTGCAGGCTGAGCTGGGGAGCCTTTTCAGGAGTGACAATGAGGAGAAGCCAATGGACTCTTCCAGGCTTCCTCCATCACCCTCCCCATTGCTCCAATTTCCTACAAATCAATTCCCCGAGGCAGTGGTTGGGTAGAGACACACAATCCATTGTTGTTTGGGGGAACAACACTTCCTGTCTTCTACTCTTCCTGTCTCTATTTATCTTGTGTTAGCTCATCATTATTTTCAATGTTTGGAAACTTTAAAAGAGCCATTTATAAAGAGAACCATTACTTATCAAATAAACAAGTATTACACTCTTGCTGCTACCCTCCCTCTGAACCGTCTCAGTGACATTTAAGGAGCTTCCCAGAGGGCTTCCCTGGTGGCTCAGGAGGTGAAGAATCCGCCTGCCAATGCAAGAGACCCGGTTTGATCCCTGGGTCAGGAAGAACCCCTGGAGAAGGGAATGGCTACCCACTCTGGCATTCTTGCCTGGAGAATCCACACGGACACAGGGGCTTGGTGGGCCACAGTCCATGGGGTTGCAGAGTCAGACACAACTGAAAGACTAACACATTCAGTCATTCTACTCCCCAGAGGCAAGCACCAAACCCAGTTTCATTTTTGCAAGTCATTTTGCCCTGTCCGTAGCAGTAAAAATTTTAAACTAAAAACCACCCCACAAATTCCCTGCTGTGATGGGAGGGGTGATTGTGGATGTAAGTATAACATTATTTTCTTTTTGCTTGATTTTTTTTTTTCCAAGATCCCTCTGCTGAGTATGTTATATAAATTCCTTCTGGACTTCCTTATCCCCAGCCATGACCCCATTGATGGAGATTTTGCATTTTCAGTTCAGGTTGTTCATGAAGGATATAATTCCAGACCATTTCCTGCTTGCCGCCCTCCATGTTTATGCTTGTGGGAGTATTTGGCATAGAAATCAGAAGCTTATTTACTGCCAATAAAATGGCTTCTACCATTATAAATATTCATTAAGCATGGTTAAGCATATAGATTTTAGTCACCTGTCTTTTTACTAAAGGACTGAATAGTACGGGTATATTTGAAACAGCAGAACACTTTCTAATTTAGCATAAATTAAGACAAAGTACAAGGCTACAACACTGGGTTTTTTATAAAGTCTTCCAAAACTGCATTGCCTTTTATTTAAATAATTATGTAGCAATTTGTGGCATCTTTATTAAAAGTAATTACATTTTGGCAATATTTCTTTTGAGAAGTTGCTCAGCTGTTATTTATGGATGTGATTCAATAACAAAAGGGAGTAAGTCATTCTAGTTTATTTCTGAATAATGCAGTTTCTGTGCAGCACTAAGTATCATGCATGATATTCATCAACTTTTATTCACTAAATATTTCTGTATTTTATTATATTACTTGTACTGTTTGACAGTGTTTGTTCTTAAGGACTCAAATGTTTCTTACCCATCCCATTGATTTTGTTAATTAAGGCTGCTATAGCAAATTATTGGACTTCCCTGGTGGCTCAGATGGTAAAGCGTCTGTCTACAATGCAGGAGACCTGGGTTCAATTCCTGGGTCCGGAAGATCCCCTGGAGAAGGAAATGGCAAATTATTATAGACCAGGTGGCTTTGACAACAAACATTTACATCTCTGGTTCTGGAGGCTGGGAAGTCCCAGATCAAGGTGCTGGCTGGTTTGGTGTCTAGTGAGACCTCTCTTCCTGGCTTCTTGCTGTGTCCTCACACGGCAGAAAAAAAAGTGAGTGTTAGTCGTTCCGTCATTCCAAGTCTTTGTGACCCCATAGACTGTAGCCCTCCAGGCTCTTCTGTCCATGGAATTCTCCAGGCATGAATACTGGAGTGGGTAGCCATTCCCTTCTCCAGGGGATCTTCCTGCCCCAGAGATGGAAAGAGAAACAAATCAAAAAGATCACCTCTCCTCTGTATCTTTTCACAAGGGCACTAATTCCATTAATGAGGGCTCCATCCTCATGACCTAATTGCCACCAAAACTCCCATCTCCAAATGCCATTGCATTGGGGATTACTCAACATATGGATCCTGGGGGACATAAACATTCAGCCCATAGCACATTGTTACAATTTTTTAAATGGACCAAGGGGTGGGAGGAAAAGTTCTAGTGTTTCACCCTCTGATGTGAGCAGGGGTTAGAACAAAGACCTAGATGAACAGTTTGTAAGATTATGAGTGGGAACCAGGAGGAAGTCTCTATATAATGGAACTCAAACCCAGGCACTGTTAGGAGAGAAAATGCAGGTTCTCTTCTTGCCCAAGAACATACTGATAGTTGAGGTGGGTGGTGGCTGGGTGTGAGAGGGAGGGGAGCAGATGACAAGAGGCTGGGATTGGCAGGGGCCGGGGTGGGGGCGGGGGGGAGGCGGGTTTCTGCTTCCTACGTGTGAAACAGGAGAGAGTTTAAGAACGACTTTGATCTTTAGTACCTTTTCTACTTCTTTTAAGTCAAGAGTTCTCTACTAGGGGACGGGGACAAACGTCCCAAGTATGTGGGGAAAATTTTCACATTGCAGTTAGAAGCCCAGCCCCTGCCCACCAGAGTTCCTCAATCCAATCTCCAGGGCTGTGAATTCTGAAAAACCTCCTTCAATAATTTGCATTTGCAATATTGATTGAAAATGAATGCTCTATGTTGCTAAATTAATATTCCTTTAGTTGTACAAGCATTTGAAAATCTCAAAAGACAGGAAACCCTTCCTGAGCTGGACTCTGGGAAGGAACAATGGAATTATGACCCCTCTCCCAGTTAGCTATGTTCCAGAGGGTGCAGAAGAGGCCCAAATTACAATAGGTAAACAACCCCTCAGCAAAGCCCCCTGATGCGGAGGACAATTACGGTCCCCTGGCATTTTCCTGTAGGAGACACTCCACTGCCAATTAGGGCTTCTGTGATGACACGGTGTCAGTATTGCTATTAGCTGGTGCAACACAGAGGTTTAAATACTGGTGCCAGAGAAGCACGAACACCCAAATTAGTGCACCCTACTGTCCCAGTAAAAAATTAGATAGGGAACAAATTGCTGTGTGTCAGTGTCTTAACCATCAACTAGGCCTTCACAGTGCTTTGCATCTAGTAGACATTCAACAAGATAGCTTAGATTTTTGTTGAATAGATGTTGTGTTTCTCATGGCATAGCTTCCTTTATCCTTGGGCACTGTTTTTAAAAAATAACTGTTTATTTATGTTTGGCTGTGCTGGGTCTTCACTGCTGTGCAGACGTATCTCTCATTGCAGTGAGCAGGGACTACTCTCGAGTTGCGGTGCACAGGCTTCTCATTGCAGTGGCTTCTCTTAATGCAGAGCACAGGCTCTAGGTGCATGGGCTTCAGCAGTTGTGGTGCATGGGCTCAGTAGTTGTATAGTTCCCAGGCTCTAGAGAACAGGCTCAGAGGTTGAGGTGCACAGATTTAGTTGCTCCATGGCATGTGGGATCTTCTCAGACCACAGATCAAACCCGTGTCTCCAGCACTGGCCAGGTGCATTCTTTACCACTGAGCTCCAGGGAAGTCCTTATCCTTGAGCTATTTTGATACTTAAAATAATGTTTCATTAAACTGAATCTTTCTGGCCCTTAATTGCTCCAAGACGCCATCCAGTATTGATTATCCATCAAGAGGATTCAGTCTTTCTTAAGTATCAGGGTGGGACAGAAGAACGTGATTTGATAGCTGAGGGAGTACCATAGAGAAACCTGATCTACTGACAAAGTACGCAGCATCTTCCTGGTTCCTCCACCTTGGGGCTCTGAACTCCCAGGATGTTCAAAGATAGCTCTGATAATAAGTTGTTTGGCACACAAAAAAATTAACTCATGTCCCACTCAAGATGGGAGGTTTTAAACTTGTGACTGAAAAACAACCCGACCATTTTGTAATGAAAGTTTTTACATGCATGTCACCCAAACATGACTACGTGTTTAAGCTCATTTTGTAAACCCCTATTCCTAAGTCTACATTTTCCTAGACTTTAAAGAAAAGTGGGAGGTATTCTAGTTAAAATGTGAAGGTAAACATTCTTTACAGACTCCCAAAGTATTTGAAGTAATGGAATGTTGGGGTCTGGTCATTTATTTATTTAACTGGGTAACTGGATGACCATTCCCCCTGCTAAATATTTGTTAAAAGTACATTCCTCATGAAAACAGTAAAAAATATTTAAAATTATCACTGAAGTAGCTTGAGTAAATATGAAGTTGCTCAGTCATCTCCAACTCTGTGTGACCCTGTGCACTGTAGCCCTGCAGGCTTCTCTGTCCGTGGGTTCTCCAGACAAGAAGGCTGGAGTGGGTTGCCATGCTCTCCTCCAGGGGATCTTCCTGACCCAGGGACTGAACCCAGGACTCCCTCATTGCAGGCAGATTCTCCACTGTCTGAGCCACCAGGGATCTTAATATAAATTTATGTGGATGTAAGAATATATAATCTTTTCACAGTCTAGATATGACTACTAGAACTTAAATGTTAAGAATGGAAATAAGTTTGTGGGAGCATTCAAATTTGTACAGCTATACATTTGCTATAGATCAGCAAATGGAAATGAACTGCTTTTAGAACAAGAGTGTTTAAGCCACCTCTTAATATATCGTAAGTCTTCAGAACCATATTATTTGTATTTATTTATCTTTTTATGACAAGGGGAAAAAGTCTGAAGTCAAGCTGTAAATCTAACACCTTCTGCTTATTCTGGGTCCCTGCATAAAGGTAAAACTTATTTCCCTTTGTTTATCATGCATGTTTATAGTATTAGCATTTTTGTTTTCCTTAAAAGTAACTGGAGCACCATATTAATAGCTTCATTAAAGGTTTTTGGCTTTGTCTCTTTTTAGAAAATAGAACAAAGCAAAACGAGAACAGAAATTTTGCCTTCCTGAAGAAACTTGTCCAAAAAATACATTTGATTAAGAAAAGAGGATTCCTTGGGTAAGAAGAGAGGATTCCTTGGGTTCTGCTGCACTAATATTGTTGAGTAAGAAATACTGTAAATATTTTATGTTTTTAACTTTTGATTTTGTATTGGTATATAGCCAATTAACAGACAATGTTGTGATAGCTTCAGGTGAACAGTGAAGGGACTCAGCCATACATACACATGTAGCCCTTCTCCCACAAACTCCCTTCCCATCCAGGCTGCCATATAACACTGAGCAGAGTTCCCTGTGCTATGCAGTAGGTTCTTGTCGCTTATCCACTTTAAATATAGGAGTGTGTATCTGTCCATCTCCCTATCCCTAACTATCCCTTCCCCACATCCATCCCTCTGACAACCACAAGCTCTTTCTCAAGTGTCATACTGAATGAAGTCAGTCAGACAGAGAAGGAGAAATATTGTATGACATCCCTAATATGTGGAATTTAAAAAGAAATTATACAAATGAACTTACTTACAAAACAGAAACAGACTCACAGACTTGGAGAAATGCTATAAATATTTTAAATTAAAATGTCAATTTTTTTTTTTTTGGCTGTGCCAAGTGGCTTGCAGGATCTAAGTTCCCCAAACAGGAAGTGAACTCCAGCAGTGAAAGCACCAAGTCCTAACACTCAACCTCCATTTCCCCAAAATGTCAAATTTTTGACATTCAAAAGTTTTGAAGTCTAAATACTCCTAATATTTAAAAAGATGAATTTCAAGTGGTTAATTCATTTATAATCATATAGATAAGCTATATATTATATATAATTACAAACCAATTACCATTCTATTCCAACTTTTGGTTCAAAGGAAAGCCAGGGCTGAATTTCCAAAAGCAGAGCCTTAGACGAAACTAAGAAAAATTATTAAACATAACAAGACCACAACTAAGTTTTGAAATCACCGACAGTGTTGTTACTTATACAGAACAGTTTTTTTTAGAGGCCTGTCATGACAACACTCTCAAGTTTGATAATTCATGTTGAGAAAATATATGGATATTTATATCATGACAAGAGTTTCTGTGTTATCCTTTTTTTCTTGGAAAATGAAATTAACAGGTCTTTAGTAGCATCGTCTCCTTACACATTCTGTGTAAGGAGAGGGCCTGGTTAGCACCTTAGGATAATTCTCCAACCATGAAGATTTGCAAAAGTGTTCCAATCACACCTACCCATGAAAAGTACAAATTATGAGAAACAAGACCTTTGATACTACCAAAGTATAAGCGAACACTGTAAATTCCAGCTGTGTATCATTTCATCATCATACATTATTTCATTTAAGTTTCATGTGACTCGGTGACACTGGATTTTCACCCTCATGTTACAGATGAAGAAATAAAAAAGTTTCCCAGAGGAAGAATAGAAAGAAGTCTCCAGTGTTTAATAGCCTGGAAGTTTACACTTAATTTCAGTTTCACAACTGTTTCATTTATTTATTTATCTATTTTTTCCAACAGAAAGCATTTGTTCAGCAACTAGGAAAATAAATAAATAAAAGGTTCTATGAGATCAAGTGGCTCATTTGAGGTTACACATTTAGTAAGATGCAGGGTTAGAACTTGAACCCAGTTGTGAGGTACTTTGTGAAATCCTTCAGCTGGAACTCTTTCACGAGAGAAGCAGTTCAAACTCATGTCTTTGGGGCTTTCTGACCTTAGTCTGGAGCACAGCCACCTCTGGAAGCTGCTGCAGAAGGAAGTCACATGACCTGATGGGCAGGAAAGATGGACGGGGGTGGGGCCCTGGATTGGTAATGACACATTCATTCGCACCTGCCTCCACCCTGTCTGCCCATCTTACCACCTCCAGGGCACCTCCCACGTCAAAGCCCTGAGGAGGGTGTTGTGGGGACACCCAGGTATGGGAAACATGGGTCCTGATGTCACCAAGAGAAGCCACTGAACCCAGCTGCACAGGATCCCAGGAAGCCCAGTTTACAGCACATCTTTAAGGAGGCGCTATGGCGGCCTCTTGGTCCCTGGAAGGCCCTGCTGGACCGTCATCCAATCACTACTCAGCAGAGGCCTGAGTGACAGAATTCTGACAGCCAACACAGTACTGGGGGAGGCAGCTTAATTACAGTCCTTCCCCACGCCCAGGATAAGAAGCTCCCAGGAGGGCGCCCAGCCCAACTCTTCAGCCTCACTGTCTCCTTCTGGCCACCTCGGGGAGCCCAGAACCATCTAGCTGCCACTGTTCTTACTGCTTCCCTGTGTTTCCAATAAAATCCTACGTGCAGCAAGGGGAAATTTTACTTTGTTTTTAGTGTTTAGTTGATAAGTGGTGTCCTGACACTTTGCGACCGCATGGACTCCTGTCCACCAGGCTCCTCTGTCCATGGAATTTTCCAGGCAAGAATACTGGAGTGGGTTGCCATTTCCTCCTCCAGGGGATCTTCCCAACCCAGGGATTGAACTGGAGTCTCCTGCATTTGACAGGCAGATTCTTTACCACTGAGACACCTGGGAAGCCAGAAATGTTCAAATTCTGTTATATTATTAAAATGATATAAATGACATTTTTTTTTAGATTGTGGATTTTCTTTTTAAAAGAAAGCCTCTGGAATAGAACTGATTTAAAAACGAGAATGGAGGTTCGCTTATATCACTGGGATATCTGCTATGTGAGTCCTGCCTGGAAGGCCCTGCTCCTCGTGGCCCCAGCAGACTCCCCACACTCGTCCTCTAAGCAACAAGGAAGTATGCGGAACGGCCTGTTTCCTCCAGGCAGATGGCTCCTTGCTTCTCAAACAGATGACTGCAAAATCCGTAGGATATTTTAAGACTGAGCAGATGAGATGCATCAACTTGTCTGCTTAGGAGAGCTGAGTGAACAGCCTCTGACACCTGGGACCTGAGCCCCACTCTGTTCCACGTGCAGGAAGGGATGCTCACTTCAATCTGAAATGCCCATGGGTGTGGTATGTGTTAGGACCACTTCTCTCTCCTCCTTTGCTTTCTTAGATCACTGAGCTGAGCCCCCTGCTCTGAAGCTGCTGGAATTCTTTCAGGAGGATGAGGAAGTCAGGCTGCCTGCCTGCTAGGGACCTACCTACAATTTTGTTTGGGGGGGTGGGGTGCTGCACCAGGTCTTAGTTGAGGCATGTGGTATCTAGTTCCCTGACCTGGGAATGAACCCAGGCCCCTGCATTGGGAACCCAGAGTCTTAGCCCATTGGACCACCAGGGAAGTCCTGAGACCTACGTACATTCTTAATGCCTGGCCTGGCAGAACTGAGATGGTGGAACTTCAAATGAGCAACTCAAACTAGTTCTACTGTTGAGGTTTCTTCAAGAGAAAGATAAATGGTTAATTTTTGATGATTTTGTAAAAATCATATGAATATGATGTTTATATGTACTGGTTTTGTGTACGATTCATTGCTGTGAGTATGGTGTCCCCTCATTCCTTGACTCAAGAGTTATTTGCCAGATTATCCGGTATGCAAGGCATCCTGCTAGGAAAATTCGTTTCCATCAGTCACATAAGAAACTGTCTTCTTTTTTGCTGTCTTCCCAAGGGCTAGAATAGATCCTGGGATACAGAGGATCCTAATACATTTTAATGAATGAATTACACACTGAGACAGGGGTACCTGCACTCCCCCTCACCGGGAGTTCCTACAGTGACGAACATCATTAATAAAGACCTTGCCCTTTGACAGTCTCTACTGCCAACTAGTTCTTTTCTAGAGATAGAATGAGATGGGCTCCACAGGATGGACACTGCCTCACAGTAAATTAGTTAACTCACCACTAATTGAAGTTAATTAGTTAACTTCACTGAACACTGACCACCTATGGTGCCCAACTCCTCCGATACAACTGGGCTGCTCGAAGACATATATGTCCCTGTTTTCAAAGAGTTTCTGTACAAAACTTAACAGTTTCCACCAAGCAATAAAGTACTGAACCCTTTCACAACCTAAGACAACTGAACACAACCCCAGGAAGAAAGGGAAGGACTCTATATGCAGTAATGAGGCCAAGGAGGTGGTCAGCACAGAGGAGAATGCAAGAGAGGCCAGAAGACTGGGTGATTAAGAAGACAGAAGTCGCAAATCAGGCCTTGAAGCCCAGGTGGAGAAGGGAAGAAACAGCAGAACGGGAACACAGGCGTGTGTGCAGTGTGTGTGGTGTGTGTGTGGTATATGTGTGTGTCTGTGGTGTGGTCTGTGGTGTGGTGTGTGTGATGTATGTGTGTGCAGTGTGTGTGTGGTGTGTGGTATGTGTGCGGTATGTGGTGTGTGTGTGGTGTATGTGTGTGCAGTGTGTGTGTGCGGTGTGTGTGGTGTGTGTGGTATGTGTGGTGTGTGCGGTGTGTGTGGTGTGGTGTGTGTGTGTGGTGTGTGTATGTGTGTGGTGTGTGTGGTGTGTGCGGTGTGTGGTGTGTGTTTGTGTGTGTGTGTGTGTTTGTGTGTGTGGTGTGTGTGTATGTGTGTGGTGTATGTGTGTGCGGTGTGTGTGTGCAGTGTGTGCGGTGTGTGTGGTGTGGTGTGTGTGGTGTTTGTATGTGTGTGGTATGTGTGTGGTGTATGTGTGTGTGTGGTGTGTGGTGTATGTGTGTGTGGTGTGTGTGTGTGTGTGTGTGGTGTGTGTATGTGTGTGGTGTGTGTGTGGTGTGTGTGTGTATGGTGTGTGTGTGTGGTGTGTGTGTGTGTGCGGTGTGGTGTGTGTTTGTGTGTGTGTGTGCGGTGTGGTGTGTGTTTGTGTGTGTATATTGGGAGTGAGAGAGGATGGGAGGGTGAAAGAGGCATACAGAGCGCACAGGCACACCAGGAGCTCACTCTGTCCATCACAATTTGAGTCAACTGAATATTTACTGAGTTCATGCTATGTGCCAAGCATTGTGACAGGTACAAGGGACACAATGGTTAACAGGACTGATATGGTCCCTGATATGGTCCCTGGCTCCCGGGCTAGCGGAAGATATAGACAAGTAAACGGATAATTACAATACAATACGATAAGTGTTATGATAGGGAAAAGTCCAGGTGTCATGAGAAGGAACGGAGAATGGACCCAACCCAGATGGGAGGGTCAGGAAAATTTCCTGGACGTTTCCTAAGAAGGTGGTCAAGCTGACACCTGAAGCTAAGGTAGGAATTAGTCAGGTGTAACTGAGCATGTAGGTGATACAGCACTTAACCCAGAAGAGCAGGTGTGATGGGCCACGGGGATCTGAAGTGGGCTGGGTTTGCAGGACAGCAAGAGGAGGAATGCTAAGAGATGGGCCAAGGACAGAAGCACTGGTTGGGTAAGCAGTCTCATGTACTTTGCATTAAGGAGTCTGGACTTTATCCTAAGAGCGAAGGGAGTCACTGAAGAATTTAAGGGAATGAAACAAACACATTTTCATTTTGGGTAGATAACCATCTGACATGTGGGATGGTCCTTAGAGGAGAAATGGGCAATAAGAACAGAATAACATGTAGCTTGCTTCTTCATGGTCCAACCTAGCCCAGTGTAAGAACTAAATGAATATTTCATGAGTGAATGAATGAACTGATCAACACAGCAGTCAATCGCTTGGCTCAGGATTGAGAACAGGGGACTTGAGATAGAGGATAATGCTATCTGGGAGTCTGTAAGGGTCAGAGTGAATACACATCAGAACACTGACACGTCTTCAATCTTGAATCTCATCAGACAAATGATAACAACAATGATCATTTTGAGTTGGTGCTTAAATTCCCCTGATGCTTGGTCCCACATTATATCTGCTCTTTACGTGTCACTACATATCATATAGGGGCTTCCCTGGTGGCTCAGCTGGTAAAGAATCTGCCTGCAATGCACGAGACACTGGTTCTATTCCTGGGTTGGGAAGATCCCCTGGAGAAGGGATAGACTACCCACACCAGTATTCTTGGGCTTCCCTCACGGCTCAGATGGTAAAGAATCTGCCTGCAATGTAGGAGACCTGGGTTTGATTCCTGGGTTGGGAAGATCCCCTGGAGGAGGGCATGGCAACCCACTCCTGTATTCCTGCCTGGAGAATCCCTGTGGACAGAGGAGCCTGGTGAGCTACAGTCCATGGGGGTCGCAAAGAGTCAGACATGACTGAGCACAACAACACACTTGATGTACACTTCTCTTTCAGCTGACCTTCAGGAGCTGCGGTGGGTTTTTCAGGCCAGGGTATTTCTAAGTCATCTATCGTAAAAAGAAGTTAGTGCAACCTGCATGACAGTGAAGTTGTGGTTTATTTGAAATCGAATGTAGACAAAAAAGAAGTAGCCAGCATTGTTCAAACTTCAGGCAGGTAACTCTCCACCTTGTCACCTGGATACCGTGGCACACAGGGAAGCTGTTAAGAGTTCATCCCCTCTTGCTGTCCCCAAGGTGGGGAATGGCAGCAGAACTAGGCAGAAGAAAAAGAATGTCACTGAAGGCCACAGGGGTCGGTGAGGTGGCTCGGAAACCACGAACAGCCCTTTAGGGACACAGTCTACTCTAAAACCCAGGTCCCCTAAGTTCAGCGCCTCTTTCACAACTCCACCCTGTCCAGTTAATTAGGACAGTCCAAGATCTTAGAAAGGAATGACTTGTGTGAGGTTAGAGTTAGAGGTCTTCTCATAATTCTGTGATTGTAGCTGACAGCCTGGAGCGAGATAACCTTCTAGAAAGAGAAGGCAAAACGGAAATGGGGGCTGGAGAGGGCGAGATGTTCCGGATCTGGCTGTCTGGAAGTGTGGGGGAGGGGTAGTAGAGAAAAGCCTGGTGAATCATGACACACGTGGATCCAATGTTGTTGTTGTTTAGTCGCTCAGTCGCATCCCACTCTTTTTCGACCCCATGGACTCTAGCCTGCCAGGCTCCTCTGTCCATGGGAGTTCCCAGGCAAGAATACTGGAGTGGGTTGCCATTGCCTCCTCCAGGGGATCTTCCTAAACCAGGGATCGAACCTGTGTCTCCTGCACTGGCAGGCGGATTCTTTAGCACTGAGCCACCAGGGAAGCCCATATGGATTCCCGTACATTAAACCAAAAACAAGGAGAAGAAAGAGCGGAAGGTGAAGAACAGGCCTGGGAGCAGGTTTCTGAAGAAGGGCTAGGGAACCAGCTCTACAGAAAGCATTCCGTGTCACACAGGCTCAGGAGAGTGAGGCAGGTCTGGGCTCCTCATTACTTTCAGATCAAAGAGAACAGGCAGAAAGTTACTGTGTTTTTAGATACTTCAGACACTCAAACGCTCCTCCTCACAGCCTTGTTTCCATCATCCCCTTCCTTCTCCTGCCAATGCACCTACACACGTACACCTCTGGCCCACTGCAGCCCGGGCTTTGCTTTTTCCTGCAGAGTATTTCCACACCAAGGTAGCATCACTGACCCAGGAACTTCATGAACACAAGAACTTCCTTATGAACTGAAATTTTCAGCTTGTGGCCTTGGTAGCTCACATTTCTAAATCATCACCTAGCTATTCAATATTTCCTAAAATAGTACAAAGACTCTGAGGGGGAGTCTGTTTCATTTTTATGACGAACGAAAGCTTGAATGAATTCTCCTCGTTTATTTTCTATCATCACAGAATTAGATTTCAGCAGCTGGGTCTAATCTATCAATCTAACCGATCAATCAATCACAACAAAAGGCCATTTTCAGTTTCTCCAGAAAATTCCAATGCAAACAGTACTGAAATAAGTTGACTAAATAATTCATCCTCTCCAGGGATCACGCACCAGTGAAACCTCAGCGAGAGTTCACTGTCGCAGGCACCTTATACAATCTACAAACCTGTAATACCAGGCTTGGCCACCTAAGGCCACCACCAGAGTCTCTTTATCGAGACTGAAATCTGGGAGTCTTCTGAGCTCCAGTACACTCCACCATCTACACTGTTTAATCGAGCCCTTTACTACAAATGGTTTTAGGCTCTAATGCAAGACAGGAATTTGAAGCATGCATTTGAGTATTTAATGGCGTTAATTTCTGGTGCACACAAACATCAGCTTCACTCAACAATCCAATAATCTTGCAAAATAAAGAAAATATGTCAGAAAATGAAATGTAGCATGGAATTCTCCAGGACTGCAAGCAAAGCAGGTCCCAGATTCCGCAGCCCAACAGAATAGCCGCCTATTCACAGATACTTAGAGTCAAAGAGTCACCTATTTACAGACCCTTAAAGATATGAAAATAAATCAAGAAAAGAAAAAGGATGAGAGTGCTTTCAGGTGAAAGAATTGTTCTAATTTTTTTTTTTTTTACAATTAAACATGTTTACTGCCTCAAGTTCTCAAACATGTCCCAAGTTAATCTGAAATGTAACACATCTGATCGTTAGAAATGAAATACAATCCTTGTTGTTGTTGTTTTAACCGGCAGGCATCAATTGAAACAAATCCTACCTGGAAATATGGATGGTCTCTTTTTTGGGCGCCTCAGGTGAATGGGTTCCAAGTTTCTAAAGTTTCTTTGAAGTCTTGCTTTAATATCATTTCCTATGAGTAATTCAGGTGGCAGGCTGCTCCGTCTTGATTTATAATCATTTTGTGATGAATTTAGTTTGTTCTTCGTCCTGGAATATAAATTGCTGTCATCAACCGCCATGGTAGGAAATACATTTGATTTTCCTGGCAAAAAATTCTGAAAAGCCTAACCCGGGCGCAGCCGCCTCTGTCTCCACCCCAGACTCAGGAGTTCTCATGCTTTGCCCCGCACTTGTTTGGGAAGCTTAGCAAGTTGATAGGCGTGGACTTGAACAGGTGTAGAATTACTAAGCAGCCCCTCCTATCCACGGTAAAGAGCACAGGGGAGGAGAGATCTAAAAAATCATTAGGTGCAGGAGGCTGAGGAATGCCAACAGCTGTGGCACACGGGTAATAAAAGGGGCCAGATGAGTGCTGAGCGTGATCTCTGTTTTATTGGTGCGACGCCATAAAGCAACCACAACTTACTCTTTCAGAATGAATACCTATGCAAATCACAAGCCTAATTATTACTGTTTTCTGAAACTCTTGGAGATTTTTTTTTTATAGAAGTTTTTGGGAAACAGTTTTACATTCCCTCCTACCTTTTTGTTTCACATGACACAGGCAGAGCAAACGTCTGTCTTTACGACATTCCTTATCTGGCGGGCAGTGGACTGGAAGTGGGCTGGACGGAGATGACAGATGGCTGGGATGAGCAGGAAGGACCCCGGGGTGGGCGTGCATGAGCAGCAGTGCCGCCGGGAACCCAGTGCAGCCCCCCACCCTTGCCTCCCCTCCTGCGCTCTACCTGGAAGATGGCTTCTGGGAAAGGTCAGCTGTCTGACAAGGTGAAGTCAGAGGTCTAGCCAGTGAGCTGTGACCTACCACAGATGGCACCCTCCACTCAGCCAGTGGAAAGGACCCTGAGGTCTCTGCCAGGATCCCGCCTGGCTCGCAACTAACGTGGCCAACTGGTTTGGTGGTCTGAGAAAAAGCAGCATTCACCAGATTCCAGCTCGACCTGTCCCATGCTTGCTTTCTCTCTCTTCCAGACTTTGCATTCATACATCCTTTGTTCCCTTCCCCCTTGCTCCATTTATGTGGAAAGGCTCTGCCCTCTTTTCTCTGACTCTGCAGAACTCATAGTTCTACCATTTATCCTCTCATGTCCCAGGGCTGGGTCTCCTCTCCCCTGCTCCTCCTGGGTCTCTCTCTCTCTCTCTCTCTCTCTCTCTCTCACACACACACACACACTCCCCTTATGTTCTGTCTGACTGCAGTGTGAGTCAGAAGATAAAGATGATAAAATCTGCCTTTTCTCTTCCCAGTGCCTGGAATCAGTAGATGCGTAACATTATAAGGGATTTAGAGGCTGTTTCAGAAATTACTGTTTACTTTGGTTTGTGCTTGTATGCGTGCCTGTGAACAGACTGTTTGCAAGCCTCTGGACTGTAGCCGGCCAGGATCCTCTGTCCGTGGAATTCTTCAGGCCAGAGTACTGGAGTGGGTTGCCATGCCCTCCTCCGGGGATTTTCCTAAACCAGGGATGGAACCCACATCTCTTTATGTCTCCTGCATTGGCAGGTGGGTTCTTTACCACTAGTGCCACCTGGGAAGCCCTTACTTTGGTTTACTGTATATCAAGTAGGTTAGATTATTTGATAGAATGTAGGAGCTGGGTCTTTTCACCTGAGTATAAGTTTCATTCTCTTTTCTCCTTTTAGCAAATAATTCTTTTTACAACAGATTTTCTGAAGAGTAAAGTTTTTTGTTTTTTTTTTTAAGAAGTGTGTCCAGATTAGGGTTGCACTATAACCCATAAATTATAATTATAATCCAGCAACTGTTTACATATTAGATTATTAAGTTATTTTACTAAGTATACACCATTTCCCTTGCAGGACTTAAAACTATTTTGTCAAGTTGGAACACACCACAAACTTCAAAACAATGAGTGGCTTGTACAAAACTATTCTGAAAAGCCCATGAGACTTCTTGAATCTCCCTTAGCTTAATAAAAACACACTTTTTTTTTTTCCAGAAAGAAATTAAAAATTTCTTTTTTAATTTTAAGAAATTAAAAGTAAAGCATTACTTAAAGTTTGAGGTAACGAGTTAACAGGAGAAAAAATACATTCCCATAATAAAAATCTAGAGAACAGTGGTTAAGGTCTGAGTCCTTAACAGGGTAGAGCCCTAGGCCACAAAATACTGGATGTTAACAGAGGGAAATCTAGCAAAGATAAGCTGAAAGTCGAGCTTTGAGGGACTCTATTTCCCAATTCACAGTATCCTCAGGGGACTGAACAAGAGTGCAGACGAAATGAAATGGAGCCTCAGAAGCAAGGTGTGATTATTGCATAGAGTGTGGGACAGGCATGGCTGCCCGCGGAGAGCCTGGCTGCAACACAGGGTTAAGAGCTCAGGCATCTGGAACACAGTAACAACAGCTGTGGTTGCTGCACACTTAATACCGGCCAGGTTCTGTGCTAAGCTTTGGACATGCATCATCTCACGGATCCCTCCTAATCCCCCTGTTCTACAGACGAGCACACCGAGACTGCCAAATGCCAAGGAACCGGGGAGAGGAGGTCGGAACACAGATTTGACCTGCCTCCAATGCTTCTGCCCAAGTCCATGCTTTAAGCTACACCATACTGAAGAAAACAAAACAAAAACTACCATACTCAAAAGTACGCCATGCTGCATTCTTAAAATGTATACGTGAAATCTGAAAGAACTCTAAAGTCTTTCTCTACCTTCCTAAGACAAGTCTAGGTTTTAGGCAGATTTCCATTGCGCCACTGAGTGAAGGAGGAGGGGTCTGGCTGACCTAACTCCAGCCCCCCAACACCACCCCCGCTATTAACCCAGCTGTCAGGACATTTGTAACATCCATGGAATGGCAGTAAGAAAAAGCAGAAGGAGAATTCAGATTCTTGCTTTAATAAAATGTATTCAAGTTGAGACTTTGCATATTAAGATGCCTTTTAGATAAACGTATTACATTTTCCTGAGATTTAAATTATAATTAGGGGGAAAAAAATCCCACCCCACTTGAAGGTGTCCCTCATCTCCTGATCTTCTAAAAATAAAATGATGTTAGAGAGGGTTCTAGGGTTCCAGATATTCTCAATGTAACCCTTCTCCTGCCCAACTATTCTCCACTCATTGGGAATAAAAAAAGATATGACTCTAGTCATTTAATATGTTTTCTTAAAGAGAAAAGTGAGAACAGCTTAAATGTGCTATTATTCAAATTTTAGGATAATGATAAAAGGGCCAATTTTTATTTTAAAATAGTATTAAATTTGTGAACATGAAAAAAATAAACTTTCCTTTCAAAGTATTTAAATTGGTTGACAAGATGAATGATAATCAGCCACAAAGAATTCAGCTTGGTTTGGGCTAAAGGAGAATATTCACAGACTGTGATGTTAAGTCCATCTCCCCCTCTTCATGGTAACAGTCACAAGTGGAATTTCATTTTTTTTTCAAGTAGTGCAAAGAATGATGTTGATATTGGGCTCTGAGCTCAAAGAAATCTTAGAGTGTAATTAAGTAATTTAAAATATATAATTGGACATCTTCTATTCCTATACTTTTAATAACCATGATGCTTTAAAGGTTTCCATTCTCCTAAAAATCCAATATATTCATCTCCTTTGAATTATTCTAATATCTTATACTTCAAGAAGCTGTTTATTTTTTTTATTAAATGATGTTACCATCTCATGAACATCTTGAGATGTTACCATCTCAAGAACATAAAAACGTTCTTCCTGCTAATAAGACATTGTCTTCTTTCTCTTTGAGTGTTCAAATGTTCCATAGAAAGACATTTATTTCCTTATTTTATGGCTATAATTTTCTTGCAAATTTTGGTAGTTTTAAGAAGAGAATTTTAAAGTGAATTTTGGTAGTTTTAAAAAATCTAAATTATTTGAATTTTTTGAGTAAAAGGCAAGTTGAGAACTGTACAATTTTATAACTGTCACCATCTTGCTCATTATCACCTTCTGAGAAATGATCCACCAGGATTTTAGGCCTGTTAAGATTCACCCAATAAACTCCCAAATCTCAGTCTGACTCAATCTGACTCTCAATTTTATATCCTGCAAATATTTCTGAATTTTTGAGCTCTCTATTCAGTTTGTAAACTGAGAGGACCCATTATTCAGTGGGTTTGACACCAGGAAAAAAAATCATTGTACAGAATATCAGGATGAAGAATATATCACCAAGCCAAGCTCCACCGAAGCATCCCTCTGAGAGGTCACCTGCCGCCTCTCACTGCCGACACATCTCTGCCTGGTGTTGTTAGCACACCTGCAGTATTATCCAGGGTGTGACTACAGCAGAAGAAATCTTCCCTCAGTTCCTAAAAATACAATGGAGGTTTTCAGTATTTATCTCATTGGCTGTCCCTGGCAAATTAACACTAATGGCCAGCCTTTCCCTCTTCCGATTCTCTGCTCCCTTGGTGTCCTTGACACTAATATCTCTTGTTTTTCGTCCTCCCTCTCAGATCCCTTATGCTTGGATTCTTTCAGGACTCCTTAGAAGTGTATTTTCTTCCCTCCTTCACTCTCCCCTTTTCTTTGGCCAGCCCACTGGTTGAGCATCTACTTTGTGTTTGATCCCTGGTCTGGGAGATGCCCTGAAGAAGGAAATCCCACTCCAGTATCCTTGCCTGGGAAATCCCATGGACGGAGGAGCCTGGTCGGCTATACAGCCCATGCGGTTGCAAAGAGTCAGACACAGCTAGCAACTAAACAACAACATGCCTGACACCGTGAGAAGTCGAAGGTCTCTGCCCTCAAGAAGCTCTGCGTCTGGGAAGGGAGCAGACCTATAACAAACAAGTTACTGGCGCACAGAGTGATCCCTCTGTGCAGAGGTGAGGTAGAGAAAGCTACTTTGTCAGCTCTTTCTGGTGGGGAGGGGACTGGGAAGGGAAGGGTTTTCAGGGAAGAAGGAGCGAGTTCGCAAAGAAAGATGGAGGGAACCAAGGCAAAGGCACTAACACGTGACATCACACCCAATGCCCACACGATTCTGCACTGACACTGGGCCTGCCAGACACGGCAAGAGACGGAGCGATCCCAGCAGACAGGGGACAGAAGGAAAAACCGTAAGCTGGCATTACTATACATATTTCTAAACACCACCAAAAACTGGACATACAGAAGACAATCTCCTTTAAAAAAAAAAAAACTGACTCCAACCTTTCCAAACACTTTGGTAATTCTGAACGAAATTTAAAAAGACATTTAAAAAAAATCTTGCTCCAGTAAGTAACCCTTCTTCTGAACCATCTTTATTTATTCCAGAATCTATGATACAGAGGCTTGTGGAAGTAGACTCTTACCCAAGTTTTTAATGTCATACAGGCTGTACCTTTTTTAAAAAAGCTTTCAAACCAGCTCTTACTGGCTTGAAATCCAACTTTATTTGCGCTTGCATTCTTCTTTGTCCAATTTTGCAAGTCTCAGCAAAATGCCAGCATAACTGCCTGGACTGTTCTCAAATGAAGGTAGGGCTTAAGGGCACATTTTTCTGGGCTTGTTGAGGAGCTCTTTGAAGAGAGGACAACATAAACAAATCTCCCTCCTTGCCCCCAACACACCCACACGGTCTGCGAGAGGAAGGATGGGTAGCTAATTTTTTCTTTTTAAGGAACTGAACTGAAATTTGCATAAGAGAATTGAAGTGTTTATTTTGTCCAAATACTAGATGGTGTAACCTCAGAAATGCGGTTGCTAAAACCAGGTTGACAAGTGTCTGCTGTCACTCAGACAGCCTCAGCAGCGCTGTCACTCAGTGGGGCTCAGCCAAGGTCTCAGCCCCGACTTAACTTCCGTCTGCGTATCGAGGACGTTAAGTCCAACTCCACCTCAAACTTCTCCGTGGTGTGCTAGATCTGAGACGGTGGGTGGTGTACACATTTGTCAAAAGGAATCAAACTCTATACTTTTAAGTATGACAGGTTTCCCAGGTGGCTCAGTGGTAAAGAATCTGCCTGCCAATGCAGGAGATGTGGGTTTGATCCCTGACTCAGGAAGATCCTCTGGTGAAGGGAATGGCTACCCACTGCAGTATTCTTGTCTGGAGAAATCCCATGGACAGAGAAGCCTGGTGGGCTACAGTCCAGGGGGTCACAAAGAGTTAGACTCAACTGAGCACACAGTACACACACACACATACACACACACACACACACACACAGGAGCAATTTATTATACATCAATTATACCGCAATACAACTTTTTTTCAAAAGGCAAAGTTATACTTCTCCCCCAGTGCATTCAACCAAGATTCAGACATATTCTGGGCTTCAGTTAATAAAATTAATCAATAAAAGTAGAAAAAATTCCAATTGCATCATCTGTCTCAGTTCAGTTCAGTCTCTCAGTCATGTCCGACTCTTTGCAACCACATGAACTACAGCACGCCAGGCCTCCCTGTCCACCACCAACTCCCGGAGTTCACTCAGACTCAGGTCATCTGCCTCAAGGGGGAGTAAAAAATACACACAGACTCAAGAGTTATGTGAGTCCTTTTCACTTAAGAATTTTCTTAACCTGAATCATGTCTTCAGTGTTCAATTTACACACTGCAGAGCTCCAAGAATGCCTGAAAGACGTCTATCTGATAATCCCATGTAACACATTCACTGTGAGTTGCCCAGAGAAGGTGCTCAATAAATACTACAGAATGAACAACAAGTAAATGAGTAAAAGACTGCAATTGAAAGAAAAAAAAAAAACGAAGGCATGTCTTAAGAGGAAGTTTCCTTACAAGCTACCAAGAAAAAGCATGAGATCTTTTAGGCCAAAGAACTTCAAGATTAAGATAAACATGGGTTATCTTAAATGACTTGGGTGTAACCCTGCCAGACACTGAGAGCTGGATGAAATGAGCTGGTTTGAAAATGAGTCAAAGTCGCTCAGTCACGTCCGACTCTTTGCGACCCCATGGACTATACAGTCCATGGAATTCTCCAGGCCAAAATACTGGAGTGGGTAGCCTTTCCCTCCTCCGGGGGATCTTTCCAACCCAGGGGTTGAACCTAGGTCTCCCGCATTACAGGCAGATTCTCTACCACAAGGGAAGCCCAAGGATACTGGAGTGGATAGCCTACCCCTTCTCCAGCGGACCTTCCTGACCCAGGAATCGAAACGGGGTCTCCTGCACTGCTGGCAGATTCTTTACCAGCTAAGCTACCAGGGAAGCCCCTGCTGGTCTGAAGACTTCCCACAATTTCAGATGCTGCTGACATTCTTGGGACTCTCCTATGGGAACCTTCCAGACTTAAGTGGCAGCATGAGTGCCTGCACTGGCTTTGTAGCTGGATCCAACACTGCACTGATCATTCAGGTGACATCACCCATTTAACGAAAAACTGTGAAATGTCATAGTCACTGAACTAGCTCTTCTGTGCAAATTCAGGTGTTGTTCAGTTGCTAAGTCATTTCCGACTCTTTGCAATCTCATGGACTGCAGTACACCAAGCCTCCCTGTCCTTCACCATCTCCCAGAGCTTGCTCAAACTCATCTACTGAGTCAGTGATGCCATCCAACCATCTCATCCTCTGTCGCCCCCTTTTCCTCTTGCCCTCAATCTTTCCTATCATCAGGGTCTTTTTCAGTGAGTCGGCTCTTGCACAATAAAAAAATTTTATAATTCACACCATTTAAATCCCAAGATAACTTTATATGGTTAGCATTTTTAAAAAACATCTCATTGCTTCTTATGCAAACGAAAGTAAAAAATGAAGTCTCTCAGAAACTGATATTAAGCAGACCAAAACCAACTCTTAAGAATGTAGATTTAAACATCATAATTTAAAAATCTGATCGAGCAGACAGAGAATTCTCTACCCCAAAATAATGTCTTAAATTTATTTAGAACATCTAAAAAATGATTGGCTTTGCTGGTGGCTCAAATAGTAAATAATCTGCCTGCAGTGGAGGAGACCTGGGTTCAGTCCCTGGGTCAGGAAGATCCCCTGGAAAAGGGAATGGCAACCCACTCCAGTATGGACCACGGACAAGGCCATGAAACAAAATTCAAAATACCAGAATTGTTTTTTATCATACTCTATGAGATATTCTTTTATCACAACCCAATAAAACTGGGAGTCAATAAAAAACAGCAACAAACATTTTCTTTTAGTCTAATGCTGATAATAGTCTTTGTTATGTATTCTCCTAGTCATGTCCTGTCTAAGTATTTTTCCTGTAGTATTTCCTTGGTCTTCATGAGTGTGGTACCACCACTGCCTCCACTTTATAGAGGAGGAAACTCTTTAAGAGGGGCCAAGAATAGTGCAAGATGCAAGAGGGTTCTCTTTTCTTCACATCCTCTCCAGCATTTATTGTTTGTAGATTTTTTGATGATGGTCTTTATGACCAATGTAAGGTGATATGTCATTGTAGTTTTGATTTGCATTTCTCTAATAATGAGCAATGTTGAGAATCTTCTCATGTGTTTGCTGGCTGTCTCTATGTCTTCCTTGGAAAAATGTCTGTTTAGGTGTTTCGACCATTTTTTTGATTGAGTTGTTTGGTTTTTTCATATTGAGTTGCATGAGCTACTTGTATATTCTGGAGATTAATCCTTTGTCAGTTGCTTTGTTTGAAAATATTTTCTCTCAGTCTGAGAGGAAGGCTCAAGAGCAAGGGCATATATATATGTGTGTGTATATATATATATGTGTGTGTGTGTGTGTGTATATATGTGTGTATATATATATATATATATATATATATGCTGATTCATCTTGTTGTATGGTAGAAACTAACAAAACCCTGAAGCAATTATACTCTAATTTAAAAATTTTAGCTTTTTAAAAAGTTAAAAATGAACAAAAGAGGGGCCAGGAAACCGCCAGGCTCCTTTGTCCATGGGTTTTCCTAGGCAAGAATACCGGAGTGGGTTGCCATTTCCTTCTGCAGGGGATCTTCCTGTATCTCCCTCTTTGCAGGCAGATTCTTTACTGTTGGAGCCACTAGGGAAGCCCCTTGAGAAGCTGCATTAGTAACTAATTACAACAAAGCCTACTAAACTCTCTAATATATAATTTCCCTTATGATTCTTTGTTTCCCAACTATCTCCAGGCTCTTCTCTTTTGATTTTGTCTTCCCTCTCTCTGGTGTCTTATCCTTATCAAAGCATCTCCTTTGCTCTACCCTCATTTTGGGGTCTTTTTTTTTTTTATACATAACCAAGAAAGAGCAAATGAATCAAATGAGAAATTTCAAATGGTGTCCTTCCAGTATCTCTCCCTTGGGTGTTGAAAGGAGCCACTATTTTATTTCCTTTCTCCATGAATTCAATTCCAACTCTGGGTTCCAAATGTCTGTTGAGTCCTAGCCAGCTTCGAGGAAACTATATGAAAACTTGGAACTATCTTAAATCGTAATTGTTGTTGTTGTTCAGTCGCTAAGTTATGCTCGACTCTTTGAAACCCCATGGACTGCAACATGCCAGACTTCCCTGTCCTTCACCATCTCCCGGAGTTTGCTAAAATTCATGTCCGTTGAGTCAGTGTTGTCATCCAACCATCTCAGCCTCTGTCATCCCCTTCTCCTCCTGTCTTCACCAGTAAGGTGGGCCTCAAATTTTCAATTCTCTTAGGCCTCCAAATCATCTCAGAAAGATCTATCTGTTCTTCTAGTTATTTATTTATCATTTTCTAAATAAAAGGTGATTTAATTTATATCATATTCTCCAAGCTAGGAAAGGTTGAAGTATCAGAAACCAAACTTCACATAAGCTGAACTAACATCTTTCAACTCTGCCTCCATAAAACATAACTGCAAATGTATATTATTAACTCAGGATGAATAGCTAAGACACAGGATCTTAAGACAACTCTTGAAGCAGACCTATTTTTGGTTTCTTGCACAAGTTCATGGTTCTGTTGCTGGTTTTATAAGCACTATTAGTAATTAGGATTGAAAGGAAGGCAGATATTTTCATAGTAGCTAAATCTAAAAAAAAAAATTTCCTATTTCAGATTCTTTCTAGCTGTTTTTCTAAATTCTTCTTCTTCTTTTTTTTTTTTTTAATTGCAAAGAACATGTTTGTTGCAGAGTATCTGGAAAGCACAAAAAAGTAATAAATAAAAGACAACCATTGTCAACATTTTGGCATTTTTGGTTCCAGATTCCAGGCTTTGTCTTACCATCCCCCACCTGCCCAGATTCAACCTCAGAGCCCTTTCTCATCCGTGAGAGGGGTACCATGTGACTGGAGGGGCCAGTGTGTCTGAAGCCACCCAAGGGAGACCAGTGAGCGGGGCTGTCGTGCGTACTGAAATGCGGTGGGTAGACACTGAAAAATGAGTGAACATCTCTCCCCTGCAGGGCAGCGGCTTCTCAAGTCCAGTGACCAGTGCTTGTGGAGGACCGAAGATCAGATGTGCCTCATCCTCTGATTTTTCAAGAAAAGCTGCTGCTGCTGCTAAGTCACTTCAGTCGTGTCCAACTCTGTGCGACCCCATAGACGGCAGCCCACCAGGCTCCCCCGTCCCTGGGATTCTCCAGGCAAGAACACTGGAGTGGGTTGCCATTTCCTTCTCCAGTGCATGAAAGTGAAAAGTCAAAGTGAAGTCGCTCAGTCGTGTCTGACCCTTCGAGACCCCATGGACTCCAGCCTACCAGGCTCCTCCATCCCTGGGATTCTCCAGTCAAGAACACTGGAATGGATTGCCATTTCCTTCTCCATTCAAGAAAAGCTAGAAACCCTGATTTTCGTGGTGTTGGAGAAGGCTCTTGAGAGTCCCTCAGACTGCAAGGAGATCAAACCAGTCAATCTTAAAGGAAATCAACCCTGAATATTCATTGAAAGGGCTGATGCTGAAGCTGAAGCGCCAATCCTTTGGCCACCTGATGCAAACAGCTAACTCACTGGAAAAGATCCTGATGCTGGGGAAGATTGAGGGCAGGAGGAGAAAGGGGTGAGGAGATGGTTGGATGGCATCATCGACTCCACAGACATGAGTTTGAGCAAACTCTGGGAGGTAGTGAAGGACAGGAAAGCCTGGCGTGCTGCAGTCCATGAGGTCCCAAAGAGTAGGACATGACTTAGCAACTGAACAACAACAAGCCTGATTTGTAAATGCTGGCTTCAGGTTTTTGTTTTTCTGGTTTTGTGGGGAGGTTTTTGGCCATGTGGGATCTTAGTTCTCTGACCAGGGATCAAACTCAAGCCAGAACCCCCTGCACTGAAAGCTCAGGGTCTTAACCACTAGACCACCATGGAAGTCCCTGACTTCAGGTTTTTAAAGACAGGATATAGGCCAAAGAAACCAAAACTATGTATCAATTGAGGCCTGTGGTTTAACCCCCTTCCCTGGGCCACATGGTCAGTCTTTATAGAACTTGAGTCAGTGCCTTAAACCATCCTTTTTTAAGAGGGGTTCTAGTGACAGAGCTGTGTCCAGGTGAGAAACATCTTGGAAGTTCTGCCAACAACTGTCCTCTCTTAGACAGTCAACATGCAAGAGTCCACGTCTTAGACTTTTGAGTCTTGCAGCAAAGAATCAACCCCACTTAACTCTGTTTAACTGGCATTTTCCAAAAGTGGTCGAACTGAAAAGTCTCTTTCCCCTTGTTTTCTCTGTAACAATTATTAGTATCCTTCAAGCCCTCATGTTGTGCAAAACAAAAGGCCATTTGCTAAGGCCTCTTTGGGCCTTGTGACAGGCCACAGAGAAGAAAGGAACAGCTTTACATCTTTGCAGGCTGTTTGCCAGGTCCGCCCTCCCCTACTAGGAGAACAGATCTCAGTGCGAAGCAATCAATACAAAACCAACTACTGTTGCCTGTGCTGAAAAAGATGGACCAGAGAAAAGTAACTTCAAATAATTTAACTCAGACTCAGAAATCCAATACAAGCCACAGAAGTATCCTTACAATTATAATTTATCCAGGCAATGAAAGAAAAGGGGTTTTACTCTTCTAACACACGCCAACTGTTGGAAGGGGGCAAGGGAAGTCAAAATATCATTATATTTTTCTACAGATTGTCCTCAAAGTAGACAGAAAATAACTGAAACTCAGCAGTGTTCTCACTCAATCGGTAGTTACTCTGTTACACACAAACCTGTATTTTTCTTGTTGTTGAACAAGTTTCTCCACAAACGATCAGTTATCACACCACCTTGATGAAATGCTGCCCTATTAGGGAGGTCAGTTTTTTTCCATCTGTGACTGCCTGTGGTTTCATTTCAGTCTTTACAGGGATGTAGAAGAGGTTTGACTAGTAATTTGAAAAAAAAGCTGTTTTGTGGTTTTCCATTTTTCCACAATAATTCTTCTGAAATTCTCAAAAATGACCCACTGCCTCAGCTCCAGCTTTCATATGCTTCTATTTTTGTCAAACCTTTATTTTTATTTAGTGTTGATCAAAAAGCCACTGTTTATAACTGTGGTTTCTTTCATTTCCACTTTCTACATTGACAGAGGATTCCTACAGTAATGAAATGTTGACAAATTCTAAAACATTTTAGGGTTTTGTAGAAATTAGCATGGAATTCTTGTGTAATTCAGACTTGAAAAAATGATAGAATATTAATCAACTACTACAAATGTTTATTTCTTTCCCATTCCAGGAGAGGAACCATGAGAAATAAAATTATTTAAATCACTCAATATGAGTTCCCTGTACTGAGGTGTCATTTAGTAAGGTAATACAAAAGATAATACCGAGAAGGTCATCCTCAGTATCTCAGGGGCAGTGGTTCCAGGATCCATCAACAGATGCTCAAGCCTCTTTGGTAAAATGTCGCAGCTGGCTTAATTCAAGAAAGCAGAACCTGTGGATGTGGAGGGCCAGCTGTATATATTATACTATATATGTGAGTGCATACATGCTGAGTTGTGTCCAACTCTTTGGGACCCCATGGACGGTAGCCCGCCAGGCTCCTCTGTCCATGGAATTCTCCAGGCAAGAATACTGGAGCAGGTTGCCATTTCCTTCTCCAGGGAATCTTCCTGACCCAGGGATCGAACCTGCATTTCCTGAATCTCTTGCAATGGCAGGCAGATTCTTCACCACTGAGCCACCTGGGAAGCTCGTACAGAGATACACATATGAAGCTTCTTTTCCCTAGAAAACGTCTACAATTTAACTTCCACCTTGAAATACCAAAATGACTTAAGTGAATGCCCAGATCTAAAAATCAGCAGTATTTTGTACAGTTTACTAGGGGGTGGGAAGTGGGGTACAGAGGCTAGGTGATCACATTAAACACACTGTTACAGTGAGTGGGCTGGAGTATTAATGGTGACTTTATCAGATACTGAAGATGTAAGTGGTTCTCTTGTGACTCTGTGTGAACATTCTTTTTCCCCAAACCAGTTAGTCATTTGCATCTTCTTCTCACATCCTGTAGCTGTCAAATGCTCTTCCTTGACATGGATAAAAGCTGTAATTTTCTACATGCAGTGCTCTTTTTTTGGAGGAGGTATGTGGTTTTGGTTAATGTTGTTTTGTCTACATTCCTTGAGAACATTTCTTCTGATGCTATGCTTCACAGAAGATTTCCTATTTTACTAATCCTCAGTGGGGGAGGGGAGCAGAAAAAGACATAAGTGTATCTGTGCACACATCTGTATCTTTATCTCTATCTTTATCTGTATCTTTATCTGTATGTCTAAGCAGCCTGGGATTTTGTGAGTGCTTTGTGCTCAAGCGCTCAGTCATGTCCGACTCTTTGTGTCCCTATGGACTGTAGCCCACCAAGCTTCTCTGTCCATGGGATTCTCCAGGCAAGAATACTGGAGTGGGTTGCCATGCCCTCCTCCAGGGGGTCTTCCCAACCCAGGGATCGAACCCGCATCTCCTTGTCTCCTGCACTCAAGGTAGATTCTTTACCACTGAGTCACCAGGGATTTTTAGACAGGTACTATTCACTGAGGGATAACATTTCATCACCCTGTGCTCTTTCTCAAGTACTGGTGGTGTGTTCTTCAGATACATAAATTCCTCAGACCTATGCCACCTGGTGGCGCTAGTGGTAAAGAACCCGTCTGCCAATGCAGGAGACGTAAGGGACACAGGTTCGAATTCTGGTTCGGAAAGATCCCCTGGAGGGCATGACAACCCACTCCAGTAGTCTTGTTTGGAGAAGAGAGAAGCCTGGCCGGCTAAAGTCCATGGGGTCACAGAGTCAGACAGGACTGAAGCAACTTGGCACGCACGCGTGCTACCACCTCATCACTGGGCTCATGTCCAACTACCTGATGTTCATTTCCATCTGGGTATTCAAGATCACTCAAGGCTCAACAGGTCCAGCCCTGAAATCATCATTGTCTCTAAATTGCTACCCACCCTGCATTTTCTTGACCACTTGGATTTCTAACTTAGGAATCACTCTAAATTCCCTCCTCTCCCCGACACCACATAGAGTGCTTAGCCAGTGCTGCCAATTTTACCTCTTTGAATGCGTCACTTCCTCTGTTCCTGTCAACCTTGTCCCAGTGCAGGTCTCCATTAACTCTTGCCTAGACTCGTCCTAATGCCTTCCTGGGTCTATAGGTGGAAAGCCAATGAAGGCTCCATCTCAATACCTTGGCATCATTAAGCCTTCGCTGCACGACCTGGGGCCGGTTCACCTCCTTATACTCACCTCTTACAACAGCCTTCTTTGCACTGGCCTGTTCAGCAATGCTCAGCTGCACATGGTTACATTCTGACTGCTCCCCACTCCCAGCCGTCTCTCAATTAATGTCCTAGTTCTCATTGCTGTCTTCTCCCGGGGTCCTTTTCTTACCCTCTCCTTATCCCTTAATTCCCTTCGCCCTCTCTGGCACCACTTCTCTCCTACCCTGCCCCCAATTCCCCAGGCTCCATTAAGAAACTATTTCTGGGGACTTCCCTGGCGGTCCAGTGGTTAAGGATCCGTGTTCCAACGCAGGGACACAGGTTTGATCCCTGGTCGGGGAACTAAGGTCCCACATGTCGTGGGGCAACTAAGCCCGTGTGCCACAACTGAGACCCAGTGCAGCCAAATAAATAAACAATGGGAAAAAAAGGAAGAAAGAAACTTTCTGGCTTTTCCCAGCTACTTTAGTAGCATCTCTGAGCTCCTAGCTCCCTCAGCTTCCCACTGCCTTTCCGACACTGTTTTATTATGATCTGCCCGTGCATCCTTATTCTCCCTTGCTGGCATATAACTCACTTCTTACACATCTTTGCTCCCTGGGCTGTGGCACTGGATGGTCACCCTTCTGACTTATTGGGGCCACCTAAGCCAGGCTCCTAGGGCTAAGAGCAGAGGGCAGAGTGGGTTCCAGGAGAACTGTGTCTCCTGACTTCTTGCAGCTTCTAGAAGCAATTTAGGGCTGCAGGATTTTATTTTCATACACTCTAATACAAATACCTAACTGGCTGACATCAGCGGAAGAAAGGAAGTTAGAAAAAGGAAAATGAGTTCAACACCCACTGAAATATGTAGGTAAAAGGCTGATGTGTTAGGATAAGGCCTGAAAACCAGACTCTAAACTTCCCAGGTTGATTTTCTTGATTCACATATGGTGTAAACCTGACCATAAAACAACTGCTTTGGTTAAGTTTCAAAGGAGTGCAAAAAAAAAAAATTTTTTTTAAAGTTATTTTTTAAAAAAATATACCGAAAAAGAGAGAAAGAAGAGAAGAGAATTCTAGTGCTAATTCATTTAATTGATACTTAATTTAGAATCTAAATGATACACAATAGATTTCGGCAAGGACAGCAGCCCCATTCCAAGGGAAGAGGCAGGAAGACAGAAGGGTAAAGCGTTTTCTTGTTTTTTAATTTTTAACTGGAGGATAAATTGCTTTACAATGTCATGTTAGTTTCTGCTGTACAACAGCGTGAATCAGCTGTATGTATACATATATCTCTTCCCTCCCACCGACCCACCCCCATTCCACTCCTCTAGGTCATCACAGAGCACCAAGCTGAGTTTCTTGTGCTATATAGCAGCTTCCTGCTAGTCACTTATTTTACACATAGGAGGGTATATATGTCAATGCTATTCTCTCAATTTGTCCCACCCTCTCCTTCCCCACTGTGTCCACATCTGTTCCCCACGTCTGCATCTCTATTCCTGCCCTGCAAATAAGTTCATCTGTACCATTTTCTAGATTACGTATATCAATATAGGGGCTGGAAGGGTGGGGGCCTGGCTCTACTGTCTGCCACCATGAATGGCATCTCCTTGTGAACCTCAATCCCCTTCTGGAAACAGTGGTCTCTGAACATACCATGGGGCTGGTGGAGGTACAAATAGTATACCCACCAAGGGCTGACCCCCTTGGGGTCATACATATGATGCTATGGCCCTATTCCATTCAATGCATCACCATATTTACTGAGCTCTTTTATGTATCCAGGGGTGGAAGGTGGGAATAAAGAATAAAAAAACTCCTGAGCTCGAGGAATCACAATTTAATGAACCAAAGAGAACAACTCTACCTGACCTCATGGACTGTCTGGCTATTATAAAGAACAGCCGGGAGAAGCTTTGAGTAGGAAAAAGGGGAAGGGGAGTAAAGGAGTAAAATTATTCCCATGGCAAAAACATCCAGCACTTTACATAGAGATGCTCCATCACAAGATTTCTGTGAGTTTCAGACTCTTCTAGGTGTGTAAATGTATGTGCATATACACATATGTATGTATACATACATGTGTATACACACACATCCATCTTTTTACATCTTTGTTCTCAAAAGGTCATCAACATCCAGTGTTAAATTAAAGCAATGAACTTTCATAAGCATTTGTAAGTAAAAAGGAAGAAAAACTCATTTTCGAATCCCTGTCTACACCACTTTGCTTTATGCCCTATCCCTGTTACTGCGGCTGTTGAGTCCTCAGTCGTATCCAATGCTTTGGGATCCCATGGACTGCATGCAGCCCACAAGGCTCCTTTGTCCATGGGATTCTCCAGGCAAGAACACTGACGTGGGTTGCCATGTCCTCCTCCAGGGGATCTTCCTGACCTAGGGATTGAAGCCGGGTCTCCTGGACTGCAGGCACATTCTTTACCACTGAGCCACCTGGAAGCCCCCTGCCCCATCCCTCCACATTCACTAACACAAGTCAGGGCAAGAAAGGAGGATAACGGAGGGAGCACAGCGGCATACAGGCCAGACGCTTCCGCAGTCGAACTGCTCTTGTTCCCTTTGCTCTTCTCCTCTCCCCGCCCCCGCTGCTGAGCTGACTAGCCTCAGCATAGCTGAGGGACATAGCATTCAACGAGATGACAGTCCTCCCAGGCAGCTCAGTCAGGTCAGGAGGCTGGAACAATGGGCTGGGGTGGGGGATGCGGTCAGACTGGAACAGAGTGGGAAGAGGGAGGCTCTCTCAACCGGGAGGTCTGGTTGGAAGCCCGCAGTTAAAGGAACGTGAGCTCCTTTAGGACAGGTGCAGCTCCAGTGGTCTGAACTCTAGTCCCAAAGCCACCCTCTACAGGTCCTGCACCCTGCCTGAATCTATGGGCTTATTTATACAGCTTGTGTCAACACAAACTAACCTCTGTCCCAGAGACAGGGAAAAACAGCGCTCAGAAAGCCTTTAGCTGGCTACATTAAGTCCTGGCCTTTTGAGAGGTTGCCCAAGCTTTAGACAGGTCACATTCCCACGAGAAATGATCTCTCTTTACTATATTCTCTTTTCTTTTTTTTTTTTTTGGTTAAGCAGCCATGGAGGGTGGTGAAGTGGAACAAGAGGATCACAAAAATTGTTTGAGATTTCGCTTCTGCAAGCAGCTGGCTGTGAAACACGTCTGTTTGCCTTCTTAACACAGAAGACAAGAGGTTTGAATTATATGGTTTTGACAATTTCCTCCACTTCTAAAACATGTGACTCTAGGGGACAAAATGCAAGTGAGACTGCTATTATTAAACAGGAACAAATTTAAACAAGCAAATTAAATATATATTACCTAAGATGACAGAAATAACATAAATCTAAAGAATACGGAAGGGGAATAGTTAAGAGACATGTAAAACCAGAAAGTAATGAATTAGAAAACTGTAAAATTGATGAATCTAAGAATGTATGTCTATACGTGCTCCATTGTGTCCGACTCTTTGTGGCCCCATAAACTGCAGCCCACCAGGCTCCTCTGCCCATGGAATTTCCCAGGCAAGAATACTGGAGTGGGGTTCCATTTCCTACTCCAGGGGATCTTCCCAACCCAGAGATCGAACTCAGGTCCTCTGCATTTAAGACAGATTCTTTACCATCTGAGCCACCAGGGAAGCCCCCAAACAGACAGAAAGGGATTTTTAAATTAGAATATATTAGAATATATTCTAATTACAAAATATAGGACTTAGGAGAAGCAAGGGTGTGAGAAAGGGAGTGGTCAGTGTGACCCCAGGATTTCTAGCCTGAGAAATTGGATAATGCTCTTAAGACAGGCAAGACAGGAGGTGGAAAAATTTGGGAAAATACAGGGTGAGTTCAGCTTGAGTTACCTGAGAGACAGGATGTGTAAATACCCAGGGACTAGGGGTGTGGAGTTTGGAGCTGAGGAGAGTCCGTGTGGGGCTGATGAACCAGTCACCAGTGTATTGTCCTTGGGTGGTCGTAGAATTTAAAGAAAACAGGACTGACTCCAAAAGAGGACTTTAGAATGGTAAGCAAGGGTAGTATGAACCCAGTTCTTTTTTTCTTTACATGGAAAAGAAAAAGATCAGAACTAAAATTAGAGAAGATGTGAAGACAATGATATCTTGAAATTCAAGGGACAAGAGCTTTTTAAGGTGGGGAATTTCAGAGACAAAAACGTAAATACAGCGCAGACTCACTGGACATTGGGGTGACCTGCCCTTTGAAGGAGGAGGGCTTCCTAAAGGACTTTCCACTAAACTGTAGGCTGTATGAAGGCAGGAACCGTGTCTGTCTTGTCCGTCGTGGGACAGCACGTGCTTGGTCAGTAAGGGTTTAGTAACTGAAGACTGTCATGTGAGCTGGCTTGGAATAATGTCAGAACCAGAAGCCAAAACATGTCAGCTGGTTGAAATCAATTCCCTTCTTTGGACCCTCCATTGAATAACAGAGTATGGAGAGACAGCTGATTTTTGCTGTTTAAAACGGTCTTCTTAATAATGCCTCCTAATCCTTTTCTCCTCATCCTACTTTACTACTTTAGTTATTTTCAGAGAAAATACGTTTTTCTACCCAAATGGCTGTGATTCAAAGGCTCGAGTTAGGGTGAGCTCGCCTTGTACGAAAGTAAAATGGTCTGATTCTTTAAATTCCAAGGGGAAAGAAAGTGCAATGAAAATATTTTTAAATAATTTGATGCAGGAAGATATTAACCCTGAAATTATCTAAAATTCATTCTTCCTGCCTGAAATGAGTCCCTGCTCTCTCCTAAGCAGACTATGAAACATGTCGGTAAAACTTTTTTTTTTTTTTTTTTTACTTTTTCCACATAACAAGTGGTATAAATATCTTGTGGTTTAATGACAATCTTTTTGAAATCTAGTTCAATTTTTGCAAAACTCCCTCAAAGATTATGTGCGCCATGGATTTGATATTTCAGAGAGCAGATGCTACCAAAGTCAAATAATCAGTGATTTTGATTGTTTGAAAATCTGGTTTATGTAAGAGTTTATTTATGCTGACCATATGAAACCATCTTTAATATGGCCATTACTTTTCCCACTCATGTTAAGGTCATAGTAAACATCTCACAAAAATAAACCAAGAGTCATCTTTTTCATCTTTTACCCGGCATTTCGGTGTGAATAAATACATCCACACAGGTTTGATCCCTGGGTTGGGAAGATCCTCTGGAGAAGGAAATGGCAACCCACTCCAGTACTCTTGCCTAGAAAATTCCATGGTCTGAGGAGCCTGGTAGGCTACAAAGAGTAGCCCATGTCCATTTCCCATCTCCACAGGGTTGCAGAGTCAGACATGACTGAGCACACACACATGACACATGACTCATGACAACAGTTTGAAGAACCAAACAGATAAATGAAAGGAAGAACAAATTCATTCTAAAAAGGAAATGTTTGACCACTAAGATGGGCTTCTGTGTGACAGGATGCTTCTTGGACACTGGGACCTCTGAGTCCATTTTCTATCTTTAGATACATCTGAGTTTGAGAAATAGTCAATCAGATTTCTGAAAATTTGAGTATGAGTACTCTCCTACAATTCAAACAATGGTTGCCATTTATTCTGGGTTAGATAAGCAGATTTACTTTTAGAATATGAAACTTTACAGCTATGTACATGTAAAAATCCTGAAAAAGTCAGGAAATAGGGGTCTGTGTATTTTCCAAAATAAACTTTCAGTGTTTATTATTTTGTTTTTCCAATCTTCCAAAAATTCAATTTTGTAGGCAGCTTCAGCTCATCCCATTTGGAAATCTGGAGTTCAGTTTCTAGCAAGATCCCAGTTGGCCCAATGAAGCTTAGAATGATGTGCTGAGCTATTATAAATATTTGAAGAATGAGATAACCTATTTCTTCCTTTCATCAATATAAAGGGAAAGTCTTTGGAAAGAGGAAAATTGATATAGTAAGAATGTGCTTCTGTTGAAGGAAAAAAAGACTGCATGAGGAAAGCAATCTTTTATCCTAGCTCTAGTATAGTCTCTCAGTTTCAGAGTTCTTGCTAATCTCTTCTTGGGTAAACCACATAGTTAGGAATAAATGGATTAAACACTGTCCTGTAGTGATCTATACCATTTATTGGGAACGGTCCTAGATTCAGTATTGAATTGCTTTTTCACTGTGCTATATGAAAAAAATTCTCTATGCTTTTCACATTCTTTCTGCTTTTATGACAATGCTATTTACATCTGAGTCATAGCTTTCTTTCAAATGTCTGGTGATGACATTGTACAAGGAACACCATACTGAAAATTAATAGTGTTCAATTTGAATTCTAACTACCTTTTCTGCTTGCTTTCTAATGGTGGAACCCGATTACCTTGCTCTTCAAACAAGAATCTAGTTTCTACCGTCTCACAAGCTGAGAACAAACCAGCTGCCTGGGGAATGTCATTTCAAGCTAAATATGATTCAGTCCCTTAAAATATGACTTAAAGCTTTACTCCAACAGCAAATGGAAATGTCTGTGTGATGTAAGCCTCAAATTTTATAATTTATATATGGGATTCTTGACTTAAAAAAAAAACAACTTTTACCGATAGAACAAACATACACTAAAATCAAGAAAGTGAAAGTGAAGTCGCTCAGTCGTGTTGGACTCTTTGCGACCCCGTGGGCAGTAGCCTGCACCAGGTTCCTCCGTCCATGGGATTTTCTAGGCAAGAGTACTGGAGTGGGTTGCCATTTCCTTCTCCAGGGAATCTTCCCAACCCAGGGATCGAACCCAGGCCTCCCGCATTGTAGACAGACACTTTACCATCTGAGCCACCAGGGAAGTCCTAAAATCAAGAAGCATGTATCCAATAACTAAGGGGATGTATGAAGTACATTAAGATACATAAGACAGAGTTCCTGTCCATCAGGAATCTAAACTCTATTGAGTATGAGAATGTAAACAATAATCTGAGACTTCAATGACAGTTCACCAGACGTAAATGACAGTTCAAGACGAGTGTGGAAGAGCTGGCATGTCAGTACATGATTCATCTCAAAATGAATCAGAGAGACAGTAACTGTAGGTGCTAATGAGTTGAAAGTTAAAAACAACTACTTTATTTGGGGATGAGCAGGAAAACATGAATGGAACTGATTAACTAGGAACTGGCTACCAAAAAGGAATACTTTGTTTTGGCAGAGAAACTTCTGGAAGCGGTGGTGGACGCCAAAGTGTGGAAATGAGAAAGCACTTCAGACAATTCTGACCACTTGCTCTTACTACTTGCCTACCTTGTTGTGTTAAAATGAAGAAAACAGTGAGAACACCTTTATTTAGCAAAGGAGCCAAGTTTTTTGGTATAACCAGATGTACCAGAACTAAAATAAATTGGTCCAGAATAGCAAGCTGCATAAAATAACAAAACCACTTGCTGCTGTTAAAGTTGGCTTAATTATAGCCAGTAGTTACTCAGTATAAGAAGAAATAGGCACGTTTATAGCAAAGGAATGAGTCCCAAATCCAGAACGACTTGGTTAAGTGTTGCCTATAATATCTGCTCACAAGTACTACTTCCCATCGGCAGGAGATGTCCTGTCTGTTACCAAAAACAGGTTAGGTGTTGACTTGGCAGAAAGTCAATCCAACTGTGATGACTGGATGCAGAATTATGAATGGAAAAGTCAATGGTTCATAGACTCAGAGTTTCTCAAACTTCTATGCACATAAACATCACTAGAGGAACTGGTTAAAACACAGACTCTTTTATCAGTAGGTCTGGGGTAGCGGCTGAGATAAGTAATTTACTTGTTCATTTTGGTGATTTATAATTCCCTCCCCTTCCCCTCCCCCTTCTAAAGTGTAAATTCCAGGAGGACAGAGGTCTCAAGTCCATAGAACAGTGTCCAGGGGCTGTGAGGCACTTGGTCATCTCATACTGAATGCGCGAATGGCGTTACCAACAAACCAGGGAATGGGCCAAAACGCCAACTCTGACTTTGGGGGATTAGTCTTGCTCAAGAGACATTGCTTACTTATTAAGATTGAGATTAGTTGGCAACAAGGACAGAGGTGAACGAGTAGCCAGAGGTGGCCACAAAGTTTATATCACATCATTTGCAGAGTCGCCACCTTCCATGTGGGGCTCAGCCTGCCTAGAGCCCCATGCTTCATTTGCATGTGTGTGTGTGTGTGCATGGTCACGTCTGACTCTTTGCTGCCTCACTGTAGCCTACCAGGCTCCTCTGTCCGTGGGATTTCCTAGGCAAGCATATTGGAGTGGACTGTCATTTCCTCCTCCAGGGGATCTTTCTGACCCAGGGATCGAACCCGGGTCTCTTGAACTGCAGGTGGATTCTTCACCACCTGAGCCACCGGGGAAGCACCCAGCCTTCACTTGCCCCATGCTAAATGGGAATCAACTGGGCATAAATTTCAGCTCCTGTTCTGGCTTCCTGTGACCTGTGCTGTCCACTGGCTCTGAAGCTCTCTGGGGTGCTCATCCCTATAGCTCTGAGCCTTCCCATCTCACCAAGTCTTCATCCTGTGTGGTTTTAGCTTAAGACCTGAATTTCACAATACCCTGGCTGTTGACTTTCTAAACTCTGTCAAAGTTGAAAGAGATGGGCATCAACTTGGCATCTAGCTCCAAGCCACAGGGCTACCCTATGAACTCCTAAGGACTGTGAACCTTCAATCTGTCACAAGTGTCCCCAGGAGACTGAGCCATTGCATGGGCATCTGGAAAGCCTTATCATTCCAACCTTGTAACTAGGGAGGCTGGGTGTCTTTTCAGACCAGTTAAATTTCCTCTGTGTGTTTTATGTTCATTTTCTTTGCTCAGTTTTCTGTTAGGCTATGCTTCTATATCTTATTGATTTATAGGTTGAAAATATATTCAGGGACTTCCCTGGCTTCCACTGCAGCGGGCACAGGTTCGATCCCTGATCAGGGAACTTCAGGTCCCACATGCTACACAGTGCAGCCAAAAAAAAAAAAATTCTGGATACTAATTTTTAATCACTTAGAGCCAATGCAAATATCTTCTTCCATTATGTAGCTTACCATTTTGCTCATAGGATTTTCTGTTGAACAAACAACTTTCATTTTAATGTAGGCAGACTTATCAACTGTGATTGTGCTTTCTGTATCCTGTCTATAAAATCCCTCCATGATATGAAATTTTGCAGACATTTGTTCTTACATGTGTGTTGCTAACATTTAGGTCTTCAATCTACCTGGAATTTATTTTTGTATGTATATGTTACGAGTCAAGTATCAATCACTTCCCCTACTTTATCTGCAATGCCAATATCTGATGCCATAAATTGAGTTTCTATATGTGCATGGATTGGTTTCTGGGTCTCAACTTTGGTCTACTTTTAATCCCTGCACCAATGCTCCTTTGACTAAACCAGTGTAGTTTCTAAATAAATTTTGGTATTTGATAGAGGAAATTTCTCTTGATAGTCTTCAAACTCATCCTAGATAATTTTGTTTATTGTGCTTTCTACATGCATTTGGCTTCTACAGCGCCACACTCCCACACACACACAACCTGCTGAGAGACTGATTGAAATTTGATTGAGTTTTGAAATCAATGATGCTGAAAACTGGTTTTGATATTGAATCCCACCATGTAGGCACGTGGCCTCTCGCCTTTGATTTGCATCTTATTTTACGTTCTTCAGTGTGCGGTCCACGCATGGTCCCTCTCTGCAACCCCACGGACTGTAGCCTGCCAGCCTCCTCTGTTCATGGAGTTTTCCACACAAGAATACTGGAGTGTGTTGCCATTTCCTCTTCCACGTTCCTCAGTAATGTTTTGTAATTTTCTCTATAAGGCCTTGAATATCTTTTAGATTTATTCCTGCCTTTTAGCTTTTGTTACTATTGTGAATGAGAACCAACCCCCGCCCCATCCCCTTGACCCCCTTTACTTGACATGGTTTTTCTTTGGAGCCAGAAGCCTTTAGGTGTTTGCAGGTTGACCTTGCTTGTGCGGCTGTTTGGGTTCTTGGCTTCCCTCAGGTTAATACGTCTCCCGTTTTCAGCTACTCTGGAGAAGAGCAGGATTTGGGATATTACCTGAGATATGCCCGACTGATCCTTCAGACCAGACCTTGTATTACTGACTTTGAGGCTGTGAGGCTGGTGAGGGGCTCACAGAAGGGAAGGGCATCCCTCATTTTTAGAGGTCCCACTGCACCCAGATTTCCTATCATGAGCCTCATTTTCAGAGGCTTAAAGCAATTTATCTTTCCCAAAGTTGGTAAGTCATGCCCACGCACAGCCAAGCCTCTGGACTCCAAAGCCGAGGCTCGCACGTTTACTACTCTTCTCCTTCCATACTTCCTGGATGAAACCAAACGCCGGCCTCAACAGTGAGCGTGGACCCAGCACTCTAGCAACCTGACCCCCATGGCGGCTCCACCTTTATCCAGAAACCCAGGCTGGAAACCCGGGCATCACAGATGCACACTGTCTGCGGTTGTTCAAGTGCGGAATCCTGGGACCCTGCCTTCCAGCTGCTTCCGAATCACAGCCCTCTCCGCGTCCTGGCATCACTTCACCCTCACTGCCAGCGCCTCCTCATGCCTTTCCCTCCCCCTGCACGGCCCTGACCTCCCCGTTGAGCGATCTTCCTGTTACATAAACCTGATCGCATCTCTGCTGTGTTTAAAATCCTCCAGTGCCTCCCACTGTAGCTAGAATAAGACTCACCTCCCTCCCATGACCTGCAAGCCTTTTGGGCTCTGGTTCCTGCCTTAATCCTGCCTTATTCCTACCTCCTGCTCTCTTCGCTGCCCTCTGGCCCTAGTGATCATCACTCTCTCTGCCAAGCGCTTCAGGACCGTGGCACCTTTTTCCCTGCTCATCTCTTCCAAGGATGTTCCTCAGCCGGGTCCCTGCACAGCTGAGTCATCCTTTTTTTTTTTAAAGGTTTATAAAATAACATTTGTTTCTTAAAAGTTAAACATGTGCATAATAGGAAACCAAAAAAAACCACAAGCAAAAACCAAATTCATTCATAATCACAAGCAGTTTACCATTTGATGTGTCCTTACAGGTCTCATTTGTGTATTTTCCCAACTAAGCACTCATTTTTCATGTGATTCAGATCATACAGTCACGGATCATGCAGTTTCACACGTCAGGTTACGGCTGAGTCTTTCTGTCAGGTTTCAGCTTAAATGTCCCCTCCTTCGAGTCCTTATCTAACTACATCCCCTAAAGAAAGAGCCCAGCCCCCACCTGGCCCCCCAAGGAAATCTCCCCAGTATCATCTGCTTTATTGCTTCATTTAATTTACCACCATCTATATTACATTTTTTTGTCCATACCAAAATTTACCTGAAACATAGTTTTGGCCACTCCTTGCATTTCTTTACCCCAGTGCCTTACAGAATGTTTGGCTGCGGGGGAAACAAGGTTTTCTTTTTTTTAATTGTGGTATAACAGACATAAAGTAAAATTTACCATTTTACGTATGTAATTCTGTGGCATTAAGTACACCCACGACGTTGTGTGAACATTACCACTACCCATTTCAAGAACTTTTTTCACCTTCTCAAACAAAAACTCTATTCCCATTAAATAGTAACTCCGCACACGTTCCGAACCCCAGCCCCTGGTAAGCTCTGTTCTTCCCATCTCTCTGAGTTTGGTGACTCTAGGTACCACACACAAGTGGAACCACACAGCACTTGTCCTTCTCTGTCTGGCTCATCTCCCTGAGCGTTCTGAGCACCCCGTTTTCCAGGCTCATCTGTGTTTCAGCATATATCTGAATTTCATCCTTTTTAAGGTAAAATGATATTCTATTGCATGTATACACCATATTTGGTTTATCCATTCATCTATCAATGGACATTAACTTTGTTTCCAACTTTTGGTCATTGTGAGGAAGGCTGCTGATGTATTAACTTTATTTGGGGGGGCCACACCATGTGGTTTGTGTGATTTTTAGTTTTCCGACCAGGGACGGAACCCGGGGTCTGGCAGTGAGACTGTTGAGTCCCACCACTGGACCTCCAGGGAATTCCCATATTAATTTAAAAAACATGTTTATTGTCTGTCTCTCCTCACCTGATTGTAAGCTCCCAAAAGACAGAGACTGTTGAAAGAGAACAGTGCCTGGCTTCTGGCAGGAAGAGTCTAAGCTAAGTGCAGTGTTATCAGCTGAGTGTAATATTACAAACCAAATAGTCACACTAAATAAATAGAACAGAAATGACTCCTGTCTCCCATGGGTTAGCAGCAGCTCTTGGTTGGGTGACGCTGGGGGGACCCAAACCAATCTCCTTGCCTCTTGTCTCACTACTTTTCAACCCATTGTGTCTACTTCTGCAAGAGTAATACCTTTAAAATGTAAATCTGATTATAACCCTCTTCTTAAAGAGGGTCAATGGCTCCCTATTGTTCTTATGTGCTGAGTGCTAAGTCACTTCAGTTGTGTCCAACTTTGTGCAACCCCATGGACTGTAGCCCTCCAGGCTCCTCTGTCCATGGGATTCTCCAGGCATGAGTACTGGAGTGAGTTGCCATGCCCTCCTCCAGGGGATCTTCCCAATCTAGGGATCAAACCTGTGTCTCTTATGTCTCCTGTATTGTCAGGTAGGTTCTTTACCACTAGCGCCTCCTGTGAAGCCCAAACTTCTTGCCAGGGCTTCCAAGGCATGGGGTAACCTGGTCTGGCTTAGCCATTTCAGTCAAGCTCAGATTCCAGCCACAGTGGGCTTCATTCAGCTCCCTGAATGGGACTCAGTACCTCATGGACTTCATCTTTGGCTACGTCGGGTCTTAACTGCAGCATACTGGATCTCCGTTACGGCTCATGGATTCTCTAGTTGAGGCACATGGGCTTAGTTGCTCCTCAGCACAGGGGATCCTAGTTCCCTGACCAGGGATAGAACCCGAGTCCCGACTTGACCACCAGGGAAGTTCCTCTCACAGGCTTTTGAAGATGCTGCTCCTTTGCCTTAGAAATCTCCTTTCCTGTTTCATCAGTTCCTACTGATTTGTTTGGACAGAACTTACAGGAGAAGCCTATCCTGGCACTCTGAGTCTGGGCTAAATTGTCCCTACTGTGTTAGTACGAACTGCCTGTTTGTCTTTGATCTCATGACTGTAAACTTCATGAGGGCAGGAACGAGGTCCATCTAGTTCTCCAATTGAATCTTGGTGCCTAGCATCCTGCCTGCATCCAATAAGGGCTCAGTAACTATTTAGTGAACGAATAAATGAATTTCTAAGCCTTACCTTTTGTGTTGAAATAGAATCAGTAAGTTTATACTTAATAGATTAGGAAATATTAACATTATAATGTCTAGGTGTCCACAAATAGTGTTTTACAAATGTGGCCCATCTGAGGACTCTGGAAAACATTTTTTAACCTAATTACCTGAATCTCATGCATCACAGTTCAGAGCTTTTCCTGTGTGTCCATCACAGCACTGGGAAGTCTGCTGCCACCAGGTGTAGGCGGGGATCAATTAGTAATCGTAATTGAAGCGTCATGCAGTCAATTACTAATTCTAAGCTGCTCAAGTTGAATTCCATGGCTATTACATCATGAAACCTGGGGAACTACAGAAAATAATTGAAAGGGGGAGAAAAAAAAAAAACAAGAAAAAATCCTGGGCAGACACTTTCTCTACAGTGGCCAAGAACTTGGGAGTACCAGACAATTATATCCACACATTAGGGGGAAATAATGTGGGCTGGGCAGAGTTGTCTGCTTATCACTTAATCACTGGCGTGAAGTGGTAAGAAAGACTCAGCAGACAGCAGAAGGATTAAGAGGCAAATGGGTCAGTGTGTCCACATAACCCAGAGACGAGGGTGCTAGACATGTGGACCTGAGTTATCTGGTTTCGCACACAGACACACAGATTTATGTCCTCGTGGCCCGTGAATGAAAGACGAAAGAAAGAAAGGCCCCTGCCATAGTTTAAGGTCAGCCCACTCTATGGTGGTCCGTCCTGTGGCTTGGGGATCGTACTAAAGGTCGCCCTCTATCAACAGTGAGCAGATTTAAAATGCTGTAACACTAGCGCTTAATACATCAAGCTACGTTGACGTCCACAGAAATTTTAAATGTTTATCATCTTGACTTATGCTCATCACCAAATGACCTTTATCACTTGGTTCAAGACGAGGCCAAGACTTAAACCAGTAGAGATTGCTTAAATAAACCGCGGTGCATTCATACAATAAAAGTCTATCCCACCCCCAGCCCACACACGGTGACGCTGTAGATCAGTGACCGGGATTTGGGCGTTTAGTCGCTGGCTAAAATACAGATTTCAGAACCAAACCCTGGAGATTATGAACCTCAAGATCCAACTAGGGCCAAGGATTCTGAATTTTTTAAAACCATTCTCCTTGGTTGCATCAGGTCCTAGTTGTGACACATGGGATCTCTCGTGGCAGCATGCAAAGTCTTGATTGCAACACGTGGGATCTAGTTCCCCGACCAGGGATGGAATCTGGGCCCCCTGCATTGGGAGCGAGGGATCTAAACCACTGGACTACAGGGGAAGTCCTGGAATCTGAATTTTAACAAACATTCTCCTGGAAGATTTTTATGCAGTGTGTTTGTTGATAGGAATCATATAGAGACCAGACATATTTATGTATTAATGGGGAGATTATTAAATGAAAAAAAGAGACTAGAAAACAGTGCACATTAATAAAACTGTGTATTATAACATAATATCATTTTAAAATACCTAGATAGATGAAAGGTGGAGGGGGTAAGTGGGAGGGAGACTGAAAAGGGAGGGGATATATGTGTACTCATGGCTGATTCATGTTGTTGTGTAGCAGAAAGTGACACAACATTGTCAAGCAATTATCCTCCAACTAAAAAAAAATTTTAAAACAAGAAAGACAAATTAACACAGATATGTATAGAAATAAGTTTGGAAGGACAGACACTCAGATGTTAATAGTAACCTATGTGAGAATATGCTGTTTTTCAAAAGTATTTTTGCTTTATGTATTTTCTAATTTTCCATAATGGATTTACACTGCTCTTACACTAACAAAAAGATATTTTTAATTATAAAATAAATATTTACCAAACTCCTAATGTGTACTGAGTGTCAGGACTACAAAGATGAAATCAGGCCCTGATTCTTCCTTCAGGCCCTGGAGGGACTGGTTCCAGGTGCATCGGACAGGTGGGTGACACTCAGTGCGAACACTCAGGACCCTCCCCACACCCGACCAAGGCAGCCCAGCTGTCAAGTTGGGCATCACAGCAGCACACACAGATTTGGCTGCAACAGAGCCAAGAAGGGCCAGGAAAAGGATCAGCAATATTGTGGATGGAGAATGAATTGCTGTCTTACAAACGGTGGGATTTTTTTTTTTCCTGATGAAAGAAGCAACAACGGGAGTTGGTGATAGACAGGGAGGCCTGGCATGCTGCAGTCCATGGGGTCGCAAGAGTCAGACACGACTGAGTGACCGAACTGAACTGAACTGAAAGAAGCATCAAAACAACAAACAACACAAACTCCAAAACAAAACCCAAACAGAAAACAACTACCCCAAATTCCAACATAAAAACAAACAAAGCAATAACATAAAAACAAATGGCACATATAACCCTGTATTGGGACCTCCCCGTGGAGGGACCAGAAGATGCCTGGTATGTTGGGGCTGAGGAATTCTTGCTGGCTCTCCCGAAGGAAACGGCAACCCACTGCAGTATTCTTGCCTGGAAAATTCTATGGACAGAGGAGCCTGGCGGGCTACAGTCTCTGCGGTCACAGAGAGTCGGACACAACAGCACACATGCCTGCCTTCTCACCAGGGCTTCCCTAGTGCCTCAGACAGTAAAGAATCCACCAGCAACGTGGGAGACACAGGTTTGATCCCCGGGTCGGGAAGATCCCCTGGAGGAGGAAATGGCAACCCACTCCAGTGTTCATGCCTAGGAAATCCCATGGACAGAGGAGCCCGGCGGATTACAGTCCATGGGATTGCAAAGAGTCGGACACAACTGAGGGACTAACACTTTCTTCCTTCTCCCTTCTCGCCGGGCTGGGATTCTGAATTACCTGTCCTCTGCCCAAATCCTACCCAGCCTTCAAGCCCAGAGAGCCCTTTCCCTTCTGCAAGTCTCCCCCCAGCCCCTCCACTCCTGTAGCATCTCCACCCTTTAAACACAGTTTTACCTGATACACATGTGCAAAATTCTGTATGTTTGGTCAGTGTTATTTATCTCTTGGATTAAATTGTCATGTGACAACTTCTTAAAAGGAAAATACCTTGTTTCTTCAAGTAGACTGACAGATCTTGAGGGGAAGCAAGGATGATTTAAAAGAGAATTCTAGGCCCGCAGGCACATAAACATTAGACACTAAATTCCCACTTTTAAGTTAATTTATATCGAATAAAACTATTTCATTTAGAATTCTGAAATAGCTTAGCATTGTAAAAGAAAACCTTCTGGTTAAACTGTTTGTTTAGGACTAAGTGACAGTGTAATTTTCTAACTACGCATACTTATCTACTTTTTAGCACGGCTACATTATCCTGGTGCATTCATACGCTTTATTTTAAATTCAACAGCAGGCACATATTAATATGATGACTACATCCTGTGAGTCTAAAAGCAGGTTTGGGAATAATTCCTTTCTTTAATATCTAGCAGATTCTAATATCTTTAGTATTAGAACTATTAGGAAAGTTACAGTTTTAGAAGAATAAGATATGCTTTCCTTCAAAAACAAAACTAAGAAGAAATTACTAAAGATTCTTTTAAATTCAGCATAGGAAGAAAAGACCTGCTTTTGAGAAAACATTGATTAGAATGATAACTAACAACAAACGTTTGACTCATATCATAAATCTATGTTGTGTAAACTCCAACAAATGTGTTCAGGACAAGGCAGTGCAATATTTTAAAAGCTTTTAACAGGGGTAGGGCATTGGGGTAGGGATGAAGTGGGAGGATAGGGTTAACAGATGTAAGCTATTATATATCAAATGGATAAACAACAAGGTCCTACAGAATAGCACAGAGAATTATCTATTCAATATCCCATGATAAGCCATAATGGAAAATAATATTTTAAAAAAGAATGTAAATAAATAAATATATGTATATATGGGGGGAAATATATATATATATGTGAAGCTCCAATACTTTGTCTACCTGAGGCGAAGAGCCAAATCATTGGAAAAGACCCTGATCCTGGGAAAGATTGAGGGAAGGTGGAGAAGGGAGAGACAGAGGATGAGATGGTTGGACGGCATCACTGACTCAATGGACACGGGTCTGAGCAAACTCCGAGAGACAGTGAAGAACAGGGAAGCCTGGTGTGTTGCAGTCCATGGGGTCACAAACAGTCGGATACAAACAACAAGAGTTGTTGAGCAACTGAACAACAACAATAATCAAACCACTTTGCTGTACAACAGGAATTAACAACACTGTAAACCAACTGCACTTCAATAAAAACAGTATCTTGGTGGCAGAGCCAAGGGAAATGCAATCACATAACAATGTCACTCTAGTGCCCTCTAGTGTTCCATTTGCAGCACGCTCTTTTTTTTTTTTTTTTTGAGTGCATTATTTGCTGTAGCAGTTTCCACAGCTATTTGCAAAGAAGCTCTTTGGGAAGCCACTGGAGGAAAATATCCCAACAGAGAAAACCAAAGACTGGTTCTTACAACCTGATGGTGCGCTAATTATGCTTGTACACACGGTTTACCTCTCTCTGCGGGGGCTAGAGCCGGCACTGAGCTTATTCTGCCTCATATAGGTGAGTGGAGTCAGTACACTAGGACTCCAGAAGGAAATCTTTGTAATCCTATTCAATGTTTGTTTCGTGGAAAATTTCCGTGGGAAGTCACAGGTGACGTGCCGAGAGCCGAAGGTTTGGTGGACACCTGCCGCACTAAACCTGCTTTATTAAAGAAGCTGGGTAAATGAGATGAGTCAAGATTCATGGCCCTAAGCAAAGTCAGCTTTTTCTTGTTGTTGTTGTTGGGTCAGAAATGCAAATATGCTCGTGATTACATACAGATTTAGAACTGACTTCAGACTTGGGAGTCAACCTAACCTGAAATATTAAACTAGTAACTGCTACTCAATAAATATTCTAAAACTAAGGATTGATGTTTGCTGTTTAGTTGCTCAGTCATGTCTGATTCTTTGCGACCCTATGGACTATAGATCTCCAGGCTCCCCTGTCCATGAGATTTCCCAGATAAGAATACCAGAGTGAGTTGCCATTTCCTTCTTCAGGGGATCTTCTCCACCCAGGGATTGAACCTGCGTTTCCTGCAATGGCAGGTGGATTCTTTACCACTGAGCCACCAGGGAATCCCAAAACTAAAGGATAAAGTATGTAAATTGTAACTAGACACAAACAAAGAAATGAATACCCAAACAAATCTAACCCATGTCCTCTAATATAATGAATACAAATCTCTGAAGGAAACACACACAGATTCTAATGAGGTGGTATTAAAGTAGCAGAATTATATTTCATGTTTCCTTCCATAATATCCTTTCTTCTTTTTTTACTTCTGGTCATGATAAGAGATGACTTTAACATTAAAGGAAGAATTCCCTTCAATAAACAAATATTCTGAAAAGGAGAATGAGCTTGCTCAGGTCTTCCTGAAAATATACGTAAAGGAAATTAGGGCAAGGGGAGGGGGCGTTTTTGTTCTGTTTTCAAATTTTACCAGTTTGTAAGGATCAAACTTTTACTCATGATAAATTCACCTGTTGCCTTCTACCTCTCTATCATCTAATCTGAAATCCAAGGGCTAGAAGTTGCTGTCCTCATTTCTGCCCATGGCTGTCCTGTCGCTTTCATTGTCACAGCTGAGTAATTGACAATTTATGCAACCCAGTTCATCTGCTTAGCAACAGGAAGGGTGGGGCTCAAAACAGATTCAAACTACACCAGTAGCACTCTGCAATTGTGAAATGAGAAAGGAGGAATGGGGAAATGGCTAGAGGCCATATACAACTATTTTCAATACTAAGTAAAACCATCTTCAATGTTTTCAATCCTAAATCCCCAAAGGATAAACCCTACAAGGAGTGTTCTATACTCTCCCCATACAAAACTCTGTAAGTATAGTCTTAAGAGCAAAGTGTGATCAGAATGCCATAAATAGTGCTTTACTGGCAAATAAATAGAAAGCTCCTTACCCCTGGATCTCTAAATGGGTCAACAGTCTTGGCCTCAGAAATCTCCTTAGGGAAAGGGTGTAGCTTAGCTGAGAGTTAGATAGACTTAGGTTCACACGGGCGCTTCAGCCCCACAGGTGAGAATCTCCACATGGTTAGTTCTGACTGAGAATATCCCAGGGCCATGCCTGCTGTACTTTTTATTTCATTTGGTAGCAGAAAAAAAAAAAAGGAAGGAGGACTGGTGAGAGAACCATAGCCATCCACTGAAGTAGTTCTTAGTACTGCAGACTTTCTGGTTCTGCCAAAAGACCTGAAGATCACGGCCACAATCTTATCAAATCAATGAGAATCTAGACATCCTGGGTCATAAGGATCCTGTCTCCATGTCACATTAACCTCTCCCATGCATCTAATCAGAAATTCACAATGCCAACATGCTTCTCTTTTACGGCAGCCTTGATCACAAATGCAGAAGAAAGAGAGTTCAATGAACTGAACTGGCCAAATAACAGGAAGTTTTATTTTGTATTTTTTTATTTTTTGATTAGTTCTTAGGAATTTAGCAAGATCAGCCAAGTCCTCACTATGAAATAAAGCAGACGTCATCAATTTCCCCCAAACAGATTTCTCTGTTGCTTGAATGCATGCACTCATTTGCTCCAAATATGTTTTTTGAGCATCTTCTACAGGCACCGTTCCAAGGACTGAGTTTACTATGGCAAAAAATACTTTCAAGGCCCTGCTCTCAGAGCCTACAGTATAGGGATGCATGCCTGCACACAGACTGAAAAGTGAAAAATTTATAAACAGATAAGAAAGACAGTATCAGATAGCAACGAATACACAGGAGGGAAAGCCGAGGGGCAGGATAGGGGGTGACTACTTTAGAGGGATTGTTGTGGGAGGCATCTTCCAGCAGGTGCATTAGGCTGAGATCTGAAAGTTAAGAAGGATCCAGCCACTCAGAGATGAGAGCCAAGAGCTCATACAGCAGAGAACTTATGCAAAAGCTCAGTGGTAGGAACATATATGATGTGTTAGAGAACAAGAAGGAAACACTATACTGGGGTGTGAAAAAAGGCAGAGTGACAGAAATCAATACTGGAGACCCAGGCAGGACCCAGGGGAGGCAGGGGCTTTGTTATCCAGGACAGAGTCTGGATGTCATGGCAGGTGGAGGGGACGCCATTGGGGAATTACAAGTGGGGGAAGGAGAGTGTGATAAATATTAAAGCTTCTCAAAGATCACTGTGGTTACTCTGCAGGGAAGTGACTTCAGGAAGTCCCTTCAGTCGTGTCTGACTCTTTGCGACCCCATGGACTGCAGCCCATCAGGTTCCCCTGTCTATGGAATTTTTCAGGCAAGAATACTGGAGTGGGTAGCTGTTTCCTTCTCCAGTGGATCTTCCCGACCCAGGGATTGAACCCAGGTCTCCTGCATTGCTGGCGGATTCTTTACCATCTGGGCCACCACGGAAACCCAAGAATACTGAAGTGGGTAGCCTATCCCTTCTCCAGGGGCTCTTCCCAACCCAGGAATCAAACTGGGGTGTCCAGCATTGCAGATGGATTCTTTATCAGCTGAGCTACCAGGGAAGCCTCTAAATATCTCTAACCGTATAAATACATGTTGTAACGCATACACTGAAAATAGGCTTTATCAATATTGATCGCCTTTCTATTTCTTTCCTACTTTATCTTACTCTATTGAAAATCAAGGATATTCCATGCAGGAAAAAAAGAAAATTAAAATCAATTAATGGCGACCCTTTGTAGAAAACATTCTTTTCTGAAAAAAATTGAAACCACTTGCTAAAATAATGTTTGGTCAGCATCTCCGGGTTTCAATGATTCAAGTGATGTATTTTTCCCATTTTACTGCAGAGCACAGTCTACTTTGTGTAGAACTTGCAAGTGAATCTTAGTGATGGAAAAGAAGGACTTGTGTGTCCCACCCAGAATTCTCATTCTTTCTGTTTTTACTTAGATAATTGTCTTTACATGTTGGAGCATCTCCATATTAAGAGCCTGGGAAATTTCCACCCAGAGCCACTGAATTGAGTTGCTGGTGGGACCTCCCACTCTGTCCTCTGAACACAGGACTACCCAGCACACTCCCCTCTGGCGGAGGCCACTCATGAGCTATTGTCATTGTGTTGGTGACAATTTAAATTTCTCCACCGCAGCTACACTCCCAAGTGCCTAATCTAGTACTATGCAAACAGCAGTTAAAACATCAATTCACAATTTTTCAGACAGAGGAGGACCAAATTTCCATTAACTTTAATTGATATTCACGCACAGCTGCCTCCATTTGAACAGGAACATAAGAGAGAGACGAAAATTCAGTGTGAGATGGACAAATACAGGTTAGTTAATAGACCTGTTCTTAGAGGAAATAATTTTTAATAAGTGACAGCTGGCTAAGACATGAATCAGAACAATGTTTTTCTTCATTGCTCTAGATGGAGAGTCACTTAAAAAAAAAAAAAGCTTTCTTTTGAAAGCTTCTATCTAAAAGCAGCCTTTACTTTTAATGTTTTCAAGTCACATCCCTGGATAAGTCAGTGTAGAGTAAAAAAAAACAGGTGTTTCCTGCAACTAGCATTCTCTAGTATCAGAAATTCTACATAGCGATTTCAAGACCCCAATAACAGAAAGAATGCTACCTCCCATTACCCTGGAGCTTTACAACGAACAAAGAATCTTTACACACATGTTTCACTGGGTGCAGAAATCCAGTATCAAATACTGTATCTCATCCCACGGATGAAAGAGCTGAGGCTCAGGGGGACTGAATGGCCATCACTAGATGAGAAAGTTAGGAACTTGAGGATTTGAGATAGAGCTTTCTATCTCAAGTTAACTGGGTGATTCTGCGAAAGTCACTTCTCTCTACAAAATGAAGGACTTGGATTAAAGATGCTCATGATTCCTCAGATTCTGAAATTATACTAAACAGACATACGACTGAGCCGAACATTCTACCTGCCTATTGGCCTACATATTATATTTCTCCCTGTGCTCTGGGACACAGCAATTTCAGTCCTACTGAGTAATGCCATCTTAAGTCAGCTTTAAAGTGAAAGCTGGTTAAATTATTCATTTGAATGCTCTTTGGGAAATTACAGTCATCTTTGAGTTGATCCTGTGTTTCCCATCACACTATCAGCTTCTGAAAACATTCTTTTTTCTTGTATTCCCTATTCAGTTATCAAGTATCGACTAAGTATTTAATGTAAAAGATAATCATAAAGGCATAATTCAAATTTGGTTCATGAAGAGTTTATAACAAATAAGATATAAAAGCTCAATCTAGGTGAAACAACTAAAGTTCAACAAAAAGCTGAATTGGATTATATAGGCTTTTAGTTAAAGTGCAAATTAACAGCAAATATCTGCTCTATTCATGCTTAGCACTGTGATGGGGAAAATGGAAAATAAAAAGGACTCTCCCTGGCCGCCTCTTTTTCAGTTTCCCTAATTATGAGAGTTTGTGAATTTGTGATTTTCCAACTATTTCATGTGTATGAGTTTATAAAATAATACACAGCATTTCTTAAGGGCAAGAATAGTTGTGTGTATGTGTATAAGTAGTAAGTTGAAATCTGTAGATCTGATTTTTCTATATAGCTTATGGAAAAATCATTCTCCTGAATCTAGAATTTTCATTTTAAAGAAATATTTTCTTCTTAAAGGAGCTGAGAAATATTGAAGTAGAAAAGAAGGTGCTTTTACATAGAAAAAGCCTGAAGATAGTGAGGGACAATTGTTGGGGTGAGATTTAGGGAAAAGGTGCATTAGATTAATATGTTTTCTCTCTGCTTGAGGTTCTAATCAATCAAACAAACAGGACTTCCCAGGCAGTCCAGGGGTTAAGAATCTGAACTTCCACTGCAGGGGCGCAGGTTCACTCCCCAGTCCAAGAACTAAGCTCCTGATGCTCGAGGGGTGGCCAAAACCAAAATTAAACAAGCATTTCTGGAAGACCAACCATGGCCAGACACTGGAGTCGGCGGTTGCAGGAGGTGGGGTGGGAATGAGGGTGCGTTGTGTGCATGCGTGCTCAGTCATGTCTGACTTTTTGCGACCCTGTGGACTGGAGCCCTCCAGGCTTCTCTGTACATGCGATTCTCCAGGCAAGAAAAACTGGAGTGGGTTGCCATTTCCCACTCCAGAGGATCTTCCCGACCCAAGGGATCGAACCTGTGTCTCCTGTATGGTAGGTGGATTCTTTACCACTGAGCCAGGAGGGAAGCCCAGGAAGGAGGATAACAGAGATTAAATGCCTTCTGACACAGTTCCCACCAGGATGACGCTGAGGCTGAGGTGCTCCCAGGGTTACCCAGGCCCCTGAGGACCCCAGACTGGCAGGCACCATCTGTGAGATGGAGTGGAGCTTTCTTTCTATAGACCTATCTTGTCTGAACAGGTTCTAGAAGGATGACTGTGGCTTCATTTGCATCATATGGCACCAAACTTTTAAAAGACCACTCAACAGTGCCAATTTTTGGATATAAATGTTATCTACTTAAGCCACTGCAAGAGAAAGACTTTACCATTATGTCATCAATCATAGGAGAAGGCAATGGCACCCCACTCCAGTACTCTTGCCTGGGAAATCCCATGGAAGGAGGAGCCTGGTAGGCTGCAGTCCATGGGGTTGAGAAGATTCGGACACGACTGAGTGACTTCACTTTCACTTTTCACTTTTATGCATTGGAGAAGGAAATGGCAACCCACTCCACTGTTCTTGCCTGGAGAATCCCAGGGACGGGGAGCCTGGTGGGTCGCACAGAGTTGGACACGACTGAAGCGACTTAGCAGCAGCAGCAGCAGCATCAATCATAAATATTCACAGCTCAACTATTTAATATGACATGCTTATAAGCAAAGCCATTGAAATCCACTTCTTCTGGATTTTAAGACTTGTTCATACAAAGAAAATGAAAAAATATCAAGAGAAGAGCAATGATGGAATTTAGTGATAATCTGTAGAAATCAAACTTCTTTAAAAAACAGGCATAATAATTACTGTATCAGTCAGAACTGTTTTGAGTCTGGATCTAGCTGAAAGTTAAATGGTGGTCCAGTGGCTAAGACTCCATGCTCCCAATGCCAGGGACCTGGGTTTGATGCCTGGTCAGAGAGCGAGGTCCCACATGGCTGCAACTAAGAGTTCACATGCCACAAGTAAAGATCCCATGTGCGGCAACTAAGATCCGGTGCAGCCAGATTAATTAATTTAAAAACAACAATAACTACATTAAAAAAAAAAAAAGTTAAACGGGACTAGAAGTCTGTGTTTGGAGTGGGAATAGGGGATGGAGCTTAATGAATCAAATGAAAAGATGACCAAGCTTTGGGAGGACAGGATCTGGGGCCGCTCCAGTGGCCCAGGCTCTAGAACTAGACACTCAGATGCTGCACCATGAGTTCATTCTCCCCACCGTGAACAGGCTTTGTCACAGGAGGAGAATCCTCGGCTCTGGGAGCACAGGACAACAAAGCTTGTCTTCTTCACCAGCTTAAGCCTGTGAATTCCCCAAGGAAGAACTTGTTTTGGTCTGATCTGAGTGAGAAGCAGTATAATGTGACTGGTTTAGTTGAAATATCTCTCCCTTCTACTAGAACCCCATGGTCTGGTAAAGACCTTGTCTTGGCAGATGGGTGGGTGACAGTGTGGAAAGATAACACAGGAAGTGAACAGTCTACCACAGATGAAGACTCTCCTAGGGCCCAGGGGTTTCACATGCAGTGTTCTGATTAATTATTCCAACAACCATGAAATGCAGGTATTATTGATCCCATCTTAAAGACTGCACAAGTGGTATCTGGCTTTCCTAGCATCATACAATTGGATAAAACTACAGGAGAGACTGGTGGGCTACAGTCCACGGGGTTGCAAAGAGTCGGACACAACTGAGCACCTTCACTCACTCACTCACTCAGTCACTCACAGGAGAGATTTGGACCCAAATGGATCTGATTCCTGAACCCACCCAAGTTCCTTCCACTACCATACTGCCTTTTATAAATTAATTTTTTCCTAAGTACTTTTAAAATTTATTTTTAATTAGAGGATAATTTAATTTTTATTAGAGTATAGTTGCTTTACAATGTTCTGTTAGTTTCTACAGTAAAGCAAAATGAATCAGCAATATATATACATGTATCCCCTCCCTTCTGGACTTCCTTCCCATTCAGGTCATTACAGTGCATTTAATAAGTAGAGTTCCCTGTGCTATACAGTAGGTTCTCATTAGTTATTTATTTTATACATAGTTTCAAACCTCCCAATTCCTCCTCTGCCCCCACGCTGTCTTTAAAAGAAAAAAAATGTCAGGAAGCCTTCATCTAGATTTTAAGAATGGTAAATATGTGGCACATATATATATTCCTACTCTCACATTCTGTATCCATACAGACATTACTGGTTGATCACAGATCCAGACTTCTTGGCACAGCTGTTCAGTCAGGACAGACTGGGACATGAATTGAGACCTCTCTGTAGTAAGTACAATTGAAACACTGTCTGTAGCTCTTTGTGATTCTGAAAAGGCTTGCCTTCTTTCACTACTAACCAAACCTCAGTCATCTTCCTGTGATTTTTTTTTAAGCATTATACCACCGGATGATTGAGGCAGAAATAAATGAAATATTAATGCTTTAGATCAGAATGTGCAAAGCTAGAGGCAACAGCAATACTTTATTCTGAAAAGCATATAACTATGGGCCTTTGATTCTGCTCATTGACATCTAGAATTTAACAAAAGTGTCTGATTAAGAATCAGTGATGGAATTTTAAAAGAGATGGTGTAAAAATTAGCTTAATAACTTTCTTCAAGAATGAAGTTTTGCTTGGTTTCTCTTGTCCATTGAGCTAAAAGGAATTATTCACTGGAGGCTAACATTTAGCTAAGACAGAAATGCAAGGATGGAAATAAAGAAGAAGGGGGGGATGAGAATCATGTCCTATGAGGGATGACATCCTTTCAAGTTTTAATGGGACACAGAAGTGAGAAAAGTGGAGCAAAGTGGAGAAAAGCTGGCAAGTATATTTGAGTGCAAAGCCTGGAGAAAAAAAAAAATAAAGGCTAAAGCCACTAAACCAACTCAGAATATTAATATTTTAAAATACCACTGGAATCAAGATTAGCAATATTTTCCATATATGGTTCAAGTCTAACAGATATATTTATTTAACAATAAATATAGATTCTGGCCCATGTGACCTGGGTTTTAAAATAAATCAGGAAAAACTGAGGGACCGGACAAAAATAAATGTTAATAAAATCTGCCTAGCTCTTCTCTTTTGTCCACTTTGCTTGGTTTTTATGGAAACCTATTTTGCTGCCAGAATCATGTTTCTATTTGATACAGGTCAATTTTTATATTCTCCCAGAGTTATAATGGAGAATGCAATAGATCAATGAGAAATAAATATGGGAATTATAATTCCTACAAACCAAACAGAATTGTATTTCTCTGAAAAGTACTTGCAATTATATGGTATTAACACTATCTAGGTGATTATTCACCTAGATACTTCTGTATCTGTTCAGCTTCTTTATTATTTTATCATGAATTACTTCCTCTGAATAACAAAAACAATTGATGCTTCTACAAGCATTTAAAGTTCATTTATTTGAAAAGCACAAGTTTTATTGATATAAAAAGCTCAGACTCACCAGGACATACTTCTTGGTGCCCCACTGCAGATGGTGATTGCAGCCATGAAATTAAAAGATGCTTATTCCTTGGAAGGAAAGTTATGACCAACCTAGATAGCATATTGAAAAGACATTACTCTGCCAACAAAGGTCCGTCTAGTCAAGGCTATTGTTTTTCCTGTGGTCATGTATGGATGTGAGAGTTGGACTGTGAAGAAAGCTGAGCGCCGAAGAATTGATGCTTTTGAACTGTGGTGTTGGAGAAGACTCTTGAGAGTCCCTTGGACTGCAAGGAGATCCAACCAGTCCATTCTGAAGGAGATCAGCCCTGGGATTTCTTTGGAAGAAATGATGCTAAAGCTGAAACTCCAGTACTTTGGCCACCTCATGCGAAGAGTTGACTCATTGGAAAAGACTCTGATGCTGGGAAGGATTGGGAGCAGGAGGAGAAGGGGATGACAGAGGATGAGATGGTTGGATGGCATCACCAACTCGATGGACGTGAGTCTGAGTGAACTCCGGGAGATGGTGATGGACAGGCAGGCCTGGTGTGCTGCAATTCATGGGGTCGCAAAGAGTCGGACACAACTGAGCGACTGAACTGACTGACGGACTGACTGACTCTTTCTTTTCTATGTTGTTCACACCTGCCCATGCTTCTGACCCCTGGCTACAATGTTTCTGAAACTCTCTCTTTTCACTTTGATCACTATTTCCTCACTCATAACTCTTTAGTTGAAATGCAACCACAACACTGGTAACAAAGTTTTGGAAGAGATTGGCATAATCCCAAAATGTTCAGAATCCAGATATCAGAAGAGAAAGGAAGAGGAAGATGCAATTCTAAAAAAAAAAAAAAGACCATCAGTGAGATGGGAATATAAGAAAGATTCTGGGGACCTCCCTGGTGGTCTGGTGGCTAAGACTCCATGCTCCCAGTGCAGGGGGCCTGGGTTTAATCCCTGGCCAGGGAACTAAATCCCACGTGCAGCAACTAAGAGTTCACATGCCACAATTAAGACCCAGTGCAATCAAATAAACAAGTATTTAAGAAAAGAAAAGAAATAGTCACTCTCCCATAACAAAAAAAAAAAGAAGAAGGATTCTGCTTGGCTTTAAGATGGTAGAAGGGGCCATGAACCAAGGAAAGTAGGCAGCCACTAGGAGGTGAAAGAGGCAAGAAAGGAGATTCTCCAGCATCTCCAGAAAGGAATTATAACCTTGAACTTGGCTCAGTGAGATACGTGTTGGACTTCTGACAGACAGAACTGTAAGAAAACCAACGTGTGTTGCTTTAAGCCACTAAGTTTGTGGTTCTTTGTTAAAGCATCAGTAGGAAACTAGTACATCTTTGTCTGGTCACCACAAATTAAAATACAACCAAATGTCACCATAATCTAGTCCTGACTAGGACTCCACTCCAGTAATTAAGTACGAGGAGAATGTGGCCCCCCCACCAGCCTCTAAGGAGCCACACATGGGACAGTGCTGAGTGTCACTAAGAGATCCCCAAGCTTCCAGCGTCCAAGCTGAGCAGGTGCCCCCAGCAAGCCCTTGGCTTTGCAGTGAGTCGCAATGCCGTGGTATCGACACTCTCTAGGAGGGTAAGTACCTCTTCAACATCTTTATTATCTTATCCACGGATGTGAAACTTCTACAGCAAGCTCCTCCATCTGCACTGGGAATTGAATTCCAAGCCCTCCTCTGCAGGCAGTTCCTGCTGGGACCGTCAGCACACAGTTCCGTCACCCATCAACGCCCAGACAACCTCCTCTACTGCCAGGGTGCCATCTGCTAACCACCCCCTCTCCCACCACTCCAGGGTGTTCCCTACCCTGAACTTTCTTCCTGCTTCTTTGAGCCACCACAAGCCACAGGAGGAAGCCAGAAAGACACTGTTGTACTTCAGAGGATGTGCTGCGCTAAATTGCAGGTGGCTGTAGTGACAAAGAACATGCCTGCCAATGCAAGAGACTTAAGAGACACAAGTTCAATCCCTGGGTCAGGAAGACCCCCTGGAGAAGGGCATGGCAACCCACTCCAGTATTCTTGCCTGGAGAATCCCATGGACTGAAGACTCTGGCAGGCTACAGTCCATGGCATCCCTAAGAAGTGACTTAGCACGCGTGCAGACTGCAAGTTCAAGTCACTGTTCTGGGGCAGGGCTGACAACCAGCTTAAATGCTAAACATAAAGCAAAGACACACTGTACCTGAGAAGAAATGAGCTGCCTTAAGTGGTTCACCTGGAGTTGACAGCAGCTCCCAGAGGATGGAGGACCCACAGTTAGCTAGGCTACAGGATGAAGGAGAAGATGCTGTGGACCACACATTAAAATATCTACAGAATGTTAAGGGAGAAACTTCCTCTTTCTGAATATAACACTTAAATACATTTTCATTTTCCACATATAAAATGTACTAGTGGTCATAGTAGTAGTAGCACACGTGGGCTTCCCTGGTGGCTCAGTTGGTAAAGAATCTGCCTGCAATGCGGGAGACCTGGGTTTGATTCCCTGGATTGAGAAGATCCCCTGGATGAGGGCATGGCAATCCACTTGCCTGGAGAATCCCAAGGACAGAGGAGCCTGATGGGCTATAGTCCACGGGGTTGCAAAGAATCGAACTCGACTGAGCATGCATGTACTGCTACTGTGCTATGTCCACAGAATTCTCCAGGTAAGAACACTGGAGTGGGTTGCCATTTCCTCCTCCAGGGGAATCTTCCCAACCCAGGGATTGAACCCACGTCTCATGCACTGCAGGTAGATTTTTTTTTTTTTTACTGCTGAGCCACCTGGGAAGCCCATATAAAATATATTAACCTATAGAATTCTGTACAGGAACTAACTGACCTTTCACTTGTAACACAACCTTCCACTTGTAACATTTGGCCATTTTCTCCTCTGATGGACTTCAGTCTAGGTTGATGGTCTAACACACGGGAAGCCTCATTGTGGTACAACAGACCCTCAGAAGTCCACATCCCAGTCCCAGGAGCCTGGGAATATGTCACTTGCTTGCCCAAACAGGCTTTGCAGATGGGATTAAGTTAAAGATCTCAAGATGGGAGATTATCTTGAATTACTTGGGTGGGCCCTACATATAGTCATAAGGATCCTTATAAGAGGGAGACGGGAGGATGGGAGTCAGAGAGGGAGACGTGACTACGGAAGCAGAGGTCAGGACGGGCAGGACCAGAAGCCAAGAAATGCAGGAAAAGGCAAGAAAAGGATATTTCCCTAGAGTCTCCAGAAGGAATGCAGCCCTGCTGACCCATTTTGGATTTCCGGTCTCTGGAAATGTAAGGGAATAGGTCTGTGTCATTTTAAACCACAAAATTTGTGGAAACTTGTTACAGCAGCCAAAAGCAACTAATACACTGAGTATGGTGCGTAGGGCATTCTGTGTGATCTGCACAAGGCAAAATGTCAATAAACAGTAGGCGTCAGAAGAGCATTAATATTAAGCAGCTCCTAATTGGGCTTCCCAGGTGGCTCAGGGGTAAAGAATCTGCTTGCAATGCAGAAGATAATGGTTCAATCCCTGGGTCAGGAAGATCCCCTGGAGGAGGAAATGGCAACCCACTCCAGTATTCTTACCTGGAGAATCTCGTGGACATAGAAGCCTGGTGGGTTATATAGTTCATGGAGTTGCAAAAGAGCTGGACACAACTTAGGCACTAAACAACAACAATCATTTATATTACACATAAAATAAACACAAGAAACAATAACTAAGTTCAGATTTAAACTCTCCAGTATGAGGTTTTAGGGTATTTAAAAAAACTGGGTCTGATCTTAGGATCCAGTGGTTTAAATCCTATCATTTTCCACTCGTTTCTTCCACTTTATTTTTCTTTCTTTATACCATTCTCCTTGTACTCGCAAGGTCAAAGTTGGTGGTCTAAAATTATCCTTTTTCTTGTCTTAGAGTCATGCCCAGTCAGGAGAAAGCTCTGCTGTGGTTTTCAGCTCCCAGAAACCCCACGGGGCTGCTTAGGCAGCTATGGATGGCGTCTGCTTTATTTTGAGGTGGAGTCCTGTTGCGAGGGTGGGAAAGCAGTTCTCACAGGGCTGGTCAGGGGGCCGGGGGAGGGGAGGGACCGCCCTGCCTCTCCCTGTGTGCCGGGGTCGCTGTTCTCACCCACAACTGTCACAGTCACAGAATAAGCCTAGACAGTCCCTTTTGGGGGCTGCTGTCAAGGACTAGGGCCTGCGGGGTGGGGCGGGAGGGTGGGGGGCTCCTCCGGCTGTCGGTCATTTCAGATGAGCATCTTCTAAATGGCAACTCTCACCACTGGGGGTCCCTCTTCACAACAGGCTTGTCTGGAACACCTAATAGCAACCCTAAAAGGCTTGCTATCTGCTGATTTTCTTCCCAGCAAAGTGACACGGAGGCATTTTTCTTCAAGCTTGGCACTGAACCACATTGACATCTTTATGCGAGCGAGCACAAAACACTCTCTCAGGGAATTCCCTGATGGTTCGGTGGTTAACAATCTGCCCTGCAATGCAAGGGACAAGGGTTTGATCCCTGGTCGGGGAACTAAGATCCCACACACAGCGGGGCAGTTAAGGCTACCTGCTGCAACTACTGAGCCTTTGAGACACAACGAAGGTCCTGAGTGTCGCAGTTAAGACCCTCCACAGCCAAACAATAAATAAATATTAAAAAAAAAATTATCCTGAACTTGAAAACCCCTTCCTCCCACTCATTCTTCAAGCACCAAATCTTTGTTGTTGTTGTTCGGTCGCTAAGTTGTGTCCGACTCTGTGAGCCCCTGGACTATACAGCATGCCAGGCTTCCCTGTTCTCCACTGTCTCCTGGAGTTTGCTCAAATTCATGACCATTGAGTTGGTGATGCCATCCAACCATCTCATCCTCTGCTGCCCCCTTCTCCTGCCCTCAATCTTTCCCAGCATCAGGGTCTTTCCCAGTGAATCAGCTCTTTGCCTCGGGTAGTCAAAGTACTGGAGCTTCACATTCAGCATCAGTCCTTCCAAAGAATATTCCAAATTTTGAGAACGTTTCTAATTGCTCCAGCTTGTATCTCTCCCACCCTGAACATCTTTAACACCCTGAATATCTCTAAATTTGTTTTTCTTAATTTTCTGTTAAAATTACAATTTAAGATAATCACAATCTGTCTATAGTAGGTCGAGTGTTTTGAACACTTTTCCCATTGATATGACATCAACAATAACAATCCATCAGGGCCACCACAGAGAGCTGGACGGGCCCTGTGTTTGCTCTGGTTAAGTCCTGTCACCAACATTCACTAAGTGTGCATGATGTGCAAGACACAATGCCCTGTGTACCATGAGGATCAAACTGTACCTTTATTCCCCATAAAACATTACTAGTTTTATTTTATAGACAGGACACTGGCGTTCTGAGAGGTAAATTGTGCAAAATTACATAGCCTCTAAGCTGTAAGTACAGTCACAGATGTAGAAAACAAACTTAAGGCTACTGATCAGAGAAGGGGGAAGGAGGGATAGACTGGGAGATTGGGATTGATGCATACCCACTACAATATATAAAGTAGACAACCAATAAGGACCTACGGTATAGCACAGGAAACTCTACTCAATACTCTGTGATAACCTGTATTGGGAAAAGAATCTAAAAAAGAGGGGATAGATGTATATGTGTAAGTGATATATGTATATGTATAACCGATTCACTTTGCAGTACACCTGAAACTAACACTACATTTTAAATCAAATATACTCCAGCAAATTAAAAAAAAAAAAAAACAAATGGACAAAGGCCCATGGTGGCGGGGGAAACTTCACAAACACTGGAAAGATTTGGATAGTTAAATATTGTCAAAAATATTCGTGAAAATAAGTAGGTGTGGGAGTGTTGCTAATGGGTGAGACTGTTCGTGTGTGAGCACAGTGGGAAATGGAGAATCTCTGTACCTTCTCTTCCACTTTTGCTGTAAACTTAAAACTGCTCTAAGAAACAGTCTTTGAAGAAATAAGCAGAAATAGTTCAGCATATTCTACTTAGCACAATCTAAACTCTCCAAGGGTGGAGTGAAAATGTTCTATGATATCATAACAGGACCCTGAAGATGCTTGAGAATATATTCATTGTTTAACTGCGATATTATTAATTTCCTTCATTGGATCCTCGATTTACTTAGACCTTATGTCCTAAAATGCCACTCATTTGAGCACCTGACTCTCAGACTATGCAGGCTCTCCCTCCTGTCGCTCATTTGCTGACCCCTGACCTGGGCTGAATCAGTTCCCACGTGTCCGATGTGTGATGAAACAACAGAAGTATTACTGATGGGCAGCCCTCCCGGGCCCACCTTTGCACATGGGGTTAAATGTGGAGCGTGTCCACTTGTGTTCTTCTGACACCTCTTTAGGAATGTTACTTTTCGGGCTTCCCTGGTGGCTCGGTGGTAAAGAATCCACCTGCCAATGTGGGAGACACGAATTCTATCTCTGATCTGGGAAGATCCCACATTCCGCAGGGCAACTAAGCCCCTGTGTCACAACTACTGAACCTGCGCTCTAGAGCCTGGGAGCCGCAACTACGGAAGCACTCTTTCCTTAGAGCCCATGCTCTGCAACAGGAGAAGCTACAAGAAGCCCATGTACCACAATAGAGAAGCCCCTGCTCGTCACAGCTAGAGCAAAGTCTGTGCATCAGCAAAGACCAGCACAGCCAGAAATAAATAATAAATAAAATTACACACACATATATATATGTAAAAGAATGCTACTTTTCTAGTGAGAAATCATCCGCCGTTTAATTTTCATGACTACGACATGGAAGCACCGACTGATGGCAGCGTGTGGACCAAGGGGCACTGTTTCACTCTGAAGATAAATGTACACACGCTCATTAAGGCTATTAATGTCATCACTGTAGTCTCCGATTTTTTCCTGGGCCGGCTAGACTCTCTCCAGGAGCCATTAGTTCTTTCATGCGAGGTGCTCAAGAGCATAATTATCCATCTTGTCAGGAGAGCCAATTAATGACATGACGTGGCCCCTCCCTCAAAATGGTTTTGTTTCCTTTGCTTGTACCCAAGGTAAAAAAGAAAAGAAAAACAAAATGAATGACTTTCTTCATGTCCATATCACCTTTCTGGCAATCACGGACTTACTGATTTACATATGAAACTATCAGGAACTTGATACTATACACAGTTTTCTCCATATGCAGTGAAAAAGAATGACTCTAGTATGTGTAATTTTGTTTTGTTTTGTTTTTAGTATGTGTAATTTTGAATGACACTTATTTGAAAAGTGAAAACACATTTTATACTATTGCATTCAACACCGAAAACAACATAGTATATAAAATAGATTTAAGCAGAGACTATAAACCAGGAGACACTGAACTTGAATAGAATGTGTATCTAGGTATTGTGTGAAAATTGTATAAATTTTAATTATGTTGAAAACTCTGCAACACAAAAAATAAGCCCTAGTATATAGATTTTAATTAACAATGTAATGACATTGGTTTATCAATTCTAACAAATATGGTATGTTAATGCAAGATGATATTAATAAAGGAAAATCGAGAGTGAAATGAGAACTTTCTCTACTATCCACACAAACTTCTGTTAATCTAAAACTGCTCTAATAAATAAAGTTGATTAATTAAAAAATACACACAATTCTTATATGCAACTAAAAAATAAATTTAAACAGAAATTCTTGCTTATACATTTCTTCTTAAAGGCTAAATGGTTGATATTTCTGAAGTCTGACCTCATAAATGACACTAAAAGGCAGAGAAGGAGAGCCAGCTCTTAATTTCTTAAACTTCCTATCAAGCTTCATACAAAGCCAAGTAACCTTCATAAGGGAAAGTAAGGGAAGGAGAAAACATTTTAAAACCATTTTCACAATTGGCTGACATTTAGAACAATCTAAAGCGGAAGAAACCTAATATCCATGTATCAATTTCAGATTAAGATTTAGACGCAAGGTGCAATGTTGCCAGGGTGAATTCTATAAGATAATGCACAAGAGGAGCCAGGCGGGTGAATAATTGATCTACGTCTAAGATTAGAAAAGCTACTTTACAGGCCGTTCCTGTGTGACAGGCACTACAAGGTCTCAGATGAGCAAGTGATGGGCCTGACGGCATCCCGGGCCATCTTGTGTGCCCGGTTCTATGCTCGTCACCACACAGAACAGAGACTGAAAAAGCAGACAGCTTTGTGTTAAATGATGCCGGTTATATGATACTGTTCACGATGCAATAAAGAGGCAATTAAAGAAGGGGTAGAAACGGTGGTGCTCTGAGCTCAGAGCATGCTCAGGTATGCATCTCCCTGCAAACTCACAGCTGCTCTGGGGACCCTTTACTGCACCTGCAGAAACTGTCTCAGATGAGTGACTGCCTGAGTGGATGTGTCTCACTGGCACAGAGCAAAGGACCCAAGCCTTATGCCTCATCTTTCCCTAGATCCTAAGTCCCTCTTGTCAGTATGCTTTGGAGATGTTTTCGTGTCAACCCTTAGTTTTAGACAAATGGTACTTTTGATGCACTGAAAGCAAAGCCAACACCCCCTTCCAATCCCCAGCTAAACAGAGGTTTGTTCCATTCCATGAGCAAAGGTATAGAAAGTGTCTTTAAAGGTGGAATGTCTTCCTTTTATATTTTAAGCAGATCAGGAGATGCGACAAGAAGTCCTGGTCACAAGGATGTTTATCTTCACTTGCTTCTACCTGTTGGACTGCTCTGGTTTGTCATGCCCTCATTAGGCGCAAAGAATATGCTGAATACCAAAGACGAGCAAATGGAGAATTAACAGTGCACAAGCAACCCATAGCCCTGCCACTATCACAGGAGATGGCAAAGCTGAAGAACTCTTATGCCAATTATCTATTAATGTTTATGTATTATATTTCCATTATATAATATATTACCTATTATATATATCTATCAATATTTATGCACAAGAGAAAGGGCTGGAAACCTGGCCTTGTTGTGTTCCTTTTCATTTAACCTCCTCGTGACTCTGAGTTCTGTCTTAAGGAAATGAATTGCCATATCTGTTTTTTTTTTTTTTGCCATATCTGTTAATGACGTTTTCCAAATACTCTGGGCACTGACACGAAGGTTGGCATCTAAGAGGCGACCATGGTAGCACGGAGCGTGCTGGCAGCAGCTGGCCGCAGAGTTAGCTGCTTGAGTGCCTGGTGCTTAGTAGGAGCTTCACTGTGCGATGGTTTGTTCACTGATGCCACTGAACTGCTGTAGTGCACTGCGCCTGCCCCTGAGGCATTCAGTCATTCAGCCACATTCTTGAGGAGTTTAGGGGCTTCTCCCATACTGACTTGCCTCAATTAATCCGCAGGCAGATGGATACCTGCCAAAGATTCAGCCTGGCAAATCCTACTCAGGCAGGACCATATACCAAAGCACAGCATGCATTGTGCACTGACAACAGACGTTCATTTCGAACATTAAACTGAGCAACACTTAAAAATAGCAACAGGAATTAAGTGGCCATGATGACATGCCATGTCTCTGCTGCTTCCTTATCACCATTCCTGGCTTTCCCCTCAGTCATCCTGCAAGAACTAAGGGTTCAAAGATAGCCCAACCACTCACGAATGTGTGATCTGGCCTTGAGAAAAGAAGAAAGCATTTGGAGGTTGCAGAAAAGGAGGCAGAACCCAAAGTGAACGAGGCCGCAGGCATGGGGGTGGCTCAGCAGGCAGGGGGCCTCCTGAGTTGCGACTGCCAACCCCTGCTTCCCCACAGCCCATGATGAGACAGGCATGGTTTCTGCATAGAAGACACAGGACACAAAGTATACACACACAGGCGCATGCAAACACACAGACTTATATAAATGCACAGCAACATCTGGGCCAGCTGTAGACTTTGCTCCCCAGCAGGCAACTCAGACACCAAGACTGACCCCAGGGCAAACAGAAGCTCCTTGTGATTTACTGAAATCAGCAAGGGGAGGGGCTGGGGTGCTCCATCTGGACACCTTGTTTAGGGCTGCACTTGAAGAAAAGGGGTGGTTTGCTTGTGGTAGTGCAACTGGACACACTACTTTCCCTTTTTTTTTTAATATTTATTTTTGGCTGCACTGGGTCTTTGTTGCTGTGCGAGCTTTCTCTAGTTGTGGTGAGAGGGGCTACTCTCTAGTTGCGGTGCGCAGGCTTCAGTAATTGTGGCTCCCAGGTTCTAGAGTACAGCCTCTATAGCTGTGGAGCACAGGCAGGTGGGATCTTCCCAGACCAGGAATCGAACCTGTGTTCCCTGCATTGCAAGGCGGATTCTTAGTCACTGAACCCCCAGGGAAATCTCTGGACATGCTACTTTCTTTCTTCCCTTTCCCTCTCATTAGTTCATTCGCCTCATTATTCATGCGTGCTGCTGCTGCTGCTAAGTTGCTTTAGTCGTGTCTGACTCTGTGATACCCCACAGACGGCAGCCCACCAGGCTCCCCGTCCCTGGGATTCTCCAGGCAAGAACACTGGAGTGGGTTGCCATTTCCTTCTCCAATGCATGAAAGTGAAAAGTGAAAGTGAAGTTGCTCAGTCATGTCCGACTCTTCTCGACCCCATGGACTGCAGCCTACCAGGCTCCTCTGCCCGTGAGATTTTCCAGGCAGGAGTACTGGAGTGGGGTGCCATTGCCTTCTCCGTATTTGTGCATAATTCTGAACAAAATACTGTGCTAGGATAGCTTCGAAACCAGTGATCATGAAACGGTTAAAGAGAAAAACATAAACGTCTCGAGTAACGCATCCAGAACAGGTGGATTGTGGGAGGTATTATAAGGTTGGGTTCATCCTCAAAAGGGTTCTCTTCTGCCAAAAACTGGATCAAGATATGAACCTCAAACACTTCTCAATTGTCACAGCCCAAGAAGCAAGATTAGACAGAAGCATACTTCCAGAGAGAGAGAGAGAGAGAAAGGGAGACAGAAACAGAAAGAGAGATGGGTGTGCATTCCTGCTATGAGAAATAGCTGAGCAGGCATTTCCCAGAATGTTCTGAAATCTGTGTGGATAAATTTATGTAACAGTAGAACCTCCAAGTACAGGTAGTAACTAGATCCTCTAAGGTCTGAACTGAAGCACCGTGAGGTAGAAGTGTCTCTGCAGCCTGTCACAGGGGATCCAACAGAGCGTCCACCCAGACACTAGATAAATGTGATGGCGCAGGAAGGGATAAGAAATCTGAACCATAAACAAGGAGAGGATCTGTGCCGCCTGGGATGCTGATGCTCTCTGAGCCTCTAGGACAGCAAGGAACCGGGGCATCACGGGTAAGGCAGGGTGAGGAGGACCACGGGGTAAGAGTTACCTGTTTTTGTTAGGAAAACCATGATTCAACTTTTCTCAGGTAAATCTTTCTTTGGGAAACCTGAGCCAAAGAATTTCGACAAACAGCTTTCTTGATTCCCAAATTCCCATTGAGGTGCAGGTGCTCAGGGAACAGAACTAATCAAAAACAGCCTCGCTCATTATTTAGTCTTGCTGAGGGCCCTACATATTACACTGGGAGCCGTGGAAAATACACTGAGGGGTAAGAAATGGGCTCTACCTCCGGGCCCCACCCCACCACTGAACAGGACAAGTGAACAGTTTATACAAATAACGATAATTGGGTGTTGAACTGGGAAGTCCCAAGAAAGAAATGCAGATCAAGCACTGTGAGAATCGCTTAGGAGGATAAATGACTTCTGGCTGGAGGCTAAAGCAGGGCACTCCTGGAGGCCAGAAGTCTGTGGCCAAGAAGGCGAATCAAGAAGGCTTAGAGCCAGGGCTTGGAGTGACACGGCTCGGAGCTGAGTCCTGGCTCCTCCATCCCAGGCAATTCACCAAACTGCTCCAAGCCCCAGCTACTGCAGTTGGTCGATGCAGACAAGAACAACGGACGCAGCCCTCCAGTGCTACAAGCATTGCTCTATGGAAAGAACAGCGTCTGGCACTTGGTGGACAGGCTCAATTAACGTTAGCTGCTACTAATGTTCTTAATGAGGCCTTGGCTGGACCTGGCCTCAAAGGCTAGACATTATTTTGAATTGTTGGCATGGAGGTCAGGCTGTGAAGGGGAAGCTGTGACAAAAGCCATGGCAGGAGAGGGTGGTGTGACATGTCCTCGCTACCGCCCCGCCTCCCATCTCTCCCCTCCATCCGGCAGCTCTGCTAAAGCAAACGTGATGCTATGGTTGGAATGAGAAGTGTTTTGTGTCCTTGCATGACCTCATGGCAGCTTGTTCCTCCCGCACGTGTGAGTGAGCATGGAGGTAAGGCAGAGAAAGGATTAACATGGTCCAACCTCTGTGCACATGGGCTGCTAGTGTCCAGTGACATTCCTATAGTGGCCACGCAGGTCAGTCACCGCCCTCAGGATGTAAAACGTAAGACTCCTCCTGAGCACGGTGCCCTCTCTCAGGGTTCCAACAGGAAACAAGTGGTGATTATTAGGACTCTATTATGCTGGAGTCCAGCCCGGCAGGGCTCGTAATCTCCTCTAAAGAGCTACAGGCTTTAGAACAAGTGAGTATAAAAAAGCAAGAGCCTTTCACATTCTGGAATCCCATTCTCAGTGTCTTTCAGTCAAGTTACAGTTTCGAACCAGTGGGCGGTTCAACAAGGTCATTGCCGGATTGCTTCCAACTTGAAGGAACCATGTAATGTGAATTCAGTCAACGCAGGTGTGTTATCTGTTTCTGAAGGACATTCAATGTGGGATTAAAATGGAAGGATCAACAGTTCTTTGCTTTTTTCTTCAATTTCCACCCCCAAAACACAGGTCTGGATAATTATCAAAACCAGTAGGAATATTTCACAGGAGTCTGTGAAGGCTCTTGGTTCAATTCCATTCAACTCCTATTGACTGGTGTCAATGCACAGAGTCGTACTAGGGATGCAACAGTGCCTAGGAAAGTCGCTGACTTTCCATGTTTTACGATCTAACTGAAGAGACAACTAAGCACACAAGAGAAACTGCTGAAGCACACTGGCAAAAAGCTCAGACACCCGAGCTAGGGAGTTGCTGCATGCCATTGTTCAAATGACTGAATCTTCCTGTGCCTCAGTTTATCTCTAAAAAGATACAGTTGTTTCTACCTCCCTCATAGAGTGGTTGTGAGGATGAATTAAGTCCCTATGCAAAGTACTTAGAGCCTGGCACAGAGTATCAGTTATTAACTATTGTTATTCCAGCTACAAAGAGGTTTAAGCTGCAACCCCCTCAGTGTGGCAGATGGGCCATTCTGAGGTTCAGCTCCTGCTCCTCCACCAACACAGACTCAGCACCAGCCATATCTGACTCTATTGCAGAGAAGAAGCCAATTCTGACTCCATGTTGGAACTGTTCCTCGGACTTGCTTTTCCTTGCTTTTGTTATTGTAATCACACAGAATGGCCTGCCTCAGAGAACCCTGCCCCTCTGGCTGACTGTAAACTAAAGTGCTTTTTTCAGAACCCTGTCCCCCTGTAAATGGCAGGAAGGAAGAAATTAACACATCCCCTGCCTGAGACTTGCCATTCTAGGAGATGTTTACAGGATAAATGGCCTTATCACTTTGCTTCCTCACCTACTCTTCCATCTCTGATCTGTGAAAGAAAATCTGGCACCCAGACCTCTGTAAGAGGGTAATTTTGAGGCACTAGCCTGCCATCTTCTTGGTCAGCCGACTCCCCTATTAAAGTCTTTTCCTTGCTGCAATCCCCCATCTCTTGGATTCATTGGCCCCTCCTGCGGCAAGCAGAGTGAGCTTGGACTTGGTAGTTAGTCGCTCAGTCCTGTCTGACTCTCTGCGACCCCAAGGACTGTAGCCCACCAGGCTCCTCTGTCCATGGGATTCTCCATATAAGAATACTGGAGTGGGTAGCCATTTCCTTCTCCAGGGGATCTTCTCGACCCAGGTTTCCCGTATTGCAGGCAGATTCTTTACTGTCTGAGCCACCAGGGCAGCCCCAAGGGCAAGTTAACCTGACTTCAAATCCCGTTCCATCACTGGAGAGATTATTTACCATAACTAGCTCTTATCCTGGAGAAGGCAATGGCACCCCACTCCAGTACTCTTGCCTGGAAAATCCCATGGATGGAGGAGCCTGGTGGGCTGCAGTCCACGGGGTCGCTAAGAGTCGGACACGACTGAGTGACTTCATTTTCACTTTTCACTTGCATGCATTGGAGAAGGAAATGGCAACCCACTCCAGTGTTCTTGCCTGGAGAATCCCAGGGACGGGGGAGCCTGGTGGGCTGCCGTCTATGGGGTCTCGCAGAGTTGGACACGACTGAAGTGACTTAGCAGTAGCAGCAGCTCTTATCTTACAAAACATTACTAGTTCCTTATTCGTTTGTCTCCCCCAAGTTGACTGAGCTACAGTGAGGCAGAGACTTGTGTTTGATTCATTTTTGTGCCCTGGACTGCCTAGCATGGGACATTTGCTCAGTAAATGGCTGTTGAATGAATGAATGAATGAACACTTATTGCCAGCAGGAGCATCATAGAGATGTGAACACAGGGACAGTGTGGTTGACGGGATAGGGAGCTTGAGGACTAACATGTGAATGTCATATGAGGGGTATGTCACCAAGAGTGTAGATGTGGGGCTCAGAATCAGGGTTCAAACCCCAGGGCGATGGAGAGACAATGGAAGTTTTTGACCAGGTGATAAATAATGAGGGGACTTCCCTGGTAGCTCAGGTGGCAAAGAATCTACCTGCAATACAGAAGTCCCAGGTTCAATCCCTGGTTGGGAAGATCCCCTGGAGAAGGGAACCCAACCTGCTTCCCAGGTGGCTCAGGGGGTCAAGAATCTGCCTGCCAATGCAGGAGATGTGGGTTGGAGCCTGACAGGTTACAGTCCATAGGGTCGAAAAGAGTTGGACACTACTGAGCACGCGCGCGCACGCGCGCACACACACACACACACAGACACACACACACACCCCCAAACGATAGGACTGACTGTAGGAGGGGAAGTAAAGGGCCAGATCTAGGAAGCATTGAGGAGGAAGATTTTATAGAACCTGAAAATTTGATGGATTGGGGGGGAAAGGTAGAGTCATTAGTGATGAAGTGAGTGATGGTGCCAGGAAAAAGTTTACAGAAAAGATGTAGAGTCTTTTTCACAATAAATCTGTTTTGGTTGCAATTCCATTTTTAAAAACTTTCTTTACCATTGACAAAAATAATATATTTTTACTGTAGAAAATCTGAAATAGGCAGAAAAGTATAAAGAAAACTGAAAGCATCTGTAATCTGGCCATGCAGAGATAACTGTTTCTAACGTATTTGACAACTGTCATGTAATCTCTTTTCAATGCATATATATATAGGAAAGATTGAAGGCAGGAGAAGGGGACAACAGAGGATGAGATGGTTGGATGGCATCACCGACTCAATGGACAGGAGTTTGGGCAGGCTCTGGGAGTTGGTGATGGACAGGGAAGCCTGGCATGCTGCAGTCCATGGGGGTCACAAAGAGTCAGACACAACTGAGCAATGGAAATGTATATATTTGCCAGGTTACATCTTGGTATATGGGTGTACACATTCACACAATTACACATTATATAAATGTGCACAATTCACACTGAACACTTTAATAAATGTTCTTAGGACTCCTGATTTTTAACACTGTCATCAGTGAATCATAATTCATATAATTCCCTATCGTTGTTCACCTGGGTTAACTTCAATTTCTCACTGCTACAAATAATGCTGATGGAAACATCCTTACACATAAATTTTTACTGGTATTTCTAATTATTTCCTTAGAAAAGATCCTAAGTCCTAAAGTGTATGATCACATTTAAAGCTTTAAGTATCTGTTGCTAAATAGCTTTCCAGAAAGGCTATTTTAATTTATACTCCTCCCAGCAATATATGAATGCCAGTATTAAATGTTATCTTTTTAAAAAAGAATTGCCAGTTTAATAGTAGAAATAATCTCCATCTTATTTAAGTTTGCATATCTTTAATTTCTAGAGATAATGACTTTTTTACACTAACTAGTGACTTACATTTCTTCTTTTGTAAAGAAAAATCATGTCCCTAGTTATGTCCTATGGGCTTCCTAGGTGGCTCAGTGATAAAGAATCCACCTGCCAATGCAGAAGACACAAGTTCAATCCCTGGTCGGGAAGATGCCCTGAAGAAGGAAATGACAACCCACTCCAGTATTCTTGCCTGGGAAATCCATGGACAGAGGAGCCTGGGGTCACAAAGAGTTGGACATGACTTAGCAACTAAATAACAAATCATGTCCTGTGTCCATTATTTTCTAGGAGTGGTAAAGGTTTTTATAATTGATTACCGATTTATTTATATATTAACGCTTTGTTGATCATACTCACTGCAAAATCTTTCCTAAAATGTTGCTTTATATTTTTGATATGTAGAGATTATTTGCAGTTAAATTTATCAGTTTATCAATTTTTCTTCTGCAGCATTTTCCTGGCATTTATGCCTCTCCCAAACTAATTTTCCAAGTTTATTTCCTTCTTGATTTTTATGGTTTTATTTGCTACACTCAACTCACTTAATCCATCCTGAATTTATTTTAGTGCATGATGTAACTGAAAGCTCTCCCAACAACGGGAAGAATCGATCTGTAAGTAGCAACGCACAAGGCATGTGCTGTGTTCATTTTTAAAACATAAGGGTGGATAAACTGGACCATCTGCGATGCAGAACTAGTACAGAATCTCATTTACTTTCTCGGCTTCAAGATAATGTCGTCTTCAACAATGAGACTCGGTACAGCACATGACAGACAAGGGAGAGTTTGCTTTCCTAAGAAAGCAAATCTCTAGAGAACGAAGAAATTCAATCACTTATGCTTTCTCCTCTAATTGCTGAAATCTGGCTGCTTTGAAGAGCAGACATTCACATAGCTCCTGAGCCAGTCAAGGTCACCTGGAGATGCTGCTCCTGGGGGTGGGGCACTGCCGTCCTGAGACTAGATATCCTACTGGGGTGTCAGATTCCCTTCCCACCTCACTTTTCTCTGAGACCAAGAGAAGATGAATCTGACTCCAAGGGCATTTCAGCATACACGCAAGACCGCTTTGAAATAAAACCGTCAGTATCATAATGACAACAAAGTGAAACAAACTCGCTCAGGGACGGAGACAAACTTTTACATTCAGTCGACCGTTCAACTGAACTGAGGAATGATCACACTGGGCAGCCGTTCAGCAAGGACCTCACGTATTTCCTGCATTACCTGGAAGTTTCTATCTCAATAACACACTCATTCCCCAGAGTATAATGAATTCAGCCCGGATTAACCCAGCATACATTCTTTCTCATACATACTTCATTTCATCCTCTTAACTACTGGTCAGTTGCTTCGAGGGACACTGCACGGCACGTGTGGGAAATGAGGCACCGAGACCTCAGAGAACTTCTCAAGATCTCAGTCTCCTGGTGCCCACCTTTAGGTCCTTCCTTTCACTTTTGTGCTACGTCAGAAAACACTGCAAACAGTCTGGGATAGTTTTAACACATTATTGACAGGGGGATTTTTGCAGAAACTGATGCCTGTGGTGTTAATTTTCTCTGACCAACAATGTGTTAAAAGCTCCAGAGTAGTATGTTGTGACCTTGGATAAGTCATTTAACCTTCCTAGGTATTTTTTTTTTAATGTTTTTAATTGTAGCAAGGTATATATAAGGTAAAATTTACCACTTCATCCATTTTAAGCACACAGTTCAGCGGCAATAAGCACATTCTCATTGTCATGCAGCCATCACCACCATCTATCCACTTTTCATCTTGCAAAACTGAAACTATGTTCCCATCAAATAATAACTCCCCACTGCCTCCTCCTCCCAGTCCCTGGTAACCACTATTCTAACCTTCTGTGTTTATGAGTCTGACCACTCTAGATACTTCACGTAAGTGGAATCGTATAGTACTTATTCTTTTGTGATTGGCTTATTTCACTCAGCACAATGTCTTATTTCACTTAGCACAATGTCTTCAAGTTTCACTCATGTTATATATAACATGTGACAGGATTTTCTTTCTCAAGGCTGAATAGCCATTAAGCTATTTTTTATTAATACATATGTATGGCATTTCATCTATTTATATCAAGAGAAGCCTGGTGTGCTGTAGTCCATGGGGTCGCCAAGAGTCAGACATGACTTAGTGACTGAATACACAACACACACATTGATGGACAGGCTGTTTCCACCTATTGCCAAGGGTGGATAATGCTGCTATGAGCACGGGTGTACAAATACCTCTTTGTGTCCTTGCTTTCTATTTTGGAGGGTATATCCACACATATATCCAGAAATGGAATGGCTGGATGATGTGGTACATTTTTAATTTTTTGAGGAATTGCCACACTGTTTTCCAAAGTGGATGCACCCTTTTCATCCCCACCAGCGGTGCACAAGAGTTCCGATTTTTCCACATTCTCACCAACATTTCCTCCTTGGATTTTTAAGCTATTTACTCATTCGTTGAGTAGACATTTGCACAAATCCTGCCATATACAAGATGCTGGGGCTACAGTGAGGAGCAAGACAGATTCTGCCTGCCCTGGAGAAGCCTGCAACCTGACACAGCATAGGGATGGTGAACAAACACAGGTAGGATGAGTGTTTTTTAAAAAGGAGGAATGCAGTCAGCTGAAAGAATGAAGAGCTTATCCCAGAGGCTTTCCAGCTCCAGGTTCCGTGAATATATGAAATTTTCTTTCCTAAAGGCACTTGAGTTAGCTGGGCAACCACTGCCTAGATGTGGGATACATCTCTATACATTTATAAATATGTTCACACACATTTGCATTTGTGAAAACTAAGGACCCTTTATTGTCCTTAACCAAACCTAATACTGTATGTTGGATGAGCCAGGAAAACTGATTTAAAACACAAAATGCTGGGAACAGAGGCCACAAACTGGCAACCTGAGGGCCAGACCCATAAGATGTTTTAAAAATTTTGAATTTGTTGCCAACACTTAAAAATCAAGACGTTTCTCACAGGACTCTGAATTTCTGGCTTCCCTGAAATAAAAACCAGACAATCTGCCAGCTCAGGGGCTATGGCAGGAATGAGCTGGGCTGAGAACAATTTGGCTCATTCTAGAAAAGTCACAGCTTATCACTGGCACCATTTGGCCTCTTGCTCCATTTTTCTCACATTTTAGTCCCTGTAAGTCCTCGGTCTAGAGCTGCGCTGTCCAGTGCAGTAGCCACAAGCCACAGGTGGCTGCTGAACACAGGAAATGAAGCTAGTCTGACTGAGATGCGCTGCAGGTATAAAATACACACCAGCTTTCAGAAGACAGTAGGGAAAAAATGGAACATATCCCATTAATTGTTTTCTATTCATCACATGTTGAAATGATAATGTTTTGGATGGACTGAGTTTTAAATGTATTATTAAAATTAATTCACTTGCCTTTTTTTTTTTTACTTGTTTATATGCATCCACTGGAAATTTAAAATGACATGTATGGCTCACATGATATGCCTTTTCCATTACAGAATATCTCTGCAACTCTTCTCCCCAGAGGGAATGATCATTTCAATATCAACTCCTTATAATGCATAACTGTGCATTCCATTTATTAAGCAAGAAAACAATTCCAGAGTGGAAAAAACTGATTATTTAAATCAATTACAGTTCACATAAAAACCTGAAATCATGGCTCTTCTATCACTTTCAAACACATTTATTCCTCTCCATACCTTATTGTTGCTTTGAAACTTTATAAGCACTCCAGTATTTGGCTCCTATTTTCTTTTCCCTAGGGTACTTATGGTAACTTACAAGGTAAACTACTCACATTTATTTATGTCATTTATTTTTTAAAAAATCGAATGTTTATTTATTTGGCTGTGCTGGGTCTTAGCTGTGGCATGTAGGATCTTCAGTCTTTGTTACAGCACCCAGAATCTTTAGTTGCAGCATGTGGGATCAGTTCCCTGACCAGGGATGGAACCTGGGCCCTCTGCACTGGGAATGCAAAGTCTTTCCAGTCTAAAGACACTGGTCCACTAGGGAAGTCCCTGATTTTTTTGTTCTCTCTCCTTTATCTCATAAATTATTTCTACAGAAGGATCATCCTATATAAGTCTGACTCTCGAGGAAGTATTGATATTGACAATGACAAAATAGATGCCTTTAAAATGAAACCTAGCAATGAATCGCCAGTCCAGGTTCGATACAGGATCCTTGGGGCTGGTGCACTGGGATGACCCAGAGAGATGGTACAGGGAGGGAGGTGGGAGGGGGGTTCAGGATGGGGAACACGTGTACGCCTGTGGTGGATTCATGTTGATGTGTGGCAGAACCAATACAATATTGTAAAGTAATTAGCCTCCAATTAAAATAAATAAATTTAAAATAAAATAAAACCTAATCCATTCATCTAAATCCTTTCCACAATTCTTGTTGTAAAGGATAAAGACTTCTGGCCTACTAAGCATTTCCAAAGAGCCATTAATTTATGATTTTACTGGATAAATTTCTTTTTATAAACTTTTAATTTAATTTAATTAAATAAGTGGACTGTTACAATTAATTTCCAGCAGGTATGGGACAAAAAGACTGCAAGCCAAGACCATAAGAATCATTCTAACTGGTTTTCTTCTTCTTTTTTTGGCAAAGATATCACTTAAATTACTACTCTTTTTCTTACCAAAGAAGATGTATTAAAATTAGTGAAGTGAAAGTGTTAGACACTCAGCCGTGTCCAACTGTTTTCGACCCCATAGACTCCTCTGTCTATGGGAGTCGCAAAAATCTGAAATCATGGCTCTTTTATCACTTTCAAACACATTTATTTGTAGCCCAACAGGCTCCTCTGTCCATGGAATTCTCCAGGTCAGAATACTGGAGTGGGTAACCATTCCCTTCCCCAGGGGATTTTCCCAACCCAGGGATCAAACCCAGATCTCCTGCATTACAGGCAGATTCTTTACCGTTTGAGCCACCAGGGAAGCCCAGAGTGTTAGTTGCTCAGTCGTGTCTGACTCTTTGTGACCCCATGAACTGTAGCCCACCAGGCTCCTCTGTCCATGGAATTCTCCAGGCAAGAATACTGGAGAACACCAAGATCAAAACGTGTAATAAAAATGGTGTGTCAGAGCACTCACTGCTAACAAGTCCCTTGATGCCTTTAAAAATACTTTTCCCATCTCTTGGGTTATTTTTTCCCTAAAATATATATGCTAAAATGTAGTTATGCCAACGTAGCTTCTGTCTCTGCTTCACTACCTGCTTAATTCCATTCACTGACATTTCACAGGAGCACTAAGAATTCAGTGTATCTCAGATGACAGAGGAGCCTGGTGGGCCACAGTCCCACCAGGTGGGTCACAAAGAGTTGGACACAGCTGAAAGCGACTTAGCACAGATGAAAAGAAAGCTTTAAAAAAATCACATTTAACATTAGTAGTGATGAAAATAGCAAGACAAGTGCCTTGCACATGGAAGCAACTACGCTGGCTCTTCCCATGCATTTCAAGAAGAACAATGTTTATGTTTTACTAAACAGGAGAGAGGAATACTGTAGATACCCTGAAGAACCCAAAAGCTCACTGAATTTGAAGCTGAGAAGGAAGTACTCCATTTCTTTATGAACTCAACCATCAGAAGAGTCAACTATTTTCTGAAACATGAAGCTGGCAGCACAAACACATGTGATCCTTTGCTCTTGGTTTTAAATATAAGACCTATTGACAGCTGCCTCCTCCCACCAGACACTCAGAATAGATTATAAGGTTTTCTACCTTAAAGCTTTCATTCATGCCACTGTCGGCTTGCCATGTGAGAACATTTTCAGAGCGTAGATTTAGTAGGAGTCTTCACCCACAATGCTATCAGGCAGAGGCTACTGTCAACTTAGGCTGGCTGAATGAGTCCTGGCTTGAGTAATAAGAAGTTCCGTGAACACACAAAATTAAGTGGAGAGAAACAGTACTCACGAGACTGGTTGGGGATACGCGTGAGGTCTGGAAGAATATTTACTAGGATGCAAGTGTTTGGAATGTATGCAAAGGAGTCTCTGTCAGTCTAGGAGAGCGCCAGCACCCTGAAGCCCTACAGCACCACTGGAGTGCCTGGACGAGAAGGACTGCTGACTCTGATAATCAGCAGATGGCTTGCAAGAATAATGCTTAGCATACTGTTAAGCTCATGGTGCTGCTCAGAAAACAAGTCCACTGGGGTCTTCTGCCCATGGAATTTTCCAGGTGAGAATACCGGAGTAGGTTGCCATTTCTTACTCCAGGGGATCGAACCCGCATCTCTTGCATCTCCTACACTGGCAGGTGAGTTCTTTACCAATGCACCACCTGGGAAAGCCATATTATGATGATATAGAATAAATATCATATATATCTTTAAGTTGGAAGCAAATCTCTAGGCTTTCCTGGTGATCAGGTACATTTTCAGAAATAGCCATCACAATCTCAAAGATAAAACTCATAAGCACCTGAATATTGGCATCTCAGAGCTTATGTTCCCACTAGGCATAAGGGTTTTTTTCTCAAGAAATAAATTTTGATTCCACGGTAATCTGAAAATTCTGGATTTAGTTAGGGACACCTCACATTTGAACCATGGGCTCCTATGGAAATTACATTTCAAAGTTAGTCCTAATGTTATGATAGCAGCTGGCACCTGGGTTCTATAATGATGTCTACCCACTAAGGCCTGGGACTGAGGCCAACAATTAATTTCACATATAAAAAAAAAAAATCACTGGAAAAGCCTCCCATTGCCTTTATTTTTCAAGAAAGAAAAACTGTTACAGAGAAAACAAAAATGTATTATAATCAAGAAGCTTAGACATTATCTATCTAGAATTGAATTAAATTGAATTAACTGTGCTGTTGGAGAAGACTCTTGAGAGTCCCTTGGACTGCAAGGAGATCCAACCAGTCCATCCTAAAGGAGATCGGTCCTGGGTGTTCATTGGAAGGACTGATGTTGAAGCTGAAGCTCCAATATTGTGGCCACCTGATGCGAAGAGCTGACTCATTGGAAAGGACCCTGATGCTGGGAAAGATTGAGGGCGGGCGGAGAAGGGGACGACAGAGGATGAGATGGTTGGATGGCATCATCGACTTGATGGACATGGGTTTGGGTGAATTCTGGGAGTTGGTGATGGACAGGGAGGCCTGGCGTGCTGCGGTTCATGGGGTCGCAGAGTCGGACACGACTGAGCGACTGAACTGAACTGAACTATCTATCATACTTACAAATGATAGATAATGCTTTATGAACCTAGAGGCATTTACAACTGTTCTGTTGCTCAGGAAGGTACTTAAAAAGCAGGGAAACAATCTGAGAAAGATTTCTAGCCATCTGTGACATATCCTTAAATATAAGTGTACATACATACATGGGCACGCATACATTTGTCCACAGAACACACACACACACACACGCACTTGTACACACACTTGGGTGAACTATCTCCGTCTCTCTCTTTTTTAAAAAATTGAGATTTTATTTATTCATTTATTTTACTTTTATTTTTTTGGCCACAGAGAATGGCATGTGGGATCTTAGTTCTCATATCCCCTGTACTAAAAGCACAGAGTCTTAACCACTGGACCACCAAGGAAGTCCCTCCCTGCCCCCTGGCCCCTAAATATAGATACACACACATACACATATGCATATATATTTGAAGGGATTATCTAACACATATATATTTATGATCTATGATATATATGTGCACGCACATATTTATATACATATATATCATAGATGGTCCCCTCTAAACAGATATACACTAAAATGTTATACATACACATGACCAGGTCTCTCCACAGGCTAACAGCATCACATTTCAGGCACCGCTATCACAACATCGGGTTCCCAGATTCCTCTTCCACTCTGATGCACATCCGAGGGTAACGCTAGTGCTCTTTATCTGACTTAGCTTCACGTTTCCACTGCATCTCAATTCCATTTGTTACTTAATCTGCAGTCAGTCAGACTGCACTGAAGTTCAAGGTACGGGGCTACTGGAAGGCATGTGCGGGCATCCATCATGGTCATGAATTGACACAGTTTACAACATTTCACTTAGCAAACATAGAGACTTCAATGCAAACAACATATCAGACTGAATTTGGGTCCCCCTTACAAGATCATAATAAACAATTGTTAAAAAGTACTTAAAAAAAATTTGACAAGAAACTTGAAACAAAGGACTAGTTCCATGCAAATGAATCTCAGGGATGCGTGAGCAATAACAAACCACGTGACTCAGCCTTTTCCGCGCAGGCTATGTAGCATCTGCTGACTTTTCACTTGAAATCCAGAATTTCACTTAATCCTCTGAGCAATGGATCAAAAGCCGGGCCTCAGATTAAGTAATGGCTGAATACTATTTAAAAATAGTAGGGGTGGATTCCCAAAATAAGAATTTTCCATCTGTCTGGAAACAAAAAGGTCCCTGTAGATTTCCTCTATTGGCAAGGGAGAAATGAGCCTATCTTGGGGTTAAAATTGCAAGTGAGCTTTCATTCTGCCTCCATTCAAATTTTTTCTAGTATGCCACTGAAGTAGAAATTTTGAAAACTTACATAACGACTTAGTTGTGGAGTAAGAATAAAAAAGAAAACATATCTTCATTCAAACAGAATCAGTTGGCTGTCATTTAATTAAATTCTATTAATGAATTTAAGCTAAGCTTAAACCCGGGCTAAGACTCTCAAATCTGAACTAGAAGTTAGACTCACATTCTTGCCCTACTATGTAAGGCACACACATTTACATCTATAATATTCAACTTGAACAGATAACTAATGTTGCAAAATCACCACTGCCCTGGTGTATCTCAGAGGATGTGGAGTAATTAAATTAAAAAGACAAGAGTGTGCAGGAAACATTTTCCTGCCTTTGGGTCATTAATTATGAATGTCACTTTCTCAAGCTAATTTTCATAAAAGCCTCTTTTGAACCAAATGGCTATTCCTGCCTAACATGCTCTTTTCTTTCCCTCCCCTTTAACAGAAACCTTTGTTATATACTCTGTGATAATCATTATTTTCTTCCCTGGTGCTTTACTGAATTTTTAATTTTTTTCTTTGTCTTTTTTTGTCTCAATTAAAACCAGTATTTGGCTTCTTGTGAACAATGCTAACCACTTCTAGAATCCCTTTATCTTCATCCAACGAGGGGTAGATTTTTCTAGCTGAGACTTTCCTTGCCCTTAAGTCCATATCCTGGAATTTTCTTAATGACACTGGCCTTCTCAGGATTTCCTGATCATCTTTCCATGTGCGCTTTCAAGGCAGGTCACGTCCAAGCTTCAACTCTTTAAAAAGTTCATATTTCTGAACCCAAAGATCAAACGGAGTACCACAGTCGACAACAGCAGATATTCCATAAAAGAATCAAAGCAGAGTAAAAGGAGCCCCCTCACCCCAAGCAATATCCTACCTGGAATGCAGATGGAGCATCCGTTTCAAAAACTTCTTGGGGAGCTCCAGGTTGCAGGGTGGTGATGAACAGTAAGAGATGCTCTGGACCCTTCAACCTCACTTGCAAGTTTAGTGTAGACATAGCCTTGAAGACTCTGCTTTTTCTTGCTCGTGTTTTTTTTTTTTTTTTTAATAGATTCTACTGTTGGTCGACTGCCCACCCTTTTTATTGATCACCTGTCCTCAAATTCTATTATCTGCCCTATGTTTGCAGATCCCTGATCTGACTGCCCAGCCCAGATCTCTTCATCCTGTGGAATCTTAACTGTCAGTTATCTCTGCAGCATCTTCTATGTGGCAGCTCATTGGTAATTCAAGTGTAACTTGACCAAGATTGTTGTCTAAAACTTAGCAGGACTTTCCCCTGGGTGGCTTAGTCTTGTCATCTGACCCTTGCCTTTCAGCATCTTTCTCTAACTCCACTCTCATTGATTTGCCCCTTCTGGCTGCAAGACTCCCTTTTTCTTTTTTAAAAAAAATATTTATTTGGCTGCACTGTGGCACATGGGATCTTTAGCTGCAGTGTGAAAACTCTGAGTTGTGGCATGTGGGATCTAGCTCCCTGACCAGGGATCAAACCCAGAGCCCCCTCCATTGGGAGCATGGAGGCTTAACCACTGGACTACCAGGGAAGTCCCCGCAGAGCCTCTGGTTCAATCCTATTGAAGGTGCATTTTCATGGAAGACATGGAAACATTCTTAAGTAACTTGTCTTTCTTTTTGAACCTATAGAAAAGAGAGAGGTCCCACTTTCCTGAGTGTTTAGGATCACATTAGCACCCATGGGATAAAAGTCAGGGCAATGCCCCATTAAATTGGCAGGCTGAAATGATCATTCTATCTTTTGGCTTTATTAGGTGTGTTACTGCCCATTTACACTGAAGAGAAAAGGCACTGGAGTCTGCAGAAGGCATAAGACAGCACGTGCCTCACACTCTTCATTTGACGTCTACCACCGCAACTGATGGGGCTCCCCAAGTGGCACTGGTGGTAAAGAACCCGCCTGCCAGTGCAGGAGATGGAGGAGTCATAAAAGATGCGGGTTTCACCCCTGGGTTGGGAAGATCCCCTGGAGGAGGGCAAGGCAACCCACTCCAGTATTCTTGCCTGGAGAATTCCATGGACAGAGGAGCCTGGCAGGCTATGATTGTTAAAACTGCAAAGAGTCGGACACAACTGAAGTGACGTAGCATCCACACGGGCACTATAACTGAAGCGACCAAGCAATATCCTACTGCACAATGCAACTTGACTTCCCCTCAGCTTTACTGAGACATAACTGACATATAACACTAGGCGAGGTTAGTATGTATAGCGGAATGATTTGATATAAGTATATATTACAGAATGATCACCACAATTGGTTGGGTTAACATCTGTCACTTTACACAGTTACACATTCCTTTCCTTCGTGATGAGAATTTAAGATCCTCTCTTAGTAAGGATATAGGATACTGTACACTACACTCCCAGCACTTGCTTATCTTATAATTGGGGCTTTGTACTCCTGGGCCGCCTTCCCCCGTTCCCCCTAAACCACACAACAGAACTTTTTTCCAGTTAATTATTTATTTATTTATCTGGCTGCACCAAGTCTTCACTGCAGCACACAGGATCTTCGATCTCCACTGTAGCATGCCAACTCTTAGTTGCGGCATGTGGGATCTAGTTCTCTGACCGGGGATGGAGCCCAGGCCCCCTGCACTGGGAGCAAGGAGTCTTAGCCACTGGACCACCAGGGAGGTCCCTACAATGCAACTTTAAACAGACATGATTTAAATCCCTTAGCTACTATATTCCCCAAAAGGTAGTATCCACCCACAAAACCAAGTAAGCCAAGGGCCCTGACATCTCTAGAAGGAGCTCAGCAGGACCAAAATTGGCAGAACATGGACAAACTTTGGACATTATGGCCTTTAATGGTGCAAAATATGCCCATTTTTACTGAAATTGGGAGAGAAGTCCTTTGAAGACATTGTGATATTCTAGGAAGGTTCTGAGGAAGCGGATGAAACAGGTTTTCTGAGTGTGAACCTAGATAGATCAAGAGTGGGTTGGCAAACTAAAAAAAGAAGGAAAATAAGTAAATGACCAACTGATAGTAACCTCATTCTTACATCCTGAGTAGTGAATTCACTTTGAACTTGTCATGAGAACTGAATTCACTTTATATTCTCTATATCCTTATGGAAATCTTTAAGTGCAGTCAGGATCTTAGAATTCATTTATTCTAAGACTCTTGTTTTACAGGCAAGGAAAACACACACACACACACACACACACACACTGGGAAACCCCCTCACCAGAACCACAAAGCCAGGTGGGAACAGATCAGAATTCATTCATTGCTGTTCCAGGTGGGAACAGCAATGAGATCAGAATTCATCAGATTCATTCAGAATCTGTCTCCTTCTCAAGATCTGTCCATGTCCTGGTAACCACCTCCTTTTCCTCTCTCACTTATGACATTGTTGCCCTTTCCAATTCAAGTTTGAAATCATCAAGCTCATGTGGTTGAATCGTTTGTTGTTGTTCAGTCACTCAGTCGTGTCCAACTCTTTGCGACCCCATGGACTGCAGCACACAAGGCTTCCCTGACTTTCACCGTCTCCAGGAGTTTGCTCAAACTCATATCCACTGAGGCAATGATGCCATCCAACCATCTCATCCTCTGTCACCCCCTTCTCCTCCTGCTCTCAGTCTTTCCAAGCATCAGGGTCTTAGTGTTTTGCTTTGTTCTTTCTTTCATCTTGTTTGTTTTTGTATCTGGCAATGTTCCCAATTCAGGAGGCAGGTGGCCGGGCAAACACAGATACCTCGTGTGGCTTGCAAAGAGCACTGTGATGCCTTTTAGTTTATTCTGAGGCCTTACATTGAGGATCTACAGGTTACGGGGGTGTTGTTATTGTTATTGTTTTATTACTTGGTTCCTGAACTCCCGACACCATTTTCTGTCCTCCGCATGTACCCCTGCCACTGCCATTCCGGGATTTCCTTGCTCATATACAGTTTGAGAAGACAGGTCTTTTCATTACTTTGATCATGTTGCACACAATAATTCTGCGTTGATTTAATCATCTTGGTTTCCTGATCCCAACCTGGAAACATCTCTTCGGTGCATGACTACTTCTCCTGATTTTTCTAACCAAGGCTCCGCTCACTTATCCTTCAACGTTATTATTACTAAGCTCTGGAGAGTCACATCGAAGGTTAATGTCTCCCTTTTCCCCCCAGATGGGAGGTTGAGCTTCCCGCTGAATCTCCATCACCTAATAAATCATTTTTCATTTCATTCAGTCACTCGAATTTTTTATCATAATGTTCCTCCTTTTGCATTCAATTAACCTTCTCATTTTTAGGGTCAAGGTGAACGAAGCATTTATTCTTTGCTTGTGAATCATCCTATTCAAAGTCATACTCCTTTCGAAAGCTTCTCTTCCTATTCTTTACCATTGTTAACTTTCTGTGGTTACATCTGCATCAAATTTTTGCTTTGCTGATGTTGTTGACCATTTGGGTAGGGGTTTATCTTTCATTCGCTTGCTTCACCACCTCCTGCATACTTTATATAAGGTAAACATATTCTCAACCTCCACAGACAAGCACATAGCTTCTAAGCCATCCCTACAGGAACAGGAATGGTGTATAGATGTGGGACATGGGACATGACCTCAGTTCAGATGCGGTCATGTGTACACAGGGCTGGGCTAGATGTGGCTAGTTGGGCGGCTTCCTGATCTACCTTCCCACTGTCCTGTCTTGGGGGACAGCCCAGCTCCTGGGTGTGGTGTTCCACTTGCAGAAGGTCCTTGGTTAACATGCGCTGGTGCTCCGGGTAGTAACATGCTAACGTGAGGTCCCTAACAGCACCAAAGCATTAACTGATCACGCCCCACTTTGAGCCACCACTGAAACACATCTGTGTTTCTACTAGAGTGCTCCTAACTCTTGTAGTTGCATCTGTTTCCCCATCCGAGTTCAAGCCCTGTGAGTGTCTGGTTCATATTTGGATCTTCACAGCTGGGGCTTATCAAGTGCTTAACGAATAAGACTTCTACGTTCCTGAAATGGCTCCCTCACTCTCAACCCTGGACCCAAATGCCCAATTTTCCTTCTGTAATATTGACTTTATGAGTAAATACACAGCGTGACAAACTATTAGGGAAATCAGAACCATGCAGGGATTACATTTTTCACAGGTGAAACGTTCTTTAGAAGATTTATACTATATACCAAGTATGATTAGAGGATATTTGAAGCATTTTGCAAGTTCAGCAGTTGGCTTGGGAAGGGGAGGGAAGAAGGCCTGTAAACCAAAGCAGTAATCCCTCTCTCTACCTCTGGTAAAGGGGCCAACCAACCACAGGCATATGGATCAGCACTGAGAGATCCCCACCTATGCCTGGAGTCCTGTGTGATCCATCGCTCCTGAATCCCAACTGTAACCCTTCAACTGCTCCATTGAGACTGAACGCTTAGAGAAAAGCCAGACTAGAGAAATGGCAACAAAAAGCTTAGGGCGAGGTGGTAGGGAAGGGAAAAGCCAGGAATTAGGCTGCTTGGTCAAGGGGAAAATCCAAAATAAATGTCAACATCTGGACTTTGTTTAGACTGTGGGCAACTATTATTTGTTTAAGAAAAGTGAGTTTTCGCACTGTCTACCCCAGCTCCCCTCCCCCATCACCAAAGTGGCATTTTGCGTCCTGTCTCCCGTCTACCCTTCCAGAAACTTGATCTACCCAGCTGCACTCTTAAGATGCTGGAGGCTGCTCTTTCATCCCCAGCTCAGCATTTGATCTTCTAGGTGCAATGTGAATGTTTGCTGAATAAACAAAGGTTGACTAGGTGCCATGAGAAAGAGCAAACATTTCAAGAGCACTTCCTAACTTGCCTGATTTATAAATATTAACTCATTTAATCCTCCTTAATACAGACACTGCTCTTTTTCTCCATTTATGGATGAAGAAGCACAGACAGGTTAAAGCACCAGCTCTTGGTCACATAACCCAAGCAATCTGGTTCTGGAGTCTATGTTCCTATGTTGCTTCTTGTGTTACATATTTTACATAAAAATGATGATTCTTTAAAACACAATGATTCCCTTACTCCCCCCGCACCAAATAAATGTGTCACTGTGGATGATGAAGAAAACTGCTCAAATACTAAATAAAAGTAATAGGGCTTTATAGAATTTCTATGATAATATCTGAAAAGTATATTGATGACAGCCTTGAAATAGCTCAATTATCTTCTCTGCTCCTTGGAAGAACCTGTAGACTTGCTGTTTGTACTTTTTTCTAATTCAATTTTACTTTTTTCTTTTTAGTGTCAAGACTCTACATTTTGAAATGCTATTTAAAATGTTAAAATATTTGTATTATTTGCCTTATCATTAATTTGCATACAAAATATATCATAAATATAGTTTTGAAATATTTAGGATACTTAATAGCATGAGCTAGCAAACAGTTTACACTTAATGTCATATTTTGGGGAGAATCATACAAACATTCATTTCTTTTGTCTAATTACAGAAACTTTAAATACATTCATTATTTTCCTAGAAAATTTATTTTTCCTAAGCATAAAGAAATAAACTATCTCTTGATCACTATCTAAAATGTAATTGAGAAAATATTTCCATATTTCAAAAAATTTTTAAATAGTGTGATGATGCTTAAGCTTTTCTGACCAAGATCTACAGTAAGAAATATATATTATAATCCAGTACCAACATAGGTGTACATATCTATATGTGTATAAAAAATTTGTTTTGCAAAATATTTAACCTTATAGCATATGACACACTGGTGTTTCTAATTTATTCCACTTAATTTTTTTTGATAGCTGATTTTGGGCTTCTCTGGTGGCTCAGACAGTAAGGAATCTGCCTATAATGCAGGAGACCGGGGTTTGATTCCTGGGTCAGGAAGATCCCCTGGAGAAGGAAATGGCAACCCACTCCAGTACTTTTGTCTGGGAAATCCCATGGACAGAGGAGCCTGGCGGGCTACAGTCCATGGGGTCACAAAGAATTAACACGACTGAGGGACTAAGACTGGAATCACTAAGTCAATTTTCTGATCCACTGATCGGTCATTAACAGCTCATGATCTGCAGTTTTTTGAGACTAAAGAAGCGGATTCTGGAGTTCACTAACTTTCTCCCTTCGATCCTGGTAACAGCAGATGACTTAAGAAAAGCTTGCTGGTCATAAGGAGGGCAGGAGTCCATAAGACGCTGTCACCTCAGGCAACAGGAAAGGCACCAAGTCAGCGTGGTGTGCACTTGCCCCATTTTCTAAGGACAGTGGCCTCCTGATTAATTACTTTGCAAATTACTCATTAAAACTTGGCTTTGCAAAGTTAGCCCTTGGTCCAGTTATTGCTGCCAGATTTCCTGTTTACACTGAGCTCAGTGTATTAGGTTATTGTCCCCACTGGGAAGTGCTTTAGACAAGGAAAAAGAGCGAATCAAAGCAAGAAACCAGACTCCCAGCATCATTTCATGGCACACCCTGACAAAGAATGAGTGAACAATAAAGAACTGTAGGGAAGTCTTGAAGACTGCTGTAGACATGAGCTGACTGAGATATTTCTATAGCAAATGGTCCACAAAGTTTGACAGAGGGTGATGAATGTGCACTCCTTTCTCCTGGCAGTCACTGACAGCAGAGCCCACCAGTAACTTCAACTATCACCTAAAGAGGTTTCATGATTTTCTGTATTTTCTAATTTCCTATATCCCTAAACTAAGAGGCAATGGTAAAGCCTTCCTGTGAGTAAGCTGATACACATTTTGTCCTGGTGTAATCACTGGTCATAGCAAACACCCTCTTCCAACAACACAAGAGAAGACTCTACACATGGACATCACAAGATAGTCAATACTGAAATCAGATTGATTATATTCTTTGCAGCCAAAGACAGAGCCAAAGATACAATCAGCAAAAAACAAAAAAACAAAACTGGGAGCGGACTGTGGCTCAAATCATGAACTCCTTATTGCCAAATTCAGACTTAAAGAAAGTAGGGAAAACCACTAGACCATTCAGGTATGACCTAAATCAAATCCCTTACGATTACACAATGGAAGTGACAAATAGATTCAAGGGATTGATCTGATAGACAGAGTTCCTGAAGAACTATGGACAGAGGTTCGTGACATTGAACAGGAGGCAGTGATCAAGACCATCCCCAAGAAAAAGAAAGGCAAAATGGTTGTCTGAGGAAGCCTTACAAATAGCTATGAAGAGAAGAGAAGCAAAAGGCATAGGAGAAAAGGAAAGATATCCCCATTTGCATGCAGAGTTCCAAAGAATAGAAAGGAGAGATAAGAAAGCCTTCCTTAGTGATCAGTGCAAACAAATAGAGGAAAACAATAGAATGGGAAAGAGTAGAGATCTCTTCAAAAAAATTAGAAATACCAAGGGAACACTTCATGCAAACAGGGGCACAATAAAGACAGAAATGGTATGGACCTAACAGAAGCAGAAGATATTAAGAAGAGGTGGCAAGAATACACAGAAGAACTACACAAAAAAGATCTTCATGACCCAGATAATCAAGATGGTGTGAATACTCACCTAGAGTCAGACATCCTGGAATGAGAAGTCAAGTGGGCCTTAGGAAGCATCATTACACACAAAGCTAGTAGAGGTGATGGAATTCCAGTTGAGCTATTTCAAATCCTAAAAGACGATGCTGTGAAACTGCTACATTCAATATGGCAGCAAATTTGGAAAACTCAGCAGTGGCCACAGGACTGGAAGAGAGGCAACCTCAAAGAAAGGCAATGCCAAAGAATGCTCAAACTTACCACACAACTGCATTCATCTCACACACTAATAAAGTAATGCTCAAAATTCTCCAAGCCAGACTTTAACAGTGCGTGAACTGTGAACTTCCAGATGTTCAAGCTGGATTTAGAAAAGGCAGGGGAACCAGAGATCAAACTGCCAACATCCGCTGGATCATCGAAAAAGCAAGTGAGTTCCAGAAAAACATCTACTTCTGCTTTATTGACTATGTCAAGCCTTTGACTGCGTGGATCACAACAAACTGTGGAAAATTCTACAAGAGTTGGGAATACCAGACCACCTGACCTGCCTCCTGAGAAATCTGTATGCAGGTCAATAAACAACAGTTAGAATTGGACATGGAACAACAGACTGGTTCCAAATTGGGAAAGGAATATGTCAAGGCTGTGTATTGTCACCCCGCTTATTTAACTTCTATGCAGAGTACATCATGAGAAGTGCTAGACTGGATGAAGCACAAGGTGGAATCAAGACTGCCAGGAGAAATATCAATAACCTCAGATACACAGATGACACCACCCTTATGGCAGAAAGTGAATAAGAACTAAAGAGCCTCTTGATGAAAGTAAAAGAGGAGAGTGAAAAAGTTGGCTTAAACCTCACCATTCAGAAAACTAAGATCATGGCATCTGGTCCCATCACTTCATGGCAAATAGATGGGGAAACAATTGAAACAGTGAGAGCAGTGAAGACTATTTTTTTGGGCTCCAAAATCACTGCAGATGGTGACTGCAGCCATGAAAATAAAAGACACTTGCTCCTTGGAAGAGAAGTTATGACCAACCTAGACAGTTTATTAAAAAGCAGAGACATTACTCTGCCAACAGAGGTCCATCTAGTTAAAGTTATGGTTTTCCTAGTAGTCATGTATGGATGTGAGAGTTGGACTATAAAGAAAACTGAGCACTGAAGAATTGATGCTTTTGAACTGTGGTGTTGGAGAAGACTCTTGAGAGTCCCTTGGACAGCAAGGAGATCCAACCACTCGATCCTAAAGGAAATCAGTTCTGAATAGTCATTGGAAGGACTGACACTGAAGCTGAAACTCTAGTACTTTGGCCACCTGATGGGAAGATCTGACTCATTTGAAAAGACCGTGATGCTGGAAAAGATTGAAGGCAGGAGGAGAAGGGGATGACAGAGGATAAGATGGTTGGATGGCATCACCGACTCAATGGACATAAGTTTGAGTGAACTCTGGGAGTTGATGATGGACAGGGAGGTCTGGCGTGCTGCAGTCTATGGGGTCACAAAGAGTTAGATAGGACTGAGTGACTGAACTGAATTGAACTGAATCATATTTCTGCCCCAAATCACGTGCATACAGATACCTGCTTCAATTAAAGTGGCTACTGCAGACTCACTTATTTTCTTGATTTCAGAGTTGAGAAAAGTGGCAATCAAAAAGCCAATTCTTAGTTTTGACATTTCCCTGTTGTTTTCCTATTTTATATCTCGTTTAGTTCTGCTCTAATATTTGTTACTTCCTTCCGTCTGCTAAATTTGGGTTTAGTTTATTCTTATCTTTCTAGCTCCTTGAGGTGTAATCTTTGAGATCTTTCTCATTTTTTCATCTAAACATGTATTGCAATGCACTTCCCTCTTCTATTTTTGTTTCATCCCGTAAGTTTTGGTAGTTTTTGTTTTCATTTTCATTTGTCTAGAGGTATCTTCTAATGTCCTTTTTTATTTCTTCTTTGACCTAATGGTTATTCAAGAGCAGGCTGTTTAATTTCCACATACTTGTGAATTTTTCAGTTAGTTTTAGAAAAGATAAGCAAAATTGACAAACTCCTACTAAGATAAAAAGAAGACTCAAGTAAATCAGAAATGAAAGAGGAATCGTTACAACTGATACTACAGAAATTAAAAGGATCATAAGAGACTACTATGAACAACAATACACCAACAAACCGGATAACCTAGAACAAATGGATAAATTCCTAGAAACATATAGCCCACAAAGACTAAATCATGAATAAAGAGAAAGTATGAGCAGATCTATAAGTGTAGAGATTAATCAATAATCAAAATCTCCCAACAAAGGAAAGCACAAAAATACTTGGCTTCATGATGAATCCTACCAAATAAAGAAAAATTAGTGCCAATCCTTCTCAAACTCTTTCCAAACACGGAAGAAGAGTGAACACTTTCAAACATTTCATGAGGCCAGCATTAGCCTGATACCAAAACCAGAAAAAGACACCACAAGAAAAGAAAACTCGAGTCAGGGACTTCCTTGGTGGTCCAGTAGTTACGACTAAGCAATATAGGGCCTATGGGTTCAATCCCTGCTTGGGGAGCTGAGATCCCATTGGCCCCACAGCCAAAACACCAACACATAAGACAGAAGCAGTGTTATAACAAATTCAATAAAGATTTTTCCAAAAAATGATCCACATCAAAAAAAGAAAACTATAGCCAATATAGCTGATGAATATAGATGCAAAATTCCCTATCAAATTACTAGCAAACTGAAGCCAACAGCACATGAGAAGGATTATATACCACAACCAAGTGAGATTTATCCTTAGGATGGAAGAATGTTTCATATATGAAAATCAATTAATGTGATATTCCATATTATCGGAATAAAGGATAAAAATCACACGATCATCTCAATACACACAGAAAAAGCATCTGACAAAATCTAACAGCTTTTTATAACAAAAATTCAAAACAAACTAGAAACAGAAGGAAATTACTTCAACATAATAGAGACTAATTATGAAAAACCCACAGGAAACATTATACTTAATGGTGAAAAACTGAAAGCTTTTCCTCTAAGATCAAACCAAACATCTTCAAGCAAAGGAAACAATCAACAGAATAAAAGGGCAACTTATGTAATGGGAAAAAATACTTGCAAACTGTACATCTGACAAGGAGCTCATCTCCAAAACATATAAGGAACTCCTACAACTCTGAAAAAAACTGGGCTAAGGACTTAAATAGACATTTTTCCAAAGAAGACATACTGATGGTGGAGCCATACATAAAAAATGTTCAGTGTTACTAATCATCTGCTGCTGCTGCTGCTGCTAAGTCGCTTCAGTCATGTCCAACTCTGTGCGACCCCATAGACGGCAGCCCACCAGGCTCCTCCGTCACTGGGATTCTCCAGGCAAGAACACTGGAGTGGGTTGCCATTGCCTTCTCCAAAGCATGAAAGTGAATAGTAAAAGTGAAGTCACTCAGTCGTGCCCGACTCTTAGCGACCCCATGGACTGCAGCCTACCAGGCTCCTCCGTCCATGGGATTTTCCAGGCAAGAGTACTGGAGTGGGGTGCCATTGCCTTCTCCTACTAATCATCAGGGAAATGCAAATCAAAATCACAATGAGACATCATGTTACACCTGTCAGGATGGTTATTTTATATGGAAAAGCATATATAAAAAATGTTCAGTGTTACTAATCATCAGGGAAATGCAAATCGAAATCACAATGAGACATCTCGTTACGCCTGTCAGGATGGTTATTATATATGGAAAAGCAAACAAACAAGAAACAAGAAGTGTTGGCAAGGATGTGGAGAAATTGGAACCCCTGCATTCTGTTGGTAGGAACACAAAATGGTACAACTGCTACAGAAAACAATATGGAGCTTTTGCAAAAAATTAAACACAAAACTACGTAAGATTCAGCAATCCCACTTCTGGGTATTTATCCAAAATACTTGAAATCAGAATCTTAAAGATATATTAGCACTCCTTTGTTCATTGTATCACTACTCACAGTAGCCAAATGTGGAAAGAACGTAAGCAGCCCAGATAAATGAATGAAGAACATGTGGCAGATACAGACAATGGAAGACTATTCACCTTTTAAAAAGAAGGGAATTTTGCAACATGTGACAACATGGATGAACCTTGAGGATATTATGCTAAATGAAATAAGCCAATCACAGAAGAATAAATACTGCATGATTCCACAGACACGAGCTATCTAATGAAACAGTCAAATTTCTAGAATCAAAGATTGGAAAAATGGGAAGTTACTAGTCAACTGATATTAACAGTTCAGTTAAGAAAGATAAATACATTCTAAAGATCTTCTGTAAAACACTGTACCTAAAGTCAACAACACTGGAACGTACACTTAAGAGTTGTGTTAAAAGAATAGCTTTCCTGGCTTCCCTGGTTGTCTGCTGGTTAAGAATCCACTTGCCAACGCAGGGGACACAGGTTCTATCTCTGGTCTGGGAAGATTCCACATGCCAAGTGGCAACTAAGCCCGTGCACCGCAACTACTGAAGCCTGTGCATGGCAACTAGAGAGTAGCTAAAAATAATAAAACATTCTTTTTTAAAACAGACTGGCTCTCATGTTAAGTGCTCTACCCACAGTTTACAAAAACAAGTAGAACTACTATTAGCAAAAATTTTCCTGGGCAGGATGAGATGCAAATGAGCTAGCTTTCTCTCTTCCTTCCCACCGCCGGCTAGGAGATTATGGACAGACTCTGCCGGTCACGTAGTTTGCTGTCAAGAGGTCTCCCGTTATGCACAGGAGCCTCATCTCCACCTCAGGTGAAGCACAGCTTCTCCACTGATGCCAAACAGCCTTTTCTAAACTATGACAGGGGCAAGAACACAATGAGGGTGGCTCAGGATTAGGATGTCTGCCCTGCTGCTGCTGCTGCTGCTGCTAAGTCGCATCAGTCATGTCTGACTCTGTGCGACCCCAGAGACGGCAGCCCACCAGGCTCCCCCGTCCCGGGGATTCTCCAGGCAAGAACACTGGAGTGGGTTGCCGCCGTTAAAACCAAGAGTTAATACTAAGAGGTACCAAGCTCTGGTCCTGTGCACGTGTGTTCAGTCACTTTAGTTGTGTCCGACTCTGTGATTCTGTGGAGCCCGCCAGGCCCCTCTGTCCATGGGATTCTCCAGGCAAGAACACTGCAGTGTGTTGCCATGCCCTCCTCCAGGGGATCTTCGCAACCCAGGGGTCAAACTCTCATCTCCTGCATCTCCTGCATTGGCAGGTGTATTCTTTTAACCCCTGAGCCACAAGCTCTGGTCCTACATCATATCAAAACCACCAGGAAAGCTCTGACCTTTTGTATGTCTAAAAAAATCAGCCCTGCTTCAGGGCTTCCTTTCCTTCCTGATTGGTTCTCTAAGAAAAGAACTTTGAACCTCACACAATCGAGTACTGAATTTTCCATAGTTTAGTTGGTTCCTTGTTTCTCTTATGTTCATCTCCTCTTTTCAATGGCCTTTGAGTTATTTATAGACTGGAATTCTGTCCTGCATTTTTCTTGCACCGTCTTCGCCTCCTCAGGCAAGGACACCCATCTGATGTCTCTGGTCTGAGCAGATGATTTCTGGGCCTACCTGGTGAGTGGACTCTAGGATGGGAGTAGCTTCTGAGAGTGTCCAGGGAAACTGACACTCCTCTAGTATCATCTATCAGCATAAAGACTGTCTCTGATCCAGTGTAAAATCTGAGAAAGCAGTGGTCCCCAACACTGTAACAGCAAGTTCATGCACCAGGCCACAGTATGCTCGTGTGAATGTCCCCAGTAAAGATTATTTGAAACAGATGATAGGCTACGGTCCTTTAAAATTGTTTCTAGTAAATAGTACATTATTTTTCACCAGTTAATTTCTAAACACCTTAGATATGAGGTAGGTCTAAACAGAAAACCAACTTTACAGCTCTTGAAAGCCTTGTAATCCACATCTTTGTGCACAGGAAATCATACTAGATATTTTATTTCAGACATTTAGGATAGAAGTATTTGCTTGTCATATGGGTTTAAAATGCAACAAATTTCTGTGGACAGAAAAGTTATCATACAAATACTATATGGAAGCCTTCCTGTACTTTATGTCCCAAAATATGGTTAATTACTATAAAAAATAGAATATACTCCAAATGGTAAATTTGTTGAATCATTTACTTTTATGCTGTCACTCACATATAAATAAAATTTCTTCACTGACCAAGAGAACAATAAACCAAACAAATATAGGACAAGCGGGGGTGGGGAAAATAAATCTGACATTTTTCCTAGTGCCTGGGTTTGACTGTTTATTATATTTCTAATTATAGAGCACGGACAGGGCTGTTTTAGGCTGGAATGCAAAATTTGTGAGAAGAGATCATTTCCAGCACAGAGTCAGAGCATTTCCTAAAGTATCATTAATCTTTCTTTGGTCTGCCCACCCTACCCCCTGCCATCAAGACATACAACACAGATGTCTTTTAGTTTAATGATACTAGTTTCCAGGTAACCAAATTAGAAATGCAGAACATGGCCCAATGTTGATAAGCCAGTATGGTCTAGTTGATTACATCTTCCTCAGGTAATTTCTCAAGAGTCATTAGGATGCTACTTAAACATACCTAAACACAATCCAAACTTGTTCTCCGAGATTCATCTCCCCGTCACTGACAATCTCATTAAGACATTCTAATCAAAAGCCATATGCGATGAAATCACCATCCCCTACCACTTCAGCAGATAAAGTGACCTTAGTGCCTTTCCCTGACCAATAATAATGATGCTGCTGGAGTGGTCACATAACTCACGTTCTTGCTCTGACCTACTGACTTTTCACTTCATCTAAGTGGCTCACCTAGATACGCATGCTCCCACCCAGACCAGCTAAATGGCATTGTGTTGCTGTTGTTTAGTCACTATGTCATGTCCGACTCTTTGTGACCCCATGGACTGTAGCCAACCAGGCTCCTCTGTCCCTGGGATTTCCCAGCCAAGAATACTGGAGTAGGTTGCCATTTCCTTCTCCAGGGGATTTTCCTGACCCAGGGATCAAACCCTGTGTCTCCCACACTGGCAGGTGGGTTCTTTCCTGCTGAGCCATCAGGGAAGCCAATGGCATTGTGATGAGGGTCTGATTTTCAAACCTAAGATGTAAAGGGACGATTTATTGATAGAACCATCCTGTGAATTTCACTAATGAAGAAAAGCAACTAAGTACTTCTGGTCCCGGATGGCTTGGGGGCCTAAATTATCTGGTTTACACCTGCAGAGTAATAAGTTGTGTTGATCAGCTGCCATATCTCCAGGCGACTGGGATTTGTGAAGGAAAAAAAAAAAGACTGTAAACAACTCTAGTCTGGAACTTAAAGGGGAAAAAAAAAAAAAATGCTGATCCAGGACAAAAGGAGAAGCTGCTGTGGTAACCAGACTTTTCTATATAACAAGTATGTTTCTGCCTAATTCCATAGCATCTAGTTACGCTATTAACAGCCACCGCCACCATGACTATATAGACGTTTAAAGCAAGCAAACTGTACACGTTTACATCTACTGGCTCTATGTGTCTACTCGCAATGCTGAAAAAAGCATTGTGAAATAAATACATGTTGGAAGAGGCGTATGAAATATGGAGACACTGTCTCCATTCCACAAAAGAATTAATTCGCTGAAAATAAATAAAAATTACTTTTTGATTGTTAAGCATGTACTGGAAAAGATTCTTTTGTAGGGCTATATACATAGAAACCCGGAGACGGCAATGGCACCCCACTCCAGTACTCTTGCCTGGAAAATGCCATGGATGGAGGAGCCTGGTGGGCCGCAGTCCATGGGGTTGCTAGGAGTTGGACACGACTGAGCAACTTCACTTTCACTTTTCACTTTCATGCATTGGAGAAGGAAATGGCAACCCACTCCAGTGTTCTTGCCTGGAGAATCCCAGGGACGGGGAAGCCTGGTGGGCTGCCGTCTATGGCGTCGCACAGAGTTGGACACGACTGAAGCGACTTAGCAGCAGCAGCAGCAGCATACATAGAAACCAAGTCATCAAGCCATTTAGTGTGTAGCCAATTACTTAAATCTGAGAGAAACACAACTCTAAATTTATTTAAATCTCTCTATACTTACTAACAGAGAAGGCAATGGCACCCCACTCCAGTACTCTTGCCTGGAAAATCCCATGGATGGAGGAACCTGGTAGGCCGCAGTCCATGGGGTTGCTGAGGGTCGGACATGACTGAGCGACTTCACTTTCACTTTTCACTTTCATGCATTGGAGAAGGAAATGGCAACCCACTCCAGTGTTTTTGCCTGGAGAATCCCAGGGATGGCGAAGCCTGGTGGGCTGCCGTCTATGGCGTCGCACAGAGTTGGACACGACTGAAGCGACTTAGCAGCAGCAGCAGCATACTTACTAAAGGCTTCCCTAATAGTTCAGTTGGTAAAGAAGCCGCCTGCAATGCAGGAGACCCCAGTTCGATTCCTGGGTTGGGAAGATCCCCTGGAGAAGGGATAGGCTATCCACTCCAGTATTCTTGGGCTTCCCCTGTGGCTCAGCTGGTAGAGAATCCGTCTGCAATTCATGAGTCCTGGGTCCGATCCCTGGGTTGCGAAGATCCCCTAGAGAAGGGAAAGGCTACCCACTCCAGTATTCTGGCCTGGAGAATTCCATGGACTGTATAGTCCATGGGGTTGCAAAGAGCTGGACATGGCTGAGCGACTCTCACTCACTTCACTTCTCACTTCATACTTACTAAAAAGTTACACAGTCATGCATAGTGATGATGTGAGCTCTTCAAAACTCCCATTTACTTTCCCCTTAGGTCCTTATCATTTGCATTATTTTATCACTTGTGTTATTTACCCTACAACATGTAAACACATGTGTGCGAGACGTCAGTCGAGTCTGACTCTTTGTGACCCTATGAGCTGTAGCCCACCAGGGCTCCTCTGTCCATGGGATTCTCCAGACAAGAATACTGGGGTGGGCTGCCATTTCCTTCTCCAGGTGATCTTCCCAACCCAGGGATCAAACTCACAGCTCTTAAGTCTTCTGCATTCGGAGACAGGTTCTTTACCACTAGCGCCACCTGGGGAGCCCTTACAACACATAAAACATAAATTAAGCCAAAATTTCTGGTCAAGGTAGAATTAGGAGACTGACTTCAGATGAAGCTAGATACAGGGCTTTGCACTTACAGTTTCTAAAGAGCTCAAAATTTTTAAATTAAAAGGTCCAGTCAGAATTTTACCAATGTCACAATAATGAACTAGAAGCTATTCTTTAACCCAAATCGATTTTGAGAATAATTAAAGCCAATGAGTTTCATTACCCTGAACTACATGTTGTCAACACTAACTCTCTTAGTATTTTATCTATTTATTTGGCCGCTCGGGCTCTTAGTTGCCACACATGAGATCTTCGTTGAGGCAAACGGGACCTAGTTCCCTGTTCAGGGATCAAACCCAGGTCCCCTGCATTGGGAGCTGGGAGTCTTAACCACTGGGCTGACAGCGAAGTCCCTCTCTATTTTTAAAAGAACAGAACTTGCAAAGCGCTCTCTCTAGCATAAGAAAGGTGTGGAGCCATCCAGGTAACAGATGTAGATTAAATACTCCAACAGGAATGGGAAGAGCATTTCCTCCCTCAGGATCCGTGGAGGAAATGGGTCCACAAAATCAGGGCAGGGAAGAAAGCACAGCCTTCTGGAGTAACTTGGCTTAACGGACAAATGACCTCACATTTCTAGTTTTACAGCTGCACGAAGTACATCCATGCCCAAGACATCCAGAAAAGGGAAAGTTAACTTCAACACTGTTTTGGAAGACAGTGTCTTCCTTTAATTAATAGATTCCAAAAAAAGTTAGCTTATGTTATGTAAAAAACTAACATATTTGGAATGCATTGTCCTGTGTGTGTGCTCAGTTGCATCCAACTCTTTTTGACTCCATGGACTAGCAGCCCGCCAGGCTCCTCTGTCCATGGGATTCTCCAAGCAAGAATACTTGAGTGGGCAGCCATTTCCTCCTCCAGCAGATCTTCCAGACCCAGGGATGGAACCCACATCTCTTGCATTGGCAGGCAGATTCTTAACCACTGAGCCACCTCGGAAGCCGTTATTGGTGTTTAGTAGCTCAGTCACGTCCAACTCTTAGGGACCCCACGGACTGCAGCACACCAGGCTTCCCTGTCCTTCACTATTTCCTGGAGTTTGCTCAAACTCATGTCCATTGAGTTGATGATGCCATCCAACTGTCATCTTCTGTCGTCCCCTTCTCCTCTTGCCCTCAATCTTCCCCAGCATTAGGGTCTTTTCTAATAAGTTGGCTCTTCCCGTCAGGTGGCCAAAGTATTGGAGCTTCAGCTTCAGCACCAGTCCTTCCAATGAATAACCAGGGTTGATTTCCTTTAGGATTGACTGGTCTGATTCCCATGCTGTCCAAGGGACTCACAACAAGCATCACCGTTGGAAAGCACCAGTCGGCACTCAGCCTTCTTTATGATCCAGCTCTCACACCTGTACATGACTACTGGAAGAACTGTAGCTTTAACTATATGGACCTTTGTCGGCAAAGCCCTGTAATGACAGATAAGTGAGGCCTTGTTGTGCTTGTGAAATCTTGAGTGACCGACTTTGCATAAGCCCTCCAAACAGCACACTAAGCTCCTGCTGATGCCACAGGCAGTGTCCTCCTTGTAAACAGAGGGATCCACCAAGGCTTAGGCAGTAATGGTTTAGGATCGACTCTGGGACAACCAGATTAACTTCACTCAGTCATTGCTTTCTTCTGCTTTGGCTGGTTAATCCTCAAGCTCTCTTTTCAGTCAAGCATATCCTCTTATTTAATGGGCTTTCAAGTAAAACAGAGACCACCTTGCAAAGTATTGCAAATAAGTAAATCCATCCAGGAAAATCCAGAAACTCCACTGAAGTTCACAGATAAAACTCATAAGTAGATTCAGTATTTTAAAAGATTACCAGAAGGGAATTTAGCTAGTCACATCGGCCAAATAAAAGTTACTTAAACTCTCCTCTGGAAAATAAGCTTTAGCCTTTTCTACCATACTGATAATAATGGTGATCTGAAGATATTATTAGCAAGCTTTTAAAAATAATTTTATTTATTCACGTAGTTTTGGCTGTGCTAGGTCTTCATTGCTGCTTGGGGAGACCTGAGCTTATTGTGGTGGCTTCTCTTGTCACGGTGCACAGGCTCTCGGGCTCACGGGTTTCCACAGTTGCAGCACGTGGGCTCCACAGTTGCGGCTCCCAGGCTCTAGAGCGCAGGCGCAGTAGTTGGGGCACACGGGCTTAGCAGCTCTGCGGCACGTGGGATCTAACGGGGTCAAGGATTGAATCCATGCTCTCCTGCACTGGCAGTCGGATTCTCCACCACTGAGCCACCAGTGAAGCCCAGATGTAAAGAGCAAACTTTTAAAAATAAAAATTTAATATCTTTACTTCTTTTTCCTGTATGTATATTTGGTCAGTTCATCACCATGTGAGACAATAAAGGACAGCCCTTAAACTCTCAAAACCTAATCCCGTATGAAAAGGACTTGGTTATGACTTGGTGGTATTCTTGTTTGTATTTCAGATCAGTCATGTTTTAAAAAGGAGACTTTAATTTATATATGTCATTCAGGCACCCATTCTTTTCATATTGACCAATATTACCAATACTCCTGAGGAAATTATATCCTAGGTGAAAAACCAAATGAAGATAATCAATTCTCACTATACTTCTGATCCAAAAGGTCATGTAAATTATTGTCAGTAGAGTGTATTTTAGAATTCAGAATTGTGAAACGTGTATTTGGACCTTAGCTGTTTGGGGCTACACACAAAGTTGTAGGACTCTATGTCCATTTTAGCAAAAATAATAAAGGTTCTTTTGCAGAGCCCGACTGGCAACTACTTTGCCCACTTCCACTATATGGTCCAGCATCTTCCCAGAGTCCTCAGCTCATGTTGGGAGTGGACAGTGTCACCCCTCTCACACATACTGTTAAACCTCATCAGAGCAGCTTTCCTCTGATTCTGTGATTTCTTGGGTTCAGGAAGGTAAGGGTTTGGGTTTAAAATGCCCCCTAAACCCCTGTAGCTTAACTCAGAGGTTTAGAACACCTCAAACTTCTTTCCTTTCAGGACTTGAATAAAACTTAGGAGTCAGCAAAGGGGAGGCTATTTTCAACAGGAGAGAAAAGCTAGACCATGGATCTTAAGCACTTTGTAGCCACGGATTCCTCTAAGATCGAAGAACTTGATCGAAGCAGTGGACTCTTTCCAAAAAAAGAAAAAAGAAGGTATTTGTGTGAAAAACACATTTTCGAGAGAGAGGTCATCGTTGTCTTGAAACACATCCAGGACGCAAATGAAATCAGTCACGCCATGGCCACCTCCCCAGGCTCCTTGCTAGCTTTGGACTGTGTTGCTCAGATTTTAGTCTGGGGTCCAGCGGACTTGGTGCCTGGCTGGGTCAGTGGGCCTGGGGCGCTCTGTTGAGTGGGAGAGGAGAGGAGGGGCACAGATCTGGGTCCTGCCTCCAGCCTCCTAATTGGCAGTCCTCACACTCAGCCCTGGCTGAAAGCTTAGGCTGCTATGCCAACTCTGACTGGTCTTCTTCTAAATAGGGGTAATTCACATAGAATTCTTTTCAGCACTTCCAGGATTCCTCTCCGGGACTAAAGACATGATCCAACAAGAAATCGAGTCTGACAGTTTCAGCAAAAATACAATTAAAAGCACATACTAGAAGGTGTTCGTGTCCCATGGCCATTTCTGATAAATACCCTGGATGTTTAACAAACACTGGGGAGAAACTGAAAACGTCCAAAAGCCACTCATCCCATTTGCATTGGTCTGTAAGTGCTGGCAAATGTCGATGCTGGGGAAGGCTTTTAATGTTATTGATAGTTTATTCAAATAGGCCGGAGTGGTCCCATGGGGCCTGAATCACTACTGTTGCTGAGGAATAAGCCACTTATACAGCAAGACGGTTGGAATGCTCAGAACTAAGTGCTGGCTGTGCCTTAGTCGAAATGCCCCTTCTCAGCATCTATGACATAACCAGAGGGCAGTAGCCCTTTCCAGCCACAAGAGTGCCATGAAAGCCAGTGCACGGAAAGGCTTCCTTTAAGAAAAAACAGAAACCAAAACCCCACAATCTTTTAAACAGGGAGTGCTGTTTCAGGAAATGTTAATAACTGTGATGGTTGCAGAGAATACCGTGGTCCTAAGGTTTGTTCTTTCGGATGTATCACATATCTTCCCTGAGAGGACAAGAATGTCAGAGCATTGACCAGCAGGAAAGCAGGGGGAGAAGAGATATGTCAGGACTAAAGGCAGGCTTGAAGCTGGGGGAGAGAGGAGCAGACAGGACAAGCAGCTGCCCACGGTGGCCGGGGAGGAAAGGATGGATGTGCATGCACACAGGCGTGTTGAATGCCCGGCAATGTCAAGGCTCAGTGCTCCTTGATGGAGAAGGTATAAGAACAAAAACATGCATGGCTAGAGAATGGTGACTCTGATTCTTTTTTTTTTTTTTTAATTGGGGTATAGTTTCTTTACAATGCTGAGTTAGTTTCTTCAGTACAATGAAGTGAATCAGCTGTGTGTATACCTATATCCCCTCCCTCCTGGACCTCCCTCTCGATCGCTCCCCCATCCCACCCCTCTAGGTCCCCACAGAGCACCGAGCTGAGCTCCCTGTGCTACACAGGCAGGTCCCCACTGCTATCTGTTTGACACGTGGCAATGCACACACGTCCATCCCAATCTCCCCGCTCATCCTCCCCTCTCCGCCCCCACCCCCCTGTCCACATGTCTGTTCCTCACCTCTGCATCTCTATTCCTTCTGGCCATATACCCTGAAAAAACCATAATTCAAAAAGACACATGCATCCCAGTGTTCGCTACAGCACAATTTACAATAGCCCAGAACATGGAGGCAACCTAAGTGTCCACTGACAGATGAACGGATAAAGAAGATGTAGTAGATATATACAACATACAATGGAATATTAGCTATAAAAAAGGAATGAAATTGGGTCATTTGTAGAGACGTGGAGTCTGTCATATACAGTGAAGTAAGTCAGAAAGAGAAAAACAAACATTGTATATGAGCGCCTGTATGTGGAATCTAGAAAGATGGTACAGATGATTCATTTTTTAAAAGTGTATTTGTATGAATATACATACACAGAAATACACATAGACTTGTGTGTGTATATAGTTTTTTTTTTTTTTCGCAGAAGGGTGGAAATTAGATGGCAGACTGAAACAGAGGAAATAATGTTTAAAAAAGAAAAGAGTATCAATTACTTAGAACTTAATGTGAAGAGCTCTGATGGGTTTTTGGAAAACCTAGATAGATAAAAGCAACTTATAAAACACCTTGCTTAGTACCCTTCACAGGGAAGGCAGGAGAGGTTTCAGAGACATACACTCAAACTGTAGGATCATAACGACAGGCTGTTTGCTCGTCTGTCTGATAACCAGATTTTGGCTACCTCATTGCTCATTAGGCTCTGAATCAGGGGGATAAAAGAAGAAACTCAAATCAGTGCATTGGTGAGCAGCTCTAGTTGAAAGATGGACAAGGAGGAGATTTTAAATTCTCGTGAAGTTCGGTTTTCCACTGTGGGGTTTAATGATCTTGGTGATCTTGGCTCCCAGGGGAAGCAGTAACTGAGAGCCAGCTGTAGAAATGGGGAGGGAGTAAGTATTCTGAATGGCAGGTTTTTATCGGCAGATGGTCCTGGTTTTAAGAAGCCAGTTGGCAGGGCTGTGTATCTCCCGACCTTCACCCGTCAGAGGACGGGAGGCAGAAAAAGCTCATTTGCAGTTCCATGTCAGAAACACCAGGGTGACACCGAGAACCTTCAGGAGATAAACAGCAGGAGCCTCAGGATGAGAAGGATACTGGGCAGAGGCAGGAGTGCAGATGGAGACCTCACACTGTGCAAGTGAGGCCCAGCTTGGGGGCTTAAAAGCTCCACCAGGCAGACAGCATGTTTTGTATAGAGTTGGACAACGTCCTCAGCCTCGGGGCTAAGTGGAGGCCTTTCTAGTGTCCTGAAATACAAGGGCCAAGGTCTGTTGACGTTTGTCTAATAAATCTACATAATGGTTTACTGTCATGGTGAGAGATTTGGGATAAACTGTGCTATGTGAAAAAAGCAGCTTATAAAACAGTATACTAAATGATTCAGTCTTGTATACATCTATAAACGAAAAAAAGAAATCTGGGAGAAAATATGCAAAAATGCAAACAGTGATAATATTTAGGAGGTGGAATTATGGATGGTTTTTATATTCTTCTATTTGCTTAACTAAATCTTTAAAATTTTCAACATTATCCAGGGAATACTCCAGGCAAGAATACTGGAGTGGGTAGCCATTCCCTTCTCCAGGGGATCATCCTGACCTAGGGATCAAACCAGAGTCTCTGGCATTGCAGGTAGATTCTTTACCATCCAAGCCACCAGGGAAGCTCACTGAACATATTACTTGCATAATAAAACATGCTAACATTAAAAATATATCTAATGTATTTTGTGCTCAGTCTCCTCTGCCCATGGAATTTTCCAGGCAAGAATACCAGAGTGAGGTGCCATTTCCTACTCCAGGGGATCTTCCTGACCCAGGAATCGAACCCCAGTCTCTTGTATCTCCTGGACTGGCAGGCAGATTCTTTACCACTAGCGCTACTTGGGAAGCCACAGGGTATTTTATACAAGTTAAAATGTATTACAAATGTATAAATGAGGTGTTCTATAAACATGACATTGGACTTGTGAGGAAAAAAAAAAGTTATTTCTTAATTGATTTCTAAATACTTCAAAGTGGATGTACCAGAATCTCTTTAAGGTCTAGAGGAATACCCTGTAGGTTTCACTAGCTACAATATATTTACAAGAATGTTGACGGTCACTAACTACTTAAGACCTTGTAATTACATGTACTCTTTCTATATAGTTACTGCTTCAAGAGTACACCAGAGGTTGCCTATAGTTTTCTTCTTACTTGAGAAGACAACAGATACAGGACTCAAAGGATAACAGATGAAGATTCCCCAGTTCTTGACACCGGAGTGTTGAGTGAAAACGTGCCTTCTGTGTTACTTTCAGTGGATTTAAGTCTACTGTTTTGCTGAGGGGGTGAGGTTCCCACAAGGATTAAGGCTGCTCTGCCTCCCTCCATTTTTAAAGTGCTTGCTCTTCCACTTCTGCTTCCCTCACATCCAGTTACTCTACAGAAGGAAGAAAATATCCATCCAGGTGGAGAAGAGAGGGTTCTAGATGGGACTTAATGGACATCAGTAAAGAAGCTCCTGTGGACCTGTAACAGTGAACAGCTAGGAATGACTGGCTGCTATGGCAATGGGCTAAATTTTTTTTTTAACTTTATTAAGATTGTTTTCAAGTTTTATCTGGCTGCACCACGTCTTAGTTGCAGCACCAGAATCTTTGAGCTGCCACATGTGAACTAGTTGCAGCACGTGGGATCTAGTTCCCTGACCACGCACTGAACCTGGGACCCTGCATTGGGAGTGTGGAGTTCTGGCCACTGGATCACCGGGGAAAAAGACAGCAATGGTAACAGGTAACCACTGTGCACTGGGCTATAACGTGCTTGATACTTTATTCATATTCTCTTGCAAACGCAAACTCACCACCAACTGGCTGAGTATAGAAATGAACGAAAAAAAAAAAAAAAAAAAGAAATGAACGGCCCCAATTACAGACAAGGAAGCTAAGTCTGAAGGGTGTTAAGCACACCCCATGGGAGCATAAAGTCGGTGCTGCATCCCGGTCAGATGCTCCAGGTTCTTCTCTCAGCCTCTTCACTGGATATCAAGGTCACCCAAAGCAAAACAGTTAACCTCTTTGTTGTTCAGTTTCCTCATCTGCAAAACAGAGACAGTAACAAGGTTGACCGCCCAGGGGCTGTATGAGGATTAAACGGCATAGGGGGACAACAGAGAGCCTTTAGCTGGGTATCAGCCACACAGCCCCCTCACTGGGCAATGATGCACTTCTCACTCCATGACAAGGGGATGGCAAGCCCACGTCAGTCTGAGTCGAAGCTCTTTCCACCCCCCAGACACACCTGATATAACATAGCCACTGCTCAAGGGACCTCCCAACCTTTGTTCTGATCCTTTCGATGGGCTGGAAGGTCACTGTCCAGCCACATGCAATACTCACAGAGACAGAGCTTCTACCTCCACTTCCCACAGAGATAAGAAAAACAATGCTGGAGTGGACATGTGATGAGAATTGAGAGCAGATTTCAAACCCTAAACTACTGTTTCAGATAAGTGCACTTTTAAGGCATATAACTAAGGCAGAGACACTGTCTAATGTGCTACTAATACCTCCAAGGGTCCAAACTGTAGCCTTTTATGAAATTTGTTTCTATTGTCTGGAAAAACAAGAGAAGAAAATTCTGATATGTAATTCTGTCTCAAGTGGTTTCTGAATAAAGCCCTTACTATTGAGTGGTGTTTCAAGGATGGTTTCTGTTGTTTTCTGGTTTTTAGGTGTTTTGTGTGTTTTTTTTTTTTAATTGGAGTGCAATTATTTTGCAATGTTGTGTGATTCAACCAAATGAATCAGCTATATGTATACATATGTTCCCTCCCTCTGGGACCTCCCTCCCACCCATCTAGGTCATCACAGAGCACTAAACTGAGCTTCCTGTGCTTTATAGAAGGCTTGTTTGTTTGTTTTCCAGTAGTGCAACAAATGAACAAGCAGTCAGTGGATACAGAATTCCAACTTCCCAATTACTTCTGATCTTTGATCTTTGTCAAAACACAAACTACGCCTTTAAGTGGTAGTGATTAATGTATATGTTTTACACTCTGGGCCTATCATGCAATGATCTCACATTTGTACATCAAGGACCAAAACATCTGCTTCCCTCCCTCAACCCCTGGAATGTGTGACCAGGCCACACATCCCATATTCATATCAACCCCTGACATATTTTACGTATGCTTCCATTAGCCATGTTCTGTCATGCTGCCTTTTAGGATGGTTTTATTACGGATCATTATTTAAATGATTATCAGGTTTCTATATTCTAATGTATTTGTCTTATAAGATGACATGAATATTCAGAAAAGTCTTCACTGCTTTCAGACTTGGGATAAAAAAATGACTCTGCTTTCTGTCTGTCCATTCCTCCTCCTCTTCCTCGCTTTTCCTTTTTTATTAATAAGACTTTATTCTTTCAGAGCAGTTTTAGGTTCACAGCAAAGTTGAGGGGAAGGTACAGAGATTTCCCGTATATTCTCTGTCCCCGCACATACACCGCCTCCTTCACTGTCAACCTCACCATCAGAGTGGGGACATTTGTTACAGCTGATAAACCCACACTGACACTTCATAATCACCCAAAGTCCATTATAGTTAATGGTTAACGGTATGGTTCAGCCTCTGTGCTGTCCATTCTGTGGGTTTAGACACACGCATAATGACATGTATCCATCATTACGGTATTTCTTTTTTTCCTCTCCAACGTTTAACACTTATCAGAAATTAATGCAGTATTTGCTTAAGGCCAAAATGTAAATTATTCTCTTTCTTACTGTTTTCTCTTCAAGCTATTGTTCTGTTGTTCTAGCAAGCTTCCTTAGATAACTGAGTCTTTTTTCAAAAGCTGTATTTTGTATTTGTATGTGTTAAGCTCCCTAAATAATCTGAGTCAAAATCTGTATTTTCTATACCATTATTTTTAGTCTTCCTATCTTACAATCCAATATTGTAGAATTTTAATAATGATCACTCACAATACATTTTTTAATTTGTTAAGGAGAGTTTATCTTCATGACTTCCATTCTTTAAAATTTCAGGTTTGATATCCTTGATTCTTTATACTAAATGATTTAGATATGAAATCACAAGGTATTTTGTGAGGATTTCTATTCATAAGCAATAAGAATCTTGGACCAAAGAAGGATGGGAATACCTGTGTCAACCAGTCAAAGGATATTTTTTAATTCAGCAAGTAATCATTAAGCCCCTGCCATTTGCAGGCACTTTTCTAGGCTCCAGGGCTGAAGAGATCAGCAGGGAGATGCCTCTTTCCACCCACTCCCAGAAGAGAGCAATTCAAATTCACAAAGGTTAAAGTTAGAACATAGTTACCAAGAATAGCTCCAGGAAGGCTGTCCCTTCTCCCCGCAGCCTTCCATAGGGGGTCTCACTTAAGAATCAACACAAAGAAAGAGGTCCAGAAAGCCAAGGACTCCCAGGGATCGCTGACATTGAGTAACACCTGAAAGCAACATTCAGCTTGATGTAATTGTCCATTACATTTCTTGGCCGATTCACATATGTCTGCATATTATCTCATTCGACTGAATATTCCATTTTCACATGGACCTAATTCATGTAGGGAATCAGGTTAAAAGGCCATAAAAGCCTGGATTATGAAATGTATGTGAGGTTGAGACGTAATTCATCACTGGAGTGGATAAACCCAAAGACCATCCTGACCAACGTCAAATCCAGGTCAGCAACTAAGCCAGGCAGAAATGCTTTCGCTGGCCAGTTTTGGCTACCATCACTACTTTAACTAAAGAGTTATGACATCAGTGTGGAAACACAAAGGCAGAGCAGCTGTGTGTTACAGTGAACACATTTCTGCAACTTCCATCAACACAGATGAGCTCCTACACAAACACAAGAATGATGTGTGCAAAGTCACAGACTAGGAGGAATTGCACGCGGAGGGCTACTGCACAGCTTTCACTACAAAGGAATTACCCTTCTTACATGAAGAGACTGACCTCCTGCTTATGTTTTCATGATTATTTCTTAACATGCATGGTCAAGATTCTAAGGAAAAAGTCATAGGATTCTGAACACGTTATAACCATTAACCAGCCACATAAAGAAAAGTCAAGAGGCTGCTCAGAGGAAGGACTCATTTACTTCACTGTGGGTCCAGACACGCCATCCTCAAACACCCCCGTTTTCATTATTAAGAGCAATGCCTTGAATCTAAACCCAGGTCCATCCCACTCACTGCCTTCTCCATCAGTGTCCTTAAAGCGGACACTTGTCAGTCAGGTATACGTGAAACATTCTACGCTTAGACTTGTCGCCACCACACATCCTATAATTGCCTTCAAATAACTCTCTCCAGTGACATTCTTTTCTGTGTATGTAAACCATCTGCTCATCTGATCGATATTGCCTGCAGCTGAGAAGAAAAGGATGCTTCACGTTATTTCGAGTAACTCACCTTTAGCGATCGACTCCTGAGCACACCACTCACCTACACTAAATTCACTTTCCAACTTCAATTTCACTCTGACAAACAACCTGGGGGCTCAGCTGGTAAAGAATCTGCCTACAATGCCGGAGACGTGGGTTCAATCCCTGGGTCGGAAAGATCCTCTGGAAAAGGGAAAGGCTACCCACTCCAGTATTCTGGCCTGGAGAATCCCATGGACAGAGGAACCTGACCCCCAGTCCATGGGGTCGCAAAGAGTCAAACATGACTGAGCAACTAATACTAACTTTTTCATGCTTCCTGACTCTTACTGATTTTCCAAATCCACAGTGAATAAGCCCCCAATATATAATTACCTTACAGATTTTCAGATCTTAAAGCTGAAGATGTATCTGCTTAAGGGTTCATTTATGTTTTTAGAGACTTGGGTTTTGTCTTTGTCCTGGGTGGTTCATCTTTCATCTGGGGGTCCTCTGGGCAGTGTACAGTCTCTCATTTTTTTGCTCTCTCTCAAGATGAACAGTGCACACCTGATACAGTATCCAGCACAGTCTGACTGTGAGCACGGCTGGACCATCTGGCACCACAACTTGGATTTAATGAATGTTGACTGGATGAGACCATGTGTCACATCCTGAGCTAGGCACCTCCGCATGCTTGGCTGCACCAGAGCTGAATCCATTAGTTGACTATTAAAAAAAATCTCCGGGTAATCAACCAAGCCTTTTATTTTCTGTATCCTGATGTTTTGACATCTCGGGGTGGGGAGGGGGTGCCTTGAGGACCCTGGAGGGAGTGCCCTTCTCAGGCTGAGCCAATTCCTAAAGATAAAAAGACTGGCCTTCCCACAAGCCTTTCATATGCAAACCAGCCGATCCTGAGGCCACACTCCTAACCACCTCCTTATTGGCTCTCTCACTTGGGCCACTCTCTGCCAGCTGTCATCATCAGCCTTTGAAGCTTGGAGTTTAACAAAATGACTGACTCTGTGAATGAAAGAATGAATGAAAACATGCAAGATGGTAGGCAGGTCAAGTTCCCCAAGCTAAGTGGGCACAGATTAACATATTTCATTGATAAGGTTCATTTTTTTCCCCCGCACTTTAATATCTCTGAAATCAGGATGGGTCTTAATAAGGACAGTACCTTAAAATGACTGACAACTTGGCAGTAGTCACAGCACAATCATCATTTCCCTGTATTTGCATCAACTTGGTCACCGCTATTCATTTTGTCATTGCTTCCACTAAGAGGCATCGTTGGCATTGCACGTATTCTGTTAAATTGCCATTTAAATGGCTTTCAAAAAGATTACACCATGATTTGGCACTTAAAGATGTTACTGTGTGTACACCAAGGCAAACAGAGTAGTGGGGTCTAAATATTCTGTTACTAAAGGAAACATTTGTCTTTGTTTAGTGTTTACACATTACCTTGCAAAGCAAAATCCAAATGCTTAACTAGACTGAAGGAAAACACAGAAGAGGAATCTGTGTTACAGTTCGTAACTAAGACATATACAAACTGATTGCCTATCACACCATAAGCAATGCTACTGAGGTACCAGGAGTAAAAAGTACCACAACTGATGGAAAAGATGAACCTTGAAAGCTGTGAGATGCTAGCATGACAATTTCATGCAGTGTCTTCCTGGAAGACCACTGTTAGAGTGGCAAGTCATAATATAATTGGCAGTACTTTTTTTTCCTCCCTGTATAAGAAAAATCATGCTATGTCCTACATTCTGATGACATTCCCAATTTGATGAAATACAGAAATAAAGATGGGTTGCCAGTTAATAAGAGGTTTTAAAACCTGAATAGAATGCAGAGTGGAAGTTTGTTGACTGTGGACACTTTTAGGTTAGTGAGGTATCTGCGTGCTCCCAACTTCAGGTTGGCTGTACCATGTCAACCATCTGGTACAGTTTTGCAGATCCCCAGTCATTTAAAGAAGTCGGCTTCACTCTTTCTCCCTGCAAATGGTTTCGGTACATTTCCCATTCCGGTGCGAGAGTGACAATGAGTACACCTCATGTTCCACTTTCCCAACTTTAATTAGTGCTGCTCCAGTTTTCCACAGTTTAGAGCTATCAGAGGGGAGGTGCAAGGGCTATCTTCTAGACTGAAACCTCACCACACTGTGGGGGATGGAGTAAAATGATTAGACAGGAGAGCCCATATGAAATCCCAAAGCACGCACACAGGACTTTGAGATGCTGAACACTAGAGTAACATGAGTAAAATGCCAACTACGAGGACAGGCTTCCAGGCAGCATATGGTCACAGCTCAAAAATGCATTTATCTCTTTTTAGCCTTAGTACTGCAAACCATTTCAGAACCAGAGGAGAGTTGAAGACTATAGCAAGGGAGAGAACAGACATACATACAACCCACCTAGGGAAGAGAAGTGATAAAAGAGTAACTGTAGATTATAATAAAAGTCACTTTTTTTTTTTAAGATATATCTTCAAACTCACTATCACAACTGTGATACCATGTTTCCAGACCCTTCACCCAGGTGAAAACTGCCTCAGTATAAAAGTGAGTAATCAAATCAGAAATAGGTGATCACCTCCGTCCATCACGAAGACAACCAACCAGTCATAGCGTTTCTATACTGCGAGTACATTATCTTTAACAGTGCTGACAACAGGCCACCACACACACGGCATTTGGTACTATTGAGAAGGCCTGCTTCCTGCCCCTAGGGTCTTTGGGTGAGTCTCCTTTCTGGTCAGTAGAGGAGAATCCAGGGGTTCCCTGGACGAATACCATCTTCCCCAGAGACCTTGTTTCAGTCTTCCGCTGTAAGTAGGCAGGGCTGTGTCAGGAATTCTCTGACAGTTGGTACAGGAGGGTGAGTGTGTCCCTGTGAACACCACAGGGGAAGCGTGGCTGCCAGCTGGTGGGGTGTACTTATCTGTGCAGACTTAAAATAGACCTGAATGGCTGAGAGGGGAGAAACTGCTCCTTAAGCAGCAGAAAGGGAAAACACTCATCTGCCTTCTGGAACCAAGGTATTAGGAAGGGGAAGGTGTTTATATGTTTGGAGATTGCCATCTGACTTACATCCTGGGTGTAGGGGAGTGGGGGTACTGTGCGGAGCCCATGATGTCAGTCCCTGATGTCATAGTGGCTGGGCACACAGTGGTGGGCTCCCAGGAGAAGACACTCCATAAAGGGCTCTGACCCAGGAGGTCAGGAGACGCAGTCTATGTTGCCATGCTGGGATTTCCTAGTATATCATCACACGGATAACTCTCTCCCTAGAGAGTCCAAGAGATAGCATAGGTTAGTGGAAACGAACACCAGGCAGGAAGTCAAAGACATCCAGGTTCAAATTCCAATCTTGGAAGACTGCAAAACTCTTTAAATCCTAAAGTAGGGGAAGTGACAGGAACACATCAGGGTGACTGTGAGAATCAAAGTTACATACAAAATATCTAGGACACCTGTATGCACTATGTATATGCTGTATATATCGTGTCACCATGGACGAAGGAGGTTTCCTGCTCTTTTGTATGTAAACGTTCTTATGGAAGTGATGGGACCTGGTGAAGGGAGAAACAGTGTGGACCAGAACAAGAGGCCAGTGTCTGTGGCTAAGGCAGTCTGCAGATACTGAAGGTATTATGAAGTTGTCTTATGGTATGAATACTCTTGGTAAGAAATAAAGTACCTGTGAGAATCCACACGTATGATCAGGCTGATGAGAATGAAACAGAATTCAACACACACTTGTCGACATCTGCTCATTTCAAGTCCCTATGATAAACACATGGCCACCTCTACTCCCAGCTACAGTGACGACAGACTGTTCCTACAACCTTGTGTAAAACACAGTACTAACTCTATTTCTCTGCATTTGAGGAAGTTTCGTCAAAGCAAATAATCCACATGGAAACCCATCTTTTTCTGAAGGCTGAAACTTTTTCCCATCGTCAAGTGAATCAGTGCGTTCTGTATTCTTTTTTTTTCCCCACCCTGCACCCTGAGAGATGGGCCACAGCTTCTACTCCCGTTCCTGTGCTCCACACCCCAGCACGCTGGAGAAGCCAACTGTAAGCCTAGTGGCATGAAAAAAATATTCAAGATGTGACACAGAAGGAATCACCGGCAGCTCCAACACACTGTTCAGGGACCTTTAATTAGAAGGTGCGGGAGACTGAACTACTACCTTCGGCAGAAGCCACAGCAGGGGTGGGGGGTGGGGGGTGGGGGGCTCTGGGTGCCTGTCCCCTGCTCCAGTTGGGGTAGGGGGGAATCCCCATCGAGGAATTTCCTCGGGGAAGAGCCTGCGTCGGGAATGCTGCTGGGGGGAGAGTGGATGTGGGGAGAGGTTAGAAAGTGGCCTGGGTTCCCGCTTGCCCATATGCAGGTCACGGGCGTTCCCGGCAAGGACGACCTGCCTCCCCTCTACTGGGGCGCGCCTCAGGGACCCCCGAGTCCGGCTCGGCGCGTCTCAGCACCAAACTTTCTCCCGGAACGAGACCTCTTTCGAGCCACGTGGGGTGGGAAGGGAAGGGGTGGCAGGAGGATGGAGGGCGGCAGGGCCGCCAGCCGCGCCCGGGAGAGAGCCCTCCTCCCTCAGCCCGCTTCCCTCCGCCGCCACCCTCTTCCTCGCGGGGAAAGCTGCCCAGACAGCGCCGCCCCGCCCGGCCCCACCCACCCCGCGCCCCAGCCGGGGCTTCACAAAGCAGCGGGGCCGGCGCTGCGCCGCCCGGGGGCGAGGGGGCGAGCTCCGCGCGGTACCTTCAGGAAGAGGTCGGGACACCGGCGCCTGAGGAGACCCGCCGCATCGCCCGGACGCAGCCGCCGCCGCCGCCGCCGCGGGAGGCTGTTCCGCTGCGCCGAGACCCTGTGCTGGCAGGGGCCCTGTGCCGCAGCCGCCGCCGCCCGTGCTCCCCGCGCCGCGCCGCGCCGCGCTTGCTGTGCCCGGGCTCCGCTGCCCGGCGACCGCCACTGTCAAGCGGAGCCCCGCCCCCTGCGCGCCCGGAGAGCCGCGGCCCTCGGGACGCGCGGCCGCCCGGATTGGCTGCCAGGCCGCTGGCTCCGCCCCCTTCCCCATGGCCGCGCCCCTCCCCGCGTCCGTGGCGCGCGCGGCTGCCGGCTCTCTCCCAGGGGCGCCGCGGAGGGTGCGGTCCCGAGCTGGGCGAGGCTTCCTGCGGGCGCCGCGCGCTAGAGACTCCGCTCCTGGGCTCTGCAGTTTCTCCTTGGTCCGCCCAGGAATAGACACCCACAAAGGGCAGAAAAAGAGAAAACGTTTTCTCTAGGGCCCTTCGCGGGGAAGGCAGCGGCTGCAGCAGTTCTGGTATGAAATCTTAATTACAGGAAGACATGTATTAGGAAGCCTATTGGAATTATAGCCAGAGGGGTTTTGCTTTTTTTTTGTTTGTTTAACCTCTTGCACAGTCCAAACTTCTTCATTTTTAGGAGGAAACTAAATCCAGTTCAACAACTTACCCAAGGTCACAAAGCAAGGAGATTGATTTTGTACTTCTTCGCTGAATCAGAACTGCTTCTGCTCTTATGTCTCAGTCGGGCACAGAGATGCGTTCTAATAGTTGATGCTGTGTACACAGTGTAACAAGAAATTAAGAATCCATAGAGACAGAAGGTAGATTAATGGTTGCTAGGGGCGCGAGGCGGGTTGGCGAGTGACTGCTAATGGGTTGGGGTTTCTTGAAGGTGACGAGACTGTTCCCTCAGTTTGTTAGTGGTGATGGATGCACAGTTCTGAATCCACTAAAAACCACTGCATTATATTAATACACATTGAGTGAACTTGTGCAAGCTTCCCCACTACCTGAAGTAGAGTGTTTCTATGAAACCTTTCATAAGCCAAAAGGGCAGAAAGCACAAAAGAATTACCTTGGGGCACATCTTGCTAATGAGCACACAAAATCAATCAAGATAAAGCACAGATGCTCACAGACTTAGTTCAAATCTATGGCAGATTGATACCGAGATGCCCAGTATAGTTGGGGGCAGGAGGTGGAGCTTGACACTGCCTCTGTATACTGCTGCTGCTACTGCTAAGTCGCTTCAGTCGTGTCCGACTCTGTGCGACCCCATAGACGGCAGCCCACCAGGCTCCCCCGTCCCTGGGATTCTCCAGACAAGAACACTGGAGTGGGTTGCCATTTCCTTCTCCAGCCTCTGTATAAGCTTGCTGCAAATCGAGTGCTGAGTGCTATTTTTGCCTTTTGCCTTTTACATAAAAGCAAAAACCCTCTTTGGATTTCTTTTGGTGATCGAAAACGGTAACTAATGTGGTTTTTTCATAACAAGTGATACCCAGTAAACTTTTGAAAAGCTGAGGTTACCTGGGAATTACATCTCAGTGCTCTTATCATAAAAAGTCTTTCTTTAAAGGGAACTTTTCATTTACAATTTGTAGATCATGGATTCAGTATTCTTAACCCCTCAATTTAATTTTTTTCTTGTCCCACTTAGCTTAGGGTCAAGTCTACCAAAGCAAGAGTTTCCATATCTTCATCACCATCATAGCTTTGACTCCTGGTCTTGATCTTAAGATAAATTAACTGATGACCGTTCGCAAATGAACATATAAAAACTTCCACAGAAGGATCCACAGGCCAATTCCATTCCAATCAACAGACCCAAAAGATACAATTTAAATGAAGTTCTAGAATAATTTTAAGATGTTCTTATTGACTCAGGAATAAATATTTGCATGTACACATATACATTTGTTCAAAAAGGCTGTGTAATTAAGTACAGTGGATCATTCATAAGTTCACTCACAGGTTCTGTTCCTCTTTCCCTTTGGAATGTGTACTTATAGCTTTCCTTTCATTTTTCAGAGCATCACAGTTACCTTTCTATATTGTATATTATTGGGAGAGATTCCTCCTGGTAATCTCCAGTCCCTCCCCATGCCTCAGGGAATTGACTGGGAGCTCTAAGGCTTTGGAAGGTCTAAGGACCTTAGAGATTTTCTAGTTATGCAGTGACCTCTTCCTGTCTACAGGTTCTGAATCCATGGATTCAACCAAGGACTGATAGAAATTATTTGAAAAAACAATTCCAGAAAGTTCCAGAAAGCCAAACTATTTACAAAGCATTTACGTTGTATTTACAACTATTTATATAGCAGTTACATTGTATTCTGGTGGCTCAGAGGTTAAAGCATCTGCGTGTAATGCGGGAGACCTGGGTTCAGTCCCTGGGTCGGGAAGATCCCCTGGAAAAGGAAATGGCAACCCACTCCAGTATTCTTGCCTGGAGAATCCCATGGACAGAGGAGCCTGGTGGGCTACAGTCCTTGGGGTCGCAAAGAGTCGGACACGACTAAGCGACTTCACTCACTCAAAGCTGTTATAAAACTATGTAGACAGTTATAGTGCTTTAGGGAAACACACAGAAACATGTAGTTGGAGTATGTCACAATCCTGTTCTTTATGGGCAGAAATTATGATTGGTGTACATGCATCCATTCATTCACTAAGCCATGTGTCTTTGCCAGGTACACTGACAAGGGTACAAAGATTAATAATACACGATCTCTGTCTTCAATGGGTGCCCACACTGTTAGGGGGCACTTGTTATAATACAATAAGTTGTCACTCCAAGGAGGTAAAACAGTGCCAGGTTTAATCCTGTTGTTGTTGTTCAGTCCCTAAGTTGTGTCCCACTCTTTTCGGCCCCATGAACTGCAACATGCAACATCCCTGTCCTTCACCATCTCTCGGAATTTGCTCAAACTCATGTCCATTGAGTTGGCAATGCCATCCAACCATCTCATCCTCTGTCATCCCCTTCTCCTCCTGCCCTCAATCTTTCCTAGCATTAGGGTCTTTTCCAATGAGTCGGCTTTTCCCGACTCAGGTGGCCAAATATTGGAGCTTCAGCATCAGTCCCTCTAATGAAAATTCAGGGTTGATTTCCTTTAGGATTGACTGGTTTGATCTCCTTGTTGTCCAAAGGACTCTCAAGCATCTTCTGCAGCATCACGGTTTGAAAGGATCAATTCTTCAATGTTCAGCCTTCGTTATGGTCCACTTCTCACAGGTTTGGGTACTAAGACCTAAGAAAGGACCTTGGCACAGTCAAAGAGAGACTGGAGTTGGGTGTCTTAGTGACAGCTGATGTGGCCCAGGGTGGGAAGTGTGGCAGAAAGTGAAGCTGGACAGTTACTCCCAGGACAAAATATCACGGTGGATCAGAACTCAGTTCAAGAGGGACAGCTTAATCAGAAAGTGAAAATTTGAATTTCTCTGGGTCTTTCTTATCCCTGGTATAGTGTGCAATTTTGGTGAATGGTCTTACTCTAAACCCAGTTCCATCATCTTGTTAGAGCATCATAGTACCATTAGCTGGCCTTTGCTTCTACCCTTTTAGCACACAAAGGGCTTTCCTGCAGTTTCTCCTGAAGGTGGAGCGGTGAGGGGATGCACTCAAGACCTCGTGGATTCTGAATAGTGGAGCTGGGACAGAACTCCATCACTGAACTCTTGAGCTAAGAAAGCTTTTTAAGCTGCAGAGAATGAAACTGTTTTTACACTTGGAGTTGATCTACTTTTTGATCAGGAAGTAGGACTATTACAGGCCCTAAGAGGGACAAAGAGAAAGAAAGAAAAAAAAAAAAAAAAAAAAACAGCTACTGATCCCCTTAGCTCCTTAGTTGGGCCTATTCTGGATAATCCTGGATTCCAGGCTTTATTTAAAAAGTGGCTCAACAGTTTGAAAACTGGAGGCTACCTACATGTTTTGTCATGATACAACTGTCAGCATACCAACAGCATTTTCTTTTCCTCCACCTTTTCTTTTCCCCTCATGGGATTGTGGACACCTTTTGCAAGCAGGTACTGTTATTTGTGAATTTCCTGATTTCCCCTCCCCCCACTCGCATCTCCATTTATCCTTACCCTGTCCCCTTCCCCACCCCCATCCCTACCATTGGAGCCCAACAGGCCCTCAATGAATGTTTAAGTGCTCCATGTCATTCTACCATCAAAAAGGGTATCATTTTTCTTTTCTCACTAATTGTTTATAGCACTGACATACTTTATGAAATTTGAAAATTAATTGGGCCATATAGTATGTATGCTCTGGAGTTCTGGGGTATAGTTGTAAGAATATTAGCGAATCACATTCCACACTTTAATAAGCTGTGAGTTGAACTCTAAATCTAAATGCCTGAAATTTAAAAGTTAGTCTCAGTCTAGGAAGGCACAATATTAATATTTTAACAGTAAATAAGCTAAGTATTTGAAGCAGAATAATTTTCATATTTGTTGTAGAATTTTTTTTTCCTTCTGAAGAGAGAATTTCCTAGTGGTTTTAAAGAATCTTTGAAATCTTTTCTAAATCTCCTTTGCTTTTCTTTTTCTTTTTTCAGATCATCCTTTTAGTCTCGTTTTTATCGTTCACAAGACTGTGATATCTAATTAACACTGAAGCATTACAAGTCTCTTTTTCATAAATCTCCATGCAAAAATCTAGGGAGTCCACAAGAATGAGGGAGAGCTGGTTTCCCTGGAGTCTAAAGCTGGGGGGAACCAATGAGAAGGCTGGAAACATTCCCCCTGCAGGAACAGATGTTGCCCTCCCCAAGGAGTTAGGATGTGCTGCAAGAAATGAGATAATGAAAATAAGCAAACTGCTTTGTGAATGTTATCAAATATCATCAGCCCCAGACAGATAGCTCCCTAAATAAGTATCCTTTACTGATAAAAATAAAAAGCTGATGAACATGACAGTTTCCCTAATAGTTTTAGGAAAAAAAGTGCTTCGCACAAAAGGATTGACTTAATCAGAGGGCTTCCCAGGTGGCTCAGTAGTAAAGAACTCACCTGCAAATACAGGCGATGTGGGTTCGATCCCTGGGTAGGGAAGATACCCTGGAGAAGGGAATGGCAACCCACTCCAGTATTCTTGCCTGAGAAATCCTGTGGACAGAGGAGCCTGGCGGGTTACAGTTCATAGCGCCTCAAGGAGTCAGACACGACATAGCAGCTAACACTAACACAACTGACTTAACTGGACCACATGGAACAAACAGAGTGTGGGAGTAGTCCTCAAGAGGAGGGAAGAGGTGCCATTGGAGGGGTTCAGGGGGTTGTCAGCCATCATCTGCCCCCAAGCTGTGGCTCAGCAGCCTTCTAAGCAGCCTTCCTTCGTTCCAGGTCACTTGGCAGAGAGCCACTGGGACAGTGACTGCCTCTGCCCTTGGGATATTGATGCGACCTGCTTCTATGGGAGAAAAGCCAATCAAAGAGGGAGGGAACATGTATATGACTGATTCATGTTGCTGTACAACAGAAACCAACACAACACTGTAAACCAATTTTCCTCCGATTAAAAAATAAATACAAAATACAACAACAACAACAAAAGACAGAGGAAGCCAGCATGTTCCCCTGCTGAGTGGTCCGCTCAATGCTGGTGTGTCCAATCAGCTAGCCAGGGGTCCCCCTTTCTGTTCTAGGAAAATTAATATATCTTATGACAATATTTCAGGAAAGGATACATGCAGACGGTGACTACAAACGTTGGTAACCCCATGAAAAAGAACAATTTTGTAGGTATTGTGAAAATTGTGAATTAAAAAAAATCAAAATTAATGCTACCGTTTATTGCATACTTTTAAAAGTTCACAGTGGGGACCCATTCCTTGGGCTTCCCAGGTGGCACAATGGTAAAAGAATCCACCTGCCAATGCAGGAGACTTAGATTCGATCCCTGGGTTGGCAAGATCCCCTGCAGAACGGAATGGCAACCCATTCCGATATTCTTGCCTGGGAAATCCCATGGACAGAGGAGCCTGGCGGGCTACAGTCCATGGGGGTCACAGAGTCAGACACGACTGAATGACTAAGCACATCCTTTCCCTAGCTGAGAAAAGAGCACAGGATCCTGTCTGGATGATCAGGGGAAGGTCATCATGATAGGGACGGATTCTGAGCTGACAGTGACAGATGAGTGACGAACAGTAGTCTGAGGATGGGAAGGAGGGAAGAGCACTCTATGCTGAGTAAACAGCATCTTGGAAGTCCCTGGCAGGCCAACTTGACGCAGATGAAGTGCAGACGGGGTGCGTGTTTCTGTTCATCTAAACTGCTCCAACGTTCTCTGCCTGCGTGTATGACAGATCCCCCACCTCCACTTCCAGGAAAATAGCTTTGTACTTGAGAGAAAAGAAACAGGCTTGAAGCAACTTGGCTGTTACCATAGAGAATAAGGAAATAAAAAATTTTCATATTATGTAAAGGGAAAGTCAAGCATGATATGTAATTATTCAGAACAAGCCACTAAAAGGGCTCTTCAGTACAATAAAAAGGAATAGCTATCCCAAAGGAAGCTACTGTTTTGACATTTAACTGGGAAGCCATCCAAAAATTTAGACTAGGATTATAGCCCTTGACTTTCTTTTGGAAGACATCTTAGTGATTATTCAGAGAAGCTGATGTTTGCAATTCTAGTTACCTTCAAATGATAATAAAACAAAACCCAAAGGAGGCATATGGAGAAGATTGACAGTGAAATCGTTCCTTTTTAAATTGACTTGAAGCATTTTTTGATGTAGCTAAACTTGTCTCAAAAAATGAACTCATCCTTTTTACTTCTTAACTCTCTCTTTTTGATTTCTTTTAAAAACTACTATAGCCAGGTTGTCTTTGACCACTTAACATGGAAACAATCATGTTACTCCTTTCAAAGGATGTAGGTCTAGTTATGAAATGAACTAGAGGAGCTCTGACATTGGTGGTGACTGCAATAGATGGAGGGCTGTCTCAGGACTGGTTCAGGGTAAGTGTTTTCTGGAAGATTTGAATCACCTAAGCTAGTTCTGCAGATTTGGTTCTCGTTTCCAGCTAGCACTTCACTGCTTTTATCAGGTTAAAAGACACCTGACTACTGGAAGAACCATGTGTATGTTACACTATATATAACTAACAACTGCAATGTTTTCAGTTTTAGGTTGGTTCCTGAGGCCTTGTGTTCTGCAACCCTCAGTGTGATTTAAAAATCAGATGGATGCTGGGACCTCCCTGGTGGTCCAGTGGTTGAGAATCCACCTGCCAATGCATAGGACACAGGTTCGATTCCTGGTCCAGGAAGATCCCACATGCAACGGAGCAACTGAGCTCCACTTAGTTGCTTAGACCTAACTAAGCCATTATGTCACAGCTACTGAGCTCAAGCACTGCAGCCACTGAAGCCTGAGAACGTAGAGCCCATGCTCTGCAACAACAGAAGCCACTGAAATGAGAAGCCCTATGCACCATAACTAGAGAGTAACTCTTGCTCACTGCAACTAGAGAAAGCCTGCACAGCAAGAAAGACGCTGCTGCTGCTGCTGTGCTGCTCAGTCACATCTGACTCTTTGCAACCCTAGCCTGCCAGACTCCTCTGTCCATGGGATTCTCCAGACAAGAATACTGGAGTAGGTGGCCATGCCCTCCTCCAGGGGATCTTCCCAGCCCAGAGATCGAACCTGCGTCACTTATGTCTACTTGCACGGGCAGATGGGTTCTTTACCACTAGCACCACCTGGGAAGCCCAATAAAGACCCAGTGCAGCCACAAATAAATAAATAATAAAAAAAAACCAGATGGACACTTGTTAACTAGACAGCGTGGAGGGCTCACGTGAAGACTGGCCACCTGCAAGGGCCTGGAAATGCGACGATCAGGGCAGATCCACCTCTACCCCTGCGCAGAGTCTGGAAATCCCCGACAGCAAGCGTCTCCCTTACTTCAGAGAGCGTCTCCCTTATTGAAATGAAATCAGGTGAAACTATACTCAGCAGCCACCTTGAAGACAGAAGTGTAAATTACAGCTTGAGGGATGGGAATGGACAAGGGGAGGGAGATTCCCACCTGAGTTGGAATGTGGAGATTGAGAGACTGTACTGAGAGGATCTGGATTGTTTTCAGCACATTTGCAGAATTATTCTCAGCTTCCATCTTGCACACAGCTCACCCTCTGCCACTCTGTGGGTCAGGTGTGGTTCAGCGGACGTGTCCTTGGGTCTGCCTGCAGACATCGGAATTTCTTGTGAAATCTTTTATGTATTTCATTTCCACCCTAGACTATATGTTTCTAAGTAACGTATTTCTCTCAAAGTCTTTTCAAACCAACATCTACCAAGGTCTGAAGTAAGAAGCTCTGAGTATTTAACAGTTAAAGCTTCCAATTTGAGGTCACTATTCAATGGCAACTAAAACTACAATATATTGTAAATTTAGAATTTTCAGGCATGTGCTGAAAAGTTACCCAAATTATAGATTCTCAAGTGCCAAAGGATTAGCAAAATATATAATTTTGGTGGATTTGCACACTTAATTATTATAAATAAAAATTATATTCTCAATATATTTTTGTTTGGAAACAAATCAACTCAATTATATATAAACTAAAGATGAATAGTAATGAGTGTTGTATCAACTGTAGCCTGATTTGTATGAACCAGGTTAATGTAGTATTATTAATTAGTTTGATTACAGTCTATTTATAGAGCATGAATTTAAAAATCTTGAAGTAATATGTAATCATAGAGTAAATTTTTTTCCATAAAAATGTGTCTTAATTTCCCTAAAAGTAAACATGGGAAGAAAAATTACAAACCTAAACTAAAGCAAAATATATTTATATCTGTTTGCTCTTTCAATATTCAAAAATTCCTAAGGACCTAAAAACCCTAGCAATTACTTTATATTTGTTATAAATGTTGTTGATTTGTTATTTAGTAATTGCTCTTCATTAATGTACTCCCTACAATATTGTTATCTTGTTTTTCCAAACATACATTAGAAAAATGAAATAAGCATTATATAATCAATGGAAAATAATACTAAGCTCATAAATAATATAAATGGTCTTTTTCTTATACTTTAAAAGAAATGTTAGGATAAAAGAAACTTACAGTTAATTTTTACCTTAATCATTAGTCAGTGGTTGTGGTAGCTACGTATTACTAAAACACAGAATTTAGCTGCAGAAAATCTATGTTTATGCTGTTCAAGTTTAATATTCTTTCATCCTTTAGTTCATCTCCTCTGTGTGTGTGTGCGTGCATGCGTGCACATGTGCACACACACACTCAGTCTTGTCCAACTCTTTGCAACCCTATAAACTGTAACCCACAAGGCTCTTCTGTCCATGGAATTTTCCAGGCAAGAACACTGAAGTGGGTTGCCATTTCCTTCTCCAGGGGATCTTCCTGACCCAGGGATCAAACTCGTGTCTCTTGTGTCTCCTGCATGAGCAGGTGGGTTCTTTACCAACTGAGCCATCAGGGAAATAATATTCAAGTTTAATATTCTTTCATCTTTTAGGTTCATCCTTTAAGTTGGTTAAATCTAAGTATTGTCCCTGCACAATCAAATCATATAGACCATATTGAAAATGCAGTTTTTGGTTTGACAAAATATGTCTTTGATTTTTCTAGAAAATAAAATGTGCATGCCTCTAGGATGAATAATGCCCAAGTATGCATTTAAAATACTTTTAGGTATTGATTTTTAAATCATATTTCAGAAACCATTATAACTGTGCATACAAACACAATTACAGACATTTCTGTAGTATTCAGTAATAGCTGTTGGGTCAGAGAAATAACATATTTAATTTTTAAAACAATTTAATGCCAGATGTATTATATATACCCATTATAAGTTTGGATTTAAGATATTTGACTAACAGACAAATACAAGGAAATAGTCCTACTTTACATTCCAAGAAATTAACTTCTTTTCTGGGTCAGTTATTAGGAGAGGAAGCCCAATCCAATATAATCTGGTTTATTTTAAAATATCCATTAGGTACATTGACACAATTGAACTTTTCTTTTAAATGTTTCTTTTTTAAAAAATTTTGTTCCTTAATTATAAAAAGATTATTCAGATACTAAGGGGAAAATTGCTAAAAATCATACAATTTGATGGTATAAATTAATAGCATTAATTGCACAACAAAATATTATGCTAACCAAAATAAGCAGTTATGTAATGGCCTTGAAGCAAATTGAATAAACTCTTCATCTCAAAAAAAATCATACAATTTTTCTCCACCTTGTAAAAATTGAATCTTTAGTCAAGGCTATGAAAAAATAAATTATTTCTTTCTTGCAGTGATGATTATTAATTTTGACAACCTGATATTAAGCAAAAGTGAGTAGCACTCCAACCTTGCAAAACTTGTTATAGTTTTTGTGTTTCTAAGTCTGTATTTTAATATTGTTTTCTTTTCACAGTGACAACTCAATGAACAAGTCATTCAGGAATAAAGTTTCTTTATAACTGACCAAAGTTGACAGAACTGATCTACATGAAAACGTAGAGGGTAAGCTCTTTGGCTTTGGTCTTGGCAGTGACTTTCTCTTTATATTTGACACCAAAAGCAAAAATTAAGCAGTGGGAATACATCAAACTAAAAAGCCTCTGCACATCAACAAAATGAAAGAACATGCAACCTAGGGAATGGGAGAAAATATTTGCAACTCATATATCTGCTAAGGGGTTAATATTTAAAATATATAAAAAAACATATACAACTCAAAGCAAAAAAAAAACAAACAATTCAATTTAAAAATGGGCAGAGGAACTGAACAAGCATTCTTCTAGAGAAGACACATAAATGATCAGAAGGTACATGGAAAGGTTTCCACTTTCTTAATCATCAGGGAATTGCACATCAAAACTACGTTGATACATCACCTCACACATGTCAGAATAGCTATCATCAAAACGACAAGATCGATGAACCTATTTGCAATGCAGAAATAGAGGCATAGAGGTAGAGAATAAATGTATGGACACCAAGAGGGGAAGAGGGGGTGAGATGAATTGGGAGATTGGGACTCACATACATATACTACTATATAAACAGATAACTGATAAGAACCTACTGAATAGCATAGGGAACTCTACGCAATACTCTGTGATGACCTAAATGGAAAGGAAATCCAAAAAAGAGGAGATATATGTACACATTGTAGCTGATTAACTTTGCTGTACAGTAGCAACTAACACAGCATTGTAAAGCAACTATATTCCAATAAAAATGAAAAATAAAAAAGACAAGAGATAACAAGCATTGGCAAGGGTGCAGGGAGGAAAGGGAACCCTTGTGCAGTGTTGGTGGGAACGTAAATGGTTTTAGCCTCTAAGGAAAACAGTTTGGAGGTTCCTCAAAAATTTAAAAATAGAATTACCATTTGATCCAGCAATCCCACGTCTGGGTATACATCCAAAGTAAACGAAAACAGAGTTCCAGAGAGATGGCTGCACTTTCACGTTCACAGGAGCACTGTTTACAATAGCCAAGACGTGGAATCAACCCAAGTGTCCATCCACAGAAGAATGAATAAAGACGGTGCGATGTATACATGGACGATCTCCAACTTATGACAGTCTGACTTATGATTTCTGACTTTATGTTGGTGCAAGAATGATATGCATTCTGTAGAAACTGTACTTTGGATTTTGATCTTTTCCTGGGCTAGTGACAACATGCTACGCTATTCTCTCGTGTGGTTCTGGGAGCCTGGCTCCCAGTCAGCCAGAGGAACACGTGACTGCACAGCTGACACTCCTGTTGCCATTCCATACCCTTAACAACCATTCTGTTCTTCACTTTCAGTACAGAATTCAATACATGACATGAAATATTCAACACTTTTTTGTGTGTGAAATAGGCTTTGTGTTAGATGGTTTTGCCCAACTGTAGTCTAATGTTAAGTGTCCTGAGAAGATTGAAAGTAGGCTGGGCTAAGCTACATTGTTAAGTAGGTTGCTGTGCTATGCTAAGTCACTTCAGTCGTGTCCGACTCTGTGCGACCCCATAGACGGCAGCCCACCAGGCTCCCCCGTCCCTGGGATTCTCCAGGCAAGAACACTGGAGTGGGTTGCCATTTCCTTCTCCAATGCATCAGAGTGAAAAGTGAAAGTGAAGTTGCCCAGTTGTGTCCGACTCTTAGCGACCCCATGGATTGCGGCCTAACAGGCTCCTCGTTCCATGGGATTTTCCAAGCAAGAGTACTGGAATGGAGTGCCATTGCCTTCTCCAGTTCAGTAGGTTAGGGGTATCAGATACATTTTCAGCTTATGATATTTTCAGCATACAGTGGGTTTATGGGGCATAACCCTATCATAAGTCATGAAAGGTCTGTAAATACAATTGACTGTGATTCAGACAGAATAATATAACAGAGAAGGATATGCTCTTATTTGTGACAAATGAATGGACCCTGAGGACATGATGCTAAGTGAAATATGCCAGAAAGAGAAAGAAAAATGCCACATGATATCATTTATATGTGGAATCTGAAATAAGTAAATGACTAAATAAAATAAAATTTTGGAAATGTCAAACAAAGTGTAGAAAAGTGGCTGCTCTGGGATAAGGAAGGAGGGAAAGAAGTAGAGAGAGGTTGATAAAAAGGCACAAACAAAAATAAGCAAAATTGACCAAATTTAAATCATATACCTGTATATTAATCGTGTGAAACACAGCTACCTGAATATGTTAACAAGAGGAATAAAAGTCTCTTTCAACCACATACATGTCTTAACATCCAAGTGAAAGGCAGACATAAAATGTGTTTAGTTGTTCAGGCGTGTCCAACTCTTTGTGACCCCGTGGACTATAGCCCTCCAGGCTCCTCTATCCATGGGATTTTTCCAGCCAGAATACTGGAGTGGGTTGCCATTTCCTACTCCAGGGTATCCTCCCGACCCAGGGATCAAACACATCTCTTGCATCTCCTGCATTGGCAAGTGGATTCTTTACCACTGGGCCACCTGGGAAGCCCTGCAAGCATAAAGGTCATTCTGGAATATGTGGAAGTTGATGAAATCTGTCTTGTCCCTGCCCCCCACTGTCCATTCCATTCGTTTCACCAAATGAGTGAATGATTTGTCTCTAGTTATTTTGTATAGTCAGGACTTTGGTGCAACATCAGTGATGTGGGCCTGTTGCCAATTTATAAGAATAAAGGAAGGGTTGCTGTGTGGGGGGTTATGCTTCAGGTGTCCTGAGATCAGGAGATGGTGGCGGGTGTGTGTTGTGAGCAGTGGCATTTGCTGAGGTCTTCTTCGGTACTTTACCGCTTACTATCATGGCTTGGCTTCTCCATTCATCGTGGTTCACTTCCCGCCATCCGCTTTGCTCGGTTTCTGCTCTTCCCGCCCTGTCTAAATGCCAGCTGTGCTTCTCACAGGAAACTGCTGTTTACTGTCACTGCTGATCAGCCTCCCCAGATACCCTTGGCAATCTCACTCTGTTTTCACAGCCTCTACCTCAGGAAATGCAGAATGATTCTGCTGGGGGAATTTTTTTTTCTTTTAAACATTTTATTAGAGTATAGCTGAATTACAATGCCTTGTTAGCTTCAAGAGTGCAGTTCAGTGAATTAGTTATACATTCGTGCATGCTCAATCTTGTCCAACTCTTTGTGACCCCATGGACTGTAGCCCACCAGGCTCCTCTGTCCATGGGATTCTCCAGGCAAGAATACTGGAGTGGGTTGCCATTTCCTCAGCCAGAGGATCTTCCTGACCCAGGGATCAAGTCCATGTCTCCGCACTGGCAGGCAGATTCTTTACTATTGAGCCACCTTTGAAGTCCCTATATATATCCAGTCTGTTTTTTTTTGTTTGTTGGTTTAAGATTCTTTTCACTGGAGGAATTTTAAAGCTTCATGATTTTTTTTCTTTGTAAATATTAAAGTGAAAATACTGACAGCATGTCTGGGTACCTACTCCTTATCATTTGGGTGGCACTCTGTACTTTAATACATCATAGTTCTTTCTTATGCACAGGACACTGCTCCTTTAATTGTCTCATTTTGGCACCCTTCAGGATTGCCAGATCAGAGGAGATCATCATTGACAGACATTTCAATCCTCTCCGTTCTGAAGCCAAGTGTACTCTCAGACTGAGGGAATTAAGGGAATCAGAAAGGCTTTTGGTGAGATAGCATCAATGTTCCCAGAACTCTGAAGGAAGGAAACTGGAGGTAGAGGGCCTTGATGTCAAGAGATCAGGGCTGGGAGGAACCTCCTCTGATTGGGGTGAGAGTGGTCATTCTGGCTGCAGTTATCTGTGCACCCCAGGCAGATGGAGCCTGGCCCTTCTTAGCTGTCAAGTGTGAGTGTCCATCATTAGACTCTCTCATGGGAAAAATGGTTCCCACAGACCACTTGTCTTTAGGAGGTTATTAGTAACATGCATTTTTTACATGTTATCTGGGAGTAGCCCATCCCTACAAGACTCTTTTCTGTAATACTATGTTAGCCTCTGGATTAACTGTGTGCTCAGTAGCTCAGTCGTGTCCAACTCTTTACAACCCCATGGACTGTGTAGCCTGCCAACCTCCTCTGTCCATGGGATTCTCCAGGCAAGAATACTGGAGTGGGTTGCCATCTCCTCCTGCAGGGGATCTTCCCGACCCAGGGATTGAACCTGCCTCTCCTGCATTGGCAGGCAGATTCTTTACCAGCATGCCACCTGGGTAGCCTCTGGATTAGCTAGTTACCCTTTAAAACCCAAGGGCGTAAGAACCCACTGACTATTGGGGTTATAAGTGGAGAAATAGTACATACCTTGGATTGATGGTTGGAGGTAAAATAAGGATTCTGAGTCATGGAGAGCCAAATTAGGGTGAGGAGCTTGGGAGACCAAGGGACTGCAAGAGAAGAAATCTGTGCAAAGTTTGGTAGATCTAAAGAGTCAGAGAAAGGAGAGAAACAGAGAAGGGTAGAGAAGAGAAACTTAAAACACTTTGCTTTTTTGCATTTTCTTTGTTTAGCCTAGATCTTATTCTATTTACTATCAAGTGGACTCCACTTTCTTTGTTAATTATTTGTTAATATTTTGGGGGAAATCAAGGATAATTTGTTCACTTTTGTTTGCTGATGTTGACAGAGCAGTTTCATTTCCAAGAGTAGGCTTTTGTTTTGCTTTGTTTTGTTTTTTTTTAAAAATTAGTTTTATTGGAGTATAGTTGCTTTACAATTTTGTGTTAATTTCTATCATACAGCAAAGTGAATCAGCTATGTGTAAACATATATCGCCTCTTTTTTGGATTTCCTTCCCATTTAGGTCACCTCACAGCATCAAGCAGAGATCCCTGTGCTGTACAGTAGGTTCTTACTAGCTATCTGTTTTATGCATAATGTCAATACTGTATATATATCAGTCCCAATCTCCCAATTCCTCCCACCCCTCCTTTTCCCCTTGGTATCCATATATTTGTCCTCTACAACTGTGTCTCCACTTCTGCTTGGCAAATAAGATCATCTATACCATTTTTCTAGATTCCTCTTATATGCATTAATATATGATATTTGTTTTTCTTTCTGATTTACTTCACTTTGTATGACAGTCTCTAGGTCCGACCCCACTACATCCAGTCTCTGCATCGTCAGTCTCTCCTTCCACTGTAAATCCAAAAGTCCATCATTGTCCTGATTTCCAGCTGAGTTACTATCTCTCTGATGAGATTCCTACTTATGAAGAAGCTTCAATGACAGGAAGAAAAGTGAACCAAGTTGTACTTACAAAGTTCTCTAGCCAGGATGAGCTGTGTGTGTGTGTGCTCACTCAGTCATGTCTGACTCTTTGCGACCCCATGGCCTGTAGCCTGCCGGGCTCCTCTGTCCATGGTATTTCCCAGGCAAGAAAACTGGAGTGGGCTGCCAAGCTCTCCTCCAGGGGATCTTCCTGACCCAGGGATCAAACCTGTGTCTCCTGCATTGGCAGGCAGATTTTTACCACTGCATCACCTGGGAAGCCCAGGATGGGCTGACACATCAGCAATATAACCCCCTCCCCATAAAATCATTGTACTATAACTTCCTATATGGGGAAACAATGCAAACAGTGACAGACTTTATTTTCTTGGGTTCCCAAATCACTGCAGATGGTGACTGCAGCCATGAAATTAAAGTTATGACCAACCTAGACAGTCTATTAAAAAGCACAGACATTACTTTTCCAACGAAAGTCTGTCTAGTCAAAGCTATGACTTTTCCAGTAGTCATGTATGGATGTGAGAGTTGGACTAGCAAGAAAGGTGAGCACCAAAGAATTGATGCTTTTAACTGTGGTGTTGGAGAAGACTCTTGAGAGTCCCTTGGACTGCAAGGAGATCAAACCAGTCAATCCTAAAGGAAATCAGTTCTGAATATTCATTAGAAGGACTGATGCTGAAGCTCCAATACTTTGGCCACCTGATGCAAGGAACTGACTCATTTGAAAAGACCCTGATGCTGGGCAAGATTGAAGGCAGGAGGAGAAGGGGATGACAGAGGATGAGATGATTGGATGGCATCACTGACTCAATGGGCATGAGTTTGAGCAAGCTCTGGGAGTTGGTGATGGACAGGGAATCCTGGTGTGCTGCAGTCCATGGGGTTGCAAAGAGTTGGAGACAACTGAGTGGCTGAACTGAACAGATAACTTCCTATACATTAACAGGACTTGGGCCCATATATGTCCTTTATATCTGTTCCTGTCTACTGCGAGCTCTCTTATGTCTCATGTAGTTCATTTATATCCAAGACTACAGGTGTTTGTGTAGCCTAGGATCTGAGTGTGTAGTCACAAAATATATTGTGTAGAAAAAATTTCTTGGCTGCATCATGCAGGATCTTAGTTCCCTGACTAGAGATTGAACCCAGGCCCAGAGCAATGAAAGTGCTGAGTCTTAATCACTGGATGGCCAGGGAATTCCCTTATATAGAAATGTTTGTGTGAAATTTGCAGAGTCCTTTGACAGTCACTCAGAGTTCTTGATTTTTTACATCTCTTTATGAGCCTTAAAGGGGCTTCCAACTTGGCACAGTGGTAAAGAATCTGCATGCCAATGCAGAAAATACAGGAGATGCAGATTCAATTCTTGGGTCAGGGAGATCCCCTGGAGAAGGAAATGGCAGCCCACTCCAGTATTCTTGCCTGGAGAATCCCATGGGCAGAGGAGCCTGGCAGGCTACAGTCCTTGGGCTCAGAAAGAGTTGGACACAACTGAGTAACTGAGCATTCACATGCACATGAGCCTTGAAGAGTTAGTTATAACCACCTCTGAGAATAGTCCAGGGGAATATTTTTCTAGAGCAATCTGAATGGTTTAATGCTGAGAAGGATGAACTTAAATAATAAGCAAAGAAAAGAACAACTCCAGAATCTATTGAATAACAAATCATTGAACCTCTTACATTCCATAGAGTGTTTTCCCAGGATACATCTTATCTTACTGTTAAGTCCTCAGGACCATAACTGTGTAAGATAGATGGGGAGGAATTACTCTTGTCTTAACCAACACTTGAGGTTCAAGAGAGTAAGAGGCTTGTTTAAGATCCCACTGCCTTAATTTGTCTTTCTGTGTTCTCATTGTTAGTGTATAGGAATGCAAGGGATTTCTGTGTGTTAATTTTATATCCTGCACTTATATCTAGTCACTGAGAAAACAAAGAGAAATTAAGGAAACAATTCCATTCACCATTGCAACAAAAAGAATAAAATGCTTCAGAATAAATCTAGTAAAGAAACAAAAGATCTATATATAGAAAACTATAAAACACTGATGAAAGAAATCAAACATAACACAAATAGATGGAGAAATATACTATGTTCATGGATTGGAAGAATCAATATAGTGAAAATGAGTGTATTACCCACAGTAATCTATAGATTCAGTGCAAACCCTATCAAGATACCAATGGTATTTTTCAGAGAACTAGAATGAATAATTTCACAATTTGCATGGAAACACACACACACACAAAAAAACACAAACAAAACCTTGAATAGCCAAAGCAATCTTGAGAAAGAAGAATGGAACTGGAGGAATCAACCTGCCTGACTTCAGGCTATACTACAAAGCCACAGTCATCAAAACAATATGGTACTGGCACAAAGACAGAAATAAGATCAATGGAACAAAATAGAAAGCCCAGAGATAAATCCATGCACATATGGACACCTTGTCTTTGACAAAGGAGGCAAGAATATACAGTGGAGAAAAGACAATCTCTTTAACAAGTGGTGCTGGGAAAACTGGTCAACCACTTGTAAAAGAATGAAACTAGAACATTTTCTAACACCATACACAAAAATAAACTCAAAATGGATTAAAGATCTAAATGTAAGACCAGAAACTATAAAACTCCTAGAGGAAAACATAGGCAAAACACTCTCTGACATAAATCACAGCAGGATCCTCTATGACCCACCTCACAGAGTAATGGAAATAAAAGCAAAAATAAACAAATGGGACCTAATTAAACTTAAAAGCTTCTGCACAGCAAAGGAAACTATAAGCAAGATGAAAAGACAGCCTTCAGAATGGGAGAAAATAGTAGCAAATGAAGCAACTGACAAAGAATCTCAACAATATACAAGCAGCTCCTACAGCTCAATTCCAGAAAAATCGGATCAGTTGCTCAGTCGTGTCCAACTCTTTGCAACCCCATGAATCGCAGCACACCAGGCCTTCCTGTCCCTCACCAACTCCTGGAGTTCACTGAGACTCATGTCCATCAAGTCAGTGATGCCATTCAGCCATCTCATCCTCTGTCATCCCCTTCTCCTCTTGCCCCCAATCCCTCCCAGCATCAGAGTCTTTTCCAATGAGTCAACTCTTCGCATGAGGTGGCCAAAGTACTGGAGTTTCAGCTTTAGCATCATTCCTTCCAAAGAAATCCCAGGGCTGATCTCCTTCGTAATGGACTGGTTGGATCTCCTTGCAGTCCAAGGGACTCTCAAGAGTCTTCTCCAACACCACAGTTCAAAAGCATCAATTCTTTGGCGCTCAGCCTTCTTCACAGTCCAACTCTCACATCCATACATGATCACAGGAAAAACCATAGCCTTGACTAGAAAAATAAACAACACAATTAAAAAATGGACCAAAGAACTAAACAGACATTTCTCCAAAGAAGACATACAGATGGCTAACAAACACATGAAAAGATGCTCAACATCATTCATTAACAGAGAAATGCAAATCAAAACCACAATGAGGTACCATCTCATGCCAGTCAGAATTGCTGCTATCAAAAAGTCTACAAACATAAACGCTAGAGAGGGTGTGGAGAAAAGGGAACCCTCTTACACTGTTGGTAGGAATGCAAACTAGTACAGCCACTATGGAGAACAGTGTGGAGATTCCTTAAAAAACTGGAAACAGAACTGCCATACGACCCAGGAATCCCACTGCTGGGCATACACACCGAGGAAACCAGAATTGAAAGAAACACATGTACCCCAGTGCTCATCGCAGCACTGTTTACAATAGCTAGGACATGGAAGCAACCTAGATGTCCATCAGCAGATGAAAGGATAAGAAAGTTGAGGTACATATACACAATGGAATATTACTCAGCTATTAAAAAGAATGCATTTGAATCAGTTCTAATGAGGTGGATGAAACTGGGACCTATTATACAGAGTGAAGTAATTCAGAAAGAAAAACACCAATACAGTATATTAACACATATATATGGAATTTAGGAAGATGGTAATGATGACCCTATATGCAAGACAGCAAAAGAGACACAGATGTAAAGAACAGACTTTTGGACTCTGTGGGAGAAGGCAAGAGTGGGATGATTTGAGAGAACAGCATTGAAACATGTATATTACCATATGTGAAATAGATCGCCAATCCAGGTTTAATGCATGAGACAGAGTGCTCAGGGCTGGTGCACTGGCACGACCCAGTGGGATGGGATGGGGAGGGAGGGGGGAGGGAGGTGGGAAGGGGGTTCAGGATGGGGAACACGTGTACACCTATGGCTGATTCATGTCAATTTATGGCAAATACCACTACAATATTTTAAAGTAATTAGCCTCCAATTAAACTAAATAATTAAAAACAAACAAACAAACAAACAAAAAATGATCACACTGCCTCTCCGTGGCTGATCTGGGACTTGAACCAGGTCTTTTGATGCCTGATGTGAGATTCACATTCCAATTCTACCCAAGGGTCTGGCAACCTCATCTTTCTCTTATGGTGTTTCACCAGTTGGTGTATTCAGAAAGCAGACTCTGAGACAGAGTTTAGTGTTGAAGGGATTCGTCAGGGTGTACTCGGGGTTGACACCTGTGGAAGGGAGTGGGAGGAGGCAGATTAGGTAGAAGGAGAGGTGAGCTGGGCTGCAGGACCAATGCCATGGGAGCTCTGGATCCAGGCAGTGTAGTCCCAGGTCTCCCCTTCAGTGACTGTATTTCTTTCCTCCTGAATTTGTCAAGAGCAAGGATTATTTATGTCTCTAATGTTTACTACCATGTTTACCACATAAAAGGCACTTCATGTTTTCCAAATGAATAAACACAGTTGGAAAGAACCAAAATGTTTCACAGTAGGGAAGTGGTTAAATCAATTAGGATTAATACTTCAGTGGAAAATCATGCATCTCAATATAGAAAAAACAGCAATTGTGAAAACTAGGGAACATGAAAAAAATTTACACTCTTGAAAAACAGCACAATGTAATCATACATACATATGCTAGATTTGAAATGATGGAAATGTATATATTAACATAATAAAGGCCAGAACATAAATAAATGAAAGTCATATTATATTAAATTTGTGGGATTGTGGGTGGTTTGCATTTTTTTGTTTGTCCTTTCAATGTTGCCATAATTTAGTTTGTGTGATATTACTTACATTGTTGAGAAGACGAACCACCAGTTGTGGCTTTGCCAGCATCACTGTCAACCTGGAGTGAGCCTGTTGGGTCTCAGCAGTGAGATGGGGTTTAGTGAGATGGGGTTTAGAGAGATGGGGAATAGACCTGGCAGAGGAAGCTATTCAGCAGCTGTGGATATCGGGGAAGGCTGAATCCAGCCCCAGGAAAGCCCTTATCTTCTTGCTAGAGGCTATTACAAAATCTTTAATTCTTAAATTGAATCTTAATATCTGCTGATTCAAAATTGCATTGAGTTAATGGAATTTTGTTTCTTTGGATTCGTGTTCACTTGTCATAAGATGTTTGAATCATTTAACAAGTTTTTAATTCAACACAATCATGCAAGTTCAATATTTTGGTGTATTTTCTAAGCTTCGCATGGTCATAGACCAGGAACCCATTCAGGGATTGCTGTCTTTTCTTGCAAAGACCTCTCTCCTCTCTTGAATGGGCTTTGCAGATGACTTAAGAACATTCTGGCATTTTTGTTAGATAGACATTGCTTCTATTTTGGTTTAGTTTTCTAAACTCTCCACTGTGCTTCAAGCCTGACACAGTATTTGTATAAAAGTTTAAAACCTGATTTCACTCTTTCTCTTTGAATCCCTTCTCTCTTCTCTTACTCTGTGAAGCAAATTCTGCCTAATAAAACTCTGCTGTTTGCTCAACCACTGGGCAGTCTCTTCCGAGCCTGGGACTCCGAGGTCTGTTCTCTGATGTGTTCCATTCTCTGAGCAAATTTTCCCCATCTCGTGAATCAAAGTCAAGGGCTTTACTCACCTTCTATCATCTCTGTATTCTGCACAGCCGCATTCATCTTCAGTGCCAGGAAGAAGGTCGTCACATAAGCTCACTCCTTTAAGAAAGTCTGATGTCACTGAAAATTACACAAAAGGTACTCTATTCAGTAGATAACAAAGTTGTGAAAAACTCTTACTGGAATCTCAGTGTCTTCCTCTAGGTAGACATATCCCTGTGTATGTTTTCTTGTACACTGACAATCTTTACCTCCTAATGTGGCTTTGAAGACCAAAGATGTAGGCAAGGAAGAGAGTAATAGAGATAGAAATTTATATTTTATATATATATATATATTAGAAAGTTAGAAATATATATATACATTTAGAAATTATATATAAATTTAGAAATTTATTATATATGTATATAAATATATATATTTAGAAATTTATTATAAATTTATATAAATATATATATTTAGAAATATATATATATATGTATAGGGCCTCCTTGGTGGCTCAGCTGGTGTATGTGTGTGTGTATATATATATATACATATATATATACACATATATAAATAAAATAAGGGCCAGAAAGTTTCATTTATCCAGGATGCTGGGAGATGTGTTCATACATCCCAGCATCCTGGATAACACCATTGTAGCTATCTAAAACCCTTGAGTCATTCTGGATAACTAAATAGTGATTTCAGGCAGCCAAGGATATACACATTTCATTCATTCATTCAACAAATTCTTGAGCACCTACTATGCATTAGGCACTATTCTAGGTAACCATTTATCCATCAAAGCTTAAGTTTGGAATAAATTCCGTCTGAAATCGTTTATATTTCTTTTCACTTGATCCTTTCTATAGTCAGTTCAGTTCAGTTCAGTTCAGTCACTCAGTCATTTCTGACTCTGTGACCCCAGGGACCGCAGCACATCAGGGTTGCCTGTCCGTCACCAGCTCCCAGAGCTTGCTCAAACTCATGTCCACTGAGTCGATGATGCCATCTGACCATCTCATCCTCTGTTGTCCTCTTCTTCCCCTGCCTTCGGTCTTGCTCAGCAACAGGGTCTTTTCCAATGAGTCAATTTTTCGCATCAGGTGGCCAAATGGAGCTTCAGCTTAAGCATCAGTCCTTCCATTGAATATTCAGGACTGATTTCCTTTAGATTGACTGGTTTCATCTCCTTGCAGCCCAAGGAACTCGCAAGAGTCTTCTCCAACACCACCGTTCAAAAGCATCATTTCTACAGAACTCTTATCTAATCTTTTCTTGGTGACAGAAGATTCGATACAGTTTGGTAGGGTATAAAGAATAATATTGAATGTTGAGAGAACTGAACTTTAGTGGGTTTCCATTTCCTTCTCCAGGGGATCTTCCTGACCCAGGGAACAAACCCAGGTCTCCTGCATTGCAGGAAGATGCTTTACCATCTGAGCTACTAGGGAAGCCCAGAGAAATATATAAGGGATCACAAATAATTTTTAGTAGAACTGAAACCCCATGGACTGTAGCCTGCCAGGCTCCTCTGTCCATGAAATTCTGCAAGCAAGAATACTGGAGTAGGTTGTCATCCCCTTCTCTGGGGGATTTTCCCAACCCAGGCATTGAATCTGGGTCTCTTGCATTGCAGGCAGATTTTTTACCATCTGAGCCATGAGGTTGCAAAGAGTCAAACACAACACACACGTATATTTCTCTACAGATTGTTTTCTATATAAAAGTTCTTCATAAACTATGGAAGGCTATTCACATCTAAGGCATCATCCTTATGAACAGTAATTCTAACACTGGGCCATAATACAGACATTTCTTTGGTGTCAACTAAGGTGGATGAAGCATTTGCCCCTATACTAAATGAATCTAGATTTCAGGGCTTCTAGTGTTTGTATATATGGGTAGGGGGGCTGAGTTGGGTATGGGGGCATTTCACCAAGCTTGCAAACTTATTTTGAACAGATATGAAGTGAATTTTCATACTGTTTTCCTTTTGTTTTCAGAAAGACTTGTAGGGGGAAGCTATTTTTCATAAAATTTGTTCATGCTAAAGGAAACCCGAAAATTTCAAAGCTTTTCCTTCTGTTTTGTGCAGCCAAAGGGTGGAGACCTTAAATAGAAGGCCCTTTGTTTAGCAATGTAGATTCGTATTTTGGATAAGTAAGGGTAGGCTTGAAACTCAGTTTGGGGCAGAGGTTAAAAAACAAAACTCTTCTGAAGGAGGGATTAACAGAACTTATGGGATGGAAGGCTGGCAGTCAGGGTAAGGAGAAGGTATATGTGCATGCATGTGTGTGTATAACAGAAAAGCCCCCAAAGATGGAGACAATGTGGACCTAAATGTAGAGATAGAAATGGCTGAATGAAGTTTTAGAACACATTTTATTCAAGTTCTTTTTTTGACTGAACTGCAATCTGTCTTCATTATCCTCAGCTCTAAGTCTGCAAACAAGTAGCTCTGTGTTAGCGATGATGCCCAGAGTTGAGGGGTAACCCAGTCCTGCCTACAACATCCCTCTGCTCTGCACCTGTGTTGTTGGGAGGACCAAGGCCTGTGGCCCAGACAGATGAGGCTAGAGGAAGCCCAGAGCAAGAGGTCGGGGGGAAGGAAAGGGCTCACAGAAGACGAACTGACTTCGCCAATTATAAATCCCCTGAGAATTTAAAGAAACCTTGATTGACGACACCTCAAGACATGTTAATGCCATGATATGCAGGATCAGGGCTTAAGACATTTACATTTTAATTCTAAATGATGGTGGGGACTTCCCTGGTGGTACAGTGGATAAGAATCTGCCTGCCAATGCAGGGGACACAGGTTTGATCCCCGGTCCAGGAAGATTTCACCTGCTGCAGAGCAACTGAAGCCTGTGTGCCCCAGCTACTGAGCCCAGGTGCTGCAAACTACTGAAGCCCAAGCACCTAGAGCACAGGCTCCCCAACAAGAGAAGCCACTGACTACAGTGAGAAGCCCCTGCACTGAAATGAAGAGTAGACCCAACTCACCGCAACTAGAGAAAGCCCGCTGCTGCTGCTGCTGCTAAGTCGCTTCAGTCGTGTCCGACTCTGTGCGACCCCATAGATGGCAGCCCACCAGGCTCCGCCGTCCCTGGGATTCTCCAGGCAAGAACACTGGAGTGGGTTGCCATTTCCTTCTTCAACACATGAAAATGAAAAGGGAAAGTGAAGTTGCTCAGTCGTGTCCTACCAGGCTCCTCCGTCCATGGGAGTTTCCAGGCAAGAGTACTGGAGTGGGGTGCCATTGCCTTCTCGGGAGAAAGCCCGCAAGCACCAACAAAGACCCAGAGCAACCATAAGTAAATAAATAAAATTGTTTAAAAGATGGTGGAACCACAGAAAGGTTTATGAACTAATATAATTGATAACAATGTATACACTGGCAAAGTTAAACAGATAATCACGTTAGTGATACTTGCTTTAGGTCTTTTTTAAGAACAACTGTTTAAGACAGATTAATTTTTTTCTCTCATTCCCAGAGGTAAATCCTTTCTTAAAATTGCAGAATATCATTCCCATGGCTTAAATATGTAAGGGGACACATTGTTTTGTGTTGTAAAATTTTGGGTAAATGTTATACTGTTCATCTTTTATAACTTACACTGTTCATCTTTTATAATTTTGCTTTTAATCAGTATTATGCTCTTGACATTTCTCTATTTGATACATGAGATCACTTTAACTGCTATATAAGAATTGTTTTAATTACCATCATTTATGCATTCTTCTACTGCAGGACAGTTAGATTGCCTCTGCTTTCACGCAAATACAAATACTGAACACACATGGTAAGATTGAGCATCTTTGTATTCATCTGTCTGTGCCCATGTGCTGCAGTTTCTCCAGGGTGAACACCTGCAAGTTGAATTGCTGGTTTGTGGGATGTCTTAGCCTGGATTCCCTCAAAAAGCCAGAGCCTGAATCAAGGCTTAAGAGCTGATGCCTTGCTAGGAAGCCAACCCTAGAGCAGTGGGGCTGAGGGAAGCAGGATGCAAGGCAGAGAAAGATGAGGACAAGTGCAAGGTTTGTACAAATGCCATGGCTTCAGAGCAAGCCAAGAAGAGTGGCTGGGCAGGTGGACCCGCTTGGCCAAATGGGGTGTCTCTGGACGTAGGCCATAGAGGGACATATTCCTAGGAGCAGTGAACTGGAGGAGGACAAGTGGCAACTGATCTGCTGGCCCGCCTTTCTCTTCTCTCTCCTGTGGACAAAGTCCATTCGGGGAGAAGTCAGTCACCCTGCAGTTTTAGACATCGTCATCCGGAGCTGCTGCAGAAATCCTCCTCCACTCTCACCCTCCTGTGGCCCGCACAGGAGGTGGTGGAAGAACCAGAGACCCTTGGACACCTGAAATGTTGGAAATCAAATACACTTCAATGAAAACAAAGTAACTTACTGACATTTTCATTGACACATAATTGAAAAGGAAAAAGGAAAGTGAAGTCGCTCAGTCATGTCCAACTCTTTGCAACCCCACAGACTGTAGCCTGCCAGGCTCCTCCATCCATGGAATTCTCCAGGCAAGAATATTGGAGTGGGGTTGCCATTTCCTTCTCCCAGGGGATCTTCCTGACCCAGGGATCAAACCTAGGTCTCCCCCATTGCAGGAAGACTCTACTGTCTGGCCACTAGGGAAGCCCCGAAGCATAACTGACATAACCTCATATTGGTTTCATGTGACAACTTGGTGATTCGATCTTCAGGAGGGCAGCTCAGTGGAGTGGTGAAGGTGGAGGTCAGTTGTTGAGAAGTCATAGGAGGTGAGATGCTGATGACCAAGAATGCACCATTCTTTCAAAACGTTTAGCCATAAAGAGAAGACAAATTCTATAGGAAGGTACAGGATGGGAGGACTGTTTTCTTGTTGCTGAGAATTATGAGCATTACCAGCTGAGGAGGAAGAGCCAGCAGAAGGAGGGAGACATTGTTGACCAGCCAGGAGTCAGTTTATGGCTGATGGTGCAAAGTTGGAGGTAGAGATCAATCCTGGGTCAAGAACCACATGTTCTAAGCTGGTTCCATGGGGGAATTAGATAAGTCATAATCTCTTTATCCTAACAATGCTTTCCCCAGGAGTATGCCGAGTCCTAAGGGCTGGACATCCCAGTGCATCTATATCTGTTTTAGAGGATAATACAGGTGACAGTAGACCCACTTTTACACTTATGTGAAGAGACCAGTCTGTGATTTGTAGTTAGGTTTGCTTGTTAATTACCCTGATCTCTGCATTCATGGACAATGAAAGATGAACTCCCCAGGTCAGTAGGTGCCCAATATGCTACTGGAGATCAGTGGAGAAATAATTCCAGAAAAGACTGAAGAGACGGAGCCAAAGCAAAAACAACACCCAGTTGTGGATATGACTGGTAATGGAAGTGAAGTCCAATGCTGTAAAGAGCAATATTGCATAGGAACCTGGAATGTTAGGTCCATAAGTCAAGACAAATTGGAAGTGGTCAAACAGGAGATGGCAAGAGTGAACATTGACATTTAGGAATCAGCAAACTAAAAAAAAAAAAAAAAGGAATCAGCGAACCAAAATGGACTGGAATGGGTGAATTTAACTCAGATGACCATTATATCTACTATTGTGGACAAGAATCCCTTAGAAGAAATGGAATAGCCACCATAGTCAACAGAAGAGTCCAAAATGAAATACTTGGATGCAATCTCATAAATGACAGAATGATCTCTGTTTATTTCTGAGGCAAATCATTCAATATCACAGTAATCCAAGTCTATGCCCTGACCAGTAATGCTGAAGAAGCTGAAGTTGAACGGTTCTATGAAGACCTACAAGACCTTCTAGAACTAACACTCAAAAAAGATGTCCTTTTCATTATAGGGGACTGGAATGCAAAAGTAGGAAGTTAAGAAATACTTGGAGTAACAGGCAAATTTGGCCTTAGATAATGGAATGAAGCAGGGCAAAGGCTAATAGAGTTTTGCCAAGAGAACACACTGGTCATAGCAAATACCCTTTTCTAACAACACAAGAGAAGACTCTACACATGGACATCACCAGATGGTCAATACCAAAATCAGATTGATTATATTCTTTGCAGCCAAAGATGGAGCCAAAGATACAATCAGCAAAAAAAAAAAAAACCCCAAAAAACAAAACCAGGAGCAGACTGTGGCTCAGATCATGAACTTCTTATTGCCAAATTCAGACTTAAATTGAAGAAAGTAGGGAAAAGCACTAGAACATTCAGGTAAGACCTAAATCCCTTATGATTATACAGTGAAAGTGACAAATAGATTCAAGGGATTAGATCTGATAGACAGAATGCCTGAAAGAAATACGGACGGAGGTTCGTGACACTGTACAGGAGGCAGTGGTCAAGACCATTCTCAAGAAAAAGAAATGCAAAAAGACAAAATGGTTGTCTGACAAGGCCTTACAAATAGCTGTGAAAATAAGAGAAGCAAAAGGCAAAGGAGAAAAGGAAAGATATACCCATTTGAATGCAGAGTTCCAAAGAATAGAAAAGATAGATAAGAAACCCTTCCTCAGTGATCAATGCAAAGAAATAGAGGAAAACAATAGAATGGGAAACACTAGAGATCTCTTCAAGAAAATCAAAGATACCAAGGGAACATTTCATGCCAAGATGGGCACAATAAAGAATAGAAATGGTATGGACCTAACAGAAGCAGAAGATATTAAGAAGAGGTGGCAAGAACACACAGAAGAACTGTACAAAAAAGATTGTCATGACCCAGATAATCACAATGCTATGATCACTCACCTAGAGCCAGACATCCTGGAATGCGAAGTCAAGTGGGCCTTAGGATGCATCACTATGAACAAAGCTAGTGGAGGTGATGGAATTCCAGTTGAGCTATTTCAAATCCTGGAAGATGATTCTGTGAAAGTGCTGCACTCAATATGCCAGCACATTTGGAAAACTCAGCAGTGGCTACAGGACTGGAAAAGGTCAGTTTTCATTCCAATCCCAAAGAAAGACAATGCCAAAGAATGCTCAAACTACCACACAATTGCACTCATCTCACACACTAGTAAAATAATGCTCAAAATTCTCCAAGCCAGGCTTCAACAGTACGTGAATTGTGAATTTCCAGATGTTCAATCTGGATTTAGAAAAGGCAGAGGAACCAGAGATCAAATTGCCAATATCCGTTGTATCATTAAAAAGCAAACAAGTTCCAGAAAAACATCTACTTCTGCTTTATTGACTACGCAAAGTGTTTGACTGTGTGGATCACAACAAACTGTGGAAAATTCTGAAAGAGATGGGAATACCAGACTACCTGACCTGCCTCCTGAGAAATCTGTATGCAGGTCAGGAAGCAACAATTAGAACTGGACATGGGACAACAGACTGGTTTCAAATAGGGAAAGGAGTACATCAAGGCTGTAAATTGTCATCTTGCTTATTTAACTTATATGCAGAGTACATCATAAGAAACACTGGGCTGGATGAAGGACAATTTGGAATCAAGATTGCTGGGGGAAATATCAATAACCTCAGATATGCAAATGATACCACCCTTATGGCAGAAAGCAAAGAACTAAAGAGCCTCTTGATGAAAGTGAAAGAAGAGAGTGAAAAAGTTGGCATTCAGAAATTTAAAAAACTCAATATTCAGAAAACTAAGATCATGGCATCTGGTCCCATCACTTCATGGAAAATAGATGGGGAAACAATGAAAACAGTGAGAGACTTTATTTTGGGGGGCTCCAAAATCACTGCAGATGGTGATTGCAGCCATGAAATTAAAAGATGCTTGCTTCCTGGAAGAGAAGTTATGACCAACCTATACAGTATATTAAAAAGCAGAGACATTACTTTGTCCATGTAGTCAAGGCTATGGTTTTTCCAGTAGTCATGTATGGATGTGAGAGCTGGACTGTAAAGAAAGCTGAGCACCAAAGAATCGATGCTTTTGAACTGTGGTGTTGGAGGAGATTCTTGAGAGTCCCTTGGACAGCAAGGAGATCTGACCAGTCTGTCCTAAAGGAAATCAGTACTGGGTGTTCGTTGGAAAGACTGATGCTGAAGCTGAAACTCCAATCCTTTGGCCACCTGATGTTAAGAATGGACTCATCTGAAAAGACCCTGATGCTGGGAAAGATTGAAGGTGGGAGGAAAAGGGGACAACAGAGGATGAGATGGTGGATGGCGTCACTGACTTAATGGACATGAGTTTGTATAAGCTCCAGGAGTTGGTGAGGGACAGGGAAAGCCTGGCATGCTGCAGTTGCAAAGAGTCAGACATGGCTGGTTGACTGAACTGAACTGCATTCCTAGATTCTGCTAGCAATCAACTGCCTGATTTTTAGGTTGTACTTACCGCTGTGTTGTTGGAAGTGCCTGTATCTTAGAAAAGCTTCAGTGTCTGAGGCTTCACTTCAGTCTTTTTTTTCCAGAAGAGAATCTTCCTGGAAAGAAATTCACTAGAAGGGGTGGATTTCAGAACACGGGTGCTCTGTGCATTGATTTTTCCTGAGAAAAGGGAAATTGAGAATCGAGTAATCCTTGAACTTTATATAAACTTTGGGATTTTTAATCTACACCAACCTTCAGCATATGTTTTAATCTACACAACAAATCTCTCCAGAAACCGGACAAGATTTCAGTTTATGTGATATAATCTTAAGGAAAGTTGGTTACATAGAATGAAAGAGATTGAAAAATATTTGTCTGAGGTCCTGTAAGTAGTTGATGGCTGACCTGGAATTATGGTGCCAGTCCCCTCACTTGTGATACTATTTCTGCTTGTATTAAATTTGTGTTATCTTTGTCTAGAAAGTATATGGCTTTCATTATGAAACCTATACTGAATCAAACACCCTTGAACCATGAATTTAGAGAGTCACTAAATGAGTAAATGCTTTACTAGGTCCTGTACAGACCAGGAATAATTTCTTCTGTTTTATAAAGTAGTTACGAGTTTATAACTCAAGTTCATTATGAGTTTGCTTAGGTCGTAGAGGTAGGAGTGCCACCAAGGCTAGGACCAGGCTGTTCAGACAGCAGTTCCCCTCCCGGATCTGCAGTTTTGTCACTTGGCCTTTCTGTTCGCTATTTCGTCATTTATTCAATTTATTTCTTCTGTCTGTGTCATGTGGAGAAATATCCTGAAGATGAGTGTGATGAAATACATTGAGTAATAGGTCTCAATTAGCTTATAGGGCTTTGGGAAGTATTTCTCAAGGACTCTGAGATCTCCCACTGAAAAGCCATTTAAAAGGAGAACCCTTTCATTTTATTTTCCTGGTTCAGAAATAAATGCTATCATTATTAAATATGCATCTTCTGTCTTTCATAAATAAGAAATCAGACAACTGATAATACAGATACATACATGAACAAATAAACACATACATATAAAGAGAGCTTTTTAATTTCTCTCTGTTACTCACCAGGATAAGGAAATAAGTAAAACCATAAATTCTTATCTTCAATGTTTTGTTTCTTGAGTAAAGTTGCCTAAGGCTATTTATTAAATAGAATTGTATGCCTGTTTATGTCACACTGCAAAAATAAAAAAGAAATAACGTCTTATATGCATTCCTTGTTAGTTTTGGAAGATACATTTCCTTCAGACTCTCTTGGGGTATTTATCACATGATAGGGTGGATATGATGGATATGAAATCTTTACTATTTCTCACCTCTAACATGTGCACTCTTTGGATCTCTGCTTATGAACCTGAGGATGCTAAAGCAGAGAGAAGATTTACCTGGGGCATTAGACACAATCTTAAAAATGTGTCATGAGTAGATAGGTAGCAAATGACCAAATACTTACTTGACCTGGCAACAAAGTCATCCTTAGGAGACAAATGCTGGAGAGGTGGGTCTGCTTTTGTGGCTCCTTGATGCTACAGAGACCAGTAGATGAAGCTACAGAATTGGGGTGCAAGATGAGGTTGGGGGGAGGTGATACTGCTAATTACACAAAAGCTCTGATATCCTTAATTTAAGCTATTTCAGCAACTGTGATGGGCATTGTTGTTCAGTTGCTAAGTCATGTCTGACTCTTTGCGACCCCATGGACTACAACATGCCAGGCTCCCGGTCCTTTCCTATCTCTCAGGGTTTCCTTAGATTCATGTCCATTGAGTCGGTGATGCTCTCTAACCATCTCATCCTCTGCCACCCCCTTCTCCTACTGCCTTCAATCTTTCCCAGCATCGGGGTCTTTTCTTGATGGGCATGGGCTAGTTTAATCAGATATAAAGCAAGAATAAAACATGGTGATATAATAAAGCCAGGCTATACAGTCATCAAGACAGTATGGTACTGGCACAAAGACAGAAATATAGATCAATGGAACAAAATAGAAAGCCCAGAGATAAATCCACGCACATATGGACACCTTAACTTTGACAAAGGAGGCAAGAATATACAATGGAGAAAAGACAATCTCTTTCACAAATGGTGCTGTGAAAACTGGTCAACCACTTGTAAAAGAATGAAACTAGAACACTTTCTAACACCATACACAAAAATAAACTCAAAATGGATTAAAGACCTAAACGTAAGACCAGAAACTATACAACTTCTAGAGGAGAACATAGGCAAAACACTCTCTGACATAAATCACAGCAGGATCCTCTATGACCCACCTCCCAGAATATTGGAAATAAAAGCAAAAATACTTTACATAATTGTATTAGTTTTGCCAAATATCAAAATGAATCCACCACAGGTATACATGTGTTCCCCATCCCGAACCCTCCTCCCTCCTCCCTCCCCATACCATCCATCTGGGCCGTCCCAGTGCACCAGCCCCAAGCATCCAGCATCGTGCATGATATTTTACATGTTTCATTGCCATTCTCCCAAATCTTCCCACCCTCTCCCTCTCCCACAGAGTCCATAAGACTGTTCTATACATCAGTGTCTCTTTTGCTGTCTCGTACACCGGGTTATTGTTACCATCTTTCTAAATTCCATATATATGCGTTAGTATACTGTATTTATGTTTTTCCTTCTGGCTTACTTCACTCTGTATAATAGGCTCCAGTTTCATCCACCTCATTAGAACTGATTCAAATGTATTCTTTTTAATGGCTGAGTAATACTCCATTGTGTATATGTACCACAGCTTTCTTATCCATTCATCTGCTGATGGACATCTAGGTTGCTTCCATGTCCTGGCTATTATAAACAGTGCTGCGATGAACATTGGGGTACACGTGTCTCTTTCCCTTCTGGTTTCCTCAGTGTGTATGCCCAGCAGTGGGATTGCTGGATCATAAGGCAGTTCTATTTCCAGTTTTTTAAGGAATCTCCACACTGTTCTCCATAGTGGCTGTACTAGTTTGCATTCCCACCAACAGTGTAAGAGGGTTCCCTTTCCTCCACACCCTCTCCAGCATTTATTATTTGTAGACTTTTGGATCGCAGCCATTCTGACTGGTGTGAAATGGTACCTCATAGTGGTTTTGATTTGCATTTCTCTGATAATGAGTGATGTTGAGCATCTTTTCATGTGTTTGTTAGCCATCTGTATGTCTTCTTTGGAGAAATGTCTATTTAGTTCTTTGGCCCATTTTTTGATTGGGTCGTTTATTTTTCTGGAGTTGAGCTGTAGGAGTTGCTTGTATATTTTTGAGATTAGTTGTTTGTCGGTTGCTTCATTTGCTATTATTTTCTCCCATTCTGAAGGCTGTCTTTTCACCTTGCTAATAGTTTCCTTTGATGTGCAGAAGCTTTTAAGGTTAATAAAATTAGAAAAAAAGAAAAAGCAAGAGAGTTCCAGAAAAACATCTATTTCTGCTTTATTGACTATGCCAAAGCCTTTGACTGTGTGGATCACAATAAACTGTGGAAAATTCTGAAAGAGATGGGAATACCAGACCACCTGATCTGCCTCTTGAGAAATTTGTATGCAGGTCAGGAAGCAACAGTTAGAACTGGACATGGAACAACAGACTGGTTCCAAATAGGAAAAGGAGTACGTCAAGGCTGTATATTGTCACCCTGTTTATTTAACAGGGTGTTAAATAAACATGCAGAGTACATCATGAGAAACGCTGGACTGGAAGAAACACAAGCTGGAATCAAGATTGCCGGGAGAAATATCAATAACCTCAGATATGCAGATGACACCACCCTTATGGCAGAAAGTGAAGAGGAACTCAAAAGCCTCTTGATGAAAGTGAAAGAGGAGAGTGAAAAAGTTGGCTTAAAGCTCAACATTCAGAAAACGAAGATCATGGCGTCTGGTCCCATCACTTCATGGGAAATACCTGGGGAAACAGTGGAAACAGTATCAGACTTTATTTTTCTGGGCTCCAAAATCACTGCAGATGGTGACTGCAGCCATGAAATTAAAAGACGCTTACTCCTTGGAAGGAAAGTTATGACCAACCTAGACAGCATATTCAAAAGCAGAGACATTACTTTGCCAACAAAGGTCCATCTAGTCAAGGCTATGGTTTTTCCTGTAGTCATGTATGGATGTGAGAGTTGGACTGTGAAGAAGGCTGAGCACCGAAGAATTGATGCTTTTGAAGTGTGGTGCTGGAGAAGACTCTTGAGATTCCCTTGGACTGCAAGGAGATCCAACCAGTCCATTACGAAGGAGATCAGCCCTGGGATTTCTTTGGAAGGAATGATGCTAAAGCTGAAACTCCAGTACTTTGGCCACCTCATGTGAAGAGTTGACTCATTGGAAAAGACCCTGATGCTGGGAGGGATTGGGGGCAAGAGGAGAAGGGGATGACAGAGGATGAGATGGCTGGATAGCATCACCGACTCGATGGACATGAGTCTCAGTGAACTCCGGGAGTTGGTGATGGACAGGGACGTCTGGCATGCTGCGATTCATGGGGTCGCAAAGAGTCGGACACGACTGAGTGACTGATCTGATCTGATGTGTTAGTTTCAAATGTTAAATCTACCTTACATTCTCAATTTATATCATATTTGGCCATGAAATATTGTCCTTCATATGCATTTTTCTATTTGATTTGCTAAAATTTTGTTCAGAATTTTTGTACCCTGTTTTATACGAAATGTTGTTAGGTAGTTTAATTTCTTAAAATATATTTATCTGTTTTTGGACATCAATCTAAAAAAAATAAAAATAAAAAAAATTGTTTGTGGATAGACAAGAAAAAAAAAAAGCAAAAATAAACAAATGGGACCTAATTAAACTTAAAAGCTTTTGCACAGCAAAGGAAACTATAAACAAGGTGAAAAGACAGCCTTCAGAATGGGAGAAAATAATAGCAAATGAAGCAACTGACAAAGAATTAATCTCAACAATATACAAGCAGCTCATGCAGCTCAATTCCAGAAAAATAAACGACCCAATCAAAAAATGGGCCAAAGAACTAAACAGACATTTCTCCAAAAAAGACATATAGATGGCTAACAAACATGTGAAAAGATGTTCAACATCACTCATTATCAGAGAAATGCAAATCAAAACCACAATGAGGTACCATTTCACGCCAGTCAGAATTGCTGCTATCCAAAAATCTACAAGCAATAAATGCTGGAGAGGGTGTGGAGAAAAGGGAACCCTCTTACACTGTTGGTGGGAATGCAAACTAGTACAGCCACTATGGAGAACAGTGTGGAGATTCCTTTAAAAACTGGAAATAGAACTGCGTTATGACCCAGCAATCCCACTGCTGGGCATACACACCAAGGAAATCAGAATTGAAAGAGACACGTGTACCTCAATATTCATCGCAGCACTGTTTATAATAGCCAGGACATGGAAGCACCCTAGACGTCCATCAGCAGATGAATGGATAAGAAAGCTGTGGTGCATATACACAATGGAGTATTACTCAGCCATTAAAAAGAATTCATTTGAATCAGTTCTAATGAGGTAGATGAAACTGGAGCCTATTATACAGAGTGAAGTAAGCCAGAAAGAAAAACACCAATACAGTATACTAATGCATATATATGAAATTTAGAAAGATGGTAACAATAACCCTGTATGCAAGACAGTGAAAGAGACACAGCTGTATAGAACAATCTTTTGGACTGTGTGGGAGAGGGAGGGGGTATGATTTGAGAGAACGGCATTGAAACATGTATAATATCATATGTGAAACAAATGGCCAGTCCAGGTTCGATGCATGATACAGGATGCTCGGGGCTGGTGCAATGGGATGACCCAGGGGGATGGTATGGGGCGCGAGGTGGGAGGGGAGTTCAGGATGGGGAACACGTGTACACCCATGGCGGATTCATGTTGATGTATGGCAAAACCAATACAATATTGTAAAGTAAAAAAAAAAAAACCCTCCCTTTGAGGGGTGGGGGGGCGGAAAGCCAGGCTATGTCTAGCACAAATAAAGCTGATGGTTTTCTGATGGTTTCTGATGGTTTTCTGTTTATATATTCAATACAGAATAAGATTATATATCACTAAGCTATTAGAACTCAATTTTGTACTATTGGTTGGCATGCCGCTGACCAATACGCATCAATAACCTCCATTTCTTCTGACATATGCTGCTAGTTTCCATGGTGCATCTGCCCTTGTGCTTCTCCTCATGCCCAAAGCTCAGTAGCAAGAGCGCAGACACTCAAAAACAGTTCCCAGAGCCTCACTTCCTGGCCCATGCCTGATGCCTTTCAGGAATGGGAAATTGGGAGATACACATTTGTGCTAAGACTGAAATACCCAAGGCTCAGGGTCTATTCCTTATTTAGGCTTCTGATGTTGGGAAATGTATTAGGAAATAAATCATATGATGTTCAAGGACTAGAAAGGACATTTAATAAAATAGGCACATGGGGAAGTAACTAATCATAGTGAGGAGACAAGAGGAGGAAAATTTGAAACTGTAAGAAAAAAGGGCAGCTTTGTCGATGGGGAGGGAAATTATTTCTAGAATAAATGTGGAAAGATTTCACTGATGTCAGAAATATCTCACGTGATCAAAATAAAGGAACTCACGTGATGGTTTTAGTCAATATTAGATAATAACAGTAGGTCACCAAAACAGGTGTGATGCATCAATTCTGGAATTCCTTTCATCCTGGGTGCTACTAGATAAATAAGCAGTAGGAGGTGGTCTGGGGTTCTCACCTGCTTACATTTCATCTCGTTAAGGGAACTCCGAAGGAAGTGAAAAATAAAGAAATTAAGTTACTGCTTCATGATTTGGAAAAGGGGGGGAAGAAAAAAAAATGTAAAAAGCATCTTGTTAACTGAGGTTATGTGTTTGTTTCTGAGTTATATTCTCTACTAGAGAAAAAGTGGTTAATAGTCAATAAGCCCTATCACTGGTCTTTGCTGGTCTTCCCTGGTGGCTCAGCAGAAAAGAATTTGCCTGCCAGTGCAGAAAACACAGGAGACATGAATTCGATCCCTGGGTCAGGAAGATCCCCTGGAGGAGGGCGCAGTAACTCATGCCAGGATTCTTGCCAGGAAAATCTCATGGACAGAGGAGCCTGGCAGGCTACAGTCCATAGTGTCGGACATGACTGAAGCTACTGAGCACATGAATGTGGTCTTTGTTGAACTTAAAATAATACACAGACAATTGCAAAATAGAATTTTATTTACCTGATTCTTTTTTTCACATATAATCTTTCAGTACAAAAACATGTCCAGGCCTTCACAAGTGCTTTTCATTTTCCAAAACGAACAAACTTACTAGCTTTTTTGTTAAAAACAGTGGGAATTTATTTGAGTCCAGTATTCTTAAATCCCCCTTCACACTTATCTGTGTGTTCTGTGAAGGCAGAACTTGCCAGCAATAGGGATGATGCTCTAGAGAAATTATATTTTAAAACATATGGAAATATAGTTTTTGGCAGTTGTAATGCCCAATTTTCCTCTGTGGTATGGGCAACCTTAAGAAAAGTATTTTGAGAGCACAGCTCTTCTGACATCACATACAAGCCAGAAAGGTGAAGGGTACCAGGTGAATAGTCAGCACGCCCCTCTGGTCATATATTAGACTTCGAGCCTTGTGCAAAGTTCTGCTTTCAAAGCTGCCGCTCCACTGGCCTCCTTAGGGAGGACTTGAGGTGAGTGGACATCTCAGAAGTCCTTTTGCTATCACTTCAGCAGGATGCTGATGGATTCATTTGACGTTGAAAAAGCAAGGAAAGCGATTTAGGCTTAATGCGATTATGGCCACGCTAGAATTAGATGTCATGAATGTTTTTATTTAATGACAGTGCAACTCAATTTAAGAGCAGACTGTGCAGGGCCAAAGGGCGGGCATCCATTGGTAGGTTGGCCGTGCTGCCGAGATAGAGGTCCACTGCCCATCAGCCTGCTATTTATGGGTCATTAGTGCCTCGCAGGCACGTCGGGGTGAGGAGACCCTCAGGTACAGTCCTCAGGTGGTAAACACCACGGCTGCCATCGGAACGTCATGCCCGACACCCTCCTACTATGCTCCCAGTGCAGTCAAGTTTTGCTCTCAGTAAAGATGAAAAGCGTTGCAGGCGTCATCTTCCAAACGCTGTGCTTTTTCAGGTAGTCCCTTTGAAGCCCAGTGCTCCAAAACTGTGACTAGGAAATTGGTTTCACTATATTGTCCTCGAGGTTTATTTTGCTCAAAGCCCCAGGTTTAAGTGCGGAGGAGTCATCCGCCCACATGATGGAAGTAGACACGCTTTTTTTTTTAGTTTTGAAAATGGATTTTCTCCGATGTTTGTGCAGCAGCTGTTTCAACTTGTCCTTGAAAAAGCTGGTTGTGAGAGTGTAGAGGATTGGGTTCAAGGCACTGTTTACTGGAAGGAAAAAAATGACGACCCAGGAGGTGATTGTGTCTGGAGAAGGAAACGAAACGTGAAAGAAAGGTGAAGATTTAATACACACAAAACACATTACATGCTATAGTTAATGCCATTTTTGAGAGGGCTACCTGTTCCATCTAAGTCTTCTCTGACCTTATGGAAAATCTCTTTGCCAGAAGAGCATAGGAGCTACGGATTCAAGGTCCTACATGAACTTTTCTGAGTTTTAGTAACTACTCTGTATTTGTCGTAAATCAATATGGGAGGAAACATTATGTGAAAACACTTTATAAACTATAGATTGATACGTACTTTTCTAGTTTCTATTGCCTCTCCTTATAGAAAAATAGGAAAAAGAGCAATTAATTGGACAATGTCCAGGAATCTTCTGGTTTAGAGTCAGATCTGAACTTGGTCTAAATTTCAGTCCTGAAGATCTTCTTGCCTTACACTACTATATTCAGAATGGAGTCAGAAGATCTGAGGAGCAAAAAATATATATCTCAAAACTCAGTGAATTCCTTCTGTGTGAAGCCTTTCAAAGGCTAATAGAATATAAGGGAAATGTAAGGGAAATGTTTCACAAAAAGGGAGGAGATATTTTGGATGACAGAGCATTTTCTGAATTTAGTTGTCCCTTGATATCCACGGTGGGACATATACCAAAATCAGCAGATTCTTAAGTCCCTTATAAAAAATGGCATAGCATTTGCATGTAACTTATGTACATCCTCCCTTTAAATCATCTCTATATTACTTATAATACCTAATACAATGTACTTGAATGTAAAGAGTTATAAATACAATGTAAATACTATGCAAATATGTGCTAACACAAGGCAAATTCAAGTTTTGTTCTTTGGAAATTTCTGGAAAATTTTCCCCCAATACTTTTGGTGTGCGGTTGGTTGAATCCATGGATTTGGAATGCAGAGGTACGATGGGCCGACTACATCATTTACTTGGTTAGGATGAAATGTGTTTTCCTCCTCAAATAGAGCCTGACCCTAGGCTTGCACACTTCTTAGCTCTGAGACTGTGGGCAAATCACTAAGCTCCCCAGACCTCAACTGCCTTATCTGTGAAAGGGGCTGATGATAACTTACATGACTGATGTCCGGGAGCTGGGCCGGCTCTGCGGACGTCCCTTTTCAGCACTAAGCCCTGTGGTTCTCCAGACCCACCACACTCTGCTGCCTCCTCCCCTATCTTCAGAGTCAGAGAACTGTCATCTCGGGAGACCAGCATCCTGCCTTCCCCTCTCCCACTCCTTTGTGACTGCAACCTCTTGCTTCCCCACCCCGCAGTTTCTTATCCTTCACACACTGTTGCTTGCTCTTCTCTTAGTCCCGCTCTTCCCTACATCCTTTCTGTTCTTCTTCCGGTTTGCTTTCCATCTCTTCTCTGACTACTTATCTGCCCCTTCCTCCTCCCCTTTGACCTCTCCCTTCTCCTTTTTCTATGTTTGCCTCTCCTTTTTTCATCCCGTCTTCTCTTTCTTTTCCTTATTTCTTTTTAACTGGAAAGAATATGAAAGAAAAACATTTGTATTTAGCATATCTTAGATTGATTCAATGAAGTTTTATATTACTATATATTACTTGTCCTTAATTTTTTAAAAAATTAGATACAAACAGTATGTGATGGAAGAAAAACTGTTTTGTTTTTTTTTTGTCTATTGAGTCCTTAAAGGAAGCTGTGATCAGGAATGAGGTGTCCCGTTAGTCTCAGGGTCACTCGGTGGTGTAAGGTTAGATCATCTCAGGACTGAGATGGGAGGGCTGAAGCCGGCTTACCTTTGTGGCTGAGCCCAGGTACTATTGGCCACCTGTCATGGTGGAGAAGACCCCACAGTTCTTGGAGGGTGGGGAAGGGGTGGGTTTAAGTTTTCCCAACACCATGGGAAGTTGGGCGAGGAAGGAGAGGCTTAGTCAAGTGTGGTAAAGACTTTTCTCCTGGTTCCACTGCGACATTCAAGACAAACCTCAAACTGCTGAACTATAAAATGTAGAGAAAGACTAACGTGTGGCCCAATAATGTTTCATAGTAATTTCTTCCTGATCTGGTTCCCTATCATGGTCTGAAATGTCTTAGACTTTCTCCGAGAATGACGATTACTACCCCTGCTATCAGGCTTCCCTGGTGGCTCAGTGGTAAAGAATCTGCCTGCAAAGCAGGAGATGCAGGTTCCTTCCCTGGAGAAGGAAAAGGCAACCCACTCCAGTATTCTTGCCTGGGAAGTCCCATGGAGAGAGGAGCCTGACGGGCTACTTACCCTACCATAGGGTCCCAAAAGACTCGGATAGAACTTAGCAACTAACGAACTACCACAACCCCTACTATCAGAAAACCTTGTCGTGAGACTAAGCTGATAGGTTAAAGGGATGTGGTGGGTGTTGTGTGGCATTTGTAAGACATCTGACAAGCCAGAGGGACATAAATAGTTGGAGGAGATTTTTACTTAAAGAGTCTGCCTGCAATGCAAGAGACCTGGATTTGATTCCCGGGTTGGGAAGATCCCCTGGAGAAGGAAACGGCAATCCCCTCCAGTATTCTTGCCTGGAGAATCCCATGGACAGAAGAGCCTGGGAAGCTATAGTCTGTGGGGTTGCAAGAGTTGGACATGACAGCGACTAAGCACACACACACGTTTGTTACTTAGCCATCCACCGGGCCCAGTGTGACAACCACATGGCCAGGGCCGTGAAACAGACTAGTGGTTCTTAACCAGGGGGGTGCACCTCAGAATCACAGGGCGATCTTTTCTAAAATATCCATACCCAGGCCTTGGTCCCTATAGACTGAATTCAGAGGCAGGCTGGAACCTGGGCATAGATATTTTGTTCTGTTTTACGCACCCTTGGTGAAGCACCACTATCTAGCTCCGGTGGAAGTGAGACACTAAGATGCGGTTTTTCTCTATCTCCTGTGTTTTTATTATTCTAGTCAGGCTTACACCATTATCCAATTCCTATCTTAAAATACTGATTATAGAACACTGAGGAGGGCTTCCCTGGTGGCTCAGTGCTAAAGAATCCGCCTGCCAATGCAGGAGACATGGGTTCGATTTCTGGTCTGGAAATATCCCACATGTTGCAGAGCAGCTAGGTCCATGCACCAAAACTATTGAGCCTGTGCTCTGGAGCCCACGGACTGCAACTGCTGGGTCCACATGCCCTAGAGCCCGTGCTCTGCAACAAGAGAAGCCACTGCAATGAGAAGCCCGTGCACCACAACTCGAGAGGAGCCCCCACTCGCCACAACTAGAGAAAAGCCCGCACAGCAAGCAAGGCTAGAACAGTAAAAAACAAATAAAATTATATATATACACATATATATTTATTTTATTTATATAAAAATATATATGTAATATATAATATATTTTATTTATATACATATATATGCGTATATAAACACTGAGGAAATCATAACTCAAGCTGTAGGGATTTGTGGAGAATTCACTACACGTAAGACCCTGTATTCTGACCTCGTCAAACAGAGGACGAAAGCAGACACAACGTGCTTGGGAATCATAGAAGGGACTGACCTGGTATTTCCACCCGGGAGAGGGAAAGGATTTTAATTACAAATACAGGAATCCAGCAGATGGCTTCAGAGAACACTATAAAAAAGAAACGGTTCGCGACAGCCACCTCTCTTCCCATGTGACTCCTCACATCTGAGGTCTGCAGGGCAGTTTTTTGAATGGAACAGAACATGACAGTATAGGAAAACACAATAATGAGGAAAGCCAGCAAGTTCACACCTGTTGGGAAAAGCACAGCTCTTAACATCTCGGGCGTATACATCAACAGCAGAAACACTGTATTACTTAGATGTTTGGTATGGTGCCTTTTCCAAGAACCATTCTTTGTATTAGCCAAGTGGTAATCAGGTAAAACCCTGAACTCACGGCTATAAACTGGAATAAAGGCATTGGGTTCGCCAGATCAAAAAGATATTTCAAATACATAAACACATTACCAAGAATTATAGACTTTGAAATTCAGATCTAGGTCTATCATGGGGTAATCTGTAGCTTTTTTAAAGCAGGAAAAAGGCTACTTAATTTTTTATCTCTCTGCAAATTCAAACCTTAAGGGATTACTATAATCACATGTACATATCAAAAAATCAATATGCCCTATTCCTTTATCTTATAAATATGATTAAGATAACCTTGGGATATCAAGAAGATAATAGCATCAGAAACATTATTTCTCATGTTTATTGGTCTTAAATCAAAATAATACCTAGGACAAAAAAAAATCTTTATTTTCCTTCAGATTGTCCATAGTCATCTAAACCCAAATTCAGAACTCTTTAGACTATTTTAGAAAAAAGAAGAGTAAGAGAAAAACTAAAAAGTCAACTATATGAATTACTGCTTTAGAGCCACTTATCCCACGATCGTGACTTTTTGGTCACTTTGTTATATTCTTGCTACCATAAAAATCCTGAGGGCTCATCTTATTCCTTATAGTGAATGTAAAATATCCATATAATTTCAAAGTTGTTTTAAAACGTCCATCTGAGTAGATGGTATGTAAGACTAGTAAAGTCTAGGGAAAAATACTATAAACTCATGGTGTTTCATTTTTTTTATCCAAAACATTTCGCATGGAATCTCATTACAAAACCATACAATTGGATTTCACAAAATGGGTTGATCTTAGGTCTACTGTCAGAAAGTTAAGAATAAATAAAAAAAAAAAAGACTGTTAAAGATGTTTCTCCGGTACAAATCCTGAAAACAGACCTATAGAAAGGTTCAGAAGTGTATGTTCTGGAAACACCATAGGAATGTGAGATGTTAACAACAGTGGAATCTGGTGAGGCATGTCTGGAATACAGGAAACTGTACTGTCTTTGCAACTTTTCTCTAAATCTAAATATATTCTAAAATTTATAAATTATTTTAAAACTATATATTCTTATTTTTAAGCAAAAATATTGGCCTTTAAGTCTCCATGTCTCACACATAAGCTGTGTAAACGCAGATGATATTTGTGTGTGTGTGTGTGTGTGCGCGTGTGCTAAACCCTGTCAACCACCCCACACCTCCACCACAAGATCCAGCCACACAAACTTCTTTTGCCCTGTATCTGGGCCTGTTCCCTGGCTGCGGGTCTCTGACTCCTGGAACACAATGTCTGCCTTCACTTGGCCCGTGTATCCTCATGCTTTGGGCCCCCATTTGGGCTAATTTTTCCTGAGGCGCCTTCCCCGGTCCTCAGATCTTGGGCTCCTAGGACAGTCTGCACTCCTCCTTCCTGGCTTCTGTCAGCTGGTGACACAAGGACGTGTTTACTTGTCTTCATCCTCCTTGCTGGCTGCAGGTCTGTGGGGACCAATCTATTTGATCTCCAGTACCCAGAACAGTGCCTGGCCTATAGTAGGTGCTCAATAAATCCTTTTTGAATCCACGAATATAAGGTAGTTAGTGTGTGTGTGTGTGTGTGGCTATGCGTGTGTCGGGGAGGGAAGTTTTCCATGAAGTGCAACTCTACTGGGAACGGCTTACATTACTGCAGACATGATATAGCCATGAAACACAACTACCAAATAGGCTTGTGTGTGAGAAGTATTATTAAAATGGTGCAAATTAAGTGTTTTCTTTTTCAGAGGGAGAAGGAATAGGACCAGAATAGCTGGGAATTGTGCTTAGGGCCATTTTGTGATGGGCTTTAAAGTGACTAATTTAAACTTAACCCTGGTTGTAGGGGTTCCTAAAGGTCTCCAAGCAGAGGATACTCAGTCCTTGGGATACTCAGGTGGTGAACAGATAAACAGGAGAGCAAAGACCCCAGAGGCCAAAACACCAGCAAGTACTAATGTAATAATTCAGGGTGAAGGTCATAAGGCTTTAAAGAAAGGTACAGCAGCAGATAGAGACTGAAAGAAAGAGAAGTCAGAGGCATATTTTGAAGAAAAAACATTTGATGAAAAAGAAAGGATGACAGAGCTTATTTCTTCCTTAGATGAGGGGACCAGATGCGAAGGGGGGAACTGAATTGATGATACAGCCCTGGTTAAAGACAGAACACAGAGATGGCCTTAGTGCTAAGCAAGAGAGATACCTATTAGACAATATAAAACATTTTTTTAATCTTTAGGGGCTAAACTTCTCATTCACTTGTAATAGAAAATGTTGGGTTTTCTTTTCTAACAAATTAGGGAGAATTAAGGAAATGGAAAAGCACCCTTCTGTTGCTGACTCTAGAGCTGCATTTATGAAAGGCAATAAACTTTTCTGGCATTTCCATTCAAATAATCTCCTGCTAGTGAATTTCAAGAATTTTGTTATTATTATTTATTTGGCTCATATCTAGACTGTGAAAAAATGAGTTCAAATAACTTGGAAGGGTCACAGGACATGGCAGTGAACTGGAATTCCTCCAGATCATTGTCATTGTGTATGAACATAAAATCAAAGGGTCTCACAGATAATAAAAAAGATCATTTGGAGATCCTGACAGTATGTTTTTGTTTTTCATACTAAATCTTTTAATAAAAATTTAATAAAACACTTATAAATATGCAGCAAGAACTTTTCTTTAAAAAAAGGAGACAGTCTTAACTATATTTGCTTACTTTCTGAAATGGACAAATATGGCTTTACTGAAATTTGAGGTACTTCTATCAAAATGATGTTTGTCCAGGAAATGAGAAATAAGTTACCTAGGAAAATTCCAAGAGAATACCCTTTGCTTCCAATATCTTCTGTTTGGTCATAATAAAGTGGGAAACATACTCCATTTTTTCCATAAAAGTTTCCAAAATAATCCTCTTTCCACAATGGAGTCACAGCTATTAAGAACCCCACAATCCAGATGCAGATGAGGACGGCCAGGGTCTGCCATTTTCCAGGACGAATGTTACTGAAGGGAAAGACAACGGCCAGGAACTTCTCCAGGGTCAAGTATGTGAGCAAGAGGACAGAGACCTCAGTGGACAGCATGGCCAGGAAGCCCAGGAGGCGGCACTGCAAGCTCTCCATCCACAGCAGCGCATACTTCTGATACTGCCCGCGGTACTTTAGATCGCAAAGGCCAATGAAGAACAGATAAACACCCATCAGGCAGTCCGCACCTGTTGAAGAATCACAGAGTGTGTGTTGGCAGTTTCAGCATCTCTGTCTTCGTTTTCTGATTAGATCTGCTTCCTCTATACTGTCCTAAACGAACTAACGTAAACACCCACAATAGTACTTAGGAGTACTGTTTGAAGTCAACAGACTTCAAAAGGTATATTATCTCTAAAGTACTACACTGCATCTTTATAATTTTGAAAAAGTGGTGGTAGGGAGATAATTAGGGTTGTGGGGAGCCTGGGCTTCCCAGGTGGCGCTAGTGGTAAAGAACCTGCCTGCCAATACAGGAGACATAAGAGACACAGGTTTGATCCCTGGGTCGGGAAGATTCCCTGGAGGAGGGTATGGCAATCCACTCCAGTATTCTTGCATTGAGACTCCTATGGACAGAGGAGGCTGGTGGGCTACAGTCCATTGGGTCATGTAGGGAATTTAGGTTTTAAACAGTAAAAAATATAACTTACATATTTAATAAAAGGAGTAATTTTCTGGGCTTGAGGAACATGGATGTTACTGCAATTAAAGGTTAAACAAAGCATAGTTTTGTAACCTACAACCTGTCCTTCTATAATCCATCCCTTGACTCATTGACTCCCTGTTACTTCATTTCCAAGACATAAATCACTGCAGACTCATGCAATCCAGAACAGAGTAACCAAAGAGAACAATAGGACTTTCATACTTAAAAAAAAATTTCCCAGAATATGTAACTCATATTAAATGCCATTTGCTGAAGGCTGATATAATCTAGAGCACAGCACACTGAAGATACCCTTAATCCATTTACACGGGAAATATACTTACAGCAAAGGATTTTGATGGACGTAGCGTGAGTCGTGTTTTCAGCTTTAATGAAAGATCTCATGCCAATGACAAAAAGATTTCCAAAGCAGGTTATGAAAGCTATAACCCAGACAAATACTCTGAGGATATTGTTAGCCAAGAGGTCCTCAAATGAAGAAATGCCGTCAGTCAAGGGCATACATATTCGGACATGGGGAGCATAGGAGCAGTATCGAAAGTTTTTGAAATAACTAAAGTCAAAGGGAAAAAAGAGTCACTTGACAGCAATGACACAGAGACGACAGGTGCAGTCCTATCTGGGGCTGCAGCTGTGGAAGGTGTGTGGCTTCACTAGGCTTGGTTATTTTTGTTTAGTAGTGATTATGGGAGGACAGAGTTCTTCATTCAGTATTACTTTACTCTAGGCAGTGTTCTTCCTTTAAGGTGAAGAACCTGAAGAACATGGGATCTGTGGCAAGGACGTGAGAATGGGAAGTCTCCAGGGCTCTAATTTTCCCTGCCACATTGGGTGTGTTATAAGAAGTTGATGGGGGTGTTATAAGAAGTTGATGGCCATTGTGAAACTGATATTTAACAAACTTTCAGGGGCTTGGGTTTGGGACATTAAGATTCTCACTAAAAACATTACTTACTTTTAAGTCTATTCCCTTAAACTAGCCTTCTTTTCCCTGGTAGGGGCAGGAAGGGAGGGTCCGTGAGACTAGGAAAATTCAGTCTCATGGCAGCGAGTAGGAGAAGCAGCTACACAGATTCCTGGTCAGGGCCTGGAAGGACTTAAACCATTTCGAGAAGAAAATACAGGCTCGTCTGTGATTGGTGTGTTTATGATCTAAGTGTGTGCAATCTTCAAGGGTTTAAACTGGGGAGGTCATTTGGATTTAAGGTCATTCTCCAAACATGTTATTTTTAGGATTTTCTCCCATAAAACTCGTTCTATTTTTTTATTCATTTACCATTTCTTTCACTTCCTTTCTCATCTAATCTTTTCTTTTTTTTTTTTTTTTAATCTGTTCATTCAATTTTGCTAAACTAGCACGTTAAAGAAAGCTTTACTTTGCCTGGCTTCCAGGCCTCCTGTGATTGGACCCCTGGCTACCCTGATGATTTCACCACTTCCTGACCATGTTCCCTCCACCCAGACACGTGGGCTTTCTTCTGATCCTCAGACAAGCAGGTTCACCTTCTTTTCAGTGTGCTGCTTTTGCTTTTCCCTCTGCCTGCAAGAACCTCCCCCCAGAATTGCCTCCCTCCATTCAGGGCTGCTTGACTGTCACATCTCTGACTTCTGGGGGAACCATCCACATTCCCTTCCTCCATCCCTTGAACTCGCAACACTTTCCTTCCCAGCATTTCTTCATCATTTATTTGTTTCCTAGTTTACTTTCTGGCTCCCGAAGCTCCATGGAAGCTCCATGGGGCAGATTCTTCTCTCTCTTGCTGATCCCTGTGTTCCCCCTGGCCTGAGGGAGGCCCTGGACACACACATGTGTTAGGCAAGCAGATGAATGGTTTAGCTCTGGCTGTGTCAGGTACCCCCATCCTCAAATAGCAGTGGTCCAGCCTCTCTGCCCGCTGTGACCAGGGCAGGTGGGCAGGTGGAGGTATTTCAATAAACAATGGACAAGGAAGATGAAAGGAGAATCACTAGGTCCCTTAGTAGGGAAGGAACCACGTTCACAGACTTTCTGTTAATTGTTGGGTCCTTCTTGACCTCAACCCGAGGTTCACATTTAAAGCAGCTGCTTCTCCATCAAATTCTACAAAGGTTGAATTTCTCTGTTCTAAGAAGACCTCACATTCTGCCCGCAACAAGGAAATGCTAGCCTCATTAAATATTTATCTACTGGAGCCACAGAAGGAGAAGTTATGAAAACCATTTGGATGTACATCAAATACTTGTCTTTGGGTAATCAGTCCTGCTGCATAAACATAAACAAAATGTTCTCCCCAAAGTGCACCTTCACACTAACCATTTCAGCCACTTGCTGCACCCAACTTGATATCTTACATCGAATCCTCCCTATTGTTGTGGATGACAAGGGTTAATTTTTGAAATCAGAACATATAGGTTACACAGTTGATAAAGAAATGATCATGTCATATACACATATATTAACACAACTTACACAGTGCACTTTAGCCAAATATATTAACGTGACTTATCAAAAACTACTATAAAGATGAATTACCTCCATTTTGCAGTGCACTCAGTAACAGAAACAACACCTGGAATTTATATAGCATCTTTCTTCCTAAGGGCTCAACTCTTAGAGTGGCCGACTGCTCACTCATGTGAGGTGAATTAATGTTTCCAGGTCTCTCGAGTACCATTAGCCAGGGACTTCATCTTGTGTAATATGTGGCATTCTGGTACCCTGATCTCTTATTGGGCCTCAATTGGATAAACAGCGTGTTTCCAGAGAGAAGTGTCATTCATGTCGGCACATCATAATATTGAACTCTATCTGAACAGGGACCAAAGGTGACAAAATTAAAAAGTTCTCAACAAAAAAGACTTTTTCTTGCATAAAAACACATTGCAGTGATACATTAGACAGTTTACGCTGCAGCATCTGTAACATTTCACCATATGTTCTTCTCTGTTCTTTCAGACATACATACATGTAGGAAAGATTCTTCATGGGTTGAAACATCCGTGTGTTTATATTCGGAATCTCTATCCTTTCCAGGTCTCTGGAAAATAGGCACAATAGGTTTCTTGATTTTAGGGTTTAACTTTTTAATCATTGTTTTCTTTGCCGATCTTAAAAACCATGCTTCAAAATCTTCTGTTATCAATTCAAAATAGGATGAAAATTTTTCAATAAACCATTTTAGAAAATTGCCATTTCTATTTATGCCTCCCAAAACTTGGGGTTGATTTTGTCACTTTCACATGCAGAACTACCTTCTAATAAAACACTTTCATTCATTTTTTTTGATGTAAAAATTGCAGCTGTGATTTGGTCTGATTGTGAAATTGGCTCTGTAGCTTGATCTCATAAACCAAACAATATGAGTTACAGGGTTTCAGACAGGGGCTGATATTTTCAACCTGAGAACATTACCTAAGTGAGTTTTGTCAGAAACCGGATTTAAATAGAGTCATTTCTTCCTGGCCTATGTGTCTTTAAGGTGGAAAACCATGAGAGTGGTAAGAGGAACTCTGATTCAGGGCAATTGCTTTCTCAGACCACCATGGGAAGCATAATTCCTTTCACTCCTCCAGCCTCATAAAACGTCCTCAGGGGGCTCCAATGGTAACCCCCAACACTCCTCATTTATCCAGAAGCTTCTTTAAATGTGGATTCTTTGAAGACTCTTTAGGATGACATGATTTAGAGGAGTCTTCATGTTCTCAGGAAATGTAGCTAGAAAGAGGATAATCTAGGAAGACAGAAACCTATTCCTTTTAAGGCTTATTTTGAAAAATGTGCGATTCTCATTCAGTTTCTTTTGGGCAAATCAGAATAAGGATTTCTTGACAAGGTTCCAAGTTGTCCATTGCTCATTGAGGACTTTGATGGTCAGAAATGAGACTTGGGGAACAACTATTACTACTGAACAGGGCCCCTCCTACAGAAAACTCTGGAGTCCTTTTTAAAGAATTTTTCTCTTTTCTTTCTTTTGATCTCTAGCTTTCTTTTGGACTTATCATAGCTTCACCATTACACGGGTTATGTGATTATTTGGTGAATGCCCTGTAGTTTTCAAAAGAGCAGAGGCTACTGTATACTGAGTGCCCAAGACAGTGCTATGATTATGTTGGCCAATAAATGTTTATAAAATAAATGTGTAAATGAATCTTTAGAGAATAGGAAATGAAGCAATAAAGAAAGAAAAGAAAAGAAGAAAGAGACATATGGAGTAAATTTACAAAGTAGTAAATTACTACTTTGAATTATCTTTCAGAAAGGCAGGATGTGTAATGATATTTTGGTTTTTAGAATTCAGTATGTGGTGAGTGAAGGGAAGATCATTTGGTCCACATCCTC